>NC_083804.1:8777310-14376896 GCF_015708825.2 Lethenteron reissneri
AAACCCACTCGTGCGGGCGGAGGTGGCTGTTCAAGAAGCACCGCTTGCTTGCTTCCACGGGGCTCGCTTCTCTGACGCACGGCAGATTCTTCACCTCGGAAAAGTGGTGATAGTGGCACAGGTAGACTAAGTTGTGGTGGGGAGGGCCCTCTGAAAAAAAATTTCCGGAGAAAAAAAGCAAATTTGATCTTAAATACCGCTGAGCTTTGAACCTGTCTGAGATGACCTTTCACCCCCTCACCCGCCCCACGTATGCAAGGCCGGTTGTTTCCGGATACTCCGGTTACCTCCCGCACGCAAAACACTCATTAAGAAGGATAAACGAACAGACGGACGCTCCGTACCCAAAAACATCTCTCTCTCTCGCTTTTGGCCCATCAGCCTGTGAGTGTTTGGGCCGCATGTTGGGAAAACTCTGGACGGGGTTTCAACATTCTAAATCTCATCAGCAGTCAGAAAGTTAGTTTTTGTTGTTGTTGGAAGTTTTCAAAATAACCTTTAAAAGGAATTGGCCAAACATCCCCGATTCTTGAATTCATCTTGAATGATGCTTTATTTAATGTCGTTGGACAAACATCTCGATGCAGCATCCGCCTGAAATCTAGTCTTGGGACTCCTGAGAGCAGATTTTGGCTAGCCATTGAACAAAGGCGGTCACCACATTGTGCGTGTTCACATGTGCCTTGTGGGGGCCGTTGGCTTCCGGGGTCCCTCCCGCCTGCATCCCCTATTCCGTTTACGTTACCCCACCTCCCTATTACCCGCTACGGTTTCGCCGGCATTCGAACGCGACGCCCCTACTATTACAGCCTCGCGCCGCGCTCCCACGCTGCGAGCATACGTGCGCACATCATCGTCAATCAAACGCCGTGCTCGCAGTATAGCCCTGTGCGGCACGTTACCAATGCGCATCCGTATCCGACACGTAACGAACGTATGCGCACTCCCACACACAGCTCTGCGCGGCACTCACTCAACACTGACCACTCGCGTTAGGATCGCGCACCTGTATTATACACGTCGTGAACGTGCGCGCACACACATACAGCTCCACACGCGATACCCACTCTTGCGCCGCTCTGCGCCGCGCTGGCCGCTCACGTTATGATCGCGCACCTGGGGTACGCCGATTACGCACGCCGAGAGCTTACGCATACACCGTGCCACACGCGTTCACACTTATAACACGAGATCACACGAGGCCACGATCAGCTATTAATGATTTATTATCCGCTACCTGGAACTAGATGTTAAATCAGTGAGTCGACGAGGCTGGCCTACGCTGATACCTCTATACCTATTCCCGATTTATCTGCTATGATTCTAATTCACCTTCTTACTCACTGTTAAGTGTCCACGGCGGTCCGCTGATCCTTGTGCTAACCGCGTGCCTCGGTGCGTCGCACGGACGTCCGGGTCGCTGGCTGGAGCTGCGTCTGGTCGCCTGGCGCTGGAGTAAGAGAGCGATTTCCCCTCTGCGCTCCCCATTTATCCTGATTCCCGGACCCCTACCCCCTTCCCACGCACCGTGCGCCTTCGCTATGCTAATTAATCCTTTGTCCGCGCGGCGTGAACTCCAAACAATGGCACGCGCCCCCCTCGCCCGGGCCAGGCAGCTCCGCGGTGCCTTTGTTCCGCTAATCAATGAGCGACCTGCACGGCGCAAATTCCAATCAATCCTTTTCTCACGCAGGCCCCCATCATCGACGTTCATGCGGCGGTGTCCATCATAAAGGCCCGTCGTGGGAAGCTGTGCATGGCTCCCCGCGCGCCTCCCCTCTCCCGATTATTTATACTAATAGCCTTATCCTTTAACTCCCCTAACAATGGTGCCTGCGTACCCGAGCGTAATTATGCCGTTCCTACGCTGCCGGTGCGGGGGTGCCTGATTATGCAGTTCAGATGCGCTGCGTGTTTTCTAATGATGCTCCTCCATCACAATGCTTATTCCCTCTGCCTGCCCCGTCGATACTGGCGTGTGTGGGGGGAAATGCGCCTCAACCGCGGTGGCCGAATGCCCCATGCCGCGACCACACCATATTAAGGCTGGTCGCAGCGCCGCGGTGCAACGTAGCACGGGGGAGGTCGTCCAATTCCCTGATCGCCGAAACCGTGAGAGTTAACCCCGATAAGGGTTTCTCGGATAAAAACCGGTCGGCCAGGTGACCTCCCCTCGGAGCTCTATGGGGGGGGGGGGGGGGAAATGAGTGCGGGTGTGTTCATGTGAGGTGAGGTGAGGGAGACAAGGGGTCGGCTCCGTTGCTTGGTGGTGGCGAGGTCGGGGATTTGGCGCCTGCCGAACGGCTTCGCGGCGGCGGCATCACATAGCCCCCCGAGGTGCCAGTCCCCGTCCCGGGTTGACTGGAGCACCTCGCTTGGGCCGCGCCCACGAGGAAACGTTGCGGGGTCCGGGGGATCCGTCCGGACCTGGTGGCTGGCCTCGGGGCGGGTGGTTCCGTCCTCTGTAGCTCCTGCGGCGGTCTCCTCCTCCACTCCAGCAGCTCTCCCCGTCCTCCGGCACCTGTGGGCTGGGGCACAAACTCAGCAGCGGAAGGGTTTAGCGGCCGTCGTCCGCGCCGTCTCCGGACTGGATCGGGGCGTCTCGGGGGCCCAGCGGGGCCCATGTAGTGTGCGAGGCCCCCCAACACGAGGGGTGCGGGTACTCCGGGATTTCGGGGCCTTCGGGTGACGGGGTTCTCTCTCGCCGGGGCCGCTTTCCATGGTTTTAAGCGGCGGACATTGACCACCGTCTCTCGACCCCTCTCCCCGCCATCAATTAGTACCGTCCAGGGGGAGATCTGTCGCACCACGGTCCAGGGTCCCCGCCAGTAGGTCGTCAGTTTCCCCACCTGCCCGGCCCCGACGCGAGGGGTGTGTAGCCACACCTTAGCGCCTGTCAGGAATAACGCTCTTCCTTCCGATATTAGGAAGCCACTGAAGCTATGCACTTTTAAAACTAGATTGAAAACTAATTTATTTAGAACTGCTTTTTTCTGTTTAGTTTGTTGTCCTTCCCGCGCATCTCCAATTAGCATGGTTGGCTAAGTACGGTGAGGAAGAAGTTCATCATACAGCTGTAGTGACATAGAACGGTCACTACTGTGTCGGCCCGTACGAGGGCTGGGGGCCCCAAAGGGGGTGCCTGGGGGGTCACGTGGTGGAAGGATCCGGACCTTCCCAGAGGTGGGGGAAGGGAGGCGTGGCCTGGGAAGTGAGGCGTGGCCTGGGAAGTGAGGCGTGGCCTGGGAAGGGAGGCGTGGCCTGGGCGGAGCCGGCCACGCCAGAGAGGAGATATAAGCGTGTTGTGAACGCAGAGCAGGGCTGTTGTACTGTACTCCGAAGTGAAGACACCATCGGTCGTCAAGTCCAGAGTCGTCGTCCTGGGCCAGGCAGGCCGTTGCCTGCCTGGTCCAGTCTGTGTCACGTTCCAGAGTGTTAGTGAGTTGAGGAAGGTGGTCACCACCTCGTGTACCGTGTTATATTAATTACCGTTTAATAAATAGTGTTGCCTCCAAACTGCGTGTGTGTGCACCTAATTCGAACCTACTACACAGCAATGGCTTGTGGACGCCTTAATCCAGCAGGGAATCTATCATGGCTGATGCGTGGTAGGTATTATCCTGCAGGGTTTCCAGTTTCTTCCGGCACGAAGTCAAACGCGCATTTAAAACGGAATGCACCAACCATATAGACGTAGTAGAGCCCTCGTGAAAACTAAAAAGAATCTTGAGGTTTTATTATGTATTTATTAATTCATTCATTCAGGTAAGGCTCACTGAGCAAAAGAGCAATTTTTCAGAAGCGACCTGGCCACATATAATAGCTCAACGAAGTGGCTTATCAGGTGGAAATGTACAGCAGCGTACTACTTTAAACTCGGCGGGGCTATCCCGGCTCTAATGGCAGCGCAGCACAGCTGTAGTTTCAACTGTCCACACTCCTTCTGTGGCACAGTTTATATTCGCCAGCACAAGTCTATCCCGTGACAACATTTGTCAATACGTGGGGTAGCACGTAACTTTGAACCCACCCAAATTCTCTCTCGTCCGTCCCGAACAAGGTCCAGTGTCCTCTTTGTCCGTCTGTTTGTCCCGAACAAGGTCCGTGAGGTTTTTTTTGCTTATCTGTTTGTATTTACCTACGATCAGCTTTTGGTCACTCTCATTGGGCCACGATGAAGCGCAACTTCGCATCGCGCCGGGCCTCCTCCCTCCCTGCGGTCGCATCCTGTGTCCAAGTGGCCGAGGACCAAGAGACGTCTCTGACAACCCTGGGCTTTGTTCGCTGAGAATGAAGTCAATCGCGTTTCCAAATAAAGGGCTCTCTCACAGCCTTCATAAGTGCAGCGTCTTTGTCCCCATTGTTGCGCTCCTTGACCTGGGTAGGACCTCGCCCAGGTTTCCTTCATCACAGGCAGCGATGCTGTTGCGCGCGTGAGTGTGCGTGGGGGTGTTTCTGCTGGTGGTGGCGGTACAATTTTTTTTGTTCCCGAGGCATGCTACGCTGACAGACCTTCTCTCCCCTCGGCTTTGAAGCCGACCTCGCCAATTATCGTGCTCCAGCCAGGTGTGCCAGGTGGCTTGAAATTGGCTTCAGAGTCGGGCTCTCCCCACGAATGCACTACCCCCACAACTCCCACACCCCTCCCCATCCCACCACCGCCCCCCCCCCCCCCCCCCACGTACTCCCCATGCTCGCCGCACACTAAACTAAAACTGAACGTTGCTTTTATTTCAGCAGGTAAGACCCGCTGAGCTACGTAGCTCTCTTTCAGAAGCGACCTGGCTCGCACAAATGATAGCTCAACGAAGTGGCTTCATGGTCACGTGGACATTTATAGCAGCGGCCAAATACTCTGAACGCGTGGTGCTGAGAGAGACACCGTAAACTCCAAACATACAGCAGCAGGCGTCAGGGTCGGCTGAGAACCCGCGACCTCCCGCATGCCAGGCGAGGTAGTTAACATCTCGCCACCACGGCCTATGACAGCGGAGAAGTTGGGGGTTAGCTGTCCGATGATGCACACACCACGTTTTGACGTCCGACGTTCCGCCCCCCCCCCCCCGCGTGCTGGGAGCTTCTTCGTTTCTCGGTTGCGACGCAAAAATCCATGGGGGGGGGGGGTGGGGTGGGGGAGTGCAGCTCGACCACGAAGAGCCATCCCCTCTGCGGATCCCACTTTATACGATCTTCTTATGATTTGCTGTTTATGATCGTGATGTACATGCACATATATACACAATATTTCCTATATAGCTACACACATATATACACAATATATACTATTCAGATACACACATATATACACAACTAGCGGGAAGTACCCGGCGTTGCCCGGGTCTTAAAAATATTTGAAAACTGGCTATTGTTTCTTACTTATACCCCACCGTTGGAGAGCCAAGCACGCGACCACACACAAACACACGATTTTTTTACTTTTATATATTTCGATATTTACGTTATAGATGCACACACGCGAGGTGGATCAATGGTGCAGTGATGAGCGCGCTGTACCGTGTGCTGAAGTATGGTCAGATATCCACCACGATCCGCACGGCGTTATGGGGGTGGCCCTCATCATGCAGCAGTGGGCTGACAAAAAGGCTTTGTGTAGACTTTTGAAAACGCGGCGCTTGGAAGACAGAACTCCGTAGGTCTTTGTAAGCTGCAGGTGCACGGACACGACGCTGTGCTGTCAGCTTTTAGGGTGGACTGATACCAACTAATAATCGGTGAAAACATTGAATGTGTCGTGCGTCGCGGCTGATTGCTGACCGTCGGCTGTCATTTTTTTCTAATAAAATCCTGACCTTTGACCTTTGTACCTGGTGGCTCAGAACAGAGCGAGCGGCTCAGCGATCGGAAATGGTTGCGAGCTCAAATCCTGCTTGAAGGTTGACTCAGCCCATCATCATCATCATCCCTTCATTCTGATGTCGATAAAATGAGGACCACTTTCGGGGGAAGTCACAAGCGGTTGTGCTACGGAGAGATCTTAGGAAGCCATTGGAGCTGTGCGATGAGAAATGCTTTTTGTTTTTTGTCCTTCCCCCCACACCTCCGATTACCACGGTTGGCTACGTACGGTGCCAAAGAAGTTCAACATACATACACGGCAACCCATAGACTCAACACTGCTACCCATAGAGTCCTCAACACCGCTACCCATAGACTCAACACTGCACCTCCGATTATCGCAATTCGCTATGTACGGTGCGAAATAATTGCAACGTACATACGTGGAGACATCTCTGCCATAGAAAGCGTGGAGTTTTACACCACTGGCCCGCGGGTCTGTAAGCAGGAGGTGAGCAGCGATGCCCCGATGCTCGGTTGAGCAGCAAAGTCTCGTTGACTCATTGTCTGCAGCGTCCGCAGGCAGCACTGAGGAGGGCCCATTAAGAGGGCCCTTTGGGACGGGTCCCTTGGGAGGGCCCATTGGTAGGGCACATTTGGAGGACACATTAGTAGGGCACATTGTGAGGGCACATTGTGAGGGCACATTGGGAGGGCCCATTGAGAGGGCACATTGGTAGGGCACATTGAGAGGGCACATTGGGAGGGCACATTGAGAGGGCACTTTGGGAGGGTGCATTGGGAGGGCACATTGGTAGAGCACATTGGTAGGGCCCATTGGGAGGGCACATTGTGAGAGCACATTGGTAGGGCCCATTGGGAGGGCACTTTGGGAGAGTACATTGGGAGGGCACATTGGGGGAGGGCCCCCCATCCCACGAGAGTGACGTCTCCTCTGATTCTCTCAATAGCCTCTTCCCGAACGAGGGAGGATGTGAGCTGCTTCACTCAGTTCATGAAGAAGCTCCCAGCACGTTCTGGAGTGAAACGTCGGGCATCGTGTATCGAACGCAACCCACATTGCGTTCGATACACTTCTGTACATACGGGCGTATGTTAGATTCGGATATGTGGAGCAAAAAAAACCACGTTTAATTACTTACTTCTCGGTGAATTAAAACGAAAAAGTTGGTTTGACCATCGTGCGACGACGGACTTCTCTTCATCAGCAGGGCGTGTGGGTCAGTGCAGCACCCCCAGCGTGTGATTGTGAGATCACCGGGAAGGGCCTCGGAAGTAGTTCTACGATATCTCCTTACGCGGGGTTGTTCTTCGACACACAGGGTGTATACACCGTATCTAACGCGCTGCTGCGCGCGAGGTTCCCAGCGAATAGTTCATCTTATAACGCGACTCCAACGGCGCGATTGGAAGAGACATTTTAAAAAAATCATAAACCAGCAAAAAAAACCGTCACAATTTATTTTGGAACCGAACACCCGCATGCAAGCAGAGGGAGTGCTCAACGGCATTTGGGACATCGCATCATCGCATCATGTACGACCCCCCCACCCGCCCCCCTACCACTCGTCTCCTCTCGCAGTCAAGACACAAAGTGTTCTGTTACAAAGCATCTGCAGATTAGCCTTCTGTCATCACTCACATCGCAAAATAAATTCTAGAGACAAAAGAACTCTATCCCTCCCCCTCCACATCGCCATCTCTCCTCTCTCTCTCTCCTGCCTGCCAGCCCCCACCACCTCTCTCTCCACTCTTACTCTGCTCTCTCAACTCGAAAGAACACGGGCAAGAATAATAATAAATGAAAGGAATGAGAATTAGAGAGGGGGGGGGGGGAATGTTTGGCTCGAATCCATCGCTGGTTACATTCCAAAAAATGTCATCATGATTTAAGCTGGCTGCCTTGCCCCAATGTAGCTCTATTGATTGCCGAATTCTTTAGAAACTCTGCGAACATGCAGACGCACATCCAATAATAATAATAAAAAACGATACTGGGACGAAGCCACATTAGGACTTTCTCATCAGCCCCTCTCTCTGGATCTCATCCCAGATCTCTGTGACTTCGTGCGTGCACGGGTCAAACGAGTTTGTGACACTTCGCTCTTGCAAGCGCTGTCATTGTCACCGGTCCCGTCGCTTGTAGTGTCCCCCCCCCCCCCCCCCCCAAATCGTGTTCTTCCTCCTCCTCGAGTGGTCGGGTGGTTCAAGGGTCATAGGTCAGAGAGACGCTGAGCCGGCATCGTCGAGATCTTCGGTTCAGCCGCCCAACCACCGCGATTGAACTGGGTTCTCAAGGGCAAGCGAGTTGATGGTTTCAGCCTGGTCACAAATTAATTAATTAATCAATGTACAAACAATCCCCATCACGTTGAATTTGAGCTTCGCTTTTTAACTGGCTACTTTTCTGCCGTGAGAATTTTACGAAAAAATACAAGTTTGACCGCCGCGTTATGAACGCCTTTCTGTGTGTGTGTAGTAGTAGTAGGGCGTACGGTAAAGCGTGGCAAGCCGATAGAAAGGACCTCACGAGCAGTTCCGAGATGTCTCCTTCCGCGGGACGTTCTCAAACGCGCAGGGCGAGGCGCTGTGTGTGCCGATGGCACGGCCGGAATAAAATATCGGGGGAGGGGGGCGGAACACAAAATCAATTCCAAACCCGGATTGCACATTGCGATTGACACACTCAGATTTCTGACAAATTGTTGCAATATTAAACGTAACTCAATTTTCGCGAATTTCCCAAAAAGAAACATCACATTTTGTAAAAAAAAACCCATCTGTGTTGACTCGTATTACATCTGCAATATACGTATCGTATTTGTCGACTCCGTAAAGTTGAAATTTGCAAGTTGACTCCAGTGGCGGCTGGTGATATTTATTTTTGGGGGGGCGCATTTTTAAAATTTTATTGAGGGGGGCAAATAAATATAAAGCAGTACCAAAAGCCATTTTGACTACTTGAATATAAATTTTGATGATCTTTATTTACATTTCAGACCAAAAGAAGTACCAAAAAGCATGTTTCCTACTTGAACATAAATGTTTCTCTTTTATATACATTTCAGACCAAAGTACCAAAAAGCATGTTTCCTACTTGAACATAAATGTTTCTCTTTTATATACATTTCAGACCAAAGTACCAAAAAGCATGTTTCCTACTTGAACATAAAAACGTTAGTTTCATGCTATTATCAATATGGCTGCGGCTACTTTCATGACGTTTGCATTTGTCAGAGAGATGTTTGAGGTCTCTTACCCCCGTCGTTGTCCACAAAACTTCAGTGCCGACACTTTGAAATAAAAGACAGGGAAAACAAAAAAGAGAATTGCTAACATCACATCCAGCCAGCCACCTCCGTTTCTCATAACAAGCGCGGGTGAAGCTTCGTGTGTAGCTTCGTCCTCTGTCACTGGCCTGCTGCTGGATTTGTAAATCGGGTTGGTCCGGTCCGAGATCCTTTATCTTTTTTATTTCTTCCAGCGAAAGCCTTGTGAAAGGGTTTTTTTGTAAATAAATTACAGAATTTGGATGAACTGCTGCCATTGTTTACACAAAAAATTTGATCAGCCTAGCAAGTGTCAAAGTGGTGTCGCCTTCGCACTCGCAGTAGTGGCCTACAGCGTAAATTTGAATGACAGGTGACGAGAACCAATCAGATTGGATAAAATAACATGTATCCAATTCTGATTGGCCAGGGACGCAACGACTTGCGCCCCGAGGAGAATCTTTAAGAAACCAATTAGAGACCAGCTTCAGGTCACATGCTGTCCGAAAATGTAAAGTCTCACATAGACATCCATTTGTCCGGCGCCCCGCATAAAACACATTGAAAAACATAGAAAATAGTTGACCGATTAAAGCCAGTTTTTATTAAATGCTGATGCTTTTCTTACTACCAGCCGGCACATCGTATGAAAAAAATATTTTATTTATGTATTTTTATATAAATTTTGTATATGTATATTTCTGGAATATTGATGGGGGCGGCGCCCCTGCGCCCTCTATTGACGAGCCGCCACTGGTTGACTCGTTGATTGACATTCAATAATGTCAAACCACAACGATCCATTCATAGCCCTCCCTCCCTCCCCCGCCACCCCTCCCCTTCCCCCCATCAATCTCTCTTCTCCAACCGATAAAGTAATCTCCGACTTGAACATTGACCACCGTCTCTATGCCTTTCACAGCCTGGAAACTCCCTCCCTTAAGCTATCCGTGCTGTCGACCCCCTTACTTCAGTGCAAGTTCAGGCTCCAAACCTCCGTGTCGTGTGTGTATCTGGAGGTGGGGTCACAGCGCTATATGCATTAACCTCGGGCGCTACGTTGGCGAGATGTGAACTTCCTACGCCTGGTATACAGGAGGTCGTGGGTACGATCCCGACCCTGACGCCTGCTGTATATTTGGAGTTTGCGTGTCTCTCTCCCCGTGGTCGTGGATTTTTCTCCTGGGTCCTCCGGTTTTTTCCCTCCAAAATTTAGAATCAACAACGACACGCGTTCAGAGTATTTGGTTGCGATACATTTCCACGTGATAAGCCACTTGGTTAAGTTATCATTTGTGGCCAAGCCACTTTTGAAAAAAAGCTATACAGCTCAGTGGGCCTTACCTGGTAAAATAAAACATGTTTTAGCTTTAATATAATTGTGCTATTGTATAGACTCGCATTGAAACTCACAGACTCGCATAGAGACCCACAGACTCGCATAGAGACCCACAGACCGACTCTCTTTGGATATACAATAAATGTGCCAGCTACTTATATACAGATTCTAAAGATGCGGTCGTATTTGCACGCCGTATAAATCTACATTGTGTCTGTAGCTTACACTGGTCAACACACTTTTTCTGGCATAAGGTATTCCAACGGTTATAAGGTAATTTTGGGGTGCGGATTCCAAATCTGGCATCAGTTTTCGTCTATCACATCAGGTTATTGAGATATCAAATATTGCATTTTCAATAAAAACTGCAGAAGAAAAATATTAAATAATGTGGATATCTACATAAAATTATATTATAAACACACTATCCTAAAAATACAGCACCATATTTTAACACTAAAGCAGTCACTGACTCGCAACAACTTGCAATCATAAGTGACAGAGTTAATTTCGGGTAAAATCAATGAAAATGGGTTATGCCGATAGCATAGAATGAGATGTGATAGAGCAAATCTGAGATCAGATTTGGAATCAGCACCCTGAAATTAGTCTAAACCAGCTGCAAAAGTCCAGGCCAAAAAAACATGTTTTTTTTTGTTGACCAGTGTTATCGTCTGTGCATACCCATAAACTTTACTTCATCGCAACGTTTTCCTCTGACCGTCAAAGCGATTCTTTTAATTATAACGATTCGTGAGCCAGGATTGGATTCAGGAATTCATTATTTTTAGTCAAATTTTTCTCCCTCTCCTAACCTCGGGTTTCTTCCCCCCCCCCCCATTCACAACCTTAAATGGAACAGAAGTATGTCATGTGCAGATGATTTACATGTATAAAAAATAAGAATCTACTCTAAAACACGATGCGATTCGACTCGAAGCGGAAACAGGCACGTCGGTCAATGCGTCGACGCGTCGTCGGGAACACGCCTCGCTGACGCCGCCCCGTCTAACACTTTTGCGAACATTCTCCACCTGAGTGCCTCCCTGAAGCAGAGGTCCTCGGCGTTGCGTTGGCCCAGAGCGAGGCGTCAAGCCAAGATTTCACCTTCCAGGGCCTTCGATCCAAACACGCAACGCGCAATTGCACGCACGGCGCTTTCCACGAAATCAACCATCACAACACCTTGCCGATGCCGTCGGTGAGCGTGAACCATCACCACGCGAACCCGGTCACCCTGAGCCAAAAAGCCGCTGCTGGCTTTTTGGCTCAGCCGTCACCGCGACACCGCGCTTTCGCATGGCCGCAGCTGCGGGCCGTCTGGAAGGCGCTTCCTTCCGATATTAGGAAGCCCACTGGGAAAAGCCGCGCGCTTTGAAATGTACATTGTAAACTCATTTTTTTAGGACCGCTTTTTTTAGCGTTTGCTTTGATCTCTTTTTCCACCGCACCTCCGAAAATCAGGGTTGGCTATGTATGGCGCGAAAGAATTTCAGCAAGCATTAGATACACGCATGCACCTACAATCATCCGGGTCAGAGCCTCAACCCATACATACATACAGTAGCTCGTCGCTCATCTCCTCCATCCCTCAACCGTGAAAAAAACCCTCGTGCCGCGCACTTAACAAAAGAACATCACTCGCCTCGTCTCTTTCTCTTTTGCCCCGTCACCTCATCGAAACTGCTTACGCAACGCACCTTTCTCCTCGCATCCCCGGCCTCGAGCGGCTGCGACTCTCCGCTGTCGGCTCACCTTGGCTCCCTGCTCCTCCCTACACTCGTGATCTCCTTCAGCCACGAATTCCACCGGGATCGCGGAGATCCTCGGGTTGTGCATTGCTCGCCGTCACGCGGTCGAGGCTTCACGCTCGGGGGTGGCGGTGACTTTTGCGAATTGCGGCACCAACAAATTCTGGAACTCGTTGCTCTTCGAGGTCAGCACCTCCAAGACGGTTACACATCTTCCCATCGCAGACTAAAAATAATATTTGCTTAACATGGCATTGTCTCTTTAGGTATTTTCAAACGTCTTTCTCACTTCTTCTTCTGTCCTTGGTTGATGTTAACTATGTCCGCCTTTTCATGCGTAGCGCCCTGAGAACCATTAGTTTAAAGACGCTTTATACATTGAAAGTAGTATTATTATTGCACAACTGCTAATTAGAAGAGCAGTGGTGTGCAGTCACGGCTCCGGGGGAAAAAACTCACAAGACTCCTTTGCTGCTGCTGCTGCTGCGGCTGTTGCTGCTGCTGTTGCTGCTGCTGCTGCTGATGCTGCGGCTGCTGATGCTGCGGCTGCTGCGGGCATTGGGAAGCCCATGGGCCCCCGCTGCCGCACGGCGGACTACGCGGGCAGAAGTCGTTCCCGTTCGTCAAGAACGAGAGTCGAGCGAATGATGATTTTTTTGCTGAAACACGGCTGCGGTGGGGCCTTTATTGAGAGGCATTTTTGAGTCCCGTGCAGAGAGGGGGTAAGGAGGGCACCGTGTAGTTAGTTGGTGGTGGTGTGCGGTGAGAGGAGGCGCGTGTCGAGGCCGTGACCTCGCACATAGCTCGGCTTTCGCGAGAATTTGACGCGCGCGCGTTGTGTGCGCGTGCGTTGTGTGTGTGCCCGCGTTGTGTGCGCGCATTGTGTACCCACGTGGGGTGCGCGCGTTGTGTGCACGCGCGTTGTGTACCCACGTGGTGTGCGCGCGGTGTGTGCACGTGCGTTGTGTGCGCACGTGGTGTGCGCGCGTTGTGTGCACGTGCGTTGTGTACCCACGTGGTGTGCGTGCGTTGTGTGCACGTGCGTTGTGTACCCACGTGGTGTGCGCGCGGTGTGTGCACGTGCGTTGTGTGCGCACGTGGTGTGCGCGCGTTGTGTGCACGTGCGTTGTGTACTCGCGTTCTGGGTGAACGCGGTTAGCGCGCTGCCCTACTAACCCGGGGTCCCGAGTTCGATTCCCGCTCAAGGTCAACCACCAGTGACGATTATCTGAACCCGGCCCTGAGCCTCCCCTAGGTCGACTAACCCTCAAATGAGTATCTGGTGCGGTGTGTAGTAAAACATCGCCACGAGGGATACAAAGGCGGCCTCGTGCGCCGTGCCGGCCTTCACATGTGCTCACTAAGCAATTGCCCCAACAGTCCGTTAAACAGGCTATAGTTGGGAATCTTTGTTGTTTTTGCGTGAGCGTATTTGTCTATGTTCGCGTGTTTGTGTGTGAGGAGCGGTGAGTGTAGCCGTGAGCGCACTGTGCTTGTGAACCAGGCACACTGCGTTAGATTCCTGGCCACAGCTCACAAACAATCAGTGGCGAGAGATATCTGAACCAGACCTGGGACTACCTAAGATTAGCTAGGCGCTATCCCTTCCCATATACCCTCTCGACAGAGACGTGAATTTGCTTGACAGGCAACGTGACTTTTTAGTATTAATGCTCAGAAAATTACGCGACACACCACGTGTACAATCATTAGTTTTCGTCACCGAGTTCAGAGGTCACCACCACCCGATTTGAGATCATCAGGTCGATGTGTGGCTGAAAATACTGGGAGTTGAACCCATGCGGCTCCAAGGTCAGTGCCTTGAACCGCCCTGAGTAACCCGGTCACTTCTAAACATACTTCTTTTGACCAATGTTTTCTAGAGTTTGGCTCCCTGAAGAACTCTCCGCAACTCCTTTATACAAACCAGGCGTCTGCAACATTTTAAATGTTTTTTGTCATCATGTCCACCCCTCTAATCCCAATTGGGCTGCTCCATCAGCATTTGTGGCAACCGTTTGATCCATTCGAGCTTAAGGCAAATGTATCTTTGCTCACAGCAAATGTGTTGTTGTTGTCATGACTGTTGTTGTTGAAAGATGGATAGCAGGTGGCAACACTGGGAGTGTATTCAAGAGAAACGCTGGACTGTGGGGTTTTATAGAAAGGTTTCCTTGCTGGAGCAGAGAGTGCGTGGACCGGCAGTAGAGTGAGATGAGAAGGGAGAGATAGGAGAGTGCGTGGAGGGGAGTGGAGTGAGATGAGAGGGGAGAGGCAGGAGAGTGCGTGGAGGGGAGTGGAGTGAGATGAGAGGGGAGAGGTAGGAGAGTGCGTGGAGGGGAGTGGAGTGAGATGAGAAGGGAGAGATAGGAGAGTGCGTGGAGGGGAGTAGAGTGAGATGAGAAGGGAGAGGCAGGAGAGTGCGTGGAGGGGGGTGGAGTGAGATGATAGGGGAGAGGTAGGAGAGTGCGTGGAGGGGAGTGGAGTGAGATGAGAGGGGAGAGGCAGGAGAGTGCGTGGAGGGGAGTGGAGTGAGATGAGAGGGGAGAGGTAGGAGAGTGCGTGGAGGGGAGTGGAGTGAGATGAGAAGGGAGAGATAGGAGAGTGCGTGGAGGGGAGTGGAGTGAGATGAGAGGGGAGAGGCAGGAGAGTGCGTGGAGGGGAGTGGAGTGAGATGAGAGGGGAGAGGCAGGAGAGTGCGTGGAGGGGAGTGGAGTGAGATGAGAGGGGAGAGGTAGGAGAGTGCGTGGAGGGGAGTGGAGTGAGATGAGAGGGGAGAGGCAGGAGAGTGCGTGGAGGGGAGTGGAGTGAGATGAGAGGGGAGAGGTCGGAGAGTGCGTGGAGGGGAGTGGAGTGAGATGAGAGGGGAGAGGTAGGAGAGTGCGTGGAGGGGAGTGGAGTGAGATGAGAAGGGAGAGATAGGAGAGTGCGTGGAGGGGAGTGGAGTGAGATGAGAAGGGAGAGGCAGGAGAGTGCATGGAGGGGAGTGGAGTGAGATGAGAGGGGAGAGGTAGGAGAGTGCGTGGACCGGCAGTAGAGTGAGATGAGAAGGGAGAGGTAGGAGAGTGCGTGGAGGGGAGTGGAGTGAGATGAGAGGGGAGAGGTAGGAGAGTGCGTGGAGGGGAGTGGAGTGAGATGAGAAGGGAGAGGTAGGAGAGTGCGTGGAGGGGAGTGGAGTGAGATGAGAAGGGAGAGATAGGAGAGTGCGTGGAGGGGAGTGGAGTGAGATGAGAAGGGAGAGATAGGAGAGTGCGTGGAGGGGAGTGGAGTGAGATGAGAAGGGAGAGATAGGAGAGTGCGTGGAGGGGAGTGGAGTGAGATGAGAAGGGAGAGATAGGAGAGTGCGTGGAGGGGAGTGGAGTGAGATGAGAAGGGAGAGATAGGAGAGTGCGTGGAGGGGAGTGGAGTGAGATGAGAGCGGAGAGGTAGGAGAGTACGTGGCGGGGAGTGGAGTGAGATGAGAGGGGAGAGGTAGGAGAGTACGTGGCGGGGAGTGGAGTGAGATGAGAGGGGAGAGGTAGGAGAGTGCGTGGAGGGGAGTGGAGAGATGAGAGGAGAGAAGTAGGAGAGTGCGTGGAGGGGAATGAAGTGAGATGAGAGGGGAGAGGAAAGAGAGTGTGTGGAGGGGAATGGAGAGGGATGAGAGGGGAGATGAAGGAGAGTACGTGGAGGGGAGTGGAGTGAGATGAGAGGGGAGACGTATACAGAGGGCGAATCTATGGAGGATATTTGAAGAGATGTTAAAATGTATCCCGACTTGGACTGAGGGTCTGTGGAGGGATCGAGTGTTGGGGGTCTCGTGGACGGCTGTGGGTGAGAAGTCTGGCAGAGGCATTGCGGATCATATGGAGTTTAAAGATAAGGATCCTATTTTTGTATGGGTTATCGTAGAAGAGAGAGTCGCAGTAGTTGGGTCGGGATGTGATGCTGATGGCGGCAATGAATTAGACCGAGGGTCCCGATAGCATTTGTGGTAAATAAACTAAACTATTAACATCGTATCTGCCCACACATGAAAGCTCAAAGAAGTGGCCGTTCGTGGTTCTTGTCACCCACCCCCTCGTGTGCTGCTCGCTAACAGCACTCTCCCCAACAGTCTGTTGAGGCTACACGGGGCATCTTTGTCTTTGCGTAGATTTGCCAGCATGCGTTGGGTTCCTGCCTATGGCCGCACGCGCGAAGCGTTGACTTGGGACTCACATAAAACGGTCCGAACATGTTCACGATGAAGGAGCGAGTAGACCCAGGGGAGAGAAAAATAATATATATTTTAGAGGTCATTTTGTTGTTGTTGTTGTTGCAGCGTGCGTTTCGGCTCACAGAGAGATTGCGGGACATTGAGTAAGGGTTGGGTGAGGTGGGTGGGGGGGGTGAGAGAGAAGAGGTGAAGGGGGGGGGGGGGATGGGTGCTCTCGTACATACACACACGTGACGGAGTGGCTGGGCTGGATGGTCGTACACGCACAGAGTGTAATCAAATACTGTGTCACGGTAGGTTGTCAAGCCTCGACCGTGGGTCTCCTCGGTTAACTCAGAAGTTATCGAGCGCGCGAGTGAGCGTCCAGCAGCTGGCGGCGTGATGATGAATTATCCCGCGAGCCGGTGGAGAGCGAGAGAGCGAGAGAGAGAGAGAAAGTGAGAGAGAGAGACACACACACAGAGAGAGAGGGGGAGAAAGAACGAGCGGAGAGAGAGGGGAGAGAAGAGAGAGAGACCGCGCCGAGTAAAATATCTCCTGCGGCACCGTGACCATTTCGCTCGCTCAAAGGATTCCTGCGTTTCGCGCGTGTGTGTAAAGTGTGTGAGTGACTGCGTGTGTGTGCGGTTTGCTAACAGCACTTGCCTCAACAATCTGTCAAGGCTATACGGGGGGATCTTTGTCTTTTGTGTGTGTGGTGAGCCGTGGCGCAGCGGTTAGCGCGCTGCGCTACGAACCCAGGGACCAGGGTTTGATTCCCGCTCAGGGTCAACACCAGTGACGATGATCTCAACCCGTCCTGGGCCTCCCCTAGATCGACTCAGCCTCAAATTAGTACCGGGTGCGGTGTGTAGTAAACATCGTCACAAGAGAGAAAAAAAAGCGGCCAGGGTGGTGCTGGCCACCCATCCCATCGTGTGCCGTGCCGTCGTGGTCGCGAACAGCACTTTCCCAAACAGTCTGTTAAAGGCTATACGGGAATCGTTGTCTTTGTTTGGGTCAGTGGGTCCGTGTCAGATGGGTATGCGTGTAGGTGTATGAGAGAGTGGGTGAGTGAGTGTGCGAGAGAGAGAGTGAATGCGTGTAGGTGTGGGAGTGTGTATGTGTGTGGCTGTGCAGGTGTGTGTGTCTAAGTGTGTGTGTGTGTTGAGATTGTGTATGACGGAGAGTGTGTGTGTAAGTGGGTGTGTGTGTGTGTGTTGAGATTGTGTATGACGGAGCGTGTGTGTGCAAGTGTTTGTTTGTGTTGAGATTGTGTATGACAGAGCGTGTGTGTGTAAGTGGGTGTGTGTGTGTTGAGATTGTGTATGACAGAGCGCGTGTGTGTCTCATTCAGCATCCACGGCACACGATCCGTATTTCGACAGAGGTGGCGTGGGCAGATCGCAGGAGCTCGGCTCGATGTCGTCGCCGCAAGATCTGTCCAGCAGTGGATTGACCATGGCCGATGTTGGTGGAAACACATTTCCTCCCTTCGCACATTTGAGTACATCCACGAGTGGACCCTTTTCTCGCCAACGACAGCCACCTTACCCATCAACCAAGACCCCCCTCCCTCTCCCCAACAACAACAACAATGACACCTCGCACACCAACTCAAGTCCCGATCCTCCCGTCCCCCTCCCCCCAAACCCCACCACCTTCTGCATTGGAGTCGCGCTGCTGTCACCATCCCAGAGTCTCACCCAGATCGGGAAGAACGACGGACAGTCATGAAGAAACCTCCTCGTTCGAGACCCAAACGGCATCGCAAGCACCTCCTCTCTCGCTTCGACATTCCGACTCGTCATCGTCGTCGAGGGCACCGGCTGTGGCACCATCAGCCGCAGCAGAAGATCAACGGCAGGCTGATGCCTAACGTCTCCCTTCGTGACTGACGGCAGTGCCGGATTATCGTAGGAACAAAAGTAGCCACACATGTAGCTACACAAGTAACAATGCGATTAGCTACACAAGCAGCTACACAAGCAGCTACATATGTCGCTACGGGCCCCGCACTTTTCAAGGGCCCCTCGCCAAATGCTTCCAAGCTATCAATTCGGGTTTCATTGATGCTGCACTTGCTCTGTTACTATAGTACTATACCGCCTTCAACTTTACGAACGACCGGGTGTTTAAGGTTAGCGAGTTGTCCTATTATCTGGCTGTATAGCAAATGAAAAAAGAATACAATTACTTTACTATGCAAGTTATACCGTTTTTTATTTATTTAGGGCCCCTTCATAACATATGCTACAGGTCCCGCGCTAACTTCATCCGGCACTGGAGTCATGGGCTCGAGGCGTGGCCACGAGTCGTGCGACTGCGGCCATGCGACCCGAGCTACGGGCCGATTAATCGATTTTAAATCGATTTCAAATCGATTACTCGATTTTAAATCGATTAATCGCAATTTGAAACGATGCGATTAGCAATTCGCAAAGGCTGCGATTTTTTGCGATTTGAAAAGTACTTTTACTTATTGGAATTGTTTTATTATTTTATTATTATAACTTTATTTATTTAACCTAACAATTGTTCTATGTTTGATTGTTCTATTTCAATTAAAACATTTTAATAAATGCATGTTGGAAGGAATTAATATATTTTAAGTTCTCATCCATGCATTAGAATATATAGAGCAGCTCATATTTTGATGGTATCATGTAGTAACGCTCCATCACATGTTTTAAATCTATCACACAGTGAATATTGAACTGAAGCTTGACTTACATGTTTTATCGCAAATCAAATCGCAATATCTGTCAGAAAAATCGCAACGAGATATTTTTTCCCCAAATCGTTGAGCCCTAGCGCAGAGTGCGCCGCTGTCTCCTGCGCTACATCAACGCAGGAGTTGCAACACACCACGAACTCCCTCCTCTCTCTCTCTCCTCTCTCTCTCCTTTCTCTCTCTCTCTCCCCTCTCTCACGAAGCCCTCTCGCCGTGGCTGGCAGCCTGCGGCATTGGCATCTCGCTCCCGAACATCTTGCTGCCAAACGCAAGAAGAGAAAAACCGGCGGCGACAACGCCACGAAAATTTGAGGCGTAGAAAAGAAACGAGGGAGAAGGGAGCGAGAGAGGAGAAGGGGGGGGGGGGTGTGGGGGGGAGGAGTGGTGGGGAGGGGTGGTGGGGTGGGGTGGTGGGGAGGTGTGGTGGGGAGGGGTGGTGGGGAGGGGTGGTGGAGAGGTTTAGTGGGGAGGGGTGGTGGGGAGGGGTGGTGGGGAGGTGTAGTGGTGGGGAGGTGTGGTGGGGTGGAGTGGTGGGGAGGGGTGGTGGGGAGGGGTGGTGGGGTGGTGGCGTGGGGAGGGGTGGTGGGGTGGTGGGGAGGGGTGGTGGGGTGGTGGGGAGGGGTGGTGGGGAGGTGTGGTGGGGAGGTGTGGTTGGGTGGGGTGGGGTGGTGCGGTGGGGAGGTGGGGTGGTGGGGTGGGGTGGTGCGGTGGAGAGGTGGGGTGGTGGGGTGGGGTGGTGCGGTGGGGTGGTGGGGTGGGGTGGTGGGGAGGGGTGGTGGGGTGGTGGGGAGGGGTGGTGGGGTGGTGGGGAGGGGTGGTGGGGAGGTGTGGTGGGGAGGTGTGGTTGGGTGGGGTGGGGTGGTGCGGTGGGGAGGTGGGGTGGTGGGGTGGGGTGGTGGGGTGGGGTGGTGGGGTGGGTGGTGGGTGGTTTAGAATGAATCTGTAATCGCGTGAGTCCAATGGAGCAGGGGGTGGTCTCTGTGATGTCGTCTCCAGAGAGAGGCTGTGAAGGTCTCCGTCACGGTTCTCGCAGGTCACGTGATGTACGTGACCTTCTCTGTGGAGTGCGTGGGGGGCGGGGTTGGTATTCTTGACCAATGTACTTCTCACACAAAGGCAAAAGTTATCTCGTAAAGAATAATATACTCTCGTGATTTTATTGTTATAAAAGGACAAAGATTCCCCCGTGTAGCCTTACAGATATTTTCGCACTCTCTCTCACACACACACAGCTAAATGAGCATCGTTATGACTTAAAGCCTGTTGAGACGTTTCACAAATATTCACAAATATCAATTGTCAAGATATATTTTAGTTTTTTAATTTTACAAGCATTCACACAGAGACAAATGCCCCTCGTTAAGACTGTATACCGTATACTGTTATTTGTTTTACACAAAGACAAATATCTCCCGTATAGCCTTAACAAACTGGAGGGGCAAGTGCTGTTAGCGAGAACCTATGAAGGTCAGAATGGCACACGAGGGGGTGGGTGGCCAACACCACGCCCGGCCGCCTTTGTCTCCCCCGTGACGATTATTTCACACACCGCACCAGGTACTCATTTGAGTCTGAGTCGACCTAGGGGAGGCGCAGTCCCGGTTTAAATAATCGTCACCGGTGTTGACCGTGAGTGGGAGTCGAACTCGGTCCGCTGGGCATGTAGCGCGGCGCGATAACCGTTGCAGTCGTGCTGATGACACAAACACACGAATACTTTTGATTTAAAGCTTTCGTGACTGCAGGGATTCATATTTTTTGGTTCTTTCGGTAAAGTCACGTAGAAGGGAAACAATAAAATAATAAAAATATAAAACATAAAACAATACATTTATTTTTTTATTGTTTCCCTTCTACGTGACTTTACCGAAAGAACCAAGAACACGAATTCTTGTTCTTTTGTAAAGTACGTACACGCCACAGGAAGACAACTCAAGAAGGTGAACTCTCGACTTGATTGCAGTGATTCCTCGCTCAGACTTGTTGGAGCAAGCGCTGCTCGCGAGCAACGCGGATGGAACGTTCTGCCAACGTTGGACCGACGTTGGCACATTTACAGGGATCACAATGCAGACAGCCGTCATTCATATGTGTCGGCCGTCTCTCTCTCTCTCTCTCTGTGTGCCCACTCGGGATGGGTTTATTTGTATTTGAAGTCAGGGGGTTGGTGAGCGAGTGAAGATGGGCTGTAGTAGAAGGGCGCCGGCGGGGGGAGGGGGAGATAGCGAGGACCGGAGTCTGGCAACCCCCGCTGTAGGGTCCGGCTAGTTAGGGTCTATAGGGGAGATTGGGGTCACGGGGCTTAACTCGGTGTTGGGTTGAGAGCGGGGGCAGGGATTGGGGAAGCGGAGAGGGGAGAGAGGTAGAGAGAGGGGGGGGGGGGGAGATTGAAGACAGGGGAGGGAGGGGGGGGAGGAGGGATGGAGATGTGAGAGAGAGGAGAGGGGGGAGAGACGGGGGGAGAGTCATCGCAGCTGCCAATCAGATCTGTGAGCACCTGTCCCCCTGGCTGATGTATGTGCACGCGTGGTGTGTGGCGCTTGTGTTTCAGACCTCAACCTCTCCTGCAGACCACGCGGAGAGGGAGAGGGGGGGAGAAGGGGGGGGGAGAGGGAGGGAGGGGGGGAGACGCGGGCAGATCGCGGGGAAAGCGAACACATTTGATTCGCAGTGCCGATGCTTGAGCGTTTATTTTGGACGAGAGGCGGTCGGATTTGGTTAATTTGGCATCGCTGCCGTGCCGAAGATGAAATCAGCTCGCACGAATTGTTACGGCGTGACACCGTGAGATAGAGTGGTAGCTCGGGGGTGGGAGGGCCTTCATCCAATAAGAGAGCATGGGTGGCATGGGCCCTGGCGATGCAAAGGAACACAACGGGAGCCCCCTGTCCAATCTCCCCCTCTCGTCGTAGCCCGACGCCTGGCGCAGTTGCGCCGCCTGCACCCTCGATGGCTACGCCACTGCGTTTTCTAACCGCTGAACGGCCGTTGAACGTTGTTCATTTTGTCACAATGCGATCGATGTTAAAGAAGAGGAGAGACGCGAGGACGGGGAGATAAGGCAGGACACGGGACAAGAGAGAGAGAAGGGAGAGGGTGAAAGAGTGGGAGGTGGGAGACGACGTAGAGGAATAGAGAGAGAGGGGGGGGGGGAGAGAGAGAGAGAGCCAGGCCACCAACGCTGTTTCCACCACCACCTTCCTCGCCCCAACCCACCCACTCACTCCCCAAACTCTCCCCTCCTCCTTGAGCACAACTCAACACCCGCCACCACCACCATCATCACCACAACCACCACCAGCGCCGAGCCTGCACCCCCCCCCCCCACTCGCCACCCATATCGCAGTCTCGTGCCTGACGCAGACAGAGACGACTCACTGGCGGGCCGCTGCGAGCATTGCGAACAGCGGCTGTCCTGCAAGAGACCCGTCCACGTATTTAGACACCCATAGACTTGTATATATATATTTAAAAAAGCTGAATAGATTTGTATTTAGAAGCCCCCGTAGACTTGCAACGAGATTCACGGATTGACATGGACACCAACCGTAGACTTATAATGAGAGTCACGGACAAAACGCTGATAGGCACAGACTTACAGTAATAAAGGCCAACGCACTTGCATTGTGACCCACAGACTGATACAGAGACCCGCAAATACACAATAACACCCCCATTTACGTCTCCCCTTTTTTAACGTCGTTTCGCAAATACGTTGCCACTTTATCATTATTATTAATACCACGACCCTGAGTTGCGTCGGCTCAACCCCACACTTACGTCGCTGACAGCATCATCGTCCCTCCTTTCTCGTATTCGTCGCCTCTCAGCCTTCGCCTCCACCACCACCACCACCTACCCTGTAAATCGCTTTGATCGACGTCGTTTCGATATACATCGTCGCACCTTTCAGGAACGAATCCCCGACGGAAGACCGGGGTGTTACTGTAAAATGATACACACGCACTGAGATCCACAGATTTTAGAGCACGAGACTGCTCTCAATTTCCACGTGATAAGCCACTTCGTTGAGCCATCATTTGTGGCTAGGTCGCTTCTGAAAAAAAGCTACTTAGCTCAGTGGGCCTGGTAAAATAAAATAAAATGTGTATCGTTTAGTTTTACATAACAAGCCGCATACTTACAGTGAGACCCAGAGATTTACACATCGGATAACCACATGTTGCAATGACACCTGCGGATATAGATCGAGACCATGGGACGTGCACAGACTGACACTCAAAGACTTACATGTATGAGCAATGAGACATGAGAATCATGTAGCGATGGTATGTATAGATGTTGAACTTCGTTTGCGCCGTACGTAGCCAATCGCGCTAATCGGAGGTACGGAGGGAGAACATCCCCACAAAGTGGTACTCATTTATCGACCTCGGAGGGAGGGAGGGAGTGATGATGCGCCGAGTCAACCCACACACACACGCACGTGCGCCAAACCTCGATTTGAACTCGGTGACCTTCCCGAACGCGAACCGTTATGTAACCAAGTCGACGACTCACGTATTTATATTGTTTTAATTACTAATACGGGCACGCACACACACACACGCGGACAAGGTGCGGTGTGCGTGGGAGGGAGGGGGGTCAAGAAATCCTGAAACTGATTCCCCCCTCCCACCCCGACTCAAGTCAGCGGGGTCAATGGTAAGAAAACATTTTTAAATTCACGTTTGTTATGACCGCGGGGGACCTCCACGTGACGGAGAGCCACGGCTTTGTCCAATCAGCCTCGCCACGTAAAAAAACACACCAAACCCCGAAGTCGCTCCCGCAGCTGTTAAGCAGCACGAGTCGCGGGACCCCTCCATGGACCCCCCCCCCGCTCCTCTCCCGCCCCCCGTGTTTACGTAGCTGTGCCGAGCTCGACGTGGGGGGGGGGGGGGACGCGGCGGCTCTGGACGGTGGGGGGGGGCGGGGTTGGGGGGTACGGATTTTTTCGTGTGAAACTTTTACAAACGCACGCGCGCGCGCGCACGTGCGCTCTCGATCCCTCGTGTACGTATCTCCCCATCACCTCCACTTTCCCCCTGATGCATCTCTTTGCCGGTGAGTTTCTTAGAAATCTGCGGAAGCGCCTCGTGTGCATCTCCCCATCACCTCAATGCATTTCTTGCCAGTGGGGTGCAGTATTTGTACTGATAGAAATACGCGGAAGCGCCTCCTGTCATATTCCCACCACGTCCACTCTCCACCTGATGCATCTCTTTGCCGGTGAGTTTTTTTGTTGTAGAAATCTGCGGAAGCGCTTCGAGTGAATCTCCCATCATCTTACTGCATCTCTCCCAATGCTAATTAAGCACTAATTAATTGCCCTCTTCTCCTATAGAGAGGGGGGGGGGGGTGCGGAGAGATGGTCGGTGAGCTTCAATCCACTGCCAAAGACACTCGGTCACTCACATTCACACCCTCCTTCCACTCCCATAGAGGTCTCCTATCACAGTGGCAGAGGAATTATGGGAAATATAATGGTAATTTTGCATGGGGTTAGTGTTCGTGAGGATGTAGGTTTTCTTTGAACCCATCTACGTGACTTTACCGAAAGAGCCAAATAATATGAATTCCTGCAGTCACGAAAGCTTTAAGTCAAGATTTAATTCCGCAGTCAAAATATTCGTCGTGAAATTATTAATCATCATTTGACGAGCCACTGCTGGATGAAGGCTTATTCTGCCAGGTAAGGCCCACTGAGCTATGTAACTCATTTTCCGAAACAATCTGGCCGCAATTTACTGCTCAACGAAGTGGCTTATCATCATGTGGACATTCATCGGGGGCGAGTAACACTGAAGGCACGTTGATCTTAATGTGGAGGGAAAACCCGGAGAACCCGGAGAAAACCCCTACGCCGATCACGGAGAGAGAGAGACACCGCAAACTCTAAATATAAAGGCATCGTCAAGGTCGGGGTCAAACCCACGACCTCCCGTATACCAGGCGAGGTAGTTAACATCTCGTCACCGTGGTGCCCCGCATAAACACATCGCTCGGCTGACACGGATATCTCCTACACTGACGGAGAATTGAGAATGGCTCACAGTGTTGGCTCCGTGCGGTGCGAACGAAGTTCAACGTAGGCACGCGCACGCGGCACGAGCAGGACACGCACCAGAGGACTCATTCATTTCACGAAGTACTCTTAGGTTTTTTCGGTAAAGTCACGTAGGTAAAAATAAATAATAAAAATAATAAAAATAATAGAAATAATAATAGAAATAAAATTATAAATCATAGTGATTTATAAATCATAGTGATTTATAATTTTATTTATAAATGTATTTCTATTATTATTTCTATTATTTTTATTTTTATTATTTATTTTTACCTACGTGACTTTACCGAAAAAACCTAAGAGTATGAATCCTTGCAGTCACGAAAGCTTCAAATCTAGAATTTCACGAAGTGTTCTGACCATCGACAAGGTCGCAATTCTTATCCCCATGTTGCTCGAATCATTGCACCGCTCTCTTCATCTGTCTCTTGAACATCGTTCCGTTTCTCGGGGGTTGTTTTCTTTGTCTTGGTCTTTTGTGAAAAGATGCTGCCCTCGATCGCCTTACCTGCATGCAAGCCGTTCTGTCTCGCTACTTCAAGCCCAAGCAAGATGTTCTTCCTCTCCCCATAACATAGATACACATCGAACGAGTCCACGTTCATCTCCGACCTGACACAGGACCAATGCCCGAAACGTCGCCTATTGTTCTTCTCCGGCCTGACGCAGGACATCGTCTTTTGCTTTTTTAGTTTTTTATCGCCGTCCAACTTATTTTCTTATTCACAGCAGTAAAAACAAAAGTCGGCGAGACTCTTAACTCGACAGGGCGGCGTCGGGGGTCTCTCGTGGGTGCTGACATCCTTCCTGGAAACTAAAAAATAAAATCCGAACGCAACCGGACGGGAACCCACGATCAGTGAGGCCGCCTCGTCTCGGGATTTTCGTTTTTGTAGCGGCGTTAGCAGGAATTTATCAGCCACGCAGGAGCGATTTAAAGGAAATTCGCCGGTGTAAAAAAAAAACATATGCAGATACATTAATTTACGTTGGACCACGTGACAATTGTCGCGGAGCCGTGGTGCCGTGGTGGTCGGCACACCGCACTATGAACCTGGCCGCCCTGAGTTTGAGTCCGGGCCCCAAGTAACGTCAGCGGCGAGTGACATCTGCACTAATCCAGGATGCACCCCCCCCCTCCTCCCCCGCCACACATCTCATCACCAACCCGCGCTGACCAACGTGCAGGAAATTTGGTCAAAACAGTCCCATGGTTAACGCTGCGTGGGGAGGGCGGTGGTGGTGGCTTCGCACGCGGCCTGCAATCCAGCACCGTGGAGGCAGCGAGGGCTTGGTGGATCATCGCATCAGATGATGTGGAACTCCCTTCCCGTGGCCATCGAGGTGCCATGTACCCTGGCTCACCAGGAGAATGCAGTGCAGCAATTGGAGAGGGGATTGAGCGTTGTCCCCTCGCACGCGTGGGGGCTTTCTCCGGGTGCTCTGGTTTTGTCCCGCGTGTCAAACATTGGTTTGAAAACATCTTAAAATAGAAACGCGACGCGGCGTGTCTCTCCCGAAAAAGGGATTCCTTGGACTCGGCGTGGCTTTTCTTGGATAAATAACTAATTCAAAATAATTCTAACACACGTAAATACATAATATTTGTACAAAAAAAGAGCAAGCTAAAAATGGCAGCACACGGTGTGGCCCAAGTCGCTGCTGGCGCCGTCCACGAGAGAGAGAGAGATCGTGGAGAAAGCGAGAGAGGGGGAGAGATCGAGCGGAGAGAGAGGGAGCGAGACTTTCGACTTTTGAACAACTTTTATTGCCGCCAGCAGCAACAGCACTGGAGGCGATTCCGATACGAAACACACAAAGTCACCAGCAAACAAGTAAACAAACACTATACATCCACGCGCTGTGGCGCTAAATGAGCCGAGCACAACACGAAATAAAAGTCACGTAGTGGTGGTGGTGGTGTTCATCGCGCACGCCACGGTGACGAGCGAGCGCTAAAGAAGGTGAACACGAGGGTGCCGTCCACGCTGGTACAGAGGAGGGCTTTCCGGCTCCCCAGCGTTCGAAGACGACGTGTGCATCACCGCCATGTGTGTGGTACGCGTGCTCCAGCCGGAGCCGCGCCTTGAGCAGGCCCCTGAGTGAGAGAGAGAGAGAGATGTAAAATGCCCGAGTGTCAGCCGTTTATTGCGACGTCTGCTTTCGTGGAATTGCGGACGGGGGCTTGTGATCTCAAGCGATTTGTGCGGAATGAGCGGTGGGCAGGGCAAGGCGAGCGAGAGAGAGAGAGAGAGAGAGACAAAGACGCGTGGTGTAAACGCGCGTTGATTGGCTGCGGCCACTGATGCTGCTGCTGATGATGATGATACCCGCGGCGCGCGCGAGCGAAAACAAACTCGGGGCGTGGGCGAATTGTCTCCTCGTGTGTTCACATTCAGAGTAGCTCGCTTTTCTAAAACGAAATCGATTGCTCGTACACGTGACGTTTTATCTACGGGACACCCCCCCCCCCCACACACCTTTTTTTGTGGCCATAATTCGGGTGTGAAGATTTTTTTTTAAACACCAACGAATGGACACCTGTTTGCAAAAGGCGTCAAGTCTGGAATACGTACATTGTGGTACAACATGCAAAACAAATACGCGTTGATAATTATCGATGCATTGTCATTGAAATCGATTAGCCGACAGCAGAGGCATTCTTTCTCGTGGCTTTGACTCACCATCAAGAGGCGAACAGTACAAGGGCGATGCAAACGCCAAAGCTAGAATAGCTCGCGTTAAGCAGTTATATATATATATTTGGGTCCCATAGATATGTGTGGTTAATGCAGAATTGATGCCTTGTAATAATAGGTGTCCACTTGGTGTTTGGACATCTTGACACCTCCTGCATTATTGCCAGACATAGCAAAGCCTTTATTTCTCTTTTAAATCAAGCTAAGTTTTCTTTGTGTGATACGAGTTGAACAATATTTCTTAAGAACCCTTGCTGGATTCGTTCTCTCCAATGTTGATGTCGTTGTCTTTGTTGTTGCTGAAGAAGAATAAGATGATCTTAGCAGTAGCTCTGTAATAGCCACTTCAGTGGGCCGTTCTCTAACAGGGGTTTTTTTTCGCAAAGCATAAGAGAAAAAAAGAAAACTGACGAAAAGAAGCGTGGAGAGATGCACGCTTGGAACCACGTTGAGAGACAGAAAGACGAGCACGTGGTTGAGAGAACACGAGGATGGAGAACGTGCGCAGGTGAGCTACATCATTCAAACTGTTTAAGAAGAGTGTGTGGGTTTTAGGCAGGATGCTTGGTGCCCTTCCCCTCACCTACGATTACCACGGTTGGCTACGAACGGTGCGAAAGAAGTTCAACATACTGACATACAAAGGCTAGAGACGTCGATGGTCAAATTGTATAGAATAATAGACAGTGTTGCAGCCAGGGAATGAGCTAAATAAATATGAACGTGAACACCGCCAAGGAGATGGAACGGTGGAATCAGTAAATGTACAAGGTGCTCGGTTGCATCATTACTTCGCAGGATTGTGACTTGCGGAGGCCTTCATCCAGCAGTGGATCTACCGTGGATGATGATGATGATTGTGACATAACGGCCATCACATCACAGGATAGCACCGCTCGCATTGAATAGGGTCAGGTCGGGTACGATGAGGTCAGGTGAGGTCGGAGAAGGTAGGGTCGCGTTGGGTCAGAATGGGTCATCAGATTTGGGCAAGGTCCGGTCGGCCAGTTCGGGTCAGGTTGCGTGGGGTGGTCTCTGGTCGGCTTGGGCAGAGTTACGGGGTGGAGTTGGGGTTGGGGGGGGGGGCTGGATACGAGAGAGGCTCAGATAGCCACAACAACAGGATATGGAATCTTGCGCCGAATGGAGAGAAGACCGAGGGCTGAGGTTCCATGGAACATCCCAGTGCTGTTTTGCTAAGCGGTGAGAACCGCCTGTGATGTGTAAGTACAGAGCACGTGTGTGTGCGCGTGCAATGTAAACATCCAGCACTGGGGGAGACAAAGGCGGCCGGGTGTGTGTGTGGGATCTGTTCACACACCCAATCGTGCGCCGTTCCGGCCTTAATAGGAGCTCGCCAGTGGCACTTGCCCTTGACACGCGGGGTCTTTGTTGTTGTCCCGTGTGTGTGTGGGTACCTGGGTGTTTTGTGCCACCAAACACTCCACCCCCTTAACTCTCCATTGTTGATGGGGCAGTTGTGGAGAGAGTGGAGAGTTGTCCCATACGTGGGTAGTGTGCTCATGACTAGCTCCGATTTTGCAGCAGAGTTCTCACTACGAATCAGTCGAGCGCCTTATCTTTTCAGCGGCTGCGTAACGCAGTGTGGGAGCTACCTGGTCTATCGCTTCACACGAAGCTCCGGGTCTTCTCGGCCGCGGTCATGCCCTCCCTTCTCTATGCTTGAAAAATGTGGGCCCCACCCCTTATTGAACATCTTCGCCGGTTAGACACATTTAGACTGGCCTGCTTACGAGCCATCCTGGGTTTAACCAGGCTGGATTGTGTGAGGAGCTCAGAAATCATTGAAAGATCTGGACAAAGTCCCATCGGTGAGCTTCTCCGGCAGGCAATGCTACGTTGGTTGGGTCATGTAGCCCACATGCCCAGCTACCGCATGCCTAAACATCTTTTGTTCGGCCGGATAGAGGAAGCTAAACGGGCGAGGCATGGACTAGAGAAGAGATGGAGTGATGTGGTACAGGAGGATGTGGAGCTGAGTGGACTTGCCGATGACTGGTACCAGCGATGATGTTGAGGAGGCTCGTGAAGGACGCTGCTACTGGGCAGTTGGAGTCAGTCGCCCTCCAGCAACAACGGAGGGCAGAGCAGCGACGCTCACAACAACGAGCGGAGTGTCGGGTAGCTAAAACACAGCAAGTTGGCACAATAGGGGGCACACGTGGTGCATCGGTCAGTCATCTCAGTTGGTCAACCCTTGGCACCTGAGTCTGTCCCGTGACGTCCTGCCAGCGTGCGATCGATACTTCACGTGGCCTCAAAGTGCACATAGCTTGGCACGAGCGCCGTGTTGACGTCACTCAGCCTTACATGAGTAGCTGGTGCGGTGTGTAAACATCGCCACTTGGGAGACAAAGGTGGCCGGGCGTGGTTCTGAACACCCCCACCCCCTCGTGTGCCACAGCGCCGGCCTTCAGAGGTGCTACTCAACGATAGCACTTGCCCCAGCATAAAAAATTACAATAGGTTTTTACCCTTTCTGGAAATAAAACTGTTTTATTTGCCATAGAGGGTTAAAACATATTCTTATTTTATTTGCCAGACAGGGTGAAACCTCGACTTAAAGCTTTCGTGACTGCAGGAATTAATATTCTTTGGGTCTCTCAGTAAAATCACGTAGATAGGTTCAAATAAAATAATGTATTGTTTTTTCAAACGGTCGCACTTGCCCCAACAGTCTGTTATGAAGGCCATTACGGGGCGACCTTTGCCTATGGGGGGGGGTTGAAGGAGATTGCACCGTTGTTTAAACCACCGCGCGCAGGAGATAGGATCGTCACCGACCAAACATCAGGTTCGTGGAGTGCGCGCAACCGTTGCGCCGCTTGTGACAGGCATCCCTCGAGTGTAGGAGGGATGTGACCTTCCTGGACAAACATAACAATTACACTTGACAATCAGGCGAGGCCGTTTCTGGGTAGAGATCCCTTCGCGAGATTGCGTTCATATATATTTTTTTTACCGGAAAGTGGGACACATGTTCACACGTCCGTCAAAAGCCACGGTTCGTGGGCTGTGTCACACATTACAGCGCTCAATGCTATTTGCACAGCGATAAGGGGGTTATCTCCGCAGATATTTACTCAGCAATGAGGGCCCCATCGCGTCGTGAATTCTCTCTTTCCTGTGCCAAACTTTTCATTCCGTAAGCAAAAAAAACACCCACCCCCCCATACCACCTCCCCCCCCCACACGCCCCACCCCTCCATCCCCTGTCCCACCACCTCCCACCCTCACCGTCATTGTGTTTACGCTCCTCGAGGTGGAATGAGGGACGTTCCACTTTGCTGAAATGTCAGCCGTGCATCAATGGCTCTGGGTCCTGTTGCGGCAGTGCAGTGGCTAGCGCGCTGCGCTATGAACCCGGAGACCCGAGTTCGATTCCCGCTCACGGCCAACACCGGTGACGATTTTCTGCGCCAGACCCGGGCCTCCACTAGGTCGACTTAGCCTGAAATGAGTAGCTGGTGCGGGGAGACAAAGGCGGTCGGGGGTGGTGCTGGCCACACAACCCCTTCGTGTGCCGTGCCGGCCTTCATAGGTGCTCGCTAACAGCACTTGCCCCAACAGTCTGCTAGCTAACAGCACTTGCCCCAACAGTCTGTTACAGGCTACACGGGGGGTCTTTGGTTGCTAGAGGTGGTGGTGGTCGGGGCGTGGGGGGTGCGTGGGGGGGCGTGGGGGTGCGTGGGGGGGCGTAGGGGGGGGCAGTCTCCCGCCGGTGTCGTGGGTCCCGAGTTACTGTCAGGCTGCGTGATCGTCGTGATTAGAGAGGCGGCCGTCTATCATCGTGTCAACATTGACCATTCGTCATCGCGGTCACGTGCAGATATGATCGCTTCGTCTTCAGGCGCGTGATTAATCATCACTAAGCGATTTGATCAATCGGCAAATGGTACATAATCATTATCATCACCACCATCATCACCACCATCATCATCAGCATCATCGTCTTAATACGATATAGTTCATGGGCCGCAGCAGAAATCGGTAATCACTCAGTAGTACCCATCTAATTATACAGCTCATGACGGTGAATTTATGGGTTTACTACATGGTCCAGAGTTGGAGGTTGCACGACCCCAATCGCACAGGCGGTGCATTATCTCCCATGTATCTCTTGTAGCTCTACAATTATCTGTGTATCTCTACGAGTCTCTGTGTATCTCGATGAGTCTCCATGAATCTCTATGTGTCTCTGTGGGTTTACTACATGGTCCAGAGTTGGGGGTTGCACGACCCCAATCGCACAGCCGGTGCATTCCTAAACGAGATGTCCGCATCGACCTGACGATGTTTACATTGCAACGGCAGACGTAGCAGACGTCGCATTCGCTCTGCAGTAACGTCATGGACGTGACTGTAATGATATGGAGAATGTGCAGCCCCCCTTTGTCAATCCACTGCCCATGACTGGTTTGTCCGAAACGCTCCCCGATCTCCAACCGCCCCCCCCCCCCCCCCCTGAGCAGCAATTTGTTACAACTTAAAGGAGAACAACTTCAGGAGCAGCGATTTATGTATATGTCCAATAAGAGCGAATTACTTTATAAGACAACTAATTAAAAATTATTATTACATAATTAACTGTTATCGGCCAAGTGAGATATCCGCTCTTGGCTCATGCATTAATAAGTGCAATTGTGATTAAATATAACCAGCCGCAATTGTGATCGCGGGATAAGATACATTATCCAATTACGGCAGCATTGTTAGTAGCTACGATCAGCAATGGTTGTGATGATATGATTACGATAGTGATAAACTTATTACAAATAATCATCATCAAAGATCACAAAGCATCATCACGCAATATGGTACACCATAATCATGCAATAATCTAAAGAGTTCGTTCAGTCAATAGCATCGCCATCATCAAACAACGTAAGCATCATCATGGCCACATCGTCAACTTGCTTTTAAGGGATTACATCTTGAATCATTGCCTCACTTGATGCAGCTAATCCGGCTGTGACGGTCCCACCTGATGACGGAGACTTGTGTTGCCTCCGAAACGTCGTGATTTTTTATTTTATTTTATTTTTATTAATTTTGATGTTTTACCTACACGGTGACTTTACCGAAAAAACCTAAGAACGCGAGAGTGTCGTCATCATCGTCTTCGTTCTAACATTGCCTGCTCAATCATCATCATCATCATCATGAAATATGTTCAACTTCCACTTAATATTCATCATACAACAACGTCGTCATCATCATCGCCATTACGTTTCGCGATCAACCATCGGCACTACACATGTTCGTCATCAAATATGATCAAACGTCGTTATCGTCGACGTGAAATATCATCATCAGCATCAGCAGCAGCCGGGGCTGTTCATTGACCCTGGGTGTAAATGTATTTTGTTGTTGTAGTAGTAGGTTTTTACCCTTTAAACTGGTACAAAACTGACACCTTTATACAAGGCATCATGTTTGCAATAACCGCAACACAAGTAGTCAAAATGCAAACAAAAAACAACAACTCTGATGATGATTTTTTGTTTGCATTTTGACTACTTGTGTTGTGATTATTGCAAACATGATGCCTTGTATTAAGGTGTCAGTTTTGTACCAGTTCAAAGGGTAAAAACCTACTACTATATTTTGCCACTGATAAAGGAGATGTCTCATAGTGTATTTTGTTGTTGTTGTTGTTGTTGTCGAATGACGCGCGACGCCGATGGAGCCATTGGAGCAACATTGCAATTGTTGTGAAAACAAAAACCCGCGCCTAGATGTGTGAAATGTGTCTGTGTTGGGCAACTAAAATAGAACAAGGTGCGTGGTTCGATAAATAAAGAAACCCCCGAGACAATTGACACAAACTTGCCAGCTTAAAATATTCACGCAAGAAGAACTAAATACATATACTCTTTGGTTCTTTCGGTAAAGTCACGTAGGTAGAAAAAAATAATAGATCACGACGTTTCGATCGCAACGCAAGCAAAGCAATCGTCATCAGACGTCGTCAGACGATTGCTTGCGTTGCGATCGAAGCGTCGTGATCTATTATTTTTTTCTACCTACGTGACTTTCCTGCGATCACGAAAGCTTCAAATTAAGATTACATAAATATATTTATCAAATTTAACACGCGTAGGCAGGTCACTGCGATTGCTCGGTAAGCCCCACATCCAGCAATAGATCGTGCATGGCTGCTGCTGCTGCCACTGCTACTGCTGATGATGATAAAACATCCTACGGGCGGGGGGAGCGGTGGCGCGGTGGTTAGCGCGCAGCATGCGCTGTGAAACTCGACCGGCTCGCGTTTAATTGTCAGCCACGGTCAAAATCAGTGACGAGCGCTATCTGAGCCCCCCCACCCCACCATCGCCTCCCGCCCCCATTCCACCCACGCCTTCGCCAAGCCCAATCCGTAGCCACCACAGCGCGTTGGCGAACGAAACGAGGCCCCCGTAACGTGACCTGGCCGTGGGGAGGTTTTCATCCAGCAGCGAATTAAAATGATCAACGCGTGCATTTTTACAACTGGCCGGGCCGAGACCCTTGTCGTGTTACCGGCGCGTTGTTTGTGGACGTTCGAACGGAGCAGCGTCTGTCAGTGCGGGGTGAGATGTACAGTGTCCGCACCAACACATTCCTACAATTCCTCCCGCTCTCGGCACCGATAGCCGTAGCCGAGTGTGAGTGAACGGAAATCTAAGAGCCACTCCACCCCGTGTCTCCTCCACGTGTGAACACGGGCCAAGTCCGTCGGCCTATGAGGGTGGTTTTGCGGACCCACGTTCATGCAGCGACAACCACAAAAAAGAACAACCTGTGGAATGAAATAAAAACTCAACGCATTCGCACAACAACGCTGTGGCGTTGAAAAAAACACGATATTATATATACAACGGGCACTCGCCCGTCTTCGTCGTCAATGTGCTACGAAGAAGGGGCATTTCCCAAAACATCTTCGATAAAAAAAATGTAAGGCCTCAATGTTAATGACAATTTTTTTTTTAAAACGGCACCTGTGCACCTGTGCTGCCATCGCAGTAGCAGCAGTAGCAGCAGCAGCGTCACGGAATAATTTGTTAAAATTATCCATCGGCAACGTTCTGTTTACGCAAGCGCACTCTGGACCGGCTTTGACCTTCTTGGGTGTCATCGGCAGAGTCAGACTTGATGAACCCAGAGACAATGATGTATTTACATGGGGAGACAGGATGGAGTTCTGCTTATGTATGCGGGGTGTATTTTGACCCAAAATGCACCACGACAGCGCATAACGAGTTCTTGTACCGGCGCGTGTCACTCAGATGGGGAGCGGTGGTGTAGTGGTTAGCTGCGCTATGAACCCGGCCACCCGGGTTCGATTCCCGCTCACGGCCACCACCAGTGACGATTATCTGAACCGGTCCTGGGCCTGCCCTAGGTCAACTCAGCCTCAAATGAGTACCTGGTGCGGTGCGTAATAAACATCGCCACTGGGGAGACAAAGGCGGTCGGGCGTGGTGCTGGCCACCCACCCCCTCGTGTGCCGTGCCGGCCTTCATAGGTGCTCGCTAACAGCACTTGCCCCAACAATCGATGAAGGCTATACGGGGGATCTTTGTCTTTGTGCCACTCGTTTGGCGCAGTAGAGGGGTCCAACTGGGTGCATCTGCCAGTCATCTCAGTCAGCCAACCGACGGCACCGCCTGGCTCTGTCCCGTGACCTCCCTGTCGGCAGCGGAGCTTTCGACACTTCGCCGTGACCTCAAAAGTGCCACCTAGCCTGGCACAGGCGGCGCCGCGGTGACCTCGGAGTCACTTTTAGTGGCGAGTTGCGGGTATTGGTGTGAGGTTGCCACCCGTCCCGAGTTTTCTCGGGATCGTCCTCCTGTTGAGTTGAGGCAGCTGCCGCCGCCGCTGCTGCCCTCCGGGAAATGTGTCCGTCTTGCCGTGGGGAGACACGACACGTGGCGGCGGCTGCTTCATAGTGACGACGACGACGATGACGACACCGCTCAAGACGACGGCGTTGTTGTTGCCGCATCGCCCGGGTTATAAGACGCTTGGGAAAGTGAGAGTGGCACCGCAGACGTGTGGCCCGGGCTGCCAAGTCCCGCCGATCAGGTCTCGCACAAAGACTTGCCGGATTATAAGACGCACGCCCAACTTTAGTTTAAGTTACAGCGGTTGGGGGGGAGGGTGAAAGTGCGTCGAATCGTGAAAAAAAACGGTGTATCTCCTCACTCAGTTCACAAAGCCTGTTAGAACATCATTAGAATAAACATCACTCAGAACGCGAGCTATTCCAGAGCATCATTAGAAAAAACGTCATTCACTCAGATGTTTTGAGCCTTCTAGACATCACTAGAACTTACATCAGTCGCGCTCACTCGGCTCTCTGGCCCTTCTGAAGCACCATGTTTTTGGTTTTAAATCACGGAACCCACTCACTCTTTAAATCACGTAATCCACTCACTCTTTAAATCACGTAATCCACTCACTCTTTAAATCACGGAACCCACCACACTCCGTACGGTTGTTGGTGGATTGGCAATGCACGTGTGTGGTAGAGTGTGGCGGTTATCGCGTTGCGCTACGAACCTGGCCACCCGGGTTCGATTTCCCGCTCACGGTCAACACCAAGTGACGATTATCTGAACCGGTCCTGGACCTCCCCTAGGTCGACTCAGCCTCAAAATAAGTACCCGGTGCGATGTGTAAACATCGCCGCTAGGGAGACAAAGGCGGCCGGGCGTGGTGTTGGCCACCCACCCCCTCGTGTGCCGTGCCGGCCTTTATAGGTGCTCGCTAACAGCACTTGCCCCTACAGTCTGTTAAGGCTATATGGGGGATCTTTGTCTTTGTAACTCCCACCTCTTAAAAAAAAACCGTCTGGCCAGCTTGTAAGAGTAGGCCAAATACCCACTAGAGGGCGGGGTGGGGGGAGGGCTCTCAAGAACTCCCTCTGACCCTAATCCTTCCGCCAGCGGTGACGTGAGCGAGCAGTTGCAGGCGCTGCGCCTTTGCCATTGTCCTGACTCAGGGCAGGTTGGTCTCGCGCGCGCGTGCACGAATCAGACGCGACCGAGTGTTTTGAGGAATTTCTGAACGATACCACTCGGCCAAAACACACACACACACACGGAGGAGAGAATACGTTCTCTGTAAAAAATAAATCATCTCTCTTCCGACGGCACGTCTCGATATGGTTTGTACTCGAGCGCTGTTGCCCTTGCTGGGCGTAGGGGGCTCATCCATAAGCTGGGTCGACGGTGGCCGTCAAAGCAGAGATAAGACGCCCGAGAAGGGAGACGGAGCGACGGAATCAGCTCTGTGCGGATAGGATTGTGACATCGCGAGTCTTTGAGAAATGTCAGTGGCTCGAACGTGGCTGAAGAGGACGACGACGACGACGTTGATGATGATGATGATGATTACAGGGATGCGTACTTGACTTCCCGGAGCTTCCCATCATCCAGACAGGACTGGCGAAGGCACATTGTCTCGTCTGGTGTCTCATTATCGTCAGCAGCAGCAGCAGCAGCGTCGTCACCACCATTGTTATTGTTACGCGACCGACATCGACCCGGAGGGTTTGTGTCGCCCCGGGGAAGACTGACAGATCGCCCAGGACAGCTGCTGCCAAACTTAATTTAGAGGGCGATCCTGAGAAAACCAGGACAGGTGGCAACCCACGTCTGATCTAGAGACAAAGATCATCCGTATAGCCTTTGACAGACTGTTGGGCCAAGTGCTTTTCGCGAGCGCCAAATTGAGGCCGGAAACGGCGCACAAAAGGGTGGTGGGGCCAGACCCATAACACCCGGTCGTCTTTGTTTCCCTAGTGGCGATATTTACACACCGCACGAGGTACTCATTTGAGGCTGAGTCGGCGACCAGGACCGGTTCAGATAATCGTTGCTGATGTTGGCCGTGAGCTCGAATCGAACTCGGTTCGCCGGATTCGTAGCGCAGCACGCTAACAAAGATCCCCCGTATAGCCTTAACAGACTGTTGGGGCAAGTGCTGTTAGCGAGCACCTATGAAGGCAGGAACGGTACACGAGCGGGTGGGTGACCAGCACCACGCCCGACCGCCTTTGTCCCCCTAGTGGCGATGTTTACTACACAACGCACTAGGTACACGTGCTAACACACACACACACACCTGCACACCTGCACACACATACACGCGCTAACACACACACACACATGCACACCGGTACACACATACACGCGCTAACACACACACGTACCAGTACACACACACACACCTACACACCTGCACACACATACACACGCTAACACACACACACACCTACACACCTGCACACACATACACGCGCTAACACACAAATACACCTGCACACCGGTACACACATGCACACGCTAACACACACCTGCACATCAGTACACACACACACACACACCTACACACACACACCTGCACACACATACACACGCTGACACGCACATACACACACCTGCACACCAGTACACAAATGCACACGCTAACACACACACACACATCTGCACACCGGCACACACATACACACGCTAACACACACACCTGCACACACATACACGCGCTCATTGCGCGTTTGCGTAGAGCCATGATCCTATCCCTTCGCTGCCCCTGAGCCAGAGGCGACAATTTCCACATTCGTATGGCCGGGGCCCGGCCCCTCACCCACTGTGCAGGGAGGATAGGGGCCAACCGCCGAACGAGCGGCAAAGCGAACGACTTGTTGTTGTTGTTTCCACAGGGACAGCGGTAACCCCTCGAGAAAGTGGAAACCCCAGTTTAAAATTCCCAGGCGCCCTCCCCCCGTTTGCCGCACGCTTACACCCAGCTTCCTGGTAGACCCCCGTTTCCTAAGGCTCCTCGCCCTCGTAACAGCCCACGTCTCTCGCTGTAGCCCACGTCTGTCGCTGTAGCCCACGTCTCTCGCTGTAGCCCACGTCTCTCTGTGTAGCCTACGTCTCTCTGTGTAGAGCACGTCTCTCGCTGTAGCCCACGTCTCTCTGTGTAGCCCACGTCTTTCGCTGTAGCCCATGTCTCTCGCTGTAGCCAACGTCTCTCTGTGTAGAGCACGTCTCTCGCTGTAGCCCACGTCTCTCTGTGTAGCCTACGTCTTTCTGTGTAGAGCACGTCTCTCGCTGTAGCCCACGTCTCTCTGTGTAGCCCACGTCTTTCGCTGTAGCCCATGTCTCTCGCTGTAGCCAACGTCTCTCTGTGTAGAGCACGTATCTCGCTGTAGCCCACGTCTCTCTGTGTAGCCTACGTCTTTCTGTGTAGAGCACGTCTCTCGCTGTAGCCCATGTCTCTCGCTGTAGCCCACGTCTCTCTGTGTAGCCCACGTCTTTCGCTGTAGCCCATGTCTCTCGCTGTAGCCAACGTCTCTCTGTGTAGAGCACGTCTCTCGCTGTAGCCCACGTCTCTCTCTCTCTCTGTACCCTCCGTGTGGAGCCGGAAAAGCCCCTCTCTGTACCAGCGTGGACGGCACCCTCGTGTTCACCTTCTAAATCGCTCGCTCGTCACCGTGGCGTGCGCGATGAACAGCTCCACCACCACGTGGCTTTTATTTCGTGTTGTGCGCGCTGCATTTAGCGCCACAGCGCGTTGATTTATATCGTTTATTTGTTTGCTGGTGACTTTGTGTATTTCATATCGGAATCGCCTCCAGTGCTGTTGCTGCTGGCGGCAATAAAAGTTGTTTAAAAGTCAAAAAGTCTGTGGCCCACGTCTTTCTGTACCCACGTGCCGCTCCCTTGGGGTTGGTGTAGGCTTCATTATTATTTTTAGTCAAATTGTTTTTTTAAAATATATATAGGAATCTTCTTCCCTTCACTAACTTCCTGCTGCTGACTGACACACGCCCTCGGAAAGAGAGGCGACAAGTCTTTCCCACACCAGATGGAACAGATGAGGAGGCGCGCCCTCGTGACGCGTGCCCGTGGTTGTCTTGCCGTGTGTGGGGAGCGGTGGCGCAGCGGTTAGCGCTGCGCTACGAACCCGCCTACTCGAGTTCGATTCCCGCTCGCGGGACAACATCGGTGACGAGTGTCTGAACCGGTCCTGGGCCTCCCCTAGGTCGACGCAGCCTCAAATTAGTTGCTGGTGCGATGTGTAAAAAAGACAAAGGCGGTCGGGCGTGGTGCTGGCCACCCACCCCCTCGTGTGCAGTTCCGGCCTTCATAGGTGCTCGCTAACAGCACTTGCCCCAACAGTCTGTTAAGGTTATACGGAGAGGGGAGGGATCTGTGTCTTTGTCTTTGTCTTGCATTGTGGGGAGCGGTATTGTAGTGGGAGTTAGCGCTCTGCGCTCACTTAACCCGACGGCCTACGAAAACCGAGTTCGATTCCCACTCACAGCTAACGTTTGGACGAAGAGCTTTGCAGCTCACCGGATTCCTCCAGGATAAATAAATAGTCTCATTCTGACGTCGGTGACAAATATCTGAAGCGGTCCTGAGCCACCCCCTCCGCCACCCCCCCTATGCCGACTTCGCCTTAAAAGAGCTGTAGCTGATGCGGTGTGTAAAATAATCCGCATGTGGGAAGACAAAGGTGGCCGAGCGTGGTGTTTACCCTCCCCCCCCTCCACCTCGTGCCGTGTGGGCCATCATAGCTGCTCGCCAACAGCGCTTGTCCCAAAACGTCTGTCCAGGCTGTATGGGGGGGGGGGGGGATCTTTGCCAATCGTGTAATTGTTGCTGGGATGCGGTGCCGGTCCCACCAACCCAGTCGTGCGCCGTGCCAGCCTTAATAGGGGCTCGCTAACAGCACTTGCCCCAACACTCCTATAAAGCCCATAAGGGTATCTGTGCATATATGTGCCTACGTCTGTAGGGAGGTGTGAGATGAGTGGCTGCGTGTCTGTCGCGGCTTTCGCGAATGGGCAGGTGGCTGTAGCATTCGCTGCTGCGTGTCTCAGTCCCTGCTGAGTGTCTCTGTCTCTGCTGCGTGTCTCAGTCTCTGCTGGGTGTCTTTGCTGGGTGTCTCTGTCTCTGCTGGGTGTCTCTGTCTCTGCTGCGTGTCTCAGTCTCTGCTGGGTGTCTCTGCTGGGTGTCTCTGTCTCTGCTGGGTGTCTCTGCTGCGTGTCTCTGTCTCTGCTGGGTGTCTCTGCTGCGTGTCTCAGTCTCTGCTGGGTGTCTCTGCTGGGTGTCTCTGCTGGGTGTCTGTCTCTGCTGGGTGTCTCTGCTGGGTGTCTCTGTCTCTGCTGGGTGTCTCTGCTGGGTGTCTCTGTCTCTGCTGGGTGTCTCTGCTGCGTGTCTCAGTCTCTGCTGGGTGTCTCTGCTGGGTGTCTCTGCTGGGTGTCTGTCTCTGCTGGGTGTCTCTGCTGGGTGTCTCTGTCTCTGCTGGGTGTCTCTGCTGGGTGTCTCTGTCTCTGCTGGGTGTCTCTGCTGGGTGTCTCTGCTGGGTGTCTCTGCTGGGTGTCTCTGTCTCTGCTGGGTGTCTCTGCTGGGTGTCTCTGTCTCTGCTGGGTGTCTCTGCTGGGTGTCTCTGCTGGGTGTCTCTGTCTCTGCTGGGTGTCTCTGCTGGGTGTCTCTGTCTCTGCTGGGTGTCTCTGCTGGGTGTCTCTGTCTCTGCTGGATGTCTCTGCTGGGTGTCTCTGCTGGGTGTCTCTGCTGGGTGTCTCTGTCTCTGCTGGGTGTCTCTGCTGGGTGTCTCTGTCTCTGCTGGGTGTCTCTGCTGGGTGTCTCTGTCTCTGCTGGGTGTCTCTGCTGGGTGTCTCTGTCTCTGCTGGGAATGGCGCAGACAAGAAGGTGGGGTTCACAGGGCGGCGGTGATATTGGATGTGGGTGGTGACGAGGCTTAGAGGAGTGGAGAGGGAGGAGGAGGGATGGATAAGTGGAGGAGGATGGATAGAGAAGTGGAGGGGGAGGAGGAGGGATGGAGCAGTGGAGAGGGAGGAGGAGTAGGAGGTGGGATGGAGCAGTAGAGAGGGAGGAGGAGGAGTAGGAGGAGGAGTAGGAGGAGGAGCAGGAGGAGGGAGTGTTGGTGCGCAGGGGAGTAATGATTCAGGACGAGCACCCGGCTGAGTGAGTCAGGTGGGCGGGTCACGGTGATGCGTCAGGCGGCAGGGAGGGGGGCCTCGTGCTTGTGGCATCGGGTTGGATCGAGTAAGTCGTGGTGGCTGGCCTGGTAAGGGAGGAGTGGGGGATGATAGGTGGGTGGGTGGGTGGGGGAGGGGTGGGGGCGTGTTGCTCGTGGGGGGTCGGGTCGCGGGGAGCTGGGGGGGTAGGGCGGAGAGAGGCCACGTGCAAAGCCGCTTTCGCTTGCACAAAAGTTATGCGGGCGCTCGTAGCGAGCGATCTGCCGTTACTGCGGCAGGTACCTTCCCTTCCGCTGCTGCTGCCGCTGGCGCTGCTCCTTAGCCTGCTCGCCTCAACCCCTTCTGCGGCACCGGCAGCGCTCGCCTCGTCCTCATCATCATCCTCCTCGTCATCATCATCCTCATCATCATCATCCTCCTCGTCATCATCATCCTCAGCGGCGGCGGTCGCAGCCGCGGGACAATTGGCTGCAGCGGTGGCAGCAGCGGCCGCGGTGGCCGGAGGACACGCGGCGTCGGACATCTCACAGTCGGACACGGCCTTCTCGACGCACGACCATCATCACCACCACCACCATCATCATCAGCAGCAGCAGCACGCGGACCGCAGGTCCTGGGATACGCTGCTGTCGAGGTCCCGCCAAGGCCGACCGCCGAGCACGGACTCCCTAGCTCGAACCCAGGACAGCGACTACCTGATCGGCATCCGCAGGCTGCGTCGCCTCTACTGCAACATCGGCATCGGATTCCATCTGCAGATTCAGTCGGACGGGAGAGTGACGGGCGAGCACGGCGAGAATCAATACAGTAAGGTCGCCGGCACACGCGGTGGCGATGGGACGGAGCGGCCTGTCTGTCGGTGGTTGCGCTCGTTGTCTGTTAAGGAGTCGCGATAGTCGTGAATTATTCACGTCGGGGCGAGCCTGCAGAACGAAACGCTCCGTCTCAAGCGATGATTCCAGGAGGATTACCCCCGCTGACTTGCGTCTTGGTGTTGTGATGCGCCGGTCTTGTGTTGGGTGCCTGTGTGCGCGTGTGTGTGCGCGCATGTGCGCGTCTTACACGGCATCCTGTATCAAGTCGCACGTGACAGAGCCACTGCCGTGTGTTGTGTAATGGTCTTGTTGTGAGCTTGCATTTGTGAATTAATCGTCATCGTCGTCATCATCGTCGTCGGCAGTCGTTGAGGTCAGATATGACTCAACCACGATTTTGCGTTGTCGATGTTGCGTGTTTTTTAATTCAATGTCATCGTCAGATACGACCTATCGATCATATATCAACTGCCGCGTGATGTGCTGTGCTGCGTTGGTCTCGTGCGTTTGTGAATTCGCCGTTGTCGTCATCATCGCCGTCAGATATGATCTATCCACTGCTGGATGAACACCCCCCCACACCACCGCTACCACCAAGGCGCGTGCAGCAGTCACCGCGGGGAATGCGTCGAGAGCTTTGATCGCGAATCGTGCCGCTCGACTTCAACGCCGCGTTTTGATTTGTCGCGATAACGCGCGGCATTGTACGATCGGTCGATAATGCGGCGATGAGCGCGCACACACACGCGCACACGTTAGCGTTATTTATTCATTTACGTGCCGTAGAGGAAAGGCACCCGTAGCCGAAACGTCGCCTCTTGTGCACTTGTTCTGCCGCGCTCCTCTTGACGAACGCGTCGAGGTTTCTCCGCGCGGAGTGCGCCTCCCCAGGTAGCCCCCCTCCCGGGTAGCCCCCCTCCGGGTAGCCCCCCCCCCCCCGGGTAGCCCCCCCCCCCCCCCGCTGTTCCGCACACACGCGGCGTGATGCGGACATTCCATCGAGCACCTGCGCACGAGCTGTTCTCATCGTTCCTTCTGCCCCCCCCTCTTTATCTGTCTCTCTGTGTTGCGCCCGTTTTCACACAAAAACAAAGACAACGACCCCTCCCCGTGTAGCCTTAACAGGCTGTTGGGGGCAAGAGCTGTTAGCGAGCACCTATGAAGGCCGGCACAGCACACGAGGGGGTGGGTGGCCAGCACCACGCCCGGCCGCCTTTGTTTACACACGGCACCGGGTTACTCATTTGAGGCCGAGTCTACCTAGGTGGGGAGGCCCTGGACCACCTTCAGATAATCGCCACCGGGTGTTGGCCGTGAGCAGGAATCGAACTCGGGTGGCCAGTTTCGCAGCGTGGCGCGCTAACCGCTACTACCCCACCGCTCCCCACGCGCACACACGCACGCACGCACACATGCACGCACACACGCACACATGCACGCACACACGCACGCACACACGCACACACGCACACACGCACGCACACATGCACGCACACACGCACACACGCACGCACGCACACACGCACGCACACACGCACACATGCACGCACACACGCACGCACACACGCACACACGCACGCACACACGCACACACGCACGCACACACGCACGCACGCACTCGCTCGCTCGCTCCTATCACGCAATCTCTTGCTTTGGGTTGCCACCACGTCCGTTCGTCACGGAACATCGTCATTTCTTCGAGCGAACGCGTCTTGCCCAAACCCCACTTTACGTTTTTTCTATATTTTGAATTCTTTCGTCGATGTTTTTTTTTTTGTGCGCTCAGGGTTTTTGGGGATTTCTGGTTCATGAGCGATGGTAAGAAATGCACGCCCGGTGCGGAGTGAGTGGTATTCTGGTGAGAATGTGTGCAAAATGTTGCACGCGTGCGACTGGAGAATCAGACATGCAGCCGAGTTTCATCAGCAGTCAGGCAGCCGAGTTAAGTCACGAACCACTGTGAGTCAGCCAGTCAACTAGTCAACTGCCACTCAGCCAGCCACTTACTCATTCAACTAGCGAGCTAGTTAACGAGTCAGCTAACCACCCAGTCCAGTCACTCCATCGGTCAATCAGCCAAGCAGACGCTCAGCCACTCAGCCAGCAATAATGAATTACCCACTCAGCCAGTCACTTAGCCAGCTCAAAATTCATCCAGCCATCTTCTTGGTTCTTTCGGTAAAGCCACGTAGACTTTACCGAAAGAACCAAGAAGATGAATCCCTGCAGTCACGAAAGCTTTAAATCGAAATTCATTCAGCCAGTCAGACACTCAATCACCCACTCATCGATCCAGCCAGATAACAAGTTGGTTAGCCACTCATTCAGTCACCCAACCAGCCCCCTAACCAGCAATCCAGCCAGCTAAGCAAGTCACTCCGTTCGGCCACCCACTAAAGCAGCCAAGCAGCTCCAACTCCCGTTCAGCGAAACGCCCTGCGCTTTCTACAGGGCGTTCCTATTAAGGCAGAGGTCCACCTCGTCGCGTAACAAAGTCTCGTGTGCCCTGTTGCTCCTGCGGCTACGAACTCCAAACCACGGCTCATCCAACGTTACCCTGCCCCCCACCTCAATACAAATGCGCCGGTTGTGGGCGCACCTGTAATTGACCGACTCTCAGAGAGAGTCGCTGAACGGATCCACTGCTGGCAACAGAATCTCTCTTGGTTGCTCTTCATAGGCCTTACGAAATGAAGATCCTCTTCGATCATTAACTCATGAAACTCATTAACCGTGTGGGTCAACCCGGGACACACAGCCGAGGTGTGGAGCTACAAGATCAGAGCTGCTTGAGAAGAAGTGTAATAGATGAGGGGTGGGAGGGGGGAGTTTGTGGATCACGAAGAGACCAGAAATGGAGGAGCCGCGACATTTGTCAGGAGGATAACCCTATCCGTACGAATTTATGACGGTAAAAAATGTTTTCTATCCCACGTGAGTTGTGTTTCCGTCACTCGCAGTGCCAGGACCCTGCTGCCAAATAGGCCCTGAGACTCATCGAGACTTCCACGGTTAATTAAATGACTCTTGATGGATTGCTGAGTGTGTATGCGCGCGCGCTCGCAAAGATTGGAATTGCCATCATTGTCATCAATTAGCAGCGACAGAATAACCACCATCATCATCAGCAGCAGCAGCAGCGGAATTATAATCACAACGCTCTAGGCTGGGTCAGTCTAAAGTTTATTTTATTGTAATCGCATCTCTTGCTAGACACCAACGACTATGCTCTCCCCATCAGTGAACAAATTAATTGCCCCCCACCCACCCCCGCCACCACAGCGGACTGTGACGCTGAAGCCAATAGAAAGCGGGTGACGGCTGCTGCTGGCCAATGGAGATGCGCTCTCGTCATATAAAGATAAAAAGATTCCGCGTGTTTGCCTTGCAAACTGGTTCGGGGGCAAGTGCTGTGAGCGAGCACACATTAAGGCCGGGCATTGCACTCGAAGTGTTGTGTTCTGGCCAAACACCACGCCCGGCCGCCTTTGTCTCCCCAGTGCTGATATTGCTGTTGCGTCAAGGTGCACCGTACACACGTGCACGTCTTCCACGTGCCTTTTCCCCACGCCGCGTGGGTCATGGGAGTTGTTTGACCATGCTTCACCACCCAGGTCAATGGTAGTTGACTGAAGGGGGCACCCAGAACCAGTTCAGATATCACTCGCCACTGTTGTTAGCCACGACTGGGAATCGAACTCAGGTCGCCGGATTCATTAGCCGGTGTGCTAGCCATAGTGCCACTCACTGCTCCACCAGGTTACGTACATCCAGATTGTTATCACCAAGCGATGGCCCCAATCGAGAGGGAAGTTACTTCTGCAAGGGAGACCTGGTTTTAAATAAGTAGATTTAAACAGCATAGATTTAAATTGAGACCCACATACTTACATAGAGATCCATATAATTCTACAGGCTCACAGACTTATATACAGACGCATAGACTTGCTGTACATAATAGAGACCAAAGACCTGGGTGGACTCAATGTGAAATAAATTTGGAAAAAAGTGCAGAAAGCCTCACTGCTAAAATAAGAATAGGATGTGCTGTTATGTTCCAGAACTCGTGGAGGAAATTCCACATTCCTATGGAGGGGCCCAGTTTTATCCACAAAGATTCCATATTTAAAGAATCCTGAATGGATGATGAGCTGAATTGACCTCTGACCAGGATGTGAATTCATGACTTCATGATTGTGGTTTGAGGATGATGATGATGATGATGGCTTAGGGACGCCGTCGTCCAGCAGTGGATAGACTAAGACTGATAATGATGATGATGCTGAAGCCTTCATCCAGCATTCAACAGACCACGTGTGACAGTGATCATCATAATCATGATGTTGATGATGGCGATGAAAGGCTTTAATACAGCAGTGGGTAAAGCTGCTGCTGATGATGGCTATGATGTTGATGGTATGAGGAGGTCTTCGTCGAAAATGAATGATGATGATGATGATGATACTCATGGTGATAATGATGGTGATGGCATGGGGAGTGTTACTCGTGATGATACGTATGATGATGATAATGATGGTGATGGCATGGGGAGGCGTTAATCGACAACAACAACGATGATGATGATGATGATGGCACGGCGAGAGCTTCGTAGTCGATGGACAATCGTCACGATGAGCGGTGCCGATGGTGGCCGGTATCGACTGAACATTCAAAAAATACAATTATTGGGTCTTTCGGTAAAGTCACGTAGATAGGTTCAAAGAAAATAACAAAAAAAGCGACGACGTTTCGTTCGCAGAGCCGCTTGTGTTGCGATCGAAACGTGACTTTACCGAAAGACCCAAATAATAAGAATCCTGCAGTCACGAAAGCTTTAAGTCAGGAAGATTTTAGTCGAAAGATTCAAATCCCCACGGGAGACGCATTCGAGCGCCTTTATTGCATCCGCCGGTTGTCTTAATTTAAGATGTGGCAACAACAAAACGCCAAACCGATCTGACTCTAAAGGCATTGGCTGTGACATCGTGAGGAATTGGCCAGGTGCACGTGGCGCCTGATGCGCGAGACCGTCAGCTGCCGGCGCGCGACAGCCCGCGCCTTTGTGACGGCGCGCTTGCCGCCAAGGGGCGGGAGAAGTGGACGTCTTCATCGCCAGACGTGGCTCTGCCTTCGCGCCCTGTTGTGCGGCGGTGTGGCAAAACATGCGGATTTTGTTGTTGTTGTTCTACAACGGAAGCAAAGTGGTGTCTCCAGGGTCTCGGCGTGGGGACACCAATAGACCCCGCGCGCGCGCAAAGAAAAATTCCCCCAAGGTGTTCAATTTGGGTTTCCGCACTCGATGTTGGCTCAGCTCCAGCTGTTGAGAATTAAAATATCGGTTCGAGTGTCGTGCCCCACGAACCTCGCGCGTGGACCAGGGGGTCACTTGAAGAAGAAGAAGAAGAAGGGATCTCGGCGGTAGCTCTGCAGTGGCCACTTCTGTGGGCCCGCTATGTGTCGTGACGACGCGACGCAGACTGCGCATTCGGAATGACATTGTACAGGTGGCAGGGGGGGGGAGGGCCAAAACCCACAAACGATACGTAATTAAATAAGCAGACCAGTAGTTACGTAAACAAACTCAATGTCTGGGCACTTTGACAAGCCAACGGCGCTGGCTGTGAGCTGGTGAAATGAACTCATAAACGTTTTATTTATTTGTCGCGAATTGCTCACCTTTGCACTCCTATCGTTGTTTTGTATTGTTTCCTGTTGTATTTTGATGACCCGCCCCTTACTGGACATCTGTGAAAAGAGCTTCATAGCTTATCGGATTTTTACATGATAAGATACATATTCTGATTCTGCTTTGGTGCCACCGTTGCTGCTGCCGGTCAGTGGCATCGACGGGGGCAGTCAGCAGGTGACCCTGTGCTGAAACTATAAGACGATTTAAAATAAGTAATATTTAGAAAAACTTTTTTCTAAACACGCTTTTATGAAATGTACTAGTAATGGAAGAACTCCACGACTCCAGGAAGTGGCCCCGAAGCTTGCCATAACGTAAGGGACCGTGGCCAATTACAGCCAACGTCAGTTGACCGTGGACAATTAGACCCAAGCCGAAAATCATAAATTAAAAGAATGTTCAAAAATATATATTTGTATTTTTTATGATAGAATATAGTATTGACATTAGAATTACATAAGTATATCAAGTTTGCAGTCGATACCACATTGGGAAGTGGGTTAAAATTGAGTTGCAAGATTTGAGGATACAACAACGACAACAACAACAGGCAGAGTGAGTTAAATGAAAGCGTGTAAAACACATTTATTTGACCAGGTAAGGACAACTGAGCTATATAGCTCTTTTAAACAAGTGACCTGGCGACAAATGAGAGCTCAACCAAGTGGCTAGTCATCACGTGGACATTTATAGCAGACCAAATTACCCTCAACGCATTTTGATTCTAAATGTGGAGGGGGGGGAACCGGAGGAGCCGGAGAACAGTTCACGCGACCACGGAGAGAGAGACGCCGCAAACTCCAAATAGACAGCAGCAGGCGTCAGGGTCGGGATCGAACCCACGACCTCCTGCATACCAAGCGAGGTAGCTAACATCTCACCACCCGCGGCGCCCCACCGTTTAGTCCGCTCCGCGGCTGCAGGTGGGACCGCCTTTTATCTTCCACACCGCGAGATAAATAATCCACCGAGCACCTGCCGCACATGAACCGATTTCATCGCTCCATCTCCTTTGTGGTGGTAATCCATTATCCAGCTGCCACGACCCCTTACTCGCCACGTGTCCTCCTCTTCTCGGTCCACTTCTCGCTGACCATTTCAATGACGTCATGCAGCTTGCGTCCATTCTCTCGGTTCACGCGTTCCCCAATTTGGCTCCCGGTGTAAAGCCCAAGCAGCGCTGTCCCTGGGGTACGACGATTGGGGGCGACCGCCCCGGGCCCCGCACTATATGGCGGGGGGGGCGGGGGGGGGCGTGGGGGGGGCGGGCTTCATCGTCACGGTGTCAGATGGAACTCTTTCGGTTTAGTTTGAAGGCGATGGGGGTGGGGTGGGGGCACACGATGGGATTTGCCCCGGACCCCGGACCCCCTATGGACGGCCCCTGAGTCCAAGCGTTATTTTCTCCACCGCTTCTTTTCGCACCTTTTCAGAGGTTTGCCGCGACGGCCGTGCGACGATTCTCCGTGGTCCGGGAGTTTTGCGGGGAAGCGAGAAGCCGGGAGAGGCTTCGGCTTGTTCACGATGAGGGCCGCCCGACGTCCGACGTTTCGCTCTTGCGAGCGTCTGCAGGACTACATAGAAGCAGGGGCTTAATTTCAGCTGGGTCTGTCCGGGTTTGGCGGACCCGATTATATTATTGCCGCACGCGGCACACCACATCCATCACACCTGCTGTGCTGACCGTGCATGCCTTGACACGTCACACCTACTCCACTCTACCGCTGATCAGAAACAAACGATGTCCTGGTAATCCCAATAACAATAGCACTAGAATGCCCTTCATGTAACAAAGAGAAGCTCGTTTTAGGAGGGTTCTGCTTCAGTTTGGATGTTTGGTCATGAATCCCATTACACTGGTCAACAAAAAAAAAACATCATTTTCTGGGCTGGACTTTTGCAGCTGTTTTAGACTAATTTCAGGGTGCTGATTCCAAATCTGATCTCAGATTTGCTCTATCACATCTCATTCTATGCTATCGGCATACCCCATTTTCATTGATTTTACCCGAAATTAACTCTGTCACTTATGATTGCAAGTTGTTGCGAGTCAGTGACTGCTTTAGTGTTAAAATATGGTGCTAGATTTTTAGGATAGTGTGTTTATAATATCATTTTATGTAGATATCCACATTTTTTAAATATTTTTCTTCCGCAGTTTTTATTGAAAATGCAATATTTGATATCTCAAAGACCTCATGTGATAGACAAAAACTGATGCCAGATTTGGAATCAGCACCCCAAAATTACATTAAACCCGTTGGAATACCTTATGCCAGAAAAAGTGTGTTGACCAGTGTGATTATTGAGACTTTAGATTCGTTGGGGGAGGAAATCGTGAACGTGGTTGACACCAAAAGCTGCACAAATGCAGTCAAGAATCAATTGATGTCCTGCCACCATCTGGCTACCTGACAACCTACCCACCCACATACCGACCTTTAAACCCTCTGACAGATCTACCCACCTAACCATCCACCTACCCACTTACCCATCTATCCACCCACCCACATGCCCACCCACATACCTACCAATATAGCCACCCGGCCACCAAGATACCCACATATCTACCCAACTAACCGCCCATCTTCTCACCTATCTACCAATCCATCTACCTGCCTACTCACCAAAATTCCCACCTACCGATTTGCCCAGCAAACCAAAGACCAATGATCCTCCGTATAGCCTCGGTAGACTGTTGTTGCAAGTGCTGTTAGCGAGTAGCAACTATGAAGGCCGGCAAGGCGCACGAGGGGGGTGGGTGGCCAACACTACGCCCGGCCGTCTTTGTCTCCCCAGAGGCGACGTTTGACACACCGCATCAGGTATTCGTTTGAGGCTGAATCGTCCTCACCACCCACTCACCTACCTACCGTGGGGGGGGGGGGGTGCTTGTAGTACCAGGTGTTGTAGTATCAGGTAGGCAATGGGGGGGAGGGGGAGGCAGATAACCATTCCCTAGCAAGCTCTGCCCTGTGCAGCACCTCTTCCCCCACCACACCGCTTGCTCTGTGCAGTTCATCACCGATCTTCACCGGAATATTTCGCTGCGTAATCTTGGCCAGTGCGCGCGTGTAACCCGCCACGGCACGCGGAGCCGCGTAGTCGTGTGGACACCGGCCACGAAGAGGACGAGGCAAGAGGCCTACGGTGCGCGCAGAAGCACGGGGAGACGCGCGCTTGGGATGAAGATTTTGCTGTTTTTTTCCCCGGATTTTTCTGTTTGCGCGTAGTCACTTTAAGATGTTCTTTGTTCATGTTTTTGTTTGTTGCGGTTGCGCCCGAGTCAAGAGCGGCATGGCTCACAGGGCTATACCTAATCAATTAAACTGAAAAATGACACTGAGAGGGGAAGAGCGAGCGGGACACGTGGAGCAGCGAACCTCTGCGGGTTAATGGCGTAATTTGGTGGTTGATCGTGTAGAAGGGTGGGCTTGGGCAGGGATGATGGTCGGTTGGGCAAGACTAAAGAAGGAGCGGTAGCTAAGGGAGGGAACTCGTCCAGGGGATCCGCCTGCTGTGGAGATGGAGCAATGAGCGCGGCCCGTTTGCAGGCGCTCGCGCGGACTGTTGCATCACAGGGTTGTGAAAGATAGCGACAGAGGCCTTCATCCAGCAGTGGATTGATAATGGCTCGTGGTGATGATGATGGTGATGATGATGATGATAAGGAGGTGGAGTTTCTATCTCTCTGCAGTAACATTTCGCTCCGGTGACTAAATCTGTTGCGGCGACGCACGCCTGCGATCCGGTGCTTTTGGAGGCGAGGGTTGGCGGATCGGGCGGAGTTTCTTTTTGAATGTGTGGAACTCCATCACCCGCTCGGGGTGACAAGATGGCGAGGAGAAGGTGGCGGTACGGCAAGCGGGATCGTGAAGCCGTCTGTATTGGGGGCGAGGAGAGGGCGGCGGTACGGCAAGCGGGATCGTGAAGCCGTCTGTATTTGGGGGCGAGGAGAAGGTGGCGGTACGGCAAGCGGGATCGTGAAGCCGTCTGTATTGGGGGGCGAGGAGAGGGCGGCGGTACGGCAAGCGGGATCGTGAAGCCGTCTGTATTGGGGGGCGAGGAGAGGGCGGCGGTACGGCAAGCGGGATCGTGAAGCCGTCTGTATTTGGGGGCGAGGAGAAGGTGGCGGTACGGCAAGCGGGATCGTGAAGCCGTCTGTATTGGGGGGCGAGGAGAGGGGCGGCGTTTCCGCCGTTCCGCTCGGGTTTCTTACCGCTCGAGAACGCTTCGTACGACGTCAAGTGGAACTGGTCTAACGTCCCAGCGCTGCAGGGCCCTCCTGAGAGGGAGTCTCTGAGACTCGGAAGGTCACGAGTTCGACTACTGATTGGGGGTGGGGGGGCGGTCGACTCTGGCCATTCTCCCACTCGGGGTTTATCAAATGAGCTCCACTGATGTGGGAAGTCGTCAGTGGTCATCCTGTGGATATACTCGTCCCCTCGATAGGAATGTGGAATTTCCCCCCCCCCCCCCACCGCTCACTCGCTGTGTTTGTTGAACTTCTTTCGCGCCGTACGTAGCCAACCGTGCTAATCGGGAGACACATTTAAAGGGGGCCACATTTCATCATCTTATAGCCGAGTTCAACCCCATTGGGGTTTGCCCTGGGCCCCGTGAGCGTGAGTGAGTGCGGGGAGGGAGCGAGATGGACCGTGGCGCCACGGAGCCCGCGATGGATGGCGGCCGGCAGGAGACCTTCGCTTAGGGGCCGTCCATAAATGACGTCGCGCACCTAGGGGGGGGGGAGGTCAGACATTTGTGACGATGTGTGACAAGGGGGGGGGGGGGGGGGCTTAAGAAATGTGACGTCACATAAAAATGCGCAACTTTAAATAAATATAGACAACACGTTCTACTTAATTAAATAGACTTTTTAAACAAATGTTTTCTCCTACAACATTGATTGTCCATTTTCCTCATCTACCCCCTCCCCTCCCACTCCTTCCGCGTCCCTCCCCTCTAGCCCTTTCGTGATCCCCAAGTCGCCCCTCTCGCGCTGCTGCCACTCGCTCCTCAACACCTTGCAGCGTGCCCCTCCCCTTGCCAACTACGTCATCCCATTCCGTGTCACGCGCCTTGAGTGAAGACGCTCTATGAATATACAATTAGATGAGACAGACCACGTGTCAAGACAATGACAGGAATGATTGCGATGATGATGACGATGATGATGACGACGACCATGATGAAGATGACGATGATGACTAATGATGATGACGATGATGACGACAATGATGATGACGACAATGATGATGACGATGATGATGAAGATGATGACGACGATGATGATGACAATGATGATGACGACAATGATGATGACTATGATGATGACGACGACGACGATGATGACGACGATGATGAAGATGATGACGACGATGATGACGATGATGACGACGATGAAGACGATGATGATGATGACGACGATGAAGATGACGATGATGACGATGACGATGATGACGATGACGACGACGACGATGATGACGACGATGATGACGATGATGACGACGACGACGATGATGATGACGACGATGGTGATGATGACGATGATGATGACGATGACCCGCGAGCTCACGCCAACCTGCCCCCTGTGCATGACGGTAACGCCGTGGCCGCAGGTCTCCTGGAGATCGCCACGGTGGAGCGAGGGGTCGTGAGCCTCTACGGGGTCAAGGCCGGCCTCTTCATCGCCATGAGTAACAAGGGGAAGCTGTACGCATCGGTGAGTCCGCGGCCTGCTCACCTGGCTCACCCCTCTTGCCCTCCTCACCCCCCTCCCTCGCTGCTGGGCCCCCCTTTAAATTTCTCGGAGTCAAGTCGACACGCGTTGGCGCGACCGAGCGATGCGCGTCACATCCATTCCCGTAGAGCTGCTTTGTTGGCAGTCTCGTCCTTCCCCCGCACGGCCGATTAGCACGGTCGGCTACGTACGGTGCGAAAGAAGCCCAACATAAACACACAAATACACACACACATACATACACACACATACATACACACACACATACATACACACATACATACACACATATACGCACATACATGCACACACATACACACACACATACACACACACGCACACACGCACATACACACACACGCACACACATACACACATACACACGCATACATACACACACATACATACACACATACACACACACATACACACACATACACACACACATACACACATATACACACACACATATACACACACATACACACACACACACATACACACGCACACACATACACACATACACACACATGCACACACATGCACACACACATACATACACACATACACACACACATGCACACGCACACACACAGGCGCGAGCTCCCCGAGCAGAATGCGCGCGACAGGCACAACGCAGGTCGCGTCGTCACTCATTCTGTTCGGGCGGCTAACATTTGTTTAAAGTTTGCTTAACACATTGACCTTGTCGTGTCGTGCCCCCCACCACCACCACCACTCCTCCGCTAAAAACAAGAATGGGGGGGGGGGGGGGGGTGGCGGATGGGGCTGCTTGTACGCCATCCATTGCGCCAAGGGTTGCATTTCTCGCTGAATGTTGTCCGCGACGCTGGAGGAGTGGACGGCACGCGGCTCGTAGCGACAGTCGTGAGCGAGGCGCCTCTTGGTCGATGCGGTCTGCCGGGCGCGGAAATATTTTCCGGGCCAGCAAGGCCGGACACGCGCCGTGCGTATGGACGTCTGTGAAGAAAGAGCTTTGATGGCTCATGGGATTCATCCCGTCTAATTGAAGATGTAGTCCATTTCGATTTAAAGCTTTCGTGACTGCAGGGATTCACCTTCTTGGTTCTTTCGGTAAAGTCACGTAGAATGGAAACAATAAAAATGATAAAATAAAACATAATAAAATAATTCTCACGACGTTTCGGCCACAACGCAAGCAGCCGTCATCAGGTGAAGACCAGGTCTGTCGGGGAGAGAGACCTGGTCTGCTAGCGTTGTGGCCGAAACGTCGTGAGAATTATTTTATTATGTTTTAGTTTATTATTTTAATTGTTTCCATTTTACGTGACTTTACCGAAAGAACCAAGAAGATGTAGTCCATTCATTGGGAGCGCTCACAGAAAGAAGAGAATCTCCGTCGGTGTCGCGGAGCACGTTGCGCGGAAGGAGATCTCACAGAGCTGCTCATGAGATCACATCCAGTGACGGCTCTAATCCGCACACGATGGGGTTGAGGTTTCCCATCACACGCTCCCCGGCACAGAGAAATGATTCTCGCGCGGCAGTCAAACTAGTTTCTTTATTATTCTATTCTCTCAGTCAAATTAATGTATACAAATTCGGTGGAAAGTCAAATTATAATTTAGTTTTGTTTTTATTCTGACAAGGGCCCGACACAGAACGCTAGCAATTAGCCGAGAAGGGGGCACCGAAATTCCGCAGGCAGGAGCCCGAAGCGCCGTGCTCACAAATTATTCTGTTTTAAAACCTCACATTACGCGGGGGTGGGGGTGGCAGCAGTGGGGGCTGGGGTGCAGTCATTGGTGACCGCGCTGAGACCATTAAATCGCTCCACTCAAGAACCCCGTTTCATCACGGGCGGCTGAAACTCGGATTCAAACCGGTTGTCCCTGACCCCCCTGAAACCGCCCGGCCAGCTCAGGTTCCAAAAACACCCGCACAGCCAACGTATCCCACACACAGCGTCGGTGTGCGTCGACAGGACACGAGAGAGGTCCGCTTTACGAGCTGTTTCCCTGCGTAAGGCAGCGACGACGATTGCGGTTGTAAATCAGGTCGTGCAAAGAGCCGACACAAGCTGCCGGGGGGGCAAGGGATCGCGAGCGAGGTGCGCTTACAAAGGTCGAAACAGCGGAAGGTTTGGGCCGGAGCCGCGCCGTCTTTGTCTTTCACCCCCGCGCCGGCGTTTTCACACACGGCGTCGGGTTTACTCGTTCGAGGCTGTGCCGACCTAGGGGAGGCCCAGGACAGGGTTCAGGCATTCGCCACTGATGTTCTCTCCCACCCCCAACGTATAGCCTAAACATAATGTAGGGGCAAGTCCTATTCGCGAGCATCTATGAAGGCCGGCACAGCACACGAGGGGTTGGGTGGCCAGAACCATTACCAGTCACCTTTGTCTCCCGAGTCGACCTAGGGGAGGCCCAGGATAGGGTTCAGGCATTCGCCACTGATGTTCTAACCCACCCCCCACGTATAGCCTAAACATAATGTAGGGGCAAGTCCTATTCGCGAGCACCTATGAAGGCCGGCACAGCACACGAGGGGTTGGGTGGCCAGCACCACTACCAGTCACCTTTGTCTCCCGAGTCGACCTAGGGAAGGCCCAGACCCGGTTCAGATAATCGTCATCAGGTGTTGGCCGTGAGCGGGAATCGAACTCGGGTCGCCGGGTTCGTAGCGCAGCGCGCTAACCACCGCACTACCGCTCCACGCACATACACGCACGCCCTTACACGCTGATTTTCACCTGTAATTGTGCCCTAATAATAACCTGTGTCTCCACCGCGTTGCGCAAATACGCGGCTTCAGCCCTTGCCTGCCACATGCGAGCAAAGCACTCGGGCTAAACCTCGTCATTACCGCCCGTCTCACTCTCTGTGCGTCTGCGCGATGCCTCTCTGCCTGCCTGCGTGTCGCCACACGTTCTTAATGCTGCCATGTGCGTATTTAATAACCATTGCGTGCGTGATGTAATTTAAATAGGTTATACATATACGTGCGTGCATGCACGTGTGTGTGTTGGGGGGGGGGGTCGGTGGAGGAGGGGGAGCAGTGGCGCAACGGTTAGATCACTGCAGCACCAACCCAGCGACCAGATTTTGAGTCTAGGCCACACGGCTAACGTCAGTGGCGAGTTAATAGCTACACCTCTCCCGAACAGTGTGGCGACAAACACCCTCGAGTGGGGCTCTCCAAGATCTGTCTCCCGTTAAGGCCCTATCGCCAGCAGTGGCGAGAGCCAAGGCATTGCAGGGCTGCACCTTGACAGCTATCTGCCCCCCTCTCTCTATTTAAGGCCTCGACACAGAGGCGTCGTTTTTCTGTGTGACTATGTGTTTGTCTCTCTCTGTGTCTCTGTGTTATCTCTGTCTGCTTACGTGTCTGTCTATGTGTCTCCTGTTCTGTGTTTAATCTCTCTCTTAAATTTAGCAATCTTTGGAAGAACGTAATCAACCAGGTAGGGTGCTAACTGTTATGTTAGCCGACTGTCTGTGTTGTATTACATTATATTGCTAAGTTTACTAGGTTTTGTTTTCTCTTTCATTTGTACCTGATGATGATTGCTTGTGTTGCAATCGAAACGTCGTATACTATTATTTCTTATTTTCTCTTTCTACGTGACTTTACCGAAAGAACCAAAGAGTAGCTCTGTGTATGTTTGCAAATATCAGCCTCTTTGCAATTCCCTCCATGAAGCAAGCCAGTAAAGCATCCACTCAGTAACTTACCAGGCCACCCAGTCACACTCAGCCACACGCTCGTCGACAAAAAAAAAGGAATTTTGCAAGCAAGATCAGACACCGTTTGCCTCTTTGTGATGTGCGTGACCAGGAATTGAACCGAGGCGGCTGTGATTTTAGAGCCAGTATAGACGGGTGACCTCGGGCATCAGGAAACTTGCGCTGACACAGCTGAGGACCTGGGTTCGAGGCCGGGTTTTCAGCCGCGCTTGTTCGCGCCCGGGCTCCTCAAGGGGTAGCGAGCTGATGGTCTCAGCTCAGTCACGAATGCCTGCACACACGGCAAAAAAAAAACCCCAACAAATTATAATTGGATTTTCATGAGTAAGATTTTATAATTTTCATTTGATTGGCATACGAGGGACACTCTAGGCAGTGCGCTTAAAAGGTGTGACCGTATTGTGGTGAAATAAGCAGTTCTGTGATGCCATCTTCCAGGGCCAATTCTGGCGCATTGGCCATTCTTCACAGCGCGTGTATATATTGGAGATTGGCAGACTCGTCTCTTGCATTGTGTAACTGTGCAAAAAGCAAACACAGACAGAGCGACAGGTGGACGAACGGCTGTCTAACGGGGCCTCCATTGGACGGGCGGACTGGCTGATTAGTTTACCTTTCTTGTACTGTGCACCACTGTCCTGTGTCTGTATTGTTTGTTTTTGTAATGTTCCTACCCGCCCACACTGGACATGTGTACAAGAAAATAGCTTCATAGCTCATCGGATTCCTCGAGTAGCAACACATATTCTGATTCTGTAATCGCCTGATGAGGTCTGCAGACAATGAACTGACAAACCGGCCTCTGATCATTTCTTTAAGAGAGCAGATCGACAGAGCAGCCTCTCGAATGCGTCGTTACACAATACCAGAGAGAGAGGGAGAGGGAGCCAGACAGACAGACAAAGCGTTCGCTGATGGGGGGGGTGGGGGGTGGGGGGAGGTCTCCGGATGGTGACAGCTTGAGAGAGAAAGAGAGAGCGAAAGAGAGACGCCGTCCGTCCGATCTCATCGTCGCCACCGCCACGTACGCGGGCGCAACATCTCCCGCGTTGACCTCGCCCTCGGTGAACGCGCTGCGGTCACTCACCCGTACGAGAGAGGCACGGAACGCGCGCCTGTCGCTTCGCCCCAGCGTCACGACGGGCGCACGCTCGTAGTAGTAGTCGTAGTAGTAGTCGTAGTAGTAATAATGAGTGAATGGCAGAACAGAATTGCTCGCGAGCAAACGGCGGCTGAACGCGCGGCACTCCACTCCCGCGTGCACGCGGAGTGAGCGATCCGGTTTCTTCTGGGAGCACGAGAGAGTGCGTGCGAGTGTGAGTGTTGTGAGTGTGTGTTAGTGAGCGAGTCGGGAGCGGTGGTGGAGCGGTGAGCGCGCTGCGAACCCGATTACCGCTCGTGGCCAACACGCGGTGACGATTATCTGAGCCGATCGTGGGCCTCCCCTAGGTTGACTCAGCCTCAAATTAGCACCTGGTGCGGTGTGTTAAACATCGCCACTGGGGAGACAAAGGCGACCGGGCGTGGTGTTGACCACCAACCCCCGTGTGTGCCTTTCCGGCCTTCATAGGTGCTCGCTAACAGCACTTGCCCCAACAGTCTGTTACAGGATATATGGGGGATCTTTGTCTTTGAGTGTGTTTGTGAGCGTGCGGAGGGCTATTGTAGCAGATAGCCCGCTACGCTTGTGAACATCGCGACCCGAGTAGGATTCCCGCTCACAGTCAACACCAGTGACGATGATCTGAGCCTCCTCTAGGTCGACTCAGCCTTAAATAAGTACCTGGTGCCATTTTTACGTGAACATCGCCACTGGGGTGACAGAAGTGGCCTGGAGTGGAGCTGGCCACCCACCCTCTCGTATCCCAGTCGGCCTTCAGAGGTGCTCGCTAAGCACTCGCCCGAACAGTCTGTTAAGGCTATGAGGTGGGGTGGGGGTGGGTCTTTGTATGTGAGCGTGACAATGTCCGTCACTGTGAGTGAGGTTGTTTCTGAGTGACAGTGCATTTGTGTTTAGGTGTGAGCGTGAGTTCAAGTGTGCCACTTTGTAAATATAAAACTTCCCCGTAGAAGTGGTTCAATCTTAATTTTAGAACTTTCGTGACTGCAGGAATTATTCTTTGGTTCTTTCGGTTAAGTCACGTCTAAAGATAAAATAATAAATTAAATTAAATAACCACTTCTACGGGGAAGTTTTAAGCTTATCATTTTTTTTCTCTCTTCTCTCTGCCTGTGTCCTCTCTTTGGAATGTTCACACTTAAATTCTAACTTAGCAATCTTTGAAATATGTAATCAACCAGGCTATGCGTTACTTGTGTGTTGACCGACCCTCTGTGTTGTTTTACATTACATTTCGATATTTTACTAGGTTATTGAATTTTAGTTTGTCCTTCTCCTGATTTTCAGGCTTGCTTGCCGTGTCATCGCACTTGCAGCACCTTGTTTTCGGTTGTCCACTCATTGATATGCAAATGTTTTCTCTAACCCCCTCCCTCTCTTTGCCTCCTCCCCCCTCTGTCTATTTAAGGCCACCCCACAGAGATGATCACTCCTCTTTGTTACCTGTGTTGCCCTCTCTATGTATCTTGGTGATATCTGTCTGCTAATATGTCTGTCTATAGTTTTCTGGTTAGATTTTATGTCGCTATTTCATTATACCTGATGATGATTGCTTGTGTTGCAATCGAAACGTCGTATGCTATTATTTAATTTAATTTATTATTTTATCTTTAGACGTGACTTAACCGACAGAACCAAATAATATGTATGTTGAACTTCTATCGCGCCGCACGTAGCCAACCGTGTTAATCGGAGATGCAGGTTCAACGTCTGCCACGTCTGCCGTTGCGATGTAAACATCGCCAGGCCGATGCGCACATCTCCTTCATGAATGTAAAATGAGAGACACAATCCGCAGTGGTGTCGTGCGAGTGGGGCCATGCAACAACTCTGGACCACGTAGGACACCCATGGAGACACACAGAGATACATGGAGACTCATAGAGATACGTAGAGAAGCATAGAGATACAAGAGATACATTAAAGACAACCCACAGTGGGGCGATTGTGGCCATGCACCCGAAACTATGTTGCTGAGGAACAGCAACACGACACGAACTCCACGACACGAACTCCACGACACGAACTCCACGACACGAACTCCACGACACGAACTCCACGACACGAACTCCACGACACGAACTCCACGACACGAACTCCACGACACGAACTCCACGACACGAACTCCACGACACGAACTCCACGACACGAACTCCACGACACGAACTCCACGACACGAACTCCACGACACGAACTCCACGACACGAACTCCACGACACGAACTCCACGACACGAACTCCACTACACAAACTCCACGACACGAACTCCACGACACGAACTCCACGACACGAACTCCACGACACAAACTCCACGACACGAACTCCACGACACGAACTCCACTACACAAACTCCACGACACGAACTCCACGACACAAACTCCACTACACAAACTCCACGACACAAACTCCACGACACAAACTCCACTACACAAACTCCACGACACAAACTCCACGACACGAACTCCACGACACAAACTCCACGACACGAACTCCACGACACAAACTCCACGACACGAACTCCCCTACACAAACTCCACGACACGAACGATTCTAGATTTGAAGCTTTCGTGACTGCAAGGATTCATACTCTTAGTTTTTTCGGTAAAGTCACGTAGGTAAAATTTTTAAATTAAAATTAATAAAAGTCAAATAATAAAATTCACGACGTTTCGGAGGCAACACAAGTCTCCCTCATCAGGTGGGACCGTCACAGCCAGATTTGCTGTATCACTTGATACAGCAAATCCACGACACGAACTCTTCTCTACAGAAGCCCTCTTGGTCGTGGCGAGCAGCAGACCTCGACACTGCCATTCAGCCGCTGGATGTGTTTGCCACCATCGTTCGCAAGACTCGAATCGCTGGCCACTAGTGCCGGATTAAGTTAGTGCGGGGCCTGTAGCATATGTTATATAGGGGCCCTAAATAAAATAAAAAACACGTAAATATTAAAACACAATTTTTTAACTTGCATAGTAAAGTAATTGTAGTTTTTCATTTGCGACACAGCCAGGTAATACGACAAATCGCTAACCTTGAACACCCAGTCGTTCATAAAAGTCGAAGGCACTATAGTGCTATAGTAATGGAGCAAGTGCAGAATCACTGAACTGGAATTGATAGCTTGAAAGCATTTAGCGCGGGGCCCTTGAAAGTGCGGGGCCCGTAGCTACATATGTAGCTACTTGTGTAGCTACTTGTGTAGCTACTCGTGCTACTAGGATAGTCGGGCACTGCTGGCCACCCCTGCTCCGGTGTCGAACCCTTCAGAATTGTCTCACAGCGTGCGGACGCTGCTGTGGAATCGTCGTTCACGCATCACGCCAAGACCCCTCTCTCTCTCTCTTCCCACCGCTGATTCACCTCCCCCCCCACCCCCAATCCTCTCCCCCGACTCCGCTTTCTCACGTCAGCGATCGGGTTTCCTACAGTGCACCCTGGCCGCATGCCTGTTTAATTGAGCGTTCGTTAATTGGCTGCCGCACAATGAATGGCACACGCGGTTGGCGGCCGACCGCGACTCCATCGTGACCAAATGAACGTTTTAGAAGTTGCATTCGCTTTGTTTCGCGAGCCGACGGTCGTGATGAATTAAAAAAAAGATAACACCGTGAATCACGTTCATTCATCCCTTGGTCAATCCACCGCTAGATGAAGGCCTGTCGCCGCGCAGCGTCGGTCGTGCGTGGAGGTTTACTCGGCGTCCGGGAGAGGCGCGCACATCACTCGCCACGGAAGTTTGTTCGCGTCCTCTTCGTTCGCACGGCTGCTGATGTAAGATTGTAAGATTGCAGATCAACAGCGACAACCTTCACGTCCAGGTGGCGCACGGGAGATGGGAAACAACCGGCGCCAGGAGCAGCGTGATGTCTCGCATCGTCTATTTGTGGAATCGGACATTGCGTCGTTACGTGTCGTTAGCTCAGTGGTGAGTGATACGTGGTGGGGAGTGGGGTGAGGGGAGATTAGGGGGGTTAGGTTGGTCGTGGGGGGGGGGGGGGGAGATTTAGGGTGGTTAGGTTGGTGGTGGTGGGGGGAGTTGAAGGGGGGTTTGGTTGGTGGTGGTGGTGGTGGGGGGGAGATTTGGGGTGGATAGGTTGGTGGGGGGTCCGGGGGAGATTTGGGGGTGGTTTGGTTCGTGACATGAGTTCGAGTCCTGATCACGGCTAACATCGGTGGCGAGTCATATCTGAACCGGTCCCAGGCTTCACTTCGTCACTTTCACCAACACACACTGACGGGCCTAGTGAAGTAAGGTGGGGTGGGTGGGGGAACGTTGTGTGTGTATGTTGAACTTTTTTTGCACCGTACGTAGCCAACCGCGCCAATCGGAGGTGCGGGGTATGGACAACAAACTCCAAACTAAAAACCAGTTCTAAAGAAATTAGTTTTCAATACAGATGATTTAAAAGCTCCAGTGGCTTCCTAATATCGGAAGCGAGAGCGTTCCAGACGGCCACAGACGCTCATCTGGAAGCGCGCGATGCAGTGAAACCTTCATTCAGCAGTGCATTGACAAAGGCACCGGTGCTTGTGCTTGAGAATTGAGAAGGACAAGATAGGGAGAGAGGGGATGGGCGGTTGGGCGGGTGGGTGGACGGGTTGGTGAGAGTGAGCGTTTAGGGGGTCAGCCTTGTGAGCCGTCGCTCCCGGGCATGACCTTTGCCGACCCTCGCTAGCCCCGCACCTCTCGACTCGCAACACGAGCGCTAATGTCGAGGCATTCATCCTCAAGTGCTTACACGCGGCCCCGGGCGACAGACACAACCATGTGTAGCGGCGGCGGCGGCGGCGGTGAGCCGTTGTCGCCGTGCGGTGATGTTCAAGGCAAACACCTGAAGCACCATCAGACGGGCGGTGACCTTTGCAGTTGAGAGTGGGGGGTGTGCGCGCTGCGTCACAGGCATCCCGCAACACGTGTCCGCACACGCTCGCTCCCGACCGCTCCGCCTCATCACCCCGTCTCTTCCTCGCTTTGCCGCCTCCACTGCCATGCATACAACAAAGATCCCCTAACCGTATAGACTCTAACAGGCTGTCGCGACAAGCGCTGGACGCGAGAACCTATTAAGGCTGGCAGGGCACACGAGGGAGTTGGTGGCCAGCACCACGCCCGGCTGATTTTGTATCCCGTCGCACCAGGCACGCATTTGATGCGGAGTCGACGTAGGGGAGGGACAGATAATGCGCACTGGTGTCAGTGGCCATGAGTGGGAGTCCAACTTGGGTGGCTAGGTTCGTAACGCAGTGCGCTCACCGCTGTGCCAGCACTCCCCAAATGTATATTATCAACAAGCCAAGGACAAAGATCCCCGTGTAGCCTTAACATGCTTTTGGGGCAAGTGAAGTGGTGGGTCTCCAGCACCACGTCTTTGTCTCCCTAAGTGGTCGTGAGCGGGAATCGAACACGGGTGTCCGAGTGGCGGCAGCAATTTGCCAAGCGTAAGGATGATTGACGTGACATTTGGGGCATTGAGAAATGAGGATTGCTCCGAATGTGAGTGTCATACTTGTGATCTCTCCCGCCGCCAGAAGGCAATTGCGTAAATATCCTGATTCGCAAAGTTGTGTGTTCATGACGAGCCGCAGGACGGAGGCACGACTCAAGCCATGTACCCCTCCCTACGTGTCGCTCGCTCAAGGGGCAGGCTGGGTTCCCGTCGTGTGCAGCGGCGTCCTCGTGTCAAGCGGTTGATGCGTATCCTGAAAAGTGCCGCGTGAAGCAAAAAGGCGCGTGAAGCGAAAACAATTTCGCCGTGAATGATACTGAAATAAGTTTGACGATGTACGCACACACGCACGGTATGATGGCGGGTCAAATATCTGAGGGTATGCCGCTGCGTTACTGTATTATTCCATGCACTGTATCGACTCGGCCGTGCAGCACAAGAAAGTAGTTCGTCATCGACCTAAACTACGTTATATAACAGGCGCGTTTCGCGTTATAAAGGGCCGTTCCGTGTTATAATGGAACACGTTCCGCGTTATAATGGGACGCGTTCCGCGTTATAATAACGGTGTGTGTTACGCGAAAAGCGTTCCCTGACGGAAGAACCGCGTCATAGCGAAGACGCGTTGTGTGAACACTGCACGTAAAGCGAGGACTTGCGGTACAGATACAGAGGGGGGTGGGGGGGGGTGTGGCGGGGGATCGTTGTCTCCGAAAGACGGGAGGTTGAAAGAATTTGACGCGGCCGGTCGCACGTTTTTTCGTTGTCTCTCTCGCTCGCAGTCCAACTTCAGCGACGAGTGCAAGTTCCGCGAGATCCTGCTGCCCAACAACTACAACGCCTACGAGTCGTGGGAGCACGCTGGGATGTACATCGGCCTCAGCAAGGGGGGTCGCAGCAAGAGAGGCGGCCGGGTGTCCCTGGCTCTGACCGTGACGCACTTCCTGCCCAGACGCATCGGCGGCGAGAACGAGCACCCGGCGTAGGCGCGACGGCCCCCTTCACGGAACGCGAACGAGGGACGCCGTCGCTCTTTTGACTGTTCGAGGCAACGCTGAGGTGTGGGCTTTGGTGGGACTTCGCCGTCGCAAGCAGGGGTGGTGATGGTCGTGGTGAGGATGATGATAATGTCCGGTGGATGAGACTGGTGATGGAATGGCAGCCAAAGGGAGAGGAGAAGAGAGGGGGGGGGGAATACCCGAGAAGTCAACCAGCGCGGATGTTGCGATGGAGCGATGAGATCAAAGCCCACGTGTTAAACTGAGATCAGAGAGGTGGGATGCATAAGCGTTGACGTTGATTGTGGTGGCATCGCGGAACCAGCGTGGTGAACAACAACAAAGATCGCAATCACTCACATGGCATGGGGAGGACTTCATCCAGCAATAGATAGACCAAAGTTCATGATAGTGATTGGGAGTTGATGATGATGCCACCAGCAATGGGACGAGATGGTGGAGTATGCGTGTGTGTGTGTGTGTGTTTGCGTTTGGGTTCTCACAGCTTCATTGGACTATGAAGTTTTGGCTTAGGGAGGCCTGGATGTGGTGAGAAGACATCAGCCAGAGTCACCCCCAGCTCCAAACGATGAAGATTACAATCCTACGATGAAGGTCCACTTCTCTGATGAAGAACATCGACCACCCAATCGCAGCCATCGACTTGACAACTGTCGCCAAATCATCACGTGGTTGCTCATGAATCGGTGATTCCATTTCGCTGCAATTTGTCCGCGATGATCTGGAGGAGAAGAATATGACGATGATGATGATGATGACGACAACAAACGTGAGGATTGGAAGACTTCGAGAGACAGACAGAGAGACACCTTTAAGGTGACGGGCTGGGGCGGTGGTGGCGATGGGTGGAGTGGACTTGCCTCGGTTATGTTGATGTGGCAAGATGCGAGGGCACTTATAATGGGACACGGCAGTTCTTAGATACGAGCCGAATGAGGCTTGTGAAGGACAAGACGACCGACCGCCACTTGTCCCCAATGGTAACGAACAACGCATGTCAGGTGACTGCTACTGACCGATCATTTTGGGTTGTCCACGTGTCGCTTAAAATCAAAAAAAACATTATTGATGTTCTTTATTTTTTGCTTCTCCTGAGTGGAACCCGATCGGGATTTCAGTAGCGAGTTGTCGTGAGATGTAGATATTCCTTTTTCGGAATTCTAGCATCGAGCAGTGTAGCGTCACCTCGTGTCGGGGAACGGCCCTGGATGAGGATCTTTGACGACGACGATGACAACGATGATGATTATGATGTCATAGAACTACTGCCCTTCTGAGGTCACTGCGGTCCCCTCTTTGTTCTCAAGAGAGGGGCATTGCAATGCCTCACGTGCCCTGCTACTATAGACGCGTTCCTTGCCGCATGGCAATCAAATCAAAAATATTTAATTTCAAAGTGAGAATTTTGGCAAATTATTTCCCCCCCCCCCCCCCCCCGCCAAATGTAACACGATGGGAAAAAATCTCATTTTTCAGTCATCGGTGGTGACTGGACTGACACCATCATTAATTCGCTATGCTTGAGAAACCAATTTAATCACAACTTTGTCTTTGCAAACGAAACAAAAAACGATGAATTTAAAAATGTTTTACCAGGTATGGCCCACTGAGCTGTATAGCTATTTTCAGGAGCCACAAATGAAAGCTCAACGAAGTGGCTTATCACGTGGAAATGTATCGCAGCCAAATACTCTCAACGCGTGTTGATTCTAAATCTGGAGGGAAAAACTGGTGGACACGGAGAAAAATCCACGAGGCCACGGGGAAAGGTAGTTAACATCGGGGCACCACCGTAGCGAGTCGACTGGCCTCTTTGTGACTCGATCGGTCTCTCCAGCTGAGAGATCGAGTCTCTCTGCGAGTCTATGGGTGGGTCTCGATCTCACACTGATCGGTCTCCGCTCGAGAATCTCGGTTGAATCATGGTCGGGCGGCTGAAACCTGGATCCGAACACAGGCTCTGAGCGGTTCCGGCTCAGTGACTCCGACACGGTTATTATAGCCGCTCATATTTCTATAATGCAAGAGGATTTGGAAAATACGCTGGATTTTTGGCTGCCCGAACCCGCCGTCTGTCGGGGTTTTGATTTTGTATGGGGCGATAGGACATATAGACAGACAGACACGCACGGATATACGCATGTACAAATACGTACAGGATAAGCACACACGGCACATTCACATGTAAAACGCACAGACTTAGTGACACGTGCACATTTACACATATACTCATGCAAAGACAAACATCCCATATAGCCTTTAACAGACTGTTGGGGAAAGTGCTGTTCACGATCACCTATGAAGGCCGGAACCGCATACGAGGGGGTGAGTGGCCAGCATCACGCACGGCCACCTTTGTCTCCCAAACGGTGATGTTTACACATCGCACCAGGTACTAACTTGAGGCTGAGTCGACCTAGGGGAGGCCCAGGACCGGTTCAGATAATCGTCACTGGTGTTGGCCGTGAGTGGGAATCGAACTCGGGTGGCCGGGTTCGTAGCGCGGCGCGCTAACCGCTACACTACCACTCCCCACCACACGCACGCGCACATTCATACATACGGAATACAGACGCAGATGCGCACAGACACACACTGACACGACCACACACACAGCTCCGGTCTGCACAGAAGCCCCGCTAAGCCCAGAGACGCATTCTTATCCAACACCACCCAAGTCTGGCGTGGTGGGGCACGCCCGTGAGACATCGCATTGGAGGCCGAGGTTTGGTGTATCACGCAGAGCTCCGTGCGAGATTCCCCAAAGCCGGCCATCGATATACTCAAGTTGCCCCGCCGGGCGGTTTGCAGTGCAGCAAGTGGGTGGCATTCGTGGATCCGTCTGTGTTAGACGTTCGAGGGTGATGCCCTCCTCGTGCGTGGTGGTGGTGGTGGGGTTTCGCCCAGGACTCCCGGTTTTCCTCCCACACCAATTGATTCTTAAAAGTCGTCATATAAAAAAAACAATGACTTGGCTAAACATCCCAATGTAAAGCAGGACCCGGCTCAAAAATGTCTTGAGGTTCTCGGTAAACACGTGAACATTATTTTAATTAGTATTTATTCTACTCATCCTGATTGACTCTACATCCCACTGTTCAGGGTTCCATTGCAGCCCATCATTTTTTCGAGGCCGTTAAAACGATCACCACTTCGTGGCAAGTCAAGTGGTGGGTTCTATGATCAGTCTGGCTCTCGCCATGAAAATATGGAATTTCCATCGCTTTTCCCCCCCACTCATCCTGTTGCTGTACCTAAAAAAAAGATTTAACAACAGAAGAATTGGTCAAACCCGGTGCTGTATAAACTCAAGCGCCCATGTCAATTAAACGGTACCACGAAAGTTTATCGACCACGAGTGGTTGGTAGGTTCGGTAGCCTCAGTGGCAAGTTAAACATTTGGACTGCGTTCGCGTTCACCGACTTTCGTGCACGTGACTCCCGTCTGCGGGTCTCTAGCGCCCCCCAGTGGAATATTTATCATACTTCAATGGGCACGAAACGATTAATCGATTTATCAATTGAAATATATTTTTTCAAAAAATTTTACGGTTCATTCGCTCCCGACACATGCATATGTAATCATTACGTGTGAAAATAGATTGCGTGCGATCGATGCCTATTCCATGAAAAAATGTCATGCTCACGTTCATTCAGGCTAAATGTGACAAATGTAAGAGTCCAGGCCAATACCAACGAATGAGCCAACGCGAACGAGATGGGAACAAATTCGGCAGAGGCATTTTCTTTTTTAACAAACGAATCAAATCACGATTCGATTCAAGAACCGATGATTTGTCACGTCTCGTTTGGTACTGCCTCATTTGTATCGTTTGTCTCTCTGCCTCGCTCGCCACCGTCGCCATGTGTCCAGCTGAAATCATCGATTCTCACGCCGCGCAATCCGATCAATGCACGCTGTTGCAATCGCGAGCGCTCGATTAATCGAAACGTGCCTGGTGATCAGTGAGCACCAGAGACCCACTCATCGTTCCACCAACCCTTTTATCCAAACCATCTCCTTCAGCAACCACTTCTTTACAAATGATGAATGCACTTTTTAAATGCGGTTAAGTATGCAGTACAGTACTTACTATGAGTAGTGTGTGTGTATACAGTATATATACAGTATAGAATTATAAAAAATGGCTATGTGTATATTTTGATCATTTTAATTATAAGTTATATGCGGTGGCTATTTGTAAAAAAAAAACATTTGAAAAACACAACAAAATCATTTCGTTTGAAAGGTATTCTGTACAGCACTTATATTTCCAAATATTTATTAGTCATCCTAGCTTAGAACTCTGTTGTTAAAGTTGTCCTGTTTGTTTTCGGCGTTGTCGATGTTGATCACTGTTGGCTGTCGTTACCGTATTCTCTGTAAAAGTAAGACGCACCCACAAACCTCGTGCCCCAGGTGGTAATAAAGTGCCACAAATATGGTCTCTACACACACACAGTGACACAGCTAACGGATTACAAGACGCACCTATAAAGTTTTATTTTTTAATTAGAATAGGGAAAAAAGTGCGTCTTTTATTTCGGAGAATATGGTATTACTAAGACATTTTTTTTTGTTTAAAAAAGTTTACAGAGTGTTACATGTACAAAGTGGAAATCTGAAAAAAAACACTAGAGTTGTGCAAATTGACATTCAATGACAATCGGCTTGCCGCAAAAAAAAAACAAGTTTCGCGTAATTGCTTGCAAGACACACTGCGATCCGTCTGTAGATAACCCACTAAAGCAATTCATAGTCTCCTCTTGCGCTTGGCAGCAGCGAAATGTCCAGAAGCTCGATGCCAATGTCGAGGTCCGCCGGCCACGACGAGAGGGCTTCATGAGAGAGAGGGAGGGAGGGAGAGGGAGGGAGTTCGTGTAGTTTCGCCGCTCCTCCTCCTCCTCCTCGCCCGCTGAAGGAGCGCAGACTGCAGTGGTGAACTTTCATTGTCCGTAGTTTGACTTGCACGGCCATACTCGTCCTGCCGTGGCCACGCCTGTGTCTTAAATTGACTGAAACATCGTGGAGGGTGCGTCAAAGCCTCTCTACATTTCCCCCCACCCCACCCCACCTCCACCAATCCTCAAGAAACACGTAATTCGAAGTCTTAACTCTCTTTGGACAGCATCGCGCGCAGTGATTGGCCTGCAACGTGAGTTTAACTTCTTTCGCACCGTACGTAGCCACAACAACAATAAAAACAATCAGCGCATTCGTCAATAACACTGCCTTTAAGGGCGGGGGGGACCCCATGCAGTAAGAGAAGGTTCGGGCAATCGCTCTCCGTAGCGTATTATAAATACGAGGTTTTTTCCCTCTTCAAATCAGTGAGATATCTATAATCGATGGATCATCCTGTATAGTCCCAGGCACCTTTGCTTTTAAGATGTCTTAAAGACGCAGTTTTGTTTCCCGCGTTGCGTACACTGCTGTTCAAAAGCTCTCTGGTCTTGTCGCTGCTCGAGGGATTGGTTTGCGATGCAGGGTCTCGTTTCTCTGAGTAGGAGCGCCGTAGTGCAGCGTTGTGGGGCACGGGTTAAATCGATTATCCGACGTTCCGCACGCACAGAGAGTATACCCACGTGCCGTAGATACAAAGTCAAAAGTAGCTTAGTCCATGGGCCCATTGGCCATCCGGTCTTCAGTTATTATTATATAACCACAGCAGCATTTGGTTAAGGAGGCAAAGACCGGACCGACCGATTTCACCCTTTGCTGACTTCATCAGCAGAGTCAGGTGAATGATTTACAAACAGTGCTGCTGGATTTCCAGGTATTATTTCGTAAACATTCGATGACGGGTTAAACCAAATCGCCGTGAGGTCGAACGGGGGAGGGGGGAGATGGGGTGAGGGATAAATCGTCGAACGTCCAGATAAAGACGTTCAAATGACGTTGGGTCATGCCGGAGTGACGTCACGGCCGGGTCACTTTCCCACTCTCTGTCCACTCCCCTGCAGTGGCCGTCAGGACAGCACCCGTGTCTGGTGACAGTCGCTTGCAAGTGACGCCACGTGTCGGGCAGCCAGGGGACAACTCAGCCTGTCGGTGTGTAGCGACAAGAGAAGAGCTGTCTAGATTCTTGGTTCTTTCGGTTAAGTCACGGAGATAAAAAAATAAAATAAAATTAAAATAATAAATAATAAAAACCACGACGTTTCGATCGCAACACAAGCGGTCTCCGCCTGATGAAGACCGCTTGTGTTGCGATCGAAACGTCGTGGTTTCTTTGCTTTTATTTACACTTTGAATTTATTTTTTTATTTTAATTTTATTTTCTATCTACATGACTTTACCGAATGAACCAAGAATATGAATTTCTGTAGTCGCGAAAGTTTTAAGTCAAGAAGAGCTGTTTGTTTGTTTGTTTTTGGAGGGGGGAGGGGGCGGAGGAGCGGGGGGTGTTGCGCCTGAAAATATATATAGCATCGGGGTGATGATGTGTACTTAATATTTCGTAACGTCTGCTTTCATAAATGTTAACAATTTAGTAATCGCCGCGTCACCCACACACCCACACGCACGCCGCTGCCGTGTCACGCGACGTTATTGAACTCGCGTAATACCTCTCGAGATGTACCACGGATGATTGATGATGATGGAGGAGGAGGAGGAGGGAAAAAAATAAAATGCGTGAGGTTGACGATGACAGTGGCGAGCGAGCAGGCGGTCTAACACCACCGCTTGTAAATTCACGACCAGCAACAACAATAACAACAACGACAACAACAACAACAAGATGAAACCAAGACTAGCGGGACTGTGCAGTGTATCGTGTCCATCAACCGCGTTGTGAGTGTTCTCAGTCGTCGTAATGTACCACGCGCACGCACGCGCCTTCTCCCGGTGCGCCTGGGAGATGATGGGTTTTGGAAGCTACTCCAGCCGACTGCGAGAGGTGGCCATTGGCCAAACACCCTGGGACATGAGATGGGTGACGATGGGGGGGAGGGGGGTGCGGGCGGGGTGCAGGGTAGAGGGAGACGAGAGCGCACCAGCCGATCACACGGGATCCCCGCACCCCCTAAATCAGCTCGCCGACCAGCCCCGAGAGTACGAAGACCTTCCCCATGACCCTGACCAACGATCTGGCCAGCCACGACTACGAGATCAACCCATACAAATACACATGGGCGGAGGAGGCGGGTGGGGGGCGCACGGAGGGGCAATGCACCTCCCAAACTGGACACCTTCATAAATGTATTTTCAATAATTTATAATGAAAACTAGATTAATTATATGCACCCGCAAATTCCTAATGTGAGGGACAAAGCGACCCCCCCCCCCCAAATATAGAAATCAAACTCCACCTATGCGACGACGTTTAACCGTCATGGGACCTCCTTTGCCAGAACCAAAATATGATAATAGGGTTTTCCCCTTTTTTCTGGCAACAAAACAGGTGTCAAGATGTTAGAACACCAAACTGAAACCTCTTACAAGGAATCATGTCTGCGTTAACCACAATGCTTGTGGTCAGAATGCAAACCAGCCAGCCAACCTATCGATCGCCCAGTCCTTACAGGTGGCCCTCTCCTTAACCAACGAGCCAACTGGGCAAGATTACTAACCCGTGTCTAACTAGCTAACCAGGCACGAATACAGCATCAGAAGACGTCTTTATCCTGGAGAAATCGGTACAAGTCCTCGTCCGAAACCTTAACCCAATAAATTTCGATTTAAAGCTTTCGTGACTGCAGGGATTCATCTTCTTGGTTCTTTCGGAAAAGTCACGTAGAAGGGAAATAATAAAATAATAAAAATTTAACATAATAAAATACACTTCTCACGACGTTTCGGCCACAACGCAAGCAGCCGTCCTCAGGTGAAGAACAGGTCTGTCGGAAAGACAGCGTCTGAATGAACACCACCAAGCTTGGCAGCGTTAACCCAATAGCCAAACCAGGCATGGGCACGACCCCACACCAACTTCGCCACCCACCCAGCCACGGACAACTCTCCTGCCTCTCTCGCGAGCCAGTCGACAGTGGGCCTGCCCTGCCGGTCTGCAGGCACCGTCCGAACGACACCCGGCCACGTCGCCTTTCTTCACTGACGCGGCAGGGGTTGGTTGTGCGCCCGGCGAATCGTGGCGTCAGGGCTGCTTTGCTATCCAGCCTGACGTGTGTCGGGGGGGCGGGGAGCTGCGGTGCGTCTGGTTTGACGTCTGTTTTAGTGTGTCCGGTCTGCCGCTGCGCGTCTGCTGTGTCTCTGTGGTTGCTGTGTGTCTGTGGTTGCTGTGTGTCTGTGCTGTGTTTGTGGTTGCTGTGTGTCTGTGCTGTGCTGTGTGTCTGTGCTGTGTGTCTGTGCTGTGCTGTGTGTCTCTGTGCTGTGTCTGTGCTGTGTCTCTGTGCTGTGTGTCTGTGCTGTGTGTCTGTGCTGTGTTGTGTGTCTGTGCTGTGTGTCTGTGCTGTGCTGTGTGTCTGTGCTGTGTGTCTGTGCTGTGTGTCTGTGCTGTGCTGTGTGTCTGTGCTGTGTGTCTGTGGTCTGTATCTGTGCTGTGTCTGTGCTGTGCTGCTGTGTCTCTGTGGTTGCTGTGTCTGTGCTGTGCTGTGTGTCTGTGGTGTGCTGTGTCTGTGCTGTGTGTCTGTGGTGTGCTGTGTCTGTGCTGTGCTGTGTCTGTGCTGTCTGTGCTGTGTCTGTGCTGTGTCTGTGGTGTGCTGTGTTTGTGCTGTGCTGTGTGTCTGTGCTGTGCTGTGTCTGCGGGCTGCTGTGTCTGTGTCTGTGCTGTGTCTGCGGGCTGCTGTGCTGTGACTGTGCTGTGTGTCTGTGCTGTGCTGTGTCTGCGGGCTGCTGTGCTGTGTCTGTGCTGTGCTGTGTCTGTGGTCTGCTAAGTGTCTGTGGGCTGCCGCGCGTCTTGGTGGCTGTGTCCGGTTGCCCGCGCGGCGTCTGGACACGCGGCTGTGTGCCGGCCGTCTCGGCGCCTCCCACGTGGCGGCTGGACGCGCTTCGAGTCGCGAACACAGAGAGCGGCGTTCGCGACGTCTTCCGTGCCCCCCCCCCCCACCGAGAATCCTTCTCCAGCTCCTCCACCCTCGAGCCCCCCCCCCCCCCCCACATTGGGATAGAGACCACGTGGCGATAATGAATTCGCTTAAACACCACCAACACAATAAAATAACAAAAATATTACACATCGTATTTATCCTGAGCGACGCCATTGTGGCCAAAATGTCGAGTGTATTTTTGCATAAACGGAAAAAACAATAAACATTTCTCGTGTTTGGGGTTGTCCAAAAACTCCCATCGTCGCGATACACCGCGGGACATCTTTGCGCGCTTGGCAGTCCTCATACGCCGCACGCACCAGATGATTGGTGAACACGGCTCCCACGTGGTGAAGGGAGAAGCCGGTTCAAATGAACGTGGAGATTCTGCGTGTTTCTGTACATTTCTGTCGTGGTTAGCGCTCTGTGGTTGGCGCTGCGCCACGGAACCGACCACCCGAGTTCGATTCCCGCCCACGGCCACCCGCACCAGTGACGATTATCTGACCCGGTGCTGGGCCTCCCCTAGGTCGACTCAGCCTCAAATGAGTAACGGGTGCGGTGTGTAAGCATCGTCACGAAAGAGAAAAAGGTGGCCGATCGTGGTGCTGGCCACCCACCCACTCGTGTGCCCATATCGACCTTCATAGGCGCTCGCTAACTTGCCAAACAAGTCTATTCACGCTATACGGGGGGGGGGGGGGGGTCTTTGTCTCTGTCTCCGTGATTCTGTGCGTGTTTATCTCAGCCTCTCTCTCCATGGCAGAGGTCGCAAACGGGTTTTGATTCCTTACCCGTACCCGTACCCGGCCGCACCTAGGGTCGCAAATGGGTACCCGTACCTGGCCGGGTACGGGTACCCGTTCCGTACCCTACCCTAAATGAGTGACAAACGGTTACTCACCAGTGACTCACGGCCTACCCGTACCCGTATCCGGCCGCACCAGGGTCGCAAACGGCCACCCGTACCCGGGTACGGGTAGCCAGGTATCGGGTAGGGTACGGGTATCGGGTACCCGGTTGCGACCTCTGCTCCAAGGCTGTCACAGAAGTCGGCCTTTTAGTTACCGTCGAGCAGCGATCACAAAGTTCAGTTGGTTAATGCTGAGAACACAGAAGCACCCGAGCTACGTCGTTGTGGGTGTAATGCGCTCCCTGGCGGGGAATCTCTTGTAGTACAACATCTCTGATGCAGTGAAACGTCTCTCACGTGTCACAAACTCCTCGTCGAAGACCCGAGGCGGAAGGCCTCCCTCCCTGTCTTGTATCTTCCGCAAAAGCTTCCAGGCAGCAATCCTAAACCGCATCGAGATGTTAACTAACTCGCTCGGTATACAGGAGGTCGTGGATTCGATCCCAACCCTGGCGCCTCTCTATTTCGAGGTTGCGTGTTCACCCCGTGGTCGCGTGGATTTTGATCCGGGTCCTCCGGTTTTTCCCTCCACGTTTAGAAACAGTCGTTTAGAATATTCGGCTGCTATACCCTTCCACGTGATGATAAGCCACTTCGTTGAGCTGTCATTTGTGGCCAGGTCGCTTCTGAAAAAGAGCTATATAGCTCAGTGGGCCTTACTTGGTAAAATAAAAAAACAAGTAAATTTTTTTTTTCTACCTACGTGACTTTACCGAAAGAACCAAATAGTATGGATTCCTGCAGTCACGAAAGCTTAAAATCAAGATTAAAAAAATGGTTTTAACTTGATGATGATGATAAATATGATGAACAAAATGGAAAATTAAAAACTCTCCAGCATCGTGCAGAGGCTGTGATCACCCAGGACAGATCCATTGAACTTAGAAGAACGGAGGAGGAGGCATCATCACAGCCACGATGCACCACTCCGCTAATCCTGAAGCAATCGTCTGGCTCCACCGCCTCAATGTGCAATGACAGTATATATATAGACACTAGCTGTACTACCCGGCTTCGCCCGGGACTTGTATCCACCACGGCCGGCCGCCTTTGTCTCCCCAGTGGCGATGTTAATACGCCACAGCAGTTACTCGTTTGAGGCAGAGTCGACCTAGGGGAGGTTCAAATAATCGTCACCGGTGGTGGCCGTGAGCGGGAATCGAACTGGGTTCGCCGGGTTGGTAGCGCAGCGTAGCGTTAAGCACTACACCCACCGCTCCTCACACAGCACACACGCACAGACACACACACAGACACACACAGACAGACACACACACAGACACCACGCTAACCACTACACTACCGCTCCCCACACACCACACAGACACACACACAGACACACACACACAGACACACACACAGACACACGCAGACACACACAGACAGACACACACACAGACACACAGACAGCACGCTAACCACTACACTACCGCTCCCCACACACCACTCACGCACACACACAGACACACACACAGACACACACACACAGACACACACACAGACACAGACAGCACGCTAACCACTACACTACCGTTCCCCCTACACAACACACGCGCGCGCGTCCATAGGTACACATACACGCGCTTGCTGCAGACACACACATACACACACATACATACACGCAGACACACACATACACACAAACACACATACATACACACAAACACATACACAGTGACATGCGTATTCCCATCGCGGGGCACGGGACGTGCCTCCCGGCAAATCCCTCGCAAGTGATCGTACACAGATGGACAGACAACTGAACAGTACGACGTTTGGCTGGTAATTGCATCCAGCATCAGCGAAAGGACGTACTCTGAAATGGGAATTGTTGTGGTTTTACGCTTGTACACACCGGTGGGCCAAAGCAGAGACTTATGAGTGTTTTATCAACGGGACACTTTTTGACTGATTGGCCGTGTGGGGTGGTGGAGGGTTACAACACATTAATAATTAAGGCGAGCGAAAGGCAATAAAGTTATTTTTGAAGAATGGTTGCGAAAGCGTACGTGTTACAAAAAGACTCACTTTACTTAAGAAGCAGGCTAATGTGTACATGATAGACTGTCAGTACAGCCACCCAGAAATATAACCAGGCTACACTGTACATTCTAGAGTGGCAGTACGCTCAGCCAGCTTAATGAGTATTTGTTGAGTGAACATTTAAACAAATCCATTATTGGCGCGTGTGGTTTAAACATAATTATACAGTAGTTTTTTCATGAGAAATGGTAATTGTTGTGGTTTTCCGCTTGAACACACCGGTGGGCTAAAGCAGTCAAGTCTTAGTCTTTTATGAACGTGACAATTTTGTGCAGATTGGGCGTGTCGGGTGGTGGATAAGGGTGACAACACCTTAATAAATAAGGCGATCTAAACGCAATAACGTTGTTTATGAATAATGTTTGCGAAAGCGTACGTGTTACAAATTGACTAACTTTACTTCCTAACCAGGCTAATGTGTACATGATAGACTGGCAGTACACCCAGCCAGCTGAATAAGCAAGCAGCAGTCTACATAATAGACGGGCAGTACGCTAAAGCAGCTTAATGACTATTTGTACAAAGAACATTTAAAGAATCGATTATAATAACCAGGCTACAGTCTACATTATAGACTGCCAGTACACCCACTCAGCTTCATAAGCAGGCTAGAGTCTACATGATAGAGTGGCAGTACGCTGACAGAGCTTAATAAGCAGGCTACAGGGTACATAATAGACTGTCAGTACGCTCACCCAGCTTAATGAGTATTTGTACAGTGAACATTAAAGTAATCGATTGTTGGCGCGTTGGGTTTAAAAGTAATATTAATAGCACACATTGTGGTGGGGGTGTAGTGAAAAGTAGGAAAAACTTTGATGAATTTACCTCAGAGTGGCGTGGTGGGTGTCGGGGCCTAGTAGCGTGCAAAGCCTGCGGCCTCGCCTAAAATTGTCGACTTGGAAGAGGCAGGGTACGGGTGGCGTTCGTCCCCCCCCTAGCGCGCCAACAACACTGTGTAATGGCTATTATTTAATTAATTACGGAGCTTATGAAAGTGGCGAAGGCGTGGCTAGCGGTTGGCAGGGGCAACCGCCGTCCAATGAAACTGCAGCCCTTGGCGAAGGCGTCGCTAGCCGTTGCCAGGTCCAATGAAAGCGGCGAAGGCGTCGCTAGCCGTTGCCAGGGGCAACCGCCGTCCAATGAAAGTGCGTATGTTCCGGAGACACACAGACACACAGACAGACAGACAGATTCACGATTTTATATATATAGATTGCTGTCCATCAACATCAAGGACGGGTAACTTGCTGAGCTGCCCCTGCTAGACATCTGTGGAAAAGAGCTTCATAGCTCGTCGGATTCCTCCAGGATAAATAAAGATTCTGAGTCTGCCATCAGCCACACGAAGACCTTCAATTTGAATGAATCATTAGCGCCGTTGTTGAGAATATAAGTAACAAAATAAGCAGTCTATCTCCATACATCTGTTCCTCTACATCATTCCCTAATTTATCCAGGAAGCCCCACCGAGTCATAGCAGTCTTTTGCAGGAGGGTCCCAGCATTGTTTTATTTTAAGATGTCTTCAATTCATCAATGAGTGGTTGTGTTTATTATACGTGTGGGAGGAAACCGGAGCACCCGAAGAGAACCCATGGGTGCGAGGCTGGCAACACTATTATCATCTTACGGATGGAAACGGATGGCGATTCGTCCACTTGCCGTACCGCCTTCTCCCGGCGAGCGAGGGTACGGCACCTCATCGGCGCCCGCGGGAGGGGAGTTTCACAACAACTGTGCGACGATCCACCGACCCTCGCTGCCTCCGCAGCAGAGGTCGCAAACGGGTTTTGATTCCTTACCCGTACCCGGCCGCACCAGGGTCGCAGATGGGTACCCGTACCCGTACCCTACCCGAAATGAGTGACAAACGGTGACTCACCAGTGACTCACGGCCTACCCATACCCGGCCGCACCAAGGTCGCAAACGGCTACTCATACCCGTACCCGGCCGGGTACAGGTAGCCGGGTATCAAGTAGGGTACGGGTATCGGGTACCCAGTTGCGACCTCTGCTCCACAGTGCTGGAGTCCAGGCCATGTGCCACCACCGCCCGGCATACAAATTTAAAGTGTAATTTACACTCCAAGTTTGTAATTTACAAATAAATTTTGTAATTTAGACTTCCCGTCAACCACTAGGCCTTCTTGGGAGTGCACAATGTGAGCAGCAGACGTTGCTGACAAACAGTAAATAAACGCAGATCGCCAACATTGTAAAAATACACTTTATTTTCGTACAAACTGATGTCCAAAATATAAATTATTACAAAAGTGTGCGCGCGCCCACACACGACCGTCCATAGCTCGCGAGGAGCGACGGCGCGGATAACTCAAATCATTTGAGTTCGCCTCATTGATTAGTTTCATCTCATCATCTCCACCGCAGCTGTTTCACAAAGTATGCATGATAGGGTTCTTGAACAGGGTGGCTTGCGGCCCAAAATGTGACCCGCGAAGGCTCTTGGAGTGGCCTGCCCACCAAGAGTCGTGGCCCACCGAGATGAGACACAGAGAGAGATGCAAATTCGTGAGATATGAGAGAGATAACCAAGAGATAAGAGATACAGATTAGCGGTCACACGTACAGACATCGTGACCTTTACAATGCCACCGCACGAGATCAAAACGTCCGTGCACGTGACATTGTGACGTCAATCAAACAAAAACATATGACGCGTGATGTCACGTGGCCCACCCAATGGCCATCGGGAAAACACAGCTGAGCAAACTTGTATTACACGATTAAACCAAGTCCCCTTTCTTCATACCCCACGAGCGTACTCCTCCATCACCTCCGACCGCCCTTGAGAGCCCGCTAAAGCTAAAACGTGCGCAGCATGCGGGCCGCCACGGACGTCGACCTGGCGGCGGTGTTCAAGGTTGTTTCTTCACCTCCAGCCACTCCTGGCAAGCTCTCCACTCGGAGCTGCCTATCGATGACGACGTGTGCGCTGGGCTGTCCCGTTGGCTGGGATTCCGGCTTCAAGCGAGCTCCGTTTGGTGAGCTTGAGAGAGCTCCGGCGAGGACATCACTTCGAGAGTGGGCCCCATGACGCCAGCTTGGGCTGGACACCTTTGGGAAAGATCTCCGCAGCTCGTCGGGTTCCTCCAGCTTCAATCAAACGCCCGTGTCTGTGCGTGATGCGTGTTGCATGTGGGAGTCAACTCAAAGTACGTTCCCTCGTTATCGCAGCTTCAAACTTGTGTGGGGGAGGTGGAGGACAGTCTGGGCCCGTGGCCTAGGTGAGTCGCCACGAATTGTTAGGTTTTTTTTTATGTTGGTAGCATCTTTTCATAAATCCACAAACGTTAGTCCCTCACTCAAAAACCACTCCCATCCCTCCCACGAATAACAACAACATCAACAATAGTGATCGCAATGGACAACAACGGTCAATTCAGACATAGGTATTTGCAACTAAGCACACTTAAAAGAGTCCACGGTACGTACAATATTACCACTTTTAGGCGATGGCAAACGGTTGGTATCTGTTTCCAGTTGCCGTGTCGGACCGGCACACGTGGTGGAGGTGGGCGGGACTCTGAGCTCTCACTCCACACCTCCCGAGTTCGCGATCGAACATCGCCTTCGATTCGTGAAACACGCACGCCTTATAAATTGTGTTCATCACGAATGTCGTCGCGCTACGCTCGAGATTACGACCATATCGATGTATGACCAACTTTGTCTGAATGAACCCAGTCTCGTTAGTTATTTTCTTGGATGTAGAGACCGCCTGGGAATGTCAAGGTGTCCTAGGCGTGGGCTGCTGGGTAACCACGAGATGGAGGCGCATACCCAGGGAGTGTCACCCTCCTGCTATGCTTGCTGGGGTTTCTCACCGGTTTCTTTCCAACTGCAGCCACTCACGGTACTGGCCAAACGTCTGACATATTGCAACCGAACCCTCCCGACAACGGGTCTTTTGAGGCTCCGCGATGCTGTCCTGGGTAAATAATTTGCCATTGTTATTAACACAATGGGCACGTTTTGGAAACGACGCTGCTGAGGTTTTTTTGCGCTCATATTCCAGTGAACCGTGCACATTCCCGGTCGATAATAACAACAACAAGAACCGAAGTCCAGAAAAAACTATCCACGATGACTGCTCTAAGGCTATCCATCTCTCCAGATTCCAACTGCCTGCCACTGGCAAACATTCTCAAAACGAGACCGACCGACCCAATCGCTCTTTGTGTGCTCCATCCCACGAGGTGGGGTATGTAAGAACAAAGATTGTCAAAAAATACACAAATGTACACAGGCCATTCGGTAGAACACGGTAACACAATGGCCTCCTCGTATTTCACAATTAACAACGCGAGCCCGTGAAAGGGGGCAATCTTGTGCGGATAAGCGTTTGTTGCGGCCGGTAAAAATACTAAAAAAAACAACAAAGGAGATCACGATGGACGGGGGTTGTAGGAGGGATGCAGGATGGGGAGAAATGTAATGAAGAGAAGTGGGGGAGCAAGAGAGGAGTGACATGGAGAGCAGACGGTGGACGAGTGGGCATTTCCACACCCAAACCCAGGGCTTAAATTATCGCCGAATATTTTCCAGGGCGGCTGGTGGCACGCGACGAGCAACCCACAGCCAGAGGGAGAGGTACGGTGCACGTGATGCGATGGACGCGGAATTGTTATTCGCAGGTCACAGACCTGGACGAGCCCGGACAAAATTAATCAACGACTAAGCCCATGAACACGGAACACGTGCCCAAGAGCGCGCGCGCGAAAACGCTCGCCAACATCGCAACATCACGATGCCGTGCCGCGATGACCGGAGCGCAGCTTTCATTTATAGCCACGTCCATAAAAAGATGTGCCGTCATTCTTCGTCTCTGTGCGTCAGTAGAAAAATAAAAAATAAAAAAAGAATCGGTTATCCCGAGTGCAATCAGGGCTGCTCAAGTAGCGGAGGGATGCAGAGAAGCTACGGCCCTCGCTGATTTCTGCAACCCTCCAGTGGTGCGGTCGCGCCGAAACGGGTCGCAAACCATCGCCGCGCAAATCCCTGGCGGATCACAGTGAGAGAGCTTCCTCCTCTTAAAGGAAGACACAACTCAGAAAACATAACCGGCTCTCGCCGTGTCGATATTATTGATAAATACCAAGCGCACCCGCGTCCTGGGCTGTCTGCCTCGACTTTTATGTTTAACCTAAGCAGCTAAAAGACTTTAAACGTTGCGTACGTTCCGCCGTGCCGTTGCGGCACCGTTGGAGACGCCACTACGACGACGATGACGACGCGTTGCAAAATGTGCGGGAGGAATGTCGCAGCGACGTCACCGCCGTGGTGCCAGAACGGCGACCCTTGACCTTTGAGCTTGAATCGTCGAATTAGATATTGACGCGAATGCGTAAATCCTCCGCTCTCGTCGCCAATACTATGATCGAACATTTCAAATATATACGGGGAAGTAAGTCTGATAGGAGACGGTAAATGCCCTCGGGGGAACAGAGCTAGGATTTGCTACAAATTAAATTAGCATTCAGCAAGAAGGTGGATGAGCAGGGAGTGGACGAAGAGAAGAAAATGAAGGCCCTTAGTGTGGAGCACTGAAGTGCGTGGAGCGTTACACTCGGCAGACATGGATACCAGGAAGGTCTTGAGAGACGGGGAGCGGCGCCAAATGCAGAAAATCGGCTGTAGGGGGAAATAAAAATAAATAAGCGCTCACGTGAGTTAACGAGCAGTCTAAGAGGAACCTATTGGAGAAGGCAAAAGGCCGAGACTGAGCAGTACTGGTAGAGGGGAAGGCTCGTGAAAGGAAGCTCTTCAAGAGCCTTGGGGGGGAGGGGGGAGGTAGAAATGGGAAAAGAAAAGAGGTTCCATGAAAATGAAGAAATGCAAGTTTAGACAGGATGGAGGAAACGTAACCCTTTTACGATGAGAACTCAAAAAAGAATATGATGGAAATAAATATATTTACATAAGACTGACTCTTTGGGCAATGGCCCTGGGGGACACACACCCTGGGCGCGTTATCGTCAAGACCAACGAGAGCCGCGGGTTTCCTTTGCTGCGCATCGACCTTCCGCTTCCCGGGCCCGCATCCCCCCCACCCCGCCCCCCAAGAGCCGTCGCTTGCGAGGCCTCCCGGGCCGCTCCCGCTAGCGGAGGAGGCCCAGCGGCTCGGCCCGCCACGCCGCGTCCATTCCCAACGGATCGTCGACGTCCAACTGGCCCTCGGATCCACCGCCGCCGTCATCTCCGGGGGGCTCCGCCAAGTCGGCGTAGGCCAGCACGTGGTGAAGCGGCACGGCGTTGACGGTGGCCAGGAACTGCGAGAGCGGCGGCAGGAGGTGGTGGTGCCTCCCCGGCGAGCTGGAGGAAGAGGAGGAGCGCAGGCGGCCCTGCCCGGGGCTGAGCGTGACGACGGCGTGGCGGTGCGCCGAGTAGAAGACGGTGTAGCCGTCGGGCAGGGTGCGCTCGCGAAAGGCGCACTCGCGCGCCCGGTACTCGGTCTGGGGGAACGCACGGGAACGCGCGCGTCAGTTCGCACAACGTGGGTTTCCTTTTTCATCTCGCGATTTTATCTCGCGATCAACTTCGTCTCTCCAGTGAGGCAACGGTCATCCCCGGGTCCTCCGCTGTTTCCCTCCACGTTCAGGAACATGCGCTTAGAGCGTTTGGCTGCTATAAATGTTTTTGTGGTAAGCCACTTCGTTGAGCTATCATTTGTGGCCAGGTCGCTTCTGAAAAAAAGAGGTGTATAACTCAGTGGGCCTTATCCGTTAAAACTAAAAATTGTTTAGTTTTAAATAGATTGTGCTAAGTCGACCTAGAGGAGATCCAGCAGCAGTTAAGACAGTCGCGACTCATGTTGGCCGTGAGCGGGAATCAAATTCGGGTCCTCGAGTTCGTAGAGCAGTGCGCTAACCACTGTACTGCCACTCCCCACCCCGTTCCCACACGTGTGTGTATATGCACCGAGCATCTGGTTCTGGGCGGTTGCAACTTTGGCGGAAGCAGGAAGAGAAATAGTTGCTCAGCTCTTCTTGCCTAGGAATGAAAGTGCGTTGTGTGCGATCGCGTCAGTCCAAGCAAAACAAAGACAATGTCTCGCGCGTAATCGCAGCGGTGTCGTGTGGTTGGCATGCGCCCTGGTGGAGCAAGGGATCAAATGGGGGCTCCCTGTCCAATTTCCACCCCCTCCTTCGTGACTTGGTGCCTGGGCCCCTCCGGCCCCTCCGGCCCACAGGCACCGGTTGCAGTTGCACCGCCTGCACACTCCTTAGCTACGCCGCCTTGTCATTGTTGATTAGCAGATTTTAATTGTTGTAGGTGTTCAAATTGTGAGGTGTCAGAGTGTTATGGGGGTTTTTTTTCTGCTGAGCCACAATGGCCGACACTGGACACCAGGAAATACCTTTCTAACGTGAAAAAAAATGAATGCTATTTCCATCTGTCATCACCATTATCTTACGATGCATCTCATGCGCGCGCGCATTCACTGGCAAGACACACCTCCCCCAGGGTCACACAAAGTCAAGGATCCCTCGCACAGAGCCATGCGGACTGCTGGGGCCAGTGCAGTTGGCGTTCCGCACGAATGAGTGATGGGAGCCAGCGCCACACAAAGCCCGCCCTCCACTGAGGTTTCCCCCACACGACCTCATTAGCAGATCACGGTTGTTAATAATCGTAATTTACATTCATTCATTCATCACGCATAGTCAGCGAAGGACAGTTACGCCAAACGCGTGGGCTCGTGCGACAGCATTCGCATCAACTGCTCTTTGCTGCCTTACACCGGCAGCAAAGTGTTTGCTCTACGGATCACTGGGGGGGGAGGGCGGCCATGGCGGGCGGCGCCATTAACTTTGAGGGTCGCAGTTCTCACTCGGAACGTCGACCGCCACCCGAAGTTGCGCAATTTGCTGCAGGAGTTTGCCCGGCAAGACGGGGCGACATGTCCACAAAGTGGCAGCCGTCATTTACGGTCCTCTGTCGATCCATCTGCTGGATGAAAGGCTCCCCACGCCACGTCGCTTGTGCGGGTTGTTTGACCCCACTTCAGCCTGCTGATTTGTGCAGGTTGGTGCCCAGGACCGTTTCAGCTATCACTCGCCACTAATATGTTGGCCGTGGCCGGGAAGTGAATTCGGGTCGCTGGGTTCATAGCGCAGTGCACGGAACGCTGTGTTCACTGCTCCACACCCCACACACACAATCGCTGACAGAGCAGTAACGATTCAAGCCCTGCCACCCCACTGCTGCATAACAAAGAACGCTTACACTGCACGAACCTTCGATGTGTTTTTTCTACGCCGCCATTCATATTTTACCCCGCGATTCTCTGCAACAACGCATAATGAGGTTTTACAATGTTGCTGTTTGGTGTTGAATGGGTGCCATTGCTTACGGGCGGTGCTCTTTCGAGTAATATTTGGTAACACATCCTGCAAGCACTGAATGTGCGAGTCGAAAAATTGTGATATGCCGCGTTACAAATTACATTTTTATGTAAATCTGTGAGCATTGATTTGTAATGTCTGCCCAAAGACGTTTCCAATGATCTGCGTTATAAGAGATTTCATTCGTTGGTCTGTCACAATTAATCGAGTCGAGAATTGGCTCATTCTGACTGCAAAGTGAGCCTTGAGACTGATGGTATTGAAGGGTGACATATGGACCTCGGAGCTTGGCCCATGTGTCATAAAAACCATGACCCGAAACTTTCTCCTCACTAAACTTAGGAACATTCTAAGCTCTCTTTCCCTTCTTGTGATAGTTTAAAGCTAACAGCTAGAAACGAGTTTTGTAAACTTCTTTCGCACCGTACGTAGCCAACCGTGCTCATCGTAGGTGTGGAGGGAAGAAGACAAACGACTGCGCGGCCTCTCGTCGCTCATCGGGAAAATCGAAGCGCTCCACCGTGTCCACCGGACACCCGACTAGCGGCTTGCCCCGTGGTATACTTGCATGCGTGAATGTGATTTTGGTTGGGCCTGCCCCAATGCCCAGCCGGCGCTCCTCTACCACCAATTCGGGGGGGCACCGCTGTTCCTCACCGAGCCGTGCAGGCCGCCGTGGTCGTCCATGCACAGGTACCGCTGGCTGCTCACGCCCTTGATGGCTACGACGCCCCTGTCCACCCAGCGCATCTCCAGCAAACCTGCAGCGCCGCGGCACACGCGAAGGGGCGAGCGAGCGACCGTCAGTACGGCAAGCTGGCACGCCGGTCCGTCTGTTAAGAGAGCCTCCGTCGAATTTTCAGGAGGGTTTAATAAAAGAGACGTATTCTTGGTTTTTTCGGTAAAGTCACGTAGAAGGGAAATAATAAAATGATAAATACAAAATAAAATAAATAGCGATAATTGTATTTTATAATGTTTAATTTATTTTATTTTATTATTTCCCTTCTACGTGACTTTACCGAAAGAACCAAGAATATGAATCTCTGCAGTCACAAAAGCTTTACATCGAAATAGAGACGCACATTTGTAAAGTGGCTCAATTCATTCCGTGAGACGCTAACGCGCCCCGTGTGTATTGACAGCAGGACATCAACAGAACCGAGGTAGACGGAGAGAACTATGGAGTAAAGGCTAATTTGACGAGGTGAGTTTTCAAGACCGACTTAAATGGCTTTAACGACTATTAGCAAAGGCAAAGCATATCACAGTCTGGGGGCTGCAGTGGGAAAAGCCCTGGGGTACCACACCAGGAAAGGGAGCCTTGACCTCGGAGTGCTTAGAAGGAGGCGATGCGATGATCTCCGGCACCTCGTTGGAGAGTGAACGTGGATCAGTTCAAAAATCCGTGAGCGCGGAAACTCGCTTACGGGCGCACGCGTAGCCCGTGCTGCAACAGCCGCGATCGCGTTCTCACGCAGAGCGCGATTCACGCTGGTACGTAGCAACGCACCACTCTCTTCTTCTCTTATCAACGATTACTTTGTCATTTTTGAACCAAATCCAACCCCATAGTGCTCTCGGTGCCATATCAGGAGACAGTGTTTCCATTCGGATTTATCGCAGGGCATTGTAACCCTTTGAGTGAAAACTCATCCACAGAAGCGAATATCACATAAGTACGTCTGATTTCTCTTGAAGATACCTCTGGTCCACACAGTGAGTGGCAGCACTTTCCCACCAGCTCTGCCACAGGCAGTGATATTCAACACGTGACAGTCAAAACAATATGTTGAGTTCTCAGAGTGTGTTCTGTTTTGGTGTGGGGTCATTGGCTGTGTCGGGTGGTGGCGGGTTTTATCGACACATTTACATATGTACGCAATCTAACCCAAAAAATCTCTATTATTGGGGTCATTGGTTACTGGGATGAGACCATCAGCTCACTGCCATTGAGTATCCAGTTTAATCAAAGACACGACAATGGTGATGACTGCCTCAATTCAAACGCAGGATCTTAGCAGTGCCGACTCAGCGCTCTGACCTCTGATCCACCCTACCATCTCCCCCCCCCCCCCCACCGTAAAAAAGTAAATAAATAAAATACCTCGAGAACATTATTTTGTTGCCTATATTGCCAAAATAATATAGATAGATGCGCATTGCTGCTACACTAGATTTTTTTAGTTTTTTTTCTGGCTTGCGGGCACACCTGCGTGATGACGTCACCTGCATCCCTCAGCGTTGAGCCGGGTTCATGCGTTGTGCTGATGTGACCCCTCCCTCACCCAACCCTCCACCCCGATCGTGTAATTAATCTTGATTTGAAGCTTTCGTGACTGCAGGAATCCATACTCTTTGGTTTATTCGGTAAAGTCACGTAGATAAAAAAAATAGATCACGACGTTTCGATCGCGGAAAAAATAATCCAGCAGTGCAACTGCTGAACCAGCGAGAGAGCTGTTACAACAAGGTTATATATGTGGCGATGGGCAAGCAAGCAGGGTCTGCTTGCTTGCCTGAGGACGACCGCTTGTGTTAGTGTAATTAATCAGCTGCATGTTAAGTTACGTAGCAACTGGTTCAGCTGTTCATGCGAAGTGTCCAAAGATAAAGATCCCCTTTATAGCCTTAACATACTGTTGGGGCAAGTGCTGTTAGCGAGCATTTATAAAAACAAACCGACGCGGCACACGAGTGGATGGGTGACCAGCACCACGGCTGGCTACTTTTGTTTCCCGAGTGGCAAAGCTAGTCGTTGGCTAATGCCTTGAATTCACATTTGCTGGTGTTGTGAGTGAATTTAATTCGCAGTGCCCAGGGAAATAAAGCCATTATGAGGAGAGCACCAAGAAAGCATCCGCATGGTATGGAGCAGCAAACTACTGGACGTACTGCCACATACAGGCGCCACTCAGCCCCTCCTGCTGAGTGTCTATGAAAATGATTGTTTGCGATCCAGCAACCCCACACACATGCATTTGATTACAGATGTGTACGGCCACATATCTTATGCTCTATCTTCAGCAGAAACCTTAAATTATCTCTATATCTGTTGCGCCATGCAACACATTCACATTATCCTGCACCTCCGATTAGCACAGTCCCGCACTCCCCGATTAGCACGGTTGGCTACGTACAGTGCGAAAGAAGTTCGACATACATACAAGACGTGTGCAAATCTATGAATGCCCTTCATCCATGAAAGCATCAACGAGTCTCCAGACAATTTTTCAAGAGAGTATTGCGATATTGGGGCGTTGGCCAATTCTATTCATGAGAGTTTGGCTTCACGTGGCAGGAATCCTGAGAAAACCCACCATGCATATGAGGAGGTAACACTCAAAGCTCTGCACAGAGAGAATCAAAATCTCTTTTCCGTGTTACCCATCTCCTGGCCACCTCGTAGCCCTAGCAGATAACACCTGGAATTCCGATAGGCCGTCTCCTATGCAAGTACTAGCCAGTCTCAAACCTTCTTAGCCTCCAAGATCAGATGAGATTGGGCACATTGAGGGGCATTTGGACGTCGCTGTGTCAAGATAAATGCTTCCTATAAACTTCCAATTAAACTAACAATTTCCGCGTCACCTTCAGTTTCGCTCTTACCCACTGTTCTAAAGTACAGACTGCACAGGGGATTTTACGACAGCTGAGGGCACACGCAGACATTATCAACAAGGGCCCAACAGGGTTGTCGAGGTCCAACACAAGAAGTCAGATAAACGTGGCTTTTTCCCAGTTGCGTGACGCGAAGCGCTTTGACGCTTCTATGTGGAGGTGGCAGGCGCACCGGGAGGCTCATAATTGCCGTGTTAGTGACACCGTGCCAGCAAGATGACAACATGGGTTCGGATTGGTGACTCGGCCAGCCGCCCGTGATTTAAACCGAGTTCTCGAGCGTAGCGAGCTGACGGTGGTATCGCGAATCTTTCACAGTCGATTGAAATTTGCAGATGACAGCATTCATCGTGTTGGGTTTAACAGCCATCCACGGCGTGCGCTTAATGTGAGAACGTATGTTGAACTTCTTTGTCGCCAACCATGTTAATCGGAGGTGCGGGGGTAGGACAACAAATTGAACGCAAAAAGCAGTTATAAAGAAATGACTTTTCAATCTATATTTAAAAGTACATAGGTCCAGTGGCTTCCAAATATCTGAAGAAAGAGCGTTCCAGCCGTCCGCAGAAGCGCATCTGAAAGTGCTCGATGCGGTGACTGTCTTTGTTCGATGGCCAGCCAAACGCCGCTGCGAGGAAGAACCGGAGTTTGTGTGATGGTTTATGCTCCTTGGCGAGATCGTCAGCAAGGTGTTGTGGTTCGTATGCGGCAAGGACGTTGTGTGTGTAATGATGACAACGAACACTGGCTTAGAGCAGGGAGGGGCTGCAGAGATCGGAATCAGGACATTTATTTATACCGGAGGAATCTGATGAGCTATGAAGCTCTTTTTCACAGACATCCAAATCAAAGTTTTACAATCAGGCCCCCCCCCCTCCACTCTATGTGCTGTGTCCTTTCTCAACGACGTCAGCGATCGTGGTCTTCCGTCCACTAGGCGCTGCACAAAATATTGCTCAGGAACTTTGCATTGGATACTCCTCCCAGATGCATCAAATTGTTCTAATTGCTTCTTAATTAAATATCCTGTCTTCTCCGGCTTGTTGTACCTATAACTTAGTTTTTCTTTAATATTATGTCCCCAATTGTACCTATACTTAATAATGAAGTTTGTTGGGTTACAATGAGACCCTTATATGTATTTACACGATCTAAGCTAAACACGGTTATTCTAAATAATAAAGCCTACGTGTTAAATTGTACCTATACAATCAGGCAGATAATAGAAAAGAGCTGTATCAGTAAGATGTCGGTATTTGTTTTGCAAACTTGAATCAATCACGGGATTCTGCCTGGAGGAAAGAGCTATGGATGGAAACGTCTATTTTGTTGTTGTGGTGTTTGGGCCTGCTTAATAACTTGTGTGATGGAATTTAGGTTTGTGTGTGACGAGTAGCCAGGGACATCAGAGTCGTTGAAGGTGAGGACACGTGATTTGACAGGGGTGTATTTTGTAATTATAATTATAACCCTTGGTATTTGCGTCGTCCGTACGGCACAAGGCGAAAATAAGGCACTATGTTTCACAGACGAATGTAGACATATCAGTAGGGTGTGATGTTGCTCGCTGGTATTACCAAATTAAGAACGTTATTTTTTAAACTCAAATTGTGTGAAGTCGTACTCGACCGCGCGTTCACTAAAATCATGACCAGCGTAGAGACAGCAAAACATGCAGGGATTAACTATGGATCATTTACAAGTGAGAGGCTTGGACGTGCAGGTTGGATATGTAACGTCTCTCGAAACAGTAGTTCTCAACCTGGGGTGCACGTAGCCCCCTGGGGGTGCGAGATGCCCTTTCTGAGAACCCAAGTGGTGCAGGCTGCAGTGAAGGTTAAGAACCACTGCTCTAGAATATAAGCTTCTGGCCCCTGTGTACAGGATCAAGTCGAATGTGGAGGGAATTTCATGGCAGGATGGGGTAAACAAGGTATAAGTTTAGGAATAGAACATGGCAGGAAATGTACCATGTTCTATTCTGAGTTTGCCATGGGAGGGTGGGTCACATGTGCAGGATGGAGGAGGGCAGGTTACAGAGTCAGAGGTTGACTTCGAAGGGGAATACCTGAAGCCTGGTGGTGGTGGTGATGATGATGATGATAATCAGAATCTTTATTCAGACTGGAGGAATCCGATGAGCTATGAAGCTCTATTTCAAAAACGTCCAGTCGGGGCGGATCAGCAAGTTACAACAAATAGAGAAAAAGGTAAGAAAGGTAAATATAAATAAAGTATACGTCCGATTTTTCAACACTTTATGCAAGCTTTGGGCAAGGCAGCAAAACAACAACAAAAACAGTCCAAGACCACACCAACGCAACACATTTGCACCTCAATAAAATGGCACATTGAAATTGAACTCTCATTACAAAGTTATGGATAAAAGTTACAAATCAAATTGGCAAATGCGACTGTATTAAGCACTCATCTTCTGCATCAGGATATGGTTTGAAACTGTGATAAAAAAAAAGCCCTTGGTGGTTAGGTGTGGACTTTGCAACAACAGGGGGATCTAGCATGAGGACGTGATGGCGAGGTGTGGTGGAATCGTGATGAACTCTTGACCTGAACCAGAAGGGTGATCGTAATCCTACCAACTAGAGGTGGGGTTGATGGATCAAACAGAGATGCAGTCTATGTATGTATGTATGTTGACCTTCTTTCCCAGCGTACGTAGCCCAACCGTGCTAATCGGAGGTGTGGGGGAAGGACAACAAACTAAACCCTAAAAAAACAGTTCTAAAGAAATGCGTTTTCAACGTAGATTTAAAAGTGCATAGCCCAAAGCGAGATCACCCCGACAGGACAACCATGACAGCGATGGAGCGATGAGATCGGCTCCGGTACAGGAGCGAGATGCACTTTGGCATTGGCGTGTCACAAGGGATAACGACGACACGGGGAAGCTTTCATCCAGCAGTGACTCGACCATGGATGATGACAATGATGTACAGCGCAAGAGTTTAAGACATCTTCTAAGAGACACCTCGCGACGTATCTCAGAGAAAATCCATGCGCACACACAACTAGATGCTCACTCTGCAGGTGAATGTCAGTCGCCATCTCTAGGCGATCACGAACCCTGCCTTTAAGTTGTTTAATCGCATCGTGATCTTTATATCGCTATAGTGGTAATAATATAGCAGCAGTGATTGAGGAGTCTGGGCTGAGACGAGGAAGCGATTCATTAAATAGTAGAAGTAGGTTTTTACCCTTTCAACTGGTACAAAAACTGACACCTTTATACAAGGCATCATGTTTGCAATAACCACAACACAAGCAGTCAAAATGCAAACAAAAAGAAACAACTCTGATGATGATAATGATATGCACTGTCCTTGAAGTTGATTGGTCCACACCCGAGACAGCTTTTCTTAGAGCCTAGTCTCCATTGGCGTTGGACCAGATGACGTCAAAAGGCGTACAACTCAAAAACAGCGCACTATCAGAATATTGAGAGCTCGGGTAAGCATTTACAATATGAGACCTCCTTTACCAGTGGCAAAATATAGTGATAGGTCATCATTATCAGAGTTGTTTCTTTTTGTTTGCATTTTGACTGCTTGTGTTGTGGTGATTGCAAACATGATGCCTTGTATAAAGGTGTCAGTTTTTGTACCAGTTGAAAGGGTAAAAAACTATTACTATATTTTGCCACTGGTAAAGAAGGTCTCATAGTGATTCATTAAATCATACTATTTAATTATAGTATAGTCCTCGAGTTTACTGGCAAGCTGCTGGCTCCTCTGCACCCCAAAAACTAATTAATGTGTTCGTGGTTGTGGGCCGCTGCCACCGAAGCTAGCTGGGTAACTGGCTAAACGGGATTTTTTTTTCCACGTAAACAAATAAACGTTCAACAGATTTGAAACGGCGGAAAACGTTCGGGAAGGCATTTATTAGTGACACTGCAGAGGTGGGAGGAGCCAACACAGAAGACTGACACGGTTTATTTAAAATTGCTCGAACATTCCAATTTGTGCATCTATAAATGTAAATTATTTTTCGCCAGAATATTTTTGTTTTAATCCTAAAGAATATAACAGACACAAACCTCACAGCTCACAGTACGTATTATCTTGGCATTTTGTAAAAAAAAAAATCAGATAACTTTAAAGGGGCCATCCATAAATGACGTCACGCGATTTTGGACAATTTTTTACCCCCCCCCCATTGTCACGCGGCGTCACAAAAAGTCAGACCCCCCCCTCAAATATGACGTCACCAAGCTCTGCCTCCCCCCCCCCCAAAAAAAACATGCTTCAAATCGCTTTAAACTATTGTCATTGTAGTGTGTATTTAATGTGGCGCTGCACTCTGATGTTGTTGGAGAAAACATTTATTAAAAAGTCTATTTAATTAAGTAGAACGTGTTGTCTATATTTATTTAAAGTTGCGCATTTTTATGTGACGTCACATTTCTCAACCCCCCCCCCCCCCCTCGTCACACATCGTCACAAATGTCTGACCCCCCCACCCCCCCAAGGTGCGTGACGTCATTTATGGACGGCCCCAAAGTGCTAAGAGTACAGGACGATCGAGTATGAAAAAGACAGCTCTTATTTTCTATTTCAGAGCAACGGGTTCTTTACTGGGATGTTGGCAATCAACAACAAGGCAACTCCTATGACTAATTGGGAATGGGACGCAAGCGTAGGGTTGATCACCCTGTCGCTGGCCGCCTTTGGGGAGGGTGTATAGTATGAAAGGCCGAAACACTCTAGGAACCAAAGGTACACTATTGACGATGCGCTCCCCAAATTTCACCAGGCTCACTGTTCATGAACTCTTGGAAGTGCTTGCACAAAGGATAGTAACATCTCATCCTGTGTTCTTGGAATCTGGTGGTCTTAAAAAAATGTACGTACACGAGTCGAATAGTCGACTTAAAGTAATTACGCGATGAATCACACTTCATGAGTTCAGTAGACTCGAGGGCTTTTCTCGTCCCTGCGAAGCGCCACGTGCTTCATTGTTACGGAAGGAGCCGAGTTATTGTTATCGGTGCCAATTCAAGGGCACCGCACTTTAAAGGGACCCACGGCAGCGCCGTCAAGGCCACTCACGCTGCCTTTTGTGGCAGTACAGAATTTTTCTTGGCAGCGTCCCGCAGAGATGAAAACTTGAAATACAAACGAAAGTGCAATGTATCATTCGTAATGACACTCATAACGTCATCAATATGTCGCGAAAGCCCGAGACTCGAGATTTGCATCGGGAGAGTTCCATGCATTTATTTGGGGGTTTGCCCAATACAATGAATGAGCGCTCGCTCTCGATGTGGGACAAAATCAGAGAATCTCTGGAGTGAACCCAGCATGCTTACGAAGCGGGGGAAACACTCTAAAAGGGTTTGCCAGAGCGATGCGCTCTACTTAACCAAATTGCTGCACTGTGACCTCCTACCCACCACCACCACCACAACCTAGCAGCGGAGTTTGAGGGAATCTCACACAAATGACTGCGTGACCCCCCCCCCGTCCCCCCCCGTTGGCTGCGTTTAAAGCCTGAAAACTAAAGAAGAATGGAAGAGGGTGCGTGTGGGAGAGCCGGCACAGGGAGGATGACTAGAGATCAAGTGGTGAAAGGTGGAGGGGGGGTTACAGTAGTGGGTGTGCTAGCCCATTCCCACCACCACCCCGCCTCCCCTTTCAATGAATACAAGTCTGGTGAGGTGACAGACGTGATGTCGACAAGAGCTGCGATGTGCGGCGAGACGAATGAACTGTGGACAAAAGATTCAGGTGTAAACATGAGACGAGAGAAGAGCTAAACGCGAGACCGGGAACGTCGTGAAATGAGATGCGGACACGAGAGAGCACGTGTCGTGAGATGTGAGAATAGCAACTGCAGACAATATTTGAGACGACGAGAGATTAATTAGCTTACGTCAATGCGTATGTAATGCCCATTAGGATGTGCATTCGGGCTCATGTTCGGTGCCACCTCGATTGTTTTCTAAACATTAAGGAGCACTTGAGCTACTTGGGACGCTCGGTTTTTTTCCTAGATTACCTTAGCGCAGCGCCTACATTTTGAAAGCGAAATTTGCGGGTGCGTCTTATCATCCACGAGGTGTACCTCTGCCCAGATTTGTATAACTTCATCAACACCGGGCACAACGTTTGAGGCTGCGTCCGACTTTCCGGAGCGTCCTGTGATTCGAAGAAGACGGCGCATGATGATAAAAACAAAAACGTGCTGTTCTTAGGTTTTTTCGGTAAAGTCACGTAGGTAAAAAAATAAAAATTAATAAAAGTTAAATAAAAATAAAATAAAAATCAAGACGTTTCGGAGGCAACACAAGCTTCCGTCTTCAGGTGGAACCGTCACAGCACAATTTTTATTTTATATTTATTTTATTAATTTTTATTTTTTACCTACGTGACTTTACCGAAAAAACCTAAGAATATGAATCCTTGCAGTCACGAAAGCTTCAAATCTAAAAACGTGATACGTACTTTGCTTACTCTGCTGGGCCGCTCCGTCCACCGTGCCGTCGTCTCTAAGATGCAAATGCTGCCCTCCTGACCCGCGGCTCTCCGGGCTGTACAGGTGCCTTAGACGAACGGGTCCCGCCGCATGAACGTGCCTTGGACTCCTGTGGGCTGCCGGCAGCGAAGAGGAGGACGCCGCCGACGACGACGACGACGAAGATGACAACGCCGATGATGATGATGATGACGACGATGATGCAGCAGCGGCGGGAGCCGCAAGAGAGTGTCGCACAAAGTCGAAGTGCAGAGCGGCGATGAGCGCGGTCACAATCACCGACGGGAAGAAGAGACCATCCGAATCCCTCCGCGAGCCCATTCTCATCCTCTGGCAGCGCGGCCCGCCGCACACGAACGCGTGCCCCGTGACACTTGGGAGTCTTGGTCAGTCACGCCAGAGGCCCTCTCTGTGTGTCTTTCACGCCCTCGGTTCTGGCTTTCTGCAAATCCTCCTGCATGCAGGACGAGCTCGCTGATGGCAAGGCTGGTTGGTGCTGGCGAGGATAAGTATGCTCTTGGTGATGATGATGATTATGGTGGTGGTGGTAATGGTGATGATGCTGGTGATAATGATGCTGCTGTTAACGATGGTAATGCTGGTGGTAATGATGCTGTTGGTGGTGATGATGCTGCTGGTAACGATGGTAATGCTGGTGGTAATGATGCTGTTGGTGGTGATGATGCTGCTGGTAACGATGGTAATGCTGGTGGTAATGATGCTGTTGGTGGTGATGATAACGCCGGTGGTAATGATCCTTGGACGCACCAATCAGGCTACGACCGATGCATCCATCGTATCTCCCTCCATCTCCTCCCCCTTCTCTCTCTCTCACCAACTCTTGCACGTCTTCAAGTCTCCTTCCTTAATTGTTCAACTTGTTTGACGCGACATGACGTCTCGCCGCGCACTGCCTGTCACGAATAGTCGTGTCATCACCTCCCTTGCAACCCAAAGGCGTCGCGACGACTTTGGTAAATCCCCTGTTATTATAGCTCACACACTATTAATATTTAGCCCTATTTTTGTGTTGTTGTCGTTTATAAATTGGAGTCACTTCGTCGTTCGAATTGTCATCGCGCACCTATCTCTCTCTGTCCCGTTAGCCGACAACGGCGTCCTCCGTGTGTCCTGCCTCAGGCTTGGACTGGTCCGACCTTTGATGTCACCGTGGCACCTCCGTTTCCTAAATACCCACGCGGGTGAGGAGACGCTTTCAAAAAGTGGCCCAATTTCAACTCCGCCTCTGTGTCTCTCTCTCGTCGCACGGACACAAACCACGCGGCACCACCCCCAGTCAGCCTGCAGACACTTTCAACAACCGGCCAATTCCAAGTCTGTGTCTCTCTCGTCGCAAAGACACAGAAGACACGCAGCCACCCCCAGTCAGTCTCCAGACACTTTCAACAACCGGACAATTCCAAGTCTCTGTGTCTCTCTCGTCGCACGGACACAAACCACACGCAACCACCCCCAGTCAGTCTCCCTGCAGACACTTTCAACAACACACCAATTCCAAGTCTGTGTCTCTCGTCGCACGGACACAGAACACACGGCACCACCCCCAGTCAGTCTCTCTGCAGACACTTTCAACAACACACCAATTCCAAGTCTGTGTGTCCCTCTCGTCTCACGGACACAAACCACACGGCACCACCCCCAGTCAGTCTCTCTGCAGACACTTTCAACAACACACCAATTCCAAGTCTCTGTGTCTATCTCGTCTCACGGACACAGAAGACACGCAACCACCCCCAGTCAGTCTCCGGACACTTTCAACAACCGGCCAATTCCAAGTCTGTGTCTCTCTCTCGTCGCACGGACACAGAACACACGGCACCACCCCCAGTCAGTCTCTCTCCAGCCGCCCTAAAAGTGGTCACCAGCGCCGGCGAGTCGGATTACAGCTCAAAACGAGAGCGACTTCCCAAGACGGGCAAGCTTCTCTCTCTCTATTCCCTCTCTCCATGTCTCTCTCCCTGTCTCTGTTCTCTCCCCGGCACGCTCGCTCGCTCTCTCTCTCCCGGTCTATGCTTGGCGTGCTTTTATTGATGGATTCGATATCGTGTGCCGATCCACCCTCGGCTGGTTTAAACCAGCCACGAGCGGAGCGAGTACACACGGGGGGCAGCCTGCGTGTGTATGTGTCTGTCTGTGCGTGTACAGTATGTGTGTGTTTACAATCGACACGTATGCAGACACACACACAAGGACAAAGATCCCCCATCACAAGTCTGTCGCAGGCTGTTAGGAGCGAGCGCTGTTTGGCTCGCTACGTGACGAGTGGCGTGTGTCTAGTGGCAGCACCACGCCCGGCCGCCTTTGTCTCCCTAGTGCGGATGTATTATTGTTAAAACACGCAGCACCAGGGTGACCCATTTCAGTCTGGGAGGGTTACCCAGGAACCGGTCTCTGATGTTTTCCATGAGCGGGAATCGAACTTAGGCGTGGCCGGGTTCGTCGCGCAGCGCATCGCTTACGACTCACTGCACCAGCGCGTTTGCACACAGACACACTCACACACACACAGACACACTCACACACAGACACACTCACACACACACAGACACACTCACACACAGACACACAGACACACTCACACACACACAGACACACTCACACACACACACAGACACACTCACACACACACACAGACACACTCACACGCACACAGACACACTCACACACACACAGACACACTCACACACTCACACACACACTCACACACACAGACACACTCACACACTCACACACACAGACACACTCACACACAGACACACTCACACACTCACACACACAGACACACTCACACACAGACACACTCACACACTCAGACACACTCACACACAGACACACTCACACACTCACACACACAGACACACTCACACAGACACACACACTCACACACAGCCACACTCACACACAGACACACTCACTCACACAGACACACTCACACACACACAGACACACTCACACACACACACACACACTCACACACAGACACACTCACACACACACAGACACACTCACACACACAGACACACTCACACACACACACAGACACACTCACACGCACACAGACACACTCACACACACACAGACACACTCACACACAGACACACTCACACACTCACACACACAGACACACACAGACACACTCACACACTCAGACACACTCACACACAGACACACTCACACACTCACACACACAGACACACTCACACACAGACACACTCACACACTGACACACACACTCACACACAGACACACTCACACACAGACACACTCACACACACAGACACACTCACACACACACAGACACACTCACACAAACACAGACACACTCACACACAGACACACTCACACACAGACACACTCACACACAGACACACTCACACACAGACACACTCACACACAGACACACTCACACACTCACACACACACAGACACACGCACACACAGACACACTCACACACACACAGACACACTCACACAAACACAGACACACTCACACACTCACACACACACACAGACACACTCACACACAGACACACTCACACACAGACACACACACAGACACACTCACACACACAGACACACTCACACACACACAGACACACTCACACACTCACACACACACACAATCATTCTCAGACACACTCACACACAGACACACTCACACACACACTCACACACAGACACACTCACACACAGACACACTCACACACTCACACAGACAGACACACTCACTCACACACTCATACAGACAGACACACTCACACAGACACACAGACACTCACACACAGACACACACACACACACAGACACACTCACACACAGACACACTCACACACAGACACACTCACACACTCACACACACACACAGACACACTCACACACAGACACACTCACACACACACAGACACACTCACACACACAGACACACTCACACACAGACACTCTCACACACACACAGACACACTCACACACAGACACACTCACACACACACACAGACACACTCACACACAGACACACTCACACACAGACACACTCACACACAGACACACTCACACACAGACACACTCACACACACACAGACACACTCACACACAGACACACTCACACACTCACACACACACACACAGACACACTCACACACAGACACACTCACACACAGACACACACACAGACACACTCACACACACAGACACACTCACACACAGACACACTCACACACTCACACACACACAGACACTCACACACAGACACACTCACACACACTCATACAGACACACTCACACACAGACACACTCACACACTCACACACACACACAGACACACTCACACACAGACACACTCACTCACACAGACACACTCACTCACACACACAGACACACTCACACACAGACACACTCACACACTCACACACACAGACACACTCACACACAGACACACTCACACACAGACACACTCACACACAGACACACTCACACACTCACACACACACACAGACACACTCACACACAGACACACTCACACACACACAGACACACTCACACACAGACACACTCACACACTCACACACACACACAGACACACTCACACACAGACACACTCACACACAGACACACACACAGACACACTCACACACACAGACACACTCACACACAGACACACACACAGACACACTCACACACTCACACACACACACAGACACACACACACAGACATACTCACACTGTCACACACACACTCATACAGACACACACACACAGACACACTCACACACAGACACACTCACACTAACAGACACACACACACAGACACACTCACACAGACACACACAGACACACTCACACAGACACACTCACACAGACATACTCACACACAGACACACTCACACACTCACACACACACACAGACACACTCACACACAGACACACTCACACACACACAGACACACTCACACACAGACACACTCACACACACACACAGACACACTCACACACAGACACACTCACACACAGACACACACACAGACACACTCACACACACAGACACACTCACACACAGACACACTCACACACAGACACACTCACACACTCACAGACACACACACACAGACATATTCACACTGTCACACACACACTCATACAGACACACACACACAGACACACTCACACACAGACACACTCACACTAACAGACACACACACACAGACACACTCACACAGACACACACACAGACACACTCACACAGACACACTCACACACAGACACACACACAGACACACTCACACACACAGACACTCACACACACAGACACACACACACAGACATGCTCACACACACACACAGACATACTCACACACACAGACACACACACAGACATACTCACACACACATACACACACAGTCACACACTCACACAGACACACAGACACACTCACACACACTCACACACACAGACACACACACAGACACAATCACATAGACACACAGACACACTCACACAGACACACTCACACAGACACACTCACACACAGACACACACACAGACACACACAGACACACTCACACACACAGACACACACACAGCCACACACAGACACACACACACAGACATACTCACACACAGACATACTCACACACACATACACACACAGTCACACACTCACACAGACACACACACAGACACACTCACACACACTCACACACACAGACACACTCACACACACAGACACAATCACATAGACACACAGACACACTCACACAGACACACTCACACAGACACACTCACACACAGACACACACACAGACACACACAGACACACTCACACACACAGACACACACACAGACACACACAGACACACACACAGACATACTCACACACACAGACACACACAGCTCTAGATTTCACACACTCACACAGACACACACACAGACACACTCACACACACAGACACACACACTCACACAGACTCACACACACAGACACACACACACAGACACACTCACACACAGACACACGGATACACTCACACACACAGACACACAGACACACGGACACACAGACACACACAGACACACTCACACAGACTCACATACACAGACACACACACACAGACACACAGACACACATACACACTCACACACAGACACACCTCACACACACAGACACGCCTCACACACACAGACACACTCACGCACAGACACACAGACACACCTCACACAGACACACTCACACACAGACACACACACGCACAGAAACCCTCACACAGACACACTCACACACAGACACACTCACGTACAGACACACACGCGCTGGCTTGCACGGTAACAGCAGCTGCGGCGAGGCAAAGGTCGCGTGTCTTGGACGAGGTGCCCCTCGACTCTTCCCTTAGAAGATGTGCCCCTCGACTCTTCCCCCTCGACTCTTCCCCCTCGACTCTTCCCCCTCGACTCTTCCCCCTCGACTCTTCCCCTACAAGAGGTGCCCCTCGACTCTTCCCCTACAAGAGGTGCCCCTCGACTCTTCCCCTACAAGAGGTGCCCCTCGACTCTTCCCCTATAAGAGGTGACCCTCGACTCTTCCCCTACAAGAGGTGCCCCTCGACTCTTCCCTTAGAAGAGGTGCCCCTCGACTCTTCCCCTACAAGAGGTGCCCCTCGACTCTTCCCCTACAAGAGGTGCCCCTCGACTCTTCCCATATAAGAGGTGACCCTCGACTCTTCCCCTACAAGAGGTGCCCCTCGACTCTTCCCCTACAAGAGGTGCCTCTCGACTCTTCCCCTACAAGAGGTGCCCCTCGACTCTTCCCCTATAAGAGGAGCCCCTCGACTCTTCCCTTAGAAGAGGTGCCCCTCGACTCTTCCCCTATAAGAGGTGACCCTCGACTCTTCCCCTATAAGAGGTGCCTCTCGACTCTTCCCCTACAAGAGGTGCCTCTCGACTCTTCCCTTAGAAGAGGTGCCCCTCGACTCTTCCCCTATAAGAGGAGCCCCTCGACTCTTCCCCTACAAGAGGTGCCTCTCGACTCTTCCCCTACAAGAGGTGCCCCTCGACTCTTCCCCTATAAGAGGAGCCCCTCGACTCTTCCCCTAGAAGAGGTGCCTCTCGACTCTTCCCCTACAAGAGGTGCCCCTCGACTCTTCCCCTACAAGAGGTGCCCCTCGACTCTTCCCTTAGAAGAGGTGCCCCTCGACTCTTCCCCTATAAGAAGAGCCCCTCGACTCTTCCCCTAGAAGAGGTGCCTCTCGACTCTTCCCCTACAAGAGGTGCCTCTCGACTCTTCCCCTACAAGAGGTGCCCCTCGACTCTTCCCTTAGAAGAGGTGCCCCTCGACTCTTCCCCTACAAGAGGTGCCTCTCGACTCTTCCCCTGTAAGAGGTGCCTCTCGACTCTTCCCCTACAAGAGGTGCCTCTCGACTCTTCCCTTAGAAGAGGTGCCCCTCGACTCTTCCCCTATAAGAGGAGCCCCTCGACTCTTCCCCTACAAGAGGTGCCTCTCGACTCTTCCCCTAGAAGAGGTGCCCCTCGACTCTTCCCCTATAAGAGGAGCCCCTCGACTCTTCCCCTGGAAGAGGTGCCTCTCGACTCTTCCCCTACAAGAGGTGCCCCTCGACTCTTCCCCTACAAGAGGTGCCCCTCGACTCTTCCCTTAGAAGAGGTGCCCCTCGACTCTTCCCCTACAAGAGGTGCCCCTCGACTCTTCCCCTGTAAGAGTTGCCTCTCGATTCTTCCCCTATAAGAGGAGCCCCTCGACTCTTCCCCTACAAGAGGTGCCCCTCGACTCTTCCCCTACAAGAGGTGCCTCTCGACTCTTCCCCTGTAAGAGGTGCCTCTCGACTCTTCCCCTACAAGAGGTGCCCCTCGACTCTTCCCCTACAAGAGGTGCCCCTCGACTCTTCCCCTGCAAGAGGTGCCTCTCGACTCTTCCCCTACAAGAGGTGCCCCTCGACTCTTCCCGTAGAAGAGGAGCCTCTCGACTCTTCCCCTACAAGAGGTGCCCCTCGACTCTTCCCGTAGAAGAGGAGCCTCTCGACTCTTCCCTTGACGCGGCACTCAACAAGAGCGTCCCTCCAGCCTCTGTTGTGGTCGGCGTGGCCTGAGTGCTCGTGGTCACACTGGGACACGCACGAACCGCCTCGTGCCAACACTGCCGCTACTGCTTGCTGCAGCACGTGTTACGAGCGCGGTAGAATTTGGGCGTAGTGTAGAGGAGTAGCAGCTGCAGCAGATGCAGATTTGTGGGGCGAACGCTAAGATAGCAACGACGTCTGGCTGTCATTTGCGCGTGTACTGTGTGTGTCTGTGTGTGCTTGTGTGTGTGTCTGTGTGTGTGTGTCTGTCTGTGTGTCTGTGTGTGTATGTGTCTGTGTGTGTGGGGAGCGGTAGTGTAGCGGTTAGCGCGCTGTGCTATGAACCCGGCAACCCGGGTTCGGCCAACATTAGTGACGATTATCTGAACCGGTCCCGGGCATCCACTAGGTCGACTCAGCCTCAAATGAGTACCTGGTGCGGTGTGTAAACATTGCCACTAGGGAGACAAAGGCGGTCGGGCGTGGTGCTGGCCACCCACCCCCTCGTGTACCGTTCCGGCCTTCATAGGTGCTCGCTAACAGCACTTGCCCCAAAGTTGTGTTAAAGGCTACGCTGGGGATCTTTGTATATATTGCATTCGTCAGTGTATCTGACTGGGTATATGAATGCGTATGCTTTGTGTGTGTGTGTGGCGGACTGTATCTGCCTGTGTATATGTGTCGAACTGGGTGTAAGTGTGTTTGAACGTGTATCTGCCTGAAAATATGTGTTTGAATGTATGTACAGCATGTTGAACTTTTTTCGCACCGTATGTAGCCAACCGTGCTAATCGGAGGTGCGGGGGGGGCTTGTGGGGACCGATCGTGTAGCGGTTATCGCCCCACCAAGGCCGTAGCCATGGAGTCAACATTGGGGGGGGGGGCAAATCTTCCAGGGGGTCTGGGGGTCCCCCCCCCCCCCAGAAAAATCTAAATTTGAAAACTAATTTCCTGCCTAAAATATAAAAAAATTCACTGCGCTACGAACCCAGCAACCCGAGTTCTTGTATATTAATCTATGTTATTAATTTAACTTATACACTTTATATATTGTATTTATTTTTAGTAAATGTGTCTCACCTTTCCTATACTTTGCACGGATATAGTTTTTTATTGTTTGCTGTTGTAACTTTCTGACCCTCTCCCTCTGGCCATCCGTTAAAAACAAGCTTCATAGCTCATCGGATTTCTCCAGGATAAATAAAGATTCTGATTCCCGCTCTGACTCATAATATTTTTTTATATATTTAATGGGCCGTACCACCGAAACAAATGGTTTTACTCAGTGTTCTGTTCTGCATAACCATTGCGGGAAAGTGTTTCCTCACTGAGTAAAGACAATTCTGAAAATCCCTTTGTTACAGATGTCATTGGTGCGACCCAGGTCACTCATGCAAATGGAACTACATGAACTCCTCTACTTACGAACATTCGACTAACAAAAATTCAGAGATACAAACAAACCTGTCCATATGTCATGTAGCTGTTGCACGAAGAACTAGTGGCATCTACATCTGCAGAATGTGAAGAACCAGTGGCATCTACATCTGCAGAACATGAAGAACCAGTGGCATCTACATCTGCAGAACATGAAGAACCAGTGGCATCTACATCTGCAGAGCGTGAAGAACCAGTGGCATCTACATCTGCAGAATGTGAAGAACCAGTGGCATCTACATTTGCAGAACGTGAAGAACCAGTGGCATCTACATCTGCAGAGCATGAAGAACTAGTGGCATCTACATCTGCAGAACATGAAGAACCAGAGGCATCTACATCTGCAGAACATGAAGAACCAGTGGCATCTACATCTGCAGAACATGAAGAACCAGTGGAATCTACATCTACAGAACATGAAGAACCAGTGGCATCTACATCTGCAGAACATGAAGAACCAGAGGCATCTACATCTGCAGAACATGAAGAACCAGTGGCATCTACATCTGCAGAACATGAAGAACTAGTGGCATCTACATCTGCAGAACATGAAGAACCAGTGGCATCTACATCTGCAGAACATGAAGAACCAGTGGCATCTACAGGAAATTTTTCAACAAGTAAAGCCATTCCCCGTGTTTAGTGTACATGCCGTACAACGTGTTTGGACTTACGAACAAATCGACTTATGAACAAACTCCTGGAACCTAACTCGTTCGTAAATAGAGGAGCCCCTGTATCCGTGTCTCTTGAGTTATCACCTTGGAAGGGTTACGTGGTGGTGATATTTTTGGAGTGGGTGGGGCTTTCTAATGGGCGTGGCTGCCAATAGCCAATTGCATCCAAGTGGGCGAGGCCGTAGTGTATTCACACAATCAAACGGCCTTCCGACATCTTCTTGGTTCTTTCGGTAAAGTCACGTAGAATGGAAATAATAAAATAATAAAATAAAACATCATAATTCTCACGACGTTTCGGCCACAACGCAAGCAGCCGTCCTCAGGTGAAGACCAGGTCTGTCGGGGAGACAGCGTCTGAATGAAACAGCACCATGCTTGGAGCGTATTTTTAAGCTGGGTTGGAAGGGGGGAATGGCGCCTTGACAAAAGAATTTGCATATCAAGAGGAATTTAGCATATTTATGGGACATGCAGGTATGTGATTAGTACTACTTATGCCCGTGCATTATGCAGGATTAGCAGCATCAAAGGGAGGGGACAGGGGCAGCATTAATAAAGGGAAGGAGTGTTAATAGTATGTAGCTGCAGTAACTAAAACCACCACGTAAACAACTAAAGTATAAACTACATAGTGTCATCAGTATACTAAATATACTCTACAATAAGCTGAGTTACTAACAGTAAGTAATACATTACAATTCTACGTCGCAAAAAATATAATATGCTTCCATCTAAACTTTATTCTCTGCTGACAGCGAATCATTTCAGTGGTTGCACAAAGCGATCAAATAAACTCTGGACCGGCTTTGACACTGAGTGTATCATCAGTCGAGTCAGGCTTGCTTGAATCAATGCTGCTGAACTGCCAGATGTTGAAGGCGAGGGCCCTCTTGAAGATATGGGGTCAAAGTTCGACGCAAAATGGTCTAATACATAACATAATAATCAACGTCGTTTTGGAGCACATAAATAACAATAGATATGCAGACACTATGTCTTATGTCGCTCGACTGAGCTGGGAACGCCTGGGAATTCCCCAGGAAGAGCTAGAGTCTGTGTATAGTAGTGTATAGTGTAGTGTATAGTAGTGTAGTGTATAGTGTAGTAGTGTTTAGTAATGTAGTGCTAGAGTCTGTCGCCAGGGAAAGGGAGGTCCGGACCGCCCTACTCAACACGCTGTCACCGCGACCCCCACCAGGACAAGCGGACTGGGAAACGAACGAACGCACAATATGTCAACTTCATATATATATTTATATTGTACATATACAATATTAAAGTATTTTCACAACCCATCGGCCCCACGCTCTTCTGGGAGCTAATGATTATTTTGAGTTGTACGGTATAATAATTAATTCTGTGGCTTCTTGCTTGGCTCCGCACCATTCATTCCAACACTGTTTGACGGAGTTAAAGCCGATGCAATTCATTACAAAAAAGGTGATTAGCATACGTTTTAACATCTAAATTCATGTACACCGTTTTTGAATAAACTTTTTGTCAAACGAATCGCCCGATTTTCAGATAAATTCATGATATTTATGCATATTTATGATTGGGGGAGCTGTAATGCAATGGTTAACACACACCTGTTTTTTCACGTAAGTTCGACTCTCATCCACGATTGACCACCAGTGGCGAGTGACAGCTGAACCAGTTTTGGGTGCCTGCCCTTGCCCTACCAGCAATAAAAAAAACCGTGGTGAAGTATGGTCAAAACAATCCCCATGACCGACACAACAGACAACAACAGTCATTTGAGATGCGCCCAAAAATATAACAGTAATAACACACATCTTAACCACGTCACCCCAGAATGTGCCTGATTTCATCAGATCCTGAACGCTAAGGTGGCTTATTACCTGTATAAACCATCCACGAATCTGCGCTGACAGGAATATTAAATATCGTCAAACAAACCCCTCGACCCGCACAACATGGAGAGGCCCTCATTCATCCAACAGTGGTTGCACAAAGCGATCAAAAGTGAAGTAATGGATCATTTTACATGTGATACCGCATGATAATTGATAGTTGCTGGCGAAGAGTGGATGGTTTTTGTAAGTTTTCATGTATTTTTGTGTGTGTTAATTGCGTTCGAAGGAACCTCGTTATGTCATATTGCATAATATTGGCTATAAATGCGTGTAGTACTCAAGTCCATACCGCAGGAAGCCAGGTCTGTCAGCAGGGCAGGAACATCTTTCATGAGGGCACTGCTGGTATGGGGCATTCATATCTTCTTATTGATCACACACAAGCACAAAGACTAAAATTCCACTCACAGCCGATTACAATTAAAGGTGGCAAACGCTGTTAGCAAGCACTTATTAAGGCTCTGCATGGCACACGAGGGGTTAGTGTGGCCAGCTAAGGTGCCCGACCACATTTGTCTCCCCAGTGCTGAAGATCACACACTCTGCCGGGTTGTATTTTTAATATTGTATTGCAGCATACACATTTTAGGCTGAGTCCACTTACAGAGGAGGTCCAGGTCAGGCGCATATGAACATGCCACTCGTGTTTGTCCGTGGTTGAGAATCGATCGAATACACAGCTTGCAGGGATTTTAGCGCAGTGCACCAACCACTTTGAAATGAGTATGCTTGTGGCTTTGGAATTTGCAGCTTACTATTGCAACACTCTAATTCTCGGTGTCATGACGCCCCCAGGTAATCTTGCATTGTCTTCCGTGTGTCTCCACTCTGTGTTAGAGGTGGACATTGGAACGAACCAACCAGACACTCATACACTATCCCTCCCACCGAGCATAAGTTTAACCCTTGACTGCACTTCTGACACTTTGCCAAGAGCACCCTCCTCATTTGTTGTTTGTATTTTATGTTTTGGTGTTCACGTCGCTCAACGTGGCTTGATGTTGAAACCTACAAATGACAAAACAGCACTACTAGTCCGAGAATCGAAATGTCATTTTTTTGTAATCTCGTAAAAGCCACTTCAAGAACACAAAATGTTGCAAAAGGATCTACACAGCCCTTTTAAACATCTAATACAGGATGAGGACCTCCTTGTGCTGTGCGGGTCAACGGGGTTGCGTGACCATACTTCACAATACTGATCAGTGCGGGTCGGTGTAGACCTATACAGACTTAAACCTGCTTAGCTTCCAATATCTCACGAGTTCGGGTACATTCTGGGTGATTTAATCAATGACTTGCATGCTAGAACGATTATTAACCTTCATTTAAACCGTGTGAGAGTGAATTTATACTCAGTCTCTTTGTCAAGGGAGACCTGGGCGGAAGGCCAATTTTTGTTATGTTTGTGGTGTGTACAGGGCTGCATAGAAACTTGCTGCCAAATGCAAAAAGCAGCGTTCTGAGGCGTAGAGACAGAGAGAGACTGGCAGAGACCGGGGAAAACTGCCTGGGGCCAGTGGGAGGAGCATGGGGGTGGGGGGGAGACGGGCGGGCTTGTCACCTTGAATATATTCAGCAGCATCATTGTCACTATCAGCATTGTGACTAACACCATCATTGCCATTGTCGCCGTTTTTTGTCTTTTGTTTAACACAATTACCGTCATTGTCATCCTTGTCATCGTAATCATCACTCTGGTCATTGTCGCCATCATGGTGTTTGTATGCCATCTTGGTCGTCATCATTATCGTCATCAGCAGCAGTATTATGTTATCTTAAGCATTATTATTAATACTATGAATCTTAACTATTATTGTGACCATTGTTACCATCACCATTATCACTATCTCCATCATTATCACACGTCATACAGTATTTATAATTGACATAATAATTGTGATTATCGTCATAATAAAATGTCATAATCTTCATCATTGTCATCGCTATAATTGCCATTCACCCTCATAATTGTTGTCAACATCATAACCATCAGCACAGTCACCATCATTTTATAAATTGTTACCGTCATCGTCAAGTATACCCCATCATAATCGTCATCACCATCTCCTTCAGGACCATCATCGTTATCATTACTGTATCATCACGATCGTCAGTTCACTATCATCATCAATCCCATACTGGCAGATGTATGTGGGCTGAATATGTTTTTTCTCATGACACAGTCAATCTTAAATCAACGTTTCATACATTTTTACCTCCTAGAGAGAATGAATAACGATATGATCTGCTGTTGTCCATCATGCATTCTGCTACAGCTCTCACCCACGATTTATCTGAGGAAATGCTGCAATCCCTATCTCTTAATTGCCAATGGTATTAAATATTTTGCCAGCAATGTTTGGCTCAACTAAAACAATTTAAATGGGGGCTGAGCCAGTAGGAAGGGGCAGGAGGGGTCGGCAACCTTTCAAATAATAAGACGTTTTTTTTGTCTTTGACCAAAATAGTTCGAGAGCCGCATCACACGCAGAGAGAGCCACTTGTACACAAACACAGCAGCAGGTATACAGCAGATGACGAACAAATTTTGACTTAAACACAATAGGTGATGGAATAAACTTTTTCTTTTTTTCGATTTAAAGCTTTCGTGACTGCAGGGATTCATCTTCTTGGTTCTTTCGATAAAGTCACGTAGAAGGGAAATAATAGCACTGTTCTTCACCTGAGGAATAAACTTTGTCTGTTTAGTTGTTGTCCCCCTTCGTTATTCTTTAACAATATAGTTGGACTGTGCATCTTGTTGTCACCAATACATTCCAGTGACCCATTGTCATATTTAATAAATTGCTTATGACCTTTACGTTAAGTTACGTTTCAGATTTGAGGGTTTTTTTTTTCTTCAAGCCAAAGAGCCACCGCATGCGGCCCCGCAGGTTTACCTTCCCCTGGGCTAGGGGTGATGTTACAATGCACAGGGCACGGTCTGATATCTCACGCCGCGATGTTCCAGTGTAAAGAGGCGTGATTAAAACAAAATCGCAGTATTTTCCTGCTCAAGTGAGCATTAAGGCAGCGTTCAACCCATGGCCACGTACAGCACTGGTGACATGATCCTCTCTCCACTGGGTCTTCATTAAATAATGTACAAATGCAAGATTACAAGATTACAATCATTCGGAATTACTTGATTGCCTTGAAACGCCACCTGAATGGGAACGTGACCAAATGTGTTATTTTTACGAGCGCCAATTCTGCTCCAGCTCAGAACCATTGCACTTTGTCCAGAACTACTCTATGCAGAATCACAATTGAAAATGTTTCCTCATACACGTATATTGGCATCTGGCTGGATTCTCATCTCAACTTCAAACCTCGGGGAATTAATTATACTATTGGACATTGATTCACGTCTGTGCAACATTTTCGATTGCTCATGTGACAGTTGTCACTGCTTTGATTTCTATTTGATTCCATTGCTGAACTTTATTGTATTTTTTTGTTTTTTTGCATTCTGGTGACACAGGTCACTTTTGCAAATGAGATTGTCTGGTCTGTCTAGTTATCGTCCTGTTAAACAGATGCACTTGCAATTTGAGAGGTGTGAATTCCACGTCCCTATGTCGGTGACAGGCTTCTCCAAAGGAAAACCATCGATTATTTTATGAAAACTCATCTTATCGATTCCGGAGGGAGTGATCGGCTGTGTCAACCATGCCAGACGGTGTGGCATGGTGACCAAGGTTAAAGTGCTTGTCTGCTGTTGATGTGGTTTCTATCCACAAGGGGGCAGCATCGCTCTGTTAGGCCGCGGTGAAACGCTTTAAATTCCCAGCACCTTGACACATCCAAATAGTCTTAGTTAATAACTGAAATAGAGACATCCATGAGCTTCTCAAAATTCAAAGTGCTGTACATGTGCCAATGTCTGGAGCAAATGCACACTTCATATTTTGGGTGAAATTAATTCAGCCCAGGACTCTCCTGCCTCAATTGCCTTTTATTAGAATAATTATCGTCTGCTTGTCTTGCTCTGGGCAAGCCACAGCCGCTTCACAAGCATCAGTGTGGAGCTGGTAAGGCCCTGAGACCAACGTGAGGTCCAGCCAGGGGGCACTGTTCGACATCGTGTGCGATTGACAAGACTCATCACTATTAATCCCGCGATGACAGTCCAAACACCGTTCAGCAAAGATAACACACTCCTCTGACATGAAGAAGGGCCATCACCCGAAACGTCGCCAATTGTTTCCTCTTAACGCCACACCGGTATCGACGAAGGTGTCGAGTCAGTGTGTGTTAGGGGCCGTCCATAAATGACGTCACGAACCTGGGGGGGGGGGGTCAGATATTTGTGACGATGTGTGACGAGGGGGGGGGGGGTGAGAAATGTGACGTCACATCAAAATGCGCAACTTTAAATAAATATAGAATTGTTAGAACACTAATTGTTATAACACTCTTACAACATCAGAGTGCAACGCCACATTAAATACGCACTACAATGACAATAGTTTAGAGCGATTTGAAGCATGTTCTATTTTCAAAATGGAAATATTGTTTTTGGGGGGGGGGGCAGAGCTTTGTGACGTCATATTTGAAGGGGGGGTCTGACTTTTTGTGACGCCGTGTGACGAGGGGGGGGGGGATCAAAAATCGTCCAAAATCGCGTGACGTCATTTATGGACGGCCCCTTAGATTTACGTGACTTGACCGAAAGACTCAAGGAGTTAGGCAACCGTCGTCGACTCTGCGACGCAACCACGCGGTTTGCCAACAGGGCCGCCCGTCGTTGTCGTGACAACGCAACGCGCTTCCGGTTTACACGGGAAGTGACGTCACGTCGCCCCACCCCCTTCCACCCATTGCCCCGCCTTAGTCCGCCGGCTGCTCTGTGACCAACACGCCGCTACCTTCGCCCGGGTTCGAACTCGGCGCTTCGTGGTGCCGCTCGTTGGATTCCGGCAGCTGCGGGAGAAAGCCGTCGCCGCGGGTGACGAAGGCAAAGATGTCGATGCTCGCCGAGCGTAAGTTGTGGGGTGGGTGGTGGGCGTTTGTCGTGGTGGCAAGCGAGGAGTGCAACGTGCACGTGCTCGCGGCCCTCGCCCCCCCCCCAAAAAAAGGCCTCGGCTGGGACCTCGTTGCTGGAGGCCACAGACGGTGGGGTCAGATCGGTGGTTGTTGACGCGTTGGTGGAGGTGGGGAGGGGGGGCGAGAGACTTGAGACAACTTTCCTGTTGCTTGAAGTGCCGCACCGCAAGATCGGACCGGCGACCTCCGGGTTACAAGTGCAGTGTGACAACCGTGAAAACTAAACTTGTATTTATGTTACCAGGTAAGGCACACTGAGTTATACAGCTCTTTGTCAGAAGCGACGTGGCCACAAATAATAGTTCAACTTAGTGGCTAAGGGACCGTCCATAAATTGCGTCACGCACCTAGGGGGGGGGGGGGGGTCAGACATGTGTGACGAGGGGGGGGTTGAGAAATGTGACGTCACAACAAAATGTGCAACTTTAAATAAATATAGACAACACGTTCTCCTTAATTAAATAGACTTTTAATAAACGTTTTCTCCTACAACATCAGAGTGCAGCGCCACATTAAATACGCACTACAATGACAATAGTTTAAAGCGATTTGAAGCATGTTTTATTTGCGGGGGGGTGGGGGCAGAGCTTTTTGACGTCATATTTGAGGGGGGACAGACTTTTTGTGACGTCGTGTGACGAGGGGGGGGGTCAAAAATCGTCCAAAATCGCGTGACGTCATTTATGGACGGCCCCTTATGTGGAAATGTATAGCAGCCAAATACTCTAAACGCATGCTTATTAAATGTGGAGGGAAAAACTGGAGGACCCGGAGAAAAATCCACGCGACCACGAGGAGCGACACCGCAAACTCCAACTATGCAGCAGACGTCAGGGTCGGGATCGAACCCATGACTTGTATACCAGGCGAAGTAGCTAATATCTCGCCACCGCGGCACCGTTACAGCAAGGGGGCATCGGTCATATGGTGGAAGTACTTTCCAGGCAATGGGAAGGTGGAATGTTTTACCTCTGGCTCCGGGATGCAGAGAAAGAGATGAAGCTGATGCCTCCTAGTCTCGCTTCTGAGCGGTGCCCTTTAACGCTGAAGCCGAAGAATGATAAGGGTTCATCTTCTTGGTTCTTTCGGTAAAGTCACGTAGAAGGGAAATAATATTATTATGTTTTATTTGTATTATTTTATTATTTCCCTTCTACGTGACTTTACCGAAAGAACCAAGAAGATGAATCCCAGCAGTCACGAAAGCTTTAAATAGAAAAATGATAAGGGTGCCAAGTGTGTCGGTTGTTAACGATGAACCCCAAGAGTTCTTAGTGTTTGTGACCACGAGTCGTGCGTCAACATTCAACAACAACCGTAGTCCTAAAGAGTCCTAAGGGTGTCTTAGTCTGGCCCAATGTATCTCCAACATTAACACTGTACTATTAACATTCCTAAGGGCGCCTTTGGCTGTGAACTGTTGGCATTAACATTGAACCCAATAACATAACGGTGCCTTAATCTGTCACTTAGCCTCGGGAATTAAAACTGATCTCAAAAGATGACCTAGAAATAATCTCTTAATCTCCAGCAATGAACCCCAAGGATCCTAAAGGTGTCCAGCTATACTACGTGACTTTACCGAAAAAACCTAAGAGTATGAATCCTTGCAGTCATGAAAGCTTCAAATCTAGAAAAAAAAGTGTCCAGCTATATTTGCGATTTTGAGCATGCACATTGAACACGGATTCTAAATGTACCCTTGTCTTGGCCTCTGGTATTTAACATTTTATCCTGAGAATAGTATCGCAAGCACACCGAGTTTGTGCTCTCGGAGTTATGTAACGTGATGAAGTTTCCATTTGGAACCCGCAGCAGTGCACTACCCCGTGTCGGATAACTTCTCAAAAATATGTCAAAGCCTTAACTCTGAAATCCCTTCAAGTGACCACTGGTCCACTCTGTAAAGGGCATCAGGTATCCACCTACCCAGCTTGGCGTTTGTAATTGTTGTTGTCGTCCTTGTCATTGTACCTGTGCAGCACGCAGGAAGCAGAAGTGGTCGGTGGACCCCAGGAACACCACGTGGGTCAATGACAACAGCAAATTCGGGCAGAAGATGCTGGAGAAGATGGGATGGAGTTCAGGCAAGGCAAGTGGGGTTTTGTGGGCTGGAAGGGGCATGGAGGCTCAGGGGTACCTTGGTGGTGAGATGAATACTACCTCTCCTGGTATACAGGGGGTCGTCGGGCCGATCTCGACGCCGACACCTGTATACAGGTAGTCCCCGACTTACGATGGTCCGACTTACGATATTTCGATTTTACGATGGCGATAGCGATATGACAAAATTGTAAAATATTTTACATTTCGCGCGGCAGGAAAATGCAGCAGCGTACGAGGTACGATACTGTACGTTGGGACGCTGCCGGGATGTACTGTACGCATATAGTTTATACAGTACGGTACTGTAAATTGCTCTGTTTTGCTAAATTATCACCATTCTTTAAGACTCCTGGGTAGGCTAGGCCATTTTCGACTTACGATGGGGTCGTCGTAAAGCATCTCCATCGTAAGTCATGATCTCCCAGTGGTCATGTGGATTCTTCTCCGGGCCCTCCGATTTTTCTCTCCACATTTAGAAACATGCGTTTAGAGTATTTGGTTGCTATAAATTTCCACATGATGAGCTATAATTTGTAGTCGGGTCACTTCTGAAAAATAGCTGTATAGCACAATAGGCCATATCTGGTAAATAAAAAAATCGTTAGGGGCAAAGTTTCCCAACCATCGGCTATTGTTACATGTAGAGTCTGGACTCACCGGTTATTCATGTTATCAGTTAATCCACCTTTTATCGGTTCGATTACTGGACTAATCGGAGGACACGGCAGAAAATAAAAAGTCTCGCCTCTGTTCCTGTGTGTGCCGCTAATGGGGAGGTTAGGCTTGATGAAGCCTTTGTTATCATCATTCTTAAAGGGGCCCGACTTATTGACCACGAAAAAAGTAGTGGATTAAAAAAATATAGCCAAATAATAAACTCTGTTTCAGTAATTGTCCCAGCTACAGTTACTTACGAACTTCCTCCAGTGCGTTGTGGTTGTGCGCTTTTGCCTATATGTCAGCAGATGGCGCTGATGTCACTTGGCAGTGGAAGACCAGTTGCTCAGTGTTGTGTCTCTGTCTCTTATTGATGTTCATGAAGGGCCTTGGGGCAAATGAGCAAGGTTCCACCAACCACATCAAAGTGAACGTCAAGAACAACAACCTAGGGGTGGGAGCCGCCGTTAACCAAGAGGTGGGTGGGAACACAAGAGGTAACCACACAACTCGGTAGTACTAGTGCCATGTCATCACCAGCCATGATCCATCCACTGCTAGATGAAGGCCTCCCCAAGGTGTTGCCATCTCAAACGTTCTCGTGATACAGCAATCCATCTAGCCGCTTGTAAGACGTCTACTCGGGCATGTTCCCTCCTTTATTTGTCACTCCGTCGTTCGTCTTGACCCCCGCCATCATCCCTTGCAATGACATCTCTTGGCCAACCCCAATTTTCTTAACAGTCACTGCGATGCCTCTAACTTGCATATATTATAATGCACTAGTTCCTCTTCCTGTCTCGGTGTAATTCCTATTTTTGTTTGCTCATTAGCATGGTCATCAATTGCATAATCGTTGTGATCATCACTGTCATCACCGTCATTTTTAACATCATGATTATATTGTCATTACTAATCGGCGTCGTCATCAACATTGCTTTGAAAGTCATTGGTACAGTCACTGTCATCATAATTTTCATTATCAGGGTCACCAACATGAACATTGCCATCACAGTCGTATTGTCCTCTCCAGCCTTGATCATGATCATCATCATCCATGATCAGTCCAATGCTGAATGAAGGCCTCCCCAAGCCATCTAGTGCCTACACACAAGCTGATTTCATCACTCTATCTCTGTAGTGGACGTACTTGGGCTACCACATCCAACTGTCTATGCGGTTAAAAGGGAGGTGGTGTTTGTGTCCATGCTTTTGCAGGACAAGTGGATCGCGCACCAGGACGACTTCAATCAGCTTCTGGCCGATCTCAATGACCAGCACGGGCAGCAAGGTAAAGTTGCATCACCAAGTCGCCCGCTCCACCCCTAACACTCACTTCCTGGGGGAAGTGTTGTCATCATGAGAAATGAAAAGCCTCCAAAAACTGAAAACGGCATACATTGAAATCGGAATGATGGGCGAGCAGTTTGTGGGTGAAGCACATTTGCTAAATAGTTAGTAAACCTAACTAACCATTGAGCCAAACATTCACTCCCGCGAAAGAAGTTCAACATTCATACAATTAGCCCTAGTCCTGACAAACTAGCCACCCAAACACTTGTACTAGCTTTACTCCCTAGCCTTAATCAATTAACCACCCGGCGATTACTACTCGCCCTCCTAACCCTAACTAACTCGCCAAACAGCCACTACTATTAGCCACCCCAATGTTCCTATCCTTACCCCTAAGCAGCCACAAATATCCTATTTTTACCCATAACTAGCCACAAATACGATCTCTGTAGTATTTCATCAAGCTCCCTTTTCACTTTCGTGTTCGCTTTTCAGCTTTGGTGTCCAATGCGTCTTGTGATATCGTGCTGCCTCCTGAGCATTGACCTGGCAGATTTGTCGGTGATGGAGATGTTGGAACTCTTTCGCAAAAGGAGCACTTGTCAAACATCCTAATTTGAACCATCATGACTTAAAGCTTTCGTGACTGCAGGAATTCATATTCTTGGGTCTTTCGGTAAAGTCACATGAAATAGGTTTAAAGAAAATGACAAAAAATAACAAAAAAGACTACCGCTTGTGTTGCGATTGAAACGTCGAAGTTTTTTGCTATTTTTGGTTATTTTCCTTGAACCTAACTACGTGACTTTAACGAAAGACCCAAGAATATTTGACCCATCATACTATACATCATACTATATGATTTTAAAATAAGTTTTGCTGCCTGGCTGGCGTGCGGGCAAGATGGTGATGTCACCGTGCACATCTGCGTGATAACGTCACCCATATCTCGCAGCGTTAAGCCGTTCGTGTTGTCCCGCTGACGTCCGCCGCTCCCCCACCCACCATCCACCCCTGATGTATATCCCGAGCAAATGCGTGGACAGTGCTAGTTATCCTTTAAAACAAATGGAAAGGCAGCTGGGCAGTTCAGGTGCTAATACTGTGTCAGAGGCACTGAGCAAGCAGCTTTGAAATCCTGGTTTCGAATCCGTGTATCAGCCACCCGTGATTCAACCACGTTCTCAAGTGTAGTTCGTTAATGTTGGCTGTGGCTGGGAATCAAACTCTTGATCGTTGGATCTGTAGCGCAGGACACTAACCACTGCCCCGCCGCTCAGCCTGTCAGGTCCCAAAGTGGAGAGATTTCCTTTCGGAACGATTGCAGCGAGCTGTGCATCACCTCCTGTCAGGGAGCAGCTTCAGACTATGACATTGGATATCTACTTCTGAGGTTACGTCACCAGCCTCTTGTCCACACAAGGTGGTGCACTCTGTTACCGCATATGCCCTGCAAAAGAAGCGCTCGCCCCCACGTCAATCACGCAGAGCTTTTCTGCGAGACGCGGATCGTACGCGCTGCGAGCAAGCCCACTTATTGAGTAAGCGGACTTAGTTTTGTCACGAAAACAATTACGCAACCTTTATTATTATTTTTCTTAGCACGTTATATTTTTGTTTTGCTCAAATTAACCAGCTTGTGAAGCCACGTTTGGGCACAGCCATTAACGGGCATTTTTTTCCTCCACCGTCCATTGTATGCGGTGCCCCCACAAACCGCGCGGCACGGCCACCGATTGTTGCGGGACCGAGCTAGCCTTCGCCCGGCTGCACAATGGCCCATTGTGTCGCAGCCATTAAATTGAGCCACGTCTCGGGGACGTGTTTCATTTCAGAGGCCACGGAACAAGTGCAGAAAGCCGCCTTCAGCCTGGAGGAGAAGTCAAAGCGATCCCGAAAGCGCGTGCATTACGTGAAGTTTGCGAAAGGTGGGTTTGTCTCTCGCTCGCTGTCTCACTCGCTCGCTGTCGGCACACCTGTGGCGGAGATGTATTCAATAGAGGATTTGCTTTTTTTTTGCGTGTTGCCCGTTGACTTCCTGTTGTGCTGACTGTGTCCATGAAGGAGACTTTGCAGTGGGCTTAGCTTCGATTTCCACTTCAGCGAGGCAGGCGTGGTCCCTGGGGGGGTGGGCAGGGGGCGTCGAGGATTTTTGCCTGAACCGCCGAATGCACGCGCGTACAACACGCACGCACAACACGTACGCATATGTACAAGTATACATTCTGACACATACGTTCATGCGCGGACGAGTACATTCACGTCTACGTTCATACGCGTTTACATTCATTCGCAAATATATTATTACACGTATGTATTCATACATTTTAAAGGTACGTAAGCCTACTCCTGCTTTGTCCCATACGAAGCCAAACATTCACTTGTTAAATTTGTCAACATCCCAGTCTTGAATCTCAGAGCCTTTCATCAATGAACACAGGATATTACCACGATTTAAAAGTGTAAGGGTAAGAAATTAATAAAGGCGTTTAATGCATGTGACCACCGAGTTATGGGAAGATGAAATTGCGACAATTTCCAACTTATAAATAGCGCAACAATTTCCAACTTATTAATATTTTATCGCTACCAAATATGAACTACTTTAGGGTATAAAAGGGGCGAAGGGGTTGTCAGGGCAGGGGAACACGGCAGAGAAGAGAGCGACACTGCGGCACATCCAGGGTTGAAGCAACCGGGCCAAGCACCACCACCAACAACCTTTACGACAACAACCACAACAATTATTACAACAACAACCACAAGGAGTCCGGGAATGCACCGTGTGCAGCTGAAAACACGACCGCAGTGAAATACGTCTGCTGTTAGTGTGCTAATGACAGCTGCATAATAGCACGATTCTAGTTTTTGTTCAATTAACATTTGTTACGAATGAAGCTAATTATGTCAATGTTTGGAAGTCACGCTCCTTAAATAAGAATTTTCCAAACATTGCAATGTAAGTCCCTCCTGAAAGATAATCTTGGGACTCTGAAAATAAGGCTTTCATGGATAGATAAATAAATGATTGTTCGTTATTTTGTATAGTTGTGTAAATATATAATATATATTTCAAACCTATAACATGCCGCAGAGTTTTTATCGAGGGAAAATGACTCATAGGCGTGTCAAACCACAGACAAGCAGGAAGGCAGCCACGCGATGAGCCGGCGCAAACAATCGCCCAAACTCTGCGGTCCTCTATATATTAAGATGTGATCAGCCAATGAATGTTTACATGTGGGAGGAGACCGGAGCAATTTGTATTTATCATAATTTGCAATGTCTTGTATATATCCTTATCATGCTTGGGTGGGAGTGTGACACATTGATAACACTTGTGCCTCTCACAGCCGGCAACTCGGTTGCCTTTCTATGTGGAGGTTGTGTGTCCTCCCTCTGTTCTGCATGGGTTTCCTCGGGTTTCTCCGGTTTCCTCCCATTGCTTAACAAATATAAAACCGTCCAATGTAATTGGTATTGACAAAAACATCCAATGCTAATTTCACTGCACATTACTCAATTGAGATTGCACATAGTAACATCCCCCACTACTGCTGGCAGGGCTCTCCTGAAACAGTTTTGAGACTCGACGAGGCTTTTCCTTGGTTAACGAGCATGATAATGTATGATGTTGACAATATATGAAGAGACAATCTTCTGCCCCGCGACAATTTGTAAACACGTAACGCCTTGACATTTTTAAGTCCGCGAATATGCAATGGATTTGTATTCTGTGCCGTAATCTTTCCAACTACGATGTGGGTGGAGGGGCAGGGAGGGGGGAATTCGCCACCATGGACAGAATTAAATTTGGCTGAATAAGCTCTTATCAGCCCTGCGCCCACCACTGCCGCCACTACTGCCAAACGCCCTGGCTTGTCTCTCCCATCACCCTCCCCCTCCAGAATCGCTGAAGTCATCCTATGTAAAGGATCGTTTCCTTGACCTGTCATGGCTTTTGTAAATCCACATTGGAGTTTCCCACTCCAAAGCGCTATAAAAAGGGCCGGGCGTCAGCCTCTTGGCAGCGGTGGCGGCGGCTCGCTTCACAAATGGCGGGGGGGGGGGGCGTGGAGGTTTGGGACAAGAGAAACGATCGTTCGCCTGCCTTGGCTGGTGATGATGGAATATGTATATTTGTGGTGTGTGAGGTGGTTACCGGTAGTGCAACGGTTAGCTCGCCACGCCACGAACCCGCGGACCGGAGTTCCATTGTCGTTCAAGGCTAATACTTTGTGCAGTGTCTAAACATTTCCACTAGGGATACAAAGGCGGCCGGGTATGGTGCTAGCCACCCACCCCCCTCATGTGCCGTGCCGGCCTTCATCGGTGATTGCGAATGGCACTTGCCCCAGCAGCTTGTGAAGGCTATATGGGGGATCTTTGTCTTTTGTGAGGTGCTCACTAAAGTCTGTCCAGGATACCAGGGTAGCTTTGTGTTGTGTATGTGGCATGTATGGGCAAAGTGCTGGTGTAGAGATTAGCGCACTGCTACAAACACGAGTTTGATTCCCAGCCATGTCTGACGTCAATAGTAATAATGTGAACCCATACTGGGCCTCTCGTCAGCCAAGACAGCCTTAAATGAATACCTGGTACGATGTGTAACATCAGCACTGGCCAGGCATGGTGCTGTTGCCACAGGAACCTCCCTTTCGCCGTGTCAACCTTAATAGGCGCTCGCTGACCGCACTTGCATCAACTGTCTGTTAAAGGCTTTATGTTAAAGGCTTTATGTGGTGAGGGAGGCAGGAGCCAGGAAAGAGCCGCAGTGGTTTTGGATTGGGGCATAGGTCTGATTGTAGTATCGCTACGATCAGGGTGGCCTGGGCTGGGCAGGCATGTGGTCGTGTAGTACATTTACAAACTCGCCTATAAAAGCATGCGCAGTGACTTGAGAAAGTGAACCGCGTGGCGCTCCCTCCCTCCGGTACTCGCCCCACCGCTCCTCTCTCCCCCACCACCTCCGCTCCAACCGCTCCCAGTCGCTGAGCGCTGACAATGGGAGTGGCGTCCGAAAGTTACTAATTCTGGGAAGCGGGAGAGACGGCGGTGGGTGTGTTGTGCTTGGCGGCAGCTTGCCTCGGGTAGCTCTCGTCCCCCCCCCTCCCTCCCACGGGGCCACTGGCGCGACACTCAAATCCCAGCGGGGGGGGACGCTATACAGAAACAATTAATTAACAAATTACGAGCGTGTGCCATGGCTGTCACCGAATCGTCCCGTGGGTCTTTTTTTTTGCTGAAGTGACCTTTATGATTTTAAAACCAGGTAAGAGTCCATTGAGCGGTATGGCTTAATGCAGTGAATGGCTCGTTTAGCAAATTAGAGGCCTCATTTACTGAAAAGTCAGTGAGGCTTGGGGAGTACAAATTTATAGAAGGGAAGGAGGTTGGTGCTCAGTACTAACGGGTGTCAGCCAATTTGTACTTAATTTTTATTTCGTGACTTGCTTAGATTCCCTATACTTTGCACTCCTGTGAGGTTTTGCATTGTCCGTTGTTTTAACTTTCTGACCCACCCCTACTGGACATGTGAAAAAGAGCCTCAAAGCCCACCAGATTTTTCCGGTCTAAATAAATATTCAGATTCGGACTAATGAGTGGCAGCGAAAGTAGGAGGGTACATTCCCGAGGAGCCGACGTTCACCGTGGAGATGGAGCGTTGGAATCTGTTCTTGTAGGAGCTACATGGTTATTGCAACGCTTGAGTGTAAGGCTCGTCGACAACTTGGGGAGGGAGGCCTAAATCCAGCAGCGCATTAGCGGTGGCATTTCTCATGGTGCAGTTTTGTGGCGACATTGTTTTGCCTGTTAATGTAAATGGATGACTTTGAATGCATGGTTTGTTTGATGCACAAAACTGCTCACGTGTCAATTCAAAATATGTTCATTCACCAACCTTTTCCAAATGGCCTCGTTTTCTCAGGGGCCCCACAGTGTAAAGTGCAATCTCCAGCGATGAGACGAAAGTCAATCTCGCCACTGCCACGAACCTACATCATCCACCAACCCTTGCCTCCAAAGCAATGGAACACCAACTTTCTGTTTAACATTGTTGCCGTAGTGTAAAAACTATTTTTTGTTTATTGTTAATTAGCTATTTGTAAATAATATTTGACAAACTGTACCAGATTCTAACCATTTTATGTAAACATAAATTCCAGCCATCCTGAGTCCACCAATGAGTTAAGGCCTTCCCAGACTATGGGGGGGGGGGGGGTTGACTTATCTTTATCATGCTAGTCAGTGCAGGTTGGTTGAAGATGTAGATTGCAGGGACGGTTCTCATATTATTCACCACTGATGTTGGTTAGCCATGAATAGGAGTCGAACTCGGTTCACTGGGTCGTAGTGGAGTGAGAAAATGTCTGTTCCACCGCCTCCACCCTCCTCGCCCTTTTTACCACCTGTAAAATTACCTTCAGATCTCACAACCAGTCGGTTCTGGCTTGCAGCGTGGCTGATAAGACACTTCAAAGTTTGAATATCAAACTAAGGGCAATTCCCTTCACCCCCCTCTCTGGCACCGCCTCCTGTGATGTCCCCATTACACCCATTAAAACCCGAGGCTCTTGTTTGCAGAGCCGAGGCTATGGTTGGTTGCTGATTAAACCAAAAGCTAGTTCAGTGTTTTAATTAATCCAGAGCTAATTCAAACAGACCCTATAATTTGGTGTCCTGTGTGTGCACAGTATACACCCTTTGAAAGGCTTAGCACTTTAGGATAAGTTATATTCTAAAAGAAACATTACCATTACGTAATGTTTGTATTTTGTGATGGCCAATGTGATTTGAGCCAGATTCAAATCTTTCCAAAATGGCCGAAAACGAAATCACCTGGAGAGAGACGCACTGGCTGGTCGATCTTCTGCAGGGTTGGTGATGAGGACATTGCCACGTGTTTCTTTTTGTCAAAACTGTTATGGTGCTTGCAATGGTAAAGGCGTAGCTTTCCCACCAGTTTCAATGAGTCGGGTACTTTATTCATTGCCAGGTGAGAGAAATTTTGACGCGGTGGTGCGGTGGTTATTCGCAGCGCTGCATTACAAACCCGGTGACCGGCCTGGTGAAGTATGGTCAAACACTCTCCATCACTCGAACGGTGTGAGGGGAGGTCTTTGTCCAGCAGTGGATTGTTAGAGAGCTGTAAAAAGAAAACCAAGAGAGCCCTTTAATAAAAGTGTTTCTTTTTTGTACAAGAGAAACATTTCAATATATTAAATACTTATTTTGTTTCCAGGAAAAGCATCACTCAATCTTTAGACCCACATGTATACCCAGATGTCGGTAATTGTGCCACCACCAGTGAGGCTAGCTTTGTGTTGTATTGAGAGACGTAGCTGCATTGTAATGTGTTATAATACGACTGTATATTGCAACAAGGTTTGTTAAACTAGGCTTGTTTTTGTGCATTGCCGGTAGTCACGTGAAATAAACGGATAGATAAATGTCTCGAGAAACATGTGTAAAATGTTCATCTTAATTGAGACTCGACAGGAGCTGCCACAGTGGTGTCATGGTCAGCACACTGGACTTCTCCTGGTGTGGCAGTAGAAACGACGGTGACATTTCTTGAATCCTTCCCAGTGCCTCTGTCCACCCAGCAGTATAAGCGGGTCCACCACAGTTAGCCGGTTGGTAGGTTGCGTGTGGTGCGGAAAAGTGTGGGAGTACATCTTTCAAGATGTCTGGACAGCGTGGAAGAATAGGCCAAATACTTCCTGGAGGGACCTCTCTAGAGCTTCCTCTAGTGAAGGCCCTTCTGCCGAAAGCGGCGTTAGTAAGATATTGCAGGGCTACACCTTTACCTTATAATATTTACCCACAAAATGGTTAACGACAGGCAAACAAGTTCACAACCCCATTACTTACCTCTCCTGGCCACTTCGTTGTGCACAAGTTCGGGTTATGGGAGTTTCCCAAATCTCTACGTGATCCACCAACCCTCCCTTCTGCAGCGCTGTATCATGGGCGTTTGCCACCACCGCGACACCCGCGTGACTCGGCATTCACCTCCCTTTCCCCCACCACCCCCCACGCCCCCATTCATTTTTGCCAGGCAAGGACCTGTCCACGCGCAGCGCTGACGACCTGGCATGCGTCTTCGGAAAGCGAGCGAAGAAATCCCACGGGGAGACAGAGCGGGACGCCCCGGCCTCCGTGCAGGAGGTGAGGCTAACCCCACGTTAACCCTTCTCCTCCTCCTTCCGCTGTTGCTGGTGGAGGAGGAGGTGGCAGGAGGAGCAACTGGCAGTGATTTTCATTCCGTTTCCACTCTGAAGCGGGTTGCCTGTGCTATTTAGCGCGGCGGACGTCGACTGAATGAATGTTTGAGTGGATAAATGATTAAATGAGTCCTGCGGTTGCAGCGCTTGAGCTGGCGCGGCCAATCTATGTCTCTGTCGGTCTTACTCTGTATGTTCCTCGTCACGGTACATGGGCGGGTGGGCAGTCGCGTACGTGAATTTGTTGTGCGCTCTGCGTGAGCCGTGGATTTTGAGCTGTGGCTTGAGAGGGGAACTCTCGGTCGCCACTACCTCCCGCCAGTGTTAGAACAGAACGGTGCACGCTGGTCAAGCCCCGGGGAGCCCTGACAGGCATGCGCGTGTACGTGCGCGTCTCCTTTAGCGAAACATGACCGATGGAGTGATGTGATTGTCGCGGTTTAATTGTACGAGCGCGGCGGTGGCCCCAGGAGACTGGGAGAGGGTTAAACCGCGATGGGTGACGGCACATGTCGTTTGCAAGGAAAATCCGATTAATTTGCATAATTGTGCCGAGCATTCCTACACACGGCCCTCGTTAACGTCGGCGGATTGGGGCCACGTTCCCGGGGATTAAAACGCGCGGCGGTCACGTTGCTCGTATTCGTAACTAATGACATCGCCTGGCGACCTTGTGGTTCGTTGGCCCGTGCGTGTGTGTGTGTGTGAGGTCAGAAAGGTCCGTGTCAGGTTGCTACGGAGGTGGCTGAACAGCTCAGGAGTGTCGGAGACACTGAGCCAGTAATCATCACTTGAGGTCCTTGGTTCAAGCCTTAGGTCTGCGTGTCCCTCTTGCTCTCTCATCGTCATCACCAACATCAGGCATTTTCTATCCATTGTTGGACGGAGTCCTCCCCAAGCTGTTGCGCCAGCTCTCGCGGTCTCGCCATGCAGCAATCCCTTCACTTCCTGCACACGAGCTAATTCCGTCGCCCCTTCTCTGCGGCGGTGACCATCCTCTCAGGGGTGTTTCCTACTTTGGCTTGAACATTGGTCGTGAGTCCTTCAGAACCACATGTCCTGCTAGTGCTTTCAGGGGCATCATAATGGCCATGTCGGAGGCACTGAACTGGCAACGCTGTGAGGCCTGGGTTTGAATCCAACTTCCCACCTCGTGTGATAAAACCGGGTTCTCAAGTGTAGCGAGTATATGGTCTCTGACTGGGAAAAAGAAAGTCATTCTCAAAAAAAAATTCATGGATTAATTCCTGCCTTACCTTGATGGATTATTCTATATTTGTTTGTATGGCATGGTGGAAAACAATGAACTACGAGTTAAAATATAATGTAGTAGTTCTTTTTAGTGTTTGGGTAGAAATGGCCTTAGTAAAGGACAGATCTTCATCACTCACTCAACAACTTATCGGGGTACCATATAAAAGGCTTGCCTTTCTGAAACCAACTCCTAACCTTGCGAGCATCCTTGTCTAAACTCGTAAGCGTACCCAAACTGGCGCATCGTGGTGGAAATGTCCTGGTGCAAGAATTTATTTCGGCACCCTCTGTCTTCATAGTCGGCATCTAGGCCCCTCTCCCTGCTATGGGCCCTTGTGTAGTTGCACCTCCTGCTTACTCAGTAGTTACGCCACTGCTTCAACTGAAACTCATAATCGCTAACCGTAAACCCTAACCATTAACCAGGTACACTCCCTCCTAACCCTCAACCCCAATCCCGGGGTTGATGGTTTCTTTGTACGTTGGAACCATCAATCAATCGATCTTTATTTTACGTTGCAATATCACCCTCGATAAAGTGCGCATCGGTGCACGTTGCCGCAGACCGGGAGCGGTGCAGGGGCAACGTTGTGCGAGAGCGGTGTCGTCCCGCCTTTGGGGTCGGGTTTATTTTTTTTTACCGTCACTCGTCCAAACCTCCCTGCCGCCTGCCCACCCCCAGCCGCTGCCAAGGCCCCCACCCCCCAAGCTCTCCTCGGTGACTTCCTATGGCAGAATGACAGGGCATCGTGACTGGGCCTGGCCCACCCAACTCGTGCTGAGCCACGACCCGGGGGCTTTGCTTCTGCGTGCCTTAAGCAGCGTGCTTGTTTGCATTTTCGGGCAGACTGTGCACGTTTCATTCCCGTTTGCCAAGTTGGAGCGAGCGATGGGCGAAGTTAAAATCTGATTTGCGGCCGACATGGCACGTAGTTATACATTGTGCATACATTATTCATAATCGTCATTCTACATCATCCTACAAGCTCATCATTGATCTATATCCATTGTCATTTTCTATGCTCGTCCATTCATTATCATCATCCATAATCATCAATGATCTGTCATCGGTTATCAATCGCTCATGAATTATCATTCATGCGTCGATCCTTCATTGATACAAGCATTGAATCACGCGCATGAGAATCAATTATTGATGATGTAAGAAAACTACATACAAATGTAATGATAATGCTTCATTTTGGCTCGTGGAGCATAAAAAAAACTAAACAGGGAAAGCGGGACAGAGCAAACAAGAATCTGTACAAAACAAGATGGCAAAAATACAAAAACAAAACTTGATTTTGGAGTCGAATCATGTTCTGCCATCGTCCTGGTCAGAGACAACTTGATCATCATCGTTGTCACCGTCCGTCACTCGGCAACAGCAGATATAATGTTCAACAATCTTCTTCACAACTTGGCTCTTTTCCATCTTCCCCTTCGTGGGAAGTTGACCAGTTTTAATATGCAAAGATATTCCACACCTCCTCACCCGTCATAGGAATGTGGAATTTCCTCCTCTGACTTAGGGCCACGCACAGAGATGCCCCCTACCCATCACCACTCATTGCCTTGGTTTTCTAAATTCCTTTCGTTGACTAATATAATTTTTTTTATATTTACATGTCAATATGTAACTAGGCGTGTGTGTATTGTAAATTTTTTGTGCTCTTTTTAAATTAGGATTATCCATTCCCAACACGGATAACAAAGTTATTATGTATACAGAACCTACAGCTGAATGTTTAGGCTGTGGTTTGTAGGCATTTGTTGATGTTGCCAAAAAAGCCAGTGTGGATGTGTTTAATTACCACTGTGTAATATTTGTTATTTCATCAAGTTTCATACCTTGCTGAGATTTTTTGGGGTTTTTGTAAGGTTGGGCATGTCACCGTTTAATGAGGGTGTGGGTTTATAATCCCTATCACGTATTGGCATCTTGGATTAAGTAGATAATTGTTTATAGCCCTGCCATGTGCTCTCTAATCAAAAGTGCAGTGTTTAAAATGTACCCGCTTGTAACCAACGGCAACAGTGTGAGTGTAGAGTGTGTTTCATGTGGGGATGCATTACAGTCGTAAAATACTCAAAGTAATTATGCAGGGGGGAAGTGGCACAGGGGTTAGTCCTGCCCGGTGGCCTGAGTTCGATTCCCGTCCTTGGTGACTATCTTCTCATTCTTCCTGTCGCTGATGTTGACATAGAGAAACGATTATACATTTTTTTGCATTGAGATGGCGAAGCCAGATAATTACATCAGCAGTAGTGGAGTCTCGCCTAGTATGTAGGAGGTTGTGGGTTCGATCCCGATGCCTGTAGATTTGGAGTTTGCATGTCTCTTTCCCCATAATAATAATAATAGTACAATTTGTAACGCGCGCAAATTTGCAGACGTAGTGGCCGCAACTCAGAGGCGCGGAGCCAAGCTCAGAGTCGCTCAAAAGCATGATTATAGAGGTGAGTTTTTAAGTGTCTCTTGAAGGAGGCGATTGAGGTGATGCTGCGAATGTGCAGAGGGATATCGTTCCAGACTGTTGGGGCTGCCACCGAGAAGCTGCACGTAGACATGACCATCCTGGATCTTGGTATTGAGAGGAGGTCGTGAGTCGCGCTGCGCAGGCATCTGCCATGTGCTGAGCTGCAAGTTGTCAGTAATGAAGAAAGATACGGCGGGCAGGCGGATATGAAGGCATTGTGGCAGAGGCAGGCGGTCTTGTATGTGACCCTACTGGCAATGGGGAGCCAGTTGAGAGCGCGGAGACGAGCTAGTGAGTCGAGGCGGGGATGAGTGTGGGCAATGACGACGCGTGCTAGGTTATTTTGTAGTCTTTGAAGCTTCCTTAGGTTGCCAGCGGAGGTCCGGACAAGGACGGAGTTACAATAGTCAAGGCGAGACCCAACTATGCAACATGCCAAAGTGTTGGCAATTTCAGTAGAGATGAGAGGACGTATGTGTCTAAGAGCCTTCAGGTGAAAGTTACATGAGCTGATGATATGGTTGGTTTGACGGTCGAAGGATAAAGTTGAATCTAGGATGACACCGAGGTAGCTGAAGTGGTTGGTGAACTTGATGCTATGACCGAAGATGTGTATGTGTGTGGGGAGTGCTGCTGAATTGAGACGTTGCTTGGTACCTAACATGATGGCCACTGACTTTTTCGGATTAAGGGCTAGGTTGTGTGCAGTGAACCATTGTTGCACGGCGGTGGTACATTCCGAGAGCCTCTCGAATCCAGATGCATTGCTAGAATCGATGGCGGTGAATAGAATCGTGTCATCCGCGTATGAGTGATGCTTAACACTGAAGCTTGCAATGAGTCGGCCGATCGGGGAAGTGTAGGCTGTGAAGAGCAGGGGACCTAGAACAGAGCCCTGGGGAACCCCGCATAATGCTCTTGTTTCAGGCGATGTGGACATGCCCACCCTGACTGAGGATTGCCGGTCAGAAAGGTACGAAGCTATCCACTTGAGTGCTGAGCCGCATATACCGAAGTCGGATTTCAGGAGGGAAGTAAGGAGCGAATGGTTGATGGTGTCGAAGGCTGACGAAATGTCCAGACTTACAAGTGCAACAGTTGAGCCGGAATCAACGATCGTTAAAATGTCATCGAGCACCCTAGTGAATGCTGTTTCTGTGGAATAGTTTTGACGGTAAGCTGACTGGAAGTTGCAGTAGTTTGCGGAGGAGGTGACGTGTGGTTGTAGCTGGGCGAGGGCTAGTCGTTCAAGGAGTTTAGAGAGGTTCGAGAGGTTAGTGATGGGACGATAACTAGATGGGTCATCCGGATCTAGATTTGGTTTCTTTAACAAGGGAGAAACCAGGCCAGATTTGAGGTTGGACGGAAAACACCCCGAAGAGAAGGAGGCATTTGCGATGTTCCTGATCATGATGGCGAGTTCCGGAGCACATTGCTTGAACAAGGAACCTGGGAGCACGTCGAGTGGAGATGACTTCAAAGGAAGTGATTCAATTAAAGCGAAAACGTCTTTTGTAGACACAGGCTTTAGCATAGTTAGAAGAGTGTCTGGGTTAGTGCTTACAATTTTAGGTACCATGAGCGGGGTACAATGGTGCAATGTGTCAGTAGACGTGCACGAGTTTGCGACGGCGATTAGCTTGTTGTTGAAGTAAGTATTAAAAGAGGTGGCAAGTTTCAGTGAGGCAAGGGGATCGCTAAGGTGAGGGACCATGGTGCTACCAGGATGGAGAAGATCTTTGAGAGTTTTCCATAGAATGCGCGGGTTTCCGGTTGCTTTTTTGATGCGTTCCTCAATGTGGGAGGAACGTGAGACAAGGATCAGTTTGTTAGTTTTCCTGCAGGCGACTCTGTAAGCAAGTCGATCAGCAGGTAGACCACTGCGGGATGCGATACGTTCAAGACGCCTCCTGGTCACGTGGATTTTTCTCTGGGACCTCCGGGTTTTCCCTCCACCTTTATAATCATGCGTTAAGAGTTTTTGGCTGCTACTATAAATTTCCACATGCTAAACCATTTCGTTGAGCTCTCATTTGTGGCCAGGTCGCTTCTGAAAAAGAGCTGTATAGCGCAGTGGGCCTAAAAAAATTGCTTAGTATTGTGAATCAGACATTGAGTCGTTATATGTTCCAAGGTCTATTCACTGCTGGATGAAAGGCCTCCGCCGTGCCGTATCGTTCGTGGATGTTGTTTGACCATGCTGCACCACGCTGGTCAACAGTGTGGGATGATGAAGGGGATGGAGTTGGTGGGGTCAGAACCAGTTCGGATATCACTCCGCCACTGATAATGTTTGTGCCCGGGATTCGAACTCGGGTCCACCGGGTTCATAGCACAGTCCGTTAACTACTGTTCCACCACTCCCCCCACCTACCTGTATATCTGTCAATATATCTTAACCCCGATTAGTACTCTGCCTGACCTCCCTGAGTAAACGGTCGTCACAAAGGTGCCATGCTTGAGCAATCTTGCCTTGCAAGGTGCCATGCTTGAGCAATCTTGCATTTGTCCATTTTTTGTGACCCTTGTGTTTGCTGTGTTTATGGGGAGGCCTGTTTTTAGGAGCTTGTGTGTGCGCGTGCGTGATGATGGTGGCGAATCCTGTTATCTCTCACTTGGCATCACTGCCACCGCTGTTAAATTCACTCCACGTGGTCTCCACTGCAGTTCCGGACCCAGCAGTTTAGTTTCAACTGCATTTGTTGTTGTTTGTGCAAATCCTACTGCTTGTTTTCGATGTGTTGCAATGTGGGGGGGAGCTCCACGTCTATATCATCATCATAATCATCAGCAGCCATGATCAATCCACTGTTAGATCAAGGACCCACCCTGCCATCACAACCTCTCACAGTTCTGTGATGAAGCAATCCACCGAGCCACCTAAACACGAGGTGTGATATCGTTCCGACATTACGGTGGATATCCTCTCGGATGCATTTCCCCCTCTGGCTGCCGCCTTGCCATTGGTCTCGATAGCCAGTCATCATCATCCCTTCTAGCGACGACGTGTTCTGCCTAAGGCCACCGACTTTTCATGATTGCCAAAACGATACCCTTTGTCGAGGTTTTCTTTGGGACCTCAGAGAGCAGTGCAAAATCCCCCGTGTTAGAAAACAACTGCATAGAAATTAATTGTAATCAATGCGTCGCTACGTGTCTTGCGGTTAGCGTTGGCCTGCACCGCACGAGTCCGTCGTGCGTCTGCGTGCCCCCTTGTGACCTCAGTCGTGACCCAGGGACTCTGGGTGTTTGCGGGATAACACGATTCTATCTCCACTCCACAACCGCCCCCTCCCCATGGCAAACGGGCACGCGTCTGTTTATGTTTACGTTTGGTGGGACTGGCTCAGGCTTTCCTTTCCATTCCCGCAGTGCGGTCCCTTTCTTTTCATGCGCTCGCTCCCTGGTCTCCCGCTCTCACCTACCCAGCCACCCACCGACCCACCCAGCCAACAAAGCGAAACTCCCCACTTTATTTACATAGCAGCCCGTGGGTAGGTGCGGTACACAGGGATGCGCCCTGCCTGGCATGAAAGCCTCTCTAAACACGGCTGCTGTTATTGTCGTGTGGACGTGTGACCCTCCTGCATCGTTGAAGTGAACCCAGAACCCAACTGTTGTGCTGAGATATCGTAATTCGATCGGAAATTGTAGCCGAGGCAGCTCAGGGGGCTTGTAATTGTAGTGTCGGAGACAGCTGAATTTCTGCATTTGAATCCAGGTTCCCGCCACCCGTAATGATATTAATGTACCTCCTTTTCCCTTGTGATGCATGTCCCACGGTTTTTTAACAGCGTCTTCAGATGCAGTTTCATTCGGACGATCTGTGATAATGGTCTGTCTCTGGTAGCAAAATATACTCCTCAGAAACATCTTACTTTGCTTGACTTTTCACTTAGCGTATTCTATCCCTGAGACGTATACATTGTTCGTTTTAATTGACAGACACTCTTTGCATTGCATGTCAACATCGTGAAATTACTTTTAGAGATATTTTGCAATGTTGTCCTCTGACACAGGGTGATGCACAGCGCACTGCAAGAGCATCAAGTAAGTCGACTTCCTTCATCTCTTGACAATAGCACACTTCGAATATAGTTCTGGGAGTGGGGGGGGTGTGGAAGGAGAGAATAGAAACTATTTTGAAACTATAAACGCAGATGAGCGTGTTGTGTTTGGCTTTGGAGTGTGGTTACAAAGCCAGTTTCATTGTCTTTCCTGTAACCCATCGCACGGATTCGTCGCCTGAGTCAGCCCCCAATTATCCCAGCGCTGCTGTACGGTGATTGGGAAATTGATTCGTTATCTTGGGTGGAGTAAAAAAAAGTATTAATTTAGTGACTTATATTCACCACTTAGCGGAGAGGCCGAACTTGATTGTGTCGTCATCTCTCCGTTCCTGCCACGGCGCGAGATCTTGAAACTAAAACTAAACTTTTCGATTTAAAGCTTTCGTGACTGCAGGGATTCATATTCTTGGTTCTTTCGGTAAAGTCACGTAGAAGGGAAATAATAAAAAGTATTATGTTACATTTTTTTTATTTTCTTATTTCCCTTCTACATGACTTTACCGAAAGAACCAAGAATATAGAACTAGACTGTTTTTATTTTACCAGGTAAGGCCCACAAAGTTATACAGCTCTTTTTCAGAAGAGACCCGGCCACAAATGATAGCTCATTGAAGTGGCTTATCACGTGCAAATTTATAGCAGCCCATTACTCTTAACGCATGTTTCTTAAGGTGGAAGGAAAAACTTGAGGACCCAGGGGATAATCCACATGACGACAGGGAGAGAGACATGCCAACTCCAAATATACAGGTGTGAAAGGTCAGGATCAAAACCACAACCTCCTGCATACCAGGCGAGGTAGTTAACATCTTGCCACCATGGCGCCCCTCCCTGCCACCCTCGTGCACACCCCTTGCCAATCGCATCGCCCACCGGGATATTTCCAATTGTCCAGTGGCTAAAGAGTGCCTGTGCTCGCCTATAGGCCGAATTTGTCAAATTAGCCAAATTATCAGGTCAATATACAAATTAAATTATTACTTTTTACCTCGTTGGCATAAAGCACGCACAGTCATTCAAACAACAACAATTGGCAGACTGTTGGAGCATACTAGTTTCATACCCAGGATTTTAACAGCACTGGTTGAGATCTCAGACACCCGTCCAGTGTCGGTGCTGATGTGGCATTATTCTTTGCTATGCTACTCAATCAAATTCCGCCACCGGCCTCCGCAATTCAGCGTCTTGAGGTGCAGTTGCATTCAGACGCTTTGTAAATCAGCACTGCGTTTCTTTATGATCTTCCCCTTGGCCCCGCCAATGCTTGCGCCATTTAAAACCTCCCAGTTTCTCTCCCGGCCACTAAGAATGCAACGTTCACCCCCCCCCCCCCCCCCCCCTCCGTAGGAATATCGTTGAATTGTCACTTTTCCATCTGGTCGTTGGTATTGTTTCCCATTTGCTGCATCTCATTTGTACAATTGTGTTCACTCCGTTGTCCACATGCAACATTCGCACATCGTTTGCATGCGCACGCTGCATCAGTCTGAAATAAGAAACTATTCTCACAGGCGTCGGCCGAGCGTAAGGATTGATTATAATAATTTAGTCGATTCTTCGTTCGCACGCCTGCTCTTCACTGTCGGCCTCCTACTCGGCACGTATTGACCTGACCCCTCACCTCCTACGCTCCCTGTTACTGTCGCCTTACCGTCTTGCTCCTCTCCCTCCCTCCATCCTCACCACTCCACTCACCCCCACACCCCCAAGGGGTTCCCATCCGCCCCCTCCCCCTCTCTCATCTTGGCGCCCTTCAACCCCCGCTCGCCACCCCCCCTCCCTCCTCCACCACGACTGCCTTGGCCTCATCTTCCTCCTCTTCGCCGCGTGAGCCTTGAAATAGCCGAGGCACGACCCCTCCTTCCTATGCGAGGTCTCCGGTGCCGTTCTCATGGCCTGCCTCCCTGTGCAGGAAGCCGGGTCATGGCTGCGCTTGTTTGTGGCGTGTGATAAGGGGGGGGAGCGCGCATGTGGGGTGGGGGGGTGGAAGGAGGAACGTGCCGGGGTGGTTGTTTGTTGGTGGTTGTTGGTGGTTGGTGGAGGTGGTGGGGGCATGACCCTGCCGCGTGACCTTGTTTAAAGGGAAAGCGTGCAAAAGCTCGGGGAGAACACGACACAGTTAATGTTAAATTTTGTTTCAGCATTTTTTGTTAGTTTTTTGACTTGACGATATAAGAATGTATAAGGGGGGGTGCTGAGCATTTGGCACGTGAGTGATGGTGCAATGGCGAGATGTTATCTCTCTCGCCTGGTATACAGGTGGTCGTTTGTTCGATCCCGACCCTGATGACCCCTGAGTTTGCGTGTTCTCTCTCCCCGCGATGTTCACGTGGATTTTTCTCCAGGTCCTCTAATTGTTCCATCCCCAACTAGAAACATGCATTTAGAATATTTGGATGTTACAATAAATTCCCACATGTGTGACATAAGCCGCCTCGATGAGCTATCATGTACGTATATATGTGGAACTTTTTTCGCACCGTATATGTAGCCAACTGTGTGAATCGAAGTCGAGCCAATAGCTCGGTGGGCTTTGCCTGGTGAAATAAAATAGCAGGAGTGATTTTTTTATTCAACTTTCTACCAACCCAGCGACTTGGGTTTTATTCCCAAGCCACGGTCAACATCGGTGGCAAGCAGTAACAGAACCTGTCTTGAGCCTGCTCTCTGGGTTGACTCGTCTGCAAACACGGCTGGCCGTGGTGGTGGTGGTGGTGATAGGGAGCGGTAGTGCATCTGGTTAGCATGCTGCGCTACAAACTCGGCAACCCGGATTCGATTCCTGCTCACGGCCAACACCAGTGACAATTATCTGAACTGGTCTTGGGCCTCCCCTAGATCGACTCAGCCTCAAATAAGTACCTGGTGCGGTGTGTAAACATCCCTACTAGGGAGACAAAGGCGGTCCGGTGTGGTGCTGGCCACCCACCCCCTCGTGTGCCGTGTCTGCTTCATAGGTGCTCGCTAACAGCACTTGCCCCAACAGTCTTGTTAATGAGGCTATTTGGGGGATCTTTATCTTTGATGTAGTGGAAGCAGTGGTGATGGTGGTTTTCAGAGGAGGTTTTGGGAATGGTAGAATATTTTGAAATAAAATTGATGGGGTGTTTCAGATTCGTGGCAGTGCGCCGTTTCCTGCGTAAAAGGTCAATCACAAAGTCGTACACACATTGATACAGAGGCATATGCAGTATGCATTGCATTCGATTGAGTTGTGATCCTTCGGTTCATGTCTACCGATTGCAATCTGAAAATCATCAAATCAACTAACATTTGAAGCGGGAGGTTGTGCTGGTGACATAGGGGTTGTGTTGCTTGATTATTGAGACTGAAATACACACACACACACAAATACTACTGCCGTTTAAATGTCTAGTCTTTCTCAATTCTGCCGAAGAACCATTGCCCAAAATGTTATGAAGAATCGTTAATATCATCAGCCATGATCCAGCCATTGCTGGATGAATGCCTTTCCCAGTCGGTGCAATCTCTCACTATCTATCTAACTCCTGCCCACGAGCTGATTTCATCACTCCATCGCTACAGTGGACGTAGTGTCCCCGTGTTTCGACAGGACTTCAGAGGGATAGGCTCGCGAGCCCGCTTGCTGGACTGCCACTCGGCGGCCCAGCGGGGTTTGCGGGTCTCAGCGAGCGGCTGGGAACGACGGGCCGTCGGCGCGCCGCCACGCCCGGCTCGTCCCCGAGTCGCTCGGTCTGAGCGCCGACTTCCCAGGGGGACACGAGGGCCGCTCGTTCCCAGATGTCCCCATGGGACAGCGGTGAATTCAAGAGGAAAATAATAATCATAATAAAACTTGCGGGTGGGCTGTGGGGAGGTGAAGGGAGGAGGAGGAGAAGTGGGGGGGGGGGGTAGGAACAAAATAATAAATAATGAAACCATATTTCCGCAAGCATTCCCTCTACAAAAAAAAATGGGGCGACGGTGCTAGGGGAACGGGGCTGCCGGGCTAGCCAAGCTGCTTGCTGCTGCTGCTGCTTCATCCCCGTGTAACACGACTGCCAGCCCAGCCTCGCCGGTCCTCGCTCTCCCCCGCCCGCTCTCTCGCTCGCTCGCTCGCTCCCACTGAAGCCAAGCGTGCGCTGCGCGAGAGCCGGCCATCTGTTTGCAGCCCGCGCTCGGCTTCCTTCCTGTGTCCCTCGGCGCTTCCTGCCCGGCGCTTATCGCGGCCGAAAACTCGGCAACTGGGCGCCGCTTCCCAGCGCCGGCTTCGCGGGCGCTCCCGGCCTCGCGCCGCACGGCTCCGACGCCGAAAAGGTAAATCGTCGCCTGCCCGCCTACGCCGCCGCCAACGCCGCTGCCTCTGTCGCCGCAGCCTCGCTCCCCGGAGGGAATCGGCTGCTCGCTCGTGTTGGGTGGGATGGGTTACATGGATTTGGGGGTGGAGCGTGGGGGTGTAGGTGGAAGTGGTGGGCAAAGGGGGAGGTTGAATGAGCGCACTTTCTCACAAAAGCACGACATGCACGTGGGGTGTTTATATAGAGCGATACAATGGATTCGGGCTCGAAGGATCGTTCGTTTGGCCTGGTAAATCGCTGGGGATTCGTTGGCGATTCTCACGCGAAGTGTCTTGGAAAGCCTGGAGAAGCGTCATGCGATGACAGGGCGATAAGACCCGACTTCCTGTGATGCCACTTCCTGATAAAAAGGAATGCATGGCTGCGAGGCAGGGCGTCGAACATGTTTCCTTACGTTTGTCACCGATTGGCCCATCGTTGACGTTCAGAGTAGCCATATGAGATGAAACGCCACGTGACAACATGGAACCAGCTGCCGTGTTCTTCCACTGAGTAAAAAACTGCCGATGGATAGAGGTGCCCAGGTATCTCGGTGGGATCATAATGGCCATGTCAAAGATGCTGACCTGGCACAGCTGTGAAGCTGGGTTCGAATCGTAGTCTAAGCCATCTATGATTAAACTGGGTTCTCAAACTTAGCGTGTAGATGGTCTAAAACCCCATCAGCAGTGAATGCAATCTTTACGTACAGCCCTTGTGTGTGGTTCATTGGGCTTATTTACCTGAATACCACAAGGATGGGCAGTGCGGTTTGATGAAGGTGGTGAGCGTATATCCGAGAGCACAGGAGTGCAATACAACGATGTGTTTTTGCTGCACTGCCCTCTGCTGCCGACGACGTAGCCCCACAGCACCCTGTAATACCTGCCGTGCATGGTCGTCATCCAAGCGTTAGACAGGCACACAACAAAAAAGCCTTCTTAGCTTCCGGGATGTGACAAAATCGGGCGCATTCGGGGCGATTTGGTCATAGGCTGAATTGAATCACAACCTCCATATTGTGACAGTTGATCAAATCATGACAGTGGGGGGAGGGGTATGGGATCGGAGGGGGGAGAAGTGGTGAATTGTTGAACGGGGTATTTATCAGGCGAGCGCAGATTACGAGTCCGAGAGGGGGAGGGAGTGCGTGAGCGAGAGCTGTCACTGAGCTGTGCAGCCGAAGGTTCGTGTTTGGAAAATGCCCTCTCACCGACCTTTCAAACTGCCCCGCCCCCCCCCCCCCCCCCACAGCGATCTGATTTTTTTCCTCTCTCGTGCTGCGCGGGAAGATTTGTTTCAGGAAAGGCAGCGTGGGTGGTGTTGTGTATTTCGTTTTTGTTGTGATTTCAGCGGCCGCTTGCCCGCTGTATAAATCAGATAAGGTGGATTTATGGCGGCTTTAAAAAAATATTAGTTTTTTTTATTGTTACAATTGATGATAGTAATTATAACAGCAACAGAAAATGGAAATAAAACAATCGAGGCAACGACATCAACGATCTAGCCTCCCCTCGTGCGACGAGCAGGGATATTCACCACGGGTGTTTTCGGAAAATGATCGCATGAGTCCGTGTCCGTAGTTGTGCCAATATTTTTGACCAAGTACAGCCTCGCTGAGTCGCAAGATTATTGTTCAGGAGAGTCCTGCTGCATTGGGATGTTTGGCCAATTCCACGAATGAGAGCTTTGGCTTTGTGTGGGATGAAACCGGAGAACCCGGAGAAAACCCACCCACACCTACGAGGGCATAACGCACTGCCATCTCCTGGCCACCACGCACCCCATGCCCACCTACAACACCTGGCACCCCAGTCACCTCGTTTACCAGCAAGGGCCATCTCAGCCTCATCATCGTCATCTCCTTGAGCCCCTGATCTCTGCAGCGTTCTACTTGCGTTAATCTTCTGGGCCGACACATCTTACGGTTTCAATCTTCTCATCCTGTCAGTCTCCAGATATATTCAACTTGCTTACCTCGTCAACTGATTGGTCCCATCGACCTCCTTGTGTTGTCAGTAGTTTCCTGGTCCCCCTGGCCTCCTAATATCAACCTCCCGGTCCCCTCCACCATTGCCTCCTCAACCAACTGGCGCCATCAGCCTTTTGGTGTCATCAACCTCCTAGTCCTGTCAATCTCACGGTCTCCTTATCCCTACCTCTAGCTCCGTGATATTCTCGTCCCATCGACCTCGTCGGTTCTTCCACCTGTCTTCTCGGTCTCCCGGTCTGCCCGACATGTTCCACCAAATTCCTGGTCTCCTTGACTACCTTGTCCCAACCTCTGTTGACCTTTTGCTCCCTTAAGTTTTTGTTGGCGAACCTTTGAGTCCCAGGAGCCTGGTCATCTTCACCACCTCAGTTTCACCACTCTCGCACTCTTCCTCTCTCCCTGTCTGTCATCTGTGCTCCTCACGTTTCAGCAGTGACAGATCACCAATGTTCTTCCCCGAGTTAATGTTCTTGTTATTGTTGTTGTTGTTACCGCTGTTGTTTCCTTTAGGCTACCACTATTAATAGCTAGTGACGGTATTGGGCAGCGATGGCAGTGAAGATGTACGTGCGTGTAATAGAAGGGTAGGAATGCGTGTACGTTTGTACGACGCAAAGGTCAACCGCGCACATTGCACGCGTGCTGTAGTGCGCGGAGGCCCACCCCTTCCATTTAGAGATTTAAATACACACACGCGCACACACACACAATGTGCACCCGGTTATTATAGTCATGTGGCATCTCACTAAAAACTGCCAGTTTCGGACAAGAGAATTAAACTTTGCGTGATAGTCATCTCAGTCGGTCAACCCATAACACCTGCGTCTGTCCTGTGTACTCCTTTCCAGCGAGCCTTCGACACTTCACGAGGGGGTGCACATAGCCTGGTACAAGGGCCGTGGATAGGTCACCGCCTCTTTGTGGCGAACGGCGGCTGTTGTTTGTTGAGTGCTACAAACCCGTCAAGCTAGGTTCGATTCCCGGTCTCGGCTAGCATCAGTGGTGAGTTATGTGAAAACCTGTCTTAGACTTTCTTTATGTTGACTGAACCTTAAATATGTATCTGATATGGTGTGTGAACAACAGCACTGGAGAGATAAAGACGGCTGGGCGTGGTTTCAGCCACACCACCCCCTTGTGAACAACGCCAGCTTCATGGCGTGCGCCCCGACAGTCTGTAAAAAAGGCCACGCAGGGATCTGGGGAGACAAAGGCGGCCAGGCGTTAGTGCTGTTTACCCAACATCAGTCGGTGCTCGCTAATGGTGCTTGCCCCAAAATGTTAGCGTTGTAAGTGATATCGTTTACTGGCCACGTATGCTGATATTTTTGTAGAGTAGTGTGCTCATTATAACTGTCTGTGACTGGATGGAATCTTGTCTCATGTACGGAAATCCAACGTTAAGCTTGTTCACCGAGTCAAAATACACGAAGGGTAAATGTTTATCCTTTTCTCAATTAGGATACGCGATTTGAAATGACGTACACGCTTTTATCCGTCCTATCCATTTCCCAGACAAGTTTAAATCACGTTAATGGCGCTCGTTAGAACAAAAACATTAATTTTAAACCCTGTGACTCGGACTTATCCACACTCTCAGAGCCACCCGCGACCAAGTTGATGGTAAAATCTGCGGCCGAGCACAAGCCATGGAACGCAGGCCGTGCGGCAACCACGCACTCACAATGCCAGTGTCGCTGATTCACGCAGGAGTCCCGAGACTTCTTCAGGAGCATCCTGCGACATTGGGACGTTCGACCAGTTCCTTTTAAACGAGAATTTTACTCCCTGGCGGAGAACTCTAGACGGCCAGGGAGAAAAACCCACCGTGCATATGCGAGGGGGAAAACACTCCAAAGTCTGCACAGGTGGGTTTAGAACCTACTTGCTGTACTGCCATGTTATTGACTCCCCCTGACCAGTCTGCTTGGATTTGTGAACCGCCTATAAACCCATCTGTTTTAGAGTTTCTTAAATCTATTTGATCCACCAACCCTCGCCTCCAAATTGCTGGATTATAGGAGCCCATATCCAAGGAGCCCCGTGTTCAAATTTATCACGTGCTGTCTGCGGAGATTTAGTCAAGGTCTCTTGGAGTTACGGGCTTATAACACAGCAACTAGCATCGCCTCTGTGAGCAGGTCTTTATGTTTCTCGGTAAAAAGAATAATGATACGTAGCGAAAGAGTGAGGGTGGAGGAAGGGAAGGCAAAAGATTATTTTGTACACATTAGAGTCCTCTAACCGCCACTTACCACTGAATTATCTACACTCTGTTCCTCACGGTTGCCAGAGGGCACAAGACTAGCGTGCGACGAATGGGGGGGTGGGCGGCTGTACCACAGAGCGTCATCATTGCTGGGGGGAAAGATCGCGCGCCGATTCTTCGTCGGCAACACGCTCCGTGTCAACCGTTCGAGAGTGTGGGAAGCAATCGGTCAGCGTGCGCCCGCCTTTATACCACACCACGGCAATTTCCGGCGATGCCGGGCATCTTCACTCACGACCTGACGTGCCGGGCAGGCTGCCGGGCAAGCGGACAAGCGGGCGGGTGAGCGGGCGGGCGGGCGAGCGGGTGAGCGGGCAGACGAGCCGGTGGGCGGGAGAGAGTGGGGGGGGGGCGAGACTGCGTGGGGACCGCAGGTTTCACACGGGGCAGGGCGCTGGCACCGGCCGTTCCCCACCACCGCCGCCGCCGCGGTGGCGACGCTGCTACCGCCAGGTGTGGTGGGAACCGGCAGGTGAGCGCCGCACTGCGTCCGCGCGACGCCGCCGGGCCAGATTCCAGGAGCGATGCGCGCCCAGGCCCCGGGGGACATCACGTCGACAGCGGTCGTCTCCGCCGATGTTTTCATCACTCGTCTGCGTGTCCACCCCTCTGTCTTTCCGTTCGTCTTGGTGTCTGCTGTCCCTCTGTATATCCGCTTGTCGATCTGGCTGTCCTTCTGACCATTCCATGTGTTTGTCCATCTGTCGGTTCGTCCATCCGTCACTTCTATGGGGTTGATAAAAACGAATACCATTTTGTGAGATATCAGCAATGGGTGTGCAATGGATATACTGGCCCCTGTCACAAGAATGTGGAATTTCAACCACTGGCCGAGGTCAGCTAGTGGAGACCGGTGCCGTCTATGCTCCTTTGAGCATAGACACAGTCAAACTTGCTTGCTACGCGCTCACAAACAGTCCCGTCAGTTTATTGGAAAAGTTCAGCAACTGACAGTGGTAATGATGATTGATGATGCAAATTGACGTTGATGGTAACAACAGTGTTGCAAAGTCATAGTCGCAGTGTAAACTTGCTCCGGGTTACACGAACCCACGTTTTAAAGATGGCTTGTTTGTCCCCTGTCATTAATTCACTGTCGTAACCTGAAGTAAACACAAGTCTTCTATAATTATAATAATTTATCTCGATGATAACGCATTTACTGTCTACTGGCATGAGTTATGGATAATTATGGTATCATGGTACAAACCGTGGTTGCTGTATTGGCCTTAGGAATGTGGAATTTCCACCACGAGCATTGGGTTACCATTGGGGATATGAGACTACCACCACCCTGTACTTGTTGGAGCAAGAAGACAGCTTTGACTTCAGTTGTCGATTTGCAACAGAAATCTCAATAATGAGCAGCCACGCACCCAGAGCAGGACCCTCCTGAAAAGAATCTTGAGACTCGGTGGGACATTTCCCTGATACATTATAATTAGTATTTCGTGTGGGCCAAGTGGCACACACGGGTTCAAGGGCTTGACTCGCAATCAGAAGGTCGTCGTGAGTTCAAACTCTGGTCGTGGCTCGATTCAGTCCATCGTCCCTCCAGGGTGGACAACATGAAAATCTAACTCATAACATGAGAATAGCGGCAACTCAGTGAATAGACTGCTGTCCTGTCCAATACATTCACTGCAACAAACATACAAACAAAATGATTGGCACTAGAGTTGATTCGCGACCCTGAATCGTGACATTTCTTGGGAGGGTGAATCCTCACACCTAGAGCTCCGTCACGTTTGAATCATCTTGGAGTTTGGAGGTGATGGATGTGGTGACACGGTCGAGAAGAGCGTTGGACAACGAGCGTAGGCAAGACGTAAAAAAAGTTTATTACGACGAATGAAGCATATATATAAATATATCCAGAGTTAATTCCTGAATCACACAAGCTTTGTCTGACTCATCCAATTATAACTATACCTATTTCTGGCTCATCCAGATATTTTCTAAGAAACGACACAGATGAAATTGGACAGAGCTATGGACATGCCACCGGTGCAGGGCAGAAGGAGGGGGGAGCGAGACGGATGTTTGAGATGAGAGGATGCGATGGAAAGAGATGCGAGGACAGTGGCTGTGACTGGAGAAGAGGCACCGACATGCAGTCGTGGAAATTCTGGCTTAGAAGGATATGATTGAGGTTTTTCTAACAGGCCTATCCTATAACTGCCTGGGACGACGACTCCTCGCCCCCTGGGGAGCAACAGAGGTGTTCATTACCTTTTCCCCACGATCAATTAGCGTTCGCACGCCTCTGAGCAGCGCTCCGTTCACACGATTGTGAAGTCTTGCCCGTCAGTGTACGTGTGCTTGCATGTGCGTGTTGTTGGCCTGTGTATAAATTAGGTTTCCTCTTTGTGCTAACATTTTTAAGGGAACGTGCCCCCAAGTGAACACTCGCATGACGTTTGTAAGTAATTGTCGTGCAAAATAAAAAATGGGCGTGCGTGTGAGCGCTTGTGGGTACACTGTAACTTGAGACGTCCCGCGCAGAACCGAGCTCGCCACCCAATGAACCGACCAACCCACCAACCTCTCAATAAACATCACCTTAACTCCTAACCTCTGCTGCCATAAAAACAACTTGGGGGAAATAGCTTGAAAAAGATTTGGGTTTTTTTTTAGGTTTAAAACACGCTGCGCCATGACCGCCACCACCTGCGCGCGGCCGTCGTCACCGAAATGAGTGCCGCATCGCTGCGTCGTTAAGCCAAATTATTGTTTTGCGAGTGTGGTACGCAGGACAAGGCAGACCTCAAAAACGCGGCTTGCCCCGTCACTTGGCGCGGTTTAGAAGTTGCGCGGCTGCAAAGGCGACTGTAGCTGCAGGAGGCGGAGAAGGAAGCACAGCTGCCGCTGTCGATGCTGATGATACTGCTGCTCCTGCTTCTGCTGCTGCTACAGAATGAACGCCTGCGGTTGCTGTTGTGTAAACACCGACGTAGAGATGGAGTCAGAAAACTTTTTTTTTTACGCAAGTCACAGCCCAATCTTAAATCCATCTGCGGCAGATGTTTAGAAAAAAAATAACAAAAATTCAGTCGGGCGAGAGAGTCGACCTTCAGCTCCCGTGAGACGGGACGCAATGTCGTGCGTGCATTTCAGATCTCAGTGGCGCCTCTCAACTTATCCTTATCAACCGTAATGTGTTGTGTTCTCCACTCCTCTACCTTTTTCCCCGTCGCTCAAATCACAGCGACGGCATCAGCCTGATTGCTCCCGTTTTGTTTGGATCTTGGAAGCTAAGCTGGCTTCGAACCTGGGTAGTTAGTCCTTGAATGAGACACTGTGATTTCGATGACTTAAACTTCCTGCCCGTTTTCTTGGTTCTTTCGGTAAAGTCACGTAGAAGGGAAGTAATAAAATAATAAAAATAAAACATAATAAAATAATTCTCACGACGTTTCGGCCACAACGCAAGCAGCCGTCCTCAGGTGAAGAACAGGTCTGTCATTCAGACGCTGTCTTTCCGACAGACCTGTTCTTCACCTTCCACCCTGCACCTCCAATTAGCACGGTTGGCTCCGTACGGCGCCAAAGAAGTTCAACATACATGCAGTGCCATACAAGCCCACGAAAGCATCATCGCCGCCTGCTGGCGAAAACCAGGTCTGTCGAGGTCTGTCGAGGCGACAGCGTCTGAATGAATTCTGAATGAATTCAGATGCTGTCGCCTCGACAGAGAATTATTTTATTATGTTTTATTTTTATTATTTTATTACTTCCCTTCTACGTGACTTTACCGAAAGAACCAAGAAGATGAATCCCTGCAGTCACGAAAGCTTTAAATCGAAACTTCCTGCCCGTGTTTGTTTTTAAAATAAACACGTGGAAGATGATCATAAAACAAATATATTCTAACCTCAATTCGTCTTAGCTGGCTGAGTGGATCAGGTGTCTGGGACTCAGAGCTGCTGCCACTGAAATCCTGAGTCCGAGTCAAGGTTTTATTTGCCCGCGATTAAACTCGTTGACTGGATGGTCTCGGATTGAAGAGAAAAAAAAACGATTGTTACGTAGTTTCGCATTTTCCAGCTCTGAGAATTTAATATTTTAGTTTGTGTGATGATCGCCGTGCGGATGAAGTCTCCGTTCAAGTGACTTCGCCAGTCGTTCTGTGGCATCCTCATCCGAGGGGATGTTTTCTGTCAGTGTGATACTTTGCTAGCCATGAGAGTTCCACCGATTGCAAAATTTGAGTGTTAATTTTTACAGATGTGTAAATTGCCGATTTTTGTCAAAAAATGTGCCAGTGGCCATCAAAAGAGTGGAAATTTGCCACAGTGATGCCTGCTACTTTGGGGCATGCATCTGACTTTTTTCTACTTTTAATTTTGGCAGTTGTAAAAAACGTTCTACTAAACTATAAACAATTTATATTTTACCAGATAAGGCCCACTGAGCTATATAACTCTTTTTCAGAAGGAACCTGGCCACAAATCATAGCTCAACAAAGTGTTTTTTGTGAAAATGTATAGCAAGCAACCAACTGCTCTAAATGCATGTTTCTAAATGTGGAGAGAAAAATTGGAGGACCTGGAGAAAATTCCACGTGACCACGGGGAGAAAATTCAAACTCCAAATATACAGCAGGCATCAGGGTCGGGATCGAACACACGACCTCCTGCATACCAGGCGAGGTAGTTAACATCTCGCCACCGTGGCACCCCCACGGTGACGAATTGTGATCAGGTGTATAACGACTCGCACCCGTCGCCCACCGCCACCCACCTCCACCCACCTCCCCTTCCCTGTCCTGCAATTCGACGAATGAGATTTGATTCCAGATTTCTGTTTTTCCATCAAATTCCACTTCCGCTGATTCCATACTGATTGAACCTATCACTGTCTCATCCACTGAGACGCTCAAAAATAACTTTTTGTTAAGTCTAAGATAATTCTTTTTGCTGTCTTCTCTTTAACAAACTTTGAATTTTGCTAACTTTTTCCTCTTTTATTACGCTCCGCCGATCTTAATATAACACGAGTGTCTCATTTACATCTTACAATTATTTCTTGTGCTCACGATTCCATATGTGTATGCATGTATGATGAACTTCTTTTGCACTGTACGTAGCGAACCATGCTAATCGGAGGTTCGGGGGGGAAGGAAAAAAGACTAAACAATAAAAGCAGTTCTAAAGAAATTAATTTTTAATGTAGAGAGATGAGTTTTTAATTTACAAAAATTCGTTTCCAATTCAGGGTATCTTGAGCATGGGAATCAATTTGAATCACACATGTCCCGCACCTCCGTTTAGCACGGCTGGCTACGTACGGTGCGAAAGAAGTTCAAGTTACATACATACACCCCTCAACGCTAACGAGCTGATCTCGGATGAGTCGCCTTCGAGTCCCTAACACCGCTTTTCCCCCCCGACCCCTGCGGTCAAGCGCATTATCTCCTCTCCATCACAGCTGCTCAAACAGCTCTTCGGCAAGACGCACGGAACGAGCACCGCCACCGCTTGCAGGCGCTTCGCCCGCTGCCGCCTCCTTTATCCTCCGCCACACTCCCCCCCCCCGGGGGCCACTTTTCTCGGCGACGGAGCGTTTGCGAGTGGACACGCGAGCCTCGGGGGGGGGGGGGGGGGGGGGACAGCTATTAGCGAGGGGTGCTGTTCGGTGACGGCAGTGACAGGATGGGGGGTGGAGGGCGTATCATCTCGACCGCCGCTGTGTGAGTGTTAGGCAAGCAAAATGTTCCAGGCCTCGGCCGCGGTGGCGTGAGTGATGGGCAGGTGTGGGGTTCTAAGCCGAAACGACGGTCACTCTCTGCGGGGGGGGGGACCGTGTTTTTCTCGTTCTCACCTGGCCTCATCGTGCCGCCCTCCTCGCTCGCTCCTCGCACCCGTCCGCCGCCACCCACCCCCACCAGGCTCCCCGCCCACTCGCTTGCGCCAGAGGACACCTGGCGTGGCGTTCGTGCCGGGCTGCCGTGCCACCGTTGCTGTAAAGTCCGTCGCGCGATGTCTCGGGTTACCCTGACGTCGGCAGCGCTGCTTTCTGGCTGGCCCCACCTACGGAGGAGGCACTGTGACAGAATATACGCACGAACGGACAGACGTACGTGCGTAGGAAACGTGCGCAAGCACAGAGATCGAGTTAAAAGTCGGAGCGTCTCGTTGCAGAGATGAGAAATGGGGTGGCAGTAATTGCATTTGCAGCACTGAGCCAGCGCTGGAAAATCCACATTTCTATGGCCAGGGGCTAGTTTATCTATCACTAACTACTATTGATAGCTGATGAAATATCACTTGTTTTATTGACTCCCCAAAACAATTTCTGAGCCGAGTTGACCCCCGCCAAACGAATTGACCTCTCGCAACCTTCCTGATGGTGAGTGGATGGAGAGATGAATTCTTACCGAGAGGGGGAAAGCTCATTGAGACACGCGTCTTTTGCAAGAGAGACGTTGGAAGAAGTTTAAAAAAAAAACAACCAGGCACAAAGCACAGCAAGTGACAAAAAAGAACAAAACACAGGTCACAGCGTAAAACAAGCACAGAGTGGGATTCATCTCACTTTGACTGCGTTGAGCCCGTGGTGGAAATTCCACATCCCTGCGACATTGGGCAGTTCGTCCACTTGAAAACCGCTGTTGGGTCTCTGTGCGGGTGAAACGCATCTATGCCTCTCATGCGTCGGACTCCTTGATGTCTTTCTGAAGGGCCTTTTGAATTATTCTCTTGAGTTGAATCTGTTCGTTTTTCTTTGTCGTTGCATTTTTGTGCGTGTTCGAGTAAATTAAAGGGCACCAATGAAATGACTGCAAGTGATGCAGCTCTGTGACATAATCTCCTGGGCCCATTCTCCGAGTGGTGCACTGCTCGCTGTCCACGGTTTCCGAAGGGTAAATAATGAATCTCGCGACATTCCGCCGATAGCGCGGTTGCACAAGAAATTTTGAACAAAATATAAAATTAAGCGGAACATCATTGATATATAAATAAACACTCCGTTGTTTTTGGTACACACAGAAGAACAGCCACAATCACGATGCATTTGACACATTCGCTTATCTAAACTCAGCCACTCGTGTGTGTGGTGTGGTGTGTATGTGTACCTTGCCGAAGTGTAGCCTAGAAGCAGGATTGACCCTGACTTTAATTTGCCTTCAATTTACACTCGTGTCACGCTCCGCCGGTGGACGTCGCATTGTTTTATCAGCTGCGCCCAAGAGCCGTCTCGAGGGTACGACGACGACGACCACGACGGTGACGACGGCGACGACATGTGTCGTCCACCCCCTTGCTTGTTGAAACAGTAAAAACAGTTGCTGCCGGATCGCGTTTCTTTACACAGCCCCTCCGCCACCACCGGCTCGACAAATTGAACGTCGGTGGGAGACGAAAATTGCCGGTTAAATAAACAATTTGCTAATTTATTTTCACAAACCGTGCCCCGTTTGTTTGCAATCGCTGTAAATTTGCCGTAAAGCGCAAACATTGGACGCGGCACGACATGCCGGCCGCCCCTCGAGCCCAAAGTTGACGTCGACGGCGCGTTTTGGGCAGCTTGCGTTGTTCCATTTCTCTCTTTCTTTTACTTCTAGGTATGTTATTTTTTTTTATTTTATAAACGCTTCCCGCGCGTGGTCATTTTAGGTGGCGGGGGTTGGGGGGGGGGGGAAGCAGGCCGGTTGAAGACGGCCGCTAAAGCCGGTGTAGTGTTTCAGGCTTGCCCGCCGCAGTATCACTCGTACATCATCCTCTGCATTGTTGTGCGACCAAATGTCTCAAGTGAAGATTATTTATTTGCCCTTTCCGTCTTATTTAGAGCATCGCTCTCCCGTCGCTTGCCCAAACACAGAGATCCCCACCCCCTCCCCCCTATCAGCCCCAGATACATTTCTGGAGCGAGTGCTGTCAGCGAGCGCCTATTAAGCCGGTGCAGCGCACACGGTGGTGGGGGCGGTGTATGGATGGAAGGAGGAGAGTGCGTGGCAACACAGACCTACGGGTCGTACTGCGTCTCACCGCTGCTGATGTCGGTTGTAACCTCCGCACCTGATGATGTTTCATTTTAGAGCCGAGTCGACGTAGGGGATGCTCACAGGAGTCCACAGCTGAGCAAATGTGAGATTATGAAACATTTGGTGGTGATATTCCTTCATCAACCCGTGCTGACCAGCGTGGTGAAGTGTGGTCAGATAACCCTCGCTACCAGCACCGTGTGGAGAGGCCCTCATCCAGCTGATTTGTTGCGTTATCGGCAATGGAGGAATTGACGCGTTTTTAGCGAAAATTAGACAAACTCCTTTAAAAAAGTTTTTTCAAAACAACGGTTTTATTAACAACTTCGTTTAACTCACGGTCGAGAAGTATGTCAATGACGCCTGAGACGCGCGGCGCCTGCTTTTTGTGCGAGCCGATTCCACAGTTTAGGGACTGCGGCGTTTTTGACCTACACAAATATATATAAATAATAAGGCGTCCATACAAAATGTTAATTGCTTTAAAGTAGCGATTTACTGTATTACTTGATGCTGATACAGGCATGTATTGTCACCGGATCTGAGCACGTGTGCAAAATGTGGAATTGATTGGACAACGGGTAGGGGACGAAATTTTGATTACAAGATTTGACCACGACAAACAGAGGTATCAAGTTAAGTAAAACTTGCAAAACACGTGCATCGGACCCTAATCGTACCTATATGTTACAAACATGTACGTATGTGCATGTGTGTGGGGAGCAGTGGTGCAGTGGTTAGCCCACTGTGCTGCAAACCAGACGACTTGAGTTATATTCCAGGCCACGGCTAACATCAGTGGAGAGTATAACTGAACTGGTGCTGGGCATTCGCTATGTTGTCGGAGCCTTAAATGAGTACCTGGTGCAGGATGTAAACATCAGCACAGGGGATACAAACGTGGCCAGGCATAGTATTGGTTCTCCCTAACAGCACTTACCTCCCCAAAAGTCTATACATCTGTATGGGTTATCTTTGTTATTTTTTCTGTGTGTTTAACATGTTTAGCTTTCTGTCCCCTGCCTTCTCTCTACCCCCCCCCCCACCTCAACTTCTTCCTCGCGATTGTCCCAAGCTTAACGCAGTCACTCCTCACAATATCGCTCTCGCCCCTCATTTTGAGACGTTAATTGTGGCCTTGTCACTCCGCCTCCACTAATGCCGGCCCCGGCAGCGCACGCAGCTCTCCGCGAGTGACCGTGAACATGACACCGGCGAGCGGACGAGCGAGCGAGTGAGTTGGTGAGCGGGTGAGCGAGTGAGTGACGGTGATAGGGGGCTGCGGCGGTGGCGCTCGTGTTGGGTGATGGGCCGGATTATCCGCTGACGGAACGAGGCAGGAGAGGCTCTAAGCCGACTCGGGCGGGACAACTTTTGGCACGTTGAGCCGTGCGGTGCTCACTTGCGCCGGCACCGCCGCTTACTGTGTGCAGCCAGTGTCAAAATAATGTCCCTCGTGCGTGCGTGCTTTTGCGTGTGTGTCTATGTACAATCGGAGATAGCGGTGGCCCGCTTTGTAGCACACTACGCGACCCGAGTTCAATTCCCACTCGTGGCCAACATCGGTGACAAATATCTAAACCGTTCCTTGGTCTCCCCGAGGTCGACTCGCCCTTAATTGAGTACCTGGTTGCGGTGTGCTAGCGTCACCCCCAGGGAGACGAAGGTGGCTCCAGCATCGACCTCATGTGCCGTGTTGGATTTATAGGAGCTCGCTAACTTCTCTTCGCTATCGGGGTGTCTTTGTATAGCTGTGGAAAGCAAAAACGTAGTGGTTGGTGCACTGCACGACCAACCTCGCCACCCGAGTTCGATTGTCAGCCACGGCTAACATCAGTGGCGAGCGATAATTATCCAAACAGGACCTGTGTTGGCACAAGCCCTAAATAAGCGCCTGGTGCGATGTATGAACATCTGACCTGGGGAAACAAATGCGGCTGGGTATGGGGTGCCGTGGTGGCAAGATGTTAACCACTTCGCCTGGTATACAGGAAATCGTGGGTTCAATACCAACCCTGACGCCTGCTGCATATTTGGAGTTTCCATGTTCTCCCCATTGTCGCGTGGATTTTTCTCTGGATCCTCCAGATTTTCCGTCCACATTTAGAAACTTGTGTTTGGAGTATTTGGCTGCTGCTATACATTTCCACGTGACAATCCTCGTCGTTGAGCTATCATTTGTGGCCAGGTCGCTTCTGAAAAAGAGCTATATAGCTCAGTGGGCCTTACCTGGTAAAATAGAAAGTTTAGTTTAGCACCGGCTGCAATCACCTTGTGTGCCATGCTAGCGTTAATAGGAGCTCGCTTAACACCATTTGCTACTCTGGGTTACCAAGCCTGGGTGGAATCTTTGGATGGGTGTGCACACAAGTGATTGTCACAGTGAGAAATGTAGCATCTCTTCGTGTCAGAGAACGGCTCTGGAAGATGTCACGCAGGGAGGAAGTCGCTCCAATTGACCTGTTATCCCGCACTCTACGGCGAGCCCTTTCATGTCCCTCACTGCATGTCAATCAAATGAAAACATATTGCTCCCAGTGCAATAGAGTTTACATTCATGTAGCAGCGTCCAAATGTTTAAATAAATAAATAACCTTCAGCTCTACGCAGGCCTCGGCAAGGTAAGGTAATTTACTCTTTTTACCGGGTAAAAGGGTAAAGGTGTGGACATGCCAAGGGGTAAGGGTAGGGTAAAGGTAGGGTAAAGGGTAGGGTAAAGGTAGGGTAAAGGTAGGGTAAAGGTAGGGTAAAGGGTAGGTAAGGTAGGGTAAAGGTAGGGTAAAGGTAGGGTAAAGGTAGGGTAAAGGTAGGGTAAAGGGTAGGGTAAAGGGTAGGGTAAAGGGTAGGGTAAAGGGTAGGGTAAAGGTAGGGTAAAGGGTAGGGTAAAGGGTAGGGTAAAGGTAGGGTAAAGGTAGGGTAAAGGGTAGGGTAAAGGGTAGGGTAAAGGTAGGGTAAAGGTAGGGTAAAGGGTAGGGTAAAGGGTAGGGTAAAGGGTAGGGTAAAGGTGGGGTAAAGGGTAGGGTAAAGGGTAGGGTAAGGGTAGGGTAAAGGGTAGGGTAAAGGGTAGGGTAAAGGTAGGGTAAAGGGTAGGGTAAAGGGTAGGGTAGGGTAAAGGTAGGGTAAAGGGTAGGGTAAAGGTAGGGTAAAGGTAGGGTAAAGGGTAGGGTAAAGGTAGGGTAAAGGTAGGGTAAAGGGTAGGGTAAAGGTAGGGTAAAGGTAGGTAAAGGGTAGGGTAAAGGGTAGGGTAAAGGTAGGGTAAAGGTAGGCTCGTTGCTTTTTACCTTACCTGCTAAAGGGTCAAAGGTAGGGTAGAGTGATTGTATTGTGGTAAGGTAAAAGGTAGGGAAAAGGTAGGCTCGTTGTTTTTACACTTTTACCTTGCCGAGGCCTAGCTCTACACACGTCAAAAGAAATGGGGTCTTAAGTTCATTTCGCACGTACGGCCTTTGCGACCAATATTATTTGTGCTAAAGTTTCTTGCGTTGGATCGCGTCAACGTGAATGTGTCTTAAACCCAACACGTTGACTTGAACAAAGAGTATTGAACAAGAACAGCACAGTCTCGACTGCACAAAGTTCAAGGGAAAGGTGATTGCAGACAACAGGAGACGAAAGCCGAGAAGGAGCGACCATGAAATGAAGGACGACTTTGGGCTTTGAAGGGAGGTCCTTTATAGCTGGAGCGGAGATATTGTGCCGGAGAGGGAAGTGAGATGAGAGATGAATGGTCGGCATTCACCATATAACCGTCTTTCTCTCTCTCCTAGAATATGCGTAATGAAGTCATCAGACATGTGTTTAGTTTTGCTGTCTGAATCGAGTCAGACGTATCCTTTCCAAATTCTCGCAGAGCAGTGCATCGCCCTGTTTAGTCGGTAACAGCCCATGGAAGGAGATATCACAGAACTACTTCTGAGCTCTCTTGAAGCGACCTCTGATTCACATTCGGGGGGCGTTGCACTTTTTTTCCACGTCCCCTGCAGCAGTCAAATGTCTGTTGCATAGGAGTCATTACTGGTATTTATTTTAATACCCAAAAAGAGTTGATATGTAGCCAAATAAAAAATGTAAAGCCACTATTTCATGCAGTGGGTTTTCTTTTGCGGTGTGGAGCAGGCTGAGACCATCGGCTTGCTACACTTAACAACCCGCTAAATTGTACAACTCAGTCTGTGTTGAGTCTGTGCATCTTAATGTAGAAATGCGTTTCTCTGCAAGTATATGGGCTTCTACGTGAGTCTTTATGTTAGGCCATGAGTCTCTATGTAAGTATGTGAGTGTCTTGAGTTTATGCGTCTCTCTGTAAGTCATTGGTAAATTGGTGGAAACCATCAGCTCTCGTTGTACATTACATTATGCTTTAATCATGGTCGGATGAGACCCGGTTTCAAACCTAGGATCTCAGCTGCACTTGCTCCGTGAATCTGGCACGCAAGGACACCACCACTAGCCCCCCGAGCTATTGCGGCACCTCTCCTCCCTCCTCAATTCCCATCACAATAAAGAGACACCGAACTTGCCACGGTTCTCACGGTCACCGCAGTCATATGGGGGGGGGGGGAGAGAGAGAGAGACGGGGCGATGATGTAAGGCGCTGATGCCCCCCCCCACCACCGCCGCCGACCGTTTCTCCCCGAGCCCTCGCTACGTCTCCCCACAGGGGTCGAGTGGCTCTTGACAGTCACAGGAGCGAAGGCAACTCAAGCGAGCGAGCTCCGGGGGTAATTCCCCCCTCGAGGGAGATATTCTCAAGGTGAATCTCACTCCTCCGCCGCCGCCGCGAGCCGCTGAAGCCGGTGCTGTGACTCATGCTCCCAGAAATAGCCGGCGCTGGACGACGACGAGGTGGGGAGGTTGGAGGGGAGGGTGGGTGGAACCCCCACCCCCCTCGCCTGGCTAACACTGACCCATGCCCCCCCCCACCAACCCCCATGTGCAGCCAGCCCCGCGCCGAACGGCTGGCGCTAGCGTTCAGACTCGTTTCCTCCCCAGGGTTGGCGGTGGCTCCTGCATTCTTTGCGACGACGGGTCCCCTCCTTGTCCCATAAAATAAATGTTTAGAAGCAGGGTGGGGTGATGCTTCTTGTGTGGGGGGGGTGGAGGGGGGGGGCAGCTGGGGGAGTTTGAGGGGGGTGAGGAGAGGTGATGTGTGCGGCTAGGACCAGAGCGTGGTTGAGCTTAGTTGGCAACGCCAGCTCTGATTGTCCCTCCTATTGCATGCGAACAAATCGCCCCCAACGCGCCCAACGCCCTCGAATCTCGGCAGCTGAGCGAGGCTACATCTGGTTAATGCTTAAGTATGCACACTATTGCGCCAGTAGTTTAGGGTTAGATTAGTTTTTTTATGGTTATTACTGTAGTTCGTGTTGAGGGTAGGGTTATAGTTATTCTTGTTGCTAGGGTTAGTGTTTTGGTTAGGATGAGTGCACGTTTATGGGTGAGGTTTGGGTTATTGCTTTCACTCGGGTTAACATCAGCTTGTGTTAGGGATGGCGTTCATATGTAGGTCAGGGCTATAGTGATATCTAGGGTTAATATCAGTGTTCGCGATATCATTTAAGTTCAGTTTTGTATCGGGGTTAGTGTTAGCGTTAGGGTATGGTTGCAGCTAGCTTCAGTATCAGTGTTGGTGTTATGGGGGCTATTGTTGTAGCCGGTGTCATTATCGGCGCGAGGATCAGGTATCGGCGTGAGCGTGCAGGCGAGCGTGTTCAGGCGGGCGCGTGCTGCACACGTGTCACCCCCCCCTGCGACACACTCCTCGTGACATAATGCAGAACACAAAGGCGCACGCACGGGCATGGGTGACTCACGCGCGGCCGGCCCGGGGAGGACTTCCTCGCCATGCCGCTTCCTTCCACCGATTTGGCTACGATTTGCTCACGGGCCATTGAGAGAGCGAGGTCGCCAGCGCAAGGACCAGCGAGCCAGGTGCGAGGCTCCACTCTTAATGGGGGAACCCCCCCCCCCCCTCCTCCTCCACAACCCCCACCAATCTCCCTCTCCAGCCTTTCCTTCCGGAGGTGTTTGTGTTGGTGAACAGCACCTGTGGGGCTGTTCACCAGCGAAAGGGCTTTTCCTGGGTTTCTTCAAACTTAATGCAAACGGTACAAAGCCCACGACCAAATCTCCCTAGAACGCAGCGAATCTCATCAGAAGCTAAGACAATTTGGGCCTGGATAGTGCCTACATGGGAAATAAAAACGGACGCCAGGCTCTATCATGGGTGGCTGAGGGGCTGTCATTTGTTGGCAGCAGAGGGCAGTGCAGCAGACTCCTCCACAGTCGTGTACTCTACCTTTATCCTCCCATGCTACCTTCTTCAGCGTGCACTGTGACCGGCATGGTGAAGAATGGCCAGATAACCACCAGGTGTGGGGAGGCCCTCATCCAGTAGTCGATCGACGAAAGGGCTGTACATGTATGGCAGAAGGACGACTCCGCTCATGGCTGACTCGGAGCCGGCACGTCCAAAAGTGGGGCGGTCGCCTTGGCCGGGTCACCTACGCCAGTGCCCGGCGACGTAGATGACGAGCGACTTGACGCTTGGCTGTCACCGCTGAGATTCTGGGTTCGAATCTGGGTGATTAAAACAGGTTGTCAATGTATGTTGCGGGTAAGGACAACCGGGTACAGAGGCTTGATGATCGTTTTATCCTGGTCACTGATTAACGCACAAATACACAGAATAAAACATATTTATTTATTTATTTTCTAGCTGCAAGAAATAAAAATGTAAATTTGGAATGTCATGTGACGAACACTATTTGCGAGGCATGCAATGCAGTGCTCTTTAATTGGAAATAGAAAAGGAAACATCGAAAAAGTGAAGAATGTGGGCTCATGGTGCTGTATAATCGTGTCCTTAGCCTATACAACATGAGGTAATCCAGCAGCATTTGTTTAACAGCCACAGCCTGCTGATGAGACTCAGAGAAGTGAAAACCATGCCGGTGTTTTCGGCATAGACAAATGCTGCTGGAAAGTATTCGTTCGTAAAGTTTATAGGTTGATGGACTTAATTGTCACGTTACTTTATTTTACGCTGGCGTGAAAAATTACCCCCCCCCCCCCCGTTTGTTTTAATGCTTTGTCATCCACAAATCCGCCACAGCAGCGCGTGATGAAAAATATCGCAAAAGCCGGGTCGTCCGGCTCACCTCACCGTTTCTCGTGCGCGACTTCCCCAAATCAGCCTTTGCGGTGGCATCGAATTCTCACTAAATTCGTGCCAAATTCACCAGAAACTCGGCGGCACGATGCCTGGAAGAAGCGTCATTTCATTTTCGACGGAAGAATAACAATTACATTTCTTTAAAACGAAGTCAGTCGGTGGGTGGGGTGGTAGGGAGGGGTTGTGCCGCAGCGATGGTGAGGAATTCGGTTGCTTGTCGTGGGGGTGGGTAGAGTAGTAGCGGCACAGGGTCACAGGAAAACCCCAGGAAATTTGCGGTGTCGTGGCTTCACCCGCTAATGACTTCTGGTCAGCGTGCGGAAGTGTTTTGAAGTGTCGCCCTTAATGGGGCCTGTCATCATTTTTATGTTTGCCCAAGATCCCCGGCCGCCACCCCCCCACCCACCACCGTCGCCAGGCCGGGTTGGCTGGGTAGATAGAGGATGGGGCTAGCGCTGGGCGCAGGGGCATCCTGTGTTTTGCTTGCTCAGGTCCATGTCGATGCCGCGCCAGACTTTACGGACGGCATCGCGCCCAGCAGCGAGGACAGCGCGCGCGCCTCCACCGCCGCCCCTCTTGTCTGTCATCGCGCGGCGGCCCGCGCAGTGCTTATTCTATGTCGCTCGGCTCGCCCGGTCTCCTACCTCGCATGCACTCGCGCCGCTTTTCCTCTGCTGCTTGGAAGTGTTTAATGTGAGCGAGTCGTGACACATGCCTTTGTGTTATTTGACATTCGCATCTATCTGTCACGAGCCTTTTTGGTTGATGGGCCTCCGTCGTGTCCGCGGTAGTCATTCGTTCGCCGCAGTGGATGGATAATGAGGCGTGCAATCTCCACTCTCACTTTTTGCCTTGTCCGAACGCGCAGTGTTGTGCGGTCTCTGCTATTTGCACCGAGCACCTGTTGCTTTGCAACTCGCTTTTGGCAGTGAGGCGGTGGTTGCCGAGCTGTTGGTTATCTCCGTAAAAAAAGTGTCTTCCTCTCGCGGTCAAACTACTTACATTTTTTAAAACGGGAATTTTTTTCTGTTTTCGTGTACTGTTCATCCTCGCACTACTTTTGGTTCCCGGGTTCTACAGGGAATGATGGACACACAAACAATAGGAATCTAATTTTTCTTTTGCTACCTTGACCCAAGCTGCCCTGCGTGGGCAGAGAAACGTCTCCTTTATCCCCACTTTGTGGTGGAGGGCGTGTGGGTGGGTGGATGGGTGTGTTGTTGCCGGTCTACGTATTTGCGTGTGAGCTTTTGGGAGGCTACTCGGCAAGGCGGCGCACCGAGACGCACGCTGACATGACGTAGCCAACAATGCCCGCGCGCGTCAGACTCGACAATCATCGCTGCGGAGCGCTTTTAGCGCTGGCGCACGTGCGCGCACTCAACGACGGCAACGCGAGGATCGGGGAGGGGGGGCGCGGGGCATTGGCGGGTGCGCGACGCACTCCGCTAAAGCGAGCCAGGGTCGGTGGATCGCGCACGGATGCGCAAAGGTTTGGAGTCGTCATCGTGCATGTGCGTGGCATCTGCCTGCAGGGCTACTAGGTCAGCTGAAGGTGGCAGGACAGCAAGTAGGTTGTGACCCACCTGCGCGGAATGTTCAAGTGTGGGGTTCTACCCTGGGCACTCTCCCACACGCAAAATTGTAATTGAAAGTAAATCAAATAAAAAGTCACGGAGGTAGACTGCGTACGTGCCAACGAGCGCCGTCGTGCGCTCGCCATATCTCTGAAGCCATCGGCTGAGCGGTTTCTCCTTTCCGATTCACGATCACCGCTGCTCGCCAAGTCTGGGACGTTGTTGTTGTATCGGCCGTGGGGCAGAGAAAGTAGTTTTTGTAGTGGCTACACAAACTTGGCTCCTGTCCTCCCGCCTTGGCTGTATTATTATTATTATTCTCGTGCAACAGTCTAAACACGGGGCCGACCCGGCCTGTTAATGATTTGGTTTCCGGGCGGCTGTTCCCCCATCAGAGTGGGCATGATGTGACCGCCTCTTCTGGGGTCGCCTGGATGCCTGCCCAATGCTACCTGTCGTCAGGCCTGCCCTCCCGCGATCCTCGCTGACCCTGGGTCAAAGGTGACAAGGTGACGGTCGTGCAACGCTGAGGTGGCCAGGTTGCTCGGATGATTGAGACGGCAGCGATGAGATGTGGGACCACGGAGGTTCCAAGGATGGGCGTGTCTGTCAAGAGCTCTAAACGGCAGTGTCGGACGTAATCGAGGCAGCAACCGATGAGATCTTTGGTTTGGGTTCTGGGGCTGGATTTGTCTCGCTCTTTTCAAGAGGGTCCTCATGGCCGTGGCAGCAACACCGTACAAGCACTGCTGACATGCCAAGTTATTAAGGGGTGTGTGTCTTTCAGAGGATTTTAGTGACGATATCAGTCACTGACCCTGGGTTCCAGCCACCGGGCTGGTAAAATACCAAGTTAATGTGGAGTGACGAAAATCTTGGACACGATGTCGATTATGGCGTGACAATTATCATTGCGATTGATGACAACGTTGATGAAGATGTTGATGATTATTGATAACAGCTCTCCCTAGGGTTATCTGAATCGTGTTCAAGTCACTCATGTGTCTCCTGTCTTCTGCAGCGCTACTCTGGCTGAATCTAGTGTCCTGTTGATAGCCTCGGCCCTGTCACAGGAATGTGTAATTTCCGGCACTGGCTCAGAGCTATACACGGAAGATAAGCACCACCTCAATGCTCATTTGAGCGACATCTCTTTTACTTGAGTGGATACTCAACTCAAATGTTTACTGTTCACCACAACGTTTCAGCGTGTGAACTTTGAAGTTCTGTCTTTTCAAATGTGGTTTGAATGTGTGGGTGGGTGCCTTCTCTTGTGTACATTTTTGTGGGTACCTGTGTTTGTGTTGTCTGCTTTTAAGTGTATGTGTTAGTGCATGTTAGTGTGTGAATTTACGTGTGAATCACTGTCTTTGCTGGTGTCTGTGTGTTTGTCTATAGACGTGTCTGTGTGCCTGTGCATTGTTGCGTGTGCGCGAATGTGTTCGCGTGTAGTGTGTCCATATCCTTGTGTGTGCCCGTCTGTTTTGTGTGAATGTCGGCGTGGTGCTGGCCACCCACCCCCCTCGTGTGCTGTGTCGGCCTTCGTAGCTGCTGCTCGCGAACGGCACTTGCCCGAACAGTCTGGTAAAACACGTGTGTGCTCGTGTGTGCTCGTGTGTGCCTGTGCATTTGTGTGTTGGTGGAGGACGGTGGCTCAGAGTGGAATACGATATCGGAACCGGTCCTGAGCCTCTCGTCGATGAACTTGGCCTCGAATGATCACTCTGCAGAGCAGAAACGTCAGAACTTGGTGGGGGAGACAAAGGCGGCTGGGCGCAGTGCAGGCTGCACCACCACCCGCTCGAACCCCCCCATGCCAACTTTAACAGATGCTCGCGAACTGCATCAACCCCAACGGCTTATCCGACTTCACGGCTGGTGCGTGTGTTTATTTACGTGTGAGTATGTTTACGTGTGTGTGTGTGCGCTCGTGTCTGTGCTTGGTATTGAGCTGAACATTTGTCAGGGCAAGACGCCCTTGCGCTGAGCCCGAGATGAATTCTTCTCGGCTCAAATGTAGAAACGCAATACTTGACATGCAGATGACCGTGGTGGTTTTAAGTCCAGTGTTTATCCTTTATATAAACCCCCCCCCTCCCCCGAGAAATCAGGTTGCGCTGGTGTCAGCGCGCCCGGCTCGCAGTCGCGAATTCCAAGTCCCGATGCTGCTGGGGTCCGACTTAACCCATCAATGCCGTCATCGCCGTGATCATCGTTGTGTTGTTATCGTAGTCAGTCAATCACTGTCGTTGGCAGCAGGGTGGCACGTGATGAAGGGCCTGGGTTCGTTCGATTCTAAACCCGTGTGCACCTTTTCTCAGTGGAGTTTGTACTTTCTCCCCTTTTTCTGCATGAGTTTCTTCTGGGTTCTCCAGTGTTCTCCCATAGCTAATAAAAAAACACACACACATGCGGCGTAACTGGTGTTGACCATACATCCCCAATGTTGAGAGAAAAAAAGTGAAAATTACTCAAGGGGGATTAGCACGGTTGGCAGGAACCTGAAATAAGAGACTTGAGAGTTAGTGACGCTTTCCTGGGTAAACAGTTTTATATAACACGTTAAACTGCTTTTTATAATAATTATAACTGCCTTGGTTATCATGTATTGTTATCCCCATAAATGATTAATTTTATTGTCATCAGCATCATCATCCATCCACCCATCTTTAATATGATTTGTTTATTGTCATCATCATGATCGTCATAATTGTGGTCGTCATCATTATTAATCATCATCAGTGTTATAATTTTCATTGTCATCATCCATCCATCTCATAAGTGTCATCATTGTATTTGGCATCGTTACCACCCATCATCATAGTTTTAGTTATTTTCTTCGCTAACATCATCTTCATGACCACCATCACCACAATTAACTATTCATCCCTCACCACGTCCAGGTCATGCTTTGTCCGTGAATCATCATCATCTTGAGTCGTCATTCCTCCGTGGTCAAGAAAATGAGCACCGCTCAGTAGGAGATTAACCGGTGACCGTGCTCTGGAGAAAACCCTGCCCCTACCCTGGATAAAAGCCTGTCCTACCCATTGCAATGTGGAACTTCCATCATTATCTTAGGGGATAGACACTGACCAATGCTCTTTTGGGTCAAATATTTCTTTGTCTAGTTAGGGGCCATCCATAAATGACGTCACGCGATTTTGGACGATTTTTGACCCCCCCCCCCCCCCTCGTCACACGGGCGTCAGAAAAAGTCAGCCCCCCCTCAAATATGACGTCACAAAGCTCTGCCCCCCCCCCTCCCCCCAAAAACCATATTTCCAATTTGTAAATAAAACATGCTTCAAATCGCTTTAAACTATTGTCATTGTAGTGCGTATTTAATGTGGCCCTGCACTATGATGTTGTAGGAGAAAACACGTATTAAAAAGGAGGCGTTGGCAAGCTTAAATTTAGCATAAAATTCACTTGAAAATATTCAACGTCTAACTAAAACTGCAGATGTTCAGAATATTATATTGAAATTATAACTATCAAAAAAATATTTGAAACTTCGTAGTAGAATGAAGCAAAATGGAGAGTACAATTATAACAATCATATATTCATTCCACAGAATGAAAAGCCCTGGTAGAATCATTAGAATCAAAATGTTTAATAACAATCATTAAAAAAAAATGTTCATAATGTATGCTTCTCCATTCTCCCATGGAGAATCAAAATACTCCTTCATGGAATAAATAAAAGGTGACCTTAGTAAATTTAAATAATCAAATAGTTAATAATGAACATTAATCAAAATTAGTGTTGTTATAACAATTCTATATTTATTTAAAGTTGCGCATTTTGATGTGACGTCACATTTCTCAACCCCCTCCCCCTCGTCACACATCGTCACAAATGTCTGACCCCCCCCCCTAAGGTGCGTGACGTCATTTATGGACGGCCCTTTATCCCATTTGCTGGTGGCAATTCATTTGCTCCCGTCTAAAAAAAATTCGACGAAACCCAAAGTCCGTCAGGACGAGAATCCGGCGAATCTGTGCTTGTGACTTTGACCTTTGACCTCGGAAGCTCTGCACAGTTGTCGCGCCCACAAAGTGAATTTTTCGCGGGAACAACGGCGGCACATTTACGATTCCATCGGAGCCCAGGGTAGACAGATCGATGGATCTGATAGATCGTGGTAGATCTGTCATGATAGCACATTACATAGATCAGTGCGCTAACCGCTGTGCCACCGCTCCACCGCCAAGAAAGACTCGGAAAGATTCGGGCTTTACGTGCACAGGGGTGAAGCACGCAGCCACAAGCTCGCACTTGACGCACCGCCACTTGACATCACAACAACAAGGAAGATCTGAAAAGTGCCGACGATCGATACTTAAGGCTGTCGGAATGAGTGGAAATGATGTCACCCAGATCTCCTGATCCCGAGTGTCCTAATGTCTCTTAATGCGGTGGATAATTACACGGTCTGTGCCCGCCGTCTTCCCCCCCGCCCCCATCAGGGAGGGAGAAGCTTTCCAAGTAAGAGGCCAGGTTGGTGGCTCGGGCTGGGTGCTGGCGGGGGGGGGGGGGGTGCGGTGACAGGGCCGGTGGCAGTGCCGTGCCCTGACTCGCTTGTTTGTTGCCTAAATAGTGCACGTGGCCGACATGCTCGACACGACATTTGCGGAGCCGTGTCCCATCAGAGAGGGCATGCATGCACGCACGCGCGTTCTCACCCATTACGCACCCACAAAACACAAAGATCCCGCGTGTGTAGCCTACACAGACTGTTGGGGCGAGCGCTGTTCAGAAGCAACTATGAAGGTCGGCTCGGCGCATGGGGGCGTGGGTGGGCGTTGTAGCCAACACCATGCCCATCCGCCTTTATCTTCCCAGTGCTGATATTTACTGTACACACCGTACCAGGTTCTCATTTTAACGTAGATTAGAAACACAGTGACAACTGCTGATGTTATCCATGGCTGGGTATCAGTCAAACTCAGGTTTCAGCGTTTTTGGTTCATTGAGTGAATTGCTTGGCCCAGCGACGGTGCCCACGCACATGGCCTGGGGTGCATCTGGGGTGGTGTTGCCAACACCACGGCCGACCGCCTTCATCTTCCAAGTACTCTGCCACCAGCACTGTGGAGGCAACGAAGATTAGTGGATCATCGCAACAAATGTTGTGAAACTCCCTTGAGGGCCATGCCTTAACCTGACTCGCCAGTAGAAGGCAGTACAGCAAGTGTGACTGATCGCCATCAGTTTCCGTCTGTACGGGGATGGTGTGTAGCACCCTCGCGCAAGGCGTGGGTTTTCTCCCAGTGCTCCGGTTTCCTCCGACATGTATAGACGCTCGTCGTAAATTGCCTGAATACATCTTAAAATAAAAACCCGGTGGAGCACGACTCTCCTGAAAAAGCGCCCGAGGACTCGGCGTGGCTTTCCTGGAGAAATAAGTAAATTGTTACGATGATTATTATTACTATGCACACCACTCCGTACACGCGTGACATCAAACACAAAACCACGCGCACGTCGGCCCGTCACGTCGTGCATTTGCGCACGACGGCGCGTCCTGTCGTGCGCATGCACACATGTGTGTGTGCAGCGTCACGTTGCGCGCGTGCGCGTGTCGGCAGCGTCGTGGCTGCGGCACGGCTCGGCACGGCTCGGCACAGCGCTCACTGTGACAGCTCCCACCACCTCCGCTGCCGCCGACTCCGCCACGGCCCACGGGTGGTAACGTGCGACTCGCCCACGAGCGTGCTCGGGTTCAGAGCCCCCCCAGGCTTCTTCCTAGCGTTGATTAATGCTGTTGTGGAGCAGGAGAGTGGCTTGCGCCAGGCTTTCACACAACTCGAAATTGCGACGACCTTCTGGTTGGGCTCGCATAGAGGAGGGTGGCGTGACCAACACCACGCCCGGCTGTATTTATCTTCCAAGCACCGATGTTTACACCCCCGTACCAGGTACTCATTTGAGGCTTAGTCGACCTAGGGGCGGCCCAGTGCCAGGTTAAGATACTTCGTCAGTGATGTTGGTCGTAAGCGGGAATCGAACTCGGACGGCCGGGTTTGTAGCGCAGCACACTTTAACAGCTGCGCCACCGTTCACTAAAGATACAAGACAAAGATCTCCCGTGTCGCCTTAACAGACTTTTGATACACACACACACTCAGGCAGCAAGCTTTTATCCATCTTAGATTATCATCAGAACTGTCCAAACACGGGTGAGATCACTCTTCCCCCCCCCAGTGTTTACCCTTTTCTTTAACGCGAGAGAGCACACCTGATTGGCCAGTCAGTCTTTGGCGACGGGACTTTTGAAACTAGTTGCCTGTTGACGACAGTTGATCGTCGTCTTCACGGCCATCGTGAGCGTTCACATTCCCAGCCGCCGAACTAGCGTGTGCTCACAGGTGCCATCGTAGCGCAAGTGTACTACAGCTCTCCGAGTTGGGCCGTGCGCTTCGGTTGGGCACGGTGGTCCGGCGTTGCCGTCGGCACGTGTTGGGAGCTTCTTCAGCCACTAAAGAAGCGAGTCAGTTGCTGAAGAAGCCTCCAAGCACGTGGAGCAAAACCGGCGTAGGACAACGCGGGCACGACCCGCAAACACGGCGTGCCCGCCCCAAAAAAAACCGATGCGGCAGTAATTGATGTGGTCGGCCCGAACTTGAGTTGTGCGGCGACGCGTCGATTAACGTTGATTTTTATTGTGACGACGATCACAGAGAGTCGTGCTACTCGTGCATGTCAACGAGCAGCGATTGCTCGCAGAACATTCACATCACTTGGGGACGACATGCTTACACACAATACAAGAGAGACGGGGTTGAATTGTTAATTTGCTCCTAAATATGCTAAGCAGGCATGGGGTGGACCTGGGTTGAGTTTTTTTAAAAATAAATAACCACTGATTTTATTGCCTTTCTCCTTTCATCCCACCGCTGACTGTGCCCATCAAACATTAACTAATGTGTCCCTGCCTCCACTCTGGGGGTCGCTCACCTCACAATAGTAAGGTCGTAAGTTCGGATCCTCTGGGTGCTGCGTGAATGAGTACCGCGTCCTGCCAAGTGGATAGCGGGGGTTCTATAGAGAGACTAGGACAGGGATGTGAAATTTCCACCGCTGGTTTGAGGCTTTTTGGCAAAGTTGAGTGCTCCGTCGATTGTGGAGATGCACGCACTCGCTGCGCAATGATGCATTCACTCCTCAATAAAAAAAATTTGAATTGTTACGTTAACAATAATTGCGCATTTCAGAATTGATTCATCATCAGCCCTTTGTCAGTCCACTGCTGGCTGAATGCATTCCCCGCACCTCCGCTTAGAAGATGAATCTCTGCAGTCACAAAAGCTTTAAATCGAAATTTAGTGCAAAAGAAGTTCATACATCGACTGTGTCTATCAGGAGGGTTGTTTGTCCATACTTCTACACACTGTGTCTCTAAGCCAGTTAGTGAAGTGGGGTGGGGGGGGTCGGGGGGGCTCCCAGGACCGGTTTTGCTCACCGTATCGCTCACCGTCAATGTTAACCCTGGCCGGGAATCAAACTGTGAGGTCACCTCATTCGAAACACAGCGCTAACCACTGCGCCACCACTCCGCTGTTTTCTCCGCCGAGTGTATAGCCCGGAGGCAGACCGCAGCTCCGGATGACAATCACGCTGCACCTGACATGCGTAAAAGCCTGCGCTGGAGGTGAGGTGAGGGTGGGACAGGTGATGGGAGGGGGGGGACAGGTGATGGGGTGATGGGAGGTTGAAATTTGCGTATTTGTACAGGTGGATAAGAGGTCTCCATTTCAAACAGCGCACCCTTGATGCACGAGGAGGCCTCCTGACCCAGAGCTCAGATTCTGTATTGGGAGTTATTATTAAAATAGATTTTTATTTTCAAGTGGTAGATGCTACGATTCTCAAAAATAGTTGTTTTGTGTTTACGATTACCGCGTGCGCAAAACCGGTTAAATCCTGGTTTAGCCGCATGGAAAGATATGTTTAGCGATAAATGTACATTTATTTTGCGGAGAAACGGGAAACTGCCACGGCGTTACGGTTGGCACTCTGCGCTTGTCGCCGAGAAGTCGCCGTTTGGGGGGGGGGGGGGGCCACGGTGGTGAGTTGTTAACTACCTCGCCTGGTATGGAGGAGGTCGTGGGTTCAATCCCGACCCTGCTGTGTATTTTGGAGTTTGCATGTTCTCCCCGTGGTTGTGTGGATTTTTCTCTGGTTTTTCCCGCCACATTTAGAATCAACAGGCGTTTAGTGTATTCGGCTGCTGCAGGGTCAGCCACTTCGTTGAGCTGTCGCTTCTGAAAAAGAGCTACATAGCTCAGTGGGCCTTACCTGATAGTTTAGTTTAGACTGCATCTCCTGTCGCTGCATTTTAAACTGAGGTAAATTTCCTGAAATTCACCTCAGATCCCCCTCGCCACCACCGCCTGTGTCCACCCAGTAGTGTAAATGTGTTCACCGCAGCGCGTCAATCGGCCGGTCACGTGTGGTGGGGTAAAGTGTGGGTACGCTCGCCTCTGTCCAACACATCTGGTCAGTGTGCAAGAATAAACCAATAGAGCTCCCTCGAGTTTAGGCCCTTTCGCCAGCAGTGGCATGAGTGAGAAATTGCAGCGCTGCACCTTAATTTTATTTTAAGGTTGTTGCAGTGGTAACACTTGCGCCTCAGAAACATATGTAATTATAATTTACCCAAATGTTATTTACCTATAGGCCTGCCACCGTGCTGTTTGTCCTTTTGCATTTCACGAGAATCGATTACCGGTCCCTGTCTTTCAGAATTGATGATCGATGTTGAAGATTAGGCAAAGAAACAGAGAAATAGGCAACAAGAAGTTTGTAGCGACCTATATTTTTGGCCTGCGTGAGCGTGCGCGTATTTGTTTCAGGCGTGCGTGTGTGTGTGCACGATGTGCGAGGGTGATTGTGTAGCGGCGAGCGCGTCACGCTACGACCCCGGCGATCCGAATGCGATTCTCGCTCGCGACCAATAACAGTGGTGAAGATTTCAACCGGTACTGGACTTCCCCGAGGTCAGGGGGCCGGCATCCTGCAGCTCTGGAGCGGCATGCGGCTCTTTAAGGACTAGTTCGTGACGTTATTCACGTGCATTGGCAGCTCTTGAAATATCGCGTTTTTTACTGAATTCAGAAAAATAGTCTCTTCGTGTTATTGTGGCTGTCGACCCTTGCCTGGGGTCAACTCGGCCTCAAATGAGTACCTGGTGCAGTGGGTAAACATCGCCACTGGGGAGACAAAGGCGTGTTGCTGGCCACCCACCCCCTCGTGTGCCGTGCCGGCCTTTATAGTTGCTCACTCATAGCGCATGCTTATCGCCACATCTCTAGATCTGAGCGGCGGCCTCTGTGTGTGTGTGTGTGGCGAGTGGGCACACTGACGCAGTCGCACCTGCCGAGGAGGGCACTCTTGAATCTGCCCGAGTCTGCACCCCTGCACGCAGCGCGTGTTCACCTGCGCCAATGCTCTCCGAATGTTCTTGATTAAATGTGTGCGTTGAACGAGCATGCCGCGAGGCTTCGAGCTCAAGAATCGATTCTGTTTGACGCTTCCCAACAAAGGTTGAAAGCATTTATGCGATAGCTCTTTCCAGCCGCCTATCCGTAACGCGGGTTGGGGGAGCGGGGGGCGTTCGGGGGCGGGGGAAGTCAGGGCAGCACTATAACTTCCGTAAAGTTGACCCAATGTAGTAACAGTTTGGTGTGACCATACCTCACCCTCCTGGTTAGTGAAGGTGGGGGGGGGGCACGCTGCTGCTTCAGATTTTTACTCGCCACTGATGTTGGCCGTGCTCGAACAGCCACTCTCTACCTGTGAGGGTATTATTGCGTCGGAAACTTGACATGCTCACTTTGTTCCATGCTGAAATTTGCCTTGCGTTGTACATCATCGCTTTGACGGCTCTTTCTCAAGAAAGCTACTCTCGCGTTCCCCACTTATTTGACAATTTTCGTCGCACATCGTTACGAGAACCTGGGGGGTGGGGGGGGGTCGTATGTAGTTGCAAAGACGTTTGGAATCGGGCGAATTAGCCGGACTATTTTTTATTATTTCTTCTTATCGTAGTTTTGTTGAAGAGTTTGTTTATTTTATTTTTTTGTGTGAGCGGAGGGGGGAGGGGAGAGGTGAGAGGGCGGTAGTTAAGCTTTTGGGTTTAGGCTTCAGGTTCTGCTCTTGCCTTAAAGTCTTGTAGCCTAAATCCAGTCACGTCTCCCGGTTAAGCCCCTCTGCAAATGCCCACGGGCCACTTTACAGGGGATTTCAACTCATGCATTTTGTTAGGGGGTGGGGGGGGGTAGAAACAGTGAGCGGGTGGAGAGGTAGGGGAGGGGGGGTGGTAGGGGGGGGGGTACAGGTGGAGGGAGAGGTGGGAGGAACGATGTTTCGTTGCCGCCGCCTTGAGATGGAGAAGCCTCCTCGCTAATTCCGGTGCACGGAATCCCGCACGCTCCCCCCACGTACCGCCACCTCCGTTCGCAGCAAAGAAATAAAGTTGAGCATGTGTGGCAGTCCGACCTGTTTTTGGGAGCTCCCACCGACACGTGGGGGCGAAACGTCGGACATCGTGCCTAACAGCAGAAGTCACAACCTGAATACGTGCCGGAAGCCCCCTTTTTGTTTATCGAGGAAAGCCTCCTTGAGTCACAAGATTCTCTTCTGGAAGGGTCCTGCGCACGGATTATTTGGCCAATTCCGTGACGAGCAATCAAACATCTGCACGGACAGACCAGGAACCCATTTGCTCTGCTGCAGTTTATTTGCCGCCTCACAGAGCTGAAGGTTGGGAGTTTCAGACCGGGCAGTGATCTCTGCGTAATCCACAAACCCTGCCTCCAATACCACGGAATCGCACGCGTGCACCTCCTCGCCTGGCTCACTCGCGTCAAAAAACTCTTCCTCGCGCTCTCTCTGTCCCTCTCACACGTCTCTCATCTGCTCTCTCTCGCTCTCTCTTGCTGTCGCTCATTCGCTGTCTCTCACGCTATCTCTCTCTTACTCACCACCTCTCGCACGCACGCACGCACACACACATGACTCCATCGCCGCCGTGCCGTGGCTTCTTTGGGAGTCACCGTTGCCCTTTTCGTGGTCATCGAGGATTAGTGCTCGGCGTTTTGCGCGGCGACACAGAAAGGAGCACGCTGGCCGTCGCTAATCGCCGCATCGTCATTGCCACCGCCGCCGCGTTGTTAACTCCCTCGCCTCGTATACAGGAGGGCGTGGGTTCGATCCCGACCCTGACGAATGTATATTTGGAGTTTGCGTGTTCTCCCCGTGGTCGTGTGGATTTATCTCCGGGTCCTCCCGTTTTTCCCTCCACATTTAGAAAAGTTCATTTCGAGTATTTGGCTGTGATTTGTGATCAATTCGCTTCTGAAAAAGAGCTGTATAGCTCAGTGGGCCTTACCGTGTAACATAAAATGGTTTAGGCGGATGCGCGCGGGTCGCGGCGTAGTGCTGGCGGACGAGCCTGTGCCCGTTTTGTAATGTGACGAAGGTCGCAAGCGTGTGGAATGTTTATTTGGGAGCTGTGATTTTCCACCGTAAGTCTGAAAAGTCCCCCCTCCCCCCAGACGTCTCTCTTTCAACGGAGACCTGGGGTTCAATAGCAACAACAACAATAACAAATTATAATTTACAGCCTTTTGCCAATTCACTACCTGATTGAGGGCCTTCCCATGCCATGTCAGTCATGGGGGGTTGTTTGACCATACTTCACTACGGTCATTGTGGCTCGGTGAAGGGGCCGGGCGGGCGGGCGGACGGGCGGGCGGACGGGCGAGCGGGCGGGCGGGCGTTGACCCAGGACTGGTTCTCAATATCACTCGCCACTGATGATAACCCTTGGCCGGGAATCTAACTCAAGCTGCGGCTGGATTCATGATCTCGCCTCCAATTAGCACGGTCGGTTACGTACGGTGCGAAAAAAGTTCAGCATCTCTACACACTGTGTGGAGCACAAACCACTGCACCCACCGCTCTGCCCCCCTGCTGTTAAAGGTAATTTCAATAAGTATGCGGACTGGTTGGTAGCGCGATGGGGCAGGGTAGACAAGGGGAGTTGGATCTGAGGCTCGTGAGTCACCAGCCCTACTGGTTTCCCACCTCGCCGCTGTCTTAACGTGAAGCCTCCTGTCATGCAAGAGGTGCGAGGGGTGGGGGGTGGTTTCAGGCACTCCGATTTCCTCCCACATGAAACGAAACGCACTTCAAAAAGGAATTGGCCAAACATCCCAAGCAAGGTCCCTTGCGGGTAAAAAAAAAATTTGAAACACTTGCTTACACTTTCCTACTTGAGAAGGTCAAAAGTAAGTGTCGTTTCACGTTCAAATATAAGAAAAATAATACTTTTATGATGCCATTTATTTACCCCGAAAAAAAGCCTTATCAAGCCTTAAGGCCCTAGTCCTGTGCACGTGCTCGAAAACCGCTTTTACGAAGGCAGAACTGCACCGAGCCTCAAGACACGCTTTACATGCGAGTTTCTGCGTTGGGATTGTTACTTTATTGGAGAACCCAGGGATAATCCACCACTCGCACGAGGGGAGTTTACAGTGATGAGCTGCAGCTGCGCACAGACGGGTTCAATCAAAATCTGCTCGATGAGTTGACACTGCCGGAGAGATGAGCACTCTGCCACCAGCAGCACCCTCAAGCAAAGAACATCGGAGTGATTTCTTACTCAATTGAGCATTGATTCGCTGCTCGTTTCTCATTTACAGCCCTGACTCTGTGGCGGAAATTCCACATTCCTACGATGAAGGGGGGCGAGTCTGTCCATAGGGCAACCACTTTTTACTTTATCCGCCCGAGAGGTATGATAGGCTGATTCAACCCTCCCGCCCTCCCCCAAACCGGGATGTGAACTCGCAACCTCCCAATTGCGAGCCGCCCTCTCTGCAGTGCCACCCTGACGGATATCAAGATCGGCCACCTGTACACGATAAGAAAGACCGATGCTTTGATAGCTGTCAAACGGGAGCCTCCCCGAACCTTTTTGACCTTCTGTCCCGCGCACCTCAAGACGCGTACACACGCACAGGTAAACGGAGAGGGCTGTTAAAGTGCAAAAAAAAGGAAGCTGCGAACCGTCGATATCGTGAACGCCGATCGAGTGTCGTACAGAAGCGTTGGGCCGGCGTGCGCGTGTCGAGTTACCGCAGCAGGTGTCGGCATTCCAGCGGAGACGTGGCGTGCATTAAATAAAAACTCAATCCGCCCCCTTCAAGTGAGGACTATTTGATATAAAAAAAAGAAATCGCCACACGACGTTCTACAGCGTCGTCTGCATTGCCCGGCGAGCACTTTGATAGCGCTCAGTTCTGTCGGCTGCCCTAAGGCAGTGGTGGAAATTCCACGTTACTGTGGCAGTGCTCGGTCGCACCTGACTCTCGCCTGTCAAGTAGTGTGCATGTTGAACTTCTTTCGCACCGTACATAGCCAACCGTGCTCACCGGAGGTGCCGGTGGTAGGACGACAAACGAAACACAAAAATCAGTTCCAAAGAAATGAGTTGTCAATCTCGATTTAAAGTTAAAAGCTCAAGTGGCTTCCTATCCTATCGGAAGGAAGTGGTGAACATCCCACACATGTCGGGGAGTGTCCTCTCGCTCTCCGTCTTTCCTTTTTCACGACAGCCGACGTTCACTGTACCGGCATCACATGGTGCTGCATCGCACGGTGGTGAACATGATACAGAACGTAGAGTGATGGCGACGATGATCACCATGATGATGATGAAAATGATGAGGACAGTGATGATGATTTTCCAACTGTGCGAAATTCAGATTTACTGTAAATGCGGAAAATAAAAGACGTATACTGTACGAGCGGCCGTACCCTCATTGCCCGATTATCTGTCGGCTTCGACCACAGCCACCTTCTTACTGCTGGATCATGCACAGTAATCATCAGCCACGATCTAGTCACCGCTGGATGAAGGCCTCCCAGCACATTGTCTCTCACTGCCTCACGATGGCAGCCTTCACGCGGCCCACTCCGTGAAAATGAGAAATCATGACGAATGCCTTCAACGTGGCGACCGCCTTTCTCGTGACGATGATCCAATGGTGCAACGATGCATCCTTCTCCTGCGCACCAGCTGTTTTGATCTGACCTGGTCCTGGCCACCCGCTTCGCCAACCCACGCTGACGGGCGTGCGGTGAGGTACGGTCAAGCAACCTAGCAACATCGATCAATCGTGGGGCAGACGTTCATCCAGCAGTGGATTCACAAAGGGTTGTTTACACCAAGTGCACAACATGGAGTAAAACAAGAAGCAAAAAACGAGACACACAGAATCGGTTTTGGAATGGAATGGCGGTCCACCCCCCCCGCCCCGCTCGGTGGACAGTTCGTCACGTGGCTGCAGGTGTGAGCGAAACACTGGCGTCTAATTTACATCTCCCTTTAGGGACCATCCTTTGATATCTAAAACAAATACTCCCCCTCCTTTTTTTGTCCATTTTTGTTGATCGTATTATTTTATTTTTTTCAATGGAGATCGAATCTCAGCGACTGCACCCGCCGATCATTGCAGAATGTCCCATTTCAGCTACAAAACACCGCGGTTATAAAAAGCTTGTGCAGTTTCTCCAGAGGCACGCCAACCACGCCAGATATGCGGCTCGCACGCCCACGCAATACCGGCGTCGGGCGCGCAGCGCCGCAGATGATGTCGCAACACCTTTATTGATGGTGCCCTTTATTTTTCTCTTGCCTGACTTCGCGACCTGTGTGTTGGTGCCCCATTCGGTGGAGCGCTGGGCCCGCTCATAGCAAGAGCGCCGCCCCCACCAGCTCTCAATCTTGGCCATCGCTGTTGTCGAATGCATTCATCAGAATGAATACTATGGCGATCGTTGGATGTGGCGATCGTTGTCGGCATCATCAGCGCAATTATAATCGCCGTCACGATTATCTTCGTCCTGGTCACAATCACTGCTCTCACCATTGTAACCATCGGCGTCATCATCATTCATCGTCATGACCATCATCGTCATGATACATTGTCATCCTCATTGCCGTCGTTATCAACATCATCGTTATCTTACATCCTCCCCCTCGAGGCGCAGGTGGAATGAGCACCGCGCACAGAGTGTGGCCGCGTGGCTCGGAGGTCGGAGTGCCGAGCCAGCGCCACGGCGGGGCACGGTTCCCATCCCCGTGTCAGCGGTCCGTGACGAAGCTCGGCTCTCAAGTGCTGCAGCGAGTCGATGGACTTGTTCCGGTCACCGGCCACCGCACACAAACAAAATATATTCTCGTTCAAATTTAGTTCTGCACCGCCTTGACTCGTGGTGAAACACTTTGACCTTTGACTTCAGTCCAACCACAATAGAATCTCAAAATCCTGGTAATGAGATAATGAACCTCGCTTATTACCGAATGCTTTTTTTTCCAACCCCCGATTAGCTCGTTTACTCACAACCCCCTTCCCCTACCTCTGTTCCTCCTCGAACCGTACCCATTTTGAAAATTACACACTCACCACTGTAATTGTGTTAAAGCCCGCGGTCTTTGTGACATTGTCGGCCGGTGGGCGTGGAGCGTGCGTGTGTGCGTGCCCACACGACGCAGTCTTTTCTGAATTAATCTTCCGCAGCTGCCACGAGACACGCGTACGGCGCTTGCATCACAGACGCTGCTCATTGCAGGGGTGGGGGGGGGGTAAGTGGGGGGGTGGGGGGGGTGTTGGGATCGAGGCGGGGAGCTGTGCAACCCCTGCCGTGACCGTGTTGCATTCGTGGCAGAAAGGTTGCGTGGATCGGCTTAAGAGCCGTCACTCAGCGAGCGCGTGTAAGCGTGTAATTTGCCGTTCCCGAAGTGGCAGGAGGGGGGAGTGCTCCACTTCTACGCTTGGCATTTGGAGATAGCTTCCATTTCCCCCCCCCGCCTCACCCCCCCCTCCTCCCGTAGCTCCGTGCACTTGACTCCTCTGCCCCCGCACGGTAGCGAGGGATTTGCCGACACGGTTCCAGTTGAGTTGGGAGGGGGGGGGGGGATCGCGTAGGCCAAAGTGCGGTGGCACGCGAAGACCACGTGGCCGCTACGCGCGCCGCACTGTGTGCGCGACGCTGCTGAGCGGTGCCCCCGTTGGCCCACCGGCACCAACGAGGGGGCACGTGCGATCGGAACCCAGCTGCTGGATCACTCGCTCCATCGCTCACTCGCTCGAAAACCTCGCCTCTGCACAGAACCCCAGCGAGGATTTTGTTTTGTTTTAAGCAAGAATTTGCTTAAAACGCCGCAACGCCCTCCGTTCCGCGTGTTTCGTGCCGCGATCCGGTCACCGCTGCACCTGCTTCTCTTAGCGAATGCCAAACAGGGCCAAGTTTAAAGGCCGAAGTGGGGGAGGAGGAGGGGGGGGCTAACCAAATAAAACCACAAGAATATCTGAAATGTTTCACCCGTTGCCAACGCGACATTGATCCACGGAAGAGTCGCGGTTTAAATATCTCCTCCTGTGAAGATAAAACTGCCAATTCACCTCAAAAACCCCGTCTAATCTCCGCTTGCGCCGAACGCCGACTGTCATGCACTACAACACCGTTTGCCTTTCATGGCCAACTCCCACAATGCACCATATGTGGTAACCTATTTGCAGTACCTGCGCTCCCTTAATGCACCCTGATGTAGTTGTTGTTCCGGCTCCCACAGTGCGTCATATTACGTGCTAACGTAACGATAGTGCAGGCTGCCAACGTGCACCGCGCATGCCATGCTGCACCTTATAAATGTGCAGCGGATTACTGCCACGGTGATATTTCTCGAGCAGTGCTACGGTGGCGCTCTTGAGCTCGACGTTCCATCGTTTAGGATTCAAACTCGTTCCTCTGGGACATACAGCCTCGTGGAACGTAGCTGCACGATCAGAGCTGTGTGTAGCGTCTTGTTGGGATCTTCATTTGGTCAGCCACGTTATCCGGACACACTGTGTGTGTATGTGTGAGATCAGCAGCTACGGTGTACCAGCGTTAGATCCTAAACTTTGCTCCCTGCTGGGCTGGTTATCGGCCAGCCTATTGAAGCCGCCTGTCAACTGTCATTTCTTCTCCTTGGGCGCAGGCCAACAGCCAATCATCCCCACTCACAACCTCTCCTGTAACGACCGCTGCTGCCACAAACTACACGATTGTCACCCGCATGTGGGCCCTGGCACAAACCTCGACGGTTTTCGTCGTTTTCAGGTCGGCGCTTGCAAAAGAGGCTATTGCGTCTTATGTTTCAATGGGCCGGTATTTCATCAAATAAAGGATACTTACAAGAGCGGTCTGTCAAGCGTGCCAAGCCAGGCGCCTGATAAGCGTTGATTGCGGAATGTTGTCACGCTTCGAGCTCGTAACTCTATATTCCTCTCTCGCTCCGAAGTGGCGTTATCAGGGAGAAATCTTAAGACACCTCCGCAGGGCCAAGCCAACCCTGTAGGCTGCAGTGAAACGGCCCTAATGATATTTGTTTACTCGCTTTGAGCAGTAAACAAGCCTCTGCAACAGTGTTTTTTATTTATTTAACCTGTAAACGCACAAGGCAGGCAGGCAGGCAGGCATGCCGCGGCAGGTGAGCAGTGATGTGGGTCAGTGGGGGTTAGCGGGGCCTGGCAGGGGTCCCCGCGCGAGTCCAGGGTCCAGCGCAACCCCGCGGGCTACGAGAAGGGCACCTGGACGCGTGCCTCGCCTCCCGCCGCCCGCAATTAGCTCTGTCAGGTGCTGCCCTCCCGACTCCCCACCCCAATCTCCCCACCCAAATCTCCCCACCCCCATCTCCCCACCCCCATCTCCCCACCCCCATCTCCCCACCCCCATCTCCCCACCCCCATCTCCCCACCCCCATCTCCCCACCCCCATCTCCCTACCCCCATCTCCCCCCCCCTCGCCTTGGGGCTCTCTGACAATCAGCTGCCATTGAACTGTCGCGCGGAAGACTGTTAGGCATGGAGTTTGAAGGGCCTCGCTTTTGCGCCACCATCGTACGCACGGAGACGACTCCCTGCGATCCGTTTGGTCCACGGCGCGAAAGTGGCGCGACGGATAAATAGTGGGAGCATCGTGGCGAACATAAACATCTTTCAATAAATCAATGGTCAAATGATGATGATTATGACGATGCCCATGTATGATAAAAAATTCCCGCTGTGTACGTATTTTCGCGGTCATGCCATGAAACTCTCCTCCGATGCGCTTTCAGGTCGTGCCGCTCGTCGTACGGCATGCTGTCCGACGTTTCCCATCTTGAGAGAATCCCGCGGCGCTCAACATCGAGCGCCGCGCCCAACAACGCGCGGTGCAGCCCAAAAACGGCGGCGGAGAGATCGCGACGGTTGTTTGCCGTTGGGGGCGCTGGCTGACATCACGGGAAGCAGTAAAGGTTCATCCTTGGCACCGAAGTCTCGAGCGAAGGGGTTTAACCTTTAACCGAGACGATCGCTGTGTAGCACGGTCTGCGATTAGGGTCGGGTGGGGGCGAGGACAGAGAGGATGATTTACGGTGGGAGGTGCTGAGTCTCTAGGAAACATTAAACGCGTGAAGACTCCGCAGATTGCAGTCGTACGTTGATCATGATTGTATATATTCACACCGCTGTGGATTCTGTAGATTCCCACCGCTGTTGCGTCTTTAGGTGTACCCCTCTGGATTTTACAGATTCATGCAACTATAGATTGTCTACGTGTGGATTCTATAATATTCACAACTCCTGTCGAGTCTGCAGATTCATACCATTGTGTATTCTGCTCACCTTTACGAATTTACACCATGATCGATTGTACACCTGCAGCAATCAAATAACGAAAGATAACCAAGGACTCAGACTCCTCGTGACGATTCGTTGCATCTTTGGGAGTGGGGGGGGGGTGTGATTTTTTTCCTTACTAGTGGGCACCACGGTGGCGAGATGTTACCTACCTTGGCTGTTATACAGGAGGTTGTGGATTCGATCCCAACCGTGACGTCTGTATATTTGGAGTTTGCAGTGTCTCTCCCCGTGGTTGCGTGGATTTTTGTCCGGGTCCTCCGGTTTTTCCCTTCCCATTTAGAAACGTGCGTTTAGAGTATTTGGCTGCTATAAGTTCCCCCGTTATGATAAACCACTTTGTTGGGCTATCATTTGTGGCCAGGTCGCTTCTGATAAAGAGCTATTAGCTCAGTTGGCCTTACTTGGTAAAATTAAAAAATATTTTGTATACTAAATAAATCGTTGTTTTACTTGTGCCTGGTCTCCCCAGATTGCGGTTTCCGTGTTCCGATCCGTGGCCATTTGTAAGCGTTCTTTCTGTGTGGCCGTATGCACGTGAGCGAGATGTACATTTTATTGGCCCGGGTAAGGGTTGATCGTGATGCGAGGAAAAGGTGAAAATCACGCGGATAACTTTCTGACTTCCACACTGTATTTCGTAAAAACAAAAATGTAAACTCCTCCTCTACTCGGGGATGCTCAGGTGACAGAGTCGGCACTACTTGAGCTCCTAGGTTTGAATCCAAGCTGCAGCTACCTCGCACGTGTGAGTGTGTGTATGCATGCGTGTACGTGCAATTGTTTCTCCTCGCTTTGTCCATGCCGCCCTTCTTAGGTGCTCGTGAACGGAACCTGGCCCCAATAATCTTTGCTTTTTTGCACTTGAATGTGCATAGGTCCACGTGTTCACACGTGTGTGTGTCTTCACTCGTGTTTGTTCTCACCCATGTGCTGCGCGTGTGTTCACTGGTGTGTGTGTGTGTGCGTTCAGCCATGTGCGCAGAGCGAGGAAGAGCAGTGCGTCTCGGAGTCTCCGTCGCCACCGCCCGTGGAGCCGGAGGCGGACGACGGGCTGCGCACGACCACCAGCGCGCTCTCCGTGCAGGAGTACTTCGCCAGGAAGATGGCGGACGCCCGGCGCGGCGCTGCGGCGGCGGCGGCTAGCGTCGGCCGTGGAGGACGGGCACAGCAGAGCGACGAAGGGCAGGACGAGCCGGGTCGGTAGAAAGAGGATGACGGCGGATGACGAGCCGGGCGGGGAGGAAGGCGATCCGCGGGCCCTGCAGCCTGCCCGAAGGCGAGGACGATGGCCCCGAGTTAGGGGAGGATGCCGCGGTTAGCGTGCGCGAGAAGAAAAAGAGGAAGAAGGACAAGAAGAGACGGAGGAGGGAGGAGGTGGAGGAGGTGGAGAGAGCAAAGCCCGTAGAAAACGACGAGGAGAGCGCAGAGCGTGACCTGCCGAGTGGAGACGTCGAGCAGCCGAGGAAGAAGAAGAAGGAAAAGAAGAAGAAAAATAAATCGAGGGACAGCGATTGACGATTGACGGGAGTCTCGCTCGTCTCTGATAGGGTGAAGAGTTTGGCGTTCTGTGAGAGGTCACGTCAAACCATTGTCCAAATCAACACGGCTCCTGGACCTTACTGCCTCTAGGGATGGGATGGCCTTCACGAGGCATGTCACGAAACGTCGGTTCCATTGATTAAACCCGGTTCTTCTGCCCACGCTGCGAACACACATTTAGCGTGCAGTCACTATTTAGAGGTTTGTGAAACTTACATTCAGATATTTTGCTCACGTAAAAAAACTAAAATGTATTAATGAGACGGGGGGGGGGGGGGGAACAAAACGGAAACAATGCGAATAAAACGATAAATATGAATATGTTCTTAATTTGAAACGCGACCCCAAAATTGCGAGGGTTCACCGGATCTCCAGCGGGTGGAGTCGCTATGCACCCTGCCCTCGGGGAGGGGGGGGGGCTGGCGGTTAGCGTGACCTTTCTGTTGATGCTGCCGACTCGGCTGACAATTCTGACCTCTGATCTCACTTTTTTAGCCCTTTGACCACAACACCACAGCAGAGAGAAGGTGCAGCGTGATGATGGGAGTAACCACCAGTCACCACCAACATCATCATCAGCCATGGTCTCTCCACTGCAGGATGAAGGCCTCTCCACACTGTATCGGTCGTAGCGGTTGTTTGAGTATACTTCATCACGCCGATCATCGAGTTGGTTGAAGGGGCAGCAGGCCCAGCAAACGTTCAGATTTCACTCGTCACTGCTCGTAGCCGTGGCTGGAAATCAACATGAGGTCGCCAGGTCCATAGCACACTGCCGCTATCCACCGCGCAACTCACGACATGGCAACGGCGTCGACGTGTTAGCTTGTCATTATTTATTTGCTTTTGGTAGGATTTGTATTTTTACTTCAACAGCTCACTTTTGCCATCTCACATTGGCGTTACCGGTAGTTGAGGTTGGTATCTGACCACCCCCCCCCCCCCCCAGGTGGACCATCACTGAATGTCGATCGTGGGAAGCTCTCGAGCTGAGCAAATAACGGACGTACACTTCTGACATTTTAAATACGCAGGCAGTCGTTGGCGTGATCGCGGAGCGGCTTTTTTTGTTTGTTACTTGCGTGTCGCATACCAACTATTGAGGACTAACTCGGATATAAATAACCACTTGTGCCGTCCCCCTCGGGTAGGGGGAGAGTTGGCTCGTAAAATACCGCGATGACGGACTTACCAGCTTGGTGTTCGCCTCGTCCAGTTGACTCATCCCATTAATGAGCCGTATTCGCGATGGTTACCTACGGGGTCGATTGTTATTAAATTCTTTCACGACGAGGTCACCTACTGCTTTGTGGAACGTGCGCAGCCACGGCTGCGGTGTCTTCGGTGCGCAATGGGCAGCGAAGGTGAGGGGGGGAGAGAGGCGTCCCACCCGTGGGTGTGCGTGTCACTGACCAGAGCGAGGCCACCTCTGAGAATGTTTTCAATAAATCAACTTGTTTCGCGTCAACTCTTGCGTGCAGATTTGTTTTTTGTTTGCTTTTCAGTTGCTCGATTAGACTGGCCTCTTGATGAATCTGAAAGTTGCCGGATTTCACTGTCACATATACTTTTAAGGTCATCGTCATCATCGTCACCACCCCCATTACCTGTTCACTGCTGGATGTGGAGCTCCCCAAGCCGCCGACATTTCCTGTCGATGCATCAATCCACCTTGTGTGTGCACGAGCTGGTGTAATCACTCCGTCTCCGTGGGGGACGTGCCCTGGGCTGTGTTCCCTCTGCCTTGGCTGGCACTCCATCGCTTATCTCGACCACCGATCATCATCAGTGACATGTCTTGCTCAAGATCTCCGGTCTTAATAGTTCACCGTGATGTCGATAACCTGTTTATAGTTTCTGTTTCGTTTGTTCCTCGCCGTGTTTCTTTCTGAATTGATCAGCTTTTAAATTGGTGTTTGTTTAGTATCCACTTCTCTGATTCACATATCGTAGCACGTAATGTTCACTGGTATAGGATGACTCAACCTTGTATCTGCCGTGCTTTTATAAGCATTTAATTGAACGCCACTAAAAGGAAACGTGCGTGCCCCACATCAATGGCCACGCCGCATGTGCGCCTCCGCAGATTTCTAAGTGGCCCGAACTGACAGGGCAGCCATCAATCTCTGGTCGCAACAACAACAGCAACATTCTGACAATTTAGGGTCCTCGGGGATTAGGGCGTCCACGCTTACGTGGCTGCTGCTGCTGCGGTTGCTGCTGCAACAGGGGCTTGTGGTTAGGGTTGGACTCAGGATTGAGGCTCCTCCAGGGATGGCTCAAGGGGCTCGTCCACGGTTACCGTGAAGGGAACAGCTGACACCGCTGAGGTCCAGAATTCAATTCGGGCTTTCGGCCACTCGTGGTAAAACCAGGTGCTCAAGTGTAACGAGTTGATGTATCAACCCGGTCATCAATGGCTACGCGTGGAAAAAAAAGCTACGGTATTAAACTTGATTTGATAAAATTCCAGTTCTGAAAATGACACTTCGGTTTGATTGACATGCGACGAACGCTCGGTGCAGGGCATGTAGATTGACGAAAAGGCGATTAAAGTTGACCAAGAGGCGATTGGCAAGGTCGTGTGACTCGCGTCACCTCCTGGGGGGACACCCAATCCTGTGACGCTCGCCGGTGTGCACAGCTCACTGCGGAGATGCCCCAATTGGAAACTTGTCACCGTCTCGTGTCAACGCGACACAGGCGACGGTACAAAGTGAAATATTATTCTCCGCGTAAAAACAAAAAAACATTACGAGCGGGTTCAAATGAATAAATGTCCCACCGTACCAGGGGAGGAGACACGAACAAGAACATTTGTTTGACAAACACACACAACACACAACAATAAAAAAAATAAGAACCTGAAAAAGCGACGGGGCTTGATCCGACAAGCGTTGTGACGCACGATCTGCGGAGTTTGCGACCTTTCGTGAGCCGCGCGTGCCTCAATTAGCCGTGGCTCAAGCCCTTTTCGCCCCCGCCCCCCCAGGTGTGCTGCGTTAGGCTGCCCGAGGTGGTGGGAGCGGGGGGAGCTGAGGGGTGGGTGGCACGACGGTCTGGGACCTGGACCCACAGCGACTCGTGGCCCGTGGGGGCGGGGGTGTCGTGGTGATTTCCCCGTTTCTTATCAGCCTGAGGGCTACCACCTGGAAGCGGCAGAATGTGTTTCCCTGTGTGTGCGTGTGTACGTGCGTGTGTACGTGCGTGTGTGTGCGTGTACGTGTGTGTGCGTGCGTGTGCACGTGTGTGCGCGTGTGTGCGCGTGTGTGTGTGCGTGCGCGTGTGCACGTGTGTACACGTGTGTGTGTGCACGTGTGTGCGCGTGTGTGCGCGTGTGTGTGCGCGTGCGTGTGTGTGTGCGTGTGTGTGCGTGTGTGTGTGTGCGTGTGCGCGTGTGTGTGTGCGCGTGTGTGTGTGCGTGCGTGTGTGTGCGTGTGTGTGTGCGTGCGTGTGTGTGCGTGTGTGTGTGTGCGTGTGTGCGTGTGTGTGTGCGTGCGTGTGTGCGCGTGTGTGTGTGCGCGTGTGTGTGTGCGCGTGTGTGTGCGTGTGTGCGTGTGTGTGTGCGTGCGTGTGTGTGTGCGTGCGTGTGTGCGCGTGCGTGTGTGCGCGTGTGTGTGCGCGCGTGTGTGTGCGCGTGTGTGTGTGTGTGCGTCAAATGAGTACCTAGTGCGGCGTGCAAACATCGCCACGAGGGAGACAAAGGCGGCCGGGCGTGGTGTTGGCCACACACCCCCTCGTGTGCCGTGCCGGCCTTCATAGGTGCTCGCTAACAGCACTTGCCCCAACAGTCTGTTGAGGCTATACGGGGCGACTGTCCATGCACAAGCGGCGTCTCGCTCACACAGCACGTGCCCCAACAGTCAATTCACGTGTGTGTGTGTGTCTGTATATGTATTGCAAGTGGCGGGGAGGGGGGTGTTTCTGAAGGTTGTGGGGTCACGTGGGAGGAGGGGGTAGAGGTCTTCAGACCGATACAATTGTCCCTGCGCACGCGTTTAGGAGGAGGGGTGGGGGTGGTGGTGGGGGTGGTGGGCGCTATTGCTCGCCGTGTGCGTGTGTCCCGCGGCTTAGCGTTGTCAAAATACGGAGGCGACAGGGGTCTGACGGCAGAGTGAGTGAGTCCCACGTGGGCGGTGGGTCGTCGTCGTGTCTGTGCGTGTGCGCCTCTCCAGAAGGGGTTTCACCGCTCCAACGGGGCTGTCGCGTGGCTATTTCATAAATGTTCGCCAACTGTTGAGCTACCTGTCTGAATGCGTGGCTACCCAGATGCCTTCTTCCTTCGCCCACCTCAATATAGGTCTACCACCTTACCTGTTTGCCTACCAAGCCTGTCTCTGTGCATACCTACACAACGGATTGTCTGTCAGTTGACATTTATACCCCATCTACCTTACTGCCTATTTGCCAGTGTGCCTACCTCCTCTGCCTGTCTTACCTGCCAAACTGGTGGCCTGTATTTATACTTGCCTGCCTACCTTCTATATTCATACCAACCTCCCTGCCCGCCTACTCACCTAACTACCCGCCTACCTGTCTCCCTACCTACCTGCTAACCTAACTATGCAATGTACACGAACCCATCTGGCGATGCAGCAGCACTTGCCAGCAGGCCCCGACTGCTGATGAGACCCAGAGGGGTTAAACGAATCCAGAGTTTGTTCGCTTAAACAATTGCTACTGGTCCATAACAGAGGGTTTTTTTGGGTTAGATCGCGTAAATATATAAATGTGTCGTTAAAACCCTCCACCACTCGACACAGCCAACTAGTAAGGGTTGTCACGTTAACAGAACGTGCCAATTCGTCACTAGTACAGCACGAGTGTATAGTGTAGTGTATTGTGTAGTGTATAGTAGTGTAATGTATAATAGTGTAGTGTATAGTAGTGTAATGTATAGTAGTGTAGTGTATAGTGTAGTGTATGGTATAGTGTATAGTAGTGTATAGTGTAGTGTATAGTATAGTAGTGTATAATGTAGTGTATGGTATAGTAGTGTAATGTAGAGTAGTATAGTGTATAGTAGTGTAATGTATAGTAGTGTAGTGTATAGTAGTGTGATTTATAGTATAGTAGTGTATAGTGTAGTGTATAATAGTGTAGTGTATAGTAGTGTAGTGTATGGTATAGTGTAGTGTATAGTAGTGTAGTGTATAGTAGTGTAGTGTATAGTATTGTAGTGTATAGTGTAGTATACTAGTACAACGCACCGGTGTGTTGGAGAGCCAAGCCACAACATTGACAATCTGAGTACGACGTATCGCCAGTAATTACAACCAGCTTCATCAGGCGACAGCCAGATTTGTGCAGAAGTCCACCTGTTTCGTTCCTTATCTAGAGGCGTAGATGTGGTGACCACGCTTCTGCGCTCTTGCTGCTGGGTAATCATTCTCTGGAAAGGCCAATAAACAATACGCCGGTGGACTGAGATCTTTGAAATTCTGCGCGAAGACTCAGAATGGAGTTTGGCTCGATATATCTGATCGGATTTTAGTAACGGACGTCGCTGGTCTGATACAATTGGCCAGTCGTCGCAAGCAGGACGCTCCTTCACAACGAGCCTTGGGACTCGGCGGCACGGAACGGATTTGTGTTGTGGTGATGTGAGGACGATACTCGTCTCACGCTGCACGCGGAGGGTGATGAAATCCATACTCTTTGGTTCTTTCGGTAAAGTCACGTAGGTGAAAGAATAATAAAATAATAAAATAAAATAAAAATGAAAATAACTAAATGTATTTTCTTTTTATGTTTATTATTTTATTTTATAATTTTTTTATTATTATTTTCACCTACGTGACTTTACCGAAAGAACCAAAGAGTATGGATCCTTGCAATCACGAAAACTTCAAATCTAGAAGTGATGAAACCCACCTGACGTCAGCGTTCCCAACAGCGTTGGCTAGTACGTGGCACGTGCGTGTGTGTCACGGCCTAAATTCTGCTTTCAAATACATAAATAACCACAACAAGAAGACATCGCCTCGGTGTTGCTGCCTGCCTGTCTCTCCACTGCTGGATGAAGGCTTCACCCCACTCCGCGTCCATCGCGGGAGTTATTTGACCATACTTCGCCACACAGGTCAGTGCGGGTTGGTGGACGGGGGGCAGCCAGGACGGGTGGAGACATCACTTGACTTGACATTAGCCGTGAGCGGGAGCCTCACTTCACTCAGGAGCAGCTAACCATCGCACGAACCGCAGTGTGCACACTACCGTCGTAGCAGTGGCAGTGATCATTAGACCGGCATGTATTGTTTGGAACGCCTCACTGAGTCTCAAGAGTATTTGTCAAGAGGGTCCTGCGTTTGAGCGTTTAGGGAATACCCCGTGAGAATTCAGGCGCGTGAGTTGAGGAATCGGAATCAAACATTTAGCAGAATATTTCATTTATACTGGAGGATTCCGATGGGCTATGAAGCGCTTTTTCACAAATGTCCGGTAGTCGCAGATGTCCTGAGTCCCGGAGAGGGAACAACAGCGGGTGAAGGTAAAGGCGCAAGCCTGCAATTGCTCGCCGCTCACGCCACTGCAGGCGGAAGGGACTGCACAAGAGGCAGCTCTATAAGAGACACTCTGTCTGGTGCGCCGTGGTAATTGGCCTACTCTTCCACGCTGGCTACACGTGAAGGAGTAGCCACACTTTACACCCCCCCTCAAACCACCTGCGGAGTATTCTGACTGCTGAGCGGTCAGGGGCGGAGGGATGAGATTTAAGAAACATGCACCTTTGTTTTCCACTGCTGGACGAAGGCTTCAACGTTGGTGACATTGTTTAGCGTGGGGGCGTGTGGGAGCGGGTTTCTGAGAGTTGGAACTCGCAGAATTCGCTGCTGTGCTGCTGCTGCTGCTGGTTGGATCATCGTGGGTGGGGGGGAGGGGGTATTGACGGGGGGCGGCATTGTGAACGCTGAATCTAAACTAAAAAAAAACGTTTTAAAATATTTTACCAGGTAAGGCCCACTGAGCCATATAGCTCGTTTTCAGAAGCGACCTGCCTACAAATGATAGCTCAACGAAGTGCGTGGCTTCATCGTGTGGACATTTACAGCAGCAGCAGCCACATACTCTAAACGCGTGATGTCGATTATAAATGTCGAGGGGGGGGGGGACCCTGAGAGAAAAACAAAACTCGGAGACACCGCAAACTCCAAATATACAGCAGCAGGCGTCAGGGTCGGGATGGAACCCACGACCTCCTGTATGAGGTAGTTCTATATCGCCACCGCTACGTCCCGAATCCATTGCCCCCCTCACCCCAAAAGCCGCATTGATTCATTGGTTTTGCCACACTGGTCTCTGCAAATGAATACGCTGGGATTTAGAGGTCCCCCGCAATCACTGAGTCATAGTGTAGCGATTCTAGATTTGAAGCTTTCGTGACTGCAAGGATTCATACTCTTAGTTCTTTCGGTAAAGTCACGTAGGTAAAAAAAATGAAATTAAAATTAATATAAAATAAAAACAATAAAATCACGACGTTTCGGAGGCAACACAAGCTTCCGTCTTCAGGTGAAACATAGTGTAGCGGTTTGTGCGCTGCGCTACGAACCCGGCGACCCGGGTTCGATTCCCGCTTCGCGGCCAACACCACCGGTGACGATTATCTGAAACCCTCCTGCGCCTCCCCTAAGTCGACTCAGTCTCAAATTAATACCTGGTTCGGTGTGTAAACATCGCCATTGGGGAGACAAAGGCGGCCCGGCGTGTTGCTGGATACCCACCCCCTCGTGTGCCGTGCCGGCCTTCATAGATGCTCGCTAACAGCACTTGCCCCAACAGTCTGTTAAGGCTACACGGGGGATCTTTGTATTTGTTCGCTGTGTTGTGTGTGTCGTGGTCACCGCACTGCCCTGCGGGACCCGGCACCCCGAGTTTGATTCCAACTCACGACCAATAAGTGGTCAATATTTGAACCGGTCCTGGGCCTCCCCTAGGTCAACTCACCCTTAAACGATGCGATGTGTAAACTCCACTGTTTATTTTAACCGCTATCATCTTATGCACACTTTAATAATTGTCGTAAAGCGCCTTGGCTTAAGGCGATATATATATAGAAGATAAGATGCGCACGTACTGGGAAGACAAAGGCGACCGGGAGTACGTTTGGCTAGCCCACCCCCCCTCGTGTGCCGTGCCGACTTTCATACGTGCTACCCGCTATCAGCACTTGCCCCAACAGTCAGCTCAAGACTACACGGGAGATCTTTGTCTTAGTTTTGAGTCTTAATAAACACTCTTTACTGCCTCTCCTGGCCTCGCTCTCTACAGTCTCTCGCCTCCCCGCGGTGTCAGATTAGAGCTGACATCATCGCCACCACTGTCGTCATCATCATCACGATGGTTGGGGCAAGTGCTGTGAGCGAGCACCTATGTTTGCCGGCACGGCACACGAGGGGTTTAGTGACCAGCACCGTGCCCGACCGCCTCTGTCTCACCATTAGCGATGCTTTTTTACACATCACACCAGGTACTCATTTGAGGCTGAGTCAACCTAGGGGAGGCCCAGCATCGGTTCAGATAATCGTCACTTGGTGTTGGTGGCCGTGAGCGGTAATGGAACTCGGGTCGCCGGGTTCGTAGCGCACCGTAACGCTAACCACTTCCAACATCATCATCACGACCACCATCATCATCACGACGACGACCACCACCATCATCACCAACATCACCGTCGCCACCGCCCACGACAGTGGCAGCCATCGCGACTCCTGCCCCTAACTTGACTGACGCCTCTCGCCCAGCCGCGCGCCTCTACAATGGTTCATCCATTCGGCGGTGGAGGGAGACACGGAGTGGGGGGTGGGGGGGGGGTTGAGACATCGATACAACAGGGAGTCCCGCAGAGACGCTAATACCTGGAGGAGTCCCTAATCCTCCAGAAAGCCCAGGGGAGACACTGCAACTGCGGGGAGTCTAAAATCCCATAGGGGAGTCTTGGGGGGGGGGCGCTGTTTCTGCAGGGAGTCCCTAATGCTGCAGTTACTCTTATCGTGGGGGGGGGACTTCCTCTGCAGGGAGTCCCTAAAGCTGCATGTCGTCTTGGAGATATACTTAAACTTCAGGGAGTACTAGCATGCCGCAGGGAGTATTGTGGAAATGCTGAAACTGTGGGGAATATCTGGTGAGACGCGACTCACACTTTACCCCTCCACGCCCAATAAAAAAACTCCGTCCCGTTGATTCAACTGCCGCGCTCGGAGATCGAACCCGAGTGGAGCTCTGGATTGCAAAGTCCAGCGTGCTTGCGAACTGTCCCACGACAGCAGCAGTAGCCTTACATTCGCGCGTGTGTTTTGAAACATCTTGGAACGGTCCTGAGCTTCCACCTAGGTCGACTCAGCCTCGAATGAGTTCCTGCCGCGGTGTGTTAAGCATCATCAGTGCCGGTGTTGACCGCGCCGCCCCGGGTCCTGGTCCCCCTAACCCCCCCCCCCTAAGTCGACTCAGCCTCGGCTAGAGGCGTCAGTCAAGTTAGGGGCAGGAGTCGCGATGGCTGTCGCGGGGGGTGGCGACGGTGATGTTGATGATGATGGTGGTGGTCGTCGTCGTGATGATGATGGTGGTCGTGATGATGATGGTGGTGGTGGTGATGGTGGTGGTGGTCGTCTTCGTGATGATGACGGTGGTCGTGATGATGATGATGATGGTGGTGGTCGTCTTCGTGATGATGATGGTGGTGGTGGTGATGATGATGGTCGTGATGACGATGATGATGATGGTGGTGGTGGTCGTCGTGATGATGACGGTGGTCGTGATGATGGTGGTGGTGGTGGTAGCGGGGGACGGTGGTGTAGCGGTCAGCGCGCTGCGCTACGAGCCCGGCGACGCGAGTTCGATTCCCGCTCACGGCCAATACCCAGTGACGATTATCGGAACCGGTCCTGAGCCTCCCCTGGGTCGACTCAACCTCAAATAAGTACCTGGTGCGGTGTGTAAAAATCGGCACTAGGGAGACAAAGGCGGCCGGGCGTGGTGCTGGACGCACGCGTGCCGTGCCGGCCCTCCCCTGGGGTCGCTGCCCGCTAACAGCACTTGCCCCAACAGTCTGTTCAGGCTATACGGGGTACCGTTGTCTTTGCATGTATTTCTGTGCGCGTTTCTCTTTGACGAGATACGAAAATGGTCAAAAGTTGCCCGCGACTTACTCCTTGGTCCCGTAGAGAGTTACTAAGTTACCGCTGTCGACTCAACAGTGAATCCCACATCTATTCAACAAACATTACCGCCCTGAAGGAGACCGAACAGCCAAAACGTCAACGACTACATGTTTGTGTTATTACTCACAAAAACAATCATCCTATTAATGTCGCTCATTTCCACTCATTTGCCGATCCACTGCTGGATGAAGGTGTGCCCACGCCGTGCCGGTTGTTGGGGGTCATTTGACCATACTTCACCACGTTCGTTAGTTGATGATGGTGGATTGGGGGAGGGGGGCAAGCCCGGTTCAGATGCCACTCCTCGCCACTGATGTCAGCCGTGGTCGGGAATGGAACTCAGGGCGCCGAGATCACAGCGCAGTGCGCGAACCACAGCGCCACCGCTCCCTCCCCCACCCCCTCCATCGCTTATTGACACTATGAGTGCAGCTAGTAACTCAAACTGTTGACATTCCAACTTGTCCCCGCCACAGGAATGTGGAATTCCCCCCCCCCCCCTACTACCACGGCGACTGCTCCCACCAGTGTTCACGACTCGGCTCACCAAACTGACCGTCTCGCTCTCATCCGCACCGCGTTCAACCACCACCACTGCAGGTAACGACAACTCACTCGCTCGCTCAATCGCACAAAGTCCCCCCTCCCCTCTCCCCGCAAAGCCTTAACACGCAGTCGGGGCCAGTGATATTTGCGGAGTAGCACCTCTTGAAGGTGGCCAGCACCACGTCCGGCCGCCTTTGTCTCCCCGGTGGCGATGTTTACTGCACACCGCACCAGGTACTCGTTTGAGGCTGAGTCCACCCTAGGAGAGCCCCAGCACCGGTCCAGATAATCGTCGATGGTTGTTGGCCGTGAGCGGGAATCGAACTCGGGTAGCCGGGTTCGCAGCGCAGCTCATTGTTTGCGCCACCCTGGGACTCCCCTCCCCAGAGTCTACCCCCCCAACTCCTTAAAAACTTTCATCTAAGGACATCTGATGGCGCTGTTTGTTGCTGGCTCCTTGGCGTTTTGATTCTGTGCTCGACGGGCAACTGAGATTTTGTTTTGTTCGTGGAACTGTTTTGAAACCCGAAGCGCGCGGTGGATATTCCGTGCAGTGCGCAGTCCGCGCGATGGTTTGTGTTTGAGTGTGGGAGGCACTGGGGGTGGATGGATTTGGGTGTCCATGTGGGTGGGGTGAGGACGAGGGGGTGCAGGGAGGTCGGAGAGAAAGAGAGAGAGGGGGGGAGGGTCTAGGGAGGTGCACTTGTAAGAACTCACCAATCAACACGCATACTTGCCGAATCGACCCACAACCACACCCCAACACAACCTCCCCATCATCACCACCACCTCCCTCCTCCCGTGCGCAGCCCTACCCCACCGCATTGGGGGGGTGGTTGAGTTAACTTCCCGACTTGTATACACACACAGACACACACACACACACGCGTGGACACACGGAGATGCATAAATACGGCCGAGACCCCCTCGTGAACGCCATCAGTCACTCGAGCTGTGACCGCTGCGCACGCGCGCGCACCTGAGACGCACGTGGCCCAGTAACCTTATTTTCCAATCCGTCTACCCGCCTAAGCTACACCTAAGCGCTTCGCTACCCACTCGCCTACAACTCTCGCCGCCGCTCGCCTGCGTAGCCCGTGGTCGGACCGCCGTCACACGCGGAGAGACGCGAGGGGAGAGGCGACATCGCGAAGATGTGCGCACTGTCGGTGTCGCTCAACTCTCGATTCGGCGCAGCCATGCAGGGCGCTCACTCCGCCAGTCCTCCTCAATCCAGACTCGGGGCCGTGTACCCGTGGGGCGAGCAGACCGCCCCAGTAGCTCATCAGCATGACCACCACCACCATCAACATCAGCATCATCATCACCATCAGCAGCAGCAGCAGAATCATATTCTTCAGCAGCAGCAGCACCAGCAGCAGCAGCAACAGCCGTGCGGGAAACTGAAGAGCGAGTCGAGAATACGCAGACCCATGAACGCCTTCATGGTCTGGGCTAAAGACGAGAGGAAGAGACTCGCTCAGCAGAACCCGGACCTTCACAACGCCGAGCTGAGCAAGATGCTTGGTGAGTCATTTGGGGGTGGGCGGTGGGAGAGAGAACGCCGGGGTCGTGCGGCTCCTCGCCGTCACCGACGCGCTCGCACTCAACCGCAATCCGAACACGCGTGCAATGTTTCTCCGATGTGTCTTCGGTGCGGCGCGCGCGCGCATTGTTCGGTGTGTTGTCCGACGTTTCGCGCCACGTGTTGGGAGCTTACATTTGGTAGCCTAAGGAGCGAAACGTCGGACATCACGCCGAACAAAGCGCGGTAGAAGCCGACACGTACAGCGGAGAGAGCTGTGCGGCAGCAAGAAGTTGCGCCGGTAGGAGATGGGATATCGTTGGGGTTTTTTTGTTGTTTATTGTGTGATTAGAGTTCCATCGCTGCGCTGGACAATAACACAACAGCACTTAGCCGTGGCAGAAGGCCGATGAGTCGATGGAGTAAAGAGTTTTAAAGGTTTCATCTCCACACGGAGAGACGGACAGAAGTCTGGCTCATTTACCTTGTTCTTGTTATTCTTAAAAAAAACACCGCGGGTGACCGGAGTTGAGAATTAAGTTGAACTCGTTCCATCATCGCTGCGGGGGGTCTGTAAAACGAGTACCGTTTTGTGGAAAGTCCCTAATGGTTGTGGGGTTGTTTGTTTTGTTTTTTTACGGCCTTGTTTTTGTCGTAAAAATGTAGAATTTCCACAATTGCTCAAAAGGCGAAAAGGATGAGCGCTGGCTACTTTGAGCAGCAGTGAGACTTCGCCTTTAAATTTAGCTTAATCTTAAACGCACGAGATTTGTTCGTTTGTTTTTCGTTCATAAATGTTTTCAGAGCCATATTTGTTATTGGACGCGGGCGCGCGCGCGTTGTTGTTGCGCGCCTTCTTCTACAAACACGAGAGCGCGAGAGAGAGAAGGTCCAATCAAGTTCATAAAAGTTTTTAGACTTGAGAGTTTGTTTTGTTATTTTGCGAAAAGAGACTTAGGATATGTAGTCATGGGCTCTCATCTTGGTTACAAGATGCAATTGCTTAATTATAAACAAAAAAAAGCTTGCTTGTGCCGACAGGTCGAGATCAAAAGTATCTCATTTCAAGGGGAGGTTCTGGATCAAATGCATTCATCTCGCCAGCACAGGCGGGTCTCGGGACTCGAGTAGAGGAGCGATACGTTGAAATTCAGAAAGAGGTAAAGATCGTAAAAGACAATGTCGTGATAGGAAAACAATTATAATGCGACAAAATTAAAACTTTTTATTAAATAATCGTAACGGCACATTTCAGCAGAATAAGAAAATCGGATAAGTTAAGCCGCAGAATTAAGTATCACAAGTTAATGTTTAGTTGTAATTATAATATTGACCCATATTTGCCCAAACTCTTTTTGGGATGTTTTGTTAATTCCCGTCAATTAGTGTTTAGTATTAATCTGGTGAGAACACAGCGCCACGAACCCGATCATAGTGAGATCCATTTCCAGTCGGGGTTAAACATCAGTGGGGAGTGATTTCTGAAGCAGTCTCCCTCCATGTCACCAACCAACCCGCGCCGGTCAGCGTGGTGAAGTATGGTCAGGAAAGCCACCATGATCGACGCGGGCGTGGAGAGCCATTTTTAATCCGCCGGGAGATTGACACATGCCCGTAAATAATGATGCTGACGATGACGATACTACGTGTATTAATAAAAAACACACGCGCGTGTGCGTACAAACAGCCCGTATACGAACACACAAAACACACACACACACATTTAGAATGCACACAGCCTGCTTGTCTGCCTGTGGTGCGTCGTAGTTTGGCGGATGGTTGCGCGAGTCGTGGTCCCTCCTCCTCCACCTCTTCCCTTCTTCTGCACCGCCGATTAGCACGGTTGGCTTACGTGCGGTGCAAAAGAAGTCCATCACCCACACACACATAAATACTCCTCCTCCATCTTCACCCCCTCTCACCTCCCACCCACCTGCTCTCATCTCTCCTCCTATTATTGCTGTTGCCCCTCACCTGTCCCCTTCTCATCATCCCTCTCCTAACCTCTCACCTCCTCGCCCCCCGTGTACAGGAAGGTCGTGGCGCTCCCTGAGCGCGGACGAGAAGCGCCCGTTTGTGGACGAGGCGGAGCGGCTGAGAATCCAGCACATGCAGGAGCACCCCAACTACAAGTACCGTCCCCGGCGCAAGAAGCAGGCCAAGAGGCTGGCGGCCAAGCGCCTCGAGGGCGGAGAAGTCCTCCAGGGGGAGCCTGCCCTCGGCAAGAGGGTCGGACTCATCGGAGCGGGAGGAGGAGGTGGAAGCGTTGGCGCCCTGTCTCCACCTCTGCCATCGATGAGCCACTTCAGAGAGCATCAACAACAGCCGCATCATCAGCATCAGCAGCAGCATCAACAGCAGCAGCAGCAGCATCACCCGCATCAGTTTGCCATGGCCGAGAGCTACGGTTTGCCCACGCCCGAGATGTCACCCCTGGACGTGGTGGAGAACGAGCCGGCATTCTTCCCCCCGGACGACGGAGCTCTTCTGATGCAGGGCTACGGAGACTGCGGGGCGCAGTCGTCCTCTGCTGCTCACCATCATCATCTTCCTCCTCCTCCTCCGCATCATCATCATCATCAAGCGGGTGGGCTGAATGCACTAATGCACCCTTCACCCCTGAGTTCCAACATCTATTTCAGTGAATACAACTTTGATCATCATCAGCAGCAGCATCAGCAGCAGCAGCAAAGCCAGCAGCAGCACCATCATCATCACCAGCAGCAGCAGCAGCACCTTCATCATCACCAGCAGCAGCAGCAACAGCATCACGTCTATCCAGGATCGCCTGTCAGCATGGGGCAGCTGTCTCCACCGCCGGAGCCCATCCCGACCGCCCTGCCTGACTCCCTGGAGCACCTGAACCACAGCGACCTGCTGGAGGACGTGGACAGAGACGAGTTCGATCAGTACCTGGACAGCGCCGCGGTCTCCGTGCCGGCCGCCTCGTTCGGCCACTGCGTGGACGCGATGTCGACGTCGTCGCAGCTCTCGTCGTCGTCGTCCTCGTCCTCGTCGTCGTCATCGTCAACCTCCTCCTCCTCCGTCGGCGGTGACTCCAACCTCATCTCCATCTTCGCGGACGCCACCGCTCTTTACTACAGCTCGCTGAGCTTCCACTGACGGGGGGAGGGGGGTGGAGAGGGCGGAGGGCAGAGGCTGGGGCTTGGAGGCAACGGGGAGGACTCAGATTCACTGCACCGTCGCAAACTGACAATCCGCGTCACCCTCCTCGCTCTCATGGACAAGTTACATCCAAATCGCAATGAAGATACTGGCCAGAGAGAGAGAGAGATTTACATACACTGCGTATGCAATTACACACGTGCACACAAGACAAAGATCCCCCGTATAGCCTTAACAGACTGTTGGGGCAAGTGTTGCTAGCGAGCACCTATGAAGGCCGGCACGGCACACGAGGCAGTGGGTGGCCAACACCACGCCCGACCGCCTTTGTCTCCCCAGTGGCGATGTTTTACACACCGCACCAGGTACTGATTTGAGGCTGAGTCGACCTAGGGGAAGCCCAGGACCGGTTCAGATAATCGTCACTGGGTGTTAGCCGTGAACGGGAATCGAACCCGGGTCGCCGGGTTCGTAGCGCAGCGCGCTAACTGCTGCACTACCGCTCCCTAAACGCACACACACACACGCGTACGCACACATGCCAGGCCCAAATCAAACCGTACAGAGAAGTCGGAGAAATACAACAACGCTACCCTCCAAAGTCTCTACGCGTCTCGCGGCGCCGTCGCTTGCACGACATCGCAAGTTGGCCGTAGGAGGAGGAGAGAATGAGGGAGCGGTTCGTTCTCAATCGGTGGGGTGTCTACACACGGGTCGCGCTGCGTTATCCCGCACACGTTTAACCTCTCTCGATGTGCATTGTTTAACCCCGAATGATGTCTTCGTTTTAATGTTGAATCTCGTCAAAAGTTTAAACATCATTCCTCCCCCCACCTTACCCTCCACCCTCCACCCCCCCCCCCCCCCACGATAAAACACGTGCAAATCATAAACCGGCGCGCTAACGCTGTTACATGCTCTGCCTTTAATGTTATTCGTGCGATGAGCGTGTGGGTTATGGTTCAAGGGCAGCAGGATTCGAGATAATCGTGGGTGAAACGGGACATTCATTATTAGTAATCGTGATAATGTGCGTGTGTGTGTGCGTGTGTGCGAAAACTCGTGAGAAAATAATGGTTCCAGCATGCTCTGCATGTCAAGTTGACATCGCCACACCTTGGCTTCATTGCACGATTGGAGGATCTCCTGTCAATCAACGATGAGTCACGGTTAAAAAAGAAAAACTTTTCAGGAATATTTCAATGCATTTAGTTTCTTGAAACGTGGGTACCCCCACCTCTATCAAAAACGTTTGGGCAGCGTGGAAGAGTAGGCCAAATATTTACCCTCTCGAGGAGGTCGTTTCTGCTTTCTCTACCCCCCACCCCCCACCAGCAGTGGATTGACAAAGACAGCTGTACTTGATGTACATTCGTGCATCACGAGTTTACTTGTCAGCAGTACACTACACTGGCATGTTTAAATACCCCGAGATGGTCGTAGCCTCTGCCTGCCACAGCGTCGTGGAATGTCCCACTGCCGATATAAAACTGTGCAAAACGGTAGCACGATCATCTCTGTGCGACAAGCCATCGTACGGCAGTGGTGGTGATGGTAGTGGAGCGTTATGCATGGGAAGGGAAAATTCACCGAACGGAGGCTCTATTTATTTATTTAATTGTCCATCGTTTTAAATTTGTCCACCAAAAAAACACAATAATAATAACATACAACACAATAAATGAGTGTTCTTAAATTTTGACTCGAAGCTTTCGTGACATGCGGGAATTCATAGTCCTTGATTCTTTGGGTAAAGTCACGTAGATAGAAAAAATAAAAGTAAATACAAAAGTAAAAATAACAACGACGTTTCGATTTCGATCACAACACAAGCGATCATCATCAGGAGGAAAAAGGGGGAATGATCGTGAGAACAGCGTTGCCTTCAGGAGCCTTTTCCCTCCTGATGACGATCGCTTGTGTTGTGATCGAAACGTCGTCGGGTTTTTTTTACCTTTGTTTTTTCTATCTACGTGACTTTACCGAAAGTACCAAAGAATATTTGTCCTTCAGTTACAATCACCTCCCCCCCGCCCCTTCCACATGTCTCGAGACATAACACGAGTTATACACACATTATATATTATGTATATATTTATATTCGTTCGTTCAATGTAACGTGGCAACGAACCGGGGAGCGAACCTGTGTCTCGTTGGGTCTAAAGGGCACCTCGCTGCTCGCGAGAGGCCGCCAGACAGCCATTTCCCGGGCAGATATATCCACCCGTCACGCGGACCTCAAAGTGTGTCTTTGTCGTGATGATCGATGCGATGTTGTGTAACCCGGGCTACGCGCCAATGCTGAACCAACGCTGTTTGGCATTTTTGGTTGGGACCGCCAGATCATTGTTGTGGCCCAAAAAACGTTGCTGGCACGTCCTTGGAACGTTTGGGACCAACTTTGGCCCGAACGTCTAAATGGGTATGTTGTCTATTTGTGTGTCGTGCAACCATTACTGTATTAATAGGTGCTCGCTAACAGCAATTGCCCCTAAACTATGTATCCCATAAGGGAGGGGGGGGGGGGGGTTCATAGGTTTGTGTTGAGTGTCGAGCTTTGAGCGACATTTCACGTGCCCACCACGTGCACCTCGCTTGGTGGCGACACAATGGTAATAATTGTCGTTTGTACGTAAATGTGAATCATCGCTGTCATCGTGGGTGATTGTCTATCCACTGCGACTGTGTGTGTGTGTCTGTGTGCGTGATTATGGGGAGCGGTGGTGTAGCGGTTAGCGCGCTGCGCTACGAACCTGGCGACCCGAAGTTCGATTCCCGCTCACGGCCAACACCCAGTGACGATTATCTGAACCGGTCATGGGCCTCCCCTAGGTCGACTCAGCCTCAAATGAGTACCTGGCGCGGTGTGTAAAAACATCGCCACTGGGGAGACAAAAGCAGCCGGGCGTGGTGCTGGCCACCCACCCCCTCGTGTGCCGTGCTGGCCTTTATAGGTTCTCGCTAACAGCACTTGTCCCTACAGTTTGTTCAGGCTATAGGGGGGATCTTTGTCTTCTTTGTATGTTATATACTCTACGCGAGTGTGGGGGGGGGGGTATGATGCATTGTGAATAGTGAAGACACCGTGCTGCACAGAACCCGAGCGAACCCACTTCGAGCCCTGACTTCGTGGTGGCCAACTGGAATCTCAACCTGAGTGTGTGAGTGTGTGAGTGAGTGTGTGAGTGTGTGAGTGTGTGAGTGTGTGAGTGAGTGTGTGAGTGTGTGAGTGAGTGTGTGAGTGTGTGAGTGAGTATGTGTGTGACCCGGTGTGACAATGATGGCACCAAGATGTTTAAAAATTTATATTTTACTCGGGGGGGGGGGGGGGGGCGGGCGTGTGGGGGGGGGGGAGATGGTGTTTATTTTATAACGAGTGACAACTACTGAGAAGGAGCGGGCCTGCAGGAGTATCGATGTTAAATAACTTTTCTCTTGTAAACGTGTTACATAGCGATATATTTTTTTCTTAAGCATTTTTGTACAAAAGTTTATTTCATCCAATATCGCGGGAAGTGTGGGGGGCTATTATTTGATAAATATAATGATGATGTTAACAATAATAATGTATCATTTACTGTGTTTTAATTATTCTGTTAGACATTCCTTAACAAGAGCTCTCGGTTGGAGCTCAATGTTTGAGATGGGGTTTTTGTTGTTTTTTGTGTTTCATTAAAATGACATTACTGATGCCGTGAGTGAAATGTGAATTATTTTGTCAAATAATTCTTACAATATCAATAACAATAATAGTGAATATAACGTACATGAATCTTCAAAATCCACTGCTGGGTGAAGGCCCTCCCTCCACGCCGCGTTGCCTCGTGTGTGGCGGGTTGTGTGGCCAAACTTTGGGGAGCGGTGGCGCAGTGGTTAGCGCGTTGCGCTCCGACCCTTGCAAACCCGAGTTCCATTCCCGCTCACGATGCCTCCAATGAGGACCTGGTGCGGTGTGTAAACATCGCCAGTGGGTAGGCAAAGGCGACCAGGCGTGGTGCTGGCCACACCACCGCTTCCACTCGGACGGCCCGGCCTGCACTGAGCACCTTGGAGTTCTGAATTAATTAGCATTGGGAGACAAAGGCGGCCGGGCGCGTGGTGGTTTTCCGACCACACCGACTCACCACCACCACCGCCGCCACCACTGCCCCCTCGTCGTGTCCGGGTTAAGCGCGCTGCGCTACGAACCCGGCGGCCCGAGATCGAGTCCCGCTCACGGCCAACACCAGTGACGATTATCTGAACCGGTTCTGGGCCACCCCTGGGTCGGCTCGGCCTCAAATGAGTGCCTGCTGGTGCGGTGTGTCGTAAAGATCGCCGCTGGGGAGACAAAGGCTGCCGGGCGTGGTGTTGGCCACCGACCCCCTCGTGTGCCGTGCCGGCCATCATAGGTGCACGCTAACAGCACTTGCCCCAACAGTCTGTTGAGGCTATAGGGGAACCTTTGTCTTGACGCTGCTAAGTGCGTGTTGGTGGTGAACGCGGGAAGCATAAACGTTGGAGCATGGATATAGTTAAGCCTGCTCCACCGACTGTTCACTACCTAGCCCCCCCCCCCTCTCTCATCCTGTGCGATCTGTTATGTATGTGCGTATGTATGTTGAACTTCGTTCGCACCTTACATAGCCAACCGTGCTCATCGGCGGTGCGGAGGTAAGAGACAACAAACTTAACACAAAAAGCAGTTCTAAAGAAGTGAATTTCGATTTAAAGCTTTCGTGACTGCAGGGATTCATCTTCTTGGTTCTTTCGGTAAAGTCACGTAGAAGGAAAATAATAAAATAATAAATGAGCCATTCAGACTCTGTCTTCTCGACAGACCTGTTCTTCACCTGAGGACGGCTGCTTGCGTTGTGGCCGAAACGTCGTGAGAATTATTTTATTATTTGTTATTTTCATTATTTTATTATTTACATTCTACATGACTCTAAAGAAGTGAGCTTGTGAAACTAGATGATGTAAAAGTGCACAGCTCCCAGTGGCTTCATCATGTCGGGAGGAGGAAGAGCGTTCCAGACGGCCCGAGGAAACGTTTCTGAAATCGCGCGGCGATTCGTTGACCGCCGTCTTTGTAGGGGTGGTCGCTCATCGCTGCGCATTGCAGATCATCTCGAGCACGGTTCAAATGTCGTCTGCGCTGCACTGAACGGGTTCGACTCCGTTCGTGGGGTGTTCTCGTGCCGATAAACACCGGGGCCAAATCAGCGGCATTTGTTGAGCAGGCCCAAAACAAAGTCTGCTGATGAGACTCGGAGACGTTAAGAGTTGGGGTTTAAGGGCGATATCGGCTGATGAGCCCAAATGTTAAGTTTAAAATTTCGACGCTAAAACAGAAACGTTGTACTACTATTATTGCACCGCTTGATTAGCCAGATCGGTGCGTGTATAAATACTGCAGGTTACAATTACAAACGCGTTAGTGCTCACGATTAAAAAATAAGCAAAGCGTGCCCATTAACACACACACACTCACATACACACCGGTTAGTGTTTAACGAGTTTAACAAGCAGTGACTGGGGTGGAGTGGTGGTGCAGTGATTAGCATACCGCGCTACGAACCCACGGACCCGTGCTCCATTCCGAACGTGGGTTTTGCGAGTGATAGACGTCGATGGCTGTCGAGGCCTCCTCTTTCACCGCCCCGATACTGACCAACGTGGTGAAGTATGGTCAAACGACCCTCGCGACCAGGGGGGGGGGGGGGGGGTCGGAAACCCGCAGCTCCGGTGCCGCATGCGGCCCTTCATGGACTCCTCTGTGACGTGCTGTACCCACGTGTGTACCCACGTGTGTACAGCACGTGCTGTACCCACATGCTGTACCTACGTGCTGTACCCACGTGGGACAGCACGTGGGTACCCACGTGTGTACCCACGCATTGCAGCGCCGGATTATCCTCGTAGCAAAAGTAGCTACATACTCTTTGTTTTTTTCGGTAAAGTCACGTAGGCATAAAATAAATCACGACGTTTCGGGCGCAACACAAGCGTCCATCATCGGGTGGGAAAGCATGTGATTTATTTTATTTTATACCTACGTGACTTTACCGAAAAAAGCAAAGAGTATGGATTCCTGCAGTCACGAAAGCTTCACATCAAGATTAAAAGTAGCTATATTTGAACCTCATAGCGGTACCCCGGGGTACCACAGTCGTCCCCCCGGCTCTCGCATCATGTCCGTGACGCAGTCGTTTTTAGTCTGTTGATGGTCGGCGATGCGGCAATCGACTCATCTCGACGAGCTGTACACGATGCACCACCACGGTGCGTACCGCGCGCGTTCGACATCGCGGAGTAGCACCGATTTCGGATTGAGTGGTACCCCAGTCGCGGAGTTGAGTACACCCCAGAAATAAAATATTTAATTGCCTAAATGCTTTCAAGGCTATCAATTCCGGTTCGAGTGATTCTGCACTTGCTCTATTGCTATAGTACTATACCGCTTTTAATTTTATGAACGTGTGGGTGTTTAAGGTGAGCGATTTGTCGTATTATATGGCTGTATAGCAAATGAAAAAATACAATTACTTTACTATGCAAGTTAAACATTTGTGTTTTAATATTTAAGTGTGTTTTTTTTATTTAGGGCACCTTCATAACATATGCTACAGGCCCTGCGCTAGCTTCATCCGGCACTGACGTATTGACGTGCACTGCGGCTCTTGACACGTTGAGTTTTGTGCGGAATTCCCAAGAAAAAAAACGTCTCTTCTTGTTATGTTTTGGCTGCCGACGCCAGCTCAGGACCGACATGGCCTTCATCCAGCAGTGGAGTTTCCACATGCAAGACACACAGCCACGATCTCGTCCCGAGCGTGACTGGCCAATCCATCTAGGGTTGACGGATCACATTGAGACGTCGCGTGTGTGTGTGTGGAGAGAGAGACTCCAATCTACGGGACTCGTCGGCCTGTCTGCGAAGGCAGTGCAGCAAGTATGTTTCTGTTTTGTCCTGTGCGGATATTTTTTGTTGTTGTGCATCGCTTCATCGCAAACTCTTGTCTGCGTGGCCTCAAGAGTCCTGTCACTCTCTCACAATGAGCCCACATTCAAGGCGAGCCGCAGTCGTGCGATTGTGGCCATGCGACCCAAACAATCTGGACCATACAGTTAGTAAACCCATAGATACACATGGAGACACGTAGAGACGTTATAGGGTTACATTAGAGCAGTGTTTCTAAACCTTTACCGCAGCGCTGCACCCCTTTGGTTCTCAATCGTAAAAATGTTGATAATGTTACTAAATTTCGATTTAAAGCTTTCGTGACTGCAGGGATTCATCTTCTTGGTTCTTTCGGTAAAGTCACGTAGAAGGGAAATAATAAAATAATAATAAAATAATAAAAAGAAAACATAATAAAATACAATTCTCACGACGTTTCGGCCACAACGCAAGCAGCCGTCCTCAGGTGAAGAACAGGTCTGTCATTCAGACGCTGTCTTTCCGACAGACCTGTTCTTCACCTTCCACCCTGCACCTCCAATTAGCACTGTTGGCTCCGTACGGCGCCAAAGAAGTTCAACATACATGCAGTGCCATACAAGCCCACGAAAGCATCATCGCCGCCTGCTGGCAGACTTCACTCCGTCTGAAGACACGGCCCCCGACTTCGTGGCAGCCTCGCGCGGTGAGCATGGCGCGAGTAGCAGAAGTGCGAGATTATTATTTACGTATTCTCCAGATTATAAGACGCACCCCGCCCCCGCATCCCCCGTGATTACAAACACAAGTTGGTGGTGCGCCTTATAATCCGGTAGGTGTGTGTGTGTGTGTGCGCGAGAGACCCGATTTGTACCACTGCATTGACACCAGGCGGACACGCGTTTAAGGGTGCGTCTTACTTTCCGAAGCATCTTGGATCAGAAGCATTAACTCCCCCCCCCCCCCACGCCGCCGCCGCCCTCTCTCCCAGCAGTGGCGAGATGTTAACTACCTCGCCTGGTGTACAGGAAGTCGTGGGTTCGATACCTGACGCCTGCTGCTGTATATTTGGAGTTTGCATGTCTCTCAACCCGTGGTCGCGAGGATTTTTCTCCGGGTCCTCCGGTTTTTCCCCTTCCACATTTACAATGAACATCATGCGTGTATACTCTTTGGCTGCTGTACCTTTACAAACGATGAGCCACATTCGTTGAGTTAGCATTTGTGATAGTCAGGTCGCGTCTGAAAAAGAGATTTATATCTGAGTGAGCCTTACCTGGTAAAATCAAATAAAAAGTATTTATAGTTTTCACTGCCCCCGGTTCTCTTCTCAAATCCGATCGTCAGGCCCAAGCAAAGGTTTAAATCTTCACCAAATATTTTCCCGGGGTAGCCGACAACTGCGTCAGGAGCAGCGGAGTGTATCGCTGTGACGTCTCAATTCGTATTGGTGGATCGGGGCATCGCGTCGCTCTACATTGTCGGGTCTGTTTTGGATGACCACGGTCGCACATTGCAGAGTGCCTGCTAACCCCCACAGCCATAGCGAGAGTTATCCTGGCGGTGGTGTGCCTGGTGCGGACATACTCGACACATTTTAAACAAAAAGTCACTGACGCGCCAATCTGGGTAGATCCGGCTGAAATCAAGCGTCGATTCCTGGCCACTGGGCATCTGTGACAACAACAAAAAGAAGGGCTTCATAGCCAATCGGATTCCTCCAGTGGATATCAAAAAAAACATATTCTGGTTTTGACACTGACCCCTGACCTCGTCCGCCTGGTAGGAAGTGGCGCGCGGTGCTCCTCTGTTAAGCAGCCAGACGAATTCGCTGGCCCCATCGCCTGCCCGCAGCGCAGCGGTGCGCAGGATATGCCACGTCCGGCCGTGTCGCGTGACGGTCCATCCGTCCAAAGGCACCGCGCTCGGTGGTTTTTCTTTTCTTTTCGCGTGAAGCCCTGTGGCCAATAAATGTGGAGTGCACGATAGCGTACTTATTTAACGAGCTGATTGCACGTAAGTTCGCTTTGGATTGTTTGGGTACAACTGAAGTTATTTCCGTGTCAGGGTGTTACCACACAGGTCACAGATTTGGTTCCAGCCCACGAATTACATCCAGGTCTGTGTTGTGTGTGTGGTTTTTTTTTGGGGGGGGGGGGATGGGTGGACTGGCGATGAAATATAGAGTACTTAAAAGCATCGTAAAATTTAAAACGTATCCTAAAGGTACCCAGCTGGATGAAAGCGTGTGCCTCTGAACGTGTCAGGGTTTCTGCGTGTCTATGTGTGTTTACTTTTACTATGTTTATCTTACCATGTAAGGCCCATTGAGCTACGTAGCTCTTTTTCAGAAGCGACCTGACCATCACAAATTACTCTGAATGCACGTTTCTCAATGTGGAGGGGAAAACCAGAGGACTCGGAGAAAAATCCACGCGACCATGGGGAGAGACACGCAAACTCCAAATATACAGACGTGAGTGCTGGGATCGAACCCACTACCTCCTGTATACCAGGCGAGGTAGTTCGCATCTCACCAGGCAATCGCCACGTGCATACATAAGAGAACACATACTACGTGAGGGGTTTCCTCTGTAAGTTCTGTCATTCCGTGATTTCTACACAAGTGTCTTTGTAAGTCTATGTGTCTCTGTGTAAAATGTATGGGTCTCTATGAAAGTCTATGTGTGGTTCCGTAAGTGTATGGGTGTCTATGTAAGTCTTTGGGGTGTCTATGCAAGTTTTATGGATCCGTATGTCAGTCTCCCGCCGTCTATGTAATGATACAGTCGATACAGACTGCCTCGGGCAGGTGTTGCTTCTGTAACGCCTGCGAACACCCCCCTTCCTCCTCATCCGCCCACCCTCCCCGAATGGGGGGGGGCCCTGTATTCTATCGCCGTCCATCAGCCCCCCCCCCCGCCACACATGTGAGTTAGAGACACTCACTTCCAGGCACCGGTCAACAATTCAACAACCCGCTCTCTCACCCCCAGCTGCACGTTTCCTGTTTTTCAATCATTCCGCTGTTATTTTAATGCCTTTGGGCTTCTTGGTGTTTGTGCGCCTTTTGGCGTCATCTGGTCCAACACCATGTGAGACTAGGCTCTAAGGAAAGTTGTCTCGGGTGTGGACCAATCAACTTTGAGGACAGTGCATACATTATCAGAGTTATGTTTTTTGTTTGCATTATGACTGCAGGTATTGTGGTCTATGCAAACATGCCTCCTTGTAAAAAAAAGGTGTCAGTTTTGTTGCCAGATAAAAGGGTTAAAAAAAACAATTATCTTCTTGTTGTTGTTATTAATGCTCTCCCCCCCCAAAAAATGTTCACGGTTAAAAAGCAGCGGTGGCACTGAGACATCGGCGGCCCTAAGAGCAGCAAATATTTATTGGCAACCTGCTCCCGCCTCTTCAATTGGTGAAATCATCGCGAGGTGGTGGAAGAGACGCGGACAAGGAGACAGTGACATATCCGACGGGATGAACGCAGACAAACTTCAAAGCTTTCATGAGACGCGGACGAGATCGAGGCGATGGATATTACGTTGGCGCTTTGATGTTGATAAGCTTTGTCATGGTTATTAGGATTTGCATGTGAGCTGATATTTCACGTTCCCCGTGTTGTTTCGTCCACTGAGCCTTTTTGGGCTACCCTAAGCTCTCGCTTGGTCTGTGCTCACGCCGAGCGCTGCTACCTGTTGACAGCGATCACGCCGCGTTAGCTATGCCCGTCTTGTCTGGCTGTGGCTGTAACGGGGACGACGTGCTGCTGTCAGGGTCTTTGCCCTGTAGAAAACCAGGCAAAGTGGTCAAAGCGTCACTTTATTAGCGATCGTTCAATACTGCCGAGGACAAACGTCTGTTTGAAAGCATTCACGGAAGCCGTGCACATGTATTGGTTGTGCTGCGTGGTTCTTATTCAAGTTCATTTATTAGGTATAGCCCTGTGAGCCATTCGGTTCTTGAATCGGGTGCAACCGCAACAAACAAAAAACAAAAACATGAACAAAAAACATCTTAAAGTGAATATGTGACTAAGTGCAAACAGAAATCCAAGAAAAGACAGCAAAACATTGCAGAAAAAAAAATCACCGTACACCAACGCTGTGTGCAAACATCCCAGTGGGATGCAAGTCAAACAACCAACAACAACCACAGGACACTGGGAGCGGGATGTGTCAATTTTCTTCTGTCGCCAGTGTCACATTCAACCGGAAGCAAACTACTTGGTTCACAGATGACGGTGGTGATGGGAATCGGAAATCTGCACGTGTTCATGGCGAGACTTGAAGCCATGAATAACTTTAGGCTAATCCTACCCAATATTGCGGCCCATATTACATGTTTTTTTTTCTTCCAATGCCTATCTATCTTGTCTATTCGATAACAAGTTCATCCATTAACACCTCACTATTTTCCCTTGCTTGAGCAAGTCAGCGGGTGTAATAGGTGGTGGAGAGAATTGTTTTGAGCACCTATGGGTGGGGCAAATGGTGGGAATGTCACATTCCTACGACAAGGCGCCGTCTGTCCATAGGTAAACCATTGCTTCACGTATATATATATATACACCTGTTTATCAATAAATGCGAATGGCCCAATTATATTGCAACGGTGCGATTGGCACAATGTCATGAGATATTGAGGTGGCTGACACCTGGAGTTGAACCCAGGTTTTTAGTGGTTGGTGGCTCAGTGCTTCTGACCTGGTATTCACCCCAGAAGCTACCCAACCACGTCAACCTTGACATTAGATTTCTTCCTCTTTCCCCATCAGTTCCACTGGGAACACTTGGGTACCCTTAGAGTGTCGCTTCGGTGTTTTGACAGCGGGGTCATGCACATTGCAATGCTCTGATGGCGAGCGAGGGGGTGATAGACGCCACGGACACACACTCGCACGTGTACACAAACGGATGCACGCGCACGCAGACACACACGTGTACACACAGACACAAAAGACAGAGATTCCCCGTATAGCCTTAACAGACTTTTGGAGCAACTGCTATAAGGGAGCGCATGTGAAGGCCGGTACAGCACGCGAGGGGGTGGGTGGCAGTACCACGCCTCTGTCTCCCCCCAGTGCTGATTATTTACACACTACACTATGTACTGATTTGAGGCTGAGTCGACCTAGGAGATGGCCATGGTCAGTTCAGATATTCCTCACTGGTGCTGGCCGTGAACGGGAATCGAACTCGGATCGCACAAACACACACAGTTTCAAGATGCACACAGACACACACACACAATTTCAAGATGCACACAGACACACACACAGTTTCAAGATACACACAGACACACACACAATTTCAAGATGCACACAGACACACACAGTTTCAAGATGCACACAGACACACACGCACAGTTTCAAGATGCACACAGACACACACAGTTTCAAGATGCACACAGACACACACGCACAGTTTCAAGATGCACACAGACACACACATGCGCGCGCGCGTAGAGACAGGAGCATTGTGAGTGGCCTCGTGCTGTCGGTCCACCCATCCCCATCGCTGTGCGCTACTCAGTCGAGATGTGACGCGTAGGCTTTGCGCAGTTGTGTTGTCCTGCAGCGTGTCGTTCGGCACGACGCCCGACGTTTCGCTCGACGGCGCTGGGAGCCCCTTCGGGAACCGAGTTCCATGCTTCAGTGCCTGCGCATTTCTTCTTCTGAATCACAGTTCCTGAAGAAGCTCCCACCGGCACGTGGAGCGAAACGTCGGACATCGCGCGGAACAAACGCCGCTACGTGGCGTCGACATTTAAAAAAACACACGAGAGTCGCTGCGCGAGTCGCGACCACCCGTCACGGCGGATGTCTGACCTCCCCTCCGCCTCGCCGCCACAGAGCTCTCTCACAAAACGTCACTGCATGGGGAGGCCAGGGGGGGGGGGCAGACGCGGAGAGCGAGAGCAGAGAGAGAAGTGGGGGGGGGGGGGAGAGAAATTCCCATGGTGCATTGTGCCAGCGAAAAATGATGTGATTCGAAAGAAGTGAGGCCAACGTTTTCAATAATAATAATAACAAGAAGCGTTGCGTAACGCTGGCCACCCCCTGCTAACATTAAGAAGATTCGGTGAAATCGATCTGGTTCATGGCTCATGTTTTGTCTGCTTCGCCAGGATCTCACCCCCCCCCCCCACCTGCCCCCCCTCCCTGCTTTCCCTTGTTTTATTTTTGTTTTATTTCCTCGCTGCTTGTTTGTTTATTTACTTTCAGTCTAAGATGTCGGGTACTGGACTTTTCCTCCGATGTTTTGTGATCGGCAGTGCGATGGTGCCAGAACAGAAGCCATTAGCGCCACTCTCTCCACCCTCTGCGCCAAAGACAAATATCCCCTGGATAGCCTTAACAGACTGTTGGGGCAAGTGCTGTTAGGCCGCCGGAACGGCACACGAGGGGGTGGCCAGCACCACGCCCGACTGCCTTTGTCTCCCTAGCAGCGAAATTTGCGACACACCGCACCAGGTACTCATTTGAGGCTGAGTCGACCTAGGAGAGGGCCAGAACGGGTTCAGATAATCGTCACTGGTGGTGGCCGTGAGCGGGACTTGAACTCGTGTCACCGGGTTCGTATCTCAGCGCGCTAACCACTACATTACCATTACCACCTAACCACTACACTACCATTACCATCTGACCACCACAACCATTAGCACCGTCGTCACCATCGTCATAGAATTGTCAACTCTCCTCGGTTTTCCTAGGATTGTCCTCTTTTTTGAGACAGCTGCTATCCTGGGAAATCTGTGAGTTGTGTAGTTCTAATGCACCACTCAAGACGACGCGTTTACATGTCTCTCTCCCCTCTCCCGATATCGTGAGAGATTCTTCTTGCTGGGATATATCCTGGGTTGTTGTTTTTTTTTGTACCTCAGAGGTGGCAGGTCTACGACCGGCACACCAACATAAGCAGCACCAGCACCAGCACCATCAAATCCGCCAACATCACCAGAACCATCATGTGTTATGGTGATTCAGTCCTTTGGTATGTACCATTGGTGAGTGACCATACTTTAGCACACTACCCTGGCCTTATCCATAATAACGTGAAACGTATTTAGGGCTCATCTTTACAGGTGACCTAACGCACTGACGTTACAAACACAGTGTTGTTTCCAGGTCGAAAACATTGCCCTCTAGGAGGCGATTAGTGCGGCTACGGTGCTGGAGTGGGAGGGATAAATATTGTTTGCGGTGCCGTTTCCAAGTGGTACGCATCATGCAACTGTGGGTCGTATGAAATGTTAAACATTTTTGTGCCATTTGTTCCTGTGCTCAAACTGGAGGGGGAAAAAAAATCTGCCCGAGTCGATTTGTGCCGCGGGGAAATATGTTTGCAATGTTTTCAATTCCTCATATGTCACGCAGTTGTTTTTATTCAGATTGTTTGGTAATTAGCTTTTATTCTTGTCGATTTGTCGTTTTTGGTGAGCCAGGTTGGCCTTGCAAATTAGACTCATCCTGGGTCCTCTTGAGTTTTCACCTCCTGGGGTTAAACAAAAAATAAACTTGAAAGTTGAAACTTGAAATTGCATTTCTGGGGCGTATCTCGCCCCTTTGGGGTCCATGGGATTTCCCCTGCTCTAAATCAGATCAATGAAACACAGGTATCACTTCCCTTTTGTCATCCTATTACCATTATTTAGCCACGCGCTGGCTGGTTACTTTAAATGATGATTTCATGCGTTGTTTAATATATAGCTAAAAACTATTGTTAGGAGGAAGTTATGGAGTCAGTAGTTGGGGTCAATGTGAGGACAGCAGCAGCAGAAGCAGTCAATGCGTCCAGATCACAACACACAACTACACTCACAGCATAGTGTAAATAAGCCTTACTACTTTGTACAACTTGTCCGTAATAATTATCGTGTACTCAGACATCAGTGTCGTGTAAAAATATGAGGCTTGCGATATTTTTTATGTTCATCTGAAACCTCAAGCAATCAGTAATTGCAAACTGCTTACCTTCAAAATGTAATCATTAAAACACTACCTAACAGCATTTGGCTATCACAAATGATAGCTCAATGAAGTGGCTTATCATAACGTGGACATTTATAGCAGTCAAATACTCTAAACGCACGTTGATTCTAAATGTGGAGGGAAAAACCAGAGAACCCGAATTAAAAAAATCCACGCGACCACGGGGAGAACGTGCAAACTCAAAATATTGGCATGAGTGTGCGAGCGGGTGGGCGATGCTAGCTAGCCCTTGTCTGGTAGGTATATGTGGGTACGTTGGGGTGGTAGGCGGGAGAGGTGAATGGGAGAGTGGTGGTTATCGGTCGGACCCTGTTGGGGGTGCCACGTCGCAATAGACGAGAGAGGTAGGAGTTTTTTGTGCTGGTGGCGCATGGAAACGCGTGGCGACAGAGCCTCTATTTACGCAGTGTCCCCTGCTCGCCCGCAGATAACGCTGCAGCAGGAAGCCGTTTATTACGGATTCTGCGATCCTGAGTCTCATGCAGAGAACGCGGGGCCTTGGCTGTGTGGGGTAAGAAGACGGGAGGGGGGGGGGGTTCTCATCCCTGCCTGCCTGCCAACCCCGGCCCCCCGCGAGCCCCATCTCTTCTTAAACCCGGTGACCCCCCCCCCCGCACCCCCCCTCCTCTGTAGTGGCTCTGCTTCCTTCCAGATTCCAATCGGCGGGGACTGAGTGCGCAGAAGAAAAAAAAACCCCCACACGTGATAGTTTGGAAATGTCCCTGTTTTTTCCGCACTTTTGGGGCAGTCCGACCGAGTTCAGTTGTAAGTTACTGTTGCAGATTTGAGTGCTGAATTTGATCCGAGTTTGAGTTCTTAATCAACCGGAACTAACCAGTGAAGTGAAGTATGGTCACATAACCCAATACATGGGGGGGGGGCGCTTCATCCAGCAGTGGATTGACAAGGGCTGAACATTGTTCGTTAATTGGTTTAGTCATGATTGTGGGCCAGCTTTAGGCCTGATGTTGGCCTCGAGTTTTTGTCTTATTTCTGGTACCAGTTTGAGTCCTGATTATAGATTTGGTCTTCATTCCACCACCATCATCACCACCACCATCATCCACACCGCTACCATCACTGCCACCAACACGACTATAACCACCACCAACATCATCATTGTCAACATCACCATTACCATGGCCACCACGACCAACACCGCCGCCATCATCTTCACCCCTATCACCACAAATATTGCCAGCAGCATCACCCGCCAACGCCGCCACACCCTGCGCGAGCACGGGCTTGGTCGCCAGGAAAGAGAACTCGAGTTACCGTAAAGGAAACGAGTCCTCCTCCTGTGATTTAGGAGCTCGATAAGACGCTGCTGGGGGTGACGTGGGGTGATGGAGACCGAGCGGACCGAGCGAGCAGGGGAAGGGTGTGGAGAGGGGAAACGAACACCCAATCGTGACCCCGCTCGTGACCCACTCCCCTATAATACCGGACCCCATAATGGCCAACCGCACCTCCGCCCAGCCACAAGCACCACATCCAACACTTGGGCAGGGGCGGGGAAGCTTTCCCTTCGTCGGGGCCGAATCGGACTTTCAAATACCCTTTCAGGCAACAAAGACAAAGATCCCCCCCGTAAAGGCTTAACAGGCTTTTGGGGCAAGTGCTGTTAGCGAGCACCTATGAAGGCCGGAACACGAAGGGGTGGTGTGGCCATGACCACGTCCGGCCGCCTTTGTCTCCCTAGTGGCGATGTTTACACACCGCTCCAAGTTACTCATTTGAGGCGGAGTCGACCTAGGAGAGGCCCAGGACAGGTTCACTGGTGTCGGGGCGTGAGCGGGAATGGAACTCGGGTCGCCGGGTTCGTAGCGCAGCGCGCTAACCGCTACACCACCGTTCCCCACTTTTCAGGCTTCCACACATTCACAAAATCACAAACTCAAACACGCACCTCAGCCACTTCTACCGCCACAACGGGGGCCTTGCGTGGACAGAAGGTACCACCTCGCAATCCAGCGGGTTTTGGGAGTTTTACAAATCTCAAGATGATCTACCAACCTTTGCTTCCAGGGCCAGCCTCCCCACGTCTTCGATGTAGAGCGACAGCTGTTACATTGAGGTCGTCGTGCCAGGTAATTGTTTCAGGAATGACGGAGTGGTGCATCGCTGCTCTGACGATGACTCTTTCGTATTTGTGAATCAGGTAATGAGTTGTTATATGTCCCACGGTCTGTTGTGGGTGGTGGGAAATCAGGCCGGGTGGTGGAGTGGCTAAAGCGCCCGACGAGCAGATCCGAAGGTTACGATCTCAACTGTTGGTATGGTCTACCATTGTCAATAAAATGAGTATCCCATTCGTAAAAACCCAACAGTGGGAATGTGGTATTTCCACCAACGGCTCACGGATACGACTTGTTTGTGCAAGGAGTGTTTGATACACACAAAGTGCTTGACGCAAATGAACCACAACAACTTGCTGATCTCGTCTGGGAGCATCGAGCCTCACCCGATCTCCGGTCATCCTCGCAGTGGCTTTTGGCGAGGCCATCGAACGAAGGCGGCCACGGCATCGCGCGGTTTCAGATGCGCTCCTGTGGCCGTCTGGAACGCTCGTCCTTGCGATTTTAGGAAACCAATGGGGCTACGCACCTTTAAATCTAGATATAAAACTAATTTCTTTAGAAATGCTTTTTGTGTTTAGTTTGTTGTCATTCCCCCGCGCCTCCGATTAGCACGGTTGGCTACGTACGGTGCGAAAGAAATCCAACATACAGACGCACATACATAACAGATCGCACAGGATGAGAGGGGCGGGGGAGCTAGGTGGTGAACAGTCGGTGGAGCAGGCTTAACTACATCCATGCTCCAGCGTTTATGCTTCCCGCGTTCACCACCAACACGCACTTAGCAGCGTCAAGACAAAGATTCCCCGTATAGCCTCAACATACTGTTGGGGCAAGTGCTGTTAGCGTGCACCTAGCGTTAGCATTGGGAGATCGTTGTCCTTAGCCGTTTCACGAGACGCCACACACACCACTGGCGGCCAATTCAATCTCTCTGAAGTTTGTGGTTTAGCCAACAAATCTCCATCCTCAATGCACCCCACACCCTGCACCTCCAACCGCAAGTTTGACCCCGCGACAATGCATACATGGACTGCCTGCACTCCTCACTCACTCATCACACCGCGTTAACTAGAGAAATAACGATTTATAACTATGTAGACAGTTAACCAGGTCGAACACGGAGTGAATTATGTAGGTCCACACTTGTATTCAATCGGCTTTGCAGGTGGGGGTCAGTGTTGTTAATTCTGAATCAATTAATGAAGATGACACTTGAAAAAAAATATGAAGATAATGAAGTTGATGCAATACAACTCAAGTTGGATTCGATGATGATGGGCGATGATGACAAATAATTAAATGATAATGATGGTGGATGTATAATGATGATGATGACACTGTGATAATGATTGATACAATATCATTACAATCATGATGATCATGATCATGATGACGATTATGCAATAGAGTTCAAATTATATTTGATTATGAGGATGGTGATGATGATGATGATACAACTCAGTGTAATTTGTATTTGGGGATGATGGTGGTGATAATGATAACGATGGAAATTAATGATGAAGTTTTCTCCTATGTGATGTATGCACGTGGCGATTGTCTGGTGAGACGTTAATTACCTTTCCTGGTTTACAGGAGGTTCTGGGTTCGATCCCGACGCTGATTCCTGTATATTTTGAGTCAGCAAGTTCTCCCCGTCGTCGTGTGGATCTTTCCACATGTCGCCCGGTTTTTCCCTCCACATTTAAAATATTCGTTTAGAGTATTTTTCTGCAATACATTTCGACATGATAAGCCACTTCGTTGAGCTACCATTCGTGGCCAGGTCGCTTCTGAAAAAGAGCTTTAGATAGCTCAGTGGTCCTTACCTGGTCAAATAAAACAAAAACAATCGTTTAATTTAAATTTCGATTTAAAGCTTTCGTGACTGCAGGGATTCATATTATTGGTTCTTTCCGTAAAGTCACGTAGAAGGGAAATAATAAAATAATACAAAATAAAACATTATAAAATGACATTCTCACGACGTTTCGGCCACAACGCAATTAGGACGCTGTCTTTCCGACAACTCTGTTTCTTCACCCGAGGACGGCTGCTTGCGTTGTGGCCGAAACGTCGTGAGAATTTTATTTTATTATGTTTTATTTTTGTTATTTTATTATTTCCCTTCTACGTTACTTTACCGAAAGAACCAAGAATATATAGTTAAATTTAGTTTCGTCTGGCCGTTAATGTTGCACGATTGGGACGTTGCAGCAGAACCATCCACCGCAGTTGTAGTTAGCTGTGGGTTTACCGATCCCCTGTGCTCTCTGTGCTTTATTTAATCCCCCCCCCAGGTGCAAAATCTTCCACCGCCACGTGTCAGCATGCCTCGCAGATGGTCGTGGTAACCGTTCGCTTTCATTAGGAACGATCGTTCATTATTCAATTATAATTGTGTGTGTGTGCGTCTATTAATGGTAGGGAGCAGTGGCACAGTGGTTAGACCACTGCGCTACGAACCCGGCGACCCGAATTCGATTTCCCCGCTCACGGCCAACATCAGTGAATTATTATCTGAACCGGTCCTGGGCCTCGCCTAGGTCGACTCGGCCTTGAAACGAGTACTTGGTGCGATGTGTAAACATCACCACTGGGGAGACAAAGGCGGCCGGGCTTGGTTCTGGCTATACACCGCCTCCTCGTGTCCCTTCCTTAATAGGCGCTCGCTAACAGCACTTTCCCCAACAGTCTGTTAAGGCTTATTGGAGGATCTTTGTCTTTGCACATGAATATATGTTTGAACTGTTATGTGTGTTAGAGCACTGCAATACGAACCCGGCGACCCGAGTTCAACTCCCGCTCACGGCCAACATCAGTTAGGAATATCTGCACCCTCCTGGGTGTCCTCCCGCTAGGTCGACTCAGTCTTAAATGAGTGCGTGGTGCGGCGTCTAAACATCACGTCACCACTGAGAGACAAAGGCGGCCGAGCGGGGTGCTCAGCCGCACCAAACCCTCGTGCGCCGAGTTGGCCTTCATAGGGGCTCGCGATGAACACTTGCCCCAATCGTCCTGGGGTCTAGCGGCGGATCGGTGGCTTATGTTGCATATGGCGCTGTGACCCTATACACGTTGCCACTGTTTTGCAATCCAATTCACGTTTCCCGTTCACAAACGTCGGGGCAGGGCAGCACTCACCCTACCACTACGCGGGTTCTCGCGTTTGTCCTCTTATCATATTCTCGGGTTGTGCGGCGCGCGTTGTTCGGCATGATGTCCGACGTTTCGTTACATCTACGAGACGCTTCTTGAGGAACCGAAATGAATTCAGTTTAGTCGCTGAACTGAGTTCAGTTCCTGATGAGGCTCACAAGGTCGGGGGAGCGTAACTTTATTATCTTGTTTCACCACCATGTAAAGCTCATCGAAGGGGCTTATATCATCACCACACGTGGGAATTCAGAGTAATAGGCAAACAATCTAAACACGTGTCTCTAGATGTGTAGGGCATTCCACGCGACCACGGGGAGAAGGAGAACAGGCGTTCATGGGCCAGGATAGAACCCACGACCTCCTGCATAGCAGGCGAGGGAGATAACATTCCGCCGCGACTCGCCCAACAGTCGATAAAGCTGCACGTGGGATCGTTGCGACTGTTTGGCGAGCGACCCGCAGCGACGTTGAGGCACGCAGGCGAGGAGGATGTCATGATGCGGGGGGGCGGGGGGGGGGTACGTGCGGGGGAACTCATGATTTATGATGAGAAACTGCTAATTCTGAGCAAAGACTCCTCTTGCAGGAAGACGGAAGGAGGAGGAAGACCGGGAATTGGGCTGAGTCAGACCCAGGGCACAGGAAAGACCCGCTCACCCTTCTACCTCCTCTACGACAAAAAAATGATCACGCTTTATTAATCGCCTGTTATTCCCTTGCAGTCGCCGCTTACCTCTCATCTCCCTTATCTACGCCCCCTCCACGTGCCGTCCAGCAACAAAGGCCATCATCCCCTTGTCGAAAAGCGTCCCGCCATCCTCGATTCGATGGGAGGTACAGAACTTTTTAGAACTGTGAAATTGCATCGCAATTCATAAATGCTGTGATTTTTCGCAGGTGTTTCAATTGAGCGTGTGTGCCATATGCACCGTTTTGAAATCGGGGGGAAGAAATCTGGAGAAAGATTTTCGATGTCCAGACGAATTAGAAAACGAGGTAAAATCGAAAGATATACTGGGGGATAAAAAAAATCGTAAGACGTTTAGAAATCTACATCATGGGACCTCCTTTGCCAGTACCAAAATGTGAGAATAGGTTTTCCCCTTTTTTCTGGCAACAAAACAGGTGTTAAAATGTTAAAACACCAAACTGAAACCTTTTTACAAGGAAGCATGTCTGCATTAATCACAATACTTGTGGTCAGAATGCAAACAAAAAACATACTTTGATAATATATGCATTGTCTTTTAAACTGATTGGTCCACACCAGAGACAGCTTTCTTTTGAACCTCGTCTCAAACGGTGTTAGATCAGAGGACGCCAAAAGGCGAACAGCACAAAGACAATGCACTATTAGAGTAATGAGAACTCGGGGTTACCATCTACATCATGGTACCTCCTTTGCCAGTACCAAAATATGCATTCTGACCAAAAGTATTGTGGTTAATGCAGACATGATTCCTTGTAAGAAGGTTTCAGTTTGGCATCTTAACAACTTAACACCTGTTTTATTGCCAGAAAAAATGGGAAACCCTATTCTGACGTTAAAAATTAGGTGAATCCACATGGAGCTGGAGAAATCTAATGCCAGACATGACTCCCAGCGCCGTCCACGTGCCCACACAGTTACTGAACCAGTCGTGGACGGAAAAGCGAGTTCATGGTTAGAAGATTGAAACAAAACATTCCGCTTGTCGGGGGGAATGAACGGCCTGCGGGATATGGATGATGATAATCATGATCACGGACCAAGTGCGATGCACTTCACTGGAGCTGTGCTTGAGAAATAACCCAGCGTCAACCATGTACAGGCATCCTGACACTTCCATCGGCCCATGCTGCACCGTCCCACAGTCCCGGCCCACACCGGCCTCTTGGGCCACGCCAGGGAGGGAAGTTCACGCCCTGATCTTTTTTGGGGTCGGGGGCCCCCCACAGGACTCTACCCCCCCCCCCCCGCTTCTTCCAACCCGGGTGGGTCCCCCGGGACGGGACCTACAGATTCCAGGAACCAGAGTTCAGTTGTTTCAAGCCGTTGCTTGATGTCGCGTTCAACTTTCCATTGTTTTTATTGTTATTAATGAGCGCAATAATTGTTTTTCCTGTCTGTGTTTGTGCATGCTGCGTTGTACCCTTGAAATAATACTGACGATTTTAAAATGGATTTTTTTTGTTTGTTTCCATTTCATACTTAAAAATACTTTGTAAATCAATTGAAGAACCAGACGGTTTATAGGATTCTCAAAACATCTGCTTAAAATAAGTGTGGACAGTTTTTTTTTACAATCGCGAAAGGTCACTTTCCTTAGGTGGGCCTTTCGTGTCGTGATGGTTTAATGACATACATTTGACTTTTTTTACTTGAAAAGCTTTTGTCCTTTTTATGGGGGGGGGGGGGGGGGGTACATAACAATCATATTTTATTGATAGTCCCTTGTGAACCTTGTGTCTCTTTTACGGTGAAACATCAACTGAAACAAAGGCTATATTGTACTCACTGTCCTCCTGTGTGTTCCCTTTGCATCTTATTGCGAAGAATTATCTTCTAGATCGTATACTGTATATATACATTGTATAGTATTTTCCATCATCAAGCGATTCATCTTGAATCCCTTAGAAGCCTTGTGCCTTATTCTTTTAACTACTTTTATTTTAGCAGGTAAGGTTCGCTTGCTATAAAACTCCTTTTCAGCAGCAACCTCGCCACAAATGAGAGCTCAACGAAGTGGCTTATCACCTATAAATGTATAGCAGCCAAAAGCTCTAAACGCGTGTTGATTCTAAATATGAAGGGGAAAACCGGAGGACCCGGAGAAAAATCCACGCGACCACGAGGAGAGAGACATACTAACTCCAAATATACAGCAGGCGTTAGGGTTGGGATCGAACCCACGACCTCCTGTATACCAGGCGAGGTAGTTAACATCTCGCCACCGTGGGGCTTATGGAACATGAGCTTATAGTTTACATTGCGGATATCCACAATCCTTTGGAGGGCTTTGAGCCATTTCCATGAGGTGTTAACTTGGCGAATATATACCGTATACATAATGATTCCGTGAGACCGTGTTGGCAGTGTTCAGTTTGTGAGCGTTGGACGGAGTTGAGAAGAATATAGAAAACATATTGCAATGTCAGACAGTTTTGACCGTGAGACTCAAGATGTCCAAAACACAGTCATAGCCCGGTTACGTCGGGGACGCGTTCCTGAAAGGTGCGATGGGGGAAGGTCAACAAACTTCAACAACAACTACTACAACTACTACAACAAGAAGAAGCCGTGTGGCTGAGTTTGGAGGCGGCTCGTTGAACCGAGTGGGGTGGTGGCTTTGGGTGAGTCGAGTTTGACGGTCACCACCGGTGATGATGATGATGAGGAGGAATAGGAATGTCAAAGCCAGGAGTTTGCGGTTCAACGATGCGCTTGGGTCTCGGAATGAGGAGTTTGTTCGTGGACGCCCGCGTGGTTTCCACTGTTGACCAGGGAGAGTTCATCCGGAGCCGCGTGTGTGTCTCGTGAGGCTCGCACCTAAGTTCGAATCGTGGCCAGGCTGCTGTGCCCCTTCACAAACTCGCACTGCAGAAAACCGTGGGGCCGTCCATATATGACGTCACGCACCTAGGGGGGGAGGGGGGGGGGTCAGATATTTGTGACGATGTGTGACGAGGGGGGGGGGGGGGTTTGAGAAATGTGACGTCACATCAAAATGCGCAACTTTAAATAAATATAGACAACACGTTCTACTTAACTAAATAGACTGTTTAATAAATGTTTCCTCCTACAACATCAGACTGCAGCGGCACATTAAATACGCACTACAATGACAATAGTTTAAAGCGATTTGAAGCATGTTTTATTTTCAAAATGGAAATATGGTTGGGGGGGGGGCAGAGCTTTGTGACGTAATGTTTGAGGGGGGGGGGGCTGACTTTTTGTGACGCAGTGTGACGAGGGGGGGGGTCAAAAATGGTCAAAAATCGCGTGACGTCATTTATGGACGGCCCCTTATACGAGGAAATTGAGTTTTCAGGTCCATACGAGCGGCGTACAGCCGTTTTCAATACGGGGAAAGAAATGTCTATTTTGTCTCTTTGTGTTTCTACTCCCTTGTGATGGCACTTTTGATGGATGAACGTTGAGGTTTATAATAATGTCTGAATTGTTCTGTGGCTAGGTAATTGGTTGACAGGTTTGTTATTATTATTAAGCGGTAGTCGTCTCGTTTCGTGTCACAATGTTATCGCCGAACGAGAATTATCCCTTTTTGGGTTCTCGTTAACCGATTGCAAAAATTAGCAATCGGTAACGCCACGACCACAGATTTCGGTGAGATTGAGCTTATTTGTGATATCTGCTTAAGGGTTAAAGCGAGTGGGTATCGTCAATATCGGGGATATCGAGATCTGGCGATACCACGATATACCACCAACGATAATCGTATGGCACGCTTCCCTCGTTATTGTTATATCGCGATTATCGTAGCTCGAAACTCCGTGTATGAAATAAACTCAAGAAATTAAAGTTGTAAATAAATACTGCAGCTATTATGGTCCATTGAAGGAATGCTTTGTAAACAATGTTTACATTTGTTTCTGAATGGTTTATTTTTTTTTGCGTTCAGTCGGGGGCGCTCCGCTCTCTAGACCTGATGTTAACGAAGCGTAATGATAACAATTGTGCGTTTATTGATTATTCAGTCCTCTAATTGTATCAATACACGTTCGCGTTAAACCGACAGAAGCGTTGTAGTTTTAAGTGAAAATGCTGGCCTCGGGATTCAGAGTCAGGATGGCCGAGCGGTCTAAGGCGCTGCGTTCAGGTCGCAGTCTCCCCTGGAGGCGTGGGTTCGAATCCCACTTCTGACAATTATTTTCGTGCCCAAAATAACAATGTTTTTTGTTTGCATTTTCTGTTGTTATAGTCAAATACCAGTTGCTTACATAGAGTGAGAAAAATATATGTATTAAAGTACTTTTGTTTCACCTCCAGCCACGTGAAATGTTAATACATTCTGATTCTGATTAGATTTGTGTGCTGTTGGGTTCGTGGACGAGGCCACCAATGCATGAACGCGTCACAGTGCAGTGCTCTACTGCCACCTGCTGATCGTCGATTGCAATCACAACGAAGCGTTTGACACCGGGGTCTCCATTCAACCATATAACTCGACTGTTCATGAAAACATCTGGACTAAAAAAAACTGGTCAGAGACAGCTACACTTTTTAAGTTTCGTGCTAAATACGCATCATCAGTGAATCAAGTAATTCGCATCGGGTGTAGAGTTTGACGCTCAAGCCGATACCAGCTCCTACAACCAAACAGGAAATGGACCGTTGTTTCATCACCACAATAAACACTGTATGACACTTCAGTCAATTTAGCAAATGACCTTTGGGACCATGTTTCAAGTGGCATTTGTTAACGGGTCACATCCTGCTGATGATAAGCAGACGCATTAACTACCGGTCCATAGTTTGTCCGACTAAACACCTGAACAAATATTGTTACAGAAAGAAGGCTCCACAGGCTGCTTCATTTTATTCATGGGAAATTTAATTTGTATTCACTGAAATCTGCAATAATGATGCTTATAAATGTGAAGAATATAACTTGATTGATCATAGCTGATGGTAGTGATCAGGTTGCAAAGGCACCGATTCTTCTTCCATATGGAATGATGTCAATGCACAGCAACAACTACAAGCTCACATTGAGGTGTTCCAGCCAGATAACCGCGCCAGGAGCAGTGCACAGGTATCGCTTTAATGTCTCCTTTGTGTTTGTGGATCCGGCATGGTGTCGTGGTATGTTGTATGGTTTGTTCCGGATGATCACAGTTGCACACTGGAGAGATGTTGTTTTACTGGTAGGAACCTCCTGGTTACACCAGCCCACAGGGGATTATTGTGTCCGTCCGTCCGTCGTGCATCCAAAAATGGGAGGGGTGGGGCTGGGTGGGGAGGGGCTGGGTGGGGAGGTTGGGGCTAAGTGGGGGGGTGGGAGGGGTGGGGCTGGGTGGGGAGGGGCTGGTCACCCCGTGGTGCCCTTGTAAAACTCAACGTTTAACCTACTCACGCCGGCTTGTGCCCACCCTCACAGTCGGCATATTTGCGGAATATACCACGCCGCCGTTGACCCTGGCCATTGGCCGAGCAACCCAACGTTCCTACCAGCTCCCTCCGCAAGAATGTGTTTTATTTTCCATCTGTGCATCAGGTATCCGCACCTACCATGGTTTGTGTGGTCGCGATTTAGGGTGGACTATGAGCTTCGTGGAAAATAAAACCCAGGGATCTTCTGTGTTTGGTCTTTCACAAGGTACCGATGATATCCCAACATGACGATGACGATATTGCTGCACAGTTGCCACGTATACTGACAGGATCACATATAAATTACAGCACTGTATTATAATAGTACCAACGATTGTGAAACTGGTACACATTTGTCAAAGTATGGTTGTACACTGAGAGTTCTTCATCATCAACGTCTCGTTTGCAAACCGCGCCTCCCACGCTGTGCATCTCGAGGCATTCGAACAAAGGGTTGTTTTTTTAGGAGAAAGTGACTGCAAGACCAAACACGTTTCTGATTCCTCGTAAAATGTTGAAACCAGTCGGAGGGGGAATACGCCGGTGGGCCGTAGTTCATTGCCAGGGGCTTACGCCCAACTTCTGAAACATCTGCACAGCCGTGCACGGACGGTCTGTGCGATGTCGGGAGAGGCCAATCCTGCATCGTTAAATTACCAGCTTACACGGAGATCACCGAGGCTCACCATAACACCGTGATGTGGATTCTCCAGGTTGGAACCCGTTGAATGCAAATTGCACTCTCGCGCGGCCCTTCCTGGCTCCTCCCCCCTTAACCAGTATATAAGGTCCGTACCTCTTGGGACTTCTCTTCACTTGATACAGATTTTTTGCTGTGACAGTTTCACCTGAAGACGGAAGCTTGTGTTGCCTCCGAAACGTCGTGATTTTATTGTTTTTATTTTTTATTAATTTTAATTTCATTTTTTACCTACGTGACTTTACCGAAAGAACTAAGAGTATGCAAATTGCACTGTCACATAGGAAGATGAACACGAGGCTTAGAAAACAAATGGGCTGTGATTCTTAAATATGTTATTGTCAGTTTTAATTTTACGTCGGAAACACTTAGTCTGTGCTCTCCATTCATAACGTGACACATTTTTTTACTGATTGGCCGTGTCGGGTGGATGGTTGCGACACATTTATATATAACGCGATCTAACCCAAAAACCCGTATTATGAATAATTCTGGTCGCGAATGCCTACGTGTTCAACTGTGCTCTCCAGTTGCCTGGGTAAAAGGTGCACTATGTTTTGCCGCAATCCTGGCCAGCTGGTTCAGAAACTTAAGAAACAAAGAAAACGCGCCCATGAGGATATACACCGTGGAGATAGAGTTATGAATGTTGTCGGTGTGCAGGCGCTCGATGGATTGTTGCATTGTGCGACCGTGAGAGATGGCGATTGCTTAGGGAGGCCTTCATCCAGCAGTGGATATGTCGTGACATCGGGGACGTCACTGTATGGTGCTGGCCCTGGAGGGCCGTGGCACGTGCGATGTTCCTACGCTGCGGACAGCACCGTGTGGGTTGCTGTGTGATGCCGGCTCTAGCACAGCACGGGCGTGCGATGCACCGTCATCGCGTACACCCCGTAGGGTGGGTGTAGTACCAGCCCTAGCGGGGCCTTGGTGAGCGCTGGGATAATGCGGGCACCACGCATAGCGTGCAGTGCGGGCTCCCACTGGAGGGAACGGGAGAGTATCAGACCAGGGACAGGGTTGCCCCGGGCACTCTGGTTGACCCCGTAGACACGTGATCTTGAGTGTCCACAGAGAAGGCCCCAGGTGGGGGGTGCTAGAGGGTGATCACGTGTCCAGGGAGAGCTCTCGAGAGGGACCGAGAGGAAGCTAGAATGCTCGAGAAGGTGGGCGGGGCCTGGGTGGAGCCAGCCCCGACCCGGGAGGATATAAGGTGGGTCCCTGAGAGGGACCGGGGTCGCTTCGTTCTCCAAGCTGGAAGCTCCACGTCTACAAGCTGGAAGCTCCACGTCTACAAGCTGAAGCTCTACGTCTACAAGCTGGAAGCTCCACGTCTACAAGCTGGAAGCTCCACGTCTACAAGCTGGAAGCTCCACGTCTTAAGAGGCATCAACACGTGGCCGGGGACCCGAGTGAGGGTCCGACCCTTCGTAGCTGTAACCCCTACGTGTAGTGTAGTTAGCTGGGTGGTCACCAACCGAGGGCTTTATCTGGTAAAGGGGCAGTTACCCCTTTGTATATACGTGTTACAATAAATGTGTTGCCTTTGAAGAATAACGTCTGTGCCTCATTTGGACTCACTACAGATATACCATGGTTGAAGATGGTGACGATTGGTGGTGCATAACTTATATCTAGTGAATCGGGAGGCTGGGTTGTTCGAATCATTCGTGCACCTGTACTCAAAGGTCAGAAGATTATCTTCTAGTGGCTTTGTTAAAGCCCAGCTCTTAAAACCCTTACGGGCCACATGCAGTCATTACTTCGAATCTGATCTGATCAAGATCTTGGAAGCTCAGCAGGTTTCTGTCTGGCAAGTGCCTGGATGAGTACTCGGGTTTCCCACCACAAGCCAACACACATTAATGAAACTGCAAAAAACATCCCAATGTAAGAGCCTTCTAAAAAAAAGTGTTAAGACTCGGTGAGACTCTCCTAGGTAATTTAAATACGTATGTAATGGAATAGGGCGAATTCTACAATACAAATTCTGCCTCCGGTATAGGTTCTTACTGTAATGAGTGGTCTCCGACACGGTAAGTAACTTTGTAGTTTTATTCAATAAATCTTGGTACAGCCACAAGTCTACGTCTCTTTTCTTTCTTGCGCACTCCACCCTTCGGGTGGCTACGCTGACCCGCGCCACGTGGCGCTCACCCGTTCTCCAACACACCGCTGGCTGACCATGCGCCAGGGAGCGACTGAGCGGCTGGAGGACGAGCCGCCACGTGGTCGATGGAGATGACGGATGACGGGGCAGCAGCGGCGGAGAGCTCCTCTTCAGTCTTCAATCACCGACCCCTCGCGTTGCTCTGTGTCCCGCTTATATCCCCCTCCCGGGACTAAGCCCCGCCTCTGACCACGCCCCTCCTGGAACCTTCCAGAACGTTCCAGAGGCTTCCCTGGTGGAACCGCCTTCCCACCATTTCCCCCAGATGTAAACCCTACGATGGATAAGCCTGGGCTGTAGAATGAATGTATGCCCCCCTGATAATCCAGGCGATGGCGCTCTCATTACATTCCAAATACGATATTGCTGCTATGTGAACTGCAATGCACCAGTTGGAAATGCGGATGAAATTGAAAATCCTTTGTTCAGCAAATGTGCCCAGGATTCGATAGAATGTCACAAAAACATGGGCATAGTTCCTTTCATGAATCAATATGCAGTACTATATATATGCCTAGCTATTGTATATCTATAGTAGTATGGATCTATAGATTCTGCAGGTGTGTGAATAAAAAACAACAGATGTGTAAATACATACAAACTCGTCGTGTGAATCAACATAAGCCACAGTGATGTGAATCTATAGAATATGTAATGTCATGAGTGCGATATAGAATATACATCGACGTAAACAATATAATTAATGACGTGGTATTATCAACTTATAACTTTCCACTGCTGGACACTACGATCATAACCGAATTCTAAATATACCAATCGATTCTTACATGCGCAGTATTGATTAATTGTAACAAAATCGTTAATTGCTGGCAAACCCTCATTTACCCAAAAGACAAAGATGCCCCGAACAGACTGTAGGGGCAAGTGCTGTTAGCGAGCACCTCTGAAGGCCGGAACGGCACACGAGAGGGTGGGTGGCCAACACCACGCCCAGCCGCCTTTGTCTCCCCCCAGTGGCGATGTTAACGCACCAGGTACTCATTTGAGGCTGTATCGACCTAGGGGAGGCCCAGGACAGGTTAAAATATTCGTCACCGACGTTGGACGTGAGTGGGAATCGAACCCGGGTGACCGGTGTTTGTAACGCAACGCGCTAACTGCTGCGCCACCGCTCCCCATCCAATTAACACCGCACACACACACACACGCCTCCTTAGCAAGGCTAGGGACTTGGCAATTCAGTAGCGGCAGCAGCAGCAGCGTATATTTGAAGGTTCTGCCGAGTTTATTTGCGACCTGTAATTACTGCACTACATTAACGCGAGCGCTAATAAGGCTTATGCCAAAGCAGAACCCTCCCCCCCCTCCCGTCAAGTAATCCTAATTAATCCCAAATGCATCGTATTACTTAAGACAGTGCCTTGGCAATCCGGCGTTAAGACTCGCGCACACACACGAGTCTTCTTCACCGCGTTCGGGTAATAACAAGGCGGCTTGACCAGGTCGCAAAGGTGCAACAGGTGCTTTTAACATTCGTGGCTCCTTGCACTGAACTCCCGGCCACGTGGCTCAGTGGCAGTCGGGTGTGGTGGCTCTCGGTTGACTCAGCCCATCATTCCTTTGGGGGGGGAGGTCGATAAAATAAGAACCGGTTTGTTGGGAAATCAATAATGTCATGATTTTACGGTGGATCGACTCGCCCGAGCCATGAGAATGGAGAATTTCCACCATTGGCTCACAGCTGAGCACCGCCTAAGTGCTCATCAGAGGCAGGAAATCATCGATTTGATGCAACGATGTTTTCTAGTTTTTGGTTCTCCGATGTGTTTTTCTGTGGGGTCATTCCTCGCGTTGTCTGGCATACGCTGCGCGACGTTTCGATCCACGCGCCCGCTGCTGACAGCTTTGTCAGGCACTCACATCATCATGCCCAACACCACCACCACGCGTTGCAGCCTGAAAACACACCAGCGGCCTACGCAGCACAACCGTGAAAACCCCGACGCAGATCTTAGAGCATTGCCCAGAAATCGCGAGCACGCAAATGGCTAACAACAACCGCCATTCGCCACTAAGTGGCGGTGACGTCACCACGACGCTTGTGCCAGGCCATGTGCACCTTGAGGCCACGTGAAGTGTCGAACGCCCGCTGGCAGGAGGTCACGGGGCAGACCCAGCAGGTGCCACGGGTCGACTGACTGAGACGACTGGCTGATGTACCACCTGTGCCCCTACTGTGCCAACTTGCTGTGCTTTAGCCGCCCGGCGTAACACACACACACAAGCAACATGACGGACAGCGCATGCATTTATTGAGACTTCGAGTCTATTTTTCAGGTTCCTCTACCTCATGTGCCCCTTTCTTTTCTTGTGGCCAGATTTCTAAAGCCAAGCAGGTTGGGAGCCTGGACAGTGCTTTGAGGGGCGACCAATCATGCACAGCAGGTTGCTCCGGAGATGCGTTGTGGATAGAGACAGCGAATATCATTGTTGTACTATACTTAAATGCTCCCGCCCCTTTGCCGCCCCCCCCCCCTCTCTAACCCCGTCTGTACAAGTCCATCGACACACGAGCCACACGGAGCGACGTTTTCTCGTGACCTTGATCACAAAGGTTTTGTTTCGCTCGTATTTCACATTAAGTGCAGCGGCGTAGCCATCTCATCTTACATAGACACACATAGCGCCTTAATCCACGGCGCTTTACAACGCTCGCAATAGATGACAGTGGTTGAAATAACGAGTGGGGCTTGTCTTGTGCGCAGGCGGTGCAACTGCACCTGGGGCCCCACATGCCAGAGGGGTGCAGGAGCCGGGGGGTGGGGGTCGGAGAGAAATTGGCTATGGGGGGGGTGGCTATGGGTTTGGGGGGGGGGGCATTTCACTCCTCGCTCAACGGTCCATGCCAAACCGCACCATGCCATTCATTTTAATGAGCCTCCTCCTGAAAGGGGCCGTCCATAAATGACGTCACGCACCTGGGGGGGGGGTCAGACATTTGTGAGGATGTGTGACGAGGGGGGGGGGGGGGTTGAGAAATGTGACGTCACATCAAAATGCGCAACTTTAAATAAATATAGACAACACGTTCTACTTAATTAAATAGACGTTTTAATACATGTTTTCTCCTACAACATCAGAGTGCAGCGCCACATTAAATACGCACTACAATGACAATCGTTTAAAGCGATTTGAAGCATGTTTTATATTTGGGGGGGCAGAGTTTTGTGACGCCGTGTGACAAGGGGGGGGGGGGGGAGTCAAAAATCGTCCAAAATCGCGTGACGTCATTTATGGACGGCCCCAAAGGCGCTGTTGCTGCCCCCTACGCCGCTGGTGCAGGGCAATCGCGGTTTCGAGAACCACCCTGCGATTAAGATCTCATCTCGGAAAGCCATCCGCTTAGCGCGCCAGTTCACGTGGTGGGCACGGGGAGGAGACGGCGGCCAGTGTCTTCGCTCACCGCTGCTTCGCCGGCAGCAAAGGAGGGAGAGCTCTGATGTAAGTTACCCCGCGTAGACCAATATGTGCTGCGTCTACGTGGTGGGAATTCGACGTTCCCGTGCCGGGGGCCAGTTTTACACATACGACGACCACTGCCGACTGTCCCTAAAGTGGGTATTTGTTTTATGCTCCCTCAAGGGGATGATGTGCTGAGCACTCTGACCACGGTGAATGAATGCAGGCTGCGTGTTATTGTGTGCCGGTGTCGTCGTCGTCGCAATATAACGTCCTAGTTTACGATTTCCGAGGACGTTAAAGTCGTCGCTTAACGCGTGTTCACGCAATGCGTTTTCGCAACAACAACAACAACACAATTGCGGATCTCCTATCGGGGAGGGCTTTTCACGCATCGCGCGGAACGCGCACCGTTATAACGCGGGGGGCGCGCTCGTTACAACGCGGTTCGTGAGCGGTCGACAACGAACTACTTTCTCGAGCTGAGCGGCACGATGCAAGTTCGCGGAACGATACGGCGAGGTGGGAATTAATTGTCCCGCCGACTTGCTGTGTGTGTGTCTAGGGTGTTACTGCAACGTACTCATGGATGGGGGTTAACCCATCAATGCGTACGCTTGCGTATGTGGGGTCTATTGACAATGTGCATACGCATAGGAAACGGGGGAGGGGGGGGTGAAGCATCGATAATAATTTGTCTACATTGGCATTTAAATGAGCCACAGTTCAGTGTCTTCAGCTGTGAGACAACAAGTACTAGCGGGAGAGGTGGGACTGTGGGAGAGGTGTCACTTTGTGTGCCACCGTACCTCTGACTGCAGCTATCACGCAAGCTCAGCAATGAGTGTGTAATGGAATGTAAGCAAGAAAAATATAAACTGTTATTGGTCAATTAATTTGGGATCACAAAACACGTGGACCACCCAGTACATCGTAAACAAGCAACGATCTTTATGATGCCAAATTTCATTGAAAATATAAAAAATCACTTAACTAAATTCACAATAGCGTTGTAAATTTCTTCAATCAACCATTATGACTAAACTAATCGTTGTGCGCTAATGTAAGTAATCCCTTTATCAACCAGAAAGCACATCTGGCAGCTCGCGTGACCCACGTCTGAACAATCCTCCAGGCGGGAGTCGCCAGCCGTTCGTGATGTGACGCGGGGGCTACGCAGGGTCACGGCGCGTGAGGGCGGACCGCTGACTCCATGACCACGCCGACCAGAACTCCCGTGCCACCGGCCGGGCCGAGGGCCGGCGACGGCGCCGTCCCCGGCCGCGGCACCGGCCCCGACACGACGGCTGCCGCGTCCGACGCCGGCCGGCGTGCCCGCCGCTCCCCCGCCAAGCGCGTGTACTTCTACAAGAGCGGCGACCCGCAGTTTGGCTCCCTGCCGTTGGTGGTGAGCGAGCGCAGCTTCCGTACGTTCGAGTCGCTGCTGGACGAGCTGTCGCGCCGCGTGCCGCTGCCCATGGGCGTGCGGCGGGTCACCACGCCGCAGGGACGCCACGTCGTGAACCAGCTCAACGAGCTCCACGACGGCAGCGCCTACTTGTGCAGCGACCACCACCGCCGCCGCCGCCAGCCGCACGCGCCTCCTCCGCCGCACCCGCCAAACCGGCGTCCGGCCGCGGGAGTGGGCAACGTCAACGAGGACGATGATGATGACCGGCACCACCACCATGACCGCCACGATTACCACCAGCAGCACCACGACCACAACCAGCATGACCACCACCAGCAGCACCAACGACACCGTCACGGCCGTGACGATCTGCAGGAGACACAGCGTGGTGGTGGCGGCGGTGGCGGCGGTGGAGGAGGATGGAGACCGATTGTTCAGCCTCCCAGAGAGCCGCGGAGGAGCGCCGGTCACATCAAGCGTTTGACACTCTTCAGGAACGGCGCGGTGGGACCACAGAGGGCTCTGCTGCTCAGCCGGCAGTCGGCACCCAACCTGGAGGCGGTGCTCGCCTACTTCTCTGAGATTCTGCAGTGCCCCGTGCGCCAGCTCTACACCAGGAATGGCAGCAGGGTGAGGAGGAGCAGTCGGCGTGTCGTAACACTATTTCCCACACCTCTGGTTTACATGCATTGTGGTAAGCACGAAATCATCGGTGGTGGCGGGGGGCTAAGCTCCGTCAAACATTTGCCGGCTTTAGTTTTTCAAACAGTCTGCACAGCAATACCTCTCGAACCAGGGCTCGTGGGTCCTCCTAACACCTTCCCCGCACCTCCGATTAGCACGGTTGGCTACGTACGGTGCGAAAGAAATTAAACTACATACATGAGCACATTGTTGCCGCGAGCAGAGCTAGGTGGTAGACTGACGCGTCCAGGGGCACGGGTCCCCCGGATTGCGTCAGTTTACCACGTGTTCTGCTCGTAGTGACCTCGCCCTCTCGTTTTTTGACGTGAATTATCTTGATTTATTTTTTGTTCACGAAAAAAAGTTCAATTTATTTTAACATGTTTCAGCCCACCAAAGAGTAGTTTTAATTTGAGCATGTTGTGTGTGATGGGCTCACTTTGACCCCTGCATGCAGCCATTCGAGATGGTACACGAAGCAGTATATTGCATAAGCATGGATGCTCATATGGCCACTCCGAAATCGGGACGATTCAGCGAATCGTGAACGAGAAAAGTGTTACAGGCCTAGGCCACAGGTGTCTTGAGCTCTCGCTACCTTTTCGACCTAAATGAAAATAACAATAATATCACCAATATTTTTCCGCAACCAATGTGATTCTTAATTACATAGTTGGGTTCGGTCACGTAATGATCTAAATGTCTGTCGTAATGCCCTCCACCAACCAAACATAGCCAAACAAATGAAATCGTTATTGTACAAGAGTTGAATGTGCCAATAATTAACAACAATAATAATATTAAAGCCCCATTATGTATACAGCAAAACCTCGCTGAATCTAAAGACTCATTGTTTTTCAGGAAGGTTCCTGCTATATTAAGATATTTGGCCAATTCATTTAATCAATGAGAGTGTTTTGTGGTGCAGGAAGGAAACCAGAGTTCTTGGAGAAAACCCACGCATATGAGGGTATAACAAAGGTCCGCATTAACAGGTTCACAAACCCGCTTGCTGTACAGCCATCTCCTGGCCAATCCCAGCAGTACAATTGCTTAAAGATGCAACCATAGCTAGCGCGTCCCGAGCTGTCCCACATGAGTTTGAAGCTTCGTTCCGGAGGATACATTCTTTAAAGTTACAGTCAAGCGTATCATTATGACACTCTGTTAATGTCGTGATTTCACTCTCACACATTTTAATGTTCACGACAAATCAACCGGACAGTTGAGCAAAACATAGGTACTCGGTGAGGGTGGATATGTGACTGTCAGATATGCGACATTTTACAGTAGATTGAACATGAGAGTCATTTTGGGTTTTTATTTTGTCTGTATCTTCTTTTTAACGAAGGGCATTTGTGTTAACATTTGGTACTCGGATGGATTTCTCACGAACCTGTAGGAAGCATCAACCGTGACGGGTGAGCAATGCTTTCTGGGAAAGTAAGTATTTGGAAATGGTTGGGGTGAATGACTGGGAGACTGGGGTGTCTGTATACTGTACAGGATTCATTAAAATGATGACTTTAATAATCTGTTAATGCTGGAGGGGGTGTAATAATAGATTGGCAGATAAGGTATTTGCACAATACTAGACGGACACATCATTCTCTCATGGGATCTATAGACAATTTACTGTGGACCATATCGTAAACCCACTGTCGTCTGCACTCCTTCAACAGAAGAGGAACAGCACAATTACACAAACTCTCCTGAAGCCCTCTTAGCGTGGCCAGCAGGACGTCGACAGCTACTGAGACTATATAGCTGCCATGCACAATAGAAGAGGGGAAACATGGGCTGACCCAGCACCTCTGACGTCCCCGTTGGAAATAGGTGGAGAGTCTAGAGGACCTCTTCAATGGTCCAAGTTCCCTGGTGGCCGCTGGCTCGGAGCCCTTCAGAGCCGTGGCCTACGACGGCGTGACGAGTCGCCACAAGCTGCCGGGGCTGGCAAAGGTGGCTCGTGGGCCGGAGCCGTCGGCCACACCCGGTGAGTCAACCTCTCACCTTTGTCGTTGTCATCGGCAAGGTCAATCCAGAGGTCGTCGGTTTAATGTGTTCCTCCGGCGTGGCAGTTGAAGCAATGGGACAAGTTTCTTAAATTCCCCCTCCCGCCAACACCTGCCTCTGTCCAACCTAACAGTATGTGTAACAACACAATTAGTCGATCGGCAGGTCGTGTGTAAGCGAATATTGCACGGTTCCATCATGATCAACATCATCGGTCATCATCAATTCATATGGATGAAGGGCTTCACAAGCTGCCTTCATCTGTCAAGATTCCACACACGAGCTGAGTTCATCACTGATCTGGTTCCGTGGTGGATATTCTATTGGACACGTTCCATTCCTTGGCTGCCACTCCAGGGAAAGTTTCAACCGTGTGAAGGGCAATATAAATAGTAAATGATGATGACTATATTTGTCTCTATCTCTCTGTGTCTCTCTTGTCCATCTGCATCTGTCTTTGTGACTGTCTCTGCCGCCTTTCGTTCCAAAAAAGCAAACTTTGGTCTTGAGGCGAGCAAGAAAGTAATTCACCCACGGCTACCATCGAGCCGCCACTCCAGGTATAGCTTCTCTATCGCCTCGGACCGCGTGTATGGCAATGGAGACTCCTCAACAGCAAGCCTGGTCTCTTCGGTCAGTCGGCTGGCTGCCAAGGATCACCACCAAGAAGACCACCACCACCTGCCACATGGCCATACAGCCGCCAAAGTGCGGCGAACCGACAAACCGTCGGACGTGCGCAAGCAGATTCGAGTGAACACCGATGGCAGCATGACGGTGGAGATGAACGTGCGCCTCAATCTGGAGGAGGAGGAGACCGTGCGCTGGGTCACCAACATCAGCCGTGAGAAGAGCGGGGCCGAGCGCCGCGTGGGACAGGCGGTCACCAACGAGGGCTACGGCACGGACGACAGCATCGGGCCAATGGGAGACGACGGCTCGGTCACCATTGCCTGCTGTGACGACGACGATGAAGTTGATGATGACGACGGCGGTGACGATGAGATGCAACGCAGGAGACGGTGCTTCGAAGGGAAGTGCCCACCAATGGAGAATCTGTTCGGGGTGAACGCGAAGCGGCAGGTGGTGGACGAACTGCAGAGGGCGGCTCTCCAGCAAGGCGGTGATGCGTACGAGGGGTGGCACAATGATCGCGCCGATGACGCTGAGTTTGACAATGATGGGAGGAGCTCTTCCTTCACGTCGAAGAACGAGCGCTTTTCCTTCTTCACGGTGGCTGAGGGAGAAGTGAAGGAGCGGCGGTTTGATTCATTGCCGATGATGAGCATGGCGCCAGCAGCGACAAACGTGTCGGTGATGGCAATGTGCAACGACGTGCTGGAGTACTGTACCACGAGCCGGTGCAGTACGCACAGCAGCAGCTGGTCGTCGGTCAGCTCTAGGCGGCAACCGCGCAAAGAAGGAGCTGACAGAGGAAGTGGAGTAGGAGGTGAAGAAGATGAAGAGGAAAGAAAAGCAATGGAGCTGCGCGGGGAGGTGGTCGGTTCCGATGGAATCTCTTGTGTTGATGACGATGGTGGTGGTGGCGGCGGTGGTGCTTGTGGCGGCAATGGTGGTGATGGTGATAGTTGTGATGGTGGCGAAAGCAGTGATGTCAGTAGGGGAAATGAAGGCGGTGCGGGGTCACTCCAAGGGTCCGAACGCCCTCCCAGTGGTGGCTCTGATGCCACGACCCTCGCCTCAGCTGATGTGACCGGTGAGATGGACCCAGCGTCAGTGATGTCAGCTGAGCCAGAGCTGGACAGTGCGAGTGCAGCTGCAGATGGCGAGAGGGACTCGGGTGGCCATGTGTCCATCGATGGTGAGTTGACCCTCGTGCATGACCCTAGGGATATTCCATCATCCCTCATTTCCTCTCAGTCAAAGGACTCGCACCTTGGGGACAAAGTGGCGTGTGGATTGCTCTCCCGTAGCGAACGGCCCACAGTCATGAGTCCTGCGCTGTCAACTACCTCCAAATCTAAAGCACGGTCAAGAGGAGGAGGTGGTGGAGGAGAAAACATGATGCCCAGACCCAGCTCAAATCCCAGTCTGAACTCCAGTCACCGCAGCCACCGCAGTCGTCGTTCGGCTGCGTCCACTGACCAGAAAGGGCGAGGAGAGCTCTTGGCAAATAATTGCCACCCTTCGCACAGAACGAGCAGCATCCGGGAGGTAAGTGATGATGGCGCACGCTCTACGGTGCAATGCGAGGAGGGGGAGGTGGGGAAGGAAAATGACGACGACAATGGAGAATGTTCACATACTTCCCCCTGCAAGCTCAGCGATGCCGGATTTACCACACCAGCCACGAGGTCCGACAGAGGCCAAGCTCGAATGGCGACTCCACGGATCGAGTGCCACAGCGGCAGCACGGGGGGGTCAAAGGCATCCTCACTGTTGTCTGAGAGCATCTCCGCAAGACACTCTCAGACAAACCAAGAGAACGATGGGGAGAAGAGCTGCGACGGGCGGCGAAAAGCACCCTCTTCCCACAGCTCCGCGTGGTCAAAGAGCTACGAGGAAGGGTCTCCCGGCCCAGCGTCGCTGAAGGTCGTGTCAAGGCACAGCAAAAGCGGCGTCAGTGGTACCATCAGCAGGGCTGCTTCTTCCGTATCCTCCGCTGATGGTCCCTCGCTGGTCCCCGTTCCCCCTCATGGGAGGGGGAGCCACAGCTCGCAAGCTCAGACCGCGGGGAGCAGCAGACGCGACCGGTTACGCGTCACCTCCCGCAACAATTCCTCGATGGCAATGGTGCCTGCGCGCTCACTCAAGGTGTCAGGGAGGGAAGACAGGAGCAGAGCATCATCAGATGGATCCAAGTCGAGGCCGGCTTCCTTGGGCTCCAATTCGAGGTCGGAGCTGGATGGAAATGCAGGCACCGCCGTCACGAGGCGATCCCGTGATTCGGGCTCGGTGAACGAGATTGAACGCACTGACTCCCAGCTTAGCGAGGCGCTCGTTTCGCAACTCACAGACCTCCCCGAGGAGTCTCCGGAAGACGTTGTCCGCAAATGGCTAACGAGGATTCCGTCAAGAGCCAGCACGATTCAGGATGATTTCTTCACAGACTTAGATTTGATTCCGGAGGAAGAGCATGGCGGCGGTGCTGCTGTTGCTGATGCCGATGCTGGAGCAGAGCACGAAGGTGACCTGGGACACAACGCCACACCTTTCGAGAGGAATGGAGAAACGGGCATGCTATTGCAACCGCCAAGTGACGATCAAGACGAGAGATCTGCTTCCGAGACACAGGCAGAGGATAACAGAGATTGGAGTGTGCTCCACGATTCCGGAAATTGCAGGCATTCGTCAGAGAAGGAAAATGGCATTAGGCATGTTAGTGAGCAGCAACTCCGCCTCAACAAAAAACTCTTCCGGCTTCTCAAGCAGCTGTTCAGGAACCAGCTGTCACATCCAGAGCTGAAGAAGTCGAACAGCATGCCCGAGTTAACGGATGAGTCTTGGGCGTTGCGCAACCAAAGCATGGCTATCAACATTGCAGTGTCACTGCTGTCTTCCCTGGAGACAACTTCCAATGAGGACGAAGCCAGCACGCCGTTTGTTCCCCTCACCGACGTCGCTCAGCGCCTTCGAAAGTTGGGTCCCGGCAGCAGCGACAGACACAGATCTCTAACCTCTGAGCAACTCCTGCACCTTCGGAAGCTACTCACTTCTCAGATGCATGGGAGGCGCAAGCAGATGGAGTATTCGAGCGTGGCAGAGGGGCAGGTGGAGCCTGAAGAAAAGAAAGGGTCCACTTTGGTTGAGGAGAGTGGCGACTGCGGGAGGCCAGCAGTGTGCAACGATAACGGCTACGGCTCCAACAACGGGAACAAGAATGGAGATGGCGAGTCCAAGAAAGCCCTCGATGATGATGGTGATGGCCATCAAGAAGGTGTGGTGGATGAGGAGGAAGAGGCTAACGAGGACGAAGGTTCCCATGTCTTTAACGGTGAAGCAAATGCAGACATGAATGGTTATGGTTCGAATGGAGAAGTTGACGATGCTGAAGGAGTCGTTTATGAAGAACAGAGTGAAGGTGATGAGGGGAAGCATGAAGATGATGAAGAAAGTGACGTGGCTGAAGATAAACGGAGGCTGGAAAATGGAGGTGATGACGTGGCGATGGAAATTAACGAAGATGTCTCGCAAGGAGGTGATGAAAAAGCTGGAGAAATGTGTGAAGAAGATGAGGACATCATTGCCGATGAGGCTCCTAAAGAGGAGGCTGGGATTGAGGAAATTGAAGAGGGTGGAGATGATTTTGAAGCAACAGGTGAGAGGGAAGTTGAGGCGGTAGAGGTAGGTATCAGCAGCAGCAGAAGAAAAAGAGGAAATGGCGGTGGCAGATTGTAGCAGTGCTGTTGCCAGTGAGGGTACAGCTGTTGATGAAGGTACGGAGGATGGGAGCGATTGTGAGGATGATGCGGCAGAAAACGGTGACGAGGGCGAAGATGTGAGCATAAAAGACCCTCATTCGGAGCACACGGTTGGGGAGGTAGCTGAGGGTGAAGCAGATGAGACGGGGGCGGACAATGACGTTCAAAACGAGGCGGAGGTGGAAATGAACGACAACACCTCACAAGCCAACGGTAAAACAGAGGACGGAGAGTCGGAGGCATGTGACTTTGAACAAAATGCAAAAGATGACGAGGCAACTGAGAAGGAGATGTCGCCTGATGAGATGGGGGAAGACGTTGATGACGTTGAAGCAAACAGTGAAAAATACGGTGGGGAAGAGGAGTGTACAGCAGAGGATGAATTGGCGCCTGTCAATGGAGATGAAGATAAACACGAAGAAGTAGATGAAGAGGGAGATGCAGGTACTGGAGGAGAAGATGATATCGCAGATGAAGTGGTAGTGGATGAGAATGTCGAAGATGAGGTAGGAGGTGAACACGATGACTTGGAGCAGGATGCTGATCCCAACAACACAGCATGTGTAGACGAAGAACAAGATGAACAAGTATATCGAGAAGATGAACTGGAGGAAGAAGAAGAAACTAAGGAACAACCAGAAGCACAAGAACATCAGGAAGAAGTGGAACAAGAAGATGGTCAACAAGTGCAGGAACAGGAGGAAGAGATACAACAAGTTGAGATACAAGAAGAATCTCAACCAGAAGACCAAGAAGAAGAAACACATCAACAACAAATAGAAGAGGAACGACAACAAGAAGAACATGGTGAGGAAGCAGAACAGGAAGAACATCAAGAGGAATCGAAAGAAGTTGAATTAGAACATCTCGAAGAAGCAGAAGAAGAAGATCAACAAGAAAATATTCATGAAGGAGCCGAACAAGAGCTGCAAGAAGAACAAGAACTGGAAAAAGCAAAGCAAGAATGGGATGATCAAGGAGAAGAACACGAAGTCCAAGAAGAAGAAAAACAGCATCAAGAAGAAATGCATGAAGAAACAGATGGAGAAGAAAATCAGGAAGAAGAGGACACAGAAATTCCTGATGCTGAAGACACGGGCGAGTGTGGTGAGACGTGTTCTAAATCGGAATCATGTCCGGTTGATAATGAGGATGGTGCAAATGAAGATTCTGGTGGAGATGCCAGTAAGTCAAGTTGCTCAGAAGATACATTGAACAACGACAATGCAGAGGATGCAGTCGAGGAGAAGGCTGCTCCAGAAACTAGCCTCGATAATGACGAACAGATGGCCACTGAGAATGAGGAGCAAGTGGAAATGAATGACGAGAGCAGCATCCATGACGAGTTGAGTGAGAGTGATGCTGAAAACGCCTCTCGTCCAGAGTCTGCAGGGCCTGGCACGCCCACACTCCAGGAGGAGGATGGAAACCAGGAGGATGGGAAGGAGGTCGATAATATCGTCCAAGAGACATCAACATCGGCGAGTGACTCAGAGAAGGCTCACAGCGACCACGGCGAAGAGAGCGCAGACGGTGATTCTTCCACAGAGGCAGAGGGGGACCTTGAAGATGCGTGCACTTCAGTAACGGCGGTCGAAGAGCGGCAATGCGTGTCATCGACACCGCAGCCTCGTGATGCTGGGAGGTGTAGAGACGTGGGGACTCAGGTGAGCCTGGATGAGGATGAGGCTTCTAGGAGGTGGAGGCGCCTGGCCTCTTCACATGCATTGGGTGAAGGACGAGGAGGCAGCACTGTCCCGACGCCTCCTACTCCCGACATTGCATCCCGCGTCTGCTGGAGCAGAAATGAGAGCACCGATATGCCGCATGAACATGAAGTCGTGGAAAACCCGGAGCGAACGCTGAAGAATCAGCAGCCGATGGACGTCCTGTCAGCCGCGGAAGACAGTGACCCGCAATGGATCATCAGCGAGAATTACCTGCGGCGACGTGCCTTGCCTCAACAGTGCGTCGGAGAGCTGGACACGACCTCGGGAGAAACCTCGGATGAAGCCAAATACCTGAGGCTCAATCGACCGCTCCAGATGGATGACATCTCCTCCAGTGAATTAGAGGACACACTCAGCCCTGAGCCGTGCTGTAACTTCTACCGGGAGCCGCACGGCACCGACTCAGATCCCTTCCCGAGTGACGCGTGCAGTTTTGACAGCTTGAAGGCGGCAAAACTTCCCGCAGGGGAGAAAACGGCCTCAGCTTCAACTGACCACCTAGGGAGCGTTCGCTCGGAGACTCCAGCTACAGAGAAGTTTGTGGAAGCGACGGACAGACGTGCCTCCTTGATGAGTGAAACAGCAGAGGCAGGCAGTGATGAAGGCAGGAGCCTGGCGGCTTGCGGCAACTACTGCACCATCCTCACAGCTCTGCAGACGGACGAAGGGAGGCTCTTTTCGCCCTACAGAAAGGTGTTTGACCCGAGTGACCCCTGGGTGGTGCATTTGGTCTGCTCCCTGGAGCGGCAGTGCATGGCCCAGTGGCTCAATGTGCTGGAGGACGCAAAGACTCGATGGGGCATGGAGGGCGAGGAGATCAACGAGATCATCCTGGAGGTGAAGCGAGATGCGCAGAGGCGTATCAGACGCGGCATCTTGGCGGAGCTCGAGAAAATCAAGATCAGCATCATGGGGAAGGTGCCACAAAAAGTCGGCGGTTCAATGGTCGAGAGCGTCGCATCAAGGATGTTGAGGAAGAGCTCGCCTGGAATTCTGGAGGCACAGTCGCGGAATCTAGCCCACGTGATTGCGGAGCTGAATCAAAAACAAGGTCACAACAACAATGACAACAACAATGGCAACGGAAAGAGTGTGAGTATCGAAGGTGACCCGTCTACTCTGAGGGTGACTGAAGAAAATGTGTACGCGACATTCCAGATCCCCCAGATTATAAAGGAGTTTGACCTAAAGTTGATTCTTAACGCTGATGCCGCAGCGCCAGGGGGAGATGGGGACCTGGATGACAACAATGGAAACCCAGGCAATGCCGATCAGGAGGATGAAGATCACGAACTCTTGTCTCAAGGGCATGTGTCTACAGCACTCAACGGTGAGTCTCTCGTCGGCACTGATGCGGAATTTGCCGACAACGAAGCCACAGAGGGACAGAGTGAGTCGGCTTGTCAAGACTATGCGGATGGCAGCATCGAAACCGAAGAAGCGGAAAACTGCGTCAATGAGGTTGCAGGAGACGAAGAGGTTGAAGCTGCAGCTCACATCAATGGAGAGGAAGTTTTGGAAGCAAGGGAATGTGAAGGTAGCCTTCCGGAAAGTGCCACAGAAAATGATAATGATCGCGACAATGACGGTGATGACAGTGATGGAGCTAGGGAAGAAACGGCCATTAAAGAAGCGGAGACCGGTGGTGAAAATGCTGAAGCGGATTTGACTCTGGAGGATGAACTTCCCGAAGACTCTGAACAGGATCCACAAATGGAAGCATGCGAAGATTGTGAGGAAGAGGTGCAGCCAGAGAGTAGTGAAGTTAATGATGGCAATGAGAAAGAGGAAGGTGGTTCTGGAGAAAGTGACGAAGAAGATGCAGGGGAAGTTGCAGTGCTGAACAAAGATGAACTGGACATGGCGAATGGCGGTGTTGAAGATGGAGAGGCTGGTGATAGTGATGCAGGGAGTGGTGTTGGGCAGGAAAATGCAGATGAAGACAACGTCAAGGAGGGAGACGAAGTAGAACCACAAAGTGAACACGGAGCTGCAAGTGACCAGGCAGACGGCAGTGAAGACGCAGACATGAGTCAGGGTGATCACGCGAAGGAAAGTGAAACAGGGGAGGACGATGTGAGTCAGGAAATGGCGCGTGAAAAAGATGCCACAGCTGACGACGACAACGAGGTGGAAAATGGTTCAGGAGAACAAGACGAAGAGGGCGAGGAGGAGGACGTTGACGGGAGTGGCGGTGACAGTGGCGAGGGAGGTGGATCGAATCAGGATGTACTGGATCCACAAAGCGGTGCTGAGGAAGAAGGCGGCGGAGGTGATGATGAAGTTGGGGAAAATGTCAGCGGGGATGAGGGTGATGCAGAGCATGCGCAGAAAGAGGCAGATAATGGAATTGCTGAAGCTCAGGGTGAAGACGAACGCATAGACGCAGATGACGCTCTGGAGCAGGAAGATGCCAACGAAGGTGGTGATGACTGTGATGTTACTGGAGACGAAGGTGGCGAAGAGGAGGTGGGAACCAATGCCAAAGAAGAAGGAGATGAGGAGGCAGCGATGTCGGACGAAGTCTCGCAAAACGGCAGCGCGCCTGAAGAGGAAGATTTGCAAAATTGCGACCAAGATGACGACACGAGTGGTAGCTGTGAAGCCCCCAAGGAGAACGTGGTAGACGAAAACGAGGGGGGGGAAGATGAGGGTGAAGCAGCAATCGGAGATGAGGAAGAGCCTGTAGCTGAAGACTGTGATGGTAGCATTGGCAACGATGGGGACCATGATGTCGCTGAAAACAAGGGGGTTGGTGATGATGATGATGATGGACACGATGAGGGTGATGACGTGGAACCAGAGGGAGTTGAAGGGGATAATGTGGAAGACAATGAAGATGTAGGTGAAAATGTGGAGGAGAGTGATGCTGGTGCGAATCAGGCGGGTACCGAAGAAGACGCTGAAAAGGAAGACGATTTGCAACAGGATGAAGAGAACGCTGAGAGCACGGAGGATGTGGAGGCGGGGATGTCGAATGAAGAACCGCGCGAGGAGGACGGTGAGGCTGGTGTTAGCGTAACGTCTGATGAGGCTTGCGAGCAAAGTGAGGAAGTGCGGGAAGAGAACGAGGTGGTTGAGCACAATGGGGTGAGTGAATCCAACGGAGAATCGAGTCCCGTGGCGGAGGACGAGAATGCATTGCGACACACAACAGACAATGACGGGAAGGAAGACAGCAGCAGAAATGGGGAGGAAGAAACTTCTTTAGAGGGCGAAAGCAAAGAGGGTGAAGACCAAAAAGTGGAGGCCGAGGAGGAGGAGGAGGCCAACGAAGAAGACACCGACGTTGGATCTTGTGACAGCAGCACGGCGGTGAAGGGTTCCAGCAGCTCGTCGCAGGGAGCGGAAGAGGCCGGAGCCGTGCATGCTGATGAATCGGAGGGGACAGTTGCTGCCTGCGGAGGAGCCGCGTGCGTGAGCGGGCGTGCGCGTCGTTCGAGGTTCTCGACGAAGAGCATCGCCGGAGAGGAGCAGTGCGTGGACGACATCGATGGCGATGATCTAGATTTCTGAGCTGCCCATTGCGTAGATGTTGGCGATGTTTCAGGTGACGTTCATGAGGTAAGGTGTGCCAAGCAATGGTGGAAGTCGCATCTCTTCTTCTTCTGCTTTTGAATGAATGGTCGAACAAATGAACGGCCATGTTAACTTGAGTTATGAGTAGAACCCGATAGAAATGACACTATAATCAGCACGACAGTGTAAGCCATGTGTCTTGCAGAAACACTTAAACAGCAATTTAGCACGGACCCTAAGCACAATTCTATACGATTAATAGTAACATTACTCCAAACATTGGTTTTAGCCATGGTTATAACCATTACCCTAAGTATAAGTCTCACTACAATCTAAACATCATCCCCAACATTTACCCGAACCGCAGTCCTAGCTTTGACCCTATCTATAATGCGAACCATCACATTAATTCCCAACCCATAATCCCACCCCAAACTGATCCTCACTCGATCCTAGCCCCGCACCAACCCTAACATCAGCCCCAACACGAACGCCTCCCAATCCTAAGGCAACATCCAACTCCTCACCCTGGCCCTAACCCGAACACAACACTATGTCTCCTTACACCAATCCTAACGCAATCCATAATCCCATCACTAACCCTGACCACAACTGTAGCTATACCATGACTTAAAACCTTGTTTATATGAATGTGTATTTTAAATATATGTACGTGAAACCCTAATGGAAAAAAATTGTGACCCAATAATTTTAAATCAGTCAGGCGTGCCATTGCAATGTTCCAATCGAATCGCAATGCATGGGAGCAGAGCTGGGCTGTCCAATAATGTAAATAACCAATTACTCTATCGATTATAATTGATCAAGTAATTGGTTACTTGCCAATTACTCGATTATTGGTTACAATACTTGACCAATCAGATAATATAAAAAAAACAGTTGGGAAAGTGTCACTTCTGTTCCCACGTGTGCCCCTGGATGGGAGGTGATGGGCTGGGCTTGATGGCGTCATGAGAGCATTAACCGTGTCACGCTGGGTGTGGCTTTCCTACCTTCAGGTTGGCCATCATTTCTTAAGAGGCTCCAGTAATCAACCACAAAAGAGTAAGTAGATTACAACTCTCTCAACTGAATCGGCGAATTGTCCCAGCCCAAACATGGAAGTGACGTCACTGGTGTTCCATAATGACACACTCGAATATAACTTTGAAGTCTCTTTTTTTCCTCATGTTTTTATTCATGTGGGACAGCCTGGGACACAGGATCTGGGTGTGCAAGTCCGAGAGAGACAGTTATTGGATTGTATCTCACTCCAAGCACTCTTTGCATGTTTCATTACTGCACAGGACTTCACATATCCGCCCCCACCAAATAACGTCCTCACCAATGACAGTACTGTATATGTCCTGGTGTAACCCTTTTAATTTTTGTGGATATTCACAAATCCGACCTTTTCACATATCCCCAGCGCAATTGTGCTCAGCTAGCTAAAGCAAAGGTTCTGTAAACCGCGTATTATGTGAACCTGTATGCATCAAGAAACGCAACAAGCAAGAAAGACGTTTGAATGTAAAACTCTCAAATCCGGAGGGTATCCCTGCTGAAATGAGAAATGGGAGCGATGGCTCATCTCTGTTGGCGGTTCGAAACCAGTGGCAAAGTGGTTGTATTTGTGACCCAGAAGGGATGGTGGGCTGTTCTGACCCCCCCCAACCCACGACTTTCATGATTGGAGGTCGATCGTTCGGATATAAACTGAATGCCGCGCTGCTGATGTGAAATGTCTGAATGCTTGCATGCGAGCAATGTGTGTAGAATATGGTGTACTGTATTTGATTTGATTACTTGAATGTAAATCGCTTCACCTTATCCATTCGCGCGCAACGACACCGTGCACCGTTTGCATATTTCGCCACCATTATTAGCAAACATTGCCTCGGAACTGAAAACAAATCTAACTCAGGATCATGTTCGAGGTAATGACCTTCCTCAGAGCAGACTCAATCCTTACTGCTTCTCCCCCCTCCTTCGTCTCGCTCCACTCCGGTTTACGCTCTCTCCGCTCCATCAACCAAGGCCTTCTGTCAAAGCGGCCAGCTATCATATTCTTAGGTTTTTTTCGGTAAAGTCACGTAGGTAAAAATTTAAATTAATAAAAGTAAAATAAAAATAAAATAAAAATCACGACGTTTCGGAGGCAACACAAGCTTCCGTCTTCAGGTGGAACCGTCACAGCACGATTGCTGTATCAAGTAAGACTCTTACTTAAGACTCTTACTTAACTCTTACTTGATACAGCAATCGTGCTGTGACGGTTCCACCTGAAGACGGAAGCTTGTGTTGCCTCCGAAATGTCGTGATTTTAATTTTATTTTTATTTTACTTTTATTAATTTTAATTTAATTTTTTTCCTACGTGACTTTACCGAAAAAACCTAAGAATATGAATCCCTGCAGTCACGAAAACTTCAAATCGAGATTACTCCTCGCTTCCCACCTGGTGTCTATAATTCCCTCCGGCAGCCATCCATGCTGTCAACTCCCCGCCCCTGTTCAAGTCCAAGACCATCCTCTTCTCCCCCTGTGTATGTGTGAAATATAAGACGATTAAATATCAATCAGGAGCAATGTATCCTTGCTTATGATTGATAACCCACTGCCGCCCCTGTCCACCCAGCACGACGAATGGGTGCACCGCAGTTGATCGGCAAGTTGCGTGCGGTGGGGTGAAGTGGTGGGTATACCCACCACTTCCAGGATGTCTTGCCAGTGTGGAAGAGTAGGCCAAGTTACACCTGAGAGAGGAGGCCCTTCTACCAGCAGTGACGCGAGCGAGCAATTGCAGGTCTGCGCCTTTACCTCTCCATAACCTTTGTTTGCACGAGTTTAAAAATTCTGCCTTTCCTCTTGGTCTCCCTGCTCCGAGGAAGGGCTGTCACCTGGAACGTCGCACGCATCGTCTTTTTCTGTTTACAGTGAGGCAGTGTTTGTTGTTGTTAATGAAGACGGCGGTGAAATGTCTTCACCCACACGTCTTCACAGCACGGCCGTCGCAGCCCCGGAAAACCACGTACACACGTCCATACATCAACACATTCACTCACTCACGTACGTATGTGTATATATATGTGTACAGACGTGATTGTGGATGACTTCTTGTGAAATAGATAAACAGACAAGGTTCTCTTTCGTTGCCAAACAAAAATAAAAACTACATTTCAGATCCCAGTGGCCAAGAAAAATCTCGGCCCGGCAGAATTTGAGCAGGAATACGCGAGTTACCCGGGGCATTTGATCGATGTGCTACTGCACACTGCTGATGAGACTCGCAGAAGACGAAGCCAGCTCACAGTTCGCCTGCGTAGATAGGCTGATGCTGGGAAATATTGATCAACGAAGCCCAAAGGCTGAGGAGGTGCATCTTATGATGAAGGGTTGCATTGTACTATCCACTTCAGTCGGATGTGTGTGTGCATGTTCGCGTGCCATGCTACGAACCCGGTGACCCGAGGTTCGATTCCTGCTCACGGCTACCGCCAGTGACGATTATCTGAATCGTTCCTGCGCCTCCACCTAGGTCGACTCGGCCTCAAGTGAGTACCCGGTATGGTGTGTAAACATCGTGTGCCGTGCCAGCAGCCATCGTAGGTGCTCGCTAACAGCACTTGTCTGTTAAGTCTATACGGGGGATCTTTGTTTGCGTCTTATTTCCGGAATTTATTTCTTAACTGGGGAATATGGTTTTGTTTAATTAGACATTTGGTCAACCAAACAAACCCCTATCAGTTTATTTGATACATATATACATATACTCATACACAGCTATGCGCTAATGCACTTTATATACAGAGTAGAGTAAGAGCTACCGACTTTTTCAATAAATTAATGCTCGGATGCAGCCGATAGTGAATTATCTGAGTCTTTGCTCACAATGCCGTGTACAATCTGATGCCGTTATCATAATAGTAAAGCACGTGTATCGTCTATTTGTAGGTTTGTTATTAAATGTGTTACTCTGTTAGATGATGTGAAATCAATCAAAATTATCTTAATCAAATCAAGCCGCCGATAGTTCGATCTCGTGATGTGGAACGAGGATGCTGTATCCGATGAGACGGTGGTTCTGCATTGGATTTAGCGAGGGTTGTGTGTTGGATGTGACGAGATTTCTGGATCCAATGAGACGATGCTGTACTGGATGTGAAGGGTGTTCTGTATCAGCAATACAAGGTTTTTTTTCTTTCGCACAAAACAAGTTCACAATACAATAAAATAAGAAAAGCACAATTCAAAGCAGTCAAATTTAAACCGGTTTATCTGAAATGTATTTTCTTGTGAATCTAACCTGGCTCTGGTAATCAACAATTCATTGCATAGAACATAGATTTTTACTCATCAGACAGTTATTTTACTTATCAGTAGACAAAGCACATGTATGCAAATATATTTCCGAATTAAAGCGACAATAGCGGTGTAATCATGTTACGCACACCAACGATGCAATAAAATTGTAACCTTTACCAACGTTTTGCCAAGTGTGCCTCAAATATTGCCGGCTTTTACACTATGAGACCTCCTTTACCAGTGGCAAAATATAGTAGTAGGTTTTTACCCTTTAAACTGGTACAAAACTGACACCTTTATACAAGGCATCATGTTTGCAATAACCACAACACAAGTAGTCAAAATGCAAACAAAAAAAAACAACTCTGTACGCCTTTTGGTGTTATCTGGTCCAACACCAATGGAGACTAGGCTCTAAGGACAGTGCATATTATTATCATTATCAGAGTTGTTTTTTTGTTTGCATTTTGACTACTTGTGTTGTGGTTATTGCAAACATGATGCCTTGTGTAAAGGTGTCAGTTTTGTACCAGTTTAAAGGGTAAAAACCTACTACTATATATTGCCGGCTTGTTTTCAATTGACGTGCCGCGTTTTGTATTTATTCGGAACGTCTCGCCGAGTCTCAAGAAACCGTTCACAGGAGAGAGATCCGACCGTGTGCATGAAGATGGATTGTGACATCGCAGGCCCATGAATGACGGGTGATGACATCCAGCAGTGGAGAGTGAAACAGGCAGATAATAAAAGTCACCCTTCTGGCAGAAGCTTGGGGCCAATTACAGTTGTACAGTGTTATTCGCGGTGATTTGCAACGACAATGTCGTAATTTAAACGAACAATGCTGCTGTAAAATGTGATTTACATTGTAGTATAATTTGGGCAGTTTTCTGGCTGTGCCTAGCCGTGAGGTCAACGCAGTGTGACCTCCGTCCGTGCCGCTCAAAAAACGAAGTGTGCGCGTTGTGGGGGCGCTTGCAAATCGCTTTAAAATCTCTTTTCTCACCAACGAAGCTTCGGACTCAGGTGGGACACCCCAGGAAGCACCGCTTCTGTTTTTTTGCGTTTATTTTGTTGTGCTTCCCCTGCACCGCCGATTGGCACGGTTGGCTACGTACGGTGCGAAAGAAGTTCAATGCACATACGTAGCTACAAGAGAAGAACTTTGGGTTACGCATCTCTCGTAACGCCACCAGGACGAGCGCGAATTCTAAGAGGCATCGCGCGACTTTTTAAAGCCTTTATATTAAGTTCACTTGCTTGCTTGCTTAGGACCGTGCAAATCTTTCGGTCGTTTTTTAACCCACTTCCCGTGATCCAATCGAGCTGACATTTTCCACACAGACTCATTGTGCGTGACAATGTTCGTGAAAAATGTTTTGCTAAATTTTACACTTATTAGGACAAAAATATTATATTTAATTACCAATTGCTTAATGCTGCCATGCAATCATCTGACCCATCGGTGGCAGCCATCTCAATCCAGAGGACGAGAGGACTCTAGCCGCCACGCATATAAAGTATTTATAGTGAAAAACTTAGTTTTTACGGGTTATACTTGTTATTGGCTAAGTCTGCCGAACAGGCTCGCGCATACGGGGGTAATGCTATTCCATTTGTCCAATGAAGACGGTGTTCCATCGTGTTTGTCCTACACTTGGCCATGCTGCATAACTCGACGTTCAGTGGATTTTCCTGCCAGTAGCTCAATGAGTGCTGTATTTCACCAGTAACGAGGTTACCTTACAATGTCTAAATGTAGAGCTGGGTGTAGTACGGTTTGTAGAGCATCGGTGCTCTTCCTTGTTTTGAGAACCTGAGTTTCAGTCCTCATGGCCAGGGTCAATTTCACATCACCAACACCAGCACCACCACTAACAATGACGGCAAAACCACCATCGTCATCACCACTATGAAAGTTGCCGCCACCATTATTACGACCATTGTTACTCCCACTACTATAACCACCACTAACAAACAACGCCACCATCATAACCACCATTACTCTCGCCAAATAACCAAACACTATATCACTACCACCACAATTCATCTCTGTACCAGAACATCATTCATCAACCGTGCAATGTTTCATTGTTGCCTCTCCGATGTGTTTTCGGGTTGTTACCGCGTGTTGTTCAACACAACATCTGGCATTTCGCGACACGCGCCTCGAGTTTCTTCAAGAAATGAACTTAATTGGATGCCGAGCAACGCGCGGTAGGACGTGGAAACACATCGGACCATGTCAACGGACAGCAGCAGCACCGTGGGTTTGATTATTGTGAAATGGCACGTCCAAACAGCATCAGATAAGTGTACTGTATAAGAGCTTTACGGATAAAGGCACAGTAATCCGATGGACTCCGAGTCATGACATTGCTGGGGACTCAAAGGGATGACCCCAAAGCTGCTTACCGAAATGCTTCATGCGCACTCAACATTACGCACAGAAGTCGCACATATCAAGATCCGCACGGCGCACGAGGGGGGGGGGGATGTAGCACCACGATGGCGAGATGTCAACTACCTTGCCTGGCATACAGGAGGTTGTGGGTTCGATCCCGACCCTGACCCTTGTATGTTTGGAGTTTGCGTGTTCTCCCCGTGGTCGCGTGGATTTTTCTCCGGGTCTGTGGCACCACTCCCCAAACGCATGCAAAGACCCTACATAGGCTGTTGGGGCAAGCGTTGCTAGCACAGTGTTAGCACTGAGAGGAATGATAGTGGTGCAGTGGACAGAGCACTGCTCTAGGAATCTGGCGACCTGGGTTGGATTCCCAGCCTCGGCAAACATCAGCGACGAGCAGAGCCGTCCATAGGGGGGTGCGGGGCTCTCCCCGGCGCCTTAAACTAAACCTGAAGTATTACATCTGACATTGTGACGTCGAAGCGCAGGACCCCACCCCCAAAGTGCGGGGCCCGGGGCTGTCGCCCAGGTGACGAGTGATACCAGCAACGTGTGTAAAAATCGGCACCGGGGAAGCAAAGACGGCCTTCAAGGGTGGTCACGAGAGTATATAAAGTAAACCCATGTTTCTTATACCCTGCACAGACTATTGGGGCAATTCCTGTAGCAAGCACATATGAATGCCGACACGGTACAAGAGGGTGTAGGTGGCCAGAACAACGCCCGGCTGCCTTTGTCTCCCCAGTGTTGGTCTTTACACACTGCACCATGTACTCATTTGAGGCTGATGGTTGGTGAACCTGTGCGAACCGTGGAGAACTCTGGGTTGGGCAGGCGTCATAGTGACGTTGGAGAGATGCCCGCAAATAGCAAGAGAATAAACAATAGTGATATAGTAATAGGGTTTTACCCTTTCAACTGGTACAAAAACTGACACCTTTATACAAGGCATCATGTTTGCAATAACCACAACACAAGCAGTCAAAATGCAAACAAAAAGAAACAACTCTGATAATTTCATGGGACCTCTTTTGCCAGTACCAAAATATACTAATAGGGGTTTTCCCCTTTTTTCTGGCAACACAACTGACACCTTTTGCAAGGAATCATGTCTACATTAACCACAATACCTGTAGTCAAATGCAAACAAAAACAACACTCTGGTAATTTATGCATTGTCTTTGAAACTGATTGGTCCACACCAGAGACAGCTTTCTTTGGAGCCTCGTCTCATATGGTGTTCGCCTTTTGGCGTCATCTAGTCGAACACCATATGAGACGAGCTCCAAAGAAAGCTGTCTCTGGTGTGGACCAATCAGTTTCAAAGACAATGCATAAATTACCAGTGTTGTTTTTTGTTTGTATTTGACTGCAGGTATTGTGGTTAATGTAGACATGATTCCTTGCAAAAGGTGTCAGTTGTGTTGCCAGAAAAAAGGGGAAACCCCTATTAGTAAACTCTGATAATGATAATGATATGCACTGTCCTTGAAGTTGATTGGTCCACACCCGAGACAGCTTTTCTTAGACCAACAATGGCATGTGAATGCACGTATTGCAATAGCCCCCTAGGTTGTCTTTGGGGGGGCAAGGGGGGGTTCTGATGTTCTGTTAGGGGTGGTAAACACCCCCTTAAAGGGGGGGGGGGTATCTACATAAAAATATGTAAGCAATCTATGTGTAGTGTTGTTTTACTACCTTGCATGCAGTATCGTGACAGGACGCGATTACTATTCCGTATATACAAGACTGCTTAATATACAACTTTCCAAATGCACCATCTGCCACGATCTATACACTTGTGGGCGAGGCTGGCCCCTTCCTCCCCCGAGCAGTTCGCCGTCTCTCGGGGTCTTGCTATTGCAAGGATCCGCGTGGATCCCGCAACTCGGATCGACTTCATCGCTCATCTCGGCAAGTTGGAGACGGGGCGGGGGGGGTGATTGATGTCCTCTCGCGCGTGTTGGCTCTTCCTCTGCTGCCACCTGCCGGAAGCCCTCTTCCAACACCATCGCCCCGTCATAAGCTCTCGCCATAAGGGGCCGTCCATAAATGACGTCACGCACCTAGGGCGGGGGGGTGGGTCAGACATTTGTTACGATGTGTGACGAGGGGGGGGGGGGGTTGAGAAATGTGACGTCACATCAAAATGCGCAACTTTAAATAAATATAGACAACACGTTCTACTTAATTAAATAGACTTTTTAATAAATGTTTTCTCCTACAACATCAGAGTGCAGCGCCACATTAAATACGCACTACAATGACAATAATTTAAAGCGATTTGAAGCATCTTTTATTTTTTGGGGGGGGGGTGGGGGCAGAGCTTTGTGACGTCATATTTGTGGGGGGGGGTGTCTGACTTTTTGTGACGCCGTGTGACGAGCGGGGGGGGGGGTCAAAAATCGTCAAAAATCGCGTGACGTCATTGTAGTGCGTATTTAATGTGGCGCTGCACTCTGATGTTGTAGGAGAAAACATTTATTAAAAAGACAATTTAATTAAGTAGAACGTGTTGTCTATATTTATTTAAAGTTGCGCATTTTGATGTGATGTCAAATGTCTCAAACCCCCCCCCCCCTCGTCACACATTGTCACAAATGTCTGACCCCCTTCTCCTAGATGCGTGACGTCATTTATGGACGGCCCCCTTATCAGTTCCCTACCTTATTACAGACCAATGCAGACCTTATTGGTCACCCCGTGCCCTTATAAATCTCAACGTTCATCCCACACAGTCCCATCACAAGGGACAAACACAAATAGACAATTAAAATACTCTTAGGTTTTTTCGGTAAAGTCACGTAGGTAAAAATAAAAATTATAGAAATAATAATAGAAATTATTTTATTAAAAAAAATAATACAAATTATAGAAATAATAATATAAATTATTTTATTTCTATTATTATTTATTATTATTCTTCTTTTTTACCTACGTGACTTTACCGAAAAAAAACCTAAGAGTATAAATCCTTGCAGTCACGAAAGCTTCAAATCTAGAAGAGACAATTAAAATGTTGCCCGTATTGAAACGGCTGTTCGCCGTATGGACCTAAAAACTCAATTTCCCTGTACAGGAACACGGATGAAGCGCATGGGTTCACGGCTGTGATTAACACTTTCTTTTTAAATCCACCAGAATAGTGCAATGCAATTACATCACAACTATTGGCATGACACGCGCGCTTATAGACACTACGCATTCATTCAAACAGCGTCACCACGTGGACGAAGCCGATTAACTTACCATTGGTGTGACTGCACACACGTGCGTGGTACAGTAACTGTAGTTTTGTCTATTTTTGGGGAGGGAGGTTATATAGTATCTATATTTACACGTAACCCACAGCCTTGTATATAATATAGTGGTTTGTTTAGCTATACGACGACACCGGTGACTTTGTATTCCATTCACAACGTAAATAATTTTCATTGGCTAAACATAACACTCTATTACTACTACAGCCAGTACATACTACCAGAGGTGGGACAAAGTCATTGTTATGCAAGTCCAAGTCGAGTTGCAAGTCTTTGTACATTTTGCCGAGTCGAGTCTGAAGTCATCAAATTCATGACTCGAGTCTGACTCGAGTCCAAGTCACATGACTCGAGTCCACACCTCTGCATACTACTGTAGTTACTGCTATAGAATCGATATTATTATCGAGTCTGTAGATATTACTCCTGTCAGTAGATACTACTATGGTCAGTAAATACTACTCCAGTCAGTAGATACTACTGTAGAGTCAGTAGATACTAGTATAGTCAGTGTATACTACTTTAGTCGGTAGTTACTACTATAGAGTCGGTAGATACTACTGTAGAGTCAGCAGATACTACTATAGAGTTAGTAGTTACTACTATACTGTAGAGTCGGTAGTTACTACTATAGAGTCAGCAGATACTACTATAGAGTCAGCAGAGTCAGTAGATATTCCTGTAAAGTCAGTAGTTACTACTGTAGGGTCAATAGCTATTACTATGCAGTCAGTAGATACTACTGTAGAGCCAGATACTACTATAGAGTCACTAGACACTACTGACTCTATAGTATGTAGGATGCATTTCTTTCTAGATTTGAAGCTTTCGTGACTGCAAGGACACGATCAGAGATATGACGTCATATTCTTAGGTTTTTTCGGTAAAGTCAAAAACATAAGAATATGACGTCTAATCTCTGATCGTGTCCTTGCAGTCACGAAAGCTTCAAATCTAGAATTAATACCCTCTACGGGGAGGAATTTCACCTATCTGTTAGAGTTTTTAACAGACGAGACAAGAAGTCACAGCTTCTCGAGACGCTGGCCTTCCTCAAGAGATGACCTACGTGACTTTACCGAAAAAACCTAAGAATATGTAGGATGTGTAGGAATATATGCCTATGGGGGTGGGGGGGGGTTAAAAATATTGTTTGAGGGGGGGTCGACAATTTTCGGAAATCTTTTATATCAACTATTTGCCCGCCACTTTCTATAACTTTTTGATTCAGGACTTCTTCCAGCCTCTTGTAATTGTGTTGTTGGACAGACAAAACGGAACGCCGGGCTCTCACAATAGCTTAGTACTTGTATATGTGTGTATGTTGTTTCTAAGACAAGTTTTGAAATATATTTTTCCCTCGCCCAACGTCGGGCACTTCCCGCTAGTAAGCGATATCATGCAGGATTTTTTTGTTATTATCTTCGAGCGTCTTTTTTTTATCCAGAGAAAAGTTATAGCGCAAGGCGCTTATCAACACTATGAATTGTACACGTACCCAAAAACACGTGGGGCCGCCGGCTTCCAAAGGCGGCGGTGGCACCGCGCTCTTATCCGCACTGCGAATTCTTAAACATCTTGGGTGGGCGGGGCTTAGGGGGGCGGGGCCTTCGCGAAGCGTGACGTCACGCCGCCTTATCCGCCCTACGGATTATAAACGCCCATCATCGCGGTTACGTCACGCCGCGCTTATCTGCACTGCGCTTTACAAACAGCGATTCATTCGTGTGCAACGGCCGAGCCGGTGCTGCTGCCCGACCGACGCGCTTTGCTCCGTTTTTAATATTCGACACGAAATACCACAAACTTTTATTTTCCTACTTTATGCGAGGCTTTAAAAAAAAATCTCAGGGCGCCGTATTGCGTCTGGTAACATTCGTTCTCAAAGAGAGAGAAGAAAACCCCCCCAGGGAGTATTTTGTAATAGTTTAAAAAGGAGATAAATTTGAGAGGCGCGAGTTTCGTCGCCGATAATCGAGGAGGAGGCGGAGGACGACGACCCACGTGGAGGGAGACGGCGAGAGGCAACAACAACTACCACCGCTGCTGCCAGATTCGACTTGCAGGGGCACAGAGAGAGAGATAGAGGGGGCAAGGCCGGTGAGAGCAAAGCGAAGCAAGGGGCAGGTTGGGGCTAGAGAGAGGTGTTATAGTGTGCGTGTGGGCAGCATTGTGTGTGTGTGGGAGAGCGGGTGGGCAGCATTGTGTGTGTGTGGGAGAGCGGGTGGGCAGCATTGTGTGTGTGTGGGAGAGCGGGTGGGCAGCATTGTGTGTGTGGGAGAGCGGGTGGGCAGCATTGTGTGTGTGAGTGGGCAGCATTGTGTGTGTGTGAGCAGCATTGTGTGTGTGTGGGAGAGCGGGTGGGCAGCATTGTGTGAGTGGGCAGCATTGTGTGTGTGTGAGCAGCATTGTGTGTGTGTGGGAGAGCGGGTGGGCAGCATTGTGTGTGTGGGAGAGCGGGTGGGCAGCATTGTGTGTGTGAGTGGGCAGCATTGTGTGTGTGTGAGCAGCATTGTGTGTGTGTGGGAGAGCGGGTGGGCAGCATTGTGTGAGTGGGCAGCATTGTGTGTGTGTGAGCAGCATTGTGTGTGTGTGAGAGAGCGGGTGGGCAGCATTGTGTGTGTGTGTGTGGGAGAGCGGGTGGGCAGCATTGTGTGTGTGTGTGTGTGGGAGAGCGGGTGGGCAGCATTGTGTGTGTGTGTGTGTGGGAGAGCGGGTGGGCAGCATTGTGTGTGTGTGTGTGGGAGAGCGGGTGGGCAGCATTGTGTGTGTGGGCAGCATTGTGTGTGTGGGCAGCAGTGTGTGTGGGAGCTGGTGGGCAGCAGTGTGTGTGTGTGAGCAGCATTGTGTGTGTGGGCAGCATTGTGTGTGTGAGCAGCATTGTGTGTGGGAGCTGGTGGGCAGCAGTGTGTGTGTGTGAGCAGCATTGTGTGTGGGAGCTGGTGGGCAGCAGTGTGTGTGTGTGAGCAGCATTGTGTGTGGGAGCTGGTGGGCAGCAGTGTGTGTGGGCAGCATTGCAAATCCCAGGGAGGGGGCTGGTGGTGGAAGATCGTAGCTGGTCAAGGCATCGATAGGTGAGGGGCTTTATCCCGCATCCGTTAGCAAGGAGGTGGAAAAGCAGAGGAAGCAGGGGGAGGGCGGCATTGGTGTGGGACTCGAGAGAGGAGAGAGGGAGAGAGAGGGGAAGAAGGGGCAACGAGGCGCAGGCAAAAGGCGGTGGTCTGTCGCGAGAGTGATCAGGAGGAGGAGTGGGAGCCATGGCCACGCTGTACCTGGAGGATGGCACTGCCCTGCCGGGGAAGCTATTCGGGGCCTCCAGGAGTGTGGCGGGAGAAGTCGGTGGGTGAATGCTGTTTTTGTGTTTCCTCACACACACATACCACACCAATTGAATTGTACACAAGTTAACGTTAGCTATTGTGTGTTACTTGCGTGAAGTGCCATACGAGGGGTGGCATCACCCGCCCGCATTGGCGAGCGTGGTGAATTATGGCAACCCTCAGCGACGCAACCATGAGTTAATTTTCATCCAGCAGTGGATTGATACAATGGGGTTTTTAACGTAAGTTCCACTGACGACGGTCCGATAGCTTGCCGCGGGTGGCCGTGGCACGCGTGGCATCCGAACCTGTGTTGGGTCTCTGCACTGAGCGCCTTCTGAATTAATTAGCATTGGGAGACAAAGGCGGCCGGGCGCGTGGTGGTTTCGACCACACCGACTCCACCGCCACCACCATTGCCACCACCACCACCACCATTGCCACCACCACCACTGCCACCACCACTGCCCCCTCGTCGTGTCCGGGTTAAGCGCGCTGCGCTACGAACCCGGCGGCCCGAGTTCGAGTCCCACCAGTGACGATTATCTGAACCGGTTCTGGGCCACCCCTGGGTCGACTCGGCCTCAAACGAGTGCCTGCTGGTGCGGTGTGTCGTAAAGATCGCCGCTGGGGAGTCATAGGCTGCCGGCCGTGGTGCTGGCCACCCACCCCCTCGTGCGCTGTGCCGGCCCTTAATAGGTGCTCGCAAACAGCACTTGCACTAACCGGCTGGTCATTCTATACGGGGAGGGGGTCTTTTGTTGTGTGTGCACATGCGGTAACACTGAAATGTTGTTTGTGCGATTTTGATGATGTTTCAAATGCATGAGAGTACCCACGTGTTCTCGTCTGGGACCTTGTGCGGGAGTGTTTTGAGTCGGAACAACAAAGGATTCTGTTTTACTATTTACTTTAAATATTTGTGTGCACCCTGGCTCATTTTACATTAATTCTTTAATTCCATTTCCTCGTTAATAATTGTCTCCGGTTCCGTTGTTGGAACATTTTTGATGTTCTGATGACATTCATGGAACAACAAATGGACAACATTGGTTCAAAGTGTAATACTTTACCGTGAATTATCTCGTGCAGTTGTCTGCATGCCAGTACTTCTCTGATCGCCACAGATTGCGAACTTTACTTTGCCCAGATTCCTCGCACGGTAATTGCCACACAGACCCCTTTGGGGATTGTTTGACCGTACATACTGTCATCAGTTGCGAATTGACCGTGGCCAGGAATTGAACTGGGAATAATTTGCAAATCCCGAGGGCTTGTTTGGCCTTTCACAATTTTACACAATTCTGTAATAGGTGTTACTTGCATATTATTTAACTGTTTTTCGAGATTATTTAAGGTTCGTGCTTTTTGCACGCACAACGTCGAGACGAAGTTTGGACAGCCTGCCTGCAACTTTTTGCACAGAATGGCTTTGTTACTTACTGCAAGTGTAAGTTGGTAGGTTTTTGCTGTTGCGCTGCAGTGTAGCCTCCCAATGAGGTCCTTACGATTTCGCTGCACGTAAATCTCGCGTTCTGAAAACATCTACCCAGCACGTGCTACAACTCGACACGCCACAACAAAGGAATTTTGAGATATTAACAAGACAATGGCTCCGAAAGGAAGTCGTAGTCGATTAAATACAATGTTCCCTACATATGTAGATGAAGAACACCAAGACAAAGAAATGGCACGCTTCTTTGTCACTCAAGAGAATTACAGTTAGCCTGCTTTAACTCCAAATCTCGATGGGGAGGGGGGGGGGATCAACACAACTCATCATTTCTCATGAATTGTTAAATAAAGTCCTATACCTACTGGCCTCTGACATTGGAATGTGGAATTTCCGCTCGATGGAGATTAGTGCTACCCAAATGTTCATCCGAGCTGCGGGACAATTTTGCTTTTGACTTGATAAGAAGAATAGTGAATATTGATTTTTGGACAATTGACCTTTCGCAAGATTATGGCTTACGGGGTTTGGGTCTTCATGAACGGGAAGTGATGGGTTGAGGATTTGTAGTAGAAACTCATGACAAAGAGTGCTCGTGACTCTTTTGGATAAAGCTCATTATTATGAGTGTTTTGGAAAGATTAAATTGTGTTAGTCGGTACATAGAGCCCGAACAAGTAAATGTGGTAGGATGGTACAGATCTGCAGGTGGATAGGATTGGTTTGCTAGCGGTAGGAGTGCTGTTAGGAGATTATTATGATCATAATTTCCTGAATTTAACTTTCCCAGGAAAGCCTTAATGAGGCACAAGATTTGTTTTTCAGGCGGTCCTATGATATCATTTTTGGACCATTTGGTATGGTTTGCTTGTAAGATAAAAACAAACTGCCCTGTAGAAAAGCCTCATGTGCCATGGTGGTTACGATAAAGAAATGGTTCGAGATTGGTGAAAAACTAATTTTCTCTACTTTTCTCTTCAGTAGTTTACCCTCTTTACAACACCAGTCATTGTAAATGTGTAGTCTGGACAGGAATTGGTTGTGCCACCATAAAAATCGATCTGCTTGAGCTTGTCATCACGATCAGCCATTGTCTATCCACCACTGGATGAAGGCCTCTTCAAGCCATCGCCAGCTGTCAATTACCATTATGCCGAGTCTATGAAAGGCATTTGACCGAGTGGAAATTGGGAGCTATAGATTTTACCGAATAGCTATTTGCAAATGCACAATGTAAAGCTGATTAAAAAAGGGGAGACAAAATACTTTGTGGCACATGCTGCATACCTGCTAGAATGCGAGCCAATTAAACGCCATCAGCAGCAGCAGCTATATATTCTATCAACTGCTGTGATGATGTTGCTCTTATTCATGTCTGCACAATCGCAAACATATAGACGGTTTTGAAATGTGGCAGTAACTGGCAAAAAAAGACTATCACTTTCTTGCACAGCTTTCCGCCCCTGCCAACTGACCGGTTCGCAAACAGGATGGAGAGGGATGGGCCAGTCGAGAGAGCGAGGCATTGCAAGATTTGTTGCCCAAGGCATAGGACTGGCCCCTCCCGCCTGGCTGTCCTGTTCTCAAAATCTTTTCATGGAGGTGTTTGACACCACCGCAACTCTGTGACTCACGGCAGTGCATTCTAGGGGAGTTGCAGAGCGATTAAACGAACTTGCAGTTCAACCAGTAATGTTTTGAGTAGATAAGACACCTTAACAACCACCTGCCCACCAACTGTGAGTAGTGTCCAGTTAGGTAGGTGGATAAAATATGTGAGTGAGTGGGTAGATATGTAAATGGGTGAGTAATGGGTGGGTAGGTAGGTGGGGTGGACAGGTAGGCACAATCTGTGGGTAGATAGATAGTTGGGTAAGCGGGGGAAATGGGTGACTTTGTGACCCATTTTGGCAGAGACTGGGGTAAAATATTAAACAGGAAAACATCGTACAATGTCATATTGTTAAAATTTTTACAAACAAAGGCAGTTTAATCAAAAGCAGCTTCATCAAGTTATGTTAATATTGTGTGGAATTATTCCAATGGTAATCATTCAAGACAAATAAATAATTCGAAACGTTTTAAGTTACGATAGCAATGAGTCAAAAATAAACTTATCACTGAATAGTAACCACAATGTGGTGTCAATTATGAGGACGTACGACAATTGCAACTTTCGCAGAACAAAGAAAACTGGCACGCATTATATGGATACAACCACGGAGTTTTCCTAGTTAAACAAATGCTTCTGAAAACATTGTTAAATGTTATGTTTCAGCAACAAAGTGGATCCTTGTCTGTTGATTATTTAAGAAGCATGTTAAAGTTTAACACGTCGGCTTTCCAGACCAACATCCATAATAGAGGGTTTTTTGGGTTAGATCGCGTAAATATAAATGTGGTGTTGAACCCGCCACCGATGGGGACTAACTATGAGCAGCCAACATTAACTTCCTCTATTTAAGACCAAAACAGCAGGATACCTCCACAACTCTAGCTGTCGCCTGATGAGGCTGGTCGTAATTACCGGAGAAACGTCGTATTCGAATTGTAAATGTTGTGGGTTTACTCTCCCAACACACCGAAGTGCTGAACTCGTAACGGATTGACATGTCTTGTTTACGTGACAAACCTAACTAATTGGTTGTCGGGTGGTGGCGGGTTTAACAACGCATTTATATTTACGCGATCTAACCAAAAAAAACGTATTATGAAGCCTATTAAAGAGTCCAGTTCCCTTAACTGTGCAGATTGCAACTTAAAATGACACTGCTAACTAGGCCTTTGCAATGGAGGAGCATTGCATCTCTTGGCAGTGTTGGGCCACCGAGGCTGGACACTGGGGTTTCAAGGTGAGCTTCCCTCACCACGGAGCTGATGGCCTTGGTGAGGGATGGGTCCCGTGCCCCCTTATCACATGGCTCCGAGGGAATTGATGATGTGGCAGCGGTACACGAATTTGTGTGTTTAATTGGCAATGTGCATAACAAAACAGATGCATGTGGATGACCCTGGGAGTTTCATGGCAGGAAATGTTCAGTTCTTTTTTCCAAGGTTGCAATGGGTTGGTCACGTGTGCAAGGATGGAGGAGGGAGGGCAGGTTCCAGAGACATCGGCGATCAAGGACATGACATAAATGCAGATATATGATGATGGTGCTGATGAGACTGTTGACTTGGCAGCATCTGCGGATTCCAAGAGAAGGAAGCAATGGCAATGGCTGCGATGAGCTCTTGACCGCCAAGTTAAGCAATGCAATGCAGAACTTTCAACGGTTAGAGCTGGAAGTCACGTCAGGGAAGGAACTGCCCTGATGCGTGACGGTTTCGTACAATTTGTGAGTGTGTAATTTGTTGAACCTGTAATGAATGACCACTTGTGCTCAGCCACCTTCATTTTGACATTTTTCACACATCTGTACTTCGTACACCTTGAAAAAATTATCGAGCTTAAATTTGTTTCTAATTATTGGCTTATTGTCTTGATAAGAAGACAATTCCACTCAGAGCTGTTGCAGCAAGCAGTCTTTGAGAAATATAATTGGTAATTACCACTGTACGATTTAATAAAGTGAAAAGCCTAATTTAAGACGATGTGTTTTTGTGTGCAATTTTTTGTAAATGAGTTGAGGCCATAAACTCGTTACAACTTGAGAACCCCGAGTCTGTGTGTGTGTGTTGGGGAAATTGATGCAGTGGTTACAGCATCACACTACGAACCTGGTGACCCGAGTTAGATTTTTGGCCACAACTGCATATGTGCCAATCCATATATTAACTGGTTTTGTGGGTCGCCTAAGTCAACTCAGCCTTACCTGGCATTGTGTGTGATGCACATCAACACTAGGTAGACAAATAGCCGGGCATAGCCACACCACCCCTGCTAAAGGGTTGAACCGTCTTTAACAGGTCCTCGCTAACAGCCCTGGCCTCAACAGTCTGTTAAAGGCTATACTGGGGTATCTTTAATCTTTGTGCATACAATTGTGCATTCATGCATGTGCGTGTGAGAGAGTATTCATGCGTGTGCGTAGTTAAAGGCTACACGGATAATCATTGTCTTTGTGCGTGTGTGTCTGTGTATACCCAAGTGTTCCAGACGGGCATGGTGGGCTACCCGGAGGCACTCACAGACCCCTCCTACTGCTCCCAGATCCTAGTGCTCACCTATCCGCACATCGGCAACTACGGCGTGCCTGCCGATAGCGACAGCAACTTCGGCCTGAGCAAGGTGACGCTTGTGGGCTGCTGCCTCACTGATGAGTCCCAATGATTGTGAAGTCCCGTAAAACACTGTATTTGAGCACAGCTGACTGATGAGCCCTTGAAAACATTTAAGACCCAAATAACACTGGTCTCCCCTTGTCAGTATGTAGATGGGCCACGGCTAACTGAGCACGAATGTTTAAGCTCCTACATAACACTTGGCTTTGTGGGAGCCTGTTGTTAGACATGCCTCGGTGAGCCTTATCTGTCTGCCGCTGTTGGCCAGATTCCTTCACAGTTCATGTCCCAGGCAAAATTCTCATTGGCTGAAGCCCTGGAGAGAAGCCAATGTTAAGAGATGTGAGCTCTGTACCTCATGTACATTGTAAAGTTTGGTGTGGTTTTTTTTCTTTAGTACATTAACCAACTACAGTGTTATCCATCCCATTACGTTGTTATTTTTTTCACAAACAGCCAGAGCATTGGAAGTGTATCGACTTACCCACCCCACCACCCGTAGTTCAGTGAAATGTCGTGATTTGAAAACAATACAGTTTTCAGGATTGACTTTTGTTTGTATAATTTGTTCTGTCTGTCTTGAGAATACCTGGCAGTCTCTGGCTTACGACAGTCCGATTTGCAACGATCCACATTTACGACATTTATATAATGCCACCATGAATCGATTTACGATGCAGAAACTTGATTTTACATGACTCCAAACACATTTTAAAAGAGTCAGTCTGGTTTCCGGTGTGACTTGGCGTGGAGCTTTTGTTATTCTAAAGTGTTTATGTGGATTTTTACCTTTTAAAATAATAAACCTTGTTAAATATGGCTGATGAAAGGAAAAACACATCGGCAAGTGATGTTTCTCCTGTTTATACTGTCTATTGCAAAATAGGATCTGATTTATGATGAGGTTTCCATGAATGCATTGTGTCATAAAAGTGGGGACTGCCTGTACCAGATGTTGTAGGCTTGGCCAATTCGGTTGCCAGGATTTAATCCATTTGTGTGGAGTTTTTAGTGTTACCCTCCTCGTATTTGCGATGGGTTGTCACCAGGTCCTTGGGTTTCCTCCCACATGAAACCATGCACTCTGTAACAAACATCCCAGTGTAGCAACACCCTCCTGAAAAAGAGTTGAATCTCGGTGAGGCTTTTTCTGGCGACTAAAGGCCACCGAATGCACGTTGCGTAACGATAAATGCTCCCTCCCCTCTCTGAAATGTCCCCCCCGACGCCCCCCCCCCCCCCACCCCCATGTCCACTCGTCGCAGTGGTTCGAGTCGTCGCGTATTCACGCGGCGGCCCTCGTTGTCGGCGAGTATTCGCGCGAGCACAGCCATTGGAGCTCCACGCGGTCGCTCCACGACTGGCTCTGCGAGCACAACGTCCCCGCACTCGAAGGTAAATGAGATAAGAACCAAGACACATTGCAAAGCTCTTATTTTGTAGCTGTGGTGCAGGTTAAGGGGCTCCCCACGCCACAGCCCCCCTGTGGATGCCCTGGGGCTCATTGTTGGTGCTGTGCGCCAGTTGCTTCATCCTGGGGGGGAATGTGCTGCAATGTTGTTCTTCTTAGTTTCCCCCCCCGCCCCCCTATTTGTAAATAGTTCTTGAAATGCAATGTTAGTTCGATGCTATTTTTGGCACGGTGATGAAGCTGCGTGTAAACGTATGGGAGTGATTTCACAGTAATATCACGACGGGAGTGCCAGACCGTGACATTGGAGTCGGCGATGTTTTAACCCCTTAATAACCTCTTGCCTTTGACCCCCTCTCGCCTTGCCTGCGAAGCAGGCATCGACACGCGGGCGCTGACCAAGCTGATCCGTGAGAAGGGGTCGCTGCTGGGGCGCATCGTGCTGGACGGAGACGACGAAACGTCAGTGCCGCTGCAGGACCCCAATCTGCGCAACCTGGTTGCCGAGGTGTCCATAAAGGTGCCCGACTTGCAAATCAATTCTGCACCTGCTCGCTTGTCCACTTGCTCACACAATCGCCCACTTATCTTGCTCAATTGTCCGCTCACCTGCACCCTTAGTCAATCGTTCAATCACTTGCTCACCGCAGGAGCCGCGACTGCTGAACCCCGGTGGGGACATTCGCATCCTGGTCATCGACTGCGGCCTCAAGTACAACCAGCTGCGGTGCCTGTGTGATCGCGGTGCCAGCGTGCAGCTTGTGCCATGGGACTCGTCGCTTTCCTCGGCCGGTGAGAGGGCCGCGAGGGAGGGTGCGCACCACCGCGGGGATGACGCCGCCACCGTTGTTTTGTCTTGGAGCAAAACCCATGCCAGAAACGTTACCCCTTTCTTTTTGTTGCTGCTTGTACTGTAATTACATTTCTGCTGCTGCTGCTGCTGCTTATACTGTCGCTGATGTCCATGCTGATTCTGCTGCTGCTGGTGCTTCTCTGCTGGTGCTTTAGCTGTTGCTGCTGTTAATGATGTTTCTGATGCTGCTGGTGCTCTCGCTGCTGCCAATATGCTGATGCTGATAATAATGTTGTTGGTGCTGCTGCTGTTGATGCTGCTACAGTTGCTACTCATGCTCTTACTGACAAAACTGCTGATGCCACTGTTGCCGATGCCTCTAACGCCGACTCTGCTGCCCCCGTAGAGTTCGATGGGCTGTTTGTCAGCAACGGCCCTGGCGACCCGACGCAATGCACCGCCACGGTGGAGGCGCTCAAGGGCGTGCTGGCGCGCAAAACTGGCGCACCGCCTATCTTCGGCATCTGCCTGGGCCACCAGCTGCTGGCGCTGGCGGCTGGAGCGACCACTCACAAGATGAAGTGAGTGCCGGTTCGAGCACGTAATTGCTGCCACCGCCGCTGCCATTGGTGCTGAATTCTTTGAGAGGTGTGTGGGTGTCTTGAGCGTCTGTCTGTGTGGTGTGTGTTGTTTGTACCTGTGTATGTTATATGTGTGTGCATTTGTCTTTGTGTGTGTGTCCATCATGTGCCGTGCCAGCCTTCATAGGTGCTCGCTAACTGCACTTACCCGAACCGTCTCTTAAAGGCTATAAGGGAGGTCTTTGTATGTGTACACGTATCTGGTGTATCAGTGTGCTTGCGTTCATCCTGGTGAATGGCAGTTGTTGTTGCGTTCATCCCCGCGCCCTTCCACCAACGCCAGGTACGGCAACCGCGGCCACAACCAGCCGTGCCTGCATGAGGCTTCGGGCCGCTGCTTCATCACGTCGCAGAATCACGGCTTCGCGGTGGACGTCGCGTCGCTGCCGCCCGGGTGGACGCCTTTATTTACCAACGCCAACGACGCCTCCAACGAAGGCATCGTGCACGACTCGCTGCCATTTTTCAGGTGCCACCGCGACCCGGTGCCTGTTCGTGACCTGCGACGTGTACCGTGTCTGTGAGCAGAGCGAGCGGGAAGGCCAGGGGGCTGATACGGTGGGAGGGGGAGGGTTGGCCTGGATTTAAATAAAAAACGCAGATAAAGTTAACAATTATTTTTTTATAAAACAAAAAGTTAGGCTGTAAAAAATGCATTTGTCACTTGCTGGTTAAGATGTCAGTGGTGCTGCTGGAGGTTCCAATGTTGGTGTTGCTGTAGTAGTGATTGTGATGTCACTGCTGTTCGTAGAAGTATTAGTGGTGCTGGCAGTAGTGATTTGCGGTGCCAGCTATTGTCGTGGAGGTGCTAGCGGTGCTTGGGGGGTAGTGGTGGCAACACGGTAAGCAATGGTAATGGCTGCTTTGGCCGTGGCGGTAGCAAAGGCGGTCTTGGTGCTTCACGATGTGTCGTCGTGTCCCCCCCCCCCCCCCATGTACACGTCCCCAGCGTGCAGTTCCACCCGGAGCACATGGCAGGGCCTCAAGACCTCGAAGACCTCTTTGACGTCTTTCTGCAGGCTGCACGTGACCACAAGGCTGGCATGGACCTGCAGGTCACGCCCAGTGAGTTCTGCTTTTAAAAAACAAAACAGCTGTCATTGTTCACAGCGTAACAGAGGTATTGACGATACTCGCGATGCGTGCGTCAAATCGGTGTTCATCAATCACAGTTTTATTACGTTTTTGATTTGTATACGTTGTATATAATGGGTTCACGTGCAGCTAACCTGAGTTTGATTCTTGGGGAGGGGGGGGCCAGAACCGATTCGGATATCACTCGCCACTGACAGTCCGCCATGGCCAGCATTGAAACTCGGGTGGCTAGCTTCACAGCGCAGCTAGTTAACCACTGCAGGGCCCAATCCACCGTACTTGGGTTTAATGAGGCTCATTTTTTAAACCGGTGTCTAATCGTGTTTAATTTCCCCATTCACAGTCAAGCAGCGGCTAACGAAGCACCTGACGTGGAGTGGGACCCCCACGGGGTGCGGGGTTCAGGGTGGCCGCCCGGTCAAGGTGCTGGTGCTTGGGTCGGGAGGCCTCTCCATCGGCCAGGCCGGGGAGTTCGACTACTCCGGCTCACAGGTGAGAACTCCCTGTGGTGAGGAATCTACACTGGTGAGCGCACCCTTTCGTTTACAGTCTCTTCCATGGTAGAGGACTCCACACGATTTTAGAACTTGACTACAGATCTATTAGAGCCTTGAGGATGAGGAATTACGGTGAGCAAAGGCTATATGTGGGCGAGCGCCGACACAGACAGGGTGAGCACGTCGTATTAGTCGCTCAACCAGTATGGTCACAATTGCGGTTGTGATTGCAGCTTTGGTGATCGTAGTTGCGTTTGCCGTCATAGTTGTGTTTGTGGTCCTAGTTATGGTTGTGGTCATAGTTGTGGTTGTGATCCCGGATATGGTCGCCGTTGGGGATGCGGTCTTAGCTGTGCTTGTGGCCATATTTGTGGCTGCCATCCCGGTGACACCACCACTGCCCCCTCTTTTGTCGCTCGCCCCCCCCTGGTTGTGTCTGTGCCCGTGCAGGCCATCAAGGCCCTGAAGGAGGAGAACATTCAAACAGTTCTCATCAACCCCAACATCGCCACCGTGCAGACGTCGATGGGTCTCGCCGACAAGGTTTACTTCCTGCCCATCACGCCCGAGTACGTCACGCAGGTTAGTGGCGCCCGCCGCCGCACGTGGAATCCTTTTTGCAGTGAAGCTTTTAATTGACGTTTACTACTTGATGTGACCTGCGGCATGGACATTGACAAATGACTTGCAACGAAAACTTTTGGTTCTCAAGTTAGAATTATTCTGACGCATGATGATTACGAAAACAAGCAACTTGTGATTAAATAAATAGTGGTATGATTGCCATCAGCCCAATTTTAGTTCCCATTGATGAGATGTATCTCCAACTTCTCCAGATCTTCTCTCCCCGGCCTTCTCTCCATGACCTCTCCTCAACCACCTCCATGACATCTACCCCAACCTCCCCTCCAACTTTCACTCCCCAGCCTTCTTTCACCACTGCTCGTTGCTGCGTTCGTTCCGCAACCACCTTTCCCACGTGTGTGTCTCCCTGCCTCACCCCTCCAGGTGATCCAGAACGAGCGACCGGACGGCATCCTGCTGAGCTTCGGGGGTCAGACGGCGCTCAACTGCGGCATGGAGCTGTCAAAGCTGGGCGTAGCTGGAGCGCTATGGCGTGCGCGTCCTCGGCACGCCTGTCGCCTCCATCGAGATGACCGAGGACCGCAAGGGCTTCGTCGAGAAGATGGAGGAGATCGGAGAGCACGTGGCGCCCAGCGTGGCCGCCTGCTCGATTGAGCAGGTGGGGGAGTGGGCACACATGCACGCACACACGCACACGCACACACGCACACACCCGTCGGCACACTTGCGCACTCGCGAAGACAAGGATCCCCCACCGTGTAGCCGTGTATGGACTGTTGGGGAAAGTGCTTTCAGCGAGAAAGTGCACCACTGACAGTGGGAGGTCCGAATCGAGCAGGGGGGTGGGCCAACCTGGAACAGACCAAGAGCCAAAAAGCACCCTTGTTCTGCCAAGAGGCAAGTGTGTATATATATATATATTGGCAGCATGGGACACATTATGCTTTGCTTGATAGTATGGTCTACGTGATGCCCCTTCCATAGAGCCACGTGGTGGATTAAAGAGACGCATGCAGTTTGGGAGATGCCAGTTGGCCACTGCTGGGATAGAACATTCCACTCATGACATGATATCAGTAGCACATGTACAGACCTTTATTCGATTCATTGCTGGATGGAAACCTCCCCACACCATTGTTGTGAGTAATTAGATAATACTTCACGCTGGTCAGTGCAAGTTTGCGAAGGCCAGAAGCATGGACATGGGCACGTAGAACTACAGTACAACGGCGGATTTTTACGGCACTGCCCACCACGTAGCCCTGTTGCCTATAACACCTGCTACGGACAGTGGTCGCCCATCCAAGCACTATGCAGGCTCTGCTGGGCATGTTGCAGGCGATTTAATCATATTATATGCTTATTAGTTATTGTTTATTACCCACAATCCACCACGACAGCACGTCTTGTATATTTAAAGCGCGGCAGAATGCTTTCCCATTTTCTCCCTTCCCTTTCCCTCCCCGCTCTGCCCTTTCACATCCTTCGTTTTAATGTTCGTTATCTTCTCCCTTACCTTCCCCCTCACCCCCCCCACCCATATAAACTTTAGCTTTTCTGCTAGAGGCTCCTCACCTGGGTGGAGCAGTGAGCCCAATCCACCTCTCTTCATCACAAGCCCTGCTGCATCGTTCTCGGTTTTGCTTGTGGGATTTATGCCCCCCCCCCTCTTCTTTGTTCTGTGATCGGTGCTTTGTGTAGCAGGCTCACGTTCAGTTGAATAAAAATGATATATTTTTTTAAAGCACGGCCGTATGCCCAAGACCCCTCTTGCTGACGCTGGGCGCGTGTCTCCCCCGGCAGGCGCTTGCGGCGGCCAACAAGCTGGGCTACCCGGTGCTCGTGCGCGCCGCCTTCGCGCTTGGCGGCCTGGGCTCGGGATTCGCCGACGGGCCCGAGGAGCTGTCGGCGCTGGTGACGCAGGCGTTCGCGCACACCACGCAGGTGCGGAGGGTTGCGGGGGACTGTGGGGTGTTGGGGGGGCTAGGGGGCGTGGGGTACATCGTCCAACGTGACCCGGCGGACTTATCGCATGCCAACGTGCCACTGATTTGTCACCAACACGCCATGAACATGCCACCCATAGCCCACCAACATGTCACTTACCAACAACATGCTACGAATGTGTCGCAGACCTGCCATTAGAATGTCGCGAACACACACAAACATGATACCAGTGTGCCACCAACTCGCCACCAACTCACCATCAACATGCTACCAAAATTCCACTAACACGCCACCAACATGCTACACACCTAGGCTCTTGTGTATTGTGTCATTAAGGGTTAAATCTTGCTTTTAAAACAAGAACACGTTTGAAAAGTTTTCCCCCCTCACTCGACTTGGTAAACGTGGCTGTGGCTGTCGGTCGTCGTCCTTAGGTGCTGGTGGACAAGTCTCTCAAGGGCTGGAAGGAGGTGGAGTATGAGGTCGTTCGCGACGCCTACAACAACTGCATCACGGTGTGTCCACCTTCCTCCTCCTTGCGTCACTTGGTCCCAGCGCTCCCCTCTCACATCCCACCCACCGCTAAATTTCACATCCGGACTCCTCACACGGAGTTGTCTCTCCTGCACCGTTTGTTTGATTGTCGATCGCTCTATTTCGGACCACCTCTCCCATCATCCCCTGATCTTTGCTTCCCACACATCCCCCCGGCTCCTCTTCCTTATTATTATTATTCCTTCTTTTGACCCAGAGGCAGGGAAAACCTGTTCCGTACCGAGGGCCAAATAGGGCCACACTTTCGATTACCCGACCCTAACGCCACCTTTGACATTTTGCGTGAACGCGTGCATTACCCATGAAGGTGTGCAACATGGAGAACGTGGACCCCCTGGGCATCCACACGGGCGAGTCCATCGTCGTCGCCCCAAGCCAGACGCTCAACAACCGCGAGTACAACATGCTGCGCACCACCGCCATCAAGGTCATCCGCCACCTGGGCGTCGTGGGGGAGTGCAACATTCAGTACGCGCTCAACCCTGAGTCCGAGCAGGTGGGTGTGGGCGGATGGGTGGGTGAGTGTATGAGTGGGTAGCTGGGTAATTGAGCGGGTGGGTGGGCAGGTCCGCGTGTGGATGGGTGGTTGTGTGAGTGTGGGAGTGGTTGGGTGATAGTCAGTGAGGTGTATTTATGTATGTGTGAGTGAATGAGTGGGAGATTGGGTGAGTAATCTGTGAATAGGTTGATAAGAGTGAGTGGATGGGTGAGACAGCGAGTAGTAGGTATCCGAGTGTGTGGATGGATGGCTGAGTGATTGAATTAATTATTGAGAGTATGTGAGCAAGTACTTGTGTTGGTGTAAGTGCTGAAACCTACTGCTTAATAACTACAACTTCCTTCCCACCATTTATCGCAAACTTCCTGCTCGACCGATCAATGGTGTGACGCTCATTCCTGTTGACAGCCGAAGCCAGCAATGGATAATCCACATTCCAATTGCGAAGGCCATTCTCTTCATATCCATAGCACAATTGCTGTCGCCTTCCTACAATGTAGATTTCTCCCTCCCCCCCCCCCCCCCCCCTTTTTGATGATGGTGCAGAGTCAACCCTCCGATAGAAGCTTGAGCTCGTGACTTTTCACTTGCGCGTCGGGCACGATAACCACTTATTTCACACTTCCTGTCATTTCCGCCTCTCCTTCCCCACCTGCCGACGTCTGCCTCCCACCGCGGCAGTACTACATCATCGAGGTGAACGCTCGTCTGTCCAGGAGCTCCGCACTCGCCAGCAAGGCCACGGGATACCCGCTGGCGTACGTGGCGGCCAAGTTGGCGCTTGGCATCCCCTTGCCTACGCTCAGGTGCGTCGCCCTGCACTCCTAACAATGCAGCGGTGTCCTCAATCCTGGAAAATTCAGGAGTGGGCCCCCCCCCTCCCCCGGTATTATACATTATCTTACAAAACCTTGTTATTTCCATGAAGTCCAATTTAGCCCATTTACAGCTGGGAAATGTGATGTCCGTTGCTCGAATATTGCTTTGCACGCTGTTCAGTGTTTGATCTTGGGGGCTGTGACTTTTTCATTTTGTATGCAGTCATTGGTGTTTAGGTTGGAGGCCGTCAACTCGCTATGGTTCACAACCTTGCTTAATTACGGGTGACTGAAGCCCAGATTGGAACCACCCAGGCTCTCATTGGTGCTGGCCCAGTGTCTCCGACACGGCAATCATTAGTCTCGTCTCCAGATTGTTTGTTTTGTTGGTGCCACGTCCAGGAACTCTGTGACCGGCTCGACTACGGCGAACTTTGAGCCGAGTCTGGACTACGTGGTGGTGAAAGTCCCGCGCTGGGACCTGAGCAAGTTCCTGCGTGTGAGCACCAAGATCGGATCCTCCATGAAGAGTGTCGGTGGGCAGTACACGCACGCATGGGCCCATACCCACACACCTGTGTACACATCCACACGCACATACGAGAGACAGAAATCCCCCGTAGCCTTTTAAACATTAGTTGGGCAAGTGACTTTTAGTGAACTATTATGCTCGCACAAAGACGACGATTCCCGTTATAGCCACACGGACTGTTTGGACAAGTACTGTTAACACGCACTTATTAAGGCCGTCACTGCACACGGGGGTGGTGTGGTCAGTACCATGCTCTGCTGCCTTTGTCTCTCGAGTGCTGATGTGTATATACCACACCTGATGCTAATTTGAGGCTGTGGAGACATAGGGGGAGGCCCAGGACCAGTTCAGATCCTCATCAATGATGTTAGCTTTGAGCGGAAAGTGAATTTGGGTCGCCGGGTTCATAGCGCGGCACGCTAACCACGACATTATATACGTGCTCACAGTAGCTTAACGTGCACACGTGTGTGTGTGTTGATAGGCAGGCGGGTGAGTGAGTGAGTGCATGAATATTTAAGTTCTCGAGGTGAGCAAGCTGACACGTGAGCAGATGGTGGACCGAGTGAGCAAGTAGTTTAGGCAATTAATTGTTGATTTCATGAGCACATGGCTGAGTGAGTGAGCAGGTGAAGTTGAGCGAGTGAATGAATGAATGACCAGGTGATGGAACAAGTCACAACGAATGTGTGAGTGTACACGAGCGTTTTCACGAATGGCCAGTGCCGTCTGCGCTGTCCGCCCGCAGGGGAGGTGATGGCCGTGGGCCGATGCTTCGAGGAGGCGTTCCAGAAGGCGCTGCGCATGGTCAACGAGAACTGCTGCGGCTTCGACCACACGCTCAAACCTGCCTCCGACGAGGTGAGGACTCTCGGACCCCCTCTCCTCCAGTGTCATCGGCTCCCATCAGTGATGTGACCCAGGTTCACCCTTGCAAAAGAAGCTCGGTTTGTTTCATGCGTCTCAATGGGTTTACTTCATCTCCTGATTAAGTAAAGGAGACTGACTTTTACTCATCATTATTGTCACATGGCAGCGAGGCGGTGCGAAAGGCACCGATGAAGCTTGTACAGTACGTTCGCACACATAGGTGGCAGACTATAACACCGTTTCCCCCACGCAGGAGCTGGAGACGCCCACGGATAAGCGTATCTTCGTGCTGGCGGCGGCCCTGCGTGCCGGCTACTCGGTGGAGCGACTGTACGAGCTGACGCGCATCGACAGCTGGTTCCTGCACCGCATGCGCGGAATCACGGTGCTCGGGCAAGCGCTCGAGGCCTACCAGGAGGGCCCGCTGCCACGCAGCCTGCTGCTGCGTGCCAAACAGCTCGGATTCTCAGACCGGCAGATCGCCGGCGCCATCATGAGGTGGGTGGGCTGGCGAGGTGAGCGAGTGCATGAACGATTCATTGAATTTGCGAGTGAGCAGGTGCACGGATTGCTGTCCGAGTGATTTGAGTTGGCAAGTCATTGGATGGAAACGTGAGTGATTGTGTGTGTGTGTATGTTGAACTTCTTTCGCACCGTACGTAGCCAACCCAACGAACTAAACCTAAAACTCAGAGTGAATGAATACGTGGGTGCGCGAGTGATTAAATAAGTGGCCGAGTGCTGTGTGCGGACGTTTCGATTTGTTGTCATCGCTGCCGCCACCACCCCCACAGCACGGAGCTGGCGGTGCGGCAGCTGCGGAAGGAGCTGCAGGTTTTGCCGTGGGTGAAGCGCGTGGACACGGTGGCGGGGGAGTGGCCGGCGCAGACCAACTACCTGTACCTGACGTACGGTGGCATCGAGCACGACATTTCCTTCCCCGCCGACCACGTGCTCGTGCTCGGCTCCGGCGTCTACCGCATCGGCAGCAGCGTGGAGTTCGACTGGTGCGCCGTGGGCTGCATCACCGAGTTGCGCAAGGTCCGGCGGAGCTAGGGGGAAGGGGGACGACGGCCTTCGGCTATTTAGTTGATGGTGTTTGACATGCACAGCGTTCTGCAGCATGTTCGTCAGTAGCCTTTTCTCATCGTTGTCTAACCTGATTGAAGTGTTAGCCCTTGAATTACTAGCGGCAATTATTGTTTAGTTTGAATTATAAGGTAAGGGTTTTTGCACCAGTTGCTGAGCAACTGTGAGACCTAACCTTGGCGGTCGGGCGTCGACTTCGCAACTAAAGGAGGGAAAGCGTTGGTGGGGTGTTCTGCTGTGGCACTCTCCATTGCGTTGTCCGCGAAGACCTCGTGACGTTGTCCTTGTCTCTCTGCCCGTGGCCGATTTAACAGCTCGGCTACAAAACCATCATGGTGAACTGCAACCCAGAGACTGTGAGCACGGACTATGATATGTGCGACCGACTCTACTTCGAAGAGATCTCCTTTGAAGTGAGACTTTTCCCTCGCCCCCCCCCCCCCCCCCGATCTCTCACCTGTGTGTATGTATGTTGAATGTCTTTCGCACTGTACATAGCCATGCACTGTACATAGCCATGCAATGTTACCCCAGAGGTTTGCGACCAAGGGGAAGACCTACCATATGATGGTGGTGACGATAAGACTGTCGGAGCAGTTCTTGGAGACCAGGGACTTTGACTGCCATACTTCTGGTCTCCTAGAACTTCCAGGACTGCCAGACACACCCAGCAAGCGCTGCGGGTTCTGGCATAAGGAAGAAAGCAATGATAATGTGCAACCTCAACACTTGGTCCTGTCGACCTCTTGACTGCGACCTGTCCCGCACTGCCCATGGCACCAGACCGTGATGGACATCTACGAGCTGGAGAACCCGGAGGGCGTGATCCTGTGCATGGGCGGGCAGCTGCCCAACAACATCGCGATGGCGCTGCACCGGCAGAAGTGCCGCATCCTGGGCACTTCGCCTGAGTTCATCGACGGCGCCGAGAACCGATTCAAGTTCTCACGAATGCTCGACTCCATCGGCATCAGCCAGCCGCTCTGGAAGGAGCTGTCCGACCTGAAGGTGCTGAAGGGGCGTGCGTGTGCGTGCGTGTGTGTGCGTGCATGTGCATGTGTTTGTCTGTGTGAGTGCCAAGTGGTGGGTGCAGTCGTTGGCGTAGTGCATTCCGAACCCAGCGACCCAAGTTCGAATCCCGCTCGCAGCAATCTGAACCGGTCCTGGGCCATTTGTAGGTCAACTCGACTGTAAATGAGCACTGGGTTCAGTGTGTAAACATCAGCACATTGGGGAGATGAAGGCAGATGGGCATGGTGCTTTGCCACCTTGTGTATCATCACTTGTACAGGTGATTTCTAACAGCATTTCCCCCAACATCTGTTAAGGACTATGGGGATCTTTGTTGTGTGGGTCTAGTGTGTACATGTGTGGCTGGAGAGACCGGTTGCTGGTCATGGTGCTGACCACAACACTTCTTCAGGCGCCATGCCACCCTGAATAGGTGCTTGCTAACATCCTCAACAATCTGCACAGCTACACGGGGGAGGGGTTCTTTGTCTTTAGCGTGCGAGTGTGAGGTTTATTATGAGATTCATTGTGTGTCCAATTGACCATGTAATGAGTAGTAGACATGTAAGAATGAGTGTCTTTGTTGTGTACTCAATCCGACGTGTAAATAACACTGTCCTTCACCTTTCCGCTTGCCCTCGCTTCTCCCGGTTGTCCACGTTGACGTGCCCGCCAGTCCGCCAAGGAGTTTTGCGCCAACGTGGGCTACCCGTGCCTTGTGCGCCCGTCCTACGTGCTGAGCGGCGCTGCCATGAACGTGGCGCTCTCCGCCAACGACCTGGAGGCGTTCCTGAACAGCGCCGTCGCCGTGTCAAAGGAGTACCCCGTCGTCATCTCGAAGTTCATCCTGGAGGCCAAGGTGCGTGAGGGCTCCGAGCGATGCCCCGGGTCGACCAAAAACTGCGAGGGGAAAGGGGAGCTTTCCAGCTCTTGCACGAGTCGAGGAATGGGGGGGGGGGGGGTACAACATGCTCAGTGCCCACCTTGAGGGGGGGGTCCTCCGACAGGGGGGGAGAGTGGGAGTTTGTGCTCATGGGCAGGGGGGGAAGGGGGGGGAGGGGAAACCGTAACCAACATTCTAGGGCTAGATCAGGTGTGGGGAGGGGGTGAAAAAGGGACACTGCAAATCATATAACATACGTGCGGCTTTATGAGGTGGGGTTACAACCTCTCATCCACTCAACTGATGAAAGGAAAAATAGGAAAGGGGGGGGGGGGCAGGGGGGGAGGTCCCCCCCACCTGCTGTCATCCCCAGGCCTCTCTGCTTCTCATTTTAGACTTCGGAGTAAGGGGGTAGTTTGGCCAGGTTTTTAATCGGGTAAGTCCCTAATAGCATAAAAACCCGTTATGCTCATAAAGATTAATTCATTGTTGAATCCCTCGGCGTGAGAGTGATTGTGCCTTCCAGCGACACGATTGGGATTTCCTAGCCAAGGAAACATGAGTGGGCCTCCCACAGATGGAATCGCAGATTTCCTTAAACGAGCACTTGGTTCCCTGTGTAAACATTGGCACTGGGGAGACAAAGGCGGCCTTGATGGTTCTTGCCACATCGCCCCCTCGTGCTCCATGCCGGCCTTGAGAAGTGCCTGTGAAAACCTCTTTAACTTTTTACAATGTGTAAGGCTATGTGGAGGATAGTTATTTAAAACATATTTTAGTTTTTGTTTTCTTTCCCCCAATTGTGCTGTGGATGCCATGTTGTCACGGGACGCTCGCAGAAAGTGGAGTAACATCACACCCCGTGTTAGAGAACGTCCTCGGGAAGGCGACATCACAACTACTTCTGAGGTCCCTTCAATTGCCTCTTTTTTTTCTCACGTATGCATGTAGAGTACACAATGTGCTTTTGCAATAATATATGCATGTGTGTTGGGACGCACACGTGTGCATGCATACCTGTGTGTTCACGTGTTTGCGTAAATGCGCAGGTGTGCAGAATATGAACGCAGATGCAATGGAGTACAACAGTGCAGGGGCGAGAGGGTGGCACGTGTCGGAGCCTGTGCGTGTGTGTGTTGAACAGCACTTACCCCCAGCGTCTGTTAAGGTTATACAGGGGATCTTTGTTATTGAAGGCATGTTGGTGTGCATGCCTATTAATGCGTTGTGTATATGTATCCAGTGGTAGTATAGCGAGTTGAAGCACTGCGCTACGAACCCAACGATTTGTGTTCGATTCCCGCTCGTGGCCAACATCGGTGATGAATATTTGAACCGGTCCTGGGCCTCCCCAGGTCAACTCGACCTGAAATGAATCCCTAGTACGGTGTGTAAACATCGCCAGGGAGACCTAAGGTGGCCAGGCGTGCTGCTGACCCCCCACCTCTTCATGTGCCGTTCTGGCCTTCATAGGTGCTCGCGAACAGCACTCGCCCCAACAGTCTAAGGCTATACGGGGTGTCTTTGTCTTTGCTCACTGTGTTGTGCATGTAGTGGTCAGCACACTGCGCTGCGGGAGCCTGCACGTGTCTATGACGAGTGGCGGCACGGCGGTTACCGCATCCAGCAACCTGGGTGCCGCACCCAGCAACCTGGGTGCCGCACCCAGCAACCTGGGTGCCGCACCCAGCAACCTGGGTGCCGCACCCAGCAACCTGGGTGCCGCACCCAGCAACCTGGGTGCCGCACCCAGCAACCTGGGTGCCGCACCCAGCAACCTGGGTGCGGTAACCGCGACAGCTAACCATTCGGTGGCGAGCGATGCCTGAACCAACTCTTAACCCACCAACACGATGAGCTATGGCACTTAAGAAGCGTTGATCCAGCAGCGGATCCCACGAAGGAGCCGTAAGTGACTGTTTATCATCGCGGTGAGCGAAGGAAATGGACGTGGACGCGGTGGCGTGCGACGGCGAGGTGGTGGCCATGGCCGTGTCGGAGCACGTGGAGAACGCCGGCGTCCACTCGGGCGACGCAACCCTCGTATCGCCCGCCCAGGACATCAACCGCCAGACCATGCAGCGCATCCAGGCCATCGTGGTGGCCATCGGCCGCGAGCTGCAGGTCACGGGCCCCTTCAACCTGCAGCTCATCGCCAAGGCAAGAGCCGCGCCCTGACCCCGAACTCCAACCCCATAACCATTTTACTCCGCAACGAATTGCCAAGCCAATTGACTAACCCTTTCGAGACCCTGGGAGATGGCGACAGATCGTGGAAGCTTTCACCTCCCGATTAGCACGGTTGGCTACATCCGGCGCGAAAGAATTTTAAAATACATACAGGTCATGGCTGATGACGATATATAATCAAGGTGATGACGACAACCTGCTAACCAAACGCTCGCGATGATGCCATTGCTCCCTCCGTCTGTCCGCGCCCGACAGGACAATCTGCTCAAGGTGATCGAGTGCAACGTGCGCGTGTCGCGCTCCTTCCCGTTCGTCTCAAAGACGCTCGGCGTGGACCTGGTTGCCATGGCGACACGGGTGATAATGGGCGAGAAGGTGGAACCCGTGGAGCTGACGGGCACCGGCATCGTCGGAGTCAAGGTTCGTCCACCGAGCGATTTCCTCTTATTATTTCATGATACAATAATACCCGAATTTACATCTTCTTCCCCTTTTGCGGCGTTTCGCAAATACGTCGTCACTTTATTACTACCATGAGCTGATTTGCATCGCCTCAACCTACACACGTTGCTGACAGCCGTCCTTTTCTTGTATCCGTCTCCTCTCAGCTACCCTTGTAAATCGCTTTGACTTACATCGTTTCAACATTCGTCATCGCACCTTAAATCGGGGTATATAGTACCGCACTATAGTTTTTTCCCGACAAGACAATGCGCTCTCGCTCCTATTGGGTAAATCTTCACCGCCATTGTCGTCGTGTAACCGTTCTCCGCCAGGTGCCGCAGTTCTCATTTTCGCGGCTGGCGGGTGCCGACGTCATGCTGGGCGTGGAGATGACAAGCACGGGTGAGGTGGCCTGCTTCGGGGAGAACCGCTACGAGGCCTACCTCAAAGCCATGCTGAGCACCGGCTTCCGCATCCCCAAGGAGAATATCTTGCTCTCAATCGGCAGCTACAAGGTTTGTTACGCACGCTTGCGAAGGCTGCTCCTCTTCTTCTGCTTCTTCTTCAATTCCCCTGGACTTTGTGACCGTTGGGGGCTCGTCTTCTACTGTCGCTGTTAATCGAGTAGCGTAGGATGGAAGGCCCGAGGTTTGACCCCTGACCCCCCCCCCCTGCCCTTGTGCCTGAATGCTCAGCCCTGCGAGCCTGGCTGGGAATACAGGCAAGAAAGTGCCCCTGCTTAGCCTGTGAATATAAATGGAGAAAAATGTCAGTCGAGTAAACAAGTAAGCGCTTAAAGATGCCTCTGTTTCGATTCGTGTAAACGTATGCAATGGGGTCACATAACCCCCCCTCCAGCCACTGGCAGTCACAACGTTATTACAACGGTAAAACAAAGGATGCATTCGTTCTTCAGTCGCTTTTAAGGCAATTCATTGCATCACAAGGGGTGAATACATAGGTGGAGTTTGACTTATTTGGGGGGGGGCAGGGGTTCACTTTGTCTCTGAATGTGTTTTAATAAATGTGTCCAGTTTGGGAGGGGCATTGCTCCCCTCCTCTCCCCCACAAACTCTGTCCATGGGTGAATAGTTACATGAATAGTTACAACCAGAACAAGTAAAGATGCCACTGAAAATTTGATTTTGATTCGCATCATTATTAAGTTCTTACAAGTCCATTACATTTCACCTTCAATATATTGTTCAGCCAGGTGAAAGAGGCCTGCCTCGTGTCATTGAAGCACATTGTCGTTATGAATAAATGTCCGATTTCTTTGATTTCCGCCACCGACTTGGCTCACCTGCCGCATCCACCCGCTGCTGCCTTGCACCTGTAGAACAAAAGCGAGCTGCTCCCCACGGTGCGCACCCTGGAGAAACTCGGGTTCCAGTTGTACGCCAGCCTGGGCACCGCCGACTTCTACACGGAGCATGGCATCAAGGTGGGTGCCACGCCGCGGCATACTCGCGCACAAACGCACAGCAGGCAATACACGCGTAAACACACACACGGCAATCTATACAAACACACGGCAATCCATACACCAATACATAGCAACACGCACCACCACGACCGGCCATTCACTGCACAGTGGCGTGACATCACTACAGAGATTGTGCCAGGCTAAAGGCACTGAGGCCACATACACCAACACCAGCCGAGTCGGATAGAAGCCCATACACCAACATGTGCACTAACCCAGGTCAACCAACAGACAGACCCGTAAACACTCCTCACACACCAACCCAAGACAACGATATCCTGTATAGCCAGCATAGACTGTTGGGGCAAGTGAGTGCTATTAGCAAGCACCGATGAAGGCCAGCACAGCACGTGCGGGGGGTGGGGTGGCCAGCACAGCCTTTGTCTCCTGAGTGGCAACATTGGCACAACGCAACAGGTACTCATTTAAGGCTGAGTCGACCTAGGGGAAGCCCAAGACCGATTAAGATAATCGCCACTGGTGTTGGCCATAAGTGGGAATCGAACTCGGGTTGCGGAACCATTGCACTATCACTACCCAAACATACACCCGCAACATACACACAAACACACCTATAATCTCACCAACCTCCCAATTGAATCGTGCATGGCCACAATCCTAAACCATACGCACTCCGCCTCGATGTGTTTGCGAAAAACATATGGAGAAGGGAAAAACAAGCAAAACAGGTTTAATTTCTTCCCAACAAGTTCAACGTGACAGAAACCAAATTAACAATCACTGCAGCTGCTGAATTAGCAAATGCAGGGCAATCTGCCGTTAATTAGGATCAACCTGTCCTGCTGATTATAACATCAGGTGCTCCGCCCAAATGTTCTGTTGGAACACGTTTTCATTTATGATTGTCGGCAGCTGCCAGCAATGAGTTCATGTGACCCCGGGAAGATATAAAACCCGGGGTGGCCTATTGGCGCACGGATGCAGACATCCCCCACACACAGGGCGTGTGCGTTCATGGGAGGAGCGGAGCTGCTTTGGCTGCGGCAGTGTGAGTGTTTTTTCCCCCGCAAGCGCACTGTTGTCGTCGGTTACAATGTGATTAGAATCGTTTATGAAGTTGCCTGTGTTTCTTTTGGATACTAGGACCGTTCTTCACAGTGTTGTAAGAGCACAAACTGTAAACGCACACCCTGTGCTGTTTTTATTTTTTAAAATGCGTCTCTCTATTTATTATTATAATTCATACCTCCGATTAGCACGGTTGAGCTATGTATGTTGCGAAATAAATTCTGCGTACAGTACATACAATAGCTGCCTGCCGAGAAGGCAAAGGAAGCTTCCAAAGCGAGTACATTAAGGGAGCCTCTATTTGTACTTGCGAAACTCTAGTCCTAGCAATCCCCACTTGATGGCTGTCCGTGATAGCCAACCATGAGTTGCTTGCAGGGTGCCATGATTTACTTTTGCATATGGTTAGAAAAGATTGTTCGGGGTTTCGGACTGATGTTGATTATTACTGCCTTGGGAGATTTGATTTGTGGTGGGGGGAGGGGTGAAATGTGTGCACAGAACTCGTGGAGATTAACCGGGACTCCTGTGTCGGGCAGCTGTGCTGGCTTCCACAATGCTCGGTCTCAAGCACGCCACCCTAATTCGGCTCTGGCACAGCATAACTTTTTTTAAATTAATACTTTTTAAAAGTATTTCATTGTCAGTTTGGCCCAAAACTACACATCTGGGTATCGTTATTGGGAGTTGTGCAGTGTGTTTTATTGACAATCGGATCAGGAATTTGGAAGCTCTCATGAAAAAATGTGAGGCACATGCATACACAGTCACATTCACATGGACGCATGGACACCCAGGCGCTCTTCCACCCTACACCGCCCCTGAAACCTGTATTTGAACACCAGATTTCAGTAGTGCTCTCATGCCCACACGGTCTACATGAACAAAGACAAACATCCCCCGTGTAGCTTTTACTGTAATCTATATTTATTTTGCCAGGTAAGGCCCACCAAGCTATATAGTTATTTTTCAGAAGTGACCTAGCGATCACAAATGGTAGCTCAACGAAGTGGCTTATTACGTGGAAATTTCTAGCAGCCAAATGTTCTAAACGCATGTTGATTCTAAATGTGGAGGGAAAAACTGGAGGACCCAGAGTAAAAATTCACTCCACCACGGGGAGAACATGCAAACTCCAAATATACAGCAGGTGTCAGTGTCAGGATCATAGCCACAACCTCCTGTATACCAGACGAGGCATTTAACATCTCGCCACCCTGTTGCCTATTGGAGCAAGTGCCGTGAGCCAGCAACTATGAGGGCTGACACGGCACACTGGGGGGGGGGGGGGGGGGTGGCCAACACCACGCCAGGCTGCCTTTGTCTTCCCAGCGCTGATGCTCGCACACCATAGTAGGTACTCATTTAAGGCAGATTCAACCTAGGGTGGAGGCCCAAGACAGGTTCAAATGTTATTTGTCGTGACCGGGAATCGAACTCTGGTCGCCGGTATTAGCGCAGAGTGCCAACCGCTGCGCCAACGCTCCCCACAGACACTTGCCCTCCTACTATCGACACTGAAAGCTGAATTTGAACCCAGGATCTCGGTGGCACTGGCTCTGTCTCCGACCCCCTTCCCCCGCCCACACCACTCCGAGCCATCCCGTTCACCTCCTGTTGGAATAATCTCATTCTCCTGGTCACATCCGCCATGCAGGTGCGCGCCGTGGACTGGCACTTTGAGGACGCAGAGGGTGGCGATTGCGGGGAGAAGCAGCGTTCGATCCTAGACTACCTGGCCGAGAATCACTTCCACCTCGTCATCAACCTCCCCATGCGCAACGCCGGCGGGCGTCGCCTCTCGTCGTTCGTGACGCGCGGGTACCGCACGCGCCGCATGGCCGTGGACTACTCCGTGCCGCTCATCACCGACATCAAGTGCACCAAGCTGTTCGTCGAGGTGAGACGACGACGATGATGATGATAGTTTTGCTTTATTTGTAAGGCGCCTTCCACTCAAGGCGCTGATGTTGATCGTGACAGCGATGATGTCGGTAGGTAAGATGATGATGAGATTGGGTGACGCTGGGGGTTGACGGGATCACGTGGGCCACGCTGGTAAGTGTGGATTAGTCGGTGGGGGGAGTAGGGGGCGGGGAGGGTGGTACAGGCAGGACCAGTTCAGATATCGTTTGCCACTGATGTTAGCCATGACTGAAAATCAAAATCGGTCTCTTGCAATCATAGCTCAACACATTAACGAACGCTGCCTCCACACCACAGGCAATTTGAGTACATCAAGTAATGAAACTAATTTTAAATGTGCAATTTAATGCATGCAACATGAGCATGTTAATTTACTTTAATTACTGAATCGGTCAATTGTTACCTACCTGCTGTGAAATAACGCTGTACATGGTGGGAACCCGGAGCGCACGGGGACACCTTCATGCGCCACTCGGAGGAGAAGCGCCGCTGCCGGCTAACCGCGGCTTCCTGCTTGCAACCCCTGACCCCTCCCAGGCGCTGCGTCTGATTGGCGGAGCCCCCCGGGTCAAGACGCACGTGGACAGCATGACCGCACAGAGGATCGTCAGGCTCCCAGGTGCCGCCCCCGCTTGCGTCCTGCCAACTCCTTCCCCCCTCCGGCTGGCAATACCAACAGCCGCCATTTGCCACTTTGACGATGACGTCACCATGGCGCTTATGCCAGGCCAGGTGCACTTTGAGGCCACGTGAAGTGTCGAAAGGCTCGCTGACAGGAGGTCACGGGACAGACGCAGATGCCATGGGTTGACTGGTTGAGATGACTGGCAGATGCACCAGCTTTGCCCCCTCCTGTGCCAACCTTTCCTGTATTTTAGCTACCCGGCACTCTGCTCGTTGTTCTGAGCGTCGCTACTCTGCCATCCGTTGTTGTTGAAGGGCGACTGCTTCCAATTGACCAATAACCGTAACGTTCTTCACGGGCCTCCTTCATAGGATATGGCTCGCATCCATCTTCACACCAGCGGAGGCAAAACCTTCGACCCACGGGCCTGGACACAGCCCTTGACTTAATTTGAAATGGCTCGCGCCACACGAGTCCTCCTACTTCTCTAAACGTCCCGCAAACGATGATTGTCCGTCACCGCGAGCATCTTGGTTGCACTAATCGGACACTGTAGGACATGTTTCCGACCTGGTACTGCCGCGTTTCTAATGTTAGCACGCTCCGGTCACTTCTGTCACGGAGAGGACCTGTTGGCTATGACAGAAGTGATGGCGTCCGGAAATGTGGTCACATTTTGAGGTAGGTGTTAAGACTTCGTTCTATCAATCGCATGTTGCCATGTTCGCTGCGCCACGTTGTTGCTGCTGCTGCTCCTTGCCCCCTCCGACCAGGCCTCATGGACGTGCACGTGCACCTGCGGGAGCCGGGCGGCGAGCATAAGGAGGACTTCTGCTCGGGCACGGCGGCGGCGCTGGCCGGTGGCGTGACGCTCGTGTGCGCCATGCCCAACACGAACCCCGCGGTCACCGACCTCGACTCACTCGCCGTCGTGCAGAAGGTGGGTCGGTTAGACGGCCTTGAGCTATGATCGGCGAAGAGCCCATTTGACCAACGGGGTGGGCGGGGCGGGATTGATTGTAAGCACTTTGCCCCATGCACTCCTAGCCTGACCCAGGAGAAAAGGGGGCGGCTGCAGCGCGAATAAGAATATCCGACCATGCGCCAGGGTCTGTTTTGTCGCTGGCGTGTCTGTAGTGCACATGATCAACGTAAAAACATCAATACTCGCATATACAGACACATGCTTGCGTGCACACACACACACACACACGTTTGACACCATGGAGGCAGTCAGTACAAGTGTGGAAATCCTGCCGGACTGGTCTGGCATGGGTCTAAGCTCATGTCTTGCTACAATTATTTGTAAAGGTATGCCAATCACATGCTGATGTTATAGTTGAGTTTATCAACAAGATTTTCAAGCAACATGGCACAATCGAGATGCAATACAAAGGCGGCGGTAGACAAAAAACAATCGTTTCTCGAGTGAGTTGTCAGGATGCCCCACCACCACTACCACGATCACCGTTGTTATTATTGTTGACGAGCACAGACTCGGAATGCGAACTGCGTCTGGCAAAGAGGAGACGAAGCCTCGATCATCCGCTCCGGTGTCGCCTTCTCGAGGAGCCGCGCACAGCTGATGATGGATGCACCGTTACTGACCGTGTGCGGGCTTGTGCCCACGAATGATCGTCATCGGTTCCTCGAAGTTTGTATAATGATCACGAAACGAACAACGAACGAATGATTGACTTGGTGATATCGATTGTTTTATCGTGGCATGGCAGGCGGCTCGCGCCGGCGCTCGCTGCGACTATGCGCTGTTCGCCGGCGCCTCTGTGGAGAACGCGGCGTCCGTGCGCGATCTGAGCGGCGCCACCGCCGGCCTTAAGATGTACCTCAACGAGACGTACTCCGCCCTGCGGCTCGACAACATGGCGCACTGGATGCAGGTGAGGCTGCTGCTTTCACACGATGGCGTCGATACAATCGGTCGGAGGAGTGCTTTCGCGTGTGCGTTGTTGAGTATGTATGTGGAGTTATGATTGTGTGTGTGCGGTTAAGGTGGGGAATGGTTGTGTAGTGGTTCTGGTGTAATGCACTACGAATCCAGCGATTCCGAGGTTCGATACTTGCTCACGACCAATAACTGGTAAATATTTGAACCGGTCATTGGCCTCCCCTTGGTGGACTTGGCCTTTAAATGAGTACCTGGTGCAGTGTGTAAATGGCGCTGGAGAGACAAAAGTGACCAGGCATGGTGTCTGCCACCCACCCCATGGTGTGCTGTGTTGCCGGCCTTCAGGACTTGCCCCAACAGTTTGTTAAAAGGCTATATGGGGGGGGGACCTTTGTCTTCGCTTTGTTTTATTATGGTCATTATGAGTGGTCCATACCTTTGTGTCGATGTTTGTGCAGGTGTATTGTCTAGTGTGTGTGTCAGAATGATTGTGTGCGTGCAGGTATATGATTGAGCATTTGTACTCGAGCGAGTGCGATTCTGCTAAATATTTCCGGGTGTTGCCTGGGTATAACTCATTGATCGAACTTGCACGCATCGCAACGAGCGCGTGTCCGCCACGTGGTTGTTTGTGTGCGTCTCCGCGTGCCGTGGTGCAGCACTTCAAGAGCTGGCCGCGGGACCGCGTGATCGCGGTGCACGCCGAGAGGCAGACGGTGGCGGCGGTGCTCATGGTGGCGCAGCTGCACAAGCGTTCGGTGCACGTGTGCCACGTCGCCCGCAAGGAAGAGGTGCGCAGTCGGGAGGCCGGGGGGGCCGTGTTTGGTCGTCGTCATCGTTGTCATTTTTTTTTCTGTAAAGTGCTCCTCGTTATTAGCGAGGGATTCGTTCCGAAGATGCTCAGTGAATAGAACGTTTTGCGGATTAATGATAATACATAAGATATGAAATGAAAATTGGCATAAAATTAACGTGAACAATATTTTGTTAATAAACATTAAGTAAATTAAAATAAATATCACGGTATTAAATAGTTTATGATTGAACTTTCTTTAACCATCACTATCTCATCACATTCTCTCGCATCACTTTTATTTCATAACTTCCTTCCTTTCCCTCTCTCGATGCAGTCGTGTAAAGTTCCAGATGCGATTCGCGGATAGCCAAAATTGCGGCTAGCACGTCCGTGCCTAACGAGGGGAATCCTGTCCTTCACAACGATCGACCGAGTGATTTGACCGTTTAGACTGACCTGACCGATTGACTTCCCGATTCTTCTCTTCTCCACGCCGCATTTCCTGCAGATCCTACTCATCCGCGCCGCCAAGGAGAGTGGGCTGGATGTCACCTGCGAGGTGGCTCCACACCACCTCTTCCTGTGCCAGGATGACCTGGAGGTCATAGGTCAAGGCCGGGGTCAGGTTCGGCCAGAGCTGAGTACGCGAGAAGACATGGAGGCGCTGTGGGAGAACATGGACATCATCGACTGCTTCGCTACGGACCACGGTTCGTGCATTTTAGTGCCGACTGGCAGTCGGATGACAACGATGGTGGTGATGTTAATGAATGTTGGTTTTGGAGTTGATGATGACGACACCCTCGCTGGCCCTCAGCATTCAACCCTCACTCCTCCAACCCCTTGCTATTTTCTGCTCGCCCTTCACCCCACTCCCCTGACCTCTCCATTACACAAACCCCTGACCTGCACACCCCCCCCCCACGACCCACTCTTGATCCTTCCTCAATCCTCGTCCGTCGTGAATTAACCCTCAACCGCCCCCTGGGCCCGTGGCTGTCTCAGCTCCGCACGCGGTGCAGGAGAAGGACTGCGCGTCGCCGCCCCCAGGCTTCCCGGGCCTCGAGACGATGCTGCCGCTGCTGCTCACGGCCGTGGGCGAGGGGCGACTCACGATCGACGACCTCGTGGCCCGTCTCCATGACAACCCCCGCCGCATCTTCAACCTGCCCAAGCAGGAGGACACCTACGTGGAGGTGAGCAAGCAACTTGACCCCACCTTTGTTTCACCAGCACCGTGTCCCATGGCCGCCAAACGGCAGCAGCCGCTGCTGGCGGCGTTAACGACGTGCCAATGAACGTCGATTTTGATGTTGATTCTCGAGCTCGCGATGTGGCCAATGAATCGGCGGGTGTAAGAATCGATGCCGTTCTAATTTGTGTCTGTGTGTGCCTTATGCAAGTGGATTCGCGCCACCTGTGCTGCCACCATAGGTGCTGCCCTTTGCAGAAATGTTTAGAAAAGAATAGATTCTTGAATCCAGTCACTGCAACTTATTGGATTTCAGAGGGAGGCGAATCGGTAACTACTAAAAAGTTATAACGCAAACACACTGATCGCATTGGTTGGCAGGATAATGTGGGGGTTTTGTTTATTGAAATAATAGAATTTCCAGTTTTGCCAAATAACTACACAGATCTGGGCATTGTTTGTAAGTTGTGTGGTGAATTTCACCATAAATTGGTTTCAGGATTTTGTAGTGTTTTTGTCAAAGTATGGGAAGGGCAGGACTGACGGCTCGCGATTGCTTGTGGCCCAAGAAGAACCTCGTGTCCTCCGATACATGCCGGAAGGGAGAAGATGGGAAGTTTGTACAGCCAGACATAATATTCCCAAGGCCCAGCAATGAGTAGTCCAAAAACGGGCTCCTTTGATGCACATGCTGCCTCAGTCACACGCTAAGGCGTCGTTTCTTCCCGACTCTCTGCTCCGGCACAGGTGGACATGGACCAGGAGTGGGTGATCCCTGAGCACATGCGCTTCACCAAGTCGCGCTGGACTCCGTTCGCGGGGCGCAGGGTGAAGGGGATGGTGCGACGTGTGGTGCTGCGGGGGGAGGTGGCCTACATCGACGGGCAGGTGGGTCGGTGGGCGGGCGGGCAAGTGGCGGCAGGGGAGCAGTTTGCTGGTGGCAGTTAATTTTGTTGTAATCTTTTTTCCTCTTGGGCTATCGGCGTCTCGTCGTAAGATGAAGTATCAGTCGGAACTTCCACATGAAACAAGGGCACCGCGCACTGCACATTCCCACACTTCGTCCTGCTTTGGAGATTTTGATTACGTGGGAGTCAAGCCAATATTTGGCTCGCGGCTGTAATTGTGTGAGCGCGTACGTGCTTTGTGTTGGACACGCTGTCTGCGATGACGGAAGTTGTAGCAACGTCACTGCAGCCTCGAAGGCTCTGACCCACCTCTTGGGGCCACGTGCGCAGGTGTTGGTGCCGCCAGGGTTTGGGAAGGACGTGCGGGCGGCATGGCCGTTGGCCCCCTTGGCTGCCTCCGCGGCCGCCGCCACCGTCATCACCGCGGCCGTTGCCGGTGTCGCAGCTCCCGCCTGTCCCTCTGCCAACGTCGTCCCACCTACCAAGGTGAGTTTCCCCAATCCTCGCCAAAACAAGCCAATTCCTCACCCTGAAAGTCTCACACCGGTCATGCGGCCTGCTCCACAGGTTCTGTACCGGCCAGCCAACTCCTTACCCTGAGGTCAAGCCGGTGGGCACGTTGGCCCCATGTAGATATAGTGTGCGACAGACTGTGTCGCACGATGTCAATGAGCGGGCCCCCCCTGACTGGACTCGACGGTGGTGTTGATGAAGCGGCTGTCGCCGAGCTTGGCAAGACGAGTTGACGATAATAAAATAAAACATGAATAAACCCACAAAAAAGTGATTGTCCACACAGAACAGGCTTTTGTTGAGAAAGGCAAGGTCAGTGGACTTGGGCGGAACACTTCACGTGCAGGGATGATGACTGGTGGTTGAGATTAACGATGGAGAAGGGAACGCAGAGATGGAGCAATTTCAAATCGGCTCGTGTCCAAGAGTAAAATGGGTTTTGTAGCATTGCAGGGGCCCAGGAGAGATGGCGAGGACTTGCGGAGGCTTTATCCAGTTGGTGGATGGTTGACGACAATCAGAATTGCAATGTTTATTTAGACTGGAGGAATCCGATGAGCTACGAAGCTTTTTTTAAACTGATGTCCAGCATGGGGCAGGTCGGCAAGTTACAACAGCAAACAAAGGATTGGAGTGCAAAATAGAGGAAAGGGCAAGTAAGTGACAATTGATTTTTATAATTATACAAGTGATTTTATCAAGCTTGGGCACAGCGGCAAAAACCAACAACGAAACAGTCCCAGACCACACCAAGATAACAGTCCCTCAATAAAATGTCACGTTAACATTGAACTTTAGATGATGGTGGATAACCTCGTTAACACACCTTCGATTTGTCTTTCCCATCAGGTGGCTCCCATGAGCCCCCGTCGTGCCGTGAGGATGCAGTTACCCCCCCGCGTCCACCGCTCATCCGATCCAGGCTCCCTCCTTCCTGGTAAACCCCATGACCCCCATCGCATCGCCGGTGACCCATCGCCCAATCAGATTTTTTAAACCGTTCCCCTTCCCCAAATGCACCCACGCACACATGCAATTTTTTTAATCGTTTATTTGTTTGTCTCTTTGCTTGTTTTCTCGTCCATTATTAATTCTCTGTTTCGCTTGTTTGTGTATGAAAATTTGTCTTGTCATTCATTAATTCACTTCCGTTTGATTGTTTTTGACTTAAAAAAATATTGCTGTGATTTAATCTGTCAGAGGTTTTTATCGAGATTTTCTCCGTCATCTGAAATGGCCTCTGAGCGTTTGTTTTGTGCATCTCTGAAACGAGCGTGGGGGCGGTGCTCGCCTCCATCCGGTGGACCAAGCCAGTTGTGTAAATGCCACATGACCATGTCGAGGGCCGGTCTCTCCTTGGCGACAAACACTGTTGGCTCCCCTGTATATCCGTGTCGTCGACTCGCACCTTCCAGCGAGGCGGGTAATATTTATCCCTAATTTGTGTGTAGAAATCAACAGTGGAACGTCCTGTGGGGAGTGGCCGCCTGCCATGGAAATGTGGAATTTCCATCACAGCCTCGGCAATGCCGTTGGAGATGAGCGCTGTGCCAATGCTTGAATTGGCCCACATAAATTTTTTGTTCAATTAATGCTGACCGAGAGACGTCTTGACATTCGATTTAACTGAAACCACGGTGGCATTCTAACATGCCATGATAATAATGGGACCATGGTAACAAAAGCCTTTGTAACAGAAACCATGGCAACAGAGGCTGTAGCTTCAGATGATGGCGTTGGACCACACTACTGTCTGTGTTTTGCACAATGAATGTTGACGTTTCCGTTTGCCTCTTGATGATGAACTCTACTTTTTGAATTGTCTAGCTTGTAAATGAAATTGGTTGTTATTTTTTCATGTTCATCGTTAACAGGCACTGTTAATGTGTGATTTAACATGCACAAGTGTCAGTCTATACACAAGGGGTGTAAATATTCGTGAACCAAACATTTTACTCAAAAGGACGATCATTAATGCAGCATTCGTTGTGAATGGGCTAATGTAAAATGGGACGGCAATGAAAACCATTTGCGAATTATCCGTTCAATAGCGCCAATTAAGGGTGGATTTGCATTATGTTATGGTATTTTCTATAAATCAATCCTGTTCGCTGTTGCCACTATCAACTCGTCAGAATTGAGCTTTTGAAAACCAATAACCAATTGCGAGCGAGTAGTTCCTCAGTCAATTTTGAGGGAGCGCCTTTCATTATCATCCAATCAGGAATTGGCTATCTTTACCACCATCTAATCATGGGATAGGTATCTCAATTTCATTAACCAACCAATAGGTTGTGATCTTTCAAAACATTTGCTCAATTACACTCAACGAATGGTGCCTTCCAAACCGCCAACCAATCGTGAGTCGGCAGAGGTGTTGCATGTTAAACATATGACATAGTATCTAATTGTCTGTGTAGCACGACATTTAACCCCAACCATCCATTGTCGTTTTGGTTTTTACTTTCGAGTACAGCACCTTTCCAAATTCTCACAAATTGGCTAGCGCACGATGTCACTACATCGTCGTAATCTTCGTGATCCTCATCATTGCTCCGACCACCCAGCCCTGGTGTATATGGTGGCACCTGTTGCTTCCCGGCGTTGCCACCCGGTAGCATGAAATAATGGTCGCCGTGTCGCCGCATCGTGCCCGCGCAGTTGACGGCGACACCAAGGAGCGGAGCGTCACGAAACCCAGTGAGCAGGAGCTGCCCAAAATTGGTACTTGTGCCACGTCGCCACCGCCACCCCCCACCCTCACTACCCTCTTCCCGCTCACCCGATCGCTCCCTCACTGGCTGATGCGGCCTCGTAACAAAAGCCACGCTCCCTCCTGACGTGGGGAACCACCTAGGGATGTATCGATTCGCTAGATAATTTTTTTCAATAGATTCTTAGGCTCACATTGCATGTATCGAATGGTGTGCGTGAGAATCTATTTACTTGCGATGTTTGCGACTGATATATTGTGCCATTCCGGATAATGGAGTGGATCAGAACTGTGCAAACGAACCAGGGGGAGGCTGAAAAGAGGTGGAGGAAAATAATTAATAATTTAATGGAATTGTGATCCCCAACTCCTGACAAATTCATAGAATCACCAGAGGATGAATGCATTACATGCCTTTATCGTTTCCAATCCATATATGTTTATCATTTTGTGATACCACTATAAGTAAATGCCGACGGGTTTGTACTAATATAGTCGGCACATTGACCACTCTAGTTTAAAATAATGTATCATTCGATCATGTTGTCTCTCGAGAACTCGGCTCAGGTGCTGTGAACTTGCCTGTCCAGTTTGAGTCCAAGTTGTAAATTGTATACAGTTTTGTTTTAAAAGGTTGGCCATGCATCATCCTTGAATTCAACTTAAACCGTTCTCATGATTATCGGGGGCAGTGGTATTTCGTGCATGGGACAGTGTTTGTGTAAACGTGTCGAATCTAATGGGGGGGGGGGGGGTGGGGGGGGAAATTACCGTGCTTTATAACTGGATCTGTTTTAACATCCTTGGCTTGCTATTTTGACTTTCCAATCTCTTGCTTTCTTGTCTGGCTTTATTTTTCCCTTCTATGGTATTTGCTCTTCCTGCATACAAATATGTTGTATTGTTTGACTAAAGAGAGGAGGCCGAGTTGCTCTGGAGCTTTAGAAAAGCTATTTGCATACAGGAGATTTTGACGGTTTAAATGCTGGTTCCAATGATCAGTGATTTTAAACCGGGTTGACATTTGATGGTCTTAGCCCAGCCTACCAATGGCTTGTTCATTTTATTTTTCACTCGACAATATCCCAGGTGTTATATGAGCATTACAAAAATATGAGCTCAACTTCCATGCTACCAACATTTCTCTGGAGCGGGGCTCGTGGGTAAGTGCTTCCGTGTAGTGCTTGTGGACAAGAGGTCACTTGAAGAGATCTCAGAAGTAGTTCTGTGATGGCTCCTTCCGCCGGCCATTCTCAAACACTGGGCAATGCATTGCTCATGGGTCCTTCGTTTCATGGCACGATGCCGATGGCACAATTGGGTCACAATTGCCCAAAAACGATAACCTCCATTTTTAAAATATGACTTGGGCCCTCCTTGACCTTTTTTTTTCTTCCAAATAACGTTTCGTACCTGTCCACCACCATTGTCTCTCACGGTCATCTCTCTCCAATCCCATCCCATCCCCATTAATCACGACCTCCCCTTGAACCTCCCCCGCCCACTCCCAGAGCACATCCTCTTCCTAGACGGTGGAGCGGCCCCGGTGCCGACGACCTCCACGCTGCCTCGCCTCGCCCTGTCCCCGCAGCACCCGTCGCTGGCCGCCGCAGGGCCTCCCTCTTCCGTGTCCCCGCACCAGGCGGCCACGGCGGCCACGCACGGCCTCACGGGCCAGCACATCCTCTCCGTGCGGCAGTTCTCCAAGGATCAGGTGGGCTCGGGGGACAGTGGAGATCGTCTTTTTTTTTCTTTTTTACCCACGATGCTCCGGGGGGGGAAATGTAACTGCGATCGTAGTCGGCAGTCTTCGTCGGAGACATGTTCACGATGAGCAGCTGCGACAACTTGTACGCCAGTGGTACAGCAGGGTTCTTAAACTGGCTGCCCGTGGGTCGTGTCTGGCCCATTAAAAGGCTCTTGGAGTGGCATGCAGAGCTATGGCGTGCCAAGAGATGTGGCTTACGGAGACGCATTTTAGTGAGATGACAGAGATAAACAAAGAGGGAGATGAGAACCTGCAGACTAGGTCCAGATAAGCGAGAACAGAAGCACTAATGCCAATATGTTCAGGAGTAAAATGTCGATGCCTGCGAGCCACTAAGAGAGGGCTCCAGGAGAGGGTTTGTCGTTTTGCTATTTCTCCTCCGTTGAAGAGGAGTGCAGGCGACAGTGGTTTACTTTATATGGTTCGTAGTTTGCGTTGCAAGGCCACAGTCGCACTAGGGCGGCTTGTTCTTGAATTTTCCATTCATGAAGGACATGTGTGCAGCGGCCTGTTTGTTGTACCGGTCACAACAAGGGGGAGGCAAGGTTGTGGGGGCTCAAGATGATGGCGCTTGCCAAGTTGGCCCTGGTGTGACATCGTCCCAACCCCGGCGCTCTGAATGAGCGGTTGTTGTGTCCCCCCTTGTGTTGCAGCTGTCGCATATGATGAACGTCGCTCACCACATGCGCATGATGGTTCAGAAGGACCGCAGCCTCGACTCCGTGCTCAAGGTGGGAGCGGGTGGGATGGCGGGCAAATCATGTCAATGTGGTGATTGTGATAGTGGTTATTACATTTAAATGGTGTTCATTGTATGGGGAGGAGTGGCACAGTGGTAAGTACTCTGGTACAAACCCAGCATACAAAGTTAAATTCCGGTCACGACTAACGTCGGTGATTATCAACGGGCATCGCTAGTTCGTCTCGGCCTTAATTGTGTAGGATGCGGTGTGTAGAGTGTTGGCGATAGAGGTGGCCGGACATCAATGCTGTGGCTACACGATCCCATCGTGCATCTTTCTGGCCTTACTTGGTCCTCTAACAGCAACTGCCACAGAAGCCTGTATGGCTACATTGGTGATATTTGTCTTTGGTTGACAATTGGTATTGATGATGATGGCGTCGGTGAGGGTAAATGATGGTCCTGGTGGCGTTACCAATTATGGTGGGAATGGAACTGGTTAAGATAACAATGGCTGTGGTGCAGATGATAGTGCCTATGATGATGTTAGTTTTTGTACAGAAGGTGGTGATGTTGCTGGTTGCGGGAATAACAATAATAATAATAATGATGGTGTTGCCATTGGTGGGACAATTTTTGCGACCCTGGTGGTGTTAGCGACGATTTCCAGGTGTCTCGGCACCGGCGATAACTGCGCGTTGCGGTGTGCGTCTGCTGTGCGCAGGGCAAGGTGATGGCGTGCATGTTCTACGAGGCGAGCACGCGCACCAGCAGCTCGTTCACGGCCGCCATGCAGCGCCTGGGCGGCAGCGTCATCACCTTCTCCGAGGCCACCTCGTCCGCGCAGAAGGGCGAGTCGCTCGCCGACTCCGTCACCACCATGTCCTGCTACGCCGACGTGCTCGTACTGCGCCACCCAGCTCCCGGTGCCGTTGAGGTGGGGGCCGCATCGCTCGCTTCGCTCATTCATTCACAGCCTCCTCGCCCCAACTGAGCTCTCTGACCCTGTTAAATGCACAACCCCCGAGTACTGGGGTCTACAATGTTGGGTTTAAGGTGCGGGGGGTTTGGTGTTGAGGACTAAGGTTCAGCTTGGACTTTAGTAAGAGGCTGGAATGAAGTGTAGGGGGCTGTGCTGTTGTACAGGCTCGGCAGGAAGTCCCCTGTACACCGATCCCTCAGGCTCACAGTGGTAAAGGCGTAATCGGGACTTTATGCTCACCCTGCATACGCACACTGGGATTTGTGGGATAGCAGTGTGGGTTGGTGTTTTACTATCAAGTCTGGTGAGTGTAATAGTACGCAGAGCAGTGCTGCGTCTGAACTTTGCTGGTGTAACCGTATGCCGATATTTGTAGAAGAGACGCGGCTAAGTCAGGGCACGGTTTGACTCCACCACCACGTCTCCCTCAATGTGCAGATGGCGGCCAAGAACAGCCGGCACCCGGTCATCAATGCGGGCGACGGCGTTGGGGAGCACCCGACGCAGGCGCTGCTCGACATCTTCACCATCCGCGAGGAGCTGGGCACCATCAACGGCATGACTGTACGTCCGGCTGGAGTCCCCACCCTGCATACGCCTAGAGTTGGTCGTGAAGGCCGTGGCCCGGGTTAGCGACACGGGGGCCATCGTTCTGAGCGCGGCTTGGGATAGTTCCGGAGGAGGCGGGGAGTATAAAGTGCGGGTGTCGTGTCTCTTCTCCCTGTGCTGCCTAAAGATCACCATGGTGGGAGACCTGAAGCATGGGCGCACGGTTCACTCGCTGGCGAAGCTGCTCGCGCTCTACCGCGTCACGCTGCAGTACGTGTCGCCCCCAAGCCTGCGCATGCCACCCCGCATCGTGCAGTCGCTCGCCAGCAAGGGCATCAAGCAGGTATGCACGGACAAAGACACAGATCCCCCGTATAGCCTGTTACAGACGCCTATGAAAGCCGGCACGGCACACGAGTGGGTAGGTGGCCAGCACTACGCCTGGCCGTGATGTTTACACATCTCACCAGGTACTTATTTTAAGGGAGACCCAGAACCAGTTCACATAATCGTAACTAGTGTCGGCCGTGAGGTGAATTAAACTTGGGTCCAGCGGGTTCGTAGCGTGGCGTGCCAATTGCTGCACTGCACCTCCCCATAACAGTTCCACACGCACCTGCAACGTATAGACATCTGCACGTCACATGCGCAAACAGCTGCACACACGCACCGGCCGGTTTTGAGTCGGTGGAGCTGTTTCTGACGGGTGAGGTCTCTCGTGAACACCGCCCCCCCCCCCCCCCCCCGGCAGGTGGAGTTGAGCAGCATTGAGGAGGCCTTGCCCGACACGGACGTGCTCTACATGACGCGTATCCAGAAGGAGCGCTTCACCTCGGAGGACGACTACAACAAGGTGCGTGCGGCGGCACCGCCAACGTCTCTCGCGCCGCGTGCCCATATCGCCTCGCGGAATTCGTGCTTTAGAGCTCCTCTTCTCCGTCATCCACGCCTCCACAATGCTCCTCATTCAATTGATCACCTCCCGTGTCCACCCCTCCTTCGTCATGCTTCAGTGGTTCTGTTTAAAGTTTTGACTCTCACTCTTCCCTCGGTCTTCCCCTCCATGCACCGTGCCTCAGTGCTCGCGTCTGGAGTTGGAGGGCTTCCCCTCCCCGATCCTCCCCTTGCAGTGTCATTCCTCGCATTGCTTCAGTTGAAGATTTGACTCTTCCTGCCTTCCCCCCCCCCTGACTGTGTCCTGCGTCAGAGTCATCCTCTCCTCCCCCGACAATGCTCCTGCCTCGGTGTTTGTACTCAGGCGTCTGTGTCCCTTTTTCTCATCCCGTGTCCTCCCCCGTGCCGCTCAGTGCTTTGGGCAGTTTGTGCTGACGCCGCACATCATGACGCGCGCCAAGGCCAAGATGGTGGTGATGCACCCCCTGCCCCGCGTCAACGAGATCAGGTGCGAGCACGCGTGCGCCAACGCGATGGTCACATCATTTGTCATGGCGACGATGTAAGCGTTGATGATCGTGGCTTTGATGTGGCGACGCTGAGTGGTGATTGCGGTAGCGATATTTATGTTGCTGCTGTTGATGATATTGTTAACGATTATGATGAACGGGACGAAATATTATTGCTGACGTTACTAATGATGATGGTGGCTGTGATACAAATGTTTAACTGTGAAAAGGTTATATTCATGATGGTGGTGGGATATTATTGCTGGTGGGACTTGTTACGAGTTGTCGAGCATAGCGACCAACGCACCAAGCGGGCCAGCAGCAAACGGCACATACAGTTGTCATCGATAGGAGTCTCTAAGTTTTATGAATTGAGCAAGATTATAAACAGATGGGGGGGGGGGGGAAAGAGATAGAAGGGATTTCCAAAGGGGAGCAGTAGGAGGGAGGAAGCAGAAAGAGAAGCGTTTTGACCTGCAAGCGTGGTGGTTCAACACGGATGCAGAGGACATTAACGATATCGGAACGTTGAACTTGTTGATACGACGTGAATGCTGATGATCCCTGGATGCGGTTGTGTGACCCCCGCAGCCCGGAGGTGGACTCGGACCCTCGTGCAGCCTACTTCCGCCAGATGGAGAACGGCATGTACGTGCGCATGGCCCTCATCGCATGCATCCTGGCGCGGGTCTAGCACCCGGAGACCCGCAAATCACCAACAGCACCAGGAGAAGACGGGGGGGGGGGGGGGGGGGTTAGTGGTGAGTGGTTGAGTTGTTGAGATGGGTGGGCAGTGAGTGGGGGTGGGTACTTGGTGATGGATGGGTGTGTGGAGGCATGTGGTAATGTGGGTAGTTGGTGAGGAGTGGTTGGTGATGGGTATTGAGTTGGTGAATGAATTGAATTCTTTACCAGTTTGACCCTTTCCTATCAGTTTGTTAAAACAAAAAAACTAATTATGGACTAATAATTAATCATAACACTGCCTGGCTTTTTAATATGGCCACTTGATATTGTCAGATCCCAACTCGTAATGAGAAAAAGAGACGGGCTCTGGCCAACTCCCCTTTTAAGCGTGGAGACACTGAACATTTTTTAGTTACATGAGAGAGCCTCGCCGAGTCTCGATGGCTTTTTTTTCAGGAGGGTTCTGCTTGGGTTGAGTCTACGAGCACTACTTGTTCTCTCTACATGACCCACCAACCCCCGCTCCAGAGTACTGGACCGCAGGCGGCGTGCCACGTGCACCAGATAGGGCCAGCGTTACCCGTCCCAGTCTCCACGTGGCCCCCCTACCCCTCCATCTAAATGGTTGAGTCCACCAGCGAGGTCTGCATCACTGCACCTGGGGTGTTCCATTGTCGTCCTTGATCATGAAATCTCACACCCTGGCCTTACCGCTGTCCAAACGCGACATGATGTTTGACCTGAGCCAGGCGGTGCGAAACCTCAAGACGGTTCATGGCCCAATTCCCGTGGTTTTAGTGACGATCCCATTTTGTCACGCTTTTTGAACCATGTCACCAACAATGGAGAAAATCGCCAAGGTGATCTTTTGTGGCCTTCAATGTCAAGATGTGAATCTGGCCCTTTTAGTTTCTCCATAGTGAAGGTTGTTGGGAAGGATAGAGGATTTTATTTCGGTTCTTTTTTTTATCTGCCTGGCAAGATAATTTCAGAGATGTTGGGTAACGGGGCTGTTGAACCCATGCCTTGATTCCTTTCTTCCTCCCACTGGATGCTATTTTTTTCACATTTCATTGGTGACCGGAGCTGCTATTTGCAAGGCTTGTGCTTACGCACAAGCCTTGCTTGCTTCTGCAAGCAGTAGGGCGTTTTAAGAAGCTATTTAGAAAATGTGCCGAGTCTTATTTTCCACGTATTTTTATTATTGTATCGAATGATTTGCAAAGAAGTCTGCTTTCTTGTGTTTACGTTTTGAGAGAGAGGTTGTAAATTCCATTGTTGTTTAGAAACATGGAAGATGATGGTCGGAGCGGTCCGTCCGACTTTAATAGAAAGGGACTTGGCAAAAAGGAATGGCCTTTAAGCTGATGTGATCGCCACGAGTGGTACGAAATGGTCGCAGGTCTTCACGAGTAATCGACGCGGGTGGCTGCACGGCAAAGTCTATACGAGGTTCCTCTTATTCTTAGGTTTTTTCGGTAAAGTCACGTAGGTAAAACATTAAAATTAATAAAAGTAAAATAAAATAAAAATCACGACGTTTCGGAGGCAACACAAGCTTCCGTCTTCAGGTGGAACCGTCACAGCCACGACAGCTGTATCAAGTAAATGAGAGATTGCAGGAGCTATATAAACTGAGTGGTAGCTCCTGCAATCTCTCATTTACTTGATACAGCTGTCGTGGCTGTGACGGTTCCACCTGAAGACGGAAGCTTGTGTTGCCTCCGAAACGTCGTGATTTTTATTTTATTTTACTTTTCTTAATTTTAATGTTTTACCTACGTGACTTTACCGAAAAAACCTAAGAATATGAATCCTTGCAGTCACGAAAGCTTCAAATCTAGAGGTTCCTCTTGTGGTGATGGAATTGATCGTTAAACAGTGTTGTAGTGCAGCGGTGGCCAATAGACCAAACACTATGATCCATTCTGGTGGATCTCAACGGGTTCTGTGATCCACCATCAGAAAGACAACTACCCTGCCATATTTAACCCTGTAATGTACGAAATACGTAAAGTACCAATGCTATCGATTGGTAGAATTTTTTTTTTTTTCAATGTATGAATTCTTTGAGATTTTTATTTGCCCTCAATCGTACAGAGAATTTTTTGTGCTTGTTAGTGTTGTGATTTGTCCTGAGAACCATAAAAAATCGTTTGCGATCTACGTATTGGCCACCGCTGGTGTAGCGCATCTTGCCATGAAAACCCCAGGTATAAGCTCAAATCTCTTTTCATCGCTTATTTTTCAGAGATCTAATTTCCCGTTAACAATCACAGTTGTAAAGGCAAAGCCTGTTTTTTTTTATTAAAAAGAAATTGCGAAGTTAACTGCACAGCTTGGTAATGTTTGAAAGTACAGATCAACTAAAATAATCAAAACTGAAATTGGGTGTTGCCATTTCATTGCCAGAATCCTATCATTCACCTGCAAGTGAATATGGCCCTCGCTTGTATATGACACAGCAGAGCTATTGAGCAATATAAATGCAATGTCAATTTAGTTGAAGGATAATTTTGGACCTCTTGGTGAGACCAAGATGTCCCTGGTGGGACAATTGTGCTTTAAAATCCAGGCGCCTTTGCTTTTGACTTTGGTGCTTTGGTACATTGGCCAATCCATGTGAATGGTTAACCTTTTTTTTAAACAACTGATGGTACTGTTGTTTGCAAAGATCTTGGTTTATAAGAATGGTTTATGATGTGCTGCCAGAGGCTGTCCTCTTACTCTGCCGATTCGTAGTGTTTAATTGCATATTATAATTTCGGTTTTAAAAATGACCAATTGCTGAATGATGGATACGCTAAGATGTTTAATCGGGGTTTATGTAGGCTGCAGAACATAATGGGATAAACTCATAGTCTACAATGTATGTTCTACTTGAGTAGCAAGCACAGCTGGCGGTGGGTGACAATACTGGTGGTGGTGTGATAAGATGATTTAACACTACACTTGTTTAGTTCCGATGGTTATTAGAGTTCTCATTGAAGAATGACCTCGCCCATCAACCGCCATGCAACCAGAGCCGATAGGCTTGTAAACATGTCACCGGCCAAGCGCTACCAACTCAATAATATAAGAATCGCCACGCAATTATTTCTGCAGGCGAAGATTCGGGAAAGTCTTAACCGAGTCTAGGGAACTTTTTAAAGGAAAGTCCTGCTTGGGGTGTTAAGCCATTTGCTTTGTGGGAATGTATGGTATGTTTCTCCCATGTTTTCTTGTTTAAAAGCCTCCTTAAATTTGTGGTATGATGTTTTCTCACTGATATGTTTTATCCCCAGTTAATGGAGATCCTCATTGACCAGGGAGGGCCTTGTCTTGCTCAGCTCTTAAGTTAATTGCTTAAGAAAAATCTGGTCAAACTAACTCTAATCCCAGTAGCAATTGAAGCCAAACTCCAGTGCCTGCTTGCGTGGCAGGCCTGTGTAGCTTCCAACAATTATATGCTTGGTTCTTTCTGTAAAGTCACGTAGAAGGGAAATAATAAAATAATAAAAATAAACCATTAAATTCTCACGACGTTTCGGCCACAACGCAAGCAGCCGTCCTCGGGTGAAGAACAGAGCTTTCTGAATGACAGCGTCCTAATGAACACTGCTAAGTTTGGCAGTGTATTTTAACCTGGGTGGGAGGAGCAAATGGCCTTGAAACGTGAGAATTTTAGGTTTTATTATTTCCCTTCTACGGGACTTTACCGAAAGAACCAAGAATATTAATCCCTGCAGTCACGAAAGCTTTAAATCGAAATTCCAACAATTACTTAAACATTCACCATGCATTTAAACCAAAGGAGATTTTATAGACAAGGCAGCAGCATCATGTATGTACAGTTCGTGTTTATTTACCGAAAGGTGAAACGTTACACGTGAACGGCCGTGCGCACAGCCTTTTGAGCAGCATCGGATTCCTCCACAAGACATTCTGAGTTTGAACTGGTGAGATCAGTGTGTCACTTCGTCCGTGAGCCAGAACAGATATTGGTACTACTGAAGTTGCAAAACTTTTTGCAATACCGATTTATATATATGGTTAATACCTTGAATTAATTACTTGATAACCCACTCGTGGCAAATGGTTATTACAAGATTCACTATAATTGGCCACAAAGAAATTGTAACAAAGCTATGCCACCTCGGATGGTACCAACAACTGAAATAACTGGTCTGGGCTCGTGGAGTAACTGCTGAGTGAAAGTTTACAGCCAAGCCATACCCCTGTTGAGAGATGTCAGCAGTGGTCTTGAGATTGGGCCTGCCAGGGTAATATGGAATTTGTACCACCTGGCTTGGGGCCTCTAAATCAGTTCAGCACCATTGCTTGTTTGGACATGGAGACATTTTTGACAAGTGCACAAATTGAAATGCGTTCACAATATACTTTAAAAGTTTATTTTTTAGCGCTGGCTTAAGTTGTTCAACCTGCAATTGATGAGCATTGGATAATTGTGTTGCAGTTGAATGAGCATGGGAGGTGTACATCTTGGCTTTTATGCAATGAGCAGGCTGTTGAAAGCCCCCCCCTGTGGTCAATGTTTATTTGTAAAAGGCAAACTGCAGTGTGTGGCTCATTACATCGACTGCAGACCAGTAGCAGTGTCACGGTTGTCTGACGTTCGAGAATTGGCCACGAATTAAAGAATCTTGCGAGTTTATTTTCACTTTGTTTTAATGTCTTTTTAGTTGATTCTTGTTTTTGAGAAATTCCCTTTTTATGCGCTTTGCATCTCCAATGCAATTTAGTTTGTAGCGTCTGAATAAAAAATAAATGTGACTCAGTTTTTACTGACAACTGGCCTTTGTACAGTTTATAAGGAATGTGTCATTCATAGCGGTGGTTTTCCTTAATTGTGTTGCCAATGCCAACAATGAAAATAAATCAAGCTGAAAAAAGGAGAAGTTGGCAAGGGTGGTAAAGGCAAGAGTTTGGAAGCATAATTAGCCAAACACTTGCCCTAACTCAAATCCACGACCCTTCCCACTGAACCTAATGCATACTCATCCATCAGGTGTTTTGCAAAGTCTCCTTGTATGCAGTTTACCTTTCACTTTTGGTTTTTACAGACCCGTTATGTTAAAAGTGGTAGACTTAGGTTCTCTTTCCAACAAAATAACCCACAATTTTACAACTCTACAGCACAAACCATTTGGCTGAATAAACGTACAACAAATTTAGCTTAATTTGCAAATTTACATTCATTGCCGATTGTATACAGATGAGCAATGCCGCCTGAATTTAGCACCCTTTCTGCCTGTTTCTATATTAACGTTGTACCACATTGCAGCCCATTGGCATGGGTGACCTAAATATTATACAAAGCAGGGTGGGTGCAAGGGCTGGCGATGGGGGAGGGGGCTGATGAAGCTGGCCATGGAGCACAGCCCTGGAGAACACACATGGACAGATGCGCACCTCTTTGCAATTGGGCAACTTCCACCTAGTTAATCGTCCATGGCCTACAATAAATTGGGCACACCACTGACTCACGGCTACCAGTGGAAGCGGAGCACTGCCCAATCTTTGTTTTTACTTTGACTTGGTTATTTAAAATGGCTTTCGATTGGCTTTGTTAAAAAGTGTAAACAAACAATATTTCGGTTTTAAAAGCTTTCAGGGTAATTTGTTAAAGTCAAAGATAAAGATGCGACGCCGCAAACGCTTGCTCACGCCACTTCTGGCAGATGGGCCTCTTGAGCAAACTCGAGAGCATTGTCTACTCCAAGTTGACCAGACGTATTGAAAGTGGTGGGCGTACCCAGACTACACCAACACAAGCAACCTGCCAATGGAGTGTTGTGTACCCATTTTATACGGCTTGGTGGACATGCAGCGATATTGTTTTTGAGAATCTTGCCCAAGGTTCCACTGCAAGAAGGAATCAAAATGCCCACCACCTCTGGATTGTAAGTCCAATGTGTGCAAACTATAACATGGCAAATCCCTAATTTTTGAATACAGCAATCCCTTCCCAACAACGGACTTCATGTACACAAGGTTTAACTGTATACAATTTTACCAACGGTGGCGCGGAAATGTTGAGTATCCACAGGTTAGCACAGGTTTACAACACGCATTTTCAGATTTTGTGGGGCCACAGTTTTCTTCTTCGCCACCTGTGGTGCTGCGTAGCGCATCGGCTGTCCATCTGTTTTTCCGAGTCTCGCACCGCATCTTGTGCTTCTGTTGGTCCATCCATTCATCCGACATTTTTATAAAGAAAAGAACCAACGCCACTGATCCAGCCAGCAGCGCCACTGTACCTGCCCCCTGACCTGCCCACACGTGTCATTGATGACCCAGAGGAAGAGGGGAAGGGTGGGCTGAACCCCTTCTCCTAACCCCCCCCCCCCCCCATCTCATTGTCAAAATCATGGACTTCTACCCTCGGTATTAAGGTATGTAAAGTAAATTTGATGTTTATTACTTTGTGATGTACTGTTTTATTTGTTTAAACGGTCACCTTAGTTTAGCTTTGACGAGTCTGACCGTGGCCATGGTTCTTCTAACCCCCTATTTTCCATAAGCACTGGACTGCTTTGCCAACTGCGAATGTGCCTTCCACGGCCTTTTCCAGGAACCTAACCCCCGCGGTTGGCGAGGGGATTGTTGTATTGAAGACAATTTTAAGGAAAACATCACCTTCAGAAAGAAAGTTAACTGATAATTGGTTTTTTACCCTTCTATCTGGCAAAAACTGACATCTTTTAACAAGGAGTCATGTTTGCATAGACCGCAATACCTGCAGTCATAATACAAACAAAAGACATAACTCTGATAATGTGCACTGTCCTTGAAGTTGATTGGTCCACACCCGAGACAGCTTTCCTTAGAGCCTAGTCTCACATGGGTTGGACCAGATGACGCCAAAAGGCGCACTCCTTGTAAAAAGATGTCAGTTTTGTTGCCAGATAGAAGGGTAAAAAAACAATTATATTTTTACTGGCAAATGAGGTTCCCATAGTGTAAAAGTTAACTGAATTAAATGTTGACAGCTTATACACAGTTAAACGTGATGTTTGTCACTGAGAAATTCACCCTGCAATCTCCAGATAATGCATTTGCAATAAAAGTTATTTTCAGACATAACACAACTCTTAAAAAAAAGCAATAACAAAATAAACAACCAAAAATACGTTTTTACATTTTGGGCTATATATGCATTTGGTAAAAACAAAACTACCAAATCAAAGCAGGGAAGCTGCAGAATCCAAAAAATGTGGATGTGAATACACTAACCCTGAACAACTGTCAAGGCAAATTTTAGCCTTTAGGAATTATAAATGGGGACCCTAATTGGGTCTGGACTGGACAAGGAGGAAACTGGGCATGTCTCATCACATGGACCTAAAATTGAGGTACCACAGTTCTCCTCAACTTCTGGCAAGAGGCAGCTGATTTATAGGAAGATTTTACACCAAAAAACAAAACTGCTCTTAAAGCTACACCCCAAGCTTTTGCTCTGGTCTGTCTATACGGTTTCGGTTTAATAATGAGAAAATACTTCAAATCGATCGAGAGCTATCCATACAATTCTGAGATGGACACTGCAACAAGGTATTTAGATTGTGCTTCAGTTAGACCTCATTCATTTTTCCCTCAACCATTTAACCCCATGCCGTGCAGCCTGGGACAATACCTAAGTGCGTATCCAAAAGAAATGCGCCATTTGATATTGGGATTGCATCTTCCTGGAAGACGCAAGCTGGAGCCAATCTGGCCTCAATGCTCCAGGAGTAACAGGTTTCGTCTGGGGTCTTGAGAGAGTATCCAGGACTCTGGAAGTTTTTAAATGAACCCAAGAGTTCACGACATGCTCTTTCAGCGGCGTCATTACGGCAAACTCCCAGCCCCTGGGGCTGGGTGGGGGTTCCATCTGCTCCCATTCCAGACTCGTGAAGCTTACCCACATTTACCCACCAGTTTCCTTCCATATCCTCTTGGCTGTGGATACTGCTCTGCACCACCCTTGGGCCAGCCATTGCTGCCCTGCTCTAATGAAAGTCCCATTGAATCAAGGAGAATTGGGGTTTCGCTCTTCATCCACATTTGTGTGAACTCCGTGTCAGCAGAGCGGACACGGGCTTGCAAGTGTTACTCGACATGGATGTTTCTCTACTGCTGCCTGCACAGTTGTTCTTGATGCCATTAATGTAGGTCATTTTCCCCTCTTTCTGTCAACCTTAGTTTATTTGAGCTCAGCTGGTCCAAACTGTCTGTGCTCTATACCTCCCTACGAAAACCTGTTCATGTTATTTGTAGTTAGTCGTGCAATCCATGCAGATCAGCTGTCCTGCAGGAGTCTCAAGGTTTGCCCATGCTTGCGAGTCCCACCAAAGTTGACCAGGAGCACATTTTTACGTAGCAGTTGTTTTCTGGGAGTAACAAGATGCAGCAAGATATCCCAGTTGCTTTCTCTGTTTGAGATGCTGTGAACACAGGTAAACCTACAAGAAAATGTAACAATCCATGTGATAGAAGGCAACCATGGCTTCTATGCCGAGTAGCACATTGTTTTAATAAATTAGGAAATAGTAATCAGGAGATTTTAGTTTAACAGCTGAGACAGCTCAATTTTATGTCTGGCCAACCTGGCAAATGGCCATTTAACGCTGATCCAACCCTGCCTCATAGTTTCACGTGACAAGTCTAGGAATTAGCCCGAATGAGCAGACAGCCGAACAAGTTTATCAGGACCAGGGCAGAATCCAGGCTCTAGTTTGAGGAGTCCAAACTCCAGCTCGGGTTTCCTTTTAGATGTTACATCCCACACCACCTACTAATCTCTTTACCCCCAAATTGAACTGAACATCATTGCAGGAGATCCTAATCAGGTTCGACATGAGTATCCCCAAGCACTTGTGATTCATTGAATTTCCCCGATTTCAAGGTTATTTCTTTCAATTAAAGATGTACAATTTGTATTTGTTGTTCTGTCTTAATTGTAGTCCATTTTATTTGTACCATGTTTAATTTGTTCTGTTCGTTCCATTGTCTTCAAGGTAACATATGCATTTTTTATTCCATATTTGAATTGATATGTAATAACAGATTCTTGAAAGCACGATTTGATGTATGCATCTTGCACATAACAATGCATTTTAATTGATCAATCATTACATGACCACAGCGGGTGCAGTATATATTTACACCATGGCAGTGTCCCAGGGATCAATAAAGACACCGTAACAGAAAATCTGGAGAGCCTGCAGCCTTCAACGGTGAAACACATTTAGTTTACCTCTAAACCGCCCTACGATACCTGACGATTATTGCCAATTGAAAACTATTGCATTTCTCTCTGCACTTTCAAAATAACATGAGGGGGATTAACTCCTCCCCGCTCTGACACATTTGAGGACATCACCCATTGCTTTTAGTTAAATTGATGTGGCAGGAAGAGGGGCGTTGAGCTGTCGTAATTTGCTATGGAGGTGCAGCATCTGCACACAAGCATGTGGAAAGTTAGCCTAAATCCTGCAATTGTATTAACTAAGGATTCAAAACGACATTTTAAGCCATGTACAGCATTTGTATCCAATGGGGTGGCACGGTGATTAAAGCACCTGACGAGTAGTAACGTTGTGAATTCAAATCCTGGGGTCAGAGGAATGACTCTATACCAGCATCCCTCTGGGGAAAATAAATGTATAAGGCTTTGTGGGAAGTCAAGAGTCGTCATCCTATGGCTAAATGGCCTCTGCCATGGGAATAAATAATTTCTCCCACTGGTTTACAATGGAGATAAACATTGCCCCAATAGTAACGAATTGGCATGTTCTGTTTACGTGACAAACAATTGTCTGTCTGGTGGTGGCGGCGGGTTTAACGACACATTTATATTTATGCGATCTAACCCAAAAAAAAACTATATTATGGATGGTATTGTTCGCGAAAGCCTACGTGTTAAAATGCCCCAATGCTTGTTTGAATAACGAGGTAATTGTACTTAGTTATATTTTGTATGCTTTAAAGGAGATGCTGCCCAAATACTGTTAAGGAAAAAACATACATTGTCTGATGGCAGCTGTCCGTCAAAACAAGTAGCGATGGAAACTAAAGTGAACACTGCCAAAGTTTTCCCAGACACGCCTACCATTTGTTACAATAATATACAACAGGTACTGAATGCCAGCACAGCAACTTGAGCATGTTCTTATGCATCCATGGTGATTCCTCAGCCTTTGCCTCCCAAACTGGCACTTACCACATCTTACAAAATGATCAACGTGAAACATCGTAAACAACCCGGTGTAAAGGAATAATAATCATTGTTGTTCAATTACTCTAATGCTCATGGACCAAAATAAAGGCTCCCACGATTTCCTGTTTGTGAAGCACAAAAGTGGCATGTTAGCAGAATGCCTTAACATTTGCCTGGTTGGGTGAAATGCCAGAAATGTGGCTAGCATGCAGCATGTGTGTGGAGATCAAACCGCGAGCTTTCCTGCTCTTTACAAACGCTGCCATTGAAAATTAACGAAGTAAGATTACAAAGGGATCTAAAACTAAAGCCAATGCATCACTGCAAACAAATTCTGTCAACCATCGTTAACGACCACTGAAAATGCTAAACAAACTTTGCCTTTTGTTGACAAAACCGTGGAAAATTACATGCACATTTCACCGAAAGAAAACATCTTTCTTTTCTTGCAGGTCGCTGATGAGCAATCACGATGAAAATAACTTACCGACGATTCTGTACATTACAAGAGTGAAGTAACGCATACGCAGATTACAGCAAACCGAGCCAGACGCCGGTCTGGCCCAGCGTCGATTAAGTCACTCTCCCTAACCCTTATCAAATAGGCAACATGACAGTCAAAGGTTAAGTCGCCTATACCTTCTCAACAGCTGCATGTGTTTCCATAGCCAAGACAATTCACTCGCGCATAGCCCCTTATTCCGGTGGCCAATATTCTCGTGCAGTCAGCCCCTATTGTTTAGTATAAACCAAACAAAAGCAAGGTATATCCAACCGAACTGAAACCAAAAAAACAACAAATCCACACCTTGTATGAATCGAGGAAACATGAAGGGAGGACGAGAGTGGTTCTGGCTCGGCGTAGTTGGCATTGGAGAATTCTGTAGAAAGTAGGAGGGGAGCAAGCGAGTTGGCAAGCACGCAGAAGGCCGAGTGAGTAGAGGGGGCGCTGTTTCACTTGAAGTCCTCTATGGTGCCTTTGCCCAGGTCGGTCATGCGCGGGTACTTTGCTTTCTTCTGGTCCAGCTCGTTCTGGGCCCACAGCAAGTGCTTGAGCAGCTTGGCCAGCTTGGGCGTCGAGTCCTGATTCTCGCAGTCAAGCACGGCAGCATTTACCTCGCTCCAAACCTGCGCAAGACAGAGTGCAGAGACGCCACACAGTGGTTCAGTGATTGCGAGTGACGCACGTCATGGTGCAAGTTGCAGTGTTATGTGAAAGGCAGATAACAAATCGATGTTAATCAATTGACTGGGGCTGTGGACAATTTCGATATCTCAACACAATTGCAATACACTTCCACAATAATTGTCACTGACTGGAAAACGTCATTTGTAATGCTCTATACATAATGTATATACAAATTACATTTAAGCTCATGATCTGAAACCGTTTGGGAAATGGGTTGTATCCTGGATTGTGTGGCACAAAGCCAGCGATTTCTCTGGCACCTTCTGTCTCTGCGAGGGATGAAGGAGCTCGCCAAAGGGCGACTCCTCTGGGCTGTCGAAGGCGAGCAGGGCGAGCGTGCGCTCCATCTCCAGGAGGCACTCACTGCTCTCCTCGCCACGCTCCGCTAGCTGCGTCTGTGCAAACTCCAGCGCAGCCTCCGTCTGCCGCTCGCGGATCAGCTCGATCAGATGCTGCTGCTACCTCACGCATGCACAGATAAACGTATGGACACAATTAGATGCGCTATTCTGAGTGCTGTCGTCATGTGATGAAGAAATGAACATTCGGAACACTCTCGTGGCAAGCAGAGATATTGTATAGCGTCAGAGAATGGCCTGCGAAGACAACTTTGCACGACTACTGCCGAGGCCATGTCACACCTGTGGTCCAGCACACTCAAGGGCTGGTGCATGAGCGATATGTGAGACTACCAAAACATGGCAAAGCTGCGCATTCAGTGACAAGTGCAATGAAGGTGTAAATGAATCTCAACGTGCACAATTGCTACGCTCAGACTGTGTGCAAGCCGTAGGCTCTTAACCTGCAGGTGGAAGTAGAGGTAGCGGTTGGTGTCTAGCAGCTCGGGGTGCAGACTATTGATGAGGCCAATGGCTTCCTGGATGCGGCCGTTGAGGATGACGTCCCGGATCTTGATGCGCTCGTCCAGCGAGTCGAGGTCTGTACCCGGTTCGATGCCCGATTCCACACGGAACTTCTCCGCTGCCTCCTTGAAGCCCTCTACAGAACAGGCACATGGCACAGTGCAGTTAATTCCCTCAGGCAGTTTTAATACTTTCGAACTAAGGTTGACCGTGTGCACATTATTTCTGTTCGTACATTCCTTCGTAAAGATGAACATATGTAGTTGCATTGCTATTATCGGCTATATTTAAAAGCGCCGTTATTGATCAACGGGCTCCCAAAAACGCAGAGACTCAAAGCAAAGAAGAGGGCTATTTCCAAATACACAAACACGTTTTGCCCTGACAACTATCCTTAAAAATATATATGAAGACAAACACGTCAGAAAGAATACGTCAGAAAGTGTTACATAATCCATGGAAATTATATAGTTTTCCTAATTTGTTAAATGGGCAGTTGGATTAAACGATTCTGTAATGAATGCGTTTTCAAATGCTTGTCTTTATTGTTTATATTATCAATCTGTTACTATTTCCGATTGTAAGCTGTTTAACCGATATCACGTCTAACTTAAGGTTACAATGATTTTCTGAATATTGTCACGTTTCGTAACATCACGCTCACTAATTGTCTCCGTGACCTTCCCAGCGGCAGGAGCTGCGCCATTCTCAATGTGGCTCGTTTGGAAAGGGTCATACGACCCTGATGTATAGTGAGCATAATAATCGATTTTTACCAATGAAGCAATGTAACGTTACATGCCAGTTATACACGTTTCATGAACACTACAAAAACCTCCGAAACAAACCTTTACGAAGCTCTCCACACGGTTTAGCAAAACAAATTTACCGTGGCTTATCAATACTAATGCCCAGGTGAGGGCTCCCACCTGTGACCAGGTAGTTCATGATGAGGCGATTCATGTCAGCGCGCTGGATATGGGCATTGGAAACGCGCTCCAGCCACTCCTCACGCGTCACCTCCTCTGCCTTCTCGGCAAAACTCAACTCGGACATCTCTGCAGCTGCGCCAGAGGCCTGTGATCGCACCAGCCCTGAACAACAAGCAACAATAGGGGCTGTTCATCACATTGAAACAAGTCTTCTGCACGAGGGAGGCCCTGTGTAAAGTTTGTTACAATATCATTAATTGCAGAAACATATTCTTGGATATTTCGGTAAAGTCACGTAGAAGGGAAATAATAAAATAATAAAAATAAAACTTTATTAAATTCTCACGACGTTTCGGCCACAACACAAGCAGCCGTCCTCAGGTGAAGAACAGAGCTGTCAGAAAAACAGCGTCCTGATGAACACTGCTAAGCTTGGCAGCGTATTTTAAGGTGGGTGGGAGAAGCAGAGCGCCTTGACAAAGGAGTTTACATATCAACAGAGAAATTTTGCATATTGACGCTAGAGAACTGCTTCTACCCTACTACCATACAATAAACCGATGTGAAAAAACTACGTATAAACTTCATCTATATAATCAATGTACTCAATATACACTCTCCAATAAGCTGAGCTATTAACATTAAGTAACTGGGTATACACTACACTATATAATGCAGAAACATTAATGTTAGTATATAATGCAGAAACATAACTAAATAATAAATGCTAAGAACAATAGAGTCTCAGAAAATCAAATGTACGCATACTAAATTTAATTAAGTGACAGTTCCAATTTGGAATTCTCACAGCAAGCATTGCCTGATTACCCACACTTTTGCCCCCACAATTAGTGTTGCATGTCAACCCGAAACGTTTAAGTAGACATATATAAGGTAAATTACGTAAAAAAAATGAAATTAGAGTGTTTTGAGAAGTATTGGGTTTCAATACAAACTCACTTCCACTTCAGGATCACGCTTTAAGGAGGTGTGGGCCTACCTACACGCATATCCTTCACCCAGGATCTTGTGGTACTTAATGGCTATGTGCTCTCGGCACAACTCACACTGCAATAGCAACTCCGTGAGACAGGTGGCCACCTCGTAATGCTCGTAAATTTAACAGATGAGGCTTCACATCACCGGTCTAGTCTCCGTGACCAAGGCCCTTGATTTTCAAGAAGATTACGAGTTAAAATCCGGGCCTGGGTTCAAATCAGTCCTTTTATACGTACCGCACTCATAATCATCACGTCAAATACCACAATCATCCTCGCCACCATTAATCGCCACAATCATCATCACTGCTGCCACCATCGACTAACATTAATCACCGTCATTGCCACCATTACGATCAACAATCATCAAGACCATCACCATACCGCCATCATCTCCATAATTAACAACACAATCACAACCATTACGACTCCGCTCATCACCACCGTCGCATATTCCCTCCGAAGTCGACAAAACATCGTCAACGTGCTCAGCCCCGTCACAGTAATGAGGAATGTCCATCAGTCGGTGCCAGGCCTACGCTGCTCCCATCGGGCAGCGGCCTCCCACGACCCACACAGTCCTCTTGATCCGTCAAGACACTTTTTATAACTTGCTCGTACACGATTTAATATTATATTAATATTATTCCTCGACGAGACGATCCCACTGGGAAGGCCCCAGGCCGACGTGGCTGGGACGTCCCTGGGAACGTCTGGGAATTCCTCCAGGAAGGGCGAAAGGGAGGTGTGGGACCGCCACGATCCTCACCAGGACGAGCCGACTGAGGAACGAAACGGAACGAAACTGAACCCCCCCCCCCCGCCAACTCGCTCTTTAACGTCTCCTTCGTACCTGGGGGGGGCCCTCTTTGAAGTCCGGCTCCTCGCAACTCTGGCCGCTGTCACCTCGCAAAAGCCACTGGAGAAAGAAACAACAACAGCAGCAGACTCCTTGCGGCTCGCCGACACTCGCGAGGCGTGCGTTTCGTTGATTTCGACGTGCAAATGTTTAGTTCTGTTTGCTTTTAACTTCTTCTGGACGCTGCGAAACGAGCGGCGATCCCCACTCAGCCACTGGACGCCGCGGACCTTCTTGGATTTCCCACTGCGCATAGACATGGATGGGCAAGGCGGGGGGGAGGGGAAGGGGGCGGTCACGTGGTGGCAAGCAGCCAATAGCGGCGCGCGGAGCGGGACGCGACGGTGGTTTGACTGAGCTATGGAATCTAATGGTGGGGGCGGGGCGGGGTCGCGGCGAATGAAAACGACTCCCAGAGAGCACCGCGTGGGATTTCCGATTTTGTTGTTATTGTTGTTGTTGTTTTATTTTAAATGTTTTTTCTCTCTCTACGTTTCATTGTCGTAATAATCTCACCGTGTCTTTTATTATGAATTTGTAGTCGTAATAACATGTGCAATTTAATTAATGTAAATGTTTAGCTTTTTTTTAAGGACAATTTACGACTCCAGTCCCCCAATCACACTTTCGTGGTCGATAAAACCACTTAATTGTACACACCATACATACAGACGGCAATAAATGAGGTCGATTTAAGACCCGTTCGTCGGAAAATATTTTTAGCAATGCATTCATTAATTTTCCGACAAAAAAAACACTAATAACACACGTAACTCATACCTGTCGACCCATAGGGCTCAACCGTATTATTGTACAGGGGCATTGAGTTTCCATGGGTTTCTCCCTTGTGATGGGACTTTTTAGGATGAACTTTGAGATTTAGAATGGGCACGGGGTGACCGATGAGGTCTAAATTGATCTCTGCTAAGCAGTTCACAGGAATGTGTCCTGTACGTAATTGGCTAACGTTTATTGACAGTGGCCTGTTGCCTTCATACAGTTTGAGATGGCTCCGTGGCTTGAGCCCACGTCCAACTTTGTCATCACGGGAATTGATTGCGTGGATTTATATCAGTTCTCTTTGCCTCCCGAGTCGTGCGAACGATGTGTGCCTCGTGACTTCTCATCCCAATAACGGAGCATTGCCTCTATTCCTGTGAATGACAATGCGTCCATGAGCTAAATGCCAATGTCAAGGACTTTAGGAGATGTTGTATTTTGCTACTCCGTTGAAGGAACGCAGTGGATTTTTCTCCGGGTCCTCCGTTTTTTCCCCTCCACATTTAGAAACGTGCGTTTAGAGTATTTTGCTGCTATAAATGCCCGCATGATAAGCCACGTCATTGAGCTACATAGCTCAGTGAGCTTTGCCTGGTAAGACGGGGATGGTTTAGTTTTATTTGTATGTTTCTGGGTGATTTATTTTTTATTTTACTATGCACCACTATCCTGTTTTCGTATTGTAACGTTCTTACCCGCTCCTACTGGACATCTATGAAAAATAGCTTTAGAGCTTATCGGATTCCTCCAGTACAAATCATATTCTGATTCTGTCTCTGGGTTTACTACATGGTCCATAGTTTTAGTTACATAACCACAATGGCACTGCTGTGGCTTGTATTTATGCGTTGTGTCACATGATAAAAGAATAGTTTTCTCATTTCAGTACTGGATGGCTAAACTTCCACATTCCATGCCCTTGCGACGTAAGATTGTCATTGTCCGTTGGGCGAAGCTGTTCAACTGCCCTCCCCTCCCCTCTGTTTATTGTTTCCTGTAACTGCTGAAATCGTCATCACAGTTTCGCTTAAAACTGGGGGTGGGGATCGGGTCACATGCTTCACGTGAAGTGAAAATGGTTGATTGTTTAAGCGTGCCTTATGGAATGTTTTCTTCTGGATTTATTCCTGGACAATATGCTCTGAGTGAGGATGTCACATTGTTGCCAGTGGGAGCTCGAGGTTTTACAATGGACTGTGACCGATTTTTTTAACGTGCAAACTTTCCCAATACGTTTTAGTTGCAGAGAAAAACAAGACTTTCTCCCTTGTTAAAGTGTCTGCATCTTCGGAGTGGTGACTAGAGGCATAAGCAAGTCATTACAAATGTTTAGGGCTCCGATAAGCTCCTGAAAGAAAATATGGGTGGCAACAAATTCAACCCCAAATAAATACCAGATAAGCTCATTAAAATAAAACACAATGGAAACTCATCTCTATCTTGTCTGCAAGTTTCTCCTTATTTGTCTACATTTATCTCACTGCATTTATATCTCTCGTTATCTCAGTAGAATTTTATAAGTTGAAAGGGGGGGGGGAGGTAATGACAAGTTTAATATGTTTCAGGCCCCCCATTGGGTCAGCAGCACTACTGCCTCCTCTCGGATTATATAGTCTTCATAGTACGTACTGTACTGTACATCTTCTGCAGTACATGAGCATGACTTGGATAAATTTTGGACAGCAGTTGCAAGGAATAAAACATTTAGCACTTCTAATGAGATCAATTGATGTTTTTATTTATTTTGTTTATCATTCCTATTAACCTTGCGAGGTTTCGTTCTCTGAGGTCCAGAATGTAATATTAAATTACTCTTCTGTGCAATTACATGTGATGTGTTATAGATAAAGACTTAAAAACAACACTGGCCTTCCGACGGAGAGACAGGCCCCAACGTTGGAATGTGGAATTCGCAATGCTGCCTCAGGGCTGCCAATGAAAATAAATGCCATGACTAATATTTAACTTTTTTTTACATGCTTACGCCAAGCATATTTTAGAGGACTAGACTGACAGATATGTTTTGTGAACGTTATAGGTGTAATGATGCGCGAATTGAATCGATTAATATCGATTCATATGCTCGTCATACGTGCATAGAAGGGCACTGAATATTGCACCACCACTCCATTACGCTGGTGAAAACTCCGTCTCAATCTGGGAAAGCTCGGCCACAAAAGGGAGTTATTTTCAAGGGGTTATTTAGCACGGTGAAAGTCTCCAATAGTAAGTGCTCCCAGACTGGGTTATATTTAAACAACCAAGTGATAAAACATTTTCCTTTGAAACACACCCTCTACCAACTAACTGCCCTAGTGGTGTAAAATGTCAATGGTGTTCCTGTTCAAACCGGCATTGGGGTGAGGTGGAACTCATTTCATGAGCCAACGGTGGAAATTCCGTATTCCCATGACAGAGACCGATCTATCCATCCGTCACGGTTGACGTCGCTAAATGTGAGATGCATTTGATCAAATTTGGGTGGGCATATTGTGTTGGCACTTGAAAGTGTTGTGTTCGCACTTGCAAGGGGGGAACTGCATGGGAATACAAAGTGTTGTAGACTTGGCTTGCGGGATGACCCAAGAGATAACTACAGAAATAGATTTGTTTTAACCTTAATATAAATTGAGTACATATGGAATTCACACTTTTCTTATAGTGCAAGGCGATCACGGAGGCACTATGTCTCACATAGTCTGCAGTAGTTTCGCAAGCGGGGGTGATATTACTTTATGTAATCCCAATTTAGTTAAATTGCAGTTTATTTGTAATATTTGGAACACGACGCCAACATACAACGGTCTCTTTTTTTAATGTCACGGGATATTCGACGTCTGTTGTAAATCAGACGGTGCATATTGTGTGGTGAAATACACCTGCAGTACAGTATTAACCGGAACGGACAGATTCAAACCGCGAACCTCTCTGCAAAAAGCGGCGAACATGCTACCGCTGAACCATGTTAACGCTCCAACCCGATGCAGGATCCCATTGAAAAAGAGTCCCGAGGATCAGACAAAATTCCATGGGTAAATAAAAGGCATTAGAGTATGATAGAAAAAATGTGTTTCACTCTGAAACTATTTAAACTTATTTCAGTCCATTCGCCTAAGGGCTTTGTGGCGTGTTTCATCAGCATTTGTTTAAGCAGCTATCACGATATACCCACGCAACCTTTCGCAGGTAACTTTTGAAACTCATATCAATGTAAACCCAAGAATACCATTGGCTCGATAATCCCTAGAATCGCATTGGCTCTAGGACCCCAAAAGAACCCAACTGGCTCTAAAATCCCAAGAATACTACTGGCTTTAGAACCCAAAGAATCACATTGGCTCTGGAATCCCAAAAATTCCGGCTCTAGGAACATAAGAATGTCATTGGCTCTCGAAATCCAATAATCCCATTCACTCTAGAATCCAAATAATTCCGGCTCTAAGAACCCGATACTGTAATGCCATTGGTTCTAGAACCACAAGCATCTCATTGCCTATAGAAACCAAAGACTCAAATTGCCTCTAGAAACCCAATAATGCCATTGGATCTAGAACCCAAATAACTTCATCGGCTCTAGATACCTAAGAATCCCATTTAATCTGGAAACCAAAGCATCCTATCGGCACGAGAAATTCAAGAATACCATTGGCTATAGAACCCTAAGAATCCCTTCGGCCCTAGAACTAAAAAATCCCATTAACTCTAGAACCCCAATCCTCTAGAACCCCAAGAATCCCAATCCTCTAGAACCCCAAGAATCCCAATCCTCTCTAGAACCCCAAGAATCCCAATCCTCTAGAACCCCAAGAATCCCAATCCTCTAGAACCCCAAGAATCCCAATCCTCTAGAACCCCAAGAATCCCAATCCTCTAGAACCCCAAGAATCCCAATCCTCTAGAACCCCAAGAATCCCAATCCTCTGTTGAACCCCAAGAATCCCAATCCTCTAGAACCCCAAGAATCCCAATCCTCTCTAGAACCCCAAGAATCCCAATCCTCTAGAACCCCAAAAATGCCAATCCTCTCTAGAACCCCAAGAATCCCAATGGGTTCTAGAACCCCAAGAATCCCAATCCTCTCTAGAACCCCAAGAATCCCAATCCTCTAGAACCCCAAGAATCCCAATCCTCTCTAGAACCCCAAGAATCCCAATCCTCTCTAGAACCCCAAGAATCCCAATCCTCTACAACCCCAAGAATCCCAATCCTCTAGAACCCCAAGAATCCCAATCCTCTAGAACCCCAAGAATCCCAATGGGTTCTAGAACCCCAAGAATCCCAATCCTCTAGAACCCCAAGAATCCCAATCCTCTAGAACCCCAAGAATCCCAATGGGTTCTAGAACCCCAAGAATCCCAATCCTCTGTGGAACCCCAAGAATCCCAATCCTCTAGAACCCCAAGAATCCCAATCCTCTAGAACCCCAAGAATCCCAATCCTCTAGAACCCCAAGAATCCCAATCCTCTAGAACCCCAAGAATCCCAATCCTCTAGAACCCCAAGAATCCCAATGGGTTCTAGAACCCCAAGAATCCCAATCCTCTAGAACCCCAAGAATCCCAATGGGTTCTAGAACCTCAAGAATCCCAATCCTCTAGAACCCCAAGAATCCCAATCCTCTAGAACCCCAAGAATCCCAATCCTCTGTTGAACCTCAAGAATCCCAATCTTCTAGAACCCCAAGAATCCCAATCCTCTGTTGAACCTCAAGAATCCCAATCCTCTGTTGAACCCCAAGAATCCCAATCCTCTGTTGAACCCCAAGAATCCCAATCCTCTGTTGAACCTCAAGAATCCCAATCCTCTGTTGAACCTCAAGAATGCCAATCCTCTAGAACCCCAAGAATCCCAATCCTCTGTAGAACCCCAAGAATCCCAATCCTCTGTAGAACCCCAAGAATCCCAATCCTCTGTAGAACCCCAAGAATCCCAATCCTCTGTAGAACCCCAAGAATCCCAATCCTCTGTAGAACCCCAAGAATCCCAATCTTCTAGAACCCCAAGAATCCCAATCCTCTGTAGAACCCCAAGAATCCCAATCCTCTGTAGAACCCCAAGAATCCCAATCCTCTCTAGAACCCCAAGAATCCCAATCCTCTCTAGAACCCCAAGAATCCCAATCCTCTGTAGAACCCCAAGAATCCCAATCCTCTAGAACCCCAAGAATCCCAATCCTCTGTAGAACCCCAAGAATCCCAATCTTCTGTAGAACCCCAAGAATCCCAATCCTATCTAGAACCCCAAGAATCCCAATCCTCTAGAACCCCAAGAATCCCAATCCTCTAGAACCCCAAGAATCCCAATCCTCTGTAGAACCCCAAGAATCCCAATCCTCTCTAGAACCCCAAGAATCCCAATCCTCTAGAACCCCAAGAATCCCAATCCTCTGTAGAACCCCAAGAATCCCAATCCTCTGTAGAACCCCAAGAATCCCAATCCTATCTAGAACCCCAAGAATCCAATCCTCTAGAACCCCAAGAATCCAATCCTCTAGAACCCAAGAATCCCAATCCTCTGTAGAACCCCAAGAAGCCCAATCTCTCTAGACCCCAAGAATCCCAATCCTCTGTAGAACCCAAGAATCCCAATCCTCTAGAACCCCAAGAATCCCAATCCTCTGTAGAACCCCAAGAATCCAATCCTCTGTAGAACCCCAAGAAGCCCAATCATTCTCTAGAACCCCAAGAATCCCACTCTCTGTAGAACCCAAGAATCCCAATCCTCTCTAGAACCCCAAGAATACCAATCCTCTGTAGAACCCCAAGAATCCCAATCCTCGTCTAGAACCCCAAGAATCCCAATCCTCTAGAACCCCAAGAATCCCAATCCTCTGTAGAACCCCAAGAATCCCAATCCTCTCTAGAACCCCAAGAATCCCAATCCTCTGTAGAACTTCAAGAAGCCCAATCTTCTCTAGAACCCCAAGAATCCCAATCCTCTGTAGAACCCCAAGAATCCCAATCCTCTGTAGAACCCCAAGAATCCCAATCCTCTGTAGAACCCCAAGAATCCTTCCTGTGGTGACGTCACCGCTGGCCCCTCCCCCTCCTCCCGGCCGCCGCTGCAGGTTTCGCGTCGCCCATCGCCGCCGCCGCCGCACGACCGCCCCACCACCATCACCACCATCCTCGCTCTCTCTCTCGCACGTCGTAGCAGAGGGACACACACACGAACACCGACAACGCAGCGACGTCTTTCACGAAGGGGGGGAGACCAGAGGCGCTCGCGGGGACGGCGTAGCGCTTGTGGTGGTGGTGAGTCGGACGTCTGCTTTGGAGTCAATGGTGGACGTGTTTATGGGTGCTGTGATGGGGGTGGTGGTGGTTGGTGGTGGTGGTTGGTGATGGTGGTGGTGGTTGTGAGGGGGGTCTTTGCGGTTCTCCACTGCAATGGGTTTGGTGGTGGTGATGATGTCTTGTGATGCCGGTTGTGGTGAGAGGCGGTGTCGTCGTCGGGGGTTGTGGTTTTATGTTTTAATTGAGAGCGGCGGCGTCGTCGTCGTTGTCTAGGGGCATGGTGATGTTTGTGGACGTGATGGGGGTCTGATGGTGATGGCGGTGTCTGCGGTGATGCTTGGATGATAGGCGATGGCGATGATGTTAATGTTTGTATTCGGGTGGGTGGGGGGGGGGGGAATTGGCGATGGCATTGAACGGCGTAACGGCGAATTTTGGGCGTTGATGTTGATGGTTGTAGAGCCGCGACGTTAGCGGTGATGGTGGTGATGGTGGTGGTGAAGGCGGTGATGGTGGTGATGATGATGGTGGTGAAGGCGGTGATGGTGGTGATGATGATGGTGGTGAAGGCGGTGATGGTGGTGATGATGATGGTGGTGATGATGATGGTGGTGAAGGCGGTGATGATGATGGTGGTGAAGGCGGTGATGGTGGTGATTGACGCTGGTTTAGAGTTTGGCGATGGTGTTAATTATAATGGGTGGTAATGTAGCGAGTGTCGTCTGTGATCACGACGATGTTCAATGATAATGGTGGTGTGGTAGTGACGTAATGTGTGAGGATAATGATCAAGATGTTGATGGGATGATGGTGGTGATGATGATGGTGATGATGGTGGTGGTGATGATGGTCATCGGGCAACCAATGCTGACGTAACGTCACCACGGCAGTCATCGCGAATGCTGCTTGCTAATGATGCTGATGATGGTTCTGCATTGTGCCAATTTGCAACATTCGGGGATAAGAATAGACACATTTTTGTTATCAAATTATTATAATAAAATAATCTACGATAAATATAAATGTTCATCGTCTTCACCATCACCACCACCACGATAATCGCTGCTTGCGGTGATGATAGCAGACCACGGTATCAACGTTGAATAGCAATTATGTAAATTAACGGCGCTCAGGCTAATCGATTAAACCGTATCGATTATAGTACCCCCGATATACGTGGTTGTAATAAACATTCGTCTTGACGCTCGATGCAAATGATACGCAGCTGTGATCAATTGCGCATTCGGGGTGAGTGGTTCAATAACGACACGCGCACGAGGCCGAAACCAACAAGACGATAATGCAATTCGATTATTTAATCGAATCTTAACCCATCGCCCCCCCCCTCGTGAACAATACATCGCTTCGCCGGGAATAGCAAATCGTCGTTATCTCGAGAGCCAGGGACGGGGAAGGGCTGTGGCGAATGAATGGGAGAGAGGAGGGAGGGAGGAGGAGGAGGCAAGGGGCTGGCTCGTGTAGCTACGTGCGTAAGAACACCGCCACTGTACTGGGCTTTGGGCATTTAGCATCTGGTGGTGGCCCTGCGTTCTGATTAGTGTCCTCTAATCACACTGTGCCCCCACGCTGCTATAGGTCAGGGAGCGGCGTTTAAGGGTCGTCTTGATGATGGGGATGCTGCGTTGGCAGTGGTGCAAAAGAGCGAATAACCACAGAATGCTCAACACATTCACCAATAACACCTTTAAAAGGGCGATATATAATTTACGACGTTTCGTGCAATGGTCCTGTAAATTGCAAAGCCTTCTGTAAAGGACCATCATAGAAGGGACATTTCCCGAAATGTCGCCGATTGTATATTTTTACTTTCAATGCCACAGTCTTATTGACAAATGTGTTGATATTTTTGTTGTTATTTGTGCTTTTGCACCACTGCCAACGTAGTATCACCAAATTATATCTTTCTGAAAATACTGATGATGGTTCTGATGTTGATGAGGTTGATTTTACTGCTGCTGCTGATGATGCTGCTGCTGATTCTGAAGATGCAGATGCCATTGATGATGATTCTGATGTTGATATTGCTGATTCGCATGCTGCCGCTTATATTGTTGGTGATGATTTTATGAATGGTGAAATGGATGGTAGTAATAGTGTTGTACATGAGTATTCAGTTTGTGATGTTAATTATATAATTGTGTTGACGGTTTAGTTGACGGTGTTTGCTGCTGGTGATGCTGCTTCTGATGATGATGGCAGTGCTGATTGGTGGTTTGGTCATAGCTTGGAGTGACGATCATAACAGGGATAAAAATGTGAATGGCACGCGATGAACAGTGGAAGGTTTTTGAGGAGGTGGGTGATGAGTCATTATTAGGATATGTATAATTCGAACTAACTTACAGGACGAGACAGCATGATGCATATGGAAATTGATAGATGAGGTGTTGTAATGAGATGGAGATGAAGGATAAGGACGATTTTCAGGATGAGGATGTACGCCCTGCCTTTATCATCACTACCCTTTCAGAAGTGAAAAACACATGAATATGTATCGCGATATTATAAATCAACTGATGTGTAAGGGTCTCCCCACGCCTTGAGGTTTTTTTTACCATACTTCACCAAGCTGGTCACTGCGGATTGGTGAAGGCTGGGATCATAGACATGGGACCACCTAAGTACAGTACAGTTCAACAATGCGTTTTGCCGCAATGTAGCCCTGCAGAAGCCGATTTATAACAGGCCGTGTTATGGATTGTGGTGAGCCATGCAAACCTATCCAGGCTCTAAATCTGCTTAGCTCTGACATCTGATGAGGTTAGGCACATTCTGGGTGATTAGGTCATAGGCAAGATATGAGAAGCAGAAGTGAAAATGACTTGAGAATAACTACGGTAACGTTCAAATGGCACTCTCTTTACAAACAATCGGAACCCACGAGTTCCTTGTCCTTTGTGAGCGACTTGGAGGCACAAGGAGAATTGTGAGCAGCGGGAAAAAATTGGTAATAGTCTCCAGGTTTTGCAATTGCGTCTCAATTAATTGGTTAGCTGTGTTTGCCTGGGAAGGATGGGAGAGAGAGAGAATAAGACCCTTTGAAAATGTGCAAAAGTGTAGCCTCAAAGATCGTGTCATGATCACAGTACAGTGTGTTAATTACCGTGTTCATCATTTGCGTCGGTCTACAGGGCAGTTTATGGATGAGCTCTGCTACAGTGGCTTACCCAGTGCGCTGTCAACCCGGCGATCCGAGTTCAGTTCCTGGCCACGGCGAACATTGTTGGCACGTGATGTCTGACACGGTCCTGGGCTTACTTCCTCCCCCTCCCTTCACCAACCCACACTGACCTGCATGGTGAAGTATGGTCAAACAATATCCCTTTATCTTCTTGGTTCTTTCGGTAAAGTAACGTAGAATGGAAATAATAAAATAATAAAAATAAAACATAATAAAATAATTCTCACGACGTTTCGGCCACAACGCAAGCAGTCGTCCTCAGGTGAAGAGCAGGTCTGTCGAGTAGACAGAGTCTGAATGACCCTGTCTGTGGAGAGCAGGTCTGTCGAGTAGACAGAGTCATTCAGACTCTGATGACGGCTGCTTGCGTTGTGGCCGAAACGTCGTGAGAATAATTTTATGATGTTTTATATTTATTATTTTATTATTTCCATTCTACGTGACTTTACCGAAAGATCCAAGAAGATGACTCCCTGCAGTCACGAAAGCTTTAAATCGAAAATATCCCTTTACCTGCACGGGATGGGAAGGCCTTCATCTAGCAATGGAATGACAATAGTTATATAAAATAGGTAAATACGTATATGATGTGTGTGCATGCATGTGTATTTGGGTGTATAATAGTAATACATGTATATTAGGAATGTAACGATTTATTTATTCAAAAATGTTAATATATTTTTATACACATGATAAACACTGTACATGTAAGAGCGTTTAAATAGATTTTAATAGACAAAACACAGTTGCGATGATGTCACTGCATCTTTGTTAAAACTTGCGGAAATCATGGAAATCATCTCACGCTTGAAACTTGCTTGAAAGTAATTGAATCCTTCTCTTATCGTAATTTATATGGCGCTTTGACCAAGGCGTCTTGATCAAGGCAATTTACAGAGAATGAACAATTGTGCATATTCTTCAGACCTGTGTGGGGTGGTCCAGAACCGACACCTGAGGAATGTCGTTATAACGTAAGAGCCCCTGGTTTAAGGGTTAAAATTGTCCTTTAAACTGCATTCTCTAAAATAACAAAATAACTAAGCAGACAACATGTTTCCTTCACATACCCGTCGGTCCACTTGAAAAAAAGTGTTTCTTACACAAGCCATCATCCGCACGGCCTTCTGGGAGTCCAGTTTCAGCAGCGTTGTTTCAAGACAAGCAACCTCTGGACAGGTTTTGACAGTGTCTCATCGTTTAAGTCAAACTTGCGTCAATTAAGCAGGTGAACTGCCTATCTTCTAGGAAAGGATCCTCCCCTTACAATATGGGGTTCAAAATGGACATTCATGGCTTCAGTCGACAAACCAATTAGCCAATCGTTGCAGGTTAAACTTGACGAGTTTGATTGTACAAGCGCTGCTGTGTTGTTGAGACCTTTCACTGGGTCATGTGATGAACCCCTCATACCCGCCAGCGATTAACAATTTAGCAGGTGTAACGGACGTTAAGTGGAAAGCATCGCATCCCTTCAACTGTCAGTGGAGCTGCCCTGTGATTTAATGTGAGCGAAGGGGACACTACACTTTGAATGCCTCAAGCCCCCAAATTGTGTGATGCGGCGGCAGCCGCTGATGAAATATCAGTTTGCTTGGTTCTCGGGATGTGACGATGCGTCACTTCATCGATTCGTCACTTTATCGATTCATATAAATTCCCTAAGCTTCACGATTCATGGGTCGAATCACATGCGCAAGAGTCCACGTGCTTCGATTTGGATGCATTGCATGCAATAGATTTAAGTTTTAGATTTAAGAATTACGTTTTTTGGATTTGTCATGACAATTTAGTATCTTTTTTTAGATCATTATGTCTTTATGCAAAATGTCTTTGTGCTAACAATAGTGATGTCACCCAATGCCACGTGATGCCAAAATAATCAGCACACCCCAAGTAAGTGTTGGCTTTAGATGAATGTGGCCAGCCACTAGGGGCCGCTACAACGACCACATTGTAAAAAAATAATTGATTCTTGGATCCAATCGCGTTCTTGAATTGTGAATTTTTACAGCTGATGGTGACAATCTAATATCTGCAAAGCATTAACTCGTCAGCTATTTTAAGTCTGGTCAAATGGTCTCCCTGCTCATTAGAGCGATTGAGCCACGCTCGTCTCCTCTGGCAGTCCTTGGCTACCGGTGGAGATTCCACATTCACATGGTGGGGGCCAGTCTCTTAATAAATTATCAATGGACTGATTGGACCACGGACCAGGATTTGAACTGTTATCCTTCCGATTGTCCGTCGATTACTCTACAGTGCTTCCGGGCCAGATTACAATGATCAAGACTGCCCCCTGCCATAGCAATGTGGAATTTTACACCATTTGCTAAAGACTGACAATGTAGATGGCCACTGTCCAATGCTCACGGACTTTGACACAATGCATATAAAGGATGTGTAGTGTGTGCATTATAACGTTTAGGAATTCGTTTTTTTTTATGATTAGTTTGTCGGCACACCAAGAGCCACCCAATGGCTGTTGAGGCTCGTGTGTAACTTTAGTTTATTGTTGACAGCACTCGTGGGTAATTCCCGACGAAAGTTATGGGGTGGTTGTAGAGAGAATGAAACTGCCCACCTCTTGTTACTACCTCTTTTGTGGCTGCTCGTCCACTGAAATGCACACAATACTTTAACTGTGTATACAATACTTGTGTACTGTGTAGTGCTGCATTTGTCTACTGTGAAATAATCGATTTATCTCCGGATTATTGCTTTGTTTTATCAATTACCATGCACTTTTGTGTTTCATTTGTATGGATAAATATAGAATTTCCACACATGAGGCTCAACGTATTTGAATGATGGCAGACGCCAGATGGAGGTGGGTGGGGATTTGATGGCATCATCGCCATCATCAGTGGGTATCCCCGCATCATGCTGGCTGTGTGCTGCACTGAGTTTCCCGCATTTTGTAAATCGCATGCCCGACGTCCGTCATTAAATAATGGCTTCTGAATAATATGTCGTACATAAAAAAATGTTATATAATTTAAATAGATTAATTGTTTCAGCACTAATACCGTGACATTCATCAACAATACATGGTCTATTTTATGGTAAGATACTTCATATGCAGTGTCAGACGATGTATTGGTAGTAGAAGACCTGTATTTAGGTCGGAATTTGCGTAATACGGGATGTTGTGAGGAGGAGATCAAGCGATGTATTGGGTTAGCAGAACAGATGGCAGCTGTAGTGTTAAGAAATGGTTGCATGTGACAGGAGTGATGTCAGTGATACTGTGCAGGTCTGAGAGTTGGGCTCTACAAAAGCAACACTAAAAGAAGCTGGTGGCCTTTGGTTATAGGTGTGTGCGGAGGATATTAAGCATTTCATGGTGAGATAGGGTAAGCAACCTGGAAAGAAGATGTTTTAGATGTAATCAGGAAGAAGAGATTGCAATGAGTAGGTCACATTTTGCATGATGGAGGACGGCGGCTTACTGAGACTCACATTGGAGGAGCTCGCAGAGGTCGGTGACGAGAGGTCATACCTGTCAACCCATACGGTTTACCCATATTCTTGTACACGGAAATTTAGTTTTCAGGTCCATATGGTCTACAGCCGTTTCAATACGGGCACATTTTTTTGGTTTATTTGTTTGTGTTTCTCCCTTGTGATGGGACTTTGTAGGATGAACGTTGAGATTTATAAGGGCACGGGGTGACCAATAAGGTTTGAATTGGTATGTAATAAGGTAGGCACTGATAATGGGTTGACAGGTATGAGAAGTGGACCAGAAGCCAGATACTGAGATTGAGTAAGAGAGCGGTCCTTGGAGATCAGTTGTCGACAGTGCAGCGGTTGCAATATCTGGCAGAAGGAAGGAAGCTATGGTGGGTTTTGATGGCAAATGGAGTGCTCGTGTAAAGGTCGGCTTGTCCAATGAAATAATAACGCCCTTTGCATGCTTCACAAAATCCAACATCAATGTGCGGTCAGTCTTGTTTACGCAAGTTTCACGATTCAATAATTGCTGTTTTGCACATCTTTCATATCAAGAGATTAATACTGGACAGTTGCTATATTCTTTGCGTCTTTCAGTAAAGTCACGTAGATAGGTTCAAAGAAAATAACAAAAAACTACGACATTTCGATCGCAACACAAGCGTTCGTCATCCAGAAGAGGGGGTTAGCTTCTAACGGGAAACTGTTTATAAAGGTTTGAAATGGGCGTAGCTCAAATGTCAGCAGCCAAAGTGGTGGGCAGCGACCGCGACATTGGTGGGTTTCCACCGATCGAAGGGCTGCCAAGTAAAAGTTAGCATGTTAATGTAAAATCGTTGAGCGGCCTCCACGGACAGCGCACTGAGGTGGCTATGTTAATGTATGAGAGATGAGCATGTTCATGGGAGATCGCAGAGCAGTAACTTCGAGCAAGGCGAGCGAGGTGGCTGTGTTAGTGTGAGAAATTTAACCTGTTAATGAAAAATCAGAGAGCCGAAAATAAAAACTAATATTGGAAGGTGGTAGGATGGGAACATCACAGCCAGTTATGACTTAAACTGGTTGATAACGTCCTTCCAATGATTGCTCAGTTTATACCCATCTTCTCGATTGAAATTGTCTGTATATATGGATGGCTTCATGAATTCATCTTTGTTGATAGCCAGTGGGTTTGCAAAAGTACCTTCCTTCGTCTTAGAGAAATCAATTTCATGTGAGCCCACCGCATTAAAACAATGATCAGCCACGGCCGAGGTATTGGTCCTACCGTGTTTCAGATCTGCCTGATGTTCACGAACACGGTCTGAGACATGTCGCTTCGTTTCCCCAAAGTAACTATTGCTGCAGACACAGCTTCTATAAGTGGTGGCTGCGGTGGGGTTTTGTCCTCGTTTTCGCTTGCACACAGCCCCCGTGTTATCCGACTCTTCATATAGAGACATGGTGGTGATAACAGAACACTCGCTGTGTATTGGGTTTCCTGGATTCTGGGATTGCTTTTTTTGTTCATTAGATTTTTTTTAACAAGAGGGTGACTCACCTGGCGAGGCTGCATCACATGGTGATGAAGTCGATCGCAGTTGTGTCAAGTACCCGACTGATCCTCGGCCATAGAATCATTTTATTTTTCCTGCCGCTCTCAACTGCCGACAGAGATGAGCGCTGGCTCTCCGTTGGGGGTTCGAAATGATTCACCTCGACGAGGATTTGATGAAAGGTGAAAGTTTGTGTGCGCTTGGGCAAACATGGGGCAGCTCTCGTTTCCTTTGGTGGCCCTGATACAGTGGCGGTGGATCTTCCACATTGGCTTGTCAGAAGCCGGGGGCAGTTTCTCGCCGCCACCGAATAAACACTACCGGCAAGTCCATCTGCCAATATGACACGCAGGTGCTATACAAAGGCAGGTGCTGGCACAATGAAAAGTCAACGGGCACGTTTTTTCCGAAGCAAGCAGCCTAGCAACACTTGTTGGCCAGACCGCACCCTGCTGGTGAGACTTGGAAAAAATATAAAATTGGTCCGGAACCTACAGCAGACCAATAGGCTGATGGACATGTTATTTTTATTTTCTAATTAATTGCTGAAACTGACTCGTTTTGTTCCTCACAGTCCACCAATATGAGGCACAATGTACACGTTGTACAGGTTTTTTTGCGAGTGTTGGACACCAGCCCTTCGTGTAGGATGTAAGCCGATGCGCGGCATTGTGCTGCGTCGGCAAGCGAGAGGGGGAGGGCAAGCGAGCGTCGGGGCAAGCGTCACCGCCGTCCAGACGCGACCACGCGAAACGTCATGCTTCCCATGGCAGCTGGGTTGGGTGGCCGAGGCTGAGACCATCGGTCGGATGCGCGTTTGGGTGACGTTGCGTATCACCTGCCCAACACCAAACGGAGGTCCTAACTGTGAGCCTTGGCCAAGTGTAACCTGTTGGGTACCTAGGACCGGTTCATATATCCCTGGCCACTGGTGTTCCCCTGCCAAAGGCAATAATTGAGCTCAGGTTATTGAGGTCAAAGCGCAGTGCACCAACTACTGTGCAGATGCACGATAACATTTCCAGATAGCTATGAAACAATTTACCTCCCACATCGATGCAAGCAGCTGTCACGATTGAGGGTTGTGATTCGATTTGAGAATTGATTGTCATTTTTTGTCTCGTTTATACAGTCTCTTTTATGTTGGAGATGCTATATAAATGAGTGATTATTCGTAACTGCTTGTGTCATGCAGTGTGACATTACAAAACTGCATGGCAAGCCTCGCTCACCTACCCTCCCCTTTTATAGCAATCATAGCCGCCACCACGACCAACAACCGCCACCAGAACTGCCTAACCAGCACTGGTGTCCTCTGTGCAACGGGGTGTCTGGTGGTGTTTTATTCATGAGGGCACCATGGGGACCTGTGGCGGATACATTGCGCCCGTGTCAGGTTTAAAGCACCCGGTCCACCAATTACAGGACGTGCGGCATTGAAGACTTCTGTAACAATTAAAAATACTGCAGGAGCCGATCAGACTTGGTTTTGTGGCTCATAGAACGTGAGAAGACAGTACGATCCATCATCATCATTACTACCATCGTCATCATTGTCTTTATAGTTCCTTATCACTGCTATTATTGCTGTCATCATCATTGCATTCATCGTCGTCATGGATATAATTGTCAATTATAAATATTTTTATCATCAGAGGTGTTGTCTTTAGCAGCATCACCATCTTCATCATCATTAGGCATGTAACAATGCATGTATTAATGAATGTGAATTTGTCCTTACCCTCCCGATATGTGTATCGGATCTCATGTATAAGAATTAATTATGTACGATTCACTTAACTTATTTGCTGTTACATTCAACTTTAACGAAAACATTAAATGGAGCAGATTAGACAAAAGAACAAGAACTATAAAAACGAGATTGTAAATATGAGACAACAAAAAAATCAATTATCGAATCGCGACCCTCATTGTGATGATTCACTGAATCGCTGGGAGGAGGAGGGGGGAATTATCATGCACCTTGTGCCGGCTGAGTCAGGACCGCCGTTGATGAGAGCGTGGCATATTAATCGTGATCTCCGGGTGGTGCTGCAGGCGGTTAGTTTTGTAGTTCTGCGCCACGCGGGACAAAGTGCTGACACGGCTGCAGTGTGAAAAATTGCTGCTCCGAAAAATAGTGCTACAGCCAATCAATCGCCAGCCCCCATCCCCAACGCTGTCCGTTAAGTTTAATGATTCGCCCTTTTGGCATTTAGATTAATTATTGTGATTCAGAGACCAGACCCGATTCAAGAATAGATATTTTTTTTCATTCATTAACATTTTCGTGCACATATCAACTTCTTGTGGCTGCAGGGACTCACGTGAACTCATAAATTGCAATGTATATGAAGTGAAGCCATCCATTCTTACACGCAGACGTGATTCGTGATTACAAAAATGCATGTTGAAATCACCGATTCAAACAATTACCCATTATTCCTTCTCATTCAGTCCTGCAGCCTAAATGTAACATTTGCGTATGGGTGGGTTATGGTTCGGCCCTACAATGTATTGCTCGTGCTACTGTTAGCGGATAGATCTCCACTCAATGATGGTTTATAGAGCCCCTCTAAAGTGGCCTTTAACCTCCTAATCCATTTAACACGTAGGCTTTCGCGACCAATATTATTGATAATTAAGGTTTTTGGGTTACATCGCATTATTTATAAATATGTCGTAACCCTCCACCACCCGACACGGCCAATCAGTAAAAAATGTGTCGCGTTGACCAAAGAGTACAAATAGTTCTCTACTTTAGCCCACCGGTGTGTGTTGAAGAGCCACTATTCTGGCAAATTGCCCGATGATGCTGGGTGGAATTACCAGCGAAACGTCGTACTCAAAAATTGTAAATGTTGGGGATTCACTCTTCAACATATCGGTGGGCTAAAGTGGTTACGACACATTTATAAATAACGCGATCTAACTCCTGATCAATGTTGGCCAGACATCTTGGAATAGGTGGCAGTGCCCACATTTTAATCCATTACACATGGCCATCTGATCGAACGAGTGTACTATTTGCATGTAATTTGCTTATCTCTTAAATAATCAATTATTGCGCACATGAATCACTTTGTTCCCGTGAGCTCAATCTATTTTAATTGTTGAATTGTTATCATCGACGGCCCTTGCATGCGGAATGACATCGCGTTGGCACTACGTTTATAAGTCCGTTTTTATCTCTGCTCGAGTTTCACTGCAGCAGTTTGAAATCGCTCTCTGGCAATCGTCCATGTAAATGTTGTGGGGATTTATGATGCAGGCAGCTACATGAACTACCGTAAGTGTAAATAACGTAGACAAGTGTTGTGTGTGGCCGACTAACTGATCCATTTAGCTTAGCTGTATTTCGTTTAACATGTATATGGCAGCAAGGGTTTAAAAAAAACCTGATTGTGTTGGACGTACGGAAACATTTTCACATACAACGATAAAAAATAATGTTTCGAAAACTAAACTTCCGTGATTTTTATAGATTTTTACCGTTGAGTTATCTTTCTCGGCTGTGTTGTTTGTACTCTACAGATGTCTGTTTCGCACCGCAAGTCCCTAGATTATATAAGAAACCTTTTGCTTCTGTGGACTCTTGGTTGGAGAGTCTTAAACTGTGACAGGTTAAGAGGAACGCGTGAGCCTCATTACATCCTTGCTAATTAGTGCACAGATGTCAGTGTACGGTAGAGCTATAGTGTAGTTGGGGAACTTTATTCTAAATACAATACGATGTTGTAAATGAATAATGTCTTTCATTTTATCCAAAGAAGTGTCAGTCTCCAGACCTTTTCTTCAGGGAGGGTCCTGCGATGGAATATTTAGCCAAATCCATGAATGAGCGCGTCATGCTGCGTGTGGGCGATCGTACTTGTTGTGTGAGTGCGCGATGTGAATCTCCGTTAATTTGGGCTCGTTAGTCTAATAAGGTTCTGCAACAATGAATCGTGAATTGTGGCAATTAATGAAGGTCCCTGTACCGGGCAAATCGTTACGTTTCTTGCTAGTTTACACCGCTTTCCTCGTTTTCCGTCTCTCATTTTAGCATAAATGTAACGGCACAATTTGCATGAATCCTAAATAACTGATATTCTCAAGTGCACAACTCCACACATACTGTGTGCGTAAGAATCCCATTTTCATGGCCCACTGGATGGATCGTTACATGTCCGCTCTGTGCCATCCCTCTTGCCGCTGCATAGACAGCTCGCCGATGTGTGGCTCGCCGATGCTCCGCTCGCGTCCACTGCTTGTGATAGAGACCCTCAGCTGCACCGTGAGAACTGTGCGCTGAGATGAGTGGCGGTCACGTGGATGGATCGTGGTGGTGAGAGGGATGGAGGGTGGGTTTGGGCAGCGAGGGGTGTGAGATTCCCTGGTTGGAGACCCCCCCCCCCCCCAGCGCTCATGAGCAGTGGAAGGACGAATGGAACGAGACAATCGCCAGAAGAGTAACGGAAGGAGAAAAATGTGGAAGAAGAGCAGGAGTAGGAACAGAATGGTGAGTAGGAAAATGATGTGAGGAAGAGCTGGTTGAGGTGCAAGAGGTACATGATCAGGAGCAGGAGAAATAGAAGCTGAGGAGTAAAAACAACAAAGAACACAAGGAGATGGTGACAGGAGGAGCAGGGGGAGACGACGATGGGAGGAGGAGAGGCACGAGCAGGAGGAAGATATGCCGAGAGACGGCCATGTCAGGAGGGAGCAGAAGGAGGATCGGGAAGATGGAAGCTGGAGTAGTGGATGCATGAGGAAGAGCAGCAGCATCAGAGGGAGCAGCGGGGGAAGCAGGCGGATCATCAGGAGGAGGAAGCAGCAGGAGGGGGGAGCAGCTGCTCAGCGTCTGCACCTAAAAATAGTGCCGTCGGATTTTGTGTGAGCGAGCGAGTGCAATCCGGTTTGTGGTTCTCGTCCGTATTTTCTCCTTTTTTGTTTTCCTTTTCTGCGCACGTTCTGCCCTGCTGCGCCATCGTCAACTGAGAGCGCCACCATTTTACACGGTTGCAGTGTTGGCAGGGAGACGTGTGTGCCTGTGTGTGTGTGTGCGCGCATGTGGGGAGCGGTCGTGTAGCGATTAACACGCTGCGCTACGAACCCAGTTACCAGAGTTCGATTCCCGCTCATGGCAAACACCAGTGACGATTATCTGGACTGGTCCTGGGCCTCCTTTAGGTCGACTCAGCCTCAAATGAGTATCTGGTGCGGTGTGTAAACATCGCCACTAGACAAAGGGGGCCGGGCAGGGTGCTGGCCACCCACCCCCTCGTGTGCCGTGCCAGCCTTCATAGGTGCTCGCTAACAGCACTTGCCCCAGAGGGTTTTTGTTGTGCGTGAATGTTCGTATATGCATATTTAGAGCGTCTTGAGGCAGTCGTGTAGATGCACTGAATACAAATTATGTTGTCTTTTGCAAGTAATATACACACGACTGTATTTTGACTCGGTTAGAAGGTTCTGAGTTAATATCCCGATCAGGTGTCAGCTCGGCCAATCATTTTACCCGACTTGAAACATTTATTCCCGCTTTTAGAAAGTCAGCAGTGTTTGTCCTATGGAAAGAATTACTCTGCCATAGAAATGTTGAATTTATACACCTGGCTAAGAGCCGCAAACAAAGATGACCAGAGCCACCAACAGAGATGAGCCTTTATTTTGTTTCAGAGATGGTCGAGTGACTTGTGGGGGGGGGGGGGGGGGACAGTCATAATGGTCATATCAGAGCACTGAGCCGGAACCGCTGAGCCTCTGCGTTTGTATCCAGGTTTGAGCTGCCTTTAAATGAAACCGGTTCTTAGGTGTAGCGAATTGCGGGCCTCACTACTGCCTGCACAAACCAAAAAATTCGAGGAAAATGTTGATTGTCACTTAATTTGCCTCTTCGCCTCCAAGAAGGCAAGATTAAGGTTTGATTTGACGTGCAACGAATATTCTTTTGCAGGGCGTATAAAATGTGCGCCCAGTATGAGGAAAAGAGGCCTACCGAAGTGACTTCTGCATTAATGTTTGTCGTCATATTTCGGGACTGTCCTCTGACACACTGCTCACTGTCAACGTTCTTCATGGAACTCTTCTCGATAATTGTGCAAAATATGTTTTGGAATAAAAACGTAATTTAATGCAAAGCTTAGCATTTGCTCTGCAGTTTTCACGATCTGCCAAATGTCTGCATTATCACGCTCGCCTGATCTTGATTTAAACACAAATCAAGCTGTCACACGTTGCACACACCTGATGATTGTTAAACGTGAACCCCTTGGCTATGGCGTAGCACTACCAACTATTTACAGAGGCTAGATAAAGAGGTGAAAATCTCAGGTGCTGTATGTTTATCGCCTCGACCATCCATGGCAGATTTCATTCTACAGATTAGCGATCGCTTATTGACAGTTGTGAGTGCCATTGTTTAGTACACAATGCAGGTAGCGATACGAACTCCCACTCGTCTAAACAATTGTCTTATGCTTGTAGTTGGCAGGGTGGGCCGGTCAACACTCTTATCTTTTTTACTTTTGTGTGAAAACTGTGGCCGAAAGCTTTGTTTTGCCAATTGTTGTTGCGCAGATATATTTAATTAACATTTATTTCTGTTGGGTGATTTTATTGGTTGTACTAGTTTTGTTGGTGTCTGTGGGCGTCGCCTGGTTTCTCCAGCTGTGTATACCACGGGAAAGCGGCTGTATGCAGGAGTTCGTTCATTCTTCTGCCGCTTCCAGTTGTCGTGTTGAAAGCTGCGCAAATAAATCGGTGATCCGAGTTTGATTCCTCGCCACGTCTTAACACCCGTTGACAACAAATATAACATGTCCCTGGACCTCCGCTCGGTTGACTCGGCCTCAAATGAGTACCTGGTGTGTAATGTGTCAACATCATCACTAGAGAGACAAAGGCGGCCCGGCGTGGTGCTGGCCACCCCCCCCCCCCCCCCCCCTCGTGTGCCATGGTAGCCATCATAGGTGCTCGCAAACAGCACTTGCCCTCATCAATTTGTTAATGCTCCACAGGGGATCTTTGTCTTTGTTCCTTGATAATCACTGAAACCACAGCCCTTCTGCCTCCGACGCTTTGAGCCGATTACTCGCAGGCAAGCATGTGAGCGACCAGGTGCGCTGTATAAATAATAAAGCCTGAAGCGATCAACCTCACCCGCCTCCAAGTGTTTGCAAGCCAGTCAGCTTTCCATCCGAGGGCACCTGGCACTCTGGCCGTGGATTGCTGATGAGACCAGATGTCGCGGAATGGGCTTAAGATAGTGGCGCTGTGTCGAGCCCGACATTTTGGCGACTGAACACTTACATTTGTTGTAGTTATGAAATCCGGCAGAATTTAATATGGAGCAGCAGCTCAAAAAGTACCCGGATGATGATTGTCAGGATTAATTTATTAATTTTTTCCTTAATAATAAATTGAGATATTGGCCTTGCTTGTGAAACCGTTCTGGCAATACTGGACTTGTGGGGACATGCAATTCTGGCCCAAAGCTCCTGAGCTGTAATGAACAAGACTTGTCTGTGGTTCACGTAGAACCGTATGTATTTTCACACTTTTTGCGTGAATGCTGCACGTGGCTATCTCACTCGTTCGAGAGCTTTACGTGGGAAGAAAAAAAATTGTTTCGTTTTATTTGAATATATTTTGAAGTGAATTGCTTACCTTTCCTATACTTTTGAATCAAATATCGTGTTTTGTATTGCCTGTAATGTTCTGACCTGCCCCTACTAGACATCTGTGAAAATTTGCTTTATAGCTAAGCGGTTTCCTGCAGTATAAATAAAGATTCTGACTTAGTTTGTCACCTTTTTTCTTTGACAATTTCCAGCTCTTGTGGACTAAGAGATCCGGATTTAGGGTTGGTGGTAGACTGTGTGAGACGTCTCCTGTCCATGCCCCACGTACCTTAACACACAGCAATGAAAAAACTGACCACTTATCTTTGGTTTCATTCTGTTGCAGAATTCCACGTGAAAAGAGGAGTGCCCGCGAGAATTCTCTGAGCCCAGCCCAGTGCAGCTCGGCCACTCGCTCGTCCTCCCGCTTCATCACCCTTGCCACCCGACAACCGCCATGGCAAGCCAGCAGCGTCAAAGGTCCATGTCCACATCCGGGGAGGCCCTGTACATCGTACTGGGTCTGCAGAAAGGAGCCACAGCCGATGAGATCAAGAAATCCTACAGGTGCGAGGAGGTGGTCTGACCAGAATCCAAGGTGGGGGAAAGGGGGTGGCTCAGGAAGGACTGGTGATGCGATGCCCGTTAGGAGTGATGATTCGCCATTTAAAATTGTTTATGCTTGTGACGCGTGCATTGAATCTCGAGGGATAGAATTAACTTTCCATTTTGTCCAAATGTGTGCATAGTTTCCATTCGTCTTACAATTGTAAAAAAATGACCTCGCCCATCACAATTCTGTGACAAAGAGCTGTCCTGGCATGTTTGTCCGTATGTTAAACTTCTTTCGCACCGTACATAGCCGACGGTGCTAATCGGAGGTGCGCGATAAGGACGTCAATCTAAACAGAGTAGTTCTAAAGAAATTAGTTTTCAATCTAGATTTCAAAGTGCATAGGTCCAGTGGCTTCCTAATATCGGAAGGAAGAGCATTCCAGACGGCTGAAAAAGTGCATCTGACAGTGTGCGCTTCAGTGAATGCCATTGCCATCGAACAAAGTGACCTTAACACCCACTCGGCATCAGCTGAGTGGATGCTCAAGGTCGGGGGTCGTGTAAACGTGGAGGTCACGCAAGACATTGTCGGCGTCGAACCTCGGCGAACGTCGCCCAGCTTCACTGTCCCTTGACAACGATGCGTTCCTTTCCCCTGCCCCGACACAGGAAGCTGGCGCTGAAGTACCACCCTGACAAGAACCCGGACAACCCCGAGGCCGTCGAGAAGTTCAAGGAGATAAACAATGCCAATGGCATCCTGTCCGACCTGAAAAAGCGCAACATCTACGACCAGTACGGCTCGCTGGGCCTGTACGTGGCGGAGCAGTTCGGGGAGGACAATGTTCACACCTACTTCATGTTCTCCAGCTGGTGGGCCAAGGTGAGCCAACAGTGCTTAACGAGAGAGGAGACCAGGTGGCCATGATGACTCCCCCGAGTTGGGTGACTCGGGGGAGTCATCATGGCTCAGTCGGAGATAATGACTGAGCACCACTGAGAGCCTTGGTTCGCGCCCTGGGTCTGGGTGTCTCCCTTTGTTACTCTCACGGGTTCACAATGGCTGTGTCGGAGACACTGAGCTCTAGCGCTGCTGTTGTCGAGGGTTTTAATCGGGGCCCTGTGCTGCATTATGATTAAGCTGGGCAGTTAAGTGTAGTGAGTTGGTGGTCTTGGCTCATTCACCAATGAATTGTCATCGTAGTGATGATCATTATCGTTATTTTCATCATTGTCATCGACTTAGCGATTTGATGATCTCGGCTTGATTACCATTGCATCGTCATCGTCTTTGTCGTCATCAATTGCCATTGTTTGATTTTCTGATCCCACAATACATCCAACTAATTTATATCATCACTTTCATGTCCATGGCATTCTCCTCTTGGGCATGTTCACCAATGACTACTCCAAAAAGTTATATTCGGATATATTTTAGCTCTGAGAGTTATACATTTGCACAAGTGTGCACTGTCTGGTGTGGATAGATATGCGGATATTGAAATTATGTTTGGGTTGGAGTTAGATTAGGTTTAACGTGACTTTAACACTGCTCTTTGCTAGAGTGTCGATAGCGCAAATGCAATATAACTGATAGTAATAAATATTTATATTATTTTGGCATAGTTCAGTTATGTGCTATGAACAAGGGTCATTGCCGTAAATTACATCCATTATGATTTTTTCTTTTCTTCTAGAGCAGTGTTATCGACGAATGTGATGTTTTTTGCGTCACTTTTAAATTCAACTATTACATCGGCCAATCGTTTCACCGCTGCCCCTGTATCGCCCGCAGTCCCTCTTCCTGTTCTGTGGCGCCATCACGGCGTGTTACTGCTGCTGCTGCCTGTGCTGCTGCTGCAACTGCTGCTGCGGTCGCTGCAAGCCGCGTGTGCCGGAGGAGTCCGACTACGCGCACGTCAACCCCGAAGACCTGGAGGCCGACGACGTGGCTGACGGTGACACTGGTAAGGCGACGGGCACGGCAGCAAACAGCGGGGATGGTGCACACCGGGCCAGCATTGCCACAGCTGGCCATGCATAGGCTTCTGACCTCAAACATTGCCAAAGTAAACTACAGGGTTATTGGGTTAGAGCTGAGCCGTCCGTTTGTTTAGATGATTGATTACGCTACCAATTATTGCTTCGGTAATTTGACTATTCGGATCACGAGATAATAGTTGGGGGGAGGGGGAAAAAAGTCTCACTTCTGTTCCCACATGTGACGCTAGCAACAGATGTGTCGTGCTGGGTGTGGCTTTTAGGGGAATTTGTCGTCTTTGGGAGACAGGAGGGGTGGTGGGCAACCATTTTTAAATGGGCTCAAGTAATCAACCACAACAAGTTGATCGGTTACAATGTTTGGTCGTTTCATTGGCTTGTTTGACTAATCTCTCCCAGCTGTTTCCCATATCAATTACGAGACCACCACTCATTGCCACAGCTATCCATGGGGTCATTCCTCATGATCTCACAGCTAACTACGGAGTTCTCAGGTGAATCCCTAGGGTGGCCATTCTTAACCTGGCTCGGCACAAGAGGCTTTAAGAAACTTGGCCTCGTAGCCTTACGATGGTCAGGTTGCATGATTTAACCAAAGTACCATCCACCATGGGAATGTGGAATTTTCACCACAAGGATTATGATGATGACCAATGACCATGACCACCACCACTGCTCCACCAACGTGGATAGAATTTGTGTGTATGTAATCATTTCTTTGTTTTGTCCTTCATTCATTAATGCATTTTCTTTCTTCCATAATTTGTCGGTTGGTGAGATGGTTAGGTGACTCAGGGATCTTTAATACCTTATTAGGACGCTGAGCTAGCATAGCCAAGATCCTGGATTTAAATCTGGGTTTTTAAGCCACCAATGATTAAATACATTCTGAAGCTGACTGTCTCTGTCCAGTCACTAATAATTGAATAAAAAAAATTTATATGAGATGTAAATAAAACTGCAAATATATAATCTTGAGTTTATGTACATATTGTAATTTTTTTACATTTAATTCCAAAGTGCGTGTCCACGTGCCATTGGAAATGCCGGTTTACTGCGTACAACCGTACGTCACTTTCGCTGGTTTGTGCACACGTGCTTCTCAGGGTTTTGTGTAAGCGTGTCCTTTCCTTCTGACTAACCTTGTCTTGTTTCACCTGGCAGAAATTATAACAAAGCAGCCGGGCGGCGCCGTACAGTGCTAGACGCCAGCAGTAAGCCCAGACACCACCGCCCACAACGCCACCACTACTCACCCCACACGACTCGGGATGCGGGGACACAGGGAGGACCTTTGTTCAGAATCCCAAAGCCAGTTTTGCGCTTACTAACTCGCTCGCTCGCTCTGTCTCTCTCGTGCTGCGTTTCCACAACCACTGCCAGGCCCACTCTCAGCCCGAGGAATGATCCTGGGCCATTTTCAGTATCGACCGCGTTGGCCCATTGAGGCTGCCGTGGGAGCACAGGCGACGCCCCCACTAGCCCCGCCGGTACATTAGCCAAGCTGACTCCCTTCACAGTGGTGGTGGAAACGTGGCGTCACACACACGGCCTTGTGCATGTCACAGGAAACAGGGTTTTTTCTGTTGCGAACGAATTGATGATCACAATTAAAGTGCAACACTCGCAGTGGAAACGGACATAATCCACGTATATTTCACTGTTGTACAAATGTCTAAAATACGCGAGATCTTGGTGTATTGCAAATACCTCTATTTACTACCCAATGGGAATTTGTTATCTCTGCGCTTGTTCGTTAAATAGGAACAGTTTTCCACGCGGTAAAAGCAACCGTGTCACATTTGTTACATTTCAGATGAGCATTACGGCCAGTTTGCTTCATTACTCCAACAATAATGTAGCCACGGTCATATTTATTTCCTAACCTGGACATTTTATCCACGTCTGTGAATTCAACTTTTCTTAAAAATAAATAACGGGTGGAGCTGTGGCACAATGGTTATCGCACTGTAGTGTGAACCCAGCGACCTGAGTTTGATAATCGACCACGGCTAACATGCAATGCATGGCTTACATCCGTGTTAGCTGTGCATCAGGAAGTTTGCCCAATTCCGTTATAAATAATGTGATGTTTTTTGTTTTGTTCCTCTGGCGCTGAGGCATTGTTGTCACACAGCTATAATCTAGCGGTGTTGGTGGGTTACTGAGTGATGATCATGTAATGTACTGTATCGCTCCTAACCAGCACGCCGATAGATTTACCAGTAGATGGCAAGACAACATATGGATGTCATACCGTCTGTATGGATAATTGAGGGGTCATCATTGTGTAAGTATAGGTGCTCGGGTACATTTTTTCCATAATCAGAATTAATAATAGAATAAATTGGCAAAACATCCCAGTGCAGAACGCTCCTGAAAAAGTCTTCAAACTCAATGAGGTTTTCTTGCGTAAATAAGTGTACATATAATGAATATTGTTAAATTATTAAATAAATTAGAAATCTGAATATTGATTTAAATGCTAAAGTCCACGTGCAATTTCATTTCAATCTAACTTAGAATCGAACGTCGTCATTTCAGCACAAATGCCAGGTTGAACACGACATGGGTTCTTTTGATCCGGATCAGGAGCGTCATAAAGAGCATTGGTCTTGATTCATTATTTATTTATTACATTTGTTTACCCAGGAGAGCCTCACTTGAGTCTCAAGACTCCTTTTCAGGAGGGTCCTGCCAAGTTTTCGCAGTAGGGGGGGGGTGCGATGTTGCTGCTGTGTGGAATCCCGATTGAGTAATTTGCAGGTAATTTGTTAGCATTTGGGAACGTTGGGCCAATACTAGTCACATTGTAGTAAGTGCGTTGATGTCTTCTAGCTTGATTAAAAGCTTTCGTGACTGCAGGAATTCTTACGCTTGGCTCTTTCGGCCAGGTCACGTAAATAAAAAAATAATTTTTATACTTTTCTAGCTGTCGCATGAAACCAGAGAATCTGGAGGAAACGCATGCAGAACCAGGGGTAGAGCATATAAATGCCACGCCAGAAAGGTACCCTAGTCGGGAATCAAACCTAGGATCTTCTAGATGTGAGGCACTAGTGTTACCACTGCACCACCCTGGTTATATTGGAAATGTCATTGATTTGGCATTCCATCTCAAGTCATACTATGGCACGGTTGTGTGCTGCCCTCCTCTCACCCTCAAGCCCAACCGCCCTGACATCTGGAGTCTGGTAGTGTCAAACCGCCCCTCACCCCCCCCCCCCCAAGCCTATCTCTGCGTGCATCCAATTGTTTAATTCACATAGCAAAGGCTGTGACAGAATAGAGGGCAATGTTACCACGGTTTATCGATCGGCCTAAAATAACACATTTATTTAACACCCCGCTCCCAGGGTGTCTGTCACTTGGCACAACGATGCACGACGTCTTTTTAAACCCTACGCTATTTTTTGTAAGTAATCGACATGCTTATCTGCCACACACTTGGCCGTGTGAAGAATTAAAAATAATTGCATCAACTTTCTGGAGCGCAAATGTTGCCGTGAGGGATCCCAAGTGGGTCTGCGGTGTAAAATCGTGGGCAATTAAACGGATGAGATATTTACATCCACCCAACCCACCCCACCCCACAAACAACACAGCTTCCCCCCCCACCACCACTCGTTGCATAAATCCCAAGCCCTAAGCTTATCAGTAGCCGCGCATGGCTCGAGGAACCACTCGCGGCGGCCAAATCACGAGCGTTCACTTAAATTACAAATCGGCGCCTGCTGTGGGGTGCGACTGCAGTTTGCGCGTCTCTCGCGATAAACGTCACGTTTGTTTGCTTAGTAACTTTTGTGTCGACTTGGCCTTTAAGTGCCGACTGTCGGTATCGGTTTTATTTCCCTCTCGTGGGTTGATGTCCTAATCAAATAATTCCGAGTCCCCAACTCCCCACATGACATCCCCCCCCCCCCCGCACCACAACTACTGCTGCTCCCCCAACCTCCGAGGCCCCTACATGGCAGTAACAACAAGAAGCTCTCTTGGGTGGGAGGCTGAGCAAGGTACCGTTCGCCATGCAGCCGTCAATGATGTCAGCGGTGGTGAATCACGGCCACGCCCTCCTTAACGCTCCGTGTTCCATCGCTGCGTTCACTAAGCTGCTTATTCCCGTTAGTCGATACCATCTCTTGATATGTAAGATCCCCCTGCAGCCGAAAAAATAAATCAACGCGGTTAACAAATACAAAATAATTGATGCAAGATTAATTGGATCAACACGTTTATCTGGCATGCACTCGACCTCGCTTCGTCTTCTGTCGCTCGCGCCATGTGTTCTGACATCACGACCTCTGCGACTGTTAGACTGAATGGGGGAGCCTGTGCTGGGACAGGTGATGAAAGGCGCGTGACCTCCGTGACACGAGATCCCATGTGCTAATATTTATATTTTTTTGAAAGCGTCAGGTCAGATTTTGCTGGGCTGAACCACACCCGTTGGGTCAAAATCCGCCGGCGTCATTTCTGAAAAATACCGTACCTCATCAAGTGAACATGCAGGCGTTGTTACTCACAGGATGAGAACATCGTTGAGCATTTCACTTGAACCTGGGTTGAACCCCGCAAACAAGCACACATACACGCACGCTAAAATCATTATGGAGGGGGTGACATCACCAGCCGGGTCTCACGCTCCCTGCCACCACAAAAGATGATAAGTGAAAATGTAATTCTCTAAAAATGTAATGTAACTTAGAGGAAGATGCAACCCAATGAAACAAACTCTTAAAGGCATGTACCCATGCCATCTGTCCTGGGCTATCTAGCGTGAGTTTTAAGCTTTGTTTTTGAGAATGAGAAAAAAGGCTTAAAATTTACAGTCGGGCCCGCTACGATAGATATTTATTTACATCACGGCAGTGAAGTATTCATATATGTGTGACATCATAGTGATGTACCATTGAAGTCCTTTTATTTTTTCATTACGAACTTTAAATTTCGTGACGGTGCAGCACAGTGGACATATCCCAGCTACGCGGTCTACAAGATAAAGAGTTTCTATTTGAATTTGCATCTTTCTTTAAAGTTATTTAATTCAAAGCATTACTATCCATGCACATTAAGATGTGCGGGTTTGATTTCTCAGCAGGTGGTGAAAGCAATCCTCACGCCTGTCAATCACTAATGCTTGTTGAGCACATCTGCAAGTGGTTGGACGTTAACATTTTTGGATGAGTGAATGGGAGGCGAGAGGTTGTCCGTCGGTTCGCACGAGGACTGGAATTGAAACACTGGTGCTGAGCGGTGGTTTCTGGGCTAGTGGTGATGTTGGTGGTGGCGTCGTCGGTGACAGTGATGGTGGTGGTGGTAACTGACTAATCAAGCCTCTAATCAAGCTTAACCAAAGCTATGCTTTTGCGATGTACGTGTGCGCGAGGCATGTAACGATTCATCCTTCAACCCCCTGCTATAACTGGAATTTAATGACTTACAATTTATTGTCTAGATTCAAGAATCAGTAGATGTTTTGTTTGTTTCATTTGTACCTCATTTGTATTGTCTGTTGCGTACAATGTCTTTGACTCATTTCGATCATTCAATTTTCCTAAAATTCACGTTTTCAATTTAAGTTACATAGAATCGAATTTGAGCGATGCGCTGAAAAATCGTTCATGTTCCTGGCATTTCACCAATGGCGCTTGAATGTGCAAGCGTGTTCAGTTGGCAGCCCAAGACAACGCCTCCTCTCCGCAGGACTTGTTCTGTTCTACAAACTCGCGGTCAAAGCTCCTCGTGCGCACTGGGCAGTGCCCATGTCCCATGAACCGATCGGGAAAATTCCACAGACGCGTAATCGATGCCCTCAATTGCAATTTGAAAGTCTCGTGCTCAAATCCTCGCCGGATGCCTGCTCGCCCCCAACATCCCTCCAGGGTCCGATAAGCCGTACTGTTGTCCAAAAATAAAACCCGGTGTTTGCCGACGGGGCGTCTCAGACCACGTGGCATCCATGTTTCTTGGAACGCAATTGCAGCCAACGCTGTTCAGCCGACAGGCAAATTCATGCACTGTTCATTTGCGTATGATGATAATGAAGATATTGAAAATGGAAGGAAAGGATGACGCACAATGGTTATTAATGTGCATTGTAGCAATATTAATCGGGCAATTTTTATCCTCCCGGACAAAGATATCCAATGAAGTTGTGATTTTGTTAGATGCCTTTGCAATTCCAAATTATTGTGGTTAAAACATCTCCATTTTCTGGGATTGATAAAAAAAGTACCAATTTCTGGATAGATTGGCCCCCGGCATGGGAATGTGGAATTTCTACCACTGGCTCAGGGCCACCAATTGATATGAGTGCTGCCCCCCCCCTGCTCATCTTAGCAGGGAGACACCTTGGAGTTGCCGATTGAGGCATCTGGAGCGTGTGACATCACTAACCCGTCTGTGCATTCTGTAAAATCGCGTGTCCCCTGGTCCCGTAGAATAAGATGCTGCATGCAGATGCAGGCAGTGGGAATCCTTATACTCACTTCACTCCGTTTCATAGCTTATGATTCTAGAAAAACAACATTATGGGAGCCTGTGTCTAATGATAGTAATAATAATGCCCTTTACACAATAACAAGTCTCATTACTTTTTAATGAGGGTGCTGCATTGAGCTGTTTGGCAATTCCGTTAATGGGTGTTCAGCTTCGTGTGGGAGGAAACTGGAGTACCCACAGAGAACCGACCATGCTTACTGGCAGATAACGTTCATAAGCGCCACACGGATTCAACAATCCAATGTTGTCCTTCCATCTTGACCACATCTCTTACAGGCCTTTCATCGCCACTACCCACCCACCACCCTCCCCCCACTCACCCCCACAGCAATTGATCCCTCCGTTTTGTGTCTCTTCGCAGAGGAGACGCCCGTTGTGGTGCAGCCATCTTCAGCCTCTGAGACAACGCAACTGAACACCGACTACAAGCCTCGCTACACCGACGACCCGTTCAACTAAGCTCGCGGGAGCCAGTTTGAAGCTGCGGCTGTGGTGGTCGGGTGGGGAGAGGGTGGGTAGGAAAGGAATGGGGGGGGGATAGGTGTATGGGCTCGTGTGCATGCAAAGGCCAGTTCTAAACTCGGCGATGTGTGACGGCATCGGCTAAAACCCGCCCGTAGATCGCTCGCTCGTACCGTGTGTTAAATAGGGATTCATCTGGCACGACATGGACGCGTATTGAACAGCGTCACCAATCTCGCACACACACACATGTATGTGCGATCGGTGTAAAGGTCACCATCGCATGGGGATGTCTGTCTGACTGGCGATCCACCGTGCGGTGCGCAGGCACGCGGTGCGAACAGTGTAGTTTCACTCGGTGCCACTGCCGTCATGAATCGCCCCGGTGTGGGAGCAGCCTTACGAACTCGGGGGGGGGGGGGGGGAAGGGGGGCAACAGTCGTGACACAGGAATTTGTTGCGTCGTGCGAGCGACGAATGTGTATTGTGCAAAACTCTATGAAAGCATCTTTGTGGGCTCTACGATGTGAATAATGATGTACGTCGATACCAGGTGGTTCAAGCCGTGTGATTTTTGATTTACGTTTTCTTTTATATATAATGTTTTGTTTGGTTGCGGTCTTTAATTTACTGTGTTGGAGTGATCCGTGTTTGTGTGGGTGTGCGATTTTTTGTTTGCTTTTTTAGTGACCGTCAAACTTGTGAATCTGTAACACCGATCCTTGCGAACTTTTAATTTGTCTAAAAGAAAAAAGAAAATCCAAACAGGACGTATATATATGAGCATGATGTGCTTATTTTTTCTGGCATTGTATTGTGTGCAGAAGATGTTCTACAGTGAAGATGTTCTACAGTGAATATATTGGCATCGACTCGTTCACGCAAACATTAATCCACTCAAGCAAGTGACGTGCGCTTGTGTGTCGTGGGTTTCGTGTAACCCCAGCAATGGAATCCAGTCATCATTGCCACCCTTCCATGTGCTGGTTTCAGTCCCTTCCTATGACACGACATAATTAATAATTTACTATTTATTCGGCACGATTGGTTTAATCAGCTTTTGCGCTTACACCACGCAGTGCGACAGACTATTCGAGACTATTCGTTAAGGGATCAAATACTTTGGATTTGTACATATAAAGTAAGCTTCCCCCCCCTCCCCTCAAAGCCATTGGTTGGAACTAAATGGAACATATGAGATGGCACAAACAAGGCAGTACAGACGAGACGGTGCGGACCAGTACAAACAAGGCAACAAAATCAGATCTTGAATGAAACAGTCACCCCGAGTTTTGACAATTCATTGCGGCGTGGTGGCTGGTCGATTGTTTCTTTGCCCAGTGCTTGATCAGCAAAGTCTCCCCGAGAGTTCTGCTATCGAAATGTCTGGACAATTATTTTGTCCGTAAGAATTTACCTGCAGGGGCAATAACATTGCTTAAAAGCTCGTACATGAAGTAGGTCTCCCAAAGGCTTATCCGTGCTGGATTGTGTGTGTTTTACCTTTGCGTACCTGTGGGGGTTTCAACTGCAATTGCACTGATACTTATAACGCATTAATTGGTTAAACATCACAGGCAATTCACCTTGAAACTCAATGAGGTTTTTCTGGTCAAAGACAAAATATCTTTTTCAAAAACAATCAAAAACCTGAGCAGGCATCTTCCTCATGGGCAGATAAGTGGTGATCAAAAAGTCCATCTCATATCCGAGAAGTGGTACAACAACAAAGGTCAGATGTTTAGTTCACACACCAGACCTGGTCCCCAGTGCCGTCCACATGTCTCCACAGTGAAGTAATCATCATGGGACCTCCTTTGCCAGTCCCAAAATATGAGAAGAGGGTTTTCCCTTTTTTGTGGCAACAAAACAGCTGTGTTAAGATGTTAAAACACCAAACTGAAACCTTTTACAAGGAATCATGTCTGCATTAACCACTGCTTGTGGTCAGAATGCAAACCAAAAACTCTGATAATATATGCATTGCCTTTGAATATATCAGTGTTTTTTGTGCAAACAAAAAAACTCATATTATCAGTGTTTTTGTTTGCATTCTGACCACAAGTATTGTGGTTAATGTAGACATGATCCTTGTTAAAGGTTTCAGTTTGGTGTTTTAACATAACACCTGTTTTGTGGCCAGAAAAATGGGGGAAAACTATTGTGAAATAATCACTTCTTGGGAAAAGCAACGATGTCGTGACAAGCGACATGTGGTAAGTGTTTGCGAGCGAAACATAGGGTTCTCCTGGGTGGCGATTAAAGTCTTTGTACATTGACGATGAGTGAGTCAGTGCACGACACTTAAGTGGGACCATGTAGAGAAATGGCAGTGCCCCCATCAAGACCATCTATTCCTCAATCTGTCAGGACACAGACATTTTCATCGCCCCATTGTATGTAATTCTTAGTTGGGCAGGGACTTCTTTAGACCAATGGTTATGAATAAAATACCCAAAACATTGTGCTGGCCTGGGGCCACGTGTGACCTAATCAAATTAGGAGCGTGGCAGGTGTGATTACAGGGCTTGGCAATGTGCGTGCATCTTCTGATCGTGTTGGACTTCCTCGGTCGTGCGTTGGTCATCGCCGTACATCTGGAAACGTCTTCACAATGGCAGTTGATGGTTTTGGCTCAAAAATTTCCAAAGATTGTTTTGTTGTCGTGGATGTTCCAGTGGTTGGTTGTTTGGTGGCGAGATTGCTTTCTTTCTGGCTGGTTACCTTGGCAGGATCGTGTAATGTCTGGATGGATACATGGCTGGCTTGCTCACTGCGTAACTAATTGTTTGATTTCGGTTGTAAATTATTGTTGTTCTGGCTGTCTGGTCGGCTGCATGGTGAATAGGCTAACTTGCTCGCTGATTGGCTCAATGCTTCGGTGAGTTATATGGTCAGCTGGCTGGGTTCCCTGGATGGCTGGCCAAGTGGCTGGTTGGTTGGCTGGGTGGCTGGCTAGCCTAGTGGCTTGTTTGGTTGACTAGCTCGTTGGGTGGGTGGCTGGCTGGTTAAACGGATTGTCGACGAACTAGCTTGCTGATTGCTTTGCTGAATGATTAGCTGGTTGACTTTAGGTGGATGCTTAGAAGGCTGGCTTTACTGGGTGGCTGGATGGTTGACGCGTTCTCTCACTGGTTCGTTGGTTGAGTGGCTGATGGGATGATTCTCTTGCTCGCCGTCTGCTTTACTGGTTGCTTGGCAGGTTTCATCGAAACCACATTTATGCTCATCTGCCCTCGTGCGGTAGCGATTAGAGATGTGCATGCGTGGCCCCTAGGGTTTGTAGGGAATGGCTTTAACAAATGACGCACATTTGGCGCTGTCACATGTATTCCAACCGATTATATCCTCCCAACAGCGCAGCAATCAAATTCGACGATGTTATTTTCTAGTGTGTACATGAGTACATTTTAAATGCACGTGACAATTTACAGAACCTCTTTTTAGTGGCCGAGTACTCTGCAGAGACGCCACCATGGACTGCACTTTCCACCCCCCTGGCATGCAATGGAATTTTCCAAATGCATTTCCCTGTGTATTTATGCGCTGAAGTACTGTAGTTCTAGAATTGGAATGTTCCGTTCTGACTGAGGTGGAATCGATGTACTGTAGTGAGAAATAATACATTATGAAAATAAAGTATCTTTTGTATTTAAATGTATATTAAAATAATTCAATGTGTGGGTCATGGCTCGAAATTGGTTGCATTTAGCCATGGGGTTAGGGAATTAAGGCCAGGCGTTGTTTAGAGTTAGTAATGGGTTGATTACTAATCGGGGTTATAGTTATTAATCCGTTATTCGAGATCGCATCGGATTAGGGTTCATCACAGGTTAACTCGAGACTTGGGTTTAGAAATGAGTGCGAGGCGTGAGTTAGGATTTGGAGAAGTCATCCGTTAGGCGTTAAGTTAAGAGTAGGGTAGGGTCAACTGTGTATTCGTGTTTAGTCCTTGCTAAATTGTTCTATAATCTCATTATTCGGGAGTGTCCATGTGAAGAGTCGTCAAGGCAAACATGGCGCTCACTATTTAATGTGTTTTGAGAAGTGTGCTGGAATAAACATCTCGGTGCATTTGGTTGTTGGCCGTAAACACGTGTATAGGATGCGGTCCCACCTTTCGAAGGTGAACCCATTGTTGTTTTGCCAGTCGTGATTACGTGGATATCAAAAGGGGTTCTGTACAATCTAGCCTGGTTCATTGCTCGGGTTGAGGGGGGGGGGGGCTCATTAAGCGAACGTTTGAATTTGTACCGTCAAGTGCAACCGGCTGTGCTTGAAGAGCAGCTGACTGGTGTGGCAGAACGTAGCTCCGAGAACCGGCGGCGATTCATGAACTGGCTAAAATCGGGGGCGCGGTGGTGTTTGTGGGGGGCGGGTGCGCAACCCACAACACCCTGGGTGTCGAACTCCTGACGGAGTGAGATGAACCCGAAAGGGCGCTCATGTTGTCTGTCAAGGCAAAACGAAACAAAAAGCGGACGAAAAAAATCAAAAGGTCGTGCAGTAATGGACGGTGGAGTGAAGGCGGATGGCCAGTTGCCGGGGTGAAAAGTGGGCGAGGTTTTGCCAAATCTTGGCCAGCTGGCTCGAAAAGTTCATAAATAGTGGTGGAGCAACCAGCCAGGCACCAGCCATACCCATCGCCCTAACCACGCTTACCAACTAAGCTCCAGAGTCTAGCCCGACTCGCTAAAATATCCAGCCAGACCCTAACCTTACTTCTAACCTCACCTAATTCGCCAGACCATAGCCCGAACTAAAGTGACATGTCCCCCCTTGTCCTAACCCTCGCCACAGGTAACCCTAAACAAACGAACCAACCCCCCTAAACGTGAACAAGCTGATCCCCAACCAACCCGTCCCCCTGACTGCCAACCTCATAACCCAAGGCCCACGCCTGATGAGTCAACCGGCGCCCCCCTCCCCACCCCACCCCATTTAGCTTTCCGATCACTTCCCTTTGTGGTGTCGACACTGCCAAGTTGTTTCCTGCTGCTCGTGACGTGAGTGTATTTGAGTTTGGATCCAGTCCACGTGTGCAATGATGATTCGAGGTCGTGATGTCGGCTTTGAGCAGTACGTGTCACGATTTTACTCGGACTCTTAATAGTGTAACGATGCATCCGTTCGTCGATTTAATATCGACATTTCTCGCTCCGTCGTACATGCATTGGATGTTGTTCGATTTGCATACGTTAAATTGGGCTGCGGTGCGTTCACGTAACCTCCAGCCACGGGATGCCGCTCCGTTCAACAATGTGAAGGGTATAAACAAATTCGACTATCGAGTGAAGAGCGAATCGTTACACCGCTAACGCTCGTTCATGTAAGCGATTGTATGCTCACAAAGCGAACATAGAACTTGATCACGTTGTTTGTACATTAGCTTGCAGCATTCTAATTATTATCGTTGTTATTTTTAATGAAGATGCAACCCGCCCCCCCCCCCCTACGTTGAATAAAGTTCCCATGATGACTTCGTTTGTGTATCGTTGCCGTCAATCGTCCCCTCGTCGTCGTCTGAAACGCCGCACGAACTCCCTCCTGGATCTCTTCTCGTGGTGGGCAGACCTCGACAAAGGCATTCAGCTCCTGAACAGAACACAAACCACTCCCTATTTAGGCATCGCAGTGGAGTGGCGACGCGATGCAGTGCCCGTCTTTGTTCGATGGTTAACAGACGGTCGTTGGATCGTGGTCTTTCAAATGCGCTTCAGGGGCCGTCTGGAACGCTCTTCCCTCCGATATTAGAAAGTCACTGGGCGCTGTGCACTTTTACATAATCTAGATTGAAAATTAATTTCTTCAAAACTGATTTTTGTGTTTAGATTGTTGTCCTTCACCACGCGCATGCGAATAGCACGGTTGGCTACGTACGGTGCGAAAGAAGTTCAACACACCTGGGCAGTGATTAGCGAACGGTGCTATGAACCCGGCGAACCTGAGTTCGATTCCCGACCACGACTAACATCGGTGAGGTAGCGATATCTAAACATCCGTTCTGGGTCCCCCCCCCCCCTCCATACCAGCCCGCACTGAGCAGCGTGGTGAAGTATGGTCAAAAAAAACCTCTGACCAACACGGCGTGGAGAGAGAGAGGCCCCCATGTACGCAGTGAATTGGCAAAAGTGTCGTGCGATGTTGATCCACGCAGGGGCTGCCCCCTATTGTTGATAAGCGGTCACTGTAAGCCAGGGACCCAAACAACTCAACATGTCAACCCCAACTGCTGTACACACCGTGCGTTATATTGACCAAGATCCCCCGTACAGCCTCAACAGGCTGTTGGGGTAAGTGCTGTTTACGAGCGCCGATGAAGACTCGCACGGAACACGAGTGCAGCTGTTTACACGCCTCATCAGGTGCTCAATCGAGGCTGAGTCGACCTAGAGGATGCCCACGACTGGCTCAGATAATCGTCGCTGCTTGGTGTTGGCCGTGAGCGGGACTCAAACTCATGGTGGCTGTAACCGCTGCGACCACTGCTCACGAACTGAGACACGCGAGTCCACGCACTGACTCACTGACACACACGTGCTTCTGACAACGCACTGACACGGGCATTCTGCGGGTCTTCTGATAGACCCACTGACTCACGCACCACGTGATCCCACTGTTAGACACGGAAACCAACGCAAAACACATTCCTGCGGAGGGAGCTGGTAGGAACGTTGGGTTGCTCGGTCAATGGCCAGGGTCAACGGCGGCGTGGTGTATTCCGCAAATATGCCCGACTGTGAGGGCGGGCACAAGTCGGCGTGAGTAGGTTAAAAGTTGAGTTTTATAAGGGTACTATGAGGTGACCAGCCCCTCCCCACCCAGCCCCACCCAAACCCTTTACTATGCAAGTAAAAAATGTGTGTTTAAATATTTACGTTTTTTTTTATTTAGGGCCCCTGTATAACATATGCTACAGACCCCGCACTAACTTAATCCGGCACTGCCAGGCGATGCAGTTCAGGGGCCATCCATTTAGTAGGTCCGCAAAAATCTGTCAAAACTTGACCCCTCCCCCCTCCCTGTTCACACGCGGACTTTTTACACCCCCCCCCCCACCTGCGTACGTACAGCCTGACCCCCCCCCCCCCCCCCGAATCATATAGAACGGCCGATATTTAATCCACGCAGAAACGATGAAGGATGAATAATATTCACGTGTTTAAGCAAACAGATAGTCCACTGCCGGACTATCTAACTCATTTAAAGGCCAATGTAGACAAATTATTGTCGAGTCTTCACCCCCCCTTCCCCGTGTCCTATGCGTACGCACATTGTCAGTAGACCCTCTCCCCCCTCCATGCGTACGTACTCAATGGATGGCCCCTAACATGTCGCCTCCAAGTAGCGAGATGCGAGAAGCGAGGTGAGGTGGGCAAGACCCAGTGCATGGAGGAAGAAAGGCAAGTGTCGTCAGTCTGGGACCTGAACAGGGCCAAGGGATTGACAGACAGAGTGGGCAGCATAAGAGAAGGAGCGACCTCCCACTGACTCTACGCCACATGCCCGTGGCCAGGTGTGCGTGAGTGTCGCTTGTCTCGTGCGCAGTTCTTGCGTGGAGCGGTGGCGCAGTGGCGAGCGCGCTGCGATACAAACCCCCCCACCGTGTCTTGGGCCTCTCCTAGGTCGACTCAGCCTAAAATGAGTATCCTGCGTGCGGTGCGTAAACATCGTCGCTCGGGAGACAAAGGCGGCCGGGCGTGGTTGCTGGCCACCCACCCCCTCGTGTGCCGTGCCGGCCTTCATAGGTGCTCGTCGCTAACAGCACTTGGCCCCAAACAGTTCGTTACAGGCTATACGGGGCCGTCTTTGTCTTTTTGTTGTTTTTGTGAGTGGATATTCTTGGTTCTGTCGGTAAAGTCACGTAGATAGAAAAAAAAAAAAATTGTGAGTGGAGCTTGGCGCTCGTGGCCGTTTCATCCCCTCTCGCCGTCCCAAACATTCACACATAGCAACTCCTGACGTCCCGACGAGCTATAAACAGCCTCGTGATGGGGGTCGGGGGTAGAGGATGAGCGTAAGGGAGCAGCTGCCGACACAGATCGAGAGCAGTGTTCCAGTGACACTCCCAGCGGGCTCCGTCGAGAGCGTTAGGAGACCAGAAAATCTCAGCCTGGAGTTCGTTTTTGCGTTGCGGCGGCTCTGCCTGACATTTTAAGGTTTGTGTTTAATAGACAGAGAGAGATTGACAGAGGTTGAGTGTGGAGGAGAGAGAAGACAGTGAGCCACAGACAGGCCGGGTTGAATTGGCGAGACACTGAGACAGTGCGTACAGAGAGAACGAGAGAGAGACACACATTGACAGGGCCCTGAAGGAGTGACCGAGGGAATCTTGAGAGAGAGAGAGAGAGAGGAGGGATTTGAAGAACAGAGATCGTTCGACACATACCAAACAGAAACACAAAGAGACTCACACATCGAGTCTTGATAAGTTTACACAGACAATGAGAGCATTTTGAGAGATAGACACAGACGCCCATTATTATAGAGACACACGCAAAGATAGACACCCATAGATAAACTCACAAAGGAGGAGGAAACGGCAGAGAAGCTCAGAGAGGACAGAAAGAAACAGGAAGTGAGGATAGGGAGAGACAGAGATACAGGAGAGTAAAGGAGAGACAAGGAGAGGCAGGTGAGGCAAGAGAGTCAGGGAGAAGAGGCCATGGACTTTAGTCCGGGATTCCGGGATGCGCAGGCGATGGACAATCTTGAGAAGCAGCTGACGTGTCCCATCTGCCTGGAGATGTTCACCAAGCCCGTGGTGATCCTTCCGTGTCAACACAACCTGTGCCGCAAGTGCGCCAACGACATCTTCCAGGTGCGGAGCCCATCCATCATCTTGGCATTACAGTCGATTCGTGGATCTTAACCTGGGGTGCAGGCATCCCCTGGGGATGAGAGATGCTCTTTCTGGGAGTTGGGGGGGTGCGAGACATGGGCAGATTTATTTATTTAGAAGGTAAATCGTCGAAACACAAATTAAGGACGGGCGCGTAAGTACAACTACTTTGTTTCATCAAACATGTGTATTTATTCACATTGTAAAGCATATTCTTGGTTCTTTCGGTAAAGTCACGTAGAAGGGAAATAATAAAATATTTGTTTTTAAACAATGAAATTCTCACGACGTTTCGATTGCAACACAATCAATCATCATCAAGTGTGAAAACCACAGCAAGAAATTTTGAAAAAAGGGGCGGTTTTTTTCTTAACGTCAGCACCACGGACAACGTTGAGAAAAAACCGCCACTTTGTTCAAAATGTATTTCTGTGGTTTTCACACCTGATGACGATTGCTTGTGTCGCAATCGAAACGTCGTGAGTATTTTATTGTTTTATTTTTTATTATTTCCCTTCTACATGACTTTACCGAAAGAACCAAGAATATGAATCCCTGCAGTCACGAAAGCTTTACATCGGAATTGTAAAGCATGTTAACGATTGAGAAACCAAAGGGGTGCACGTCTGCAGTAGAGGTGAAGTTCCACTGCAAGGTGATCATCGATTACCCGGCGGCAACGGGCGTGGGAAGGATAATCACGAAATGATTATATATATATAAAAAATTTTGGCAAATTCTTGCGTAACATTATGTTTTAGGTGTTGTGTCTATGTGTTTTGTGTGTGTGTGTGTTTTAAATGTGTTTACGATGTGAAATTGGCATAAACAAACATGAAAATAGACAACAACCAAATCTCCTGCTGTATACAGTTACCGTATTTACTGTACCGTACTTACCACGAACATCTCGAAGATTCTGCACGGCGTGATGCTGTGCCTAGTTTACTACTACTACGACTACTACGACGACACAAACTTTACACGAACTGTGTTTGACTTTAGAGCGGTTTCGCCGGATCGACCCGGGACCGTCGGATAACGTTGGAAACAGCCGAATAATCGATGGTCAAACTCTATTGACGATTTAATAAGTGGTAGGCTTTCGCGACCAATATTATCCATAATAGAAGAGGTGTTTGGGGGGGGTTAGATCGCGTCGGTACGGACCGAAACAGGAGGATTTCTCCTGTTTCCTGAAACGTCGTAGTTTTGTGTTATTTTCTTTTAACCTATCTACGTCACTTTACCGAAAGACCCAAAGAATATGAATAGGAGGAGTTCTCGACAACTCTGCCTGGCCTCCTGGTGACGCTAGTTGTCGTTGTTGTAATTACCGGCGAAATGTCACGGTACTAGAATTGCAAACGTTGCAGTGGGTTTACTCTCCAACACACAACCGGTGTGCTGGACTAGTAACGAATTGCCTTGTTTTGTTTGTGTGACAAATCTTACTAATTGACTGTGTCGGGTGGTGTCGGGTTTAATGACAACAAAGTGGACAAGGATCGCCCTAATAGTATTTAACAGGCTGTTGGGGCAAGTGCTGGGAACGAGTAGCACCTATGAAGGCCAGCTCGGCACACGAGGGGGTGGGTGGACAGCACCACGCCCGGCCGCCTTTGTTTCTCCAGTGGCGATGTTTTTTTTTAACATCGCACCAGGTACTCATTTGAAGCTGAGTCGACCTAGGGGAGGCCCAGAACCGATTCAGATGATCAAATCCGGCGCTCCGAGTTCGTAGCGCAGTGCGCTACACTACCGCTCCACACAGATACATACGCACATACACACACGCGTACACGTTACGCAAGATTCCACCTGGGCTGTCACACCACTGACATTGTTCAGGTGGTTGGTGTGGAATGCAGCCTTGCTGTCATCACCGCATGTACTCTCAGTTTCAGTTTTTTCAGTTTCATTTATTTGGTATAGCCCTGTGAGCCATTCGGCTCTTGAATCGGGTGCAACCGCAACGAACAAAAAACAAAAACATGAACAAGACAACATCTTAAAGTGACTAAGTGCAAACAGAAAAATCCAGGAAAAAACTGCAGTCTTCCAAAAAAAAGCAACCGTACACCAACACTGTGCAAAAATTCCAATGAGATGCAAGTCAAACAACAACAACAACAACCACACGACAACTTAGATTAAAGCCATCATTCTAACTCCGTACTAAAACAAACAAACATGGCCAAACCAAAAAACTTTTCGAAATCACCAAAATAAAGCCATAAAAGCAATGTAACAGTGATCATAGGAACTGTGACCGAAATTTCACAATAATCGACGTAAACAACATGTACCACCAAACCCTGTAGCCATAGCTGGCTGCATGAGTCACTCCACAACAGCAGGCGCATCTCAGTGCGTGGGTACATGTGCAGTACTATACTGAAAGTAAGATGCAGACGTGGGGTCAGGTACATGACAATACTGAACTACTAAGTTGTGTTTTATTTTCAGAAGCCACCTGGCTACAAATTGATAGCTCTGGAAGTGGCTTATCATGTGCAAATGCATGGCAGCCAAATATTCTAAACGCATGTTTCTAAATGCGCGCTTCTGGGGTGTTACAAAAGCACGTGTTATCATGTACAGCACATGCGTACGTATGTTTAACTTCTTTCGCACCGTACGTAGCCCAACTGTTATAATCGGCACCAGACCCGGCCGCCTTTGTGTCCCCAGTGCTCACGTTACACACTGCAGCGATGAATGTACTCGTGTCATGTTCAGTCGATCTCGGCTTCTGGGGAATGCCAGTGTGGGTACATTATTACACACACCCACACGTCTTTTGTTTAGCATTTGGAAAGCATTGTTCAAGTGTGCCTGGGTTCAAACGAAAATTCCACATTCTTACGGCAAATAAATATATGCATAGGTCCAACCACACTGCATGGCCACCTCCTACAAAGTGGCACCAATCATTCCTCTGGGCATCGATACAATTATAACCCATTTATTGGAAAGTCTTGTTGTGGTCAGTTTCTAAACTCGTCTGCCTGCGTCAGTAAGAATAGTTTCTGGGGGACGTAATTGAATACATGTTGCTCAAGATCCGTGAACTCACGTGACCTTTACGCGTGCAATAGACTCGTCTGTACCCTCGTATATACAACGGTTTTCATGGGTGCCACGGTAGCGACATCTTAACTACCTCGCCTGGTCTACAGGAGGTCGTGGGCTCGATCCCGACCCTGACGCCTGCTGTGTATTTGGAGTTTGCGTGTTATTTTATTTTTATCCGGGTTCTCCGGTTTTCCTCTCCACATTTAGAATCAACGTGCGTTCAGAGTATTTGGCTGCTATAAATGTCCACGTGATGATAAGCCACTTCGTTGAGCTCTCATTTGTGGCCAGGCCGCTTCTGAAAAAGAGCTATCTAGCTCAGCGGGCCTTACTTGGTCAAATAAATGTAAATAAAGTTAGTTAAAAGTTCATATTCTTAGGTTTTTTTCGGTAAAGTCACGTAGGTAAAACAATCTAAATTAATAAAAGTAAAATAAAAATAAAATAAAAATCACGACGTTTCGGAGGCAACACAAGCTTCCGTCGTCAGGTGGAACCGTCACAGCACGCTTGCTGTAATCAAGTAAATCTCTCATTTAATTTCTCATTTACTTGATTACAGCAAGCGTGCTGTGACGGTTCCACCTGAAGACGGAAGCTTGTGTTGCCTCCAAAACGTCGTGATTTTTATTTAATTTTATTTTTACTTTTATTAATTTAGATTTTTTTACCTACGTGACTTTACCGAAAAAACCTAAGAATATGAATACTTGCAGTCACGAACGCTTCAAATCTAGAATTAGTTAAAAGTTATTTGAAAGTGACGGGTTTGCTAATGGCGTTCATACTGGCAATGCCACAGAGGCACTGAGCCAGAACGACTGAGACCCTGGTCTTGGTCCCTTGGCTGGGTTCGGGTGTCTCTCTTTGTCTCTCTCACGGATCCACAATGGCTGCGTGAGAGACACTGGAGCCGGCGCGGCTAAGATCCTGCGATCAAATCGAGGTTTCAGCCACCCGGGATTGAACCGGGTCGACACTACTCACTGGATGTCCTCGATGTGAGGACATCTGGTGAGTCGAGCTCACGAGCCTCTGGTGGTCCCCATCCACCGCATTGTCTGTGGTAGGACTCCTGTTAAGTGGAGGAGGCCAATAGTCAGAATGTGGCAATGGCCAGAATGTGGCTATCGCCTGATGCGGCTGGTTGTAATCACCAGCGAAACGTCGTACTCAAATTGTAAATGTTGTGGTTCCACGCTTCAACACACCGGTGGACTAAAGCAGTGAACTATTTGTCTTTTGTCAACGTGACACTTTTTTACTGATTGGCCGTGTCGGGTGGTGGAGGGTTACGACACATTTATAAATAACGCGATCTAAACCCCAAAACGTTGATTATGAATGATATTGGTCGCGAAAGCTTACGTGTTATACGTGACAAACCTTACTAATTGACTATGGCGGGTGGTGGTGGGTTTAACGACGCATTTATATTTACGCGACCTAACCCAAAAACACCTTCATTATGGGAAAGACACTTTAACTATGGATAATATTGGTTGCGAAAGCCGACGTCTCCTGCATTGGGCAATTGGGGCAATTTCGTTGCTAAGGATCGTTTTTTTTTTATGAAAAAAGCAACTCAACTGTTGGGTGTTTCTTTTTGTGTGTCTGTTGTGGTGTTAGAGAGTGCCGTTCAACGTGTGAAAGTGTGTAGTGTGTGCTCGTGTGTGTGTGTGAATCAGAGTGTGTGTGAATCAGAGTGTGTGTGAATAAGAGTGTGTATGACCGTGTGAGTGTCAACGTGAGTGTGAGTGCGTCCATTGTGAGTGAGTCCATGGCAGTGCGTGCAGCAGTAGTAAGTGAGACAGGAGAAGTACTTGTACACAAAATAAACACGCGGTCTTCAAGTCAATTAAACGAGTCGTAAAATCACAGCCGCACAACACCGGCGAGTGGCCGCTACAGAAAGACGCTTACATCTTGGAAGGTGCTAAAAGTGTGTCGACTAACCGCCGAGGTTGTAATAGGTCGCGCTATTTCCCCGACTTCCATCCCAATTATTTTTGAATGGACATAAAATCCAATTTCTCCAAGCAACTTTCGTCCGAATGATAAAACAGGCGTTAAGATGTTCAAACACACAAATAAGATAACATTTTGCAAGGCTTCACGTCTTCATTAACCACACGTACTTGTGGCGAAATATATGCAAACAAACAACCACTGATAATCTTGATTTGAAGCTGATAATATTTGCATTGTCCTTGAAACTGATTGGCCTGCACCAGAGACGGCCTTCTTGGTGGCCTCGCCTCGCCAGTGTTAGACCAGAGAACGCCAAGAGGCGAACAAAACAAAGATAATGTACGTATCAGAGTATGTATAGCTCGGGGTAAGCGGCTATATCGTGGGACCTTTTCGGCCACCATCAAAAACGATGATAAATAACAACATAGATCTTTGCCCTTTTCTGGCAATAAAAGAGCGACACTTATTCCGAATGATGACGATGACAAATTTGGGAGACTTGGCGATAAGCGTTGGGAGAAGAGATTCTCTGGATTAAACGTGGGGGGGTGGGGGGGCAGGGGGGGGGGCACGAGATTCCATCTCCTCCCCTCTCCGCTACGGAATGCGCTCGATTTAGCTCGGAGTTAGACCGCCGTCCGCTGCCACGCCGACTAAATTTGGACGGCGCAAATCTCGGGCAGCCGACGATAACCCCGGACCCCCCCCCCCCCAATGCTCCCCCCCCTCCCCCCCGTCCTTTACAGCTCCCCTCCCTGCCCCCACCGCTCACAATGAGTCGGGCATTAGCATGCGGCGTGACGATGTTAATGTCATCACCCTTTGTTTTAGCCACGGTTACAGTGGCTTCAGAGATGCTGTATTGGTTTTTTTCCACGACAGATGTGTTTTTTTAATTTGATGGACTTCATGAGCCACTCTGGAAGAGTGGAGAGGTCGACGTTGGTGCTAAGAGATGGGTGTGTGTGAGCTTGGTGGTTGCTAAGAGATGGGTATGTGTGAGCCTGGTGGTTGCTAAGAGATGGGTGTGTGTGAGCCTGGTGGTTGCTAAGCGATGGGTGTGTGTGAGCCTGTGGTTGCTAAGAGATGGGTGTGTGTGAGCCTGGTGGTTGCTAAGCGATGGGTGTGTGTGAGCCTGTGGTTGCTAAGAGATGGGTGTGTGTGAGCCTGGTGGTTGCTAAGAGATGGGTGTGTGTGAGCCTGGTGGTTGCTAAGAGATGGGTGTGTGTGAGCCTGGTGGTTGCTAAGCGATGGGTGTGTGTGAGCCTGTGGTTGCTAAGAGATGGGTGTGTGTGAGCCTGGAGTTTGGTGGTTGCTAAGAGATGGGTGTGTAGTGAGCCTGGTGTTTGCTAAGAGATGGGTGTGTGTGAGCCTGGTGGTTGCTAAGCGATGGGTGTGTGTGAGCCTGTGGTTGCTAAGAGATGGGTGTATGTGAGCCTGGTGGTTGGTGGTTGCTAAGAGATGGGTGTGTGTGAGCCTGGTGGTTGCTAGGAGATGGGTGTGTGTGAGCCTGGTGGTTGGTGGTTGCTAAGAGATGGGCGTGTGTGAGCTTGGTGGTTGCTAAGCGATGGGTGTGTGTGAGCCTGGTGGTTGCTAAGAGATGGGTGTATGTGAGCCTGGTGGTTGGTGGTTGCTAAGAGATGGGTGTGTGTGAGCCTGGTGTTTGCTAAGAGATGGGTGTGTGTGAGCCTGGTGGTTGCTAAGAGATGGGTGTGTGTGAGCCTGGTGGTTGCTAAGCGATGGGTGTATGTGAGCCTGGTGGTTGGTGGTTGCTAAGAGATGGGTGTGTGTGAGCCTGGTGGTTGCTAGGAGATGGGTGTGTGTGAGCCTGGTGGTTGGTGGTTGCTAAGAGATGGGCGTGTGTGAGCTTGGTGGTTGCTAAGCGATGGGTGTGTGTGAGCCTGGTGGGTGCTAAGAGATGGGTGTGTGTGAGGCTGGAGTGATGTACACTGTTCTGTGTTTCCATACGAGAGTAACTCGTCTGGCTCGAGTCATCTCTGTCCCTATATCACTCTCTCTGTGTCACACTGCTACCGCCGCTGTCATTCGGCCCCACGTCTTTAGTTTGATGGTGACCCAAGGCAAGAGGACCACAATGCAGTTCCTCGACAATTCGGGCTTTGCGGTGTTCAGTGTTCTGGGTGCTGCTTGAATATTTGAGGCTGTTTAAAGTCAAAGTCAAACTTACGATGGCGTTTGTCATTAGTATTCTCTGGACTTTGGCTGTTGTCAGGAGCTTAAGTGTTTACTGGCAAATACATTTGTATCCTTCTTATCAATTCCTCCAAACGGGTGGCAGCGCGGTTCGCAGCGTTCGGCGTTTTGAGACGCAATTGACGTGAACGGCGCTGTTTGATAACGGAAAAATATAACACGATTAAAATCATTATGATTATCCGCCTATGTTTTTTGCGCATCACGCACGAAGACCGACTTCGTTTTGTACACGTGTCTGTCTATCCGTGGCTTTTTTTGTGAATTATATTTTTTCCCGGCCTACAATTGTTTTTATGGCATGAAGGATTTTCTCGTTTTGGATAAAAAAATCACGACCACGTTGTGGGAAAACGAGAATGCGGAATTGCCTCCAGCAGAGATGAGCAGAGAGAGATGCTTAATATAAAGTATTAATTACTTTATATTATCCAGGAAAGCTTCACCAAGTCTCGGGACTTGTTTTTTCACGAGGGTCTTGCATTGCAATGTTTGGCCAATCAATTTTTTTTTATTTTGTGCGGAAGGAAAAGTGAAACGTCCGGAGAAAATTCCGGACACAAGAGGAGATCCCAATCACATACCCACACCGATACGTTAGCATCCTACATGCTGCACTGCACTCTCTATGCATTTGCCTCGTATTCTCTCCGAAACTTCTCTTTGCACGTCTTACTATTTCTCACCTTGCCCGTCTCGTTTGTCTCATGTCTTCCGTGTCACTCCATCCCCCGTACTCTTTGTTTTTTTCGGTAAAGTCACGTAGGTAAAACATAAAATGAATGAAAACGCTTAAGCGGTTTGTGCTTTCGCTACGTTGTCCCCACCTGAAGAAGGACGCTTGTGTTGCGCCCGAAACGTCGTGATTTAATTTAGTTGTTTTCATCAATTTAATTAAAATTTGTACCTACGTGACTTTACCGAAAAAACCAAAGACTATGAATCCTCGCAGTCACGAAAGCTTCAAATCCATCCCCTGTCTCTGTCTCATGCCCCTCGTCTCCCGACGTCGAAATACGTATCTTGCCTCAATTCCTCTGTCTCGCTGTGTCCCATATCTCCAGGTCTCTCCTCGTCTCTCCACGTCACCGCATATGTCTCCCTGTCTTCTTGTGTTCCATATCCTGGCTCCCTTTCTAAATCCCTCAACCAATGTCTTGAGCTCTCTCGCTGTCTCCCGCTGTCTCCAATATCCCCAGGCTCCACGTGTCTCTCCTTATCGCCCTCGTGTCTCCACGTCCAATATCCCCCGTCTCCCTCCACTCTCCGTCTCTTTCTCCCGGTACCTTCACGTCTCTTCCCTATCGCTCGAGATTCCAAGTCCGCTGTTTCCCCGTCTCTCTCGAAACAAAGACAAAGGTCCTCCGTGTAGCCTTAACAGACTGTTGGGGCAAGTGCTGTTAGCGTGCACTTATGGAAGCCGGCACGGCACACAAGGGGGTGGGTGGCCAGCACCACGCTTGACCACCTTTGTCTCCCTAGTGGCGATGTTTACACACCGCACCAGGTACTTATTTAAGGCTGAGTCGACCGAGGGGAGGTCCGGGACCGGTACAGATAATCGTCGCGGGTGTTGGCCGTGAGCGGGAATCGAACTCGGGCCGCCGGGTTCGTCGCGCAGCGCGCTAACCGTTGCACCACCGCTCCCCACATCTCGTACAGGCGTCGAACCCGTTCTGGCAGTCTCGGAGCTCGGGCGTGGGCTCCGGGGGTCGCTTCCGATGCCCGTCGTGCCGGCACGAGGTGGTGCTGGACCGACACGGGGTCTACGGCCTCCAGCGCAACCTCCTCGTGGAGAACATCATCGACATCTACAAGCAGGAGTCCACCAAGTGCGGGACAACCTCATCATGCACATCGTCCATTCACTCACTCACTCACTCGTCCATTGCACAGACCGTGAACTCAATTTCTCAATGCCTTATTCTTTCATTGACTCGTGGAGAACACCATCGACATCTACAAGCAGGAGTCCACCAAGTGCGAGACAACCTCATCATGCACATCGTTCATTTAATTTCGATTTAAAGCTTTCGTGACTGCAGGGATTCATCTTCTTGGTTCTTTCGGTAAAGTCACGTAGAATGGAAATAATAAAATAAAACAAATAAAACATAATATTATTACGTTTAAAAATTATTACGTCGAGGCAGCAACGTGGCCACAGCCCCACAACTGACCACATAACCGTGGTTTTAGAGTTTTTATTTTCTTAAATTTGGTTTTAAATTCGGGTCGTGAACAACTTAGACACACCGCATTGTTACGCATCAAACGATGGGAACTATGGTGGTTGATGTTCTGTTTTCTTTCAAGCTGTTTCTGGTTTTCAGAATTGTAATTATAGACGCAAGTTATGTTGTCGATTTAGAAAAAAAAACTCTCGTTGCTTGTTGTGAGCATGCTCCTCAACTGCCCCGAGCAATCGGCAGAGGAAGCGTATTTGAGTGCACATTCTGCTTGTGCCACCCAGGCACATGACCTTGTTTCGCAATGCACTTTGTAAATATGTCACCCAATATGTTGGCGCGGCGGCCTTAGCTACACTTTGTAAATGCGCTCACCCAGGCAGATGACACACTCGCAATGGGTACACTTTGTGAATGTGTCATCCATGGCAGGTGGGGCATTGCCTTGCGGCTGCACTTTGTTTACGTGCCAGCCACACGGATGCCATTCTCTTTGGCTGCAATCTTAATTTTAGAACTTTCGTGACTGCAGTAAATGATTATTTGGTTCTTTCGGTTAAGTCACGTCTAAAGATAAAATAATAAATTAAATTAAATAATAGCATACGACGTTTCGATTGCAACACAAGCAATCATCATCAGGTATAATGAAATAGCGACATAAAATCTAACCAGAAAACTATAGACAGACATATTAGCAGACAGATATCACCAAGATACATAGAGGGAGCAACACAGGAACCAGAGAGGGGTGATCATCTCTGTGGGGTGGCCTTAAATAGACAGAGGGGGGAGGAGGCAGAGAGAGGGAGGGGGTTAGAGAAAACATTTGCATATCAATGAGTGGTCCAAAAACAAGGTTCTGCAAGTGCGATGACACGGCAAGCAAGTCTGAAAATCAGAAGGACAAACTAAAATTCAATAACCTGTGTTGTATTACATTACATTTCGATATTTTGCTAGGTTATTGAATTTTAGTTTGTCCTTCTGATTTTCAGACTTGCTTGCCGTGTCATCGCACTTGCAGAACCTTGTTTTTGGACCACTCATTGATATGCAAATGTTTTCTCTAACCCCCTCCCTCTCTCTGCCTCCTCCCCCCTCTGTCTATTTAAGGCCACCCCACAGAGATGATCACCCCTCTCTGGTTCTTGTGTTGCTCCCTCTATGTATCTTGGTGATATCTGTCTGCTAATATGTCTGTCTATAGTTTTCTGGTTAGATTTTATGTCGCTATTTCATTATACCTGATGATGATTGCTTGTGTTGCAATCGAAACGTCGTATGCTATTATTTAATTTAATTTATTATTTTATCTTTAGACGTGACTTAACCGAAAGAACCAAATAATCTTTGGCTGCACTTTCTAAATATGCCACCGAGGATGACAACACATCGTCCTTGGGTGCACTTTTCCACATGTGTCACCTACCCTGGTCACTTCACCGCCATTGCCCTGACCCTCACCCCAATCTCCCCCTCCTCCCCCTCTTCCCCCACCCCCATGCACTTGGCAGGCCCATGAAGAAGACGGACCAGCCGATGTGCGAGGAGCACGAGGACGAGCGGATCAACATCTACTGTATCACGTGCGGCGTGCCCACCTGCTCCATGTGCAAGGTGTTCGGGGCTCACTCGGGATGCGAGGTGGCGCCACTGGGCACCGTCTACAAGAAGCAGAAGGTGACTTACATCTGTGGGTTGGGGGTAGAGGGGTGCCGGACTGGCTGGTGCGGGTAAGGGGGCTGGGGGCCGCGGGGTTGTGGGCCAAGGGGCGCTGATTGTGAATGTGTCACAGGTCACAACAACGCCCCCCTTACGATCAATCAATGGATTCTGGGTCATCCAGTTTGCTCCCACACCAAGCCCAACACTCGTTCGTGGCAATGACCAAGTGTCTCAATGTATATTGAACTTATTTCGCACCGCACGTAGCCAACCGTGCTAATCGGAGGCGCTGGGGAAGGACAGTTCTCAACAAAGGTAACAGGGACCCTCCTGACAAAGCGTCTTGAGGCTCAGTGTGAGGCTGCCCTGGGTAATTAAAGACCATGATCCTTCAAACGAGATTCGAAGCTTTCGTGACTGCCGGAATTACTCTTTGGTTCTTTCGGTAAAGTCACGTAGAAAGAAATAAAATTAGATAATAATAGAATACGACGTTTCGATTGCAACACAAGCAACCATCATTAGGTACGAATGAATGAGAAAACAAACATAGTAAACTTGGAAATATAATGCAATACAACACAGAGAGTCGGCCAACACAAGAGTCAACACCCCACCTGGTTGATTACGTTCTTCCAAAGATTGCTAAATTTGAGAGAGAGACAAAAAAACATAAATACGGAGACACACAGACAGACACACAAGCAGAGAGAGACACACACATAGGCATACAGGGGGTGGAGCGGTCGCGCAGTGCTTAGCGCAGTGCATTATGAGCTTGTTTTTCCCACTGAAGGCCAACTCCGTGGTGAGTGATATCCGAACCCGTTCCTGGCAAATTACTACCCGATTCAGCAACCCACACCGACCACCTCCGATTAGCACTGTTGACTTGGTACGGTGCGAAAAAAGTTCAACATACATACATGAGTTTTAACACGTAGGCTTTCGCGACCAATATTATTCATAATCAACGTTTTTGGGTTTAGATCGCGTTATTTATAAATGTGTCGTAACCCTCCACCACCCGACACGGCCAATCAGTAAAAAAGTGTCACGTTGACAAAAGACAAATAGTTCACTGCTTTAGCCCACCGGTGTGTTGAAGCGTGAAACCACAACATTTACAATTTGAGTACGACGTTTCGCTGGTTATTGCATCCAGCATCATCGGGCAAAAAACGTTGATTATGAATACAAACATGCGTGGTCAAATGGTCAAACAGTTCCCTCCAGCTGCACGACATTGCGAGGCCCTCATCCAGCAGTGGTTTTCGCAAAGGTTTGCACATCCCATCGCGTCAATGAGTAGGCTATCAATCTCTCCCCCCCCCCACCCTGTTCACACCCACCACATTTCTGCCGGTCGCGTGCCACGCGCAGGGCGACCTGAGCGACGGGATCGCCCTGCTCGTCGCCGGGAACGACCGCGTGCAGGCGGTCATCGGACAGATGGAGGAGACCTGCAAGGCGCTGGAGGTGCCGTCGCAGTCCACGTTTTATTCGGCGTTGCCGACTCGTCTCGGAAACGCGTTTGTCTTTTCTTTTGTAATCTTCGAATGTTTTCGTTCGAAAGTTCTGCTCTGCTTGGCTTCGCGTCGTAAAAAAATAAATTATTCGTCTGGAGGTTTTTGCAGTAAGCAGCACCTTGCCCCATGCGCTAATGTTCCGCGAAAGGAGATATCAGAGATTCCATTGAGATCCCTTCAAGTCACCTTTTTAAGCCACACCCGTAGGGAGTAATGTAATTTTTCGCATGCCCTAGCCACAGGGAAACCACAACAAAACTACTTTTTATTTTACTAGGTAAAGCCCACTGAACTATTAACTCTTTTTCAGAGGCGACCTGGCCACAAATGATAGCTCAAAGAAGTGGCTTATTATGTGGAAATTTATAGCAGCCAAATAATCTAAATGCATGTTTCTAAATGAGAAAAAAACCACGCGACAACGGGGAGAATATGCAAACTTCAAATAGACAGGCGTCAGGGTTGAGATCAAACCCACGACCTCCTGCAAACCAGGCAAGGTAGATAACATCTCGCCGATATTTTAAATTCGCAGAGAAAGAAAATATCCAAATTAGGTGACAAAGCATTGTCACTTAGTGTCTACAAGAAAATTTCATCACACTCAGAGCCAGGATTCAAACTTAGAATATCAGTGGTAGCTGTTCAATATCTTTGACTCGGATATTATGAATCCACCGAGAGATACACCCAGACCCAGGACTCAAACCCAGAACATCATCAGTGTCTCGGATAGAGCCATTCTGAACTCGTGAGAATGCCAAAGAAAGACACCCAGACCCAGGACTCCAACCCAGAATCATTGCCAACTCCCATTACTGCTAAATCAATGTCATTACAAATCCACCAAGAAACCAGGACCCAGTGCTTGAACTCAGAATCTCATCTGTACGAGCTCATCACTTCCAACATGGCCATTATGGAACCCCTGTGTTGACTTTTATCTTCTTGGTTCTTTCGGTAAAGTCACGTAGAAGGGAAGTAATAAAATAATACAAATAAAACATAATAAAATAATTCTCACGACGTTTCGGCCACAACGCAAGCAGCCGTCCTGTGTTGACTCTTCCATCTCCTGCAACTTCTCCTTCGACCTTTCACCTCACCGCCACCCCCCACCCCCCACCTCTTTCGCAGGCGAACAGCCGCCGCCAGAAGCAGATGCTGTGCGAGCAGTTTGACGGGCTGTACGCGGTGCTGGAGCACCGCAAGCAGGAGATGCTGCAGGCGGTGACGCGCGAACAGGACGAGCGCATGCAGCGCCTGCGCACGCACATGCGGCAGTACGGCGAGCACCTGGAAGTGGCCTCCAAGCTCGTGGAGAACGCCCTGCAGTCCATGGAGGAGCCCGAGATGGCACTCTTCCTGCAGGTGAGTAAGCGGCGTCTTCTCAATCTTTCAACAACAACATCTTCGTCGTCGTCACCATCATCAGCCAGCAGCCGTGACGCTGTCGAGCTTGCTGGCCCGTCCAACCGCACCGAGTCGTCCCACGCGCCGGGCAACGAAGTGGGGGGGTAAGGCAAGCGGTGGGGAAGTGGGGGGGGGGGGTCCAATTTCATTCCTTTCACCACAGGGCTCATGCCTACCATGCGAGGCCACGGGCATCAGCCATGATCTACCCGCTGTGGAATGAAGGCCACCACAAGCCGTCACCGCCTTGCACAGTCACCGGATGTAACGCATGACCTGGGTCACCGCGATGGCTATGAGATGTTAACTCCCTCGCCTGCTGTGCAGTAGGTCGTGGGTTCGATCCAGACCCTGACACCTGTGTATTTGGAGTTTGCACGTCTCTCTTTCCGTGGTCTCGTGGATATTTCTCCGGGTCCTCCGTTTTTTTCTCTCCATATTTAGAAACATGCGTTGAGAGCATTTGACTGATATACATTTCCACGTGATGAGGCACATGGTCGAGCTATCATTATGTGGCCAGTTCGCTTCTTATGAAGAGCTATAGAGCTCAGTGGGCCTTACCTGGCAAAATCAAAAATATTTTTTTTAAGTTTAGTTTATAACAAACCCACCTATCTCTACAATCCACCACAGTCCTGCACATGAGCCGATCTCGTCATCGTTTCATCTCCGCGGTCGATGTCTTCTCACTGCTGCCCAAAGTGCCATTACCCTGCTTTGCAGGCAGTATGATCTCTGTAACTCGAATTTGTTCTCTGAACTATGTGTGTCCGGGTGTGTTTGTGACTCAGCGTAAATATATCGCCTCGACGTTACTTAATTTATGTTCATCTTTTCCTCAGTAGCATTGTGGTGTACCTTTCTAATCCCTGCTGGTACCCTTTGCAAGTATTTATTGTATCAATATCATCCAACGAAACTTATTGATTGCGTCTTCAAATTTTGTGTGTGTTTTGTCTCTTATCAGAATGCCAAGCCACTCATTCAAAAGTAAGTATATCTTAAGTGTTATTCATAATGATGATGATTATGACCATAATACTGGTAATGGATAGTCATGATAACAATGATGATGATGATAATGAGAAAGACTACAAATATAATAACAACAATCACGATGGTGATGATGATGTTATGTGATGTGATTATAACGCTGCTGCTGTTGCTGGTGATGATCATAGTGATGTCATAGATCTTTAAGATTAAACCAATGATATTCACAATCACGTAATAATAAGAGTGATGACTACAACGATGTAGATCACACTCAACAAATGACAATTCCGAAAAAAAAATGCAACTATATAGCGTCTAAATGCAATTTAAAGGGTGAAATGGTGGGGCGAGGTAGGGGGTGGTGGGGGCTGGTCAGGGCAGGGAGACATGAGAGAGCAACACCACGGCACTGCTAACGGTCATCAATAAACAATAATGTCAATCGTGATGACGCGAGTGGTGATCCAACAATCATTCTGATGACGACGACGACGATGATGTTGTTGATGGTGAGACGACGTGACGAGGGTTAGGAGATAATTGTTTTTTTACCCTTCTATCTGGCAACAAAACTGACACCTTTTTTTACAAGGAGTCATGTTTGCATAGACCACAATACCTGCAGTCATAATGCTAACAAAAAACATAGCTCTGATAATGTGCACTGTCCTTGAAGTTGATTGGTCCACACCCGAGACAGCTTTCCTTAGAGCCTAGTCTCACATGGGTTGGACCAGATGACGCCAAAAGGCGCACAACTCAAAGACAATGCACCATCAGAGTATGAGAGCTCGGGGTAAGCAGGGTGGCAAATGAGGTTCCAATGGTGAGGGTTAGGAGGTTGGCCCATTTCTCGACGCCGGCCGTGTTTCTCCACGCAGGATCATCGAGTCGTCCCAGGCGACCCACATCCAGAAGATGGAGCCGGGCTTCGAGAACATGGACCGATTCATGGCCAGCTTCGAGCAGGAGGAGGCCCTGCTGAGGAGGATCACCTTCCTGAGCAGTGCGTAGAGCACGGTCACGTCCCCTCCCCTCTCCTCGCCGTAGCAGACCTGGTGGTCTCACCTCTCTCGTCCATCGCCCGTATTCCCTTCGCTGTAAGGGATGACGGAATTGGTGGCGATGGAACAGCAGCCGAACGAGCGAGCACTGCCAGAGATGGAACGACGCAATAAGCGTCTGTGCAGGAGCGGAATGGACTTACGGCATCTCGAGACCACGGTGGAGGGTGAATATGTTGCCAGGCCTTCATCCAGCGATGGATTTCACACAGCCGTTGGTGACAATGATCTGTGTTTCTGTTGCCAGCTGTTCATGCTGGCCACTGTTTCTCAGTGTCGGATGTCTCCAGTATCAGCTATATTGCATTTTTATTGCCGCTTATCCTTGAGGTGTCTCCACCGCTAGCCATCGATCGTGTCAGCCGTCTCAAAGCTTTAGTTGTCTCCAGTGTGTTTCTATTTCCCAGAGACAAACTCCCCAGTGTCAGCTGCTTCCCCGTGCATCTCACAGCGAGTGGCGGAGGCGGAGGTGAGAAGCGAGACGAGGAGGAGGAGGATGAGGAGGTGTTGGTGGAGGAGGTGGAGGTGGTGTACACGGAGGGGGAGGATGGGCAAGCGGACGACTCGGTCGAGCAGGGCGCTGGCGCCGTTGGAGTCGGGGTGCAAGCGGGGCCCAGCGGGGTCAAGGGGGCGACGGGGGAAGGGACGCGAGCCCCCCGTGAAGACGGAGAGGTACGTCAACGCATCACCACCGTCAGGGGCTATCGTTGTTTGTTGTCGGAGTAATCATTGTCATCACAGTATAAAGTTCATCATGTCACAATCATCGTGTTATCATCGTCACCATTCTCACATTGTCATCATCGTTATCATCCTCTTGAGTACTGGGTTTCATCAGTGTAGCTTAAACCCGGATTAAATTCCAGGATCTCGGTATTGCTGACTCTGGCCCATAAGCCAGCCAGCTACCTCCGAGTTCCTACTGCAAGTTCTGTTTCCCGCTATTAATCTCCCACTCCCCATCTGCCCGTCTCCCACTCCCCCAGCCTCAAGCTGCGTTGGATCCGCATCTGGCCGATTCCAGCACAGGGGAGGCGCCCAGCCGGCACGTGTTCTCCTTCCCGTGGCTCAACACCGCCAAGCACTGATCGCAGGGAAGCCGTGTTCGCCGTCTCGACCATCTCGCCCCGAGTGAGAGGCAGAGAGTGGGGATCGATCGGCGCCTTGAGTCACCCAAGTCATCTCGGTCAACCCACGGCACCTGGTCCTGTCCCGTGGACTTCTGTTCAGCCGGCGAGCCTTCGACACTTCACGCGGCCTCAAAGTGCACGTAGCCTGGCACGAGCGTCGTAGTTGATGGGCAATAATGGGAGAAGGTAAATGAGGGGGAAGGAGGTCATAATTTGTATGATTGCGATGGAGAGGAGGCAACTAGCAATTGATGAATGAACTACATTCAATTCTTGTACTCAGGATTAGTGCATTGCGTTGTGCATTTAGAAATTGACTATTTACATTGATACATATTATATGTTTATGTGCATGCCTTTAGGCTAATGGAACAAATGAGAGGCTACATGCAAAAACATACGGACAACGATGCAAACGAGACAAAGAGTAATCGATTATTTATTTGAATGGTGAAGCTGAATAATAGAAATAGAATCATTGAAAGGGTGAATCGTCATATGGCCTGTGGAGAGGGAATACAGTGTAAGATGTAGGGGCGACATCAAATGAGATGCATGCAGAAGTGCAAACACTTCCTGTGGATTCATTTAAATTTTGTAACATTTATTAATGGGAATTATTTTCCTTTTCCCAGAAAATGCTTTGCTGTTTAGCTGAACGTTGCTCTACTGTTCGTTAAAATTAAATTCCTTCCTGCTCAAACGAGCATTGTATGGCATTCACTTCTGTAGGTGGCCCATAGCCAGAGGTGGAAATTCCACATTCCCATGGCAGGGGCCAGTTTATACACGGGATGACCACAATTCACTTGCCACAAAGTGATACTCATTTTATCGTGCTGTGAATGGGATGCTGGGCTGATTGGATACCCGATCGAGAATTCAACTTAAAACCTTCTCATCAAGCACCTAAGCACATATAAGTGTCAATTGATGTACTTTCATTTCTGAAATTATACAAAAGCCATTGTTTCTTTACATATTGTGTAGGCTCGGTTATATGAAGGGGTCGTACATCTATCTCTCTGTCGGCGTCAGCTTAAACTGACAAAGAGGTTTTTAAATAAAGACACGAGCTATATTAGAACATCTTTTTTCGTGCAGATATTAACTTGGTATCTTGCGGGGTTTTTTGTTTGTTTTAAACTTTCCCAGAATACATTGTTTCCGTTAGTGCGTAGCAATATTTACGGAGCGAAAGTCACCGTGCCCAGCTATCGTCACTCAGTGGCGCCTCATTCTCACTTATTCCCAGCGTGCGATTGGGCCGCACAGGCCAAACTAGATGCGGCTAAAAAGAAACCAAAGAGTATGAATCCTTTCAGTCACGAAAACTTCAAATCTAGAATTAGATGCGGCTGTTTTGGTTGAGCCAAATAACGATAATCACACACTGGATTTCCATTGAATAGTAAAAAGAAGAAAAAATTGGGATTATTTTAATTAAAAAATATATTCGTACACATTGGGCCACTTGTGTGCTGTGATTTGTGCACCGTTTTTCACAGTCGCGTTACGTGTCGCCTATTTTACAGTAAATGACTGCTGATAACTCCGTGAGCATTGAAAGTTTACACGTCGCGTTACCACTCTGTAGGGAGATGTTAAATAAACCCTTGTGGCTGCTCTCTTGAGCCACCGTAACATTGCAGTTGAGGTCGACACTTTGTTTTTACCAGTGAATCCGGCCCACGTGTCTCTTGAGCAATGTCTATTAATAATACTGTGCACAACAAGATGTAAACATGCTGAGATGTAAACGGTCACAGCGACGAGGCTTTGTGAGCTTATACCCGCTAGTGCGGGGCCTGTAGTATGTTATAAAGGGGCCCTTAATAAAACAAAACTAAGATTAAAACACTTTTTTTACTTGCATAGTAAAGTAATTGTATTTTTTCATTTGCTTTACAGCCAGATAATACGACAAATCGCTAACATTAAACACCCAGTCGTTCATAAAAGTTGAAGGCAGTATAGTACTATAGTAATAGAGCAAGTGCGGTGCCCGTAGCATTTGCAGCTACTTGTGCGCCTAGGATAATCCGGTACTGCACACACACATCACTTGTGTATGTTTACAGCAGCTTCTTTCAGATCGTTTTCGTCTTCTCGAATTCATATTGAAATTGTTCTATTCGCGAGCTTCAGTGTTCAACCGCAACTCTGGCAGAGCAGCAGTGTGCTCGAGAACGGAGCCACAGAAGGGGATATCACACAACTGATTCAGAGGGCATTTAAAATGACCTTTTATCCACACCGTGGATGCTGCATTTTTCTACGTTGTTTCCTTCTCACAGCTAGAAATTTGGAAAATTAAGTCGTGGATTATTTGTGCAGCGATTGATGATCAGGCTGAGAACATCAGCTCACTAAAACTTGAGGCACCACTTTAATTGCAGACAGCTGAAACCCAGATTTGGACCCAATATATCAGCTTTGCCGGCTCAGCGTACGTGTGTTGAACTTCTATCGCACCGTACGTAGCCAACCGTGCTAATCGGAGGTGTGTCTGACCCTTACGCCAGCTGGTCACCCCTTGTTTCTGTCTTGAACATCCTTAACGCGCGGCCTATAAGAACTGCTTGTGTAATGAAAGCAATGTTGTAACTCTACCATGGTGTATTCTACTTGTCTTGTGAGGCATTGCCATCACAGCGAAACTCGAATGTCCAAGCTGCCAAGCGAGTACTTCACTCACCCTGAGTGGGGATCGTCAGTGCAGTGTCGCCACGCTGCAGAGAGTGTGTCAGCTGCTTCGGTGTTGTGTCTGCTGTCAAATTCGATTGGCTTTGCACACGCAGTTCGGGAGTGTTGTTCACGTTGTGTACATGGACACATTGCGCCACATCTACATTAAATGAGATTAAAAACCGAAAGGTTTTGTTTTGGTCATGTAATTCCTGCACCCATCTTTGTGTTTCCCCATGAGTCAATTTGAGATGTTTCACCTGGGGAACGATGGGGAGGGGAGGGGGTGGAAGGGGGGTGTGGGGGGGGTGGAGGGGGGAGTGGAGTGGAGGGAGTGGGGGGGTAGAGGGAGGGGGGAGTGGGGGGTGTGAGGGGGTCGAGGGGGGAGTGGAGGGATGGAGGGGGGTGAATGGGGGAGGTGGAGGGGGGGACTGGGGGTTGAGGGGGGTTGGAATGGGGGGGGGCGGAATGGGGGGTGGAATGGGGTGGAGGGGATGGGGGGTGGGGGGATGGGGGGGGGTGGAGGAGATGGGGGGGTGGGGGGATGGGGGGTGGGGGATGGGGGGTGGAGGAGATGGGGGGTGGAGGGGATGGGGGGGTGGGGGGATGGGGGGGGGTGGAGGAGATGGGGGGGATGGGGGGGGTGGAGGAGATGGGGGGGATGGGGGGGTGGAGGGGGATGGGGGGGGTGGATAGGGGGGGTATGGGGGGGGGATGGGGGGGGTGGAATGGGGTAGAGGGGATGGGGGGGGGTGGAGGGGATGGGAGGGGATGAGAGGGGATGAGAGGGGATGGGGGGGTGGAGGGGGGGAATGGGGGGGTGGAGGGGATGGGAGGGTGGAGGGGGATGGGGTGGGGGTCACCGTGTCACGTGGGACGCGCCTGCACGTCAAGGAGGAGGAGGCGGCGTTTCGGCATCGTGGAGCAGTCGCTGCCACTTCGCGATGGAGGACATTAAAGGTGAATCTCTTGCATTCAATAAAACAACTTTATTAGTATTATTACAAGTTCAATGCTGTGTGTTCTCGTTCACAAAGTGGTGCTCGCAGTCGCGTCATCTGCGCGCCGTTGCATCTATGGGTTCAGCTTTAACCGAATTCAGTCTTGACCCGTGCAATCGGAGTGCTCTGCCGGAAGAGGCGAGGGAGACCCGGCGGAGCGTCTAGGCGACGAGGGGGCTTGCCTAGGCCGCTACGGGATCTGTTTTGTCGAGGCAAATTTTACTTTTAACGATTGACAAACATAATTAATGCGCACATCAATACATGCATACACACAAGGCAAAGACAACCCATTGTATAACCTGTTGGGGCAAGTGCTGTTAGCCAGCACCACGCCCGGCCGCCTTTGTCTCCCCAGTGGCGATGTTCTACACACCGCACCAGCTACTCATTTGAGGCTGAGTCGACCTAGGGGAGGCCAAGCACCGGTTCAGATAATCGGTTGAGATAATCGTCACTGATGTTGGCCGTGAGCGGGAATTGAACTCGGGTCGCCGGGTTCGAAGCGCAGAGCTCTAACCACTACACCACCGTCAACGCACATGTGTGTTGACGCGTGTGTGTGTGTGTACAATACAATGTACATACATACAATGTGCATTTATCTAGCGTCACATCCCAACAACAACAACAACAGCAGCAGCCGCCGCCGTTCGCCACGAAGTTGGTGGTGGTGGTGGCTGTCACCAGGGCGCTTACGGCTTGCGATGCCTCATCCCACGTGTTGACCAAGCAAAGACTCTTTGTCGGCATCGTCTTGCTAAGTTGTGTCGCAGTAGGAGGGACGATGGTTGTTGTTGGTGTTGGTGTGTGTGTGAGAGAGAGGTCCCCATTGAGGCAGGAACGTAGCGAGCTCGGGGGGCAGGGGGTGACTTGGCCCCCCACCCCCCTGGTGGCCAAAGCTTCACACCCACCATGAGGTTTGTTTGCAACAGTGGAAACATAACAACGCATTAAACGCGGTTTAAATTAAAGCAAATTATGGAAATGCTTGCATTTACGTTCCACGTGTTAATTTCATTGTGGAGCAGCAACGGTTGGCTTCCGCAAAGTGCGCACACCCCCTGAGCTTGATTGTGTAGTTTAGCCACTGCCATTGAGTGATTAATTTGCGGTGTAAATGAAGAAATTTGTAGTCGTGACGCCGGCACACAATGGCCTAGCTCTTGCTAATAACGTCACGGGGTCTGTAACGTCCACTGAGTGAAGTAGACGTTGCGTGGTTGTGGAAGTGTGTTTTTGCGGTGAATACACACCGCAGTATTTACCAGGGTGGCCCACCGGAATCGAAGCGTGTACCTCTGCAACGAGTGGCCAAGTTTTTGACGCTGAGGGGTCAGGGTAGGGTCCGTGTCAAGTCAGTCAAGGGCTGGGAGATTCGGACCTTAATCCATGATCCATACTCCCAAACCAGGTTTTGAAATCAGGACTCCAGAATCCTGAATCCATAACCTGGACTCCTAATAGACTGCAGGTTCTGAAATCTAGGCGTGAGATTCCTGAATCCATAATCCAAACTAGGCTTCATATTCCAGACTCCGGGTTTTGGTATTTGGACTTCAGTTATCTGAATCTAGCATCCAGAATTTATACTCTGGATTCTGGAATTTGGAGTGTAGGTTGTGGACTCTGGGTTATGGGCTCTGTGATCTGGGTCTTCATGCGGCGCTCTCCTCCCACAGCACAAGAGCAGAGAAGTGGAGATCACCAGTGATGTGGGGGACAAGGGAACGGCAGACCCGGGCAGTGTCCTCCAGCACGGAGTTCTTGCTCAAAGGCCCATAGTCCACCGGGGCTGACTTCCACCCGTCTAGCTCATAGTTTCCCCTCCCACGCCACCAGCGCCACGTAGTGGAGATCCACACTTGACCCCTCGGCCGTCACCTGAAACTGGCCTTGACTCCCACAAGCGAAGTGAGCCTTACGAATGGCCTCGTCATTCTGAAGCCATTCTCCTTGCTTCTGGCGGCTCAGCGACTTCGTCTCCTCAAGGAATGTGTTGAAGGGAGAGTCACTGTCCCGATGCATCGCAGCGTGGGGCACGTTGGCCAGCGCGTGCACGATTCCAAGAATGCCGCGCAGCGTCTGCACTGGCTGGGTTACATGGTATACGTCCCCGTGGGTGGCCGCCCCCCCATCTTCTCCGCAGTGGTGGACAGCTCGGGACAGAGGTAGGACGAGAGTGTGCGTTGGGTGAGAGACTTGCGACCACGCTGCTCCCGTCCAACCTCAGCAGATCCCGCGCCCCCAGGCCCTAGCAGGGGCAGCAGTTCACCGCCTCTGGGTTGGATTCCAACGGCATAACACTTTGGTGTGCAGCTATGGCTGTAGAAGACAAAGAGAGCTGCAAAAAGGAGAGGGAAAATACAGGAAATACAGGAGTAATACAAAGGTGGCCAGGGCGTAGGTGTGCAGTGCCAGGCTAGGTGCACCTTGAGGCCATGTCAAGCGTTGAAGGCTTGCTGGCAGGAAATGACTGGCAGATGCACCACTTACGCTCTCCACAGTACCACGTTGCTGCGTTTGTGAGCACTGCTCTTCCCCCCTCCGCTGTTATTGGATGCCTGCCTCTCACGGCCCAGTAGCATCCTTCATGAGCATACTTGCACCTATACCTAACCTTTTTTGGTACCTCTTGCTGTCCTATTTGCACTGTATTCTTTAAATTGGTGTGTTTTGTTTACAACTGTTAAATACCTCGTTTATTGGTTGTACAATGCTATATTCCTGAGCACCATGTACTCGTTTTCTGCAATATAGATTTTTCTCAACGGGATCGTCTGTGTAACAAATAGTTAAGTTGGTACCAGTCATCGGCAAATCTGATTAGCTCCACATCCTTCAATACCACATCAGTCCATCTCTTCTCCAGCCCGTACTGCAACTGTTTAGTCCCCTCTATCTGGCCAAACAGAAGCTGCTTAAGCAGTACACAAACAGTACACACACAGTGCACACCGTACTCAAATCGAATAGTGTCTTAAGAATACGTTATTACGTTCATATAATATGTATATTAATGGATCCTTTACTGCATTCACTAGAGGCTTTAGTGAATGCGGTACATGATCCAATGGCGAAAATTATTCTGAATTCGAATCGTGATCACGAAATGAAAACGATGAATGGGATTGTGAGGTGGTGGATATACAGACAGGCAGCATATTGGGTGCCCTCATGTCAAACGACGGCCGATCGCGATGACCGGAGTAAGATTTCACTTCTTAAGAAGCGGATTAGGGGCTTGTATGAGATGTGGTCCTTTCAGGGTACACTTGTGATATGCTAGGGGTGAAAAATAATAGAGTACTGCTCATGCAATACAAACACTGAATATGATAATGACACATTACAAGTCAGAATCGGGATCAACCTAACCTACTGGAAACAAGTTTCGTATATTTACTTAAATACCAACTTAATGACGTTATATATTGTGTTAATTCCAAATAACCATTGTGGTAATCATTACATATGGTTAACGTCAGTCTACATTGTAATATAATGATTGACATAACATATACCTTGTGTAAAAGTTCTAGATGCATGCATGAGATACTTCTTAAAACGTAAGCTTAGTTGTGGCTACAATTCAACATTTGGTAACATAATTGAAATGAACACTGCAACGAATCTTGGCTTGGGTTTGAGCTTAGTTTAAGGGGAAGCTGCAAGTTGAATACTGGCTTCAATTTAATTGAGTTGAATCCAAGTTTAGGTTTATGCGTCGCTTAAGTTAAAGGTCTGTGAGTTTCATCTCAGCTTCATTGTGAGCTTAAGTTAAGTGACATTTTCGAGACCAAGCTAAGTTTATGCTTAGCTTTGTTAAAACATGATTCCAGTTGAATGTCGTTTTGCGTTGCTGGGTTGAAGATGGCTGTGGTTGAACGAGCCTCCTCACCACTCCCCGTCTCACCTGACAGTGTTCCCGCTACGCTGCGCCGTGCAGCAGTACGCCTGGGGCAAGCTGGGCCTGGCGAGCGAGGTGGCGCAGCTCGTGGCGGCCAGTGACACCACCCAGCGCGTCGAGCCCGGGCAGCCCTACGCCGAGGTGAGGGACCATCGGCATCACCGGGCAGCGTCTCTTTGGGCGTAGACATCAAACAAAGAGGGTCGCTGTATGGGCGCGCGTTCCTATGAGCTTCTGCGGCCGTCTGGAACGCTCTTCCTTCCGATATTAGGAAGCCACTGGAGCTATGTAGTTTTAAATCATCTAGATTGAAAACTCATTTCTTTAGAACTGCTTTTTGTGTTAAGTTTGTTGTCCTTCTCCCGCGCCTTCGATTAGCACGGTTGGATACGTACGTTGCGAAAGATGTTCAACATACATACATAGGCGGTGTCGCCATAGGGACGTGTAAGTGTCGCCCCTTCATATATGTGTGTGGCGGACACAAGGTGGAGTAGGATATGGCTTGGCCTCTTCATATCTCACGCTCATTTTTCACGATTCATTTTAGACATTCAAGGCTAGGAGAGCCAATACAAATTCCCGAGAGAAATGTCAAGCACGAGCTTGTCTGCTGTCTTGTTTAATCTTCCTCCACTACCCTCCCCGCCACTGCCGTCGCCGCCAGCTGTGGATGGGCACCCACCCGAAGGGGGATGCACAGATCCGGGATGATCGAGTGCAGCCGCCCACGCTGTCGCAGTGGATTGCAGCTCATCCAGATTCATTGGGGTCGAAGGTCAGGGATCGCTTCGGCGATCAGTTGCCCTTCCTCTTCAAGGTGCTGTCCGTCAACATGGCGCTGTCCATCCAGGCGCACCCCAACAAGGTGAGGCATGGGGCGTGCGAGGGAAACAGATCTTGTTAGGGAATTCGTAAACGGCAAAAATAACTGCTTGGTCTCTTGAGTTCAGGCATCTGTTGCTAGGATGTTATAAATTTCATGGAGAGGGGATGCAACTGGAAATTTTTGAATATAAAATGAGAGGAAAGCATTGCAAATGTTGGCAGTAAGGTGAGAGTGATGGGTGGGACAAGTGTCCAAGGTGGCGTAGAGCAGGTTATCGAGACAGCCATTGGAGTGGGACCCAGAATTTTGCAAACTTGGGGAACACTTAAAGCCACATAGGGGAAGCGATGAGACTGTAAGATGTGTCCTCTACGGACTTGTTGACTGTATAACAATCTAGAGGGTGGCGATGACAAGACTAAGAACATTTATTGTTGTTCGTCAACTGCAACAGTTTGAGAATCTCTAACAGAAGAAAGGTTCTGATAACAAAGTGGAGTGGCATCATCGGCACTGGCTGAAAGATGTCCTCTTGACCTTGGCATGAAAGCCACCCTGCTTAATAATGTAATGCCTCGTTATGTTGTTGTTGTTATGATCCGTGTATGTATGCTTGCCTATCTCCACCGGGCAGTCTCATGCCGAAGAGCTTCACGCCAAGTTTCCTCAGCACTACCCAGATGCCAACCACAAGCCCGAGATGGCGATCGCCCTCACACCCTTCGAGGGCTTGTGCGGATTCCGCCCGACACAGGAAATCCTGGATTTCCTACATAGTGAGTGATCCCTGCAGTGCTGCGATTGAGAAATGTGCTTCCGGATGCAGCCGTAGCCGTAGTGTTCGTCTGTGCTTTGAGGGTGCGGTGTTGCCTTCTGCTCCGTTAAGGTGAACAATAAAGAAAGCACAAAACGACCTATGAGGTTAAGACGTTATCGTGACCAAAGCGGTCGGAAGTCATCACACCTCGTGATCACATATCATCCTTCTGTTTCACTTAAATAGTGTCGATGCTGCTCATTTCCAACCCTGGTTATTTGAGGTGGTGGCATTGCATTGAATGAACTAACGTTGACGCACCAGCACCAAAATAATCACGTTGCATTTCATGTTAACTGTTGCCAACATCGGATAATGCACCTCTCTATAAAGAGGCATTAAGCGTCGTCTTTAATGCATCGCTGCTGGCTGCTTCCCAAACAGCTGGCGGCAAACATTTTTTTTTGTATAATTGAAAAAAAAACCTTCACCCAGTCCATCAGAGGCCACTTGTGGTTAACACACAACGGCCCCCTTTCACTCAGAAGCGGACGTTTCTATCTGGTTTACATCTGGTAGGAATGGAATTCCAGAATAAATCCTGTCGCGGAATTGAGAGTTTTGACGCACGTGCGGTAACTTGGCACCCATGCAGCGCCGAGGTTTACACGCACACGGCTTGTTCCCGAGAGCGCTGGGGGTGTGTGCATTCACGGAAACTCTGCGCAACATTTTACAAAGGTCGCTTGCGGGTTTGCGCCGCACTCCCAAATCCCGCTGGCCCGGGTATCGCACTTCACTTTCCGCTCTCTTCACCAGAGTCTCTTTCCTCGTGCAAATGATTAACGACTAGGAGGGGGACAGATGGATGAGGTGCAATTTTAACTTTGTAGGTATAAAAACGATTGTGTAAATGAAATCGTTTGTTGTACTTCATATGGGGCAGTTGACTGTATCCCGAGGTAGACTGCAATTGGTTGTCTACAATGCTCATCCTGGTTTTGGTGGAGCTGTCTGTGGTGGGGCTGTACAGGCAAGAAAGGAGGTGGGGGAGGGGGGGTATTGTGCCTTGCTCGCCTCTGTTGCTTGAATGATGAATGACATAGGCCATGATGTTCTGTCATAGCAAAAACTATGCCTTTAACCTGGATATGTTCTCGTATCCATGTTGTTTCTCTTTCCGTCTTTCATTGTAATTCCAAGCATGCACCTCACCAAGCGTTCCTTCTTTACGCAATTTTAAGCTATTGCTCCTTTTTATCCTGGAACTTCACCAATAGGCCGTGACCACACGATCGTCCGGTGACGAGGGTACCTCGTGCCGTGGCATTTCTCTGCTCACAGACGTTCCCGAGTTGCGGGCCGTGGTGGGCGAGGGGGCGGCCGCGGAGCTGCAGGGCAGCGTGGGAGACGACGCGAAGGCGGCGGCGGCGCTGAAACGCTGTTTCTCCGCCGTCATGACGTGCAACAAGCAGCTGTTCGCCGAGCAGCTCGGGGGCCTGGTGGCGCGCATCTCCAAGGACGGTACGGGAGATGGCGCCGAAAGCGGGGGGCACGGGTGCGCGCACGCGCACGCGCACACGCACGCACGCACGCGTGCTCCAGCCACTGCAGACGGTGCAGATAGAATAGGTCAAGCGCTGTTGTGATCGCAATCACAATTGGTGACGTACGTTTGAGAGCGCTGAGCGATTGCCAAGAGGCAATCAATTGGGCTGAGCGATTGCCAAGAGGCAATCAATTGGGCAGGAACTCATGAGGACTTTGGCTAATCTGTGTTATAATGTCTCTGTGTGTGAGTGCCTTCGTGTCTTGGTGTATTTGTGCCTACGTGTACCTAAGGCACACAGTTTCACCTTGCAATATGAAAGAAGAAGAGTGTACCTCACCTGGCAGAAGCATCGTGGTTATGTGATCACCAATTGGCAGTAGCTGGCGGTGGTTGCTGCGCATGCCTTCCGCCTGCGCGTATGTGTGCGCGTGCTCACGTGTGTGTGTGCACGTGCTCACGTGTGTGTGTGCGCATCCTCACGTGTGTGTGCCCACAGTCGCCGAGGGCAAGGACACCTCATCGAGTCTCGGGCCCCTCCTCCTTCGTCTGCACTCTCAGTTTCCCGCTGATGTCGGCTCCTTTGTCATTTACTTCCTCAACCACATCACGCTGCAGCCCGGAGAAGCCATGTTCCTGGGCGCTAACGAGCCTCACGCCTACCTGTCCGGAGGTGCGGCTCTCGAGGTCATACCGCTCGCCGGGTCACGCAACAGTTAGAGAGCTTGGCAACCAATCAGCGAGGCCTTATTCCAGCAGTGGATAGAGGATAGCTGCTGCTGATGATAATAATGATGATGAAAGCTGAAGGTAAACAGTTCTGCAATTGGTTGAGCTGGGCGTGGTGGTGCATGCCTGTGATCCAACTCCTTGGATGTCAAGGGTTGGTGGATCACGCTGATTTATACGGCTTCCACAACCTGCTGGCCTCTGTGAAGTGGCCAGGAGATGGCGGTATGTTGAGCTGGTTTGTGAAACCAAGCCGTGTCGACGCATGAAAGTTCATAGTGTGTGTCGGGAACCTACGGGCCCACACTTTTCAACCTGGCAACACTGCTCCAATGTTAGCACCCTTAATCACATCTGTCACGACAGAGGCTTCTTCATACTCTGTCGAAACGCATTTTAACTTTCACGTAATTAGTGCACAACGCTAAGCTGCGTGTCGACGTGTGGCCTGCGAAAGGTGTGTTTAGTGGTTTGGTCTCTCAATAATCCAAAGGTTCCCTGCCCCTGATGTAAACACTATATAGATCCAAATTGTGTTGTGTTGTGTGGACGTCTAGTTGAAATCCGTCTTGCTGTGGTACTTATTTTTTTATTCTAAGAGACACTTTGCTCACCCCTGCCCCCTTTGGGGGATAGACAGAAGTTAATCGTTGCCCCACGGGACCTTTAATGGGAAGTTCACTTGGCGCGCCTGTAGGCCCCTCCCCCTACCTTTGTACCTCTTCCCTTATCTTACCCCCACCCCCCATATAAAAACCGATGCTCCACCAATCTCCTCCGCCCATCTTTGGACCCAGGAGTGCTGAGTTCGAGGCTTGAGTTTTCGTGAAGGTTTTTATTATACCCCCTTGTTGCGGTCTGTACCTTCTACCGGGGTTCTTGTTGTTTTGCAAAAGCAAAGAAAAGAGGGACACTTTGCCCTCTGGCGTTTGTCATTCAACATTGACCCGGGGCCGCCCCCGCGTGACACCACGCAGACTGCATCGAGTGCATGGCGTGCTCCGACAACACGGTTCGCGCGGGACTCACGCCCAAGTTCATCGACGTGGACACGCTGTGCGCCATGCTGCACTACGCGCCGGCGCCCGCCGCCTCCAAGCTGTTCCCGGCGCGGCCCGACCCCTCGGACCGCCACGCCCTCGTTTACGACCCCCCCGTGCCGGACTTCACGGTCATCCGTATCGAGGTGCTTGCCCTCGCACTGATTCGGCGATTTAATAATCGATTCGTCTGCCGCAATTCGTGCATCGGATTGTGCCCTTGAAGCTCGGATTATTTTCGATTCACTTATGTTGTATGCCATGGATTTGTCAACCTTACGGCCACGAGTGGTACTAAGTAAATGAATGTAATTGTTACATACGTAACTCTTCAAAATAACATGTAACCGTGAATCAATGGACATTGTGGCACGTGTAATGGTGCAGTTTTATTTGCTCCACCCCCCTTTTCGCTCACATTCTCCCCTCCATTGCCGCTACCCCCCCCCCCCCCCCCACATTTCTGCCAGGTTCCGGCTGGCGAGCGTTCGTACACATTGCGCGCACTGGACTCGGCGAGCATCGTGCTGACGGTGCGGGGCGAGGCGCAGGCTCAGGCCGCGGGTCGCGCCGTTGCGCTGGGCCGAGGGAGCGTGGTGTTCGTGTCGGCCGGCGAGAGCGTGCCGCTCACCGTGGGGCCCCAACACGGCCTGCTCATGTTCCGGGCCTGCGTGCTGCTCTGAGTCGCACACCATGCGTGTGTCACCCGCGTGTGTCGCACGTGTGTGTCGCGTGTGCATCACGTGTGCGTCACGTGTGCTGTGTGCCTGTGTGTGACACCCGTGCGACGCTTGTGTTGAAAGTTTCTGTGTCGTGTGTGAAATTTGCGTGTGGAGTGGTTGGCACCATCCACACTGTTATAAGTTCTCGTTCAGCCAGGGGGCGCTGTGGTGAGCACTTGCAATCGCAATCGTAAGGATTGTGACTTTCAAATTCCCTGCGTCCCCGACTTTCGAGCCAAGCAGAGTGCAGATAAGCATCCACTTGCTATTAGTATTAGCAACTGTTTATCCACACTACGGGAAACATCTTTCATGTGCTCGAATGAATAGTGATCATTGCATGGCAGCGTAACCAAATGTCGCCGAGAGACTGAATGCAATAGATAACAATGAAGTAAAACAACATTTAATATGATGGGGGTTTTATTTCGTGGCAGCGATCGTATGAGACCATCAACTCTCGCGACCTGGCAATCCGGTTTAGTTACGGAAATATGAACCCAGGATCTCACCCTGTGTTTCCATGGCCGTGCCAGCAAGGCTCCGCTTCTTGTGCCAGTGCTGTGGCCGAACGGTCTCGCTCCCCCGGCCCTTGCCCTCCATCATCCCCCCTTGTCCCCTCTTCCCAATTGCAATATTGCTTTCCATCAACATTCAATGGCTTGCCTGCTTGAATTGTCTCGCACTATCCCAGGCAGTCATATATTTAGAAATGTTTGAAGCGTCCTACGTCGCATCTCCTTTCTGCGTCGATCCCGTGAGTGTGCCCACGGGCAGTCCAACGCAGCTTGCTTGGCCGTGTCAGGCTGCCGTGGCCATCTGGACACGGCCCACTGGCCCGGTCCATGAACCGGGACGGCTCGGTTTAAAGTGGTCGTGGGAATGCAGCATCAGTTGGTGCCAGCTCACGCGTCTCTGCTATTTGTGTTTTAGCACTACTGAGCCACCTGCAATCGGCGTCAAGACTTTCCCCATCTCTTGTGAAAATACCAAGGGGGGCATAACAACTGGACTAATTAAGTTACGTGATAATTATTTATGAAATGGCACACTGTGCAGTACTTGCCTGTCAACTTGCGAACAAATTACAGTTTGGAAACTCAAATGTATGGGTGGTCGCAATGGGTAATGTTTTTAGCTGTAATCAGGTATATAGTCGCGTTTTAACAAAAATAAACTCGCCACATTTGTCATTTACACTGCCTTATAACTGGAATACATCTAATAAGCTAACGTGCATAATGATCCTTCGGAATTTCTGCCGTCAGCATCTGCACCAAGGACCGATGCAGATTTCACTCACCACTGGTGTTAGCCATCGCTGGGAATCGAACTCGGGTCACCTGGTTAATAGTCCAGCCCACCAACCACCGTGCCATTGTCCAAATGTAATTATGGGCCACCCTGTATATTTCCTTCCGTGATGAGGCAAGTGTTTATCACACGTGTGGTGAGTTTTTGTGTTGCTATGAAAGGGTATTTCACTTGAAAAGTGAGTGCATGCCACCAATGAAATGTTTGCAGACGCACTTTTTACATGCAGAGTGCATACACGAGTTTACTTATTTATTCGAAGCTATGAGTACGGTACTTTACCTACGCGTGTTAAATTAAGAATCGTGTTGGTACAATCGAAAACATTTGGGTTATGACCACTTTTTGAAATCCTTTATCGTTTTCAATAAAGCTTCTTGTGCAGAACCGCGCACGATGGTTTCATATCCACCGCTGGGAGTGTTGTTAGTGCTGTGCGCACCTTATACACAACTCTGCAGTGTAATTGTATTGTTATTATTCTTGCAGTGTCCACCTGGGTGTCACTGTTGTAGAACACTCAAGTTCACTCTGAAGGTGACGAGTTCAAATCCCCGTTGGGGCTGGACTTCACCTCTCCGCGTGGGGTGTGACGATTCACCCTGCTGGTGATTCAATTGTCACGATTCGGCACCACAATCCGATTCGCGAATCAATTCAACTGGTGAAATATTTCACAATATTTTATTACATGAGCATACACGTGTCATTAGCATATGCAGTAATTTGCATTAATCTAACAAATAATGCTAATTGATGCATTCACCCTCCAACAACAATTAAGGGTGGTGGAGCGATGCTCACAATGAGCGGAGCGCCAGGGGGCCGTACATCAAGGTGGCACAGTGAGCAGCACAGAAGGTGCATCTGTCAGTCATCTCATGTCCATAGTCTAAGTCGATGATCGCCAAACGTGGAGGACTGCTGCTTCTGTTTTATTTTAAAACATTGTTTCTGCAATTTTTATAGCAGGGCTCTAAGACACATTCGGCCACTATTGATTGGTGACATCGCCAACACCGTGGCGTGTAGCATAGTATCAACAATTGCAACTCACTACTCTACGGGATGTATGGCGAAAACGGCAAGCTGCAGTCAGTGGCGAATTAACCTCGTAGCACAAGTAGCTACACATGTAGCTACGGGCCACGCACTTTCAAGGGCCCCGCGCTCCATGTTGTCAAGCTATAAATTCCGGTTCAGCGATTCTGCACTTGCTCTATTACTATAGTACTATACCGCCTTCAACTTTTATAAAGGCTGGGTGTTTAAGGTTAGCGATATGTCGTATTATCTGGCTGTATAGAAAATGCAAGTAAAACATTTGTGTTTTAATGTATATTTTTATTATTTAGGGCCCCTTTATAACATATGCGGAAGCCCCCACACTAGCTTAATCCGGCACTGGCTGCAGCTTGTACACAATTATTTGCAAAATCCAACCGTGTCAGTCCGGTGCTTGCTGAGCTGCATTGGCTTCCGTTTGGTGAACGAATACAAATTAAGGTCGCACTCATTACAAATTGCTTGCCACAAATGAACCACAATACCTTGCTGGAGCATAAACCATCATGCAAACTCTGGTCATCTTCACAGCAGCTTTTGGCTAATCATCCAACAAAAATGGTTCCTGCAACACGCGCTTTCAGATGCGCTTCTGTGGCCGTCTAGAATGCTCTTCCGATATTAGGAAGTCACTGCAACTATTCACTTTTAAATCTAAATTGAAAACTATTTTTCATAACTGCTTTTTGTGTTTATTTTGTTGTGCTTCCCCCCGCTCCTCCGATTAGCACGGTTGGCTCCGTGCGGTGCGAAATAAGTTCAACATACATCAGGTTCACGTGTTGGTGAATGTTTATTTTCCGATTTTTTTACTGCAATGCTCCAACGTCTCCATCGGCAATCGGGCAAATTACCTCCCCCGAATTGAACTTGGTTAATAAGCATTTAATAATATTTGCTTAACCACCAGCTCCTGGAAACACTGATGCAGAAGCGTGGTGGACCAGTGATAAAACACTTAATTGTTACGTGATTTGCTGTGCTGAATGGCCCAAAGGCCCTCCAGTTGTGCATGGAGGGAAAGCCCAGAGATTTGGTAGTGTAAATGGGCCAATTGTTCACCCCAGGGGGTGATGGGTAATGCATTTCAGTGGCGATTCTGGCCAGCCGGAGTCGGTGGTGCCGTCGGACTGCCAGCTCTCTTGGTTGCTTTTATCATCACACGCAGCAATGTGCATTTTTGAAAATGTATTTAATGCACTCATTGTAGACCATAAAACAAAATACGTCGCTACCGCTAATCTAAGCACAGCGAGACTGTGCGGAAATGATGTAATATTCAGCGATTGATCAATAACATGTATACATGTGTTGAAGATCTACATCGCCAGCATTTTCAGCCGCATTTAAAATTGGCATCAACTAAACCATAATTAAGAAATGTCACCTTTCACTGCCACTACCTCAACCTCTCCCTGCAGCGCCCGCCCCCTCCCCCCTCCCTGCTCCCTGCCTCTCCTCCCTCCCCGCTCATCCCTCTCATCCCTTCTCATCCCTTTCTCTCTGCACCTCGGCTCCTCTTTCCCTCGTGCACGCGGCTGCCCCCCCCCCCCCCATTTGTTGCGTCATATTGACGCCGCCTGCCGCCGCCGCCTCATCGATCGCAGGAAGGTGGCCCCGAGCACCGAGGTGATGAGCAGGGTGGTCACGCCGCCCAGGACGACACCCATCAGCGCACCGCCCAGTCGCGACGTCTCGCACAGCTCGCCCGAGTACCAGAGCGCGCGGCCCGAAGGGCACCTGCGTGCGTGCGTGAGATCCACAGTGGGCACGGGGGAGGGGGGGGAGTTGTAGTGTAGCGGTTAGTGCGCCGCGCCGGGAACTCGGCGACCCGGGTTCGATTCCCGCTGGTGACGATTATATTATCTGAACCGATCCTGGGGCTCCCCTAGGTCGACTCACATGGGAGACAAAGGCGGTCGTGCGTAGCGCTGGCCACCCACCACCTCGTGTACCGTGCCAGCCTTCATAGGTGCTCGTTAACAGCACTTGCCCCAACAGTCTGTTAGGGCTATACGGGGGATCTTTGTCTTTTATCCACAGTGGGGAGCAGCAGTGTAGTAGTTGGCACGCTGGGTTTAGAACCGTAACACCCGAGTTGGATTCCCGGCCATGGCTAACATCAATAGCTATGATTTTAACTGGTTCTGGCCCTTTCCTGGATCGACTTGGCCTACAATAAGTACTTAATACGATGTGTGAACATTAACGCTGGGGAGACAAAGGCGGCCAGGCGTGTTGCTGGCCACACCGCCCCCTTGTCTGTCGTGCTGACCTGTGAACAGGTGCTGGCTAACAGCACCTGCTGCAATAGTGTATGGCTATAGGGGGATCTTTGTGAGACACACGTGACACACAATGCGACACGTGACAATACAATACACAACAAATGGCACGGCGTGTGGACCAATGCGCAGCCGTGTGTGTTTGCGACGCATGCCAGCTGACACGACAGCACACAACGCATGCCACACGACATACTCTTGTGATTCAGTTGCCACGATTCACAGTTCGAGTCAAGCATCGACAAGTTTTTCGCCATTGTGGCTAACGTAGTGCCTCTCGTAGCTGTAATCTTTCGGCGATTCTCGGCACGCTCTGCGAATCGTGATTTCACATCGATGATTCGGTTCATCCTAAACCGTCGCGTCAAGGACAAGGATTTGCACGCACAGTGGCGCTCGCCTAAATTCCTCGACAACTCGTAGCATCTTGCATCACCATCTCATCTCAACCATTTCAATGCCCCGTTGTAGCGTGGCCAGGGTGATCCCCTAAGTAGCAGCTGTCCCTGCGTGGCACAAGGTGAACGCAGCACCGGCATGCAGGCCGGTCGGTTACTCTTCTATTCATATTCTTAGGTTTTTTCGGTAAAGTCACGTAGGTAAAAAATTGAAATTAATAAAAGTAAAATTAAAATATATTATTATATTATATTATTATATTACATTATTTTATTTTATTTTAATTTTACTTTTATTAATGAAATTTTTTTACCTACGTGACTTTACCGAAAAAAACCTAAGAATATGAATCCTTGCAGTCACGAAAGCTTCAAATCTAGAATTACTCTTCTATTCCTTTTCGGTCGCTTTCACCTGCAGCTGGCGCGCCCGCCCTCCACCAGGCACAGGCCCCCGTTGCGGCACGGGTTCGGCTCGCAGGGGCCCAGCCCCTGCGCCTGTTCGGAGCCGTCGGCGTGGCGCCGTGACCTCGCCAGCCTCTCCGCCATCGGCGCGCGTCCGGCGTCCCCGCGAGCCGGGGCGGCGCCGTCTCCCGAGATCGGAGCGAGCGGCTCCCGCGGGGCGATGACATCGGCGGCGGCGGCGTCGATGTTGGCGAAGATCTTGTCAACGGCGACGTCGTCGCCAGTGGCGATGGCGCTGACGGGTGCGACCGGCACCTCCGTCTTGTTGAGGTGAGTGAGATCTGTGGAGAAAGAAAGACGTTGTTAAGCTGCGGTGTTGTGGTGGGAGGGGTAAAGAAAGGGGTTCTCATGAAGATGTCTTCTCACGCAAACGATGTCTCTAATTTGTGTTCTTTGATCCATGTGTTCCTCTTTCTCTCTGTGTGTAATTCCCAGCGTGCACCTCTGCATGCTTATTTGCACACTTTTCGCAGACACGTACATATATACAGTAGATAGACTGATAGGTGACCTAACCAAGGAAGAGTCAATTGTGACCAGAAGTCTCTTTTTTTCAAGAAGATTCATGACAATTCATCGAATCTCTGGGGGGTCAGGAGGCTGCTCAGCCCAAAATGAAATGCACAGTGTGCCATTTCATCTTGTGCAGAGCGGACCACCGCGTGCGTGCACGGGTGACACTCGCCGTTAAACTCGACGAAGATGTAGAGGTCTCCGCCCTTGAGGAAGTCCCTCTTGCGTAGGTACTCGTGCGAGATGAACGTGGGCCAGCCCAGCAGCGGCCCGCGGAAACAGTTGCACAGTGGATCGAAGTTGCCCGTCACGGAAGGACGGTCCCAGAACAGCTTGTCCGTGTCTGTGCATCCCCGCAAGACGGGCAGGCAGGCAGGGACATAAGTAAGCAGACAGACAAACATAAATATAGGCAGAGAGACAGACAGACAGTCAGCAAAGTAGGTGGACAAGAAGGCAAGCAGACAGACAGGCAAGTAAACAAAGAGGCAGACAGATGGGACATGCAGACAGGGAGACAGGTACAGAGAGGCAGGAGAGAGATGGGTAAGACGGGTGATAGCGGGCAAAAGAGGGAAGGTAGAAGGCGAGGAGACAGACGAAACTCACTCTGGACGAGCCGCGTGTCGTCCGAGAGGAACGTGCGCACGTTGGACATGCACAGTCGCACGTCGCTGTTCTGGTCGACGATGGTGATGACGGCCTGGCGGTTGGCGGCGGGCCACTCGAGCACGTCGTCGTCGGGCCTGCTCAGCAGCTGGAATCGCACGCCAAGGTGGCTCGCGTTGGACGAGCTGAGCTCGTGCGGGTACACGACGATGGCGAAGCCGTAGCCCTCAGGGCTGACGAACGCCGGGCTATAGATCTTGGTTCCCGGCACCGACGTATTCATGAGGTTGACGGCGTCGGGGATGCGCATGACCCCCGTCGGGCAGTTCCGCTCGGAGAGGCTCACGTCGTCCAGCAAGATGCCGCCGGCGGCGGAGGCGTTGGAGGAGCCGCGCACCGCTTGGAAGACGTAGCGGAACTTGACGGCGGCGGGCAGCACGAGGTGAGCCATCTCCCACTGGTTCATTACCGAGGCTTGAAGACGCACGGGAAATAGACGGCGGGAGGTGGATAGGAGACAGGGAGGTGGATAAAGGGATGGGGAGGTGGAGGTGAGACCGGGGAGTTGAATATGAGATGGATCGGAGACGAGGAGATAGGGAGACATAATTTAATATATTTACTATGCTTGACATATCATTACATCTCAAATTGGATTGACATGCCTTATAAATACAACAACCAGTTTTCTCTACAAAAAAACATACAAACTACATACGATATATCAACAAGAAGCATTAATTATCCATCCATTTCCCCATTCATACGTGCGAGACAGACAGGAGAGACAACAGGACAGAGATGACACAGGATAGAGACGTCGACGAGGTGGTACAAACAAAACGGGAACCGATTCTCAGATTGAATCGCGTCGCTGAATCTGTGATCGTTTCACCGAGCCCCTCGGTTTTGTGCCGGCTCGGCCGCCTCCGACCCGGCCATTGTGGACCCCCGGCCCCGGCCGTCGCTCGCTCACCTTGCACGGTGCCGATCTTCACCATCTTGCGCACGGCGCCGGTGCCGTCGTCCAGCCTGACCCAGATTGCGAGGACGTCCTTGTCGCTGCCGGTCATCTTGAAGGAGAACTGCAGACACTGGCTGCTGCGGCGCGGGTAGTGTATGCGCGACTCGAGCAGCGCCGAGCTCCCGGCCTCGCCCACGCTCGTGTCCACAAACATGAAGCGGCCCTTGCCTGCCGGGGCCAGGGTCAGAGGTCGCGGTGTGTTAGGAGGTTGAGGGGCCGGCCTGGTATGCAGGAGGGTCGTGGGTTCTATCCTGACCCTGACGCCTGCTGTATAGTTGGAGTTTGCGGTGTCTCTCTCCTCGTGGTCGCGTGGATTTTTCCCCGGGTCCTCTGGTTTTTCCCCCCAACATTTAGAAACATGCGCATATAGTATTTGGCTGCTATAAATGCCCATGTAATACGCCACTTCGTTGAGCTATCATTTGTGGCCAGGTTGCTTCTGAAAAAGAGCTATATAGCTCAGTGCGCCTTACTTGGTAAAATAAAAAAAATATTAAATAGATTAACAGTTATAGGTTTAGAGTGTTGTTCCACATTTGGGATCCAATTGTGAGATAGGGTGTGGTTCTGGTGTTAGAGCAGGGTGAGGGTTAGAGCTGGGTCAGGGTTAGGGTCAGGTTAAACTCTAGAGTAGGTTCAGGGTCATACCGTTTATGGTGAGGAGGTAAGAATCACCGTTATGGTTACATTCTGTGTTTGACTAGGTTAGAAGTTAAGGGTCAGTGTGAAGGTTAGACCAGGGTTATAGCATTTTGAGGGTCTTTGTTAGGAGGTCAGAGGTCAGGAGTTTATGGTCAAGGTTAGTTCAGGGTCAGGAGTTCGTCAACAGGCGAGGGGTTAGGAGTTCAATTCAGGGTCAGGAGTTGAGCATTTCGATGGGAAGTTTATGGTCTTTGGTCACGATGTCAGTCAGGGTTATGTCAGGTTTAGGAGGTCAGGGTTAAAGGCCGAGGGTCAGGGAGGTCAGGGTCAGATAGAGGTCTCACCTGGACACTTCCCGCCCACTGTGTGGTCGTTCCCGTTGGGGCCCCCTGACCACATGTGGACCCAGTCGCCCGTGTCCTGCTGGTCTTGGATCATCCCGCAGATGTTCATCTCCTCGAAGTCGCACTGGTCGAGCAGTGTAGTGGTCGAGGCTGGGACGGGAGAGAGGAGGGGGGTCGAGGAGTGGCGAACGACCAGAGAATGAGGGCAGCGGGATGAAGCTTTGAAATTTCAGCCGCCGAGGAACCCGTAGCCCCGCTGCCGCTTCAACGGTGGAGATGCCGGTAAACGGGTAGCGACGACGGATTGGAAGTGTTTATGGATAATGATACACTGGCGCCTCGTGAGCACACAAGGGTTGATTCTAAGAGCCCTCCCCACCCTCCACCACCTTTGGTTGTCAAGTTAAAAGCAGAATGACAAACGCCTTTCAATGCATCGATTGTAATATGACTATGATGATGATGACGACAGCTTTAAAAGAAACCAAAGTGTGATGATGATGAAAGATAGTGAAATGTCCAAGCGTCTCTTAACATGTGCCCGGAGGGAACAGTTGCAACCAATCACTGCATTCAATTACTCTTCCTGCTCTCCAAAGCAGATAAGGCCCTCTTGAAGGAGAACATAACAAAAACAAGCTTGCAGTTTGGAAACGGGATATTTTTTTCTCTCACTTTCAGTAAATCACACATCCCTGTGCTGCCATACTTCACCATGCCGCGCAGTGGCAGCGGGTGAAGGCGAGAGCCCTGTACCGATTCACGTACCCACTCACCAGGGCGCACTTCCCCCCCTCTCCCCTACCTCCCCCTACCCCATCCCTTTCTCCCCTCTACTTTGGTTCCTCTTCCCTTACCTTCCCTTCCCCATATGAACACCTACCACTTTCCGCTCGCAGTCCCTAACTGAGTGGGGGGCAGTGAGCCCCCTTCCCAGAACCCAGGAGCACTGAGCTCGTAATTCGGTCCGCAAAATTCCTGTACCCCCCACCCAACCGTTCCCCTTCCTTGTTACGGTTCGTGCCTTTTACGAGCCTCTTGCCAAACGCAAACTATAAAATAAAATCATTGTTCACACGGACATTGTGGCCCGAAGCCCTCTAGTTGGATTCCTGGGACCATTGCGATCATCGGTGGCGAGTGCCACCCCCCCCCTCCCTCCTGTCCCTTCGTTAACCCACACGACGCAGCGTGGTTCAAGCAGTACGCTCAACCCAACGCCCCCCCCCACCCACCACGACCCTGGGGAGTCCTTCGCCTAGCCTAGCAGCGAACCGAATAAGGGCCGTTAATCTCCGGCCCGGGTCGTGACTTGCGAGCCGAGCGACAACCCACTGCAGCCGTAGAGGCGGTTCAGCTTGAGCAGGTCGTAGCCGCTGAAGTCGAGGCGCTGGCCGATGACGCTGTCGAATTCGGGGATGTTGGTGGTGATGGTGGGCACGCCGTCCTGCTTGTTGAACGAGAGCGGCGCGTAGTGCATCACCGACTCGTAGTCGTACGGCGTGTTGAGGTTGTCCACCTCGTCGTCGGGGTACTTGTCGAAGTTGTTCTCCTTTCCTGTTTTGCGCGCACGCGCGGGGCGGGGTCAACGGAAAGGTCAAAAGCCCGGAACGGGCACGAGTTGCCTCTGGGCCAAACTGCGGCAAAGCAAGGTGCTCGGCACACGGTTCACGTCGCATGCGAACTTCCCTCGGGCGTCAAACGGACTGAAGTTCTCGCCACTTGTACACGGAGGACTATCTCGAATATTATTATTATTTTTATTCCCAAGGCTCGCCGAGACTCGAGTCTCTTTTGTCGCGATGGTTTCTGCTACATTGGGATGTTTTGTCGTGTTACCGTCATCGCTGTGTCACAAGCTCAAGACATTAATTTGCTTGTTCCCCTCTGCCCGTGACGCGAGAGCCGTAAACTAAACACGCACACCGATTTGTGTCCAGCGTCTCGGGATGCGTTCACACACAAGCGCACCAACGCTTATTTTGGAAACGCGCGCATTTGCTCCCCGACCGCCTTCGCATCGCAGCAGCATTTGCTGCCGGAGGAATCTCGCACCATCCGACAAAGCGCTCACGCACCGGCCAAGATCTCGTCCCAATGGATGGTGACGTAGTCGTCGCGGTCGGAGCGCGACTGCTCGTGCCAGAACCCCACCGCGTGGAGGATCTCGTGCTCCACCACGGCCTTCTGGTCGCAGTTCTGACCGATCGACAGCTCCTGTCCGCCGCGGACGTTCCCCACCGATGACCAGCACCTGTCGCGGGGACACGGCGATGGAAATGAGCGGCGCAGCTATCGTGGGGCGCGCAGGCGGTGCGACTGCACCCACGGTCTACGGGCCGGAGGGGCCCAGGCAATGGGATATGAAGAGGGGTGGAGGGTGGTGGTGGGATTGGACAAGGGGCCTTGTTGCACGAGGGCCTATGCCATCCGAGTGACAATAATAGCAAGGACCAATGATTGAAGCGAGGGGACCGCATGAGGGCCTAGTTTCCCTGTGCTCCTTCACGGTACAATGTCGGGGGGACGCAGGGGTAACGCATCACCTGACCTCGTACGTGGACACTTGACAGTGGATTTTTGTTTACCAGCTGGGGGCTAACCGCTCTTCCGTGCCCCCCCCCCCCCCCAGAGTGAGATGAGTGGGGAGAAGTAGGAGAGTGCATGGAGTGGGAGTAGAGTGAGAGTGGAGAGGTAGGAGAGTGAGTGGAGTGGGAGTGAGGTGAGAGTGGAGAGGTAGGAGAGTGAGTGGAGTGGGAGTAGAGTGAGGTGAGAGGGGAGAGGTAGGAGAGTAAGCGGAGTGGGAGTAGAGTGAGGTGAGAGTGGAGAGGTAGGAGAGTGAGTGGAGTGGGAGTGAGGTGAGAGTGGAAAGGTAGCAAAGTGAGTGGAGTGGGAGTAGAGTGAGGTGAGAGGGGAGAGGTAGGAGAGTAAGTGGAGTGGGAGTAGAGTGAGGTGAGAGGGGAGAGGTAGGAGAGTGAGTGGAGTGGGAGTAGAGTGAGAGTGGAGAGGTAGGAGAGTAAGTGGAGTGGGAGTAGAGTGAGAGTGGAGAGGTAGGAGAGTGAGTGGAGTGGGAGTGAGGTGAGAGTGGAGAGGTAATAGAGTGCGTGGAGGAGAGTAGAGAGATGAAGGTGAGGCGGGGGTGAGTTCATGAAGGTCACAGCACTCTGGGTACCAGGGGAATGGTGTTGCTATCGCAAATTGTCTAAGGTCAGAGCCGTTGAGACCACGAGGTTCAAAGTTCGCTCTCTACACGAATGTATTATACAGCCGCATTACTGTATCCGTTCCAGCGGTATTTCGATTCATTGCCCTCCAACCCCGGAGATTTGTTGAATTATCACGATTAGGGGGTCATGTTTACATCACGACCACCTCATCGAATCAAGGTGGGATTGAATCATGAAATGCTTGACAATGGTCCCCTCCTAGTTGCATACATGTGTGTTGAACTTCTTCCGCACCGCACGTAGCCAACCGTGCTAATTAATAAAGTACAAGCCAGAGGTGGAACGGTGGCGCAGTGGTTAGTGCACTGCCCGATGAACCCAGTGACCTCGGTTTGATTCTCAGCGAAAACGAACATGAGTGGCGACTCACATCTCAACTGGCTCCTCGGCCTCCCCTTTCACCAATCTGAGCAGCGTGGTGAAGTATGGTCAAACAACTCCCATTGACCGACGCTGCTTGCGGAGGTTTCCATCCAGCAGTGGCTTGACTCGATAATTAGTAGGGGTGCGTGGTTACGCGTGCGTGCGTGCGAGCTCCGCACAGTGCCTTATCACAGCAAGGGGACGAGGAGATATCTCTGCTGTCTGTTATCACATCGTCGAGATTGGCCTGGGCCAAGGTTCATTGTCTCTGGTGGTGAAACACTTGACATGAACTTCTATGTTGGGAGGGAGGCACGGGTGTGGGATCATACAAAACAAAGTGGGGGGGGGGGGGGCGGGGGTTGCGAGGGTTGTGTTCCCAGGGGGTGCCCTCACAATTTGGAACAGGTGGGATAAGAAGGAGGGGGGGGGGATCATGATGTGCCATCCTTTTATTAACAGCCTATTGGGTTTTGAAGTGTGGTTAGGACTGAGATTAGGGGGCTAGTTCCGAGTTTCGAGGCATGTCTGAGTTCTGCATGTGCGTATTATGTTGAACTTCTTTCGCACCGTGCGTCAATCGGAGGTGCGGGTGTAAGTGTGCTGTAGAGGTTAGGACACGATCGAGGTTAGACTTAGCGCTTGGGTTAGGGCTGCTGCTGTTAGGACTTGAGCTGGGGTTAGCGTTAGGACGAGTTGTTCAGGTCAGAGGCTTGGGACGAGGCGTAGGGCTTGAGCTCGGGGTCAGGCTGGGGCAGGGGTCGGCAGCCTGTGGCTCTTTAAGGACTCACATTGCGGCTCTTGGAATATTGAGGGTTTTTTGTATTTTGGTTGCCAACCCCTGACCATGGGAGTCCAGTTTACCATAGAAATCCAATTTACCATGGAAGTCCAGTTTACCATGGGTAGGAGTCGGCAACCTGTGGCTCTGGACCAGCATGCGCCTCTTTAAGGGCTGCTTCGTGACGTTATTCATTAAGGACCGACGTTTCGTATTCACCAAGGTGCATTGCGGCTCTTGAAATATCGAGTTTTTAAAAATATATATATACCGAATTCGAAAAAAAAAATTATTCCTGCTATTTTGATTGCTCGGGCTCGTTGGGGGTCATGGTATAAAGGTTTTTGGTCGTCTGGTTCGGTGGAGCTTGTGTCGGTGAGGCGAGCCGCGCGCCCCGGACGCACGCACCCGCCGAGCTTCTGGAAGCGGATGAAGTCGCGATCGCCCGCGTAAGGTCTGAAGTCGAGGCACGACTTGAGTCGGAACTGCTCGAAGGCCTGCAGGATGACGCCCTTGGCGTTCAGGTCTGGGTCACCGTGGGGGGGGGGGGGGGGATGGGGGGGCGAGATTGGAGAGGTGATGAAGTGTTTGTTGAAGGGTTATGAATGGGGGTTCAGGGAGGGAGTGAAGAGGTAGTTGGATGAAGATGTTCACGGTAACCCGGGGGACGTAGGGGTAAAGGTCGCGTTTGCCGGGGCTGTCCCGCAAGAGTTTAAACTTTGTTTGCCAGATATAAAAATAACGCAAAGTGAGTTTCTGGCAGGCCGCAAAATATATATATATAGCAACGCCACTGCATAGACATTATGTGGTCTTAAATATATAGGAGTTACACCACAATGCGGTCAATCGTCATCATGACCAAGCCACGATCTTCCCGCTGTTCCGTGAGGGGTCTCGATGGCGCCATGTCTATGACGCACTTGGGCCGTCACTTTGAAAAAAAAAATTTTCATCAGAGAAGCTGAACACACAACTTGCGTCGGCCATCCCCGGACACAAGAGTGTCAGAGTTATTTCCCTCTCCAAAATAGCACCGTATTGCTCTTTGCGTTGTCTCGTTATGAGGTAGTGGCTCGAGGAGGAGTTAGTGGTGAGGAAGAGGAGGAGGAGTGAGTGGTGAGGAGGAGGAGTGAGTGGTGAGGAGGAGTGAGTGGTGAGGAGGAGGAGTGAGTGGTGAGGAGGAGGAGTGAGTGGTGAGGAGGAGGAGTGAGTGGTGAGGAGGAGGAGTGAGTGGTGAGGAGGAGGAGTGAGTGGTGAGGAGGAGTGAGTGGTGAGGAGGAGGAGTGAGTGGTGAGGAGGAGGAGTGAGTGGTGAGGAGGAGGAGTGAGTGGTGAGGAGGAGGAGTGAGTGGTGAGGAGGAGGAGTGAGTGGTGAGGAGGAGGAGTGAGTGGTGAGGAGGAGTGAGTGGTGAGGAGAGAGTGGTGAGGAGGAGGAGTGAGTGGTGAGGAGGAGTGAGTGGTGAGGAGGAGGAGTGAGTGGTGAGGAGGAGAGAGTGGTGAGGAGGAGGAGGAGTGAGTGGTGAGGAGGAGTGAGTGGTGAGGAGGAGGAGTGAGTGGTGAGGAGGAGAGAGTGGTGAGGAGGAGGAGTGAGTGGTGAGGAGGAGTGAGTGGTGAGGAGGAGAGAGTGGTGAGGAGGAGGAGTGAGTGGTGAGGAGGAGGAGTGAGTGAGTGGTGAGGCGTGGTGGGGTCATTGGGCTGGTTCAGCAAAGCATGCATCAATAAAAACACGCAAATGACACTGTCCCATCACGTTTGCACATCGTTTGTCCTTCGAAGAAAATTTTAAACCACTCAAGCAAATAAGCAAATCACTCTGCTGCATTATAGTACTAATGATAAGACTTGATAATCTTAACACAAGGACAAAACGTGATAATAGGAAGTGATTATAGATGATATAAATAGAGGTAACTGTAGCAACCACTCCCAGGTGTAACGGACGATTGCCTTCGTTGCAGTGGGTTTGGCCCCATGTGCCGCTGCTACATCAGAACATCCGTCTCTCGCAATGCTATTGGGTAACGTCAATAAATATATAGTAACGTCCCAAGCTTCACCCAGCAAAGCCCGAGTCCCCAGACTCTCTAAAGATGACCCCTGCATTGGGATGCAAGACCAATTCCATCCGTGAGCGGGAATCGAACGCGGGTCGCTGGGTTCTCAGCGCAGTGTGAGAACGACTGCACAGCCACTCTCCACACACAGCCTGTAACAGACTAGATTTGAAGCTTTCGTGACTGCAAGGATTCATATTCTTAGGTTTTTTTCGGTAAAGTCACGTAGGTAAAAAATTTAAATCAATAAAAGTAAAATAAAAATAAAATAAAAAATAAAAATCACGACGTTTCGGAGGCAACACAAGCTTCCGTCTTCAGGTGGAACCGTCACAGCACGATAGCTGTCGTGCTGTGACGGAAGCTTGTGTTGCCTCCGAAACGTCGTGATTTTTATTTTTTATTTTATTTTTATTTTACTTTTATTAATTTAAATTTTTTACCTACGTTACTTTACCGAAAAAACCTAAGAATCTGTAACAGACTGTTGGGGCAAGTGTTTATACTCTGTGTTGTTTGCGAGCACCTACGAAGGCCGGCACTGCACGCGAGGGGGTGGGTGGCCGGCGATGTTTACACACCGTACCGGGTACTCATTTGAGGCTGAGTCGACCTAGCAGAGACCCAGGACCAGTTAAAATAATCGTCATTGGTGTTGTCCGTGAGCGGGATTCCAACTCGGGTAGCCGGGTTCGTAGCGGAGCGCACACTCCGCTGCGCCACCGCTCCCCACAAGGTCATTAAACCAAAGACAAAGATGCCCTCCCCCTCTCCCATATAGCCTCACACACAACAACAACAACCGACATTCGCCACTAAGTGGCGGTGACGTCACCACGACGCTTGTGCCAGGCCACGTGCACCTTGAGGCCACGTGAAGTGTCGAACGCCCGCTGGCAGGAGGCCTTACACACACACTAATCCACACACACACACTAAACCAGAAACACGTGGGCTCGAGTGACAGGGTCCTCACCCAGGCTGTCGGAGAGGATGTATGGGATGGGCATGGGCCATATGTATTCATCGCCAATGATGGAATTCCTCTCCTTCTGCAGAAACACTCACCCCGACAGACAGCTGCAGCGCTCGTGTCCACATGATAACAGAACTCGCGTGGGTAGGATAGCGGTCATCTCGTGGACATGATGTATGTTGAACCTCTTTCGCACCGTACGTAGCCAACCGTGGCCAATCCGAGGTGCGAGGGAACGACAACAAACTAAACACGAAGATCAGTTCGAAAGAAATGAGTTTTCAATCTAGATTAACAAGTGAATAGTTGCAGTGACTTCTTAATATCGGAAGGAAGAGCATTCCAGACGGCCACAGAAGCGCATCTGAAAGCGCGCGTTGCAAGTAACCACCTTTGTTGGATTACCAGCCAAAAGCCGCTGTGAGGATGACCGGAGTTAAATGATATCCGCTACCATATGGCCCCGACAACTATTACATGGCAACGAATGTTACATTACAACAAGTATACTGGTAGGAACTTCCTGGTTACACCAGCCCATAGGGGATTATTGTGTCCGTCGTGCAGGGAGGGTTGGGTGGGGAGGGAGGGGCTGGGTGGGGAGGGGCTGGGTGGAGAGGGTGGGGGGTGGGAGGGGTGGGGCTGGGTGGGGAGGGGCTGGTCACCCCGTGGTGCCCTTATAAAACTCAACGTTTAACCTACTCACGCCGGCTTGTGCCCGCCCTCACAGTCGGGCATATTTTCGGAATACACCACGCCGCCGTTGACCCTGCAGGCCATTGACCGATCAACCCAACGTGTTCCTACCAGCTCCCTCCGCAGGAATGTGTTTATCAGGCAGCTGATGATATCACCGATGCGTCGATTGCAATCGACTCCGACGCTCGCGATCATGTCGAGTTTGCCTACAACGCGCAGGCCCCATGTCTCACGCGAGTTGTTGACGTTCAAGGCTGTCACGGCAATTGGCACTGCACCGATGAGCCGGGGATAGCGAGACAAGGGGCAGATGTTTTACGTTCGCCGTGGAGCAGACGGCGCGTAGCGATGCTGCGGTTCATACACCGCTGTGGAGGATACAAGTCACGGGTGTGTGTCTGTTGAACTTCTTTCACACCGTACGTAGCCAAGTCGCAACGTGAATTATAATTAGCGGACAATTGGCCTGCGTCACGCAATCCTGCTCAAATGATGCACTGCCAGATGTGCCGCACTTGTGGTTGATGGGAAGGGAAAGACGACGAAGTGTGATTTGTGTTTGCTGTGCTTGCTGCAGTCGGATGGTGGGTGATGTGAGATCCAGTGGAGTTGCGTGAGGTTTTTATTATTATTATGAAATTTAATGAGTTTTTGATATTTTGTCTTACCGGGGACGATGGCCCGAAGATATCGCCCTGAGTCAATCGAACCATGACATCTGGAAACAAAACACAACGAGGTTTCGTAACAGGGACGTGTCGATACGCGTTACAGACTGAGCGGCCCTACTCTTAGTTTGTTTTCCGGTAAAGTCACGTAGGTAAAAATAAATAATAAAATAACTGGAATAATAATAGAAATAAAATAACAGAAATAATAATAGAAATTAAATAATGGCCTTGACTGACTGATGTGAATGTTCATGATGTTCAGTTTTACTGTACGTCATTTAGCAGAGTCTATGTGTGAACGTGTCTGCATGTGGATATGTCTGTGTCTCTCAATGCTTTGATGTATCTGCGTTTGTCTTTATGTTGACTGTGTTGCCATGTCGATGTGTTAACATGTCTGTGTGTGTAGTTATATGTTGACTGTGTGCTAGTGTGTGTGTGTCTATGTGTTCACGTGTTTGTGTGTATGTGTGTCTACGTGTTGACTGTGTATTTCCATGTCTGTGTGTGTGAGGTTTAACTGACCCGGTCCTGGGCCTCCCCTAGGTCGACTCAGCCTCAAATGAGTACCTGGTGTGGTGTGTAAACATCACCACTGGGGAGACAAAGGCGGCCGGGCGTGGTGTTGGCCACCCACCCCCTCGTGTGCCGTGCCGCCCTTCATAGGTGCTCGCTAACAGCACTTGCCCCAACAGTCTGTTAAGGCTACACGGGGGGCCTTTGTCTTTGTTTCGTGTCTAAGTGTTGACTCATGTGTGTTGACGTGTCTGCTTGTCGATGCCTCACCGCGGTTGATCTGAGGGATGTCGATGACATCATCAAGGTCCTCCTCTGTGGGACAGGACAATCGTTCACGAAAACAAAAACTTTTAAAGTTCATGGTCAGACCCAGGCGCGCTCCGGTAACTTTTCGGCTCCAACACTCCTCCTCCCCATTGTTTTAACATCACTTCACTGCAGCGATGCCGCCGTGCAATCCCTGAATATTGTGGCACCGCAACTTTGTGCCATCGCTTCCTTCGCCTTCTGCCCGTTGTGGTAAAGTGCCGGATTATCCCAGTCGCATAAGTAGCTACAAATGTAGCTACAAATGTAGCTACAAATGTAGCTACAAATGTAGCTACAAATGTAGCTACAAATGTAGCTACAAATGTAGCTACAAATGTAGCTACATATGTAGCTACAAATGTAGCTACAAATGTAGCTACATTTGTAGCTACAAATGTAGCTACAAATGTAGCTACGGGCCCCGCGCTAAATGCTTTCGAGCTATCAATTCCGGTTGAGTGATTCTGCACTTGCTCTATTACTACAGTACTATACCGCCTTCAACTTTTATGAACGACTGGGTGTTTAAGGTTAGCGATTTGTCGTATTATCTGGCTGTATAGCAAATAAAAAAATACAATGACTTTACTATACAAGTAAAAAAAATTGTGTTTTAGTCTTTATGGATTTTTTTTTATAATTTAGGGCCCCTTATAACAAATGCTACAGGCCCCGGCACTGTCAACACCACCTCCGTCTGGTATTAGGTCTCCCACTTGGTCACTGCCCTCTCTGTCTGCCCCTCTGGGTGGCACTGCCCCTCTCGGTGACCTGCCCTCCTCCACCCATGGCAACCTCATCTTCCACATTACATCCCTTATTACCTTTCTGCCACATTCTATTACCAACTTCGCAAGTTGCTGACCCACTCTTGCGATGACATTCACAGCACCGTCCCTCTGCACGCACGCGTACTCAAAAGCGAGTCGCTGATTTTATAGCTGCTCTGTCCAAATCCTTGCCCGCCAGACATTGCATGACTGTGCATTATTTGTAAATTAAAAGATTAAGAAAAGTGAAATAAATGTAACGGTACCTATTTTTCCATCCGGATTCACCTGGAAAATAAATCAACACAACGCGTTAATTATTATTATTCCACAGTCAAACAATAAAACATACAAAATAAAACATTATTTTAACAGATAAGGTCCACTGAGCTATATAGCTCGTTTTCAGAAGCGACCTGGCCACAAATGACAGCTCAACGAAGTGGCTTATCACGTTTCTAAATGTGGAGGGGACAACCCGCAAGACCTGAAGAAAAATCCACACGACCACTGCGAGAGAGACACCGCAACCTCCACATACACAGCAGCAGGCGTCAGGGTCGGGATCGAACCCACGACCTCCTGTACACCAGGCGAGGTAGTTAACATCTCCTAGCCACCGTGATGATGATGATGAGAGACACGCAACCTCCAAATATACAGCAGGCGTCAGGGTCGGGATCGAACCCACGACCTCCTGTATACCAGGCGAGGTAGTTAACATCTCCTAGCCACCGTGATGATGAGAGAGAGAGAGAGACACGCAACCTCCAAATACACAGCAGCAGGCATCGCTTTGTTTTACCTCGTCTCTGTTCTACCTCAGCACTCACCGTTGTTTAACACAACCCCTCATGTCAAGCTAGCACTTGTCCATCACCACACACACGCACACATCCCCAACCTTCATTCCCCTCACTCGATATTTGTCGGGAACGCTGCCGATGCTGACACGGAGCGGGAAAGGAAATATTGGCGTAAGGCACTACAACTAGAGTGCAATGTCCGCCTATCCGTGATAAACCTAGGGATCCTATATAATTCTACCCTATACAGTCATCCTATATATGTATATGTGTGCACATTTCCGCACACACCACCACAACCACAGTAGCAGTGATAGTGTGCACATGTCCACCCTGTGATGTTGTCCTGTAACTGCCCCCACTGCTGACGGTCTTGGGCGATGGCCATCCTCGCGACACACGTTAGACACATGAGATAGACACACGTTAGACACATGAGATAAACACACGTTAGACACATGAGATAAACACACGTTAGACACATGAGATAAATACACGTTAGACACATGAGATAGACACACGTTAGACACATGAGATGTAAACACACGTTAGACACATGAGATAAACACACGTTAGACACATGAGATAAACACACGTTAGACACATGAGATAAACACACGTTAGACACATGAGATAAACACACGTTAGACACATGAGATAAATACACGTTAGACACATGAGATAAATACACGTTAGACACATGAGATAGACACACGTTAGACACATGAGATGTAAACACACGTTAGACACATGAGATAAACACACGTTAGACACATGAGATAAACACACGTTAGACACATGAGATAAATACACGTTAGACACATGAGATAGACACACGTTAGACACATGAGATGTAAACACACGTTAGACACATGAGATAAACACACGTTAGACACGTGAGATAAATACACGTTAGACACATGAGATAGACACACGTTAGACACATGAGATGTAAACACACGTTAGACACATGAGATAAACACACGTTAGACACATGAGATAAACACACGTTAGACACATGAGATAAATACACGTTAGACACATGAGATAGACACACGTTAGACACATGAGATGTAAACACACGTTAGACACATGAGATAAACACACGTTGGACACATGAGATGTAAACACACGTTAGACACATGAGATAAACACACGTTAGACACATGAGATAAACACACGTTAGACACATGAGATAAATACACGTTAGACACATGAGATAGACACACGTTAGACACATGAGATAAACACACGTTAGACACATGAGATAAATACACGTTAGACACATGAGATATAAACACGCGCGGAGAAACCCCGTACGACCGCTTCCGCGTCTCACCGAGAAGGCGACCGCATGTCCCACGACCAGAGCGAGGGTCAGGAGGAGACCCCACAGGCTCGCCATGATCCCAAATGCCACTTTTTTGGGTGTCCTCTTTCTTGTCCTCCGCGCCGTTTCAACGCCAACGCAATTCCCTCTGAAGACCCTCTCCCTTCTCCTGCCGGGGCCTCTGTATCTCTGCTCGGCACTTTAAAACTCCTCCTGGACTTTGCCCAGCCAAGGAGCAAAGTTCTCGGCTGTCGGAGATATCCGCTACCTTCATTCACCGTTATCGCGACGAATCGCCTTACAATGTCTTTATTAGGCGTGTTTGGGGGTTGTAACGGGCTGGAGAAGAGATGGAGCTGATGCGGTACGGGAGGATGTGGGGCTGAGTGGACGTATGTGCCAGTGGTGTCAAGATCGGCCTCTGTGGAGGAGGAGGATCGTGAAGGACGCTGCTACTGGGCAGTCGGAGGCAGCCGCCCTCCAGCAACAACGGAGGGCCGAGGAGCGACGTTCACAACAACGAGCGGTGCGCTGGGTGGATAAAGCGCAGCAAGTTGGCACAGTAGGGGACACAGGTGGTGGATCTCGCGGCCATCTCAGTCAGCGAGCCTTCGACAACTTCACGTGGCCTCAACGTGCACGTGGCCTGGCACAGGCGCCGTGGTGGCATCACTTAGTGACGAATGTCGGGTATTGTTGGTTGATAGCAATTGTGGCTAAGAGGTCGTCCATAAATGACGTCACGCACCTAGGGGGTTGGTGGGGTCAGACATTTGTGACGATGTGTGACGAGGGGGGGGGGGGGGTTGAGAAGTGTGACGTCACGTAAAAATGCGCAACTTTAAATAAATATAGACAACACGTTCTACTTAATTAAATATACTTTTTAATAAATGTTTCTCCTACAACATCAGAGTGCAGCGCCACATTAAATACGCAATGACAATAGTTTAAAGCGATTTGAAGCATGTTTATGGTTTTGGGGGGGGGGGGGCAGAGCTTTGTGACGTCATATTTGAGGGGGGTCTGACTTTTTGTGACGCTGTGTGACGAGGGGGGGTGGGTCAAAAATCGTCCAAAATCGCGTGACGTCATTTATGGACGGCCCCTTAGTCCAATCCAAGCGGTCCTTAATGCTGTCGGGTTCAGTTTACGCCACGAGGAGGCGGCAGAGACTCAGGCAAGGGGGCCTTCGTCTTCAAAAGTCCAACGGGGGCAGCGACCATCCATCATATTTGACAACTTTTAATTTTAATTTACCAGGTAAGGCCCACTGAGCTGTACAGCTCTCTTTCAGAAGCGACGTGGCCACAAATGATGGCTCAACGAAGTTGCTTATCGTGCGAAAATGTACGATTCTAAATGTGGAGGGGAAAAACCGGAGGACCCGGGGAAAAATCCACGCAACCACGTGGAGAACACGCACGCTCCAAATATACAGCAGCAGGCATCAGGGTCGGGCTTGAACCCCCCGACCTCTTGCATAGCAGGCGAGGAAGATAACATCTCAGCCATCGTGGCACCCCCACTATAGTAATATGGCAGGGTACAGGTTTCATGAAAGCACGAACATTGTTGACCTATTTCGATTTAAAGCTTTCGTGACTGCAGGGATTCATCTTCTTGGTTCTTTCGGTAAAGTCACGTAGAAGGAAAATAATAAAAGTAAAACATAATTAAATAATTCTCACGACGTTTCGGCCACAACGCAAGCAGCCGTCTTCAGGTGGAGAACAGGTCTGTCGAGAAGGCAGAGTCTGACAGATCTGTTCTCCACCTGAAGACGGCTGCTTGCGTTGTGGCCGAAACGTCGTGAGAATTATTTTATTATGTTTTATTTTTATTATTTTATTATTTTCCTTCTACGTGACTTTACCGAAAGAACCAAGAAGATTGTTGACTTATATTCTTAGGTTTTTTTCGGTAAAGTCACGTAGGTAAAAAAATTTAATGAATAAAAGTAAAATAAAAATAAAATAAAAATCACGACGTTTCGGAGGCAACACAAGCTTCCGTCTTCTTGTTGACTTCCCACGAAGTAGCACTTGCTTTATCGACCCCGGGGTTGATGATAGAGCGAGTCGACCCCTGACGGTAACTTGAACCCGCATGAGACATCGATGCGGCCCAGTAGGTAGAATGTCGACAATAAATGTCGTGATACAAAAAAGAGAGACTCGTTATTCCTTTGATGTTGATTGTTTATTAATAATTTGTATTTATTTATATTTCTGCTGATCATTACAACATCTTATCTTAACGTAATCTATATAGCGCCATAACCAAGGCGCCTTACAAACAATTCACATCGGGTACAGCGTGCGAATGTTAACGGTACGGATGAGGTTGAATGAAACGGATGAGAGGAAGCAATGGGGGCGAATCTGTGCTGCGTGAATTCCGTGAAAGCGAATTTGATGACAGTAAATGATGACGGATGGAATGAATGAATGGGATTGATGAGTGATAGTCATAGAATATGAATATAAGGTGGTTGTTCGGGGGGGGGGGGAGATTAAGGGGGTGGGGGGGGAGGTGGTTATGGGGTTAGCGAGGGAACAAGTAGAGTTTTGAGTGAGGAGTTGAAACTCGTGAGCGAATGTGACTGTTTAGTGCGGAGGGGGCAGTTTGTTCCAGCGAGCGAAGGGGGTGGGCGAGAAGCGAAAAAGAACGAAAGCGTGGATAGAGCACACGGAGGAGTAGGAACAGAGAGAGAAACGGCAAAGATTGAGGAGGCAGATGGCGAGAAAAGGCGACTTAGAAAGATACAAGAGTGGCAAGACATGGGGGGGCACACAGTGCTTTCTTTACGTCAAGGTATATTTTCTTTCCCCTTCCCCCACCAATGTTCGTGTTACTCTTTGGTTCTTTCGGTAAAGTGACGTATAAAGAGAAAATAATAAATTAAATACTAGCATACGACGTTTCGATTACAACACAAGCAATCATCATCAGGTATAAATTAAATAGAAACACAAATCTAGTATACTTAGAAATGTAATGTAATACAACAGAGAGTCATTACATTACATTTCTAAGTATACTAGATTTGTGTTTATATTTCATTTATACCTGATGATGATTGCTTGTGTTGCAATCGAAACGTCGTATGCTAGTATTTAATTTATTATTTTCTCATTCTACGTGACTTTACCGAAAGAACCAAAGAGTAATTCCTGCAGTCACGAAAGCTCCAAATTAAATGTTCGTGTTGTGCTCTCACTGCCGCCTCCTAATGTTGTGGAAGAAATTTCAATTCGGAACTCTCGCAGAAAGCAGTACACCACTCCGTGCAAGACTAAGAGCCTCTTGGATGGTGACATCACAGAACTTGATGCCACCTTCTCACCCCCCCCCCCTCCTTACTCGAGGTGGCCATCGCTTGACAGTCAAAAGAGAAGTAGATGAACGCCTCTACTTACGAACATTCGGCTTACGAACTTTCAGAGATACGAACAAACCGATCCGCATGTCCAGTTGCCTGTTCGGACCGAGAGTCGTAAGTGAAATCGCCTGCGTAATAGATGGCGGTGGTGACATCTACATCTGCAGAACGTGAATAATCGGTGGCATCTCCATCTACAGGAGATCATACACCTTTTTAAAGCCATTCTCCGTGTTTCGTGTACATTCCGTACAACACGTGAGGAATTGACAGGAGTAACGTTGGACTTACGAACAAATCCACTAACGAACAGACCTCTGAAACCTAACTCGTTCGTAAGTAGAGGAGTCCCTGTGGTTTAATCAATCGGACTCTTAGGTTATTTTCGGTAATGTCACGTAGGTAAAAAAAAAGAAATAAAATAATAATTATTATTTCTATTATTATTTCTATTATTATATATGAATCCTTGCAGTCACGAAAGCTTCAAATCTAGAATGAATCAATCGGAGTTGGAATATCCTGAATTACGTGAAAATCAACATTTTCAGTGCGGTTACATTTGCGTGCAGACATTGGTGACCGGGCTGAGACCATCATATCGTCATCTCAATCCGGATTAATCGCGATTGAACGGCTGAAAACCGGATTAGAACCCAGGGCTCTCATCGATGTTGGTTGGCTCAGTGTCTTGCGAAAGCAGGAATCGGATTACTGCAACCCAAGTGGCTCTTGCGTGGGTCTTCTTGGGTTCTCACTCGGTGATGCAAATTAACTTTGAACTCGTCTTTGACGCCGCTCCGGTATTGAGAAAGCGTTGGACCTCGGTCTATGTTTAGACAGCGGTCGTCCTGGATCTGCCTTCCAATTTGTGTCCGTGACAATTACGCCAGCGAAAGGAAAGTCGAACTTATTCAAAGTCAAACTGTCCACTTTACGTCATCGAATGCAAATATCTCTCAAGGTCAAAGGTCAAAAGCTGCTTATCTCCGGCGTTAAGTCTCAAATTTGCAAATGCTAAATGACTCCGGTAGAGGGTGCGGGGCGCAGTATGTTAAGTATGATACGCAATGCGACCCAAGTAATTGTGAAATCTTGGGCCACATTTGGCTATTATTGGCTCAACAGGTTCCAACCACATTACGACACTGGTCCATCGTTGCATGTTAACTGGAGCCAATGCTTTATCGACCCAGGTTGGGAGGATGATGATAGGTCGATTCGACACCTGACCAAGATTTGAACTTTAATCGAATGACCGCAGTGATACGCGGCTGTTGTGTGACTTTGTTGTTGTTGGTAGCGATACGTCAATTAATCGATTAATCTCGTGAAGAAATCTCGTGCAGGTTATAGGCAAGTCATGATCCACATCCAACATCAATGGCAAGTGCTGTCCGCTCCTGCCCTGGACCTCCCCAAATCTGGTTGTCGTCTGATGAAGCTGGTTGTAATTACTGGCGAAACGTCGTACTCAGATTGTAAATGCTGTGGTTTTGCTCTCCAACACACTGGTGTGTTGTACTAGTTATGAATTGGCCACGTTCTGTTTACGTGACAACCCTTACCAGTTGGCTGTGTCGGGTGGTGGCGGGTTTTAATGACACATTTATATATTTACGCGATCTAACCCCCAAAAAACCCTCTATTATGGATGATATTGGTCGCGAAAGCCTACTTGTTAAACTTTATTTAAAGAAGACGAACAAGAGAAACCCGCCGGAAACTTCTCCCCGTCCACGAGGACGGATCTGTAAGTCTACAATAGAGAGGCATCTGTCTTTCCTTCATGAGGTGTATGTTCCGCACGCGATGTCAAACATTGCTCGCATTCCTGGAGACAATGCCCAGCCTTTGTAGGCAAACTCAAGACATCGTCGTAACCGTAGGAGGCCCCGTTTCACCCGCCCACGTGGCACACGAAGCTGACGATGAACACCTCCTGCCTCCCTATTGTTTGCCGTGCATGGCAAACTTCGCTCTTCATTGTCTCGCGAAGTGCTATTTAATGGGTGGGGGGGGGGGGGTGTGGGTGTTCGGGGGGGGGGGGGTGGCACCTCTGTAAGGGGAACGTTTGTCGGCGATAAATAGGCATCGGGAGAATTAATGCGCCTTTCAGGCGAGACTTCACACGGCCACGAGGAAGTCGTCGTCGTTGCATTGTTCTACGACGAAGCTCGGCCGACAACACGACCACAAGGAGGCACGAGGTCACTGGCGCGACACTTACCCTTTCCATAGCGTGCACACGCGTGTAGGTGGATACACAGGTGCCAGGTGGGAGCCGTTGCGAGGAACGACAGCTTTCTTTTGAGGGAAGGGACAATGCCACGTGACGTTCGTTCCGTGGGCTCGAACCCACAAAGCGAACTGGTCCCTGTGCGTAACGTCGACGCCACAACGCGTGACCTTTATCAAATGAGGATGTGCGTTAATTCAAATGTTGTCAGAATGTTACTTAAACTAAAACGAAACTATATAATTTTTTAATTTCACCAGCTAAGACCCGCTGAGCTAGATAACTGTTTTTCAGAAGCGACTTGGCCACAAATGGAGACTAGGCTCTAAGAAAAGCTGTCTCGGGTGTGGACCAATCAACTTCAAGGACAGTGCATATCATTATCATCATCAGAGTTGTTTATTTTTGTTTACATTTTGACTGCTTGTGTTGTGGTTATTGCAAACATGTTGCCTTGTATAAAGGGTTGTACCAGTTGAAAGGGTAAAAACCTATTACTATATTTTGCCACTGGTAAAGGAGGTCTCATAGTACAACGACTTTGTTTCATCAATCCTATGTATTTATTAAAATTATACGTTTTTTTACGATTGAGAACCAAACGGGTGCAAGGTTGCGGTACAGATTAAGAACAACTGATCTAGTTCAATATTGCTTGATTAAATTGAGACACAAGCCAAATATATACAACGTAAACAGCTCTTATCTTGTAGCTCCATGCTTTGGATTGTGTGTCCCGCACGGCCTGTCCCGCACGGCCTGTCCCGCACACGGAATACCAAACCCAAGGGAAATGTCAAAATTTTTTAAATACCCCCAGAGCACTAAAATCGCATGTACGTATCAATCGCTACCCTCTACGGTACAAAAAAAAACCCCTTGCCAGGGCCCTTTCTGAAAAAGTCACGAGACTCAGCTCGGCTATCCTGAGTAAACAATCGTAGTAGCAGAGTAATAAATAAGAATCACCATCATCCTTGCGATTCCTAAAGTGCACCGTTAGTTCCGAAGGCTCAGGAAAAGCAGTGTGAGCCATCGTTGGCATCCCTGGGATTTCCATGTCAACATCCAGGGGGGGGGGAGGGCGGGAGGTATTACCCCCCCCCCCCTCTCGAGGGGATTCACCGAGCATGTGGGCACAAGTGATGAGAAGAACGAGGGCGTTGTTTGTTAAGGCGTGGGGGATTTACAAGGACGGCACCAACCTTTCTGAGATCATCGCCCTGCAATGCTGTGATCTCGGCTTATACAAGGACAAAAACCCCCCGAATCGATTTGACATAATAAATATTAAAAACACTTTTTTATTGAGCTCTTTAGCTCTTTCTCAGAAGCGACCTGGCCACAGATGATAGCTCAACGATGTGGCTTATCACGTGGAAACGTACAGCCGCCAAATCCTCTAAACGCGTGATGTTGAGTCTCAACGTGGAGGGGAAAACCGGGAGAAAATTCAGGCAACCACGGCGGGGGGGGAGAGAGAGGCACGCAAACTCCAAATATGCAGGCGTCAGGGTCGGGATCAGGCGAGGGGGTTAACGTCTTGCCACCTTGGCGAAAGTATGCATACCATACTTTCGGGGCGGTGTTCTGTTAGCAAGCGCCAATGAAAACCAACATGGGACACTGAATGAGGAATCGGCTGGCGTGGCCAGAAGACCGGTCGCCGTTGTGTCCCCAAAGCGCCGATGTTTACTTTGCGCACCACGGACTCACTTCAAGCCGTGCCGACATTGGGATGCGCAGGACTGCCTCAGATCATCGTCTCTGGCGTTTGGTCGTGAGCGGGAATCAAACCCGGGTCGCCAGGTTCGTTGCGCAGCGCGCTAACTGCTGCACCACCGCACACACTCACACACCCCTCTCACACACACCCCCCTCCCACACCGCACACACACACACCCCTCCCACACCGCACACACACATACATCCCTCCCACACCGCACACACACACCCCTCCCCCACCGCACACACACACACCCCTCCCCCACTGCACACACACACACACCCCTCCCCCGCCGCACACACTCACACACCCCTCCCCCGCCGCACACACTCACACGCCCCTCCCCCACCGCACACACACACATACCCCTCCCCCACCGCACACACTCACACACCCCTCCCACACCGCACACACACACACACCCCTCCTACACCACACACACACACCCCTCCCCCACCGCACACACACACACCCCCTCCCACACCGCACACACACACACACACCCCTCCTACACCACACACACACCCCTCCCCCACCGCACACACTCACACACCCCTCCCACACCGCACACACACACACACACCCCTCCTACACCACACACACACACCCCTCCCCCACCGCACACACACCCCTCCTACACCACACACTCACACACCCCTCCCCCACCACACACTCACACACCCCTCCCCCACCACACACACACATACCCACACCCCTCCCTCACTACACACACACACCCCTCCCACACCGCACACACACACCCCTCCCCCACCACTCACACACCCCTCCCCCGCCACACTCACACACACCTCCTTCCCCACCACACACACTCACACACCCCTCCCAGACCACACACACCCCTCCCCCACCACTCACACACCCCTCCCCCGCCACACTCACACACACCTCCTTCCCCACCACACACACTCACACACCCCTCCCAGACCACACACACACCCAAACCTTTCCCCCACCACACACACCCACACCGCACACTCACACACACACCTCCTCCCCCACCACACACACTCACACACCCCTCCCAGACCACACACACACCCAAACCCCTCCCCCACCACACACACACACCCACACCGCACACACACACACCCATCCCCCACCACGCACACACACAGGTATCTAGGAGTGACGCGATACTGGAAATCCCCGGCTCAAGCCGCTGCGATGCGGAGTCCAGAAGCCTCGCGCCACGGTGACATGAATGGCATGTAATGTGATCCCCCCTCCCCCCGTGTCTCTCTGTGTCTCCGAGGGTGCCTGTCGGTGTCTCTGTATCTCCCTACTGGACATTTGTGAAAAATACAACTTCATAGCTCATCGGGTTCCGCCAGTATAAATACGGATTCTGATTCTCTCCGTGTCGATGTTCAGTTGCTGTTCCTCTGAATGCGTTTCTCCCTGTGCGGCTCACGTTCCTTTACTGTCTGCCTGCCTCCGTCTCTCTCTACTCTCGCCGTGTCTGTGTGTGTGTAGTCTTGGACACGTGTCTCTGTTCCCTCTCGACGTCCCCGTGTCCGCCTCTGCGTCTCCCAATGCGCGTTTCAGTCTCCTCCACACACAGACAACACATTCCTGTTGACGCCACGAATGTCCGCCACCTTAATCGAACAAAGAACACCCCCCCCTGTCTAAGCCACTCGCACAAAGACAAAGACCCCCCCCCCCCCCCCCCAGTATAGCCTCCACAGACTGCTTGGGCAAGTGTTGCTAGCGAGCACCTATGAAGGCCGGAACAGAACAAGCAGGGATGGGTAGACGCCCGGCCGCCTTTGTCTCCCAAATGGCGATGTTTACACACGGCCCCACCAGGTATTCATTTTGAGGCTGAGTCGACCTATGGGAGGCCCAGAACTGTTTCAGATAATCGTCACTGGTGTTGGCTGTGAGCGCAGCGCGCTTACCGCTGCAATCAAGCTCCCATCCCAAAGACAAAGATCCCCCGTACAGCCTTTAGCAGACTGTTAGGGGCAAGTGCTGGCAGCGAGCACCCATGAAGACCGCACAACGCGGGTGGTGATTTGAGAACCCACGCCCGGTCGTCTTTGTTTCCCCGGTGCTTATGTACACGCACCGCACAAAGGACTAATTTAAAGCTGAGTCGACCTAGAGGAGGCCCAAAACCAGCTCTGATATCCCTCGCCATCACTGTTGGCAGTGGTGTGAAAATCAAACCGAGGATTGCCAGATACGTAGTGCGGTGCGCTAACCACTGCGCCACCGCTCCACTCAATACACATAGATGTCCATAATAGAGGTTTTTTTGGGGGGTTCGATCGCGTAAATATAAATGTGTCGTAAGGAAGCCTACGTGTTAAACTGACACATGTGACATTCTCAACATACACGCGCACAACGATACATGTATGCACACAGACAGCATATGATCAAATGACAAAGATCCCCCGAATAGCCTTTACAGACTGTTGGGGCAAGTGCTGTCAGCGAGCACCTATGCAAGCGGCACACGAGAGGGTGGGTGGCCAACACCACGCCCGACCGCCTTTGTCTCCCGAATGGTGGATGTTTAGACAAGGCGCCAGGTACTCAAATATTTGAGGCTGAATCGACCTAGGAGAGGCCCAGGACCGGTTCAGATAATCGTCACTAGGGTTGGTTGTGATCGGGGAATCGAACTCGCGTGGCCAGGTTCGTAGCGCAGCGAGTTAACCGCTACACCACCGCTCCCCACACACTCAGTCATCACACAATGTTCAGAACGGAATGTATTCTCGTACATGCACACGTATTCGGTATTTAAAAAATATATATTTTCGGGTTTAAACTTTGAATTCGCCGCACACGGCACAGCCAATTAGTCCACGTGTCGGTATAACAACACTGGAGTGACTTTACTGGAGCTCAGCTATGACTATTCGTGGATTTAAGTAATCGATTACTCTATCGATGAATTATCGGTTTGATTGCCCAACGAAACGGGATAACACGAAAACCATTGGTGGTGGTGTCGGGGAGGGGTAAGTCTCACCTCAACCCGTGCTCAAGTGTGCCGCTGGACGGGCGGCTGAAAGCTGGAATCGAACCCATTCCCTCCAAGGTCAGTGTCTCCTACTTGGAATTCCATTCGAGTCGTTGCGCGCCCATTCGGCACTGTACAAATAGTGCAGTTGTTATCCAATTACAGAGGCCTCATACAAAATAATGAAGATGAATTGCAGAGGAGATTAAACGTGAAAAAAAATGAATAAAAGTAAAATAAAAAATCACGACGTTTCGGCGGCAACACAAGCTTCCGTCTTCAGGTGGAACCGTCACAGCACGATTGCTGTATCAAGTAAAGAGAAATTCCAAAAGACCCAACCATGTATATATACTGGTTGAAACGTCGTGATTTTTTTTACTTTTATTAATTTTAATTTTTACCTACGTGACTTTACCGAAAAAAACTCAGAGTATGAATCCTTGCAGTCACGAAAGCTTCAAATCTAGAAGTGAAAAACACAATTGTTGACCTTTCCGACACTTTGCACTGCTCTCGTTGCTTGTTTGTTGTAACTTTCCGACGTCCCTTAACAAAGAGCTTCATGGCTCATGGGATTCCTCCAGGATAAGTAAAGATTCCGATTGTGTTTGAAAGCCTCTCTACGCGTCTCCAACCAATCTAAATGGAACCTTGCCCTGCGTTCTCCAGATTAATAAGGCGCACTCGTGCCACGTATTTTACATCACGAGTTGGAGGCGCGTCCTTTTAAATTCGACAGCAGGTGTGTGCGTGTGTTATCACAATGGATTAACTTGACTGATACCGGGCACACGTTTTGGCTGGGTATTACTTTTCGACGGTTATTATAATCCGGGAACACGGTAAATTTTCAATTTTTGGGAGACAACTGACATTTTCTCCCAAGCGCTGTGACTTAATTTCTCTCTAGGTGACTGTGTGTTTATGGTCAGTGTGTGTTTAACCTTTTCAACGGGGGTTTCACGGTAAAACCCCCAGCATACCAATCGCAAGTTTGCATCGCTACGTCAGTAGAAGCTAAAAAAGAAATGGAAAGGTGTTGAAAAAAACATGTTGAAACATGCCTGCAATTGCAGCGCCCTGAGCAAGGCTCGAAATTTAGTGGAGGCGTCGCAGTCAAGCCGAGTGCGTTGCTGGCCCATGCGCGTGCACATTTTATTCCTGAAATTCGGAGCTTAATTTCAGCCGGAACGGTCCATGAACGCCGTTCTCGGTACTATTTTGTGCTGAATGATCGATATTCATCGATTAAAAAGCCAGGCTGCTGTGCGAGGGGCGGTGATGTCCCGCGCGGCTGAGCTCTGAGTCACACATTGTGGTCCACATTCCTGCGCGATGCAGTGACGAGACATATTGGGGTCCGGAATGTCCTCCAGGGTCGCCAACTACCCCACCCACCCACCCCGACCTCCACCCACCCCGACCTCCACCCACCCCCCGACCTCCACCCACCCACCCCGACCTCCATCCACACAACCCGACCTCCACCCACCCCCGACCTCCACCCACCCACCCCGACCTCCACCCACCCCGACCTCCACCCACACACCCCGACCTCCACCCACCAGACCCACCCACCCGACCTCCACCCACCCCCCGACCTCCACCCACCCACCCCGACCTCCACCCACACACCCCGACCTCCACCCACTGCTCATGCGGCGCCGGCACCGCCACACCAAACTTTTTAGACACCATAAAATACTGCAGGTTGCTTCGCCCCCCCCTCCCTCCTCATCGGGAGGGGCCCCTAGAAGCCTCGCACGCTCCTGTACCCTTGCTCCGGTGACTCGCACATCACGATCACACGCATCCGTACCCCGGCACCCACCTCCGACGAGCACGGTTGGCTACGTACGGTACGAAAGAAGTTCAACAAACTTACATGCCGTAGATGCACCGTCGAGAATGTGCCGCCGCATGTTTCGTGTTACCGTCTCGCTCGTCGAGGGTTCGACTCTGCCTCGATTGGAGAGCGCCACGGAGGCCACCGCTGTCCACTTCCACGTGATGAGCCACTTCCACGTGATGGGCCACTTCCACGTGATGGGCCACTTCCACGTGATGGGCCACTTCCACGTGATGGGCCACTTCCACGTGATGGGCCACTTCCACGTGATGGGCCACTTCCACGTGATGGGCCACTTCCACGTGATGGGCCACTTCCACGTGATGAGCCACTTCCACGTGATGAGCCACTTCCACGTGATGAGCCACTTCCACGTGATGAGCCACTTCCACGTGATGAGCCACTTCCACGTGATGGGCCACTTCCACGTGATGGGCCACTTCCACGTGATGGGCCACTTCCACGTGATGGGCCACTTCCACGTGATGGGCCACTTCCACGTGATGAGCCACTTCCACGTGATGGGCCACTTCCACGTGATGGGCCACTTCCACGTGATGATCCACTTCCACGTGATGAGCCACTTCCACGTGATGAGCCACTTCCACGTGATGAGCCACTTCCACCGCTGGCCACTTCCACGTGATGGCCACTTCCACGTGATGGCCACTTCCACGTGATGGCCACTTCCACGTGATGAGCCACTTCCACGTGATGAGCCACTTCCACGTGATGGCCACTTCCACGTGATGGGCCACTTCCACGTGATGAGCCACTTCCACGTGATGGCCACTTCCACGTGATGAGCCACTTCCACGTGATGGCCACTTCCACGTGATGAGCCACTTCCACGTGATGAGCCACTTCCACGTGATGAGCCACTTCCACGTGATGAGCCACTTCCACGTGATGAGCCACTTCCACGTGATGGGCCACTTCCACGTGATGGGCCACTTCCACGTGATGGGCCACTTCCACGTGATGGGCCACTTCCACGTGATGGGCCACTTCCACGTGATGAGCCACTTCCACGTGATGGGCCACTTCCTCGTGATGGGCCACTTCCACGTGATGAGCCACTTCCACGTGATGAGCCACTTCCACGTGATGATCCACTTCCACGTGATGAGCCACTTCCACGTGATGAGCCACTTCCACGTGATGAGCCACTTCCACCGCTGTCCACTTCCACGTGATGGCCACTTCCACGTGATGGCCACTTCCACGTGATGGCCACTTCCACGTGATGGCCACTTCCACGTGATGGCCACTTCCACGTGATGGCCACTTCCACGTGATGGCCACTTCCACGTGATGGCCACTTCCACGTGATGGCCACTTCCACGTGATGGCCACTTCCACGTGATGGCCACTTCCACGTGATGGCCACTTCCACGTGATGGCCACTTCCACGTGATGGCCACTTCCACGTGATGGCCACTTCCACGTGATGGGCCACTTCCACGTGATGGGCCACTTCCACGTGATGGGCCACTTCCACGTGATGAGCCACTTCCACGTGATGGGCCACTTCCTCGTGATGGGCCACTTCCACGTGATGAGCCACTTCCACGTGATGAGCCACTTCCACGTGATGATCCACTTCCACGTGATGAGCCACTTCCACGTGATGAGCCACTTCCACGTGATGAGCCACTTCCACCGCTGTCCACTTCCACGTGATGGCCACTTCCACGTGATGGCCACTTCCACGTGATGGCCACTTCCACGTGATGGCCACTTCCACGTGATGGCCACTTCCACGTGATGGCCACTTCCACGTGATGGCCACTTCCACGTGATGGCCACTTCCACGTGATGGCCACTTCCACGTGATGGCCACTTCCACGTGATGGCCACTTCCACGTGATGGCCACTTCCACGTGATGGCCACTTCCACGTGATGGCCACTTCCACGTGATGGCCACTTCCACGTGATGGCCACTTCCACGTGATGGGCCACTTCCACGTGATGGGCCACTTCCACGTGATGGGCCACTTCCACGTGATGAGCCACTTCCACGTGATGAGCCACTTCCACGTGATGAGCCACTTCCACGTGATGAGCCACTTCCACGTGATGAGCCACTTCCACGTGATGGCCACTTCCACGTGATGAGCCACTTCCACGTGATGAGCCACTTCCACGTGATGAGCCACTTCCACGTGATGAGCCACTTCCACGTGATGAGCCACTTCCACGTGATGAGCCACTTCCACGTGATGAGCCACTTCCACGTGATGAGCCACTTCCACGTGATGAGCCACTTCCACGTGATGAGCCACTTCCACGTGATGAGCCACTTCCACGTGATGAGCCACTTCCACGTGATGAGCCACTTCCACGTGATGAGCCACTTCCACGTGATGAGCCACTTCCACGTGATGAGCCACTTCCACGTGATGAGCCACTTCCACGTGATGAGCCACTTCCACGTGATGAGCCACTTCCACGTGATGAGCCACTTCCACGTGATGAGCCACTTCCACGTGATGAGCCACTTCCACGTGATGAGCCACTTCCACGTGATGAGCCACTTCCACGTGATGAGCCACTTCCACGTGATGAGCCACTTCCACGTGATGGCCACTTCCACGTGATGAGCCACTTCCACGTGATGAGCCACTTCCACGTGATGGGCCACTTCCACGTGATGGGCCACTTCCACGTGATGAGCCACTTTCACGTGATGAGCCACTTCCACGTGATGATCCACTTCCACGTGATGAGCCACTTCCACGTGATGAGCCACTTCCACGTGATGAGCCACTTCCACCGCTGTCCACTTCCACGTGATGGCCACTTCCACGTGATGGCCACTTCCACGTGATGGCCACTTCCACGTGATGGCCACTTCCACGTGATGGCCACTTCCACGTGATGGCCACTTCCACGTGATGGCCACTTCCACGTGATGGCCACTTCCACGTGATGGCCACTTCCACGTGATGGCCACTTCCACGTGATGGCCACTTCCACGTGATGGCCACTTCCACGTGATGGCCACTTCCACGTGATGGCCACTTCCACGTGATGGCCACTTCCACGTGATGGCCACTTCCACGTGATGGCCACTTCCACGTGATGGCCACTTCCACGTGATGGCCACTTCCACGTGATGGGCCACTTCCACGTGATGGCCACTTCCACGTGATGGCCACTTCCACGTGATGGCCACTTCCACGTGATGGCCACTTCCACGTGATGGCCACTTCCACGTGATGGCCACTTCCACGTGATGGCCACTTCCACGTGATGGCCACTTCCACGTGATGAGCCACTTCCACGTGATGGCCACTTCCACGTGATGAGCCACTTCCACGTGATGGAGCCACTTCCACGTGATGGCCACTTCCACGTGATGAGCCACTTCCACGTGATGAGCCACTTCCACGTGATGAGCCACTTCCACGTGATGAGCCACTTCCACGTGATGAGCCACTTCACGTGATGAGCCACTTCCACGTGATGAGCCACTCCACGTGATGAGCCACTTCCACGTGATGGGCCACTTCCACGTGATGGGCCACTTCCACGTGATGGGCCACTTCCACGTGATGGGCCACTTCCACGTGATGGGCCACTTCCACGTGATGGGCCACTTCCACGTGATGGGCCACTTCCACGTGATGGGCCACTTCCACGTGATGAGCCACTTCCACGTGATGAGCCACTTCCACGTGATGAGCCACTTCCACGTGATGGCCACTTCCACGTGATGAGCCACTTCCACGTGATGAGCCACTTCCACGTGATGAGCCACTTCCACCGCTGATGCCACTTCCACGTGATGGCCACTTCCACGTGATGGCCACTTCCACGTGATGGCCACTTCCACGTGATGGCCACTTCCACGTGATGGCCACTTCCACGTGATGGCCACTTCCACGTGATGGCCACTTCCACGTGATGGCCACTTCCACGTGATGGCCACTTCCACGTGATGGCCACTTCCACGTGATGGCCACTTCCACGTGATGGCCACTTCCACGTGATGGCCACTTCCACGTGATGGCCACTTCCACGTGATGGCCACTTCCACGTGATGGCCACTTCCACGTGATGGCCACTTCCACGTGATGGCCACTTCCACGTGATGGCCACTTCCACGTGATGGCCACCTTCCACGTGATGGGCCACTTCCACGTGATGAGCCACTTCCACGTGATGAGCCACTTCCACGTGATGAGCCACTTCCACGTGATGAGCCACTTCCACGTGATGAGCCACTTCCACGTGATGGCCACTTCCACGTGATGGCCACTTCCACGTGATGGCCACTTCCACGTGATGAGCCACTTCCACGTGATGAGCCACTTCCACGTGATGAGCCACTTCCACGTGATGAGCCACTTCCACGTGATGAGCCACTTCCACGTGATGGCCACTTCCACGTGATGAGCCACTTCCACGTGATGAGCCACTTCCACGTGATGAGCCACTTCCACGTGATGAGCCACTTCCACGTGATGAGCCACTTCCACGTGATGAGCCACTTCCACGTGATGAGCCACTTCCACGTGATGAGCCACTTCCACGTGATGAGCCACTTCCACGTGATGAGCCACTTCCACGTGATGAGCCACTTCCACGTGATGAGCCACTTCCACGTGATGAGCCACTTCCACGTGATGAGCCACTTCCACGTGATGAGCCACTTCCACGTGATGAGCCACTTCCACGTGATGAGCCACTTCCACGTGATGGCCACTTCCACGTGATGAGCCACTTCCACGTGATGAGCCACTTCCACGTGATGAGCCACTTCCACGTGATGGCCACTTCCACGTGATGAGCCACTTCCACGTGATGAGCCACTTCCACGTGATGAGCCACTTCCACGTGATGAGCCACTTCCACGTGATGGGCCACTTCCACGTGATGGGCCACTTCCACGTGATGGGCCACTTCCACGTGATGGGCCACTTCCACGTGATGAGCCACTTCCACGTGATGGGCCACTTCCACGTGATGGGCCACTTCCACGTGATGAGCCACTTCCACGTGATGAGCCACTTCCACGTGATGAGCCACTTCCACGTGATGAGCCACTTCCACGTGATGAGCCACTTCCACGTGATGAGCCACTTCCACCGCTGTCCACTTCCACGTGATGGCCACTTCCACGTGATGGCCACTTCCACGTGATGGCCACTTCCACGTGATGGCCACTTCCACGTGATGGCCACTTCCACGTGATGGCCACTTCCACGTGATGGCCACTTCCACGTGATGGCCACTTCCACGTGATGGCCACTTCCACGTGATGGCCACTTCCACGTGATGGCCACTTCCACGTGATGGCCACTTCCACGTGATGGCCACTTCCACGTGATGGCCACTTCCACGTGATGGCCACTTCCACGTGATGGCCACTTCCACGTGATGGCCACTTCCACGTGATGGCCACTTCCACGTGATGGCCACTTCCACGTGATGGCCACTTCCACGTGATGGCCACTTCCACGTGATGGCCACTTCCACGTGATGGCCACTTCCACGTGATGGCCACTTCCACGTGATGGCCACTTCCACGTGATGGCCACTTCCACGTGATGGCCACTTCCACGTGATGGCCACTTCCACGTGATGGCCACTTCCACGTGATGGCCACTTCCACGTGATGGCCACTTCCACGTGATGGCCACTTCCACGTGATGGCCACTTCCACGTGATGGCCACTTCCACGTGATGGCCACTTCCACGTGATGGCCACTTCCACGTGATGGCCACTTCCACGTGATGAGCCACTTCCACGTGATGGGCCACTTCCACGTGATGGCCACTTCCACGTGATGAGCCACTTCCACGTGATGAGCCACTTCCACGTGATGAGCCACTTCCACGTGATGAGCCACTTCCACGTGATGAGCCACTTCCACGTGATGAGCCACTTCCACGTGATGAGCCACTTCCACGTGATGAGCCACTTCCACGTGATGAGCCACTTCCACGTGATGAGCCACTTCCACGTGATGAGCCACTTCCACGTGATGAGCCACTTCCACGTGATGAGCCGAGCCACTTCCACGTGATGAGCCACTTCCACGTGATGAGCCACTTCCACGTGATGAGCCACTTCCACGTGATGAGCCACTTCCACGTGATGAGCCACTTCCACGTGATGAGCCACTTCCACGTGATGAGCCACTTCCACGTGATGAGCCACTTCGTCGAGCTGTCATTTGTGGGCAGGTCGCTTATGAAAAAAGCCATATTGGGGCCGTCCATAAATGACGTCACGCACCTAGGGGGGGGGGGGTCAGACATTTGTGACGATGCGTGACGAGGGGGGGGTGAGAAATTTGACGTCACATCAAAATGCGCAACTTTTAATAAATATAGGCAACACGTTCTACTTAATTAAATATACTTTGTAATAAATGTTTTCTCCTACAACATTAGAGTGCAGCGCCACATTAAATACGCACTACAATGACATAGTTTAAAGCGATTTGAAGCAGGTTTTATATATTTTGGGGGGGGGCAGAGCTTTGTGACGTCATATTTGAGTGGGGGGGCTGACTTTTTGTGACGCCGTGTGACGAATTCGGGGGGGGGGGAGTCAAAAATCGTCCAAAACCGCGTGACGTCATTTATGGACGACCCCAGAGCTTAGTGGGCCCTAGCTGGTAAGATAAAAAATAAAATTGTAATTAGTATTGTCCCTTTCGTACGGTCTCGTTTGTACCGCCTCGTATGTAATGGCAAAGGCCGTGTTGCCGTCTTGTCTGCACTCTCTCGTGTTGTCTCTACTGTTTGTGCTGTCCAGTCTCGCGACTGTCTCCTTTGTACTTGCGTCGCGTCTTGTGTTTCCTCTCTCATCCATAACGTCTGGCGCAATGACACAATAAACGTGAAGGGGAAAAAAGAATACTGTCCCAGCCTCGCTGGCGTGTGCGGCTCGGGGAGATATTTTGGTCACTTTGTGTGTAATTCGGGTGCAATACCTGTCACGTGCATTGAGCAACTTGTTTTTGTCGGCGCTTGCGAGAGCCTTGCATCATGACCAGCTGCAACAGCGGTGTAATGAGTCAGCGCTATGAACTTGCAATGCACAGGTCACCGATTCCATAAAAAATTTCCGGCGGGGCGGTTGAAACAATGGAAAAGTTTCTCCCCCCCCCTCCCCCATGTCACCGCCCTCCCGCCGCCTATTATCTGAACTGGTCCTGGGCCTCCTCTAGGTCGCCTCGGTCTCAAATGGTTCAGTGATGTAAACAGCAGCACTGAGGAGATAAAAGCGACCAGGCGTGGTGTTAGCCACCCACCCCCTCGTGTGCCGTTCTGCCCTTCATGATGTCCTCGCACTTACAGCGCTTGTGTAATGGCAGGGTTCCACCTGTCGGCCTGGAAGGGTCATCACGGATATGGGCAAGGTTATGTAACAACTAATCAGAAGGGGGCGTGTCTGGGTTAAAGGTCAAAGGTGGGGTTAGTCGGGAAGCTCCGGGAACCTGCTCGAAGGTTCTGGAAGGGGGCGTAGCCATAGTCCTGGCCACGCCCCCTTCCAGAACCTTCGAGGCCTGGCCACGCCGAGAGGTCTAGAAGTGGGATGGAACCGAAGGTTCAGGGTTGTTGCGGCGGGGTCCCGGGTCCTGGCTGCGCCGCTGCTCGCCGTCATCTCTCTCCGACTTCCGGCCGCGTGGAAGATCCTCTGCACGGCTCCCAGCGCCGTCATCGTCACACCAGTCAGCCAGCCGTGTGGTTGGATGTCGGCGATGGGACTACGTAGAGAGGTCGGCTGTGCGTGGCTAGAGACGTGTATATATTACCCAGTGTTGTGCCCAGTGAGAGGAGACGTGTGTATATGTATCGGCCTGCGTTGTGCCCAGTGTGAGAATAAATAAGAAGCCCTCTAACACGACGCGTTTCGGAAGTCGCTCATTACACGTGCGTGTATCAAGGCCGTAGCCATGGAGTCAATATTGGGGGGGACCACATTTTCCAGTGGGTCTGGGGGTCCCCCCCGCCCCAGAAAAAAAAAAATCTAAATTTGAAAACTAATTTCCTGCCATTTTCTGCCTAAAATATAAAAAAAAAATTCACCAACACATAGGATTGACTTTTATTTTTTTATTTTTTACAATAATGTCTAATAGTGTATTGTATTACATTGCTCTTATTTTCTTTTTTACCTTTTCTTGTTTTAATTGTATGTAATGGCAGAGATTGGGGATTAATAAAGTACAACCATAACCACAATCATATAAACAGAAATCGATTTTATAGCAATATATTAGGGGGGGGGGGACATTTTTAGCATATTTGAATATTAGGGGGGGATGTGTGTCCCCCCCCCAATATATATTATAATTACGGCCTTGGTGTGTATGTAGAACTTCCTTCGCACAGTACGTAACCAACCGTGCTAATCGGTGGTGCGGGGTGGGGGGTTAACCAAAAGACTAAACACAAACAGCAGATTGAAAGGATTTAAAAGCGCATCGCTCCAGTGGGTTCCTTATAGTATTTGCTCCACCACGCTGTTAAGGCTGTGGGGGGGGGCTACTGGGGGGTGTTGGGGGCTGTTCTTTTAAGCCGCAGGGGTGGGGAACCTTTTTTCTGCCAAGGGCCATTTGGTTATTATAACGTCATTCGCGGGCCATACAAAATTATCAACGTAAAAATTTGCCTGTTATATTTGATCAAACATTTAATTAACTCACCCCTTCATGTGATGGCTGGAACTGCTTCTCTTTGGGCGAGGCGTGTGATGTTAGCTGGTATTGATGATGTTGCTGCTACTCACAACTGCTTTTCCAGGTTTGCTCCTAGATGTATTGAATTTCGAGTCCCGCCTGCGGTTGCCTTGGCAGGGCAACACTAAATGATTTCGCGGGCCTTATACGGCCCGCGGGCCGGACGTCCCCCACCCCTGGGTTTAAGGGCACGGGAAGGGTGCGGGGCTGCTTGCGTCACCTTAGGAATGCGGATTCGGTCGTGCGCGTCAAGAGGTCACGTGCGGGGGAATCACCGAGCGCGTGCTCGCACCACGTGCTGCTCACGCGCGCGCACCACGTGAGGACAGCCACGTGTCTCACCCACCTGGCAATTTGCCCATCGGCATCAGGGCCACCTATTTATCGGGGTGTACTTTCGCGGACCACCACAACTCTACGGACACCGCCTCCTCTCTCTCTCTCTCTCTGGTAGAGTTGGGGGGATGGGGGGGCGGCTTCAGGACGACCGCAATTCCTTTCAGGACAATATAATTACTGTGGAGGCATTATGTTGAGTTTGGTCAGGGCAGCACAGCGATAAGGGATGATAACCGATGAACGCAGATGGAGCGATAAGATCAGAGCTCGTGGGCAGAAAAATCTAGGCGGCTTTTTGGCATCGCAGCCATGATTGAAGGGAGGTCTTCAGCCTGCAATGTGTCGATCATAGCTGATGACGTATTTGTGGATTTCGATTCTCTCTAAATTTTGTGAGGAATTTTGAACGTGTATCCGTTTTATGCAACTTTTATTTATATGTTTCAACAGTCAACACATAACCATCCGTGACAATTACAAAAATACATATTTTACATTCCAAAAAAAGTCATGCATGCACACGTCATGTGACGCGTGTGCACACGCAGCTCTTGTACAGGGCACCGTGATGTAAAGTTTGAAAATACTCTTACTATAAAAATACTGTGGCGTCAACAAAAATGTGGAGGGACTGCATTAACCAGTCCCCCAGTATATTTGACATTAGCGGTACATTACGCTCTGCTCCAGAAATGTTTCTCTAAAAATCTTAGCAACGCAATTTTGTCGTTATTTTTGTTCACATCAACACTCTTTTGGGAACCGTTTTGACAAACCGTATCCTAATTTGGTCCTTATTTTGTCCATATTTTTTTTGTATAAAGCTCTCATTGGATTGATTATAAGTACATAGGGTGCAATAAACATAGTGATGGAATAATAAAAAAGGAATTACCCTTTCTGCCAATATGACGGGAGGTGTTAAGAGGTTCAAACACCAAATGGACACCGATTACAAGGCATCCAGTCTGCGTTAACCACACATACTTGCGGTAAACCGTTCAAACAAATATACTTCGGTAATGTATGCATTGCCCTTGAAACTGATTGGCCTATACAACAACATGGATTATTATAATAGGTATATCACACGCTCGAGTTGCAATGCCTTCTGCTAATAATTCCTAACTCCAAGCCAGCACAGTAACATTCTGGAAAACATCGAGAGCCCTGGTAGTAGGAGAGACTTGTGAATACTGCTGACATATTTCCATTCTCTCTTCACGTGAATCACATCCTTGTCATCGACGAAGCTTCTTCAAATCGGGGATTTTTGTAACATTTTAGATGGCACGGTGGTCGCTGTTCGTAGCTACACCTGCACTCTTCTGCACCTTATAGCAGGGCAAATTGTCTGAAATGTTCAGCGATTAAGGTTTCAGTCGTGAGGAAGTGTTTGTTAATAATGTCGGTTTATTAAAGTTATTCACTGTTATGGTGTCCCCAAAGCAGTTTGTGGCATGCGGTAACCTTAATGGGTGTCCTCTGTTACAAGCTATGCCTCAATTTACGGAATGTAATTAAATGAATCATACCTCATCGTCACCACTCGTCGTGAAATTATTAAGCCCTCTCCAGTTGATTTAATTCATGCGATGAGTGTTCTATATTGGATAATTTAGAGGGCTTCAATCGACGGCCTTGAAAAACTCCGGCTACAGCTTATAAAGCTGTCATCTCTTTCCCAAAATTGTTTTTGTGCAGTTTGCCCTACTGGCGTCATGTCATGGGATGAAGTGTCCATTCCCAGCTTGTCGGAGAACAGAGCACAGAAGCACGTTATGCGGAACTACCGCCAGGAGCCACAGCTTCACTACACGCATGGCGATCAAACCACTTTTTTTTTTATTCTGAGAGACCCAGAATTATTCAACAAATCAACTTTAAGATGGCAATGTTTGTGCAGTCATTGGAAACTGGGCCAGGACCATCAACTCGCTGAACTTAAGAACCCAATTTTATCATGGTTGGGCAGCTGACAACATGGATTTAACTGCAACATCTCTTTGGTTGCTATATCAATGTTTCTGAGCCCTGAGCCCCTTTCAGTGGAAGACCTGCTCAAACTTGTTTTTGACTACATGACCATTTAAAAGGCCCTTCCCATCTTGTTCGACCACGTTCAGTCCGCCGTTTTTCTTCGTAACGATGAACCGTGTATTCTCACCGACCCTCCTTGCGATGTTCTTCTTGCGCAAACCCGGAGCAGCAGCTTCTTCACGTGCTTCTCCATCCTGCTCCCCTGCTTCGTCTTCCCGCCTTGCTTCCTGCGCCCGTGTCGCTGCTTGCCCACATTATCTACGGTACTGAGCAGAAGCTTCCGGATGTAGGCGGTCACCTCTGGCTTGTGGCGGGCCAGGCACGGCGGAACCAGGTGACGAACACTGTCCACGAATTGTAGGGTCGCGGCGTTGCATGGGCCCTCCGGCTGGGGCGGCAGATTAAGCGACGACGATGGAGGCTCGGCACCATCGTCCCCTGCGGAAGGAAGAGAGATGTAAAGTGTGTTGTTCCGCCGTCAACTGTTGTTCTGGATAACCCTGAACAGGATGGACTTTCTTGTTTTACTTTACTTATTTCGCACCGCACGTAGCCAACTGTGCTAATTGGAGGTGTGGGGTCGTGTCAATTTGCAGCCAGGCAATCGAGTCCGTCCGGGTTGGCAACTCAAAAAATATTTCCATACCTGGCAAGACCGTGTCAGCATACCTCTCGCTAAACTACCGGTCAGTCATTTGCCATCCAGTGGAATTTAGCGTCTCATTCAAATGGCGAACGTTTTTATCGTTTCCTACTTCTGCAATGGGATAATGAACTGGCAACCTCTTCATCATTGCATCAGACCAGATTGTGAACGCGCGTCCAACCCGGAGCACTCTCCGACTAGGGCATTGATCTACGGTTGCCGCTCAAATCATACGTTCGTACGAAAAGAGTGAGCGAGAGAGCAGTCGTCACGAGCAGCTCACCTGCCGGCCTCGTGTCCCCATGCTCGCGACTCCGCGCGGACGCCCGTCGCTGGCGGCAGGACCAGCAGAGCGCGTCGTGCGTGGAGGCCCCGGGCAGCAGCTCCGCGGAGCCCAGACTGGAGCAGTCGGTGTGCGGGCGGCACGTGGCATCCGCCGATGCCTCGGGGGAGAAGAATCCCCGAGGACACGGGGCGCAGTGCGTGTCTTCGTGCGGGGATCCTGCGGAACACGGAGATGCGTGACGAGAAGAGTGTGAGACGGGGGGCACGGGCAGACAGAGAGAGAGAGAAAGATGTAGAGATGCGCAGAGAGAGAGATGAGCGAATAGGTATAGATTGGAGCTCAGAGATAGCTAGGCGATAGGAAAGTGGAGCTAAGATGCCCGACTTGACGAGCACTGGTGGTGGGGCATAGTAAATACATTTACGAATGAATGATCATCAAACGAATGCATGTAGGAACCAATTTCTGAGTGGGGTAGAAAGCTCGTGCTGTGCACGAGGAAGCTCCATCCCGATGGGCACTGGTGATTGGAGCAAAGCAGAACAAATGAAATCATGCGCAAATTATTTAATCTCTGCACGAATGAATGGGTAATTAGCACTCGTGCCTTTAGCGAGGACATCCTACCCGTGCATGCACGAGCCGTTTGATATGCAGAACGAGTTACTACAATGAATGAAGAATACATGAATGGGCGTTTGTGCCTTTTGTGTCCCCTTGTCCATCGCAGGGATTTGGTGACGGGGGCGGTCACGCGGAACGAATTGTCATCGATTCAATTAATTAAATGAGATACAATAATTGAGCAGCGTCTTGGTACGAGTGAATCGATCGCCGAATGAATCGCAACAAACACACGTGTCGCGCGCGCGCCACGTGCGGTGTCGCCACCCCCCGTGCTTGCCTTTGGTGACGACGCCGTGCCCCGCCGCGCAGCTGCTGTGCCGCACGCAGAACTCGTTGAGCAGGAAGGTGCCCGGCTCGCACTCGCACACGCGGTCGTGCGTGGGGCTGCATTCCTTCGCGAGCCGCTGCCCTTCTTTGCACGGCGGACCGCAGTAGCGACACCGGTCCAGGGAGTTTGAGAACTGCGTGTAGTGGCGCGGCGGGCACGGCGTGCAACGTGCCTCCACGTCGTCCGCGTCCTCCAGGAGGAGCTGCTGCCCCTGCTGCTCCTCGCTGGCCTTCGTGGAGCACGGCAACGAAACGTGGTGGCCCGGGGGACACAGCCCGCACGGCTGGGATGGAGAAGGCATCTTCGCGCCGTCTGCCGACACCGTCGACGCCGCTAACGCCCCCGTCATCACCACCAGCGTTATCGTCATCGTCGTCGACATTGCTATCGCCATGACGGTGGTCATCGTCATCATCATCATTGTCGCTGGCGTAGCCCTGATGCGATCTGCGAAGGGGGGGGGGGCGGAGTGCACGTCTGTGTTTAAGCGCAGGTGAGGGATGTCGTGCGTAGCGTTACATCGTTGGTGCGAAGTCACGCGACCGTGAGAGGTGGCCATGGATTGGGGAGGTCTTCATTTCCGCGGAGGATCGAGCGTGGCTGACGACAACGATGATTATGTTGAGATCAGCAGGGGGTATCGCCGAACATTCGATCGGCACCGGTGTGATCACCACAATTGTTCGGCAGGCGCAACGAAACGAAGGGAAAACTACCGAGTTCAAACGCGAGTTCACAGACAATGGGGATTAACAATGAAACAAATGATCCATTCTTCTGGAATCTACTCGACACAATCGGATCGTGGTGGGGGGGATGGGAGACCGGGGGTGTTGGGACATCGGGGGAGGGGATACGATACGGGGAATGTTGGGTGGAGTGCGAAGTTGCATGCTGAGTGGATAATGGCACCACCACAGTGCCACATCCTGCCGCACAGACACATCAGCAGGGAACCCGAGCCAAGCCCAGGGGCAGTGCAACAATCTACTTAGGCGTTCCTCGGCGAACCGCTAAAATCTCACGTTCCAATCATGGGTCCCACTCTTGATCAATTGAACGATTATTTCTAGATTTGAAGCTTTCGTGACTGCAAGGATTCATACTCTTAGTTTTTTCGGTAAAGTCACGTAGGTAAAAAATAAATAAATTAAAATTAATAAATAATAAATAATAATAAAAAACGATTATTGTTGATTTCTCAAGAAGTGCTACTCGTTTTATCGACCACCCCCCTCCCCAAGTGGGGGGTGGTGTGAAGGCCGAGTCGTCCCGACTTGGTTCTAATCGATTTCTGTGCACGCCAAAAAGGCGGCAGACGCCGCTCATGTGAACCGCGGCAGGGGAGTCGAACTCGGGAGGCCGCTGTCTGCGGTCACGCACTGCGCGCGCTGCAGCCGCACGCTCGATGTGCCCCAAGACAAAGATCCCCCAAACCCGTTTCGCCTGTGACGGGACTGTTGGGGCAAGCGCTGTGAGCGAGCAGCACCTACGGAAGGCCGGCACGACACGACAAAGGGGGTGGGGGGGGGGGGCAACACCACGCCCGGCCGCCTTTGTCTCTCCCGGTGGCGACGTTTACACGCCGCACCAGCTACTCATTCGACCGAGGGGAGGCCCACGACATGCACACCCACAGTCGCACGCCCTCGCAAGGAATTCATCTAAATGATCCCACACAAAACGAAGATTTCCCCGTGGATCTTTACAAACGTGTAAGGGGGGGAGGTGCAAGAGCTGTTAGCGAACACCTGCATACCTTCACGTACCGTACGCATACGTACATGCATGCTTACACACTCGTGCTCAATTCTCGCGTACACACGAAGACACTCACGCGCGCATACACACACACAAACTCTCGTATACTGAAAACACAAAACAAATACACGCGAACAATGAGATCACTCACACAAAGACAAAGATTCCCCCCCGGTATAGTCTCCACAGACTATTGGGGCAAGTGCTGCTCGCGAGCACCTATGAAGGCCGGAAAGGTGCACGAGGAGGGGGTGGGTGGCCAGCACCACGGCCGCCCGACCACCTTTGTTTACACACCACACGAGGAGCTCATTTGAGGCTGAATCGACCCAGGGGACGGCCAAGAACGGTTCAAACAATCGTCACTGGTTGCGTGTTGGCCGTGAGCGAATATCGAACTCGGGCCGGCCGGGTTCGTAGCGTTAGCGAACCCGAACAGATCCCCACTCCCCTCCCAAGGCGCACGACTTTACGCACCGAACAGCACGTGCACTGCTCCATCCTCGCCGCGTCCGTCTCTTACCGGCGCGAAGGCGGTGCCGGCCCCGGTCAACTTTGAAGTGTCACCCTTGGCTGTGCCGCTCGCTTCTCGCCAGCAGCAGCGAGGTAGCCGGCTCCTTTATACATACGCGTGTGATCCACCCCCGTGCCGGCTGCCGTAACTGCAGCCCCAAAGGGCGTGGGCGGCTGTGACGCGCGCGCGTTTTTGTGTTTGTGGGGGGTGGGAGGCGTCTGTGTGTCAAACACGTGGCTCCTACCGTGGAGAATATCTGCTCGTGCTGGACGGTTGGGTTGCTGTGAAGCTGTATGTGGATCAATCTTGATTTCAAGCTTTCGTGACTGCAGTCACGTAGGTAGAATTTTTTTAAATAGGTCACCAGTGATCTATTTTTTTTTCTACCTACGTGATCACTGGTGATCTATTATTTTTTCTACCTACGTGACTTTACCGAAAGAACCAAAGAGTATGTCTGTATGTGGATAAATGGAGAACTTATTTTCGCGACCCACAGACGCTTCAAAGATTTGGACACGGCCCCCCAACCCCATTAACCAGGGCCGGATTAAGGCTCTTGTAGGCCCTGCATGGCACTTCTGTTTCGTTGACCTTCTAGAGTTGGTACTACTGCCCATGTTACACACTAGACCGCCGCTCTTACTCCGCTTGTTTCACGCATACTTCGTCCAGCCGCTGGACAGATGTCGTTAATGATACTTTCATTATTTTGTCTGTGCCCTAATTCGATGGGAGTGCACTGTGCGCCGCAGATAAGCCGAATGAATTTGAAATTATTGGGGGGGAAACCCAAGGTAAGCCGAAAAAAATAAAATTTTCGACTATTTTTTTACTATAATTATCATCGGATGGCGCGGCTTTAAAAGGATGCCGTTCGTTTTCATCGATAACATTTTAGATGTTCTGACAGGACGACCTCATCGCGAGCGCCATAATTCTTTACTTTTATTCAAGCTTAAATATATTAGTTTGACTGTTATTCAAGAAGATATTTTGGTAAAATTTGTTATCATACAAACAAACAAAAATAAACATGGTCACATTGGTTTTCGTAGGCCCATTAAGTTTTCGGGTGGACGACTGGGGTTGTTGTGAGTTGTAATGTTGCCACATCATGCTCCCTGGATAAAAGCTGTCCGGATATGAAATTGCCTCCCTGAACACATTGTCGGCAAAATCAGCGATTCTGGTCTTCGGACGTTCTAACGCCGGGCACGTGGACATGTCCTAACGTGACCACACGCCTTGTAGGGACTGAGTCTTTGAGTTGCAGTAAACCCATGATTATGCCGATTAGATGTTTAAATGATGTTTGATATGGCTATTGTTCACAATTGCACCCAATAAGAACAATGTACAGTGTGGAGAACTTATTTTTCGCACCACAACAGAGGCTTCAAAGCTTTGAACACGTCCCTTATCAGCGAGCTAGTCCCGGCCACGGCAAACAGCAGTGGGCGACTTACATTTCAACTTCAGAATCTTTATTCAGACTGGAGGAATCCGATGAGCTCCGAAGCGCTTTTTCACAGACGTCCAGTAGGGCGCGGGTCAGCAAGTTACTACGACAAGCAAACGATTTAAGCGCAAAAAATAATATTATTTTAACGCAAGTCACGAAACTTAATCTAAAATATATAAGTGCAAATTGCCCCTGCGGCTCCGATAGGTAGACTTAAAAGGAGCACTGTACCTGGTGCGTTGTGTCAATATCGTCATTAGCGAGGCAAACACCAGCCAGGCCATTCCTGGTTTTCCTCTTCCTCCTGCAGTCGTCCTAGGGCTGCGAAGTGCTGCAGATCCTCGCCGCAGACTCTTCCTCCAAAAATCCGGGGACGATCCTGGGCAGTCGTTCCCCACGAGTCGGTGTCGGCGTTGTGCTTCTCTCCCTGACACCGATTTGTCCGCTCACCTTGGTTTAGCGAACGCCTCGACTGAGGTGGGAGAATATTAAACTCGTCGCCTCGAAGCTCGCGTGAGAGGACGTGAATGCTGGCGCGTCTGTCTTTCCGACTGGTTTCGGATGATCTGCCGCAGGCAACTTTGACGGTGCTTTTCCAAGGGTCTTGAGTTGTCTCTTCCTGTTATACTGACCGCACCTCAGCTCGGTGCGGTGTGGTGGGGGGTCACTGCTTGATAAACCTGCATCGTCTTGGTTTCGGGATATGATGTTGCGTTTCTTCTAACACCAGTTTCTTCAGGCGACCGCAGGCTGCACTTGCAGATTCCAGGTGATTGGTGGATTTCTTTATTCTGTGAAAGGTTGCTTCCAAGGTACGAGAAATGTTCACTGTTCATTCTCTAGTCTCACCATGAATCTGATTTGCCGACCCGGGGGACTGCTGAATGATTACTTCTTGATGGAGGTAGTTAATCTTATATGAGTATTAAGCATCCGTCCCAATGGTTCATATTCCTCGGTAAATATGTCAAAAGGGCTGCCCGCACATGTACAACCGCTTGTTTTTGCTCGTGATTTTGAGACGAAGCTTCCCGGGGCGACGCGTGACATCTCTGAGTATGGGAGACATATGACTCATTGGCAAGTGATCAGGTTGAGTCTGGTCACGCGGTGTTACGACGTAGATACCGTGCATTTTTTGGTGACGTTGCCGCATTGGGAATGGCGCACAAGCAAGTTTTATAACAATAAAAATAAAACAATAAAATTATTCTCACGACGTTTCGGCCACAACGCAAGTAGCCTTCCTCAGGTGGCTGTCGCCTGTACAGACCTGGTTTTCACCTGAGGACGGCTACTTGCGTTGTGGCCGAAACGTCGTGAGAATAATTTTATTATGTTTTATTTTTATTATTTTATTTCTTCCCTTCTACGTGATGACTTTACCGAAAGAACCAAGAAGATGAATCCCTGCAGTCACGAAAGCTTTAAATCGAAATTTAAGTTTTATAACATCAACACGAACGTCATTTGCTATGAAGAAGGGCCATTACCCGGACCGTCTATTAACGCAGTGTCATTTACCAAGGAGTGCTGCTCTGCGTGTGTACACAAGGAATTATAAAAACATTACCTGGAGTACAGAAATTCAGGGAACCCACGCGTTTGGACTCTTTCGGTTAACTCCATGGTCTGCTCGTGCTTTTTTCGTGCGTCTCATTTAACTTTTATTTAACAATGAAATTAAATAAATGATTCAATCCCCTCGGAAAAATATTTTCAACCTTCCACATCCAGTGAACCTTAACCGTCCACCTCTGCTTCACAGTGATGGTGACTCGCCTGTTACTTGTACACGAGTGATTCGTTATGTGTTGGTAAAAGCGATGTATTAAATTGTAAATAGTTAGTTAATTGTTATTCAGTTGTTCGGCGTTAAATAAATCCCATCGCGGGAAATTATGCGTAAATAATAAAGAGTGTATTTAATTACGTAGAGCATGTAAATAATTAAATACATTCTTGCAGGGGGCGCTAACCATTGTGCCACTGCTCGACCCTGTGTGGTTAGTTGCACGCCAAAACGAATTCCTTGCTATTTGCATATTCAGGATGTAGAAGCCCCAAAATATGTATATAAATAACATAGAATTAAGCAACGACTCCTTCACCCTGTTCTTAAGCCCGCTCGTTATCAGAGTAAAGCCATGGGGTGTGCCCTTAAAGCAGCCGAGTTTGAATGAAGCCGACTTTGCCGGCAATTGTGCATTGTACACCACGTGGTGGCGTGTTCATATTATTTATACTGGTAGGAACCTCCTAGTTACACCAGCCCACAGGGGATTATTGTGTCCGTCCGTCGTGCAGGGAGGGGCTGGGTGGGGAGGGAGGGGAGGATGGGGAGGGGTTGGGTGGGGAGGGTGGGGCTGGGTGGGGGGTGGGAGGGGTGGGGCTGGGTGGGGAGGGGCTAGTCACCCCGTGGTGCCCTTATAAAACTCAACGTTTAACCTACTCACGCCGGCTTGTGCCCACCCTCACAGTCGGGCATATTTGCGGAATACACCACGCCGCCGTTGACCCTGGCCATTGACCGAGCAACCCAATGTTCCTACCGGCTCCCTCCGCAGGAATGTGTCATTGTTGCGTCGTGGTGGCGAGATGTTATTTCAATCGCCTGGTACGCAATCCCGGACCCAAAAGATTCCTGTATATTTTGAGTTTTCGTGTCTCTGCGTGTAGTCGCGTGGATTTTTCTCCGGGTCATCTCGTTTTGCCCTCTACATTTAGAAACATGCATGTACATTATTTGGTTGCTATTATCAAGTGTGATCGGCTTTACCTGGTGCATAATAAAAGAAACAAGGACGCTTTGACAAAATAACACAATATTATTTCTTTGCAAAAAAGGGTAAATACTAAATTTGTCAAATTTAAGCAAGCACTCATTTCTCATTCCTGTGTTTGGGTGGCCGTAGTGGCGCATTTGCCTCGTTAAACTTCTGGCCACGGCTAACATCAGTGGCGAGTGATATCTGAACCGTTCCTGATCCTTACCTGCCGACCCCTTTCACCAACCCACATTGACCGGCGTGGTGAAGTACATTCAAGGAACCCGCATGTAATACGGCATAGGGGGGCTTTCACAAATATATTAGTGGATTGGCAAAGTGCTACAAATTAATTATTTGTAATTTCTGTTTTGAGAAATAAAACAAAAACAACATTTCTGGGTTAAAAAAAATACTCTTGATCATAATCGTTGCTGCTACTCTACTCCCATTGTTACTGTCCCCGTGAACTTCACCAATTCATTCCTCCTCCCATGCTCAGGACAGTTTCGCCTCATCCGTACTGTCACAACCACAAGCGTACAATCCAGGTGAAAACAACACTTACCCACTCAAACATCCACTCACCCAGTCAGACATCCACCCACCCAATCACCCACTCACTCACCCACTCACTCACCAAACCAATCACCCACCCACTCACCAACCCAATCACCCACCCACTCACCACACCACAGGTCACAATCATTTATATTTGTACTTCCTACCTCATGTCCGAAGCTATTATAACCTTGCTTAATTCAAGAAAGATATCAACTCTGATCGATTACACATAGAATCGTGCTGTTGTATTTCTGGCCGCTTGGCGTCTGGACACTAGAGCCTGCAGTGCTCAGCAACCGTGATGGATAGACAACAACAACCGCCGTTCACCACAAAGTGGCAGTGACATTACCACGGCCCTTGTGCCATGCTCGGTGCACTTTGATGCCACGTGAAGTGTCGAAGGGCCGCTGGCAGGAGGTCACGGAACAGATCCAGGTGCCACGGATTGACTAAGATGACTGGCAGATGCACCAACTATTGGTCCCCACTGTGCCTAACTCTGCGTTTTATCCGCCCAGCGCTCCGCTCGTTGTTGTTGACGGTCGCTCCTCTGCTGTCCGTTGTGGCTGGAGGGCGACTGCCTCCAACTCCCCGGCAGCATCCTTCACGAACCTCCTCCACAGCGGCCAATCTTGACACAGCTGGTACCGGTCATCGGAAAGTCCAGTCAACTCCACATCCTTCTGTACCACATTAGTCCATCGCTTCTCTAGCCCGTGCCTGGATAATATGGATGGATACACGCTAATTGACTCGGCCCACGTGGCGCCTGAACGGGATGCATTGGTGGTGCGGTAATCACGAATAAATATCAATCTGTAAGACCCACATCACCTCGTTAACAATACAAGTTTAAACCGTTTCCCGAAAACGAGTGTTGATTTTGCTTGTGAAGTGTTGTTCAACACGGAGGCACACACTCTGGACTGGGAGGTAACACTTTTATTTAACAACTTCCCCAGCGGGTAACACTGAACGTTACTCGGGTTCTATAATAGGTGATGTGGCTCACTACGTGAGTAGCGAGTTAACTCGAGACGAAGACCCGTAGATGAAGAGACGCGGGACCCAGGCTTGATTCCACAGAAGAGCCAAGAACATTCTCGGGACTGCCCCTTGATGCTCTTGAGCGTGGCCTCACTCCGCTTTCGGCCATGCCCCCTTCGAGACCTTTCCCGAAGGATCTCGACCGAGCATCACATGCCCCACTCAGGCGACCACGTCCTCCCATGCCCTCTCTCTCAGGCCATCACCAGGACGATGCCCCCTCGGGCTGGCTGACATGCCGCACTTACTCTGGCGCTAGAGAGAGGCTCCAGACGCACTGCTCCTGTAACAGTAGCTAGCGCGAACACCCTAGTGACACCATTTACGTCACTACACTTTTATGTGTTCACTCTTGCCCATAGAAGGTTAAGGAATGCTTCCTGTTATGAATCCAGCGATGATCAATGGTGAGACACTTTTTAGAATGTAACAAAATAAATAAGCAGATACATGTCGCCTTTCCATATCCGTCTGTCCACATTTTTTTTTATTTCTTACACCACCCAGCACGGTCCACTGAGAGTGCATAATTTCAACAGAATTGTTCTAAAACAAGCAAACTTTGTGCCGGTTTCGACACACAGTGTCTCATCAGTCGAATCAAACTTGCTTGAATCAATGCTGGTGAACTTCCGATCTTACAGGAAGGATATGAGTTCTCAGATCGACACAAAATTTTACTTTAAGACTGTTGATTGGACACTAAGTGTCGAAACCGGTCAGAATTTGCTTGTCTCGAATCAATGCTGCTGAAATTATGCACACCCAAATGTTCATTTACGTTTTCGTGTAAGCATTTGTTTTAAAAGTTCCTTCAAAGGAAGAGTATAATCGGCGACGTTTCCGTCAAATGGCCCTCCATAGCTCAATGCTGTATGAGGAAGAGCCACTACCCGAAACGTCGCCTTTGTTATAATTTTACAATTATGGCAGTGTTACTTTCGAATGCGTTGAGTTTTCTTGTATGGCCAAATTATTTAAGTCGCTTTAAAAACAAATACGTGACAATTGCCCCACGACTGAGTGTATGGAAGCGCCAGATCGCCATCTGGTGGGGCTCATGGGGACATTGAAGGGCTCTCAGAAGATGGAGAACATCGATGGGATTTACATCGAGACCTCCTTTGCCAGTAGCAAGATATAGTAATAGTTGTTTGTCGTTTTATCTGGCACCGAATATGATATCATTATCAGAGTTGCCTCTTTTTGTTTGCATTTTGACTGCTTGTGTTGTGGTTATTGCAAACATGATCCCTTGTATAAAGGTATCAGTTTTGGTGCCAGATAAAAGGGTAAAAACCTATTACTACATCATAGATGGGACTTTAATGAACAAAAACTACATTATTTTACTCAGTAATTGTATGTTGTTCAGCTTCAAAAATCTGGGCTGTCGGGGTTTTTTTTCTTTTCTGGAGACAGAGTCATTCAGACTCTGTCTCCTCGACAGACCTGTTCTCCACCTGAGGACGGCTACTTGCGTTGTGGCCGAAACGTCGTGATAATTATTTTATTATGTTTTATTTTTATTATTTTATTATTTCCATTCTACGTGACTTTACCGAAAGAACCAAGAAGATGAACTTGCTGTTTGTTTGTCTTTTTTAAAAGTGTGGGAAATCGATTGGATCGATAAAATACTTCTTTGGAAAAATGTCTATTTAAGACCACGACAAATATTTACACATTCCACCCTCGTCCTCGAATGCGTTTATAATTCAGTTTGCTTTTTTTTTATTCATACAATCTAAATATATTAATTGATCTTATTATAAATCTAAGATAAACCCAAAATGAACGTAGTCGACTCAAAATCCCCTGTATTTGAATACGTTTTGGGTAAGTTATATAATCTGAACAGTTTCTGCCTCAGCCGATAGCCCTTCTCATCAGCTTCATTGGGGTTCATATTAAATAAATATAAAACAATAAAAATTCTCACGACGTTTCGACTGCAACACAAGTAATCATCATCAGGTGTGAAATACACAGATTTCAAATTTTCTTTCTGTGGATTTCACACCCGATGATGATTGCTTGTGTTGCAGTCGAAACGTCGTGAGAATTTTTATTGTTTTATATTTATATTATTTTATTATTTCCCTTCTACGTGACTTTACCGAAAGAACCAAGAATATGTAGCTCATGTCGTTGAATTCACCACATGTCAAAATGCGTTTACATTTTTGTATTCCTGCAGAGGACCGGCAAAGCCAGACCCCACCTGGTTGGGAAAATACCCAGTGTACGAATTAAATGTTTTAGTTCTATCGATGTTGACTTCTTCTCTAAACCATTGCTGTTGTACTTGACTCTCAGCCTGCATGCCAGTGAAGAAACCATGCCTCCCACAGCCAGTTATAGCTGGTAGCCTGCAGACTTTGCCAGGCAATATGTGAACTACCTCGCCTGGTATACAGGAGGTCGTGCGTTTCGATCGCGACCCTGACGCATACCTGTCAACCCATACAATTTACCTGTATTCTTGTACAGGGAAATTTAGTTTTCAGGTCCGTACGGTGTACGGCCGTTTCAATACCGGCAAAAAAACCCACATTTTGTATATTTGTGTTTCTCCTTTGTGATGGGACGTTGAGATGTATACGATACCTCCTGTGACTTTACCGAAATAACCAAATTGTATGGATTCCTGCAGTCACGAACACTTCAAATCTAGACCAAGACCAATAAGGTCTGAATTGTTCTGGAGTAAGGTAGGGGGGCACTGATAAGGGGTTGACAGGTTTGTTGTATATTTGGAGTTTGTGTGTCTCTCATCTCTCCACGTGGTTGCGTAGAGTTTTCTCTGGGTCCTCGGTTTTTCCTCTCCACATTTAGAATCGAGATCACGCATTTGGGTTATTTGCGCGCTATTCATTTCCACATGATGATAAGCCACTTCGTTGAGCTCCCAATTGTGGCCAGGTGGCTTCTGAAAAAGAGTGATAGCTCAGTGGGCTTTACCTGTTTAACAAAGTTAAATAGCTAAACAAATATATACGTGCCATGTTATATTTTTGATTTAAAGTTTTCTTGACTGCAGGGATTCATATTCTTGGTTATTTCGGTAAAGTCACGTAGGAAAAAAAGGAGTTTTATTTATTTATAATATTTTTTTATTTCCCTTATACGTGACTTTACCGAAAGAACCAAGAATATGTGCCATGTTATGTCAATGCTTTAGTTTTCCCCTCCTCATATGTCATTGGGATTCCCCCCCAAGCTATCATCGTCTTCCATGTGCGAAATAAATCTTAAAATCAATTGCCGGAGGCTTTGGGGAGTAGCTTGGAACAGCAACGGATTGTTGAATCCGTCTGTGCAGCGCTGTGAGTTCGGCTGCTTTAAAACGAGTGTTGGGGTTTTTTTTTCCGGGTACATTAATCAGGTTTTCCTCCCACATGCAGCCAAACGCTTAATTAATGGAATTTAACCGAACGATCCCAAACAGGACCCTCCTTCAAGTGAGGCCTCCGTTGATGTGTACGCTACAATTCGACGTTATTCCAACAGTGAGTGCCGGTGGTGTTAGTTTAACGACGCGGGAGTTCGCGACCAAATATTTTTCACGACAAAGGTTTGTTTCTTTGGAGAGGGGGGGGAGTTAAGGCAAACCCGACTCATTTTCTGTGTCAATTTGTGACCGCCAGAGGCCGCTGCTGATCGCCTCAGCGGTCACGAAAACGGAATTCGATTTTCCCGCGCTTTTTATCTGGCCAACGGTCATTTCCGGTCTCGCGCTCAACCCCTGGGGGGTGGGGGGGGTCGGAAATTGGATCAAGAGGGGGGCTTGGTCAGTGGGGAGGGTGGGGGGCCGGAAGTAGGACCGGGGGAATAGATCAATTGGGGGGGGATGAAGAGTAGGGGCCGGAAGTAAGATCGGGGGATTAGATAAATGGAAGGGGGGGGGGGTTTGAAGAGTAGGGGCCGGAAGTAGGACCGGTGGAATAGATAAATGGAGGGGGGGGGGGGATGAAGAGTAGGGGCCAGAAGTAGGACCGGGGAATAGATAAATGTAGGGGGGGGGGGGGGGATGAAGAGTAGGGGCCGGAAGTAGGACCGGGGGAATAGATAAATTGGTGGGGGGGGGGGGGTTGAAGAGTAGGGGCCAGAAGTAGGACCGGGGAATAGATAAATGTAGGGGGGGGGATGAAGAGTAGGGGCCGGAAGTAGGACCGGGGGAATAGATAAATTGGTGGGGGGGGGGGGGTGAAGAGTAGGGGCCGGAAGTAGGACCGGGGGAATAGATAAATGGAGGGGGGGGGGATGAAGAGTAGGGGCCGGAAGTAAGATCGGGGGATTAGATAAATGTAGGGGGGGGGATGAAGAGTAGGGGCCGGAAGTAGGACCGGGGGAATGGATACATGGAGGGGGTTGAAAATTGAATCAAGAGGGGGGGCTTTGTCAGTGTGGAGGGTGGGGGCCGGAAGTAGTTCTGGGGTAATAGATAAATGGGGGGGGGGGGTGTCAAGAGTGGGGGCCGGAAGTGATTCCCTGAAGAGGGCAGTGTGGTCGAGAGCCAGAAGTGGGAGGATCCGGGAATGCGAATCGATTCATCGATTAGATATATCGATTAATCGATTCGTTATAAATCGTTAAGATCACGATTGCGTTCGTCGAGCGAGGTGAGTTCGAGTTATTCTCGATACGTTGGTTTATGGCCACAACGAATTGTAAAGTGAAAATCGATGCCCTCTGTAAATTTAATCGCGGCCATAAATCGTGACAATTGATGAACTTGTTCAGGCCAAAATTGGTTATACTCGTAGTGCGTGCAATGATGGACTGATTCATCATCAAACTTAATTTTAACAATATGCTTGCACTCCGGTATATATTTTAAGAGTCCGTCTTAAGGTATGATTTCCATATCAACTATAGATGCTATAGTTTCACACCGCTATGAATGATATACCATCAACGATACTGGGACATAGCCTAACTGCACTAAACGGATTCACAAAATTGCGTATTCAAAAGATACACAACACCACTATAGAGTGTAAAGATTCACAAGATGAGTTTAGAGTCGCAATTCCCAACATTTTCTCATCGAAACGTGGAGAGGGGAATTCATTCCGGCTCGTAAAGTCTTCAATACACGTATCTTGAACGCAATCGACATAAATCGATGGATTCATATCAGAATATGTATTTATACTGGAGGAATCCGATGAGCTATAAAGCTCTTTTTCAGATGTCCAGTCGGGGCGGGTAAGAACTTTATAATACAAGAACATGATAGAAGTGCAAGAAAGGTAAATAAATCACCCAAACACATAAAAATAAACCATCCGTATCCCACCAGACAAAGCCCACTGAGGTACACGACAAGAGGCAAACAAAGACTCAACAAAGTCTATAACAGGCGACGTTTCGCGCAAGGGCCACATTTCACTGCACGTGGCCAAGGGAGAAGAGTCCTCGGCGCTCTGAATATTGACCGCTGCATGATACGTCGCCTATTTGATGTTACTTTAAGGCAGTTTTATTGACGAATGTATTGGATGACTATAATTCTAGATTTGAAGCTTTCGTGACTGCAAGGATTCATACTCTTAGTTCTTTCGGTAAAGTCACGTAGGTAAAAAATGAAATTAAGAACATTTAATTTTAATTTCATTTTTTACCTACGTGACTACCGAAAGAACTAAGAGTATGGATGACTATATTTTGTTATTTGCGCTCGTGCACGACAGCCAACGCAGAATCGCCAGATAAGTTGACAAGAGGCAAGGGAGGTGTTGGGGCTGGTTTCAGGGTGGTGGGGGGTGGAAGTTCCTCCGGGAGGATACGAGGTGGTGGGGGTCGTGGCGAGACGCAGGTGGCCAGGGCTCTGGAGAGAGGAGACGGAGCTTTTAAACCAACTAGATAAGCAGACAATATCACATGCGTTCTGTTTAATCGGGTGAGAAGTCGAGAGACGGGGAGAGTCTAATTTCCAATAGTGTTCTGGGTCACCAAATTGACAAATGCCAAACTAAAATAAATAAACGAAGCGAATAGATATACAGTAGATAGTATTGTACTTCTTGCATAATTTCAGTAGCATTGTTTCAAGACAAACAAACTTGCTTGAATTAGTGCTGATGACCGGCAAGCCAAGGATTCTCTATTTAAGATATCGGACCTTTTGTTTAAATTATCCACGACGCCAATTATTGTTTTGCAATAAAGAACTCGACACGTCCGTCAATAACACTGCCTTCAAAGGGTAAGGGCCATTCATCATAGCTTTTACATTGCCCGAATCGTCGCCTATGATATAGCTTCTCTTTTAAGGCCACTGTCGTTGACAAAATTTGTTGAGTTTGCCCCTTTATATTGCTGGTGCACCACTGCCAACGCAGCAGCAGCATCACCAAAGTGAGTACCAAACTCGGTTTAAATTCCATCCGTGTAACGGCCCCAGATCTCTGGAATCACCCAGCGAACATGTTTGTGATTAAAACCTTACCATCCTTACTCGTCATCAGGCAAAGGCTGATGACGACCGCTTGTGTTGCGATCGAAACGTCGTGATTTGTTTTATTTTATTTCGAACTACGTGACTTTACCGAAAGAACCAAAGAGTATGGATTCCTGCAGTCACGAAAGCTTCAAATCAAGATTCTTACCATCCTTGTCCTACTTTAATTCGATTTTGGACCTGCTTAGCAGCCTTTAGGTTATCCTCATTGTATGTGATGTGTTCTATGAACCTTGTATATTTATGTTGTACCATGTTGATGCACGACCTTGTAATTCGGACCTGACAATGTCTACAGTATTTGCTTTTTGATTGTTTTTTTTTTGCTGTAGCCAGGCTTCTGTGGGATAACCAATTCCCTATCGAAAATGAGCATTTATCGCCCAACGGGTTTCCATACCTGTCAACCCCTTATCAGTGCCCTACCTTATTACAGACCAATTCAGGCCTTATTCGTCACCCCGTGCTCTTATAAATCTCAACGTTCATCCAACACAGTCCCATCACGAGGGAGAAACAACCAAATATACATTTGTTTGCCTGTATTGAAACGACTGTACGCCGTATGGACCTGGAAACTAAATTTCCCTGTACAAGAATACGGGCAAACCGTATGGGTTGACAAGTATGGGTTTTACCCTGTGCCAGAATAAAAACTCCTAATAAACAATTGCGGAACAAATAGATACGGTACGTATTCCTTGGGTCTTAATAATAACAACAAAATAATAATTATTTTTCTTCTATCTACGTGGCTTTACCGAAAGACCCAAGGAATATTAATCCCTGCAGTCACGAAAGCTTTGAGTCAAGATTTAGGTACGGCACGTTCATTTGAAATCAATAGGGAGGAGTCCACGTGTAGAGGGGGCGGAGTCTGCAGGCGGCAAGGGCGGGGCTAGAGCAGGAAGGGGCGGGGCTATAGCAGGAAGAGGCGGGGACTAGAGCTGGTGAGCGGGGGAGGGGCGGAGCGACTGGGGAGGGGAGGGGCGAAGGGGGGGGGCGTGGCGTGACCCGTGACCCCGACGTGGAGACCGCGCCATTGTTCGCGCGGGCGCCCCGAGAGAAGAAGCGCGGCGCTCGCGATGTCCGCCCCCGCGTCGCTTCGGCAGCCCTGACGCCTGTGAGTGTGCCGCTCTTCTCTCTGCTCCTCCTGCCCGCACCACGTCGTCCCCTCTCCTACACCCGACCGTTCGTTCCCCAACCACCTCCTCGTCGCTCTCGTCTCTCCGCTCGCCGTGCGCCGCTGCTGGCCGCGAGGGTTGTTTTCACGGCGGCGGCGGCTCCGTGCAACCCGGTGGTGGTGGTGGTGGGGGGTGCTGGTGATGGCGGGAGGATGAGGAGGATACCTTCACCTCTTCTTTCTTCTGATCATCGTCATCTTTGTTGGTGTCGTCGTGTTGTTGTTGTGAGTCGGGCATGGAGGGGGGGGGGGAGGTAGTCGTCTTTGTCCTCGCAGGTCTGTTGGTTGGGATTTGTCTCTAGTCCTGTGTGAGCAGCATGGGGGATGATGATGATGGGATTTGTTCAGAAGCGATGTCTGGTGGTGGTGGTGGTGATGGTGGGGAACATCATCTTCACAATGACCACAGTTGCCAACGGGACTGTCATCGGCATTATCATCACAAAGATCCGCAGCAGCACCGTCATCATAATCGCAGCTTTATCGCCGTCACTAAAATAGCCATCAGCACCATGAAGTCGCCGTCACTTCTTATCATGGTTGTACATTATGGTCATCAGCATCATGTCCACATCATTGTCATCACCATCGTCATTCCCATCAATGCTGTCACCAACATCGTAACCATCGTAATCGCAATAAATATAACTCGCATAACCATCACTAACACAACGATGATCATTTTAACGGCCAACATTGTCACCACCATCATCATCGCCGTCTCAATGTGGTGAGAATGCTCCTCTGCTCCTTGTTGGCTTGACCAGGCAGCGCCCAATACAGCCGCGAGGCCAATGTCACGATTGTACTATGGAGCATCACGTAGTCCCCAACATCATAACAGTCATCATCTTGATCAGCATCATGAACATCCTCATCCGCGTCCTCGCTCACCTTCGCCGTCATCACTTTAATAATCATTATATGATCGCAATGCCCACTGCAACAGAGATTGCCTTCTCTCGATCGGCTTTAGCGTCACACTCCACGGGAGGTGGATTACTTGGTTCATTGTTGATGAGGGTCGTGTATTTGTACGTTTAGCGCCAGGCGTAAGCATTTTAGAACTTTCGGCTTGACCCCCTGCCCTATGAGTGAAATAAATCAACGTGAGAGTTGATCGATTGTTGTTTTTTGTGAGGAGTAATTCGAAATTTGTTTTTCAGATTGTTCAAGTGATAAGTGTAAAGTCCAAAATTTTGGCTCAACGTTATTCCAAATTTCGGCTCCATAGCTCTTTTAGAAAATTATTTATTTACATTCGTCCCTCAGTTACGATCGCGTCCATACAGTACATACCACTGCATCTCGTCTGCCTAATGTGCATGTACACCATTTCAGAACTACGAATTGTAGCAGTAACATGCATTTATAAGTTGATGAAGTGAATAAGCATATACTTCTATTCAACGAAACTGTTTCGGCACAATTTTAACCTATACTTTAAATTTGGCTAACAGTCTACTAAACTTCAGGATTAAACCGTTGTGAACTGGTTTTGCATGAACAGTTTACAGAGTTCGACTCTTACTAAACCGGTTTACTTCACGCAAGATGGACTCGTGGATTAGTATGCGCACAGAGGAGGAGAAACTGGGAAAGTGAGAGGCAGTAAGAATTGAGCCGGGGGCTACGAAGAAGAGACGAGGCCACGGTTTCTCTTTATTGTTCACCACCGCCTTCATTAATTCAACGAGGAGGATGAAGCGGCAGTCTCGGCTCGTTTTTGTTTTGTCTTTTGTCACGGGTGGGTTTAGGGTGAAGCTTTGGTTTAGCGTGTGGCCCCGCAGCTGGTCCCCGACGCCGACTTGGTGTGGCCGCTTGGCCCGTGAACAACCCAAGACTGAAGGAGTGCACAATAAGAGAAAAATGGGCCCTGACAAACGCCGAACTTGAGTTTTTTGGCCACGGTGAGGGTTCGTTTTAGGAGATTGTTGTCTAGTTTGTTTGGGTTTGGACTTGTACTCACGGCTTGTTAGTTATGGTCATTGTAAGGGCTATTACAAATAGCTGGGAGGCTAGGTGATTCGGGTTAGGACTTGGACTAATGATTGTCTTGGCTAGTTTGTTAGAGTTAGGGCCAGTGTGAGGTCTAGGACAATTATCTATACGGCTGGTTGAATATGATTAGGGGTTGTACAAATGGCTGTTTGGTTGGTTCTTTAAGGCCAGTGCAAGGGTTGCAAATAGTGGCTGGTTGATAAGTAAAAGTGATTGTGGCTGGTTGGTTAGAGGCAGGTCCAGAATTTGTTTGGCCCGTGTCCTCTGTCCACTAAACTGCCCTCTCTGCTCCCCAGTGCAACGTTCACCTTCTTCGGTTGTTGGCTGCTCCTTGTTTCTCGTGGTTTACAGTGCCTTCATGAATGAATACGAATCCAATTCATGCCCTCTGAATTTTGCACAGCTTATGCAAAACATCTGATTGCGCCCGTTCTTTGGTGGTACGAACTTGGCGCGCGTTCACCAGCGGACTAATATTGACGCTGCTTTGTAGAAATATGCGGTTTCGCTGTAAGCGTTCAAATCGGTTCTCACAGTATAATGCGTCGCATAATGTAGACAAGAAATGTCGTTGTACAGTGATACCGACGGGGAGGTATTTTAAACACTTTTTTTTCTCACCGCAATGTTTTGGCAAGGGAGCTGTGAAAACGCCTGGGATAACCAGTGGCATGATTAAGTTGTCAAAATTTATTTTTGAAAAAGCAAAACTATGCAAGCATTGGAATCTTCAGACATCACGAAAGTCAGTATCTCCATGCTCAATTGCAAGATGGGGCAGTGCTCATTTGCAATCATGGCCCTGAGCGATTTATGAAAATTCCACATTTCCATGGCTGAGATCGGCCTTACGTTAGGATTAGCCTATGACCAACTCAACTTTAATAATCCCCATGTGGTCATGCCAGAAGCTAAACATAATTTTTCCTCGTTGTTACTTGAATAGGTGGCCCTGGCCTTTCCAATTGCTTAAGGTGTGGATTTGGAAGCTAGACAGAATATGGCAGTATCGAGTCCCTCGTATGAATGGGTTTTTTTCTCTGAGTATTGCTTCCTCCCACATGCGAAACAAATTGTTAATGGTCTACGTTCAGTTTAAAAACTCACCAATGCAGGACCCGCCTGAAAATGTCTTGAGACTCAGCGAGGCATTTCTGGGTAGATGGCCATCCGCACTGTTCTCCCAAAGTGGTGGTTGTTTTTTTTATCAACCTCTAAAGGATGATGGACTAAGTTGGCTCACAACCAAAATAAAAAATCTGCATTCTGAATGCGAATTGAGTGCTTTGACCGCAGTACCATCCCGTCGGATCTACATGCAAATGAGTTTAACTAAAACATTCTTCATTATAGCACTTATAACCTCATAACATTAGACTCACTGGTCAAATCCAGTGTTCAGGGAGTCACAAACAGTTCGTAGAATGTTTGTGCAAATGTACGTACTGCACACTCGGTGCCTTGGGACAGCAGGAGGATGCCACGTGAATTTCACCTCTGTGCGAGAGCGGCCGTCGCCTGTTCTGTGAATATTGTTCCCTGAGCATCACTATTGCGTGATGTGCATTTATTTGTCGTGGAGAGCTCCTCGCCAGAGTCTCTCACTGTTTGCCAGTGCAGTGGGAGTGACTGGATCTCTTGATAGTGCTTTTACATGCTGGGTATCCATTAAGAAGTAGGATAAATAACTGCTTATTTGAATCCAAATTGCCTGTTTTTATTTTCATAAGTTGAGGAAATGTTACTGTTTTTCAAAGCACAGTTGGCGGTGTGTGCCGTGATTTGTGCGGTGTTTTTACAGTAACCTCCCGGTTATAGCTGTAATTGGATGGAATCCATCCCGTGTAGCTTATATTGACTTAAGACCTATTTACTATGTCCAGAATGCATTTATTCGCTTCCACACCTCCGATTAGCGCAGTTGGCTATGTACGGTGTGAAAGAGGTTCAACATACAACACAAAGCAAGATATATTTTTGTTATGAAGTATAAATACTCATCCAGTTATATCTATTCTCAAAGTAACTCTTATTCAAATCAACTACACTTATTCGAAGAAATACGTGAATTGGAAACCCAGTAGCGGTGGCGCTTCCACCTCTGGCAACAGTGCTATGGAATTTCAGCAGATCACAGAGAAAATACAATTCGCTTTGACCCAGAGGGATTTTTTGGCCACAGCGAGTTCCTCATTGCTGGGCCCTCTAGCTGAGGATAAAACTCCTCTTGGCCGAACGGGTGAAGGCGTGCCACTGCCAGTATTTAATATTGCACTGCTCTGAGCACCTGTGATACACATTTTTCAGTATTCTTGTAACTTCATTGATTACAATTGGTTAATGTGCTCATGCGTTACGTGCATCGAATTGTATGCGTAAGAACGGTAGGTGTATGAGTTGTTTATGTCGTGCATCCTTTGGCTTACAAGATGAGCGAATCTGTGCACCAAGTGGGTATCCATTGCAGAGATGGAATGAGAAATTATTAACTCATCTCCAGGCGCTTACTGGGTTGTTGTATTGTACAACTGTCAGATTTGGCGACAACTTCATCCAGCAGTGGACTAATCATGACCGATAATTATATATTGTACATATTTGGTTCATGTAAACCCTGCAGCCACCAGAGGTGGGTGCTACGTCAACCACGGTTGTAAATTAATAAATAATTGGCTTCATTTGTGGCAATGCATCCTCTTACAAAGGGGCCCAACTTGTTATATGCCTATTGCAGCTCACGATCTTGCTTATAATAGAACATCCGGATGGCACTTAAGCCATCAATGGGATGTGTAAATAAATACTTAAATTTTTATAATGTGGAGAAACAAATACAGACAGGAGCCATAGTCAACATTTATTTTGTTACTAAGTGATATACGCCACCCTGTGCTCATTTGAATTTAAGAAAAAAACATGTTTTTGTATATTGAACATGTCTCGTGCGTGAAAAGATTCAGAACCGCGTTATGTTTGAAGGATTGAAAAAGAATGATTCTAACACATGCCATTCGATGCACGCTTGCATTGTGGGCGTACGTATTGATAGCGATCAATGTGTCGTGCCCACCCCTAGCATTTACCAATCCGGATTAATCCCTGCTGTGTTCATTTTGTATTTGTAACGGTGAGCTGAAATGGCTGTGCATTTTTAACTACATTCACGTTGGTTCATTATATTTGCTGTATTTTCATGAAATATTGGTTGTGGTAAACAATTCTCAGGCCATCTTGTGCTGTTGCTGGAAAGTGGTGTGTGTGTGCATGGGTATCAGTGGGGAGCGGTGGTGTAGCGGTTAGCGCGCTGCTCTACTAACCCGGCCTACCCGAGTTAGATTCCCGCTCACGGCCAACACAGTGACGATTATCTGAACTGGTCCCGGGCCTCCCCTACGTCGACTCAGCTTCAAATTATTACCTGGTGTGGTGTGAACATCGCCTCTGGGGAGACAAAGGCGGTTGGGCGTGGTTCTGGCCACTCACCCCCTCGTGTGCCGTGCTGGCCTTAAAGATAAGTGCTCGCCAACAGCACTTGCCCCAACAGTCTGTTAAGGTTATACGGGGGTCTTTGCATGCGTGTCACCACTTCTCTGATGCTTTACCAGTGCCCATCCAGGGGGCATCACGGGGGGTGGGGGTTGATGCGTGTTGCGTGTGGCGAGAACACTGCAAATATATACATTTCAATGAAGGAATTACAATTGAAATGCATCCACATTGCACATTTGAGGGCGGGCCACAACATGGCACAGCAGTGCATCTGTTTTTCAACAGAGCCGTTGTTATTGCCACCCGTTGCGTTGTTCGCTCCTGTAACTGATTAATGTTCCCTTTAAATATACTTGGGTGTCTTGATTTTGGTTTTAGTTGGTTGTCTGTCGCCTACAAATGCACCCAGTTGCACGATGGTCTGCTAATGTAAAGGTTTTTTTTGTCAATAAAAGTCTACTTAGTGGAGGAGGTTTTGCACATACAAGTACAGTACAATAGTTTACTGCAGATCCTTGGCTGGATTATCAACATAACAAATGTACATTTTCGTCAGATTTTTGGTGAAAGTGTGCCGATGTCTCTCTGACCAAGTGGGGCACGTCCGTAGTGTTTTGGCTGATCCGGTGGTATATTAATGTGATTAATAGTGTTAAAGTGTTTTCGATATCTAAACATTAATTGTTGAAACGTGCCTTTAGAAAGCGGTCAACTAAACGTAACAAGGCAGGACCTGCCTGTAAAAGAGATTTTAGACTGAGAGGCTTCTCGGATAAATAACAGACATCGTCATTTTCCACCTAATGGTCCAGTCCGTTTTCGTTACCACTTAAATGTCATTGCCATGGTTGATTAGGACAGTCATTTAACGTGCATCTCAAGTCCTTTGTTAGGCTCAGTGTCTGCTTTTGTTAGCATGCTGTTTGTGTAGTTTTTATGACTTCAAGTGATAGAATGGCTGTAAACTATCCCACCCCTCTGTTTCACTTATTCGCTGCATTGCGGGTCGTAAAGCGTCTCTCTGTATTGTCCCTGGTGAGCACTGAATTAGCATCACCTGTGTGAACTCACACCTGGTTACTAATTATGGGTAAGCGTTCTGTAAATAGGCAAGGGCTGTTAGGTTTTTATTGCGGTAGCGTCTTAAAATAGCTGTGGGATCACGAGTGTGTGCGTTGTAAGAAGGAGCAGGTGCTCCCGGGCATGTTGTGTTTTAGATAAAGTTGGTTTAACAAAGTACAAATCAATACATGATGTGTGGCCCAAATGCCCCTTTTTACTGCCTGAATGCCATATGTGTTATCTGGGCCCCACCACTCATCCCTGGCTGAAGTGAGGGGGGTGTTGGATGAAGGGGTATGTGAAAAGGGGGGCTTGTCTACAGGGGTCCACGTGTGGGTGGAGATGCGTGCATCATGGGGGTGCATGCATAATCATTGGCCCATAATATATTCACTGCTGGATGAGGGCATCACGGTGTTGGATATCTTGAGGGGGGGGGGTGTTTTGTCCTTTGGCTTGCTACTCTATAAATTTCGATCACCAGCCATCATCTTGTCCTGCCGAAACCCACTACTTTGCTCAATGTTTCCAATTAATTTCATTTCATGGTAGGTCATATGTACTGCTTGAAAACTTCATGCAATCCGTAAGTTGCTTTTAATTTTCAAATAAAATTTCCCTGAAGTTCTCTAACCTGCTCTCGTTTGCCTCAATATTTTTGAACTCGACTTTGCGTTCAGTATTTGCCCGAGGTATACATACACACTCGTGTATTTTTCAGTTGTCCCACAAATGTTTTCATTGGTTGAGCTACCTTATTGTACTTGACTTTTGCTCATTTATTTTGGACCCAGCTTTTTCGCCATCTTTGTCCTTCAATAATCTCCTGTAGTTCATTTCCATTGGTTGTTGTAATGATTTGTAAGCAAGTCTGATACTGGCTAATGTTTCCGTTTGGTTATACCTTTATTTCTTTAATTATATTCTCAACGTAGATGCTCCATGTTGGTTCATTACCATATCGATTTGTTTGAATGAATGCGTTAATATCCACTGCATCAAAAGCCTTTTCATAGTCCACAGAAAGCAGGCATAATCGTATTTGATATACATAAATGCATTAATGCATGCATAAATAAGTGTGTAATTGAAGGGATGCTCTCCTCGAGGGGTTTGTGAAGGGTTTATTCAATAAGTAGTCGAAGAGAGTAGGGGGCGTGTGTGAGATGGTTGACTAATGAGTGGGTGCATACATATATATTCTGATACCTGAGGGGTGTCTGAAGGGGGTTCGTGTATTAACCGTTGAATAAAGTATAGTGTATTGAGGGGTGCATGAATGAATGGGTACATACATGTATAGGCTGTTGCATGAGGGCTGTGTGAAGGGGTTCATCAATAGTCAAATTAATAGTGTGGTGTGTGTGTGTGTAAGAAGAGTGCTGAATGAATGGGCATGCACATATAGGTTGTTGCATAAAGGGTGCTTGCTTTAATGAAGTGGGGTGTGTGTAGGGACCTCTGTATGAATGAGTGTGTTCATCAGGGAGTGCGAGTGAACCGGTCCCTGTATGAAAGGCGGTGTGTTTGAAGGGAAGCCTGTATTAACTTATGTGTGCGGCAATGAAACGATGCACGCACAAACTGGTGGGTGTTTGGTGGGGTGTATGTGTGAGTGATATTATTTGTGCATGGTGGGTTGTATGGGTCACGGTGTGTCCCGAGTGATAGTATGTGTGTGATGAGCGATGCGTGTCAGTGCAGGGGCGTGTGTGTGTGATGGTGCACACAAGTAATGGTGTTGGCGAGTGATGGTGCGTGCGGTTATCCGAGTAGTTGCGTTTCGCGGGTCCATACCAGAGTAAGCCATTGGCACTCTCTCCACATTCCCGGAGCCTGGACGTGAGAGGCAGACCAACCGGCATGATTTATCTTCCGTCTGAGAGCTTGTCTCAATTTTGATAAATGTCTGCTTGCAAAGATAGCTCCCCTTTGATAAGGCTCCCCGGTGTTTGTGCGTCTTCACATTGTTGTTGTTGTTGCTGCTGCTGCGGCGTTTTCTGAAAGGGCAACGCATGCCATAGATGGCTAAAATATCTGAGGCCACGTCCCTAAGAGAACGGCTTACTTGCAAATGTATAAACACAACAGTGTGGCCGTTGTGTGCCTCTGGGGTTGCATCCATTGTATCGGGCAATATTGATGTCGTTTTAAAGTGCACAATTCAGAGACCACTCTTATGCGCAAAGCTTCTTGCGTGTGCTGGGGTAGCATCATGCACGCACGTGAGGTCGGCCCATCACCATTTGCATTTGCCTGACGTGTACAGCATTGCACTGCCGCTCGCAACCCACGTTCATTAAATTGTTATTTAAAAAAACGATGTCTCACTGGCGCGAGGGTAAACAGTTTGAGATGTTTAGGTAGTAAACATGCCATGATGCATCGTTTTGTCGATTAAAACATTCTCTCGCTCTACATGCGTTAAAATGTGCGTGTGAGAAACTAATATATTGTTTATGCAAATCACATTCCAATGTTGAATAATCTAGTGGAGTGAACAATATTGTACATATGACACTTAAGACACGAGAAATGATACAAATGAGACAGCACTACCTTGGTATTGCCTGGTAATTCTGACATTGTGTAACACCCTGAGATTAAGTATTCACACTCCATCCTTGGTGATTTGATTGTCAAATCACGGATATGATATTGCACAACATGGGAGATATTTATGGCATTACTTTTGTTTAAAGTTTCTCTGTACAGTGCCTTCATGGTGTCTCAATGTATTTAGGAATATATTGACATTCTATTGCATTGCTTGTATTGTAACATGTCAGTATTGCGTGTTCTACTCAGAACTGGTACTGTAACAGTTACATGAGTAATTTGATTAATTGTGAGTTTGCAAGAAATCCATGAGTAGTTGTAATCATCAAATAATTGCTAAAGTTTAGTGAACACTGCTGAGGTTTTGGGTTTGAATCCCAAGTTAGCTGATGCCTGTGATTAAACTGGTTTTTCAAGTGTGGCGCATTGATGGTTTTAGCCAATTCACCAATGAGCCTACATAAACGATCAGAGTTGACTTGGTTTGTCACTTAATTTGGCTTATTCCAGTTCTGTGAATTAAAACTCTGTTTGTCGGATGGGCAACAAACGAATACTCTTTGGAGGGCTTATAAAAGTGTCCATACGACCGATAATAGACTTAATGAAGTCTTACAGGGTCATTTTATAAACACAAGGTGATGTCCCACTGTTTGCTGTGAGCGTACCAAGTGCGAATGTCTTCTATCAAGACATCACGGCGATGATAGCGCAATTGGAATATAATTGGGAGTAACCAAAAAAACAACCGAGAGAGACGTTTATCTACCACTGCCAAGACGAACAATAGACGAGCGGTGGTAAACTGGAGTTGCTGTGGCCGTACAGTGGAATATCCCCACTCGGCGGGGCCTAATTAGGCGGGACACGCACAGCATGGGTGCCTAACCAACGCCGACAGTGTGGCCTTTTCATGGCCGTGCTGTGTGCGGCGGTGTGGAGCTGGCGAGGGGGATGGGTGTGTGGATGCGGGGCGGCGTGCATCTATTGAGGCAGGGCCGTCCCGCAATCTTAGGTGGGCCTTCTGCGGTTTGTTGGGTTTTTGTGTGCGCCTTAATCTCTCACTTGAAAAATGATTTTTTTGTTTCTTAAAAAAGTTATGAAATGTTTCTGCTGAATTTATGGTGGCCTTCTACACTCGAGACTAAATATTTTCAGTCCTTAGTTGGCGTAGATGATTGATGCTCTTTCAGAGGTTTTTTTCTGACAAAGTATAATGGCATTAAAGGCAGACCCGCGGAGAGGGACACTTTGTCGGCTGGCGTGCGTATTTTCAAATGGCCAAATGCCACTGACTAATCCTGCATTAATGCGATGACATGTTGAGAAGCCGGTTAAAACAGAGAGCGTGAGACGCACCCATTGGCTGGAATGCTCAGGAATGTGTCGATCCTGGGGAAAAAAGTTTGGAAAATTAATTTGGGGGTGAAATTTGGCCAGTGCAAGGGCTTCAGCAAACCCGGGCACCAGGCCCAACGACTGAGCAAGCGAAAGCGCCGTGGCACGCTGGACAATGTGCCACGTCGAGACTGTTCTGCCCTCGTGTGGGCAAGGAGGAGGAGCCGTCGAGGGCACCCATTGCTCCCCACCGCTGCCGCCGCCACTGCTAGCCCCCTCTGCATAGCCTCTCTGACCGACGGCTTGCTGTTGCTTTTGGGCAGAGAGAAACTGCCGAGGGGCTGTGTCTTTCAGCACAGTTGAGTTTTTTGGAATCCTCTGGCTCCCCCTCCCACTGCTTCTGCTGTTGCTTTCCTCACCCCCTCCACCCACCACCTCACCTACCCCCCCCCCCCACCACCACTACAGCCTGCACGGCTCCCGAAATTCAGCAGCACGCGCGAGGGCCCGGCAGGGTGAGAGGTTGTGGAGAATGTCAGTCACTGATTTGAGCTTTGCCAGGTCTTAGCCTGCGGCCAGTGCTACCTGCACTGCACAGACTCTCCACTTAACTTGCAACGTGGCTGTGCTGTTCCTTAACTTAAGGCAAGCACATGCTTTGTGCCGTCTCGCTTTCTCTTTCTTGTTTATTATTTTATTTTCTCCGACACCGCAATGAAAAGCAAAGGACGTTTACAAATGGGAGTAAGAAGAATGTAATTTGTTTACGCAGAAAAAACCTCACTGTTTCGTTTTTTCCCTGTAGAGTCCTACTGCATTGGGATGTTTGTCCATTTCTATTTTAAGAAGTCTTGCCTGTGGGAAGAAACTGGGATACCTGGGAAAACCCACCCTGCATACAACATTCAAAGGTCCCCGCAGATGACTTAATGAACCCACTTGCTGTTCTATCCTATCCTGGCCACCTCGCAGCCCAACAGGTATTGGACTTTGACAAATCTGCATGATCCCTCCAGTGCTGGATCACAAGCCTGCACTACCACAAACGTTATTATTGTAGAGACGTTATTGCAATCTGTTGCATTTCACTTAGACGTTGTTTTGTTTGTCTGACTCGGTGGGCTTTGTAATTACAAGGCTTAGTGTTTTAAACACGGCATCAAAGCACTGCTAATAATGGCTAGTTATTGCCAGAAACATGATCGACTGTACTGATAACGGTTAAAATATAATTGTTGTATATCAAGTGCTCACAAAATAAGGGGCAACAAATTGGTGGTTAAGAATGTGATGTCACGCAACATTCATGGTAACACTGCTCTTTCGGTATTTAAAGCATAGTTACAATATTTGAAGGTGGATTAAAAATCTGTGGTCTGATAGTGATGCATGTTAAGTTGAGTACATTTTTCTATTAAGGTTTACCTTAACAGCAATATATCGGTCTAGAAAAACCAGATCTAGAGACATCCGGAGAAAACCCATGCTCACCAGACCTTGTTCCCAGTGTCTTCCACATGTCTTCACAGCTAAAGATTTAGCCACCGGGGAAAGTAATTTTCGAGTGACTATGAAGCAATGTGTACTGTCAAGGAGTGCTTTGAGGCCCTAGAAAAATTGTTCTTCCCTGCGGGGGATTACATCCTTGTGACGTTGGTGATGTGCTGAAAATATTGCACTTAAAGAGGACCATGTAATGAAATAACACCACTTCATCAAGCCATATTATCGACCTATATCAAGATGAAGATTTTTGTTCACCCATTATGGATCTAAAAAATTAAGAAGTATTGGCTTTTCAACAATTGTGTTTGAGAGCCACAGGTCTATGTCTGCTAATCTTTATTCAGGATAACGCAACTTGAGTGGCAAGGAGCAAATCTCCAAGTGCCAAACTAAGACATTTTAGTGAGTCGTAAGCTTGGAAAGAGAAACATGCAATGCTGGCCTCATTTTATTTTCTCATGTCTCTGTGCAATGCGTAAGCATTTAAGTTGTTATTTTTACTGCTCTGTTATACAGATGTGGCTGGCCGGATAGTACTTTGGTTAGATCATGCTAATCACAAACGGTTCATCACACCAGGCCTAAGAATATGACTTTCACTTGGTGCTGTCCACAGTGAATTGTACGCGGAAAGATTTCCCCCCGTTTTGGCAATCCTGACTTACACCACCAGTTGAGATGAGCGTCAGGTCTATCCATCGCTTCAGTATGGAGACTGGCTATAAAAAAAAACCGCAGTACTGTAACGTTGGGTGCTGTGTGCAGCAGCGGGGTACGGGTGACGTAAGAGTTTTTGTTCGAGCATTTAACGCGCCTGCTGCCCAGGAAGGTTGGTATTAACTCTTCGGCTGTGCCTTAGCGGAGGGCACGAATGGTCGAGAAATCGAGTCTCGCATGGGACTAAAGCGGGGCTCGCTTTTCAACCCATGCCGGGCCCTCTCGTCCGCGTAGTGGATTCCGCGAGGGAGTTACCCCACCCTCGCATGCCCGCCCCTCCCTGCAGCCCAGGGATTTACATGACCCCGCCACCGCTTGCAGTGGAAAAAAAGCACACTAGCGCGCACGCACACACACGCACTCACTTAATAAAATAAATTTACCATAGGCTATGAAAGGATGCAATGTGTGGTGGTGGAGGGAGGGTGGTGAGCGGGCGGATGGGCGGGTGGGCTGGCGGTTAGAGTGGGTGGCAGAAAAACGAAGTTGTAAATGCAGAGTTGGCTGCCTCCTGCCCTTGTGAGCGCTAACTGTGAAACCCGCCTGTGTTGCGCGTCGTGTGTGCGGGTGCCCGTGTGTGCCTTGCAATCAACACCAGCCGCTTTCTCCCGCGGCCCGCAACGCGAGCTTACCATACTCCCTATCGCTTTACCTCTACCCTCACCCTGCCCAGTGCTGCACACAATATGACGCGCACCCACAAACAACCACTTGCCTGCTAACGCACAGGCACAAATCCCTAATACAGGCCTTTCTCAAGGCCTAACACAGGTTGATTAAGCCCCTAATGGCTGGGTGCGTTGCCAGCTGAACTACTCGCTCACAAGGGTGACAATTACTTGGGAAGGGGGGGGGGCTCCTGCCTGGACGCCCGGGAGGCTGCCAGCCCCACGGCCGGCGGTGCACAAAGGGCCTCAGTCAACCGGCCAGCGCGTGGAACACTTGCGTTCTTTCATTTAACATTTTTTTTTGCAATCAAGTGTTGAATTTATATATTTTTAAGCCAGTGCCAGCAATGCGACGCTGCCTGTTCGGCTTTGGCCGAGAGATCTCGGGCAGCATGCGCTGTTCTCTGGCTGCCTTGTAGCCGCTCACCCCCCCTGCCCCTTACCCGATGTCGTTATTCGTGATACAGGGTTGGGGGAGTTACACAGAGACCCTGCTGGGAGAGCAGCCACACCACAACCGTGTGTTTATGCTCTTTATAACTGCTATAATAATAGCAATAGTTATTTGGCCGGGAAAGCCATCCTGGATACAGGAGGCCACCATCTTTCCATAGTATTAATGTTATTGGCTTCCCATAAAGTGCGTACTCATGAACCTTGAGTGATGTCCGGCTGAGTGTATCATCCGACTAAGACTTTTACTCAAAGTTACGATTTTGAGATTGGTGATCTAACTGCAGCGCCACCCAGTCACGTTTGCAGTTATGAATGTGTAGCCATTACCTACTTTTATCCAGATAGAGCCTTGCTGAGTCTCAACACGTATTTTTTCAGGAGGATCCTTGCATTGGGATGTTTGATCAGTTACTTTTATTTGATTGTTTTGCATCTTAGAGGAGAACTGTATGTCGTGCTTGGGAGAAAATCCATTCTACATGAAAGGGGATTACACCTCAAGCTCCAGGAAATACGGGTCTTGAACCCACTTGCTGTACTGCCACCTGGCCACCTGCCAGCACAGTAAATAGCTAGTTACATAAAGATCCATGAACTAAAATGTATTTGTACGTTAATGATAGGGTAACAGTCTGTTGTTTTCAACTATTATTTTTCTTCCATTGTAGATTCTAAATGCTTAGATGGCAAGCACTTTATATGTACAGTTTAAACCCTGGCTAGCCGAGCTTCGAATAGTCGGATTTCACATTTAGCTGCACCAATGTCGGCTAATAATAATACAAATCTTCAACATTTTAAATGCAAGAACATATAGTAAATGACATAACTTGCTATATCTTTTATAATATGTTATATACAATGTATAATGTAATGCACGAGAATTTGTTACACTTTGTGTTGTTTAAACTGTAATTACGTATTAATTGTACCTGCTGCAATGCATTAGTGGTGAGTTATGGGAGTAGGGGGATGGTAGGGAGGGGTGGGAGATGTGGGGATGTGGTGCACCTCGGACAGATGGACATTAATGTACAGCATAGCGCACACCGCACATGTACCGAAAGTATTTTGTATTGTTTGGTGTATAACTACACGCATTGCACACCAATATCGTGCGTTACTTACTACCTAGTCCTCGTTTAACGCGGTAGATGTGTTCCTGAAAAGTACCGCGTTATGCGAGACTAATTTCCCCACGAATAATAAAGTTTGGCGAAATACGTTATACGCACACAGGAAGATGGTCGGACGAATAACTGATGGTAAGTCGCCGCGTTTCTGTATCATTCCGCGCACTGTATCTTACCGTACAGTCGTGCAGCTCAAGAAAGCAGTTCGTTGTAGACCACGCGTTATGACGGGCTCCTTCCGCGTTGTAGCGGCCGTGTGTTCCACGGTATGCGAAAAGTGTTTCCTAATGGAAGAAGCGCGTTATAGCGAAAAACGCGTTTGGTGAACACCGGTGCGTTAAGCGAGGACTTGTTGGGTTTTTTTCTATAATATGCGTTTTAATTTAAATCATAGAAAGCCGGACTTGTCAGCTAGTTTGACCAGGGCCTTCCCCCAATTAGTCTGGCTAGCTGGAGTTTTACTCTCGTATTCTTCCGCGACAGTATTACCGCAATAGGTTACCAAGCGGGCGGTCGTGAGTTCAGTCCCTTGTTGTGGTTGACTGATGAACCCTATTACTGGATGCGACATGTCACTGTTTGCCAACAAATCGTCATGGTCCAGGTTCACAATTTGATTCAATAATAAATTGTTTTACTTTGTTGGGAATATAACACCTCTAGTGGCTGCAGCATTCGCATGACTATTACATATATTATCAGCTATTATCAATCTTCTGATGGATGAAAGCCTCCCCAAGCCAATACGTTAATAAAAAATAATTTATTCTCATGTGCACTAGTCAGTGAGTGAATAGCGAGCTTAATAAGCGGATTGTAACACATGAATCCGTGCATCTTTAAATGTCTGCCCCCCATTATCATCTTCCTCATCCTTTCATTGCCTGTAAAATGAACACCAGCTGCTGAGGCTGCATGTCTGCACAGCATTAGCTGCTGTCAAGACTGGTACCCTTTAAAAGAGACGAGTCCCTGATGCAAGAATGCAGACTTTCCTTGACCAGCTGAGGATCCGTTAAGATACAAATAGCTCTCTATAGAACTGGGCTTCTTTGATGGAAACAAACATCACACTGTATTCAATTACCTAATGCAGCAACGTCATTACGAATGCAGGTAGCGCGTGCGGGAAATCAGAATTAAATTATTATTATTATTGTTCAATTTTTTTTTTTACCAATGATTTTGCCGTCCATCACTATCCACCAATTAAATCATTGCTCCATTAGGGTAATTGAATAGTCGGTGCACATCGCTCCACAAGCCACAGAGTCTCATTCCTTAAATGCGGAGCGCTCTTTTGTATTAGTTCCCCTGACGTTATTTTCTCGAGCTAACCATTTCTAATTTATTTTTACATTTTCTAAGCGTGGCTTGGTGAAACGCCAGTGAATGTGCATATTCATCCGATTTATTTATGTAAACTTTGTCGTTCAACCGCAGAAGCGGGGTGTTTTCTAAACATAGGGGAAGGGGAGGGGGTGGTATAAATAAATAAAAATGCCGTTCGGCTTTCGCTAACCTGGATTGTGAGGTCCCCTACTGTGTTACTCCACAGTCACCGCCTGGATATCTCCTGCGACCCAGGCTGGTTGATTTATCTCCAGCAGCAGTTGGCTGAGCCCTTTAATAAATACACATTTGAAACGATTCTCTCACTGAAATTCGATGAATTGTCATGATTTAATTCAAGAATCGATTTTTTTATTGGTCTCATTTGTGCTGTCGTCTTCTCCCGTCAAACTTTGACTCCTTTAGCACATGTTTATATTAGCTGTCACCTTTGTACCGTTTCCTTTGTGATCCCGGTTGAATTTGTACCGATTTCATAATATCTCTCCATACGGTCTTTCTCATGTGTACGACGTCATTTGTATCATCTCACTCAAGTCCAACCTTGGGATTAAAGGTAAAAAAATGCACACATTTGCACAAATGGAAAGAATTGGTCTTGTACGTGTGTGGATGCACGTTCCCTTTCGCTCAAAGTTTGTTTTTAATGGACGAATTGTTACGTGACGGGTAATGGGCATCATCTGGTGAGGTGGGAAAGTGTGTTCAGCAGGAGCATGTGGTGGCGGAGCCCCAGGTGTGTCACGTGACCTCCCATCGTGGCTCACTAGCAGTACTTTTGCGAGCAGTCTGTTGAAGCCAATGATTGAGTTGGGGATCGGTGTCAGTACTTCTTCATAAGCATATTTTACAGATGGTGTACATTTCACAAGGTGTGTGTGTGTTAATGCGTGTGTGTATGTGTGTGTATGCATTATGTGGGGAGCGGTGGTGTAGCGGTTAGCGCGCTGCGCTATGAACCCGGCAACCCGAGTTCGATTCCCGCTCACGGCCAACACCAGTGACGATTATCTGAACTGGTCCTGGGCCTCCCCTAGGTCGACTCAGCCTCAAATGAGTACCTGGTGCGGTGTGTAAACATCACCACTAGGGAGACAAAGGCGGTCAGGCGTGGTGCTGGCCACCCACCCCCTCGTGTACCGTTGCGGCCTTCATAGGTGCTCGCTAACAGCACTTGCCCCTACAGTCTGTTAAGGCTATATGGGGATCTTTGTATGCATTCTACATCATGTTTATTCGACTCTCCAGCTGGGTGACACTGGCTCATAAACTTGACTCGCAGCTCGCAAGGTACAATTTCCAATCCCAGTTGAATGAGCTCGGCCTGGGAGGAATTGATCAAATAAGTATCATTGTGGTAAGTCAACACTACCAATCCATTTAGGAGGCTGACTGCCGTCATGGAAATGTGGAATTTCCATGGAAATGTGAAATTTCCATGACGGAATTGGGGCCAGCAACAGAGATGAATGCCGTTCCAATGTTCGTCTGAGCGTAGAGACACTTTGGCACTAATAGACTGTTGGTTGTCCTGACTGTACTGTCCAGAGCTTGTTTTGCTGTTCCGTTGGGTGTAGTCGGGAGCGATTTAGTAAGTGCCCGTAAATATTAACTCTCCGCACTCATTATATCTAAAATTACACCCCTATAGGGGTGGTAGGGTGAAGGTTCAGTGGTGAATATAATAATAATGTCCTTTGTTTATCCAGAAAAGCCTGCATTGGAATGTTCAGCCAAGTCCTTACTGAGTTTTTTTCGTGTGTGGGAGGAAACTGGAGTACTCAGAAAATGCCCACGCACACGAGGGGATAACATTCAAGTCTCTCCAGATAGGCGCAGTACTGCAGCCCATTTGTTGTACTGCCAGCTCCTGGCCCCTTCATATCACAGTTGGTTTGGAGTCTCATAGCACACGAGGATCTTTGTGCGATCCACCAATCCCAACTCAAAAGCACTGGATTGCAAGTGCAAGTCGACACCCAAATTATATCTAGCACTAAATATGGGCCATGTTCAAGAGGGATTTATCCTTCAAAATGTCCCAGATATTATCATGAGAAATCATATTTGCTTCCATTTTGCGAATGAACCCACAAAGGCACAACTGGCAATCGGGGAACAAACAGGCAGCGTTTTTATATAAAAAACGAGTGTTGCCGTAGAGATTTAATTTAATGCTCTAGATTTTTTTCTGACAATTGAAACTCAGTGGAATGTTGATATCCCGAGGGTCGGGTCACTGGTTACTGAGTTATGAGCCCGTCGACGTTGACAGTGCCTGCAAACAGCATAGATCTGCAGAGCCAGACCAGACGGCTGCCACACACCATGTTCCTTGTGAGTCTGGACCAGGGGTCTGCAACCAAAATAACAAGAAGGCCCATTTTTTTCGAATTCGGTACAAAACTCAATGTTTCAAGAGCCGCAGTGCATGTGAATACATACGCGCGAAGCGGTCCGTACAGAGCCGCATGCATCTCTGGAGCCACAGGTTGACTACTCCTGGTCTGGACGAAAACTTTGAGGTGATTACTTTTCTTCATTCTCCCTTATTAAAGGAAGACACAACCCAAACGACAATTGGGAACTCGTATTTAGTTAACCAGAAACAATATTAATTTGCAGAAATACAGCAATGAAATGTTTTGACTATATATATTAAAAACACCTTGTTATTCACCTCTGAAATTACAGCGAAGCGTTTCAAATCCTGGACCAAACTCTGACATTATCTAGTGTGTGCCTAATTTGGCCACCTATAATGTACCACGAGTAGGGATGTAACTGCATTGAAAACTCCTATCATGCACTGCGTATGGAAATGTTGCTATAGTGGTTGATTGACATACTTTAGCTGTAATGCCGGTTCCCAGCATGCATTGCACAGTGAAGTAGCAGGAGTGTTTTTACCCAGTGTGCACTGCACATCGTGATGGAGCTGTAAAAACAACAACACAGGCCACAGTGAAGTCACTAGAGCGTGCCAGTACCTGCATGCTTATTTATTTAGTTTCATCTTTGCTTTTAGTAGCAGTGTTCAATACTTTACGAGCCAAAATAAGGTTATATTTGAAGGAGAGTAGTCTTGTGCCAGCCTGCTCTTCTACCTTGTTGAAAAAAATCTCACCATTAAAATCTAAATGTGCCATTGGTGGTGACAAGAAGTCATAAGATGAAAACATTTCCATTCACAGCTCTCACAATGAGCACTACACCACCGTGTATGTTAAAGAAAATGACTAACTTTTTAATGAAGTGTGAGCTCATTGAAATGGGGCTTCAAAATGGTTTGAAATGCACACAGGGCAGAGAACTGTTAAGTGGATATTTAGATAAGATTTTCTTTATTTAAAGCAGGTAAGTCCCAATGAGAATTCTAACATAATACGCAATCCAAAATACAAACAGCTCTTATCTTTCAGATACGCCCAGTAGCTAGGCAGTGTGTGCAGAGTGGTCGGACCATGAGTTAAGCTTTAAGAAACAAAAACATTAAAATCATTGGCAGATGCCCTGTTATTGTGGCGCTACTGCATTGACATTGAAATGTACGAGTGCTATTACATTGACATCACAAGTATCATAATGGCACCCATGACTGTGATGTTTTTTAAAATCGAAACTTCATACTCTTGTTTGGGCAACCTTGAATCCTCTTCCTTTATTTTACAAATATATTGTGGTTAACCATAGTTGGGTAAAAGGCCAGTTATTTGTTTTGAAATGTATTTCAATTATTGAAACTAGCAAAGAGCCCATTAAGATGCCATTAAGATGGTTTTCATAACCCTAACAAATATGGTTATGATTGGTAACTAAATTGTAATTTATTTAGACTCGAGCAAGAGATCATTGGTGGAGTGGTAGTGCAATGGTGTGTGCGTTTCACTGTGAACCCAGCGACCCGTGTTCGATTCCTGGCCTCGGCAAACATAAGTGGCTAAAGAGATAGCTGAACTAACCAAGCACACGTCTCTCTTCACAAACCCACACCTAATCCAGCGTGGTGAAGTACGGTCATATAACCCCTCCGTGACGAAAGGATATTTTCATCCAGCAGTGGACTTATTCGGGCCGTACGTTATAATAGTTCATTGAGGTTCTTTATCACTTTTTAAATGGATATATGTATTTACAGGCTTTATTTTATACCACTTGAGAAATACAAAAATATGTTTGAGGTGTCTGGTTTACTCTGGGATTGATGACACGTTATAATAAAGTGAGAGAAAAAAAAACATTAGCGTGCACAACCGAAATGTAAAACATCAAACACACAGGCTGGTGAGAGTGGAGGAGGACCCAGTGTGTGTGTGTGGTTTTTTTTGTTTGCGATGGCTAGAGGTGAATGGGGGTGGTAAGGATTGTCCCGCAAGTTAATGTTTAAAGAGCGGGGCGCAAGCGGCAGGCGGCACAGTCAACAGCACGAGCTGAGCGGACTGAGCCGGGCTGTGCGCCCCATGGCAACGGCCAGCGCCACACCACCACCTAGCCCAGGGTGTCGGCAACCTTAGACTCACGGAGCCGCATTCGGCTCTTTAAATATTGCTTGGTGAGGCTTTTTAAATCCTTTTTATTAAGTTCGCGTGCTTGCGTGCTTGCTTGCTTACGACCGTGCAAATTTCGGTCGTTTTTTAACCCACTTCCCGTGATCCAATCGAGCTGACATTTTGCACACAGACTCGTTGTGCGAGACAATTAATGTTCGTGAAAATTTTTTTCCAAAATTTTACACTGTTTAGGGAAAACAAATTAAATATTTAATTACCAATTGCTTAATACTGGCAGACAATCATCTGACCCATAGGTGGCAGCCATCTCAAGCCAGAGGACGAGAGGACTCTAGCTGCCACGCATATAAAGGATTTATAGTGAAAAACTTTGTTTTTACGGGTTATACTTATTAAAATTAAGAACCACCGTCTTGTAATTCACATGCACTGCGGTTCTTGAAATATTGAAGGTTTTTTTGTCTTCCGAATTCGTGCAATAAGTATAACCTGTAAAAACTAAGTTTTTCACTATAAATCCTTTATATGCGTGGCGGCTAGAGTCCTCTCGTCCTCTGGCTTGAGATGGCTGCCACCTATGGGTCAGATGATTGTCTGCCAGTATTAAGCAATTGGTAATTCAATATTTAATTTGTTTTCCCTAAACAGTGTAAAAATTTGTGGAAACTATTTTTTCCGAATATTAATTGTCTCGCACAACGAGTCTGTGTGCAAAATGTCAGCTCAATTGGATCACGGGAAGTGGGTTAAAAAACGACCAAAAGATTTGCACGGTCGTAAGCAAGCAAGCGAACTTAATATAAAGGATTTAAAAATGGCTGCTATTATTTTGGATGCTGTGGCCCCCGGACCTCGAGCCCCTCAACTCTTCTCTCTGGCATTCCTCCTCTGTTTGTCGATGGAAATATAAACAACTATGGTAGAGGTACCTAACTATATATATTCAGTCACTGGTATAAATATAGAGGGGTATGTGTGCAGCCTGTGGTGATGAGTCTGCTATGGAAGGAATAAAGTTTTGTTTACTTCTCAACTACTAGTCATGAACAAAACTGCGCAGAACCCTATAACCTGTAGCCTCATTATATTCTTTGCCCTCCACCACCCGGTCTCTTTGTACATGAGGTGTGACACAGTGCTCATTGCGATGAGAATAGAGAAAGTATTTTGTCTTGGGTTTATTTTACTTGCATCAAAGGTCATCGATCATGTTGAGCTGATCAACACCATTTGGGGCCTAGCTCCTTACACTCAAAATGAGACCTCGTTCCCGTTGGGAAAAATATATCCAAAGTGCTGTGAGTGACCGACTGACGTTCACATTAATATTGTTCTTATAGGGACGTAGATGTGTGTTTCTCTGTAGCCCATTGCTTAATCAGGAAGATGTCTTCTAGTAATCTAAGACTTATTCTAATCGGTCTATTCATGTGCCTTGGCCTCAAAATATCTTAATCTCTTCGTTGTTAAGATGTTTTCAGCTTGAAATCAGTACTATTAGTGGCACGCAATACACGTTCATTTGTGCAAGAATTTCAAATATATTTATTTTTATTGTGTTACCTTAGGTTTTGTTTGCCGTGCCAAGGACTTCACGCCCCAAAAGAAGATTACATTTTCAGCTTTCTTGTTTCAACGTCTCCCAATTAAATTCCACTTCTATTTGTCTCATGTCGGAGCCATCGCAGTGAGTCGTGCGCCACCTAGTGGCCAGCGATTGGTCAATGCTAGGGACATCCGACTCGACAATAAACGTTTTTAACTTATTTCTTAAATAACACTGCTCAGTGGAGAAAGGGAAGTGAATTGTTCGATTATTGATTGTTTGATGTCAGATACGAAATTTGCCGATAGTGTTTACCTTAAGGAGACCGTTCCGGGAATGAGCGTGCCACTGCCTCATATCAGCATCAGAAGCAACACCATCTAAATTACGTGATGTTACAATCACGGGGTATAACCAGGAAAGCCTCGTTGAGTCCTGCAATGTAATTTTTGAGAATTTGCATGAATGAGGGTTTATCTTGTGAAGAATCTGGAGTACCAGGAGAGAGCCCACTCATGACAAGATAACACTCAAATGAGTTTGCCCGACTACCTCCTGGTCACCGTATGGCCCATTGGGTTTGTGGGTCCCACGTGTGTGATTCACCAACCCTTGCCTCCCAAAGCGCCGCATCACAGGAGCTCGTCACCACACCCATCACTCATCGAGTAGGTTAATTAAATGTCAAAATGGCATCCCTTGGCAGCGTTTTGGGCAAGTCGGAGCAAAGAAAAGGTTGCATATTAAAATTGTTCAATAACAATAAAAGCAAACCTCTTACAGCGAAAATACTGTGAGTCAGGTGAAAGCAGAGCCAGTAGGTAAAGTTGAGCCACGACATTCACGTGCCTGTGAGGCTCTGGCTGTTTGGCCAGGGCTCCCCCTGTCTGCACACAAGGTGGTCACAGAGATGGAATCCAGACAGGGGTCTCAGGGAAAGACCACGGGGGCACTGGCGAGCCCTCCTATGTGTTTTCAGGTTGTGCTGTTCGGGCATGATGTCTGACATTTTGCTGCACGTGCTGGGAACTTGCTAATGCCGTACAAAGCACAGTACAACCGCAAAAACCAACGCGGTACTGTAGAGGTCACCCGCATCAGTGGTCCTTTGAAGAGTGCGCGTAGTGCGTGTGTGTCGGTTTTATAGTGGTAGCGCATTGTGCAGTGAATCCAGCCACCTATGTTTGGTTCCTGGCCACCGCTAACATCAGTGGTGAATGATATCTAAATCACACCTGGGCCTCCCAAAGGTCAACAAGTAATGTACACCCCTTTGTCAATGCACTGTTGGATAAATGCTTCTACATGCTGTGTCAGTCATGGATGTTGTTAGGCCATGCTTCACCCTGCTGGTCAGGCTTTGGGTGATGTATGGTCGTGCCTGGGAATCGGACGCAGGTTGACGGGTTCTTAGCACAGCACACGAACCATCTTACGCTTGTTATAACCACATGGGCACGGGTGTTGGTGTGTATATGGCGCTGCTGGCGTTTCCTGGAGGTGCATCGGGTTCCTTTTTCTGCAGACCGTCGTGCTGAACTGCTTGCCTCTTCTCTCCCCCCCTCTGCCAGTTGTCATGTTGGAGCTATGGGAAGCTGCAGCAGCTGTGCTGAGAGGGATGAACCAGACAACCACCCCACTAAGTTTAAGGTGAGAGAGCTTGCGTGTGAATGCACGCGTGTGCGTGGGAGAGTGGTGGCTTTCCAACCGCTGGTACCAGCGCCGTCAAGATCGGCCGGCCCCTGTGAAAGAGGCTCCTGAAGGGTGTGCTTGGGCAGTTCGAGGCAGAGCCTCCCTCCAACAAACAAATGTGGGGGCAAGAATGATGCTCACAACTGTGTCGTTAGTATCCATTGCCAGCATCAGTTGTGCAATTTGGTCAGCAAGCTCATTTTTGCACGTACCCATGCTGAGCTGTGTGTGGCTCTACCAAAAAACTCACGATAAATTGCAACCTCGCGCGGACAAACTCACGCCTACCCCTAGCACATTCCCAAACTCCGCATACTTTGAGGCAAGGTTGCCTTCGCCATCCCCAGGCACCTTGATTTTGGATAGCCTTCCAAGTCCCCACAATCCACCAACATAATTCAGATTTAACAGGGGTTTGGCACACTTTTTTTTCCTACCATGCCCTTTGTTGTACTTTCGGGTTCTGAAATTCAGTTTGGAGCCCTGGGGCATACTACTCACCTCTATTCAGAACCCCTACACCACAGACCTTCCACTTGCTTTCACCAGGTGAGCTAGACAATGGGAGCAGCTCCACCCTAAACCATTACATCAGGCTGCCTACCTAATTGCTCCAAATCATAACTCAGTGCACGGTTCGAAAAGCGTGAAAAAAATCTACAAATGGGGAGCAAGCAATTAGTCATTTGCTGGGGTGATGAATCATTCCCCTCCCCTCATGCAAATCCCATCAATCGTGAGCAAGGGTGGTAATTCTGTAGCTCATCCAGTGGTCGTCCACGTCCCCACACGTGCAAGTTAAGCCCATCACAGCTCAGTCACACCCAATAGGCTGTTGCACTTGCTTCTAGAACCATTGATTTTTGGACAGTGCTCCAGTAGTCCTAAATTTTGGCAGTCATCCCAACTTCGTCAAAAACCTGCCGAACCCTCTGAGTAGTTACCGCACCTCGTCACAACAACACTAATAATATACAAGTTGAAGCATCGTGACGTGTAGTTATCATTATTATTGTACCTCTTCCACTCTCCTCTGCTCCTTCCTCACTCTCCCCGCCCCTTTTCCCCCTACCGCGCAAAACTCTTCAGGTGAAGAACGTCGATGACGACGGCAATGAATTAGAGTCGGGCATCATGGAGATCACGGACCAGGAGATAATTTTGCACACGCGCAAGCGGGACGCAGTGCGGTGGCCGTACACCTGCCTGCGCCGCTACGGCTACGACTCGAACCTCTTCTCCTTTGAGAGCGGCCGGCGGTGCCAGACGGGGCAAGGTGAGGACACGCCACGGCACTTGGCGACGTCTCGGCGTTCGTGCTACCGAGCCGGCGGGGGAGTTTAGGGGGCTGCAGCAGCACGACTGTGGTGTGAAGTCTTGAATATGTCTCGGGAAGCATGAGCTTAGATTTTTTTTCCACTTCGTTAGGCTTCTTCCTCCAGACTAAAATCCTGTTGGGGTGTTACTATGTGGCGAGCTCTAGAGCGACACATGTGAGAAGGCGCAGCAGCATTACCTAGTGTGGATTAGAGGTGACTGAAGGGACATCGGAAGTAGTTCTGAGAGGTGATCTTCCTCGAGAGGCCGTTCTCTATCACGAGTAACTGTGACGGTTAAATCTTGACTTAAAGCTTTCGTAACTGCAGGAATTCATATTCTTGGGTCTTTCGGTAAAGTCACGTCGATAGGTTCAAAGAAAATAATAAAGATAACAAAAAAATAACAATAAACTACGACGTTTCGATCGCAACACAAGCAATCGTCATCAGGAGAAAAAAGAGCGGGAAAGCTGCTGAGGCATGTTGGAGCTGAGGCGCAGTAGCTTTCCCACAATTTTTTCTCCTGATGACGATGGCTTGTGTTGCGATCGAAACGTCGTAGTCTTTAGTTATTTTTTTATTATTTTTTATTACTTTCTTTAAACCTATCTACATGACTTTACCGAAATACCCAAGAATGTGACAGTTAAATTGAGATTTATTCACCTCGTTACAACATGAGACTCATAGCAGAATTGAAGTGTCACTTGGGGAAGGAAGGGGGAGTAAAACACTTTGTATAAAAAACAGAGCAACTTAAGTCTTGCACAGTCACCAATCCCCTCTTCTCCCCGTCTCCTCGTCCTCCCCCCCCCCCCCCCCGTTGTCACGTGCAGGCATCTTCGCGTTCAAGTGCGCGCGCGCCGAGGAGATGTTCAACCTGCTCCAGGAGAACATGCAGTGCAACCGGATAAATGTGCGCGAGGAGCCGACGCGAGACCGCCTGCACTCGCATGCCGAGTCCGAGCTGCCGCGTACGCCGCGCACGCCCACCAGTACGCGCACGCACACACTCGCGCACGCACACACACGCCAGTACACGCGCACACACAAAGATCCTGGGGCAAATGCTGTTAACAAGCACCTATGAAGGCTGCCACGGCGCTTAAGGGGGTTGGGTGGTCAACACCATGCTTGGCCGCCTTTGTCTCCCTGGTGCTGACATTTAGACACCACACCAGGTACTCATTTGAGGCTGAGTCGACCTAGGAGAGTCCCATGACTTGTTCAAATAATTTTTTTTGGTGTTGGCCGTGAGTGGGAATCGAACTCGGGTCACCGGGTTCGTAGCGCAGCGTGCTTACCGCTACACTACCGCTCCCCATGCATAAGACAAAGACACATGCACATACGCGCATATACACACAGAGTAAACACACCCACCAGTCCGCGTGTGCACGAACACATGGCTACACACACAGTGTACACATGTACCACATGCACACAGTTGCACCCTCACCAGTACGCATAGATACATACATGTAGACACGCAGTATGCACGCACACACCAGTCGCATGCACCGCACACACACCAAGCGCACGTGCGCACTTGTATACCCACTGCACACACATAAACTGCTATAGGAATGTGGTATTGCGACCTGCTGACTGGGCAGTTAAAGGAAATTAGCTCTGCTCCCTCATTTGACCAAGCAGACACGTTTCCTTAAATAAGAATGTCTGTCTACCATCATGTCCCTTATCTGTCTGTCTGTACACCTGTGTCTCTTATCTGTTTTCTCTTGTGGTACATGTCAATCTTTTTCTGTGTATGCCTTTTTCCTCTTATCCATTTGTTTACCTATTTGTCTGTGTCCAATTTTCTCTCTTGTCACTCATCTGATTCCCAATTCTCTCTATTCCCACCCCACCCCCGTGTGTCTCTCCATCGTCCCGTTTCCCCGCATTGCGCGGTCCTTGCCAGCTCCGGGCTACGGGCAGCAGTACCCGCGGCGGATGTCGTACGAGGAGAGCTCGTCGCACCCGTCGAGTCGCCACCCGTCGGTGGGCAGCGCGCGCCTCCCCTCGGTGGGCGAGGAGTCGACACACCCCCTCATCGTGCCCGACGAGCAGGTTGGGCGCCCGCGCCGATACGCACGCGAGGGGGGGGGGGCGGTCGCGTCGCTCGGAGTTGTGTTTTACGTGCAAATGTGTCTATTCGTATTACATTTGCGCTGATGGGTAAGTCATAAATAATGAATACACATATACGTTTATTTATATGACGTATGCTGTGTGAGTCGTGGGGTTTATTTTAACCATGCTGGTCAGTGTGGGTTGGCGGAGGTGACCTAGGGTGCTGGTTCTTCACTGACGTTTGCCGTAGCTGGGGATTAGAGTCTGGTCGTCGAGATTTGTGATGTCGTATGAAAACCATTGCACCACCGCTCTGCCCTTTTAGGCAAATGAAGCTTATGAAACTTGGCGAATAGATCATAGCCCAATGATGACGATGAGCTAACAAAATTGTGCAAACTAGAGATAAACAAATACAAATAATACAAACGACACAAACATAATTAACTCTTGAATGTGATCGCAACACAGTTAATCGAACCGCTGTTTGGCGAATCATCTCGTGCCTACTTCCTCCTATATGCAAAGAGAGCGCCGCGAGAATTAGTTTAAACGCTTGAGGCTCTCGTGCGAGTAAATGCCATTCCCTTCACGCTCCTGCCCCCCAACCCCACCTCCGCTATTCCTCAGGTACACACGTACGTGAACACCTCCAACGTACACGAGGAGCTCGGCTCCAGGTCTGGTGGTGGTGCCACTGCCGTGAGCTCGGCCAGCGCCCCGCCAAACGGAGCGAGTGGAGGTTCGGCGGCCGCAGCCGCTGCCGCCGCTGCTTCCACTACATCGTCAGCCGAGCCGGGGCCCGCCACGGGCCCCCGCGGTTCCATGGAGGAGCGCAATCCGCAGGTGCAGTTGGAGTCGCAGGGAGCCAAGTTCATTTTGGGACCCACTCCGGCGCAGAAACGTGAGCTGGAGCGGCGCCGCAGGCGCGAGCACCAGGATGGCGACGCTCAGCAGCAGCATCTGTCAGCCGTGACGCTCGCCAACACCAATGCTAACGCCGCCACCGTGCACGTGGAGGACGGAGGCGCTGTCGTCCCAGTGTCATCCAGCAGCCGGAAGGAACCAGGCATCGGTAACAGCCACGGCGCTAGCGGCAACAACAACCGGCTGGTGTACGAGAACGTCAATGGCTTGCCGCCACAGACGCCCGGCGCGCCATCCAGTAGGGCAGCAGTGGAGGGGCAGAACGGGAACCCCGTAGTGTCGGCGGCGGTGGTGCCGGTGGGCGGACGGACTCTGCAGAACTACGAGAACTGGCCAACGCTGCCCTCGGTGCGCGAGGAGCCGGCAGTAACAGCGGTGCGCACGCCGCTGCGGAACGGATACCACCCCGGTGCCGCGGGGCTGGTGGACACCCAGGCACCGGTGGCCGGAAAGGGCCACTCCGATTTGTTGCGCAAGCGGGAGGCAGCGCCCACAGTGTTCAGCTTCGAATTCCGGCGCGGCAGCCTGCTGCAGCACCACCATCATCACCACCACCATCACCATGGCGCGGGCGGTGCCGGCAGTGGGGGCTTGGCGGCGCTCAACTACATCCAGGTGGAGCTGGATGAGGCGGGGAGCAGCGAGGGAGAGAACGGCGGGGGGGGCGGTGCGGCGCCACGCACTCCGCGCACGCCAGGCACGCCTCTCCCACAGACACCGACGCGGCGCACAGAAGTGTACGCCACCATCGACCTCGAGAAGACGGCCGCCATGTCGAGCCTGCAGCGTGCGCTGCCACGGGACGATGGCACGGTCCGCAAGACGCGGCATAACAGCACCGACCCGCCCATGTAGGGTCGAGTCGACGGTGGTGGTGGCGGCGGGTGCTCCCTCAGCCCTTCTGCCGATCGCTCATGGCAGCGTCTGCACCAACGCACTCGCGCGCGTTCCATGTCAAGCGCATCACGCTTGCCGCGAGCTTTGTTTGCCAGGCGAGCCTGACATCGCCGTCCCATTTGCAGTGGAGGGTGGTGGAGGTGCCTCGTCTTGGTTGTTGTGGGTGTTTGTGGGGGTAGAGGCAGAGTGGGAGGATAGGGGGGTGCATCACAGTGTTAGTAGTGTTCATACATTCATGAGCGCAAGCCTCGTCTCCTGGAGAGGCTGTGGCACAGAGGAGTGAACGCTGGTAACGCTGTGTCGCCGGACGAGGAACGGACAGTCGCAAGTGCAGACGAAGCGTGCCGATTGTACTGGAGGCCCGAGGCCGAGCGTTGCCCCCGCACTTCTTCAACTCCGCCGGTGACCGTGCAGTTCACAGCAAAGGGGGACGTCCCACCGGCAGCGCTGGGTGGCCGGATTCGCTCAGCCAAAGGGGCCGTCTTGTAAATAGGTCATACATTTTGAAACGGTTAATGATGTGCCAACTGTCGGGTCAATTTAAGTAATGCATTTCAGTTAGCTGTGAAGCAGTGCGAGGGATGGGAGTGCCACGGAGGGATGGGAAGGCAAAGAAGGTAGAGGGTAAGCGATGGAAAGTGTGGGTGAGTGGTGAGACTTGTGAAGTGTTCGCGGAGGTGTGAAAGGACACGATTGTCATTTCTAAGGAAAATTAAATTGAACCAGTGCCATTCCCCACTTTATTTGAGCTGCATAAAGCCTTGTCCTGAACGTAACGGTATATGAGGCCACATGCCTGTTTTTACTATAATTGTTGTTACTGTGTGAATATAGTTTTTTATCATCCCATTCCTGTTGACGGTGGAGAGGAGTCCAGCTGAAAGCTACCTTGCCTTCCCAGCATGCAAAGCAGCGGATTGCGCAGGCCTTGCTTGCTGGGGGGCAAGCGGGGCTGTGTTTACGGAATTCTCACTCGCGGTACCTGTACGCGCTTTAACTGTGCGACTCATTCCGTGCAAATAAGCTTCCTTTACTTAATTTTTTTTCAATGACAAAAAAGTGCCCGTGTTATGGTTTTAAAAAAACTGAAAAAAATCGACAAATTATTTCCCAGAAACAGACCAATTTAAAATGTGAATGTGTGCATTCGTGCGTGTATTTGTGGGTGTAGCCACATGATCAGCGCGTGTCTCAGAGCATCATTTTGTTTGCAAAACTTGACGGTGCGTCTCATCTTTTCACGCTACCAAAAACAACACTACAGCGGTGTCCATTCCTCGGCACCCTTGCACGCCGCTGCGGTTGTACGCAGACTTGTGTCCTGCGCTGGTGGCACACCGCGCGTCCTCCGTGTGGCTTTTTTTTCCAGTCTTGGTGTGTTTTTTTTTTACGTCGTCTTCGTACCGGTGTACGCTTGTCCCCTGCTTGTTTTCTCAGCTCCATGCTTTCGGTTTAACAAGTGCCCATGGTGCTTGGCGGTACGGTGCATTTGCCTTGCGCGGTCAAATGTTGGCAACGCTCGCGAACAGAGGGTGGTACGGTACTAGCGGTCCCAAAGTGTGTGAAGGTTTTAAATCTTGTTTCATAGACATCAAAAGTATTTAAAGAAATAAAGAGAGAACAATAAACTTACTCTAAGTTGACAGACCTCAAAGAGCGTTGGGTGAGCTTCCCTTAAAGCATTTTGTGTTGATATAATTCACGTTCTGTTAATTAGTGTTCTCTAAGTCCAGACTGGTCAGCGTTTACTGTATTGCCATGACTTGCCAAACCGCTTTCGGCGTGCGCACAACCTTCATCAGGTGGGGTGGGAAGCCCTTATTGGGGGTGAGGGTGAATCAATTAATTCCATATTTTTTTTTTCAAAGCTTAAAAAAGTACATTCATCTACTCGTGTAAAAATGTATTTTTTTCTTTTCACTTAGAGTTCATAATGACCCTTGCAGACACTACATGCCGTTGCATTTACGGCAGTGTTAAAAAGAGCATTGTTTATTGAATCCTGGCAAATATAAATCGACAATACATTGAATCGCCAGGAGGTGACATACCCCTAGCAATAACTATACAGTCAATGCAGGTTATTCCTTTGGAAGAGAAATGTACTTTTAAAAGCAATCCGCCCAAGCCAGGCTGCAGAACTAGCTGGTAGATTTTTTTTTACGAAGTGACTTCATGAGAATTTGTGGTGGTGTTTTTCTTACACAAAGCTGGCTATCAAAATAGTTAACGAGGCTGTTTTGGGGTTGGCCAGTGTTGCTCCACGCGGACACCACAAAACAAAACTGCTGTTCCACTGACCCTGGCATTGATGTCTCCCACACCATAATCCCGCACAATAGCATCCATAAATATGAACTTCTGAAGGTTCTTGCTTGGAAATTGTTGGCGATGCAGCGGGCCAAATTTGCTGAAATTTGAAACGGGTCTTGAATGCCAAATAATTATGAAATATCCCAGTTGTGTTGCGATTGTGCTGTTGTAATCACATTGTCATTGGATGAAAACATGTCCATTCTTAGTTGTCGTGAAGTACTGCGCTACGCCTTACGAAGAACATGTCCTGGAAGGGGACATCACAGATTTACTAATGTCCCTTCAAATATCATGAGTGGTGTCCTCTCACATGCCCTGTTGATTAAGTATTCATCTCATGGCAATCACACAAAATAGTGTTTTAGTCCTCATCCAGAATGTCGAATTAAGTGAAAGATCTACTTAAGTTTTGGTGCGTGCGGTCAATGGTGACTGAGTCGAGGCCATCCACTCACGACGCTTGAAAGTCTGGTTTAATCACAGGTGGCTGAAACCTGAATTCTAACCCAGGTTATCAAGCCCTGCCACCTTCCATACGCCCCAGCTGACTTGTAATCACCAGTGTTCAAATCTCCCTTGGTGGCCCACTCACCTTATTGGGGGCAATATTAAGCATCGCACCTTTGTGCGACAGTGGTTATGCTCGTTGAGAATTTTGGTCTCATGGGAATGTGGAATATCACTGGCCCACAGCTTCTAAAGGACACGAGCATCGCACACTGTTAGTTTCTGACTGTGGCACTGCAGGATGGGTAACGGCTTACAGAGGCCTTCATCCAGCCGTGGATAGATCATGTGTCCCGTTGATGCCAGTGTGAAATCAATCGTATCATGAAGCGAAGAAACCTCATCAAGTCGCTCGTCCTGGGTGATCACTGGAGATTGCTCCGGAAGATGACTCCACGGTTCTACCTAAAGTCACTTGGGCTGGGTTAGACGACGCGCCTTCACGCTCTGTGGACAACGTGTTGTCACATGCCAATCATCGGATATATTCATAAGCTTTAACCCTCTGTTTAGCATTTGTATTTAAAAAACTTAGGTTTGTGTTTTTTCATAAAGTCACTGATGTTGTGCCTGAAATCGTGAAACGTTGCTGTCGGTGGATTCTGGCTCAGGACTTAAACATTGCCATAATGAGCCACCCAACAATCCTGACACTCAATTCCTTCACGATGGATTGACGAATCATCGTGCAAGGACACTCCTGAAACTCGGTGAGTCTGGATAAATGTATTACGTAAGTGGTGGACAGTAACAATTATGACGCTAATCCTAGCCCCAGAATCAGCCCAAGCCTCTAACTTTAACTTTACTTTCCCATACTGTAGCCCGAACACTTAACGATAATCCTGACCCATAATCCTGAAATTAGCCATAATCTTTTATCAGCCTATTGCTGGTCAGATAAACAAACAGAAGTCATTGTTTCTTATCGTGGTCTCGTAGTGGTGTTGCAGTGTGGTACAAACTGTCCTGGAATTACGATGCCATACATCATCCGTGACGAATGTTGTCCCTGCCTACATACCGTTGTTACGACTGTTTTTACGACATTGGTGATTGGTACGCGACTGGGCTTGGGTTTCAGGTTCGGGTTGAGTTGGGACCAGTGTTGATCGGGTCATTTGTGCCAAATGATAACGGGCAGGTATTGTATAATAATGGAGTGAATTCTTCCAGGTGTTGCAGATTAAATGGGAAATGCACGTGCGAGCTTTTTGTTGTTTGCTCATCACATTGTGCTCTCCTGTCATTCCGCTGCAAACATTCAGACTAAACGTGCCGAATTGTACGGGAGAAGGTATGGCGATGTAAAAAACATTATGGTAACTTAAGAGCATTACAGATACGAATGTAAATGAGCGGTTCTGGTTTTACTTTCTTCACTACTATTCGAGGTACTATAGAGAGAGAGAGTAAAGGGCTCGCTGTCAATACGGTGGTCAGCTCTGGTACGCCAAACACCTCATCTGCTGCTGCTGTACACCTGGCCGGAGTGTTGTTGCGTGATCGCAATGGGTAACCTGCCTGTCAATCAAGCTCGATCATGGATCGCTGGAATTATGGAAGGCTGTTTGCGGTGCCAGTGTGTTCACTGCAAGTGCTTTTTGATGGACTGAGTCTCGGATTCCGAAAAAGGTGTGTGGTTGGGTATGAATTAAAAACTTGACCAATGTCACTTCCTACGCGCTCGACGGCTCCACATGGGAGCACACCTTTTAATGCATTCATTCATTCCTCCGCAGACATTTTAAGTGCCTTCGCTGTGCTGTACGATTAAATCATGTGCATTAATTGTGCGTCGGCTGCGCAATCAGTGTTTCCCCCCACCCCCTCCCGCACACAACCGTAATTATTAATTATTGTTAATTTTTTGTAATGTCTCCAAGTATGTAATTATTACCGTAAGCATTATATTTCCGATGAAAACTAAAGGAAATGGAAACAACCATCAAAGCGAAAAACTGTAGTCGCGTATGTAGATAAACCAGTTATGTACACTACCATGTACCATACGATGAAGTTAAAACGTAGTTGAAATTGTTTATTCATTTCAAAGATATAAGTGAGAAGGCGCTGTGTCCCCCTGCCGTCTTGCCACATTACATGAATAAACCTTGTAATAGTCCTGTAACCAAAACCAAACGCGCCTGTGCTGTCGTCTCTTTCCTCCGTTTCCTTGCGTTTGTGCGCGCCGGGATGTGCGCAGTCTGGAAAGCTCGGCCTGCAGAGGCTGGGTGCGAGTTCAGGTGCCGGTCCGAATCTACCCGGTGTCCTCATCACATCGTCATCATCACTGCAACCATCATAACCATTACTATAATTGACGACGTCTATTTCGTATAGATGACGGTATTGTTTCAAGTTAACATGAAAACGCGTAACAGGTGGGCTGCGAAAAGGCTACCGCTCTGGAAAACATTGCCATACACAAATAAAATAATCACCATTATAACCATCGTCACCATTACCATCATCGTTCTGGCCTATTCTAATCCCACTTACTCATGATACTCATCCAAGCTGTGTGGGATCTATCTAGTGGAGAGTGCCAATGATGAAGCCACATTACTATTCCAGTTCATCCACCTGCACGCATTATCACCTCGGACTGTAAAAGCCGACACGGCGTTTGTAGCCTCAATTTGATAGTCATCCGAGTCCTAGGTTGAACAGCACCACAGTCGTGTGCGATGTGCATACAGTATTTGTTGGACAGCTCGGCAGTTGCTTGTGGGAGGCAAGGCAAACCTGTATGTCTGACCGCCTACACTCATGCGCGTTGTGAAACTTCTCTAGCGGGTGAATTTTTTAAAGAATTTGGGAATTACTTTAGTCTGATCTATCACTCGCACACCAGCAAAGAAACGTAGGGGCTAAACGTAACCAAAATCACTTACGACTTTCCTGCGTAAAAAATTCAAATTGACTTTATTAACATTTTCTATTCAACCTGAAATCTCCACTCCTGACCTTCTGGGTTCGTCTTGTCTTGCCGAGCATGCCATCTCCACGTGAAACAGTCACTCGGGTGGTGGTGGGTCACTCCTCGCCGGTCTTTAGTTCGATGTGGGCCTCCCTTCGCCGCTCCCTTTCAACGGTGGACTCTCCACGTGGGTGGTCTCGGTGGACGTGGCTGCGTCGCTGGCCCAGGGTTCAGAGTGTGTCTGCGGTCCCCGCTTGCCCAGAAATTCCATGAACACCAGCTTCTGTGGAGGGACCAGATCCATTACAACAACAAAAATCACTGATGAACCCACTGCAATTGTAATAGCCCTTATAAAACTGACCATGCCGCATTTCCACGACGATTTGGAAGCGGGCAAAGCGTGATGTGAGAGCTAGGTGAGACTGGCCATGATTCCCAAGGCAGCTGTTATCGGGCTGCACCGGCACAATCCAGGCCACGCGGCTCTGCTCGGGGAGTGGTCCTCGCAGGCCGCCCCTGGAGAGTTGCGATGTAACGCGGTCAACGTGGAGGGGATGTGGCCATAAAAAAGTAACAATGTGAAATTGTCTTCTTGGTTTTTTCGGTAAAGTCACGTAGAAGGGAAATAATAAAAGAATATTCTTTTATTACTTCCCTTCTACGTGACTTTACCGAAAAAACAAAGAAGATGAATCCCTGCAGTCACGAAAGCTTTAAATCGAAATTTAATGTGAAATTGTTTTAACCTCATGCGTATTTTAAACGTTTTATTTATGGTGGTGGAGGGCAGAGAGTAGGCATGTAACGATTTGCCCCCTCGTGGTTTCATGAATTTGCATCGTGGTAACGGTTTATGCTCAGAATTGTTTTTTCATTCTAATCCGTGCAGCACCTTTGTTGGCTGTAGTAGTCACGTATATCCATGACAATAGTTTAAAACAATATATGTATGTTTTAGAGTTTTGTAATGGGAATGATTTAATTGTACATGTGAAATTTATTGAAAATAATTCTTATCTCCACAGTTTTGATGCATCGTCAATCTTGACTGGTACGAATGGACAGGATCTGAGCTGAGCCAGGTCTGTAGCTGGGCCAACGGGCCTACCCAACAAGCCGATCTGCCAGCAACCATGGGTGACCACGTCACGCAGAAGGCACCAGTCCCTCTTCAGGTCTCTGACGAAGCAGGGTTTATCTTGGACGGGTGTCCAACGTGGAACAGATTGCCATAGACGGTTGCCAGGCTGCGCAAAGTTGTGGGCAGCAGAGGGCGGTGCAGAACAATACACTGCTGTGCTGTACTGTACATCAATGCTCCCATATATTTGATCCTCACTAACCTGCACTGACTAGCGTAGTGAAGTATGATCAAAGAGCCCCCACGGCCCTCATCGTGGGGAGACCTTCATTTAAAAGTAGATTGACTACGTGATGTATATTATGTGGACGAGGAGGAAAGTAATTGGTATGAGAATGATGTGGAGGAGTGGAATTAATGGAGATGATGACGACGATGATGTGGTGTTGAAGTAAATGGAATGATGGTGATCGTGTTCATTGGATGAGATGAAGGTTGTTAGGTGATGGTTTGCTCCAAGGCAAAGACAAATATCTCCCGTATAGCCTTTACAGACTGTTCGGGAAAGTGCTGTTCGCGAGTAGCTATGAAGGCCAGTACGGGGAGGGTGGCCAGCACCACGCCCGATCACCTTTATCTCCCCAGCGGCGATGTTTACACACCACACCACCTAGGGGAGGCCTGGGACCTGTTCATATATTTGTTACTGGTGTTGGCCGCGAGCGGGCATCGAACTCGGGTCGCCGGGGTTAATAGCGCAACTTGCGCTACCGCTCCCCACGTGTCCACACACAAGCGTCTATCGAACTCGGGTCGCCAAGCGAACCGCTGCGCCACTGCTCCCCACCTGGGGAGTCGCGTGCAGGGGTGGCAGGTGGAAGGGAGAGTGAGGCGGCTGGGGTCGTGGCCGGGGTCGAGGTGGCCGCACTGGGGAGGGGAAGAACGCGGCGCCGCGGCACAGATCCCAGGCTGCACATCACGGGGCGCAGTGGGGAGGGGTGGGGGAGATGCAGAGACGCGGATAAATGACTCCCATGTCCATTCAGCACTTAAACATATACGGCCCTTTTATCAATTCTCTGCCGGATAAAGGCCTCCGATTAGCACAGTTTGGCTTCGTACGGTGCGAAAGAAGTTCAACGTACAAGTACACACACACGGCCCCGCGCATTCCGAGCAGGCCATGGGAATTATGTTAACACGGAAAGTGAGAAAATGTTTTAATAATCGACCAGAAATAACGAGTATGTAAATGAATGGTCAAAAAAAGAATTAGTGATTGAAAGGAAGAAAGAGAAGTGGCTAAGAAATTAAATATTGGCTGAGCAAGATGTGTGCGAGCCAATTGCATGTTTCCGTAAGCGCGAAAATAAAGAAAGTTCATCCAGAAAGAATGAGTGTGCGAATGAATGAAAACAAATGAGCGACTGAACGACAGAAAGCAAGAATGAATGACGATTGAAAGGGCCAAGAATTGAAATATTGTCCGAGCGAGATGTGTGCGAGCCTTGTTGCGAGTTTCCGCACGGTCGCGTGGCACCGGGGCCAGTCTCCCGTGGGCCGCCAGGATGCCCTCGATGCGCGCCGCCTCCTCGGAGCGACGGTCCGCGAGGAGCCGGCCAGAACGTCGCCCTCCGCCGCGCTGCTCGCCCCCGCACCGACTGCTCGCCCACACCTGGGCACGGCAAGGGTCACCACCATGGCAGCAGCAATGACGACAACGAACGGGAACGGGAACGGAAGCGGGGCGTGGGGGGGGAAGGAAGCTCGTAATGGCCCCGTCGGAGACACTTGAGCACTAAATATTCGGTAGCGGTTGTCGTCTCAGGCGGTTCATCGTCGCGATGTCCCTGGTGAACATGGAACGTTGGGGCAGCGTTGGTCCAACGGTTCCAACCACTTGCTAACTACGTTGGCCCAATGTTGCATATTTGCTGGGTCAAAGACCCTGATAGAGCACCGGTGGAATCTTGTATGTATGTTGAACTTCTTTCGCACCGTACGTAGCCAACCGCACTAATCGTAGGTGCGGGGGAAGGACAACAAATCGTGAGCGGTCACATTGTGGTAAAGATTGGTAGTAGCTACACAGATTTGTGAAATTCCTGAATCCGCTTTCCGCGAACGTGTCCAGGAATCGCCAGTGACAGGTTTCCTTCGCTTTATGTGGTCGTAGTAGATGCGTTGCAAAAAACGGGCGCAACGAAAGCGAAACCGCACGAGACAAGCTGCCTGCCGAGTAGCGCACACGATGCACACTCCACAATGCTGTCCCACGTCCGACCGCATGGCCCGCACGTGAGTGAATTCAAAACCGCAATACTGTATTGAGAATATTATTGGTTATTTTGGTAAAGTCACGTAGAAGGGAAACAATAAAATAATAAAAACATTTTCAATAAAATATAAAAATACATTTTATTTTATTGTTTCCCTTCTACGTGACTTTACCGAAAGAACCAAGAATGTGAATCCCTGCAGTCACGAAAGCTTTAAATCGAAATGTATTGAGAATGTTATACTAGAAATAGGTTAGCCGCATATAGGCAATAATTACACAAACCGAAACCCGCATGAAGCGAGGGTAAACCTGCACACCAAGCGGGTTAGCGAACCCATCCATGCAAACGTTCGATTATCATCTCGCTCGTGTGTGCGTGTGGTGGCCGTGCTGTGGATGCTGCGGTTTCCTCCCAAATGAAGCAAAAACTCTGCCTTATTAAAAACGCACGCACAGTCCAAACATGCCAATGCAGTAGGACCTTCGTGAAAGCAGAGTCTCTGCCATGGACGTCGTCAGCACTCACGTCGGCCTGAGGCTGTCTCTCGCTCCCCTCCTCCACCGTCTCCTCCGTGGATCGGGGTTTGGGTGTCGGGATTCTGGAGCTGTTGAACATCTCCTCGGCTCTTAGTTCCAAGCTGTGGGTAAAATATCTACAGTCATATTCATCATCATTATTATCATTTTCCATGATCAGTCCACTGCCGGATAAAGGCCTCCCCACGCCGTGTTTATCTTGGGGGTTGTGGAAATATTTCACCGCAGTGGTTAGTGTGGGTTGCTGAAGGGCACCGGACCAGTGGCGATGTCACTCGCGACCACTGATAGTTCCGGCCCCTTGAATCAAAGTCAGGTCGCCAGCGTCATTCATAGCGCATGGTGCGAATCACTGTGCTCCCCCCCCCCACCTCAATAACTTTCAGACCTTTATAAATCGACTGTTAGATGAAGCCCCCCCACCCAAACTCCACTCCCCAGACATCCTGTTGATCAGCAGGTTTGTTTGGTCAAACCTTTTCGCGTTGATAAGTTCCACCGTTTCCCGCCCAAAATTAAAATGTTACGGTTCTTTTTTTTGACGAGTGGGGCTGTAACGGTCAAAAGCCAGTTTCTCGTTGCTTAAAGTGAGATAAACATCGCGCCTGCAACTTGTTGGAGCAGCGCAACACTTTCGCGTTTCATAGAGAGCGCATTGTTTGAGCGCGTAATCAGGGCAGCCCCTGTCTTAGCACTCAGCCTCACGACATCAGTAAAGTTTTAGATTTTCTTTTCTTGCCCAGGGTTTTTTTTTCCCCTTCCACGCCTCTGCCAACGGCACTCGCTGAAATGTCATTTGGACGAAACTGAAGTTGCGGTAAATGATCTCGGCGCGAGCGCTGCGTCCATTCCCCATTAGCGGCGAGGAAACTCGCTCCTCTATAGCGCAGCGTCCGAGGTGTTTGTGAAAGAAAGGTCGTTGGGATTTCATCACCGCACTTTCAACGTATTTCACGAGCGGTCTCGCTCACTCGCAAAGACAAAGATTCAGACCCCCCACACCCCGTGTAGCCTCAACAGACCGTTGCGCGCAGAGTGCTGTTAGCGAGTAGCACCGATGATGATGTCGGGCGCGGCGCACGATGGGAGGTCGGGTGGCCAGCGCCACACTCGGCTGCATGTGTCTCCCCGGTGGCGATGTTTAGACATCGCACCAGCTGCTCGTTTGATGCTGGGTCGACCTTAGGGGAGGGCCCAGGACTGGTTCAGATAATCGTCGCCGGTGTTGGCCGTGAGCGGGAATACGAACTCGGGTCACCGGGTTCGTAACGCAGCGCGCTAACCGCCGTAACTATCGCTCCCCACGACTGGCATGCACACGCACGGACACGCTTCATACACGCAGGCGACGAGTTCAATCTGTGCACTCGGTGTGCAGAACGCCGAATTTGTTTATTTGGTGAAAAGGTTCGTTTTTATAACCGCGGCTGTGAGCGTTTTCAGTTGGCGCGTATTGCACATTGTGATGTATGGATCAGCCACATGGGCACTGGCAAAGCGAATGGAAGAAAATTAGAAAAGAGCACAAAGAAGCATTGACAAAGGTGTATATTTGGAATAGTTTTTGTTGTTGTTAGTACTGTTCATGATAGCAGATGATTGGTTGCTCCTGTGGTTATAACGTTAAATACGCAATCTGAAGGGTACGAGTTCAAATATCGCGGTTGGAGGTCAAGTGAAATCACTCTGCTATCTCCCTCACTCCCTCCTAAGGCCACCACACATTTCTCGGATGCTCAACCGGGACACATGGTGAGCTGGCAGCCCCTCCCTCTGTCAGCCCCGCCAACTTTTCCACAACCACAGCGATTCTCCTCGCCGTTCCTAACGTCTGTGGCCCCACCTACCACTCATCGGGCCCACTTTCTCCTTTGCCAGCACCGCCCACTACACAAGAGAGTCTCACACTTTGCCCGCCTCGTGGGTCAAGCATTAGCCCAGATATCTTTAAACCGGGGCCAAACCAGGAACGTTTGGCATCTACTCCTCCTGTCCTACTCCCTCGTGTCCCACTCCCTCGGCCCTCCTCACCTCCCCTCTGCTGGAGCCTCAGTCTGGCTGGCGGCGTCCGTGCACGTCACGTTCTCCAGCAGCAGGGTTCCATCTGCCTGGCCCGTTGGGTCTGGCCGAGTGACATATTCCTCGTCCACCACGTCGGTGTCCGTCTGGGCGCCCGTGTCTATGTGGGAGATTCTGTCCGTCTGGGAGATTCCGTCCAACTGAGCGGCGATTTTCGTCTGTGTGCCAGCGTCTCCCTGGGCACCCGTTTGAGTTTGCGTGTGCGTGTCCGTCTGCGCGCGCGCATTCCGTTTGGGTGTCTGCGTTCGTCCGCGTGCTCGTGTCTGCCTGGGCGTCAGTGTCTGTCTGCGCGGTGGCGTCAGTCTGAGTGCCGAACTCCCGTCTACGAGGCGCCATGGACATGGGAGCTGGTCGCTTCCTCCAGTGTCGCTCCTGCAGACAAACACAACACGAGGTGCATTATCGCGTGATGCACAACTCGGAGTCGAAAGATTAAGCTTTGGTCTCTCTGCTCAAGGGAGCAGAGGAGGGGTGGCGCTCCTTCTGCCCCAAGGACCATGACACACTCGGGGGAAATGGAACGGCAAACATTTCCGTGGCGATATCCGACAACAGTTTCATTAAAGTTCATCAACGTGTATAATGATCCTAAGGTGGAAATTCCGCCATTCCCATGGGTTGACCACTGTTGACCTTCCCCAAAGCGGTACGACATTAACGGACCCCTGGGGGATTGTAATGATAATTAGGACACCAAGCTTTGGCTTCCTTCCGACCCCCCACGGTCTGAACTTGGAGGATCCCTCCTGTGCAGGATTATAGGTGCCGGATAGATGATGGCCTGAGTCGTCCAAAACCAGATTCAAATGCTTTAACCAAGGTTCCACTCCGGCAGGCTATCTAACTCTGTAACGTGAAAATATTGCGAGAAAGAAAATTATAATCAGTAAAGGCTCACTGAGTCCTCAGTGTTTTTGCGAGGTGGAGAAAACCCATACACGTGAGCAGATACCACTCAAAGATCTGCACAGCTATGCAAATATTTTCTATACTGCGTTCTACAGGCATATTTAAATTTGTAATGCTTTTTTTCTCTTTCACTTACAGTTGGGATGAACATGTCTTGATCATCACTATCGTCTTCATCGTCATAATCATCGTCATCAACATCCACGTCTTCATCACTGTTGCCTTTACTGAAGCCTTCGGAAGAGGTTTTCTGAACACTCCGGACGTCTCCCCTACAACAACACGACAAGACGTCCCCGACTTAAATAAGACACTCGTGTCCAACAGCACGTGTCAAACGACGCACGCTTCAGGAAAAAAGAAAACTCTCATCCCGTGGAGAGAAGAGCTGGGGGTTGCTTGCTCGTTTGTTAGTTGGGGTGCCGCAGTGGCTAGGAGATGTTAACTACCTCGCCTGGTTTACAGGAGGTCGTGTGTTCGACCCTGACCCCGACGCCTGTATTTTTGGAGGTTGGATGTTCTCCCCGTGGTCGCGTGGATTTTTCTCCGGGTCCTCCGGTTTCTCCCTCCGCATTTAGAAACATGCGTTTCGAGTATTTGGCTGCTATAAATGTCCACGCAATAAGCCACTTGATTACGCTAGAATTTGTGGCGAGGTCGCTTCTGAAAGAGCTATACAGCTCAGTGGGTCTTGCCCGGTAAAATAAAAATAAACTTTTGGTTTTATAGTTTAAATAGGTGGAATCAGGGCTGCGCCCTTTGACCCCACCAAAGTTCATGCCCCTTAGCGGTGAATTGCGGTTATGAGGGTGCCCCCCCCCCCCACACAACAGTTCTTGTGCCCCCCCCCCCCCCACTCGATCCGATAGGAGTTGGTGCTGGGGCTAGTTAGGAGCAGGGTCTGGTTCTCTAGTTTTTATGGATTGGGGGTTCGGTCTGGTTGCCTCGTGTCTTGATTTGAGGGGTAGTATCTGGTTGCCGAGTTATTGTTAGGGGCAGAGCAACATCTAACACGGACATTTACATTGTCGTTCACTTTCGCTGCTGATGTTCACGTACCTCTGGGTCGCTTCCTCCATGAAAGACGCCATCATATTCGGCCACTTTGCTCCAAGAACGTCAGTTGCCTGGCCGTCGGGGTTCCGTGAGAAAACACAGATGTTCGCTAATAGGCACGTGCACGCACACATGTGCTGTACACGTATGTACACTCGGACAGTCATTCGTACAAAGCTGCCCCGTATAGACATACAGCCTGTTGGAGAAAGTGCCGTTAGCGAGCACCTATCAAGGCTGAAACTGTGCACGAGTTGGTGGGGTGGCCAACACAACGTTATTCGGAATCTGTCTTCCTCAGTGCTGGGTAAGGTGATACATTAGATACGGTACTGTACTCACTTTAGGCTGAGTTGATCTACAGGAGGCCAAGCATCAGGTCAGATATCACTTTCCACTTATGTTATCCGTGGCCTGGAATTGAGTTTATGTAACTGAGTTCATAGCACAACTCCTTCATGACATACAAAGAGACACTCTCAAATACACAGACACAGACAAATAAACATTTACATACAACCGCGATTCGCCACTAAAGTAACGTCACCACAGCATTTGTGCTGTCACTCTGAGGCCACGTGGAGTTGTTGAAGGCTCGCTGGCAGGAGGGCCCAGGTGCTCTGGATTAACTGACATGATTGGTTATATGCACTATGAGATCTCCTTTACCAGTGGCAAAATATAGTAATAGGTTTTTACCCTTTTAACTGGTACAAAAGTTGTACACCTTTTGGCGTCATCTGGTCCAACACCAATGGAGACTAGGCTCTAAAGAAAGCTGTCTCGGGTGTGGACCAATCAACTTCAAGGACAGTGCATATCATTATCATCATCAGAGTTGTTTCTTTTTGTTTGAATTTTGACTTCTTGTGTTGAGGTTATTGCAAACATGATGCCTTGTATAAAGGTGTCAGATTTTGTACCAGTTAAAAGGGTAAAAACCTATTACTATGATTGGTTATATGCACCCCACCTGTGGCAACTTTCTGTGACTTAGCCACCCATCGACAAACCAAAAAACACGCACGGTGCCAAAGAAGTTCAACATACGTACACACACACACTCACACGACAGAATAATAATAAAGTTGCGTGCGTCGCTGGGATCGCATGGCTTCGAAATGAACGTCGTCGATCTCTCACCGTCATCTTCATAAACATCTTCTCCCAGCGAAGCAACCTTCTCTCCTCTGCAACTCTTCTCACCTGAGAAAAATTAACCCGTAAAAACAAACTTTTTCACTATAAATCCTTTATATGCGTGGCATCGGTTTTATTTTATTATTCATTTCTGTTTTTCTTGAGTAAGAGTTTCATTTTTATCACATTGGTAGTTTAAATTAAATATGAAAAAAAGATTTTTTCTAAAAAGTGGAAAATTTTGGAAAAAAATTTTCACGAAAATAAATTGTCACGCACAACGAGTCTGTGTGCAAAATGTCAGCTCGATTGGATCACGGGAAGTGGGTTAAAAAACGACCGAAAGATTTGCATGGTCGTAAGCGCGCAAGCAAGCAAGTGAACTTAATATAAAGGATTTTAAAACATGACATTGACGCGTCTCCAGGAAAAGCCCCACACGAGTGACATTCAACTCAACATGTAAAGATTATTTGCGGATTCTGCCCTCTTGTCAGGTTCGCCGTTACGGGAAGAAATGTTTTATTCGCTGGTGAAAAGACAACTTGTGCGGAGAGGCTTTCATCTAGCAGTGGATAGATAATGGCTGATGATATTGATATTTTTGTATTGTTCGTTACCAAAAGGACCACACAAAAGACATTATGGATCATCAGGGAGCCATGCCCAGATATGACGCGCCAAGATGAGGGCAGGATTGTATATGGGTGCTTGCAATAATTTGGGTTCATCAGTGAACCGTATTGTGCTATAACTGCCAAGGAGTGGCAATGGTGCTGCATGGGTCTTCGTAATGTTTCGGCCTCATCACTGGTGAGGGGGTGGAGTGGAATTTTAAGTGGACTTTTTGTTGACCGATGGAATGAGGTTTTGGATGATGTTTTTGGTGGAGATGTTGGCGACACAACCGGTGCAGTGTTGGTTGGAGTGTTTGGTGGAGTGTTGGTTGGGGTGTTGGATCACACACTGGTCGATTTTGTGTGCCAAGGCAAACTCGCAAAGTGAACCGACTCATGGACTTTTGAACTTTTTCCATGGCGACTTTACCTCTGTTGTCTCACACGTTCAGGCCTCACACTCTCCACTCTAGCCTCACTCAATCAAGGCCCCCCCCCCCCCCCAATATTCAAATATGCTCAAAATGTCCCCCCCAATATATTGCTATAAAATAAATGTATGTTTATATGATTGTGGTTATGGTTGTACTTAATTAATCCCTAATCTCTGCCATTATATACAATGAAATAAGAAAAGGTAAAAAAGAAAAAAACAGAGCAATGTAATACAATACACTATTAGACATTAATGTAATAAAGAAATAAAAAGTCCATCCTATGTGTTAGTTATTTTAAAAATATTTTAGGCAGGAAATGGCAGGAAATTAGTTTTCAAATTTAGTTTTTTTTCTGGGGGGGTCCCCCAGACCCCCTGGAAGATTTGGTCCCCTCCAATGTTGACTCCATGGCTACGGCCTTGCACACAATCGACCCCCAGCCTCAGTCAACTCCTCGGCAGGTTGCACAAGCTGAGGGGCTCGTGCAAGGCCAGGCGGTGGTGTGCAGGTGGTGACCTCCCCTGCACTGAAAGGTCACTACCTGCTCGTGCACCAGCTGCAACCGCCTCATGGCGACATCCAGAAGCCTCTGTTTCCTAGGGACAGATGGACACACACACGCGCGCGTGGGCAGGGGCGCAACAACTCATTTCAACGGGGTGGACCCCCCCTCTCTCCCTTCCCCCGACTCACTTCTACTGAAAAAGCTACGGATGTGTGTTAACCCGTGTACAATAATGTGCAGGCTACAACCATGTATTATTGTTCTCCTTAGTTTTTTGGTAAAAAAAAAAAATTCTTTACATTTTTTTACTTGTTTATCTTGTTGTTGATTCGGCCCCCCCTTGTGACCGACTGGGCCCCTACGCGTCGCATGACGCTACCACATACCCCCCCCCCATAGTTGTCTACCACATACCCCCCCCCCCCCCCCCATAGTTGTGTCCCTGAGCACGCGGGCACACAAACACCTCCTCTGCATGCGGCTCCAGTCACTCGGTCAGTGTCAACGGAAGAGCTCTCTGCTCTAGTAGCTACACACCTGGCCGTGTACGTCCCACGCGAGTTTGAATCCTCGTTCAGGGAAGGAGGGTGGGAAAAAAAGACCTTTAAATTTTTGATCAAGGGCTCGGTCGTAGCGCAATTTGTAATGCCACTGCAGTAAGGTATTGAAATGTATGGGTGTGATGTCACACGAGGGCTATGACGAAGTGATGATGGTCAACAATAGCTATGACGATGACCACAGCGATGATCATAATGATGGCAATGGTGGTGGACGACTGTGAGGATGATGGAGAGCAATGATGATGATGAGAATGATGATGACGATGATGGTGGTGGTGCTGGGTGCGGGGGAGATGATGAGGCGGAGAGGAGGAGGAGGAGGGACGAAGGAGGAGGTAGCGGCCATTGACCGGCGCCCACATCTGGCAGTGCTCGTGTAGGGTCCTCAATGTCTCGCTCTGCCCGTGCCAGTGAGACGAGTAGACCAGCGTGAGACGGGACAATTCCCCGGCGGGCACCTGCACGTCTGATACACTTCGTCACACATTATCATCACCATCGTCGTTAATATCGCAGACGTTATCATTGTCATCGTTACTACTATCATCTCTCCATGGCCATCCCCAACTCATCTTCAGCCTCTCATGTATTTTTGTGCCCCTCTTTCGTGCTCACCATTCCCAATCTTCTCTCTGTATCTCTCTCTGCCTCCTTCCTTCTCTCTGTGCTCGATCTCGTTTTAGATCCTTCTCCCGCCTTGTATCCCTCCACTGGAATCAACTTCCCCTGTACATTGAGCAGTCCCCTTCCTTAACCTCATTTTCCTTCCTCTCTCGAAGCCTCACCTCTTCTCCACTGCCCATTCCCTTCCTCTTCCCTCCCCTTGCCCCTCCACTCCGTCTCCTCCCTCCTCTGCCCTTTCGTGACCTCATATGCCCTCTGTTACGATCACTCATTTCTCGACCTTTGCACTCCCTTGCCATCTAAATCACTATATTTTTGTACCACTTTTAAACTATGTAAAACACCTTTAGCTAAGGCGACTGTTTAACATATTCCTGCGGAGGGAGCTGGTAGGAACGTTGGGTTGCTCGGTCAATGGCCAGGGTCAACGGCGGCGTGGTGTATTCCGCAAATATGCCCGACTGTGAGGGCGGGCACAAGCCGGCGTGAGTAGGTTAAACGTTGAGTTTTATAAGGGCACCACGGGGTGATCAGCCCCTCCCCACCCAGCCCCAATCCACCCACCCCCCACCCAACCCCATCCTCCCCACCCAGCCCCTCCCCACCCAGCCCCTCCCTGCACGACAGACGGACGGACACAATAATCTCCTGTGGGCTGGTGTAACCAGGAGGTTCCTACCAGTATAAATATAAAATATTAAAAGATCAACATTGTCACCATGACTGTTATCATTGTTAGTAGTCATGGTGATGTTGATAATCATCACCGTGGCTGTTATTAGGAGTAGGATCATCATTGTCAGCATCATTATCGTCCCTGTCATAACCATCAGCATTATCACTACCAGTCTCATTCATCATCATTGCTATCCTGAGTATATCGTTTATTCACGTTCTTTGTCAATTGTTGCCATCACTGCCAGTGTCATATTCATGATGATGATCATCATCATAACCAGTTTAATCATTGTTATATACATCATCATCATTTGTCTCATAGAATTGTAACTGGTGTCTAGTGGGGAGCGAGTAGTGTATTAACCTGCACCGGGCCTCGTCTACGTAAACTCAGCCTTAAATGAGTGGGAAGGCCCCTGCTACCTGCGGTGTAGGCGAGACATGAGCAGGAGAAACCTCGCGCGCAGGGCCCCGGGAAGAGAGTGCTGGAGCAGCACATCCTTAAAGTCCATGAGCTGTGGACAAAATGAAAACACGGGGGACGTGAAGATGGAGAGAACATGAAGACATGGCAACATGAAGATCCGGAGACTTGCAAACGAAGAGACGTGTAGACATGGGGACATGAAAACCCAGAGACTTGGAAACGAAGAGACGTGAAGACATGGGGACGTGAAGACCCAGAGACTTGGAAACGAAGGGACATGGGAACATAGATACATGGGGATAAAAAAAACTCACATTTAAGCACAGAACACAGTAACTTGATGATAATACATGTAACCATCAAGACACAGAGCTAGTGAGACACCGGGACACGAAAATATCGTAACGTGAAAATACAAGAGTACACGGAGACACGAAGGCACGGGGCCATTAATACGGAGAGACAAGACAACACAGGGTCGTGGAGACGTGGGAACACGAGAAGCCACTGCCATCACTGCCGTCGTCACCTCGGCCACGCAGCCGCGGGTGAGCGCGAGGGCCGACACCGTCTCCTGAGACAGCGCCTCGAAGCGGTTCTCGTCACGGGCCTTGGGGACCCCTAACTCGTGTGGCCCTGGCTCGGCCTGCACCCCCGCAGCATACACGCACAACAACAACAACAACAACCGCCATTCGCCACTAAGTGGCGGTGACGTCACCATGGCGCTTGTGCCACGGGTCGACTGACTAAGATGACTGGCCGATGCACCACCTGTGCCTGCTACTGTGCCAACTTGCTGCGCTTCAGCCACCCGGTGCTTCGGTCGTTGTGAGCGTCGCTCCTCCGCCCTCCGTTGTAAATGTTGAAGGGCGACTGCCTCCAAATGCCCAGTAGCGTCCTTCACGAGCCTTCTCCACAGAGGCCAATCTTGACACCGCTGGTACCAGTCATCGGCAAGTCCACTCAGCTGCACATCCTCTTGTACCACATCACTCCATCTCATCTTTAGCCCCTGGCACACCTGTTTAGCCCCCTCTATCTGGCCGAACAAAAGCTGTTTAAGCATGCGGTGGCTGGGCATGCGGGCTACATGATCCAACCAACGCAGCCTTGCCTGCCAGAGGAGCTCACTGATGGAACTTTGTCCAGATCTTTCAAGGATTTGTGAGCTCCTGACACAATCCAGCCTTGTTTAACCCAGGATGGATCGTAGGCAGGCCAGCCTAAATGTTTCTAACCGGTGAAGATGTTCCATTAGGGGGGTCCATGTTTCGCAAGTGTAAAGAAAGGAGGGCATGACTGTGGCCAAGAAGACCTGCAGCTTCGTGTGGAGCGACAGACCAGGTAACTTCCACACAGCGTTACGCAACCGATGAAAAGATAATGCCGCTCGACTATCGCGGAGTAACACCTCTGCTGTCAAATTGGAGCCAGTCATGAGCACAGTGCCCAGATATGGAAAAGTCTCCACTCTCTCCACAACTGCCCCATCACCAATTTGGAGTTGTGGGGGTGGAGTGTCTGATGGTACAAAATACCCAGGCAGGTGCTTAGTTTTGGTGGGGCTGATGGTAAGGCCCAACCTCTTCGTGGCATGCTTCAGGTTCAGCAGCAGTGCCTCCAACTCACCCTCTGAGTGAGCAGCAATTACCAGATCATTGGCATATATAACATGGTTGACCAATAGGGAGCCATTCCTTGACTGCACCCGGGCATCGAACAGCCTCCCATTATATCTGTACTAGATGGAAATTCCTCCGGTACAGCCATCGAAGGCATCACGAACTACGTGGTCCAAATAGATGTTAAATAATGTGGGAGCCAGAGGACATCCCTGTCGCACCCCAAGGTGAACAGGGAATGGTCCCGACTCCCTGCCACGTAGTTTTACCCGGGCCCACTCACCATACTGAAGGTCCTTAATGATTGTGAGCAAACTGTCAGGGACTCCGAAAGCACGAAATACAACCCAGAGCCCAGGCCTACTGATGGTATCATAGGCTTTGACCAGGTCACGCACGCGCACACAAACACACGCACACCCACTCCTCCATTCAAACACGCTCCGTCACACAGATTCCTCTGAGTCTTAACGCCATCTCAATCTATGTATTGCTCAATTTAACAGCATTTCAAACACAAGCTCGCTCATATAATTGTTCAAACACCTGCTCGCACCAACACTTTACCCCAACACCTGCTATCCCCAATGCCTGCTCACCTCAACACCTGGTCAATCAATACCTGCTCACTATAAATGTTCTCGATTGGGTCAAACTTTCCACGAATGAGTGTTTGGCATGTGGTCGGACGCTTGAGAACCCAAAGAAATTCATCAGCAATGTAAAGGGAGATAACACTTAACGACAACTGCACGCGTACATTCAAGGGCCCATTACTTGCATCTCATAGCCACCTCGCGGCCAGGCACATTAAACACGTTTACAAAAAAATGTTGGCAAGAACGCCCTGTGCCAGGATCGTACGACCAGCTTGTTTACGTAGGAGCAGAGTGTTACTTCATGGTTAGGCAGGGGTGATGGAAGAGGTGTGCAGCCGGCTCTGTTTGACCTCACTCGTGTAGCCTGACGCCCCCCACAAGGTCATCCTCTAAACATAGCTTGTCTACCTCATCCCCATCCACCTCGTCGTCGCGTTCATCCACACGAGCCAGCGAACCGCCCCTCTGCTGAAGCCAGCCGGGGACGCCTGCTGCTGCTGCCGCCGCCGCACATGTAAAAAATAACAAGTTAGATTCCCTGTACAGGTCTTTGTCGTACAGGTAAACACCTACGTGTAATATTTAGCATGGAGGGGGTGCTGTCGTGTTTTTTTAGGTAGTTTGTAGCCAGTTGAGAAATTTGTACATTCACATGGCAGATGCCACTATTGTTGGTGCACACACACAGTGGAATGTCGATCCGTCACAGAGGGATGATGGGCCGAGTTGAACCCTGACCTGGAGTTCGACTCGCGACCTTCTGTTCTAACCACATCAACGCCCAGGCTTTAATCTGCATTTAAATTTGACGGTGGCTTGGAGAGACATTCATCCAGCAGTGGAAATATCGCGGCTGAAGATGATTTATGAATTAAAATGATTGTGCCGTCTTGCCTGATTGTGAAGCAGTGAATGGCAAAGGGGGGTTGTTATGACGAATGTTCTGTGAATGGCCTTCTAACACCAGGAAACCCAGTGGCATTTCTTTGCCAGGCCACACCGTGACGATGAGACTCAAAAGGATTTGAGACCGGTTCAAGGTTTTGCTGCTCACACAAAGGCTCCTGGGAAATTCTGACCAAGAAGACAAATGAAATGGCCTGATGGACTAAAATGTATTTTTGTTGGTAGTGAACTGACCCTTGTCGATCCGTGTTACTCAAGGCAGACGATTGACTGATGTGAATCCCAGTCGTGTTCTTTGAAGGATCATATTGGATAAAGTATACAGTCGAGTCCACGTTTTACACGATTTAAGTTTTCGCTGTACACTTTTCTTACGTACGATCACCCATCAGTGAACCAAGTCATTCGCACGCCCATGGAGTGTGAGATACAATTAGTGGCGTTACCTTCCGTCTTCCTTATTGGTGGCATCGTGGTCGCTTATTGCAGTGGCTGTCTGCGGGGACCCACACACGTGGTGGTGGTGGTGCTCGCGTTGTCACCTCTGGGGTACATAAAACCGCGACATATCGTGGGAAGAATGAATGTATGTTGAACGTCTTTCCCACTGTACGAATCCAACCGTACTAATTGGAGGTGCGCAATATCTCACAGTGCCAGAATCGGTGAGAACTACTACTGTACACGTAAATGCATGGTCTTGAGTGGTTTATTATTATTATGCAACTGACGAAACCCGAAATTGTTAATGCCATGGGAAGACTGACAAGATATCCAAAAGTAAGGGCCATCCATAGGGGGGAGGGTGCGGCCCCCGACGCCTTCAAACTAAACTGGAAGTATTACATTTGACGACCGTGACGTTAAAGCGCGCCCCCCCCCAAAAGTACGGGGTCCAGGGCGGTCGCCCCGATTCGCTGAATCCGAGTGACGGCTCTGTCAAAGACTAGCTACGTCGAAAAGGAGGACGTCCTGGGAAATCCAGGACAGGTGGCAACGGTAACCTGGCAGACAAGCAAGCAGATACTGTACATCACAGAGGGCCTGACCCTGACTGATCAGTGGAATGATGGTCATTGACTGTGATGCTCATATCGTACATTTACCACGGATATGGAGATTTATTGATGATGAATTATGGAGTATTGGAACTATTGATAATAAGGGATTTCTGTTGATGAATTATTGCTTATTCGTACACTCATAACGTCAATTAAGTACAAAGACTTATCAATGAAGACGTATGGTCGACAAAGGAATTACGATGATAATTTATTATCAAAACCATAATCCAAATACCTTATTTTCCGGAGTATAGGACGCTCCGGAAAGTAAGACGCACCTCAACGTGTACACCGCTGTCAATAAACTTACAACGAAAAACCTGGTCAATGACAAAGATGCCCCATATAGCCTTAACATACGCCGGGGGCAAGTGCTGTTCGCGAGCACCTATCAAGGCCGGCACAGCACACGAGCGGGTGGGTGGCCAGCACCGCCACCGGCCGCCTTTGTCTCCCCAGTGGCGATGTTTACACACCGCGCCGGGTACTCATTTGAGGCCGCGTCTACCTAGGGGCCTCCCAGATGCCGGTTACAGATATTCGCCGCTGTTATTAATGAGTCGTTTGCGGGACTCGAACCTGGGTCGCCGGGTGAAAGCGACACTTTTCACCACCGCTACCCCCCCCCCACCACCACGTGTGGAGACAGAGATGAATCACAACGCACGTGCGCGCCTACTGCACCATGAGACGCACAACGCCAACTTTATGATTGAAAGCGCGCGCGCGCAGGAGGAAAGGCGCGTCTTATAATCCGGTACAGGGTGTATATATATATAAAAACCCCATTGTCCCACCCGCCCCCCACGGCAACTCACCTGTGTCCTCCACTGCGGTCGCTACCGCCACTCCACGTCGCTGCGACGCGGGCTGCGGTCAGTGACGGCGACTGCGTTCGCTCTGAAATCTCAGTGATGCCCTCCCCTCCCCTCGCCTCTCGCTCACTCACTCATCGCATTGGCGTTGTTCTTCTTCTCTCTGGGTCACCACCGTCAGTTGGTGGTGGTGGTGATGTTGTTGAATTGCATCGCTGGGGTTGGGGTGACCGGCTGGGGGGGGGGGGCGTGGTGGCGTTGGGGGGTTGGTGGCGACCGCGTCGCGTTTTGGTTGTCACGGAGATGGAAGTCAGTCCCGAGACGCGACGAGCCCTGGGGGGCAAGGGGTGGGGGCGAGGGGGGGGCAAGGGGTGGGGGCGAGGGGGGGGCAAGGGGTGGGGGCGAGGGGGGGGCGAGAGGGGGGGGGCGAGAGGGGAGGCAAGGGGTGGGGGCGAGGGGGGAGCAAGGGGTGGGGGCGAGGGGGGTGGGCAAGAGGGGGGGGCAAGGGGTGGGCGAGAGGGGGGGGCGAGAGGGGGGGCAAGGGGTGGGGGCGAGGGGGGGCAAGGGGTGGGGGCGAGGGGGGTGGGCAAGGGGTGGGCGAGAGGGGGGGCGAGAGGGGGGGCAAGGGGTGGGGGCGAGGGGGGGCAAGGGGTGGGGGCGAGGGGGGGCAAGGGGTGGGAGCGAGGGGGGTGGGCAAGGGGTGGGCGAGAGGGGGGGGCAAGAGGTGGGGGCGAGGGGGGGGCAAGGGGTGGGGGCGAGAGGGGGGGCAAGGGGTGGGGGCGAGGGGGGGCAAGGGGTGGGGGCGAGGGGGGTGGGCAAGGGGTGGGCGAGAGGGGGGGCGAGAGGGGGGGCAAGGGGTGGGGGCGAGGGGGGGCAAGGGGTGGGGGCGAGGGGGGGCAAGGGGTGGGAGCGAGGGGGTGGGCAAGGGGTGGGCGAGAGGGGGGGGCAAGAGGTGGGGGCGAGGGGGGGGCAAGGGGTGGGGGCGAGAGGGGGGGCAAGGGGTGGGGGCGAGGGGGGGCAAGGGGTGGGGGCGAGGGGGGGGGCAAGAGGTGGGGGCGAGGGGGGGGCAAGGGGGAGGGGCGATGGGGGGGCAAGGGGTGGGCGAGAGGGGGGGGCAAGGGGTGGGGGCGAGGGGGTCACTCGGGGACACGGAACAGGGCGAGGAGGGGGGTGGGCGAGACGCGTGCCACAGAATCCCGTCAACTCATCGATGTGCTCCTTGCAGGTTGTTGTAGCGCTTTCCGGCACGCGCTCGTCATTGTAAGCGTTTCATTAAACCGAATGGAAGCTGCCGAGTATATTTATATTCCCATATATTCACGAACATGTTTAATGGATACGCGTACTGGGAATATAAACGTGGAACGTAAGGCCGACGTTTGCCCGACGATTGGCGTGTTTCTTGTTGGGAGGTTCGCCCTCTTGAAAACCGGCCACGTCGATCAGTGGTGTACAGTAGTCCAACACCCGGAGATGCCCAGACCAGAGCAAAGCGATCACGTACGGCAGTGACACATACGCGTACTGCACTTTCAAATACACAACGCGATTTCGTACTGCTCGTGAAACACACACGAGGACAAACAAACGCACGTTGGAACTCGTCCCATTATAATATAATCCATGCGGTGTGCATGGTTTTTCTTGCTTGTGCTGTTACCATGTCATGTATCGTAGCACTGTCAATTAGCGTGGCGTGGTGGCGCAGTGATAACATTTGTTGCTAATCTCCTGAGTTTGTACGTTCTGTACGTTCTCCTATGATCACTGTTTCATTGCTTGTATAGCTTTATTTTGGTGATTTTCGAAAAGTTTTTTGGTTTGGCCATGTTTGTTTGTTGTAGTACAGAGTTAGACTGATGGCCTTAATCTAAGTTGTCTTGTGGTTGTTGTTGTTTGACTTGCATCCCACTGGGATTTTTGCACATTTTTGTGTACGGTGCTTTTTCTGCAATATTTTACAGTCTTTTCTTGGATTTTCTGTTTGCACATAGTCACATATTCACTTTAAGATGTTTTCTTGTTCATGTTTTTGTTTTCTGTTTGTTGCGGTTGCACCCGATTCAAGAGCCGAATGGCTCACAGGGCTATACCTAATACATGAACTTGAACTTCTCCCCCCTGATCTGCATCGGGTTTCCTCAGGTTTCTTAGGTTCCCTGTCACAGATAAAGAGAACGCATGCATTGTAACGGTTATTGGCCAAACATCCCAAATGCTGATGAATGACACTGAAAACTACCCGATTGGAATTCCACTCAGGAGCAACAACACCCCCCCCCCCATATTCAACAACAAAACACTTGCCAAGACTCTCCTGAAAATTAGTCTTGAGACTCAATGAGGCCTTCCTTGGTGAACAATCGTGACAATTGCTGCGGGGAAATTGGTGGCTTTCTTCACGTATTTTTTTAATAGTAAAAATTTTCTCCGGGACAAAGAGCGCTATAACGAATCAACGTTCTACCGGGATCACACTAAGCGAGGTCTCCCCTGTACAGCACCGTGCTGCATTCCCCGGTGGTCATCCAGAACAGACCGTACGACATAGAACGTCGCAATGTTCCCGATCCACAAATACGAAGGAGACATGATAGCGATACAGTCCGCTGCCCCTGCATGTGACATTGTAGTTGTTGCTCTGCCATTTACATCAGCCATACAAAATATGACTAAACAAGATTGTGGATCAAAGCAAACATTATCATCACTATTCTTTTTGTCACGCTCCACATTGAAATGCGCACAGAATATATACTTACCATCAGTCTATTGTTTTTCCAGACCCAATATTATCCAGCAAGCATTTGCTCAGACAAGCCAACGGAATTAAAACTTGGAAAGCGATTCGCGATGAAGGCCACCAGGGGGCAGTGATGGCCTCCAATCGATTCCTCAACACGCTTCTCTGCTTTCTTGAAGTCTCCACCACTTGGGTGCAAACGTTAGGCGGCGCTCATCTCTCCGATTGGTGAGCCCTGAGCCATGCGTGTGGACACTCCACATTCTCGTGGCGGGGAAAGGGGACGGTTTGTCCATACGACAACCACTAAGCCGGATATGATCATCTTACTTTTGAGACGTGAACCACATTGTTGAGTCGCACGTTACTTTTAAAGAGACGCGTACATAATCAGACTGCAGATGACGGCGCTCCGGCGAGTTTGGCTATTTTGAGAGATTGCACAAAACAACCGCGGACAATGACGGTGTCGAGACGGACAGATCGGACTCCACATGTCACCACCGCGCCCGCACAGGAAGCCGTAGGGGGTGTGAGAGGAGGGTGGGAGATTCACCCGGTGAGTCGGGATTGTGCGAGGTGGCAGCGCGCGCCTGAGAAGATGTTGGGTGCTTGAATGAAGGGCGCCTTCTTGGGTTGGAGGGCGCGGCAGCTGCTTGTGTCACTCCACTGCTGGATGACGGCCTGTCCCACGCCACCGTGCGCTGCTCAGGACGGGTTGATGAGGCTCGCCGTGGGACATTGAATCCGAATCAGAATATTTACGTGTACTGGAGGAATTGGATGAGCTAGCAGAACGCTCTACACCGCGAGGAGCATCGACGTGACAGTACAACCAAACGCAACCTGACCACGTCAAGGATTAAAAACGTGACACTGGGATGTTATTATCGCGAATTAATCAGATTCTTCATTTAGATTGAAATAATCCGATGAGCTATTAAGCTTTTTTTTTTTTTAAAACAAATGATGAAGCCGAGTGGGGGCAGGGGGGTGGTTGAGAAGACATCGCCATGTCGTGTTGTGGGAGGCGATGGGGGGGGGGTGCCAGCCCCCCAACCTGGCCACACTCATTCCTGGAGGTGCTCACAGCAACGTGCAAGCCGCACTAAAGGCAACCAGGGGCCACACTAAGGTCACCAGGGGTCGCACTAAAGGCCACCAGGGGCCGCACTAAAGGTCACCAGGGGCCGCACTAAAGGCCACCAGGGGCCGCACTAAAGGTCACCAGGGGCCACACTAAAGGTCACCAGGGGCCACACTAAAGGTCATCAGGGGCCGCACTAAAGGTCACCAGGGGCCACACTAAAGGTCACCAGGGGCCACACTAAAGGTCACCAGGGGCCACACTAAAGGTCACCAGGGGCTGCACTAAAGGTCACCAGGGGCCGCACTAAAGGTCATCAGGGGCGCACTAAAGGTCACCAGGGGCTGCACTAAAGGTCACCAGGGGCCGCACTAAAGGCCACCAGGGGCCTCACTAAAGGTCACCAGGGGCCGCACTAAAGGCCACCAGGGGCCTCAATAAAGGTCACCAGGGGCCGCACTAAAGGCCACCAGGGGCCACACTAAAGGTCACCAGGGGCCGCATTAAAGGTCACCAGAGGCCTCCAGTGGCGCCGCGGGTCTTTACAACGAAGTCCACTGCTCCAGGGCAGCGGTTGCCAACATTTTCGAGTGTGCGGGGCCACTTTTAATTTTGCGGACCACCGCACGCTCCCGGTTATATAAAATTGTTGTCATCTCCTCGGTGTGGATGTTATTGTTGTTATTTATTTACCGCGATATCGCCCCCCCCCCCCTCCTCTCCCCCCCGTAGTAGTAACCTCACGGACCACCTGGGGTACCGCTGCTCTCGAGATTTCATGACACGGGAGGTAAAATCAACTTGCAAGCTTCGAATGGTTTGTGGCTTTTGTAGTTAAGCGTATTAAGCGTTGCTTACTGTCGATGTGATCGGGGGTGAGGAGGAAGGAGGTTGTGGTGAGCGAGACACGCGTGCGGGATGGAAGAGGTCGTCAGGTTGATGATGATGATGTGCGTCTTGAGTGGACGATGTTGATGGATGATGAACGGTTGACGGCTTATGACGATGGCTATGGGGTAACGATAATAATGACGATGTAACACAGTCACGGTGTATTTAACGCGCTTGCCATGCACTGAATTAACAATGGAGAGGAGTGGGGGGGTGCGTGTGTAAGCAGACCCGCATGCATTACACCGACTCTAATGCACCACCGCGAAACTCGATACAACCCCAGCAACCACCGTGCATTCCCAGCTGGGCGCTAGCCCTAAGGATGTCCCGCCTCCCGTCATAGGCATGTGGAATTGCCATCGCTGGCCCCCGCCAGCAAATGGGGCGAGGTGACCAGGACCTCGCCGGTCCGATGTTGATGTAGGGGGGAAAAAAGGGTACTCATTTAAGGCTGAGTCGACCTAAGGGTTTGTCGCGCAAAGGTTTGCGTACACATTGCCGCTGATGTCTCTCGGGTCAACGTCACGGGTCAACAGTCGCACTCAGGTAGCTGGTTTCATCCACTCTGTCACCACTCATCATCATCATACCCTGCACTTACGATTAGCACGGTGAGCTACGTACGGTGCGAAAGAAATTCAGCATACAGTACATACTTACCTCTACACGCAATTACAACCATCCCCCGTATAGCCGTGATGGACTTTTGGGGCAAGTGCTGTTAGCAAGCACAACAGCACCACGCTAGCACCACGCCCGGCCGCCTTTGTTTCCCTAGTGGCGATGTTTACACAACGCAGCAGGTACTCATTTGAGGCTTAGTCGACATAGGGGAGGCCCAGGACCGGTTCAGATAATCGTCATACAATACTCACCCACAGATGCTTCATCCATCCATTCGCATACCCCCACGCACACACCCACGTACACACTCACATACTGACGCACACCCACGTACACACACACAACCACACACACAAACTAACACACCCACGCAGACACCCACACACGCACACGCCTACGTACACACACACACTCACACAACCACACGCTTACACGTACACACACACCCCCACGCACACACACGTCGACATATCTCGACCCAAAAAGGAACTCGAGCCCTACCTCCTTACTCACTCCCTTCCCAATCAATGATCCTCACCACATGTGCGGGTCTGGCCAACATCCACCAAGACTTGGGAACCCCAAGCAGAGGAAGGGGTGGGGGGTAAAGAGAAGGGGCCTTCGGTTGAGGCCAAAAGTATTGGGGAATTCCGACCATTTCCGTTTATTTTGGACTTTACAAATAAATACATTTGTTGCGTCCAGTAGCGGTGGAGTGAATGAATTAGCGAAATGTTCTACGTACCTCTGTGAAGTATGTCTGTGTGTACGCGCGCCTGCCTGGACTTTGTCTACAACGGTGGTGTCGCGGTTCGTGCGCTGCGCCACGAACCCGTGTGGGAGGTCACGTCCAGCACCAGTGATTGCGATTGTCTGAACCGTTCCTGGGCTTCTCCTAGGTCGACTCAGCCTCAAATGAGTACCTGGTGCCGTGTGTAATAAACATCGCCACGAGGGAGACAGAGGCGGCCGGGCGTGGCGTTGGCCACACACCGACCTCGTGTGCTGTGCCGGCCTTCATGGGTGCCACTCGCGAACAGCACTTGCCCCAACAGTCTGTTACAGGCTATACGGGGGATCTTTGTCTTTGTTTTTAGTGTATACAGAGGCATCTCCACCGACTGTGTTTGTGAAGTGTGGAGTCGTGTGCTCATTGTACAATGACAAAGGTCCCCCGTATAGTCTTTAACACTGTCGGGGCAAGTGCTGTTAGTGAGCACCTATGCAAACCGGCACGGCGCGCGAGGCGGTTGGGTGGCCAGCGCCGCGCCCGGCCGCCTTTGTCTCCCCAGTGCCAGGTACTCATGCAAGGCTGAGTCGACCTAGGGGAGGTTCAAAACTGGTTCAGATCATCACCGATGTTGGCCGTGAGCGGTAATCGAACTCCCGTGGCCGGGTTCGTAGCCTAGCGTGCCAACTCTTGCGCCACCGCTCCCCACACACACGTACAGTACCACACGTGCTGACACAGACAGGGTACATGCAAAACGGATACACGAGCAAAAAAAACACAGGCTCGCAAAACATAAATCACACAGGACACACACCGTAAAGGAATCCATAAACGCAGCACGAGACGCAGATCCCGCGTATCGCATGAAGAGGCTCTTCACGCAAGTGCTGCGAGCGGGGACCCATGAATGACATTCAGACAAGCAGCTAGAAAACTCCACAAAGACACAAGCAGACAGACGCTCGTGCACACAAACGCACAGACGCACACACAGCCAGCCGCGCACTCAACGTGAATAAATACACGTGGAGTGACGTCTATTGAGTGACTCGGGCGCACAGCGCCAGTTACGTGTAGAGAGGAGAACTGGAGTGTGAGTCGCCCTCCCTGCCAGCAGCGTGTGCCATGCCATGGTAAATGGTCCCTAAGGAGCGTGGTTCTAGCGGCGGGCAGACAGAGAGAGCATGTGAGGACATAGCAGCCCGATTGGCTGGCAAGGGCACGTGACAGGACAGGGTAAGGATGTGGGTCAACGGTGACAGAAGGGACGTGTGATGTAAGGCCCAGAGTCTTCTAGGGCAGGGGTCCCCAACCCCCGGGCCGTGGACCGGTACCGGTCCGTGGCCTGTTAGGAACCGGGCCGCACAGCAGCAGGAGGTGAGAGCGGTGAGTCCACACGTGGCCCCGCCCCCATTATTTTATTTACCACTTCCGTCCGCGCTTCTTTCCCGCACTGCGCACTTGTCTCAGTCACAGTGTTGGTAAGCCCACGAGCTCTAACCCCTAGCCACAATGAGTAAAAAACAAACGTCGCTGGAGAGCTTCTTTGAAAAGGGGGTAAGACCCAATGATGAACCCCCCCCCGCCCCCGCTGGTCCGTGAAAAATTGTCTTCCACGAAACCGGTACCTGGTGCCAAGAAGGTTGGGGACGGACTGTTCTCGGGAGTTCTAGAAGTGTGCCTCGCCGAGGCGGAGCCGGCCCACGCTGAGGGGCATAAAAGGGAGGTCCCGAGGTTCCGATCCGGGCTGTCTACTGGAGTGGAACCCACCGTGCTGCGTCTCTTCGCTCTTCACGTTCGGCATCGTGGGTCAGGCAGTGCATTAACTGACCTGACTCGGTTATGTAGTTACCCCGTGGTGGTTACCGCTAGCTATATAGTTTTCCCGTTGTTACGTGTATGTAGTTACCCCGTTGTGGTCATAGAATTAACGTGTTGCCTCCAAAGTCAAGGGTGCCTCTCACGTGAACCCACTACACGTGAACCCACTACACGTGTGCAATGCATTCTTTTGGAATTTAAAAAAAAGTGGTATTAATATGAGATCACTTTCACTGTGCCATTGCTCATTAGAAACAAACATCTGTTTGTGTATTTATCCAGGAGAGCGAGCGGTGGCGCAGTGGTAGGCACACTGCCCAAGCAAACCTCAGAATCAGAATATTTTTCACATATGTCCAGTAGGAACGGATCACAACGGTACAACAACAAACGGTACAAAAACACGATAGGAGTGTACAGTATAGGAAAGCTAAACAGATTACTTTACCAAAAATATGTAAATAAAACAAAGCTATTTGTATCTTACGAGGTAAAGCCCACTGAGCTATTAGCTTCCTTTCACAAGAAATCTGGACACAACGGATATTAATAATCTAAACGCATGCTTCTAAATGTGGAGAGAAAATCCGGACGACCCGGAGAAAAAAATCCACGCGACCACGGGGAGAGAGACATGAAAACTCCAAATATACAGCAGCAGGCGTCAGGGTCGAGATCGGACCCCCGACCTCCTGCATACCAGGCGAGGAAGATGACATCTCACCACCGTGGCGCCCCTTCAATAAAACAATAAAACAAGTAAAACAACAACAACAAAAACAACAACAACAACATCAACAACAACAACAAAAAAACAACAAAAACAACAACAAAAAACAGTCCCAGAACACACCGAGACAATACACAGCCGCCCCCCTCAATCGAATTGCACATTCAAATTGAACTACCGATAAATTGTTGAGAATACAAATTTTACAAATCACATTCGCAAATGCGACTGTATCCAAAGCTACTCTTCTGAGTTAAATTCCTCGCCGCGGCAGACGTAGAGCAGCCGTGGGTCTCCTCGGACTGGAATTAGTTCCTGGTGCAGCGTTGAACCATCGTCACCTTGAACGTACCGGAGTCTACGTTGATAGATTCAACTACGCCGTACGCAAAAAAAATAAGGAAGCAGTGGGGGAGACAAAGACGGCCGGACGCGATGTTGACCACTGCTAACTCGCCCTTCGTGCACCGTAGCGAGCAGCACTTGCCCCAACAGCCGATGTCGTGTGCGGTATGAATGAAAGTGCGTGAATGCGCGTGTCTGGCAAGCGACCGTGCAGTTGGTCAGCGCGCTGCGCTCTGAATCCGACAAGCCAGAGTTCGATCCCCACTCACGGCCAAAAGCGGTGGCGAATTCATAAACCGGACCTCGGTCTCGCCTAGGTCGACTCAGCCTTAAATGAGTGCCAGGTGCTGTGTGTAAGCATCAACATTGGGGAAACGACGGCGGTTGGGCGTCGTGTTGACCTCCCACCCCAACAATCTGTGCGGGCTACACGCGGATATTTGTGCTTGTTAGTGTTTGGAGGTTCCTCAGATTAAAATTGTTCCTAATTATCGGACATGGGAAACCTATCGCAGTCATCATGGTGCAGTTAGCATGTACTGTATTACATGGTTAGTGGTGCGTACCCACCAGTCCTGGGAGTAATTGCAAAAGCAATAGACAGGGCTGCGATGATTACCAAACAAAATAAACATTTAAGTCGACGGGCTTGTTTTCCCGAAACATTTGTTTAAGCGGCAATCCTTGGACGGCTCAACGTATTATCTGAGGTTCATCGGCAGGATGTGGCATTTTTAGACGAACACCCCTGGGTTTTCCTGGCGTTAATAGCAAATTAATAACGTCAACTCGCTACGTGCCACTGCCCACAGGACTCGCTCCCTCTCGAAGGCAGCGAACGGCTCAGAGCCAAGGTAGCAGGCAACGCAGTCAGCCATCGCAGCATTTCCTCCCACCCCCCCCAAGCTCTGCGGTCCTCTGTATATTGGGTTGTTGATTTTTATCTGTAAGCTTTCGCGGCCAATATGATTATCAATAGTCAACACACTTTTTCTGGCATAAGGTATTCCAACGGGTTTAATGTAATTTTGGGGTGCTGATTCCAAATTTGGCATCAGTTTTTGTCTATCACATCAGGTTTTTGATATATTAAATATTGCATTTTCAATAAAAACTGCAGAAGAAAAATATTAAATAAATGTGGATATCTACATAAAATGATATTATAAACGCACTATCCTAAAAATACAGCACCATATTTTAACACTAAAGCAGTCACTGACTCGCAACAACTTGCAATCATAAGTGACAGAGTTAATTTCGGGTAAAATCAATGAAAATGGGGTATGCCGATAGCATAATAAGTATAACCCGTAAAAACTAAGTTTTTCACTATAAATCCTTTATGTGTGGCAGCGAACTTAATATAAAGGATTTAAAAATATATTCGCCTGTGGTGGACGCGGGGATCGATCCCGCGACCTTTGGCATGGGAAGCGAGGGCGCTACCAACTGCGCTACTCCGACACGGCCTGTGGAGGGGTTATGCTCTGGGCTCTTATACTGTGACGTTCAGCCAAAGCCAAGAATGAGTTCTATTTGAATATATGTAAAAAAAAAAAATTTTGCCTAAAAAGTGTAAATTTTTTGGAATTTTTTTTCACGAACATTAATTGTCTGGCACAACGAGTCTGTGTGGAAAATGTCAGCTCGATTGGATCACGGGAAGTGGGTTAAAAAACGACCGAAAGATTTGCACGGTCGTAAGCAAGCAAGCAAGCACGCAAGCAAGCGAACTTAATATAAAGGATTTAAAAATGAGATGTGATAGAGCAAATCTGAGATCAGATTTGGAATCAGCGCCCTGAAATTAGTCTAAAACAGCTGACCAGTGATGGGACTTTTTGTTCCAGTATCAATGTATGAAAGTTTAAGAATGTTTTACCCTTGTTGGCAATAAAACAGGCGTTAAGATGTTCAAACGCCAGATAGAAACCTTTTGCAAGGATTCAAGTACTGCATTAACCACACGTACTTGTGGTGAACATGCAAAACAAACATGCTCTGATAATAATATATGCATTGTCTTTGAAACTGATTGGCCTGCACCAGGGACGACAGCCTTCTTTATGTCCTATTCCCACCAGTGTCAGACCGGAGAACGCCAACAGGCGAACAGTAAGCACAGAGCATTTATAGCTCGGGGCGAGCAGCTATATCATGGGACCTCTGATTATTCATTATTATTCATAACGAGTTTACGTTGGGTTAGATCGTGGAGGTGTCTTGCAAATGGTTTAACTATAACACTTCCACCAACCGACAGAGCCAGTAAAATCAAGTTGGCACGTAACGGGCAAATATGGCAATCGATTTTGTTTTTCAGCAAAACCAGTTACGTTGAAAACCAAGCAACTTTTTTTTTTACAATTTGTGTTCGAAGTTTCGCTGGAGATCGCATCCAGCAGCAGCAGCACTATCAGGTATTTAACGAAGGTTCAGCTCTCTCCACGACAGCAGAGCTTTTCAACATCCAGTTCGTGAACATTCCTCCTCCGGTTTTGCTGACCAACCACATCGATTGCCATCTTTGCCCATCACGTGACAACTTGATTTGATTGGCTCTGTCGAGTGTTGGGGGGGGGGGGGGTTCTAGTTAAAACATTTACATTATACTTACAATAAAGTAATAATAATCATGAGCGGGGGGGGGGGGGGCACGGGAAGACAACACCCCCCCACCCTCCAAACCAGACACCTTTATAATTTTATTTTTTGTAGTTTACAATTAAGATGAAAAATAAATAAATTATATGCACCTGCGATTCCTAATTGAGGGACAAAGCGAACCCCTGCCCCCCCCCTCTAATATAGAAGTCAAACTCCGCCTGTGATAATAATAATAAGGTGTTATCTACCAATTCCTGGGTGCTTATTTGTGGGATGGAACTGGAACACCTGGAGAAAACCCACGCGTGTGAGGAGGCTTGACACGCCATCCCATGCAGATGGGACAGCTGGAATCCACATTTTGCTGAACTCTATTATCTTGGCAGAGCCAGGGTATGGGGCCGTCCATAAATGACGTCACGCACCTAGGGGGGGGGGTCAGACATTTGTGACGATGTATGACAAGGGGGGGGGGGGAGGGGTTGAGAAATGTGACGTCACATCAAAATGCGCAACTTTAAATAAATATAGACAACACGTTCTGCTTTGTGACGTCATATTTGAGGGGGGGGTCTAACTTTTTGTGACGCCGTGTGACAAAGAGGGGGGGGGGGGTGGTAAAATATCGTCCAAAATCGCGTGACTTCATTTATGGACAGCCCCTATGGCACCTCATCGACACCCACAGGAAGGAATGATGTTTCACAATATCTGTGCGATGGTCCACCAACCCTCGCTGCCTCGCCAGTGCTGGATTCCAGGCCACGTTGCGCAATAGCGGCCACCACCACCTGGCCGCTGAGAGGAAGATGAAAGCGCGTTCCAATTTCCGCTGCTTTGGAAGTGAAGGTTGGTGCATCGCGCAGATATCTGTGAAACCTCCTGAACCCGCTGGGCTGCGAGGTGGCCAGGAGATGGCAGTACAGCAAGCGGGTTCGTCAACCCATCTGTATTGTGGACCTCTTTGAGTGTTGTCCCCTCGAGTCCATTGTGGGTTTTTTTTCTCAGGGTTCTCAGATTTCCCTTCACGTTGAATTGGCCAAACTTCCCGACGCGGGACCCTTCGGAAAGAGCCATGCGACTCGCTGAGGCTTTACTGGATTAAATTCACTCACTATATATTGAATTGTCTATATCGAACAACCAAAAACTAAAGACTTGAACGAGAATAAGAGGATTATGGAAGCACTCTGCATTAACGCGAGATGCACCTTTAGCACGCTCGGTGCGTTCAGATTATCGGTGTTAACTATTTATGCCTCCTCCTTCGCGCACTGCATCTCCCTGTGTTAGAGAACGGCCCGCGCAAGGAGATATCACAGAACTACTGCCGTGAGATCGCTTTCAAGTGACCTCTTATCCACACACGAGGAGAGGGGCACTTCGCTTATGCACTCACTCATCGCATGGAAGTCCAACCCATGCATTAATTTAATATTTGTCAAATTCTAAGTCCTGGAATTCGATTTGCTAAATTAAATCATCATTATCAGCAACCATGATCAAGCCACTGCTGGATGAAGGCCTCCGCAAGCCGTCCTCTTGCGACCGTTAGATTAATGATGGATTCGTGTGCATTCGCTGGTTGAAGCGGATTCTAACCCATGTACCCGGCAGTGGCAGACTCAGCGTCTCTAAACTGTGAGCAACCGGGGACCATCCCCCTCACTGCCTGCGCGTGCCGAGTAATTGGGTTCGCAATACTCCTTAAGATTTCTTCAAGAACTCCAAAATACAATTAGGACGCGACGTACATTTGCGGCGAGACACAAAACTTCAGCTCCCAAGCCGATTAGCAGGTCGCGCACTTAACGCAATCTCTTTGCGAATTACAATCGCGTGGCGTCCAGAGAGCTGCTTAGACGCGCGTTGACACGCTGATCGGGTCACGCGTTTTCGATGAGCAGGCCACGCAACATGGCTTGGTGGAGTGGAGTTCGATACCCGGGCCAATGCGCGGTTATCATCAGTGCATGGGGCGAGCGGTACCTGAACCGGTTCATGGGAGAATCCTCGCCACCGCAGCCCGCACTGACCAATGTGGTGAAGTATGGTCAAACAGCCCCCCAGCATTCCTGACACAGCGCACGTTGATTTGGTACGTTCGTCAATCATACATACGTGCAAATAAAAAATAGAGCCTTTCACAGACTGTCTGGGCAAATCATGTAAGCGAGCACCGATTATGGATCGGCACAGCGCAACGAGGTGTGTGGCCAGAACCACGCCCGGCCGCCTTTGTCTCCCTCGGACCGATGTTTACGCTCGGCAGCAGGTAGGCCTACATGTGTGAGGCCGAGTTCAGGGATCACTGGTCACTGATGTCAGCCGTGACTAGCAATCAGTGGCGTCGTAACTGCAATCAATTAATTATCAGCGCAGAGGGTGCGGGCAATCGTTCAGGTGAGGCCCCAATATTCGGTTCGTCTCACACGGTCGCACCCAGGCGATTATATATCGCGGCTCCTCTTTGCCAAATCGCATCGTCGTGACGCTCACGAATGTGAACAACAACTTACACACAGACGTGTGATGCGCAATTTACGGAAGCCAAATGTTACCGCTCTAACTGCATGAAAATAAAACGTAAATAATAAAAAATGTAAACCGCGCTTTAAATCATGTTCTATTCTTTTACACAGTTATTTTTAAACATATCATGGTGGTTGTCAAGGGAGCCCCCAAATCGTAGCTTTCTTTGGTCACCAGGGGCGGGCCAAGGCGCCCAATGACCCTGCGCGAGTTACGCTGCTGCTGGCAATCGAACAGAAGTGGCTGAGTCCGTGGCGCAGTGTGCTGTCCACTGGGAGTCTGGGACCCACCACTCCAAAGACAAGACAAACATTCCCCCCGTATAGTCTGAACAGACATTTTGGGGAAAGTGCTCGAAGCAAGCATCTATGAAGGCCGGAACGGCACACGAGGTCGGTGGGGTCGCCAGCACCACGCCCGACCGCCTTTGTCTCCCCACTGCTGATGTTTTCGCACCGCACCAGGTACTTGTATTTGGCTGAATCGACCTCGGGGAGGCCCAGGACTGGTTCAGATATTCGTCACCGATGTAGGCCGTGAGCGGGAATCAGTACTCACGTTGCCGGGTTCGTAGAGCAGTGCGCTAATCGCGACACTAAAAAAAGACAAAGATCCCCTGTATAGCCTTAACGGACAGTTGGGGCAAGTGCTGTTAGCGAGCACCTATGAAGGCCGGGACGGCACACGAGGGGGTGGGTGGCCAGCGCCACGCCCGACCGCCCTTGTATCCCCAGTGGCGATGTTTACACACCGCACCAGGTACTCATTTGAGGCTGAGTCGACCTAGGGGAGGCCCGGGACCGGTTCAGATAATCGTCACTGGTGTTGGCCGTGAGCGGGAATCGAACTCGTGTCGCCGGGTTCATAGCGCAGCACGCTAACCGCTACACCATCGCTCCCCACATACACATAGATACACACATTAACACATACACACACATAGACACACACACGGGAATACACATAGTCACGCACACAATCGCCGAGAGCCTCCTCAAGATGAATATTGCAGGCAGCTTCCTCACCTGTGTGCCCTCCACATTCTTTCTTATAAATTATTGAAGGCAGCTGGAAGAAAATTCTCTCTCTCACACACACACACCAGTAGCGTTGTGGCTGCTATCGAGTGTGCAGGCGGTGCAACGGCACTGGATCCCACGGGAGTCGGGAAGAGGGGGTGAGGGGGGACTATAAAGAAAGGGAGAATGGGGTCGGATGCCCCGTGAAATCCCTTCTACCAGGGCCGATGCCAACCACGCTACGACGCCACTGACACTACACACATCACACTCATATAGACGGTCGATTGCCGATGGAACTCGCATCATCATCATCAATCCTGTCCATTTCGCCCCCTCCACCTCCCACATCATCACCTGCGATTAGCACGGTTGCCTACGTAGGGTGCGAAATAAGTTCAACGTAATATCGGCAGCAGCGGCCTGCAGCGTGGTTGGCAATGGGCCTGGTGCAAGGGATTACAATTGCCTCCCCTTCCCCCCCCCTCCATGTCAATACCCACGCTCTTCGTAGCCCGTTGTCTGGGCCCCACCGGCCTGTGGGCACCGACGCAGTTGTACCGCCTGCACACTCCACAGCTGCACCACGGCATCACCACCAGCAGCAGCAATCCTCCCCATCATCATCATTCTTCTGGAGCCAGTAAAACGAGTACTACCTTGAGTCAGTTAAAATCACCAGATTGTATGGCTGTTACTGACATCGTTATTATTTGGATACACAGTACTGGGCTCCGCCGCATGAACGTCGCTGAAATAGTCAGAGGACGTTCAGAGGTCAGGGACCCCTGAGCCGGCGCCGCTGAGATCCTGACCTCGAATCGGGGTTTCAGCCGCCCTCGTTTAAACCGCGATGTGCAATGTGTGTGGGGGGGGAGTTGAAGCTCTCGTCTCGGGCGCCAATGACTGCTGCACCCACACACACACACGCGCACACACATCAGCACGTGGAATTTGTTTATAAACTTAATTTGGCTGAATTCCGATTCGGAGACTTATGCATGTAGGCTTTATTGGCGTGCGATCAAGCTTCTTTGCAGAGCCTATGGTACAGGTGTGCTCTTCGTGTGGGTTTAAGCGGCTGATTGCTCTCTGGAGGAGCTCTCTTCAGCTCCCACGAGTGGAGGGCCCTCCTGCCAGAAGTGGCGCAAGTGAGCGAGCGAGCGACTGCTGCTGCTGCGAGGTTGCAACTTCGCCTGTGCCGACTGTGACCGGGCAGGTGGCTTAGCGGCAGAGGAGTGAATGGCTCGCTAATCCCTAGCTTGCGAGTCCTGGTTGTGGGTTGTTGACTCGTCCCTCACCAGAGGGAGGGGTGATGGGCTGTGCGATATAGTGGCGATTGCTGTTGCGCTGGTGGCGGTAGGTGTACGTGCACGCGCCTTTTGTCTTGTGTATGGGGAGCGGTGGGTGTAGTGGTTAGCGCTCTGCACTACGAACCCGGCGACCCGAGTTCGATTCCCGCTCACGATCAACATCGGCGACAAATATTTGAACCGGTCCTGGGCCTCCCCTAGGCCGACCGAGCCTCAAATGGGTGCCTGTAAACATCGCCCCTAGGGAGACAAAGGCGGCCGCGCGTGGTGCTGGTCCCCCACCCCCTCGTTTTCCGTTACGGCCTTCATAGCATTTGCCCCAACAGTCTGTTAAAGCAATACGGGGGCTCTGTGTATTTGGTGAGGGTATTGTGCGGCGGTGACGGCGGTGACGGCGGTGATGGTGGTGTAGCTGCTGTTGGTTGTCGTGACCCTGACCAGGACTCGAACCCACGCGGCTCATCGCTCGCTTTGTCACGCGCCGCTTCGTCGTCCGGGCGAGGCGCGCGGGTGCCGCTGTTTGTGATAACGCGCCCGAGGAATTGCGGTGTTCTTAAAAATACACTCGGTAATCAGCCCCGCCGAGAGCGGGGAGCGACGGCCCCTGTCCACCCCTCTCTTCCTCTTTCCTCATCCTCCCCCTCCCTCCCTGCGGCCCCGACGGAGAGGTTCTTTACATCCACAGCGCAGCAGCGGCTGGGCATCGGGAGTGGGGTTAGCACCATGGATATTCATCAACAGCACCATCCCGAGTACTGTACTTCTACTGCACACCATCATCATCATCATCCTCGCAGTCATCATGCCTAGTAATTCTACTGCACAACATCATCCTCGCAGTCATCATGCCGAGTAATTCTACTGCACAACATCATCATCATCCTCGCAGTCATCATGCCGAGTAATTCTACTGCACAACATCATCATCATCATCCTCGCAGTCATCATGCCGAGTAATTCTACTGCACAACATCATCATCATCATCACAATTACTTTTACATCTCCAACCAGATTACTTTCCTGCTCCTGCTACACATTATCATCATCATCATACCGACCAGTTTTCCTCCGCCACGCCACCATAATCTTAATCAATTCTCATCATAATGTAGTCTACTCGTCGCCATGATCTCTTCTACTCCGCCTCCACATCACCATCCAAATCACTTCCAATCCTCCACATCATCATTATTTCATCAAATCCACATCACCATCATCATACCAATCACGTTTATTCCTTCACGTCATGCACATGTCCCGTATTTTATTTTCATCAATCCACTGCTGGATGAACCCCTCCTCCCTCACATCAACACCGTGTGTGGGTCGTGTTGGTTATTTCACTTTACTTCACTATACTTCACCACGTTGGTCAGTGCGGGAGGATGTACCTCCACATTCACAAGGGTATGAGGGTTGGGGGGCGGGGCTGTTCCTGGGCCACCGTATCCCGATTCCCCATCAGGGGGTGTGGGGGGAGTTGGTGGTCGTGGTGGAGACGTCGCAGCTGACACAAAGCGGGCCCGCTGCCAGGCTGCCACTTAGTCGCGAGCGAGCGGTGGGCGAAGCTCTAAATGTTTAACGCCCGTGCCGAGGAACTCGCTTCCCTAAAAGCTTCCTAACAACGCGAAGGGCTCTGCTGCTGTTTTATTAATATTACGATTTACGCGATGTTTACAACCTGCCGCAAATAAGAGAAGGGCTGTCTTCACAAGAATGCTTACGATAAGATGGGTACTCACGGGATGTTTTTTTTTTAACGGATGGGCAGTTCAAGGTCCGAGCTAATGCCGTGACAATTGCCACCGCAAGTCGCCATCACTTCCTTCCTTCTGCCAGAGCCCCCCCTCCTCAGCCCGTCACACGGTTAGACACGTCGACCTCCTAGCTGGGTCTCCTCTTACGATTTCGACAACACCACCACCACCACCATCTGGTGGCTCTTTGTTCTTCCTCTTGTTGCACGGCGAGCGTTGTCGAGGGCGTTCACGAGATTTGGCAACGATGATCACTATTCAGGGAGCCGAGAGCCACTCATTGCTAGGTTATTGCTGTTGTTGGTTTGGAGGTGCAGAATATTCCCCTCCTGTGGGAGGGAGGGCTTCCTTCCCATGCCGTCACGAAAATTGCAAAGCCCCAAAACCACACAGCTCCCTACACAGCTCACCAACACCGCCACTAAACGCACCACACAGCTCACCAACACCGCCACTAAACTCACCACACAGCTCCCTACACAGCTCACCAACACCGCTGCTAAACTCACCACACAGCTCCCTACACAGCTCACCAACACCGCTGCTAAACTCACCACATAGCTCCCAACACAGCTCACCAACACCGCCACTAAACTCACCACACAACTCACCAACACCGCCACTAAACTCACCACACAGCTCACTACACAACTCACCAACACCGCCACTAAACTCACCACACAGCTCCCTACATAGCTCACCAACACCGCTGCTAAACTCACCACACAGCTCCCCACACAGCTCACCAACACCGCCACTAAACTCACCACACAGCTCCCTGCACAGCTCACCAACACCGCTGCTAAACTCACCACACAGCTACCTACACAGCTCACCAACACCGCCACTAAACTCACCACACAGCTCCCTACACAGCTCACCAACACCGCCACTAAACTCACCACACAGCTCGCTACACAGCTCACCAACACCGCCACTAAACTCACCACACAGCTCCCTACACAGCTCACCAACACCGCTACTAAACTCACCACACTGCTCACCCACACTAGGACTAAGCTCACCACCACCACACAGCTCACTAATACTCAACTCGCCACACGGCTCACCAACACCAGTATTAAAGTCACCGCAGCTCACCAACACTAATACTAAATTGACCACACACCTCACGAAGACAAGTACTAAACTCACAACACATCTCACACACACACAGATGCCCCTGTGGTGTAGGGATTAATGTGGGCGAGAACGGCAACACAATATTGTCAACACCAGTGTTAGCATACACGCCAAATGTATATCCACGTGCACAATGTCATTGTGCAGTCGGATCCCCGGACAAGTTTGGTAGCTCCATGAATGCATTGGCCTGCCACTTTGTAATTCCTTTTATGGTCAGGATATGTCGAGGAACTTCCGGGCAGCTACAGCAGGTTTTATTTGGGAACGGGACGTCACTGGGCTGTGTCAAGTTGGGGGGCTTCATCATTCCCGTTGACATCTCCCATCAGCCACACACCACCACAACCAGCTGCTGCTAATCACTTGGGGCAGATATAGAAAACTTGTTTCAACTATGCGAGAGGCCAAGCACTAGAGCCGCCGTGAGGTCAACACACATCAAAGCGATGTGACAATGCCGGATATTTGCCTAGGAAAGCGTCGCTGATTATCGAGATGGGTCCATCCACATTGGGATGTTTGGCCAATTCCTTTAATAGAAGTTTGGCTTCATGTGGGAGGAAACCAGAGAACCCAGACCCTGTCGCCTGTATTATAATACATTATAATTATAATATATTATAATTAGGTTATAATACATTATAATACAAGGGGGTTACACTCAGCCCCGAGCCATACCTCACAGCCCCATGACTACAACACATGGCAAGCCCTGGTGGTCACCACCAACCCAAGTACCAACCAGGATTACAACTGCTTAGCTTATTCACCTCTGAAATATGACAGTTTCAGACGTGGGAGAGCTTCATCCAGCAGCGAATTGAACCATGGCTGATGATGATGATCATCATCTGTGAAGAAGAGCATTATAACTCATCGGATTCCTCCAGTATAAATACATCTTCTGATTCTACTTCTGGTAACGAACCATAATTATTTCAGAGACACTGTGTCAGTGCTGTTGCGATCTTGTACTTGATTCTGGGTTTAAACCTAAAACAAAAACATTTATTTGACAAGGTAAGGCCCACTGAGCTATACAGCTCTTTTCTCAGAAGCGACCTGGTCACAAATGAGAGCCAAACGAAGGGGCTTGTAACGTGGAAATTGAGAGCAGCCATATACTCCAAACGCACGTTTCTAAATGTTGAGAGGAAAACTGGAGAAGTCGGATAAAAGTTCACGTGACCACAGGGAGAGCTACATGCAAACTCCAAATATACAGGCGCCAGGGTCGGGATCGAACCCACGGACCTCCTGCATACCAGCTGAGGTAGTTAACATCTCGCCACTACGACGCCTTTGCATAGCGTGATTATGATGATAGACAATGAGGGCTCGAGTTCTTGTTGGACACAGAATCAGCATATTTATTTGTACTGGAGGAAACCGATGAGCTTTAAAGTTATTTTTAAAATCTTTATATTAAGTTCACTTGCTTGCTTGCGCGCTTACGACCGTGCACATCTTTCGGTCGTTTTTTTACCCACTTCCCGTGATCCAATCGAGCTGACATTTTACACACTGACTCGTTGTGCGTGACAATTAATTTTCGTGAAAATTTTTGTTCCAAAATTTTACACTTTTTAGGATTTTTTTTTATATTTAATTACCAATTGCTTAATGGTGGCAGCCAATCATCTGGCCCATATGTGGCAGCCATCTCAAGCCAGAGGACGAGATGACTCTAGCCGCCACGCATATAAAGGATTTATAGTGAAAAACTTTGTTTTTACGGGTTAATTTTTTCGTGATAAGACTCATGTTGGTTATGAGAGAATGGGGAGAGCATTTACTGTCTCTGATTATGTCAGCTGTTTCTTTTTTGCAGTAAATTTTTCACTTTTTTAAATTTGGGTCACAGCATTCGACTCTCGCGAATCTTGGCGCTACAGAGCCATTAGTGTTTGTCTTACGGCCAACATAAAGCTTGGCTCAATAAATACATTTGTTGCAATACTTTATACTATTCATAATAAAGAATTAATGTAATCATATCCACTCAACATAACCCCGTCGTAAGGAATGTTTTTTATGAGGAGCCTAATTTGGAATTCAAGCCAATTCCCATGATTGTCATAATAGTTATTTTCATTGGCATCATCACCATGATCATCATCATTATCATGGGCAGCGACAGCTGCAACAACATTGCGAGCAACGAGCACCAACACTACCACCAACAGTACCCGAGCCGTTATCACTACCACCACCACCACCACCACCATTAACATCACCAGTATCAGCAGCATTATCTCCAGCATCATAACCAACACCATTAATACCATCATAATTCTCATCATCACCGACATCACCATAATCACCGACATCATCATCATGATCATCAGCATTATCACATGAATGAGTTGACATCACAGAAGTCACCAGTGGTTGGCTCTGTGGGCCCTGGTATCACGACGTGAAAACACAGCAATGTAACGTGAATTGAACGTTTGCCTCCCCATCCTCGGCAACACAAGGCAGCGCGGATCCGGTGAAGTGAGGAGCTTCCACGGATTTCCGCTCTGTGCCTGTGGAAGGAGCTCCGTTCTCTCTCGTCTTGCCGAGCAAAAGCAGGCGGAGCAGTGACCTAAATAGACACTTGCAGACACCGAGTGGCTCCCTGTTCATAACCAACCGAGAACTCACGTAATCATCATTGCCCCAAAAGCGCTGCATTATCAGAATCCTGACAACTCTGTCATCATCATCATCATCATCCTGGGAACCTGCATCACCATCCGCATGTTTTCTTCTCCTCTTTACTTTTCATCCTTGCCCTCCTCACCTTTATCATCATCATCATCATCATCATCCCAGTCTTATAAGAATCGCATCACCTTGTGTTGTAGAACAATCTCTAGAAGACAATATGACATGGTCTCTTCAATTGCCGCCTCTTATTCGCACTAGGTGGTACACCGTCACATGTCCTGCGAAATAGGTGGCTGTCATGTTTACAATATATAACTACAAGTCTTGCTAAAGCTGGAATTTAACCAAATTAAGTGAAAACATGTGTGCGCAGTCATCAGTGACCACACTGAGCCCATAAGCCCACCCCACTTTCATCACGAGTGGACGAGGCTCAGATTCAAACTCTGGATCTCGGCGGTTGGCGCGGGCTTATTTGCAACCCACCGGCACGGCCACGACCGAGCCTCACGAGGCACCCGTCTAGATGTTTGTTTCGTGCTCGCTGTTGGCGAGCCGACGTGCAAAAATCATGCGCACACGAGCTTGGGAGCCAGCCGCGGTACTTTCGCCGTGCAGCAGGAGCTAAGCGACCCCATTGGCAGCGGTGACCGTTGAGGAATCTCACGCGCTCGTCTCGCGCGCGCCGCTCCAAGCGACGCAGGGCCACTCCTGCGCCTAATTATCATCCGAGCCGTGTTGCTAGCCACAAGGATCGCCACCTGTTCTGGCTTTCCCAGGATCGTTCTTCTCTTTGAGGTCGCTGTCCTGGGATATCTGTAAATTGTCCAGGGAGATGAAAAGTACCCGTCTTTTTTTATTAGCTGCGTGGTAATAAAAATGATATACCACTCAAGATAATGCATTTGCATGTAGCTCTCTGAGATATTATTCTTGTTATATGTCTCAGGGTTTCTGTACTTCACAGGTGGCAACCCTGCCAGGGCAAGTGGTGGTGGTGGTGGAGAGAGTGTTTTGACCCCATAGAATGTTGATGCCAGGGTCACAATACTACATATAATTTGTACCATGGCGTACTAATTCTACTGCAGAAATATTTTCACGAGCCCTCTCACAATACAAATGAGCATTGACGCTGTGGACTGTTTAAAATCTTCGAGCGATATTGTTTAATAACATCTGCAAAAACGGTTTTGGGGACAAAAATAGAATAGGCTGTAGCATTCTCACTGTGACTCCCGCAAACCCGAGTGATGCCGTGCTGATGTCATATGAGTGGACACAACACACCAAAGAGGTATCACAGCAACTGTCACAAAATTAATGTGTAGACATAATCATCGGCATCACCAGTAGCAGCATTATGATGATCATCATCATTAAAATCGGCATCATTGTCATCAGCATCAGTGGTATAGCATGATTGGCATGGACCCTGGTGCAAGGAATTAAATGGGGGGGGGGGGGGGGACTGTCCAATTCACCCATCGTCTTCATAGCTTGGCGTCTGGGCCTCTCGGGTCCTTGTTGGGCCCCAATACAACCCTGCACACTCGACGGCTACACCACAGATCAGCTTCGTCAGCATCATCATTATAATCCTCGCGCTCATCGCCATTGAAACTCGTATCGTTCAGGGTGACCATGTAAGTTCGTACAATATGGTGCACTTTGTTGTGCTTTAAGGAATAAATATTGACGGTGCTGTACATGTGTTTACAGGTAGATTAAAAATCCCCGCTACCGGAGTGGAACACTCACCGCCCGGCGTTTCATTGCCGCCGTTGCGAATCGTACAAACGCTCAACGAAACCGTACAGTCGGTTAAAGGCTGCAAGTCAAAATTGCATATTTACCCTACGGTTGAAAAGAAAAAAAGATTTGTTACAAATCCAACCACACGCAAACCCCCCCCCATCATCGCTTGATATAAAAAAACAGGTGCATAAACATCGAGATGCACACTTATCCCGACCGGCGATTGTGATGTTGAGATTCACCGAAAGTTTCGGAGTTAAATATTGGTGACCGGGGGTTGGTGGGTCATACCGAGATCAGTATATGTGTGAGAGGCGCACCTCGCGAGGCGACGAGGTGGTGAAGGGAGCATAGCAAGTGAGCTGCCAAACGATCCGTGCGGGATTGTGGGTGCTATCTGCCCATGTATGAGGCATGGGTTTTGTCCGGGAACTTTAAAGGTTTCCAGTAAGGATTAGTCAAAATATCCCCATGTGGCAGGGCCCTCCTGAAAGTGAGTCTTTAGACTCGGTGAAGCTTTGCTGAATAGAAAATGGACATTGCACTCTCATTATTATTGCTGTTGCTGCTGCTGCTGCATTGTAATCGCTGTTGTTGTTGGAAGTAGCATGTGAGGTGCGAGGAAGTGTGGGATGACGCACACGCCACCCCGGAGGGAATAATGGGCACCGCTGGTGCCTGCGTCAGCAGACAACAGCAGGTGTCCCAACACTGGTTGTGGCCATGTGTGGTAGTAGTGGTGGTGGTGGTTGTGTCGGTGGTGGGGAGCGGTTGCGCAGCGGTTAGCGCGCTGTGCTGCGAACGCGGTGACCTGAGTTGGATTCCCGCTAACGGCCAAAACCATTGACGAATATCTGAACCGGTTCTGGGCCTCCCCTGGGTCGACTCAGCCTCAAATGAGTACCTGATACAGTTTATAAACATCAGCACTGGGAAGGCAAAGTGGGTCGGGCATCGTGCTGGCCACCCACCCCCTCGTGTGCCAGCTTTAGTAAGTGCACATTAACAGCACTTGCCACAACAGTCTGCAAAGGCTATACGGGGGATATTTGTCTTTGTGCGTATATACATTACTGTAGTTGCACGTGTGCTACGATTAATCGGGAAAGCAGGTGTGCACTACCAGGCGCAGGTCAGATATCACTGATGTTGGCTGTGAGCAGGAATCCAACTCGGGTCACCAGGTTCGTAGCGCAGCGCAGGGCGCCAACCGTTGCACTACCGCTCCACAGCGTCGATCAGTGTGCGTTGTGGCATTGGCCGCGCATGTCCGCGATTGTTTTGACGTTACCGATTGCTCAATGGTTTAGAAGGAACATTGCGTAATCAATTATTTTCCATACGCTCGTGTAATCTGATTGCATCGTTACTGTCATGATTACCTTAAGTTATTGCTCGACTGGGGGGGGCAGCTGTGTTGTGATCTGTGTGCTGCTCTCCTCACATTGACCCGAGCTACTGACTCCAGAACTTCCCCATCGTCATCGTCGTCGTCGTTGTTCGTGAATCGTTATCAATAACAAAACAACAACGGACATAATGATAGAGAGTAATCAGCTCGTACGTGTGGCAAGCATCGGTAATCTGATCACATACTGAAACAAACTAAGTTACAATAAATACATTATCTGGTGGTGCTGAAACTGCACTGTCAGTGGTGCACAAGCACAACTAACAGAAACAAAAATATATACGACAAACGACACTTCGAGAAATGGACCCGTGCTTATGCAGAAGGGCCATTTGTCAGAAACGTCGCCTATTGTAATTTGGGGCATTGTTATTGACGAATGTGGTGAGTTTTTAAGCAATAATGAAGGTTCATCGATACCCAACAATCATTGTTGGGGGTGTAATACTGCTATCGGTGCATCGGTCAATATTGATTGTTAAGCTCGCAACGCATGTATGGAATTCCGTGTGTAAGAACCAACGCTTCTTGAGTCATTCATCTTCTATGCAATTGGGTCACGTCAACCCTGCAGCCACTGGAGGCGCTGCCATTCACAGCTGTGTCAAGGATGTTTCTTAAATCGCTACGAGGTGGATTAGGAATATATATTAACAAGCCCCTGTCACGGCAATGTTTAATTTCAGCTTACTGGATTGATCTGGACCACCAACAGACACAAGGAGTGCCAGAATTGCCCGTGAAAGTTGAGAGACTCGTTCGCCAGAAGTTGGTGACACCTGCCCGGCGGCGGTCTGTGCAAGGACACGCCTGTCCCACGTCAGCCCCGAAACACCGCTCCTGTGCCAGCCACGTAGCAATCCACATCCCCAGCCATTCGACGAATTGTCACGACGCCATTTCACAAATCAATTCACGAATTCCTCCTTTTTCATTTCGTTTTGACTGCCTTACTTTTTCTGTTTGCCGTTTGTTCCCGTCTGTGTTTTTTTGCACAGTTTTTTTTTGCTCAATTACCCTATGTATTAAATTTGCATATTACTTGCATACATCATAAATAATAGATTCTCACTCGCGTGACTCAAAGCGTGCATCACAAGCGCGAAAATAAACTCTCGTCAACCAATCGGTGACGCACAATCCCCTTACATCCCTTCGTCGCTGGCGTGCCCGGCGCTGTGCGTGCCGTTCTTCAATATGCCGTGATGCACCACGCCGCACTCGTCGCTATTGCCCCCGCCTCCGTCGTCGTCGCCGTCCCCGCCGTCCTCCGCCGCCGCCGCCGCTGCCGCGTTGAGGCTGTTGGCCTCCTCGGCGCCGTCGCCCACCAGCAACACGCCGGGGGCGACGCACGGCGGGCCCTTGCACGGGTTGTGGTCGTACGAGATGACCTTGAGGCGCGTGAGCCGCTCCAGGCTGGGGAACTCCGAGATGCGGTTGCGGTCCACGTCGATGATCTCCAGCAGTTCCATGCGCAGCAGCACGTCGGGAAACTCCTCGAAGCGGTTGCCGTAGAGCCAGAGGCCCCTCAGGCTCGCCAGCCGGCGCAGCTCCCGCGGCAGCGCCTTCAGCCGGTTGTCGCCCACCTGCAGCGAACGAAGCTGCGGCAGCTTCCAGAGCACCGGCGGCAGGTGGCGCAGGTAGTTCCCCTCGAGCCACAGCGCCTTGAGGTTGACGAGGCTGCGCATCTCGTCCGGCAGGTCCTGCAGGAGGTTGCTGCCCAGGTAGAGGCGGCACAGCTCGGTGAGGCGGCACAGCACCGGCGGGAACTCCTCGAACTTGTTGAAGTCGAGCGCCAGGATGCGCAGCGAGCTCAGGAAGCCGAACTCCTCGGGCAGCTCGCGCAGGCGGTTGTTGCTCAGGTAGAGCTTCACGATGTGGCCCAGAGCGCAGAGCTGCGGCGGCGCGCGCCGAATCTTGCGCCCGCTCATGTCGAGCATGAGGTCCGAGGTGATGTCCTCCTCGTCCACGGAGGCGTAGCGCTGGCCACCGCCGCACGCCAGCAGAGACGCCTTGCGCACCGCGCCGCCCATCGCCGTCATGGCCGGGGGCCGAGCGCGTGCGCGGCTCACCCCGGCGGCGGCACGCGGGCGAGCTGTGCACGGGATGACAGAGAAGCGGACGGGGAACGTAGAGTGAATAAAGTTGGCCCTAACTACAAACTCCCAAAGCGGTGGTGCCTCGTGAGGTTGAGCAGTTAAAGTGAAAAGTGCATTTGTCAATCCAGGTCCTGGAAGTTAATCTGCTTTACTAGTTCCACGCTTTAGAGCCCTTGCAAGGGTCTCAATGTGTCTCAAACTAGATTTGAAGCTTCCGTGACTGCAAGGATTCATATTCTTAGGTTTTTTCGGTAAAGTCACGTAGATAAAGAATTCAAATTAATAAAAGTATAATAAAAAAGTAAAATAAAAAAAGTAAAATAAAAATAAATATTTTATTTTCATTTTACTTTTATTAATTTTTTTTTACCTACGTGACTTTACCGAAAAAAACCTAAGAATGTGTCTCAAACTCCCTACGATATGACCCAAGAGTAAGATAAACACCAGATTAGGAAGTGATTCTGTCCACCACGATGCTCCACATGTATCGGAAAGTAGTGTTACACAGCTACAGACATTTCAGAGTTTTGGCTTGGCTAATGTTGTACAGCTTTTTTGTATTAACCGCACGAGGCTCTGTTATTGTTGTAACCCGCGACCTCCCTTGAAAAAGAGACCTTGTTCTCAATCGGCTATCATCACAATTAGCCATGATCCATCCGCTGCTGGATGAAGACCTCTCCAAGCTGCCCCCAAGGTCGTGATAGAATATTGTCGTGTTCGTGCTGTTGGCATTAGGCCTCGTCCCGGGGGCTGACTGGCAGATGTGCTTAGGGTTAGAGACATGGCGAGTGTCCGGTTGGCTACCGTATATGACAGGTAGTAAGGCAGGTAGGGCAATGAGACACGTAGGCAGGTAGGTACGTAGGTAATAAGAATTACGTACCATTTAAGTTTGGGGGGGTATTCCTTATTGAAGCTAGCCAAATCGAGCCACGAGGCATCAGGTTCTCTAGAGACGAGTTGTCATGGTTGCACTGGGCATATGTTTACTGCGGTACAGTGCCGTGTTCATGGAGGGAGTTGACGGCGGGCCTGCTGCGTGCAGCCCGCACACCACGGGGACGCAATGGCCAACCCTGCCACGTGGTCGCGTCCGTCGCACATCACGGGGACACAATGGCCAACTCCGCCACGTGATCGCGTAAGTCGCACACCCCCCCTCCCTATCAACAGCGGACAACGGCGGCTAAACGCCGAATGTCTCTCAAATTCCGTGGTCTGTGCAAGGACACGCCTATTCAGACGTGCCCTTTCCCCATAAAATCCAAAAGTAAAAAAATAACCCGTCTCTTTACACCTTCATTTATTTTACTCATTTGTATTTACCGCTTTTACCTTTTTATGCCATTCGTTGTGCGCGGTTGCAATTAACTTTGCTCAGCGGGCGTGGCGGGTTTCTGCCTTTAATTTCTGTTGCTCCACGTCCCCTGCACCGTTCCCGTTCCGCTGTTAATGTGCACCGGGGCCGACGTTTATTAAGGGCGATATTGGCACATACAATAAAGATTGATTGATTGAATGCCCAGTCTGGGGATGGAAACGGTGCATCTGTTGAGAATCGTCCTTGTCTTTTGTATCATGTACGCTTGAACCGCACGACTGACCGGCGCGGTGAAGTATGGTCAAACAATGCCCATTGAGTGACGCGGCATGGGCAGGCCCTTATCCAGAAATGGATTGGCAAAGAGCGGACAATTATTATGTTCAACGTTATTATACCACGATGGGTTATACCTCCAGCACCCGACGAGATTGTCGCGTTTACAAGCATGTTATTTATACGTGCCCAACGTATTGATAAGCTTTTGACCAATAAATCGGGCGGTTTAAGACTTTTTACGAGCCGTGGGGTGGCAGAGAAGTGGACGGAGAACGGAAAATGAAAAGGGGGCCCAAACCCCAGACCAGTGGTGCCTGGTGAGGTTGAACAGAAAAAGTGAAAATAGGTCCAGTTTTGTATGTGCAACTTCTTTCGCGCCGTACGTAGCCGACAGTGCTAATCGGAGGTGCGGGAAAGTTTTTCTGCTTTACTCGTCACATTTTCAAAATATATATAAGATTTATACGTGCCCAATGTATTGATCAGATTTGGACCAATACATCGTTGGCTTAAGACTTTCCATGATTGCATTAAACACCAACATATGGCGACGTTTCGCTGAAACTGCTTCGAGCTTCTTCAGGTAGCGCACCCAGGAATGTTGGCATTACACTCCAGTATGTACTGTACAGTGTTAGGTGGCCTAAACCCCAGACAAACACGCGTCATCATCATATTGACTAGGCAAAAGCTATTTTAAGTTAATTGTCCAAGGGTTGTAACTCGTCCCTACCATGAGAATGTGAAATTTCCACAACTGGCTCCCAAATAATAATACCAACGTCCAGCCAACGTTGGTATGCAGCTGGAATCGTTGGACCAATTTTGGTCCAACGTTCCATATTTACTGGGTATGTGCTGTAAACCCCCCTAACGCTAATGTAGTACTGTAACCACGAGACCGCTAACGTGGTTTATTAAGTCATCATGGTATACTTTATAAAACAAAGCATGTTAAATTGATTTCAACATATACATATATAGATACCTAATAATAATAACAAGGCCATTGTCGTTACTGAGTCTCAATGCTCTTATTCAGGAGGGTACTCCTCCATTGGCATATTGGGCCAATTTAATTTTTACTTCATCAAAATTAGTTTTATTTTGTTCTGGCATGGAATGACTAAGCAAACTGTGTCGTCAATACCATCCACCACCATCCGACACAGCCAAACAAATGACAATGTCATGTCGTGTACAATCGTTTAGCAATGCGCCAATGATGTATTGTTTCAGCTCACTCGCAGTAAGTTGGAATAAACATTCTCACAAACAAATTTAGCAATTTGATGCGCAACGTTTCATTAGATACTGGTGTCAAACATCAGCACAAGATGTAGTAAGACAGAATAAAAAAAATATATACATGTCGAAGGAGTCCAAATAACTGAAGTTTCAAACTATAAATGTTTTGTTTCACGTCGGTGGAGGAATTGCGGATAACCCGAAGAAACCCCACCACGTACGAGGGGAGAACACGTATTAAAGGACCGCTGTACAGATAGGTTAGCGAACCCACTTGCAGCGTGATCCTCAAACCCTTGACTTCAAAGCCCCAAGGTGCACAAATACACTCACATCGCAAACATTCTCCCCAGGCTGGAACTGTTATAAAAGGCGTTAATTAAAACCGAATATGAACACGACTTTTAACATGAAAACACACAATTTCACAGCTACGAGATGTTAAAAGAAAACACATTTCTCGCACGCCTCTAAAATGCAGTACAGCAAGTAGGTTACTAACCTATCCATGCACAATTTTTCAGTCGTTATCTCCTCGTGTGGAGTGGGTATTCTCCGGTAACTCAAATGTACTGTTCATACTAATCTATACCTTGAGTTTCCTGGCTGGCTGCTGGCTGGGCTCCTCATCATCCCAACTGTAACTCTGTTTTAGATTTGAAGCTTTCGTGACTGCAAGGATTCATACTGTTAGGTTTTTTCGGTTAAGTCACGTAAGTGTAACTCTGTTTGTTAGTTCCTGTGGGCCGTTGCCACCGTACCTAGCTGGGTAACTGGCTCGCGGGGTTTCCCGTGTAAAAAAATCTCGAGTTGGATTGTAACGGCGGAAAAAGTTCGGAAGACGAATAATAACAGACAGCGACACACCGCAGAGGTGGCAGTAACGCATGCAGAAGCCTGGCCACGTTTCATTTCAAATGACTCGAACATTTCAACTTGTGCTCCGATTAATATCATTCTTTCGCCAGAATATTCTTTAAATTGTCGAGAACATTAAAACATGAAATAACTTACAATGCATATTATCTCGGCAACAACGTGTTGCCTACAAGCTAGAGTAATATTATCAACAATTGAATACATAATGCGCGTTGGTTGGGCTTGTAAGAGAACCGCTTACCTTTGCAGAGGTTCTATCAGTTAGCGATTATTGCCACGGCTGTAGTGCGGCGGCTGCTGCTGCTATTTGTGTTGACGTTGGTGATGATGTCCATCACTTCATCTCACCTCTGCAGGACTCTCAACCCCGTAAGCCTCTGTGGCCGTAAGGACATCCTCAGTCAATCGAGTACGCAGGGGTCAGTTTAGTGTCTAATTACGCACGGACACATCTGCGCCAATGCACACTTTAGGATTACCAAGTTAAACACACGGGCAGTAAGTCAGTCTACACGCGTGTTGGGTGTCTAACTGTGTACACGTGTGTGTGTGTATAGACAAGTTAACTAGACTCTATGCTTTATCATTACGTTTAATGTTACACTTCTCAACATGTGTGTTGTTAGAGACGCGTGTTGTGTATGCGCTAATTTAGCAGATCGGTGTGTGCGTGTGTGTAATGCAGAGCGCGTCAGTTAACATACCACGATCAGGTATGCAGGCTGTCTATCAATGAAAGAGTTAACGGATCGCTCGCTCAGTCACGCAAATAGGTGCTCGCAAACAACACTCGACACAGAGAGAGCCTTGCTGCCACTTGCACTCTGGTGCCCAGTCGGAGTGAGTGGATGAGTGTGTGTGTGGAGAGAGCGTGCGGAGATTAGGAGTGGGGGTGTGTGTGTGTGTAGTGCGTATTGGGAGAGAAGGAGGAGGAGAGAGGGGATGATGATGAGGAGGAGGAGGGGAGAATGTTGTGTGAGTGTATGGGGGAAGGACGGCAGGAGGTGGGTACTTGTGCTTGGGGAGATGAGAGTTGGAGGTGTGTGTGAGTTGAGGAAGGAGTGGAGTGTGTGTATGTATGGGGAGAGGATGGGGCGGGGGGGTATGTTAAACTTCTTTCGCACCGTACGTGTATGTGGCTGTGTTACGTGTGCACGGCGGGGAGAGGGAGGGAAGTGTGGGGACGAGCGAAGGGTGTCACCGTGTGTGTGTGTGCGTTAGGTGCTCGCTAACAGCACTTGCCCCAACAGTCTGCTTCGACTATACGGGGGATCTGTGTCTTTTTTATGTTTGGATAATTTATTTTTTTGGAGGGGGTTGAAGTGGGTGGTGCAGGGAGGAAAGCTGGGTGAGTGTGGGATGTTGTGGTGTCCACTGGTGTCAGAGGGGATCTCTCACGGTCAACACCGGCGACGATTATCTGAACCGGTCCTGGGTCTCACCGAGGTCGACTCAGCCTCAAATTAGTATCTGGTGCGGGCGTCTAAAAACATCCCCACTGGGGAGACAAAGGCGGCCGGGCGTGATGTTAGCCACGCACCCCCTTCGCGTGCCGTGCCGGCCTTACTGGGGGGTCTTAGGAGGGGGCTGGGTGTGTGGATGAGTTTGTGTACAGAGTGCGGAGGCTGTGGGCGAACCGTGGAAAATGTTTATGTGGCGATCGGTGTGTGTGTGTCTCTCTGTGTGTGCCTGTGTGTGTGTCTGTGTGTGTGTGTCTGCGTGTGTCTGTGTCTCTGTGTGTGTGTGTGCCTGTGTGTGTGTCTGTCTGTGGATGCGCGTGGTGGAGCGGTGGTGCAGTGGTTAGCGCGCTGCGCTATAAACCCGGCGGCCCGAGTCCGATTCCCACTCACGGCCAACACCAGTGACAATTAACTGAACCAGTCCTGGGCCTCCCCTAGGTCGACTCAGCCTGAAAATGAGTACCCGGTGCGGTGTGTAGTAAACATCGCCACAGGGGAGACAAAGGCGGCTGTGCGCGCTGCTGGCCACCCACCCACCCCTCGTGGGTCGTGCCGGCCTTCAATGGTGCTCACAGCGTTTACCCCAACAGTCTGTTACACAGGCTGCACGGGAGATCTTCGTTTTTGTATGAATGAGTACGTATGTTGAACTTCTTTCGCACCGTACGTAGTCAACCGTGCTAATCGGAGTATAGGGTTATGTGTACGGTATCTGTGTGTGTGGTGTATCTGTATACATGGAGAGGTGTGCGTGTGTTTGTATATAGAGTATTGCATGTGCAGGATGTGAATGTGAGATGTAGTTGGGGCAGTATTAGGAGAGTGTGTGTGTGAGATATATAGATGTGCAGTGGTCGATTATTAATCTTGCACCGGTCTTGGGCCTCCCATAAATCGACTCACCCTCAAATGAGGATCTGGTGCATTGTGTACATTTTGCCACTGGGGAGACAAAGGCGGTCGGGCGTGGTGCTGGCCACCCACTAACAGCACTTGCCCAAACAGTCTGTTACACAGGAGGGAGAGGTCTCTTTGTGTAGTGTTCAGAGTTTGTATGCGACCCAGGTGTGTGTCGCTCTCTGCTGGTCAACCATGTCATGGACATTTTTTTCGTCATGGACACTTGTCATGGACACTTGCTACACGGATCAACTGGTCAATCGGCGCTCGGTCTGAAAGAGTTGTTGAGTTAAGGGGGACCCCCAAGCAAATTCTATATATTCGTCGACAGTGGTTGTCTGGTATGTGGTTGGGTCGAAACTTACGTCAAGCTTTCGTACATGTGACGGCGATGTGCTCTGCCGTTGCGCCGTGTGATACATCTGCGCAGAGGGTTGTTAACAGGAACTCCCTTTAACACGTAGAGGTTTTTGGGTTAGAGCTCGTAAATATAAATGTGTCGTTAAACCCACCACCACCCGACACAGCCAATTATCAAGGTTTGGCACGTAAACAAAACGTGCCAATTCGTTACTTGTACAGCACACCGGTGTGTTGGAGAGTAAACCCACGGCATTTACAATTGGTGGTGGCGGGTTTAACGACACATTTATGTCTACGCAATCTAATCCCAATAACCTCTATCGTGGAGTAACTCGCTTGTAGAGGCAAAGTCTAGTAGAATAGACAGCACCGGTATAAAATCCAGGTCGTTATAGGGAGAAAATCCTGGACGACAGTTTTCATGTGAACTGTCATCTACACAGCTTCTATGTTGGTATAATTCACCAAGTCCGCATTTTTAGTTTTTTAGTTTTTACTAGTCTGACAATTTGTGAGTTGCTAAAGTTAGGAAACATGGTTATCACACTATTATTGGTTGCTATAGTTTCCCGCATTATACATTTAAAAAAATCACATTGACGATGGCAAGAATTGACCCAGTCTTGGAGTTGAAATTTGGCAGAGAAAATGTCAATCGAGATTAATGTTATTGTTTGTATTTAATGATGGCTTTCATTCGCTTAAATAGTGTTAATCGGGCTTAATCTCTCACTGAATATTTTCCAGGTCGCTTGTTTCACTTGAGTAGGCACTGACTCGTAGCCATAAGCAATGCTTTTATCGATGTGGTGTGCCGGGTGTGGATTCTTCTTTCACGTCACCAACCTGGAGAGACCCTGGCTGAAATTAATCCCTGGATGTAGATACGTTGACTGAATTCATTGATGCCTTTTAATCAGATGAATACCCAGAAAATATGTATGGTTTCAATTAAATGTTTGTCTAATAACCTTGTTCATGTATCGCTGTTGTCAACTCAGCACGTAATTTCTCCACCCTGCAATGGAATAGACTACCCCTTAAGGAGAAGTCTACAGTGGTTGTTTTATGGTTTAACCAATCCCTGTCACCAATATGTGGAATGTCCATCACTGCCAATGCACATGAGCACCATGATATCTGTGTACAGACTTGTACACTGAAAGCCATGTATTTTATTGAGTAAACAGAGCTGGTGGTTGAAAGCTTTTATGCACCATCCATGTCACTTGTTTTTTGGGGTCGTGTACGTTACGAGGTGTCGAGTGATGTCTGATTAGTTGTTCTCGAGCGCTTTTACCCCGCTCTGTTTGCTTTAAATCGGAGACCAGCGGAGCCCGTGATAGAAACGGGGGTAGGTCGTGGCATTCTCCTGATGTAGAAGGTTGGTGCTGGATACAGCCACATTTGCAAATGTGATTTGTAACTTTGATCCTTACCTGCGTATCCATAGTTCAATTGTAATGTGCTATTTCATTGAGGTACCGTGTGATGTGTTGGTGTGGTCTGGGACTGTTTTTGTTGTTGTTTTGCTGCCTTGCTCAAGCTTGCAAAAAGTGTTTAAAAATCGGACTTATAACGTTTTTCATTCATTTTAATCTATATTTAGTGACTTGCTTAACTTTGTCTCTATTATGCACTTCTATCTTTTTTTTTGGTATTATTTATTGTTGTAACTTGCTGACCCGCCCCTGCTGGACATGTGTGAAAAAGAGCTTCATAGCTCATCGGATTCCTCCAGTCTAAATAAAGATTCGGTTCCACGCGTGAGAGGGGAGCTAAGCCGCTGTCAGGTGACCTCACCACGCACTGGAGGCAAGGGCACGCATCCTCCCGGGACCCCCAAGGTGGCGTGATGGGACCTGGGTGTTGCAAGAGACACATGGTGCGGTGGTGAGCTCCGCGAACTCTGAAACCACGCAGGATCGTACACAGCCAGATACCCAGCCACTCCGTTAGTCAGTCAGTCGCCTTGTCAGTTAGTCATCTACCTAAGCTAAGGTCCGGAACCTTGGGATATTTTCTTTTTTAATCACACCTTGACTTTTGAGTGTCGTGCAAGGGATCTAAGGTTTCCTTCTTTCACCTGCGAAATATTTCACGCATTCGATCAATTCTCTCAATACGATTCCTTTTATTTTTTATCAAGAATATATTACTGAAATGCCTTGTTTAGTGGTACAACAGGGAATGTTTTAAATCGGTTACAGCTTGTCCAACACTCCGGTGCCCGGGGTTTGTGTGGAGTGAGGAAATGTGAGCACATCACACGTATTCTCTGTTCCCTGCATTGGCTTCCAGTAAAATACAGGATCGAATTTAAAGTTCTTGTATTGACTTTCATGGCCCTGAAGGGGTTAGCTCCATTATATCTCAGCGATCTGCTGAAACCGTGTGCCCCTGTACGGCAACTTCGATCCACCAAATCTGGATGTACCTCGGACAAATCTGCATTCAGTGGGTGATAGAGCGTTCAGTAGTCAGGCACCTTGTTTGTGGGATGCCTTGTCCCGGACTGTTAGAGATGCTCTGCCAGTGAAGATTTTTAGGGCTCGTCATTTATTTTATCTTGCGTATCCGTCTGTGTAGGGGTGTTTGCCTCTTAGTTGTAATGTTAATGGTTTTTACTAAGAATCTGTTGTAAAGGGCTGTGAGGCCTTGTGTGAAGGTCACTATAATAAACTGAGTTTTAATTACTAACTACCAAGCCACCCAGCCATTGAGCTAGTCAGCCGGTTACCTGGTCACCAGCCTAACCAACCAGCCATCATCGACCTCGTCAGTCACCTATTCAGCTTGTCACTTGCCTCACCACCCGGCCACTCAGCAAGTCACCCAAGCACCTAGTGAGCTAGTCATCTGCCTAACCATCCAGTCACTGAGCCATTTATATTCTGTAGTCAGCGAGTCATTGTCAACTTATCGCCTTCCAAACCACCCATCCACTGAGCCACCTAGCCACACATCTCGTCACCCAGCGAAAAGTATGTATTGTACTGTATTGACAATAAATTAATCAATGCTTTATTGACATTTTACAAAAAAAACGGATTGCCTATCATGAACACATAAACGTCGCATGTTGGTGTTAAGTATAGTCATGGCAAAGTCTTAAACCACCAGTGAGGAGTTTTATATTGGTCAGAATGTGATCAATAGATTGGCCACGTGTAATTAATAATACCTGTAAAAACTTGACACTTGTAGGGGGATGTTAATTTAGGGTTAATAACAATCATTTTGGCATAAAACTACCGCGTGGCCGAACCACAAGAAAACAAATGTGGATCAACGGTGTATTTGGCGAGGAAACCCCACGTTTAAAGTTAACACGTAAACAATTAGTATGCTTTAGGTTTACAGCTTCATGCGCCTTTATACACAGTAATTGAATTCACGTGCTCACAATGGGGCACGGTTTCCCTCAGTCCCTTCGCTTCCTTGGGAATCCCCGTCTGGCTCTGCACTGAAACAATCAATTGAGTTGCGTTGCGCCATATTGCAACGGGACAGGGTTGTTATCCGAGACTAAATCAATTATTCCGTGATACAGCGTTGACTGTGCAAATAGCACAAAACCCCAACGCATTCCTCAACAACAACACTGCCTTAAATTGAAAAATCTATTAAATATCATCATCATCATCACGAACCATGGGCAGATAGCCTGTATGTGCCCACTGCACATGTCGTCATTTGTTTCCACTTTGCTCTCGGTCTTGTGCAATATGCTCAAGTCGTGCCACATCTTTCTGGCACCGATCTCTTATGTCGACGTCAAACTATTATCGATTAGGTCTTCCTTTATTTACGGCCTACTTCCATGTTTCCGTACAAAACCCTTTTAATTGTCCTGTTGTCTATCCAGCACGTGTCCAATTGGTGCCAGTTTCATTCTCGTCACTGCCTGGGCATCAGGTCTTCAATGTGCAACCTTTTTCTCACTTCTACGTTGGCCACTCTAAAAAAATGAAGTTTCCTTCTGTAGCAATACATTTCGAATGCCAATATATTTTCTGTCGGTCTCAAATATACATTAATATTGACATATAAACAGGGTGTCTATCAAGTCCCTATTTATGTTTCTTTACAGGGCCCTAAAGATTATGGATGTACAAGAACGTGTGATGGTAATAACACTTTCAATGAGATGGGGCGCCTTGACATTCAACAAACATCCTTCGGGAGTAGCTCAATTAACGTTTTCCAAATCGCTGGATTATTTTTTTGTTTGTTGCGGTTGCACCCGATTCAAGAGCCGAATGGCTCACAGGGCTATACCAAATAAATGAAAACTGAAACTGAGCCTTGGGCAGATCCATCTCCGAATTTAACGCCTTTGCACGGGGCAAAGGCGGTAAATTCAAGTCGGAGGTGTATCAAACGCCAGTTAGAGATCTGCAAGATTTACGAGGTCGTGTATATAGGGGTGGGGGTTGCAGTTACAAAAATTTACTCCACACAGACGCTGCAACAACGTGTTCCTCAATGCAGCTGTGCGGAGATATTGACAACGTGCTCGCGTAGAATCCAACGCTTGACAGCTAACACATTCCTGCGGAGGGAGCTGGTAGTAACGTTGGGTTGCTCGGTCAATGGCCAGGGTCAACGGCGGCGTGGTGTATTCCGCAAATATGGCCGACTGTGAGGGCGGGCACAAGCCGGCGTGAGTAGGTTAAACGATGAGTTTTATAAGGGCACCATGGGGTGACCAGCCCCTCCCCACCCAGCCCCACCCTTCCCCCCACCCTCCCCTCCCCACCCAGCCCCACCCTCCCCACCCAGCTCCTCCCCACCCTCCCCTCCCCACCCATCCACACCCTCCCCACCCAGCCCCTCCCCACCCATCCACACCCTCCCCACCCATCCGCACCCTCCCCACCCACACCCTCCCCACCCCACCCTTCCCACCCAGCCCCTCCCCACCCTCCCCTCCCCACTCAGAAACCTCCCTCCCCACCCAGCCCCTCCCCACCCTCCCCTCTTCACCCAGCCCCTCCCTCCCCACCCAGCCCCTCCCCACCCTCCCCTTTCCACCCAGCCCCACCCCTCCCATTTTTGGTTGCACGACGGACGGACACAATAATCCCTTGTGGGCTGGTGGAACCAGGAGCTTCCTACCAGTATAAAGCAGTTGACACTATGCACGTTCATTCACCACTTTTACTTCTCCCCCCCACCCACCCCTTATCAAGATGGCGGCGGAGGCTTCAAATTGCCCCACGTGACCGCGCCCTCCACTACCCCCACCCACCCCTTATCAAGATGGCGGCGGAGGCTTCAAATTGCCCCACGTGACCGCACCCTCCACTCCCTCCACCCACCCCTTATCAAGATGGCGGCGGAGGCTTCAAATTGCCCCACGTGACCGCCCCCCACCCCCTATCAAGATGGCGGCGGAAGCTTCAAATTGCCCCACGTGACCGCACCCTCCACTCCCTCCACCCACCCCTTATCAAGATGGCGGCGGAGGCTTCAAATTGCCCCACGTGACCGCCCCCCACCCCCTATCAAGATGGCGGCGGAAGCTTCAAATTGCCCCACGTGACCGCCCCCCCACCCCATATCAAGATGGCGGCGGAAGCTTCAAATTGCCCCACGTGACCGCCCCCCCACCCCATATCAAGATGGCGGCGGAAGCTTCAAATTGCCCCACGTGACCGCGCCCTCCGCCCCCCCCCTCAGCCCCGAGGCCTCTTGCCGCCACCTCCTGAGCACAGCAGCAGCAGCCGAGGCCGCGTTATATTTTAGTCGTTACATCTGCAAAGCGATTGTTTCTTTTAATTCCGTCTTCATTTTCCTCTCTCAGACGCGACGGCGCGTTGATGTGAGTCGCTGTGACGACGACGGTGACGGCGGCGTTCGTTGTCGATGGTCGTGCGAGTCGCGAGGGCCTCATTGTACAGGCCTCGTTGTCTTCGCGTTTAACGTTTCGTTCGCTTGTTCACTAACCCAGTGAGTTCACCCTCTCTACTGTTGTTTCACACGGACAATAAAGCGTTCACGGGTGACACAGGAGGGCCTGCTGCTACTGCCCCGTGGCGTGCAGATTTCCACCGCTAATTAAGCTGAAGTAGCCGTCAGCGCGCGTTCTAACACCCCGTTCGCCTGCGTGGAAATCGTTCAATTTTAACATAATTTGTTTTGCAAGAAGTACTACCCGGTAAGATTCTTACCGAATAAAGTTGTACATTACGTAAAGAGCGATGCACTGAGGGGGTAGACATTAATACCCGGCAAAGGCAAAAGCGTGCAAATGTTACAGATGATGAGGTAAGCGACACTTGAGTAATTGTTTGGGTGCCCCTGAGTGGAATTGTTCTTATTCCTAAAGCAGTTCAACTTCATCAAAACATAGCTTTGTGTGCCGTATTATCCGGATTATAAGACGCTTCCACCCCCCCCCCCCCCCCTCAGTATATTAAAATGAATATATTGATTGAGTTGCCTCTTATAAGCCGGTGTTTTCGTTTAACCAAATTTCAATAACTTAAATTTGAATAACTTTCATTGCATTACTTTCCCAGAGTGTCTTGTCAACCCTTCCCCCCCCCCGAGTTTAAGGGCTTGCGGTAGTCCACGTTTCGCGATTGTGTCGCCGTGGTGATGGCTTTTAACGCAGTGGAGTGGCTTTAATTGCGCGTTATTCTTTACAACAGCGACCGGGGAGCCTACAAAAAGTGCCGCCACTCAACGTGACGCACGCGTGAAGACCAAACGAATACCATTCACTACGCCACTTTGTTGTGGGGGAAAAGCAACGGTGATTATTCGAAGGCGAACTTGTGCCCGCCATGCTAAAGTGGAATTTCCACCGCTGGTTTAGGGGCACTTTAGCTCGCAACTGAACGCCGCTCCATTGCCCCTTTGAAGCGCGTCAATTTTATACCGAAAAGTTGAATGGGGAATTGAAAGTTTCGCAATCGCGATGCTACCACCACCGCCTGCAAGTATTCTCTCATCATAAGTCTTCCACCCATCGCCATGGGTAGACGCGTGCATGCGCTCGTTCGCATGTGTGTGCGTGTGTGACCCCTGCATGGCCCTGCCCCTCTCGCCCTCCTTCCCCCAGGCTCGCTGGACCCCAGGTTGGAGGTGAGATAGAGTGCGTGACGCAGACCGCGCCATGGAGGTGACGAGGAAGAGTAAGTGTGGCTTCTTCTGGCATCTCCCCCCCCCCCACCCCCATTGATGGTCACACGAGGACTCGGAACACGCAGCGAACCAGAGTTTAAGGATGCACATATAGGATGCATTAACACAAGTCAGTCCCTCCAGAAAAACGCGGAGTTTTTTGGTGATTGTTGCGGGCAAAAATTGTTGATTATGCGGCACGTTTTCTTAAAAAATGCGATGGAATATGCGGGATATTTATGCAATTTTATGCGATTAAATTGCGGGAACTTGCAAAAACTGCGGTTTGATGAAAAAGAGAAAAAAAAGTGATTCCCACAACACCCTATTTACTCGGCTACTACTTTAATGTAAAGCGTCATTTCTTATTACTTCCTATGATAAGCAAGCATACTACATCACAGAAAGTGCTGGGAATATTTAAGTTCTCATCTTGTTTTATTTCAGACCTTAACAAACAGATGGCTCAAACTTACAAAACATTGAGTCGAACAAGTTCTGTAGCTTTACAAAATGAATATGCTACAACTTCTGTAAAAATGAATAAATAAAATATAAAAAATAAAATGTGTGCTTCCTGTTTTACAGAGGTAGCTATACAAAACAGACATCTTCTGTTAAAATAAGTGTTTTCAGTGCACAGTAACGTAAGCAATACAGTAACAGTACAGTCTTACAGTAATGTAAATTTACATACTACTAACAAAAAAGTGCAACTTTACAACTGTAAAGTTGCATAAACTCCTGAATAAAACTAACTACGTAGCCTCTAACACTTCATAACGTTCCCATGGCAACAGGGGAAATGCCTGTTTGTGTGAAGTAAACGCAACATTTTTCAACTTTCTGCTAAGATATGTGACTTTTTGCAACGAAAATGCGGGGATTATGAAATCATGCAAGCCCGCATATTTTGCGCGCGGAAATCTGCAATTTATGCGGCGAAAGTGCGGCGTATTTGAAAAAACGCGCCCCCCGCATAAATATGCGGACTTTGGCTGATTTTGCATGGAATCTTGCGATCGCATAATCGCGTTTTTCTGGAGGGACTGACAAGTGGATTTAGGGGCTCCATAGCAGCAGACTGGATGGCAGGCTGTACACTTTGCCGAGAAATGCATTTTTGTAGGTGGTGGGTCTTGTAATTTTTTTCTGTTATCCAAATTTTGCTATTGGCATTGTAGTGGATCCAAACAACTAACTCTGAGATCTCTTCAAGTCACAGTTCACACAGTACAGTACCACATTTTCCCACCTCTGCCATGAGGCCAGCGTTCATCATAAAACAGTCACACTTATATTTTACAGGCGGCTGCTTGAATTCGAACCCAGATTCTTGGCAGTGTCGGCTCAATGCTTCTGTCCTCTGAGCAACCCAGCAACCTCTCAGTAATCTTTTAGGGCTAGTTGAAATGTGTTTCTTACCCAAGTTTTTGAGCTAACGGTGGTCATTTAACCACAGTAGTGTCTTGCACTAGCAAGCACCTTGGCGCGCGCAGAGATTGTGGTGCATGTGTCCCTGCGTCGGCCGCCACTCGTTTCGCCCCATCATCTCTGTGCTGCTGTCATTCCCAGACTTCAGGGCGACGCTGAGTGTTGTGTGCGAGGCCATCAACGAGGCCGACTTTTTGGCACTTGATGGAGAATTCACAGGTAACAAAATCACCCAAAAGACAACACAAAGGTTCAGCACCAGTTTCCAATTATCCACATTTCTACTGACACAGTTGTGTTACTCGTTTTTGTGCTTCTTGTTTGCGTATGTGTTCTATGTTGTGTGCGGTATTTGACTATGTAGTGGTGGTACATGCTGTGTGGCTGAAGATGTACTATTTTACGTGTATGGTTTGTGGCTGTGTGTGATATTTGGCTCTTTGTAAATAGTGTCCTCAATTACATGGGCGGATATACCGTGTCCCACATTTAAATCACACTCTCCGGGCTAACTTTTTAACACCCTAAAAAGCAACACTGATTTACTGTAAGCTGCGTCTTCCTTCTGAATCGAATCGTACCATCAGTCTCTGTTTAGTATTGTGCTGTGTAAGAATTACTCTAGCATTGGGTTGTGCGTTCTAGGATTGTTGTCAGTGGTATTTTTTTTACATGTTTTATTTTGAAAATTTTCCAAAATAAATAAATATGATCTGTATGAATAGAATTACAAGCTGGTAAATAGGATAAATATGGTGTTCATGGGTTTTGTTAAGAATATCGACGTACCTCTGCCCCCACTCATAAATTAGCCTGGTATTTCAAGGACACGCTGAATGTGTGGTGTTGGAATGTGAGCCTATAAAATGTTTGGATATATAAATAGTATTTTACCGTCTGTGTTTGTGTGTGTAGCGGTTGTCTGTGTATGTGGGTAGTGATTGCATAGTTAATTGCGCACTGTTACGAAGCCAGCGGCCCGTGTTTCGCTTCACAGCCACAACATCAATGAAAGTGATATCTGAAGTTGTCCGAAATCTCCCCTCGGTCCACTTATCCTTTAATGAGCATGGTGCAATATGTTAAGATGAGCACTGGGAGCTAAAGGCCGCCTGGCACGGTGTTGGGCACACCATTTTCTCCAGCATCATGCTGGCATTTGGAGGTGTTTACTAATAATAGTTACCCCCAACAGTCGGTTAAAGGCTATATGAAGGATCTTGACTTAAAGCTTTCGTGACTGCAGGAATTCATATTATTTGGGTCTTTCGGTAAAGCCACGTAGATATAAAAAATAACATCCTGCCTCAGCAGCTCTCTCGCTATGGTTTCACCTGATGACGATTGCTTGCGTTGCGATCGAAACATCGTGATATTTTTTAATTTTTCTATCTTCGTGGCTTTACCGAAAGACCCAAAAAATATATGAAGAATCTTTGCTTTGGTGGCATTGATGGTATTTGACCTGTTGTGTGTGGTGTCTTGTGTTCTCGGCCAGGCATCAGTGACGGACCATCTATTGGAACTTTGAGCAACGGACTGGACACCCCATCCGACCGCTTCAACAAACTGCGCAAAGTAAGCACCAGATAATTGACTTTACTTGTGATTAACCTGACTGGCTCGTGTTTGGAGCTACTGGTGTAAATTTTACTGTCCTATGGCAGGACCAATATATCGATAGTAACCCCTGTCGAATTGTTATAAAATAGTAAGAGACTGTATGAGGGAGATTTATACATTTAAATTATTATTATTTGAACCCTTAACCTTTAGCTTGCGAGTCAAATTCTCTGTCATTTGTAAAGTGCTTGTTCCCAATGTTTTAAATAGACTTTATTTGGAATAATATTAAGTATGGGGTTACACCTGGAAGTTTTTTAGTAATGTTAGCTGATATCTTTCACCAGGCTATTGGAAGGCTGTAATGATATAATTGCTCACTGTTTGTCATCTGCAGCATTCCTTGGACTTTTTGCTGTTCCAGTTTGGTCTCTGCGCCTTCCGATACGACAGCACTTTAGAAAAGTGGGTAAATTGATTTCACAGGGCACCAGCACTGTGGACTGCACAGCCAGGAGAGCACCTCCCAATAAAGTAGAACCACATTGAGGGCTGTAATTTGTGGCTCTATATTTATCATGTGTGTATTGTGTGTCTTATGTCTTCAAGGTACATCATCAAGGCCTTCAACTTTTATGTGTTCCCACGACCACTGTTCAGGAATTCACCCGATGTCAAGTTTGTGTGTCAGGTGAGTAAGAGAGTACTGATCTCTGACATATGGTCCTTAGTATGGGTGAGAATTTGTATGCGAATCTATGTTAATCTAAACCCCATTGGAGCAGTTGTGGAAAGTGTGGAGGAGTTCCCATACTTGGAAAGTGTGCTCATAACCAGCTCTACTTTGGCAGTGCCCATTGCGGCTGCTTAACGCTGTACGGAAGCAGCCTGAGGAAACTCCCTCTCGCTCCATATGATACTTCCTCTCTCCTCTATGCAATTATGCCTGCTATTTTACAGGAACATTTATGCCAGCTTGAAACATACCGGTTTTAATTGTGTGAGAAGCAGATCCTTGAAAGATCTTGACACTCCCGAAATATGTGTGCGAGTTGATGGTTTGATTCACAATCTTCTACTGCTACAGTGACTACTCGCTCATGTTTGACTGTGCTGCTGGTGGTTGTGGTTATGGTAACAGTTTTGGGATCGGTTATGGTTTTATTTTCAGAGCTCGAGTATTGATTTCCTTGCGGCACAGGGCTTCGATTTCAACAAAGTCTTCCAGGAAGGTGCGTGCACGCACATACAAAGACAAAGATCCCCTATGAAGGCTGGTATGATACACGAGGGGGTGGGTGGTCAGCACCACGCCCAGCCGCCATTGTCACCAGAGTGGCGATGTTAGCACATCACACCAGTCACGAAAACTTCAAATCTAAATCACACCAGGTATTCATTTAAGGCTGAATAATATCGGATAATCGTGACTGGTGTTGGCCATGAGTGCGAGTCAAAATCAGGTTGCTGGATTCAGTGTAACACCCTAACTGCTACACTAGCATTCCCACACACATGCACCTCCGATTGGCACGGTTGGCTACATACAGTGCGAAAGAAGTTCAACTTACATATATACATCAACAGGTATAGACGTACACACGTGAACGTATACTTAAATGCACACACAAGGACATTCGTAACATACGGTAAAAACATATAGGGTGTGATGAAAGACAGGATCCATAGCGATTTCAAAACCACACTTTATATTTTATATTGAAAATATGATCCAGATGTGCGAAGATCAATGTGGACATTTGGATGTCTGTGAATAGATTGAGAAGTGTGACCAAGAAAATGGTGTACGGTTTGAGAATCTGATCAAATCTATTTCACAGGTGTATGATTCTTGAGCTTTGCCACACCCTGTATATGCATCCAGACATATGCAAATATACAGAAGCATATACACACACCAATACATATGCCTACACACGTACACACACACATACAAAGATGCCCCTATAGCCATATAGACTTTTGGGGCAAGTGCTGATAATGAACACTTATTGAGGCTGGAAAGGAGTACAAAGGGGTGTTGCGACCAGTAAAACACCCAACTGCCTTCGTCCCCCCCCCCCTCCCAGTGCTTTTGTGTTTAGACACTGCACCAGGTACTCATTTAAGGTTGGGCTGAGTTGACTGGGGGAGACCGAGAACAGGGAATTTAACCCAGGTCCCCAGGTTTTATAGTGCAGTGCGTCATCCACTATGCCAACCATTTTCCATACTAAGATACATATCTGTACACGCATGCCTGCCCTTGCATGTGTCCACTCCCACACATGAAAGCAGGTGGAGTCGGTTGTGACGGACGTGTGCGCGTGCCCCAGGCATCCCATACCTGTCGCAGGAGGGAGAGAAGAAGGTGCGCGAGATTGTGGAGGAGCGCACGAGGCAGAGCGGCGCGGGCATCACAGGAGTCACCCCCTTTACATCCCCCGCCTCCAGCAAGGGCCTCACCGTGGTGCCCGACGACCAGAAGGAGTACATCGCCGACGTGGTGTGAGTAACTCGCCAATGTGGATGAGCTCACGTCTGCGAGTATCGCCAATGTGGCTCCAGTGCTGAATTGACAGCATGCGTGAGAACTTTTTACTGTTCTTCCATGACAGTAACATACTCGCAGGAAATAATTTTATTTTTTATTTTTGAAATTGTGAATTTGTTGTCATTTGATGGGACATTTTATATGTTGAATAATTTTTTTGGGGTGGATGAAGTCAGGCTGGTGAATTGGTATATGCCTCGTTTATTGAGCGGAGTGTATCAGTGCGAGCCAATGCATATTTCCTGCATACATGTGGCTTGTTTTAAGTAAGGTTGTTAAAATGTAGCTTTTTTCTATTGCCGCTCACCGCATAAAACATAGTAAATAAAGAAAGGTTTCTGGTTTTCCACACGTATAGAAAAGCAATCCATTACAATAAATGTAACATTTTAGAATATTCACTGGAAAGAATGGGATGGCAGCCACGGTATAATGGTTAGCACACTGGACTCAATCGAAAGGCCACAGGTTCGATCCCATCTCCCGGTGTCATTTTACTCAATGGGGCAAGATTATTAAATCACCCACTGCTTCAGTCCACCCAGCAGTATGAATGGGTACACCATTTAGTGGATTGGCAGCTTACGTGTGGTGGTGTGCGTACATCAACATCTTTGAACACGTCTGGTCAATGTTGAAGAGTCGACCCAATGCCCCTCTAGATTTATTTCTTGTGGAGGCCCTTTGGCCAGCAGTGCCATGATTGATAATGCTATTTTAGGCTCCTCCTTTACCTTGTTATTGGTAAACAAAGGCAAATCTCTCAGTTTCTGACTTTCTGAATTGTTTATTGATTTTAGAACTTGTTTAACAACCCTCGTTTTAAGCACATCATGACCACATGGGCACGTGCATAGACATGAACAATAGTGTGTGGGTAAGTACACTCATAACACTGACTAAATTGTTACCTGTGTCATCGTTGTTGTGCTGCATTGCAGGTGTAAAGTGGAGAACCTGCTGAATGACCCCAAACAGACGACCCTCGACCTCCCACCCTGCAACGCGTGAGTGCACACGATTGCATACCTGCTTCGTCACACGCTTGTGTCGGTGACTCATCACGTACACACGTCGGAGCATAGACACACCAGACCATGTGTACACACCAAACCTTGAGTGCAGCTTCAAATTAAAGCAAGAAGAATCGTGGATGTTTCTGTAATGCTTTGTATCGTGGGTTTTTACGCCTGAAAGTATTGGTGGTAACTTTGCGTTTAAAGCCGCACGACGAGATGTCATGTGGAGTATGACGCCTTGAGGTTGGATTGATGCAAGGATAACGGCGAATCCTTTTAACGCTGGTTATTTGTTCCAAGTTGGAGACTCTTAGAGTAATTCACCCCCCCCCCATAGCAATAAAATTTTGTGCAAAGGTTTTTGTCCATTTTGGATCTTGACAAGAGTTATCGTGTCCCCTCCAATCTAGACAGACATAGAATGACTCTTGACTTAAAGCTTTCGTGACTGCAAGAATTCATATCCTTTGGGTCTTTCGGTAAAGTCACGTAGATAGGTAAAGTTTTTTGTTATTTTCTTTGAACCTATTTATGTGACTTTACCGGAAAGACCCAACAAATAGACATATAATGCTTTAACACGTTTAACCTGTTTAGGAAAGCATGAATTAAGGAAAATGTATACACACTGACAAAGAAAGTGGAATGCATGGGTTATAGAAAATTGTACATAAGGAAAGTAAGTGGCTTTGTAGAACATCACTAGAAGGGATGATGGCCGGTGGTCAAGATTTAATGATGGGGTAGCAACCAAAGGATGTAACACACCCAAAAGGTTATTCATCAAGTAGATTAAGCTGTGAGATATCAGCTCATATGCAGGAGCTAGATGGATTGTATTACTTGAATGTGAGGAATGGAACTTCCATCTTGTGGCCACACACCCATTTGTCACTCCCTTGATGTGTTAAAATTAGTATTTAAAGTTTGTTTTCTTTTACTCTGGCTGGTGCCCTCCTCCATTACAGGTTTCAGCGGAAGCTCATATATCAGACAATGAATTCCAAGTGAGTATCACGTGAATTGTGATTGTTTAGCATAGATTAGTCATTTGCTCCACTGCTTGTATAATGTCCTATTTTTTCGGTGGCGAAAATCCCCAATTTATCAAAGTGGATTTTTGGAGTAATATCCCAGTTTGCCGTGGGTTTTACAGGGTCCTCAGTAACCCCCTTTTACATCACCACTAATTAAATACTCTATGAAGGTCGTCTTAATTCCAAATTTTATCTCCATTATGCTATTGTCATCATTAGATAAATAATCCATTCAGACCTCTGGCAGGGCATTATGACCCTTCGTGTTAGAGAATGGCCCGCATAGTTACCTCTGAGATCCCTTCATTTGACCTCTATTCTGCACACTTTGCTATATGAGAGGGGTATTTGTTGCATGATAGTGAAATTGATATTTTAAATTCTCAGAGCTGAAATCAGGTGCTGAATCACATTTAAAGTGATGCATTGTTTGTGCAGTCATTGTTGAGTGTAGACCATCTACTCACTACACTTGAGAATGCAGTTTAAAAACCTGCGGCTGCCTGGAGGCAAACTTTGATCTCAGTGGTGTCACCTCAGCACTCTCACTTGAGCTACCCAGCCACAATAACTAAAGTGGTTAAATGCTATGAGTATCCATTTATAACAATTAACGTGTCTTTATAATCAACTTATTACACTGTCCAACTTGTCACGTGTTCTCTAAAACAGGAATTATGCATAACCTGGCAGCTGATAAGGATACAGGTCGGTGACTCTTAAGCTACGACCATTGACTCTTGACCTCCTTGTGCCAACTTCTCCTGCCCCCCCATTCCCTTAATCTTCTCCTAGGTTCTCGACGGGTCTGCACTTTGAGACCCTGCAAAATGAAAAGGTAAACTTGCAATGGCAGCGGCAAGACTGTTACATTTTCTTCATGGTGCCCTTAATGGTTCGTGAAGAAGTGGTAGAATGTGGGCATGCGTTACCATCACTACTCTTCCCTGACCCCATCCCTGGTGTCTGCATGCTTGGCAGAGGGACCGGTACATCGTCGTGACGAAGGTATCGGAGGAGGAGAGACGGAAGAAGGAGGAGGATAAGCACTCAAAAGGGCTGGTAATGTCACCGTGACCCACACTACATCGCAACACCTCCACAGTCGTATCCCTTGGGGTAATTTCCTGGGTTTGACCTTACCCGAGCGAGCCTGGATCCATAACCAGGTCAATGTGAAGCCATTAATCGATAACTGCATCTCCCTGACCTCATGGATCTTTGATGGATCTCTTGATAATAAACAAGATTTAGGAAAATAATTATAATTTGATCAACATTGTAGAGGCCAAAATAACAATATAGAAAAAGTGTGCAAAACCTTGTTTTAAAAACCTATGATGCAATCACTCACAATCTTCAACTATTCTGATCCCACTAGTATTACAATCCAAACTTAGAAAATTTAGCACTCAAAGGATATCATCATGATTAAAAATAAAACAGCCGAACAATGAGAGCGTTGTAATGATTAATCAATTAAATGCTTACGTTTTCGATAGATGCATTGAGTGATGCTGTACAAATATAATGCATGTATGTTAACAGTACAGCAGATTATTTACTTAACATTACATTCGAATCGTAAAAAATAAGAATTTTTGGGGTGAAAAATGTTCATCCCCTACAAACTGCTATCCATACATTGCCACACCTCTTGTTTCTCCTTTGTAAATGTGGCAATTAAATCTCCCTTCTGGTCAAATGAAGGACAGGTTTTTAAATCATTTATATTAAGTTCACTTGCTTGCTTGCTTACGACCGTGCAAATCTTTCGGTCGTTTTTTAACCCACTTCCCGTGATCCAATCGAGCTGACATTTTGCACACAGACTCGTTGTGCGTGACAATGTATTTTCGTGAAAAAAAATTCCTAAATTTTACACTTTTTAGGAAAAAATAAATTATATTTAATTACCAATTGCTTCATGGTGGCAGCCATTCATCTGACCCATAGGTGGCAGCCATCTCAAGCCAGAGGACGAGAGGACTCTAGCTGCCACGCATATAAAGGATTTATAGTGAAAAACTTTGTTTTTACGGGTTAATTTTTTTATTTAAATGCGTCCTTGTTATTGATAATGAAAAGCGATAGTAGTTTCAGATGCGTAATCTCGCAGGCCGTTTTATACTTGCGTACAATCCTTGGTGGCTGCAAAGGTCTTGACGATTGCACGTGCGTGTGCTCTCCTTTGTTTGTTGATCCCTCGCCTACTCTTCAGGAGGAGCTGCAAGACGCTGTAGGGTTCACCAAAGTCATCCAGGCCATCTCCAAGTCGGTGAGATTCTATGCTGTGGCCTCTTGCCTGCACTGACTGATGATGGCATAGGGACGGTTTGTGTTTGAATAAAAACGAAAATACGTTTTAGATATAAATTACTCATTTGGGATTATATGGAGCAGTCGTTGCCTTCAATTACAAAAGCTTGGCAGGAACGTCCTGAAATTGATCCATCAGACTTGGAGAGGTATCCTGGGTAAACAAGTGTAGTGCAGGCTCGGAATGGTGCAGCAGTTATTGCGCTACGCTGTTAAAAACCCCTTCAATACAAGTTCGATGCCTAGGCATGAATGCCATCCATGTGTGTAATGACTATACGAGTCCTCGGTCTTGCAGGGCTGGCTTCACAATCGTGTTTAAATTAGAGATGTTTTCCTCTTTTTTTTTTCACAATTTTTTTGGTCTCATGTTATTTATTCTTTGTTGTCTAGATTGCCCAGTTTTGTTGTTTGCACAATGAGTGTAAATGTAACATTAACATTTTAAGGAGAATAAGCAGTTGAGCTTTGGCTCAGTGTTTTGTGTGTTGCAATACAATCGTAATTTCCTGGGTTCGATTCCTGGCCATGACCAACAATAGTAGGGAGTCGAAATGACTGAGTAATTGTATGTTGTTAAGTACGTGAACGGGGTAAAGCGAGTTTATGACCATGTCACCTCACCTTTTATACTGATGTTAATAGATGATCACTCATGGCAAAGGCCCTAATGATCATGTTAAAATGGTATACATTGTCTTATATCTTTGCAGGGTAAACTCCTTGTAGGCCATAATATGCTGCTGGATGTCATGCACACCGTGCATCAGTTCTACTCTCCGCTTCCTGAGGTAATTCTTGGTAAAGGGCAGGGCTACAAGATTTTTTTTAGGTAAATGGCACAGGAGCCTTTGGGCATTAAAGCACAAAAGCGCTATCTCCATTTGCCAGTGTAGCCCACAAAAGAGCGTGCATTTAAAAAAAGATGTTTTTATGAATGACGTTTCACAGTAGTGTCAAAAATGGGTGATTTTTGTGCACAAAATTGCACAGTCTGGCAGCCCCTGTTATAGACAATAGGACTAGTCCCAGGAGCAGTTACTGTTGTGTAAAAACAATTCAAGTCAGGTGACTGTCCACTCAAACGAGTGTGGATTGGGTGGTCATCTCTGTCACAGGTCCTGAGCTAGTGTTACAAATTCCATATGCTGCCCTCGAGTGAGAACCCACAGAACAACCGCTGCACTTCCCGTTAAGTGCTTCTTAGTTTAACGATCTCGGGGATGATGAGTTGAGTTGCATCCCTACATAGATTGTTTTATTGTGCAATCTAGCACTTTGCTTTAGTGCAACCTGGCTGGATGAGAATTGTTATTGAGATGATATTTAACAATATCTTAAAACACATAAGTTATAAATAATAATATGCACTTATCTTTTGGGTCTTGCATGTTTTTGAGGCCTCAGGTCTTCACAGTGGGTTCAGTAAAAATGCGTTGTATTCATTAGTTTATTGACATAGAATCAAAGTGATTCTTACAGTCGTAATATGTGCATTGGATCATACATGGGTGAGTTTCATAATTTCTGACCCACATTTCATATACTTAAAGTATAATCATGAAATGGATTCTTGGGCATGATATTTCACCCAAATAGGGGCTGTAATTCAGGTGTAAATGATTTGGCCACCTTCCTGGATGGTGGAAAAATGGTCGTAAAATACCACAGTGTCGGATGTTTTCGGACGACTTGACATTTTCATCTTTGCTGGGATGGTGATGGTGCAGTCAGTTTAGGGTGTCTAAAACCGTCTACTTAGTCCATATATAAGACATTTTTTACTAAAACAATAGGTAATTACTTTTAATATGATACCCTACATTTTTATCAATATGACTTCTAATTTGGCCTGTGAGATTGCCTAATTTATGGAGCGTGTAGGAAATAAATTAATGTTTCTTACCACCATAGATTCCACATGTACAGCAGTTGTAAAAATACAATTTACTCATAAATCAAATCGTGATCATGAATCGTGACATTTAATTGAATTGTGCATGGGGTGAACCGTTACATATCAAAGCATAAAGTTACAACAAAACAAACTAAATGCAAATGGTTAAAATTAAGGCAATGAATTGTGACTTGTAATAGAAGCAGCACACGTTCTAAGCCGGTCTAATCGGCGGCCTGGTTTAACATGTGTTGGGCTCCTGTGGGGAGTCATTTTTGGCTGCCCGCTGAGGAATTGCATTTTTTCTCCTTGTGCAGAGTTTGGACGAGTTTAAGGAGCTGACAAACTGTGTGTTTCCCAGGTACGCAAAGGGACGATACACTACAAAGCCATTCACAAATTGTAGGCAATGGTCTCAATATTGATTTTAAGCTTTCGTGACTGCAGGAATCCATACTCTTTGGTTCTTTCGGTAAAGTCACATAGCTAGAAATAAAATAAAATGAAAACAAATCACGACGTTTCGATTGCAACACAAGCAATCATCATCATCATCAGGTGGTTTTCCCATTATTAGAAACATTTTCAAATGTTGACTGAGATTGCCTAATTTGTGGATTAGCAAACAGGCCAGCACTGTGGCCAATGGCAAAACATTTTCTGTTACAAGTGTAGGGGAACCGATAAAGATACCTTTGTTTAACACCGTGTGAGCTGAATTCCATCACAAGCACAGCACATTATTAATGTGGTGAATATGCATTTCCTTTCACTTGCAATCCATGCAGCAAATCATGTGTTTAGAAATACATTTTGAGGGGTATATGTTGTGTTTGATTGCATATTATGAACCCTGCAGCCACCAGTGGTAAAACCAAAAATCGATTCTTGAATCTAAATGTGATATTTCACCTTATGGTTTTTGTATTATGTGCCAGGAACATGGCTCCACATTTTCTACAAGTGAAACTTAGGTAGACATGCCTTATTCCATGGAGAGTAACATTTTAGGAAGTATATGGTTTTTATTTCTTCCCTGCCTGCTCGCCACGATAATTCATTCTTGCCCCAAGACAATAACTGGCGCACCTGCAATGGGTTATCGTTGAATGCTTTTTATGCGTTTTTTTATCCTTCACAGGCTATTGGACACAAAGCTCATGAGCAGCACACATCCTTTCAAGGTAATTTATTCGGCTTGCCTCCCATCATGGGGGTGGAGCAGTGATGCAGGGGTTAGCCCACGGCATCGCACTGTAAACCCAAGTGACCCGTGTTTGATTCCCGGCTAAAGGTAACATCAGTGGCAAGTGATATCTGAACAAATCCTGGCAACCCCTTTGCCCCCTGCCTGCTCGTTCGCCAGTCTGATGATGAATGTGATGAAGTATGATTAAACAACCAACATGACCAATACGGTGTGGGCAACCCTTCATCCACCTGCGATTTATTAAAGTCAATTAAGTGTCTCCCCCTGCTTGGTCGAGCAACTTGGAAATATCATCTGCATTGGCCACCCTGCTTTTGAGTTGAAGAAGATTTCTATTCTGCTCCAGCTGGCACTTATTTTAAAGTGTCTGGTAGCCAAGTATATTGAACCAATGGCATCATGTGTGCAGTTTAGGCAAACCAGAACAGGAAGTGCCTCGGTGCAGCTGCTTCTTTTTTTGGAGCTTTCACACTGATCTCTCCTTAGCGGATGCATTGTTGACGTCCCACAAAGTGACAATCCTGGTATTGCCCTTGTGGAGATTTGATGGACATATACGTATATATAATCAGAATATTTATTTTGGAGGAATCTGATGAGCTATAAAGCTCTTTTTCAAAATGTCACTGAAATAGCTTCAACATGTACCTGCTAAAAGGACAGTATAATTTATCTGTATCTCATTAAAAGCTCAAGCTTTTCTGACCCTATTGGCTAATTAGACTTGACCAGTACGTGGGGGGGATCCAGCCTTGCCCTCATCACTGATTGACTCAGCAATTTCCCTTGGCCAAAGACACATGTTTATAATTCTAGATAACCTTTTTAACTTAAGCCGGAACAGGTGGACAATTGGGATATCTACTGGTTGTCTGGTGAAACTCAAAAAGCTTAGTTTGACAAAAGCTAACGCAAAGTTACATTTCCACAGAAGTTGGGTGGTTTTCACTTGTAGGTGTTAATCAGGCTGATGGCATTTGTATTCGTGTGTTAACCGGCAGGAGGTGATACAGTTCACCACGCTGGCTGATCTTCATCGGCGGCTGAGCGAGACTCCCTTCAAGATGCCGGCAGTCGGTACGCATTTCCCCTCGTCCAAGATTCTTTCACGGTTGGCTCGTTGGCCAAATGTGGCCCGTGGAGTCTCTTGGGAGTGGCCAGCCAAGAGATATTCTTCACCGAGACAAGTATGGATTAGTGAGATGAAAGTAATAAACAAGAGAGAGAAGAGAAAGCTGTAGGCAATAGATAAATATTAGTGAGATGAACAATAGATAGAAATGAAAAACCCACAGAAAAGGGGTACAAGCGAGTGCTTGCATACAGCTGTATGACATCAAGATGATATTGACAACATATGTACCCGTGACACTTAACGTTAAGACATCATGTGACATGAAGTCACGTGGCCCTCCAGAAGCCACTCGTTTATTATGTGGCTTGTCAGAAAATGTAGTTGAAGAATCTTCCCCTCGTCATACATATACCACTTCTCCATTGTCTCCATTTCCCGTGCGTCTCTGCCCTCATTCTCACACTTGATTTCCTCCGTTGCCGAGCTTAAACCTCGTTCACTCTGTCAATTTCACAAATGAGGCAACTTCACAGTCGCAACCAAAAAAATCTGAATAATACACATCGGGTGTATTTTAGGACAGTTTCTCCATTAAGTAATTATCTATCTATTTTTGAAACAAATGGTTTGTGACATGGATACCAATCTAATGCACTATCACCATCTTGGTGTGAATGAAAAAGGCAATTAATCGAAGTACGTCCGACACCATGGTATTTTATGACAGTTTCTCCATTATTGAGAAAGGTTTGACAACTTATTTCTCTCAAAATTTACGTTCGTAACTGGTTATCATACGTACTAAACCCAAGTTTAAAGCCACTGTGATTACACTAAATGATTACCCGCATCTCTTAAATTGTCCGAAAGGTGCGTTTGAGGTCGCCCCCCCCCCCCCACCATGCGTTTCTCTATGTTGCTTCTCTCTCCTGTCCCATGTTTCCCGACTCTCACCACCCCTTCTCTAATATCGTTTTCCATTTTGTAAAGTGTCTTGAGGTTGAGCTGTATTAAGATGCCGTTTAATTTAAAATTGTTGTTGTGGTTGTGGGTCCCCATGTTTCACTGGACGTTCCTGTTCCCCGCTGCCCCTCCCCCCCTCATGTGTGTCCAGAGAGTGCAGAGGGATTCCCTGCGTACAGCACGGCCGTGGAGCAGTTGCACGAGGCCGGGTACGACGCCTACATCACGGGGCTGTGCTTTGCTTCAATGGCCAACTACCTGGGTATTTGCACGTACACACACACACACGCATTTACATACAGTGTCACATGCGCACACAAGCGTACATGGGGTCACATACACATATATACAGGGTACACACACGCACAAACGGTCTACTCACACATGCAAACAGCTGCCATTTTTACCGCTGACTTGAACGAACATTCCAGATATGCTAAGCCTGTGGTAGCGTAGGTGCACTTTAACGTTATGCACAGTGTTGAAGGTTTACATGTACAAGCGTGTCCCCACTGTGTTATGAATACACGTGGTCATATATACAGAACACACAGGCAACTTGTATGCACTTGCAGGGACACTCACACATGCACCAACACTTACGGAGACTTTTTTTTTTACAGTCTCCCTGTTCCAAATTGTTAATTTAGTTTTAAATAGTTGGCCAATCTCACAGCATGCTTTATTCTATTACCAGTAAACAGAGATATGGCGTCATCACTAGTTACATCTGTGTAGGGTTAAATAAAAAAAATAAGAGACTTTGTTTGCAACTATGTTTAGGTGTTTACTCATAACGTAGGTACCCAGACCACTCGGATGCCCACTTGTGTGGTTGTTGTTTGTGTGTCTGTTTGCGTGTGCAGGCTCATTCATGGATCCTCCAAAGAGCCACATTCCTGCACGTTCCCATCTCATCGAGCCATTTGTCAACAAGTGAGGGAGACCCCCACCCCCGCGTATGAATGAATGTGCATGTATGAATGTGTTGTTATAATTTGGAGACTTTGAAAGTGTGTAAGGTTGTACTATACACTTGCCGTATGACTGACATGGGGCAGAAATATGGACAATGACAAAGAAAATGCAACGCAAGCTGAAAAGTGCATAAAGAGGTGTGGAGAGGTGCATGCTTGGAATTACACCGAAAAACACAGCACCACATTTATACGTGAATATATGCAATTTGGAGGCATCATATTGACTTGGGAAAATTTGACTTGTGCAGGACATGCCACTGGAAGGAATGTCCAGTGGTTGACTAAGGATGGTTTGGCAGCCAGAGGAGGGAATGTACCCGAGAGGACATCTCCCGTGGAGTAGGAGCAATGTGCTATAGGGATTGCTCCATCACGTAAGAAGATGAGAGATGGTGACAACTTGGGAGGGCCTTCATCCAGAAGTTAATTGATCATGGCTGATTATTAAGGTTGTATGTGTCAATGTGCGCCAATGAAATAGCATTCAACATCGCAAATGATTTGTTGTGTGCAACCGTAATGGGCACTCGCCACTAACGCTGCTCATCTGCTTTAACCTCTCGCGATTGCCGATGGCTGCAGGTTGTTTCTGATGCGCATCATCGACATCCCGTACCTCAACTTGACCGGGCCTGACTGTGAGTTGGCACACCCCAGCCTTGGCCCCCTTTATTCAGACGTGTAGATTAGTTGGCTCAGTCTGGCTAAATAAAACAGGGTTGGGTCAAATAACTCAAACTTAAAATAATTCCTCATTTGTCCAGAAAACCTTTACTTATATCTCGGTACTCTTTTTATATTGCAGCCTATGACCAGATCACCTGGAATGTGCCCGATCTCATCATATATTGGAAGATGAGCAGAGTTGAGCTTGGATGGTGATCGTGTGGGCAACCACCTTGCATGACAGGTGTTATAGGCTTGCAAGGCTTACGTGGTCGGTAGCGGAGGGCAGTGTGGAAAAATCCCTTGCACCATACATCTTTGCTGCCCGCCTTGACCAACCTTCACTGACAGCCGAGCTGGGGTATGGGCACATAACCCCCACGACCCGCACGGTGTGAGTAGGCCCTCATCTAGCAGTAGATTTACAAAAGGGCTGTCGATGTCCTGAAGTCCAGAAAGGACTAATTTTGACCAGAAGGAACCAGGGACCTTTGGTATTGATGATGGGCTATTTGCTACCTGTAGCTTTTGACCAAGATCAAGAAAAACGACTGATAATGTTGCCCATGTTGATATCAATGAGTGGTGACGCCGCCTGGCAGATGAGGTGTTGCGGTATTGCACCTTATGTAAAAAGTAACCAGATGGTGGGGGGAAAAATCCTAAGGGAGACTTCGGGTCACGAATGCTCTGACTTTTTGGAAACCTGTAAAACTGCGGGGTTGCGTGTAAAATTCAGCGTAACATGAACAACCGATTATGATCAACACTGTTTGACACCCCCCACAGTGAAACCGAACCGGGACCACGTTCTCCACGTCACCTTCCCCAAGGAGTGGAGGACAAGCGACCTCCACCAGCTCTTCAGCGCCTTCGGTAACTCACGCAGGCCCCTGCCTTCTTGTCCTTACGACCCTTGCCCTGATGACCTGTGAACCTTGCCCAGCTGCCTGAACCCCCTCTCACTTTCCTGAGCCCTATCCTGTGTTCCATAAACTATAACCCAAGGCAATCTTACTCTGTGTGTGTGTGCACATTGACCCCAGCTTCCTGTCAACTTTGGACTTTACTGCTGGACCCCTCCATCTTGAGCTTTTACACTCTTAGACACGAATGCTGCCCTTTGACTTCTAAACCCTACACCCTGATCGTTTAACGTTGTACCTTGTACGAAAAGCCGAGTTTTATTTTACGAATGTGAGAGCTGTCATGCCTAAAATATTTTGTAATATTTTATTCATGTACACAGTTTATTTCCACAGTGCTGTTGCTACAACTAGTAAAATGTATTAAAAGTAAAGCTTAATTTATATTAATCCAAGTAAGCTTCACTGAATGCATCCATCAATTAAAATTGTCATTACCCTCACGGTACATGCATGGAATTGTGCGTGTTAGAATTGATTATTTCCAACTACAATATATATGCAAATTTTTCATTTTGCCTAATGGCATGTAAAAAATTTGCAAGCATTATACCAAAACAATGAGAAACAATAGAGACTAGATGATTAAAATGAGACAATTGATTATTGAATCATATCGTGGCCTGAATATTTCAAATAATCTAATTACTGGAGGCTGAATGATTTAAATGCCTATTCTTTTAATGAAACTTGAGTATTCTCATGGGTTTGAGCATACTGTGTGTATGTGTATTAGTTTGTGTATGGATTTGGTGTATGGATTTGGTCCGGCAAACAACCCCCTACCTCCTCGTGGTGCCGGACGGCAACGCTGTGGGTGGGCAGTGCCTTGGGGGAGGGCCAATTTAGATTGACCATTCCCCTCATGGTGTTTGTAACAACCACAGCGGCTAAATGGGGGCTCTGGATGGGTGCGAGGGGCTGGTAACCCCTCCACCTTGAATTAATTACCATAAAACCACGTATAAAATATCTCATTAATAAGCTTGTGCCGGAGACGCTGGGGGGACAGGCGTCTATAACGTCTCCTGGCCAAACCCCATTTGGCGGAGCCAGGAGATTGAATCTTTACCCTCGGGGCTCCTCCAGAAACAACAAAAACCACGGAGGGTGGCCACGTGGAATGTTCGAACGCTCACTGCGGAGGAGAGGCTGCCACTCCTCTGTCGGGAGCTGGACCAGTACCGCCTGGATCTCTGTGGTATTCAGGAGGTCCGGTGGACCGGCTCTGGCTCCTGCCACCATGAGGGGTGGACAGGCCTCTACTCGGGGCAGGAGACTACCAAACAACAGGGAGTGGCTCTTCTTCTGAACACAATAATGAAGGGGGTGTGGGAACATGGCGATGAGGTGTGGGAAGCGGTAAGCCCCCAACTACTTTGGGCTCGCCTTCCCATCAACCGGAGGCGAGGAGTGGTGGTCGTGGTTACTTATGCCCCCACTGAAGACGAACATTCGTGGATTGATGCAGGCAAAGCCGATGAGTCAGATGGCTTCTATGACCTCCTATCACAGGTGCTAGCTAAAGTGGCCCCTCGGGATAGTCATCCTGTTGGGTGACTTAAATGCCTGAGTTGGTCATGATGCTGGCACCTGGTCTGGAGTGATTGGAAGGCATGGGCCAGATCAGCTCAATAACAATGGTAGGAGGCTGCTAGATTTTTGTGCAGCCCATGGGCTTGCAATTATCAACACGCTGTTCTGGCAGAGGCGCATCCACACAACATCATGGATGCATTCCGGGTCCAAGCAAGAACATCTGCTGGACTACGTAGTGACGGAACAGCAGATGCGGGCTCATGTCCTTGACACCAGGACCTACCTTGGAGCTGATCTGCCCACGGACCATCGACTTGTCTTCTGTAGGATGCGCCTGCCATTCTTCCACTCCGGTGGTGGGTGTACACCCAAGACCACATTCAAACCAAAGGTGGCCTGGTCTCAGCCAGCTGATGAAAGTTGCAAGCGAGAATTTAATCATTGCTTGCGGCTGGGGTTGGCATCCTCCCCCACTCCTCCAGATGTCGAGGGGAAATGGGCGAGGTTTAGGACTGTGGCTCATGCAGCTGCAATGGCTGCTTTGGGTACACGGTCCAGACCTCCCCAGAGACCCTGGGTGACAAGAGGAGGTGTTCAATTTGGCTGAGAAAAAGCGACAGGCCCACTCTCATCGTCGACAGCATCCTACGTCAGAGAATGAGGAGGCTTACCGCAGCCTTTGCTCGGAGGTTCGGAGAGCCGTGAGGCGCTGCAAGGATGGGTGGTGGTCATGGGTTGCTGAGGAGATGGAGTCTGCCTCAATGGCCTGCAATCACAAATCACTATTTAACACCAAAAAGTAACCTGCAGCGCCACACCTATTATCATTCGGGGAAAGAACGGTGATCCAATCTCTCTGGGGGAGGGGAAATCCATCGGCATGGAAAACATCGTGGGACAAAGTAGGGATGACCCTGCTGAGGCTGCGGTGTCTCAAATATTGGAAGAAGAATTCACCCCCTGCGAGTGGCTGGCTGAGGTGCCATCTGTTGAGGAAGTACTGAAGGCGATCTAGAGTCTGAGACCAGGAAAGGCACCAGGCAGAGATGATCTCCCAAGCCTCTGGGAAATCTTGAAGACAGGGAGTTAAATGTTTTAATTAATCTTGGATTGTATTTGGAACCGGTTTAGGGTTTGCAGTCTGGTAATGGCATTTTGGGTCATCTGGAGTTTGGAAGTGAAGGATTTTTGGAGGCCATACAGGAGAGAATTGTCATCGCCGGGTTTCGATATAATTAAGGCATGGATGAGGGTCTCGACAGCAGCTCAGAAAAATAAATGTAGGATGCGGGAGACGTTGCGCATATGGAGGTATGAGGTCTCGCACGGTTGGCATGTGGGAAGTGAACGATAAATTCAGGTTCAATGACAACTCCAGGGTTTGCACGTTGATTCCTGTCTGATCCACCAACCCCATCATGCGTCATCGTCACGGCTCCTGGCAAATAAATGTTCGGTCTCATCTTCAACCTGATTTAATGATGACGATGAGAGGAGTGAGTCATAACGGTGCCCCTATTTCCCTCTCTCCCTCCATCCTTGTCCTTGCTGACCATTACCACCTGCAGGTAACATCCAGGTGTCGTGGATCGACGACACGTCCGCATTCGTGGCTCTGAGCAAGACTGAGCAGGTGCAGATCGGTGAGTTCACCTGCCTAGAAACATGCGTAGACTCGCACACCTGCACTTGCGCACGTATGCATGTACGCATGTGCTTTAACGCTTCCAGTGTGATGCTGTCATGTGAGGTGTGCAGTGTGATGTGTAGTGTGTGCTGTCTTCTGACGGGTTCTGTGATGTGTACTAAATGTATATTTGTCATGTTGTGTGTTGTTTGTGCTGTCGTGTTCTCAATGTGTTGTCATCCCCGTACTGCTGTTGTCCATATTGCTGTGTACCTTTTCGTGTTGTCTACTGTGCCGTGTTGCGCACTGTGTGCCATATTCTGTGACGTGTACTGTGTGTGCCGTCGGCTATAATGCACGTGCTGCCTGTCTACTGCGTGCTTTGCCCCAGCCAAGAACACGAGCAGTGAGGCCGAGTCGTACCGCATCCAGACGTACTCCGAATACCTGCAACAGGGCCAGGACGGCCTCTTGGAGTCGGCGGGAGGCTTTGGGCCCCGCACGCCAAAGCGGAGGATGGGGTTGTCTGGTACCAGCGAAGAGGAGGCAGTTTGCAAGCGAGCCAAGCCCACGTGAGTCTCCGCAACCGCCCGTGTGGAGCAGGCTGCCCGGCACAGTACCCTACTTTGTCATTTTATTTGCACCAGTTGCAGGTGGAAGGGATGTTACCAAGGCAGGTCGGCAACCAAGGTGGCGAAGTCTTGAAAGCCAGATGGTGGGATCATTTAAGGGTGGACCTTGAAGGATGCATCAACTGGGTAGCAAGATCTACGGCGAAGGTGGCCAACCTTTTTGTTTGGCGAAGGCCGAATAGGACTTTCAAATATTTTTCACGGGCAACCACGCATTGACACAGACGCAACTAAGTCACTTTTGTCACTGCAAAAAGTCCTTTGCAGTGATAGCAGTGATTGTGTGTGCTACAATTAGAAACAGTGTTGACGTAGATATTTCTCTCTTACACTGGGTTAGTGCAGCTATTAGTCTTGCAGCGAGATAATTTGCGGGCCGTTTCAATGTGGCCACGGGTCCTATAAAATGAAGTGGGGAGCCTGATAAAGGGACACTGTAAGTGTCGACCTTTGAAAGACATAGAGGTTATATAGCAATTTTGGGAAACTAAGAGCAGATCTTAAAGGTCTACTGTGCCAATACTTGATTGATCTTTGGGAAGGCAGGAAGCAGTGGCGACGGAACAATGGCATTGCACTCTCTGTTAGTGTAGAGGTGATACGCGCTGGGATGAGGGATCGTATGCCAGCGAGTAATGATTGGCTGTGTATGTGGTGACGCGCGCTGACGGTGGAGGATCAGGGGTCAGCGCGGGGTCGTGGGTTACGGGGTAATGATTGGCTGTGGGCCGGTGACGCGCTGAGAGGGAGTGACCTGGTGGCAGCGCGGTGTGATTGGCGGAGTAGCGTTAACACGCGCTGGGGAAAACGGATCGTAGAGAGAGTGCGTCGTGATTGGTTCACTAAGGAGCAATGCTCACGTCGACGTACGCATCAGCTCCGTCTCTCGTGAGCAGGGGCTATAAAAGGGGATGCACACAGGCGTGAGGGCAGTGTGTAACCAGCGAAGAATGAAGACGGGGATGAAGACCTAGGGCCCTGCGGTACCTAGTCCCGCTGTCCTAACGGGACCGGGACTCTGTGTAACCCAGAGGCGAGTGTAGTGTGTGTAGCCATAGGCATAAGGTCTACACGAGCCGAATGCATTGTGTGTAGCCAGGGACATAGGGTCTACACGAGTCGAGTGTATTGTGTAGCCAGAGGCATAGGGTCTACACGAGTGAAGGGTATCGTGTGTAGCCAGAGGCCTAGAGTTTACACGAGATTAGTGGAGTGTGAAGTCGGAAGAAAGGAGACCACACGTTGTATTTTGACACGTAAAGATTTAATAAAAAGTGTGTTCCCGTCAAGAAGTTCCTGCCGTCAATTCCCATACTTCATTAGTACTGAATCACGCACAAGCATGTGTTGGTGCAAGTCAACATAAACTTGGCCCTGCCTTGAGGAACGTGAAATTTCCCCCGCTTAGTCATGACCTGGCGACCACATAGACCTGCATCTTGTGACGTTTGTTATGGACGGTGCCCATCTATTAAATTACTGCGTGTCATGTACTGCGTGGTAGGCAGCATGGGGCAGTGCTGAAAAATCCATTATTGTGTTGTACATAAATGCTCCCACTTCTATATGCCCCACGTTGTATGTATGTTGAACTTCTTTAGCACCATACATAGCCAACCGTGCATGATCAGCATGGTGAAGTATGCTCGAATTGCCCACATATCCAGGAATGGATTGACGAAGGGTTGTACATTTATACGATTTCATGTTCAACTACTTAAAATTGTTAATTTTACCAGGTAAGGCCCACTGAGCTTATATAGCTCTTTTTCAGAAGTGACCTGCCTACAAATAATAGCTCAGAAAAGCGGCTTATGACGTGGAAATGTAATGCAGATAAATACTCTAAATGCAAGTTTCTAAATGTCGAGAGAAAAACCGGAGGACCCGGGGAGAAATCCACGCGACCACGGGAAGAATATGCAAACTCTAAAAATACAGGCGTCAGGGTCTGATTAGAACCCACAACCTCCTCCATACCAAGCGAGGCAGTTAACATTTTGCCACCATAGTACCCTGAACTATGAAGTTAATAGTGATGAGCACCGGTTGGGTTAAATCTGTAGTACATTTGGCATGGTAATTCCAACATACAAGAGCATTTAACTTGCTTGAGAATGCAGCAGTAATGTTTGTTACCTTTATTTAAAGAACAGTCTGGGCCCTGACATAGTAATTTAAATATTCCACCTGAAGCCCAATACGGTCCTCACAAAAAAGCATGGAGAGGTGCATACTTTAGACTTGCACTTAGAAACAAAAAGAGGAACACATGGATGGGATAAAATACACATGTTCGCGACCTCACATTGATTGAATAAAATTAAGCAGGCTTGAGCAGAACCCATCATTTGAATAGATGGCCAGCGGTGGAGACTAACGATGGAGTGGCAACCAAAGGAGGGAACAACACCCGAGAGGACACGTGTACCGCGGAGGATCAATTTGTTCGCATGCAGGTGATTGTACCCAGGTCCTGCAGACATTGCCGCACTGCGCAAGACCGTGGACTTCTGGAGTCATCCATTCAACAGTGGATTGATCGTGGTAGATGATGGTTGCATTTATTTACCACCTCGTTACCCCGCCAGGTTTGGAGAGGACGCGGTGAATGACGGCTTGGTGTGGGGCCTCCCCGTGGATGCCGAGGTAGATGGGCCGGGAGCCAGCAAGGCCTCGCTCGACGGCACAGTGGCCGGCAGGTCCAGCCCCTTTGCTGCCGACGGCCACACGGCCACCCCCGATGGAGTCCTTGACCGCAGGCGGAAAAGGAGCAAAGGGCAGCCCAAGACAGGTGAGATAATGGTTGGAGAGACGGGAGGTCGTTCATCATTGAGGTGAAAGTTCAGTCACGAGTAGAAGGCCCAACGAGAGGAGGTCAGTTCCCTGGTGAAGACTTGGAGTTTAGGGGGACAACACGAGTCGGGAAGTTGATGCAAGGTGTGGAGAGAAGAGGGTAAGGGTCTCATGGAGCAGAGATGAAAGACATGAAGATGAGGCAAGGAGTGGAGGGATGAGGTAATGGTCAGGAAAGTGAGGGGGAACCGGGATGATGAGAGAAAGGACGAGGAGATGAGAGAATGAGCGGTGTGGAGAGACGAGTGGGGGTGATAGAGGAGGCAAGAGTCGGCAAGATATGTGAGGATTGGTGAGCCGGTAGGACAGGATGAAAATAAGCAACCGTAAGAGACAGGAAGTACAACAAGATTATGAAGAGGTGAGAGAGAGAGCTTTGGGGGCAGGGAGAATAGAAGATTGTTTGGAATGGAGCATAAATGGCTCAAGACTTGAACTGCAGCAATACAATCCATTCTTGCTTCCATAATAGCTGTGTTTCTCCCGGATTTCACTAATTTATGGTTTATCGGCAAAAGCGTAGCTTGGCTACCTTGCATTATAACCAATTTACAATAGACCATTATCACCCTTGTTTAGGATCCTGAATGCAATGTGTCATTGCTACCCACTGTAGTGATTGTTGACACTGGTTTCACACTCATTTGTGCTTGTGCTGCAGAGCCCTGAACTTTCTGGACACTGTTTTGTTTGTGTGTGTGTGTGTGCAGGGGCTGCTGGTGCTGCCAAGCGCACGGGCATCTTCGATGTGCCCGACTGGTAGATACGTCCCTTTCCATGGCAGCTATTGACTTCCTGACCTCTGACTCGCAGCTCTTGAACTGACTTCTGTCACCTAACTCCTTAATGCTGCCCTTTGACATCCGACCTCCGACCCTCAACTCTTGCACCTGCCCTCCTCACACCTTTGTCCATCACCCTCTCCTCAGAACAAAAAGTCACATGTATTGTGTTGTGTGTAAGGTGCGAGTCAGTAGGTACATATGTGTAGGTGTGTGTTCTCGACCCCCTGTAGGTGCTTCAGAGTATGCATTTGTGTGCATCTGTGTTGGGGTGTGTGTGTGTGTCTGAGGTGCTCGCTAACAGCACTTGCCCCGAGTGTCTTAATGGCTCTTTGAGTTCAGTGCGTATGTGTAGTTGTTACACGTGTGTTTGCACGAGTGGTCATTAAACGTATGTGCATGTATGTCGGTGTAGTTTGCGTGGTGTTAATAATTGTGGTCAGTACAAGTAGGATAACACTTGTGTCGATATGTTGAGCTGTTTGCAAGTATGAGTTGTCAGTGCAAATGTGTTGCATGTTTTGTCAGTGTGTGTTAGTGTAGGTGAGTGAACAGTATGTGCATCCTTGTGTCACTGGTCGATACAAATATGCACTAATGTTTGTCTTTATATTCCGTAACAGTGTGTGTGTGCAATTGATGTCAACACATTCATGTACGTACCATTGTAGGAGTGCGTGTTCACGGTCTGTATAAACAAATGTCTGTATGGTCTGTACAAACGTGTGAGAGCAGTGTTAATACGTACATGTGTGAACATATCAATATGTATGATTGTGCCAAGATGGTCTGTGAAAGTCTGTTGTAAGTAAATGCTTGTCGTTCTCGGGATAGTAGTGTGTTTGCGTGTCCGGTGTGGTCTGTAAACCAGCGCGTTCTGAAGGCCGCACACAGCACTTGCATAACCGGGCATGTCGTTGTCACAAGGCCCTGGTGGCGTTGTTTAAATACGGCAAACTTGGTCTCAAGACTTAAACTCTGCCGAGTTGGCAATTGCTCATTTCAATGTCTCCGTGTCAGGTTCCCTTTTGTTAGGCACTTTAGAACCCGGCTACTGTGAGTTGATTAAATACATGGTGCCAGAGGTGATGGAATTTGATGTGTTGCCAAGTGTGTTTTTAGAACTGGGACGTCATTATCCTTGATGATTTAGTTTTTTGAAAAATATTTGAATCCCACGTTTTTTGGGTTTAAAAATGAACTTTTTTATATTGTGGTATTGTTTGTGGCTATAACTGCCCATTGTGTTTGTAACATGTTTTTATAGTTATTTTATTCATCTCATGGGTAAAACGGGGCGTCATTCACCCACATGGAGGAAGCATGGCAAAGAGGTCACGTTTGATGGTGCAAATTAAAATACTTTTCATTTTTATATACATTTTATAGTTAATTTTATTTTAAAAAAATTAACTAAAAATTGAAAATACAAGGGCAGTATCTATAATATTTTTTTGAAGAACTCGAGGTAAAAGTTTTTTTTACAAGTATGAATGGATTCATTTGACTTCCCATCACAAGTTTTGACCTGGCTATATTTGCCATTGTTTACCTATGACCATGTTGTGAATGGGGCTTTCAAAAAGCGACATCAAACTTGGTCCAATAACCTAGACACAAAAATAATAAAATTAAACTTTCAAAACTCGAATCTTACACTTCAGGTGTTGTGACCACGTTCTACAAACAGGCCCCGTTATCTCCTCGTCGCTGTCCATCGTTAAACGGGTGGGTTGGGGGGAGGGGGAGCGTGCTGTCCTCCGTTGGGGGACGTTAAGCTGGCAGGGCGGGGGACGGTTGGCGGGCACTGAAGCGAGGACACTGCCGTTAATTTGTGTCGATCGGTCAGAACCGGCCGAGGCAACCCCCCCGGAAGTCTCGCACGGAATTTTGTCGCTATCGTCCAGACTCGCGTGGTTTTGTGAATTTTTAACAGGTGGAGTGATTTCACGAGAGATCTATCCCCTACCTCTTGCCCTGATCTTGAGAAAATCGCATTTGTGCCGAAACCTGTACATCTTTAGCTTTGTGTTTGTCTTTTCTATTAATAAAATAAAAAAATTTGTTCACATTTACCTGATTGTGAATGCTTTTTTTTTACTAAATTGCTTTTACCTATAATTCCTGTTGCATGTAAATTGCTTGCTTTTTCCCATTATCCTTCTAGCCCTAGTCGTATTGCAACACCAACAGTAGTCTGGTTTAATATTTAAAATGCTGTGGGTGAATGTGGTGTGCTATGTGGTCCTCGTATTCTATCGCAAAACCACTAGATGTCGACTTTTCAATCTTCTAGTATGATCAGCAACATACACTAACATCAATAGCCCTTAACTAGGCCAGAATCGTAGGGCCATTCCTCCGTGTTAACAATTGTATCTACTTCCCATAGAATATTGCTCATTTTGTGAACCCTGGAGCGATAACGAGCTTGGTGAACTACCATGGAATTGAATAACCATGCTTGTACTTTGAGCCGGTGGTAAAACCTGTTACTGTATGGGAGAAATTAACACGACAGCAAAATCGGTTTCCAAATAACTTTATTGAGTAGCAAGGAGCCACGAGCATACGAAAACAAAGTCCAGCAAAACTGGCGTGGTATCACCATCCTGTCTTCACTTCCTGTCAGAATGTCACGGCCCTCGCATGTATTGAAGCATATCCTTTAAATCACATTTTCCATGCGCTCACTACGGATTAATGTTACTATAAAAAGTAAATCCAATTTCACGTCGCTAAAGTTGAATGGAACTCGTTTTAAAAAACCTCTGCAAATTAACAGAGGTCACTTGAACAAAGAAAACGAATTGAATGGAAGTCTGAATAGATGTCCATAGTGAATGCAAGTTGCTTTATCAGACATCCGTGAAAGTGAATGTGGGTTGATTTAGCTCAAATATCTACAGGTAAGTGAATGGAAGTCTCTTCGTATGAAAGTGAGCTACAGTCTTTTAACAAATCTCGATGAAAGTTAATCATGTGTTTTTTTTACTCGACACTTTAAAATCTAGCTGGGTGGCTGAGAGGTCGGAGCACAGAGCCAGCCCGACTGGGATCCTGGGTTTGAATCCAGGTAGCAGCCTCTTCATTAAACCGGGTTCTCAAGTAGCGATTTTGATGGTCGTAGCCTGGTCACCAAATTACTATCAAAGTTTCAAGTTTATTGTATTCAACCAGATGAAAATTCAAAGAGACCAGGGTAGTCTAATTTAAAAGTGTGACTGGGGCATTAGTCATTAAGTGGTTCTCACTTGACTTTGCCTAATTTCCAACTGAGAAATATATATTTGAATGCCATGCGACGAACATTCCTCTGGCGCCTCCTGATGTATGAATAAAATAGATCACTTGAAGGGATCCACGAAGTCTTCTGTGATAGCTGCTTTTTGTGGGCCCGTTCTCCAACACCGCGTGATGCGCTCTTTTGTAAAGTGTAAATTGTACATTTATTCGGCTTATGACAAGATGCCGACAGAACATTGACAGCGAATGATATATGGAGTTGGTAATATAGAGTAATCCTCCACTGCTGGTAATGTGGGTCTCGTCCTCTTCTGGGGGATGTGGACGGCCCATTCCATCTCAGCGGCTCAACTCGCGACGCACGCATGTGCGGTAGTCGTCCTTCTTTGGGCTCGTCCTGTGGTCCTATCAACGGCAGAGAGACCGAGAAGTTCAACTCCAGAAGTCTGACTGGGAAGGGGGCCCCTGCTCACTCAGGGGTCATGGCATGGAGCAGAACTGTTGCCCCTCCTGGGTTAAAAATCAGATTTTAAGTTTAGCGTGATATTATTTGCTTCATCATTATACATCGTTTTATTTGATTGCTTTTGTTTATTTTCGCTGACCCGGGGTTATTCTTGCAAATGGGACGACACTGGTCTCGTGCATTCTCACGTAGTTAAACAGATACATTTGGTCACCAATGACTGCACAAAAATCCCCATCGTGTAAAATCCCAGCTGTGAGGATGAAGCATTCTCAATTTGACTGCTATACGATGAACATTGGTCTGTGACAGGCACGTGGGAGAGTGCAGCGCCCCCAAATGTGTGAAGAAAAAAAAGTTACTTTAAGGGTTCTGTGATATCACCTTTCTGGAGCCATTTTCTACCACGGCAGAATGGACTGCTCACTTTTAGAGTTCCAAATGGAATTCTTCATCTCATGTCACGATGCCGAAAGTATATTTGGAAGAAAAAAAACCAACTGTCGGGTCACCCGAGGGAGAGTGTGAGTGTGATCTGCACGGCGCGGTTACCCGAGCGCCACGGCGCAGTCGGTCCCTCATGACGCCCAGGAACTCCGTGTGGCTCAAGCGGCCATCGCCGTCCTCGTCGAAGAGGTGGAAGACGGTGCAGACGAGGTGCGGCGACAGGTGCAGCCCCGTGGCCACGCGCACGGCGCGGCGGAACTCGTCTGCACAAGGCCACGCACAGGGGCTCGGTGCGGTGGAGGTTGTATACAGCGTGGTGTGCGGTGTCATAAACCAATGCGGTGTAAAGTGTGCGCTAAAGGTGTGTCGCTCGTAGGTTCGCTGTGGGGAGGTGTAGCCATGCATGGCCTGTATTGTGTATATTTTTTTCCCCAGTGGTTTCACTGTGAAGCGATGTAGCTATGTGGGATGATTCAGTGTGGTGTGCTCATGTTATGGTGCTGCGGTGTAACTCACAACGGTCTGGTTTCGTGGGTGCCTGCGTGTGTGTGTGTGCATGTATTCTCAAATGTCGCCGTGTGTGACTCCCGTATTTTTTGGCCCAATAGGACGGCTGGCACTAGGGTGCCCGTGTTTCCTGGTGAGTCTGCCTACAAATGACCCTTCCAGACTTGCACGTTTGTTCACATGCATCCCCTTCCCTCCGTCTCCCCGTGTGTCCCGTGTGTGTCCCCCTTCCCCGCCACGTTACCCTGTCCGATGGCCAAGCCTGCTCGCGTGTACATCTGCACAGCAATAGAGAAGTCCTCCAGGTTGTTTAGGAACTGGAAGAACGAGTGGAACTCCTCAAACGAGATGCCCTGGGGGCACAAGGGCAGAGAGACCCACAAACACAACAGACTGTTGGGGCAAAAATGCTGTTGGCGAGCACCTCTGAAGACTGGCACGGCGCACGAGGGGGTGGGTGGCCAGTGCCACACTTATCCGCCTTTGTCTCCCTAGTGGCAATGATTACACACCACACCAGGTACTCATTTGAGGATGAGTCGACTTAGACAGACACAAAGACACACAAAGACATGCACATAATACATACACACGGACAAACAAGCATACATATAGACATCGGCAGCATCAACTAGCGGGGTAAATGGGACAGCTCCGGGTTAAGTCTTAAATTGCGTTTGTGGAGTGTGGGGGCAGGGCGCTGAGACCAGGAGGTCAGGGACGGGGGATTGGGGTGGGAGGTCAAGCGTGAAGCATCAGGAATGTGAGATTTCAGGAGCAAAGGGTTGGTGTGGAGAGGGAGTTGCAGGTGAGAGTTCGGGGGCCGAGTGCTTCGGGGTCGAGTGAGAGGCCCGGCGGGTAGTTACCTGTCCGGCGGGCACGCGTGCAGCGAGATTCTCGGTGATGGCTGCGGCGTCACGCACGTCCGTGTAGCGCAGGAGGACGCGCGCGAACGCGCCCTCCGAGATGACGCGGCGCCCGTGCGCGCACGCCTGGAACTCGCGCCACACCACCTCCTCCTGCAGCGCCGTCGTGAACCTGCGGGCGGAGAGCGTCGTCGTAGCCGTTCAACGTCGCAGCGTCGGCAAAACGACGATGGTTTGATCGCAAATGCATCGATGCGTCGACTCGCTCCGATTCTCGCAATACACGCTTTTGAACTGCAGGCATGCGAATCGGTTATTGGCAACGTGCGCGTGTATTGTAATTGGGAAGGTGTGCCCTGAGAGTGGATAAAGATGCCAAATGACGGGACTTCAGAAGTGGTCCTGAGACATCAGCTATGGCATAGGGCGGTGCACTGCTCGCAGCAAGTTCTGAACGAAATTTGATTCTGTCCATCCCATGGCATGACGACGATGGCACGAATGGAGAACAAGTCGTAAATATAAGAATGCAAAATACAGGATACAACCACCTCTTACCAAGCCCTTCCATCGCCAACAATTAGCCACCAGCATCAGTAACTATACGACCTCCCCCCAGACCACCAACGCTATGACCAACTTTTCGTCCCATTACTTCCACCACCATCCCCACCTGTAGAAGTCCTGGTAGTCCAGCTCTTTGTCTCCGTTCCTGCCGAACAGGTGGACCAGCAGGGTGGTGTCCCCGTGCCTCTTTACACTCGCCGCCTGCCACCGGCACCAACAAGGAGAGAGGCACAATGACGGGGAGTTCGCTTCACGGGTGTCCCCTGCCCCCAACAGGGCCTCGCGAAGTAGCCACCACCAAGTCACCCTAGTCCCAGTTGAGACACCAAACGTCGACTATTGCCAGCGGCGGCTCGTGGCTCCAGTTTGGGGAAGCTGCAAATTCCAATCGCGGGTTTTCGAGTCTCAGGTGCCAAGTATAATGGGATATTTGATCATGGGAATACAGGGGGCTATGTGTGGTGATCGTGATGCGCCAGTGCTGGGCTCGGAACCAGCTGGGTTCTCCTGGGAGGCTGCGTGCACCTATCAGCTGGAGAAAAAACGCTGCTGATTAATTCCCCTGCATGCTGCACCCTGAACACCCAAGACGGAGCCTGAAGCTTCACCCAAACTGGGGCCAAATGTTGAGCTGGCACCACTGAGACCCTGGTTTCAAATCTAGGTTTCAAGCCACCTGTAATTAAAGCAGGTTCTCAAAGACTTTCAGTTGATGCTTTCACCATGGACACCAATAACTGCGCAAAAATCACGTCAAGTTTTGATTCTTCAACGCTGAGAATTTAGATCAGTTTTACACATAATGCAGGGCCGTCGGGAAAGTGTTGCCCCCTACTGTGGGTATTTGTAAAGGATCTGAGAGCTTTCTGTGTGATATCCATTTTCTTGGGTTGTTCTCCAACAAAATAGGCCGCTCTGCTCTCAAAGAGTTCCAAATTAGATGTTTTTTATAGTCACACGACACCGACAGCACAATCGGGAACAATTGTGGACAAACGTGATTTGCAGCAAAACGAAAACAATGCTTGCAAGTGTCACCCAACCACAGCGTCTGCGTGCAGCCACGGAGGACTGACGGGGCACGTGCCGCTGGCTGGGCGGTCAAACCTTTACCGGCATCGTGGCACACTCCTCCGCGCCGGCCTCCGCCCTCCGCTCGTTGCGACTATTGAAGATCTCCTGCATCTGGATTCAAACGCATACACAGTCTATGTCAACAGGCGCGAGACAAAGATCCCCCGTATAGCCTTAGCAGACTGTTGGGGCAAGTGCTGTTCACGAGCACCTATGAAGCCCAGCACGGCACGCGACGGGGTGGGTGGCCAGCACCACGCCCGGCCACCTTTGTCTCCCTCGTGGCCATATTTACACACCGCACCAGATACTGTACTCATTCAAGGCTGAGTCGACCCAGGACTGGTTGAAATAATCGTCACTGGTGTTGGCCATGAGCGGGGATCGAACTCGGGTTGTTAGGTTCGGAGCGCAACGCACTAACCGTTACGCTACCGCTCCCCACACGCACGCACATTCAGAGACACACACAATGCTTTGAGATCCACACACAATGCTTTGAGATCCACATACAAACATCACCCACACATACACATGCAGAGACGCATGCAAAATGGCATAAAGGTGCTTACACATGCATGCGGACAGATACGTTTTGCAGACCCGTAGACAATTACCGAAAGACACGCAAACGCATGCACACAGACACATGCACATACAGACACACGCAGTAGGACACATACACATATCGACACACAGACATTGCCAATATGCAAATAAAACACATCCTTATATAGACACAAACACACACGCAGATGCGTACGAATGCACATACAGATGCAGACACGCATGCACACAGACACATGCATGAAGACATCGAGATGTCATACAGTCACACGCAGACACACAGACACATGCAGACACGCACGCACGCATGACCCCGTTCAGTTACGTGAGAGGACGCAGGTTGGAGGCTGCAGGCTGAGTTCAGGTTAAGTGACCGTGACCCTTGCTGGTGGTGGTGTTCACTCGTTGAATGCAGGAGGGCACAGGTGTGGTCAGTGAGTATGAGTGAGCTCAAAGGTCACGAGCGGAAGGTCGCAGGTCAGGTCAACAAGGCTCTTGTGAGAAGGTGAAATTTTCAATCTGCAAATGACTGCCTAAAACATACCTGTCAACCCGTTATCAGTGCCCTACCTTATTACAGGCCAATTCAGACCTTATTGGTGACCCCGTGCCCTTATAAATTTCAACGTTCATTCTACGAAGTCCCATCACAAGGGAGAAACACAAACAAAAAGACAAACATTTTTTTGGCCATATTGAAACGTCTGTACGCCGTACGGATGTGAAAACTCAATTTCCCTGTACAATAAAACGTGTATATCGTATGGGTTGACAGGTATGCTAAAACGTTCATAGAGATATGTTCATAAAATAACCATTATCCAGGTGGCTGTTCTCTTACAGGAAGGGTTGCCCTGCTCTGTGAGAGTTCCAAATGATTCCTTCATCTCATGACGTGGCACAGATAGCTCAATCGGGATAAAATCTGGATAAAGTACACATTTTAAAAAAATGCTTGACATGCAATAAACCTATGGCTACAGGTAGGACCTCCATGAATTACCCAATGCTTCAGTAGACTGCTAAGAAAGTGAACGGCGGTCGTTTTACGAGCAGATCTCTGCGAATAGTTTTGCTGTGGTCTGCGTTCTCGACATACGATCGAAAAGGCATAACTTATAATACTGGTCGAGGGTCGAGAATCAGCCCATCGCAGACCTTGGGTCAATTATAATTGCAGTTACAGCAGTATGGTCAGCTGAAAGTACAATTACATTTTGACTGCAATTCATTACAAGTGGCAAGTAAGTGACCCGTGGTCTGACCCATAGTTCGTCGCGGGCCAGCAAAATGAGCAAGTCAACAGTGGCCATCGTTTAGATTGACTCGTCCCTGGCGTGAGAATGTAGAATTCCCAACGAGGAAGTGCCATCAACGGGAGATGAAGCACTGCCCATCTTCATTACAGAGCTGGACAGTTCCGCGATTACAGATGCAAATTTCATTCGTATAACCATGCAGTGGCTCTTTACTTGGGCAGAATCTGTGAACCAAACGAGGACAGTAATTCAGATGGAAATAATTTGTCCAACTTCCTTGAGAAGGGAAAACGATTCGTGAAATGCCGCGGTGTCGGATGTATGCCAATAAAACAGGCTTCTTCATTTAGTTACGTGTTTGTCCCAAACCGCTGACTCTGTCGGTACACAGCCATATGTAAATACTGTATATAACCTCGAGATGATTACCTTCACAACGATGCCCCACGTGTATTATTATTATGGTGATTTACACATTTCCAATGCTGCGTTGTGGAACTGCCCAAATGTAAACAGGAAAAGTGAAAAGGAGACGCGTGGCATCACTGGGAAAATTCACCGTTAGGCGCCACGGTACCATCCCGAACCCTAACCACACTCACTGACCAGACCCTAACACGAGCCACTGGGAGGTTAACGGTGTATGGATTCAGAGATCGATATCGATGATTAAGCTCACGAATTACGCATCTTGTCGTGTATGTAAAAATCTGTTTTACAATTTGTGTATGTTTTATGTAATGGGTTCACACCGCCCCCAACAGCCACTCGACGCGCGAACATTTACCGCAGTCCTAAGTACAATGGATTATTGAATCGAATCGCCATCCTGCATCATGACAATCAAATTGCCGATGATGGAATGGGTGCAGTCGGAACACCACTAACTACACGAGCCAATCAGACCATAGCCCCTACCTAAAGAGTTAACCAGACTCTTAACTATAACCCTACCACTGACCCTACCCCAACTCATAACCACCACCTCTGCTGCTTGACCCAGTCTAGGTGTTTAACTATTAAAATATCCTTCAATATTCAATTGCCATGAATCGGAGTCATAATCACATTGAGTTTGCCTTGTGGGTAATGCCTCATTTGTGTTGTCTCATTCGTGCCCATTAAACTGCCTCTACTTTCAAATTTTCCACTGTCCTCAGTTGGTACAACCAAGGAAATATTTGCACAAGGAATTACATAAACGGAAAAGAACCGATCCTCACATCCACGATTTGATGCGTGTGTCACGAGAGCAAGAATCAACATTGATCGCTGAATCGATACGCGTCTGACTCACATTCGTTTTAACTTTTCGTTCACTTTTAACTTTAACTGCTGCTGTTCAGTGCCTTGGTGGCCGATATTGGGTGAGGGGCGTCGAGGGGAGAAAGGTCAAGGAAGTAGAGGTCAGGAATGAGAAGTCAAAGGGTCGCAGGTCGGGCTACCATGAGGAACTCGGTCTTGTCGATGTGCTGGTTTCCATCCGCGTCCAGCATGTTGAAAGCGATCTGAAACCCGGCCAGGGGCTCTAGCATGGAGACATCGAGGCACGTGGAGACACCGAGACACGTGGGGACACATGGGGACACATGGGGACACGGCGACACATGGGGACACACAGACATGTGTAAACACAGAGACGCACGGACGCACAGAGAGCTTGTGGGGACACATGGGGACACACACAGACCTGGGGACACAAGGACACGTGGGGACATCAAGATACAAGTAGACACAGAGACATGTGGGAGACAGACACAAGACACGTGGGGATGTGCGGAACATGTGGATGACACGTGGGAGGAAATGGGGACAGACACACAGAGATACACTCGCACGTAGGGACATAGAGACGTTGCAGAGACAATGAGCAAATTGACAGACACGAAACACGGATGCACCAACGTAAGCACACAAGTACGTACACGCATTTACAGGTACACACATATACAAGTAGACACATACAGTAAAACCACGGCTAGGCAGACTTTGCATTTCTATAATTAATTCAGCTCAGCTTTCGGGGATGAGATAATTGTTTTTGTTTCTTTCGATTTAAAGCTTTCGTGACTGCAGGGATTCATCTTCTTGGTTCTTTCGGTAAAGTCACGTAGAAGGGAAATAATAAAATAATAAAACATAATAAAGTAAAAATTCTCACGTTTCAGAGCTGTCGGACGCTGTCTCTCCGACAGCTCTGTTTCTTCACCTGAGGACGGCTGCTTGTGTTGCGGCCGAAACGTCGTGAGAATTTTTTTTATGTTTTATTTTTATTATTTTATTATTTCCCTTCTACGTGACTTTACCGAAAGAACCAAGAAGATGTTTTTGTTTCGTAATATTTTTTATTAATTTACATTATTTTAGCAGCTGGCCGGAACACGAATCCCCACCCATCCGTCCGACTAGCCGGGGTTTCATTGTCTACAAACGCATTGAACAAGTACACAGATATACAAGTATAAACATTTACCAAGTGCACGCATGTATAAGTGCCCACGTACACACACATACAACTACCCTCATCATTACATATACAAGTAAACACATATACGGGTACACACACATACAAGTACTTGCAAGAAGGGGACATTTAACCATACTTCATCACACTCATCAGTGTTGGATGAAGGTTGGGGGGTTCTGGGACCGGATCAGATATCACTCACCACTAATGTTAGCAGTGGCTAGGAATCGAACTCAGGTCGCCGGTTTCATAGTGCAACGTGCTATCCACTGCACCACCGTTTCACCCCTAGACACGTATACAAGTACACACACACAAGTACATATGTGTAGTGGCATCGCCGGATGTCACTGCACGCCACTGTGTGAAGCCGGCCTGGGACATCGCCGCGCGTGGCTGCAGTGCCGGCCCTAGCGGGCACGACCAACACTGCGGGGCAGTGGTGGGTGGCACTGCACTCTGTGTGTCGTGCCAGCCCCTGGAGGATAGGGGGCGACAGTGCCAGGGACGGTACGGGGTTCAGAGGGGGCCATGACCGGAGGTACCAACCCGGGGACCCCCAAAAAGGGGGCTGGGGGGACCACGTGTCCAGGGGCAGGTCCTTCTCGAGGCTTCGAGAAGGTGGGCGTGGCCAGGGGCGGAGCGAGCTCCGGGACGGGGGAAAGAAGTGGGAGCCCTGAGCGGCACGGGTGGTTGTCGTCCGAATGAAGATCTCCACGTCGTCGCCTGCGAGAGGAGCTCCAACTACAGGACCCGGACAAGAGCTGGGGTCCGGTCCGCGATAGCTACCCCGTGTGTTCAGAGTAGCTGGCCCGGAGGATAAACCTCCGTAGGTTACCTGGTGGAAGGGGCAGTTACTCTGTTGTGTTGGGGCTATTGTTAAATAAACGTGTTGCCTCCAAGAAGAGGTCTCTGTCTCCATCTGTACCCACTACATATGCACCAGTACACACATGCTAAAACTATTTTCATGTTTCCAGGTAAACCCCACTAAGCGAAACAGCTCTCTTTCAGAAGCGACCTGGGCACAAATGATAGCTCAATGAAGTGGCTTATCACGTGGAAATTTATAGCAGCCAAATACTCTAAACGCATGTTTCTAAATGTGAAAGGAAAACCCGGATGACCCGGAGAAAAATCTATGTCTCAAGGTCGGGATAAAAACCACGACATCCTGCATACCAGATGAGAGAGTTAAAATCTCGCCACCACGGCACATTCTCGCCTTACATAAATATACACACATACAGGTACTCAAGAACACGTGCGCATGCACACACAAAGGTACGAATGCCCACGCTCACTGAACGCAATGAGAACGGCCATTGCGAGTCTAGTAATGGACATGATGGGTCACACTGGCGCTGATGCTGATGAAGTTGATAAGGATCACGGCGATGGCGCTAATGAGCGTGATGAAGCTAACGAGGAGGGCCTGATGATGCTAATGAGGAGGTGACTGCGAGTCTCACTGGTCAGGATGCACAGCAGAAACAGGTAGTCCGAGTACGAGATGAGCCCTGTGGGGAGACAAGGGGGGCAGGGAAACAAGGGAGCAGGGAGACGAGGGGACAGGGAGATAAGGGGACAGGGAAGGGACGGGTGAACAGTGATAGGGAAATACAGAGACACAAGGTCAGTGGGCGATAAGGAGCGACAAGCAGCTGTCAATGTGAATATCAAACGTTGTGTCCATCGCACAATTAAGACCTTGTGTGCTACCTAGAGCCGATGTGTTTGTATGTGTGTGAATTTTGTTTGCATATATGAATGTGTGTATGAGCATATAAGTGTACATGTGTATCGTGTACATTTAGAACTTTGTATCTATGAGTCTGTATCTGTGTGTGTACGTATGTACGTTCTGTGCACACTTTACCGTTTTGACCCATGGAATGGAAGAGCTGTGACCTCCTCTCATCCAGGGCTGGAGTCTTTGCCAGAATGGATTCAACTTCCTGTGCAAAGCCAGAGTGGGTGTGGGGGGGGGGGTCAACATTTACAGCGCCTTCGTCTGACTCTGCGAGGCTTGAGTCAACACTGACCCTGAACGAATACCCGAGAGCCCCTTCGCCTGGATCTATGTGGGCCTCAGGCATCGACACTTTATACAACGAATCCTACGGGTGTGACTTAATCCGAGCACCGGGATTCAAGTCTGCCTCTCCGACCCTTCGTGCACGTGCTGACGTCACCTTTTCGGTGAGAATCCTCTTGGGAGCGTCGTCTGATGAGAGAGGGGTAAAGGAGATGAAAGATGAAGGGTTAGCGGTGGCATCATTTCTGTTTTTGACAGTGGTGAGGTGTTCGGGTTAAGCGTCACATATCTTGCTTGGAGGTGAGTGTTGTTAAGGAGGCAGGATTCGGGGTTATGGGTTAGCGTCTTGTGCAAGAGGCTCTTGGTTACAGACAGGTGGCTATAGGTAACAAGACAGGACAGTGCTGCCATCGTCAACATCAGCATCATCACCATCGTCATGTTTATTTGTCATGCGAGTTTCACAACATAGGACTCTTTGCACAAACTTCAGGAACACGTTTTCAGACGTATGTCATTAGCCACCGATACAGTGAAAAAGATGCAACGCACAAACACGACAAGTTCTTGTTGGTACACACCGAGGCTGTGTGCCGATCTGTCCAGAGTGTGAGGAAGCATGAATGAGAAGCAAGTTGGGGGGGGGGGGGGTGAAAAACGATGGAAGGTGCGCACCGCGGGGAGAGTTGCGAGTGACGGAGTCGACGAAGTCACTCGGGGTCATGTAGGGTCGGCCCTGGAAGCGAAGCGACGCGAACGAAGAAAATCTCAGTTCCCGGGGGCCGGGGGCACGGGGATGGTGCCGCTGAGTGAAACAAACACAGAGACAAAGATCCCCCTGTAGTTAATAGACTGTTGAGGCAAGTGGTGTTAGCGGGCACCTATGAAGGCCGGGTTTTGTTTCGGCTGCTCCGGTTTGATCCGACAACTAAGCATTCATTGACCGATAACACCTTCATATATAGAGGACAACACAAAACTTGTACAATTGTTAACGCCTACTCACCACCTGGCTACCTTCTCCCGTTCGTCTGTGGTTCCTCCACATGTCTCCGAGTCGTTCTATTCCTTCGAGAGTGAGTGAATACTGTGTGCAGCGCGGCACATGCTGACATTATTACATTTTATTATTATCGACACAAACACATTGAGAGTCCGCTCATGACCAGCCATTCGACCCCCATAAATGAAACACGCGGGGCCAAGGCTTTCAGCACCAGGGACAGCGCCCGCGGCCTCATTCTCACACGCGTGCAACAACAACGCCACCTCGTTCATCCATCAACAACAGAGCGAGTGACAGTCGTTTAAGCAGACAGCCCCCCCGACAGATTCACTTTTCACACCAACAAGACAAAGCTCCGTCGTATAGCCGGTAACAGACTGTTGGGGCAAGTGCTGCTAGGGAGCACCTATTAAGGCCAGCACGGCACACGAGGGGTTTGGTGGCCAACACCACGCCCGGCCGCCTTTGTCTACCTAGTGGCGGAGTTTACACAGCCTACCAGGTACTCATTTGAGGCTGAGTCGACCTAGAGGAGGCCCAGGACGGGTTCAGATAATCGTCACTGATGTTAGCCGTGAGCGTGAATTGAACTCGGGTCGCCGGGTTCGTAGAGCAGCACGCTAAGAGCTACACTACCGCTGCCCACTATTGAAACCAAAATACACAGCACACATACACACACGTGCACGACTAAACACAGCCAACAGGCCTGCCGCATTCATCCATCAAACAGACTGAGTGTCCTCAATTTAACCAGAGGGCCCCCGACAGATACACTTTCGCCACATAATACACACCACACCCCCCCTCACACGACACAAATACACACCGCACACATAAACCACTTTTCACCACACATACACCTCAGTACTCCACACACAAAATAATACACTATACACCACACTGAAAACACACCACATGCGTCAGCCAACATACACTCCAAATATACCCGTATAGCCTTTCAGACGGTGGGAGCAAGTACTATTGTCGAGCACCTATTAAGGCCAGCACGGCGCACAATGGGTTGTTTCCAGACCCACAATCAGCCGCCTTTGTTTGTCCAGTAATGTTTACCAAGCACCACACCAGGTACAACAGTCGATGCGAAGCTGTCTGTCCTGGTGTGCTGCGTAATCCACGCGAAATTTGGCTGAACGTCTCGGGTGCAGAGCCATTCATGAAGGACTCGAGGCTCGGTGGATCGAAGTTTCGTGGGTAAAAGCTCATCGTCATTACCGCGTGGTTATTACCGTGTAAACGCTGCCCGGATAACAACATACAATGACGCAATGTCCAGATCCACAAATACGAAGGAGAGACATCACAGCGATCCCACTCCGCTGCTCCTGAGCAGGCGGCTCTCTGGCTCAACCACCTCGAACGTGAAATTTCAGTTGTTGCTCTGCATCTCCATACGCCAAACGCAAGAAGAAGAAGACTGTGAAAATGTTTTACAGAACCGAAGCTACAGCAATAAACTTGCAAGCCACAGAGCAAATGCGTTCGTGTGGGAGGTGGCCACGCGCCTCTGTTGACACACACAGAGCGACGTCCCAAATGACGTGGCCACTCATGTGTGGCACACTGACACAATTCGGCGACTCGCCCGCGAACGCGTTCCGTGCCCTTAATTAATACACCGGCCGCGAATCCTTCTCGGGGTTTCGCAAGCCTCGGTCAAGGACCAAGAGATGATCAGGATGATGACGACGACGGCGGCGGCTATGATGACTGACTGAAGCTGCTCGGCAAAGACGAGACGTGGAAGCGCTGCACCGTCACACAAAACGCGACCACAACCCTCTCGATCCATCAACTGCACTTACACCAAAAAGCGTACATTTGTCACACAAGCGATAAACTGGACGTTTTATGGCCACGAGCTCAGCTAAGTTTTGCATCCAGTCCGGCGGCGCTACGAGAATCCATTCTCAAGTTATCGCTTCCCGAAAGCGACTGCCCCTAACGTTTGACCGGTGATGGGAAGACCGCACCTGCGTGTGCGCGCGCGCTTCTTTGACCCCCGTGGCCGCGACCCCGAGGGCGAGAGCAGCGAAGGCGATGCGGGGTGTCCGCGGGACCCGGGGCAGGGGCCTCGAGGGGACGCGGGGGCCTTTGAGGCCACGCGGACGCAGGGCCCTGGCGACAAAGGCGGCGGCATCGAAGGCAGCGCGTATCGCTGACGCCATGGCTGTTAGCTGGCGGAGTGGCTGGACCTATGCTTACATGCACTAGGGATTGTGATGCTAGTGAGAGGCGTGATGCGTATCCAAGCTAGGAATATAGTGTTCTGGCGGTGTTGCTTATCCGTATTGGGTAATGTAACGTGCCTTTGTCAAAGTATACTTATCCGCACTAGGAATTGCGGAGCTTGGCCCAAACTACTTATATTCGTATTAAGCAATGTTTTGTATCATGTGTTTTGACAAGAGGTAATGCAAGAGGTATGGTACTTGAATAGATGCAGTATTGTATAGACCAAGACTTGTAAGCAATACATGTACTCAAAGTTATAAAATATAAGATTGATTTGATATTGTACAATCGTTTCATTAATCATACGTTTAAGCAGAAATGAAAAGCCGTTTAACCTACGCAACCCAGTTTCATAAAAAAAAATATTAAAACCCTTACAATTGCAAGAAAACAAACACGAGTCATGGCTTTGCATTTAAAACGTTAGGCTAGACCGGTCGATTTTCATCGATACTGGTAAAAAAAAAAGCACACACAGGCACCGTCAATTTCAGATATAATACATCAGACAATGTTCGTTTCAAATTCAAGTAGCTGCTGAATGAGGTTTCATTTCAATCAGATACTGGATGCGAGTGGTCGATATCCCGGTGACGTAAAAGACGAGTGAATTGTCCCCGACGTATCCCTTGCTGAAGAGACGATGTACCTCAAAGCGCCCTTACCTGGGTACATAAAGGCAGTTAAAATGGCAAGAGTACTTATTATGCCAGAGGTGGGAAATCTTTTTCTTATAGAGGACTAAATAGGACTCTATATATATCTATGAAGAGCCACACATTAGTTAACATTTAACTTTGACCATGGAAGGACTGTATTGACTGAGCAGGTGACTGAACGCACATAAAATTGGAAAGTTTCAAAGGTCCAAAATATTCCTCTCCAGTACCCAATTAGTGCACCTAAGATTGCAGTGAGGAATATAATTTCCAGGTGGTTTCTGAGAGGTAGGCCTCGTTTGGCCGAGGGTCATGTGACGTTAAGTTGCGGGTCGTATCCGGCCCGTGCCACCCCTGACTCAAACCAATATCAGAGCCACTGAATCGGCACAAATGAGTCCCTGCTTTTAAACGCTGGATCTGGCTGTCTCTTCGAGGGTTTATAATGACTCAGAAATATCAAGTTGGCACCTGTTATATCCAGGATTAGAATCCAGGTTTCAGCCGCCAGTGATTATACCCGGATCTTAGGTGTTGAGATGATGTTTTCAGCCTGGTTACCTATGACTGCACAAAAAACATCTCAACGCATTACTGGATATTTGTCATTTACTCGGCACACACGGCTAACATAATTGGCGAATGTTTCAACGAGCCCTGGGTTCCCAGCTTCTAACCTGCATGGTGAGGTATGATCAAACAACCCCATAACCAACATATTTATCAATACATCGTATGATCAACACATAGCAAACCATAATATACAAAGAAAGTGCATGGTCTCGCGTTGAATGAAAAAGGCCGACAGAAGTGAATCCACAAGTAGGTCTGAAATTATCACATGAGGCTGCTCTGCTGATTTGATGCTTTGCTTGCAGGCAGTATTTTGGAAGGATGTCTTCAGCTTCTGACATAACCATAACTGTGATGAAAGAAAAGTGTTTCCAAGCTCATACAGGAATAGGGGTCGTGCTGATCTCCTTTAATGGCTCTGAGAAAGTGATGAGAACTCAGAATGCCACAATAGGGGTCAGATTATTCACAGAATAATCACTTTACTTGCCTCAAAGTGGTACTCATTTCACTGATCCTAGAAGAACAATGATGGAGCCCAATCGACTCCCAATCAGAATTCATACTTGTTTGAACATATACTCTTTGGACTTTGAACAATGACCAAGGCACAACAATAAAGTAATGATAATACTTCACTTGGAATGTCAAATATACCATTTTATTACAGTACTGTGAGGATTTGGTTGGGGTCTGTCCAGACCTCTCCCCAAAAACACTCGTAAAGCCGTCCAGCCACAGGAGCTCTAAGAGCATGGCCACCCCTCAGATCGGTTAACCGGAAACGAAAAACCACCAACCCCTGTAACAAACCCATTAATATTTTCCACAACATAAACACAACAATAAAAAAAAACATCCACTTGCTCGCATCACCCTGAACGTCACCAAACCACGTGAATCCCGTTCGGGTCTGATGCAGAGAACAGCTGGTCGCCTCGGATCCCTGAGATAAACTCAAGGGCAGTTTTTGGTAAACCAATCTGAGTAGCCGTGCTCAAAGAGCTTGTTTGAGTGGACGGCTTTACAAGTGTTTTTGAGAGGAAATTCGGATGGACCTCAACCAAACCCTCACAAATGGCGAAGCCAAGCTGCTGAAGGGTGGGGGAGGGGCCCTTCATCTCCAGAGCACAATTCCGCCCGCCATCAGGACAGAGTGGGGGCAGAACTCCTTAGCGTCGGGGTTTAGCGGCTCATACAACATTTACTTAATTTGCTTGTAGAGCTTTGGGTAATAAGTGATCACAGATCCATTATTTTTATAAAGTAATTTTCGCGTCATCGCGAGGTCGCTGTATCTCCGCTTGTGGTCCAAGTGTCACCAGCGGTGGCCGGAGAGGAGGCAGCAAGTTTCCCAAAGGCGTGTGCGCAGCGCCACATCTTCCACGGCCTGTGCAGGCTCAATCTGGTGGCCATTTTCCAGGTAGGCCCAAGGGCGGCCTTTCAGTTCGGGGGCAGTGGCAGCATACGTGACACCGGCTGCAGCCTGGCGGGTGGACTGGGATATGTAGGAACACAAGGGGCAAGTCGAGACACATAAAGAGACAGATGACGCAGGGACACATGTGCATATTTAACTTGCTAACCCACCCCTACTGGACATGTGTGAAAAATAGTTGCATAACTCATTGGATTCCTCCAGTCTAAATAAATATTGATTCTGATGCTGATATGGGGAAAGGGAGACAAGAAACTCAAGGGACACATCTGGATGTGGGCAAAGGAAGACAGAGAACACATTTGAACATGCAGAAAGGGAGATCGAAAAATATGTGGATATGCAAGTAGATGATAAAATAGACTTATATTAAAGTTGAGTTAATATTGGATTACTTTTACAAGTGTTACTGTGTCCCCCACGTTCAAGGCAGTCAGACAAACAGACTGAGCTAATGCACAGATGCTTTCAACCTTAGCTGGAACGAGTGAAAAACCAAACAGCACATAAGTGTTAATGCCCAGCCAGCAATATAAATGCACACAATGGATGGGTTAGGAGTGTGAAGGGACGTTACCCGGAAGAGGAATCGGCCCGTGAGCCACTGGCCCATCCTGAAAAAGGCACCCGCGTGGCGGTAGAGTTCAGAGTCCACGACCCCAGGGTCCACGGCGACACTGGTGACATGGCCGCCCCCCTGCTCATGCAGCTGACGCGACCATAGCGTGAGTGCCAACTTGGAGCGGGCATAGGCGGCGTATGAGGAATAGCGTTCGCTGTGGGAGGATGGAGGAGGCACAGAGCAGCACAAATACATGCACAGAGACCAATGCATGAATACACGTGCACACAAGTGCTTCTGCATGAGTATCGTCATCACCAGCAGCCAGAGATATCCCATTCTCCATGAAGGCCTACTCCAGCCACCGACACCCTCTGCCAATCTCGCAATGCAACAATTAATCTATTTCTTGCACAAGTGCTGATTTCATCTCTTCATCTCTGCACTGGATGTACACTCGGGTGTGTTCCCTGCTTTGGCTTCGACTTTGTCGTTAGTCTCGACCACTGACTATCATCCCATCAATAATGTGTCTCTAATTTGTGTAGGTTCTGTAAGCCACATGTTCCTCTTTTTGCCTCTCAAGTCGAATTCCAAACACGCAAATCTGCACTTTCTTTACGCACTTTCCATTTTCTTTGTCAATGTCCATATTACTGATCCATGTTTTACAAGGCAATATACACTGATTAAAAACGTTCCTCTTTAGATATATTAGCATGTTTCCTTTCATTATACATTTTCATTTTACAAAAGTACTCCATCCTGCTGTCGATCTCCTTTGAATTTCATCGTTTCGATCCCAGTCTACCTTCATATAATTTCTCTTTGTATAAATATTATGCTGTATTTTTCAAGTGTGTCCCTCCGATAGACATCTCCGAGTACAACTTGTTGTAAGTGACTTTTCATACGAACCAATTATTACTGTGTTGCAGTGGTAGTTGTTGCTGTCAAGCCGACCTGCAGTTAATGTCATGGAAGAGGAGGCGCCCAGCGCGATGCGTGGCCGACGAGACGCAGACGACGCGCAAGGGGGTCGGGCCCTCGGAGGCGCCAGTTAGAAGCGCCGTCAGCAAGAATGGCCCCACACAGTTGACAGCGAGGTGCTCCTCTAGCGCGTCAGCGCTCAGCCGCAGTGGCACCAGCATCACACCCGCTGCTCACGCGCACGCACAGGTACAAAGGGACGGGGTAAGTGGGCGAGCAGGTGGACAAGGCTGTGTCCATTCCGGGGTGAGGACTTTTTTCTTTTTCTCTACAACCAAATCACTAGAAATGTGCGTGTTATTCCCCTATACGTGGTAGGACTTCTCCGGGTACTTCAGTTTGATTTCACACAAAGTAAAATATAGCTTACAAAAGCAAAAGACCAAGCATCACAATGCGAGACACTCCTGAAAAGGGTCTTGAGACTCAGTGAGACTTTCTTGGGTAAAGGATATAAAACCAAATGTCAGACCACCATGAGAGCACGTAATTTAGGAGGTTGGGTGATAACTATGCATGTTGTTGAATCTGGAAGGAGGAAGCATGTGCTGGCTAAGTGTGGTAGCATCAGCAGAATTGGTAATGATGTCCGATTGATCATGAACTTTGCGAATGCGTGGACCCAGCCTCACCGTTGTTCACGAGGATGTGCAGGGGCAGCTTTCGTGATCGGAAGCGGTTCACAAAGTCTCGCACGGACGAGAGGGATCTCAGGTCCAGGTGCATGAAATCCACTGTCAGGAGGGAATGCATTCATTTTATATCAGGTGGTGCACATGTGCATGTGTATGTGTTTATCAATCACATAGTGATGCATGATTGTTCTGTTTTATAAAAACAGATAACCTGAGTTTGAGTCCCTGCCATGACTAACATCAGTGGGATATGATATTAGTACCGATCCTGGGCCTTGCTCTATTTACTAAGCTCTCAAAGAGTATCTGATGTGGTGCATAGAAAATCAGCATTGGGGAGACAAAGACGGTCAAAGGTCATGCTGGCTACACCATCCCCTTGTGCATTGCTCCAGTCTTAATAGGTACACACCAACAGCACTTGCCCAAACAGTTTTGTGTGTGTGCAAATAATTTAGTAAGTACAAATGATATTATAAAAAACAAATACGAGTAGAAATTCACTTCATCTGTAAAGTGTAGCAATGGAAATTATTTACCAAGGAAAGCCTCATCCAAGTCACTAGATTGTATTTGAAGGAGGGTCCTGCATTCGAATGTTTGGCAACGCCATGGTAGAAAGCTGAAGTGCCCAGGGAAGGCTCACGCATACGAGGAGTAAAACTCAACCCTGTCATTGTTTGGCTACCTTGGAGCCCCTGTCTACAACATCTGGCAAGCCCAGTGTAGGTGGTCACTCATCTAATTACTAACAAGGCTCACACCTGCATGTCTTTTGAGATCCAAATAGAATGGAGGGTCAATTAGTGTGATGTAATTAATTAAGGTGATTTGGTGGTTGGTAATTTGGCTATTTGCCCAAGAACAATGTTGGTTTTAGAGAGAGACTAGCTTCTGTCGTGGGAATGTGGAAATTCCGCCACTGGCTGCTAAGTGCCACCGAGAGAAGCTGAGTACCACCACACAGGTAACGTGAGGTTTTGCGGTCGTGTAGGTGGCTTCCATAGGGTGGCGTGGGATGTTACGCACCATCGTCATTCCCCGTGTCTGAACGCAGGGCTTGAGCGGCCTCGTTCCCTTCCTTCTCATTGTTGGACGCTGATACACGGACGAAAACACAGGCAAGGACAAAGCAATTAAAACTCAATTAGGAATTGGACAAGTAAATAACTCCTTGACAAACTGAACAAAAATAAGATTATTAATAAGCCATAATCTAGTGATCACCATAAAAAAGGACACATATATAAACAGTCTTGTGTATAGTATGTCAAAGTACTACATAATTGAATAGTGTAGAGTTCATATCCAGTATAAACTGCTGCTGGCTAATTCCTAGCTCAGCTTCAAATTGTGGACTTCCCTTGGGGCTTTTCCACACTTTATTAGATTTTACTTGCTCATTTTGCCAATATTCACAGATGATGGATGTATCACTCTGTATCTGTAAATATGTATCTGTCTTTATGTCAGCCAGTATGTCTGCATTGTGTGAATCTCTGTGTCTGCCTACTCATCTATGTTATAAATACATGAACAAGTCCGTCTGTATCTTGATTTAAAATCCAGACCACGGCTAACATCAGTGGAAAGTGATATTAGGATCGGTTCTGAGCTTGCCGTCGGTCGACTCAGCCTTATGTGACCACCTAGTATGGCATGTACTCATTAGCACTGGGGAGACAAAGGCGGCTGTGCGTGGTGCTGGCGACACTACTCTCTCGGGAGTCGTTGCTGGCCTAAAATAGGTGCTTGCTAACAGCACTCCCCAAAAAGAACTGCTTATAGGCTATACAGGGGATGTGTTTGTGTCTGTATGTGCATCTAAGTTTATGTCCATCTGCATGTCTATGCGTCTTATTGGTCTGTGTGTAACCAACGGTCGTACCAAGGATGACCCACGTGTTTGTGTCTGTGTGTAACCCACGGTGGTACCAAGGATGACCCACGTGTTTGTGTCTGTGTGTAACCCACAGTCGTACCAAGGATGACCCACATGTCTGTGTGTAACCCACGGTCGTACCAAGGATGACCCACGTGTTTGTGTCTGTGTGTAACCCACAGTCGTACCAAGGATGACCCACATGTCTGTGTGTAACCCACAGTCGTACCAAGGATGACCCACGTGTTTGTGTCTGTGTGTAACCCACGGTCGTACCAAGGATGACCCACGTGTTTGTATCTGTGTGTAACCAACGGTCGTACCAAGGATGACCCACGTGTTTGTGTCTGTGTGTAACCCACGGTCGTACCAAGGATGACCCACGTGTTTGTGTCTGTGTGTAACCCACGGCCGTACCAAGGATGACCCACGTGTCTGTGTCTGTGTGTAACCCACGGTCATACCAAGGATGACCCACGTGTTTGTGTCTGTGTGTAACCCACGGTCGTACCAAGGATGACCCACGAGTTTGTGTCTGTGTGTAACCCACGGTTGTACCAAGGATGACCCACGTGTTTGTGTCTGTGTGTAACCCACGGTTGTACCAAGGATGACCCACATGTATGTGTGTAACCCACAGTCGTACCAAGGATGACCCACGTGTTTGTGTCTGTGTGTAACCAACGGTCGTACCAAGGATGACCCACGTGTTTGTGTCTGTGTGTAACCCACGGTCGTACCAAGGATGACCCACGTGTTTGTGTCTGTGTGTAACCCACGGTCGTACCAAGGATGACGTGGGCTCCCAACTCAGCCAGTCGCCTCCCTGTCTCCAACCCGATTCCTCGTCCACCTCCAGTCACCACGGCAACACGCCCGGTCTGGCGGGGCAAAGCTGACAGCAGCAGGGTGCATGGGGGGTTACCAAAGTCAGTCCTTTATTGAACCGTGTGACAGAGCAATCCCATTTGTAATAGTCCAGGTTCAATACCTCTCTTTTTTCCCCCCTCTATGACCGACTGCCTCCATTATTCGATAAAATATGCCTACTTTTTGTCTAAAAAGTCTTGAGATGTCCCCGCATTTAGACCCGGGGTCGGCAACCTGCGGCGCCGAAGCCACATGTGGCCCTTTGAGGAGTGCTTCGTGACGTTATTTATTAAGGACCAGCCGTCTCGTATTCACTCACATGCATTGCGGCTCTTGAAAAATTTAGTTTTTTTTACAGATTTTTTTAATCTTCTTATATTGGTTGCCGACCCCTGATTTAGACGCAATATACATCTGCGTTCTACTGTAAATAGGGAGAACCTGTAGCTTGAAAATAGCGTACCTTATGTAACAATCCGACAGATCTCTTCTATTTAAATGTTCATACTCTATCTCCATGGGACTAGGGGTAATCCATGCAGGTCGTCTGACAACATCAGTCAGCCATTGAGATGGCAACACCTCCATGAGGAACATCTGAGATTATTCACTCATGTCCTTTCGTTAACCAGACAACACCTTTTAAATACAAAATAAGTCTGTATTCTCTTTATGGTGAGCATCGGGTGGTGTTAAAAGTCGTGGTGGAAATTCCACATTCCTGTGATTAGTATTTCCACAGGATGGTCGGTGTTGACTTTTTCACAAAGTGGTTCTCTGTCAAAGTTATGATAATTATGGTTTATTGATGGGGTTGCTGAAAACTATTATGCGAATGGTGCCAAACCAATGAATGACCCTGGCAGGCATTGTAACTAGCACAAAAAAAAGTGAGTTATATTGTCGTGTTTAATTTAAGTCACCTATGACTATTATTTGGGTATTTCGGTAAAGCCACGTGGCAGTCACGAAAGCTTTAAGTCAAGATCACCGACGACTGTTAAATATAATTTGCAATTAACAAAATCAACCAAAATTCCCACAAGTGCAGGGATTATCATGCTCAGCCATGGTCAATCCACTGCTGGATTAAGGCCTCCTTCAAGATGCCCGTGGGGTCACAAACACACAACACAGCAAAGTAATTACAAGCCTACCAGGCTAATGTCAGGTCAAAGTTAAAAATGAACCAACAACAAAAAAAACCATTAAAATTAATCTTTCATCATAATACATCCGCAATGACATTGTAGCCGTGGCATTAAAAACATTTATTAGAAAAAAAAACAATCATCCTCTACAACAATTGTATTAACATCGCTAGATTGGTAAGTGGCTGATTGGGGAGGGCCTCCCTCCAGCAGTGAATTGACCACGGCCGATTGACCGAAGGCCCGAACGAAGCCACGGCCTCGCCTAGAATCCCTGCCCGTTTGGGGCGACCGTAGGCGGCCGGGGCTCGCGCCGCGGGAGGGGGATCCCCGTTCTCACCTCGGGGCTCAAAGACCGGCGTGACTAGCTGCAGCAGCATCACTCTTATTCCGATGTAGTAAACGTGAAGCAAACATTTAAGCCTGTAAAAGGCCAGACTTATGTTAAAAGTGCACATGATTATCGCTTATATTGTTTACGATGCACTTGCGTTCGGAACTTAAATGGTCATATCGCCCCCTAATGCCGTTCGTTGTTCCGAATTCGTATCTCAAAATGTAATTAGTTTTACCCAATTAACATGAGTGTACATTTCTCAGTTTTGCTTTGCCCCTCGTGTAATAATTGCCTGTTGTAATGTCGAGTTCTAGAAAGCGTCTTCTTGGTTAAGGGCTCTCATAAAGTGCATCGCAAGCTGCGGTGAAATTAATTTCCAAATCCTAGCGTCGATAAGAAAAAGCAGGAAGCGCTCGATTAGCTCCATTATAATAACGTTTTAGATGCTCGTGCGACGTTTTAAAAGCAAATTAACATTTTACGATCAATAATAATACAAAATGTAGCTACATGAACGTTAATATAAAAAAAAATAAAAGCTATGTTTCCGCCCGGTTTCGAACCGGGGACCTTTCGCGTGTTAGGCGAACGTGATAACCACTACACTACGGAAACTTAGGTACCAACGTCGCCCGCAATAACCCTAACGAATGTTACACAATCCTCAATGTTGTAAGTAAACGACGTTTCGGGGAACGGGCCTTCTTTATTGACACGTAGAGAGGCCGTTGAGATAGACTGGATACGATTTGGAGACTGTCCCTTTGAACACTTATGAGGCCTGATGAGAATTATATTTGAAACGTGTTTTCTGATTGCCTCTTTTTTTTAAATGCCAAATTAACAGTTACCTAACTTTAACTGGTGAGTTCTCCTAAATCAACTAATATATTAAAAAAAAAACTATTAAATGTTGCTGGCAAATTAAATTGTGGGAATGTTCTTCAACATATACAGTATTGTATTATTACATTCTTACGTTCATATAATACACTTCCAGGCATTTAAAGATGTTTACCAACGATACAATTACACCAAGTTATGGTTTACCGGAATCTTACATTTTCCTGGAGTAAATCCGACGAGCTATTAAACTCTTTTCCACAGTCGTCCAGTAGGGGCGGGTCAGTTTAAATGTGCATGATCTGCACGTTCCGTCCTGTTCATGTTTCATCATTTGTGGGGCCGTCCATAAATGACGTCACACGATTTTGGACGATTTTTGACCCCCCCCCCCTCGTCACACGGCGTCACAAAAAGTCAGACCCCCCCCCCCCTCAAATATGACGTCACAAACCATATTTCCATTTTGAAAATCAAACATGCTTCAAATCACTTTAAACGATTGTCATTGTAGTGCGTATTTAATGTGGCGCTGCACTCTGATGATGTCGGAGAAAACACGTATTAAAAAGGCGTTGGAAAGCTTAATGGAGAGTACAATTATAACAATCATATATTCATTCCACAGAATGAAAAGCCCTGGTAGAATCATTAGAATTAAAATGTTAATAACAATCATTAAAAAACATGTTCAAAATGTATGCTTCTCCATTCTCCCATGGAGAAGCAAAATGCTCCTTCATGGAATAAATAAAAGGTGACCTTAGTAAATTTAAATAATCAAATAGTTAATAATGAAAGTTATAAAAAATTCGTGCTGTTATAACAATTCTAAATGTTTTTAAAGTTGCGCATTTTGATGTGACATTTCTCAAACCCCCCCCCCCTCGTCATAAATGTCTGACCCCCCCCCCAGGTGCGTGACGTCATTTATGGACGGCCCCTGTGTACGCCGTGTAAATGGAACAAAACCTGAAAGTGCAAGCAAGCGGCATGGAGAGATGCACGCTGGAGTTGCACTGACAGAGGAACACATGGCCTAGAGAATATAGATACACGACGAGGCCACTTAGTCTGGCTTTGTACGTAGCTTTGCTCTGCTCCTATGAGTCTAAGCCATTAACACTGGACCCTAATGGAGACTTAGTCTGCCTCTGAGCCTCATGCATTAACAATAGCGCCATAGGCATTGACACTGAACTCTAAAAGAGCCTTATTAGTTTGGCTGGCTCTGAGCCCCAGGCATCATCTACAGAGTGGTCCGGACGTATTGTGACCTCCGATTAATTGACCCCTAATATTTTTCCTATGTATATTCATTTCTGTTTTAAATAATCGTTACGTAAAACATATTACGTTTTAGATAATTAAATGCGGGGGTCACAGGACATCTGGACCGCCCAGTACACTGAACCCGAATGGAGTATATGCCTGGCTGGCTCTTTGAAACCCAAACATTGCCACCGAACCCTAATGGAGCCTTTGACTGGCTCTTTTAGTCTCAAACATTGACACAGAACCCTAATGGAGCATTTGACTGGCTATTTTAGTCCCAAACATTGACACATAACCTTAATGGAGCCTTTGACTGGCTATTTTAGTCCCAAACATTGACACAGAACCCTAATGGAGCATTCGCCTGGTTGCTCTTTGAGCTCCAAACATTGATAATGTACCCTAAATGAGCCTTAGACTGGCTCTTTGAGCCGCAAACATTGCCACAGGACCCTAATGGAGCCTTTAGACTGGTTCTTTGAGCCCCAACATTGCCACTGAACCCTAAATGAGCCTGGGGCTGGCTCTTTGTGCCCCAAACATTGCCACTGGACCCTAATTGAGCACGAGGCTGGTTCTTTGAGCCGCAAACATTGCTACTGAACCATAAATGAGGCTGGCTCTTTGAGCCGCAAACATTGCCACTGGACCCTAATTGAGGCTGGCTCTTCGAGCCCCAAACATTGCCACAGGACCCGAATTGAGCCTGAGGCTGGCTCTTTGAGCCCTCAGCATTCAGGGTCATTGCTGGGGGGGGGGCTCCGTTTTTCCCAGGCCGCGTTGCTAGGCAACGTAACGGAGAGCACACGCACCACAATATAATTTCATTACGAACGTACACAATTCTATAGAATGACGAACACAGAACGCAATTATAAATCGGCACTTTTTCCGTTCTTTTTTGTTGTTGTCGTCTAGCGCTGCCGAATCTACCCTGGGGGCGAGTTGCGTTGACGGAAACGCGCGAGAGAGGCGAGGCGAGAGAGAGAGGCGCGGCCTCTCCTCGTCGAGGCCGGCGTCACTCGTGTCAGGAAGAAGGCGTCTCGGGCACACGGAGCGCGGCGTAAAAGTTCGCCTCGAATGAAGCTCGCGAAGTCGGTGAAATCGTTCACGTGAATTCGTTTTGCGAGCGCGGATTCAGGACGGTCCCCCCCCCACGTGGCGACCCCCCCCCCCCCACGAGGCGACCCCCCCCCCCACGAGGCGAGCCCCCCCCCCCCACGGGGCGAGCCCCCCCACGAGGCGACCCCCCCCCCCCACGAGGCGACCCCCCCTCCCCCACGAGGCGACCCCCCCCCCCCCACGAGGCGACCCCCCCCCCCACGAGGCGACCCCCCCCCCCCCACGGGGCGAGCCCCCCCACGAGGCGACCCCCCCCCCCCACGAGGCGACCCCCCCTCCCCCACGTGGCGACCCCCCCCGCCACGTGGCGACCCCCCCCCCCCCCACGGGGCGAGCCCCCCCCCCCCACGGGGCGAGCCCCCCCCCCCCACGGGGCGAGCCCCCCCACGAGGCGACCCCCCCCCCCCCACGAGGCGACCCCCCCTCCCCCACGAGGCGACCCCCCCCCCCCCACGAGGCGAGCCCCCCCCCCACGAGGCGAGCCCCCCCCCCCCCCACGAGGCGACCCCCCCCCCCCACGAGGCGACCCCCCCCTCCCCCCACGGGGCGACCCCCCTCCCCCCCCTTTTTTTCCACCGTTGAGCAAAGAACGCGGCGCGAGGGGCGGGGGGAGGGGCACGTGCGGGGGAGTTTTTTCCGCGCTCGTAGGCGGCGGCGGATGTGACGCGTTACTGCAGCCCGTTAACGTCTTTCATCACGTGGGGCGGGGGGTGGGCGGGTACATGTGTCGTTAAACCCGCCGCCACCCGACACGGCCAATTAGTAAGGGTTGTCACGTATTAAACGGAACGTGACAATTCGTAACGCTTTGTGTGTTTTGCTCAATTAATTGCGTGCTTAGATATCGCATCTTTTGTTTATAGAGTTTTCCGGGGGAGTTTGTGTGCAGTTATTTTTTTCTTATTAAACAAAAAATATAATGTGTTTTTTTAGCGGTAATGCGATTACTTTGGTCATCTTCGCCGCGTCGTTGTGCATCCCGATTTTTGGAGATGCCGATAATCGCGATATCCTCCCGGTTAACCGCAATGCCGACTCAGTTAACCGCAGTGGCGACCATGGGGCAGATTCGTCCTTCGAGGAGTTTGTGTTGAGGTTCGCCAAGAAGTACGGCTCCCAGCGGGAATACGACGAGAGATTCGCCGTATACCAGGTGAGAGAACTAAGGGCAACATGCGGAATCCCAGGGTCCAGCCACTGTTCATAACTGAGGTTCATTCTTTCTAGATTTGAAGTTTTCGTGACTGCAAGGATTCATACTCTTTGGTTTTTTCGGTGAAGTCACGTAGGTGAAAAATTGAAATAAATTAAATCACGACCTTTCGGGCGCAACACAAGCGTCCTTCAGGTAGCGTGTCTCGGAGACACACTTCAGCGGTGTGCTTTCACTTAAGCGGTTGTGCTTTCACTTAAGCGGTTGTGCTTTCACTTAAGCGGTGTGCTTTCGCTAAGTTGTCCCCACCTGAAGAAGGACGCTTGTGTTGCACCCGAAACGTCGTGATTGAATTTATTTACATTTTTTACCTACGTGACTTTACCGAAAAAACCAAAGAGTGTAACTGAGGTTCAGACGAAGGCAACACGAGTGATCTGTTCGTGCAGTGTTAACAGAGGCGTAGCTAGGGGGGGGCAGGGGGGTACATATGTCCCCGGGCGCCAAGGTAAAGGGGCGCCAAAATGAGGCTTACAACGTTACATTATAACTTATTGCGGCGGGTGCGGCAGCCTGAAACTACTGCACAAATCTACACCTCAACCTAAAAGTTTATATATCCTGCCACACACAGCCTACATGTCATGTAATTACATTTTGGTACGTGATTAAACGGGTGGGGGGGGGGGGGCGCCAATTTTATAGTTCGTCCCCGGGCGCAAAATATCCTAGCTACGCCTTTGAGTGTTAATGACAGGCTCACAGAGCCAGACGAAGGCAACACGAGGGATCTGTGGGTGCACTGTTAATGACCGATACTCGTAGAGCCAGAGACATTCATCTTTTTCTTGTGTTTTCTAGGCGAGCCTTCGCCGACACGAATGGCTCAACGCCGCTGCGAGCGCCCGGCACAACGGCTCGCGGTGGCGGCCCCGCTACGGAGTGACTCGCTTCTCCGACCTCACCCCGCAAGAGTTCCGAGGTATGCAATCGAGAGAGAGACGGCGCAACACGAAGAGGTACTGTCTCATACTCTTTGGTTTTTTCGGTAAAGTCACGTAGGTAAAAAAATAAATACATGAAAAACAACTCAATTAAATCACGACGTTTCGGAGGCAACGCAAGCTTCCGTCTTCAGGTGGAACCGTTACAGCCAAAATCACTGTAATAAGTGAAGAGAGCTAATAGAGAAACGCGACTATATAGGGTAAGAGGGGGGGAGGAGCCGTGTGGAGTCGGGGAGGGCGGGTGCTAGGCTGAGTTAAGCCGATTGATAACATCTATTCATTATACAGGAGAGGGGGGGGAGGGTTAGTATTGTCTCATTATAATGGCCTTGTCGATCCTGCTTCGCCAGCACTTCTGATGTCCCCGATTCCAATCACTGCACCATATTACACTTTGGATACTTGTTTGCTGAAGATGAATGGCAGGTCTTCCAAGACGCCTGGTCGGCATGGAAGAGTAGGCCAAGATTCTCTGGACAGGGGTACTCTCGAACTGCCTCTAGTGGAAGTCCTTTGACCAGCAATGGCGTGAGAAAGTAATTGCAGAACTCGACATTTAAAATTTAGATGTATTGTATTGTACAGGATAATCTATTTATAGATACCCCACTACTTTATAATAACTCTATTTCTTACCAACAGGTGATTGTAGTGAAATCCATGGCTCCCATATCTTAGAATCAGTATTAAAAGTTATACTGAGTGTACTGAGGTTGATGAGAAAGATGTAGAGGTTTTGAGATAACATCCTGCTTATTCTGTAATTTCCCCCGAATATTTTAGTGGAGTAGAGTATAAATGGAAGGGTTGATGTAGCTGTGACCATGTTTGTGTACCCACTGCTATTGATACATAGGTGCACACACGACAGCACCATTCTCAATATCTCGTGGTGACATCATGATGCTTGTGCCAGGCTAAGCTTCTTTTTGCCACACACTGGCTTATGTTCTTTTCCACTGCACCCCCTCATGCAGAAATGTTTCTGCTCGGGACAAAGGGCCCCCCTGCTCACAGTGGAGCCTCAGCCCCACCTGGGCCCCATGTTCAGCTCTCCAGTCTTCCCACGCACTTTGACTGGAGCGACAAGCGAGCGGTGACAGCTGTGAAGAACCAGGAGTCTGTGAGGTTCACAGCCAACATCAGCGCAAACATCATCAGTAATCGCCCTCCTTTATCAATGCCATCTTTACTACCAACTGCCTGCCAGTGTCACTGTCATCACTATCACCTCTACCACCATCCCCACCATCACTGCCTAAAGCTACCAAATTTATTGGAGGCTCCACCAAGACACATCATAAGCTGGCAGGTACTCCTCCCGCCAAACCCTACCTACTTTTACATAGCCACACTCGCCCCACCTATATCTGATAGGCCCTGCTCACTACTCTGTTAGCATCAATCACCGCTCAGGCAGCCATGGCCTTTGCCCATATTATGAGTCGAGCACGAGACCAGAAATTGTAAGCCATGACACTATCCTGATTTTTTAAAAAGCTTTGGGACAGCCTTTTTGAAAGCTGGACTGTCCTGGCCAAAACAGGGTATTTGTTTGGTAGCTTTAATCACCACTGCATGAGTGCATGTCCACGTACTCACCCATGTACATAAGTGTGCATGCAATCTTCTGCAAGTATACTCATTCTTCCACGCTTGCCCTACGCTGTATACCTTTGTGTTTGGTGTGTGAATAGTACTCAGTGACATGCGACCCATGTGTCCCCATGCCCATGTACACATCTTTTCCACCAGTAGCCATGCTCCTGTCTCTACCTGTGCCCGTATACTGGCATATGCATACTCATCCTATGTGTGCTTCAGTCTGTGTGTGTATCATGGGGAGTGGTTGCACAGTGAACCTGGTAGTTCAAATCTCAATCAGTCCTGAGCCTTACCATGGTTGACTCATTTGTAAATGAGTCCCCAGTGCGGTGTGTAAACATCTGCACTGGGTGGTGGTGGCCATACCATGCCATCGTGCATTGGCTCCAACAGTCTGTTACAGCCTATAGGGGAGGATGTTTTTCTATTTCCTTGTGATTGCATTTCTGCCCCTGCATGTGGAGTGATTACCACCGCGCAACGAACTCGGCGATCTGCTCATGGCCAACACCAGTGACGATTTTCTGAACCCGTCTTGGGCCTCCCCTACGTTGACTCAGCTTCAAATAAGTACCTGGTATGATGTATAAACATTGCCACGAGGGTTTCAAGGGCAGCCGGGTGTGGTGCTGGCCACCCACCCCCTTGTGTGCCTTGCTGGCCTTCATAGGTGCTCACTCACAGCACTTGCCCCAAAAAAGTCTGTTAAGGATACGGGGGATCTTTGTCTTTATCTGCCCCCCATGTGTGTGTCTGTCCCTCCATGAATGTCTGCATATCTCTCCATACAAATGCATACACGTGTGTGCCTGTGTGTGCGCCTGTGCGTGCGTCTGTGTAGTGCGGCGGCTGCTGGGCGTTTGCGTCCTGTGCAGGTCGTGGAGAGCGCCAGCGTGCTAACGGGGGGCCTCCTGAAGCCCCTGAGCGTCCAGCAGGTCCTCGACTGCTCCAGGGTCAACCACGGCTGCCAGGGGGGTGATACTGTCACGGCCTTCTCCTGGCTCAATAAGGTATGACCGTGGTCCGGCACACAACAGCAACGACAACAATGCCAGCAACTATAATGTCACCAACAACAACGACAACAGAAATGAACCAATAAGCATCTGTGATGTCATCAAGGTGCTTGCGCCAAGCTCGGTAACAGGGCTAACATGGTTTAACCTGCTTAAACCTATTTTCCAGTTTGCATTCATACAAGCCATATGGTACAGATTTTTAAAACATCCAAAGCAACGTTTGAGGATTTCTTTGAAAATGTTTAGCGTTAGGGTTACGAGTTAATTTCCCTGCCGGTCATAAAATTGGCCCATCTTTACTTTGAGATCAATTAAATGTCCCATTTCTGTCATTGTCTTATAAATAGTCTGGCCGCTGTCAAAGGAATGTGGAATTTCCATCACAGGCTTAGCTAGACCAACTGAGATGTCTACCACCTCACGTTTATACTTTTGACTTTTACATCATCAGCTTTCATTATCAGATTTTTCGACGATTTCATTTGTGGCTAATCTTTTTTATTCTTTGTTGTATGTGTATGTGTGTAGACACGGTTGCATTTGGTTCTGGAATCCTTGTACCCATTCACTAACAGTGCTGGTCCATGCCAGATTTTTACGAACTCCACTCCTGGTGTGGAAATCAAGGACTTTGCATCACACTCCTTCCGGTGCGTGCGTACAAGTAGTGTGAGTGGTGTGTGTGCGTGCCTATATCACTATGCATAAGTGTGTGTGCCTGCATATGTGTGTGCTTGTGACTTTGTGTGAAGAGTGGTAGTGTCGGGGTTAGCTTGCTGTGCTGTGAACCTGGCAGCCTGAAGTCGATTTTTGCTCAAAGCCAACATCAGTAATGATTATCTGAACTAATTCTGGGTCTCCCCTAGGTCGGCTCAGCCTCAAATGAGTATCTGGTACAGTGTGTAAACATCAGCGCTGAGGGATAAAGGCAGCCAGGCATGGTGCTGGACACCCACCCCCTCGTGGGCCAAACCAACCGTAATAGGTGCTCGCTAACAGCACTTGCCCCATGAGGGTGTTAAGACTATTGGGGTGATCATTGTCTTTGAGTGGTAATGTAGATGTTAGCGCACAGTTCTATGAACCCGGCGACGAGAGCTCGATTTCCGCTCACAGTCAACATCAATGGCGAATATCTTTAACCAATCTTAGGCCTCCCCTTGTTGGACTCGGTCGAGCGTGGTGCTGGTCACATCACCTCCTTGTGCGCCATGCCGACCTTCATAGGTGCTCGCTAACGGCACTCGCCGCAACAGTCTGTAAAAGGCTATGTGGGGGTTCTTTGTGTCCCGTGAGCAGCGATGACGAAGAGGCCATGATGGGCTGGTTGGTGGGCCGGGGTCCGCTGGCCGTGAGTGTGGATGCAGTGAGCTGGCAGGACTACCTGGGTGGCGTGGTGCAGCACCACTGCTCCTCCTCGACACCCAACCACGCCGTCACACTCACCGGATACTCACTTGGTACGCACCGAAACGCTGTGACCTCCAGCTGGGCTATCGCATTATTTAAGTAATCGATGACTTTCCCGATTATCAGTTCCATTTCCCGACTAATTGGACAACATCAAAATAATTGAACAAAAAAGTCTCAACTCTACTCCCATGTGAGCTTCTGGGTGAGAGCTGATTGGCAGGGCTTGATGACATTATCTGTATATATATATGCGCACATATATACAGATAATGTATATATATACATATATCCATTATCGGTATATATGTGCGCATGCATGTGTAAATATTATTCAGCGTCCTTACTCCGCACATTCATGCACGTCCTTGTGTGCTTATCTCTGTGTGTGTCGCTGTGTTTGTGTGTCCACTTGTGTAGGTGACCTCCCGTACTGGATTGTCCGTAACTCGTGGGGCCCGGAGTGGGGTCTCGATGGGTACATCTACATCAAGATGTTTGAGAACATGTGTGGTGAGCAAACGTTTAGCAGACCATGCAGCACCAGGCTCGCCACGTCCAGGACTCAAACCTATACCCACATATAGAGGGACCTAACTCTTCCACCATGCCCAGGATTCAAACCTATAACCACCTGTAGAAAAATCCTAACCTCACTTTTGCTCCAAGTTTATAACTGAAACCTCTTGTTAGTTGTAGATGCACCTCTTCACCGTGATCTAGACTCAAACCTTTAACCACTTCCACAGAGAGGTCACTTCACCACATCCAGGATTCATTCACACAAAGAGAGGTATAATGGAGATAGAGTAACGGGAGATGGGGAAATATGTAAATGGGATGAGGTGCATAATTTCTCCGAGGTTGATAACATGAGCACCACACTGCGGGAAATCAACTGAAGTCACTCTCTGAAAAGACTGTTCTCTACCATGGGAATATGGAATTTCCACCGCTGGCTTAGGGTCACCAACATAAATAAACGGTTCCTTATACTCGTTGAAGCAGGAAGATACATTGATTTGACGTCTGCTACACCCCATCCCCGATTCAAACTTATAACTGCCTCCACAGAGACCACACCCCACTCTGGAAAGACCTGTAATAGGTTACAACTTTCAGGGTGGTCCATAAAGATATTAACTATTGTTAAGTAATGTATTTAAACTTCAGTCTTACCTGCACGGTTGCATTTTGGGGTTTAGTGAAAGATAACATGTGAACCAAGAAATGAATAGCTTGGTTTGATTTCGAGAGCGCCATCGCATGAGCATTTGGACCAATTACAGCCAAGACGCTGGAAAATACCTAAGACTTTTTCTCAAATCTTAAATGTCGCCAGCACCATGGATTGGGATGTGGAGGATGAGAGCGATGGAACTCGCGCGATAACATATTCACACGGACAAGTGTTTTTTGTAGTTTTATTGAACCTGATAATAGTGGATGCCCTGTATACCCACTTCCTCAGATGTATGCTTCTCTAATCCCGACTGGAACTCAAAACAATTATTTTACAGCCACTCGTGAGTTCACTTTATGGCCTCCCCCATCCTTTGTCAGTTATATTTGACAATACTTGGCGAGTTGGGCACGGTGGCAAGGACTGTCTGGTTCACATATCACTCGTCACTGATGTTGGCCATGGCGAGGAAATCAAACTCAGGGTTGCCGGTTTCTTAGCGAAGTGCGTGACCCACTGTGCCACTCCTGCCACCAATTACATGTCCCATAACTTTATCTTTAACAGCTCTTACTGTCTCTATCTGTCTCTCTAGCAACTCTCATAATCTCTCTCTCTCCTCTAGGAATCGCTAATGAGGTGGCCACGGTGACAGTGTGAAGACGTCTTGAAGAATGGAGGTTGTTTTATGCAGAGGTTCACTTTGCGTATCATGCTGCTATTATTCACACGTTTAACTCGGTTAATTATACAATACACTGTTAATTATAAAGGAGGTGGGTTGCTCAGAGGTCAGAGCGCTAAGCTGTACACTGTTGAGATAATGTGATAAAACTGGGTTCTCGAGTGTAGCAAGTTGATGCCCTCTGCCTAGTTACCAATGAATGTGCAAAAAAACATGAAATATGGTTTTGCCCTCAATTTGGTGAAGAATGAAATATATCGGTTTTACTGTAATGCAACGAACATTACTATGGTGATATCCAATTCTACGGGCTGTTCTGTAATGCAGGGGGTTTCCAATGGATTCTTCGTAAAGTGACGTAACACTGACAGCACAATTGGGATAAAATTGGGAAACAGACTTGTAAACATATCTCGCATTAAATTGAATCGTAACTTTAATAATTTCTAATAAACGAAAGAGAAATGTACAAACAACTTAAAACATTGTCTTCCAAAAACGTATTTAAATGAATGTTATTTTTGAAAGTATAATTGTGCAAATGACAATGTTGATGAAGATAGTTGTGGCGGATGCAATTTTGATGGTAATTGTCATGATGGTGATGAAAATATACAGCACAATACGAACAGTCCTCAAGATTCGAATTTCCGACTTATGTTATTATTTTTAACCATCCGACTTGCGAACATTCGATCGTACTTATAAACCGAACCGCGGAACTATTTTGTTTGGTGGAGCTGTCCTCTGTGAGATGCACACCCCTTCCGACAAACAAGCCAGAATCAGAACTCAAGGTAAGTGAAAATAAAACAGATTTCTTTTCTTTTCGTGTCCCATTATTTTAATGTTTTATTTACTATACAGTATTTATTTCAGTGTTACATGCAAATGTACAATTTCCTATTTATTCGTTTAACGATGTTTTCATTTTTTGTTGAATCAAAACACAATTTATAACACTACTATAAAATACAGTACAGCATTGAGTTCTGAGATACGAACAAATCGACTTACGAACGGGTCTTAGGAACGTAACCCGTTTGTAAGTCGAGAACTGTCCAACAATTTCAATTATATATACATGGATGAGGATCATGACAACTGGAGCAGGAAGGTGACAGATGGAGATGTTGCATAGGTGGAGGTAAGAGGTGCTGCATAGTTGAAGCGGATGAGAGCTCTCGTGAGAGTGGTGGTAATGGTGAGTGGTAAGATTGACGCTAGCTGTGATGACGATAGTGGTGATTGTGGCAGAGGTGATGAAATATGTAATATTTCTGGTAATTTTGATGAAAAGTTTTTGTGGTTATGTCTTGGTTGTGATGATGGTCGTGGTGGAGGTGATAATGATGTTGACGGTGATATGGTGGAGGACGAGTTCGCTGTACACATTATAAACGTGCCAAGACCCAATTATAAGTCTTGCAGTTCTGCTGACTGAACTATTATACCCTTAGCTATTTATGTGTGCGTAAAATCACATTCCTACCTTCAGCATGACTCGCTAGCCCTTTGAAGTGTCTCATTCCCATTTACCACAGTCACGGTTAAATATTGATGCCACGGGGCCTCTAAATGTTCACCTTGTGTCGCACTTGTGAAACCCCCTGTTAGTCCGAGTCTAACCATTGACGGAGCGTAACTTTACTCACAGCAAGGCTCAATAAAGGAAGATGCGACATGAGGCCGCTTCCAGTTTACAAGCGCAGGTCGAGAGGTTTATGTGTTTAAGTGCGGCGACGGAAGCAATGAGTGGCACGCGCTCTCATCTGCTGTTGTATAACCATGTCAGAAGAAGCCTTTTGTGTCGTTTAATCCCTAATCTGGGGAATTTATCGGCGTATCGTTGAAATAGGTGTTGATTCTTTTTTTAGTTGTATCTTTCATTTAGTCATTCCAGTGCAATTAAAATGCCAATATCAATGTATCACCGTTGACATCTCCGCTGTCGTGACTGCTATTATCGTTAGTGTCATCGTCATCATCACTATTACGGTTAGAAAAGTCGCCACCACCTTAATTACTACTAACACCTCCATCGTCATCCTCCGAAACACGGAGACGATGGCATTGATATGGAGGATCTCAAATAGAGAAATTAGAAATGAAATTGACTTCTCACAGACACCAAGAAAATGACGTACAGGAAGTGATCACGAGGGTAATGCAATTCAAGTTACACTTCATCGCCAAAGAGATGACAAAGTTAATTACAGGGCAAAAATAAGTGGTTAAGATGAAAACTCGAGTTTAGGAGGAAGACTGATTACAAGCAGATTCAATTGACAAGAGAAGCTAAATCATGAAATGGATGTCACCACCAAGTAATGAAAAATAACCAAGATTGTAATGGACTGGGCATTCATTGAAAGTAGGGGGGGGGGCAAAGTAAAAAAAAACTAGAAGAGAACAAGCTACGTGGAACCACAAACAGCATGTTGAAGAAAAGAAGCGATATGGAGAGGGATGAAAATACAAAATTTTAGAAAAATGTCCGTGATTCTTAGTCAAGAAAAATAACAAAAACGTAATACTATACATGGAACTGAACAATCGTTAAGATTTGAGAGAGATTTTAAGAAAAAAGCATGTCATCGATGTCATATAACCAATAAAAACAGCAAAAATTAAGTTGATGATTGGTAAAGCTCGACTAGTGGACTGTAGAGAGCAAGATGGAATCCTAATGATGTAAACAGAATGCTCCATAGTAGAAAACTAGATTTTTTTTTAAAGAATAATATAATATACCCCAGAAAACATCAATATTCGAGCGAGGAGGAGAAGATTCCAGGTGTCACATTTGAAAGAGTAACCATTGACCTTCAAAGTACGAAAGGAAGAACTGGACAAGATTGAACAACTGAGCATTATCAAGGAAGCAGGCCTGAATGTTGCATCGAAATTAGCGCCCCTTTTTACGGAACGTTTACATGAAAATGGAACACCCCAGTCCTGGAATAATGCTTCGATTTGTCACGTAATCAAAAGGAAGACAAGGTAGCCTCCTATAAAGTGCATATAAATCGTTAAAAAATAATATAGAGAATTGAATAATGGACAATTTAGAGGCCAGCCAACCACAAAATACATGTCAGTAAGGGGAGTCGGGTAAGGAAATGTACTCTCAGCAGAGCTATTCGCAGTGACATAAAATATTTTATTCCAACTGAATTGGGGAAACAAATGCAGACACATAAATGGGACAAATATTAACCACCTCAGTTATGATTTTTATATCGGCATTATATAAACCAAATGGGAATGAATTACAGGAAACGACTGCAGAACGTAACAGGGAAGGCTGCAAAGAATCCCTGAAGATATTTGTGTTGTGTTACACTTTGTGTTTGTTTTTCTTTATTTTTACTCTTTTTTTTTGGCCTGCACTAGTTTCCTGTTATAGGGATGTAATCGTCACTTACAGCTTTCAAATTGTAAACTGTGGACAACGCAAGTCGTGGGGTCACGGAGATCGTCGGGGGGAGGGGGGGGTGGAGGGGAGGAGGGGGTGGGGCTCAGGGGGCTGCGCGTGTACGAGCCGAACTCACGCGCCTCCAGCCTCGTGCGCGCACGAGATCACGCGGAGCTCAACTCACCCAATTGCAAAGACAAATATCTCGCCTTTATACCCCCTTTTAGCAGACTGTCGGGCTGAGTGCTCTTCGCGGGCACTCACGAAGGCCGGAACTAGACGCGAGGGCCGTGGGGTGGCCAACACCACGCCCCCGGCCGCCTTTGTCTCCCAAAGCGGCGATATTTACTACGCGCCGCAGTAGGAACTCATTTCAGTCTGAGTCCACCTAGGGGAGGCCCATGACCGGTTCAGATAACCGTCGCTGGTGTTGGTGGTCGTGAGCGGGAATCGAACTGGGGCTAACGGGTTCGTGACGCAGCGCGCTAACCGCTGCACCACCACTCCGCGCTTCCACGACCACTACGATCACCACAACCATATTACACCAGTCAAGCAATTTAAGGCCGAATCGATCTAGGGGGAGGCTCAGAACCAGCTCAAATGTTTGTCATTGATGTCGCACATACATCGTGACACATTGTGACGTGCCCAGTCTTTAAATACGAGCAAGACTACCGTGCCTTGTAACGTATGAACCGAAGTGCGCCCCGCGAGCTGTAGGTTCTCCAAACATGTTTTGGGACCCTCAAAATTTGGAAATGTTGCATTCTCATGGTTGGAACAAGTCCATACTATTTAGGAGCAAGCTCTGTTAGCGAGCACCTATTACTCATTAGCATCTATTACATTCGCTATAACCCGCGGAAGCACCTGTACACCCGCGCATGTTTACGCAATGACTCATTAGTGGCGCTTGGCACACGCACACTCAGGCACACGCACGCGTACGGCTACACATTAACGCATGAACAAGTGCACGCATATAAATAGCCCGCCCGGTCGGAGACCCGGACCTCAGAACTCCCAGTTAGATCCCGGATCCTCGTCCCCAGACCTTAGTTCCCCGAGACCGAGGGGAGTACTAAGGACCCTCTCCCCAACTTGGATTTTGGTCCACAAACTCAGGAGTACGGAGTTCAACTCCAAACACTGCATTAAATTCACAGTGGTGCTTTCAGGACTGCGTAGACCTAGGACATCAGAGTTCGATGCCGGACCCAGGTGGCTGGGGATTTTTAATTTAGAACCCATGGGCATCAATTCTCGCGCCGCTAATCAAAGATAACGAGGATCTGCGTTCAATATAAACTTCATCAACGACATCATCATCATCATCACCACCATCGTTGAGGAGCCATGCGTGGTTACCTGCTGGCCGCCCTCGCGGTCATCGCCGTGGGATGGGGTGAGTAAGCGGTGCACTCGTGGAAATTCCACATTCCTGTGTCAGAGGCGTGTTAATACGCTCAACTGCTTTGGTTTCCATCAAAATGGTATCAGATTTATCGACCTCGAGCGGCATTTGAACTGACCAGACATCAATTTAGCATAATTGCGCCACCCGGTCGGATGTGAATTTGGATTAAATTATTTCAGTCCAACTAATTATTTCAGTATTTTGATAGATTAATTATTAGGCTCACACGAATTCAGAAAATTACTGTTCCACGAATTAATTTCTGGGAAACCTTTTTACGTATGAATGTTTTGTTTATTCTTGATTTGAACAGTATTGATTTTGCAAAGTATTGATTTTGTCTATCAATGCTGTACAATATTCTTCTGATGTTGGCTTGTACAGCGCAAGCACGGATCACGTGTTGTTAACCCAGAGGCTGTTTCACCGTGTTTTGCAAAGCGCTCGAAGTCACGAATTTCCATCGTCCATTCCTTAAACGCTAATTATTCTAATACTGTATTGTAAAGAATTATAGCTTGCGGGGTTTGATAAATCACTGGGGATGAATTCCATGTTGTAATCGGCCAGACCATTTGTTAACCAAAGCTGGATTCCATTTACGTGATGCTCATCAGCAAAGCGTGGCCTCTGAGACGAATCCCATTGGGTGATCATAATAAAGCCAGTCATGATGGTAATGAGATGTTACAATCCACTAAGGGCCCAGCAAATGAACTGAATGAATCGCTCCATCTCACTGGTGGATGCCCTCTCCAGCGTGTTTCGTTCTTTGGCTCTCACTTTGTTGTTCATCTCGACATCTTTGCCATCACCCCTTATCGAGGGCATATCTCACCATCGTGATGCCACAGTGGCGAGATGTTAACTACCTCGCCAAGTGTACATGAGGTCATGGGTTCGATCCCGACCTTGACGCCTGCTCTATATTTGGAGTTTGCATGTTCTCTCCGTGGTCGCGTGGATTTTCCTTCGGGTCCTCCGAGTTTCCCCTCCTCATTTAGAAACACGCGTTTAGAATATTTGGCTACTGCTATGAATTTCCACGTGATAAGCCACTTCGTTGAGCTAACCACTTTGTGGCCAGGTCGCTTCTGAAAAAGAGTTGATTAGCTCAGTGGGACTCACCTGGAAAAACAACATATATATAGTTTATCTTCTAAATCGTAAGAGTATATCCTGCAGAAGCGCAGTCACTTTTCTTAACGAAATTAGATTGTTCTCTACTTTGCACGTCTTCTCCGAGTGATGTTTCTATTTCAGCTTCTCGGGGTAGATCCGAGCATGCTCCGATTGCTCAATGCTTCTTTACGCACCGTTCATCTTTCACTCCATCTTTCTTTTGCCAATGTCTATGAACAGAAACATAATCATTAAAAAGCAACGTACCATTCTTGCGCATTAATTACCCCCCCCCCCCCCCCGCAAAGAAAAACCAGTGCATATATGATATGCTATGACATACGGATCGTTCCATTGGGGTACCAAGGTGACGTGGATACAGGTAGGAGTCTAGGTTTATTTGACACTCACGAGGAAGGCCTGGTCGCTAAAAGGGGGTGTCATACGCATTTATGGCCGCCAAGGGCGCCTAAGCCCAGCAAACACGCGCGCATCACGAGCTCCAGATCACGCGCGTTCTCATCCATCGCGTTGATGATGAGCCACCGCTTGTAATGATTAAAACGAGCAAACCGCACGTCCTTTGTACTTCACCGTCCGTCCCTCTCAGCCAGCCAGAAAGACTTTTAATTTTATAGAAGATCCTGTCTCTCTCCACCTCTCTCTAGCCTTATCTGTGATGTATATGGGGCCGTCCATAAATGACGTCACGCGATTTTGGACGATTTATGACCCCCCCCTCGTCACAAAGTCAGACTCTCCCCCTCAAATATGACGTCACAAAGCTCTGCCCCCCCCCCCAAACCATATTTCCATTTTGAAAATAAAACATGCTTCAAATCGCTTTAAACTATTGTCATTGTAGTGCGTATTTAATGTGGCGCTGCACTCTGCTGTTGTAGGAGTGTTGTTAGAACAATTAGTGTTGTTATAACAATTCTATATTTATTTAAAGTTGCGCATTTTTATGTGACGTCACATTTCTCAACCCCCCCTCCCCCGTCACAAATGTCTGACCCCCCTCTAGGTGCGTGACGTCATTTATGGACGGCCCTTATCCCAATTTATGTATGTTTCTATTCCTTCTGTCCCCTCTTCGACCTCTTCCTCCCTCTATATCCATCTCCTCCCTCCATTGTATCTCACCCACTCCCTTCCCCACTCTCTCCCTGTTTGTCTCTCTCAGCTCTCACCCTCGCTCTCCTTATCCCCACCTCTCCCGTTCCCGTCGCACTCTCTCTTGCCTCGTGGGTCGATATCCCGACCCTGACGCCTGCTGCATATTTGAAAATTGCACGTTCTCCCCCCGTGGTCGCGTGGATTTTTTATCCGGGTCCTCCGGTGTTTCCCTCCATATTTAGAATCAACACGCGTTTAGAGTAACCGGTTGCTACAAATGTCCACATGATGATAAGCCACTTCGTTGAGCTATATCACTCGGGATAGCCAGGTCGCTTCGGGAAGAGAAAAAAAACCCACAGCTGTATAGCTCAGTGGGCATTAACCGGTAAAATAAAAATAATTAGTTTCGTTTAACCCCCTTCCTCAATCGCGTTCACGTGGTGGTATCCATGGCCGGGGAGGGTGGGTGGCGTGACGTCGGCACGCACGAAACGGACGTCATGACGCAAATATGCGTGCCCGCACCCACGCCAGCCAGCAAAACTTTACAAAAAAATTATGGTAATAGTAACTCATTTATTCGAGAATTTGTAAACCTGATTTTTTATTATTAATAAACAGAGCTACTGCCGTTGAGTAATGCTGAAGCTTGCAATGCAGAGGTCGCCGGTTCGATTCCCCGGCGCGGCAGTCGCAGTGGTTTAGGAGTGCACTCACCACCAAAAACAAAGACCCCCCCCCCCCCCCAGTATAGCCTGAGTAGACTGTTGTGGCAAGTGCTGTAAGCGAGCACCTCTGAATGCCCGGCACGGCACACGTGGTGGGTGGGGTGGCCAGCAGCACCACGCCGTGAGTCGGGACTCGAACTCGGTTCGGCGGGGTTCGCTCTAACCACATCAACTACCGCCCCCCCATCTCCTCTTCCCTCCCTCCTCCTGTAGCCCCGTGCCACGCGGTGTGCCCCACCTTCTGGCAGGAGTACAACGGCCACTGCTACTACGTGTCCACCGAGAGCTTAGCTTGGGCCGGCGCTCGAGTCTACTGCCTGCGACACGGGGGGGACCTGATGAGCGTCAACTCGGCGGGGGAGCAGGTGGGTGGGGTGCTCGGGAGGGGGGGGGGGCTTCCGCTCTCCCTACTCCTCTGGGATGGGGGGGTGGGGGGCAGTAGAGCTGATGTGTGTTTGTGGGGGTGGGGGCCCACTGGCCCACCCCCAACGGGGCCCACCCTAATAACCGCGATTCACCACGAAGGAGCGTGAACTCGGGTGGACCACAGGGAGCGTTTGGTGGTGCAAGGCCCGGCCCAATACGTACCTAGGGCCGGCCCTCAGGAACTGCTGATGGTTTTTTGCATAAATCACAAAGCCCGATGTACTTTCTGCGTCCGTTTTGTGTGTGTGTGGATTTAAATGTATGGCCATGCTAACACCGAAGCCTACTCACCATGGTCATGCACTCACCTACCCCTATCCACCATGGCCATGCACTCACCTACCCCTATTCACCATGGTCATGCACTCACCTACCCCTACTCACCATGGCCATGCACCTACCTACCCCCACTCACCATGGCCATGCACTCACCTACCCCTACTCACCATGGTCATGCACCCCCCCCTACTCACCATGGTCATGCACCCCCCCCCTACTCACCATGATCATGCATTCAACTAACTATCCCCTATTCACCATGGCCATGCACTCACCTACCCCCACTCACCATGGTCATGCACTCACCTACCCCTACTCACCAAGGCCATGCACTCACCTACCCCTACTCACCATGGTCATGCACTCACCTACCCCTACTCACCATGGCCATGCACTCACCTACCCCTACTCACCATGGTCATGCACTCACCTACCCCTACTCACCAAGGCCATGCACTCACCTACCCCTACTCACCATGGTCATGCACTCACCTACCCCTACTCACCATGGTCATGCACTCACCTACCCCTACTCACCATGGTCATGCACTCACCTACCCCTACTCACCAAGGCCATGCACTCACCTACCCCTACTCACCATGGTCATGCACTCACCTACCCCTACTCACCAAGGCCATGCACTCACCTACCCCTACTCACCATGGTCATGCACTCACCTACCCCTACTCACCATGGTCATGCACTCACCTACCCCTACTCACCATGGTCATGCACTCACCTACCCCTACTCACCAAGGCCATGCACTCACCTACCCCTACTCACCAATGGTCATGCACTCACCTACCCCTACTCACCATGGTCATGCACTCACCTACCCCTACTCACCATGGTCATGCACTCACCTACCCCTACTCACCAAGGCCATGCACTCACCTACCCCTACTCACCATGGTCATGCACTCACCTACCCCTACTCACCATGGTCATGCACTCACCTACCCCTACTCACCATGGTCATGCACTCACCTACCCCTACTCACCAAGGCCATGCACTCACCTACCCCTACTCACCATGGTCATGCACTCACCTACCCCTACTCACCATGGTCATGCACTCACCTACCCCTACTCACCATGGTCATGCACTCACCTACCCCTACTCACCAAGGCCATGCACTCACCTACCCCTACTCACCATGGCCATGCACTCACCTACCCCTACTCACCATGGTCATGCACTCACCTACCCCTACTCACCATGGTCATGCACTCACCTACCCCTACTCACCAAGGCCATGCACTCACCTACCCCTACTCACCATGGTCATGCACTCACCTACCCCTACTCACCATGGTCATGCACTCACCTACCCCTACTCACCATGGTCATGCACTCACCTACCCCTACTCACCAAGGCCATGCACTCACCTACCCCTACTCACCATGGTCATGCACTCACCTACCCCTACTCACCATGGTCATGCACTCACCTACCCCTACTCACCATGGTCATGCACTCACCTACCCCTACTCACCAAGGCCGTGGAGGACGCGTGTGGTATCTGTGGTGGACTGCGTGTGTGAAGATGGAACCCAGAGTTGTCATCGCTCACGAATTGCTGCAGAGAGAAGCACTGAGAGAGATTCATGCTGGGAATTGATTCACCGAGAGACAGAGGAACGCATGGATTGGAGATGTTTTTTTTATTAGAATTTACTTTATTGTCACCATCGCCTTTATAAAAGTAAGTGGGTTAGGGGGCAGGGCACGCCGCTGGACCGGTCGCCTCTGGTCGAGACTAAACGAGGGAGTAGCAGACCAAAGGAGCGAGCGCGCTTTTCATTTGCGTTCACGTACTGTGTATGCGTGTCTCGAGGTGCACCTAGCCTGGCACAAGAGTGCGTTGTGACACCTCACCGTCACTTAGGGGCGATTGGCGGCCGCTACACCTGTGGCTGTCCTTGTTGTTGCACCTGTTCCAGAACTGGATCGCGTCGCACCTTGCGGGATCGAACCTCTACTGGTTTGGTCTGCACGACCAAGTGACCGAGGGGGTCTACGAGTGGAGCGACGGGTCCCCCTACCTGCCGGAGCTCGAGTGAGCGTGCGCACACGTGCACACCTGTGTACACATACCCATACCCGTGCACACCTGTGTACACATTAGGGGCCGTCCATAAATGACGTCACGCGATTTCGGACGATTTTTGACCCCCCCCCCTCGTCACACGGCGTCACAAAAAGTCAGATCCCCCCACCTCAAATATGACGTCACAAAGATCTGCCCCCCCCCCCCCCAAAAGAAAACATGCTTTAAACTATTGTCATTGTAGTGCGTATTTAATGTGGCTCTGCACTCTAATGTTGTAGGAGAAAACATTAATTAAAAAGTCTACTTAATTAAGTAGAACGTGTTGTCTATATTTATTTAAAGTTGCGCATTTTGATGTGACGTCACATTTCTCACCCCCCCCCCCGTCACACATCGTCACAAATGTCTGACCCCCCCCAGGTGCGTGACGTCATTTATGGACGGCCCCTTACCACCCTTGTGTGCACATTGCCACCCCTATGTAAACCTACCCATACCCGTGCACGCCTGTGTACACGTGTGATATAGTAAATGGGGATGATGACGATGATGATGATGATGCGGATGATTCGCGTGCTGCAGGAAATGGAGACCCGGGCAGCCCGATGACTGGCCGGACGCAGAGGGGGGATCTGGGGAGGACTGTGGGGACATTGCAGCTGGGGACGGAGGGTTCTGGAACGACGGCTCGTGCCTCCTGTCCCAGAAGTTCATCTGCGAGAGCGGTGAGAAGGCACGCTTGCTGGGGGGGGGGGGGGGGGGGGTGTTGGGGGTTTGGAGGTAAAGAAATTACAGTGGTGATAGAGGTATGGGGTGGATATGCAGGTTATTGTGTCCTTCGTACAGATATCTGCAATTGTTCAGCACATTTCTTTTCAAGGACCTTTCATATTCATCGTGAAGCCAACTTAAGATATTTTTGTTATAACTGTTTTATTTTGTATACAATAATCAATGATGCAAAAAAATGTTTAACAACCCTAACACCACCGCACACCACCACCATTACACCATCATCAGATTGCCACAACTCTACACACAACACCACTGCACCACCACTGCACCACTTCTCCTATAATTTGTCTTCTTTCTCAACTGTTAGAAAAGTCGTGCAGTCTCCTTCTCGGTGCCCGAAGGAGGAGATTAAAACCCAATGACTATTTAATCACGCGCTGCGTGAGCGGCATACCTCCGCACGCCCGACCCTGCTTCTGAGAGTAACGCTCCCTTTTCCACCTTGTCCCTGCCCCAAGGCCCGGCCATGCCGGGCTGCGACGTGGGCTGGGAGCTGAGGGGCGACTCGTGCTATCTGCTCTCCGTGTCGCCCGAGCGCACCTGGCCGAACGCGCGCACCTACTGCGTGAGCCACGGCGGCGACCTGGTCGCGGTCACCAGTGCCGACGAGCAGGGGCACGTCCTGGCGCTCGCGCAGAGGCTCGACAACGACCCCTGGATCGGCCTCTCCCGCCTGGTAAGGAAAGCCCGACGGTGTGGCAGGTTGTGAGCGGCGGAGGTGCCGAACGCTGGGGCAAATCCCAGTTTTTTAACGAACGCTTTGGGACGGGTGATGCTGCTCGGGCATCACAGGCGCGTGCATGCGTGTGCGTTTGTGTCTTTTTCTTGTCGTTCAATCAGACGTGCACAGCGTTTGGCTGCCACGGGAACAGCAGTGACTTCCACTGGAGCACAGGAGAAGCGTTCTCATACAGCAACTGGGATACTGCGGAACCTGACATAAGGTGACCCTAACCCCTGATCCCTGAATGTCACCCCTAATTCTGGCCAACCAATAATAGCATACAGAAGCCCAAAGCAATGTGACTTTGACCCTGATCGCTCATCAATCAATATTCATTCTTACCGGAAATGTAGGTGTGTGTTTTCTGAAATTTTAATTGGAGAAATGAAGATAAATATAACTGTAAGAAATTGTAAACATCTCAAGATTGGCGTGTTTATGTGTGTGCGCGTAGTCCTGAAGCCCACAAGCTGTGTGTGAAGATCGTACGTATGCCTGGGGAAGACACGGGCGGGTGGATGACCAAACGCTGCGGAGAGGAGCGTCCATTTATCTGCAAGCGCGGCCTCAACAGTGCGTGATGGTGGTTGTTATTGTCGTGGTCGTGGAAGTGGGGAGCAGTAGTGCAGCGGGTAGCACGCTGTGCTACGAACCCGTCGGCCCGAGTTCGATTATCGGTCACGGCCACTAACGCCAGTGCCAATTATCTGAACCGGCCCTGGGCCTCCTCTAGGTCAACTCAGCCTGAAATGAGTATGTGTAGAGAGACAAAGTGCGGCCAGGCGTAGTGGTGGCCACCCACCCCAACATTTGCCATGCCGGCCTTCATAGGTGCTCGATAACTGCACTTGCCCGAAAAGTCTGTTAAGGCTATATGGGGGGGGGGGGGGGGGGGTATTTGTCGTTTGGTCATGGACGTGGCGCTGGTGGCTGTGATGATGGCGGTGGAAGTGGACCTGGTGGCAATAATGATGATGGTGACATTTGATCCTTATGGCGGTACCCCGGGGTACCAAATAAAACAAAATGTCCGAGGCAATTAAATATTTTATTTCTGGGACACTATTTTTTCCAGGGGTTTACTTAACTCCGCGACTGGGGTATCAATCAATCCGCGATGTCGAAACGCCAAACAGCATTAAAAATCCGTTATCGAAAAATTTAACTTTGAATAGTGCATCGTGTACAGCTCGTCGCGATGAGTCGATTGCCGCATCGCCGACCATCAACAGACTAAAAATGACTGTACTATGGTACCTCGGGCTACCTCCATAAAGTTCATTTGTAGTGTTAATGATGATGGCGACAATGGCATTTGGTGTTAGTGACAATGACAACAGTGATGTTTATTGTTGTGTTGATGCTATTAATGTTAACTGTCATGGTGATGTTGTTGATGTTGCTGATGGTCATATTGGAAAATAATTTGAGCATTTTAATCGATGATGCTGAATTTGCTATCTTACTGATGCTGGTTTAATTTCAATGTACTCGTGTTAACAGTAACGATGTCATTGATGGTGAATTGATGATGGTGGTGTCTATTCTAATGACTACAATGACGATGCCGACGGTGATGCTGATGGTGAAGATAGTGTTGACGATGGTGGCCATGGTGATGCTGCTGATGATGGCGATGGTGGTGACGATGATGATGATGATGTTGGTGTCGATGGCGATGATGTGCACAGCCGTGTGCCCCGAGGGCTGGGCCCCGTTTGCGGGCCGCTGCTACTGGGTGGTGACAAGCCTCGTCCGGAGAACAACGTGGAACGAGGCCCTCTTCACCTGCCAGAGGATCGGCGCCCAGCTTCTCTCCATCAACAGGTGACGCCCATCATCAAACCATCTTCACTCTCAAAAAAATCACCATGACGCAGACGGGAACGCCGCCTGGCACAGGATCAGTGCTTGTTCAGCAGAAGATCACAATCGAGATTGAAAACTCGTTTATTTAGAACCACGTTTTGTGTCTAGTTGTCCTTCCCCCGCACCTCCGATTAGCACGGTTGGCTACGTACGGTGCGAAAGAAGTTCAACATACATACATCACCATCACCCATCATCTTCCTTCACCATCACCAGTCACCATCACTGATCACCATCCACAAACACCTTCACCAGATTACATTACCTGTGGCCATAACCAATCGCCGTCAGGAGGTGAGACGCCACCTGTCCGAGGTTCGGAGTTTAAATTGTCTGGGCTTTAGCTGCATCATCCGCTGCCATGTATTCTGATATTAGGGAGCCACCAGAGGCATGCACTTTTAAATATAGATTGAAAACTCATTTCTTTCGAACTGATTTTTGTGTTTAGTTTATTGTCCTTCCTCCCCCGCACCTCCGACGTACGGCGCAAAAAAGATCAACAAACATACATTTTAAACCACGCAAAAGTGTGCCTGCATGTTTGTAGCGCACGTGCTTTCGAGTGGGTGTGTTGCGTCGCCACCGCCGGTCACGGCCAACATCATTGGCGACCGATATCTGAAGTGTCGCCGGGCTTCTTTGTGGTCGACTCGGTCTCTTAAATTAGAATCGGGTGCGGCGTGTGGACATCGGTACCGGGGAGACAAAGACAGCCGGACTTGGTGCTGGCCACGCCACCGCTCCCGTTGTGCGCCGTGCTGGCCACGATGGATGCTCTCTAACAGGACTTGCCCCAACAGTCTGTGTAAGCTACACGGGGGCTCTTTGTCTCTTTTTCTCTGTGCGTGCTCGCAGTGTTGACGAGCAGGACTACATCAACTCTCTGATTCCTGACCTCCAGAACAACCGAGTCGTGGACTTCTGGATCGGAGCGTCCGGTTGGTCCCGCCCCCCCCTATCCCCAGAGACCAGGCGATGATCATGATGATGATGGCCATGCTAGCGATATGCTGTTGATATCAGCAGTAATGGCCGTGATGATGATGGGCACGATGGTTTGTGGCGATACCGATGCTTGTAATGGTAATGATGGTGATGACGGTGATGTAGTTACAGTGATGATGCTAGTGCTGGTGATGTTGGTGATGCTGCTGCTAGTATTGGAGATGATGTTTGTGCTTTTGGTGATGGCGTTGATGGCGAGGCTGATCATGGCTCTAATGCTGCTGCTGCTACTGCTGTTGGTGGTGTTCGTAACATTTACGCTGCTGTGCTGGTCACGGTGGCGACGAGGCCAGCTTCTCCTGGTGACGTTGATAATGTTGACGGCGGTGCTGGGTGACGTGCAGACAAGGAGCGCGATGGCGAGATGAAGTGGTCCGACGGGACGGCCGTGTCTGGGTTCACAAACTGGGCTGCGAATCACCCCCGCAACACGCCGGGGCGATGGGACTGTGGGCAGATTTACACCGGTGGGTACGCACGTGTACACGCATACACGAGCACGCACAGGCACGCATGTGCGTGCATACGCACGTACACAGGCACGTGCGCGCGCGTGATGCCAACGCGTGCGTATGCGCACCAACTCGTGTACACGCACGAACACACGCACATGTTCACACAGTACCGCGCGTACGTATGTAAGTTGGACTTCCTTCGCACCGTACAAAGCCAACCGTGCTAGTCGGAGGTGCGTACGCGAAAACGTGTGTACGCATACAACCATACGCATGTACACGCATAAACACATGTATGCACACACACACACCGACGTGCATACACACAAGCGTGTGTGCATGGATAGTGCTCTGCAGTACTTGCTCTCTTACAACTTCTGTCGCTCCCACCTCACCCCGCCCCCGGAATACCTCGTGACCCCTTTCCCACACCCCCCAACCCCAGGCTCAGAATCGGGCAAGTGGGAGACGACCGACTGCATCAAGGTGCAGAGCTTCGTGTGCGAGGTGCACGGGGGGCAGGTGGTGCTGCCGACGGCCTCGCCAGGTGAGCACGCGCGCGCGCGTGTGCGCGTGCGTGCGGACAATTCTGCATTTCCACTCCGTGATTTCGCCTCCCCCTGTAGGGCTGAACTTCAGCCGGATCTGTGCGGTTTGACGACACGGCACACCACATCTCACCACACCTCTCGCTATGCCTGCGGCTACCAGTCACGCTGCACACTCCGGTCTACGAGTGACCCGGGAAATATTTGTTGAGCGATTGAGCCACGTTCCCCCACTCCCAAAAAAAACTAAGACAAAGATCCCCCGTACAGCCTGAACAGACTGTTGGGGCAAGTGCTGTTAGCGAGCACCTATGAAGGCCTGGACGGCACACGAGGGGGCGGGTGGCCAGCACCACGCCCGACCGCCTGATCGCCTTTGTCTCCCCAGTGGAGATGTTTACACACCCCACCAAGTACACATTTGAGGCTGAGTCGACCTAGGGGAGGCCCAAGATCGGTTAAAATAACCGTCACTGGCGTTGGCCGTGAAAGGACATCGAACCCTGGTCGCCTGGTTCATAGTGCAGTGCGCTAACCGCTGCACTACCGCTTGCCACACACACGCGTGCAGCAACAACGCCACCTCGTTCATCCATCAACAACAGAGCGAGTGACAGTCGTTTAAGCAGACAGCCCCCCCGACAGATTCACTTTTCACACCAACAAGACAAAGATCCCCCGTATAGCCTTAACAGACTGTAGGGGCAAGTGCTGTTACAGCGACCACCACACACAGACACATACACACACATACACACCCGCGCCGTCTCTAACCGCCGATCTCCCCCAATCCCCTGCCCGCACCCGCTGATTGTATTGAACACCCCCACCCCCTGCGCCCTCGTCTCAAGACGGCTGGTGCGAGTCGGGCTGGCTGCTGCACGCGGACTCGTGCTACCTGTTCGAGCACGAGACGCTGCGCACGTTCCAGGCGGCGCGGGACTTCTGCCAGCAGCAGGCGGGGGCCCTGGCGAGCATTCACAATGAGGACGAGATGAGCTTCATCGGGGGTGAGATTGCCTCCCTCCCTCTAGCCAGCCAGCCAGCCAGCAAAACTTTTTTCAAAGATAGTATAGCAAACAATTCCTCCCTTCTACTCACCCCCTCCACCTTTAATTACCTCGCTTGAAAACTAATTTCCTAAGAACTTATTTTTGTGTTTAGTTTGTTGTCCGTCTCCCGCAGCTCCGATTAGCACGGTTGGCTATGTACGGTGCCAAAGAAGTTCAAGATGCATACATGCGTACCTCTCAACTCAATTCATCCTCTGATTGAGGGGAATGAGGTGGCTGTGGTAGTTGACGTTGAGGTAATTGGGGTTGTTGTGGTTGCGGTGGTTATGATGGTTGTGGTGGTGGTAGTGGTGTGGGGAGCGGTGGTGTAGCGATTATTGCGCTGTGAACCTGGCAAGCCGAGTTCAATTTCCTGCTCACGGCCAACACCGGTGACGATTATCTGAACCAGTCAAGCAGCTCCCCTAGGTCGACTCAACCTCAAATGAGTACCTGTTGTGGTGTGTAAACATCGCCACTGGGGAGGCAAAGGTGGCCGGGCGTGGTGTTCTGTGATGGCCTTCATAGGTGTTCGCTAACAGTGCTTGCCCCAACAGTCTGTCGTTGGTGGTGGACGTTGAAGTGGTTGTGGTGGTTGAGGTGGTTGTGGTGGTTGAGGTGGTTGTGGTGGTTGAGGTGTTCACCCCACCTCTGTGTACCGCTTCTGCAGCTCACGTGAGCGACACCGCCTTCATTGGCCTCAATGACATCGTCCACGAGGGCACCTGGGAGTGGGTGGACGGCACTCCTACGGTGAGGACGACTCGCCCACCCGCTCACTTGCCAAAGCACCCACTTGGCAAACTCACCAACTCGCTCAACTACTCACCCACGCGCCAACTGACACATTTACTCAACCGTTAACCCAATTACACATTCACGAACGCATTCACTCGCTCGCACACTCACTAATCCACTCAATCACTCAGTCAGTCACTCACTTTCTCGGTAACCTTCTTACTCATTAATTCAATCTCTTTCACCCTCTTAGCCTCTCATCTAACAACTCACTGGCTCACTGATCACCTCATGTCGCCCCCTGTCTCCTTCTGACCGCTAATGTTTTGTGCGTCCCGTCACCCCGTATCTCCCTCTGTCTGCTCATATTCCGGTCTCCTTGTCACCATTGGCTTCCCCTGTCTTCTCGTGTCTCCATGTTGCCCCGTCCCCACGTGTCTCCCCATCTTCTCATGTCCCCCGTGTCTCCACCGTGTCTCCCCTTGTCTGCTCGTGTCCCCGTGTTTCCCCCTGTATCTAACCCTGTACCCGCTGTGTCCCCGTGTCTCCCCCTGTCCCTCGTTTCCCCGTGTCACCCTATGTGTTCCCCAGGATTACCTGCGCTGGCGCGAGGGCCAGCCAGACAATTGGATGAACTCGGAGCACTGTGTGACAGTGCTGAATCCCGCGGCATACGGACGCGCCGAGTTCAACGACATCAACTGCAACCAGCCCCACGTCTACGTGTGCAAGAAGCCCAAGCGTGCGTGCACACCCCTCGCTCACACTCTGCGTGGTTGAGTGATCTGAGTACTTTAGTGATCTGCGCGGTTGAGTGATCTACGTGGTTGAGTGTTCTGATTGGTTGATTAATCTAATCGGTCAACATGTTATGTTTATTTTACAGATACGGGCACTGGACCAAAACCACCCACACCGACATACCCGGGTACATTATATACACACATACGCCAAATAATATAGACACCCAGCTAAATAATGGTATCCAGTTGAGAGGTCATATGGTATCCAGATGAAATGTCATGTGATATCCAGTTGAGAGGTCACATGATGTCTGGTTGAGAGGTCACATGATATCTGGTTGAGAGGTCACATGATGTCTGGTTGAGATGTCACGTGATATCTCGTTGAGAGGTCACATAATATCTCGTTGAGATATCACATGATGTCTAGTTGTGAAGTCACGTGATATCTGTTTGCTGTGGTTCAGGTTGGAATCAGAAGTGTGGAAGTTGGATCGATGACCCCATTGGACCCTCGTGTTACCTCATCCGCGACACCCACTACAAGGTGGGCTCCTCCCGCACACCTCCTTGTCCCGTCACACCTTCTTCGCTAAACACACCACCTCGTCCTCCAATCGTCCTATCACACACCCCCTCACCCTACCCCTCACGTATGTTAATGTGCGTGTTCTCGTGTGGGGAGCGTTAGTGTAGTGGTTAGCGCACCGCGCTACAAACCTGGTCACCCGCGTTCAATTCCCGCTCACAGCCAACACTAGTGACTGTTGTCTGAGCCGGTCCTGGGCCTCCTCTAGGTCAAGTAAGCCTCAAATGAGTACCTGGTTCGATGTGTAAACATCGGCACTGGGGAGACAAAGGCGATCTGGCATGGTGCTGGCCACCGACCCCCTCATGTGCTCTGCCAGCCTTCATGGGTGCTCGCTAACAGCACTTGTCTCAACAGTCTGTTCAGGCTATATGGAGGATCTTTGTCTTTGTACTCGTGTATGTGCAGACCTGGGAGGACGCGCACACAGACTGCATGGCCTACGAGGGAAACCTCCTGAGCGTCTCCAACCCCTTCGAGCAGCTGGTCATCCAGGGTGAGAGAGCAGCGCGTGGGACGTGTGGGACCCATGGGGAACAGTGGCGCAGAGGAATAGCGCACTGCACGACAAACCCAGCAACCCGAGTTCCACTGTTGCTCACGGCTAACATCGGTGGCGAATATCTTAACCATTCCTGTGCCTCCACTGGGTCGACTCGGCCTTAAATGAGTACCTGGCACGGTGTGTAAATATCAGCACTGGGGAGACAAAGACAGCCTGGCTCGGTGTTCTTGTGGCGGTGCGCGAGGGTGCACGTTGTGTGCAGGGCTCACCGCGAGTTTGGACACGTGTGTCGTTGTGGACGGTGCGTGGTGGCGCATGATGCGTGTAGGCCTCGTCGCGAATGTGGACACGGGCCTTGCGCTCTGGATGGGCGGCCACGACGCCGACTCTGCGGGGGGGTGGGCCTGGAGTGACGGCGCGCCCTTCCAGTACTTCAACTGGGCCCCCGGTACACCACACAGACCTCGCGACTCGCTACTCGAGTACACAGCACGAATACAGGCATGCCCCTTACAGCGCTGCCTCTTATAACGCTGGATCACTATGACGCTCTTTGTCCTGGAAGACAATTCCTGTGCGGATCCGCCCATATATGCAAGTAGCGTGGCATTGCCCGGAGAGCGTGTCTTCGTCCATATATGCAAGTAGCGTGGCATTGTCTTCGCCCATATATGTTCTTGTGGAACCTGCATGGAGGGTGCCTATTGTATCGATTCTGCTCATAGTCTATCCGACTGCTTCGTTAGAGTATCGATTCATTGAGGGTTAATCACCGCATTGATTCATTGGCAAGCGATCCATGGATTGAGCAATCCCATTGGTTAGTATGGCACACGGTGGTCAATCTTACGCAAGCTACGACCAAATGCACTGGCGAGGACATAACTTATTTTATATTTTTTATATCATTATCGTTGAAAGTTATTGTTTTTGATTTATGAAATGCTTTAATACATTTATCATGTCTACAGTATCATTATTAAGGCTATTACCGATACCCCCAATGAAGTCCAAATATATCGCCCATAGGTAAAAAAAAATCTTGACTTAAAGCTTTCGTGATGGCAGGAATTCATATTCTTGGGTCTTTCGGTAAAGTCAAATAGATAGGTTATTTTCTTTCTACGTGACTTTACCGAAAGACCCAAGAATATAAAAAAATTACGCTGTTGGTAACGCATCTCCATTGGGGGCATGTTATAGTGACCTCTTACAGTGCTGTTTCGTATAGTGCTCCGTTTACCAAGAATGCATCCTGCCTGCACACAAGTGCGATACACAACACCCCTGCACACACCGTGCACCACACTACTCACTACGTCTGCACACGACCACTGGGAACGCCGGGACGTTCACCCGGGCCGCAGGCAATCGGCCAGCACCGCTGGGCTGGCTGGAGTTGGCGATGCTTGGGCTACGCTCATCGTGACCCTACCCCCTCGTAGAATAGAATCAGAATCGGAGTCTTTATTTGTCACGGATGAAATCCAATGGGCTATGAAGAATCTTTTTCACAGATGTCCAGTAGGGGATTGTATCAGGAAGTTACAACAACAAACAGTATTAAACAAAAAACGATCGGAGTGCAATGTATAGGGAAGGTAAGAAAATCACTAAAAAGAAGCACGTAAATAGATAAAGTATAAAAGTTCAAATTGGGTAAGGACACTAATTCTCATTCTTGGGAAAGGCAACAAAACAACAACGAAAAATTGGGAATAGGAGCCCATTCTATGGCACGCATCTCCCACGGCAGAAATCTTCGTAGACTCCCAATCAAAAGAATGGGAGATTTCAACACGGGAATCACCCGCAGCAGAATCTCGATTCCTGCATGTTTAACTGAAGGTGGAATTGTAGAAATCGAATCTGAATGCGGCAGCAATCTCCCAGCTCCAATGTACACAACTACACAAAGCGGTATTCGATTGCAGCACAGCGCTTGTACACACCACCACACAATGCTGTACACAAAGCACTATATACATACACACACACACCGATAGACAACACTACTCCTACACAACACCACTCACTACCACACTACCCTACTCACTATTACACAGCGCTACACCCAACCCACACACATTTGTTAGCCCCTCCATCTACACACTCTGAAGCCTAACCCTTGACCCCTGACCCCCAGGGGAGCCCGATGGACGGCTTGGGAGGAACTGCCTGTCCATGCGGCTTGATGACCAGAAGTGGCAGGACGAGGCATGCACGTCCCTGCGGGGCTACATCTGCGAGAGACGAGGTACTGGGACACACGGTGGTGGGGGGGGGGGGGGGACACAGGGGACCCGGGGAATCGGGGATGGGGACACGGGGGAGATACGAAGGGAAAGAGTGTGTCTGAGGGATGAGGTACAGGGAAACGGGGGAACCAGGGAGACGCAGGGGGACACGGAGGGTTGGGGACACGGAGGGTGGGGACACGGGGGAAACACAGAGGGAGAGAGTATGTCTGAAGGATGAGGTACGGGGACACGCTGGGGCCACCGGGGAAACGAGGGAGACACGATGGACACTGGGAGACATGCTGGAGACGGAGACAAGAGGGACATAGGGGGATGCATGGGAGACACGGAGGGAGAGAGAGTACATCTGCAGGGACACCGGGAGACACGCTGAAGATGGCGGGAGGGGGGTATAAGAGACAGAGGGATTCACAAGGGAGATGAATACACGAGGGATACAAGGACCCAGGGAGACACGAGGCATGAAGTTGTCAATGCGTGTTTGTCGTCTCTTCCAGGCAACGTACCAGACCCAGAGCCAGACGAGCACGAGGGTACGTGAGTGAGTGCGTGTGCACGTAGCTGCGACGACGCACGTGTTTGCACGTCCGTATGCCCAAATACACGTGTTCCTCTATTCGCGTGTATAAAGAGGAACACGTGCACGCACGTGTGGGTGTGAGCTGGTGTGTGTCTGTGTGTGTGCGTGCGTGCAGGCTTCCTGCGTGTGTACGCGTGTCGCGGGGATGCGTTGACCATCGACTGCCACGGGGACCGCGTGATACAGATCCGCTCGGCCACCTGGGGACGTTCGAGCAATGACAAGTGTGCCGTGGGGGCCCAGACCGGTGCGCGTGTGCACACTCGCGTACACGCGTGGGCGCACATACGTAACGCACGCACGTATATACGCGTATAAAATAGATAAATCCGAAAAAAAAAATCGGAAATAGCACCTGGATATGGAATTTAAAAAGATAAAAAACAAAGTCTCCTCATGTCCCCAAGTAACTCCACCCTACCCATTCATGTCTCTCCATGTCCCCTCGCATGTCTCTCCGTATTGCCACGTTTCCCTCCCCCCTCCCGTTGTCCCCGTGTTCCGCCATGTTATCCTTGTGTCGTCACGTGTCTCCGCTGTGTCCCCGCGTGTCCCCTCGTGTTGCCCCCTCCATGTCTCGCCGTGTGTCCCTGTGCAGGCTCGTGCGTGGTTCCGGGGGCGGTGCAGCGCGTGCGCACTCACTGTGAGAACCGGCCCTGGTGTCTGGTCCGAGCCACAGAAGACGAGTTCGGGGACAGCTGCCCCACCATCACCAAGTACCTCGAGGTCACCTACAGCTGCGAGCAAAACGGTGCGTGCACAGGGAGGCACGGGGACCCACGGTGTCACACACAGGGAGGCACGGGGAGGCACGGGGACCCACGGGTGTCACACAGGGAGGCACGGGGAGACACAGGGACACACAGGGACAACACGGGGAGATACGGGGCCGCACAGGGACACAAGGGAGCATGGGAATATCGGAACATGGTGCGCGGGGGACACGTGACACTGGAACAGACATGAACATGGGACAAGGGGTTGAGGGGGGAGTGGAGGTGGGGGTGCACGTAACCGACGGCACACGCGCAACAGGGCCCAGCGTCGTGCAGACCCCATGAGGTTCACGTGCTTGTGCCCCCTTCTGGCCCTGCACGGCAGGTGGTGTTCATGGTTGTGATGGTGTTGATGGTCGTAAAACATGTTGGTGATGATGTTGATGGTGGTGATCGTGTCGATGGTGCTGATGTTGATGGGCGTGATGGTGTTGATGTTGATGGGCGTTATGGTGTTGTTGATGCAGTGTGCGTGCAGGGCCTGGGAATGGAGTCGGGAGCCATACCAGACTCCCACATCACCGCCTCCTCCTCGGCGTCAGGGTGTCCAGCCAACGAGGCCCGTCTCCACGGCAATAGCTGGTGGTCACCTAACAACAACGGTAACATCTCCACCATTACTATCATCATCGCCACCCAAATTACTGTCTCCGCTATCGCCTCCATCCACATGACTGTTGCCGCCATCACCGCCATCTACACCACCATCCCCTCCACCTATGGCACTGCTGCTACCAATTGAACAATCTTACTTTAAATAAAATAATGATCAAATATAATGCCATTCCACTGCTAGATGAGGGTCTCTCCCATGCCATATGCGTCATCATACTTCACCACACTGGTCGGTGTAGGTTGGTAAAGCGAACCCAGGACTAGTTCAGATTGAAATGTATTATCATTCTCACGATGCTGGCATCAATCCTGTTGGTTTGAGAAATGTTTTTTTCTTCTAAATTTATGTATTTGTCATATTTTTTGTTTGTGCTCCTGGACTGGATAGAATAGTTTGTGGACATCTTCCAAACATGCATAACCGAGCCGTTGGATCAATATTTTCTGACCTGTTTAAGAAATGCTTATGCCAAATTGAATTTGCCCAATCTTGACATTATGCCTCCATTCACTATTCCTTTTTAAAGAAGGGAGACAAAAACTGATTCGAAGCATTAGCCTCCTGTCACAGGTATATAAACTGTGAGTGAACATCATGAATATCACTGAATAATGGACAATGTAGAGACCAACCTACCACTTGAGCTGGATTGAGGAAAGGTTTCTCAACAATTGACCACGTAGATAATCTCTCCTCATATTCCAGATTTTACATGCCTTTTTTTGACAACTACGAAAAGGAAATTTGCACGGCTCTCCCCAAAACCAATCATGACACGAGCCCTGACCGCGCAATATCATAACCTCATGACCTTGTGACCCCGTGACCCCCAGCGGGCTCGTGGCTGCAAGTGGACCTGGGCTCGGTGTTCCAGGTGACCGGCATCTCAACGCAGGGCAGCGCCCGCACGAACCACTGGGTCACGACGTACCACGTGCACACGAGCTCCAACGGCGCCACATGGGCCCCGTACCAGGAGAACGGCGCCACATACGTACGTACGCGCGCTCGCACGTCGTCGCGCACAAAAGACCTACTGCCGTTCCTCCCTTAAAACAACCCCCATCATTTCTCCCTATCCCATCCTCGCTCTGACACTGCCTGCCCCCCTACTACGACGAGGCAGCGTTCCCCCAGCCGCTCCTTAACCACTCCTAACCACCACTTTAATAACCCCACTCTTGATCTCAACCACTTTCGTCTCATGTACAATTTCATAATTGCTGTTAAGCGCCTTGCAATAAGGCGCTATATGAATCTGTATAATATAAAAATGTACATTTACGTCACGTCGAAATGCGACCGCGTCTCTATGTGAAAACGTGTACGTGAGGACTCGAACATCTCATCCTCTCGCAGTGCCAAAGTGGCTCAGGGGTTGGTGGGTAATGTGGACTAGACTTGGATCGTCGCCCCTTCCCCATTTTTCAATCTCACTGTGCGTCCCCCGTGTGTCTGTTTGTCCCCGTGTGTCTGTTTGTCCCCGTGTGTCCACGTGTCTCAGGTGTTTGCGGGTAACGACGACCGGACGACAGTGGTCACCCACCTGCTTGGCATTACCCCAATCGTGCGCTACGTGCGCATCGTGCCCCAGAGCTACGCGACCACGCCCGCCCTGCGCATAGAGATCCACGGCTGCGCACCCAGCTGTACGCATACACACACACACACGTGACACACGTACAAAGGCAAAGATCCCCCGTATAGCCTGAACATACTGTTGGGGAAAGTGCTGTTAGCGAGCTCCTATGAAGGCAGGCACAGCACACGAGGGGTGGGTGGTCGGTTGCCTTTGTCTCCCCAGTGGCAATGTTTACACATCGCGCGAGGTACTCATTTGAGGAGACTGAGTCTAGCTAGGGGATCGATTCAGATAATCGTCACCAGTGTTGGCCGTGAGCGGGAATTTAACTCGGGTCATCGGGCTTGTAGCGCAGCGTGCTAATCATTGCGCTACCGCGCCCCACACACGTACAAAAAACAAAGATAAAGATCCCCTGTAGCCTTAATATACTTTTGGGGAAAGTGCTGTTAGTGAGCACCTATCAAGGCCGGTATGGCACGCGAGTGGGTGGGTGGCCAGCACCACGCCAGCCACTTTTGTCTACTCGGTGGTGATGTTTGCACACACCGTACCACGTGCTCATGCTAGGCTGAGTCGACATGGGGGAGTCCCAGGACCGTTTCAGTAATTCGCCACCAATATTGGTCGTGAGTGGGAATCGAACTCGGGTCCGCCGGGTTAGTCGCACAGCGCGCTAACCACCACATTACACTAGGGCCGCACAAGCAGACGTGTCTGTTTGTGCACGCTAGTGTTCGCGAGTGATTACACACGAGCATTTGCATAGACACGTACGTGTGCTCTGGCGCATAAAGGTGTCTGTTCCTGCACAAGGCACGCATGCACCCACGGACGTGCACGAGATTGCTTGTGACAATTACTGGTGGTTATAGTGGTGATAATTGTCGTTGTGGTTGGAGGTGAGGTTACTTAGAATTTAATATGGTGGTGGTTTTGATGATGGTGCTAATGATGATTGTGTTAGTGATGATGATGGTGGTGATGGTGGTAGTGATGATGGTGGTGGTAATGATGATGGTGATGGTGGTAGTGATGATGGTGGTGGTAATGGGTCATAATGGGTGATGATGGTGATGTGTTGTAGATGCTGCTCAGTGCGGCAGTCAAAATCTACTCGGCGATCACGAGCAAAAGATAACGTAAGGATGATTACTCTCACATACGCACGCACGTACAAAGAAAACCAATGACAAAGATCCCCATATAGCCTTTAATAGACTATTGGGGCACGGCACACGAGGGGGTGGGTTGCCAGCGCCACGCATAGCCACCTTTGTCTCGGCACCAGCTCCTCATTTAAGGTTAAGTCGACCCTTGGCAGGCCCTGGACTGGTTCATATACTCGCCACTGTCATTCATAGCGCAGTGCACAAACCACTACACGACTGCTCCCCACTGCACACTCACTCGAGCATACACACACACATGCAGATTCACACCTATTTCCACTCAGAATGTAACAGCCGCCTGGCTGCTGCTGCCTTCCAGCTCATCTCTGGTTCCTTAGTGACTGTGAGATGCAATTTACATGAACGATGATGCTATATAAAACGAAATATTGATTTTTGTTTTTCACGATCGAACTTGTATTTTGGTCGAGAAAGGCGTAGGGCTCGTGCTGGTAGGGGTTTGAGGATTGTGCCAGTGTGTGAGTGTTTACGCGCCTGTACCTGTGTGTGGCCGTGCAGTGTGCACTGCCCGCCTGGATGTACCCTGGCTCGGAACATCGTGTACGGAACGTCCGTCTACCGCGGGGTGAGACAACGCACGCAAACACTGCTGTCCCCTTGCCACCACACGAAGCAAGACATACGCAGACACACGCGCGTTGTGGCTCGCGCGTGCTCAGTCGGGGCCATGATTACTCCGTGTGTGCGACTCCGTGGACCAGGACTCGCCCGTGTGTGTGGCGGGCGTGCACGCCGGCGTGGTGTCAAGTGACCACGGTGGGGAGGTCACGGTGCTGAGGCGGCCAGGCCAGAGCCTCTACCCGGGCTCCACGCGCAACGGCGTCACCTCCCAAACGTGACGCGCGCATCCAGCACACACGCGCTCGTCAAAGACAAACATCTTTAGAACTGAATGTTGGGGCAAGTGCTGTTCGCAAGCACCTGGAGCGGTGGGGCCGCTGCAACCATGCCCAGCCGCCTTTGTCGCCCGAGTGTTGATATTTACACACTGCAGTCAGTGTCCATTTAAGGCTGAGTCGACCTCAGGGAGGCCCAGGACCAGTTCAGATATTCATCACAAATGTTGGCTGCGAGTGGGAATCAAACTCGGGGTTGTTGGGTTATACGTACGTACGTGGAACTTCTTTTGCATCGTACATAGCCAACCGTGCTAATCAGAGGTGCAGGTTAATAGTGCAGTATGCTAACCGCTACATACACACAAAGGCGAAGATCCCCCGTGTAGCATTAACAGACTGTTGGGGCAAGTGCTGTTAGCGAGCATCAATGAAGGCCAGCAAGGCACACAATGGGGTGGACCAGATGACGGTGGTCACCCCATCGTGTGCTACGTGCGCATCGTATGCCAGAGCTACACGAGCATGCCCTGCGTGCTCATAGAGATCCATGGCTGCACGCCCAGCTGTACAAATATCCTCCGTATAGCCTAAACAGACTGTTCGGGCGAGTGCTGTTAGTGAACACCTATGAAGGCCGATACGGCACATGAAGGGATGGGTGGCCAGCATCACGCCTGGCCGCTTTTGTCTCCCAAGTGGCGATTTTTACGCACTGCACCAGGTACTTATTTGAGGCTGAGTCGACCTAGGGGATGCCCAGAACCCTGAGTGGGAATCGAACCCGGGTCGCCAGGTTTGTAGCGCAATGCGCTAGCCGTGACACTCCCACTCCCCACACACACACACACCTGCACAGCCACACATTCCAGCTGCCATGTGGCCCTGACTGTTGGTGTTGGCGCCGCAGGTACGAAGGCACTTGGACAGATTCCTTCGCCTTTGCTGATGGAGGTGATGTAATGATGATGATGAGGATCTATCTCTTGAGTTTTATTATGATCATAATTCCAGATTCACCATGAGTGGGACAGGGGAGAGTAAATGATCTGCCAATCCTCAACGGTGTCAACAGTGACGATGCTACAGATCACCAAAATCTCCCCGATGACCTTGATTGTGATCATGATCTTGACAATGGTGTCATCAATGATTAAGGTGATGATGATTCCATGGGTCATAATTGAGTCCACGTTGTTGGTGATTACGGCTGTGATCGCCGAGTTGATAAAAGTATGATGTTGATACCACCGTGAATAATTCGGTGACGATGATGACGTCTGTGCGGTTGATGTCGACATTGGTAGTAACGATTACTGTGAAGTCAACGATCATCTTGAGGAAGACGGCGATGTTAACGATGTCCGGAATGATATCAATGACTGTAAAACAAAAATCGCAGCAAACCCGAGATTGTCAGAATTTATCGAATAGCATTTTGGATGAAAAATGACTTTCCTGATGATGATGATGACAAAGGAGATAATGATGAAGGTTATGATGATAATGAGGATGACAACATTGATATTGATAATGATGACATTGATGACATTGATTTTGACATTGATGATATTGATAATGTTGATAATGACGGTGATGGTGTGTGCCAACAGAGCTACGGTGCGAGAGTGCCCAATGGCACGAGTTTGGAAACTCGTGCTACCACGCTGTAACCGAGGCCCTGTCCTGGGCGTCCGCTCGCCGCTCCTGCTTGACCATGGGCGCTGAACTCATCTCCCTGGGTTCCCTCACCGAACAAGCCTGGCTTGAGTCCTTCCTCTACATGGGTGAGACTCTCTCTCTCTCTATCTGTGAGCCCATCTCTGTGTGTGATCGACCTCTTCCCTGTCTTCTCATGTCTCTCTGTGTCATCGCGTCTCCCCATGTCTCCATGATGCTGTAGTGTTGGGCTCACTGTGGGATTGGAATGAGCTCGTTGCTGTCTTCCTGCCTCTCCTTGTCTCCCCGTGTCCCCGTAGCATCGGGCCCGCTGTGGATTGGAATGAGCTCGTTGCTGTCTTCCTGCCTCTCCTTGTCTCCCCGTGTCCCCGTAGCATCGGGCCCGCTGTGGATTGGAATGAGCTCGTTGCTGTCTTCCTGCCTCTCCTTGTCTCCCCGTGTCCCCGTAGCATCGGGTCCGCTGTGGATTGGAATGAGCTCGTTGCTGTCTTCCTGCCTCTCCTTGTCTCCCCGTGTCCCCGTAGCATCGGGCCCGCTGTGGATTGGAATGAGCTCGTTGCTGTCTTCCTGCCTCTCCTTGTCTCCCCGTGTCCCCGTAGCATCGGGCCCGCTGTGGATTGGGCTCAACGATCTAGCTGTCGACCGCTACTTCCTGTGGTCGGACGGGAGCGACGTGCGCTACACGAACTGGGCCCGGGGCCAGCCAGACGGAGGCGCCGTCCTGAGGCAGCAGTGTGTGGAGATGAGAGCCTCGGTACGCGTGAACACACACACGCGCGTGTATGTGCACGCATGTGCACCTGTGTGTGTCGTCTTGTGTGTGAGTGTGTGTGTATAGCACTAGTATAGTGGGCAGCCTCAAATGATTACCTGGTGAGGTGTATGTGAATACGTGTGTGTACACACATATTCACATACACCTTCATAGGTGCTCGCTAACGGCACTTCCCCCTACAGTCTGTTAAGGCTATACGGGGGATCTTTGTCTTTTGTCTTTGTGTGTACACGTGTGTGTGTGTACATCTGTGTGTGCGTGCAGGATGGGCGCTGGAATGACCAGATGTGCTCGGTGCCGAACTTTGCTGTGTGCGAGAAACCCAAGAATCATTACCCAGCCCCCTCCGTGCCCCCCATCGTGGACGGCTGTCCACAGGTACACAGGCACCATCAGCACTATCATCACCAGCACCATCAACACCAGCACCATCAGCACCATCATCACCAGCACCATCAGCGCCATCATCACCAGCACCATCATCACCAGCGCCATCATCACCAGCACCATCATCACCAGGACCATCATCACCAGCACCATCATCACCAGCACCATCAGCACCATCATCATCAGCAACATCATCACCAGCACCATCATCACCAGCACCATCAGCACCATCGGCACCATCATCACCAGCGCCACTAGCACCACTGGCACCAGCACCATGAGCACCACCAGCACCATCACCAGCCACACCATCAACACCATCGCCATGTGACCTCGTGTGTGCCCGTGTCTCAAGCAGAGGCTTGGCTAAGGAAATTCATGTTGTCTGCTGTGTACCCGCGTGTGTCTCCAGGGCTGGCTGGGCTACGCGGACTCGTGCTATCTGCTCGACGAGGTTGAGTACGCGCGTGGGTTCGCGAAACTCTTCTGCCACGACCACGGCGCCACCATCGTGCACGTACACGACATGTACGCACGCGAGCGCGTACACGCACGCGCAGATAAACACGTGCGCGCGCACGGGCACATGTGTATTCACCATCGTAGGCGATTGCGTGCTAATGCATGTGTGGTGGTCAAGGTTGACACCAAGGTTGACACAGGTCACACAGGTCACACAAGCTAGGGGAGAGGTACGTACCGGTCTGGATCGGCCCGGATTGACAGGGACGAGAGGTGGTTGGAACGGCTCTGAGGGGAGGGGGCTGGCGAGAGCCAGGGCCCGAGACACCCCCGCCCCTCAGAGAGAGGGGATATATAAGACGGCTCCCGGAGAGCGGAGGGGTCGATCGGAGGAGAAGCTGAAGGAGGAGAGCCGGAGATCCTGGACCCCCAAGCCTCAAGGATGCCGCCCCGCTGGAACTGAGTGGGCTGAGTAGCTGTAGGCTAGGGAAGAGAGTAGCTGAGTAGCTGTAGGCTAGGGAAGAGAGTAACAGAGTAGCTGGAGGCTAGGGAAGGAGAGAAATGAGAATAGAGCCGGAGGCTGTACCTCCCTAGGTTGTGTGTGTGGGACTGTTTCCCCAGTGAGTCCTGAGGACTAGTGTTATCGGAATAAAAGCGTGTGGCCTCTACGAAGTGTCGGTCTCATTCAAGAATACTACAATTGGTGTTAGAAGCGGCCAAAGAACCTCGCCGACATGGAGACAAGACAGAAAACGCTCACCAGGGGCCAGGAGAAGGATGTCGAGGGAGACGCTGAGCCGGAGGCGGGAGCGCCATTTCCGGGGGACGGGTCTGCGGGGGCGGGCTCGGGTTCTCCGGGGCCCTCCAGGAGTCCGCCGACGTCGGGATGGGCGATCTAGTCAGCCCATGCCCGGCTGGCCGATCTCCTCCATGCCGCTGCCTCCATCCTCGACGAGCTCACGCTGGGGGGAGCGGGAGCGCCGGGTGGAGTACCAGGCCGGAGGATGGGACGGGTTCCCGCCGAGAAACGCGCCATTCCCGCGCAAAACTTTGACGTCACCTCCGGAGGGGGAGACGTCACTTCCGCCGGGGATGCGGCCGCCGGGGATGACGTCACTTCCGCCGGGGGGGTCACCGCTTCCGGGGGACATGACGTCAACCGCCCAGGAGGTCAGGGGGCAGAGGTGGCCCGCGTCACATCCGCCATCTGCGGCCTTACATCGGGAGAAGCAGAGTTTTCGGGTAGGTGCCCGCCGATTCCGTCTGATATTCTGCCGCCGGAAAATGCTTCATATACTGCACTTGGGACGCTGCTGTCTTCGAGGGGGGACTACATCCCGGCGCTACAACAGCGCTTGCCTTCGCTTCAGGTTTTCACGGCAAAGGGGGGGGACTGGGCTGCTTTTTCACGCCGTTTCGTGGCAAATGCCGAGACGGCTGGGTGGTCTGCTGACATCGCTCTCCGAGCCCTGCCTTCCGCCTTGGACGACGTGGCCTTGGCCACGTTCCTCCTTATTCCACGGAGGCAACGCTCCACTTTGCAGGAGGCCCTCGATCGGATGGCCTTAGTGTATGGACCTCCATCCGAAACTAGACATCGTTTCGCCAGTCGGAGGAGGGAGGCGGACGAGACACCTCTTGCCTATCAGAGTGCACTGATGGCGTTGGCTCAAGCAGCCTACCCTCGAATGGACGATGTGGGCCTGGACTCCATCGTGCTGGAGAAGTTGCTGCTGCTGGCTCGGGAACTGAGGATTGCCATCCACGTCAAAGATGAAGCTAACCTTTCCTCGTTGGGGGCGGCACATTACCTGCACACAGAGTTGCTCCTCCAGCGGGATGGGCAGGTGGCTGCGTGCGCCGCTGCAAGAGTGGACGAGGTCCGGGATGCCCAGGCCTTCGCGTCACAGCGGGCCGCCAGTTGGAAGGGGGCCGACCGGCCTCGCCAAGGGGAAAACCGGGGGAGACACGGATCCCCGCGGGCGTGGGCTGGCGTCACGTGCTATAACTGTGGCCAGCTGGGTCACCTGGCATCGGGTTGCCCAGCACCCCGGCGCCGGGCTTCGGGTCATCCACCATCGTCCGCCCGTCCGCCGGCCGCTCCACAAGACCCCCAGGCATGTCGCGACACCTCACGCACACGGTCCCTGCCCGCATCTCATACACCGCGAATCGGCGCGCCAGTAAATCGCGTTGCGTTGAGGGGTAGGGAGCGGAATGGGGCTGATGTTCGGGGGCCACTTCGCGCGGTTCAGTGGTCCGAGTTGGCCCACAGGGTCGTGGCCGCGGCGACGGGCTCGTCGGCTATTCTCGGGGATATTGAGGGAATTCAATTTCGATTGTTGGTCGATACGGGGGCTTCGGCTACTATAATCTCCGACCTCATATACAACGTGTTACCAAAGAGATGTCAGGCACTCACCCCGTTCTCCGTCCCTTGCTTTGCGGCAAATGGGGGTTCCCTGGGGATCATTGGCCAAATAACTGCACAAATTTGTATTGGCGACATTAAATTATCTGGTCCCATTTTGGTTTCCGATGCCTTGGCCGTTCCCTGTCTGTTGGGTACGGATTTCTTGGGGAGGATGCCCATCAAAATTTTTATTGAAAAAGGCTGCATCGAGCTTCCTTCGGGCCGCCGGATGGCGTTTCTGCCCTCACCAAACCGGCTGCGCACAGCTTGCACGACTGTTCCGGCTATGGCGTCTGAAACCGTGCGGATTCCGCCGGGTGCGCAGATGCTGATACCGCTTCAGTTACGCAAACCACTGGAGGCAGACGCTACGTCGGGGGTTTTGTTGTCTCCTTCAAATACGACCGAGCGAGGGTTGGACCTGGTGGGTGCACAAACGCTTGTGCCTAGAGATGGACAGCCCTTCATTCAGGTGCTGAATGCGGGGTTGCGGACGAAGGTCGTGCACCGAGGGGCTGTCATTGCACATGCGTCGCTGCCGCTGCACACTGACTCTGTTGCAGCTCATGTCGGTGAGGCGCCGGCGTCCGGGACGCAGGTGGGTGTCGATGAGGCATGGATGGATTCTCTCTGTTCAGGGGCTGAAAATCTTTCTGAGTCACAAAGATTCAAGCTGCGCATGTTGCTTCGTGATTTTCCCGATGTTTTTAGCAAACACAAATTCGATGTTGGGTGCACTAATCTATTGAAACACCACATTGATACGGGGGATTCCGCTCCCATTCGCCAAAATCCGTTCCGATTAAGTCCGGCAGAGAAGGAACATGTCCGGTTGGCAGTGAATGACATGCTTGCCGCAGACATTGTGGCTCCCTCCAACAGCCCATGGGGTGCGCCCATTGTGCTTGTAAAAAAACATGATGGCAGTTTGAGGTTTTGTGTGGATTTTCGGAAGCTTAACAAGGTTTCGCTGGCGGACGCGTATCCACTCCCTCGCATGGACGAGTCGCTCGATGCCTTGGCGGGGGCACGGTATTTTTCAACCTTGGACCTTTTGTCGGGGTTTTGGCAACTGCCCTTGGATGACGCTTCCAAACCTAAGACCGCGTTCCGTACGCCACAGGGCCTTTATCAGTTCAACCGGTTGCCCATGGGATTGCACTCAGCTCCAGCGACGTTCCAGAGATTGATGGAACTGGTCCTCGCTGGCCTGCAGTGGGACTCTTGTCTTATATATCTGGACGACGTGATTATTTTCAGCCGTACGTTTGAGGAACATCTGGACAGACTGCGGGCTGTATTTCTCAGAGTGCGATCGGCTAACCTTAAATTTAAGCCTCAGAAATGTTTCCTGTTGCGTGAATCGGTGCGGTACCTCGGCCACGTTGTCAGTTCTACGGGTATAGCCACCGATCCTGCTAAAACTGACTGTGTAAGGTCGTGGCCCACGTCCACGTCTGTGGGGGAAGTCCGCAGCTTTATAGGCTTTGCGTCCTATTACCGCCGGTTTGTTGAGGGGTTTGCGACGATCGCCAAACCCCTTCATGCTCTGACGGCTAAGGGGGCTAAATTCCATTGGGGGGAAGAGGAAGACAGGGCGTTCAGGACGCTTCGCGATGCCCTTGTCCGAGCTCCTCCCTTGTGCTATCCCGATTTCACGTTGCCCTTCATCCTGGAAACCGATGCCAGCAATACCGGCATCGGCGCGGTGCTTTCGCAGGTTGTCAACGGGGTCGAACGGGTCGTTGCCTACGGCAGTAGAGTCCTGTCTCCGGCAGAGCAACGTTATTGCGTCACCCGCCGTGAACTGCTCGCTATTGTCGTGTTTGTTCAACAATATCGACCGTACCTGTACGGTAGGCATTTTACGGTTCGTTCCGATCACGCCGCGCTACAGTATGCGTTGAAAATAGACCAGCCGTCCGGCCAGCTGTCACGTTGGCTTGAGGTCCTACAGGACTACACGTTCACGGTGGTGTACCGGAAGGGGACACAACATTTGAACGCAGATGGCTTGTCACGCCTTCCTCCGGGTGATGGGTGCGCGTGTTTTATGGGCTCGGGGAGATGCAAATCGGCCACGAGTACCGCTCCGGCTTCTCCCTTGGCAGCGGCAGCAGGGGTGGTCGATAGGGAACCTGTCGCCGAGGGGGACTCGCAGGTGTTGGTCGCTCGCGACTCACTCCTCGATCTGCCTCTGGACGAATGGGGACGGTTCCAGATGGAAGACAATTCCCTCCTCAGGTTACGCCGTCGTGCGGAGAGAGGGGGAGATTGTCAGGAAAGGGTAGGTACTGTCAGGTTGCGGGAGGGTCTCCTCATGTCATGGGACACCAGCTCGGGGCGTTACAGAATCGTCGTCCCCACCGCTCTGCGGGGCAGGGCCGTGTGGGCGGCGCACGAACGCGTCCTGCATTTAGGTATTCACAAAACGCTCGCTACACTGCAATTGGATTTTTTTTGGCCGGGAATGGCGCGCGATGTCGCCGACCTTTTGAATAGTTGCACACAGTGTGCGCGGCGGAAACACCCGGCTAGGGCGGCTTGCCCACCCCTTCAGTCCATTCAGGTGTCCCGGGTTAATGAGTTGGTGGCTCTTGACATTCTGGGTCCCTTCCCTGTCACCGCTCGGGGAAATAAGTACCTGCTGGTTGGGGTTGAATATTTCACCCGTTGGCCTATGGCCTGGCCCCTCCCCAACCAGTCGGCAGCAGCCATTGCGGAGGCGTTTCTCCAGGGCTACGTCCTGGATAAGGGTGCCCCGGAACGGCTGCTAACCGACCAGGGAAAGAACTTTTCGTCCAATCTTCTGCGGGAGGTTTGTGACCTTTTGTGCACACAGAAGGTCCGGACTTCCCCCTACCACCCGCAGACCGATGGTATGGTCGAACGTCTACACCAGACCATTACCTCTATGTTGTGTCATCAGGTAGACGACACACAGTTGGATTGGGACCTGAAGATTCCCGGAGTTCTGGCCGCATATAGGTTAGCGCCTCACGCGGCCACGGGCTATTCGCCCTTCTACTTAATGTACGGCAGGGAAGTCGACCCCCCCGTGGAGGTGCAATTGCGGGTCCAGTCTGCGGCTTCTCGCTCGAAACTGTCCGAACACGCTCAGTTCAATATTCGGAAGTTGGTCGAGGCGAGGGTGGCCGCGCAGGAAAATTCCAGGGCAAGGCAACGGGCCAATGAGCGTCTGTATGATCGCCGGGTTACGGTGTATAAATGGGCGGTAGGGGATAAGGCGTGGCTGCACTGCCCGCAGGTGCCGCTGTCGACGTCATCGAAATTGCTGCGGCCCTGGCGGGGGCCGGTCGACATTGTTCGGGTCGTTCGGGACCAGTGTGTTAGGGTCGCGTGCGGACGGCGTTCTTGGTACGTGCACCCCTCGCGCCTGAAGCCCTATGTCGCACCACGCACTCACACACCTTCATCTCGCAGGGGCCGGCCGCGTGACGTGTCCGGCAGGTTGGGGGAGGGGCCTCGTGACCCCCTTGTTGTTCCAAAACCCCCTGCCACTCTTTCGGATGCTGCAGGTGTGAGTCCACCTAGGGTGGTCTCGCCAGAGGAGCGGGAAGCGAGCCGGCCGCCTGTCCAGCAGGAAGACGGCTCGCGGGCTGTGTCCCCGGGGCCTCGAAATGTGCCGGACGCCCGTCATCTGGCCCCTCCTGACCCTCCGCAAGGAACGCTGGCTTCTGGCGATGGACCCGCCACACGGACTCGTTCGAAGGGTCTCAGGTTCTCCTGAGACCTGTCGCAGACACACTGCCTCCTCACGGGGCCTGGGTGTTCGAGTCACCTTGTTCGTTGGTGTGGTGTGTCCGGGGTGTTCTTGTGTACAGGGGGGTTGGGGTAAATTATCGGGGATAGTTGTGTTGTTGTTGTTCTGTTGTTGTTATTGTTGTGTTGAGGCTCACGCATTGTCATTGTCGTGTTCAGAATTCCTGGTTCGCGAGTTAGGGTTGGGATGTGGATAGTGATGCAGCCGGGACGGCTGCGTGCTGTATAGGGGGGGGGGTGATGTGGTGGTCAAGGTTGACACCAAGGTTGACACAGGTCACACAGGTCACACAAGCTAGGGGAGAGGTACGTACTGGTCTGGATCGGCCCGGATTGACAGGGACGAGAGGTGGTTGGAACGGCTCTGAGGGGAGGGGGCTGGCGAGAGCCAGGGCCCGAGACACCCCCGCCCCTCAGAGAGAGGGGATATATAAGACGGCTCCCGGAGAGCGGAGGGGTCGATCGGAGGAGAAGCTGAAGGAGGAGAGCCGGAGATCCTGGACCCCCAAGCCTCAAGGATGCCGCCCCGCTGGAACTGAGTGGGCTGAGTAGCTGTAGGCTAGGGAAGAGAGTAGCTGAGTAGCTGTAGGCTAGGGAAGAGAGTAACAGAGTAGCTGGAGGCTAGGGAAGGAGAGAAATGAGAATAGAGCCGGAGGCTGTACCTCCCTAGGTTGTGTGTGTGGGACTGTTTCCCCAGTGAGTCCTGAGGACTAGTGTTATCGGAATAAAAGCGTGTGGCCTCTACGAAGTGTCGGTCTCATTCAGGGAATACTACACATGCGCATCTGTACCTATCCGTACACGTGTGTGCGTACACGAGTGTTTGTGTACACGTGCGTACACGTGTATACACGTGCGTGTTGCGCGCGTGCACCTGTGCAGCTACGAGCAGTCGTTTCTGACGGCCGTGCTGGGCAGCGAGAGCGGGCGCTGGTGGCTCGGCATGGCGGCGCGACCCAACGACCAGGGCGGGGTCGACTTCATCTGGGACAACGGCATGGCCGTCACTTACACTCATTGGGGGCGCAACATGCCCGGTAAGATGCCTGCCTGGGGACACAGGAGGAGCCACAAGGAGATGGGGGACATGGGCATAGCGACACGGGGACATGGAGACATGGGGACGCACAGTGGGACACTGGGACATGGGTAAGCATGTGGACACGGGGACGTGGACACACGGGACACACGTGAACACGGGGAAACACGTAGACATGGGGGGATGCAGAGACATGGGGGGGATGCAGAGACATGGGGGACACAGAGATGGGGGACACGGGGCATGGGGCCACAGGGACATGGGGGGACATGGTGAGATGGGGATATGGGGAGACTGGACAACGGGAGATGGGACCACAGTGAGACGAGGACACGCGTACGACTGCCAAGGTGACACAGAGGCACAGAGGCTCGGCGACACATTCACTGTCTTTGTAATGCACCATTCTCCGACGCCCCTCCGGTCCCACCTCCTCCTGAAGTCTATTCTTCCGAATCGACGCTGGTCCCTCCTTTGTCTCCGCGGCCTGTCCCCCGTGCAGACACGCAGGCGGGGACGTGCGTGACCATGGAGGCCGGGACCTCGGGCGGCGGGCTGTGGCAGTCGGAGCCGTGCGACTCGCGTCTCCGCTCCGTGTGCGAGCGTCCGCGATCCGGCCACACCCCAGCCCCCCCGCAGCCCACCCCACCCGGGGGGTCGTGCCGCACCGACCTGGGCTGGGTTGGCTCCACCTCCCTGCACCACTGCTACCAGGTGCGGGGGCGTGGCGGCGCAGCACATGCACATGAACGCAAACGGACAGGTACACGCACACGTATGTTTTCCCCACCCCCCTCCATCCTCAAGCCTCTCAACCCTCTCCCTGACCTCTGAACCTGTGCCACCCAACTTTGACCTACAACCTTGGTACCGTCCCTGTCCAATCTCCAGCCCCAGTGCTTCGCCCCTCTCTAACCTCTGACCCTGGTACGCCTCTTCTCTCTCCGATCTCTCACCCCCCGTGCTGCTCCGCTCTGACCTCTTGTTGTCCGTGCCGCCCCTGCCTGCTCTTCTCCTGCAGATAAACGGGGGGCGGCCGTCCCAGCGAATGAACTGGCACGAGGCGCGGCACGACTGCCAGCTGAAGGGCGCCGAGCTGGCGAGCTTCCACAGCGCTGACGAAGAGGCCTACGTGGCCGGGCTGTCGGCCGGGCGATATCTCTGGATTGGCCTCCACGCGTTGGGCCTCACCGGAGGTGGGCAGGGGGATGTTCACCGCTTGCCCGCTTGCTCGTCATCTGATGTGGATTTTGTCAAAGTAGAAATATGGATTTGTAAAAAAATACATATATAATCATCTTGGCTCTATTGCTTAGGGTTGTAGCGCGTGTTTTTTTGGCACTGAGCACGTGGAGCGAAAAGTGGGATACCGTGCCGAACAACGCACAGCACACCTCGAAATCACGGCAGGGAGATACAGAGTGCAACAACTCTAACGCATATATACAAAAGTATTGTATTTCGATTTAATCGAAACGTCGTGAGATTTTTTTTTTCCATCTACGTGACTTTACCGAAAGAACCAAGAATAGTATTGTATTTGTCTTTTCCCTCCAAATTTATTCAAGTTGTGCTGTCAGTGAAATGTCCATTTGGAGTTTTTAACTGAGCAATGCATAACCCAAGTGGGTCGGAGAACAGCCCGTGAAAGCAGAGATTGCAGAACTACTTCGAGCACCTCTACACTGTATAGGTGCTAGAATTTTGAATTTATAATATAACGTTTTCACGCACCAAACTTAATGTTACTTTTGTGTGTGCAACCAGTAGTCACCAGGCTGAGACCATCAGCTTGCCACACATTAGAGCGTGGTTTAATCTCATCATGGGCGGCTGAAAACCCGACCCAGCAGCTCACGGGTACCGCTGTGGTTTCCTGCCCTGCGCTGAAAGGACCCCCCCCCCATGATATTCATGGAGTGCTCTTGCCCCCCCTTGTCTCCCTGTCCCCGTTGTGCGCCCTCACTCTCCCCCCGCCCCCAGAGATGGAGTGGTCGGACGAGACGCCCGTGGACCACATCAACTGGGGGCCGGGGGAGCCTAACAACGCGCAGAGCGTGGAGGACTGCGTGGAGGTGTCGGTGTCGTGGGGCAGATCCTCCTACTGGAACGACCTCAACTGCGACGCCGTGCGCGACTGGGTCTGCCGCATCCCGCGCTTCATTCAGCCTGTGGTGCCGCCCACTTTCCCACCCGACCAGCCCGGTGAGCACCGCTCGGGAGACGCTGGGAGACACCGGGGGGGGGGGGCTGGAATGACGGGGGGGGGGGGAGGCATGCAGACCAACGCGCAGGCACAGGGGCAGGCGTGCGAATGCTCGAGTCACGCAAGAGATGAGCTAGGGCATGGGTGCACGCATGGTGACAAGGTGGCCAGGAGTGGGGCCCCGGCCACACCGCTTGCTCGTGTGTTGTCCTGTCCTTGATGGGTGCTCGCTGACGGCACAAAAGTCCACGTTGGATCAAAGGGGAAGGGTGGGGTGGGTGGTATTTTGGAGGGTGTGTGTGTATGTTTGTGTCTCTGTGGCATAGTAGTTAAACGCAACATGGTACAAACCCAAACACCTGAGTTTTGAACACTGGCCACAACTAACATCGGTGGTGAGTGGTATCCAAACTGGTCATGGTCCCTCCTCGAGCTCAACTCAATCATAAATGAGTATTTGGTGCAGTGTGTAAAAACAATCATCACCTTCTTGTGCGCCGTGCCGGCTTTCATTGACGCTCGCTAATAAGATCGGCCTCAACACCCTGATCAAGGCTACGCAGTGGCAGAGGGATCATTGTGTGTACGGGGCACCTGTGTCTTAGTCTATGAGTGAGTGCGTGTGTGTGTGTGTCTCTTTGCCCGCAGCCCCCGAGTGTGGCTTCAGTCCAGGCTGGCGCAAGTTCCGTAACGTGTGCTACCTCTACAACGACACAGAGCGCACGGACTTCCACTCCGCATTGGAGAACTGCCTCTCCGACGGAGCCATGCTCGCATCCGTGCACAGCGTGGCCGAGCAGGCGTACTTGTCCGGCCTGGTATGACTGAGATGCGCGGGGACGTGCAGGGACTAGCGGGGACTCACGGGGACTCGGGCGGGACACTTTTGCAACACCCGGGGACAAATGAAACATGCTGGGAAGGACGGGGATACGCGGGCACGCACGGGGATGCCCGGATATGAGTGGGAATACACAGGGGCTCGCGGGAACATGTGAGGATACGCAGGGATGCACGGGAAAATGAACATGTTGATCGGGCGTACCTCTCTGCCCCTCGAAATGCCAGAATTGTGACACGTCGTAGAAATATCGGATGGCTTCCGTGCCTGGTTGATGATGCCAGAGCTTTTGTGTTGTAACGGTCAATGGCGTCGATGTTGAAGTTGGTGGTGGTGATTTTGTTGATTTTCAGGTGGGCAGAGGAGATTCAGCCCTGTCGTGGATTGGACTCTGGGAGATCGGGAACATCGAGGGCCAGTACAGGTGGGTCGATTCACGAGGACACATGGGGGGACACGTGGGGGGACACGTGGGGGGACACATGGGGACAGGGAAGCACTGGGACATAAACAGGGACACGCATGTGAAAATGGAAAATTGGGGACACAAAGACACAGACACACATCACATAGACCTGTTAATTCAACTGGGCAAGTCACGAGATCATATCCTGGACAGGGGTCAACTGTGCTATCATCAGCATCATCTCTGCCAGGTCAGTAATATGAGTACTGATTTGTTGGAAGTCAATAGTCTCCGTCTAATGGAGATTCGACCCCTTCCATAATAACGTTGAATTTCCCCCATTAACTGAGGGCCAACGAAAACGAATTTGCTGATATATTTATACAAACACGCGCAAGAGGAACACACGCACACATACAAACATACACATTGACCAACACACGCGCACGCACACTGCTACATGCACACACGTGCACAGATGTAGCTGCACGGCCAGTGTGTCTGCATCTGTCTGTGTGTCTCCCTGGGGGTGTGCATGTGTCTTCGTCTGTGTCATTTCACCTGTCTCTATTGTGTCTGTATCTATGGTGGTGTCTCATTGTGTCTGTGTCATTGTGTCCATGTGTCATTACGTGTATGTATTTGTCTCTCTGTCCCATTGTGTCTGTTCCTCTATGTATCCGTATATCACTATGTCTGTGTCTCATTGTGTCTGTGTCCCATTGCATCTGTGTTTCTATGTGTTTATGTATCTCTGTCCCTATGTGTCTGTGTCTCTATGTGTCTGCGTCTCATTGTATCTGTGTTTCTACATGTCTGCATCTCTGTGTGTCTGTGTCTCTATATATCGGTGTCCCATTGTGTCTGCGTCTCTGTGTGTCTGCGTCTATATGTGTCTGTATCTCACTGTGCCTGTGTCTCTATATGTATGTGTCTGTATGTGTCTGGGTCTTTATGTGTCTGAGTCTCTATGTCTCTGGGTCTTACCGTGTCTGTGTCTCTATTTGTCTGCGTCTCTATGCGTTTGGGTCTCTATGTGTCTGGGTCTCTTATGTGTCTGAGTCTCTGTGCGTCTGCGTCTCTACGTGTCTTGGTCTAACCATGTGATGCACACTCGAAATGAAGGACGTGGGCAGGTGCTCCAAAGGTAGGGCAAACACATTTATTGTGGTTAATCTGTAAGATGCAACAGCACGTGTGTCACACACAGCAATCATCAACCGAGTCGCCATTAACCACGTGACTGGTGTACAAGTCTGATTAATCAATAACCCTGCCAGCCACCCACAGGCCTAACTCAGTTATCACATGCTGGTGTACACACGTGCATTGATGTACTGCACAGCACATAAGGAGTTACACAAAACCACACTTTACTCCCTTGCTGCACGAGGAAATAATTAAAAGAGTGGTCCATTTGTAATGTCATTCTAGATTTGAAGTTTTCGTGACTGCAAGGATCCATATTCTTTGGTTCTTTCGGTAAAGTCACGTAGGTGAAAAATAAAAATAAATAAATTAAATCACGACGTTTTGATTGCAACACAAGCAATCATCATCAGGTGTGACAACCACAGCAAGAAAATTTTCACTGGAGTGGGAGAGATGCCAAGGTTAGCTCAGTTAAAGAAGCCTAATGTGCCACACGTGTCTGTGTTTCTATGTGTCCATGTCCCATTGTGCCTGTGTCTCACTGCGTCTGCATCTCCACGTGTGTCATTGTGACCCTGCCCCCCCTCCCTCCCCACCAGATGGACGGACTTCAGTCCCGTGGGGTACACCAACTGGGGCCAGGGGGAGCCCAACGACGCTGGGGGCGCGGAGCAGTGCGTGGCCATGTCCCGCCTGAACGGTACGCGGGCGCGGCGTTTTGCTTTCGTGTCCCAACCGTAAACTACGTCTGCTTCGCAGTTCAGAGTCGTTCAAAGAATTGAAGGAAGCCGTTGTGGCGTCACGGTCCAATTAAACATTTACTCGACGTATTCATTCATTGGGAAATGCATCGCAATCGTCGCGCACCCCCACCCCCCTTCCTGCGATACAGAGGCCTGGCCTCTGCTCTTCTCCGATGGGGAGGGGTCCAGTAGAGATTCTGTGTTGGGGGTATAGGGGGGGAGGACACGGGGGGGGCGGAATGGGGGGGGGGGCACGGGGACCCTGGGGGGTGGGGGACGACACGGAGGGGGGGGGGGGGAGAACACTTTGGGGAGGGGGGGGGGCATCGTATCAGTGATTCACCGCGAAGCAGAGTGAACGTGGGTGGGGTCAAAGGGTCATTGTTGTGGTGCAGTGCCCAGAACAGCGCCCACCTAGAGTGGGACCTGCTATGAAATCTTATCAGGACCCCTGCTGAAAACGAATCTTGAGACTTGGTGATTCAGTTTATTAACAATACATAAAGACATAAAAACAATCTGGAGAATGTGGTGACCCACTTCACGAACCCTAATCCCGACCTCGTCCTCACCACCTTCCCTTCTCTCCTCTCTTCCGCTCTCCCCAAACCTCTCCCTCTGCCCCCCCACCCCCCCCAGGTCAGTGGAGCGACTACAACTGTGGCCAGTCGAGCATGGGCTACATCTGCAAGAAATACCCAGGAGGCTCGCACACGCGCCCCCCCCCGACCCCGCCGTGGCATGGCAATTGCCCGAGGGGTACTTGCCGCACGCACAAACACGCACGCGTGCACGTACACACACACACAAAAACAAAGATTCCCCCGTGTAGCCTTAACAGACTGTTGGGGCAAGTGCTGTTAGCGAGCACCTAATGAAGGCCGGCACGGCACACGAAGGCGTGGGTCGCCAGCACCACATCCGGGCCGCTTTTTTCTCCCTAGTGCAAAGTTTTTACACATCGCACTAGGTACTCAATTGAGGCTGAGTCGACCTAGGGGAGGCCCAGGACCGGCTTTGTAGCGCAGCGCGCTAACCGCTACACTACTGCTCCCCACTTGCACAACCACTACCAGCACCGCCACCGCCATCACGCACTGTCGAGGCCACGCTTGCAGATGCAGATGTGTTCTGCTTTCCCCGTGTGTCCCCACCCATCCCTGTGTATCCTCACCTGCCCCAGTGTCTCCTTGTGTCCCCGCTTGTCCTCGCCTGTCCCCACGTTGCCGTGTGTCTCACCTGTCGCCGCGTGTGTCCCACCTCTCCTCGCATCACGTGGCGGCGCAGGCTGGATGCTCTTTGGCAGCAAGTGCTTCCTGGTGAGGGGAGCGGCGGGCGGCACGGCCGAGGAGGGAGTCCGCTCGAGCTGGAGCGACGCTCGCGCCTGGTGCCGCTACAATGGGGGCGACCTCGCCGTGATCAGCACGCACCGCGAGAACGGTACGCATGCTGCGGTATATGGAGAGAGGCAGAGCGGTACAGAGAGAGAGAGAGCGCGCCTTCTGTGTATGTCACATGTCCCCTTGTTTCATTGTCTCTCCGATGGGCCCCCCCCAATATTTCCTCGTCGCCACGTGTGACCCCATATCTTCTGTCTTCTTGTGTTCCCCCCCCCCCCCCCACGCGCCGTGTATAGCTCCACTGAGCTATGTAGCTCTATTTTAGAAGTGACCGGGCCACAATGATAGCTCAACAAAGTGGCTTATCACATGGAAATTTATATCAGCCAAATAGTCTAAACACACGTTTCTAAATGTGGAGGGAAAATCCGGAGGGCCCAGAAAAAATATCCACACGACCACAGGGAGAACATGCCAAAAAATCTAGAGGCGTCGGGGTCAGGATCGAACCCACGACCTCCTGCATACCAGGCGAGGTAGTTAACATCTCACCACCGTGGCGTCCTGACCACGTTCCCCTCTGCTTGTCCCCACTGCTTGTCTCTATTGTCCCCCGTTAGATTTTGTGGCGAGCCACCTGGAGGGGCTGGGGGTGTCCGTGTGGATCGGCTTCTCGGATTCACTCTCCGAGGGAGAGTTCACCTGGGTCGACGGGAGCCGCGTCACCTTCACCAACTGGAACAGCGGGGAGCCCAACAACGGCGGCATACGGGGGGTGAGTTAACAGGGCGAGGCGCACGTGGGGAGTCACACCAAGGCACTCCCTCGTGTCCCTTGCCGGCCTTAACAGAGACTCGCTAACAGCATTTGCCCGAACAGTCTGTTGAACACTAAAGCACGTGTGTTGTGGCGGTTAGCACGCTGCGCTACGAACCCAGCGACCCGAGTTCGATTCCCGCTCACGGCCAACACCAGTGATTATTATCTGAACCAGTTCTGGGCCTCCTCTAGGTCGACTCAGCCTCAGGTGAGTACCTGGTGCGGTGCATAAATATCGCTGCTTGGGAGACAAAGGCGGCCGGGGCACGATGCTGGCCACCCACCTTCTCGTGTACCGTGCTGGCCTTCATAGGTACTCACTAACAGCACCTGCCCCAACAGTCTGCTAAGGCTATACGGGGAATCTTCGTCCTTGTGTTCGTGTGTAGGAGCACTGTGCGGAGATGGTCCATCATGGCCGCTCTGCCGGCCGCTGGAATGACATGCTCTGCTCCGTTGTACGCGGCTTTGTGTGCCACATGAAAAAAGGTGAGCGCCAAAACATGTGCAGACATATGGCCCCTTCCATAAGAATGTGGAATTTCCAATAGTGCAGTTTCATTGAGCGTGTGTCGATGTCTATTGGTCATTGATCCAGTGGTGGTAGTCATTTCTCATTCTTGTGGTGAGGGTCATAGGAGTGGTGCATGCGGGTTGGGTAGTGATTGGGTCTGGCCAAAAGGAAGTGCTGGTTAGGTGGCATTGGGCTGTCTCTCCATGTGTTCCCCTGACTGTCTCCCCGTGTGTCTCTCCCCGTGTGTCCTTCGAAATGTTTCCCCATGTGTCATCATGTGCGTTTCCCTCTGTCTCCCCTGTGTTTGCCCCTTGTGTCTCCCCTAGGCATCTATGATTCGTTGATTAATATCACTTACGATACATGCAAATGATATTTAAATGACATACAAATTCTATGCTAGGAATACAGCACGTGACCAAAATCGAGAATCAATTACAAGGGAGACAGTAAAAGAGAATCAATAGATCATCGCTAGCGGAGTTGACCGTTAGACATCAGATGGTTGCATCTCGCGTTGTCCGACCCCGCGTGTGTTCCCACCTTCCCACCTCACCCCCCACATGCCCCGCTCCCCCCGCAACCCCCGGGCACCGCAGACTCCGTGATTCCCGACCCGAAGCCCACGAGTGGTCACTGCCCGACGGGCTTCACGTCGACGCGCAGGTCCAGCTGTTACCGCGTGAGTGACACCGTCGCCACCTGGGAGGCGGCGCGCGACGCGTGCCGGGCCGAGCACCACGGCGCCGACCTCGCCAGCGTCGACTCGGCCTACGAGCAGGCATTCCTCAACGCCGTCGCGCAGCCCGAGAAAGACGACATGTGGATCGGGCTCAGCGACAAGGTGGGTGACGGCCTTGGCGGCGAGGGTAGGGGGGATTGCTGGTGGACGAGGTCGACCGGGCTCTTTGGCGCTGGGCCTTTCAGGGCACTGACAATTTGTAAATACATATCAGTAGGTGATAGTTTTTTTTTCAATAAATTTTTGGTAACATGTGCATTCGATGTTTTGCAGGTAATGTTGACACAAATGAGCCAGATGACAGATTAAAAAAAGAACAAATAAAAGGTTTATTGCTGGGCATGTAACGAACGTTTCGCCCCCACTGCGATTTAATCACGCACGAGTGTCCCCGTGTCTCTCCCGTGCGTCGTCACGCATCCCCATGTTTCCCCACGTCTCCCAATGCGTACCTCTGTCTTCCCCGTGCCTTCCTGCACTTCTCCACTCATCCCCGTGGCTCCCTCGTGCCTCCCGCATGCGCGTAGGTCAAGGAGGGAGAGTACACTTGGTCGGACGGCTGGCCCGTGCTCTACTCGAACTGGGGCTTCGGGGAGCCGTCCCGCGGGACCGGACAGGGCTGCGTCAGCGCCAACGGCATCGGATTTTTGCGAGGCTCTTGGAACGACACCGAGTGCTCGCGACACCTGCACTACGTGTGCGAGTACAACAACGGTGCGTGTGCACACGCGCACGCACGCGTACAGATGCGTGCGTCAACACTCCAGTACACGCACCAAGCGCCCGCACCACCTGCGCAACGCACGCGACCACAGCGACGTTTACACGTGCACGCCGACAGACGTACGCACGCGCTCAAGTGCACATTTGCGTGCACATACGCATCCGCCAAGTGCCAGTGCCCACATGTACACTTGCATACGCTCAAGCACGCGTGCACGTGGGCATGCACGCACACACACAAACGTGCCTGCCCGCACACAAGTGGACGCTCGCAACGCGCACTCTCCAACACGCACACAGGAACGCTTCACACCCCCCCGTGTCCCCATGTCCTCATGTAGAGCCTCCTCCGCCGACACCGCCAGCGGTTGGCGGGAGCTGCTGGGATGGCTGGCAGCCGTACGGACGCCACTGCTACTTCATCTTTGACGGAAGCCTTGGGGGTGCGTCCAGTGTGCCTGCGTGTGTACACGTGCCTGGGCGTCCGCGTGTCTGTCCGTGTGTCTGTGTCCGTATGCTCGTGTGCACGAGTGTTCACGTGCTTTGCCCGTGTTTCCAAATTTGCGTCGGTCTATCAGTCTGCCCCCATGTCTGTCTGTGCAATTCTCTGTACATGCTGTGCTTCTGTCCATCCGGAGCCCCAGTGTCCAGCTCTGTGTGCCGGGTGATGCTGGTATGAACGCTGGAAATGTTTCTCGCTGTGTCTGTGTGTCCCAGTAGCTGTGCTTATGTTTTAATACCAGTATGTATGTCTTGTGTGTGTGTTTATATGTCTGTGTGTGTTTGATTCCTGCTTGTGCATGTTAATGACTGTCCGTGTGTGTGTGTGTGTTGATCCCCACGCGTGTCCGTATCTGCACGACGACGTCGGTGCGCCCGTGTAGGTGCGACCACGTGGCCCGAGGCTCGCCAGGAGTGCGAGATCGTCCACGGGTCCCACCTGGCGTCCATCCACAGCCGCGCCGACACCGAGTTCCTATTACGTGCAAACTTCACTCGCTACCACAACCTGTGGATTGGACTTGGACGAGACGAGCTCCGTGAGATGCGCGCACGCACGCACACGCACGGACACGCGCAGACACGCACGCCGAAACGCACGGGCACACACACCCTCTCTCTGCTTCTCCCCACGTCTTTGAATATCTCCCCCGATTTCTCTCCATGCCCCGATGTCTTCATTTCCATCCACACCCCTTCCCCCCAGCTTCTCCGCACTTCCCTTAATATTTCCCCCTGTCTCTCTGTGCCCTGATGCCCATGCTTCTCCCCTCACCTCTGAATACATCCCCCCGTGTCCCCCTGTGTCCTTCCGTGTTCCTCCCGTGTCTCCGTGCGCGAGCAGTGGGCTGGTCGTGGACTGACGACACTCCTGTCGGCTACACCAACTGGGCAGACGGGGAGCCCAACGACATGATGCACGAAGAGGCATTCATCGAGTCGTGCGTCGAGTTCTACCACCAAGACGGCACCTGGAACGACCAGGATTGCGAGCAGAAGCGCGGCTTCATCTGCCGCATTAATCAGGGTACGCTTTCATTTTATCGATGAGCGCACCTAGGGGAGAGGCCACGGAGAACCGGGCACCGATGGTGCGTAGCCTGGGCTGGGAATTGAACCCAGGTGGACCAGGTTGGAGTGATGACGGAGACACCCGGTCATGTGTGCTACTCTCACTGCCCGTCACCTGGGGGTGGTGGTTTTATTAGATGCTCATGAGGTGCAGTAATGTGTATGTATCAACTATTTAAAACTATTTGTTATATTACCAGGTAAGGCCCACTGAGCTATATAGCTATTTTTCAGAAGCGACCTGGCCACAAATGATAGCTCAATGAAGTGGCTTATGACGTGGACATTTATGTCAGCTAAATCGTCTAAACGCACGATTCTAAATGGGGAGGGAAAAACCGGAGAACCCGGAAAAAAATACACGCGACCACAGGGAGACCATTCAAAAACTCCAAATATAGAGGCGTCAGGGTCAGGATCGAACCCACGACCTCCTGCATACCAGGCGAGGTAGTTAACATCTCCTAGCCACCACGGCGCCCTCTATGCACGTGGCGAACCTCAGCAACAGGCGGCAAATGCGCCACCACCTTGACACCGCCATCGCCAACGCCACACATGGTGATGATAGCGACAGCGGTGTTCATAATCGCAATATTGATGATGATGATGATAAGAGTGATGATGACGAAAGTAGCTTTGGTGATGGCAGTGATGATGTCGATAATGGCGATGATGATGATGTTGTGTTTGATGCTATTTGCAGTTATTGAAGATGTCTCGACTGAAAAGACGCCAATCAATCCAGACAAAGGTGGGTGCTAAAAATGATAATACATTTTTTTTATTAAAGCGCTTTCACATCAAAAACACTTCCAGAAATTGCGCACGTGCACATGCGTGTATTCACACACGTGTGTGTGTGTATATATTCATCAGTGTGCATTAAGGCATGAACATTGGTGTGTAATTTCTCGTGTGTTCACCTTTTGTGTTGGCACGCGTGTTCGCTATAGTTTCCATGTCTGTGTCGTGTCTATTTACACCTGCCTGTGATTCGCCAAACGGGTTCACGAGTGTGGATGTGTGATGAATGCGTTTTATTTGTACGTGAAATTGTGCGTACGTGTGTGTGCGCGCGTGTTCGTGTGTGTGTTTTCTAACATTTGTGAGTGTTCATTATTAACCTGGTCAAGGCCTATGATGCCATGAAGAGGCCTTATTAAAATGGTCGCGACGTACAATACCATCACGAGGCCCGGGCTGTGGGTTATTCTCCATGCTCTGCTGACGATCATTGAGGATCTTGATGGTGGTGGGCAGGCCCGGGTAATGCTGCGTAGCCAGAAATATTTTCACCACAAAGTTCCAGAAGCGTTCCATAGCTATACCAGTGACATGTCTAATTGGTACAGTGAAATTTTGCGTTAACGCATTTGCCAAGTTATTGACACTTTTTTGATTTATGAAATCGAATTTCCGCGTTAACGACATGTCACAAGGCATGCGCCATGAGATCAATCTAGATTCACCTGGGAGGCTGCTTCATCCATCCGCGACCTTGCCTCCACATGTCACCTTTCCATGCAGATCTCTTAGTGGGTTCCCTGAAAAGGTACATTATTTTTCTTTTCAATGAATTATTATTCATTCGTTTTAATGTTTATGCTCATTATTATAATTTTTGTATTGTTAAAAGTGATATCGGTGTGTCTTTTTAGGTGAGACATAGAGTTGGAATGACTGTCCGAAACACATCGATGATTGTTCGTAGTAAATGAATGGGTAAAGCCATTTCGATTTACGAAATGTAGTTTTTTCTAAATCCAGGAATGTTTTACATCTCATTTTTGGAGTAGGGATTGGTGGGGTCGGGAGGGGCAGGGGGGGGGGGGTGCGTGTGTTCACGTATCTGTTCACCGTGTCCATTGACGCGTGTTTCTTTACTTTGCGTTGACACGTGCAATGCTAACACGTGTCACCATGTGTCACTGGCTGTAGTCATTCCCACGATCGTGGTTCCCGTGGTGGCGGTGGTCACGGTGTTGCTCTTGATCGGCGTGGTGATCACGGCGTACTACGCGAAGCGTCGCCGTGACAGCAACAACGGCGGTGACAGCTCGAAAATCTCCGAGCCACGCAGCAGCGCCACGGTTCCCACGGTAACATCGCCATCACCGCTAACATCACCGCCACAATCACAACAAATTACCTGCAAATTACTCGGTTGGGATTACAGCAACATCTCTCCCCCGCCCCCACCCCCATACTGAAAAAAACATGGCAGGACTCTCCTGAACTAGAGTCTTGGGACTCGTTGATGAGGCTTCTTTCAGGGCAAACTGGAATCATAATAATTCCTGATACGCGTGTTTCTCCCACCCCCGCCCCCATCTCTGTCCGTTACAGCCCGGCTTTGAAAACCCGCACTACTACGTGTCGGAGGAGCAAGGCGGTCAGTAGACGGAGGTTGTAATGTGGTGATCGGCTGAATCACTAGCACAGGAATACAATGTCACGTACGCGTGACAATTCACACACACACACACAAGTATACAAATAAAGGATAAGCTGGATATTAGCACACAACGCTTGAGAGTCACAAAATAAATAAGCAAACAATACACCTTCATTTATCCATAAAAAGACACTGGCATTTGGCGTTCCGGTAGGGCATAATTTCAGCAGCATCGGTTCAATGTCGCTTGTGTTAAACCAGTGCGGTTGAAATTATCTGAACTTACCAAACGGTGCTGCACAGTAGTCATAATAATCATAATTTCAGCGTGCCTCCGCAGAGTATCGCTCGCTCTAGAAGAGGGAGAACGACTCGGAGGCACTCGGGACCCTCAGACAAAGTGGGAAGGCAGCCACGTGGCGAGCTGGCACCAACGAATTGCCCAAAGCTCCTCGACACATTAAGATGTTTTCAACCAAGTCGGGTACGGGTAGCCGGGTATCGGGTAGGGTACGGGTATCGGGTACCCGGTTGCGACCTCTGATGTGTGCGTTTCATCCGGGTGCCCCGGTCTCGTCCCGCTCCGTGTATAAAGCACCCTGGTGTGGCCGGGTACGGGTACGGGTAAGGAATCAAAATCCGTTTGCGACCTCTGGCACACATGCATGGTTGGGCAACAGTCTGCGTCATACGAAGATGACAGCTGGAGGTGCTGGAGATGCCGTACCGCCTTCTCCTGGCAAGCCGGGGTACGGCTGCACCTCAACATGAAGGGAGTTTTGCAGCATTCGCGCGACCCTGCCTCCACAGTGCTGGATTACAGGTGGGGGGAGTCAAAGGGGAGTCACGGATGCCTGGCTAATACGTATCTACTACACACAAGGTGTGACCTATATCCAGCTTCCACTGTACATAAGCTCTCATACCATACTCGGTGTGCATTACACAAGTGTGCAACATTCATGTATGCCCACTATGGATGTACAATTTTGTGTCAGGACGAGGCCTGTCCCAGGTTCGCCCCTCCTGGTTGTTCGATGGCTTTTCATGATTCGGGATCATGATTCATATGAAGAATTGTTTCTTTTTGTTTCGTTTGTACTGCGTTTGTATTGTCTGTCGGCTATGTCCTGTCTCCTTTGTTAATTTAACCTCGGTAATATGGGCGTGTAATTCGCACACGATTGCCAGTAATCATAAATAATACTTAAACGTGCGATTGGATGCATTTATCCTTGTCATAAGAATACATTTTAATTGAATAATTGCAAGCATGTACGTTTGCATACACGCGCATGCCTACTGACTTGTACACACAAACCCAAGTGCACATACATTCGCCTACATTGACACTCATCTTAATTCTGACCCACATGTGCAACACACTCGACATAACAACAACAACAGCTGTCATCCGCCACTAAGTGACGGCGACGTCACGACAGCGCTTGTGCCAGGCTAGGTGCACTTTTAACGGCCCTGTGAAGTCCTGAAGGCTCGTTGCTGGCCGGGCACGGGACAGACGCAGGTGTTCACTGACTGACATGAATGGCGGATGCACCACCTGCGTTCCCCACTGTGCCAAAACACACACTGACCTCCATGTCACGCGCGGAGCCAATCTTGCTGCACACGTTTGTATTTGAGTCTAGTTGAGACAGAGTGAGTGTGGAGTTTCCCTCAGGCCCTGCTCCTCGCCTCGACGGGAAACTCGCAGATTTCTAACTCCCCACTTTACGTGAAAAATTTGTCATTGTTCGACTCGTTTCCAACTGCTTTGTAATAAAACAAAAAGTCAGCACCAAACGACTCACAAGTTGTCTCCCTTCTCGCACAACCGTGGGACATTGCTCATCTCCGTCAATATTCTTGTGCCAGCCCTGGAAATTCCACATTCCGATGACAAGCACCAGTCTCGCCATAGCATAGGGTCTGTCGTCGCTGAAAGAAATACGACATTTTGTATATCCGTGTAAACTTGTTTGAATCCTGTTTTGTGGTGGCATTTTTATTAATGCAGTCGGTGACCAAATTGCCCAGCACTTCTAGATTTGAAGCTTTCGTGACTGCAAGGATTCATACTCTTAGTTCTTTCGGTAAAGTCACGTAGGTAAAAAATTTAATTAAAGTTAATAAAAATAGAACAATAACCTACGTGACTTTACCGAAAGAACTAAGAGTATGCCCAGCACTTGCTCTCGGTAGTTCTTGTAAGATAATTCGGGGTGTGCCCGAATAGTGCATAGGATAGCGACCACTATACATAAAAGGGCGGGTGCCATGGTGGCGAGATGTTAACTACCTCGCCTGGTATGCAGGAGGTCGTGGGTTCGATCCCGACCCTGACGCCTGTATATTTGGAGTTTGCGGTGTCTCTCTCCCCGTGGTCGCGTGGATTTTTCTCCGGTTTTTGCCTCCACGTTTAGAAACACGTGCTTTAGAGTTTTTGTGCTGCTTTAAATTTCCATGTGATAAGCCACTTCGTTGAGCTATCATTTGTGTGGCCAGGTCGTTTCTGAAATATATCTATATCGATCAGTTGGCCTTAGCCGGTAGAACAAAACGTAGTATGTATAGGCTGCTACGAGGCTACGGTGCGGGCAGCAGAGCGCTGTGCAGCAAATCGACTGTGTTGTGCTACGCCCTTTAGGACGATACTGTAGTTGCAACGAACTAGACGGTAGACAACACACAGGGTAAGCGACACAAAATATAGATGAGAGAGTGGAGACATTCTCAAACGCGATACACAATTGGGGAGGCCCGACCTGAGAAAGAAATGCACAGATGACAGGGTTCAGATATCTGGGTGTTACTGTGGACCGGACATCTGACCTCCCATGAACGTTTGGAGAAAGTCTGTGGAGAGACATCGACCAGAACGAACCTCTTAGGGAAACTTGCGGTCGCCAGCTACACCTTCACTCCGGCATTGGTACCTTGACCCGAGTGGAGGTCTGCACTCCCGTGCATCCGTTGACAACAACAACAACAACAGCACCCACCCGCCGTTCGTCACGAAGTGGCGGTGACGTCACCCGGCGCTCGTGCCAGGCTAGGTACACCTTGAGGCCACGTGAAGTGTCGAAGGTTCGCCGGCAGGGGATCATGGGACATGCCCAGGTGCCGTCGGGTGATTGAGATGACTGGCAGTTGCAACACCTGGGCTTCCTACTGCCAGCTTGCTGCATCTTAGCCACCTCGCGTTTTCCCCATTGTGAGCGTCGCTCCTCTTCCCTCTGTTGTTGCTGGAGAGCGACTGCCTCCAACTGCCCAGCAGCGTCCTTCCAATCCTCATCCACATAGGCCGATCTTGACACCGCTGGTACCAGTCATCAGCCCATCTCTTCTCTAGCCCGTGCTGTGCCTATTTAGCCCCCTCTATTCGGCCAAACAGAAGCTGCTTGAGCATGTGGTGGTTGGGCATGTGAGCTACATAGTCAAGTCAACGCAGCCTCGTCTGCCAGAGGAGTTCATTGATGGGATTGTGTCCAGATCTTTCAAGGATCCGTGAGCTCCTCACACAATCCAGTCTGGTTAAAACCAAGATGACATTGTATAGGCAGGCCTGCCTGAACCTTTCAAACCCACGCAGATGTTATTTTAAAGGGCTCCACGTGTCGCAAGCATAGAAAAGGGAGGGCATAACTGTGAAGACAGAGCTTTGTATGGAAGGAAAAGTCTGGTAGCTTCCACACAGCGTTACGCAGCTGATGGAGAGATAACCCCGCTCTAGGAGTGAGACCTCAGCGCCGTTACTATCAAAGCAGTCGCTGAAACAACCACAACCATAAATCACTCAACCGCAACCATAGATCACGAAAATCGTGCCAACACAACACCAACAGCCACAAAGAAAACACACACGACTACTCAAACACAACTACAAACACAACATCAACAACCACAAAGAAGACACATAACTGCTCAAACACAACTACAAACACGGAGAACGATTCTTCTCTGCGGTCGTGTCAGAAAGTAATGCAGGACGTAACGCCTGCTCGGAAATTTACGCTTTACCTTTTGCTTCAATCCAATAGGCGATCGTAAATGTGACAAATCGTGGCCTCTGCAGAAATGTATAGAATTGCGTAAGCCGATCGGTACGCGGGGCTCCTAGAGAGAGAGAGAGATACTGAAAGGCACGGAGAGATGGGGGGGGGGGGCAGAAGGGGCGTGGTGGGAACCCATTCCCAGCCCCCACCCCCCCACTTGGAGTAAGTGTCTAATATGGGCATTCACGACTACTTGGTGTCTAAGGGAACATCTTAGCGGGATTCCAAACATGCATTGTGCGAGTTGAGGTGGGTCCCGTGATCGAGTGAGCGAGCACATTGCGGGCGTTCTGCGACCCGTTACGCGTCACTCGCGCGTGACGTCACAATGCACGCGACGTCACAATGCACGCGACGTCACAACGTGCGGTGTCCATGGAGGGGGCGTGCGTGCGATGACGTAGCGTGTGTACGTTTGCATCCGGGGCAGCTGCAGTGTCACGAGGTCAGCTCCCATTCATGAGCAACATCGACGGCGAACATCGGAACCCGTCCTGTGTCTCCCCGTAGGTGGACTCGGCCTTGTAGTAGTAGTATGTATCCTGGTGCGGTGTGTAAACATCATCACTGGGGAGACAAACGCGGCCGGGCGTGGTGTTGGCCAACCACATCTGCCATGGGCCTTTCCGGCCTTATTGAAGTTCTCCATAACAGCGCTTTCCCGAACACAGTCTGTAAAAAATGCTATTTTGGGGATCTTTGTTGCGTACATGTAATGACATAATCTCACAGCAAACATCACTCGTTAATTCGGTTTAAGCGACAATTTAAGGGGATTAAAACATCGAGCAAACGTTTTCCAAACAAAGAGTGACCCATCGCTCCGCATGCACTCACGTCCACTCTACGCATGCACACACATCCACTCTACACATGCACACACGTCTATTCTACACATGCACACAGGTTCACTCTACACATGCACACAGGTCCACTCTACACATGCACACACGTGTACTCTACACATGCACACACGTCTATTTTACACATGCACACACGTGTACTCTACACATGCACACACGTCCACTCTACACATGCACACAGTCCACTCTACACATGCACACAGGTCCACTCTACACATGCACACAGGTCCACTCTACACATGCACACACGTGTACTCTACACATGCACACACGTGTACTCTACGCATGCACACAGGTCCACTCTACACATGCACACAGGTCCACTCTACACATGCACACAGTCCACTCTACACATGCACACACGTGTACTCTACACATGCACACACGTCCACTCTACACATGCACACAGGTCCACTCTACACATGCACACAGGTCCACTCTACACGTGCACACAGGTCCACTCTACACATGCACACAGTCCACTCTACACGTGCACACAGGTCCACTCTACACATGCACACACGTCTACTCTACACATGCACACACGTGTACTCTACACATGCACACAGTCCACTCTACACGTGCACACAGGTCCACTCTACACATGCACACACGTCCACTCTACACATGCACACACGTCCACTCTACACATGCACACACGTGTACTCTACACATGCACACACGTCTACTCTACACATGCACACACGTGTACTCTACACATGCACACACGTGTACTCTACACATGCACACACGTGTACTCTACATGCACACACGTCCACTCTCCATAGGGCCACCTTTTAAGGCCTCCGTTATTTACGAGCGTGTTGAGTTTTTTTTCGTAATAAATAATACATACATACAATCATAAATAAGACTCGTGGTGGGAGGGGTCACGTTGAGTAAGCTGCAGTTGCACGTTTAAGTAATCATCATTCACACAAGATCGATGCAATACAAAAATGTGACGTTGAATTGTGAAGTTGTGGGTGGGGGGGGGGAATCGCTATAATCTCCACGAAAATCGTAAATGTTTATATCATATCCTATCACGACAATCGATACCTACGGTGGCAGTGTCGGGTATAGTTGTAGGAATGTGGGATTCTGCTCAGGGCCGTCGTTTGACCATACTTCCCCACGCCGTGTTTGACGGAACGCGACATATAGCCAGGGCTACATTACCATGGCAGGCTCACTTCACGCAGAGATCGGCCGACATTGAATTCCCATAAAGCGGTGGTACAGTACTGTAGTCATATTAACCAGCGCCGGAGGAATGCACATTATAACGAAGACGATGGTGATGATGGTGATAATTACGAGTTAAATCGAGACCAGTCTGGGAATTGAACTTTGCGCCCCTTTTGAGTGTCGAGACGAGCGCGCTAACCGCTGTCCCACCTGTCTGGGTTTAATCCGAACGAGTCTTAGGTTCTTAGCTGGGGGGTGGGGGGGTGCAGAAGGGAGGGGTGGGAGTAGCCACTCTCGGTGCTGATGAAAGGCTGGAAAATCGCCTACCACACCGAATCATCGTGACCCTTGTTTCCATGTGCGAGCGTGTACACGTGTACACGTCTCGGTAGTGCAGCCGTTAGCACGCTGCTGCGACGAAGCCGGTGAACCGAGTTTCATTCCGACTCACGGACACCAGTGACAATTATCTGAACGGGTCCTGGGCCTCCCCAAGGTTGACTCAACCTGAAATGGGTACCTGTGCCATGCCGGCCTTCATAGGTGCTCGCAAACAGCGCTTGCCCCAAAAGTCTGTTAAGGCGATTGCGGGGGATCTTGTTGCAAATTCTGAACTGGTCGCGAAGGGCTTCCAGTGAGACGACTCTACATTAAACGACTACCTGGTGCGGTGTGAAAACATCCGCACTGGGGAGGAGACAAAGGAGCTGCTGGCCAAACCTCCCGTCCATAATTGCGTCGTCCCACCCTTAATAGGTGCTCGGAAACATCACTTGCCCAAAAAGTCTGTTTAGGGTACGGTGGGGATTTTTTGTCTTTATGTGAGCGCTGGACCACAGCCCCCCTTTTTTCCAACGTGTTCGACGCGGCGAGTGGTGCCGTATGGGTAATGAGCCGACGATGGTCAGCTTTTCCCGCAGTAGCATAGTTACATATTTCACAACTTACTGCAGTGTTACCACCGTCTGGTGCCTATGTCCATTGTCCTGGCTGTCCGTCTGTCTGGGTGTCAGTTTTGTGCATCAGTCGATGCGTGTGTGCGTATGGGTGTATGCGTAAAAAACAACCCCCTACCTCCTCGTGGTGCCGGGCGGCAACGCTGTGGTGGGCAGTGCCGTGGGGGGAGGGACAATTTAAATTGGCCTTTCCCCTCATGGCGTATGTAATCACCACAGCGGCGGAATTGTTTTTATTAATAAGCTTGTGCCGGAGGCCCCGGGGGGACAGGCGGCTATGACGTCTCCTGGCCAAACCCCATTTGGCAGAGCCAGGAGACTGAATCCTTACCCTCAAGACTCCTGCAGAAACAACAAAAAACTACTACGTGTGGCCACGTGGAATGTTCGAACGCTCACTGTGGAGGAGAGGGTGCCACTCCTCTGTCGGGAGCTGGACCGGCACCGCCTGGATCTCTGTGGTATTCAGGAGGTCCGGTGGACCGGATCTGGCTCCTGCCACCATGAGGGGTGGACAGTCCTCTTCTCGGGGCAGGAGACTGCCAAACAACGGCGTGGGAGCATGGCGGTGAGGTGTGGGAAGCTGTAAGCCCCAGGCTACTTTGGGCTCGCCTTCCCATCAACCAGAACGAGGAGTGGTGGTCGTGGTTACTTATGCCCCCACCGAAGACGAACATCCGTGGAGGAATGCAGGCAAGGTTGACCTCCTGTCACGGGAGCTAGCTAAAATGGCCCCTCAGGATAGAGTCATCTTGGTGGGTGACTTCAATGCCCGAGTTGGTCATGATGCTGGCACCTGGTCTGTAGTGTTTGGAAGGCATGGGCCAGATCAGCTCAATAACAACGGCAGGAGGCTGCTAGATTTTTGTGCTTGTAATTACCAACACGCTCTTCCGGCATCGGTGCATCCACACAACATCATGGATGCATGCCGAGGTTTAGGACTGTGACTCATGCAGCTGCCATGGCTGCTTTGGGTCCACGGTCCAGACCTCCCCAGAGACCCTGGTTGATAGAGGAGGTGTTCAAGCTGGCTGAGAAAAAGCGACAGACCCACTCTCATCGGCTACTACATCCCATGTCGGAGAATGAGGATGCTTACTGCAGCCTTCTTCTCGGAGGTTCGGAGAGCCGTGAGATGCTGCAAGGATGGGTGGTGGTCACGGGTTGTTGAGGAGATGGAGTCTGCCTCAATGGCACGCGATCACAAATCGTTCTTTAATTCCATTAAAAAAAATACCTGCAGCGCCACACCTATCACCATCATTAGGGGAAAGAATGGTGATCCAATCTCCGACCCCCAGGAACAGGTTTGCAGATATGCTGAGCATTTCTGTGAGGTCTTGGGGGAGGGGAAATCCCTCAGCCTGGAAAACAACGTGGGGCAAAGTAGGGTTGACCATGCCGAGGCTGCAGTGCCTCAAATATTGTAAGAATAAGTAATCCCCTGTGAGTGGCTGGTTGAGGTGCCATCTGTTGAGGAAGTACTGAAGGTGATCCAGAGTCTGAGACCAGGAAAAGTACCGGGCAGAGGGAGGGTGGCATTTGTGCACAGACTGCCCTACATGACATCATTTAGAATCGACATCACGCGTTTAAAGTATTTTGCTGATTTACTGTACATTTACACGTGATAAGCCACTTCGTGGAGCTGTCATGTGTGGCCAGGTCACTTCTGAAAAATAGCAATATAGCTCAGTGGGCTTTACCTGGTGAATATAACATCGTAAACAAATTGTTGGAGCTCACATAGATACGCAGAAAAGCATGTCTTGTTTCTCAACGTAGCTTTAATAAACATTTAAATAGTATATACACGGATGTTAAATCACATTATAAATCTACCTGGAATCGAAGTCATCACACCTTTACGCCACGGATGTATCTGTGCACACGCACGGACAAAAATAAGTGACTTCTAACCCTTATTGATGATTATTATTGTTGAAACATTTCTTAAAGTTCGTCTTATTATTATAACATTTTTAAAATGCAGAACTCAAGGTGCCCCCCCATGTTCAAATGAGTGCTGGGTGGTGCTCATCTCCATTGGCCAGTGGTGGAAATTCGGCATTCTTAAGTGTAAATGCCATGGGTCAACTCAGCCAATCACCAGGTGAACGGTGGTAATGCTAGGAATGGACTGGCCCGTGCCATGGAAATGTGGAAATGTACACTGCTAGCCTAGCAACTGCGAATGGAGAGGAGCGCTGTTCGCCACAGTCGTTTGAGCAGGGGAGACACTTCGTGACTTTGTAAATGAGAGAACTCATAACGCATTGACCATATTCATCTTTAGACAATGTATATATTTTAAAACGTAATTTTTTTCATCATTTGTTGCAGATTTTTTTTTAGGGCGGGGGGGGGGGGCAAGCTGTTTAAATAACATTAAAAATAGCGCGATTTCTTTAGGTCCAAACGACAAAACTCTTTTATTCAATGTCCTTTACTTAACCACACTGGAGGCGGGGGCAGGGGGGCTTTTTGGTGCATCGTCTTTTGCAAGGGAGTCCTGGGACCATGCTCAGACAGCAGCCACTCTGCCCGTGCTTGTACAGTACTCGTATTTTACAAGTTAAGTGCAATTCATTTGGAATTAATATAACCAGGTTGGTAGGGCAGGAGGATTTGGTCACCTCTTGCAAAATGAGACATGGCCTGGCTGCTAATTCAAGCTGGGATACCAATATTAATACTCGGTGTTTCACATTTCAGCCGGAAACAATCCGGAACGCTATTCCAGGAATTACATTTGCCACGCCACATCCATCTCTCCCTATATTTGTTCTCATCGTTTTTTTTTTATAAACTTGTTTTTAGGATATATATAGGGTACAATCATATAGGATATTTTTATTATGGATATGTGTACCTTGTACTCTAGTGGTAGTGCCTTACGCTGATAAAATGTACTCCAAGCCAGTGTGGCAACGTTCCGGAAACATTTAGTGAGAAATTAAGCCATGGTTATACTCGTAGTTATAATGATCGTTTTGTAATGTCAATAAAAAACTCTACTTAATTTTTTTTATTTTACCAGGTAAGGTCCACTGAGCTATACAGCTCTTTTTCAGTAGCGACCTGGCCACAAATGATGGCTCAACGAAGTGGCTCACCACGTTGAATTGTATTACATCCAAATGCTCTAAACGAATGTTTCTAATTGTGGAGGGAAAAACCAGAGGACCCGGAGAAAAATTCACGCGACCACGGGGAGAACATGCAAACTCCAAATATACAGCAGGTGTCAGGGTCGGGATCGAGCCCACGACCTCCTGCATAGCAGGCGAGGTAGTTAACATCTCGCCACCGTGGTGCCCCAATTGAATTCGGGTTCGGTTTCAATGGTCTTTATCCAAGTGATCATTGATTTCTTTTACAAATTCGACATGGAGAAATGTTAATACTATACGTGTAACGCCACACCGCCTCCCCACCTCTGCGCCATTCAAAGAATTATCGCGACGATGTATTGCTCCGTCTCCTTTGTTCGGTCTTGTTTATTTGCCTAAATTGAGGGCTGCCCTGGAAAACACTTGACAATCCCCAGCGTCTCATTGTCCAGAAAGCAGGGCTTTTGTGCTGAGAGTAGGCGGACAGAGTGGATGGGAGGAGAGTGCGTTTAAGTTCATAGGCTCGGCCATCTCCGTTGAGACGATGCAAATAAAAAATGGACAAGAGGGGGCGGAAACTATCTCAACGAAGCTCGAGCATGGATTATCTTCACAATACGCATACCGGAAATGTTTTTTGTGGGTTATAATGTGGTTTTCCCCTGGACACACCTCATGCAATGTCCCCATTGGCCTAAAGCAAACATCATATAATTATAACATTATATAATTTGCATACATTATCAATTATTGATTCTTGGATGCATGACTCGGCATGTACTGTGATGATAAAATTTTATTTTGATCAATGAGTCATCAGTACATGCCTCTGTGGCACGCAGGGAGCGTATCGATATAGGAATCTGTATTCATCATAATGAATTCCTATATTTAACCAGGTGATATATATTTGAGATTAATGATTCCTTTTGGAAGGGGGGGGGGGGTGGAGACCGTGACGAATATTGGTACGCAGAGACGGTAATTACTGCTGAATATTATTTTTTTGCTAAAGGAAATTTAAAATTGCCTTCCTTGATTCAACCACGTGAGAGCCTACTTGAGGTTCGATATGCCTTTTCGAGATTTTGCAACATTTCTCGACAATTCAGAATCTGCCTCCCCTTTCATTCACACTGGCGGCTCACAGCGGCCAACTCCCGAGGCAGATACTCTGACGCGGTCGTTTGAACAGGGAGACGGGCAGCCTCATTTGCTTGACCGCTGAAAGCGAGATTAACATCTTGATGAAGAGGCTTGGCAATTTGCCCCCGTTTGTCGATAAACACAGACAACCGGTAGCGTTTATCCGCACAAATAAAACGCACGCAAAAAAATTGCAACTGGACTCTACCCGCCCCCCTCCTCTTTTAAAATGCAATTTTCATGTCGCGATTTAAACATAAAAAAATGTAGGTTTAAAAAAACCCGCCCCCCCCCCCCCCCCCACCAGTTTTTACAACAACAACAAAATTTGCAATGAGAACTCGCCGTCACAGGGTGTCTAGTCGGTCGAATTTACAGCAGTTACATACGTTTTGATTGTGACTTCAACAAATACCAGACAAGTGGTGGCCCGCGCCATATATATTTTTTACACAGAGGCTCAAGTAATGGAGTGGCTGGCCCAGCTTATAAAAAAATAAATAATTAAATAAATAGAAACACCCAGTTATAGTATAGCATTTTTTTTTTTACTTCTAACATCTTTTAAACGCTTACCATAATTATCATAGTTTAAATCTAAGACTTACGGGAATGTGTGAAGTTTAAACGTGACACGGAGTAAACGACCACACGACTGAAATTTTGGCGGAAAAAAAAGTTCTATTTTTTGCGAAAAAATAATTCACTGCCGCGAGAACTTTCACAACGAGGGTGATGCGGTGTGCCCGGGAGCCGCGGGGAGCCTGGCACCACCAAGGTCCTGGGTTTGAACCCCGGGTCCTGGATGTTTCCATCATTGTCGTGCCGGTACAGTGGTCTGGCACCACTCAGATTCTGGCGTCGAGTGCCTGGTCGTGTGAATAAATGCAACGAATATCACCGTGGTTGTGGGTTCAAGTCCGAGGTCGGTGAGTATCCATCCTCATGGTGTGAGCACTTAGGTTCGAGTCCAAGACTCTAATTCCAGATTAAACCTAAAGGTTCACGTGTTGCAAATTTGACAAACTGAATTAAATACATGAGTTTAATATAATTCCGGTTTTGTGACAATACAATGCAAGTACTGTACATAACATTTTAGAATTTGTAAAATGCCTAAATACATATTAATCGTATTTTACCCTGGCTGAGGTTATAAAACTCGCTACAGAAGACCACCTGGGTCACACCATGCCAATGAGGGGTCTGATATTCGAGCCCAGGATCTCAGTGGTGGCTCGCATTATTTCAAGACAGAAGCGTACGTTACTTTGTTGCTCTTGCAAATGTCTAAAAGCGAGCGCACAAGGTTGCCACTCGCAGACATGCGGCACCACGGTAGACGGAGCAGCCCACGGGCACGGGGCTGCCGTGCCCAGTACCAACTGCGTGCTCTCTCTCTCTCTGCTAGTGGTGACCTTTGCGCTCTCTTGACGAGTATCGATTGCAGAGGGGTTTTTTCTATAGGCTGTTTGAATGCAAAAACCGGTAAATATTTTAGAGGTGGCGGGGGAGGGGGGGGATTAGCCCAGCCCTCACCACCTTTCGCCTGTGGGTGCCGGCTCAAATCGCAACTAAAGCTACCCTCCGCTCGGGTTAGATCGCCGAGCCGGGCAGCCCCGCGGATCCCGCCGAATATGAAAAAGTCCTCGGCTCAAGCGTGCAGCCACACGAGGTGCAAAGCAGTCTGGGATTCTGATAGCTGTCGATTTGGGGTCTCCTCGATATACGTTCGCAATCGGGGAAACTTCGATCGGCAACTCTTGTGTTTCCTAAACGAATCCATTGTCTGAGTCGTGTCCGCATCTAAAATGGGAAGACTCCCAGTAGCACCATTATTAGGCTGTGCACAGCTTATTCATTGTGCAGAGGCCACGACTGGTCTATGGCCAGGTTTCCGTAAAGCGTTTTTGTTGTTGGAAAATTTGATATGAGGGAGTCACCACAAACAGTTATACGGTAGTTAGGACGTTTTTTTTGCAAAACCGTGGTCTTTGGGAAATCCTGAAACATCCTTCGCCACTTCCCTAAGAGTTCCGCTACAACAGGACATATGGTGACAAGGGGGCGGTAAGTTAACGGCAGCGGCAGTGATACACGCCTGTGAAGCAGAGGACAGTGACACTTTCCTAAAACAACCAATGCTTTTCGGCGAATCCCTCCGTCAAGCTTCACACGGCGAGAGATTGATATTTCTCCTCTGCTGCTACCATAATCCGGAACTTCCTTCCCCCAGCCATCAGAGCTGTCCTTGTGCCTTTTTTATTTCCAGGCTCAAGGCCCTGCTTTTTTGTCCATCTGCTGATGACTTGCTGCGTGTTTCTCTTTAACATCAATATACGTATTGATTATGTGCAGCATCTTGAGCTGAGGTTGTATCTAGATGCTATACAAATAACCGATTGTATTTTTATGGTTCAGGCTCACTCCTTCTTTAGTCCAATTCCTTACTCGACTGTTTGCCTGTAGGTTCACTATACTCGCATCAACTCGTGATTCATCATTCAAACAAAACCACGCTAAGATGAACGACATTGGGGATTACGAATTAAAACAATGGAAATGTTATCCGCTACTCTCTAATTCATTACTGCTATGTGCATGTCTAATTACTCTACCACTGCTGCCATCTGTACAAATTAAGAGAAAACTAACAGAGAGGTGTGATGGATGTTTCTCGAGTTCCCATTGTCCATCACATTGTGTTTGTACCGCACCATAATTTGTGGAATCATTGAGGCGTCACCTGTAGGATTCTCCATACAATTTATTTTTTGGGACTCGTTTTCTTCCTGCGGTTATATCACGTGTAGTGGAGGCAACAAAGTAAATCTGCCTCGGACTTTCCAGTCTCGGGTCTTAATGCGTGCAGGTGGATTAAAAAAAAAACTGGTATAAGCTGGCAGTGGCTTCATCACCAGTGCTATATAGAGACCTCATTGACTCAAACAGCTATAGACTTGTACAAAGTCCCATAGACTTAAATAGAGACCCACAGATTAATACACGAATCCAATGAGAAACTGAAATGCACTGCCATCGGTTTCATTATCAGTGCTAGAGACGTACTGACTCACTCACATAGCTAACACAGAGGCCCCTAGACTCACGTAGAGACCAACTGAGAAACTCAAGTGAGCTGGCATTAGCTTCATCTTCGCGAACGCAGCCTACACAGATTCCCAGGAGAACCTGGTCTGGTAAGGGCCCTGCACTTGTACAGCAGCATCATCATTGTCACCGCACGCTGCCTGTGCCTTCAAATATCAATTAGTCCACGTGCACGTATTGTCATTTGAGACTGGAAAACCCGAGATGGATGTTGTGGCCTCGATCTGGAGCAAGAGACTGCCACCGGTAGAAACTGCTGTTTCCGATAGTTGGTAGAGCCTCCCACTACCAGGCCACGGGGAACGGTGCTGAAAGAGGCACCGCAGGACCCGCTCTCATCGGTGTCTCTACAATCACACGACTTTCTTACCCCCGCACCCATCTGGCGCTCCTTCACACTGGCAAATTTAAGTTACAATTGGACTCTTTTTTTCATATACAAATAACGTACTATGTATTAATGTATAAAGTAAAATAATTATTTTTTATTAAACTATGGTTAACCGCATTTCGCCACCAGTATAGGTCACTTTATTGTTTAATCAACATTATATATATATAATAGCGGCTAAGGCCGTGTTAGAGCACTGAGCCAGCACTGCTGAACTCCTGAGTTTGAATCCAGAGGCACCGAGTACAGAATGAACTGTGCAAATCACACCAGGAAGCGAGTTGTGTTAAGCTCCGAAATCGCAAAGTGGGAAACCCCCCCGGAGCATTTGTGCAAGTCACTGCCACACAGTGGTTGCTAGAATTACGTCATAACTGCCACTCCACCAGTCAATCAGCTGCAAAGGAAAGTAAATCTTGGTGCAACGTGGTTGTCGTCGTTGCATCAAGTCCCTGTGAAACATGGGCATCGTGAAGACATCAATGCTCCTGTCTGTGGCAAGCTGTAAGTTAATCATGTTTTTTATGAGTATTTTTTTACGAATTATTTGTGCGAGTAGTGCGAGAGTGAATGCATGCAAGTGTTCGAGCGTATTACTTTGCGTTGGAATGTATTTATGTGCGTGTGAGAGATTGCATTTTATGTGTTTGTATTTATCGTCTGCAGTGTCGGCCTTTATAGGTGCTTGCTAGAAGTCGGTTAAAAGGCTATATGGGAATGTTTTTATTTATATATTTGTGACAGTATGTGTCTATGCTGTGCGTGTGTGTGTATGCGTGCGAGTGTCTGTGTCTGTTATAGTGTGTCTGTGTGAATTTGTCATAGTGTCTGTGTGCGTGCGTTTGTGAGATTGCACGCGTGTGTGGACGTGAATGGCGGAATTGAGTTTGTTCCACATCACTCGCTGGACCTCTCGTAAATGTGCTTTCCCAACTTTGTGTAAATCACGTAAGGGGGATCGGAAATGTGGCAAATTGTGGCCTACACACAACGCACAAGTGCAGGATTTGCGTAAGCGTTCGGTACTCAGGCCCCAGGTTCCGGTCACCCAATGATTCCACCAGATTTACAAGTTGTACGGCATGCGTCAGCCGAGTGACCAATGGCTCCACACCGCAACAAAAGGTGGCGTTCTACTGAATTCCGCTCATCCCAGCTGCGAGCGACACAAATTGTACGTGTGTAGTTTGGCCGACTGACATACGCAGCCCTTCTACAGAGTCCGAAGGTGCACCCGTCTAGTTTTGGACGAGAGAGGCCAAATTGAACACACCACGAGGTTTCCCTGCTCAATGAGTTCCAGAAGGAGGTGGTTTCATTTCCCTATTATTGAGATTGTATTTCAGCAGGAAGGAACCAATATTCTGTTCGGCTCCATTTCATTGGCGTCTTGCGACAAATTCCGAGCAGGCATGTAACAATTCACCCCAACAATTCATGGTCGTGGTTCGATTCGAGAATTGATAATTTTTTTGGTTTGCATAAAGCACAAAAATAATCGATTAACGCTTGCACAGGTTCGATAACATGTATCGTGACCATGGGAATCATATATTCTTTTAAAGTTGAACTCATGAATGGATTGTTACATCCCCAACGCCAACCAACTATGGAACAAAATTGCATTGCTTTGTCATTGGTCTCTTTCCCGTCATGGTTTTTTCCAAACGCATTGAAGGAAAAACGCTTTTCGGAAACCCGGCAAGCTACATACGGATGCTCTGCGGCACCGCGGACTGCAGCTCAAGGCAGGGCGGGAGTGGTGAACCAAAAACAAACAGAAAAGAACGCACAGTTGTAACGAGGAAACTATTTGTAGGAAATTGGTCCGAACGATGACTCAGGGTAATGAAGGAGGATGGAAGAGGGAGAAGGAGCGCGGGTTCGTGACGCGTACGAGTCTAAGGATACAAGAACAAGACGGCAAACTCACTCACACGGGAACGCTCACCACCGGAGAACACCGTCACTCGGGGCTTCATTTCCATCGGGGTCAGCGACCCGGACAAATATTTTCATATCCGGCAAAACCACATCCAGTGTACCTCACATAGGCCTTCGTCCAAACCGTCCCCCCCTCCCACCACCCATTAATACTCGTTTCGTCCCAAGGGCCATTCTAGTCTAACAACAACCGGGAAAATATTCAACGAGAAATGAAGCCCCTGTCGACGTTTAAAACCCTGCACAGCGGACGCGTCCAAACGCCCCCTTGTCTTGACACTTCGGTTCGGCGTCCGTTATTTTAGGGGTCGGAACGCGTTGAGATTACTTGTTAGCGCGGTCGATGGGAATGTTTTGCACGTGTGCGTAACGGAGAGAGAGAGACAATCTTCGTCTCGTTTGATCTGACATTCGGGTCTTGGGTCGAGGAACCGGGTGGTATAAGAGGGTTAAAGGGGCTGCCACCACCAACACTGCTGCTGCCACCGCTCACAGTCTCTCCCACAGAACACTCAACTCATCTCTGCCCAAACCCCGGCAAAAAATAAATTGAATTGCACGTATATAATATATCTTTTTTTTCGAGAACAATATTAAGTGCAATCACAAATTACCATTGGCGACTGATAAAAATAACCGAAGGTTTTCCCCAGGTCCAAAGATAACTATATTTGTAAAACTCTAAAACTAATTAAGGCTCAAAACCGTTCACATCAAAATGATGGCGTTGATGTTCGAAGCCATGTTGGCGTGCTATTGTAAGAGTCATGTTGGCGTGCGATTGTTATTAAGAATCACGTGGGTGTGCTATTGTTATTAAGAGCCGTGTTGGTGTGCCATTGTTATAAAGAGCCACGTGGGTGTGCTATTGTTAGCAGCCATGTTGGTCTACTATTGTTATTAAGAGCCGTGTTGGTGTGCCATTGTTATAAAGAGCCACGTGGGTGTGCTATTGTTAGCAGCCATGTTGGTCTGCTATTGTTATTAAGAGCCATGTTGGTTTGCTATTGTTAAAATCCATGTTGGTTTGCTATTGTTAAAAGCCATGTTGGTTTGCTTTTTTTAAAAGCCATGTTGGCGGTGCTAATGTTATTAATAGCCATGTTGGTGGTGCTATTGTTATTAAGAGCCATGTTGGCACACTAATGTCAAGAGCTGTGTGAGTATTGATTTCAGTTAAGGGCAAAGAAACAGAAGGTAAAAGGTAATTTTCGTCTTGCGGAATCCACACCTCAACTGGAGAGATGGGGGGGGGGGGGGTGGGAGTTTTGTGAGCGTGAACCAAACCTTCAGCTAACTTGAACAGGTCTCCAACTCCAACCGCAGTGTCCACTCAGCCGCTCTCCCTTGAATGGAGTGTGCGCAGCGGGGTTAGCAAAGTGACATAAACGTCTATGAGTGTAAACATCATATTCACTATTTTAAGATCACTTGAATAATAATCTAAACACAGACGTCACATAATAGATGTGTGCGAACGTGCACGCTTGGGTGCGCGCGTGAATATGTGTGGGTACTCTCTGCTACGTCTGTCTGTCTTGTCTGTACCCCTGTCTGTCTGTCTATAAGTTGCTCAGCGGAGGAAGTTGGGGTGTTGCTTAATGATGGGAGTGGTGCTTAAACTCTCTGTGGCAGTGCCATCGAGATGGCACCGCTGATACCCTGATTTCGAATCCCGTTCTCCCTACCTGCACGAGTTTGACGAACCACGCGTGCACAACCGTTCACTTGTGTGCGCTGTTGTTCGCTCGCCAGCTGTCTGTCGTTCCGTCGTGTGTCCAAGGCTGGCTCAGCCATTTGTTTGTCAGTCCGTCCTTCTAATCTGAGCTGTGTCTCCTCCTTAACCGTAAATCCATTTATGTAAGTCTTAGCTGACTCTCTCTTTGTCATTAGTGCTCTATCTACCATCTGTTAATCCATGCTAACCACTGATCCTAAGTGATGTATCAATCTTAGCCATCTGTTTGACTCTCCGACTTTTTAAGTCTTGGCTAACCATCAGTCTTAGCAGTCTGCCTGCTTTTTTTGGCCATAACTTTGTCCATCTTTCTTAGACCTTGCCCTCCGTTCATATGTTCTTCCTAGTGTAAACTGTTAACCCATCCGTGTGCCTATCTGTGCGTCCATCCATACTTATTAGTCCTAACCGTAGCCTTAGCTGCCGAGACATCAATTGTCGCCGTCCATCTGTCCGTTCATCTTTTTTTACTCTTTGCCAACTATTCACGACTCATCCCTCCCTTGGCCTTCCAACCACATTTTTTAGTATCTGCCAACTATCTGTCAGCTGTGCATCCATCCACCCTTTGTAATCTTAACCATCTATATGTTTAAGCCGTCTATCCATCCATATGTCCGTCTGTCCATCTGTCTGTGTGTCAGTCATCTGTCCTACCATACATTAAGCCGGTCACCCACACACACCCTCTTATCCTGGCCCTATCTACCCGAGCTCCGTCTCATCCGTCTCTGCGTGCAGGGGCTCAGGAATTGTAGGTAGCCTGCGAGGGGGCCCCCCGGTAGCCGGACTGGGCGAGCAGCAGGCCTGAGGCCGAGGCCCGGCCTTGAAGAGGCCCTTGGTGTGGCCCGGCCTCGGGTGGGGACGCGGTTTCATGAGGCCTCCCTGGGACCTTGCGACCCCGGGAGGCCTGCAGAGGCTCACGTTGGCGTTGGCCTGGGGGTTGGACACGGGGTTGGAGTGTGGGTTCGGGGCTGCACTGGGGTTAGTAAATGCAGTGCTTGGGCAGCTCAGATTGGCACCGGGGTTACAGTGGGTGTTAGAATTTGGGTGAAGCCTTCCCGGGTTAGTGCTGACATTGGGTCGGTATGCTTTTGGGTTGGCATTAGGGTTGGGGTCGAACCGCGTGTGCCCGGGCTCGGTGCCCTCCGATGGGTACGGGGTGCCCGAGTCGGCGTCAATGCCGGGGTCAGGGCCAGGGTAAGGACCGGGCCTGAGGACTGGCCGGGTGGCACCAAGGCTGTTGTCGGGGGACTTGGCGGTCGTCCCCGCATCGGGGCCGGCACAGCAGGGCGCGGTGCAGGGCGGTAGTGGTGCACCTCGCTCATAGCGTATGCCGCTGCCGCCACCGCCGCCACCACCAAAATCGGCTTCGTCATAATCGATGTCGCGACTGAACGGCACCGTGAACTCTGTCTCGGCGCAGCCCCGGCCGGTGCCCGGAGGCGGCCGTGGATGCTTGGCCTCGTAGGCTGAGGCCTTCATCCCCCCACCTTGATCCCCGGCTTGACTTGACGACGACGACGAAGATAACGATGACGGAGGAGAAGACACGGGCTGCTTAGTGGAGGATTTTGACGTTGCCAGGGGCTGCCCGACAGACAACGGTGCCTGCTTGGATGTTTTAAAATCTTTGAGCGAGAGGCTCTCCGGAGGCTTGCCCGCCGAGGCCGACGAGATGGACGAAGACGAGGAGGACGAGGACGAAGAGGAGGACGACGCTGAGGACGATGCCGATGATGACGACGAAGAGAAGGCCCCCAGGCTCTTGCCAAAGGTGGAGAACGGGCCCCGTGATTGGGCCAACGGCACTCGCTCGACGCCGGACTTTTCTGCCGGCTCCTCTGGCGCGCGGGTTCGTACACCCACGGTCTTGGGAACCTCAGGCTGCGGCTGCTGCGACTGCTGCTGCTGCTGCTGCTGGTGAAGGTGGTGGTGGTGTTGGTCGGGCGGCTGGTGGCTGTGCTGTTGTTGCTGCTGTTGCTGCTGTTGCTGCTGTTGCTGCTGCTGCTGCCGGTGGTGGAGGTGGTGTTGGTGGTGAAGGTGGTGATGGAGGTGCTCGTCGTGGGGCATCCAGCACGAGTCCGAGTGGCCCATGACCCGGCACTCATCCGTGCAGCGGACACCGACTTTTTCTGCGTGGTGCGGGGTTGGGAGTGGTGGGGGGTGGAGGTGGGGGGAGGCAGCAGCTTCAGGATTTGATACAGGGATTGGGGTGAGCGCTCAGGGTTCGTGTCCTGTGTGTGTTCTGTATGTTGCACGTGTCCCCTGTGTCTCGTGTGTAATGTGTGTGCCCCACCACCTGTGTGTCCCTCGTGTGGCCCTGGTGTGTCTCCCGTGTGGCTCCCATGTATGGCCCCCTGTCTGTCCCCCTGTGTGTCTCCGTGTGTGTCTCCGTGCGTGCCTCCGTGTGTACCGTGCGTCCCGTGTGGCCCGTGTGTGCAGGGCGGGCCGTGCGTGGGGCCGTGCGTGGGGCCGTCGGCTTCGCTGAGCGACCCTCGCGCCGTGTCCGCGTCGCTGTCCGCGCCCGTGTCGCTGTCCCCGTGTCCGCTGTCCTTGAAGCTCAGCCTGTCTGCCTCGCTGTACACATCATCATTATCACCATCACGATCATCACTACCATCACCAGTCCCGTCAACATCGAAGGCATAATCAACATTACCAAGGTCAGTGCATGTCCGCCCTGATGTACAAATAATCACCATCGCCGACACCATCGTCATCAACAACAACAGCCATTCGCCACTAAGTGGCGGTGACGTCACCATGGCAGTTGTGCCAGACCATGTGCACTTTGAGACCACGTGAATTGTTGAAGGCTCATTAGCAGGAGGTCACGGGACACACCCAGGTGCCATGGGTTGACTGACTGAGATGACTGGCAGATACACTATCTGTGCCCCCTACTTTGCCAACTTGCTGTGTTTTAGCTGCCCGGCACTCCTCTCGTTGTGAGCACTGCTCTCTGCCCTTCGCTGTTGTTGGAGGGCAACTGGGAGGAGGATTGGGAGAGGGGGCTACTGGCCCTCCCTCATTTTTTTTGTCTTTTTCTATTTTTATTTTCCTTGAGTTCATTTTTTTCCTAATCATAATTTCAGGACACGACAACGCTCGTTAAAGATGCTCCAATATGACCAAAACTTTAGCACACCATTTCGTTACTATTGCGTTCCTATTGGGGATGATTAAAACTGGCCACATTGACCAAAGCGTTGGCAAAAACCACGCTTGGTGATCGCGCACCGCCTCTCCACGGTGCAGAGCGCCGTCACCATCGCCGTGCCGGAGGGCATCGCCGTGCCGGAGGGCGGCGCCGTGGCCGAGACGGAGCAGCCACGAGGAGCTGCTGCGGCGCCAGGAGATCTAACTTCAACCTCACCCACGCACAGGTGCCCCCACCCCCTCCTCTACCCTCCCTTTTTCCTTCCCTCCCCCCCCTTTCTCCCTCCCGTGCGTACCTGTGTGCACAGTGCGTACCTGCGTGGAGGATTTCGGGCCCCCAAAGCCCCTGGGTCCAGGTACTTGTGAGTCCTCTGAAATAAATCGTAACATGTGACCAGTCAGTTACTCAACAGAGTCTAGGGCAGTTTAACACGTAGTCTAGGGCCCAATCAGGTGATTTAAGTTCATAAGCTAATGAGAGTCTTTGGTGACTGAAATGTTGTTACCTGTCTATGAGCTGATACACGTGTGCTGGGTTATGGCAATTATGCGAAATCTTAACTAGGGAAGATCCATCTCAGTTGGATGAACAGTTGAATGCACCTCATGGGACCTCCTTTGCGAGTACCAAAATATGAGAATAGGTTTCCCCATTTTTTCTGGCAACAAAACAGGTGTTAAGATGTTAAAACACCAAACTGAAACCTTTTACAAGGAATAATGTCTGCATTAACCACAATACTTGTGGTCAGAATGCAAACAAAAAACATACTCCAAAAGGCGTCCTCTGGTCTAACAACGTTTTGAGACGAGGCTCAAAAGAAAGCTGTCTCTGGTGTGGACCAATCAGGTTCAAAGACAATGCATATATTATCAGAGTATGTTTTTGTTTGCATTCTGACCACAAGTATTGTGGTTAATGTAGACATGATTCCTTGTAAAAGGTTTCAGTTTGGTGTTTTAACATCTTAACACCTGTTTTGTTGCCAGAAAAAAGGGGAAAACCTCTTCTCGGTTTAGTGCACTATTATGAGAAATAAATCAAATCGTTCAGGTTATTTAGTTTGGGGCCTAACTAGGTGATTTTAAATTATTCAGATGCTGGGGCCTTTCTCACCTGGTCCCCATGGGTGGGAGAATTAAAGCTCTTCCCAGCATCTTTAATTAAACTTCAATTAGCGCGGAGCGCTGCAGCTCGTTAGGGCAATTATGACGCACGCGGCAGTGTACGATCTGTTTTTGCTCGACCAGTGAAACACACACGCACTCTGCTTGCACCATCACTGCTAACACACGCACACAGCCACACGAATACTGCTCACACAATCACTGCTAACACACAAAACCACACGCATACTGCTCACACAATCACTGCTAACACACAAAACCACACGCATACTGCTCACACAATCACTGCTAACACACACACACGGACACACTGCTCGCACAATCACTGCTAACACACAAAACCACACGCATACTGCTCACACAATCACTGCTAACACACACACACGGACACACTGCTCACACAATCACTGCTAGCACACAGCCACACGCATACTGCTCACACAATCACTGCTAACACAACAACAACCGCCATTCGCCACTAAATGGCGGTGACATCACCACGACGCTTGTGCCAAGCTATGTGCACATTGAGGCCACGTGAAGTGTCGAACACCCGCTGGCAGGAGGTCACGGGGCAGACCCAGGTACCACGGGTCGACTGATTGAGATGACTGGCTGATGCACCACCTGTGCCCTCTACTGTGCCAACTTGCTATGCTTTAGCCACCCGGCACTCAGCTCGTTGTTGTGAGCGTCGCTCCTCCGCCCTCCGTTGTTGTTGGAGGGAGACTGCCTCCAACTGCCCAGTAGCGTCCTTCACGAGCCTCCTCCACAGAGGCCGATCTTGACACCTCTGGTACCAGTCATTGGCAAGTCCACTCAGCTCTACATCCTCCTGTACCACATCACTCCATTACTTCTCTAGCCCGTGCCGCGCCCGTTTAGCCCTCTCGATCCAGCCGAACAAAAGCTGTTTTGGAATGCAGTGGCTGGGCATGCGGGCTACATGGCCCAGCCATTGCAGCCTTGCCTGCCGGAGGAGCTCACCGATGGGACTTTGTCCAGATCTTTCAAGGATTTGTGAGCTCCTCACACAATCCAGCCTGGTTAACCTAGGATGGATCGTAGGCAGGCCAGCCTAAATGTTTCTAACCGGTGAAGATGTTCCATTAGGGGGGTCCACGTTTCGCAAGCGTAGAGAAGGGAGGGAATGACTGACCGAGAAAACCTGAAGCTTCGTGAGGAGCGACAGACCAGGTAGCTTCAACACAGCGTTACGCAACCGATCAAAAGATAATGCCGCTCGACTGATTCTGAGTGAGACCTCTGCTGTCAAACCGGAGCCGGTCATGATCACACTGCCCAGGTATGAGAAACTCTCCACTCTCTCCACGACTGCTAACGCACACACAACGACACTCACACAACTCACACCATCACTGCTCAGACACAGCCATACCCACCCTGCTCACACCACCACTGCTAACACATTCACCCAGCTGCATATGTGCACACAATAAAGTGAAAGATCCCCTGTAATAGCCTTTAAGCAGACTTTTGGGGCAAGGGCTGTTCGCGAGCGCCCATTAAGGCTGGCACAGCACACAAGGAGGCTGGTGTGGTCAGAACCACGCCCGACTACCGTTGTCTCCCCAGTGCTGATGTTTACACGCTGCACCAGGTGCATAACTCATTTATGGCTCAATCGACCTCGGGGAAGCTCGTGACCGACGAGGATGAGGAGGAGGTGGATCTATCCGGTGGGTGTTGAGAAGGTGTACGAGAAAGTGGATGAGCAGCGGAGGCTGAGGAGGAGATGGAGGAGGTGTGAGATGTGCACGAGGAACTCGAGCTGTCGCAGGAGGAGCAGGAGAACGAGGAGAACGATGAGCAAGATGAAGGTGGAGGAGGAGGATGTAGAGGATGTGCATGAGGAGGGAGTCCAGGAGGAGGGAGGAGGAGGAGATGCAGGAGGCGGTGCCGTTACTCTGACAACGAATTAAGCATCGGGAAACGTGAATTAATCTTCGCCACTGGACCACACCGCTTCAGCACCGGCGATAAATCTTGCTGCTGGGAGGGAAATTTGCGCATTACGAAGCGAGCGGCAAGTAAACGGCAATTACCGCGCGGCAACGCGGCGCTGCGACGACTCGCGCTGTGGGACTACGGTTAAGTGGTTCTCCATAAGGTAGTAAACTAATAATGATAAAAATAATACAGAAATTATTTTTCGAAAACAAACAAAAGTAGGTAAGGACAATTAGACTAATTAATCACCAAAAGTCAACAATATTGTAATGAACGCATGGTTTTTCCAAATGTATTTATTTTAGCCCAATACGTGAATCAATTAAATTGTCGTGATCACTAATCGGCCATGATCGATCCACTGCTGAAGGCCCCCCCCCTTCCCAAGTTGTTTTGTTGTTGTTTAATCAGCTGGTGAGAACTCAAGAGGTCAGGATAAGCCCGTCTCATTTGCAAGAGTGACCTGGATTGCCAACATAACAAAGAGCAAGACAAAATAAAATGAAGCACAGCAAGGGAACGAAAAGAAATTAGAGCAAAAACAACGGCGTCACAAGAGGATTTGAAAACAGTGCACAGACATAAATCAGTGTTAAGTAAAAACATACATTTCCTGTCACGAAAGTTGGCTTGGACAAATAAAATTTCCGCTTGGAAAAATGGCTTTCCTCATATCTCCGGGATTCGGACAGAGCGTTTTATAGCAGAGTTCATCGGCTAGAGTTTTTGAACTCAAACAAAGGCTTCAAAGACGCTACCAAGTTTAAGCTCGTTCAGGAAAACTAAGAAAGTATGAAACCCCCAAATCCTACGATTACAGCAATCCGAACGCAGCCAATCTGATCAGATCTCAGAAGCTAAGGCAGCTGTGAGGCTACTTAGTACCCGGATGGTGGAGTGACAAGAGGCTTGCCAGGTGTTGTAGGCGTGGGGCTGTAAGGTGGCCGGGAATTTTGCAGCACAGAAATGGATTCCTATCTTCTTCTTTCCTGTATAGCGAATTGACATTTGCAACGCTGTGTGTGGATATCGAAGTTATTGAGCCGCTCAGTAGTCTCTGGAAGCTTGGTGGATCTCGGTGATATTGTCCGGGATTCGCCAGCGTGGGCAGTGTTGAGTGATCTGATCCATGATGTGTGAGTCGTCCATGTCGTGAGCATTGCTGGATCATGTGATCCATAGTCTGTGAATCGCCGGTGTCGTGAGCATTGCTGGATCATGTGATCCATGATCTGTGGATCGGTGTCGTAGGTAGTGTTAGATCATGTGATCCATGGTCTTATAATGTATAAGACCATGGATAACATCTATCTAGACTTGATCACGTATGGTTAGTGCGGGTTGGTGAAAATGGACACCCAGGACCGGTTCAGATACCGCTCACTAGTGATGTTAACCTTGGGCAGGAATTGAAATCAGGTTGTTGAGTTTATAATGCAATGTGCTAACCACTGCGCCACCGCTCCACGGGCTACAAAAGCCACTTTCTTATGTTGTGAGTCGCTGTTTCCATAATGTAAGACAACCTTAGGATAGTTTTGTTCAGTGTCTCTGACACAGCTATTATGAACAAGGGTTTGAATCGAGGACCTCAGCAACGCTGGACAGTGTCTCTGAAACGTCCATTATTATGAGATCCCTTTGAGATTCTGACGCCCAGACCGAGGTCTCGAACCCAGGATCTCACGCAGTGCTGATCATTGTCTCTGACACGGCCGTTATGAACTCCCCGGCACGCCCAGCCTCTCCTGTTATGGGAACGTCTTAATGTGCCTCTGATGTGGACGGGTCTGTCTTCCGCTATTTACCAGGTGATTCATTATTAAACGCTAAGCTGCCACGAGGCCACTTTACTCCCAGTTCATCAATAGCGCTTATCGCCCCTCCGTCTCCGAGGCTGAGAGGACTTGTTTTGTCTCTGAAAAATTCACGAGCAACAACTTTGTCGCCAACAATGGATATGTTTAACACACACAAACGCACGATACCCATACAGAGTTGCATACCCATATATACCCACACAAGGAAAAAGATCCCCCGCATATCCTCAACAGGCTGTTCAGGCAAGTGTTGTTGGCACCTATGTCAGCCGACACGGTGCACGATGTAGTGGTGTGGCCAGAAACACGCCCAGCCGTCTTTGTCTTCCCGGTGCTGATGCGATGCTTACACACCACACCAGGTACTCGTACCAACATCCATACAAATACACAACAGGTCCTCACACACGTTCACACAAACGCACACACACGTGTCGTGAGGTTAACTCAATATTAAATGGGCACATGGTGCGGTTACATGACCCCTGTACTTCCCAGATCCCGATTCTCCAGGGTTCTACCATTGGCTGCCCAAAGGCCCACAAAGTCTCTGGGAATTGCCTGTGCTAGAGGTATGGCTCAATTAGATGTAAAGAGGTACAGCTTGGTGAGATGAAAACGACATCAATTAGAGAGATGAGTGGACTAGAGAAGAGAGGGACTGATCGATCGTCTAACGTGTACAGACCCTATGATGTCATGCCGCTCTGTGATGTCATAACATTACGTCATGTAGCCCACCAGCACAAACATTGGAACGTTGGTCCAACGTTGGTTCCAACCGTTTCAACCATATGCCACTGTTGGCCAAATGTTGCATGATTACTTGGTTGCTATATTCCATGCAACCTTGTACCACCTCGACGCCTGTACCATCCCATAGGCTTGCGCCATTTGCCCCCCCATGTGTGTGTTTATGTGAATGAGTGTATGGTTGTGGGTTTTGTGTTTGTTTCTGCCGGTGTGGGTAGCAGTGGCGCAGTGGTTAGCACAGCGCACTGCGACCCGAGTTCGATTTCCACTCACAGCCAACATGGTGACGAATATGTGAACCGGTCGTGGGTGGACCTCGCCTAGGTCGACTCAGCCTTAAATAAGTACCTGTTGCCGTGTGTACACATCAGCATTGGGGAGACAAAGGCGGCCAGGCGTAGTGCTGGCCACCCACCCGCCTCGTATGCCATGCCGCTAACTGCACTTGCCACAACAGTCTGTTACAGGCTAAACGACGAGGATCTTTGTCTTTGCTTATGCCGGTACCGCTTGCTCAGGTCCCACAGGCAGGAGGTCCGGCTGGCGGCTCCCGCACGCGGCGCCGTCGGTGCGGACGGCGTAGACGGAGGCCCTGCGCTCGCCCGCGCCTGGCCCCCCCGTGCCTCCGCCGGCGCCTCCTCCTCCGCCGCCACCGCCGCCGCCACCGCCCTCCTCCTCCACGTCCTTGCACGGGACGGTGGCCTCGTCCGCCTGCCGCGTCATGGTCAGCTCCGACGGGAGCAGTGAGCGGTACACGCTGGGCTCTGCGTGCACGCGCGGCACCGCTGTGGTCAGCGCCGCTAAACGTTCGGATCGTCGCCGTCGTGTCCTCGCATCGTCGGCGTCGCGTCGTCGACATCGTAAGCATTGTCGGCGTCATGCACGTCATCTGCACTAGCAGCAGCAGCATCATCATCGTCAGTGTTGTCTACGTCGTCGCGTCATCCATATCGTCCGCATCATCGGAATGGTTCACATCATCAACTTCTTTCACATCGTCGGCATCTCGCAAGCCCGAATCTGATGAAAAGACACGGCATGTCGAATGCGTTACAGAGTTTTCTCGTGTTAAACTAATGCTCCATGTGGCCAATGGGATGTGTAAATTTTACTTTTCTTTTGAGAGTGCTTCATAGTATTATTACCTATACGCGCATTTTCAACGATACTTAATTATAATTATATCAATTTCCATCTGTGTTTTTCTCCTCAAACCTGAATCCTAACTGAAATCAAGAACACAGATAGGTATTGGTGATGAAAGAACAGAGCCCGAGGTGCATCTAAAGAGATGAAGGAGAGACGCGCAAACACGTATCATATGCTACGTCAAAGATCCAGTCTCAGAACTAAGCCAAGTGATGTGAAGTGCTGGCAAGCACTCGCTGGAGCAGATAAATTAAGTAAATTCGATAATATCTTGAAATATACATCACACACGAAAGACATTCCGGGCATCTTCTATACCAGGAATTGGCGTGCGACGCCAACTCGCGAATTACAAACCGTTGGCTCAACAAGCAAGATTTTCTAAACGGTGACCCTCGTTTTGAAGGCCAAAAACAGCGGGACTAGCACACGTGTCTGCAAGTGAAGAGTCCTCGGGGCGTGGTTACACTCCGTTCGCTCTCGATTACTCGGGCGACAATATGGTGGAGGCGGCGCTGAGTATGATCAACCACACAGCCCCCCCCCCAGCAGGATCAAACAAAGAGGGCCCTCGAAGAGGCCACCAGTGGCAGCGCGCGTGACGAATGTCTCCGCTCCGCCTGGGTCCGCTGGCATAGAGCGGCGGCTCCCGTGACCTCTCTGGGTATGATCAACCACACCGCCCCCCCCGGCAGGGTCACACAAAGAGGGCCTCGAAGTGGCCACCAGTGGCAGCGCGCGTGACGAATGTCTCTGCTCCGCCTGGGTCCGCTGGCCAACAGCGGCGGCTGCCGTGACCTCTCTGGACCGGCGCGCCACCGCCGTTGACCCTCGAACATTTTTCACTGAGCACCGTGCACCACCAACAATTCCTCCCCCCCCCCTTGAATTAAAACTGTTCTTGACAACAACAAAAAACCCGCGGTGAAATGTTAATCAAATATGCATGTTAATAAATGCAAACACACACGGACATTCAGATGTGATTTCGCAACATATCGTTTTTACCTTCAAAGAATGAGGGCGAAGACATGTAATGCGTTCGTCTTGTTCGCTGCTTCTTAAAATAATCGGTTTACTTACGGTCGTGTTTGCTGTCACATGGGCACTGACCCGTGACGAATGAGCGGCAGCTAATAATTAAACCAGGGTGCGTGTAATTACAATTCATGTATTTATTACGAAAGGTGTCATGGGTTGGAGAGGACTTCATCCAGCAGTGGATGGGTCATGGACGATAATGATGATGACAGATACTTGGAGGTGGTCATGAAATGACTGCCTTGTGGTCAACCATTTATTGCTTGCTGTTGACCTGGTAATTGCTGCCCATTATGAAAAGCAGTTGGAGACTCTGTTGTTGAACCAGGAGCTAGGGGGCCTTACCATCAGTTCCACCAAAACAAAGCTCCCTCACCTCTCCAGGTGTAATGCCACAGTTGTGGTAATGATGATAATGATATCTAGAACCCGGCTCATGGACTACACCCCCACTCCCCGCGCCGCTGCGTCTGCACGTTCACCCACCTCGTCCCAGGGGTGGCGTGACGGGCTTCTCACATGCCCCCACGTCCCTCTCCCGCTCGCGCCTCCGCTCGCGCTCCCGCCTTCGCTCGCGCCTCCTCTCGCGCTTGCTGTGTCCGTCCGCGGGCGGCCGCGCCTTGTGGTGCTTGCAGCGCAGCGCGATGGCCACCATCGCCATGAGCAGCGCGAACGACACCGCGCCCAGCGCCGCGATGATCACAAACGACGTGGCGAAGGCCCTCCCCCCGTCGTCGTCGCCGGTGCCGCCCCGACCCCCGGCGCCGCCGCCGCCAACGCCACCGACGCCGACGCCGCCGCTGTCTTCATAAATCCGGTGGTCGCCCTCTCCGCCGGCGTCGCCTGCTCCAGCGTCAGGCCCTGCCTCGGGGTCGGACACGAGCACGGTGACGGTGGCCGTGGACGTCACCGCGGGCGCCGAGGAGTCGGAGACGGCGGCGGCAGAGGCTGAGGCAGCGTCACAGCCGGCGCCGCAGTCGGTGGCTGTGACGAGGAGGCGGAACCGCGCCGCGCGGCGCGGGAGGTCGCGCGCCGCCCTCACGTCGCCCAGGCGAGGGTCCACGCGGAACCAGCGCGCCTCGTTCCCCGCCGCGATGGCGTAGCGCAGCCCCGAGCTGGTGCCCACGACGTCGGCGGCGCCCCCCTCGCCTCCGCCGGGCCCTGCCCCGGCGACGCTTTCGTCGACGCCATCAACGTCGTCGAAGCCGTCGGGATCGCGGGCACGCAGGCGCAGGACGAGCGAGCCTGCGGGCAGCCCCGCCCGCGCGCTCACCACGGCGCTGCGGTTGGCGCCCATATCGGGCGACAAAAACTCGGGCGCCGCGCGGTCGCCGCCGTCGTCGACGGCGCCATCGCCCACCACGAGGACGGTGACGGCGGCGGTGGCCGAGAGCCGCGGGTGGCCCCCGTCGCTCGCCGCCACGCCGAACAGCAGCCGGTGGCGGCGGCCGCGGTCGAAGCTGCGCAGCGCGTACACCGCGCCGCTCGCCGGGTTTACGGACACGTAGGTGAAGGCCGGCATGCCGTCCAGCGTGGCCTCCACCAGCGAGTAGGAGACGGCCGCGTTGGCGCCCTCGTCGGGGTCACTGGCGCTCACCGAGCCCAGGTAGGCGCCGGGGATGTTGTTCTCGCCGACGCGGAACACGTAAGAGGGGCGCGAGAAGCGCGGGGCGTTGTCGTTGACGTCGGCGAGGCGCACCGAAAAGGTCGCGCTGGATGACAACGGCGGGTCGCCGCCGTCCGTCGCCACCACCGTGAGGTTGATGAGCGCCGGCGTGTGCAGCGGCGGCTGCTGCTGCTGCTGCAGCTGCTGCTGGTGGTGCTGGTGGTGGTGGTACGGTCCACCGGTGCCGGCACCGGTGGCGGCAGCGGCGGAGCCGGTGGCGAGGCCTACGAGGCTCTCGCGGTCAAGCGGCCCAGAGGTGACCAGCGTCCAGTCGTCGCCTGACGGGCGCAGCTCAAACGGGAGCCGCATCGGCATCGTCGCCGCCGTCATGACCGTCGTTGGCGATGACGAAGAGGAGGAGGAGGAGAGTGGGGGGGCGGTGTCGGCGAGGGTGCACGTCACCTGCCCGTTGGGGCCCGAGTCGCGGTCGGTGGCGCGGATGAGCGCGAGCAGCGTGCCGGGCGGCGCCCCCTCCGACACCGAAACCGGCTCCCCTGGGCCCGTGCTGCGAGCCAGAGGCATGATCTGTGGAGGGGAGGGGTCAAAGCCAAGGTCAAAAGGTCATCACAAGGCTGTTGATGCTACCACATCCCGACACCGCTTCCTTTCTTGCTTCCGCGCAGTCGACACTTGACCTAGAGGGTCCGATCTTACATTTCCTCGTCATTGCTGTGGTCAATCCACTCCTGATTGAGGGCCTCCCCGAGCTGTTTGAAGGCCTCCTAAAGCCTAATTGAGCAGCTGCTGCGGTGCGACACTGGGGGAGGGAAAAGGTGCCTGGGCACTGTGTCGACCACATCACCCGCTGGAGCGCTGTGTTGGCCGTCATAGGTTGCTCCCTAACAGCACTTTCCCCAACAGTCTGCCTACGGAGGATCTTTATCTTCGTTACGTATCTCGCCGTATGAGTGTGAATGCGCGTGCTGTGTGTATATAAGTCGACTGAGCCCCAAATGAGTACTCGGTTGAGTTGTGTAAACATCGCCACTCGGGAGACAAAGGCGACGAGGCGTGGTGCTGGCTAGACACCCCCTTGTGTGCTGTGCAGGCCTTCATTAGTGCTCGCTCATAGCACTGCTCCAAAAGTTTGTTGAGGCTATACGGGGTGGGGGGGGGGGGTCTTTATCTTTGTGTATATAATACATGTGTTGAGTTTGTGTGCATATATCGACGTTTGTGTGTCTTTATGTAGATAACGTGTATGTATGTTGTGCTGTGAGCATGTCAAATCTTACTTCAGTTCAATTATAATGGGCTTGCACAGATGCTGATGGAGCAGCCACTAGGGACTTGAGTGTTGGTGTTTGTGCCAATCGAAATGAAATCTGAGAACCCTAGATTGATACAACAGTGGAGCGGTGTTGCGGTGGCTCTCGCATTGCGCTATGAACCCAGCAACCGGAGTTCGATTCCTGGCCACAGATAACATCAGTGGTGAGTGGTATCTGAACTGGTCCTGGGTCCCCCCCCTTCACCAACCTGCACTGGCCAGCGTGGTGAAGTATGGTCAAACAACCCCTATGACTGACGTGGCATGGGGAAGCATTTATATAGCTATGGATTGTCAAAGAGTTGTACACAGAGGGCCATATACAGCAACATAACCACCACTAGCTGTTGATGATGATGCTGCTGGTAACAATATCGATGAGTATTGATGATGCTGCTACTGCTTATTGATGATCGTGCCGGTGCGTATTGATGATGACGATGTCGGTGGTGTTGCGGGTGATGATGATGTTGGTGAGTGATACCGGTAACGATGTCGATACATGGTGATGCCGCTGCTGCTGCCTGTTGTTGGTGACGATGCCGGTGTGTGTTGATGTTGATGATGATGATGCTGCTGTTGTTGGGGCTAACAATGCCGGTGTGTGTTGATGTTGATGATGATGCTAGTGTTGTTGGTGACAATGCTGGTGCGTGTTGATGATGATGATGCTGCTGCTGCTGCTGGTGACAATGCCGGTGCGTGTTGGCCGTGACGATGACGTCGGTGCGTGCGCCGCTCGCCTCGATGCTGGGCGCGTTGTCATTTACGTCGAGCACCCGGACGAGGACGCGAGCGTGGGCAGGGACGCTGTGCACGCCCAGGTCCCGCGCCTGCACCGAGAACTCGTACGACGTCGCCGTCTCGTAGTCCAGAGGAGCTGCACAACCATCGGCATCGTCAGCAGCAGCAGCAGCACCAGGAAGATCAGCATCGATAGCAAGGTCAGCATCATCATTATCATGAGCAAGGTCAGCAGCAAAGTCAGAAGCAGCGGCAAGGTCAGCATCATCAGCAGCAGCAAGGTCAGCATCATCAGCGAGGTCGGCATCATCAGCGAGGTTAGCATCATCAGCGAGGTCAGCATCAGCATCGGTAGCAATGTCAGCATTATCATGAGCAAGGTCAGCAGCAAGATCAATTTGAATATAAATAACAATGATCACCCCCGACTGTGAAAATGTTGGCAAGACCCTCCTGACAAAGGAGTCATGCGACACAATGGGGCTTTCTTGGGTAAACAAGCGGAAAAAAACCCATCAGCAGCAGCGGCAGCAGCGAACGCAGCAACGGCAAACTAAGCTTCAGCTCCACCATTAGCAGCACCGACATCAGCGGCATTATCAATCATAATCATCATCCATGTGTGATTAAAATAAGTTTGACGTTCTCATTCTGGTCACTTACAGAACTTAATATCAGCCGGGTGTGTCCGGGTCAGCGGCTCAGAAAATAATTTTCCGCACCGGCACACCACATCGTGTATACCTCTCGCTACGGCTGTGGGTATTCGTCACGTGCCTGCTGCAGTCTGCTCGCGACCCAGAATATATCGATTGAGGAATGAAGCCAGAGTTTGTTATTATTCAAATGATTTACATCACAATTGATTGAACGAAATCAAAATTGTCACCGAATTTGCCATAAATTCCAGAGAAATATTTTGTTTTGATTGATATGCAACGAGAATTGTTTACAAGCCAAAATAAATGTGTGCCCCGAGTGTGTATGAAGGAGTCTCATGACTTTAAAAAGTACTTGTGCTATGTCCTCTTCCGAGACTCTACACTGACGCAGAGGGCGGTGCACCACTTGCTGTCAGAGTTTATGAATAGATGTGTCCTTGTCTTCATTCATGTTGCTGGTAGAATATAAATGGAATATAGATTGGGGGGGAGAGAGCAAAAGCATACCCATGGCCTGATAACTTGGGGTCAGAGCTTGGGGTCATGACCTTACGCAGTTGGTATTAGGAGTTAACGTTGGGTGTTGACCTCCTAGGGTTCCTAGTAGATAAGCAGACAATGTCTTCTTCAAATACTGGTCTATACAAATAACACAATAAAGGAGTTTCACACAACCCATCGGCCCAATGGCCTTCTGAAAGTGAATAATTTCAGGAGCATTGATTCACCACAAGCAAATTCTGGACCAGTTTCGACATACAGTCAGTATTGGTGAATGGCCACATATTTAAGGCAAGGACCATCCCTTTAAGATAACGGGTCCTAGTTTGATGCCAAATGATATAAAGTAATCATACATAATTCAAAATAAACATCAAAATACGTAAAAATTAGATCCCAGGTTTCCTGTTAGGGTCAAAATTTGGTTTGCGACTTTATGTGGAAATCATTGGATCAAGGTCAGTGTTAGGGTCAGACTTGGGCTCATGACCTTGTAGGTTCAGGGTTTATGATTTCAGGGTGAGCATCGGGATGACCTCAAAGGGTCAGTGTTGGTTCATGACCTTGTAAGATCAACAATAGGTTCAGCATTCGTGACCACACAGATTTAGTCGTGGGGGTCGTGACCCTGTAGAGCCAGCATGGGGGGGGGGGGAGAGGCGGCAATCAGGGTTGGGGTCATGACCTCGCAAGGTGACGTGGCCGCTCGTGGGGTCGACAGCGAAGAGGTGGCGGATATCGTCGGAGACGTGGTCGCCCAGCGAGTAGCGAACCTCCCCGTTAGCACCCTCGTCGGGGTCACGTGCACGCAGCACAACGAGGGGGCCTCCTCGTGGCCAGCCCTGCGCCACCGCATGCACATCAACCAATAGTCACCGGCCATCACCCACCATCACCGTAATCTGCGATCGCCCCACCATCAGCATTGTTCGCCATCGCCTGCTATTGCCGACCGACAACGTCGCTCTCCAGGGTCTGCCATCACCTTCACTCGCAAAAGCTCTCGCCCAAGCTATCACTGTCCACCATCATCACCCGCCAGCACCCATCATCTTTATTAAACATTAACAATACCTCCTATTACTCACCATCATCATTATCCACTATCATCACCACCATTAGTTATCGCCCACCATCACCCTCAGGCTTTGCCATCATCATCGTCATCGTCATTCCTGTGATTACCACCGTCGGGGCTGTCTCACCTGTCCAGCCGGGCCGCCCTCGCGCACGCGCGCCAGGTACTCGCTGCGCTCGAATCGTGGGACGTGGTCGTTGACGTCGGTGACGGTGACGGTGACGCGCGCCGCCCCCCACCGCGGGGGGCTGCCCCCGTCCCACGCGCGCAGCACGAACGAGTGGCGCGCGCGCGTCTCTCGGTCCAGGGCTCGCGCCAGCACCAGCTCGGGCGACTGAGGGGTTCCTCCGCCTCCTCCACCGCCCCCACCAACGCCGTTGATGCCACCGGGCCCGCCACCACCACCACCAGCAGCGGCGGCGGCAGCACCGCCAGAGCCAGCGCTACCACCGGTACCGGCGGTGCTGCCCCAGAGCCACACCACCAGGCCGTTGCTCACCACACCTGTGCACGGCGAGGGGCGCGTCACTGAGTTCAAGTTCATTGCAGTTCCCAGGAAATATGCCACGTTGAAAACACTTGATAAATGTGCTAAGCATTTGTCCAAAAAAATCTAATTCGTGGTGGAATTTTACGTACAGCTGCATTGAAGAGGACTTCAACCAGCAGCGGGTATTTCATGGCCGGTGATGATTGTGGCGATGGTGATAATGTGTGGGACCGACCTCCAGCCTCGAGACGCAGGACGAACGCGTCGTCTCTCTCTCCGTCGACGCCGCCGCCGCCGTCTCCGTCTGGCACCAGCTCGTAGCGCTGGAGTCCATTGGAGCCGGAGTCCGGGTCGCTGGCGGGCGGCAGGGGCAGTCGAGTCCCCACGGCGGCGCTCTCCGGCACCTCTGTGAGTCCCCCGTTCCACCCGGGAGAGATGAAGATTGTTTTAATGGTTAAAAAGATAGGGGACTGCTGCTGTGGCGAAAATGGCGAGCAACTCCGATTAGCTGTGTACGGTGTAAAAGAAGTTCAACATACATTCAGGGCAGGCATGTTTAGATTGTTAAATAATTCCCCCCCCCCCGCCCAGCAGTATATGTGAGTACACCACAGTTATTCGATGTAGTGGCGTAAAGTGTGGACACTCACACCTCGTCCAAGATGTCTGGCCATCGTGGAAGAGGAGGCAAAATACCCTCAAGAGAGAGGCTCTCTACAGCTCCATTAGGTGGAGGCCCGACTGCCAGCAGTAGAATGAGCAAGCAATCACAGTGTTGCACCTTTCCTTTTTTAAAGAGATAGCAATGACTAAATTCACCTTGCATGCTCCCAATCGCATCAGATCGCATAGCCTAAGCACAGCTGATCCTGCATAGTGCTTGGATGGGCGACCGCTATGGCTTAATTTCAGCCTGGTCTGCCCAGGGCAGTGACCTGGAGTGCATTTCCACGCCCGGAAAGCCACACTCAGCATACGTCTCGCGATGGCTGTGGTCACGAGTCACGGGCCTACTCCAGCTTGCCAGGGACCAAAAAGGTATTAAGAAATTAAGCCCATGTGGCCACCATGCATACAACAGGTGTTATAGGATGCTCGTCGCCAACCCGCATTGACGAGTGTGGTGAAATATGGCCAAATAAAACCCACACGAACCGCACGGCCCTCATCCAGCAGTTGATTAACAAAGAGCTGTACACGTACGTAGAAAGAAATTATAACAAAAACAAGAATTATCATTTTGAAACATGCAAATGTACCGCCCGTTTTTCAATCCCCTGCTGGTCTAAATCCAGGCATTCGCTTGTGATTAATGTAGGTTCTCAAGAGAAGTGAGAGTTGGTTGTCTCAGCCTGGTCACCAATGACTCGCATTGAACTTGGTTTTCCACCTTATTTTTCTAAAACCCAATAATGGAATGTATGAAAATGAAAAGAAATCATTAAGTTTGTCACGCAACATGATATACTCTCTGTAGCATGGTGCGTGGTGAAGTGCTGCCCCCTACTGTGCGAACTAGAAGCCATTTGCCAAAATCTCAGAGGTAGCTCTGTGATGTCCACTTCTGGGGACCATCATCTAACAAGATTGGTTACACTGCCGTGTGAGCGTTCCAATTGAAGTTGACGTGACGCCAACCGCAACACAATCGGGATACAACTGGGGGGAAATCGTTTCTTTATTAAAATTATTCCTCGTCGTGTTCACCAGATCAGGTTGCGGTCGTGTCACATCCCTCACCCAGCGAGACGAGCGACTCGGCGAAACTGGGTGCGTGGTCGTTGACGTCGAGGACGCTGACGAACACCCGCGCCAGCAGCGGCGGCGAGTCCAGCATGAGCTCCAGGGACAGCACGCAGGCGTCCGTGTCTCCATCGGAACCTCCCGCACGCCCTGACCCCGCCATCGAGGAGATGCCGCCACCGGCACCTCCCCCGCCAACAAAATGTCCGGCACCTACTCCACCGCCGCCGCCGCCACCTCCGCCGCCCCCGTGCCGGCAGATCTCCTCCCGGTCTAGCCGCTTGCCACTGAGCCGCAGCTCCCCGCTCTGCTCGCTGGCCGTCACGTACGCGGTGCCGTTGCCCGAGGGCAGCGAGCGGAAGTTGCGCGAGCGGAGGTCGGCGGGGCCCGGGAGGCCCAGGTCGAAGGCCGCGCGGCCGACCAGCGTGCCCGGCGCGCTCTCCTCCGGCACGGAGTAGCGCAGGGTGGTGGCCACCAGCGCCGCGGGGCCCGGCTGGGCGTCCGGGGAGCCCTGCGATGGCGATGGGGCTTGCGGGGCCCCCGACGCGGCGTGCAGCGCCAGCAAGGCGATGAGCGCGACCGCCGTGGAGAAGGGAGTCCTTCTGCGCTGCCGTCTCGGCTTCCTAAGCGACGGTGGCCTCGCTGATCCGTGGGGCATCATGGCGAGGCTGCCGTCGCTCAGGATCAGCGACGGGTTGTATTCGGATTTGCGCGATATTCCGTGGAGTGGTGTGGTTTGTGGTGGTTGTTGTTCTGCGTGTTCACGCAGACAAGTGGTAATTACTTTTGTGAATGTGATAATACGTGGCTATGTAAGTCTACTTTAAATTTCTTCACGAGTTACTGAAATGTTTAAAAAATTATATTTTTCCAAAATTAAATGCGGACGTGCCAGAAGGCTTTTTTTAAATAGAAAATTGCACTTTATAAGTAGATGTAAAATATGTTAATGTGATAAAAAAAATAGATGAGTGGCTTATTTTCAAAAAATATAGATATATGATTTCATGATTATAGTTACATTTGATTTTACTTTTTAAATACTTAACAGTAATTAAAAAAACTGATCATGAAAAACACATTTTTGCCAAAAATGTAAAACCGTAGAAGAATGATATCGAGTCGTTATTTGTATGAAGATGGGGCGCAAGGTAGACGTAGCAATGGTGTCTTCATCTCAGTTCCCTGGAAACACAATTCCAGCCTTGGCAAAGCTTGTTCCACCCTACACACATAAAGCACAAACACCTCCCATTAATCATTATATAATTAACAAACTTAAGCACGATAGCCGAACTCGACTCTGATTAGCTTACGAGATCTGACAATATTAGGAACATTAACGGTGATTTGGCCATAGGACATAATCAACAGGCGCAACTTAAGGCAATACGGCAAATGACCACCTATGCCGCCTGTAATGTAATAGCAGTACAGCAAGTGGACATATGACAGCTCTCCTGTACAGCGGCAGGCTTCGTGTTATTCTCTCAATCGTGTGGAGTTTTCTTTTCCGCGCTCTGCTTCCTTGTTCCCACAAGAGCAACATTCAAAACAACACCAACAGCAGCAGCGGCAGCGATGATAAAAGCTTCCCCAAGCCATCGACATTTTTTCACGATTCTGCGATGCAATAATCCACCTTAGCACCTGCACATGGGCTGATTTCATTGCACCATCTCCTGAGTGGATGAAATCATAGACGCGTTCCATTCCTTGGCTGCTAATCCACCGCTATTCCTGGCCATCGCCTATCGTCCGTTCTCATGACGTGACCTCCTCAAATCCACTTACTCTTCTTCACAGATTGCAAAACAAATCAACCAAATATTCCAAGCACAGGACCCTCCTGGAAACAATGTCTTGAGACTCAGTGAAGCTTTCCTCGACGGACGAATTACATTATTGTCATTACTGTCAGTATGACTGATTGATTTAAATGGAATTGGCCAAACATATCAATTTGGTTCTCCGCAATAATGGCTAGACTCCAATGATGTATCGCGAATATAAGATCCACAATAGTTGCATCTGTTTAAAAAAAAGTGGCTCATTTAAACGTTTTTTAAATATTACATTTTGTGAAAATATATGAATTAAGAATTGAAATACACAGTGCTAATTAAATAACAACAACATAGCCATGATCCATTAAATGAGTGCTGTTTACAATGTTTTACTGTTATGGAAGACATTGCAACGCTTTTATGATGTCATCATTTTCTGACAGTATGTGGGTTATGTATTGCCAAGTTACAACGATTGCGAGATTTGTGGCAAGCTTATGTTGAGTGTGCTGGCAATTGAATCATTTTCTAGCGAACTTGTCTCGCACAAAAACAAGATGATGATGTGAAATGAGGGTTATACAAATGTATGGGAAAAATGTATATCACGGTCTATTCGGTGTTGAGACGTAATGTTTTCCTGGGAAAATTAATGAAGATATTGTTTGTCTCATCCACTGCTGGATGAAAGCCTCCCCACCCCATCACCCGGCACCCCCTCCGGCCCCACACCGTGTTGGTCATGGTGGTTGTTTGACCATACTTGACCACGGAGATCGATGCTGGTAGGTCAAGTGGAGGAACACTGAGACCGTTCAGATATCGCTCGCTACTGATGTTAGCCGTGGCCTAGAATCAACGGCTAGTGTTTTCTCGTTGTGGGGGGGGGGGGGGGGGCCCAAATGCAGAAAAAACATTCTTCCCCTACTTCAAATTATAAAATGCGAGTAAGATGACAGAAAGATATAGACGACAGATATAGTGAGATAAGAGATATGTGGACAAAAGATAAAGATGTTATGACATTAGAGAAGAGGGATTTGGACAAGATAGAGATGAAAGAGATGAATTGGCTTTGATGTGAATTCTCTTATTATGTTTAGTACATTCTACAGTTGAAGAGGATATCTGATGCACGCCAAATCTTTTGTTTCATCAATACAGTATGGTGACCCCTTGAGATACTTGGGGCTCCACGCTTGCTCCTGTGCATGGTCTGCGAATGCCAATAGCGCCGCCGCACTGAGCCGCGCGCTAACCGCTGCGCCACCGCTCCCTGCCCACCACCCCACGACCATTGCGATGGCACCGCCATGGCGCGACTCCCATGCCGTCGCTACAAGGTTAAGTGGCTGCCACGTCTCACAGCCACGAGCACCACGAATGCATTATACTCGAGCCATTTACCCCCCACCCCCCCCCCCCCAAAAAAACCACACACAGACGCAATTCTCCCTGGTAAAAGTGCAAAAAAAAAATAATGGCATTATTGATTTAATAATAATATAAACAGGAAATAATTACTGCGAAGATAATAATAGCTGACCCCCCCCTCCCTCCCTCTCCCCCACGTGAGCGTGTCCGGTCCCCACGTGTCCCTTGCCGCAGAGATAACGGATCTCGCGGGCTCCCACCTGTTTTAAGGACGCCTAATTGAATAGCGGTAACAATTACGTCGCCTCTCACGTTCTCTCCACCCCCCCCCCAACGCGGCTCGGGTCAATGGTGCACTCCCGGGAGCCGCCCACACCTGTGGCTCCGTGGGCGACACCATCGCGCGAGGTGGCGGCACGCGGGGGGATTTCGTGCGTCGCGTGAGAAACGGGGGTGGGTGAGACGGGAGGGTGATTGTTTTTTGGTTGTTTTTGGGTGCCCGAGGGGGGTGGTTAGTGGGGGGGGGGGGGGGTGGCAAGGGAGTAGGGGGGGGTAAGAGGGAGGAGCTGGGGTGGCGAATGCCTCTCTGTGGGGGGCGCTCGTTAGGATTAATTGCAATCAATTGTAACATTTAATTATGCCACTGGGGCTTGTGGGTAATGGTGGAGCTTTGTTAAGCGAGGGAGGGGGTGGGGGTAGTGGGTGCGAGAGAGGGAAGAGAGAGAGGAGAGAGCAGAGAGCAGTGGCAGCAGTGGTGGCAGTGGTGTCGCTCTCGTGTGTGCAGGCGGCGTAACTGCACCGGAGCCCAGGGGAGACGACGGTGGGGAGAGACAAGAACAAAGGGGAGCATGGAGGAACGGAGAGAGGGAGGAAAAAGAGAGAGAGGGAGGAACGAAGGAGCAGAGCTTGAAATATTTCATGAAATCTTTCATTTAATCAGGGGGGAGGGGGGGGGCACATAAAGCAAAGCATTGAAAAAACCGCAATGATGAACGAAGCAAAGTGCCGACTACACCGAGCATCTTCTTGTTTCCTCTGATCGTAAAAAAAAGAGAGGGAGGGAGGAACGGAGAGAGTGAAGGAGGGATGGAGGCAGATTGGACAGGCCACCCTGTAGACTGAGTCACACCGCCTTCCTGGAGCTGCTGGCGAGTGAGGATGGGATCGCGTGCTCCGTATTTGAAGATGGGCCTCTGTCTAATAATTATAATCGTTGAGCCTCTGAGCTACCCGAACCCTCGTTAGCCCAACCCAAACCCTAACTCTTGGTCCCTCGATCAAAGACATTGACGCCTCTCTGTCACTGTGGATATATTGCCGTAGGCGGAGATTGACTTCTATTCTTGGGGGGGGGGGGGGGGGCGTTCGCTTTGTCTCTCACATTAAGAATCTCAGGTACAGATAATTACTACATTAATTTTGTTATTGTAAACTACTCACAATAAATTAATAGAGGTGTCCAGTTTGGGCGGAGCGTTCCCCCCCTCCCGTGCCCCCCCCCCAAAAAAAACTCTGCCCACGGCGGCAAGGGGCATGTAACAACAAAAATCAACGCTCAAATGTGGAACGAACCCGAAGTTCAAAAAAATACCAGAACAGAGATTTCGTCTGATCGCCGACAAAACGCGAGGAGGAAGAAGAGAAGAATGAAGGCGCAACTGAGGCAAGAGGGCCGAGTGGATTTCGGAAGCACACGTCAGATACCAAAGATGTGAGGCCTGATCATGAGTGCCGTACCAACAACAACAACAACAACCGTGAAGTGGCTTTGCACTTGAGCCGTGATGTCAACCAATTAGGACAGTGATTCAGGTGGAAACGGCGAGTCCAGCCTGGCTTTGTGATGAGGGGCAGAGAAGTGCTCATCGGACCCCGCGGGATCTGAAACTCACCTTTCTCCATCCACGCGGGGATGGCGATGATGGTTGCATTCAATTTTGCGTACGTGTGAAACCGTAGACTTATTAATACGTATCCCATATTCGATTTTGATGATACATTCGGAATGTACCGCGGCATGTGTTAGCAAATCACCTGGAACGTGCCCGATCAGGTCACACCTGGGAAGCTAAGCAGATTCGAGCCTGGATAGTGGTTCGGATGTGCGGACACTTTGTATAAAACTGGTGTTATAGACTGTTTCGGGGCAACTTCGCGGGCAGTTCAGCGAGATCATTTGTTGCCATGTACTGCTATGCCGCCTGTGCCCCTCATCCAACGCGCACTCTGACCAGCGTGGTGAAGTATGGTTAACCAACCCCCACGACCGACTTGGCTATAATGGCGATGTTGCAGGGAGATGATCTCGTCCTTCATCCAGCGATGGACGCTATTGACAAAGGGCTGTAAATACTTTTCAACAGATACTGCAGACCGATGAGGAAATATCTCCTGTAGATATAATAGGATATGCTATACAAATGAGGTACTATAATAATAATAAAACATAATTCGCCACCCTTCATTAATCCACTGTTCGATGCAACGGCTCACCACGCCATGTCAGGCTTGGGGGTTGTTTGACCAAACTTCACTACGCTGGTCATTGTGGCTTTCTGAAGAGAGGTTGGGTTTTGCCAGGACCGGTTTCAGACATCACTCACCACTGATTCATCTCACCCTCTCGGGGAATTGAACTTCGGTGAGTATATAGGACAGACCGCTGCCCCCACCGTTCCTACACCGCCCCGACCCCTGCTCAATAGTGACGAGTTAAGAGATAACGACAGAGGCTTGCAAAAAAAAAGATCCCTTTTAGCAGAGATGTTACAGATAAAGATGCTATAGAGAGACAGACGATGAGTTGCTGCCGAAATATTCATGATTATACTGTGATACGCTTCGGAAAGTGAGATGCACCTCAACGCTTGCGGTAAAAATGTTTAAATACTCGAAATAATAGGTACTATTGAGAATAATTGGTTGAATACATCTTCGCGAAGGCAATGTATATTGTTAAAGCTGTTTTAGTGTGAGATACTACACGTGGTTTGGAGATCTATAGGAGGTGATTGAGATTACATAGGGGAGATCTATTAGCAGAGATGCGGCAGAGGGAGCTGCTATATTCATGCTATAAATACATTTAAGAGATGCTGCAGAGATGTAACGTAGAGATACAGACACATGCTGTATATGGAGAGATATTAGAGATAGTATGGAGGGAGATGCTGTGGAAACAAACGTACAAATGCTACTGATCGTACAGGGAGATGCTCTGGAGATGCTATAAATGTAGATGCTACAGACGAGATGGATGATAGATACGTTAGATATGCGCATACGGTAGTGGGAGATCCTAAATAGATATGTAGATGTATGCCATTGGGAGAGATTATCGCGATCTTATTGGAGATTATATGAAGATAAGGAACATAAGGAAAACTACTACAGCGAAATATACTGTAGAGTTAGCTGCTATAGAGTTGCTAGTATAGAGATTATGTATATATGCTGTATATATAAAATATATATATCACATATATAGGGAGATGCTATAAATAGGCCTAACAGGGAGATTATATTGAAAGATCTGCTATAGAGACGCTATAAATGGTGATATGCTGTAGAATATAGATGTATATCCATATCCATACATGGATATACTAAAGGGATGGCACATAGGGACATGTTCCAGCGATATACTGATGAGAGATTAACTGGACGGGATTACGTTACATATACTTTAGATATCTTCTCTAGAGATATATATATACTCTAGATATTGTAGATCACTATACGGCAGCAAGAGAGGGGCTCCGCAGATAGATGCTGTAGCGATGTGGACTCCAGATGAGATTCTTTAGAGGCCGTGTGGAGATGCGTCCTGTGGATATGTATATACTGTAGAGTGAGGGGCGATGCAGATAGATGCGGTAGCGATGTTATCCTGCAGAGCAGCTTCAATAGAGGGGCTGTAGTGGTGTAATGCTGTAGAGAGAGGAGCTATGCAGCGGATTCTGCGGAGTGTTTCTCTTTGATTGTAACGGTGACGTAATGATACATGTTACACGGGGCTCGCGTGAAAATGAACGCTGGGAATGCGAGTCTGGACAAGCCAGACTAGCACATCACCACACACACTGCATACACACCACCCACACACCACGCACACACACACTAATCATACCTCGTACACATCCACACATATCTCACACCTCTCTCGCACACGTTTCACACACACCACTAATCATACCCCTCACATAGCCCACACACACACTACACACACCACTCTTACTCCACTCACACACACGGGACCTGTCGCACACACACACCACTCGCACACTCGACACACAGCTCGCTTTCAAACGCACACACATATCCAGAACCACCTCTCACGCACGCCTCTCTGTCACACACACCACACACATTTCCCACAGGCCACCCGACCTCTCATACCGAACACCTCTCTCGACATACACCCTTGACACACACACACAAACACCTCGCACACAAACACACATATCTAAAATATATCACACACACACCACGTCTCACCATCGCACATACAAAACAAAGACAAAGATCCCCTGTATAGCCTTAACAGACTATTGGGGCAAGTTCTGTTAGCGAGCGTGGTACACGAGGGGGATTGGTGGCCAACATCACGCCCGGCCGCCTTTGTCTCCCCAGTGGCGATGATTTTACACACAGCACCAGGTACTCATTTGAGGCTGAGTAGACCTAGGGGAGGCCCAGGACCGGTTCAGACAATCGTTAAGGGTGTTGGCCGTATCATAGCGTAGCGCGTTACCTGCTACACTACCGCTCCCCACACACACCACACACACCCCACACAAACCCCACACACACCCCACACACACCCCACATACACCTCCCACACACACACCCCACACACACCACACACACCACACACCCCACACACACCACACACACACCACACAAACCCCATACACACCACACACACACACCTCACGCTCCCCACACACACCCCACACACACAAACCTTCCGCACACACCTCCCGTACACACACCCCACACACACACACACGCCCCACACACACCTCCCCCACACACACACTCCCCACACACAGACCACACACACCCTACACACACACCACACACACCTCCCACACACACCACACACACACCACACACCTCCCGTACACACCCCACACACACACCACACACACCCCACACACACACCACACACACCCTACACACACCTCACACACACCCCACACACACCTCAATACCCCCTTACACACACACACCTCACGCTTCCCACACACACCTCAATACCCCCTTACAAACACACACCTCACGCTCCCCACACACCTCACGCTCCCCACACACACCTCAATACCCCCTTACACACACACACCTCACGCTCCCCACACACACCCCACACACCCCACACACACCCCACACACACCACACACAAACCCCACACACACCCCACACACACCCCACACACACCTCAATACCCCCTTACACACAATACATCCACCCCCACCCCACGCTCCCCACGCACTCACGCGCGCGCTGCAATGGAAGCCGCGGTCCTTCAAATGCGTTCGGTGCGCGGTCCAGGCGACATGCACCGCGCAGCGACCCCTCTCCTCCTCCTCGCTGCTGTTGCTGCTGCTGCTGCCTGTCTGTCTGTGTCTCCCTCCCCTCGTAGACAGCGGCTCATTCACACAGGCGCTTCTCTTTCGCTGTGTCCCTCACACAGGTAGTCTCTCCCAACTGCAGGAGGTCACGGGACAGACCCCAGGTGTTGTGCGTTAGCCACCTGAGATGTCTCACAGATGCCACCACCTGTGCCGTGCTCCGCATTGTGCCGACTTGCTGCGTTGTATCCGCCCGGCGCTCCGCTCGTTGTTGTGAGCGTCGCTCCTCGTTTCAGTTGTTGTTGTTGGAGGGCGACTTTCCTCCCCTCCCAAAACTGCCCACTAGCGGCCTTCACGAGCCTCCTCCACAGAGGGAGGCCGAGCTTCCCACCGCAGTGATTGACTCTTATTTCTGGAAGATCTCCGAGGGCTTCAGTTCCCTGGCTCCCACCGGTTGGGGTTTGGCCAGATAAAATAAGCGCCTAGATCTCCGGCATCTTTTCTAAAATATATATTGGTATTTAATTCAAGGTAGAGGGGTTAACAGCACATCACACCTGTCCAGTGCCCCCCGTTAGCCACTGCGGTGGATGTAAACACGCCATGTGGTAATCAGCTGACTGATGTCAACCTTTCCCCCATCGCATCACTCAGAACGCACGCAGCGGTGTTGCCATCTGACATCCACGAGTAGGTGGGGGGGGGGGGTTATTTTGCCAAATTACAACACCGCACACTCCCCTGCACACTCTCACACACTTACAGACGATCTCACTCTCTCACATAGGCAGACACTCTCACACACTCTCCTACACGTTGTTATTTTTCAAATGCTTATCCTTTCACTCGTAGTATTTTCTCTCATACATTCACACAGAGTATCACACACACACACACACTTTCCCGCATACACTCGCACACTCTTACAAACATCACGTCCTTCATAGACAAAAGTAAATACAAAGATCCCCCTGTTGGGGCAAGTGCTGTTAACCAGCATCTATGAGAGGGCAGAAAAGACACGGAATGGGTGGCCAACACCACGCCCAGCCGCCTTTGTCTTCCCAGTGCTGGGTTACCACGGTGGCGAGATGTTAACAACCTCGCCTGTATATTTGGAGTTTTTGTGTCTCTCCCTCCGTGGTCGCGTGTATTTTTCTCTGGGCCCTTCAGTTTTCCATACACATTTAGAAACATGCGTTTAGAGCATATTATAAATGTTCACTTGATAAGCCACATCGTTGAGCTATCATTTGTGGCCAGGTTGCTTCTGAAAAATAGCTCTTATGCAGCTCAGTGGGCCTTAGGGGCCGTCCATAAATGACGTCACGCGATTTTGGACAAATTTTGACCCCCCACCCTCGTCACACGGCGCCCCGAAAAGTCAGACCTCCCCCCTCATAGATGAAGTCACAAAGCTCTGCCCCCCCCCCCCCCCAAAATAAAACATGCTTCAAATCGCTTTAAACTATTGTTATTGTAGTGCGTATTTAATGTGCCGCTGCACTCTGATGTTGTAGGAGAAAACATTTATTAAAAAGTCTATTTAATTAAGTAGAACGTGTTGTCTATATTTATTTAAAGTTGTGCATTTTGATGTGACGTCACATTACTATATTTGTCACAAATGTCTGACCCCCCCCCCCCCCAGGTGCGTGACGTCATTTATGGACGGCCGCTTACCTGAAAAAGAATAAGTTGATAGTTTTAGTTTACACATTGCAGCAGGTACTCGTTTCAGCCTGAGTTAACGTTGCGGAGGCCCAGAATCGGTTCAGATGTCGTGAGCGGGGATCGAATTCGGGGTCGCCGAATCGATGGGTTCGTATTGCATCGCGCTCACCACTGCGCCACCGCTCCTCATCTCTCCATATCCTCCCTGTCACACTGTCACTTGTACTCTCTCTCTCACGCTCTCTCACACTCTCTCAAACACACACACACTCTCACTTCTACTCTCTCTCACACTCTCTCTCTCTCTCTCACACTCTCTCTCTCGCACTCTCTCTCTCTCACACTTTCTACCGGGGGTTGGGGATCAGGGTCCCCGTCAACATTTTGAATGAGAAATTAAGCTCTGGTGACGAGTGGTATCTGAATAGATCCCCGGGCATCCCGTTTACCAAGCGGTGTACTGGCGAACGTGGTGAAGTATGGTCAAAGAGGCCCCGTAGCTGACACGGCATAAGAAGCCCTTCACCCAGCAGTAGATTGATAAAGGGCTGTACATTTGATTACATTACTATATTTCTATTCGTATTGTCTATCGCCTGTCCTCTCATCCACGTCTCTAGTCCGGGTGCATGCGTGGTAGGCGGGCTCCTCTCGTCCAGCAACGGATTCGTGATGTTGGGATTTGTGGTGGGGGGTGATGGAGGAGAATGGGTGATGCCGTGTGGGGATAAGGAGGCTGATGGTAGGTGGTCTGATGGAGAGGTAGGAGTGAAGGGTGAGAGTGATGCGAGAGAGGAGTGTTGGTAGGGTAACAGTGATGGGATGAGAGTAATTGAGTGGACTGATGGGTTAGGCCGAGTCATGAGAGGGTTGGGTGATGGGCTGGAATGGCAGCGTGAAAGTTGTCGGAGTATGAGGATGATTGGGAGTGCGAGAGTGATGTGAGAGGTGAGTGATGGGGTGGGTGATGGAGAGTTTGCAGTGATGGGAGGATGGAGTGATGCTGGTTGGGGCGATGTTGAGGTGTAGTGATGGGGAGAGGTGAATCTAATGAGCGTGATGGGGTGAGCGATAGAGGGGTAATGTGATGGGGTGAGTGATGGTAGGGCGATCTGATGGGGTGAGTGATGGTAGGGTGATGTGATGGGGCGAGTGATGTTGCTCGGCGGGATGTGGAGCGATGTGGTGCGCGATGGAAGGATGATGTAATGAGGGTGAGTGACGGAAGGTCAGAGCATGGGTGGGAATAATGAGGTGGAGTGATGCTGGAGAGTGATTAGAGATCTGAGTGATGGGAGGGTGGAGTGATTGGGAGGTCCTGAGGGCGGGCGAGAGGGGGAGGCTATGAGTGATGGAGGGGAGGTCGGCGTGATGTGATGTAGTAATGAGAGGGTGGGAATGATGGGAGGTGGGAGGTGATGGCGGAGAAATTTGAGCTCTGAGTGATGGGGCGGAGTGATGGGAGGGTGGGAGTGATGGTGTGGAGTGAGGCAAGCGTGCACACTCCGTAAACCTCCGCTTCCACCGCATGCCAGAGAATGTAATCACAGTACAGTACACGTCCATACTGCACATGACTACAGTCCGTACCAATTATATTCGCAGTGCAATACAATGTGGGTTTATGTAGCGTCTACATGCGACAGCATATCAATATGTTGTAGGGAAACGGTGGAAATATTTACGTGAGAGAGCGAGGCAGTCGTTAGGCTGATGATCAGTGGGCAGCGAGTCTCTAAGTACCGTACATGGGTATCCGTGAATCTATGAGTATGCGATTCTATGGGGTTTCTATGTAAGTCTATGAATATTCGTGCGAGACTAAGGTTCTCCGTGTAAGCCTACGAACCTCTGAGTGAGTCTCAGTGCATTTATGTGACTCTGTGGGTTCTCTGTGCGAGTCCATAGGAAACAATACAATGTGGATCTATGAGAGCGTCGAAATGGGACCGCGTCTCCGGACGTTGGAAAAAACAATTGTGTGAATTTATTTGAGGGAAAGAAAGAGGCAGTCGTGAGCAGAGCAAAGAAGCAGGCATTGAGCCTGGACTTGAGCAGGGAGAGGGGGGAGGATCAAGGCAGTCGACAGCACTGACAGCTCGGAGGGAAGGGACCTCCAGCAGCAGAGGAGAATTGGCAAATGAAATCCTTTATTTAACCACCCGAGAGCACATTGGGATTCATCAGGTCCCTTTTGCAAGGTTGTGGGGGAAGGGGCAGTCTGAAACTCTACAGCCGCAGCACAACGAGCATCCGCTAACGTTTCACCTTTAAGCGTAAATCGCACCGTTCTTATATAAACAACGGTCGTGAGACCGGTGAGTTCATAATGGGCTGCCCGCACAGCGAGAGATGACGTCACCCTCGCGCCAGCGCTGATCGTCGAGCAAAGCGACTCTTGCTGCCCACGAGGCCATCGGGGGTGCCACCCATCTCCATTCTCCTTTCGCGCCCCCTAAGCCAATGGTCATACGCTCCACATTCCCTTGACGGGACAAGTCCGACTATCCCAAATGCGGGAGAATAATACAGCGAGTGTTGATTTTATCGGACTCGCCGATACGATGTCGGTGATGATTATGGTGTGCCGCACGAGCGCCAACAGTCTGTTAAGGCTATATACGGGGTATCTGTGTCTTTTGTGGGCCGTGCCGACATTCATAAGTGCTCGCTGACGGCACTTGCCCCAAAATGTCTGTTCCGGCTCTAAGGGGGATCTTTGGTGGTGGTGATGATGATGGAAATTATGATGGCATTTAAATTTCGATGTAAAGCTTTCGTGACTGCAGGGATTCATGTTCTTTGTTCTTTCGGTAAAGTCACGTAGAAGAGAAATAATAAAATAATAAAAATTCAACAATTAAATTCACACGACGTTTCGATTGCAACACAAGCAATCATAATCATCAGGTGTGAAAACCCACACCTGAGGATGATGCCATTGTTGGGTGGAGTCGATCCTCGACTGGGAATTGAACTCAACAACGACTTGTTTGAGACGAATGCTGTACCCAGAAAATGATGATGGTGACTGTGATGAATACGATGATGATCACAGTTCTTGTGATAATGACTGTGATGATGTTCATGACTTTGACGGCAATGATGATTATGATGATGACTGCGACGATGATGAAGATCGTGATGTTGACTCAGACGCTGATGTCTGTGATGACGATGATTGTTGTTGTTAACTGATGATGATAATGATGATTATGATGGTGATGACTGTGGTGATGACGATAATGATTGTCAAGAATGTGACGACAACTACAACAATGATGTAATAATTAATGTACGTCCCTCGTGGGAATCTAACCTTGCGACACGTATCTCTCAGGCCCAGCAACGCAAACAATGACTGTTCTGATCATTATCGAGTAGCAAGCAACTCTCTGTCAGAAATCAGCAGTGGACGTCCTATGGACGTAGTCCCCGCCATCGGAATGCGGATTGTCCACTGCTGGTATAGCATAGGTCTGTCAAAGGCAGTGATCGGCGCCAGAGGAGGCTCCTTTGAGCCGAGAGACGTTTTGATGGTTTTTGCTGTAATAATGATGATGAATATTAACGAGACTAATGGGTATTGGGTGTTAGCGTGTGAAGTGTGTGTATGTACGTGTGATTATAGACCTTACACACACACACATCGGCATGTATGAGCGTGTATACGTGTGATTAGTAATCGCACACAGCCACATATCTACACCCTGACGGACATGCACATACACACACATACACAAATAAAGATTCCCCGTGTAGGGTTCACATGCTGCTGGGGGCAAGTGCTGTAATGAATGCCGCCACGGCGAACAAGGCATGTATGTATGTACGTGGTCAGCACCACACCTTTGTCTACCTAGTTATGATGATTATACACCGCACCAAATACTCATTTAAGGCTGAGCCGACCCAGGGGAACACCGCACCTCTCGTGCGTCGTCTCGCATATTCAGGGGGTGTTCGCTGGCAACACTTGCCCCACCTTCATGTGTAGGCTATACGGGGGATCTTTTTTTAATATATATAAGGAGCGTGGGCGCACGCCATCTCGCATCGCCCACCTGTTAGCGTGAGCTCTTGGCGAACCCGGCTGATTGCATTAAGTGGATGCAAGCCCATGTCCACGCACTGTGTACCTACACACAGACACACGCACGTATACACTGACACCAAGTCCTATTGGTACACAACATTCATTGCACGCATACCAATTGCCCATCGACGGTATACCACCGGCACATTGTATTAACGCGCAAATATGCACGTGTGCCAACACCAATACGCCACCGTGGTGACGGTGACGTCACCACGGCTCTTGTGCCAGGCCAGGTGCACTTTGAGGCCACGCACACACGAAGTGAGCGCATGCCCGTTGTACGTAAACATCTGGTTTTGGTAAACGGAAAACCGGTAACCGTTTTTATAATCGATTACCGGTTCAGAAAGTCAGTAGTGCGTGCACCGGTTGGCACGCGCCAACGTACAAACCGCACGGCGGTTCTAAGTATTTGCCCTCGTTTCTCAGTGAAATGGCAAAGGTCGGAGCAGTCCCGCAATCGCTTCCTGACGACACTGCTGGCAGAAGGGGCCTCCAGGGAAGGTGGGGGGGGGGGGTGCCCTGGGCGAGTCTTTTGGGTCTCCTCTTCCCCACTGAGCAGACTTCACGGACGAAGAAGAAGAGGTGGTGGTGGTGGTGTGCGTTACCCACACTTCACCCCGCCGCACGCGAACCTGCCCGGCTGCCCGTTTGGCTTGCTGTGACGTGTAAGCTCATTTATACCGGAGGAGATTTTAAGAGTGACTCGACTTGCCCCCATTGTTTTAACTGCCGCACCTGGAGATCGAATCCATTGCAAAGTCCAGTGTGTTAACCATTGCATTACGACAGCTTCCCTTCGTTTCTCAGTTATAAAAAGGTAACAAAAAACAGTGGTATGCTTAGTGATAAACATTTACGTTCGTGCGGTAACCGGTTTTTTTTTAATGGGGTTTTTCATTCGATTATTGGCAATGCAAAAAAATACCCGATGTTAACAACCTGAACATAGACTGTGTGCCTACACATTATAGGCTACATATACACACACACATAGCAAGTCATTATTTACATACAATACACACGTACGTGTGTCCTACACACGCGCAAGTATACAACAAATACACACGCGTTTACACACATGTCAAATATACAGGTAGACTCATACTAGACCTCTACATTCGGGCTGCACAAGTATACGAATGTGATTGCACACATTTGTAGGCATACACGGATGTGTATGCCCAGTGTATGGGGAACTCACACACACACATACGACATACCTTCACACATTGCCCACAAATTGCACACACGTTGCCCTGTTATACAATTTGCATTTATATGGCCATGCTAATCTATACACTCGTGTCCATTTGTGTACGCCGTGTGTTGATACGTATGCGAGGGTGTGTTTGTGTACAGATGAATACGTGGGTGTATGTGTGTGCGTGCGTACACGCGTGGGCGTGTGTATGCATTGCGTATACAACAGGCTTGTGTACTCCATCCTCTTAATTACATCCTCTTAATGCGTGTATACGCCTGAGGATCTGTTCCAACGTGTGTCTGTGTGTATGTATAAGCTGGTGGGCACATGGATGTACGTGTGCCTATGTGTGGGCATGCGTGTGTAAATACGTGCATGCTACACGTGTACATGTGTACATGGCATGTCGATGTGCGCGCGTGAATGTACACACGCACATGCATGCGCGTGTGGACATGTATGTTACACGTGCACATGAATGACAGGGTGATTGCATTCACACGTATGCAATCGTGTATATGTGCTTGTAAGTCGGTACGTGTGTGTGTATGTGCGTGAGAGTACACACACATACACAAGCCGACATTGTATACCCGTAAACAGATCTACACGTGTGAATATGTCATCGTGTGTTCCTGTCGGTATGTGTGTATACGCACGCATGTACAAGCGTATATTTCTCCGTTTGTGTATGTCCATGCAGGTGTACGGATGTGTGCGTACACGTATGTGATATGCTTCGCTGTATGCGTGCGTGTGCACACTCGTGTACGCGTATCCATCTATGTTGGCTCGTATATGTTGGCACCTTCATGTAGGTATGCAAATATGTATGTGTGCATGCACGCGTGTATACATATGTCAATGTAGACGCGCGCGTGTACACACGTGCGTGTACACACACACGTGTGTACACACACACACGCGTGTACACGTGTGCATTTGGCGGCGTGCACGTGTGCATACGCTCATGTAGGTGTGTGTGTCTTTTGTACAAGCGTGCACACCGTGTGCGTGTCGGCGGGTATGTGCTATGTACGTCCACGTAGGCGCGTACACGTGCGTGTGTACACGCGTGTGTGTGTACACACGTGTGTGTGTGTACACGTGTGTGTGTACACGCGTGCGCAAGCCGCGTGTGTGCTCGGCATCACCGCCACTCACCCGATCGCTCCCGCGAGCTGCATCGTTTCCCCGACATCGCGCTCATCCCACTCTCTCCTTCCCCCCACCACCACCCCCTCTCTCCAAATCCTCCACCCACCCCACTTCCACCCCCGCGGCCTTCCAAAAAATAAATTAATAAGCACACACCAATTATTTAAACCCACACACACACGCGCGCCCAGACTGTCGTGTGCACGCAACAATGTTCTGAGCGTGCACACGGACACGCACGCGCGCGCGCGCGCACAAGGACGCGGGCACGCGCACGGGCACGCGCCTGTAAGCCTGCAACTGCACGGGGGGTTCCTCTACGTTGGAAGGGAGCGAGGAGGTTTTGTACACGAGGGGGATAAGGCGGCAGGATAACGACGACAGTCCCAGCAGTTCCACTCCGACGATGCAGAGGGGGCCCCGGGTGCATGCGTGGTCGGCAGCCACTTGTTCGGTCCCGTCTCTCTTTTATTTCTTTATTTTTGTTGTAAGGGAGGGAAGATTTTTCGGGGGTTGGGTATGGGCATGTTTAATTCATTATTTTCTGGGACGCTCTCTATTTTTTGCTCGCGCGCTCTCTCTCCATTCTCTCCTGCTCTCTCCTCTCTCCATCATCATCATCGCGCGCACCCCCCACCCAACACCCCCCTCTCTCTCCTCTCCGCTCCGTGTGTGATGGTGGCGGTAGTAGCCGATGGTTGTGTTGGTGAGGATGGAGAGCAGGTGCATGTCGCCTCGTCGGCGCATCGCGTGTGCTGTCTTTAACTAATTCTCATTGAGCGCCGTTGCGTTATTAACGGGTACGCGCCTTAAACAACACGGGCACGGGTTGCACACCGACGTGTACACGACATGCACGTATTTTCACACGCGTCGCTTGCGTGTTAAATACCACCGGCGCGCTCGTGTACGCGGCCGGGCATCTCGCATGCATTACCGCAGGCGACGTACCCGCAGGCGCGTGCAACGCGTGCGCCTAGAGATGCGTGCACGTGTTTGTGCTTCCGTCGAACAATACATGACACGGCGACGAACACGCAGAGGCGCGTGCACACGTGTACGCGCAACACGGATACGGGTGTACGCATGTCTCCGTGAAATAAATCGGGCACCGTATACGCATCGTCGTATACACATGTGTGCGCGTGTCTCATCAATATCACAAGACAAAGAACAATACAAATATCACCCGTATAGCCTGAACAGGCTGTTGGGGCAAGTGCTGTTAGCGAGCACCTACGAAGGCCGGCACGGCACACGAGGGGGTTGGTGGCCAGCACCACAGGCATTTCATCACATACACGACGCAAGCACGTATACTCCACCACATGTACTGCACTACGAACCCAGGGAACCCCAGTTCAATTCCCGCTCACGTCCAAACAACAGTGGCAAATATTTGAACCGGTCCAGGGCCTCCCCTAGGTTGACTAAGATTGAAATGAGTACCTGGTGCACTGTGTAATTAATTATCAGCACTGGGGGGACAAAGGCGGCCGGGTGTGATGTTGGCCACCCTCCCCCTCGTGTGCCGTGCCGGCCTTTTTCGGGGCTCGCCAACATCATTTGCCCCAGTGGTGAAGGCGAATTGAGGGGGTATTTGTCTTTGCATGCACGTGTATATTATTCACACGAGCACATACATACACAAGTAGTATACACACACACACATAAATGTGTGCATGTCCAGTCGACAACACGGTACAGATATCCCACCACAACAACCGACATTCGTCACTTAGTGGCGGTGACGTCACCACGGCGCTCGTGCCAGGCTAGGTGCACCTGTACACACGGGCACGTGTACGCGCGTGCGCATGCAGCGCACTATTCCGGCGTGTGAAAACACCGCGTTTACACACGCACACGTAAATGAGTTATCCCCTCGAATGCGTGGTGGGATTTTTTGCCTCCGGCCACTCCAGAAATGTCCCCAGAAGTGCTGTTAGCGACCGCCTATTAAGGGCGGCACGGGTTCACAAGGCCGTGGTGTTTGCGAGTGCCACGCCGGGCAGCCAGGTACGGATTTAAGGCTGAGTCGACGTAGCAAAATCCAGGATTAGTTCAGACACAACAACCTCCATTCGCCACTAAGTGGCGGTGATGTCACCACGGCGCTCGTGCCAGGCTAAGTGCACTTAGCCTGGCACGAGCGCCGTGAAGTGTCGAACGCCCGCTGACAGGAGGTCACCGGACTGACTGAGATGACTGGCCGATGCACCACCTGCGCCCCCTATTGTGCCAACTTGCTGTGTTTATCTGCCCGGCGCTCCGCTCGTTGTTGTGAGCGTAGCTCCTCCGCCCTCCGTTGTTGCTGGAGGGCGACTGCCTCCAACTGCCCAGTAGCAGCGTCTTTCACGAGCCTCCTCCACAGAGGCCGATCTTGACACCGCTGGTACCAGTCATCGGCAAGTCCACTCAGCTCCAGATCCTATTTTAACACATCACTCCATCTGGTCCCTAGCCTGTGCCGTGCCCGTTTAGCCCCCTCTATCCGGTCGAACAAAAGCTGTTTAGGCATTCGGTGGCTGGGCATGCGGGTAACAAGACCAAACCAACACAGCCTTCCCTGCCGGAGGAGCTCACCGATGGGACTATGTCCAGATCTTTCAAGGATGTGTGATCTCCTCACACAATCCAGACTGGTTAAACCCAGGATAGATCATAGGCAGGCCAGCCTAAATGATTCTAACCGGAAAAAGATGTTCCATTAGGGGGATCTACGTTTCACAAGCATATAGAAGGGATGGCATGACCGTGGCCGAGAAGACCCGAAGCTTCGTTTGGAACGACAGACCGAGTAGCTTACACACAGCGTTACACAGACGATGAAAAGATAATTCCGCTCTACTGATTTGGAGTGAGACCTCTGCTGTCAAACCGGAGCTGGTCAACAGCACACTTCCCAGGTATGGGAAACTCTTCACTCTCTCCACAACTGCCCATCGCAAATGGGGAGTTGAGGGGGTGGAGTATTTCATGGCACAAAATACCCAGCCATAGCAGGCTTCACGAACTACGTGGTCGAAAATGATGAAAAATAATGTGGAAGCCAGAGGACATCCCTGTCGTACCCCAAGGTGAACAGGAAATGGCTCCGACTCCCGACCACGAAGTTTTACCCGGGCCTATCCACCATTATGAAGGTTCTTTATTATTGTGAGCAGAGAGTCAGGGACTCCGAAAGCACGAAGAACAACCCAGAGCCCTGGCCTATTGATGGTATCATAGGCCTTGACCAGGTCAAAAAAGCAGAGATGTAGGTCCTGTTGGAATTCCCTACACCTCTGCTGTAGCAGACGGACAGAAAGTATGGCATCTGTGCAGGACCTCCCAGGCCTGAAACCACAATGGGGCTCCGCAAGCCTCTCCTCAGCATGCCTCGCAAGGCGATGTTGAATAATCCTCGCCAGGACATTTCCCGGTACACTTGTAATAAAAGACTCGACCACGATGTCTGGCTTGGTGTCCTTTATTTGGTTCGTGCTGTCTCCCACACGGCTGTCCTCCTTTGAGACTTTCCACACGGTGCCGACGCTGTTGTTACACCCGTCACCGCTAACAGCTCCGCTGTTGGTCTCCGTCGTTCCCGTAGCCTCTTAGCAGCCTCGCTGCTGTTACCCTCACGCAGCCCCCCTGGCTGTCCTCGCTGCAGCTCCTCCTCGTGTCGCTCCCGTAGCCTCGGACAGCCTCGCGGCTGTTTCCCTGTCGCTCCCGTAGCTCCTAGCAGCCTTGCTGCTGTCTCCCATACACAGCCTCCCCGGCTGTACTCGCTGCAGCTCCTCAACCGCTCTCTCTCTCCAGCAGCCCCACTGCTGTCTCCTCCCGCAGCTCCGCTGGCTGCTCCCTTAGTTGGTCACCGCTGGCCGACGGCGCCACTCTTCCCTGGCTTCGCCCTGCGTGGCCTTACCCTTGCTCAGTCTCCCACTCTCTCCCGTCTCCTTCCGGTTTCATCCCTTAAGGACCCGAACCTTGCTCCCACGTCACATAACTCCACCTCTCCGTGACGTCACATCCGGGAGGTCGCTCGCGTCCCGCATTACACCACCCTCCCCCGTAGAGAAAAACTCAGCCGACCTCGGCTGAACAATACCAACAGTAATGTGGGCGAAACCGACCTCGACACACCAAAGGACACCAAGCATGCAATATAACAGTAAGAACAATCAACACAACATAACAAGCAACGGACGTACAAGAAGCAGGCAATAAATATAACAGTAAGAACAACAATGCAACATAACAATCAACGAAACACAAGGGATTTAGAACGTGTGCGGGTCGCCGGCCCGTCCCGGACGGTCGGCGGCCCACCCGCAGAGCGGGAACGTGACGGAGTTTGAGGAGTAACAGGGCGTAATTCTCCTGTCGATGTTGGAGGTCCACCAACGTCCCGTGTCCCTGAAGAATTAGCCCCGGACGTGTCCCGCGACTGTGCCTGCAACGGGGTCGGAAGGGCTGCAGGGCCCGGAGTTCCCGCAGTCCTGGCAGGCACCCTCCAAGCAGGGCTCGTCGTCACCTGCGGCGTCACGGCCGGTCTGTCTGGAACAGGCACGACAGGCGCTCTCGCAAGATCAATGGACGCAGGCAGGGGAGGGTCGGCAGCAACAGACCCCGGCAAGGCAACATTAGGAGATGACGTATCATGTAGGGGAGCAACATATGGTTTCAAGCGCGACGTGTGAACAAACCAGCGGCGAGATCCAATCTGAACACGCGCCGACTGAGGGTTGGGAACCTCAATGAGGCGGACGGGCCCTTGCCAAGGTTTGTGAAATTTAGGAGAGGTACCCGGCCGCACCTGCGGGCAATGGAGCCAGGCCAGGTCCCCAACCTTCCAGGGGCACTCCCCCTTGGAACGTCGAGCATACCTCTCGTTCCGGGCCTGGGCTTTGGCCGTAGCCGCGCGGGCACTCTCCCGCGCCTCCGAGACCCGGCGAACAGTGTCCCAAATGTAATCAGGGAGTGGTTTACGAGGTCCCCTCACACCGGTTCCCAACTGCACATCCATCGGCGGCACGTTTTCCCGACCATACATAAGGTAGAACGGCGAATAACCTGTAGCCGCATGAGGAGTCATCCGGTACGCCGAAAGCACCCCCGGGATGTGCAGGTCCCAATCCGATTGTTGTTCACTCACCGTATGGCACAGCATGTCCGGTTTAGCCGCTCAACCATACCATCCGTTTATGGATGGTATGGGGACGTCCGTACTTTCTTAGTCCCAAGGCCCGCGCACACTTCCGCCAATAATTTAGAAGAGAAATTTCGGCCCTAGTCCGTGAGGAGTCTCTCAGGCGCACCCTTGTCCATAACGTACCCGAACAAAAAGGCGTCGGTAATGGTCGCGGCCGATTGGTCGGGCAACGGCCAGGCCATCGGCCAACGGGAGAGGTACTCAACCCCAACCAGCAAATATTTATTACCCCTCGCCGATGGTGGGAAAGGTCCCAAAATGTCCAGTGCCACCAATTCATTAACCCGAGACACCTGAATTGACTGTATAGGCGGCACATAAGGATGTTTAGGTGGCTTACGTCGGGCACAATCAGGGCACGCGCGGACGTGCCCCACGACATCTGTCGCCATGCCGTGCCAAAAGTAATGACGTTGCAACGTCAATAAGGTCTTCTGCACACCCAGATGTAATAGTGTGTCACAATGGAGAGTTCTAATCAACTCGTATCGCAGGGACGCTGGCACAACCAGACGCCAGCGCTCCTGGAGACCTTCCCTCCACATGAGCAGACCATCTCGGAGCGCGGTTTCCGGTACCCCATCCGTACCCGGACTCCCATTCTCCACTTTAGATCGCTTCCGCAAGGACAATAACGACTCATCCATCATCTGCTCCCGAATCCAAACAGACCGCGGCAGATTCAAAACCCCGTCAGTCGGCCCCGGTTCCATAGGAGCATCCGACTTCTCGACAGCTAACGCCAGCGGCTGAGGGGGGGATAGACTGGGCGTACATCTATGCGTCCCCGACGCACATTTGCAAGGGGAGCGCTGCGGCAATCTGGAAAGTGCGTCTGCGTTCGCATGGCGCACCCCCTTCCGATGGTGAATTTGGAAGGAAAATTCCTGCAGCGTGTCCAACCAACGCGCCAACTGGCCGGATGGCTGATCCATTTTAAGCGCATATTGCAAGGCCGCATGATCCGTACGCACAACAGAGGAACGACCGTAAAGGTACGGTCGAAACTGACGTAGGAAAAAAACAACGGCTAGGAGTTCCCTGCGAGTGACACAGTAGCGGGTTTCCGCGGGAGACAAGACCCGGCTACCATACGCCACGTCGCGCTCTACGCCCCCTTTAGACTGGGATAATACCGCGCCAATACCTGTGTCACTCGCGTCCGTATCAAGAATGAATGGGCGATCGAAATCGGGATAATCCAATGTTGGGGCCGTAGCCAACAGATCGCGCAGACTCTGAAAGGCCGCCTCTTCCGGCGGTCCCCACGCAAACTTACGTCCCTTACTGTAAGGAGGTGCAAGGGCCTCGCGATCGTCGCAAAATTCGGCACAAATCTTCGATAATACGAGGCAAATCCCAAAAACCGACGTACATCCCCCACGGTGGCCGGAGTTGGCCAATCCCGGACGCACGCCGTTTTTTCCGGGCACTCACGATGTGCCCCAAATAACGGACGGACCGTTGCAGTAGGTGACATTTCTTTGGTTTGAATTTCAATTTCGCGGAGCGCATCCTCGTGAACACCGTCTCCAGCCGCCTTAAATGTTCATCAAATGTGCGGCTGAAGACAATAATATCGTCCAAATATATGAGACATGTCTCCCACTGCAACCCCGTCAACACGAGCTCCATCAGCCTTTGAAATGTGGCAGGGGCCGCATTCAGCCCCATCGGAAGGCAGTTGAATTGAAACAACCCCTGCGGCGTACGGAATGCGGTTTTCTCCCGTGAGGGCTCGTCAAGGGGAAGCTGCCAAAATCCCGAAGAGAGGTCCAGTGTAGAAAAGAACTTCGCCCCCGATAATGCATCGAGGGAGTCGTCCATACGCGGCAGGGGATACGCATCTGCCACCGATATCTTATTCAATTTGCGAAAATCAACACAAAATCGCAATGTGCCATCCTTTTTCTTAACCAAAACCACAGGCGCGCCCCATGGGCTGTTAGATGGCGATATAATGTCCGCAGCCAACATGTCTTCCACTGCCCCCCGAACGTGTTCCCGCTCGGCGGGACTCATTCGGTGCGAATTCAACCGAATAGGGGCAGCGTCGCCTGTATCAATATGATGGGAAAGCAACGAGGTGTGTCCCAAATCCAAATCATTGGAGCTGAACACATCCGAATACGTCAATAACAATTTGTGAAGCGCACCACGTTGATCCACGGACAGGGAAGAATTTCCGTCACATAAGTTAGCAATCCAGCGATCATCTGAAGCCACAGGCTCAGAAACACCAGCAACCACCCCCTGGCTATGCGAACAATCCTGAGCCGTAAATGCCGTCGTGGCATGTGCCACAACCGTACCAGCCGGGACGCAGACGTTTTCCGCACTCGCATTGAGCACCTGTAAAAACGGTAATTGATCCGGCCGGACGATGGTCTGTGCCCCAACCAGCGCAAATCCGGCCGTTATCGAGGCTGACGGAGACAACAAAACCCCAACCGCTCCTAGCCGATCAGGCAGGGGCTTCCGATACCGCAAGGGAATAAGCATCTGCGAGCCAGGTGGGATGTCAACAGATGCCACGGACAGCGCCTGCACTTGTGCGGCTGAAGCAGGTCGCCCCCTGGGCGACGGCAGAAACGAGATTTGACGGCCACCCGGCAGTTCAATACAATTCTCATTAATTTTGATCAAAATAGGCATCTTAGCCAGGAAATCAGTGCCCAATAAACAAGGAACTGCCCAGGACCTTGAAATCAACACAATGCCCGAGGTCGACACCTCCCCAATAGATATTTTAGCGTCCACCTGGCCCACGATGCCCATGCTACCCCCGTTCGCAGCGACGCACGACCCGTAAACCGGACGTACGGCCCCGGGCGGGATGCCCAACAGATGGAAAATGACATCCGAAATAATAGTCGCGGACGCCCCGGAATCGACCAAAATGCGCACGTCCACCCCTTGTATAGACCCCGGTACAGTGGACGAACCCGTAGCGGCCGCGACAACCCTCCGTGCCAACTTGCGCCACTGCGTCACCGAGCGACAAGGCCCCGTCGATGGCCTCTCCTCAACAATAACATTTGGATCGCGCAACGAAGGTGATGGGTGAGGTGCAAAGCCTTGCCGGGTGTCTGGTGCGTGCCGACTTGCCTGTTTCGGAGGTTCCTTGGTCGGCTTGTCCGTTGATGAGGCCTCCTGTTGCGGCGGACCCGGGATGCGGGCCCAGCAGTCCTTTGCGTAGTGGCCCCTCCGCCCGCAGCGGAAGCATTCGACGTCGTTGCGCCGAAGCGCAGGCCTTGCATCCCGCCGGCCCCGTACCGGTGGTGCAGCGTGCGGGCCCGGCCCACCACGTCCCGACCATGGACCGGAGGCGGCCGTCAGCTCCTGAGGGCCCCCCCCATCCGGCACGTAGACCGCCTTCGTAGGGTCCCAACCCAGAGCGCCACCCTCTGCGACGGGCCCCCCCCGTCCACGCCGCGACTTGTTTCCACCGTCGGAGGTTGAATTGTGCATCCAGACATTTTGCCGCCGCCCGGGAAGTGAGCTTCTCATGCCCACACACAGGCATGGGAATCCCAAGATCCCGAGACAGCTCGAGCATCTTGCCAAAGATGAGAGGCTCGAGCAGGTCAGGTGTTGTCTCTGGATATGCGGCCATAGCCAAATCAAGCACCGCACCCCTGTATGCAACGGGCGATTCCTCGGGCGCTCGTTGTCGTTGAGCAAATCGTCGATGCGCATCGTCAGGTGGCTCGTAGGCGTCGGCCATTTCTTCAAAAACTCCATATAATGTCTTCTTCTTTTCGGCCTTTATGGAACGAAAAAATCTAACTGATTCGTCGTCCAGAAGAGTCGGCAACACTTCTAAGGCCTCAGCATCGGTCCACCTCGTAGAACGGACCGCCGCCAAGAATCTGCAGGCGAAAGCGCTCCAATCGCCCCCGATGGCGAATTCCTTGACTGTGGTAAGATGGCGACTCCGACTTCTCTTTACTCCGCCCTCCACCGATGGCTCCTCCGGTGGTAAGTTCAAAATGGCGTCGAACCGCGGCGTGGTCAAGATGGCGGTTTCCCGCCGCGGAACGCGCAAGATGGCGGCCTCCTGCCGCGTGGCCGATGGCGTCGGAAGCGAAGATGATGTGGCGGCCTGTGGAGCACTCTCTGCTCTCACCGTCGCCGTCCTTGGCGTGACGAGATGACTCAACTGCGCCAGGACGTCCTTGAGAGTCTCCAGTTGCTCCGCCATCTGCTGCCATCGCGGATCAGCGTCCGATGTTGTTGGCGGGCCCGACACCGCGGCGACATCTTCAACTCCAGTCCCCGCGCTCGTTTCAGCAGGGCTCTCCTCCACCACCCCAGCAGAATCCATGGTTGGAGGGAAGTCGTCGTCGTCGGACGAAGAAGCCGATGCTGGCGCCGGAATAATTTTCTTTCTTACTTGCTTCGACATGCCGTTGCACTTCTGACACCAATGTAATAAAAGACTCGACCACGATGTCTGGCTTGGTGTCCTTTATTTGGTTTGTGCTGTCTCCCACACGGCTGTCCTCCTTTGAGACTTTCCACACGGTGCCGACGCTGTTGTTACACCCGTCACCGCTAACAGCACCGCTGTTGGTCTCCGTCGTTCCCGTAGCCTCTTAGCAGCCTCGCTGCTGTTACCCTCACGCAGCCCCCCCTGGCTGTCCTCGCTGCAGCTCCTCCTCGTGTCGCTCCCGTAGCCTCGGAGAGCCTCGCGGCTGTTTCCCTGTCGCTCCCGTAGCTCCTAGCAGCCTTGCTGCTGTCTCCCATACAGAGCCTCCCCGGCTGTACTCGTTGCAGCTCCTCAACCGCTCTCTCTCTCCAGCAGCCCCACTGCTGTCTCCTCCCGCAGCTCCGCTGGCTGCTCCCTTAGTTGGTCACCGCTGGCCGACGGCGCCACTCTTCCCTGGCTTCGCCCTGCGTGGCCTTACCCTTGCTCAGTCTCCCACTCTCTCCCGTCTCCTTCCGGTTTCATCCCTTAAGGACCCGAACCTTGCTCCCACGTCACATAACTCCACCTCTCCGTGACGTCACATCCGGGAGGTCGCTCGCGCCCGCATTACACACTGATGAGGGAGATGCCCCTGTAGTTGTTACAGTCGATGTGGTCCCCCTTCTTAAAGAGAGGGGGGGGGGCACAAAGGCATCCTTCCAATCCTGCGGATCCCACCCAGTGGTCCAGACTTATTATGGTGTCATGTAGGGCAGTCTGCACATAAACGCCACTCTCCCTCAGCATTTCAATTGGAAGTTCATCTCTACCCGGCGCTTTTCCTCGTCTCAGACTCTGTATCGCTTTCCGTACTTCCTCAACAGATGGGACTTCAGCTAGCCACTCACAGGGGGTGACTATTTTTTTCCAATATTTGAGGCACCGCAGCCTCAGCAGGGTCATCCCCACTTTTCCCCATGATGTTTTCCAGGTTGAGGGATTCCCCTCCCCAAGACCTCACTTAATAATCAGAGATTTAGAGCTTATACACGCGCGTATGCGCAAGGTATATCAGAGACGCGTATAAACAAATTATACAAACACACACACACAGGTGTATCGCTGTGCAAAGAACTAACGTGGAGCTCATATCCATTCGCGGCCCTGAGCCAGTGGTGGAAATTCCATTTTCCTCTGACGAGCGCAATTTTACTGAGAGGACAAACCACTCACTTTTTAACTGTCGACTCCCCCACGAAGCGGACCTCGCTTTTTCGACCGCGGAGAAATTATTATGAATACGGTGATGGTGATGAGCTGACTCGGAACCCCGTACCGGGATTTAAACGCGTAACCTTGAACTTTGTGAGTCGAGCGCTCTGACCGCAGAGACACTCGATCTGATAACGTTAATTCAAAAAGTCAGAGCAATTTCCTGCTCAAATGAGACGGTGCTCATTTCCCGTTTCCAGCCCTGAGCTAGGGGTGAAAAATCCACATTCCTATGACGGGGTGAGTATATCCATCCATAGGTCAACCACTGTTAACATAATACCAGTTGATAATTATACAGGAATACTAATAATGTCATTTACCCTGAATAACCTCAATGAGCCACAAAATGTATTTTCAGGAAGGGCCTGCTGCATTGTGATGTTTGGCCAATTCAGAATTAGAATATTTATATTGGAGGAATCCGATGAGCTATAAAGCTATTTCACAAATGTCCAATAGGGGCGGATCAGAACGTTACAGCAACAAACAATGCAAAAAAACACGATAGGAGTAACAAATTATAGGAAAGCGAGTTGAGACATTCCTTGTGCAGTCGATCATTGTTGCGAGTGTGATTGTGGATAAAAACTGAAGCACCCGGAGAAAACCCTCCACGCATATGAGGGGATATAAAAAAAACTCCATCTATGCAGATAGGAACAGCAAACTACCTTCTGTACTATCGTTTCCTGACCACCTCGCACACGCAGCAGGTTCGTGAGCCTCCTAGAACCTGGTGATCTTAGGGTGATCCACCATCCCCAGTTGTGAGCGTGCAAGTACACATGTGTTCGGGTGTGTGACTGTGTGTTGTCGTGTACAACCGTGCATGTCTGTACGCATGAGTGGGTGTGTGTGTTTGTTCATGAGTCCGTGTATGTCAACTCATACAATCATCTCTCTGAGGTCGATAAAACGCATACCACCACTTCACGGTGACGTCAACATTAATTGTCCCATGGATAACGTCCAAAATAGCCATAGGAATGTGGCATTTCCTCCACAGTCCACCAAAGATGAGTTTGAGGACGGCACTTCGGCTTTGGCTGGTCTATAATAAATGTATGTGTGTGTGTGGGCGTCTATGCGGGTGTGTATGTTTTTAAAAATATATTTAATCCTTTTAAATAATCCCTGTGCCTATTTCCTTTGGATTCAATCTCCCCCCCCACCACACACAACTCCCCCCCCCCCGCCACAAAAATCTTTAATTTTGCATTTCTGCTCCCGTAGACAGAGATCAATAAATTAAGATAGCGCGGTACGTGGAGACATTGACATCCACCGCTCAACATTCGTAAATGTATTTTTTTTTATATAAGTTGAAAGACATCAGAATTACATGTTGAAGGCAGGCAGTGAGGGGTTTAAAATCGCAATCGTTGTCGTGGCCAACGCATACTCAGCTATGCTGATGATTTATAATTGGAGGTGAGGCTAACTCGCCTTTGTGACTTCATCCAGTAGCGGATTGATCATAGCTGATGATTGTGCTGATGATAGGTGATTTTAATGAAGACACACGATCCACAAAATATCGTGGGATTTCAAAGCCAGTCGTAATCCACTTTGATTATTATGACCAATAAGAAATGTGAGACTGATATTGTTACTTCTCTTTCAAAAAGACGGAGGTTGACTCAGAGGTCAGACAACTGAACGAACCGGCACTGCTGACATCTTGGGTTCAATTCCAGGTTTCAACCATCTGTGATTAAACTGCGTTCTCGTGTGGCGTAGATCTCATCGTCTCAGGCTGGGCACTAATGACTCAACAACAAAAAATACGATGATAACGTAACATTTAGTCTTGCACTTCAATTGGCTAAATATTCCAGCTATGAGAATGAAGTGTCTGTTGTACTGTCGTACGATTAACAGCACTCTCTCTCTGAAGCAGGGCAGATGTGAAAATGCTGCCACCTAGTGTGGATAAGAGGTCACGCGAAGATAATTCAATAGCAGTTCTGCAATATCTTCTTCCGCGGACCGTTCTCTAACACGGGGTGCTGAGATGTCCGCACTTGCCCTGTGAGAGTTCTGACTGGATTCTTGGTCACGTGACACAGCGCCGATAGCACGATTGGGATAACATTGTAGAACAAATACAAAGCAACTATTTAATGGTTTTTAAATTGTCGATGATAGTTTCAACCCGGTCACCAATAACAGCACAAAATCCCATCAAATATAATTGTATTTTTCATTTAATTTGACCCACGAGGGCTAACGTCTATAATCATATCAGGTGACTGACACACAGTGAACCACTCTGTACAGAACTGTACCGAACATTAAAAAAACATCGCTGCCTCGTAGTGTTCATATTTTAGGAGGCTCCTACTTTGGAATGTTTGGCCAATTGTTTGTTTAAATTATGTAAGGTGTGCTTTGAATTTTTCACAATGAAAAGAGAGAACCCGGTGAAGACCGTACTTCTCATACGATGGAATACCACTCGGCCAGGAACCTACTTGCTGTACTATCTGTCATCTCTTGGTCACCTCGCAGTTCAGTAGGTTCGAAAATTCTAAGCACGATCCCTCAATCCCAAATGCAAACGGTTCGTTTACGGGCCTGCAGATAGGCATTGCTAAATATCACAACGTGGGTCTCTCCTGAAAATGTGTCTTGAGACTCCAGTGAGGCTCTTCTGAATAAACAAATACTACAGCATCCTTACTGTGGTTAAGAGGAGCGGCGTTGACACAGTGGTTAGCACACTGCACTCTAAACCCAGCGACAGATAATAAAATCAGTGGCGACACCCCCACTCTTTATCTCAATCACTATCCTCTTGTGTGCAATGTTATAATCGCTGCAAAGCGCCTTGGAATGAGGCGCTATATACATCTAGATAACAGGCCTTCATCCAGCAGTGGATTGGCAAATGACTGCAAATTACGCTCATCATTTGGCTATTGAAGGTTTTAATTAAAACAATATATGCTTCAGTCAACTGCTGGGTGTAGGAGGCTTCACCGTACCAAGTCGGTCACGTGGTATGTTTCACCATACTTGACCACCCCACGATCGTCAGCGCGGGTTGGTGAAGTTTGTGGTTGGTCGGGGGAGGGTCCAGAGGCGGTTTACTTACCGCTCACCACTGAAGTTATCCGTGTAAAACCTGGCATCTAATTCGCGTCGCCTCCCAGTAAACATGCGACGTTGTGACAATGTCAGCATATCTTCTTGGTTCTTTCGGTAAAGTCACGCAGAAGGAAAATAATAAAATAATAAAAATAAAACATAATAAAATAATTCTCACGACGTTTCGGCCACAACGCAAGCAGCCGTCTTCAGGTGGAGAACAGGTCTGTCGAGAGACAGTCTGAATGAAATGTCTCTCGACAGACCTGTTCTCCACCTGAAGACGGCTGCTTGCGTTGTGGCCGAAACGTCGTGAGAATTATTTTATGATGTTTTATTTTTATTATTTTATTATTTTCCTTCTACGTGACTTTACCGAAAGAACCAAGAAGATGAATCCCTGCAGTCACGAAAGCTTTAAATCGAAATGTCAGCATATGTTTGAAACCAATGGCCATCGTTGGCCCAACGTTTCCATGTCGACTGGCCTGACTCATTGCGCGCTTCACTAACCGCTGCTGTGCGTCACTGCTCCACGCTATTAAGGGCTGTGACCAAATCACTCGGAATGTGCCCGGTCTCGTCAGATCTCGGAAACAAAGCAGCAATTTTGACCTGAATGGAACTCGGATGGACCACGTGCGGTGAACTCGTGTCCAATGTGAGCATTTTCCGAGGGCACGGGGGGGGGGGGCTGGATTCACTCATCGTGCCCAGAAAGCCAGAGGCTGGATTCACACCAACTGACATCGACTTGCAGATGCGACTCAATTCGCATCCATAGGAACAAACGATGGGCGAACATTGTGTGTGCCCAGTGGGGTCAGTTTGTAGGCTGCCGCGGGGTTAAGATGTCGGCAAAGGGCATTGCAGAAAAAAAACATCTATTTTGTTGTATTCTACTATACGCCGTCGTCTATGCTCACCGCCTTTACCAACCCGCCCTGCCGCAAGGGGGGGTTTGGAGAGGCCCTCATCCAGCAGTGGATTGACAAAAAGTGGAGTCTTTATGTTCGTGGTTTTGAGTTTTATTCCATGTTTCTGTGGGTGCGTGCGTGTCAAATACTTTTGAAAAAATTCACGAACGCAAGATCCCCATACTTGTCAACCCCTTATCAGTGCCTACCTTTTTACAGCCCAATGCAGACCTTATTGGTCACCACGTGCCCTTTTAAATCTCAACGCTCATCCTACAAAGTCCCATCACAAGGGAGAAACACAAACAAATAGACAAACACATTTTTTTGCCCGTATTGAAACGGCTGTAGGCCGTATGGACATGAAAACAAAAATTTACAAGAATAGCAGAATATATAGAGCTGTGATTTTAAAGCGATTTCGTTCTCTATTTTAGAATGGGGGGGAGGGGGGGGTGAATGGCAGCGCCTCTAGCGGCTGCAGCCATTGCTTGAATCCACGTCTTTGGAAACACGTACGATTCCATTTACAAAACATCGATTCTTCGACACGCGATTCCTCGTCACATTATATACCCCTGAGCTAGGGAATCGAATCGATTTACTTTTTAAACAAGAACCGATACATCGATCCACCCGTTCACCTGTAGTCTCAATGAGGTCTGCTGGGAATGGGGTGGGGGGATTGATCCACGCTAATCACTCTGTTCTTTGAAAAGCCACTCCACCGAACAAGGATTCGTATTCACTTGGGATCTGTAATCCCATTGTGGGTGGCGCAGTTGTAATGCCCGTGCCTCACAGCAAGGTAGATGCAACCAAGGTTCGATTCCCGAATGGGGTGTCTTTTGATGTGGGAGTTTGTGGACGTTTTCCCCCTGTTCTGCATGGGGTTTCCTCTGAGTTATCCCGGGTTCTTCCCATTGCTAAACAAAAACAAATCCCACACAATATAACTCATGTTCGGCAAATATCTCAATGCTAATAAAAAAAACAATCTTACCTATACATTTCTCAATTTGGATTCCACGTAGCAACATCGCTCCATCCACTACGACGATACTTGACAGGACCCTCTTGAAAAAAGAGTATCACAGGTGTGATAATAGTAATGTTGTTATTCAGTTAAACATCTTACAGAGCTTTGGTACACCCTCATGCTGTCCAACATCCTCCCCAACATTTACAGTGACAGGCTTTGGAATACCGCGGTGCTTTAGTGGGTCCTGAGTGGTGTGTTCACACGGGTTTATTATGCAAGAATTGAGGGCTTTGGTGAACCAATGTGTATTTAGTGACATTATATTTGAGGATTTCCCACAACTTGCTTCCTTGGCCCTACGTCATATAAACATAAATACTATTGAGCATTCAACAGTGCTTTTAAATTTAGTGGGCCCTATCTATAGGTGCATTTTAAACACATTGAGATTTATATTTGGAATCCCACAGTGATTTGTTTGCTGTCGCCGCTATAGTTTTTTTTTACACACACACACATATATAGGCGCAGATTATATTGGGAAGAAATCCCACAGGGCCTTCAGTGGGCGCTGTACCCGTAAAAAAATATAAACCAAAATTGAGAGGATATTAAGGGAATTCCACAGCACTTTGGTTCTCTGCCATTTTCACGTATAGAGAGAGAGAGAGATGCATGTATACATTTTATTTAATCCCACTCAGCATTGGAAGTCGCTATGTACCACCCGCCACCAATTAAAAAATATAAATATTTACCAGTATATTTCCGAGAAAATTCCACATTACTGTGTGTTTGGGCCCCGTGCCTTTATTGCACGTTTATGAACGCGTACATTGCATACATTTCAGCAGACGTGTATATTTGTAACGCTCATAGCTGGTTGGGGTGGGGGGGTTTGTGGGTGGTCGTGATATTTAAATTCTCACAGTCTTGGTGGTCGCTGTTTTATTTGTATTTGGGGGGGGGGGGTCCAGGTTTTGGTGGGGGGGCGGGGGGGGTCCAGGTTTTGGTGGGGGTGGGGCGGGGGGGGGGTCCAGGTTTTGGTGGGGGGGGGGGTCCAGGTTTTGATGGGGGGGGGGGGGCGAGGTTGCGGAGGGGGGTCTGTGCTATACAGTGTGGGGGTACAGTGTGTGATGGACGGAGGAAGGGGTTCAGTGTTGAGTTGCCACGGCAACTGGGTCCTTTCAAGCGCGCTCCTAATCTCTCTCCTCCGCTTTCCCTCCCGTGACATCTTCCCCCCCCCCCCCACACACACACAACACACCCTGCCTTATCTCTCTCTCTCTCTCGCTGTCTCCCATCCCCTTTAGAATCTAATGCATCTCACGCATCTCCCTTCCATGACATCATCTGACTCATCAGCCATGATCAATCCACTGCTGGATGACCCCCCCCCCCCTCTTCCCTACCCCTGAATCAATCGCCTTCTATTCCCGATGTAAAAATAAACTATCTCCCTGCCTTATATCTCTCTGCTGTTACATCTCACCAGCGACAGAGGGGGGGGGGGTTATTTTTTCCGGAGCACAGCCCCGGACAGCTCTGGCTGAAGTTAACCCTCCGCATCTCTTACACTGATATCTCCCTCTCGTTTAATTTCCCTGTTAATTTTTGTTTAAATCTCCTGACACATGAACTCACAAATATCTGTTCCGTTTTAGTTTTGTTGCCACGTGACATATCTCTGTAGCACGTGGCCGGCATCTCTCCCTGTGACATCCCCACCTCCTTGTCCATCTTTTCACGCGATCTCGATGCCGTGACATCTCTCCAGAGGAGGAAACCCCTGCAACGTCTCTCCGTCTCCTGTGGGTTCGGCCTGGCTTGTTGCCATCACGAGACATCTCCCCTGGCTTATCTCCCTCCTGTCATCTCACACAGCAATCTTCCTCCGATAAACTCGACACATTCGCCATTGGCACTGCGTTGAAAGGGAATATGTAATAAAGTAGATGACGTTTCGGGCAATTGTCATTCTTCCTTCATTGCACATGTGACGTTTAGGGGAATTGTCCGTCATAGCTTGTGATATTTAGCACGTTTTTAAAAATTTAATATGAAGGGTCATTCCCTGAAACGTCACCTATTACGTGTCCTTTTAAGGCAGTGTCATTGACGAATGTGTTGAGTGCTTTTATGTCATTTGTGTGTTGTGCACCACTGCCAGAATCACCAAACAATGGGTGTAATATGTCACTACATCTGTCTCAATAATATCTCCCTTTCTAGATTTGAAGCTTTCGTGACTGCAAGGATTCATATTCTTAGGTTTTTTCGGTAAAGTCACGTAGGTAAAACATTAAAAAAGTAAAATAAAATAAAAATCACGACGTTTCGGAGGCAACCCAAGCTTCCGTCCTCAGGTGGGACCGTCACAGCCACGACAGCTGTATCAAGTAAATGAGAGATTGCAGGAGCTACCACTCCGTTTATATAATGGTTGGAGAATGTGGTAGGGCAAGGACCGCATACTTTTTATTAATATGGTAAGGTGACCGCATACTTTTTATTAAGCCTCACCTTACCATATTAATAAAAAGTATGCGGTCCTTGCCCTACCACATTCTCCAACCATTATATAAACGGAGTGGTAGCTCCTGCAATCTCTCATTTACTTGATACAGCTGTCGTGGCTGTGACGGTCCCACCTGAGGACGGAAGCTTGGGTTGCCTCCGAAACGTCGTGATTTTTATTTTATTTTACTTTTTTAATGTTTTACCTACGTGACTTTACCGAAAAAACCTAAGAATATAATATCTCCCTTACATCATCTCCCTACCTACGAACAAACCATCACGAGTGCCGTCAGATCCGGGATGCTAAGCAGGCTTTGGAGCCTGGAAAGTGCTTGGGTGGGTGACCACCACGTGTACGACTTGAAATAGGCTGCTGATGCTTCTTCTTCTGCTGCTGCTGCGGTGTTTGGGCAGTGGAGGACTGCGCATGAAAATCCATTGCTGTGCTCGCCGGTTGCGCGAACCCGAACTGACCAGCGGGGTGAAGTATGGCCAAATAACCCCCACATACCCAGCACGGAGTGCAGAGGCCCTCATCCAGCAGTGGACTGATAACAGGGGCGGTACGTGTAGCAAGAGAATCTCAGTAACCGCAAGCCAAAAAAATAACATTTCTGTAACACGTATCTCAGTTTAACACGTGTAGGCTTTCGCGACCAATATTATCTATAATAACAAAGGTTTATTTTTTCTTAAGGAGGGGGGGGGGGGGTTTGACTGCGTATCTACCCAAAATAAATAAATAAATACAGGATCTAATTCTAGATTTGAAGCTTTCGTGACTGCAAGGATTCATACTCTTAGTTTTTGTCGGTAAAGTCACGTAGGAAAAATATAAATAATAAATAAATAATAGAAATAATACTAGAAATAAATTAATACGTGACTTTACCGAAAAAAACCTAAGAGTATAAATACAGGATCTATACAATTTCTGTGAAGAGATGCACACACACACACATCTTAATGTCTCTAATATCACGTTGCTGCGGTGGTGCTATTGCCTTGTTGCATCTTCCCCGGCCGTCTCTTACGTAACGACTCTCAATTCACTGTCACTCAATGGGCGCGTCACGTGGCCTCAGCCTTTGCCATCGATTATTACCACTCGCGATTGCTTAATGCGTCTGTTACATTCGGCCGCGCGGTGTCCCGATTGTTTTACGATCACCGTTTCTTTCCGAGGCGTACGCTGCCGCACGCGACTCGTTCAAAAGACGCGTACGTATACAAAGACAAAGAATCCTGGCCCACCTCCAGTGTAGCCTCCAACAGGTTGTTGGGGTCAAGTTGCTGTTAGCGAGCACCTAACGATGGTGGGAACGGTACGCGAACGGATGGTGTAGCCAACAGCACTCCCCCCCGGCCGCCTTCGTCTCCCCCGAACGCTTGTGGTGGACACACCGCACCGGGATTGTCATTGATTTAAGATTGAGTGGATCTATAATGGGCGGATCCAGGAGCCTGTTCAAATGTCACCCGTCGATGATGTTCGAACTCAGGTGGGCCGGGTTCCACAAGCGCTGCGCCGTCAATCACTGCGCCACCTCTCTTCCACGCACCCCACACACATGAACACACATGAACACACATTCACCAACATACACACCTGTGCCCCGTGCCGCTCTTCATAGGTGCTAGCTAACAGCCTTTGCGCCTGTGGTTTATAAAGAGACAAAGGGAAAGATCCCCCCGCATAGCCTCAACACACAGTTGAGGCAAGTGCTGTTCGCGAGCACCTATGAAGGCCAGAACAGCACACGGGAGTGGTGGGTGACCAGCACCACCCGGCCGCCTTTGTCTCACGAGTGGCGATGTTTGCACACCGTACCAGGCACTCATCTGAGGCTGAGTCGACCTAGGGCAGGCCCAGGACCGGTTCAAATAATCGTCACTGGCGTTGGCTGTGAGCAGGAATCGAACTCGGGTCGCCTAGTTCGTAGCGCAGCGCGCTAACCGCAAAACACGCACACACTAACACAATCATGCACACAGGCACACAATCACGCACTCATACAAGCACACTCAATCACGCACTCTCTCTCACACATACGAGCGCAGGTCACTTTCACACCCTTTCGCACACATATCTGGGCGAGACGCCTAATAACATTTCATAGTTTTATGAAATTCGGCAGTAAATTATTTAACAAGAATGAATACACACATATATATATATATATATAAATGGCAGCCTCCTTTAAAATTAACAGCCACGCTGGCCCAATTCCCACCCTATATATGCCAAAAATATGTGGACCCGCCTTTATTAAGAATCATCATTGACCTGAGGTTGCCACGCGGTTCAAAGGTCGGGGCGCTGATCGGGCTCCGCTGAGAGCCTGGGCTCATTTCGCAGGCACGCCGCCTGTGATTAAAAACTGGGTTCTCAAGGGTAGCGAGTCGATGGTCTCAGCCCGGTCACCGATTAATGAATAAAAAAACTACCCCGTGACATTTACCTTTGGTTCTGCACTTTGGCTACATTTTGCAGCTCTAAGAATTTAAAAAAATATATATATATCTTTGTCACTGGCATGCGTCAAACGTTACCCTGGCGTCAGTGGCACAGGGCTTTTTGGTAGAAATGGGCTGCTGCCTATTGTGTGGACCAGAGAGGTCACCGATAGGGTGGTGACACGGTCACGCGGTAAGGGCGTTTGGCCGCTATAGCTGCAGAGGTTCACGGTTCGAATGTAGCGGCGTCTTAGCTGTTTAACCCGAACCTCCGATTAGCACGGTTGGCTGCGTACGATACGAAAGATGTTTGACGTACGTACATACAACCGCCCCGTCTTCTTCACAGTGGACGCTAAAGATCCCGTGACGTCATTCGCAAGAGTAGGTCAAGTTTGCCAAATTTGATTGAAATCCTCATAGAAATCACCCAAACCACCTCCACCGACCCTCTTAAAACAGGCATGCGAATCGGTGAGGCTTTCCTGGGTAAATAAGTGAAAGCAATTAGTAAAACACCATTTTCTCGTCACTGGTTTCAACCTGCCGCACCGTGCAGGGACTATGCTGACCAAGGTCAGTGCGCGGCTAACGAGGTTTTATGTTGATAGAGGGGAGGAATCCGGGACCTGTCCAAACTGGAAATGCATACAGGTGCAGACAATGATGAACGTTGTGGAAGTTTCTCCCTTCGAGCAATGAACACTACAGACGATGCCGTCGTGGCCTGACTGCCCCTCAACACGCTTACGCGAGAAGATCTGCCCAGTAGCATCTCTCACGAGCCTCCTTCACACAGTGCAATCGTGTCCTCTTGTACTACATCAGCCCACCTTGTCTCTAGCCTTTGCTGTCTCATTTACACCCCCTCGATCATTTGATTACCGTTCCTATACTTCACACTCATATCGTGTTTGTGTACTTGTAACTTCCTGACCCGCCCTTGCTGGACATCTGTGAAAAAAAGCTTAACAGCTCATCAGATTCCTCCAGTATTACTACAGATTCTGATGATTCTGATTCAAACAGACACTGCTTTGGCATGCGATGGCTCGGCATGCGGGCCATATGACCCAGTACAAAGCAGCCGTCGTCTGCGAAGTACTCAACTGATGAGACTGTGTCCAGATCGTTCAAATATTTGAAGCCTCTTCAGACAGCCCATCCTGGATGAACCCAGGGTGTATATATATATAATAGGTTAGTTTGACATTTCTAAAGGGGTCGATACTTTTGCAGGGATTGTCTCCAGTGGATGTCCTCTGCGCTCCTTCCTTGGGCTGGTACACATTCTTTAGTCTTTACACAAACTTGGCTTGCTGCAATATATTTTTTCCCACGATACAATACGATATTCATTTTCATGACACTATCGCGATGATCAGCTTCCCATAATTGTATCGCTCGCCTTTTATTGCAGTTGTTGCGCACTGCTAACCTCCCCTTACGAATATGATTACTTGTACACTTCACTCAGCATAAGCCTGCCATAATCAGTCGTCTCATCATTGAAACGTTGCAATCTATAAGGCAAATGCTGTCTATTACACTCGAAATTATTATTGAATTCCGCAAAGGATGACGTCATAATTGACATTCCGTCAATTAATCGGAAACACATTTTGCAAAGCATTAATTAGAAAAAAAAGAGTGTTCGTTTAGACCTTTAATTAAGGAGTTTGTTATTTTAGATGTGTTTCGGGAAATTCAATATGAAATAAAATGAAAAGATCAACGATAATCAGTATATTACGATATCTCGCAAGAACAGATGGTGCGATCGTCCGTCTTGATTCGTGCGATTATCGTGGATTTTATGTCCACGATAAGCTTATCGTGGATCCCATATCGTACAATCCGATTATCGTGGGTCTTGCATCGTACGATATGAGCATCGTGGATTTCACACCGTTCATCGCGGCTCTTATATCACCAATTATCGTGGATATCGTGGATATCGTCGATATCGTCGTATCGTCGTATCGCGACGGGCCCTCACGCGCGCGCACGTGCTCCCCCCACGCCGCGTCACGTGACACGAAACGGGATGGCGCCATTATTTATTTATTTAGTATGGCGCGGGCTGCATCACGTGACGCGGCCACGACCCGGAAGAGACCGTGGATGATACCTTTGGAGGCCGAGGGGCTTTACCCGCGTTACCGGCGTTACCCGGGTAACGTTACCCAGTTTCCACCACCGCGTTACCGGGGTTACCCGGGTAACGTTACCCAGTTCCCACCACCACGTTACCGGGGTGACCGCCGCCAGGGACCACGGTACCCGCGTCTCGCGAACAAAGTTGCCTGCGTGAGGCGGGGTAACGTCATCTTTTACACCACACAACCGGCGTGTTACCCGGTTACCCCATCCTGGTACCCACCCCTGTCGCCATGGTTACCCCGCTGATTATCCGGCCGAGTTACCCGGTGACGGCGGTTACCCAGTTAATCAATTGTTACTCGCCTCGTATCCATTTGCGCTCACGGCTACTCACTGTGCGACTTAATTTTGTCTAATCCGCAGTGTTGCACAGTTAACCCACAGATTACCCTCTCTGTTACTCGGCCACTCTGAGTTATCCGACTTTACCCGGTTATCCGCAGCGTAATCCGGCTACCCACGTTTACCCAGTTACCCTCAATTACCCGCATCGATCACCATTTACCTTTGAGGTTAATCTCCCAGTTACCAGGTTTCATCGGTGGGTTATCCAGTTACCCTTTTGTGCTACCAAGTTGCCCTATTACTAAGTTAGCCATTGTGTCACCAGGTTACTCGATGCCTTACCAGGACACCATCTGTGTAACCAAGTTACCGGATTAACATGTAACATTGTTGCCAGCTGTGTTATCAAGTTATAGTGTTATCAGTTTACCCGATGTGTAATTATGTTGTCAGACGTGTCACCAAGTCATTTGGGTTACCAGCTGTGTAACAAAGATACCCGTATTGCTATCACGTTAGCTTGTGTGTTACCAGATTATCAGCCGTGTTACTAACTTACCCGTGCTGTCACTAGGTTACCCTCTGGGTTACCCAGCGTCATGAGCTGGTGGGCACGACGCCAGGAGCCTCCGGCGGCGCCTTCTGTTCTCCAGTCGCACCGACAGTTGCAGATCCAGTCGCTGCAGGCAGCCATCCCGGGGTGCGGCGACACGGGCACAAAGGGGGAGACACATGGGAGACACCGGGGTTGGCACGGGGGAATGGGGAGACAGAGACTCGGAGGCCTCTGGCAACAGGCAAAGGGTGGGGGGTGGCACGAGTGGACAAGGGGAGGCAAAGAGAGACAAGACGAAGGCGATGGGGTCGGGGGCATCGAGACGAAAGAGATGCACGGGGTCATGTGGGGACAGGAGGAAATGCATACAGAGATGCACTGGGAAGCGGAGAGAGTGATAAGGGTGTTATACACAGGTTTTATTGGGGTGCAGAGAGACATTGGGAGACACGGTGATGGGGAGAATGGGACACACGGCGAGACACGGCGACGGGGTGAACATGAGATAGCGACCCTGGTAGGCAGAGGAACACATGGGCAGTTCGAAAAGGGGGAAAGGGGGACACAGAGGATATGAGATAAAGAGGGAAAGGGAGACTCAAGGAGACGGAGACACCAATGGACAGAAACATGTTATACACACGTGGTCATGGTGTGACGAGACGTCTGACCACAGGGTGGTTAGCGGTGTTGATGTGGATTTTGTGGTTTTTAGTGGTGGTGTTTATGGTGAAGGTGTTGTTGGTGATCATAATGAAGGTGGTGATACTGTTACATTGCTAATTAAGGTCGATAATGTGCACCATGGAACTAAAGTGTGTATCCATAATACAGGTTTTTGGGTTGGATCACGTAAAAATATAAATGTGTTGTTAAACCCACCACCACCCAACACAGCCATTTAGTATAGTTTGTCACGTAAACAGAACATGCCAATTCGTTAACTAGTACAGCTCACCGGTGTGTTGGAGAGCAAAGCCACAACATTTACAATCTGAGTACGACGTTTCGCCAGTAATTACAACTAGCTTCATCAGGCGACAACCATATTTGTGGAGAAATCCTCTGTTTCGTTCCGTAAATAGAGGGGAAGATGTGATGGCATCACTTGTGAGCACTTCTTGAGCGATTTGGGGGGTGATTAATGAATGCGTATAAATGACAATGGGTATCCATTGACGGTTGGGTTATTTATATGGTAATCAACGTACATTATGCATGCACATTATGCAAGTCCATTTCTCTTTATGCAAGCCAATTGTTGAAATAAAACGTTTTGAAATATTCTCTTGGAGAAACTTGGGGGTTTTTTCTTTCACCCTTTTAACAATTTTTTAAATTTTAAGACAGTATTTGTATAGTAGTTTGAAGTAACATTGCGGTTAAAAAGTAAGGCTCAAGTTTATGCATTCCCCATAAGTTAGCGTTAAAGATCGTAGAGTATTTTGCAATATTATTGATTTCTTGAGGGTAATTTTCACTTACCTCTTAAAAATACATTTTATTTAGTGTCAATAACGAATGGTAAATTACATCTGGTGTGCTGGTTGCACAGTGGAGGTCTGGATGTTGCAGTGATGGCTGTTTTGGTTGTTCGGTTGTTGTGTAGGACGGTGGAGGTGCAGAAGGACATTGTGTATAACGTGCCAGCAGTCATCGACAACCAGACACTCACCATCAACGTGTACGTGTGTGACATGCGCGTGTGTATACACCTGGACACATCACATGTATGCACCTGTGAGTCACCACAAAAGTATGCATTCATTAGCCATGTAATGATTTGCGTCCCTTGCAATTCGATTAATTGTCTTATTTCGGGGTCACTGATTGGGGTCACAATTCCATTCAAGATGCAATTGATTTTTTTTACTATTAAAAACACATTTTGCTAGTTTTCTCCTGGTTGTGCTGTTGGGTATCACATAATGAGATGCATAGTCCACTCGGATCTGTCGCAGCCCAGTGCAACCCGTTATGATTAGAGAATTGTACATGAAGCGAATATCGCAGGACGACTTCCAAGATCCCTCATAAGTGACCTCTGGTCCAAACATTAGGGAGCAGCACTTCACCACCTGACCTGCTTTAGAGAGTCATTAATGTGCATGGCATTACAGTCAAACTCAAACATTTAACCCCCAGGGCTGGGATTTAGTCAAATGATGTGCAATGCCAAATTTAATTCGATGTTTTTTTTGTGTGCGGCCATTGGTCTTCTTCGTCTTGTGTATGGCGATTCAAAGCAAAGGTTGATTACAGTTATGTGATGAGGTGATGTAGCCAGTTGATGGCTATCACAGTCATTGGTGACGGGGCCAATATCATCAAATTATTACACTTGAGAACCGGTTTCACCACTGGCAGTTGCCTGAATTCAAACCTAAGGCCTGATTCATGTCGGTGTTCTGACTTGGTGTATTTACATTGTGGTGTGTTGCTGTGCCTCTGGTGGCTGGAGGGGTCATGTGAACTAATTACGCAAAATAACATACAAATTCAAAATAATATATTCTCACATGCACAATTGTATTAATCTATCGTGATGATCTCGTGTTTATTGTAGATGTATGTTGATATGTGTATGCAATTATAGTGTCGTGGGGAGTGGTGGCGCAGTGGTTAATGAACTGCACTCCCAACTCAGTGACCTGAGTTTGCTTTCTAGCCACATCTAACATTAATGGCAATTGATATCAGAACCGGTCCTGGGCCCCCCTCGGTCAACTGGCCACACCACCTCCTTGTGCATTATCCTGGCCTAACAAGGTGCTCACTAATAGTACTTGCCTGAGCAGTCTGTAATGCTATAGAGGGGATCTTTGTGTACATGTGTGTGTGCCATCAGGTTTCTCCCACCACAGTTTCCCCAGGATCGCCCGGTCGTGCACGTTATGCCGTATGTTCGTCACCCTTGGCTCAACGAGAAATGCCAGGTCATCGGCTCCCCTGCCATCAATGGGGTGCGTGTGTGTGGATACATGTGGGGACACCTGGGGAAAGGCAGGGGCATGCTGGGATATATGCGGAGACGCAGGAACACCAGGGGCATGCAGGAATGCGTGGAGACACATGGAGTTGGAGGGTGACTCAGGGATACATGCTGAGATGTGCGGTGATGTGCGGTGACATGGGGACATGCGGGGGCACGCGTGTACACACCTCGAGACACTTGGCGACAGAAGCATCTGCAGGCACACGGAGATGTTGGGAAACACACACAAGTACGTGGGAGAACATGACAGGGACACAAGGCCACAGCAACATGTAGAGACATGAGAACATGGAGATACATGGTGATATAGGGAGATGTGAGGACATGGACACACAAGGACACAAGGACACAGACAGGGACATGGAGGAGACACATGAGAGAAAAATGGGGAGATGTGTAAGGATATGCAGTCGATACATGGGGAACCACCTAGGTGCATGAAGAGACATGTAGTGACATGATGCATGCACACCGATTAGTGAACCTCCAATTAGTACGGTTGGCTACATATGGCATGAAAGAAGTTCACCATACAAACATGCATGAGGACATGAAGAAAGTACAGACGAACATGGGTATGCACTGTGGACCAACACAGATGCGCATACAGGGACAAGCATCTTGACATCCAGGGACACGGAGCCTCGAACGGGGAGACACACGACTATTGTATGTGTACATCGTCTGCACGTGTGTGTGTGTGTGCGTGCAGTTTGTCATACAGTCTGACCTGGGAAAAGCGGTGGTCAGCGTCTTGGAGGAATTCAGGACAAACCCTCCTTGTTTTGGGTGTGAATTCCATCTCATGACACTCATTGGAACACTCGCAACACTCAACACCCTCGCACTTACACTCGCACACAGGCGTACACACATGCACACCGATAACAGCTTATGTTGGCAGGTCTTAATTATTACAGTTGTATTGTTTTGAATGCTAACCTTTAATTATTGATATGGCAGTATTGTTACGGTAATATCACTGTAATTAAAGTTACTGTTATTATTGCCCACTCTTCTCCATTGTATGCACACACACACGCACACACACACGCACACGCACACACGCACACACGCACACACACACACACTTACGAACGCTAACACTCAAATGCACATACATTAAAATGTACACACATGCACACACTTACATGCATACTATATCTTCATGCATGCACACACACTCATTTTCATGTACACGCATGCATGCTCATACATGCATACAAACATTTGCACTTGCCTACACTCATGTACGTGAATGCTTACATACATCTGCATGCACGGACACACACACACAGAGCCTCTCGTGCTCCCTATTCCACTCAGCCAATAGGCTTTGCTCCGCCTGCCGTGACCTCTCACCCTGCCGTGACCTCTCACCCTACCGTCACCTCGCACTCTGACACGACCCCCTTGGGCAAGGACACGAGAACACAGGTGAGCATGCGTGCACAAGGGTATTTGCGCACATGTGCACACACAGGCGCTTACAAACCTGCACACATATAGTCACAAGTGAACAAGTACAGATGTGTGCTCTCATATGCACATACAAAGGCAAAGAACATCCTTTAACTTACATAGATTGTTGGGGAAAGTTCTTAGTGAGCATCTAAGAACACCAGCATGCCCTATGAGGGGGTGGTGTGGCGAACACTATGCCATGTCTCCCCACTGCTGATGTGAAAGACTGCATCAGCGACTCATTTACAGCTGAATGCACCAAGGTGAAGCCCAGGACCAGTGCAATTAAGACTTTGGAATTGAATCCAGGTTTCTGGCTTCATATAGCAGTTCACTAACCACTACGCCATTGACACCCACATGTGTGCATATGGACATACAGGCACATGCCCATCACATGACAGCACAGTCCATCTACACACTCATACTAATATGTAATATTAATAGTTGCGTGTCTGTGTTTGCATCTGTGTGTGCTGTGCATGCATCTATGCAATGCTTTCTCTTTCTAGAAGGGCGTTGAAAGTTCAGACATTTTTGCACAAGTGGCGGAGATGAGGTGAGTGGATGGTTGGATCAGTGAGTGGTTTATGTTAGCCTGCGTGTCGGTGTGAGTGAATGTGTGGGTTTATGCCATTGTGTGTTTGCTGGTGGTAAGTTCAAGTGAGCGTGAAAGTGTGTATTGATTAGTGTGTGATTGAGTGGGTGAGTTCATGTGGTGTGTGCGTGTGGATTTTGTGGTGTGCATGTCCGTAGCGTGGCTTGTATGTGAAGAGCTCGAGGTATTAGCGTCCAGTGTCGCTTGTGTGAGTTGCGTGTTGTTCGCATGTGTTTAGCGTGTCGGAGCTGCGAGCACTCTCGGACTCTGATGAGCGACTCGGGGCGCTCGTGCTCACTCACTCGGCCGTCGCGACGTTTTGGGAGGAGACGGTGGTACAAGCGACGAGAAACGAGGCGCTGGCACGTGGGGCGTCACGCACGCACCGCACTGCACCACGTACACCGCTCTTACCGTATGCACTATACCATGTGTACCCCACCATATGCACCACACTGTACCAGCCTCACCCCACCATATGCACACCATGTTGCAAGCCCTGCACCAAATGTTCCACACCACACTCAATGCAGGCACACACTTTATGCACTTCATCCAAGGGCATCCCATTGCCTGCAGGTATCACAATATATGCACTGCACCCAACATACCACATGCGCTCCCAGTACTACACTGGTAAAGGTTGTTGTGACATGATGGTGATGATGTTAATATGTATAATATATAGCGTGGAGTGTTTAGTGTGACTGGGCTATGAACCTGGCCACCTGGGTTCGATTCTCGGCCACGGCTAACATCAGCGGCAAGTAATATCTGAATTCTCCCTGGGCCTTCCATTTCAGCAACCTGCACTACCGTGTTGAAATATGGACAAACAACCCCCATGACTGATATGGGATGAGGAGGCCTTCGCCTAGAAGTAGATTGACAAAGGGATAAATATATTGTAGGTGATATTAGTGATGGGGTGATGGTGGTTGTAATGCTTGATGGTGGGGGTGTCTATTCCAGATGAAAACTTGTCCATGAAACCTCAGCTGGATTGCAGACGCAATGAGTTTCTGCAAAAGGTGAGTGTGGCATGTGCATGCACTTTTGCACACATACAGAAGCACAGCAAACACAGCTGTTGGAGCAAGCACTGTTAGTGAGCGCTTTTGAATGCTGGCATTAGGGAGCAGCTTGACCGGCCTTAGGCCCAGCTACCTTTGTCTTTTCAGTGTTGATGTTTACACACTGCACCAGGTACTGATTAATTCTCAATCGAAAAAGAGGAGGCCCAGAATCTGTTCAGATATCGCCAATGTTATCGGTGACCAGGATATCTTGCTTGGATGGCCAAGTTCATAGTGTAGTGTGCTACCCACTGCCACCACACTACCACTTAACATACACACATGCACACAATGCATACCTACATGCATGTACTGTGTGAAATTTGAGCATTGATGTGTGGTGATGTGATCATGTGATATAATAAGTTGTTACTCTATATGAGTGGTCACGTGTCAGGGTGGACCGGACCACAGCTTGGGTCCAGGTCCACATGTTGGAGACTCTGCAGGATGTAGAACGTAGAACGTAGGTTTCTTCAGGATGAACAACAGCGCCGGTCCCTCTGGGGGAACCGGCTTATATCCTCTGTGGCGTGGCCGGCTCCGCCCTTGGCCACGACCACCTTCCAGAAGCCTCGAGCAGGATCTCGACCCTGACACGTGACCACCCCTAGCCCCCACTTGGGGCCCCTGTGTAGACTTAACCGGTCACGTGTCCTCTCGGGTCAACCAGAGTGCCACGGCCTTTAGTAGTCGGCACTCCCACACCCTATCCTGTAGGGGCCGGCACTGCACGCCAAGCGTGGTGCGATCCAGCGCTATCGATCAGTGCTCACCAAGCCCCTCTTAGGCCGGTACTGCAACCACATCCTAGTGGTATGTGCGATGTCAATACACCGCACGCCGTGCCTCTCTCGGGCCAGCATCACAGTCACATACCGCGATGTCACTACATATGTAGCCAACTGTGCTAATCGGAGGTGCCGGACCCAGATGAGGTCTCTTTAGGATCCCTTTGGCCCTTTATGTTGCCCCCCGGGTAAAATGGGACCCCATGGCTCTGGACACTGGATTCAATTCTGTGATGACATTGATGGGCGATGACTTGTGATGTTGGCCAATGACGAGTGATGGAATGTGAAAGGTGAGTGACTGAGTGATCTCTCCGACAGTGTGAGGAGTTGAATCGCTTCAAGTCGGCGTTTGACAAGAAGGTTGAAAAACAGCATGAGATGAATGAGGTGAGGTGGGGGCACCTCACAACACACACCCCTTGCTGCCTCTGTGTTTCCCACTTGGAGGCATGTGTCCCCATGCTTCTGTGTTCCCTTGTCCTTGTGTCTGTGTGTTATAATGTCCCTGCGTCTCAGCTCCAAGGAATGAGTCTACTGGAGGCTCCTCTCAATGCAAATGTCTCGTCTGTGTCTCTGTATCCTAGGAATGAGTATACTAGAAGTTCATGTCGATGTGAATGTCTCTGTGTCTCTGTATCTCAACTTCTAGGAGTGAGCGTACACTGGAGGCTCGCATCGATGTGATGAATGTCTCTATGCCTCTGCATCTCAGCTCCTAGGAGTGAGTGTACTGGAGGCTCGTCTCAAAGTGGCCGCCCTCCAGGCGGAGGAAGAGTCCGAGGCGTCTGCCGAGCGCTTCCTGGATGGGAGTTGCAGTCTTGAAGACTTCCTGCCCGCGTTCATGGAGTCACGAACGGTGCGGTGATGTCCTTGTATATCCTGTGTCTCCCCTGTGTGCCGCCTGCTTTCCGAGTTCCTGATCATCCGCTCACAATTGTTAGGAACTTGACCATGTACAGTTGTTTTGCATTGTTTTGGTCATGTTTTGTTGTTGCTGGAACCAAGTTTCTATGGTGCAGAGGTCGCAAACGGGTTTTGATTCCTTACCCGTACCCGGCCGCACCAGGGTCGCAAACGGGTACCCGTACCCGATACCCGGCCGGGTACAGGTAGCCGGGTATTGGGTAGGGTACGGGTATCGGGTACCCGATTGCGACCTCTGCTATGGTGTAACCAGGTCCCCATCGAAAATTTTTATTTATTGCCCAATGGGTTTTGCCTGTGCCAAAAATAAACCTTAACCATTACGATGGTGGGCAAGCTCAGGTAAAGCTGTATGACTTGGAGTTTGAGAAACCTTTCATGGTTGGTATAGCGTCCACGCTGATGTGCTTCTATGGCTCTGCTTGAGTTCACGAGTATGTGTTTCATTATATTTGTATGTGCGCATGTGTGTGAATGCAGCTCTACCACATGAGGAAAGCAAAGGAGGAGAAACTTCTTCAGCTACTGTGAAGACCGCCCTCCCTCGGCATCCCAGACCTCACAAACTGGACTCTCTCAACCGTGGGGGGGGGGGGGGGGGGGGGGCGGGAGCGACCGACACCTACGGGCCCCCATCAGCCACAATCGGATAAAAGTGCGCGATGGAGGGGTGTGGCCCTCGTCATAGAAACGTGGAATTGTCACCAATGGCTCGGAGCGGCCAGCGGACATGAGTGCTGCCTCATGCCTCACTTGAGCACGGAGACACTTTGCCTTGTATGTTTAAAAAAAATCAAAATAAAATGTGCTGCCTTGGCAGATTGCGGGTTGTATATAAACAGAAGGCGTCTGTTAAATCGTATTTGTGAAATCGGAATCGATATTCTCAAGTCGTGAGCCTGTAACGAAATTACCTAGAATGCACTAAACTCATCAGGTCTTGAGGGTTAGGCAGGTTTGACCATGCATAGTGCTTGGATGGGTGACCACCATGCATGACGCAGGTGTGATGGGCTGCTGCAGAGGCATGTGGTTAATGAACAGCAATGGAAATAGATTTTTGTGCTGCGCTTCCATACTCCCCTCCTTAAACCCATGCTGCGGAGTGTTGAGGTATGGCCAAGTAAGCCCCATGATCCGCAAGACATTCAGCAGTAGATTGACACGAGGCCTGCACATGTGCATTCACATTTTATAGTGGCGTTAGATTTTACTGGTTCCTCATCGGCAGTGTGGCCTCTCAAATTCAAGGCTATGGATCGAGCAGTTGCAGAGAAAAAAATAAACCGATCATCTGAGGTGTGACGTCATTGCTTTATCATGAGATGGCATCCCCCAGTGGGAAAGAGCTTATCCTGTTAAATTGACAATTAGTGGCGTCATCGGATGGGATGTTATACAGTCCTGCTTTAGTGACGTCACTTTGAGGTGAGGCAGACAATCTTATTCTTATGTGATTCCAGACCTGCTGTTGTGCGATGATGTCATTCTATTCGTATTCACAGCGAGTTGTGCTTTAATGCTGTCATTTTATAAGCCACTTGTGTGGAAGCTTTAAATGTTGCGTGACGTCATCGTAAGAGGGTCCGATGATCATTGTGACGTCATGCATCATGTTACGTCATCGTCTCAACTGAACGTTAACGCCCTTTCTGCATAAGCACCATTGCCTAAAAGGCCGCTTTTACATATTTTTATTTAACGATATTTTCCCTTATCGTTTATTTTCATAACGATTGGGATCTGACCCCGCTCCTCCCGGTGAGCTACGTACATGCCATTCCTTACCGACGTCGAGCAGATGACGTCATCTTGGCTTGCGGCGTCAGTGGCGTCAACCGACCCACACGACGTCACCCGGATCGAGATTACTCACCGTCACGTCGCCTCCGTTGAGACGCGTTGAGTGACGTCATCGCATTTTGATTTATGGCAAATGGGACTGATGACGTAATATGCGCGGGGGAGGGGGTGCGAGGGTTTCTGTTGGTGACGTCGCACCCGTTGTGAGTGACGTCATCGCATTTTTCCGGGGAACCCCCCCCCCCCGAGCAACACGCGCGGGCTTTGCCGTAAAGCTAATAAAAACCTGTTTTTACGACGGCGGCGTAAAGCGATTCACCTGTCAATCTTTTTGCAACCGCGTCGTAAAGCGAGTACCCCCACCCACAATTTCTCTGCAGTGGGACCCCATCACAAATAAGCTGCCCCCCCCAAAAACAAATAAAACATGCTTCAAGTCGCTTTAACTATTGTCATTGTAATGCGTATTTAAAGTGGCGCTGCACTCTGATATTGTAGGAGAAAACATTTATTAAAAAGTCTATTGAATTAAGTAGAACGTGCTGTGTATATTTATTTAAAGTTGCGCATTTTGATGTGACGTCACATTTCTCACCCCCCCCCCTCGTCACAAATGTCTGACCCCCCCCCCTAGGTGCGTGACGTCATTTATGGCCGGCCCCATATGGATTCTTTTTTTTTTAATGGAATCCAAATCTCATTTTCACTTCATTCTAATCCGCTCCACTAAATACAATTATCTTTGCACCCCCCCCCCCCTTTGCTCAATTTAATACTCCACCTTTCTCTATACAATTCTCATTGTAACGTTATTTTCGTGTAGCCGACGTCTCGAGCAATGGCCCTTCGTCATGGCACACACATACTGACGGTAAATAATAGCATTACTCAAGGGCCATTGGCCGAAACGTTGCTTTAGTTTACGACGGTGTTATTGACGAGTGTGTTGTGGTTTTGTTGTTGTTAAATATTAAAAACTCAATACATTTATCATTCTTATTGGTTCGCCAAAATTATATTAGTGTCTACTATACACGCACTCTTATGCAAGCTATAGAATCCAATCTTTATTCCTGCTCCGCTCTTATACGCTTTATGAAATCCAATTAATATTCTCCAAATCTCTCTTATCCACGCTAACAAATACAACCAACCCCTCTCTTATCCGCTCTACACATTTTAACAGCACACCCCTTATCCGCTCTACAGATTTCAACCACCTCCCTATCCGCGCTACAGATTTCAACGCTCTATTCCCATCCGCGCTACAGATTTCAGCTGCGACCTCCTAACCGCTCTACAAATTCCAATCCGCCGCTCCTATCCGCTCTACGCTATCGCGGGCCACGTGCGTCAGCTCCGGCGCGGGAGTTGAAGCCGGCCCCGTTCCACCTCCCCCAGCGACTCCTCCACTGCGCTCTTCGTGGTGGTGGCTGTTGTTGCTGCTGCTGTTGTTTATTTCAGGCTGAGTGGACCATGGAGAGCGCCATGCCGCCCTCGCCGAACTGGTTCTGCAGCGGCGCCGTGAGCGCGGGGCCCGCGGGAGGCGTAGTGGGCTTCGCGGCGCGCAGCGCGGTGGTGTTGGTGGAGGCCGGCAGCCAGGGGCCCGTGGTCAGGGGTGGGTGGACACGTGCCCTGCACCTCGTACACACCTCGAGTTGCTTCGCCTGTGGTGGGGGGGTCTGGCCTCGGGAGAGCGGTTGGTGAAGTTCTCCCTGTCACCTCCCCCACTGAAGATCTCCCTGTCACCTCCCCACTGCATCTCCCTTAAAGTTCTAGATGTGAATGGGGTATCTCGCGGACTCTAAACCTGTGCGATCAGGTCAGGCATCTCGACTGCATCTGAATGGCCTGTCCCTGTGCAGCGTCTGGTCTGGGGTAGTGCTTGTACAGGATTACGGGCGGGAATACATCTCAACGACAGCTCTCCAACACCCATACAACATGTCAGATTCGAAATCTCAATTTATACGAGCAGGAATCCGATGAGCTGTAAAGCTCTTTGATTGTACAGGTGTCCAGTAGGGGCGGGGTCACAACGTTACAACAAAGATGTCATGGGCATCTCACGGACACTTGCAGTTCCTCACTCGTGTCGTGTCTGGTATGGAGTGGTGCTCGAGCAGGTGACGGGTGGGTGTCATCGCTTCGTGATCCCGTATGAGTCGTCCCCTCACCCTCCAGCCCGCCAACATGTTCCCTTCTCCACATGTCCCCCTTATTAATGCGTGTCCACCTTTACTCCTCCCGTGTCTCCTCTCCCCCTCCGCGTCTCCCCCCCCCCCACATCTCAGACCTGCTGGAGGGCCACACGGAGCGAGTGACCGGCGTCGCGTTTTCGCCGCACGTGGCGCACGCGTGCGCCAGCTGCTCTGACGACCGCACGGTGCGGCTGTGGGACACGCGCGGCGGCGCGCGCTGCACGCACGTGCTGCAAGGCGCGCACGCCGTGAGTGAACCGCACACGGAGAGATCATCACCACCTCCTCCTCCACCACCCCCCATTCCCACCTCCTCCACCACCCCCCATTCCCCTCTTAAACAGGCTGTTGGGGCAAGCGATGTTAGCGAGCACGCGCACACGTTCACGGACGCACACGTGCCCGCTCGGGTCAGCCCACCAACTGTCTCGGTTTTTCGCAGAATTTTATCCGCGATCATGTGTCCACGCGTAGGGATGCAAATCACTTTACCGCACCCCCCCCCCCCCCCGTAGAAAGATCTCCCATATAGCCGTGAACATGTTGACTGTTGGGACAAGTGCTCTTCGAGAGAACCTATTAAGACCGGTGTATGGTACACGACGAGGCGGTGGGGTGGATAAGCACCACGCCCGACCACCTTTGTCTCCTTGGTGCTGATGTTTACACACCACACCAGCTGAGTCAACCTAGGGGAGGCCGAGGACTGGTTCAGGTATTCGTCACTGATTTTGGCTGTTAGTGGGAATAAAATTCCTCTCGCTGGGCTCGTAGTGCAGTGCGTGATCCACTACACTACCACTTCCCACTATGTGTACACCACAAGTGCACACAACTCACTACACCGCGTGTAGCATACATACCACACGCATCTACACGTACTCCACACCATGGGTTCGACACCAGTGTATCGGGCAAATTATTTCCACTTGAAGACGAAAGTCACTCGTTTTGGGAAACGTAAGTGACTGCATGTAAATCACGTATTCATGATATAATATTACGTCGTCTTCCAAGATGTTTGGCCAGCATGGAAGAGTAGGCCAAATACCCTCTAGAGAAGCTATTTAGAGTGTCTTCTCGTAAAGGCCCTTTCGCCGGTGGTGATTTCAAGTAATTGCAGGGCTTCACCTCTGTCTTATATTGAATGCATATAAAATTTTAATCGAATCACAAATTATTATATTTCTGCGTGTCTCTATGTGTTTCCTTGTCCAAATGTGCCCCAGCGTGTCTCCGCGTGTCCCCGTGTACCTTCTCATGTGTCTGCGTGCCTCCGCATGTCCCTGTGTCTCTTGTGTGTCTCCAAATGTCTCCGTGAGTCTTCTCATGTCCCCAAGTGTCAACGCGTGTCTCCCCGTGTCTCGGGCGTGCGAGCAGGCGGGCGTGACGTGCGTGCAATTCTCCCCGCACGAGCGGGACCTTCTGGTGTCCGCCGACGAACGTGGCGCCGTCTGCTGCTGGCGCCTCCCCACGGCGGCGCCCTCTCCGCCGGTGGGGGATGCGGGGGACCCAGTGTCAAGGGGGGTGACGGGGGTGGAGGAGGAGGTGGCGGCAGAGGAGGTGGCGCCCCCGGTGACCGTGGGAGATGCGCGCACGCACATGCCGGCGCCGCGCCACGTCACCTGCCTGGCGCTGTCTCCGCACCACGCACACCTGCTCGCGCTGGGGTGGGGGCTGCCGCATGCGCACACGTGCACACGTGCACACGCACACACGTGCACACGTGCACACGCACGTACACACGTGCACACGCATGTACACACAGACGCAGAAACATGTACAGACACGTATACAATCAAATATCACGAGCGTACACGCACGCACGTCGTACAGGCACGTGTCGTAATCGCACTCGCTCGTGTACCCACCCCTGCACAAACGCGCACACGTATACACGCGTGTGCACACGCTCGAGCGAATGTCCGCACGCACATGTACGCACGCCCACTAATGGTCACGTACACATCCAGGCAGCACACGGTGGCACGCACACAGTCGCACTACATATGTAGACAAAGCTGACACAAAGAGATAATACGTGCATATCTCTTTCCCCCCCCCACCTCCCCACTTATACCTCCATCTCTAACTCCATCTCCCTTCTCTCTCCACCTCCGCCACCCCGCCACCATCTCCCTTCCTCTGCTCGCCACTCCCCTGTCCCCCAGCTATAAGGATGGGCTGATTCTCGTCGTGGACCTGCGGCGCCGCTTGGAGCCGCTGCTGCGCCTGCGTGGCCACGAGGATGAGGTCCACGCACTCGGCTGGTGCCCCGACTCCGCGTACGACCCCAGCGGGACCCCCAAGGACCACCCGACCCCCGGCACCGGCGATGACCTGACGGCCGCCACCATCGCCGGTTCCCTTTGGGGGGCCCTGGCATCCGGCAGCAAAGACCGAACCGTGCGAGTGTGGAGCCTCGCCCGGGCCAAGTGTAATGCTCGCACACATGCGCACACACAACAACAACAACAGCCGCCATTTGCCACTAAAGTGGCGGTGATGTCACCACGGAGCTTGTGCCAGGCCAGGTACAGTCCGAGGCCACGTGAAGTGTTAAAGGCTCGCTGACAGGAGGGCATGGGACAGACCCAGGAGCCATGGGTAAACTGACAGATGACTGGTAGATGCAGCAGCAGCTGTGTCCTTTACTCTGCGAACATACACACGTGCACGTATACACGAAGACAAAGATCCTGCTTATAGCCTTAACTCACCACTACACTACCGCTGCTCCCCTCACCTATTTAACATATACACTCAGCACTCGCACTGTCCCCATGAATTCTCACACAGACCTCACTGTCTGTCGCTCTCCACCCTGTGTCCCCCCTGCTTCTCCCCCAGGCTCCCTGACCCTGCGTCTCCCCCCTCCAAAGCGGCGTGGGGGAGAGATGGACACGGCGGCCCCCCGTGAGCGACTCTGGGTAACGGTGTGCTGGAGCCACAGCCGCCCCCTCCACCTCATCTCTAGCGCCTACGGGTACGACTTCCAGCTCATCTTCCACCCAGCTCTTCCTTCTCTTCGCTGAGGTCTTCCTTACCCTCCTTTCCCTCATCAGGACCTTCTCTCACTTCAGTCTTCCTCGAGATTCTCCTCTCTCAACTCTCACATGGGTCGATCTCCAGGTCCTCGTCACTTACCCAGGTCTCCTTCCACTTCCTCACCTCGAATCCTCACCTCCCCATCCTCCATCCCCTCATCTATCACCCTTAGCTTCGACGCTCCTCGCCTCCTCGCCCCTCACCTCTCACATTACCGCCCCTCCTCTGCAGTGGGGAGCTCCTGCTGTGGGATGTGGGCGCTGGAGTGAGGAGCGGCGGTCGCATTAAGGGAACCCCGCTTGGCGCGGGGTCCGACTCCCCCGGCCATTCCCGCGTCGTCTTCAACATCGTCGCGTTCACAGCTCGTCGGGATGGGAGCGTTGCTCCTAATGAGGAGGAGGACGAGGGAGAGGAAGATGAAGAATTCTTCATTTCCTCGTCCATGGACCGTGATGTGAGTTTCACACGTGGGGACAGCGGGTATGAGCGTGCGAAAGCGTAAATGTGTGTGCGAGAGCGGGAGTGTGCAGTAAGTAAATGTCAGCATTTGGTGAGACAAAGCCGACCGGGCGTGTTTTTCCAGCCACCGACCCCTTATTGTGTTATGCCAACCTTAATCGATGCTCGCTAAGAGCACACGACCCAGCATTGCTCTAAAGGCCACACGGGGGATCCCTGTCTTCGTCCCCACGCGTCCCCCCTGCCCATGCCCCCCCAACCTCCAGGTTTGCTGCTGGCATGCGCGGGACCTGACTTTGTGCTGGCGCCTGCCAACGCTGGGCGGTTTCGCCTACTGCCTCGCGTTCCCCCCCGTGGAGTCGGGCTCTGACCCCGGGGCGCTGGCGGTGGGCGGGGGCGATGGCGTGCTGCGCGTGTGGCGCACGCTCTCGCCGCGTGCCGCGTACGACGTCTCGTCGTACTGGCAGGGCGTGCACGCCAAGCTCACCGCCGTGAGTGGCCCCCACCGCTGCCGCCAACACGGCCGCTCACCACGTGCCACCATCGCCGCGTACACAACGGCACACACCGCCACTGCGCACGAAACACAGTGCTACCACACACCGCCACTACAGCGATACACACACCGCCACTACACCGAAACACACACCACACTGTATGGCACTAAACACTGCTACCATACACCGCACATGCTGCACAACTACACCACATCGCACAGACTGCACTGCACACTGATAAATATGATACACCACGTTGTACACTGCACCACCATACAGGCACTGCACTTTTACACACCACACAACCACGCTGTACACCATATCACCATACATGACACAGCGTATACTGTCCCGCTACCACTGCCATACACCGCAGTGCTACACGTCACAACGCTATGTGCTACACCACACTTCACATCGCTCGACCGCACTACACCACACACATTACTACACCACACACTACGACACCACCCACTACTACTCCACAATACACAGCATCACTACACACTTACACCACTGCACTGCACCCTGCGCTATGTGAATCATTGTGTTGGTGGCGGTGGTCATGTTGATGCTGGTAATATTGGTTGTGGTACTGATGGTGATTATGTTTATGGTAGTGTAGCAGTTAGTGCGCTGTGCTACGAACCCTGGTGACCCGAGTTAAATTCCCGCTGACGGCCAACACCAGTGACGATTATCTGAATCGGTCCTGGGCGTCCCCTAGGTCAACTCGGTCTCAAATGAGTACCTAATGCAGTGTGTAAACATCGCCACTGGGGAGACAAAGGCGGCCAGGTGTGGTGCTGGCCACCCACCCTCTTGTCTTCCGTGCCAGCCTTCATAGGTGCTCGCTAACAGCACTTGTATGTATGTTAAACCTCTTTTGCACTTTACGTAGCCAACCGTGCTAATTGGAGGTGCCCCAACATTCTATTACAGGCTATACGGGGGATCTTTGATGTTGATGGTGGTGATATTGATGTTGGGGGTGATGTCCACAGCTGGCGTGGCACCCCAGCAGGGAAGGTCGCCTGGCGTTTGGCACCGACGAGGGGAAAGTTGGGATCTACGATCTCTACAACAACAAGTGGGGTCCTCATCACACCGCACCCCCCTCCAGACCTCGTAACCACTTCCCGTCACAACACTCCTCACCCCTCAACATGTCACTACTGCTCACAGCACCTCATGGACTGCTACTCATCACACCTCATCACTCCACACTTCTTTAAAATACTCCTCATCATACCTTGGCATGGTGTGTAAACAGCACTGGGGAGACAAAGGTGGCTGCCTATAGTTCTGGATACCCACCCCCTCGTGTACCGGGTTGGCCTTCGTTGGTGCTTACAAACAGCACTTGCCCCAACAATCTATTAAAGGCTATACGAGGGATCTTTGGTGTGTGTGTGTGTACAGGCCACCACAAATCTCCAGCTCATACCACAAGAAGACAGTCTACTCGTTGTCATGGGGACCACCTGTACCACCCTCACCAGAAGGTAAGACTGTGTGTGTGTGATTGTATACCTTGGTACGTTGTGTAATCATCAACACCGGGGAGGTGGGCGGGCGTGGTGTTGGCCACCCACCCCTCGTTTGTCATGCCGGCCTTCGTACGTTCTCGCTAACAGCACTTGCCCCACCAATCTTTGTGGCTATATGGGAGAGAGACACACTTGGTTAGATGTGCACCCACCTGTATATGTGTGTGTGTGTGTATACACGCGTGTCTGTGTGTGTAGGTCAGGCTAGCGGCTACGCGCTGTACAGCTGTGGGGGCGAGGGCTCTGTGCTGCAGCACAACCCCAGGAAACTTTCGGACGACGCAGTCGACATCAACACCCTCATCCACGCGGCCAACCTCACCCAGGTGCCTCCTCACTCACGCTCATACGCACAGCAACAGTAGAACCTCGCCCAGGTGCCTCCTCACTCACGCTCATACGCACAGCAAGAGTAGAATCTCGCCCAGGTGCCTCCTCACTCACGCTCATACGCACAGCAAGAGTAGAATCTCGCCCAGGTGCCTCCTCACTCACGCTCATACGCACAGCAACAGTAAAACCTCGCCCAGGTGCCTCCTCACTCACGCTCATACGCACAGCAACAGTAGAACCTCGCCCAGGTGCCTCCTCACTCACGCTCATACGCACAGCAAGAGTAGAACCTCGCCCAGGTGCCTCCTCACTCACGCTCATACGCACAGCAAGAGTAGAATCTCGCCCAGGTGCCTCCTCACTCACGCTCATACGCACAGCAAGAGTAGAATCTCGCCCAGGTGCCTCCTCACTCACGCTCATACGCACAGCAACAGCAGAACCTCGCCCAGGTGCCTCCTCACTCACGCTCATACGCACAGCAACAGTAGAACCTCGCCCAGGTGCCTCTTCACTCACGCTCATACGCACAGCAACAGTAGAACCTCGCCCAGGTGCCTCCTCACTCACGCTCATACGCACAGCAAGAGTAGAACCTCGCATAGGTGCCCCCACGCGCACGGCAACAACAGCCGCCATTCAGGGTTGGCGCAGAAGTGGTAACACCTGTGCGTCGCAGCAAGAAGGACCTCCGTGCTGAAACATTACCTTCATAGATTACTCGGTTGGGATTAAACATGGCAACGTCGCCCCCTACTCCGAAAAACCTCGGCAGTACCCTCCTGAAAAACAAGCGTATTAATAAGTGGCGGTGACAACACCACAGTGCTTGTACCAGGCTAAGTGCACTTTGAGGCCGGCTCGCTGCTGGCAGGAGGTCACGGGAGAGACCCAGGTGTTAAGGGTTGACTGACTTGAGATGAATGACAGATGCACCACCTGTGCCTCACTGTGTCAACTTGCTGCCCTTTAGTATACAGGCACACATACCTATGCAAAGACTGTTTGGGCAATTGCTGTTAGTGAGCACCTATGAAGGCCGGCACGGCACACGAGAGGTTAGGTGGCCAACGCTGCGCCGACATCCACACTTACGTATGTGTGTTCCCTTATTTTAGCACAAGTTCCCTGCAAGGAGTGAGTTGTCGTGGAGGTGCGATGGCTCCCTGCTGGCTCTGGGAAATGATGACGGGTACGGAGACGCACAGGGACACTTGGGAACAGGTGGAGATGTACAGAGACACGGGGACACACCGGGATATATTGGGACACAGATATACAAAGAGATATATGCGGAGACACACACGGACTAATGAGCACAAGCAGGGATACACATATATACACGGGGAGACTCGGAGACACTTGAGATATATGGAGGCACACGGGGACACAAGGCGGCCCATACAAATGCACAGCGATATACTGTGTCACAACGTAGACACATGGGGAGACTCGGACATGTGGACAAAACGAAACGTAGAAGGACAGATTTGGGTTAAGGTTATGGTGGTGATATTTTTGGTCGTGATTCCATGGACATGATTTTGTTGATGATGTTGGCGTTAATGTTGATGATGCTGCTGGTGACACTGAGCGATGACGCTGCCAGTAATGTCGTTGGTAAATGGTGCTAATAGTGATGATGTTATTGATGACACTGCTGGTGGTTTGTGATGGTGCTGCTAGTGATGCTCATGACAGTGTTCAGCTCATTGCTGGTGGTGGTTCTACTCTTGACACTGACACTAGTGCCTGTGCTTGCGTGCATGTGCTTGCGTGCATGTGTGCGTGTGCCCATCAGGTCGATGGAAATCTACTCTTCCCCACTCCTGCATCACGTGTGCACCCTCAATTCACACCACAAGACCGTGAACTGCCTGCGCTGGCTGCCCCCCTACCACAACCAATCACATGTCCCCAGTGCTGCCGTTGGCCAATCGGAGGCGGTCGTTTCGAATGGTCAGACAGCGGTGGGGATGGTGGAGGTGGCGGGCAGCCAATCGGGCGCTCTGACTGGGGAATTGGGCCCTTCCCCTAACCAACCGGGAAGGCTGGAGCCGAGCAACCAATCGGCGCTGGGTTTGCTGCTGGCGTCCGGGTCCAACAATGCACCCATCTTTGTGCACGACCTGCAAGGAGTCCAGGGTGGGCAAACGCAGGGATACGGGGACACGGTGACATGTGACAGAGATACAGGGAAAGGAACACGGAGACACCTGGAGACAGAGTCGTGGGGACATGACGACAGAGACAAGGGGACAGGGACGCAGGAACAAGCAAATGGAGACATAAATGGGGAAATAGGAACAGGGGGAACATGAGGACATGGAGACACAGCATCTGTGTGCCCGGTGTGTACTTCCTAGCACGGTTGGCTACGTACGGTGCAAAAGACGTTCAGCATACATACATACATGTGTGTACCCATGCATTTACCCGTGTGTCATCGTGCTTGCACGCAGATGGCGGGGCGGTGCACACACGCACACTGGCCGGACACACGGCGCGCGTGACGGCGCTGGACTGGAGCCCGCACCGCCCGGGGCTCCTCGTGTCCGCCTCGTATGACGGCACCGTGCAGGTGGTGCCCAGCGCTCGCCCCCACGTACACACGCACACACGCGCGCGCACACGTGTACTCACGCGTACATGTAGACATGTGCTCACAAACATGTTTACGAATACACCGACTCCCTCTTGCACACATCTGGAAACATATCACGACGCAATACCTGATCCAAAAATACGATGGAGATATCACAGTGATACGCTCCGCTGCTGCTGACGCGGTTATCTGGCTTGACCACCTGATTGTGAAATTGTCGTTGTTGCTCTGCATCGACATCAGCTGCCATAAGAAGACATCTGGAAACATGGACGGTCAATGTAATGTCTCCCACTGCCTCCCCAATTCTCCCTGTGTCTGCCACTGTTTTCCAATGTCTCCTGTTGTCCCACAATCCCCTGTTGTCTCCCCGCACCTCCCCGCCCCCCAACTCTGGCAGGTGTGGCGCGCCGACACGGGGGAGCCGCTGAGTAACTATCGTGGCCACGGGGGCCGCGCGCTCAGCGTGGCGTGGTGCCCCAGCGACGCCGACGTCGTGTGGTCGGGTGGGGATGACTCGAGCGTCCACAAGTGGAGGCCGTCGCAGCAGCCTCAAAAGCAGCCGCCTCGCGGTGAGCCAAGCGTGTTTGTGGACACACACTCGGGATGAGTTACGTGACTGAAACATTTCTGATTTAAAAAATCGTGATATATTGTAAGAAAATGCAAGCCCAATACAGCACGCCGCGCGGCACGCACAACCGGGTGTCAATTCACGGAGGACAGTCCCGACGCAACTACCATATAAAGGAGGGTAGGTAAAAGGTGGGGAAAGGGGCCCACTCCCTCAACCAAGTTAGGGGAAGGGCCCACGTTGGGAAGAAGATGGAAATTTCAATGAGGAGGGAGTAACCTTTTGGATTGTAAAGAAAATGCATCTGTCCCCACCTCCCCACCCACCAACCAGGCAAGAAGAGCGTGGAGCTGGAGCGGAAGCGTCTTTCGCAATCAAAGGGCAAAGCCAAGAAATCCAAGAAGGCGGCTGACGAGCCAACCCAGAATGCAACGCGACCCGTGGAGGCGAGCTCTTGGAGGTCACGTGACCAGGCCTCGGCGCGGGATTCGCCGCCGATCGGCCAACCGCGCACAGAGGTGGCGACCACCGGCGAGATTCCGAACGCTGCGCAAAACAAAGGTGAGACAAATAAGATGGGGTGGCGGTTGCGATCCACACAATCGGGTGCTTATGTATGTTGAACTTCTTTCGCACCGTACATAGCCAACTGTGCTAATCGGAGGTATGGGGGAAGGACAACAAACTAAACACAAAAAGCGGCTTCGCTGACTGATTGCTAGGTTCTTGCCTATACACCATCTACAGTTGCAGGGCCAAGCGGGAGGACTTTTGCTGCTTCTTGTTGCAGAGGTTTTCTGTTCAAGCTCCATGGCCACCCTGGGTAATAATGTGAGTGTAGGGACCATAAAAAAATACCCGCCATATACTTTACAGTGGACGATAAAGATCCATTGATGTTGTTCAAATTGAGTTGGTCATTGTGTGCCGGCATCATGATCCAAATTTTGATCATTTAAAAAATAACGCTGCAAATTACTCAATTTGGAGACGCATAGCAAATCGACCCCAACTGCAAAACTTAGCAGGAGACCTCCAGATAAAAGACGAGGCTTTCCTTGGTAAATAAATACATTCAAAATGTTTATGCTGGAAAGCCTCACTGAGACTTCAGGCACTTTTTCAAGAGGGTCCTGCATTGAGATATTTGGATAATTCAATACATGAGTTTATGGCTTTATGTTCAAATAAACTAGTGAATCGGGGAGAAAACCACACCAAGGATATGAGGGGACAATACTCAACAATGCATTTCTGTTACTGCCACATCCCGGCTACCTCGCAGCCCAAGACTACAACACCTCGTATTCGCAGGCAGTCTCCCACCAAGTACCAACCAAGGTTTAGCTCTGCTTAAGCTTCCAAGATCGGATGAGATGGGCGCATTCAGGGTGATTTGGTTGTCGGAAAAATGTGATCCCGGGGTGGTGAGGGTGGAGCCTGCGGTGAGAGTGGTGGCGTGAGCCTGCTCCCACGCTCATCCGTGTAATCCCCAGCAGCGCGAACCATGGCCGTCGCAGCACCGGGAGCTGCCTCTGAGCTTGGGGAGGAGCGAGTGACACAACTGCAGGTGGCGCAACCACACGCGGCGCAGGACACGGACCGACCGGAGAAACGGAAGCTGGAGCTGGGTAGGAGAAGTTGTGCGAACGCACGGTGCCGTGCGTACATCTCTGTGTGTGTGTGAGCATGGGGAGCTGTAGTGTAGCGGTTAGCGCGCTGCGCTACGAACCCGGCGACCCCGAGTTTGATTTCCGTGGCCAACACCGGTGACGATTATCTGAACCGGTCTTGGGCCTCTCCTGGGTCGACTTAACCTCAGATGAGTACCTTGTACGGTGTGTGAACATTGTCCCTAGGGAGACAAAGGCGGTCTGGTGTGGTGCTGGCCACCCACCCCCTTGTGTACTGTGCCGGCGAATAGGTTTTCGCGAACAGCACTTGCCCCAAAAGTATGTTAAGGCTATACGGGGGATCTTTGTCCTTATAGCATTGATCATCAAGCCTTCGACACTTCATGTGGCCTCAGTGTGCGCCTAACCTAACACGTCACCGCTACGAATAGCGGTGGTTGTTATTATCGCTGTTGTGTGGCATTAGTTGCCATCACTTGCTACCAACAGCCTAAAGGCTAAACAAGTGATCTTTAAGTGTTAGTGTGAGTCCGTGTATACATGTATATGTGTAAACTGTATATGCAAATGTTACGTAGAAGAGGACGATGGGCATGAGTGGTCTAGACTAACGACGTAGAGGCAGCCAAAGGAGGGAACGCCTCCGAGAGGTCACACATTGTGGAGATGGAGCCATGAGATCAGCTCGTGTGCAGAAACTAGATGGATTGTTGCATTACAAGTCCGTGAGAGGTTGGCGATGGCCTGGTGAGACCTGGATCCAGCAGTGGATGGTTGATGGCTGATGATGACGATGATGATGATGATGATGTCGACGATGTGTGTGCAGATGCGCGGCGTCGCAGGAAGGCTCGCTCCCTCTTCCCCCTTTCCGTCTCGCGCGACCACCGACCTCGCGAGGATCTGCAAAACGACTGCCTCTTACTGGCGGCGCGCCTGCATGGTACAGCACAAACGTACACACGCGTACAAGACAAAGATCCCCCGTATAGCCTTAACAGACTGTTGGGGCAAGTGATGTTAGTGAGCACCTATGAAGGCCGAAACGGCACACGAAGGGGTGGGTGGCCAATACTACGCTGGGCCGCCTTTGTCTCCCGAGTGGCGATGTTTACACATTGTACTAGACACTCATTTGAGGCTGAGTCGACCTAGGGGGAGGCCCAAGAGCGGTTCAGATTATCGTCACTGGTGTTGCCGTGAGCGGGAATTGAACTTGGGTTGCTGGATTCGTAGCGCAGTGCGCTAACCACTACATATGCATGTACTCCGTGCCTTCGATGAGCACGGTTGGCTATGTACAGTGCGACAATAGATGCATACTCGCACACACACTCATCTGTCTTCTTGGTTCTTTCGGTAAAGTCACGTAGAAGGGAAGTAATAAAATAATAAAAATAAAACATAATAAAACAATTCTCACGACGTTTCGGCCACAACGCAAGCAGCCGTCCTCAGGTGAAAACCAGGTCCGTCGAGGCGACAGAGTCTGAATGAAACAGCACACGAGCTTGGAGCATATATATAAGCTGGGCGCATTGACAAAGGAATTTGCATATCAAAAGGAATTTAGCATATTTATGGGAAATGCAGGAATGTGATTAGTACTGCATATGCATGTGCATTATGCAGGATTAACAGCATCAAAGGGAGCTGCAGTTACTGCTGCTGCAGCAGTTGCTGCTGCTGCTGCTGCAGTTTCTGCTGCTGCTGCAGTTGCTGCAGTTGCAGCAGCAGCAGAAACTGCAGCAGCAGCAGCAGCAACTGCTGCAGCAGCAGTAACTGCAGCTCCCTTTGATGCTGTTAATCCTGCATAATGCACATGCATATGCAGTACTAATCACATTCCTGCATTTCCATAAATATGCTAAATTCCTTTTGATATGCAAATTCCTTTGTCAATGCGCCCAGCTTATATATATGCTCCAAGCTCGTGTGCTGTTTCATTCAGACTCTGTCGCCTCGACGGACCTGGTTTTCACCTGAGGACGGCTGCTTGCGTTGTGGCCGAAACGTCGTGAGAATTGTTTTATTATGTTTTATTTTTATTATTTTATTACTTCCCTTCTACGTGACTTTACCGAAAGAACCAAGAAGATGAATCCCTGCAGTCACGAAAGCTTTAAATCGAAACACACTCATCTGCTTCCATGTCTATTCTCCCCTCCCCTCCCCCAACTTCCTGGACAGACCCTGTCGGACAGGGCGCCCCCCAATCCGTGAGTCAACACGATGACGAGCAGCTTCACCTGGGGCTCTACCTGGGCCGCGAAGAGGCGACGCGGTGGCTGGAGGAGGAGGGTCGGTCTCCCGCGCTGACCTCACGACCCATGACCCCTGATTCCAGACCCACAACTTCTGACACTTAATCTTGACCCTTGTTACACCGAACCTCTGACAATTGCATCACGTCATCTCAAACCTGCTATAATCTCGTGTACGAGTGAGCACGTGCATGCGGTGATGCGTGCTTGCGCGTGTGTGCGTTCAAGATCTCATGTATCTGTTTCACGAGGTGTCAAGATCATTTACAGGCACGTGCACATGTGCACGTGCCTGTGTTTACATGCGTGCCCGCGTGGGTGTCAGTGCGTGCACACATACACACGTACATACTACCCAATGGCACCGATGTGTACATGTGTGTGCACGTTTTCCCTTGAGTGAATGTGCTTGTGTATACACGATTGTAAATATGTATGTACGCATGATAAGGCACCATCATGTACACATACACGCCTGTGTGCATATACACGTCGTTGGGCTTCAGCTTGTACACGTGCGTGTGTGTGTGCTCGCGGTGTGTGTGTGCGCGTGTGTGTGTGTGTGTGCGCCTGTTGCAGAGCGCCAGCAGCTGTCCACCGGTCACGCTGAGAGTGCGTTCCAGCTGCTGCTGTGGCGCGGAGAGGTGGCGACCGCGCTGCTAAATGCGGCGCGCACCGGCGAGATGACGGAGAGCCTGCTGGCCCTCGCGCCCATGGGTACGGGGACACGGAAGGGGGCACACACTGCGGAAACACAGGGGAGACACGGGACACTGAAACACGCAGACCATATGATGGATGAGTGGAACACGTCATGAAGGAAATGGAGACACAGCGGAGATACACATGGAGACAAGGCACACTGAAAGACGCAGGCAATATGGCAGATCGGTGGAATGTGGACCACGGGGGCAATGGATGCATGTGGGGTGGACACACAGGAGACACGAGAGGATACACCAAGAGATGCAGACATGAGTTCAAGGTTCAAGTTTATTTTCTTTTAACCAGGTGACAACTCAAGAGACCAGGATGGTCGACAAGAGTGATCTGGGGCATTAGTCTGCCATTCGGGGACAATGATTGCTGCCGTGTGTATAATCCCAATTGAGTAATTTGCGGTGACATTTTCAATTTCTTTACAAATTTGGACCCAGACGCTTGCACAAAATGGCCTGCTCTTGCGAATGACCTCAGAGGGATCTCAAACGTCCACTTTGAGTGAAGCAGACAGCACGTAGTATCATAACGGTTATTACACCCGCAGTATTAATCAGGGCGACTGCTGGATTCGAACAGTAAACCTCTGCAACAAGCGGCTAGCGCTCTAGCACTGGACTGCGTCACTGCCCATCGACACATGAGAGCCCAGTGGCACACATCACAGCAGGGGCACAGGGAAGACATGGGGCAGGGGGTGGCTACATTGGAGACACAGGAATCACTGGGGGGGGGGGGGGACACGGGGGATATGGGTGACACTGAGAGATACGGAGGATATGAGAGATTGGTGGAACACAGGGAATACGGCGGCACGGAGAGCCGTGTGAGGACACCAGGGCACACGGGTAGAGACCAGATGCAGATACTAAAGAGATGTGGGAAACAAGAGGTACTGGAGACCTACACGTCATCCTGCTTGTAGCCGCGTGTTTGACTACACGACCCCTTGTAACACCCCACCCTGTGAACCACTGACCCTCGCGTAACTTCTGTGACCTCGCTTGAAACTTCGCTGTTGACGCCATCACCAATTGCATGACCTTGTGACCCTCGTTTAACTCCGCGACCTCGGGTGTGATTTTATGCGTGACCCTCTTGGCCTGCTGTGTAAAACCATGAACTCTTGTGCGACTTCGCCGTGGATCTCCGTAACCTATTGCGTGACCCTATGACCCCTCATACTACCCCGTGACCCTTCATGTGATCCCAGCGGGCATACGCGTGTGGACGGCGTGCATCGAGTCGTATGTGCAGCAACTTCTGCGGGCGGAGCAGCCCGTGCGGGCGGCGACGTTCCTGCTGGCGCTACACCGCACGGGTGACGCGCTCGCCCTGCTGCGCACGCACGGCCTCTACCGGTATGGATGTACACACACACACGTACACATGTACACACACACGTACACACACACGTACACACACAAGTATGCAACATTAAGAAACGCTGTTTTACACTAAATGCCGTTGATGTCACCACGGCGCTTGTGCCAAGCTAGGTGCACCTTGAGGCCACGTGAATTGTCGAAGGCTCGCTGATAGGAGGTCACCGGACTGCCCGAGGTGCCTTGGGTTGACTGACTGAGATGACTGGCAGATGCACCAGCTGTGCTACCTTCTGTGCCAACTTGCTCCATTTTAGCTGCCCGGCACTCCACTCATTGTTGCGAGTATTGCTCCTCTGCGCTCCGTTGTTGCTGGAGGCGACTGCCTCCAACTCCCTAGTAGCGTCCTTCACGAGCCTCCTCCACAGAATCCGATCTTGACGCCGCTGGTACCAGTCATTGGCAAGTCTAATCAGCTCCACATCCTTCTGTACTGCATCGGTCCGTCTGATCTAAAAAAAAAACATCTCCCCTGTTAGTGAGCACCTCTGAAGGGCCGACACGGCGTACAATGCAGTGGGTCGCCAGCATCACACCCGGCCGCCATTGTCTTCCCAGTGCTGATGTTTACACATGACACCATTTTAGGCTGAGTCGACGTAGGGGAGGCCCAAGACCAGTTCAGATTTTAATTACCGATGTTGGCCATGAGCAGGAATGGAACTCGTAGTGCAGTGCACTGACCACCCACCCCCTCATGGGTCGTGCCGGCCTTCCTAGGTCCTCCCTAATGGCGCTTGCCCCAGCAGTCTGTTAACGCTACACGGGGGATCTTGGCCCTTGTGTGTGCAGAGAGGCGGTGGCCCTGGCTAAGCTGCGCCTGCCGCCCTCTGACCCCATGCTGGGGGAGCTCTACCAAGAGTGGGCGGCTGTGCTCGAGGCGTCTGGCCACTACGCTGCTGCTGCCAAGTGGTACGTGTGCCCGCACATGTGTACGTGTGGGCACACGTACACACGTGTGCCCGCACATGTGTACGTGTGCTTGTGTGTGTTTGTATGTTTGCATGAGATTAGCTATACATGTGTATTTGGTAAAGTTATTCTATGTGTGTGCGTGTCGTGTGCGAGCCTCGAGATGTGTGTACATAAATGTGTGTGTACCTAGGTGTGTCTGTGATTATTTTGTCTGTTGGAATTTGTGTGTACATGTGAGTCTGGGTGTTGCCGTGTCCGTGATGACTTTGTGCCTCGTGACCTTGTGTGCCTTGTCTTGTGTGTCTCTATCCCTGCCGTCACATGTTTCCCATATCTCACATCTCCAAGTAATCATGCCCTTCTGGTGTCTCATTTCTCCACGTTTCTTTTCCTGTGTCCCGTGTCCCTGGATATCCGTTTCCCATGTCCTGCGTCCTTCCGTGTGATGTCTCCTGTCCCATAAACCCACGTCGTGTTCCCCGTGTCTCATCTCCCCTCCCCCGTGTGTCATGTCCCCGCGCGTCCCCGTGTTGTCTCGTCGCAGCCAGCTGGCGGCGGGCCGCGCGCGCGACGCCATCACGGCGCTGTCCCGGCGGGCTGACTTGTCGGCGTTGAGCGCGGCGCTGGCGGTGGCGGAGAGGGCTCGCCTCCCCCACGAGGACGCGGCGCCGCTCGCCCTGCGCCTCGCACGTGCCCTCGCTGGCGACACGCAGTGGGAACGCGCTCTCAGCACCGTCAAACCATACCCCAGCCTCCTGGTGAGTGGGTGATTGAAGGAGGAGTGAAAATTACTGGACATGTGAAAAAGAGCTTTGCAGCTCATCGGATTCCTCCAGTAAAAATAAAGATTCTGATTTTGAGTGGAATAGTGGGTGGGTGGGTGAAGGAGTGAGTGTATAAATGAAGGAATGGGTGGGTGGGTGAGTGGGTGAGTGAGCAAGAAAAGGAGTGAATGGGTGAGTTTGTGAGTAAAGGAGTGAGAGAGTGGGTAATGGAGGGACTTAGTAACTGAAGGAGTGACAGAGTGACCAGGTACATGTACGTATTTGTTTATGTGCCTGTGTACACGTAGTGTGTGCATGCTGCATGTGTTCGTGTTGTGTGTGTCTCCGTGCTCCACAGGGCCGCGCCCTCGTCTGCTGTGTCCAGCGCCGTGTGAGCGAGCGCTTGCGCGACCCCGTGACCTCCGCGCTAGCGCCCGCACTGCTCCGCGATTGGCAGACAGAGCTGGGGGTCGCGGCGATTTTGCCGGGGACGGAGGGGTCAGAAGATCAGCAGGCTCGGCTCGAAGAAGCTGAGCGACAGATCTCTGCTCTGCTCGGGGGGCCCACGGCCACGCCGCACACGGCACAGGATGAGGTGAGAGGGACCCGGGGAGGAGGGGGGGGGTGGTGGTGGGGCTGGGGGTGAGGGAACGGTGTAAAGGAGAGAGATGGAGAGACATGAACACATTGAAAGAGATACTACAGAAGTGTGAACGCTTGTTGTGTGTACGCGTATATACGTTGAGGCTCGTGGAGCACGTGGAACATTATTAAAATTAGACAACAGAAACGAATAATAAATCATGAGATGGACATTTTGAACTGGACAAAATATACGAAACTGATCATATGAATGAGCCGGAACATACAAGAGAGAGAGAGAGACGTTACAAATGAGACCGGGTGGCATCACGAGATTGTGGGGGGAAGGCCTGCACCCAGCATTGGATAGAACACGCCCGACGGTGCGTGTTTGTGTGTGCATGCGGGCATGTAGGTGGTGGAGGAGGCGTGCGTGCGTGTCACAGCCGCCCTGCTGGCGTGTCTCCGTGGTGATGGACTACGTTTCTCGGAGCGCTCCATTTCCGCCCTGGTGCACGCGCTCGGCTCCTCGCAGCACGCGATCGTGCTCACCACCTGCACTGCCCTGCTCCTGCCTGCCGGTGAGGGCAACAGCACCTGACACGGCCATTATGAAGCTGACAGTTGAGCCGGTTATGATGAACCTGCTGCCCGAGCCGGCCATTATGAACCCGAGACCCGACACGGCCATTATGAACCTGACACCTGACAGGGTCATTTTGATTCTGACATGCCCATGATGAACCTGACAGGTGAGCCTTAAATAATGAACCTGACCCAGCCACCATGAACCTGCCATCCAACCCAGCCATTGTGAACCTGACACCCGACCCATCCATAATGAACCTGACAGCCGACCTCGCTTGCCATCCTTCACAGTCCTCTTGTCAGTCCACCTGGTTGATGGGGGCCTCCCCACACCATACAGCAATGTGGGGGGAGTTATTTGACCATACTTCACCACACTGGTCAGTGCTGATTGGTAAAGGTGGAAAGCATAGATGTGGGAGCATGGAAGTACAATAAAACAATGGGTGTTTGCTGTCCACAACGCAGCCACAGTCGATAGCCTAACCAACCTGTGCTGCATGATGGTCGCCCATCCAAGCATTATTCAGTCACACACTTGCTGAGCTTCACAGATTTGACGAGACCTGCCACTTTTTGGACGAATCGCTCATAGGCGTGTTAATTGGTCGATGTTGATTGCTGTTCATTGCTGTACGTTAATCGCATCATGTTTATCGGTAACTCTTGTTTATTGCCAGATGTGCGGCCAGTTGCTGGGAGCGACGGTGACGTTGTTTGCTCGTTAGCGGCCTACCACAGCTACTACCGCCTGTACCAGGCGTGGTGGAAGCATGGCGGCGCAGTACAGGCGGACACGGCGGCACTGCACCCAGACACAAAGGCGCTACATGCGTCGACAGCAGAAGTACAGGCGGACGCAGCAGCAGTACACCCAGGCACACCGGCGCTACAGACAGATACAGCAGCAGTACAGGCAGATACAGCAGCACCACACTCGGACACAAACACGTTGCAGGGGGACACAGAAGAAGTACAAGAAGATGCAGCGACACTACATGCAGACGCACAAGCACTCCAGGCAGATGCAGCAGAAGTCCAGGTAGACACCGAAAAACTACAACCGGGCACAGAGGGAGTGATGTCGTCAGCAGTGACCGACGCAATGCCTGTCACGCCAGATCCAACTGCAACAGGTGACACAACAACGGCGATAATTGCGACGTCAATACCCGGACTGTCAACAGCCGAATCGGCAGGAGTAGCCTCAGAAGCAATAGCTGAAACAGCAACAATTGACGCTGCAACTACTACAACTACTACAACAACAACAATAGATACAGCGGGTACAACACACCCAACAGCAACGCCAGAAACAACTGTGATGGCCACGTCAACAGCAACGGCCAACTTGCCAACAGTTGCAGCAGCAGTAGCCACTGAAGCAGCAGCCACTGAAGCAGCAGCAGTTGATGATGATTCAACATCAGCAGCAGTGACATCAAACCTGATGGAAACAATAACAAAATCGACAGCTGCACCGGTAACAACCACGCCGACGGGCTCAGCAGCGGTGCTCGTATGCGAGGAGGAGGAGGAGGACGAGCAGGAGGAAGAGTGTGATTATGAGCGTGAGGAGGGTGGATTGTTGAGGCTGGCCGCACGTGCAGCACGTGCCTGTGTGAATGAGCAGCGAGCAGCCGTGCAGGATGCACAACGGAGACTGGTGGAGGTCAAGGAGGCGGTGGCGAAGCTCATCAGCGCACATACACGCGGGTGAGAGCACACGTGCACCCGCGCACATCGGTATAGGTGTGTAACGTGTACATGTGCCCGTGTATGTAGACGCACATGCATAACCGCGGTAATCATTGCGTTGGCAGTCATAACAGTTATGATGATAGCTATGCTTGTGTTGCTCATCGTGATGATATTGGTGGTGCTGTTGCTGCTGATGATGACAATGGTAATGGTGATGAAAGTGATGGTGGTTAGAATGTTGATAATGGTATAATGACGATTGTGGTGGTGATGATAATGTTAATGACTGATGATGAAATAATGAAGACAGTGGTAATGCTGCTAGTAGGTATGCTCACAGTCATAATGCTGGTGATGATGATGTCGATGGCTGTAACGATGATGATTGTGTTGTGTCTGTGTGCGCCCAGGGAGTTGGAGTCTGGCCCAGGTTTGCACGATCTCACAGCAGAGGCTGCCCGCATCACGGCTGCCTTTCCCACAGCTGCCCCGGGTGTGAAGGTGGGACGGGGTGATGGGTTCACGGGGTCATGTGGTCTGGGTTCATCGGGAACAGAGGGCAGCACTCGGGTTCACATGATAGGGGGCAGCAATTACAATTTGTCTTCCTGTTTCATCGTATCTCTCCCTCTACTTTCCCTCTGTCTCCCTCTTCCTCTGTCTCCCTATTGTCCCCCCCCCTTCACCCTCTGTCCCTATATCTCCCTCTTATGTTTCTCAATTACCTCTGTCTCTGCCCCCTCACCCCTACCCCACCCTAGGCCGCCCCGTTCCCGGACGTGTGCGAGTGCTGTCTGCTGCTGGTGAGCATGGACCACAACCTCGGCGTGAAGCTCCCTACCCGCAGCGTGGCCACCGTCGTCCGAATCCTTGACCGCTATGGACAGCAGCCGCCCTATGCCTCGGCCTGGAACCGCCTGAGGCCAGGCTTTCAGCGTTTCACCCTGGAGCAATGAGCCTAGCTCCACTGAGGGCAGCTCTATGCTGGGGCAGTGGGGGTAGTGAGGGCAGCTCCACAATGATGGTAGTGAGTAGTGCGTACACACACTGGTGTGCGTGTATACATGCACAATTGATGTGTACATGGACCCGTGCACAAATGTCCCGCATACCTCATCTTGCGAGCTCGGTTTTGAACGTGAAAATAAAGCAGTGCTTTGGCAATGCCCCTTTTGTCATCGTTTTCATGTGTGGTGGGAGCCAGTGAGCCTTAAGAGTGCCTTCATCTGGTTCCATGAGCCTCGGTTATTAATGGTGAACTCTTACGAGCACCTTCATGTGGTTCTATGAGCGTTGGACATTAACACGGCACCCCAAAGGAAGTTTTTAATGTCGCTCCGTAAGCCTCGGTCATTGAGCCCTTAGGTTACGACCAAGGATTTTGGTTCTTTGAGATGTAAGTCTGAAGGCTGACATAGTCTGGCTCTATGAACTTCAGGTGTTAACGGTCTATGTGTTGGAGCCTTTGATTGGCTCTGAGTTGGATGCCTTCAAAATGAAGCCTCATTCAGGAAGCCTTCATACGATCCTTTGAGTCTTGGTAATTAACAATGAACCTTAACATTTCTAGCTAGATTTTAACATTTCTATAGTCGCCTTGGTCTGTATGAGCGTCGGTCATCAACAGTGAACCATATCTTCAGGATGTCTGATTACTGTATGTATGTTGAACTTGTTTCGCACCGTACATAAAACCAACCATGCTAATCGGAGGTGTGGGGGTAGGATAACAACACTCTGAGCCTCGGGTGTTATTACTAAACCATAATGCTAAATTATTCTGGCCCTATGAGCCTTCATAATCACTGAACCCTAATACACACAGTACTGATGGAGCTTTAGCCTGGTTTTATGAGCCACGGGCATTCGCAACGGACCCGAAATAATCGTAAGCGATCCTAAGCCTGGATTAAGCTGTTCAGAAGTTCACCACGAGGTGGCGATCGAAACGCACGCCTCAAACTAAACGTTTATGAAACCGCGGCTTTGATAAAAAAAAAAGATATTATTGGTAATGATGCAACAATAACGATGACGTGAGATCAATAACGCGCCTCCCATGGCCGTGGTGTTTGTGTAAGAATATTTAGTGACCCAGCGCCTTGGGGGCAAGGGTTGATGGATCACGGCATTGATTGAGACCTCCCGAAACCCAGCTGGGCTGCCGCGAGGTGGCCATGCAAAGCAGGAACTCGCAACAAGCGGGTTCATGGACCCACCCTGTGCGGACCTTTCAGGAGTACAATCGCCTCGCGCTTCGTGGTGGGTTTTCTCGGGGTGCTCTGGTATTCCTGCCAAAAAAAGCAAAACTATAAATTGTAGAAGAAATTGACCAAACATCCCAATGTATAGCAGGACCCTCCTGAAACAAAAGTCGTAAGAGTCGGTGAGACTTTGCTGGTTGAATAATTTAACCTGATGGCGGGACCCCGGGGTCCCGAATAAACGAAAGTCAAAATCGTAATTAATTTCTTTATTTTTGGCGACTCCGTCCCACCGCGCACATTAACGCCGCGATCCACGTGGCGCGGATCATTCTGTTGTCATGTCGTCCAAGCACAGCAGCAGCGAGGACGAATGCGCAAGAAGAGCTGAACAGGCGAATGCACTCCATGCTCGGGTATGGGCAGGATCTTAAGTCTTATCCAAAGTTGCTCAAACTGCCTACACGACTTAAGTCCTTTATTTGTCATCACGGTATGCATAATACAGTGAAACTGCTCTATCTTCGTTATTTGTGACCTACCAATGTCTGCAGCCAGGATCAATCGATTTCAATCCTGCAGATATTTAACAGATGAGATGCATTGCACCGTTAATTCTTCCTGTTTGATAATACTTCTCTTGTCCGTATGCATCTGTGCAGATAGGTTTTTTTTGCAGTTAAGCCATAGTCCACACATACCGACCCACTACTCTGTAGAGTAACATTGATATTAACGTTTATTAAAATATGAACAGCGCATTGAAATATCTCAGAAAAATGCAGATATGTATCCACTTAGGCAGCTGGAACTAAACTGAACTGGTGGGCTTAAGGCCCCTGTATTTATATTACTATTTATATTACTGGAAAGTTCTGGAATGTTCTAGAAGTTACTCCAAGTTTACTCAGCACTGAATCTATCTGGAATGTTCTGGAAAATACGTAAATTTCAAAATATCATTGTCCTGATCACAATAGCAAAGTTTGTGGCGAATAATAGTCATTTATGTACTGTTGATGCATAAGCAATTAAGAAATAAGACTTACTAGCCAGGAACAAAAAAAATAGTTCCACAGAGTTATCTAACGTGTAAATGCAGTTTTTAAATGCATCTTTGTGCACAGCAGATGGCAGTGCAGCAAAGTCGTGCTCTCGGCTCCCACGTGCTCACGCACTTCACCTACTCACACAGACCAGCGTGAGTATGGACAAAAAACCTTCACGATCCTCACGGCGTGTGGAAGTCCTCATCCAGCAGTGGATTGTACATTCAATGTCCAGTGAGAACCGAATGACACAATTATACTCGGCAACTGGACCCAGATCTTTGTGTCCTGCTGTATTATTCTGGGTGAAGGATTATATCTACTGCGGTAAAGAGATATTGAAAGACAATGTCGGATGGGGACATTTGAGGGATAATGCAAGTTCGTGTGTGTTATCGTATTTTACGGAATATGAGATGCTTTAGAAAGTCAGACGCACCCCAAACGTGTGCCCAGTGTCAAAGGTATACAAAGACAAAGACCCCCCATATAGCCTTAACAGACTGTTCTGGCAAGTACTGTTAGCGAGCACCTATGAAGGCCGGAACGGCGCACAAGGTGGTGTGTTGCCAGCACCACGCCCAACCGCCTTTGTCTCCCCAGTGGTGATGTTTACACACCGCACAAGGTACTCATTTGAGGCTGAGTCGACCTAGGGGAGGCCCAGGACCGGTTCAAATGATCGTCACTGGGTGTTGGCCGTGAGCGGGAATCGAACTCGGATCGCCGGGTTCGTAGCGCACCGCGCTAATCACGACACGACTGTTCCCGACAAAGGTGGGGTGTCGAAGGTAGACGAAGATGGTCTCACGTGTGCACATACATATACCGCACCCCAGCTTTGCTTTTAAAAATAAATAAATAAATAAAATGCGTCTTATAATCCAAAGATTACATTTTCCGATTTCAAATTGTATTCATTACAGCGGGAATACGGTGATAGGCGCTTGCAAACAGCACTTGCAGCAATGTGTGTAGGCTACACGGTGACTCTTTGTCTATGGATGGAGCTGTGGAGCCGTGGAGTTTCTATTCCTGGCTGCGGCCCAACATCTGTAGCGAGTGATACCTGAACCGGTCCAAGGTCTCCCCTAGGTCGACTCAGCCTTAATTGAGTACCTGCTGTGATGTGTAAACATTAGCACTGGGGGAAACAAAGGGGGCTGGGCGTGGTAGCGGCTTTACCACCCCCACCTCATTGTGCCAAATCTGCCCTTTAATGTCGGTGCTCACTCAGGGCACTTGCCCCAGCAGTTTGTTAAGGCTATATGGGGGATCTTTGTCTTTGGTAACGCAGTGTATTACACTTCGGAGTGTGCGTGCGTGTGCACGTGTATGCACACGCATAGGCGCACACAACTTGGCCTCCTGGAAGGTTTAAATTGTTGCTGTGGAGGAGGGAGAGATGATGGAGGTTGGGAGAGTCGGAGGGGATGGAGAGGAGGAGGGGGGAGGGAGAGGAGGAGGAGGAGGGGGTGCAAGAAGGGAGGGAGAGTAGGGGAGGAGGAGGAGGGGATGAATGATGGGAGGGATGATGGGAGGGAGAATAGGAGAGGAGGGGGGATCGATGAAGGTAGAGGAGAGGATGGAGGGAGAGAAGGGGTTGAAAAGAGGGGATGGATGAAGGGAGAGGCGTGATAGAGGGCGGGATAGAGGGGTGTGTGAGAAGGATGGTGTGGGTTGTGTATGTGTGTATATCTACGTCTTCGCGTGTATGTGTGTCTGTGTATAGGTAGAGTGGTGGCGCAGTGGTTAGCGCACTGCTCTACAAAGTTTTGCAACGTGAATTCCATTCCCAGCCACGGCTATCACCAGTGGCAAGTGATATCTTTGGAACATGTCCTGACCCTCTAGGTCGGTTCGGCCTTAAATGAATTCCTGGTGCAGCGTATAAACATCGGCACCGGGGAGACAGTGTATGTGTATTCAGGGAGAGTGCGTGTGGAGTGTGCTAAATGTATGTTAATGTCCGCCTAAGTGTGTGTGTGTGTAGGAACGTGTGTGTTATAACGGTGGCGCAGTGTGCTGCGAACCCGGTATCCTGAGTTCGATTCCCGGCCACGGCGAACATCACTTGTGAGTGATCTCATCTCCTCTAGATCGACTCAGCCTTCAATGAGTACCTGGTACGGTGTGTAAACATCTACTTTTGGGGAGATAAAGGCGGTTGGGCGAGGTTCTGGCCACATCACCCCCTTGTGGGTATCAGTGTGTGTTAAAAAAACAACAACGTGTTTTGTTTTTAGAGTGTGTTTAAGTGTGTGTGTAAATAGTGTGTCACAGTGTATGTGTGCGTAAGGGAAATTATGTACGTGAATCAAGTCACCCACCCCCTCGTGTGCCGTTCCGGCCTTTCATAAGCGCTCGCTAATAGCACTTGGCCCAAAAGTCTGTTAAAATCTATACGGGGGGATAATTTGTCTTTGTGTTCAAAATAAAGTCGGTATGTGTCCATGTGTGTGTGAGAGAGTTTGTGTGTATGTGTCAGAGTGAGTGATAAAATATTATGTCAGAGAGTGTGTGTGTGTGTGTAAGTATTTATGTTTAAAAAAATGTGCCGGAGTGTATGTGAGTGTGTGTGTGTGTGAAAGAGAGTTGTGTGTGTGAAAGTCAGTATAAAAACTTCGTGTCAGAGAATTGTGTGTGTGAGAGAGAGAGTGATGGAGTGTGTGCGTGTGAGCGAAAGTTTTCGCACACGTGAAAGAGTGGGAGAAGAGAAAGTTCGTGTGAAAGTGTGTGTGTGTGTATGTGTGGGACCCGAGTTCGATTCCCACTCAAGGCCAACACCAGTGACGATTATCTGAACCGGCCCTGGACCTCCCCCCCAGGTCGATTCAGACTCAAATGAGTAACCTGGTGCGATGTGTAAACATCGCCACGAGGAAGACAAAGGCGGTCGGGCGTGAAGCTGGGCACACCCCCCACGTGCACATTCACGGGTTGCTCGATAACAGCACATGTCCCGAACGTCTGTTCAGGCCATACGGGTGATCTTTGTCTTGTATCAAAGTGTAAGAACGCGCGCGTGCGTGTGTATGATAGAGAGCGAGAGGAGAGCTTGTGTAAGAAAGTGTGTGCGAGAGAGAGAGCCAGAGAGCGAGAGTGACCGTGAATTTATGTCTGTGCATGCGTGTGTGTGTGTACGTTTTCTTTGTCTAGAGCTGTGTGCGAGTCACCGCGCGAGTGTGCGCGTGTGCGTGCAAGTGCAGCGCTACGAACTCCGGCCACCCGAGTTCGATTCCCGCTCACGGCCAACACCGGTGACGATTGTCTGAATTGATGCTGGGCCTCCCCTAGGTCGACTCAGCCCTAAACGAGTACCTGGTGCGGTGTGTAAAACATCGCCACCGGGGAGTCAAAGGCGGCCGGGCGTGGTACTGGCCACCCACTCCCTCGTGTGCCGTGCCGGCCTTCATAGGTGATCGCTAACAGCACTAGCCCCTAACGGTCTGTTAAGGCTATACGGGGGATCTTTGTCTTTGTGTGAGCGTGTGTGTGATTGGGAGTATGTGTATGTGTGCGTGTATGTGATTGGGAGTATTGTGAGCGTGTGTGTGATTGGGAGTGTGTGTGTAGTGTGTATGTGATTGGGAGTATGTTTGTGCGTGTGTGTGATTGGGAGTGTGTCGTGTGTGTGAGTGTGAGCGTGTGTGTGATTTGGAGTGTGTGTGAGCGTGTGTGTGATTGGGAGTGTGTCGTGTGTGTGAGCGTGAGCGCTTAACTAATGCCTGCACGCGTGTGTCGAGGAAGGAATGCATGAGCACACGTGTTCCGCCATGTACGTGCATGCACAATATGTTACTGCACATCCTTAGTCATGACTGCATAAACATGCGATTAATAACTCGCAGCCCTTCGTCAATCGACTGTTGGATGAAGGCTTCTCTACACCGTGTGGGTCACGGTCGTTGTGTATTGACCATACTTCACCACGCGCGTTCAGACATCACTCGGGAATCGAACCGGGGTGGCCGAGTTCATTGCGCAGTGCGCTGATCACTTCGCGACCGCTCCGCATGTAGATCTTTACGCCTGTACACGACATCAAGGAATGCAAATAGGCGACATTTCGAGCCCTGAAAGTGCGTGCTCACGCCCCTGCTGGCGGAAGGGCCTTCACGAGAGGAAGCTCGAGAAGAGAGGAGGTTATTTGGCCTACTCTTCCACGCTGTCGAGACGTCTTGGAAGAAATAGGTGGGAGGGAGCAGAGAGCGTGTTTGTTGGGAGGGTGGGGGGCAGCGTTGGCGACCTGGGTTCGATTCCTGGCCACGGCTCCCATCAGCGGCATCGATCTGAACCCGTCCTGGTCTTGCCCTTGATCGGCTCAGCCTTAAATGAGTACCTGGTGAGATAAATGCGGACGGGTTTTGACTCTCTCATGGTGTGCCGAGATCGCCTTAATAGGTGCTCGCTAACAGCACTTTGACTCAAAAGCCGAAAGAGTCTACAAGGATAGAGAGATGTGTTGTGGGTGTGTGTGTATATATATTTTGTGCACCAGTGCAATTATATATATTTACACATGTACGTACTGGGTCTTCCCGAGGTCGACTTAGCCTTCAATGAGCACCTCGTTGTGGTGCGTAAACATCAACACTGTGGTGGAGACAAAGGCGGTCAGGCGTGGCCTTTTGGCCAGACCATCCATCCCTTGCTGCGCCGTGCTTGCCTTAATAGGTGCTCGCAAACAGTACTCGCCCCCGCCACGCCACCACAATCCCCGGCACTCGCTATGGGATCATCTCTGTCTCCGTGTGTCACCGCATGTGTTGTGTTAAACACGCGCGTGTCTGCGTGTGTGCGCCTGCACGCGCGTGTGTGAGTGTGTGTGGGTGCCCCTTGTATTTGCATGGCGATTTGCATTTGTATGGTATTCAATGTTTCACGCGATTTGATATTCATTGCATGTGTATATATGTTTTTAAGATTTATTTGCACACGCTGCCGTGGTACGCGTGTGCATTCTATGTGTATATGGTATTCCGTACGCGTGTGTATGTTGCGGTTGTGTGTGTGTGTGTGTTATTCTGTCCGCTCTGCGATTTGGGATGTGGCGTTGAGACGGCGAGGGGGTGGAGGCGAGGCGGGGGGATAAAGGTGGTGGTGGTTGTGGTTATTGTTGTGGAGGGGGGGGGTGATGTGGGTGGGGTGGGTGGAGTGGGGGCGGCGGTGGGGGGGATCAGTAGGAGGGGGCAGAAGGAAGGGGGTGAAGGGTGAGGGGGGTAAGGGAGGTGGGGGGAGGTGGGGGGCAGGACAGACCCCCCCCCCCCCACAACCGTCACGTGACCGCCCTAGTTAGTGGCAGAGCGAGATGTGACGGAGGAGAGAGGCAGGGGAGGAGGGGGAGAGAGAAAAGGAGAGAGGCAGGGGAGGAGGGGGAGGGAGAAGAGAGAGAAAGGGGGAGAGAGGCAGGGGAGGAGGGGGGGGGGGAGAGAAGGGAGAGCGCCGTGCGATAGAGCATACAGCACACACGGACAGACACGCGCTTGCTTACTGAGAGACACAAGCAGTGTGCAGAGACATAGCCAGCGCGAGAGCTGTGTATAGACATCGCTACAGACACAGCGAGACAGAGAGACAGAGAGAGGTCAGCATTATGGGATGTGTTTTAGGGAGAGATTATGCATCAGGCATTGTGAATTAGAGACAGGGGAGAGGAGAGGGCAGCATTGTGCAGGAGAGAGAGGGAGAGAGAGACAACGGGGAGAGATTGCACAGGGAGAGATTAGTGGGGAGAGAGGTTCTACTGAAGGCTTAGAGAGAGAGAGAGACAGATGTAGGTAAGGGAGAGTGGGATTGTGCATGATGGAGGTGGTATAATAGTGTCTGTCTGTGCAAGCAGGACGGATAGGATCGTGCAGGAGGGAGTAAGGGGTAGGGAGAGGTGCAGAAGAGAGGGTGAGAGACGCAGAGATTGTGTAGGAGTGTCCTGAATGTCAAGTATCGAATCATCCACTGGTGAGTGAATGCATTTACATTCACCACGCCGCAATCACACGCACGAAGACAAAGATTCCTCTCCCCCGTATAGTCTTAACAGACTGATGAGCCAAGTGCTGTTAGCGAGCACCTATTAAGGCCGACACGGCCCACGACAGTGTGAGTGGCCAGCACCACGCCCGACCGCCTTTGTCTCCCCCAGCGCGGACATTTAAGGCTGAATCTACCTAGGGGATGCCCGGGACCGGATCAGATATTCGTCACCGATGTTGGCTATGAGCAGGGAATCGAACCGGGGATCCAGGGGTTTCGTGTCGCAGTGCCGCTAACCACTACACCACCGCTCCCCAGAGTCTGACACTGCCACACGCGCGCGCACGAATGTTCACTTAATCCGGGGATTTTATTTATTTTAAGCAAAAAAATAATAATTGCTCGGGGGGGAAAAAAAAGAACTGAAAAACACATTGGCACATTTTTAATGATCTCCGACGGTGGGTTGTGTACGTAAATAAATGTGTGAATCGTGTGTTTAATATCACGCATTAAGCGTTCTGTAAGCCAGCGGAGATGCGGGAAGATGTTGGGGTGGTCGTGTGGGTCTCCTCCTGGCCAGGTCGGTCGTTGCTGCGATTGAATGAAGAGGCACGACAATGACTTGCTGCTACTGCTGATGATGATGATGGCGGTGGTGATGGTGATGATGATGGTGGTGGTGATGGTGATGATGGTGGTAGAGTGGTTAAGCGATGGTAAAGGGTTTTGATAAATTTGTTAGTGATGGTGTCGGGCATATTGACGACGAAGATTATTCTTTTGGTGGCGATCGTAGGGGATGGTTTCAGTGAGTTTTGTGGCAATGATGGTGAGGATGATTGTGGTGGTGATGGTGGTAGTGATTATGCTGGTGGAGATTATGGTGGTAGTAATGATTATGATTGTGGTGTTTTGGTTATAATGATAGTATCGATCGTTTTGATCATGAAGGTAGTCGGAGTGGTGGTGATTTCTGGTGGTGGTGGTGGTGGTGAATTTGGCATCAGGAAGGTCCAGGGGGCGATGTTGCTTTCCGTGTAATCCCTATTGAGCCATGTTTGAGCATCGGGGTGGTGCGGCCAATACCAGTTTACATTGTTTTTTTTAGTAATTGGCTATAGGAGAAAACAGGAGAAGCCAATGCAGAACAGGGGGGAAACGATACAAACGCCACGCAGAAAGGCGAACTCGAACCCAGGTCCTTGCTGCCAGGCACAACGTTAATAAGTGCACGCCACCCTCGTGCCCAAGGATGTTGATGTTATTATGATGAGGGTGGTGGTGGTATAATGATGTTGGTGATGGTGGTAATAGTCTAGAGGTGATTTTGATGAAGGCGGTGGCCGTGGTCACGGTGGTAACGATGGCGATGGTTGTGATGATTGTGCCGGTTTAATGATGGTGAAGAAGGGGCTGGAGGTGATGATGGTATTGCGGTTAAATGGTGGTGATGGTAGCGAATATAATGGTGACGGTGATGTTGATAATATAATTCATTGAAATGATGGCGATGGTGGTCGTTAGTAATCGTGGAGGTGATCGAGATGGTAGTGATGAAGATGACGGCAATCGTTATTGGGGATGATTATACGTCATTTTAGTGATGGTGATGAAGTTGACTTGTGTTAATGGTTGTGATGATGCTACCAGTGATTATAGCGATGTTCATGATGATACTAGTGATGTTAGTGATGATTATGGTTATGAAGATAGTAGAGAGATGGTACATCTTGATATTAATGATGAAGGTGAATATAATGGTGAGTGATTATTATGGTAGTAGTGATAACGTTATTCGTACAGTACTATGACAATGATAGTGCCAGTGATTAATACTTTTAGTGATATGGATCATGATGGTTGTGACGATGTTGGTGATGAGGTTAGCGATAGCGACGATGTCAGTAACGTTGATGCTTTACGTTCGCGATCTCGTGATGATATTCTTGGTTGTGATGATGATGATGTCGGTGATTGTGATGTCAGCGACTACGATGGCAGTGATTGTGATGATGTTAGCGATGGTACTACTATTGATGGTAATGCGAAGCGTCACCTCGCAGTCCGATAAGGTGACCGCACATTTGGCATTGATGGGCTTGAATGATTGATTTCACGTGCGTGTCTGTGTGTGCGTGGGGAGCGGTGGTGCAGCGGTTAGCGCGCTGCGCAACGACCCCGCCGACACAAGTTAGAGTCCCGCTCACGGCCACCAACACCGTTGACGATTATCTGAACTTGGTCCCTGGGCCTCCCCTAGGTCGACTCGGCCTCCAATGAGTACCTTGGTGCGGTGTGTAAACAAAAAAACATCGCCACTTAGGGAGATAAAAGCAGCCCGGGCGTGGTGTTGGCCAGCCACCCTCTCGTGTGCCGTGCCGTCCTTATAGGTGCTCGCTAACAGCACTTGCCCCAACAGTCTGTTCAGGCTATACGGGGGATCTTTATCTTTGTGTGTGTGCGTTCGTACGAATGTGCCGGGGTGTGTGGGGAGCGGTGGCGCAGCGGTTAGCGCGCTGCGCCGCGACCCCGCCCACCCGAGTTCGATTCCCGCTCACGGCCAACACCGGTGACGATTATCTGAACCGGGTCCCTGGGCCTCCCCTAGGTCGACTCAGCCTCAAATGAGTACTTGGCTGCGGTGTTTTAAACACTCGTCAGCAGAGGGACAGAGGCGGCCGGGCGTGGTACTGGCCACCCACACTCCTCGTGTGTCGTTGGGGCTTTAATAGGTGCTCGCTAACAGCACTTTGCCCAAAGTTAGTCACGGCTATACGGGGGATCTTTGTCTGTCCCGTACGCATGCGATTTCACACGACAGTGCACGTATACTGTACATGTACACGTGTGTCGGTGGGTCGTTATCTTTGTACGTCTGTCCGTGTGCACGTGTGTGTGTGTACGTGTGTGTGTGCACGTGTGTACGTGTGTGTGTGTGTACGTCTGTGTGTCGTGAGACACCACCACCACCCAACATGTCCAAACGAATTCATTGTGAGCGTCCACAAGCGGGTTGAGATCAATTTCCATAATTGATATTGTAAATGTTTTGAACGACGAGGCCAGCCAATGTTGGGCCAAAGTTGGGCCAATGTTGGGCCAACGTTGGCACTAATGCCACTCCATTCGAAACGTAGGGCCAACGTCTGTATAACGTTGCGTGTATACAACTTGGCGGGATGCACTGCTCTTGCTATTCCAAGTGTCGAGTTGTTTTGCGAGTGCGGGTTAGGAACGTTGCATAAAGTGTCAACCTCCACGGAATGTCTCCACCTTCGCGTTATTTCCTGGGACACTCTTTGAGTGTAAAATTGTCCGTGTGACAACGGCAACAAACTACCCCCCCCCCCATCGCAATTTCCCCTCGCGAATAACAATGATAACATCAGTGGCGGGTTCTCTGGGGGCCTCCCTCTCTCGATAGCGACTCGGGCCTTCAATGACCACGAAGCACGTGTCCGTGACCCGCTCGTGTAGCCGTGCCGGCCCAAATAGATGCTCGCAAACAGCCCGTTAAGGCTACACAGGGATCCTCTTCACTATCAACGCGTTTGCCATTCTAACAGTGACTGCTGTGACTGTGTAAGGCTCTCTAGAGTGCACTTAACGCACACACACACGCACTCACTCCATATCCACCGCACAGCATATATTCATTACCACCAACGGCCACCTCCCTCGTGCATGGCAACTCATCATACTTCCCCCCCGATCGCCTCCCTCTCGCCTACACCTATAACGTCTCCCACACAGTGTAGACATCCACTGCTGTCTCCAATAACATCCAATCTACTATGGCATCTCCCCACTGTTCATTATGTGGCTATCTCCCGTAGCAGTTATCTCCAGCAGCCTATTATTTAACCATACACTCGTTTCTATTATTTTGCAGAATCTCACTCGGCTTTACATATAGCAAGACCCTTTTAATGTGCTGCCTGTAGCATACTGTACCTTTTATCTCAAAGCATGTTCTACACCATCTCTTGATCGCATCAATAAGCTGTCCCATCTTCTGCGTGCTATCTCATATGTCGCGCCACTTTTCTCCTTGAACGTGCATCTTCTTAGAATTCAGAATTTTGCTGACATTTCGAATTGGCCTATATTCTGGCGTAGTCAGACCAGCAGCCCGTGAAGGAAAAAAATCTCCTGGAGAACTTGGCACTTGGCCTTAAAAAAATGACAGGCGACTCGGGTTGACTGTAAACAAATATGGATATGCGGCGCCAGGGAGACGATTCGAGTCCGTACTCGAGTTTAGTGGCTCATGGAAATGTAGTAATTGTGTCTGTGTCTCTGTCTCTTGCCTCAGGCTGTGCTTCGAGTGGGAGAGACAAAGAAGGACTTGCGAGGGAGACCTCTCGATCAGAGTTTCTGTGTTCGTAGGTCCTGCCTCTCTCACGGCCCCTGAAGTTCTCTGTGCAGTGAAGGCCCAACTATAAGACTGCAAGGGCTCACTCCTCAGGCATCCACTCCAGGCTTCAATTGCTTCAAGGCCCAATTCTTCAACAACTCAAGGTATTAGTCTTCAAGCCTTCAAGACCCTGTTAAGTTCGACAAAATCTGAAGTGCTCACTCTTCAAGGCCTAAAGATCCAATTAAGGGTTCAAGGTCCCACTCCTTAAGGTGTGAAGGATCAACACTCCACAAGGACCCTCGGACCCAGGAGTCCCACAGACGACGCCTCAGTCAGTGGTCGATGACCGGGTTGGCCACTGTGGGGCAAAAATGGACGCAGCCCCAGGTACAAGGTCAAGCTGAAGGCCAAACATGACGAATTGACGGCCAGTGTTATTTGGCAGTATTAGTAATGATTCCATTTATTATAGTGTTATTGGGAGTAAGGAGTTTCTATACTCTGTTGTGTACGTGTTAATTGAGACTTTATATTGTGAATGAGACTTTGCACACTTAATTTTTTTTACAATTAAAAATTATTGGTACTGAATTAAAATATTTAGTACAGACGATTAGTAGGTCAAAATCCGAATCTCAATCCGGTTTGGGAAGAAAACCCTGAACTGGACCTTGAACTGTGTTGCCAACCGGATCCGGATCTAATCATTTGGATTTAGACTGAATTATCTCCAGTTGCAGATTGAGACCTCAATCAGTGCCATTAGATTTTCCAAATCAGCGGAAGCGATGAGCACAAGGAAGAACACTCCCAAACTATGAATGTGCGCTCGCAAACACGAGGCGCTCCAACAATTCGAGGTGGATCGAGCGAGCCAATGGCTGCAACGAAGACGATGACAACGCCACTCGGGTGGACGAGGAGGTGGTGCAGGAGGAGGAAGAGGGCGTCGACGGGGACGCGAGCGGTGCCGACGATCGGACAGAATCTCCTTCTGACACTCGCGCTCTCCTGCTTCCTCATTTTCTCTGGAACAACGGCATCCGGAACGGGAAACGTGACCGGATTGGACGCTGGCCCCACAAAAATGGAATCGTGGGCTGGGCTCGGCGGGATCGGAGCTGGAGCTGAGGACATTGAGCAGATCCTGAAGACACTCGCCATCGCCGCTGCCCGAGCCGGAACCGGTTTCGGAGCCGGAACCGGAACTGGATGGGGCGGCGCTGGCTGGAGAGGTGGGCGCGGCGCCGGCGGTTGGGGTGACCCCGACGAGAGCGAGGGGGCCCTTGGGGGTGGCTGGGGATCAAGCACTCTGACCTTGACCGTATGGGAGAACGAGCCAGCTGGGACCCTCATCGGTGATGTGAGCGCCGCCTTCCGAGCTCCTGCAGCAGGTGATTGCAGCGATGGCAGTGGTGGTAGTTCAGGTTGTGGTGGTGATGTGGCCTGTGCTAGAGTGGATGTGGTGGTTGCGATAGTAATGATTTTAGTGATGGTTGTGGAGGTAGTTTAGTTTGTAGTGGTTCAGGTTGTAGTGGAGATGTGGCCTGTGCTAGAGTGGATGTGGTGGTTGCGATAGTAATGATTTTAGTGATGGTTGTGGAGGTAGTTTAGCTCATTGTGGTTCAGGTTGATTTGAAGCTTTCGTGACTGCTGGAATCCATACTCTTTGATTCTTTCGGTAAAGTCACATAGGTAGAAATAAAATTAAATAAATCACGAAGTTTCGAACGCAACACAAGCGTTCGTCTTCAGGTGAAAATCGCGATAGCTGCGATGTCTGCTGCGAGCAACATAATGCCTGCTGCCTTGGTTCAGGTTGTGGTGGTAATGGGGACTGTGCTCGGGTGAGTGATGGTGATTTGCGGTGATGGTGGTGACCAAGGCGATGTAAATGATATAAGTGAAGGTTATAGTGGTAGTGGAGAAAGCGTATATTCGATTTGAGTAATTTGCAGGTAATTTTATCAAATATGTGGCCCACGACGTTGGCACACAATGGCCAACTCGAGTGATGGACATCATGAGAACTTTAAATTCCCCTGTGAAGCAGACGGCATGTGTTTTTTTTGGTTAATACACCCAACAGTAATAACCAGGGTGGCCGCTGGATTTGATCCATGAACCTCTGTAACAAGCAGTAAACGTGCTACAAATAGTCCATGTTACTGCCCATATCAGGAATGCTGTTTTTTTAGCTGTATTGATTGGCCAAAGGGTTTTTGAGTTTTTTTTATTTGAAAGCGCCCTGGGACGCTCCGCATGAAGAACGATAAATTCTTGCAATTTGGTTTCTACTGTATACCTAACATCATCATTCTCACCACATAATCACATCATTATAATAATAACCATCATCACCATGATCACTAAACCCTCTCGTCTCTACAGGCGCCGCCACCAACGGCGATGACGGGAAACCCTCGTCTCCATTTTCCGCTGATGGTGTCCATGCCCCATCATCATCGTCTTCATCGTCATCATCGTCATCAGATCCCGGCAAAGTCCCACTCGACCCGTTGGCACATGCGGATGGCACCGTGCGCTTCCTGGTGGTGCCGGCGGATGGTGGCGACGGTGGCGACGATGGCGGAGGAGACATCACGGTGGATGTATTCACGGGGGAGCTGCGCACGGCGCGCGTGCTCGACCGCGAGACGCGGGACCGCTACCACTTCGTCGTTCTGCCTATCGCACCGCTCCTCTTCACCGCCTCCTCGTCGTCGTTGCCACTCGACTCCCCCGTCCGCGTCACCGTGCGAGTCCTCGACGTCAACGATAACGAGCCGAGGTTTGGATCGCGGCATGCGGCACGCGGGGACGCCCGCCACGATCTCTACGATGTTGGTGACCCTGGAGGTGATGACGGCACCAAGGAGGATGAGAAGGTGGGTGGTGCACCGTGCGCTCGCGGAAATGTTGGTGCGATCGCAGTGTGGGCAGGTGATGGGGTTGAGGATGGTGATCAATGATGCTAATGATGAAGCTGATGTTGGTGTTTGAGATGAGTTTGACATCGAAAGAGTTGCTGCTGATGCTGTTGCTGCAACTGGTTAGGTGGCCGATGACATCAATGACAGGTGTGCAATTGTCAGATGAGGCCAACGATACAGACGACGTTGGTAACAGTGGTCACAAAGATACTAACCATCACCCAAAACCCCACTGCAGGTTCGTCTGGACATCTCTGAGGGGGTCCCGGTTGGGGCGCGTTTCTCCCTTACGCCGGCATGGGACCCCGACGAGGGGACACATGGTGTGCAGGGGTACACCCTCTCCGATGACGATGACGACGACGGCAGCGAGACCGACACCAAACCCATGGATGCCGGCTCCGTCCCGACCCAAGATGACCGACCCCGTGGCGAGCAGCGGCGTCGCCTGCCATTCTCGCTTGAGTGGGACGTCTTGGCCGAGCGGCTGGAGCTGGTGGTGGTGTTACCGCTGGACCGCGAAGCCCGCCCTGGCGGGTATCGGCTGCGGGCGCGGGCCCACGACGGCGGGGCGCCGGCACGCGTGTCGCGGCCCGGCCTCGCCGTGCGTGTTGTCCTGGGGGACGAGAACGACCAGGCGCCCGCATTCTCACGGCGCCGCTACGGCGCCAGCGTGCGTGAGGACGCGGCGCTTGGCACGAGCGTTGCGCGCGTGCGGGCAAGCGACGGAGACCAGGGCATGAATGCACGGGTGGGTGGAGGGGTCTGGGGATGGATTGTGCATCTGCATGTGTGTACATGTCTACACACGTGTGTAGAGAGATTCGTGCTTGATGCACTATGAACTTCACTTATATCGTCTCTATCACCTTGGCCCCCACCATCATTACAATCACTATCACCACAACCACCCTTCCCTGTGGTTCCTCAAGCTCTCCGACTCATCCTCTCACTCTGTTCAACCCTTCTGCATACTCCAATGTTCACCCTCCTCCCACACCTCTTCCTTACCCACCTCCCATCCATAACCCTTACTGCTCACTCTTCTTCCTCCTCCTCTCTCCCCCCCCTTGCCTCACCGCAGGTTCGCTATGAGCTGGACCGTCGTCTCGGTGACCCTGGCGGGTTTTTCTCGGTTGACCCGCGCTCCGGCGTCGTCCGCCTGCGCCGCCGCCTCGATTTCGAGTCCCAGCACCGGCACGAGCTGGTGGTGGTGGCACGCGATGGGGGGGCGCCCCCCCTCAGCGCCGCCGCCTTCCTCTCGGTGCGCGTCGTCGACGTCAATGAGCACCCCCCTCTCATCAGCGCCATCCTCTTCAGGTCGCCATGGTGATGATGGTGGTGGAGGAGCAGGGGAGGGTGATGGAGATGATGGTGAGATGATGGGCAGGATGACATTGGTGAACTGGGTCAGACCATGAACATGAGACTTGGGAACCCGATTTAAATACGGGTGGGTGGTAGGGACCCACATTTGAACCCAGGATCTCAGGAGTGCTGGCTCAGTATTTATGACCTATGATCCACCTGGGCATATCCTATGTCTTATTGTTGATGTCATCATTAGAAGCAGGAATTTCCATATCATCAACAGCATCAACATCATGTCATCACCATTCTCAGCAGAACCATCGTGAAAAGCATGATGATGATATTTCTGCGGCTGATGGTGATTATTATGCTAACGTTTTACTGGTTGCTTCTGATGTTTCAGCTGTTGATGCTGGTGATGATGACAGTGATTTTGGTAATTCCGATGCTGTTGCTGATGTTATGCTAATGGTGGTACATTTAACGTTATCGCGATGATAGTGATGCTGCTTTTCCTGCTGTCAATGTTAATAGCGTTGCTCCTGCTGATAGTTCTGATGATCATAGTAATGCAGCAGCTGATGACGTTGATGCAATGAAATGATGCTGCTCACCAAGTGACTGCTGCTGATAATGATGTCAATGATGCTGACAAAGTCGCTGCTGTTGCTGCTCATGTTGGCAGTGTTGCGACTTAATTACTTTAACGATGTTGACACAGCTGCTGGTGCCGTTAACGATGCTGCTGTTGCCAGGGACGATGCTAACGTAACTGTGTCGATGATCGCAGGTTCGTCTCCACGGGTCCTCGTCGGGGTCGTGAGCGAGGATGCACCTCTGGGCCTCATCGTCGCCCGTGTCTCCGTCCATGACGCCGACCTCCCCGACCCCACTGCCCTCCCCGGCCCCCCCTCTTCTCCCGACCTCGTCGCCTGGCCCGGACCCCCACGGAACGATGGTAATGACAATGACCACGAGGGAGAGAAGGAGGAAGAGGAGGAGGATGAAGAGAGTGACGAGGCCAGCCGAGGGAACGGAGGTAAGGAGTGTCGCCCACACTGTACACACTGAGCAAAATCACTCGGAATACGTACATGCAATCTCATTGTGTCTCAGAAGCGAAGCAGGTTTCAGCCTGCATTGTGCTCGGGTAGGTGGTGAGCAGCAGAGGACAGGGCAGCAAATTCCAGCGTGGTGAAGAATGGTCAGATAACCTCCACAACTGCGCGGCGTGGGTAGGCCATCATCCAGCAGTAGATTTTTAAAAAAGGGTCATACATGTACTTCACCACTATGTTTGTGCCTGATTAGGTCTGCTTTGAGGCCACGTGAATTGTGGATTGCTCGCTGGAAAGAGGTCATGTGACAGACCCAGGTGTAATGTATTAACTGGCTGAGATGAGTGGCAGAGAGCACCACCTGTTCTGCTCACTGTGGCACACATGCACACTTGCATATGCACTCCCATGGGTTTCTTATGGATATATTCACCCCTGCCATTTGAATTTCTATCACTGGCTCAGGATGGTGGCAGACACTGCCACATTGCTCCTCAGCAGAGAGATGCTGAATTTGCCTTGGACATGGAGACAGAGCCCCTGCTTATCATTGTAGACTAATAAGGCAAGTACTATTAGCGAGAACCTGTTTAGGCCAGCAAAAGGCACGAAAATATACATTTCCAAAGTAAAAAATTAAAACCCAAAACTGGAACCCAAATAATGGTTGTAGCAACAAAACATAAGCCGGGTAAGGTTATGGACTGACATTGTGACAACTTTCCTGGGTGACTGTTGCCCAGGAGATGCTCAGCCAGCATCACGCGACGACTCCCAAGATGGCGGCGACGACTCGCAAGATGGCGTCTGGGATCCAAGCGGAGGAAATGGCGGCGCCGGAGGTGGACGCCCAAGGTCGGTTCACCTTGCCAGTCGATTTCTTAATCCTAGGATCTGGCGCATGACAATATTTAACAAGGAAGAACAATCATGCATATGCATGGGTTCTGTAACACTCTGGGCGTGCGTTTGTCCTTGAGAGTATTTAATTAGAGATAACGTTACACGTCAAACCGCAAAAAGAGATGATGTCATCGGGAGGGGCAGGCGGAGAGGAGGCGAGCGTGTCTCGGCCATTATGGCACCAAGGTCAAGGGGAGATGAAAGCGGCCAGGCGTGGTGCTGGCTACCTTCCCTCTTTGAGCATAGTGCCAGCCTTAATAGGTGTTCACAAGCAGCACTTACCCCAACTGTTCAGGCTAAAGGGGATCTTTGTCTTTGTGTATACATGTTTGCATACAATTGTACGTACACGTGTGGCCGTGCATGTACACAGGAGAGTGCGTGCATACAGTAGGTTTGAGTGTACATATATGCATGTACACGTGATAGTGTTGTGTATACAGTCTATGGGCATGTACACTTAACAGAGTTTGCTCAATCGACCCCATTGGTCGCTCGCTCACGCTCGCTCACAGTCGCCCGCGCTCACCCAGGCTACCCACGACGCTCACGCTCTCGGGGGGCGAAGGCGTCTTCGAGCTCCTTCCCTCGGCCAGCGCCATCACCGCTTCCTCCTCCTCCATCTCCGACGCCGGCACCGCTCCATCGCCCGCCCCGCACAGCGGCACTGGCGCGGCGGGGGGCACCGGCGGCTCGGGGGGCGTCTACCTCCTGCGTGTGAGCGGCGCCCTGGACCGCGAGGCGCGCGGGCGCTACCGCCTGACACTGCGCGCGCGCGACGGCGCGTGGCCCCCGCTCGAGTCGACGGCCGTGCTGGACGTCCTGGTGGACGACGTCAACGACAACGACCCTGTCTTCGTCCCCTCGTCGTCGTCCTCGGACGCCTTGGCCGACGTGCCCGAGAACGCTGCCCTGGGGACGTGGGTGGCGCGGGTGTCGGCGTCGGACATGGACGCCGGAGAGAACGGGCGCGTGTGTTACGCCGTCGTAGGAGCGCGAGCGGCTGGAGGTGACGACGGCACTACCGCCGACGGAGGTGACCGCGCTGTGCTGTGGGGTTTCACGGGTAGGAAGAAGTACGGCAAGCAGAACCATCCGTGTAGTTTATGGGAGGCGATCTGTGTGGAGTTTCTGTCGGTGGCTCGGGGCTGCTGATAGAGATGAGAATCAGCCCACGTGGGACACCTTTGGCTCAGAGAGATGTTGAGTGGTCTGTGCAGTGGCAGTGAGGTAGCACGGTTGACATAGGTCCTGGCACAAATAATGAAATAAGCCTTCCCCTCTCCAATATCCGCCCTGATTGTAGCCCGGCACCTGAGTCGTTTTGACCCATGGGTCCAAGTGCAGTTACACCAGCTGCACACTCTATTCATATTATCAATCATAATGCAAAGCACTCAACTGTAAGGTGGACATTGAATTCGCTGTGGCATAATAATCGTAGTCAGTCATCGACAGCTGACCATAATGCACTGGTTTTCGTGACCCAAATCCCAAGTTTTAAATGTTTCCTCTTTGTTTTTTCTCTGGCAGACGGTCGAGCGTGGGAGTGTGCGCACACATCGATATCTTCATCATTGTCCGACGTGGGGGGCTGGTTCTCGGTGGACCCTGCCACGGGGGTGCTGAGTGTGGCCGGGGCCCTGGACCACGAGCGTGCTCCCCGCGGGGTGCTCGTTACCGTCGCAGCGAGCGACGGGGGCGCCCAGCCCCGCGTCACCAAAGCGACCCTGCTCATCAGCATCGCCGACAGCAACGAGTGCCGCCCCGAGTTCCGTTTCCCCGGCGACCGGGAGTTAAACCTGAGCGTGGCGAGGTCAGAGGCCATGGTCGGGAAGTGCCTCGGCAAGGTGAGCGCGCAGACTAATTGGCAGCCGGGCAGCAGCTTGGTCGCACTGGTGAATCCTAATTAGGAGGGCTTAATTTCTCACTCGGTATTTTCCAGAATGAAAATGTCACATATGTGACTTGATTTGATGTCACATACATTTGTGTGTCTCTATTAAAAGGAGTTTACCTTCAGGACAAGGACGTTAAATGCATGTACTGTCCTTAAGGGCATCTGTTTACCCGAAGTGCTGTTCATTCACGTTTTTTTGCACAACACCACTACATGGACTACTGGATACCCACCACCGTACACACACGCCACCGTACACACCCTGCAGAACACACACCGACGCGCTCACACCATCACACACACCACCGTGCACACACACACACTGCACACGCACACTGCCGCACACCACTGCACATGCACCAATGCACACACATCGCAGTATCATAAGGAAAAAAATTAAGCGAGATGGATGCGGCATGCCAAAATAATTCCAGACTGTTTTGGAATTGATTAGGACGAAACCGGTGTTAATGTGGTTGTCTGGTATCGAGTGTCAGGATTATATCCTCCCTGTCCAGCCATTGCCATGGTAATACCGAATTTCCACCAATGGCCCAGGGTCGCCAACGGAGGTATGATAAGTCACACTGATGATCTCTAATTCGGTCGAGACGAGCATTGAGCATTAATACAGCTGTCACCAGTGGTACTCCTCTGTCGATACATAGCCCTGCCATTAAAATTAGGAATTTAACATCTGCCAGTTGAGAAGAGTGCTGATCCATGCTTGGCTGAGTAATGGGACTCAATAGCTTGGCTTGTCTTGTGTAGGATAGGCATGATGATTTCTAATATTATGAGGCTCGTTTTGATGCAGTTGTCATGTACAATATACCAGCTCAGCGTTGATGATGCCCAATAATTAGGAAACTGGTATTAAATTCAGCTGTCAAAGAGAGACGTTGATGCTACATTAGTAGTGGTTATCTCTTATGTGGGTTAAGCCTGCATTGACGTAGTTGTCATGCATGATGTACCAGTGCCAACACGACATTGACTTTTATAATAAGTTCAAAGCTGTTAACGCAAATGGCATATTGCTTTCCCACCACTTCTCTTTAACCGTGCCCCCGTGGCAACATGAGGAACGCAAGGAATTGTGGGGGAATGTCTCCCATGATGCATAGCGAACACGAGCGTGAATCGTTTGGGGATTTTGTGAATTTATTTGGGAGAGCGGAAAAGTGTGAGTGTTTTTCTTCCAACCCGAACTTTTTTTTCATTGACGTAAAAAAAAAGTGTTTTCTCCCAACAAAGTCGCGGCTTTGTTGGAATTGGGAGAGAATTGCTGTTTCGCTGACTGTGTAATTTGTTAATGTCCATTCAAACATCCGACAAAACGTTCTAAGCGAACGTGTGTAAATGGTACAGCCGTACGTACATATGTGTATGTTCACCCGCCCACTCATATATATATATATATACGCGCAGACACACCCACCCACCCAGTCTTACATATATACACAGACAAACACACCCGCCCACACCCACTGACATGTATACACACTCACCCGCTCACTCGTATATACACCGAGTAGACGTTTACACACCCACTATTACATAAAAGAATATACAACATGCATAAGACTATACAGAGTGTACGTCTTTGACACATGCACAATACAAAGATCTCCCGTAGGACCTTTAACAGACTTTGGAACAAGTGCTGTTAGTGAGCACCTATTAAGGACCCCACGGCACGCAAGAGAGGTGGTGTGCCCAGCACCACGCTGATGATTACACACTGCGATAGGTACTAATTTGAGGCTGAATCGACCTAGGGGGGAAGCCCTGGACCATTTCAAATATTCGCCATTGTTATCGGTCGTGAGCGGGAATTGAACTCAGGTCACCGGGTTCGGAATGGAATGCGCTAACTACTGCGCCACCGCTTCCAAAAACACGCAGACACAGACGCGCACACACACATACACAAACGCCCTTCATGTTAAAGCAGATATTGTGTGTTCACAGAGGAGTGTACGCGCACACCTGCTGCACGCGTGAATGACTGATCAGCGGAAAGGTTTTGAGTGAGATATTTTATTTCACACCGGCATAAACCAACAAGAATGTGTCCCAGGTTGGGAAACGTCACCTCGAACTCAAACCCGGTCATTAATTCTCCATCCGACCTCAAGCCTGGGAGTAAAGGAGCCTTGTTGTCAATCTTTGAAGTCGGTTGCCTCCCTGAAAATGTTTTTTATTCCTCCGAGGTCTAAGGTCGACAATCAACGCCGGTGCTTTCAGGCCTTCCTAAGGTCGTTCCGCCTGCCCACACGGCACATGCGTCAGTGTCTGCTCATTCCTGTGCACGAGTGGAAGCATTCGCACGCGGGCACAAAGAAATCCCATTTTAGCCTCAGCAGACTGTTGGGGCGAGTGCTGTTAGCGAGCAAGCCGAGTTAGGCCGGTGCGTTACTTTAGGGGGATGCTGTGGCCAGCGGCAAGTCCGGCCCGCCTTTCTCTTACTGATGTCGACACATTGTAGCAGGTACTCATTTAAGACTGAGTCAACCTAGGGGAAAACCAGGACGGGTTCAGTTTATAAGGGAGAAATGAGGAGTGAGATCGAGAAAGAACAAGAGAAACGGAGAAACCCGGAATATTCTTCGTACAGAAGAAGAGAGAACGAAGGTCTAGGGAGAGTGCAGAGATGTGAGAGACAAAGGAAGGTGAGAGATGTAAAACATCGTAGCGAGAGAGAAGGAGAGACACGAAAGAGCGGAAATGAGAGACACGGAGGTTTCGGGAGAGTTGAGAGAGGCATGGGAGGAAAGGGGGAGAGGTGTGAGGAAAAGAGAGAGAGACGAGGGTGGGAAAGGGAAAGACAGATGGGGTTAGACAGAGGTGAGTCGTAGAGCAGACGGGAGAGAGAGATTGCGGGAGATGAAAGAGGGGAGATGAGAATCGGGGAGAGAGCGGAGTGTGAGTGGAGAGAGAGAGTGAGGTGACGAGGGTGTGAATTCAGAAGGAAGAGGCTGTGAGGGAGGGTTGCCACATTTTCCACAGACTATAAACCTGGACACGTTTCTCAGTCCACCTACGTCTATGATCAAAATGGTGCAGTTACAGAATACTTCTAGATTTGAAGTTTTCGTGACTGCAAGGATCCATACTCTTTGGTTCTTTCGGTAAAGTCACGTAGGTGAAAATCATAATAAAATAAAAAAGTGAAAAAACAACCAAATTTAATTTTGATTTAATTTGGTAGTTTTTTCACTTTTTTATTTTATTATTATTTTCACCTACGTGACATTACCGAAGTCACAGTATACTGTTATGTGAAATGTAATACAATACCGGTACCAGTTCTTGGTACAAATCAATGTCTGCGACCCTAACATAGATGCCAATTTCCGGACTATCCTGGCCAACCCAGACAGGTGGCAACCCTCTTGTGTGTTAGAGGGGATATTGTGAGGGGAGAGTTTAAGGAGAGAGTGGTATGAGGGGAAAGTGTTATGGGATCGGGTGATGGGATGCTGAGAGGAGAGAGAGATGGGAGAGTGTAAGGGGTGAGCGAGGGAAGAGAGTGGGTGAGTGGACAGTGATGGAAGGATTATTTTATTAATTGATTATTTTATTAATCCATGATGGATGGATTATTTATTTTATTTCTATTATTACTTTTAGTAATTTTTTATTAAATTTTTTACCTACGTGACTTTACCGAAAAAACCTAAGAGTAGTGATGGAAGGGTGTGAGGGGAGAGGGTGATGGGAGAGTGAATGAGGGAAGAGATGGTGATGGGTGAGAGTGTGGAGAGAGTGTGAGTGTGAGGAGTGTGAGAGGTTTATTAATATAAGAGTGGTGGCAGAGAGTGAGGGGAGAGTGAGGAGTGAGTGACGGTGTGAGGAAAGAGGATGATAGGATATTGATGGGAGAGTGTGAGGGGGGAGAGAGAGGGCATAGAGTGGGAGTGTGAGGAAATAGTGTGAGTTAGTGTGAGGGACAAGGGTGAGAAGATATTGGTGGGAGAGTGTGAGAGGGAGCTAGAGTGAGAGGAAAGGGAGAATGCAAGGGGAGAGAGTGTGGAGGAGAGAGTGTGTGAGTCTGTCTCGTCAGATAAACGCGCTCGCTGCGTGATCTGATCGCTGTGAATGCGAATGTGTCGCTGTGCGTCACTGACTGCACGCGTGTTTGTGTGTAACTGTGTGTGTAATTGTGGCACAAGCGTCGTGGTCAACGTCACCGCCACTTAGTGGCGAATGGCGGTTGTTGTTGTTGTTGTGTAATTGTGTTTGTGTCTGTGATTGTGTGTGTGATTGTGCATTCACGCATGTGCATCCATTGACTGACTGTGTGCAGGTTGAGAGTGCCCGCGGAGCTGTGTGTCATTGCACGTGTGCGTGTGTGTGTGTGATGTGTCCGTGTTGTGTGATGCTCGCTTTGTAGGGAGCGGTGGCGCAGCGGTTAGCACGCTGCGCTACGAACCCGGCCACCCGGGTTCGATACCCGCACACGGCCAACACCAGTGACGATTATCTGAACCGGTCCTGAGCCTCCCCTAGGTCGACTCAGCCTCAAATGAGTACCTGGTGCGCTATGTAAACATCGCCACTGGGGAGACAAAGGCGGTCGAGTGTGATGTTGGCCACCCGCCCACCTCGTTTTCCGTTCCGGGCTTCATAGGTGCTCGCGAACAGCACTTGCCCCAACAGTCTGTTAAGATTTAACACAAATCTGGCTGTCGCCTGATGAAGCTGGTTGTAATTACTGGCGAAACGTCGTGCTCAGATTGTAAATGTTGTGGCTTGGCTCTCCAAAACACCGGTGTGCTGTGCTAGTGACGAATTGGCCACGTTCTGTTTACGTGACAACCCTTACTAGTTGGCTGTGTCGAGTGGTGGTGGGTTTAACAACACATTTATATATTTATGTGATCTAACCCAAAAACCTCTTATGTTATGAAAGTCTGTTAAGTCTATACGGGGGATCTTTGTCTTTGTAAAGGTGCGCGTTTATGCAAACGTCAGTGTGCGTATATTTTTGAGTGTTTGTGTGCCGTTCCCTGACTATACAAGGAACATGTGTCTTGTGTTTGCAGGGGCTCATAACTGTGATGTTGATGACTATGATGGCAAGGATGATTATAAAGTAAGAATGCTGCTGCTGATGATGCCGCTGTTGCTGGTACTGACGGTGTTGGCCTTGCTGCTGCTGCTTCTGATGTTGCAGCTGCTGCTGATGCTACGACCGTGCTTAACACAAATCTCATTCCTGTTTCGGCATTCGTTTTCAGACAAAGAAGAATTCTTTTAACCCACCGAGGTTTTTTTTTGCGATATTTTTTTTTCAAAAGAAATTCGCTAAAAATTCCCAGCCTTTGCCGGAGTCAAGTTTCATAGTCAGACGAACAGAGAATTAATCATGTGCGCACACACACATGTACACACATATACATACGGTCATTACACACACACATATCTGTGCACAGACGTGCATACCTACACGTGAGCACACATACACACAGATGTACACATACATACGGTCACACACACATCTGAACACAAGACGTGTATACCTACACGTGGGCACATACACATGTACACAGTCACGACACACACATCTGTACACAGAAGAGCTTACATTCACGTGGGCATATACAAACACACATGTACACATACATAAGTCACTACACACACACATCTGAACACAATACGTGCATACCTACACGTGGGCACACACGCACACACATGTACACATACATAAGTCACTACGCACACACATCTGCACACAAGACGTGCATACCTACACGTGGGCACACACACGCACCATCATGTTGGTCACACCATCGCATCGCGCATCATGCTGACTTTTAATCGGCGCTCGCTAACGGCGCTTGCCCCGACGGCCCCCATAGGCTACGACGGGGAATCTTTACGCACGGACGTGCAGCAGCAGTAGCAGCGGCACACAACGATAGCGAGCGTGGTTAAGTGATTTACGCCCCTTAGCGTGGAGACGCGATCACGGATAACAACAAAAATCCCGTGAAAGCCAAGACAGGTGGGTGGATCCGAGCAGACACGCGCGTGTCCTATTCGTCTTGTGCGCGTGGGGGAGGGGGGAGCGGTAGTGTAGTGCGCAGCGCTACGAACCCAATTCCTGCTCACGGCCAACATCAGTGACGATCATCTGAGCCGGTCACTGCGCCTCCCCTAAAGACTTGCTCGGTCTTAAATGAGTAAGCTGCTGGTGCGGCGTGTGAACATCGCCACTGGGGAGACAAAGGCGGCTGGCCACTCAAACCCATCATCGTGTGCCTCGCCGGCTTTAGGAGATGATCAGCGCTTGCCCCAACAGTCTGCCGAAGGCTACACGTGGGGCATCTTTGTCTTGAATGTGTACAACGAAGATTATTCGGTGAAACAGAAGGAAAAAAATCGGCACGTTTGTCAGTCACACTGTGGCCTTAAAAGGGAAACAGAATATTTAACAGGTGACAATTCGTGCCGTGTCCGCGATCCATAAACACATAAAGAAGACACGTGCTATGAAGAGTGGACATTCTCTATTATATATTTTCTTCCTTTTAAGTCCACAGTGTTATTGACTAACGTGTTGAGTTTTTTGGTTTTGCCGTATGTACATAAGTGAGAGTTGTATGTTAGGACTGTTTGTATAATCGTGTGTGTGTGTTGGCATGTACACAATTATGTATGCATGTTAATGTCGATGTTATATTGTATATCCGTGTGCATTATGTGTGAGTGTATATATTGTGTGTGTGTGTACGTTACCATGTATATTTCTGCAGCAATGTTAGCGTGTCTATATGTTAGTACGATATACCTTGGTGAGTGTGTGCGTGTGTCAGTGGGGCCATATGGAATCGCTCTTCCCAAAAATGCGTCAAATCCTGCTGATGAGGCTGCCGCAGAGGCACGCGGGGTGGTTTGCACACCCCACTGTGTGCACACCCCACCGTGTGCACACCCAACCGTGTGCACACCCCACCGTGTGCACACCACACCGTGCGCACACCACACCGTGCGCACACCACACCGTGCGCACACCACACCGTGCGCACACCACACCGTGCGCACACCACACCGTGCGCACACCACACCGTGTGCACACCCCACCGTGTGAAGATGCACCAAACCGTGCACATACCACACCATACACACGCCGTGGACACCCCATATCGTGTATACACCTAGTAAACGTGAAGCAGTATACACCACACCGTGCACACACCGTGCACAGCGCACACACAACGCAATGTACCCCCTACCACCGTGTACAAACCACACCCTCTACATATAATCAAGTGTATATGGAACACACACCGTACACATAGCGTGTACACAAAGCTCTGCAGTGGACACACCACCCCGTGTACACACAAGGTACCCAACACACCGTGCATATTCCATGAACAGGCCACACCAACCAAGACGGTCTGTTCACAACACACTGTGTGTGTGAATACGTGAGTGTGCTGGTGCGCCTCGTGTGCGAGAGGGTGTACAATTGTCTGAACCGGTCCTGGGCGTCCCCTAGGTCGGCTCAGCCTCAAATGAGTACCTGGTGTGGTGTGTAAAACATCGCCACTGGGGAGACAAAGGCGGCCGGGCGTGGTGTTGGCCACCCACCCCCTCGTGAGCCGTACCGGCCTTCATAGGTGCTCGCTAACAGCACTTGCCCCAACAGTCTGTTACAGGCTATACGGGGGGTCTTTGTCTTTGTACGTGTAGCGTGTATGTAGCGTGTGTGTAGCGTGTGTGTAGCGTGTGTGTTCGTGTGGTGTGTAAAGCTGTAAGCGTTGTGGACACACGCCAGACCCCACCCGTTCTGGGTTTCTTAACCCAACTCCCCTCCTCCCACTCCCAAACCCCCGGTCTGCCAGTGGATGTGTGTGCGCTTGGAGTCGCGTCTGCCTGTAGGTGTGTGTCTGCCTATAGGTGTGTGTCCGCCTGTAGGGGTGTGTGTCTGCCTGTAGCTGTGTGTCTGCCTATAGGGGTGTGTCTGCCTATAGGGGTGTGTCTGCCTGTAGGGGTGTGTCTACCTGTAGGGGTGTGTCTACCTGTAGGGGTGTGTCTGCCTGTAGGGGTGTGTCTGCCTGTAGGTGTGCGTCTGTCTGTAGGTGTGCGTCTGCCTGTAGGTGTGCGTCTGTCTGTAGGTGTGCGTCTGCCTGTAGGTCTGTGTTTGCCTGTAGGTGTGTGTCTGCCTGTAGGTGTGTGTCTGCCTGTAGGTGTGTGTCTGACTGTAGGTGTGCGTCTGCCTGTAGGGGTGTGTCTGCCTGTAGGTGTGCGTCTGCCTGTAGGTCTGTGTTTGCCTGTAGGTGTGTGTCTGCCTGTAGGTGTGCGTCTGCCTGTAGGGGTGTGAACCTGCGTGTTGGTGCCGCGACCTGTCGGTTCGTCTGCCTGGAGGTGGTCCCTAATGGGGGTGTGCGCTAGTGGGGAGTGGTGGTGCAGCGGTTAGCACGCTGCGCTACGAACCCAGCGAGCCGAGTTCGATTCACGGCCAACGCCGGTGACGATTATCTGAACCGGTCCTGGGCCTCCCCTAGCTTGACTCAGCCACAAAATTAGTACCTGGCGCGGTGTATAAACATCGCCACTGGGGAGACAAAGGCGGCCAGGAGCTGTGTTGGCAACCCACCCCCTCGTGTGCCGTACTGCCCTTCATAGGTTCTCGCTAATAGCACTTGCCCCAACAGTCTGTTACAGGCTATACGGGGAATTTTTTACTTTGTATTTGTCTTTGTGCGCCAGAATGAGTGCCTACCTGGAGATGTTTGCCTGTCCTGATGCGTGTATATTTGTGGGATTGTGCATGCATGTGGATGTTTGTGAATGTATATTATTATGCGTTTCTGTGTGTGTGTGTGTCCGTTTCTATGTGTATGTATGTGTGCCCGTGGGTGTGAGCGTGTTTATGTCTGTGTTTCTGTGCCCGTAGGTGTTTGTGTCTGGCTGTGTGTGACCCCGTGCCTCGATGTATCCCATCATGCATGTCTCCCCGTGTCTCAGAATGTGTAGCCTTCGCGTGTCTCCCTTTGTTCCAGTATGTGTATCCCAATTTCTCAGTGTATTTCCCCACGTCTCCTCGTGCCTCGTCTCCAAATTTCTCAATGTGTCTCCCCGTGTCTCGGTATATCTCTCCATGTCTCCTAGTGCCTCCTGTATCTCTCTATTTCTCTACATTTCTCCATGTATCTCCCTGTGACTCTCTGTGACTCCGCGTGTGTCCACGTATGTTGTAGCGCATCTACCCATGATTACCCGTGACTCCCCGTGTGTGTCTGTGTCCGTCTAAAGATTCCTCCCTAAAACAATAAACTCTACATGGGACCTCATTTCACTCAGCTCTACGTGAGTGATCCTTCGCTCACGTTTGTGTGGGGGAGGGAGTGAAGGGGGGTGGGAGCAGGGGGGTGGTGGTGGTGGTGGTGGCATGAGGTGGGAGAGGAATGTGGATGTGTGGTGGTGGTGGTGGTGTGAGTTACGTAGATGTTTGGGAGTGAGTTGGTGGTGGTAGTGGCATGAGGTGAGAGGAATGTGGTGGTGATTGTGTGAGTTTCATAGATGTTTGATAGTGAGGTGGTAGTGGTGGCATGAGGTGGAAAGAATATGGGGGTGGTGGTGGTGTGAATTACATATATGCTTGGTAATAAGGTGGTAGTGGTGGTATGAGTTGAGAGGAATGTGGTGGTGTGAGTTGCATAGATGTTTGGTAGTGAGGTGGTGGTGGTGTGAGGTGAGACGCATGTGAGGTGGTGTGTGGTGTGGCGGTTCCTGGCGTGGTAGTGGTGTGAGATCTGTAGGGGTGTCGTGAGTTGGGTGTTGTGGTGGTGTGAGCAATGTAAATCTGGTGGTGGTGTGGGTGGGAGGAAGATGTAGTGGTGAGGGATATGTGTAGCAGTGAGGTGCTGTGTGGTCCTTTGAGAGATGTTGGTGTGCGGTGGTGTTCGTGGGGCGTGTGGTAGTGACGTCCTTTGTAAGACTCCCAAAGTGTGGGGTTTTGAGTTGATGGTGGGAGAGCAAGTGGGTTGTTGACCTATCTTGCAAAAATACTGGATATGGAAGGAATTGCCCAGACGTTCTTGAATATTTACAGAACTTTGAGTTTTACCAGCAGTATGTGTGGTGGGACTTCTTTGGGTGAGGTGTGGTATTGAGGAGTGAGTTGTGATGTTGATGTGTGAGTTTTAAGTGAGTTGTGATGTTAAAGGTTCAGTTTTTTAATGAGTTGTGATGTTGAGGGGTGAGTTTTGATTGAGCTGTGATGTTGAGGGGTGAGTTTTGAATGAAGTGTTGTGTTGAGGTGTTAGGTTAGGTGAAGCGTGAGTGGGTGGTGTTGATGTGTGAGGTTTGGATGAGGTGTGGTGTTGAAGTGTCAGTTTTGGTGAAGGGTCAGGTGTGTTGACGGGTGAGTTTTGAGTGAGGTTTGGTGCTTAGGGGTGAGTTTTGAGTGAGTTGTGGTGTTTAGGTGTGAACTTTGAGTTGGTTGTGGTGTTGAGATGTTAGATTAGGTGACGCGTGAGGCTGTGGTGTTGATGTGTGATGTTTGGGTGAGGTGTGGTGTTAAAGTTTCAGTTTTGGTGAAGGGTGAGGTGTGGGCGAGGAGGTGTAACGTTGATCGCATAAACCACTGCGCGAGCGTGGAGAGGTCAACTTTCACGTGAGGAGACGGGTGTTTGAGGCAGGAGTAATGTCCGTGTCGGTGCACCGGGTCAGGGGGCTGGACTCTATCAAAGCAACGAGAAAAGAAGCTTCTGGCCTTTGAGAAACAGGAGCATGTGGAGGATGCCAGGAATTTCATGCCAGGATAGGGTAAACGACTTAGGGGTTCTGAACAGAACGTGCATCGAAAGTGCTGCGGATGTAATCAGTAAGAGGAGCATGTGATGGGTGGAACACGTGTGCAAGATGGAGAAGGATAGGGTTAGAAACTTATAGGTTTGGAACAGAATGGGGATATTAGCCGCTCTATATATGTGATCAGGGAGAGGAGGTTGTGATGGGCGGGAGCACGTGTGCAGGGTGGAGGAGGGCAGGTTACCGAGACAGGCGTTGGAGTGGTACCCGGAGGTCAGCGATAATGGGACTGTAAGGGCGGTCCTTGGAGGGCCCCCCTGTCAACTTTGCCACAGTGAGAAGACCTAGAGCCAGATGGGCTTGGAGACTGGTCGTTGACTGCTCAGCTTCTGAGAAATCTGGCATAAGGAAGGGAGCGATGGAGAGTTGTGGCGGCATTGGTCGTGATGACCTCATGACCTACACCGTGCGGTATTGAGGTGTGAGCATAGAATGATGTGTGGGGGGATATGAGGTGTGTGAGTAGTTTACATGGTGATGTGTGTCATTTTTTGTGGAATTTCCATGCCAACACTGGATCGGAAATGAGCGCGCGTGTGTTGGTATGTGGCGAGTGTGCGTGTGTTTTACTGTATAATGTGTGTTAAGTGTGTAATGTATCTGTGTAAAGTGTGTAGTATATATATGTTAAGTGTATAGTGTATGTGTGAGTGCTTGGTGTATAGTGTGTGTTCAGTGTGTACGGTGTGTCAAGTGTGTATGTGGCTGTGTGATTAATGTAAGCGGAGTGGTGGTGCAGTGGTTTGAGCCACTGCGCTCCAAACCCGGCGACCCGAGTTTTGTTCCCAATAACTACGGTGAATATTTGAACCAGTCCTGGCCTCCCCTAGGTCAACTCAGCCTTAAAATGAGTACCTGGTACAGTGTGTAAATATCAGCACTGGGGAGACAAAGGTGGGCGGGCGTGGTGTTGGCGACCCTTGTACGCCGTGCCGGCCTTCATAGGTGCTCGTTAAACAGCACTTTCCCCAACAGTTTGTTGAAGGCTGTACGGAGGATATTTGTCTTTCATGTATAGTGTGTGTACATGTGTTTAGTGTATAATGTGTATATGAGTGCCAGAAATTGTGTGTGTGCCGTTTTTGAGAGTGTCCTGTGCGTATACAATGTATAATTTGTATACCGTGTGGAAATGCAACTGCGTCCCAAGAGGCTGTACAGGAAGAGCCGTCATGTATATTGTATCGGGAGAAATAGGCAACCAGTGATAGGCAGAGGAGAAAAAGGAAGTTCATGAGCCTGGACTGGAAGAGGGGCAAGGAGTCATCAGCATGGATTTCTCGTGGAAATGAGTTCCAGGCTCTAGGCACAGTAGAGGAGGATGAGTTGATGTCCATAGTAATTGTGATACTGCTGCTGCTACTGATGATGATATCGCTCATGATTGCGATGGTGCTAATGAAGATGCTGATCTTGATGATGATGCTGATCAAAAGCTTGCTTACCATGATGACGATGCTTAAACCAATGATGACAATAATCATTACGCCGAAACTGATTATGAAGATGCTGCTGCTGCTACAACTGCTGATGGTCATGATGCTGTTGCCGATGATGACGCTTGTCGCCGTTCCTTGCCTTGCCGGTGCAGGTGGTGGCACTGGATGGTGACGGCGGTGAGTTCGGAGAAGTCCGCTACTCGCTGGAGCCAGCCGGCGCCTCGGCCGTTGTCCCCCGTGTCGCCTCGTCGGATGCCCCCGCCGCGTCCCCCTGGCTCTCCGTGGGGACTCGGAGCGGAGCACTGTGCGTGAGCCGCTCGCTCGGAGCCGACGTCTCGACGGAGACGTTCACTGTCCGCGCCACCGACAAGGTGCGAGACTGGGTCACCCCTACATCATCGTCTCCGCGTGAAGTGATAACGATCACAAGGAACGTATACGCACGTGCTGGATGAGGGCCTGCCAAATTCCGTGCGGGTTATATGGCGGGGGTAGTGGTGGTTTGGTCGTGCTGGTTAGCGCAGATTGGGGTAGCCGGCTGTCTGTTCTCCACCACTTTGCCCCGCAGAGTCTGTCGGCTCTACCCTGCAACTTAGCTGGTTATGGTGAGAAATCTGATCAGATTAAGCTCATCTGGGAGATTTGATCGAGGTCTGTAATTATGATGAATACATTGTGCCATTTATGTAATGAGGAAAACCTTGCTGAGTCTCAGAACTGGTTTTCAGGAGGGTCCTGCATTGGGATGCTTGGTTGGTGCCACGAATGTGCGTTTGGCTTCGTGTGGGAGGAAACCAGAGTGTCCGGAGAAATACTCCACATATACGAGGGGGGGTAACACTCCTAGCTCTGCACGGATAGGTTCAACGATTCACCGTTCATATTTGTATTTCCTGGCTACCTCACAGCTCAAACCTACAACATCTGGCATTCCAGACAACTACTAACTGCCGTCCTGCCTAGCTTCCAAGATTTTGTGAGATTGCGTGCATTGTGGGTGACTCAACTCTAAGCACCACCGACTGGGTCTTGGACAAGGCCCCCTCACCTAGGGTTTGCCTCAGCACCAAATGAGTACTCACTGTCCAAACTACACTCAGGGTATGGGGAGTGGCAGCACTGGGCTCCCCTCGGTCAACTCTTGTCTAAAGTGAGTGTCTTTTGCATTGTGTAAAGCATCAGCGTTGGGGAGATGGAAGGTCGGCAAAGACGTAGTGCTAAGCCAAATCTCTCACCCCCTTGTGTGTTGTGCCGGCCTCCATAGGCGCTCGCTAACAGGTTTTGCCCCAGCATTCCATTCGGCTGCACGGGAGGATGTTTGTCTTTGTTTGCGAGTGTACAGTATGCGCCTAAGATCCTGTAGGGGAACCCTCGGGTCCTCATCCCCTCTTCCTCCCTGCGGGGATCGAACCGAGAATTTGCCGGAGTCTTGAGTGAAGTGCTTACGGGAAACTCTTGGCACCTGTTGAGTCTTTGAAGGGTTCCGCGCACGCATGTTTGTGTTTATGTGTGGCTGCACGTGACATCCACGCATATGTCTGCATTGTTTGCACATGTGCCCGTGTGTGTCTGTGTTTATCTGCCAGTAGTCTCAGTCAGTCACCCTTTAACGTGACCTCTTGGCTGCGCGCCTTCCACATTTCCCGTGGCCTCAAAGTCCACCTAGCCTGGCACAAGGGAATTTGACCACCACTTAGTGGCAAATGGCAGCTTTTGTGGTTGTTTTTTTGTTTATACGTATGTGAATGTATTTGTGTATTGTGTGTTGTTCGTGTGCAAATGCCTGCATTTGGGTTGCCTGTCTGTGTGTGTTTGCGCGCATGGGCATGCATGTTTGTGTGTTGTGTGCAAGCATGTGTGGGTGCATGTGGGTATAATCACTTGTGCGAGTGCATTTGTGTCTGGGTGTGCACATATATACGGCCATTGCAAGAATCTTTGGCGTTGTACATTTGTTGCTGTAGGTGTCCGTGTGGGTGTGTAATCTCTGTCTGTATTTATGTGCAGGGGTTAGTGCGCTGTGCAACGTACCCAGGGATCAGAGTTTGATTTTCGCTCACGGCCAACACCAATAACGATGATCTGAATTGGTTTTGAGCCTCCCCTAAGTCGACTCAGCCTCACATGAGTACCTGGTGTGATGTGTAAACATCGTCATTGGGGAGACAAAGGCGGACGGGCGTGGTGCTGGCCCCCCACCCGTTCATGTATCGTTCCAGTCTTCATAGGTGCTCGCTAACAGCACTTGCCCCTACAGTCTGTCAAGGTTATACGGGGGATCTTGTCTTTGTGTGTCCATTACCTGCATGTAGGCATACGCATGTGTGAGTCTTTGTTATGCATGTGATTGTGTAGGTGTTGTATCTCTTCCTGCATGCGGTCGTTTATATGTCAGTGTACGTGTGTATCTGTGAATACGTGTGTGCATGTTGCCGTGAATGTGTGAATTAGTGTGCGAGTGTGTGTTGTCCGTGCAGCTTGAGTGTCTGGGGAGCAGTGGCAACACGCTTAGTGCGCTACGCTACGAACCCAGTAGACCGAGTTCGATTCCCACTGACGGCCAACACCAGTGACAATTATCTGAACCGGTCCTGAGCCTCCCCTAGTTCAACTCAGCCTTAAATAGGTACCTGGTGTGGTGTGTAAACATCAGCAATGGGGAGACAAAGGTGCTCAGACATGATGCTTCCCACTCCACCCCCCTCGTGTGCCGTTCCGGCGTTCATAGGTGCTATTCGCGAACAGCACTTGGCCCAACAATCTATTAAAGGCTACACGGGGGATCTTTGTCTTTGTACGAGCACGTGTGGATGAATGTGCACTGGGATGTTTTGACTGAGAGCCAGTCCCTGCTTCATTTCACTTCTCTCTAGGGAGGCCACGGGGAGGCTGTGTGAACTCCCGGGGGGCAGTGTGTGGCACGCGCACACAACAAACAAATATTCATGCACACGCACACATATATACAAAGACAAAGATCCCCAGCATCACCTACATACGCTGCTGGGGCAAGTGCTGTCAGGCTGGCATTGCGCTCAGCTCAACACTTGACCGTATTTCTATCTCCAGTGATGATGTTAAACCGCACCAGGTACTTAATTAAGGCCGAGTCAACCTAGGGGAGGCCCAGGGCCAGTTTTAAATATGACCCATCACAGTTGTTAGCCGCGGCCAGGCGTCGAACTCTCACGGTTTTTATGGTGCAATGCGCTACCCACTGCGCCACCGCTCCCCTCCAAACGAATGTTGCCATTGCATGTTTGATGCATCGCTACAGCGGCGACGTAACTAATCTCACCAGGCTCGCGAGCCGGCTAAATAAAGGACATCAAATGAACACACACTTACACACGCTCATAATAACCTGTTTTCTCCCTTGACAATGCAGGATATTGATTCATGTATTAATTGGTGTTTGCTAAAAGCATTTGCCCCAACAGACCAGACCTAAGGAGAGATGTCTGTGCGAGTGTGGTCAAACGGTGGTTGTAGTGGTCAGCGCACTGCGCTACAAATCTGGCGACCTGCTTTTATTTTCCGGCCATGACTTACATTAGTGGCGCGTTATATCAGAATACGTTCCTGGGCCTCTTTTAATCCAACTCGGCCTCATGTAGCAGCTGCCTGGTGTATTGTGTAAACATCAACACCGGGGAGACAAAGGCAGCCGGGCATGGTGTTGGTCACAGCACCCCCTCGTGCGTCGTTACGGCCTTAATAGGTGCTCACTCAAAGCACCTGCCCCAACAGTCGACAAAGTCGATACGTAGAAAACCTCGTCTTGTGTCTGTGTGTATATTAATACATGTGTTTCAGCGCGTGTGACTGTCTGTTCTGGCTGTACGGGGGATCTTTGTCTTTGTGACTGCGGTAGTGCGAGCGGTTAGCGGGCTACTTTACGAATCCGGTGACCCGAGTTTGATTCCTGCTCTGCACGGGTTCTGGGCCTCCCTTAGGTCGACTCGGCCACAAATGAGTACCTGGTGCGGTGTGTAAACATCGCCGCGAGGGAGACAAAGGCGGTCGGGCATGTGATTGGCCACCCACCTTTTCGCGTGACGTACCAGCCTTCATAGGTGCTACTTGCGAACAGGACTTGCCCCACAAGTCGATGAAGGCTATAAGGGGGACCTTTGTCTTGTGACTGCGTGTCTGACGTGTGTAGCTGCGTGGCATCAATCCGTGTTTACTTTATGAAAGTGTATTTACTGTAAGTGCGCATCTGTAAGAATGCATGTGTACGTGTGTACATACATGTGTATGTACGAATTATTGTGTGTGTTTAAGTGTGTATTAGTTTGCATCTGTGTGTATGCGTGTACGTGGAAATGCCCGTGTGTGCGTGTGTATGAATGAATGTGCGTGTGTGACTCAACAGACAGCTGCTGTTTGACCTCGTTTTGAGATTTGACCTCTAACCCTGGGGTTCATTGAGCCCCAAGCCAGGCTGGCCTCGATAACGGATGTTAATTGCACGCGCGTGTACGTGCGTCTGTCGGTGCACATGTGCGTGGCAGTGCGTGGCTGTGAGTGCGTAAATGTATGCATTGTCCTTTTAATGTATTCCTCGCGCTCAACGGATGAACTCGATCAATTCTTTAATTGAGTTTCTTACTGATTGAATGATTGATTGGTTTGCTATCGATCTTCAACAGTTGCGCTTTGGCAAATTTATTCAATGCAAATTTGTTGCGTTGCGTTAACAATACCACTGCGGGAGACGCCGACGAGTTTGAATCCAGAATGGGGTCGATTTGGGCGACAGTGTCAGCCCTGTGCGCATGTGTTCTTTGTGTTGGATGGAAGCTGGGACATAGTGGGTTCCGCACGTGGCTACGAATCCGAACCCCCCGAGCTTGATTCGATTCATGGCCACAGCCAAATATCAGCATCGGGGAGACAAAGGCGGCCAGGCATGGTGCTAGCTACACTGCCCACCTGTGTGCCGTGCCGGCCTTCACAGGTGCTTGTTAACAGCACTTGCCGTGGCAGTCTTTAAGGCTATACGGGGGGTCTTTATCTTCGTGTGTGAGGGTTCTTTGAGTATTTACATGCCATATATAGTGTTCCTGCCTGAATAGGTGCCTGCTAACAACAGTCTGCATGGACAGCCAGGGGATCATTACCTCTACGCACGTGTAACATTGGTGGAGTAGTTGTTAGTATATCCCACTTCTGACTTGAGTGGGTGAGTTTTAGTTTGTCTACACCACCCGAGTGTGTGAGTGGTAGTGTAGCGATTGGGTCGCTGCGCTATGAATCGGGCGACCCGAGTTCGTATTCCCGCTCACGGCCAACACCAGTGATGATTATTTGAACCGGTCCTGGGCCTCCCCTCGGTCGACTCAGACTCAATTGAGTACCTGGTGCGCTGTGTAAGCATCGCCACTGGGGAGACAAAGACGGCCGGGCGTGGTGCTGGCCACCCACCCCTTCGTGTGCCGTACCGGCCTTTATAGGTGCTCGCTAACAGCACTTGCCCCAACAGTCTGTTAAGGCTATACGGCGGTCTTTGTATTTGTGAGTTTGAGTGAGTGTGTAAACGTACAAGTGTAAGTTTGTGTGTTTACACGTCAAGTGACCGCGTAAGTGGGTTGAGTGTGTGTTAGTGTTCAGTGTGTTTAATGAGTGTGTAACATGCGTGTGTGTATTTTGTGACGTGTGCGTGTTTTTGAGTGTCTTTGTCTTTAATTAGTGTATTTATGGGTGTGGAAGCATCAGTACCGACAATTGTGAGCGTGCGAGTGTGTTTCGTGAGCATTACGTGTGTGTGCATGCATGTATATGAGAGAGTGTATGTAAGAATTGTTTTTTAGTGAACATATAAGCATGTTTGCATATGAGTGCATGTGTGTGTGTGCAAGTTTAGTGAGCATGTACACGTGAGTGCATGACTGTGCGCTTACGCGAGTGTGAGTGCCGGCTCGGGTAAAGCCGTTGTGATCTGGTTTAATTTTGTGTCTCTTTGGGGATTCCACAAAAATCTCACACAATTACCATCTGCCAACACCACCGCTCACAGAGACGCGCGTCTCTGCCATCAGCCATCGCGTGCACGTGTGTGCGTGTGTGTGTGCGTGCGTGTGCGTGCGTGCGTGCGCGTGTGCGTGTGTATTGGCCACACCACCCTCTCATGTGCCATGACGGCCTAAAAAGGTGCTCGCTAACAGCACCTACCCCAATAGCATGTGTAGGCTACACGGGGGATCTTTGCCTTTGTTTACGTGTAAACGCTTGTAAGCGTACGCGGGTAGAGGTGGTGGTGGTGGTGGTGCAGTTATTCCCATTCTGCGCTATTATTCATTGTGTTCTGTTCCCAGCTACGGTTAACATCAGTGACGAGTGGTACCTGAACCTGTCTTGACCTTCCCCTATAATCCACTCTGCCCTCAATGAGTAGCTGGTGCGGTGGCTCAGCATCGGCAATGGGGATATAAAGGCGGCCAGGCGTGGCGGTTGACCACCCCACCCCCTTGTGCGCCGCACTGCCTTAATTGGTGATTGCTAGCGGCAAATGCCCCCACGGTCCATGAGGCTAAATGGGGATCTTTGTTCTTTGTGTCTCTGTTGTTTGTCATTGTGTGTATTTTGTATAGCTATGTGTGTGTATGTGCTGATACATGTGTGTTTGTATCTAAATTGAAAGCTTAATTTGTGTTTAACGTTTAAACAAACACGTCAAAAAAAACATCCCCTTCCTTTTGGATCTCGGATAATTGGAAATTCAGATGCCTCATCCAACATCATCCACCATGGTCTATCCACCACTGCTGGATGAAGGCTTTTACCAAGCTGCCACCATTACTCACAGTCCTGCAATGCGAGAAAATCCCATCTAGTTTCTGCGCACGAGCTAATTTCATCGCTCCATCTCCGTGGTTGTGGTGCTCCCAGGCATGCTCCCTCTTTCGACTGCCACTGTCAATTTCTCTGGCACCACCGGCCATCGTCGCTTCGAAAGATGCGGCCTTCCCAAACCCACTGACCTTGATTAACAGTCAATATGTTGTCTTTGACTTGGATATTATCTACAATAAGTGTTCCTCTTCTCATCTGTCGGGATAAATGCAGACATGCGCCTGTCCATGAGTTTTAGCGGAGAGACGTTGAGATTGACTTTTAATGATCAAACTGCTTTGGCTACTACTAATGACCACATATATGTACGTGTACAAATGCAGCATGTATTCTGCAATCCTTTTCAACATGTGTTAACCTTCAGAAGTATTCAATTTAGCGGTACAGAAGCTGATAAGTAGCCGTCGGGGCAAACATAAATTAGCATTTTTGCAAAGTCCTTTTTGTTCTGCTTCGTGTCTCCAATTAGAGTCCTGAGCAACCCTTTGATCAATTTGACTGGAATAGCAATGCAACTTTATACGACAGGATGGTTCATGTTGGGTTTACTTCACGAGCGTTATCATGCCCCTCCCCCTGTTACGGACAAAGCTAATGCATAGACAAAATAATAATTTGCTTTTTTGTGGAGAATATAAGTAATAACATGCCATACATACTTGTCTCTCCACGTAAAATGTAAGTATTTTTTTCATGCAACCCATCAGCCCAATGGCCTTCCGGGAGTGCATAATTTCAGCAGCATTGATTCAATTCGAGCTAATTCTGCTTAAATTATGCATGCCCAGAAGGCCGGGTGGGCGTGGGGGCGGATGGTTATGGAAGAAATAATTGTATTTTGTATCTGGAAAGACGAATATGTTAAGGAGATGTATTCTCTGCGTGTCTCATTTGGCAACGCGTAAAGTCTTCAGCCTTCATTGGAGAATGTCGAGTAAGCGCCGAGATCACAGGCGTGCGTCGCCGCTGCCACGCCTCATCATTGTGCGTGTATCCCTCAGGGGAAGTTTGCCACCAGCAAGAGTGGGCCATTTGACCCTTGGTCTCACAGCGGGGGGGGGGGGGGAGACTCGGGGGACCCCCGTACAGGGGGTCCTGTGTGAGCGAGCGAGTGACACCAGGCAGCGGGAGGAGGTCGTTGTCATGGCATCGCCGCTATCGCACGCCCTGCAGCCACGCCGACTTCGGGTTCGATTCCCATCTGTGGTGACCGTTCGACCGTAACCTATGTGATGCTCTGGCATAGGCTTCCTTATGAGTTGTCATGGGTTCCAGCAAAGGGAGGGAACAGGCCCGAGGGGACACGCAATGTATGTATGTTGAACTTCTTTTGCACCGTACGTAGCCAACCGTGCTTAACAAAATGCGGAGATGGAGCGATGAAATCAGCTCGCGTGCAATGGCAAGGCGGATTGGGTCATCGCTGACCAGTGTGAGATGGCATCGGCTTTGGGAGGCCTTCGTTCAGCAGGGCAGTGACCGTGGCTCATGTTGGTGATAACAATGATGGCGTCCATATTTTACAGGCAAGCCCAACTCCATTTTGAACATGGTTAGCTGAAATACTGAGTGGTGTTTGCCAGCGAGTGAATACAACTGCTTGGGTATATTCATGTTTACACGTATTGACTTCAATTAATCAGCGTTAATATTATTCCCATTGTTAATGGCATACCCTCTGTGTGTTTCCATTTGTCTTTTTGGGTCTCCCTCTCTTTTGTGTTGTGGTTTGTCTTTGTATGGGAGTTTCTGTGTATCTTTCTTTGTATGTCTTTGTATTTTTGCCCCTATTTCTCTATATATGTGCCAATTTGTGTGCTTATGTGTGAGAATATTTGTGCATGTGTGTCTCTGTATCTGTGTTTGCTTATGTCTCTGTGAAACTCTGTCTGCATTGTGTCTCTGTTGCTCTCTCTCCTCTGAATTCTTACTTCTGTCTGTGTTTGTCTGTTTATCTTTGTGTTTCTGTGTATCCATCTCTCTGTGTGCACACGCATCTGTCTGTATCTGTCCGTATGTTTCCGTTCATCTCTGTATTTGTCTCACCGTCTCTCTCCCTGCCCTCTTGTCTGTGTCCATACATCCCCCTTTACTCTTCCATAACCCCGCCTCTATGCTTCGCCATCTCTCAGGGAGGCCTCTTCTCGGAGACTCGCGTCCGCGTGTCTCTGCTGGGGGATGCGGCGGGGCCTTCCCGACCCCGCGGCGGCTCCCCCTCACCCGACGCTCCCCCTCGACGCGGCTCCCCGGGATCCCCGGCTCCGGGGCCCCGGGTCACCTTCCCGAGGCCGCGTCTCTCGTTCTCGGTGCGCGAGGACGCGCCCGTGGGGACGCCCCTCGGCACTGTCACCGGCACCAGTGCCCACGCAGGTACGCCAGCGACGCGGGGTGGTGCACTGCTCGCTGGGAGAGCGTCGGAGTGGAAGTTGTTCACCGTCGTGGTCTCGTGGGGCAACGCCGAGGGTGCGAATGGAAATGAAACCCCGCAGGAAAATATATCTAAAGTTTTTTTTTAATAAGAAATCATCCTAAGGCTGCCTTAGTCTGGCTCTGTATGAGCCTTAATAATAATCATAAAGGAGCTTTAGTTTGGCTTTATGTTGGTGAAGGTTGAACATTTGAAATAAAAACAAGTACGCACGCAGAAGCATGCATGCACACACAACTTCATCTTCACACGTTTGCACAAACATATAAGGACATGGACCCTACCTTTGAGCATTATAGACTGTTGGGGCCAGACACGCTGTCAGCGAATGTCTATTAAGGTCATCATAGCACACAAGGGTGTGGTGCAGCCAGAGCCGGCCCAGCCACTAAGCGACCCTTGCAATTGCAAAGGGCCCCGTGGCCAGCAGAGGGCCCCCTAGAGTCACTGCTAGCTAGTGGGTGAAAAAAATCATACATCAAAGGGGCCTCCAACCAAATTTTGCTAAGGGCCCCCAAAGGTCTAGGGCCGGTTCTGGGTGCAGCCAGTTCCACGCCCGGCTGCCTTTGTCTTACAAGTGCTGATGATTACGCATTATATACCAGGTACTCATTTACGGTTGAGTCGACCTAAGGGAGACCCAGAACCTGTTCACTTAATTACCACTGAAATTAGCCAAGGCTGTGAGCTGAACTCGGGCTACCAGGATTGGAGTCATACACTCTCACAGTCAAAGACAAAGATTCCCCATATAGACTTAACACATTTTTGGAGAAAGTGCTGTTTGTGAGCACCTATGACGGCCGGGTGTGGGTGACCAGCACTTAGCCTGGTGGCCTTTGTCTCCCTAGTGGTGATATTTACACACCGCACCAGGTGCTCATGTGAGGCTTAGTCGACCTAGGGGAGGCACAAGACCGGTTAAAATATTCACCACTGTTAATGGTCGTGAGCAGGAATCAAACTCGGGTTGCTGGGTTTCTAGTGCAGCACGCTAACCACTGTGCCACCCCCCCCCCCCCACACACACAACAGTTATACATGCAGAGTCTGACACGCAGAGTCACATGCGTACACAGTAAGTCACGCGCACTCACAAGTACAAGGATCCCCTATATCGAGTACATAGACTGTTGGGGTGAATACTGTTAGTGAGCGCTTATCAAGGTCAGCATGTATCATGAAGTGTTGTGACCAACACACACAAAAACAAAGATCCCCCGTATAATCTTAACAGACTGTTGGGCCAAGTGCTGTTAGCAAGCACCTATGAAGGCCGGCACGGCACACAAGAGGATGGGTGGCCACCACCACCCCCGACCGCCTTTGTCTCCCCAGTGGCGATGTTTTTGCACACACGCACATAGTCACACACACAAACAGATAGGAACAGACGGCACAGGGTGCTTGGCTGAGGTTAAGATGCGGACAGACGGTGTGAGGCGGTTGCCTCAGGTTAAGTCGTTCTTAAGGAGTGCGGTCCAGGCAAAGGATCATCCCAGTCGCTCGCTCACATGCGCGCACACACACACAGCGATATACATACCCAGATGAACATAAGTACTGTGCATACACATGCATACGTATACACACATATACTGTATTGTGTCTCGTTGTTTTCCTGTCTCATACAGTTTTGCTTGCTCCATTGGCCTTACTGTAGATTTAGCACATAATTTGCGAAAAACTGCATTAACCATAAATAAATATCCTCGCACGCCCGTTTAAACCTGTGCATTTTGAGTGTAAAAACATAACTTTAATACATTATTTGATGCATTATTGCACACCTACTGTGCACACACAGGAATTGTTACAAATACAACTTCTTCTGTGTCCTCATGTTTCTTCTGTGCCCGTGTATTGTATCCCGATGTCCCTTTGTCTCATGTCTCCACATCCCCTTTCTTTCTCTTTCCTCTCTGCCCCCCCTCTTCTTCCTAATTTCACCATCTCACTATGTCCCGTAACCTCCATTTGATCCCACCTGTTCTGTCATTTTCTCTTTCCCCCACCCGTTTCATCACCCTGTCCCCGAGTCGCTGTGTCCCCCTGTCGCATGTCCCCCTCTCTGCGTGTCCCACTGTCCCCCGGTCCCATCCGGTGTCCTGTCCCCGTGTTCTAGGCGTCATGTACTGGGGCGCTGGTCCATTCCTCTCCGTGCACCCGACCTCGGGGCTGCTCGTCACAGCCGCCCCCCTCGACCGGGAGTCGAACCCGCACATCTCCGCTCGCGTGCGTGCCTCCTTCCTCGGCCCCCGATCCCGACCTGGATCGGCTCGGCCTGCTGGTGAAGAGGGCGATAACGAGGACGACGATAATAACGAGGAGGAGGCGGTGGCGAGCGTAAGCGTCACAGTTCTCGACGTCAATGACAACGCCCCGCGCTTCCCGAGTGACCGCGTGGACGTGCGGCTCGAGTCGCCCACTTTCGATGTTCGAGGGGCGAGGAGGTGAGAGGAGCAAAAGGGTGCATGTGCGCCGCGAGAGTGATCGTGTTTATTAGTTTAATGTGGTCGTCTTGGCCGTGATCGTGCTGACTGTCCAGTGGTGGTGGTGGTTTGTCAGTGACGGCAATGCTCGTTGTGGTTGAACACTGCCTATCACTATTGCTGTGCTTGTGGTAGTGCTGGCGTAGGCGGTCATCCTGTTTACTAGTTGTCGTTACATTATGGTTATCGTGGCCGTACGATTGTGGTTGCTGCCCAGTGGTGGTGGTGGTTCAGCGGTGGTGGTGTTGGTGGCGGTGGCACACGATGAGGACGCGGGGAAGCATGGCTCCGTGTGGTACTCGCTGCGCGGTGCTGACGGTCGCTTCCTGGTGGAGCCGCGGTCCGGGGTCATCACCGTCGCCCCATCCGCCCTGGCTCCTGGTGCACGGTGAGGCTACCAGAGACCACCGTGTTCACGCCAACCGAAGTTTTGCCAGTTCTCCAAGTCATCGGCGTGTATCACATGGGGCAGCTTTTCTCATGTGACTCGCGCTCTCATGCGTTAATTGAAATATTGGCACCAAATCCAATCCTGGATCAATTTCAAGGTCACATCATTTCAACATCCTAGATGGATTTACCCCTGCCTATATCTCTACTCATCTCCTCCCCTCGTACCTATAATGTTTTAGCTAGCCGTGCTAATTGCACCTCCGATGAACAGTATCGTTGGCTACATTGGCTATAAATGTTACATACATAATGTGACATCATCTTCCTGGGCTGCACTAAATTCACTCCTTCGTGCGCTTGTCCCGTCTTGCTGTCCCCGCAGATTCGCATTCGAGGTTGTGGCTCAGGACGGGGGTTCCCCTGCGCTGTCGTCCTCGCTGCACGTCACCGTCTCGGTGGAACCGGCGCCGCCGGAGTCGGCTCCCATCCTCCCCTCGCTCTTCTTCCCGACCCCCGAGATACGTGCCTCCGTGCCGGAAGGCGCCATGCCCGGAACGCACGTGGTGACGCTCCGCGCGTTCACGCCTTTCCCACCGGCGCCCGCGACCGCGTCCGGAACCCAGACCACAACCGGGACTGGAATCGAGATCGGAACGGCGGGTGGAATTGGATCGGATGTCGCGACCGGATCTGTATCCAGATCTAACACAGGAACCAGATTTGAATCCGGGAGCAGAAGCGGAGCAGGTTTGCGGTTGGGCGCGGAAGCTCGGAGCTGGGGCGGCAACGGCACGAAGCGCGAGCAGTGGGAGGTGCACTATAGCCTCTCCCCCGACGATGCTGCTACCTCTTCCTCATCGTCGTCATCGCCATCGTCGTGGTCCTGCTTCCGGGTGGACGCTCGCACTGGACGCGTGACGACGCGGTGCAGGCTCGACCGCGAGCAGTCTCCCACGCTCACCCTCACGTTGGTGGCACGGCTCGTCCCACTCATCCCTGCATCCCCGACAGTGTGGCCGCTCCTCTCCTCCTCCCCGCATCGCCACCGACGGCGTCATCGCGCCGGCGCGGAACCGGACATCATGGCGACCGCCCGCATACTGGTGTCCATCACGGATGACAATAACCACTCGCCCGTACCCGCAAGGGACGACTATTTCTTCACTGTCCTTGAGAACGACTCAGGAGGTGAGTGTGCAGCCGGTGTCTGTGCCAGGGCGGCCGGATGTAGCCCCATGGAGGTTAGGGTTGGTGGATTGTCTGGAGATTATCCCGGCCTTTGGGTAAAGCAGTGGCCAGTAGTTGTCGAATTCAAAATGGAGTGGCTGACCTGTCTGTACAGACTTTAGAGTGTATGGTTCCTGTGATGGTATTGATGATAGTGCCATTGTTAGTACTTTTGTTGTTAACAGTGTTGAAGATGGTGATGATGGTGATCAGGATGATTATGGTTAAGAAGGTTGTGGTGGTGATGCTTGTATCGGTGAAATAGTGGTAGAGCTCATGGTGTTGCTGCCGGTGGTCTTCGTGAAGACGACGACGACGACGATGATGATGTGGGGTAATGATTGTAGGAATCAGAAGGATGTTGGTGATGTTTATGGTAACACTGGCGTCGCGGACCCGGGTGCTCACATGGTGGAGGGCGGTGAGCGCGAGTGACGATGCTGGTAATTGTGGTGGCGATGGTGGTGACAGTCATAATCATGGTAGTAATCACGTGCGCTGGTGACGTTAAAGGTGACAGCACCGCTGGGGGGGAGCCGGGCTCCCTGGTGGGCATGGTGAGCGCCAGCGACTCCGACTCCGGTCCCGGCGGCTGGGTCTCCTTCGCCGTCGAGCACGTCGAGTCCCCCGCAGCCTGTGGGCCGTCGCCAACCGGGGCCTACGTCTCCTTCCACGTCCACCCGACACGCGGTGAGACACAAACCCGACAGTGTGATCTGCGTACAGAGGCCTGGACGGGCAAGAGCGCAAGGGATCAGAAAACAGCTCTTGGTGTCCATCGTCATTAAATCATCATCATTACCCATGTTACATATACAGCTGGATGAAGGCTTGTCCATGTCAAGCCTAACCTTGACCTGCAGCCTGAAGCTTAAGACCTAATTGAATTGGCTCTACACTGTTGAGGTTTGTTTAAACCTGTGTGTTTGTCCCTTCCGAGCATCAATGCATGCATAGGTGAGGTGGAGAGTGGTAGTGTATTGGTTGGTGCACAGCATGATGAACTCGGCGACCCAAATTCAATTCCCGCTTAAGGTGAAAGTGAAGAATATTTTAACCGGTCTTGAGCCTCCCTTATGTCAGCACAGCCTTAAATGAGTACCTGGTGTAGTGTGTGAACTTAAACACTGGGGAGACGAGGGTGGTCGGCCAGCAATGGGTCTGGCCACACCACCTCCTCATGCACTGTGCAGTCCTTCATAGGCACATGTACAGTTATACGGCGGAAATTAGTCTTAATAGGAAAGGTGTGAGCCGTGGTTACACTTGACCCATTTGTCAACCCCATGCCTCACACCCTCATGTCCGTCTATGTGTGTGTGTCTGCGTAGGAGAGGTGCGTGCCGTAGGTTTGCTGGATCGCGAGGCATGCCCGTGGCACCGCGTGACGCTGCGGGTCTCTGACGCCGGCGCTCCGCCACGCTCCGCCCTGTGCCGCGTCCACGTCGCCGTCGCCGACGCCAACGACAACGCCCCCCGCTTTCTTCGTTCGCAATACCACGCGCAGGTGTGGGGCCCTCCACACCGAACTTGCGGCCACCGCGGGGCATGAGTTCGATCTCAGGGTTGCCCTGTCAATTGGCTGGGCTTTACGTCCCATGGATGTTGGGGTTGCAGTGGCAGTGGCAGCAATGGTGGTGATGATGGTTGTGATAACAGTGGTGATTGTGGTGCTGGAGCTGGTGGTGGTGATGATTGTGTTAGTGGGGTTGGTGGTGATTGTGGTGGTGGTGGCGTTTGGCCAGTTATGGGTAGAAATGTGGGAGAGGAATGAGCGGGAAAGGAATCCATTCGGAGACTTTTATCACGTACTCGTTTGTACGTGGGTGTGCACGGCAGGTGGAGACGGAAGTTCCCGTGGGCACCTTGGTGGCCACCCTCATGGCTGAGGACCCTGACGAAGGACCCAATGGCACAGTCGTCTACTCGCTGCCCGCCGGTGAGTGCCCAATGCCGCCAACGCCATTTTCCCGGTCGCCGTTTTCAAACGCGCCGTGGGTGAAAAACTTCCCTAGTGACTGCCGCCCCCTCTATGAAGATCAGTCATTACCCAAAATGCCCCTTGTACATTTTTTCCTCTATTCAAGCCCTCAGTCCTTCATCAGCCCGATTTGAACCCTTTCTTTCCCCATATGTGACAAAACTGTATCCAAAAGGCATTCGCGAACAAGATCACAAGAAATTAACTTGAGGATGTGTGTGCGTGTGTACCCATGCATTTATGTATACTCATTTGCACTCGTGTAAATTCCTTATGTGTCAACATACGTGTGGGTATGTGTGCACAAACCTCTGGGTGTGCACTTATTTGAGTGGGTGTGTATATTTGCATTGTGTATGTGTGTACTAGTGCGTGTGTACCTGATTATGTATACTCACCATTCTCGTGAATATATGTGCGTATACTCCTGCTCGTGGACGTGTGTGTTCCCATGCCTATCTGCGCCGTCTACCAATAGCTGTGTTCTATATGTACACCCATGCCTGTGTACCCATACCCGTGTATCTGTGGAGCTTTCCCTTCGTGTCTGTGTTCTGTATATATACCCATGCCTGTGGACTCATACTCATGTTCTGTACGTGTACCTGTGTACCTGTGCGTGCAGGCGGCTTGGGGCTGCTGCTGATGGAGCGCGACACGGGCCGGGTGCGCACGGCGCGCGCGCTCACGCGGAGCGACCCGCGCAGCGCGGTGCTGGCGGTGCGCGCCGGGGACCTGGGCAACCCCCCGCGGCACAGCGGGACGGTCCTGCACCTCACGGTACGATCCCGCACCTCAACGTACCCTGCCGCCGTGTAGCCTTGAACAGACTGTTGGGGCAACCGCCGTTAGCGAGCAGCTATTAAGACCGGCACGGCACACGAGGGTGCGGGGAGCCAGCGCCACGCCAGGACTGAAATTGTTTGCCCATTGCTGATGTTTGCATACCAATCCATATACTCATTTAATGCTGAGTCAACCTAAGGAAGGCCTAAGACCTAGCTACTATAATTAGCTGTGGCTGGGATTCTAACGCAGGTTCTTAGTGCGGTGCATTAACCACTGCGCGACAATACTCCAATTAGCAATCGAGACTCCAATTAGCACGGTTGTTTACGTACGGTGCGAAAGAAGTTCAACATACAACACTACCCCAACACTAATATACCCTTGTGGACAATACCGTCCTCAAAACTGCTAACATTTACAATGTTACACACTCTCCACACATCAGTGACCTCTCTTCCCCTACCACCTCCTTCACCTCTTCGTTAAGATCCTAGCGGTGGACGCCATCCCCAGGACCATTGGCGATGAAGGTGATGACATCGATGGCAGTGACGATGATAATGATGAGGAGGATGTTCCCTCATCCGTGATACGCCTCACCGTTCCCCCTGGCACCCGCCCGGGTGCCATCATCGGCCGAGTGCCACCCCCCTCGCCCAGCACCGTGGCCACCACCGTGTTCCGCATCATCAGTCCTCGACAACGACTTCACGGCGACGATGAGGAAGAAGAGGAGGGCGAGGAGGTGGAGGATGACTCCCCCTTCTACGTGGATGCCACCTCGGGCTCCGTGTTCCTGCGGCGTCCTGTCGCCCCCGACGATGCTGGGTCGGCTGCGCTCCCCTTCGCGCTTGATGTGGAAACCGTGACGATGGGAGACGGTCGCCACGGGGACCCCGGTAAGAACAAGGGGAGGTGGCATTGAGCCGCTGCTTGAGCCCCTCGTATTGTAAGTTTTCGCTTATGTTGTTTACATCATCATTATCATTGTTGTCCTTCTCATCAATCATTTTATTTTATGTAAATTATCCGTAAAAATACTTTCAGCTCTTGGTCAGTCCATTGCTGAATGAAGGCCACTCCATGTTGAGCCGACCACGGCGTTTGTTTGACCATACCGTACTTGACACAGGACCAGTTTTGTTATCACTCACAACTGATGTTCACCACCACTCCATTATATGAACATCTATTAAGACTAAATTTCTCATTTAAAGGGAGACCTGGCTGTAATTTTGTGTTGTTTAATGATCACCGTAATGATGAAAATGACTTATTATAACGAAAAAAAAAGATAAATTTGTAACAAACATTTGCTTTTAGTGTAAGACTAGCGGGAAGTACCCAGCGTTGCCCGGGCCAAAAACAGCAGTGCATACTGACTGTAGTGGTACCTGCTATGATTACAGCAGTGCATACTGACTGTGGTGGTACCTGCTATCACTACAGTAGTACATGTTGACTCTATAGCAGTATTTATCGACTCTATAGCACAAAGTACTCACCTGACAGAGTTGCTTGGTGAGGCCTAGTCCCGTGCAGAGCCTCCGGCCTCGCCTAGATTGTCCAGCCGGCCGAGGTGGCACCTTGGCAGGCTGGGGCTGGGCTGCTACCCCGGACCCCCCCCCCCCAGCCACGATCTCCCCGGCCGCTCTGCAGTAATATCTACGGCCTATAGTGGTAGCATCTACCGACTGTATGGTAGTAACTGCACGCATCGGGGTGGGGGGGACATCACACAGTGAAAAATTTACCTCAGCGTTTAGTGTATTTTTATAGCATTTTTAACAGAAAGAAAATGTCCCCCTCACTCCCACCGAAGGCGTGCGACTTGGCATGGGCCGTCCCCCCTACCAAAGGCGCGTGAGTTGGTATGGTCGTGCATGCGTCATAAATAAATAAAGAGAAAGCACACAAAAATCGCACTAAATCGCTAATTAAACTAATTTAAAGTTGACGGATGTGAAAAAGAATAGTGCTTGTTCACGGCGGGGCTTACGGCATGGTACCTTGCTATTTTTATTTTACGTAAACCCCACCGTTGGAGAGACAAATCTTTCGCAAGCTGGGGAACACACATAAACCCACAAACAATTTTTTACTTTTATATATGTCGAAGATTTTAATTTGTCTTTCTTTGTCTGTTGTCTGATCACATGACCAATTCCTCCTCCACCGCCGAACGACTCACTTTACCGACACTGGCGATGCTGCCTGACCCGTGGGACATCATGACGTGTGCCACTCTGTATGTGCACGTGGGTGCTGCAGTGGTGCGACGAGTCCTTGTGCTCCTCACCGTCAGTCCCAGCGCTGGTGAGCGCCGTTCACCATCGTCATCATCGCCTCCATCCCTACCCCCTCGCTTCCGAAGCACCGGCCCGGTGGGCTGGGTTTGGGAAGACGCCGCTCCAGGGACGCCCGTTCTAATTGCTGGACCCCCACTCAGCCGTGGCCTACGCTACAGCCTCGCCTATCAGGCCCCAGCGGCCGCCTCTCTTACCGACCTCGGATACCGGCGGCAGCGCCGGGGTTTGTCTGGCTCTGAAATACAAACGTTTGTCCGTAACGAAACGGAACAGCGAAGCAAAGAGGAGATGGGGCTGGGAATCTTGCAGAATGTGACCATCAGAGGCCGTGTAACCGCCATCCGACCCGTCAGGCAACGGCGTAGCTCCGGCCCAGTTTGGACACCAGCCGGTGGCAGTGGGAGTTCTGGCGGTGGGGGTGCTGGCACGGGCCCGTTCACAGTGGACGCCACCACGGGTGTGGTGCGCACGGCGGCTCCACTGGACCGCGAGGTGGCCGAGCGGTACCTGTTGGTCGTCACTGTCGTCCCGGACGGGGGCGTTGAGGCCATGGGGACGCCGGTCGCCGTGGCCAACGTGTACGTCGGAGACGTCAACGATGTCGCACCCATCTTCGTGTGGCCACCTCCTCAGGAGCCGCCCAGGTGAGGTTGCCATCAGACTTCTTCCAGGTGTAGGTGATCATTTATCTTACGTGAATGGTCGGCACCCATGGATCCGTTACTGAGTATTCTTATCACCAGCAATTGCTGCCGTGATGTAGAGAATCCAATGTTATTCAATCACATGCTGCTGTCTTATTTCAAAAGGTGGTGAAACTTAGTTGTTCGGCCCCCTTTATCAACCCCTTTTTCCAAGCCCAGGATTTGCAGCATTAAGTGGCAAAATATTTGTCAAAAAATGGCCATGCATTTGTCAAAAATTTCGGAGCAATTTTAACATGAATAGGCAATGTTTTGTGTTGTTGGAGTAGTTGATGAGGTTGTGTTAACTTGAGCTACAGTCATCAACTGAGATGAGATGGACTCATTGCTGAGTGATGAGACGTGATATTTTTTAAACTTGACAGTGATAATTTTTAAAGCCCTTTGCTAATCCACTTCTAGATGGGAATTTCTTGACCATACTTCACCACAGCATTCAGTAGCGGGTTGATGAAGGTGTGGGTCATCAACAGCTGAGATATCACTCGCCACTGACGTTAGTCGTGGCTAGATATGTAACTTGGGTCATGGAGTTCAACATAATCAAAGCAGAAATGTCCTCTCCCCATGTGAAGTGTTTGGTTTGGGTGGTGTCGTGAAAAGGCTCGTCTTTGCTGTGTGCAGTCACGTGATCGTGTGGGAGGGAGAGCGGCCGGGTCGTGACCTCGTCACACTCAGAGGTCGTGACCCCGATGGAGGCATGGGCGGCCGTCTCCAGTTTTCCATTGCCGGGGGCAACGAGGACGGAACTTTCTTCCTGCACCCAGAAACCGGCAAGTCTCCACCACGACGCTGCAGTACCAGCAACGAAGATGGCCACTCTCAACAACAACATCACCACCACAGCATCTAACATCAGCGCTATAATAAAACTGCTGACCATTAACCCCACAATGGTCTCCGTCAACATCAGCATCATCACAGCTCCTATTAGTTTTAACACGTACCATGAACTGTTGATTTTTACATTGATGAAGCAGAAACATATCATGAGTAATGACGACATTGATGATGGCAGTGATGGATGCATTAACCATGATGATGATAATGATGATGGTGGTGACAGGTGACGACGTTGACAGTAATGTGACATCAGTGAAATCAACATTTAAAGTGGTGGTGATGATCACTTATTTGATGAAGGTGACGATGATGACATTAATGATGATATAGCATCAACAATTACAATGACGTGCGGATAGTGCCTCGAATCCACGTCTCACTTTCGGGGGCTCGTCCGGGTTGCAGGTGTCCTGAGTCTGGCTCGCACCCCGGACCGTGAGACCCACGCCTCCTACCTCCTCCGTCTGACCATTTCCGACTTTGGGGATGGTCTCCACGGCGATGGCAGTTCTCGCGGCGATAGTTCCCGGGGCGACAGTTCCCGGGGTGACAGTCAGAGGAGGCTGGAGACGAGCACGACCCTCACTGTCACGGTGATGGACGTGAACGACCAGGCCCCGCGGTTTCTGCCCCAGCAGGAGGTACATGTCCGATCCCTGGCTCAATCGATCACAATCCCTGAGTTCTAATTTATCTTTTAAGAAAAATATGTTGCTACATGTCGAGTATCCAGGTTGTGTGTCCCAAGCTGTTTGAGAAAAATCCATTTTTTTTCACAGTGTACGGTCAATCGTGCGATTATGGCACTCTGGTGACTTCATTGTGACATTACTTTTATCCGGACAAAGCTTTATTGCAAGAAAAAAGTTACACGAGCTGTGCAGCGATGTGCCTGTCAAGAACCTCCTTTGAGTTGAATGCATTGTCATTCCAATGACATCACGAGAACGCTATTACGAACACCCTGCCATAACAATAAAGTATTATTTTATTATCAGAAACAAAGTAAAAAAATTGTGCCAGGCATCCAGGGGTGGGGGGACACTGTCAAGGTACACATATACAAGATACCGACTCCTTTAATCGTCCGATTGTGGTGGTAATCGCATGACCGGTCGATTTGTCGTGTTCACTAGCGGGCCCTCGGAGAGTCACGAGGGTCCCATCGCTCTGTGGATGATGGCGATGTTGGCGATGGTGATGGAGCGACGGTGACATACGAGTGCGCCGTGGAGGAGAATGCGCCCGCTGGGACCGCGTGTGTGCACGTGACGGCGGTGGACGGCGATGAAGGTAGTGTTTATGTGTATGTACACGTGCAATTGTGGGGAGTGTCAGTGCAGTGGTTAGCGCGCTGCGCTACAAGCCCAGCGACCCCTAATTATATCCTCACTCACGACCAATACTGGTGGTACATTTTTCAGCCGGTTGTGGGCCTCCCCTAGGTCGATGTAAATATCAGCACTGGAGAGACAAAAGGCGGTCTGGCGTTTTGTTGGCAACACCACCCCCTCAAAAGCGCGCCATGAGATCTTACGGCACGTGCCCCAACAGTCTATTAAAGGTTATACAGGAGATCTTTGTCTTTATATACGTACACATATAGCCATATAGCCAACTATCTACATATATATGTGGATTATTAGATGGTGAAGGCTCGGGTGAGGCCTTCGTTCAGCATTGGGTTAATCGTGGCTGATGATGGTGAAACACACACACACACACAGCTATCCACGTAGATTTGGGGGAACCATATCCTGAAACACCTGGCACACCGCAGAGGTTAAAACTTAAGCTGTGAAAAAAATGTCACGCCATCGTGGTGCAGTTATGGATTACAGGATCAGCCATGGATTACAGGAGCTGTCGTGAACTGCCAATAATCTACAAATTACAAAAGATTTGTGGGTTATTTGATCGTATAATTTGATCGTACATTATTGCATTTCTGCTGTGTGTACCTCGGGGGATTGATAGTGCAGTGGTTAGTGCTCAGAACCAAACAACCCGAGTTTGATTCCTGACCACAACTACACGCGCGTGTGTGTGTGTGTGCCCGCACGTGCATGTGTGCGGTAGGTGCCGGGGGAGAGGTGGTGTACACGTTGCTCGGCGGACTGGTGGACTTCAGCGTCAACGAGCGCACAGGACTCGTGTCCACACGGAGACCACTCGACCGCGAGAGCCAGCACGAGTACACGCTCACGGGTACGCAAGCACCATTGCAGTACCATGGGTACGCACGCACGGGTACACGGTCATGGTGTGCACAAGCATGGTAACGCACACACTGGAACACGCTCACGAGTACGCATGCACTGGTACACACCATGGACACACACGCATGAGTACACAGTTACAGGTGCACGCTGATATTATCAATGAAATGTGAAGTCAATATAAAACTGAGAGCGCAAATGAGAGCCCCCCCAGCAAAGCACGTGGATGGACGTGAAGTTAAAGAGAATGGGTTTTCCGAATTTAATACAACAGATAAGTTCTTTGTTTTAGAACTACTAGTACACATATGCTTGTCAGTTACATCGGTGAGGGATAGTGTCTTAATACTTAGGCTTGATAAGCACATATATAATGTCCTACCACGTGCAGCTTAATTTTATCATTCTGGTTAGAGATTTAGTGCGAGCCTGTTGGTTTATTTATTTATGCAATTTTCCCGGATTTCCCTGAATTCCAGCTCATTTGAGTCCAGCTTTATGAGGTTTCACTGTTTTGTCGAGACCAATGCGGCCGGGCGTGTCGTTGGCCACAACCACTCCCTCATGTGCCGTCCCGGCCTTCATAGGTGCTCGCTATCGGCACTTGCCCCTGAAGTCTGCTAAAGGCTCTCTTTGTTTTATATACGCGTGATGTGTACGTCCTTTGCACTTTGAGACCACTTTGTCTCAAAGTACATCTAGCCTGGTACAAGCACTGATTATGTCAGCATCCCAGAGTGGAGAATGGCAGTGGCTGCTGTTGTTGTTGTGGTGGGTGCCTGTATATATGTGTGTACGTGCGTGCATGTGTGTGCACGAGTGCTGTCAACACGCACATTCACATTCTCGCCGCTCTTCCCGTGCCGACACAAACAGCCGCCGTGACCTCGTCGCGGCCTTCCTGCCATTCACACGGCTTCCCTCACAACACGCGAGTACACAGAGACAAAGATCCCCCATATAGCCTCTTAACAGACTGTTGGGGCAAGTGCTGCAAGTGAGCACCAGCACGGCACACGAGGAGATGGGTGGCCAGCACCACGCCCGACCGCCTTTGTCTCCCCAGAGAAGATGTTTAGACAGCGCACCAGGTACTCCTTTGAGGCGGAGTCGGCCTAGGGGAGGCCCAGGACCGGTTTAAGATATTCATCACCGATGTTGGCCATGAACAGGTATCTAACTCAATTCACCGGGTTCGTAGTGCAGTGCACAATTCATCCACACACACTCACACGCTCGTACAAAGCCAAAGATCTCAAGCACTGTTAGCAAGCACCTATGAAGGATGGCACAGCACACAAGCGAGTGGGTGGCTGGCACCACACCCAGCCGCCTTTGTCTCCCCAGTGGCAATGTTTACACACCAGGTATTCATTCGCGGCTGAGTTTACCTACGTACACACGTGTACACTCAGATGCGTCCACATACACACAAACATCTACATATACACACATAGATTGTGCTTGATAGAATTCAATGTAGTCGGGTTCATTGGTGATCCAGCACTCACTGCTTCACTCCAGTCAATCGCTACGTTAGTCAGTCACCTGCTTATCGCTCTTCTATCGCTACTACCATGGTGGCCGTTTCCGTTAACTTCACTCATTGATTCCTCCACAAATGTTGAGGACTCGGTCTACCAGACTGACTGTTCTCATATACACTGTGTTGAGCTACCACATTGCAGATCACAACAGCACACTCACCAACCCACTCACTCACCCATTTAACCACCATACTCTGCATGCGACAGTTTGCCATACCGGCACTTTTCAAATCGGCTCCGATGCCCATACGACGAAGTTTCCACATTTACATTTTGACCACACATATGTGCATATACAAAATGACAAAGACATTCCTTGTAGGCTACATAGACTGTCGGGGCAAGTGCTGTTAATGAGCACCTGTTAAGGCTGGCATGGCTTGCAAGGGGGTGGCGTGGTTCAAGCCACTCCTGGTCTCCCCACTGTACCAAGTACTCATTTAAGGCTCACTTGGCCTTCGGGAGGCCCAGAATAATATTGTACAATTCCTTACTATTGTAATGTTAGGATATATCCGGGTTGCTGATGGATCACACCTCGTTACGATGATTGGCTCTACCGGTCCTGGCCCATAGCCAATGGGGGGAAGTCTAGGGGCGTGTCCCTGATGTAATGGGATGGTGACATCTGTAAGTAGAGGATTTGATCTGCTGGCTTTAGCCACAGCCAATGGGGGGACGAGTCAGGGGCGCGGTCCTGGGAACGTACGATGGAGTCTAGAAGATTCCATAGAGGTTAACCAGGATCGGTGGAAAGGTACCACGTGACCCGGGTATTAAAAGGGTTGGAGACGGACAACACGTAGTTAGATCTGTAACGAACGGAGGGTGAGGCCACGCTGGAGCGGGGTCCAGGCTGCCACGTGGCCGCGCGTGTCTCTCTCTCTCCCTCTCACGCTGTCTGTCAGCAGCGTGAAGGAGTAAGATAGGAGTGTTGTGAACGAAAGACAAATAAAGACCGGATTCCAGAAGTCGCTTCCACGACCTTTATTACACTATGATCCCTGCGATCCGACCCCGATATATTGACCCTAGTTTACTGACCCGGTTTTCCTGACCCATGCCCCCCGCCACCCCTCCTCTTTCCCACCGCAGTCCGCGCCAGCGACCGAGGGACGCCCCCGTGCTGGTCCCTCGCCTCCGTCGTCGTCCGTGTCCTCGACCGTAACGACAACGCGCCGCTCTTTGCCGCGCCGCCCCACCTCGTCGCGCAGGCTCACGGCCAGCGCCACCTTGACGATGTCGACGGCGATGATGCAGCTGCTGAGCATGATGAAGAAGAGGAGGATGATGTTGGTGGTGATGAGGCAGGGTGGCGGGCGCGCGTGAGCGAAGACAGCCCCATGGGAACACCTGTGATCACGATGGTAGCGACCGATGCAGATGCCGGAGAGAACGGGATGGTGCGGTACCATCTAGCGGGTACGGCACAGATCGGTGTCAGCGCGCGTGTGTGTGACTGTGTCTCTGTGTGTCAATGTGTTTTTGTGTGTCCTACTATCCCTGTGTCTCTGTGTGTCTCACCGTCTCATGTCCATGTCTCAGCATCTCAGTGCATTCGTGCACCGGTGTCTCAATATCTCCATGCCTCACCACCCCCCATCCCTATATCCTCTCTCTTCTTCTTGCCCTCATCCTGACCTTAGACGGATCCGGGTCCTCGCACTTCCACATCGACCCTGTCACGGGGTCGCTCACCACGGCCGCTCCCCTCGACCGCGAGACCAAGCCACGCTACCGCCTCGTGGTGGAGGCCGTCGACTGCGGCCCCGGGCCACCACCCCAATTTCTTGCCAGCGGCGGCGCCAGCAGCAGCAGCAGCCGCCTCCCGAATGACGGCTGTGCTGGACTGCGCTCCACAAGCATCGTGTTCGTTTCCGTCCTCGATGTCAACGACAACTCGCCAGTGTTCGTGTTTGGCGACACCGTCCCCTCTGCACCGGGGTCACCGGGACCGGAGTCAGTGGAGCGGCAGCGGACTAAGGGACCCGAGTACCGCGCCATTGTGCCTGAGGGCCTCGTCGCCGGCTCGCCGGTGCTGTGGGTCTCGGCCGCCGACGCAGACTCGGGGATACGAGGCCGGGTCCGGTACCGACTCGTGGGAGGCACGAGGGGCGTCGCCGGGGTCACCGTGCCCCCCTTCGCTATCGACCCCGAGTCGGGAATCGTGTCCGTGGCCGTGCCGCGGCTCCGCGCACCGCCGGAGAGGAGTGGCAGTGATGGCGGAGGTAAAAACGATGGTGGCGATGGTGAAGTGTGGTCAGGATAGGTGATGGTAGTTCTTGTAGTGGTAATGGCACAGTGGATCCAGTAGTGGTGGTTTTGGTAGTGGTGATGGTTGACGAGTCCGTTGCTGGTGTTGATGGTGGCGGTGGTGATAGTGTTCGTGTTGTTATTGATAGTTTTTGTGTTGGTGGTTGTAATAATGATGGTGGTGGTCATTGTTGACGATGAGGATAGTATCGTGAACAATGTCGCCATCCTTGACGCCAGAGTCGATCTTGCCAACGATGCCTACAACAGCCCCGTCGCTGTGCCTCTCCCTCCCCAGCGCCAGACGGTTCCGTCTCTTCCACTGACGTCCCTGAGCCTCACTACCGGCTGTGGGTGGAGGCGGTGGATGGGGGGCGCCCCCCCCAATCCTCCCGCGTCTCCGCCCTTGTGGCGCTAGTGCCGGGGAGCGGCCGCGCCCCGGAGTTCCGGCACGGGCCACTGGCGCCCACCCTGCCCGCCGGCCGCGCGGCCGTCAACGCCCTGGTGGCCACGGTGGTGGCACGGGACGAGGACGGCGGCGCCGGCGGAGCGCTGGCATACCGCCTGGAAGCCGGGGACCCCCACAAATTTTTCCGCATCGACGCCAACACAGGTGGCACAGCGTGGGCGGGGGGGGGGGGGGGGGTGCTCACACACACACATAGGCATACAAAGACAAAGAAACATCTTCTTTTAACCTACCTTTACCGAAAGACCCAAAGAATATGAATTCCTGCAGTCACGAAAGCTTTAAGTCAAGATTTAACAAAGAAACATCCTCCGTGTAGCCTTAACAGAATCTTGGGGCAAGTGCTGTTAGCAAGGCCGGCGCGGAAAACTAGGAGGTGGGCGGCCGGCACTAAGGCCTGGCCGCCTTGGTCTCCCCAGTGGCGATGTTTACACCACCAGGTGTTCATTTAAGGCTGACTCAACACAGACACACACAGACATGGACGTTCACACAAAGTAGGTGAGCGGACTGAGTTGCGGCCGTTACGTCCGCAAATTTGCGTGCGTTATAAATTGCATTATTATTATAGACACCCAATCCTGCATGCTTGCATAGCCGTTCGAGTATATGCGTTACTTTGCATGCGTGCGCATGTATCTGTGTGTGTGCCATCCTGTGTGTGTATGCATGCTTATGCGTGTGTGTGTGTGTACAGGAGAGCTGCTTGTGCGCCGCCCCCTCCAGGGTTTCGTCGGAGCGGATCTGGCGGTGGCCGCGTGGGACCACGGCTCGCCGCCTCGCGCCGCGCGCACCGTCGTGTCCGTGCGCGTGGGCCAAGGCCCCCCCGCTGGGAGGCGCGCTCCCCCGGGGCCCCCCCTGCTCTCGTTCGTCCCCACGGCGTACGAGGCCACGCTGCCCGAGCACTCGCCCAGAGGTGAGTGCCGGTGTGCGTTTGTGTGCGCGTGCGTGCAACTCGTTACACTGGTGGCGCATCTGTCAGTCGTCTTAGTCAGTCAAACCATGACACCTGGGTCTGTCCCGTGACCTCCTGCCAGCGGGGTCTTCGACACTTCACGTGGCCACGGAGTGCATCTGGCCTGGCACAAGCACCGTGGTAATGTTCCTGCCACTTCGTGGTGAATGTTGTTGTTGTGCGTGCAACCGTGTGTGTGGCCGCGTGTAATGTGTGTGTATTTGTATGTGTGTGTCTGTGCATATCTTCACGTAATAGCCTTAAAGTGCACCTAGCCTGGCACAAGCGCTGTGGTGAATGGTGGCTGTGTATTTACGCGTGTGAATGTGTGCGCGTACCCGTGCGCAGACACGCTGGTGTGCGTGGTGGAGGCCGCGTGGTCGGACGCGATCACGCGCTTGCTCACGTTCTCCATCCTCTACGGCAACGACGATGGCGCCTTCTCCCTCAACGCCAACACCGGTGCAGCATCCCCCTGCACGCATAAAAGACCCCACCCCCCCATCCCATATAGTCTGTAACAGACTGTTGGGCCAAGCGCTGTTAGCGAGCACAAATCCAGGCCATTGCGGTATACGAGGGGGGGGGGGGTAGCCAACACCGCACCCAGCCACCTTTGTCTTCTTATTGGCGATATTTACACAATCACCCCAGGTTCTCAATTAAGGCTGAGTCGACCTAGGGAGGCAGAGGAATGGCCTCCCTAGGTCACTGGTGTTGGTCATGAGTTGGTGCTTGTGCTGTTCGCGAACACCTATGAAAGCGGGCATGCCACACGAGGTGGCCAGCATGCCCGGAAACACACACACACTCTCACACGAACACGTGCACACACACACACTCTCACATGAACACTGAACACGTGCACACACACACCTGCTGCCTCATACACCAGCCCCCACACTCACCCCCCTCGCACGCACTCCCAGCCACCTGGCTCCCCCTCGGCGGTGCAGCCACCTTCCTTGGGATGACCTCCTCCCCATCTCCTCCGGCCCGGCTTCCCCGCAGGACGCCTGACCGTGCGGGACCCCGCGGCCCTCGACTTCGAGTCAATCCCTCGTCGAGTCGTCATTGTCACCGCCCGCGTCGTCCTCCCCAACGCCACCACTGCGGGCATCGCCAGTGATGCAGCCGCAGCTACAGAGGTCATTATTGTCATCATCATCGCCGCTATAATGAACTTCATCGTCGTCATGACACCATCGACTTATTGAAATGTGTTTGTATTCTTAAAACTCAGGAATAAAATGTAGATGCAAGCGTGAGCAGAAGGCCAAAACAAACAAATCCTCCACTGCAGAGTGCATGTTTGTCTTCTGAGAGAGCGTGGCCCGCCCTGGAGAGAGATGAAGATTTGAAAATGGAAACTAGGAGGACAGTTGTAATTTACGAATTGACAAAGAAAATACTGAAATCGAGCTGATGACAGATGGGAAAAATTAACAATGGAATCGAGGCCAATTGAAGTAGGAGAAAGTGAGGTAGGTGGAAAATGAGACGGGAAGGTGGTGGGGGAGGAAGAGATTAGAAGGGTTGGAGGAGTGCATGAGATGGGTGTGGAAAGAGATCACGAAGAGTGGAAGATATTGAGGGGAGGAGAATGGGCAAAAAACATTCAATGGAGACAACTAACAGCTCAGTGATCACCACCTCATTGCCATCTGCGAGTTGCAAAGCTGCAGAGGTACTGAGCAAATGGCAGAAAGTGCGCAGTGACGCGCATATTGGCAAGGTGACGAGAGCTAGTGGGGATTGCACGACTGTGCACATGGCAGCGATCGTGCGGGAACGGCCACGGCAGAAAGACGGCACGTTACCGTGAAAACGTTGTGCGGTTGGGAAACTTAACGAAGTGGCATCATCACTGACATAAGAAAATCCGTTTTGGAGTTAGTTTGGCCCCGTCAAACGGTCAGAAACTCCTCCATTAATGTAGGGTTCCAAGTGGATTCTGTTTCGCTATTTTAATACATTGCTATCGACATAAACCCCATTGCTCAAACTTCCAAATGCTATGAATGCACAAATCCTGAATTAATAAATGTAAATGAACACGTGATCGAACGAACGGATGAACTAATTGACGAACTTCCGCAGGGCAAGGAGGGCGACAAGATGGCCACTGTCGCTATTGCCGCAGTGACGGTGACGCTGCGCGACGTCAACGACAACGCTCCACGCTTCCCGTGGCAACGCCTGGCGGCGACGGTGCGGGAGAATGAGCCTGCGGGGACCGTCGTGACGCAGGTGAGCCCTGAGCTACGCCCACCCCCCACCCCCACTGCTCACTCCGTCTCTTCCTCCCACCTCCACGTACCCATGTGTACACGAGTGTACCTGTGTATATGCATGTGTATGTAAGGCATTGTAGTGTAGCAGTTAACACGCTACTCTACGAATCTGGCGACCCGGGTTCGATTCCCGCTCACGGCCAACACCAGTGACGATTATTTGAACCGGTCCTGGGCCTCCTCTAGGTCGACTGAGCCTCAAATGAGTACCTGGTACGATGTGTAAACATCACCACTAGGGCGACAAAGGCGGCCGGGCATGATGTTGGCCACCCACCCCCTCGTGTGCCATTCCGACCTTCATAGGTGCTCGCTAACAGCACTTGCCCCAACAGTCTGGTAAGGCTATAGGGGGGATCTTTGTCTTTGTATGTGTGAACAAGTGTACATTTGTGTCACCATGTATACCCATGTGAATCATGTGTCCCTGTGTTTTGGTGTATACCCATGTGTATGTGTGTGTTTCCCGCACACACGTGTGTCCATGTGTACCCCGAGTACATGTGTGTACATGTGAGTACTTACATGTTTGCTGTATACCAAAGTGTAGCATGTGCATCCGTGTGTACGCATGTATGTACCCATGTGCACATGTGTGTATCCAGGAACCCTTGTACCAACTTGTACGGTAACCATGTACACATGTGTAAGTATGTGTGCATATGTGAACCCTTTTGTCTGAATTTATATGCCCGTGTGTACGTACGTGTGTACCCATATGCGTATGTCCGTGTGTACCCACGTGCGCGTGCAGCTGGTGGCGTGGGATGTGGACGGAGGTGCGGGGGGGCAGCTGGAGTTCGCGCTCGCCCCAGGGTCTCTGAGCTCTGGCTTCCGGCTCGACTCCCTCACCGGGATCATCACCACAACTGCCTCCCTCGATCGCGAGGCCTCGCCCGTCCACCAGTGAGTGAGGGGTGATGGGGCGACAGGGGCAATGAGTGGACACTGGTGAATTAAATGCAACAAAAGTTGAAGAGTGCCTAATGAAGCAATGAGAGGTGCATGCTTTGCATTACCCTGAGAGACAGGAAGAGCAAAATGTACGTAAGTTTGAGGCATCACATTGATTGTTGAGAAAAATAAGTGGGCTTGGGCACGGCACGTCACTAGAAGGGACAATAGCCAGTGGGGGAGACTAATGACGAAGTGGCAGCAGAAGGGGACGTCAATTGCCGCAATGGAACAATTAAATCAGCTCGTGTGGAGGAACTAGATGGATTCTTGCAATGCGGGATGGTGAGGGATGGCGATGGCTTGGGGAGCCCTTGATCCCGCAGTGGATGAATCATGACTCGTGATGACGGTCTGAGTGTAGGCTGGAGGTGTGGGCCGTGGACCGTGGGAGGCCGCGCCTCACCGGCTCCACCCTGGTGCGTGTCACTGTGGAGGACGTCAATGACAACGCCCCCGTCGTCGCCGCCAGCCAGCACCTCGTCGTGTCTGAGAGTACGGCGTGCACGCTCACACACACACGCCACACGTGCGCGCGTGCTCGCGTCCCAGCGCAGTGGCACCGACTGCACTCTCGATAACTACGCCACCCTGAGCCTCACCCTCAACCTGCCTTCCAATCCGCCTCGGTCGCAGGTGTTCCAGTCGGCACTGAGATCGGTCACATCTTGGCATCGGACCCCGACCTTTACCCTCGCCTCGAGTTCTCCGTCGTGGAGCGCACGAGCGTCTCCTCCTCCTCTTCCGTCAACGACGAAACGGACGATGTCAACGACGCCACCGCCGTGGCTGCCTCCCTGCTCACGGTGGAGCGCCTGGGCGGGCGCATGACGCTCGCGCGCCCCCTTGACTTCGAGCAGCGGCGCGAGCTGGCGCTGCGCGTGCGCGTGTCTGACGGTGCCCACCGCTCCGATGCCACGATCCTCATCACGGTCGCCGACGACAACGACAACGCGCCCAGCTTCCTGCGGCCGCTCTACGAGGTGAGTGGGCATGAGCGGGCATGACCGTGGAGAGGAGAGGGGGAGAGGGACAAAGTTGGCGGGGGGGGGGGGGGGGCAGGTGTATACATCAGATCTCAGTGGGCTTCCAAGAAGGCGGAGGTTGACCACAAAGGGAGTCTCGTCTGAAAATGTTCCCTCAGGCATCCAAATGTCTGCACAGACAGGTTCACCAACACATCTGTGCCGCCATCTTATGGCCCCCACCCCACGTCACGGTGGGATATTGAACCTCACAGCAGCTCACAATGGATTGCTTGTTCCACCCAACGAACCTGACCCAACAGTGAGCAGCCTCTGCAATGAAACAACATTTCTCAAAGCAGGGAAGCAATAGGGTGCCACTTGCCTCTCTTGGTGGCTCTGAACCAGTGGTGGAAATTCCATATTCCCATGGTAGGGGCTGGCTACTGCACAGGACAACCATTGTTGACTCGCCGGAAATTGAGACTCATTTAATCAACCCCGGAATAGCGATGGTGATGATGAGCTGAGTGTGACAAGTGTTTGAATTCATGACCCTTCAAGTGTTCATCAAGAACTCTGGGTAAAATGCAATCACCTTCTAACTCCCTCCCTTCCCCAAAGCTCACCCTTCTCCCCCTGCTCACCCTTCTCCCACTCCTCCCGCCATCCTCCCACGTTTACCAGGTGAGCGTGGATGAGCGCACGCCTCCGCTCATTAGCCTCATCACGGTTGCTGCGAGTGACCGTGACGCAGGAGCCAATGGGAGGCTCTCGTACCAGCTCGTACCAGGCAGCAGAGACGGTGACGGCAGCAGAGGAGGATTCGGGATTCACGCAATGAATGGTACGGACAGGTGGGGGGTGGGGGGGGGACGTTCATGTGCCCCCGACGGCCAGGTTGTTGGAAGCAGGATAGAGCTATCGTGCCTTCAGTTTATTTGTTGTTTTCTGTTTTCAGAACCCGGTTTAATCACTCAGGTTTAATCACAGGTGACTGTCTGGATTTAAATCCAGGATCTCAGCATTGCTTGTTTGGTGTTCTTATCTGGGCCATCCACCTCTTTGAGTCGAGCTCTTGGATAGAATTAGGGCTATGGGTTATAGGTGTCACTGGTACTATGTTTAAATGGGGGTAACAAGAGAGAGGTTATAGGTAGGGGTAGGTATAAGGTTTGAATTATCTACAAGTAATAGATGCAGCGAGGCTTGTAGAAGGTTAACTCGTGCGGATCAGACAACTCACGCATGTAAAAGACATCAGATTGACTGGGATTTGACTGGACACATCTCTGGAAGAGAGGATGGTCGTTGCATGAGACGAATGATGGAAGGCCACCGAAGGAGGGAGCATACCCGAGAGGACGTCTGCTACAGAGATGGAGCGATGAAATCAGCTCATGTGCGGGAGCTAAATTGATTTTTGCTTGGCAAGACTGTGAGCGATGACTAAGACTTGTTGGGAGGCCTTCACCCAGCAGTGGATACATCATGGCTGCTGATGAAGATGATAAGGGCTGTAGTTAGGGCTAGTTTTATAGCTCTGCTGTGGTTGAAGCTACATTTAGTGCTGAAGCTCAGGCTCGGTCGAGGACTCTGATATTGGTGTTAACAGTTGAGGTGTTAGAGATAGGTAGGGCTACAGGCAACTAGCAGGGTCAGGGATAGAACTGGAGATGGGGTCATCAAGCCCCTCGCAGGCAGGGTTCACCCAGCAAGCCGTGCCACAGACTCCCGCCAGGCACCAAATGGCACATCCCCTGACTTTGCCGCCGTCCCTTTCCTCCCCATTGTGTGACCCCGCGACCCTAGGCTCGGTGTTCCTGACGCGGCCTCTCCGCGTGGGGGGCGGCCCCCGCTGCTCACACTACGTGGTTGAGGCTCGCGACGCCGGCTCCCCTCCGCGGTCAGCATCGGCCGCCCTCCTCGCGTGCGCGCGCGACGTGAACGCCCACGCGCCCGTCTTCTCGCGAGCCGCCTACGCCGCCTCCCTGCCCGCGGTGCCGGGGCCCCGCGTCCCTGTGCTCACCGTGACGGCCACGGACGCCGACGGGAGCCCCGGCGACGGCCGCGTGGACTTCACTCTGGAAGCCGGCGACCCCGATGGCCTCTTCCGGCTGGAGCCCGTCGCGTGCGAGACGTACGTCGCGGACGCGGCGACCGGCGCTGTGGCGCACCGCGGCACCGCGCGGCTCGTGCTGCTGGACGCGCCGGTGCTGTCGGGGGAGAGGGAGGAGAAGGCGGCGGCATCGCCGGAGAGGAGCTTCGAGCTCGTGGTGTCGGCCACGGACCGCGGAGACCCCCCGCTGAGCAGCACGGCCACCGTGGTGGTGACGGTGATGGGGTTGGAAGAGGGGAAGCAGCAGCCGGTGTCGAGTTTGGAATTCGTGGTGCCCGAGTACCGTGTAAGTCTGCCCGCCAGCGCCATTGCCGGCGCTGAGGTCGCTCGAGTTCTGGCCAAGTTCCAGCGCGATGACAGCTATGGTGACGACAGTTATAGCGGGGGTGGCTACAACGACAAAGGCGCGGCGGTCATAGGTTACCAGATCGTTGCCGGAAACCGGGACAATCTCTTCACCGTCGATCCCCGGACCGGTGCCATCACCTTGCGCGCGCCACGGCTCAATCGACCGCCGGGGTCGGAGGTCACGCTGGTGGTTGAAGCGGCGGCAGCACTAGGTGCTGTGGCCACACCGAGCCGGGCCCTTGTACCGGTGCACGTGGGGGTTTCTGGCAGCAAAGATGGAGCCGACGAGAGAGACCTGGCGGCGTTCTTCTCCTCGGTGGAGCTGCTCAACGCCAGCGTGTCGGAGAATGAGCCAGCCGGCACCCGCATCCTCAACTTTCCCCGATTTGGCATTCTTTCCTTCCTCTACTCCGAGTCTCATGCGAGCAGCGCCGGAGGTAATGGTGGCAAATCTACGGGATCCGGTTTGGCCGGACGAGATCGGGATATCCACGCGGTGTCACCAGCGCCACCGCGGCCACTGCCGCGACCGTCGTCATCGACGTTTGCGTCGTCATTTTGTGAAGGCGCCGGTAATTTTGTGGTGGAGCCGCACACGGGCACCGTTCGGACATCCCGGCCCCTCGACTACGAGGAGTGCCCGCGCTACCGCTTGTGCCTCACCGTAGCCCCGGTGGTGGCGGGTACCACCGCGGGGGCTGACGGTACCACTACTAGCATCTCACGCGGCACCTTGGTTGGTGGCAGTGGTGGTGTGGGGAGTCTCGTCTCTGGTGCCGATACCCCCGCGCGTGCCGTTGCGGCGGGTGCGGTCATGGCGCCAATGCGGTCAGTGGCGGTGCGCAGCTGGCCTGTGTGCGTGCACGTGCTGGTGCAAGGTGCCGACGAGTTTGCGCCGCACTTCGAGGGAGCGCCATACCGCTTTGCGGTGCCGCGGGGCGCAGCGGCGGGTGACACGGTGGGGCGGGTGAGCGCCAGCGATCGCGATGCGGGCCCCGACAGTACGGTGCGATACCGCCTCGCCCAGCGATCGCCGTACTTCACCGTCAATCGCTACACTGGTGACATCATGCTCAAGGTGGAGCCTCGGACCCAGCTCTCCTCGTCATCCTCGTCCACCTCGTCTTCCTCAGCTGCCATATCATCAGCATTAAGATCCTCATCATCGTCGTCGTTATCATCATCAGCCGCTCAGCCAGCGGCTCTGAAATTAAAATCTTCAGATGCCGCATTGCTGAAAGTGTCGCTTGCTCAACGGCCGTCCAGTTCCGCCGAACGGGTCTCATCAGCCTCTTCATCATCTTCGTCGTCATCACTGAGTGATCTGCACGGGGACGAGACTGCGCCCCCACCACGCTGGCTCACGCTGCACGTGGAGGCGCGGGGACCGCTCCGCGGGTCCCTCTCGGCCTCGACCGCGGTGCTCGTCGACGTTCGTCACACGGCATTCGCTCTGGTGTTGCATGGCGGCGGCGGCGGCGATGCCGACAGCGGCACGCACCCGCCTCCCGGCGCCACCCTGACGCTGGCGCTCGCAGCCTCGGCCGCGCTGGCCGCGCTGCTGCTGCTCGTGCTCGTCACGGCAGCCCTCGTCTGCTGCTCGCGGCGCAGGAGGCGGCGCCGGCGGCAGGCGGGGGTGGCCGTCGGGCAAGACGGGCCCGGCGCCGAGAAGAACCTGAAGAGTTCGGGCGGTGGGAGAGACGGAGGCAGAGGAGGGCCAGACGAGGGGATGAGGCTCAAGCCGACGCGGTTGGACGGGGAGGGGGGCGAGCGGTGCTCCGATCTCCCGGCCATCGCCAGAGATGCTGAGAAGTTCCTGCCGGAAGAGAAGATCCTCGCGTGCAGACGGGGGGATGGTGGCGGTGACAGCGACAGTGACACGGCTAGAGGTGGGGCTAGAGGTCATATAGTAAGGTCAAATGTCAGAGGACAACAATGTAAAGTTTAAACAATAAAAGGTAAAATTTAATGCCAAAGGTCGGACCCAAATTCGAAAATGTAAGTTAGCAAACAGAAAAAGGTTTTCTTAAATTTGTGTTCATAAACAGAAAACTTGCCAAGTCTGGGGACTCCTTTTTAGGAGATTTCTGCCTGGAATGTTTGACCAGTTCCATTCTTAATATTAGGTATGTAACGATGCATCGATTCAACAATTAAAACCAATTCTGATTGTCATTATACATGCATTGAGCATGCATTGTGAGAACCACTTATTTATGATGAACACAAATTATATGCATGTTATGATAATTTACATTTAGAACAATGGAGTAAACTGTACAAACAAGGTAGAAGATAAGAGAAACAGTGCGACCGAGACAGTAAACACAAAACAAAGCGATTGTTGAAATGAATCGCGAACCCGAATTGTGATGATTCATCGAGTCACTGCCTCGATGTTAATGTTTGGCACCCACATAATCCACATAACCACATTCTTCCCCAACACTTGCTGCCTCGCTGCAGACAATCCAAAGTCTTTCAGGCACTCCGCGGGGATCCTTGAGCGGCTATCCAAGTCGTAGAGTTTAGGACCCAACGGAGAGGCCCCTCTGCACCTAACCACGTGCAGGAGAATCTGTGTCAAGGAATGAAAAGTGAAACAAAATTACTTGAGGAGTGTTATTTGTTTTGTCCGTGTTTTTGTTCCCGGCAGACCGCGCGCGCCGTCCGTGCGTGTACTCGATCACAGCGCCGTACCCGGACGAGGAGCCTCCCTGCTACTCCCCCGGCACCCGCGGGCCACGCGAGGCCCACGCCGGCTCCGCTCCCACCCACTCCCCGTCCAGCGCCACCGCCACCACCATCACCGCCGCCGTGACATCCTGCTGCTGCTGTCGGCACGGAGGCTCCGACACAGGTGGGGGTGAGACAACCACCACCACTCGCGCATTCCTCCCTGTGTTTCTCTGTTGTTCCTTCCAATGCCTCCCTTGTGTCTCCCTGTACCCCTCCCTGTATTTCCACACATTCCCTTCTGCGATAAAATTTGCAAGCATAAAATGTCCGGGGTTAAATTTGTTCTGTTATTTATCCACTTATTTTTTGTATTTTAGCCACGCAATGGTCATATTGTCATTATATGAGGGTATATCCGTTGACAGCTCTCAGAGCGAGCAGTGCATCATCCCATGTTGGAGAATGGCATCTCCTTCTGCAAGCCACGGAACTACTCTGAGATCAATCCACACGAGGGGAAGTGCATTTTTCCAACCCGACGTGAGACATGTCGATGTTTGTCGCATGACAGGGAAACGAATATTTGTGATTCTCAGAGCTGGAATTTAGCCAAGTGCAAAACCAAATTTCGTGATGTTTTTTTGTACATTTATTTGTGACCATCAACTCGTGGCACTTGAGATTGCGGCTTAATCACAGGTGGCTGAAATCCGGATTCAATCCCAGGATCTTGGCAGCTACCGACTTAGTGCTCTGACACACTCTGAACCACCTGGCCACTGCTGCAGTTTAAATAAATCAATTGCAATGAATCCATGCATCCTGCGTAACCATCGGTACAAAAACATGCATCATCCGGTGACGTAATTTCCCCAGGAATTTTTGTAATCCACTGTAAATTGGATGTTAAGATTCTGTTGCATCATCATCATCATCGTTGTCGTCGTCATCACCATCATTTGTTCTAAAATTTACCCTAGGCAGTTTTGAAGAAACATTCTCATGAGCGTTTTACTCACAATTGACTGGCATTATTGTCATAGTTTAGCAATGCGTAATGAAATCCCACAGGCAGATTATCTCATCACTAAACAGGGAAATTTTTGGCAACGTATCTTTTTTGGCCCATTCTATGTTAAACACTGCAACTACATTGCTTGTGTTTTATGTTCAACTCAATTGTGGCCGATGTCTCTGTAAAATAAAGTGGAGCCCGGAAATCCCCACCTCCGCCCTTCTCACTAGCCTGGGCAACTTGGTCCAAGGAGCCCAGCAGGGGATCTAGGCGAGGAAAGCGGCTGGTCTTGCCTGGCCTGTAAATTAAATGAAGAATATGTTAGAAAAGTGATAATGTGAAAAAAAATAGACGACATTGTGTACATACTCAGCATAAGACAGTTTAATACATGTTCAACAATAGCTCCTGTCTCTGTCTTAAAAATAAACAAAAATCGGCCATGTTGGATAAAGTTGCCGGGTTGCCGTGACGACCACCTAGCCAATCAAGAGCATGTTGCTAGTGCACCAGCAAAATTTAAAATCTCATTTGGACAAAGTTTAACTGTGTTGCAGAGCAAAGTGCAACGCTTTGCAGCTTTACATCAACATTTGTTGATGTCTTGGCGTTGGTGTTAATTAAATATGGTTGTGATCATATATATAATGGTCATGGTAGTGGCGGTATTGTGTTAGTGGTGGTACCAATGATGATTATGGTAGCGATGGAGTTAATGACATTGTGGAGGTGGTGTCGGTGTTAATGATGTAGTTATTGGCTGCAGTCATTATGATCCCGTTTCTGATCGTCGTTTAAATCTTTGCTGAAGGAGGTGGGGGCGGCTGCCCCGATTCTCGTGCCGGTTCCGGCTCCGGTTCATGCTCCTGCTCCGGATCCGGCTCGGCCTCGGGTCGAGGCTCGGCCGAAACCGACTTCGGCGTGGACGCCGAGATCCGCATGATCAACGAGATCCTGCGTGCCTCCGGCTTCTCCGGGAAATCTGGTGGCCCCGACAGCTCCGGCAGCTGCTGCTGCGGTGCCGGCACAGGCGTTGGCGGCGGTGGCAGCGGCGTCGGTGGCGGTGGCTGCTGCCTCGCCCCCACCGGGTGCTGCGTCTCCGACTGCTGCCGCTGCCGAGGTGAAGCAGACGGTGACGTCGATCGCCCGGACGCCTCCCAGCAGCACCGCCACCACCATCACCACCATCACCACGGTGGTGGTGGTGGCAGCGGAAGCAATGCCGGTGGTCACCACCACCATGGGCACCACCACCACCATCATCAGCAGCAGCAGCAGCACGCGTGCCGGCGCCTACCGGACTCAGGCATCCTGCAGGACGAGGATCAGCTGTCGGATGTCTCCCGCACGTCGCGCGCCTCCCGCGACGGGAAATCCGTGACCTCTGCTGTCACCGTGGAGGTGCGGGTCTTGCAACAGACAGTCGGACGTGTGCTGGGGGGCAGTTAGACAGATGAAATTAGCTGTTGGGCAGAATTAGGGTCGATTTGTTATTTAAATTTATCTTGTTAAAATGTATCTTTCTTTCTCCCTCTACATCTGTCTGTTTTCTCTTCACTCGACTGTTTTCCTGTCTCTGTTCATCTCTCTGCCGTGTTCCCCTCTTTCCCTATCGTAACTCATCTGTCCATCTCATCCTCCATGTGCCGTCACATTCCTCGTCATCTTTACCTCCTCACCTTCACTTTGTCACTCTCCATCTGCATCTCCCCCCTTCACCCCCGCCCCCCTGCTCCCCCTCATCCCTCCTCGTTCTGTCGGCCCTGCGCAGGCCACGGCGTCAGACGCCGACATGGAGCCCCGGACCCCGTCAGCGTCCACGCTGACCCGAACGTCGCTGGCAGCGACCACCGCGGGAGGCTCCCACGCGCCGGGCAGAGAGGGCAGCGGCCCCGGCCTGGCGCTCGCGACCGATGGCGCTCGCCGCTTTAGCTCCTACTCGTCGGCGTCCACGCTGGCGGACGAGGCCGGCGGCACCGCCCCCCTCTCCCCCTCTTCGTCCTCCTCCTCGGCCACGGCGGCAGCGGCGGCGGGGTCGCCCCCGTCCACCGCATCCTCGCTCCGGTCGGCCTTCACCTCCGCCGCGCTCACGCCCGTGCGCAAATCCTCAGCCTTCTCCGAGATCGGGCACCAGCCCCACCGGACGGCGGCCGTGGTGAACGATGGCGTCGAGGATGATGCTCAGCAGCAGCAGCACCAGCAGCTGCACCTCCAGGGAGGGAAGCTCGGGCAGCTGCTGGACTTCGGCCCCCGGTTTGGCGCCATGGCGAGCGTCTTTGCCGAGATCGGGCGACTCCGCGACGAGAACGACCGCCCGTCCGAGGCACCGGCGGCTTTCGCCGTCGGCGGTGCCGGCGGCGTCGGCGCGGCTCGCCGGGCGGTCGCCGGGATGCCGAGCGAGCGGATAAGCCGCGATTGCGCCAAGATCCTGCCGCCCCCGCTCATCACGAGCGTGGCGGCATCCAGTGCCCGCTCGGTGCCACCGGCGCGCCCGCTGCCGTACCCGTACGCCCGCACGGCGCTGCTGCCCATGCCACCTCTAGTCACGCCACCCGCGCTTGCCGGTGCGGCCGATGAGGACGAAAACCCGTACGGTGGCGGTAGTTGCGGCGGCGGCCCTTACCCCGTGGCGACGCTGCTGCCGTCATCAGTTCCGTCGGGCGCCATGTCGCCGCTGCTTTCGCCGAGCCTCTCTCCGCTGGCGCCGCCCACGGGGGCGCCGGGCTCCGCGGCACTCGCTGGGGTCGTGCCCCCCTACCTCCTGCCGTGCTCAGCCGTCACGCCGCTCATGATCGTGACCGGTGGCAGCGGCAGCGGCGCCAGCGGCAGGGGGGCAGTCTCGACTCGAGGCTCTCTTGATGACGATGATGAAGATGATGGGGATGATGGAATGGAAATTCGAATTTGAGTGCTGGTGCAAAGAGGAGCAGATGACGATGGACGGGAGGAGGTGGCGTAGGAACCGGGGCATCGAGACAAAACGGACACTGAGACGAGGAGAGACTCCACCATTGAGCTGAGCCTGGTCGTCACCAGCGGCTGAGTTTGCCGGTTGATGCTGGGCAGATCGACGCCTCCACGCAGTGCGGGTGGGAGTCAAGACAGGGAGCACCTGGGTGTTTTTTTCTGTTTAAGTAGATCGGAACAGGCAATATCAGCTGTGAACTATTGCGTGTGATATCGACAAGAAGTAGCCTGACCCTGGCTAGGTCAGGTGGGCAAAGCGATAGTTGATGGTGGAGAGAGGGACGGAAGAGGGCAGGTAAGGAGATTACGGAGAGGCTGTTAGATGGAGATAAGTAGATGGAGAACAGTGACGAGCTTGAGAATCAGAGAGAGGAGATGCATTCTGGAGTGTATATCACGAGAGAGCCTAAGATATCAAGAGAACGAGTGTGAGATACAGAGATAATGATACAGAGAGATTATCTGCAATGTGTGTACAATTAAATATCTTGTTTTTTGTTCTTATATCGATGAATTCGCAAATAATTCCGCTCGGCTAAACCTCTGTTGCAACTCTGAGCCCGAGGAAATAAAAACACGGAGAGAGAGAGGGAGTGACACAGACACAGAATACAAAGCAGAGATCCCACCGCATGAGCCTGGATACTGTCACGGCAAAGGAGTCTCCTCTGTTTCTGTCAACCTGAGCGCTGGCACTGAACAAAATGTGTACAGTTGGGAACATCGCCATCACAATCTTCCCACTAATACACAGGGCCTGTCAATTTGAAGGTAGTCCACTCTAGTTTGAGAAAACACTGCATATTTATGGAACGAGTCAATGATTTGACACGAACAACAGCAAAAAAGTGAACGCACCGTTCGTCCAAGTGCATCCGCTTCACAAGCGGATGTTAAAGAGATCCCCTGACGGTATTCGAAAACGAGCCTGCAATTTTGCGTGCTGGCATCGCGGTCGAAGTGAGCGAAATTCGAAGAGAAAAAAATCCCACCGCGAATCACTCGTTCGGGATTACACTTTGGCCAATCATCGCTCCCTACTGGGAGACTAACGATCCCAAAGGGGCAGCTGACCGATGGATGGCGGTGGGGTGGGGGGCACCCTTTCAAATGTGTTTGAGAGATTAGATGTACACGTCGCCTGTCGCGTGTGAAGTGGGCCGACATCGGCGTAAGAAGCAGGGTCTCGGCTTTTTATCAAAAACGAATCATTTACCCTCACGTCTTTTACGGTACCTCGTCAATTGTGGAACTGCCTATGCCCTAAGCATTAGATGACCAATTAAATGTGCGTTGTTCATGGATAATGTCCTGTGAGAAAGGCACATTCCTCCTGAATCCCCTCTGCTGTAGACACTGCTGCACACACCGCGCCATCACTGTATACACGTGCCCCCCCCCCCTCACAATGTAGAGATGACCCCCCTCTCCCACCCACAACATTGTCTTCAGTGCCCCCTTCCCCCCACAATGTAGAGATGACCCCCTTCCCACCCACAACGTCATCTCCAGTGTCGCACGAGTGACACCCCCGCCCCCCCCCCCTTCTCGCTCCCACGTGCAAACTTCTTCTACGCGCGCACGTGCTCCTGCTGTGCGCCAATGGTGTAGTGGCGCGCGTGCCCGTGTGTGTGTGTGCGGGCACGTCGTGTTCACTCTCTCAAGCACTTCCCCGTTCCATTTTGGGCCGTGTTTGTGTCTCCCGAAGATACGGCCGTGTTTTTTGTTGTTAATGCTTTGTAAACTCCCTTCATCCCCACCACCCCCGACCGTGCTGTATAACTGTAGCGAGTTTGCTGTTCCAGATCCAATGTGTTTCGTGCCAAAAAGGGACAGAGAACGATCCCCTCCGTCCACCGCGGTCGTCCCTGTAAAACCCACAGCATCTCCTCTGTCCTGAAATCACCACTCCGCTTGACCTCAAGGTGCATCTAGCCTGGCTACGAGCACTGCGGTGGCATGAACCGCCACTCATTGGCTACTGCTGCTGCTGCTGTTCTCGTGAGAAGGCCCACACAGACTTGGGCCTGTGACTCCCAGGCCTCCTTGGTTAGGCCTCGCGAATCCATTCGGAGGCCGCGACTGTGGAAGGGCCACGCTTCGTGGCCGACGCTCCCTATAAGGTTGAAGAATTTACCTCGCGGTTTGGTTACCGTGAGTAAGATATACTTTCAGAGTCATTTTGATCAGTTCTCTACAATCTCTCCCGCTAACTCATGGGGGGGGGGGGGTTGCAGTAGCTTGAGCCTTAAATTTTAACTGCAATGTTACTTTAAACTACTGCACTGCATAGATAATTGGTACGACCGTGCAGAAAAACGTGGGTCTTACAAACCCGGGGGTTTCTTTCAAAATCGCGCTACACTATTTAGATTACAAAAGACATGGAAAAACAAGCGCTGCATTTTTGCGGTACTCGCTACCGAATGCCCACTCATGGACCTCGATGGTCACTTGACCACTCCTCTGCATGCGCATCAGCGAATTTCTGTCAGGCGGACTCAAGTCGTGCAGCAAACTATCAGTACGCGTTTAATTTCAGTGGCATGCATGGTTAATGGTTTTAAATACGCAAAACACTCGGTACACAGCTTATCTGGAGCACTAGTCCGTGCCCTCGGAGCACCAGATCCGCACACCCCCCACCACCACTCAAAGTCGCTAAGGACCCAGCTTGCGGGTCAGAGGTCAGAGTTTAGAGCCAAGCGCCCGAGTGTTAAACAGACGTGCCCCTTGGCCTACACGTTACTAAACGTCCATTTTGACTGGCGTGGTTTTAAGCGGCGGTAACAGCTTTCGAGTGTGCAGGCGATGCAACTGCACCGAGAGCCACGAGCCTTTGGGTTGACAGGCGCCGGTCTACGAAGAGTGGGAGAGGTGGGGGGTAAATTGAAAAGGGGGTCTCATTTCATTCCTTGCACACCACGCCACTGGGTAGGAATGATGAATGGCTGTGCAGAGGGAGAGCCCATTTAGTGCAGGTACAGTAGTGGTGGGGCAGTTGATGCTCATCGTGTGGATCTAGGCATGCTTCTTTGAAGGAGTTGGAGATGTTGATGTAAACAACAATATTGGCTGCACGAGAACACCTGTTGCGATGCTTTGTGTCACTGAGCACTGAACCCTCGGCCCTCTCTGTCAGCACTTCGGTGGTGGCGGAGAGGGCGGAGGAATCCCCAGATCTGGGCAGTGTGCAGATGGTCAGCTCCGGGTTTGGCAGCTGAGGGTTTCAGTTGAGCGGCATTATCATTTCATCGGCTGCGTAATGATGTGTAGAAGCTCCCTGGCCTCTCACTCGACAAGGTCCAGGCCATCTCAGAAACAATCGCGCCCTCTCTCTGCGTGTGAATGTGGACACCTTGACAGGAACACCCGCGATAGATTTATGCATTCATGCAGGCCTGCCTATGACCCATTCTGGGGTAATCCAGCCAGATTGGACTGTGTGAGGAGCTCATCGTTCCTTGAAATATCTGGACAGTCCCATCAGTGAGCTTCAAACAAAGATGCATTGGCTGGGTCATGTAGTTTCACTGCATGCCCCAGCAGCTTCTGCTTAACCAGATAGAGGGGACTAAGCAGTACGAGCTCGAGAAGAAGACGGGCCGATGTGGTACAGGAAGTAATACCCCGGTTTACGTTGGGGATGTGTTCCTAGAAGTGTGCGACGAATATCGAAACGATGTCAATCAAAGCAATTTCTCCACCACAGCTAAACAAAGACAACGGAGGCTATTGGCGAAGCTCTGCATCTTCATCCTAGACGTACCCAGAACGTTCCATTACATTACAAAACATATTGTATTCAACACTAGTGCACAGCAGTAAACTTTAACACAAATGATGCAGGGTACAATAAGTTACAGTCCGCTATAAAATCACCAAAATACTGCACGTAAATATATTGTTACTCTACAGCGCATTTCTTTATGCGCAATGCAAAGTAGTTGGTGTAGAGGGTTTATAGGTGGAGACGAACGCTGAGAGGCGACGGATACGAGAAAGGATGGATGACGCTGTCAGCGACGTAAGTGTGGGATGAGGCGACGGAAATCGGGTCGTGGCGTTAATAAAGCGACAGCGTATTTGCGAAACGACGTAAAATGGGGAGACGTAAATCGGGGTATTACTGCACCAGATTTCAATTGACAGTATCTGTGGAGTAGGCTAACGAAGGAAGTTACTGGGCACTTGGAGGCAGCCGGCCTCCAGCAACAACACAGCGGGCGGAAGAGGCTCGCAAAAATGAGCAGAATTGTATCATTGATGCCTTCTGAGTCTTGTCCCGTGTCCACCCATCAGGTGGCCTTCACAATTCCATCAGACGAGCAGAATCAGAATCTGTATAGTGGAGTAATCCGATGAGCTAGAAAGCTCTTTTTCACAGATGTCCAGTACGAGCGGGTCAGAAAGTTACAACGAACGATACAAAAACACGATTTCTTTTTTTTATTTTACCAGGTAAGGCCCACTAAGCTATTAGCTTATTTTTCAGAAGCGACCTGGCCACAAATGATAGCTCAACGGAGTGGCTTGTCGCGTGGAAATTGAGCCCTCTACACTCCACGTGGCCTCCGAATGAACCAAGCTTGGCACCGGCTCCCACGCTGATGTCACCGCGACCACCACCACCACCACCGAGGGGTGGCTGTTGCTGTTGTTATTCGTGCCCATGAGTCCAACATCATAATTCATACCGCCGTGTTTGCATCGAGTCTTGCTGGGCTGTGGTTTCACTTATTGTGTTGTTATAATTATTATGTTGGGAGGGGAGGGATTTGTTTGCCATTTTTTATATAAAAATTAATAATAAAAATAATCATTTTTCAAAAGTTTAATGATGTGGTGAATGTTGCCTGTTGTAGTGATCATGTACGTCCACATGCATGAGTTGAATTCTCGAAACTGTGGAATCCCTAGTGTTTATCAGAGGGCAAAGGACAGCACATGTGAAAGTAAGCCCGGGTTCTAGGCTGATTGGACCTAGGGGCAAACCCATTGCGGCGTGGAAGGCAAGAAATACATCCTTTTGTAGATGTAATTAGTAACCATTGAAGGCCTCCCCACGTCGTATTGCTCATGTGGGGTTGTTTGACCATACTTCACGCTGGTCGTTGCAGGCTGGTGATGGCAAGGGTGGGGGTCAGGACAGGGTTCAGACATCGCTCGCAAGTGATGTAACCCGTGGCCGACCCTTCTTTGCCAGCTTATTCTATTTATCTTTTAAGGCCGTGTTAATGATATATTATGTGGTTTTAGTGTTATTTGTTTTAGGCGCGTGAGTATGTGTGGACTAGAATAAGGAGATTACGCCTGACAGAACCTCCGCTCCGGAGATGGAGCGGTGAGATCAACAAATGTGCAGGAGTGAGATGGATTGTGGCATCGCAATGCTGTGAGAGACGGCGACGGCTTGGAGAGGCCTTTTGGCTCAGCAGTGGTTAGATCATGGTTGTTGATGTGGATTAAAACCGCGGACATTGACCAAGAATATAGAACAACGGCTGAAGAGTGTGCATGTAGTGATGCACACTGAGATTTAAACGAAGACGGCAGAAAGAGCACGCCAATCCCAGCACAAATGCCAGTGAGACATTTTGACAGAGGTAAGTGGGCTTGTACAGGGCACCGCTGGAAGGTATCGACAGCAAATACTGTGCTCGATACTCATAAGAGATCGACAGCCATAAGGTGAGGGACATGCCCAAGATGGTGACCACCACGGGGATGGAGCGATGATGAGATCAGGTCATGTGCGGGGAGTGAGATCGTGGCATCGCAGGACCACGAAGGATGACGAAGGGAGGCCATCATCCAGCAGTGGACTGACAATGTCCATGTTTACGTGTATGAGTGAAGAACCCCACGCAACTCTCAATATCCCCTGCACATATAAGCTGCAACAATCCTACTTGCCGCCCTGCCTCCTACAGGCAGGCACCACCTCGCTGCCCTGCGTCCCACAACGCCTCGCCATCATTCTCACCACCGACGCGATCATCATCATCACGGCTCCTCAAATCGGACGATATAGGACACCCATCCGTGCGTGATCCTCCAACCCCACCGCGCAGTCTCGGGGTGGAATAAGGGAGGAGTGCGTCACCTCTTACCGCGTAGAGTGTGTTAGTGCGAGGTGTGGCGTGGTGGGGTGAAATGTGGGCTCGAGTGTGAGGTGTGGTGAGAACAATTTGGGCTGTGGGGCGAAGTTTAAAAACAGTTTGCTGTGGTGTGCGGCGTGGTGTGTGATGTGGTGTGTGGTGTGGTGTGTGATGTGGTGTGTGGTGTGGTGTGTGGTGTGTGATGTGGTGTGTGATGTGGTGTGTGGTGTGGTGTTTGGTGTGTGATGTGGTGTGTGATGTGGTGTGTGATGTGTGTGATGTGGTGTGTGGTGTGGTGTGTGATGTGGTGTGGTGTGTGGTGTGTGATGTGGTGTGTGGTGTGTGTGTGGTGTGGTGTGTTCACGCTGTGTGTGGTGTGGTGTGTGGTGTGGTGTGTGATGTGGGGTGTGATGTGGTGTGTGATGTGTGTGATGTGGTGTGTGGTGTGGTGTGTGATGTGGTGTGGTGTGTGGTGTGTGATGTGGTGTGTGGTGTGTGTGTGGTGTGTTCACGCTGTGTGTGGTGTGTGATGTGTGATGTGGTGTGTGGTGTGTGATGTGGTGTGGTGTGTGGTGTGGTGTGGTGTGTGGTGTGTGATGTGTGGTGTGTGATGTGTGATGTGGTGTGTGGTGTGTGGTGTGGTGTGTGTGCGGTGTGGTGTGTGATGTGTGATGTGGTGTGTGATGTGGTGTGTGGTGTGGTGTGTGATGTGGTGTGTGGTGTGGTGTGTGATGTGGTGTGTGGTGTGTGATGTGTGGTGTGTGATGTGAGGTGTGTGATGTGGTGTGTGGTGTGGTGTGTGGTGTGATGTGTGATGTGGTGTGTGGTATGGTGTGTGGTGTGGTGTGTGGTGTGGTGTGTTCACGTTGTGTGTGGTGTGGTGTGTGGTGTGGTGTGTGGTGTGTGATGTGGTGTGTGGTGTGGTGTGTGATGTGGTGTGTGGCGTGGTGTGTGGTATGGTGTGTGATGTGGTGTGATGTGGTGTGTTCAAGTTGTGTGTGGTGTGGTGTGTGGTGTGGTGTGTGATGTGGTGTGTGGCGTGGTGTGTGGCGTGGTGTGTGGTGTGGTGTGTGGTGTGGTGTGTTCACGTTGTGTGTGATGCAGTGTGTTTTACGGCGTGGTGTGTTCACATTCTGTGTGGTGTGGTGTGTGGTGTGTGATGTGGTGTGTGGTATGTGGTGTTTGATGCGGTGTGTGGTGTGTGGTGTGGTGTGTTCACGTTGTGTGTGATGTGGGGTGTTTTACGGCGTGGTGTGTTCACATTGTGTGTGGTGTGTGGTGTGTGATGTGGTATGTGGTGTGTGATGTGTGATGCGGTGTGTGGTGTGTGGTGTGGTGTGTTCACGTTGTGTGTGATGTGGGGTGTTTTACGGCTTGGTGAGGGCTATTTTATTGCATTGCTGAGCGTGGTGTGCTGCTGTGTTATGCCATGGTGTGTGTCTGTTTGTGTTGTTTGTTTCGTGCTGTTGTGTCATTCATTGTTGGGTTTGTGCTGCGGGGTGTTTCTCGCCAGTGATGTGCCCCGTTTTTGTGCAGAGTGTGTGGTGTATGTGGGGTGTTGGTATGGAGGTTGTAGTGTGTCTGTGTGTGATGCGTGTGCAATGGCGTGTTGTATGCTATCGTATGCGGGATGGTGTTTCTATGGGATAGTTGTGTGATGTGTCTTGTGGGGTGGTATGCTGCCCTGGTGTGTCTTGTGGTGTGGTGTGTTGCCGTGGTGTGTCTTGTGGTGTGGTATGCTGCCCTGGTGTGTCTTATGGTGTGGTGTGTTGCCGTGGTGTGTCTTGTGGTGTGGTGTGCTGCCGTGGTGGTGTGTCTTGTGGTGTGTTGCCGTGGTGTGTCTTGTGATGTGGTATGCTGCCCTGGTGTGTCTTGTGGTGTGGTGTGTTGCCGTGGTGTGTCTTGTGGTGTGGTGTGCTGCCGTGGTGGTGTGTCTTGTGTTGCCGTGCTGTGCCTTGTGATGTGGTATGCTGCCCTGGTGTGTCTTGTGGTGTGTTGCCGTGGTGTGTCTCGTGGTGTGGTGTGTCTCGTGGTGTGGTGTGTCTCGTGGTGTGGTGTGATGTGGTGTGTCTCGTGGTGTGGTGTGTCTCGTGGTGTGGTGTGTCTTGTGGTGTGGTGTGTCTTGTGGTGTGGTGTGTCTTGTGGTGTGGTGTGTCTTGTGGTGTGGTGTGTCTTGTGGTATGGTGTGTCTCGTGGTGTGGTGTGTCTTGTGGTGTGGTGTGTCTTGTGGTGTGGTGTGTCTCGTGGTGTGGTGTGTCTCGTGGTGTGGTGTGTCTTGTGGTGTGTCTTGTGGTGTGGTGTGTCTCGTGGTGTGGTGTGTGTCGTGGTGTGGTGTGTCTTGTGGTGTGCTGCCGTGGTGGTGTGTCTCGTGGTGTGGTGTGTCTTGTGGTGTGGTGTGTCTCGTGGTGTGGTGTGTCTCGTGGTGTGGTGTGTCTCGTGGTGTGGTGTGTCTTGTGGTGTGCTGCCGTGGTGGTGTGTCTCGTGGTGTGGTGTGTCTTGTGGTGTGTCTTGTGGTGTGGTGTGTCTTGTGGTGTGCTGCCGTGGTGGTGTGTCTTGCGGTGTGGTGTGCTGTCGCGGCGTGCCATCGTCTCTGCTTGTTCATAAAAGCTGAGCTCGCACCGCGTGAACGCATTTTCCTGAAATACTTTTCCAGCAAAAAAATAAAAGAGAAAAATTACAAAAAAACTTCTCTCCAAACTCCCAGCCCAGGCCTAACGAGATCCAGATGTAAGGATTTCCTGCAGGGCTGGGACTGCTCGAGATGGGGTGTGCGCGCGCGTGTTTGTGTGTGTGTGTCTCTCTCTCGATGTGTGACTGTGTGTGTGTGTGCGTCTGGGTGTGTGTTTGTGTGTGTGTGCGTCTGGGTGTGCGAGTGTGTGTGTGCGTGTCTCTCTCTCTCTCGATGTGTGACTGTGTGTGTGTACGTCTGGGTGTGTGTTTGTGTGTGTGTGTGTCTGGGTGTGCGCGCGCGTGTTTGTGTGTGTGTGTGTCTCTTTCTCGATGTGAGTGCGTGTGTGTGCCTGCCATAGGTGTGTCTCTCTCGATGTGAGTGCACGTGTTTGTGTGTGTGTCTTGATGTGAGTGCGTGTGTGTGCCTGCCCGAGGTGTGTGTGTCTCTCTCTCTCGATGTGAGTGCACGTGTTATGTGAGGTTGAGTATCTGGGGTGTGTATTAAAAGAATGCGTGTATGTGTAAACATGGGCACGAGGAAGACAAAGGCGGTCGGGCGTGGTTCTGCCCCCCCCCCCACCCCGTGTGCCGTGCCGACCTTAATTGGTGCACACTAACAGCACGTGGCCCAACATTATGTTACAGGCAATACGGGGGGGGGGGATCTTTGTGGCGCATGTCTGTGTCCGCGTATGTAAGAGTGCGTGTCTGTATGTATGTGGCTGGGTGTGTGTGTGAGAAAAGGTCCTCCCTCTTGAGTGTGTGCGAGTGCTCGATTGTGTGTGGTTGTGTCTGTTTAAGTGTGCGAATGTGCTTCGGTGCGCGTGTGTGTGTCTGCTTGTGTTCTGGGTGTGCTTGTATAGATATGTAGCCGTGCTGCTGTCTGCCTGTCTCGGTGTGCGTGAGTGTGCGCGCGATTGTTTGTGTGCGTGCGTGTGTTGGGTGTGTATTAGTACATATTGTATGTGTAAGGGAGTGTGTGTCTGTATCTAAATGTGTGATTGTGTATGTCTTGCTAGGTGAAGTCTTCCAGTGTTTTTTTGTGTGTGTAGGGGTGTGCGTATGGGTTTGTGTGAGTTAATACGCGCGCGTGTGTGAGCACGTGTCACAGTGCGTCTGTGTGAATGGGGAGCGCTCACGAACAACACCGGTGACGATTACTTGAACCAGTCGCGGGCCTCCCCTAGGTCGACTCAGCCTTAAACTGAGCACCTATTGCGGTGTGTAAACATCGCCAATGGGGAGACAAAGGCGGTCGAGCGTGGTGCTGACCCCCCCCCCCCCGTGTAACGTTCCGGCATTCATAGGCGCTCGCTAGCAGCACTTGCCCCAACAGTCTGCTAAGCCTATACGGGGGATCTTTGTCTGGGTGCGAGACCGTGTGTAATTGTGTATGTCTCTGCGGTCTAAATGCGTGCGTGTGTCAGTACGGTTGTAAATTTAAGTACGTGTGCATCTTTTAATGATGTATACCAGGGTGCATGTGTGTGTGTGTAAGTGCACGTTGATTTGTGTACGTGTGTGTTTGAGAGAGGGAATGTGTGTGTGAGTGTGTGTGCACCCACCCCAGCAGTCTACCCAAGATAAAAAATGGGATCTTTGTGTCTGAGTGCGTGTATCTGTGTGTGTGTGTTTCTATGCATCTCAATGTGTGACCGTTGAGTGCGTGTGGGAACCGGTCTTAGACGTACCACATAGGTCGACTCAGCCTTAAACCGAGAACCTATTGCGGTGTGTAAACATCGCCACTAGGGAGACAAAGGCGGCCGGGCGTGGTTCTGGGGTCACCCACCCCATCGTGCGCCCTTCCGAAATGCATAGGTGCTCGCTTAAAGCACTTGCCCCAACAAGTTCGCTAAGGCTGTACGGGGGATCTTTATCTCTATACACGAAAAGCGCGTGTGCGTATGTGTGCGTTTGAGAATATATGTGTCTGAGCGGTGTTTATGTTTGAGTGTAAGTGTGTGTGTGTGTGCGCACATTCCTCTCTGAGTACCCACTTACACACTCAACTCACTTCAGAGTTGTGCAGTGCGCAAGTGCGGCCGGGGGAGCGCGTGAGACCAAACTCTTTCTCGCCAGACGGGGCTGCGTGCGTCTACCTGTGTGTGTGTCCACGTGTGTTTCTTTGTGTGTGTGTGTCCACGTGTGTTTCTTTGTGTGTGTGTGCGTGTGTGTTTATTTGTGCGCGTGTGCGTGTGTGTGTGCCTGGCACGGTGGTTGTTAGCGCCACGCGCAACAAACCCGGCGACCTGAGTTCAATTTCCCGCTCACGAGCAACAAAACGAGTGGCGAATAATAATTGGAACCGGTCGACTCAGCCTCAAATTAGTACCAGGTGCGGTGCGTAAACATCGCCACCAGGGAGACAAAGGCGGCCGGGCGTGGTGCTGGTCACCCACCCACCCCCGCACGCGTGCCGTGCCGGACTTCATAGGTGCTCGCTAACAGCACTTGCCCCAAAAGTCTGTTAAGGCTAGACGGGGGTTCTTTAGATTAACTTTGATGCACGGGTGTATGTAAGGTTTTGCACGTGTGCACCCGTGTATTGATCTGAGTGCCCGCCTTAATAGGTGCTCGCTCGCATCTATAACTAAACGAGGGACCTTGTGCAGTTACCACCGTGCATGTACCAAGCGTGTGCATGTATATGTCCGATGCTCACACATCGACCCATTGTTATTCGACCGGAGCTCTGGAGCCAGACGAAGGCACCGTTCTGATTCGTCGGGTTGCCTTGTCAATGTCAGAGGCTCATTTTGCGTGACGAAGGAATCGTTTGGATTCTTAGAGTTCGCTGCGAATGCCTGAGACTCGTCCGAGGAGCCAGACTCGAGACACCCCTGGGGATTCGCTGTCGGGTTCAGTGGTAACGACAGAGGCCACCCGGCTTGGGTTCGAGCTGATACCCGTGGTGGTATCGCCACCTGGCGAGTAGTGTGTGTACCTGTGCGCGTGTCGGCCTTGACATGCGGCGTGAGAGGGGGGAGCGGTAGCGTAGCGGTTAAACATCACTCCTGGGGTGACAGAGGCAGCCGATCGTGGTGCTAGCCACCTATGAAGGCGTGCAGGCCTTCATAGGTGCTCGCTAACAACGCTTACCCCCACAGTATGTTAAGGCTACACGGGGGATCTCTGTCAATGTGAGTACGCATAGGTTTCGATGTAAACCGTGCATGTGTGGGGGAGCTGAGTGGCGCAGTGGTTGACGTGCTACGCCAGAGTGGACACCCTTGTTAGGAATCCTGGCCACGGCTAACATCAGTGGCGAGTGATATCTGAATGGATCCTGGCACACTACCCCTCGTCCCATTCAACAGCTCTCGCATAATGTCCGTGATGCAGTTGTTTTTAGTTTGGTGATGGTCGGCGATGCGGCAATCGACTCAGCTCGACGAGCTGCACACGATGCACTATTCAAAGTTGAATTTTTCGATAACGGATTTTTATGCTGTTTGGTGTTTCAACGTCGCGGAGTGTAGCACTGATTTCGGATTGATTGGTACCCCAGTCGCGGAGTGAAGTACACCCCTGGAACAAATATTGTCCCAGAAATAAAATATTTAATTGCCTTGGACATTTTATATTATTTGGTACCCCGGGGTACCGCCATAAGGATCAACTAACCCTCGTGAGTGACTCGGCGTGGGGAGACCTTCATCCAGCAATGGATTGACAAACGGCAAGGACATTTATTTTAAAATTATTGTAAATGTGTTTGTGTGGATAGCACATGCCCCTGCATTGCATAGAACTCCACGGGACAGCTTTGTCTACAGGTGTGTATGTATGCGAGTATAATGCTTTTAATGGGACAAGTCACTAGAATGGATGGCCGGTGGTCGAGACTACCGACGGAGTAGCGGCCAACGGAGGGAGCACGCCCGAGAAGTGGTCCACCGCAGCGGAGATGGAGCGATGCAATCAGCTCGTGAGCTTGACGGATCGTCCCATCACAAGAGCGTGAGAGATGGCGCCTTCATCCAGCGGTGGATTGATCACGGCTCGCGATGGTGATGATTAAGTGGAAAGCGGGCTTGGCCTGCCTTCTGATGGCCTTCACGTCCCACTCTTCTGTCTCATTACTGTAGTACCCGGAACTCAAAAGTGATGGGCAACCTGATGGATGCCACATTTGGATGAAGAAACTTCATTCAGACCCCTTCCAGACATTCTCTTTTTTTCTGGCCTTCGTTCAAAAGGGGGAAAAAAGTTCAAAGATTTACTCCTCCACCCCAATTTCACCACCCCCTCAATTTCTGGGGGGCCGAAAATCTAAAAATCAGTGTTTTTGGAATTGCCTGTCATGGTGTGCATCCGTTTGCCGATGTATACGGCTGCGTTGTATATTGTGTGCCGGGAGGCGGAGCGGTTTGCGCACTGCGCTACGAACCTGGCAACCCGAGTTCAAATCCCACTCACGGACAATACCAGTGACGATTACCTGAACCAGTCATGAGCCTCCCCCTAGGTCAACTCAGCCTCAAATGAGTACCTGGGTGCGGTGTTTAAAAAAACTCGCCAATGGACAAATGCGGCCAGGCGTGGTGCTGGCCAACAACCCCATCGTGTACCGTGCCGGCCTTCATAGGTGCTCGCTAACTGCACTTGACCCAACAGTGTGGTTAAGTCTATACGGGGGATCTTTGTCTTCGTATGTGGTGACTTGGTCTCTCCCCGTGCCTCTTTGTGCACCTTCCAGCTTTCGCGTAATTCTCTTCGTCGACGATTCTGATCCGTAGGTCATAGCGGCTCATACACAATGATCGTTCTTCTGCAGGCAAGCAGGGCCGTATTATCCAAAAGGCACTGTGCCTAGGGCTTACGAAAATTAGATGACTAACGAAGACAAACGTTGTCCTGTGGCTGATCAGAGACAGTTTTCTTTTTAATTCAGCTTGAGCGAGTGACACCGGCGGTCGAAGTAACATTGGGCACCAGCAGTAGCACATGCAGAGAGTTAATACTGAAGGCTGACGAAACAGAAGTGCCTAGGGCCCACAAGAACATTAATCCGGCCCTGCAGGCAAATTGCTCTTTTGATTTCCATGACGAAAAAAGTACATATTCCCACCGCCTGCAATTACGACTGCACCAGGTGCAATTCTCTGCTGTTTCATGCTGTGTCCCTCCGGCAGACATCCTCGGATTAGCAATCTTGTCAACCATCTCAGATTTATGTTGAATCCGTCTCGCCATGACCACCCCAAAGATCCCCCTTGTAGCCTTCAGACTGTAGGGGCAAGTGCTGTTAGCGAGCACCTATGGAGGTCGGCACGGCACACCAGGGGGTGGGTGTCCAGAACCACGCCCGGCCGCCTTTGTCTCCCCAGTGGCAATGTTTACGACACACCGCACCAGGCACTCATTTGAGGCTGAGTCGACCTAGGGGAGGCCCAGGACGGGTTCAGATAATCGTCACTGGTGGTGTTGACCGCGAGCGGGAATGGAACTCGAGTCGCCGGGTTCGTGGCGCAGCGCGCTAACCACTACACCACCGCTCCACACCCCCCACACACAATCACTTCCCTCACACTCATTACCCCCCCACACACACACCTATAACTCCCTCTCACGTCAGCCCTCACCCATCATCCCACATGACCCCGTCACCCTCACTCACCTCCCTAAACAACCCTCCCCCCACAACATCAAAGACGGTGGTCACCGCATCGCGCGCTTTCAGGTGCGCTTCTGCGGACCGTCTGGAACGTTCTTCCTCCCGATATCGGGAAGCCACTGGAGCTATGCAATTTGACGTCGTCTAGATTTGACAAAGAATTTCTTTACAAATGTTTTTTGTTTCTTCCCTCGCACCTCCGAATAACCACGGCTGGCTTACGTACGGTGCGAAATAAGTTCAACATGCCGTACATACATCACCCCCCTATCACCCACCTCACCTAATCTCCCCTCCCCCTTAACCCACCTCATCACCCCCTCCCTCACGCCATCACCTCCTCTACCTAACTCCAGCACCCCCCCCCCACCCTCCTTACCTAACCTCACCCCCTCCCCCAACTCCCTTACCTAACCCCAACTTCACACCCCCCCCCCACCTCCCACGCCCACCTCTATCCACTGCTGGATGGTCTCCTAACGGTAACCTCCACCCCCCCTTTACTCCCTTGGCTCCCCTCCTCCCCCTCGTGCCCGGTGGTCGCGTGCGAGCAGCGCGCTTTGGGCGGTGCACGCCACCGCGCACGTGCGACTGATAAAAGCCGGGCGCGCGAGGCTCACGCGATCCGCGCAGAGACACCTGACGGCATCGCCAGCTCCCTCCCTCCCTCCCATCATCAACAACGACCACCGCGACCATGACCACCACAGCACACTCACACGTGCGTGTGCAGACAGCGCGTAAACATTCTCGCACGCATGCACGCACGCATGCACGCACGCGCATGCATACACACATTGCCGATGTTCACACTCGCGCAGGTGCTCTGCTCTCATTCACACATAGCGGAACAGGTGTAACGATTCACACGCGCACGCGGTCATAGAGGCGCATACAGAAGACAAAGATCCCCCGTATAGCCTGAACAGACTTTTAGGGAAAGTGCCGTGAGCGGCACGGCACACGAGGGTGTTGGGTGACCAGCACCAAGCCTGCTGCTTTTGTCTCGCCAGTGGCGATGTTTACGCACTGCACCAGGTACTCGTTTGAGGCTGAGTCGACCTCGGTGAGGCCCAAGACCGGTTCAGATAATCATTACTGGTGATGGTGGCCGTGAGCGGGAATATAACTCGGGTTGCGGAGTTCGTAGCGCAGCACGCTAACCACTGCGCCATCGCTCCCCACAAAGGAATACACACATAAAAACGCACAAAGGTGTACCTTCACACATACACACTGGTGTACAATGACAAAATATCCCCGTATAAGGATATTCAAGGCTGTTGGGGCAAGTGCGGTGAACATCCGTGGTGGTTGAATATCTGAACTGGGTCCCAGGGATCTCACCTTTGGTCGACTTCATCACTGGGGAGACAAATGCGGCCAGGCGTGGTTCTGATCACACCATCCTGTTTATCCACCCCTTCGAATGCCGTGTTCCAGCATTAATAGATGGTAGCAAACATCACCATACAATAGTGTATCGGTGGCTAACAGACGGTCTTGTTTTATTTAGGCCTTTAATCCCCGAGAACCAGGCCTGCTTTCGGGCCGACACAATAATCCTTAAATTCAACGACAGAGCAGTTGCTGCTATTATTATTATCATACAACGCAGTTCCTGCGGGGTAATAATGTACATCGTTCGAGCTGTGTGTGAATACACACACACAGGGCAGTGCAGGTCCAGTCTGCATTTAACAATGCATCTTGCATCTTGGCGAGCGTATGGGCGAGTGTGCTGTCAGTCAGTTGAGCATGTAGTCGAGCAGGTGTGTGGGTTAGTGAAGAAGTGTTTGCGTGCGTGTGTGAACGTTGGGGTGAGTGTGTAGCCGAGCGCTCTGTAAGTCAGTAAGCATGTGGATATGCATGTGGGCGAGCATTTGGGTGAGCATGTGGGCGAGTGCGGAGGTGAGTGCATCGTCAGTCGGGTGAGCGAGGGGGAGAGCGGGTGAGCACCGCGATGACAGCCCCGCGGGGAACGGGAACTCCTCCCACCTCCCTCATCCTCTTCTTCCCCTCCGCCTGCCGCTTCAGCAGCTTCATCTTCCTCGAAATGTCACCTCCGTACTGATGGCAACATCGTCACACGCCATCGCCGAGCCTCGTCACGCAGCATCATCATCTTACCTCTACTGCTACTAATCGACCTCAAGAAATATGGTCCACATTAAATCGAATACCTCATGGTGGATCCAGCCACTGCTTATTATTTATTATTATGCTTGTTTAGCCAGGAGACCCTTTTATTCCGAAGGGTCCTGCCAAGTTTTTGTAGAAAGGGGGCGATGTTGCTACGCGTGAGTCATCTGCGGGCAATGTTTTTTCAGTATTGGGATGTTTTGGCCATTATCAGTTACATTACATAATTTATTTGTATATCTATTGGAGGGAACCAGGAGGATATGGAGGAAAACCCATGCAAAACAAAAACGCCACGCAGAAAGGTGCCTGGACTCGGGAAACAAACCCAGGCCCATGTTGCTATCAGTCACGAGTGTCATCACCGCGCCACCTGCCGGCCCTTCGCAAGTTCTAAATTCAAAGAAATACCGGTGTGCGATTGCGTAAACGCCAACCCAACCATTGTCCACATGGTCGTGAACCACTGTGAACTCCGTAAATTAACGCAAGTCTTTGGGTCTCTATGTAAGTCTATTAGTCTCGACGTGGGAACAAATAGTCGTGGGTGCGTATCAGTCTTTTCCTAGCTAACGAATCTGGACATAGACTGGTAGGTGAATTTCCGTGCTCAAGAGAATTATATCTCTGTGTGCCATGTAGTCACCCCTCAAACTCCTCAACATTGTCACATATTATCGTCACTTCCACACCGCACCTCATCCGGCATCGGCACACCTCATCATCCGAAATCACCGCTCCTTGTCATGTGCCGCTACACCTCATCACATCATTATCACACCATCACACCCCACCGAACATCGTCGGCGCTACTCACGCATTTGGCGAGGACGTTCTTGCGGAAAGCTTTGATCCTGGAAAACGAGAATGGCACCAACGTCGTCAGTTTCTTAGCGACACCAACATCATCACCATCATCACAATCTCCGCCATCAAGATGATTTATCGCGAACACCAAAACCCAAACTATCCTGATCAATCTCACTTATCCAGCGTGTATTGTGTGTCACGTACGTCTCCCTGGCGATGACCTTCGACCCAATGGTGGCCTGGATCGCGACCTCAAACATCTGGCGGGGGATGGAGTCGCGGAGACGAATGCACATCTCCTTGCCAACCAGGTGTGCCTTGTCCCTACATGCACACAGGAACACAATGTACATGCAATTGTGTGCACACACATGTCGACAAGAGTGTATGTGCGCGTCTATACGTGGGGAGCGGCAGTGCAGAGGTCAGCACACTGTGCTACAAACGCGGCGACCACAGTTCAACTCCCGCTTATAGCCAATATCGGCGACGAATATCTCAACTGGTCCTTCTTGGTCCACTCAGCCTTAAATCAAGAACCTGGTATGATGTGTACACATCAGTCTGTTAAGGCTATATGGTGGATCTTTGCCTTTTGTGTGTATGCATGTTTGTGCAGGTGCAGGTGCATCCGGATGTGCCTGCGGGTGTGTGTCTGTATGTCCATGCCGGTGTGTGTCCATGTGTTACGTTTACGATTAGGGTGAGAACCCGGTGACCCAAGTTATATTCCCGCTCATGGCCAACACCAGTGACGATTATCTGAACCAGTCCTAGGCCTTCCCTAGGTCGACTCAGCCTCAAATGAGTACCTGGTGCGGTGTCTAAAAACATCATCACTGGGGAGACGAAGGAGTGGCTGGGTGTATTGTTGGCCACCCACCCCCTCGTGTGCCGTGGCGGCCTTCATAGGTGCTCGCTAACAGCCCTTGCCCCAACAGTCTGTTTCAGGCTACACGGGGGATCTTTGTTTTTTGTGTGTGCTGCGTGTTCGGACCGGTGCACGATGTTCGTGAGTTCCTCCACAGGTTTCCCGTTGAGCATAACGTCCATGCGCACGATGTCCACGGGCTCGTAGCCAGCCTCCTCGTAGTCAAAGCTGTACACGGGGGTGTTACCATGGTGAGCAGACCAGGTGGCATGTAGATACACGGGGATACACACAGACATGCAAATAGTGCACGGGGATACACAGGGGTGCACGAGCATGCAAATAAACACAGAGATGCACGGTGCAGGCATGGCTATGCGTAAGGGTGCACTCGTAGGAGTACACAGGGAAGCAGAGGGGTGCACGCGGATACATGGAGACAAGGCGTGGTTGTGCGGCGGTGGCTGACGTCACCTGGCGTATCCCGAAGACAGGGACTTGAGGATGTCGTAAAAGTCAACGAGGACCTCGCAGAGTGGCATGCGGTAGCGCAGCATGATGCGCGCGCCGTCCATGTACAGCACGTCCACCTGCGTGCCCCGCCGTTCCTGACACGCGGCGACACGCGGGTAAGCAAAGGTACATGCGGGGACACGCAGGGACACGCGGAGCCACGTGGGGCACGTGTATCTAAAGCGACAGGCGGGGATACTAGAGACACAGAGAGAGACGACACAATCCATAGTTGTATTGTACTTTCTAAGCTCACACGCCTATACTCCTCGCCTACACTAACCCACACCTCCAAATGTTTGTGCAATTTACAGACATTCAATCCAGCAGTGAATTGACATAAGGTGGTTTAATGTCGTGTGTATGGACACGTATGTGTACACGTGCGTGCGTGAGCGTGAGATGTGGCACCTGGCAGAGCTTCATGATGGCACCCATGTGCGCGTCGGGCGTGATGATGGTGCCCGTGATCATGGGCTCCAAGTAGTGCGACACCACCGAGCGGTCTGGCAGCTCACACGGGTTCAGCACCATCACCTCGGCACTACCATGCTCCTGGTAACACCAGCACGGCACAGGGAGGGTCACGGCATGGGCAGGGTCACGGTACAGGGAGGGTTACGGCACAGGAAGGGTCAAGACACAAGGAGGGTCACGGCACAAGGAGGGTCACATCAAGAAGAGAGGGGTCACGGGCAGGATCAGTTACATCATCTCTCACATGGAATGGTGTATAAGTGTTACGTGTTGCTTAAGCGGGTGTGGGTATTACGAGTGTGAGGAGTGATGACATCGTCGTTGACGTACTGCACTATTAACCCGGTGTCTTGAGATCGACTCCTGACCATGCCTTGCATGTGTGCATCTGTAGAGTATGCGTGCGTGCTTGTGTATTTGCTTGAGTGCGGAGCGCTAGTGCAATGGTTAGCGCGCTGCGCTATGGACCCAGCGACCAGAGTTCAATTCCCGCTCACGGCCAACACCAATGACGAATATCTGAATCTGTTCTGGGCCTCCGCTAGGTTGATTTAGCCTCAAATCAGGACCTGGGGCGATGTGTAAACATCGCCAGTGGGGAGACAAAGGCGGCCGGGCGTGATGCTGACCACGCACACCTTTGAGTGTCGTGTCGGCCTTCATAGGTGCTCGCAAACAGCACATGCCCCAACAGTCTATCGAAGGCTACACGGGGTATCTTTGCCTTTGTTTTTGTGCTTGAGTTTGAGAGTGGATGAGCGTGCTTTCATCAGGCCCAGTTCCAGCTCCTCTCAGATGGGGGGAGGGGGAGGGGGTCCAGTAGAGCTGTTGTATGGGGGGCCACCTGAACAGCTATTCACCGCTAAGGAGTGTGAACTTGGGTGAGGTCAAAGGGACATCTGTTGGGGCAGGGCCCACCCAGGCCCCACCCAGGGCCCACCCCAGCTCCCACGTAGTCCGGTCCTGGTGTGTGTATGCGTGAGTGTGTATGCGTGGCGTCACCTTGATGAGGCGTGGGGAGGTGAGCACGGCGCGGTAGGGCACGGTGGGTGCCGTGAGAATGACGCTCGCATTGTACTCCTGCTCCAGCCGCTGCTGGAACACGTCGAGGTGCAACAGGCCCAGGAACCCCAGCCTGCACAAAGAACAAGATTCTCTCGTGTAGCCTTTGACAGACTTGTGGGGCAAGTGCTGTTATCGAGACACCTATGAAGGCCGGCATGGCACACGGGGGGCTGGCATGGCTGGCTCCACGCCCGGCTGCCTTTGTCTTCCCCAGTGTTCATGTTTACACAATGCACCAGGTACTCATTGAAGGATGAGCATATCAATTACATACTCGTGTGTACTGCATGTGTGTGTGTGTATGCGCATGTATATCGCGTGCGTGCGTGCGTGTGTGCGTGTGTATGTCCCGCTGGTGCCCAATGATTTTACCTCCAACCAGCTCCCAAGGCGGCGCTGCTCTCCCTCTGTATGGAGACGCTGGAGTCGCGCAGGGTCAGCCTCTCGAGCGCTGAGCGCAGGGACGTGTACTCCGACTGGTCTGATGGGAACATGCCTGGACAAACAAAGACAAAGATCCCCCGTATAGCCTCAACAGACTGTTGGGGCAGGCGCTGTTAGCGAGCACCTATGAAGGCCGGCACGGCACACGAGGGGGTGGGTGGCCAGCACCACGCCCGGCCGCCTTTGTCTCCCCAGTGGCGATGTTTACACACCGCACCAGGTATTCATATCACGCAAGCACACACGCCACAGACATACACAGCCACCACCATCAACACCACCACCGCTTTTTTTCACACATCAGGGGTTGTTTGTAAGTACGTACGTGTGTTAACATTTGTATGTCAGCGTATATTTTAGTGTTAGTCTACGTACATCTCTGTGTGAGTGCATACGCGCCACGGTGGCAAGAACCACCTAACCTGGTATACAGGAGGTCGTGGGTATGATCCCGACCCTGACACCTGTATATTTGGAGTGTGCATGTTCTCCCAGTGGTTGTGTGGATTTTTCTTCAGGTCCTCCAGTTTTTCCCTACACATTTAGAATAAAGGTGTTTAAAAGTATTTGGCTGCTATAAATTTCCAGCCAATAAGCCACTTCATTGAGCTATCATTTTTGGCCAGATCGCTTCTGAAAAAGAAGCTAATAGCTCAGTGGGCCCTACCTGGTAAAATAAAAAATAGTTTAGTGTTTGTGTGTGTGTGTGTACATATGTGAGTATACACAGTGACAATTATATGCACTGTTCCTGGGGCTTCCCTAGGTCGACCTCAAATAAGTATCTGGTGCGGTGTGTAAACATTGCCACTGGGGAGACAAAGGCGGCCACTCATCCCCTCATATACTGTGCCGGCCTTCATAGTTGCTTGCTAACAGCACTTGCCCTAAAATCTGTTAAAGGATATATGGGGGTCTTTGTATACGAGTATACACAGGTAGTATTCATATGTGTGTTAGCACGTAGGCTTTCGCGACCAATATTATTCATAATCAACGTTTTTGGGTTTAGATCGCGTTATTTATAAATGTGTCGTAACCCTCCACCACCCGACACAGCCAATCAGTAAAAAAGTGTCACGTTGACAAAAGACAAAAATAGTTCACTGCTTTAGCCCACCGGTGTGTTGAAGCGTGAAACCACAACATTTACAATTTTTGAGTACGACGTTTCGCTGGATGCGTTGATTATGAATTCATACGTGTGTTAGCATGTGCGTCCAGCGCCGCGTACCGGCGAACACCATGGGCTTGGAGGGTTTGAACCCGGGCAGGGGCTCTACCTCGTGAGCCGGGTCTTTGTATGCGAGTATACACAGGTAGTATTCATACGTGTGTTAGCGTGTGCGTCCAGCGCCGCGTACCAGCGAACACCATGGGTTTGGAGGGTTTGAACCCGGGCAGAGGCTCCACCTCGTGTGCGGCCGAGTGCACCGTGTCGCCCACCTGAGCCTCGCTAACCTGGCGCATCCCGCACACCAGGTACCCCACCTGGCCCGCGTACCTGGGCACACATACCGCAGCAGACCACGTCACGTGAACCACGTCGCACGCTCACAACGCACGCTCCGCACGCCACGACACACCGCATCACACTGCATGACAACACATTGCGACACACACACGGCACGCCAACCAGGCAACTAATTCCAATCGATGCGAGCCCAGCGCACGTGCGCACACACATTTACACGTGCGAGGGTACACAGCTTGCGCGCACTCATAGAGCACGCGTATAAGTGTTTGCGAGCGCACACAAACGGGTGTCCGCACGTACGTGCGTGAGCTCACAGAGTTGCCGTGGGAGTGGGCAAGGGCAGCAGGAGGCCGATGTCGGACACCTCGTAGTCGCGCTGCCGCAACGAGGTGGAGGAGCTGTGCGTGCGCACGCGGTCGCCGCGGCTCACGGCGCCGTCGCGCACCATCACGCGCGCCACCGCGCCGCGGAACGAGTCGAACTCCGAGGCGAAGAGCAGCGCGCGGAATGGGGCTGTCGCGTCCCCGCGGGGGCTGCACATGCACGCACCCATGCACACAGTTAATATACGTGTGCACGGGTGTGTGAGAATACGTGAACAGGTGTGAAAAGATGTGTGGTAGCAGCGGTGTAGTGGTTACCACGCTGCGCTACGAACCCGGTGAACTGAGTTTGATTTCCGCAAACAGCCAACAACACCAGCTACGATGATCTGAACTAGTCCCGGGCCTCCCCTAGGTCGAATAATCCTCAAATTAGTACCCGGTGCAGTGTGTAAACATCGCCACTAGGGAAACAAAAGTGGTTGGGCATGGTACTGGCAACCCACCCCCTTGTGTGCCTTGCGGGCCTTCATAGGTTCTTGCCAACAGCACTTGCCCCAAAAGTCTACTAAAGTTATATGGGGGATCTGTGTCTTTGCCTTCGTGTGAAGAGAATGTGTGCACGAGTGTGCGTGAGAATGTGTGCGCAAGTGCGTGAGGATGTGTGCACGGGTATGCGTGGTAATGTGTACAACGGTGTGCGTGAGAATGTGTGCAAGGGTGTGCGTGGTAATGTGTACAACGGTGTGCGTGAGAATGTGTGCAAGGGTGTGCGTGGTAATGTGTACAACGGTGTGCGTGAGGATGTGTGCAAGGGTGTGCGTGAGAATGTGTGCAAGGGTGTGCGTGGTAATGTGTACAACGGTGTGCGTGAGAATGTGTACAACGGTGTGCATGAGAATGTGTGCAAGGGTGTGCGTGGTAATGTGTACAACGGTGTGCGTGAGAATGTGTACAACGGTGTGCGTGAGAATGTGTGCAAGGGTGTGCGTGGTAATGTGTACAACGGTGTGCGTGGTAATGTGTACAACGATGTGCGTGAGAATGTGTGCAAGGGTGTGCGTGAGAATGTGTGCAAGGGTGTGCGCACTAACGGAGGGATCCTGTCGATAACCGCCTCCAATATTTGCTCCACATTTGTACCCAACTTGGCAGATACCTGCACACACACACATACACAGACACGCACAGATACAGACACAGCATGCACACAACATTCACATACAGACACAGAATGCATATACAGCAGACGCACAGCAGTTGTTCGTCCGTCATTCTCACTCTAATGCAGTCGCTGGCCGGAATGTCGAAGAGTTTCTCAATCTCCGCGGCGACTCGGTCCGGATCCGCGTTTTTGAGATCGATCTAGCCGAGGCATCAAACACGAAAAAACAACAACCACAACAACAAAGTGAGCTGAGATGGGGATGCATGAGGGGACATGTGGAAACAAGGTGAGGCACGGTGCGGTCATCTGGAACGCTGTTCCTTCCGACATTAGGAAGCCACTGGAGCTATGCACATTTAAATCTACATTAAAAACAAATTTTTTTAAACCGATTTTTGCGTTTAGTTTGTTGTCCTTCCCCCGTACCTCCAATTAGCACGTTTGGCTATGTACAGTGCGATGCGAAACACGTTCAACATGCAGGGAGACGCGGGTAGCCACAGCAATGCACGGAGAGACATGGGGAGGTACATTTATAAGTCTATCTGGCCTTTTGAGGTCTGTCTTGCATCCTAATTTCTTTGCAGCGCAACATCCGCTCCTTCCTTGTGTTTAGACTCTTAAATGTATAAATCCACATCGGATTGCATGAATTGTATGACGAGACGGAAAGGAAGAGAGGGAAAGTGTGAGCTAGAGGGACGGAGGGGGAAGGGAAGGAGGAAGGTGAGATGGGGGGGGGGTAGATGGAGAAGGGGAGGAAGGGAGGGGGGAGGGAGAGAGGCTTCACCTTGTTAATGACGGGGATGATTGCGAGCTCTGCTTCAAATGCGAGGTAAAAGTTTGCCACAGTCTGAGCTTGGATGCCCTGCACAAATACACACAGAGACCCGTACAGCCTTAAAGAATGTTGGGGGGGAAATACTGTTAGTGAGCACCAGTCATAGGGCTAGCGAGCGCCACATTCTCTCAATCCTGATGTTTAAATACACCACACTGAGCACTCATCTAAGGCTGAGTCGACCGAGGGGAGGCCCAAGACTGGTTCAGATTTTACTTGCTACTGACATACACACTGGCAAACAACAAATTGGCACACATGCATGTAACCCACCATGCCCTCTCGCTACAGTGGGCATGCATGCATGCCTGCGTGTGTGTTCCTGAGTGTGATTGTGACTGAGCATACGTGTCTGTAAGTTGTGTGCATGTCTGTGTGAATGTGCCCAAGTGCATGCGAATGATTGCTTGCATGTGTGTGCGATTGTGTGCACGTTTTGAGTCTTTTCTGTTCGTGTTTGTACGCACATGAGTGAGTGCGTCTGTTTGTGTGCGTGTTTATATGTTCATGCACGCTTCTTTTTGCACACGTGTGCCGGTGCGTGCACGCTTGTATATGTGTTGCCGTGCGTTTGCTTTTACATTCGCACGTGTGCATGGCTGTGCATCTTGTTAGAACCTCATTAGCGTCGACCAATAGAAGCACTCCCTGGCAGGCTGCGAGCGACCGCGACACCTCATAGTTGAAATCCACGTGGCCCTAACACACGCGCACACATAAATACAAAGATCCCCCGTATAGCCTTTAACAGACTGTTGGAGCAAGTGCTGTTAGCGAGCAACTATTAAGGCCGGTACGGTACACGAGGGGGTGGGTGGCCCAAACCATGCCTGGCCACTTTTGTCTCCCCAGTGGTAATGTTTACACATCACACAAGGTACTCATTTAAGGGTGAATCGACCTAGGGGAGGTCCAGGACCAGTTCATATATTCCCCGCTGTTATTGGTCATGAACGGGAATGGAATCCAGGTCTCTGGGTTCGTAGCGCAGTGCTAAACACTATGTTATCGCTCCGCACGCACACACACACACAAGCATTCATACACACATACACACGTGTATACACACATCCGCACAAGCATATGCACATGGACATATGTAAGCACAGAAGGTTGGGCATGTACGTGACAAGCGTGTATACTTGGTTTGTCTAAGAAGTGAAGGGTGGACACATGCTGTGTGTATATGTGTGTGTACTAGAATTTCTAGGCACTTGAGTGTGCATACGTGTGTATACCGATGTGTCTATGAGGTCGAGTGTGTACCTGCGGCGTATATGTATGTGTATATGTCGTTGTGTGTGTAGTAGTGGGGAGCGGTAGTGTAGCGGTTAGCACGCTGCCTGAGATTGATTCCCACTCACGGCCAACACCAGTGACGATTATCTGAAGCAGTCCTGGGCCTCCTCTAGGTCAACTCAGCCTGATATGAGTACCTGTGAGGTGTGTAAACATCGCCACTATCGAGAAAAAAGGCGGCTGGGCATGGTGCTGGTCTTCCCGTCCTCCTGTGTGCCGTGTTGGCCTTCATAGGTGCTCGCTAAAAGCACTTGCTTCTATAGTCTGTTAAGGCTATACGGGGGATCTTTGTGTGTGTGCATGCATGTGTAGAGGAGTGAAATACGCGGTTGCGCACAGTTAACCGACGGCAACTGAGGGCAAACAGGTGCGCGTGTGCAACACGAGGGTTGCACGGACAAATCGCCAGTTGTTAAGGGGCGAAGCAAGGTGCAAACGGGGTCGACCGGTTGTGCACGTTGAGACCAGAGGTGTTGCCAGGGAGGCATGGCGATAAGGGTTGATTGATGGGCCAACAGGCGCCGGCCTAGCGAGAGCTTAAAGAGACGCACGAGAAGTCTTGGATAATTAGCAGAGAGATGTAAGGGTGTGTGCGTGAGCGGAGGGAGAGTTGTTGCCGGGGACAAGATTGAAAAGACATCTCGCCGCTCCAGCCGTTAACGGGACCTCAGCCCTCACGCCGTCGCCGGGCGGGTGTTGGCTGATCCCCCCGCCCGGGACAGACGGGTGAGCGGGTCTGAGGGAGAGTAGGAGAGGGCAGCGGTGGAGATGTAGAGTTGCTGTGTGCGTAGACGCTGTGTGTGTAGACGCTGTGTGCGGAGACACTGTGTGCAAAGATGCTGTGTGCGGAGTCGCTGAGAGCAGAGCTGCTGAGTGCAGGATGAGTGAGGTGGAAGGCTGATAAGAGTGGGGAGGAGTTAGTCATAAGTCACCGTATTGATAGTTATAGGAGTGCCTACAACTGGTGCAAGAATAGGTGAATAAAGTGTAAGCAGGTGACTTGTTACAAAGTGTCGGTGTGAGTAATTTTTGAAGACGCTACACATGTGTGTGTATGAGGTTGAGTGTGAACCTGTGGCGTATATGCATGTATGTGTATACGTGTGTATGTGTATACACGTGTGTGTGTGTACCGGTGTGTCTATGAGGTTGAGCATGTACGCGTGGCGCGTGTGCACATGCGAGTAGAACAGCGTGGCTGTCTGAGCCTTGACCGTGATGCCTCTCTCCCGCTCCACCTGGAGCGTGTCCAGCACCTGCTTGTTCCCTGAGCTCGGCTGGATGGCTCCTGTGCACACACACACACAAAACAAAGATCCCCCGTATAGCCTTCAACAAACTGTTGAGGCAAGGGCTGTTTGGGAGCGACTATTAAGGCTAGCACAAGGGGGTCGGGTGGGGTGGCCAGAACCACGGCCACCCGGCCGCTTTTTTCTCCCAAATGCTGAGGTTTACACACCACATCAGGTACTCGTTTGAGGCAGAGTTGACCTAAGGGAGGCTCAGCAGCTGTTTAAATATTCGAAACGGATGTTGGCTGCGAGCAGAAACTGAATTCAGGTCACCAGATTCGTAGCGCAGGCCGCAATCCACTTTGCCATCGCTCCCCACATGCACACACACGTAAAACGACGCAGATCCCCGTGTAGCCTACACAAGACTGTTGGGGTAAGAGCTATTAGCGAGGACTCATGAAGACTAGACAAGTGCACAAGAGGGTGGCATGGCCCGCACACACGCATGAAAGCACGCACGCATACGAATGCACACATATGAACACAAACATTCACACGCACACCCGCACACGCACAGGAGGAGGTGTTAAGAGGTGGTAATGCGAGGAGGAAAAGTTGTGAGGAGGAAAAGGAGGTGTGAGAACGACTGAGTAGGAGGGGAAGGAGTTGTGAAGAGGAAGAGGAGGTGTGAGGAGGTAGTGTGAGGAGTCAGAGGAGTGGGAGGGAGAGCGGAGCGTACCCGTGATCTCGAGGAGCCGGTCGGCAAGCGTGCTCTTGCCATGATCAACGTGCGCCACGATGCTGAAGTTCCGGATCCTCTCCATGGGGAACAGAGACAGATCCGGGACCTGCAGCATAAGCACACAGTCCCCCAGTGCAGGCTACGTTATAGAGTGCGGTTAGCGAGCACCTATGAAGGCTGGAGAGGCACACGAGGAGGTGGTGTGGTCAGCACCATGCCGAGCTGGCCGCCTTTGCCTCCCCAGTGCTGATGTTTGGACACCGCACCAGGTACTCGTTTTCAGAACCAGTTTGGATATCGCTCGCCACTGATGTTCGCCGTGGTGTAAAATCAAAGCCATTATGCCAAGTCCTTAGCGTAGTGTGTAACACATTGCACCACCACTCCTAACGGCCACGTCATCACACCTGATAACACACACCTCATCATGCTGGCCAAAATCCACACTTTTATTCTAAAGTGTTATTTTGGCATGATGCCAGGAGACAAAGAATGCATTTGGAACTCTCGTATTAGCCTATGTTCGAACACAATCTGCAGAGGTTGATATCACAGATCTGCATACATGAGAGCACGCAGCACTTTCCCGCCCTCCCACCTACAAAGACATGTTCGTTGCATGGCAGTCAAACCGATATATTTATTCTAATGAAGTGCAAAACCAAATTTATCGTGGGATTGTTTTGTGCAGTCATTGGTGACTGGCCGGAGACCATCAACTCACTAGCCTCGAAAACCCGGCTTCATCACTGTTGGCTGAAACCAAGATTCGAACTCAGAACCTAAGCGGGACCGGCTCAGTGCTACGACACAGCCATTGTGAACCCCCTGAGCAACCCGTCCACCACTCCAGCTCTTACTGCCCAGTCAATGCACCTTCTCCCCTCTTGCTTACCGCAACCTCTTCCTTTTCCACCTCACCTTGGCTTCATCACTGTAGCTCCTCGTGCTGACACCGTGACCCGACCTTAACCTTGACCTCGGCCCCGCCCTGAGCGGCCTCAGCAGCAGCAGGGCCCGTGTGTTCAACATCAGCGGCGGTCTCTCCTCCTGCGCCGCCGTGGGGTTAACATTGAGGTCAATTAAAACGGTTTCAACTGGACCCACATTCAAACGGAGTTTCAGCACCATAAGGCTTGAGATCTCCATCGTTGAATGAAGGCTTTCCCTCGCCATCACCATCTTATCAGTATCACGATACAGCAATCCTTCTAGCTCCTCCACATATGTTTAGTTCATTGCTCCATCTCTGTATTGGACGTAGTCTCAGGTGTGTTCTCTCCTTTGGCTGGAAATCAATGTGATGTCTTTAACTTGCGTTTGTTCTGTGGTCCGTCTGTAGCTCTTTCTGTCTCTCAGTGCAATTCTCAGAATACACATCTCCATGCTTCTTTAAGTACTTTTCAGCTGTTGTTCAATTTTCTTTGTGAACATACCAATGCGCTTAAAGGAGAAACGGTTTAATCAGTGTATTTTACCTGCTGTGACATATGAATTGGAAATATATTACATAAACACAGTGTAATATTGTAGAAGCGCGCGAGTTTAAAGCAGTTTAAAGTAACGTAATCAGAAAATACATCTCCTTCAATAGCTGTCTCTCTGTATACAAAAATAAAATATGTTTTACATAACCCAATGGCCCTACAGCCTTCTAAGAGTTAATAATTTGAGCAGCATTGATTCAAAGCAAGCAAACTCCGGATGGGTTTTGATATACGGCGTCGCATCAGCAGATTCAGGCTCGCTTGAATCAATTCTGGTGAACTGTCAGATGTCATAGGCAAGAATAATCTTTTAAAGATATGGGTCCTCGTTAGATGTGAAATACAACTAAAAATAATCATAAATGGTAATCTTGGGTAATATCATTGTAATCGAGAACCATAGTAACTAGAAGGGAATTCATGATCTAGAACCGTATGGTTAAAGAAACAACACATCCATTCGAATCTATAGAATGGCCCGCGGAAGGAGATATCGCAGATTTACTTCAGAAATTAATTCAAGTGACCTCTGGTCTACACGAAACTTTCTCACCCATCCTGCAACGGAAAAATATTCGTCGCATGTCAGACAACCTCGATATTTTAAATTTTCAGTGCTGGAATTTTTTCAGATTAAGTGCAACAACAAAGTGAGTGATATTATATTTTTGGTTCTTTCGGTAAAGTCACGTAGAAGGGAGATAATAAAATAATACAAATATAAAACAATAAAAATTCTCACGACGTTTCGACTGCAACACAAGCAATCATCATCAGATGTGAAATCCACAGCAATAAAATTGGTGATGTGAAATCCACAGCAATAAAATTGGTGATTTTCTTGCTGTGGATTTTACACCTGATGATTGCTTGTGTTGCAGTCGAAACGTCGTGAGAATTTTTATTGTTTTATATTTGTATTATTTTATTATTTACCTTCTACGTGACTTTACCGAAAGAACCAATAATATGAATCCCTGCAGTCACGAAAGCTTTAAATCAAAAATGAGTGATGTGTTTTTTATCGCAATCATCGCAAAACAAAAACACATCACTCTAAATGTTAAACACTTGAGATCCCGGTTAATTCAGAGGTGAAGGATCAGTACCCTGGCATCTGAGGCACCAGGCCACCTCAGGTTCTGTTGGTCTAACACGATTTAGCCTGTTAACCTCGTTCAGTCTGAAACCCTATTAAATCTGGTGCTTTTGCGTTTAAAATTGTTTAACTTTGAACCATAACACCATGTTTTTGAATGGAGAAGCTTGGTACTGAACGTACAGTACTTTAAAAAGATTAACTCGACCCGTGTAACTTGAAAACGATTTAACCTGCCCCATGTCTATTGTAGAAATGTGTAATCCGTTTAAACTGAAACCTTTATAACTCAACAGTCTTAACTTGGATGCACATCCCCGTAATATGTGCTACTCTTGGTCTAACAGGGGTTAAACCTGGATTCTTGTTGGTCTAACACGGTGTAGCCTGGGACCGTGATGGTCTAACACGGCGTAGCCTGGGACCGTGATGGTCTAACACGGCGTAGCCTGGCAACGTGATGGTCTAACACGGCGTAGCCTGAGGCAGTGATGGTCTAACACGGCGTAGCCTGGCAATGTGATGGTCTAACATGGCGTAGCCTGGGGCAGTGATGGTCTAACACGGCGTAGCCTGGGACCGTGATGGTCTAACGCGGCGTAGCCTGGGACCGTGATGGTCTAACACGGCGTAGCCTGGGGCAGTGATGGTCTAACACGGCGTAGCCTGGCAACGTGATGGTCTAACACGGCGTAGCCTGGGGCAGTGATGGTCTAACACGGTGTAGCCTGGCAACGTGATGGTCTAACACGGCGTAGCCTGGGGCAGTGATGGTCTAACACGGTGTAGCCTGGGACCGTGATGGTCTAACACGGCGTAGCCTGGAACCGTGATGGTCTAACACGGCGTAGCCTGGGACCGTGATGGTCTAACACGGCGTAGCCTGGGACCGTGATGGTCTAACACGGCATAGCCTGGGACCGTGATGGTCTAACACGGCGTAGCCTGGGACCGTGATGGTCTAACACGGCGTAGCCTGGGACCGTGATGGTCTAACATGGCGTAGCCTGGGACCGTGATGGTCTAACACGGCGTAGCCTGGGACCGTGATGGTCTAACACGGCGTAGCCTGGGACCGTGATGGTCTAACGCGGCGTAGCCTGGGACAGTGATGGTCTAACACGGCGTAGCCTGGCAACGTGATGGTCTAACACGGCGTAGCCTGGGGCAGTGATGGTCTAACACGGCGTAGCCTGGCAACGTGATGGTCTAACACGGCGTAGCCTGGGGCAGTGATGGTCTAACACGGCGTAGCCTGGGACCGTGATGGTCTAACGCGGCGTAGCCTGGGACCGTGATGGTCTAACACGGCGTAGCCTGGGGCAGTGATGGTCTAACACGGCGTAGCCTGGCAACGTGATGGTCTAACACGGCGTAGCCTGGGGCAGTGATGGTCTAACACGGTGTAGCCTGGCAACGTGATGGTCTAACACGGCGTAGCCTGGGGCAGTGATGGTCTAACACAGCGTAGCCTGGCAACGTGATGGTCTAACACGGCGTAGCCTGGGGCAGTGATGGTCTAACACGGCGTAGCCTGGCAACGTGATGGTCTAACACGGCGTAGCCTGGGGCAGTGATGGTCTAACACGGTGTAGCCTGGGACCGTGATGGTCTAACACGGCGTAGCCTGGCAACGTGATGGTCTAACACGGCGTAGCCTGGGACCGTGATGGTCTAACACGGCGTAGCCTGGGACCGTGATGGTCTAACACGGCGTAGCCTGGGACCGTGATGGTCTAACACGGCGTAGCCTGGGACCGTGATGGTCTAACACGGCGTAGCCTGGCAACGTGATGGTCTAACACGGCGTAGCCTGGGACCGTGATGGTCTAACACGGCGTAGCCTGGGACCGTGATGGTCTAACACGGCGTAGCCTGGCAACGTGATGGTCTAACACGGCGTAGCCTGGGACCATGATGGTCTAACACGGTGTAGCCTGGGACCGTGATGGTCTAACACGGCGTAGCCTGGGACCGTGATGGTCTAACACGGCGTAGCCTGGGACCGTGATGGTGTAACACGGTGTAGCCTGGGACCGTGATGGTCTAACACGGCGTAGCCTGGCAACGTGATGGTCTAACACGGCGTAGCCTGGGACCATGATGGTCTAACACGGTGTAGCCTGGGACCATGATGGTCTAACACGGTGTAGCCTGGGACCGTGATGGTCTAACACGGCGTAGCCTGGGACCGTGATGGTCTAACACGGCGTAGCCTGGGACCGTGATGGTCTAACACGGCGTAGCCTGGGACCGTGATGGTCTAACACGGCGTAGCCTGGGACCGTGATGGTCTAACATGGCGTAGCCTGGGACCGTGATGGTCTAACACGGCGTAGCCTGGGACCGTGATGGTCTAACACGGCGTAGCCTGGCAACGTGATGGTCTAACACGGCGTAGCCTGGGACCATGATGGTCTAACACGGCGTAGCCTGGGACCATGATGGTCTAACACGGTGTAGCCTGGGACCGTGATGGTCTAACACGGCGTAGCCTGGGACCGTGATGGTCTAACACGGCGTAGCCTGGGACCATGATGGTCTAACACGGCGTAGCCTGGGACCATGATGGTCTAACACGGCGTAGCCTGGGACCGTGATGGTCTAACACGGCGTAGCCTGGGACCGTGATGGTCTAACACGGCGTAGCCTGGGACCGTGATGGTCTAACACGGCGTGGCCTGGGACCGTGATGGTCTAACACGGCGTAGCCTGGGACCATGATGGTCTAACACGGTGTAGCCTGGGACCGTGATGGTCTAACACGGCGTAGCCTGGGACCGTGATGGTCTAACACGGCGTAGCCTGGGACCGTGATGGTCTAACACGGCGTAGCCTGGGACCATGATGGTCTAACACGGCGTAGCCTGGGACCGTGATGGTCTAACACGGCGTAGCCTGGAACCGTGATGGTCTAACACGGCGTAGCCTGGGACCGTGATGGTCTAACACGGCGTGGCCTGGGACCGTGATGGTCTAACACGGCGTGGCCTGGGACCGGTGTCAAAGTCAACCGCAGTTCACTCCGGTGCCCCCCCCCCCCGATATGACCCCCCCCCCCCCCCGATATGACCCCCCCCCCCCTTAATCTCTCAGACCCCCGCCCCCCACCCGCCCCCCGCTCTGACCTCCCCCGCCCCCACGTGCGCGAGGCCTCTGCTTGCGGCTGCCCGGGGTCACGCGGAATCGATCCAGCGTGATGAATCCTCGTCGATTAAATCGACGAGCTTTGGCCAAAAAGCGAACCTCTCTGTCCAATTCTTGTTGAGTTTTTCGCAGTTGAGCAGGGTCGCTTTGAGATCAGGATCAGAATAGTTACTAATACTGGAGATTTCACGTTGCTGTGCCGGGGGTCCGGTATATCCGTAGGACATTTAATGCTGAGTTTATAACCAAAGTGGTAATAATTTGTAATAACCCCCCCTATCAGATGGACCATAACATGTAATTAAAATAAACTGGCCGAACGCACCAATAATATTGTTTACGAACTATGAGCCAATCATCATCACCACCAAATGTGGTCGATAAACGCGCTTTAACAATCGACGGGGGGAGTCGATTCGACCTTCACTCGTGGCGTCGATTCCCAGCGAACGGCCAATCGTGCGCGCGCGTCACCACCACCACCACCACAGGGCGGGGCAATCGAGGGCCGACAAGAGCCTCGCAATCGATTGGGGGGAGGGGCTCTGCGAGACCGTCGATTGCGGACGCGGCAGGCGGCGCAAGGTGGGGGTTGTGAGGGGGAGGCGAGGAGGGGGGGGGAGGCGAGGAGGGGGGGGAGGCGAGGAGGGGGGGGGAGGCGAGGAGGGGGGGGGGAGGCGAGGAGGGGGGGGGGAGGCGAGGAGGGGGGGGGGAGGCGAGGAGGGGGGGGGAGGCGAGGAGGGGGGGGGAGGCGAGGAGGGGGGGGGAGGCGAGGAGGGGGGGGGGAGGCGAGGAGGGGGGGGGGGGAGGCGAGGAGGGGGTGGGGGGGAGGCGAGGAGGGGGGGGGGGGAGGCGAGGAGGGGGGGGGGAGGCGAGGAGGGGGGGGGAGGCGAGGAGGGGGGGGGGAGGCGAGGAGGGGGGGGAGGCGAGGAGGGGGGGGGGAGGCGAGGAGGGGGGGGGGAGGCGAGGAGGGGGGGGGGAGGCGAGGAGGGGGGGGGAGGCGAGGAGGGGGGGGGAGGCGAGGAGGGGGGGGGGAGGCGAGGAGGGGGGGGGAGGCGAGGAGGGGGGGGGGAGGCGAGGAGGGGGGGGGAGGCGAGGAGGGGGGGGGAGGCGAGGAGGGGGGGGGGAGGCGAGGAGGGGGGGGGGGAGGCGAGGAGGGGGGGGGGGGAGCGAGGAGGGGGGGGGGGGGAGCGAGGAGGGGGGGGGGGGAGCGAGGGGGGGGGGGGGGGAGGCGAGGAGGGGGGGGGGAGCGAGGGGGGGGGGGAGGCGAGGAGGGGGGGGGAGGCGAGGAGGGGGGGGGGGGGGAGGCGAGGAGGGGGGGGGGGGGCGAGGTAGGGGGGGGGGGGGAGCGAGGTGGGGGGGGGAGCGAGGTGGGGGGGGGAGGCGAGGAGGGGGGAGGCGAGGAGGGGGGGGAGCGAGGAGGGGGGGGAGGCGAGGAGGGGGGGGGAGGCGAGGAGGGGGGGGGGAGCGAGGAGGGGGGGGAGGCGAGGAGGGGGGGGGAGGCGAGGAGGGGGGGGGGAGGCGAGGAGGGGGGGGAGGCGAGGAGGGGGGGGAGGCGAGGAGGGGGGGGGAGGCGAGGAGGGGGGGGGAGGCGAGGAGGGGGGGGGGGGAGGCGAGGAGGGGGGGGGAGGCGAGGAGGGGGGGGGAGGCGAGGAGGGGGGGGGAGGCGAGGAGGGGGGGGGAGGCGAGGAGGGGGGGGAGGCGAGGAGGGGGGGGGAGGCGAGGGGAGGGGAGGAGGGGGGGGAGGCGAGGAGGGGGGGGGAGGCGAGGAGGGGGGGGAGGCGAGGAGGGGGGGGGGGCGAGGAGGGGGGGGAGGGCGAGGAGGGGGGGGAGGGCGAGGCGGGGGGGGAGGGCGAGGAGGGGGGGGAGGGCGAGGAGGGGTGGGGAGGGCGAGGAGGGGGGGGAGGGCGAGGAGGGGGAGGGAGGGCGAGGAGGGGGGGAGGGCGAGGAGGGGGGGGGGCGAGGATGGGGGGAGGCGAGGAGGGGGGGGGAGGGCGAGGAGGGGGGGGGAGGGCGAGGGAGGGGGGGAGGGCGGGAGGGGGGAGGGAGGGGGGGGGCGAGGAGGGGGGGGAGGGCGAGGAGGGGGGGGGAGGGCGAGGAGGGGGGGGGAGGGCGAGGAGGGGGGGGAGGGCGAGGAGGGTGGGGGGAGGGCGAGGAGGGGGGGGGCAGGCGAGGAGGGGGGGGAGGCGAGGAGGGGGGGCAGGCGAGGAGGGGGGGGAGGCGCGGAGGGGGGGGAGGCGAGGAGAAGGGGGGAGGCGAGGGGGGGGGGGGCGAGGAGGGGGGGAGGTGAGGAGGGGGTGGCGAGGAGGGGGGGCGAGGAGGGGGCGGGGGGGGGGCGAGGAGGGGGCGGGGGAGGCGAGGAGAGGGAGGGGGGAGAAGAGGAGGGGGCGAGGGGGGGGAGGCGAGGAGGGAGGGGGGAGGCGAGGAGGGGGGGGGCGAGGAGGGGGGGGGCGAGGAGGGGGGGGGGGGCGAGGAGGGGGGGGCGAGGAGGGGGGGGCGAGGAGGGGGGGGGCGAGGAAGGAGTTGGGGGGAGGCGAGGAGGGGGCGGGGGAGGCGAGGAGGGGGAAAGGGGGGTAGGGGCGAGGAGGGGGTGGGGGCTAATGGGAGGGGGCTGCCGAATCGATGCGGTCGACGCTCGATTTGTCTCTGAGTTTCTTAGGTTTCTTCCTGGACGCCGCTGGCCACGCGAACGGCGTCTCGCCGTCAAGAAGAACCCCGAGGGGCTCTCGACGAGAGCGATTCGTTGTTTTAAACATTCAACTCAAAGTGAAGACCTCGTTCGCGTTTAAAAAAACAACCCGCGGTGTTTTGCTTTAGCGAATTAGACGGCGATAAAAGTGCCGCGCATTGGGACTCGGGGTACGGGGATCGCGACCCAGTGGCTCGTGGAGTGGAAATTCGCGCTGCTGCTGCTGCTGCTACAAAGCGATGACAGCATCGGCGTCTTTGACAAGGTGAGAGACTCCGAAGGTGGCCCAGAGGCTGCAATGCGGGCAAATGCCCCCCGGGTCGTGAATGTTGTTAACATTATTGGGGTTTGTTGTTGCTGCTTTACTGGTCGACCGAATGATAAACACCGGTTATATCGAGGTATACGCCAGAGTACGGCACATTTACCCGTAGAAATGTCTCGCAGCAAACATAATTTGTGTTAATATATAAAAAAAAACTGAAACGAAGGAAGCTGCCAGACGGCGGTGTAATGGTTAGCGCACTCAACTCGACTTGCAATCCAGGCGACGCCGGTTTCATTCGATCTCCCTGCGCGGCATTTGAAGCAACGTGGTTCCTGACCCCCCCCCCCCACCTCGCCTCTGCCCATCCACCAGCACTGCACAGTGTAAAGGGGCCGGCCATAAATGACGTCACGCACCTAGGGGGGGAGGGGGGTTTGATAATTGTGACGTCACATCGAAATGCGCAACTTTAAATAAATCTAGAATTGTTATAACAACACTAATTGTTATAACAACACTCCTACAACATCAGCGTACAGCGCCACGTTAAATACGCACTACAATGACAATAGTTTAAAGCGATTTGAAGCATGTTTTATTTTCCAAATGGAAATATGATTTTGGGGGAGGGGGCAGAGCTTTGTGACGTCAAATTTGAGGGGGGGCAGAGCTTTGTGACGTCATATTTGAGGGGGGTCTGACTTTTTGTGACGCCGTCCAAAATCGCGTGACGTCATTTATGGACGGCTCCTAAATGGGCACGCCGCCGTCGATCGGCAGTTCGCGTGCGGTGCGGTAAAGTGTGGTGGGTACGCCCAGCTCATCCCAGAAGTCTGGTCAGGGTGGACGATGACACCAAATACCGTAACACGACAGTGCTGCCATAGAGCTCCCTCGAGTGGAGGAGGCTCTTCCGCCGGCATTTAGAAAGCAAGCAATTGGCTGAGAATCGAGAGCAATTTGACTTGTGCCGCCGTGCCGTTAGCACGTTAAGCGCATGCCAACCAGTGCATTCATTACTAAAATTTACACAGGATATGGTTACCGGGCCCAGACTTTCTGAACCGGCAATCATCTTCTGAAAATGGTTACCAGTTTATAGCAGTTGTTGCGTAACAACCCCAAAAAAACATTACATAACATCTGGTGCGACGCCTTGATTTGCCAAAAATTTGGCCTAAGAATCTTAAATTTAGTTTGTGAGGTGACGAACATTACTCTCATATGGAATAATTGGTGGGAAAGTGCTACCCCACCTATTGTGCAGAACAGCGGTTACTTGGAGGGATCTGAGGAGAGAAAGTTCTGTTATATCCACTTCAGTGGGACATTCTCTAAGACGAAAGTTTGCACAGCATTGTGTGAGATAATGGATGTTTTGCCTCATGACATGACACTGTAGCACAATCAAGATATTCTTTGTGGGAAATTTAAATCAGTCGTTGAGATTGACTATTTCTTAATTTAACCAGGGAGACTATTGAGATTCATTCTTAATTATATTTAAGGCCGTATTCACAACTGGTCTTGAGCCTTGAACGGGGGACAGGGAGTCGACAGCACGAATGGCTGGGAGAAAGGGGACTGCAGACGAGGGGGGGGCAGCAGGGGAGAATAAGCAAATAACACTACTAATAAATGGTAAAAACGAGACCAAACTGATTAGAAAATGTATTATTTTATTATTGAGTTGAATCACAGCCCCGAATTGTGACATTGAATCACTACTCTTGAAAGTCATCAATATTAAAGCTCCAGCATTCATCTTCCCTTTGCTAAGCCATGCAAGACCCCGCTGATGGAGAGTCTTTATCTTCTAACCCCAACTCTCTCCTCGCGCTGCTCCCTTCCCTGTCCAGGATGGACGGCCCCCGTGCGAGGGGGCCCACGGCAGGACGGGGCCGTGGTCGAGGAGGGGTCCCCCCCAGGCCTCCGGGGAGCGCGTGGGCGGCGGGGGTGCCCGGAGGAGTTGCGGGGTCGCTTTTCCCGGGCGGTAGAGGTCGAGCTGGAACCCCTGCTCGCCCTCCAACTCCGGTGGCAAGAGGTCAACCGGGGCCAAATATGGGGCCCGCTGCTGGTGGGGTGAAGGTGGCGCGTGGGGGCGCATCCATGGACGGTAAGAGAGACAGCCGTGGTTGAATAAGAAAGAAATACAGTCACGGGCAAACTCGTTATCCCCACATCCTCTTGTTCCCCAATGTGACCCATGTACCCATTCCTCCTCCTCTCCGTGTCTGTATTGCTGTGTCTCCCCTTCACCCCCTGTCTCCATGTTTTTCTCTCCCCTTTTCCCCTGTGTTTCTGCATTAACTTTTCCCCTTGAACCCCATGTTCCGTTTTCTCCCGTGTCTTGTCCATTTCTTCTTGTGTCCCCCATGATCCCATTGTGTCTGTGTTCTTCTTTATTCCTTTCCCTTCTCTTCCATGTCCCCGTGTCCCCCGTGTCTCTTGGTTTTATGACTCTGTGTCTCGACATCTCCTTCCTTGTGCCCGTGTATCTTGTGTCTCCCTGCTCTCTTCATCCCCGTGTCACTTTTCCCCGTGTCCCCATGTCGTTATCTCTCTTTTGTCCCCATGCAACTGTGTGCGCATCTCCCTCCATCCAACCCTTGTCCCTGTACCAGGCCGCTCAGCCCAGCAGAGATTCCACGAGGCTCAACTCGCCAACCAGGCGGCCGCCAGAAAATTCACCAACGATTGCGACAGGTCCACCTCCTCGGATGATGACGACGACGACGATGAGGATAACGACGTTAAGGAAGCGCAGAGCAACAGAATCCTGGACTCGGCACTCCGCCAATACACAGGGCAAGCAGGCAAGTGCTTAAATGTGCATTTATGCATGTGTACATGTGTGTATGCACATGCCGTACACATGGGTACACATCACAATTTGGGGTCGAATATTTATCCAATTATGGATATTTTTGTTGTCTCGTTTGTACTAACCCGTTTGTGTTGTTTCTCATTTTCCCTGTCTTGTTGCCAGTTTTATTTAAAATCTCCATGAGTCGAAATGTAACGTGAGAATACCTTTGCATGTAATGTGTAAAAAATATCAACACAAGCGGTTGTCATCAGGCAATTTATAAAGGTTTGGGGACCCTCCAGAAAGATAGTCTTCAGACTCAGTGAAGCTTTCCTAGGTACACAGGCATAATCTGCCTGTATATCTCTATGCATCGCTCCATGTGTCTCCAGAACCAAACAGTAGTCTCAGCCTTCTGCTCTGCAATCTCTTAATAATGCCTTTTATTTGCCCAGGAACGAACTCTGTTATGGATTATTTTTTGAAAAATTATATTAATGAGTGTTTGGCTTCATGTGGAAAAAAACTGGAGAACTCGGATAAACTCCACCGAGCACATGAGGGTATAACACAGCCATCTTCTGGCCACCTTGCAGCCCCATGACCGACTATGACTTGTGGAAAGCCCCGGGGGGTCGACCATGCAAGCACTAATCGAGCTCGATCCCCTGTGTGCGTGTAGGCACGGAGGGGGCGGTTGTGCTGGAGAGGACGAGGCAGCTGCTTGAGGAGTGTCTGCAGTCGGGGGCGCTCTCCTGTCTCGTGTGCATCAGCAGCGTGAAGCGCACGCACGCCGTGAGCGCGCGCACGCGTGTGGCACACATAGCACACGCCACACACACCACTCACACACTCTGAATGGTGTACACTACGCACACGCGCATAGCTTACACCACTCACACACTCTGAATGGTGTGCACCACACATGAATAGCATACACCAAACACACGCTGTGAATGGTGTAAACCATACACCACATGCACACATTCATAGCATACACCATACAGACCACGAATGGTGTACACCACACACATGCATAGCATACACCTCACACACTAAATGCTGTACACCACACACATGCATAGCAAACACGGCAAGCTGTAAGCACACGCCACACTCACACGCACTGCACAGCATGCATCACTCACACGCGGTACTATGGAAGACACCACACACTGGACTGAGGGGAATCATACAATGTGTACACCATACGTGCACACGCAGCATGTGCAGAGTACTCCACACATGCACACTTAGTGTACACCACACATTCGCTCATTGCTTGCACAGCTGCACCCTACATGCACGTATACATCATATCCCGCACATGCACCCACACGTACTACTTGTAACCATGTGCACTACATGTACCCCTGTGCATTGTGTCTAATCGTATGTATTGCATGTACCTATGTGTATTGATTGTATCCATATGTATTGTGTATGTGCGTGCAGGTGTGGAGCTGCATGGGATGCTACAGCGTGTTCCACCTGCCGTGTGTGCAGCAGTGGGCTCGGGACAGCGCTCGCCTCGCTGTGCCCTCCCCGCTCTCCCCACAGCACTTCCCGGCTGTCGACACGCCCTGGCACTGGTGCGCATGGGGATACATGGGGGGGGGGGAGGGAGGACGGAGGGTTTTCGCCTTCGCAAGGCAGGATGTCGGGACGGCCGCGAACTTTAAAGGGTTCCTGAAAAGTTGTTGATTAGTCTTTCGTCAATTAATAAGCAGCCAATATATCTGCTTGATATATCTATCCACATACAAACTAAACTTATTATTACACTTTTCATTAACCAGGAGGCCTTTTGGGAGTCCACTATTTCAGCAGATGGGTGCAATAGAAGCACACTTTGGACCGGTTTTGACATGCAGTGTGTCTTCAGTAGTCTAGGTTGCTTGAACCAATGCTGGTGAACTGCCAGGTGTTATAGGTAAGAAGCCGCTATTAGTTGTGGGTCACAATCTTTTAGTCTATCAACTTTACGACGAATATTCCGAGCTCTAATCGCAGCGCGTCCCCACGGCGCGCGTGCAGCCCCAAGTGCCGTCACGAGTACGCGCGGAAGGAGGCACCCAGCGTGTACTACTGTTGGTGCGGCCGGGAGCCCGACCCCCGGCCCGACCCGTGGCTCGTGCCGCACTCGTGCGGGGAGGTGTGCAACCGCGAGCTGCGGCCGTCCTGTGGCCACCGCTGCCTCCTGTTGTGCCACCCGGGTAACTCATACACTTGTGTACAAAAACACGCATGCATGCATGCAGAGGGCTGCCAATCCACACACGCATGGCTGCCCACCCACCTACACACACCGACATAGACAAAAATGTTGGCCACCCACCCCCTCGTGTGCTGTTCTGGTCTTCATAGGTGCTCGCTAAAAGCACTTGCCCCAACAGTCTGTTAAGGTTGTACAGCAGATGTTTGTATTTGCCTTTGTGTCTTGACATGTTTTCATTCACTCCTTGTGTGCATGCTCCCCTGCTCCCAACCCCCACACTCCAATGCCCCGTGCAGGCCCGTGCCCCCCTTGCCCCCAGGTGGTGCGCGTCCCATGCCACTGTGGAGGGGGCGGCGTTCAGAGCCGGCGCTGTGGGGGGCGTGCGTGGTCGTGCGGCACCCCCTGTGGTCGCGCCCTGCCATGCAGGCAGCACAAGTGCAGCGTAACGTGCCACGCAGGTACACACGGCGTGTATACACACACGCGTCGTGCATGCACATACGCTACGTGGGTATGCAGTACTTGCCTCAACAGACTATTTGGGGGATCATTGTTTTGTGTGTGTGTATGTGGTCTATGTAGGTTGTGGGGGACTATACTATAGCGGTTAGCGCTCTACGCTACAATCCCAGCCACCCGAGTTTGATGCCCACTCAGGGCCAACACCAGTGATAAATATCTGAAATAGTCCTGGGCCTTCCCGGGGTCGATTCGGCCCCAAAATCAGTACCTGGTACGGTGCGTAAACATTTGCACTGAAGAGACAACGGCGGCCGGGCGTGGTGCTGGTGACCCCCACCCCCTTGTGTGCCGTGCTGACCTTCATAGGTGCTCGCTAACAGCACTTGCCTCAACAGTCTATTCAGGGTATACAGGGGGACCTTGATCTTTTTGTATGTAGGTGAGTGTCCCCTGTGCCCGCACGTGAGCTCCCAGCTGTGCTGCTGTGGGACCTCGCGTGCTATGAGGCCGTGCAGCTCCCCTGACTGGCAGTGCATAAAGGTAACATGTGAGCACACACACAAACACACACACCCACACGCATTCAGAAATGCACACACACTAAGACATAGTCATACACACGATTACGCACCTGTGAATCTTACCCATGATGCAATGCATGCATAGTAAGCGTGAGCCTTGATTTGAATCAATGAATCGATGCATTATTACATGCCTAAAGCAGTGCATGATGAACCTGTTCAGTTCCTGGCCACAGTTAAAGAGGAGTATGGAATATTTGAACCGGTCCTTGGTCTCCCATTAGTTGACTCAGCCTTCCCTGATTACCAGGTGTAACGTGTTAATAAACATCAGCATTGGGGAGAGGCAAAGGGGGCCATGTCTGGTGATGGCCACATTACTTTCTCATGGTCGCAAACAGCACTCTCCCCAACAGCCTATATCGGTTATACGGGAGATTTCAATGCTTATCTGTGCATCAGGCACCTCCGATTAGCACAGTTGGCTACATACAGTGTGAAAGAAGTTTAATTTATATAAGTGTGCATCTGTGTATATCTGCACACGTGTGCCCTGGTGTGCATGGGTGTGTGCACGTTGTGCATGAAGGCATTTAAGTGCAACGTACACAAGTGTGAGCATGTGTGTCTGCATATTTGGGGAGTGGTAGGGTCGCGGTTAGCGCTACAAACCCAGCGACCCAAGTTTGATTCCCACTCACAATATCTAAACCGGACCTGGGTCGACTCGGCCTCAAATGAGCACCTGGTGCGGTGTGTAAACATCGCCACTAGGGAGGCAAAGGCAGTCTGGTGTGGTGCTAGCCACCCACCCACTTGTGTGCCGTGCCGGCCTTCGTAGGTTCTTGCAAAGAGCACTTGCCCCAACACAGGCGGGTCTTTGTATGCGTACGTGTCAGGTGTGTGGGAAGGCATTTGACTGTGGCGTACACACGTGTGAGCTCGTGTGCCACGCGGGGGCGTGTGGTTCGTGTCCACGCTCCGGGGAGCGCAGCTGTCCCTGCGGAAAGACAAGTACGTACACACGCATATGCGCACACGAGCGTGCACGCATCCACCTGCTCACACACTTTCACACACACAAGTAACTCATGCACACGCACATACCTACAAATACAAGTGTACAAAGACACATGAACACGTACACACGTACTTGTACACGCACACACGCATACACGCATGTGCATACACATACATGTGCATGTACATGTGTGTACACGAGGATATGTGCACACTCACTTGCATGATGATAATTTCAAGTGGAAGATGAGATGATGGACAGGTCTGACAATAATTGCGGTGACCGTTGAAAAATTGTTGACGCCTGCAATTCATTATTATCATGTAGACGATGGTAACAATGATGATGGTGATCATGGATCATGATGTCGCTGATGGAAATGAAGCCAATGATCACGACACGGCTGATGAGGCATCTTATGATCTTGGCAATGCCGACCACACCGGTCAATACTGACGATGCTGTTGATGGTAATGATGATGACAACAACGCTGATTATGCTGATGCTGCTGCTGACAATGTTGTTAACTATGCTGCCGATGAGGCTGCTGCTGCTGCTGCTGATAATGATGGTGATACTGGGGGCCAACCCTGCAGGGTGCTCCTTGCCGTGCACGGAGGAGGTGCTGCTGTGTGGGGACACGTGTGGCCGCCTCTTGTCATGCGGCGTCCACACCTGCGCACAGCGCTGTCACCGTGGACCCTGCGACACCTGCCGGCAGGTGAGGGGGCGGGGACTGGGTGGTCAGGGGTAGGGCTGAACGATTTGGGGAAAATATCTAATTGCAATTTTTCTGACAGATATTGCCATTGCGATTGGATTTGCGATTACATTTTTTTAAGTCAAGCTTCAGTTCAATATTCACTGTGTAATAGATTTAAAACGTGATGGAGCATTACCACATGATACCATCAAAATATGAACTTCTCTATGTATTCTAATGCAAGGATGAGAACTTGACAGATATGAATTGCTTCCAACATGTATTTATTTAAATGTTTTAATTGAAATAGAACAATCAAACATAGAACAAATGTTAAGTTAAATAAGTAAAGGTATAATAATAAATAATAAAACAATTCAAATAAGAAAGTAATAGGACTTTTCAAATCGCAAAAATCCGCAGCCTTTGCGATTTGCTAATCGCATTGTTTCAAATTGCGATTTAGATTTGAAATCGATTAATCGTTCAGCCCTAGTCAGGGGCAGGCCAAGGGTGGGCGTGGCAGTGCTGGCCTTGGTGAGGGTTAGCTGGGCTGCGTGGTGAGTGTCTGTGTTGTTTCCGTGTCCCTGTGTCCCTACGTCATGGCGCTCACGTGCAGGTGGTAGAGAAGGTGTGTCGGTGCGGTCGCCACTCGAAGGCGATGCCGTGCCTCAAAGAGTATCTGTGCGACACGCGCTGCACCCAGCAACGCACCTGCCAGCGCCACGCCTGCCGGCGCAAGGTGTGTACGTCCACACACGTGTATTTGTGCATCGGATCAACATCGCTACCCCTCGTTTGCCCCCGTGGCCTTAATAGGCACTCGCTAACTAACATCAATCTGTCTGACAGGCAGTCCATTTCATTTGGCTTATCTTTGTATGTCAGGCTTGTTACCAATACGTCAACCGTCGTCGATGCTTCTCTGTGCCCCGATGTGTTCCTGCACGTCCCCGTGGATCCCTTTGTGTTCATCTGTGTCCCTACTTGTCCTTTTGACCCCGTCTTCCCGGGTACCTGTCCTCTCTCGGTGTGCCCACCACTCCACAGTGCTGTGACGGGAGCTGCCCACAGTGCGACCAGGTGTGCGCCCGTTCCCTCTCCTGCAAGAACCACAAGTGCTCCTCCATTTGCCATCCCGGTGAGATGTGTGCAGGGCATCGTGCCTGTGGGGGTGGGTGGGGGTGCAGTTGGGCATGCATGGACGGGGTATGTGCAGCGAGGCATTGGTGAGGAGTGCGGTATATGGCGAGTGTGGCGGGCAGTGCGAGTGAGTAACGAGCGCGAGGTGTGCGTGGTGAGTGTGAAAAGCGTGGAGGTGAGTTGTTACGGTGAGTGTGGTGACAGTGTTAAGAGTTGTGAGTGCGGTAGCTGCGTGCATGATGAACGCGGTGAGCGTGGTGGGTGTGTGGTGACTGTGCCATGCCTCTGTGCTTCAGGCAGCTGCTATCCGTGCGGGGTGAGCGTGGAGGTGAGCTGTGCATGCGGTTCCACGAATGTCACGGTGCCGTGCGGTAGGGAGAAGCACACACGCCCCCCACGCTGCAAACAGCTGTGCAGGTGCGAACCCCCCCCCCCCACCACTACGTTCCTTACACCCCTTGTCCGTGCGTCCCCATTGTGTACGTACAATACACTCGAGATTTCTCTAGCAGCGTCTAAATGTTATCGCATCTCAAGAACCTGTAAAAAACTATGAGCATAGTTTCATGAAAAACAGAACTATGTCTCGTGTATTCCTGTGTGTATGTACGTACCCTTGTCTCTCAGTGTGTCCTCGTGAACCTGTGTTTGTGTGCCCATGTGTACGTGCATGCTTGCGGGCATATGTGGGTATGTATTAATGCGTGCGTGTGTTTGCGTTTATCCCCTGTGTGTGTACATGCTTGTTTGTGGATGTGCACGCGCACGTGTGTGTGTACATGCGTTTGTGGATGTGCGCGTCTGTGTAAATGCGTGTTTGTGGATGTGCGCACGTGTGTTGCTTGTGCAGCGCCCAGTCGGACTGCCACCATGCGGCACGCGAGCCCCACCGCTGCCATGGGGGGCCGTGCCCCTCGTGCCGCCAGACGTGTCGCCTCCCGCTCAAGCCGTGCGGGCACGTGTGTCCCGCCCCGTGCCACGATAACGACACGCTCGCCGAGCCCGCCGCGGTGAGTCGCACTCGCACACACGAAACGACACACACAAATGCACACTCAAAGACGCAGGCTAAGACCGCCCCCCGTGTAGCCCTTAAACTAAACTAAATAATTTTTATTTTACAAGGTGAGGCCCAATGAGCCATATAGCTCTTTTTCAGAAGCAAAGTGGCTAGTCATGTGGAAATTTATAGCAGCCAAATACTCAAAACGCATGATTCTAAATGTGGAGGGAAAAACTGGAGGACCCAGAGAAAAATCCATACGACCACGGGGAGAATATGCAAACTTCAAATATACAGGCGTCAGGGTCTGGATCGAACCCGTGACCTCCTGCATACCAGGTAGGTAACGTCTCGCCACTGTAACTGCCCCCTCTCTGACAGTCACCAGAACCATGCTCCCGAGAGCCCCTTTCCATGCCATATAAACTCTGGTGCCAGAGAGAGGCTCTAACATGCACAGTTCCACTCTTGTATGAGTAGTTGGCGCTAAACGCCGTAGTGACTCAATATACGTCACTACACATTTATCATGTGTACACTGTCATTAATAAGGCTATTACCGATACCCCAATGAAGCCCTCGTATATCGCTCATAGGTAAAAAATAGCACTTTCGGTAACGCACCTCCATTGGAACCATGTTATAACGACCTCCTATAGCGCTGTTTCGTATAGCGTTCCGTTATCAAAAATGCATCCTGAGTGATAAAAGAGGTATGCCTGTACACAGAAGTACACAATTACACAAACACAAGCCGGCACAGTGTACTAACTGTTGTATTACTGTGCCCCGCTCTCACATTAATGTGTATATATACACATATAAATATATGGGGTGGAGCAGTGGCACAGTGGTTTGCACACTGCACCATGCACCTAGCAACCTGAGTTCGATTCCCAGCCACGGCGAGTGATATCTCAACTGTTCCTGGGCGCGGCTTTACCCAATCCACACTGACGAACGTGGTGGAGTATTGTCAAACAACCGACATGTCCAGCGCAATGTCTTGTGGGTACCTGTACATCTCTACATATATCTGCGGATGTCTGTACATGACTGCAATCTACAATGCTCATAAACGTTTGCACGCTCGTGTTTCTGCCCATGCATTGGTGCATGTGCCTGTGCGTGTGTGTGCCCGTGCGTTTGTGTACATGTAGGCTCAGCGCGCTGGCCCCTGGGAGCTGCCAGCGCCCGTGGTGAAACGGGCGGTGTCGTGTCCACCGTGCATGCATCCCACCCCCACGTATGTACACGTACCCATGCGCACGACTCACGTGTGTACGATACAACACAAAGATCCCCCGTATAGGGAAACTGCTGTTAGCGAGCACCTACGAAGGCCAGGATGGCACACGAGGGGATGGGTGGCCAGCACCACACCCCCACACACACAGACACACGCAGACCACATGTGTACACACACACAGCCTGCACACCGATGCATATAGCTCATGTGTGTACACACTCGTACACACATCCCACCTGTGTCCAAATATATTGAAAAGGATCCCCCGTATATCCTTTCACAGATTGTTGGGGCAAGTGCTGTTAGTGAGCACCTATGAAGGCCAGCACGGCACACAAGGGGGCCCTAGATCAGTTAAAATATGCACCTATGTTGTTGGTTGTGAGCAGGGATCAAACTCGGTTGCCAGATGTGTAACAAAGTGTGCTAACCACTGCACTTCTGCTCCTCACTGACACATACCCATGCACACAGCCCACATGTGTACAGACACACACAGACTGTGTGTATACACACATAGCCCACACACCCTCGCATACAACTCACATATGTACACACAGTAGACTCGCAAACACCCACACACTGGCCATATATGTACACACTCCTGTGTAATAGACCACAGTTGGAGGATGTTATGTTCATCATTGTAATATGAATCTGTAGTAACATGTGCACGTGTGTGCATGTCCGTACGTACATGCTTTTGTGTTTGCGTGTGTATTTCAGGAAATGCCTGGGAGGCCATGAGGTGAGCACTGCACGCCCACGGACTTCAACTCGCGTACACACGCATTCAAACCCGCACTCTGATTCTCCCGTGTAGGAGTGCAGTGTGTAAGTTGTTGCGGCGCCGTGTGGATGTGGCATTGCGATGACGACGTGGTTTGTGGTGTTATATGCTGATGGTTTGAAATTCTGAGTGGTGTGGTTTGGTGTGACGTGAGATTGTGACGTGAGATAGTGACGAGTCTGCCAGTAGTGTGGTTTCATGCGGTGTGATGTGACATACTGGTTTTGCAGTGTGCAGTTCGGTATGACCCTCGTGCTGGTAGTCGATTGTAACACGGTGGAGTGTGACGTGTTTGTTGTGTAGTGCAGCACATGCATGTGCGCATGTGTGCGTGCGAATGCTTTGTGGTTTTGTGCACTGCGCCACTAACCCAGTCGCTTGAATTTGATTTCCGGCCGTGGCTAACATCAGTGTCGAGTGATGTATGAACCGGTCCTGGACCTCCCCTAGGGCGACTTATTCACAAATGAGCATCTAGTACGATGTGTGAACATCACCACCGGACATAAAATGGTGGACAGGCGTGGTTCTGGCCACACCACCTCCTCGTGCACTGTGATAACATTAAAATGGTGCTCAGTAATAGCACTTGTCCCGGCAGTCTGCGTCGGGTATACAGGGGATCTTTGCGTGTGTGTCCATGTGTGTGCGTGCATGCAGGAGAGTGCGTTGCCGTGTCACGCCGCCCGCCCCTCCTCGTGCGGCCGTGCGTGTGGTCGATTGCTGGTGTGTGGGAACCACACCTGCTCGCTGGTGTGCCACGCCGTCACGGGCTCCGGCCTACAGGTGTGTACATGGTGTCTGCATACAGTGTGTGTACGTGCATTAGCGTACGTGTGTTATGTCGTAACCAACCCCTTGTGTGCTGTGCCGGTCTTCATTAGTGCTCACTTAAAGCACTTTCCTTTTCTGTATGTTAAGGTTATACGGGGGATCTTTGTTTTTGGTGTGCGATGTACGTGCCAGGCCGGCCCGGAGTGTGCGGTGTGCGAGGAGGGGTGTGCACGGTCCCGCCCGGCGGGGTGTACCCACCGGTGCAAGCGCCGGTGCCACCTGGGCCCCTGCCCGGCCTGCACACACACCATACGCACACCCTGCCACTGCACACTCGTGTCCATCCATCTGTCTGCAGGTGTGCATGTACACAACACACACACACAGTGGTAATCACCATACATGCGCACCCACACACACACACCACTCCTAAGTACACAACAAGGTACACACTGCCTCTCAAACGCACGCGCCAATCAACAATGCACGCCGACACATGCACACGTTGCATACCACATTTACGCACTAAAATGCACCCCACACACACATGCACTGATGTCCACCCTTATATGTATGCATGTTGAACTTCTTTCGCACCGTACGCAGCCAACCGTGCTAATCGGAGGTATGGTGAAGGATAAAATACTAATCACAAAAACAGTTCCCTATGTATTTTTCATATTCTCACTTGTCTGTGTTTTCTTGCATCTATGTATGCGTGTCTCCATGTCCCCGCCTCCTCGCATGTTGTCTCCTTCCGTATCCATGCCTTAACTTTGTGCCCATCCCCACGCTGGTCCACACTTGGGCCTGGTGGCATCTCCACGTGTTCTGCGAGCACCTGCAATCTCGTGTGTGCCTCTGTGTGTCCCGCCCCACAGCGAGCTGCTCTCCGCCGGTGAGACGGAGCGAAGCAAACTGCTCTCCTGCAAGAACCAGTGTCCGCGAAAGGTATGCACCGCACCCACCGTATATACGGTACGCACCACAGTGTATGCTCTAAGTGTGCGTGGGCTCGTGCGTGTGTGTTTAGCTGTTGTGTTCTTGTTGTGTTCTGCACTCTGTGTGTGTGTGTGTGTAGTTGGAGTGTGGACATCGCTGCCGCGCCCTTTGCCACCCGGGCGCGTGCCAGACCGGCGAGGCGTGTACGCACCGCGTGCGCGTGCGGTGTGCATGCACGCGCATCAAGAAGGTACCATGCACACATGCACCGCTGTTCTCTATTTGCGTGGTGTGCGAATTTGGGGTGTATGTGAGGAGTGGTAGTACAATGGTTAGTGCGCTGCGCTACGAACCCAGCGATTCGGGTTCGATTCCCGCTCACGGCCAACGCCAGTTACGACCTCAAACATCTGGCGGGGGATGGAGTCGCGGAGACAAATGCACATCTCCTTGCCAACCAGGTGTGCCTTGTCCCTACATGCACACAGGAACACAATGTTCAGCACACTGCGCTACAAACGCGGCGACCACAGTTCGACTCCCGCTTATAGCCAACATCGGCGACGAATATCTCAACTGGTCCTGGGTCTGTCCTAGGTCGACTCAGCCTCAAATGAGTACCTGGTGCGGTGTGTAAAATCATCACCACTGGGGAGACAAAGGCGGTCGCGCATGGTTCTAGATACCCACCCCCTCGCATACCGTGCCGGCCTTCATAGGTGCTCGCTACCAGCACCTGCCCCAAGTCTGTTAACGCTATACGGGGGATCTTTGTTGTGTTTGTGTGTTTGTGTGTATGGGTTGCTCGTGGGTATGTGCGGTGTGTGTTCACTATGTGTGGTGTTCGAATGTGCTGTGGTGTGTGTATGGTATGTGTGGTGTGATGTACATGGTATTTGTGGTGTGCTCACGTGGTGTTCTGTGTGGCTTGTATGTAGGACTCGGTGTGCTGGAAGGTTCAAACTGGCCAGCTGCGCGTGGATTGTGATGAGGGATGCGAGGAGGAAAAACACAAACTCCAGCAGGTACATAATTGCCGAGTGAGCGGTCAGCACTCTTAATTACTGAACCGTGGTGTAATGCATTGTCTGTGTGGTGCATGTGTGGCAAAAATAGAATAATGTTACATAAGGCAGCCTGCACACAATTTCCATCCTCCCTCAGCAGTTGGCTTGGGAGGTCATCCCTGCCCTGGTCTCAGGCTCTGTATCGCTCTTTGCACCTTTAGGGCAGATGTGAAATCAGCCATCCACTCACAAATGATGACTATTTCCTCCAACTTTTGAGGCTATGCCACCGTCACAGCAACTGGAGGGGTTTGCCCTGTGTGCGTGGTGTGTGTGAGTGGTGGGATAGAGAAGAGATGGCTCATGTGGTACATGAGGATATGGAGCTGAGTGGACATACCGATGACTGGTACCAGCAGTGTTAAAATTGGCCTCTGTGGAGGAGACTCGTGAAGGACGCTACTGAGCAGTTGGAGGCAGTCGCCCTCCAGCAACAACGGAGGGCAGAGGAGCGACGCTCACAACGAGCAAAGCACCGGGTGGCTAAAGCGCAGCAAGTTGGCACAGTAGGGGGCACAGGTGGTGCATCGGCCAGTCATCTCAGTCGACCTGTGGCACCTGCTGGGTCTGCCCCATGACCTACACTCACGTGGCCTCCACGTGCACATAGCCTGGCACAAGCGCCATGGTGACGTCACCGCCACTTAGTGGCAAATGACGGTTGTTGTGCGTGTATGCTGCAGGGGTGCAGGCCGAGCCAGGGCCACACGAGGCAATACTTACAACAACAGTCGGAGTGCCAGGCAGCTAAAACGCAGCTAGTGGGCACAATTGGGAGCACCGGTGGTGCTTCTGCCATTCAGTCAACCCATGGCACCTGTGTCCATCCCATGATACTTCACGTGGCCTCAGAGTGCACCTAGACTGGCTTGGGCACTGTGGTGACATCCCTGCCACTCGGTGGCGAATTGCGGATATTATTGTTGTGGAATGGTTCGGTGTGATATGCTCGGAATATGTAAGTGGTGTAAGTGGCGCAGGATGCGTCGGAAAGTGTTCTTTGCTTGTGGTGCATGTGCGGTATGTGGTATCGTGCGTGCGGTGTTTGTTGTGTAGGTGAAGTTTGCCGAGGAGCAGGCTGCCTTAGAAGAAGAGGAGAAAAAGAAACAGGTGATGCACGCACACACCCAACTATACATGACAAAACAATGGTCGCCATTCAGCACTTAGTGACAGTGACCTCACCATGGTGCTTGTACCAAGCGAGGTGCACTTTGAGGCCACGTGAAGTTGTCGAAGGCTTGCTAGCAGGTCACGGAACAGCCCCAAGTGTTATATGGGGTAACTGGGATGACAACTTGGACATACACATACCCTTACTCATGAATTAACATCTCAACACAAACACACCTGTACATAAAGATAAAGATCCCCCGTATAGCCTTAACAGACTGTAGGGGCAAGTGCTGTTAGCGAGCACCTATGAAGGCCGGAACGGTACACGAGGGGGTGGGTGGCCAGCACCACGCCCGACCGCCTTTGTCTCCCTAGTGGCAATGTTTACACACTGCACCAGGTACTCATTTGAGGCTGAATCGACCTAGGGCGTAGCCCAGGACTGGTTCAGATAATCGTCACTGGTGTTGGCCGTGAGCAGGAATCGAACTTGTGTCGCCGGGTTCGTAGCGCAGTGCGCTAACTGCTAAGTGACCACTCCCCACACACCTTAGTACACGTATGCAAACCTCCACCGATATGAACTCGCACTCAGCTGTGATTTTAAACTTTACTTCATCATTTGAATTTGCCAGTGGGTTTGGACCTCCATGCTGCCGCATGTCTCCGTGTCCCTATGTTTGTGTCTTCCTGTTACCCATCTCTCCATCCCAGTGTGTGTGTGCATATTCCCTCTTTCCCACGTGTCACTGTGTCCTTCTGTGTCCCCATGTCTCCCTTTGTGTTCCCGTGTCTCCCCATCTGTTCCCACGTGTCCTCGTGAATCCCCATGTCTCTGCGTCTTATTTTATCTCGCTGTTCCTGCGGCCTGTCTGTCCCCCGTACGTCCCCATACATTCCTGTTTGTTCCTGTGCAGGCGGAGCTGGAGTCTTACGCGCGTCTCTTCGGGAAGAAGCGCCGTCGCGAGCGCTCCCAAGCACTCTCCGCACCCGCTGCCTCGCACACGCGCAGGAACATCGCCATCACAGCCATCGCCGCCACCGTCATCGCCATCATCGCTTCCGCTGTCTCTTACATATACAAGGATTGATCATTACCCATCATCGCATTCATCACCATCATCACAACCATCATCGCCATTATCACGAGTATCACCATCATCATCATTGCCATCATCATCACTGTTATAACCTAGGCCAGTTTGGACTAACACTCACCTTCGCCATGACCCTCGTCAGCACAGGTACACTCAATACTATAACAATGTTGATGGTGGTGATATATTAATGCGGGCTGTTTACTTGAGGGTAATACAATCATGTTTGTTGTTGGAATAAATGGAGCTCATATAGTGATTAGACACACGACCCGAGGCCTACGCACAGCAGACACACATCCGTACACCGATGTACCCCCTTTGTCATTCTATGAATTTTCACGATTCGGGATGGCAATATTTAATCAAATAGATTCTATTAACCAAGTTCTTAGTTGACTGTCTTAGCCCGGCCACTAATGGCTGCACAAAAAAAGCCCATCGCATTATAGATTGACCGCAGTGAATTTTTTAAAATGTATTCTTGAATTGAACTGTGGCCCTGAATTGAAATATTTCTTACAACTGCAATGGGGTGAATTGTTCACCCCCCTTCCACCCAATGAAAAACCACAGTAAATAATACCAGTCACTCGCACTCGCCATACACACCACTCTTGCCCACCACACCACTCGTGTTCCTAACACATGTTCACCACACACACTACTCATGCTAATCACACATACACTGCTCGCAGTGATATACATTTGTTCTCAAAAGAATTGTGTTTGAAAGTGATGTGCGCATGTTAAAGAAGAGATATACGGGCAGGAGCGTTCCACTAGAATGGATGGGTCCAAGTCCTGATAGGGTGTTACTCCCCAAGCCGTCATCATCTCAGGCTCATGGTACCACGATCCAATTTTACGTCTGTGCATGAGTCTATTGTATCACTCCATCTCATATTAGAAGGGGAGACATCCTTTGGCAAAATTGTTCAGAGCAACATTATTAAGTGTTTTGTTTTCTCCATTAGCTTGACCAGAGAGACAATGGCATATAGAGACGTACATAAAAAAATTAACTCCATTAAACTGTACACAAATGCACAGCCTTGTACTGCCATCTGCTGGCCACATAGCCAAACTAATTTTACTATGTCCTGAAGTCAGACCGTTTCATGAGCAGATCTTGATTCCCCAATTTGACGTCTCACCCCACCACCTCTGAGCTTGCTTCGTGAACAAGATTTAGTTTAAATAAGGGGCCGTAAGTCAGATTCCGTGGGGCGTGGTGCTGGAGTCGGCAACGACGTTGGTCCCATCGCCTTCAGTGAGTACCCGCGGCACGCAGGAGAGCCACGTTGGCAGCAGGACGGGGCAGGTAAGGGGCCGTCCATAAATGAGGTCACGCACCTAGAGGAGGGGGAGGGGGTGAGAAATGTGACGTCACATCAAAATGCGCAACTTTAAATAAATATAGACAACACGTTCTACTTAATTAAATAGACATTCTCCGACAACAGAGTGCAGCACCACATTAAATACGCACTACAATGACAATAGTTTAAAGCGATTTGAAGCATGTTTTTTTTGGGGGGTGGGGCAGAGCTTTGTGACGTTATACAGTATTTGAGGGGGGGGGTCTGACTTTCTGTGACGAAGATGGGGGGGTCAAAAATCGTCCAAAATCGCGCGACGTCATTTATGGACGTCCCTTAAGGTGGTCGGCGGTTGCGGACAGAAGGTTTTGGGAAGGAAGAGTCAAATCTAATTGTGTTTTTGCTTCAACACTTGCGCACCTTACTAGCACATCTGCCACGCATTGAGCGAATTTCACAGTGGAATCGCAGCAGCCAGCCAGGCCCAACGACGCATTCTGCCGATATACCGTCCCTCCACATTCTAAACGTTGCAAGGCAACGATTGTGACCATGGGATGAAGCCCTCCTCCCATCAGGCCCAGCATGCCACGTGCCATCACGCTGTGTATTTTATGCACGCAGCGGTATTATTGATTAATTAAGGCAAACATGGGGCTGTATTATTGAGACCACTGGATACCAGTTTCGTGCTTACACGTAGTATGGTGAGGTTGCGTGGCATGCAAGGCATGACGGGCAGACCGATTGTAATCGTGCATTTCGGTGTATATAAATTACCTTGTACGTGCATTGCATACCCAGGGAACATACAACGTTGGCATGTGGTTGGAAACGTACTTTCCAACCCTACCGATTTAAGCGTTATTCTGCCAATGTTTTTACCGCGACACCAAATAACCGAATTTCGATATTCATCATTTCCCTTGTTAATGCGATCTTTGCTTTGATAATTAGTTTGCGGTAACATTGTTTTTTAAGTGCAACCTGCTGCTTACACTGGTAGGGTTAGCCGTATTGCTAGGTTTACTCAGCATTTACCCAGTAAAACACGCAATTCTGAGCCAACGTTGGTCTATCATCGTTTGGTCCAACGGTTCCACCCACGTGTCAACTTTGACCATATTGTTGCATGTTTGCTGAGTATCTGATGAGTTACATTCGCAGAAAGTGTTGCAATTGGTGTGCTGAATCCCAACCCTCAGCACGTGTTGTGTTTCGGGAGGCAAGGCGCACGCTGCGCCGTCGTGCCGCCGTGCCGAAGCGCGTCCAGGAAGGCGTTTGCCACAAGTTCCGCTTGCAGCCCACGAAACTTCCCCCTTTTTGTCACACGTTGGGACTTTTTTTGTGCCTATATTTTTTTCGCTGCCACTGCTGCCACGAGTCCCATTTATAGCCCTGCCTGCCAACATAGCGATGTTGAGCAAGGAGGACTTACAGTGCGCGTGTCGGCAAGGGTTGTAGTATACGACACCTTTCACCAATGATCCCCAATGTCGGTTAAACCCGTCTTGGCAAATGGCAAATAGGTGATCATGGCCACACCACCGCACTGATGATCAATAATGATAAAAGTACATGTGATGGATCAATAATGATAAAAGTAAGTACATGTACAGCTTTTTAGTTCGCTGGTGGTTGAGCGCTTTCCCACGCCGTACGGGTCATGGAGGTCAAGTGATGAATTCGCCATTGCGGGTTCGTGAATGCATAAGACAGACGTGTGTGCACGACCCTGTGCTGACCACCACGGAGCCCTACCGGCATTCTGCCCATAACAACTTGGCGTGCACGACGGCCGCCCATCCGCGTCCTATCCATCTTTAAAACTGCTTAGCTTTACAGATCTGACGCACGGAGCGCGCATTCCAGGCTAATTGGTGATAGACGGATGAATATGGGTTCCACTTAAACATGTATCTTAGTCCATCAGCCTATTGGGTTACCAGACTAATATCCAGTATAATGTTTAAACACGATCTCATGTAAAGTCAGAACTATTAAACAATGCTGATAGGTTATAATTTGTTATAAGCAAGAGCACCTTATTTATAAGGCAGAGTCTAGGCCAATCCAATAACAAAAACGCTGTTGTCGAGTCTTGTGGGTAAACAAATAGACCTGTCTTGTGGTCTTTCTCAACCAATATTTTTGCTAAATATATAGAAATGATATGCTCTATTTACTTTGAGGCCAGTTGAACCAATTAAAATGTAGAAGCCAGGCACAATACAAGTAATGATACGAACGAGACATTCAAATCGGTTCTTATACAAGACAACAAATACGGTTTATAGTATTCTTGAATCTAAATGCAGTCCTGCTGAATCATGGCATTTTATCAAATTGAATGGAGGAAATTATTGTGACACTATGATGGACATGTACTGGCAATTACACATCTCTTTTTGGAGGTTCTGAGCCGATGGTGGAAATTGCACATTCCTATGACAAGAGCGATGGCGCAGTGATTAGTGGACTGCACCGTGAACTTGGCGATGTGAGTTTGGATTCCCAGCCATGGCTAACATCAGTGGTTTGGAGTGATGCCTGTGAACTGGTTCTACCCCCCTCCCCTCTCCGCCCTTCACCATCCTTCACCGATCACAGTGGTGAAGTGTGATCAAGTAACCCCTATGACGAACGTGGAGTGGCGAGGCCTTCAACATTGATTTTACAAAAAAGCGGAAATAACACAATTTGAGTATATATCTATCACAATCATTGAAAGTGGACTGTCATCAAAATTAAGTAAAGGGGTAAGTCAGAGCTGGTCGAAGTCCCTTTGGAAAACATAATTTGGTCAACAAAATCAGGACGCCAATGAGGCCTAATAAGGGAGGCTTTTAATGCACGTTGGGTGACCATAACATATACAGCTCATAGAAAAGTTTTCAAAGAAATACTGAGTGCTGCATGCTGGGAAATACGCTGAGAAAAAAACATTGAAATCTGAGACATCACAGTGACAAGAGAATAGAGAAGTGGGCTTGAGCAGGACAGGTTCCAAGAAGGGGTGAACTCTCGGTAGCCAAGACTTTAACAACAACAAAAACAGCCAAAGGAGAGGACGTGCATGACGAGAGGACGTCAACTGAGGGGTCTGGGGCAATTAAATCAGCTGGTGTGCAGGAGTTCGATGGATTTGCTGAGGCTGTGAGAGATGGTGATGGCTTGAAGAGGGATTCGTCCAGCAGTGGATATACTATGGCTGATGTGTGTTTATACCATCATTCTATACCATGTGCAGTTATTTAACATGCAGGTTCACACTTCGGTGATGTCAATTATGTTTTTGTAATGCAGATAATTTAATTATTTGAATATTTTAAGGACAGGAAAATCGATGTGTTATTGACCGACTAGGCCTTCATCACGAATAAACAAGGGTGATGGCGGTGATGTATCTTGCCATCGGCGAAATCCAGGCGACGGCAGTGTCTCCTTTTGCATGGTTCGTTTGTTGAGGTCAAGGCCTGTTAGTGAGCACCTATTTAAGTCCACATTTATTGATTGTGCGCATGTGAAATGGCCTTACAAACAGGTCTTTCCATCATACGTGATCATCGTAATTAATATTTGTAATATGTACTGCTGGATGAAGGTCTCCCCACACGTGTCGGTTTTGTGGGTGGTTTGACCATATTTCACCACGCTGGTGAGTGTGGGTTGGTCAAGCTGGTGACGGAGAGGCTGCTCTGAACAAGTTCAGATAGAGTATAGTGCTCCAACCGCCATATCAACTTCTCCGTACACCGCACTGAAGTACAATTCATCCAGCATTCAACCCTTTTCACACATCTAATTCTCATAAACCTTACAATACCACTACATATAAATAATCTGTCATATCGCCCTCAAATATTATTCTTACAGCAGTATTCACCGCACACATCCTCTTCCCGTAAACCATGCGCATTGTGAAAATATATTACATAAAACATGTGTTTTGAGGCCATACATAAACCCTGAAAAATAAAAGCGTGACTAAAGTCACAAAGAAGTTAAATTATGATTTCAAGCTTTCGTGACTGCAGGAATTACTCTTTGGTTCTTTCGGTAAAGTCGCGTAGAAAGAAAAAGAAAATTATTTAAATACGAAGTTTCGATTGCAAAACAAGCAGTCGTCATCAGGTAGAACTAAATTTGAGAGACAAAACACAAACACGGAGACACAAGCAGAGAGAGACACAACATAGACACACAGAGACCCAAGAAGAGAGAGGGGGGCAGAGAGAGTTGTGGGTCTGCTGGAGCAGAGAAATTAGCATGTCAATGAGAGAGTTGTGTGGAAATCCACCCCAAAGCGGCCGGGAGAGAAAGAGCGAATGGACCTATGAGAGCCTGGTAAATTTTAGAGAGAGAAATAGGCAGTTTGAGAAAACAAAATTAGTCGGAGCGGGCCACACACAGGTGGAGTGAGCAGCGCTGCGCTGGAGGCAACGAGGACGTCTATCGAAATTGAAATAAATACAAATAACTTTAACCGTTCGGATAGCTACCGCCTTAGTGCTGCGTGGAAGTTGGCTGTGTCGGGTGGTGGCAGGTTTTAACGACTTTTACGCGATCTAACCCCAAAAAAAACCTCTATTATAGATCAACAGAGAAAATCAGTCAAGTTTTGACTGGACTGAAAATAGCAACGTAAAATAGGGGGTAAACTGCATTGACTTGAAGCTGTGGGACAGGAATAACGTGGATATAAAAATTTAGAAAATCAACAACCGTGACACTTAACAATGCATTCGGGTAGGACGGCCGTACTGCTGCTGATGATTTATAAAATAATAATGAAACTACTCCTGGCCACAGTGATTCTTTGTTTTGACATTGTGGTGATCGTAGCGGCCTCGGTCGGCTGAAAGGAGTCACGTGAACCCAATACGTACAACCATGTGTATATGGACAGACCGTTTGCCATTCCACTGCTGTTTGAGGGTTTATGAGATTATGCTTCACTGCGCTGGTCAATGCGAGTTGGTGAAGGTTGGGGGAGTAACAGTCTCCCTCCCCCCACTGCCCACAGCGCAAATTACTGCTGCCGGTTGCGCATGGCGGTCACTCATCCAAGCACTACCCAGGCTCAAACTCTGCTTAGCTTCCGAGCTCCGATGGGATCGGGCGCATTTCCTCGTTAAGGAGAATAAACCATCGTCACATGAACTCCGGTCGTCATCCTCGCAGCGGCGGCTTGTGGCTGGCCGTCGAACAAAGACGGCGGTCACCGCATCGCGCGGCGCTTTCAGATGCGCTTCTGTGGCCGTCTGGAATGCTCTTCTTTCCGATATTAGGAAGCCACTGGAGATGTGCAAATTTTAAACATCTAGATTGGCAAACTCATTTCTTTACAACTGTTTTTTGTGTTGAGTCTGTTGTCCTTCCCACGCACCTCCGATTAGCACGTTTGGCTATGTACGGTGCGAAATAAGTTCAACATACATACACATACATACACAGCGCCCTCTAGTGAGTGTATCATTGGTACTCCATTTATATTCCCCAGAAGGATGATAAGCTGATTGTCATGATCTTCTATATATAAAAAAGGGAAATTTGTGAATTTATGTGTCTGTTCGAAATGTTTAGCATGCTTCCCGACATGCAACAAACTTGAAATTTGGCATGTGGGTAGTTCCCAGACTGTACACCATGCAGAGGGGGTTGGAGGGGGGGCGGAGGAGGTTAGAGGGGGGGTTGGGGCCGATTTTTGACCCCCCCCCCCTCTAGTCACACGACGTTACAAAAAGTCAGACCCCCCCTCAAATATGACGTCACAAAGTTCTGCCCCCCCCCCCCAAAACCATATTTCCATTTTGAAAATAAAACATGCTTCAAATCGCTTTAAACTATTCTCATTGTAGTGCGTATTTAATTTGGCGCTGCACTCTGATGTTGTAGGATAAAACATTTATTAAAAAGTATATTTAATTAAGTATAACATGTTGTCTATATTTATTTAAAGTTGCGCATTTCACATTTCTCACCCCCCCCCGTCACACATCGTCACAAATGTCTGACCCCCCGCCCTAGGTGCGTGACGTCATTTATGGACGGACCCTTGGAGGGGTTGGAGGGGGGGTTGGAGGGGTTGGAGGGGGGTTGGGGGGGTTGGGGTTGGAGGGGGGGTTAGAGGGTTGGAGAGGGTGGGCGGAGGGGGTTGGAGGGTTGGAGGGTTGGAGGGAGGGGGGACTTCCTCGTTGCCTCCAGCGCAGCGCTGCTTTTGGGCTCCGTCACTCCACCTGCGCGTGGCCCGCTCCGGCTGCGCTGCTGCGTCTCTCCGTTTCACTTTCCCTGTGGCTGACTCTCATTCCTCTCTGCCGCTGTGTATATTTACGTGTGTGTGTGTCTGAATGTGTAACGCTCTCCGCCTTGGTCTTAACTCTTGCCTACCTGTGCCTGTGTCCGAGCGGTGAGTTCGCCAGCGCATGCGGTTGTTGGTTCCACTTGTGACCGAGACTGGCTGGCTCTGCCTGCAAGTTCGACCGCCAATTTGTCCGGCCGTGTGGTTGTCCCTGACGTGACATCGGTCCGAGTCTGGTTGTGACTCATTGTAACCTGTAAGAGTCTGTGAATATGTGCGAGTGAGAGAGGTGTGTATTGTACAGGGGTGTGTGTGTCTGTGTGAGTTACGTGTGTGTGAGTTACGTGTGTGTGTGTGTGTGAGTGGTTGTGAGTCCACACTGCACATCGTTTGGGAAGAGAGGAGCGATGCCGAGGTGATATCACAGCGATGAACGGCAGGTAAGACTCACCGGCACACACACACACACCTACACACTCACGTGTTCACAAACTCACCTGTACACACACACACCTATACAAACTCACCTGCACATATCTGTAGACACACGTGTGTACAAAGATACCTGTACAAAAGCTCTCCTGCAGACTCGCATGTATACAAACTCATCTGTAAACAAACTGATCTGTTCAACACGTAGGCTTTCGAGACCAATATTCATAATAAACGTTTTTGGGTTAGATCGCGTTATTTATAAATGTGTCGTAACCCTCCACCACCCGACATGGCCAATCAGTAAAAAAGTGTCACGTTGACAAAAGGCAAATAGTTCACTACTTTAGTCCACCGGTGTGTTGAAGAGTGAAACCACAACATTTAAAATGTTTGAGTATTACGACGTTTCGCTGGTAATTGCATCCAGCATCATCGGGGTTACGACACATAAATAACGCGATCTAACCCAAAAACGTTTATTATGAAACTGACCCGTACACCCACATGTGTACACACACACCTGTACACAAGCTCACGTGTAAACACACTTATTTGTACACACTCGTACGTACACTCGACATGTGTAAACAACAGGCGCCCTTCAACCCACTAAGTGGCGGCGATATCACCAGCAGTTGATAGAGCGTGTTAGGTTCATCTCGGGAGATGATTAACAAATCCACTTCTAGATGAAGGCGCGTTAACGCCTACCAAGAGGAACGTTTTCAAGTACGTCGTCTTCACGTTGCGAAGATTAAAATTCAGCATAAGGCGGGATAAACGTTATGGCGATTTATTAGGGAAAAAACTGAAAGACGAATGACCGTGCTTGTTGTGTACAATGATAATAAGAATCATCACCATCGTTATCGGACGCACGTCAGCTGATCTCATCCACCGCTTCGTCAACCCGCTCCTGGATGACGGCACGCGCACGCCGTGGTAGTGGTGGTGGTGGTTGTTGTTGGTGGTGGTGGTCATCGAGGTCGTTTGCCCATAACTTCATCGCACGTTGGTCGGGACGGGTTCTCTTGATTCACACGCGAAAGTTATTTGCTCGATGCTGTATATGTGCCTTGGCAGTGGTGCACAATCGCAAACAACAGTCGTCAACCACGTTAGCCAATTAGGTGTTAGCCATGTTCTATGAATCAGGGACATGTTCTGAAACGTCGGCTGTTATATAAGGCCACACTTTTAGTCACCTTTGTTCTGTTTTTTTTTTGTGAGGGGGGGGGGGGGGTTCATTTATGTATCCGCCACTGACGGCGAGCCCTTGCATTGATCTCGGGTGGCATTAATCACTGCGCCACAGTTCCCAATCAAACGTTGCTACGTCGTTCTAGAGACGCCTGTATACCGTACAACTGGTGTCACACAAACCCCACAGCGGCAACACTCGCGTGTTTACCCCGTTACAACAATGCAACAACACGCTGCGTACACAACGCGTGCACGTGCGTCGAATGGATAAGCGCTCTTACACCATAGGGGCCGTCCATAAATGACGTCACGCACCTAGGGGGGGGGGGGTCAGACATTTGTGACGATGTGTGACGAGGGGGGGGGGGTTGAGAAATGTGACGTTACATCAAAATGCGTTCTACTTAATTAAATAGTTACAATGACAATAGTTTAAAGCGATTTGAAGCATGTTTTATTTGGGGGGGGGAGGCAGAGTTTTGTGACGTCATATTTGAGGGGGGGGGTCTGACTTTTAGTGACGCCGTGTGACGTCATTTATGGACGGCCCCATAGCAGTAACACACAGGGTGGACACAAAAAAAGTGGAACAAGTGCTCTACAGTACAGTAATCGCACAACAAAGACAAAGATCCCCATTCATATCGCCTTAATAGACTGTTGGGGAAAGGGCTTCATGTTGGGCCATTATTGAGCCTAACGGTTCCAACCGCGCGCAAAAACGTTGGGTCAACGTTCGCATGTTTACTGGGCAAGCCACCTCTTTAACACGCCGGCTTTCGTGACGAATGTCATTAATAGAGTAATTTATTTTGTTGGGTCGGAGCGCGTAAATAAAATGTGTCGTATAAACCCTCCTCCACCCGACAGCCATATCATAAAGTCGCCACGTGGTGTGGCCAATACCACCCTCGGGCCACGCTGGGCCGCCTTTGTCTCCCCGAGTGAGTGCTGATGTTTTTACACGCCACACCAGGTACAAATGTAAGGGAAAGCCAAGCGAAGGGAGTCAAGCGGAGTGGAGGGCCAGGGCCAATTCAGATGCAACTCGCCACTGACTGTCAGGGGCCGTCCATAAATGATGTCACGCACCTAGGGGGGGGGGGGGGTCAGACACTTGTGACGATGTGTGACGAGGGGGGGGGTTTGAGAAATGTGACGTCACATCAAAATGCGCAACTTTAAATATAGCATTGTTATAACAACACTAATTGTTATAACAACACTCCTACAACAACATTAAATCCGCCCTACAATGACAATAGTTTAACGCGATTTGAAGCATATTTTATTTTCAAAATGGAAATATGGTTTGGGGGGGGGGGGGGCAGTGCTTTGTGACATCATATTTGAGGGGGGGGGGGTCTGACTTTTTGTAACGCCGTGTGACGAGGAGGGGTGGGGGTCAAAAATCACCCAAAATCGCGTGACGTCATTTATGGACGGCCCCTTAGCCGTGGCCGGGTATCGAACTCGAGTGACATTGGTTCGTAACGTACGGTTGGTGGATTATCCTCTGCCACGATAGCTCCACATGCACGCAACACGTGCATCTTACGCTGCATACAGGTGCTGTAATAATTAACCTGCTACACTGGGACATGTTTAAAAAAAGTACACACATGCACTGCTTACGCAGGCACACGTGTAATATATGACCAGGTTCGTTTACCTCGTTATACATTAAGGATATCTGTCCGTTTATGCGTCTCTTCAACTGTTTGCTGGGACGTAAAATTACCAACTGGAGTGCTTTGTTTATTTGCCAAAGAAAACATTGTGTCAACTCACATTTAAGGCTACCCTCAAACCAAACAAACGTGCGTACGCTCTCTAAGACAATGTTAGCAACGGTGTTCGGGACAAAATAAAATAACCTCGAACGTAAGCTATCAACCTAACGAGACATCACGTTACGATTCACCGTCCAAGGCCAACAATCGGTGGCGAAGTGATATGCGAACCGGCCGTGGCATTTCCATCACCGACCCGCACTGAAGTTCAGTCTGTGTGCTCAAAACACAGTGAGACCTTGATCCAGCCGATGATTGACAAGGGAATGTTCGGGGTGGTGGTCCAGATGTTTGGTGACCCCCTCTCCATTAATTGCCCCCGAACATTTTTTTTCCCTCGGTCACAAGACATCTGGACCACGCTGTAAGATTATTACAACTTACAGCATCTAGCCGTTGTGTGAAGCAGCTGCAAGGCCAGGATAGAGCGCAATTAGAGTAACTCTGCCAGTGACTAAGATCAGTGAGTAGTAGCACATCAGCTAAGGCGCCCCCCCAGATCGTTCCTGCACGTTTCTGGAGGAGGGGAAATTCTTGATTTTGTCTTCTTCTGTAAGTGGGGCTTCAAGGGGGTCAGACTTCTGTCCATAATAACCCCCAAGATATGTTAAAGTGGGGTCATAGCTCATTGGGCTACTACAGAAGGACACATCTGTAGTATATATATACTGTATGTGCCTTCAATATATGTGTAGGTGTGTATACATGATGTGTAATTTTCTGGTATGTCCGTATAAACTATATTAAATGAGTGTGTGATATAAAAAAGAACATGTAGTTTGTGTATTTATGTAGGTATATTGATATGTATGTATGTGTGTATTAATACATGGCAGTATGTTCATGTGCACGAATATGTGTTTGTGTACGTGCTGTGTGTTTTTTTGGTATGTGCCTGTGGACGATACTGAATGAGTGTTATTTTTCACGGAGAGTGTGCATGTCTCAAGGTAGACATGGCTGTCGGTAACAATAACAATAACGCCCTTTATATACCCAGAAAAGCCTCACTGAGTCTCAAGACCTCAGGAGGGATATTTGGTTAATTCCATCAATGAGCAATGTGCCTGTACTATGGGAAGGTGCTATAGCCTGAAACGTAAGCTATTTTATATACTGTACTGTATATCTTTTATGTTAAGGCAGTGTTTAGTTATGTTTGTGTGTGTATACTGTGTGTATATGGAGGACGGTATATTGGGTTGCATCTGCATTCATTTGTCTATCCACTGCTCGGATGAAGGCCTCCTCGTGTTGTCACTCATGGTCCCGCGATACCACACTCCACCTCGTTGCGAGCTGATTTCATCGCCGCATCTTCGCAGCAGTCGTCATCGTCGTCCAGGGTGTGTTTATCTCCTTTAGCTGTCATTCCATCGCAGTCTCGTCTCATCGGCCATCAATCGCTTTGAGCGGGGTGTCGTCCTGCCCAACCCCACTCACTTTCTTGTATCGTCAATTTGATGTTTTGAGTTTGTTTCCAGACACCACGTGGGTGTTTCCTCTCCCAGTACTTCCAAGCCATAATGGGCCTCTCTCCTTTGCCTCTTTGCTCTCCTGTCGACTTTGGTTCCACTTTTACCATCTTTTCTTACGTCATGGAAGGTAATATACCTTCATAAAAAAAACGTTCTTTATGCAGAATGGTATAAGATTGGTAAATGTACATGCGTGTTCATTCTACAGTGAGCGATCGGAAGTGTGTTCAAATCCTGACTAGGGGTTCACTCAGCCTATCATCTCTTTGGGGTCGATAAAATGAGGACCGATTTTAGTTCTACTTCTTGGGGAAGTCAAAAGTGGTTGTCCTCTGGGACAGACTTGCCCCCACCATAGGAACATGGAATATACAGCATTGGCTCAGGGTTGTAAACAGAAGAGAAGCACCACCTCAATGCTCGTTTGAGCAGGAAATAACTTTGGCTTATTTATATATTTATATATGTAGGTTGTGTGTATTCATAAATGTTATCGTGTTTTAGGCGTGTGTGTAGGCACGCCCATATGTGTGTTGTGTAGGCATTGTTAGGTGTGTGTGTGTGTATGAGGTTGTGTGTGAACACTGGGACACACATGGCAGCATTTTAAAAAAACATTCCTGTTTCCAGGGTCTCAACTTTCCACTTCTTGTTCATTCTACACCCTGGAATGTGTTTTTTTTAAATCAGAAACACGGGAATTTGAATTCAGGCTCTATAGATTAGAACTGTGATTCTAACTAATCTCTTGAATCTGTAACAGAACCATCCCATTTGATGTGTGTACGGTCTGTGCTTTAGTCTTGTCTGCTGTCTGTAAAACACTCATGTGATCCGCTGCGTTGTGGCCTTAAAGGTAAAACACATTAAATAGGTGACATTTTGGGCAATTGCGCTTCTTCATAGCACACAACGTGCGAAGTATTGAGCTTGCTATGTGTGGTGGGCTGTGTGTACAGCCTTCCGTTAGCAGTTCCTGTTTTGCACGTCTCAACCATAACCCCAAACCCTAATAACCACACCACCGGGCCCCAACCTTAACGGTAAACCTCCCCAGAGCAGGGACTGATTGTTGAGAATATAAACTTACATTACCATATTTGTGCGTACTATATTTTATTTTACCTCGAGGCGTAGATGTTTTTTTTTTAACACGCACAAACGCCTACAGAATTTTAAAGGGCATAGAGAGAATGTGCCTGGGTGGGTTTGTGAGTGCCACTCTCCGTGCGCCTTGTTATACTGGGCACACGGCCGTTGCTGGGTTCCTTTTCATCGGTGTCCGCTAACAGCACTTGTCCTGACAGTTTGCCTATGCAGGGGATCTCTGTGTGGCGTTAGTTGGTTTTTGCGCATTGTGCTACGAACCGGGCCCTTTCTGAGTTCAATTCCCGACCACGGCTAATAGTGGCGAGTGATATCTGAACGTTGTCCTGTGCCTCTCTTAGGTCGATTTTTCTTAAACGAGTACCTGATGAGGCGTGATGCTGGCCGCACAACTTCATTATGGGCCATGCCAGATGCAAACAGTGCTGTACATTTCTGTATTTACATATGAGCATTATTTCAGTTTATATGACCATTGATGTTTGTACTTCTTTATTCGGAATGTTAAATAGTGGGTTTTTTTCAACACTAGTAACCATATGAATTTTTTACCTGTTTCCAGCACATGAGCATTAAAACCCAACATAAAACATTTTTTTTAACTCGAGCGGCCACGGTGGTGTCACGGTTTCCACACTGGATTTGCAATCCGTGGGCCGTTGGTTCGATTTCATTTCCTGGCACCGAAGTTAAAACAATTGGCCAGGTTTCTTGAATCCCCCCCCCCACCCCGCTCAGTATACCCCGCAATATAAATATATAAATTGGTGCTGTGATATAAACATTACCTTGTAACGTTCACTGTTTGGCATTCTCTGGTCTAACACTGCTGAGACAAGGCCAGAAAGAAGGCTATCTCTGGTGTAGGCCAGTTTAAAAACAATTCATACATTGTCTTTGGCTCTTTTGGTAATGTCACGTAGATAAAAAATTAAATAAAAAGTCAAAATTTTATGCGTACATTATCAAAGCATGTTTTTTTTTGCCACGTTTTACCACAAGCACGTGTGCTTCACGCAGACATGGTGCCTTGTAAAGGCTGCCTATTTGGTTTTTGAACATCGTTAACTAACACCTGTATTATTGCCAGAAAAGGTAAAGGCCGATTATTGTTTCACCATTTTGATACTGGAAAAAAAGGTCCCGTAGATATAGGAACACAGTTTGTTGATCGGTGTGTAGTATGTGGTGGGGAAAAGTGTAGGTAACTCCCACTTCTTTAAAAAATATCTAGTCGTCTCGGAAGAGTAGAGCAAGCGGAGTTCCTTCCATAAGAAGCGATGTGATCAATCAATTGCAGGTGTTGCACCTTTTAAACTTAGAAACGAGGACAAATGTACCACGTGGTGACTTTAGCTGCCATGCCGCTTGTACACCTTGTGCGTGCCAATAGGTGAATTCGTCACAAAGATTCCACTGGTAATCCAGTTGTGAGATCCAGTTGCGTTTATATGGACTGTCGTTATATGCTTCAAACCCAAATTGTAATTGTAGAGTTTGAATTCTCCGGAGAATAAGATACTTTCCTGGTAGTATAAATCAGCAGCTGGAGGTGCGTCTGGTAATCTGCTAGGTGTGAGTGTGGCCAAGTGACCAGATTGATATAACTCTCTTGACATCGGGCACAACTTTAGGGTGATTCTAATGCAGCTAACCAGCTTCATAGACGGCAACGATGCCCCCTTTTGCCTCCTAGAATCACAGTGTGATGTCAAACAGCAGATACACTTTTCTTCACGTATAGAGTACTGTACGGCCATTTTGTAATTTTACTGCTGGACGAGGGCCTCTCTACTCTGTGCTTGGGTCGTAGGGGGGCCATCCATTTAGTGCGTCCGCAAAAATCCGTCAAAACTTGACCCCTGCCCCCTCCCTGTACGCACGCGTACTTTTTACACCCCCCCACCCACACCTGCGTACGTACGCCTGACGCACCCCCCCCCCCCGAATCCTATAGAACGGCCGATGTAGACAAATTATTATCGAGGCTTCACACCCCCCACCCCGTGTCCTATGCGTACGTACATTGTTAGCAGACCCCCCCCATACGCAAGCTTACGCATTTGGGTTAACCCCTCCTCCCCCCTCCATGCGTACGTACTAAATGGATGGCCCCTAGGGGTTAGTTGACCATACACCACCACGCTGGTCAGTGCTGGGTGATGCAGGTGAGGAGCATAGACATGGGAGTACATGAGTACAATACAACAATACATTTTATGCGCTGCTCTCTGCTGCCCACATCATAGCTCCGCAGCAGTTGCCTGTAACTGCCGATTGTGCATGACGGTCGCCCATCCAAGCACTATCCAGGCTCAACCCTACTTAGCTTACGAGATCTGACGAGATTGTGTGTGTATGTGTTTAAGTGTGGGGTTCAGCCACCCGTGATTAAACTGGGCCCTCGGGTGTTCATGGAGTCAGCCCAATCACCAATGACTGCACCAAAAACAAAGGATGATCACGTTATACATTTATTCAAACGTACATATCTTAGATATAAATGTTATAAATATAGTACACGTTGGATATTTTAATAAGCCTGTGTATTGCTGATAAATATTGCAGCATGGCAAAAGCATGAAGGATGTTGATGTTGTGGAGGTCTTAATCGAGCTTTGGATAGACAATGGCTGGTGACGATCATGATTCGCATTCGGAAGGCCACTCTTTACAAAGTATGACAGATTTATTTTCACAAGTGGCGATTAAAAGACTATCCACACTGCAGCTTTGGTGAATTTCACAATCGAACACGTGGAGAACTGTCGCACCTTATATTCACTTCCTGGCAGCACGGCAAGAGTTCAAAATGCATGTGATTACGTTTGTGACTAGCTATCCGAACTCGATCTACTCCTGTAAATGTTGCTATTTCCATTCGGCAGAAGGCAGGTGATGGATTCCTTTTTTAGTTCTGGATGAGAGAGGCCAACAGGAAATAATTTAAGAGCTGAACAAACAAGCCTGCATAGTAGGGCTAAAGATAAATACGGTACAAGCAAAACAAAACTTCTATTAAATATGTTCGCTGCACGAAATAAAATTAATATTGGAGGGACAATAACCAGAACATACAAAAGCATATGTATTCGTAGGGAAATAACCCACTGTAAAGAAGAAAGTTTTCAATCGGTGTGTATTACCCACTGACAGATAGATTGGGAACATGGGCACTGATGGATTTTTTTTTTTTTTACAAAAACTGAGTGCACAAAGAAGTGTGGAGAGATGCATGCCAGACATTACGTTTAAAGATAGAATGAGGAACACGTGGATCAGGAAACAAACTTAAACATGGCGAGAAGGGACAATGGTCGATGGACGAGACTGGTGACGGAATGGCAGGCAGAGGAGTAAACGCGTCTTCGAGGGTGACCACTGTGATGATGGAGCGATACGATCGGCTCGTGCAGGCATGAAGATGGATTGTGGCATTGTAGGACCGTGAGAGTTGGCAAAGACGTGGAGAGGTATTTCATCCAGCATTCTCGGTAGATCACGGTGGCATGGGGTGTCACGGTGGTGAGATGTTAACTACCTCGCCTCGTATACAGGAGATGATGGATTCGACCCTTACCCTCACGCCTTTATATTTGGATTTTGCATGTTCTCCCCATGCATGCTCGCGTGGATTTTTCTCCAGGTCCTCCGGTTTTTCTCTCCACATTTAGAAATGTGTTTAGAGTATTTGGCTGCTATTTTCCACATGATAAGCCACTTCGTTGAGCTATCATTTGTGGCCAAGTCGCTTCTGATAAAGAGTTATATGGCTCAGTGGGCCTTCCCTGCTAAAATAAAAAAAAATGTGTTGTAGCTTAGTTTAGCTGATTATAATCATAGAGGCCCAATAAAGTGAAGACCGACGCTGTTCTTTGGGGCCTTATTGTGCACCCACTAGCTGATGTGCTTTTATACTCCGCCGATTGAGGAAGTCTCAAGAGGACATTTCTTCATCACATGAAAAAACCGCAATAGCAGCCAAATGAGGATACATTTGCTGATAAAAGCCAAACTTAAAAAAATGTGTGCATGTCAGGTGTGTGTTGCGGGAAATGGTGTGTTGTTGGCTGTGTGTACAGTGAATGCATTTTGTCCATTGTGTGTGTATACTCCAATACAGTAAAGTAGAATTTGAAGTTATTATTGGAATAAAAACAAATCCCTTACTGACGAGCTTCCTTAATGTAAGTATATTAGTTTCACTCTCATATACACATGTGACACAAAATGGGAGGGCCTGGAGAAAATCTGCTGCATGTACTCAAACCCAGCTACGTCCGCAAAGAGGTCAGCAGTTCTCCAAACTTCCTTGCTGTACTTCCTTCTGAAGGGTGCCTCGTGCACGCATTCTTGGCGGAATCCACCTACCCAGCTTCCGAGTTTCTAAAGTTGAAAGGTGCACAATTGAAAGCACCCGCAAAAAAAAGAACGTTTATGTGAATTATTTACGTCCTTTGTGTGACCATCTTTACACTGCTTGTTTACATTGTCAACAGAGGAAAGCCCAACAAAATCAAGGGGTGTACTATGCTATGCTCCCACGCCTATGCTCCTCTTCCTCACCAACCCACACTGACTAACGTAGTCAAGTATTGTTTAAATAACTCCCACGACCGGCACGGCGTGGGAAACCTCTCATTCCGCAATGGGTTGACAGAAAGGGCTGTACTTGTGCATATTGGTGTGGCAGAGTGGTTAGCGTACTACATTATGAAGCTGGGTCCCCGAGTTTGATTCCTGGCCATGACTAACATTAAGTCGCAAGCGATTATTTGAACAGGTGCTCGCACACCCATTTCTTCTCCAGCTCACACTGACCAATGTGGTGAAGTATAGTCAGACATCCTCCACAACTGATAAAGCAAAGGCAGGCATTTATTCAGCAGGGGATTGGCAAAGTGCTCTAAAATTAAAATGAGTTTAATGACGAATGATGTACAGACTTCACGTGTCCTTGACAAACCAGTGATGTGCGGTGAGGTCAATGGCTGGGGAGGCACTGGCTGGTGTCAGAGCCAGATTCACACACTGATGGAGGCGTGGCCTCACGGAGGGGGGCGTGTTAGACACGTCCCACTCAGTGAGGCCTCATGTGGAGTGACGTCACGCGCGGGACGGACAGACATTCCTGGGTGATTATAGTCGGTAATGCCCGAGTTGTGTGTGTGAGACTACGGTGTCAGAAAATCTGTCCTGGTGTCCCAAAGCATTTGTGTCCTGATTTAAAACTTTCTGGCCTCATGTGTGAATCGTGATATGAATATTTACAAATAATTTTACTTCAGAATCAGAATATTTATTTATACTGGTGAAATCCGATGAGCTATAACGCTCTTTTTTTACAGATGTCCAGTAGGGGCCGGTCAGAACGTTACAGCAACAAACGATACAAAAACACAATAGGAGTGCAAAGTATAGGAAAGGTAACCAAATCAAATTTTTTTACAATATTTTATTGTATCAGGTAAAGCCCACTGAGCTATTAGCTTCTTTTGCAGAAGTGACTAAGCAAACAAATGATAGCTCAACGAAGTTGATTTTCATTATGAAATGTATAGCACCTAAATAATCTAAAAGCATTATTCTAAATGTGGGCAGAGGGTGGGGCTAGCCGAGTAGTGGGCGGTGCTGGCAGATGAGTGGGAGGGGCCTATGAGCAGTAGGCAGGGCCAATGTCAGCGAGGCCACTCGGTGTGGACGGGGTCAGTGGCGGAGTGGGTGGGACTGATTGATGGAGGTGCTGCCAGATTACCCGTGTGTTCTGGCTGAGCCTCCCAGAAAGTAGCGTTAGGTTCGGAGTCGTGTCATCATCATGTGTGTGTGCTTGGTTTGCTTCACGAACAATAATTGTCCGGCACAACGAGTCTGTGTGGAAAATGTCAGCTCGATTGGATCACGGGAAGTGGGTTAAAAAACGACCGAAAGATTTGCACGGTCCTAAGCAAGCAAGCAAGCACGCAAGCAAGCAAGCAAGCGAACTTAATATAAAGGATTTAAAAATGGTGCTTCCACCTGTGATTTAAACTGGGTTCTCAAGTGAAGCGAGTTGATGGTCTCTGCCTAGCGACCAGTAACTCGCAAATATGGAAGCCCATAGATTTACATATCCTGCCACTGATGACTGCACAAAACATACCCGCATGTTAAATTTTGTTCTGTACATTATTTGACTAATTTCCAGCTATCAGATATAATATCGGTGTGATATTATAGGGCAGCTGGCAAAGTGCTGTCCCCAGGGATCTCAGAAGCAGTTCTGTATATCGCCGTCTGCAGGCCGTTCTCTAACCCTCAGCTAGGGTTTCAGATTAATTCTTCATCTAGTGACATTTATTATGCTTGTTTATCCAGGAAAAGCCTCACTGAGTCTCAGGACTCTTTGTCGGGTGGGCCATGATAAGTGTTCGCAGTGGGGCGGGGGCGATGATTACGATGTATATAGCGCCTTCGAATAGGGCACAATATACAGGGTGTTTCAAAAAGATGGACCCGATTTGAAATCGCTATATCTTTGAAATTGGGTCCATCTATTTAAAACATCCTGTAATTCTAGATAAGATGAGAAGATACTATGTATTCTTCTTACTTGATTTGGCAATATGTTTAGAAGCTAAATGCAAATATCGATGTCTGCTTGACACGACGAGAGGGCTTCAGGAGAACGAGTTCATGGAGCCTTGCTATTGCTCCTCAGTTGAATGAGAGCAGGCTTCAGTGGTTTACGGTACGATTCATAGTTGGGTTACACGGAGATGTGCACATCAGCCTGTTGATTTTCTCATGCTATGTATAATCCCAATTGACGTGACACCCGTAGCTCAATCGATCCTAGTCTGCCTTCAATAACTGCCCTAGGTTATACAGTATACAAATACGTACTCCGATGTGTTTTGCAGTTGTGTCCCTCCAACAGATATCACGAATTGGTTATTGAACTGTTAAATGTGACCTATATTTCGATCATATTTATTTTGTGCCCTGCTTTACAGATTTTTTTCTTTGACATTCGACAATATACAAAATGTTCATCTGAGACTTAATGTAAGATTAGTGGTGAGGCATACATCACAAGTTGAATGAAACGGCCGTATGTTTCCTCTACAGGAAGGAAATCTCATCACCGGTCAAAATTTACCCAGCATCTTGAGGGGAGGAGAATGGAATTGACTGTCTAAACTAATGAAACTAAATTATTTTATTTTACCAGATAAGGCCCACTGAGCTATAGAGGTCTTTTTCAGAAGCAACCTGGCCACAAATTATAGCTCAACGAAGTGGCTTTTTACGTGGAATTGTATTGCAGCCAAATACTCTACATGCATGCTTCTAAATGTGGAGGAAAAACCGGAGTACCTGGAGAAAAATGCACGCAACCACGGGGAGAACATGCAAACTGAAAATATACAGGCGTCAGAGTTGGGGTCGAATCCACGACCTCCTGCATACCGGGCGAGGGAGTTAACATCTCATCACCGTGGTGCCTGAGTCATTTAAAGAGCTGATTGGGTTGCATGTTTCTTTCCTATATATTGTGCAAAACTGCAGGATGGAGCATTGGCCCAGTGGTGAGCACGTTGCGCTAGGAACCCAGCAACCCGGGTTACATTCCCGGCCATAGTTCACATTGGTGGTAAATAATATTTGAACCGGTACTGGACCACCTGCGAAATCAACCTGCACTGATCAATGGGGTGAAGTACACTCTGTATTTTGAACTTCTGTACATAGCCAACCGTGCTAATCGGGTGATACGGCGTTAGGAGCCCTTCAACCAGCAGTAGATTGACAGAGGGCTACACTTTCTATTTATTTATTGCTTCATTAAACTGCCACTCCTTTATCTCCTCCTTGATGGGTTCTGTGCCTACATAACCCCACTGAGATCGTGAGGACATTTCAAATGATAAATATAATGTCCTTACTGTGGAACAAAAACATTTCGTGTTAATATAAAGGCTGGTGCCATAACTTGTTGTATGTAATATATATTTAGTGCTCTGTGGTTACTGCCCGCGAGACTGGGGGTTAAGGAGAGCTGAGGAGGTTAGTGACCTAAATATATGACCTTTGATTGTCAGCTTGTATGAATGTATGTTGAGCTTCTTTCACACTGTACGTAGCTAACCGTGCTTATGGGAAGGTGTGCGGGAAGGACAACAAACTAAACACAAAATCAGTTTAACAAAAATTTGTTTTCAATCTATATTTAAAAGTGCATAGCTCCAGTGGCTTCATAATATCAGAAGGAAGAGCGTTCTAGATGACCGCAGAAGCGAATCTGAAAGTGCGCGATGCAGTGACCGTCTTTGTTCGATGGCTAGCCAATAAGCCGGTGCAAGGGTGACTGGAGTTTGCGTTATGGTTCATGTTGCTAAACGAGATCAACAAGGTATTGTAGTTCCTTTGTGGCAAGCACTTTGTGTGTAATAAGTGCGGCCTCATAAGCTTGGCATATTCACATGTACTCGTAGAATTTTATTGAGAATGGAACGATGGAAAATCTATGGGTGCTGATGGGGATGATTGATGATGAATGCAATGGGGAAAAAACGACTACTTCCTGTGCTGCCTTCTACTGGCCACCACCTTAATGCCGTCCACTTGGTGAAAGTTACCATTTCGTAATAATTTGACTAACCCCCACCACTAAATTGATAACATTTCAACACAGTCATCAATAACACTGTTGCTTTAAAATTAAACGTATAATTGTTTGGCGTTTCGAGCAGTGGCACTTCTTCATAGCACAATTTTGAGTTTATTAATTTGTTTTGTTACACGGATGATCACATTTGGCCAGTTGCCCGGCTATTTTACAAGGGATGTCCATCGTGCGTGAGCACAGCAGCAACAAAAACCAAATCATCAATATTGCAGACAAGTATAGGCGCCTTGCTGTGGATCGCAGATAACAGCAAATACAGACACTCCTCAGAATCACCAGCCCTTACTGGAAAGCACAATCCAATGCTATATTAGTATAGTACTAAAGCTATATTAGTATTGTACTAAAACAGTTTAGTACTGCAGTGCTACTCTTGGACTGTCTAGCAATGGACCTTGCGCTCCGCGTGGAGTCGTAGCGAGCACAGCCTTGTGCGTCGTTCGATCCTTGAGCTTTAGGAATGCGATAAAAACATTCCTACTCCATTTATTTGTGGGCCACGGAATATCTGCTCGCTTTATTGCGAGGGCACACTGCAATAACAAAGCCCTCTTTGCCTCGGTAACTGGCCGAGCAGCCAGAAAATTAGCCCTATCACCATTGTCCACTCAGCCATAATGGACGCTTGCACACCCGTCTCTGATGCAGCTGCGGGACCTCATTTCATCAGATGTGGATTTTTTATGCCGTTAAAAATAGACGGTGTTGGGTTTGGGTGTTTTTTCAGTGAAAATCTTCCACAGTTTCCTGCCCACCCCACGCAGCTGCTTCACTCGGCTCATTCCCCACCGTCACGTGGTGACGCCTGCCTCTTGTGACGCGAGATCCATGTCCTGATTTTGAAGATTGTGGCCTGGCTGCTAAGCAGGGCTTAAACTCAACACTGAGCAACAACAACAACACTGGATTCTAGAGCTAAACAGCGTTTTAGATTGAGGGTTAGATCAATGGTGTTGCCTGGGCCCCTTGGGTGGCAGATTTGTGCCAGAAAAGCACCACGTGTTTAAGCAAAAATAAAAAAAAACTTCACTTGATGCAAGGAATGAAATGGAGCAACTTGTCCAATTTCCCCTGCTTTTTGTAGCTTGGCCCGTCTGAGTTGTGGACCCATGTGCAGTTGCCCTGCTTGCACACTCGATAGCTATCCAAGTAAACGTGGGACGTTGGGCCGACGTTGGTCCAACGGTTACTGGGTTAGAACATCAGGCTCAGAGATCAACTGTGCAATATAACTAGTGTTCAACCTAAACTTATATTTAAGGCTAGAATTAGGCCTAAACTCATCCTGAAGCCAGCGTTTGGGTCTAAACTTGTTTCTGAGCCGAGCATTGTACCTCATGTCTTGAGTCTTGGGTTGACAACCCTGTAGCTCGGGTTGCCACCTTTTCCACAGACCAAAACATGGACATATGTCAGCCCACGTATATTATAAAAACTGTGCTGTTAACCTGTCATATACAGTTCAACGCAATAGTGGTACCAGATTTTGGTACAAATGAACTCTTGCCACCCTAGCACAGATGCCAATTCCTGGACTCTGTGGGTATGACCTAGGTAGAAACATTCTACCTGGAACGTGACCTTGTTTAAAAGGTGAGGCAGGGGGATTAAAAACACTTGGGTGGGCGGGGGGGGGGTGTACAATAGAGTCAATGTTTAACGCAAAACATAAGGCTAACGATACTATCTGGTTTTTTTCTCTATTTTGCAACGTTGAATCGCTGAACTGAAGTGGACACGCACGGCCGCATGTCTCTGTGGATATGGGTGTTCACGGAACTGGCGAACTCTGAAGAAAAAAAGCCCACACTCGTGTTAAATATTGCACCGACATGTTTTGACTTGACTATACAAATGTAGAAGTTTGTGGGGGGTGAGCTTTCAGCAGGGGGGTGGGCTCCCCACTCCGACACTGTGGGGCTGGAGATGGTTCGGAATGCCTGCCTAAGCCTGGGATTAATCGTTCACTCGTTTCTGAGCCAAGGGCAGTGGTTCTCAACTGGCAGGCCGTGGCCTCCATGGGGAGGTGGGCTGGCGGCATGGATACCGTGCAGGATACATTTTGAACGTCAGCACCATGTCGCGGCGACAAAACACGAGACAACGTAAATACAACGTGAACTTCATTGACAAACGCCTCCTCGTTTGACTAGTGGCTTGGGACACGTGATCTTTCGTTGCATAGGGTGGTTGTATATCATAATAAAAAAGTGAAAAGCGGATCATATTAAACCAATTAATATCGTAACAAAAGCAGATATTTTAAGCATTCCATTGTTCTAATAGGACAATGGAATAGTTAATAGAGTACTGTATTCCTACAGGTTTACACGATATCGTTATGGCAATAACAATAATCGACTGATTTATTTATCAAATTTTCCAGTTTGCATGCACGTTTGTGCCTGTGTCTTTCTACATGGCTGAGAGTGCACATGCCAGAAGTGTATGTGTCTTTGACTTTGTACAGAATTATGCACCACTGTGTATCCACCAGCGTGTGCGTCAGTGTTGACCGAGCCTGGCACCTGCTGTGGGCATGCCACCTTCAAATAATGGCAAATGTCGTTTCGTATTTTGTGAGTGTTTCTCCGTGTGTCCATATCTGCAGGTGCCTGTGCGTGTGTGCTTGTGTGTGTGTGCACCTGACAAGTCCTTGAAAGGTTTGGACACGTTTCCATCAATGAGCTCCTTTGGCAGGCAAGGCTGCATTGGCTGGGTCATGTAGCCCGCATGCCCAGCCACTGCATGCCCAAACAACTTTTGTTCGGCCGGATAGAGGGGGCTAAACGGACGTGACACGGGCTAGAGAAGAGATGGACTGATAAAATGCAGAAGGATGTGGAGTTGATTGCACTTGCTGACTGGTACCAGCGGTGTCAAGATCAGGCCCTGTGGAGGACGCTACTGGGTAGTTGGAGGCCGTCGCTCGGCAGCAACAGCGGAGGGCAGAGGAGCGACCCTCACAACAACGTGTGGAGCGCCGGGTGGCTAAAACACAGCAAGTTGGCAAAGTCGGGGGCACAGGTTGTGTATCGGCTAGTCATCTCAGTCATTCCCACCCATAGCACCTGGGTCTGACCCGTGACCTCCTGCCAGCAGGCATTCGACACTTGACGTGGCCTTAAAGTGCATATAGCCTGGCACAAGCGCCACGGTAATGTCATCGCCAATTAGTGGCGAATGGCGGTTGTTATTGTTGTACCTCACATGAGTACCTGGTACGGTGTGTAAACATCGCCAATGGGGAGACAAAACCGGTTAGGCGTGGTGCTTGCCACCCACCCCCTCGTGTACTGTGCCGGTCGTCATAGTTGCTCACTAACAGCACTTGCCTCAACAGTCTGTTGAGGCTATATGGGGGATCTGTGTCTTTGTTGTGCCCGTGTTGGGAGCATAGTTGGTGCATCTGACAGTTATCTCAAGTCACCCCTAGACACAACACCTGGGTATGTCCCGTTACCTGGCAGCAGTGAGCCTTCAATACTTCACAGGATAGCCTCAAAGTGCACCTAGCCTGGCACAAACACTTTGGTGATGTCACTTGTCACTTAGTGGCAAGTGGATGCTACTTGTTATTGTGCCCGTGTGCCCAGTGTATACGGGTGCATGTGTGTGAGTGTATTACCACCCTGATGTGCATAGTCGAGATGCAGTTTGCCACTAAATGGTTAATTCTAATGATCACAATTCAAATTAATGAACGGCCTCCACCAGTATGAGTGGGTATTTCCAGGCTATTTATGATGGCGATACAGTAATTATTAATCCGGTGAAATCGGAACATGCGGGCAGGTCACCTCCCTTGTGTGCGCATGCGTGTACCTGTGTGTGTACGTGTAGGAATCAGTATTGTAGTGCTATGTACCCGGCGACCCGAGTTCGATTCCCGCACACGACTAACACCAGTAACAATTATCTGAAACGGTCCTGGCCTGCCTTCCATAGGTCGGCTCAGCCTCAAATAAGTATCTGGAGCAACATGTAAACGTCGCCACTAGGGAGACAAAGGCGGCCGGGCGTGATATTGGTCACTCACCCCCTTGTGTGCCGTCGCAGCCTTCATAGGTGCTTGCTAACTGCACTTGCCCCAACAGTCTGTTCAGGCTATACGGGGGATATTTGCATTTGTATCTATATATTCGTTTGTGCCGTGTGTGAGTGAGGCTCTGCATGAGTGGAATGATGCGCTGGTGGTCCCCTGTTTTAAGAAGGTGGACTGCACCGACTACAACAACTATCAGGGCACCTCTCCTTAATGTACTGAGAAAGGTCCTGGCAAGGTCTATTTAACATCGTTTTACCAGGCCCACTTAGAAATTGGAGGAATTCCAATGTGGCTTCAGGCCGGTGTAGTCTTGCATGGATGCCATATTCTCTATCCATCTGCTCCAGTAAGGGTTTAGGGAATTTCAACAGCACCTACACCTCTTGCTTGTTTGACCTGGTAAATTCCTACGATGCCATCAAGAGGCCAGGGCCTTGGGTTATCCTTGTTTTTGGCGTTCTTGACTCTCTGTTCACAATCTTCAAGAACTTTCAAGATGGGTGGGTAGGTCGGGTAAAGCTGCATGGCCTGGAGTAGGAGCCTTTTCCTGTTCACCTTGGGGGTGGAGCAGGGATGTCCTCTTTTTCCCCGAGACTTGGCTTTTTTTTTACCCGTAGCTTGAGAAGTTTCCCATGGCTGTACCACAGGAACTTAGAACTTTGTGAAGGAATGGCTCCTTACTGATCAACCTTGTTACGCGTGCCAATAATATGGTAATTGTCGCTTACTCTCAGAAGGAGTTTCCGCTAATAGCTGGTTGCCTTACCATCAGCCCTACTAAAGCAAGGCACCTGTCTGGATAATTCGTGTCATCGATACTCCACTACCTCAGCTCCCCATGAGCACTGGGGCAGTTGTGGATAGTGTGAAGTACCCCATACTTGGGCAGAGTGTGCTCATGCTCAAGCTCCTGTTTGGCGACAGCAGAGGTTTCGCTTCAAATCGGTTGAGCAATTATTATATATTTATTGTCTGCTTAACGCTGCATGAATGCTGCCAGCATTGTAGTTCCACATGTAGTTCCGGTTCTGTTCAGCTACAGTTATGCCCACTGTTCTCTTTGTTTGCGAAATGCGGACCGTTTTACAGGAAAACCTGAACAGTTGTCCCTTGGTTAACGATATGAATCTATGAAAACCATCGTTCATTGAAGTTATTGTTAATATCGAAAAAAGGAAACGCATGTTAAAGGCTTAGTCTGTTCGAAGACGATCGGAAGTTGACCTTTTTCACTTTTAAAAACATGGTTTATAAAATTTAAACATGCAATTTTAAGAAATAAACGTTAAAGGAGCATAGTAAAGCATGAATATGAACAGAAACATGGATAAATAATGAATAAACAGAGCATAACATTTAATTATTACCTTGAGCTAAGAATATAGATGGCTTAAGCGAGCCATTTGTCCTCAAAACGCTCCTAAAAGGGCGTCATTGGTTGGCTGAGGTCTGCTGAGTCCACTTAGGAGCACTCTAATTGGCCGAAATTGGCAGCCGCGTGATATCGTAAAAATCGTTAATCGAAAATGTCTCGTTAATGGTAACAATGGGACCCTATGGGAGGCAGATCATTAATCGAAATATCGTGTATTGATGGCATCGTAAACCGAAGGACCACCTGCACTGGCTTGAAAAATGTATGATGGTTTGCCTACGATCCATCCATGGTTTAACTAGACTGGATTGTGTGAGCATCTCAGATCCTTGAAATGTCCGGATATAGTCTGATGAGTCGGCTAATTTGACAGGCAAAGTTGCGTTGGCTGGGTCATGTAACTTTCCTGCCCAACCACTGTATGCCCCAGCAGCCAAATCGTCACGATACTGGCTCGAGAGGCCATGGATTGGTGTGGTATGGGTAAGAATTGGAGCTGAGTAGACCTGCCAATGACTGGTGCCAGCGGATGTCAGGATCGACCTCTGTGGAGGAGGCTCATGAAGGATGCTGCTCTGGGCAGTGATAGGCGAGGTGTACTTTGAGGTTATTGGGCAGTTGGAGACAGTAGCCCTCCTGCAGCAACAGAAGGAGGAGTGACCCTCAACACGAATGGAGTCTCGGGTGGCCAACATGGAGAAAGGCAGCAACAGTGGGTAGCACAGGTGGTGCAACTGGCAGTCATCTCAGTCGGTCAAAACCATAACACGTGGGTTTGTCCAGTGACCTCCCGCCGGCAAGCCTGACGACACACTTCGCGTGGCTTGAAAATGTACCTGCCCTGGCACAGCCGCGGTGGTGACGTTACCGCCACTTAGTCGTGAATGGCGACTTGTTATTGTGTGTGTAAATGTGTGTTCAAGAGCGTGTGTGTGTGTGTGTGTACTGTGTACAGACTTGTTTGGTACAGTGCAGCCACGATTGTTAACTTCCGTGTGCAGCTAAATGTGGGTAGCCTCAGTTGTGGGGGAGCACGACGCGTGCCTGCTCCCCCCCTGTCGTGCACAAATCTTGCACACTCATACCTGTACACACACGTAGCACAATGACGAAAATCCCTCTTATAGCATTCACAGACTTTTGGGGCAAGTGATGTAAGCGAGCAGCTATGAAGGCCGGCATGCTACGTGAGGGGGTGGATGGGCAGCACCACGCCCGACCGTCTTTGTTTCCTCAGTGGCCAATTTTACACACCACACTGGGTAGTCCATTTAGGACTGAGTCGACCTCGGGAAAGCCCAGAACTGCTTTAGATAATCGTCACTGGTGTTGGCCATGAGCAGGAATCGAACTCGGATCGCCAGGTTCATAGTGCAGGGTGATAACTGCTACACTACCTCTCCCCACACACGTACACACCTCAGAATACACATACACACATGTACCACATACACATGGTTCACAGTAGGGCTGAACGATTTGGGGAAAATATCTAATTGCGATTTTTCTGACAGATATTGCGGTTTGATTTGCGATTAAATTTTTTGAAGTCAAGCTTCAGTTCAATATTCACTGCGTGATAGATTTATAAACACGTTATTGAGCATTACCACACGATACCATCAACATATGAACTGCTCTATGTATTACAATGCAAGGATGAGAACTTAAAATATATGAATTGCTTCCAACATGTATTTATTAAAATGTTTTAATTGAAATAGAACAATCAAACATAGAACAATTGTTAAGTTAAATAAAAAAAGTTATAATAATAAAAAATAAAACAATTCCAATCAGAAAGTAATCGGACTTTTCAAATCGCAAAAAAAATCGCAGCCTTTGCGATTTGCTAATCGCATTATTTCAAATTTCGATTTGAAATCGATTAATCGTTCAGCCCTAGTTCACACACACACCTTAATTACACACCACACAGTCACTTATACACAAAGACTTAAATGTCCCATTTAGTCTTATTGATCATAGGGACAAGTACTGTTAGTGAGCACCTATCAAGTCTGGCTGAGTACAGTAGGTTTTGGCGTGGCCAGAATCACAACCAATCACCTTTGTCTTCCTTGTACTGATGTTGACATACAACACTATATACTTATTTAAGGCTGAGTCGACACGATTTATCATTGAAACTGCGCGTCTTGACTTGGGGTTGAACATGTACACCTATACAGCGGTAGCTGAAATTACACGCAATGCACACTTTCAGGTTCTTATATGTGACCCTTATGTGGCCTGTGTCACTTTCATATGTCCTCTTTCCCTGGATCTCCCTGTTGCTTGGTCCCTCTTGGGGACATCCATTTAGTACGTACGCATGCACGGGGAGGGGGGTTAACCCAAATGCGTACGCTTGCGTATGGGGGGTCTACTGACAATGTGCGTACGCATAGGAAACGAGGGGGGGGGAGTGAAGCCTCGATAATAATTTGTCTACATTGGCCTTCAAATGAGTTTGATAGTCCGGCGGTGGACTATCTGTTTGCTTAAACACGTTAATATTATTAAGCCTTGATCGTTTCTGCGTGGATTAAATATCGCCCGTTCTATAGGATTCGGGGGGTGCGTCAGGCGTACGTACGCAGGTGGGGGCGGGGGGTGTAAAAAGTCCGCGTGCGTACAGGGAGGGGTCAAGTTTTAACAGATTTTTGCGTACATACTAAATGGATGGCCCCTTTCCTCGTGTCACTCCATGCCCGTCTCTGTGTGTGCCCGTATCCCATGTTGTGTGCACACGTGTCTCCCCCCCCCCCCCCGAGTGCCCCATTGCTCCCCGTGTGTTCCGTCTATGTGCGCTTGTGACCCGAGTGACTGCGTGTGTGTGTCCTGCGTGACCCCATGTCCCGTGTGTTGTGTGTCTCGTGTCCCAACGTCCCCTGTATCCCCTGTCCCGTATCCCTGCAGATCTCCCACGTTCTCTGCATCTCCAGTACATCTCCTTGTCACGTGTGTTTTTCCGTGTCCTTCGCGCCCTGCGTCTCATGTCCGGTGTTTCCCATGGTCCCCGTTTCTCCTGGCAGCATGAGTAGGGAGGTGTTGCTGCAGGATCTGCTCATGAAGAGGTCCCAGCAGCGGAAAATCACGAGTCCCTGCAACTTCAAGGAGCGCGTGTTCATTCTCACCAGCGATCGGATCTCCTACTACGAGGGCACGCTGGAGGTGCCGCTCCGCGCCCCGCTCACCCCCAGCACCCGCCACCACTCGCCAGCACTCACTGACACTTGATAAAGATTGCCACCACTTACCAACAATCACCTGCCTCAAAACTCACCAACACGTGCGTGGAGTAAAAAAACACACGGAATAAAATGCAACAACACTCCAGCACTCAAAAACACGTTTAATCACTGACACTCGCTCAACAGCACGAACACTTTCCACACTAAGAAACTTACATGTAACGAAGACAATTATCCCCCATGTAGCGTTAGATTACTGTTGGGGCGATTTCGGCTTCGTGATCACCGATAAAGGCCTGCGTGGTACACATCGGGGGTAGTGTGGTCAGCACTGCGCCCGGCCGCGTTTGTTTCCCCAGTGCTGAATTCTTTTGTTACACACACTACACCAGATACAAGTTTTTTGTTGCTGATTCGACCCAGGCGAGGCCCATGACCAGTTCAGATATTTTCCAATGATGTTAGCAGTAGCTGCAAATCAAACCTTAGTTCACCGGGTTTTGTAGCGCACACTGCGCTAACTACTGCACTATGCCACCACTTCCTACTCACACGCGCAACAAACAAGCTCACTCGCACCCATCGCAATGGCTCGGTGGATGTGTGTGATGTGCGGAGAGCGGTAGCGTCGTGGTTAGGGCACCGTGCTACAAACCCGGCAATCCAAGATCGATTCCCAATTGCGACCAGTATCAGTGGCGAATATCTAAACTGTTGCTCTGCTTCCACGAGGTCGACTCGGCCTTAAATAAGTCCCTGGTGTGGAGTGTATAAAACATCAGTACTGGGAGACAAAGGTGGCCGGCTATAGTGCTAGCCACTCACTCTCTCATGTGCCGTTCCAACCTCCATAGGTACTCGCTAACAGCACTTGTCCCGACAGTCTGTTAAATACAATACAGGGGGGATCTTTGTCTTTATCTTTGTGGATTTAAGCAAAGTAAGGTTGGGGAGGGGAATTTTCACACAAATCTCAAGTTTGTGTGGGAGGATGCATTGTCCACCTGGAATCAAGGGCTGTTATCGTCTTCGCTCACTAAAGAATGTGCATGCAGACCGTAGAACCTTGACACTCGGTGGGGGGGTGGGTGGTAGTCGTGCGACAACGCATGCAGGCCACGTGAGCATGCAGGTATTCACGGTGCCAGATGGACAGACAGATACATCCTCCATGTAGGTATTTCGTGCTGCAGATAAACACTTTGATTCATAGAGCAATGCACATGCGCAGATGTCTGAGACGGGTTTGGCAGCAGAGTTGTTGCCCTGGATCAGTCGAGCGGCTTTATCATTTCATCGCCTGCTCAACGCTGTGAGGAAGCACCCTTACCTCTTGCTCCACAAGAAGCTCCAGGTCTTCTCATCCATAGTTATGCCCTCCCTTCTGTATGCTTGCAAAACATGGGCAGTCTTTTCAGGAACACTTTCCCCCGCTTGAAACATACAGGCTGGCCTTTATACGAGTCACCCTGCGTATAAGGAGCGCACAGATCATTGTGAGGCGCTCACAGATCATTGAACCGATATGGACACAGTACCACCCGTGAGTTCCTCCGCCAGACAAGGCTGAATTGGCTGGGTCGTGTATCCCACATGGCCAGCCACCACATACCCAAGTAGCGATGGGGGGGCTAAACGGGCGCAGCACAGGTTAGAGAAGAGATAGGCTTTGGTACAGGAGAATTTGGAGGTGAGTGGACCTGCCAATGATCAGTACCAGCAATGTCAAGATCGGTCTCTGTGGAACAGGCTCATAAAGGATGCGACTAGGCAGTTTGAGCTTGGCCTGTGACTTCCTGTCAGTGTCCCTAGCCTGTCACTGCTATTTGGTAGAAGATGGTATTTGTTGTTCATGTAGTATTCGACAACAGGACCCTGCAGGGTGGGCTGGTAGGAATAATACTAATGCCGGTACAGGGATATCGACCGGGTATAGAGGAGTTATAAAGAAAATTATTTGTGCATGGGGGGTGAGCGATGACGTCCACACCCCCCTCCCCACTGACTCGCGCGCCCTAGAGCAAGGATTGCAACAGGCGATGTCATTGGCTGCGCCGGATGCGACGGCCATCTTGTTTAGTTCATTTAGTTCACGGATCGCAAGGGGAGCGGGCGGCCATCTTGTCGGACAGACGGACGGCCTCGCAAAGCCTGTCGCAGTAGGCCTCGCGAAGCCTCCTGCACTAGGCCTTGCGAAGCCTCCTGCAGTAGGCCTCGCGAAGCCTTCTGCACTAGGCCTCGCGAAGCCTTCTCTGCAGTAGGCCTCGCGAAGCCTTCTCTGCAGTAGGCCTCGCGATGCCTTCTCTGCAGTAGGCCTCGCGAAGCCTGCCGCACTAGGCCTCACGAAGCCTGCTTGCACTAGGCCTCGCGAAGCCTTCTCTGCAGTAGGCCTCGCGATGCCTTTTCTGCAGTAGGGTTCGCAAAGCCTGCCGCACTAGGCCTCGCGAAGCCTGCCGCACTAGGCCTCGCGCTGTGCTTTTCGTGCACAAATAAGGCGATTAAATGTATCTCGTCTCTGTGTTAATAAATGTATCTTGTCTCTGTGTTAAAAAAACGTGCTGCGTTTCAGTAAAGTAAATTTGAAGCGAAGTTTAAAGTTTCACCGTGAGGCGCCGGAAGCGACGGCCATCTTGTTTCGTTCACAGATCGCAGGGGGAGCGGGTGGCCATCTTGTCGGACAGACGGACGGACGGACACATTAATCTATTGGTGGTCTGGTCCACTTCGTTCCTACCAGTATAATGTTATCTGTAATGTGGTGTGGTGGTTGATGTAGTGTGGGGTGATGTGGCTTGTTGGGATAGATGATATAGTGTGGTGTGGTTCGTAAGCGTAGGATGGGGTGCTGTGGTGATTGAGGTGTGTGTTAGTCGGTGATGTATTAGGTTGTGATATATTATATGGTGTGTGGTAGTTATTGATGTGGTGTGGTGAGTATTCTGGCGAGTGGTGTGGTTAGTGATGTGATGAGTCGTGTGTTTGGTTTGCTGAGTGCTGTAGTATGTGTTGGTGTGGTGAGTGATGTGGTGCATTGGTGTGGTGTGCGCACAGAGACTGGGCTCACGGAAGGGTGTGGTGGAGTTGAATAAGGTGCAGTGCGTAGCGAGCATCACCACGTGCTCCGAGGGGGGCACACCCGGGAATGGCTGGTACCCCTTCCAGGTAACCCTTCCACACACACACACACGTGTACCATGTGCAGCACACACACATGTACCATGTGCAGCACACACATGCAGGTGTACTGTGTGCAGTGCACACACGTGTACCGCATGCAGCACAAAGACAAAGATCCCCGTATAGCCTTAACAGACTATTGGGGCAAGTGCTGTTAGCAAGCACCTATGCAGGCTTGCATGGCACATGGCATGAGACACGAGTGGGTAGGTGTCCAGCACCACGCCCGGCCGCCTTTGTCTCCCTAGTAGCGATGTTTGCACGCCGGACTAGGTACTCAGGAGCGTTTCAGATAATAGTCAGTGGTGTTGGCTGTGAGTGGGAATCGAACTCGGGTCGATGGGTTCGTAGTGCTCCCCAGACACATACACACGCACACACGTGTACCATGTCCTACTGCTGTGACTCCTGGCGCAGGTCGTGCACGAGGAGGCGACTCTCTACATCTTCACTCTTCAATGAGTCGGTGCGGAACAAGTGGGTCAACACGCTCAAGGATGGTGAGGGGGGCACAGGGAAATACTGGTGGGGGCTCGGGAAGGTATGGGGAGATGCATGGAACCACATGGAGCAATGGGGAGTTGATTGGAGAAATGGGAAGACAGAAGGAGGCATGGAGAGTTGATATCCTGCACCTTCGATTAGCACTGTTGGTTTCATACAGTGGAAAAGAAGTTCAATCATTCATACATACATTGGAAAAAACACAGCGAGACATGGAGGCATGAGGACTAACATGGACATATGGGGATACGCAGGGTACCACCAAGGGGAGTTGTTTAGGTGAAATGGGGAGACACGTGGAGGCATGATGAGCGGAATATAGGTACAGGGAGACACTGGGAGGCATGGCAGGAGAATGGGAGTAGGAGGAGACACAGGAACACATGGGAGATACAATAGCACTCAAAAGGTCACATGGGGGCATATATTGGGCACTGGGTGGCACTCGCCTTAGTTTTTGGTCCTGTGCCAGTGGTGCAAATTCCACATTCCCACGATGGGACCCAGTCTCATTAACTTGAACTCTTCAACAAAAGCCGCCGTATCTGTCCCCCACCTGTTCCCACGCAGTTACGAGACAGAACCAGTACCTGCTGTCCAAGTTCCACCCCAGCCTGTGGGGCAACACAAAGTGGCCCTGCTGTGGCCAACCCGACAAGAAGGCCATCGGCTGCGTGGTGTACACACACCACTCTGACGGTGCGTGGTGGTGCATGGTGCAGGTGTTGGTTAGATTATGTATATAGTGGGGAGTGGTGGCACGGTGGTTGGCGTGCTGTGCTATGAACCTAGTAACGCGAGTTCGATTCCAGCTCACGCCCACCAACACCAGTGACAATTATCTGAACTGGTCCTGGGCCTCCCCTAGGTCGACTCGGCCTCAAATGAGTACCTGGTGCAGCATGTAAACATCGCTACAAGGGAGACAAAGGCGGCCAGGCGTGATGCTGGTCACCCACCCCCTCGTGTGCTGTGCCAGCCTTCATTAGCGCTCGCTTACAAGCATTTGCCACAACAGTTTGTTGAAGGCTATATGAGGGATTTGTCTCTTTCTTTTGGTGTGTGGTGTACACATCACCATGTGGGCAATGTTTGGTTGTATGGTGGTAGTGGATCGTGTGCGATGATGTGTGGTTGTGCTGGTAGTGGTGGTGTGGTTGTCGTGATTGCAGTGGTTACTGTGTGCTTGTCGTAATTACTATGTTACGTTTGTCCTTCCTGCTGTCTCTCTTTGTGCAGTCAAATCTTTGATATACCAGAAACCCCTGCCACCAATTCCGGACTGAAGAGCAAAACACTGGATCAGGTACACATACAAAAACACGTACATTCATTTACACATATGCATTTTACCATCAACAACAACAGCCGCTAATCCCCACTAAGTGGTAGTGATGCCACCGGAGTGCTTGTGCCAGGCTAGGTGTACTTTAAGGCCACGTGAATTGCAGAAGGCTCGGTGCTGGCAGGTCACAGGACAGACCTAGGTGCCATGGGTTGACTGACCGAGATGACTGGCAGATATACCACCTGTGCTACTGCACTTTGCCAGCTTGTTGCGTTTTGGCCGCCCGGCACTCCGTTCTATACCACGACTGTCGCTTCTACTGCCCTCCGTTGCTGCCTGGATCCCAACTGCCCAGTCACGTCCTTCACAAGCCTCCTCCACAGGGGCCGATGTTGACACTGTTGATATCAGACAGCTGGCAAGTCCAATTTGCTCCAATCCTTCTATACCACATTGGTCCATCTCTTCTCCAGCCCGTGCTGCGTCCATTTAGTCCCCTGGCCAAATATAAGCAGCTTGAGCATGAGGTGGATGGGTATTCGGGAGCTACATGACCCAGCCAGCACCTACCAGAGGAGCTTCACCTGCCGGAGGATCTCACCAATGGGACTGTGTCTGTATATCTTTAAACGACCATGTAAATGCATAAAATGTACACACGAGGGGGCTGTATGCACGGCAGTGTTCAAATAAGAACAATCCAGTTTTTAAATGCATGGCTACCTCGTTCATGAATAAATGAAGTAGAATATTCACTGTATAAATCTTGTAGCGGTTTTGTCATTTGTAAACTCTCTTCCCATTCCTATAATGTTTCCACTCGAGATTTGGGATTACAGTAATCGTTTAACTGCTGTTGATGCGTTCCTGTATAGTGCCGCGTGAAGAGAAAAACACTTTAAGCGGAAACAGTATGCCCATAAATAATGTAACGATACAGTTTGGTGAGATACGATGTACGCACACACAGTAATATGGCGGGGACAAATTACTGCCTTACTGTATCATACCTCTCAGCCACGCAGTTCAAGAAAGTAGTTCGTCGTCAACCACTCAGAAACTGCGTGATAACGGGCATGTTCCGCGTTACATATGGGTGCATTCTGCATCTTGCCAAAGTGTTCCCTGGTGGAAGAACCGCGTTATAGCGAAAATGCGTTGTTTCAACACTGCGTTAAGCGAGGGCTTACCGTAGTTTTGGTAAAATGTGTAAAAATCCACGAACTTTGGTTGTGGTGGGGATACAAATTTTGCCCAAATCTCCCCATGTCTCTCCACATCTTCCCTTGTCTCCCCGTGTCTCTGTCGGCACAGGATGTCTGCTGGGCGTCCCCCATGCGCCGCCTCCCGCCCCCGCCACCCCCAGTGGAGGAGCCCTCCCATCAGCTTGTGGCGCTTTTTGACTTTGGAGGGCTGGAGCCGCACGACCTCCCGCTTATGCGGGGGTCGTTCTATGAACTCGTGGACAACCACGATCCCCACTGGTGGAAGGCACGCAACGAACACGGGTACGGGGGCATATACGGGGGGGGGGGGGGGGGGCACGGTGGGATGTGGAGGAGGCAAGGAGAAAAAGAGGGAGATGCGAGGAGACACTGGGAGCCACGATGGGTGTAGAGGCAACACGGGGAGATGCAGAGAGGCACGAGAGATGTCAGGTGGTGGCACGATTGTGACGAGCATGAGGATGGGAACACACAGGGGTCACGGAGACTCGTAGGGAGACACGGAGCGGAATAATGGGGACATAGGTGGACATGGGGAGATACACACTGATAGCATGTGTGTGACCAGTATGGGTACAGGGACAGAAAGATAACACACAGGTATTGCTCTCGCGGATGAACAGAAACAACTCACTCCTAACCTTAATGCTCGCTCTAACCCCAGCTCAAACCCTAACCCTGATATATGACTGATAGATTGCCATGGTGGTGAGATGTTAAATACCTTTCCTGGTATGCAGGAGGTCGTGGGTTCGATCCAGACCCTGACGTCTGTATATTTGGAGTTTGCGTGTTCTCCCTCCTTGTGGTCGTGCGGATTTTTCTCCGAGTCCTCCTTTTTAATTCCCTATAGTATTTGGCTACTATGAAATTCCACATGATAAGCCACTTCATTGAGCTATGTGGTACGGTGTGTAAACATCATCACTGGGGAGACGAAGGCGGCCAGGCGTGGTGATGGCCACCCACCTCATGTGCCGTGCTGGCCTTCATTGGTGCTCCCTAACAGCGATTTGCCCCAACAGTCTGATAAAGACTTATACGGGAGATATTTATCTTTGTGTGCACATTTGTGTGTGTGTGCATGCATGCAGGCAGGAGGGGTACGTACCGAGCAGCTACGTAAGCATCGTGACCGGGAACATCGTGCAGGAATCTGAGTGAGTCGCTTGCCCCTTTAAAAATACTCCTTCACACGCTACACCAGCGGTCAGCAACCAAAATAACAAGAACAGCCATGTTTCGAATTCGGTAAAGAAATTCAACATTTCAAGGGCTGCAATGCATGTGAATATGAGACAGTCCTTCCCACCCGCACCTCCAATTAGCACGGTTGGCTTCATATGGTGCAACATAAGATTAAGATACATACGGTCCTTCATAAATAACGTCACGCAGTAGTCATTAAAGAGCCACATGCGGCTCAGGAGCCGCAGGTTGCCAACCACACACCCTGACAAAAAAGCTCACCAAAACATATACACACTCAGATATACAACAACAGCCAGCGTTTTCTAAGTAGCGGTGACATTACAATGGAACTTGTGCCAGGCTAGGTGCACGTGGAGGCCACGTGAATTGCGGATGGTTCACTGCTGGCAGGAAGTCACGAGACAGACCCAGGTGCTTTGGGTTGACTGACTGAGACGATTGGCAGATGTATCACGTGTGCTCCCCTACGATACCAGCTTGCTATATCTTATCCACCCGGCTGTTCATCTGTTGTTGTGAGCATCGCTCCTCTGCTGCCCGTTGTTGTTGAAGGGCGACTACTTCCAGCTGCCCAGTAGCGTCCATCACGAGCATCCTCCACAGAGCCCAATCTTGATACCGCTAATACCAGTCAGCGGCAACTCCAATCGGCTCCAAGTCTTCCTGTACCATATAAGCCCATCTCAGATATACCAAGACACAAACCGACACATACCGATAAGGACACACACACCCGTGTGCTGTGTGTAACAAGTATTGTCGGGGTGTGTGGTGTGTGTCTAACATGTTGTAGGTGTGTGTGGTGAGTGTGGAATAGGTATTATAGGTGTGTGTGTGGTATGTGTGTAACAGGTATTATAACAGTGTGGTGTGTGTCTAATCAATTCTATAGGTGTTCATGGTGTGTAGCGTATGTATGTTGAACTTCTTTTGCACCGTACAAAGCCAACAGGTACTATATAGGTGTGCACGGTGTGTGTGTGTGTAACAGGTGGTTTTGTAAAGACGTCACGAGAGTCCGCGCTGAACAGCTTTTAAAACAACAGGTAACAGCACACACCACGCCCACAACATGTCGTGACACTACACCGCTTCACTATATTAGCACCGCACTGGGTCAACCACATTCCACCAAACCATCCCAACCTCGTCACATGACAATGCGATCATTTTCCGATGGTTCTAGGACTGATCCGATTATGGTTTATGAATCGTCTGTGACCGTCGTTTGAACCACATGCCGTGTGTCGGTGACCGTGCCGTGGCTGCGGTGGTGTTGTGCAGGGTAAGGACGGGGGCTACATGGTGAGAGACTCGAGTCAACCGGGCAAGTTCACCGTGTCCGTGTTCACCACCAAGCCCACGTACGTGTCTCGGTGTCCCTGGGTCCCAATGTCCCCGTGTCTTTCTGTCTCCGTGTCCCCCTGTTCTTTTGTGTCTCTTGTCTCCGTGTCCCAGTCTCCCTGTCCTCCGTGTTCCCGCGTCTCTCTGTATCTCAGCATATCTATCCGTGTGTCGCCATGTTTTCCCTTGTCTCTGTCCCTGGATATTGGTGTCACCATGTCCCCGCGTTGAGCCCGTGTCTCCTCTCTGTCTCCTGTCATCCCCGTGTGTCTCCAGGGAGACGATTAAGCATTACCACATCAAGGAGAACGTCCAGGGTCAGTTCTTCCTGGCAGAGAAGCACGTGTTCTCCAGCATCCCAGAACTCATCATGTACCACCAACACAATGCCGCGGGTACGGGGGAACACATGGGAACACGGGGACTCGGGTGAACACACGGGGAAAGCACAAGGACACGGGCACACATTGGGACACACACACATAGGAACACACAGAGACGCAGGGATATAAGGGAACATACGGGGCCATGGGGGAACTCACGGGAACACACAGGAACACACGGAGACACAAACGGTGACATGGCGGGGACATACGGGGAGTCACAGGGACATGCATGGATACACAGCAACATGGGAGGCACACAGAGACAAGATGGCATCAACTAGGGGCTACGGGGGCACAAGGGGATTCATTGGGATGCAGGACACTAGGACATACGAAGACATGGAGATACATATCGGGACACATAGAGACTTGCACAAGTATTGTAAGTGTGTGTGTAAATATCTGTTGTAGCGGTAGTGCAGCGGTTAGCACGCTGGTTAGCACGCTGCACTATGAACACAGCTAATTGTGTTTGATTCTCGCTCATGGCCAACACCAGTGACGATTATCTGAATCGGTTCTGGGCCTCCCCTAGGGCGCCTCCGACTCAAATGAGTACCTGGAGCGGTATGTAAATGTCGCCACAAGGGAGATAAAGGCGGTCGGACGTGGCACTGCTGGTCACCCACCCCTCATGTACTGTGCCGGCCCTTATAGGTGCTCAATAATAGCACTTGCCCCACCAGTCTGTTCAGGTTATATGGGGAATATTTGTTTTTGTCTTTTGTCGGAGCAAAAGTGTAGTGTTTAGCACAATACGCTACGAACCCAGCAAGCAAAGTTCGGTTCCCGCTCAATGCCAACACCAGTAGTGAATATATGAACCAAGCAATGGGGAGACAAAGGCGGCTGAGAATGGTACAGGCTACCCTACCACCTTGTGCACTGTGCTGGCTTCAGAGGTGGTGTAGCTGCGACCACCTATTCAGGCCAGCACAGTGCATGAGGTAGTGGTGAGCCGGCCTGAGTAGGTGCTCGCTAATAGCACGTGCCCCAGCAGTCTATATGGCTAAAGGGGGATCTTTGTCTTTATGCATATGTGCAGGTCTCGTCGTGAGGTTAAGACATCCTGTGAATCATCAGAGTATCGGGGCTCCTACAACCGTTGGATTCAGCTACCGTGAGACATCACCACCATCACTGATCACATCATTACTATCACCATCATCACCACTGTCATCATTATCACCACCACCACCATCATTATTACTACCACCGTCATAGCTGTCACCAACACTTCGTCGAATCTGCAAGAGCATTGGCATCATCACCTTAAGTGCATGTGTGTGACTGTACATTGTGTCCACTGTATGCTTGTTCATCTTTGTGACTATGTGTGTGACCACATGTGTGTGGCCTTAACGTGCACATAGCCTGGCACAAGTGCCGTGGTGACGTCACCGCCACTTCGTGGCGAATGGCGGTTGTTGTTGTGGCCATGAGTATGTGTGTGTGTGTGCATGACCGCGGCGTGTCTGTGTCTGCGAGTAGAGAAGTGGGAGATCGACCCCCAGGAGTTGACGTTCACGCACGAGCTCGGCAGTGGACAGTACGGGGTCGTGAGGCTCGGTGAGGTCACCCCCCGCTCTCCCGCCCTCATTCATCGATGAGGATTCGTCATCACAGCACCCTGCGTCATTTCATCAAGAACAATTCGTCAGCCCTATGGTTAATTGGTAGTTACATGATCTTCACCCAGAACCAAATCACGAAGAATGTGCCCGACCTCGTTATATTTCGTGTGCTACACCGGCTCCCTCTAGTGGAGAGGCCCTCCTGCCAGCAGTGGTGGAAGCAATCAATTGCAGGGCTGCACATTGACCTTTTTCACCATTTGCGTGCAATCGCAAGCCTTTGACCAAATCATCCGGAATGCGTTTGAGCCCGTTAGATCTCCTAAGCTAAGCTGGTTTGAGCCTGATGGTCTTTGGATGGCTGACCCACGCTACCTCTCTGGCCTCTCCATGTGTGCTGAAGAAGGGCCATTGCCCGAAATGTCGGCAATTATATACTTTGCTTTATAAGGCCACAGACGTAACAGCGATACACGCGGTTGCTCCTCACACGGTTGTCTGGCTTGACCACCTGAATACTAAATTGTAGTTGTTGCTCTGCATCTACATCACCCATATCAATGATGAAGATTAGTGCTACTTCCATCACCCCAATGAAGCGCTCGTATATTGCTGATATCAAAGAAATAACACCGTCCGAAACGCATCCCCATATATCCAGTGGTATAAAAGAACTATTTTAGCGCTGATTCGGTTCGTGCTTACTTCTCCAGGAACGCATCTTGAGCGTTAAGCGAGGTCTGCCTGTCATTTTGGGGTCTGCGTGATTATGTTTCGTGCAAAATTCCTTTGGTGCCACCTAAATAAAACGAGTGCCAATTAAAAGAGATTTTCACTTCAGGTGTTTTATGCAACGGGCCACTGATGAATAGTTACTGATCCTAATTAATCACGATTGATCCTGATTCATTATACAAACATCATTGTTTGTATAAAAAAAACCTGTCATAGATGTACAGTCTGTTCTCCTGTAACGCGATAGTTGCGTTCCTGAAGAACACCGCGTTATGGAAAAATCGCGTTAGAATGAATAACATAGGGTAAAGGACAGTCCGCGATAACACGTGAGATGCATATGCAGGCTGAACAAAGACTGAGGCGTGTCAATAGCATCTAAAAGCATCCAGCAGCATCCCGCCTTGGTGATGCTACGACCGAGGCAGCCGCACAAGCACTTATTCCTACTCGCGCGACGGAGTTCTGTTCACTCGGTCACGTTATATCCAATTCGCATCCGCGTTCTAAGAAATGTGTTCCCTGATGCATTCATCGCGTTTTATCAAATTCGCGTGATGAAAACCGCGTTAAAGCAGAACTGACTTTGTAGAAATTATTTCGCGCCATACGTAGCGAGCTGTGATAATAGGAGGTTGTTGATCCTGATTAATTGCTGACTAATTGCTGATTAATTGCTATTGATCATCATTACTGTGCGTGATTCATCCTCATTGATGCTGATGAATCGGTATAGATCCTGATTCGTCGTTGCTGGATCTAATGAATTGTTAGGGCAGTGGAAAAGACGAAAGTTAGTTGCTGTCAAGATGATCCAGGAGGGAGCCATGTCCGAGGAGGACTTCATCGAAGAGGCCAAGGTCATGATGTGAGTAAACCACACACGCAACCATAAGCAACCACATGTCACGATATGTAATCACGTGTGGCCACGCGCAATTATACGCAATTGCTCTTGTGCAACCGCACGCAGATCATTGCACATATGATCACATGCCTGTCCGCACAAAACCACGTGCAACCACACACGAACAACAGCACACAACCGTATGTAACTTCACACAACTGCACGCAACCCTGTGCGATAATCGCAGGCAACAGTGCCCTACCGCTGCTTTTTCTGCGTCTGCCGCTGCTACTGCTGCCACTACTGCTGCTGATGACGCTGTCATCACTGCTCCTTCTGCTGCTGACGCTACCGCTGTTGTCGCGGCTGCTCTCAGGTTCTTGCTGTTGCCACTGTCGTCGCTGCTGCTGCTGCTTCACAAAACAAAAAATGTGGGTGGAAATTAACCCGCTGCTGTACTGCCTTCATACCCTGGCACACCGGGGGATGGCAGCCTCGTCGACGGTCTCAACGCCAAAGCTGATGGTCGTTGCGCCACCCCTTGCTGTTGCTCGTGCGCGTGTGCGTGCGCCACAGGCAGTTGTCGCACCCGCGGCTGGTGCAGCTGTACGGGGTGTGCACGCAGCAGCGGCCGCTGTGCATCGTGACGGAGTACATGGCGGGGGGGTCGCTGCAACTTTTCCTGAAGGCTCAGCGTGGCTCCACAGTGCCCGAGCTCATGGCCGAGATCTGCTTAGACGTGTGCGAAGCAATGAGCTACCTGGAGGCGAAGATGTTCCTGCACCGCGACCTGGTGCGACCCCTGCGCTTGTGTGTGTGTGTAAGAGAATGATATGTGTGTGTGCGACCCCCTGTGCAGTTAAACTGCAGCAAGTTGGCACAATAGCGGGCACAGCTGGTGCATTTGCCAGTCATCTCCGTCAACCCATAGCACCAGGGTCTGTCTCGTGACCACTTGTCAGTGAGCCTTCCACAACTTCACGTGGCCTCAGTGCACCTGGCCTGGCACTGAGTGGGGTGACATTGTTGTGTGTGAATTGCGTGTGTGTGTTTGTGAAAGTGGTGACCGGTCGTGGAGCGATTGGCGCGCTGCGGTACGAACCCGGCTACCCGAGTTCGATTTCCGCTCACGGCCAACACAAGTGACGATTAACTGAACTGGTCATGGGCCTCTCCTAGGTCGACTCGGCCTCAAATGAGTACCTGGTGCACTGTGTAAACATTGCTACTAGAAAGACAAAGGTGGTCAGGCGTGGTGCTGGCCACTCACCCCCTAGTGTGCGGTACAGTACTTTGCCCTCTTGTTTAAGTGCATACGGGTCAGGAGATATGGATCGGTTACGTAGAAATTGACAAAGAATACGTGGAATAAAAAAAACTAAAGAGTGCACAAAGAAGGATGGAGAGGTGAATGCTAAGTATGATACGGAGAGACACAATGAGGCACTTGTGGATCTGAGAGCATCATATTAACTGTTAAGAAAAGTGAGATTGGGCAGAACATGTCACTCAGGGACGATAGCTGGTGGCTGAGAATAACGATGGGGTGGCAACCAAGGAGAAAGCATTGAGGAGATGGAGCGACGAACTCTACTCGTGTGCTGTGGCTAATATGGATTGTTTAATATCAGGATGGGTGGCAGCTTGGGGGGAGGCCTTTATCCAGCAGTGGATTGGTCACGGCTGACCACCACGGTGACAATAACCTTGCGTGTGTTTGTGTGTCAGGCCGCACGGAACTGTCTGGTGGGAGAGGGTAACATTGTGAAAGTTTCGGATTTTGGAATGACGAGGTGAGACACGTGTACACCCACCTCCTCGTACACCTCATCATACCTCAATCCAATTATGCCTCATTCACAACACACCTCATTGCTATATCACACCATTTCACACACCCAACACCTCCTTACTCACTCCCTCATAACACAAGAGTCACACCTCATCACGCAATCACACCCAATTAACAGTGATATTTCATCAGTCCCACCTTCATGCAATTACACCTCAACATATGTTATCTCACGTCGTCTCATCTCATTAGAATCCATCGCACTTCACTCCCAGAGTCATAGCTCATCGTAGCCACAACCCATCGCTCATCACACAGTCTCATCATATCTCATCACATCTCACTACGACCCATCATATTTCATCACACAGCCATCCGTGTCCGTACTCGTGTGTGTGTGTGTGTGCTCCTGCGTGCGTGCGTGCCCCTATGAATGCCTGTGTGTGTGTGCGCTCCTGTGGGAGTCCGTGCTTGTGTGCCTGTCCCCATGTGTGCGTGTGCATCCCGGCACAGGTACGTGCTGGATGATCAGTACACCTGCTCGATGGGCGCCAAGTTCCCCGTCAAGTGGTCCCCACCGGAGGTGTTCCAGTACACACGCTTCAGCACCAAGTCTGACGTGTGGTCTTTTGGTACGGACACAATGCACACACGGCTGCACACACGGCTGCACGCAGAGATGTCGGTGATGACGATGACGATGGTGATGGCGGTGATGGTTATGACGTTGGTGTGCAGGCGTGTTGATGTGGGAGGTATACACGGAGGGACACATGCCCTTCGAGGGATGGTCAAACCAGCAGGTGGTGGATGAGATTCTGCGTGGCTGCCGCCTGTACCAGCCGGCGCTGTCCCCTCCCACCGCCTACAGCATCATGCTGGACTGCTGGCAAGAGGTTTGCAAAACAAACGCACGTGTGCACAAATGTGCATGCCCATGCACTGCCATGCAAATCCACGTGCACACAGGTGCACACCTATGCCCTCGTCCACACACACCCATGCACTCATAAATATCCACACGTGTGCGTACAACTGTCCTCGCCTGCGTACACCCCTGTGCCGATCTGTGTACACCCCTGTGATGATCTGCGTACACCTTTGTGCTCACCTGCGCACACCGCTGTGCTCACCTGCGTGTGCTGTCCGTTTTCCCCACCCCATAGAAGCCGGAGTCGCGCTGCTCCTTCATTGAGCTGCTGCCCCGCATCCGGGCGCTGTGCGTGCAGGACTACAGCGAGTAGCAACACGCGGGGAGACGCACGGAGAGAGACACTGGGAGAGATGGAGACACGTGGGGAGATACATGGGGAAATGCAATGAAGAGACGCTGAGATATATGTTAAAACATGGCGGCACACTGCAGGACACACAGAGAGACACTGTGAGAAACTGCGAGCCACGGCGGTGAAACAATGGGCCAGCTGGACACTCAAGGCGGGATGGCAGTGTGCATAGTGTCACCTAAGATGCCACCCTCTACTGATTATTTCTCCCCATTCATTGCCTCCACCTCCTGTCTCTCTCCCTGCCTCTATTATTTCTCTCTCATCTCAGTTCACTTATCACTGTGTGATGAATTTCCCTTCACTCATCTCATCTTTTATCATGTCCTTATTGTGTCTCTCATCATGATCACTCTCCATTATCAATCCGTCTCTCTCCTCGCTCTCTCTCTCTCTCAGTGGGGTAGTGTAGTTGGCATCGGCCCTGGTACAAATAATACCGTGGATCCCCTTTCCAATTTTCCTCCGCACTCTTCATAGCCCAGTGTCTGGGCCCCTGTCGCAGTTGCACTGCCTACACACTCGACAGCTATGCCTCTACTCTCTACCCGTCTCTCGCTTGTGTCTTCATCTCTCTTTTATTTCTCCCTTGATAATCTTTATCCATCTCTCACCATCACGTTTCTCTCTCACCAGCTTGCCACGTCATTACCCCCTTTGCCCGAGTTACCTTTTCTCTTTGTATTTTTGTACAGTGTCTTGAGGTTTAGTGGCATTGAGATGCTTTAGAAATTAACTTTATTATTATGTGTTATGTCCCCCCCTTTCCTTATCTCTCATCTTTCTGTCTCTCACCCACATCAGTCTCTCATTTCAGTCTTTCTGTCATTATCTTGCTCATCTCCCCTTGGTGGCCATGTTTGTGTCAACAGTAGTTGTACCGCGTCTGTGTCGTCGGTATATTAACTTAGGGGCGTTCGTGTTGTAAGAATCGGTCTGCTCCTGATTGATTTATAAATATGTGTATATTTTAACTATGCCCAGTTGTGTCGTGTGTTTCTTGCATCCAAAGCCTATGTTGTACGTATGTATGTATGTTGAACTTCTTTTGCACCGTATGTAACCAACCGCGCTGATCGGAGATGCTATTTAAAAGTTCTCACCACCACGGTGTTGTTGGGATGTAATGCTGAGCTCACTGGACTTGTAATCAAGAGGTTGTCCGTTTGATTCGATCTCCCAGTACCGCAGTTGAATCTCGCCTCCTCTGTTCACCAGGCAGTATAAACGGGTGAACCAGTCGATTGCCAGGTCCTGTGTGTTGGGGTAAAGTGTGGGTACCTCCACTTCCAAAAGGTCTGACCAGCGTAGAAGAGTAGGTCAAATACAGTCCAGATTGACTCCCTAAAGCGTCATCTCGTGCAGGCCCAAAAGCCAGCAGTGGCTTGAGCAAGTAAATGCAGGGCTGGACCTGTGCCTTTACTTTTTACCACCGAGGCGCTGAATCAATGGCCTATCCATGGCCAGTGACCCTAAGACCCGGTCCTTGAACCTTGAAGTGTTGCCCAATAGCCCCGATATGGCCATTTATAAACTCCCTGAGAGAGTCAGCAGCCCCCCCCCCCCCGAATGAAAGTAACACAGAACCAGGGGTCAAGATCTGCAAGGTTTATTGTTCATGCCTGAGGCACATCGTCAGACGAAAGCTACCAATTAATTCTGAGCCAAAGGTGAGGTTTGGTGAATGACACAAATGTGTAACTCCCTTTGGGCATTGAGGTGTCATAACCTCATAACCTGGTTTGCCAGGAGAAGGCGATGCAGCAAATGTAAGGGATCGTGTTGCCCCCCTTCATGTGTGAGTTTTTTCAGGGCATTCCGGTTTCCTCCATGTAAATACTCTGGCAACGGTGGCGAGATGTTCACTACCTCGCGTGGGTTTGATCCCAACCCTGACGACTGTTGTCTATTTGGAGTTTGCAGGTTCTCCCAGGTCCTTCGGTTTTCCCCTCAACATTTAGAAACACGCATTTAGAGTATTTGGCTGCTATACATTTCCACATGATCAGCCACTTCGTTGAGCTATCATTTGTAGCCAGGTCGCTTGCGAAAAGAGCTGCGTACTTTAGTGGATCTTACCTGGTAAAGTAAAATAGTTTAGTTTAGTTTATTAACGGCCGATAAGACTATCATATATCGAGGATCCGAGTGCTTGGGTTCCTCGCGCATGTGAGAATCCTGTGCAGGGCCGTTACAAGTTGAAATTATTATTTTGAGTTGAGCGTTATTGCCCAATATTAAGCCTAAATGAAGGCACCCTTAGGGTCATCAGGGATCAACATTAATCCCTAGGTTCATTGCATCACATAAAGGCATCTCCAAGATTATTTCGGTTCATTGTTAAGGTCTGAAGCTCATAGAGCCATAGGACAACATCAGTGGGATTGTTGGAGTTCAGTAATGTTAATACCTGGGGATAACATAGCTAGATTAAGGCACCGTTACTATTTTTTTTTAGTTAAAAGTTAATGTACAGTATGAAAACAAGACTAGAGGCATCCTTATGATTATGAAGGTTCAGAGTTAATATCTGATGCTCATAGACCCAGACTAAGGCTTTCCAAGGGTTCAGTGTCAATGCCCACGGTGAAGGGTAGGGCTTGAGGCTCCTAGAACCACACCAAGACAAACCTGGGATTCTTAGAACCAGACTGAGGCTCCCTTGGTAGTCACGGTGTTCAGTGTAAATCCCAGAGGCTAAATGGGACAGATTAAGGCACGCAGGGTCTTATTATACTAATTCCTGGTTCTCGTTAAACGCTGCTCTCCCATTCACGGCAATGCAGAGCAGTAGTATCGCACACCCGAGATCCATCTCCACCGCGGTGGGGTTTGGTGGATCACGCCTGGCCCGTTGAGCCTGCGAGCTGAACCAGGAGATGGCAGTACAGCAAGTGGATCCGTGCGCTCGTCAGCGCAGATTCATGAGTGTTGTGTTTTTATTCTGGATGCACTGGTTTCCTCCCACGTGAAGCGAAACACTCCGTACAAGGCAAAGGGTCAAGCATCCCGATAAATGAACCTCCTGAAAAGAATCTTGATACTCGATTGAGGTATTCCTGGGTACAGCATTTTGACTCGGTGCAACTAGGTGCAACTCAGTGCAATCTAATGCATACTGATGCAGTGCAGTGCATCTTAGTGCAACCCAGTGCATGCTAGTGCAACCCAGTGCATGCTAGTGCAACCCAGTGCATGCTAGTGCAACCCAGTGCATACTAGTGCAACCCAGTGCATGCTAGTGCAACCCTCGTGCATGCTAGTGCAACCCAGTGCATGCTAGTGCAACCCAGTGCATGCTAGTGCAACCCAGTGCATGCTAGTGCAACCCTAGTGCATACTAGTGCAAACCAGTGCATGCTAGTGCAACCCAGTGCATGCTAGTGCAACCCAGTGCATGCTAGTGCAACCCTAGTGCATACTAGTGCAAACCAGTGCATGCTAGTGCAACCCAGTGCATGCTAGTGCAACCCAGTGCATGCTAGTGCAACCTCGTGCAACCCAGTGCAACCCAGTGCATGCCAGTGCATGCCAGTGCAACCTCGTGCAACCCAGTGCAAGGTAGTGCAACCCATTACAGCCCATCCTAGTTCACCTGAGGCAACCTCTTGTAAAACCCAGCGCAACCGAGCATAGTGCAACACAGGCAGGTCGGTGCACCCCGGTGTAGTTCGGTGGAGGTCAGTGCAGCCCGGTGTAGTTCGGTGCACGCCGGTGTAGGCCGGTGGAGGTCGGTGTAAGTCGGTGCACTCTCACTTCACCAGCCTCACACAAACCTCGCTTCCCACCAAAAAAACGCGACGGTGCACCAGCTGGCGGGGGGTCAGGGGTGGGTGGGGGGGGACAGGGGTGGGGGGGTGTCAGGGGTGGGGGGGGGGACGACAGGGGTGGGGGTCAGGGGTGGGGGACAGGGGTGGGGGGGGGTCAGGGGTGGGGGGGGGGACGACAGGGGTGGGGGTCAGGGGTGGGGGGGGGGCAGGGGTGGGGGGCAGGGGTGGGTGGCGGGGGACAGGGGTGAGTGGGGGGGGGTGATCCGAAATCCCCCCACGAGACGCGAGCCCCCATTGGTCGCGAGCGGCTCACGTGACCGCGTCCGCTCCAATGAGCAGGGTGCCGTCGACGGAGGGGCGAGTCGCCGCTGCCGCGCTCCCGGTGTAACGGTGAGGGCCGCTGTCAATTTGCAATAAACCATTGAGGAATAAATAATAAGAATGATTGTAGAATGTAACATGCCCTACTCATTGTAATCGCCTGTTGAGATGTTGATTGCATTTGTCGTTGTACGTTTTTAGGGGAGCGGGAATTTAATTTTTTTCCCGCGAGGCTCTCGCCGGCTTTGCTCGACGATTTTGTAATCTTCCTCCTCATCCCCGTTCCGTGCGGCGAATTCAGTGTTTTCGTGTCGCGTTATAAAGATGTTAACATCAACAAAAACTCGACGCGTTTATTTGAGGTCCCCTTCTATCAGCGCGGCGTTGAAGCTGCCGCTGCCGACCTGCCAAACAAACAAACACGGGGTTTTTTGTGGCGTCTTTTGTTTTAACGTAAAAATCGTTCAATTTTAGCCGCTGTTCAAACACATTGCGGAGAGATGGAGAGAGATGGGGGGGGGGGAGGATTTGTTGGGTTTGCATGTCGGGGTAGTAGGGGGGGGGGGTCTTTGAGCCAGACTCTAAGTTGGGGCACCCACGCAGGTACTTGTCCACTGCTGGATGAGTCTCCCACGCCGCCGCCGTGCCCCGGGTCGGTCATTTGACCCGCGCTGCTCACGTTGGAAGCATAACATCATGCAAATTCCTCACATTAACATCATGCTAATCTCCAAGTTACATGCAAATTCCTCACATTAACATCATGGTAATCTCCCAGTTACATGCAAATTCCTCACATTAACATCATGCTAATCTCCCAGTCACATGCCAATTCCTCACATTAACATCATGCTAATCTCCCAGTTACATGCTAATTCCTCACATTAACATCATGCTAATCTCCCAGTTACATGCTAATTCCTCACATTAACATCATGCTAATCTCCCAGTTACATGCTAATTCCTCACATTAACATCATGCTAATCTCCCAGTTACATGCTAATTCCTCACATTAACATCATGCTAATCTCCCAGTTACATGCTAATTCCTCACATTGACATGCTAATATCCAAGTTACATGCTAATTCCTCACATTAACATGCTAATCTCCCAGTTACATGCTAATTCCTCACATTAACATCATGGTAATCTCCAAGTTACATGCTAATTCCTCACATTAACATCATGGTAATCTCCAAGTTACATGCTAATTCCTCACATTAACATCATGGTAATCTCCAAGTTACATGCTAATTTCTCACATTAACATCATGCTAATCTCCCAGTTACATGCGAATTCCTCACATTAACATGCTAATCTCCCAGTTGCATGCTAATTCCTCACATTAACATCATGGTAATCTCCAAGTTACTTGCTAATTCCTCACATTAACATCATGGTAATCTCCCAGTTACATGCTAATTCCTCACATTAACATCATGCTAATCTCCCAGTTACATGCTAATTCCTCACATTAACATGCTAATCTCCCAGTTGCATGCTAATTCCTCACATTAACATCATGCTAATCTCCCAGTTACATGCTAATTTCTGACTTTAACATCGTGCTAATCTCCCAGTTACATGCAAATTCCTCACATTAACATCATGCTAATCTGTCAGTTACATGGTAAATCCTCACATTAACATCATGCTAATCTCCCAGTTACATGCTAATTCATCACATTAACATGCTAATCTCCCAGTTGCATGCTAATTCTCTCACATTAACACAGCTTATTCAATGCTAAATTCTTCTGTTGAGATGTAAACTCCTTTGTCAAGGCGCTCTTCTCCTCCCACCCAGCTTTAAATACGCTGCCACCTGAGGACGGCTGCTTGTGTTGTGGCCGAAACGTGAGAATTTTATTTAATGTTTTATTTTGATTATTTTATTATTTCCCTTCTACGTGACTTCACCGAAAGAACCAAGAAGACGAATCCCTGCAGTCACGAAAGCTTTAAATCGAAATTTAATACCGCGTAGCTCCGTGGCAGCCTGTGACACCTATCATGCGTCTAAGGCGCCGTGTCGGCTTCAATCTGCCGAGCTTGCGATATATTCGGACGCCTGGTGCTTGTTGTGGATGATTTGGTGGGTCAGACTAAATAATATTGGGCACTGGTTTCGTGTTGTTTTTTTCTTTGACGGTGTTAATCATATATGTAGCATTATTATGATGTTATATCTCGGTGTCAATCGTATTTATGCGTGGTGTATTTTTTGCATTATAGTTTTTATTTCGTCTTCTGGAATCGGCCGATGTTATGGTTTCTAAACGCGTGCTCATTTAACCCCGACGAAGTCACGGTGTTAACTCTGACCATTACGCTCACAATTATTTATAATGCACGCAATCATTGTGTGATTAAATCTTGATTTGAAGCTTTCGTGACTGCAGGAATCCATACTCTTTGGTTCTTTCGGTAAAGTCACGTAGGTAGAAAAAGCGCCTACTTCAGCAGTTTTTCTTGCTGTGGTTGTCCCACCTGATGACGATTGCTTGTGTTGCGATCGAAACGACGTGATCTATATTTTTCTACCTACGTGACTTTACCGAGAGAACCAAAGAGTATTGTGTGATTACCCACCATTGGTTCCATCTATTTGGTGTTTCGTGTTGTATTATATAGCGCATGAGAGTTTCTATGAGGGAGACGTTGTCTTGGGCTATTGTGCGAGCTCATTGAGCCAGACTAATGTACTCTACCACTTCCACCAGTGTTTCATCGTCGACACATTTTTATATTAACTGTACAGAATTTTTAATCATGTCTATGCCAATCCACTACTGGATGGAGTTCTCTCCAACGCCGTGAGATTCATGGGGGTTATTTCACCATACTTCCCCACACTGGTCAATGCGGGCTGGTGAAGGGTGAGTGGGGGTGGCAGGACCGGTTCAGGTACAGTAATCGCTCGCCACTGATTTAGCCTTCCCAGGGACTCAAACTCATGTTAGCTGAGTTTATAGCTCTCTGCAAACGATTGTGCGCACCGCTTCTCCGCTACACACAGTTTCACTATTTGTGCAGGCATACTACTGAATGTATTAATTTGTACAGTGTCGTGTTAGTGCAGTATGCGTTAAGTCTGTAATGGGATGGCACGATTATTTATCATCGTTTTCACAACCTTTATTTTTCATCGCAATTCACAACACAGGTTTCAGCCTCCATAAACAGGTTTACGATTATAGAGCAGAAAAGTGATGGTATATTTGTGTCGGCACCGTGGATATAATTTAGATGATAACTTTTGAATGTGTTGGTAAAAAAGCAGTCCCTCAATATAGGGGAATAGGAGCTCAATATCAGAATTGTTTTCGGATTTTTAAATGAAGATACAGTATTGGGATTCAGCATCCTCAAAAACCCTCAGATGCAAACGTGTGTCAGCTTGGGTTAAAATTAAAAATGTTCAAACATTTTGCCACCCACTTTTTCGGGCTCCCAAAATTTACTTTTAATCTTAAAATTGTTATAATGTGATACCATATAAACAGGCAGATTACAACTTTCGTAGGGTAAGAATAAAAAAAATGTTCATTTAATTTTTTTGCCTATAATAATTTGGGTTTTCGGACTTTTGTGTTTATAACCATAGACGGGATATTTTTTGTGCCAAATGAGCTTTCTCACCACTCTAGGTAGAACATTGTTAGAATAAAATATGTAGGTCACTCATGGCCTACATATATTATACAAGCAATTCATGACACATTTTTCAGCGTGCAGCCATGAAACACAAATGTATTCGTTATAAAACACTAGTTTACAAGAGAATCAATGCAATGAATGTAAACCCACTGAAAATACGGTAATAAAAGTTAAGCTACAGGCCTGCAATTCATGCTCCTGTAGCACTGCTGGTGGAAGGACCGCCATTGCAGGGAGCTCCAGAGAGGTCCTCTAGTAAGGTATTTGGCCTACTCTTCCAGGCTGGCAAGATACCTGAAAAATAGCTGGGGGTATCCACACTTTACCCTGTCATATACCTCCTGGCAGTCGACTGATTGGTGAATCCGTTTATGGTGCTTAGTGGACAGAAGCGGGGGGGGGGGGGGGTGTTAAATTACCTGCCCATTGTTTCCACTGCCATGCTAGATCAACGATCTGGTAACCCCTGGTTGCATGTCCGCTGTGCGGATAATAGTTAAACTGTGTGTAGTGGGGAAGGGGTGCGCACAATTGTTTGCACAGAACTATAAACTCGGATAACATGAGTTTGAGACTCTGCAAAGGCTAAAATCAGTACTGTAATTGTGCAAGAAGAAGATACAAAATAATACGTATTAAAAATCACTCAATCAGTGTAAATCCATAATACTGTATTTCGCTTGAATTGAAGACATAAAAATAGGAAATGCATAAGAGAGTCACCATAAACCTTTCGCTAAATGTTTTCAGCTTAGGGGCTGTCCATAAATGACGTCACGCACCTGGGGGTGGGGGGGGGGTCAGACATTTGTGACAATGTGTGACGAGGGGGGGGGGGTGAGAAATGTGACGTCACATCAAAATGCGCAACATTAAATAAATATAGAATTGTTATAACAACACTAATTGTTATAACAACACTCCTATAACATCAAAGTGCAGCGCCACATTAAATACGCACGACAATGACAATAGTTTAAAGCGATTTGAAGCATGTTTTATTTTCAAAATGGAAATATGGTTTGGGGGGGTAGAGCTTTGTGACGTCATATTTGAGGGGGGGTCTGACTTTTTGTGACGCCGTGTGACGAGGGGGGGGGTCAAATATCGTCAAAAATCGCGTGACGTCACGCGATTTTTGGCCCCTTAATTGTAAATGCAGGAAAGGAGTCAACTTTTATAAATTAAAAGGGACGAGCATTCTACCAGCGAGCGTAAAGCTAAAAAAACACGTGCAAAATATGTTTCTTATTTGAATGTCTCGCGTGCCTGTGGGATGTAGAGAAGTTCAGCAACGCCAAAATAGATAGTTCCTCTGTTGGGCATACTGGCGAATAGAGGGAGACTGGTAGCACGGAACAATATGGCACAGATATTACAGATAATAATCTAAACCATTGATATGTATAATACAAACTTAACCATTGTATAGACAGGAGAAGCTGGATATAAGCACGCACTTTTGGAGCAAGGGGAGGTGTTACTTATATGCGAAATGTGCTTGTGTTAGAGTTGCCCGTTTCCTCTCACCCACCAGTAAGGATGTGTTCCTATTATGAGCTGTACTCATAAGATGTGCCTATATCCAGATTCTACTGTACTGTATATAATAGCCTATGACCAAAGCTTCCAATCTTGTCAGAAACCGATTTTGTAGCGTCTCAAAAGCTGGACAGGTTGAGCACAGATTGTGCTTGGATGAGTGACCATGCATAAAACAGGTGTAATGTGATGCTGTGGTAGCTATGTTGTGGGCAATGCAGCATAATCCACTGTTGTGCTGTACTCTGCTCTCACCTTGATGCGCCCCACTTTCAAAAATCCACACTGCCTAGTGCAGTGAAGTATGATAATATACCGCACATCACCCTCACGGCATGGGGGGCCCTTATCCGGCAGTGGATTTTAAAAATGGCTGCATATGTACTTATACTATATAATATGTTATGATGAAGAAGGTACTGACGTGCTACAGTTAAATATTGATCGGAAGTACGGAAGGCTCAAACAATGTTTATATTTGGGCGTGGAGAGACTAATTGAAGTATTTATTTAGTTACACTTTTGAATTGTATAATATAGTGAATACATACACAAAACGAATTATTATAGTATACAGAATGCATATACATAGTTTATTGTACATGTGTATTGGATGTTTATAATTATATAGGTAATATCAACCTTGTTGAGCCACGAATACATGTAGCGTTCAAATATTCCTAATTTACAATCCTTTGTCAATACACTGCTGGACGCATGCCTCCCCACATCGTGTTGGTCATGGTGGTTGGTTTACCATACCTTACTATGCTGGTCATTATGGATCGGTAATATAGTCGTTTGGGACTGGTTTAGATAACACTCACCAATGGTTTAGAAATTGCCAGGAATTAAACTAAAGGTGGCCGGGATAATTGCGTAGTGCGCAAACCTCTTTGTCACTTGCCCCCCATTCCCCCTCAACACAGGTAGCATAGCCATATTAAATGATAAAATAACACGCAGTATTAAACGTATTTGTTGTACAGTCAATTAATACTAACATTTAATCTCTAACATAAAATACATTTACATCAAACGCATTAATTACGTGATGATAATTGCTGCTGGAGTCATCCTGAAGGAGTTGGTTTCTTGGTATTCTGGGGTTTTTAAGCTCGGCTTATTGAGCTTGTTCTTTAAAATGGCTCTCCCCGCTATCCTGATTAATTACAGTGTACATATACTGTATTTTGTGTGTGCATGCCACCGGAAGGCTGTGGGATTTGTTGCGCGTGTGCTTTTTTTTTTAACACAATTGCTGAGCACAAGCCCAATGGCCCACAACGTCAAGCGACCAGCAAAAAACAACATTGGTGTCAGTTAATGTTCCACGCATGGCTATGGAGTGTGGTGTATTCGTTGTCGGGCATGTGTGTGATTGTGCCACTGTTGCCTGTATAGTGTGTTGAGTGTACGAGTGTGCCACCAGTAGCTTCGTGGAGTGTTCATTGTGCGTGTGTGTGCCACTGGTGGCTGTGTGGTCATTTGAGGATATGCGTGTGTATATGTGCCTGTTTGTGTGCCACTGGTGGTGGTTGTGTGATGTGTGCAGTGTGTATGTGTGTCATGAGTATGTATGCCTCCCGGTGGATTTATGAAGTGTTGAGTATACGAGTGTGTCACTGGTGGATGGTGTTTTGAGTGTGTGCGTGTTCATGTACCCCTTTGTGGCTGTATGTGTGCGAGTGGTGGGTTGTGTGCGTGGGTGTGAGGGGAAGCTGTGGTGGTACTGACGCCACACCGGAACCACATTGCTTTGCGGACTAGTTAAAGTCATATGGGTGTGGACCTGTTGTACGAATATTCATACAATTCCTGTACCATTTTCATCATTAGAACAATCTAAAAATCTATTGTACATTCAGGACTGGTTTTGTGTATTGTATGTTGTTATTGGTGAGAAGAATCCATACAGCCTGGAGAAAATTATCAACTGATTTAGTCTGGTTCAAAGATCATAGTTAGAAATCCAAGAAACCAATTTCTTCAGGAAAACATCATTACCTACGTAAGATTGATGATTCGTTTTCAGTGTCGTGGGCTGTGTCCGTGCAACTCAATGCAGGGAAACGTGATTCACTCAAATGCGGGAAGTGCCCCTTTTCAAACAGTAGAATAATCATAATTTTTTATGAATGGTTAAAGGTTTATTACGTGACGTTGAAACATTTTCACACATGGAGGCATACGACCATGCCACATCTATAACTGTTAATATCTTTGCATCGTATATGTTATATTTTTACCTTCAGAAACATGTAACTTTGAGACATATATCGATTGTTCTAATAAAATGTTGTATTATCCTACAATATATATGCATCAAATTATGTATGTGAGAACTGATTATGTATTAATGTTTGCAAATTATAAGCACATGGTATATGTATTTATGCAAATTTTGGCTAATTGAGTGAATATAACTACGTAAAATTACGAGAAATGGAACCAACAACATAATGTATATTCTTGGGTCTTTCGGTAAAGTCACATAGATAGGTTCAAAGAAAATCACAAAAAATAACAAAAACTACGACGTTTCGATCGCAACACAAGCGGTCGTCTTCAGGAATAAGACGACCGCTTGTGTTGCGATCGAAACGTCATAGTGCGATCGAAACGTCGGAGTTTTTTGTTATTTTTTGTTATTTTATTTGAACCTATCTACGTGACTTTACCGAAAGAAAGTTAATTGAATCGCCACATGCCCAGTAATCTGCAAATACAAGGCGATATGACTTGCTGGTTACGTTTCATGTTTATTGCGTATATATTTTTACACCAAAAAAGGAATTCGTCTCCAGCAAAAAAAAAAATTGTAAATAGTTCGATTTAATAATTTACGTGGCAAGAGATGAAATTTGATATTGCATTCTCTTATCATACACCGGACCATTAATATGTGATTCCAGGTCTACTCAAGTGACTTCCGTGAACCAGGCGAGTCCAGACAAACCAGATGAACATGGCGCAGGCCCAGGTGAGCCTGGAGGACGCCTTGTCCAACGTGGACCTGCTTGAGGAGCTGCCCCTGCCTGACCAGCAGCCGTGCATCGAGCCTCCACCCTCCTCCATCCTCTACCAGGTAATTTGGTAACCGGGTGCTGCTGTAACGGGATAATGGGGGCAATTAACTGATGTGGTGGGGAACGGTGAACAAGCTGTTTGAGAATGAACCTGTTGTGTCTCCACTTACCACAGGCGAACTTCGACACCAACTTTGAAGACCGCAATGCGTTTGTGACGGGGATTGCGCGCTACATCGAGCAGGCAACCGTGCACTCAGGCATGGTGGGTCCATGTATTTTGTGCTTAGTTTGTTGTCTTCCCGCACCTCCGATTACCATGGTTGGCTACGTATGGTGCGAAAAAAGTTCAACATACATTCATACGGCGGTCACAGCGCTTGTGGAGATGGGGGTGGCAAAGGTTGTGATTGTGTTGGTGCTGTTGGTGATTGAGGTGGGTTGGGTGATGTAGTGGTAGTGATTGTAGAGTTGGTGATGATGGTGAAGTTTGTGACGATGGAATTAATGTTGATGGTGCAGATGTTGAAATTAGTGATTCTGGTGGAATTGTTAATAACTGTAATGTTGATGATTTGGTAGTGGTGGGAATGGTGGTGATGGTAAGATAGGTGATATCAGTGGTCCTGATGGTAAAATTGGTGACTGGTATGGTTGTTGGTGCAAGTGGTTTTGTAAATGGTTGAGTGGTTTTGTAAATGGTCACGTGATGGTGGTGATGTGGTTGAAGTTGGAATGTTCGAGGATCTAATGACTGTTACTGATGGTGGAGTATGTAATGGTGGTTGTTTCTATGATGACCTTGATGTTAATGTCGACCATAATAATACCATAACAGTAAATGTGATTATGATGATTGGGATGTACATGGTAATGCATTAGAATGCATGTAGTCGACAGTATAGCTGAACATGATTGTGGAGATGATGATTATGACGGTGATTTGTGTAGAACGAGATGCTGGAGGAAGGACAGGAGTATGCTGTGATGTTGTACACCTGGAGAAGTTGTTCACGCGCAATTCCCCAGGTTCGTGGTGCACACAGGAAGACACAGAAACACAGGTACATGGGGACAAAGGTGCATTGATGCAGATCTCAAATCAGCCTTACAATTATTTTAGTAAGTGCCTATTATAGCCAGCGTAGCATATTAGGGAGTGGATGGAACCATCACCTTGTCTGGGCATATGTTTCTCTTCAGTGTTGATGTTAACCACACTACAGCCGATACTAATTGTACACTGAGTCTACCTAGGGAAGGCCCAGGCTGGGCTCAAATACCACTTGCCACTGTTATCTTGAATTAATGTCTGGACTAAAATTATAGTTGCTGGGATTTTGGCACGGTACATGAAATGCTGCAATACCAATACACACATGGGGATACAAGGATACAGTGAGACTTGGAAACATAGGGACATACTCTTGGCAATACAGGAAGACATGGTGGCATTGGGACATGTTTTGAAATACGTGGATATATGCACAGGGACAGGCACTGCCTGCCCTTTGAGATGTAGATGCTCTACTGTTGCTGTTAATAATGTTTCTACAATAATTTTGATGATGCTGCTACTGTTGGTGTGGACGTCGTTTCTGATGACACTGCAGCTGTTATTGTATGGCTGTTTTATTTTGTGACGATTCATTCACATTAAATCATGACGCTGAATAAACAATAAGGCATATTGTTATTTAATAATAAACATTCGTAGGCAATTATTATCGCAGTATTTTGCATGTACGAGGTCGTAGAACTGCAACACGCATATGTCAATGTGTAAACTGTGGCGGCAGGTGAAGTGTAACGAGCAACCAAACCGCGTAGAGATCTACGAGAAGACGGTGGAAGTGCTGGAGCCAGAGGTCACCAAGCTCATGCGCTTCATGTATTTCCAGGTACGGTGTGAGCTACCCAAAAGGCTTTAGCCGAAACCCGAACCTTAAAGCTCTGAACCACAAGATAGTACTGTATTGGGTGTGGTCGTGCTGTGTTGTGTATGTTGGTGCTGTGTTGTGTATGGTGGTCCGTACGTATGTACATATGTGCGGTGTCTGGTGTGTCGTCTATTGCGGGTAATATTTACTACGTTCAGGGTGTGTGGTGAAGTCGATGGTTGTCATGTCCTGTGTAATGTATTTTGGAGTGTGCATTAGCATGCGTGATATGTATAAGGTGATTTTATGTATAATGTAGTTGTATGGTGTTATACGAGGTTTGTGGAGTGTACAGCGTGTTTTGTGTTGTATGTTGCCTTGTATGGTGTACAGTGTTTGTGACGTGGTGTGGGGTATACGGTTTTCTATAATGAGGTTATTTACATCATAATGTGTGTGATGTTTGCTCGTGTGTGCAGGGTGGTGTGTGTTATAATCACGTAGTGTTATAATGGTGTGCTGTGTGTGATGCGATAATGACAAAGCTTGTGGTGGTGTCACATAGTGTTGGTTATAATGCTGTAGTGTGTGTGATGTCATAACGGTCTGGTGTGTGCGGTCGCAGCGCAAGGCCATTGAACGGTTCTGTGGCGAGGTGAAGCGTCTGTGCCACGCTGAGCGCAGGAAGGACTTCGTGTCGGAGGCATACCTCCTCACGCTGGGAAAATTCATCAACATGTTCGCCGTACTTGACGAACTCAAGAACATGAAATGCAGCGTGAAGAACGACTACAGTGCTTACAAGAGGTGTGCCAGTCAAGAGCATATCACACCTGCACTATGACGGGAGGGTTGTGAGGTAGTGAGAGGTGATGTGTCGGGTGATGGTAAGGCATGTAATGATTCGCCCCCCCAACAACGGGGTGGCAACCAAAGGAGGAAACATGCCCGAGATGACGTCCACCACATAGATGGAGTGATAAACTCAGCTCGTGTGCAGAAGCTAAATGGATTGTTGCATTGCAAGACCATAAAATGTGGCAGTGGCTTGGGGAGGCCTTCATCCAACAATGGATAGATAATGGCTGATAATGATGATGAGTGGATTCTCGGATTATATGAACTAATTACAGTGCATACAGCTTATAAAAAAAAATTATGCTGACATGCAAGATGTATGTATCTTAGAAATTGTAACTTGTATTAATCGAATCAATGCTTTTTCATGCCTAGTGATGGTTAATGAAGTTGGGTGCCAACTTGTTTTGTTAAGTGGTAAATTGTGGTAATTTATGACATGACAAGCAGTGGAGATTACAGATAAATGCTACAGAGGTGTGGAGTGAAGGTGTCTGGTGTGATGTAGTGGGAACGGAGGTGGTGTTGGTGAGCTGTGAAGAGGTGATGTCTTGAGGTGAGTGCTGGTTAGGTGTGGGGTATTGTCTGGTGATCGTACTGTGCGAAAGAAGTTCAACATACATCATGATGTCATGATGACTGTGGTGTTCATGACAGTGATGTGATGATGCTGATTTATGTGTTCAGGGCTGCCCAGTTTTTGAGGAAGATGTCTGATCCACAATCCATCCAGGAGTCTCAGAACCTGTCCATGTTCCTGGCCAATCACAACCGCATCACCCAGGTAACTACTACCACATAACCACAACCATTACCTCATAATTGCTATCACAATCCCCAGTTAAACTCAACCAAATAACCCTTACCACAACATTTAGATAACCAAAACCACATAACCACTACCACATAACCCCAACATCAAAACCACTTTCACAATACCCTGAAAATCACAACCACATTTACAACTGCATCAGAGATTACCACAATAAAATCGATACAACCACATAACCACAACTGCAGCACCCAGGTAACCACAACTAGATCAACTTGGTATCCACAACTGTTCATGTGCATGTGTAGTGACATAGATCGGAGACAGTAATACTTGGAGGCACTTCTTTTTTTAACAAGCACCATCAGGATATATACACACCCTACGTGGGTGCACGCTATTATAATTAAGACCGTATATTGTCGGCGGTACTACTTAGTTAGAACAGTTGGTAGGCTGTCTGACTAACAGCACGCCAGGATGGTGAAGACGGAGACGACGATGAGGAGATGGTGACGTTGACGAGATGGTGACGACAATTATCTTGAACAGCCACGACGGGGATTCCACTTCTAGCAAAAGACCCGAGCTCCCGCTCATGGCCCCCTCTTATGCTCCCAGCGTGCCCTTGCTCCGCCCTGGCCACGCCCCCCTTCTGGAACCTACGAGCTGGTTCCCGGGACTTCCCGATGGGCCCCTTCTATGACCTTTCCCCTAGATGTCCCCCTCTCGTATATACTGCGGCCTGCTGAAGCGAGTACTGCCATACACCGCAGTTACCCTTTTCCGCCAGCAGCCAGCGCTATACCTCTACACATGTATGCATCCCCTCTCACGTGGTGGTGTATGTGTTGCGTGCATGTGTGTGGGGAGCAGGAGTAAAGAAGTTAGCACGCTGCAATAGGAACCCGGCGAGATGTGTTCGATTTCCACTCGTAGCCAACATCTTAAGAATATCTGAACCGGTCCTGGGCCTCCCCTAGGTCGAATTAGCCTTATATGAGTAGCTGGTGCATAGTGTAAAGGCCGGGCGTGGTGCTGGTCAACCACCCGGCCTTAATTAGGTGCTCTCTAACAGCGTTTGCCCCAACAGTTTGTTAAAGTTTGTATGGGGATCTTTTTATTTGTGCATGTGTGCAGTCCTTACAGCAGCAGTTGGAGGTGATCCCTGGGTACGAGGAGCTGCTGGCCGACATTGTGAACTTGTGCATGGATTACTACGAGGGGCGCATGTACCTCACGCCCGGCGAGAAGCACACCCTGCTCAAGGTGTGTGGGGGTGTGCGCGCATATGTGTGGACGTGGCTACAAATGGAGAGCAGTGGTTTGGTGGTTAGCGCACTGCGCTACAAACATGGTGACCTGAGTGGCAAGTAATATATGAACCTTATGGCGGTACCCCGGGGTACTATGGTACTTTGGTACCCCGGGGAACCGCATAATGTCATTTTTAGTCTGATGATGGTCGGCGATGCGGCAGTTGACTCATCTCGACGAGCTGTACACGATGCACTATGGTGCATACGAGCGTTCAGGGTTTCAGCGCAATCGTCCTCGCTGCGTTTCGACATCGCGGAGTAGCACGAATTTCGGATTGATTGGTACCCCAGTCGCGGAGTTATGTACACCCCTGGAAAAAATAGTGTCCCAGAAATAAAATATTTAATTGCCTCGGCCATTTTGTGTTATTTGGTACCCCGGGGTACCGCCATAAGGATCATACGAAATAGTTTTGGGCCTCCCCTAAGTCGACCCATATCGGCACTGGGGAGACAATGGCGGCCTGGCTTGGTCCTGGCCACACCACCCCTTTTTTATTTTATGTCTAAATTACATGAAGCTTTCAGTAGAGATGAATGCCATCTCATTGCTCATTTGATCAGTAACACACATTGATATGCAAGTAGTGGAGTGTTTCTGTTGGAGTCTTGGATGAGTCTGATAATGTATGTCTGAGTATAATAATTGTAAAAAAAAAATGTAAAACACAGACGTGTGTGTGTACATTCCTATGAACCCGTATGCATGTGTGTCCAGGTGATGGGGTTTGGGCTGTTCCTGATGGACGGCTCCGTCAGCAACATCTACCGTCTCGACGCCAAGAAGAGAATCAACCTCGGACGCATAGACCGCTACTTCCGGGTACAGCACACACATACATACAGTATGTACACGCAGACATGAAAATGCGAACACAAAACACCCATATACAGTCAGACATAAAAGTACTGCTAGAGAGCACTTATTAAAGCTTACACGGAGCACAAGGAGGTTGTGTGGCCAGCACCACACCTGATTGCCTTTGGCTGACAGTGCTGAGATTTACACACCATGCCAGGTACTCATGTATGCCCTGACTTGACTCAGGGGGGGCCCAGAATCAGCTCAGATGTTCATGACTGATGTCGGCCATGGCCATGTATTTAACTCTGAGTGCTGGGTTCGTAATGCAGTACGCTTGCATTATTATATCTCTGTGCTGCCTGTTTCGTTTTTTCTGAGCTTCTCTGTGTCCCCTTGTGTTACCTTGTCACATGTTAATGTGTCCTTGTGTCCTCGTGTCTGTGAGCAGCAGCTGCAGGTGGTGCCGTTGTTTGGAGACATGCAGATAGAGCTGGCGCGGTACATAGAGACCAGTGCCCATTACGAGGACAACCGCTCCAAGTGAGCCTTGCCACCACAACATAGCACCGAACCACATCACACCACCCTTTTATCAGTCCTGTGGTGGATTGGGTCCACCCCACGCCGTGTGACCGTTATATGACCAAACTAAATCACTCTGGATAGTGCGAGTTGGTGAAGGCAGGAACCCAAGACAAAAATACACGATAACAATGTATCTTGCTGTACTGCCCTCTGTTGATCACAACGTAGCCCTGCATCAGCAACAATCCGTTCTATGCACGGTGGTCATCCATCCTAGCACTTTTCAGCCTTGGCCCTGTTTGGATTCCAAAATCTGATGAGGTTGGATGTATTTCGGTTGATTTGGTCATGAGCCACACCACCATACCATTGTGGAAATAAACCATACCAATGCATTAGACATCTCACAAGCACACTGCACAACTGCAGTAATAAAGAACACCACCACATTCTTGTTGTTGTGTATGTGCACACGTGTACATATTTGTGCATATTCATGGACATATGTGTGTGTGTCTGCAGGTGGACGTGTACTTGCAGCACGCTCAGCCCCCAGTACATCTGTGAGCAGATGGTGCAGATCCGTGATGACCACATCCGTTTCACCTCTGAGCTGAGCCGACACAGCAACAGCGAGGCAATCCCGCCAAGCTACGCCTAAACAACAATAATAGCCATACTAACCACAACAACCACTTCCACAACACTTGCCACAGCAAATATAACCACAATTTCCACAACGTCTACATACACCAATACAAATGCAACCACAGCATCCACCACATTCTTGTCACATCAATAACCGACGACCACACCCATTTCTGTTTTTCACAAGTGTTCATCGAGTAATGAGTTTTTCCTGTGTTTGAGTGTTGCTGCGTCTCAGCATCCCCGTGTCTCAGTGTTCACTTGTCTGAATGTCCTTTGTGTCTCAGTATCTCCTTGTTTGAGCATCATTGCATCCCAGTGTCCTCTTATCTCATCCCATTTTTCCCATTTCTCCTTGTCTCAGTCCGTATCTCAATGTCTCCATCTCACTATGCCTGCTTGTTAGTGTCCTTATGTCTCTTTGTCCCCACTGTCATGTCTCCAGGTGGTGACCGGCTCAGGCCAGGATGGACACAAGTCAGATGAGCAGCACAAGGAGCTGTGTGATCTGGCGCTGCGTGGACTGCAGCTGCTGTCTCGCTGGAGCGCACATGTCATGGAGGTGGTAAGTGACATCACTTCCTGTACAAGCGGCATCACATCCTGAGTGAGCAACACAAGCAACATTTATCGATAATTGCCTACATGTGTTCATCCCAGTAAGTACTTTGTGTGCTCTTGTGCATCCCATTGGGTCATCGTGTGCCTCTGTACTTATTTGCATTCACTGATATATTTCCTTGTATCTTCATGTGTTGCCTTACATAGTGTCCTGGTGTGTCTACTCTGGTCCCTGCATTCCTGTGCAACCCTGTGTGTCACCCCACCTCACCACACGTCCTCTTGCTGCACTGAACGTCCCGTGACCCTCTGTCCATTCCCACTTGTCCCATTGCTTCGCTGTATATTCGCGTACATGCCAAAATGTCCCCACTCTTAATTTTGCGTTCTCTTCTTTCCCACATTCCATTGCATCCCATGTGTTCCGTGTCTCGCTACGCTTCATATTTTATCTTTGTGTATCCCTGTTTGTCCCCCTTGCTCGCCTACCGTACGTGCCTCAGTACTCATGGAAGCTCGTGCACCCTACGGACAAATTCTCTAACAAGGACTGCCCAGACAATGCAGAGGAATATGAGCGTGCGACACGCTACAACTACTCCAGCGAGGAGAAGTGTGCACTGGTTGAGGTATGTGAGGGTGGGAAAGTGTGAAATTCGTGTAGGCGTGCGTGGTGATGAATGTGTGTGTTATGACCACGATCTTTGAAGAAAACTGGAGTACCGATATATAATTTGCACAGACACGGCCCAATCCTATGGGCATTTAGCAGCCCTGCAGGTTTGGATTGATCTCCCTCTTCAAAACACTGAGCTACAGGTGCATACGTCTACTCGTGGCAAATGATACAGAAGATGATAGTGAACTGTTCCTCGAAGCATTTCCCTAAGCCTCTCGCCCCACACCAGATAACCCTTATATTCTGTAAAGAGTGGTTATTAGCACATTTAATTTGTAGATATTTTCATATATGTGTTCGCATGCACACTAGTACAAGGTAATTTATCCAAGTCAAACTTGAGGAGGCCCAGGACAGGATCATTTACTGCTTGCCACTGATGTGTGCCTTGTAGTCAGGTATTGAACTAGGGTCCTCTTATTGCATAGCATAGTCTGCTGTATTACTGATAGAGACACACAAATACACTATATGTACACGTACCCATCCATATACACACATGCACAGGATGCTGTCCACTGTACTGCCATATACACACACAAATGAATAAATGCTCTTATGCACACGGATTGATTCGCAAATCGATGATGGTGGCGTGCAGGTGATTGCAATGATCAAAGGGCTGCAGGTGCTCATGGGGCGCATGGAGAGTGTTTTCAACCAGGCGATCCGGCACACCGTGTACGCCGCGCTGCAGGACTTTGCACAGATCACGCTCCGAGAACCGCTCCGCCAAGCGGTCAAGCGCAAGAAGAACCTCATCATCAGGTACGGGAGAATGGTTGTGCGTTTGGTGGGTGGGCGTGTATGTGTGAGAGAGTGTGCGTGGTGTGCGTATATGGGTGGAGTGGTTGCATAGTGGGATAGCACCCTGCGCTATGAATCCGGCGTCCTGAGTTTTGATTCCTGGCCACAGCTAACATCACTGGTGAATGATATCAGAGCTGGTCCTGGGCCTCTCTTAGGATGTCTCAGCCTTAAATAATTACCTGGTCCTTTCTTTAAACATCAACATTGGAGAAAAAAAGGCGGCCAGGCGTGTTGCTGGCTACAACACCCCCTTGTGCATCATGCCTGCCTCTATATGGGTCCTCGCCAACAACACTAGTTCCTGTAGTCTCAAAGCTTGTGTAGATACCCCTTGGTTTATGTGTTGTGCATTGTACCTTGCACACGGATTTATTAATCCAGTGCGAAATAAAGGCCTCCCCAGGCTGTGTCAGTCATAGGCGTTGTTTGATCATGCTGGTCAATGCAGGTTGGGGAAGGGAGGAGCCCCAGGACCAGTTTTAATATTGCTCGCTACTAATGCCCTGATCTGGAATGAATCTGATGTTGCCAAAGTCATAGCACGAAGCATTAACCACTGCACCACTGCTTGCCACCCCAAATGATTGCAAATTCCTGTGGGTTGGCGTGCGGTTGTTGTCTGTGGGGTGGCACGTGGTTGCAGCATCTTGCAGGCGATCCGCAAGACGTGCGGGGACTGGGAGGGCGGCGCAGAGCCAGCCTCTGACCCCTGCCTGCGTGGGGAGAAGGACCCCAAGGGTGGCTTCGAGCTGCACGTGCCCAGGCGCACAGTGGGGCCGTCTAGCACACAGGTGCTTGCTACAGCGTGTAACACCACGACAAAATGTCACACCACACACTGTGGAGTAAGGGAGCAAGACAGAATGTACATAGATGTTCACGCCACACCACTGCACATCAAACACCGCACACTTTTTACATGGTGCACATTATGCTGGGGTATCTGACAAGATGTGTGATGAGGTTATGGGTCGATGTGTGCCGCGGCAGCTGTACATGGTTCGCACCATGCTAGAGTCTCTGATCGCTGACAAAAGCGGCTCGCGCAAGACTCTGCGCTCATGCCTTGAGGGCCCAACCATCACCGCCATCGAGGAGATCCACCGCTCGTCCTTCTTCTACACCCACCTCCTTAACTTCAGCGGTAATTCCTCCTATTCTGGCATCTCCTCCACCTTATCGTTCTTCCACCCATGGTTGCCGCCGTGAGGTGCGCTTGTTCCGTCAGTAATGCGAGGTGTGTGTGTCGTGCCGCGGGTGTGTGGGATTGCAGAGGCCCTGCAGGCATGCTGCGACCTCTCACAGCTGTGGTTTCGGGAGTTCTTCCTGGAGCTGACAATGGGGCGACGGATTCAGTTCCCTATCGAGATGTCCATGCCCTGGATCCTCACAGACCATATCTTGGAGACGAAGGAGCCCAGCATGATGGAGTGGGTCCCACGTCCTTCCTTTAGCACTCACAAATACCAAAGGCCATGATACACTAGAGCAGTCAATTGTCACATAACCATAAACCATCTCCACATGACCACCTCAGTTGCTGAATAATAACTCAACATATTCACATCTTTAATGCACCATCCCTATATTCGAATTCTTTTATTACAAATTGAAAAGCTACATATTTCAATTCAAAATGATAAAATTGTCAACCTCATGGGACTTTAGTGTAATGCACAATCTCCAACTGTATGTCAGTCAAAGTCTTTGCTATATCTCTTTTGTTGGACCATTGTGCAAAACATGAGTACATTATATGTAGTTTATTATAAGGCAGTCTAAATGACGTGTAGTATTTATGTTAAAGCATGATTAACTTGAGTTTATTTACCAATTGAAACCGAACTGAGTCTCAAGAATCATCTTCAGCGAGTCCTAAACTAAATGATTCATCATTTACCAGGTAAGACTCACTGAGCGATACAGCTCTTTTTTACAAGTGAGCTGGCCACAAATGATAGCCCAATGAAGTGGCTTTTCGTGTGGAAATTTACTGCAGCCAAATACTCCTACTTTGGCTGATAGGCTGTCTTCTTTCTGTGTGTTTTTCTCCACATGCAGGTATGTGTTGTACCCACTGGACCTGTACAATGACAGTGCTCACTACGCCCTCACCAAGTTCAAGAAACAGTTCCTGTATGATGAGATCGAGGCTGAGGTGACTCATGCATGCTCACCAGCTCACCAGTCTAAACATTAAAAGACTCACCAGTCTCCCACTCACCAACGTAATGGTCTCACACCAAATCACCGGTTTCAATCTACAGATTACAAGTCCCACATTCACCAACTCGCCAACTCAATATTCTTACACGAGACACACACGGACCGTGTCACTTTGTGCTGCTATATGTGGTTGTGTCATTACATGTGTGTATGTATGTGCTTTCTCTGGTGCTCGTAGGTGAACCTCTGCTTTGACCAGTTTGTTTACAAGCTTTCGGACCAAATCTTTGCTTACTACAAGGCGCTGGCTGGAAGGTATCCTTTACACTCCTTACATTGGATTGTGGTATGAGTGTGGCTTATTTACATATGAACACAGGTCTGTGATGCCACATAGCAGATGCAATTTGTGGGTGTGTGCATATGTATGTGGGGGACGCTATAATTTCCAAACTGCCATGCGATTCTGAAAAGCAGCCCAATACCTCGTCATGGATAACTATGACAAGTGGTTATTTGTCACTAGGTCAGTTCAGCCTTAAATGAGTACTTGGTGCAATTTTTAAACATCACCACTGGGGAGACAAGACAGGCAGGCTTAGTAATGACCACACCACTCCCTCCTGTGTCTCGCTAAAAGCAAATGCTCCGATAGACTCTTTGTAGTTCAAAGGGAAATATTTGTTTTTGTGTGTGTGTATTCATGCGTGGCGAGCTGCAGTGGTTAATTTGCTACCCAACAAACCCAACAACGTGAGTTGGATTCCCAACCATGGATAATATTAGTGGCAAGCGATATCTGAAGTGGATGTCCCCTTTGTTGACTCAGACTTAAATGAGTACCTGGTGCAGTGTGTTAACATCATTGGGGGGAACAAGTGTGGCCGGGTGTGGGGCTGGCCATGTCAACTCCTGTGTGCCATTCCGGCCTTCATAGGTGCTCACTAACAGCACTTGACCCAACGTATGTAGGCTACATAGGGGATCTGTATTTGTCTGTATGTGCACGCCCCACTTTGCCAGTGTGCTGCTGGACAAGCGTTTCCGAACAGAGTGCAAGAACCATGGCGTGGTTATCCCCTACCCACCTTCAAACCGCTACGAAACACTGCTCAAGCAGCGCCACGTGCAGGTGTGTTCCTCCGCATCACAAGGTGTGATGCTCTGCATGTGGCCTCAAGTATTCACCCACATACCCTTGTGTGTTCTTCCACATGTGTCCTTAACCATTATGTATGCTCTACAATGCACAATTGTTTCTCTCTAGCTCCTCGGCCGCTCGATTGACCTGAATCGCCTGGTAACGCAGCGTGTGACGGCCGCCATGTACAAGTCCCTGGAGCTTGCCATCTCCCGCTTCGACAGCGAGAACCTTACCTCCATCGTGGTAGAGTACCGCACCCGCCACACCGGCTACATCGCACAGACTGCCCACACTGACTGCACCCGATTGCACTGACTGCATGCCCATACTGACCGCACTGACTGCTGTCGCCACACTGAATATATCGGTGTTAATATCTGCACCAGCCACTATATCCGCAGCGATATCAACAATGAAAGTTTCTGCAATGACATCACAAAACTAGTTCAGTACTAATCCTTATAAAAAAAAGATCAATACATATTTTTATAATTAATCAGGAGGAATTTTAAAATGCTGGCCAGGTGGCTTCCAGATCAGAACGCTGAGCTAGCGCTGTTGTATGGCATGGGTTCAAATCAAAGGCAGCTGCTGCATGTGATTAAACCTTACCCTCAAAGGTAGTGAGTTAATTTCCTGAACCCCAGTCATCACTGAGTACACACAAAACCCATAATGTTAAATTTGTCTATGTTTAAAAAAAAAGATCATACTTAGTAGGTGGAGATCATGAAGTGGGGCATTGCATGTGATGAAATTAGAGGAGGAGGTAAAAATTAAGTAGTAGTGATTACTGATTCCATGTAATTGGAGGTATTGCCGTGAATAGGACAGCTAGTCAGCTGAACATATAATGTTGAAATTCTTCTTTTTGCACCGCACGTAGCCAACCCTGCTAAGTAAGCGAGAGAGCAAGTGAGCGAGCAGCTGGGTGAACGAGCAAGTGAGAAGAGCGGTTGGGCGAGTGAGTGATCTATTGTTCAACCGTGTGTACCCGTGCAGGAGCTGGAGGCCCTGGTGGAGGTGAACCGCCTAACTCACAAGTTCCTCAGCAAGAGACTCACCTTGGACAACTTTGACGCAATGTTCCGTGAGGCGAACCACAACGTGTCGGCGCCGTACGGGCGTATCACTCTGCACGTCTTCTGGGAGCTCAACTATGACTTTCTGCCCAACTACTGCTACAACGGCTCCACTGGGAGGTGAGGCTGCGGTAAAGGTGGTAGAGGAAGAAAGAGGATCAGTAGGGTTTGTTTTGGAGGCTGGGTTGGGGGTGTGGCAGAGAGGAGGTGACAGTGTTTGGGTTGAGAGTGTGGGAGAGAAAGTGGCTGCTGCAGTGTTTGGTCTGGAGGGAGGCTATGTCGAACTATTCTGTAACCCAGATGTTCTCAACCAATGGTCGGTAGACTCCTAGTTACGCATCAGTAACAGCACACACACAAGACTGTTAATTAGAGGAAGGCTTTGGCAGTCAGTTGTGAATCTCTTAAGGCAAACTTCACAGGTTGAGAGCCCGTGTGCTGATCAACAACACCAGTGGACACCTTATCCGACAGCCCTAAGTGGCACAACATGACTGAAAGTATGCAAACCATTAACACGAGTGCACACCCATTCCGCCCCAGGTTTGTACGCACGCCGTACCCCTTCACGCAGGACCTGCAGAGAGACAAACCTCCCAACGTGCAACCACACTACCTCTTCGGCTCCAAGGTAAGTGCATGACCTGGCTGATGGTGGATGTGGTGGACAGGTTGGTGAGGGAGTGTGACACTTGTTTTTAGGGGTTTGTGGATGTGTATGATAGAGTTTAGAGGTATTTGTAAGGGTTTAGAGGGAAGTGGGGGGGACAGATGTACACGTGGGAGAGTGTAAGTTTATCTGTTGGAGGGGTACAGAGGCATCACATGGTGTGCATGGTATCATGTGTGAGAGAGGCTTGCGGTCGGCTGCAAGTGTGTGATAAAATGGGTGTATGTGGTTGTTTGTGATATTGTGTGGTAGTGTTTAGGAGGTTGTGGGTATGCGTGTGGAAAACTGGTAAAATGGGCAAGTGTATGGGAAGGTGGTCATGCGCTTACAAGATTGCTGAGACATGCGCATGTGTTAAAGTGTGAGTCTTGGAGATCATGGAAAAATGTGAATGTAAGAATGTGGTTGCATGTATAAGATTATATGAGTGTTTATGTGTGAAGGTATCAGTTCTCACCAGCACACATTGTTTTGTCACCTCTTGCCTCTCTGTGGCCATGTCTGCATGTGTCTGTGTGTCTCCTCGTGGGTGTTCCCTTGTCTCCTTTCATGTCCCTCTGTATGCCTGCCTCTTCCCCTCTGTGTCTTTGGTGTGTGCGCAGCCCCTCAACATCGCATACACGCACGTGTTCGCCACGTACCGCAACTTTGTGGGAGCGCCGCACCTGCGTACCATGTGCCGCCTCCTTGGCTACCAGGGCATCGCCGTGGTGATGGAGGAGCTGCTCAAGATCATCAAGAGCCTGGTGGGTGCTGAGGGTGTTGCTCCACTCACCTCCCTCCCCTCTGGTTTCCTTGGTTTTGTGGAATATTTACCTCTGGCTCAGGGCTATAATTGAAAGGTGAACAGTGGCCTTATATGTGCAGGAGCCACTTTAAACAAAAACAGTAACCATGCTTAAAACTTAGGCTTTCGCGACCAATATAATCCATAATAGAGTTTTTTTTGGGTTAGATCGTGTAAATATATAAATGTGTCGTTAAAACCCGCCACCACCCGGCACAGCCAACTAGTAAGGGTTGTCACGTAAGCAGAACATGCCAATTCGTCACTAGTACGGCACACCGGTGTGTTGGAGAGGCAAGCCACAACATTTACAATCTTAGTACGACGCTTCGTTAGTAATTACAACTGGCTTCATCAGGCTGTAGTGGTGATACGCGCTGGCAGTAGGGATCGTGTGGCAGCGCGTGGTGATTGGCTGTGTGTTAGTGACGCGCGCTGACAGGGAGTGATTGTGTGGCAGCGCGGGGTGATTGGTTGTGTGGTGGTAACACGCGCTGGGAAAACGGATCGTATGGCAGCGCGTCGTGATTGGTCGACTAGGGTGGGTGCTCACATCGCGGTCCGCATAGGCTCCGTCTCCTCGGAAGCGGAGGGCTATATAAGTCGGTGCGCGCGGGCGCTCGGGGAGTTGGTGACCAGTGAAGACAGAAGACGGAGGAGGAAGAGGTAGGGCCCTGAGACCCCTAGTCCCGCTGTCCTTGTAAGGGCCGGGACCCTGTGTGGCTCAGAGGCGGGACCTTGGGACCCGGGGCCGGACGTCCGTGTGAGGGCCGGGCCACGGGACCCAGTGGTCGTGACCCATACCCAAGCTGGGGTGGGTCTGTAGGTTCCCCTGGAAGCTACGGGGCTGGAGAGCCCGTGTGTGTGTAGCCGGGTGGAACGTGTAGCGTGAGCTGTAGTGTCCACATGTGTTATTGTGGCTAAGGAAGAGCTGTAGTTGTCCACACGTGTTATTGTGGCTAAGGAAGAGCTGTAGTTGTCCACACGTGTCATTGTGGCTAAGGAAGAGCTGTAGTTGTCCACACGTGTCATTGTGCCCAAGGAAAGAGTTAATAAAGTGTGCTACCCGTCAAGTGGTCTCCCGCCGTAATTTACAATACTACAAGGCGACAGTCAGATTTGTGGAGAGGTCTAACTGTTTCGTTCCTTATATAGAGGCGTAGATATGGTGACCACGCTTCTGTGCTCTTGCGCCATGTGGGGGGGGGGGATTTCTGAGGCAACTTACATTATGCATTATGCGAGTATTCATGCTGTTGAGTTGCAATGTGTCTCATCCCCATGTCTTTGCTCGAACCCCAGTTGCAGGGAACAATCCTGCAGTACGTGAAGACCCTGATGGAGGTGATGCCGACGATCTGTCGCCTGCCGCGACACGAATACGGCTCTCCTGGTAAGTATGCATACACGCACACATACACATGCAAGTCGCATGTGCGCACATATACCCCGCACACCCTGCACCTGACGCGCAAAATATACTGTGCACGCGTGCTAGACGCATACATATTTTGAGCAGCACACAGGCCTCACATAGACACTTATACAACTCCATATATGCACAACATGGCTGTGGTTGACTACATTTCACGTGGTAATAAAAAGTTGATTTGATTAGCAGTAGCTACTGTAGCGGTTGTGGTTGTTGCTGTCATGTGCAGGCATCTTGGAGTTCTTCCATCACCAGCTGAAGGACATCGTGGAGTACGCAGAGCTCAAGACTGACGTCTTCCAGAGCCTCAGGGAGGTCGGCAACGCTGTCGTCTTCTGCCTACTTACCGAGCAGAGCCTGGTACGTGTCGCTGGATTACAAGTCACCAGGTCACACATTGTGGCATTAGGATAAAGTGTCACAGGGGGAAGAGATGGTAGGGTCATGTATGTAAGCATACGATGCCTTTGTCTCCTGTTCACTATTGTCCCCTGCTTGTTTTTATCCCTTGTTTGTCTCTGTGTCGTGGTGTCCCTCTGCATGCTGTTTACTCTCATGTTCGCATGTCTTGTGTCACTGTGGCTTGTGATTTGCATTCTTCCTCTTTATGACCCCGTGTTTCTGTCTCCATATACGTGTCTCTGTGTTCCGAACATTCCACTTAATCTCTTTTCACTCTGTTGCCCATGTAACAAATTTACTTGCTTACTCATGTCCTTGTGTCCCCATATTCCCTCATCAATGTTTTTTCTATGTCCCGCTGTTGCGATCACCCCATGTCCTCACGTTGCCCCCATGTCTCAGTCCCAGGAGGAGGTGTGCGATCTACTCCACGCCGCGCCCTTTCAGAATATCCTTCCTCGAGTCTACGTCAAGGGTGCGTGGAGGCACACACTCTCGCGTCCACCCACACGCGTGTATATGCATGGGCATGCACAGATACGCACACAGATATACATGCAAAATGACAAAGATCCTCAGTATAGCCTTGCTGTTAGCAAGCATTTAATTAAGACCGGCATCGTGCATAATGGGGGTGGTGTGGTCAGGGCCATGTCTGATTTAGTTTAGTTTAAATAGACTGCCTTTATCTCCCACCTTCAGAAATAAACACAATGCAGCAGGCAGCCATTTTAGGCAGAGTCGAATGAGGTGAGGCCCATGATCAGTTAAAACATCACTCCCACTGATGTTAGCTGTGGGTAGATATAAAACGTTTCCAGGTTCATATCGCAGTGCACTAATCATGACGCCACTCTTATACGTACACATACAAAAATCAAGAAAATGCTAATTACATGCTTGTACACACACGATTTTTTCACGATTTTTAGCAGTGCTCATCCTTTATTCGATGCTAGCTTTGACTTCCTCTTAGCTGACTCATCTCAAAATAAGAAGGGCTTGATATATTGGCAGCGGGTCATTTGGGAGACAAAGGTGGCCAGACATGCATGGTGATGATTCCATCACCAACACTTTTGTGCTATACCAGCCTTAATATGTGCTCGCTACCAGCATTTGCACCTACTGGCTATGTGACTAAAGAGGGGATTATTGTCTTTTCTACTTGTGTTTTTATTATTGCGTGTGTTACTGGTTGCAGAGGGGGAACGTTTGGAAACTAAGATGCGTCGTTTGGAGCAGAAATACTCATCCCTGCACCTGGTGCCGCTCATAGAACGGCTGGGAACTGCACAGGTACAACAATGACGCACCACACCACATCGTGCTTGACCATACTTTACCATAAAACATGTTACAACATCATAGGCTATACAGCACACCATACTACACACACCTTTATGCTTTCACACACCACAAACCTTTCTTACCTTACGACACATCACACCATCTCACGTTTTCCGCACGCCACAACGCCACACACCATACATTGCCATACATTACCACATATTCTGCCACTTACCACCACTTACCACACCTGTGTTCTTAAAATCCCATAACTCATTCAGCATACATTGAGTCTCTCCTGGTTAAATAAAGGACAAGTGTTATAATGTCTCGTTCTATCAACACTAAACATTGAATCTCAGTGGGCCCTCACCTATTCAAATAAATGACTCATTTTGAATTCTGTCTTCCTCAGCAAATCGCCATCGCCCGAGAGGGAGACCTGCTCACCAAGGAGCGCCTCTGCTGTGGCCTATCCATGTTCGAGGTGCATTTTTCCATCGATATATTGTTTTTAAAATCTGTATTGCTCAAATCTTATGCCAAATATGCTATCGGTGTCATGTAATGAGGCATTGTATCAATTTGGGTTGCTCAAAAAATATTTCTACCCTTTGTACCAGAGAATGTCACGCAGAAATATCAAATAGCTACCTCTGAGATGCCTTCAAGTAACCTGGTCCACCCACTCTGCCATATGAGAGTAATATTTGTTTCATGATGGTCACACTGATATTTTATAGTTCTGAGAATTGGAATTGAAATCAATAAATGAACCTTATGGCGGTACCCCGGGGTACCATAGTACCCCGGCTCTCGCATAATGTCCGTGATGCAGTAATTTTTAGTCTGTTGATGGTCGGCGATGCGGCAATCGACTCATCTCGACGAGCTGTACACGATGCACTATGGTGCATACGAGCGTTCAGGGTCTCAGCGCAATCGTCCTCGCTGCGTTTCGACATCGCGGAGTAGCACTGATTTCGGATTGACTGGTACCCCAGTCGCGGAGTTATGTACACCCCTGGAAAAAATAGTGTCCCAGAAATAAAATATTTAATTGCCTCGGCCATTTTGTATTATTTGGTACCCCGGGGTACCGCCATAAAGATCAAATGTTGTGCAGCCACTGAGCCCATCAACTCACGAAACTTGAGAACACAGTTTAATCACAGGTGGCTGCTTGAATTTGACCCAAGGATCTCAGCAGTGCCAACTCAGTTCCCTGAACTCTGAGCCACACAGTTGCCTCGCGTTCGATTAATTAAGTTGAGATTAACCGCCAGTTAATGGCGGCTGAGGCACTGAGTGCCACGGAGTCAGCAAATGTGAATGGATTGGGGATTCATTGAAAACTTGCCGATTAAAGCATCAATGTCTGTAATTAGAGTATCTATTTAACTGTGACTTGCTTAGATACATTTTTACAGTTTCCAGCAGCCCATGGGGGTGTATTTAATCACTAGGTATATAAAGATAACTAAATTCCTTAATTAAAATATATATTTGTATTTGTTCATGTCACCTGCATCGAATCGTGTGCATGACATTTTGTAATTGTGTATTTTGTAGGGAATCGGATAAGTTAAACCTGCAGCCACTAGAGGTGCTATACAACTTCCTTGAATCACATAATGATGTGTTTGACCTTACCTGTTGAAGTCTTATGCTCATTAACAAAGTTTCAAACTCTTGCCATGCAACCCAAAAATGTATCTGCGAAGATAAGAATTTTTGCCTTTTTGTCGGCCTCTTCCCTTCGTCGTTGTCGCTACCGACGGGTCATGGTTAATCAGGGAGTGTCGCGTTCGATGCTGTGCGTGTAGGTGATCCTGCAGCGAGCGGGCACGTGCCTGGACGACCCCGTGTGGCGAGGACCACCGCCGGCCAACGGCGTGATGCACGTGGACGAGTGCGTGCAGTTCCACCGCCTGTGGAGCGCCATGCAGTTTGTCTACTGCATCCCCGTGGGCACGCACGAATTCACTGCAGAGTACGCACGCGCACGCATACGCTCGTGGAGTACGCGCACGCATAGAACTGATAAGCTTGCGATGATTAATCGGTGAAAAATCTAATCTTTTGCCCACCGTACATGCGGAATATTAAATAGTTTCGGTGTGCTATATGGCTTGCGAAATTTCAATTACATTTATTTAATTTATTGCTTGTCTCTGGTACGGAAATGTGGGATGCAATTTTACATGAACGACATGATATAAACATTATTATTAATTGTGTGCGTAAGAACCATTTTTTTTATGGTAATTTGTTATATTTGATTGGTTTAATTGACCCTTTTAGCCACTAGGAGTGCTATATTTAAAATAATCAATTTGTGGCTAAAAAATTTTGATTGTTGAGTCTAATCGCGACCCCGAGTTGAGGGGATGAATTTTTCTATGCCCAGTGCATGCATTGATGGATACCCTCACATACACAGAGGTACATGTATGCACATACGCATGGGTGCACATATACATTGGAGGGTACATGCACACAGGAACTATTAGAGGGAGGATGTACACATACAGTTGTTTGGTTATGGTGGTTGTTCAGTGTAGGCAGTGCTCAAGAGACGGGCTGCACTGGGTGGGCTGTGCGGTGATGACACTGCAGACGTGTTAATGGCTTTGATTATGATCGAAGTTATTATGGATATGGTTCTTGTTGTTGATGTTTTTGCGGGTGTAGGCAGTGCTTTGGAGACGGGCTGAACTGGGCGGGTTGTGCGGTGATGACGCTGCTCGGGCAGCAGAGGAGGTTTGACCTCCTCGACTTCTGCTACCACCTGCTCAAGGTGCAGAGGCAGGACGGCAAGGACGACGTGATCAAGAACGTGGTACGCCAGCCACAACCACACCACAACGGCAACCGCGATTCAAACAAACATCAGCCACAGCAAATACTACTTCGTTACACAACCAAAATTGCACTGCAAACGCAACCACACCACCACCAGGCCGCTCTGGCAGCCAAAGTAAATAACGCACCCAAGAAGAGGTTCACAGTTGAGAGATGAAGCAATGAGTTCAGCTTGAGTGCATGTGCTGGATGCATTGTTATGTCACAGGACTGTGAGAGATGGCAACGACTTGGGGAAAGCCTTAATCCAGCAGAAGATTAATCATGGCTGACAATGTTAAAAGGTCATCTGTCGATCAATAACTGCACGTGAGCCACATTGTTTTATCATTGCGCTGTAACTGTACGGTGTTTCCCTCTCGCTCTCCCACTGTGCCCACGCTCCAGCCATTGAAAAAGATGGTGGAGCGGATCCGGCGATACCAGATCCTAAACAACAGCATCTTCGCCGTTCTCAACAAGTATCTACGCGGCTCCGAGTGGGACCCGGCCCACACGGCGCCACCGCCACACGGGCACAGTGACGGGCTTCCCGCCGAACACGTGCGCTGCTTCCAGCCACCTATCCACCAGTCGCTCGCCAGCACCATCTAACACCTCATGAGCAACTCACGCGCACCTCGTTAACAGTGCTGGTCACCCATCCGTCGTCAGTCGTCTGCCAGTGCTATCTTGAACCTTGCGAGAACCTCACTAGCATCTCATACTCCACTTAAAACTCACTGATGCCTCACTAGAACCACACGAACACCACCAATCAACTTCAAGACCAATTAACCTCACCGGCACCCAATGCCTCATTAATACCTCACAAACAAGCACCAGTAACTTATTCATGACTTGCTCGCCAACACAATTTAGAACCATACACCTCACGAACACCTCACCATTACATCACAAATGCCTAACCATCAACTCGCCAACAATTCCTCATTACTATAGAAACAGTATGTCACCAACACTTCCATGTGTCCAATCCCCAGCCTCTTCCGAACACTTCCTTTACACCGCCTCACCACCCCTTCCCACTTCACCATTCTCTCAACACCCTCTCAACACCTCCGCAATGCTCACTCAACACCTATTCTCTCCCTCACGCCACTTAAGATCTCTCCGTGTTTATTCACACGTCAGTGTGGGATTAGTCGGAGAGTGCGTACGCACACTTTGCACGAGAGTGCCGCGTGGGCCCATCTGCTCCCATGAGCATTTCATGTTCCCTATCGTGGCCACATCCACTCGTACTTTGAGGAGCAGAGCACGACTGCATTTGCTTCTGGAAAAGCGCTTCCCTTCTGCGTAGCAATGTTTCAAAAACAGTCATGCAAATATGAATCTGCTCTCTGGCCTCAATTGAAGCCTGGATTAGAAACACCTAGATCTTAAAAGAAACCTCTCTCGCTAATTTGAAGCGTGAATTGCAATTTGCGAGCTGACAAATTGCAGTGTGCTGCAGAGAAACCTACTTCCGGTTGCATGTGTATCTTAATGCTCTGAGGGCTGCAGGTACAGCTAAATAGGGGTGCCAAATGTCCTGGCAATGGTACTGTCGTTATTTTTAAATCTGTGCGTGTATGTTGTGTTGTTTTTTTGTGTGCCGTGTAGTCCTGTTCCCTCTAACCCTTCCCTTTACCTTCACCACTGCTGCACAAACTTTCTCGCTGATTTATAATTATGAGTGTCATTTCATCTATTTATATATATTTTTTGCTGGCCTCACCATTCCACATTTAACGATTTATCAATTCAAATCGAATGATTGTGCTCACAATGCATGCATTACAGCATCGCGACTAGCAGTCACATTTAGATGCTACATAAATCTATAATGTATTGTTTCAATCCGTGATTGTAAGATTAAATAATTTGTATTCCATGCAAATAATATCCATTTATATTCAAATGTTACCTTTTGTCTAATGGAACCAATGAGTCAGAACAAACAAAAACCGTACTTATGAGACACAATACAAACTAGATAATATCACAAACAAGATTAATCGACTCTTGTATCAAACCATGGAACTGAATTGTTAAAATGAATCACGTTGTGGTGGGGTTGAATCGTTACATGCTTACTATACTGTGTCCTGCGTTGCATTTTGATGAGCTGCAGTCTGCAATGGCTGTAGAGTTTTGCGATGTACCATTAACACCTGGAGGCAACGGGAAATGTTGCCCCGGGACTTGCAGTCACGATCTGACGTAAAGTCAAGCGTGTGTCGCGACGAGCTAAGGTTAGTCACACTTTTACAAGCCGTAGCCAGGAGAATACAGGTACAGCCAAACTGCACATTTTTTTAAATGTATCCATATATACAGGTATGTCCATTTGCACACTGATGAGGTTTCTCTACATTGAAACTTATATCGACATGGCCATGAGGTAATTTAATAGGTGTACCCATAACTATGGGTACAATGAGCAGGCTACCTGACCCAGAGAGGCTCATAAGAGTCATGTCAGAGAGCTGGGTCAGCACTAGGCCTCGGCAAGGTACGGTCATTTACCCTTTTTACCGGGTAAAGAGTAAAGGTGTCGACATGCCAAGGGGTAAGGTAAAGGGTAGGCTCGTTTTTACCTTTTACCTTACCTTGCCGAGGCCTAATCAGCACTGTGGAGATCCCCAGTTTGAGCTCGAGGGCCGTGTATCTTCCAGTGGTCACGTGACGACAATGAGCCAGCAGTGTTGTGATTCCTGCATTCAAATTCCGGCTCCAGATACCCACGTTTAACAAGGTCCTTGTGTGTAATGAGTTGATGGTCTCAGCCTGCCTGGTCATCACTGACCGTACAAAAACCTCCATCGGAATGGGATTTCATATAATTCGGAAATTTTCTTTCCCAGGTTAAGTAAAACATATGTTGGATGATTGACGCATGGTGAACCACGCTCCTTGAGTTTTGACAAACAATTATTGTAACGCCGTGACAGACCATATTGCCGAGACCTACCCGAGCACTCTTAACGTGGCAGCACTAACAAATGGCGATTTCAATTGAATTTTGTCTTTTACCCAGATAAACCTCAGTAAGTCTCAAATCAAGTACTACTTTGGGATGTTTAGACTGTTCCTTTTGAGTAATAGTTTTTTTTTACATGTGGGAGAAACACTGGAATGGCCAGATAACATAGGTCAAAAATTTGTATGTTTGATGATAGTTGTGTTACTGATGACGGTGATAATAATAGTGTGAGTGATGAACATTGTGACAGTGATGATCGGTCTTGATAATGTTGATGGTTGATTGTTCATGATGATAGTGATGATTGTAATGGTGAGAGTAAGGGTAATAATGACGGTGGTGTTCATGATATCAATGGTGATGAGTATATTTATGATATTTGTATTATGGTGATGACAAACATGCCCATGGATGATAGAGTTGTTGTTATCAGTGGTGATAATGATAATGGTGGTGATACTAATAGTAATGAGAATTATGATTGTGACGATAATGCTGGTGATGTCGATGTTATTTTGTATATCAGCTACTTAATGTGATCATTTACATTCTCCAATGGCTCAGTGTGAGTGTGGTTGATAAAGGTATACGATCTTAGTGTTATCCATCACCTCCATCGTCATCATCATAGTCCTCAGTTGCGGTACTTATTGATGTTTATTAATTTAATTCGTTGATTTCTTTGGATTTTTGGTGCTTTTTGTGTTTTTTAAGTGCAGTATTTTTTATTATTAATATTTTAAGAGCTGGCTAGAAAGCTGTAAAAGGAAGTGGTGAATGTGTTCCATCACCTTGGATTTAGACCACATTTACTAATTAAATGTCATGGAGATGCATGTTCATCACAGCCTGTGTGTGCAGTGGTGGTAGGAGCAAGTGAGAGAGACATCGGTGCTCTCCGGAGTAAACATTTAAACCCATGGTTTGTATGAGGGAAATGCATTTTAAACAGGATATGGAATTGCCTGATATTAACACTGAACCTGCACGATGTCTGTTCAAACTTAAAACTCAATCTTTCATGATATTAACTGCAATATTTGTTAGCTGTGGATAACAATAGCTGGGTATGAGTGGCTGGGTTTAGGTGAGTGCCAGATAAATAATAATGTTTTCTTTTTGGCCCAGGAAATCTTCATTGTGTCAGTATTCTTCAGGAGGTTTGTGAACAATTGTTCAAATCTGTTCACAAGTATTTGGCTTCACGTGGAAGGATATCGCAGTGCCCAGAGAAATCCAACACGAGGTGGTAACCCTAAAGGCCCCGGCACAGATACATTCAAGAATCCATTGCTGTCTGCCATCTCCTGACCACTAAGTACAAGCACACAATATGTGTACTAACCAGGATGAAATTATGTTTAGCTTTGATGATGGGTATGGTGATTTGTTTATAGGAAATATGCGTGGATAGCTGTGGGTAGTAGCGTGTAAGTGATAAGGTGTAAGTGGTAGGATTCCAGTGTCAAGTTATAGCTGAGCAGGTGGGTGTGGGTGCCTGAGTATAGATGAGTAACTGGGTGTGCGCGATGAATTGTGGATGACTAGATTTGAACCAGATCTCGGGGCACATTGAAGGACAGAAAATGACAATATACTGATGTGCGTAGAAGCATATAACGCAATGAAACAATTTCACCCGCAATAAGGAAGTCTAGTGTGAAAACACCACTGTTAAAATGTCTTGAAGTTGGCAACGCTCGTGGGCTGCGTGACGGCGTACACTGGCAGTGCACGCCAGCCTAGGTGAAGCAGAGGCACAACTTGCAATGATAATTCGATCAGAGTTCTTGATAGCTTGCATTGACACAGCTATCGAGTGTGCAGGCATTGCAACTGCACCTTGGGCCCACGGGCTGGAAGAGTCCAGGTGCTGGGCTACGAAGGCGGGTGGATGGAAGTTGTGGTCGAGCACTGCGGTTTGGCTGGGGGGCTCTGGCAGTGCAGATTGCTGGGGCTCGTGAAGAGCGGGTATGTTGAGCTCTGCAGTGGGTTGGCTGTGATTTGGTGGGAGTGCATTTAAACTTGCAAGAAACCAAGATGCCCAGGCTACATCGTTGGAGACGCGCGTGTGCAGCAGGCCATCGGCACGCGGAGACGTGAGGTGAGAGGGGACGGTGATACACAACACGTTCTTTACACCAGGACCCCATGGGTGTCGGTGACTGACAGGTGTGGTTTCTGGATGCAGATGACTGATATTGTGGATGACTATACCTGGGTACACGCAGTGGTTTGCAAGACACTTGTTTCTGACACCCACATGTCCTGTCGACTTGAGTGTTTCACAAATTGTCTGCCCTTGTGCAACTACCTCCCCCATGTCCACACTCTGCATTTTCATGATTACCAATATTTGTTTCATAATATGCAAATTAGGCCACTACACACCTGATGGTGATCACAGAAAGCTGTACCGTGGAGGGCCGTGGGAGAAATTGCTGTCGATATAAAATATGACAAATATGGAGTCGCTTTATTGTTAATCCATGTCGTTTATTCCGACAGCATTCAACACGATGACAAATTGACAGAGGAGTTGATGGTAGCCCGTTCGGCACGTGCTTTTCATGCAGGAAAATGCACGGTCGTGCGCACGCGCACAAACGCACAGTCGCATCATGCAAGCATGGTTGCACAATATAGGGTGACCCGAAAGTTTACCGAGAGCACGGTTGGCTATATACGGTGCAAAATAAGTTCTCCGTACATAGGGACGCACTCTTGCCGGCAAATTTACTTTTGGGCCACCCTGTACCCAAAGACATTCGCACACGCGCTCGGTCGCACACAGTCTTGGCACACGCGCAATTGCGTGTGGATTTGCACACGTGGTCACACGCACAATCACGCTCGCGCGCGCACACAATTTCAATCAACTATGCCACACAGTCGCACGCACACAGCCTCGCACACTATGGCGTATTTTCAGTTGCAAACTTAACTTATATTTTTTTTGTCACGGATACGACTATTTAAGTAATACTTTTATGACTATTAATACCAACGCAATTTTCAAGAATAACAACAGTAGTAAATGTGATTGAGGGTGCAGTGGAGGTGGGAGATGCAACTGAGGTTATTGTGGTGTTGTGATTCAGCTTGAGATTTTGTCACTTGGACTGAGATGGTCGTGCATATTAAGATTGGGAGTTTATACGAAGTAGTTCACAATGAGATGTATTTTTTCGAGATTTCAGTTCAGATTGTTAGTGTAGTAGACATTGATGTAGCCAGGAGTGATGCAGACAATATCCAGGCTATACAAATTCCAGCTTCCTGACAGCCAACGGTCCGCCGCACCGAACTGGGAACTGGGGTGTCGTCCCAACGCCATAGATGGTCCCCCCCGCCCCAAAATCAACCTTAGGTCTTTCACCCCTAACCTAAGTGTCCCACACCTAATCCAGGTCTCCAACACCTAACCCATGCCCCCATGCCACACACCCAGGTCTCGCACATCTAATGCACTCCCTAGCAGTGGGTGTGGAAGGTCTGCCACACCTAACCCCAGGCGTTATACACCTATCTGTATATCCCAACCCCAATCAAGGTCTCCCACACCTAACTAAAGTCGTCACACTCGGGTCCCCTGCTTCCTACAGATACGCACGTGTATGTGTGTGTGTGTATATATTTGAACAAGACTACATCTCTTTATTGACCTGGTCAAGACCTTTGATACCATCAACAGGCCAGGACCCTGGGCTGTTTTGTGTGCTTTTGGAGTTCCTGACTATCTGCTCACAATCATTAAGGGCCGTCAGGATGGTGGGCAGGCGTCACAGCCATTCCCTGTTCACCTTGGGGTGCGACAGGGATGTCCTCTGGCTCCCACATTTCACATCATCTTTGACCACGTAGTTCGAGAAACTTTCCATGACTACCGGAGGAATTCTGGTACAAATACAATGGGAGACTGATCGATGCCCAAGTGCGGTCGAGGGATTGCTCCCTATTAGTCATCTATGTTCTGTTTGCCGATGATCTGGTGATTGCTGCTCACTCAGACAAAGAGTTGGAGGTGCTGCTGCTAAGAGGTGGGGTCTTACCATCAGCCCCGCCAAAACTAAGCACCTGCCTGGGTATTTTGTGCCATCAAACATTCCACCACCCCTTCAACTCCCCATTGATGATGCAGCAGATTTTGATGGAGTGGAGAGTTTCCCATGCCTGGACAGTGTGTTTATGACCAGCTCGGGTTTGACAGCAGAGGTCTCACTCCGAATCCGTTGGGCGGCATCTTTTCATTAGCTGTGTAATGCTGTGTGGAAGCTACCTGGTCTTTTGCTTCACATTAAGCTTTGGGTCTTCTCGGCCAAAGTCATACCCTCCCTTCTCTATGCTTGTGACACGTAGACCCCTCTAATGAAACATCTGCGCAGGTTAGAAATATTCAGGCTGGCCTGCCTTCGATCCATCCTGGGTTTAACTAGACTGAATTGTGTGAGGAGCTCACAAGTTCTTGACAGATCTGGACACATTCCCATAAGTGAGCTCCTCCGGCAGGCAAGGGTGCGTTGGCTGGGTCATGTATCCCGCATGCCCAGCCACTGCATGCCCAAGCAGCTTCTGTTTGGCCGCATAGAGGGGGTTAAACGGGCACGACACGGGCTGGAGATGAGATGGACTGATGCGGGATGGGAGGATGTGGAGCTGAGTGGAATTGCCGATGACCGGTACCAGCGGTATAAAGATCGGCCTCTATTGAGGAGGCTCGTGAAGGACGCTACTGGGCAGTTGGAGGCGGCAATGGAGAACAGCGGAGCGACGCTCACAACAACGAGCAGAGCGCCAGGCGGCTAAAAAGCAAGTTGGCACAGTAGGGGGTACAGCTGGGTGCATCTACCGGTTATCTCAGTCATCCAACCCATGGCACCTGCTGGGTCTGTCCCGTGACCAATCAGCAGCGAGCCTTCGGCACTTCACGTGGCGGCCTCAAAGTGCACCTGGCCTGGCACAGGCGCCGTGGTGACGTCACCGTCACTTAATGGCGAGGAGTGGCAGTGGTGTTGTATGTGTCTGTGCAAGTGCGTGTGCATGTGGGGGAGCGGTAGTGTAGCGGTTAGCGCACTGCGCTGCAAACCTAGCGACCTGAGTTCAGTTCCCACTCACGGCCAACACCAGTGACAATAATCTGGGCCTCCTCTGGGTCGAGTCGGCCTCAAATAATATGCGATGTGTAAACATCGCCACTAGGGAAAAAACATCGCCACAGACAAAGGCGGCCGGGCGTGGTGCTGACCACCTACCCCCTTGTATGCCGTGCCGGCCTTCATCGATGCTCGCGAACAGCACTTGCCCCAACAGTCTGTTAAGGTTATACGGGGGATCTTAGTGTTAACGCGTGTCTGCATGTATGTCTATGAACGTGCATGTGTGGGGCATTCGGCCCGTCTGCATATTACACGTGTGTATCTATTGTATGTAAATCATGTAAATGTATAACTATAAAAAGTTATGAATACTATGATATAGTGCTCATACACAGATATAGGTGCAAGGGGGTATATTTGTATTCAAGTGTTACGTCTATTTTTTGCACGTGTATATACTCTATATTAACAGTCGACATGACTCTAACAGTCGACATGACTCTAAAATTTGCATTTTGTTCCCTGATCCACGCGTTGTTCTTTCTGTCAGTCCAATTCCAAGCATGCGCCACACTTTATTGTTTTATCAACAGTATGTTACATTTGGTCAACGCCTCCTCTGTTAGTGGGTACTACGCACTGAATTACGTATGTGTGTAAATATTTATCGATGTATACGTGTACATATATGAATGTTCATGGATTATGTACAAGTCTGAAAGTATTTTGGAAATATTCTGTAACGCGTGTGCATATACACGTATATATGTGGACGATGTGTGCGTTTGTCCTCGAGAGCATAGATAGCATCAGCCTCCCATGATCCTGCGTTACAGCATGTGTAATATCTGTACGAATGTGTAAAACGTATGTGTATACAAAAAAAGCGGAATGTGCCCTCATACATTAAACGCACACATTAAATGTTCCACCTGCCAGTCTGCAGTACGCAACGCCTGTGCAAATCTTCATCAGGGTTCCTCTGGTTCCAGGCTAGTACAATGACTGCCATGCTAAAGGCATCAATGGCCAATTGTAGTCATCTGTGGGTGGGTGGCCAGGGCCCATGACATCAGCTGCTTGGCCACACCATAATGTCAAAGCATACAGGATGTGTGTGTGTGATGTATGTCTATGATGCTAGGACAATTGGTCGATCAAATCGCCAACTTTTGTGTGAACATTCATTGTGGCTTTTGTGTGAACATTCATTGTGGCCGTTGGCATTTAGGCTTAGTATCTCATCAATTATGGAAAAGGAAAGATCTCACCAAGAAGATGCTTCTCCAACCGTAGTATTTTGATCCCGGTACATATTTTGACAGCCAAATCGTGAGATTGAAAAGTCCATGCGGGTGAACTGTTACTTTTTTGTGGTTGATTACTCTGGCCGAGCATGACGAGGAGGATGCTGAATTGTCATAAAACTCCGCCCAACACCTCCCGTCCATCGTCACACATGGGGGAACAAAGGTGAGACTTCCCCCACCCCCCCCCCCAACTATTTTTCGTGTCATCCGATTAGTCGTATAATCGAACCGATAATCGGTAAAGTAATCGGTTACTTAGATAATCGGACACTCCAGCTCTCGTATTGTGTGCCCTGTATAATATAGGTTGATCATAAAGTCCCGATGGCGTTTTGAAGTATTGTATCTTTACAACGAATAATGTTGCCCCGTGTGAAATATTACGTAGGTTGTGGTATAATAAACACGTTTTTTTAACACTCATTCGTTACCTCTACACTTTAACTTGGTGTACATATTGATCGCAATTTCGTAGTCACATTTAAGAAAATTCACCAAATGTTTCGCAATGTCAGAGGCCTAGCAGAGCGCTTAAGCATCACAAACACCGCCGGTCTCCTTAAACTTGGTCGCACTTTGCTCAAAGTCTTCTCGAACGATGCCTCACCTCCACAGACCCTGTGCTGCACTTGTGTGATCCCCCTGCCCTTCCCTTGTCCCTGCGTCCCTGTATTCTATTGTTGCCTTCTTACCTATCCCCAGACTCTCGCCCACACTGTCTTTTCGTGCTCGTCACTCACTGAGGTTGCAACTAAAACCACAGCGCACACGGAGCTTTCTGCCATACTCATCATTTCAGAATGCACCAAATTCAGTGCTGCCCACCCGAGCTAACAAAACTTTCCCAACAACAACAAAAACCCCAATAAATATTTGAATGTAATTGAACATTTGCATTGTTAAAACATAAATATAAGAGAATAGTTTCAGACGTGGCTTTAAAGTTTGTGTTCAAAAGTTGCTGCTAAGCTCAAACGGACAGAACATATGCATCTCAGATATTAACATTTCAGAAACAGAAGTGCATAAATGACGGCTGACGTTTGACATTAGATCACCCCCTGCTTTTTGACATTCACGGCAGAGGCAAGTGATGTCACTTTAACCAAGTGGCCAAAAACGGGGGAAATGGAGGGTGCCTTCTTTTTTGTCTTGTCACATGACAATTGCTACACCTGTGATCGGCCACTAAATATTTCAATCAGCTCAAGCCTCCCGTAAACCACATGACTTGTGTGTGGCAACCCCCACTGAATCCCTCCCCTCCACCGCCCCCTGTGAAAACAGACGCTACTCCGTGCAGCTCACTTCTGATTCGTCTTTTCTCTCCCTCTGTTCCTTCCCCTTTTCATTCCTGAAATCTTGACTCGGTCATGCCTTCTCCACTTCTGGCCCAGAGCTCCTTATTTCTTCCTGCTGCTCATCTCGAGCCGTGCCCATCTTTGTCCGTCTTGAGGACTTCCGTCCCAGCAGCTCTTCCCTTTCCCGTTCCTTTTTCTGATTCCAAACATTTTATCCTTGGCTCTACTCCCTTTCTCATGGTGTACCACGGGCACAGAGTTTAAATTACATTTAAATTGCAGTCAGTGCACTGTGCAGGAAACTAATAACTCCTAACGCAGACTGCAGAGGCTGTGTGTACTGCAGTCCGGCAGTTGAAACACATTGTGAGAAATATACAACCTCCAATTTGTCTCCTTTTGCTATTGTTTGCGCTTGGCAGCAGCTTTTTGATGTAAATATACGGGCATTAGTTTCCAAAATCTAGGTTGTTAAAACTAGGTAGGTCTTATAAAGTTATCCTGTACATACCATATGCATATACAAAGTTGGGGAACCTATGGCACCGCAGGCCACGCACGGGCCTCGACTCCATTTCATTTGGGCCATGGTCACATGAGGCCCACCACTTCGAAACGACGAGCAAACGATATTTATCAGTCAATGCAAGAATCTTAGCCAAACTAATGAGCCACTAGCGGGGAATGTTTTAGCCTTGGCAACACAGTGTTTATCATTTTAGCATGTTCAGTCACTTTAGCACGTTCAGACTCGGCGACACACGTATTATTTGTCTCATTGTTATTAGGGAAGGAGTGTGTTAACGAGCGGCCGCTAAACGGTATTGAAATGTCTATCTGGCCCTCAGCAGAAGGTTCCCAACCCTTGATGTATTATTAGGGGTGAGTTTTGGATTTAATTTATTCGTGTATCAGATTTTTTTTGTAATTTCGGGTTTAAATAACTAATTGTTTATGCACTGAAGATATTCTAAAATAATATTCAATATTTAAAATTAAATACAAATTTTCAACATAAAGTTCCATCAGAATGATAATTTGAGTTCAAACAATTGTATATGTTCATAAGTTAAGCAACATCACATATGATAAAAAATAAAGTCACGTGGGAAAAGGATGTCAGTGGCCTCACAGGAGGTAATGTCACTTCTTGTGCCGCCAAAAGTCATTTTTGTTATCAATCCAAATCCATTTTTTCCCTCGGATGACCCTAAACGTTGTATCTGTGACGTGTGTGGCAGCGTGCACTACGTCCCTCCGCCCCCTCGCCGCGGGGTTCCGTACGCCCCCTTTACCCTCCCTACCCGGGCTGCTTCTTGCGGTTGAGGTAGGTGGCCCAGTAGACGAGGTTAAAGATGGCGAAGAGGATGGGGAAGACGACGCGGGACAGCTTGTCGATGCGGCTCACGCTGTTGTAGGTGCGCAGGGGCCGCGGCGTCGAGCACGCCGGCATCATGGGGGGGTGGGCACCACCTTCGGCGGCCACGCACCCCCCGCCCAGGTGCAGGGGTACCGCACCGCCCACGCCTCGGAGCACGGCCTGGCCCTCGTGGGGGGGGCCGTAAACCCCTGACGAGAAGCCCCCCGTGACCCCCTGAACGGCATAGGGGAAGACGGGGAGGAGGGGGTTGAGCGAGCGGGCTTGTGGTGTACTACGACCGTGCGAGACATGTGGTTCGATGGCGTACGATGCGCCGTGGCGTGCGGCAAGACATGTCGTATGCTGTGGTATGATGTATAGTGGTGTGTGCCATACCTGCATAGCCGCCTTGCCCGTGAGTACGGCACCAAGGGCTGTGGTGTGCGGGTAGTGCGAGCCGCGGGACTGGTGACCCAGCGTAGTGGTGCGCGGGTAGAGGGGAGCTCCCCCCTCCAGGGCACGCATCATGGCGTGGTGACGCTTGCGTCCCATGGACAGCGGCAAGGGCCGCTCCTTCTTCTGCACGGTGAATGTCAAAGCCGGCGATCATGTTATGGTTGAAATAATAGTAAGTACATTGTAAATAATGTCCAAGGGACCAAAATCACCAGTGACCAATTCACGTGGAATGCGCCCGAGCTCGTGAGATCTCAGAAGCCAAGCAGGCCTTGAGCCTGGATAGCGCTTGGATGAGCAATCACCATGCATAATAGGTGTTGTCGGTTATGGGGTTACGTGGTGGGTGGCAGACTCAAATGCAGAAAAATCCATTCTTGTATTGTACATCTATTCTCCCCACCTTCAACTCGCACTAGTCAAATAACCCCTATGACCCGCACAGTGTGGCATAGGTCTTCATCCAGCAGTAGAGTGACAAAAGAGCTGTACATGTGTAGTGACTTGCAGTGTCACTACTGGCTACACACACACACGTGTGACGTCACTACGCGGGGGAGCGTCACTACCCCGCGGGTCTAAACACACACACATGGCGTCAACCCGTCTGGAGGTGGGAATGACGTCAGGGCCGGTTCAGGGATCTGGAGGCCGTGGGTGAGGCCACGGAGGTTGTGTAAGGCCATGGCACTCTGAGTGAACCTGGCTGGACACATGACCGGATTAAGGTGGGGGCCGGGGGCACCTTGGGGGGCCACGTGGACAGCCGAGCAGCTTCGAGAGGGTTCTGGAAGGGAGGCGTGACCGTGGTGGGGCCCGGACACGCCGAGGCCGATATAAGTGGCCTCCTCACGGGGCTCAAGGCTGCCGTGTCAAGAATGAAGATGCATTGTGAAGACGCCTCCTGAGAAGAGTCAAGCCTCCAGTCAGCGGAGCCGCCAGTAGCCCACCTGGCTGGGTCACGCTCGTGTATCCGAGAGTTCGTGGTAGAGAGTGACGTTGCATGTTAGTTAGAACAGGTTGGTGGTTACCACCCTATGTTAAGTGTAACGTGTTGGTGTTAATAAATAGTGTTGTCTCCCAAGAAGTTGTGTGCGCCTATCTGAGCCCATTACACACATAGAAATATATATGTTTGCCTAGAAGAGCTTCACTGAGACTCAACACTTTCTTTGGCTCCGGCATTGGGCATTTTGGGCAATATCATCCGTGAGTCTTTGGCATGCGGGAGGAAACCGGAGAACACTGATGTATTCAAGTATCCATTTATGCGTGCCATCTCCTAACCATCTCGTATCTCAATCCTCCCACACCTGGTATTTCTGGGTAGTCTCCTATGCCAGGGCTAGCCAGGCATATGTCTGCTTAGCGTTTGACTTCCGAAAAGATTGGGCACATTCGGGAAAATTTACTTGGGATCAGGTATGGCATTAGCAGATTAGGGGTGATTTAGGGGTTATGACCAAGCTGGGGTTGGGATTACTGTTGTGACTATGCAATACACTACGAACATGCTATGCAAGTTCCGTTACTGGGTGCCATGGTGGTGAGATTTTAACTACCTCGCCTGGTATACAGGAGGTCAAGGGTTCGATCCTGACCCTGACGCCTGTATTTTTGGAGTTTGCATGTTCTGTCCGTGATCACATGGATTTTTCTCCAGATCCTCCGTTTTTTCCCTCCACATTTCGAATAATAGTAATAATGCTAATTTGTAACGCGCACAGTTTTCACTTGTCCAAAGGCAGCGAACCTGGGGCGCAGAGCCCAGCTCAGAGATCCGCTCAGTAAAAGTCACAATAAAAAGATGTTTTGTGAGAAGGCGCTTAAAGGTAGGTAGGGGAATGGCGCTCCGGGTGGAGAGGCCGACAACAGAGAAACGACGCATGGCGATCGTGGTCCTGACTCTCGGTGTCGAGAATTACTCCTGGGTAGAGCTGCGGAGAATTCTGGTGGTGGTTTGGGAGCAGGGCGTCAGGAGGTCTGAGAGGTGTGGAGGGCAACCGGTACTGCAGGCAGTGTAACAGACGCTGGCAAATTTGAAGGTGATTCTGATGGGGATTGGGAGCCAGTGGAGGGCCCGGAGAGCGAAGTCGGAGGTCTGACGCGGTTGGTGGGAGGTGAGGACAGTGTGTGCGAGGTTGTTTTATAGTCGAATCAACATGCGTTTAGAGTAATTGGCTTCTAGAAATTTCCACGTGATAAGCCACTTCGTTGAGCTATCATTTGTGGCCAAGTTGCTTCTGAAAAAAGAGCTATTTGGGTAAAAGGCCTTACCTGGTCAAATTAAAATTGTTTAAATTTCGATTTAAAGCTTTCGTGACTGCAGGGATTCATCTTCTTGGTTCTTTCGGTAAAGTCACGTAGAATGGAAATAATAAAATAAGAAATACATTTTTTGTTTTTGTTTTTTTCCCATTCTACGTGACTTTACCGAAAGAATCAAGAAGATAAAATGGTATAGTTTTATTTTAGAACATGGCTAAAAGGTCACTGCATTGCTCCTAGGTTTTGCGGTTGAGCATTTCAGCGATAAACGCTTTCAAACTAAGATTAATAGCATTTATGCTGTTGTTCTTTCCGTCACATGTGTGTGTTATAGTGGTGTCACTTTGACTCTCTTAAAGGTGATGCAAAGTGAACCAACAACTTTAACACCAAGTTGTGTTGCTATTATGGACTTATGGGCTTATAGAAAACCAGCCAAATTGATCAAGGGAATGCCCAAGACTTGAAACACAAACCTTAGCAAATAGGACTATTTGCAGGCATGCGTTTGCACCGACAGAAACCCGTCATCGGTTTCCATACAAACGAATGTTTGTAAAGCGTTACTAAGTCCAAGTGTATGCGTGATTTCTTTTGACGACTTGTTGTCGTGGGTGCGCGTCACCTTAGCAGGCGGCGCGTGCTTTCCATCCCAGGCCCAGGCCCGCTTGGTGAAGTAGTTGACGGTGGCGAACTCGATGAGCGCTGAGAAGACGAAGGCGTAACACACGGCGATGAACCAATCCATGGCCGTGGCGTACGCCACCTTAGGCAGCGACGAGCGCGCGCTGATGCTCAGCGTCGTCATCGTCAGCACCGTCGTCACGCCTGGACACGGGGACACGCAGGAAGGACATGGGATGACACAGGGACATGGGCAGGGGGATACAGAGGCCCACAGAGATACATGGGAAGGACATGGTTAAGACACAGTGACACAAGGGCCAGGGGACACGGAGGCACACCGAGAGACGCGGGAAGGACATGGGAAGACATGGAGACACGGGATAGGGGGAGACGGAGGTACACAGAGAGACAAAGGAATGACATGGGAAGATGTGGAGACACAGGGGCAGGGAGACAAGGAGGCATACGGAGGATTGTGGGGACACAGGGAGGATATTGGGAGATGGGGAGATACAGGGGCATGGGGAGACACAGATATGGGGAAGATGGGGGAGACATGGGGCACGAAAGGAAAATCTAGATATGTGAATGGATGTAGGGGATGCAGTGATGCATGGGGAGTGGAGACACAGAGGCAAGATGAGGATACGGAGATAGAAACGTGGAGACAGAGGCACTGGAGGGACACAGGGATGTGATTGTTTACATGCGACCATGCATGTCTGTATCTCTGTTTGAGGAGCGTTAGGGCACTGGTTCATACAATTCGCTATGAACCTGACAACCTTGATTTGATTCCCGGCCAAAGCAAACATCAGAGGCAAGTGATATCTGAATTGGCACGGAGCATCCCCTAGGTCAACTCAGGCCTAAATGAGTACCTGGTGCGGTGTGTTAACATCAGCACTGGGAAGATGAAGGCGACCTTCATTAGGTGCTCACTAACAGCACTTTCCACACTTTCCTCAACAGCTGATGTAAGCTACATGGGGGATCTGTGTGTGTATGTGTGTGTTAAAGAATTCTCACCAAAGACCGTTCTGGCTGGGACGGATTCTCGGTTGAGCCAAAATGACACCTTCAGGCACAACACACACAAACAGATATAAATATACATTAAGTTACATGCATGTATGTGTAGTGACATCGGGGATGTCACTGTATGGTGCCGGCCCGAGAGGGCCATGGCGTGCGATGTTCCTACGTCGCGGACAGCACTGAGTGGGTTGCTATGTGAGGCCGGCTCTAGCACAGCACGGCGTGCGATGCACCGTCATCGCGTACACTCCGTGGGCGGGTGTAGTACCAGCCTGAGCATGGCTTGGTGAGCGCTGGGATAGCACAGGCACCACGCATAGCGTGCAGTGCGGGCTCCCACAAGGGGGAGCGGGAGAATGTCAGCCCAGGGACAGGGTTGCCCCGGGCCATGGCACTCTGGTTGACCCCGTAAACACGTGATCTGGAGTGTCCACAGAGAGGCCCCCAGGTTGGGGTGCTAGGGATCGAGAGGGAGCTAGAACGCTCGAAAAGGCGGGCGGGGCCAAGGGCGGAGCGCCCCGACCCAGGGGGATATAAGGTGGGTCCCTGGGAGAGACCGGGGTTCTTCGTTTTACAAGCTGGAAGCTCTACGTCTACAAGCTGGAAGCTCTACGAGGCATCAACACATGGTCGGGGACCCGAGTGAGGGTCTGACCCTTTGTAGCTGTAACTCCTACGTATAGAGTAGTCAGCTGGGTGGTCACCACCCTAGGCTGTATCTGGTGAAGGGGCAGTTACCCCTTTGTGTTAACGGGTTGATGTTACAATAAAAGTGTTGCCTCTAAAGAACAACGTCTGCGACTCAGTTTGACTCACTACATATGTATGCACAGACATATACACGCAGGCAAATATATACAGAGAGAAATATGAACACAAATACATGCATGCAGACACATGCACATGCAAACAGGTACACGTGCACACACATATACACAACTGAAGCCTCGTAATAACCCTACCCTGTTCAGGGCACAAACCACGTGCGTGGTCCTCCCCTAGGTGGACTCAGCCTCAAATGTATACCTGGCGCGGTGTGTAAACATCATATCGTATAATGGGATATCGTGTAATGCCTAAAGTAGTGTGCTGTGGAGCGAGGAGTGATGTGTGATGATGTCTGGAGCCTGGTGGACACCGCAATGTGTCTGGTGTCGTGGGCATTGTCTGGGTGATTGCAGATCTCAGGAAAGCCATGTTGCCAAAGGAAGCCTTCACGACAAACTGCGTTCGCTACCAACTCACAAATGATGCCGTTTGGAATGGTGAAAGCTCCAGCTGACTTTAGTCGAATGATGGTGATGATGCTCATCGGGGACATACCACATACCGCTGATTACAATAACATATAGTAAAAGTAATTAGAATGTTGTTTTTGATAGAGTGCCCTTCCCACCAGGACATCTCGGAGCGCATCCTCCCGCGTGTCCACACAGACACGTGGGAGAAACGTTTGACGGTACTTACTCAGGTTCTCTGACGACTCAGGCAATACAATTTAACAAGGCCGACAGAATACCAGATAGGTTTCACTAAGACTGAGTTTTTGGGTCACGTGCTAGGACAGGGGCAGATTTAGGTCACAACAAGATGTCTCAAACCCTACGTGCAAAAGAGCACTCACAACCAAGATAGAATTGAAGTACAGCCGTAAATTTATTTTGCATTTTATAGATAGAGAAAATACACTTAGATATTTCATGCCATTTTGGCCGAGGAAGCAAATTGTGTGTTTGAAGAGTTGAAAAGCAGAATGGTGCAGGAGCGTGTTTTTAAATGAGGGTTTCATCCTCGCGACTGATGCATCTGAAACGGTCTTATGCAAGAATATTATGGGGTAAAAACTTTCCCGTCACGTATGCAAATCCCGCAAACTACTTCCACGTGAGTGCCACTACCCGACCTTTGAGTGAGAGGGGTTAATGCTTTGTGTGAGCAGCTCGGCAATTTACTTTTGCTTTCATATGGCTGGGGGGGGGGGAAGGGTTCAGAAGGGGACCATCGTTCAACTCGTCTACCTTAATCAGTTTCAAATTGAGAATGACTGAATAACGCATCGGGGAATTTGCACTGTAGCAACATCGATTTTCCACTTGGGCCATCAAGGGCACAAAAGGCTTGGCACCGACTACTTTAGTCACTGTTAATAACCACGAAGCCACGCCAAAAGCTCGTTCCGTTATCACATTTCTAACCCCGGGTGTTTTTTTTGTCTGAACGTCAAATTGGCATTGACTTCGCTCGGCGGCAGGGACCCAACGTCGCGACGGTGAAAGTGAGGAGCGGTAAGAGGTGGACTGGGCCACGGAAAGTAAAATTGGCTGGGCGATTGCCACCCACCCGGTACATGTAGCATCCTCACTAACTCACTCGCGGAGGAAGGGAGCCGTGGGCGAGGCTGGCAATGTGAGGAATAGAAAAAAAATCGGCCGCAGATTGGGCCGCACCAAAGGGCGGGCATCATCGTTGGGAGTTAACGCCGTTCCATTTCGCCTGGATGATGGTGGCGGTATTCGTTGCGTTTTAAGGTCTCTCGAACGCACGTAATGGGTGGTGCCGCTGCAGAGAAGGCTATTGCCGTACACTGGAGAAAATAAGATAAATTGTTGGGTGATATAAAAGACGGCGGGTCGGAGCAGCAGGCGAGCGAGTGGGGCTCAGCGCCGCTCACTGGAGCCACTGCTCCACTCATTCCCCGCTCTGCCGGCTGCTGCTCCACGGGACGTGAGTTTTTTCTTTTCACTTTGAGCTACGCTGTGATAAATCCCCAACGGGTTGCACTGTTGGCCGTGATAACAAGGCCCTGTTGTTTTATTTTCTTCTAAATTTAGGTTGCGATATTCAGACTGCAACATCCGTGTTACCGGACTGCCTACACAAACTGTCGTTGCCGCCTTGTAGACCTGTTAAATGCATCTCTTGTAGATTGTGATATTTAAGAGCCTCATTTGGCTAAGTATTCAATAAATTGTTCATACAGAAGTAATGTGGATGAAAACAACATTGGATGAATACAATAAGATATTGAGGGGGGGGGGCTGCCAGACCCACAGAGTAGGTGGCCTGACATGGCTATTGTGGCATGCTTTTTGTGATGTGTACCATGGTATGTTTGGTGTTGCATGAGCTGTAGATGTGCGTCCCTTGGCGTGGCATGTACCATAATCTAGACGGTGGATACCGTGATGTCGCCAATATCAGGGCTACACCCAGTGCTTCATCTCAGCCAGGTCTGTTTGAATTGATGACCCACAATGTAATTCCTGTTATGGCTGTGGATACTAGTCGCGTGCCTGCTCAAATGTCCTAGCGACCCGGAAAAAATAACCGGTGAGAAATGAAGCCCTGGGCGAACCCATGGCGTGCTCGGTGCATTGGGTGAACCGTCGTGCCGCGGTGTGGACCGTACCTGCGACAGAATGACTGTCATGATGCAGGGCAGGTAGGTCTGGATCACAAAGTACCCAATCTTCCGCTGCAGGTGGAAGTCGATGACCATGACCGTGTACTCACCTGCGCACAGACACCGCACACACTCGGCGTCTAACGTTGCACCGTTTTATCAATGCAATATCGATTCCTAAGGCCCGCGGGTGCACGTATACGTGCATCGCGTGCATGAGGATCTTGTGTGGTTTTATTGGTTGTTACGTGTACAAATTATACGCTCGTGTTATGCTCAGGCTAACAGAGGAGATGCAATTTTATAAACGAAACAACAAATGAAGAGAGAATCTAAACGAGATGCTACAAATTATTGCACGCCCCCACACCCACCAGCGTCTCCATGTGTCTCCCCATGTCGCAGGAAGTCTTTGTGTGTGTGCCTGTGAATCACTGCGTATCTTCTTTTTCCCTTGTGTGTTGCCTCAAGTGTCATTTGTGCTCCATTGCACCAGTGTGTCCCCTCTGTTCCGTAATCATCGTTGTTATTTATACCGCACCTCCCATGCAGCGCATCCCCAAGGTTCCAGAACAAGAGAATAGCGCAGTCGGGAATTGATTGCAGACTAAATACAAGGTGCAAAAACAATGCAGTGTGGATAATGTACACAAACTGCTTGTCCCCCGGCCCAAGTACCCCGGTGTGATCCCTAGTACCCCTGTCTGCCTCGTCCCCCCCCCCCCCTTTGTTCCACCCCTCCCCCCTCCAGTGCCGTCTCCGTAATGCGGACCTGTGCTCGTCCTCTTGGTCTCGTTGCCGACCGTCTGCTTGTAGAGGTGGTACTGGTTGAGCCGGGAGCCATCGGACGCCACGTTCACCGAGTTGTTGCTGCCATTGGTCCACTCGTAGCGCACCTCCGAGATTGGGTACGCATCTACCGCACCGCACCACACCGCACCACACCACACCACACCGCACCACGCCATGAGAGTCCGCAATCGCACCAGTGCACCTTGACAGACTGCACGAGACCGCCACCTCGGCAGAACCACGTCAAGCCAGACCGCACCGCGATCAACCTCCCCCACACCTCGCCACACCGTGACAGACCACCCTGCTGCACCACGCCACACACCGTGACAAACTGCACCACAGCAGCGTTGGTATTCGCAGCCTCCGTTTAGCTACGATTGGATACGTACGGTGCGGAAGAAGTTTAACACACAGATATAAAAGTGGTGATCGTGCTTGGTGATAGTGTCACTGTAATAATTGTTGTGGTTGTGGAAGATGGTGGTGGTTATGGTAAGCGATGGGTTGTTGTGCATGTGATGGTTACAGTGATTAGGGTGTGGTGGTTATAATGGGCATGGTTATGTTTTTGATGGTAAGGGTTTTTTGATTGTGGTCATTGTGATGGTAAAGGTTATGTTTATTTTATTGTGGTTGTTGTTTTGGTGCATGCGGTTGTTGTGGCGGTTGTGGTTATTGTCGTGGGGATTGTGGTGGTTCTGGTTATTGTTGTGGTGGTTGTGGTTATCGTGTTTTTTTGTTGCAGTTGTGGTGCTTGTGGTTATTTTTGTAGTTGTAGTTGTTCTAGTAGTTCTGGTTGTGGTGTATGTAATTCTCTCGGTTGTGGTTGTCGTAGTTGCGGTGGTGGTTGTTGTTGTGGTGGTTGTGGTTGTTGTTGTAGCTCACAGCTCCCAAACTTGAGTGGGCACACGTGCATGTCCATCGGGAAGTCGGTGAGGGACATGGGACACTCAGCGTGAACGGTGAGCCTAAACATCACCACATGACCATCACAGCATCACCACAAGACCATCACAGCACCATTACACCACAATCACATCAACATCACCGCGCCATCCCCATCACGTAAATGTTGCACCACCATCGCATGACCGTCACTATCACTGGACGATTGGCGTCGCCATTACATCAACGGAACCATTGCAATCACAAGACCACTGAAGCACCAACCTTGCCACAGTAGGATTGCCATCACAGCACCAGTGCCTCAACAGTAACATGGCAAGATCATTGCAACATCGTAGCATCGTAATGGATGTGTGGACACGGTGGTGGCATTTGTGAGGTGGTTATGAGGGTGTGTGTGTGTTTGTCTTTTTAAATCCTTTATATTAAGTTCACTTGCGCGCTTGCTTGCTTGCTTGCGCGCTTACGACCGTGCAAATCTTTCGGTCGTTTTTTAACCCACTTCCCGTGATCCAATCGAGCTGACATTTTGCACACAGACTCGTTGTGCGTGACAATTTATTTTCGTGAAAACAATTTTCCATAACTTTACACTTTTTAGGAAAAAAAAAAATTATATTTAATTACCAATTGCTTAATGGTGGCAGGCAATCATCTGACCCATAGGTGGCAGCCATCTCAAGCCAGAGGACGAGAGGACTCCAACCGCCACACATAAAAAGGATTTATAGTGAAAAACTTAGTTTTTACGGGTTAATTTTTTATTTGTTACCTGTATGTGCGTGTGGAATGTGAATGGAATGCACGTGGTGCAAGTGTGTTTGGTATAAACGTGTGTATGTGTGATATACGAATGTGTATGTCGTGTGTGGTTCCATTTCTAGGCTCCCTGCTCCGTTTTTATTCTTGGCCATCGCTCTTCATCCCTTCCTGCCATTACGCATTCTGCCCAAGCCCCGCACTCTTCTTAATAGGTCGGATGATGTCATTCACCTGCATGCATTCTCTTTAATCCACAGTGTTTCCTCACTCCATCTCTCGGTGCGCTTCCGAGCGCACGTCTTTCTCCACACTTCTGTTTGCGCGCTTTTCACCTTATTTTCAACCGTTGTCGTTCATGACTGCGCTGTTTCTGAACCAATTTATCGCGGCGGGTAGTACACTCTGATTCGTGTGCACGTTCTACCCTCGGCGCAGACGACGATGTGCAACGAGCGTGCGGTGTGGGCGTGCGTCCGAGCACGAGGGAGAGCGCGCGCGCGTGCCTCATGGTGTAGAGCAGTGTGCCGTCTTCCATGATGCGGACCAGCTTATTGGGCGTCGTGATGTTGTGAGCCACCGACTTCTTGCCATTGTGGAAGAACGTGTCGGGCGTCCAGATGCGCGACGCCATCATGTTGTTCACGGGCAGCATTTTCATGGGGCCTGGGTGCATGTGCACAAAAGTACAATGGAATAAATTCCACATTCACCCCCCCCCCCCCGCCCTCTCCCATGGCATTGAACAGACTTTTGGGGCAAGTGCTGTTAGCGAGCACGTATAAATGTCGGCATGGCACGTGAGGGGGGTGGGTGGCCAGCACCACAACTTGGCTGCTTTCGCCTCCCCAGGGGCAATGATTGTGTATCGAACCAGGTAGTAATTTGAGGCTGGCCAGCACCACGTTCCCCACACATGTTCACACACACACATATACACACACCCATGTACATTCCCGCATGCCCATGCACACGCATGTAAGCACGCACACAACTGTGCGCCCGACGCCATGCGTGACCTCTCACCGGTGAACTTGAGGCGCTCATCTTTCCAGGTCTGTCTGAAGAATACGTCCACCGTATACTCCTGTGTGCACATGGGGATACGGTGAAAACACTGGGGCGTGGTGATACTGATGGTGGTGCTGGTGCTGGTGACAGTGATGATAGTGCTGACAGTGACGCTGGTGTTGATGGTAATAGTGATAATGGTAATGGTGGTGCCTGGCATTGATGGTGTTGATGGTGCTCACCATGTCCGTGTCGGACACCGGTCCGAAACTCGTTACGTAGACGTTCGTCTTTACCTCCGTGACCCCATCTGCCGGAACAGGGGAGACACTGGTCAGGGGTCACGGTGATCGTAGCTATTGTGGTTATGTTTATGAAATTGAAGGTCGTAATGGATATAGTTGTGGCCAGGATTGTTGATTGTGGTGTGGCTAGCATTGGTGGCTGTGGTTATTGGTGATTGGGGTTGTCGTGGTATTTGTCGCTATGGTTCATATTGGTGGTTGTAGTTGGGTGTGGTGGTTGTTGTTTTGGTTGTGCCATTGGTGGTTGTGGTTGGTGGTGGTTTTGTTTACCGCCGAGGCCGGGTCTCAGACGGTTGTCGTATCCTTTGAGGAGTCCATCGAGGATTTTTGTGAAAACTGTGATTTTGTCCTGGGCATCCCCTCCATCACTGACATCACCATCACCAATCATCACACAGAGTACATAACACCATCATCATCCAACATCACACCAATCATCATGCAGCAAACATCGCACACCCAACATCACACCGAACATCACTCAGCGAACATTACACACGGAACATCACTGACCATCACGCACGGAACATCACTCATAACCAAAGTGTACACCAGTGGCCTTGAACCAATGGGTCGTGCTCCCTCCCTGTGAAAACCTTGCATGGGGACACATTCTGTGACGTGGATAAATGCAAGCAAAATTTCAGTCGTGCGCAGGAGGAGACGTCAGCACCGTGTTGCTAGTGAAACAACACTCTAATACAGTGAAACAAGGGCCTTGCTAACAGCGGCGTGCCCAGCATGCGATCTCCCTGTGTATTGTGGACTTGGTAGAGAGTGGGAAGTTGGTGGGGAGTGAGGGAGGGAGAGGAGGGGGAGGGAAAGGGGGGCTGTCATCCTAAAGAGTTTTAGAATCAAAGTGTCGATCATCGACACCGTCAACTCACCTTGCGTGTGTCCGCAGCGCGAGTGCAAGGCACAGGAGGAAGGCCAGCAAAGTCATCCTAGGGGACAGCGTGAGACACGGAGAGGTGAGCACGCATGCACATCTCACGAGAAAAACACTCGTAGATTCTCATACACTCTCAAGAGATGAACAGATGTATTATTCTTTTTAATGGTGAAGCTATCGAGTGCACAAGTGGTGCAACTTCACCGGGATCCACAATGCAGTGGGGCTCAGCCGCTCCCAGGTTGACCCAGCCTGCGATGTGTGCGTGGGTGCATGGTGGACTGCGTGGATATGTACGTGTCTGTGCAGGCGTGAGATTTACCAAGCGACAAAAAACCACGAAAATGTAAAAGTGCACCGAGTGTACGAGGAAATTGACCTGATTTTAAATTAGGACAAACGTACTCGTGCAACAGCGTAATGCAAAGATCGTGACCCCGGTAAACGTGGATCGTTGGGCCATTGTTAGGGCGAACGGTTCCCAACCACGTGCCGACGTTGGCCCGATGTTCCACGTTTACGGGTTTAGTTCACAATACAATTCGTTAACAGCTGTCGTGTCGCTGCGCCACGCTATCATTGCTATCGAGTTTTGTGACCGGACCACCTGTAATGTGCCCGGTCTCGTTACATATCGGAAGCCAAGCAGGGTTTTTGGCCTGGATGGAGCTCAGATGGATCACGTGGGGTGAACTCGTGTCCACTGCGAGCGCTCGCCGAGGGCACGGGGGTTGATTGGGATTTACTCATTCGTGCCCAGAAATACAGCAGCTGGATTCACAACAGACATCGACTTGCACAGCTGCTACTCAATTCACATTCATGTGAAGAATCAAATGGAGAATGCAACGGTAGGTTGAATGGAACAGTGATGATAAGATGCTCGATAAATTTAGCATCAGAGTGAGGAACCAGAGAGAAGAATATATCTTGATTATTACAGACATTACAAACAATCCCCGGAATGGCAGGGATATCCTTGTCCTCGGAAAAATCAAGACAAGTAGTGGACACAGGCTAATATGCAATAGCAGTTACACTTGGAAATTCCAAAAAACTAGGACATAATTCATGAGAGGCAACAGCAAGACAGTGAACGTACAAGAATAGCTCAGGAGGGAGGAGGATTTAGACTGATTTTATATTCCAGTCCCCAGAGAAGCAAAATTATTAAGTGGATGTCACCACTGTAAATAATTAAGTAAGCCGTATTGTAATGTATAGCGCACTGAAAGTGGCGAGCATAGTAAAACCCCAGGGAACAAGTGGCAAATCACCGATCGACAAACCATCGTCATGGCCCCACGTGTGATAGAGAAGGGCCATTGGCCGAAACGTCACCTATCGTGTACTTATCCTTTTCAAGGCCACAGCGTTATTGACAAGGAACGTGTTTGAGTGTTTTGTTGTTGTAGTTATCTGCGTGGCAGCATCAGATGATGAGATGAAGAAAAGGAGTGACGCAGATGATTAGAATCCCAAGCAAGATACTCGACTACATATAACTCTGTATAACCCACGTGGAAAAGGATGAGAAGGGAAACAGATAATACAGCAGTAACAGTGACTGAAGATGTCAAACAATAAACGGTGGGAGCATGGGAGCAGCAAATATGAGATTGATAACTGGTAAGTCACATGTGGTAGTCGCGTTAAGATGACAGGATTGGAACTGTAACATGTGATAGAATCAGTTAACGCTTGGAAGGATTTAATCCAGATCACTTTTAAGAACAATCATCTACTCCAGTAGCGAAACCACTTTCACACGGGGAGAATTTTCCAGATTAAATCACCACTGCCCTTTGCAGTTTGGGAAAAAAGAAAAAGGTTCCAGATATGATGGCATTAGCTGTGAATGTAATCAAAGAAGTAGGGCCTGCTGTTGGAACAACAAGAAACATCCTATTTACTCATTGTCTCAAAGGGAAAGGAAATACCTCAATTGTGGAATGATGCATCGATACTCATTTTGTTTTCAATAAAAAGGAAGGCAGCACTTGATTTGAAGAAAAAACGACCCATTCGCTCTCCCGTGCTCACAATGTTCATGAAGATCATAGAGAACCGAATAAGGGACATTTCAGAGGCTAAACAGCTACATAAGCCTAGCTGTGTTTATAAAATGGTTATCTACCATTGATCGCATACATACATACATGCATCAGTCAAATCCTATAAAAAGACAAATGAATCTGAAACACCATGATCTGGCATATAATGAAGGAATTTAATCCAGTCATCCAGGTTCTAACAAACCGTGGCTTTAATGCAAACATATATAAAAGCCATTTAGAAAGATGGACGAATTATAATTGGGTTAAAATGAAGAAAGCAGCAAAATATATCAATCGATATAAGAGTAATCGAACTATGCAAAAAATGAACGTAACACACTAATTTCAGAAAATATAAAGACAGCTTCAAGGTTGGGCGTACGATAAACACGATACAAGCAAAACACAAGTCACAGACAACAAGTTTTCTGAACATAAGAAGATAACTGTAGGAGAAACGGACGTGGGAAAACATCAGAATGTATTCACTGACGAGAGCGACGAATGAAGGGAGAATGGGGTCCAAAATGAGGAATGAGGTGCGAACAAGCGCAGAATGGAGTTCTGTTGGAGAACACAATGCGAGAATTAAAAGTTAATTCACAGTGTGCTATGGGCCAGACAGATGAAGACCTTTACAAGCGAAATGGAACGAAAGCCGAAAAGTGTGCAAAGAAGAGAGAGGCATGTTGCGAATTATATCGAGAGAAAGAAGAACACGTGGAACAGACAATAAAGCGAAAATAAGAGACACTTTCGTGAATGTTAAGAAGGGTATTTCAACTTGGGAGGGCACTTCACGACAAGGGATGATGATAAGCTTTGATCGAGACTGGTGACAGAATGACACCCAAAGGAGGGAAATCACACATGGGATGATGACCTCTGCAGAGATGATTACATCGCTCCAGAAGTGAGATTAATTAGAGCATCGCAAGACCACGGGGGATGATGTCAGGAAGGCCTCCATCCAGCAGTGGATAGCCAATGCCTGATGAGGATTAACAAACAGATGTAGCTAACCGTTCAACACTCAAGAAGTAACATTTGCAGAGATAACCACTCAAACATTCCGAGAGATAACTCAAAACACAGTCACTCAGAGGTAACCACTCAGACCGGGAGGATCGCTATGTCCTTTATAGAGAAAACCACAGACAATAACTTGTATGAATAATGTAAAAAAAACCTGTATCCAATTTTTTTTGTTATAAAGGCTGGCATCAGAAACTCTGAGACGATTGGTATTTTCACCGTTGATGTGTATGCCTTTGTTTCTCCAGTCCACGTTTTTTTTGTAAAGTTATGCAAATGTCACCGTTGGATAATTTTAGCGATAGTGTTTCTCCATGGCGGACTCCTCTTCTCCTACGAGCTTTGATGCTCGATGCAGTCTCAATGCCTCTGTTACATCAGTGTGAATGTGTATGTTAAAAATCACAACCAGAATAAACACGTTTATCTTGGTGCCTGGGTTTAGATGACTAATGATGCCAATGCCTTTTCATAGTCTATAAAGACCAAAGCGGTATGATTTTTGGTTTTCAACTCCTCTTTTCCAAAGTCTAAACTAAACAATTTTTTTATTTTAACAGGTAAATACCACTGAACTATATCGCTCTTTTTTCAAAAGTGATTTGTCCACAAATGATAACCCAATGAAGTGGCTTATCGTGTGGAAATTTGTAGCAGCCAAATACTCTAAACGCATGTTTCTAAATGTGGAGGGAAAAACCGGAGGACCCGAAGACAAAGCAACGTGACTACGGAGAGAACATGCGAACTACAAATATACAGCAGCAGGCGTCAGGGTTGAGGATCGAACCCACGACCTCCTGTGTACCAAGCGATGTAGTTAGCATCTCACCACCGTGGTATATATGAAAGTCGATGATTGAAACCCCTGTTCCTAACCCTGAACAAGCCTATACACATCGAGATTCACTGGGATAGACGCTCATAGATGTTCTCATACATTAATATCCATAGAGATACTCATTTAGGGTCACAGAGATGAGCACTAAAAGCACCCAGAGATAAACATACATTAACTGCTCATCGAGATAAACAGAGCTGATTATTATTCATGGAAACGTCTGATATTGCTCTGGAAAGCCAATAGACTCATAAACAATAATACTCATTTATATAGTGGAGACACAAAACAGTCCTGCTCATGTTTGATATAACCTGCATTGCTTTATTTCAGCCGCAACAATCTGGACAGCTGTTCTGGGAATTGATCTTTGCACGCGATATCCAGCTCTCCTTATTTATTCATAAACTTGTGCATGTGATTACAGGGATGTATGGTACAATCATATCTGACCTGAACGCTCTCCTAGAGTGGTGGTTGGTGCCTTACGACGATAATCCCGACTCCAAGTCGGCCTTGCATAGTTTCGGAAAGTAACGCGTCGGCAATGAACCCGTGGCTTCAACGTTTCGATAGATTGGGACATACGCACTGAGATGAATGTGGGCTGAGAGGCATGGAAGAGGAGGAGGAGGGTGGGAGATGCGTTGAGAGATTGGAGTTCGATTTATCAGGAGAGACAATGGATGCGTGAAGTCGGAGATTTACAGAGATGTAATAATAGAAGGCTGATATGATGCCCTGACAGTAAGCATCTATTTGGAGATGCACCAGGAGAGGCATGCTTATTATTTTAATTATGGTAATGATAACGATTGATGATAACAAAAGTGTTGATAATCATGGAAGTGTGTACAGATGATTAGCGGGTGTTGTGTATTATAATTTATGATGACTGTGATCATGATATTGCTCATGCTGATGGTCGTGGTCATTACCAGCAGCAGCGATAACGCCGTGATAATCTTATGGATAGTGGAAATGATTACGATGACGGATAGTTAAGATTAGAAAGATGATGAAGATAACGATCATGGTAATTCAATACGAGAGACGATGATGCTAGCAATGCGACCGATGATGCTACTGCTGATGTTGCTGCTGCTCATGATGATGTGAAGACTTGCGCAGATGATTTGTGTGCTTGCAAATTCCCTGCGCAGAATCCCCCGCATATATTCCCGTACACTGCACGCTGTGCAGTCCGAGGGTCAACCATCGCCAACCAACCATCATCACCACCAACAACATAAATCATTACCAACACCGTCGTCATCATCATCATCAGCTCCAGCAGCAACATCACCACCCCAGCCACCACGGCCAGGACCACCATCATTACAATATCACTACTGTACGTCACCATCTTCACCGTTATTGTCGTCAACGTGCACCATCACATCGACACCACCACCATCATCATCATTAACATCGTCGACAATATCGCCATCACCATCATCAACACTCTCTCACCTGACCTGGCGATGGCCGCCTCGGAATAAAATATCGCGTGGGAGGATTCTCTGCTCGCCACCCTCTCTCCCTCTTCTCTGGATCCCTCTCCCCTTCCTCCCCTCGATGCCTCTCGTTCCGTGCCTCTCCTCCCCTCTCCCTCCCTCCCTCCCCTCTCCTCTCCCCTCCCGCTCCTCTTTTTTTTCGCCTCCCCACTCCTCTCCCTGACTCGCTTCTCCCTCCCTCTGCTGCTTTCACTCCCTGTCTGTCTCTCTGCCTGCCTCTCCCCCGACCTCTCCCCTGCCTCTCCCCTCCTGTCCTCTCTCCATGCCTCTGTCCTTCTCTCTTCCCCTCACTCTTGTCTCCTTTATATCTCCTCCCATCTCTGCCTCATCTCTCTCCCTCTCGTCCCTCTGTTCTCCACTGTGGCTGCCACACTCCACGTCTCCCGCTTGTCCCACTTTCCCGAACTGCGCGTCGCTGTGTCTCACTCTCTCTGCGTTCCATAATATCTCATTGTCCTTCCTTCCTTCCCTCTCTCTTTTTTTTATGGTGGTACATTTTTAAAATAAATATACCAACTCATACAAGTATAGAACAACAAAGCACGGTAGAAAAACCCTCCTTTCTAGATTTGACGTTTTCGTGACTGCAAGGATCCATACTTTTGTGATTTTTTCCGGTAAAGTCACGTAGGTATAAAATAAAATGAAAACAACTCAATTAAATCACGACGCCTCTCTCTCTCCACGTATCTAGAGCTGTATCATTGAGTCTCTCTGCCACTCACCTGTCTCTTCCCGTCTCCTCGCCTCGGTGTCTCCTTGCCCGTCTCCCTTATTTCTATCTCCCTGGTGCCCACTTCCTCGAATTGAATGCCAGCTCGCTCCTCTCACTGTGCCTCTAATTGGCACGGGTGAGTAATTGGTGGCTGTGCTTGTCTCTCTCCCCGCTCTCTGTCTCTCAGCGCACGTGCGCATTGTCGAGTGGAAGATCCTTGACTATTCATTTGTCGAGAGTGCACGCGCGCGTGCGGTTGGGGGGGAGCGGTGGCGCAGTGGTTAGTCAGCAGCGCACTGCACGGCGAACCCAGCGACCCGAGATCGATTCCCGTCCTCGCGGCCCAAATCAGTGAAGAATATCTGGAAAAAGTCCTTGGGTCCTCCGTTATGTCGGCTCGGCCTCAAATGAGTATCCATTGCGGCAAACAAAATGCGGCGTGGTTCTTGCCCACACCAACACCTCGCTGTGCTGTTGCTGGCCGACAATAATTCATCGCTCACAGCATTTGTCCAACATGATGTGTTGTAGGTCATACGGGGGATCTTTGTTTGTGTGCGCGCGTTTGTGCTCACTGGATGTGCGTGAATGTGTCTATGCGTCCGTCTGTGTGTACTGTATGTCTCTTCTCTTTATTTTGTGCGTGCCTGTGTATTTAGCATGTGTTCGTGTGCATTGCATGTATGCGTTTCTCTGCATGCGTGTGCGTATTTGTGTGCGTGTGTGTGTGTGGGGGGGGAGCGATAGTGTAGTGGGCAATGCGATGCGCTACAAAACCAGCGACTCCAATTCAAATTCCCGCTCATGACCAAACCAGTGCTGGGCCTCCCCTCGATTTACTCGGCCTTAAATGAGTACCTGGTGCGGTGTGTAAAAATAAATCCCGGTGGGAGACAAAGGCGGCCAGGGGTGGTTTTAGTCGCCCACCCCGTCGTGCACCGCGCCTCCCAGAACATCACTTGCCCCAACGGTCTGTTGAGGGCTATACGGGGGATCTTTGTCTTTGTGTGTGCCAGTCAATTCAGTCAGTCAACCCACGCATCGCACACGGGTTTGTCCCGTGGCCTCCTGTCGGCGAACATTCCGACACTTCACGTGGCCTCAAAGTACACCTAGCCTGGCACAGGCGCCGTGGTGACGTCACAGGCGCCGTGGTGACGTCACAGGCGGTTGTTGTGTGCGCCTTCATTCGTTGTGCGAACTCGCCGTGTAACCAAGGTTTCATTTCTCACACTCGATATTTTATTCAGGAACGCTGCTCGGTCGGCTTGCAGTCGGGCTAATTGGCGTAAGGCACTCCTACCGCCGAGTACAAAGGATGCATCTCCATATTCCTACGTATAATTTCACCCTATATTCACATGGTCATATGGGAGAGGGGGGGGTTACGTAAAAAAGACAAATTAATTGGAGATGGATGTGGATAATTAAAAAATATATATATTTCCGAAACCCATTCACCCAGCCTCGTGACTTATCACGACTTGGAGTGGCGACATCCATTCAGTCAATAATCGGCTCTTGGTTCTGTCTCGTCTTTGCCGCGTTCCTTTTCGGCAATGTATATGCAAATGTAACATTTGCACGAGCATGTCATATATTAGTACGCATTAATCTGAAAACATCTATTCACTGACGCGCACACTTCATTGCACGTGTCCTGAAGTGTGAGAATATGTTTAAATCCGCGATTGTATGCGAGTGCTGCTGCTGCTGCTGTTGTTGATGTCTCTGTGCGTGCGATCGCATCTCATGTGCCACGTGGGCGTTGTTGAGAGCACTCGATCGCAACTAGGAGAGACAAAGGCGACCGGGCGTAGTGCTGGCCACTCCACACCCTCGAGTCTTCATAGCTGCTCGATTGCAGCACTTTCCCCAACAGTCTGTTCAGGCTACGGAAGGGGCGGCGGAGATTGGAGATGGGATCTTTGTTGTGCAGATGTGCAGCTCTATTGGTGTGTACCGTAAGCGAATGTGGGTTCGTGCAGAGACCATTTGGGTCATGTGTCGGGGTACGGGCGAGACATCTACTGTCGAGATCACGAAGCGCTGTTGGGAATAGCCTTTGTTGCTGTAAGAACGTCCCAAAGTACAGCGTGTACTTGATTATGCGCGCGCGTGTGAGTTTGTGAGATGTCGTGCGTGTGTATGTGTTGACAAGTGGATTCGTGGAGGGACGCTGCCTCGATCAATCGGTTAATTCCGGTTAAAGTTCCGCGGGTGATGGCAAATAAATAAATAAATCCCCGACTAAGAGTTCATTCGTATTCTTGGTTCTTTCGGTAAAGTCACGTAGACAGAAAACTAAAATCTAAATTAAAAGCAAAAAACCCACGACGTTTCGTTCGCGACACAAGCGCTCTTCTACAGGTGGAGAAGACGGAAAAAACAAGAATATTCATTCCTGCAGTCACGAAAGTCTGAATGTAAGAGTTCATTCGTTAAGTAAAAAAAAACCCCTGCTACCTATAGATGGCGCTAGTTATGATATGAATGTGTTACGACGTTTTATTAATTATTTACCTTGGGTTTTTTTTTTACACGTTTGATCTTCGGCAATGTATTTCAATGAACCTATTTTAGTCAATCCTCCAATTACCGAGAACAAATGAAAGACGCGACTCGCCACGCTGTCGATCATTTGGCACGTTTTGAATACGCATCGTTTATTGTCGGTAGTCAAACGACTGTCACACGATGACATCGTTTCGAGCCGCGTGAGATGTTTCGCTGCACGTGCACTCTGCCCTACCAGGACGGAGTAATCGATGGGCCACCGCTCCACCAGAATTGAACATTCAGGAAACGTGACGAAAGGTGCGCAGTTTTACGCCGCCGATTCCACAGGCACACGCAGTGGGAAAGTCGACAGCTTGTATCGATGCAGGGTATTTGTAACGCTTGAACGGGTTTGAGAATTGAGCGTGTTGAATACCTCTTGATTTGATGATTTCATGTGTTGCCCATTTACTATTATAATGAGCCAAGAATGTGTGTGTCCTGCGCGTGGCGTCACTCCACGTCGGCCAGCCCCCCTAATTAATAATCATGAACAGGTGACGTCCTCCGCATGGATCCCCCCCCCTCATTAATAATCATGAGCAGGTGACGTCACTCCACATGTAGCACCCTCCCCCCTCATTAATAATCGAGCAGGTGACGTCACTCCACATCGGCCAGCCCCCCTCATTAATAATCATTATAAGGTGACGTCCTCCAAATGGACACCCCCCCCCCAATTCATAATAATTAGCGGGTGACGTCACTCCACATGGGGGGGGGGCGAGGCGCCTCCTCCCCCCTCCTCGGCGTCAACTCACAACCCTCACTACAACGGCAGAACCCTGACGTCACGCGGTCTCCGTAACGCTGTTGAGACATCAAAGTAAAAAGGGACGTCATGATGAACAAGGGATTATCACCTTTACATTAAATAGGTCTGTGTCACCGCGCCCTTACAAATTGCACACGAATTGATGCAATGAACATCAAGTCGCGGTCTGCTTTTCGCTTGCAAGTTTCAGATTAAAAGTGCTTGGTAAAAAATATATATTTAAAGCTTTCGTGACTGCAGGGATTCATATTCTTGGTTCTTTCGGTAAAGTCACGTAGAAGGGAAATAATAAAATAATAAAAATAATAAATACTTTTTAAAAATAAAAAATACTTTTTATTGTTTAATTATTTCTCTTCTACGTGACTTTACCGAAAGAACCAAGAATAAGTGATTGGTGGCTTTGCCCAACCGCTCCCATAGACACTCGCAGACGCGCCAACATTCTAGCAGTCGCCTGCCAATCTGCTCGCTGGGCAACGACGAAGGGCTCCCTGTACCCACGCAGTTGTCTGTGTGATGAGTGAAGATGCGTCGCCACGTTGGTCAGTTCGGTTCAGATCTCACTTGGCACCGATAGTCGCGTCCGGGAGTCGAACTTAGCCGGGTTCATAGAGAGCAGCGCACTGCTCCCTCCACGTGTTTACTCAGCCGTCAACCCATGCGGGTTACCACGTGTTCTTGTGCAGGGAAATTGCGGTTTTCAGGTCCATACGGCGTACAAGCCTTTTCAATACGGGGGGAAAAAAATGTCGTGTCCATTTGTTTGAGTTTCTCCCTTGTGATGGGACTTTTTAGGATGAACGTTGAGATGTATAAGGGCCACGGGGTGACCAATAAGGTCTTAATTGGGCTGTAATACGGCAGGTGGCACTGATAAGGGGTTGACAGGTAAGATCTCATAAATTGGCTGAAAACATCCCAAAATAAAAACAATGACAGGTAAGATCTCCTAAATTGGCTGAAAACATCCCAAAATAAAAACAATGTGGCAACAACAACCCGTCCTAAAAAAAACCAAGTCCTTACCACTCAGCGTGGCCTCCCAGGTTAAATAACTACGTCCTGAAGATTGCCAAATTGTGACTCCACGAAGCCAAAGAAACGGAGCCAAAAGCAAAAACATCGACCGCGCCCCGCGTGAGCCGTCACCGCCAAGAATCGATTCACTCGTGTGAATCGGAATCGAATTGGTATTTGCCACTTAATCGACTCCTTACTCATCGGCGGATTCGATCGTCGTCCGATTGTTCGAATCGATCCGCCGTCGTGAGACCCGACGGCGTTGCACGTTTGCCTCTCGATAAGAGGACCGTTGCTAACGAAGAAAGTACGAATGGCCCGCTGTCATATATTTTGTTCCTTTTTAAGGCCACGGTGTTTATTGACGCGTGCTGTTGATGTTTGTTGTTATTTGCGCTTGTACACCAACGCAGTAGCAGCATCACACACAAAGCAAATGTATTATTATTGGTTTAGAAAGCAAATACGCAGATAGACTATATCATTTTATTTGTATGTGTGGAGACAGAATAGAGGGTTGCTTATATTTTATTGTATGTATAGTTTCCCACAGGAATACGCAATGAGTTTCTGTCCTGACTGCATTTTTTGCTTTAACAGGGCCCCATAGTTTAGATGGAGTTATCTTGCCAATAACGCCTGGTGACAGAAGCATTGGTTCAATAAAGCTCAACTCTGCTGAAGAATCCCAGAAAGTCGAAAGCCAGTACCGTACAGAGTTTGTTTCAACAAATGCTGCCGGATAATATTGGCCTGGAAAGACAAGTGGCCCAGTAAACAAAGTGCAAACGTCTTGCTCGCTGGCCATCTGACCTAGCCATGATGTTTCTAGTCCAAGCCCGCTTAATTTTCTCAAAAGTCATGTCTCCACATGCGTAAGTTCTCTGATCCATTTGTTCATTTTCTGTATTTTAGTTTGAATCTAAGTGTACATTTCTCCATGCTTTATGTATTCAGTTTTATGTTTCCATATTTTCAATCCATGCGTCATAGCTGCAAATGTGCACTTATTGAAACGTTTATTTTCTGTTGACACATCCATAATTAACCGTATCAAAGGTAAGACACACAGACTCGAAGGTTGAACCCAGGATCTCAACAGTGCTGACTCAGTGTCTTCGATTAGGACACATACGCAGGGTAAAGGCATCGTAGTGACTTAAAAAAGTGGGCTAGGGCAGGGTGTGTCACTTGATGGGATTTTCCGGTGGTCGAGAATAACAACGGAATAGCATTGCAAGACCATGACAGATGGCGACGGCATGGGAACCCCATAGTCTAACAGTGAATAGATCAAGGCAGATAATGACTAACCGGGTAGTCTCAAATGTAAAATCCTGCCATGTGACCACGGCTGTGGTGTTAATCCGTGTGATCACGCAGACTGTGATGTTATCTGGCTTTATGAGCCACCCACTGCCGTCAGCTCTAATCCCGGATAATATTTTAAATAAGGAAGTAATTTCCAAAAGAGACCACAAATGAAACTGCATTTGGAAAATTACGCAATGTATACATTTTTTCCCCTGAGTTCACCCCGTGTTCCAGTTTTCCAAGGTCAACGGTCAAGCAATTGGACACGTGGGTCAGACACCTTACATTGGAACCTGGTGAGAGTTCATACAATTTCTCATAATCAGCCATGGTCTATCCACTGCTGGGTGAAGGTCGCCACAAGCCATTGCCATTCCTCATGGACCTGCGTTGCAACAGTCGATCGAGACGCCCTTTCTGGGGGTGCAAGACACGCCAGATTTTTTTTGACGGTAAATCATCGCAACACAAATCAAGCACGGGCACGTAATTACAACTACTTTGTTTCATTAAACCTACGTGTTTATTAACATACTTTTTTTGCGATTGAGAACCAAGGGTGCAAGGCTGCAGTAAACGTTAAGAACCACTGATCGAGATCCTGCACAACAGCTGATTTCGCTGCACATTTATCAGCCCCTCCGTTCCTCTTTTTAAGCTCGCCTATTCGCTGTTGCCAATTCTCTTCCCTCGCCTCGCCATTCACTCCTTTTCGTCTTTCTCCTACCCTTTCGTGATGCCGAAGCACCCTCTTTCGCGGTCACTCATTCCTCAATCCTTGCAATCCCCTGCCATCTAAATAATTATATTCTCTCACCGTTCTTTTAAGCACATTGAGTGAAGATAAGTGAAGATGCTCTATAAATATAAAATTTGATTATATTCCATTGCTCCATCTCTGTGTTGGACGTACTTTTGGGATGTGTTCCCTATTTTGGCTGTCACGGCGTCATGAGTCTTGACCACTTTACATCATACCATATGGTGACGTGTCCTGCCCCAGTCCACATGTTTTTCTTAACTCAAAATGATGTTAACTTTTATGTCTTCTTTGATGCATATGTTCCTCTTTCTGTAATCTTTCTCTATACACTTTTCATATCTTTGTTCCATATTAATTGAAGGGGTATATCGTTATGTACCATGTCACGGCAGGTTAATTATACTCATTGATCATTTGTTTTACCTGTGGTATTTACAAAGTTAAAACGTGTGTCCTTACTCACACAAGCATTGGGATGACGCTTGTTTCAAATGGCAACCCAGAGCCAGCAGTGGATAATCCATATTCCTGCAAATAAAATGCCTTTTTTTCTCCCAACAAAGCCTCACTGTATCTCAGCGCTATTTTCAGGAGAGTCCTGCACAGCCCCCGAGCGTATTGGGGGGCTGACCCCCACCTTCCTTTCTAAAGGCTCAGCCCCCCTACCCCCAGCTAGAAATGTTATCGTTGAGTCATAAACATGACCACAAGTGACGGGCGTCGCAGCCTTTCCTCATATACACCGGGTATGAGCGCCAGAACAGAATGCACGAGGGACAAAAACATCATACAGTATATGGGTTACTCGTTCGGTTAAGCGTTTAACAGTCATTCCAGGTTTGTTCAATATGAGCTGTGTTTTGCCCCAGAGCCAAATAAAAAGTGCCCAGGGACACGGGCGTGCATTGGCACTTCAATCCGTGCTTATGGAATCTCATTTTTTATTTTCAATCATTGGTATCAGTGTTTTACCCCCCCCCCCCCAAATACTGCAGGTTTAAATTATGTATTTACATTTTATGACAGTTCTGAGGTCTTGTCTGGTGGATGTTGTGTTTAATTAGGCTCTACATGCCCCCCTCCCCCTTTGTATGTCCCCCTTGAAACAAGGTCAAGCTCTAATGTTTGTCCTGCATTGGGATTGTTTGGCCAATTCACCGAATGCCATTAATGAGTATTTGGGAGTTGACATGTGTGCCCTACGTTAATCACCCCTGAAACACCTGTCAAGCTTCATCCCACACGAGGAATCACGCATTTGCAATCATGAAAGTAGAGCAGATGTTTTGTAGATACAAAAAATAATACTGCAATTTGTAATGCGCACAACAAGTCACAGACATCAATGACCATGGCTCAGAGGCGTGGAGCCAAGCTCGCTGTCCCTCGAAAGCCAAGCGAAAGAAGTTGGGACCTGCAAGAAATAGGTGGGGGCCTTTTTAAGCGTACGGCGTCTTAAAGGTCGGCATAGATTGAATGCTGCGAATGTGCAGCGGGATGATGGCGTGCCAGATGGTGGGGGCAGCCATTGTAGGTTGAATCCTTCTAAATGTTTATGGTCCTATTTGTCTGCATTTAAAAGAGTAATTCGAACCGTACCGATTTTTTTTGTGCAGTCCACTGCTGGATGAAAAAGCCTCCCCGCATGGCACGTTGGTCGCGCGGCTTCGTTTGACCGCACGAGGAGACCCTTGGAAGTTGTCCGACGTTTCTGATACGAGGCCCTGCCCTTTCCAGAGAGCTCCTAGGTCACTGGCACCCAGCCCACACGGCCACACACATCGCTCATTAGTTCACTAGTCACCGCTCATCAATGGTCATGTGCACTGCGTAATGTACGTGTGTCTGTCTGGTGAGTGCCATGAGGCGAGTGTTTGGTGAGTGGTGGGTGTCTGGTGAGTGTGTCAGGAGAGTGGTGAGTGGTACTGGCTGGTGAGAGTACTGTGGCGAGGGTCAGGTGAATGTTGTTTAGGGGGGGGGCATCATAAGAGTGATTAACCACTAAGGAGAGTGAACTTAGGTGGAGCTCTAGAGACATTTGTTGGCGTGTGTCGGTGGTATTATAAGCCGAGTAATGAAAGGTGAATGTTCAGTGAGGTGTGTGTGGTGGGTTATCAGGTGAGTAATGTCCGGTGATTGATAAGAATTGGTGGTATTATCAGGTGATTGATGTGTTGGTGGTGAGTACTCTTATTATCCGGTGAGTAACGAGTAGTGCTGATGTGTGATGAATAATCCCAGTTTAGTATTATCATCCAGCGTGGTATGATCCTGCTACCAATGTCATCGGACGAGCGATGTTTGGGTTTACGTTCATGGGTGAGATTGCCCAAGCCCCAAGCTGGGCTCTGGTTACCCACTGTGAATGATTAAACCACGGGGTCGTGTAAATGGAACCGCTGCCCCGCAAAGCGTTCACACCGAGGCAATTTGTTCAACAGCGCAGCCTCACAAAGGAGCCTCATTGATGCCACATCCATTATGAACGGGCTACCAGGGTCGCGGAATCGGAATCTACGAAGTGTCGCGACTCTCATCGAATCGATTACTTAATTCCGAGTTTAGCGAAGGAATCGACGCGTCGATTAAAGGGGTTTAGGTTTTAAGGAATCGATTCGTGGGTGTACGCGGATACGTGGAGGTTGTTGTTTGTCTTGTGCAGTCGTTTTGGTTTCGTGAAGTTGTCTTGCTGCCTGCTGCTGCTGTTGTTGTTGTTGCTGCTGTTGTTGTTGTTGCTACACACGGAGAGAAGAGCGTGGTCATCTTTCCTACCTCCACGAGGCTTATTCTCCGACCTCCCGCCCCGGGCGAACGAGTCTCGAGGGATCGTGTGGACGTCGATCGAGGTGAGCTCCGTGGTTGTCGACCACGCCGCGTTGTTGGACATCCCGAGTCTTTTATGTTTGTTGTGTTATTGATTTACCCCGCCGGTCCTGCGGCGTTTCGTGACATACACGGTGTTAGAATCCCCGAAACGGCGAGCGGCAAACATCGCCGCTTCTGAGTTGCAGGAGGTAATGAGTTCGTTAATTTTGTGTTTACAATTGAGCAAGATTCGTGTTTTTATTGCGAGAGGTTTCGTGGGGCGTGGGGGGGACGACGACGACGAGACGATGATGGAGTGGATCGCAAAGTGGAGCAAGTGCGAGGGAAGGAGCAGAGAGAGGGAGACATTGGAGGAGTTCCGTGGCCTGCGGTGTGTGGGATTGAGTGGGTGACGGAGGAGGGCTTCTCCACGCGTATCTGATGATGCTGGTGGTGTTGTTGTTGTTACAGGCGAAGCGTCACGGTACTCGACTTGTGAATGTTGTCGTGGGTTTACTCTGCCAACACACACTCGGTGTGCTGTACTAGCGATACGAATTGGTGCGTTTTACTTTAGGTGACGGCTTTTACATATTTGCCGTGTCGGGTGGTGGCGGGTTTAACGACACATTTATATTTACGCTCTCTAACACAAACACCTCTGGATAATATTGGTCGCGAAGTTGGTGACTAGGTGAGTGTGCGGGCGAGCGAGTGGATGAGTGGAGGGTGTTGTGGCCTCTGTTGGTTAAGCACAGTATGGATGAGATGAGCCAGTCTGGAGGACCCGAGTCCTCAACGTGGTTCAGGGAAATCGACGAGTAAAGTTCACGTGGAATATGAACCAACCATGGTGGTAGTAGCAGCTGTAGAAGAGTGGCAGGGAGGCGAGTGACCGCCGGGTGAGTGATTTGAACGGTGGATCACGAAACAACCCGCCTGTTTAAATTGGACATTAAGTCCAGCAGTGAGGCACAGCTGAAATTTGTGGTTTGTACGGCAGGAATTGTGTTCGTATAGCAAGCAGGAGTACACAATTGTTCAGATTTGAAGACGAAACGCTTTGGCACAGGGAGGGAAACACAATTTTCTTAGAGATTCCTGACTTAGTCAGATTAGTAACACACACAGCCCATTCCATGGCAGGTCGGATGAGATTTGCTGTGCCAAGCAGATTCATGGTTTTGGAATATCATCGTGAAATGTGATGTACTGCACCGATATGTGTATGTACGGGCCCTTTTGATATCCCACTGCCCCGGATGAGGGGGCCTCCACCTCGCTGTGAATTTAATTCAGGTCGTGGCAGGCTTCATGACCATACTTCACCATGCTGGTCTCGTCAGTAGCGTGATAGTTGAAGGCTCTGGAGTGTAGAAGTACGGTACAATAACGTCGTTTGGCCCACTGCCCACCACGTGGCAGCCTGATAATCAACCTGTTGGGCATGGTGGTCCGCCCATTCCCAGTGTGGAGGAAGCCTTCATCCAGCAGTGGACACGGCATGGCTGATGATTAAGAAGCAGTTGCGTGTGTGTGTGTACACACGTGTGTTCGCGTTTTCCTTCGCGCGTGTGTATCAACAGAACAAAGTCTATAAAGCACTGTGTATACAGAGTGGTGGTTAAAGTTGGCTGTGTATGATGGTGGTGACAGTTCGGGGAACAGGTGGGGAGAGGTGGATGGGGTTAGGCTTTGGTAACGTCGTATCTGGGAGCAAGTAGCAGTAAGCAGTTTGCTAGGATGAGCTAGCATGGTGCTTGGAAACCAAAATACTGTAACAACAAGAGACACGATTTAGCATGGGATCTTTTTGGCAGTATCAAAGTATGAAAAATAAGTATAGGTTTTTAGTTTTTACCCTTTTTGGCAATACTGTACAATTGGTGTTTTTGTGGTCCGCCCAAACAGTTTTTCTATTGTGAGAAAGGGTAAAACATTCCTATTTTTTCACAAGAGATATATTTTTCGAATTTGGTACATAGAAAGGGGAAAAAAATCCACTCGATGTTTCAAGAGGCGGAATTCAAGCGCATAACCTCATTAAGCGGTCCTTAAAGCTAGGGAAGAAGAGAGAGAGATTGATCTTAAGGGATGAACGGAAGCAGGTTGGTGAAGATGTATATGAATATACATACATAAACAGTGTGGTGTACTGACAGTATACGCTGCAGTACATATCAATGTACCACTATATAAACCAATATATTACTGTATATGTACTGTGGTCGATACTGTAAGTACACTTTATATGCACGTCTGCACTGTTTTTGTGTGTATACAATTGACATGCCGTGCGTTTAAGTGGGTTTCTGTAGCGTAAGATATTCGTACACACATTGTACATTGCGTGTACACGTGTGCATGTACTTTATACACAAAACCATTACTCCAGCACGATGTGTACTTTGGAGTGAAACCCGTGTAAATTTAGGCAAAAAGCACATACTGTGTTTGCTATACACATTAAACTATACAACCATGCATACGAAGCACACGTGTAAATGCACATCCTATGTTTGTGTGCGTTTGTTTTTGTATGTATTTATGCGTGTACATTAGTGAACATGTTTCGTTTTCCTTAAAGGGATTGCGTACTGATTGTGCCCACTACCGGGTGGGTGCAATCTCGCTCCTTTGTGTTCCGGGAGGATGGGTTATGCAACACCATCGTGTCCACCGTGCCTCTTGGGCAGGGGTGGGGAACGTCCGGCCCGCGGGCCGTATGAGGCCCGCGATATCATTTGGTGTGGCCCTGCCAAGGCAACCGCAGGTGGGACTCGAAATTCAATCAATCTAGGAGCAAACCTGGAAAAGCAGTTGTGAGTAGCAGCAACATCATCAATACCAGCTAACATCACACACCTCACCCAAAGAGAAGCAGTTCCAGCCATCACATTAGGGGTGAGTTAATGAAATGTTTGAGCAAATATAACATACTCGGGCATTTCTTCAGGACCTACTTACTACACCTCTGCTTTATTGACCTGGTCATTGCCTATACAAGGCCGTACTCAATCGAGTAGGATTTTAACTTGTATTTTTGTGTTTTCAGGGTCATTGACTCTCCCTTCATGATCGTTGAGGACATTGTTGATGTGGGTGGGCCCAGGTTAAAATTGTGTGGCTAGGAGTCAGAGTCATTCACGGTGTACTTAGGGGGTGTGAGAGGAGTTATTCTCTTGGCACCTGCACTGTTGCATACTGTATACAATACATAGTTCGATAAATCTTCTCTGACTGTACAAGTGGAATTTCCATCGGGTGCAGATATAATGGGAGGCGACTAAGAGATGGTTCCCTATTGGTCAAGAGTGAGATGACCGAGCCAACGTACACTGCAGGGAATGTATTATCGAGCATTCATTTATGTTTGTGCAATATTTTCGATTTATCATATGACACGGTTGTTTTTGCTGTGGTTTCTATATCCTTCATTGCTATACAGTATTTTATATGTTTTACTTGTATCATTTTGGTGGTCCAGATCACTCTTGCAAATGAGAGTATTGTATCCTGATCTCTTGAGTTCTCACCTGATTAAACAAAATACACTTGAAACTTGACTTGATCATATTGCTGAAACTGGAGCTTGCCACAAAGAGGTGGAGCCTCGACATCAGCCCCACCAATAAAAAAACACACGCTTGGTTATTGTGTCCGTATGCAGAGCATCCGCTAATTCCGCACAACTTTCATTGGTCTATTGGTCTGGATACAGCAGAAACAACCACAACTCAAATGGGCAAGCTGAGCCATATTTAGTATTCGTAAAGTTCAATACAATAGCTCAACACTAATTGGGCGATTAATAAGGAGTATTTAGGAGTCTCAGGACTTAAACAAAATATATCGATATTCAAGCCGCCAAAGTAAGGAATAATATTTTGAGATGTCAAAGAGTAATGGGAGAAACGTCCCAAGCTGGATTGTGCGCTGCCTTGTTTAATGGGCTCAGTGACACATAGGTTAGGCACATGGTTTCACGTCACAGATGCGCACAACTCCCCATGGACCCTGGGGCAGGTTTACCCACAAAAGGTGTAGCACATTTCAATAATGGCAACAACAATGTGGTCCATTCACAGGCAAGCGTCACCAAGTCTCGCGGGTAGCACTCCAAATAAGCTGCTTTTTGCACATTTTACAAAGTTATAAACGTTTGAATTGCATTTGACGTTTATACGTCTTCTTATGGTATTATTCCCTTAATGGTGGGGGTCTGCCTTCCTGGTCCTCTTCTCCAATTATTTCTGTCCTGGCCATCCCCACATCCATTCACGTGTCCTACATATCTTAGTTCACCACATACAACCACCAATGCATAGGCCTACCTCTTGCGCTCCTCCGCCTTAAGTGCTTCAATTTTCATCACCTTCTGCCATGGGTTTCCTCTTCTTACAACACATCCTGGCCGTCTGAGTCGACTTGCATTCAGCTCGTCTAAGATGTGTAACTGCTCTGGCCTTTTTTCTCGTCTGTTCTAGTGTGACGACATTTGATTATGACATTTAAATTAAATATGTGTAATACACATTGCAATGTTGCTGCACGGCTTGAGTTTGCATCACAGAGAAGAAAAAAACCATGATGCATGTGCGGTGAAGGAGTATTCATGTAATCCTCCGGGCCAAGTCCGTGGGCAATTAGGTAACGTTTACCCAGTAACGTTTTTGCATGTGCTGAGAATCGTTGGACCCATGTTTCCGCTAAACTACAGTTTGTAGTTTAAATTTGTTTTGGAAATAAATAATGTGCGTTTTTTAAAGAATACCATTTTTTACGATTCGAATTTGAAAACTTTATGGAGTTTGCAGTACCAGGTTTTTGTCCAGCACTTAAACATAATTTAGCAGTTAAAATGTGAGGCTCTACTTAATGCATAACCAATAAATTACTCATGACTTCAAGCCGATGTTGCCGAGTACTCCCTTCGGGTGGCCCTGATTAAATATAAAAGGCAGATAATGAAAAAAACATGTAAATTATGCTTTCAAACTTACATATTCAGAATCAGAATCTTTATTTAGACTGGAGGAATCCGATGAGCTATGAAGCTCTTTTTCACAGATATCCAGTATGGTGGGTTCAGCAAGTTACATATTGTTGATCGATGTAGGATAGCAGTGGAGGCATGGAATATTATTGTTAATCTTATTGCTCTTCTTGCCGACTTGCTTTTGGTCACATGGGTGAGGAGCATCCAATAGTCAAACCGCAATGAATGTTAAACTATGAGCACGGATAATCCGCCCGTGGAAAATCTGTAGATTTACACCTGCCATGCCAAAGTTGGAGGGCAACTTCCTCAAATGCGCTCTCTTGTAAGAGTAATGCATTGCGATATTTTGCATTTTTTTTCTTGTGGGAGGAAACAGAACTGCCTGTAGAAAATCCATTTAACTCGTATGTGCATTTGATTTGTGTTTCTTCCTTTGTGCGTGTGTATTTGTGTATGTACAGTCGATCGATTATAATTATCTGGCGGCTTCGAGGGGAAGGGAATGCCGGATTTTCAAAAATGCCGGATAATCGCATCATGATTTAAAATAGCTTATTTTTGAACATTCTCGCATCACCTTGTTTTTAGGTGTTGTGTAGATGTTTTTTTGTGTTTTGCATTTGTTAGCGATATGAAATTGGCATAAACTTACAAATAGAAAAAAAAATCCCAATGTATTTACTGTTCCGTACTTACCACTCTAATCTCTAAGACTCTGTATGGGGTGATGGACATAGTACTACTACGTTCTTGTTTCAACGACTTGTGTTTGACAATCGCCGGACTGATGCGAATGCCGAATTATATAACCCACTTTTCGCCGGATCGCACTGTATATTTAGTTTTTATTACTGTACTATTATTCATGCAAAATGTATACACGTTGCAGTATTTTCATTGTTTAAATTATTGTATGTATTGTATAATGTAATGTATATAATATTTGATACTCAAATCAAGCATCGCTACTTTTTTTATCATGCACATGGTGCCAATCACCAGACTGGTCCAGCCTTTGGAGCAGTTTTGCCTGATCGGCCCGAGACCGCAGGAAAATGTTGAAAGGCGGATAAACGCGCGCTGGATAATCGATGATCAACATTATTTGATTATTCGATGTGTGTTTGTTGGTGTGTATCAATGCTTGTTTGTGTGTATGTGATGCAAATGAGTTTATGTATTTTGTGTGTGTTTGCAGGGGACATGAGCTACCCAGGTTACCCAGGCGGTGAGTACTGATCCTCCTATAATAATTAATAGGGCTTCACGATGAAGGTTGTTCGGTCCACAGAGCTGCCCAGTAAATGAGCTCTGTGCCACGGAATGGAGTCATCGCCATCATGCAACCACTGACACATATGGTGGTGTTGTAATAAGGGTTGTTACTTTGTACAGTACATCCTTAATATTTGCGAGGGATACGTTCCTGGAGAACAGTGCAAATATGAATACTTAAAACTTGAGGAAAATAGGGGTAATGGGGCAAAAACATAGATTACGATTAAACATAAACATTTTCACCATATTTATTGTACAGTATTGTGTTATTTAACTTGCCTTTAATAATGATGAAAGTAAATATTTTAAGGTACGAAATGAATACATAAATAAATATTATACAGTAATTCCAACAAATGGCAAAGGAAAGCATTCGCGTGTAAGCGGTGCGGCAGACTAAGGCAGACTGAGTAGAGCATCGCACTTCCGTGCTCTCACGATGTACGCTTCTGCTCCCATGCCTCGCGGATTCTTGTTGGGTAGCGGCGTGCTACGACCGTGAATATCTAAAATACAACCCAGCTCTCACGATGTACGCTGCTGCTCCCATGCCTCGCGGATTCTTGTTGGGTAGTGGCGTGCTACGACCGTGAATATCTAAAATACAACCCAGCAAAAATCCAATGCCACTCGAATAAATGTCGCGAATACGCAAAACCAAGATTATAAAAAAAATACCCGCAAATATTAAGGATTTACTGTCGACATTCTAACAAGATGTTACAATATACATTTTACCATATTATTATAGGGATACCAGTTTCCCATAAGTTTGTAATGATATTTCACATCTTTTATTTTTTTGTATGCTTTGCTGTCCTTGCAGTACGAATAAAGATTACTTTAAAGTTTCTCAAACGCAATTCACACATTAGCCCTCTACATGTCTTCTAATCATCGCAACTTGACAATATATTATTATTTTAATGCATATGCTGCCAGTTACACCATAAATAATACAATCATCTTAAATAGTTTAGTTTTGATGCAAGAACACAAGCATGGTTAATGGGTAATTATCGCTATTTGGTTAGGGTAATCTCACAGCAGAGCACTCAAAATATGATTTGTTTTACAAAGTCTAATGTAGCACAGTTGTAGGTATTATACGGATGGGGAAAACTCCCAAGTGGGAGGTCAGTGGGTCAAACAGCTTCCAAGTTATGGGTCATCGAAGATTGACCTTTTTCAGGTGCCCGACGATTCGTTTGGAATGCTCTTCCTTCCGATATTAGGAAGCCACTGGAGCTATGCACTTTTAAATCTAGACAGAAAACGCATTTCCTTCAAACTTCCTTTAGTGTTTAGTTTGATGTCCTTCTCCACACTTACGATTAGCACGGTCGGCTACATAAGTGCAAAAGAAGTTCAACATACATACATTACAAGTCTGATTCATGAAGTGACGAGATAAAATGAAAACATTAGAAATGTCTGTTTCAGCCCTTCCCAATCAATTAAAGAAATGCAAGATATTGTCTTTAAAAGTTAATGGTTTTGTGACCATGACTGATAAAAATAACCAGCTTGGATTTTTTTTTTTAACTACTGTGTGGGCATAGATTCCCTAGTGCCTCGGCAACATGGCTATACAAAAAAATCAGCTGGACACTTAATGTACTCCAGAGTTGAGCCATAATGTACATAAAAATAGTTTAAACAACCAATTATTAATAAATATGAATATTCAATGAATGGCTGCTCGGGACAAATATTTTCTGTAGATTGTAGGGAGCGTCGCTCGGTGCGCGTTAGCTTGAGAATCAGAACAGAGTTCTGACCTTTGTTTATTTAGATGGTTGGAAAAGGTTGACATACATTTTCATTGGTGTCTTCGTATTCTATGCAGCTCCAAATATAATGGAGCTATGACTCGTAACATTGACCTCGGGCATCTGAAAAAGGTCACACCTTCAATAACCCATGATTTGGTAGCTGTGTGACCAACTGACCTCCAATATGGAATTTTATGACGCCTCTACGGTACTTACAATTGTGCCAAATTTCACAGACATTGGAGGTGGTCAGATGTCGAGCCCGAGTGATTTACTTAACCTTGTTGTGTCATCGTGGAGTGGTGTGAGTTTTATTTGGTTATGTGCTTGTTACATAGAGTGAAGTGTGTTTCATTTTATGTGTTATGTGTAGTGATTTGCATTATGCACGTGTTGTTTGTATGTCGCGTGTGCTTGCTACATGTTGGCGTGTTTCATATGTTGCGTGGTGTGGTCCGAGTGAGCAGGGTGGGGAGCCCCTTCCCAGCCTCCCATGGGATTCCCAGATATGGGGAATTTTAACATCCCAGCTGGGTTCAATCCGGCAATCACCAACATGGTACCAAGCAGTGGCCACACCACTCCATGCTGTACTACAACACACCACCTTACCACACAATCACACACCACACTGTGGCTCACCACCTCATACCAAATCACCCCAATGCCGCACCATAGCATACCAAGCATATGCCATACCATACCACTCATAACCATGGCACAATGCTACATCGGACAACACACTGCCACATCGCACACCACCCCATGACACACCACACAATACCACCCCATTCTGCACCACGCCTATTCTGTAACCATACCACGTGACTCTACATCACTTCCACATCACCCTATATCATGCTACGCAACACCACATGCAAAAGCATGGGGTGGTGTCACTTGGAATGGTCTGAGAAACATGCTGTGCCTTGGTGTGGTGTGGAATTGTATGATCTGTGATGTGGGATAATGTGATTCATGGTGTGGCTTATTGTGGTATGACAATGGATAACAGTACTCTCTGGTATGGCATGGTATGCTGCAATGTGGTGTGCTCTACACAGAGCAGACCAAGGCAGCAGGCTGTTCGCCACTAGAACTCTCGATTGTAATCGTTTAATGATTATTATGACTTCTGGCTTCCAAGTGTTTTTATCCTCCATCACTCGTAACACCACAAAAACCACCACGAGTAATACAACTTAACGATAATTATCACCACCACTAGGATCACCGTCATCATTAAAATATATATCACTCTCGCTTCCATGACTACTACCGCCTTCATCGCCACCACCACCATCATCACTGCTACCCCCGCCACTACCACCACTACCACTAAAATCACCACTACCATCGTCATCACTGTCATCATAACCATGACCACCGCAAATAATACAACTATCATGACTACCGCTGTTGCTCTTCTCTCCAGGCCGGGAACCTGGCCCAGAGTGGAATGTTTGGCCCGAATCCTGCAATGTACCCTCCTGGTGGTCCTGCCGGGATGGGCTACGGGGCCCCTCCCGGACAACTCCCGTACGGCGCTCCACCAGCTCAGCCGTACGGCGCTCCACCTGCTCAGCCGTACGGTGCTCAGCCCTACGGTGCTCCACCAACTCAGCCCTATGGGGCTCCACCGGCCCAACAGCCATATGGGGCTCCACCTGCCCAGCCATATGGAGCTCCACCCGCTCAACAGCCATACGGCGCTCCACCAGCCCAACAACCCTATGGGGCTCCACCAGGCCAGCAGCCGTACGGAGCTCCTCCAGCCCAACAACCCTATGGGGCTCCACCAGGCCAGCAGCCTTACGGAGCTCCACCAGCCCAACAACCATACGGAGCTCCACCAGTCCAACAACCATACGGATCTTCTGCAGGTGGGTGTGTTGGCAGGAGGGGCTGTTACCGCTCTAAATAGTAATGGCGACGGGTTTGATAGTGGTATGATGGTAGTCTGATGGTTTAAGGGGTGATTTTCGTTGTGGCTTAACGTATGTATGTTGAACTTTTTTTTCACCGCAAGTAGCCAACTATGCTAATCGGAGGTGCGGTAATTTAAAAGTAGTTTGGCGGTAGTTTAATTGTAGATGGTGAGACCAAAGCATCTTCAATGTATCCATTCGTTTTCTGCACCAATCTTGCAGACTAGATCTTCATTTTTGTATATGCAGTGGCTGTGATTTTAAGTTTTGTAATGTCTGTTTTTGTACCTTTCTGTTTCTTGATTTTTCTGCAGGTCTGTCTTTCTCTCTGTGGGCATACATGTATAATAATAAACAGCTCTTTGCTAATCCACAGCCGGATGAAGGCCTTCCCATGCTGTTTCGGTCGTGGGGGTTATTTGACCATATTTCACAATGTTGGTCAGTACGAGCTTGTGAACGGGGCGCATCAAGAACCAATTGCGTTATCACTCCCCATGAACGTTAGGCCATGACTGGGAATTGAACTCGGGCCGCTGGGTTCAGTGCCACCCCACCAGCATCTCATCATCATCACCAGCCATGATCCATTTCACTGCTTGATAAAGTCCTCCCCATGCCATCGCCATCTCTCGCTGTTTTGCGAAACAATGATCCATCTCGCTTCTCAACCCAAGCTAATGTAATCACTCCACCTCGGAGGTGGACCTTCTCTTGTTTTCTCCTTTGCCTGCTCGCACTCACTAGTCTCGACCACTGCTGTTAATTCCTTCCAGCAACGTGTCCTGTCCAAGCCAGCCTATTTTTCTTAAGTCAAGCATCTACCCATACACGAATGGATGGCTTTTGACATGTACTTTTATTGAAGCCACAGTGTGGTCCCTGTAAGATTATAAAGCACAAACATTGGTTGAGCAGTATTTGGAAATTAGAAGATAAAGCCTATCGGGCTAGAAAGTGTATGTCACTTACCTATCTGTGCTACAAAATGTAGAGGCATCCGACATGTCTGCAAACACATCAGAGTGACGATTTCAAGTTATATTTGGCATGGCGTTAAGCCCCGTGGCAATGAGTGGCAAGAATGACTCATTGTTAGATCCACACACCCTTACCATCCCCACATGCCACTTTTTCCATCCTCACTCATTACACAGGTGCATGCGTATGTCCAGCACTCCAAATAGGGTTTCATAGTTGAGTAATTCACATTTGCATATAATTATAATTAGCATGAGTTATGCGAATTGTAAAGAATTCTCAAGCCCATGCTTTGATGTGAATGCCTACATATTGCTCTTTAAACTAAGCATAATCCTTATTTGTTCTCTGATCCATGCATTGCTGTTTCTGTCTCTGTAATTCCAAGCATCTACCTCTTCCTGTGCTACTTTGTCAGCTTGTGTCCGATTTTCTTTGTCATGAATCCAATTGCGCATTCAAAACTATCTGTGATGGTTTAATAGTCTTATCTTAACGTACAAAGAAATAAGAAGTGTACATATGCATGTAATGATGGAGATGAGGTGAATAAAATAGATGAGAGGAAGTAATGTGCAAATCTGTGATGCGTGAATTAGGTAAAAGCAAAATTTATGAAAGCAAATGATGGTGAATGGAGAATGAGTGGTGGCCATGTAATGAGATTATAAAGAGGGAGCAGGAGCGTGGTAGTGGTTACGAGGGGGCGATGGGGTGAGCTTGGGAGAAAGGTGAGTTTTGAGGGAGGAGCGGAAACTACTGAGCTAAGATGACGCAAAGCAGATACGTTACCGATGCCTGTGTGATGACGCAAAGGTTGGCCCTCTCCTCTGAATCCTTTTTGTGGTTCGCTCCGGTGCTGGCTAGTCATGCAGGGTAAAACCGGGAAAATTCAACTGAGACTCCCGCTGGCTGGTACCAACGATCACCCGTGGCAAAGTTGACTACTTTCACGCCGTTCCGTCTTGAGGTGGCTGGGTGACCCAGAGGTCGGAATGCAGAGCCAGCAAGATTATTTTAGACCTGTGGTTAAACTGGGTTTTCAAGTGTAGCAAGTTTCTGGTTTCAGCCCGATCACCAACGACGATACAATCAAATCATTGTGTTAAATGTGATTTTATGCATAATGTAGCTTATTTCCAGCTCTGAGAATTAAAAGTATCGGTTTGACTGTCATATGACTATTACTGACAGTGGGCAGAGCAGACGAGCAAGTGTGACTCACTATGGTGTGGCCCAGAGGTCACCTGACGACATCTCAGATATAGCTCTGTGCTATATGAGAATAAAAAATTAACTCTTTGTTTCATACCTTTGTACCGCTAACACAAACGGAGGTGGGGGGGGGAGAAATTGCTCCGTATTGATGACGCATGTGATCATGTCGCTCGCTTAACGGAGTGACCGCAGTTGACATTTGCGTCATCTCGAGTGAGTGTAGGTACACACTGGCACCACAGTGTGTACGTGCACATCTGTATGCGCCCATGTGCCTGTGCGGTGAGAACTTGCCCCAACAGTCTAAAGGCTATATGGTCACATCTGTCTTTTGTGTTGCGTGTGTCAGTCTCTGTGCCGTGCATGTTATATGCTTATGTTTATTGTGCTTGGGGAGCAAGCTTGCAGTGGCTAATGGTTAACTCCAGTGACAAGTGATATCTGGACCGATTTTGGGCCACTCCTAGGAGTATACTTGCCCTTTAAAAAGTCCCTGTTGCAGTGTGTAAACATCAGCACTGGGGAGTCAAATGTGGAAGGGAGTGGTGTTAGCCACACCAATTCCTTACATGCCACACTGTCCTAAATATGTGCTCATTTATAGCACTTGCACCTTCTGTCTCTCAGGCCAAACATGGGATATTTGTGTGCATGTCTACTTGTACATGGTTTTGATAAAGATGTGTATTTGTGTGTGTGTGCAGGAAGCCAGGGCGCCCAGCCAGCACCTACTCCGTCCACCATTACCGCAGCCCCTGTGGTGAGGCCTATGTGGAACAACCGTCACACCACCCAGGCTGCTGGCAACGAGAACATTGGGATTTCAATTTTTAATCACAGTTTTCTAAGCACAGCCCCGAACACAAAGTGGCCAATAACAGAGGGGGCATTGGTAATACAGCAGATATTGTGCACAACCACAAGCCCCAGGGTCAGCCAGAACAGCCAGAGCAGCACCAATGAGTGACAAGACATCTTGAGCGACACTTCACCCCCAATATGGATTGCAATGCACTTAGACCTTGCTTAACGCTGAAGATGAATTCAAGGGGAACCACTAAACTAATCGGCGCTAGAAGGGGTCATTACACCATTGTGTATATGGGGATGCGTTCCCGACAGCGTTATTTCTTACGTATGAGAAATACATGAGGGGACTTCATTGGGGTTATCGTTAAGAGCTAATAATGCAGATGGTGAACATTTTACGAATAACATTTTTTGTATTATATCAGTGAGTATTATGTACTGTACTCATGACTCACATCCACCTGATGGTCACGTGTCCTGACGAGCCTTATCACTTGCATTTAACATCCAAATTTATGGCCTTTTTTCATACATTATGGGTCTAAAATGCTTATAAAAAACACACAAGGCAGAGAGAGACTAAGGTGGAGTGTTTTTTTTAACTGGCCAGCGCTGCTTGGCTCACAGCGTACGGCGATTTCATTGGCTGAGAAAATGTAAACAAAGATGGCGGCGGGTGCGTTTTCTTGGCGCTGCGTCTTCTCAGTCATAAACGCTTTTTGGATTTTCTTAATTTTTTTTCACTCAAAAAATGTATCCTGGACAAAGAGCGCTATAAGGAATCAGCATTCTTTGGGGTAGCTCGAAGCTTGGTCTGCCTGTACAAAGCTTTCGGGTTGTTTACCTACATTAATTTCCAGCACCAAAGTGTCCATCGGTGAGCATTTTTCCAGTGTTTGCTGATGCATTGCAGCTTTATACATTACAAAGTGGAATTCTGTCTTGTCTAAATGCAAATGCATCTCAAGGAATGGTGGGCATATTTAACAGGTCATTAAGTAAAGTTGAGCCTGAAATTGAACAGGGGAAAGGAATCCACGAGTCTCTGCAAGTCTGTGGGTTTTTATGTATGTCTGAGGGTCTCTGTTAGTCGGTGGGTCTGTTGTGGCTATAGAACACAATACTACATTGATTTAAGTGTCTAAATGCAACCACATTTCACAACATTGTAAAGAAACGTGTTCTTCTCGAGAGTAAAATCGTAGAGTAAAAGGCAGAGTAGGAAGCGAAAGGCTTGAGAAGCCAGCTTAATGGAAGGTGACTCTTATGTGGATTAAACTCAGGATTTCACTGGGGTCAGCTCATTGCTTTGACTGCGCATTAGTCTGACAAGCCACCTGGTCACCTCCAGGAATATGTAAATAGACCTTTATGGCATTCCTAATAGCCACAATAGTGATTAGATTTCCAATGAAGGGATCGTACAAAAATGCTTCTTATTTTATGTTTTTCATCTATTACATTACCCATTCTTACTCTTTGCATCTCAGTATTTTAACTGCTCCTAGTGGTTTTAAAGGAAGCATAATTTAATATCCTGCCACTGGTTGTAGATTGACATTGAGAGCTGTTTTGTGATTTGCACACAATTGTATTAAAGTTGATAATTTCACATATTTTAACAAGACTATAGGGCGGAGCAGTGGCACAGTGGTTAGCACACTGCACTATTAACACAGCCACTTGAGTTACATTCCTGGCCACAACTAACATCAGTGGCAACATCAGTGGAATGTGGAATTCTCGCCACTCGCTCAAGGCCACAAATAGAAATGACCACTACCCAATGCTCACTAGAGCAGTAAGACAGACTCATTTTGACAAATTCACATTTCTCAAACAGGTGAAATACTGAAATACATCTTTTTGCCTTTCATTTTGCAGAAGAAAGGACGGGGCACGGTTAAGGAACAGTCGGGGTTCAATGGTCTAAAGGACGCGGAGACGCTAAGAAAAGCAATGAAGGGATTTGGTGAGTTGGTGTGTGTGTATAGGAGATGCTTGTGTGGATGTGTGTATAGGGGAGCGGTGGCGCAGCGGTTAGCGTTCTGCGCTACGAACCCGGCGAACCGAGTTCAATTGCCGCTCATGGCCTGAACCGGTCCAGGGCCTCCCCTAGGTGGGCTCAGCCTCAAATGAGTACCTGGTGCGATGTGTAAACATCACCACTAAGGAGACAAAGGTGGTTGGGCGTGGTGCTGGGCACCCACCCCCTCGTGTACCGTACCGGCCTTCATAGGTGCTCGCTAACAGCACTTTCCCCAACAGTCTATTAAGGCTAAATGGGGATCTTTGTCTGAAAGACATGTGCGTACGAGATGATTGAGTATATGGTAGTGGTGAGGGATTTGTGTGCGTGTGTGTATAAGTCTGTGTCTTTGTTTGTTTGTGGGTGTTTAACAGCCATTCGTGTATGAGATGAGTACGTGTGTGCGTGTATGGGAGAAGTATACGAGAGCTGTGTAAATGTACACGTGTGTATGCCCGAGTTCATATTCCAACATCAGTGGTAAATGTCTGATCTGATCCTAGGCCTACCCAAGGTCGACTCAGCCTTAGTGGAGTACCTGGTGTGGTGTGTAAACATACCCCCTCGACTTCCGCGCTGGCCTTCATTAGCGCGAATAACACTTTCCCCAACAGCTTCTGAAAGGCTGCATGGGGATCTTTGTATTTTAGTGGGGGAAGTGATAATAGTGGCTCACCCACTGTACTTCAATCCTGATAATCTGGGTTCAATTCTCAGCCATGGACATCAGTGGCGAGTGATATCCGAGCCTGGATCGGTTCACCCTAACATTAATATCTGGTGCATTGTGTAACCATCAGCACGAGGGAGATAAATTCAGCTAGACATGGTGCAGTCTATGCCACCCCCGCATGTGTTATGCCAGCCTTAATAAGCACTCACAGCACTTGCCCCAACTGTTTTCACCTTGTCTAAACAATGGTGAGTGCAAGTGATGGATCTGCCAGTTAGACTGGTCTATTAACAGATAACACCAGGATCTATCCCGTGACCTCCTGCCAGTGAGCCTTCGGCACTTGTTCCAGGCTAGTGACAAAGGATTCCTCCAGTATAAATAATCATTCTGATTATTTTCCTAGCTTGGCGCAAGTGCCAATATTTGATCATGTGCATTCAATTAGATTTGAATTTATTAATCAGTGCATCGTTATATCCTTACCGGCCACACCACTCCATGTGCTGTGCTGGTTATAATCGGCTCTTTCTAAAATTAGTATCCCCGAGAGTGTAAGATTAAATGGGGGACGTTTGTGTACACAATAGTATATACTATAATAATAGTATATACTACTATAATAGTATATACTATAATAGTATATACAATAATAGTATATACAATAATGGGGAGCGGTAGTGTAGCGGTTAGCGCGCCGCGATATGAACCTGGCGACCTGAGTTCGATTCCCGCTCACGGTCAACATGAGTGACGATTATCTGAACCGGTCCTGGGCCTCCCCTCGGTCGACTCAGCCTCAAATTAGTACCTGGTGTGGTGCATAAAAACATCGCCACTAAGGAGACAAAGGCGGCCAGGCGTAGTGCTGGCCACCTACCCCCTCATGTGCCGTTCTGGCCTTGATAGGTGCTCGCTAACAGCACTTGCCCCAACAGTCTGTTAAGGCTATACGGGGGATCTTTGTCTTTATATACAATTTTACGCACGTTTTTCTGCAAGTGTAAATGAGCATGTGTGTGCGCACGTATGAATGTTTATGTTGTGAATGTGCGTGGCTGTATGCGTGCGTGCTCAGGCACGGATGAGAAAGCCATCATTGACGTTCTCACAGCGCGCAGCAACAAACAGCGGCAGGAGATCGCACTCTCGTTCAAGACGGCTTATGGCAAGGTACAACTTTCTCGCCTTCTCCCCACCATACCCTCCCAATTCTCTCCTTTCCCCCATTTCTCACTACCTACTTCTCCCCTTCAAATCACATCCCATGTTCTCATCTTCATCTCTCTATTGACTAATATACACCCCGTGCCTGGACTTGATCCCAGAACTTTAACAGAGCTGGCTCTGTGGCTCTGATAGAGCCATTATGAAATTCGCCAAAAAAATGGAAAAATACGTAGACCGCTGGCTCAGTGGCTTAGACACCACCATTATGAATGTAGTTGGAGGCATGAGTGAGTTAAGGTGCATGGTGAGTTAAGGTCCCTGGTGCATGAAGGTAACTGGTAAGTGAAGGCTGCTGGAGAGTTGAAGGTTCCTGCTTTGCCTACAGGACCTGGTGAAGGAGCTCAAGTCGGAGCTGTCGGGCAACTTCGAGTCGGTGGTGGTGGCACTCTTGGAGACGCCCACGCAGTACGACGTGAGCCAGATTCAGGCGGCCATCAAGGTGACAGCACGGCGGCATGTGGGGGTGGAAGGGGGGAGAAAGAAGGGGTTGGGAGGGATTGAGAGGATCGGGAGAGGGGGTGTGATGGAGGAAGAGAAGGTGGAGGGATTAAGTGGATGGGGAGCCCTTCTGGGGACCCTATTTTTACTGAGGGCCAAATATAGGATTTCCCAATTCCTTTAACCAAACAAGACAAAGATCGCCGATGCAGGCTTAACAGACTGTTGGGGCAAGTGCTGTTTGCAAGCACCTATAAAAGCCAGCACGGCACACGACAGGGTAGGTGGCCAGCACCACGCCAGCCCGCCTCTGTCTCCCTAGAGGCTGATTACACACCACACCAGATACTCATTTGAGGCGGAGTCGACCTAGGGGAGACCCAGGACCGATGTTAAGTATGAGCGGAAATCAAACCCGGGTTACAGGGTTTGTAACGCAGTGCACTAACCACTACAATACCTTTAACCGGCTACATTAGCACACACACAACCTAAGTAACTTCTGTCACTGATAAGAGACCCTTGCAGTGACAGGGCCTCTTACAGTGACAGAAGTGGCCGAGCATGCTACAATTTTAAGTGTTGATACCAGGTCAAAATGATCACCCTAATATACCCAATTATTACGACTAAGATGCTTGTAGTAACAGTGAATATTGTGTACGAACCGTTTCAAAGTGGTGGCCATAGGCTGCATGAAGTGAAGTCACAGGCCGTAGTAGTAGGAACCGCACCCTTGTTATAGAGGGGGTGCAGGGAGAGAGAGAGAAGCGAGATGGATGAATGGAGAGAAGGCAAAGGAGATTTGTGTGGTATGAGAATAGGTTTTCCCCTTTTTTCTGGCAAAAAAACACTTTTTTAAAAACACGCTTTTATGAAATGTACTAGTAATGGCAGAACTCCACGACTCTAGGAAGTGGACCCGAAGCTTGCCATAACGTAAGGGACCGTGGCCAATTACAGCCAACGTCAGGTGACCGTGGACAATTGGACCCAAGCCGAAACATAACATATAAAAAAGAACGTTTAAATTTTTTTTTTAATGATAGAATATAGTATTGTCATCAGTATGACATGTATACCAAGTTTTCAGTCGATACCACGTTGGGAAGTGGGTTAAAATGGACTTACAAGATTTGAGGATACAACAACGACAACAACAACAACAGACAGAGTGAGTTAAAAGAAAGCGTGTAAAATGGGGGAAAACCTATTCTTATATTTTGGTACTGGCAAAGGAGGTCCCATAATTTGTGTGGTATGTATGGTTTTTGTTATTTTTCTTCATTATAGCACAGGGAAGTTTGGTTAAACACCCCTATAGGGATGCTTTCATCCGGCAGAGTGACAAAAGGCTTAAACTTATTCTAATTATATGTGAAGTGGGTGTGGTGTATGTGTATAATGGTGTATGCTAAAGGTATCGGGTGTGTTATGTATATTGAACTTTTTCGCACTGTACATAGCCAACCGTGCTAATCGGGGGTGCGGGGAAAAGGCAAATAAACACAAAAAGCAGTTGTAAAGAAATGGGTATACGTGTGTGATGTGCTTGCAGGGTGCCGGCACAGATGAGGAGTGTTTGATTGAGATTCTGGCATCAAGATCCAACAAGGAGATACATGAAATCAACAAACACTACAAGTCAGGTACCACACACATACCCGTACCACACACACATACCTCACTGATTACACCACACACCACTTAACACAATATAACACACCACATCTAAATACACCACAAAGGAAATAACACAAGCATATAAAGCACATCACACACACACACACCACTCACAAAACATACGCTACATGGTGCACATGATTCTTAAGGAGTGGTGAATAGTGAACTAACGAGCAATGCCTATGACCGTGTGCACTGGGCGGTAGTGACTAAACGGACGCTGGAGCAGGACATCATGTCAGACACGTCCGCCAACTTCAAGCGTCTCCTGGTGGCGCTGTGTCAGGTGAGATGCACGTGCACACTTTCCACACGTACTTTACTACACAAAGATCCCCCGTGTAGCCTGTAACAGACTGTAGGGGCAAGTGCTATTAGCGAGCACCTGTGAAGGCCAGCACGGCACACGAGAGGGGGTGGGTGGCCAGCACCATGCCCGGCCGCCTTCGTCACTCTAGTTACGATTTTTACACAACGCACCAGGTCCTCATTTGAGGCTGAGTTGACCTAGGGGAGGCCCAGGCCGGTTCAGATAATCGTCACTGGTGGTGGCCATGAGCAGGAATCAAATACGGGTCGCCGGGTTCATAGCGCAGTGTGTTAACCACTACACTACCACTCCCCCACACTCTATACATACACACACGTGCCAGTATATACACGCTTTTAAATATTCGTAGGTGCTGCTTGGAAATGTGCAGACGTACACACCAGCAAATGTGTGTACACCTGAACGCACAAACGCACGTAAACATACAAAAACTCTACATCATTAGATCTCCTTTGCCAGTACCAAAATATAATAGGGTTTTTCCCCTTTTTTCTGGCAACAAAACTGAAACCTTTTGACGAGGAATTATGTCTGCATTAACCACAATACTTGTGGTCAAAATGCAAACAAAAAACACACTCTGATAATATGTGCATTGTCCTTGAAACTGATTGGTCCACACCAGAGAACTCATCTGGGGAAAAACCCTATTCTTATATTTTGGTACTGGCAAAGGAGGTCTAATGATGTAGATGATTACCCCGAGCCCTCATTACTTTGATATTGCATTGTCTTTGAGCTGTACGCCTTTTGGTGTCATCTGGTCTAGCACCAATTGAGACCAGGCTCAAAAGAAAGCCATCTCTGGTGTGGACCAATCAGTTTCAAGGACAATGCATATATTATCAGAGTGTTTTTTGTTTGCATTTTGACCACAAGTATTGTGGTGAATGCACACATGATTCCTTGTCAAAAGGTTTCAGTTTTGTTGCCGGAAAAAAGGGGAAAAACCCTATTCATACAAAAACTAAGACAGTGTTTTGGGAAAATGCTGTTCGGGAGACCCTATTAAGGCAGACATGGCGCAAGACCTGCTGGTATGGCCAGCACCATGCCTGGTTATCTTTGTGTCCCTAGGGCTAACATTTTAACATAGTACCAACTAACTTGTTTGAGGCTGAGTTTACCCAGGGAAGGCCCAGGATAGATCAAGAAATCACTTCCCTCTGATGTTAGCTATAGCTGGGAATCAAACGCATGGTTTATAGCACAATGTTGGCCCCCTTTGTATCAAATCAGGTTTGCCTGTCATGTTTAATGATGGTGTCCCTGTGTCCCCACCTCTCTGTATCCCTGTGCGTCCGTTTGTCAGGGAGGCAGAGATGAGAGCACCACGGTGGACATGGCTCGCGTGCAGAAGGATGCACAGGTGCGTATCTACGCAAACTTCGAGCCTCAAAACCTCGAGCTCAGGAAGAAGGCCAGGGTTTGGGACCAGTATCTTGAGATTCTGCTCCAGGGGATTGGATGTCAGGGTTGGTCGTGACTCAACTCCATATTTCACGAGCAGTGTCTTGAGACTTGGCTCAAAGAGACCAGGTTTCAGGATAAGTGTATTGATGTTCTCTTATGAAAGCGTCAGTGTCTGCACTTGATAACTCGTGTTAAAACCTCACAGGACCTCCTGGCCGCAGGGGAGAATCGCATAGGGACAGACGAATCACGGTTCAACAGCATCCTGTGTGGACGCAGCCAGGCTCACCTTCTCAGGGGTAACCTCACCTCTCTCACCTCACCCTCCTGACCGCTCACCACATTGCTGCCCCAGAACACGCACCGTGAACACTGACCTCTTAACGTTAAACCTAACCCCCTGAACCTCAACCCTGAGCATTAAAACCTTCCTCCTAATCCCTACATTTGTGACCCTTCACTGCTAACTCTTCAGCTTTTATTTCAAGGTAGCCACTGCTGGAGGAAGGGTCTGCAAATTATATTTATCCATTACTGCAAGAATATTAGCTGTGCTAATCAGACACTAGAAGGGACTTTGGGACCTGGCAACACCTTGTTTCTAAGTTGAGCACAGTCACTTCCATCACTGCAACGGCCCCCTTTGTATTATTGACATGAGCGGTGTTCCCTTTGTTAGTATTTAATGTGTAGTTGCCTGCCAAAGCTCTTTGAAAGGCCTACAGATATGTATATGTGATTGTCCACCATTGCCGACCAGCTTCATAGCTGATGAGGTTCTTCCAGCTAAAATAAAATATGTACAGGTAGTCCCCGAGTTACGACGGGGTCGTCGTAACGCATCTCCATCGTAAGTAGAGGACTACCTGTACACTGATTTGGCGCTCAGGTTTCCCCACCCCCTGCTATAAACCCAAGTATTTAACAAAACGACGTAAACCAATGATGGATTTCACACGTGGTACTGTGAATATGGTGTGAGGAAAAGAGACCCCTTGTGGAATGCTTTTCCATGTTTGATGTACGAGGATGGAGTAGTGGTGCAGCGGTTAGTGCACTTTGATACAAACCCGGCCTACCTGGGTCCGATTCCCAGCCACGGCTAAAATAGTGAGTGATATCTGATCTGGAGCCTGTCGTCAATTGACTTTGCTTCAAATGGGCACCTGATGCGGTGTAAAAACATCCGTAATGGAAAAGCAAAGTCAATGTTGGCGACACTACCGACACATGTGCTGTGCCGGCCTATGAGCTCACTGACAGTACTTGCCCCAACAGTCGGTGAAAGACATGGGGGATTCCTGTCTCTGATATATGTAATGAGGGCATCGATGTTGCCTGCAGTTGAGTCTTAAAATGTTGTACAGGGTGTGGTAAAAGTTGGGAACCATAGCGATTTCAAGACTGCACTGTTTATATTGTTTATTTAATACGAGTAGAGTGTGCTAAGATGCATGTGGATATGTTGAGGAATGTTCACGCACCCGATAAGAAACAGATTGGGACATATGTCCATGTAAATAGTGCACAGGATCATCCAGTGTAGGGATGCGTGGCTCCCAACTGTCGTCACACCCCGTGACAGCTCCGTTCTTCTGCCCTTTGTACTTGGCTTCTCTGTCTCTGCAGTGTTTGAGGAGTATGGCAGAATCAGCAAACACGACATCGAGAAGAGCATTAAGAGGGAGATGTCTGGCAGTGTGGAAGATGGAATGGTGGCCGTGGGTAAGATGGGCTCACCACAACACAGAATGGCACACTACCATATACATTCATACAATTAACAGTATTACTCACTTAAATACATTCACACTTCTATATACTCACCTACACCATCATGTACATGCATACACTACCATATACTCATTTAACTTGGAATGGTTTTCAAAGGTTATTTGTCAAAGCCGAAATTCATGACAGGAAATTAATTTAAAATACAGGTATCTTTACGAAAGCGGTATTCTTAAAAAAAACGCATAAAACTATTTCGTAAAATAGAAATGGCTTTCCCCATTAATTTGATTCTAAAAATAAGGGATGTTTCAGACCAGTCATTTCAACACCTAACTTAAAAATATACACTAATATCACAATACAAAAATAATAATAATAATAAAGAACAAATATAAAAATGATTGAAGAATTATTCATTAAAAACAAGATTAACCTTTTCGGGGAAAATCGCCAAAAGATCTGCATATTGTAATTACCGGAGAGGTGATGTGAAGGTGTTCCTGTTGCACTGGAGGGATACCGTGACACACAGCCTCCGGTGTGTGCCGTGTGACCTTTCAATTATGCGGAAATACGATTTTGTTCATCTTAAAGTGTCCATAATGTCAATTACGTGAACCGAATCTTCATTAATGAAGGAATACCTGTAATGTTGATATATGTTTGTCCATTTGTCGGTTTCTTCATTCATGTGGTTGTTTGTGCATGGATTTCTTTTTGCATGATTGCTGTACTTGTTTTATGCCAATGCTTGTCGTTCTGGTGACCCAGTTCACTCTTGAAAATGAGAGACTGATGATCTTTTAAGTTCTTACCTGGTTCGACAAAACACGTGAAATGCTAACATTCATTAACATATACTCATATTGCCAAAAACTACTATGAACACACCAATGCATACAGGTATCCTCGGATTTACGAATGTTCGAAATTTCGCGTTTATGCAATTGACAATTTATGGACACTTAGATTCACAAAGTCGAATTTCCGCATTTACGAAATTTCACGGAAGGCTTCCTCATTAATCCACGACTGTGTCACGGTATCCCTGCAGTGCAACAGGAACGCCTCCACCATCTTTACAGTCATTCCAACATGCATATCTTTGGGCGAGTTCCCTGAAAATGTAAAAAAAAAATGTTTTTAATGAATCATTATTCAATCGCTTTAATATTTGCTCTTTATTATTTTTGGATTGTAAAAAGTGATCCAGGTGAATAGTTTCAGGTTAGGAGTAGTTGGAATGACTCCAGAACACATCGCTAATTTTTAGTATTACATTAATGGCAAAAGCCATTCCGTTTAATGAAATTTCGTTTGAGTATCTTTTTTTTAATCGAGGGTAACCTATATTGTGAGAGCTAATCAAAACAACCATGGCCACACACAAAGAGTGGTACTTCAAGGGTGAGTCTTTAGTACATTTTATTAGGGGAAGGGGGGGTTACCAAAGTTCATAGCAATAGATTGAATCTGTCAGGTTAATAACATTGTTTATCCCATCAGTTGAACTATACACGTGCAGATTTTTGTTCACATTGACCCCACCTCGTGCGACCTGACAATTTGACTGTTGTATTCATTTATCCTGCTGGTGAACAAAGGCGGTAGGGTGAGTTAAGTAATTATTTTATATTGTTTCAACTATCTAGAGATGGAATTTAACCATTGACCTTAGAAATGGAAATCCAGTATGCTAACCATAACACTGCTGCAGCTCCCTTCATTTCTCCCCATAAATGCAAATAAAACAAGTTTAACAACCATCCTGGATCCCAGTATTTTCCAGAATCACTGTCATTAATATACCAATACCCCCCTTTCTGCTCCCCCCCCCCCTGTTCCTTCCCCCTAGTAAAATGCTTACGGAACACCCAAGGGTTTTTCGCGGAGAGACTCTACAAGTCCATGAAGGTACAGCCACTATATTGGACGTGCATTTCACACACTTCAAAGAGGTGCCATTGTAGTTGTGTATTTGTAATTGAGGTTGTGCGGGTGTCATTGTCTTAACTGTACAGTTCGGTTGTGTTTGTGATTGTACAGTTGGGTTGTGTTTGTGACTGTACAGTGGTGGTTGTGATTGTGGTTCTCTGATCGTCCTCAGGGCTTAGGCACCAAGGACAGCACGCTCATACGCATCATGGTGTCACGCTGTGAGGTCGACCTCTTTGACATCCGCCGCGAGTTCAAGCAGCTCTATGGAAAGTCGCTGTACTCCTTCATCGCCGTGAGTGCCACCTGTGGTCATTGACATCAGAGGTCACAGTTCACTTTAGTTCAGAAGTAACAACATCCACTGCTGGGGGTCATAAGTCAGCAAGTGTTCGCCAAGATAAGTTAGCACTTGTGGGTTCACAGTTGGAGATTCGAGGCCACTCCCAAGGTTCATGGGTAATCAAGGTTAAAGGTCCCCAGAGGTCAAGGTTCAATCGGATGCAAGCGTGATCTTTGGAGTCTATTTGCTGGGGTCATGTTTTATCATTCCTGGGTTTACAGTTTGTGGAAATCAGAGACTATCAAGCTGTGTAAGAGTTGTTTCCCTTTTGCCTCTGTCTCCAGGGGGACACGTCCGGAGACTACAAGAAGATCCTGCTCAGCCTATGCGGCGGAGAAGATTAGATGTTCAACCTCTCCTTTCCCCACATTTCCAACCCAATCTATCTCCCAATACATCTTATGACAATCCAGCTTCCATCTCCCTGCATGTCTATCCAAACATCTCTCTCTCTATCTGCCAACGTGTCCCTCCCTATCCCAACCCAGTCTGTTTTCTCAAAGCTTCTGAAACCGTCTCATCTCCAAATACTCCAGCTACCAACCTTCATCTTCCAACCCACTTCTTTCCACCTCTCCATACCTCTCACTTCTCCTTTTCACCTCTCACTCCGCGCTTTCCCTCGCACTTCATCATCCCATGATAGTGCACACTTGTGCCAGGGTGTGCTTTGCACACAAGAGGTGCCACTGCCTCGAGTAGGACGGGGGGAGCTTGTCTGCTGCTTACTGTGCCTACGGAACGAGGAAGCTGTCTCTTTGTGATGATACCGTTTGGCCACCGTAAATTATCACTGGTATTGCAGTACTGTAATCACACGTTAAATTAGGTAAGTGCCCGAATTATTATGCCACATGCATGGGTACGCATGCGCACAGGATCGTGTGGATGAACACTTTGCCATGAAACACATGTCAACACCCTTACACATACAAGATACGTGTACAAATAACAGCCTTAAACATGTCTTTACACACAACAGCCTTGCAAGTACAACGGCACCATTACACACAACTGACTAAAATAAGACATCCTATATATAACTCAAGATTGTGTGTATGGATATCATCACAATCCGTGGAGGAAATATCCCGCAGATGTCCATTGCACATTTTGTCATCTGTATAGCTATGCACACCTTTTAATACAAACACACGGCTATGCCATAAAGCCTTAGATTTGTTGGGGCAAGTGCTACAACTGTGAACAGCTGCTCTTGTTCTGCACAGCGAGGCCACAACCATGATCGGCTGCCTGTGTCTCCCCAGTTCTGATGTGTACACACCTACGCACATACTAACTTTAGACTTTGCACCTAGGTGAGACCCTGGCAGGATTATCACTCGCAACCGCTGTAAGCCGTGGCTGGGAATCAAACTTTGGTCACCGCATAGCCTTAACAGACTGGGATAGTGCCGTAAGCGAGCACAAATTTGGACCCGGCACCCGAGGGGGTGGCCAGGCAGCAGCACGCCGCCTTTATCTCCCCGTTGCTAATGTTTACATCGCACTGGGTACTCATTTGAGGCTGAGTCGACCTAGGGGTGGCCCAGGACCAGTTCAGATAAGTCACTGGTAGTGGCCGTGAATGGGAATCGAATTCGGGTAGCCGGGTTCGTAGCACTCCTGCGCTAACCACTGCGCCACCCCTAAAACAGATACATTTAAAAAAAACCCTACCTACACGCGGCTATTCAACACCTTTAGACTCAACACACATGTACCGTGTATCACAAATAGCCATATACACTAAAAAAAAACCGATGTTGCCTTTAATACAAAACATTCACAATACCACTATCACAAACGCCATACACGAATTTGTCTTGAATGTGCTTGGAATGTAATGAAATTATTAACTCTACAACATATAAAGCTATATATAGAATAGAATTATGTAAACACGAGGGCTGAAATAAAGGTTCTGGTGATAAACAGATGTCGCCTACGTGTGGATTTGTCCGTGCCATCGTATCAGTGGGGAGCAGCAGTGGTCTGCGCACTGCGATACGAACCCGTCCACCCAAGTTCGATTCCTGCTTCGCCCCGCCCACCTCACCTCACCTGCAATCGCCACGTGACTCCAAGGTGCGAGTCACGTGAGTAGCGGAAGGGACGGGGTCTAAAGCACCACCCATCGCGCTCTGCACGCCACTCCTAGGCGGTGGTCGTCGGCGTTCTGATTTATTTTTACGTTCCTGAGATCCGCGCAACACATTTTTCGCGCCCCCCCCCCCTTAAACTTTTGATTCGCTTACCTTTCCTATACTTTGCGCAAGTTAAATGTGTGCGGTGTATGGTGGCGAATTGTGACATCACCCGGAATCCATTCGATCACCCAGTCATAACTTTATGACCCTGCGCTTAACTTTGGCATCTGCGAAAAATAGCTTTGTGGCTCATCGCATTCCTCCAGTGTGAATAAAGATTCGGACTGTGACTCGTATTGGCCACCAGGGGGTTAGAATGTCGATTTTTTTTCATGCGAAGATTTTTTGGTAGAATGTCCACACTTAATTCCACGTAGAGCAAACTAAGCTCACAAACACAATGTAAGCAATTCACTCTTCTTTAAAAAATAAGCGATGAAATGTTGGTCTCTTTTGAACAAATCTAACATCCAGTATATAAGTAGTTTACGTGATAATCTGACAAAGATACCCCTGTTCATATAGCCTGAACAGACTGCTGGGGCAAGTGCTGTTAGCGAGCACCTATGAAGGCCGGCACGGCACACGAGGGGGTGGGTGGCCAGCACCACGCCCGGGCAGCCTTTGTCTCCCCAGTGGCGATGTTCTTACACACCACACCAGGTTACTCATTTGAGGCTGAGCCGAGCTAGGAGAGGCCCAGAACCGTTTCAGATAATCGTCACCGATGGTGGCCGTGAGTGGGGATCGAACCTGGTTTAACCGTAGCGCTAAACACGACACCACCGCTCTATTCACATCCTGACGGCAGGGGGCACTACAGAAACACCAATATCTGTGCCCCTGAACAATCAATAGAATTGTATTACACTTGTTAAACATATCTTCCAATAATAACCTCTTACGGATGATATTGGTCTCAAAAGCCTTTCTTCCAATGACATGCTATCTCCCAAGGCTTGATTTTTCTAATTATATATTTCCCGTAACGTTGCTAGGCTTGGCTTGGAGTCGGCATTATTGGCGCAAGGCACTGCCATTAGAGAGTAAAACTTAATTCCCGGAACAGCGTTCCAGACTTGCGGCTGAAATTAAGCAGTGGGTATCAGCTGTAAGCTAACGTGCAAAAGCCTACGTACACTTTAAAACTGCCTACCACGTCACGATGGGGGAATCTAATCGTGACATGATGTGCCTTACAGGCTTTATTTAACGAGGTTGCAGAGCCCTGAGAGGTCACTAAGACTCGTTAATACTTGTAGGAACCTCCTGGTTACACCAGTCCACAGGGGATTATTGTGTCCGTCGTGCAGGGAGGGGCTGGGTGGGGAGGGAGGGAGGGGCTGGGTGGGTGGGGAGGGGAGGGTGGGGAGGGGCTGGGTGGGGCGGGTGAGCCTGGGTGGTGAGGGGAGGGTGGGGAGGGGCTGGGTGGGGAGGGTGGGGAGGATGGGTAGGGGCTGGGTGGGGAGGGTGGGTAGGGGCTGGGTGGGGAGGGTGGGTAGGGGCTGAGTGGGGAGGGTGGGTAGGGGCTGGGTGGGGAGGGTGGGTAGGGGCTGGGTGGGGAGGGTGGGTAGGGGCTGGGTGGGGAGGGTGGGTAGGGGCTGGGTGGGGAGGGTGGGGCTGGGTGGGAGGGGTGGGGCTGGGTGGGGAGGGGCTGGTCACCCCGTGGTGCCCTTATAAAAACTCAACGTTTAACCTTCTCACGCCGGCTTGTGCCCGTCCTCACAGTCGGGCATATTTGCGGAATACTGTACACCACGCCGCCGTTGACCCTGGCCATTGACCGAGCAACCCAACGTTCCTACCAGCTCCCTCCGCAGGAATGTGTTTCCTGATGTTCTTGTATCAGCTCTCGAGTTCTGAGGCCAGGGAGTCATGGATCCTGTTCCTCTTGTTGTAACAACTACCGTTGAGCTCACCTCCAGCGTTCCAATAAAATACCACCAGCAAGGCTCCCTTTTCCTCGTACAAATCCTTCAAATTTTTGTATTTCCCCACCAAAATGTATATCTGTGTGTATATATAATATTTCACTTCAACTGGAACAGTCTGGAACCCATTTGCGGGAATTTGCCACGCCACATCCATATCGCCAGTGACATATGATGGTGTGTACTCTAGTGGTAGTGCCTTACGCTGGTAATACCGTCTCCAAACCAGCCTGTACTGAACTCTCTCCTTTAAGCTCCAAAATCTATAGACGATCCACACAGAACGCCACCACAAATGAAATCGCATCACCCTACTCTTTAGACCTCCCAGCTCCAAGATCACACTCACTGCGTATTCAAGACTCGCCACCGACTCTCCCCCACAGCAAGCTGCCTCTCCCATCTCATCTCGCCTCTACTCCCTTTCCGCACGCTCCACCCACCCCCACGGCCTTCTCTCCCCTTAACCCCCAAACCCTATTAATAATAACGAGCGCTTTCAGATGGGCGACATTTATGCAAATTGCATCTCGCATCGCTGCACAATCCGCAACACACGGAGGCGCATATAGATGAAGATGTTTTTCAGCCGATGAATGAGTGTTTATTACACGTGGAAGGAAATCGGAGCACCCGGATAAAATCCATGCGTGCCAGGGGGCAACACTCGAACAGATACAGATCAAACGGATTGATGTTTGTGCTATGAAGAAGGGCCATTGCTTGAAAAGTCGCCTATTTTAGATATTTTTTTGTTAAAGCCACAGACGTGTTATTGACGAATGTGCCGATGTTGTTAATTGTGCAAACACTGCCAACGCAGCAGCAGCATCAGCTTCCACGAATAATCTAAGATGGAGCTGGATTAGTCCCCGCTTGGCTGTTCCGTCGCATCCTGGCGAGCCAGGGCATGGCTCCTCCACGCACGGGAAGGGAGTTTCGTAGCATTTGTGTGACCCACCAACCCTCAAGGTAACAACGCACAGAGCTCGATTGCAACCCAAAACCCAGAGCCTAACCCCTCGCCGCTAGTTCTTACTCCGACCCCAAAGAGGTCGTTACATTTGCAGAAATTCAGCGAATCGGGAAAGGGGGGGGGGGCGGATTGTTATACCCCTAACCAATTTATGTATAGCATGCATAATGGTTTAAATGTAGGGTTGCATGGTTCAGATTTCGTAGACAGGATTGGACCCCCCCACCCCCCGACGTGCGTTTACATTCCGTAGCTCACATTGGCACAGCGTAGTCACGGCTGGAATTCCCACCACGCATTGGGCAGCGTGACGGTGCCCCTCGTGTGCATTTCCCAGATCGAATTAGCAGCCCAATTATAATTTTCACAAAATAATAAAATATGTAACGGAGGCTGTGGACCGTGACGTTGATTAAGCACGGCTATTGAGCGAGGGTACATATGCACTCGGCTAAATATATACACACACACGCGTTTATACATACATACTGCACACATACCAGTGGTAGCTGGTGGCTAAAATATTCGGATTTTTTGGGGGATTGGGGAGAATGACGCAGCTGACTTCAGTGGCGTGTGATATCATCTGAACCAGTCTTGCTCCCATCCCTTCACCAACCATCTTGAGAGATGGCAGCAGCTGGAGGAGTCCTTCATCCAGCAGTGGATTGACCATGGCTGATGGTGATACAAATGTCTAATAAAAGTGTAGCCCCCCCCACACCCCGTCTGTATCTACGTGTGCCTGTGTGTTCAAACCCAGCGACCCGAGTTCGATTCCCGCTCACAGCCAACAACACCAGTGACAATTATCTGAATCGGTCCGGGGCCTCCTCTAGGTCGACTCAGCATAAATTGAGCACCTGGTGCGGTGTGTAAACATCGCCACTAGGGAGACCACCCGAGTTTTCAAAGTCAGAGGCGGGTAATTGTTTCCTGGGGAATATTTAGAAATGGAATGGACACGGTTGAACGTATTTACCCCCGACTGCCGTGCCGGGAGATGGAATGGAGCCAGCGAACTTTAAATTGGATTGGAGTGCTTAACCATGACTCTAAAACAAAACTAAATTATTTTGATGTTACCAGGTATGGCCCACTGAGCTATTTTTCAGAAGCGACCTGGCCACAAATGATAGTTCATCGAAGTGGCTTATCATACGGACATTAATAGCAGCCAAATACTCTAAATGCATGCTTCTAAATGTGGAGGGAAACACCGGATGACCCGGAGAAAAATCCACGCGACCATGCGGAGAGCATGCCAACTCCAAATAAACAGGCGTCAGAGTAGGAATGTAACCCAGGCCCTCCTACATACCTGGCGATCGAGTTTATATCTCGACCCCGCGGCGCCGTTACTCCGTGGCAGCTCCCTGCATGCACACGTGTGTGTGTGTGCAGGGAAGTGTCTCTGTTTGCGGTAGTGCAGCGGTTATCGTGCAGCGTTTAGAATCTGACGAATAGAATTCAATTCCCGCGTTTGTATGTATGTTTAACTTCTTTCGCACCGTACGTAGCCAACCGTGCTTTTGGTAAATGCAAGTGACGATTATCTGAACCGGTCCTGGCCCTCCCCAAGTTCGACTCAGCCTCAAATGAGCGTTTTGTGCGGTGTTTATACATCACCACTCGGGAGACAAAGGCGGTCGGGCGTGGTACGTGTTACCCACCCTCTCGCGTGACATGCCGGCCTCCATAGGTGCTCGCTACCAGCACTTGCCCCAAAATTATGTTTAGGCTATACGGGAGAGTTTTGTCTTTATATGAGTAACTCGTCGCCTGCATCTCTTACTTCATATCGACTTGAGCGTCACACTCGACGGGAGCCAAATCACTGGGTTCACTGATGATGAGGATCGTATAATTTAAAAGTGATTCGCCACGAGACTCAAAGCAATGTGGAACGGTGAGCTGACCCTGCCCCTATGATTAGTGAAAGCGATACATATTCCAGCACCGCGTATATTTTTGGTGGCCCAAATGCAAAAATTGTGGGGATTTTTTTTACATTTGCAGAGTTATATAAGCAGGTGCAGTTTACCGGGGGATGCATTTCTGAAAAAAGGTTATACGAATATCGAAACGACGTACATCAAAACAATTTACAGGGTAGGTTGGAGGCGAAAGTCTGAGGCGACGGATACGAGAAAGGACGGATTGATGATGCTGTCAGCGACGCAAGTTCGGGTTGAGGCGACGCAAATCAGGGTAGTGGCATTCATCAAATGACGACGTATTTAGCGAAACGACATAAGAGGGGGAGACGTACATCGAGGTATGTGCATGTACCGACACGCGTGTTAGTGTGCCCACACATCACCCTTTCTAGCGCTTCTAGAGCATCATTTTGGCAACGGGGAAGTGCGAGAAAAGCGACGGAAGAAGCGAGAGAGAGCGAGAGAAAGGGATGAAGCGGCTGGCTGCTGGGGACACTGAGTCGGGTGAGCAGATGGAGGGGTGGGGGGCCCTTGGCGAGAGACGCTGAAGGTCGCGAACGACGGAAAGCGTCCGGCCCTTCTCGTGAGCCGGAAAACCCAGCGCGGAATGCCGTTCCGGGAATTAAGTTTGACACGCCACATCCATCTCTCCTTATGTTGTCCTCATTTGATATATCAACCTCTAACATCAAATTTATCGGAATAATGCGCGCAATAATAGGGCATTATTATGGACAGGCGTACCTTGTTAGCTCTCGTGCAGGGGTCGGCAACCCGCGGCTCTTTAAATGACTGCTTCGTAGTGCTGTTTATTAAGGGACCGTCTCTTATTCACGTGCAATGCGGCTTCTTTTTTTACCGGATAAAAAACATCGCTCTTCTTGTTATTTTTGTTTCCGACCCCTGCTCTAGTGGTAGTGCCTTACGTCGATAATCCTTACTCGAAGCCAGGCCAGCTGCAGCGTTCCGGAGAATATCGAGTGAGAAGTGTAGCCCTAAATGCGGACGGACATCAGTGGTCAGTTAGGAGGAGGACGACACGAGTGGACAGAGGGGAATATCGATCCACGATGATGATGGAGGGTTTGCTGTTACATCCGTCTCCTTGCGTGCACTGTGGAAAGTCCACTCAGTGCCACATGATGAATTAATTTTATTGATTGAGCGGATTAATTGATTGATTGTGGGGGGGTCGTGGGGAATTGTGAGTGACTGAACATCGTGGTGAGATTGGCTTGGGGAGGCTTTCGTCCAGCAGCGGATTGACAAAAGGCTATTTACTATTATTTTTATATTCTTGGGTCTTTCGGTAAAGTCACGAAGATAGGTTCAAAGAAAATAAGAAAAAATAACAAAAACTACGTTATTTTTTTTAACCTATCTACTTGACTTTACCGAAAGACCCAAGAATATGAATGCCTGCAGTCACGAAAGCTTTAAGTTATTATTTTATTTTACCAGGTAAGACTTACTGAGCTATATAGCTCTATTTCAGAAGCGACCTGCCCACAAGTGATAGCCCAAAGGAGCGGCTTAGTTGAACATTTATAGTAGCCAAATACTCTAAACGCATGTTTCTAAAGGTGGAGAAAAAAACCAGAGGATCCGGAGAAAAATCCACGGGACCACGGGGAGAGAGACAACGCAATCTCCAAAGATACAGACGTCAGGGTTGAGATCGAACCCACGACCTCCTCCATACCAGGCGAGGTAGTTAACATCTCGCCACCGTGGCGCGCTCTCGATCCAGTTATTCGTGATGTGTGCCCAGTAATTCTGGATTAACTTTGTTTCTGTGTATTCTTTGATACACGATGTCAACGTGTAGTCTCCCACTCTCACCGTAACCCCTCCACAGCGACCCCCATCCACTCCCCCCTTCCTCCCTCCCCCCACCCCCCGGCTGATCCGCGTGTGCTCATTAAGAATTACGCTCATTACGAGTCGCTTTCACAACGGATTCGCTCATTAACATGAGCCCTCATCTCTCGTGTGCACCCCCCTCCCCACTTCAATCAAAGCGCTGGCGTACATAAACGATAGGGGAACAAAACAAACGGGTAGACACTGGGCAAAGTGAGAAAAACTGGAAATAATATCTACGAGTATACTAATGCAAAAAAAAACAACCCGAGCCGCACACTTTTAATTTCAGAGAAGAATGCGTTTGATCACAACGACCACATCTTGTAAACACAATCCGGGGAGGGGGGCACGCGTGTTAATAATATCCGTGAAGATAAGCACGATATATTTATTTTTATACGTATAAAAACATTTATTCCACCATCCTCCCTCACATCATACATTGCAACATCCTGACGTTCTGGGCGGTATTAGCAGGGCATCGACGGTATTAGGCACACCAGACTCATCAGAGCAGGCGGGGGGGTGGTTATTTGGGGGAGGGGGGCGGTCATTGCCGTTCTGGGCTCAGGTATTTCAGACTGGGCAAAGTTTTAGGAATGGACCCCACGTCCGTGGAGCACGATATCTTTCATACACATGTTAAATATCACGACTGCAATGAGAGCTGTGGCATGGTTAACCCAGCACCATCTGTTTAGCGAGCCCTGATTCCGCTGATGAGACCCAGAAAGTCTAAACCCGGTCCCGAGTTTGCTTGCTTGAAAACAATTCTGATTGTTGGTAATATTTGTCTGGAAAGCTGGATTCATTTGCGTGTAATTTATGCGTAGAGACAGATGTCTGCTGATATTTTGCTGTTACCCATAATGCTCCACAGAAACTCAGAGCCAAATTTCATCTGGAATAACGTAAAGCAGTATTTAAATTCCATTAAAGCATTAGAATATGTTATGAGGGATATAATGCATATTAAATTCATTAGAATATATAATGTAGCTCACTCTCCTTGAGCCGAACCCACGGGGCATAATCCGGACAGGCTCTATCACTGCTAACATACAACACATACTCACTACTCTATTTGGTCTGGCAAATGGCCTGAAAACTATTTTTTTTATTTTCACGTGTGGAGAGAGTGGAGACAAAGACTGGAGTTAGGCTTATATATATATATAACCCATAATACTGCACAGCAACAGGGAGTGAGTTTTGTCTCCAGTATTTCTCAGGCTGATGGACTAACACATTATACATAATTAATTTATTTAGTGTTGGATCGTGTAGGTTTAATGGCATTTTATTTTACTATAACCCTCCACCACCCAACAGAGGCAATTATCGTTTAAACAAAATAAACGCGCGTGACGTCTCTCCACATGCCGCAACCCCTCCCCCCCCCCCCGTCATTAATATTTATGAGCGGGTGGATTTTTACACTCACGCAGAAGGTCGAGCAGAAATAATGTTTTTCGCAAATTCTCTTTTAGTTTGACGTAAAAAAAAAGACTCTGATAATATATGCAAAGACAATGCATATATTATCAGGGTATGTGTGTTTGTTTGCATTCTGACCACAAGCATTGTGGATAATGCAAACATGATTCCTTGTAAAAGGTTTCAGATTGGTGTTTTAACATCTTAACACAGCTGTTTTGTTGCCAGAAAAAAAGGGGAAAACCTCTTCTCATATTTTGGTACTGGCAAAGGAGGTCCTATGATGAAGACATATTATGTTTTGATTCTACCCCCCCTCTGCCCCCCCTCTGTTATATCTTCTCGTTGTAGCCCCGCCCCTGACATTGTTCCGTCTCCTCTTCAGGGACCCCAGCCCCCACCTCCTCGCCCCATTCTTTCACAACCCTCCATTAACTGACGTGAAGCACACGGAGACTGATATTGACATACATCCTGCACGAAATATTCATCATGCGTCGATGTGTGCGTGTGTGCGAGGGCATTTCAGTGTGAATGTGCCTTTGTGTGTACGCGTGTCTTGTGTCAGTGTGTAAGTGCTATGGAGAAGCGGCGGTAGTGTCGTGGTTAGGGCACCACGCTACGAAACCGATGACCCGAGTTCGATTCCCGCTCACGCCCAACACCAGTGATGATTATTTGAAATGGTCATGGGCCTCCCCTCGGTGGCATCAACTTCAAATGAGAGTAGCTGGTGTGGTGTTGTAAACATTGCCACTGGGGAGACAAAGGCGGCCGGGCGTGGTGCTGGCCACCCCCCCCCCCCCTCGTGAGCCGTCCCGGCCTTCATAGGTGCTCGCGAACAGCACTTTCCCCAATAGTCTGTTAAGGCAATACCGGTGTAGCTTTGCCTTTTTTATGTAATGATGCAATCTTCCTGATTCCATAAGTCTATTAATTGATGTTAAAATGCACGGTGGGAGTAATTGGCGCTCACGGCCAACATCGTTGATGAATATCTAAACCAGCCCTGGCTCCTCCCCTTGCTCGACTCAGTGCTAAATGAGTACCTGGTGCGGTTTTTAAAAAAAACATGAGCACTGGGAAGACAAAGGCGGCCGGGAATGGTGTTGGCCACGAACCCCTTCGTGTGCCGTGTGTTCGCTAACATCACTTGCTCCAACAGGCTGTTTAACGCTATACGGGGGATCTTTGTCCTCTTGAGTATGCACGCATGTGCATTGCACGAATAATTAACACTTACAAACACAAGATGCCCATTATCAGTGAACCAAGTGATTTGCCTCCTGTGGAGTGTGGAGCTGTGACTGCTATAAAGTTTGCAACGCCAGCACCGACGGGCACACAACAACAACCACCCCCCCCCCGTGTCGACATTAATAGGCGCTCGCAAACAACACTTGCCTCCATCCCAACAGCTTGTCCAAGGCTACACGGGGAATCTTCGCTGTGTGAATGTGTGCACAGTATTTGGACATCGCGCAAGCACATTGATTAATCATGACACGCATACGGTCTGCAATGGGGTGTGTGGTGTGTGTGGTTTGTGTGGTGTGTGGTGCGTGTGGTGTGTGTGGTTTGTATGGTGTGTGTGGTGTGTGTGTGTTTTAGTGTCGATTGCAAATGAACCCTAGCGTGGTGAGGTGTGAGTGGTGTGAAAGTGCCTGCCCCCTGTGTGGGTGGCTGCTGCATCGTTGCAGTCCTGCATGGTACGGGGGGCGCTGTGCAGTGTCGGTCATGGTTGGCGTGGAATGCACTGGGAGAGTGGTCGATTCTGGAGTGTGGGGTGAGATGATACGAACCGGTCCTGCGCCTCGCCTAGGTAGACTCAGCCACAAATTAGTATCTGGTGCGGCGTGTAAACATCGTCACTGGGGAGACAAAGGTGGCCGGGCGTGTTACTGGCCACCCACCCCCTCGTGTGCCGTGACGTCCTTCATAGGTGCTCGCTAACAGCACTTGCACCAACAGTCTGCTCAGGCTATACGGGGGATCTTTGTCTTTGCCTTTGACTGTGTGGTGTACTGTGTTATGTCGCACTGTGCGTTGCGGGCTGTGGCTTGTGCTGTGGCTTGTGCTGTGTGCTGTGTATCGTGGTATGCTGTGTTGTGGTGTACTCTGTGTTTTATGTTTTACACTGTGCTGTGCTATGTTGTATGTTTGGTATGCCGTGTGGTGTGCCGTGTGGGATGCTGTGTGGTGTTGAATTCTGTTTGTTATCGTTGGGTGTGGTGTGTGTTGTGGTGTGTTGTGGTGTGATATGCTGTGTGGTGTCCTGTGCTGTGTGGTGTTGTATTCTGTGTGGTGTGGTGTGCTGCCCTGCATTGTGAATGTGGGTCAGGGTTATGGATATGGGAAGAGGAGGATTTGTAGGACGATATTTAATCAATGTCATCGCGCAGAAATAATAGCGTCCAGGAGCGTGCGAGAGGGAGAGGGTGGAGGTGTGGGTGTGTTAACGTGTGTGTTAGTGCGTGGGTGAGCACATACACACGTGTGCGCGCGTGTGTGTTCGTTCGTGAGTGTGCACGCGTGGGTGTGTGCGTGGGCGGTTGTACGTCTGTGTATGTGCGCGCGTGCGTGTTAAGGCCATACGGGTGGTCTTTGTGTGCACGTGAGTTTTCACGTATTTGTGGCGTGTGTGCACGTACAAGTATACCGTGGGAGAGCAGATGTCCGTGTGCATAGGTGTGTGGACACGTTTACGATGTGGGTTCGTTTACAGGTGCTTCTTGATAAGTTAGGGCGAAGACACAAGTGTGCAGACGTGAGTACACGTCGGAGTGTGTGATTATGAGCCCGCAATTTGTGTGTGCATACCCAACTCCGTGCATTTATGTGAGTAAACGTCTGTTGAGGCTATACGGGGAATATTCGTCTTTTGTACACGTGTGTGTACATCTTTGGCTACTGGGCAGCTGAAGGAAGCAACGGAGGGAAGAGGAGCGACGCTCACAACAACTAGCGGAGCGCCGGGCGGATAAAACGCAGCGAAGTGGCACAGTGGTGGAGCATAGATGGCAGATCTGCCAGTCATCTCAGTCAGTCAACCCATGACACCTGGGTCTCTCCCGTGACCTCCTTCCTGCCAGCCAGCCTCTGCCACTTCGCGTGGTCTCGTAGTGCACCTAGCCTGGCACAAGCGCCGTGGTGACTTCACTGCCACTTAGCGGCGAACGGTGGTTGTTGTATGCGTACACGTGTCATGGAAGTGATATCGCACTGGTTAGCGAACTCGGCGATTCCAGTTCTATTCCCGCTCAGGACCAACATTAATGAAGAATATCTGAATTTGAAGTTTTCGTGACTGCAAGGATCCATATTCTTTGGTTCTTTCGGTAAAGTCACGTAGGTGAAAAAATAAAATAATATAAAAATAACAAAACTAATACTAATTTAATCACGACGTTTGTGTTGCAATCGAAACGTCGTGATTAAATGTATTTATTTTTATTACATTTTTTCACCTACGTGACTTTACCGAAAGAACCAAAGAATAAGAATATCTGAATCGGTTTTGGAGGCCCAAGACCGCTTGAAACTCGGCCTTAAATGAGAATAGGGTACGGCTGTAAACATTACTACTGGGGACACAAAGGCGGCCGGGCGTGGTGCTGGCCACCCAACCCTTCGTGTGCCGTTCCAGCCTTCATAGGTGTCTTACAGCCACTTGCTCCAGCAGTCTGTTAAGGCTATATTCCAAAGACATCTTTGTATGTGTGAGGGTGAATGTTTGTGTGCAGTTGGAGGGTGATCGATGCCCGGCTGCGGACAAGGGATGGCTCCCTACTGGTCACCACCCATGTTATGCATGCTGATGGCCTGATAATAGCTGCTTCTGAGAACGATGAAACTCTCCTGCTCAACCTGAAGCTTGCCAGTAAGAAGTGGGGCGGGGTGGAGGGGGGGTCCTTACCATCAGCCCCATCAAACCAAAGCACCTGTCTGGGTACTCTGTGTCATCGAACACTACTCCACCCCCTCACCTCTGCATGAGTAATGGAGTGGTTGGAGAGAGGGTAGAGGGGTCCCCGGGGAAATGTGCTCGTGATCAGCGCCGTTTTAGCAGAGATGGTCTCATTCGGAATCGGTCAAACGACGTTATCTTTACATCAGCTGAGTAACGCTGGATGGAAAGCTGCCGGGCCATAATTACTGGGGTGATGATATCTGCCTCGCGGTAGCCCGTACGCCGCTCTTTGCAGAGCTTTACGGTTCGAATCCAGCATGCCGCCCTGGTTATGAAACTAAAAACTATATTTTTTATCTGTTTTTATTTTATTTTACCAGGTCAGGCCCACTAGAGCTATACAGCTCTCTTTCAGAAGCGACCTGACCACACATAATAGCTCAACGAAATGGCTTATCACGTGGGAATTTACAGCAGCCAAATACTCTAAATGCGTGTTGATTCTAAATGTGGAGGGAAACCCCGGAGGAACCGGAGAAAAATCAACGCGACCACGGGGAGAGACACGCAAACTCCAAATTTACAGCAGACGTCAGGGTCGGGATCGAACCCACAATCTCCTGTATACCAGGCGAGGTATTTAACATCTCTCCACCGTGCCCGACTGTTTCACAATTTTGATGGTAAACACCCCGTGGTGTCATTCGCATGTTTGCCAGTGTCATTGTCCAAAATTGCCTTGGTTTACATTTCACCCGTAATCATCACTCCCGTCGAGTTCGCCCCCTACTGAGGAGAACTCTACGGGAGTGATGAGGCTCAGTCAAGGTTTTGCTGAGTAAATAAGCGCCGTTGATGATGCGAACATGCGCCCTCTGTGTGCGTGAAAAAAGGTGGATCCTTCTACAGCAGGGGTGGGGAACGTCCGGCCCGCGGGCCGTATGAGGCCCACGAAATCATTTGTGTCTGGCCCTGCCAAGGCAACCGCAGGCGGGACTCGAAATTCAATGAATCTAGGAGCAAACCTGGAAAAGCAGTTGCGAGTAGCAACATCATCAATACCAGCTAACATCACACACCTCACCCAAAGAGAAGCAGTTCCAGCCATCACATTAGGGGTGAGTTAATAAAATGTTTGACCAAATATAACAGGCTAATTTTAAGTTGATAATTTTTTATGGCCCGCGAATGACGTTATAATATCCAAATGGCAGAAAAAAGGTTCCCCCACCCCTGTTCTACAGGAACACCTCTTCTGGCTTTAAACATTGCGGCTGGCCTACATACGATCCATCTGGTGTTTAACCATGCATGAACCTTTTATTTCCATCATCACAGTATGAAAACATATGTGACCAGTACATCTCTTCAGATTGATGGAGCATCTTGTTAGCCAAGGGTGTGCGAAGGCGTGAAGCGACACGCACACGTTGCGAACAAAGCAATGGCACGTATATATATATACATACAAACACACATATTTAAGCATCTACCACTCATGGGGGTGCGGTATAAATTTTATATACGATTCCAAAGACATGTATACAGTGTCAAGGACAGCAAGGAGGCGGCCTATGTAGTGCGAATGAGCTTCAAGCCGCAGTGACACGGATAAGCAGTGCACACCGCCCCTTCACGATGACCGTTCTCCGGCTGTAACGGATTTAATCAAAGATTTAAATAAGCGTCGAACTGGCGGGCACATTCGAGTTTGGCTCGAAGATGGGTCCATGTTAAAGGAGCTCTCTGTCTGAACGAGAGCATGTCTGTGCGGGTTCCACCAGAATATCTGGATGTCTTTCCCATCATGGAGCTCTTCCGGCAGGTCACAGGGTGCGTTGTTGGCTGGGTCACGTAGCGCCCGCATGCCCCAGCCAAGTAGCTACCGTTTGCCTGGGGGGGCTAAACGGGCGCGGCACGGGCGAGAGAAGAGATGGGCTGATGTGGTAACAGGATGATGATGTGGAGCTGAGCAGACTTGCCGATGACTGGAACTAGCGGCGTCAAGATTGACCTCTTTCGGGGATGTTCGTGAAGGTCCGCCACGGGACATATGGAGTCAAGCTACCCTCCAGCAACAACGGAGGGCGGTAAAGTGACGTTCATAACGATCACGGCGCCGGGCGGATAAATAGGGGCTTGCCAGCCAGCTCAGTCACTTAATTCCTAACACCTGGGTCTGGCCCGTAATCCCCTGTCAGTAAGCCTTCATGATCTCGCGTGCACCTAGCCTGGCACAAGCTCATAGTGATGCCACCTCCACTTTTGGTGGTGAATGGCGGTTGTTGTTGTTTTGTTGTGTGTGTGTGAGTGCACTTGCATTGTCGGAGCGTTTGTGTGTGTGTTTTCGTGGGTGTGTAAGAGGTATATGTGCTCGCGTGCGTGTGAGTGGTACGGTGCATTTGTCTGTTGTGGGAGTGTGCGATTCCCGCACGCGGTCACCACCAGTGACGATTATCTGAATCGGTCCTGGGCCTCCCCTAGGTCGACTCAGCCTCAAATGAGTACCTGGTGCGGTCAGGATTTGAGTAGAGACGTGGATCATTAGAGCGGTGGTGTCGTGTTTAGCGCTACGGCTAACCCAGGTTCGATCCCCATTCACGGCCACCATCGGTGACGATTATCTGCATCGGTCCTGGGCTTCCCCTAGGTCGACTCAGCCTCAAATGAGCACCTGGTGAGGTGTGTAGTAAACATCGCCACTGGGGAGACAAAGGCGGCCGGGCGTGGTGTTGGCCACACACCCCCTCGTGTGCCGTTCCGGCCTTCATGGGTGCTCGCTAACAGCACTTGCCCCAACAGTCTGCTCAGGCTATACGGGGGCCCTTTGCATTTGTCTATATATATATAAGTTTGTGTACACTGCCGTCGTGTGTGAGTGAGAGTGTGGGCGTGAATAAATGTGACGCTTGTTTATGCGGCTCCGCATGCTCAAGCATTCGGCCAAATCCAGAGATTCCACATCCACACGCGCGCACGACGAACGGGGTGTCTGTGACGAGAACCACGCCCGGACGTCTTTGTCTCCCCAATGCTGATGTTTACACACCGCGCCAGGTGCTCATTCATTATCAAGGGCCGAGTCGGCCTCGGTGAGGTCCAGGACCGGTTCAGAGATATTCGTCACCCAATTAGTCCGGTTCAGAGATATAAGTGAGCGGGAATCGAACTCAGGTGGACCGTTCCCCACGTAACAAAACCAACACACGCCGATACATCCACACACACACACAACCACACGCTCCTAGGCATTGCTGTTGACCCAGGAACGCCTCACGTACACGGATTTACATCCAAAACACACGTGCACACGCGCCTGCATAAAACCACAAAAAAGACCAAGATCCACCGTATAGCCTTGAAACAGAACTTTAGGAGCAAGTGTTGTTAACGAGTAGCACCTATGAAGGCAGAGTGGGTGGCCAGAACCACGCCCAGCCGCCTTTGTCTCCCCAGTAACAATGTTTACACACCGCTCCAGATACTAATTTTGAGGCTGAGTCGACCTAGGGGTGGCCCAAGACCGGTTCAGGTAATCAATCAGAAGCAATCAAAACCAGTCTCGATTACCTGAACCCGTCCTGGGCCTCCCCTAGGTCGACTCAGCGGTGTGTAAACATCGCCTCTGGGGAGACAAAGGCGGCCGGGCGTGGTTCTGGTCACACCGCTCTCGTGTGCCGTGCCAGCCTTCATAGGTGCTACTCGCTAACAGCACTTGCCCCTACAGTCTGTTAAGGCTACACGGGGGGGGGTCTTTGTCCATTTGTGCGTCTTCGTGATTTTGTATTCAGGTTGTTACGGAACAAAAAAAACGGAAACCGTTTTCAGCACGGATTGCCGATTGCGACAGTCACGAAACCGGTAACCGTTTCAGTGAACGGGTAAAGGTGCGAGCCCTGCCACTGCTTGCTCGCTTTCTCACGACACGACTTATATTTGGTCTACTCTTCCACACTCGCCAGACATCGCGAAAGAGACGGCATTTCAACCCACGCTTTACCCCACCACACGCCACACCTGCCGATCAACCAACTGACCGTGGTGGTTACCCTTTTATATTCTCTCCTGTTTGGTGAACAAAGACGCAGGGGGAGGGGGGGGGGCACGGGTGGATGCATATGAAACTAACCCCTTTGTTTCAAATGCCGCGCCGGGAGATATTGAAATCGAACCGGCGATTGGATCTCTCCGTTGGATCGCAAGCGTCGATGTGCTCCAGCATGACACCCAAGCTCAGAGGGGCTCGTTAACGAGGCTTTCACCCCGCCAACAGCCTGAAAAAAGGGCTATCGGGGGGACCTTTGTCTTTGTGCGCGTTCAGCTCGTTACCATTTTACCATTACGCATTTTTGTCACGGCCATACGACCTCGAGGGGTGTTTGATTTTGACGCCTCGAAGTAAACCCAGATTTGTGATGCACGGTACACACACACACACGTGCAAACGTGCACACACGTGACGTGTGCACGTGTGTACACACATGCACTCACGTGCACACACGCACGTGTACATACATGCAAAGACGTGCACACACACGTGCGCGCATGTGCACACAAAGTACAAAGATCCCCCGTATAGCCTTAACAGACTGTAGGGGCAAGTGCTGTTAGCGAGCACCTATGAAGGCCGGCTCGGCACACGAGGGGGTGGGTGGCCAACAACCACGCCCGACCGCCTTTGTCTCCCTATTGGCGATGTGTTACATACCGCACCAGGTACTCGTTTAAGGCTGAGTCGACCTAGGGGAGGCCCAGGACCGGTTCAGATAATCGTCACTGGTGTTGGCCGTGAACGGGAATCGAACCCGGGTACCAGGTTCGTAGCGCAGCGCGCTAACCGCTGCGCCACCACTCCCCACTACACACGTGTACACGCGCGATAGGACTAAGTGTGAACAATGAATGCACGTACCTACTACACATTGCATATGTGCACTCAATGTACACATTCATACACACACACACCTGCAAATACACGCGCCTACAGAAATACTGGGAAATATTATATTCATACGCACAGGCCTCATTGGAGGTGTGCACACCGTACACTTCACTATGCACTCGCATTCATGCACAAGGTACAAATACACACAACACGAAGAACATGTTGTGTGTGCACTGCGATGTATACACATGTAGCGTACCTGTTTAAATAGGTGTAGAGATATACGTTCACGCGAACACACATCGGACATTCTGTACAGCCACCCACGCAGACACCAACACGCAAACACAGACACACACATTCCACACAAAAACACGTGTACATGCGTATGCATTCACAAATACCAAAACAAATATGCACACAATACATCCTGCAATACAATTACACAAACGCGCACACACAGTTCTGCAGCGATACGTGCAAACACTCCATCTCTAAACATTCACGCACGTGCAAAGGCAAAGATGCCCCATCGTATAACCTTCGCAGGCTGTTGGGGCAAGTGCTGTTAGCGAGCACCTGTGAAGGGCGGCACCGTGGCACACACGAGGAGGTGGGTGGTCGCGAGTTCTGACGTTTATAAAGCACCAGGTGCTCGTTTTGAGGCTGAGTCGACCTAGGGCTGGCTCCGGACCGATTCAGATCATTCGTCACACATGTCAACAGTGATCGAGATTTGAACCCGGATAGCCGGCTGCTAACGCACACACATACGCGTGCGTACGTGCGATAACCACCGGACCACCGCTCCACGCACATACACACGCACGCACATACACACACGCACATACACACACGCATACACGTGCCGAGCTGTCTCGTTAGTAATGAGTTGTATTTGTTGAAGCCGCGGAGGAATACCAACCCGCTCTGGCGCGCATACATAAGCGCGCGTGTGCGTTAGTGTGCTTGCCTGCGTGCAGAATACACGTGTGTGTGTGTGTTGCAATGTGCGTGTGTGTATACGTGGGGAGCGGTAGTGTAGCGTTTAGCGCGCTGAGCTACGAACCTGGCGACCCGAGTTCGATTCCCGCTTACGGCCAACACCCGGTGACGATTGTCTTTACCGGTACCTTGGCCTCCCCTAGGACGACTCAGCCTCAAATGAGCACCCGGTGCGTTGCGTAAACATCAGCATTGGAGAGACAAATGCGGTCGGGCGTGGTGCTGGCCACCCACCCCTTCGTGTGCCGTGCCGACCATCATAGGTACTCGCTAAGTCTATCCGGGGAGAATGTGAATGTGAACGGGCGTGTGTACCTGCTGCGTCTTTGCCAAAAGCAATATCCACGTCCAGATGTCGATTCCGTGGCGCGCTCGTTGTGAGCAACAGTGTCGTTGCGGAAAAGTCTGAAGCTACTTGACTAATTAACTCACTAATGCTATGCTCACATCTATCACAGTGGCAAACGGGGGCTTTTGGCTTAGTGCAAGGGGCTTTTTGTTAATGCGTGTGGATTGCTCTCCAACATTGTTCAACAATTTTGCACGTTCTGTCCACGTGGCAACTTTATTAGTGAATTGGCTGTGTCGGGTGGAGGAGGGTTTACAAGACATTTCATCTCGGCGACCTGAACAAACAAACCAAAAACCATGTAAGAACCAGTGCAAAGGGCTGGTGAATCCGCCCCACTTCAAATTACCAAGGGATCGCCGATAATTCATCAAAAATAAGCATGTTGCCTGAGGCCTGCCGAGAAGACAGGCATCAAAGGGGCACCCTCGCCAAACCCCATCTGGAGGAACCAGCGGAGTGATATCACCCCCCCCTTCCCCCGAGGAAGCCATCAGAAACTCCACGACAAACACTCCATCTGGTCACGTCGATGATTCTGACTGCCCGCTGGGAAGAAGACGGATCCATCTCTGTGAGGAGCTAGACCGGTGCCGCCTGGACCGCTGTGGATTGCACAGGAGATCCAAACAGTCCTCCTCGACAGGACCGTGGCGCCTCTTCTGAATAGAATGATGAATGGCGTGGCGATGATGAGGTTGTGGGTGTGCGTGTGTGTGTACCAGGGGAGCGGTGGCGTCGCGGTTAGCGCGCTGCGCTACGAACTTTGCCACCCGGGTTCGATTCCCTCTTACGGCCAACACCTGCAGTGACGATTATCTGAACCGGTCCTGGGCCTCCCCTAGGTCGACTCAGCCTCAAATGCATACTTGGTGTGATTTGTTAGCATCGCCACTAGGGAGACAAATGTGGCCGGGCGTGGTGTTGGCCACCCACCCCCTCGTGTGCCGTGCCGGCCTTCATAGGTGCTCGCTAACAGCACTTGCCCCTGCAGTCTGTTAAGGCTATACAGGAGATCTTTGTGTGTTTTATTATGCATTCTGTATGTATCCGTGTATGTGTGTGTTGTGTAGGTAGTGTGTGTTGAGTGTCTGTTATGCATTTGGTGTGTATCTGTGTGATTATAATGTATTGTGTGTTACGTGTGTTGGATGTGTGATGTGTGTGTTGGGTGTGTATTGTCTGTGTGTTGGGTGTGTGATGTGTGTGTTGGGCGTGTATTGTGTGTGTCATGTGTTGTGTGTGAGTGTTAAATGTGTTGTGTGTGGTGGGTGTTAAGTATGTTGGGTGTGTGTTATATATATGTTAAGTGTGTAGGGTGTCTGTGTGTGTATGTTGTGTGTGGGGTGTCTGTGTGTGTGTTATGTGTGTGTTGTGTGTGTGTTGGGAGTGTATGTTGTGTGTTATGTGTGTGGGGTGTCTGTGTGTGTGTATATGTTGTGTGTGTAGGGTTTGTATGTTATGTGTGCGTTATGTGTGTAGGGTGTCTGTGTGTGTGTTATGCGTGTGTTTGGTGTGTATGTTATGGGGTATCTGTGTGTTGTGTGTGTATGTTGTGTGTGTGTAGGGTGTGTATGTTATGTGTGTGTTATGCGTGTAGGGTGTACGTTGTGTGTGTAGGGTGTGTATGTTGTGTGTGTGTAGGGTGTGTATGTTGTGTGTGTGTGTGGGGTGTCTGTGTGTGTGTGTGTTGGTCCCAGGAGTGGATGTGGCACGACGCTTTGTTTGGACTCTTCCCACTTCTCTATTCCTAAGCGTTTCCATGGAGACGAGTGAACGGGGATGTGGAAACCAGGCGAGCACGAGACACGTGGCCAAAGACGATCTGAGATACACGAACACTCAGCGTGCAACAAAGACACAAATCCCCCGTGTAGCCTCAACAGGCTGCTAGGGGCAAGTGCTGTTAGCGAGTAGGGATGTTTAACGCACCGTACCAGGTACTCGTTTGAGGCTGAGTCGACCTAGGGGGGATCGAACCCGGGTGGCTGGATTCGTACGCTGCACGAAGCACACCGCACATACACACATATGAAAACACCTACGTCAATAACACGGCCTTAACATAATTTAGTTAATATATAATGTGACGTTTCGGACAAATGCGTCACCTCCTAGATATATTTCCTTTTAAGGCCACGGTTGTATTGGCGAATGTGTTACATTTTTATTTTATTTTAGCCTGTGCACCAATGCTATCGCAGCAACATCATCATTGTTTAATAAGAAAATGTGCATCCACGCACACAGCAGAAACACAACAGGGAACACACACACACAGATCATGCATAAATACAATACAGACATACATGAACAATATACCAACACACACACACATGTGCATGGAAACACACAAACACAAAAATACACACAAAGATCATGCATACATACAATACAGACACACATGCACAATATACCGACACACACACATGTGCATGGAAACACACAAACACACACACATGTGCATGGAAACACACAAACGCACAAAAACACACACCGTAACACACGCACAGAAGAAGAAAAACACAATCACACAATGTATAAACATACATACATGCAGATACCACATGTACACACACACCCCAAACATTGATAACATGCATGTGTTCCGGTCCTATATCGACTTAGATAAGTACCTGATGATTATTTGAACCATTCCTAGGTCTCCCCTAGGTCGACTCAGCTTCAAATGAGTATCTGGTGCGCTGTGTAAAGATCGTTATTGGGGAGACAAAGGCGGTCGGGCGTGGTGCTGGCCACCTACCCGTTCATGTACCGTCCCTGCATTCATAGGTGCTCGCTAACAGCACTTGCCCCAAGAGTCTGTCAAGGCTATACGGGGGATCTCTGTCTTTTTTTAGTGCACGTGTATGTTAGCGCGTGTGTATGTGTGTGCATAGTGTGCAAGGTGTGTATGAGATGAAATCGTTATGCGAGAGAGAGGAGGAGGAGGGAGGGAAGAGACATGTGCTCTTGAGAGACAGATTGAGGGGAGAGCGAGTCAGGGTGGGGAATAGATAGAGATTTATGGGGAGATACATTGAGAGCGGGAGGGAGAGTTGTGTTTAAATATGGAGAGAGGTGTATTTTTGTGTGCAGGGAGAAAAGGGAGAGTTCGAAGATAGGGATGAGATGAAGATCGATGGATAGAGAAAGGCAGGGAGAGAGAGAGTCGTGTCCGAGAGAGGGTGGGGTGAGGGTGAGGGGGGAGAGATGTAATGAGAAAAGGGGAGGGAGAGAGAGAGAGGGTGCATTGGGAAATTGAAAGGAGAAAGATTCATAGAGGGGAGAGGGGAGATAAAGAGGGGAAGGGAGAATTAAGAGAAACCCCGATAGAGACGGGGAGAGAGAGAAGCGTGAGAGGAGAGACAAGAAGGCGACGGAGGATGAGGGGGATGGGAGGTGCATGACAAGAACAGATACAAGCGGATGGAGAGAGATGGGGGGGGGGGATAAGATTGAGATTATACTCGTACAGCCCTTTAGTCAACCCATTGCTGGATGAGGAGCACGCCGTTCGGGTCGTGGTGGGGGGGGGGGTTTATTGACCATAAGAGTATCCGTCACCGCGCTGGTGAGGGCGGCGAGTGTGGATGTGGGGGGCATAGAGGCACAGTACAACAATGGGGTTTGCGGCAATGCACTCCGCTGACCACGTAGTACCGCAGCAGCAGCAGCCGTCAAAGCCCTGCTGCATGTGTGGTGGTCTCCAATCCGAACAATATCCAGGCTCAGCCTTGCTTAGATGTATCTATGTCAAACTTCTTTCGCACCATACATAGCCCACCATGCTAATGAGAGGTGCGGGGGAAGGACAACAAACTAAACCCAAAAGCAGTTCTACAGAAATGAGTTTTTAATCTGGATGATTTAAAAGTGCACAACTCCCCAGTGGCTTAATATGGGAAGGAAGAGCGTTCCAGACGGCCGCAGAAGCGCATCTGGAAGCTAGCCAAAAGCCGCTGCTGGGAGTGTGACCGGAGTTCACCTTATGATGTATGCTCCTTGACGTTGCTATCGAGTGTGCAGGCGGTGCAATTGCACCGGAGCTCACTGGCCTGAGAGGCCGAGATGCAGGCCGACAGAGAGGAGGGGGTGGGGGATCAAACCAGGGGGTGGCCCCATTGCATTCTTTTGCACCACGACCCATGCATGTCAACAAAGCTACATCCCTCCTGGGCGATATAGAGGATATATATATGGGAATATATTCACTGAGATGACACGCTTACTCTTTCGTCTTTTCGGTAAAGTCACGTAGGTAAAAATATTACAGTAAATTTGTCTGTAACGGTTCCACCTGAAGACGGAAGCTTGTGTTGCCTCCGAAACGTCGTGATTTTATTTAGTTGTTTTTTCATTTATTTAGTTTTACCTACGTGACTTTACCGAAAAAACCCAAAGAGTATGAATCCTTGCAGTCACGAAAACTTCAAATCTATAATTAATGCCACGCATATTCGTGAACAAGGAGACAGAGAGAGAGATAAAGAGACCGCAAGACGTGTAATGAAAGAGTCGTGAGATAACGTAAATGGTTTGTAAGAGATGTACAGAGAGAATGACGGAGAGAGTGATGTGTTGAAAGGATAGAGACGGGTAACGAGATAAGGAGATAGGGAGATATATAAGAGTTTTAGAGATGTTTATAGAACTAGAGAGGTGCATGAATGGCATGATACTCGGAGATGTCATCATCATCAGCTTTAATCTATCCACTTCTGGATGAAGGCCTCTCCAGAATCAGAATATTGAATTATCCTGGAGAAATCCGATGAGCTATGAAGTTCTATCTCACAGATGTCCAGTCCCTGTCTCGCACGGCCCCGCAATACCAGAGTCCGTCTCGCTGCTGGACATGAGCCGATCTCATCGCGACATTTACGCAGCGGTGATCCTTTTGGGTGTTTTTCTGCGTTGACTGCCATTCCGCTACCAGTCTTGTCCGTTGGCCACCATCCCCTCTAGCCACGAGGGGTGTCTTGCCAAAGACCTGCACTGACCTTGCTTTATAATCCAAACGATGTCTCGGATATCCCTTCTTAATTCCACCCGTTGCCCTCCGCGTGTCTCATTGTAATTCTCGGCGTGCACCACTCCGCATGCTGCTGCTCCTCTCACTTTTCAGCGTTGGTTCAATTTCCTCCAGCAGCACACATGCTCCCAATCCGCACGGCTGAAAACTTTCTTCATTAGGCACATTGCAAGAACGTTTTTAGTCAGTGTATATTGCACATTACCTGCTATGAGTTATGGAGTGAAAAACATGGGACACCACAGGGATGTGTTTGCGATATACTCGATATGCATTCAGGGAGTGATTAGCAAAATGCGATCCTGTCTGCAGAGGCATATAGTGTTGTGAGCGTTGGCTCCTCGTCTGTCCTTGGTTTTCTCAGGGAACACTGAGCTCGACGCATTACTACATTGCAAGACTGTGCGAGATGGCGACGGCTTTGGGAGACCTTCATCCAGCAGTGGAGAGATCGCCGATGAAAATGATGATTATTACGAGTTCAGTTTCCTCCTACACTTTGAAAGAAATGTGGACAAACACCCCAGTTTAGCACAAACCCCCCCCCCCCCCCCACCTGAAAAAAATTAGTCTTGAGACTTACTCAGTTGTGTCTTTCCCTGGGTGAGAGACCTACCTTGTGTTGGGAGATGTGCAGAGATGTATGTGGGAAGACGCACAGGTCTGCGTGGATCACACGGCCCCGGGGCTCCCGGTCGTGTTTAATTAGAGAAGCGGCAATCAATGCCTTAATTGATAGGCAGTTTACGAGGGTCGTTACTACTCCCATTACACACACATACACCGCGAACACACGCCACGCTAAGATACACTACACGTCGTGCACCGTATACATTTTACATACGCATACACTCACATTCTGAAACAACATCTATATACGTAATACATTCACACATTCAACGTACACTACGAACATATACACTGTACCTACGTCTTGGAAAAAGAGCTTCATAGCTCATCGCATTTCTCCAGACGACGATGCCCATATATACAGTGAGGGAAAAAAGTAGTTGATCCCCTGCTGATTTTGTACGTTTGCCCACTGACAAATAAATTATCAGTCTATTATGTTAATTGTAGGTTTATTTGAACAGTGAGAGACAGAATAACAACAACAAAATCCAGAAAACGCATGTCAAAAATGTTATAAATTGATTTGCATTTTAATGAGGGAAATAAGTATTTGACCCCTCTGCAAAACATGACTTAGTACTTGGTGGCAAAACCCTTGTTGGCAATCACAGAGGTCAGACGTTTCTTGTAGTTGGCCATCAGGTTTGCACACATCTCAGGAGGGATTTTGTCCCACTCCTCTTTGCAGATCTTCTCCAAGTCATCAAGGTTTCGAGGCTGACGTTTGGCAACTCGAACCTTCAGCTCCCTCCACAGATTTTCTATGGGATTATGGTCTGGAGACTGGCTAGGCCACTCCAGGACCTTAATGTGCTTCTTCTTGAGCCACTCCTTTGTTGCCTTGGCCGTGTGTTTTGGGTCATTGTCATGCTGGAATACCCATCCACGACCCATTTTCAATGCCCTGGCTGAGGGAAGGAGGTTCTCACCTCAAGATTTGACGGTACATGGCTCCGTCCATCGTCCTTTTGATGCGGTGAAGTTGTCCTGTCCCCTTATCAGAAAAACACCCCCAAAGCATAATGTTTCCACCTCCATGTTTGACGGTGGGGATGGTGTTCTTGTGGTCATAGGCAGAATTCCTCCTCCTCCAAACACGGCGAGTTGAGTTGATGCCAAAGAGCTCCATTTTGATCTCATCTGACCATAACACTTTCACCCAGTTGTCCTTTGAATCATTCAGATGTTCGTTGGCAAACTTCAGACGGGCATGTATATGTGCTTTCTTGAGCAGGGGGACCTTGCGGGCGCTGCAGGATTTCAGTCCTTCACGGCGTAGTGTGTTACCAACTGTTTTCTTGGTGACTATGGTCCCAGCTGCCTTGAGATCATTGACAAGATCCTCCCGTGTAGTTCTGGGCTGATTCCTCACCGTTCTCATGATCATTGCAACTCCACGAGGTGAGATCTTGCATGGAGCCCCAGGCCGAGGGAGATTGACAGTTTTTTTGTGTTTCTTCCATTTGCGAATAATCGCACCAACTGTTGTCACCTTCTCACCAAGCTGCTTGGCGATGGTCTTGGAGCCCATTCCAGCCTTGTGTAGGTCTACAATCTTGTCCCTGACATCCTTGGAGAGCTCTTTGGTCTTGGCCATGGTGGAGAGTTTGGAAATCTGATTGATTTATTGCATTCTGTGAACAGGTGTCTTTTATACAGGTAACAAGCTGAGATAGGAGCACTCCCTTTAAGAGTGTGCTCCTAATCTCAGCTCGTTACCTGTATAAAAGACACCTGGGAGCCAGAAAACTTTCTGATTGAGAGGGGGTCAAATACTTATTTCCCTCATTAAAATGCAAATCAATTTATAACATTTTTGACATGCGTTTTTCTGGAGTTTTCTGTTGTTATTCTGTCGCTCACTGTTCAAATAAACCTACCATTAAAATTATAGACTGATCATTTCTTTGTCAGTGGGCAAACGTACAAAATCAGCAGGGGATCAAATACTTTTTTCCCTCACTGTATATCCTTTACCAAACCTTTTCGGAAAGTAGTGTTAGCAAATGAAGGCCGAGGCAATGGAGTTGGTGTGACCTTTACCATTTCCAGTCGCTTTTGTCTCCCCAGTGCTGAGATGCTTACGCCCCACAAAAGGTAATTATTTCAGGCTCAGTCGACCTAGAGAAGCCCTGACCGGTTCAGATATTCAACACCGATGTTGGCCGTGGCCAGATAATCGAACCCAAGATTTGCAACCACCACCATTCCTTGCCTCGTGTTTGATGGTGAGCCCACAGCTGCCTGGGACTCATGCCTCGATTATTTCATGCAGAATAAATGTCACTCCACATCGTTTGACGTTATCCCACCCAGAGTAGAAGGCTTGTCAATCTCTCGTGTTGGCAGGAGCCGGTACTAGTCCACTTGATCTCCTGTATAGGCCAAATTGCCACCAGAACAATGGTAGCCTCTCTTCCCCCAAAAAGCATACATTATAGACATTTCACATGGCCAGCCATGGACATTGCCTGCTATTTCTAGAATTATCTCCAATAGTTGAGTTTGAGTCCCTCGACTCCTGCCGAAAGGGGATAGCCCAGGCTACATCGTCTCCAGCCACGACGGGAACTGGTACATGACAACTTAGATTTCTTCATATGGTTCCTCGGTATGTGAATTTAAGGTGGATGGTTTACCAGATCACGGGTTCTGGCTAACAGCACATCACACTGTCAAAGATCCTCCGAATCTCGTTGAAAAGATTTTTGGAGAAAAATGCCGCTTGGCGATCACCCATGAAGGGCCGGAATGGCACACGCTGGGGTGGGTGGACAGGACCACACCCGGTCGCATTCGTCTCCCCAGTGGTGATATTCACACACTGCATCAAGTACCTGTACTCATGTAAGGCTGAGTCAACCTAGGGGAGGCTCAGGTCCGTTTCAAATATTCGCCGCTGATGTCCATGAGTGGGAACTGAACTCAGGTTCGTAGCTAACCAATGCACTCCCCACTCAGGGCACACACAAAGACAAAGATCCCCCGTATAGCCTGCAACAGACTGTTGGGGCAAGTGCTGTTAGCGAGCACCTATCAAGGCCGGAACGACACACGAGGGTGTGGGTGGCCAACGCCACGCCCGGCCGCCTTCATCTCCCTCGTGGCGATGTTTACTACACACCGCACCAGGTACTCATTTGAGGCTGAGTCGACCTAGGGGAGGCCCATGACCGGTTCAGATAATCTGTAATTGGTGTTGGCCGTGAGCGGGAATCGACCTCGGGTCGCCGGGTCCGTAGCGCAGCACGCTAACCACTACACCACCGCTCCCCACACACTTATGCACACACACGCACAGTGCACCCACTAAAGCACACAGCGTACACACACTAATGCACACACACACTGCACACGCGAGATGTACTGAGATTTGTGATGTGTCTCACAAGCCCCGCCGCTTCTTCATTACACAGGAAAGCAGATTCACCTTCACCCCTAACACTCACTCTCACCCCCTCATTTTCACTCTCCCTGTCTCCAACCATCTCCATCGCTCTTATCTCTCACCATACCTCTCTCCCTTCCCTCCCTCCCTCCCTCTCTCTGTCTCACCCGAGACGTGGCGGTGTTGTTAAGAATACTTGTGTGATTGATTACGTGGCTGAGATGGTGATTATCGCTGTATGATTGTAGCTAAATAGAATTAAATCAGAAACAAAACAACGATTAAGACAAATCAGTTAAAATTAGCCTTCTGCGGTGAAGGGAGAGGTGTGCTTATGAAAGTACACCTGACCCATCTGTTAAGAAAATTACACGTGGCCTGAAGGTACTGATAGCCAGTGGTCAAACTACATCGGAGTGGCAGCAAAAGGCAGTAGCGGGCAAAGAGGCCGTTCTCTGTAGAAATGGAGCGGCTACATCAGTGCAGAGGACAGTTCCTAGGCGGATCACTTCATCCCAGGACCATGAGAGATGGCAACACTTGTGGGAGGTCTTCATCCAACAATTAATTTGATCACGGCTGACGATTAAGTTAGCTGTGATTGAAGTAATCGTCAATATGCATACATGCCAGTGCATGTTGGGTTGTGATTGTGATTGGTGTCATTATTTTCAGTGAAATTATTCCGCAATTGTAAAATTGGTGGTTGTAGTTATTAATGCGGTTATGATTGTCATGTACGGATGCTTGATTCGTGGCATTTGTGTTTGTTGTGTGCTTGCGATATAGCTTAGTTGTGATTGTGATGCGGTTGTGATGTGATTGTGAAAATTTGCAACGCAATTATTTTCAGATTTTTAAGGTCTGCAGTGGAGTAAGTGGTTAGTGGACTGAAAAATATGAACCTGGCAGGCTGTGATACATTCCTGGCCACGGCTAATATCAGCGACGAAATGATCTCTAAACCGGTCTCCCACCCCACGCTTCACCCAGTCCATACTCATCAGCGTGGGAAAGGATGGTCAAACAATACCCATGGAAAACGTGGCCTTCAGGAGGCCTTCATCAAGCAGTGCATTGTATAACAGGCCTATCAAAGAATAACATTACCCTACGAATGTTAGCATCACCTTGACCACAATACGACTGATATATAGGATAGTAACATCTCATCCTGTGTTCTTTGGAATCTGAATTTAATTTATTTAAATTGACTTTTATGTTTTGTATATAGAAAAAAGTCCGTGTTTATTTCTCCCCATAGGGTACAATTTTGTGACAACTCATCCTTGAAAACGATATTTATTTTTGGTTTTAAACGGACTGAGATCAACTCGAGGCCAAATAAAATCGGCATTGTTTTGTGAGAAATAAACAGCACCGGTCACATTTATCATTCTGACCCCCACCCCATCCGCCATGGGAATGTGGAGATCTCAACATATTTTTTTTGGCCACTTTGACTTTACATCTCAAATATAAGTGAAATACTCTTCAGGGCACGAAAACAAACTATGAGAAGAGTCCCGCCAATACAAGCGTAGTGAATTCCACGTTCCCATGGCGGGACAAAGTATATCTATAAGGCCCAGCCGCTGGGACTCTTGTCGACTCGTGGCTGCCAAATGGGCGCGTTTAAGGGGGTCAGGGCGTGCAAATAACGCAGGTGATCATTATAATCAATTATGTGTAATTATAATAATTGGGTAAGGAATGAAATGGGGGGTGTGGGGGGGGGGAACGGTGTGACGTCATCTCGCGCGAAAACGTCACAGAGCGCGATGACGTCACAACGTGCGGTGACGTCACTCCGCAGGATTACATCACGCACATTTTAAACAGTCGCCTCATGCCCCCGCGCGCATGCGTAGTGGGGCGCCTGTGGCGAGGGGGGAGTGGGCGGGTGAGCGCCGCCGCTGAAATCTGTAGCGCGGATAGGAGTCGCGCAGCCTCGCGATTGGTTGACAGCCCTAAGGGGCGTGGCGCTGAGGTAGGGAGGGCGGAGCTTCTAATGGTGAAGGGGGGCGTGGTCTGGTACAATGTGATTGACGTGTAACGGTCGGTCGGCATGGTGGTGTCTAGGGGCTCCAGAAGTTTTTAGTTTTTTTGTTTAACTATTTGCAAAAGTGTCACGTGAGACACGCGAGTTATCGAACATCGACGGGCTGTAATATGGATTTAGGGGCCGTCCATAAATGACGTCACGCACCTGGGTGGGGGTGGTCAGACATTTGTGATGAAGGGGGGGGGGGGTTGAGAAATGTGACATCACATCAAAATGTGCAACTTTAAATAAATATAGACAACACGTTCTACAATAGTTTAAAGCGATTTGAAGCATGTTTTATTTGGGGGGGGGGGGGGGCAGAGCTTTGTCACGTCATATTTGAGGGGGGAGTCTAATTTTTTGTGACGCCGTGTGACTAGGGGGGGGGGGGGGAGGTCAAAAATTGTCCAAAATCGCGTGACGTCATTTATGCACGACCCCTTAGGCTCTCAATACATTGCCCATTTGCAACTCTTCTGTCAGTTCACTGCTGGATGATGGCCTCCCCATGCCATGTTTGTCATGGGGGTTGCTTCACCATTCCTACTGATCAGTACCAGTTGACGAGCACACATGGTGGAGCACAACAATGGATTTGCTACACTGTTCACAACGTAACCCTGCAGCTGAAACAGCTGTGTGGTGGTCGCCCATCCAAGCATGATCCAAGCTCAACCCTGCTTCGTTTCTGAGATATAAATATAAAATTATATGTTAAAAAAGTATTTTTTTCTGACGATAACCCAAAAGCGCACGTGGAAGAAGGAAGTTTAAAATGTATCTGACGTCACAACCACAATCAGATTGACGTCTTGGTTGTATAAAACAACCGGAGTGACGTCACAACAATAAACAACACCGCTATGACGTTGGTAATATAGCTGGCATGCTGGGATTAACTTACGTGACTTTACCGAAAAAACCCAAGAATATGAATCCTTGCAGTCACGAAAGCTTCAAATCTAGAATTAACGTCGCTCTCTCATAGGCTATGAAATAATAGTAATGATGTCACAAATAGAAATGTCCATTACACTAGAATGACTTCATAATCGCGTCGGTCCAAGTCACCGAAGACAATCATCACATTTCAGAGGCTAGCGCCGTCACAGCAGGGGTCGGCAACTAAACCAACAAGAAGATAAATGTTTTTCATGTGAATAACGTCACGAAGCACTCCTTAAAGAGCCGCATGTGGCCCCTGAGCAGCAGGTTGCCGACCCCTGAACTACACCACTCGTACCTTATTTAATAAAACAAATCCCAAATACTCGAATTCTATTGATGGAAATATAATTACTGCCATGGCATCCCAATCAGTGACATTTTTGTCATGCATACACTGCTTTGTTTTTACTAATTAGCACGTGTAAAGTTACAACGGCATTGCGGCCTAAGTCACCGCATGGTATATTTGCCCGCGTTTCTAATTTAAATTGTAAGGGTACAGTCCTGCATTGCTTGCTGACAGAACAGCCTCTACTAGAAAGAGCTCTAGAGGGTAGCTTGGTCTACTCTCCCACTCTTGCCAGACGCTTTAGAAGAGATAATCGTACCCACAGGGTAGCCCATCACACGCGACGTTGCATGATACGCTGGTGGATGTAAAAAACTTGCCCAATGATTGCAACTGCCACGCCTGGAAATCAAAACGAACCAGTAGCTTCTGGATTGCAAGTCCAGTGTGCTAACAATTACCTCACTGCAGCTCCCTTCATGTCTGAGTTAAAAAGGTAAACATTTTATGTTGATTGCTAAAAATAAAAGACTGGGTTGTAACACTTTTTGTCGTGATGTTATCGGTAATACAAAAAACTTGATTTTTAAGAACCCTAGCCACTAACTTGATAAACTAGATGATTAGATAATGTCAATTCCATATATCTGTATTTCTACGTAAAAATATTAAAGTATTTATTTTACAACCCAACTCTCACATATCAATTATCTGTATGTGCTATTTAGGGCCAGTGCACGAAGCGTCATTTTATTCCCTTTTCCAGCGACAGTGTTATTGACGAATGCGTCGAGTTGCTCAATGAGCCTCACCAGCTGAATTAAAATCTTGAGCAATATGTGCATCTCTCGATATACGGGACGGACACCTTTCTGAAAAACAGTTGTCCGCAAAGCGAAAATCCGTATATCGAACCCGAAGTTCCAAAACAAACGAGATAAGAAACGCTTGTGACGTCACCGCCGTAAACCACGCCCCGCTTTGCCCGTGGGGCCCCGCCCCTCCCCGCGCGCGAGCCCCGCTGTCCAATGGGAGCAGAGGACGCGCCGAAGTGAACTGCGATATAAAATGGCGGCGCGCGGCGGCTCCATTTCAGAAGCCGGTCCCCTCCCACCCGCGGCACGAACACAAAAATATTGTACATGAACATCCCACGACCACAGAGAGACCCAACTTAAGTTAAATATGTGAACTGCGAGCCGGGGTTTCCATAAAATATGAGACAATTTTAGCGGAAATGCCTAAAGATATTCACGTATTAATGTGGCATCACCACCATCACCACACCCCTTATTACCTTATATAAGAGCTCTTTTTACACGGCCGACCTGAAGTGAATGCTGAACGCGATTGGTTAATGTTTGAGAGAAAATCATGTAAATAACGTCTGCAGAGATTGTGTTTGCCTCCCACGAAAATAAATAAATTGCTGGTTGTCAAGAGAGGAGGGATGGTGAATTCACAGTGATCATCTCGTTTATATGAAATGCAAAAAAAAATTATACGTGGTAAATTGTTGTGGTTTAACGGTTCATCAGAATTGGTTCAAACAAGCTGAGAGCTGTGCTGATGAATCCGGTCCAGAGTTTGCCTGCATTAAACCAAAGCTGTTTTTTTTAAAGATCACTCCCCAGGAGGCCGTTATAGCTGAAGAGATGTAAAAAAAACGATGTTCATATTTTATGTGGAGGGACAGATATGGCGATGAGGCTTAATATTTATTTTGTATTAATTTTCTGCAAAACAATTATTCCGTCGAAGCCTGAATAACAACGAACGTAGCAAACATATCGACATTTCAACCTTCATTTATGGACCTACAACAGATTTTCAAACATACATGGGTCTAAATCTAATCACAATATCAATTCTTTTAAACCTTCAAGTCCACAAATTACAACCCTAATGCTCAAGTCTAAATGTCCGTAAATCGTATTAATCAATAAGATGAGCACATTTGGATTAATTGTCGAATGTCAAACGATGGTTAAAGAATATGACTCTTGCATCACACATCAAAAATTTTGATGCGCAGATTTAAATCTTGAGCAATAATCAGCAAATAAATATATCCGCTAGTCAATAATAAACGCTTGATTAAGTGGCCACAACCCTGCTGATGAGACTCGCAGAAATCTAAACCAGTGCGAGATTTGCTGCTTAAGCAAACAATACCCCATGGGATGATGAAGCTAAAGTCTGTTTATTTTTTAATTTTGAATGTGGAGACGATACTCTTGCCTCTTTATTGATTCTATGTGTTACCCTGCCGACTCCTCTATGGTGGTGCATAATGTTCTTTACACGATTTAAATATCCGTTCGATAAAATAACTATCAATTATCCATTCCAAATCTCCTCTTGAGCAACGTGAATCTCACTTCAGCAATCCATTAGAAATGTTGACGAACTGATTTATACCTCGAGTCTCGAATCTAAATCTCAAATTTCCGGATCACACACTTTAAAAAAAACCTCGGCCTACTCAGCTATTGGTAGATTTGCTCCACAACACCTCACCAATCATAACCTGAATTGTTAAATCCGAGTATCACCTCACCAAACTCAATCTCTCCCATCTTAAATCTTAATCTAGCCTCACTAATCGCAATCTTGTTTGACAATTACAATGCTCCCCTTTCAACAATATAAAAATCACCTAACCAAATCACCTAAGCCTCAACCTATCTCAACATGACTTCACCTATTGCAAGATGGTCTAAAATCTCAATCTCGTCCTATCAAATTTATTCTCGCCTCACTAATGTTTAAAATAAAAAATAAATAACCCCCCCCACCTCCATATATTTTAAATATGTTAGAATCGTTAAGTCATTTATACGAATGCGTTTCCACTTGGAAGTCAGCAGTCAGCAGTGCACCACCCTGTGTCATCATAGAACAACACTGGAGGCTGACGGCACACAACTACAAGATATTTCATTGAATTATTTTTCCACACTAGGGGAACGACTTTTATCTGCGCTGCTACTAGTTTTTCTTTGCTGTCAATCAAACTAAAACGTGTAAGGCTCCGAGTTGGAATGTATCCATACTAAGGGAAAAAAATAATACAATTATTTTTCTTTGCAGTCACTGGTGAGCAGTGCAAGCTCAGTGCTCTGGTCCCTTTCACATCCTCACATCTCCAATTAAATTCTAACTCCAACAGTGCCAATCTCGCTTCATAAATCAATCTAAGTATTGCTTCACAAATCATAAACGTGATTTGTTAATCTCAATTTAGTGCAATCCAAGTCTCTCACTCATATAGATCTTCCCTCACACATTCCCAGCTCAAAACACATCAATAATAATTTTAATACATCTAAAAATGCACTCACAAATCTGTAACTCTCATCACAAATGTCAATCTCACATCAACAATTAATCTTAATTCATGCATCTCAACCTCGTCTCACAATTCTAAATCTGGCTTTAGTAATCAAAAAATATTATTTCACTAATCATAAATATAATCATATAATCTCAATATCATCCCGATAATCATAAACCTAATCAGTAAATCTCAACCTCACCTTACAAATCTCAATTACGCCTGACAAATCTCAATTTCATCACCAATCTAAAATCTCGTCTCACCAATCATAATCTTAATTATTAAATCTAAATGTCGCCTCACCATTCCAAGTCTCACCTCACCAGTCTCAATGTCACCTCACAATTATGAATATCACATCACCAATGGCATTTTCGCCTCAACAACCATGATCTTAATGAGTACAATCTCAATCTCGCCTCACCAATCTAAATCTCTTTTCACTAATCATACAAAAACATCTCGTCTTACTTCTCATGAACCGATATTTTTCGTCGAAACAATCATAAACCGAATCATAACATCCCAATATTGCCTTACAAAATCTTCATCTCTCATCACCGAATCTCAATCTCGGCTCACCAATCATCCCCTTACCACGCCCCCCACCCACCACTCTCATCACCCACCCACCACTCTCACCACTCCCCCACTCTCCCCCCCACTCTCACCACTCCGTCCACCTCACCACTCCCCCACTCTCCCCCCCACTCTCACCACTCCCTCTCCACTATCCCCCCCACGACTTTCACCACTCCCCCACACTCCCCCACTTTCTCCTCCGCCCACCACTCTCATCACTCCCCCACTCTCCACCCCGACCACTCTCACCACTCCCCCCTCACCGCTCTCACCACTCCCCCCCCACCACTCTCACCACTCCCCACCCCCACCACTCCCCCACTCTCTCCCCACCACTCCCCCACTCTCACCACTCCCCCCCACCACTCTCCCCCACTTTCCCCCCCACCACTCTCCCCCCCCCCCACCACTCTCACCACTCCCCCCACCACTCCCCCACGCTCCCCCACCACTCCCCCACACCCCCCACCACCACTCTCCTCCCCCCCACCACCCCCCCCCGACCACTCCCCCACTGCCCCCCACCACTCGCCCCCCACCACTCCCCCCACCACCACTCCCCCCCCCACTCCCCCACGTCCCCCCCACCACTCTCCCCCCCCACCACCACTCCCCCCCACCACTCTCCCCCCCCCCCACCACTCCCCCACTGCCCCCCACCACTCGCCCCCCACCACTCCCCCCCCCCACCACTCCCCCCCCCACTCCCCCACGTCCCCCCCACCACTCTCCCCCCCCACCACCACTCCCCCCCACCACTCTCCCCCCCCCCACCACTCCCCCACTGCCCCCCACCAATCGCCCCCCACCCCTCTCACCACCGTCTCCCCTCTCTCTCTCGCGAGGAAGCAGCAGCAGCCATGGACCCCTTGCTCCGTGCGCCCGGGCGCGCGAGCTGAAGCGAAGATTCCCCCCCCCCCTAAACCCCCTCTCCCGTCTGCGCAAAAATTAAATAATAGACATTTATATAGACCCCTCGTATTCCATTCAACATAAATGTTGCAACCTAAAGCGTCGAGCGAGGCGGTTGGTTAATATTTGGCGGTGTTCCCCCCTCTCGGTGTGGGTTTTTTTTGTTATTTTCACATTTTTGTGTTGCCTCTCTCTCTCCTCTCTCATTGCTACATTGTCGTTGTGGAGACGGGAGGAGCCGTGATTCAGGAGGAGGAGGAGGTGGTGGTGGTGGGGGACGCCGATGTCTCAGAGTCCATGACAACGACCAAGACGATGGTGATGAGGATGATGATGATGGAAACGATGAGGATGATGATGGGGATGGTGATGAGGAGGAGGGAGGGGGTGATGGCACCGGTGAGGATGGGCACGGGGCTGATGAGGAGGGAGATGACGATGGTGATGGGAAGACGGCCAGCGGTGATGGCGAAGGTGACGACGGCGCTGTGGTTGAAGGTGATGTTGGTGATGATGCTGGTGATGGCCAGGGCGACCGGCAGCGCTTTTCCATCCTATGTCCATATCGGTGAGTTCGTGGTGAAGGATCGAGTCCGGATGCGCGGTTCCTGTGATGGCTTTCAGAATCCGGATTATGCGTTTTGGTGAATGGGATCGGATCCGAATTAGCCTTTGGAGATTTTCTTGTCCGGGGTTCTGATCCCTGGTTAATGTTGGGGTTTGAGTTCGAGTCCTGGTTGAGCGACCTCTGCCTGGTTTAAGAGCACAGGTTCGGGTCTAGGAAGGGGTTAGGATTTCAGTCAGGGTGAGGGTAAATGTAAGAAGATTCCTGATTCAAACTTCTGTATGGGGACCGTTGTATGACTCGAGGTTGTGTTGAATTGTGGGCAGATCATAGTTCTCGGTTTGATTGAGTTTAAGGATCTGGAAATGATATCATGCAGGGTTAGAATCATCGGTAGGTTTCGGGGTTCGAGTGTGTGTCTGGGTTTGAGTAACTGGCAGGATCTGGGATAAGGTTCTGAGTCGTGGTCTGCTTAGAGTCCGGGTTGCGTTCTCAGTCTGATCTGCGTTGGGTTTAAAGATCTGGGAACCCCTGATCATCACTGTATGATGCGTTATTGGTTAGGGGTTCGGCTCGGGGCCCCCTAGTGGCTTTAAGTTCTAGGCCGGGTCATGGACACGGTTTTGAGTCTGGGTCTGGTTCGGCTTGCGTTCCCGGTCTGGTATGGTCTGTGTTGGGGGTTTAATTATCTGGGGAACCGCAGATTGTAAATAGGGGGTTAAGATCCTCTGAGTCTGGTTCGAGATCGTTTTGCGGTCCTGGGTCTGGTCCAGGCTGGGTTGGGTTTTCGTTCGCGTTCGGGCCCACAGAATATTTGCATGTAACGAGCGTGAATTGTGATTTTTTTTAGAGCGTGTGCACGGTTGTATGCATTGCGGGGATGGAGCGGCGTGGAGCGACAGGAAATGAATATAAAGAGGGTCTGCAATAAGAAGGGGATGAATTAAAAATTGATGAAGAGGAAAAAAAACCTCACAATGCGACGAGCGGCACGGAACGTGCGCAGAATGCAGACGAGAAGACGCAGGCGTGCACACACACACACAGGAAGAGAGCGACACACAGACCTACACAGATGATGATGCCCTCTCAGCACCCACCATGCCACCACCCGTATAGCCTTTAACAAGACTGCTGGAGAGCTATTTGCGAGCACATATGAAGGCCGGCACGGCACACGTGGGAGTTGGATGGCTAGCACCACGCCCGGCCGCCTTTGTCTCCCCAGTGCTGATGTTTACTCAACGCACTAGGTAGTCTTTTACGGCTGAGTCGACCTATAGGGGATGCTCAGGACCGGTACAGGTAATCGTCACCGATTGTTAGCCGTGAACGGGAATTGAACTCGGGTTGCCGGGTTCGTAGCGCATTGCGCTAACCACTGCGCCACCGCTCCCCATACACCCATACACACGGGCAAATTCGTAAACACACGCACACGTAGAAATAGACACACGCAGACATTCACACGCATATACACTCATACACACTTTATATTTATAGAGCGCCTTCACTCAAGGCATGTACACATACATACACATATACTGAAATATATATATACAGTACACGCATTTACCCATACAATCATATACATATTCACACAAGGACAAAGATCCTCCCCTAAAGCGTTAACATATTGGTTAGGCAAGTCCTGTGAGCAAGCACTTACCCAACGCTGTGATGGCGCACGAAATGTTGGTGTGGCTAGCTAGCACAACACCTGGCTGCCTTAGTCTCCCCAGTGCTAATGTGTACACATTGCTCCTGATACTAATTTAAGGCTGAGTCGACCGACGGGATGTCGAGGGTCCGGTTTAGATATCACTTGCCCACTTAGGTCAGCAGCGGCTGGGAATTGAACGCAGTACGCCGGTTATACTCGCTGTTTCCCGAACCACAGTGCCACATATACACGATTAAACACACACATATCTACTCTATATTACTATGCTAGTCAATGCATGCAGTATATAATAAGGTGGTGACATCCATTTTATAATCTTGCTCCTTTGGGCATTTGAATCTGTTGTTTAGATTTTGCCTAAAATCTACTCCCTGCTGACCTAGATTTTTGACGTTAACTGTCTTGTTTGTTTGCTTGTAATTAGCTTTGCATTCAAAGTGAGGGCCAATGATAATATTCAGGGAAGGAGCAGTCTGAAAACCACAATAGACACTCCGTGGAAGAAGGAGAGATATACCAAGAAACTGATAATAGCAGCACCAAACAATGAACACACAGAAGACATTGCAAACAATGGTAGCACGATAAGAGCAAAAAAGAGGTTGATGGTTGGCAATTGACAAAATGAAAGCCATTGGGGAGAAAGATGGAATCATAACACACGATAGCATCTTAAAGTCTGTGGAATGATTGTATGCATATCTCTTTATCAAAATTATCGAATGGGAATCGAGCTGTTTTTTCGGATGAAGGGGAGGAAGTTTCAGATGTTATATTTGAAGAAGTGAACTCTGCCCTTCAATAACCAACAGAGGGAAAAAATCCCGGCCTTAAATTATTCAACTGTGGACAACATGGACACCAAAGAAGTACATCATAAATTATCAGACATATTTGTTAAATGTTTACACAGTAATGAAATATCTGACTCATGGATGGATAAATTATTCTTATATTAAAAAAGGACGATAAACTCCCACTTATGTTTTTACATTTCCATCGGACTCATTAACACGTGCAAATATTGCTCACAAAGATCACTGGGGAAATGAAGAAATACAATTTTTGAGACCAAGCTACAACATGAGCAAGACAGGCGTACGAAAGGTTTCTATATCATGAATAACAATGCATACTATCAATCAGATTCTGGAAGAAAAAATACAAAAAGATGAAAATCAAATACCATAGTGCCTGGCTATTGTAAGACTTTAAAAAGGGCATTTGTCACAGTGGAAATGGTGCAAGTCTTCCAAGCTCTCACAAACCCGAGGAGTAAACGGAATAAAATTTAGACATGCAACTTAAAAACATTTACATAAATGGAAATGCTTCGCTGGAATTGTATGAAGAAATTAAGAAAATACATTTAAAATAAGCAGCAGACAAAGAAGACAAGTTTTCGGCAAGATATTCAGCTTGATAGTAGATTTCTTAGAAACATTGGAAGGGGATAAAAAAAAGTTATAAATATAGAATGGAAAGTATATTACCCCCCTCCCCATCTCAGATTGGCTGATGTCATGCCAAACGAGCTACAGGAATTTACTCAAAAACCTAGGTGGGAAGAGTGCAACGTTGGGTTCAATATAAACATTCTACGAGCAAATCAATGTCACAGATAATTGAATATATGTATACACATGTGGTGGACACAATGTTTGTGATGACAAGGATAGTGTGTCAAGTAAGCCGAGGGTTCTGTATTAAATAAGATAATATGATACAATGGTGGCGAGATGATAACTACCTCGCCTGGTATGCAGGAGATCGTGGGTTCGATCCCGACCCTGATGCCTGCAAATTTGGAGTTTGCATGTTATCCTGGTGGTTGCGTGGATTTTTCTCATTTATAAACATGCGTTTAGAGTATTTAGCTGCTATAAATGTCCACGTGATACGCTACTTCGTTGAGCTATCATTTGTGGCCAGGTCGCTTCTGAAAAAGAGGTGTATAGCTCAGTGGGCCCCTACCTGGTTAAATAAAAAAAAAAGTTTAATAGTATTGGAAAAGACAAGTGTTTTGTATCAGATGATGCAAGGCTTCAATATAGGATGAGGCAAGGGTTCTTTTTGAGATGGCAAGTACGTGTCAGGGCAGATACATTTGACGAGACAAGGGATCTGTGACGTGCAAGTTGATCCTTGATATCCTCGTCTCATCCCATGTAGTAGATACCTTGTGTCACATCACACCTCCACATACACATGGACACCTGTGTACGTGAACAGTCGTACACACTGCTTCACTCCCACGCTGCTGCTGTAGTTAACGTATGTGGAGACATAAGCAGCACTTACAATGCAGTTGGGTCGGGTCTGAGATGGCAATTGATGGTCTGGTTTGTGTTCAGATCTGGCCTCGTTTAATCTCCAGTTCTGGTGTGGTTGGGTCCTCGGTTTGTGCTGGACGGATTCCAGGTCTGAGTTTGAGACTAGTTGAGTCCTGGTCTGGTCTGGGTCCCTGGTTTCCCTGCGTTTGGAACCGGCTGTGTAGTACACATAAACCACGAATTCCATACACCCTAAAGACACCCTGGATATATGTTCAACCTTTATAGTCTATTCACAGCTGGTTTAAATATTCACCACTCCGTGCGTGTCGTCTTGGTTATTTCAACACATTTTACCACAATGGTCAGTAATGCTTTGCGAAGGTAGGGAGCAAATAGGTGTGTAAATAGTAGAGTACAACAATGGATACATTTTCAGCCACGGTCTATCCACTGATGGATGACGAACTTCAGACGTTGCTGTCATCCCTCACAATCCCGTGATACCACGATCCTTCTTACTCCTGCACATGATTGGATCTCATCACTCCATTTTAACAGTGGTTGGCCTCTCTTGGATTCCGTCCATTGGCTGTCATTCTGTCACCAGTCTCGTCCATCTGCCCACCGAGCGATGTGTCTTGGCCAATCCCACTGGCTTTTCTTCGCGGTCAATATTCATCAGTGACTGCCAGTCATGCCCAGTCACACGATGACTGCGCATGCTCGTAACAGTCCAGAATAGATAATCAGACCATATCTCCTTCATCACATCTGTCCCTATACATAAAAAAAAATATTTACACAACCCATCGGCACCACAGCCTTCTGGGAGTGAATAATTTCAGCAGCATTGACCGTTTTTGACAAAGTGTCTCATCAGCAGTCAGTTTTATTTGAATCAATGCTGGTGAACTGCCAGATGTTATAGGACAAGGACCGTCTCTTGAATATATGGGTCCTAGAGCGAGCGCTTCAAGGTCGCGTTGCTAGGCAACGGGAGGTTGTTGTACCATCATACTCGACATCATCATCACCATCATCAATTAACAAACCGCATTTGTGAATGACTCAAATTAATGAACAACCCGCATATGTATGACACGTCCCAATATCAATCTTAATTAACTAACAACCCGCATCACCGCCGCGGTCACCATCATCATGAACAAAACTCTATTACAGTATTTACGATTTATACAAATAATATGCAAACGTAACCTTTATGAGTGCATGCTAATGGTATGAATGTGACAGAACGAGATGGAACAATGAGAGAGAGAACAGTTACAAACCAGTCAGAACCAGTCAGAACAACACGAGACAATTACAAACTAAATGGAGAACATACAAGAGGGACAGCACAACTAAGACAGAACATTTAAGACAATCACATCCAGACAGACAATGCAAACGAACCACAGAACTGGGCAGTGCAATATTAATGATGATGACGGTGGTGGTCATGATAATGAGTGATTAAAACAAATTCGAGTTGTTAATTGATGATGATGATGGGGGCGGTGATGGGGACGTGTGGAATACAAATGCGGGTTATTAATTGATTCGAGTAAGCAAACATGTGGATTGTTGATGATGCAGAAGTAGAGTAGTTGAATGATGGTTGTAAATCATACGCTGTCATGTGCACAATCATTTAGAACAAATACTGGATTTGGCACAGATTTATATTAATTAAAGATGTCGAGTATTATTAACCGAGCGATACGTGCGTCGAATCGCGTGTGTAATAAGGGAATTCGAGACCTAGATGCTGCATGTAATGGGTTCACGTGGCCCCTTCAACCCACTGGAGGCGCCACACCATCGACGCAATGTGAAAAGAAAGTTAATTTATTCCTTTAAATTAATTGCACAGGACTATACATGCCCGGCCGCCTTTGTCTCTCCATTGCTGAACTTGGTAAACACACCATCACTGCACCAATTGTGCAAATTTCTTTGGGCAGAGCCGACCGAGAGTAAGCCCGAGGCAGGGGCAGACACCACGTGCCCACTGATGGTGAATTGAATCGAAATATCGTCAGGAACCACTACAACACCCACTAGCACAGTGTGAGTGGTGATTGTCTGGAGGGGTGTCAGGTCAGTAGTATCTGATGAGTTGTGAGTGTCTTGTGAGTGTCAGGTGCATTGTGTGGGTCTCCGGAGTGTTTGGTTAAACGATTAAAGTAAAAAAAATAGGCACCACATGTGAGACAGATTGACCACAATCTCGTCACACACGAGCACATAGGGGATAAATCCCCGTGTATCCATATGGGCTATAGTGTCAGGTGCTGTTATGGCCTGACGCCATGCACGGAAGTGGTGTGGCCAGGACCATGCCCATCCGCCTGCCTCCCAAATGCTAATGTTTTTACAGACCGCACCAGGTATTCAGTTAAGGCCGAGTTGATCTTGGGAAGCCTTAGAAGCAGCTCAGATATCACTCATTCGGCCTACCTCTCTACCCTCTAATTGCCATTCTACTCTCCTCCATGTGCCCGCTTACCTCTCACTTCGAGTCCCCTCCCCATGTTTTCGTCCATCTCATCTCACGCTAGCCCCCTCCCCGTGCTCTCCTACGTCTCATCTCTCATCTCGCTCTACTCCCCTCCCTGTGCTCTCCCACCTTTCCCCTTTCATCTCACTCTACTCCCTGCCACGAACTCTTCCCTCCTGCAACCAAAGCTTTCTGTTGAATCCCCCCAGTCAATCATAGCTCGGTGGAATGTCAATCATTCTCCCCTGCTGTATCCATCTGCTGCATTCATAGTCTTAACGCCATTCCCCGAGCAATCGGTGCTGTCGACTCCCTGCCCTCGTTCAAGTCCGGGCCCAATACCTTCAATATTTCCTCTGCTTGACTGATTGCCTCTGTCTATAAAATAAACGTAAGTGTTTTCCGTACATCGTCTTGCAATACAGCCATATTTATACCCTACATAATTCCGCATTGTTTATTGCATTAAATATAGAGTAATATTAATCCAGTACGAATATATTTGACAGAAATAGGACAATTAAATTAAGCTGACATTTATTTAACTAACCCTTACCCATTGGTGGGGGAAATGCACTCGTGGATCTTTGTGGGCAAGGGTTGGCAGATCACATAGAGATGAGTAAACCTTCCAAACAAGCTGGGATACAAAGGGGACTATGCAGATTTGCAGAGGAGATGGCAATACTGCAAGAATGTGCATGATCCTGTCCATATAGCGCACCTTTTGAACGTTATATAACGCGTACACGCAGTGGGTTTTCTCTGACATGAAACCAAAAATGAATGGAAATGGTCGTGCATCCCCATGTTGCAGGACTCTCTTGTGAAAAAGTATCTTGACTCAGCGAGGCTTTCCTAGATATAATATATAAAATGGAAAATAATTTGCATCTCATTGGCAATCCATTGCTCTTTGAAAGAAAGTCTCCTTCCACCGTGATGGCCATGGGAGTTGTTTGATCATAACTCACGCTTTTCAGTGTGAAATCGTGAAGAGTTTGGGGCGCAGTATCGGTTCAAAATGTACCTTATATGTGTGCACATGTAATATATGCAGATAAAAGTAATTATACATATGCACATAAGTGCACGGCATACATACGTACAACACGCATGCTTAAAAGTCACAACACAAATGTGCATGTGTACATACACGCGTAGTTGTGTTGTGTCTATGTATGTCCGCGTGTGCATACATATGTGTATGAGTAACGGGGATGTCTTCGGAATGTTAAAGTAATGCTGAAAAATCCCAAAATGGGGCCTAGACATCAAATTTCAGGTGATCCGAAAATGTTTCTATTTTGGAAATAAAAAATGGAAAGCGAATTCACTTTCATCGTGGCATGTCCACACTGTTCCCACAAAAATGTTTCGACATGGCATGACATCACTTTTGTTAGCACTAATACATTTACAATGCAAGTTATCTGAAATCCACCCCCACCTTCCCCCAAAAATAAGGCCGAGTCGAATTCTCCTTAAAAAGCTGAAAATTCTAATTCTGATTTTATTTTAAAAATTCGTCCCTAGTGTGTATTCAAGTCTGGAGAGTGTTTGCGTAGTGGTAAGTGTCCTGAAATCCAATTATAACGACCTGTTTTATTCCAGGCCCTAATCAACAAGTGGCAATTGATATCTGAACCGGTCCTGGACCACCCCTGGGTCAACTCAGCCTCAAATGAGTAGCTACTAGAGTGTCAACACGGGAGGAAAATGTGGCCAATGGTGATGCTGATCGCACCCACCAATTGTGTGTTGCATTGGTCTTAATAGGTGCTCGCTTACAACATTTCCACCAACACGCTATTTGGCTAAACCAGTGGACATTTGTATTTTTTCCTGCTCATCGCCAACACTATTGACGATTATCTGAACCAATCTTTGGCCTCTCCTTGGTTGAATGAAGCCTCAAATGTGTACTTTGTGAGATGTGCAAATATTGCCACTAGGGAGACAAAGGCGCTGGGCGTGGTGCTGGCCACTCACCCTCGTGTGCCATGCCGGCCTTCATAGGTGTTCACTAACGGCACTTGCTTCAACAGCCTTTTAAAGCTTTAACGGGGATATTTGTCTTTGTATGTAAATATGAGCACATGTATACATATCTCTATGTTTGGGCAGATCAGGTCTACGGTAGGTCATGATGTCAAGGACATAAACTCACATTTGCTGTTCCACCCCTTACATATTCCAGCAGATGTTCTCTCTTGGGCCTGGCATACATTAAATGTGTTGTGTGGATGTGCCGATGACAGAACAGCATGTCGGTAATTATAAGTCCATGAGCCGCACTGAAACCTAGTAGCCTCCTGCCGGTATCATTCAGCTGATTTTACCTATGCTTCCTATTCCCTCCCACCCAGGTGCTAGCTTTATGACCCATTTGGGCATTTACTTTACCTATTAAGATGACTTTGTCTCACGGGGCCACTTTAACCAACACCTGGCGTCTGACTAATGAGCCTTGCCTTCATTCCTCTATGGATGTTCATTTTTAGTGGGGGCATAGACAGCTACCACCACCATTCCTCATCTCTCGTTGGTGAGGAGGAGAGGCTATCAGCCCCTCACACCAGACCAAAGTCAATGTTTTTTCCTATTATATTTTGGATTTTATAAAGCGCCTTTCACTAAGGTGCTTGACAACGCTTACCGACTACGGTACAAAATGGCAAGATTAGGGATGGCAATCGGGTAGTGACTAGGATGGAGGAAGCGAGCTGGAAGCCATGGTGGTGGAGGCATTAGGGGCGTTAGGTGGTGCTGGTGTGGATGTAGATGCCACACAACGATAATCAGCCAATAGCATTTTTCAAAACACACCACAGTTTCACCATTTAGCACCACGATGAGGTGGGGGCTGTTTGGACGAGCTGATCTGTCCGCTGACCATTAGCTTGTCATATTTAAGATGCTTGTGCTGTACAGCACTTCCACTGTGGGGGATGGGTGTCCACCTTGGACTTCATTTAAACCCACAATAGCCTGGTATCAGCTAGCTCTTGGAATTGAGAAGTTAAGGACTGTTTGCAGTAGGGATTGGCATCTTCCTTTCCTTACGATGTTGAGGGGTTCAGGACTCTGGCTGATGCAATTGATGTGGGTTGCCTTGGATGCCTAATAAGCCCTCCTCATAATAACTGACTGATGTGTTCCAGCTAGCTGAAAGTGGCAGGTGCATTCTCACCATGTACAATATCCCATGTCCAAAAATGAAGAGGCTTACGTTCAGAAGTTTAGAATCTTTTCTCACAAAAAAACTGGTGGTTGCCGATTCCTGAGGAGATGGAAACTGCCTCAATGGCCCATAACCACAAATCATTCTTTGAAAACTAATTCCTTTAAAACTGCTTTTTGTACTTAGTCTGTTGTCCTTGCCCCACACCTCAGATTAGCATGGTTGGTTACGAACGGTGCAAAAGAAGTTCAACATACATACTCTTTAATATCATCTATAAAGTTATTTTCAACATCACCCCTATTACCATCCTGAAAGGAAACAATGACAATCTGATCAACTCCCAAGATCAGGTATGTAGATTTGCTGAACATTCCTGTGAGTTCTAGAGATATGGATAACTCATCAAGCCATACAGCACCATGGGACAAAGGGGGGGGGGGGGAAGGAGGACTGATTCTTAGAGTGTTTTTGAGCATCAAATGTTGGAGAAAATAGTTACCCCTGGTGAGTGTCTGGCTTATGTGACATCTGCAATCCGAAGCCTGAGACCAGGTAAAGTGTTGGACAGGGATGACCTCCAAAGTGAACTTCTGAAGCAGGGTAGTGAATGTGTGCAAGATGCCTCACTTAAATCGTTCAATCTAATTGAACCACAGGACAGGTTCCACAGGATTGGAAGGATGCACTGGTTGCCCCCTTTTTTAAGAAAGGGGATCACATTCATTGTAAAAGCCACCAGGGCATTTCCCTCCTTAGTTTGCCAAGAATGGTCCTGGCAAGGATTATTCATTGTGTTGCCAAGCACGCGGAGAAGCTTGCGAAGGCCCAATTGGATTACAGGTAGGGGTGCCCCAGCAGACGCCATATTCCCTGTCCATCTGTTACAGCAGAGGTGTAGGCAATTGCAATAGGTCCTATAGCTCTGCTTTATTTGACCTGGTCAAGGCTTATGATATCACCAATAAGCCAGTACTCTAGGTGTGTTCTATGTATAAGGTTGCATATAAAAGTAAATTATTTGCTTGTGACTGTGTGTATATATATGAGTGTGGGTATGAATGGAGAGCGGTAGTGAGTGGGCAGCCGCAGTGTAGTGGTTAGCGCGCTGCGCTACGAACCCGACAACCCGAGTTAGATTCCCGCTCACGGTGGCCTCCAGTGACGATGATCTGAACCAGTTCTGGGCCTTCCCTAGATCGACTCGGGAAACAAAGGCGGCCAGACATGGTGCTGGCCACCCACCCCCTCATGTGTTGTGCCGGCCTTCATAGGTGCTCACTAACTGTACTTGCTCCTACAGTCTGTTAAAGCTATACGGAGGATTTTTGTCTTTGTTATGTATATGACTGTGTGTGTGTATGAGTGTGTGATTATCTAAAGCTGGGTCGATGGTTCAATTAAGCGATGGAGATGCCCTGGGGGCACAACCGCTCCTCTCACCCATTGACAGGGTGGGGGGAGGGGTGCTTCCTGTGGACAATGCATGCATGTCGCCGTGTGTCTGTCTCTGTGTTGTCTCGTTGTCTTCTTTCGTATGGCTGCTGATGTAGATGCAGAGCAACAACGACAATTTCACATTCAGGTGGCCAAGCCAGATAACCGTGTCAGGAGCAGCAGAGTGTATCGCTGTGATGTCTCCTTCGTATTTGTGGATCAGGCAGTGCGTCGTTATATGTTGTACGGTCGGTTCTGGATGACCACAGCTGCACACTGGACAATTAAAAAATTTCCGTATGTGCATCAGGTATACACATCTGCCATGGTTTGTGCTCATGCGGTTTTGGAAGGACCATGAGCTTCGTGGAATATCCTTGTTTCTCCCCGTGTATTTAATTTCTCCATGTCTTTGTGTGTTTGCCATTTCTTCATGTATCCCGATTCCCCATGTCTCCATGTGTCCTCGTGTCTCTTTGTCTCTGTGTCCCAATGTCTCTGTTTCAATGTGCTCCTGTTATTTTTGGTGTCCCTGTGTTGCCACGTGTCCCCTTGCCTTTATATGTATCTCATGTGCTTCTATGTCTCCATGCGTTTGTGCCCGTATCTATATTTGTCTCCGAGTGTCCTAACTAATTGGCTGTATCGGGTGGTGGCGGGTTTAACGACACATTTATATTTACGTGATCTAATCCAAATAACCTCTATTATGGATACTATTGGTCGCGAAAGCCTACGTGTTAAACTGTCTACAAGTGTAATTGTGCATGTCTCCATGTCTGCCTTCTCCTCTTAACCACCAGCCATCATGCCTTTGAATTAGTTAGCACCGATTGGGATAAACATTTTAAAAATCAAGAAATAAATTGTAACAAATTTATTAAATCGGAAAATATACGCATAAGCATGGATTATGTAATGCGTTCCAGCATGCGTTTGTTTTCGGTTGAATTTAATTAACAGTACTGAAGCCATATTTGCATGAGTCATGATGGATGCATCACCCTTCCCCCACGTTACAGACAGGGTGAATGGTACTTGAAATACTGCAAAGGAAACCCTTTTATAACGCTTTCAACCTTAGTTGAAAGTGTAATTTTCCATCTGCATGGCATGTCGGAATAGCGCTTGACTTAAAGTCAGAAGGACAGCAGTTAATTCATCCCATCATCCCTCTGGGGTCATTAAAACGAGTACCAGTTTGTGGGGGAAGTCAACAGTGGTTGTCATTTGGACATACAAGTCCTGGGCATAGAAGCGTGGAATTTACACCAGTGGTTGAGGGATGTAAACATAAGATGACCACTGGCCCAATCTCAATTGAGGAGGAAACCATTTCGACTTTTCTGACCGTTTATTAGAATGTTTTAAAATGTTGTGTACATAAATTTTAAAGAATGTGTTTTTAAACGTTCCCATGGCTCCACTCTTTTTTGTTTTGTGGCTTTTATATTTTCACCATTTTGTCCTATTTGTTTTCAACCCCCAGTCTCCATTGAATTTTTTTTTTGCATCAATATGCCATCTCCCGGTTGTAAATTATTATTTTATTTACAACCGGGCAACAGCACATTGCCATTAATCAATCCAATATTGGATGAAGGCCTCTCCATGCTGTGTCGGGCATGGGGGCTGTTTGATTTTGCTTCACCACGCTGGTCAGTGCGGTTTGGCTCAGCAAGGGGCCTAAGACCGGAGGAGATGTCACTCGTCAAGGATCTTAGCCATAGCCAGGAATCCCACCCAGGAGGCTGGGTTTATAGCGCAGTGCTAATACCGCCACATCTTTGCTCCACACTGGTTGGGGAAGGAAAAAAAAGAAATGGTCAGCACTTTGATCAATCTAGTGCTGAATGAAGGTCTTTGTTGCTGATCATACAAAACGTTGCTTCTTTCATATCAGCATTTTCTTTATATGTTGCACCATTAAATATCCAAAATGTGATATCCAATTTGTCACTTAACAATAATATACCTCACTATATAAAATATTTACAGTGGGGGGGACAATGTTTTAGTCTAGGGACTAGAGTTAGGGTTTGGGTTTGAGTGAGAGTTCGGGTAGCTCAGAGGCTCAATGATTATTATTATAAGAGCTCAATTTTCTGTCACGGAGAACGCAGCCTCCTCCTTTATTGCCTACTGCTCCAAGAAGGCGGCGTGACTCCTTTAGTTTACAGGAAGGAAGGGTGTGATGCCCATTAGCCTTCTTAATTCCTTTGACCATACTTCACCATGCAGGTTGGTAAAAGATTGTAAAGAAAATATTTAAATTGTGGTGGTGGTAACAAATCACCCACCTCAAAATTCATTGGATGTTTCCATGTCCTCACATATCTACGTGTCCCATCATATCCCCTCTCATGTCCCCATGCGTCTGAACAGATATATAAATATAAGATAGACACTCTCACGTCCTCGTGTCTCCTATGTCTCCCTCAAATGTGTATGTCCCTATGTCCCAGCATGTAACTGTATTTATTGTCTATGCCTTCCATGTCTTCTTGACGTCCTTTTATCCCATAGTGGACCTGTGTATCTCCTGTGTTCAACTCGTATATTATGTTCTTGTTGCTTATGTATCTCCCTCTAATCTCTGTCTCACTGTGTGACCCTGTAACTATGCGTGTGAGTCATTGCATTTTTTTTTCCACCGTGTTCCTCTCGTATGCCCTGCATATTCCTGTCTTTGTGTCCCTAATGGATCTGTCATATCTCCCCTTCATTTCTGAGTCAGTGCATTTGTTATCACTTTGTGTCCCCTTGTCTGTGTTGTCTTTTGTATCGATGTGTGAATCTCAACACTTGTTATCTCCCCATGTGTCTCAATGTATCCTCACAAACCTGTGAGTCCCCCATTATGTATCTGTCTCCCGAACCACAGTCAACGATCCTATATTCGTCTCCATTGTCCCTACTAATTTCTGTGTTTCCCCTGTCTCTCGATGTGTCCATCTACATCCTCGTATGTCTCTAATGATGTCCTCACGTGTTTCCCAGATCTCACTATCGGATGTACCTCTGTTCATGTTTCCCTTGTCCCCTTCTTGTCTAAATGTATCCCATGTATCTGTGCATCCCTGTCTCAGTTTGTCATGTGTCTGGGCATTCCCCCACGTGTCTCTGCGTGTTACCTATCTCAGCGTGTCCTGATGTCCCATTCACCACGCCTCCGTGTGTCCTCGCGTGTCTCCAGGAGCCCTCTTCATCCCGCACATGGAACAGGAGTACGAGGCGTTCCGCTTCGGGATTTATCTGCACAACAGCGACCCCAACATGACCATGGCGCCCTTCCAGCTGCAGTCGCGCGTCGACCACCTGCATTCGGCCAACAGCTTCGACATCACTAATGCATGTAGGCCTCATCATCACTTGCATCACGAACATCAATGTCATCATCAATAACATATCATCGTAAACATCATAAAAAAACATGATACCCACAATACTGTCATAGCATTCACCAATATTATGTAGGCGACATTACCCACATCAGCATCATCATCAATAAAATAATGATTTAAAAAACATTAATGTGGCAATATCACCAACATCAACAATAATATAACAGACTATTAATATCATTAGCATTAGCAAAATACCACTGATATAGCCATCACCAACAGTCTTGGGTGACATTGATAACATCATCACCAATATCATCATTATAATGTCATAATGAACAACATTGTAAACAATAACATCAATATTATAGCCATTGCCAACCCTGTAGGCCATTATTGTCATCATCAATAGCATCAATATGAATAACATCTACAGAATAGTGCATGACACCACCAATATCACTATCAACACAGCCACCACCACTAACACCATCAAACATTTCTCTAACCACCACTGCCACTGTCACCTCACAACATTGTGTGTGTAACCATGTGTACGTGTGTGAACGCATTATGTGTCTGTGTGTGCGTCTATGCTGTGGTCAGGTGCGAGCGGTTGGTAACCTTTCCACCTCTTAAATTTCATTACCGGAGAACCACATGAGAAAATCTAAAATAAGTATACACTTGAGGTCCCCTGGGGGCAGACATCTATTCTAGCATATCCTCTGGCCAAAACACTTTTGGCAATGCCTAGGGATTAAAACCCATAAACTACTACTGCTTGGACGTCTGTGGAATACAGGAAGCCCAAATTTCGATTTAAAGCTTTCGTGACTGCAGGGATTCATCTTCTTGGTTCTTTCGGTAAAGTCACGTAGAAGGAAAATAATAAAATAATAAAAATTAAACATAATAAAATAATTCTCACGACGTTTCGGCCACAACGCAAGCAGCCGTCTTCAGGTGGAGAACAAGAAGACAGGAGGCCCAGTTGACTGGGTTCTGTCTCCAGACACCGTGAGTGGTGGACATTCATCTCAGACCAGGGTAACAGCAAACAAAAGGGAGTGTGGTTCTTTCTATTGAACAAAAAAACATTAAGGGTGTGTGGCAGCGTGCCGGTGATGTGTGTGAGGTTATACTCAAGTCTGTTATAGGAGTATCCCTCCATCAACAGAAGGCAAACAATGATGGTGGTGGGGTTGCCTACACTCCCACTGAAGGTGAACATCTGTGGATGGATGCAGGCAAAGCTGTCAGATGCTTTCTAAAACCTTCTGTCTGAGTTGTTGGCTAAAGTGCCCTCTTGGGGCAGACATCTTTTTTGGGGTGACTTTAATAGTCGAGTGGGTTGTGGACCCCTAGCGCTTGGGTGGAAGTGATTGTAAGGCATGATCAGTTCAATAAAAACAGGGGAAGGCTGTAAAATCCACGAAAAAAAAACATCTTGGGTGCTTGCTGGGTAAATCGTGAATATCTGTTGGACTATACGGTGGCAGAACAGTTAGAGTAAGTGCATACCGTTGAAACTGATCAGTCCACTAATCAGTCCACTGATCATTGGCTTGCCATCTGTAAGATGTGCCTACTGTTTTTCCACCATGGGGGGGCGGGGGGGTCGAGAGCAATCAACTCGGACCCCATTCAACCCAACAGTAGCCTGGTCTCATCCAACTGCATTACATCTCAAGTGAGAATTTGATCAACGATTGCAGCTAATACTGCCTTATTGATCCCAATCCCCCTAACGCCGAGCAGAAAGGGGTGAGGTTTAGAATTTGGCTTATGCAGCCGCTATGGCTGCACTGGATACTGAATCCAGACCTCCCCAGAAACGCCGGTTGGTGGAGGAGGTGGCAGGCCTATGTTCACCATATACAACATCTCATACCCAGGGAATGAGGAGACATCACAACCTTCATTCGGAGGTTTAAAGAGTAATTTGGTGCTGTAAGGATGAATGGTGGTCAAGGAATGCTGAGCTGGAAACTGTCTCAGCAGTTCATGATCACAAAGAATTTGTTAATGCCATCTTTACATAAGTTCACAGCACCACCCCAATTACCATCCTTTAATGAGAAAATGGTAATTAGATATCTGAATCCGACGACCAAGTCTGTAGATTTTCTTAGAATATTTGTGAGGTTTGGGAGGCAGGGACTCCCACAGCCCAAGAAAAAATTACTCTGCAAAGGATGTGGAGCCCCAAAGGTTGGAGGAATAAAATGTTCCCTGTGAGCGGCTGGCTGGTATGCCTTCTGCTGTGGAGGTGCACAGAGCAATCCGTAGCCTGAGACCCGGTAAAGGGTCAAGCAGGGATAACCACTTAAGCGAATTTCCAAGGGAGGGTGCCGATTGTGTGGAGGCTGCCTTATATGACATCGTAAAAACCGTTTAGACCACTGAATGTTTTTTGCAGAATTGTAAGGAAGCCACGGTGCCCCTCTTTGGAAGAAGGGAGATGGGCATTGGTTGTAACAACTCCTGGAGCATCTCCCTTAGCTTGAAAATAAAAGGTCCTGGCAAGGATAATTCATTGTTTTGCCAGGCATCCTGACAAGCTTGTGGAGCCGCAATGTGGGTTCAGTTATAGTCGGTCCTGCACTGATGCCATACCCTTCGTCAGAGGTCGCAACCGGGTACCCGATACCCGTACCCTACCCTTACCCGGCCGGGTACGGGTAGGGTACGGGTACGACCGGGTACGGGTACCCGTTTGCGACCCTGGTGCGGCCGGGTATGGGTACGGGTAGGCCGTGAGTCACTGGTGAGTAACTGTTTGTCACTCATTTCCCAACGTCTTGTCTCTTCTCACAATTCCAGTTCCTAGAATCAACCCATCCACGCCTGCAACATGGCTTCATCCCAGAGGTCGCAATCAGGTACCCGATACCCGTACCCTACCCTTACCCGGCCGGGTACGGGTAGGGTACGGGTAGGGTACGGGTACGACCGGGTACGGGTACCCGTTTGCGACCCTGGTGCGGCCGGGTATGGGTACGGGTAGGCCGTGAGTCACTGGTGAGTAACTGTTTGTCACTCATTTCCCAACGTCTTGTCTCTTCTCACAATTCAAGTTCCTAGAATCAACCCACCCACGCCTGCAACATGGCTTCATCCCAGAGGTCGCAATCAGGTACCCGATACCCGTACCCTTCCCTTACCCGGCCGGGTACGGGTAGGGTACGGGTACGACCGGGTACGGGTACCCGTTTGCGACCCTGGTGCGGCCGGGTACGGGTAAGGAATCAAAACCCGTTTGCGACCTCTGCCCTTCGTCCGTCTGCTCCAGCAGAGGGGTAGGACATTTAAAAAAGGACCTGTGTGTATGTTTATTAAAATGGTCAAAGCTACGATACAACAACGATCATTTGAATGCATACAAATTTGAAATACAACATCTCAAGACGCTTTACAAAACGAAAGAGAAAAAAAACCCATCAAGATGTCAGAGCTTTGGGTTGTTATTCTTGCTTTTGGGGTCCACCAGCTTCCGCTCAAGATTATTGGCAATGAGCAAAATGTTTTTACCATCTCATTTTCATTAATTGTTTTTGTCTCATTTGTACAATTATATTTACTCCCTTAGCCTGTATATAACAGCATAACATTGGCATGTCAATTGCGCAAAGAATAATCAATTATTGCAGGCCATGCGCAATTCCGTGCATGCATCGTGAACTCAGGAATGGATTTTAATTGATGAACCGACTCATCATTATTTTGCCCTGTGTGTGTACGGTACTTGTGCAGTCCTTTTGTCAATCCACTGCTTAACGAGCGTTTTCCCATACAGTGCGAGGTGTGGAGGCAATTTGACCATACCTCACGACGTTGGTCAGTGCGGGGCGGTGAGGTCAGTTAGCAAAGACGTGGAAACATAGTACAAGCATGGATTTTGCTGCACTGCCCTCTGCAGTCCATATTGAGGCCCCACAGCCTATAACACCTTGTTTGTGTGGTGGTTACCAATCTAAGCACTACCCAGGCTCAATGCTTCATAATCTGGATGATTTGGTCATTGGATTAGTGTAAATGTATGTATCTATACATCATGAGTAGGGAAGCTATTGTAGGTTGATCGTATCTGGGCTGTGACTTAATTGCATACGGCCTACCAATATTTATCCATAACATCAATAATCTTAGCCGGACTATTCTTGCATATGGCAACATGTTCAGGAGCTTAATACCGATGTCGAGGTCTGCGTGCCACGAGAGGGCTTCAGGACAAAGTTTATGTAGATTTACTGTTTCTCTGTTGAAGGAGTGCAGACTACATTGGTTTACTATATGATCCATAGTTGTAGTTTCACAACAAACCTAGCTGCACTAATAAGGTACTGGATGGGAATGTTTGATGCCTGTACCACTGTTTCTAATTTTAGCTCGCTCCGTCACTTGCCACTGCAAGGGCCTCTTTTATTTGAGGAATGTGTGCTAACATGTGGCCTACCATTGATATTTGAAAGTCTTGTTGACCCCTTAGCAAGGAAAATGTGTCCACCACTCCTATTTGTACATACACATTTCCATGTGTTTCCTGCACGTGTTCACGCATGTTAGAGTTGCCTCTTCTGAGGTACAAACGGAATTTATCATGGGAAGAATATCTCCCAATATTGCATGTAAATCCATGGTGTTGAGGAATATATTATTATTATTGTTTCACAACTGACAAAAACTGCCACGTTTAATATCCCGGGAAGACTTACAGACTTCCCAAGATGGCTACTTCAACAAGTGGCTGACCTTGGGAAAACCAGGACAGGTCGAAACCCAAGTGCATATGCACTAGCTTGACTCAGCCTTAAATACACACCTGGCAAGGTGTGTAAACATCCCTGCTTGGGAGACAAAGGCGGCCGAACGTGGTGTTAGCCACACCATCCCCTCGTGCGTCGTTCCAACCTTAATAGGTGCTTGCTAACAGCACTTACTCCAGCAGCTGGTATAGGCTACACGGGAGACATTTGTGTACGGTGCCTGCAGTCTGCTCACAGTTCACGCGCGGCGTGTACGCTATCTTCGGCTTCTACGACAAGCACTCGGTGCACACGCTGACGTCATTCTGCGGGGCACTTCACGTCTCCTTGCTGACGCCGTCGCATCCGGCCGATGGCCCCATGCAATTCGTGCTGCAGCTGAGGCCACCGGTCAGCGGGGCACTGCTCGGGGTGCTGGGCCGCGCCAACGCCTCCCGCCTCCTCTACTTCTTCGACACGCACAGAGGCGAGGGCCGCTACCGCCGCGATAACCGCATCGTTCATCATTGTCAACGTTGGCCCTGGTCAATCCACTGCTGGATGACGACCTTCCCGAGCCGTCACTATCTCTCACGTTCTTGCGATGTAATAATACATTTGACTCCTGCACACGTGGTCCATCTCAATGGACATATTGATGGTCATGATGATGTTGATAGTGTTGATAGTGCTGATGATGTTGATGGGTGGTGCTGATGGTGGTTATGTGTGTGCAGGTCTCTCTGTCCTACAGACGGTGTTGGAAGCCGCTGCTCATAATGGCTGGCAGGTACGCACACACGTGTATCTACACAAGTCTGCGTGCACATGCACTTGTCCACATTAACACATGCAAGTGTACGTTTATATCCATGCATGTACGTATTTACCTGTGTATGTAATTTTTCTCAATAACCTCCTGCATCAGTGTGTCCTGCCACATCTTCCAAGATGTACCTGTCCCTTGTTCCCTTTTCGTAATCTGGATCCTCAGGTCTCTCCCATTTGTTGCTGTGTTTCCCCATGTCCCGATGTCCCCGGCTGTCAGCTGAGCATGGTGGAGGCACGTGCACCAATTGTGTCTCTGTGCATCCCGGATGTCTTTGTGTGTCCCCGTGTCTCTTACGAACATCAAGGAGGCTTGTTGTGTGTGTTTCCCAGTCCCATGCACCCCTGTGTGTCTGGGTGTATCCCACTGTGTCCGCGTGGTCTCGTGTTGTCCCAGGTGACACTGTAAACACGGAGGATCGCAAGTGTGTGCATCTCTGGCCTGTGTCCGCGCGGTACCTTGCCCGTGTCCCAGGTGAGCGCGGTGAACGTGGAGGAGAATGGAGCCGAGGAAGCTCTCCGTACGGCCTTCACGTCGATCGACTCGGCGCACGACCCCCGCTACGTGGTGCTGGATTGCGAGCCAGCCGTCACGCAGAAGACCATCACCCAGATTATCAATATCGGCAAGAATGTCAAGGGATATCACTACATCCTCGCCAATCTGGTGAGTAGCAAGGCCACGGGGCAATACATCTCCCCATTCTGTGTTCCAAATATCATCTCCTCCCATACCCACTACAATTAAGTGTCCTTATATCCCCCTGTCATTCCCTGCTCCGAATGCCTCCCTGTATCCCTGTCTCTCCCCATGTCTCCTCTGTTTCTCTTTGTGTCTATCCCTTTTCCTCACGTCCCCGTGCCATCCTAATGTATCCACGTCCATCCCCATGTCCTCATGTTTCCTTGCATCCCTATATCTCCCCGTGTCTTCCGCTATGCCCTGAATCTCGATGTCTCTCCCATCTCCCCACAGGGTTTCTCGGACATGAGTCTCGAGACCCTGCAGCGCGGCGGCGCAAATGTCACCGGCTTCCAGATCGTCGACTACAATGAGCCCATGGTCCAGAAATTCATGCAGCGCTGGAAACAGTTGGATGGGAGAGAGTTCCGAGGATCACATGACGGCCCCTTCAAGGTATCCACGGGATCATGATGGGACACATGGAGATATGCACAGGGCCTTTATGGGCGATGGAAGTACAGGAGGGGACATGCAGTGATACGCAAGTTTTTTTGTGTGTCTCCATTCAATCTGTGAGTGTCCCCACGTCCCTTGTCTTTGCATGTCCCCTTATCCCCTTATTCTTAGCCGCCTACGTGTCTCCACCTTATTTCCTCATCTCTGTGCATTTCTCCTTGTGTGTGCTGTCTCCTTTTTCTCAAGTCCTATATCTCCCAGTCCCATCCCCTTATCTCTTTATCCCCATGTGTGGCTCCAAATCCTCTTCTCCCTGTGCGTGTCCCCCACATGACCACGCGTGTTCCTGCGCTTGTCCATGTGTGTCCGTGTGGTGTGCGCGTGCAGTACACGTCTGCACTGTCATACGATGCAGTGCTGGTGCTGGCTGAGGCGTTCCGTTACCTGCGGACGCAGCGTACAGACATTCTGAGGCGCGGCGTGGCCGGGGACTGCCTCGCCAATCCAGCCGTGCCCTGGAACCAGGGCATCGAGATCGAGCGAGCTCTCAAACATGTGACAGGGGGACACAGGGGCACACAGGGGCACACATGGGTACACATGGGACGAGGAGATGAGGGGACACATGGACATGTGTGTATATGGGGGTAGAGCGGTGGCACAGTGGATAACAATGTTAGCAGTAGTTTTCAAGCTATGCTAATAACCCGGCAACTGGAGTTCGATACCCGGCCATGGCAAACATCAACGTTTATCAATATATGAAGCAGTCCTAGGCCTCCCTCATCCTCTCTCTCATGTGGCCTCAAAAGTACACCGCACTGGCACTATGGGGAGGCCTTCATCCAGCAGTGGATTGACAAGTGGTTGTAAACTATATTTTCGTATGTATTTATGAATGCATGCATGTATATATGCGCGTGTACGCACACACACACCTGTGCAGGTGCGTGTGTCAGGACTCACGCAGAACATTGAGTTTGATGACTTTGGGAGACGGACGAACTACTCCATCCTAGTCATGGAGATGAAGGAGACTGGCCCAAAGCAGGTAAGGTCACGTGTGCTGCATGAGCAACTGTGTGCGTGTGTAAGGGAGCATGCACGTGCGAGCACGTGTATTCGTGTGGATGTTTGTGTGTGTATAACAGCCAAACGTGTGAGCGATGTGGCAGTTTACAGTGGCCATCCTCCAACAATAGAATTAGAGACACAACAATGAGCTGAACGCCGGCCATGGCACAGTGGGAAGCGTAGATGGTGCATTTGCCAGTCATCTCAGTCAACCCTTAACACCTGAGTTTGCTATATGAACTGCCAGCGAACCTCCAACACTTCACGTAGCCCAAAGTGAACCTAGGTGATGTCACCGCAATATATTGAGGAGTGGTGGTGGAGTTGACTGTGAGTGCTCTTTTGTTATAATCCCAGAGACCTGCGTTTTTGCATCATCGTCATCATTGTTACTCGTGGCAAGGTATCCTAGCCTAGCTTGGGCCTTCCCTAGATCAACACAGTCTAAAATAAAATCATAAATATTGCTGCAGTGGTGTGGTATCAGCACTGGAAGACAAAAGCGGCCAGGTGTGAGGCTTTTCCCAACTCACCCTTACTTGGTATTTGCTAACAACACTCGCCCCATCAGCCAATACGAATAAAGAGGCCATAATTGGCTCATGCACTGAGACAGTATATAGAGAGAGACCTACATTTGTCCACATCTCACCGTATTCTCCATGTGTCCTTCCTTTCTCCTCCATGTCCCCATGTGTCTCCGTGTATCGCCTTGTTCACCTTTCTGCCCTACATCCTTGTATCACCCCCATCTTTGAGCCTCTCTTGTCCTTCAATTTTATTCACATCCTATGGCTTCCCAATGTCCTTACATTTGTCTGCATGCGTCTGTGCTTGTCCTTATACATTCCTGCGCGTACCTGATTTTGTCGTATGCTGCATGCTTCTTCACATGTTCTTTGGCATCCCTGCATCCTCTCTCCAAGTATTTGCATTCCCGTGTTCGCACATATTCCCACGTGCTCCCCCGTGTCCTCATCTCGTTCACGTGTTCTCATGGATCCCTATGTCCCCTTGTGTCCCCGTGTGCTCGTGTCCCAGACCGGGTTTCTACACTGAGTCCATGGGGCTGAAGATGCCAACGGACAACGTCGTGGAGAAGGAGTTGACCGAATCCAACAATCACACGTATGTGGTGTCGACCATCATGGTACGAGGGCGTGCGCACCTGTGTCTGTTCTGTCAGTGCATCTTGGGGAGGGGGGGGGGACAGGACATTGATCCAGGACCAAAAACTCTAGAGGCCCACAAAGAATAAACTACATTAAACCCGTGCTATGCGTGAATTTTGGATTTTCGAGTTTCACACATTTGCGAGTTACTAAATGTATACTAATTCCCTATTCGCGACCTGCCGGACAGCAGTAGATTGACCAGTGTACGTCGTGCCAGGCCACCGACACCGGAGAGGCGCGCGCAGAATTTAACATTTGAAACGGTCTGCGAAGATTACGCATGCCCCCTCGGCTGCCCGCTTAGTCCTCAGTCTCGCAGTAATCCCACTCTGAACTTGCTATTGTGCCCTTTTACGTTGACACATTTGGGTATAAACGAGTTAACTGTGAGGTCCATTCTCAAGGAAGCGAATGCGGTTAGTGCTCCCCAGAGTGCCAAAAGGATAACAACTGTGCGTTGTTGATCAAACACGTGCATCTCGCGAGGAGTCATCCTCCTGAATCCCTCACCATCAGCCCCACCTCCGTCGTCATCAAATCATCATCAGTAATTAAAAAACACATTGTTCTGTATTATTTACTATTTATTGAAGTTACTGTTTTAAAAAATGTACCATTTCCCCTCTTAGTTCACTCGTACCAGGAATGTAACCCAATTTTTCTGAATAGAGCAAGGTTTCTGCTAACCGCTGCACTACCACTCCCCAAAAAAGACAAAGATCCCCCTATAGCCTGTAACAGACTTTTGGGGCAAGTGCTGTTAGCGAGCACCTATGAAGGCCGGCACGGCACACGAGGGGGTGGGTGGTCAACACCACGCCCGGCCGTTTTTGTCTGCCTTGTGGCGAAGTTTTACACATTGCACCAGGAACTCATTTGAGGCTGAGTCGACCAAGGGGAGGCCCAGCACCGATTCAGATAATCATCACTGGTGTTGGCCGTGAGCGGGAATCAAACCTGGGTCGCCAGGTTCGTAGCACAGTGCGCTAACCGCTACACTACCGCTCTCCACACTACCGCTCCCCACACTCATATACGCACACAAACAAACCCACATTCTCACCCCATCTTGTCCATCAACTCTGGTAGGAGGCGCTGTGCGTGATGATGCACAAGAACTCGGACTCGCACCGACTCGCACTCACACACACAGCGATGTCCTCACCTATCTCCCTGAACCTCACCTCTCCCTACCACCCCCCCCCCCCGGCCCCTCTTCCCTCCCCCACCACCGACAGGAGGCCCCGTACGTGATGTTGCGCAAGAACTCGGAATTGCTGGAGGGGAACGAGCGCTACGAGGGCTACTGTGTGGACTTGGCATTGGAGATCGCGCGCCACGTGAACATCAAATACCACCTCGCCATCGTGCCCGACTCCAAGTACGGCGAGAAGAACTCCGAGTCAGGCACCTGGAACGGCATCGTGGGGGAACTCATCTATGGGGTGAGATGCAAACCGCCGTTGGTTGCACCGTCTCCAGCGCATGTACGACGCATTGGTCTCTGATCCCTCCCACGCTGCCTCTGTATGATATGAATATCTGTGCGAGCCGCAACTGCCTGGTGTAGTGGAAATCATTGTCGGCCTGCGACTGATAAAAGTCGCGATGTATTTTTTTTCCGACCGCACCGCTTGATACAGTAAAAAGTGTCTGGTCATGGCACGCCACCTGGTATGGTATAAATGGACTGTTATAAGTGATCGAACTGAGACCATCATCTCACTACACTTGAGAAAACGCGGATTAATCATGGACCGGCTAAACCCCGGATTAAAGCCCTACATTCGGCGCAGTGCTCTGATCCCTGAGCCACCCGGCCATCTTTGAAAACCAAAACCTTAACCCAAACGTGACCCATAACCCTCGTGGTGTTATGTGGTGTGTACAGTCCCTGATGCATGGAATGCAACAGGGTCCCCCTGTCCCATTTCTCCTGCTCTCCGGTGTGCCGCATACCCGATAGCTACACCACTGCCTGACTTTGACCCCTGACTCCTGACCCTCTCGTGTTTGTGGCAACGTAGAAAGCCGACCTGGCCGTGGCTCCGCTGACGATCACGCTGGTGCGCGAGGAGGTCATCGACTTCTCCAAGCCATTCATGAGTCTGGGCATCTCCATCATGATCAAGAAGCCGCAGAAGTCCAAACCTGGGGTGTTTTCGTTCCTCGACCCGCTCGCCTATGAGATCTGGATGTGCATCGTGTTTGCCTACATCGGCGTGAGCGTCGTGCTCTTTCTTGTCAGCCGCTTCAGCCCCTACGAGTGGCGACCCGACGACAGCGCCGCCACCTTTGACGACGGAGGAGGTGAGAGTCCTGCAGTACTTCTTCCTGTTCATCATCATCATCATCACCGTCATCATTGTCATCCATGTCCTCTATCACCATATCACCAACACCAATGGGTGGATGCCAAATTTTCACAAGTTAGGGGGATGATTTACTCTCCATTCGCTCTTCCTCTTTGATCTTCTACTCCACCTCCTCTGTCTCCTCATTCACCTCCTCAGCTGTATATCTGTGTACTCAAGTTCTCGTTACTCATGCAACTATGTATCTAAAAACCTCGATACCCGTACAATCACATCCTCTACCCATGTATCCACATAACATACATCACATGAACCCACAATACCCACATATTTGTGTACCCATATACCCAAATACCTGTTTGCCGACAAGCCCACACAACCGGCATACCCGTGTGTCCCCAGGTCTCGGGGGAAGAGACCTGGGCGCCAGCATCGCCAACGGGGGTGGCCTCAGCCTGGTGGGCTCGGTGTACGGTGGGGGCGGCGGTGCCGGTATGGCTGGAACCGCCCTCGTGGGAACCGTCTCCACCGAGCAGCCCAACGAGTTCGGCATTTTCAACAGTCTCTGGTTCTCCCTGGGCGCCTTCATGCGCCAGGGCTGCGACATCTCCCCTAGGTGCGTTGCATGCGCTTTCCCATAGTGCGCCCAGAAATACTGGGAGGTGAGATGAGGGGGTGGGGGGTGCATGGTTATTCCCGAATTCATCGTAACCTTGAATCGTGACAATTCATCCAATTGTAGGGGAGTGAGATGAACCATTATATGCCTCACATATTCTGGCACTTTTACTCCTGTGTTCGTGCGTATGTCTATTTTGTATACGCGTGTTTGTGCGGTACTAGGTCCCTGTCTGGCCGTATCGTTGGTGGGGTCTGGTGGTTCTTCACCCTCATCATCATCTCGTCCTACACGGCCAACCTGGCTGCTTTCCTCACGGTCGAGCGCATGGTGTCGCCCATCGAGAGCGCCGAGGACCTGGCTAAGCAGACGGAGATTGCGTACGGAACCCTTGAAGCTGGCTCCACCAAGGAATTCTTCCGGGTGAGATCCAGGGGTCGTGGGGGGTGGGGAGACATGGGGAGACGGGGAGATGTGGATAGAAACAGGAAGAAATGGAGAGATGAGAGGACTAACAGGGAAACATGGAGATACGCAAGATATGTGGGGGGAAACAGAACAAACCAGAGAGAAGCGGGGAGGCATGGGGAGATATGGAGAGACATAGGGAGTTGTGGGGAGATAAGACAGCATGGGCTTGGTATTTTGGTGACCCTCTTAGTTCTAGTCCTTGGCCTGGTCATCTGTCTCTATATTTGGGCTCATAATAGTAATTCTAGAGCTGCTGAGATCCTGTATTAAATCTAGGTTAGAGCAACCCACGATTATCCATTCCATTTTATGTACTCTGTAAATTAAGGCATTGCTTTAAATGTTATATAATTACACGCTGTATTGTATTGTATTGGGGTGAGGTGATGGCGCAGCGGTTCGCAACGCTGCGTTATAAACCCAGCCACCAGAGTGTGATTCCTGGCCGCCGTTAACATCGGTGGCGAGTGATGTCTGAACTGACCCTGGGCCCCACTTCACCAACCCACGCAGACCAGTGTAATGAAGAATTGCCAAACGACCTCGAACCCTGCATGGGGATGATGCCTTCATCCAACAGTAGACTGATATAAGGGCTGTAAGTTGGATTATACTATATTGCAATTTAAATTATTTAAAAAAAATTGGGTAAAATCACAAGACAAAGGTCAAATGTATGAGTGTCTCCCAATGACATGGATAGCGGTGGAAGTGTCACATTCCTATGACAGGAGCCAGTGAACTGAGTAAAGTATAGTATAGAACGATAGGATTAGTGTTAACAGTTGTGGTTTATTTCTTGGCCGGGTGTTGTTTTGGCCACGTTCTCAGAAGCTCACAGGTTCAAATATCGTTCAGGGATTGACTTTAGTCCATCATTATCATTTCTCCAGGATCAATTAAATGGGTACCATTTTGTAGGATTTCAAGAGGTGTTGCCCCAATGGTTAACTAGTTCCCACCATAGGAATGTAGAATTTCCACCACTGGGTCATGGCCACAAGCAGAGATGAGTGCAGCCCCATGCTCGTTTGAACAGGGATATGCCTAACTTTTTTCATGTCCAACTTTCACTCAATAACAATCTCTTTTCTCTCCCTGTAACCCCTGCGACCTCTTTATAACCATCTTGACCTCTCAAGCGCTCCAAGATTGCGGTGTATGACAAGATGTGGTCGTACATGAAGTCAGCGGAGCCATCTGTGTTCGTTAAGACAACGGCGGAGGGGGTGGCGCGCGTGCGCAAGTCCAAGGGCAAGTACGCGTACCTGCTCGAGTCCACGATGAACGAGTACATCGAGCAGCGCAAGCCATGTGACACCATGAAAGTCGGCGGCAACCTCGACTCCAAGGGCTACGGCATCGCAACACCCAAGGGCTCCAGTTTTAGGTGCGTGGGTCCCCGCGGCTGAGATCACCCCACCACAACCCCAGTTGCATCCCAGAAGCCTCCTGCCGCTAACCCTGCTTCCCGTTTTGAAAGGGGGCCCACTCAGACCCCCACAGGTTGCCACAAGCCTCCGTGAGTCTTCATAGGCCTTGTAAAAAAAGAAAACCTCAAACCTCCGTAGGCTTCACGTGACACTTTCTAAAATGTCTTGCCAGTAGTGTGTGGTTGGTATGGGTACAGGTTGCAATAAATGAAATGGAGCCCCTTATCCGAATTCCTCCCTCTTCATAGTTGCATTGCTTGCATGCTCGATAACTGAATTAGTCATAATGGGCACCCGTAGGCTTTCATGAGTCTCTTATGAGCATTATAGTTACAGAGGTTATTTGAAAATATCACCATGTCAGTCAATGTGGGTTGGTATAGGAGGTGCCCAAAGCTTGTTCAGATGTTAGCCATGGCCAAGAATCAAACTCAGATGAGCAGGTTGGTGCGATAAACCACTGCGTCACTGCTCCACCCCCAGTGTGCTTTCACAAGCCTCCTCAAAACTCTACAAGGCTTCACGACCCCTCGTTAGCCTCAACAGGCTTTTCGCGTATTTATAATCCTTAAAGACCCCCTGTGGCCCATCTCAATGCACCTTCCTGAGCACCTACATGCATTCAGGAGCCTCAGTGAACTTTACCAAACCTCTATGCACCTCATTTACTTCCCTGTAGGCTTTGAGGAGCCCCATTAGAGTTCTAAAAAAATGTTCAAACCAAGGTGCTTAATCTGTTGTAAAGCAGAGTTCAAAGACCGTGTGATGAAGTGCACAAACGTAGACTGTTGAAAGCCTCTGGCATAATGCACACATTTTCTAAGTTTAAACGTTCCCTGCAAGTAATTGAAAAGCATGACATCTACTTAACGACAGGTTGTGAGATCTTAAAAGCAAAACAGACAGGGAACTACAGTGGATGCCCATTGTAATTTATATGCACCCCCTTTTGGCCTTCGCACCTGATTGGCTCACAAGTGACGACATCATATGTATCCCTCTATTTAAGGACTAAACAGGAGTATTTCTCCACAAATCTGGCTGTTGCCTGATGATGCTAGTTGTAAGTACTGGCAAAATGTCATACGCGAATTGTAAATGTTGTGGAATTACTCTCCACCACACCAGTGTGCAATACTAGTAACGAATTGGCATGTTCTGTTTACGTGACAAACCTTACTAATTGGCTGTGTCGGGTGGTGGCGGGTTAAACGACACATTTATATTTACGCAATCTCACTCAAAAAACTCTGTTATAGGTTTCTCACGTGGTTAAATAAAAGACACCAAATTGATTACTTGAAATAGTTTAAAAGCCAATTAATTTGTCCGCCAAAACGAATGTTAGGCATGCTCTTTTGTTCTTTCGGTAAAGTCACGTAGGTATAAAATAAAATAAATTCAATCACGACGTTTCGGGCGCAACACAAGCGTCCGTCATCAGGTGGGACAACTACAGCACTTCAACAATTATTTCTTGCTGTGGTTGTCCCACCTGATGACGAACGCTTGTGTTGCGCCCGAAACGTCGTGAATTAATTAATTTTATACCTACGTGACTTTACCGAAAGAACCAAAGAGTATGGATCCCTGCAGTCACGAAAACTTCCAATCTAGAATGTTAGGCAGCATTAACGTATGATCATGGCCTTGAGCCGGTAAACAGGGGAAAGTCTGTTCACATGGCAACCACTTCTAACTGATTGCAGAATGGTAAACTTAATTTGATAACCGAGTTGACCCCTGTACCCACAGTGCCATTCTGCCATTTATACATTATGAAATTGGGATGTAATGGAAGCCCGGAGTTTTTCAACACATAGTTTGAACCCGTGTCCATGAAATGAAAGTGAAATTGAGGCCAATGTGAGTTGAAGATAAATGCAGTGGAGGAGGCTCGAGGGAAGAGGTGGCACCTGTGAGGCTGTGTTGGGCTTGGGGTTTTCTGGCTGGAGGTGTGGGGTTGTGGTGGGGTCTTCGTGTGGCCTTGGGAAGGGCAGGAGGAACGGTCACATTCTGACACTCACGCACATGCACACCAATACAGCCGCACGCAAATACAAATACTAACATGCACACCAACACAAACACCCATGAATGTACACATGCATGCATATACAGAAGAATAAATACATGCACACAAAGGTGCAATATATATTCACACCAATACAAATACTTCTGCAGATACTTCACATACCGATACATACACACACCAATGCAAATACACAACAATACACGAATACCAAGATCAATATACACTGTGATGCAGCAATATATACAAACAATGAATTGGAATACACAGCAATACTGATACACAGCAATATATAGATACGCACAAATACAAATAATATATACACGCATACCATTATTCTGCAATATACACTCACACTCCAAGAAAGACAATACACAAGCCAATACTGAGCAATATACACCAATGTAAATGGAGACCAATACACCGCAATACCCACATACAAAACCAATAAAGACCAATGCACAATACACACACCAATACATAACTGCCATTTGCCACTAAGTGGTGGTGACGTCACCATGGTGCTTGTGCCAGGCTAGATGCACCTTGAGGCCACGTGAAGTTAGGAAGCCTCGCTGAGTGGAGGTAACGGGACAGACCCATGTGTTATGAGTTGGTTGGTTGATTGAATGAGATGCGCCATCTGTGCCCCCCACTGCGAACTTGCTGCATTTTAGCTGCCCAGTGTTCCACACGCTGTTAGCTTACCTGCTTTGTCCTTCACTATTGCTGGAGAGCACCTGTCTGTAACTTCCCAGTAGCATCTTTCATAAGCTTCCTCCACAGAGACCGATCTTTACATAGCTGGTACCAGTCATGAGCAAGTCCAATTAGCTCCAGATCCTTTTGTACCACATAAGTCCGTCTCTCCTCTAGTCCGTGCTGCACCCGTTTAGCCCCCTCTATCTGGCCTAACAGAAGCTGCTTAGGCGTGTGGTGGCTGGGCATGTGGGCCACCTGCTGGAGGTCACTGATGGGACTGTGTCCATATCTTTCAAGGATCTTGGAGCTCACACAAATGCAGTTTAGTTATATCCAGGAAGGATCACAGAGACGTCAGCCTGAATGTTTCAATCTGGCACAAATGCTCCTTCAAAGGGGTCTGTATTTCACAAGCATAAAGGGAGGGCACGACTGTGGTCGAGAAGACCCAAAACTTCGTATGGAGTGATAGTTCAGGTAGCTTCCACACAGCGTTACACAGCTGATGATAAGATCCCATTCAACTGATTTGGAGTTAAACCTCTGGTGCGAAACTGGAGCGAGTCCTAAGCATGCTGCCCAGGAGCAGAAACCTTTACACTCACTCCACAACTGCCCGATCACTCGTGGGGAGTTGAGATAGTGGAGTATTTGATGACATAAACTACCCAGGAAATTGTTTTGTTTTTGTAGGGCTAATGCTAAGGTCCCATCTCTTAGTACCACGTTTCATCAGCAGTTGTCTCCAACTCCTCAGAGTGAGCAGCCATTACCAGATCAGCAGCATAGGTAATATGGTTAACCAATAGTTGGTCATCCCTTGACCACACCCGAGCATCAATCAGCCTCTCATTGAATCTGTACCAAATGGAAATTATTCCAGTAGAGTTATGGAAAGCATTTTGCACTTTGTGGTCAAAAAAGATGTGAAATAGTGTAGGCTACCAGAACACATCCCTGTTGCACCCCAAGGTGAACAGACATATACACAAGACAGGTGTGTTAGCTAACTACGAACTAATGCACGTTAACAAAAGGCGCACCAAAACAATCGCAAAAAAAATAAACACGCACGCCCACCAAGAGTCCAATACATACATGTGCACCAACATAGACCAACAACACACTACTAAACATGCACATGTGCACACGCACGCAAAGATACAAACGAACACACATCCTTACACACGCACAAACACACGTACACGAACCCACACACTCGCTCCTCCGTGCCCATCCCGCCTCCGGCCGTGGGGTCTCCCCCACCTTGGACTTGAGTCAATTTAGACAGGTAGGGGGGGGGGGGCATCTTTAAAGGGGTGGCGTAGGCGTTTGCCAGCAAGTCCCGGTCTCGCCTAGACAAATAAATGACAGTACAGGAGAGTAAAACAAAAAAAGCATCAGTTTATTAATCGCATAATCAGTCTGTAAATAAGTATCCGATTCTCCGGATTGCTAAGACGTTCTGGAAAGTACAAACCAACCCAAAACTTGTGCCCAGTGTTAACCAAGTTATAGAGATCTGGTCTCTCACACACATGCACCTACTGGATTATAAGACATCTTCATAACTTATGCTCTAAAATGCAGGGGGAGGAAGTGCCTCTTATAATCCAGAGAACAAATAGCATCAAGCCAACAACTAGCTTCGTCATATGTGGCTGCGTATTGCTCATGAGACTCGGTAAAGTTTGAGATTCCGGTCTTGAACATTAAAACAGGATTATGAGGCAAAACCTTGTTGATGAGTCTTAGTAAAGGTGGCACAACTTTAGGGCTACAGTTTCATAACATGAGGAAAACTCAGTGGCATAACTTATGAGGCACTAACCTTCTAATGAGCGGAAGTGAAACGGAAACTAATCCGTTTGTGGCACAAGTAAATAAATAAACCGCCACTGCGAAATGTTCATCCTGAGGAAAGCCTGAAGGACGATGATTCATTGCGGCTTTCAATCAAGAGATTGAGGCAAACTCCCCTTAACGATTAAAAACAGGCACATTTTGCAGTTAAAAATGCTTTTCCTGTCACTGAGGGAAAAAGTATTTGCAAATGTTTACTCGCAGCTCCTTTTTTCAATGACTTAAAATGTTTTCTCAAAAGTTGTCGTTATATTGCACGCAAACTATCATAGTCATTACTGTCTTATTCTCATTGGTGATCTTCAATATCTGCATTGACCCATGCCTTTTATATTCTCTATGCATATTTTCTAACCCGAGTAGAGCACCGGTAGATTGCAGAAAACCGTCTAAACGCTTCATTTACATAATATTGCGTAGATTCATATCCACAATTTATGTGAATTTAGATCTGATTTTAAAAAATGTTGTTTAATAGCTTTGAGGAGGCTTCTTCATGAGCCACTAGGCATGACCGGGCTATCTTTAGAGGCAAAGTCATACGCTACCCTTTTAAACATGGACCCTCGACGAATCCAGGCCCCCCAGACTGTCCCTTCTCAAGGTAAGACCCCCCCTCATCCCCCTTGCCACACCTGTCTACACTGTATCACACGTCCTATGCTTATGTGGACTACCAACTGCAATGGGACTCTGCTAATAACCACCCTGAAATGTAACGAACGTCGAAATGCCTTAATTTGCACGCTCATTAGAAGTGTGAATTCTAATGGGCCTTGCTTGGGGTCGTTATTGTGAACCCTTATTTGGCCTGTGCCTCTGAGCACTGTGAAGTCTACCGTGAGGTGCTTATTCAAACAAGGAGTTCCAATGCAATCGTGGTAAATTTACAATCGAGGCAATCCATTGAGTGAGCATCTCCCCTCACGTACATCCACACGAACGCGCATCTTAAAAATGTACACGCCCTTGTGCTAAGAGCTAGCAAGGTAACCAGACGGCTTTACAGAGGAACAGCGAGCAAAATGTATGGAAAACCAGGCAGTAAAAAAGAACAGGTCATGAGATAACTAACTGATCAGATGACTAATAACAGTCAAGCCAACTGTTCAGATAACATATAAGATATGTAGATAATGAGATAGATAATACATCATATATAGTGGCAAAACAGGCAGTTAACCAGATATCTATCCATTTGACATGAGAGAGCTATACTCGATATGTAGCCAACCACACAAATAATTCACAGATACCCATACAGCAACTAATCAGACAGCCAGATATCTAATCAATCAGATATCTATCCAGATATCCAGATTGCTTACCAGCGAAATAAATCACTTTAAAACCAGTGGTACATTTAACCAACCAGACAACTTACCAGATTTACAATTGAGCAGCCAATCACAGATGAAATAACCATTTAAGTTTAACGCGTAGGCTTTCGCGACCAATGTCCAAAATACAGGTTTTTTTTTGGGTTAGATCGCATACATATATAAATGTGTCGTTAAAGCATCCACCACCCGACACAGCCAATTATTAAGGTTTTTTCACGTAAACAGAACATGCCAATTCATTACTAGTGCAGCACACCGGTGTGTTGGAGAGCAAAGCTCCAACATTTACAATCTACGTCGTACTCAGATTGTCAGTAATTACAACTATCTTCATCAGGCGACAGCCAGATTTGTGGAGAAATCCTCCTATTTCGTCCCTCCACATATCTGGCTGTCGCCTGATGAAGCTAGTTGTAATTACTGGTGAAACGTCGTACTCCGATTGTAAATTTTGTGCCTTTGCTCTCCAACACACCGGTGTGCTGTACTAGTGACGAATTGGCATGTTCTGTTTACGTGACAGACCTTACTAAATAGCTGTTGGGTGGTGGCGGGTTTAACGACACATTTATATATTTACGCGATCTAACACAAAAAAATCTATATTATGAAATAACCATTGTCAAATAGATGTCTACAGAGATAAACCATGACAACACGTAGAAATATATGCATCCTTCTAACACGCTAACCCTCCAGATAACAATGACATATCTTGTCAACCATCCACGCATGAAGCCAGATAACTAAATACCATCACCACCTAGGGAGGCATCCTGTGAGCACGGGAGTGTGGGTGAGAGTGAAAAGATGTGAGAGAGGGTGTGAGAGTGAATGTAAGAGAGAATATTGAGAATATGACAGTGAAAACAAAATAATGTGTATGTAATCATGTGTGTGAGTATGAAAGTATGATTTAGTGCAGTGTGACCGTGGGGATGAAAATGTTCGATTCCCGCCAATAATGATTAATGATGGCAAATGTATGAACCAGTCCAGCTTCTGAACCTTCTGGAGGTCGACTCAGCCCCAGATGAGTACCTGATGCAGTGTGTAAATATCAGCACTGGGGAGACAAAAGTGGCCGGGCATGGTGTGGGCCATCCCGCCTCCTTGTGGGCCGTGCCGGCCTTCATGGGTGCTCGCTAATAGCACTTGCCCCCAAATTCGTTAAAGCTTTTCGGGGGATCTTTGTGTTTGTGTGAACTAATGCGAGTGAGCGTGGCAGTGAGCGTGCATCACTCTGAAATCAGGGAGAACGTGAGTGAATGCCTTCCCACCGGGAAGTGTGCAGGGCACATCCAGTCACTTACAACCCACACACCGACTTGTCCACCGCAACGCGTCAATTTGACAAATACGGAATTACGATCGGTGATCGATTCAGCCAATCTCCATAATCTTTCCTTCTCGGGTCGTTAAAGTTAATACAAATTTGTGGGAAGTCAAACAGTGGTCATCCTGAGGACGCACAGCTTCCCCCTGCTGTGGAAGTGTGTGGAATTTTGCACCGCTGGCCCAGGGCCGATTCAGATGTCGCTTGTCAAGCTGTGGGGGTCGCGAATCAAACTCCGATCACTGCATTCATCATCAGTGCAATTCGTGAACCACTGCAGCACTTATCCATCCCCTATTCCAATAGAGATTTAAATAGTTTTAACACAACCGATTTGATGCATGTATCATGAGCATAAGATGAAATTGATATTCATCTGTGTTAACTGGCGCGTTGTTCCACCCCGATCCATAACCAAAATCATCATCGTAGCCGCTATCATTGTGCCACTGCGGTGCTGTGAATGATGCTGGTGTGGTGATGGGGAGCGGAGTGATGTTACTGTGAGTGATGCTGGTGTGGTGATGAGGAGCGGAGTGATGTTACTGTGAGTGATGCTGGTGTGGTGATGGGGAGCGGAGTGATGTTACTGTGAGTGATGCTGGTGTGGTGATGGGGAGCGGAGTGATGTTGTTGTGAGTGATGCTGGTGTGGTGATGGAGAGAGGAGTGATGTTACTGTGAGTGATGCTGGTGTGGTGATGGGGAGCGGAGTGATGTTACTGTGAGTGATGCTGGTGTGGTGATGGGGAGCGGAGTGATGTTACTGTGAGTGATGCTGGTGTGGTGATGGGGAGCGGAGTGATGTTACTGTGAGTGATGCTGGTGTGGTGATGGGGAGCGGAGTGATGTTACTGTGAGTGATGCTGGTGTGGTGATGGGGAGCGGAGTGATGTTACTGTGAGTGATGCTGGTGTGGTGATGGGGAGCGGAGTGATGTTGCTGTGAGTGATGCTGGTGTGGTGATGGGGAGCGGAGTGATGTTGCTGTGAGTGATGCTGGCGTGGTGATGGGGAGCGGAGTGATGTTGCTGTGAGTGATGCTGGTGTGGTGATGGGGAGCGGAGTGATGTTGCTGTGAGTGATGCTGGTGTGGTGATGGGGAGCGGAGTGATGTTGCTGTGAGTGATGCTGGTGTGGTGATGGGGAGCGGAGTGATGTTGCTGTGAGTGATGCTGGTGTGGTGATGGGGAGCGGAGTGATGTTACTGTGAGTGATGCTGGTGTGGTGATGGGGAGCGGAGTGATGTTGCTGTGAGTGATGCTGGTGTGGTGATGGGGAGCGGAGTGATGTTACTGTGAGTGATGCTGGTGTGGTGATGGGGAGCGGAGTGATGTTGCTGTGAGTGATGCTGGTGTGGTGATGGGGAGCGGAGTGATGTTACTGTGAGTGATGCTGGTGTGGTGATGGGGAGCGGAGTGATGTTACTGTGAGTGATGCTGGTGTGGTGATGGGGAGCGGAGTGATGTTACTGTGAGTGATGCTGGTGTGGTGATGGGGAGCGGAGTGATGTTGCTGTGAGTGATGCTGGTGTGGTGATGGGGAGCGGAGTGATGTTACTGTGAGTGATGCTGGTGTGGTGATGGGGAGCGGAGTGATGTTACTGTGAGTGATGCTGGTGTGGTGATGGGGAGCGGAGTGATGTTACTGTGAGTGATGCTGGTGTGGTGATGGGGAGCGGAGTGATGTTGCTGTGAGTGATGCTGGTGTGGTGATGGGGAGCGGAGTGATGTTGCTGTGAGTGATGCTGGTGTGGTGATGGGGAGCGGAGTGATGTTACTGTGAGTGATGCTGGTGTGGTGATGGGGAGCGGAGTGATGTTACTGTGAGTGATGCTGGTGTGGTGATGGGGAGCGGAGTGATGTTACTGTGAGTGATGCTGGTGTGGTGATGGGGAGCGGAGTGATGTTACTGTGAGTGATGCTGGTGTGGTGATGGGGAGCCGAGTGACGCCAGTGTGCGGTGACGTCGTCGGCGGTGCTGTGACGATGGCGAGCCAAGTGCGTTAACCGCGTGTGTGTTGCTGTTGTTGTGCCGCGCCTGCCCTCGCTGTGAAGAAACTCCGTAAACCTGGCCGTTCTTAAACTCAACGAGCAGGGGCTGTTAGACAAGCTCAAAAATAAGTGGTGGTATGACAAGGGGGAGTGCGGCAGCAACACGGGAGACTCAAAGGTAGTGGCGCCACTACCGCTTTCCCTACCCCGAACCATCAACCCTCCCCCATAACCCCTAAACCCTAATCAATTACCCCCAGTCCTAACCCCTAACCCTATTTGGCTCCAGCGCATAACCCGTGCAGACACCCACTTTCTCTGTCAGTCTTGGGAAGCTATTTCTGTCTCTCTGACTTGTGTAGCCACTGATGTTTACATCTGTCTGTCTCTCTTGTTGTCTTCTCTCGGTTTTTGTCTCACATTCTGCCTCTCTCTCCAAGTCAGCCCCGCTGTGTTTTTTAGTTTCTGTCTTCGAATATTTGCTGATCTCAGTCCCAAGGTTGGATTGTCTCTCTGTCTGTCTCGCTTTCTAGTCTGTCTTTCTCACTATTTCTATCTCAGTGTCTGTATGTCAGTTATTGTCCACAAATCAGTCCCGTTTGTCTCAAACGCTATCTCTCTGTCCTGTCTACTGCTGGCTTTATCTCCACAGGTGTCTCTCTGCCGTTGTCTCTTTGCGTTTCTATCCAAGTCTTCTATCTGTATCTATCTGTCTCAGAGTGTCGTTGTCTATGTGCCTATCTCTCTCTCGGACCCCGTCAATTTGTTTAGCGCAGTGCTGGATAATTATTTAGTCCATGTATGTTTCACTTGCTCACCACCATCATCACGAATGTCACATTCGTCTGTGGCCCCTGATGGTGCGTGATCCAGACTTGAGTGGGAGCCAATAGTGCTTAGCTGCTCATTGAATTGACAGTGAAACTCACAGCCACTGCGTGAAAAAAACTCGGCAGACATCCAAACGGACTCATGTACACGTTCAGTTACAGAGAGACAGGCTGATAGGTGGACAAGTTGACGAGAGTCAGGTACGCTGACGTACAGACAAAGTGATAAGTGGATGGACACACTGATTAACATACAGGCAGGCAGAGAGCCAACCAGATTGACAACTTGACAGACAGAGAGACAGAGAAACAGACAGGCAGACATATTGATAGTCAGACACACAAGTAGATTGACAGACATAAATACGGAGAGACAGAGACAGCCAAAACAGACAAAGAGGCTGACAAAGAGAATTCTGCACGGGTTCCGCGCTGAGCCCTGTGGCTTCATGCGCTGGGTCACTGCGACCTGGCTTGATGTACCTCGCGAGAATCGCACACCCATAGAAGTTACCTAGACAGACAGGGCGAGAGAGGGCGAGAGAGTGAGAGAGTGAAGCGAGTGTGCCCGAGTGTGTTAGTACGTGTGCTGGAGTAGCCGTGCGAGTCCGTGTGCCCCCCCCATGTCAGTGCGTATCCGTGTTGTGTGCGAGTGTGCCCGTCTCCGTGAGCAGTCCGTCCATCCGCGTGACCGTCCCGTGTGAGTGAGTGGCGTCTGTCTGCCTGTCTGTCCACGTGCGTCTGTGTCCATGTCTGCATGCGTGTATGTCCGTCTGTCCCCGTATGTTTCTGTCAGGGTATGTCTGTCCACGTGAGGGCATGTCTGTCTGTCAGTTTCGTCCGTGTGTCCCAGGTTTGGTCATAGATGACAGATGTTTTAAAAATCGTTTTGTCTCCCCAGTCCCCAGTTCCCCCAACAGTAATCGGCACGACTCTTAAAACCTAACGTATAATGTCACCGCTGATCATAAATTACCATCATCATCATCACTGTTATCAATTTTGACTAACGTTAGGCAACAAATCAGAGAAACGCATTTCTAACAATTCCAAAACACACTTTTGGTTCAGCCATGTTCGTTTCACAACAACAACAAATTCGACATCTTGAAGGGCGCATGACGCTGTGCATTTTCATATGCATACGCGATTCTCTTCTAATCCGCTACATTGTGGACGAGAGGAGTTTTGACTTAAGGCAAGTGATAAGATTATATTACTCGGTTTACAACTTGACCCTTTTGCGCATCTCTCCGCTGCCGATTACTGAAAGCGATACTGCGAACGCAAATAAAGGTAACAAACGGAAGACCGTGGAAAATGCAAACATTTACAATTTGTTTGAGGAGGGAAATTTGTTTTTGCAATGTTGCATTTTTTTCCCCTTGAAAAAAAATTTCATTGAAATTTTATTTAAGGCGGCGTGGATATCGCTTTCGTATAAAGTCGTTTTTGAGAAATCATAACATAATATAACCAAGAAATGTGATATTATTTATGAAATTTCTCTGTGTGTGTATTTGTGTGTGCGCGTGTGCGTGTCTATGTGCGTGTGTGTGTGTACACGTGTGTGTGCCTTGTCTCCTCACCCCTATGCAAACGCTGAACACGGAATAATGACGTCACATTGGGTGTTAAGGGTGGCACGTCATCATCACCAACATCAATATCACCACCATCGTCATCACCATTGCAAAATATCACCATCGTCATCGTCACTACATACATGAATACTTTTTTCTTGTTTGATTTTTTTTATATATTACAAAAAATATTGACAATTTGTATAACAATGTTTGCAAATTACTCTTAGCACCATCATTCTATAACTACTATGACTAACTATGGGTTGCTATCAATGCAATAACTACTGTACAATTAATATTCATGTCAATGTTATTTTAATTATTACTAAGATATATCCCAAATCACCACGGGCCATTGCTAATTTATTAACTTAAAATTCCTCTCATATAAATTCTCTACCACTATTAATTCACCATCATCACCACCGTGATGACCGTCAACATCACCACCTACATCTCCACCACTATCACCACCGTTGTCATCATCACCACCACCACCTCGTTCACACGCGTGCTGCTTCCGGCAATTGTGGTACCGTCTCCGCCACCCCCCCTACCCCCACCCCCCGGGCCACGGCAACCACTAAACCTCTTTTCTCCATTTACCCATCGTTTCGTGTCTCCGTGTCCACGTGTCCATGTTTCCATGTGTCTGGTGTGTGTCCATGATGTCTTTCCCAATGTGATCCCCCCGATCCTTTATTTCTCCATGGGTCCTACATTCCTGGTGCAATCATTTTAATTTACAAAAAGTGTATTGTGTCTTCTGTTTGTCTTGCGTGTGCTCCTATGTGTGTGTCCCACCTATCCCCTTCTGTGCTTGCGTCTCGTGTGAGCCCCATGTCTCCCACGTGTATTCCACATTTCGTATGCTTCTGTGCATCTCCAATGTGTCCCATATATATATCGGTGTCCTATGTCTGCGCCATGAAATCTTTGTGTCTTGTTGTCCATTTGCTCATGTGTCATTTTGTCCTGTTATTCCTGTGTCTGGTAGTGTTATTGTCTATATATATTTTTCTCTGGTTGTGCTTTTATGTCATCTTGCTTTTGTTTGGTTGTCCTTTTGTCCATATGTCATTCTATCTGGTTTTCCATTTGTCCGGTTGACCCTTTGTCTGGTCATCTGATCGTTCGGGTGTCCTTTTGTCCTGTCCGATTGTTCATTTGTCCATTCGTCCCTTTATCCATTCGTCCTTTGGTTGTCCGGTTGTCCGGGTGGCGGAATGGGTGGGTGGGTGGCGGGCGGCCCTGGGGCGAGGGCAGCCCGCAGGTGAACCTGGCCGTGCTAAAGCTCAGCGAGCAGGGCATTCTAGACAAACTCAAAAATAAGTGGTGGTACGACAAGGGGGAGTGTGGCAGCAAGGAGTCGGGCAGCAAGGTCAGTGCGTGCCCCCCTGCGCGTGCTCCTATGTGCCCCCCGCGTGCCCCCCCCCCCCACGCGCGCACATGCCCAACCACCGACTGGGGTTGCCAACTTTCCCATTTTCAAGGAACGGACAGATGGGCGTGTTCATGGTTCATTGGTTTGGAGAGAGTAGGGGACAGGAGCAGTTGGAGGAGGGGGCGGCGACCTCTTGATGGAATGTTGGTCTACGATTTGTAGATAACTCATTATGCACCGTTGTATAGGATCATGGGCATAGCTTCATTTTTGGTGCTTAATTTTGATGACCCGGCACAACCACATCCAGGAAACCTCTTGCTGTGGCTCTGGATGTGGCTACTCATAACAACACATTCAGTAAAAAAATAAACCCTGATCATGACTAAAACATCAATAAATGACCAAACATTGGACAGACAAAAGTTTCCATTTCCCACCTAAAAAACATTTGAGGTGAGAAATGGAAATGGCCTTCAGGACCAATGTTTAACGGGATTGTTGTATTACCATAGGCAGGCTCTCGACCCAGTGGGTTCCACCAAGCGCGCTCCATGCCATATTGGGGTGGAGGTGAGCTTGTCTTGCACGGCGCACGCCTCCCACGGGCAGACGGACTTCACGTCCGTCGGGTTGGAGGCATGGAACGGCAAGGTCGAGGGGGATAAAAAAATAACTGGACAGTCCGGTCGAAAAGCAGACGGTTGGCAACCCCAGCAGCAGTGCACCCCTATTGTATAGCGACTGCACGTCATCATATACCGACACAAGACCACGGGCCCAATTCATGCGTTGGCAGAAAAGCAGTTTCCGCCAACATTCAATGAGATGGTGGAGAAATGACGCATTCGCTCACCATTATTTTGTTGGGGTCCCCCCACCCGCTGCTAGAAAATTGGTGAAAAATGCCTTTCAGCCAACATGTGACTTGGGTCCATAGTGTAGTAGAGTGTGTGTATGTATGTATGTTTGTACACTGTGTGTGTACACTAGTGTTGCTGAAAGGTAGTTTTTGTCTACACGTATTTGTGCGTGTGTTCGTATTGCTTGTCTATGTGTATTTGTACACTTCGTATCTCTGTGTGTGTACACTATTATATTTTGGGAAAGTGAGACAAGATAACACAGTATATGTGTGTTAGGAAACGAATTTCTTGAGAGCTACTTTTTGTGTTTAGTTTGTTGTCCTTCCCTCGCACCTCCGATTAGCACGGTTGGCTACGTACGGCGCGAAAGAAGTTCAACATACAGTACATGCATCGATTGGTACATGAACATAGATTGGGACTCTCCTAGGTTAACTTGGAATGTCACCTGCCGATGTACATGGGTACCGAGACCGATAAAGGTGGCTGGGCGTGGTGCTAGCCGGGGCGTGTCGAACAGATATGCCCCGTCGTCCATAATAGGTGCTCGCAAACAGCCCTTGACCCGACTCGTTAAGTTAATTTGGTTATATTTGCGTTGCATACATTTATCTGTATACAATATATGGGCTGAACTTAAGAAATCTTCCAATTGATGAAAACAATTAGGTAAGCGACTGTCTTAAGAGATTATACGAAATGGTTAGTATCAAGAGAAATATTTGTATTTAATGTAATGTACATCCAGTTTGAATAGTGTTTACAGTAACCTTATATACGATACACTGTACTGTATGTGTACATACTGTATGTCATGTACTCTAAGATCATTTGTAAATATTAAACCAGTTTATAGTGACCAATAAGTAGAATTGAATAAAAATGTGGAATCATATTTTATTCTTTTTTTAACATACAGTAATTTTCATGTCACCAAGTCTCATGACTCGTTATCCGGAGGTCCTGCTACATTAGGATTGTTGAGCCAATGCAGTTTCCCATTATATTGGTGGGTGTCGTGTCTTTTGCTCTTGTTTTTAAATGAACTTCACGCATCTGGCCTAGTAATTATACATCGTCACGGAAGATATTTGGATTTTCCTTGAACGTTTAGTTATTTGTGAGCCATAACTCGGTCATAACTACTGAAGACATGGGGCCACACGATTTGCCCATGGGATGGCAGTGCTGAGGGTTATCCCCTTCTTATGTGTGACGGATTTTCTCCGGATTCTCTGGTTTCTTCCATCATGGATCCAAACATTAATTAACCGTAATTAACCAAACATCCCAATGCAGCACGACCCTCTTGAAAAAGTCTTGAGATGCAATAATAATTAATAACACTTGCATTATTATAATTGCAATTAAAGTCAGAATAATGTTACTAAATACATTGCAAAGACTGATGCGTATATTTTATGTTTACACGTGTATTATGCAGGTGTTTATTTGTATGCAAAGTATTGTACATGCAATATAGATGTTCTCTATATATGTGTGTATGTATGAGTGTGCGCGTTACACATGCATACGTGCACGTACGTGTGCACGCCTGCGTGTACAATCCCCGTGCTCGCACGCGTGCAAGAGACACATACGTGCGTGCGTGCCCGTACATACATGTACACGCGTGCGCAACGTTCCCGTGTGTGCGCGCGCGTGTACGTGTGCATATGTGCACACGAGGCACCAATGTGTGTGTATGCATGTTCCTGTGTCAGGTTAGTGCTCATTTACGTGTTTAATATATATGCGGCTGTGTGTGTGTGTGTCCATGTCTCAATGTGCTTTACGTGTGCGTGCGTCTACGTGTGCACGAGAATCTATGTGTATGCGTGCGTTGTGTGTGCACACGTATGTTTGTGTGTGTGTGCGTGCGTGTATTGGTGTTCTATGTGGATGTATGTGTTTACGTCTTCGTGTACACCCGGTGCGTGGGTGGGTGCACCTGGGAATATGTGTGCGCGTGTGAAGGAGCGAGCGACACACACGCACTCTCGCAATCACTTGCGCACTCACCTGTCCACGCCACCTGCCGTGCGTCTTCACTGTGCTGATCTGTCATTGGGAGAACGAGGCGTGGGTCTTTAACATCACCTTTACACTGGCGCGTGGGTCCAGCATTTGTACCTAAAATCAATGCATCAAATAAATGTAAATGTCAAAAATTACCATTACCAACAAGTGACGCCACCATGACCATCACCGGCAACATCAACACCTTGCTGTAAGCACCGAGGACGATGGTGATGATGTTGGTGGTGATGTGATGATGATGGTGATGATGATGCTATGTAAACCGTGCTTGATCCATGACCCAGTGAAATGTGAGGTTCTGTGCAGGTCATCACTGCAGACAACAACATCAAACAATTCATTTAGGACAACGGTTGTGATCTCGTATCATTGGCGACAGAGAGATCCTAGGCTCTATTATTCAAGAGATGGGCCCATCAAAGGACATTAAATTGTCTGCTGTGATGGGGTCACATTGCAGTGGTCTTGATGTCACCTCTGTGTGAAATGTGAAATGATAAATCCTGAGTGCACGGTGGCTCGTTATACCCACCCCGCACAGTGTAGTGAAACGGTCCAAATAAGGCTGGGTTGTTGGCCATTCCCATCAATGTTACCATTACCATATCATCGTTAACACCACCACCAGCCACCAAATATTACTGCAATTATTGTCATAACCCCTACTATTACTCCCATCACTAACATCGCCACCATACTCGCCATGACTTATTTAATTTAACCATCACAAGCACTACTGCCTTCACTACATTTTGCAACATCGTTACCACTATCGTCAACATTTCCACCAAGACCATTGTAACGTTACAATTGTTGACCATTATCACCTCCAGCATTGTCATCATCACACATTCCCCAATGTTACATAACCAGCAATATCATCATTACTACCACCACCGTAAAAATCGTCACCATTACCACCTCAATCATTACCATCAACACCACCACTACTTATTCTTTGGTTCTTTATACGTGACTTTACCGAAAGAACCAAAGAATAATTCCTGCAGTCACGAAAGCTCCAAAGTTAAGATTGAACCACCACTACTGCTGTCACCATCACCGTAATCTTCACCGCCATCACCACCACCACAGTACCCACCTGATATAAGTATTTGGTATAGCCCAAGCTGCACCAATGAAAAGAACGTGGATTATCCAATAAGGATTGGCGATAGTGGGGAGGGGGGGTGAGGAGTGGTGATGGGAAAGGTGACCTCAGCACCAGACCTAAAGTAACTCGACCGTTTCAGTTACATATTTGGGGATACAGTGCTGTCCGCTGCAACTTGCGTTACTGACAATACACGCATTTGGCATTAGCGGTAGTCAGCACTGTAGACAAGCGGGATTTGAACCCAGCAAACTGAACTGAGGGGCGTTGAGTAGAGCCAGGGACCCACGCCAAAGTTCTGTACGCTCGTTTGAGAAACCGAGATAAGATATTTTGAGAGGTTAATTTCGTTACTTGCCATCTCACAATAACTCTTCAACGTGTATTGTACAATTATACTTTAAATTGTGTAATAATGCGGATTGACGGTGACATTGTAAAAAGATACAATTTATATCTATACAAGTACGAAATTGACTTCTCATTCAAGTGTTGGGAGAAACTGCTTTTCTACCGATGTTTGGTGGAAAAGCAAGAGCCAAATCGGTAGAAACTGCCTTTCCACCAACAAAATATTTTAACGTTGTTTTAAATGTCAGTAACTGAAATGTTAACGATCACTGCTACCTCTTGGTAAAATGAGGTCGATATATATTTTTTCAAAATTTTGACAATACATTACTTTAAAAAACACATTAAGCCAAACATTTCACCATTTGGTAAAATCAATTTGTGATATCACCATTATAGGATCGTACCATTCCGACATGGAGGGGGCGGATGTTGCTGCGTATTGGATGGAACCCACTGCTTTCCCCCGTCATAGTGCCGCTGTTTGCATGACCTGTCGTCCCTACACTGGATAATTTGATCACCTGTCCCTCCCCCACTCTGCAGCTTCCCATGATCTTAACGTAGTACAGTCTCTCATATCCCACTCCCCTCCGTGCATGAGTGGTACGGTCCGTTCAACGTGTGGTGACCTCTCACCTCGGTAGCAGATGATCTCATACCGCGACTGCCACGCCTTCCTGGGGTCACAAGGTCATAAGGTCATGGCCAAACACCTGTTAACCACGACGACATTGAGAAAGGCAACATTTTACCCAGCTGCTTAAAAGGTTACACCTTGTTAAGAGGACTGTTAATTGCCAAAGAAGGTTTGGTAGTCGCAGGTTTCTTTTTTTTATTTAAAACGGATTACCTGTTATGATGTTCAATTGGCAAAACCTCTTCAAGTTCAACACCTGTTATCACAATGCCGGTCATAAGTAAAACAGACTATTTATTACAGAACCTATTATCAAAATAACAAAATGGCAAAACAGGTGCTTTTTGAAGCCTGGTTTTAAGACATTTTAGCAGTCATTCTATCCACATTGGCCCCCACCAAAGAAATGTGGAATTTCTACCTCTGGCTCAGGGCTGTCAACAGTTATCACTTTGCAATGTTAATTTTAAGCATAGAAGCACTGTGACTTTTAACCTTTGGTTTGTCTAACTGCTGGTAATCCAATTACCGGTTGATTTTGTGAACAACTTTAAACTTAAATTAAGTTTACACGATCACGGTGAACGAGTGCAACCAGAAACTTAAACCGAATCTGGAGATGCTGATCCAGACTTCCGTCCTTTGACGCCTGACCGCATTGTCTCCTATGGGTGTTGGACGCTGGAGGTTTAGCCTCGCCGTGAGTATGGGGACGCACAGAGGGATCTGGTCCAGCCTCAGTCGAGTCCCCCCTAGAATCCCAGTGGGAGTGAGTAGGACTCCAAAAGTGGGCCCCTGTGAGGGGGGTTATGGACCCCTGAAGGATGCTCCCTTGCCAGATTCCCCCGGGTCACCCTGGCTCAGTCAGCACAGCCTCCGCTCCACTCAGTCAATTAAAGAAGAAGAATGCACTGTCGACAAATGCATCGCAGATCTCCTCTTGTCTCATCAACACCTTGGTTTGGGTTGCTGACCTCTAGGTGGCCAATGTGGTTCTGTGAGCAGGGCACTTGACTCACAAGCACAAGTTTGTGAGTTTAACTTCAGGTTAATGGTCGGATGAGCCCGTCTTCATCAACTCTGCAGGGCTGATAAAATAGCTACCACTTTGTGGGACACATTGGTTCTCCTATGGAGAGATTGGCCATTTCATTTAAATGTGGTACTTCCACTGACACTTCGGAATTGCCATAGGAAATGGGCACTGCTGAAACATTTGACTCTATTTGTAGCGTTATTTAATGCTTGTAAACCACCCAATGATGTTCCAATTGTGCTATAGTTATCATATCATGAGGCAAGAAAATGTCCATTCAGAACTCTTCAGCGAGGAGTGGATCACCCTGCGTCAGAAAATTGCCCCATAAGAGAATGTCACAGGAACTACTTCGGAAGTCACTGCAGTGATTTTATCCACACTGGGGGCATACTTTTTACACGCCCTGCAAAGAGAATGAATTGCATATCAATGCAATTTGAGTTTCTCCTTACCAACGCTAGAATGAGGAAAATAAAGTTACAGTATTTTTTTACGCAATCTTTGGTCACTGGGCCGAGTGCCATCTTGCTATACTTGGAGACCCAGTTAAATCGCGGGCAGCAGAAATCCTGATTCAACTCAGAATCTCTGTTGTGGCTCAGTGTCTCTGACCCCTGAGCCACCGTTGAGATTTTGAGTTGAATCAAGCTTTCACCAGGCCACCTCTCACTTTGACACTTGACCGGGTTTTGGACGTTTGGCTACTTCAACATTTACAACGTAGTTTAGCGTTGCCGGAGGAAACCAGAGTTCCCAGAGAAAAGCCACGCACGTAAAAGGGATGACACTCCATTGTACGGACAACATGTGAGGAGCTCACTCGCTGTACCATCTATCCTCTTATCGCAGTTAACTTCTGGGTGGGTCAGACGCCGACCATCTTCCACTGCCTCCTACCCACCTGCTTGCTGTACTGAATTCTGTCAGAATTAGCCTTATATTGAGTGAGGAATCTTATTTCTGTACTATCCACCACAGAAAACAAGACAACCTCCAAAGGGGGTATTTGTAACAATTTGCAAGACCGAAGAGGGCACGTTTTAAAGTTTTAAATTCTCAGGATGAAATCAGAAACGAAGACACGGCCTGGATGAGATGCAATGGCTTCGAATCGGACAGAATCCGGTGGCTTCTGTTTAACCCCTCATTGCAGGCGACAGAAATGCAGCGATCCTATCTCAGGCCGTGAATTACGCCACCACCATCATCACCTGCAAATAAAAACAAACAAAAAACTACAGCTCAGGACAACAACAGCAACAATCCCAAATACAGCACGTACTGATATTGACGCCTGGATGAGTCGCGGTGCCTTGAGACTGAGCCAAGGGAGACCTGGGACACGTCTGGAAAGTGGAGACCCAGACCGCCACCCCCCTCCTCTCCCATAACTCGAGAGAGGGAGACCTGCTATGGGCTTCGCTGGAGGATAAATGGTTCGGCGGTTTGAAAATCATCGTTTAAACAGCGCCGCTGCCTCTTGAGGGGATGGCGACAGCCAAAGTTTCCTGTGACAACGTTTGCAAAAGTGGTCGTGTGCCCAAATTCGACTCGGGTTATGAAGGAAACGTACATAGTGCTACTTGGCCGCTTGGTGCTTTGGGCCTGGGTTCAACAACAAATTTTCATATTTAAACAGCCTTTAAAACAAATCTATCCACTGCTTGAGGAGGACCTCCACAAGCTGTGCGAGTTACGGGTTACGTGACGATTCAGGATTATATTACACAGGTGTTGTTGATGCAAGAAAGCCTCACCGAGTCGCAAGAATATTTTTTTCAGCGTTCAGCGAGGCCCTTACTTGAGATGCTGGGTCAATGTCTTAATCGCCGAGTGTGTTTACACATGGAAGGAATGAAACCAGAGTGCCCGGAGGAACCCCACGTGTGAGGAAAAGGGGCGACACTCATCGTGCTGCGTCCTGCCGTGTTCCTCGCCAACCTCAAAACCCCGGGGGGTTGGGGCGCATCTCGCGCAGTTCGTCGTCTCCGTAATGACCACCGTTAAATAACCTTCTTCCCGTGACCCACCAATCCCACATCCAAGCTCGCTGAGATTACAGCCTCAAATAAGCACCAGCAACCTCCGGCGGCATCGTAGTTTGCAATGTTGTCGATTCCCTCACGGGCCTAAGTAGGGCTTGGGGGGGGGGGGCACACTGCGTATAGACGTTTTTAATTGGCTTCAGCATGTGGTTCTCTGCCTTGGGATACGCTTGCTTGGGAATATCTCAAGGGACATCAATACACAGTGAAGGGCGGATGAAAAATGTGAAACCTCATGACAAATTGGACTGTAAACAGCCCTTTTTAAAAAATATATATTTAACGAGGGAGACGTGTCGAGTTGAGCAAAGAGATCGTAGTCACCATCAGTCTGATATTTCCCCATCGTAGCCATGGGGTTGAGTTTGCAGAGAGCGCATTGAGACGAGGTGGTGGTGAGACTGGCACAGAGTGGATAGTGTATACGGCTCAATGGGTCAGATGATACATTGTTCTATATGCAGTACTGTACATAACTGTACAGTGCGCTAACCACTACGCCACCGCTCCATGCCCTCGGTGCGGGCCAAAAATGGCGAGTGATATCCGAACCAGTCCTGGGCATCTCCTTCACCGACCCGCACGAACCAGTGCTGTTAAGTAGAATCTAACAACCCCAATGAACAACAACGTGGGGAGGCCTTCATCCAGCAGTGGATTGACAAAGGGTCGATTATCACGTATTAATAGTACGTAACTGTCCAGGTGCTGTGACCACTGGTGAAGACATTTAAGACTACTGACTACAATCTCCTTACTGCAGTCACAGCATGTCAGACAGAGGGCCGGTGTGCCCACAATTATTGAGAACTTAGGGGACATGCTCCCAGCAGGAGCACGACGACATTTTGGGCCTCGGGATAAGTATCCAGTACCGCCCCACCAAACGCCACTGCTTTGTTTCTTTTTTAATGTGGGGGGGATGGGGAGGCGACGGCCGTGGAAGGGATGACGGGATGATGGCTGTGGTTGAGACAATGACAGAGTGGGAGCCAAAAGAGGGAACGTGCCCGAGAGGACGTCCACCGTAGATATGCAACAATGAATTCACCGCGAGTGCAGAAGCTAGATGGAGCTGGTTGCATTGCGAGACCATAATGACGATGGCTTGAGGTGGCTTTCATCCAGCAGTGGATAGATCATGGCTGATAATAATGATGATTGTGATGTTACTGGCATAGCTCCTCAATTATCCCAGTTGCTTAAGTTGCACCATAATTCAAGTAACTTGGACTTAAACCAGTGCAGAGGTCAACATTTTTGGGCCAGGATTTCAGGCACACTATGGCTTACCCTTTGCAAGCGGTGTCACAGGCTCTTGGATGTTAACATCCTCTCTGCAACAGCCCACGCGCTTCTTCTGATGATGGTAACAATGCCCTGCTGCCTCCAGCGGCTCTGAAGTAGGGGTAACGGCCTCCATTTCGCTTCTCCCAGCCGTAGGTGACGCGTGCAGGCAATGCTTAACTAGAATGCGGAAGCAGCGTGTTGTAATTATAATTTCACAGTGGGTATTTTCTCACTTGTGTTTTTTTTTGTGTGTCGGATTTACTCGTGCCAGTGCAGTTTAAGTCGGCAGGTAAATCAATCTCCACTTCTTGGAGGTGGCAACTTTAGTTGACGCCGTACCGCTTCAAATGGAGCTTAAATTGACTTAACTCGTGTCGACACGACTAAGTCGGCGTAAATCCCACTCACGTGAAAAGGCCCTCTGTGGGGCTCTCACCTGGTCAGGTTGAGCACTTGACTCAAAACCAGAAGGTTGCAAATTCTAATCAAGGTTGAGGTTGACTCAACCCATTATCATCACACTCTGGTTGTAGATAATTATAGAACACAATTTGTTGTGGAATCTCAACAGTTGTTTCTGAAGAGACTGACCCCACGCCAAGTGAATTTGGAATTTTCGCCACCGACCCAGGACCGCCAACATACCGCCCGTCGCTAAGTTGATAACGAAGACGCCGACCTTTTTAATTCATCTCCCAAACTGACCAGGTCTCTTGGGAAACCATCCGATTAGTAACCTCTAATGAAGCCACTTCATCTGATCTTCATCGCATTTCCAATTCTTTACATTCGAATTCTTCAATCTTTGAATTTCGATTTTTCGACAACTAAAAAACCTGCACGCGTCAACCGAGGCTGCGAAATCCGAGTTGGAATTTGGCACCTCGCTCAAACTGGAGCCACCAGCCGCCACTGTTTCAACTCCCACTCGTCCGCTCACCTGCCCGCCCCGTTAGTGCTGCGACACAAGGGTATGTGAGCAGGCTGAAACCCACGACCCTGCTGCTGGATCCCTGAGAGTGTCCCCATGCGAGCGTCCTTGTTGGGTCGGGGGGGTCGGGGAGGTGCGCCAGCTGGTAGAGCGATCCGTGGTGGGTGGTGACGTGCGCGCGTGCCCGTGCGAGCAGGATAAGACGAGCGCTCTGAGCCTCAGTAATGTGGCCGGCGTCTTCTACATCCTCGTGGGTGGACTCGGTCTCGCCATGCTCGTGGCGCTCGTGGAGTTCTGCTGCAAATCCCGCGCCGAAGCCAAGCGCCTTAAGGTGGGGTGCCTGTGTGTGTGTGTGTGCGCGCGCACCTGTGTGTGTGTGTGCGCACCTGTGTGTCTATGTGTGTCGACTCAGCCTCAAATGAGTACCTGGTGCGGTGTGTAAACATTGCCGCTAGGGAGACAAAGGCGGTCGGGCGTGGTTCTGGCCACCCACCCCCTCGTGTACCGTTCCGGCCTTCATAGGTGCTTGCTAACGGTACTTGCCTCTACAGTCTGTTAAGGCTATATGGGGGATCTTTGTTGTCTATGTGTGTGCGCACCTGTGTGCGAGCGGTACCTGAGTTCGGTGATGAATATCTGAGCCGATCTTGGGCTTCCCATCGGTTGACTCGGCACTCCTCAAATGCTTGCTAACAGCACTTGCCCCAACAGTGTACCTGTGAGGTATGGTAGTGTAGTGGTTAGTGCGCTACGCTCTGAACCTGGCGACCCGAGTTCAATTCCCGCTCACAACTAATAACAGTGGCGAATGTTTGAACTCGTCCCGGTCGACTTAGCCTCAAATTTAGCACCTGGTGTCATGTGTAAAAATCGCTACTCGGGAGACAAAGGCAGCCGGGCGTGGTGCTGGCACACCCCACCCCCTTCTTGTGCGATCCCGGCCCATCATAGGCGCTAACAGCACTTGCCCCAAAGCGGTCTGTGCGTTTCTGAGCCCAGCTGTTTTGCAGGCGCGCAACAACTTTGCAACAGAGCAAACACCTGCATTGTTGCACCATAATCTCGTTCAACATGGCAGCCTCTGAACAATCGTCATGTCCTTACTATATCTGGTTCATCTATCTTTACCAAATCTGCCTTCAAGTTTTGCCTATTGGCACATGTGTATTCATAACTTGGAAAATACAGATACACAAATGCAACTATTTTGGTCAGTTAGGTATAATGTTACACTGACGTAATTCGAGTCCGATCATGAAGTTTTTATTTAAAGATTTTTTTCCCAATCACAAAGCGAGTTTTGACAGGATGAGATATCCATAATACAGGGGTTTTTTTGGGTTAGATCGCGTAAATATACATTTGTCGTTAAACCCGCCACCACCCGACACAGCCAATTAGAATGGCCTGTCACGTAAACAGAACATGCCAATTCGTTACTCGTACAGAACACCAGTGTTGTAGAGTGAATTCACAAAATTTACAATCTGTATAAAAAAAACTGTATTATGGATATTGGTCTCGAAAGCCTACGTGTTAAACTGAGGATGAGATATATATTGTTTACACCTTTAACAGGTACCTGTCAGCAACACTTGCTCACTATGACCTATGGCAAGCGTGGCCTGCAGGCCACATCTGACCGTGGAAGGCTCTTGGAGTGGCCCATTGAACTGTTGCCCGCGGGGACATTGATACAGATTAGTGAAATGAAAGCGAGATAAACGAGAGTTAAAAACGACTCAAAATCGTCATATCTGGAACATTTCCACGGAGCATTTCCCACAACCTCGCAGACCACCAGTGGCCTGCGGACGTCTAGGAGACCCTCCCCCTGCACCTCCAATTATCATGGGTGGCTACGTACGGTGCCAAAGAAGTTCAAGCGTGGGAACCACACTTCTTCAGTATAAGGCTAAGTTGAGTTAATCGCTGGTGCTGTGCCCGCGTGTGTGCGCGCATGCAGCTGGCGTTTGGCGAGGCGCTGCGTAGTGAGGGGCGGCTGTCTCTGACGGGCAGCCTGGGCGAGAACGGGCGAATGTTGGGCGCCGACTTCCCCCGCGCGCTTCACGCGCTGCCCGTCATGCGGCACGGGCACAGCGTCACCGACCTCTCCTAGGCCCCCGCCGCCGGTACTGCCACAGACCACCGTGAAAGACGATGGGCACATGCGCAACACGATGGTCGCCGCCGCTGAAGTATGAACAAAATAACGTATCTTGGGAAGAAGGGCACAACTGCATGTAAACGGCAAATTAACTTTTCATGTTTAGGCTTCCAGAAAGACTTCGATTTCACAGGATGGTTATCTCAAAAAAGAGAACGGGTCCTGAGAAACCAAAACAGGTCGTAACCCTAACGTACACAGTCGTAATGTCCCACTATGCAGGGCCTTGTTGAATAGCCACAGTGGCGCACACCTATAACCTAGCACCGTGGAGCCGTAGATTTATGGATTGCGCAGGTTTGATCGTGTGTCTGAGAGCCAGTGGTTTAGCTATTGGATTTACAGGCGGTGAAACTGTACCAAGGCCCGCAGGCTGAAGAGTCCCAGCCGCCGGGCTACGGATAGGGTGGAAAATGGACAGGTGGGGACCCATTTTAATATTTGCAACAGGGCCCATGACAACCATGCTTCATAGTTGATGAGAACTTACAACTTGACACGATATGGCAGTAAAGCAAGTGGGTTCCTTAAATGTTGTGTGTGAAATGTTTCAATGTTATCCCCATGTATGTGTGGGTTTTCTATTGGTAGTCTGGATTCTTTCGACATTGACTTGATCCCTCTTCACTTTCTAAAGGGTGGTCCAGATGTCTTAAGACCCCCATTTAATTCTCTAAACCATAATATTTTTAAAGTATGGTCTATTTAAAACAAAAATGAATATGCAAAGGAAAGAAAATGTTCAGGGTCGATTAATTGGCGAGTCACAAGATATCTGGACCACCCTGGAGAATAGCAGTGGCTGTCCTACAGACATCGGCATGTGGAATTCCCCCATTGGGCCCTCACTGCATTGCCACCTAATACCCATGCCATTTGAGTGTGTGGAGAAAACACGACCTGAGAAAATGGATACATTCGTGCATAATGAACCCAGCGATCCGACTCATTCCCGGCCATGGCTAACATTAGTGGTGGGTGACACTGGTTTTTCACACTCCCTTCATCAACCCGTACAAACCAGTGTGGTAAAGTATGGTCAAACAACCCCACGACTGATATGGCATGGGGAGGCCTCCACGAGTAACGGATTTATAAACGATGGAAAATTGTTATAATTTGTTAATGCCGATTGCTCGGTGTGCTTCTCCGCAGGTTTCGACGCTGCCTGGCCGCCTGAAAGGATCGCGAGCCTGCACACTGCACCACCGTTAAAAGACCAACCCGGGCAAAGGCTTCAAAGACAAACACTACAACTAAAAAGAAACACCTTTTTTCATGCCTTCGATAGTCCTCACAAAAGCGTCCGCCTTTGAAAACAAATGTGCATCGAGAAAACAAAACACGATTGTACAAAAATGTGCTCGCCTTGAGAGACAAAAGTGTGGCAGATTCGTGAATTTGTTTGGATGGGTGAGTGGGGCGGTTAGCGGCTGTGGGACGGTTATCTTATTTAGGTTGGGTCTTTGAGGCGAGGGTCAGGAGATCCGGGGAATGTCCCCTTTAGCATGGACAAAAAATCTATCCCAAGTTTACCGAGCATCATCGTCTCAAGAGGCCCTTCTAGTAACATCGGTTAATTCATAGGACCTCATGGTTATGGCACCGCAAGTTACTTTAGGGGGTGTTGAACAGCCCAAACGGTAATATCTATTGTATGAGAATAGTGAACAATCACATTAATCCACTGTGGGATGTTCATACGCACCCTTGCGGTTGCACCACACTGGCCTCAAACACAGGTACAGGAATTGTGCCTCTGTACCATTAACATTTTGAAAATGGCAAATATCACGCTCGTGATTAGCCTAGTGAAATGTGTGTGTGTCACTTAAGTACAAAACAGTAACTGGTCCAGCGTTTTTGAAACGGGCCTGAACATCTGCTAATTTAAAAAAATGCTTTTCTAGGCTAGTCGAAGAGCAAGGTTGCACCGTCAAAACTAACAAAACCTGGGCGAAGCCTGCGACAGGTCTTGGTGATATTGAGAGGGTACCTTTAAAAAAGGTGGACATGGGACCCACTGCTAAGGGATGCCTTTCTGGGGCAGGAGTAATAACAATATACTGTACATTTTTTTAAAACTTTAAAAAAAATGAAAACTAACAAAAAAATATAGAACATTATTTCCAAAAATACTAGTTAAAAGTGTTTAGTTTTTGGAATAATTATATAAAGGTACCGACACGAACGCACTCTCACACCCATCTCACACTCCCATTTACGATGCTTGCATGAACTTTTACTTGGAAGTTTTAAATGGGCAAACGTTTACCACGTTAAAGCACTCTCGTAGCTTTCATTACTTTGGAACAAAATTATAACTATGAAATGGATATTTGTTCTATTTTCGTTGTTTGAATTTTGTCGACTGTACAGCAAAAAGAGCCCATGGGATTATTTAACGGGTCACCTGTTTTGAGCTGTTTGGTGTCCTCCCATAAGTACAAAAAAAGGCATTTGCCAAACATCCTAAAATACAGCACCCTTAAAATAGTCATGAGACCCAGTGAGGCTTTCTGGGTAGCTAAAACAATATTAATATCTTACAGGATGTTGCTTAAAATCCTACAGGGTGTTGCAGATATGACACTCTTTTTTCAGTCTCCTTAGGACCAACGGGAGAGGGTGACCATGATAAACCCTGGCCTGAAGTCCTGCCTGAGAAAAAGCCAGAACGATATTTGTGGGTCCCCAAACCCATGTTGTGTGGCTCCTGAATCCCTGGGCTCGCCTCATTCCCGATCCCCCTGGCTCCATGGCCTGCGTATCCAGTCTAGTCTGGCCAACTGGTCCCTGACAAACAGGGCTCGCTTTACAGACCTTACAGACTAGGAGCTACGTTCATAATGGCCAGTGATGGGGTGGGGTAATCATGAGGGGTGAGAATTGTGGTGCAGTCAGTCTTCTTTGCTCTTTTATCTGCTTTATTGGTGCTTTTGTGACTTGTAAAATTAATAACAATGGTGAAAAAGGCTTCTTAGGATTCGTTGCGGGTGATTCTTTTGTTGAGTTATTGGAGGTAAAAGGTATCATTTGAGACTAATTTTCTTTCAAAATAATTATACTACTGATAGCTATTACTGTGAAGAAAACTTAAGTGTTAAGTTTAAGCATCCATCTCACACCCCAAGATGTGCATTATTTGAGAGAGAAATGTTTAACAAGCATTATAACGGTGTTATCAATAACAGTATTGGTATGATTATTGCTGCGATTCCGTATTGAGATGACTCCACTCTTCAGATCTCACAGTGCTTGTAAGTGGTGCTTGGATTTCGTAATGCTGATTGGACACTCGCACCCTCACTCTGGCTGGGCTCACCCCCCCCCCCCCCCCCTCAGCTGCCATGCGTTTTAAGGTTTTAACACTCACGATATGACTTTATTTTTCGTCTCTCGGGTGACGCGAGTGTTCGGATCCCTGCGCTGCCGAGTCTCGTGTGACCACAGCCTTGGGGGTGGTGACTGAACTGACTCAAGCGGGTGACTGCAGACTTATATCTCTAGGTGTCTAGAAGTCCCTAATGTAAAGATCTCCAGGCATCTAGGTTCCTACGCATCTGAAACCACAGGACTCTCTGCATTTAGATCTGCACGGAACTTGGGATTTGTATTGATGACCACGTATATATATATATATATGGCTAGGGCTTCTTGGCTCTTCCATGTCTTGACCTCCAGGCATCTATGTTCCTAAATATTTAGATCTCCAAGCCTCTAGACCCCACCAGAGGCCTTCTTAAGGCTTATCGGCCCTTCCACATCGAGATTTCTATGCCCCCACCTTCCTTTAAATCAAGACCTCCAGTTCTTTAGGTTAATACACACCTAGACTTCCAGGTCTCTTGCCCCCCTAGTCTAGTCCTCCAGGCCTCACTTCCATACCTCTAGGATCCAACCAGATCAAGACATCCAGACCCATAACCAAATGTCTCGACATTCAGCCCTCCAGACCTACAGGCCCCACTACATCTGAAGCTCCTGGAATCTAGATCTTGTCTCCCCAGGCATCTATAGTTTCAGGCCTCACAATTAGCCTCTAGATTCCCACAATTAAAGAGCTCCACATTTGCCGAAGGCCCCAGAGCTTGGCTTCTGCACCAGCAGGCGTCTTTTAGATGTTGCTGCCATCACCATCCAGGTTTGCAGACATCCCCTTACGATAAAAAATATATATATTTTACGAAAGTAACTAAAAACATATACTTTATTTGTAAATTCATACTCTGCATGGGTATTCATACTGTACTTACAAATCTAGTATGGCCCTCGTGCCTTCTGCCACTCGTGGTGGTGCTGCTCCTGCCATGCAAACTCTTCCCCCAGGTTCCGTGGAATCTCCAAGTGCTGACTCGTATGAGGGCAAAGCGCCTTTTGGGCGCTGTAACGATGTCCTCTGAGAAAATAAACCCGAGTGACTCAAACAAACCGACCATTGGTGGATTGAGATGCAGAGCAAAAGTTACCTGGCATTTGGGTTAAGTACGGTCTCATTTGGAGTGTAGTGATTTAACCCGGATTCTAACCCCTAATCCTGATCCTAACTGAAGGGAAAATACTGTTGCAGTATGAATCCCCTTGCAGAGTATTACTTTTATGACACATTTCAAAGCCTACACCAGGTAATTCCATACGAGTCTGCATCCATCCTATGCAAGATAAGGTTTCAGACCAATACTAGTCTGAGTTTGAATCCCATACCACTCTGAATATTATTATCAGGGTTATGGGAAAGCGAGTTCTTTGGTGGCATTACAGCACTTCCCATTGATGGGGGAGGGGTGGGGGTCAAGGTTCAGGGGGTGGGGGGGGGGCACAGATTTCCCACCCCTCACACAGAAGGGCAAATAGCTGACAAAATTAATCAATACACTGTATAATCCACAATTCATATCCATTTAAACTCTCAGTTTTATTAAATAGCGACAATAAAAAAAACTACTTGGATAATTAAATCCACCATGTAGAATTTTAACTTGATATATTTTCTCAATTAAATTAACTAAAGCTAATAATACTAATTGAGCTAAATTGTATTTAACATTTTGGAACCCGAGGTTGCAGCGCTAGTCAGGAGTACGGGAGGCCGGGATACGTGAAGGGTGTGCAGTCCTAGTCCTTGCTGTAAATAATCTGCCTCACGCTGACATCACCACCATCACTGACATCATCATCACCATTGATTATCATTATTATTAATTAACAATGACGTTAACATGAATTATTAACTGGAATAAAGTATTGCTTTCTTAAAGCACGTGTTGTGTTTACTTATTTGTTGCACATTTACACAAAGGACTTGGGGACCGTGGTGATTTTGAACCCAGTTACCCGAGTTCAATTGGCACCCATTCTAATGTCAGTGATGATATATTTCACCGCTCCTGAGCCCTTCATCTCACCAACCTGCACAGCTGAACCGGCGTGGTGAAGTATGATCAAATAACCCCCCATGACCAACACTGGCATGGGGAGGCCTTCATCCATGGTGACAAGGAAAGCGGTGACCTGGCATGAAAATCAGTACCAATGAGACCCGTGTCCTACCGATGCTATTGTGTTTGATCTGAAATCACGGGCGATACTGAGGAGACTGGAACAATTCTACATGGGTTGTCAATGGCCTCCGATTAGCACGGTTGGCTATGTACGAAGTTCAACGTACAAGTTCGCTTGGTAGAAAGTGGATCGACTTTTTAAGCAACATGGACGTCATTCACGACGCGATTGGACATCGCCAACTCGCGTTCATCGCACGCGTCACAACGTTTTGCTCATAAAACCATCATGCTCACCATTGACATCATAAAGACTTAAGGCTCACCACTGAGGTCAGATCGGGCAGATTGTCCTCACCGACCTGGTGGAGGACTCGTGGTTGCCCTTGCATACCCTGGGATCCATCAAATAGCCAATTACTCCGGAGCCTGCTGCTGCTGTAAGAGGCTTGGGATGTGGTCATAGGCAGAGGTCATCGCGGATCAATACAACAAACCCGGCTGTCCAAGACTCAATTTACTGATTGCTAGCAACCATAGAGCACTCGGCTCTCAACCAAAATATCGCAAACTCAAATGCCAGTCGTGGGTCACCGCACCCTATCAGCCCGTTAGGGTCGATAATATGAGCGCCACTTTTTCGGGATACCGACAGTGATTGTTTTCCTACGGCTATACTGGCAGATGCCACGGGAATGTGACATTTGCCCCCAATGGCCCCGGAATTGAGCTCTGCCCCACGTGAATTTGAACAGGCACAACGTCGGCCCACCGAGAAGTCCGTTGTGCCGTGTACACGGAGCGATGGCAAATATCAGTAAAACTTTTAGGCAATCAAATTTTCAAAAGACAATGAGCAGCAGCGTTGGGAGAAACGGATACATTTGGCTCTCGCAGGAGCTCATTAGTGAACCATGCCTGGCTACAGACCGTCAATTAAAACCCAGAGTATCGCTGCACGCTTGCAGCCCTTAGTCATTAATCAAATAACCAGGGCAAAAAAGCCTCCCCCAGCGATGGGGGTTGTTTGAACATACTTCACCATGCTGGTCAGTCCGGGTTGATGAAGGGACGTGTCTAGGAGCGGTTCGGATATCACTTGCCACTGATGTTAGCCGTGACCACGACGCCGGGTCTGCTGCCCCCTCCCCCCCCCCTCTTCTGGATATCGTTGCTCTAATGGGCTCATCAGGGAACTGTGCCCCAGCCGTACCGACATAGAGAACGGTCATAAATTGTCAATGTTCCTTCAGCTCGGGTAGTAATAAGGCACCGTAATGCCTTACCGAAGCAGCATTAAGGTCATTTAAAGTACATAGTGTTCTATGTATAGACGCATCTATACTACAGGGGCATCTAATAGATGGAAGCCTGATGCAATGAATCTATATGTGGGTTTCCTCTGGGTACTCCAGCTCCATCCGTATGCACAGCTCAATGAAAAATGGGTTTGGGTGCTTCGATAGACGCTGCTGGATAGTGTTAGCGCGCAAGGCCGCCGGGCTCATGGACCATTTCTGTTCATCTGACAATGAGGGCTTGGAGTTGTTTCGTTATTCATTACCCATCATGCTCCACTATCGACGACCAGCCTCCCTGATTGTGCACAACCTCACCAGGTCTCAGAAGGTGAGCATGGTTGTTCATCCTGGATAGTGCCTGGATGGGCGATTGCCATGCATAGCCGGTGTAATAGGCTGCAGAGTTATGAAGTGGGCAGCAGAGTGCGGCGTCGAAAAAATAAATTGTTGTACTTTACTTTTATGGTGCCACATATGCGATCCCTGCCTTCACGACCTGCACTGACCAAAGTGCGATGAAACGTGGCGAAGTAACCCCCACGGCCAGCAGTGTGGCCGAGGGCCTTCCTGCACGAGTGGAGTGACAAGGCCGTGCGCGTACAATGGTCCACAACAGCACGTAAGTGGCATTTTATTGACGCAGCACAGGATTGTTTTTGTTGTTGTTTACAGGGAGTGCTCTTGCCAATAAAGTTTAAACGAAGAGTGTTTGTTTCGCAAGCCTGACTGCTGCTAGTTGAGACCCAGAAGCTCGAAATCGGTCCAGTTTGCTGAAACATGCTTCTGGATGAAAACATATTTTATGTGGATAGAGAATTGTGTTCATTCACGGTCCTTTGTCAATCCACTGCTGGATGAAGGCCTCCTCCCCACGCCGTGTTCATCGTCCAGATTGTTTGGTCATATTTCACCACATTGGTCAGTGCGAGCTGATGAAGGGAGGGGGAGACCAGGAGCGGGTCAGATATTACCCCCCACCGATGCTTAAGCATGGCTGAGAATTAAACCCAGGTTGCCGCCGGGGTCATAGCAGTAGCTCGTCAATCACTGTGTCACCGCTCCACCCCGGAGATACAAAAGGTCAATGTATTTTATAATACCCATAATTATCCCCGTACGTTTATAGGCTTGGGCTCTAAGGAGGAGCGTGGAGGATCTGGGGAGTGAAGAGGCGCAGGGAGGAAGGTGCGGAGTTAACACACACTTAGCGACACCACGGACACATGGAGAGGATGCCAAGGATGGTGATGATGGTGGAGGTGGTGGCGAATGATTTATTGTGATTTTTCAGCAATTTTGGTTGTTTTGTCGGTGATGACGCTGGTGATGTTTATAATGTCAATGATGATGATGTGGATACTGGTGGCTAAGGTGATATTGGTGCTGACAGAGCTAGATCGAGGTATCTTTGCTCTTGGGACACCAGAGTAAAAAAAGCTACCGCCTACCCCCTCGCACCCTACCCTTACAAGGGTGAATCTAGGTCAGATGGGGTGAATTTAGGTCAGATGGAGAAAACTGAAGGTAGAAAAAAATATTAAGCACAGCAATTAATTCATTTTATATTCTTCATTTTAATTCAAATAACATGATAATGTGAGTAAGCTGTCCTACTTTCTTAATGATAACATTAATGGGTTTTTTTTGCGTGTGTGGACCACTCTTGAGTTTTGGGCCCTGGGCAAATGTCCAAAATTCACCCCCATCCCTGAATCCAGCCCTGGATGCTGGTGCTTATGCAGTTGAATTTGTAGAAGATGAGATGATTATGACGATGATGATTATGCCACCAATTATGTTTGTGATGTTGTTGCTGATATCATTGATGCCGGATATATTTGTCACGTTCCTTATTAAATGCTAACGGCGATACTCCTAGAGATGTTGCCGATGATAGCACTTATAATTTCACGAGCGACGATGCTAATTGTGATGTTAGTGATATTGACAATGATATAGGTGAAATTGCCGGTATTTTTGGTGATGTTTGTGATGTCGCACTTTAATTTGCTAGTGCTGCTACTGCTGATGCTGCTGCCGATGCTTGCTGGTGATGCTGGTGATGTCAGATGTTGCCGGCCATTCTGCCGATGATGCCGCTTGCTGATGACGTTGCCTCTGATGTTGATAGTAACGCTTCAACTGGTGATGCTGCCGTCCGTGATGTTGCACGCGCTGCTGATGTTGCTGTTACTGACGCTCCTGCCGCCGCTGCCGCCGTTGCCACTGTCCCTGCCACCGCCGCCAGTAATTCGTCGGCATCGCCGCCCGGGATAAGGTCGGCGACTCCGATGGCGAGATCCGTCACTCCTCGGGTGGTGCGGTGATGGTGAGGATCGTGGGAGTCGCGCTGCCCAGGGAGGAGACGATCCCGCACACGGCCGTCTCCAGCGAGGTGAGGCGGGCGCGCGTCGACGCCACGCTCGAGCCCTGCTGCGCCAGCAGGCGTGCCAGGCGCGTGTGCACCCCGTCCAGCAGCGTCTCCAGGCGGGACACCTGTCACGAGACATGCGATGGGGGGGGGGGGGGCAGACAGGACGGGGGACACACATGCGAGGGAGGGACGAGCGGGAGACACACGCGGAGACACACAGAGACGCACTGTCCAGGACCGGTTGCACGGTGTCCTCATCCTATGTTCTCCATTTCCTCTCTATGGTACCTCGGTTTGCTTTTCCCGTTTCTCCTTTCATCGTGATGTCCTTGTGTCCCTCTCCACCCTACCATAGCCCACTGTGTGCTCCCCGTGTTCCACGTCCCCCAAACGCGCCCGATCCTGTACCTTCTGGTCGAGTGTCTTGGGGTCGGGCCCCACATTGGTGCACTCCTCGTCGATTAGGCCGTCCTTCATGAGGATGGCTTTGCCCTTCTCCTCCAGGGCCTGCACGGGACACACAGACAGGACACGGTTCATTCTGCGGTGCACTAATTACACAGTCGATATATGAAGTACACGCACAGTACATATGTAGCGAGTCCAACTGAGTCGCAGACGTTGTCTTGGGAGCAACACTATTTATTTCACCAACACAACATCACACAACCTACACTTAGGTGTTGAATGCCCATCTAGCCACGCTACGGCAGAACTAGACACGGTTCACTATCCCGGCCCGGACCACAAACTGGGTCCCGGACCACGTGGCTAGAGGCTTCTTTTACCCGACGTGGATCTTCTTCACCAGCAACCCGAAGAACCCCGAGCCCCTCACGAGACCCCGTTATATCGGCCTGGGCTGGGGCTGGCTCCGCCCCTCGCCCCGCCCACCTTCTAGATCTCTCGAGCTCTTTCCCAAGGCTCCCGAGAGCTATTTTATACCACGTGACCGCCCAGCGGCCCCCGTCCACTGGTGGCCCCCCTCCAATATAATCCGGTCACGTGTCGGCAGGTCAACCAGCGCATCATGCCCCAACGTAACGGGAGCCCGCGCCGCACACTGCTTGCGGTGCTGACCAGCGCTCACCCAAGCCCCGCTAGGGCTGGTACTACGCCCAGTAACCGGGCTACACATAATGCCAACACATTATCCGCCGTGGCTTCGTAAGCCCGGCACCACACAGTGACAATCACAGTCACTACACATATGTGTATGTTTAACTTTTTTCGCACTGTATGTTGCCAACCGTGCAAATTGGAGGTGTACATACATACCACCAGACACACATACACACACGCAGTGCAATCATGACATACACAGAACGTACATGGGAGCACAAAAACAAAGATCCCCCGTATAGCCTAAACAGATTGTTTGGGCAAGTGCTGTAAGCGAGCATTTTAGAATGCCAACACAGCACACGGGAGGATGGGTGGCCAGCGCCACGCCCAGCCGCCTTTGTCTCCCCAGTGGCGATGTTTACACACCGAGCCAGGTACTTTCTTGAGGCTGAGTCGACAAGAAAGTACTCGCACACACTCGCATGCAATAGACGCACACGGAACGCACGGTACTTGCACAAAGTACACACTGACACAGTACACACACACACACACGGCACAGGATACCTGGTAGCATCACTGTGAGAGTAGCTGTGTAAATACCTGTAAGGGGCCGTCCATAAATGACGTCACGCGAGTTTGGACGATTTTTGACCCCCCCCCCCCCCTAGTCACACGGTGTCACAAAAAGTCAGACCTCCCCTCAAATATGACGTCACAAAGCTCTGCCCCTCCTCCCCAAAAAAAACATGCTTCAAATCGCTCTAAACTATTGTCATTGTAGTGCGTATTTAATGCGGCGCTGCACTCTGACGTTGTAGGAGAAACCATTTATTAAAAAGTCTATTTAATAAAGCAGAACGTGTTGTCTATATTTATTTAAAGTTGCGCATTTTGATGTGACGTCACATTTCTCAACACCCCCCCCCCCTCGTCACAAATGTCTGACCCCACCCCCCCCTAGGTGCGTGACGTCACTTATGGCCGGCCCCTGAGTGCGAGTGTGCGAGTACCTGCTTGGCGTCTGGGTACTCTGTGAGTACCTCCATGAGGTCGTCCTTGGACAGGCAGTAGAGGTCCGAGTACCCAATGCTCACGATGTTTGCTGTGCGCCGGTTTCCAGACTTACTCCCTACACACAAAGACAAAGATCCCCCAGAGAGGCTGAGCCGACTGTTGGGGCAAGTGCTGTGAGCGAGCACCTATGAAGGCGGGCACGGCACACGAGGGGGTGGGTGGCCAGCACGACGCCCGGGCAGCCTTTGTCTCCCCAGTGGCGATGTTCTTACACACCACACCAGGTACTCGTTTGAGGCTGAGTCGACCTAGGGGAGGCCCAGGACCGGTTCAGATAATCGTCACCGGTGTTGTTGGCCGTGAGCAGGAATCAAACTCGGGTCGCCGGTTCCGTAGCGCAGCGCGCGAACCATTGCACTACCGCTCCCCAGAAACACACACGCACGCACACATACACACACGCACGCACGCACACACACATACGCATGCACACACACACATGCACACACGCACACACGCATGCACACACACGCACACACACACATGCACACACATTCACACACATTCACACACGCACACACACATGCACACGCACATACACACACGCACACACACACGCATGCACACGCACATACACACACTCGCACGCACATGCACACACGCATTCACACACACACATGCACACACACATTCACACACGCACACACACACATATGCACACACGCACACACACACACGCACACACACATGCACACACACACACACGCATGCACACACGCACACACACATTCACACACGCACACACACGCATCCAGTGACTCAATTGGAACACGCAGCAGCAATCATCGACCCCCCTCTTCCCCAACCGCGAACACGTGACAGGGCCCTCCTGAGAAAGAGTTGCGAGACTCAGCGAGGCTTTCTCGGGTAAACAGGGATAATAATAACATAACATTGATACATCTACAGAGACATAGATCTCCCTAAAAGCCTCAGTCTCAATATATACATACATACAAAAGACAAAGACCACCCGTATAGCCTTAATATACTGTTGGGACAAGTGCTGTTTGTGAGCAACTGTGAAGGCCGGAACGGCTGTGTGGCCAGCCCCACACCCAGTCACCTGTATCTCCCTGTTGTGTACGCACTGCACAAAGTAATCATTTAAGGCTGAGTTGACCAAAAGGAGGCCCAGGGCCGGTTAGATATAATCACCACTGATATTAGCCATGGTTGAGAATCGAACTCTGGTGACGGGGGTTCGTAGCGAGGTGCACTAATCACCGCTCCACCACTCGTACTTACACAAACATACACAAGTTGGTAGCACACAAACCCGGTGAGAATGATTTGTTTCATAGTGTGCAATCATAAAATAAGCTGCATTGTTTGAGTGATGTGAAGCCTTCATAGACGTTGCCCTCCACCACCCTGCCACTGTTGACCTCATCAGGAGTTCCAAATAAATGAAGACTGCATTGCAAATGCACATGGGTGACCTTGGCTTGCACATTTCCACCCTGCAATGTTGTCCTGTAACCAGAGGTCGCAACCGGGTACCCAATACCCGTACCCTACCCGATACCCGGCTACCCGTACCCGGCCGGGTAGACCGTGAGTCACTGGTGAGTAACTGTTTGTCACTCATTTCCCAACGTCTTGTCTCTTCTCACAATTCAAGTTCCTAGAATCAACCCACCCGCGCCTGCAACATGGCTTCATCCCAGAGGTCGCAATCAGGTACCCGATACCCGTACCCTACCCGATACCCGGCTGGGTACGGGTACCCGTTTGCGACCCTGGTGCGGCCGGGTACGGGTACGGGTAAGGAATCAAAACCCGTTTGCGACCTCTGCCTGTAACTGCTGCCACTACTGACGGTCTCGGGATGTGGTCGTCCTGGCATAAGGGCAGTTTGAGCTCAATGCGCTCACCAGCTGAGCCTGTTCGTGTCGGATTTACCCACTCATGCCCGGTCACTGCTGCTCTCTGGTGGCGGTATGATTAATTAAAACAATTATTCGTAAATCCACTGCCGGATGTCAAAGCCTCTCCGTGCCATGTCGCTCATGGCGGTTGTGTGACCATACTTCAACATGCTTGTCCATGTGCGTTGGTGAATGGGGTGGATAGACAAAGAACCGATTCAGATATCAGTCGCCACTGATGTTAGCTGTGGCAAGACTCTGGTAATCGTGTTCTTAGCGCAGCATCTCAGCTTTTTTTTTAAACGAGGACAGATCTCACAGGTCATGCATAGTTCATCATCATCACCACAGTTCCTTGGTTCCCTCCGGCAAGAATGAGCCCCAATTTGACCCTTTAAGATGAAATATATGCAAATGTTATGCCTGACATGTTGTTAGACATAGGAGGATACATTGATACGTATAAACAAAATAGACAAAGGTCCCCGCATAGCCGGTATAGGCCGTTGGGGCAAGTTCTGGTCGCGAGCACATATTAAGGCTGACACGACAATTGAAGGTGGATGGCTTAGCCAGCACCACACACGAGTTGCATTTGCGTCCCCATTGCTGATGGTGGTAGCGATGGTCCTGAGGGCGATAACAGTGGTAGTGACCTGCTGGTGGTGATGTGATGCTGGCGCTGCTCATGGCGATGTTAGTGATTGTTGGTAGTGATGGTAGCAGTGTGACAGTAGTGATGGTGTTGGCGATGATGGTATTGATGCTATGATGGCAGTGATAGATCCACCCTTGATGTTGAGGATGCTGATTTCTCCAAAGTAGCTTCCTGAAGACAGAACCACGAACTGCTTGAGCCCATCATCTGATACCACAGCCAGACGGCCGTCTGTGCGCACACACACACAAACAGTGTACATAGTGTGTCTGTGCATTATACTTGTGTAGTAGGTTCAACTGAGTCGCCTCTTGGAGGCAACACATTTAATTAACACCAACACACGGGGTAACTGTCCCTTAACAGAATAACAACCTATGGGGTGACCACCAGGCTAACTTCACTAATTACACCGTAACAAGCTACTACAGACCGAACCACAGCTCAGCTCCAGGTCCACGTGTTGGAGACTCGATATAACGTAGACGAAGGTTCCTTCAGGATGAACAACAACGCCGGCCCCTCTGCGACGTGGCCGGCTCCGCCCTTGGCCACGATCACCTTCCAGAACCCTCGAGCAGGATCTCGACCCGGACCACGTGACCACCCCTAGCTCCCACTTGGGGCCCCTGTGTAGACTTTACTGGTCACGTGCCCTCTCGGATCAACTAGAGTGCCATGGCCTTTAGTAACCCCTTTCTTACGGCCGGCACTTCCACACCCTATCCTGTAGGGCTGGCACTGCACGCCAAGCGTGGTGCCACTCAGCGCAATCATTCAGCGCTCACTGAGCCCCTCTAGGGCCGGTACTACACCCACGTCAAAGTGGTGGAGTGACATCCAGCGATGTCACTGCACTTGTGTACTGATGTGCACGCACACAAACGCGTACACATACTAAACGCACACTCGTGCACATGTACATGAGCACATACATATCAGGTAACCCTTGAAAATTAGACTGTCCTGGTCTCTCGAGTACCCACCTGGTTAAACAAATAAAATTGAAACAAACATGCCTACAAAGATGAAGGCCTCCTTGTAGCCTATGTATCTGACTGTTGGGGCAAACACTGTTCGTGTGCCCCCATTCAGGCCGGCATGGGGCATGCGGTGACAGTGCGGCCAGCTCCACACCTGGCCGCCAGGTACTCATTCAAGACTGAGTCGACCCAGGGGACGACCAGTTCAGATTTCACTCACCATTGACGTGAGCCATGGCCAGGAATCAAACTTTGGCCCGTAGCGCAGTGCGCCAACCACTTCCCCACCGCCACAGACGTGTATACACACAAGGCACGTGTGAACACACACGTGATAATGGACCAGCCCCGTCACCCAGCCCCCACCTTTGACGATGTACATCTCTCGCCCCACGTCTCCCTTGCGACAGATGTACTCCCCGGGGCCAAACACCTGCGGCTTCAGCTTTAGAACGAGTTCAATGAGCAGCCCTGCCTCGCAGTCCGCAAAGATTCGCACCTACGGACACGCGGAGGCACGAGGAGGAGAAACGGGGGAACAAGCGGGTTGACACACCCATTGGGACATGCGAAGATGCACCACTTTGGGCGTGTTGACAGAGATACACGTGGAAATAAGTGTGGGCATGCTAAGGTAGACACCGGCCCCCCGCAATCCCACCTTCTTGATGGTCTCCATGTGCACGTTTGAGGCCACCTCCGCGCGGAGCCGAACGGGCAGAGAGGCGAGCACGGCCGCCTCGTCGCCCGCCTTGCCGTACGCCCACACGTGGTCGAAGTAAGCGACGACGCGCTCCTGCAGGGACCGCGTCACCCCCCGCAGACGCATGTAGCGCTTCACCCCGTCCACGCGGGTCTGATGAACAGACCGGTGGGGCACACGCCGGAGGAGACACAACGGCACACGGGAAGATACAGCGCTTCACCCCATCGACGTGGGTCTAATGTCGCACACTGAGGTGGACTTTGCAGCCTCCTCAACCATGGAGCCATGAACCGCGACTGCTCCATGTGTCTCTGCCCATCTGCACACGTCTGTCCTTCACTGCGTGTCAGTTTTGTGTCTCCGTATGTTTACGTCACTCCACGCGTGCCTATTTGTGTCCCACGTCTCTGTGTGTGCGCGTGTGTCCGTCTCTGTGAGTGTCTCCGTGCGTCTTTCAATCCGAGGCGGACTTCTGTAGCCTCGTCAACCCCGTGGCCAGGAACCACCTCCACCCGCCGCTTGACCGAGGAACAACCACGCGGGGGGTTGGGAACCCTGACCTGGAAATCTGCGCGTGCCGCGTTCATATTGGAGATCATGGCGCCCACGTTGCCGACGATGGTAGCGAAGATGAGGACCCCGACGAGGAAGTCGCACACCACAAACACAAACTCCTCGTCGCGCGCCGGCGGCGGGGTCTCCCCGATCGTCGTCAGCGTTAGCGTCGACCAGTACAGGCTGAACACGTACCTGCGCCATGGCAACGGGGTTACTGTGGTGATAAGGTAACCATGGGTAACATGTGTAACACCGCTACTGGCTGAATATGTACCTGCGCCATGGCAACGGGGTAACCGTGGTGAAGGGGTAACCATGGGAAACATGTACTTTTTATCCACATTGTCCTGTCTCCAGCGCATTGCTTTCCTCCCTGTGCCGTACCAGTTCGGGAACTGACGCAACAGTCCAATATTATTGGCTTTAGCATGAATTACGCATGCTAAATAATCAATTATTTGGTCAGCAAATCAATGCACGTATGGTTTGGTTCAATTATATCAATCGATGCATCGTTGTGACTCTAGTTGCCATAACCCAGGTAAATATTCAACCTGCGCTGATAATACCTGTGTAGTGACATCGTGGATGTCACTGTGTAATGCCGGCCCGAGAGGGGCACGGCGTGCGGTGTATTGACATCGCGGACACCCCGTATATGTGGGTGTAGTACCGGCCGTAGAGGGGCTCGGTGAGCGCTGAATGATAGTGCTGAGTGGCACCACGCTCAGCGTGCAGTGCCGACCCCTACAGGATCAGGTGTGAGGGTGCCAGTCACGGAATGGGGTTACTAAAGGCCGTGGCACTCTGGTTGACCCCGGAGGACACGTGACCGGTAAAGTCTACACAGGGGCCCCAAGTGGGGGCTAGGGGTGGTCACGTGTCGGGTCGAGATCCTGCTCGAGGATTCTGGAAGGTGGTCGTGGCCAAGGGCGGAGCCAGCCACGCCACAGAGGATATAAGACGAGGGACCGGGGTTCGGCGTTGCTGTTGTTATCCTGAAGAAGTCTACGTTCTACGTCCTGAAGAGTCACCAACACGTGGACCCGGACCCATGCTGTGGTCCGGTCCGTTGTAGCTAGTTACACCACCATAGGTTGTTATCTTGTTAGCCCCGTGTGTTGGTATAATAAATGTTTAACACGTGTTGCCTCCAAGAAGTGTGTATGCGACTCAGTTGAACTCACTATACCTGCATTCCTGTCTTAACTGAATGATGTGTAAGTATAAGGTTGCATGTACGTGTGTAAACTATCTGCATTTGTGTGCTGTATACGTACTTGCGCATGAGATGAGAGTACTCAGGGATGTTGACATCTGGATAAACCCACTGATCAGAGCCAAACCCGATAACCTGCACACGAGAGATGACAACATCATCATCAACATCCACTTCATCATCGGTGTCAATAATATCATACTCATCATTATCATTGAAAACATCGCTATAATGGTCATCATCGCCATTGACGAGTGTCCTCGAGTGGACAGTCTACGTAGAAGAGGCTTAGCTTCAGGTTCCCTTGTTCCAAATGCTGCCTCACTCCCCAGGTCTCCTAGCGGCACAGATATCCAGGTAACCCTGCCTCTCAGAGCACCATATTTTCTAAATCCCGTCACTAACCTCGTAGGTCAACTTGTCCTCGAGTCTCTTGTCCCCTGGTTTCCCACATCCCCTCAATCTTAGAACCCTCAATTCTGCAGGGACACCCAGACCTCCAAGTCTCCCCCAGATCCCCATGTATTTCCTAGGTTCCCCTCTTCTGAAATCCCGTTATCTCCCACGTTCCGTCATCTCTCCCAGGCGCCCTCATCTGTAAAAGGTCCCCCTGTCTCTCCAGTCCCAGGGCTGCAGGGACCAACGGAGTAGCGTGGTTGGTGTGTGGCCTGGTGTAAGGAATGAAATGGGGCCCCCTGTTGCAATTTCCCACCCCACTCTCTTGATAGCCCAGCACCTAAGCCCCTCCAGCCAGTGGGGCCCCAGTGCATGTTGCACTGCCTGCACACCAATCATTCGACAGCTACACCGCCACCGCGGAGAGACCTTGGAGATGGCGAAGTAGATGCACGCGTTCCAGTGGATGATCACCACGATGTAGAGCACGAGGTTGGAAATGCGGAAGAGGTTGGGGAAGTTGGTGCGCGTCTCCGTGCGCTGGAAGAACTCGGACATGCGGTAGATGCGAACCACGCGGTTATAGCGCAGCTCCGGGAAGTCCGGGCCGAGCTGGGACAGCACAGATTTTCACGGGCACTCTCCAGAACTCTCCAACACTCTCAAGTACTCTACATTCACCCCAAAACTCTCCAGTACTCTCAAGTACTCGACATTCTCTCCAGTGCCCTCAAAAACTATAAAACTCTCCAGAACTCTACAGCACCCTCCATAAATCGACACACTTTCCAGTGCTCTGGGCACTTTCATGGACCTCTCCAGAACTCTCCAGAAATCTACGAACTTTTAGCAACTCTCCAGAATTGTACATCACTCTCAGTCAGTCACACTCCACATTACGAACACCCCATCAGTCACTATCATCCCACACGCCCTTTGTCACTCAAAGCTCTGCATCCTCCCTCCCAGCACTCAACTCACACGCTCCACTGCTCCTACGCTCCCCGTTGAGTACCCATATATAAGCGATGTCGGTGGGAAGGATGGAGATAATATCGAGTTTGAAGAGCCGCGTCTTCATGTAGTTTTGTCGAAGGCGCTTCAAGTCGTGCACGAGGAGACCTTGGTCCAGGAACCCTGCACAACACCACACCTCTCCATCACCGCCACACCTCGTCATGATCTCACTTGTGTGTGTGTGTAGTTTGTTATCCTTCCCTTGCACGTCCGTACATACATGCCGTATTTCCATCATCACATCTCGCCACCACCACCACCACTGTCATGTATCAGTCAGGAGGTACAATGGGTTTGAATGTGTCGGTGGGTCGTGAATGAGGTGTTAGGAGGTGTGAGGTGTTTAGTGTCATTCTTGTAGTTATATATGTCAGCGTGGTGGTTGTTGCGATTGTTCGAGTAGTTGTTCCTTTTAGTGGTAGTCATTGTAAACGTAGAATTTATAGTGCAGTCATTTACGAGCATAACGTTGGCAAAAGTGTGTCTCCTTGACTCCACTTCTAACAAGTATGCCAGTACCTCGTGTAATGCGTTATTTATATATATTATTTAAATGTTTTTTATTATTATTGAGGCCTTCTTTTTGTGTTACAGCAACACTGACCGGTGTTTTCTGATAACTGGATCAAAGAAACAAAGGCATAATATATAAATGAAGGAAACATTCAACTCACAGTTGGCGATCACAAAGTCATCGTGATGGTCAACAGGAATGAGCAACTGTACAGAAAGTGTAAGAAAAACTTAATGAAAAAAAAAAGGCTGCTGCAACGTTGGGCTCAAGATAAGTACGCGTAAAACAAAAGTCACGTGTGAGATGTGAACGGGTATGAGGTGGTGTGAGGAGGTGCAATGAGTTGAGGGTAACAATGCGGTGTGATCAGGAATGATGAGGTATGGTGTAAAGCAGTGTGATGGATGCGTTGAGGGTAACAATGCACAATGAGATAAGAGATGCGTTGCTGAGGAAGTGTGAGGAGGCGCGATGAGGCATCTATAACCTGTGCGGATGCGAACCCAGGTGTCGAGGAGGTACACCAGGTCTGACAGCAGATCCAGGGTCATCCAGGTGTAGGTGTGTTCAGTCTGCATCTCATCGAAACATGCCCTGCACCACCAACAGCAACCAACACGGCAATGGTTAAAGACACTTTTAATGATTCCCTATGTCAGTGCGATTATTTTAACATCTGCATAGTCATTGGGGCATGACCCCTGGTACTGGGTTGACATTTTTTTTCTCTCTCCAGATTTTGCTTGCAAGATGGCAGGCATTTTACCGTAGAAACGTGTGGGTTGGAACGGCTGCAGTGAATACGCGAGCGTGTTTGTGACTACAGCAGCATGGTGCCAGTGGGCACTTTAACCTCCAAACAATGTTGTTTGGAGGTTGACAGGTGGAGTAGGAATCAAGCACACATTGGCGGTCACAGGGATAAGTGTGGGAACACTTCATTCAATAATTCAAAGCAAAGTTGAATTTTTAAAGTGTGCACCCATACATTGTGGACGACCATAAATTAAACAGGCTTTGCATTTGTCACATCTTATTGGTTGAGATTCCCACGTTAAACCTGAAACGGCGATGAAACTGAAATCCATTATGAGCCAGGGAGTGTCAGACCACTGAAAGGATACAGCCAGTTTCTCCAGTCAAGAAAAAAATATATCAACCCTTTGCTAGAAAGGTTATGATGACGATGTTTGTGATATGCAGGGTCCAATAAAAACTGCATTACGGGACAATGGACACTGTCACTAGTGCTTCCGATTGTAACAAGTTGGATAACAAATTAAAGACTGATATTCATCAGAAACGCCATGGACCCTTGAAAAGGGGGAGTGGTGTTTCGGCACAGCAAATGCAATCTTACAATGCTGTGTGTGCAAATGATGGAATTGTTGGGAAACTTAAATGGGTTGATCCAGCACACAGTCCAGACCAAGGCCCCTTCTGACTCCCCATCTGTGCGGGCCTTTGAAATAAGTGCTACGCCGATGTTGGTTCTACAGTCATGAGGCCGTAAGAGCGGTGGTGCAGTCATGGCTTAAGCAACAACCGGTGACTTTTATGGTGCTGGAACGAAGAAGCATGTGCGCCATTGGGACGAGCGTGTTGTAGCCGAAGATAATTGTATGGAGATGTTGTCTGTCATGTTGATGCCAACACATATTCTGTGAAACATATATTCATCTCTTCATTGAAACCCCATACTGACAAAACACAGCATGCACCGCTACTATAACTACCAGCATCATCACCTCCAATGGTCACCACTGACAAATACATCATCACCACTTTTACCACCATGACCACCACCAGCATCACCACCACCAAAACCACAAACATAACCACAATCAACACAACAACCATCATCTTCAACCTTGCAAATACAACCACCACCTTGACTACCACCACCATCCAATACAACAAAAACACCAAGACCACCGCAAACATTATTATCGTTACCACCACGAACCCGACCCCCGCCGGGGAGATCCTACCGGCACACGAGCATGAGGAGGTTGTACATGATCGGCACGGAGACCACGCACAGCCAGTGGTAGTAGAGGGTACTCGAGGGGTCCAGCACAAACGCCTCCTTCGTGGGACTAGGGTAGAGGGGCGCACAAGGGACCCCCGCAGGGGCAATGAGGGGGGGGGGGGGTCACATTAAGTGCACATGGAATCATGATAATTTGTTCGGCAATATACATGAGCGCGTGGGGAGGGGGGGAGGGTCACGCGATGTCGTATGGGGGCACTGATGATGACACACTAATGATGACACATCACGTGGTCATGTGATGTGTCATCGTCAGCCATGAACAATCCACTGCTGGATGAAGAGCTGCCCAAAACCGTCGCCCATTCATTTTACGGTCCCTTGCGATGTTAAATCGACTGAGCGCCAGAACACGAGCTTATTGCATCTCCCCATCTTCGTGGTGGACGCCCTCTCGGGTGCATTCCCTCATTTGGCTGCCACTCCGTAGTCTCGACCTCCGACCATCGACCCTTCTAAGCGACGCGTCCTGCCTGAGCCCACAATGGGCTCACGTGAAATTACATGGGGTCTTATGGGGGGTCACATGGTTGACACATGATGTGTCACGTGGGGGCAAATGGATTCGCATGGGGCCAACACTGGAGGGCACGGGGGACACTTGGGATCATGATGGGGGTCACTTGGGATTCATGGGGCCATACGCATGAACACATTTCCATTAGTGTTCAAGGGAGGGATGAACACGTGACACATATAAATACTTGCGCACCACACCACACATACACTCGAATATACAAAGACAAAGACCCATCCCAATATCCTGCATAGACAACAGTAGCTGGGGGAAATGTTTTTAGCGATCACCTATTGAATCCGGAAAGGGATATGAGGGGGTGGTGTGGATAGCACCGTGCCCGGCTGCCTTTGTCTCCACAGTTCTGAGGTATATACAGCATACAGCACTAGCTACTCTACTCACTTAAGGCTGAGTCTACTTATGGGAGGCCCAGTACCATTTCAGATAATCGTCACTAGCCATGCTGGCCATGAGCGGGAACCGAACTCTGGACTCCGGGTTTGCAGCGCAGCGCGCTTACCACTGCACCACATACGAACGTATGTGAATACAAAACAACAACACGGACATTCCAAGACCATCAACCCTTACAGCCTTAACAGACTTTTGTAGGCAAGTGCTGTTCGCGGGCACCTACGAAGGCAGGCACAGTACACGAGGGAATGGTTGGCCAGCACCACACTCGGCCGCCTTTGTCTTCCTGGTGGTAATGATGACACATAGCACCAGGTACAAGTACTCAGCTGAGGCTTAGTCACATCTGCACACACACGCGTACATGCACTCACCTGGGGGTCTCTTTGGGGGGCGGAGGTGGCGGAGGGGGCGGTGGAGGTGGGGGTTTGGGTTCCTCCTCTTTCTCCGGAGCCCTGAGTGTGGCGTGGGCACCGCACATCATCATCATCATAAGCAGTGGTCAGTCGTGGGCTAGAGTCAACTTGGGCTAGAAAAACCTGGATTCACAGCTGATATCACATATCCACGCTTTAACACCTGAGTCTACGTGTGTGTATATATATTATGACATAGACGCACATCTGAGCTCTTGAACCTGGCCATAAGAGTAGGCACAAAGCAAATGTCAACAGATATCCTTGGGACAAGTGCTGTCAGCGAACTCCGATCAAGGTCAGACACACAACTACATCTGGGCTCACGTGGACGAGCCGATATCTGGATTCTCAAATCTGGACATTTGAAGACACGTGTGGACACTTGCTTACACACCTGGAAGCTCACACCTGAAACACACAACTGTGTAGAGATGTAGTAACATCGCGCCGGCCCGAGAGAGGCACGGCGTGCGGTGTAGTGACATCGCGGATACCACTGTGGTGTGTGTATAGTACCGGCCCTAGAGGGGCCCGGTGAGCGCTGATCGATAGCGCTAGATGGCACCACGCTTGGCGTGCAGTGCCAGCCCCTACAGGACAGGGTGTGGGCGTGCCGGCCGTGGATGAGGTTACTAAAGGCCATGGCACTCTGGTTGACCCGAGAGGACACGTGACCAGTTAAGTCTACAAAGGGTCCCCAAGTGGGGGCTAGGGGGGTCACGTGGTGGGGATCCAGATCCTTCCCGAGGATTCTGGAAGGTGGTTGTGGCCAAGGGCGGAGCCAGCCACCCAGCAGAGAATATAAGCTGGGTCCCGAGAGGGGCCAGGGTGGTTGTTCATTCTGGAAGATACCTTCGTCAACGTTCTACGTTCTCCGAGTCTCCAACACGTGGACCTGGACCCGAGCTGTTGGTCCCGCTCCGTAGTAGCTCGTTACGTTGTAATTAGTGCAGTTAGCCTGCTGGTCACCACTACAGGTTGTTATTCTGTTAAGGGGAAGTTACCCCGTGTGTTGGAGTTAAATAAATGTGTTGCCTCCAAGTCTACGTCTGCGACTCATTTGAACTCACTAAACAGAGATATCTGTTGCACACGCAACAACTGCCGTTCGCTTCTAAGTGGCGGTGAAGTCACCGCGGAGCTTGTGCCAGGCTATGTGCGCTTTTACACCACGTCGAACGCCCAATGACAGGTCACGGGACAGACCCAGGTGCTATGGGTTTCGCTGAGATGACTGACAAATGCAAGACAAAGATCCAACACCCCCTCCCACCCATAGCCACAACAGACTGTTGGCACAAGTGTCGTTAGCAAGCACCTATGAAGGCCGGTACGGCACACGAGCGGGTGGGTGGCCAGCACCACGACCGGCCGCCTTTGTCTCCCCAGTGGGGATGTTTAAACACCGCAACATGTATTCATTTGAGGCTGAGTCGACCCAGGGGAGGCCCGGGACCAATTCAGAAAATCCTCACTGGTGTGTTGGCCGTGACCAGGAATCGAACTCGGGTCGTAGGGGTTTGTAGCGCAGCGCGCTAATCACTACACCACCGCTCCCCACACCTGAGCACACGCACGTGCGCGCACACACACGCGCACCTGGCCACACCTGGAAAGAGACACCTTTGTACTGAGACTGCCCAGCCACGCGCCCCACATCAGACTCACCCATCTTTGTTGACCTTGTCGTTTTCGTCGCCACCTTTGTTGTTGTTGTTGTTATTGTTGTTGCTGCTGTTGTCACCTATATGTTTGTTGTTGCTGCTGCGTCCCATGTCCCTGTTGTCCCACGCATGCGTCGTGAGTGGGGGATACACAGAGGGACATGTTTTAGAGTTCGCTGAGGATTTCTCATAAGGGGCCAGGTCGGGTCAAGGTCAGGTAAAGTTAGGGTTGCTTTAGGCTGGGTCAGAATGAAGGCAGGTGAGGTCACAGTGGGGGTCAATTGAGGTCAGGTCCGGTTGAGCGAAATCGGGTCACGTCATGGGATCACGTTAGCTCAGGCCAATATGGAACGGGTCAAGATAAATTCAGGTTATTCTTGTTTTAGATCAGGTCAAGTCGGGTCATTGAGTTAAGACCTGGAGAGGTCCGATTGAAGGTCGGTTTTGGGTCAAGTAAAAGTCAGCTCAAGTCGAGCTAGGGCAGGTGAAGCTGGAATCTGTGCTACGTGCATCCATCTCCTGGCCACCTTGTAACAGTGAACTAAAATAACAATTGCTTGTGAAATATATAGGCAGATAAACAAACCATACCTCCTTCAAAAATGTACCCCAAAATAAGCACACATTAAAAAATTTGAATGCATGTACAGTAGTACTCAGTAGGTGATATACATTATTATTCTCAACTGGTAGTGGGATTATCTTGATACGTATTGCTTTGAGCGTCACGCTCCACAAAAGGCAACTTACTTGGTTAATTGATGATCAGCATAAGAAAGTAACGCATCATTTTTGGGCAAACTTGCCCTATGAGTCAACACGATCAATCCCCGGATCATACTTTTTTCATCAATGCAAAATATTAGATTTGTAATTTCCCTAGATATAAGCAGATATTCAACTTTGCTAGGCCTTCTAGAATTACCGTATTTAGGATTTACCTTAAGTCACACGGCCAGACAAAAACATAAATTATGAATCAGTCACTTTATGTATTATAAATGGATTACAGAAATATAATTTCATTTGGAAACCCAGTGAATATATCCTAAGGCCCGTTGGGCAAAATATTCCCTTCCTTTCAAAGGCAGTGAGAAAAAATGCTGTTATTTTAAATTAGCATGTTATTCATCGTACGCATTTTTCAGGCGCAAGTGCTACTTATGATTATTATTGGTCAAATATTACAATGCAGATCCCTCCAAAAAAATGTCGAGACCCAGCGAGGCTTACCTTGATAAGGTTCACGGCACAGTTCGCTGTGTTGTGAACCGGACCACCCAAGTTCGACTCCTGGCTACGGCTAATATCAGTAGGGAGTGATATATGGACCGGTTTCTGGATCCAACCCCCACGTCTTAACCAACCCGCACTGACCCAACGTGGTGAAGTATGGTCGAAACAATCGTCACGACTGACACGGTGTGGCCAACGCCAACACCCACCAAAGGGTTGTGATTTTAAATAATTGCTATATATTAACCTAAGCAGCGACTTCGTAACACACCGATGACAATGAACATAGCCTGGCAGTGCTAACGATGCTAATGATGATTCAAGAAAAAAGGCAGGGTGCAAACACTCACCTCTCTTCCCTGCCTGTCGCTGCCACCTGCACGGGGCATGCGAGGAGTGTCTGTGAGTGGAGGGATTAATCCCAGAAAAGCTGGATTAGAGGCAAGGCGGTCTAATCCGCTGAGATCAGCACTTTCTGTTTAAACCTGTCACCACTCGGCCCCTTCTCCATGTCAGCTCGCAGTGTTATTTACAAAGATGGAAAGGACGTCAATATACTTTGACACGATTGATAGCTGCGACTAAAGTTAGCGTTAATTTAGATGACAGTCACGTTCACACGAGACTCGGACCAATTCATGAACCCCCCACCCGCAAACGCGACGTTCCATCTCAGTGTATTATCCAGGCTACAATATTATAACAACATAAAAATCACTCGGATCGCACCCCCCGATCTCAAAAGCCAAGCAGGGTTTGAGCCACGATAATACAAAAGTAGAGTGACATTCCGGTTTACGTCGGGGATGCGTTCCTGAAAGGCGCGACGAATATCGAAACAACGTGAATCAAAGCACTTTGCAGGCAAACCCGGGTTATATAGTTTGACTGTGGGACTACGTGGCGGGCAGCAGAGGGCAGTGCGGCCAAACATGCAAGTAGAGCAGTACTTCTATGCTTCCACACAGCCGCTCCGCGACTTCACCCACCCGCACTCAGCAGCGTGAAGATCGAGACAAATGTGGCCCGGGCGCGGTTCTGGGCACACCAACGCCGCGTGTGGCTTTCCGGCCTTAATAGGTAGTCACTAACAGCGCGGTTTGCTGTATATAGCCCTCATCCAACAGTGGATTGACAAGGGCTATACATCTATAACAATACAATGTGCCCCCCCCCGCCCCGCTCGTTGGACAGTGATCATCCCCATTGGTAGTTTGGTGGAAATTCCACATTCCTCCGGCGGGGTTCATAGCACAACCACTAGGGTAACGACACATCAGTTAATTAAAATGTATTTTAATACTCACGGATACGTGCATCGAAGTGTAGGCGTGGGGTTATTTACGATTTATACGCGTTACATTCAGGCGAAAGGAGCGGACGAAACAGGAAACGATACAGAACGGGTGAGAAATAATTTTAAAAAACGTCAGACGAACACACACACATTCGGCTAAAAGCATCCTGACCACGAATCATGACCAATCCATGGAGTCCATGGTGGTTGCATCGTAACTCGTCTAACAACCGCTATTAGCACCATTGCACAAACTCCAACACATGTACTGTACAATAATTGCCCCTTTAACCTTACATCATGCGCACGTGATCCATGTACAGATACTCCACATATTAAACATGATTACCCTCGTCCTCGATCGGTGGATGAATATCGTGGAAGTGATGGCTCTATTTTTAGAGAAGTGTTGACATATTTGATGTGATATTGAGATTGGTGGGGGACAGGTAAAAGCTTTGAAATACTATGAAGTTCTCCGTAATTTTTCCATTGTTTTTTAGTGGGATACCTATGGGGCCGTCCATAAATGACGTCACGCACCTAGGGGGGGGGGGGGTCAGACATTTGTGACGATGTGTGACGAGGGGGGGGGGGTTGAGAAATGTGATGTTCACATCAAAATGCGCAACTTTAAATAAATATACACAACACGGTCTACTTAATTAAATAGACGTTTTAATAAATGTTTTCTGTTACAAAATCAGAGTGCAGCGCCACATTAAATACTCACTACAATGACAATAGTTTAAAGCGATTTGAAACATTGTTTGCCTATTCTCCCAATTTAATTTCCGGTGCACCGTCGGCATCATTCAAGACAAACCATTTGGAAATCTCGCAGCGATGCGACACGTGGTCTAGCAAGACTGAGCAAGGATATTTTCACGGAACTGCTTTTAAAAACCCTTCCAAGTGGTTAATCCACAATACTACAGGTTTTTTTTTACACTTGTGATTTATAAAGTGAAAAACTACATTTAACATGGTGCATGTTTGTGTCGTCATGAATGATTGAGCAGAGATCATAAACTCCTTACACTGGAGAAGCCGGTTTGGTGATGGGTGGCTGCCCAGATTCGAACCCAGTATCTGTTCAGCGCTCTGACCTGAACTATCTGCCCAGCTCCACAACATAATTGAATGATAAACAAACCCAATATCAACATTTCACACGTAACATTGTCACTGTATGGTGCCGGCCCTGGAGGGCCGTGGCGTGCGATGTTCCTACGTCGTGGACAGCACCGTGTGGGTTGCTGTGTGATGCCGGCTCTAGCACAGCACGGCATGCGATACACCGTCATTGCGTACACCCCGTAGGTGGGTGTAGTACCAGCCCGAGCGGGGCTTGGTGAGCGCTGGGATAACGCGGGCACCACGCATAGCGTGCAGTGCGGGCTCCCACAAGGGGGAGCGGGAGAGTGTCAGCCCAGGGACAGGGTTGCCCCGGGCCATGTCACTCTGGTTCACCCCGTAGAAACACGTGATCTGGAGTGTCCACAGAGAAGGCCCCAGGTGGGGGGGGGGGCGAGGGAGTGAGCACGTGTCCAGGGAGAGCTCTCGAGGGGGGTCGAGAGGGAGCTAGAATGCTCGAGAAGGCGGGTGGGGCCGAGGGCGGAGCGGCCCCGACCCGGGAGGATATAAGGTGGGTCCCTGAGAGGGACCGGGGTTCGTCGTCCGACAGCTGGAAGCTCCACGTTCTACAAGCTGGAAGCTCTACGTCCTACGAGGCATCAACACGTGGCCGGGGACATGAGTGAAAGTCTGACCCTTCGTAGCGATAACTCCTACGTATAGTGTAGTTAGCTGGGTGGTCACCACCCTAGGCTGTATCTGGTGAAGGGGCAGTTACCCCTTTGTGTTAACTTGTTGATGTTGCAATAAATGTGTTGCATCTAAAGAGAAACGTCTGCGACTCAGTTGGACTCACTACAACTGGTGTCGGAAGTGGCCAACACGCTAGTCTATGCAGCTAGCAGTAGACTATGTCTACATGTTGCAGACCACGTACCAGGACGATGAACAGCGAGGACGAGGACCTTGTGCCTGCCTACAGCTCCGGAGGATGCAAGTGGAGACGCTGCTGGTGGAGCAGGGCGCCAGGCGGCCGCACAACGCTTCGCCGTCGGCGGAGGAGTCCCTGCCGATGCGGCGACAGGCAGGGCGGGTGCTGGTCCGGACGCACGGGATGCGGTCCTCGGTCTGGATTACGTGGAATGGGGACGCCTTCAGGCGGAAGACGCTTCACTACTCAAATTGCGGCGTCGTGTGAGGGAAGCTGATGGGGGCGATGATCGACAGGGCATCGCCTCGGTGGTTCTGCAGGGCAGCTTATTCATGCATTTTAAACATCATTTTTTATGGTATATTTCGGCTTGGGTCTAATTGTCCACGCACAACTGACGTTGCCTGAAAATCCCCATGGTCCCTTACGTTATGGCAAGTTTCGCCACATTTAATTAAAGCGTGTTTTTTAAAAAGTTTTTTTTTTATATTACTTATTTATATAAGCCTTGTTGATGTGGTGTTGTTATTATGGGTTCGTTGGTTTACACACTTCTCCCTGTTGGTTTGTACATTTGTGGATAGTGTAATTTTTGTACAGGCGGGTTAGGGTATTTATTTCTGTTCTGTTATTGTCGAGACACACTATGTTTTTCTTGCATTTAAATAATTCGTTCGTTTGGAGGGGGAGTTGACAGCCAGGACGGATGAATACTACGAAGGGGGGGGGGGGTGGTGACATTTCTTCTCTCCACCTCCTACGCATTTCCCATGAATATGCTAAATTCCTCTTGATATGCACATTCTTTTGTTAAGGCGCTCTTCTTCCACCTCCAACTCAGCTTATAGATAAGCTCCTAGCTTGGTAGTGTCTCATTCTTCACCTGAAGATGGCTGCTTGCGTTGTAGCCGAAACATCGGGAGAATTATTTTATTATGTTTTATTTTTATTATTTTATTACTTCCCTTCTACGTGACTTTACCGAAAAAACCAAGAAGACTGATGAAGACCGCTTGTGTTACGATCGAAACTTAGTGGGTTTTTTGCTTTTTTTTCGATCTACGTGACTTTACCGAAAGAACCAAGAATGTATGTTTTTTTTTAGTTGTGTGTATGTGTCTACATGTGCGGGAAACAGTGGTGCCGAGTTATGAACCTGGCCACCTGGGTTCAAGTCCCGGCTATGGCTCACATAAGTGGCGCTTGATTTCCAAACCGTTATTGGTGCTATCCTAAAATCAACCAAGCCTTGAGTAGCTGATGCCGTGTGTCAACCTTAGCACTGGGGAGACATGTTGGCCATACCACCCCTCGTGTACAATACTGGCCTTAACTAGGTGCTTGCTAAAAGCATTTGCCCCACATCTGTTAAAGTCAGAGGAATCTGAATATTTCTATGTTTAGTGCTAGGTTTAGATATCTATTGTATTTGTGCTTGCGTATGAGTTTATGTGCTGGTTAAAAAATATATAATTATACCCACAAAGTCAAGGGATCATTGCAAGGAGGACCTTCATGCTGGACTGTTAGAAAAAAATTTATCCAAAAAAACAGCATGGCACCAATTATATCCAAATTAGTGCAAAATTCAGTCAAGTCACGAGGCAGAGACGTCCCTCCAGATCTCCCCGGGAAAGCAAAGCCTTGCATCATCACAAGTCACGCTTCCCAGGGCTTTTTAGTTCGGCAACCGCACATAGTCGGTCAACACGTTTTGCGATGGTATTTGACCATACTATACTCTGGGTTTTTTAAACCATATTTCACCATGCTGGTCAGTCTGGGTTGTTGAAGGCAAGGAACAGATATGGGAAACACAGTACAGTAGTGTACAATGAATTGTTCTGCACTGCCCTCGCAGCAGCTTACAATACCTGTTATATGCATGGGGGGGGGGGGGTTCTCAGATCCAAGCACTATCCAGTCTCAAACTCCTAGCTTCAGAGATCTGATGTATTCAGGCCGATTGGTCATTTGAGATCGTGAAGAAAATGATCTACGCTTGTACCTGGCCAAAGAGCCCTAAAAAGCAGCACACATGGCCAGCCAGGTCTAAAAACAATTAATAGTTTTTTTCATTTTATTCAAACCGCATCCATTCCATTTTCATTTTGAACAGGACAAAAAAACCTCGCTCTCAAGCACTCACTCGCACCGTAAAAAGAAAACATTTACAACGTATATTTTAAAATTAGCAAAGCGGCGCCTTTGTACTTGGAAGCGAAGCGCAGATTTCCCGGCCGTAGGGACAGTGAGTGTCCCTCGGCGACGCGTGTCGCTCACTCAGACGCCGGTAACCTGCGTCAAAAAAGACTTGGAGGGACTGCGTTGGCAGTGGTGCGCCCACACAGATATCGTCACACACTTGCGATGCCATGTGGCATTTTATAAGTTTCTCCTAATATTAATTACATTTTACAGTTTTGGATTTGTGCATTACCTTAACTCAAAACTCCATTTTATTATTTTTACTAGTTTTCCCATTCAAGGGTCTCCTAAACTTGTAATTGTTTTGCCATTAAAGTGTTTGCCACACTATCTGTTCATATAAACCCTTTCTTAAATAGTCTCCACATTAATACTACTACATTCCCAATGTCTGAATGTTTACAAGGCACCACACTGCAGAATATATGAGGGTCATTTACAGTTAACCTGCACTCTCTGTTTTACATAAAATTGTGACAAATCGCTTCTGAATTCGGTGGAGCTGGTCGTGGCAATATCTGGCAACTCCTGTGTGAAGCTACATCATATGGCTGCGCAAATCAGTCTTGGCATTTCCATATGGTGGCAAACGGTGCGTTATGTACTGCGTGACGGTGTTGTGTTAAGTTCATCGTGAAGGAAGATGCCATAACAGCTTAAATTAAAGTTTGGTAATACGCGTCTCTGACACAGTAGTATAGTTCAGTGTTTCAGGAGCGAGTCTAAAAACTGATGAGGATGTGAAATCATATCCTGACTTTGCTGCATAATTGCCCGAGAGAAATATACACTTTATCATGAAGGCATGACAACAATGGGAGCAAATCATGTGTAAGAGTGGAATACCTAGAAAAATCAGGCAAGTTTGATTTGGTTTTTAAAAACTACAGTGCAGGTTAACCATTAACAACCTTTGTATGCTCCAACTCTAAGTCATAACGGTCAGGCTGCTCCCTCTTTTTCTCTGAGGGTAATTGGTCAAAATTGTCTTACTGTTTCTAGATTTGAAGCTTTCGTGACTGCAAGGATTCTTAATCTTTGGTTTTTTCGGTAAAGTCACGTAGGTAAAAAAATCAATAAAATAAAATTAATGATTTAATTGAGTTGTTTTCATTTATTTTCTTTTATTGATTGTTTTACCTACGTGACTTTACCGAAAATACCAAAGAGTTTGTCTGTGTTGGCTTTTTATACTTTCAAGGCAATAATAATTACAAATGTAGTGACGAGACGTCCGTTTGACAACTCGCTGTTGTAACCAAGCAGCCATGTTGACACGGGGCAGTTCCCCTATCAAGGATGATGATGATATCAAACTATGACACGCTATTAATGATGCCAGCGTAAGCAAAATGGACGATCACCGCCCAGTACGGCGGCATCCTCGCAACAGACATCGCGATGTTTTAACAAAAACTTCAAGTCAATATTGTCTATGGACGAAGCGTTTCACTCGCAAACTAATATTACACACACATCCTGTCATGACAACAATCCGCAAATGGTTGCACAAAACCCCCAAGCGGAAACTATTTCCATCTTGTTTGTCTTTGAAAGCTGTAATAAGGGAAGCAAAAAAAATCACCTAATTAGTTTTGTGCGAGTGAACGCCGATCGACACTTGTAACGACGCCACCTCGCGCACATCCTTTCCTGGCATTGGCGAGATATTAAATATAAAACAAATTTATTTTAAAAAATACCGTAAGCAATTATCTATTTGCACGTTAACAAAAATAAACATTATAACACCGTCTTTACAAAAATGAAATCACAATCGCACCTCACTTGTAAAACCGTTATCTGCAGAGATGGCCCTCGGATAAAGTTGGATTGGGTTACAGAGTTAGGTAACCCCGTGTAAGGGCTCCCATTGCCAAGGCTAGCCTGGGTTACCAAGGTTATCTTGGGTTAATTAGCTCTTGCTAACGGAGGTTAGTGCAGGTTAATGAAAGCCCGCAAATGTAATTATGCCTGGCATAACAAGTTCTTGTTGACAAGGCTGACGTGTCAGTTACTTCATCCCACGTTAACAAAATCTGGTTAGCACTCAGGTACAAGCTCAACTTGATACATTTTAGCCCAAGATAATAAGGTTCAGTTCAGTTTGAAGGTGTGTTAATCTTGAGTTAATGAGCTTTTATTCACAAAGTTAACATGTTAATCCCAGGTTATGAATCTCTGTAATTGAGATTTTCAAACGCCGGTAGACAACGTAACACCACCCATCACTGAACTCAACATTTTGAATGTCCCCGTTTTAAAGTGCCTAAAGACCCAGACGCATTTTTTTTTTACAAACGAGATGCACGAGCACACAGACCATCACCCCAATTACTCTATGACTAACGTTAATGTCACCATAGCAACAAGCAGTTAGTTAGCGAAATGGCTTATTCTTATTTTTAATCTCCTTAATTAATTTGACATGAGACCGCATACCACGCGCGTGTGTGTGGGGTGGGGGTCGATTCATGGGAAGCGGTAGTGTAGCGGTTAGTGCGCTGCAACACCAGTGATGAGTATCTGAACCGGTCATGGGCCTCTTGTAGGTCAACTCAGCCTCAAATGAGTACCTGGTGTGGTGTGTAACATCACCACTGGGGAGACAAAGGTGGCCGGGCATGGTGTTGGCCACGCACCCCCTCACGTGCCATGGTGGCCTTAATAGGCGATCGCCAACAGAACTTTCGCCACCAGTCTGTTCAGGCTATACACGGGATGTTTGTGGGAGGGTTCACGTACATGAATGCTGCATATGGTTGTTTGCAAGTGTACGTTCTTGAACGTGTATATGTGTACTATGTGTGTACGCGTATGTGTACATGCGCGTGCGTACATTCACACGTATGTGTCTGTATGCACGATGTGAATTTTTGCTTGAATGTGACATACAAGATCAACTTTATATACAATTTGTATGCACACAGGTACACACCTGTGTGCATACAGGTGGTCAGATACACAGGTGTGAACAAATGCATTGTGTTAATACGCATGTACACTGTGTGCTTGTAGGCAAGTGTACACACCCATGAGCCCACCCACACGCATATACAGGCACAGGTGTACATGGTAGTTGTACGGATGTACACGCACGCGTATGGTACACGTGCAAGATTGCGCACCTGGCATGCACTAATGTACATGTGAAGTGCACACATGCATACCTGCAGGTACATGATCGCAAGCTTACAACTCGATGGTGTGCTTAACCATGCTGTGCGTGTACACATGGCCGTGTGTATACACACAAACACGTACATACCCACAGACATGTACATGTGCGCCAGTGTGTGTGTGTGCATGCACGTGCATACGCCCGCAAGCACATGCACACACACACACACACACTCGCTCGTGTACAAGCTCACAACTCGGTGGTGGGCACATGCCTCGCCGTGCGTTCGTGTGGCCGGTCGTAATCCGGATAGCTGTACGCTTCCTGCTCGTAGTCACGGTCTGGGTTACTGTACAGCTGCTCGCCATAGTGTTGGTGATCCTGGTTGTCGTAGTTGTGCTGGTTGTTGAAGTCGGGTGGGTCGCTGTAGTCGTGCTGGTTGCTGTAGTCGTGCTGGTCATCATAGTCCTGGCTGTAGTCATGGGGGTCGAAGCCGCGTGGGTCGTAGATGACATCGGCATCCACCGGATCTGCGTAGTCTTGGAATTGAGGAGGAGGGTAGCGTGCAATGTCAGGCAGGCGGCCTGTAGCACGAGACAGGGAGGGGAAGTGGTGAGAGCAGTGTGTATAAATGGTGTATCGGGTGTGGGTTTTGGGATTGGTGGAGAGCATAGTGTGCGTGTAGATTGTGCAGTGTGGGGGTTACGGATGTGGTGTAGATTGCACGCATCGAGTATGTGTAAGTGTGGGGTGTAGTGTGTGGGATGTAGATGCAGTATGGGGTGTAGGTGAAAGAGGAACGTGGTGAGCGGCGTCACTCGCAAACGTAATCTCACACCCCAAGGGAATGGACGCAAGAGTTGGACTTTATAGCCCTCCATTAAATTTAAGAGCTGTAGTAATAAAAGTGATCAACATTTGCTATCATAGAGACCTATTAGATATTTAAAATATAATTTAGATCACATTAAAAGATGCTTCAGAGACCTGTTAAAAAAAACACCATTTCATTCACCCAGGAAAGCATTACCGAGTCTCAAAACACTTGTTGAAAGCTTCCGTATACAGATGTTTGGCCAAAAGCATTCATGTATAGTTTGTTACATATTCTGTCACTATGAACTAATGTCAAATTCAACCTCAAGTCCTAGGTCATGGTCCCCCAATCTCTTGTAAGTGACATTACAGACTCTGTAAACTTTGTTTCAATCAATGGCACATGTTAGGTAATAATTACACTTATAGGTTATACCCATGTGTCAGTCAACTGCTGGATTAAAGCCTATGTACACCATCAGTCTTGTGGGTTATCTGACCATATTTAACCAGCCTGGTCAGTGCTAAACAGTGAATTTGGGGCAGGTGGGCAGGGCACAACCGATTCAGACATCACTCACCACGGAGCATAGCCAATTCTGGAATTTAACTGTGGTTGTAGGATTCGTGCGATTATAATTATAAATCCTCCAATTTATCACGTTTTCTCGTGATCCAACAATCCATATAGCTCCTGCACATGGGCCGATTTCATCGCCCACGGTGGATATGCTTTCGGGCGAGTTCCATGCCTTTGGCTGCTACTCCACTATTATTCAAGACCATTTGGCCATCATCCCTTCTAGCAACAGGTCTTGCAAAAGACCAATTTGCTTTTTTTCACAACCAATGCAATTGATCGAACTTGGGCACGTTTTCTAATTCATGCATTGCTTTTCCTATCTCTCGGCAGTGTATGATACCCCGTGAGTGGTTGGGAGATGGTGTCGGTCGCCCGATTGGTAATAATTCTATATATAACAATGAATATTAATTAGCAGGCATCTGCGTAGACTCGAAAACCTCCAGTTCCGAGAGCGGACGCACGGCCCACGCCGCAGCCAAATATAACCCCCAAGTGGCGAGTGACACCAATTAATGATTAATTATCACGTGGAGCTGCACTGCCGGAGGCGAGATCCCTAACGAACCACCACCCTATGATGAGATAAAACATCACAGATTGAGGATTTTTTGAAGGCAGGGGAGGGAGGAGGAAAAGTGGCGTAGTGCAATTGAACATTTCGCCATCATTTGTGAGTAACGTCTCTTTATTTGTTGCTGTCTTTTCCTGAAACTTCAATCCGATTGTGCTATTGGCATCACGTCATGAGATGAAGAAACCATTGGAAGTCTCACAGAACAATGCAACCCTTCACGTTTGTGTTCGAGTAGAGCTCATAGAAGTGGTTATCAGAGCTATCTCTGAAATACATTCAAGTGACCTATGTTCCACGCAGTAGGGGGCAGCAGTTTCCTACCCTGCCAGTGTAATGTTCTTCATGTAATGGCCAAACTGATGGTTTTAATTTCGGAGAGCTGGAAGTTAGCCAAATTAAGTGCACAATCTCATTTAATAGTATTTTTGTGCATTCATTCAATAAGGCAAGTCCTGTTGTTAGCAACCAATGCTACCTCATTACAAACCTGGTTTCACAATTAACGAGCAAAGTTCATTCATCATTAATTAGTACATTTTCTCAGTTAGTCTGTCCTCTCAATGGCCAACATTCGGGTGTCATTAACAAACTCCAACCCCTCGGTTAAAAGAACCACAGGATTCCACCTCACCTCATCAGGTTCATCGGGTCACTGGTTGAGGGTCAAAGGTGAGAAGGTTATGCTTCAGGAAAGATCACATTTTATACATGTTACAGGTGAGCGAGGTCGAAATCGTAGGGTTATTTCAGAGAGTAACAGTTCCAACAGGTGAAGAAATCACACAGAAAAGGCGAAAGGATGAATAAAAATCAGAGGTTAACGGGTAAAGGCCAGGTCAGACGGGGACAGGTTAGAGGTGATTACCGCCAGTCTCGGGGTCGTCGCGCCCACCAACGCTGCCCTCGGGGGTGCTGCGGTCGTGGGTACGGTTCAGGTGATGTGTTGTGGGTAAAGGGGGGCGGCCGCTCATGTGATGCTCGTAGCCGTCATCATATCGGTCTGGTCCCCCGTGCTGCACACAAATAAAATTCCTTTGTAAATTTCCGACATACATGTTACACACAAAGCAACATAACACACGCAACACAATTTACATCATGACACAAGGAGTGTAAAGCAGCCTATGAAACACACAGCACACAAAACCATAAACAGACATGACAACAGAATGTACGCCACAAACTCTACGTACACATCACATACAGCACATGCAGCATATATAACAGAGCATAAAGGACATACACGAGCATACAGGAGCACACAAACAATTGAGACTTTACACAACAGAGCAAGAAAGGCATATATAATACATACAGTATACAAACAATCACCAGAAACATCCTGTATAATGCGGCAACCATGATGAAAAACAAACATCCACTGTACAGCCCTTAACAGACCGTTTGGGCAAATGCTGTTGGACTCGGACAGATTTATCAATATGCTACTAACAACCGAATTGGCCTCTCGCATTTGTAACCTTTGTTATGTTCTTGTTTGGCAACCACGATGAAGGCTGGCAAAGTGCACAAGGAGTGCAACCAGCACCACACCTGGCCACCTCTGTCTCTCCAGTGCTGATGTTTACACATCACATCAACTGATCATTTAAAGATGTCTCGATTTATAGGAGGCTCAGGATGGGTTCAGGATATCACTCGCCACTGATGCTATCTATGGTAGGGAATAAAACTCAGGTGACCAGGTTCCCAGCAGACTGCGCTTACCACTGGACCCCCACGGCTCCATTATTAGACAGGGTGATCTCTTTACAGATATGTCACTAAAATAAGAGAAGTGAGGAGAAAACTCAATTTTTATTCCATGCCTCTCTAGATCCGAGGAATCTAAATACAAATGTTAAATCGTTTAATGTCCCTGTGTAAGATAGGGAGTCACAATAATCAATAACCTATTTCAAAAGTAAAGGATCTTTGGAAATTGGTGAGCTATCTATTAACAAATCACCCTGAATTACGCAACACACTCAACACGCCACAAGTGGTGTTAATGCCGGCGGTGCCGGTGCACTGTAGAAAACTCGTCACCGCACAGTGTGGTGGCCCCATGTCCCCGCCGTCACCTGTCTGTGGTTGCTCCGAGGGGCGTCGTTGGCATAACCGCCTCTGCTAGAACCACCACCACCACCACGGCCCCCAGATCCCGTGACCCGGCCGACTGGCGCCTCCACGAAGGTGCTGAACGATGGAGTATCCGGCTTGAATGTTGACGCTGGCGGGGGGCTTGGATCCCCGTCTGGCCCTGAAATGAGAAGAGAGCATTAACGAGCGACCATCACGGAGCCGGCATCATCAGGCGGGCCAGGAGGCCATCGGTGTCTTTGATAGTTTCGTTGGTCAGTTGGTTGAGTATTTTGTTTGGTTGTTGGTTCGTGAATGGACCGGACCTCTAATTTGAAGCCCTGGGTGCTAATTGGCACTGCCTTAGCTGGCCCGGCTGTTAATGGGGCTTGTTAATATTGGTGCCGCTTCCTACCGGGCTGTGTCGCAGTGTTGCAGTCTCAGCTCTCCCATATTTCCCTGCCCATACAAATTTGTTGTTGGTTGGTTAATTGGTTGCACAACTGCTTGGTTAGTTGGCTGATAAGTAGGTAATCGGCCGTTTGGTTTGTATTTTGGTTGTAATCACACCTCACTTAATAAATATCTATTTTGAGTTTTGCTGCAACAATTATTAAACTACGTAGGTTTTTGCCCTGAAAAAAAGGCTCTCAAGTAGCACTGTGGACGACACGCATTGACACGTAAATAATGACTACACATGGGCAACAGACAACTATGGGGAACAAATGGAGAAATATGGGCACACTTTGAGGGACATGTGAAGAACACATGGAGACGGGACACATTTGGCAGACACAAGACAACATTCGGACACATGGTGAATGTGGACATAAGTAGGGAACACAAAATGAGCGCAGAAACCCACACGTGACAGAGACATGCAGTCAGATTTTGGTGAACATTACACACGTTGAGACACAGAAACAGGCGAGAGATACACAGAGGGACACATTGGGGACACGAGCAGGTGAGTGGGGGCAGGAGCGTCTCACCGGCGAGAAAGGCTGGGCGGTAGACGCTGGTGCCCCCACCGTGCGATGAGGAAGAGCTGAATCGGAACCTCTTCATGAACGGCTGAGACTCGGGGCTCCCGGCCAGACGCTCACCCACAGAGCCTGAATAGAAGGGAACAGGCGGACACAGACACATACAGGTAAAACTTTGGCTGGCATAAAAAGTGAGAGCCGATCAAGCGAGCAGATGGACAAGGCAGCAGGTAAAAGAGCGAAGAGAGCAGGTGGCAAAATGAGCGAACGGATGAGTGAGCGAACAATAATGTGGGCTAAAAACAGGAAACTCGTAGTCATGCAAGCAGGTAAATACATGGAAGCAAAGCCACTGCTTGGATGATTCAAGTGTGCAGGTAGATGGGCAGGCATACAGGAAAAATGGTCAGTGAACAATAAAACAAAAGAATGCGAGAGTGGTAGGCACTAGAGTGATTTTCGCAATCGCATAAATGGGCGCCATAAGCGAGATAGTGAAGCGATGAAATAGCATAGGCGAGTGATCCTGCACGTTACCAAATGTGCTCATGCAAACCAGTTAAGCAGGCAAAAAATTGGACAAGAAAACACAACAGTAAGACAGCGAGCAAGTAGATGACTGGGGGAGTGAAAGAGCGAGCATCTCACCGCGTGACTGCATCTGGATCCCAGCAACGGCGCCCTTGTTCGTCCTCTGCTTCCTGCGCCCCTTTTTGCTGCCCGCGATGAGGAAATCGCCCGCCTGCTGTGACTGCAAGTGCTGCCCGGATGACGATGATGACGACGACGACATTATAATGCCTGCACCGCCACTGGGCGCGCCCTTCTTTCCGCCCCTCCCCCCACTCTGCCTTCGGCGGCGCCGGCAAAAGAAGGCAATAAGTCCGATGGTGACAGCGAGGAGGATAACGCCCACGGCCGCCACCAGTGCAACGATGGCCCACGTGGGCAGATCGGGCCCCGTGCGCCGGCCCAAATTCACCACATCCTCACTCAGCGGTCGCATCAGGCTCTCAGCCACGAGTTGCTCAATGAGCGTCACGTTCTCCACCGTTTCATTCACAAACACATGGAGCAGCACCGGCGTCGCTGCCTCCAGCAACCCGGAGACCGCCCGGACTCGTCGTGACCCACTACCTCCACGATCACGCACACGTACCACTAGCCGGTGCAGCCCCTCGTCCGAGCCGCTGACCGTGCGTGCCAGCGACAGGGCACCCGAGTCGGCGTTCAGCAGGAAGATACCTTTGGGGTTTCCTCCGGCGATCTCGTACAGCAGTCGCCCATTGTCGCCAGCATCGATGTCGTTCGCCGTCACGCTAACCCCTACCAGCATGCCGGCCGGCGAGAAGGTGCGCACGTGTTTCCAAGTGTCGTTGGTATTGGGTGACGTGATCACCGGTGCATTGTCATTGGTGTCGCTGACTGTGATGCTTACACGACATGACGCCGACAGGGCGGGGCGGCCCGAGTCGACAGCCCTCACACTAAGTTCATACTGAACGCGAACCTCGCGGTCCAGCACCACGAGTGTGCGCACCACCCCACCCGGTGTCATCGAGAAGTACCGGTTATTCCCACCCGCATCGCTTGCGCCACCAATCCAGTCAGGCCCAGCCTCCCGTACGAGGTTGAGGGCAACGCGGGCGTTGTCGCCCTCGTCCAGGTCGCTCGTTGAGACGGTGCCTACATACGTGCCTACAGACGTCTCTTCCTCCACGAAGAACTGGTACATGCAGTTGGTGGAATTGGAGACGCCCACGAACGTGGGGGCATTGTCATTTTCGTCGAGCACGGTGACGCGCACCATGGCACGGGCCTTGCGCTGGGGCGAGCCCCCGTCAGACGCCTCCACTGACAGCTCGTAGCGCATGCGCGTCTCGCGGTCCAGCGGCGTCGCCAACGTCAGCTGTCCCGTGCGCTTGTTCAGCGAGAACGGCTCTGCCCCAGGACCCCCACCCGCCAACTCGCTTAGTGTGAATGTGATGGCCCCGTTCGCGCCGCTGTCAGCGTCTGTAGCCAAGAGGTTCAGTACGACAGTGCCAGCTGGGCCATTCTCACGCAGCGACACCTCGTACACGGCCACATCGCCCTCGATCGATGCGGGGTTCATGAAGACCGGCGTATTGTCATTGACGTCCACCACGGAGATGACGAGGTTCAATAGTTTGGAGAGCTTGGGGTTACCCCTGTCCGCTGCCAACACGCTCACATTGTACTGTTGCGCCTCCTCGTAATCCAGAAGACGCGTCGTCTTCAGCAGGAACTGCACCTTGTTGGGGCTGCCGAGCTCTGCTCCCACCGACGAAGTCGATCCGGCTCCACCGCCCCCGCCAGACCCGCCCACACTGGTGAGCTCGAAGGCGGCGCTGGGACCAGAGGGAAACTCGAGGCGCACATCGACAGTGCCGCTGGACCCCAGGTCTGGGTCAGACACAGAAATGAGCACCACAGGCGTGCCCGATGGCAGGTTCTCGACGATCTTTACACCGCCATCCGGGAGGTACTCGCCTTGCAGCGCGATCACCTCAAATACCGGCGCGTTGTCGTTGTCATCATTCAGCTCCACTGTCACGGTGACCGAGGCGGAACGAGAAAAGTGCCCACCATCACGAGCCACCACAACTAGCCGGTGCACGGGCATCGTCTCACGATCCAGCTTTTCCGCATTCCCCACCGTGACGAGGCCCGTCGTGCCGTCCACAAGCAATGCCGCCTGCGTCGCCAGCGATGTGAGCTTCGTGTGGAAGGAGTAGGTGATGGCACCATTGAGGTCAGCGTCAGGGTCGGCCGCACGTAGCTGCACAACACTTGTGCCGACCTTCGAGTGCTCGGTGATGCGGACGGGCCGCGTCGGCGGGTCAACGAACACTGGCGCATTGTCATTGGCATCGACGACAACAATGGTAAGCAGCACAGAGCCCGAGAGCTTCGGGTTGCCGCCGTCCTCGCCCCACAGCAGCAACTCGTACGAGGGCACCGCTTCGCGGTCCAACTGCTCGCGCAGCTCCAGCAGGGCCCGACGGCCCATGCCACCATCCCCATCAACACCAACCCCGCCGCCATCATCGTCATCATCGCTTTCGAAGAGGCTGAAGGGCCCGAGCTGGAGCCCATCTCCGTTGGCCGCCGAGATTCGGTAATGCTGTATGCCGTTGTCGCCAGCGTCGGGGTCAATGGCACGGGGCAGCGGCACGCGGCGCCCCACGGCCTCGCTCTCAGAGATGGAGACATTGAGATGCGGCGCACGGAAGGCTGGTGCGTGGTCGTTGATGTCGCGCACCAAAAGCTGCACGTCGAGGAGACGGAGGTTACTGGAGCCTTCGCCCTTGGCCATGGCGGCAACCTGCACGGTGTGCATGAAGCCGGTGCTCCTGCACGCGTCGGGCTCCTCCATGCACAGAGCCTCACGGTCAAGGTTTAAGGCCACGGAAAGCTCGCCCGACAATTCGTTCACTACGCACGGGGAGGGGGTGCGGAGGGGGAGAGGAGACACATGGGGTGCAGGGTGTAAGAAATGCACGCAGAGGAGACAAAGAGAAAAAAGGCACAGGGTTAGGACAAGAGACACGGGGATGGGGCACAGGAGGACCAAAGACAATGGAAGGGAAAAAACACATGGGGATGAGACAGAAAAGAAACACAGGCAAATGAGAAATGGGGACAGGACCCATGAGGGCAGCGAATGTCACTTGCAACAGTGTTGACAAGGGGCTGTGAATTATTGATATTATTAAAAACTAACAACTCAATCCACTGAGGGAGGCTGCAATATTGTCAGGGATTTTACCATGGAAAAAAGTTTTCGCATAGAAACACAAATAGACGTACAAGTAGGGCATAGGCTTTAACAAACGTGCATGCTCATCGTGCTGGTACACAAAAATATTTGCATTTAAAAATAATGCATTTTGTTGTTGCCAATCTTTTTCAAATGCTACGTAAATCTGGCCAATGTTAGAGTGGTGGAGTACATTTTGCAGAGATTGGTTTCGGGGGTGTTGTAGTCTTCATGAAAATATATTAAATGTCACATTGACAGAGACAACGTATTGTTTCCAAGGCACAGATAAAAGTAGGTGTGTAGTGGTTGTGCAGTGTGGTTTATGCCGGTATGGGGAGGCCTTTCATCCAGCAATGGATCGACATAGGGCTGTAAATGATAAGAATCAGAATATATTTATACTGGAAAAATCCAATGAGCTATAAAGCTCTTTGTTCAAGATGTCCAGTCGGGGCGGGTAAGAACGTTATAACAACAAACAATACAAAAACATGATCAAAGTGCAAGGTACAAGAAATGTAAACAAATAACCCAAACACATACAAATACAAATAAACCATCCCCATCCTACCAAGCAAAGCCCACCGAGGTATTAAGTTATTTTTCACAAGCGACCTGGTCACAAATACAAGTTCAATAAAGTGGCCCATCATTTGGACATTTAAAGCAGCAAAATAATGTAAATAATCACAACTTAAAATACAATCTCTTAGCTACCCCGATCTGAATCAGTGTCAGTAAAGAGAGATTTTCACTTAGAAAGCGTTATGCAATTGGTCATAGAACTTAAACCCGTGTAGAGTGCTTACCTTTAATGAGATGCTTGGCCTCTGCCGAATACATGACCTTAAACTCCAGGTTAGGTCCCATATCAGCTACTTCCTTGCTTTGCCTGAGATCCCCGATGAGGTGTCCCACCAGAACCTCCTCGTCCACCTCATACAGCAGGGCCCCCTGCACCAGCGGTGTCGTGGAGACCAGTAGCAGCAGGAAAAGTGATGCCATTGGCAACCCCATCACCGCAGGAGGCATGGCACACCACGACGGCGCTGCCAGAGCCGCCTGGACAGAAAAAAACAAGTATTGTTAGCGCCTTTCCACGTTTACCAATCTTCTCGGTTAAAATGCCAATTTAAGTGGTTATGTGTCAAATACAATCAGATTGGTGAAGACAAAAACCGAAATGAAGAGACATAGCGAGGGGAGCATATTTAGTTTGAGACCAAAACCAAGTTAGGAAATAGCAGAAATCATCTAAGCAAACAAGGAGATGATTTAAGACCAACTCTTAACAAGATGCAAAGCCCGAAAGGGGCAAAAAATTATCAATGGATGTCAATTGACACAATTAATTATATAAAATAACGAAGTGTGCAATGAAAATATGGGGAAATGTAAAAATTATAAAAACACATTGTGTGAAACCACCAGTTAGATCAGGGGTCGTCAAGGACCACCATCTTGTATTCACATGCTGTTGAAATATTGAGTGTTTTACAGAATAAAAAAATGTCTCTTCGTGTTATTTCAGTTGCTGATCCCTGAGAAAGATGGATCAGTGGCTGTTATTTATAACCAGCAGTCTTGTAACAATGTCACCCTGCTCTCCTATAGGAACCAATGAATCTCCACAATTCAGGGTGCACGTTTGATTCACGAATAAATTCTTATTTTTGCTGCTGCGGTGTGTATAGCACCTCTAGCGGGTGAAAAATAATTTGACTGTAGAAAATGTAGCAGTTATCCAAGCTCTCACAACCCAAAGTATAAATATTTGTTTAAATAGTAAAAAGCATTTACAAAAATATTACGTTTCACCGGTATGACGATGTATATGCAAAATATACCAGATGAAAATAACCGAGGGTTAACAATGTATTTTTGTACATTTGAATAGATGTTCACACGTTTACAGTTTTGTTTTATAGGGGCCAGGGTATCCCTTGAAAAAAAAGTGAGTTATAATCAATCCATTTCTTGTCTGGTACATGTGGGATGGGGCCGAGGCGCAGTGGTTAGCACATTTCGCTATGAGCCCGGCGACCTGAGTTTGATTCCTTGCCCTGGGTTAACATCAGTGGTGAGTGCTATCCAGATCAGTCTTGGACACCCTTTTCACCAACCTGCATTGACCAGCGTGGTCAATTATGGTCAAACAACCCCCATGAAAAGTGTGGGCGGATCTTCATCCAAAAATAGGATATTTAAAGGGCTGTAAATGATTGTCGTATAAAGTGTAGGATTTAATGAGTATGCAGTTAGCTGTTGCATCACTGGACACCTAATAATCGGATAAGAGTCAATTGTAGATAACTGATCATTGTTTTAACGCTGTGGACACACGAATTTGATTTTGCCAAGACGAAAGTACTCTGCAAACCCACTGGCTATCAGCAAAGATTCGTTCATGAAGCCATCCAGATATATAAACACAGACAATTTCAACAGAGAAGATGGGTACAAGTTGAGCAATCATTGTTGGAAGGACGTTAATAACCAGTTTAGGTCATAACTGGCTGATGTTCCCTTCATACCTGCCTATGTTAGCAGTTATTTTCGACTCCGAGTTACATTCACCAACACAGCCACCATTGCTCGTTTTCCTCGATGTGGTGGTGGCTTTTGCCGAGCGCTTTCCGATTTTACATTTGCATGCAAATTTCTTACATTGACATGCTAATCTCTCACAATACAATGGCCTCCCCCACAGCTTCATTGTCGTGGGTATGGCTCAGCTCGCCGATCTTACATTTACGTGCAAATTTCATCTCTAGCCCCGCCCATTCACCCTTGGGCTAAATGCATCTCAAACCTACATGCATCTCAAACCTTTATAACATCCTGCCTTAGCAGCTCTCCCACCATATATTTTTCCTGCCTCAGCAGCTCTCCCGCTATAGTTTTCACCTGATGACGATTACTTGTGTTGCGATCGAAACGTCGTGATATTGTTATTTGTATTATTATTATTTTTCTATCTACGTGGCTTTACCGAAAAACCCAAAGAATATGACATTGACACTTTGTTGTCTGATCGAAACAGAGACAGAAGTGAGTCGCTCAGTAACTGTCATTGACTGAGATAACATTAGAGCAGACATTCTTATTTTTAATCGCTGCACGTACCAGGACTGAGTTTCCCACGATTGCGACCTCTCAAACGGAAGGTGAAACTTTAAGTCTGAGATCACTGCTGTGTCATCAGATCACCTCATTACACAGCGTTGCTTCACTGATGTGGAAACACATTTTTCTAGACTTTAGCTCCACAAAACAATACAGCAATAACCCATGGGATTTGTCTTATCGCTCGTGGGGATTTATGAGATTTCTTAATTAAAAAACTCTTCTTGAAAAAAAATGCAGACCTGCCGGATTTGAGTAGCTTGACAGGTCTTGGTAGGCACAGCACGGAGATGTGGAGATTTTATCTGGCCCTCTGGAATCCTGAGACAGACATACAAGGGTTGACAGAATGCGGGTTCGTGTTAGAGGCATGGGGGTGTGTGCGTGTGTGAATGTACCAAGTGCTATCATCTCTATTGGGGCAAGGCATTCGGCTCAGTGGAAATTGTTGCAGTTATCAAAGCTCTCACAAATAAAAGGTATAAATAAAATATATTTTGAAGTTGTAAAAAAAAAATGTTTAAAAAATGTTACAGTTACACCGAGATGTGAAAACAGTACCCCAATAGAAGAATCAGAATCTTTATTTATCCTGGAGAAATCCGATGAGCTATGAAGATACTTTTCACAGATATCCATTAGAAGGGGAGCCCATACTAGGTAACATGCTTTCAAAGTTATTCCAGGGACATTAGCAGATGTTTTCTCAACAGTGGATTTGAAACAAATGGTACTCAAGCGTATATCCGCACACACACACACAGGCCAGCAGGTTTAAGGCTAAGGCAATCTTGTGGAGATGCAGGCCAGGTTAGAGTCCAATTGGTTTATTTGAGGATGTTGTGCCTGACTAGCCAGGTCGCTGAGATGGAAGCACAAGAGTAAAAGAAATGTACGACATGACAAACAGGGCACACCTACAAAGTAATAGGTACGTGAATAACCACCTCTCATACACAAAAACACTCGTATACAATAACTCACACACAATTTCGATTTAAAGCTTTCGTGACTGCAGGGATTCATCTTCTTGGTTCTTTCGGTAAAGTCACGTAGAATGGAAATAATAAAATAATAAAAATAAAACACAACGCTGCTTGCGTTGTGGCCGAAACGTCGTGAGGAATTATTTTATTATTTCCATTCTACGTGACTTTACCGAAAGAATCAAGAAGACTCACACACACTCATACAAATACAAATAACCAGAATCACGCGCGCGCATAAGACAAATATCTCTTGTGAAACCTTACACAAACTGGGGTACGTGCCGTTAGCAAGAACCTATTAAGACTTTTATAAAAGACATTCCCGGCACAATGCCCTGCCGCGTGTCTCCGGAGTAGTCATGTTTAGACGTAACAGGGATGTTTTTTTTTATAAGTCACTGGTTTTGGCCTGAGTTTAAATAGGAAATGCCCAGGCCCAGTTCAGATAACAGTCACTGGTGTTGGCCGTGAACAGGAATCGAACTCGGGTAGCCATGTTCGTAGAGCAGCGTTAACCGCTATGCCACCACTCTCCACACACACACATTAACACACGGTCACACACACATTAACATACACACGTCACACCGAGTTTGGCGAAAAACAGTTGTTTGGGCGTCGCGAGCTCAGACCTGTTGGGACTCGCGAGTGAACACGAGTCTCGGAGTGACACTCGCACATCCACACACGAATGCTTTCCAACAAAGACAAAAGATCCCCCGTATAGCCTTTACCAGACTGTTGGGGTAAGTGGCTGTTAGAGAGCACCTACCAGTTACATACACACACATGCTTCCACAGCAGTTAGATAAATACACAACCGCATGCTTTCACAACAATTACACACGCATGCACTCACACATGCATGCACCCTCACGCATACCCATGCTTACACACCAGCAACACACACTTACACATGTGATGATACATACGATCAGGCTTACATATTCGCTCAAACACTACCTGAGAATCAGAATATTTCTTTATACTGAAGGAATCCGATGAACTATAAAGCTCTTTTTCATAGATTTCCAGTCGGGGCGGGTAAGAACGTTACAACAAACAATACAAAAACATGATCAGAGTACAAAGTACAAGAAATGTAAACAAATCACCCAAATCTACAAATAAAACTAAACCATCCCCATCCTACCAGAGAAAACCCCACTGAAGTATTAACTTCTTTTTTAAAAGCGGCCTGGCCACAAATGATAGCTCAACAAAATGGCTTATCATTTTGACACTGATAGCAGAAAAACATATCTAAATAGTCAAAACGCATGTTTTCTAAATGTGGAGGGAAAAACAGGACGACCCAAATAAAAAATCTAAGCGACCACAGGCACCATATGCAAACTCCAAATATACAACAGGCGTCAGGGTCGGGATCGAACCCGCGAACCTCCTACATACTAAACACACACACAGATGCCAACACACTAGTGACACCCTCGCTTACATTTAAACCCACCTCGCATAGTACACTACCACCCGCACACATCCTCACCAGATACACACATGCACCATAATTACACCAGTTCATACACACCCTCAAAATCGATCTCACCTCACACCCACTCAGACATGCACCCATGTTCACGGACAGTCACACCATCTCACACAGGTTCATGTGCATGCAAAAAAGACAAAAAACCCTATTATATCCATTAACACGGTTGGGGCAAGTGCTGTTAGCGAGCACCTATGAAGGCTGACAGCAAACAAGGAGGGGGTGTGTGGCCAGCACCACGCCCAACCGCCTTTGTCTCCCCAGTGGCTATGTCTACACACTGCACCAGGTACTCATTTAAGGTAGAGTCGACCTAGGAGAATCCCAGGACCGGTTCAGATAATTGTCACTGGTGTTGGTTGCCGTGAGTGGAAATCGAAACCCGTGTCGCAGTGCGCTAACCTGCTACACTACCGCTCCCCACATTACGCACACATTTATTCACACACACACAACAAGTCTCTTCTTACACACTACACACATTTTAATGGTGTGAAACACAAACAATTATAGTGTACAAGCACGGGTGTGAATACACACGCTGTCGTGAACACACAAACGGCAGCTTTGATTATCACGGTCGGCTACGTACGGTGGGAAAGACGTTCAACACTGATGCCCACACACATTAACCTCCAGTCACACTCAGGCAAAACTGTGTACATTCACAAACACTAATATGCACATGTACATTGTACACACATACCCTATAACGCTAACACACCTAAACCTTATATGTTCATACGTACACACACCCTTACAAGTAAACACGGACACACCATGTACACATACACACACCCAATACACGCACCCCTTACACAATGAATATAAAACACTCACACGTCCTGCGCACTCAACACCAAACCTGTACACACACATCTATAGAACGTAAATAAAAAGCATCCCCTACAGCCTGTACACACACACCCTGCACATCCACCCTCTCCATATCTTGTACACAACAACCCCCTATACATACACCCTGTAAATAAAAACACATCACTCCACCTGTAAATACAAATACCCGACATACACACTAGTGCGCCATGTACTTGCGCAAACACCCTGCAAACTCTGTTCATGGATAAAATAAACCCCTAGACCCTGTACATAAAGACACACCCTGCATGCACCTCCACACCCTGTAAATGAAATATAGCCCTCGAACCTGGACAGTAGATAGTTAGATACACACCTAGACCCTGTACACAGGCTACAAGGTGCACATACTGTCCATACAAAGACATGCAAACACCCTATTACTGTACACAACACTGCATTTTCTTAGCTGTTACTTGGACAGTTTACCTGGCAGAGAGAGAGAGTGGAGGCGAGACACAAAATGTGAAGGGGATATGTAGAGTGTGCAATGGAGAGAGTTCGAGTGTGTGAGAGATGGTCAGAGATTGTGAGAGAGAGGGCCAGAGATGGTGAGAGAGAGAGATGGAGAGTGGCAGTCTCTTGAGCGACTGATCTATTATCTAAGTCTCATGAGTCAGGGCACCTCCGATTAGCACGGTTGGCTACGTACGGTGCGCGAAAGAAGTTCACGAGATGAACATGAGAGGAGACGAACAAACAGAGACACGCAGAAAGGTACACAACAGTAAATAGCAGAGAGAAATACACGATTGCCCAAAGACAAAACAAACGTTCACGGTATTAAATTGAGGCGAGACAGATGAAGCGAGACACGCAGAGTATGTATAGCAGACACTGCAGCATGTAAATAAGACACATACACGTGTTCATACACTACCAGTCGATGTCGGAGACACATTGATAGACTGAAGTGTAAGGGAAAGACGCACACATACATGTAGTGTCGGTAAATTGAGACAAACTGACAGAAGCAGACAGCAAACCAGATAAAAACTCCCAGACACTGTCGTACACGTGTATGGGAGGCACAACATACCAGTTTATCCTGTCGAGTCCTCCGGTGTAGGTTATCGGGGCAGAAACTGTCAGACAGTCGGAGTCTGAGACGGCAACGAAGACGAACTCCGGAAGGACGAGAGAACGTCGAGGGGGGAGAGAGAAGAGGTGGCGACAAAACAGAGAAATCGGAGCGTGGAGATTAGCGGCAGAGTCAGGATCCTCATTAGGGACGCGAGAGGCGGGCTCTCACGTGGACGTGTGTGTAATTACGTGGGCATGCGTGCGCTTTTATAATTACTGTGTGCGCGTGATGACTCGTGTGTGTGCGTGAGAGTCAAAATTGTCGTGTACCACAATGTTACAGGTGCGTGTGTGTGAATAAAGGTGTGTGGGGAGCGGTGGCGCAGCGGTTAGCGCACTGCGCTATTGACCCGGCGTGACCCGAGTTCGATTCCCGCTCACGGCCAACGCCAGTGACGATTATATGAACCGGTCCTGGGCCTCCCCCAGGTCGACTCAGCCTCAAATGAGTACCTGGTGCGATGTGTGAACATCGCCACTGGGGAGACAAAGGCGGTCCGGCGTGGTGCTGGCCACCCACCCCCTTGTGTGCCGTGCCGGCCTTCATAGGTGCTCGCTAACAGTACTTGCCCTTACAGTCTATACGGGGGATTTTTCTTTGCGGTAGTTTACACCTCCACACCCGTGTGCGTGTGTGTACAGAAGCCTGTGTACAGGTTTCCGTGTCTTTATAGTAGCGTGTGTGCAGGTCAGCATATTTGTAGAGATGTTTGTGAATTAAGTATGTAGATTGATGTATGTTTGTGCGGAGGTGAGCGCGTGAAGTGCGTCTACAATTATATAGGCGTAAAGATAACTCGCTTATTGACTCAAAAACACACAAGAGATTTCCCGTATAGCCTTTAACAAATTGTTGGGGAAGCACCTACGAAGTCATTCCACACAGCCACGTGCGTTATATTACGCACGATTACTCACAAAGGTGCACGACACGTTACAGTACCACACTGAATCACTCACCCATACTGTGCACTGCACATGTGCGAACGCAATGCCAGTGTACGTACTGGACTGCGTTTGCAAGCACACGTGTGTGTGTGTGCACGCCCTAAACTGTAGTGGTATAGACAGTACTCTATATGTACTTATGTATGAACTGCACTACACGTGTCTACACAGTGCAAGTATGATGCACTACACACACACACGTGTATGCATGTACAACAGCATGTGTGTACTGTATAATTATACACGTGTGTGTACGGACATAATGTTGAGTATCATTAGACCCGGCAATGTTCCCATCAATACCAGTCAAAACATCGACCTCAAAAGATGCTACGAGTGTTGTTAAATGTTTGTTTTCCGGTCTGTAGAAATGTTTCTGTTGCGATGTGGTGTCTCGTCATTTACAGATTTGAACATCAACACTACACGCTGTAGTAAGTGACATAAACAACTACGACTCTGCGTGTACATCCACTTGTGACCAGGAGCGGCCAATTATTTGGTTTATCCATTAATCTAATTGCCATGAGACTAAATTCAATAAACAAGACTGTGTAACTTGTAGACTGATCCTGAACAAAGAGTAAAACCCAATCAAAATCTGCGCAGTAATGTGTGTAGCCCAAATACCTGTACAATACCTGTACAGGTATTTGGGCTGTTCAGACTTTTACAGCTATGGGTAGTAGAGGAGAGACTCTGCGTTATAACCTTTTTATAATATCATTACATATTCGATTGGTGTAAAATCTACAGTACTGCATACATCAAGTTACATATGTTAACTAGTGCAGGGCCTGGGAAATTAACTCGGGTTGCCAGCCTCAAAGTCAGCCGAGGTCTATCAAAACTGTGCAGTAGTAGCGCAATAAAGTTTCAACACATTAACCATGAGATCTCGGCACAGTACTAAACACCTGGACAGGTGGCAATCCTATAATTACCATAGATCTATATCCGACAGCTGAGACAACGCACCTGGGTCTCTCACACCCCGATTTAGCCATTAGGAGCAGCTAGGGGTGAGAGGGGGGTGGTGAATAACCATCATGGCAGGGCTGCCCATGAAAGGGAAAAAGAACGATTAGCTCCATGCATAGCACAAAAGAGGGAGCCTCCACATGGGGCCTGGGTTTTTTCCCTCTCCTCTCTCTCTTGTTGTCGCTAATGAATAATGGGGGCCCTTCGTGTAAATCTGCCCCGGGCCCCCCTGAAACCTATGGGCCGCCCTGCCACCGCCACATCTTCCTCTACTTTGCTCGTCCATCACCCCTAAATCGGGCAGGAGGAAACAGCGCGCATGTGCGTTTATGGGCGATAACGGACTTCGTTTTGCGGTGAGGTTTTACAGAGGTTGTTGCTATGGTGGTTGTGGAGGTGTGGTGGTGATCACGGTTAATACACGAGGTTGTTGCGGTCTTTAGTGGTTGTGAAGCCGATGGAAGCGGGGATCGCGATGGTGGCAGATGTGGGTTGATGGTGGAGGGTTGGTAGAAGGAAGTGGTAGAAATGGTTGAAGACCTGTGATGGGGGAGGTATGTGAAGGTGGTTGCGAGAGTGAATGGTTTCGTGGTGGAAACGGTGGAGGTGAAGGCGACTGTGAATGGCATCAATGGAAGTGGTGATGCCAAAGTTTGTGGCAGCGATGTTGAATATTCAAAAACTCAACCCATTCGCCCAGTCTCCCAACAACAACAGCAGCACAGGCCAGATGGTATTTCCAAACGTGAAGGCAAAGTCCTCAATGATTGAGCATCTATGCGAATAGAGCACGTTAATACGAAGAGGGCAAAACCCCAACCCTCTCTCCACTCAGGCAGGGCAAAGCAAGTCAACTAACCCCGTTGACCACCACACAATCCACCTCTCTCACCTCCGCCACCGGGCGGTGTGTCCTTTGCTTTATTGAGACAGGCGGTCGGTTGGGTGTAGTCAAGAACCAGGTGAGCTGCAGGTGATAACCAAGATGAGGCTCTTACCACCACCACCCCCTTCCTCTCTCTCTCTCTCGGCGCCACCCTAATCGCTCTCACAATCCTACCCACGTCTGCACAGGTAGCCCCCCGAACGAACCCCTCCATTATCCACCTCTAAACCCACCCGCGTCTTCAGTCAACACACCTGGACAGGCGACCCACCAACCCCCACCACCCCAACTCACCTTGGCGGTCACGGAGGCCCATGCGGGTCCACGCTAATGCTGTGATGCTGTAGTTGTTGCTGTGGTTGTTGCTGTAGTTGTTGCTGTAGTTGTTGCTGTGGTTGTTGACGATCGCGATGATGGTGTTGATGGCGCTGCCGATGATTAAGGGGCCTTCGTCTTCTCCGCTTTACCTGCCGACGCCCAGGTGACGTCACCTCGTCGATTGAATAACGGACGTGACGTCACTTCCGTGGAGGCTGGGGGGAGGGGAACTCGTACGGGCGGCAGGAAGTGGAGGGGGGGGTCACGCACCTGTGTGGGGCGGGGGGGGTCACGCACCTGTGTGGGGCGGGGGGGGGGTCACGCACCTGTGTGGGGCGGGGGGGTCACGCACCTGTGTGGGGCGGGGGGGGGGGGTCACGCACCTGTGTGGGGCGGGGGGGGGTCACAGAGCCGACCGCACTGAGGCTCCCCTGGTGCCCCTCGATGATTCACAGGCTTCAGAGTTCGTGACTCAGAGCCACACTGAGGTTCTCCCCCCTCGATAATTCACAGGCTTCAGAGTTCGTGACTCAGAGCCACACTGAGGTTCTCCCCCCTCGATAATTCACAGGCTTCAGAGCTCGTGACTGAGACTCACATTGAGGCTCTCCCATCTCGGGATTCACAGGCTTCAGTATTTATGACTGAAGCTCATTGAGCCGGACTAAGGCTTTTTTAAGAGTATACTCCAGTGTTAATATTTGAGGCTCAAAGAGACTAAGTGGTGCTTCTATAGGGTTCTTAAGCTTTGGTGTTCATATCAGAGACTCTCTGAGCTAGACTTAGGTATATTGGGGTTTTAAGCTTCAGTGATAACGTATTATCTAAAATGCGCCTGTCAGACCACTTGCCCTCACCTGTACTGCCCTCTGCTGACCACAATATTATCCCACCGTCGCCTGTATCACCTTCCATGGCATGCTGGACCTCCAACCAAGCAATATCCTGCTGCTTAGCTGCCCAGATCAGACGAGATCAGGCACATTCCCCGTGACCTAGTCATCGGCAAATTTCATATCTCTGTATCGCCCCATAAATCCACAATGCATTTCAGTATATCCATCCATATGTTGGCCTTGAACCATTTCTGATATCACTCGCCACTGATGTCAGCGGTATATCCACAGGCGGAGTTTATATTTGGAGGGGTTTGCTTTGTTCCTTACATTAGGAATCGCGAGTGTATATAATTAATTTATTTTATCTTAATCGTAAACTACTGAAAATACATTTATAAATGTGCCCAGCACCAATGTTAAAACTACTGGAGAACAATAATACGTACATTGTCATCCATGTATAGATACCCCACTGATTTATAATGAATCTATCTTCTCAATAGGTGATTAAACACGATGAAAACGATGGATCCATATCTTAAGGACAGTATTGCATATTTTCAAAGCGTATTGAGCTCGATGGGAGACATGCAGAAGCGTTGAAATCAATGTAGGGTTCGCTATAATTCGCATTATTTCAGTGGGGCATCTATACATTGCTCAACCTATATAAAATATAAATACTCCCGTACTTGTTACCACAATAATAACTGGGTAGCGGATGTTGCCCTCTCACGCTTGGTTTTGGTGTCTTGCTCGTCCGATGTGGACTGCACTTTACCATCCACTAAAAAGGAGTCGTTGGCAATGTGATGTCACATTTGTATCTAGCACTCTTTAAAACCTACAGAATACAAACTTTCCCAAAGCATAGGATTTTAAAAACAAAAGTTTAATTAACCTGGCCACTTCAAAATGTTGGGGGGGAGTGGGGGCCCAAAAATTAGAAATTGAGATTTCTATCCCTTATTGGACATTAAGTCTAATCCAATTATTTAATAATGGTGTACAATTATACCCATTGTACCGACAACTAGCTGAATTTAAACCGGGTTTTTGCGATATGCGACTCATGAAGCAACCAAATAGCGGCTATACAGCAAAGCGACTCTGTGTTACAGGGAGCGTGGTGGTGAGTGGGTTGGGTGGTGAGTGGGTTGGGTGGTGAGTGGGTTGGGTGGTGAGTGGGGTGGATTGGTGGTCAGTGGGGTGACGAGTGGTTAGGTTGAGAGGTGAATGGGGTGGATGATGAATATGAAGCGGGGAAGACCAGAGCCACGTGAGTGGGTGGTGCATAGCGTAGAACGTGAAGCAGGCGGTGGGTGGCTGGGTGGTGAGCCTGGTAGATGGCAATGTAGGGTATGGAGTATGGCAGGGAAGTGGTGTGGATAGTGAGTAGGATAGGGAATGGGGTTGAGTGAAGTGGGAGGTGAGTGATAGGTGATGATTAGGCGATGAGCGGTGTAGGTGGTGATAGTACAAAAGATAACAAAGGTATAATGACGATTATAGTAGGGAAGGTAATGAGGGACAGTCGAGAAAATTATGATGGCGATTATGTATAGCGGACATTGTGATAATTATGGATATCGATTATAGATAATGGTTATTCGATATCATGACAGATAACGATGATGAACATTAAAATGATTGATATTACAGCTGGCAATGATTTGGATGAATGACAAGTATAACAGATTTTGATCATTACGAAAGTTTTGATGGCGATTACAAATACAGATTCTGATGATTATTATCATGAAAGCCGTTGTGTGGGCGTGCCGCAACCCCTTCCCCTGTGAGTCAGGGCCGTTAATTGTCTGTCCCTAATTAACGCTTGGACGCTCTCAATTATCACGTGCAAGGGAGATGGGCGGGCGTGTGGACGTGTCCCTGTGTATAGATCACATGTAAGTGCACGTGCCATTTGTACTGCGTACGTATAATATATGTACGCTCACTGGAGAGGCCTTCGTCCAGCAGTGGATTTGCGGTTTTAAATAGCTATTATTCTAATACAATACAGGAACAATGAAAAAGAAATGCTAAGCATGTATTTTCTAAATCATATACTAAAGATTATACTGACCATATTTTTATACTGTACATAAATTACAAAGTGTATCATCGCATCCAATTTTTTAGGTCTGAATAGTAAGCAAACATTGGCAACCATAATAAGTTAAAAAACAATTTTAAGGTAAGCATGCATTTTGTAACGCTTTCTCATATGCATTTGTCATTGGAAGTATTTACACTTTAGAATTATTGAGTGGAAATGTTAATTGTTCATGCATTACTCCATCCTGATGGTGATACTTCTTGCATGTACTCTATACAACAGGAAACAGATACAAAATAGTATCTGTAAAGCTAAACTTCATGAAAAGTAACTTGCCTATGTACCTAAATAGAATGCATTACACAATGCGTACTACCGGCTATGACATTAGATCACTCATTTTAAACATAACCAAATTTGAGGCCTATTAGATCGCGTAAATATAAATGTGTCGTTAATCCGCCACCACGCGACACGGCAATTAGTAAGGTTTGTCACATAAACAAACCGGTTTTTAATTCTTTCAGCGAAGGTTAAAATGTCTTTGCATTTGCTGTCCATCCATCGCTGGCGGGGGCGTCACGGCAACTCTTGTAAAGATGATCCAACATAAAATTGTGTCGTAAAGTGTTGATTTTAGGGACTTGCCCTACACACACAAACGGGACTATTTATCAAAGGGTTAGACATTAAAAAAAACCCAGATTTAAACACATTTGGGGCGTTGTTTTTTTCTCCCCTCGCAGTGACGGCATGCGCCGTGGCTGTGCCCAGCGATGTGAAGGGAGGCGGGGAGTAAAACCGAGCAAGGCAGGCCTCTGTCTCGGAAGGCACGGCTCCTAGGCACCCCCAGCCAGTAGCGGAACGAGCGCGGGGTGTCCCTGGCCACCTCTGGTGGCGTACGCCGCGTGTGGGCGTACGTGAGTGTGTATGCGGGTGTATATTTGTTCATGTGTCTGTGTAGGTATGTATAGACGTTGGAGTGCTTGTGTGTGGCTACGTGTGTACTTATCTGTGTGTTTTGTGGAGGGAACAGTGGCACACTCCGAATCAGTCAAGCGGTTATTTTTTTTACGAAATCGGCTAAGAAACGCGGCGTGGAAGTTGTCTGGCGTGTTATTCCACACGGAGCTCCTCCGGGTGTTGTATGACCACAATCGCACCGTCTCTTAATGTCTATCGTGATCTGTGGACCCCATTCACGTGAACGCTTGCCCTGGCTTGAAACATTCAGGATGGCCTGCCTATCGTCCATCCTAGGTTTAACCAGACAGGATTGTTTTGAGATCACACATCTTTGAAAGATGTGGAAACAGCCCCATCGGTGAGCTCCCCCTGGAAGGCGTAGATACGTTTTCCCTGCATACCTAGCCACCGCATGCCCCAGCATATTTTGTTTGGCAGGATAGAGGGGTATATACGGGTGCGGTTCGGACTGGGGGGAATGGATTGCTGTGGTACGCGAGGAGGATTATACTGGTAGGAACCTCCTGGTTACACCAGACCACAGGGAATTATTGTGTCCGTCCGTCGTGCATCCAAAAATGGGATGGGTGGGGCTGGGTGGAGAGGGTGGGGAGGGGTGGGAGGGGTGGGGCTGGGTGAGGGGTGGGGCTGGGTGGGGAGGGGCTGGGTGGGGAGGGGCTGGTCACCTCGTGGTGCCCTTATAAAACTCAACGTTTAACCTACTCACGCCGGCTTGTGCCCGCCCTCACAGTCGGCCATATTTGCGGAATACACCACGCCGCCGTTGATCCTGGCCATTGACCGAGCAACCCAACGTTCCTACCAGCTCCCTCCGCAGGAATGTGTTGAAGGATGCTGCTGGACACTTGGTGGCAATCGCACCCCAGCAACAAGAGGGCAGAGCAGGGACACTACAACAAGCAGACCGGGCGGATAAAACACAGCAAGGGGCACTGCCAATCATACCAGTTAACCTATAACACCTGGGTCTGTCCCACGACCTGCCAGCAGAGCCTTCGACGCTTCATTTGGCCTCAATGAGCACCTAGCCTGGCACGAGCACCGTAATGACGCCACTGTCACTTAGTGGCAAATAACGCTTAGGGGCCGTCCATAAATGACGTTACGCACCTAGGGGGGGGGGGGGGTCAGACATTTGTGACGATGTGTGACGAGGGAGGGGGTATGCGCAACTTTAAATAAATATAGACAATACGTTCTACTTTATTAAATAGACTTTTTAATAAATGTTTCTCCTACAACATCAGAGTGCAGCGCCACATTAAATACGCACTACAATGACAATAGTTTAAAGCGATTTGAAGCATGTTTTATTTGGGGGGGGGGGGGCAGAGCTTTGTGACGTCATATTTGAGGGGGGTCTGACTTTTTGTGACGCCGTGTGACGAAAGGGGGGGGGGGTCAAAAGTCGTCAAAAATCGCGTGACGTCATTTATGGACGGCCCCTTACGTATGTGGGCGTGTCTGTACATACATTACAGGATGTTTTTTGTGTGTCTGTATATGTGCGTTATTGTGTATGCACATGTGGATGTGTCAATGTGTGTACTTTTTGCATGCAGATATGCCTGTATGTACATGTGTGTACATATGTTTGCATTGGTTTGCATGGGATGTTAATAAGAATCAATGTTTTTATTCACATTTGTACAGAATGACCCCTCCAGCCACTAGCGGCTGCTACAATAAACTCAAGAGTAAAAATTAGTTTTTTTTACATAATTGCAACCACTAGAGAAATACCTTGGAGGTTGGGTATCGACTTTCCCAATGCTGCAGACTTTGGCAGAAGGAAAGAAGTGATGACAAGGTGTAATGTCATTAAACGGCATTGTCAGCGATTTCGTAGTTTTTTTTCCTTTTTCCTAATTTTATTCCGTTTGTGCTTTCAGCATCATGATACGAGACAAAGTGACCATCCGGGGGGTGCGGGGGCGCAGACTGTTGTCTAATCACCACTGCCCACACATAAGCGAATATATTCTTTCGGGAGGTTGGACTGTATTTTAAGACTCAAATTATGTCGAACGAATAGAATGTTGTAATTTTAAAAAATAAATCAATGTTCAAAAATGAGAGCGCACAACATTGATACGAGCAGACTACGTGGTGGGTAGTATGACACGTCTCAGGGCAGGGGTTCTAACACCGTGCCTCTTGCTCGTGGTGATCTTGCGCTGTCTCATGGTTTGGCTATTAAATATCTGAATGAATAGCATTGCACGGGTTAATCGATTGTGCCAGTCTTCCACGGGTTGGACTGGTGATGATGCCAGCACTTTCTCGCCGAGTCCAGCTTGGAGAGGTTATAACTGTGTGGGCTGCTTTTAGATTACTGTACGAGCTCTGTTTCAAAGGGAGTTGGTAAAAGGCCTCATGTTATCCCGAGGGCTTCCACCTCAAGGAACTGTCCCTGAATGGGGAGTAAAGGGGGAAAGGGGGTGGGGATAATACATTATTGTTCATTTGGGGGGCAATGATCCAGACCAATGCTTCCTGTATAATCGCCACTGCCTACACTCCACGTGGTACTCACGTTAGGGTTACTCGACCACACAATGTATTAACATAAAAGTGTCTCCATGCTCATGTCAGTTGTCAGCCCAGTGCCAGCGATGGGAATTCCACATTCCCACACCGGGGGGTCAGTAATCCCATTGGACAAGTACTTTCAATTTCCCACAAAGTAGAACTCTATTTTTTTCTGCTTATGACACATTGATGGGAAACATGGACACTGGCAAAGAAAATGGAATAGTAGCTAAAATGTGCACAAAGGAGCATGGAGGAGTGGATGCTGGGAAATGACGAGACAAACACAGGAACACGTGGATTTTAAATCACAAACAACTTCGAGTCAGCCCATAATGTTGACTGTTAAGAAAAGTCAGTGGGCTTGGGCAGGACACGTGGCCGGCGATTGAGTCTAACGACGAAGTGGCAACCCAAGGAGGAAAACAAGGCCGCTCGGATGTCCACTCGGGAGATCGTGCAAAATTAAGTCGGCTCGTGTGCAGTTGCGAGATGGTTGCATTGCGTGGCCGCGATGGATGTTTGCGTCTTGGGAAGGCCTTCACCCACCTGCAAATAGAGCATGGTTGATGAAGATAATGAGATCAATGTGTGATTACACTGGTCAACGCACTTTTTCTGGCATACGGTATTCCAACGGGTTTAAGGTAAGTTTGGGGTGCTGATTCCAAATCTGGCATCAGTTTTTGTCTATCACATCGGGTTTTTGAGATATCAAATATTGAATTTTCAATAAAAACTGCAGAAGAAAAATATTAAATAAATGTGGATATCTACATAAAATGATATTATAAATACACTATCCTAAAAATACAGCACCATAATTTAACACTAAAGCAGTCACTGACTCGCAACAACTTGCAATCATAAGTGACAGTTAATTTCGGGTAAAATCAATGAAAATGGGGTATATGCCGATAGCATAAAATGAGATGTGATAGAGCAAATCTGAGATCAGATTTGGAATCAGCACCCTGAAATTAGTCTTAAACAGCTGCAAAAGTCCAGGCCAGAAAAAAATGTTTTTTTTGTTGACCAGTGTTATTCCAATGAGCACGCAACAGCGCTTTCACGTGGACAAGCTCTGGAAAGAGCCCAGCGGGGGTTGGGCTGTGGGTGCAGGGAGGGGCGGAGCCGCAAGGGAATGTGGTCTAATGCTCCACGGCCAAACCTTTGACCTAAACAAGAATCAACATTGACACATGGCTAATCTCTGTGACCCCCACAATCTACAGTGCCGTCCTCCATCTCCCTTTCGTTACATATCTCTCTTTTAACTCGCATTCATATCTTTTGCCATCTATCTCTCTCGTCTCTCGTCTCATTTTCCCCTTTTCCATTTCATCTCCCTGCCATCTCCTCTCCTTGCCAATACCCCAAAATGTTCTCTTATCTGTATGTTGAACTCCCTTCGCACCGTAAGTAGCCAACCGTGTTAATCGGAGATGCGCAGGAAGGACAACAAACTAAACGCAAATAAGTTCTAAAGAAAGGAGTTTCCAATCTAGAATTAAAAGTGCGTATAGCTCCAGTGGCTTCCGAATATCGAAAGGAAGAGCGTTCCAGACGGCCGCAGAAGCGATACTGAAAGCGCGCGATGCAGTCAGCGACCGTCTTTGTTCAAATGCTCGCCAAAAGCCGCTGCTATGAGGATGACCGGAGTTCCCATATCTCTACTCTCTCTCGGATGTCTCCGTGGGTGTACACTATAATACGTTAGATCTCTGCGATTTGGGCGGAATAAATGGTAATTAGTTGCCGTCCGTGGCTTCTCGATTCGTGGTTCGGGAGGGGGAGGGTTCGGGTTCACTGGCTCCACGTGGAGCGGTCATTCACAACGCTCGGTTGTCCATCCCACCTCCTGAGCGAGTTCTCATGAGTTACGGTCTCCGCCTACAGTGGGCGGAATCTGGCTGACGGTGGTGATGCAGAGGAACAACTTTGACTTCACATTGAGGTGGTTGAGCCAGACAATTGCGAGATAATAATCTGGCGGTACAGTCAGAAACATGCGTTTAGATTATTTAGATTAATCTTGATTTGAAGCTTTCGTGACTGCAGGAATCCATACTTTTTGGTTCTTTCGGTAAAGTCACGTATAGGTAGAAACTTAAAATTAAATAAAATATATCACGACGTTTCGATCGCAACACAAGCGGTCGTCCTCAGACGGAAAAAAGTATTATTTAGATTACTTTGCTGATGTGAATGTCCACAGGATAGGCCACTTCGTTGAGCTGCCATTTGTGGCCAGGCCGCTTCTGAAAAAGAAGCTAATAACTCCGTGTGTTTTACCGCGTAAGATAAAACTAATAATTTAGATTTACTTGAATATTTACGTGATTTGTTTACCTTTCCGATACTTTGCACCCCTGTCGTGTTTTGGTATTCTGTGTTGCTGTAACGTTTTCACTTGTCCCTATTGGATACCTGTGAAAATGAGCTTTATAGCTCATCGGATTCCTCCAGCACAGTAAAAATATTGATTCTGAAAAAGCCGCCATGCACGTGAATCGCGGCCCCCGTTGCCAACCTCTGTCCCTTCGTTATCTATGTCTGCGTCTCTCTCCTACCCTAACCCCGTGCCACAACCACCCATCCTGTCCCTCGTCATCCACACCCACCCTCAAACTCCCCTATCCACCACCCCTCTGCCCGCCCGCAAACTCACCAAACACCACGATTCCTCACCCCAGCCGCCGCGTGAGCAAACAAGACCAAGGACTCCGCCCTTCCACCGCGGAGAAACTGGGAAGCAACCACCGTAACCACTACAATTACTACCACAACCATTGATAGACCGAGCGATAAGGAAGGTAAAGGGAGGGGGGGTTGAAAGGTTACGGAGTCTGCCTTGAGTGAAATACTGCAGGGGAAAGAGTGAGTGAGTCGGTTAGTGAATTTGTGAGGTTTAGATTTAGTAGGGGGGGAGGAGAAGGTGTAGCAGGTCGTAGGATAGAGTGAGTGAGTTGGTTAGTGAATTTGTGAGGTTTAGGTTTAGTAGGGAGAGGAGGAGGAGGTGTAACAGGTTGTGGGAGAGAGTGAGTGAGTTGGTTAGTGAATTTGTGAGGTTTAGGTTTAGTAGGGAGAGGAGGAGGAGGTGTAACAGGTTGTGGGAGAGAGTGAGTGAGTTGGTTAGTGAATTTGTGAGGTTTAGGTTTAGTAGGGGGAGGAGGAGGAGGTGTAACAGGTCGTGGGAGAGAGAGAGTGAGTTGGTTAGTGAATTTGTGAGGTTTAGGTTTAGTAGGGGGAGGTGTAACAGGTCGTGGGAGAGACTGCCGGAGTGCGTAACGAAGCCCTCGTCTCCGCCGTCGCTGCTGCTGCTGCCGCCGTCGTCGTGATGAGGTGGTCAGTCGTCGTGGTGAGGTGGTCAGTCGTCGCTGTTGTTTTCCTGTGTCCCTTGGGGAATAGCGCCGAGGCAAAAAAGAAGGTAACCGTGCACACGTCAGCACAATCAACACACTGCACATGATTTGAAGCTTTCGTGACTGCAAGGATTCATATTCTTAGGTTTTTTCCGGTAAAGTCACCTACGTGTCACCTACGTGACTTTACCGAAAGTCACCTACGTGACTTTACCGAAAAAACCTAAGAACACACTGCACATGGATGTATGGACTTTGTTGAACATCTTTCGCACCGGACGTGGCCAACCGTGCTAATCGGAGGTGCGGGGGAAGGACAACAAACTAAACACACAAAAAGCAATTTTAAAGAAATTATTTTCAATATAGATGATTTAAAAGTGCATAGCTCCAGTGGCATCCTAATATTGGAAGGAAGAGCGTTCCAGACGCCCGCAGAAGGGCATCACCATCATCAGCAGCGACAGAAGCAATACTGCGAACAACAGCATCGTCAGAACTATAATCATTATCTCGACTATCCATAACAATAATCATCTAGAATAACCATTATCAATCAGAAGAAACCGCATCATGAATTACAGAAACGTAATTTTTTTCGTGAGTTTCAGAAGCAACAGCAGCACTGCATCATCGTCAGTGGCATGACCCATTATTGGCCGTAGCAGCACCCCGTCAATAACATCAGGAACATCGCAATGGTCATCGCAATATTTATCCAGGAAAGCTTAACCGAGACTTGTTTTTTTCCGGATGGCGATGCTGCATCGTCGGGTATTTTTTGCCTGTTCCGTTCATAAAGTGGTGCGTAGCTTCATGTGAGAGGAAACGGGGGGAAACGTGGAGAAAACCCCGCCACGTTGCGTACTCGGCACTGCCAACCACGGGGCCACCTCCAGCCCCATGCCGACAACACCTGGCAAACCCTGGTGGTAGTCACCCATCAAATTACTCACCAGGCACAATACTGTTTGGCTTTCACAATCAGACAATGTCGCGCTCATTAGAGATCGAGTCATGTAGCCGTAGCCAATCCATTTAAAATGTGATCGTATTTAATACTACTGGAGTTGATTAGAGTACTGTTATGAGATGTCAGCATTTAAATAATATCTTGGTGGAGTGGTGGGGAGTGGAGCGGTGGCGCTGCGGTTAGCGCATTGTACTATGAACATAGCGACCTGAGTTCGCTTCCTGGCAATGGCTGGCATCGGTCGCGAGCAATATCTAAACCGGTTCTTTGTCCATCCACTTCAGCAACTCGCACTGAGCGGCGTGGTGAAGTATGGTCAAACGCCCACCATGACTGACAGGGCGTGATGGTTTGACAAAAGAGCCCAGATGAACAAAATCATGAATAAAAAACAAATAAGTAGGCTGGGAGATAATATAGTCTCATCATGGAGTTGGTTTGATATGCTATCATCAATTCAGCCAAAACGAACGGGAACATGTTCGCGCATTTGTAATGCACCTCTGGTACCAGTGGCCAGCCGAGCTATATACTGTTTTGGCATTGGCCATCATGTGTAGTCCCCGTTGCTGATCATGCGGATTGGTGGTAATAATGATGATACTTTTTCTACTTGTGATTTTTTAACTTCACTCAAACTGCAAATCGTAAATAATCATTGCAGAAGCATCATGAACACAATAGGTGCTCGCCAACTGCGGCAGCGAGCCAGTGCCCGGAGTCTAACTGGGATGGGTGTGTGTGTGTGAACAGGACAAGGAGAACAAGAATGAAGGAAGGAGACGGCAAAGACAAAGGGGTGAGACCCGTGCCATGGGGTCATGAAGTCATTGGGGCAGGGGTCATCTGTGAGACTCTGGGGTCACTGGATTCATTTGAGCACCTGCAGACACCTAGGGTCAGAGTTACTGTTGCTTCTGCATCTTCATCAGCCATACAACAGAAGAAGTAGTGTGCATGTGTCAGTGTGTGTATGTGTAAATGTGTGTGTAATTGTGCAAGTGTGTGCGCGTGTAAGTGCGTGCATGTGTGTCAGGGTGTGTCTTTGTCTTCGTGTGCCAGTCTGTGTGGGGGACAGTAGTGCAGCAGTGAGTGCGCTGCACTCTTGAACCAGGTGGTCCGAGTTCGATTCACGGCCACCAACAACAGTGACTTATCTGAATTTGTCCTGGGCCTTCCCTAGGTCGACTCAGCCTCAAATGAGAACCTGATGCGGTGTGTAGACATCACCACTTGGGAGACAAAAGCGGGTGGGTGTGGTGCTGGCTACCCACCCCCTCATGTGACCGTGCCAGGCTTCATGGGTGCTCGCTAACCTCATTTTCCCCAAAAGTCTGTGAAGGCTATACGGGGGATCTCTGTCTTGTTGTGTCAGTCTGTGAGCGAGTGTGCCGGCGTGTGTCCCCGCAGTGTTCGTGTCGGGTGGAACGGCTCGCCATGGCGCTCGTTGCCACTTTCCATTCTCGCACAAAGGAGTCGACTACCAGGAGTGCGTGCCAGACGGGCAGGGAAAAACCTGGTGTGAACTCACACAGACGCACTCAGAGACACTCCACACGCACACCCCGACACACTCACACCCCGACACGCTCACACACTCTGTGATACACTCGCACCCTTCCACGCTCACAGCGGCTTTAATAGATGCTCGCTAACACTTTAATAGATGCTCGCTAACAACAACAACCGCCATTCGCCACTAAGTGGCTAACGCACACAGACGCACTCACAAACACTCCACACGCATACCTCGAAGCACGCACACCCCAACACGCTCACTCATACACTCCGTGACACACTCACACCCTCCCATGCTCACAGCGGCTTTAATAGATGCTCGCTAACAGCGGTCGCCTTAAACATTCTGTGTGATCTACATGAGGGATTTTTGTCATTTTCCGTGTGCGTGTATAGGTGTGCAACGACACATGAACTGGACAAAGATGGGAAATGGGGTTACTGCCCGACAGAAGAGTGTAACGCACATGCGCACAATCACGCACACAGTGAAACATCATCATGGTCACACACAAACACAGTTGTATGGAAGTACAACAAAATCCATGTGCTGCTATGTGGCGATGACGCTACTGGAACCCTCGTGCCAGGCTAGGTTTTGTGGTCGGTCACAGGAGAGACATCTGTGGTATAGGTCAACTGACTGAGAGAACTGGCAGATGCACCACCGATGCTACCCACTGTGCCACCTTGCTGTGTTTTAGCCTCCCAGCGCCCTGCTCATTGTTTTGAGCGTCGCTCCTCTGCCCTCTCTCCACTGTTATTAAAGGGCGACTACCTTCAACTGCCCAGTAGCATCCATCACAAGCCTCCTCCGTAGATGCTGATCTTGACACTGCTGGTACCGATCATTATAGATCCACTCAGCTGCAAATCCTCACCGAATAGATCAGTGCATCAGCCAATCTCTTATCTAGCCTGTCATAAACCTGTTTAGCCTCCTCTATTTGGCCAAACAGAAGCTGCTTGGGCATTCGGTGGCTGGCCATGCAGGCCACATGAACCAATCGACACAATTTCACCTGTTGCTGGAGTTCATTGATGGTACTGTTTTGAGGTGTCGTGGTGTGGTTTTTGGTGTAGTGCTAGCGCAGTGGTCCTCAACCGGGGGAACGCGGATCCCTATGGGTATGTGGCAATGTCCCAGGGGGTACGTGAGATGATTTATAAACGTGTGAAATTATATCATGCAGAGGAGTCATTGGTGAATAATCGAGTATGAATCTACCACTAAAATGTAAATCCGGATGGTAAATTAAAACGATGTAAAATACCTAAACTCATTGATCTTAAACAATGTGGTTTCCAAGATTATCCAGCCATTGCGAACAAATGACATCATGCATGCAGAGCGTCCGTTGATTTTATTTTAATTCGCTTGCAGTTATGGACAATTGGTTCAAATATCGATGTTCATTATTCCTACATTCATTTCTCAGAACCACGTTGGGCCAGGCAAAGGGGTGCTCGGTGGAAACAAAATTCAACAAGGGGTACAGTCGCCAAAAAAAGGGTTGAGAAACCCCTGTGCTAGAGGACTGTATTTGTTGTGGCAGCGGTGGTCACAGTGTAATGATTGTTGTTGATGTGGTCATAGAGGACCAACTCGTGGGCTTCGAGCATCGTGCCCAACAAACGCACGCCCACTGCCAAACTGCCCGTCTTCCGCAGAAGCAATGGCCAGCGCTTAACCGGATCTGCACAAACCACGAAAAAAAATGCGGATACCTAATGGACAAGTGGAAATCAAAGGCTCTGTCTACTGTGTGCAACTGTGACTAAAACTGCAACCGTGGACTGTAGAACTTCGCACTGCCCCAAATATAAGTTGAAGGCGGTGTATCTGCGGTTCACTGACTTTCAGACAAAGCAATTGATTGGCTACATCACTTACAACCTCGAATGGTTGTTATTCATAGGCCATACGAGAGAAGAATAAAGACCTGTGATCATTCTGGTGGTGGAGTTGTTATGGATGAGTCACTGTGGTTGTGTAGAGGTCTGTCATTTTTTTGTCGTGTAGTTGTAGAGGATTGTTGTTATTGTGTTTTTGTTGCAAGCAGTGATCGAGTACAATTTGGATGAAGAGGAGCCTGTGTCCAATGAATCCGATGCCAACTCCGAGCAAAACTACGACTACTGGAACATCAATGACCGAATCGGTGAGGTCATAGGGCCAGGGGATCACGAGGAAAAGGGTCACAGAACGATGGGTCATGGGAAAACAAGATCACATAGGGTTACACTCCTATTAAAACGTAATAATTTCAACTTGTAATGCACACAGAGATAAAGACTAAGAGGTGCGAGTAACCACAGATAAGCACCAACAGTGTTATTGGTCAATTAATGAGTGTTTACATGTGGATAAAATCCAGAGCGCTTAAGGAATATCCATGTGTGCGATGGGGAAACACTATATCCCATACAGACGATAACAGGTGGAGTTCACATTTTTGCTGTATTATATGTTCGTGGCAAGCCAGTGTATGGCACTTCGACGCAACATATGTATGATTGACCAACCCTCGCCTCCACAGCATTGAATAATGGGCGTACGCCACCATCGTCCAACTACCAATGTAAAGGAAATGTGTGCCCTCGAAATAATGTGAGTGGACATTCCATGTTCCGTGTATGTGTGTGTGCAGACCCATGCAACATGAACCCATGCCAAAACGGTGCCAAGTGCAATGCCGTGGGCTCTCGGTTCACGTGCAAATGTCACCCACCGTTCCATGGGACTTTTTGCGAGAAAGGTGACACGCACACCCACAGAGCGCACTGCTCACCACGACACTACCACATAGCGCAGCACAACAACCCCAACACACCACCCCACACACCGCGACACATCCACAAAAACGCCGCAACAGCGTAACACGCACACACCGCCCCACACAGCACCCTAACATGCCCAGGCCACGCACCACAACACACCCACATAGCATAACACAAAACACACCACACAACTTACACGACCATAACACACGCGTACACATCTGTAACACACAAAGCGCACTCCACACCACTCCACAAAAAAGCCAGGAGGAGCCTTTTTGGCCGAGGTGTCAAGGGCAGAAAAACCCTTTCCCGTTCTGATTTACGAACGGAATCAGAATATAAAAGGCCACGTGGGAGGGCATGTAGCATAGTTTAGCGCCAGATATCAGTGTGGTTATGTCCCTACAGTTATCTGCGGCGAGTACAGAACAACTTCTTTAAAAACAGCAGCGCTACGCCTCTCTAAATCAAATTAATGCGATTCGTTCTCGGAACGGGAAAGGGTAAAGAGAGACCGGATCCTCTCGGCTGAGGCCAGTCAAGACACGTGCTTCTAACACGTGTACAATCGCTGAAAGGCATATCATATTTTATTAATTACTCCACAGCCAAACAAGCGGCTTTGACGACTGTATTTTTGAAATGCATACCGGTCAAACCATACGGTTTACCTGCATTCTTGTACAGGGAAATTGAGTTTTCAGGTCCATACGGCAGTACAGCCGTTTTAATACGGGCATAAAAAAGTGTCAGTGTTTCTCCCTTGTGATGGGACTTTGTAGGATGAACGTTGAGATTTACAACGGCACAGGATGACCGATAAGGCCTGAACTGGTCTGTAATAAGGTAGAGGACACAGACAAGGGGTTGACAGTTGTATGAAAATGCAATACGGATAGAAAAAAAGCGCGCGCCAATCGACACACGCTGCAAATGCTGCCAGAGCTCGGGCTCCCACCGTTCACTCACCGACTGGCTGGCCGCGGCACGTGCGCCTGATTGGGGAAACACAGGGGGGGGACAAAGGGTGGTGGTCTTCAGGACAATTGGCGGAGAGGATTTTGAGTGAAAGGACCGCCAAAACTCAAAAGAGGGAAAAGTGGTGTCGTTCCGAGGGCGGTTCGGGTCACTGGGATAGAATTGGTGGTTAACGTGGGAACGGTTAGGAAGGGTCGAGGAGGACCCTGAAGGGGATACGAGGGATGGGTGCCTCAGTGCACGCTCCCTACGACTGCATGTGTCTTCTGCGTTGGCGAACAAATCAGGCCACGGTGAACGTACGCATCGTACTTGACTCCTCTGCGCACGTAAGCCGAGTTCAATCACAACACGGTGATACAAGAGACAAGGCCGCGGGTCCCACGTGTGTGTCGGTGCACGTCCTACGCCTGGAACACGCTCTGGCAGTAAAGGAGCCTCCCATGTCCCTGCCCTCCCTGCGTTTCTCCCGCGTGCCTCTCAGTGTGGGACCCTTGCCGTAACGTACGGTGCCGGAATGGTGGAGTGTGTCTCGTGTCTCCCTCGTCCCTGAACACCTTCACCTGCGACTGCATCCACCCCTTCTCCGGGCGTCGCTGTGAGACAGGTGAGGGTGACACGTGGCATCGACGAGGCGTGCGCGCACGTGTGCGTCAGAGATGTGGTTGGGGGGGATGTAGCGGTTAGCGCGCTGCGCTACGAAACCCGATGACCCGAGTTCAATTCCTGCTCACGACCAACACACCGGTGGCGGTTATCTGAACTGGTCCTGGGCCTCCCCCCTAGGTCAAATGAGTACTTGGCGTGGTCGGATGTGGGTGATGGCCAACCACCCGCTCGTGTACCGTGCCGGCCTTTGTAGGTGCTCGCTAACAGTACTTACCCGAAGTCTGATAAAGCTTTGTCTTTCTAGGGATGGCACCCATTTTTAGGTGAATCTTACAAAATGTGAAAACTGGCATAGCTACGAAAATTTCAGACAATCCAGGAAAGAAAAACTATCTTGGATTGATCCAAAACTGCGATGCCACGGGAAGTGAAACTTGCTTCTGTGACGACTTGCCTCCATCGTGGGGCGGCAGGGTCGCGCAGTGGTAACACTCGTGCCTCGCAGCAAAGAGGGCCTCGAGTTCGACGCACAACTCGGATGCCTTTCTGTGTGGACTGTGTTCTCACCCTGTTCTGCATGGGTTTCCTCCGGTTTCTCGCATAGCTATCAATACAACTGGTATTTGGGCAAACATCCCAATGCCGACTTAATTACCTGAGAAATTGCTCAATTGCGATTACACGTAGCAACATCGCCCCCGACTGCAAACACATGGCAGGACCCTCCTGAAAAGGGCATTGAGACTCGGTGAGGAATTTCCTGGCCAAACGATAAACGATCAGAATAATAATAACCTGACGTCTTTTAGATGACCGGTGATGTACGTATAAAAATGGCTTAGAGTAAAAATATCGTTTTTTAACATTTCGTAAAAAATTCTAATTCGTTATATATAAACATTTAAACAATACCATTTAAATGCCAATGAAAGTCGTTGTGTATGCACTAAACTCAATGTTTCCCATGATATTACGGTAATTCCAAAACCATCCCAATTAATATTTGTGTGAAAACTGTTTTCAGTCTGCGAATGAATAACTTTTAAGGTAAATGATCGCCCTGTTTTCCTCACCTAGGAGTCGTCAAATCTAGATTTGAAGCAGCCAATATTTTGTTATGTATATTGAACTTTCGCACCGTATGTAGCCAATCGTGCTCATCGGAGGTGCGAGGGAAAGACAACAAACTAAAGACAAAGCAGGAAAGAAATTCGTTTTCAATCTCGATTCAGTGCATAGCCCCAGTGCCTGCCTAATATCGGAAGGGTGTCCTAGACGGCCGCAGAAGCGCATCTGAAAGCGTGCGGCGATGCAGTGATCGTCTTTGTTCGATCGCTAGCCAAAAGCCGCTGCTGTGAGGATGACCGGAGTTTGCATAATGATTTATGCTCCTTGACGAGATCAGCAAGGTATTGTGGTTCATTTGTGGCAAGCACTTTGTGATGTAATGAATGTGATTTTATAATGTATTCGTTCAGCAACCGAAATACTGAATGTATGATATTATATACTAATTAATATGCCACGTTCGACAGTGGGGCCAGTGTGCGCCGTGAACCCGTGCGAGAACGGGGGGCAGTGCTCGGCAGAGGTGGACAGCGACCAGAAGTTCACCTGCAGCTGCCCCCCAGGGTTCACCGGACCCTGGTGCCAGATCAGTACGCTCACCCCAAACGCCGACTCGCCACGACCACTCACTACAACTCACCTGTCCAGTCACCCCAACACACAAAATTCGCTCGCACCCAAAACACAACACTCGCTTAGCCCAACACTCACTCACGTATACGCTCAGAACCACAACACAACCCTCGCCTGCAACAATTCACCTCGAATCTCTTCTGTCCCGCCACAGACGAGCGCGCGAGTGTGTATGTGTGTGTGGAGGGAGGAGCGGTAACTCCCCACGTGTTGTGGGGGCAGATGACAGGGACTGCGTGGAGGGAGCCGGCGCGTCTTACCGGGGCCCCGCGTCGCTCACATTGTCCGGCCGCCGCTGCCTGCGCTGGGACACGGCGGAGCTGCTCAAGGAGCCGTATAGTGCCCACCGCCCAGAGGCCGAGCAGTGGGGGGTCGGCGAGCACAACTACTGCAGGTGTCGCAAAACCGCGGCGACGAACCCGCGCGCGCACTTCCCAACTTAACACGCGATACGGAAAAGTCCCACGCGGAGAGCCCGAGCAGACTTTTGGGGGCGAGCGGGTGGTCAATACCACGCTCGGCCGCCTTTGTCTCCCAAGTGACGATGTTTACACATCGCACCAGGTACTAATTTGAGACTGAGTTGACCTAGGGGAGGCCCTGGACTGGTTCAGACAATAGTGAGCAGGAATCTAACTCGGGTCACTGGGTTCCGAGCACAGCGCACTAACCACTACCACCTACACAACCACTGCCGGTGCATGAACGCGACCACTATCACACCACCTTCTACGATTACAACCGCTCTACAACCGCACCATCACATGCACATCCGCTGTCGGTGAGGCAAATACACTACTAGTAACGAATTTGCATGTTCTGTTCACATGACAAACCTTACTCATTCGCTGTGTCGGGTGGCGGCGGGTTTAACAATATATTTTATATGTACGCGATATAATCCAAAAAGAACCTAGACTATTGATTATACGAATCGTTGGTAGTGACAAAACTATGTCCCTGTGGCACACCACAGCCACCACCATCACAAAAATGGGTGTAGAGTCAAGTAAATGAATGTATGGGGAGAGACAAAGGAATGGGAATGGAAAGTGATGCCGGGACGGAAGTCGCCAAGGTGGACAAAGACGAGCAGCGGGAAGGAGCACCGGCGAACAGGAATTGGAAGGAGAGGAAGAATGACCAGTTCAAGATGTCAGGGAGGGGAGGTAAAGTAAGGAGAGGGACAGAGAGGAGCAGAAAATAAAATGCAGTTGCACATTGCAGTGTGCGCTTCCACAGAGGGGTTGGGGAGAGGGCAGGGATTTCAGAGATGGGGTGGCCACACAAATCACATGATTTTTTGGGGCTTGAGCTGATATATAGATGTTGGTAGTGATGATGATAATAACGCCTGCTGACGATTACGACATTTAAAGTGACGTTGGCAGTCATGAGTCAGGATTACAGTGACGTCGGGAGTGATGTTGGCATTGTTTTAAAATGGTGATTGTGCAGGAACCCAGATGGAGACACGAAGCCTTGGTGCTACACCTTCAATGACCGTGGAGTCAAGGCCTGGGAATACTGTCAGCTGCCTGTGTGTGCTGATAAAGGTGTGAACACGACCCCAACCATAGCATTCTCAATGTCCTAAACGGCCACATCTCAAATGCTTCGATCGTTCGGATCGTTTCTTCTTTTCCAGCCTCACATGACGACGGTCCCACCCACCACATGGGGGATTGTCGGTGCAGTTTTGAAAAATGTTTTTACTCCAACTCAATGCGAGCCCGGGACACAGCACTGATCACAAAAAAAATGGGGGGGGGGGGGGGGGGCTACGGCAGAGTTTGATGAAGAGGGGTGGATTGGGCTCGTGCGAGCCGTGAGCCGCTCACGTTTGTCGCGTCTCTCCCTGTATATTGCCGCTCTCTCCTTCCAGTCCAGGAAAAGCCACAGCAACAGAGACCCAGGCCTAAACCACAGCCTCAACCACAACCACCTCAACCACAACCTCAACCACAGCCTCAGCCTGGAACAGAGTTCAGCACATGTGGATTGCCTGAAGTTCAGGTGTGGACATTGATCGTGCACCCAGAAACACGAGGGTACGTTTAAAAAAGAAAAAATTGGTGTTTTTATCCTCAAATCCATCCCGATGGTGCTTTCGGCGTTTGTCACAAGATGTAATATCCATTCGGATCTCTATGGCGGAGCAGTGCAACTGTTTGTTGCGATAATCGCAAGCAGAAGCACATATCACAGAGCTACCTCCGAAATAACTGTGCTTAACCCCATCCACACGGAACAAGACTCGACACATTTGTAAATAACACTGCCCTAAAAATATATATACAATTGGCGACGCTTTGGGCAATGCCCCTTCTTCATAGCACATAGGTCAGAGAGATGTTATTAAAGAGCGGCACTTTCTCACCTTCTCGACCAGAGTAATGTTCACCGCATGAGTGTCAAAACATCTAAGCCATGGCAGCTCGGCATTCTTACTCCTGGGGCGTCCAACCACCTCAACAAGTACACATGTACCAAGTGTACCCAGAGGCACAAGTCCAGTACACGATCACGTATCAGACTCGTTGGGGACCGAGGTATGGGCAGATGTGTGATGAGGTCGGTTAATCTGCGAAGTCTGGTGTCCTCATTATTCCAAAGACCAGATATTGTTCTATAAGAGACAAGAGATGTTTGCAGACAGGCTCCGCGATTGTGGAATTCCCTTCTTCAGTCCATTATGGAATCTGAATCTATTACACTTTTTAAATAACGTCTTAAAACTCAACTGTTTTCACAGGCTTTCTCCACAACTCAAGCTTTAACGTAAAGCGCTGAGGCCTTGCGCGAATTCCTCTCTAGAAAACTGTTTATTTTCAATATACAATTCCAGTTACACCAATGATTGTGCACCAATACTGCTGAACGTGGACGGTTAATGGGTCAGGGCAGCTTCGCGACAGGTCGGACGTGCGACGTTCCACTGCACACGTTTCACCACGCTGCCCCCCCCCCATCAACTCAAACCCCCAACAGTCGTTCATGGGCCGGATCGTGGGGGGGCAAAACGCGCGGCTCGGCTCGCACCCCTGGCAGGCGTCGCTGCAGATACGGCAGCGATTCTTCCTGAGCAACGCCGTCTCCACCGTGCACATGTGCGGAGGGACGCTCGTCGCACCGTGCTGGGTGGCCACCGCCGCCCACTGCATCGGCACCACGTGCGTAACTCGCGAAGCACAGATCCACGAGCACACACGCACGGATCCACAAATGTATCGTGTTGACGATGGTGGCGGTGGTGTTGTTGTGCTCGTATTTATGTTGTGGTGGTGGAGCAGCAAGACAGAGAATTTCCGGGTGAAGCTGGGTGTGGGGCGCTTGGATCGAGAAGCGGCTGGCTCCGAGCAGGGCTTCGATGTGGAGCAAATCATTGTGCACGAAGGGTGGGGGAAGGGACAGTACGAGCATGACAACGACTTGGGTAATCTCTATGACCATCACATCATCTCTTCGTCATTATTATCACATCACCATCACCATGACCATCATCACATCACCACATTACCGTTATTATATCACCATAACCATCACCATAAAATCACCATCATACACCCATCCCGACACCTACTCTCACCATCATCACCACAAGAATACTGCAACACGACTGCCACGGTTAGCAACATAGTCAATTATATCAAGACAGCTATGGATGCATTCAACCTCCATCAACTTCTGTATTAACAGCACCTCTGATAAGCACGGTTTGCTACGTACAGTGCGATAGAAGTTCAACACACATACATAAATACCACCTCCATGACCATCACATTCATCAACATCGCTACCTCCATCAGCCACTCCATAAGTATTTCCAACATCACCAAGTCCATCAGCATCATGCATCTTCTCACGTCTCACTGCATTGTAATACATCTCTCTTTGCCCCCCCCTCTCCCCATAACCCCTCTCGAATCTTCCTGTGCACCCCCCCCCCCCCCGTCTCCTCATATCCACCTGAGTTTCCCCACGCCCCTGTACCGTACCTCCCCCACCACCCCCAACGTCTCCCCCCCACTCCCCGTGTCCCCAGCGCTGATGAAGCTACGAAAGGTCGGGGGTCACTGCGCGCAGGAGTCGCGCTACGTGCGCACCGCGTGCCTCCCTCAACAGGGGGAGGCGCTGCCCGCCGACTACAACTGCGACATCTCGGGCTGGGGGGCCACGAGCTTCAAGGGAGGTGCGTGCGCACGACGGGAACAAACGCAGCTCTGGGCCAGCGGGCCTTCGACACTTCGCGTGGCCCCAACGTGCACCTGGCCCCAACGTGCACCTGGCTAGCCTTGGCGCATGTTTTGTTGGTTTTCGTATGTAGCGGGCTCGCAGGAGCTGCTGGAGGCGCAGGTGAAGGTGATCGCCACCCCGCGCTGTAACGCGCGCCAGGCCTACAACGGCGGCATCACCGCCAACATGCTGTGCGCCGGCAACTTCGAGCGGGGCGGCGTTGACACGTGCCAGGTGAGATGTGAGCCGACGGGTGGCGTGCGGTGCGTGATGCGTGCGATGTGCGAACCCGTGGGGTGCATTGCGTTGGTGTGAGATGCGTAACACGCGATGAGTTCGATGGATGAACCCGCAGTGGTGTGTGGCGGGAGGTAAGCAATGCAACGCATTGATGTGCATGCGATGTAGCAACCCGTAGTGCATGTGGCACATATGAAACATGCTGTGCATGCAATGTGCGGTATATGTATGTTGAGCTTTTTCGCACCGTACGTAGCCAAACGTTCTAATGGGGGGGGGGGGGGGGGAAGGACAACAACCTAAACACTAAATGCAGTGATGTGAGACGTACGAGTGATTAACCTATGGTGCGATGTGTGGACTCGTGGCGTGCGTGCGTGCAGGGCGATTCGGGGGGCCCACTGGTATGTGCGCGCCCTGGGGGTGCCGAGGGGGCGCCGCCCATTCACGTGCTGCACGGCGTGGTGAGCTTCGGCGAGGGGTGTGCCCAGCAGTACAAACCCGGGGTGTACACACGTGTGTCGCGCTACGTGACTTGGATTCAAAGCAAAATCCGCTAGGCGCACACGCACCGTTATACACAAAGCACACACACATGCTCACGCATACAACACAGCGGTCACAACGGCCACTATTCACCACTATATAACGGTGATGTCGCAACAGCGCTTGTGCCAGGCTCCGTGCACTTTGAGGTATGTAGCCTGGCAGCTGTACACACCAACGCTCACAACACACATCCATCCATGCACATTCCACTCTGGCATATACAGGCGCGCGCGCACACACACACACGTCGGTGCACAAACCGGTACAAACCAGTCCAGAACACATGCTGACACACACACCAACAATGCTCACACAGCAATCTAGAAAATGACGCGAAAACATAAATTAATCTGTTACAAGACTCGTCTCTATTGGTGCAGCGGTGACGTCTTGCTGACAGGTCACATGCTGTATCCAACTTGCAAATTATACGGATTTTAATTCAAGTGATGTTCCATAGGGGCTAGAAAGCTACAATTTGGCACACATAATCAAGTCTATGCTTATAGATATATAAATATGAAGCCAAAATACGTGGAAGTTCACTGCACGAACTCATCGGCCAGGGTCAGCCTAAAATTCTACGTTGTTTTAATGAATCTCAACTAAATATTTACAAATATATTATTGCGAGTATATACGTTGAAGCGTAGTGCAGAACAATGGATTTGTATGCACTACCGGCTGCTGACATAATCCTGCAGCATCCGACAGCACCTGTCTGATGCTTGGCGATCACTCATCCAACCACTATCCAGGTTCAATCCTACTAAGCATCTGAGATCTGACAAGACAGAGCGCATTGCACGTGCGTTTGATCATAGGTCACACACAGCTATATCTGAACGCAAACACACCTTAATGCGTCAACAGACATACACCTGAGAATACACACACGCGCACCAAACGCTTATATATGTGGTTCGTTACAAAAATCCTGAACTAAAAATAACATGATCTTGCCAATGTCTAATTTTACATTTACCATTTGTGACACAGTATAAACCGTACAATTATCGCAGACTGATTTTTAACTTTTAATTAAAAAACATTAACATTTCTTCCGCCGACCGTCCCCTTTTGTTTAACCAAATGTGTGCTTTGTCATTGTGTATAGACTGAAGCCACTGAACAAACCCACCCCATAACACGACCCTGTTGAGTCCACACACACACACGCGCGCGCATAACAGCTGCACACAGTAAGGCAGCCCGTTTTCTACGCCACCAGCTGCATGGCTAGTCCCCTCATTAGAGCTCATTGAGTAAGGTAGCTCGGCTATTCTCCATGGCAATTATTTAGAGCTTTGATCATTAATAGGGTCCATCAGTGGTGGTTATAGTTCTCACTCAATATGGCAGCCGTTTAGATTATTTTAGAGATCAGCGATTCATGTAACTCATATTTTGCAACTGTTCAGCGTTTTCACCATTATTAGATATGAGTGACAGTATAATGTTTATACTCATGGCAACTATTCAAAAGTGTAACGTTATTAAGAGATAATCAGTGATTAATACAACTCTCATACTCTGCGATGTAGTACTATGAATATTTGAAGACAACTGCTCAGTAAGTTTCACAATTATTCTGAATCACTTCTAAAAGTAGAGCCCTTACGCTAAACACATCGCAAATGTTTTGCTATATTTCTCTTACTATGGCTCATCAGTGCAGTGCAGCTCTGCTATCCTATTTCCATGAGGCTTATTTTGGCTGTTAGGCAGACACCCTTTGTTCCCGAGTGGCCTATACACAGAGAATGGCACAGACTCTTTTAAGACTTGAAATAAATCCAACTGACAACCTTCAGGTGAATAACAATGCCCATCAGCAGCAAACAAAATAAATAACAAGTGCAGGCTAAGCCAATCATCTCGCAAATTACATCTTAGCCCTGTGGCATTATTGGGGGGTGGGCAGGGAATCCCACAATGCCATTCCTTGCAAACGAAGTAACGTGAGCACATGTGCAAGTCTACCCTGGCATGGCAAAGCTCAGCGGGGTGGGGTAACAATGGTGCGATGGGGCAAGACACGCCAGCATGATGACATCATTGCACCGGTACGATTACCGATGGGGACATCGTGATTTTACCCAGAGCCCCCCCCCCCCCCAGCAGTCAACAGCGACACGGTCCATGGAGAGAGAGACATCTCGCAAGTCCCGTCTAGTTGCGGCGTGAGCTCCGACGGCGAGGAGAAGCCGTATACGTAGTGCTCATTGTATAGTCCACCAGAAGAGAGGATTGTAAAGTTTGGTTTAGCAGCAATTACCCCGACTCCCATGATCGTTTGCAACAATTTGGCTCACGCTTCGCGCAGCCTCAATACAAAAATAAAAATGCAGCATTAAAATCCTGGCCATAGGGACCGGATAATTATAAAATAAAAATATAAGACTATAAATTACTTTGGCCTTCATCGGTGTAAAAATAAACGTCTTCACAAGTCGGTTTTTTTCTTTACACAAATTAGGCTTCCTGGTGAGACGAGATCAGGTGTGTGCCCAAGACGTCGAGACGGAGGGAGCACGCGGGTTCCGTCTCCACGCGGACGCCTTCGCGGATCGTCGTTGCGTCACTCACACACACTCGGGACTCCCGTGTGAACTTTTGCCCCTTGCACCACTCTAAAAGTGGCAAACCGTTAAGAGATAATTCTGCTTGAGGGGTCCTTACCCTTTGCCTATGACCCAATCATCCGGTCCCACAAGGTCACAGAAGCTAAGCAGGCTTCTGTGAAGATGGCGCTTGGATGAGTCACTGTGATGTGCACACGGTGTTGTCACGGGGCTTGTCAGGCTACGAGGGGGAATGCAGCAACATCCATTGTTGCACTGCACTGACAAACTCGCGTATCTATGCTCCTCATCTTCACCAATCTATACTGACCAGTGTTGTTAAGTATGGTCAAATAATCTCCACAACTTGCCCGGTATGGAGAGGCCCTTATCCAGCACATAAGAGTTATGAATGTACAAAGTGTTCAATGCAACCAGCTCCTGCGATATCGCCCTGATCCCTGACCCACATCCTCCCTTCAATTAAAACACACCCTAGATCGTTTACCCAGACCCTCTCTTTTTCAAAAGATCCCTTTTGTTCAGATCCCTTTTTGCAGGTTTCCTGACGCTCGTACTCTGGTTACTCAAACTTACAAGAACTCAGTACTTCCCAAGTTTAAAGCCAAACACTCCTGGGACCCCACAGTCCCGATCCCTCACCCAAGTCACCCCACAGGGACTCAGTCCTGATCCCCGTACCAGTCCCAGCTTGGTACAGACCTTGAGGAATTAACTTCCAGCTCACACTATAGGTATTTACCACTGCCTGGCCACAGGCTCTCAAACACTGTCTACAGGTGCTGCCTGTATTGAGGCTGTGTCCCGATTAATATATTGCTCAGATGTGTGTACTGCACAGTGTAAATGGACAAGTACGAAGTGCTGTGGGAGAGGCAGACATACACGTAAGAGAAATGTTCAGATAGCTAAGAGGCATGTGCGCATACATACACACATATGCAGACATGTGCTCCCTCACATCATAAACAAATATATCCCGTACAGTCTTATAGACTGTACGGGCAAGTGCTGTTATAGCAAGCACCTAGCAAGGCCAACATGAGAATGTGGTGTGGCCAAGACCACACCTGGCCGGACAGTAAGACGCACACATGGGGGTGGGGACAGGCAGACAGACGCATGTCCTGGTAGACGGACAGACAGAGTAACACCAGTCACACACACACACACAAAGGAGACGGTCACAAACGCATCCTCAACAGCGCCGCCGGTCACGGCGCTTTCTTCGTAAACTTGGGATTTCTGTCGAGCGTCATGCGGCCCGGGCTGACCGGGTCCCGCGTGCTCCGTGCTTCTACGTCGTCATCCTCATCATCCTCCTCGTTGTTCAGAAGTGCGTGGCGAGATGTGCTGTGCTGCGACAGGTCCAGGTTCATCACACCACCACCGCCGCCACTGGCATCGCTGTTCACATTCAGCAGGAAGATCCCGATGACGACCGTGCCGAAACCGCTCAGCATGGCCAGCACGTCCACGGCCCCAACGCCGCGCCACTCTGCATACAACATGCGTGTCACACATGCGCGTCACAAATGTGCAAGACGCACGCGGTACAGGCAGTGTCGCACGTGTGGTACCATGCAAGGTACAGGAGTCGCACGCTCACATTGCACGAGACTCGTGCGGGAGATGCGATGCGGGCGTCATTCACGCGGTACGTGTGGGGCACGCGTGAATTAGGTGCCGCACACGTGGCAGGCAGTCATTCATACGACACACACGTGGCACACTCACGGTGCACCGCAATATATACACACGGTACACGTGCCGCACGGCATACATGAAATATGCGTGGTACACACACCACCCCGTGGCACACACACCACACACACGGCACATGTGCCTGGGTGTCGCACCCTGGAAGAGGATGGCGGAGCAGATGACGACACAGGAGGTGAAGGCGACATAGTAGACGGGGGTCACGACGTGCGTGCTGAATGTGTCCAGCGCCTGCACACCAACAAACAACATCAACAGCATTATCTAGCAACTTAATATCATCTACAATAGTGCTTCCAAACTGTGGTTGGTGGACCAGTGGGGGATAACTGCAAGGCTGTGGGAAGTCATTCGCCAAACTGTTGCAAGTGAGATTTCTTTCGCAAAATACCTTTTTACTATATGTAGTTGTGGGCCCAGAAAGATCGGGAACCATTGATTCACACCAACATTACAACTATCTGCATTAGCATCACCATAATCAACATCATCATCATCTCTACGTCAACACCATCATAACATGCATGCAGTACCTGCACAAACATCTTAATCTTCATCACCATCATTACCAACATTAAATTAATTTAAATTAAAAGATCACTCCAACATATGTGCTAATTAAATATGTCCAGCACCTAGCACCTACACCGTCACCAATACCATCGCCGCCACCATAAAAATCATCTCTTTACCAAAATCAAAACCATTGTCGATCTGGGTGCAGTGATGGTTGGGATTGTGTTGATGGTGGTAATGGCAGCGATGATCGTGGTGATGCTGTCACCTTGTTGAGGTAGTTGATCTGGGTGGTGATGCAGGCGATCAGAGAGATGAGGAGGCACCACGTGAGGGGCTGTGTGAACACGGACTTCCCCATGAAGAGCTCTATAGACAGCAGCACATGCCCATACACAATCATACATACACACATTACACACAGACACACACATATATATATAAAAACGGGGTGGAGCAGTGGGACAATGGTTAGTGCCTTGCGGTATTAACCCAAAGACTCAAGGTTTTATTCACGGGTGATATATGCACCAGTCCCGGATGCCCCTCCTCACCCACCCCACCCACCCCACCCACCCCACCCACCCCCCGTCTCACCAAACCGACAAGGTGTGGGCAGGCCTTAACCTAGCAGCGGATCGACAAAAGGGCCGTTTATTATACCGCTGTACATAACCCAATGTTACTTCACTACTACGCAGTGTCTGTGTGTTCTACCAACGTGTTATACCACTATGTGATTACACAACTCTACAGCTGTGTGTTTTTCTAATGTGGGGGCCACGGTGGCAAGATGTGAACTACCTCGCCAAGTAATATAGGAAGTTGTGGGTTCGATTCCGACCAGAACATCTGTTTGCATGTTCTCCCCATGGTCGCATGGATATTTTTCCGGGTCCTCCGGTTTTTCCCTCCACATTCAGAAACATGCGTTTAGAGTAATTGCCTGCTACAAATTTCCACATAAGCCAGTTCGTTAAACTATCATTTGTGGCCAGGTCGCTTTTGAAAAAGAGCTAGTGGGCCTTAGCTGGTTTAGTAAAAATAGTTTAATAGTTCAAACAAATATATAGTGTTATGCCCCTATTATATATACGACTGTGTTATTGCACTACGCTGTGGCTGTGTAGTACAACGCTACGTTGGTGCGCTACACTTGCGCCTCCGCGTTTGCGCCCCACGATGTGGTGCCGCCCTCACCCTTGAGCACGAGCGAGAGCCCCTTGACGGAGGCGACGGACAGCGAGCCCACGGTGGAACAGATGAGGACGTAGACGAGGACGCTGCTGTTGCCGAAGCGGGGCACGGCGATGACGGCGAGGGCCACGGCGATGCACACCACCAGCACCGCGTACGTGATGAACGCTAATCACGGCAGCATCAACCACAGCATCATCATTAATATCAAACAGCATCGAAATCGGTGTTCCTCGTTATATGTACCGCAGGCTTAAAGTGTCCCTCGGAGACCCAAGGAGTGGCTGCCTCGCACATACACCATGCCTTTCGTATTTATTTAACATTTATACAGTATCCCCTTTTATATTCCTCTTTTCACTAGCTCAACTGTCAACTTCAAGTGGTTATTGTCGGCAATTTTTTGTACTTAATGCAACCGATCAAATGAAACTAAACTACAACCCTACTCTTCTTATTGATAAGCAGAAGTGCTTACAAATAAGAAGTACGTCACAACCCAGATGACGCTGTCGAGCGTTTATGCAGTACAGCAAGTCCTTAAGGCGTGATGTTCACACAACGCATTCTTTCATTCGGAACACTTTTAGCATAATACAGAACACGCTTGTTATAACGCGGGATGCACCCTGTTATAACGTGGAATGCGCGGTTTCTGAGCAGTTAACGACAAACCACTTTCTTGAGCTGCACGGCTGAGCAATATGGTACAGTACGCGGAATGATACAGTATGCGGTGACATAAACTCAGCGATTTGTTCCGCCATTATGCTGTGTGCATACATAATATCTCACCAAACTTAATCGTTTCATCATTTGTGGGGAAACTGTTTTCGCTTAATGCAGTACTTTTCAGGAACACATATACCACATTAAATGAGGAATTACTATTTCTTAATTGGAACGACTGCAGTTCTGATTAAGCAGGAGACTGCTTAAACATTTTTACATGGAACGTTTCTTAATTCGTAAAAAAACCCAACAATAGTTCAAACTGAGGAGGATGCACACCCTTCAACTGAAGTTATCGAGATTGATCCCTGCCAACATATAAGTGAGTCTCCAATGCTTTCAGAAGGCAGTTTGAGGCAGACCGCAGGCCTTCAACCTACACAAGACCGAAAAAATGTGTGATGACAAAAAAATATCAGTCCCTTGCAACTATCGGACTCAACAGCTACAAGGCGATGTAAGGCTCTTGGTACGGATGTTTCCGAGGCTCTAATTACTAAGGGTACGTTTAAAAAAAAATGGATGGGGTAGCTATATGTGGTCCGATAAAATCGAGTTTCTGATGTGGTGGCCCTCCACAATATTTGTGGGGAACACCGACCTAAATCTTCACTGGCAACAGCAACAACGCACACCATCGCCCCCTATCGTGAAAAATTGGCAGGACCCTCGGTGAAGCTTTCCTGGTTAAATGAAAGCATCATAACGATGGTGTTGACGTGGGAGCCGGGTACCTGGGTCCTGCAAGTGAATCAACATCTCATTGAGCGAGGCCACCTCGACGTCCTGTGGCGCGTGGACGACCATCACCACTGCCCCGAGCACACTCAGCAGGCAGCCCAGCCGACCCAGGTGCTCCAGCCTCTCCCCCAGCACACACCAAGCCAGCACCGCCCTGCATGCCATACCATTTCAGCCACACCACTATACAACCAACTACTTAACAGTAGCACACAACACACCAGCACCGCCCTGCATGCCACACCATTTCAGCCACACCACTATACAACCAACTACTTAACAGTAGCACACAACACACCAGCACCGCCCTGTATATTACACCATTTCAGCCACACCACTATACAACCAACTACTTAACAGTAGCACACAACACACCAGCACCGCCCTGCATGCCACACCATTTCAGCCACACCACTATACAACCAACTACTTAACAGTAGCACACAACACACCAGCACCGCCCTGCATGCCACACCATTTCAGCCACACCACTATACAACCAACTACTTAACAGTAGCACACAACACACCAGCACCGCCCTGCATGCCACACCATTTCAGCCACACCACTATACAACCAACTACTTAACAGTAGCACACAACACACCAGCACCGCCCTGTATATTACACCATTTCAGCCACACTGCTATACAACCAACTACTTAACAGTAGCACACACCAAGCCAGCACCGCCCTGCATGCCACACCATTTCAGCCACACCGCTATACAACCAACTACTTAACAGTAGCACACAACACACCAGCACCGCCCTGTATATTACACCATTTCAGCCACACTGCTATACAACCAACTACTTAACAGTAGCACACAACACACCAGCAACGCCCTGTATATTACATCATTTCAACCACACCGCTATACAACCAACTACTTAACAGTAGCACACAACACACCAGCAACGCCCTGTATATTACATCATTTCAACTACACCGCTATACAACCAACTGCTTACAGTAGCACACAACACACCAGCAACGCCCTGTATATTACACCATTCCTGCCACACACGCTATACAACCAACTACTTAACAGTAGCACACACCAAGCCAGCACCGCCCTGCATGCCACACCATTTCAACCACCCCGCTATACAACCAACTACTTAACAGTAGCACACAACACACCAGCAACGCCCTGCATGACACACCAATTCAGCCACACCAATTCAGCCACACCACTATACAACCAACTACTTAACAGTAGCACACAACACACCAGCACCACCCTGCATGACACACCATTTCAGCAACACCACTATACAACCAACCACTTAACAGTAGCACACAACACACCAGCACCGCCCTGTATATTACACCATTTCAGCCACACTGCTATACAACCAACTACTTAACAGTAGCACACAACACACCAGCAACGCCCTGTATATTACATCATTTCAACCACACCGCTATACAACCAACTACTTAACAGTAGCACACAACACACCAGCAACGCCCTGTATATTACATCATTTCAACTACACCGCTATACAACCAACTGCTTAACAGTAGCACACAACACACCAGCAACGCCCTGTATATTACACCATTACTGCCACACCGCTATACAACCAACAGCTGCGAAAGAAGTTCAACATAATACAACCTAACGCCAGCACACACGACACTAGCACCGCCCTGCAGCCACACCATTTCTGCCAGACCGCTATACAAACAACAACCTAACACCAGCACACATCAAACAATCATCTCCCTGCACGCCACTCCATGCCACCACCACAATCGCCACCATTATATGTAAGAGCACAACACACCAACACTAGACTCCATACTGCAGCACACCTGCCACGACACCACCACACCACCTCATGGAGGAGGAATGCAAGGGGGGGGGGGGGTGGAGAGAGATGCTAGATCAAGCAGTGTAGGGAGGAGTGGGTGAAGATATGGGAGAATGCGTTGGAGGTTGAGGAGAAGCGGACAAAGTGGAAGAAATGGAGGGATGTGTGTGTGTTGCCTCGCACCTCCGATTAACACTGTTGGATACGTACGGTGCGAAAGAAGTTCTACATACATACAAGTGGATGAGGTAGTGGAAGGTTGAGACGAATAGAAATTAGGAATTGGATGAGGTGGCAGGCAGGTGTGCCGGGAGGTGACGAGGTGTGGTTCTCACGTGACGAGGATGCTCAGGGCGCCCAGCGGAGTGACGAGCGAAGCCGGTGCAAACGCGTAGGCGGCGAAGTTGGCCGCCTCACCCACCGCCACTGCAGCCAGACACAGGACGTGCGGCCGTTACACTCCGCTGGGGAAAGTGCGGCTAGCGAGTGGCTTCTAAGGCCAGCATGACGCACAATGGGGTGGGTGGTCTGCCCGGTAAAAACATGCCCCACCGCCTTCGTGTCCCCAACGCTAATATTTAACCCACACCATGTACTAATTTAAGGCCGAGTCGACTTAGGGGAGGGCCTAGGAGTGGTTCAGATATTTCGCCACCGATGTCGGCCTTGGTTGGGAGTCAAATTCGGGAGACGGGGATCATGGCGCAGCTCATCAACCACTGCGCCATCGCTCCCCCAACATGCAGGGGCACCCGGGGACACCCATAGAGATAAATACAAGGATACGCGAAGGCACGGAGATACGGAAACACATGTAGGGTCAAAGAGACACGCGGGGAGATGCGCTTAGGAACACACACAAAACTACACATGGGACGTTCACGGAGACACAGGCACACATGCGACATACAAGAGAGAACCGCTAGACGCTCACAAAGCTAAACACACGTACACCTGAACACACCACGCATATATAAACCAGAAAACACAAACACATATACCATACTCAAGAGACAAGCACGGACCACACACATCAGAACTCTCACATACACACAAACGATGCACACAGAATACGCGAGAACACACACGATGCTAAAGATAGAAACACAAAGACATCCACAGGAGATGAACGTGGACAGACAGAGGCCCAACATCGGACACGCGTGATATTACAATGATACACACAAGACACACAAAACACATGCATCAAAACATGGGTACATGGAGACAGACACACACACATGATGTATCCAGAGATTCATACAGGCACACAGACATTATAAAGTACAGAGGCACAGAGACACACACACACGCACGCATGTACAGGCTTGTTCGTGTAAACACCAACACTAGCCGGCGACTTCATATTTGTGTTATTATTATTTGCAGATTTTATTCCTATTAGTGGGTGGAAAATGCACATTCTTATGGAGATGTGGCCTCACTTGTTATAAGCCCTGCCCACCAGAGCCACTCCTTTAGGTAGGCATGACCTCCGTCACCTAGGAGACAGAATGCGTCAATTGCAACACACACAAAAACTCAAGATCTCTATCTTAAATCAATTCTGTGCGTTGTATATCACATGGAACACGTTTACCGACCATGACACGTGTGCAGCGTGTTTAACAACTTAATTTTCATGCCAACAGAGAGATTGGTAAACACGGAAAGAATGGCCCATCGCGAGGACTGGAGTTTAGGAAGCCCTGCGATGAGGAAGATGCCGTAAGTTACACATAAGATGAATAGGAATGAAAAGAAGAGCAATATGCCCAAGTGGCCAGATGGCTCAAGGGTCAGAGTGTTGAGCCGGCACCTGTGTTTGAACATGGGCAGCTGCCACTGATTAAACAGAGCTGTGAACGTCTATCAAACACATGAGGGCCAACAATCTTGGTGTACTTGTACATCAAACTTAACCCTTAAGTCCCATGTCAAACGAACTGTGAGAACCTCTTTTTTCCACCTGAGAATCATATCCTGGCTCCGTCACATCCTAAACACCGCAGACACTGAAAGACAGATCCACGCATTTGTTTTTTCCCGCTTTGACTGCGATGCCCTGCCTTTTGGAACCCCAAGAAATCTCCTAAACAGGCTGCAGCAAGTTCAAAATGCGGCCACCAGGGTGCCAACTGATACACCCTTGAAGGAGCACATCACATCTGTGCTCCTGTCCCTTCACTGGCTGCCTGTCCATACCGGTATTGATTTTAAGATTCTCTTACTGGTATTCAAGGCGTTAAATGGACTTTCTCCTCCCTACATTCATGACCTCCTTTAGCCATATATTCCATCAAGACTATTAAGATCCTCGGATTGTGCATTGCTCACTGTCCCACGGCTTCACACTTGGGGGTGGCGGTGCCTTTTGTAATTGCGGCACCAAAACTCTGCAACTCGTTGCCCTTCGAGGTCAGGACTTCCAAGACACTGCAAATCTCGACTAAAAACAGATCTGTTTAAAATCGCTTTCTCTCTTTAGTTATTTTCAAACGTCTTTGTTACATCACCTTTCCTTGGTTGATGTTAACTATTTCCGCCTTTTCATGCATAGCACCCTGAGAACGAGTGTTTAAATGCACTTTATATATTTAAATAATTATTATTACTGTGAAGTATCATGAGTTGATTAGTCTCAGCCCAGCCACCAATGACTACAAAAATGAATGATCACATTCAATTTGGCTCAATTCATCTTTGAGAATCTAAAAATATGAGTTTGGCTGTGATGTATTGAATATTAGTCGATGTGCCAAGTCAGGTGGTGGAGTGCTGCCCACTCATGTGAGTGGACTAGTGTCAATTGGAAGGATCTCTGAGATAGCTCTGCTAGATCTGCTTCTGGGGGCCAATAAATAATACAAAGAGTTTCACAGCTCTGACAGTTCCAGATGGATTTGTCACCTTACGACACAACGCCGATACAACAATGGGAAAAAAAAAGTTGTAAAGAGACGAAACATTCGGCGAAGAATAAGATACAAAACTATATAAAAAAAATTTGAATACAAGTTAAAACGAATAGGCAAGAGAACAAGAAACGTAAGAGAGGAAGGGAAAAAGGAGAGGACAGTAACCTTGATAAAAATGGAGAGCACTATCCAACATTCACAACCACGTCACAGTCTGACAATCTCTCACGTGGCAGCCAATGGCAAAGCGCCTTACTGACCGGCGCGTGTAGAGCCAGCACGAGCCAATCGCATGAGGCCTTTCTTCTTGAGGATGAAGCTGACACCGATGAAGATGGTGGAGGCGAGTGCCAGGCCCAAGCCCAGGAACGCGGAGTTGTGGGGCCTCATGTGGCCGGGGGTCATGGCCATGGTAGGGATAGCAGTTGAGCTCCAGTTGCTGGTTCCATTGTTGGCGGAGCAGATGAACTGGAGACCTGATGACGAGCATAGTACAGCCAAAGGAGGCCCTAGAGACACATGGTGAGGATGGGGGGTGGGGGGGAAATTAAGATACAAATGAGATACACATGGGAATGCATTAGCCGAGCATAGGCAAGCACATACACTTTTCTACCTCTTCCTTATCATCTCACTCTATACACCACTACAAGCAATCTCCCACCGCTCCAATCTTCTCACCAACACCTCTTCGCATGCTCTCCTACCTCTCCGTCTCATTTCACACTACTCCCAGCAACCAAGGCCTTCTTTTTAAGGCCTCAGCCAACCTTCGCTTAGTGAGAGGTCACTCATTCTCCTCTGCTGCCCGAAAGGTCTGGAACTCCCTTCCCCCAGCACCCGTACCATCAACCCCCTGCCCCTGTTCAAGTCCAGGCTCAAGACCCTCCTTTATTGTCTTCTGCCTGTGACTCACCGAGCCGCTTCGATAAAACAAATACGCCCACCAATTTCTGTGCGGCATTTTTGAGATGCTGTTGGATTAGAAAGCAGATTGTATTATGTTGTATTGAGGTGGATGCCTTGTGACTCGTCGGTCCTGCCCTGGCTGCTCCAACACAGCGAGGCACATTGCAGTCGAGTACAGGTTCACAGGGAGAAGCAATAGCATTCAAAAAGTGCACAGAAAATCGCAACGACACACCTGATCTAAAATGAGATTTATATATAGTGCCTTATTACAAAATTCTTGACAACAATTATAAAATTGTACGTAAGATGACAGTGGTTGAATTAAAGAGTGGGGTTATTAAAAGTGGTGGTGTAGTCATGATGACAGTTAGGAGGACAGGTGGGAGTGGTTAAGGAGGGGTTCTGGGTAGGCCTGGTCATAGCTGGGGGGGGGGGGGGTGTGGAACATTCTCAATAAAGCAATTTGTACGATGCGCGAGGGAGAAGAGATGGATTTTATGGGAGGAACGGAAGCCGGTCAGTTAAAACGACATTTACCCAGGAAAGCATCTGAAGACCTTGTGGGATGTTTGACCAATTAAGCGGCAGTGGAAAGCTGGATTCAACGGTAATAGATAGCCAGGCTCCATCAACCCACCCCCGCCAGCTTCCTCCACTCCTGCACACCTCTACCAAAGGGCACATGCCCATCCATTGTATAGCATTTAAATGTGTTTAGCCATCGAGGACAGAGCCGTCCTGAGTGTACGGCAAATCTGGGCGAACCGCCCCGGACTCCGCGCTTTGGAGGGGGTCCCCACAGCAGGCGTTGCCCGTGCCCTCCATCGAAGGGTTTTCTAGACCTGCATCGAGGGGTTTTATAGACACATATATACATAAGACGTGTAGAGCAGCCGCTTATTACGTTGATTCTGCGTGTGGGAGGAAACTGGAATGAGCATAAAAGCCAATGTAAGGAAGAAGATTCGAAAAAGAAGATTACCCTACAACATTTTCCTCCAAATTATGTCAGCAGCCTTTTTGGTGACGGTTCAGATATCGTGTGTACACAGGCAACCCAGGTTGTAAGCCTCATAGAACAGAGCACATCGTTTGAACACTGACAAATAAACACATTCAATGAGACATGAAGAAAGCCAACGTGACAATACATTGATACACAGGCAATGACGCAAAGACGGGCCCCACATGTACACACAATGAAACTCATACACAGAATGACATACACCGACACACACGCAACACATTAATATACACACACAATTACATACTTGATATACACTTGACACCCACTAACACGTACCCTACCATAACAAACACACACAAAGAATAACAAAGAAAAACAAAGACAAAGATAAATATCCCCCATATAGCCTTAACAGACTGTAGGGGCAAGTGCTGTTAGCAAGCACCTATGAAGGCCGGAATGGTACACAAGGGGGTGGGAGGCCAGCACCACGCCCGACCGCCTTTGTCTCCCCAGTGGCGATGTTTACACACCACACCAAGTACTCATTTTAGGCTGAGTCAACCTAGGGGAGGCCCGGGACTGGTACAAATAATCGTCACTGGTCTTGGCCATGAGCGGGAATCGAACCCGTTCCGCCGGGTTTATAGCGCGCTACACTATCGCCCCCCACAAAGAACAACACGCACAATAACATACACAAGCGCACAAAGACACACACACACATTTACACGTGACATTATGACGTGACAACGGACTTTGGACTCCGTGCCTCCCAGAGATATCACATGGGCCAAATGCAAATACCAAAGTACGCCCCCCCCCCCCGCTCTTCCCAACACCTGCACGACGTCACTTTGTCACACCACGCTCACCCTGAGTCACCACGCTCACCTGAGTCACCAAACTCATCCGCAATGTGTACTGTGCAGCTCTGTGTCAATCGAATGCTAGGTAAGGGCCCCCACACGCAGCGTGGGGTCATGGGATGTTTCCAACTATACTTCACCGTTCTGGTCAGTGCAGGTTGGTGAGAGCAGGGAACGTAAATGTGACCGCTTAAATGTACGATACAACAATGGATCTTCCTTCGCTACCTTCTGCTGCCCAGTACATACCCCACCACAACATGCCCCATCAGCCTATAAAACACCTATCATGCATGTTAACATAAAAATGCACATTTTCTTTTGGGACCGTGTTATTTCTGACTGTGATGAGTTTCTTTGTTCATTGTGCTTGTACACAACTGCCAACGCAGCACCACCAAATAATTTGTCATGCACTGTCCAGGCTCAATTCTGCTTAGCGATTGAGATCTGACAAGATCGGGTGCATTCTGGGCGATATGCTCATGGGGAATCGCTGCAGTCATCACTACAAGGCCATGCACCACATCGAGCCAAACTTATCGCAACACCGAATCCCACACACCACATTACCACTCTCACAAGAACACGGCGCACGCACACGGCAATCGCAATGGACACCACCCGATTGGACACCTGCGAAAAAGAGCGTCATAGCTCATTGGATTCCATCAGTCTGAATAAAAATAAAGATTCTGACCATTCAACACAATCACTATAGAACCACACACACACACGTTAACGAACCCACCACACTCGCCGCCATATCACACCACAAAATCTTAAGAGGGACTTTTTTTATGCTGTGTTAACCTATGTTATGACCCAGGCCAGGTTAAGTGGCTGGGATGATAGAAGTGCAGTCAATACGCACTACACACCAGCACAGATCACTCGCAACGTCTCAATGAGTCAAGACCGCAGAGACATTTTTAGGAGGTGCTGCCTTGGATGTTTGGCCAATTCTATGATTATGAATGTCCTGTGTAGAAAGAAACCTGAGTACCCAGGAACAAAACAACGACACGTGTGAGTAGATAACACAAAAAATGCATCCTACGCATGTCAATATACTGTACTGTGTATACGTGCAGGTGTTGTGATGTACACAGATGTTTAAAGGGATTGAGTGCGCATGTTAAACACATAAATTGCACAAATAGAGAAAGGGCACAAAGGCACACTACCGACATCAACTCAAACGCACCGCACATTCACACCAACATCCCCCATACAGCCTTAGCAGACGTTAGAGACAAGTGACGTTACCTATGAAGGCAGGCACCGCACACGAACGGGTGGTGTGGCCAGCACCATGCCCGGCCACCTTGTTCTCCCCAGTGCTGATGTTTACACACCGCACCAGGTACTCATTTAAGGTTGAGTCGACCTTGGGGAAGCCCAGGACTGGTTCAGAAAATCGTCACTGGTGTCTGTCGTGAGCGGGAATGGAATTCGGGTTGCTGGGTTAGGATGGCAGTCTATCCCTAGGACAGCCACTGCCGACTTCTCCACAAAATGGTACTCGTGTGTTTAGTCCCCAGAAGGATCATCGGCTGAGTCTACCAGCAACCAGGATTTGAACTTGCAACTTTCCGATTGTAAGCGACTTGGTCGACCATTTACGGTACAAAGAGGTGGTGGCTATGGACGCCTGTAACCTAGCATTGTGGAGGTGAGGGTTGGTGGGTCACACAATTGTTGTGAAACTCCCTTATTCTGGCTCGCCAGGAGAAGGCAGTACAGCAAGTGGACAAGTCGCCATCTGTTTCCATCTGTACGGGGATTGAGTGTTGCCCCCTCGCACGCGTGGGGTTTCTCCGACACGTATAAACACATATTCATTGGCTGAAAACATCTTAAAATAAAAACCCAGTGTGCCTCTCCTGGCTAAACAGGTCAATTATTACTTAACTGATCATTATTATAAAGAACACGTTAATTAATTACTTTCCAATTATGTTATTGTATGTATGGATAACTTATTTCGCACAGTGCTAGCCAATGGTGCTAATCGGAGGTGCGGGGGAAGGAAAACAAACGAAACACAAAAAGCAGTTCTAATTATTACGGCTGAACCACCGGACCGGCTTGACACGCACACACTTGCACGCAATCTTATCTACGCATGCACAGGCTCGCACTTGCACACACGCTACAGCCACGCATGCGCCCACAAAAGCACGCACATGTATGTACAGAACACACATGTGGGTTGATACACAATCCTAATACACTCCTACAATCTCCACAAGGGGTGAGGAACCTTTTTTTTTGCCACGAGCTATTTGGATATTTATAACAACATTCGCGGGCCATACAAAATTATCAACTTAAAAATTCGCCTTTTATATTTGGTCAAACATTTAATTAACTCGCCACTAATGCGATGGCTGGAACTGCTTCTCTTTGGTGAGGCGTGGTGATGTTAGCTGGTATTGATGATGTTGCTACTCGCAACTGCTTTTCCAGGTTTGCTCCTAGATTTATTGAATTTCGAGTCCCGCCTGCGGTTGCCTTGGCAGGTCCAGACCAAATGATTTCACGGGCCTCATACGGCCCACAGGCCGGACGTTCCCCACCCCTGATCTACACTTACACAGTCAATCAGACGATCACTTATGTGCACACATTCACACTTACACTCACACGTATAGGCACACACAGGATTGTACTCGCATAACATTCATACAGACTCAGATTGATCACCGACTTTCACACATTTAGGCACACATACACACAGTATGACGAGATGAGATAGATGGTTGGAGCAAGTGCTGCTAATGAACACCCATTACGGTCGGCATGGTACGCGAGAGCGCGGTGTCGTCATCACCACGCCTGACCACAATTCTCTCCCCATTGTCTGATGTTTCCACATCGCACCCATTACTCATTTAAGGTTGAGTCGACTGAGGGGAGTGCCAGGACTGGTTTATATCACATGCCACTGACGTTAGCTGTGTCTGCGGGTCAAACTAAGGTCGTTTGTAGTGCAGTGGACTAATCACTGCACCACCACTTCCACAAAGACAAAAATCCTACATATAGCCTTTAACAGACTGTTGGGGCAAGTGCTGTTAGCGAGCACCTATTAAGGCTGGCCACGGCACATAAGGGAGCGGATGGGTGGCTAGCACCACGTCCGGTCGTCTTTGTCTCCCGAGTGGCGATGTCTGCACACCGCACCAGGTAGTAATTTGAGGCTGAGTCGACCTGGGGGATGCCCAGAACTGGTTGAGTTAACAGTCACTGGTGTTGGTCGTGTGCGGGAACCGAACTCGGGTTGCCGGATGCAGGACAGCACGCTAACCAGTGAACCATCGCCCCCCACACATAGCCAAACCTTGAATCTGACAACCAAATTAGCCCTTTACCCATCCACTGCTGAATGGCAATCTTCCCACGCCTTTTGATCATGGGGTATTGTGGCCACACTTCACCGTGCTGGTCAGATACTCTTCAGATTTCGCTCACCAATGTTCGCCATGACCAGGAATACAGCTCAGGTTTACCAGCTTTAAAGACAAACGCCAATTATTAAAATGATATGAATACAAAAAAGTATGGCTTTTAATCAGCATGTTCTCGACGCCAACTGCTCTCATCAGTGGCAAGTGATATCTTAACTAGTTCAAGCCCCCTACCATGACAAACTCGCACTGACCAGAGTGGTGAAGTATGGTCAACAGCCCTCAAGAACAACGCTGTATGAGGATTAAACTTGTCAACCGAGCCAATGTCCTACATAAGAATGTGAAATTTCCACCAACATTTCAGGGCCAACAAAAATGATCTGCACTCAAGGCCCATAAACTTAGGTCACATTCCTCTGTCCATCCTTAGGGCATTTAGGCTCCAATAACACTACACTTATCAATACTGGCTCATTACTGCAGCAATATAGTCTTACAAAGACAAAGCTCCTCTGTATACCCTTAACAGACTGTTTGAGCAAGTGTTGTTCGCGAGAACCTATGAAGGCTGGCACAGCACATGAGGGGGTGGCTGGCCCCATGCCCAGCCACCTTTGTCTCCCCAGTGCCGATGTTTACACACTGCACGAGGTAACTCATTTAAGGCTGAGGCGACCTAGGGGAGGCCCACTAGCTCGTAGCGAAGTGCACCAACCACTACACTGCCACTCTCCATCTTACAAACAGACAATAATAAAAAGATAAAAATAAATCGGACCACCAAAAATCAAGCAGAATGCACCTGATCTCATCATATCAAGGAAGCGAAGCAGCATTTAAGCCTGGAAAGTGATTGGATGGGTGACCGTGTATTAAACAGGTTCTTATAGTCTGCGAGGAGATGTTGCCGACAGCATAAGGCGGTGAAGCTAAATATGTGATGTGTACTTCTATGCTCCCCGCTTTCACTATCGCCATCTCGCGCTGACCAGTGTGAAGAAGTATGGTGATATAACTCCCATGACCCACAGCTAATGGGGAGGCCCTCATCCAGCAATGGATTAACATATACATAATTGGACCCCCAAAAATGCCATCCAGAGGGTTGATTGGTTTCACTCATAGGGCCGGATCAGGTTCACTTAAGTCCCATGGTAAATACTTTGAAATACACAATCCCCAACATCTGAGAACCAAGTACTGTACTGTAATTTGCCTCCACAGTGAAGTACAACGCGAAAGCTGACAGACAAATTCCAGCTACCTGGTGGCTGAAATTTGGCTTCTATCAGCTTGGATGATTGTAGTTGTGACAGTGATGCTTGTGATGATAGGTGGTGGTAGTGATGATGGTGGTAATGGTGATGATGGTGGTAATGGTGATGATATGTATAGGTCATGGTGATGACGGTGGTCGTAGCCCCACGCCGGTAATCTAGTGCACAGGAGGTGGGGTTTGTGTCGAGCTCATCTTGAGGCTGTGAGACTCCCACCTTCAACGACTGCCAAAGTGGTTAGTTTGGGATAGTTCTACACAGCAAGCACACAAATTACCCACAAGTACAGATTTAAGTTGTGCAGTTTTTTTTCTGGCACACAAAAAGTTGAACAAATAACTGAACAAGTATCCAAAGTAGGACCAATCTGACAAAGTCTGAGAATTCTGCGAGAGTTCGATATTAATATAAAGTATCTCCAAGCTCAATTGATGTTATGTTTGTGACCACACGTCTGTCTTGGTGACGCTGAACCACTGGTGGTGGACATTCCATATTCCTTTGGTGGCACAAGTCTACCCAAATACCAACCACTCTATATTTAGATACTTCCACCAATTTTCCGAGCTTGGCAAGTGACTAACTAAATGAGGGCGTGGGTGTGTGTGCATGTGTCAAGGGGCAGTATTATCACCCAAACACAGTGTGTTTAGCTGTTTATACCACACACACAAGGCAACGGGGGCGATTCAATTATTTACTATTGTGCAACCCTAAGCACAAAGAATGCCACGCGACAAAGACGTACGGAGAGCCTTCACAGACTGTAGGAGCAAGTGATGTAAGCGAGCACCTATGAAGGTCGGCTAGGCACAGCAGGGAGAGGGTGAGTAGCACCACGCCCAGCCACCTTTGTATCCCCGTTTACACATCACACCAGGTATTCATTTGATTCAACTTAGGGGAGGCCCAGGACTGGTTCCGATAATCGTCACTGGTGTTGACCGTGAGTGGGAATCGAACTCGGGTCACCCAGTTCGTCGTGCAGCATGCTAACCACTGCGCCACCGCTCCCCACGTGTCTGTCTACAATCATGCACACACTCTCATACGCACACCTACACACTCAGATTTACAGGAATTACACTCATCTACATTCATACAAATACGTATTAACACTCATCTAGGCCGATAAACTCAAACACTCATGTGCACACACCTATACACAAACGCCTATGCTAGCACTCACCTACATTCACAGTCACATCTACATCAAAACTTTGCTCTCACCGACACTCAAACACGATATAATAAAGCACGTATACTTACCAATACACATGTATATTGTTGCACAACAGGCGAACACACGCACACCTATACCTTAGCACATGTAGACAAACTTACGCAATTATTAACTTTAACCGATACGCCTACATACAAACACTATCTATATACATCCCTATACAATATCACGAAGACACACCGATACAATACTGTATTACCAAGACACACCTGCATACAACGATTTATCAATACACATATATAGCTATACAATAATTAATTATATAGCAAGATACACCTCGTTACACACACCAATGTATTAAAACACACCTATATACACACCGACACAATATTACTAAGATACAGCTGTGCTCTCCTACGCCAGGACAATTACAAACACACCTGTATAAATATGGACCTTTCTATTACCTTACTTGTATATACATACACACACACACATCCGTTTGTAACTCGCACACTCATTATAGGGCCTCCCCTAAATACACCGCTCATCCATTCTAGATTTGAAGCTTTCGTGACTGCAAGGATTCATACACTCTTAGGTTATTTCGGTAAAGTCACGTAGGTAAAAATGAAAAATAAATGATAATAAAAATGAAAATAAATAATAAAATACAGCTCATCCATACCATCAATAAACACACAATACTGTTTTTTTCAGGAAAATCAAGGAGGTAAAAAATTTAAATAAATTAATTCACGACGTTTCGGGCGCAACACAAGCGTCCTTAATTTTAAATGTTTTACCAACGTGACTTTACCGAAAAACCAAAGAGTATGAATCCTTGCAGTCACGAAAACTTCAAATCTAGAATTAAACACGCAATCTTTGCCTACACACTAACCACACACACAACACATAAAGCTCTCATACATTATGCACTCACCTAGGAAACGCGCCTGTTCACACACCCGTCATACACTCCTTACACACACGTAGATTTACACTTACACACACGTAGATTTACACTTACGCACACACTCTCAGTGTACACATTAACTCGCATATACCTTACTGCCGCAAACGTTATACATTATCCCCCTCCTGTGACCTTTAACATACTCTTGGGGCAAGTGCTGTTAGCGAGCACCTCGGAAGGAACGGGACAGCTTAACGCACATCCTACACCAAGACAAACTCACACGCCCCATACAAACTCATTGTACCAGCTCAACCACACACTATTATACACTCACACACCAACCTGCTCACTTGCAAACTCAGCAAACACTCACAATCTCACCTGTGCCGCACACCAAAGTCGCCGCTCCGCATGTCTCATCCATCCCAACTCGGGCACAGCAGAAAAATTACCAAACACACGAAATTATATCTGAACCAAAACTCTTTGACGAAAATTAATCGGAGCAGTTTTCACGACACCAAAAAAATAAATATGTAAACCGAAGCAAATGCACGACCTATCCACACCACGGCACGGAACGCGGAATCCGACGCGAGCCTTGGACAACCACGGAATGATCAACAAACAAGATCAATGCGAGCAAAATACACGTGGCCTGTGGCCCCACCTGGGCGTGACGTCACCGCACTCATGACGGAGCTCCGCCCCCCCCAATCCCCCCCACCCAACCCGTTCCCCCCCGCATCCCCCCACCCAACCCTTCCCCCACCCAACCCTTCCCCCTCCCCCGCATCCCTCCACCCAACCCCCCCCCCGCATCCCCCACCTAACCCCCCCGCCCCCCCCACCCAACCCGTCCCCCCCCGCATCCCCCCCCCGGCCCCCCACCCAACCCCCCCGCATCCCCCCACCCAACCCTTCCCCCACCCAACCCTTCCCCCTCCCCCGCATCCCTCCACCCAACCCCCCCCCGCCCCCCCCCGCATCCCCCACCTAACCCCCCCGCCCCCCCCACCCAACCCGTCCCCCCCCGCATCCCCCCCCCGGCCCCCCACCCAACCCCCCCGCATCCCCCCACCCAACCCTTCCCCCACCCAACCCTTCCCCCTCCCCCGCATCCCTCCACCCAACCCCCCCCCGCCCCCCCCCGCATCCCCCACCTAACCCCCCCGCCCCCCCCACCCAACCCGTCCCCCCCCGCATCCCCCCCCCGGCCCCCCACCCAACCCCCCCGCATCCCCCCACCCAACCCGTCCCCCCCCGCCCCCCCACCGCATCCCTCCACCCAACCCCCCCCCGTCCCCCCGGGCTCAACCCCCCAACCTCAACCCGCCCCGCCCCCCAAGCAGCGCTGACGTCTTCCGGAAGGGGAAGAAGTTTCCGGTAGAAGTCGAACAAACAAACAACAGCCCCCACTCCACACCCCCCACCGACTTTGTTGTTGTTGTTGACAGCTCGCGCGCCACTTCCGGAAGATGATCGGTCGAGGTTGATCCAGGAGACGTGCCCACGTTTATAGAGTTAAGTGTTCTGGGTGCATAACAAGCTGTCGATTTAATTAATTCCCTCGGCAGAGAATTCGCCTTAAGCTTCGAGAGTCACCTATTTCCACGTTATTTACAAAATTAATCCGCAAAACATCATTTAAACGCAACGCAATCTCTGCAGCAATTTAACGAATGCCTCTTCATACCCACCGATTTAACATACCGCAGTTCATGACTATCCAAAGAGTCAATATTTATAAATACTCACATGCTGTGCAAAGCTACCATAATGCACAGCCGACGATGCGGCAATGTGCCTCGTCCCTCGTTGAATGCCCCTCATTTGGGTCACGATCTTCACCGCAAAGGACACTTCAGAACGCGTCGCGATTGAATTCGTCAAAGTAACAACATTGAGACGGCCTCTCTAAAATGTACCAGCCTCTCAGGGCCACTCGATCTTCATCATTGACTTGCTCATTTATCTGCCCCAGCAGCTGCCCCAGCAGACCCACACCTCTCTATTCTAGGCCTCGACACAGAGGCATTGGGTCTCTGTGTGTCTATGTTGTGTGTCTCTCTCTGTGTGTCTGTGTCTCTGTGTCTTGTGTTGTCTCTGTGTGTGTGTCTCTCTCTGTGTGTCTGTGTCTTGTGTTGTCTCTCTGTGTTTATGTTGTGTGTCTCTCTCTGTGTCTCTGTGTTATCTCTCTGTGTGTCTGTGTCTCTCTCTGTGTTATCTCTTTCTGTGTGTCTATGTTGTCTCTCTTTCTGTGCGTCTCTGTGTCGTGTTGTCTCTCTCTGTGTCGATGTGTGTTGTCTCTCTGTGTCTCTCTCTCTCTGTGTTATCTCTCTCTGTCTATGTTGTGTCTATCTCTGTATCTCTGTGTTATCTCTCTCTGTGTGTGTCTCTCTCTCTGTGTCTCTGTGTGTCTCTCTCTGCTTGTGTGTCTGTCTGTGTGTCTCTCTCTGTGTCTGTGTTGTCTCTCTGTGTGTCTACGTTGTGTGTCTCTCTGTGAGTGTTTGTGTTATCTCTCTCTGTCTTATCTCTCTCTGTGTCTCTCTCTGTGTGTCTGTGTTGTGTGACTCTCTCTGTGTGAATCTCTGTGTGTGTCTCTCTCTGCTTGTGTGTCTGTCTGTGTGTCTCTCTGTGTCTGTGTTGTCTCTATGTGTGTCTACGTTGTGTGTCTCTCTGTGTGTGTTTGTGTTATCTCTCTCTGTCTTATCTCTCTCTGTGTCTCTCTTGTGTCTCTCTCTGTGTCTCTCTGTGTGTCTGTGTTGTGACTCTCTCTGTGTGAATCTCTCTGTGTGTCTGTCTGTGTGAGTCTCTCTCTGCTTGTGTGTCTGTCTGTGTGTGTCTCCGTGTCCGTGTTTTGTCTCTCTCTCAAATTGAGTTGTACCTGATGACGGTTGCTTGTGTTGCAATCGAAACGTCGTACTCCATTATTTAATGTATTTTTTTTTGCCTCCGAAACGTCGTGATTTTTTATTTTTATGTTTTACTTACGTGACTTAACCGAAAAAACCTAAGAATATTAATGTATTTTCTTTCTACTTTCTCCGCCACTTTACCCTTCGCTTCAAGTGGCCCCAAGTCTTCCTCTTCCGGAAGAGGCCTTCTTCTGGAAGGGCGACTCCGTTTTGTTGGTAGCGTCTTCCTCTTCCGGTAGAGATCTTCTTCTGGAAGGGACGAGTGTGTTTTGTTGGTAGCGTCTTCCTCTTCCGGTAGAGAACTTCTTCTGGAAGGGAACGAGTGTGTTTTGTTGGTAGCGTCTTCCTCTTCCGGAAGAGCAGAGACGATTGCTCGCTCAAAGAGCTGAGCAACTGATTATTTGGTTCTTTCGGTTAAGTCACGTCTAAAGATAAAATAATAAATTAAATTAAATAATAGCATACGACGTTTCTATTGCAACACAAGCAATCATCATCAGGTATAATGAAATAGCGACATAAAATCTAACCAGAAAACTATAGACAGACATTAGCAGACAGATATCAGCTGAGCAACTCACAAAACACGCAGCAGATTCTTCTTACAAAGGGATATGAATGCTAAAAAAAATGAAGCCTCATCAAACACCCACCGTCATATGTGCACAAATATCACTGCAGTAATAGGAACTTACAACACATCTTCCCCTACCGGCAAACGTTTGTTGTTAAAAAAAAAATCACCACTGCATCTTCCGGTAGGCGTCTTTCTCCTCACACGCTGCGATTCTCTCCGCCGTCTCCTCCTCGTGCATCACTTCTCAGCCCGCGATTGAATGCCTCGCAGTTGGGATAGCGAACGGGCTGAGAGAGCAGAGGGAGATGGTGGGTCGTTGTGTTTATATGCACCTCGGCGCACGGGGATCTCCGTGTAGCTGCGATGGCCGAGTGGTTAAGGCGTTGGACTTGAAATCCAATGGGGTCTCCCCGCGCAGGTTCGAGCCCTGCTCGCAGCGAATATTTTTATTTGTGAAAATTCAACTGCAGTACCAACAAACCGTCCATTTAATTCGTCCTCTGTCATATGTCGTGTATAAATTGAGAAGCAATATGTGCGTAAATTCATACCGCTGTGGCGAGATCTTAACTACCTCGCCTGGGCTATCAGATGGTGTTCGGTTTCGGTCCAGACCCTGACTCATGTAATTTTGGAGTTTGAGTGTCTCTCTCTGGATTTTTCTCCGTTCCTCCGGTTCTGCCTTCCACATGATCAGCCACTTTGTTGAGCTATTATTTGTGGCCCTGCCGTTTCTGAAAAAGATATATATCTCAGTGGGCCTCACCAGATAAAATAAAACATAGTTTTAAAGCCAGGATTGACTGGGCAACAGTTTTTGGATGTATCAAAAGGGAAGGTGTGGTTTGGACAATGTTAATTGATGCCTCCGCCCAAAGACATTTAACCGTCTCATACAATGGCACAGCGAAGTTGGCATGAGCCCTGTGGGTGAAGGGAATGAAATGAGACCCTGTCCTGTTCGTAGCCCGGCGCTTGGGTCCCAAGGGCCACTGTGCAGTTCCACCGCTTGCACAATCGATAGTGGCACTTAATGTTTGGTCTTTGTACTTAGATGCAGTAACTGCTGTCACGAGATCCTCTTATCTCAGGAATACGATCTTTTGCACACGTCAGTGCCATTCACACACGGTCACAAACACACACGGTCACACACACACGCATGTTAACGTGTTTGTGCAAATGAAGTGGCAGCAAGGATGTCTCGATTTAAAGCTTTCGTGACTGCAGGGATTCGTCTTCTTGGTTCTTTCGGTAAAGTCACGTAAAGGGAAATAATAAAATAAATAAATAATGTTGCCCCTTTTGTTATGTTTTATTTCCATTACTTTATTATTTCCCTTCTACGTGACTTTACCGAAAGAACCAAGAAGAGCAAACATGTCCTTATGGGGAGAAAACAGGGTAATTGTGCCACTGAGCCTCTTGGAACCTCTGGCAGTCCTGGCTGCAAGGGGTGTGATCGTCAGGGCTTTAAGATGGTGTTTGGGTAATTTAAGGTATGTTACTGACATAATTATACAGGTCTCCATTATGTATTCTGGGTATTGTTTATTTATGGGTTTCATACAATTCACGTTATGGCAGTAATCAATGGTGATGCGACTTGGTATTTTTATGGAAACAAGTCGCCCTCACCAGTGTTCACGCTGGGTGCGGGATTGGTGAATCATAATCTTTATTCATCCTGCAGAAATCCGATGAGCTATGAAGCTCTTTTTCACAGATTTCCAGTCGGAGCGGGTCAGAAAGTTACAACAGGAAACAATACCAAACAAACGAATGGAGTGCAACGTTTTGAAAAGGTAAGTGGGTGGGTGGTCACGTTGTTTGCTCTGTGCAATGTTTGAGGATTGCGCTATGGCGATTGGCAATGTTTGAGAGAACAAACTTTGTTGAGAGGTTTCCTGTTAAGGCGGGCTTGTTATAGACACATGATAACTTTAGAGGTCGGTGCCGCCTCCTTGACACATCTCGTCAAACACTGCCTTCAACATTGTACCGACCCCCTCTGCAGTCGAAGGGGTGAGTCTCACTGCACTCCTAATGCTGTTTGTACTGCCATTCACTATTCTGTACAAATTGTACTTCCCAACTATGCAAGCTGGGAACCTGTCTTAAATGAGTCATCATATTCCACCAACCCCATCTCCAAAGAGATGGAGCATTGTGCCACCACATGGTGGCAATAGAAAAGAACAATATTTCTAGTTATGAAACTTTTTTGTGGTATTTTTCAAAAAATTGCAAATACTGACACATATGATATCAATGGAGCCAGAATGATTTTTAGTTCATGGGACAATGATTAGCATGATTATGTCTCTGTGTGTTCTCTCTCTGCTTGTGTGTCTGTGTTTTGTCCTCTCAAATTTAGCAATCTTTGGAAGAACGTGATAAACCAGGTGGGATGTTGGCTGTTGTGTTGGCCGACTGTTTGGTTGTGTTGCATTGTATTTCTGAATTTACTATGCTTTTTTAATTAATTCGTGCCTGATGGTGGTTGCTTGTGTTGCAGTCTAAACGTCGTATTCTATTATTATTCAATTTATTTTCTTTCTACGTGACTTTACCAAAAGATCCAGAGTAATTCCTGCAGTCACGAAAGCTTCGAATCTAAATTTAAAAGAATAAATAAAATAAAATTTATTTTGTAAATGTTATTTTACTATTTTAAAATGTTAAACTTGTTCTTGTGGGTTTTTTGCTTATATAATTTCCAATTTCTATTTCTATTATTTAAAAATGTTATTGTATTATATTTTCTTTTTTGTTTTCTATATACGTGACTTTACCGAAAGAACCAAGAATATGAATTCCTGCAGTCACGAAAATTTTCAGTCTAAATTTTATTTGTCACTACTACAGCACACCACTGTTGGAGAGAAAATCCACAACATTTACATTCTGAGTACGACGTTTCACTAGTAATTCCAACTAGCATCATCAGGCGGGCAGGCATTTTGTGGAGAAATTCTCCTGCTTCGTTCCTTAGAGGGATAGATGTGATAACGACACTTGAGAGGCTTTCACGTGCAAAAAGGGGGAATTAATGACTGCGTATAAATTACCGCTTGGATTGCACATTATGCATGCACATTGTTCTTGGACCTCCTACCATTGACGTATAGGCATGCATTTAAACAATGTATTATTTGATTATTCGCTTACAAGAAGCACTAAGCCTGTAGCTATCCGAAAGGTTAAACAAAATTTATTTATCTCAATTTCAATAGAATCTCTAATTATTCTTGGCCAGTAGTTTGCACAGAACTTCAATATTATCAAAATCACGCGTGTTCTGCCACTGCCAACAGTATTCGGGAGTATTTAATATTCATTTGGTGTTCCTTTAGTCTCATACTGATCATTCGTCCTGTCTGCCCAACATAGCATTTGCCACAAAAGCAATTAATCTGGTACACACCTATTGATAGCTTCGGTAATACATCTTTGGTACCAGATATAAAATCTTGACTCAAAGCTTTCGTGACTGCAGGAGTTCATATTCTTTAGTAGTTATTTCGGTAAAGTCACGCAGAACAACAAAAAAATTTGTTCTAAGTAATTTTACCGAAAGACCCAGAGAATACCAGGTATTTGCCAAATCTGACTCGGATGTTTTGTTTTTCCAAAAATCGGGCTAGTTTATCAGTTACTCCCCCAATGTATGGTATTTTAATAGTTTGAATTACTTGGTCAGTTTCAACACTCGTGTCATTTGATTTGGCTTCGGCATTAAGTGCCCTGTTGATTTGTGTATCATTGCAACCGTTCAATTGCAGCGCTTCTTTAACATGTTTAATTTCACTTCTTAGACTATCACCATCTGACACTTTCGTAGCACGATGATCATTTTGATGAAATGATTCCTGTGCGGGGCGATGGTGTGACTGCATTCAGATAGGCGTCAGTGTGCGTTTTTTTTTTTCGGTAAACACTGTGTTATTTTACCAGATTTAATTGAAGCCAACTTTTCCGAATGATGGGAGTCTTTCTACTTCTATACCTTTGAAAAAAACCGTGAACATTTATTACACATACATTAATTTTAAATGTCAACATTTTATTCTTACCATCCTTACAATAATCACCAAAAATCAATTCTTCCAGTGTAAGAGTAAGAAAACTCAAAACACAACTGCATGCTAATTTCGTGAAGCTTGTTTTAAGTTAAATTCCTACCACGGTCCTGGTCGGACAGAATTGCATTAAATGCTCGCTACCTTAGGTTTTTCAACCTCCTCAACCAAACCGAGGAGACTTTCCAAAGATTAAAATTGTCTTCCTGCTCAAATGAGTGTTGGCCTATGCTCATCGCCATTGACAGTCTCGAGCCAGCTGGTGGAAATTCCACATTCCTCTGACAGGGACCAGTATCTGCATAGGGAAACCAGAGCTGACTTCAATTCAAGAGCAACTCACTCATTGTTTCGACCCTACAGAGGTGTTAATATATGGGTCCAATTGACCACGGAAGGGAATTCGCTACCTTTGGGTTTTGAGGTGTCGCTCGGTCACGCGATCAGACAGCCACAATCAAAACTGCATTGTAGTGAGCAATTTGTATAGTCATACAGTACTGTATAGCAAAAACAAAACGTATTTAAGACTAACACCAATGAATTAAATTGTAGAGGGGAGAGGGGGAACACATGAATCAGGCACAGAGCTTGTTTTTTCTTCATGAAACCCTTAGCATTTCACAAACCCATAACCCTCTTTACAGATCCCCGGATGCTTGTTCTCCCACAGCGGTCCATAAACCGTCAAACTGAGAACCCCTGAGTTACCCAACCGCCCATCATCTGTAACATTGCGCAAGCAGCCTTTAAAATCCGCTTCCCCTCACCAACCCTGTCTTAAGAGAGTGGTCCAAAGGCGCACGCTTATCACAGCTATTCGGCCTCGATAAAGAATGCATGGACAATGCCGGTGATGCCACCACACCACCACACCTTACCATTACTTCCTTCCGTCTGCCAGATTGTGGGAACACATGGGCCTGGGGATACCTCTGTATGATTTTAATGTCAAGGAAAATAGGCTTCGGCATTTTAGAGGCCACACTTTGAAAGTGATGGACACACACGTGGGCCTGTGTACAGCAATATCAAGGGAAGGGTCCAGCCCACGTAAAACTTTAACCTCGATGGCTACACCGGCAGTGATTCAGCGGGCTGCTGCAGAAAAGCATGGGCACGAATACACACGCGTCTGTGAATGTGCACGCTGGAAAGACACACGTGTATTTGTGAATGCACGAACACAAACGAACGTGCATTAGTGAACTAATAAGCACAAAGACACATGCGTTTGTGAACACACAAGTACAGACACACGTACACATCTTGGGGTACACGTGCAGGAACACTGACGGATCGCACGTGCACATACAAGTGTGTGCAGCATGCACACACACACACAAAATAGCTTAGTGTGTTCGTAGCAGTGACTTAAATAGCTGGGAATGGGGTTTGGTCCTGGGTGATTAATCAGAAGGCAGGGTCTGGAGCTAGGGTGCATGAGGTTCAAGGGATGCAGGGGGTGATGACTGGACTTCTGTGCGGGATGAGCATCTTGGTGTCTATGTGCAAGGTGTGAGCAATAGAGAGTTGCTGCTGCAAGGTGTGTTGCTGCGGCCAAGAGGCCTTCTGTGAGCGATGTGTGGGTTTAGGCATTTGGGTGTACGTAGTGTATGGGGGGGATGTAGGGATATTGACTGTGGTGTGGAGCATCTAAGTGCATCTAGCTATGTGTTGTGTGAGTGTGCTTATACTGGTAGTCTTTGCATGTCTCTGGGTATATGGTTTTAAGTGTCATGGCGCATGGTATGTGAGGAGCTGGGTTTACGAGTGTGTATATGGGTTGTATGTGTATCCATGTGTGCATGATTGTGTATGGGTTTATACGTGTAGCGATGTGTATGTGTATATATGGTGTGTAAATGCATGTGTAAGGAACATTTTGGGGGGAGCAGGCGAGGCAACTGCCTTTTGCACCCTCCCCCCCCCCCCCAGGTGAACCTCTGGTATATAGTTTGTGCAGCGGTGTATGGTCTGTGCGGTATACTAGTGTATATGATGTGTCCATGTTTGTGCACCGAATTCTTACATGGTACATGTGAATGTGGTTTGTGCATATATATGTATGTCTATATGAAATTTTGATCGTGTGCTTCTGGATGCTATACAGAAGCAGACAATGCCGAGCCTTGAACTTGCTTATTCCGATTGAGGAAGGTAGTATCGTGTAGTAAGGTGTTACAACCCACTGGCAAAACTAGATAAGCACAACCGAGACCAGCAGTTCATGCTTCTGTAGCACATCGCACGCTGTATAATTTATCTAATTCCGCATCTACATCGACTTTCATGTATAGTACAAATACACACATACGACGTATGATGTAACAATGTGAATAGTTGCATGGTGCATGTGTGTATGCATTTGTGCATTTATCTGCACGCAGGATATGGATATAATTAGGCATTTTGAAAATGCAATTATTCATATATTAAGATTTTTCAACTCACGCTGCATGTATCGAACCGTGCATATAAGAATCTATTATTTACGATTTGGACAAATTATGTGCTAGGCTAATGGAGTGTGCAAGACTGTACAGACAAGATGGAATAAATGAGAAAAAATGAAAATAAGATGGTAAAAATTACATAGAATCGATTCTTGAATCGAATCCCACCCCGAATGGTGACAATTATGAATTACTGGAGGATGTATCTTTGTATATGGCGTCTGTCTGTTGTGTGTATCTACGTGTATACAGTGTCTATTTATGTAATTATATTATATGGTGTGTACATGATTTATCTACGTGTACATGTGTGTGAACGTGTGAATTTGGTGTATGTGCATATGTGTATCTCATACGTGTCAACCCATACGGTTTACCTGAATTCTTGTACAGGGGGAGTTTTCAGGCCCATATGGCGTGCAGCCGTTTCAATATGGGCAAACATGTTTTTGTCTATTTGTTTGTGTTTCTCCCTTGTGATGGGACTTTGTAGAATGAACATTGATACTTATAAGGGCACGGGGTGACCAATCAAGTCTGAATTGGTCTGAAATAAGGCAGGTACTCATAAGGGGTTGACAGGTATGGACTATCTACAGCATATGTACATATAAAGTGTGTGTGGATATGTTTGTATATGTATGTGTATTAATGCATGAACCGATATTTGTATGTATGTCGGGAGCGGTAGTGTAGTGATTAGCGCACTGCGCTACGAGTTCGATTCCCGCTCGTGGCCAACACCAGTGATGATGATCTGAACAGGTCCTGGGCCTCTCCTAGGTGGACTCACTCAAATGAGTACCTGGTGCGGTGTGTAAAAACATTGCCACTGGGGAGACAAAAGCGGTCAGGCGTGGTGTTAGCCACGCACCCCCTCGTGTACTGTGCTGGCCTTCATAGGTGCTGTTAAGGTTACACAGGGGATCTTTGTCTGTGTATGTCTTTGTATGTATGTGTGTATATTGTCTGTATTACGTGTGTATCATGTATGTGGATATGGTGTGTGTGTGTATATGTTGCACGTATATGGTGTATGCATGTGTGTGTATAAAGTGTATGTGTGTGTATATCGTGTGTGTGTGTTTGTGTGCGCAGAGCGGGGGCTGCTCTAGGGCTGCTCTAGGGCTGCACGGGCGGAGCGAGGCGGCTGACGAAGCCGATGATTCTCTGAGATGCCGAGCGTAGCACCGCCGGGCACGACGGGTTCGCTGTTGCAGACTCCACTGCCATTCGCAGCTCAGAAAACAACACGCTGCATACACACACACACAACACACACGCGCGCGCGGAAACATGGCACACACAGTCACGCCACGGCGTTTGGTACACACGCATGGTAACACGACACACTTAGTAACGCTGCACGCTGGGTAAGCACACAGTACACACGAAATACAATACATGCGGTAACACAATACATGTGAAGGGTTCCAAGACTGGTTGATATTTCATTCGTCTTTTGACGTTAGCCGTGGCCAGAAATTAAAATAAGATCGACGGGCTCATTGCGCAGCGCACTAACCACTGTGCCACCAGATGTTGACACCAGTGGTCCCACAGCATGACAGTACCATATGATGAGACAACACAAAATAACAAAACACATCGCTACATGTAAAAAACAACAGAACATCCATGTTAACACCAAATATTTGATCAAGTGATAAAAACCAGTTTAACACGTAGGCTTTCGCGACCAATGTTATTCATAATCAACGTTTTTTGGGTTTAGATCGCGTTTATTTATAAATGTGTCATAACCCTCCACCACCCGACACGGCCAATCAGTAAAAATGTGTCACGTTGACAAAGACAAATAGTTCACTGCTTTAGCCCACCGGTGTGTTGCTATAGCAAATTTGTACATGGAAAACTTTGAAACCAGAGCACTTGCCTCGAGCACATTAAAACCATCCTTTTGGTTTAGATATGTGGATGACACTTTGGTTGTCTGGCCACATGGTAAAGATACACTTAACGATTTTCTAAATCATCTCAATGCACAAAACCCGGCCATTCAGTTCACCATGGAAATGGAGGTGAATAACACACTCCCGTTCTGTATATTTTACTTGGGCATGGCCCAAACGGTAAAATAACACACAGCGTTTACAGAAAGCCAACGCACACTGATGCCTATCTGAATGCAGATTCGCATCATCATCCAGCTCAGAAATCCTCTCTTATCAAGACGCTCATACATCGGGCTAAAACAGTGTCAGATGGTGAAAGTCTAGTGAGAGAGATTAAACATGTTAAAGAAGCACTAAGACAGAATGGCTACAATAATGCTCAAATTAACAGAGCACTAAAAGCCAAATCACGATCGCAAAGCAACACTGCTGAAAGCGATCAGATTATTAAAACAATAAAAATACCATTTATCTCAGGAGTAACTGATAAATTAGCCCGTGTTTTGCAAAAGCAAAACATTAGAGTAAGATTTGGTACAGTACACAAAATTCAACAACTAGTAACGTGCACTAAAGACGAATTACCTAAATTATCAACAGAAGGTGTATATCGGATTAATTGTGTATGTGGCAGATGCTATATTGGACAGACAGGGCGTAACGTTAGTGTAAGACTAAAAGAACACCAGAGAAATATGAAACTATCACAAACACAACTGTCGGCAGTAGCAGAACATGCATGCCAACAGGGACACTCAATTGATTTTGACAACGTGGAAGTGTTGTGTAAAACTAGTTACTACTGGCAAAGACTAATTAGAGAATCGATTGAAATTGAGAGAAACAGAAATAACTTTAATCGCTCAGACAGCTACAGGCTTAGTGCGGCCTGGAAGCGTATTATTAAATAAGATACATTACAATTACTTATAAGGGAAACAACCACTAACTGATTACTAATGTAGCATAATCACAAAACAAAAAAAAACATTCCAAATGATTACTAATCTACAACTCGCATCGTAACAATAGCCTGATTACTAATCTAGTATATAATTACAATCACTCCCCCCTTGAATCTTTGCACCTGATGAGTTGATGAGTTAATGATGACGTCACCCTGCTGCTGCTCTATATAAGAACGGGAGACAGCAGAGCCTCACCATTCTGGCGAATTGCCCGATGATGCTGGTTGCAATTACCAGCGAAACGTCGTACTCAAATTGTAAATGTTGTGGCTTCAACACACCGGTGGGCTAAAGCAGTGAACTATTTGTCTTTGTCAACGTGACACATTTTTACTGATTGGCCGTGTCGGGTGGTGGAGGGTTACGACACATTTATAAATAAACGCGATCTAAACCCAAAAACGTTGATTATGATAAAAACCATTATGCACAATATTCAAACACAAAATAAAAACAACACCATTACGCACGTGGTAATGCATCACACAAGACAATACACAACAACACACACTGCTTAACGCACATAACTTGGGGCACAAGGCCTGGGGAAAACAACCACGCACACTGCAAAACAATGCACAATGTAACTTCATACTCTGCACACACACAACCCCTCTCTCTTCACTGCTGCTGCCACCCTCCCCCCACACCGTCACACTTTCTCTCACGTTCCCCCTCTCATACCGGCAGTACGGGTTGCGCCGGGATGCGTATCGCAGGGTCAGGAAGCGGTAGTAGAAGAAGGGCAGGAACAGGCTGCAGTGGCCGCTGCACCCGGAAACACAAAGATGCGGCTCCATTAGAATGTGCGCAGCACCATTATAAAGCACACAGCGCCGGAAGAGCTGCATAGATGTTTTTTTTATGTTGGTAAAGTGCCAAAAGGTATGCACAGGTCAGCCCAAAATCGCCACCCCCATTCGTCAGAACTCCTCTCTAAATTCTCTTGTCAGTCATTACGTGGTGGCCGACGATGAGGATGAGCGAACTTCTAAGTCCTCTTTTATGACGTCAATGAGTTATTTCAATAAGGAGCACAAATGTTTTACGAGTCGTTTTTCTGAACGATATTTCAGCTTTAAATAATACCACCAAACTTCTGCAGAAAATCACCCAGCATAGCACGCCAGGGCACCGGTATTAGGCCCCCACAGCAGTTTTATGTAGTGTTATGATTTCGAGTCACAATTAAATTCAATAATTTATATTTTTAGATTGTGAATGTAGTGCCATGAGTGCTGGAGGGGTAACACGCATTAATTCATCATCAGCCATGATCTAGCAAATGATGGATTTATGGCCCATTCCCTCATGACCTTGTGATTCCATTATTCATCTCGCTCTTGTGCATGAGCTGATCTCGCCATTCTATTTCCGCTGCCACTCTCTCATTAGCCTTGACTCACAGCCACCGTTCCTTCTAGAGACGTATCCCGTCCAAGCACACTATATTTTCAAGAGTGAATATTTTTAACTTTAAAATCGATTCCTACGCTTACAATACATGCAACAAATCGTGAAGATTTGGATTCACATATGGACATTACCAACATTTCGGACATAAATTTTATTGTACATTAGTATAATTACAGTGGATTATTATTGGGCAGGATTTGTTAACTAATTACAACAATAATTCACGCAAATATTTTTCCACCTTTCTTGATATGGGAGAAATTGTTATAAAGTACCACATTGTCAGATGTACTCCGATGAACTGACTTTTTCATTCATGGTGGAATGGTAATGGTGCATTCAGTTTTGTGTTTTGGTCAAACCACTACTTTACTCCACAAATAATCCATATTTTCTAAAACTATAGATAACTACCTGAAGAATTACACCACCATATGTATAATTATGATGATTCTGAAATTTTGGAATATGAATTTGCCCAATTTGTGGAACTGCCCATATGTAACATTTAATTTGTTCATGAAGACACTGCACCTACTGAGAAACCTAAACGGACTGCAATGGTAAAAACAATTGAATAAAATCGTGACCCCCAAATCATAATTAATCAAATTGCAGGGGTGGGAAGAGCAGTGAATTGTTCGATACTTCATCATGGGACCTCCTTTACCAGTACCAAAATATGAGAATAGGTTTTCCTTTTTTTTCTGGCAACAAACAGGTGTTAAGATGTTAAAACACCAAACTGAAACCTTTTACAAGGAATCATGTCTACATTAATCTTAATTTGAAGCTTTCGTGACTGCAGGAATCCATACTCTTGTGTTGCGCCCGAAACGTCGTGATTTATTTTATTTTATACCTACGTGACTTTACCGAAAGAACCAAAGAGTATGTCTGCATTAACCACAATACTTGTGTCAGAATGTTTGCATTCTCCCATATCAAGAAAGGTGTGGTCAGAATGTTTGCATTCTAACCACAAGTATTGTGGTTAATGCAGACATGATTCCTTGTAAAAGGTTTCAGTTTGGTGTTTTAACACCTGTTTGTTGCCAGAACAAAGGGGAAAACCTATTCTCATTGTTCGATGCTCTTTTACAATAATAACCGCAGCCCCCCTCCCCACTACCTGAAGAGCATAAGTAGCGTGGCAGGCATGAGGAAGATCTCATTGCACGCCACCAGCTTCAGGATGTTCTGCTGCTGCGCAGACACCCGTGTCAGGAAGGAGCGAACAAGTGGCATCGAGCCAGGGCCCAGGATCTGCGATGGGACACAGAAAGACACGTGGGGACCCGCGGACACACGGGAATAAGCGAGGTCATTAGAGGACACGTATGCAAGGATATGTGTGGACATACAGGTGGGATACACAGGATTTACGGTCAATCACAGACTCAAGGGATGACAAAACACCGGAACACAGGGAAATGGAGACAAGGACACAAACACTGATGGGAGATGTGTTATCATAAAGGTGTGATCAGATTCAGGTGCATGTAGAGGCGTATACACATATTCACCAGTTTAGACATGAACAGATGTATGTGGATGTTTGTAGGTGTGTGTGTACGAGTGTTCAGGTGTGTGCATGTGTGTAGGTATTCATGCGTGTGCGTAGGTGCGTGTGGTGTGTGCGCAGGCATGTGCATCCGTGTCCAGGTTTAGGCGAATGCTCACGTTAAGCACTTTGAAGCTGTGCGCCGTTGCATGCAGCAGCGAAAACAGGAACACGGGAAGCAAACTCACTGCAGCGCCGTCAAGGAATATCGTCAACAACACGACCAACATTATCAGCACTATTGTCAAGATAGTCACAATTACTACCACCAGGTCTATCACCATCGCCGACATCACCAGCACCACATGCCGACATCCCTTCAGTGTATGCATGGCCACCGCTAGACCTAGGGTTGGACTAGATTTATTGTAAGGGTGAAGCTGAGGTTATGGTTTGTGCAAGATCAAGGTCAAGGAAAAGATTTGGGTTGATAGGTGCAGTGTTAAGAGTGCTAAGGTAGACCATGTCAGTGTTAAGGTTTGCCTATGTGTTGGCATTAGGGTATGGACTATGGCCGATTCGTGAAAACCTTTAATAGATTTTGGTGGATGTTGATGTTAAAGTGAGTGTTAATGAGTCAAGACTTGGCTTCAGGATATTTGTGATGCGACACAATAATATTCACATAAGGATATGATATAGTGCCCTATAGGGCGCGGCTTATAGGGCGCTATATGAAAAACATATCATCAGTTTAAGAGGTCGTGTTATCATTGGAGGTAGCGTTAAGAGTTGGGGCCAGTGATGGGTTGAGAATACTGGCGATAGGTTGAGTTAGTGGTCATGTTCGGGTTACTGTTAGGATTAGATATTTGGGACTAGGTCAAGGATACTTGTCATGGGCCATGTTAGTGTACGGGTTACGATTGAGATTAGGCGCTATGACTGGCTCAAGGATACTGGTGATGGGCTGGGCGTTGACAAAGATGAGCGAGTATAGCAGGTAGTGGCACGAATCCTCAAGCAGCGCCTGGCTTAGAAAGACGCGGCTCAGTGACGGGTGTGGCAGCCGCTGATGTAGGCGCAGTGCGCTTGTGAGCGCCGAGAAGAGCAGCGCTCGCTGGAACCATGCACTCGCCTGGCCCGTCCTAGAGAACGCACGCATTCAGGTACGCACACGTGAGTACACATAAAGGAAACATAGGCAAGTACATGGATGCATTGACACATGTCGGTATACGCACAGATATGAACATTTGAGTTCACACACGAGTATGCACATGCGGATGCCTAAACCGGTCCCAGCCACCCGGGGATGGCTGAGATTCGTTGGCTCTGCTCTGGCTTTCCCGGCTGTCCTAAGGTTTTTTTTTTATTGCTGCTGTGCCCCTGATGCTTCTTACGAGGCTGTGCCGTGGGGTGTTAATCTCTTCTAGCTGTTAAGTTTCTATGTTGAGCTCCCTATCTACCTAATGTATCAATATTTTTACTGATGTAAAGCGTCTTGAGATGCAATTTCATTTAGAAGCTACGAACATTTAATTTGTCGATGTTGTTGAACATAGACATACTGGACACATGGGCTCGCACACTCGGGTACACTTGTGGGAACACACACTGGTGTGCATTTATGAGTTCCCCCAACGGTATGCACATGTGAGTAGACACTAGAAAACATGGAAATTCAGAGGCAAGTACATATTTGAGTAAACACAAAGATATGCCTAGTGTGAATACACAAACCTGAATATATATACACACACGAGTACACTTCCCCCAAACTACAAGTTTACAGGCTTCCCATACTCACCCCAGCAGAGGGATGAAGAAGAGGATGGACGACACGACGGTGGACAACCTGGATACCCACATGGCTGACTCTACCTTGTTTGACAGTAGGAATTGCTGGGAAGGCAGAGATGGGCAGGGAGGAACATAGACAAGTAGGAGAGGACGATAATTTAATTACAATCTCAATTACACACCACTATCATTATCATCAACACCACCATTACCAATATCTAAAATGCAAGCACTGCCATCAGGAACACCATGAGTTACATTGCCATCATCACCACCACAGTCATCGTTACCGCAATCATCACTACCACTGCAACCACTTACATCAGTAGCATCATTTTGAATTGTATTGCGATCATTATCACCAGAATCAATACCAATATCAGTAGCAACATTGTCCTAACAAGCACCAGCATTGTGGAACGGTGTATTGCAAGTGAGGCATTATTATTAAGGAAGGTCCTAGTAATTACCATTGTAAGTGTGATGCGTGTAGCTGTCATTGAAAATAGATCTTGGCACATAGCTCATCAATGGCTGCAACTGGGAACCAAGACAGTCCTGCATACACCTTGTACTGTCGAGTAGGGATGGTTGACATTGGGGTCCCCTAGGCTTGACTGTTGTCGGGTAATGTAATGGTTGAGTTTCAATGTGATGTAAGATGCTTTAAGGTCCTGAGCATTTAAGAATCATAATCAGAATATGTATTTATACTGGAGGAATCTGATGAGCTATAAATAGCTTTTTCACGGATGTCCAATAGGCCAGTAGGGGCATGTCAGAACGTTACAACAGCAAACAATACAAAAAACACGATAGGAGTGCAAAGTATAGGTAAAGTAAACAATTCACAAAAAAGTATACAAATAAAACAACAATTTTTAAAAATCTAACCAGGTAAAGCCCACTGAGCAATTAACTTATTTTTCTAGAAGCGACCCAGCCACAAATGATATCTCTATAAATACAAATCATTCTCCATTACCCCCTAGTTGTCCATCGCCGTGTGGATGACACAGACACGTGGAGGGGGAGACACTCACAGCCACGGTTGGTGCCGCTGCTGCTGCTGCTCCTCCTCCACCTGCTTCTGCTCCTCCTCCACCTGCTCCTGCTCCACCAGGGGGGCCCTCAGTGTGATCGCCCCCGGCGTTCCTGGTGTCTTCTGTCTCCGCCATGTTAATTTGGTTCACCTGCACACAAAAGACAAAGAACCCCCCCCCTATAGCCTTAACAGACTGTTTGGGCACGAGGCGGTGGGTGGCCAGCACCACGCCGGCCGCCTTCCTCTCCCCAGTGGTGATGTTTACCACACACTGCTACCAGGTATTATTTGAGTTTGAGTCGACCTAGGGGAGGCCCAGGACCGGTTCAGATAATCGTCACTGGGTGTTGGTTCGCTGGGTTCGGAGCGCAGCGCGCTACTCAACCGCTCACCTGCACACACAACACACGAAGACAAATTTAAATATTCTGCATGCAACCTTGGGGCAAGCGTTGTTCATGAGCACACCGTACTAGGCATTAAAGGCCGAGTTGACCTTTGGGAGGTCTAGGACGAGTTCAGATCATCACCACTGATGATGGTCGTGGCCGGGAATCAAACTCAGCTGGCAAGTTTGCAGTGCAGTGCACTAACCACAACACTACCGCACACAGGCGTTAAACCAAATTTACCACACTACTGTACGCTGGACCGTGTCTTATCTCAGATCAGAAGGGTTGAGCTGAGACAATAGGCTGCAGGGTTTCGTGGTGGGAAGCATGTGGCAGTGCAGAATACTCAATTGTTTCACTGTACTTAGCCCTAATTTCTATGCTTCCTGCCTTCAACTCGCACTGACCAGCGGCCCCAATCCACAACAAAAAAGGTTGTGGGTGTGACATTGAATTAAACGTGCGTAATATTTTTAACAGTCTTCTGTTAAGTCACAGAACCAGAGCTTTCACAATATTAAAGATTAGAGATCGAAACATGACCGACCAGATGGCTCGATCTCGAGTGAGCGGCTCGCAATCATCGCAAGGCTGAGAAGTTCAAATCCTGGCTGGAGGATGGCTCAGTCCATCATCTCTCCCGGGGTCGATACAATGAGTACCACTGTTTTCGGTAAGTAAGCAGTGGTTGTCCTATTAAAGAATATAAACTCGCCCCGGCCATAGCAATCTAGAACTTTCACGACGGCTCAGGGCTGTAAACCGTCTCAATTTTACACGAAAATCATTGCGATTGACCGCATCCATAGACCTCTACATGTCAATAATACTGCCTAAAAAAAAGAAAAGTATAACAGACGACGTTTCGGACAATGTCCCTTCATCTGTGCTTGGCTCGGTCTGGATATTTAAATCCCCGACGTGGGCTCTGGTTCTCCCGAGGCCTTCACATTCAATGGATTTCAAAAGGATAAAGCCCCAAAAAAGAAAAACATCGCATCACCAGCCAGCACTGGCAATTAAACACATCCAAAACAGAAACCACGCGACTATGCGAATTACATATAAACCCATTCTGCGGTGTCTGTAACGATGTTTTGTTTATAAGCCAACACAGAGAGACGGGGGGGGGGGGGGGGTCTTTCCTAGAAACCGCAACCGGAGGCCTGCCGCAGGCCTCGGGCCGAGTGGACGGGGGTGGCCGTGGGGAAGGATGACCGAGCAACTTGCAAACCCTCACTTCAAACCACACAATCACAATTATTATTAATAAAACAAACTCTCTCTCACCAGACGGAGGCGATTACCGACCAAATAAATCTCTCTCACGCACAAAGCAACGCTACACAGCTTAAATAACCATGCAGTGTTCTTGGTTATTTCGGTAAAGTCACGTAGAAGGGAAATAATAAAATAGATATTTTAATTGTTTAATATTTTTATTATTTTATTACTTCCCTTCTACGTGACTTTACCGAAAGAACCAAGAAGATGAATGCGTGCAGTCACGAAAGCTTTAAATCAAAATGTAATCTCGCAGTGTTCGTATGTTCGTCTCGTGGGGGCAAGGCGTCAAAGAGGGCCCACGAGGGCCTCATGGGGCCACTGCCACCGCCACCGCCGCATTGAAGTCGCCCGCTAGGAACGGGCTCGAAACGTCGGACACGAACGGCACCGATAGAGAGAGAAGAATCTCACCGGCCTCCTCGGAGTTTCTCCCCAAGAGCTGCTGCTGCGGACGAGGAGTAGGAGGGTGGCGATGTGGATGTGTGGAGGGGGAGGAGGAGGGCCACGCTTTGACCGACGTCAGGGGGCGCTCGTGGGGCGGCCTCCAACCCACCGGGCGAATCGATTAAAGAACTCAGAGATCGATCACGAACTCACTCGTTCAGTCGTTTCTTCATTGAAGCGATTTGTATCCCGATGATCTGTTTATTGGCGATCGATATACGCCGATTGTGTTCGACGCGTGCACTCGTTTGTTTGTACACAGGACAAAAAACACATTTCAGAATTTCAGATTTTTTTACGTCCAGTGGGAATGGGGACTGCAGGAAACACGAGATGGGGATGGTTTCGTTTTATTTTGTATTTGTTTGGGTGATTTGTTGACCTATCCTGTACTTTGCACTCCTATCTTATTTTTGTAATTTGTTGTAACGTTCTTACCCGCTCCTACTGGACATCGGTGACAAAACAATTGCTTTATAGCTCATCGGATTCCCCCAGTATGAATACCTGCGCCGAGTCTGATTCTGAACTTATAATAACACAGATGGCTTGCAAACTAAAATTGGGCTCAGAATTGTTTCGGGGACGTCGATTCTGCGTCATCACGCGATTACGTAACCACGCATGAAGACAGGGACGTCGCTCCGTGCGTGATGACGTCGCCCCGTGCGTGATGACGTTAACGCGTGCGTGATGCCGTCACCGCGTGCGCGATGACGTCGTCGCGTGCGCAATGACGTCGCGGCGTGCGCGATGACGTGCCGCGTGCGTGATGACATCACGGCCCGTTTATCCTCCCCCTCCCGCCTTCAGACCGGACCGCGCTCCGCCACCCGGACTCGCTTCGTTTTTCCTTCTTTCCTAAATTTGTTGTTGTTGCTTGTTTGTTTGTCACCTGCGAGCAATGGTGAGCTTTCTTTTGGGGAGGCGAAGGGAAGGGCGCGATGACAGAGGGGTCGATAATAGTAGGGGAGGCATAAGATGGACAGAAGCGCCGATTCATTGGCGCTCAGTCGAGAGCCTGCGGGAGCAGGCCGCAGATGGCGTGGTGGTTGCTGCGCTGGTGGCGGTGTTGTTATTGTTGGTCGTCGTGGAGGCGATTGTGATGGCTGTGACTTGAGGTGGCGATGACAGTAGTGGTGATGTTAATATGGTGGTACCGATGTTGATTGTTGCAGTGAAACGTCTTCGTAATTGTGTCACTCACGACGACGCGTTGTGAACGTTGGAGCGCATTGGCAAGACAAGTGGTGTTGGTTTCGGCCGAGTGATGATGATGACGAGGGTGGTGGTGGTGATGTCGCCCAACAGAACGTCGCGGGCCTTCGTGCTTTGTCCCGGGATACTGAGGCGTTGGAGGCGCACGTGGAGGCGGGGATCTACGGTGCTCACGACACCCTGCGCGAGGGGTACGTTTCCAGCGCGAGGGGGGGGGGGCTGTCATGAGAACAGTAGGGATGATGAACGGTGACTGGGAATAATGGTTAATGATGGTTGACGGTGGGAAGTGATCAACGTCTCACGAGGTACGAGGGCGTCGTGGGCTGTAGCGTTGCTATAAATCACTTGAGTGGCAAATACATGTTCAGACTTTTAAGTATTACATGGAACATCTGCTGGTTTCCAATATAACGTTGCCTTGGCCCCTGATACTGAGAGATATACAAGTTTATTGATGGAAACTTTGTTTGCACCGTTATTGAATACACATTTCCCAAATTGACCGAATGCAAAACCAATGCCACGAGTGTTGCAGAACTATCACCGTGCACGCAACCGTACTGCCTGTCGCACAATCACATCTCTACCATTGTATACAAATACAATAGTGTGTGATGCCTGTGTGGGTTATGGATGTATTGCTTGTGCAGTGGCTGTAGCGTGTGAAGTTTCGTACACCTGTTTACTGGCTGTGATTACGAGTGTTTAATAACAGCAGTGGCTTTCATTGGGTGGGTGGTGGTTTGATCGAATGGTAGGTATGCCTTGGTTGTGTTAACTACTTGTTGGAAGCGAGATTGAGTGGTGGCCACACGATTATATAATTGCTGACCTATATACTTGAATAGCAGCTGTGTCATTGTTGATATAGTGGCTATGCTTTTGTTCGTTCAGATTTACGAGCGTGCGAAACAACATTACTGCTGCGCATCCCTTAGAAGCCTCCGAAAAGCAAGTACGTAACCTTCCTACTCACCCTGCCTTGGTGGCGTAGCTATTGAGTGAGCGGGCAATGCAATTTAACTGAATCCCATAAGCTGGAAGGGCCGAGGCACCAGCACGGTTGGCTACATACGGTGCGAAGAAAGCTCAATATACGCAGTGGTTTTTTAATGAGCTAAAGATTCACGAATCACAGTATCCCGGAATGGAGCTACAGGGTTAGTGCTTATTGTAATGCAAACTTGCTACATTTTTATTGACTTGACAAGAACACATTTTAACGTAAGTAGCGATCACTCAAAATAATCAATTATCTTAAAGTGAAATAATGCTTTAAGAATGCATTTGAAATACATTAAATGACGAGTACTCTGGAATTCAATGCCATTTGCTCTTGCAACTAATTTGTAAAATTCGCTGCGGATTTTTGTAAGGTCTCAATTGAATGTAAAGATTGATTTTGGAGGACAAGGGGGATGTCAAGATTTAGTTATTTTTTTTCGCCAATCGCAGCGCTTGTGTCAATGCCCCTAAATACCCCCCACGACCCCTGTCCTCTCACCCCAGTATGACCTGCAAGAGCAGCAGCTGTCACTGCAGACGCTACGACGGATTCAGGGTCTGCATGCACCACTGCGTCTGCAAATGGAAATGAGAGCTACCTCACAGGTGGGTTATGGGTGAGAACGGCTACGTGAGGAACACAAGAGAGGGACGTCTCGGCAATGACGCCTCCATTCTTCCAATCTAGAGGTGGAGTTTGTGGATCATGCACACATGACCCTGCCTACTAGAAGGGCAGTGCGGTGTTTCCTTAAGGTGGCAGTACAGCAAGTATGTTTTGGAAGATTATATATACAGTCTTGATTTGAAGCTTTCGTGACTGCAGGAATCCATACTCTTTGGTTCTTTCGGTAAAGTCACGTAGGTAGAAATAAAATTAATCATGACGTTTCGATCGCAACACAAGCGGTCGTCATCAGGCAAAGGAGTCAGCCTCTAAAGGCAACCCGTTTATAAAGGTTTGGGGATGGTCATAGCCCAAGTGTATCAACAGCACCAGGAGCATGGGCAGTGCACGAGTGCCAATGCAGCAACAATGCCAATGCAGTGGGCGAGAGAGCTGCCGTGGCAAGAGGTTATATAGGTAAGAAAGAGGGGGGGAGGAGCAAGGGGGGAGAGGGAGAGGTGTGGGGTAGGGGGGCGCTGCATGAGCGCTAGGGGGAGAGAGGACGTGAAGCTGGGGGGGGGGGGAGTGGGTGGGGCTGGAAGTGGGAGGCTGGGAACGCTGGAGATGCGGAAATTAACTTTACAGAAAGAACCAAAGAGTATATATACAGTATAGCATTTTAGTGTGCTCCACTTATCTATGCGTGGTTTTATTATGAATGCAAAATCACGCAACATTGCTCAAACATCTCAATACGGTACCCTTCCAGAAAGTCTTAACCCATTGGCATTTTCCTGCATGAATTACAAGACGTGTAAATATGAGCATGGGGTGATGGAATGGAAGAAGTGTGTGCCTGTGTCAGATGTGGGTGTTCGAGTTGCAAAATCAGATGGGATGCATTGACAGGGAGGAAACTTGCTTTGTTCTGAGTGGATTAGCCCATGCATATGCTTTGTTACCAGGTAATCTGGTTAGTTATATTTTTAATCGGAGTCACTCAGTTGTACAGTTCAGTGGTATGATGACTTAACTATTTTTAATGGGATGACCAACTTGAGTTACATGGGCTGGCACATGGACACTCGGTATTTGTATAATAGCGCTTTAAAAATGAATTTAACTTGTGTGAATGCAGGTGCAAAGATTGCCCTGCCTTCAGAGCTCTCGGGTTGCCTTGGACACCATCAGGGGTTTCGATGACTATTTGGGCTTCGAGCATGTTCTGAATGGTACGTATATTAACCCATGCTGCAGTGTGTGCAAACACAATTATTGCATGCAGGAAACCCTGAGTGTCTACTTGGTACTAAATTGTGTTTGGTTTCTCCTTTGTACCTAAACTCAAATGTGTACGTCTGATTTGTGCAGTAATTTCGATTTTTTTTATGTTAGCTATCATGTGTATGTGGGAAAAATATATATGCGCATGGTGCTGTATGTGATGCCGGACTTTTCACCCGCACCCAAAGATCGAATATCACAAATAATGCAATCCTTAACAATAGCGCTCATCTTATTGAGATTCTCCATCTGAATACCTGACCCCTTCCCTCCACACTGCCCACTCAGCAACTAAGGAAGGCATTCAATTTAAGCTCCCAAGTCGGCCTCATTTTCCTTAGCCGTCCCATCTGGAAATTCCTTACTCCTGCTATCTGTGCTGTTGACTGCCTGCAGAATTCCAGGCTTAAAACCTGTTTAAAATCTCTACGTACGTTGAACTTCTTTCACACCGTACATAGGCAACCATGCTAATCGGAGGTGTGATTGCCTTTATCAAAAATATTATTCTCACTTCCTGTTATTCATCAAGATGTAGTTGCATTTAGATGCTATATATATAGCCGAATTATATTGTGATGGTGGTTTAACTGTGCTTGTGCGCTTATGATGGTGTTTGTACTTGTGTACATGCAGACCCAGAATATGCGGAGGCAATGGGGGAGCCGCATGTGATGATGGAGAAGCAGCTGGGCCTGCTGTAGGAGTCATCGTGGGGAAGCGAAAACATCCAATTGTGCACACCCACTTGTACGTACACAAGTGTACACATCTCCTCAAGAGCACACATCCACCCATACCTATGCTCACAGATCAATTTGTTTTCACGTGTGCACATGCGATTAAAAGTGTTGTACACATGTGCATCTTGCTTGACCAAAGCTTTTCTTGTGATCTCTCCGTTCTGCGCCCCACCATGCCGTAGTTCGATTCAGAGCTTCTAATGTAAGCAAAAACCTAAGTGTATTAAACTGGAGTTAATGGAGAGATGAAGTGGCGTAACCACGTGTAAAGATGTCGCCACAAGAATTGCCTTGCAAAGTTTGTCTGCCACTAAAGCAAATTATTGCAACAAATGCAAGCGGCTTCATTGTAGAGCTAAAATATTTCATACTTTTTTACATACGGATGAGATAAGTGTTTCAAAACAGATCTTACCCCCCACCTCGATGTAAGTGTGATTCCCAACCATCAAACTTTAGTGTGCAGTGAATTGGTTTCAAAAGTGGGAGTAGTGAAAAGGTGGACCATGAGGATCAGTTGAAACACTGGAAGATGATAATTTCCTTCATGCATTTATTAGACTGGTTTCAGGTTCAAAGTTGGAGTCTCAAACGGCAGTGATGTATTCGTTTCACATGAAAAGCACGCGTTTCTAATGTCTACTCTTTCGTGTTAAATAAATGTCAACAAACCACCAGAAATGCCTGATCTCGAAGCAAAGCAGGTTTAAGTTACTGTACTTGTGTAAGAGTGGCTATTGTACATGGCCACATGAGGCCTACCAGAGCACTGCATATTAGCCACACTATTTTGGTAAAGTATTTCAACCTACAAAACACTTGAATTATACTCAGGCCTCTTGCAATGACAAGTGACAGGTTTGTGTTAATGTGTGGCCTGCCAAAGGTATTTTAAAATACTAAATGGGCCTCGTACAAGACAATGTTTCCCACCCTAACATATAGTGTCTTGTTTTAACGCACCTCAGACTCGCGTCAGCTAAAACAGTGCACGGAGTTGCAAACCAGTAAGTTGGAAGCAAAAGTTCGTAAATTCTTAAAATGTGACATCCCACCGAGCAGAGAACGATAAAACAGGTTAACGGACATTACAGAATTAGGAGCATTACCTCCTTAGGCGTAGGAATTTAGCTCGCATGCGTTTGTTCCCACCCAAAAAAATGGCAAAACATCTCCATGGAGAACCCCCTGAAAACGTCTTGTGACTCTGTGAAGCATTCCTACACAAATGACATGTTTATTCCTAAAACAGCATGTTAAAAGTCTTAATATCCCAGAAGCAGCAAATAGTGACCTGACTCTACCACAACAATAAATAAATGTGCAGCTTAAAACAAGACTGCCACTAAAGCATGCCCTTGTCACTACATCTGATTACACAGCATATTGCAAGTGCCAGTTGAGGCCGGGACAGTGCGTGCATGGCAGCAGGAAGGCCAGCACCACACATGCCCATCTTTGTCCCCCACCCCAAATCCTGGCGATTAACAGCAGCACCACATCCACATAAGGTGCTCATATCTAAACTCGCAAATACACGGTTGCATGCACAGGAACAGTGGATGATGCCACTCTCGCCTTGCTCTACAAATCATGGGGGTGACCCTTGCTACGAGATGTTGTTAATCCCCCCAGGCGAGTTGATCACGTCAAAGTCAATCTCGATTTTCTTCATCTTGGGGGACAGCTGCCTGCGAGGGAGACATGGGTTTGTGTGAGAACATTTATGCGCGACACACTGCTCATTTGAAGGATGAGGGTTTTTTTTAAGCCACATGGATCATTGGGGTTATTTGATCATATTTCAATCTTGACTTGAAGCATTAGTGATTGCAGGAATCCATACTCTGGTTCTTTCGGTAAAGTCACGTAGATATAAAATTAATAGATCACGACGTTTCGATCGCAACACAAGGGACCATCTTCAGGTGAGAGAAAGCTACTGAAACAAAGTCTTATATAGGCCTGATCATATCATTTCACCATGGTGGTCAGTGCGAGCTGGTGAAGGTGGGGAGCATGGACATTGGCATAGTGCAGTACAACAAAGGATATTGCAGTACTACCCTCCGCTGACAACGTAGCCCCACAGCATCCTAAAACACCCGCATGGAGGTCACCAATAAAAGCATTATCTCGGCTCATCCTTGCTTATATTCCAAGATATGACGAGATGGGGGTGTATTCCAAGTAATTTTCTTATCACAGGCAGGGCTTGTTCGAAACGTTACCCTTCTGTATTTTACACTACAAAATTAAATTTTCCATGTTTAAATGAAAATGGGGCTGTGTTATTTTTGAGAATCCCTCATTCCTATGCCGGGGACAATTTAACAAGGAGACGATTCATACTGATTTCGCACACATTGGTGATACTGATGTTCATGAAACAATGAGGCATGGAGATGATTAAGGCCTGCATTGATCTCCATCCTTGATCTGAATGTGAACCTGATGGCGGTACCCCAGGGGACCATAGTACCCCGGCTCTCGTATAATGTCCGTGATGCAGTCAGTTTTAGTCTGTCGATGGTCGGCGATGCGGCAGTCGACTCATCTCGACGAGCTGTACACGATGCACTACGGTGCATACGAGCGTTCAGGGTTTCAGCGCAATCGTCCTCGCTGCGTTTCAACATCACGGAGAAGCACTGATTTAGGATTGTTTGGTACCCCAGTTGCAGAGTTAAGTACACCCCTGGAAAAAATTGTGTCCCAGAAATAAAATATTTAAGTGCATCATTGATGCACAAATCTACAGGGCATTAAAACATTGATACCGGTGTGCTGTACTAGTGACGAATTGGCATGTTCTGTTTACATGACAACCCTTACTAGTTGGCTGTATCGATTGGTGGCAGGTTTTAACGACTTTTATATATTTACGCGATCTAAGCCACTTCGTTGAGCTATAATTTGTGGACAGGTCGCTTCTGAAGAACTATATAGCTCAGTGGGCATTACCTGGTAAAATAAAATTTTGTTTAGTTTCGAAAACGTTGGAGGTGAAGAGAGGTCCTCACTTGTAATTAACCCCAGCCATGCTGAGCAGCGTGCGCGATGCCTTCATCTCTGGACGGTCGTGGTACTTGTCCGATAGGTACACGACCTCACGGATACCTGCACAGTCACACAATATTCCAAGTAAACAGATGTATTGAATCGGTTATTGATTCTTACACTCAAGATACGTTAAATAAATCGTCCATGAGAACAGATTACGTGATTTATGCAAATACATAAAATTGAGCAAACAAATGTAGAAAGGACGCAAAAAAATGTGTGATTATTAAATATACACCATTTTATAACAATGCTCCATGTGCCAAAAACAGAGGGATGAGGATGATGATGGCTTGCATTGATGTTAGCACCTTGTGCTACCAACTAACCTGGCGACCCGAGCTTAATTCTCAGCTAAAGCTCAAACCAGTTATGAGTGATATCTGAACTGGTCCTGGGACTCCCCTAGGTCGCCTCGGCTTTAAATGAGTGCCAGGTGCCATGTGTAAATATCAGCACTGGGCAAACAAAGGTTGGCCACACCACTACATAATGTGCCTTGCTGGCCTTAACAGATACTCAATAACAGCACTTGCCCAAACAGTATGAACGTCTGCCTATACAGGGGATATTCAGTAACCAATTCTTATATTATCTGTACATTATGGAAAAACTCACAAAATTGGATATAGCCTTTGAACAAATGAAAGTCATAAAAAGTGCCTATTGCACACACTAATTAGCCCATTGGATTGGTCCTCCCAACATGTCTTTAATGTCACGTGACACCACCACAATCATCTTTGTGTTGCGAATCAACAAACTCACAAAAGGTCTAAAAGATACAAAAAGAAATGTATGTATGTATGTGTGCCAGTGCACGCATGTATTATGTGTTTCTGCTGATACATGTGGGGAGTGGTCGGTGCACTGTGCTACAAACCCAGCGACCTTAGTTCGATTCTTACTCCAACACCGGTGACGATAATTTAAATCAGTCCTAGACCTCCCCTCAATCGAACTCAGGCTACCCAAATTCTATTCTCGGTCACAGCTATATCACAGTTGAGAGTGAGCCTCCTCTTGATCGACTTGGCCTTAAATTAGTACCTGGTGCGGTGTGTAAACACCTCCACTGGGGAGACAAAGGCGGTCGGGCACGGTGCTGGCCACACACCCCCTCATGTACAATGCCGGCCTTAATAGGTGTTCACTATAAGGGAGATATTCGACTGATGCGTGTCTGCACATACATCTGTGCGGGTGTGTCTTCATATGGGTATATGTGTTCATGTACGTAGGTGCATGCATAGTGTGTCCACACATGCATACGCATGGGCGTGTGTGCCTGACCACTCTGGATGATGAGCTTGGCGCACTCGTTGCAGGGGAAGAGCGCCACGTATATAATGCAGCCTCGGACATCTGAACTGTTCTTGTTCAAGATGGCGTTGAGCTCCGCGTGGCAGACTGCTCCCACACACGCGTGCGATGGTATGCGAGAGACGCGGACGGGACACGCGTACATGAGCACAGACACACACGGAACACGACAAGCACGGCACATGTGAACACAGGATGGCAGAGGCCACACAGGTGGGATATACACGTATGGGACACAGTATACTGGCAACCAAAGGGACTGAGATGTGGCGACACGGGTTTTGTATCGCTAGTTAACAACGTAGATTTCTGTTTTGTTTTAAGTGGAGGATTACCACAGCACAAACCACAAAGTGTCTGGCTGAGCATGTGATTAGCGAGCGGGCAGGTGTCTGAAAAGTGACTTAGTTTATGCATGGATGTCCGAGTGACAGAGTCTTGGGAGTAACTGAGTTGGTGTCTTTTGAAAGGTTGGATATGTATCCACTTGGTGACTGTGGAAGCCTGGACAGCAGCTACATGGGTCTTCCCTGAGTGACTGGGTGTATGTCTTCGTGCGTGGCTTGGCAGGCAGTCACACACCGTATGGGTACTTGGTGTCGATCCAGTCGGGTGCAGTGCGAACCCAGGGCAGGCAGTCGTCGCTACAGCCATTGGGCATCCCGTTATAGCCGATGCCAACAATCTTGTTTTCTGGACTTACGATGCACGCTCCCACCTGCACATGTGCAAACGCACGGAAATGTAATGCAGCCTGGCTCCAGTGAGATTTCATTCACGGTCATATATGTTTATGTGAAAACTTGCACATGCGCGCACACACAATGAAGTTACAAATGCACATGTACAGCCCTATTGTTAATTCACGGATAGATGAGGGCCTCCCCATGCAGTGTCAGTCACCATAGATTATTTTACCATACTTGACCGTGCTGGTCAGTGTGGGTTGCTGAAGACGTGCGAGCATTTCAGTAAAATTACAAGTACTAGCGGCACAGCGATGGTGCAGCGGGTAAGCGCACTGAGTTACAAACCTGTTAACCCGAGTTCAATTCCCAGCCAGAGCTAACGTAGATGGTGAGTGATATCTGAACAAGTCCTTGGCTGCCACTTCACCAAGCCGCAATGACCAACGTGTTAAAATAGTATGGTCAAATAATGCCTGCAACTGACGTGGCGCTGGGAGACCTTGGTCCAGCATTGGAATGACAAAAGTAAGCAAATTAGTACGTATATTATCGCTTTATAAGTATTCCACTGTTTGCTAACCGCTCTTGCCTGGGAGTGGGGGTCCTTGCTGCGTTGTGCTGACAGGAAAGCGACTGCCATAAAGTACTCAGGCCACTCCAGGTACCCTTCCCTCTTCTTCAGAGAACTCCTGAGACACGGGAAGATGGGGAACGTTAACAAGCAGTTTAAACTAAATAATGTTTTATTTCACCAGGTAAGGCCCACTGAGCTATATGGCCCCATTTCAGAAGCAACCCGGCCACAAATGATAGCTCAACAGAGTGGCTAAAGTGAAAATTTAAAGCAACCAAAATCAGTGGCGGCTCGTGATATTTCCACTAGGTGTGGCTGTTGAGTGACCTCTACAAATATGGTGTTCTAATTAAGAAAAACCTCGTTATGTTATTGGTCTTACCGTGAAAGTGATATAACTGTCTTATCTACCAACGATAGGCATTTATAAACAACTAGCAGAAGTACCCGGCGTTGCCCGGGTGAAAAATATATTTCTTAATAACCTTACATATATACACAGATGGGCTGCTACCCCTGCCCCCCCCAGCCACGATCTCCTCGGCCGCTGTGCAGTAGTATGTACGGCCTATAGTGTGGTGGGGTGTCGAGGCCTAGTACCGTGCAGAGCCTCCGGCCTCGCCTAAATTTCCCAGCCGGCTGAGGCTGGGTACGGGTGTCGTTCCCCCCCCCCCCCCCCGCGCTACAATTATACTGTGTAATCGCTATAATTTTATAATCTACCGACCCTATAATAGTAATTGCACACATTGTGGTGGGGGGGGAGTGAAGAGGACGTGAAACTTTGATGAATTTACCTCAGAGTCGCGTGTTAATGCGTGCGTCTATTTTTAACGGGAATTAAAAATGGCGTCCACCCCGCGGCGAATGCGTCGCTACCTGTTGCCAGGGGCAACCGCCGGACCAATCGTGTCTCGCAAATCCCTGACATTTCGTCCAATGAAAGTGCGTATGGTCCGATACACAGACACACACACAGACAGACCGACAGACAGACAGATTTGCGATTTTATATATATAGATATGAAACAAAACAATAAAGCACTCGAATGCTGTCCCCATGACCCTCAAGTCCATACGACACAAACCCTGTGACACTACCAAAATCCTAAAGAACAATTAAATATCAGCCGACACGGCTTAACAAATCCTTTCAAATGGAATATGTAGGAGTGACTCCACATTGTTCGTTGCGAATTCTTCATTTGCTGCACCTGCTGCCATCACCATTGCTGTTGTGTTCTCCTAGAGACTTAGACCTAGAGCGTGTAGGCTGTGACCTGCTATATTTGCACAGTGCCACCTAGCGTTGTGACATCGTCATTACAGCAATGGGCTAAAATGCGAGAGGCTCATCTCAACGGAAGATACCTCTCACTCGGACGCCTTCACAGCCGCCTCGAGGCACGGTGTTGCAGCAGTTTCTAATATGAACTTAAAATGTAATCTTCATTAGGAAATTCACATTGAAAGAATAATTATATATATATTTTTAAACACAACAAAATATTTGATAGAAAAGTATTTTTTTATTTGAAAAATGTTTAATCTGCAGCTGCTCGTTGGGACGACGCCCCAACGCCCCTAGCGGACGAAGCGCGCCTGACCAAAACACTCTAAAGCGGTTAATCTGTCCCGCACCTCCGTTTAGCACGACTGGCTACGTACGGTGCGAAAGAAGTTCAATATACTCCTGTATATGCATACAAAGCCCCCCACCTCGCCAATTTTACAGCAAACTTCCCAGTCCCCCGTTCATGTAGACAACTTAAGGAATCCAGCAGTGGACTGAACATGACGAACGATGACTACGATTGTAATTACTTCATTTTCAAATAAATAAAACCGTAAACTGTGTTCGTGTACGGTAAATACTTCACACGCTCCAATGAGTTAAGCCGACCTTGAGCAATGTGGATGTTCGTACCGCGTTATTGTTATGTTGCGTTAACTTTGTTGTTACTGTTAATCGTTAATATTGTTATAATGAGCCATGGTCTATCCACTGCTGTCATCTCCACTGCTGTCGAGCGTGACATTATCTCATCGCCCGCTCCATCTCCACACTGGACATCATCTGGAGATGTTCTCTCTCTCGTTTTTTATTAATAAAGACAACTTGTCCACTTTAAATCCTTAACGTCTCATCCAGGCCCACACGAATTGATGTAGATCGTCGCGTTTCTCTTAGCGTGCCTGCTGTTAAGTTGTTTAGATGTTTTTTTTGTATAGTAATTGCCAAACTATCACTATTATCATTCATATAAAACATATACGGAACATATACTTTTATATACGAACATACGTTTAATGGGGTAAGCCCCTTACGTCTCACCCGCAGTCATCTCGTCCCGGCTCCACTTTGTCCATCGCCAATCGCAGTTAAACAATCAACAACTAAAACTCCTGCAACTACAACGGCTAGAGCAACTTCTTCTTCTAACTTGCCGGCAAAAACGACTGATAGTCCGCGTGTTTTAACGCGAACGTAGAGAGTGAAGCTGCGATTCGCGCGGGAAAGGCGAGGAACAAATGGTTTCCCGCCAAAATCAAATCCCATGTCCGGGTCACGCGGACCAATCAGAGGCGCTGCGGTGAAAACGAAAAAACCAAAATGTAAACAACAAAATATCTATATTTTTTAACTAAATAAACACGCAAAGTTTTTTTTAACATCCGTCTCTTCACTTAAAAAAATTTCTATATACAAATATTTTTTATTCAACCCGTACGCCAGACTAAGATCAGCAGCATTAACTCTATGCTAGTGTAACAAGTTGTGATTATGTGTGTCTGTTCAAAATGTTGAGCGTACTTCCCGACATGCAACAAACTGTAAATTTGCCATGTAGGTACTTTCAGACTGTACACCATGCAAAAATTATAAAAATACACTTTTTTGTGGGGGGGGGGGGCTCAATAATGCATTGATTTTTGGCACGTCAAGTGAGCTGTGACGTCACATCTGTCATGTGACCCGCGCACGTGTTAGCGTAACGCGTAGTGGAGCGGGTAGCGCTACGCTGCGCTACGAACCCGGCGACCCGAGTTCGATTCCCGCTCACGGCCACCACCGGTGACGATTATTTTAACCGGTCCTGGGTCTCCCCTAGGTCGACTCAGCCTCACACGAGTAACTGGTGTGGTGTGTGAACATCGCCACTGGGGAGACAAAGGCGGCCGGGCGTGTTGAATCCAAGTCCCGGGTAGTAAAGCTAGTATTTAATAATTGAAGCGACGGGAACAGGCAGGGTCACGTAAGGACAGCACGGGACTTAAGTGGTCGTGAATAGTAATTGAAGCGACAGGGACAGACAGGGCCAAATGAGGTGAGAGAGTTCGGGGAAAAGGGGTGACAGCACAGAGCGTGGCTCTGGACCGCTTGTGGGGATCTGATCATCCGAAGTTGGACCGCCGTCATCAGGAGTGGATCGTCCTCCCCGTCTGGGAGCGGGTGGTCGACTTATTGTCTAGAACAGGGGTCCCCAACCCAACCAGGCTGGTTGAAGCCCCCCCCCCCCCCCACACATACAACTCGTCCACCACATCAGCCTCCGGTTCTGGTCAAGTGCTAGAATGTTCAAAATGTGTGCGCACGTTCTGAAAGCCACTTATGCTGCACGTGGGATGAGTTTTGGCACGAGAGGTCTCCTTCTCGACCGATGGACGACGCACAGGACAGACCGTCTCAACCACGATGGTGCACAGTTACTAAATCTCTTGAGGCCATTGAAAACGTGGCGATGTTTTTATCAATTTCTAAATTCCACGAAGGCTTATTTCGAATCTTCTATAAGGAAAAACAACCATGTATCTTTGAAATCCTATATACTTAAAATTAAGATCACATTTAAGACGTGAAGTGAAATATGGGAAAATAAGCCATTTATTTGGAATGTAAAACTTGAGCATTGGTTTATTGAAGTTGACAATACGTTGAATGGTTTACACTGACTTGGTGCTTTGTAGTTGTCAGGAAAATGCAGCGGTTTCATTTCCTATTGGCTTTCTTGCCTCATTTATAACATTACATATATTGTCCTTCACACGTGTTGTCTTGCACCTCAGTTATTTGAGCCTTTTTGTAATATTTTCATGAGTTCCATAAGAATTTCATACATTTTGAACTTTTCACAACGTACTTAGCCAACCGTGCTAATCTGCTGATACTGTACACTGAATTTGAAAATTGGCCCAGTTTGCTTGTTGAGCCAATGCTTCTGAGATTATCCAAACCCAGGTTGTGCAAGTGCACAATCGCAATCAAGATCAGCAACACCAGTGGATATGTACACACTGCCAAGCATGGAAGTCTTGCCCTGCACTGCCACCATCACTCCAGTCCACATTGGATGTTTCAACAGCCACCCATACTTGCTGGGGCAACAACTACAACAGAGCAGGTAACCACTATCATGGGGATTCACCGAAGCTCTGCCACCTACTCTACAATATCAAGGGTCAGGACACCATCTGCTCTGGCAAATGCCAAATGTGCTACACATCAGAGCCACTCCTGATCACCACAATGGACATCAGCGATGGGTAGCATGAAAGCTGCATGGCTTGTGACATCCACAAACTGATAAGAGCCGACGCAGGAATAACCTGGTTTCATCCTGCGTGGAATGGGCATTTGCCACACAAAAGAACCTCGCTGAGTGGGAAGTCAATCTCCTCTGCTGCCCCAGTATTCTGGAACTCCCTCGTAAACGTCCATACTGTCGACACTCTGCCCCTTCCAGGCTCAAGTCCAGGATAAAATCCAGGCTCAAGGCTTTATTTTTTTAAATCCATTCCTCACGGACCCCGTTCTTTAAAGGTCTGATTTCTCAAGGTCATATGAGGGAGTGCAATGAACAGTCTCATTGTAATGCATGATGCCCAAATAACCCATTATACCAGCACTGCAGACAAGACTCATGTTATACATTTTTTATTGTTTTTATTTGATTATGTTGGAGTCTGTTGGTACATTTTTCTGTATGCAAGGGAGACTGGTGATAGCCTCATTACAAAATGAGCAGTTAACAGTGTACTGCATTTGTTTTGCGGAATGTGTTTATGTGAACTGATACACAATGAATTTATAAACACCAGTGAGTGTGAAGTGTGAAAGTATGTGTGCGAGTGTGGATCCACAAACAATATAACTGTCATAATTTTGGGTCTTTCGGTAAAGTCACGTAGATAGAAAAATAATATAAAAAATCACGTTTCGTTCGCAACACAAGCAATCGTCTTCAGGTGAAAAATACAGCAAGCGAACTTCTGAGGCAGGAGAAATTTCGTGGCAGAGCTGCTGCAGACAGAGGTTATATAGGTTTGAGATGGGTGCAACCCAAAGGTAAGTGGGCGGGGCTAGAGATGGAATTTGCATGTAAGTGTAAGATCGGAGAGCCTGATAAACCTAGAGAAACAATGATCAGCCACGGTAACCTACTGGCTATCAACAAAGAATACCTCGGCTGATCATTGTTTTAACGCTGTGGGCACACGTGAAATTGATTTCTCCAAGACGAAGGTACTCTGCAAACCTACTGGCTATCAACAAATATTTGTTCATGAAGCCATCCAGATATATAAACACAATTTCAACCGAGATGGGTACAAACTGAGCAATCATTGGATGTTAACCAGGTAAAGTCATAACTGGCTGTGATGCTTCCATCCTACCTGCCGATGTTAGCAGTTATTTCCGACTCTCGGAGTTACATTACCTTGGTAAATGTCTTTACATTAACAAGCTAAATGTCTCACTAACATAGCCGCTGCTCCCGTTTACTCGATGTGGTGGTGGCTCTCGTTGTTTAATAGGCTGAATGTTTCAGTGGCACGGCCACCGTTGCGGTGGTTCTCTTGCGTTGACATGCTGGTCTCTCAGTGCAGCGGCCAACGCCGCAGCTTATTGTTGCCCACGAGGTGGCGTTGTGCCCGGTTCCCTGACCTTGACATGCCAATATTCTCATTAACACAGCCACTGCTGCGGGAGCTGTCTCCCATTGACATGCTAATCTCTAGGTTTATCAGGCTCACCGATCTTACACTTGCATGCAAATTACATCTCTAGCCCCACCCACTTACCTTTGGGTTGCACTCATCTCAAACCTATATAACCTCTTGCTGCAGCAGCTCTGCCGCTATATTTCACCTGCCTCAGCAGTTTGCCTGCTGTATTTTTTCACCTGAAGACGATTGCTCGTGTTGCGATCGAAACGTCGTGATTTCTTTTTCTATCTACGTGACTTTACCGAAACACCCAAGAGTATGAATTCCTGCAGTCACGAAAGCTTTAAGTCAAATTACAACTGTCATTGTACAGGATTGTATGCAGGTGTGTGCGTATGTATCTTCGTGTGTTTATACAAGCCAGAATATGAAATGACAAAGAAATAATGTCTGCACATTTAAACAATACGAGCAATGAACTACATTACTGTTTGAAAGCACAAGTCAATCAAATCCAGACGGGACCACAGGGGCTGCAGGAGCTGAGGCAAACCAAAGACAGGCACGGACACCCCGGGCAGCTACTAGAGGGCCTCAGTCGATGTCGGAGCTCCTCAGTATTTAGGTCGCTTGACGTCAACCCTGCAAAGACACAGGTATGAGTGTTATGAGCAGACACGTGTGCATTTGCGCCCGTTTGTGTATGTGTCTTTGTCAATGCTTTTTATGTGTCTGCATATGTGATTGCATGGTGCTCACCCATCAGCAGCCATGTTTTTGCGTTTCTCGATGATCTGAAATGCAAACGAGTAGCACTGTCACTGATATTCACAAACGAATGACTCGCCTTGTATTTGCCAACACACGATACACTCAAGCATCAAACACGACAATCACCAGCCGCCACAAAGAACAAACATCCCCTGTACAGTCTTTAACACACTGTTGGGGCAGGTGCTTTTATTTAGCGAGTGACTATCATGGCCGGAATAGTGCGCACAAGGGGGTGAAGTGGCCTTCACCATGTGCGTCAAACTTTTTCTCTCCCACTACCGTGTTCACACAGCACGAGATACTCATTTAAGTTCTGAGTAAACCTAGAGAAGGCCCGGATCCGTTTATATATCACTCGCCACTGATTCAAACTTAGGTTTTTGGCTTCACAGCACAGTGCACTAATCACTGTGCAAACGCTCCCTCCAGCAGCCAATGCACATGCCAACACACAATCATCGTGTTCCAACTATTAAGGATTCATGTGACATTTACGTCACTGGCCAGCCAAAACACACGTGTATAATACACTCCATCTCTATTCACTCACACACATATACTTCTGTATTCTATGCCACCAGCCAAGAAGCACACCCAACATTCACCTCATTCACTCACCTTACAAGTATCCATGTTCTACACACACTCGCCTTACCAAAACATACCCCACATAGACCGCACACACAAAAGCAAAGACAAGGCTGGCATGGCCTTAAAGAAACCCATATACGCACACACGTCCACTCAGAATAACTCACAGCACTGATTTTCTTCCACTGTCGATCGAGCTCTGCCTTTTCATTCCCCTCCTTGTGGCGCCGAGTCTTGCGCCCCTCCGCCATCTTGATACCGTACTGGAATGCAGCTCTAGGGGGTGGGAGTGCACAGAGGACGTATTGTGTCAAAATGTGTGCGTGCGAGTGGCCGAGTGATTAGTGCATCGCGTTACAAACGTGTCGACCCGAGTTTGATTCCTGGCTACGGCTAACAGCAGCTAGCATACAGAATCAGTCCCAAGCATCTCCTAGGTTAACTCAGCATAAAAATAGTACTGTGTGGTGTAAACATCAGCACTAGAGTTAAAGGCAACTGGGCATGGTGCTGGTCACACCACTCCCTATTGTGCTATGCTGACTTTAATAGGTGCTCGCAAAAAGCACTTGTCCCCAACAGTCTCTGAAAAGCCTATAGTGGGGTATTTGTGTCTGTATGTGAGTCCACACCAACTGGTGTATGTGCGAGTTCCATATGACTGCATGAGTGAGAGCAAGACTTTATGAAAATGTAACGGACCAGTTTGAGCTCATGTGAGTCTTTGTGAGTGTGGCCAAATGCGTGTTAATCTATAATTTCTGAGTGTGCCTGAGGATCAGCTGTCACAGATCTTCCTAAGGGCTCTGTTGTTGATACTTGGCTCCGGTTTAATTGTCCTGGGCCATGCTGCGGTGTTACTGCCTCCTCTCTTCCAAGTTTTCTTCTCCCCTATCTTAAATGTGGGTTGTTTTATTATGAAAAGCATCTTGGAGATATAATTTAACATTTATTTTATAGTTGTTGAGTTTACGTGAAAGTCTGTGTTTTTGAGTGAGTCAGTATTTCTGAAAAGTGTACACCGTTTTTGTTAGTGACAGTGGCCAAGTATGTGTGCGAGTCTGCATGCACGTCTGTGTTTGGATGAATCTGTGCGATTGAGGCAACATTGTCAACTTGTGCAAATCTGAGAAACGTTTTAAGTGTGCTAGTTTGGGTGAGAATAAGTCTGTACAAGTCCAAACCTTGGGCGAGTAAGTCTGTCCAAGCGCGTCTGTGTACGAGTGTGATCCTGTGAACGAGTAGGCGTGTGTGTGAATGATTGTGTCCAAGTGATGCAGAGTGTGCGCAAGTGAATACTTGGGTAGGGCCTCCTTGTTGCTCATGTAGTCGCTGTACTCCTCTTGAGTCTCAAAGTCCCAGCGTCCCAGAGGACCCTTCTTGTTTCCCTGAAACACATACACACACAGGCTTATGTGTCGAGCATCAGTAGCTTTGTCTGAGCATCAACCAAGATCTAGCCACTGCTATATGAAAAGATCCCCAGCCATCGCCATTTCTCACAATCCCGCCATGTAATGTTCCATCCTGCATCTGCAAAGGACCTGCTTTTATTACACCAACTTCCAGGTGGACACCCGCTCAAGCAAGCATGTTCCCTTGTTTGGTTGTCACAGGCATTATTCACGACCACCAACCATCATCTCATCCAGCAATTTGTCCTGCTTATCCTCACTTACCTATTCTGAACAGTCAATGTCTACAACCTTCATATGTTCTATAATCCAGGTCTTTCCTGTCCTGTCTCAGCATAATTCCAAGCATGTACCTCTCCTTTTTTGTACAATTTTCAGTTATTGTTCCATTTTCTTCGTCAATGTTTGTGATCTATTTTATAGCAGACAATGAATACTTGTTTGCGTGTATGAAAGTATACCTGGTCCATCTTGCTGTAGTCGACCTCATCATCGCTGTCCACCCCAACATCCTCCATCAACCTGACAGCAGACAAGTACAACAAACATGTCCATGCACCGAACTGTAATAACTACGTCATTGACTGCAAGGCAGTGGTGGTGTCAAAAGTTTGACTCTGCCATGTGTTGTTTACTCAAGAGGCCACTTTAAGTCAAGGCTCATGGAGGAGATGACCGGGGTGGCTCAGAGGTTAGGCCACAGAGCTGACACTGATGAGATCCTGAGTTCAAAAACAGGAAGCTGGCTGCGATTAAAACAGGTTCCCATGGTGTGAAACTGGTCACCAATGACTGAAAAAAATATCTTAAATTTGGCTGTTCCCTCATTTTAGCTAAATTCCACTGCCATTCGACAAACAGTACTCTTATAAAGAAGAGAGGGGGGGAAAGTGCTGCTGTGTTTGGACAAAGCCAATGGCTCAGTAAGATGCATCATTCACAAACCTCCTCTACTCAAAAGCCAATCTTGACACTGCTTGTACCAGTCATTGACAAGCGCACTCAGATGATCCTGTACCACATCAGCCCATCTTTTTTCTATCTCATGTCATGTCTATTTGCCCACCCCTTATCTGGCCAAGCTGAATCTGTAACATTGTTCGGCCCACACCACATGCACGAGGGGCCACACAACAACCCCCAGTTAGCATGAAGTGGCAGTGACACCGCCAGGGCGCTTGTGCCAGGTTAGGTGCACTTTGAGGTCACAAAACATGTTCGATGGTTCGCTGGCAGGTCACATAACAGAACCAGGTGTTAATGATGTTATGTGTTACCTGTGCTCTCCAGTGTTACCTAAGATCTGTCAGGGTCCCTGATCATCTGTTCATGATCATTAAGGATGTGCAAACATGGACGTGCGCACTCACGAGTTGGGGTAGCACTCGGCGTAGCTGTTCGAGGTGCCCAGGAAGTCGCCTCCCGTGCGCCCGGAATCGTGTCGCTTGTCGGGCGTGAGGTCGCTTGCGGGTTAAGGAGCCTCGCACACGCTTGTTCACTCCGGTCAGGCTCACTCAGCCAAAGCGGACGCTAAATTACATAATTATATTCATATTCTCAAGCCAGAGATCATTAGATGCTTAACATTGCACAAATATCCATACTTTTTTCCATTCAGGAGCGTCACACACTCACAAGCAGACACATTCACATCAACCATACTTGCACTGTTGCATGCATGCGTGACACTGGTGTTGCATGGATGAGTTTCGGCACACTCCCTTGTGGTGTGACGCATATGTGTGAACAGTGTGCGAGTGCTGGGTGAGTGTGTGTGAACTGTGCGTGTGTATGAACTGTGTGAGTAATCGATGAGGAAAGGATATGCTGTAGGCTCGGTGCCCGCAGCTGGTGCCCAGGTGGAGCCTGCAAACTTTTCATTTATCGACTGGATCAGCTCTTTGGCCGGGAGAATCACTGCATGAAAAAAAACAAATGGCATATGAACCCCATTGCACAGTATGAGCACTACCACAGCGTTTAAACCATATTATCAGCTTCATGAACTCCACACATCAGCATAAACCACATTGCGCAGATATCGTATTAACCAAACAAAATTTATCAACCAAAACACCGTTATAAATTTTTTTTGTGTTTCTCCTAATTTTATCCCAACTGTGCTATCACAGTCTAATATTGGAACGCGTGTAGAGCAGTGCGACCCTTCTTGTTAGAGAGCAGCCCACAGAAGTGGATATCACAGACCTACCTCTGAGATCCCTTCAAGTGACTTATAGTCCACGCACAGTACGGGGCCGAAATTTCCCACCCACCCTACGACAGGAAGTAATGTTCACCGGAAAAGTCAAATTTATATATATTTTTTTATTTCTCACAGCTGAAAATTTTCCACATTAAATGTAGACCATAAACTCACTAAACTTGAAAACCCAATTTAATCACACGCTACCTGGATTTGAACCAAAAAATCTCAGTGGCAACCTCGATATTATACCATTTACCCACACCACCCGTATGCACCACAGCAAACTACTTATGAGCACCAGGATACGCAACCATCAAACATATGCAACAAAATGCAAGCACATGAAAAGTATTAACTTCACCAAAGTGGACGAATCATACGTAACTGCTAATGTTCAAATGGTCCACAGGAAATGCTCAATTACAAATCCAGATTGTATCCACACATTGGATTGTATACACCATGCAGACCAAAATGGCCCGTGCACACATACAGCACACGGGCAATCACTCTCACGCAGGCTCACCTTTTTCAGAAGTTGAAGGCTGCACGCACACAAGCAAACACACAGAAGAATTACACAATCAACTTAAATATCATTATCATTGTTTAATCATATTTTATTACAATAATTAACGAATTGATTAAATGAATAAAGCGCTCACTGGCTCATTAATTTTACCGAGGAGCAATGATGCAGGTGCGCCCCAAACGATGAAAGTGCTGTGTAAAAATAATAATGTCCATTATGCAGGAGAGCCTCACTGAGTCACTCTTTTCAGGAGGGTTCTGCATTGGGATATTTGGCCGATTCCATTCATGAGGATTTGACACGTGGGCAGAAACCAGACCACCGTGAGAAAACCTATGTGTACAAGAAAGCACTCAAAGCTCCTCACAGATGGATTCAAACATCCATTTCCTCTTCTACATTGGATTGCCCACCTTGTAGCCCAGCAGATTCAGGACTTTCACACATCTCACATAGGACAGGGATCCTTTAATAAGCGTGACTCACAAGAAAAATGTGGTCCACGAAATATTTGAGTGTGCCTCAAAGATGAAACTGGCGAAATGAACGGGAAATACACAAGAGACTGATATGAGAGAATCATGGACAAAGGTACAGATCAGTAGTCCCATTTATAGGAGTTGCATCACTACACCGATGTGCTGCTGTAATGCCTGTGCTCGTGACAAGATGTGACTTGATAATGTCATGTAGCCTGACAAGCACGGGACAATTTCATCAACCTCAGGCCGAATTTCAGTATAGTCACCTCCTCATCCTGCGATGGCTTCTCAAAGTAGCTTGCACGTGCCACGGCTTTCCGTTCATTCTCGATCTCCCTCTCCTTCTTCTCCCGCTCTCTCTCCCTCTCCTTCTCTCGCTCCCGCTCACGCTCCCTCCCTCCAGGCTTGGCGGCTGTGGTCACGTACTCTCCAACATCATCAAAGATCCTGGTGGTGAGACGTTGCAGCCATGAGGGAAGACAGCATTCGTATTACTTCCCGCCCCAACAGTATAGCAAAGTTATATGGCTGATTCTGTTTTTGTGGATTGGTGTATGGACATTTGTGTGTGCGTGTGCATGCTTGCGACACTCACGTCAAGTCGGCCTCAGGCAGCTTCTTCTCATCCACGACCACCTTGCCTGTGCACCGGCACGCCATTCCACAATCACCATGAGACAACCAAGGCTTTCCTGTCGAAGCCTCCAGTCAGCCTTTTGCACAGTTGAGTCTTCTGCTACTCCGAGTTAGGAACATCCTTGCTCCCAGCCATTTGTACTATTCCTGTTCAAGTCCAGGGTCAGTTTCCTTTACCAATGACTGAGTGATTGTCTATAAGATAAATGACCTGGACAGCATCTTGAGATGTACTGTATCGTATGTGTTCCATGCTCAAATACCCCCGTGCCCTACGAATCCCCATGTGCCATATACGTAATAGCTAAGATGCAAGGATCTTAGCTGAACCAATTTAGTACATAGCTTATAATTGTATCACTTTTAGAAAAGGTCGCAAGTAACTAAATTGTGTGTGTTAATGCATTTGAATGTCATATTTGGTCATTGGTAAGGAAAAGTTTCCCAGTAATAGCCGAATCAATTTATCACTGTTCTTCCTGTACCCAACCACCACACCCCTCGTGCCCACCTCTCTCCTTCTTCTTGAGCTTGCGGGGCCTTGTGCCTTGACGCAGGTAGGACAGGATCTGCGTGAGTTTGTTGATGACGATGTCGTTGGTGGTCAGGGTCGTGTGAGACTGCATAGAAGGGGAAATATGCAGGCAACCTTAAGGCATTTGAGTGGCATTAGGCAAAAGCTGTGTTTCACAGGAGAAGAGTTCTGCACCAGATAAAAGTTCTGTATTGCACAAGACGAGTGTTTTGTAAAACTATAAACATTATACAATATTTTTTTATTGTACCAGGTAAGACCCACTGAGCTATATAGGTATTTTTCAGAAGCGACCTGGCCACAAATACTAGCCCAACGAATTGGCTTATCATGTGGAAATGCATAGCAGCCGAATACTCTTTAATGCATGTTTCTAAATATGGCCGGAAAAACCAGAGGACCAAGAGAAAAATCCACACGACCACGGGGCGAACAGGCAAACTCAAAATATAAAGGCGTCAAGGTTGGGATCGAACCCACGACCTCCTGCGAGGTAGTTAACATCTCATTACCGCGGCGCCCCCGTACTGATGAACAAATATTTTTTCATGGTAATTATACTATTTATTTTTTGCATGAACGCCTTAGTAAGTTTCAGGACTCCGGGAGAGCGGGCGACCCGGCCGCTCCTCACCTCCAGCGTGGGACAGTCGGCCTTGCTGCGGATGAGAGTGGTGGGGATGTCCGTGTCAGCGTAGTCATCCTCCAGGTCCACTACGTACGCCATGCGCCCAGGCAGGAACAGCTCGTTCCTCTCGGGCGGCTTGTGCCGGAACAGGACGCGGAACACGTTCCGTCCTGAGCAACGTTGTGGTGTCACAATCGTGGAATAAAATGATTAATTATTTCACATTTCATGGCAATGACTTGGCATTAAAAAGCTGATGAGCCCAGGATCATTCCAGGTGATTTGGTCTTAAGCAACATTAACAGCAGCAGCAACATCATCAGTAGAAACAGCTTCATCATCATCAACAGGAGCATCGAACGTAGCCTAACCAGCACAATGGAGAAAGGCACTTATCTAGCATTGGAATGACAAATGGTTGTGCATTATTATTATTTTCATTGCACTCATGACATATCTATACAATAGATAATGTAAGGATGTATTATTTTTTGAGTTATAATAACTGTACATGTGAATGTTACTGAAAATAACTGTATATGTGAACGTAAATAATCTCAGTCAAGGGGGTTCGTCATTACAAGTTTATATGGATTGAAGAACCGAGGCATTTTCAAGTGCCCCATCCTCACATGCCCCCATATATCCTTGTTTCACATAATCCACAGTCCCGTGTCTCACGCCCCCGTACTATGATGGGTTATGTTAACAGGCTACCATTGAGACAGGGGGGTTATCATCTTGATGAGATCTTGATTTGCTGAAGAACTCACCCAGGCGAGTCCGAAATTCAATCTTATTTTCGGGGTCTTCCTCCTGCCTGTGAACAATTCACCAATGCCATTAACATGACAATCACTTTTACCATTTCATACCATTACCAATAGATATCAGAACTACTATTACCAGGTAATAGGTTCACACACTACTGTATAAATCACACGGTGTTGCGTGATGATCACCTTTTCCTCTCTGGAATCTTCTCCAAGGCATCCTCGTCATCTCTTTCCTTGCTTGTAATCTCGGCACGCACCTTACAATCATACGGACGCATACATGCGGACACACGCACGTGAGCACATATACACACACACAAATGCAGGAACACATACGCACTCGCCTGCACGCAGAAAGCACTAACCCGTGCATCCAAAGAGATGCAAAGTAACACAAAAATGCCTGCTGTGAGCTTGGATAGACTTGTGACAGAACTGCAATTTTTTTAAAACACAGCATTGGGTGGAAGATAAAGGACACAGTACAGACAGCATAAGAAAAATAGCAGAGGACATAGGGCATATAATTAGGTACTTAAAGATGCGTCAAATAAATTAACCCAAGATGCACGTACCCAACTGCGCATTTAACAATTAATAGGTTTAGGCAAATTATATGCTCAAAGTGAACGAGTCATATATGAGCGAGTACAAACAAGATGGACAATGCAATTGACTAAATGTGACAAAAAAATAACTAATCTTGGCATCCAATCATGACCCCGAATTAGGACAACTGAACAAATCGCAGGGGAGGGTAAATAATTTGTTCATCTCAAGGAACAGGGAATTGGGGGGAAAAGGTCAGAGGCCAGGAGGGCAGAGAATAAAGTGAAAATATCAGAACACATGCGATATAGGGGGCAGGTGGGGGGGCATGAGTCAAGGAGCAGAACAATCAAACCAAGATTGAAAGGGTTGGGGCAGGTCCCACCTTCTGCAGCAGAGCGAAGTCGAGCCCCTTCACCAAGTGGGTGTGCTCCATGTCACCTCCCAAGAACTTGGACTCCTGGATGAGTTGCCGACGCTTCTCGGCCGCGGACTTATCTCTGGAGAAGGTGCGACACCGGTGACATGCATGCGAGCCAATGCCACTACATCGTGGTGTCTGAGTGTTTGTATATGGGTGCAAGTGTATGCTATACAGAGTTGTGTATAAACATTTCTTTGTATATATATCACCATTGGCCATGATCTATCCAATTCTGGATGAAGGCCTCTCCAAGCCATCACCATCTCTCACGGTCTTGCGTTGCCACACTATCCAGCGCCTGCACATGAGCCAATCTCATTGCTCCATCTCCACAGTGGAGATCCTCTCAGGTGAAACCAGCGTGCAAGTTAAAAACATGGCTCAGTGTATTCCGTCTTCCAACCGAATAACCCGCCCATGGATAATTAATTGGAGTTAACCCAATGTCTGTCTGCATGTGGTTGTGAATTGGCAATCACACTCAACATCGAGTAGCAAGTTGACAGAGTTTGGAGCACAGGCTTGAATTTGCCAGTTATCTCAATCAGCCAAACCAGAACACCCGTTATTTCTCATCACCTCTGTCCAGATACCCTTAAGAAACTTCACACGGCCTGAAAGTACATCTAGCTTGCACAAGAGTTGTGGTGATGCCGCCGTCAATTAGTGGCGAATGGCAGTTGTTGCATATATATGTTTGTACGTGTATATATCGGGGCACGTGTGTGATCGTGCGTGCTGTACGCCTCGGCGCTGGGTCCCACAGCGCGGTAGTTGGCTGTTGTGGAAATGGTGTCGGTCTCCTCGTAGTCCTTGTTGAGGCCGTCGCGGCGCTCGCGCGCGCGGTCCCGGTATTTCTCCGCAAGCTCCCGCTCACGCTCCTGCTCCTGCAGTTTGAGCTTCGCATAGTAACTGCACAGGGACAAAAACACCATAATCAGCATCAGCATAAATAGCAGCAACTCGAACAACTTTAACATCAAAAACAGTACAACCATCTGTATCGTTTACTAAATGTTCATCTGCACCACTACTATCATTAACAGATCAACACAATTAATATCACAGACATGAAAACAATCGATGACAGCACCATCAGCACAGGCCTCAAAGCCACATTTTTAAAATCTCAGCAGCATTGACATCATCAATGTAATAACCATTACCATCACCAATATCATTATTATCATAATCACAGTTAATGATGCATAATTTTCAACAACATCCCACAATCATCACGACCATCACCAAAATCTACCAACACTCTCATTATCATTGCACCAACCTTTTTTTCTTCCTCCTACGAGCAGCTGGATCTTCATCCTCGTTGTACTCACGGGGCATCCTGCAAGTATGCGTACACACGCACACAAGAGCCACAGGGCACATGCGTTAACACGTATATGTGTACTAACCTGACTTCTCAGTGGCGTGTTCTGATTTGCACGTGTGAAAACTCACCCTTGTGTGCATACCCACTCGTGTTTGTGAGTTAACTCAGGTATGTGTAATCAGTCATATATGTAGGTGTACTCTTCTGGGTGTATAGAGATACATTTATGTATATATGTGCTTCCGTACGTGTATACTCACTCATGTGTGCGTGCCCGTGCGGTGGGGGGCGCCGAGGACGGCGCAGTCCGCGGGGTCATGAGGAGTCGTCGAAAGTCATCATTGGTGAGTCGAGACGCACTGAGAGAACACGGAGACATTCCCAATTTAAACAGTGCCATTCCCATTGGAAACACAATCCCAATGAAATGGTAATAAAACCCCATAATACACAGTAATGCATGCAACAGCATTGAAACATTCCCAACAGTAGTTCCAGGTGTAGAACGTTGAGATTTATGATGTACTCGTATAAGTAGTTGATGTGTAGGTGTACCAGGGGCATGGGTAGATGGTTGAAATGTAGGTCTAAAGTGTTGGCGTGTGGTAGTTTAGAGTTGTTTAGTTTTTGGTGTAGGAGATAAAGGTGGTGGTGCAGGAGTTCGATGTGTAGTAAGTTATGTGCAGTAGGTTGGGGTGCAGTACGTCTCAGTGGAGTCTTTTGGAATACTGTCATGGCTTTGTAGTTTGGGCTGTGGTTAAGTATAGGTGTAGGAAGTTGAGGTGTTGCAATTAGTATGACTGTAGGTGTAGGAGATGTTGTAGTTTCAGGTAAAATTTACGGTGTATGGTTATGCAGATATAACATCAACGTGTGTGCATGCGATTGGGTAGGATGTTGCGACTGCTCACTTGAAATCGTCAATGTCGTCCACATCAATGCCATCAGGAGCCAGGGGGTTTGAGAAAGCCTCGTCTGCTCACGCACACCAACACAAACATCCAGTGACTCATTTTAAGGTCGAGTCGATTTCAGCAAGGCCCACTGTCAGTTTAGATATTAGATATTGATGTTAGCCGTAGCTTGGAATCGAACTCAGGTGACCGGGTTGGTAGCACACGTTCGCTAACCACTACAACACCACTGCTCACACATATGAACGCTTAAATATATACAAACACGCACGTACACATTGGAACATCAATTGTCGGCCACTTCTTGCCTACTCCCAATCTCGCTGACACGATGCCGGTGCAATTCTCATCCGCATCACATCAACATCCTCGGGTTACAATTGGCTCGAAGAACTGGACGTTAAGACTGATCCATAACAAACACATAACATAGTAATAGGTTTTTACCCTTTCAACTGGTACAAAAACTGACACCTTTATACAAGGCATCATGTTTGCAATAACCACAACACAAGCAGTCAAAATGCAAACAAAAAGAAACAACTCTGATGATGATAATGCTATGCATTGTCCTTGAAGTTGATTGGCCCACACCTGAGACAGCTTTTCTTAGAGCCTAGTCTCCATTGGTGTTGGACCAGATGAGGTCTCATAGTGTAAAAACATAACAGTGCCTTATTATGGCTCCCATTAGTATGGCTGAGTCTCAGGCATGAACATGAAAACCGACACACTATAACTGTCTGTCTCGACGAGCCTCAGGCATTACCACTGAACCATAAGAATGATGTAGTCTACTAAAAACATTATTAACCAGCACCTCCGATTAGCACGGTAGGCTACGTACGGTGCGAAAGAAGTTCAACGATAACGGTGCCTTAAGTCTGGCGGCACCACCAGCCTCGGACATTCACACCGAGTCCTAAGAATGCTTGAGTCTGACTCAACGATCCCCAGCTATTAACTACAAGTGCTTTAGTCTGATGTGGGTCAGAAGGCGATGCAAGTGGAAGGGAAGAGTTCAAGAGGGAGGCAGAAGAGAAGATGGGGGGGGGGGGGGGCGATGTGGTTCGATCGGAAACGGTGGCCCGAGCAGCGGATAGAGATGGCGCAGGACAGGGCAGCGTGGGGAAGGTTGGCATAAACAGCGGGACCCCACGTGAGTGGGTCAAACGCGTGGAGGAAGAAGTGCTGCTTTAGTCTGGCTCCACGAGCTCTTCGACGTGAACACTGAAGCCTGCGGGACCCGAAGGGAAGGCCCTCGGCTGGGCCTCGAGCGACGACGCGAACGCATTTCCCGCGAGAACGAACTCACGCTCGGCTGCCTTGGACGACATGTCTCGCGGATCGTCGCAAACGTTCTTAGGAAGCGGAAGAAAACAACAAAAACAGAAACAACGAAGGCGAAATTTCACTAAAGACACAATAAGTGGAGTGCCGCTTGAACCCTCGGCGAAGTCAACCGCGCGCAGCTATCACGGGGGTCAGACTAGTGGGACGATTTCAAAATGAGAAGCGCCCCCAGGGCGCAATTAGATAGGAAGAGGCGAGGGGGTCCCCAGATTCCCCTTTTATATTTTGCCCCGAGGGCGTGAGTGTATCACACTGTCCGTGGACGGGAAGCGAGTGGTTTGTTTTGAACGCTTGGAGCAAAAAGGCGATTTGTGAATGTCGTCGTCGAACTTCTTTCGCACCGTACGTAGCCGACCGCGATAGTAGGAGGTGCGGACTGGGGTGGGGGTTCGGAAGCACAACAAACTAAACAGTTACAAAGAAATTAGTTATCGATTGAGACGACTTAGAAGAGAAAACCGAACATCTTAAGAACGCGTGTGTTCAGTGGAGCTTTGTATGCTTGAGCGACTTGAAAACGTATGAGAGATAAGATATATCGAAGTGTATTGCTACAGGACACTGCATCTAATCCCGACCCAAAGAGTGACCAACATCGAAGACAAATGTTGCACATAGAAGAAGACCTGATGCAGGCAGTTATGATAATGAAACTGGCACTATTTGAACAGATGTAGGATGAATTTCGATTTAAAGCTTTCGTGACTGCAGGGATTCATCTTCTTCGTTCTTTCGGTAAAGTCACGTAGAAGGGAAGTAATAAAATAATAAAAATAAAACATAATAAAATAATTCTCACGACGTTTCGGCCACAACGCAAGTAGTCGCCTCGACAGACCTGGTTTCACCTGAAGACGGCTACTTGCGTTGTGGCCGAAACGTCGTGAGAATTATTTTATTATGTTTTATTTGTATTATTTTATTACTTCCCTTCTACGTGACTTTACCGAAAGAACCAAGAAGATGTAGGATGAACAACAGATACATTAAAAGTGTGTTGTTGGGAAAAATGGAAGGAACAGGAAGAGCTTAGAGAGAATGAGATTAGTGCTGGAAAGATGTGCACTCCTTGAGCATATTGGCACATGACAGAGCAAAGTGGAAACAAATGACAATGTGCAATGGACACCTATGGGCTATCTGCCCATGGATCGTGATGTTGATGCTGTCTTCGCGTCACGGCTCATCTATATTTGATCTATATAGAGTACACTATGCACATACACAAATGTGCTTACATTTGTACCAGCATTCCCTCTCCATGATATTTCACCCGGGGCTGAGCACTTTGTTGGAGTTATTGGGAGTTCAAAACAAGCGATGTTTCAGGCAAAATGCAGTTTCGGGTGATCACGGTCCCCCGGGTGCTGATTGACAGGTCGCAATTGGTGAAACAACGCTTCATGCTGACGAAATTCCGATTTGGGCCGCGAATAAGCCATTGCATTTTGTTGTTACCAGGAATGAACAATTTGGATGTTTTAATTTTGGACGTTGTGGCGATAATTCCGTTGGCCGTTGGGAGTATTGCCCCCAAGCGTAGATGACTTTTAATTGTGGATGAATACAGGAATCGTGTGGAAATAGCAGTCTAAAATCCAAATTTCACCGCAAATAATTAGAATCCATCAAAAATTCATCGTCGCGATTCTCCCCCCCCATCCCAGAAGAATATTTAGGGTAAAATAACACGACAGTGCATACATTTTACTTTTTATTTCAAAACTTTTGACCGTCATTACTGCGTCAACTCAACATAACCAGTATTAACATCACTACAATAGTCAGCAACATGTTTATCGTCACGTCTCGTCTCGGTTTAGACAATGTATCCGAGCTCGCTATGAACACCATAGGAATACCTAGATAACGACAAAGTAATGCCTATATCTGCACGACTGCTGCATGCATGTCTATAAACATGTGTTTGTATAAGTGGGGTTAGTAGTAATTCTTATAAGTGCACTGCACATTAATCCTCTCTACCAAGTTTGATTCCTGGCCACGATGCACAACATCAGCGGCAAGTGGTATCCAAACTTGGTCTGGGCTTGCCCTAAGTCAACTCAGTGGTAACCGAGTCGCTTGTGTGGTGTGGTCATCACCAGCACCGGTTGTGCATGGCTCAGGCAACATCACTCCTCACTTGCAGTGCATTTCTTAATATGTGCTCACTAACAGCACTCCCACTCAGTCTATATTTAAATCTAAACTGGGCATTAAAAAACATAAGTATGAGTTACGAAAAACAACCAATCATTAATGTCATTGAAAATAAGGCCTTAAATGTGTTGTAGCCGACTTGCTCTGTGAGGAATAGACATTAAGTGTGCAAGAGTCTAACAGAATAGGGCAGGGTTTCTCGAAACTCAGTCTTTGAGACCCCCCACGGTCAGCCTTTCCACATTTATCTATCTTCTCAGTTCAAATGGAAGTAGTTACACCCTACATTCATCGGACGATTGCTAAATACAGCCCATGTGATGTATGGAACATTTCATTAAGGCTCTCTACAGGTCACAAATTTCCTCAGCCCAATTAAAATCAGCACTTTCTACGTCATATGGAACGCATTTAGCAATCATCAGCCTCGCGCAGTGTGTATACTTTAATTGTATTCGAAGGCAGAATACTGGAGAATATATAAATCTCGATAAAGTATTACGAGACCACAAGGCAATGGTCGACAGTGAATCGTATCTGGATTCCTTGGCATGAGACTGAGGCGGTCCGAGCCAAACAATAAAACACGCCGTAAATGCCTGTCCATTACACGCATTTCTAGTAAATACAGAGCGGCATACACTCATTATCTCCCAAAGCCATCAACTGGATTTAAAATTTGGATTTCGAATTGTTTGCTACACAAACCGTATCCGTACAAAGAAGAATTCTTGAAAGTGTGAAGAGTCAGACGCATTCTAGAGATTAATGTGAAGTTTCACAAAGGCTGGTTGTGGCTGTTTAAGGCTCTTCTGTTTATTGGGATGTTTAAGGCTGTTACAGTCAAAAGATCTGTACAATAGGCGTTTACCTGCATATATTTACGAAAGTACAGTAAAGCGCAAATCTGGGTGTGCTCTGCTCATGGGCTTGTTTGTGGAAGACAGCCTGTGTGTCAGTGGAGAGCAGTAGCGTGGTGTATAAATGTGTCGTTAAACCCGCCACCACCCGACACAGCCAATAAGGTTTGTCACGTAAACAGAACATGCCAGGTAACTCATGTGTTTAGAGGATATCTATATTTTAGAGGTCAGGAGCATGTGTGTATTTGGTACAAAGGTTTCTGTGTTTGGGACACATATGTATGTTAGGGTCAGGGAGCTGTGTGTATTAGAATCAGTGGCATGTGTTTTAGGGGGCTTGCTGTTTATTGGGATGACCTGTATATTCCGATCAGGGTTTCCTGTGTATTATTATTGGGGGGAGAGGGGGGTTGTGAAGGTGGACCTCTGTGTATGAGGATCAGAGGAGCCCGTGTGCGCGTTAGGGGGCGGGGTTCCCTGTGGGTCCTGGGGCCCGGCTGTGGCTCCAAGCCCTCTGTGTGTCCTGCAGAGCGCGTGTTCTGCGATCGTCGAGCTCCACGTAGTGCACACGATCCTCCAGCGCCCGGGTACTCGCCTGCAGGTGGAGATAGGGGGACGGGACATGGGGATTGACACAATTACCCAGAGTGTACTCGAACTCGGCTCTTGCACGTGAATATACAGAACAAACTAGGAAGGGCAATGGACAAAGGTGCGCTCATAAACAGCAGGATAGCATGACATACAACATGGTTTGCATGCATATCATGTGACCACCACATTGCTGTACATAACTCTCAGGCTTTGTTCAACCCCCAGCTAAAGAGCTGAACGTGTAGCCATATTATTGTTTAGACCTCCTACTCAAAAAGATGTGGCTGTCATCAGCGAGCAGTGAAACAACGACACATATCCACATTATTTGGGTCTTTCGGTAAAGTGACGTAGATAGGTTCAAAGAAAATAACAAAATAACAAAAAACTACGACATTTCGATCGCAACACAAGCGGTCATCATCAGGAAAAGGGGGGTTAGCTTCTAAAGACAACTGTTTATAAAGGTTTGAAATGGGCATAGCCCAAAATGTCAGCAGCCAATGTTAATGTCAGTGGTGGGCGGCGACTGCGGTGGTTGGTGGGTTTTCCACCAATCAAAGGGCTGGCAGGTAAAAATTAGCATGTTAATGTGAGATCGCCGATCATCCTCTACGGCGAGCGCGCCGAGGTGGCGATGTTAATGTGAGAGATTAGCATGTTAATGTGAGAGATTAGCATGTTAATGTGAGAGATGAGCATGTTAATGGGAGAGATTAGCATGTTAATGTGAGAGATTAGCATGTTAATGGCAGATCGCCAAGCATCCTCCATGACTAACGCACCGCTCCCACTCAGTGCAATATCCGTGCATGGCGTAAAAAAATTCTAAAGATGTTCATGAATACGACTTTTTCACGTACAGTAATGTGTCCTTAATCTCATGTATATTCACTTACTTTTAAAGTGCAGTAAAGCACAGTGGAGATAGGGGGGGGGGGCATGACATGGAGGTAGGTTAGTGGACACAGACATGGATGAGCACGAGGGACGTGGGATTACAAGCGAGAGACAGGTGACTGCCACCAATTCCAATAAAAAAACATAGACTGCGCAGGTGCTATTAGCAAGCGCCAATAAAGGGCCACGACAAGGGATGAGGTTCAATTATGGTGAGAGTAGGGGGGTCAAGATTGTAATTCGTGTGAAGAGTCAAAGATAGGGTGAGGGTTAGTGTTACAGTCAAGGTCAGGGCTAGCGTTGTACCGTGCTCGGTGCAGTATCCGATCTTCCCAGGTCGAGATCCAGATATTGCAGGTTGTGTTCCTTCTATAGTGACACACAACCACAGACATATATGACCACACATGCAATGAGCAGTGCTGAGAGTAAGCTGTAAACAAGTGTACAAATAAAGCAGTGTTGTGCAGAAGGCGCAGGATGTGTATTGTAAGTGGCGTCAGTATTAAAGGGTGTGGAGTTTTTATGCAATGCGCGAGAGGATGTGTGGTATGTCAGGTATGGCACAGGCAGTGTAGCTACAGTGTTGTGTGCATGGTAGTCCTGGCATGAGGCGTTTCAGATGGCAGGGAGGTGATGTATGCATTCTACATTATATATTTTAAGAAGTTTATGTCAACTAAACTATTTTTATTTTACCAGGTATAAGGCTCACGGAGCTATATAGCTCTTTTTCAAAATCGACCTGGCCACAAATAATAGCTCAACGAAGTGGCTTATCACGTGAAAATGTATAGCAGCCAAACTCTAAAAGCATGTTTCTAAATGTGGAGGGAAAAACTCGAGGACCCGGAGAAAAATCCACGCGACCACAGGGGGAACATGCAAACTCCAAATATACAGGTGTCAGGGTCGGAATCAAACCCACAACCTCCTGTATACCAGGTGAGGTAGTTATGTGGTGGGTAGCACAGGAGCGGTGCCACGGTCTTGGATCTGGGTTCCATTTCCAGCCATGACATATATTAGTGGTGACATCTGAACCGGTTATGTGCTTCCCATAGATTAAATGAGAGGCTGGGCGTGATACTGGCCACAGCATCACTCCGTGCGCATTGCAGGCCTTAAGCGCTTGTTGACATCACTTGCCCCAACACTCTGTAGGCTATCCGGGGGATTATTGTCTTTGTGGTGGGTGGTATGCAGCGTAAGTGAATGTTTGTGATGATGTATGCGATGCAGTTAGCCTCACCGGGGGCTGCATGGCCACGTAGCTCTCATCCTCTTCATCATCGTGAGAGTCGGAGCTGGAGGCGGAACTATGTATGGATGGAGGGCGTGGCTGCGGCGGCCCAGCCAATCGGAGCGAGCTAGACAAGCACACGTTATTATAATCAGGTACGTGTATGAAAATGACACGAGAGGGGTCGGGGTAGAAACCTGTTCAAGTGTGTTTCCACTGGTGTGTGAATGTAACCCTGTGTATGTGAGTGTATCTAAGTGTGTGCAACAGCGTCTGTGTGCACATGTGAGCGAACATATTTGTGCGTACCTGTGAATGTGCATCCCCATGTACGTGTGTATGGCAGTCTCCTTTATTTAACCAGCAGATGATAAAAAGAATTGGGCCACGTGAAACATTGCCTCTTTGCAAGGGTGATATGGACTACATCAAGATATTTTAAGTACACAATATTTGAAGAATATTTCAATATTACAAATCTTGACTAAAACCTATAATAATTTAATAAATATCTGATTAATGCCAAGTAAGAAGGTGAATTGCACCCAACATGTTTAAGTCAACAGGCAAGTGATTGTTTCGGGAAAGGAACGTAACTAGGCAAGTAGGTTTGTGATGACCCATGTGTGAGTGGTTGTCTGTATATGTGTGTCCTTGTGGTGCTGGCATGGTGCTGGCCACAACAGCCCCTTATGTGACGTGTCGCCTATACGAGGGGTCTGTCTTTGTGTCCATGTGAATATACCTGTGTGCGTATCTATGTATGTGTTTATTCACGGCCTGGCACAAGCGTCGTGGTGACGTCACCGCCACTTAGTGGCGAATGGCGGTTGTTGTTATTCACGTGCATATACCTGTGTGTACCCATTGTGTACGTGTCATTTGTGTGTCCCTGCTAGAGTATGTGTGTACCTGTGTGAACGCACTTACCCAGGGCGTGTGAAAGTCTTGGTGATGGGGGAGGGTTCTGGTGGGGGGAGATCTCCATTTGCACCAATCCCGGATTGGAGTGCGAGGGGGGGTGGCCTCCGGCCTGTGGGCACCAAATAAGCACATGTGCATATACATGTCACATGTACACACGTACCCATGTATGTATGTATGTATGCTGAACTTCTTTTGCACCATATGTAGCCAACTGTATACACTTTACGCTTACTCGCCTTCCTGGAATTGTTTCACTCGTGTGGGGCCTGCTTTTCTGATCCTCTTTCTCCACTCAACCCATTCTTGGGCCATCGTTTCCATCTCCACTCCAGTGTCCTTTGTATTCTGATTCCCCACTTGGAACCATCTCTTTCTCGGCCTGTCTCTTGGTGTCCGCCCTGGTGCTTCCACGTTCATCACCTTTCTTCCGACGGGGGGTTTCCTCTCTTCTATCAGTAAACTTTCTTTCAGCTTGTCCAGGCTAGTCTAAGCTGGGTACCACTCTAGTTTCTTAATTTCTGACTTGATACCGATACATTTCTGATGTATACTATACAATTACATAAGCATACTTCTTCAGCACCGTAGTCGTGGGGTTACATTAACAGATTGACATGCTAATCTCTAGCAATACAATGGCCGAGGTATATCTGGCTCTGCGATCTTACATTTACTTGCAAATTCCATCTCTAGCCCCGCCCACTTACCCTTGGGTTATGCCCACCTCAAACCTATATAACCTCTGGCTGCAGTAGCTCTCTCGCTATATTTCTCCTGCCTCAGCAGTCCGTCTGCTGTATTTTTTCACCTGAAGACGATTGCTCGTGTTGCGATCGAAACGTCGTGATTTTTTATTATTATCTATCTACATGACTTTACCGAAAGACCCAAAGAGTATGAATTCCTGCAGTCACGAAAGCTTTAAGTGAAGATATAATTACATAAGCGCTAACATTTCTCCAAGTATAACCTTTATAGACTGTTGGGGAAATGTTTTTAGCAAGCACCTTTCAAGGCGACCACAGTGTGCAGTGTGGTGTGGTCAGCTCATTCTCACAGTCCCTCACCTGACCGGTTGGGCTTTAGTTCCCTGTTGACTGGCGGTCCCTCCTGGAGTGTCTGTGGAGTTCGTGGCGTGCGGGGCGAGTGTGGCGAGCGCGGCGATTGGAGGGCACGTGGCGTGCGCGGCGATTGGAGGGCGCGCGGTGTGCGTGGCGACCCGCCCTCCAGTGTGCTGGGGTTGCTTCTAAACCCAACGTGGGCCGGCGGGGGCACGACCCCTCCGAGCGCAGCCCCGCGCGTCCCCACGCTGCTCGCTCGCATGGCCCCTGTCCTCCGTCCCCCAGGACCCCCTCCGGCCCCATCTAGTCCAACCTCCGTTCCGGGCTTCGTAGCAGTAGCTGATGTAGGTCCAAACACGGAGCCAGATCCGGCAGGCAGCGGAGACCAGCGTCCACTCATCTCCGTGGTGACGGAGCGTGAGTGGGAGCGACTGCTGATCTCGACATAATGCCCGCCGGTCTCCATGGTGACAGAGCGTGATGAGGACCGGCTGCTAGTATCCAGGGTGACAGATCGCCCACAGGTCTCCATAGTGACGGAGCGTGATGGGGACCGACTGCTGGTCTCCATGGCTACATAATTCTCCGGAGGGCTCAGGTCATGGCGGTTCTTGGGTCCGGGCTAAATGTGCGCACGTGCGCACACGCACACACACACAAGAAGGCCACAATTATCTTTACAGAACATTGGAACAAGTGCCGTTCATGATTACCTATTCAGGCTGTCATGGTCCACGAGTACGTGGTGTCAGCAAATATTGGTTCCCCGAAATGTTTTTTCCCCCAGGAACAAATAATTGTTCAATATTTGTAACCTCAGGGGGACAAATATTTGTTCCCACCACTGAACATTAATTTGGGCTTGGTTTAAGTGCTACTTTACTTTTGGTCCATTGCAAAGTACATACATATAGAGAAACTGTTTAAAAAATTATTTAGGAAACTCGTCAGAAAATTAAAGTTTGAGCTGAAAATGCATGGATATAGAGCTAAATACAAAGACAGATTTACCCTGTAACAAAAACACTAAAGTGGTACAAATATTTTGAAGGAGAACCAATATTAATTCCTGAGAAGGGACCATTCTCTGACATTGACATCATCTCTCTGTGGCTGATGTTGACATATTGGCATTGACATAGGAGAGACCACAGCCCAGGTCTAGATTCCAATGATGGACACTGTAGCCAGGAATCAAACCCTGTTCACCAGGATTGCGGCACACTGCTCTCACACACACCACTTCACCACACACAGAAATGCACGTGTACGGCTGTGCACGTGTCATTATGTGGGGAATGGTTACACACTGTTTAGCGCACTGAGTTCCGTGTGATTTATAGCCACAGCTAATATCCGTGGTGAGTGTTATCAAAATGTATCCTGGGCCTCCCTTCGTTTGACCGAGCCTTCAGTACCCGGTGTGGTGTGTGAGTACCTGGTGTGGTTTGTATGAAACACATAAGCCCTGAGAATAACAAGGTGGCCAGGATTGTTGCTGGCCACAACCATCCACTCTTGTGCTATACCGGCTTTAAACAGGTGCTCGCTAAACAGCAATTGTCCCAACAGCCTGTGTAGGCTACACGGGAATCTTTGTTGTAAGTGTGTGTGTAGTCATTATGACGTGGCTTTACCTTCGGACTGTCCCAGCCCTTCGGCACATCGTAACACTCGAACCCCACCTCTTCTTCTGCCTCATCTGTGGGGGCACACACATCTGTGAGCAAAAATAATGACACCCATGCATTTATGCACGGTGTGTGTGTGTCTGTGACTGCAAGTATACCCTTTGAATCACGGGATTCAGAATTTGTCCAAAGCTTTCCACAGAAGCCTGACGCCACCTACATGAACACACACACACAATAATTATTATTTTAATTTGTATGGCATCATCAACATTAATGCTGCCACAATCACCATCCCCATGTAAGATAAAGTTTGTATGCCTTGGCAGCCCCCTCATTCAGTATTTTCTCCAGATGAACACCAGGCCATGCAGAGAGATGCCTTTGAATGCTGCCGCAACTCCATATGCACCTGGTGCTCTGCCTTCCGTCACTTATTGCACAAAATCAGATGACTATTGTGGACATTATACCAGCCTTCCATCCATCCATCATCTCCAATGACCCAGTGAGCAAACAATCATCCTGAATGCCTCTCGGTAGAAGTTCCCACCAACCGTCCCTTGTTCAACCAACCTGTGGTGTGGGTGGGAGAGGTCCTTGAGATAAACGGCCGGTTGCACAATGCCACAACGCCTGAACATCTGCCAGGTCATTTTCATCAACCTATGAAAATGAGGTGAGCCCCGGCGGTTGATAATTTCCACTCCAGTAGCTATGCTTGAATGGATGGGGACCTAATTTTCCTGAGACTGCCCCCTGATAAGGGCGCAGGGTGTTCTGAATTTCCCTCTGAGCTACAGTGTATGCATCCTGTCTCTATGCTGGTGCACCACCTAGGTGTGTTCCCCAACCCCACCCGCTTGCAGCCAAACTTCAAGACCGGATGAAAGGCGCCAAGTCCTCCCACCAGGTAGATGGTCATTTAAGCTGAAGGTGTGACAGCTGCACAAGGCCTATCCATTGTCGATAAGAACAAGGGGGTACAGGGTAAAGAATGAAGGGCTGAAAAATTGGTGTAACAGCGGCATTTACATTGGCAGTGATGAGAAAAAAGTGAGGAAGGTGGAGTCCTTCCCTCTTATAGGAGCAGGTGGAGGAGAGGCAGCCTTCCAGGAGAGTATACCTGTACCCACTACCACCATCAACATAACCAACATCACCAGCGTTAGCTCCATCACCTGGCAAGGAGGAGGTGGGATGTCGTAGCACTGAAAGGAGAGCCGTGATGACGATGTCACTTCCTGTGAGCTCCCTGTCTTTGGGGATGACATAGCTTCTTGGTCAGGATCGGACCGCGATGGGGGTGGAGATGTCCCTTCAGGCTGTGATGTAACTTCCTGGGTGGGAGATGGCAGTGATGATGGCACGTCCTGGGTGGGGCTGGCTGGTGATGTCGCTGCCGGGTTATAGCGGCGCGGCACGGAGTAGAGTTGATCGGGAACATCACTTTGCCTGAAAAATGAAAACATCACAATTGTCACGAACCTCACCACCCTCATCAAGATCATTATTATCGGTGTCATCTCCAGCAACATCTCCACCACAAAATCTCAAGAATGTTCCCATCTCGATTTCCTTCATCGCCAAAAGCACCAGTGTCATCTCAACCACCACCTTCGTGAATGTTATAGCGCCTACCTTCCTCTCCCCTCTCATCTCGCGTTACTTTCCTCCACATGTTCTCTGTTCCAGCTGCCAAGGTCTTCTGTCAAAGCATCCAGTCAATCTGGGAGGTCACTCATCCTTCATTGCTGCCAATGCAGTCTGGAACTCCCTCCCTTTGGCCATCCACATGGCTAACTCCCAATCCAGGCTGGCTTAAGATTTTGCTGTTCCCCTCTAATATGACCAACCATTTCCATCAATCTACGTTTTCTCTTTCCCTTGTATCATAATAAAACTCATAATGCATCTATTTTTTCTTGTAAAGCGTTTGTAGATGCGGTTGCATTTAGATGCATTACAATTCAAAATGTATCTCCAAAACCACTATCAATCACCACCATCTATTTCATCACCTCCACCTTCACACAACTATCAACACTACAATCATCACCAACATCATCAATACTACAACCACCATACAATTATTACCACTTCCATCACCATAACCGCCATCAACAATACCACAATCATCACCACTGTCACCACTTCCACTAACACCAAAGATCATCTGTATAGCCTGGAACAGACTGTTGGGGCAAGTGCTGTTAGCGAGCACCTATTAAGGCCGGCACGGCACACGAGGGGATGGGTGGCCACCACCACGTCCGACCGCCTTTGTCTCCCGGGTGACGATGTTTACACACCACACCGGTTACTCATTTGAGGCTGAGTCGAAGTAGGGGAGACCCAGGAATGATTCGGATAATCGTCACTGGTGGTGGCTGTGAGCGGGAATCGAACCCAGGTTGCCAGATTCGTAACGCAGCGCGCGAACCGCTACACAACCGATCCCCACAACCATCATACGTGCACTTTGAGGCCATGTGAAGTGTCGAACGCCCGCTGGCAGGAGGTCACGGGGCAGACCCAAGTGCCATGGGTTGACTGAGACGACTGGCCCGATACACCACCTGTGCCCCCGACTGTGCCAACCATCAACACCACCATCACCACAACTCTCCACTGCCACCACCGCCATCACCCCACCCCCAACCGCATTGCTTACAGATTGTCAGGGATCCGGCTCTCACAGTCGTACAGACACAGGTAGCCATTTGGCTCCTCGTTGCCCAAGCGATGCCCGTTGACCCTGCCTCCCCCAGGTCCCATTGACCGGTGGAGTGGGGGCGTGGCCTCAGGCTGCGCCACCGTTGGCTGCAAGGAGATGGGGGGCGTGGCCTCGGCAAGGTGTGGCGGCTGGGAGGGTGGGGCCTGGGGTCCGGCGTCCGATTGGCCGGTTTGGTTTCCAGCCTCCAGTTCGTTCCCTGTACAGGGAGAGAGACACACACATACTCGTGAAGCACAACGTAACATTTCAAATCAAACAACCCCCAGTTTAACACGTAGGATTTCACGACCAAAATCATCCATAATATAGATTTTTTTGGGGTTAGATTGCGTGAATATATAAATGTGCCGTTAAACCCGCCACCACTCGACAAAGCCAATTAGTAAGGTTTGTCACGTAAACAGAACAGAACAACCCCAGCTTGGCCGGAACAATCCCGGTGTCAAAAAATGCATTCCGGCGTTTCCACATGCATAGGGTGGGACTACTAGAGTAGTGGGCAGGGTTGGTTATCGGAGGAGTGGGCCAGGACGTAATGAGCAGAAAGCAGGCAGGGCCGATATCATGAAGAGACCACTCACTGTGAGGGTTGTGCTAGATATAGTGGGCTTTGCGATTGAAGAGTGAACAGGGTTGATGGAGGAAAGAGTTGCCAGCTTACCATGTGTCCCCGTTTAGCATCCTAAAAACGCGGTACCCTTGCCCAAAGCTAACAAAGACATAAGGCTCACCAAGGATTGAGGGATTCCAACATCAACAATTTTAAATAGCATCTCAGGATGCTTTACAAATGAAATTATCAGTGTAGAAAGTGGAGTGTGGGGGTGGAGGTCAGGGCACAGAAGCGGGGGAAAGAGAGATTGACACTGGGGCACAGCCAAATGCAAAAGCAACTGGGGCCCTGCACAAATATCAATAGGCCCCAGAGGGAGGGAGCCGGGACAGGAATATGAGCATCAACGAGTCTTGGGGCGTCTTCATGAGGGCAATTCTAGAGCCCCTCACGCGTAGAAGTGGACAAGCATGATGCTTGTCATCCCACCCCATTGCGTGCCATTTTAGCTTTAATGCACAATTACTAACAGCACTCGCTCTGGAAGTTTGTCCACCAGGTTAACAGATGCATATTTGACAAGTCCACGCTCAGGCCATTTCCTTTATTTCACAGCCTCTCTATGAAATGAATGCCCAGTTTCTGTACAGCATTCTGGGATGTGGGCGCAATTACACCCTATATAAATCCACATAGTACAGTATTCCCACCCATAGGTGTGCACTTGTGTATGCTGGGTCGTCCAGTATAAGTGCAAATACTATGCACAAAAGTTGATTTGTAGATGGCAAAAAGTACTCATGTGACGATAAGCTCGGTCATGCCAGCATCCTTTTCATGCTACATAACGTCACCATACTTTGTGCACCATGCACAACAGCATTGAGGCCACTACGATTTAAAATTGTCACTGTACAATTTTCGGTAGCAGTAGGACAATGAAATAACTGTACACTGGTTTAAACCTTGTTACGAATCATCAGTACAGTACAGCCATCATTCTCTGTTCAGTTTCTCATCATTCATATGGTGTTGGGATACTCTTCTGTTGAAGGGAATTGTGAAAAACACTACTCAGCATTTGACAACTGCTGTCCTCAAGCAACAACAAAAGGTGGGGGGAGAGGCAATGTTAACAACAATGAACAGAATATCTGGAAGATAATAAAAAGCACAGTGAGGAGCTGTGGCCAGGGGCGGAGGGGGGCAGTGGGTTAGAGTTGGGTTGGAATCTAACCACTCCTGTCTGTCAACCCAGACTAACCAAGTTTCCTCCGCCAGCCCTCACCCAATGGACTTGGCCGCAATGCATCATTCCGAGTGTATGTCTGTGTGTGTCTATGACGACCTGAAATCTTTCCTAGTGTATCAACTCGGAGAATCTAAGCAGTGCGAGCCTATAAAGTACCTGGATGGGTGACGACCATGCAAAAAGCAGGTGTTCATAGGGCTTGCGGGGCACCATGTTGATCCATTTTTAAACTGTACTCCTATGATTTTAGGTCTATGTTCTCTGCTTTCACTAACCCGCATTCACCAGCATGGTGAAGTATGATCAAATAACCCCCACCAACAGGCAGAAGTGCAGAATGACCTTCATTCAGCAGGGGATTGAAAAAAGGACCGTACATATACACATATATACATATGCATATGTATGCATATGTATATATGTATACACTATGTATATATGCATATATATATATATACATGATGACACTACGATTAGGACAGTAGGCTATGAGTCTGGAGACCTGGTGTTAATTTCCGACCGTGGACAGCAGTGTTTCAACCTATCATATTTCCTCCCGAGGTTTACTCAGTCTTAAATGAGTACCTGAGGCAGTGAGGAAACCTTGCCACTGGGGAGATGAAGGTGGTTGGGTGTGGTGCTGACCAAATTACCCCCCTGTGTGCCGTTTCAGATTTTAAATAGGTGCTCACTAACAGCACTTTCCCAGTGGTCTAAATGGCTATAAAGGGGCTCTTTATGTTTGTATTGATGTGTGCTAGAGTTTGCATGCATCTATCAATAACTTGAGCCTTGTTAATCCACAGCACCTGGATCTGTCCAGTGAGTTTGTACCAACGAGTAAAAATATATCTAGCCTGGCACGAGTGCTGTGATGAAAATTCCATCATCTACATGGGGAACAGCAGTTATTGACTGCGCGCGTGCACCGGTATGCATTTGGGTATACAAAGAGTGTGTGAGTGTACATGCATAAGTGGGGAGCAGTGATGCAGTGGTCAGTGCACTGCACTACAAACTTGGCCATCAGTCAGAATCTCGGCTTCAGCTAATATCGGTGCCAAATGTTTTTTTGCCGGTATTAGCCCTCCGTGAGGTTGACTCAGCCTTAAAGGAGTACCCAGTGCGGTGTGTAAACAACAGCATGGGAGAGATAAAGTCAATCAGTAGTGTGCTGGATACACCACCACAGCATTTTTTCCCCAACAGCCTAAAGATAATAAGAATTTAGACTTGTAATACGTAGTTTTTGCTCGTTCTCAAAGACCGAGAACAACTCAGCGGCACAAGGAACCACAGACAAGCGATAAGGTAGCCAGGCGGCACCAACAATGCTCCATGGTTCTCTATATATCAAGATGTTTTCGGCCAATTAATGAGAGTTCCTACACAAAAGGAGGAAACCACAGTTCCCGGAGAAAATCCACACATGCGAGGGAGGAACCACTCTATCCCCATATGGATGGAAACAGATGGAGATGAATCCACTTGCTGTACTGCCATTTCCCTTCAAGCCAGGGTATGGCAACTTTGATGCTCACGGGAAGTGAGTTTCACGATATTGGTGTGTTCTCCCAACCCTCCTCTTCAGTGCTGGATTACAGGCGTGCACTATTACCGCCCCGCCCGGCTACAGGAAGATCTTTGTCTTTGTACATGTGAAGTACCGGTGAGGACGCTTGACACCGAGGTGGAGGCACACGTGTATTTATTTTACAGTACAACAGTGGGCATATAACACTCGAGGGGGTATCGGCCCCCTCACCCGTATAACTGGGAATACACCCCTAGCTATCCCTGTCCTACCCCCGAGTCCTCCACTAACGGGCTAGGGGAGGCTATCTGGCCCGACACTGGTAAGTCGGGCCCGGTACCCGGAGTCCCAGACCAGCTCTTACAAGAGCACCGGCTCTGGCTTTCGGGACCACGCCGCTGGCTCAGTCCTGTTCGGCCCTGATAAGGACATCGAACTAGGGGAGTCCAGGGCTCTATCTAAGACGTCTTCAGTCTTCTCTGGTTAGCTTTTAACTCTACTCCCGAGCCCTTTGATACATCCCCTTTTATACCCAACCCCTCCCTGAGGGGTGGGGCCCCGGGGGATCATAACGTTCGAACCAGCGCCCCCCAGGGTGCCTGGCTCGGACGTCGTAGAGGGCACCTCCCCGTGCACTTACGTAGCCCCGCCCACTGTGTTTGTTTGCCATAGACTGCCATGCATAACGGCTCTCTCTCTAACACCCCTACACATGTGTAAGTGCGCGTGCAAAGCTGAAGTTAACCGATGCAACCTTCCTGCACTTAACTTTGCTTTGTGCAAATATCGCGCAACATCCTAGGTTAAACACTGGGTGAATGTTTATGTATGATAAAGTAGAGGCCAAGGCTCATCCCTGCCCTCCCCTCTTGCCTTGGCAAGCTGGCCCGACCAAGAGCCTTACAGGGAATTTATGCAAAGAAAGGTGCTTACTCAGCTACATATACAAATCTTAAAAAAACGACTAATTAATCTATAAATTGATGTTTTAACTTGATTAAATCATAAAGACAAGTTACATATCTTGGTAACAGTGTTCTCAATACATATATCTACACTGTTATGCATAAAAAGTCGGCCATGTTGAAATTAGCATTGCCATGATGGCCACATGACCATATCCAGCCAAATCGGTGCTTGATGCATTCGCAACAAGAAAACAATTTCAAAATCCCAATGAAACTTTCTCCAGTGTTGCAGCCTTTGTTAAGGGAGCAACACAGATAACAACACTTTTGCAAGCAACATTAATCATCAATCCCATCAACAGTCGTAGGGCCTCCTTGGCTGTCAACTCTCTCCACTTTTGTCTGCCCTTAGTAGACTTTGGGTAATCCTCTCCAATGTTATTGCAGGTAAAATGCATAGTTGAACTTTAGTTGCAGTGCATGCATACATGCATGTGTGTGTGTGCGTGCGCACCCTGTGCAGTTTCATTGAAGCCGCAGAGGGAGCAGAGCGCACGGACCCAGGCCACCATCTCCTCCTCGTTCTCGGCCACCAGGTAGAAGGTGCGTGCTTCCGTGCGTACGTCAAACACAAAGCTGCCCTTAGCGCCATCCTGCACACACACACACAATGTTGTGAGTGCGTGCCGTGTGCAATTGTGAATACATGGGTGCGTGCATCCTTCCCCCCCTAGGCCTCACACTCCCAGAGTACCTGTGACCTCCTCTGCGTCTCACACGCTCTTATGCCCCCCTCTCTCCACGTCCACTTGATTCCTCATGACGTCTCTACCTCTCACACTCCTGTCTCCCCCAGAACACCCCATTACGCCTCCCCGTGCTGTCCACGACCCCTGTAACCCTTTTTGCTCCCCAGACCTCCAGTGCCCCCGCTCCACCTTGCTGAAGGCGAGGCCAGAGTCGACCTGCAGGCAGGCGGAGAGGGGGATGGTACGGATCGGCTTGCGTGCGCGGTCATTGCGGAAATACAGCAGCTCCTCCTGGCGCAGTACGAACCAGCGGCGCCGCCACGCCTGGCTCGGGGACATGGGGGTGATACAGGGGACACATGATGGGACATGGGGGAGGGACGGATGGGGAGACACGGTGGGGTGGCATGGGGGGGGGCACAGACAGGGGGGGGGGGCACAGGCAGGGGGGATGTGGTGGGGACATAGGGGACAAGATGGGAATTCGAGGGGGGGGTCAATACAGGGGACGACATGGAGGGGATGCAGAGGGGACACAGGGGGGGGGGACATGGTGGGGGGGGGGGGCACAGAGGGGGGGTACAGGCAGACAGACACAGGAAGACGCAGATAAACACGGGTTCATGGGAAGATAGAAGGGACAAGCAAACACAGGGGTAGGGGGAGGACACCGGGAGACATGGAGGGAGGCGGCAGTGAATGCGGGCACACGACAAGGCATTCAGATATACCATACATATGCAGAACTCAGATCCACTGCCATGGAGAATTATCGATAACAAATTGAAAAGACCTCTGGTCGTCTCGCACTGTCAAAGTTAAATATATTTTAGTTTGTTGCTCCAGCGGCTATCCCAAGTTAAGATTATCCATTCAAACTTGTTAAAAAGAACGTGAGATAGGTTTATACCTTCTGAATCTCATCAACAGCCATGGTTATACACATTTATGATATGTACAAATGTAAATATATGCACATGATCACAAGCACAATTAAACACACTTTTACATAAACACCTACTTGCACGCGTTACATGTATCACACACCAACATACACAGATAAGCACAAACAAGCACACACATGCAAGAACATGAAGACAAAGCTCCCCTTATAGCCTTATCACACTTTGGGCGGAAATTGCTGCTATTGGACACCTATGAAGGTCAGCACAGCACACGAGGGATGGGTGGCCAGCACCATGCCGAGCCACCTTTGTGTCGTACCAATTTTTACATACAGCACCGGGTAGATATTTGAGGCTGAGTCGACCTAGGGGAGGCCCAGGACCGTTTCGAATAATTGCCACCGGTCTTGGGCGTGAGCTGGAATCGAACTCGGGTTGCCGGTTTGTAGCTCAGCGCGATAACCATTGCACCACCAAGAACACACACACATACACTTGTACACACTCACATCCATAAACACATACATACTTGTACACAATAGCCTCCATACACACATGTACACGCTCGCATCCATGCACACACACACACACACTTGTACGAAAACTCTCATCCATGCACACGCACTATAGATTTCTCACTAAGCTGCCTCAACCGAAATAAATTATTCAGAGAGCAGAGCGGCTTAATTTACACGCGTGCACACACACTCACATCCGTGCTTGCACGCATCCACAATCATACACTTCAATGCACACAAAAACCACATCAGAACACGCACACACAAATGCATATGTTCACGCAAACACAAAAACACAACACGTGCATTCGCATTTTTTATAAACGCAAATACACAATACATACGCACACACAATGCAACCCTTATTCAGAGCTTCAGAGCTAAAACGCTAATCGGTGGTGATGTCAGCATTGCACTTCTGCCAAATTTTGTACAAAACAAGGCCACATGTAGTGATGGAGCCTTGCTGACATGGGGGGGGGGGTATAGGACAGACCCAGGCAAAATGGGCAGACAGATAGAATCCAAGCCAAATGTGTTCCCGTGCCCCCTGCCACTGTCACTCGATATCTTTTAACTGCGCAACCGCTCTGCCCGATCTTGTGAACGTTGCTCCTCTGCCTACTTTTGTTGCTGGAGGGTGGTTGCCACCATCCACCCAGTATCATCCTTCACGAGCCTCCTCCACACACACAGGCCGGTCTTGACATTGCTGATACTCGTGTCGGTAAAGCCATTCTGCTCCAGGTCCCCCTATCCCACTTCCTGCCCTCTATTCTCTAACCAATATAGGGCCTGTTTAGCTCACTTTATCCAGCAAATCAGAAGCTGCTCGGGCATGCGGTGGCTGGGATATGGGCTACATGACCCAGCCATACAATTTGTACCTGCAGGAGTCAACCAGAAACCCTTATGTTTCACACATGGTCAGACATGGATAGACCCAAGGACGGAGCAAAGGCCAGCCTGTGGAAAACTTGGCAAAAGCACAGCTGTTAATATACACAAGGAACCACGTCGCACATATCTCGTACCAAAGATCCCCCGAATAGCCTTTATAGGCTGTTCGGGCAAGTGCTGTTAGTGGGCACCTATTAAGGCCAGCATGGCTTACGAGTTATTGATGTGGCCAGCAACACGACCAGCTGCCTTTATTTCTACAGTGCCGATGCTTATGCACTGCACCGGATACTTATTATAAGCCGAGTCAATTAAGGGGCAGCTCAGGACCGGTTCAGATATTTGCCAATGTTGTTGGCCATAACGATGAGCGCGCACACAGGCATAAATCACCAACATGTCATCTACGCCTACTGCCAAGACGCATGCACAATGGACTCAACAGCCACGGAACAAAAAGTTACTGTCATAAATGTCAAGCGTCTCCACAGTCTGTTGAGCATTGAACTGTACCCGCTTTGGCAGTTCCGAGCCACTGGTGAAAACTTCACATTCCTATTACCCCTGACAGGGATGGTGATGATGCTGACGATGGTTATGATGATGATCCTGGTGATAACTGTGATAACAATGAAGATCATGATAATGATCATGATGATGACCGTGACGATGATCGATAATGGTTACGATGTTGATGGGAAGGAATAAACCTGTCTGAAATTTGAACTCGCAACCTTAAGATCGTGAAATGAGTACATAATAATCATATTTTTTATTTATATAGCATCTAAATGCAACTGCATCTCCTAAATAATAAACATCGATAATGACTACGAGAACACATCTAATAAGTATAGGCAATTGGTAGTCACTAATGTAAATATAAATATTTTGGACAGGCTAGAAAGCTACAATTTGGCATAAGTATAGTAGAGGTTATAGTTATAGCTAGAAAAATCTGAAACTGAGAATTTTCTAATTTGGACACCCACAATCAGGGTTGCGATTTCCGCATGGAAAATGCGGAAGGAGGGTTCAAATTTTCCCGCATTTTTGCTAAAGTCAACCGCAAACGGTGGAAAGACAACTCCTATGACCGCGCGCTTTTAACAACACGTTAATGCGTTCTATTGGAAAGGATACATCATGTACATGTGCTCGTAATCACGGCTCCGCATTTGAATAAAGTATGTGGTTCTTGTGCGGAAATGCGGAAATCATATATTCATTCCAATCAGTAACTCAAAGCCCTACGTGATGCTGGGCCTTGCATGTATCCTTTCCAATAGAACGCATTAACGTGTTGTTAAAAGCGCGCGGTCATAGGAGTAGTCTTTCCACCGTTTGCGGTTGACTTTAGCAAAAATGCGGGAAAATTTGAACCCTCCTTCCGCATTTTCCATGCGGAAATCGCAACCCTGCCCACAATATTTGGCCCAGATATTGACCGATTTGAATCATAGGGAATCATCAGCCTAAAGTTATCTATTTCCCTACGTTAAGTGCTAGACTCTTACAAACATAAGAACTCCATTACCATCATCATAAAATAAAACCACTTCTTTTAGAGTGTGATGCTAAAACTGACAGAATGCGAACAAGGTTCACTACCAGTCACTAGTGCATTTGACTGTTAATGTACAGGTTCGACACAATGTGTTTACGGTTACTAATAACCATGCAGATTCCCCCAGCTATGGATTCGAGGGGCTTGTGCTGTTAGAATTCACCTATAAGGCCCCACGATTCCCTTATATACTAGCAATCACCTATCAGGCCCCATTATTCCCTTACATTTAATTTAGATAAAAATGTACAGCCCTTTGTTCAATCTCCATGTTGTCAGCCATCGGGGTTGTTTGACCACATTTCACCACGCTGGTCAGTTAAGGATTGTTGAGAACGTAGAGGTGCCCAATACTGGTTCAGATATAATTAACAATTGATGACAGCCATGGACAGGAATTGGATTCAGGTCCAAAGAGGAGTGTGCTAACCACTGCACCACCACTCCCCTAACACATTCCAATACTTTGCAACACACATGCACATACTTGAAAGCTGACCCCTAAGGCAAGCACAAACACTTCTTTACACACCCCAACGCACACCTGCTAGATACACCTACATAAATTGAATTATACGTCGTATAGCCTATACAGGTTGTTGTGGCAAGCACTGTTAGCAAGCACCTATGAAGGCAGGCACATCACATAAGCTGATGTAGCCAGGACCACGCCTGCCCCCCTTTGTCTTCCCAGTGATGATGTTTACACAATGCATCATGGCTGAATTATCCTAGAGAGGGCACGTTCAAAATCTCACCACTGATGTTGGCCGTGAGCAAAAATCGAACTCAGGTCACCGGGTTCATTGAAGTGTACTAACTACTGCACTACCGCTTCCTTACAGTCACACACACCTACATCCATACATCAGCCACCATTTACCACTAAGTCGTGGCGACGTCAACTCAGCACTTGTGTCAGACTAGGTGCACTGAGGCCACCTGAAGTGTCCAAGGCTCACAGGTAAGTCATGAAACAACCCCAGTTGTTATAGGTTCACTGTCTGGCAGATGCACCTTCTGCATTCCCCACTGTACCAACTTGTATGCGTTTCATCTGCCCAGTGCTGTACCCCCTGTTGTGAGCGTTGTTCCTCCCTCGTTGTCGCTGGAGGACAGCTGCCTCTATCCAGTTGTGTCCTTTATGAGCCTCCTCCACAGTGGCCAACCTTGACACTGCTGGTACGTCATCGGCAAGTCAACACCTCTCCAGGTCCTCCTGCATCACCATAATCTCAACGCTTCTCTAGCCTGTGCCATGCTGTTTTACTCGGAATATTCAGCTAAACAAAAGCAGCTTGGGTATGTGGTGGATGGGCATGTGGGTTACATGACCCAGCCTCGCCTGCCGGAGGCTCACTCATGAGAGAATGTCAAGATCTTCCGAGGATATGTGAGATACTCGCACAATACAGTCTCGATAAACCCTCGATGGATTGTAGGCACGCCAACCTGCATTTTTTTAAAGCCACATTTAGCAAGTGTTAAGGAGTGATTGTGTGAAGTAAGACGTGAGCATTCATGATGAGGACACTGCCCATGTGTGAAAAGTCTGCCCCCTCTACCACCACCCAATTACTCAAGAAGAGATGAGGGGGTGGAGTGCCCGATTACATATATGATGTACTATTGTACCCAGAGGCACTGTGTTTTGTTTTGGTTAGGCGTAAGCTACAGATAGGTTCAGCAGCACTGTACTCCAACACCTTTTCAGAAGAGCAATTACCAAGTCATCAGCATGCATACTATCGTGGTTGCTCATTAGGAGACATTCCTAAACCTCACAAGGACATTGTTGAACATTTTTTTTTAAACTATTGTTTTATTTTACCAGGGAAGGCCCACCGAGCTATATCGCTTTTTTTTCAGAAGCGACCTGGCCACAAATGATAGCCCAAAGAAGTTACGTATCACGTGCAAATTTATAGCAGGCAAATACTCTAAAGGCACGTTTATAAATGTGGAGGGGAAAACCGGAGGACCAGGATAAAAATCCACGCGACCACGGGGAGAACATGCAAACTCCAAATATACAGGCGTCAGGGTCAGGATCTCACCACCCACGACCTCCTGTATACCAGGCGAGGTAGTTAACATCTCACCACCGTGGCGCCAATTGTATCAGTATCAGATTTGAACTCCTCTGGTACAGCAATGGCCATTTTCGGTGTTGGCCCCAGATGATATTCCTGTTGTCGTACTCCAAAGGTCAACAGGGAAAGACTCCCGGACTTCTGGCCACGCAGCTTCACCGGTCCTGCCCGTCACCACCATGAAGGTCCTTAATGATCATGAACAGAAAAGGGTTCAGAGACCCCATAATCACGGAGAACAAGCCAAGAAGCCCTAGCCTCCACAAACACATTCACTCCAAACCCTTACGCACACTCACCTTTGCACATAGATAAACACAATCGCATCAACACCGTATCAACTTACACAAGCCTCTCACACACATACAACGAGTACACTGTACTGCTAACACTTATGCCACATGTCAGCCCCTTCCACAAAGACAAAAATCCCCCCTATAGCCTGTAACAGACTGTTGGGGTAAGCGCTGTTAGCGAGCACCTATGAAGGCCGGCACGGCACACGAGGGGGTGGGTGGCCAACACCACGCCCGGCCGCCTTTGTCTCCCCAGTGGCGATGTTTACACACCGCATCAGGTACTCGTTTGAGGCTGAGTTGACCTTGGGGAGGCCCAGGGACCGGTTCAGATAATCATCACTGGTGTTGGCCGTGAGTGGGAATCGAACCTGGATGGCCAAGTTCATAGCGCAGTGTGCTAACCGCGACACCACCGCTCCCCACACATTTATACTCACACCATTACACACACTACACACACCCTTAAACACCATTACACACACACACGACTCACACACACCCTTATATACACACACACTACTCACTCACACCATTACACACACACTACACACTCACACCATTACACACACACACTACTCACACACACCATTACACACACACACCATTACACACACACACTACACACTCACACCATTACACACACACACTACACTCTCACACACACCCTTACCAAACTCTACACACACTACTCACACCCTTACCAAACCCTACACACACACACACTACTCACACACACCATTACACATACACACCACACACACACACACTAAACACTCACACCATTACACACACACTACACACTCACACCATTACACACACACACTACACACCATTACACACACACTACACACCATTACACACACACACTACACACTCACACCATTACACACACACACTACACACACTACTCACACTCTTACCAAACCCTATACACACACACAACCTTACCAAACCCTACACACACATACACGATGCACAGTGTCCAAATCCTTATACACTTGCAGTATGAAGCCTATGCTGTGATGTAAACAACCATAACAAGTGCTCACATATGTAGTGAACAGTAATCCCTTACACTAATCTTACACACCAACACATAGGCTACCTTTGTACACACTACCCTCACACACCTACATACGCACACTCACGGACTATACAATATACTGTGGTATAAATAACACCCTTACTCAAAGAAATAGATCCCCCGCCTGTAACAGACTGTTGGGGAAAGTGATGTTAGTGAACACCTATGAAGGCCGCCTTTGTCTTCCCAGTACTGTACTAATTTGAGGTCGAATCGACTTAGGAGTGACCCAGGGCCGGTTCAGAACACCCCGACACACACACCCTCACACACGAACACCCTCACACCTAACACCCTCATGCACCTAACACCCTCATGCATCCTCACACACACACCCCCACACCCTCACACCCACACACCCTCACACTCACACACCCTCACACACCTCACACACACCCTCACACACACACCCTCACACACACACCCTCACACACACACCCTCACACACACACCCTCACACACACACCCTCACACACCCACACACACACCCTCACACACACACCCTCACACACACACCCTCACACACACACCCTCACACACACACCCTCACACACACACCCTCACACACACACCCTCACACACACCCACACACACACCCTCACACCCTCTCACACACACCCTCACACACACAACCCACACACACAACTCTCACACACACACACCCTCACCACACACACATACCATCACACTCACACACCCTCACACACCCTCACACTCACACACCTCACACACACACGCCCTCACACTCACACGCCCTCACACTCACACACCCTCACACACACACGCCCTCACACTCACACACCCTCACACACACAGACCCTCACACTCACACACCCTCACACACTCACACCCTCACACACCCTCACACACTCACACACCCTCACACTCACACACCCTCACACACTCACACCCTCACACACTCACACACCCTCACACAAAGATAAAGACAAAGATCCCCCGTATAGCCTGAACAGACTGTAGGGGCAAGTGCTGTTAGCGAGCACCTATGAAGGCCGGAACGGTACACGAGGGGGTGGGTGGCCAGCACCACGCCCGACCGCCTTTGTCTCCCTAGTGGCGATGTTTACACACCGCACCAGGTACTCATTTAAGGCTGAGTCGACCTAGGGGAGGCCCAGGACCGGTTCAGATAATCGTCACTGGTGTTAGCCGTGAGCGGGAATCGAACCCTCACACTCACACACCCTCACACACTCACTCACACACACAGACCCTCACACTCACACACCCTCACACACTCACACCCTCACACACTCACACACCCTCACACACACTCACACCCTCACACACTCACACCCTCACACACTCACACCCTCACACACTCACACCCTCACACACTCACACACCCTCACATACTCTCGCATCGAGGCACTCACAAATGGCCGGCGTAACTTCCTCTCGGGGGGAGACTTGATGAGCCACCCGCAGCACACCACGCCGCCGTCTCTCTCCATCTCCGGCGCTTCCCTCTCCCCCCTCTGTATCTCCCTCCCTCTGTATCTCCCTCCCCCTGTATCTCCCCCTCTGTATCTCCCCCTGTATCTCCCAACCTCTCTCCCTCACGGCCCCCCTTGGGGGACCCGGCTTGGGGGTCCGGGACTCTGGAGGCCCGGGAGGAAGTCTCCCTCCATGAGCAGAGAGACACACACAGGGAGGGGAAGGCGGCGGAGAGGGAGGAGAGATGGAGATGAGGGGAGGGGGAGGAGAGATGGAGATGAGGGGAGGGGGGAGATGAAGGTGAGGGGAGGGGAAGGAGGAGGAGAGATGGAGGGGAGGGGGGAGATGGAGGTGAGGGGAGGGGAAGGAGGAGGAGAGATGGAGGGGAGGGGGGAGAGATGGAGATGAGGGGGAGATGGAGGTGAGGGGAGGGGAAGGAGGAGGAGAGATGGAGGGGAGGGGAGGGGGGAGAGATGGAGATGAGGGGGGCGATGGAGGTGAGGGGAGGGGAAGGAGGAGGAGAGATGGAGGGTAGGGGGGAGGAGAGATGGAGGGGAGGGGAGGGGGGAGAAATGGAGATGAGGGGGAGATGGAGGTGAGGGGAGGGGAAGGAGGGGGAGAGATGGAGGGGAGGGGGGAGGAGAGATGGAGGGGAGGGGGGATGAGAGATGGAGGTGGAGGGGAGGGGGAGGAGAGATGGAGAGGAGGGGAGGGGGAGGAGAGATGGAGATGAGGGGAGGGGAAGGAGGAGGAGAGATGGAGGGGAGGAGAGGGGGGAGAGATGGAGATGAGGGGAGGGGGGAGAGATGGAGATGAGGGGAGGGGGGAGATGGAGGTGAGGGGAGGGGGGGAGATGGAGATGAGGGGAGGGGGGGGGATGGAGATGAGGGGAGGGGCTGAGAGATGGAGATGAGGGGAGGGGGGGAGAGATGGAGATGAGGGGGGGGGGGAGATGGAGATGAGGGAGGGGGAGATGGAGGTGAGGGGAGAGGGAGGAGATATGGAGGTGAGGGGAGGGGGAGAGATGGAGATGGGGGAGGGGAAGGAGGAGGAAAGATGGAGGGGAGGGGGGAGGAGAGATGGAGGGGAGGGGGAGGAGATATGGAGGGGAGGGGAGGGGGAGAGATGGAGATGAGGGGAGGGGGGGAGATGGAGATGAGGGGAGGGGGGGAGATGGAGATGAGGGGAGGGGGGGGGGAGATGGAGATGAGGGGAGGGGGGAGATGGAGGTGAGGGGAGGGGGGGAGATGGAGATGAGGGGAGGGGGGGAGATGGAGATGAGGGGAGGGGGAGAGATGGAGATGAGGGGAGGGGGGGGAGATGGAGATGAGGGGAGGGGGGAGATGGAGGTGAGGGAAGGGGGAGAGATGGAGATGGGGGAGGGGAAGGAGGAGGAAAGATGGAGGGGAGGGGGGAGGAGAGATGGAGGGGAGGGGGAGGAGATATGGAGGGGAGGGGAGGGGGAGAGATGGAGATGAGGGGAGGGGGGGAGATGGAGATGAGGGGAGGGGGGGGGGAGATGGAGATGAGGGGAGGGGGGAGATGGAGGTGAGGGGAGGGGGGGAGATGGAGATGAGGGGAGGGGGGGAGATGGAGATGAGGGGAGGGGGAGAGATGGAGATGAGGGGAGGGGGGGGAGATGGAGATGAGGGGAGGGGGGAGATGGAGGTGAGGGGAGAGGGAGGAGATATGGAGGTGAGGGGAGGGGGAGAGATGGAGATGGGGGAGGGGAAGGAGGAGGAAAGATGGAGGGGAGGGGGGAGGAGAGATGGAGGGGAGGGGGAGGAGATATGGAGGTGAGGGGAGGGGAAGAGATGGAGATGAGGGGAGGGGAAGGAGGAGGAGAGATGGAGGGGAGGGGGGAGGAGAGATGGAGGGGAGGGGAGGGGGAGGAGAGATGGAGGGGAGGGGGAGAGATGGAGATGAGGGGAGGGGGGGAGATGGAGATGAGGGGAGGGGGGGAGATGGAGATGAGGGGAGGGGGGGAGATGGAGATGAGGGGAGGGGGGAGATGGAGGTGAGGGGAGAGGGAGGAGATATGGAGGTGAAGGGAGGGGGAGAGATGGAGATGAGGGGAGGGGAAGGAGGAGGATAGATGGAGGGGAGGGGGGAGGAGAGATGGAGGGGAGGGGAGGGGGAGGAGAGATGGAGGGGAGAGGGAGAGATGGAGATGAGGGGAGGGGGAAGATGGAGGTGAGGGGAGGGGGGAGATGGAGATGAGGGGAGGGGGGGGGAGATGGAGATGAGGGGAGGGGGAGAGATGGAGATGAGGGGAGGGGGGGGGAGATGGAGATGAGGGAGGGGGGAGATGGAGATGAGGGGAGGGGGGAGATGGAGGTGAGGGGAGAGGGAGGAGATATGGAGGTGAGGGGAGGGGGAGAGATGGAGGTGGGGGGAGGGGGTGGAGGAGGAGCGAAGCGGTAAACGGGAGAGATGGGAGGAGAGATGTGGATAGCGAGGCGAGGGAAACGAGGCTGGATGGCTGAGATGGGGAGGGGACGGGCAGGAGAGAGGGAAGAGCGAGACGAGAGGAAATACTAAAAAGGGGTGGGGGGGGGGATAAACCATGTAAGGGAGAGAGGAGGTATGGAGGGGGGAGTGGCGGAGAGATGAGAGAGTATGGAAGGATAGTGTGACAGATGTGCAGAGGAGGGAGAGGTTTCAGAAGCTTGACGAACAGAGGGAGGGCAGGAGACATCAATGCCGGATCGAGTGTTCACGAAGAGATGAAGTGAGTGACTGAAGGAGTCGCCAGGTAGTGGGGGGGGGGGCTAGAGATGGTAAACCAGGGGAATCGAGAGGCTCGAAACGGAACTCGGCGAGAGGAAGAGCTACGACAGGGGGGGGGAGGAAATGAGTCTGCGAAGAAAGAGAGAAGCGGGGACACGAGCGGATATCCAAGAGGGAGTTTTGTTTCGGACGTGAGAGACCGCGACAGCCACAGCAGAGAAGCACAGAGGTAGAGCCAGGGAGGGAGAAGAGAGAGAGAGAGATTGGAGGCAGGGGATCAGATGAGAAAGAGAGACGGAGAGCATTGAGATAGGAGTGCGAGACAGAAACAGATGGGAGAAGAGCGAAGTGACACACAACACACAGCGGCATGGAGACAGTAAGAGAGAAGCCGCTGATAACAGTAAACACAGCGCACACTCAGATAGGGAAACACACGGGAAGAGGCACCCCGACACAGACAAGACAAATGCACACGGACACAAACGCACAGAGACACGTAAGCTTGGCAACACGATTGCATGCAACCGAATCGCCCGCATGTGGACGTCTCTGCAACCGATTGCGTGCCCGTTATTCCATCGCGTACCGCACACACACACGGCAAACTATGACTGGTTGGTGGTCACCATACTCGTCGGTTTTTTTCGGTAAAGTCACGTAGGTGAAATATAAATAATAAAAATTAATAATAATAAATAATATAAAAAATTATAGAAATAAAATAATAAATCACGACGTTTCGGAGGCAACACAAGCTTCCGCCTTCAGGTGGAACCATCACAGCACAATTGCTGTATCTTGATATAAATTTTTATATTATTTTATTATTATTTATTATTGATTTTTTACCTACGTGACTTTACCTTGCAGTCACGAAAACTTCAAATCTGGTGGTCACCAATTCTGCGAATGAGCGGTCTAATTTCCTTACCGCGCAATCACGCGCTCAGATGCGGACAAAGCAGTCGCGGGCGATCGTGTTGCCCGGTTTCGAGAACGAAGATTTGGTTGCGCGACTGTGTCGCTCAGGTGTGGTTCCGGATTCAGACTAACTCATCACAATACCAGTCCTCCGGTTTCTCCCCCTCCACATTCAGAGTGTCTGCTATGAATGTCCACACGGCGACGAAGCCACTTCGTCGGGCTATCATTTGTGATGGCCGGGTCGGCCTCTGAAAAGGAGCTACCACCTGTGTCAAATAATAAAAAAAAGTGTCGTTCGAGTTTATACCCGTAGCGTTGGGGTGAAGCTGAAGGGTTGCTGATCACCTCCAACTCCAACAAACCTTTTTTTTCTATTTTTCTTTCGACCTCTTAACGTGCGTTTTGTTTGCCAGGGAACCGATGCCGTTGTTTGACGAACGGCGATTCAAGAGCCTCTTAGCTCACAGGGGACTTCAAAAACAGGACCCTGCGGGGTGGGCTGGTATGAACGAATAACCAAAGAATATTAACAATGTATTATTACACTTGTTTAGCCAGGAAAGCCCCACGGAGTCAAAAGGTTTTTGTAGGGTCCTGCCAAGTGTTTGCAGTAGGGGGCGATGTTGCTACACCTAATCGGACGATACGAAGGGAGAGATTGAGGCCTAGTTCTAGGCTTAAGGCCTAGCTGTAGGCTTTAGGGTGCTGTGAGTTAATGTTTAATTTAAATGTTTTAATGATTTATGTAAAAGCTTTAAATTTAAATGTTTCTATTTAAAAACATGAGGGAATGTAACATTGTTAAACATTAACTCCCTTTCACACACGCGGGGGTACGATACGAAGGGAGAGTTTCAGGCCTAGTTCTAGGCTTTAGGCCTAGCTGTAGGCTTTACGCCGCCGTGAGTTAATTTTTAATTGAAATGTTTTAATTATTAATGTAAAAGCTTTAAATTTAAATGTTTCTATTTAAAAACATGAGGGAATGTAACATTGTTAAACATTAACTCCCTTTCACACACGCGGGGGTACGATACGAAGGGAGAGTTTCAGGCCTAGTTCTAGGCTTTAGGCCTAGTTGTAGGCTTTAGGGCGCTGTGAGTTTTTTTTTTTAATTTCAAAGTTTTAATTAAACTATCTCAGGGAATTATAAGGGAATGTTACACGTGTTTAGCCAGGAAAGCCTCATTAATTTAAATGTTTTAATTAAAAGCTATCTGAGGGAATTATAAGGGAATGTTACACTTGTTTAGCCAGGATAGCGTCACTGAGTCTAAAGGTTTTTGTAAGGTCATGCCAAGTGTTTGCAGTAGGGGGCGATGTTGCTACACGGACGGACGGACGGACAAACGGACTGACGATATAATCTATTGGTGTCTGGTCCACTTCGTTCCTACCAGTATTAACTAAACAATGTAAAACTGAAGACGAGCGGCGCGTTTGCCTCCAAAGTTCGCACCAAATGTCGCTCTTGCTCCGCCGCTGCTGTTCCTCTAGTAGTAATGAGGAGCGAGCTGCATGTGCACGTGGTGATGATCCGAACCGTGTGCGGCTCGTGGTGACTTGCAGCACGGAATGCACAACTTAGACCAATTAATACTCTTTGGTTCTTTTGGTAAAGTCACGCAGGTAGAAAAAAAATAGATCACGACGTTTCGATCGCAACACCGGCAATCGTCATTAGGTGGGACAACCACAGCAAGAAAAAATTGTGGTTGTCCCACCTGATGACGATTGCTTGTGTTGCGATCGAAACGTCGTGATCTATTATTTTTGTACCTGCGTGACTTTACTGAAAGAACCAAAGAGTATGGATTCCTGCAGTCACGAAAGCTTCAAATCAAGATTAGACCAATTAAGGCTAAAAATTAACCGATGGGCGTCGCAGCTTTTTTGACACGCTCGACGAATATCGAAACCAGGTGAATCGAAGCAATTGATAAGGGTAGGTGGAGGCGAAAAGCTAAGAGGCGACGGATAGGAGAAAGAAGGATGGTCGTCTCTGTCAGCGACGTAAGTGTGGGGTTTAGGCGACGCAAATCAGGGTAGTTGTGTTCGTAAAGTGACGACGTATTTGCCAAACGACGTTAAAGTGGGAGACGTAAATTTGGGTATTTCTGTACAGAAAAGGAAAATGGGGGGTGGGGAGGGATACCGTTTTTGGATCATCTGCTTTAATCGATACCGTTAGGCGATGAAACATCGATCTGACGCGTACACTGTAGTGGCATCCACCTTTCAATTCACCAAGTTGGATTACGTCGCTGGCAAGTGCAAAGAAAACAGTTTAAATCTCAGAAATATTTCCGCCAGTGAAATGCAGTAATCTCGAGGTGGCCAAGGTGGCTTAGAGGGGGTCAGAGCGCTGAGCTTGGCACCGCTAAGATCCTGGGTTAGAGTCCGGTCAGCTGCCTGCGATTAAAGCGGTACAGGGAGTTGATGAAATCAGCTCGGTCACCATTGCATGGCTGCACAAGTGAAACTGTCACGGCCAAGTTGGTTCTGCACTGAATTAAAAAACAAATATGGGACACCAATAATACCGTTTGATGTATTGAATGGTGTCCCATCGTTTTATGTGGAGTGTTCTTGCAAATAGTCATCTGTCACTCCAGCAGCATGTTTAATAACTCCAACTCTGCTGATAAGACCCAGAAGGTATAAACCGGTCCAGAGGTTGCTTGTTTAACAAAATGCTAGTTGATAATATTAATCTGGAAATAAATAGGCTGACCATTTTTTTGTATGTGGAGACAGAATAAAGTCGTGATTATATTTGCATTTATACATTACATAAGATTAAAGTGTTCATCCTACAGTTGTCTTATATAATGCATGGGTTAAGCAAAATGAAATAGAGGAACTTCCCTGTCAATAAGGAGAAGATCTCGTTCTTTTGGCAGAAATGGTAATTTTCCTTGAACTAACGTTTTCAAAGTGTACCCAGTAACGCGCGTATACGGACAAAGTCTACTCTTCACTTGCAATTGCCTTTCACACAAATTCTTGTTGACATTAGCGCTATGGTCAACCTCTATTTTATTTAAATGTAATGCTTCTGTACCTTAGTGTTGTTATTTCTGCTGTGATCAATCCGGAGGTGATCTGCCTGAAGCAATTTATGTTGCAAGGAATTAAATATTTAGCTTTGATTTAAAATGTTTGCAATATCGTGATGGTGATTTTATTTTTCTTCTGATTGCTCTTTACTTCATTGCTGGACATTGTTTTGTTTGTTTTGCTTTTGTTATTTTGGTGACCCAGATCACGCTTAAAAATGACACTCGTCCTGGTATCTTGTGCTCACACATGGTTAAATAAACTTGAAACTTGAACGAAGGTGTAGGTAAACACCTTTACAATGTGTACCCATACACCGGTGTATTATACATATTTACAAAGTGTACCCAGAAACATGTGTCCAGTAAACGCTCATAAAGTGCACACAGAGACACGCATACACATTTGAAAAATGTAGCCAAAAAAACACGTGTAAACTTTTAAGTGTACTGTACAGAGACACATGCATTTGCAAAATGCACGCAGAAACGCAGGCACATGCATATTTGTGGAATTTCCATAACTGTCTCATCATGGTCCACAACAAAAATGAGTGAGGAGATGCTTTTACATGTGTGTATGTTAGCATGTGTTGAGGTGTGTAAATAAATGTACGTGTAAATTTACGTGAACCCAAAAACCTCTTATGGATAATACACACATTTTACACACCTCGACACATTTACACGCTCTTACCCAAAAATCGCATGGATATTGGTCGCGAAAGCCTACGTGTTAAACTGTGTATATTACGCGGCGGTGTGTGTCACCCTATATCTCTAAGCTCGCATCAGACTAGAGCAGTGTTCTTCACTAGTTTTCAGTGGCAGGGGAGGGGAAGGCAATTCCGCCGATAAGACGTCAGTATGAGGGCCGCCACAAATTTGAAACCATTGGAGGTCGACAGCACGGTTTGGGGTGATATCACTCGTCGTGTATTGCCGGGGGCTGCACGTCAGGGGCCGCACTAAAGGCCACCAGGGGCCGTCAGTGGCCCGCGTGCCTTGCAATGAGGAACACTGGACAAGAGCCCCTGTTTGCCACTGTGGTGGTAGATGTGAGTGAGCCTTGACGGGCATAGACGATGGCTTTCTCTGGTAGGCGGGGATGCGATGGCTGGGTCATGCCTAGCCACAGCGTACCCAAGCAGCTTTTTTTTTCTTGGATCTAGGGGCTATACGGACACAGCGTGGACTTGCTGATGTGGCACAGAAGGCTGAGTGGACTTGCTAATGTGGCACAGAAGGACTTGGGAGGCGAGTGGACTTTCCAGCGGTGTCAAAATCGGCCTCCGTGGAGGAGGCTCGTGAATGACGCTCCTGGACACGCCATCCAGCAGCAGAGGAGAGTAGAGGTAATGCTTACAACCACGAGCAGAGCGCCGGACGGATAAACACGCGGCAAGGTATCAACAACAGTGTGGAGCACACGCGGTGCATCTGGCAGACATCTCCGGTCAGTCAACCAATAAGGGGCCGTCCATAAATGACGTCACGCACCTAGGGGGGGGGGGGGTCAGACATTTGTGACGATGTGTGACGAGAGGGGGGGGGGGGGAGAAATGTGACGTCACATCAAAATGCGCAACTTTAAATATACATATATAGACAACACGTTCTACTTATCTTCTTGGTTCTTTCGGTAAAGTCACGTAGAAGGGAAGTAATAAAATAATAAAAATAAAACATAATAAAATAATTCTCACGACGTTTCGGCCACAACGCAAGCAGCCGAGAATTATTTTATTATGTTTTATTTTTATTATTTTATTACTTCCCTTCTACGTGACTTTACCGAAAGAACCAAGAAGATGAATCCCTGCAGTCACGAAAGCTTTAAAACGTTCTACTTAATTAAATAGACTTTTTGATAAATGTTTTCTCCTACAACATCAGAGTACAGCGCCACATTAAATACACACGACGATGACAATAGTTTAAAGCGATTTGAAGCATGTTTTATTTCAAAATGGAAATATGGTTTTGGGGGGGGGCAGAGCTTTGTGACGTCATATTTGAGGGGGGGGGGGTCTGACTTTTTGACGCCGTGTGACGAGGGGGGGGGGGTCAAAAATCGTCCAAAATCGCGTGACGTCATTTATGGACGGCCCCTTACTCCCCAGGGGAGGGTGGGGGTCCCGTACGCTCCTCGCCTGGCTGAAGCGCCGTGGTGACGATACCGTCCTCTGGTGGCGATTGGCGATTATTCACTTCATTCAGCGATGGGCGACTCTCCCCGGGGTCAAGTGACGCTCCAGGATGGTCGTCTCAGAGCAGTGTTCTTCACTGATTTTCAGAGGCGGGGTGGGGACGGCGGGCACACTTTCGCCGATGAGACATCAGTGCGAGAGCCGCCGCAACATTTGAAACCGTTGGGGGTAATGACAGCACGATGGGAGTGTTTTTCGCTTTTGTGTATTTTCGGAGGGCGCACGAAACTAAGAAAGGTCAGCAGGGGCCGGCCAATGTTATTCTGCGGGCCTTGCACTGAAGACCACTGCCTCTCATCGGGTGACTTCAATGTCCGTGTGGGTTGTACGGACGCTATCCCTTGGGCAGACGTGATTGGAAGGCATGAGTGAGATTAGCTCAACAATAATGGCAGGAGGCTGCCAAGATGTTTGTGCAGCCAACGGGGTTGTAAAATACAAAAGTATAATCTGTAAGTTACGGGAAAACAGCAGAATAACAGTGCAGGATAAACATCCATACATTTACAAACACTCAGCCTTTGTGCATAATGAAAATAAACCCAGCAGTTCCTGAACTGCATTGTGGTCCTCGTCTTGCGTCACTAACAAAATAAATGTTAACAATTGTGAACGACTGACAGGCAGCAAGAGGCTGTCCATAAATGACGTCACGTACCTAGGGGGGGGCGGGTCAGACATTTGTGACGATGTGTGACGAGGGGGGGGGGGGTGAGAAATGTAACGTCACATAAAAATGCGCAAATGTAAATAAATATAGAATTCTTCTTGGTTCTTTCGGTAAAGTCACGTAGAAGGGAAGTAATAAAATAATAAAAATAAAACATAATAAAACAATTCTCACGACGTTTCGGCCACAACGCAAGCAGCCGTCCTCAGGTGAAAACCAGGTCCGTCGAGGCGACAGAGTCTGAATGAAACAGCACACGAGCTTGGAGCATATATATAAGCTGGGCGCATTGACAAAGGAATTTGCATATCAAAAGGAATTTAGCATATTTATGGGAAATGCAGGAATGTGATTAGTACTGCATATGCATGTGCATTATGCAGGATTAACAGCATCAAAGGGAGCTGCAGTTACTGCTGCTGCAGCAGTTGCTGCTGCTGCTGCAGTTTCTGCTGCTGCTGCAGTTGCTGCTGCTGCTGCTGCAGTTGCTGCTGCTGCTGCACTTGCTGCTGCTGCTGCACTTGCTGCTGCTGCTGCAGTTGCTGCCTTATCCATTTTAATATAACACTATGTATTATTCTACCCACCCTAATGTGTATCATACTGCTATATGTTTACTGTACAATTACGACACCATACATTACTCTGCACACTGCACCATGCCAGTGAGTGGAACGCGGTCTGAAAGTCACCGTAAACGTGAACACAATCAGTTAAGATCCGAAATGGTTTATTACGTCCTTCCAATGATTGCTAAGCCAGAATCCATCTTCTCGGTTGAAATTGTCTCTGTGTTTGTATATGTGGATCGCCTCATGAACGAATCTCTCATGATAGCCAGATGGCTTGCAGAGAACCTCTGTCTTGGAGAAGTCAATGTCATGTGAGCCCACTGAATTGTAACAGTGATCTGCCACGGCTGAGGTGTTTGTCCTACCGTGTTTCAGGTCTGCCTTATGTTCACGGATGCGGTCCGAGACATGTCGTTTGGTTTCTCCAATGTAACTGCTACCACAGAGGAAACTTAGTTTGTAGACGCCAGGGTACTGTATGTCTGGAACCACATCTTTTACAGACGGGACCAGATCACGGATTTTATGTACTGTGTTGAATCGGACCTGGATCTTGTGTTTAATCAGGATTTTGGAGATCTTTTTTGTGACCCCAGCAATGTAGGGTAAGGTGATGGTCTTGAAAGGCTCCTCAACAGGATCCTTCTTGATGGTTGGAGTGATGGCTTTGCGGATTGTGTAGTCGGAGTAACCATTAGCCTTAAGAGCTTGGCGTACGTGTTTGAGTTCACTGGAAATGTGTTCATGGTCGGAGATGCATTGGGCTCTATGATATAGAGTCTTGATGAGGGAATTCTTCTGGGATGGATGGTGGTGGGAATCCGGTTTTAGATAAGCATCCGTGTGGGTGGCTTTCCTGTAGACAGAGTGGCTCATTGAACCATCAGGTCTCCTTTTGATTAGGACATCCAAAAAGGGTAGCTTGCCATCATTTTCGACTTCCATGGTGAATCTGATGGCTGGGTGTATGGAATTGATGTGGTCGAGAAATTGGTCTAGAGCAGGCCGGCCATGTGGCCAGATGACAAAAGTGTCGTCTACGTACCTCTTCCATAAGGTCGGGCGTAGAGTGGCAGTCTGGATGGCGTCCGTCTCAAATTTCTCCATGAAGATGTTGGCTACCACCGGAGATAGGGGGGAGCCCATTGGCGTGCCCTCAATTTGCTTGTAGAAGGTTCCATTCCAGGTGAAGTATGTATTGGTTAAGCAGTGTCTCACCAGGGGGGGTACCCCAGCATTCAGTCCTTGATGAACCAAGTCTTCAATGATTGTGATGGTGTCAGGTACAGGCACCTTGGTGAACAAGGAAACCACATCAAAACTGACAAGCAGGTCGTCTGGGGACAGGGCAATCCCCTTGATTGTCGATACCAGGTCAGTAGAGTTTAGTACTGCAGAGGTGGTTTTTCCAGTGAAAGGCCGTAGGATTTCGGACAAAAAACGAGCCAGTTTGTAAGTGGGGGAGTTGATAGTAGAGACAATGGGACGAAGAGGTGTATCTTCTTTATGTATCTTTGGCAAGCCGTACCATCTTGGTGGCCTGGCTGCAGAAGGTTTCAACGAGAACTGTTTGGTCTGATCAATGAATACGGTTGAAGCAGAAATGATGTTGTTGGTTTTGGAGACGAGGCTGTTGGTGGGGTCTCTTTTTATTTTTGTATAGCTGCCATCGTTGAGTAGTTCTTGAATTTTGTTGTTGTATTCTATTTTGTCCATGATGACAGTGGCATTGCCTTTGTCGGCTGAGAGGATGACAATGTCATCCCTCTTTTTTAATTGAGCTATTTCAAAACGTTCATCTTTGCTGATGTTGCTAGCTGGCATCTTAGCGTTTTTGAGGGTTACAGAGATTTCAGATCTTGCTACGTCTGCAGCGATGTGACTCAAGCCCTTGAGAGCTACATCTACTCGAGCAATTATATCATTAACTGGTATGTGTCTAGGTGTGACTGCAAAGTTTAGTCCTTTAGCTAAAACGGATTTCAAACCTTCAGAAATAGGACTGTTACTGCGATTAATTACGACTTTGTTAACATCTAGCTTTTCAATGTGTGGGTCCGGTTTCTTGTTTGAGAGGCGGTTGAATTTGGCAATCAAGTTGTCCTTACATTTAGTCGACATAGCGGCAGCTGAAGAGGCAGTCATTTTTTCCACATGTTCCCAATCCGATGTGGACATTGTACCACTCAAAGATAAGTGTGATTTGTAGAGTGTCTTGTCTAACTGATCTAGTTCGGTGCGCGTAAGTCTGATTTTCTCTGAGATAAGAGCTAAACTAGTTCTAGACAGAATTCGTTTCGCATTAGAAGAAGTTACACAGCAGATGTTAGTGTAAATGCGTTTGGTATTACCTTAGAGTCGCGGCATCTCTTCAGAAAGGTGAGAGACTCGATTAGCTGAGCCTTCTTATCCCGGAGCTTGTTGAAGTATCTCAAAGTTATGTGGAAACCCTCCCCGTAGAGGCGGTTAAATTTCGATTTAAAGCTTTCGTGACTGCAGGGATTCATCTTCTTGGTTCTTTATTTCTGTCATCATGGACAAAATAGAATACAACAACACAATTCAAGAACTACTCAACGATGGCAGCTATACAAAAATAAAAAGAGACCCCACCAACAGCCTCGTCTCCAAAACCAACAACATCATTTCTGCTTCAACCGTATTCATTGATCAGACCAAACAGTTCTCGTTGAAACCTTCTGCAGCCAGGCCACCAAGATGGTACGGCTTGCCAAAGATACATAAAGAAGATACACCTCTTCGTCCCATTGTCTCTACTATCAACTCCCCCACTTACAAACTGGCTCGTTTTTTGTCCGAAATCCTACGGCCTTTCACTGGAAAAACCACCTCTGCAGTACTAAACTCTACTGACCTGGTATCGACAATCAAGGGGATTGCCCTGTCCCCAGACGACCTGCTTGTCAGTTTTGATGTGGTTTCCTTGTTCACCAAGGTGCCTGTACCTGACACCATCACAATCATTGAAGACTTGGTTCATCAAGGACTGAATGCTGGGGTACCCCCCCTGGTGAGACACTGCTTAACCAATACATACTTCACCTGGAATGGAACCTTCTACAAGCAAATTGAGGGCACCCCAATGGGCTCCCCCCTATCTCCGGTGGTAGCCAACATCTTCATGGAGAAATTTGAGACGGACGCCATCCAGACTGCCACTCTACGCCCGACCTTATGGAAGAGGTACGTAGACGACACTTTTGTCATCTGGCCACATGGCCGGCCTGCTCTAGACCAATTTCTCGACCACATCAATTCCATACACCCAGCCATCAGATTCACCATGGAAGTCGAAAATGATGGCAAGCTACCCTTTTTGGATGTCCTAATCAAAAGGAGACCTGATGGTTCAATGAGCCACTCTGTCTACAGGAAAGCCACCCACACGGATGCTTATCTAAAACCGGATTCCCACCATCATCCATCCCAGAAGAATTCCCTCATCAAGACTCTATATCATAGAGCCCAATGCATCTCCGACCACGAACACATTTCCAGTGAACTCAAACACGTACGCCAAGCTCTTAAGGCTAATGGTTACTCCGACTACACAATCCGCAAAGCCATCACTCCAACCATCAAGAAGGATCCTGTTGAGGAGCCTTTCAAGACCATCACCTTACCCTACATTGCTGGGGTCACAAAAAAGATCTCCAAAATCCTGATTAAACACAAGATCCAGGTCCGATTCAACACAGTACATAAAATCCGTGATCTGGTCCCGTCTGTAAAAGATGTGGTTCCAGACATACAGTACCCTGGCGTCTACAAACTAAGTTGCCTCTGTGGTAGCAGTTACATTGGAGAAACCAAACGACATGTCTCGGACCGCATCCGTGAACATAAGGCAGACCTGAAACACGGTAGGACAAACACCTCAGCCGTGGCAGATCACTGTTACAATTCAGTGGGCTCACATGACATTGACTTCTCCAAGACAGAGGTTCTCTGCAAGCCATCTGGCTATCATGAGAGATTCGTTCATGAGGCGATCCACATATACAAACACAGAGACAATTTCAACCGAGAAGATGGATTCTGGCTTAGCAATCATTGGAAGGACATAATAAACCATTTCGGATCTTAACTGATTGTGTTCACGTTTACGGTGACTTTCAGACCGCGTTCCACTCACTGGCATGGTGCAGTGTGCAGAGTAATGTATGGTGTCGTAATTGTACAGTAAACATATAGCAGTATGATACACATTAGGGTGGGTAGAATAATACATAGTGTTATATTAAAATGGATAAGGCAGCAACTGCAGCAGCAGCAGCAAGTGCAGCAGCAGCAGCAAGTGCAGCAGCAGCAGCAAGTGCAGCAGCAGCAGCAACTGCAGCAGCAGCAGCAACTGCAGCAGCAGCAGAAACTGCAGCAGCAGCAACTGCTGCAGCAGCAGTAACTGCAGCTCCCTTTGATGCTGTTAATCCTGCATAATGCACATGCATATGCAGTACTAATCACATTCCTGCATTTCCCATAAATATGCTAAATTCCTTTTGATATGCAAATTCCTTTGTCAATGCGCCCAGCTTATATATATGCTCCAAGCTCGTGTGCTGTTTCATTCAGACTCTGTCGCCTCGACGGACCTGGTTTTCACCTGAGGACGGCTGCTTGCGTTGTGGCCGAAACGTCGTGAGAATTGTTTTATTATGTTTTACTTTTATTATTTTATTACTTCCCTTCTACGTGACTTTACCGAAAGAACCAAGAAGATGAATCCCTGCAGTCACGAAAGCTTTAAATCGAAAAATATAGAATTGTTATAACAACACTAATTGTTATAACAACACTCATACAACATCAGAGTGCAGCGCCACATTAAATACGCACGACAATGACAATAGTTTAAAGCGATTTGAAGCATGTTTCATTTTCAAAATCGAATTATGGTTTTGGGGGGGGGGGGGCAGAGCTTTGTGACGTCATATTTGAGGGGGGTCTGACTTTTTGTGACGCCGTGTGACGAGGGGGGGGGGGGGTAAAAAATCGTCCAAAATCGCGTGACGTCATTTATGGACGGCCCCCAAGTACACAGGAGTCACCAATACTCTCTGCTGCAAAGTATGCTTCTGGGAACCATACATGTGGAGTCCCAATTAGCCACACTTTGGTTCCCATTAGCCACACTAATTGGGTACGAGCAAGGCATATATTGTTTTCGGAACACTGTGTTTAGAATGTTGGCACGTTCACTAACTTTGGTCACCGCAAAGTTTTCCTGCAGTGCGAGAGGTGACTGCGGTGGATGTCAATGTGGCCCAGCCAAGGGCCCAACTACCTATTTCAACTGGGGGTATGCAAGATACGACTCACTTTTACTGAAATAGCTTCGCAAGTTTTTTTTTTTAATATGTTTACAATAATGTGTAAGCTATATATATTATTTTAGTTGCACCGTGTATTGGGTTTAGAGGAAGACAGTCTCACGGTTACAGTATTAATAAAAAATATTTTGATGTACAGTGCTCACAATTAAGTTCTACATGCATCTTGATTTCATGTCGGTGCATCGGTCTAGGATTTTCTCAAAGGGGGTGGGATCACGCAACTTTATTCTCTGGATATGATAGCCAGATGCGTTAATCTGGCTCGGTCCATGGTAGACCACATGTAATTTTTAATTCATATTTTTCTAAAAATATTTTTTTCTCAAAATGAATTACTTATCTGTTAATTCGGGGACCCCTTGTGGCCGCCCTCGCTGGGTAGGTGGGACGCGATGTCCGCCCCTTCCGTTCCCTCCTCTACCGCATCGATCGGCTCCCGGGGACGTAGCCAAATTGCTGGCTCACCGCTGCACGGAGTTAACCCACACTCAGCCGTGTACACCACAGCCAACGCTAACGCGCGTGCTGCGTCGTTAGCGCGCGCGCGGCCACGCCATGATGGCGTGGAGGAGGCCGTGATGGCGAGGAGGATGCCGTGATACTCACTCATCTTACACTGACTCACTCACACATCATACACTCACTCACTCACACATCATACACTCACTCATCTTACACTGACTCACTCACACATCATACACTGACTCACTCACACATCATACACTCACTCATCTTACACTGACTCACTCACACATCATACACTGACTCACTCACACATCATACACTCACACATCTTACACTGACTCACTCACACATCATACACTGACTCACTCACACATCATACACTGACTCACTCACACATCATACACTGACTCACTCACACATCATACACTCACTCATCTTACACTGACTCACTCACACATCATACACTGACTCACTCACACATCATACACTGACTCACTCACACATCATACACTGACTCACTCACACATCATACACTCACTCATCTTACACTGACTCACTCACACATCATACACTGACTCACTCACACATCATACACTCACTCATCTTACACTGACTCACTCACACATCATACACTGACTCACTCACTCATCATACACTCACTCACTCATCATACGCTGACTCACTCACACATCATACACTCACACAACCACTGACCCATTCACTCATCATACACTGATTCACTCATCATACACTCACTCATAATACGCTGACTCACTCACACATCATACACTCACTCACAATACCACTGACTCACTCACACATCATACACTGGGAGTGTCATGCTGACAGATATGGCTGCAAGTTTGGTCGTACATGTTATGTATATCGTTTATTGTTAAATTGTAATCAAAGTTCCTATGATTACTGTTGTTACATTGTATTTTATAGCTTTATTTTGGTGATTTCGAAAACATATGGTTCAGCCATGTTTCTTGCGGAAGTGCGGAGTTGGCCTGATAACTTGAATCTAAATTGTCTGATGGTTGTTATTGTTTGTCTTGCATCACACTGGGATTTTTGCACACAGCGTTGTAATACAGTGTTTTTTTCTGGAAGATTTGCTGGTTTATCCAGGATGTGTCTGTTGCGCGTCATCGCTTTAACATGTTCTCTGTTCATATTTTATTTGTTGCGGTTGTACCCGACTCAAGAGCCGCATGGCTCACAGGGCTATACCAAATAAATTAAACTTGAAACGCAGGGCCACGAACGCGCTCGCACCTGCGGGCGATGATCTCCTAGCACGTGCGCACACGCGCTGCGGCTCCGCGTTCACTCTCGCAGCGCATTTTCCCACGCAGACGCTCCACACACAAATCACAGACACCACACCGATACTCTGTGCTAACCTTTATTCGCGGCGCAAATACACACTCCCTGGGGGAATATTTTGCGAGAAGAGCCTAGCCTACTGCTGCCTAAGTGCCCAGTCACTCAAACATCCTACCACGTACCTCGAAGCTGTACTCACGGCGAGAGTCGGGGGGAGAAGGGGGCTGTCCATAAATGACGTCACGCGATTTTGGGTGATTTTTTTACCCCCCCTCCCCCCTCGTCACACGGCGTCACAAAAAGTCAGACCCCCCCTCAAATATGACGTAATAAAGCTCCCCCCCCCCAAGAAATATAAAACATCCTTCAAATCGCTTAAAACTATTGTCATTGTAGTGCGTATTTAATGTGGCGCTGCACTCTGATGTTGTAGGAGAAAACATTTATTAAAAAGTAGGCGTTGGAAACTAAAACTGCAGATGTTCAGAATATTATATTGAAATTCTCTTATAATTATAAAATATTTAAAGTAATTATTACTATAAAAAGACTTGAAACGTTGTAGTAGAACGAAGCAAAATGGAGAGTACAATTATAACAATCACATATTCATTCCATAGAATAAAAAACCTTGGTAGAATCATTCAAATAAAAATTTTTCATAACAATCATTCAAAAAATGTACAAAATGTATGCTTGTCCATTCTCCCATGAAGAAGCAAAATGCTCCTTCATGGAATAAATAAAAGGTGACCTTAATACATTTTAATAATCAAATAGTTAATAATGAAAATTTATCAAAATTAGTGTTTTTATAACAATTCTATTGTTTATATTTATTTTAAGTTGCACATTTTGAGGTGACGTCACATTTCTCAAACCCCCCCCGCCCCCCCTCGTCACACATCGTCACAAATGTCTGACCCCCCTCCCCCCCCTAGGTGTGTGACGTCATTAATGGACGGCCCCAAGGACGAGAGAAAACTTCACCAATCACTGCCTCGTAGCAGCACTAGCTGGCATCACACAGATGCTGCGAGCGGCTCGAAGAGGCAGGACGGCAGGTCTTGGTGGCCCAGAGGTTGAAAATAAGGGACCGAAAATGGTCCCGGGCTCCTCTTTTTATTCCCTTAACTTCAAAGGCCCGGGGTGGCGTTGTACCACGCGGCCGATTGTGCGCTTACCTGTAATCGTTGCTTCACTTGCACCTTTTCCTGCATGGCCTATTCCCCTAACTTCAAAGGCCCGGGGTGGCATTGTACCACGCGGCCGATCGTATGCCTACCTGTGGTTTCCGCCCCCTGTTACCGTGTCCTCCGTCGAATGCCGCGGTGGCGGCGCTGATCACCTATTGTCTCTCGTTGCCCTTTGTCTGGAAGGGCGCCTGGCTGGCGAACACACACCCTGCGAGTGTGTATTCGGTATGGGGGGGCCGAGATGGGGGCGGCAGTGGCGCTGCGATTCTCCTGGCCTCATGCTCTTCTTGCATAATATTCCACCCTTTAGTCCCTCCCGATGTCGTGAATAGCTCATTGCGGCTGGCCCAGTGAACCTTTTGCACCCATACAATTTTCAGCCAACTCAGGGGCACCGCAATGTGATCTGTCCTGCGGGGGTCGGCCAGTCTCCTGGCGCCGGGAAACCGTGGGATTTTCCTCGTAGGGACTCTTTGGATGAAAACCCGTTGTGCCAGGCGATCCCCCGCCAGGACACTACGTGTGTGCGCTGCATGTCGGTGCTCAGTGTGTGTGCTCAGCGTGGGGCCACGGGGGAGTCGCGGCGCTGGCAGAGTTGCTCTGCAGCCGTGGCACCACACATACCCCCCTAGCTGCGCCCCTGGTTGCGAGACTCCTTTCCCGTGGGCACTGAGCTACAGAAATACCCAGGCTCGCCAGCACAATGAAGTTACGGTACAGCAAAGTGTGGACTGATATCATCTGTTCCTTCTGTACGAAATAGAATGTTGCCCCCTCACATCCTCCTTGCCATGAGCTGTATCTTTCGATTTAAAGCTTTCGTGACTGCAGGGATTCATCTTCTTGGTTCTTTCGGTAAAGTCACGTAGAATGAAAATAATAAAATAATAAAATAAAACATAATAGAGTAATATAAGAAAATAAAATAATAATATTATATTATTATTTTCCTTCTACGTGACTTTACCGAAAGAACCAAGAAGACGAGCTGTATCGCCTGAGTACTCCGATTCAGCCCTACCCAGCTCAGCTTCTATCTTAACATGTTACACTTATCTGTTGACTTTGGCCTCCTTGTGGCCGACTGGGCCTCTACACATCGCATACGCTGCATACCCCATCATTGCGCCCCTGGACCCAGCAGAGGTATTTGAGAGCAAAGGTTCGTCATCCGTGTTATGCTACAAGGAATGCGCTGATGTAGGCACAGGAGGATTTGGAGCTGAGTGGACTTTCCGACGACTGGTCCGAGCGGTATCTGCAGAGTGGCTCATGAAAGATGCCACGAGGCAGTCGAGCAACATTGGAAGACGGAGGAGGATTTCTCACAACAATGAGCAAAGAGCGCTGGGCAGCTACAACAAAGCAAGTTGGCACAGTGAAGAACAGTCATGTCCAATAGAGAATCCCATAATACATGGGTGTCTCCTATGATCTATTGTGAACAAGCCTTCAACACTGCACATGCCTTTAAAGTGCACCTAGCTTGGCACATGTACTGTGATGATATCACCACCATCTATTGTTGAGTGACAGCTGTTGTGTGACCTGAGTGTGTTTGTTTCAGTCGTGCCGTCCCAGCTGATTGTTGATTCAGCATTGTATTGATCGTGTCTCTGTTGACAAATCCACTACCCACTCACCCACCCACGCACCCAGGCACCCACCCCTCACCCACACACTCATGTATCACATCAACTCGGACATCCACTCACATCACCCTCACACTGACCCACCTATTCACATTTACTTACGTATTAATCCACTCACCCACTAACCCAACAACAGCCTCCATTCACCAATTGGTAGCCGTTACGTCCCCACAGCGCGTGTGCCAGGCTAGATGCACTTAGAGACCACGTGAAGCGTAGAAGCCTCGCTGCTGGGGCAGACCCAAGTGTTATAGGTTTAGAATGGGGAACCTTTTTCTGGCAAGGGCCATTTTGATTTTATAACATCATTCGCGGGCCATACAAATCATCAACTGAAAAATGAGCATGTTATATTTGGTCAAACATTTTATTAACTCACCCCTAATGTGATGGCTGGAACAGACCAAATGATTTCGCGGGCCTTATACGGCCCGAGGGCCGGATGTCCCCCACCTCTTTAGATGATCACTCACCCAACCACTCATGATCACTCACCCAACCACTCATGCATTCACACATCCACTCAGACATGAAGGCCGACACGGCACACGAGGGGCTTGGGTGGCCAGAACCACGCCCGGTCACCTTTGCCTCCCTCGTGACAGTGTTTACATATCTCGATTTAAAGCTTTCGTGACTGCAGGGATTCATCTTCTTGGTTCTTTCGGTAAAGTCACGTAGAAGGGAAGTAATAAAATAATAAAAATAAAACATAATAAAACAATTCTCACGACGTTTCGGCCACAACGCAAGCAGCCGTCCTCAGGTGAAAACCAGGTCCGTCGAGGCGACAGAGTCTGAATGAAACAGCACACGAGCTTGGAGCATATATATAAGCTGGGCGCATTGACAAAGGAATTTGCATATCAAAAGGAATTTAGCATATTTATGGGAAATGCAGGAATGTGATTAGTACTGCATATGCATGTGCATTATGCAGGATTAACAGCATCAAAGGGAGCTGCAGTTACTGCTGCTGCAGCAGTTGCTGCTGCTGCTGCAGTTTCTGCTGCTGCTGCAGTTACTGCTGCTGCTGCACTTGCTGCTGCTGCTGCACTTGCTGCTGCTGCTGCACTTGCTGCTGCTGCTGCACTTGCTGCTGCTGCTGCACTTGCTGCTGCTGCTGCTGCACTTGCTGCTGCTGCAGTTGCTGCCTTATCCATTTTAATATAACACTATGTATTATTCTACCCACCCTCATGTGTATCATACTGCTATATGTTTACTGTACAATTACGACACCATACATTACTCTGCACACTGCACCATGCCAGTGAGTGGAACGTGGTCTGAAAGTCACCGTAAACGTGAACACAATCAGTTAAGATCCGAAATGGTTTATTACGTCCTTCCAATGATTGCTAAGCCAGAATCCATCTTCTCGGTTGAAATTGTCTCTGTGTTTGTATATGTGGATCGCCTCATGAACGAATCTCTCATGATAGCCAGATGGCTTGCAGAGAACCTCTGTCTTGGAGAAGTCAATGTCATGTGAGCCCACTGAATTGTAACAGTGATCTGCCACGGCTGAGGTGTTTGTCCTACCGTGTTTCAGGTCTGCCTTATGTTCACGGATGCGGTCCGAGACATGTCGTTTGGTTTCTCCAATGTAACTGCTACCACAGAGGCAACTTAGTTTGTAGACGCCAGGGTACTGTATGTCTGGAACCACATCTTTTACAGACGGGACCAGATCACGGATTTTATGTACTGTGTTGAATCGGACCTGGATCTTGTGTTTAATCAGGATTTTGGAGATCTTTTTTGTGACCCCAGCAATGTAGGGTAAGGTGATGGTCTTGAAAGGCTCCTCAACAGGATCCTTCTTGATGGTTGGAGTGATGGCTTTGCGGATTGTGTAGTCGGAGTAACCATTAGCCTTAAGAGCTTGGCGTACGTGTTTGAGTTCACTGGAAATGTGTTCATGGTCGGAGATGCATTGGGCTCTATGATATAGAGTCTTGATGAGGGAATTCTTCTGGGATGGATGGTGGTGGGAATCCGGTTTTAGATAAGCATCCGTGTGGGTGGCTTTCCTGTAGACAGAGTGGCTCATTGAACCATCAGGTCTCCTTTTGATTAGGACATCCAAAAAGGGTAGCTTGCCATCATTTTCGACTTCCATGGTGAATCTGATGGCTGGGTGTATGGAATTGATGTGGTCGAGAAATTGGTCTAGAGCAGGCCGGCCATGTGGCCAGATGACAAAAGTGTCGTCTACGTACCTCTTCCATAAGGTCGGGCGTAGAGTGGCAGTCTGGATGGCGTCCGTCTCAAATTTCTCCATGAAGATGTTGGCTACAACCGGAGATAGGGGAGAGCCCATTGGGGTGCCCTCAATTTGCTTGTAGAAGGTTCCATTCCAGGTGAAGTATGTATTGGTTAAGCAGTGTCTCACCAGGGGGGGTACCCCAGCATTCAGTCCTTGATGAACCAAGTCTTCAATGATTGCGATGGTGTTAGGCACAGGCACCTTGGTGAACAAGGAAACCACATCAAAACTGACAAGCAGGTCGTCTGGGGACAGGGCAATCCCCTTGATTGTCGATACCAGGTCAGTAGAGTTTAGTACTGCAGAGGTGGTTTTTCCAGTGAAAGGCCGTAGGATTTCGGACAAAAAACGAGCCAGTTTGTAAGTGGGGGAGTTGATAGTAGAGACAATGGGACGAAGAGGTGTATCTTCTTTATGTATCTTTGGCAAGCCGTACAATCTTGGTGGCCTGGCTGCAGAAGGTTTCAACGAGAACTGTTTGGTCTGATCAATTAATACGGTTGAAGCAGAAATGATGTTGTTGGTTTTGGAGACGAGGCTGTTGGTGGGGTCTCTTTTTATTTTTGTATAGCTGCCATCGTTGAGTAGTTCTTGAATTTTGTTGTTGTATTCTATTTTGTCCATGATGACAGAAAGAAAGAACCAAGAAGATGAATCCCTGCAGTCACGAAAGCTTTAAATCGAAATTTAACCGCCTCTACGGGGAGGGTTTCCACATAACTTTGAGATCCTTCAACAAGCTCCGGGATAAGAAGGCTCAGCTAATCGAGTTCTCTCACCTTTCTGAAGAGATGCCGCGACTCTAAGGTAATACCAAACGCATTTACACTAACATCTGCTGTGTAACTTCTTCTAATGCGAAACGAATTCTGTCTAGAACTAGTTTAGCTCTTATCTCAGAGAAAATCAGACTTACGCGCACCGAACTAGATCAGTTAGACAAGAAACCAAACGACATGTCTCGGACCGCATCCGTGAACATAAGGCAGACCTGAAACACGGTAGGACAAACACCTCAGCCGTGGCAGATCACTGTTACAATTCAGTGGGCTCACATGACATTGACTTCTCCAAGACAGAGGTTCTCTGCAAGCCATCTGGCTATCATGAGAGATTCGTTCATGAGGCGATCCACATATACAAACACAGAGACAATTTCAACCGAGAAGATGGATTCTGGCTTAGCAATCATTGGAAGGACGTAATAAACCATTTCGGATCTTAACTGATTGTGTTCACGTTTACGGTGACTTTCAGACCACGTTCCACTCACTGGCATGGTGCAGTGTGCAGAGTAATGTATGGTGTCGTAATTGTACAGTAAACATATAGCAGTATGATACACATTAGGGTGGGTAGAATAATACATAGTGTTATATTAAAATGGATAAGGCAGCAACTGCAGCAGCAGCAAGTGCAGCAGCAGCAGCAAGTGCAGCAGCAGCAGCAGCAAGTGCAGCAGCAGCAGCAAGTGCAGCAGCAGCAGCAAGTGCAGCAGCAGCAGCAAGTGCAGCAGCAGCAGCAAGTGCAGCAGCAGCAGAAACTGCAGCAGCAGCAGCAACTGCTGCAGCAGCAGTAACTGCAGGTCCCTTTGATGCTGTTAATCCTGCATAATGCACATGCATATGCAGTACTAATCACATTCCTGCATTTCCCATAAATATGCTAAATTCCTTTTGATATGCAAATTCCTTTGTCAATGCGCCCAGCTTATATATATGCTCCAAGCTCGTGTGCTGTTTCATTCAGACTCTGTCGCCTCGACGGACCTGGTTTTCACCTGAGGACGGCTGCTTGCGTTGTGGCCGAAACGTCGTGAGAATTGTTTTATTATGTTTTATTTTTATTATTTTATTACTTCCCTTCTACGTGACTTTACCGAAAGAACCAAGAAGATGAGTGTTTACATATTGCAGCAGGTACTCATTTGAGTCGACCTATAGGGGCAGCCCAGGACCGGTTCAGAAAATCGTCACTGGTGTTGTTGTCCGTGAGCGGGACTCGAACTTGGATCGCGGGTGCGCTAACCATTACGCCACCACTCTCCAGAATCATCTCCCACTCAATCACCCACCCTCGCACCATGTTCCTGTCACTTCTAATCTGGGAACTCACTGTGACCATCTGGGAATGGATGACTCAGCACCCATGGCTTCCGGGAAAAATCACAGTTACAGGAAGATACAATTTTGTTTGTCTTATATAAACACACGTGGCTTGTTAAACGATAACCAGTTGAACCGGTAACCGTTTCCAGAATCGATTTACCGGGTCCGGATGCCAGATATCGGGTCAGTGATCGTTTGCAGTGGATTTTTAGTAACGATTGCATCGATTGACGAACGTACAAATGGCACGGCGGCAACCTAAGCCACCGCGTTTTTACAATTGCCATCGTTTCTCAGTTATATGGGCGGTAAGGCGGTAACCGTTTTTTTTACCGGTTTTTCATGCGGTTACTGGTCATGGGGGGGGGGGGGGGACTATCTTAACAACGCTATGACATACCCAGGTTGGATATCCAAGACAAAGCCATTGAAGTGGTATGGTCAGACGCACCTTCACAGCACTTCGGTGACATCCCCACCACGCGTGTCATTCCCATACATTTTAACGCAGCAATGTAGTGACATCACTCGGAAGTTGTAATGGTGCGCCAGTCTATAATTTACATTTTGACTGCAAATTTGTCTTTTTTTCCACAAAAGTGTATCCCAATTGTGCCTTTTGGCATAATTTTACGAAATATCCATTCGGATCTCCTGTTGATCAGCCGTGCACGCCACTTCGTGTTAGAGAGCGAGCAGCCCGTGAACGCGGAGACTATAGAGCTAAGATAAAACTATTTAAGCTACAGGGTGCTTCAAAAAATGTTAACACTTATATGAGACTCATTTTTTATAGAAAAAGAATGGCTAATACACTGTAACATCATAACAAATGTATGGTAATAGCTTCAAAAAGTCAAAGAATCTCCACGTGTTTTCCATCATTGTCAACACGTGCCGGGAATCTTCTCCAGGTGGTCTCCAGAGCCCGGAGGCACATTTCTCGTGGTATTATTGCAAATTCTCCGAAGTGTTAACGTTTTTTTGAAGCACCCTGTATTTTTTATTTTACCAGGTAAAGCCCACTTAGCTATGTAGCTTTTTTTCAGAAGCGATCTAGCCACAAATGATAGCGGAACGAAGTGACTTATCATGTGGAAATTAATAGCAACCAAATACTCTCAACGCATGTTGAAAGGAAGAACATGCAAACTCCAAATATACAGCAGGCGTCTGGGTCTGGATCGAACGCAGGACATCCTGCACACCAGGAGAGGGGGTTAACGTCTCGCCACCGTGGTGATCTACCTCTGAGTCTTTCAAATAGTCAACACAGCAGCAGCGAGGCTGCATTTACCCACCCTCTCTGCCACTGAGAGTAATGCTTATTGCATGACGGTAAAGCGTATCTGTTTAAATCTCACAGAGCCGGAATATATCTAAATTATAAGTGAATGACTAAATTAAAAATGTGATTTTTTTATGTGCAGCCATTGATGACCGGGCTGAAACCATCAACTCATACCTGAGAAGCCGGTTCAATCACAGGCGGCTGCCTGGATTCGAACCCGGGTTCTCGATTAGTGAGTGCTTCCAGCTCATCTCTCCGACCTCTCAGAGCCACCCGGCCACTTCGGCCATAATTTGATGGTGTATATATTTTGTCTCTTTCGTTATCAAAGCTACAAACTATTATCAAACAGCCACTGGACACAGCATTGGTAGACATTTCCAGAGCTCCCAGCCAGTTGTGAAAATTTCAAATTTTTATGGAGGGGGCCAGTTTACCAAATAGAACCAACCGGGTATGTGTATTACATGTGTCGTGCAGGGACTTCGGAGACGAGGTTTTGTAGAGGCACCTTTTATTAACACACGACCTCGCCTGCACACACTCTGGAGTCGCTAGCCTATGAGATAACACTAGCCGTCTAGCATCGACGGCACTGACGGAGACAGCTAAGAGGCTATCTAGCAGCGCAATGTCTAAGACGGCAGCGACGATGGCGACGAGACGACAGCAACGACGAGACGATCCAATCCCAAACCGGCAGCTTCGAGCTCCCGCTCTCGGCCCCTTTTATCCTACCAGCGTAGCCTGGCTCCGCCCTGGCCGTGCCTCCCTTTCCGAACCTATTAGCAGGTTCTAGGAGCTTCCAGATGGGGTCCTCCATGACCCTTGCCCCAGTTCCTCCGCCCTGCCGACACACACACCGTGTATATGCTCACCGGCGAGTGTAGTGTTTGTATACAGCTGGTCACCAGCCGGCGCTATTACACTGCACGTGCATTAGGTGCCGGTGGTGATGATGGTGGTAGTGACGATGGTGGCAATAAATAAGTGTTAAGTTACGAATTTTGGAGTCTGTTAGTCTCCGGATATGGAGTACCATTTGTGTTGGGGGGTTCAATAGTAATCAGTTGTTTTACGTCTATAATATGACAGCAATAAAGTACAAACCCGTTATCTATCCACTGCTTCCATTTGTCTTCTTAGTTTTTCCTCCTGTTGGCCAATGGAACATTCAGATTTATTTATTGCCATAATGTCCAGCGCCTTGAGCACCTCGTATAAAGACGTTTTATAAACGTAATGTATTATTCACTGTTGAATGATGTCCTCACCAGGGCCATGTCGGCTATGAGAGGTTATTTAGCCATACTTCACCACGCTGGTCAGCGTGAGTTGAAGGGGGAAGCGAAGGACCGATTCAGACAAGATAATCGCCACTGATGTTAGCCGGGGCCGGGAATATTTATTAGATTGCCAAATTTATAGCAGAGCACGGAACCACAGTGCCGCCACTCCACTCCGTGTTGTCTATCAGTACTCAATTACCATGAGCACTCATGTATGGGCGTTTGGGATCTTTGAATGTTGGTATGGTGTGTGAGTACACTTTATAAATCGAGGTCGACTCAGTCTCAAATGAGTACCTGGTTTTGTGTGTGAAAAACATCGCCACTGGGGAGACAAAGGCGTTCGGGCGTGATGTTGGTCATCCACCTGCTCGTGTGCCGTTCCGGCCTTCATAGATGCTCGCTAAGAGCACTTGCCCCAACAACCTGTTACGGCTACGTGGGAGATCTTCGTCGTTTGGGTGCAGCGATGGCGCTACGAATCCAAGTTAGAGTCCTACCCACGGCACACATCCGTGACGGCTATCTGAATCGGTTCTGGGAATATTCAGTCCTGGGTACACAGATCAACTCAACCCGACACGAGTCCCTGGAATAAAGTCGTCGCATCGAACAACGGGGGGGGGGGGGGGGTGTACCAAGACCTGTCTGGGGCGTTGTTCCGACCACACCCTGCCACCCCCCCACCCCTCTCGTGTTCCGCTGTGTCGGCCTTCTTTGATGCTCGCGAACACAACAGGCCTGTGAAGTTGAGTGGCTTGGAATGTGTGGGCCCCCAATGTGTGTGTGCGCACGTGCGTGTGGGCACGCGCGTGTGTGTGTTGTGTGCGCACCCCTATTTGATCAGAACGGCCGTTTGATGTCGGAGGATATCAGGGTCATCACTTTTATCTGAGAGCAACTGGCGCAACTGTGAGCACAGCACATCGACGCGCACACAGTCTCGCGCACGCGGGCATACAAAGATCCCCCGAATAGCCTTTAACATACTCTTACGCCAAGTGCTGCTGTGCTGTTAGCGAGCACCTATTAAGGCCGGCACGGCACGACGAGACGGTGGGTGGGTGGATAACGCTACCCCAGTGGCGATGTTTAACACACCGCACCAGGTACTCTCGTTAAGGCTGAGTCGACCTAGGGGAGGCCCAGGATCGGTTCAGATATTCGTCGCTGATGTTGCCTGTGAGTGGGAACCACTCCCCATGTACGTGCACATACCTGGCCACGCATGCGGCACACGTGCAGCACTAAACAGTCACACGAACGAAAAAACAAATATCCCTTTCGGTTAGCCTTTAACAGACTGAAGGTCGGAGTGGCGCACGAGCGGGTGGGTAGCCAACACCACGCGCGGTCGCCTTTGTCTTCTCAGTGCCGATGTTTAGACACCGCACCAGGCACTCATTTAAGGCCAAGTCGATCTCGGGGAGGCCCACGGCAGGTTCAGATATCACTCCCAACTGTGATATAGCTGTGGCCCGGAATAGAATTTGGGTGACCTGAGTTCGATTCCTCGCTACCGCTCCCGTATGCACGGCCTATTGGTACAGGACACACATTCAACAATAGCCGATTTAGATGTGTCCGAAGTACGATCTATCAGCTACTGGACGACAGCCTCCCCAGAAAAGTCGCCATCTCTCATGGCCCTGCCATGATCCATGTCGCTCCCGCACATGAACTGATTTAATTTGTCCACCTGTCGGTTGAGATCACTCATTTGGCTGCCCCTCCAGTTCTTAGTCTCGACCCCATCGGCTCTTTAGCAACCTGCCCTGCCCCAAGCAGGATAGGTCAAACAACTTGGAAGTTCTGAACGGGACGTGGCAGGTAAGCGCTGGGGATATCACTGTCAGGGTTTGTGCGCGCGCAAAATGCATTGGTTACATCAAAACACACTAAGGGGCAATTGCCCCTTGTGCTATGAATTACAGCAAAATACGAGAAGAGAACTCACTGAAACAACTTCATATGCAACAGACCACAAGTGACAGAGACATGCACTGGATTGGCTCATTGAGAAGAGTGACCGAGGGGAAAACCTCAATGTATGTTGAACTTCTTTCGCACCGTACGTAGCCAACCGTGCAAATCGGAGGTGCGGGGGAAGGACAACAAACTAAACACAAAAAAGCAGTTTTAAGAAAATGAGTTTCCAATCTAAATCCAGATGGAGGTGGTGACCATGATGCTGTGAGAGTGTCCAACGACGGACGTGCTGACTGTGTAACAACGAGAAGACCAAATGAAGGAGCTGTATATACTGCGTACAACCTAGAGACACAGGTGGCGGCGGCGGTGGTCATACGACTCAAAGAGCGGTCCTCAAGAGCTCGGTGTTATCAACCGTGCAACCAGCCGCGCGATCTGGCAACACGAAGGAGGCGATGACCGTGGGATTGTGTTGTCAGCATGGGGCAGAGAGACGGTTCGGCAAAGTCCACCAAATAACCCCGCACAGATGAAGCGTGGGGAAGTATGGTCAAATATAATGCCCACGACTAGCACGGCGTGGGGAGGAGGCCCTCATCCGGCAGTGAGAAGATGCATCATCGTGGTGATGACCACGATGATGCATCATCTCGAGAACCGTTCACAATTCACACAAACAAACACACACGCGATGTACGTCACACGATGCTCCTGGCCCAACTTTATCAGTGACGTCACGCAAGTGCCCACGCTTTGCCCCACCGCCTCGGCCGGAGTTGTCACCGCCCTCCCCCTCCCGCCCAAACACAGCCCTTTAAATCTGGGCACATCAGGGGTCTCGAAGCCAGACTCAGCCACATCACCACCACCACTACCACCCGACTTCGAGTTCAGAGTCGAGTGAAGAGGAACATCGCTGACTGACACAGTTAATCAAACTGTGGTTCGTGGCTGTGTGCGTGTGTATAGTGCACACGGGGTACTGAATTTGTCTGTTATACATCGACACAGGCAGACGAGGCAAGAAAGATACAAACATGGGCAGGACCGGGACGCGCATCTTCCTCGCCTTCTTGTCCGCGCTTGCGTGCTCCCTGCAGGTGCACGCGCAGGTGAGTTGACACGTGCGCACACACACGCGCGTACGGGGCACACATACGTACACACAGGTGAAGCAGGTTTGTCGCCGGAACACTGACACACGGACACAATATTCGTAAGGACGGTTTCATTCCAAGCTTTACCTTTCACCCTTTCCCGGACTGTAAGGCATTTCCTTATGTTAGAGGGATGTCACTGACATCACAAAATGCATCACCTCGTTTAGCACGTTAACTCATAACTTCATCTATATAGGGACGTCTCCAACCACACCGACTGTCATCCAGGACTCTTATCGCCTCATCCTCTAGAGCAGAGGTGGGAAACCTATTTTCTGCCATGGGCCATTTGGATATTTATACATAATTCGCGGGCCATACACAATTATCAACTTAAAAATGATCATGTTATATTTGGTCAAACATTTAATTAACTCACCCCTAATGTGCTGGCTGGAACTGCTTCTCTTTGGTGAGGCATGTGATGTTAGCTGGTATTGATGATGTTGCTACTCGCAACTGCTTTTCCAGGTTTGCTCCTAGATTTATTGAATTTCGAGTCCCGCCTGCGGTTGCCTTGGCAGGGCCAGACCAAATGATTTTGCAGGCCTTGTACGGCCCGCGGGCCGGACGTTCCCCACCTGTTGCTCTCGAGCATGATTGTCCAAACTGTTTCCCCGCAACCTATACCCCGATCCATATTTCCGAGGTGACGGATTTACCTTCATTCAGATACAAATTGAGTCGTCACACGCTGCACGTGTCGCACAGAGCTCTGAATCTAATCCAGACGAACACCGAGGTTCTCACCTTGATCTCACGGCACCAACTCCGTCGTTTTGGTGACTCTTTCCTATGGTGACCAAGGGAGTGGAGCGGTGCCCGCAGCGGTTTTCGGTGACCACATTTTAGAATCCCGACCACGGCCAACATCCGTGGCGAACGATATCTGAACCGGTCCTGCGCTACCACAGTTTACCAATGCGCACTCACCAGCGTTGGTTTAGTATGGTCAACCGACCTCTATGATTAACACGGACATGGCGAAGGCCTTCATCCAGCGGTGGATTGACAAATGCCTGTAATACTACACCATCTATTTAAACTATAAACCTCCAAAGAACGGAGGGCGGTGGGTCGCGAAGAGCACGCCTGTACATTTGGAGTTTGCGTGTCTCTCTCCCCGTGGTCGCGTGGATTTTTCTCCGGATCCTCCGGGGTTTCCCTTAATATTAATAAATATGCGTTTCGAGTATTTGTCTGCTATAAATGTCCACACGATAAACCACTTTATTGGCCTATCGTTTGTGACCAGGTCTCTTCTGAAGAAGAGCTATCTAGCTCAGTGGGCCTTACCTGGCAAAATAAAAATAAAATTTTAAATAGTAATAGTTAACTCGTCTGACTACTTATGGTTCCAGCACAAAATAGTTCATCTGAAATAAAATCACTAAATTGCAAATTTTACAATTGCAGGTAAGAATAATTATTTTTGATCATCTAAAAAATTTGCCACATTACACAAAGACGTTCTAAAAACCCCAAACATACTTTGGTCAGATACAATTGTATAGTTATATACTTATACACTATACTGGTATTTAAAGTAAGGTTGTGTTTCAATTAATTTAAAGAATGTGTTATCATTAAAAACATTTGGCATGGAGGTAATAATAACTGAATTATTACATTTAATGATTAATCAGTGACCTCCAGGCAAGCGATCCGTTATCTGTGTCCTTGCCTCTCCCTGTGTCCTTGTCCCCTCCAACCCCCACCTCACTCTCTGAACTCTTCTCCCCAACCCATCACCCCCCGCCCTGTATCCTCATATCTCTATTTCCCCCTCCCCCACCCCCCCTGTCCGTCTTTCTCTCTTATTTGGGATTTTCCTACCCACATTTTACCCCGACCGTGCTGTCGGTGTCGCTTCGTGAGACACGAATCCTATTCGGAAATCTCGCAAAGCAGTGCGATCAGTTTGCATTCGAGAACGGCCCAGAGATGTGGCTATCACAGAGCTGAGATCCAGTCAAGTGACCATCTGCCGCACACCGTTGGGAGCAGCACTTTCCTACTTCGCTCTGCCACTGAGAGTAATGCTCGTCTCATGGCAGGCGAGCTTATATTTGTAATAAATCAGAGTCAAGGCCGTAATTATAATATATATTGGGGGGGACACATCCCCCCCAAAATATCTTGCTATAAAATAGATTTCTGTTCATATGATTGTAGTTATGGTTGTACTTTATTAATCCCTAATCTCTGCCAGTGAAACAAGAAAAGGTAAAAAAGAAAAAAAACAGAGCAATGTAATACAATATTAGACATTATTGTAAAAAATACTGTAAATAAAAAGTTAATCCTATGTGTTAGTGAATTTTTTAATATTTTAGGCAGGAAATTCGTTTTAAAATTTAGATTTTTTTTCTAGGGGGGGGGGGGGTCCAGACCCCCTGGAAGATTTGGTCCACCCCAATGTTGACCTCATGGCTACGGCCTTGATCAGAGTTGGAATTAAGCAAAATTAATAGCAGAACCAAATTGAATGTGATGGGCGCTTTTTGTGCGTGCAGTGGTTGGGCTGAGACCACCAACTATACTTGAAAAGCTAGAGTTTAATCACGATCACTGGCAGAGCCAGTGGGGGGAGGGGGTGGCACGTGCCCCCCCCCCCCCCATGATCTGATCGAAATCCCTAATTTCGATTAGATCATTGGGGTTTATTAGTAATAAATCGGCATTTTGCGACTCCCACTGCGTAGCATATTAGTACGTGCCAGGGACTCTATGAGATGATAGGACAATAGTCTTAGTCCATAATTGGAAATAAGTAACGGCAAAGCAGTTAATAAGTGACTCAGAATTGTGCGCAGTTGCGTATACAGTACACGACTTCCCTGAAGGAAAACACCTTTAGCGAGCGCGATGCCGATCACACAACGCGGTTCGAATTCGACCCTCGATCGATGGCTGCGCCATCGCCGCACACGCGTCGAATAAAAAGCAAGGGATAAGTCCTTACTTACTAACAACTCCTATAATTTTTCATTGCTGGAGGGGTTGCCCCTCCTACCTGAAAATCTTGGCTCCGCCATTGATCACGATCGGCTGCCTGGATTCCAACCCAGGGTATCAGCTCTGATCTCCGACTCTACCCCTTTTAATCTATGTGTAGTGCTGAACTTTACGCGGACAACTTCTTCCTTTTCTGTCGTCACTTTAGTTGTCCAACACAGCACATTTCGCCACCATCCTTTAACGGGTTCTCCGCTCCGCCGGCCTCGCTGGCTCCGTTCCTCCCTCTCTCTCTCTCAGTCTCTCCCGACTCCCTTCTCTGCTTCCCCATCCCACTCCAGCCGTCGCTCTCTCTCGGCTTCTCCGTCTCACTCCGACTGTCTCTCTCGCTCAGCTTCTCCGTCTCCACTGCTACCCTATACGTCTTCTTCTCCACTGCTACTCCATGCTTTGTCTTCTTCTCCACTGCTACTCTATGCTTCTTCTTCTGCCCCGACCGACTCCGTCCAGTTCCCAGCACAACTCCCGTCTTGCTCTGACGCTCCCCTATTTATCCCCCTCCTCATTAATTCCCAATTAATTAGTTGGCATCCCCCCCTAACGCCCCGCCCCCCCCCGCTGCCCCCTGTCTCCATTCCCAGACTTGGAGGCGCCACCTTGTACTCAACAACAACAACCGGCCAATCACTGCCCTGCATCATAATTGCCTAACGGGCCGTCTCCGACTCACTCGTTGGCCCCCAGCAACAGCAGCATGTCCCGATTCGACCCCACCGTTCCCAACCCGCACGTGTGTACAATTACCCCCCTTGGGGGAAATTCGTTTTCAAATTTAGATATTTTTCTGATTTGGGACCCCCAGACATCCTGGAAGATTTGGTCCCCCCCAATGTTGACTCCATGGCTACGGCCTTGACTCACACTGACTAACGTTTGTTCTCTTCCTCACCATCACTCTCTCTGTTGCCAGGTCAGGGACCTCAAGCAGTGCTCCAATGATCCCGAATTCGTAAGTTTCCGCACCTCGCAGCACACCTCGGCCATCGCTTCCTCACGGAAGACGCGTCTCATCCACACGAGGATTCATCCACACCACGAGTATAGGGCAGAACGGCTCTAGTGGCACAATAACATATTGTCCTTCGAGTAGGAATCTGGCCGATAGGGCACGACATATCCCTATTCCGTTTAATTCACTGCCTGCCATTCACATTCTGGCACGCAATGGGCATACACTTTTTATAAATTCAGCTTTACATGGATTACTGAACTATTCTCGCCGATGTGTGCTTACTTGTCCGTCACGCAAAACCAATCTCTGAAGATGATCAACATTGGCTGAATCATCAATTGGCTTTTGTCATCGTCACAAACGCGCTCACATGCTGACTGCAGCCATTTCCAAACACTGCCACGGTTCGTACAGTTGCCACCACATCGCAGCTCCATTCTGTGATACATTTGACTTGTCTCTACAACGTCTGAGGACAACAGCAAAGAATAGCCGATCATATTTATTTAAACGTGCGGTCGTGCAACAGTGCCACTATCTTTGATGACGTTATTGCCTGCCACCTCGTGTTAACATCTGGAGCAGTAAACTTGCACATTAGCGCCGGAGCCATGCCCCATTCACGATTCAATTGAGCAAATTCACAGTTACATAGTTTGCAGAAACATGAAAAGTCTGTTTCTCTTTGAAACACCCTCGTGCATTCCCATTCGGTGACCATCAGTGGTGTAGCGACACGTCAATTGATCAATTAACATCGATTCAGCAGTGGGCTGACAATCGGGCTGTACGTGTACAATGATGATCACTTCGTATGTGCCACCTGTGGTGCTTGATGATGACGTGAATGATGATCCTGGTAGTGACGATGATGATTGCGATGATGGTTGGTCATAGTGGTGGTGACATCTCACGTGACCTGTGATATTGATGATCAAGGTGGTGATATTAGTGATGATGATTATAATTATTATGGTGGTCAACATGATTGTGTTAATGCTAAAGTTTATTTTTTGCTTAACCAGCTGAGAACTCAAGATGCCAACATAGTGTCGTTTGCAAGAGTGACCCGAGTCACCAACATGACAAAAGCGAAACACCCCAAATAAAGTTCAGCAATTAAGCAAACAGAAATTAGAACACACCCAAAAATAACAAAAACTCTTGATGGTGATGTCTTTGTGACCACGTGAATGTACCTGTGTGCGTCTCCATGCGTGTGATTACTCACGTGTGGCTAAAGCGCAGCAAGTTGGCACAGTAGGGGGCACAGGTGGTGCATCAGCCAGTCATCTCGGTCATCGCAGTAGTCGACCCGTGGCACCTGCTGGGTCTGCCCCGTGACCTCCTGCCAGCGGGCGTTTGACACTTCACGTGGCCTCAACGTGCACATAGCCTGGCACAAGCGTCGTGGTGACGTCGCCGCCAATTAGTGACGAACGGCGGTTGTTGTTGTTGTTGATTACTCACGTACGTACCCATGTCTGTTAAGGCTATACGAAGAGTGGGGGGGGGGGGGGGGGTGTTTGTCGTTGGTAACATCATGCCTGACATATGTCTCTCTCCGTCACTCTCTCCTGACCCCACCGTAACCGTGACCCCCCCCACTACCCACCCACCCACCCCCACTACCACCCACCCCCCACTACCCACCCACCCCCCCCCCACAGGGCCGCTACTGCCCCACGATGTGCGGCGTGGCGGACGTGCTGTCGAAGTACGCCAAGGGCGTGGACGAGGACTCGAGCTTCATCGACTCGGTGCTCACGCAGCTCGCGGCCAAGCACGGCATCGTGGAGGGCAACGTGAACATCGTGAACGAGGACGTGCGGATCACGCGCGACGAGGCACAGAGTGAGGGAGGAGGAGGCGGAGGAGGAGGACGCGCGGGCTCTCGCACACACGCGCTCTCGCAGAAGGAGGGGACGTGCAGTGGCAGAATTAGTCGTTGCCGAACATTGCAGTCGTCGTAATCATATTGATCATAATTTGATCATTTAGTCGGGTTCGACCATTGGACTTAGAAATAAAGAAGCGGTAGGTTCGGTTTTAAAAATGATGCTCCGACTCCCAAGGCGCTGTCGCCACCCAGCAGTACAAATGGGCACACAGTCGATTGGGCGAGTCGCGTGTGGCGGTGTAAAACGTGGGCACTCCCACCTTGATTTGAAGCTTTCGTGACTGCAAGGATTCATACTCTTAGTTTTTTTCGGTAAAGTCACGTAGGTAAAAAATGAAATTAAAATTAATAAAAATAAAATAATAAAAATCACGACGTTTCGGAGGCAACACAAGTCTCTGTCATCAGTTGGGACCATCACAGACAGATGTGCTGTATCAAGTGTATCAAGTGATACAGCAAATCTGGCTGTGACGGTCCCAGCTGATGATGTATCAAGTGATACAGCAAATCTGGCTATGACGGTCCCATCTGTTGACGGAGACTTGTGTTGCCTCCAAAATGTCGTGATTTTTATTATTTTGTTTTTATTAATTTCATTTTTTACCTACGTGACTTTACCGAAAAAACTAAGAGTATACACTCCCACCTTGCTTCCAATACAACTGGCCAGCGTAACACAGCAGGACAAATATCCTCGAGGGGGGCTTTCTAGAGCTCCCTCTGGCAGAGGCCCTTCCGCCAGCAGTGGCCAAGTAACCTTCTACTTTGGGAGTAAGGCCAGGGGTTCTCATAATCGAAGTGTGCTGTTTAGAAAAATCTGATTATGCTGTTATAATCACTGATTTCAACCATTATGCTTACAATGATCTATTCACAAATCATATGGAATGCCCAATCTCACCTGATCTCCGAAGCTTAGTGGAGGATGAGCCTGGACAGTGCTTGGATGGGAGCTATCATGTAGAAAACAGGTGTTATAGGCTGCTGCACAGAGCTATGTGGTGGGCAGCAGAAGGCAGTGTGGCGAAATCCACTGTTGAACTGTAATATGCTCCGTCTATGCCGCCCTCCCCCTTCACCAACCCTCACTGACCCACGTGGCGATGTACGGTCAAACAATCCCCACAACATGCACGGCGTGGGGTAGCCCTCATCCAGCAGTGGATTGTCAATGGCGTTGTATTGAGGTTTGTGGGGGGGGGGGGGGGGGGGCAGTTGCGACACACACTTTTGGACAGATTTGAGAATCCCAGGGTTTAGTGGCCAGCCGGAGTTCCATTCCCAACCGTGGCTAACACGTGGTGTTAGAACATTGCCCGAGCTTCCCGCAGGTCAACTCAGGCTGGTGAACAGCATCAGGAGGGTAACAAAGTTGGCTGGCCCTAATAGGCACATCGCTTTTCCCAGCAGTCTTATGATGTATATATGGTGAATCTCTGCTAAAAATATATATATTTTTGTGACGACAATGTTGCTAACAATTATGTTGCTTGTGGTTACGGTGGTTCTGACGATGGTGGTTTGTTGTGATGATTGTGGCTGTTGTGGTGGTGGCTTTGGAGGTCGTTTTGGTTGGGGTGGCAATGGCTGTGGTGGTTGAGGCTGTGTGGTGGTGGTAATTTTGGTGGCTGCTTCGGTTGTGGTAGTGGTGGCCGTGGTGGCTTATTTTGGTTGTGGTGGTGGTTGTGTTGATCTGTGCAGTCATCAAGGACTCGGGACAGAAGACAGTGCAGCAAATTCTGGAGGAGGTGCGGATCCTGGAGCAGATTGGAGTCAGCCACGACGCCCAAATCCAGTACGACTTTCCCAACCAAAGCTCCCCCATACAGGGTGGTTGCAGATTTCGTCAGGCATTTACTCAAACTTTTAGCCCGTGAGCCAAGGGTTGGTCGGTACCACGTGGGGTGGCAAATGCTCCGAATATCTACCACGGGTAGTGTCCACTGTTAGCCAGTGGTCGCCATGGGCAGTATCCATCATTGGCAGACAACTTAGCGTATGCACCGTCTGTTTTATAGCCACGCTTTCCAGTTATTTTATTATTCTGTAGATATCCAATGTCAGATTAGTTTAAAAATAATATATTTTCCAAACTGATGTTCTCCATCAAAGGTGCTATAATACTGTTATTTAATTACATCTCAGAAAACACTGCCAGTGACACCTTTCCTTCTGGCATATTTGGAATCCAAAGATATAATTCTTCGATAATATCATTGTAATAATTCGCCACCCTCGGTGGCACCGATCAACTATTTTATTGGGACAATGGCTTAAGGACAGTTTCACTCAATTTGCTTTTATTGTTCAAGCTATGAGCGATGTGCGGGGCTGTCTCTTCAATCTTTGTGCTGTGCCCCTTGGCAGGGAGCTGTCCGAGATGTGGCGCGTGAACCAGCAGCTCGTGACGCGACTGCAGCAGCAGCTCGTTGACATCCGGCAAACGTGCTCACGCTCCTGCCAGGACACGACAGCCAACAAGATATCGCCCATCACCGGGAAAGGTATCGCTCACACACACAGACACACTCACTCATGTGTGTAACAGAGGCACCAAGATGTCACCCATAAACACTACAGTACACGTGGCACAACAGGCAACGCACGCACGCGGGGATATATTCTCAATGAAAAATAAAAACGGCACATATACAACACAGACAGCATGAGATACCCCATCACAATGGGATATTTCTCGTCTTCCTGTCCACCTGCACCTGTGTCGCATGTTTTATATGTGCCCCACGTGTTCCTAAATCGCGTGTCCTCCCTGTCAAGTTTGATCCTTTCCCTCGTGTTGTTTTTCTTTGTCCAATCCTGTTATGATCAACGCGCCTCTTATCATCCAGCCCCTTGCGTCCGGCGTGTTCCGTGTTTGTCGTGTCTCATCCTCTTGTCTCCACGTGTATCCCGTGGCCCTCCCTAGACTGCCAGCAGGTGGTGGATAACGGGGGCAAGGACAGCGGACTCTATTACATCAAACCCCTCAAGGCCAAGCAGCCCTTCCTGGTCTTCTGCGAAATCGAGAATGGCAATGGCTGGACCGTCATCCAGCATGTACGTGCGGGTACTTATGGGGTCACGTGGAGGAGAGTAATGATGATGGTGGCCTTTATTTGCCCATCACACACACAAACATAAACAACAGCAGCTGTCATTCACCGCTAAGTGGTGGTGACATCACCACCGAGCTTAGATTCCATTTGAATGTCATGTGAAGTGTTAAAAGCTAACTATCAAGTCACAGGACAAACCTAGGTGTCATGGGTTGATAACTGGCAAATGCGTACCTGTCCTCCTAACTCTGCCAACATGCTGTGTGATTGGCATTGATGTCTTTTAGCTGCCCGGCACTCTACTCATTTTTGTGAGCATCACTCCTCTGCCCTCCATTGTAGTTGGAGGGTGATTGCTTTCAATTGCAAAGCAGTAGAGTCCTGAACGAACCCCCTCCTACAGAAGCCAATCTTGATAACAGTTACGCCCTTGTATACATTCGCAAACGCATGCACGCACGCTCATGCGCGTGCCTTCTCGCTTGCGTGCCCGTGCCACACCAGCGTCACGATGGAAGCGTGAACTTTACGCGCGACTGGGTGTCATACCGCGAGGGCTTCGGGTACCTGGCGCCGACGCTCACCACCGAGTTCTGGCTCGGAAACGAGAAGATCCACCTGCTGACCGGGCAGCAAGCCTACCGCCTGCGCATCGACCTCACCGACTGGGAGAACACGTACAGGTGAGAGGCGAGTTCAACTGGGTAAAATTACCTGGGCACACATGTGTAGTGATCAGGTGTGCAGGCGGTGCGACTGCACTGGGGCCCAGTCGCTTGGCTTCGGAGAGGAGGGCAGGTTTGGACAGAGTCTACCATTTCATTCATTCTTCCTCTCCTCCTCCGTCGTCATTGTCGTCGTCATCCTCGGCCACTGTTAGATTAAGGCCTTCCCCATCTTTTATAATCTCGTGATGCAACAATGCATCTATCTCCCCGGTACATGTGTGATCTCATGAGTGCAAAACGCGATATTTAAAGGGCCGTAATGCATGTGACTACACACACCTCTACATCGCGTCACGAAGCAGTTCCATCAAGAGCCGAACGCGACTCCGAAGCCGCAGGTTGCCGACCCCTGATCTAGGTCCTGCACACAAGCTGAGCTCATCACTTCATTCATTTTTACTTAAACACTTTCGTGACTGCAGGAATTCATATTCTTTGGTTCTTTCGGTAAAGTTACGTAGATAGAAAATAAAAATAAAAAACAAAAAAACACTGAAAATACTCATCACTTCATGTTTGTCGTATTTCTTTAAAAGGAGTCTTTAGATTTTTATGAAACTAAACAGTTGTAGTTTTAATGAATCCATCTCTATGAAAGTGGATCATCAACTCAACGTAAGTCCATGACGTTTCCCTTGGAGTCGATCTTCCTCATATCTCATCTTCCACGTTCTCACGGGCTTGCGATTCAACAATTCATCTAGAACCCAAGCTGATCCCATTACATCATCTCCGTGGAAGACGTCATCATCTCAGGCTCATTCTCTGATTGGGTTGCCACTACGTTGTTAAGTCTCGAATGTCGGCCTTCATCCCTTCCAGTGACGTGCTCTGCTCATGTTCACTTGTGTTTGTTCTTTAATTCATTGCACACTGATCAGCGTGGTGAACCTTTGTCTAACAACTTCCATGATCGACATGACATGGAAAGAGATTCATCCAGTAGTAGATCGATAAAGGGCTGTAAATTATTGAGTTTTACGTTGTATACGTCCGCCGAGGAGATCGAGTGAAGAATCAACTCTTGTGCAGGTTCTGGGTGCATCGTCGCTTCGTGGGATTGCAGGATATGATTGAGGTTTTGCGGGGGGGGGGGGGGGGGTCTTCATCTAGCAGTGGATTGACCATGGCAGATGATGATGACGACCTGTATGCAGGTACGCGGACTATGGACACTTCAAGTTGACGCCAGAGTCTGACGAGTACCGCCTCTTCTACTCCATGTACCTTGACGGTGATGCCGGCAACGCCTTTGATGGATTCGACTTTGGCGACGACCCGCAGGTGAGGCACCGCGCTTTCGATTTACCCTTGTGTTTCTTTATCCGAATGATTGCCGCTTGTGCCGTATGTAAAGGGATGCTGCAGTCCTACAATTGTTCGCTCACGTGACTGCTAGCGGAAAAGCCTCCACCAGAGGGAGCTCTAGAGAGCCCCTCCTAAAGGGTACATGGTCTCGTCTTCAGACGTTTTGGTCAGACGTCTTGTAAGAGGTAGGAGGCACCCACACTTCCTGTTGAAGCTCCGAGCAATGTGGAGTGAAACGTCGGCCGCCACGCCGACCGACACTCATTGCAGAGCAATGCAGCACAAAACCTAAGATGTAGAGGTTGCCACAATTGTTAAAAGGGCCCTGGAAATCAAGTGCAATAAACGTAGTCCATTAATCAACTCGATCAACGAATCTATGAAACTATTTCAACTATTTTTTATATTACCAGGTAAGGCCCACTGGGCTATATCGCTTTTTTCAGAAGCGACCTGACTATCACAAATGACAGCTCAACAAAGTGGCTTATCACATTGAAATTCATAGCAGCCAAATACTCGAAATGCATGTTTCTATATGTGGAGGGGAAAACCCCGGAGAAAAAATCCACGCGACCAAGGTGAGAACATGCAAGCTCCAAATATACAGCAGGCGTCAGGGTTGGGATCGAACCCACGACCTCCTGCATACCAGGCGAGGTGGTCAACGTCTCTTCACCGTGGCATCCACATCCCGGCTCTCATAATTGTTGTCGCTGTGTCCACTCGGCGTCACGCAGGATAAGTTCTACACGACGCACCTGGGCATGCTGTTCTCTACGCCGGAACGCGACAACGACAAGTACGAGGGCTCGTGTGCCGAGCAGGACGGCTCGGGATGGTGGATGAACCGGTGCCACGCGGGGCACCTGAACGGCAAATACTACTACGGTATGATGGGAACGGGGCGATGACGAGGGGAAAGGAGGAGAAATGTGGGGGGAAGATGGATGAAAATACTGCACGTATATAGATTTTTCACGGCAGATAACTACAGTAATAAAAACAGAAAATACACATTGCGATCCGGCGAAAATTGCTTTGTAATTCGGCATTCGCCGGAGCACCGGTCTAAAGGGCGCATCAGTCTGGCGATTGTCAAACACAAGTTGTTGAAACAAGAGCCCGTAGTACTATGTACATCACCCCATGCAGAGTCTTCAAGATTGTAGTTGTAAATATGGTACAGTAAATAGGTCACTTTTTAGAGTAGGATATTTATTTTTCTCTATATGTTTATTTTTGTCACTTTCATAGAGTTAACAAATTCAAACCACTCAATAAAAAAGCATACGCACTACACCTAAACACGAAGCGTTACACAAGGATGTGCAAAAAAATCTGCTATTTTAAATAATGATGCAGTGATTATCCCGGCGTTTTTGAAAATCCGGAGCCCCCTTCCCCTCCTTTACCGAAGCCACCCGGATAATGAATCGATGGTCTCTTGCAATTTGAACAAGAAACCAACAGAGGGAGTTTACTTTGGGAGTTCAGCGGTGTGGACGGCCCGAGGAAGGTCGGTTCCAGGGCAGTAGGGGGGCAGCATCGGAGTGACCGCAATTTTCATAACAACCGAGCGGTTTTTGCGGAGGGCATTGCAACCTCTTCCGCTCGCAGTAAGGGGAGTGTAAAATGCGTCGCACCGTCGATGAAAATCAATGGTTCTTCAGGCGCACGACATGTAACACGGATCGAACTGCATGCACAATAATAAACGTAGTTCAGTTTTTGTAGATTATATTGCAGGACGTCACGTATCCGACCGTCACGCGTCTGCCTTAACAAATGAACCGCCCGCACCCAGTGTAGTGGCAGTTGTGCATGCTGTAACTGTCATTTTTTAAATTGATGTTCACATATCCACCGATGCTTCAGTCCTGAGAGAGAAGGATATGCAATGCACAATGTACGACATTCAATTTATCACGTGATTTTTGTTTGCTTGCATACGCTGCTGTGGGGTCCATGTTGTGGACAGCAGAGGTCAGTGTAGAAAAATCCATTGTATGCTAAAGTGCTCTCCACCTCCACTAACCCCTGATAACCAGCGTCAGAAAAGTCCTTCATATGGCAGTGGGCTGACCCAGGCCATTGCCATTGCCATGTTATGATTATGATGATGCTGATCGTGGCTACAAGAGATGATTATTATAGTGATGATGGTGGTCATATTCGAGATCACGACGATGATGATGACAATAGCAATGATGAAGGTGGTCATTATAATAGCGATTATCGATGACATGGCTATGATAGCGATGATAATGATGGTTACAATAGCAATAATCGACGACGGTGTTCATAACAATAGCAACGATCATGGTAATGGGGATGACGACGATAATCTTGGTTTCAATTGGGACGATTCATGATGACGGTTAATAGTGATAGACATTATGATGATGATGATAATTTATGGTGACGATAATGCCCCACCCTGCCAGGTGGAAAATACCGCAAGGCGGATGTGGAATACCCATATGATGATGGCATCATCTGGGCCACGTGGCACGACCGCTGGTATTCGCTCAAGATGACCACCATGAAGCTGCTGCCCATGGGCAGGGACCTCTCTGGGCATGGTGGCCAGCAGCAGAGCAAGGGCAACAGCCGCGGGGACAACTGAGCAGGGACTTGGCCTTTCACCTCCTCATGACACGGTGGCTAGGAGATGTTAATTGCCTCGCCTGGTATACAGGATGTCGTGGGTTCGATCCCGATCCCGACCCTGACGTCTGTATATTTTGAGTTTGCATGTTCTCCCCTGTTTTTCCCTCCAAATTTAGAAACATGCGTTGAGAGTATTTGGTTGCTATAAACAAAATGTCCATGCGATAAGCCAATTTGTTAAGCTGTCATTTGTGGCCAGGTCACTTCTGAAAAAGAGCTGTATAGCTCAGTGGGCCTTACCTGGTAAAACAAAAATCGTAATTTTTCGTTGTAAAAAATGACAAAATAATCCCCCAATCCGCCTGTTCCCCAACAATTCTCCCACCCAGCAACTGGCACCCACGTGAATGAGTGGACACGAGAATGATACTACGATATATTGTATGACATAGGGCCCACAATTTATCGTTCCGTCCGTTTTAGAAAGTATAGTCCCATCGTGATTATCGTGGTTTGTGTTTTTTTGTTGCATATATTTTATTTACTAACAAAATGGTTATTAAATAAAGGTATTGCCATCAAAGTTCTCAATAAAAAAAAGCGAATGACCCTTCAATTATGCTTTGCTAAATATTTTACGGGAGTGTTTGGATATCAAAGTGGTTGGTTATATGGCCTTGTGATTAACTGCTAATTACTTAAATATGATCGGGTAATAACTCACAGCAAGCGCGTTATAAGCGTTATAGATTGTAAAAGTTATAATTATAAAAATAAACACGTGGCAGGCTTATGTCACGTGAACTGCAGTTGAAGAACTTTTAAGAAAACTTAATTGGTAATGGGAGTATGGTAAAGCGCAAAAAACCCCGAAAACATCATGACATTCAATTGCAAACATGGGAAATTGATATCGCAATGATCATGTCGTAAAAAAATATTATACCTCGCGTGTCATATTTTATGAAAAGAATATCGCGACAAACCTGAGTAGAAACCCAATACCATTCGCCACTAAGTGATGGTGACATCACCACGGCACCTGTACCAGGCCAGGTGCACTTTGAGGCCATGTGAAGTGTCGAAGGCTCGCTGAAAGGAGGAGGTCTCGGGACAGACCCAGGTGCTATGAGTTGGCTAATTGAGATGACTGGTAGATGCACCCAGCTGTACACCCACTTCGTTACCTATGCCATTGCCTCTCTACCCATCCGGACAGCATTCTCTCCAGGGGGTCCCACACACGAGTTTTACTGACAGAAGAACCCAAACCACCTCATCATACTCCGGGACTAATTAAGGGGATGCTACTTTGTAAAACATTTTGCGACAAATTGGAAAATGTTGGAAACGCGCCCAAATAAGCATTTAACGCACCACTGCTATATACCAGACTTTATATACCACACCACGTTACGCCAAACTACAATAACAAAGGGGGACATTATAGAGAAAACAACGTTCTAATTGAAAGCCTCTACATGTCCACCACCGATCTCAATTCACGTATTAAAGCGTTTTACGCTATCCTCTGTCGGATCGAGGAGCCATCACTTGGACAATATTCAATCACCCGTTGAGAAGACAATACAATGGGGGCAGTATAAATGAGTGCGGTGTCCCTAAATTGTTTGCCCTGTGTATAGCACACCGCGTGACATACCACGCCAAACAACAACACAATTCACTGCATCTCGCACCGAATCTTCCCCATACTCTGTCACAAAATAACTAACACCACGTGTGTCACAACACACCACGTTGCATCGCCATAACCACCGTACGAACCACATCACGTGACTCCTCCCCACCTTATAGCAAACCCCAACGCATCCCAGCTGAACCGCATTCACCGCATGCGCGCTGAACCGCCCACGATACACGCAGCAGAAGCACACAGCACCTTATATCACAACACTTCACACCGCAAGCACCACCGTATACACGATAGCCAACGTCACCGCAGCAGTCACTGCGCTAGTCAGGCAACTGCGTAGTTGGAAGCTAACGATGGGTGGGGTTGTGTGTTAGGGTCGGCTATGTGTAGCTGCGTTACATCAATGTATCGCTCAGTGTACTCTTAATAAATAAGAAGCCTTCTACACGTGTCTCAGAAGTCGCTCACTACACATACAAGCGATGCCGTTTCAGAGAGCTTATTAAAGACATCTGACTAACATGGATTTTAAAACCAATTATTTTGACAATGGAGGGTGTGACGAGCTGTGTGCCCTGTTTATGTGGAGAGCGGCAATACAGCGGTTAGCGCTACGGTGCGCTACGAACCCGACGACCCGAGTTCGATTTCCGCTCATGGCCAACACCAGTGACGATTATCTGAACCGTTCCCGGGCCTTCCCTAGGTCGACTCAGCCTCAAATGAGTAGCTGGTACGGTGTGTAAACATCGCTACTGGGGAGACATCGGCAGTCGGGCGTGGCGCTGGCTACTCACATCCTTGTGACCGAAGAAAAGTTGGGTTGAATGTCTGATATTTGTTTGCCATTCACAACGAAAGCACTCGGCCACACCATTCCGACTGTAATATTAATGAATGCAGTTGTGAAAATGCGTGTTACCACTGGTATCCCTGTGAATCCTCACACAAAAATTGTGAAAACAAATACAATGCTATGGCACACTACAAGTCCCTTTACTTCTGTTTATAGGTTGACACAGGGCAACCCTGAAATGTTTCAGCCTCGATATTGCTCCCCACAAAAATGAGAAATATTTGTATTTCTGGGGTACCAATCAATCCGAAATCAGTGCCACACTCTGCGATGTCGAAACGCCAAACATTAGCATAAAATCCGTTATCTAAAAATAATATTTTGAATAGTGCATCGTGCATCGCCGACCATCAATAGACTAAAAATGTCTGCATCATGGACATTGTGCGAGAGCCGGGGCACTATGGTACCCCGGGGTACCGCCATAAGGTTCAATTGCCTTCCCTTATATTACAGTTGTAATAGTGTAGCTAAAATGTATTGTTGTGCATGTCAAACGAACATTAAACGACCAACCAACTTTACATTGGTCTCCTTGTGGACCATCCCGGCCTTCATAGGTGCTCGCTAACAGCACTTGCGCTAACATTGTGTTAAGGTTCTGAGGATATTCTCGATCTTCGTATGTTTGTGTATAACCGATTCCCATTCACGGCTAACATCAGTTGCGAGTGATAACAGTTGTGATTTCTGGGGCTCCCCTGAGGTCACTTCAGCCTTTAAATGAGTACTTGTCGTGGGGTGTGGAAATACCTACACTGGCATTTATTTTTTCATCGTCTTACCTGCCGAAAGTTCCCGTCCAAGAGTGCAACATTCTGCTGGGTTTCGTGAGAAGCCTCGGAGTCTTTGCCGTCATCCTCGAGAAATAGACTTGCTCAATTGATAAGGACCCTCAGGGTAATTTCCGAGTACAGACGTAACTTGTACCTTGAACCTTGTAAAACCCATTTTGTGTGTTTTTTCAAGGTTCTTAGTTAGCAACCCATAGTTAATAACGTCAAACACCAAAGTTTTGTAATTTTCAATTTCCTCGTTATTGTTTTTTGTCTCCATACTCCTAGCCAAGAGCTGATTGATGGACGATGTCAATACAATTGAAGGGTGGTGTGCACAGAAACATAATCTTTATTTAGACTGGAGGAATCCGATGAGCTATGAAGCTATTATTCACAGATGTAGATTAGGGGCGTGTCAGCAAGCTACAACAACAAAAAAGAGAAAAGGTTAGGCAAGGCACTACATAAATATATTAAAAATAGATAGAGAATAGGGGTTTCCCCCCCCCCCCTTTTTATGGCCACAAAAAAAAACTTTTACAAGGAATCATGTCTGCATTAACCACAATACTTGTGGTCAGATTCTAGATTTGAAGCTTTCGTGACTGCAAGGATTCATACTCTTAGTTTTTTCGGTAAAGTCACTTGTGGTCAGAATGCAAACACACTGTGATAATGTATGCATTGTCTTTATCAGAGTGTTTTTTTGTTTGAATTCTGACCACAAGTATTGTATTTAATGCAGATATGATTCCTTGTAAAGGTTTTTTTGTTGCCAGAAAAAAAAAGGGGGAAAAAAACCTATTATCATATTTTGGTACTGGCAAAGGAGGTAAACCACTAATTGCATAGGTACGTACATTCCTGTCAAATTTTCAACACTTAATGCAATCTAGGGCAAGGCAAAAAAAACAGTCTCAGACCACACCAAGACAACACACGGTGCCTCAATAATATTGCACATTAAAATTGAGCTTGTGGTACGTGGGTAAGGATCAAAGTTACAAATCAGATTTGCAACTCCGCTGGGTCCCAAGGTGAGTCGCGGCACACCACACACTCGGCCCTTGCAACCACCTCACTCATCGCATTCGGGCATCGGTTCGCGCTCGCGCATGGTACACTCTCGTCGAGTCGTGGAGCGGGAGAGTTCGGTTTTGGTGGGAGACGGCTGGCCACACCATTCTGGTCAGTGGTCAGAATTGGCTCACCATGTGGTCGCCGTGGCAGCGGGATCGTCGGCCGTTATTGGGACTGTACAAGGGGTAGAGGTACGGGTGCTCATCGACATCGGAGCATCTGCTACCATCTTTTCTGAATTGATATTTAACATCTTGCCCCAAACATCTCGTGACCTTCGTCCTGTAACAGCTCCCGTGCTTTGCCGCAAATGGCAGCTTGCTGGGAATTATTGGCCAAATATCAGCAACGGTGTGCATCGGTGACATTCAATTGACAGCGCCAGTTCTAGTTTCGACATCCCTGGCCATGCCCTATTAGGCCGCTGTCGGTAGCCTAAAAGAGGCCTAGAAATAAGGTTTCGTTCCACCAAGTGGGGCACTACCTACTTTTTTAATATTTAACATCAGAAATATATAGAGATTCCTTAGGAAAAAGTTATCCGCACACAACCTTGCAGTTTTTGAGAAAAATGATGCTAAAGGTGCCCATTTTGAAAAAAGGGAAACCATAGGGAATTTTGCACTTTTAAACCTGTTTATCATATAAACCTAAAAATGCAGAATTACCACTTGAATTACAAAATAAACCAGTTTGAAATGTGTGATATACCTGAAGTTGCTATCTATGCACAGTAAACATGATAAGATTATCAAGAAAACTTCTGCTGTAGCATTAACATCCCAATTACTTCTCATTATCTTGTTCCAATTGAAAGGTCATATTTGAGGTAAAATCTGAATAACAAATAGAATTAAGCCAAAATATAATATATAAAAAAGCACTTTTCAAAATAACACATTTAATGGTGAATTGTCAATTCGCATACATGAGCAGCAACTGCACTACATGTACATATTCACAGCAATGATTATTGTAAACAAGATTGAATTTTGATTTATTTATATTAAATATATATGTCCTATATTAATTTTATTATCATATACACATCACTAAATATCAAGATCACTGTCCTCACTATCAGATTCACATGAAACAATATCCTCAGTTAATCTCACATTGTCACAATGAACACATTTACATAGGTCAGTGCAGGCCAGGTCAGCCTTGTGGCATGAGCACCTTCCACCTGTACAAGTACGAGACTTACACCCACAGTGGAGTGACCCCAAAATCTGATGAGAAGCTCGATCTTTAGTCATCCATAATATGATGAGATCGCCATCCTTGACAATCCATCCAAAGCCGCCTGGACTGGGAGCATTTATAAAAGGATCCAATGCTCTCCTGTGGATTGCAGCTAGGTAGTTAGCACGCTTGAAGTGCTCTGTAAGTGCATCTTTTGTTGGAGGTAATGTCTGTTCGGAAGAGGCCTGGACACAGAACCTATTGTATCTGGCCAAATTAACATCTGATACCTTTTCTCTATACAGCTCACACACAAAACGTTCTATGGTCACAAATGTGGTGCTGTCCATTTCAAATTGCCTTCCAAGAGCAACAAATGCACTGATGTACTCTGCATTTCCAGACACTATATTTAGTGGTTTCTCTTTTCCTTTCCCATAAAAGGAACTAGTTGAGTCACAACCAGTGAATGTGTGTAGTCCTATCAGTGCCTCTGTTAGTGAAGGACCCAAAGCAGAACCAATAGCCTGGAGATCTAACATTCTTTGCCTGTCTTTTGTTCCTGTCAGAAAGTACATCTTTGCTGAGGGAAGCTTAGCCATTATTGAAAGTGAAATGATAGCAACATCAGTGTCAGGACTCTGGATGATTATCTTATTATAAAGTTCACTCCAGGCATGTTTTGCATGAAGTAGGAGCCTCGTGTCAGCTTCTTCATGGTCACAAGTCAAAGATTCTACCTCTTTGACAGACATAATGCCATCTTTAAGAGTGAGTTGATGACATACATTTCTGTGTGCCACAAAGATAGCTATGTCTTTTCCAGCTGCTTATAAAGGCACAGTTCTCCATGTCTCAAAGAGAAAGTCTGTCAAGGCTTCTTTATTTTCACCACTGGCTAGAAACTTGGTCCACTGACTTGGAGTCTTCTGCTTGATGCTGTATATTTGCAGTAATTGTTGTCCAGCAACAGCACGTCTTGATCGTTCAGCATTTTTGATGCTCACTGCCGAGTAGCGATCAATGACAAAATCGACCCTTGGACAACTGAACTTTCTATCCATCTTAATCATAAGTTGAAGAAGATCATCAGCAAGCTCACCGAATGTGTCTGGTATATTCTTGAGACTCCTGATCAATGCCATGCCATCTATCAGTAGGGCACCATTATCACTAACAGTCTTGTTCACATGACAGTCCTTGATTCTAAACAAGCTAGAAAAGCAGCCTTATTTATTTTGGCTAATGAACCATCAGTGCTTGCTAGCGGGGATGAGATATTGCCAAGTGAATATGTCAGAATCTCTTTCAAGTTTACAGACAGGGATTGACTTATCACTAACAGTCGTGGAAAGAGTCTCCTGTCATTTTTTAGTATGACTTGATTTCCATCTTTTGTCTTGGATGATTTCTTCATTTGATCCCCAAACGTAGTGAGCTTCAAGGACTTTATTGGAGAGAAGAAGTCTGTTTTTGATGACTGGACTCGATCTTGGGTGAAATTTTCAGAGCTGTGTCACCTTTATCACAAGCACTTTGTATGTCATCTCTGACAGTCTTTGTAGCAACAACACCAGAGCTAATACATACAAGATCTTCACGAGGCAGCAAGGGATTGATCATAGACTCAACCGCTGAAACCAAAGATATAACAGCAGCATTGTCTTTTGCAATTCTTGTTGCATCCGACTCTTTATGACCCCTCTCTTAATGTTGCATTCCAGCCATCATTTCACACTGCCTTGTGATTGCAGAACGTTCAGGATGAGACTGTATCCATCGCTGGACGGCACCTCTGTTCAATGTTATCCCAGTTATGCCGCCTTTGGTCTTTGAATCACGGTTGCAGGTTTGTTCTATTGCTTGGTCACAAGCTATGGATGAGAACCTGTTAGCATCCTTACGCTGTACTGTCCAGTTTCCTTTTGCAGTAACTTCTTCATAGCAGTGTGGATGAGTCTTTGGAAGATTGATCATCTCGACCCAATATGCTGATAGGTACCTTGCATAATTTTGGCGGTCATATGCAAAATACCATGCCAGCATACGTCTCACTGTTGCTAAGTGAAGGTTCCAGTCAGAGCATTAAATAGGACATGTATATTTAAAGCCCTACCTTCTATAGAGAAATAATTTGATTATGGAATTACATTGCATTCACACGAAATATGTAAATGTAATTGGAGTGACCCCACAGATTTGTGAACAAACATTTTTTTGTACCTACCTATATGTTTTTCAGTTTTGCTGAGAAATCTTGTGTAATCTCGATAGCAGGATTTGTGGTATCGGACCTCGATTGCAATGCAGTCTTTCCCACGAATGTGTGTCAGAATGCTCTCATCTGATTTCATTTGAGCTGCCTAACGAAAAAGTCCTATATTAAAGATATGAAGAATAAATTATAAACCCAGTTGGCAATATATTAACTTGCATAACATTCAATTCAAGTGATTAAACATACCTGTGATAATCGAGCTTGATCGCCGCTATCAGATGAAGCTGCGCTGCTTACGTCCTCCTCCATGTTTACATGTGCGTAGTGATATTGGCTTGATTTTGGCTCTGACCTACTTACATTTTCGATGCTGATTGGTTGAAAATCTAGCTCAACAGGTTTTATATGTCTCAATACGCAGTCAATATAGTGCGCCAATAAATTACACTTTTCTCATTAACTGCAGGATAATGCGTGGAGAACTTTTTGCTTGGATACCTTTTATTAACGTTGAACATATTGAGCAAAAGAAAAAGTAGTGCCCCGTTTGTCGGAACGAAACTGAACGATACAGCTCACGAACAGCGGCCTATATCTCCTGGGGACCGATTTCTTGTGGAAAATGCCCCTGAAAATCTTCGTAGACCAGGGATGCCTTGAATTGCCATCGGGTCGTCGCATGGCGTTTTTATCTTCCCCCACTCGATTGTGTACGGCTAACGCCACAATTCAGGTGCTAGCGAGTAAAACCATCACTATTCCACCCGGTGCACAAATGTTAATTCCCTTGCGACTGCAGAAACAGCTCGATATTGTAGCGACTGCCGAAGGCATTCTGCTGGGACCCTCCAATAAAGCGGCTCGGGCCTAACGCTGGTGGGGACACAAACGCTGGTGTCCAATGACCGCCATCGAATGTTCATCACAAGTTTGCCATGCGGAGGTGGGGGGAGGCCGAGATGCCCCTCGCCTTCCACAGCGCACTGTTGTCACTGGCACAGGTGGAATTTCCCAAGATGGAGCAAGCTGGTGTTGACTCGTTGGTGTTGGAGCGTATGCTGACCTTGCAGAAAGAACTTAACATCGTCCTGCCAGCTCCAGACGACGATTTATCGTCCCTCAATATTGCTCGGTGCATTTAAGCACATTTCAATTTGAAATGGCGTACGCAAGTGGTGGCGTGCACCGCATCCTCTGAGGTGTTCGGTGCACCCCAAGAATCTGAGTCCACCCAGGCCTGCGCTTCGGTCAACGACGGAGGTTGGCGGAGAGTCGACGTGGAGCGACGAGGAGGACGCGAACGACGGCGGAGGACCTTTTCGCCCAGGGAGCGGCCCCGTCCTCTGCTACAATTGCGGCCTGCCGGGACACATCTCGACAGGATTCCACACCGCAAGGGGAAGATTCTCCTGGCCGTCGTTGCCTTCCTCACGGACACCCTCAACTCCGCTTGGTCCCAAGGCGAGTCGCGGCACACCACACACTCGGCCCTTGCAACCACCTCACTCATCGCGTTCGGGCGTCGGTTCGCGCTCATGCATGGTACACTTCTCGTCGAGTCACGGAGCGGGAGAATTCAGTTTTGGCAGGAGACGGCTGGCCACACCTTCCTGGTTAGTGGTTGGAATTGGCTCACCATGTGGTCGCCGTGGCAGTGGGATCGTTGGCCGTTATTGGGACGGTACAGGTGGTAGAGGTACGGGTGCTCATCAACACCGGAGCATCCGCTACCATCATTTCTGAATTGATATTTTACATTTTGCCCCAAACATCTCGTGACCTTCATCCTGTAACAGCCCCGTGCTTTGCCGCAAATGGCAGCTCGCTGGGATTTATTGGCCAAATATTGGCAATGGTGTGCATCGGTGACATTCAATTGACAGCGCCGGTTCTAGTTTCGACATCCCTGGCCGTGCCCTATCTCCTGGGGACCGAATTCTTGGGGAAAATGCCCCAACAATTCCTCTAAATTGTTGAAGGAGGTGTTTGACTTGTTGGGCACAAAAAAGTTCGGACGTTGCCCTATCATCCTCAGATGGACCGGATGGTGGAACGGCTACATAAGACCCTGACCTCCATGTTGAGTCAGCAGGTCAGCGAGTCCTAGGGCGACTGGGACTTGCATGTCCCCGGGGTTCTCGCAGCCTACAGAATGGCCCCTCATGCTTCCACTGGGTATTCGCCGTTTTTTAAATGTATGGGAGGGAGCAGGACCCCCCAATTGATGTCCAACTAAACATGGACCCGAGTAAATTTAAGGTTGACATGCCTGAGCCCATGCGCCTTACCCTTCAACGGGTGTCGGAGGCACGAGAGGCTTCCAGGGAAAATTCGGCCTTACGGCAGTCGGCCAAGGAGTGGCTAAAATCCCTTATCTCCATTACACAAGGGCCGGGTGTCGGGTGTGCCTTTCGAGCTTGGGCGTCCGTCTGCTGAGGTTGGGCCTCAGGGGAATTATGCGATTCCGCCCACAGGATCGAAGCGCCTGACACCCCCAACGTCGCCGGCTGCGCCGATCCCGGACGGACTGCGAAATGAGGAGCAACCATCGCCCACCCGTTTTCCGCCCGTCGTTGCAGATCCTTGGGAGAGGCCGCGCCCGTTAGGCCATCTTCAGGTTCCCCCCAGGATCTCCAGGGAGCTCATGCCTGCCTCACCTGGGGGCCCGGCAACACGGACTCAGTTCAAAGACTCTCCGGTTTAGATGACTCTCCCCCACCATGCAGTTCTTTCCTACGCCATCTGTTGGTTGTTACACTCGTGAGTCAGAAGGGCCCTTGGCTGAACCTGGCTTTTCTCGTGCTCATTCGTGTTGTCACACATACAGAGGTGGAATGTACTAGTGGTGGGAGGGGTAACCGGGGTTTGTGTACATTGCAAATTTTACTGTTGTTGTTCTCTCTCTCCTCTTCTCTCTCTCTTTTCCCTTTCTCGAAAACTGTATATACAGTATTTATTGCTCGGTCGTCGGTTATTCGTTATTACATTTTTGGGAGGCACACTCTTGTTTTTATGGTTGGTTAACAGCTGGGACGGCTGTGTTTTACAAAGGGGGGGGGGGTGATGTAGTGACATAAATGGTGTCACTATAGTGTAGCGACAGTACCGAGTGAAGAGTGGTACTGTATGTGCAGAGCCTATCTCTAGCACCAGAATGCGTATGCTTAGGAATAGCTCAATAGAGGACTAGGTCGCCGTGCCAGTGAGGGAGAGAGGTCGGGTGAGGACGTAACAGTCTGGGTGAACCCGAGAGGGCACGTGACCGAACGAGGTGGTAACGAGGGCCAAAGAGGAGGTGAGAGGGACACGTGATGTAGGCCCTGAGTCTCCGAGAAGGATCTAGAAATGGGCGTGGCCAAGGGTGGAGCCTCGCCACGCCGCAGCCCATAAAGGCCGAGTCCCGAGAGTGATCGTGGCTGTTCATCACTGGGAAGAAATCCTCCGTCTTCGATCCTCGGTCTCCGGTCTTCGCGCACATGGACCAGGCAGCGTGTTAGCTGTCCTGGTCCGATTTGGTAGTTATCCTGTCCAGGGTGTACATCGTCAGCCGTGGTGGTCACCACCCTATGTGATTACCCTGTTAATGTTAAGTCACCCTGTAGTAGTAGTTAATAAATGTGTTGCCTCCAAGATCAACTGTGCGCCTCAATTTAACCCACTACAGTAGTATCTACCAACTCTACAGTAGTGTAGTGACTAACTCAGAGATGATAAGACTTGGAGGCACTTCTTTTTATTAATGAGCACGATCAGTATAATACACACCCTACGTCGGTACACACTCTACAGTCGCTCACCGATACACAACTCTACGTGGGTACACACTTTTACTGTTACTAGCCTATACAGTGACGGAAAAAAGTATTTGATCCCCTGCTGATGAGAGCCAGAAATGTTTCTGATTGAGAGGGGGGTCAAATACTTATTTCCCTCATTAAAATGCAAATCAATTTACAACATTTTTGACATGCGTTTTTCTGGATTTTGTTGTTATTCTGTCTCTCACTGTTCAAGTAAACCAACCATTAAAATTATAGACTGATCATTTCTTTGTCAGTGGGCAAACGTACAAAATCAGCAGGGGATCAAATACTTTTTTCCCTCACTGTACACAACACTAACCATCTAACACTGACGGCGCTGAACCGAGACAGCCAACAACTATCTAGCAGCGCAATATCGAGTGACCGGACAGTAGTTGGCTGTCCCGGTCGACGCTGTCAGTGCAACACGGATAGGATTATGTCTGGGACGGGTCGTGCGGAATTGGGGTCGTGTGTGGGAGAGAGAGGGGGCCCGAGTGGCGGCGTGAGCTCGGCAACAACAATAAAAGGGCAGAACGGTGCCTCCTGCGACCACGTCGTCTCTGGCTGTGTGTGCGACGCACGCCACCCGCACGCACAGACGACACTACACAAGTATAACGTGTCCATGGATTGGGAAACTACGACGTACCATCTGCTGAATAAAAAAATATGTTCAAAGATGACCACGGTTTATTCTGTTTTTCTCTCCAGGGACCGAAAAAAGTTCCAAAACGTGAGATTACAGTACAGCAGTGGATTATTCAATATATCTGTGCAGAGGTTTGAGTGTTATCCCATCATATGGGCGGTGAGATTTCAGGTTTCTCTCACATGGCAAACGTAAAGAATGGAATTGTCCCTCTTTATTATGAAAACACCCCTGATGAAGTCTTGAGACTCGGTCAGGCTTTACTGGGTGAAGAAAATATTTTGTTCATGTCGCAATATGAATATATAGGATAGGATATTGAATTATAAAAAGTCCACATTTCCTGTAAACATCTTTTTTTAAGGGGGTGGGGATGAAAATTTAGAGTTGATTTGCATCTATATATATAAAATCGCGAATCTGTCTGTCTGTCTGTGTGTGTGTGTGTCGCCGGACCATACGCACTTTCATTGGACGCCGGTTGCCCCTGGCAACGGCTAGCGACGCCTTCGCCGCTTTCATTGGACGGCGGTTGCCCCTGGCAACGGCTAGCGACGGGCCGCGGGGTGGACGCCATTTTTAATTCCCGTAAAAAATAGGCGCACGCATTAACACGCGACTCTGAGGTAAATTCATCTAAGTTTCACGTCCTCTTCACTCCCCCCCCACCACAATGTGTGCTATTACTATTATAGGGTCGGTCGATTATTAAATTATAGCGATTACACAGTATTATTGTAGCGCGGGGGGGGGGGGGGGGAACGGCACCCGTACCCAGCGTCAGCCGGGTGCCAAAATCAGGCGAGGCGGGAGGCTCTGCACGGTGCTAGGCCTCGACACCCACCACGCGACTCTGAGGTAAATTCATAAAAGTTTCACGTCCTCTACAGAGTGGTGAGGGAGGGAGAGTGGCGAGGGAGGGAGAGTGGCGAGGGAGGGACTCAGCCTCAAAACGAGTAACTGGTGTGGCGTATTAACATCGCCACTGGGGAGACAAAGGCGGCCGGGCGTGGTGGATCCAAGTCCCGGGCAAAGCCGGGTCATGTCTATGTGTGTATGTGTTTATGTGTATGTCTGTGTGTCTGTATGTATGTGTGTATGTGTAGTATTCTTGAATGAGACCGACACTTCGTAGAGGCCACACGTTTTTATTCCGATAACACTAGTCCTCAGGACTCACTGGGGGAACAGTCCCACACACACAACCTAGGGAGGTACAGCCTCCGGCTCTATTCTCATTTCTCTCCTTCCCTAGCCTCCAGCTACTCTGTTACTCTCTTCCCTAGCCTACAGCTACTCAGCTACTCTCTTCCCTAGCCTACAGCTACTCAGCTACTCTCTTCCCTAGCCTACAGCTACTCAGCCCACTCAGTTCCAGCGGGGCGGCATCCTCGAGGCTTGGGGGTCCAGGATCTCCGGCTCTCCTCCTTCAGCTTCTCCTCCGATCGACCCCTCCGCTCTCCGGGAGCCGTCTTATATATCCCCTCTCTCTGAGGGGCGGGGGTGTCTCGGGCCCTGGCTCTCGCCAGCCCCCTCCCCTCAGAGCCGTTCCAACCACCTCTCGTCCCTGTCGATCCGGGCCGGTCCAGACCGGTACGTACCTCTCCCCTAGCTTGTGTGACCTGTGTGACCTGTGTCAACCTTGGTGTCAACCTTGACCACCACATCACCCCCCCCTATACAGCACGCAGCCGTCCCGGCTGCATCACTATCCACATCCCAACCCTAACTCGCGAACCAGGAATTCTGAACACGACAAGAACAATGCGTGAGCCTCAACACAACAATAACAACAACAGAACAACAACAACACAACTATCCCCGATAATTTACCCCAACCCCCCTGTACCTCCTGGGCGGTTGACGTCATGTCCCCCGGAAGCGGTGACCCCCTCGGCGGAAGTGACGTCATCCCCGGCGGCCGCATCCCCGGCGGAAGTGACGTCTCCCCCTCCGGAGGTGACGTCAAAGGTTTGCGCGGGAATGGCGCGTTTCTCGGCGGGAACCCGTCCCATCCTCCGGCCTGGTACTCCACCCGGCGCTCCCGCTCCCCCCAGCGTGAGCTCGTCGAGGATGGAGGCAGCGGCATGGAGGAGATCGGCCAGCCGGGCATGGGCTGACTGGATCGCCCATCCCGACGTCGGCGGACTCCTGGAGGGCCCCGGAGAACCCGAGCCCGCCCCCGCAGACCCGTCCCCCGGAAATGGCGCTCCCGCCTCCGGCTCAGCGTCTCCCTCGACGTCCTTCTCCTGGCCCCTGGTGAGCGCTTTCTGTCTTGTCTCCATGTCGGCGAGGTTCTTTGGCCGCTTCTAACACCAGTTGTAGTATTCTTGAATGAGACCGACACTTCGTAGAGGCCACACGCTTTTATTCCGATAACACTAGTCCTCAGGACTCACTGGGGGAACAGTCCCACACACACAACCTAGGGAGGTACAGCCTCCGGCTCTATTCTCATTTCTCTCCTTCCCTAGCCTCCAGCTACTCTGTTACTCTCTTCCCTAGCCTACAGCTACTCAGCTACTCTCTTCCCTAGCCTACAGCTACTCAGCTACTCTCTTCCCTAGCCTACAGCTACTCAGCCCACTCAGTTCCAGCGGGGCGGCATCCTCGAGGCTTGGGGGTCCAGGATCTCCGGCTCTCCTCCTTCAGCTTCTCCTCCGATCGACCCCTCCGCTCTCCGGGAGCCGTCTTATATATCCCCTCTCTCTGAGGGGCGGGGGTGTCTCGGGCCCTGGCTCTCGCCAGGCCCCTCCCCTCAGAGCCGTTCCAACCACCTCTCGTCCCTGTCGATCCGGGCCGGTCCAGACCGGTACGTACCTCTCCCCTAGCTTGTGTGACCTGTGTGACCTGTGTCAACCTTGGTGTCAACCTTGACCACCACATATGTATGTGTGTGTATGTGTTTGTGTGTATGTATGTCTGTGTGTATGTATGTGTGTGTGTTTCTGTGTATGTATGTGTGTATGTATGTGTGTTATGTGTGTGTCTGTGTGTCTGCATGTATGTGTGTGTGTATTGTGTATGTGTTTGTGTGTATGTATGTGTGTGTTTGTGTGTATGTGTATGTCTGTGTGTATGTATGTGTGTGTATGTGTGTGTATGTGTTTGTGTGTATGTGTGTGTATGTATGTGTGTGTATGTGTTTGTATGTGTTTGTGTGTTTACGCTCGCATTACACAAATGTGTTGCAGGTCTAAGGCGTTCCTCGCGCAGCATTGCCGCTTTATTATTTCAGTCGTTTACTGCCGTACGCACCCTCACAGTCGTGTGTGTCTGCAGCAAGCGCGTGTATGTGTACCTATGGACGCGCGCGCGTGTGTTGTGTAGGGGGAACGATAGTGTAGTGCTTAGCGTGCTGTCTGTGTCTGTGTGTGTGTCTGCGTGTGTCTGTGTGTGTGTCTGTGTGTGTGCGTGTGTGGTGTGTGGAGAGCGGTAGTGTAGTGGTTAGATTGCTGTCTGTGTGTCTGTGTGTGTGTCTGTCTGTGTCCGTCTGTGTGTGTCTGCGTGTGTCTGTGTGTGTGTCTGTGTGTGTCTCTGTGCGTGTGTGGTGTGTGAGGAGCGGTGGATGTAGTGCTTAACGCTACGCTGCGCTACCAACCCGGCGAACCGAGTTCGATTCCCGCTCACGGCCACCACCTGTGACGATTATTTGAACCTCCCCTAGGTCGACTCAGCCTCAAACGAGTAACTGGTGTGGCGTATTAACATCGCCACTGGGGAGACAAAGGCGGCCGGGCGTGAGTGCTGAGGGAGGGAGAGTGGTGAGGGAGGGAGAGTGGTGAGGGAGGGAGAGTGGTGAGGGAGGGAGAATGGTGAGGGAGGGAGAGTGCTGAGGGAGGGAGAGTGCTGAGGGAGGGAGAGTGGTGAGGAGGGACTCAGCCTCAAAACGAGTAACTGGTGTGGCGTATTAACATCGCCACTGGGGCGACAAAGGCGGCCGGCCGTGGTGGATACAAGTCCCGGGCGAAGCCGGGTAGTACAGCTAGTATTTGTATAGTTAAACTCGCAGCCCAGCGCGTCCTTTGGACATGACCATCCATCCGTCCTTCCAGCCAGCCAGTGTCTACAGGATCATATAAAGTAATCTTCTTTGAAGAACGGTCAGTTCCCCGCACCCAACGTCCCCACCTCTAGGTGCCTTGGGGTGACAAACCCCAAGGCCCCTACCCCGCATATCGCTCCATTCACGCCAAAGATACATAGACAAAGTCCCCCCTTATAGCCTTAACAGACTTTGTGTGTTAAACTTAACAGACTGTTGGGGGAGGTGCTGTTGGCGAGCACCTACAGCACAATAGGGGGTGGGTAACCAGCACCACGACCGGCCGCTTTTGTCTCCCTAGTGGCGATAATTACATACCGCACCAGGTACTCATTTGAGGCTGAACCGACCTCGGGGTGGCCCGGGACCGGTTCAGATAATTGTCATTGTTGTCAACGCGTGTTAGTGAGAATCTAACACGGGTCGACAGATTCGTAACGCAGCGCGCTAACCACTGCACTCCCGCTCCTAAGTCACACCACCGCCATCCTCGCACCCCCCTCACCCATGACCCCCCCTCCTCGCACCCCCCTCACCCATAACCTCCCCCCCTTCTCGCACCCCCTCACCCATGACCCCCCCCGTCGCTTCCCCTCGATGCCCCACCGCACGTCCCCTGCCCACTGTGTGTTGGGCGGTGCAGGGTCTCCAGTCAGAATGTGCACTGCGCGGCACGGGGCAAATCCAGGTCAGCCAGCAAAACTTTTTTTGTTCAAATATACACAGTATGGACGAGCACATGCCCAACTATGTGTACACAAGCATATAAACAGTGAAAGCATTATCACATTAGGGCCCGTTGTCTCGGCCTCGCTGTGCACTGCGTTGCACCGCTAGCTGAGTAGTTAACCTCGCGTCCAATAAACCCTCAGAGCCAGGATGAACGTCCGACTCCAAACGTCATTTATTGAATTTAACGAGGTAAAACTGGTAAGAAAACAGCACAGATACAGCATCTGTTAATACCCAGAAACACCAACACAATGAATGAACACCACAGCATCATAACATTTTCTTAGATAAATAGATCCTGGATGGACCAGGCCCCTACATTACCACTGAATAACTATACAAGAGCATAAGCTGCTGTGTTACATAAAGGCACATCGTGATTTCATCACACTGCACTCCAAATGTACAGTAGTACACATAACACTAAATTGTGGATGAGATATTTCGTCATCCTTGCTCAGGATCGCAATATAGTTACTTGGGTACAAGTTTGACTCGACTTATTAAATTACAAGTAACATTCACAATAAGGAAAGTTGCAGGCTTCGTTGTTAACTAGGCCTCGTATTTATCATAACAATTTAACAGCATTATAAAGGCATTTACATCATTATAACGGTCATTCTAACATTATAACAGCATTGCCAATATTATAAGAACATAAACGAACTTACAGACAATGCTTCTTAAAGTCCCACAATGGACAATTGCGGCTGGCTTCACTGGGACACGATGTGTGCCGCCATCTTGAATTATGTGTGTAATGGCCGACGCCCGGGTGGTTGAGCGAGAATCTTAAATCGCAACTTCCTGGTCACGTGACCAAAATTAGCATAAAAAACAGGAAATTCCTGTGTACATACGACCCCCCCATCTGCCGTGAGGTAAAACCCCTGCCGTGAGGCAGAACAGCCGTCCATAAATGTCGTCACGCACCTGGGGGGGGGGGGGTCAGACATTTGTGACGATGTGTGACGAGGGGGGGGGGGGTTGAGAAATGTGACGTCACATCAAAATGCGCAACTTTAAATAATAATAGACAACACGTTCTACTTAAGTAAATAGACTTTTAAATAAATGTTTTCTCCTACAACATCAGAGTACAGCGCCACATAAAATACGCACTACAGTGACAATAGTTTAAACTTTAAAGCGATTTGAAGCATGTTCTATTTTTGGGGGGGGGGGGCAGAGCTTTGTGACGTCATATTTGAGGGGGGGTCTGAGTTTTTGTGATGCCGTGTGACGAAGGGGGGGGGGGGGGGGTCAAAAATCGTCCAAAATCGCGTGACGTTATTTATGGACGGCCCCTTAACACATACAATAGGTGCAAGTTGCCACGAAGTGGCGGTAACATTACCACAGCGCTTATGCCATGCGAGGTGCAATTTGAGGGCACGTGAAGTGTGGAAGGCTCTCTGCTGACGGGTAACGGGATAGAGCCAGGTTTTATCGGTTGACTGAGATGACTGACAGCATGCACGCATACACACACACACAACTATGTTGTACCATGAACACAACCATTTACGGGTATACCCAGGTTTATGCCCAAGCTGCATTATGAAAACAGAACGTAAATTGAAAGTACTTAAATGGAAGCATTTTGGTGGATCGTAACGTGGTACAGTACCTAAACAGGGGATGCTCAGTAACTAATTGCGCATCTATATTGTACAATTGGTGTGAAAAGTAAGCATATTATTGATATCTGAAGATATATTACCGTGTCCATTATAATATATGTATTATTAATTGTTGTTTATCATATACAAATAGTTTAACACGTAGAAATTGAGAGAAACAGAAATAACTTTAATCGCTCAGACAGCTACAGGCTTAGTGCGGCCTGGAAGCGTATTATTAAATAAGATACATTACAATTACTTATAAGGGAAACAACCACTAACAGATTACTAATGTAGCATAATCACAATAAAACACATTCCAAATGATTACTAATCTACAACTCGCATCGTAACAATAGCCTGATTACTAATCTAGTATATAATTACAATCACTCCCCCCTTGAATCTTTGCACCTGATGAGTTAATGAGTTAATGATGACGTCATCCTGCTGCTGCTCTATATAAGAACGGGAGACACAGGAGAGCCTCACCATTCTGGCGAATTGCCCGATGATGCTGGTTGTAATTACCAGCGAAACGTCGTACTCAAATTGTGAATGTTGTTGCTTCAACACACCGGTGGGCTAAAGCAGTGAACTATTTGTCTTTGTCAACGTGACACATTTTTTACTGATTGGCCGTGTCGGGTGGTGGAGGGTTACGACACATTTATAAATAAACGCGATCTAAACCCAAAAATCGTTGATTATGCATATACAAATAGTTTACACTTGTACACAAATAGTCGCCATAAATACGGCACGTGAGGAAAAAACGTCAATAGAGTCGACGTGAAAGAGACTATAGCCAGTCAGGGATGCTAACGCTTGTGCACCATTTGGCGCCTGGAACGTAAAGAATGTGGGGCTGCATGGTTAGGTTTGTAAATCTTGAGTACGTTATGGCGAGGTAATACAGTGATACCTCGGTTCACGAACTTAATTCGTGAACTGACTCTGGTCGTGAACCGAATTGGTCGTGAACCAAGGCACATTTTCCCATAGGGTTCAATGTAAATCCGGTTAATCCGTTCTGACCTTTTTTTTGGTTTTTGAAGCACAAAAATATGAAACAAATGACAATACACATTACTGTAGTACTGTACAGTATAGTAATGTATAAAGAGAGAACACTAACCTTGCTTGAGATGACTTCTGGCATGGAGGAAGGCCGGTGGGAGGCGGGTGGGTGACAGTAAGCACTCAAACGGGTGAACTGTACAATACAGTAAGTACAGTATTGTACAGTACAGTAGTACAGTACAGTACTGTATGTGCTAAAAAGCACACCAAAAATCAAAAAGTCACTGAAAGTGTCTTCACAGTACTCACAGTACTTCTTTCTGTGTCTCTTCTTCTCTCCACGATCTTCCTACAGTAAGTCACGACCATGTGACAGCCTGGAATTAGCATAAAAATGGGCGCGGCTCCTGTTCGTGAACCGAAGCGGAGTTCGTGAACCGGAGCATATTTTATGAAATTTTCTGTTCGTGAACCGAGTTGTTCGTGAACCGAAGCGTTCGTGAACCGAGGTATCACTGTACGTAAAGTGGGATTGGGTATCAATACAGCAGAAGTACGTACATCAGGAGGGTGTAAATCGGGGTGTTACTGTACACGCACTCAACTAGTTCACTCCAGAGAGTTGCGGGGAAGGCTAAAACAGTTTAAGGCTCTTTCAAACGAACGGGCGCTTCACGAACACATGCACCACACAGGATTACAATCGGAGATGAAGCCTCCATGTTACTGTGCCACTGTACGGCAAGGACCTGGAAGCAGTCACACAACACTCCCCTGCTTTGTAATCCTGCCTCACTTCCTGCATGGAGTGGGAGATGGCAGCCTTCACGCAGCCCACTCTGTTAAGTGAGAAATCATGACCAATGCTGAAGGAACCAACGAGTCTGACCAATGTTGTCAACACGGCAAACGAATGTTGATTACCAATCTCGTGGTCTCCAAGCCACGCCAAGGCCCTCTTCAGGGTAAAACAATGCGCCGGATAGGCCCTGGGACAAGGATCCTCCAACTAAACATTGAGGCACTTTCCCATGCAAAGTTTTAGTATCGAATGATCGTAATGAAAACCCATAACATTGATATCCTGATGCTCCAAGAAACCCACGTTTTGGGATGCACTATATACCATTCGCTGCCACATCCATCCATGGATACAACCTTTTTTAGTTCCCACCAACTGAGAAAGAAGGAACCTACACTTACAGCATGAATATAAGGGATCTGCACATCACCAACGTGTACAAAGCCCCTAGTTCAAAATGGACAAAAAGGCAGCACTCCCAAATGCACCAATCCCAGCCCTATTCGTTGGTGACTTTTAACAGCCACCATACTGTGGGACTATGCAGTAAATCAGGCCGGGGGCGAAAACCTTACTGACTGGATGTCCACCGAAGGTCTGCACCTGGTTTCCGATCCCAAGCATAAATACACTTAAATTTCGATTTAAAGCTTTCGTGACTGCAGGGATTCATCTTCTTGGTTCTTTCGGTAAAGTCACGTAGAAGGGAAGTAATAAAACAATAAAAATAAAACATAATAAAATAAAATAATTCTCACGACGTTTCGGCTACAACGCAAGCAGCCGTCTTCAGGTGAAGAATGAGACAATGCCAAGCTAGGAGCTTATATATAAGCTGCGTTGGAGGTGGAAGAAAGAGCGCCTTAACAAAAGAATGTGCATATGAAGAGGAATTTAGCATATTCATGGAAAATGCGTAGGAGGTGGGCGGGGGGGTTTCAAAGTCATATTATGCCCATGCATTATGCAGGATCAACAGCACCAAGGGGGGGTGCAGGGATTAGCAGTAACAAAGGAAAGGAATGTTAATGATATGTAGCTGCAGTTACTCAACAACCACGTAGAAAACTAAAGTATAAACTACATAAAAAACTAAAGTATAAATAGCATAGCACCATCAGTATACTTACTATACTCTACACTAAGCTGAGTTACTAACAGCAAGTAATACATTACAATTCTACGTCGTAAAAATTATATAATATGCTTCCATCTAAACTTTATTCTATTGCATCACACGAGCATATACCGTACTATATACTGCCAACATTAAATTATATACTGTATTGCTGTAAACCAACCTATATCTTATACATTTAATATAACACATTAGGGTGGGTAGAATAATACATAGTGTTATATTAAATGTATAAGATATAGGTTGGTTTACAGCAATACAGTATATAATTTAATGTTGGCAGTATATAGTACGGTATATGCTCGTGTGATGCAATAGAATAAAGTTTAGATGGAAGCATATTATATAATTTTTACGACGTAGAATTGTAATGTATTACTTGCTGTTAGTAACTCAGCTTAGTGTAGAGTATAGTAAGTATACTGATGGTGCTATGCTATTTATACTTTAGTTTTTTATGTAGTTTATACTTTAGTTTTCTACGTGGTTGTTGAGTAACTGCAGCTACATATCATTAACATTCCTTTCCTTTGTTACTGCTAATCCCTGCACCCCCCCTTGGTGCTGTTGATCCTGCATAATGCATGGGCATAATATGACTTTGAAACCCCCCCGCCCACCTCCTACGCATTTTCCATGAATATGCTAAATTCCTCTTCATATGCACATTCTTTTGTTAAGGCGCTCTTTCTTCCACCTCCAACGCAGCTTATATATAAGCTCCTAGCTTGGCATTGTCTCATTCTTCACCTGAAGACGGCTGCTTGCGTTGTAGCCGAAACGTCGTGAGAATTATTTTATTTTATTATGTTTTATTTTTATTATTTTATTACTTCCCTTCTACGTGACTTTACCGAAAGAACCAAGAAGATAAATACACTTTCCACTCTGCTCACTGGCAACGTGACTACAACCTGGACCTCAACATCGTTTACAAATGATGAAAGTGAGAACTCACTTCACACATTCTGCAAAATACCCTCAAACTTCCCCAAACGTCAACATAGGCCCATCTTCACCTATAGCATCGAAATCTCTGTGAGTCTGTCAAAACGATAATCAAAGTGGAACCTGGTCAAAGATGACTGAGATCACTATAATGAGGATGTCGAAAGAGTGATGAATCAAATTCCTGCGACGCCAGAATATTATCACCGTTTTTTTGGCCTCCTTATTGCAGCTGCCAAAAAGAGCATCCCCAGAGGCTTCCGAAAACAATACACTCTCCGCTGGACAAAAGAGACCCAAGACCTGCTCCGACAGTATAACCAGTCGGCCAGCCAACAGGTTGCAAAGGCCATGCTAGAGTCTTTAGAGTCGGGCAGACGTCAGAGGTGAATTGAGTACGTTGAAGGCCTGGACTTCACACACTCCGGCCACCGTGCCTGGGCCCTACTATGACGTCTGGATGCTGCTCATAAAACAGAATACCGGACCGCAAGAGTCCGGCCCAACTCTGTAGCCTCCAAACTAGTGGAGAACACAAAAATTACCACTCAACAAAGATACAGTATCAAGAGAGAAAGATCCATCGCCAATTATACCCGACAATGGCGTCCATTTATTTACAAGACCCACCGCCATCAGCACAGAGTAAGTGAGGGAGGGTCTGGCTGTAATGAAGAAACACAAGGCTGCTTGGCAGAGATCGTATGCCCTCAAATATGCTCCATTACTTACGATGTAGGGGACTCCAAAAGCATGGAGGAAGGCGATGGTCTTTCAAGGTTCGCTCTTGTTTGTATAAAGTAATTCAAAGCTATTTGGTGTACAGTACTGCCATCTTCTGGCCATCTCTCAGCCCAGGAGTAATAATGTAAAAATGTCATTTTCTTTTGACTGCTGCCCTCCCTCAAAGTAATACCTAATGCATCGACCCTGGGAATAATTTCACAATGGGTTTTATGCAAGTGGATGTTTTTGGTCCTGGTAATAACTTCAAATCAAGGATGATTTATGCGTTTTATGGGTGTGTAGGGGACACTAGCCTTCACCAACACACGGAAACAAGGGTTCCCAGTTCCTTTATTTAACCTCCGTCACACGCAGCTCCCTCCTCCATCCACCATTCTCTCCTCCCGTCACTCCTCCGACGTCTCCTCTTATCCACACGGTACCCTCTTCCATTCCATCCCCACTGCCCTCAGCCCTGTGACCTCACCTCCAGCCATCAATCCCCTTTCTTCATACCGTGGGGTTAATAACCAGTTAAGTCAGTGCCGGATTATCCTTGTAGCAAAAGTAGCGTATGCTATGGGCCCGCACTTTTAAGGGCTCCGCGCTAAATATTTTGAAGCTATCAATTCCGGTTTAGTGATTCTGCACTTGCTCTATAACTATAGTACTACACCACCTTCAACTTTTATGAACGATTGGGTGTTTAAGGTTAGCGATTTGTCGTATTATCTGGCTGTATAGCAAATAAAAAAATGAAATAACTTTACTACTCAAGTAAAAAAATGGTTATGTGTTTTAATGCTTACGTTTAAAAAAAAAAGTAGGGCACCTTGATAACATATGCTACACGCCCCGCACTAGCTTAATACGACACTGGGTCAAGTAGACGCAGGGAGGGACGTCAGCGCCGAATGGGGGGAGGGAATGGTGATGTTCTGGGGACCGTTGTGGAGGATTGTTACAGGTAGAAAGTGAGAGCGCGTTTTTTAAAATATTCCACTAGTTTTAAAACGTAAAACAATTTCTCGAGCTGAAGCACTATTTCAGCAAAAGGTAAATGTGCAGTCGTGCACATGCTGTGATTATATACCGTACCTTCTCACGTCATTGTTGGCAGAAAGGCCTCCAGCAGAGAGAGCGCTAGAGTTACCTCTATAAGGGTGTTTTGGCCTACTCTTCCACGTTGGCTAGTAGAATTAGTAATTTAGTATTCAAAAGAAGAAGAAAACTGTGTGAATGCCAGAAGCAAGTAATAACAATAATTTATAGTACTTTGTGAATGCACTGCTGCATGAAGGCTTCCTGATATCGTCAGTTATGGGGCTATGTTACGGTGCGAAAGAAGTTCAACATACATACATTGGCAAGCGCAAACATCCAATCAGCACGGCGAAAGAAGTCACCACGTCGTGCATGTTTGCCTTTGTTTCTTGTTTCAAAAAAGTAAAGGCGCAACCCAGCATTTGCTTGACTACGTCACTGAGGCTGATCTTGGTCCACCATTCAGTCTGTTTTGTTCGATTTTTGTCAAGCCATGATGCTAGACTCTAGTTATTAATACTCTGCAAGATGAGACAATGAATGCCAAAACCAAATTTACTTTTTGTCTGTGGCTGGATGGATACAAACAACAGCTTTGAAACGTGCTAAATATGAATGCTAAGTTTCTGCAACCGATCTTATGGAGGCAGTGGGTGCTGTATGGATCGCAGCGACACCGCCAGGATGTTTGCACGGACGGCGAATTTGTTGGTGATGTTGTGAGATGATTTGGACGTCACCAAAGTCGCAGCTCGGAGATTCTTTGAACCTCCATTTGTGGAAGGCATCTCGCGCGTTGATTTCGCGCGCGGTTTAGCGAAGTCCATACTTGTCGTGGGAGACAGAAACCCTGTGTTTCCACATTTGGGTCCTCGATTAAGTGTTTTATTTGCCACACCCAGGGGCGCAAGTGCTTATTTCAACGGGGGGTATGCAAGAAACGACTGAGGGCCTCCCCTCCTTTCTCCCGACTCACTTTTACTGAAATAGCTGAGGATGTTTTTAAATCGTATGCGACAATACGTAGGCTAAGAAATATACTGAATACTGTATGTATTGTTTTAGTTGCACCGTGTATTTGCTTTAGAGGAAGTCTCACAGTGACAATATTAATAAAAACATTTAAAGGTACAAAACTCACAATTAAGTTATCCATCCATGCGTCTTGCTTTCACGCCGGCCCCACCGGTCTATGATTTCCTCAAAGGGGATGGATCGTGCAACTTTACGCTCTATTTATATGATAGGCAGATGCGTTAATCGGTCTTGGTCCAGGGAATTGTTTACAGAACATTTCTTAAAATTTCTAAACATTTTGTACTTGTTTATCTGTTGACTAGCTGTACTACCCGGCTTCGCCCGGGACTTGTATCCACCACGGCCGGCCGCCTTTGTCGCCCCAGTGGCGATGTTAATACGCCACACCAGTTACTCGTTTTGAGGCTGAGTCCCTCCCTCACCACTCTCCCTCTCTCAGCACTCTCCCTCCCTCACCACTCTCCCTCCCTCACCACTCTCCCTCCCTCACCACTGTCCCTCCCTCACCACTCTCCATCCCTCAGCACTCACGCCTGGCCGCCTTTGTCTCCCCAGTAGTGATGTTAATACGCCACACCAGTTACTCGTTTGAGGCTGAGTCGACCTAGGGGAGGTTCAAATAATCGTCACCGGTGGTGTCCGTGAGCGGGAATCGAACTCGGTTCGCCGGGTTGGTAGCGCAGCGTAGCGTTAAGCACTACACCCACCGCTCCTCACACACCACACACGCACAGAGACACACACAGACACACACACAGACACACGCAGACACACACAGACGGACACAGACAGCACGCTAAGCACTACACTACCGTTCCCCCTACACAACACACGCGTGCGCGTCCATAGGTACACATACACGCGCTTGCTGCAGACACACACGACTGTCAGGGTGCGTACGGCAGTAAATTACTGAAATAATAAAGCGGCAATGCTGCGCGAGGAACGCCTTAGACCTGCAACACATTTGTGTAATGCGAGCGTAAACACACAAACACATACAAACACATACACACACATACATACACACACATACACACAAACACATACACACACATACACACACACAGACATACACATACACACAAACACACACATACATACACAAACACATACACAATACACACACACATACATGCAGACACACAGAGACACACATAACACACATACATACACACACATACATACACAGAAACACATACACACACATATATACACACACATACATACACACAAACAGATACACATACGTACATAGACACATGCATACAGACACGCAGACATACACATAAACACATACCAAAAAACCCACATACATACACAGACATACATACACACAAACACATACACACACATACATACACACATACATACAGACACACAGACATACACATAAACACATAGACATGACCCGGCTTTGCCTGGGACTTGGATCCACCACGCCCGGCCGCCTTTGTCTCCCCAGTGGCGATGTTAATACGCCACACCAGTTACTCGTTTTGAGGCTGAGTCCCTCCCTCGCCACTCTCCCTCCCTCGCCACTCTCCCTCCCTCACCACTCTGTAGAGGACGTGAAACTTTTATGAATTTACCTCAGAGTCGCGTGGTGGGTGTCGAGGCCTAGCACCGTGCAGAGCCTCCCGCCTCGCCTGATTTTGGCACCCGGCTGACTCTGGGTACGGGTGCCGTTCCCCCCCCCCCCCCCGCGCTACAATAACACTGTGTAATCGCTATCATTTAATAATCGACCGACCCTATAATAGTAATAGCACACATTGTGGTGGGGGGGGGGGAGTGAAGAGGACGTGAAACTTAGATGAATTTACCTCAGAGTCGCGTGTTAATGCGTGCGCCTATTTTTAACGGGAATATAAAATGGCGTCCACCCCGCGGCCCGTCGCTAGCCGTTGCCAGGGGCAACCGCCGTCCAATGAAAGCGGCGAAGGCGTCGCTAGCCGTTGCCAGGGGCAACCGGCGTCCAATGAAAGTGCGTATGGTCCGGCGACACACACACAGACAGACAGACAGATTCGCGATTTTATATATATAGATTCGGGGCCCCCTTGTGGCCGACTGGGCTTCCACGCGTCGCAAAACGCTGCCACCTGCCCCACAGTTTGCGCCCCTGGCCACTTCCATAGCAGCAGCCCACGATCTCGTCCAGCGAGTGCCGATTTACAAATAGTTATTTTCAGCTCCTATTGCGGAGGCGCGCACCGAGAAATGTTTACCGGAGTTTTTTTCGATGGCGTGGGGTTTCCTTTAGGTCTTGTCGGAGCGGCAGAGCGGTGTTGTCCGTGCTATTGGAGTGCTCCCCGGGTCGTCACGTCATCGCGTCGAATGTTGGCCGTGGGCAGTGCCGGATTAAGCTAGTGCGGAGCCTGGAGCATATGTTATAAAGGGGGTCTAAATAAAAAAAAAACACAAATATTAAAACACAAATTGTTTACTTGCACAGTAAAGTTATAATATTTTTCATTTGTTATACAGCCAGATAATAAGACAAATCTCTAACCTTAAACACCCAGTCGTTCATAAAAGTTGAAGGCAGTAATAGTACTATAGTAATAGAGCAAGTGCAGAATCACTGAAGCGGAATTTGTAGCTTGAAAGCATTTAGCGCGGGGCCATTGAAAGTGCGGAGCCCGTAGTATATGTAGCTGCTTGTGCTATGGCTGTGAGGTCGATGTTCGCCAGCACAGGAAGCCACCACGGGGAGTAGATTGCATCTGAGGTGTGCTGCCGATGATGTTAAGTGCGGTATTGATTTTGCTCTCGACGAGGATTCGCGTGAGAGCTGGTAACGACCCACTGGAGCGCACTACGACTCCACGGTCGTCGTTTCCTCACGCTGGTTCCTGCGTTTACTCATCTATTGTATTTACATTTGTGTAGCCACTGGGCGGCACTCTAGTGGAGTGACATTGCCGGATGTTACTGCACGACACTGTGTGAAGCGGGTGGCGCAATGTCGACGCCGCAGACGTCCGTGCGAGTGGCTGTACGAGCGGCACTGCGCTCTGTGTGTAGTGCCAGCCCCGGGACGATAGGGGGCGGAAGAGTGCCATAGAAGGTCCGGGGTTGAGAGGGGCCATGGCACTCCGGTTGAACCCGGAGGTCGAGTGACCGGAGGTACAGACCCGGGGACCCCCAAAAAGGGGGCTTGGGGGACCACGTGTCCAGGGACAGGTCCTTCTCGAGTATTCGTGTCCCGGGGTGGGGTGAGCCCGGGACTGGGGATATAAGCCGGGGTCCTGAGCGGCACCGGCTGCTGTTGTCCGAATGAAGATCTCCACGTCGTCGCCTGGGAGAGGAGCTCCAACGACGGGACCCAGATCCGAGCTGGGGTCCGGTCCGCTATAGCCACCCCGTGTGTTCAGAGTAGCTGGCCCAGAGGATAAACCTCCCTAGGTTATCTGGTGGAGGGGCAGCTACCCCTCGTGTTAAGGATGTTATTGAATTAACGTTTTGCCTCCAAGAAGGAGTCTCGGTCTCCATCTGTACCCACTACACTAGCATGCACTTTAATGTTTGCTGGGCTCTCCTTTGCCTCCCTGAGCGGTATAATACTTGTCAGTTACCACATATTTTAGCAACACCAGCTCAAACATGTGCCATGGTGTCGCAATGGTAAGCGCACAGGACGTCCAATGCAGCGTTTACCGATTCAATCCTATCCCGCAGCGAACCAGTTGCAATAATTGGGCATCTTAAATTCCTCCACCTAACCCCAACAGTATATATAAGTACACCACAGTCGATTGTCAGGGCACATTTGGTGGTGGGGGGGGAATACATTTTGGGTAATCCCGCCTCTTCCAAGACTTCTGTCTGGCTAGCGTGGAAATGCAGATCAGAAACACTAAACTGTTAACGGGCTCTCTTGAGCGACCTCAGGTGGATGCCCTTCCATCAATAGTGAGCCTGTCATTGCAGGGCCGCTACGTTGAGTTATTACCCAGTGCTTCATTTCAGCCGCAACAGTCTGGAATGCCGCGATCTAAATATTTTTGGAAACCAGCCTTAGCCATCTCCTAGTGATACTAATTGTGTCGTCTCTGGATTATAAATAGGAATACGGCAACAATTGTAGTGACTGACTCGGAGACACTAAGAGTAGGAGGCACTCTGTTTATTAACACGGCCTGACAGTAACACTTAGTAAAGTACGGTTCCCAGTCAGGATGGCTGGTAGACTGCCTGACTGGCGACGCCGAGATGGTGAAGATGGAGACGACGGTAAAGACTCCAGCAGCAGCACGAAGGAGATCCCACTCCAGACGACAGCCCCGAGGTCCCCCACAGGGGCCCCTCTTGTACTGTCAGCGTGGCCTGGCTCCGCCCCCGGCTACGCCCCCCTTCTGGAACCTACTAGCGGGTTCTCGGTGTGCCCCTTCCGTGACCCTTCCCCTAGATCCCTCTCTGGTCTATCACGTGACCTGCCGTCAGGGCTGCTGTAAGCTGCCGATCCCCTTCCCCGCCAGCAGCCAGCACTATGCTGCTACGTGACCGATTCTATGTCACTACACAATTATTATGGATAGGCGTACCTTGTACTCGAGTGGTAGTAGTAGTGCCTTATGCAGATGATTCCTCCTCCAAGCTAACTTAAAAGCATTCCAAAAAATTATTAATCCCTGATGATAACATATTGTACTACCTGTATGATAATTTGTTGTAAATCTGGACACATTTCTTTCTGGATGTTAAATTGCATGTTTGGATAGAGATATTGCTTGAATGTAGGGCTTTTGGTGTTGAAGATAATACAGTCATATTGGTGGAATATGATGAAGCTCGGATTTAAGGATGGACTGCAAGACACCACACACTTCATGAGCTAACGTGTCTTTTGTTATTACATTTCATAGTGGTGTGTTCATTAAAACTCACTATTGTATTTGGGGAAATCTGCAATGTTTTTCTCTTAAAATATATTCAGGTGAGGTCAATTTTCAAAAAAATATAATGTAACTGTTCACTTTCCTAGAAACCAAACATCTCACCTCACTGCACAGTAAGTGGATTTTGGGCAATGTGTATGGACTTTGGAGCATTATTCCCTCAGATGAATTGGTTTTCTCCAGGTCCCAAAGTTTTCCTCACAAATGCAAAGTAATTCTTGAATATTGGACAAACGTGCAAATTGTACAAACATGCAGAACCATCCTGAAAATGAATCTTGAGACTGTTCCCTAGACACATTTAAAGGGAGAACCATTCACCCTCATAGATATCTGCAATGTTCTCTATGGCTTCTCAAAAATCCTAACCTCCGAACTCCAAATGATTTAAAATTCACTCCCAAATTTTTCTCCCATACGTGTAAACATCACCCTAGTACTCCCTCCACTGAATCCTAATCCAGTCCCAGCTCAACTTCAACATTTTACCATCTTGAACCCTGCCTACATCTCCCCTCTCTCATCTCGCTCTACACTTAGCAGCCAAGGCTTTCAATCAGCCTTAGTCAGTGGGAGATCGCTCATTCACATCTGCTGCCAATAGTCTGGAACTCTCTGCCCCCAGCCATTCATGCTGTAGCCTTGCTGCCCCCATTCCAGTCCAGGCTCCCCTTGAAGTCTCGATGTTTCGTAACAGCGTTTTGAGACGCGATTGCAATCAGATCATTATATATTCCACTTGAACTGCATCGATAAAAGTGATAATGTACGTTCACTGAAGTGCATTAGCTGGTGAGTGGTAACCATGGAGATATTGGAGCACAGAGTTTGTAGTCCTGTTACAGAGGGGTTTTAATGATGTCTTTTGATTATGCGACAATAAAACACTACTGTAATCCAACAGGTAATTCACACAGGACACACCTGGTCACATGCACACAACAGATATTCTCTTCACCTGAACGCTCGAGGCAAGCACTATTTGTGAGCGTCTATTAAGGCATGGCACAAGAAAATGCTGATTTGACAAGCACTATTCTCACCCGACCGTCTTTGTTACTCGTGTATAGATATATTTGAGTAGTGACCACACCACCCCCGCCGCAACAGGTACTCAGTTGACGAATGAGTCCACTGAGGATGTTCCAGGTAAGGTTCAAATATCACTTGGCGACCGGTGGTGCTGGCGATGACCATCAATCTCATGAACAGACATCAAACAAGGCTCTCTGCGACTGGATGACAAAGCGATCACTAACCTATGTGACACACACAAGACGCTCTAACTAGTCTGGATAAGTGTTTGCTCGCGAGCACTTATTAAGGCCAGCACATGTAGGACTGTAAGGTAAAGCTACCAAATGGCCGTAAAGATTTTGCAGGGGAATCACAATTTTAGAAAGTCTGTACCGGTGTTACAAAACCTTTGTTGAAAATGTGCATTTCGCCTGGCCCCCATGCACGACTCATCATATGGAAATCGGGCGGAGATACCTGAATAGTGGGCAGGGTTGGCCGAGGAGTGGGTGGGGCCATCTTCAGGAAGAGTGAGGACCTGTTGGCGAAGCGAGTGGTTGAGTAGGCGTGGCAATGTAAAAGTGGGCAGGGCTGACCAAGAGGAAGGGGCTTCCAGCCCCACAATGCATCCCGGTGCAGCCTCCAAGTGAGTTGGTTAGCTTTACTATAAGGCTATGGCATGATATCGACACACAAAACATGTTACTCTCTCACATGCTCACACAAAATAACCAGCATTCACCCCATCATGGTGTTGATATCACTGCTGTGGTTGTGCCAGGCTAGGTGGACTCCGAGGTCAATAAGGAATTGGCCAAATGTTCCAACGTAAGACTCCTCTGAAAAATAATCTTCAGACTCGTGAGACTCTCCTGGATTAATAGAGAATAGTATTATGGTAATACTTGAGGACAGTGGTTATAAGTCTGGTCCCATCTAACCCATGTGCTTCATTTTTCAACACCATCAAGCTGGAGATAACAGCGCCCTCCAAAAGTAACCCAGGACCCCCCACCCCCCACCAATACTTTAGGCACAGTACTGTGAGACCCCTCCCCTCGCCAGACCCTAGCCACAAGCACTTGCAGCCATGACCTGACACACATTAGACCTAATCCGACAAGTGTGGGGTTGATGTTGTGAACACCAGAAACTAAACAGCTAAAATCAAAACCTTAATTTGAAGCTTTCGTGACTACAGGAATTCATATTATTTGGGTCTTTCGGTAAAGTCACGTAGGTTAGAAAAAAATAATAGATCCTGACGTTTTGATTGCAACGCAAGCAATCCGCCTGATGACGATTGCTTGCAGTTGCGATCGAAACGTCGTGATCACGAAGATAGGTTGAAATAAAATAATAAAAAAATAACAAAAGACTACGGTAAAGTCACGTAGATAGGTTGAAAGAAAATAACAAAAAAAATAAAAAGTTTTTTGTTATTTCGTTTTTTTGTTATTTTCTTTCTTTCAACCTATCTTATTTTCTTTCAACCTATCTACGTGCCTTTACCGAAAGACCCAAAGAATATAAAATCAAAACATTTCACACATTGGGGCAGAATGGAACATGCTAACCATCCAAACGCTAGCCTGACCCCGAACCAATGAGCCAATCATCCACTTTTGAAATCCTAAAAATCGAGACAACCAGCTATTAGTGCCAACCTTAGCCCTAAATAACCAGCGAACCAGCCAATATAACTAGACCTTTCCCAAATTCTGTGTATCGCGTCATCCAGCTTCTATTATTTGCCATATTTCTAACCATAAATATTACTAATTAGCTAACGAGCCATGAACAATTACCCTTCCACTGATCCGAAGCCTAACCCACTATTCAACCGGCCGCTAGTACGAGCAGCCCCATCCATAAATCTATCCAATTTACCAACTAGCCACGAGTCCAGCCGTCGGCAACCTGCGGCTCCGGAGCCGCGTTTGGCTCTTTAAGGACTTGCTTCGTGACGTTCTTTATTCAGGACCGTCTCGTATTCACATGCATTGTGGCACTTTAAATATTGAGTTTTTTTACGAAATAAAAAAAAGGTCTCTTCTTGCTATTTTGGGTGCCGACTTCTGCATTAGTGTTAGATCTTCCTCTGAACATAACTCTAACCATAACCAAACCTTTAGTCAATTTCAATTGAACTGCGTCATTCGTAATGATTTTCAATTTACATTGCAATTTACATGGCGATTATAATCGATCCCAGCTTTGCCCCTGATCTCATCTTTTCAAAGGGTGCCCCTTTCCACTTTTTGTACACATTTCCATTGTTGGTGTCCACAGCGCTGTGTGGTTCTGTAAATAATTTGAGGACTGCACCAGCATCGGTGTACAAGTACAAATACAATAACAATGCACCTCCTTTGTGATTAAGTCTGCCGCCATCATAGAGTGAGCGATTTTGTGTTTGCTACTCTAAAACAGTAAAGCTTTAATTTATGGGAGGAAGAAAAAAAACTCCGATATTAAATAAACACTTCTGACATCCCAAAAAAACTCTCAAAATATACTGCGCATTGTGCATGCCAATCCCCTGTTGGATGAAAGCCTCTCCATGCCACGCCGGTTGCGAGGGTTATATGAGCATACTTCACCGCGCCATTCAGTGCAGGTTGAAGGTGTGGAGCACTGGATGTGGGAGTAAAGAAGCACGTCGTAACAACAGATGTTCCTGCGCTGCCTTTCGCAGCCCACAATAAAGTTCCGTAGCAGCTTATAACACCTGTCATGCATAGCAGTCGCCTATGAAGCAATACTCCAAACTAACTCTAAGCGCGCAAAGCTTCTGAGATGAAACGAGATCGGGCGCATCGAGCGGCTGATTCGGTTCATGGGCCAGCATGGGCAGTCGTGGGGAAGTTGTGGTAATAATTTACTAAATAGATAAGAGTCTGCCTCACACACAAATTAAACGAAATAAACATTTTGGTCCTTGGGCCAACGGGACCAGTGTTTTCCAGCAGCATGTATTTAGGCAGGTCAACTCTGCACCCGTGTCAACTCTCTGTGTATCATTACCGTGGGCGCTATGATGGTGAGTTGTTAACTACCTCACCTGGTATACAGGAGGTTGTGGGTTCGATCCCGACCCTGGCGCCTGCGTTATTGGAGTTTGCATGTTCTCCCCATGATCGCGTTGATTTTTCTCTGGGTCCTCCAGTTTTTCCCTCCACATTTAGAAAAATACCATGCATTTAGAGTATTTAGCCGCTATACATTTCCACATAAGCCACTTGGTCGAGCTATCATTTGTGGCCTGGTCACTTCTGAAAAATAGTTATAGAGCTCAGTGGGCCTTACCTGTTAAAATAAAAATAGTGTAGTTTAGTTTTAGCAGAGACAGGCCTGGATCCAACGAAATAGTTACTTTATTTTTTATATGGGGAGAAACTCTCGTCTCTTCACATTTCAACTCCCTTCAACGTTTGTAAGGTACCACAGTGGAGAAGCGCTTTTTCACCAATTATGACGTTAACATTTTCCACTCATTCTTCGAAAAAGGAATTGCCTGTAACGTTATCCCATTATGACTGGACACTGAAAGCGTTTTAAGATTCACATATTTCAGTGACAAACGAACCAATAAACGCTAGCCTATTGCAATAATGGTGGCATCCCTTTGTTAATCCACCGCTGGATGAAGGTCTCCTCACTCCCCGTGATAGGGGTTGTGTGAACATACTTCACCACGTTGGTCAATACCTGTTGGTAAAGGTGGGGGGGGGGGGGCAGCACTGGTTTCAGATATGACTTGCCACTGATTTTAGCCGTGGTGGGAATTAAGACGTGGTTCGCTGGGTGCATGGCTAATCGCACTGAATCACTGTGCTCCAAATACATGGAAATGTGCCCGAACTCATCAGATCTCAGAAGCTAAGCAGGTTTAAGCCTGGATAGTGCTTGGATGGGCAACCACCAAGCATAATTGCTTGTTGTAGGCTGCTCTTGGGCAATGTTTAAGGCTCCTAAATCAACAGACCACAATGACCAGTGCGGTGAAGTATGATCACATGTCCCCCAAGACCGAAAGGTGTGGGGAGGCCCTCATCAAGCAGTGGAAGGACAAAAAGGCTGTACATGTACACATATGGTCAATTGTACTGTCTATTTTTTATATTTCAAGGGAACACTAATTACGAATGTGGTGATATTTTATCTCTCACTTTAATAGTTTGTTTCCCATTTCCTTTAAAAATACAGTACTTAAGTGTTATTACTATCATTACAATTAGTGACATATTTATTTCTATACACTTACACATATTATTGTTCCACAGTAATTAAACTTTAATAAGCACGAATAAATGTCTTTACGTGAACACTCAAATGTGACACCACAAGTGATGCTTCATTGCTCGCGATGCCTGCCCTGGTTTGACCTGACTTGATCTGACCTGATCCATGCCCCCTGCCCCCCATCCCGACATTATAGAGTCACGAGGTGGGGGGCCCATATTTTAATGATACCCCCTTCCCATCCCTAACCCCCTCCCCAAAAACCCCAACTCAAAATGCCATGCTCGTTCAAGTCCATGCGATTTGACGAGCAGCTCCCCACGTGACGGTGGAGGAAAATGACGGGAAACGGAGCCTGTCTCCAGGCCAAGGTTTCTCAAACTCTGGTCCCAGGTCCTCCCCACAGGTTTGAGTGGGGCATCACAGCCAAGTGTGGTCGGGTGCAGTGACCAGGAAAATATTCACTCACTGAGTACACCATATGCCAGTGCAATAGCAAGGGCCGGAGGGCAGGAGTGTTGAAGCTTTGGATGCGGTAGGGGGGGCATTGCGAGCATTGCACCTTACCCCAGGCGCCAAAATGTCGAGCGACAGCTCTGCCACATCCACCACACCTCTCGTTATGGCTGTGGCTACGAGTCACTCCAGTCTACCAGCGATCTGGAAAATATTCAGTGAGACATTAAGCCCTAGAGTAGTGAGACACCTTGAGGTATCTATTATTATAGCTACCAAACTTTCTGGTTTGGCCAGGACATTCCGGGTTCAGAAAGGCTATCATGTTGTTCTTAAGAATTTGTGAAAATTGGAATGTTGTCTGGGTTTAACATTTTCTGACCTCGTTCTGGATTCATTATTTGGGCAAAGGGCAAGGCCACCTGAGTACAGGGTGGTGTTGGCAGAAAAGTGGGTGAGGTCTATGACCAGTTAGGGGGGGGGGCAATGACAGGAAGAGTGAGGAGGACCTCTGGACGGAGCTAGTGGTTGAGTGGGTGTGGCTATATAAAAATGGGCGGGGCTGGCAGAGGGCAGGGAGCCGTCGTTAGACCAAGTGTCCTATTTGAGCCTCCCAGGAATTTGGCAGCTTTGGGTAACATAATATCAGCGTAAGAACCCGGGAAGTGCTATTCATACAAGTACCTTGGTGCTACGCTCGCCTGGCATTGCTTATATCTCATGATGCTGCTTATATTCATGGTGTTGATGGCGACCATAATGCGATGATGTCATGAAACACTGTGCACACCTGGTGATTGGTAAACACGGAAACCCACACTGGTGAGGACTGAGGACGGAGCTTTGAAAAACCCTACACTCAACCAGAACTTAACTAATTCTGCTGTGTGTCCTTTACCAACGCTGGCAGCCACTCCTAAGCCAAGAGGGAAGGGGACCGCTCTCTGAGCCCTCAATCCCCAGGGTCCCACAGTCACTCCCTCTTGGGCCTCCATGGGACGCCACTCCACAGCAACGGTGGATGCTTCTCAGACAAACGTCTCAGGGATGGAGTCCGACTGCTCAGGGCTGAGATTTCCGATCCTCCTGGCATCCGGGCTGCCCTCTGAGGGCCGCCCCTCGGCCGGCAAGGCCCGCACCCAGCGAGAAGCGGCTCCACCGGGCCCTATGCCACCCGCATCCCCCACGTTGGACCCCTTCGCGGCACCCGCTTGGCTCGTGAAGAAGGTCCTGCTCGCCGGGGCGTCCCTTGGCAAGCACTTGACGGGGCCTAGCCGGGCCTGCACTGCTGGACTGTAGGGGATGCCGTCCCAGCCTCGCCCATTGAGCTCGGCGGGGTTTGGGCCCCCCAGGCTCGGCAGGTCTGGCTGTGATTGCGAGAAGAGGAAGCTGTTGTTTCGTCCACCACTGCTGCCACTGTTGCCGCTGCTGCTGCTGACTTTGCAGCTGCTGCTGTTGATACAGTGGAAGCGGCGGCCATCTTCCACTCTTCCGGGTCCTTGCCCCGGGCGACCTAGGCCCTCCCTGGTGTTCGTGCCCACGAGGTCCTGAGTGTCTGTGACTCCGGGGCCTGAGCTGCGGGTGCGAGTGAGGGGGATGGGTCCTCCACCTCCTCCGACTTCCGCTCCACCTGGGGCCACGTGTGACCTCGAGTCGTTGTCTCTGAGGGTCATGAGGTCAAGGTCGAGGTCAGGGGCCCGGGAAGGAGTGGCGACCATGTCAGGATGTGGTAACCGGTTAAGAGGGTCTGTGGGAGAAGAGAGAAGGAGGTCACAAACGGGTGCTTGGAAATGTACACACCAGGGCAGTGGGCATCTAAGGACAATTATCTGGAACTGTGATGTCCAATCACTTAAGAAATGAATTAATTTTCCATTTATCGGATCTATTCGTCACTGGAATCATATGGTGCATCACGTGTGGTTTGGGTGGGGGGTTCCTGCTTCCTGTAATCATCCAGAAATGCCTTTTGGCATCCTCTGGTCTAACACCGTTTGAGACGAGTGTATTAAAATAACCGTACCAACGGTAATCCCTATTGAAGTATGGTGGCATGTATAGGCATGCATTTAAACAATTTCGATAGATTCCCTAATTAGTCTTAGCCAGTAATAGCTAGATTTGCACAGAACTTCAACATTATCAAAATCAATTGAGTGTCCTTGTTGGCACGCGTCTTCTGCTACTGCTGACAGTTGTATTTGGGATTATTTAATATTTATTTGGTGTTCTTTTAGTATCGTGCTGATCATTGGTCCTGTTTGCCCAACATAGCATTTGCCACAAGTGCAGTTAATCCTGTACACACCTTCTGTTGATAGTTTTTTTAATACCTATTTTGTACCAGATATTAATTTGTGTATTTATGTACCGTGCCAAATCTGACTCGGACGTTTTGTTTTTCCAAACATCTGGGTAGTTTCAATGCTCGTGTTATTTTATTTGGTTTTAGCATTCAATGCCCTGTTGATTTGTGCATCATTGTAACCATTCATTTGCAGCGCTTCATTAACATGTTTAATTTCACTTCCCAGACTGTCACCATCTGACACTTTCTTAGCCCGATGAATGAGCGTCTTGATAAGACCAGAGTTCATAGGGAGGGGTACCATGGGGGATGGTGTATTCTGTGCTAATGTGTGTGGTTACCATGGGGTCCTGTGTCTGTGTGTGGTTACCGTGGGCATGGTTACCGTGGGGACGGTGGGTCCTGTGTGTATGTGGATGTTGCCACGGCGTCCACGCGTGAGTTCTCCGCTGCACTGTGCTTGCTCCTTCCGCTGCAGAAGCAAAATAATTATGGGGTCACAACGATCATCACGGCGGGGATGAATGGGTAATAGAGTTGGTGACAGTGTCATTGATGGCGGTGGTTCGGGGAACGGAAGTGTATGAACCTAGGGACCCAAGTTCGATTCCTGCTCACGGCTAACACCAGTGACGATTATCTGAACTGGAACCAGTCTTTGGCCTCCCCTAGCTCGGCTCAGCCTCAAATGAATAGCTGGTGCGGTGTGTATAAACATCGCCACTGGGGAGACAAAGGCGGCCGGGCGTGGTGCTGGCCATCCACCCTCTCGTGTGCCGTACTGATCTTCATAGGTGCTTGCTAACAGCACTTGCACCAACAGTCTGTTTAGACTATGCGGGGAATCTTTGTCTTTGTGTTTTTTGATGATGGTGGTGAGACTGATACTGACTATGCAGGCGATGATGGTGTTTAAGGTGGTGTTAATGCTTCTTTTTAAATTGGTGTCAATCCTGATGATGGTATTGATGACGATGGTGCTTGTGATGATGGTGCTGATGATGTTGAAGACAGCGCTGGAAGTGTATGCTGACGGTGTTCAGAGTGGTGGTGATGATGATGACAATGTTGATGACTGTGCTGATGTATATATGTTGAAATTCTTTTGCAGCATGCGTAGTTAACCACACAAATCGGAGGTGCGGGGGAAGGACAACAAACTGAACTATGACATCTACACAAACCGTTGCTTACGTGCGATACAAACGAAGAAGAACAAGAAGAAGAAGATGAAAGAGCAAGGTATTGTGGTTAATTTGTAGCAATCTGTGGTTCATTTGATGTTGACACTGGTAGTGAAGCTCTTCCATACCTGCCACCGCTCCGCGCGCCCCCAGCACCGGGGAAGTGTTCTCGTAGGGGGACCCCTCCCCGTCCCCATCCGCGCTGGACCCCCCCTCCAGGCTCTCGCTGGAACCGTCGCGACCCGGGACACTCGGCCAGCCTCGCTCCGCCACCCTGGCACATTGGGACACACGGGCACATGGGGACACGGGGATGACGGTGATACGGTATATCAGGAGACGCAGGTGTATGGGCACATGTGACACACAGAGATAATGGTGATATGGTATATCAGGAGACTCAGATGTATGGCCACATGGGGACAGATTACAGTGACAAGAATATAAGAGGATTTAGGGACATAGATAATGATTGGTTCGGATATTGCACCATATACTCCCGGGAAGCTCAAAGCATCTCCATGACAAACATACTTAAGGACATAAAGACATGGGCACATTGGGGGTACAGGGACACGGGGATATATACACTAATCACGGCGTGTATTTTGATTGTGCATAACGAGTGTGTAGAGAGCTGTTAGGCTGTGTGGATGAGAGTGCCATTCACACACACACGGGGGAGGGGGGGGGGGTATTGCAGCAGTTGGCACGCTGCGCTATGAACCCGGCGACCCGAGTCCAATTCCCGCTCGCAGCCAACACCGGTGATGATTATCTGAACCGGTCCTGCGGCTCCCCAAGGTCGACTCAGCCTCCAATTAGTACCTGGTGCGGTGTGTAAACATCGCACCAGATGTCACTTATGAATGTGGTGCACCACTGTGTGTGCGCACGCGCGTCTCACCCGGCCCCCGCTGCCTTCCTCCTCAGCAGGTGCTCCACCACCTCTGGGTCGGACTCCATGAGCCGCAGCAGAACCTCGTGCTGAAGCTCGGGCGGGATCTGCTCACCTCATCACCACGCACACCTCGTCATCACACACGTTGTCAACATGCACACTGCGTCGATGTTAGCAAGCACCTATGAAGGCCGAAAAGGCGCCATTGTACCCTATTTAAAGCTGGTTCGACCAAGGGGAGGCCCAAGGCCGGCTCAGATATTCGTCACTGATGTTGGTCGTGAGCGGGAATTGAACTCGGGTCGCCGGGTTCATAGCGCAGCGTGCCAACCGCTGCACTGCTGCTCCCCACTTTGCCTTTGTGACGCGCGTACATGCACAGAACAGACGCGCGTGCGTACACACCAGAAAGACTTGCTCGTGCTGCTCGATGAGCGAGCACGTGGTGGCGATGACAGCCGTGCTGTCCTCACGCACGCTCCGCTCCCCACGCAGGAGGTTCGGCCCGAACACCGTCGCCAAGTTCTGAGCCGTCATCTTATTTCCCTGGACACACGCATGCATATACGAACGGATACACAGAGGCACACATAGACATGCATGGGACAAACACGCACACATGCACGCATAGATGAATATACAGGGACAACACACGCAGGGGCACATGGGGACACATCGCCACAAGGATACGCACGTAAATGCACGTATCACATGTGCACGCGTGGAGGTGGACGCACGAGGATACACACAGGCATGCACGTGCACACAGGGGCACAGATAGACGCACATGGGAACGTGCGTGCAGACAGGCAAACACAGGCACACGCGGGTATGGGACACTACCACCAGGTTCACCTGGTTCCATAATGCCAAATGTATACATACCACTGAAATTTAAGATATGCTCAGAATTGCTTTGTTACATCTGAAAAGCAAATACCAAATTTTGGAAAAAGCTCCCTATACATCCAATGGCATCTATCCCATTTCCCTTATTTCTACAAACCACTTCCTCTAAATTAGCATTCCATGGGCTAGTGTAATCACTGCTTTGGACAATATGAATGTAAATGCTTTTGAACCTTAAACACTGACCAGGCTCGACCACCCTGCTTAGCATGGGACACGCAGCGAGGTGGGGGTACGCCGCTCACCTGCTCCCCCGTGTCGGCCTGCGTGCCCGCGTGGCGTGCCACCGTGGCGAGGAAGGAGAGCACGCGGTGCAGCGTGTCGCAGTTACACGGGGGCAGCAGGCACACGAGCAGCCTGAGGAGGGGCACCTGCTGCCCCGGGTCCAGCCCTGACAAAGAAAGACAAAGACCCCCCCCCCACCGTATAGCCTTAACAGACTGTTGGGGCAAGTGCTGTTAGCGAGCAGCTATGAAGGCCGAAACGGCACACGAGGGGGTGAGTGGCCAGCACCATGCCCATCCGCCTTTGTTTCCCTAGTGGCGATGTTTGTACACACCGCACCAGGTACTCATTTGAGGCTCAGTCGACTTAAGGGAGGCCCACAACCGGCTCAGATAATCGTCACTGGTGTTGGTCGTGACCGGGAATCGAACTCGGTTATCAGGTTCGTAGCGTAGTGCACTAAACGCGACACTACCTTTCTCCAGCCCTGACACACACTGGTTGTAATTACTGGCGAAATGTCGTACTCGAATTGTAAAAATTGTGGATTTACTTTCCAACACACCGGAGTGCTGTTCTGTTTACGTGACAAACCTTACTAATTGTATAAAGACACATTTATATTTACACGATCTAAGCCAATAAACTTCTCTTATGGATAATATTGGTCGTGAAAGCCTACGTGTTAAACTATACGGAGGAGTGTTGGTGGCACGTTTTAGCGGCTAGAATGCAGCAAGGTGTCACAGTGAGTGATACAGGTGGGGCATCCGCCTGTCATCTCAACTCGTATAACACCTGCGTCCTGTCCCGCGACCTCCAGCAGCGAGCCTTAGACATTTCACGCGATGGCCTCAAAACTACGTCTAGCCCGGCACGAGCGCCGCGGTGACGCCGTTTGGCGCTCGGCGTGCGAACGGCGTCCGTTGTTGTCGCCGCACGTGCGTTCCGGCGCGTGCGCTCGCGTGGCGAACCCGCACCGGCGGCGTGCACGAAGGCCGGGTAGAGCTCGCGCGAAAGCAGGGGCTCGGCGAGGTCGCGCAGGAACTCCTTGAGCAGCGCGGCGACGTCGTGCGCGCTCGCCTCCTCGCCGATCGACGCCGCCTCCTCACCGCCGCGGTCAAACTGATCCCGCAGCTGCACAGAGACAACAACGGGGAGCACGCGCAGACCGCCGGGGGGCATCAGCAGGCGGCGGGCGGCACAGTGGTGATGTTCGCATGAAGATTGCGTGGGTTCGACTCCCGAGTTTGTAGGTTCTCCCCCCTGTTCTGTGTGGCTTTTCTCTGGGGCCCTCTGGTTTCCTCCCACAGCTAAAGGAGACGCGCAGTGTAAACCGGTCGTCGGCCAAATTTCCCAATGTTGGAATATCACCTGCAAACGACTCAATGGGATTTACACAGCTGCAGGCTGTAGATACATTTCTTCCCCCGAGGAATAATTCAAGTTCATTTAAGCTACCAACGCACAGACTGTTGCGATCATTGCTGTATGGGAGCACCTATTAGGGTTGGTATAGCCAACACCTCCACACCAGCACCTAGCACCATCACCACCATCACCTATTTATACCTGCCATCAACATCATCATCAGCACCATCATCATCACAAGCAACATCATCAATACCATCATCACGATTGACACCACTTTAAAGACATGAACAGCAACATTAACACCACCATAAACACCATGATCACCATAATTAATGACACGTCACCAACACTATCACCCTTTCACCCCTGCCGTGATGATCATCGTGACCCCGTGATTTTTTTGCTTCTGCAGTGGAAGGAGTGAGCAGCGGAGTAGTGACGCGTGGACACAGTGGCAACATCTATATGCACACAGGACCCACCGTCCCCACGGTAACCATCCCCAAGGTAACCACACACGTGCACACAGTACCCACCGTCCCCACGGTAACCATCCCTATGGTAATCAAACACACAAGACCCACCGTCCTCTACAGTAACCATCCCCACGGAAACCGCAGCACACACACACATGGGACTTACAGTCCTCAAGGTCTCCATTCCCATGGTAACCGTAGGGTCCACCGTCCCCATAATGACCATCCCGACGGTAACCACACACACATGCACAGAACCCATCGTCCCCGGTAACCATCCCCACGGTGATAAAACACACACACACACACAAACACACACCTGTCGAACGCGTTTCTTGGAGCTGCCCACTCTGAAGATGCCGACCGTGTGCAGAGCTGTGGGGAGAAGGGGGTGCACAATTGTGATCCAACTCGCCATGACCTATCCACTGCTGCATGAAGTCCTGCCCAAGCCGTCACCATCCCTCACGGTCACGTGATGCGGCAATCCACCGAGTGCCTGCACACGAGCCGATCTCATCGCACCCATGCGTCGGCGGTGCCCTCGGGGACGTTCCCTCCGTTGGCTGCCACTGCGTCGTTATTCTCGGCCACTGGCCTTCGTGACTTACAGCCAACCGTGTCCTGCCCAGGCGTGACTGACTTGTCTTAACAGTTTGAAGCGTGTTTCTCAATTCTGACCCATCGCCCTCGTAAAACCCATATAATTAGCCATAAACAATTGACCCCAAATGTCACCCATAACCTGAGACCACAATCAACTCTCCCTTAGCCCCCCAACTCTTAACTCATGCGTTTAAGGCCGTGGAAAATGTCATTACTGGCCTTAAACACGAATCCTGACTAACCGCTCACCTTAACTTATATTCCTATTCATTAAGCCTAGACCTACCATTCACCCATAATGCATGCTCCATAACCGATTAATTGTTGACCCTTGAACCATCACCCGAACCTTTAATACCATGTCTTTTCACTTCTACAGTCAACTTTTCCCAAAATATTGACCAATGAACCATGACTGTAGGGGTTGGGGTCATGACTCCAGATATCAGGAGCACCACCTCAACAACTAACCATGTTGGTGGGGTCATGACCCCTGTTTGAATGTGGGGTCGTGACCCAAGACAGTGGCTGTGGGGTCATTGCCCTTGATTGTGAGAGTGGAGTTATGCACCCAATTGTGACCCCTTATGTCAGGAGTAAAAACTCGACTACTGACCATGTCAGGCTGAATCATCGGAAGGTCGTGATCCTCTTTATGCCCTGATCAAGGGGGATAGCCTTCGTAGCGTAGCGCGCTCACCACGACACTACCGTTCTCCAGCCCTGACACACACTGGTTGTAATTACTGGCGAAATGTCGTACTCGAATTGTAAATATTGTGGATTTACTCTCCAAACACACCGGAGTGCTGTTTGGTTTACGTGACAAATCCTTTGATTGTGGGAGCTGGGTCATAACCCATGACCGTGTAGGCAGGCAAGCTAGGGGCTCATTACCCCTGATAGAAGGGGTGTGGCTCATTATCCCCGATGGAGGAGGAGTGGGGTTCGTTACCCCCGACAGAGGAGGAATGGGGGTTCGTTACCCCCGACGGAGGAGGAATGGGGGTTCGTTACCCCCGACGGAGGAGGAATGGGGGTTCGTTACCCCCGACGGAGGAGGAATGGGGGTTCGTTACCCCCGACGGAGGAGGAGTGGGGTTCGTTACCCCCGACGGAGGAGGAGTGGGGGTTCGTTACCCCCGACGGAGGAGTGGGGGTTCGTTACCCCCGACGGAGGAGGAATGGGGGTTCGTTACCCCCGACGGAGGAGGAGTGGGGTTCGTTACCCCCGACGGAGGAGGAGTGGGGGTTCGTTACCCCCGACGGAGGAGGAGTGGGGGTTCGTTACCCCCGACGGAGGAGGAGTGGGGGTTCGTTACCCCCGACGGAGGAGGAATGGGGGTTCGTTACCCCCGACGGAGGGGGGGGTGGGGGTGGGGGGGGGGGTTCGTTACCGTGCTGCTCGAGGTGGGAGCAGCAAGCCTCGACGACGCGGGGCACGCGGGGGAACGTGGGGTTGAGGCTCAGGCGCTGCCCCTCCCCTCGGCGCCACCGCCCCCGCGTGGAGCCCCCGCCGCCCCCTGCCGCTGCATCGGCCGGCAGCGAGAGCTGCAGAGCCTCCAGCAGACGCGACGGGTTCCCCTGCAGCTCCGCCAGGCTATCCACGGACATCGCACCCTGCGGGGGGGGGGGGGGACACGCAGCGAAGGGGGGCAGAGACGGCGCCACGGAGGCGCGTGGGAGGGAGACGTGAGCGCATTGGGGAGACGTGGGGAGATACGGGCAGGCACGGGGAGAGACATGGAGAGGCAGGCACACGGAACAAAAGGAGAGACGGGGGGATGGCGACAAGGGGACATGGAGAGACTTGGGGAAGTATGGGGACATGGAGAGACGCAGTGAGGCATGGGGAGAGATGGGGAGATGAAGCTGGGGAGACACAGGGAGGGAGGCATGGGGAGTCATGGGGAAGTTGAGAGACACAGTGCATGCGTGGGTATGAGGTTGTATATTTGTGTGTATATGCATTTGTATATACGTGTGTGCGTGTATGCGTGCGTGCAAGAGAGTGTGCGAGTATGTATGTGTGCGTGTGTGTATGTGTGTGCGTGCGTGTGTGTGCGTGTGTGTGCTCGGCAGGGTCGAGTTTGGGTAGGATCTGAGTAAAATCTTCCCTTTTTTTGGGATTTGTGATGCTCGCATCTCACATCTGTTTGTGGTCAAACCAGGCACATTCCACACAGCAGCCAAACGCACACACACGCACATACGCATACATGCGCGTGCACGCGTGCACACGCACATCCCCCCATACACCCGTACAAAGACACATGCACACACACACACAGAGGTTCTAATAAATTAGTACATACTCTTATGCATTCACCCACATTCACGCACGTACACACACACATAAGCAAACACCAATCTGTACACACACATTCTCACACATGCAAAAGATTACTTTTAGTTTTATAGACCAGAGGGCCAAGTGCTGTCGGTGAGCACCTATTAAGGCCAGCACGGCATGCAAAGGGTGGTGTGGCTCGTGTCTCCATAGTGCGGATGTTCTACACACCACACCAGGAATTAATTTAAAGCTGAGTTGACCTAAAAGAGGCCCAGAACCGTTACAGATATATATACCACCAATGTTGTTCGTGACTGAGAATCGAACTGAAGATGTCAGTTTTTCAGCATAACAATGCGCGAACCAACGGCTCCACACCAAAGACAAAGGTCCCCCGTATAGCCTTGACAGACTGTAGGGGCAAGTGCTGTTAGCGAGCACCTATGAAGGCCGGAACGGTACACGAGGGGGTGGGTGGCCAGCACCACGCCCGACCGCCTTTCTCTCCCCAGTGGCAATGTTTACACACCGCACCAGGTACTGATTTCAGGCTGAGTCGACCCAGGGGAGGCCCAGGACCGGTTCAGATAACCGTAACTGGTGTTGACCGCGAGTGGGAATCAAACCCGGGTCGCCAGGTTCATAGCGCAGCGTGCTAACCACTACACTACCGCTCCCCACACCATATGCATATGCACACACGCACGTACACACACATACAAACAAAAAGACAAAGATCCCCCGTATAGCTTGTGGGAAGGGTGAGGTCTTTTACAAGCTACTAAGTGCACCGCACACACGCACACGAATACAAAGACAACGATCCTGCCGTGTAGCCTTCGGAGACCATTGGGGCACCTATGGCGCACAAGGAGGTAATGTGGGTTTGCGCCATGCCGAGCCGTCTTTGTCTCCCCATTGCTGATATATAAACATTGCACCAGGTACTGTAAACATTTTAGGGGAGGCCCAGAAATGGCTCAGATATCGCTGACCACTGATGTTCGCCACCGGAATCAAACTCAGGCAGCTGGGTCTTTTGCACCGTGATCAACACTGCGCCACGCACAACAAAGACAAATATCCCCTGTATATCCGAAACAGACTGTTGGAGAAAGTGCTGTTAGCGAACACCTATGAAGGCCAGCATGGCACACGAGGGGGTGGGTGGCCAGCACCACGCCTGGTCGCCTTTGTCTTCCCAATGGCGATGTTTACACATAGTACCAGGTACTTATTTGAGGCTGAGTCGACCTAGATGCGGCTCAGGGCCGATTCAGATAATCGTCATTGGTGTTGGCCGTGAGTGGGATTCGGCTGCCAGGTTTGTAGCACATTGCGCTAACCACAATACTACCACTCCCCACAATCACACACACACATGGACATACGCACGTGCACGCACGCACGCAACCAGAAACGTACACATACATGTACACGTGCAGACGCACGTACAAACTACATGTGAACAAACGCATGTACGCACATACACACGGGTTCAAAGGCCCCGAGAGACCAGCAACAAACAGTACTATTGGCGTTGAAATAAAAAAATAGTTAACACATTGTGGAATTGAGCAAGCTTTTAAGAACTTGTGGTCGTGGCAATTGCGCCATGCTAGGTGCACTCTGAAGTATCAACACATACACACACACACACGTATATACATACGCATGTAAAAGCACAAACAAATGAGCACGCACCAACACACGCGCGCACGCCGCTCTCCGCTCACCCTCCTCTGCTGGGGCCGTGTCCTCCCTGTTGTCGCTCTCCCCGCGTTTTCTCCGCCCTCGTCTCGCGTCGACCCTGCGGCGGACGACTCCAGCGCCGACCCCGTCATCTCCGACCCCACGCCCCGTGACCCCGTGCCCCCTGACCCCACCGACCCAGGATGGGCGAGCGGCGGGGGTGGTGGCGAGGGGTCCGGCACGCAGGACGACAGCAGCTCCCTGCGCTGCTTCAGCTCCAGGTCATTGGCGATGACCTGGAGCAGGGGCAGCCCGAAGGCACGCGCAGGGGACTCTGTAGGTGGGTTGAGGGGGGCACAGGGGAGACACGGGGAGACAGTGGAAGGGCACGGGGGCAGAAAAGGAGATGTGGGGAGAAACAGGGAGGCGGGGTTGGTATGGGGATACAGAGGGAGACACGGCAAACACGGGGAGTGAACCGGGGAGTAATCAGAATTGTGGGATCGAGAGAAACGAGAAGTGATAGGGATGCACGAGGAGATGTGGGAATGGATGCACGAGGGACATGCATTCCCATGCACACGTAGGAAGATAACGAGATACACATTCTTTTGCAAGCATACACACAATGATGCACACACAACAGTGTACCAGTAGCGGCAATAGCACTACCGCGACCAAAAAAACACCACTACAACATCACCACCACCAGTTAGTTGTCTATAAGTTGTGGTGACGTCACCTCAGTGCCAGGCCTGGTTCACTCTCACGACGCTGCTCACTGGGAGACATACACGGTTTTTTTTTGGAGAAATAGTCAAGGATCGCTGGCGGATAATCACGGGACAGACCCACGAGTGGTTGCTCATCACATCACGCAAGTCTGCCTTGTTGTTGCCCCAAACACACACACACGTGTGCAGCCCTTGATGTCAATCCACTGCTGGATGAGGGCCTTGCTGTGCTGTGTGGGTAATGGGGGGGGGGGGGGGGTGTTTGACCATGCAGGTAAGCGCAGCCTGGGGAAGGTGGGCAGCTTGGACTCGGGAGCAGGAGAGTCAACGGGGGATTTGGCTTCACTCTTCTCTGCTGCCCCCACAGCAACTGCAAATAACAGCCTGGTGCATGCACGGCATTCGCTCATCCAATCACAATCCAGGCTCACACATGCTTAGCTTTGGAGAAATAGCTTTGGAGATCAGACACGTTTCAGGTGATTTGATCATGAGCCGCACACACTAGTAGAGCCCGAACAGACTGTTTTTGCAAGTGTTGTTATCGAGGAGCATCTATGAAGGCCGGTGTGGCCCTCGAGGGGGTTAGTGGCCAGCACCATACGTTAATTTTAGGCTGAGTCGACCTAGGGGAGGCCTAGGGCCGATTCAGATAAACGTCACTGGTGCTGACAGTGAGCAGAAATTTAACTGGGGTCGCAGGGTTCGTAGCGCAGCGCACTTAACGCTGCACTACCGTTCCCCTCCACACACACACGCACACACACGCACGCACGCGCACGCGAGCGTAGAGGTGAGAGTTCACGGGAGCACTGTGGCCGTGGTTGACGTCGAGGGGTCACTCTCATTACGGCTCCACCTCGCTCGCCGTTACCTTTGTCCTTTGACTTCTCCCGAGACAAAGTCGTGTCAAGTTTCCGACGCAAGGATTTTTTCCGTTTCTGGCCATCTGCACGCGCAAACAAAGAAAAAAGATCCCCCCGTGTAGCCTTAACAGACTTTGGGGGCAAGTGCTGTTCGCGAGCACCTATGAAGGCCGGCATGGCACACGAGGGTGTAGGTGGCCAGCACACACCACACACACACAAACGTATGCATGTCTACTTTCTGGATTTTATGTATGCAGGTTGTATGTATGTGTATGTATGTTGAACTTATTTCGCACCGTACGTAGCCAACCGTGCTAATCGGAGGTGCGGTTGGAAGGACAACAAACTAAACACAAAAAGCAGTTCTCAAGAAATTAGTTAATTCGACGGATACCCAACAATCACTTCTCCTTCTAATCTCGATATCTAAATGAGCCGTAAATCACGTGACTTGAGTGTGCTCCCCCCCACCATCACCTCGTTCTTTTCTCCCCATCACCCTCTCATCCACCGCCATCTACATTGTATGCTTGACTCTACTCCCCTGAGAAACAATTGGCTCTCGACTTCACACTCCAGCTGACCACCGCTGGATCTCAGCATGCCCCCGTGTGGGTGGTTCCACTCCCCCACCCCCGAGTTAGATCCAGAGCATGGCGGGACTGAAGGGGCCAAGGGGGCATACCCCCCCCCCCCTGCCCCCAATGTTCAGCCCCATTTCTAACTTACTATAGGCAAGTCAAAACAATGTTGGGCAAACCTTTTCCTCATATACAGTCATACCTCTGTATACCATCGCTTTGGAATACGTCGAATTTGGTATAGGTCTTGTTTTGACGAGAAAAAAATGTCTTGGGATACGACGTCTTGCTTGGGATACGACGCGCTTGCTAGAACTTGTATGGGTCGGGATGAGTCACCGCGTACCCGCGTAGACCCCGTTCACGACTCCTCCCATTCCTCACCACCATCCTCGTAGGCTATCAACTCCTCTCAGCAAGGTAAAGTGATGTTACATTTAAATTTTATTTACATTTATTTTAATTTATTTATGCATTTATTTTAATTTATGTATGCATTTTAGTAATAAGTAGTGTCTAAATTATTTTATACAACCCCATTAATGTGTAATACGCCATATGAAATATAATTTCTTATACTCTGGAATGGATTATTTCCTTTCCCTTTATTTCTTATGGGGAAAATTTGTTTGGTATACGTCATTTTCGGTACAGGTCCTACCTTCTGGAACGAATTAACGACATATACCGAGGTACCACTGTAGTTTAGTTTTGTTGACCTTCCCTCCACACCTCCGATTCGCACGGTTCGCGACGTACGGTGCGAAAGAAGTTCAACATACATACACACGGGGTGAGAGTGGCAGCCGAATGCATGATGGACACAAGCAGATCATATCGTTACTCCTTCAGTTTAACGCTTAACATTTGTTTAACGTTGTTTTAAGGTTTGTTTAACTGTTTCATGCTCTCCCGCTTGAGTTTTGTGTGTGTGTGTACGCCGCCTCCCTTTAAACAAGGTCATGCTGCAGGGTTCCCCGGATTGGTTAATCTTTCGATTTAAAGCTTTCGTGACTGCAGGGATTCATCTTCTTGGTTCTTTCGGTAACGCAAGAGCCGAGGACGGCTGCTTGCGTTGTGGCCATAACGTGGTGAGAATTATTTTATTATGTTTTATTTTTATTATTCTATTATTTCCCTTCTACGTGACTTTACCGAAAGAACCAAGAAGATGGTTAATCTCTCTTGAATGGTTGATCCCCTCACGCAATCCTCCTCGTTAGTTGTGTTGCCCCCCCCCCCCCCCCGATCTGTTGGTTCCTCTGCGGTTTCCCTGAGTGGTTCGAAACCACTTAGCGACTGATCCCTCCTGAGTGATTGATCTCCGGAACTGTTGATCACCAACCCCTGTGTGATTCTCCCCGATGCATTAATGCCCTCATGCGGTGCCCTCATTGGTAGGGCGTCTCATGCAATACCTGATCCGTTATTAGAAGAAAAATAAGAATAAAGATAATTATAATTTTTATTATTATTTTTCTTCTTCTATCTACGTGACTTTACCTAAAGAAGCAAAGAAGATGAATTCCTGCAGTCACAAAAGTTTTAAGCAAAATGTCGTCCGCTGATTGGATAATCCCCTCATTAGTAGACCCCCCCCCCTCATGTGATGCTCTGAGTGATTGCGCCCCCCCCCCCACACATGCAGCCCCTTCTCTGCCCCTCCCCCTCAAACGCCCCCTCCCCCTTCCCCGCCGGCAGTTGCCACCTTTCGGGATGGCGATGTTGCAGGGCAGCTGCATGTCGGCGAGGCGAGCGAGGGCCGCCTCCTGCAAGCGGGCCCTCTCGAGCTCGGAGAGCGCGCCCAGCGCCACGGGGCCCAGGCGCACGCCCTCGCCGCCGCCCGTCACCCACGTCAGGTCGCCCTGGGGGGGGGGGGGGGGGGTGCAGAGGGGCAACGGAGTTAAGCGATGTGGGGAGGAACGCGGGGATGTGCTGCAAGGGACATGCACGCAGAGATATTGGGGATGCTCGAGGAGACCGAGAGCCGTAGGAACTGGGCACAGGGGACAATTCGCCCCATCAGCGACTCAACGAATTGTCACAATTCGGGCTCGCGCGATTCATGCAATCCATTCTCTCCTGTGGTCTCGTTTTCGCCATCTCGTTCTGTTTCATTTGCACAGTTTTGTTCGCTCAGCCTAAACATAAATATAAAGTCTTAACGATGGAATATAACTTGCACAAACCATCATTAAATATAACACGTATGTATCTATGGGGACAATAAGAACTGATTTTAAGTCGTTGAATCGACGACTGATGAGGACATTGGGCATGAAGAACAGGGAGGAACAGCGAGAACACGTAAACACGGGGGATGCTTGGATGGGATTGTTTTCGCTCACGCAAATACGCAGATTGTCGCTGCAAGCGATGTTGTTTGTGAGCACCTATTAACAAATAAAAAAACTCAACACGTTCGTCAACAACACCGCCTTGAAGGTAAAAATATGGGCAACATTTTTTGGGAAATGGCCCTTCATAGCACAAACTATGAAGGGACATTTCCCAAATAACGATGTTGCAGGGCATCTTCATCGTACACTTTGCGAATTGAGTAAGCGCCATATTCTTAGGTTTTTTCGGTTAAGTCACGTAAGTAAAACATCAAAATAAAAATAATAAAATAAAAATCACGACGTTTCGGAGGCAACACAAGTCTCCGTCATCAGGTGGGACCGTCACAGCCGAATTAGCTGCATCAAGTGAAGCAATGATTCAAGATGTAATCCCTTATAAGCAAGTTGAAGGGAGGTGGAGAGGGGGGTGGAGAGCTTATCAGACTGTGGTAGCCAATGAATGGAAACGTATCGGGGGGGAGGAGGAGCGGTGATCAAAGACTGCACGCAGTGCTCAACACAATGAATGGAAACGTATCGGGAGGGAGGAGGAGCGGCGATCAAAGACTGCACGCAGTGCTCAACACAATGAGTGGAAACGTGTCGGGACGGAGGGTGAGCGGTGATCAAAGACTGCACGCAGCGCTCAACACAATGAATGGAGACGTGTCGGGACGGAGGGTGAGCGGTGATCAAAGACAACACGCAGTGCTCAACACAATGAATGGAAACGTGTCGGGGCGGAGGGTGAGCGGTGATCAAAGACTGCACGTGGGGATGTTAACACTCGGTGAAGTAAATTAATTAAAATAGTGCCTGTCAGATAAGATGGTCCAAAAAAGTGTAATTAAGTCTTTTTTGCGTGGTTAATAACATCTTTCCAATGATTACTGAGTTTGTACCCATCATCACGGTTGAAATTATGTCTGTGTTTGTATATTTGTATGGCTTCGTGTACAAACCTTTGATGGTAGCCAGGAGGTTTGCAGAGAACCTTGGTCTCGGAAAAGACAATTTCATGAGAGCCCGCCGAGTTGTAGCAATGATCGGCAACGGCCGAAGAATCAGTTCTGCCGTGTTTCAGATCTGACTTGTGCTCGCGGACACGATCAGCCACATGACGTTTTGTTTCACCAATGTAGCAATCAGAGGTGGGACAAAGTCATTGTTATGCAAGTCCAAGTCGAGTCTGAAGTCATCAAATTCATGACTCGAGTCTGACTCGAGTCCAAGTCACATGACTCGAGTCCACACCTCAGAGGTGGGACAAAGTCATTGTTATGCAAGTCCAAGTCGAGTCTGAAGTCATCAAATTCATGACTCGAGTCTGACTCGAGTCCAAGTCACATGACTCGAGTCCACACCTCTGGTAGCAATCACCACAAATGCAACTCAATTTGTAGACTCCAGGATACTGTAAGTCAGGAACGACATCCTTCACAGATGGAATCAGATCACGGATTTTATGCACTGTACTGAATCGGACTTGGATCTTATGTTTGTTTAGAATTTTGGAGATCTTTTTGGTCACGCCTGCTATGTATGGTAACGTGATAGTTTTGGTCGGAGTTTCATGTGGCTGTTTCTTCTGTGTGGTGGGAGAAACCGCTTGGCGGATAGTACGGTCAGAGTATCCGTTCATCCTGAGGGCCCGATGTACATGTCTCAATTCACCGGTCAGGTGGTGTTGGTCAGAAATGCCATGGGCTCTGTGGTATAGCGTTTTGAGGAGAGAATTATTTTGAGATGGGTGGTGGTGGGAATCCGGTTTCAAGTAGGAATCTGTGTGGGTGGCTTTCCTGTAGACAGAATGTCCCAAGGATCCGTCAGGTCTCCTCTCAAACAGAATATCCAAAAATGGTAGTTTGCCGTCTTTCTCTACTTCCATAGTGAATCTGATGGATGGGTGTCTAGAATTGATGTGGTCTAAGAAGTGGTTCAGTGCTGGGAGGCCATGTGGCCAGATGACGAAAGTGTCATCAACATACCTCTTCCAAAAGGAAGGACGCAGGGTGGATGTCTGGATGGCGTCTGATTCAAACTTTTCCATGAACATGTTGGCTATAACTGGTGACAAGGGGGAGCCCATAGGGGTACCCTCATTCTGTTTATAGAAGGTGCCATTCCAGGTAAAATAGGTGTTGGTGAGGCAATGCCTCACCAGCGCAGGTACATCAGAATTCAATCCATGTTGGACTAAGTCCTCAATTATTGTTAGGGTGTCCGGTACTGGGACTTTGGTAAACAAAGATACTACATCAAAGCTGACGAGGATGTCATCCGGAGATAGTACCATGTCCTTAACCATAGAGACTAATTGTGTTGAGTTGAGTACTGCCGAAGAGGTCTTGCCTGTGAAGGGGAGCAGAGTATCTGATAGAAAACGGGCTAGTTTGTACGTAGGAGAGACCAAGGTTCTCTGCAAACCTCCTGGCTACCATCAAAGGTTTGTACACGAAGCCATACAAATATACAAACACAGACATAATTTCAACCGTGATGATGGGTACAAACTCAGTAATCATTGGAAAGATGTTATTAACCACGCAAAAAAGACTTAATTACACTTTTTTGGACCATCTTATCTGACAGGCACTATTTTAATTAATTTACTTCACCGAGTGTTAACATCCCCACGTGCAGTCTTTGATCACCGCTCACCCTCCGCCCCGACACGTTTCCATTCATTGTGTTGAGCACTGCGTGTTGTCTTTGATCACCGCTCACCCTCCGCCCCGACACGTTTCCATTCATTGTGTTGAGCACTGCGTGTTGTCTTTGATCACCGCTCACCCTCCGTCCCGACACGTCTCCATTCATTGTGTTGAGCGCTGCGTGCAGTCTTTGATCGCCGCTCACCTTCCGTCCCGACACGTTTCCACTCATTGTGTTGAGCACTGCGTGCAGTCTTTGATCGCCGCTCCTCCTCCCCCCCCCGATACGTTTCCATTCATTGGCTACCACAGTCTGATAAGCTTTCCAACCCCCCCTCTCCACCTCCCTTCAACTTGCTTATAAGGGATTACATCTTGAATCATTGCTTCACTTGATGCAGCTAATTCGGCTGTGACGGTCCCACCTGATGACGGAGACTTGTGTTGCCTCCGAAACGTCGTGATTTTTATTTTTATTTTATTATTTTTATTTTGATGTTTTACTTACGTGACTTTACCGAAAAAACCTAAGAATATGAATCTTTGCAGTCACGAAAGCTTCAAATCTAGAATTGAGTAAGCGCCACTGCCCAAAACTGTCCACCACTAGAACATTTGCTAAAAACGAGAGGGACACACCCATCCCCAGAGGCACATTGCTATCCGTTGCATGATTTAAAAAACGAATCGCAAGTCCAGCACCGGGCCATTCCATATGGCAGAGCGGATAATCAGCGCCGAAGCAAATACGCCAAATTGGTTGAATTATCAGATCGGTCATTTGTTTTCTGTAATTTAAAAAACTGTTTGCATTGAATATCATGAGCTTTCAAATTATTAATCGTTCATTGAAATTGGTGGAGCCTTCTACGAGAAATTTTCTGGACATGTATACGAAGTTACACGCGTACAGATTAGCCACATATTTATTATTTTTATTTTGATGTTTTACTTACGTGACTTTACCGAAAAAACCTAAGAATATGAATCTTTGCAGTCACGAAAGCTTCAAATCTAGAATTGAGTAAGCGCCACTGCCCAAAACTGTCCACCACTAGAACATTTGCTAAAAACGAGAGGGACACACCCATCCCCAGAGGCACATTGCTATCCGTTGCATGATTTAAAAAACGAATCGCAAGTCCAGCACCGGGCCATTCCATATGGCAGAGCGGATAATCAGCGCCGAAGCAAATACGCCAAATTGGTTGAATTATCAGATCGGTCATTTGTTTTCTGTAATTTAAAAAACTGTTTGCATTGAATATCATGAGCTTTCAAATTATTAATCGTTCATTGAAATTGGTGGAGCCTTCTACGAGAAATTTTCTGGACATGTATACGAAGTTACACGCGTACAGATTAGCCACATATAGATTATAATTGACAGCCCTTTCAATCCAATGCTGGATGAAGACCTCTCCATACGAACGTGCCACTTGATGTAGTGGTACGAATGCTCCTTTATAAGACTTCCCGAGCCTCAATATATTTTTTTGCAAGGTGGTCTTGCATTGAGATGTTTGGTAAATTCCATTGATAACTTACAGGAGGGAAAAAAAATCAGAGAACCCGGAGAAAACCCACGCATAGGGATGGATAACCCAAAGATCCGCAGAGGATTCAAATCCATTTGCTGTGCCGACACATTTGTCCTGGCCATCTCGCAGCCCAGCAGTGACGAGGTAACATTTACAGGCGATGATGTCCTTTTCTTGTGACAGGCAAGTAGTACCTAATGTATCGACCCTGGAAATGATTGCACAACAATGAGCGCTAAGCAAGTGGACGTCTATATATATATTTTTTAAGACCCTGATATAAATTTCTTATCGAGGATGGTTTCATTGGTGTTTACTCAGGTGGAAGGAAAGACAGAGGAGGTTTTGAAAATCCCACCAGTTTCTAAGCTGAATTCAAGCACTTTCTTGAGCTGAATAAAAAAGTAAATACACGCACACAAATAGATACACAAACAGCCCACATACACAGAGGAGACAAAGATCCCCCAGAAAGCCTGTAGGGTCAAGTTCTGTTAGTGAGCACCTATGAAGGCCGGCACGGCACAGGATGGTGTCGGTTGCCAACACCACGCTCGACCACCTTTGTCTCCCCAGTCGCGATGTTTACACATCGCACCAGGTACTAATTTTAGGCTGAGTCGACCTAGGGGAGGCCCGGGACTGGTTCAGATAATCGTCACTGGTGTTGGCAATCGAACTCGGGTCGCCCAGTTCGTAGCGCAGTGCGCTCACCGGCACGCCACCGCTCCCCAAAGACAAACACAGACACAACAACAGACACACGCACAAGCACCGCTACCAAATTGTCCTTCCGATCTGACCTTTACACACTGGGGCCCGCTAATGAGGCTTTAAGCATTGAGGTTTAAATATTTAATAGATGTTTCGGTATTAGAGAAACATTAAAACTGTGATTTCAATGTTACAGACGTACGTAGTGTAACCCGCTCACCCTCACCGACGATACTCGCACAGTTGTATGCACATGCCATCACAATGTGCTGCGCACGCATTTGAATGCAAATAAAGACACATCCGTGCACAAGCAATGGTTTACGCATGTAAATATGCACATTCTCACGGCAGGAGCCTGTCCGCACATCGCACGACCACGGCTGCATTCTCACAAAGTGGTACTGCTCATTTTAATGACTCTCCTGAAAACAAAGATGATGAACATGATGGGAGTACAACCCGATGGAAAGTGTTTATCACTAATTATGATTATCAACATTTTTTTCCCTCTCTCTGAAATGTTTTATAATTGCTTGAAACGATAGCCCATGATGACTGAACACCGAATCCGTTTTAAGATTCACAAATATTCAGTGACAAACGAACCATCAAAAACACTCTACTACTGCAATAATGGTTTACAGTCCATTCTCAATCTACTGCTGGATGAAGGCACCCCATGCCATCTCTGATCATACTTCACCACGATGGTCCGTGAAGGTTAGTGAAGCAGGGGACCAAGCACCGGTTAAGATATCACTCGCCACGAACGTTAGCCATGGCTGGGAACCAGGTTCATAGTGCAGCGCGCTAACCGCTGCACCACCACTCCACTCTCCCCCTGCCCCCATCTGTATCGCTAAGATGAGTACGGCTCACCCCAGGTGCAACACTTAGCTCACAATGGCCGAGTCCGAGCCACTCGATGTTTTGTACCCCTACCTCTAATGCGCAGAGGGGCCTGTGGAGGATCGCGAGGGGGTTGGAGCCACCTGGTTGGCCGTCTTGGAGGAGGAGGAGGGGGCTATTTTCAGGCTGGTGAGGTCCGTGACTCAAACTCTGTCAAACCTGAGTTCAATTCCCAGCCATGGCTGCTGTGAGTGGCGAGTGAAGTCTTAATCCGGTTAACTAACCTTAACTAACCTTAGCTAACCTTAACTAACCTTAGCTAACCTTAACTAACCTTAACTAACCTTAACTAACCTTAACTGACCCGCACCGACTGGTGAGGTATGGTAAACAATGGCACATGACCAGCCCGGCGTGGGGAGGCGTTCATCCAGCAGTACATTTACAAAGGGCTAAATATGATTATTATTATATCTACAACTTCATACGTGGCTCTTTAGTGGAATCTGGAACTAATTAAAAGCTTTGGTCTCTTCATATAAAATCTGGACATTACTGATGGAAAAAACAAAATAATATATATACTGAGGAACACATAAATCAGGGAAGAAAAGCATATCAGAGACCCATTGTGGCGATAAGGGATGATGACCAATGGACGAGACTTGTGATGGAATGGCACGGAAACTGACAGAATGTGCCCCGAGACCTCCACGGAGACGGAGAGAAGAGGTCAGCTCATCCGCAGGGGCGAGATGGATTCTGGCCTCGCGAGAACTTGAGGGTTGATAGCAGGGTTCATCCAGCAGTGGATAGAATGGGGCTCATGCTGACGAAGCTGATGATGGCAGATCTAATGCCACTTGTTGTCCTATGGATGTTCACTTCAGTTTCGAAATGCGCTGCACAAATCCCACGTATTACAAAACATGTCTCCGCTAATCAGAATAAAAAAAATCAGAGCAAAGCAGGATATGTGATCAAATACAAAGATCCCCCGTATAGCCTTCACAGGGTGTTGGGGCAAGTGCCGTTAGAGAACTGACACGGCGCACGAGGCAGTGGATGGCCAACACGACTCCTGGCCGTCTTTGCTTCCCAGTGCTGATGCTGACACGACGCACCAGGTACTCATTTCAGGATGAGTCGATATAGGAGAGAGCCAGAACCGGCGCAGACATTCGTCACTGTTATTGGTCGTGAGCGGTAATCGAACTCGGGGTTTCCGGGTTCGTAGCGCGGTGCGCTAACCTCTGCACGACTGATCTCCGATTAAAGCACGCGCACAAACAAGCCGAGCACACGCTCGACACCGCACACAAACATGCGTATGCCAAAACACGCACGCTCACAATACCGTGTGCGCGCGTGTGTGTATAGTACATACGAGTGTGTATACAGTATATATGAGGATGCAATCAGCACTGGCTGCGTACCAAAGATGTTTATGTAAGAGATTCCGGACCTGCATGTGCGTGTGAGTGTGCACGCGTGATTATGCGGGTGCTTAAAGCACACACACACACACACACGTATATACGAAAGATACAAAGATCCCTCCCCCGCAAAGCTGTTGGAGCAAGTGCCTGTTCGCGAGCATCTATGATGGCTCGTGTCACACGGTAGATATTCACCATGGTAAAATCACCCCCTTCCCCAACAGATGTTTACATTTTTGACCACCGTGATCGTAGAGCTCTTTGACGTGGCATTGTTCCTTTTATTAAATGGTCGGGGCAAAGACGATTCATGCTCAAATGAGCAATGAGGCATCGGTGGCTCATCTCCGTTTTACAGTCCCGAGCCAGTGGTGCTAATGTCACATTCTTATGGTTGGAGGGGAGTCCATCTATAGGACAACCTCAGTCGACTTCTCTATGAAGTAGTACTCATTTGATCAACCCCAGAGGGAGGAATGATGGGCTGCGTCAACGACAAACCGAGATTTGAACTCGCAACCATCCGATTGCAAGCCGCCCACTCTACCGCTGAGCCACTTTCATTAAATACATTTCATAGTAGTAGGTTTTTACCCTTTCAACTGGTACAAAAACTGACACCTTTATACAAGGCATCATGTTTGCAATAACCACAACACAAGCAGTCAAAATGTAAACAAAAAGAAACAACTCTGATGATGATAATGATATGCACTGCCCTACATTTCCTCATTTTCTTGTTTACTCACCCAAGGGTTTGAGTAAGGGTTAGGATGCCCTCCCTGGGGTCGACGTTAGATGTCCTCTCGAGGTTGTCTGCACAGAGAGGACCCAGGGCAAGCAGGGAGGGGAAATATCTATCCTCGTGTGGGACGATCTGCCGTGTGGAAGATTACCCAGGGGTGTTGCCTCCACCACGGAGAAAGATGTCACACTTAACACCCGGGCTGGCGTCGCTAGAAACAGCACCGCGTCCGGCCTTCTTTGTCTCTCCAGTGCTGATATCTACAACTCCGCACCGGGTACTCATTTAAGGCACGGGTCTGGGACAGATATCATTCGCCGCTGACGTTCGCCATGGCTGCCAAATTGAACTCGGGGTCGCCAAAGTGGCGAGTGGTGCAGTGCGCAAATAAATGTCCGTGCCGGCAACGTGTATATGCACACGTACCTTCATGTGTCAACGTACCCGAAACACACACAACTATGATGCAATTATCGTGTGCAACAGGCTCACTTGATCCCATTGTACATTTTAGCACGAAAACAGCGTAAAGGGCACGACCTTAACACCATGGTTTGGGTTCAATTAGAACGCGCCGAATTACATTTTGCTCTGCGTTTCATCGCTTTTTGTGAAACATTCTCATGTAGGGTCATGGGACCCACGGCGAAATCCATCTCACTTGCGCTGTTGCCACATTCTCCAGATCGATCTGCTGCGGGTGGAAATACTGTACACGTCTGTCGAAGCTGCCAACGCGACATTTCTTCCCATTCCGCTTTCCCTCTCTCTCTCTCTGCAATAAAATCTCGAGAGTTAGTCCAGTGGGAAAGGTGGAGTCTTTTACAAGCTGCTAAGTGCACTGCACACACGCACACGAATACAAAGACAACGAACCCGCCGTGCAGCCTTCGGAGACCATTGGGGCGAGTGCGGTTAGCGAGCACCTATGGCGCAAAAGGAGGTAATGTGGGTTTGCGCCATGCCGAGCCGTCTTTGTCTCCCCATTGCTGATATATAAACATCGCACCAGGTACTGTAAACATTTTATGGGAGGCCCAGAAATGGCTCAGATATCGCTGACCACTGACATTCGCCACGGGAATCAAACTCAGGCAGCTGGGTCTTTTGCACTGTGATCAACACTGCGCCACGCACAACAAAGATCCCCCGTATATCCAAAACAGACTGTTGGGGCAAGTGCTGTTAGCGAGCACCTATGAAGGCCGGCATGGCACACGAAGGGGATGGGTGGTCAACACCACGCCTGACCACCTTTGTCTCCCCAGTAGTGATGTTTACACACCGCACCAGGTACTCATTTGAGATGGAGTCGACCTAGCAGAGGCCCAGGACCAGTTCAGATAATCGTCACTGATGTTGACAGTGAGTGGGAATCGAACTCGGGTCCACCGGGTTTGTAGCGCAGCGTGCGGACCGCTGCACGACTGCTCCCCAACACACAATCACACAAACGTGCACACACGCACATACGCAGAGTCACATAGTTTCAATTTTAAGCAGACAAGTCACACTTGGGTCATAGTATGGGAATGAAATGTCACGTGCCTTCCCATAATTTTGCAGGAAACAAAATGTACAATTCAGGGTGCAAGACGCACGCAGGCCCACACACACGGACCCCCACACATGTACATGCGTGTGTATGTACACACAGTGCATGTACCACACGCACTCACAAGCGTTTGTCAACACATAAGATGACGCCTCGTGAACCGCACACAACCGCCGGAACAAGAGCAGCACGGGCTACTGCACACAATGATAACAAATAAAAAAAAGAACCCACAAGTACGCATACACCGTGTTACAGGCAACATAAGCACAGGTGCTCGAGCGAGGGACACAATATCCGCACCAAAGTGGCCATGGCATCACTCTGCCCATCTTTTTACAAGATCCGGTTCACTGTGGTGGAATCTCGCTGATGGGAAGTCGCGGTCGAGAGCCGAGACGATGAGGAAAAGAGTCGTGAAACTTTTGCTGACAGCAACGAAAGGACAGAGCCCAGGCGCTGAGGATGGAGTGACGGAGGTTCTCTTGACAAAGGAGGTCACGGGACAGACCCGGGTGGTAAGGGTGGAGTTGTGAAGGTACTTTCATAGGAGTTCCTGTGACAGACCCCCAGGTGGTATTGGGTGGAGTTATGAAGGCTCGCCGACAGGAGCTCAGGCAACAGACCCAAAGCCCCATAATCTTAAAAGAAAAAAACTGGCTACTTCTCCAAACTCTGTGTTATTTTTCTCCAACGCTCTCGCTCGCCGCCGTGAACGTCACTCCCCCGCCTCCTGTTGATGATGGAGGGCGGCTGCCGCCGGTCGCCCGCCTCCGTCTTTCACGATTCCCCCTCCGCAACCTCACGGGCCGATCCCGACAACACCGCGGCCGGTGCCCGCTGTCAGCAAGCCCCTCTCGGTCGCCAGCTACCCCCTTAGTACCACGTCGGCCCGCCTCACTCTTCGAGCCGACTACTGCGCTGCTGTACTGTGCCCAAGGGTCTCGTTGGAATTTTCCGCACCCCCTTTTCTGCACCAGAAAAACAAAACTGTGAGCAAGAAGATGACGTCCCGTGGTCCGTGGGGTGAGCCAGAGTGCTTGGAGGACAGAGACACTGAGCCAATGCTTGAAATCTGGGTCTCTCGCGCCTGTGATTCACTTGGGTTCAGCTATAGTTAATCGAATGTCTTAGCCCGGTCACTAATGACAGCACATTGTATTTGGTTTTCACTCCGTTTGGCTAACTTCCGGCTGTGTGCGCTCATTCTATGACATCTGTAGCAGTGCACTTGGGAAAGCGCAGCACACCCTCGCGTTTGTGTGGATACACAAAAAACAAGGTAAGTTGAATGGATCTCTCAGAAATAGTTCTGTGGTGTCTCTTTCTGGGAACCGTTCTCCAACACACGGAGCTGGTGAACCGAGGCTACGAGAGGTCTGAACCCACACTTCGTTTCCGACAGATGCCAAGAGCACAGGGAGAATGACGCAAGGACAACAACAACAAAACAACACTAACAATGGCGTCCATGCAGGAGCGACCCTGCCCTTTCCCCAGCGAAACGATTCTCTGTAAATTTTTTCCCGGGGTCTTTCCCGGTCATGCCGGGGAGGGAGATGCTCCACACGAACAAATAAACATTGGCCGTGCTTCCATTAAAATGTCGGGACACTTTTTGCTAAAAAGATATTATTATTAAATGCAGCGTGGGTAAAAGCCGCATAAAACTTTATCCGAATTTAAAGACTCCCACTCACGTGATGACATCAGCGAAGAGCACTCGAGGTGGCTGGCGGAGGACCTCGCCAAAATTAGCTTTCCTCCTCGTCTCTTTCGCAATGAAGAAACGAGGAAAATGGTGAAAGAGAGTGGTGTTACCAATCTCAGAGTAGCCGAAAGAAAGTCGACTCAGATGGCCAGGACGTGTCGTAAGAAGAGAGGAAACCCACGTCAGAAGAAGAAAGCCGATGAACATGGTAGCACCAGGGCGGAGTCCGAGAGGCAGGTCTAGCGAGAGGAGGCTATTTGAAGTGATGAACCAGGATAGAAAGGACACTGGAGTGGATGTGTAGATGATGGCCCAGGAGAGGAATGAGCAGAGAAAGAAGAGCAGGAAGGCAGCAGACACCACCGTGAGTAAGGGACAATACCAGGAAAATGAAGAATTAACAAACCTATCGTTTCATCATCCAACAATACGTGACCCAGTGTGGAAAATTAGAAGTGATTGTTCCAAGGATAGCGTGTGACATTTCCTCCGTTGACCTGAGGGCTGCCACAAGAGATGAGTGCAGCTCCAGCACTCATCCGAGCAAGGAGATGCTTTTTTGGATGCGTACAGTGAAATTTGGTGGACGTAATGGTGAGCACACTGGACTTGCAGTCTTCCTGCGCAGCTGTTGAACGATGGGCACGTTTCTTAAACCACCCCAGCCGCTACTCCGACCAATTCCAAGACACTCTAGGCCAGGGGTCGGCAACCTACGGCTCCGGAGCCGCATGCGGCTCTTTACGGGCTGCTTCTTGACGATATGTACGTATGTACAGTATGTACTCAGATGCATTGCGGCTCTTGAAATACTGAATTTTGTACCGAATTGGCAAGAAATGGCTCTTCTTGTTATTTTGGTTGCCGACCCCTGCTCTAGGCCAACATACCTTCGAGAGGGACTTTCTAGAGCTGCCTCTAGCATAGGTCCATCTGCCAGCAGAGGCGTGAGTAGGAAATTGCAGGGCTGCATCTTTACCTTTTATCTTTACAGTGGAAGTCCTCTTATCTGCCATACCATTATTATATTTCCGTTATCCCTTCCGTTTTCTCTTTAATTAACCCTTTTTTGGGGTCCTGCTACAGAGCCATGTTTGTCACACGCAAGTCCAAAACATTTTCTCGTAATTCTCCTCCCTGCAAATTTTACCAAAATTAATTCCAAAAAACAAATGTTACATGGTATGGCTTTTATTTTGCGCAGTAACTGAACATTGGCCGTGAACTCCCTTCACTTGAGAATCCAGTTGCATTACGGGTCGCCTGAAACCCGAATGTGAGCCCAGGGTCTCGGCAGCGCAGACTCAGCGGCCCTGAACCCTGCCACGCTGACTCCACTGACACACCCGGCCACTTCTTGTATGTGTGAACAAAAAAGTACAAGTAAACGTTTGGAAGTGCTTTCTTCAGCAGTTTTGGAAAAGGCATTATTTTTTACATATATAACAACAACAACCACCATTCGCCACTAAGTGGCGGTGACGTAACCACGACGCTTGTGCCAGGCTATGTGCACCTCGAGGCCCCGTGATCACACATCAACACAAACACACAGACACAAAGGCTGTACACACAAACACAATACAAAGATCCCCGTATAGCCTTAACAGAGTGTTGAGGCAAGTGCTGTTAGGGAGTGGGTGGCCAGCACCACGCCCGACCGCGTTTGTCTTCCCAGTGGCAATATTTTTACACAGCACACCAGGTACTTATTTGAGGCTGAGTCAACCTAGGAGAGGCTCAGTACCACTTCAGATAATCGTCACTGGTGTTGGCCGTGAGCGGGAATCAAACTCAGGTGGTCGGGTTCGTAGCGCAAAGCGCTGACCATTTACACTACCGCTCACCAAAGAAAGCCTCACATACACACACACACCATGCAACGTCTTTTGAGCCAGAAGCCCCACTATTGTACGGGGTCCCCCGCTCGGCTTTTCTCTCCCCATGTGCTTCGAATCTGCACCTTTTCCCCAGTAATATTCACTGTCCTCATATCTCGTTCCAGCACATCCTTCCATCGAGTGCTTAATTTCAGCCAGAGCAGTGCGGGAATTATTTTGGCTTGCTTGCATCCATCTCAATGTTCATACATTTGTTCAGAGGAATACAGGAATGCAGGCGGTCTCCGGTTTACGACGATCCACTTTACGACGTTTACATAATGCCACCACGGATCGAGTTACAACGCGAAACTTGATTTACGACGCATCTTCTGACATAACCCCGAACACATTGGAGAGAGTCAGTCTGGTTTCTGATGTGTCTTGACGTGTAGCTTTTGTTATTCTGAAGTGTTTTTGTGGATTTTTACCCATTAAGCCCTGTTAAATACGGCTGATAAAAGGAAAAACACATCGGAAAGTGATGTTTCAACTGTTTTTACTGTCTATAGGAAAATCGGGTCCGATTTACGATGATCCAATTTACGATGAGGTTTACAAGAAAGCAGGGACAACCTGTACAGGGTATAACAATATAGGATTATTATGGATAGATGGTATCTTGCACTCCAGTGGTAGTGCCTTATGCCAATAATCCATACCAAGGCCGTAGCCATGGAGTCAACATTGGGGCAGACCAAATCTTCCAGGGGTCTGGGGGTCCCAAACCAGAAAAAAAAATCTAAATTTGAAAACTCATTTCCTGCCATTTCCTGCCTAAAATATTTAAAAATCCACTAACACATGGGATGGACTTTTTTTTTTACAATAATGTCTAATAGTGTATTGTATTACATTGCTCTGTTTTTACTTTTTTTTTTTACCATTTCTTGTTTCATTGTATTTAATGTTTGAGATTCGGGATTAATAGAGTACAACCATAACCACAATCATATACACATAAATCTATGCATTGATTTATATCAAGGCAAGTCCATATATTGTGGCCAAGGTTTAGCAATTGTTGTTTAGATTTAAATAGCAAAGCAATTATTACTACTTTTATATTTTTTTATAGCAATATATTGGGGGGGGGGGGACATTTTGAGCATATTTGAATATTGGGGGGGGGGGGGGTGTCCCCAATATATATATATATTATAATTACGGCCTTGATCCATGCTAAAAACCTGCTTCGCAGCATTTGGGATAATGTCTTATTTTACAATTATTGAAAAATTACGTGAATTCGTCCAAAAACTGAACACCAATCCCAAATTACCATTGACTAATTCAAAACCCAAACACTTTAGATGCTCAGGATTCAACACACACACACAAAGGTGCATGGGCATACACGTATGAAAACAAACCCAGGTCACTCTTAAATGACAGAACCGTGTTCTGGTCTCTCAAGTTCTCACCTGGTTAAACAAAATAGTGAAACTTGAAACAAATACAGGAGCACAGTAATAATATAGACAAAGATCTCCTGTTTAGTCATACATACAGACTGTCAGGGCAAATGCTTTTGTCGCGCGCCTATCAAGGCCATATTAGTGCACGAGTGAGTGGTGTGGCCAAGCCTATTTGTCTGCTTGAAGATACAGATTATACACCACACTAAGTACGTTTTTCAGGCCGAGCTGACCTAGGGAAGATGCGATGTAGGTTTAGACACCGTTCGCCATTGACGTTAGCCGTGGCCGGAACTTGAACTCAAGTTGTTAGATTCTGAGCGAAGTGCTCTAACCACCACCACCATCACTTCACACACGTACGTACGAATGCACACGTACACATAGATACACACAGGAATACACGTGTGTATACACACACACACACGTACAGCCACGCGCATACACACAGGCACGTACACACAAGGCACACACCCTCTCCGTTGTCAACATCATAATAACCACCACCATCATCATCATCATCCATCACTCCATCTCCTCGCCCTCCCTCTCCCAAACCTCCACTGCCCCATTCCCTGTATCTCTCGGCTCTCCCTCCCCCCACGGCCTTTCTCCTTGCTCTCTCATCCACCCTCATTCCCACCCTCTCTCTTCCCTTCTGCACACACACACACTCCTGTGTTTACATATGCAACTATTTATACCAAAGCGTGGGATCGTCTGGGAGCGGGCTGTGTGTGTGTGTGTGAGGAGCGGTGGCACAGTGGTTAGTAGTGCACCGTGCTACCAACTCAAGCCGGCTGAGTTCTGATTCTCGGCCACGGCTAACATCAGTGGCGAATGATATCGTAACTGGTCCTGGGCCTCCTCTATAACGACTCAGTTTTCAATGAGTAGCTGGTCAGGTGTGTGTAAAAAATGAGTACAGGGAAGACAAAGGCGGTCGGGCATGAATCTGGCCACACCAGCTCCCTCGTGTGCCGTTCCGGCCTTCATAGGTGTTTCGCTAACAGCACTTGCCCCAACAGTCTGTTACAGGCTACACGGGGGTTCTTTTGTGCTTGTGAGGATGTGCCTCTGTGTGTCTGAATGTCGATGTGTGTCTATGTGAGCAACCGTGCCTGTGCGTGCGTGTGCCTGAATGATTGTCTGAATGTGTGATCGTGCATGTGTAAATGTGCATGCGTGTCCGAGAATGTGCGTGTGTATGTGCCAGTGTGTCTGTGCGAATGTTTGAGTGCGATCACATCTCAAACGTTTTTTAACACAAAAACTATCCATGACATCATCAGCCTCAGCAGGCAACATCGTGTGGCCACATGATCCAATGTGTATTTACAGTATTCCTGGCCGAACCTCGACTATTTAATCAGGTGGGAAGACACTGAGAAAGGTAGCTGTAGTTCGGGAGGAATGATGGCCTACGAGTATAATTTGTTAAAACATAAACAGCACCCTTTGTTAGTCCACGTCTGGATGACGGTCTCCCCATGCCGTGTTTTAGTCGTAAAGGTTATATGACCATACTTCACCACGCTGGCCGGGGCAGGCTTCGTAAAGGGTGAAGAGGCTCAGTACCGCTTCAGATGTCACTTATCACTCATGTTGGCTACACCTGGGAGTCAAACTCAGCTCACCGGGTTCTTAGCCCAGTGCAATGCCCACCGCACCGCCGTGAATGCCACCGACAACGTTTTACGTATTCCTATTTCAAGCTGAACCGTGTCTTCATTGAGAAGAAGACTCCGTATTTATCCTGGAGAAATACGATGAGGTATGAAGCTCTTTTTCACATGCGCAGTCGGGGCGGGTCAAAGAGTTACAGCAACAAAACACGAGTGCAAAGTTTCGGAAATGTAAGCAAATTACCAAGAAAAAACAATAACATAGATAAATTTCGATTTAAAGCTTTCGTGACTGCAGGGATTCATCTTCTTGGTTCTTTCGGTAAAGTCACGTAGAAGGGAAGTAATAAAATAATAAAAATAAAACATAATAAAATAATTCTCACGACGTTTCGGCCGCAACGCAAGCAGCCGTCCTCAGGTAAAACCAGGTCTGTCGAGGCGACAGCATCTGAATGAAACAGCACACGTGCTTGGAGCATATATATAAGCTTTAATGTAACATTTCTTAGAAGCCACTAAAATCTAAACACATTTGCATTACTTGAAACGTTTGTGTTTATTTAAAATGAGATCATATTTTTTTTTACAATGTTTAGTGTTGTTTACATTTCTCAATTTGTCAATTTTCCCTAGTTAACATCCTGCAATATCCTCACAAGTCAGCATACCAGCGGACGAGTGCACCTCAACCCGTACCTTCTTCTTTCGTATGGCTGATCAAGATTCAGAGCAACAACTACAATTTCACATTCGGGTGCTTCAAGCCAGATTACCGCATCAGGATCAGCGCGGTGTATCGCTGTGATACCTCCTTCGTGTTTGTGGATCGGGCATTGCGTCGTTCGTTCTACGTTGTATGGTCTGTTCTGGACTACCACAGTTGCACATTGGAGAGTTTATAATTTTGCATTGATGCCATGGTTTGTACAGATCCTACCTGTGTAAAAAGACGATACTTATCTATGGAGAAGCGCGCTCGTGTGGAATGGCGACACAGTGGTTAGCGCACTGCGTGACTCCATCCACAGCTACGCCAGTCGCAAGTGACATCTGGACTGATCCTGGCCTGCCCTTTCACCAACCAAGAGTGACCAGCGTTCTGAAGTATGGTCAAACAACCCCATCCCTCTTTCACCGACACGGTTGCGGGTAGGTCCTCCTCCATCCAGCAGTGGAAAGGACAAAGAGCCATTCGAATTAAATCACTGCGGGTGTGGAGCTCAAGTGCAGAAGTTTACGGCGCTAACAGAACGATGGTTCTGCTTGGCCTCCCTCGGCACGAAACGCTGCCGACAGCCTGGCCATGGCGATGACACTTCCCAGGTATGGGAACTCCTCCACCCTGTCTCAAATGCTACCCCATCGCTCATCGAGACCTCACGGGGACGGGCGAAAAGGCTCCGTGTTTGAAGTCTTTTCTTTTTGCTTGCTTCTTTCTCTCCAAATTGTGACTCCGTGCCACCGAGCTGTCGCGAGACAAAGACATCTCTGCTCCTCGCTCCGTGTTACAGCATGACCTCTGCGGTGGTTACATCACAGAATTATTTCAGACTCGGGAGCATAAAGTGTACGGTACAAAAGATGTGTTTTGCCACACTGTCATCTGCTGACAATGTAGCACGGCAGGAGCCTGTAACACTTGTGTTAGGCAGGGTGGTCACCCATTCCCAATACTATCCAGGCTACACCCTGCTCAACTTTCCGAGATATGGCAGGATTCGGGCGCACTCCACGTGATTTGGTTGTAGGCTTCCTCCCATGTCTCTCGCTTATCACGCATCCTCGGAAACACCTCTCCCCATCTAATTGGTCACATCTGTCATTTTCTCTCTAAGAAAAGGGCCTCTCTCTTAAACATTTGGCTCATTTGGAACCTCTGCCCCGCACGGACACATTACGACTGCAACTTCTCACTCTTTTTCTTCTTCTTTAGTATGGATTCATAGCGGCAGATGAAAGATACAATTTTAATTTTGTTACCCACTCACTTGTCTGTTCAGACGCAGAGTGGATCTCGTCCGTTCCTCCTTTAACGGAGTGAAGACAGCAGCTGCTTACAACATGGTGGTCGATCGTTTGGGATTGGTGGCCACACTCGCAGGACGCCGAATCTTCGATAAGCCATTTGTGCATCAAAGATTGGCCGCATGGGCCATGCCCGGTCCTGATTCGGTTGATGGTCGACCATTGGCGACGTGGAAGTTTGAAACCGGGAGGTTCGATGGTCGGTGCCCGTATGAGATGTTTATTTTTGACGACGGCCGCAGTTCAGACTCTCGCTTCCATCTCTCGCCTTCATTTGTATTTGTGGCGTGGAGTGAGGCGGCTGTGATCTAGAAGGGGTTGCGCGATTTTAGGGGAACAGGCGGCACTGGGCTTATGATCCCGATGTATCGGAAGGTGCTGGTTAACGAAATTTGAGAGACGCACATCTCTCAAAACCTCCGTCTTCTTGCAGAGCTGTGCAGATGCTTCGATTAATACTGATTCTTAAGCTTGAGATACACTTACACAACTTGCTTTTAATGATTATTTATCAACATAATTAAACATATATATTATTTAATAATAGAGGTTGTTTTCGGTTAGATCGCGTAAATATATAAATGTGTCGTTAAAACCCGCCACCACCCGACACAGCCAACTAGTAAGGGTTGTCACGTAAACAGAACGTGGCCAATTCGTCACGAGTACAGCACTAACCGGTGTGTTGGAGAGCCAAGCCACAACATTTATAATCTGAGCACGACGTTTCGGCCAGTAATTACAACTAGCTTCATACTGTTTCAATGTTTAATGATTTCATGGCGCTTTGGGTGGCAAATTTGCGCAAGAAAGGCACCGCAAGTTAACCAAAAACAAATTGACTTGTCCAAGATACACACACGCGTTGAATCGCGGTTGAGATTCAATGCAACGTTCAATACAACGTCCTCCGTGGAGACGGAGCGATGGAGCGATGGGATCAGCTCGCGTGTTGCAGGCGCTGGATGCGGATTTTCGTTTCGCGTGACCGTGGCTAGGGTTGCCGATGGCCTGGGGAGGCCTTCATCCGGCAGTGGCTTCACCACGGTTACAGCCAGTGATAATACGTTTCAAGTACTGGGTTTACGAGACAAGCACTTTCGGTAAGTCACGTAGGTAGAAATAAAACAAAATAAATCACGACGTTTCGATAGCAACACAAGCCGTCGTCTTCAGGTGAAAATCGCGACAGCCATAGCGATGTCTGCTGTGACTTTACCGAAATAACCAAAGAGTATGGATTCCTGCAGTCACGAAAGCTTCAAATCAAGACAAGCACTTAACCATCAGAGGCCGTCACATTCACCACGATATGAATAAAAAAGAGTATTACTGAAACGCACCATGACTCCATGAGCCAGAATTGCAACAACGGAGCAAGGCAAGGCGGGGGGGGGGTCATATTGGTAACAACCCTACATTACAACATTACAATACATTTAAGGCCAACGTTTATTTTTATGCTTATGCACCACTACCAATGCCGGAGCTTAACAAAATAATTTGTTCTATTTGCCATCAATCATTTTTTTGTCCCGTCTAATATTTCGATTGTCAATCTTCTCCCTAGCTGCAGTCTCCGGGCATCTCCCTACCACCAGCTCCACTCTTAAACAGCCATCGATCTCGTGGGGCATCTCTCTTCTTCCCACCTCTCAACATCTTACAATGGGTGACGCTCTCAGACGCGTCTCCTCGGTCTTTCCTACGTTCGCAGCGCTCTCCCTTCTTCTGTGATATCTCTCTCTCTTTCTCTCTCTCTGTCTGCCTGAGCGCATTCCCGGTGCCGGTGTGAACGTCTCTCCAGTTGCCGTGGTTACTGGGAATCGTGATTGAGTTGCTCGTCGGCGTGTTATGTAGGCGGTCACGAAGCACACACGTGCTGACGAAGACGAGAGATTCGCATTATCGCCTTGAACAGACTGCTGGGGGCAAGTGCTGTTAGCGAGGCCGGCCCGGTACACAAGGGGGTGGCCAGCACCAAGCCCGGCCGCCTTTGTCTCCCTAGTGACGATGTTTACACATAACATCAGGTATCCATTTGAGGCTGAGTCAACATAGGGGAAGCCCAGCAATGGTTCACATAATCGTCACTGGTGTTGGCCGTGAGCGGGAATCGAACTTGGGTCACTGGGTTCGTAGCGCCATGAGCTAACCCCTATCGCTCCCCTACACACGCGCTCACACACATACACGCATATCCGCACTGATGCTTCACACTCTCGCACACAGGCATACCTATACAGCACGTATGCACACATTCAACCCCCCACACACACACTCACACTCTTACAAACACGCACACATCTATTCACACAAATACACATACAATCCATTCATACACACACACACTCAACTACACAATCACGATCCAATCATTCGCCCCCTCCCCCTTGCCTGCCTGCCACCTTTTTGTATTTCCTCCCCCCCCCCCCCCCCCAATTTTATCCCGATTGTGTTATCGTCATCGTGTTGAAATAAAAACAAATCCATTGGAATCTCTCGCACAGCAGCGCAACTCTTCATGCTAGAGGACGGCTCACAGAAGCGGACGTTACAAAACTACTTCTGAGATCCCTTCAAGTTATCTTCCGTCCCAGAGTAGGTGACATCACTTTCTCACTCAGCCTGCCACCAGAAGTAGGGTTTGTAACATAACAACAAAACCGATATTTTTAATTATTGGGGCTGGAACTCAGCCAAAATGAAGGGCAGAACCAAATTTAATGTTAAAGTTTTGTTGCAATAATAATGTCTGACCCGGCTGAGACAGCTACACTTGAAGACTCGCTCAATTCAAACCCAGGTATCCCATCGATGTCAGCTTACACACAACAACAACCGCCACTAAGTGGCGGTGACGTCACCACGGCGCTTGTGCCAGGCTATGTGCACGTGAAGTGTCGAACGCCCCCTGGCAGGAGGTCACGGGGCAGACCCAGACTGAGATGACTGGCCGATGCACTATCTGTGCCCCCTACTGTGCCAACTAGCTATGTTTTAGCTGCCTGGCGCTCCGCTTGTTGTTGTGAGCTTCGCTCCTCTGCCCTCCGTTGTTGCTGGAAGGCGACTGCCTCCAACTGCCCAGTAGCAGCGTCCTTTACGAGCCTCCTCCACAGAGGCCGATCTTGACACTGCTGGTACCAATCATCGGCAAGTCCACTCAGCTCCACATCTTCTTGTACCACATCACTCCATCTCATCTCTAGCCTGTGCCGCGCCCATTTAGCCCCCTCTATCCGGCTGAACAAAAGCTGTTTAGGCATGCATGGCTGGGCATGCGGGCTACATGACCCAGCCAACGCAGCCTTGCCTGCCGGACGAGCTCACTGATGGAACTTTGTCCAGATCTTTCAAGGATTTGTGAGCTCCTCACGCAATCCAGCCTGGTTAAACCCAGGATGGATCGTAGGCAGGCCAACATAAATGTTTCGAACCAGCGGAGATGTTCCATTAGGGGAGTCCACGTTTCGCAAGCATAGAGAAGGGAGGGCATGACCGTGGCAGAATAGACCTGCCGCTTCGTGTGGAGCGACAGACTAGGTAGCATCCACACAGCATTATGCAACTGATGAAAATATGCCTCTCCACTGATTCGGAGTGAGACCTCTGCTGTCAAACCGGAGCCAGTCATGAGCACACTGCCCAGGTATGGGAAACTCTCTACTCTCTCCATAACTACCCTATCACCAATTGGGAGTTGTGGGGATGGAGTGTATGATGGTACAAGATACCCAGGCGGGTGCTTAGTTTTGGTGGGGCTGATGGTAACGCCCACCTCTTAGTGGCAAGCTCCAGGTTCAGCAGCAGCGCCTCCAACTCCTTCTCTGAGTGAGCATCAATCACCAGATCATCGGTCAATGTAAGATGGTTGACCAATACGCTCACTCACATTCATCTACAACACTTGCCAATGCCAATTTATTCACTCAATTCAGTCCCAATGTGTCTCAAGATTTTTTCTCAAGAGGGTCCTGCATTGGGATACGTCACTTCTAGTAGAAGTAAATCTGAGTATCTGGAGAAAACCCACCACACATATAAGGCGGGGGGGGGGGGGGGGGGTTGGGAGACACTCGGAACTACCATCTCGCAGCCTCATGTCTACAACACTTGGCAAGTCCAAGTTCTGGTGGGTCACTCATCCCATTACTAACCCACGCTCAGCTCTGCATAGTTTCTGAGATCCAAAGAGATTGGGTGAATTTATGGTGATTTTATCGCGCACAGTTGCACTCCTACACTCACACACACACACCCTGTGTTCGCCATCAGCATGTCAGGTTGACACTGGGCTAAAGAAGAAGTGAGCTGATGCACTTCGGGAGGCTTTGGAGTTGAGCGGACCTGCTGATGACTAGTAACAGCGGTGTCAAGAATGGCCTCTGCGGATGAGGCTAGTGAAGGTTGCTCCTCGACAGTTGGAGGCAGTCGCCCTTCGGCAACAATGTAGGGCAAAGGACTGACATAACAATGAACAATAGCAGATGCATCACCTGGGTCTGTCCTGTGGCCATATGCGAGCAAGGCTTTGACACTTCAGGTGGCCTCAAAGTTCACCTCGCCAAACAAACGTTGTTTGGGCATGCGGTGGCTAGGCATACAGGCTTGATGATACAGAAAACGCAACCTCGCCTGCTGGAGGTGTTCACTGGTGGTACTGTGTCTAGATGTTCAAAGGGTCGAGTGAGCTCATCATAAAATCAAACCTGGTTAAACCGAGGACAGACTGTTGGCAGGCTAGCCTAAGTATGTCAAGCCAGTGCAGGTGTTCCTGTGAAGGGATCTGTATTTCGCACCCATAAATAAGAGAGGGCAAAACTGAGGCCAAAAATGTCCTGAGACCTGTGTGCGGAGCCACAGGCCAGGTAGCTTCCGCAGAGCATTATGCAGCTGATGAAAAGCTAACGGCACTCAATTTATCCAAAGTGAGACCATTGCTGCCAAACTGAAGCTGGTCACAAGCAAACCGCCAATGTACTGTATAATATCTCCTACATCATCTCAACAACGGCCCGATTAGACATAGGGAGATGAGGGGGTGGAGTGTTCGATTACAGAGAGTATTCTGGCAAGTGTTTTGTATTGGTGAGGTGACAATAAAAGCCCCACCTCTTTTTGGCCACCCGCAGGTTCAGCAGCCGAGTGTCCAATATCTTTTCAGAGTGAGCAGCAAATGCCAAGTCAGTAGGGAAACATTCTTAGCCCTCACACGGATATCGATCATCCTCTCATTGTATATGTGCCAGATGGAAATTCCACTGGTACAGCCACGGAAAGCTTCTTGAATTATCCGGACAAAATACATTCACGTAAACATTCACACACACACACTCATAAACGGCATTTGTTCGGCCTCAGACTGCTGGGCAAAGTGTTGTTAACAAACACCTATTAAGTCTGGCTAGAGGTGGTGTGGCCACCACCATGCAAACCTGAGCACACCTGTGGGAGGGCCAGGCCAGGTAAAGACACCACGTAGCCAATGAACGTCATGGCCAGGAATCAAACTCAGTTTACCAAACACGCTAAACCAATGTGACATCACTTCTCACTTAAGAAACACTCACTCACACACACACACTGATGTCATGTTGACAACACAAGCAAAAATGCACAACGCACTCAACCACTCAACGCAGAAAAACACGCGCTCACACACACATGCACTCAGCCCCTCTCCTCGTGCCTCATGCACACACGCACTCTCCCGCCCGCGCTCTCTCTCTGCTCGATGAATCATGGACGTGGGTGCCGCTCTCTGCTCAGGCTGAGCCAATTCGCACTAATGACCCACGCGCGCACACGCACGCACAAGTGCACAATCTGACACGCGAAGGTGCGCGTGCTCGCGCGCGCATGTCCACATGAGCACAACAACAGCCGCCATGCCATCGCCAGAGCGCTTGTGCCAGGCTAGGTGCACTCTGGCGTGCCCTTTTGAGGTCACGTGAAGAATCGAGTGAACGCACGGAGGCGCGCGCACGAGTGTGAAAAACCGACATCTACGACGCGCGCACGCTGGTACTGCGGTGAAAATCATCAAAAGTCGGCACGTCTTGCCTGCTCAAATGAGCAGTGGGGTGGCAGCGAGTTCTGGTGGCTGACGTTGTTGTTGGAAATTCCGCGTTTTCATGGAAGGTGCCAGTTTATGCGGTTAATAATGTCCTCGACGCGGTGTCAGAAGGTGTGTGTGCAATGATGTTATTTTGGGGTCGTTCCACAACTTTTGGGGAGCGGTGGTGGGTGCACGGCGTGATGGACCAGTGGCCCGAGTTCAATGGCTGGCCACGTTTTAAACCATTAACATGTAGTAAGGTCAGATCAGCTACGTGTGACAAATTCCATCCATGCACAGATAATTATAATCAGAATGACACTGTTAAAGCAACACATAAAAGGACCTTCAAATACCTTTGGCGAGCAACCACACATTAACACATGACCTTTGCATTATGTAATAATATCATTAAATATACTTAAGGCTCTCCGTTACGGGTGACTGGTTGCGTAAAAATTAAAAACGCAGGGTTGCTAGGTCGAACACATGCCTCTCTGGCTCCCGATGAGTGCGGCTAAGATGCTTGCAGTGATGGATATATGTAGAATGTAAAGGCCATTTCTGTGTGGGTGGGCCTGCATTGCACTGTGTCAGTTGGGCCGGAAAAAGTACGAGTAACTCAGCTTACATGGATACAGTTTTGATTCAAATGGTAAATATAATTTGCGGCCCCTTTGTCTCTCGACAGGACGAAGGCTTCCTGACACCGCGTCAGTCGTGGGGCTAGCTCATGGATTGCTCGCACTTAATCATGCTGACCAATGCAGGCTGGTGAAGAGGTTTGGAAAGACCAGGACCGGTTTGGATACCACTCGTTGATTGATCTTCTTGGTTCTTTCGGTAAAGTCACGTAGAAGGGAAATAATAAAATAAAATAAATAAAACATAATAAAATACAATTTTCACGACGTTTCGGCCACAACGCAAGCAGCCGTCCTCAGGTGAAGAACAGGGCTGTCGGAAAGACAGCGTCTGAATGTCTTTCCGACAGACCTGTTCTTCACCTGAGGACGGCTACTTGCGTTGTGGCCGAAACGTCGTGAGAATTGTATTTTATTATGTTTTATTGTTATTATTTTATTATTTCCCTTCTACGTGACTTTACCGAAAGAACCAAGAAGATGAATCCCTGCAGTCACGAAAGCTTTAAATCGTTGATTGATGTTAGCCCCCTGGCAATCGAAGTGAGGGTCATCGGGTTCATGGTGCTGTGCTGGCGTGAGGTGTTATTTATCCCGTTTATTATGTCTACAGCAATTTGTATTCTGAAGCCCATGTGTGATGTCCCTTGCCTACCTTTCTGTGGGATGTCAAATCCCTAACGTTCAACGTCTGATGATGAATACATTTCTCCTAAAGAGTTTCCAGAGTGTGATAGACTTCACTTATCCAGGTTCACCCGCCCGGAGGAGGTGACACCAGATGTCCCGATACTGCCAATCTGGAAAACTTTTCTGCAGCACAAAGTAAGGGATAGGGGGTTTGTTTTTGAGCCATCGGCAACCTTCACGCTTTCGCTGCCGTGAAAGTCGCTTCTAAAGAGGGCGCGTGGAAACGCAGTGAGCGACGCCACCAAACACGGAACCCACACGGCTCCGAGCGCGACACCCGCTCTGACTCTGCCAAGGGCCCCCACCATCGCTTGCGCTCGCTCTTTCCATCTCGATGCCATCGCCTCGCCGATTATCAGCTCCATATCTTGTGCCAACACTGTGTCGAACAGTCGCCGCACTGAGACGTAAGTCAGACGCTTCTCATTTCTGGCAAGCGGCATTGCTTGAGAGATGAAATTGCTCTGTGCGCTACGTGCGGGCAGGGCTTAATTCTCACCGAATATTTTGTGGGTCACTGGTGGACTGAAGTAGGCAAATAATAAATAGCCACATCCATCGCGAGAGGAATACTGGATGCGGTGTGCCGGTTTGACCAAGGTGAAATTATACCCTAAGTTTATGCATCCCCAATGACAGGATCTCATTGACGGAACATGCAATTTCGGCCGTAATGGTGTCACAATTCACAAAACGTACAAATACCGATTATTTCAGACTTCCCGTTACATGCACAGCCTGTGGTACCACTGCAATGGGTGGAAGGTCTTTTGTTCAATGTCCTATGTTGTTTCTTGTAGTAGATATTTTCTGTTACCCATGTGTGGAATTTCAATGTAAAAACCCATTTTAGCACCTTGAGATTTACATCACAGTTGTGAGGCTCTATATACCAAATAAATGCTCATGATGACATTGACTTTTATCCAAATCTCCACCCCTTCACCGACTCAACATACGGGGTATCAATTATAAGACGTCTGTCACTTTCTTCAAGCACTTCAAGGGATATCCTACGATGAATGCCTCCTGGTTTTTAATACAAATTATCTTATTAATGCGGTCCCCCCCCCCTAATAAAATGTCACGCATACATATTTAAATATGTCGTACTTTGACCACAAAGTCTTTCTTCTAATTGCCATTCCACAAATTGCCAGTCCATACAGGAGCCTGAGAACATCAGAGGCCGTTGCACAATCCTGGTGGACTGCGCGGCCCCCATCCACCGTATTCATTACCCAGGCCTTTGCACCCTCAAGTTTTCATGTGGCCTATGCGGGCAGCATTTTGGAAATGATGCTGCGGTACAGGACACTGTGGGCAAATGTGTACGTGACGGTGATTCATCGTCTCACCGTGGTGGAATGCAGGCCCTGGTTCCACTTTGGTGTAGGTGCGGAGAAAAGTATGGTGGCTACGTATTAACCAAGAAAAGGGAAATGCACGCAAATGGATTCTGTAACGCTTTCCAATGCGCATGTCATTGAAAGTATTTAATTTACCATTTAATAACGATTTTTTTGAAAGTTCTGAATGACAAGGCAACTTTATAATAAAATATTAATATTGCATCATCTTTACGAGAGTAATCGTAAACCCCATGTATAGACAGACGGACAGAGCTAATGCATTAACTCTTCAAACCTAAGTAGGAAAGCGTTCAAATGTCAATGAAAACTTATTGAGAGAAGGCATTACGTTTGGGACATTCAGCGGCATAGTTATTCAGTGTGCAGGCGGTGCAACTGCACCGGGGCCCACACAACAGTGGGCCCAGGGCTACGAAGAGGGGCGGGCGGATTCATTGGCACCGCGGCCCATGCCAGCCATGCCACCAGAGGCATCTCTCCTAACTTTGTGACTGCATCTCACTCGGCTCTGGATTTACAGACTCACAACTTTCCACCACCTCCGAAAACCTCTCATCAACCTCCACTCGGTGGGGAGACCATGCCTCGGCTATCCCTGCTGCCTGATACGCCGTCCCCTCGGTCATCCGTTCGCCCCAAACCCATTGCTTACGTTGACGACGAAATAACACCGTCTCCTCCTGCAGCTAGGACCAATTCTACGCACTCCTGAGATTGCTCACAATCATCAGTGCATCGTATTTTTTTTTATCACCAAACGTAACTGTTGAAGACAACCATAATATGACGAATCTGAAAAGCCTGGTTGAAGGAACATATCTAAATATATTTCCCCACTCTTTTATCTCAATTACATTCGAGTGCCGTGTCAGAGACTGGAGTCTAGAAAAAGACATTGCAGAGCTGTTTCTGAATTCCCCTGAACACATTCTCTGATTCACACTGTTTACAAACACACCAATGTACAGTAACATGGCAGGTTGCTCAACTCAGTACAAGATGGTTAGCCGTTGCGGGGAATCGAACTCAGGCCGTTGGGTATGAACCGCAGTGCAGCGGCGCTCACCGCCCTCCGCGTCATCGCTCCACGCAAGGTAATGCGAACGGCTCCGCAGATGGTCGCTGGAACGGTCACAGTGGCTTGTCGACGAACACCGAAATTCACTTTTGCTCGACTCAGTGGAGGGTACACGGGAAGAATGAACCATTCGGGCGACTGAATGAGGGCGAGCAGAAGGTGCAAGGCGGCTGGTGTGCAAGTGGTGGCCAACGAGTATGCATATTGGGGGGGCACAGGTAGCCCTGCGGGTAGGGGCGTATATCTCATGTCATAACTTTATTCAAGTGCAACAGGGCACGGCAGTCAAGAGGCCCGGGGGCTGCTTTGCCCCCCTCTAATTTTCCCAAAACAGCTAACACAATGCATATGCGAGTGCCCCCTATCTGCTGTACTAATTTAATTAAACCCAGGAATGCAGCACGAAGTGGATTATGTAAAAACTGCATGGTAAATCAGGAAACATTTAAATAATTTAATTCTTGTCACGCTCCACGGTATATATAAAGCACCGTCTCCAACTCGCATCCACTCTACCTCTATGGGCCATGTGCAGTGAACAAGGGTGATTGCGCTGAAACGTCGCCTATTACATACATACTTGTCTTTGTAAGGCCACAGTGTTATTGATGAATGTGTTGAGTTTTTGTTGTTGGCACTCGTGCACCACTGCCTACGCAGCAGCAACAGATCATTGTTGTATGAAGTGACAGCGCAGTGTCACCATTTCACAGCGGGTGGCGAGGCCGTCCTTGGTGCTACAGACCTTGGGCAGTGGCTCGTACGTGATTCACATTTGATTTTTTAGTGAGATTGCGCGAGTTAAATGCGTGTCGTCAACCCTCCTCCACCCGACGAAGCCAATTGATAAAGTTGTCACGTGGACACACTTGCCAATGTGTTACTGCTTCAGCACACCGGTGTGTTGGGAGAGCAATCCGCACACATTTAACAATTGAGTACGACGTGACACTGTTAGTTAAAACCAGCATCACCGGGCAGCTGCCAGAAACAAAAAAGCAAATATGAATCGTGACGTTGGTCTGCATCGTTTACTTGCAAACACGAGCAGCCACTATTGCAAACCTCTTCTCGAGTCTTTGATGCTAAACACCCCATAATATGAGGTTTTGAATGGTATTGTTTATTTTTTGTTCACCCATTTCCCTTCTTCTGTCGTTGGATCAGCACCACGTGGCCTGTAACCATAAGACGTGGTCACCGCAGGTTTATTTATTTATTTATTATTACTACTACGCTTGTTTACTCAGAACAGCATCAGTAAGTCTGAGTGGTCGCTGATCGGCTGTGTGTTTCCCAATCAAGTCGTTTTGCTTCAAATGTGGACCGTGATGCCGGCACACAATGGCCGGCCTACTCTTCTTCACGTGACGTCACAGGAGGGTTCTTTATCGTCCACTCTGAGCGAAGCAGACGGCACGTGGTGTTGTTACGGTCGATTCACGCCCGTGTGGTACTAACAAGGGCGGCTGACTGGATTCCAACCGTGAACTTCTGCAACAACCGGCGAATGGGGTGGGGGGTACAGGAGGTGGAGGGGTGAAGGTTGGGTGGACAAGGTGCTGGGTACTCACGGTGTAGGTAACACAACGCTCCAGGGTCACGTGGTCTCCCACGGAACTGAATCGCATCATCGCGTGGGGAACGGTCGACTAACATCCGGGAAGCAGGACGACTCTCATCCGGGAAACTGGTCGACTAACATCTGCTCACGAGTCTTATCGCCATTCGGAGAGCTGCGGTGTCATCGGCATCCGGGCAAATGGTAAACCAGGGTACAACTTAAGTAATTGGTGAACTAGCATCTACGTAATTGGTTCCCGAGCAAATAGTAAATTGGCCAACTCATATCCAGGTATTTGGCCGACTCACTTCAAGGCAGGCAATTGATGAGCATCTATTCAGGTGATCGACTATCATCCAAAGTTGACTAACATCCAGATAATTGGATGACTACTATCCCAGTAACTAGGTTGAATAACATTCAGGTAACTGGTCAACTGCTATCCAAGTATATGGTTGACTAACATTTGAGCTTCTGGCCGATTAAAATCCAGGCGGCCACTTGACCAGTATCCGGGTGACTCTTTGGCTACCAGCCGAGTACTACAGCAGGTGGTCCAACTAGCGTCCGGCAAAGCTGGCCACGGAACATCCTGGTGGTAGCAGATGAACTAACATCCAGGTGCAGCAGGGTTTGTTGACATCTCAGTGGGAGTAGCCGGTTGGATTTAAGTCCGTGGGTTTCAGTTGCCTCTGCGAGCCGACGTTTGCCTCGTCTGGAGATGTGCTTTGAAGTTTTGCCAGGGGGGATGTCCACCCTAAACAGTCACAGCGAGGTCCCTGTTGAGACACAGCAACACCATACCGTCTTTATACGTCATCAGCCATAACATGATCAGCCGTGATTTATCCACTGCAGGATGAAGGCCTCCTTCGCCACGCCGGCGCCACCTTTGACGGTGTCGTGACCGCGAGTCAATCGACCTCGCACGTGCACACGATCCCATCTCGTAGCTCCATCTCCGCGTTGGATAGACCCTCTGGCGTGTTCCCTACCGTGGTATATACTGGAGTGTACACACTAAGTGTCTCGGGCCATACCTATCCATACAGTCTGTAAGAAAGAATGCAGTCTATCCCTAACCGCAGAGTCTAAACCTAAGCCGTACGTGTACGTACAGCCCTTTACTCACTCCACTGCTGGATGAGGGCCTCCGCAGGTTGTGTGGGTTACGGCCGTTTAGTTGAACATACGCTGGTCAGCGCGGGTTGCTTTGACGTGGGAGCATAGAACCACAGTACAACAATGGACTGCCCTTTGCTGCCCACAACATAGTCCCAGCAGCAGGATGGTTGTCCATCCGAGCGATATCCAGCCTCAATCCTGCATAGCTTCCGAAATCTGATGAGATGTGGTGCATTCTGGGGGTGTTTGGTCACAGGCTTAGTCGTACTGTTTGTGCTAAACAATAACAGTCTATATGCCTGACAGTAGCGCATTGCGCCTTGAACTTTGGCCATTGGAGTTCGAATCCAGACCACGGCTAACATCAGTGGCAAGTGATATCTGAACCACCCCCTACCCCATCTCTCCTCGGCCACCCCTAAACCAACCCGTACTGACTATCGTGGTGAAGTATGGTCAAACAACCCCCATGACAGATACAGCGTGGGGAGGGCTTCATCAAGCAGTGGATTTACACACGGCTCCATATTATTAATTATTATTACTATACATAACCATAGTTTTCACCTACATTTCACAACATGGAAGGAGGAGGCAACGGGATGAAGCGTCCCCCCCACCACCACCCACCCACCCACCCACTCCCCTCCACCCTCCCCCACCCCGTCCCCCTCCACCCCCTCTCCTCCACCCACTCCCCTCCTACCGCCCCCATGTCAGCACGCACTTTTTTGAGAGGGCATCGAAATTATGTGAAATCCCATCATGGAAAGGAACATCGGTGTTAGCAACGACTGTCATGACGAGGGTGGTGTTTTGCCTTCGATCAAATAACGTGAGCCTTATATCGTCAGATACTATAATCTACCAGGCTTGAGCCTGGTAGGTTATAGTATTAGGGCTTGCCAGGTGCTGTAGGTTTGGGCTGTGGTGAGGTGTGGCCACGAGATGGCCGTGCTGAGTATACATATATACACACGTGGTGGGTTTTCTCCGGGTTATCCAGTTTCCTTCCACATGAAGCCAAACACTCAGAGATGGAATTGGCCCATAGGCGACGTTTGCGGGGTGGGGGGGGGGGCACGGGGGGGGGCAATGTCCCCCCCTCCACAAACTGGACACCTTTATACACTTATTTTCGGTAGTTTACACTAAAGATAAAAAATAAATCAAATATATGCAGCCGCGATTCCTAATGTGAGGGACAAAGCGAACCCATGCCCCCCCCCCGTCCCCCAAATATAGAAGTCAAACTCCCCCCTATGAATCGGGCCAAACATCTCGATCTGGCAAGAGCCTCCTGACAGAGAGTCTTGAGAATCAGCGAGGCTTTCCCGTCTAAATAATTGGCGTTACTAGAATGTGTTTTTAGAACATAATTATTCACCTCCATAAATGTTTTGGCCCGCAAACACGCGCGTTTTAGGCCATGCCCTTTCTCCGTGCAATGGTTAAGGTGAAGAAATATTTGGCAAAGCAAAACAAATATTCACGTTTTGGCCGACGTGAATTTGAGGTCAGTATTTTCCATCTGGCGACTGTGACACACGGGTGTGGGCCTGGAAAGGTTTACGCTCATTAGAATTCATCTGCAAACCACGACCATGAGAATAGGGTTTCCATTTTTTCCGGCAACAAAACTGGTGTTACGATGTTAAAACACCAAACTGAAACCTTTTACAAGGAATCATGTCTGCAAGGAGAAAACCTATTCTCATATTTTGGTACTGGCAAAGGAGGTCCCATGATGAACCACAACCAGTTAACACAATTGTCCATCGTGGCGTTTCCATGCTCTTAAGAGTCACCAGTGAGCCACAGTCACTTTATACCAAGTCTGTAATGGGGCAGGATCGGTTTCACGTTTCCTAGCACTGACCAGCGAATCAACAACCGACATTGATCAATTGCAGAACAAAGCGGTTTGGTTTTATTTCCTCTCTTTATCGCTCATCAGCAACCGACAGCCGATTAGAATGCAGTCGTGTAACAACACAGCGAAGAAGCATGGACCCGTTTGGCGCCTCTTCGCGCTCATCAGTGAGTTATTGCCGTTAACGTTGTGTAACCACACAACTGACGGGACGGACAGCGACTGGTTTCATCGCTCCGAGTGCTCATCGGCGAGACAAAACTCCACTTACACAATTCAAGTCTCTAAAATTGTGTTTTCTACGGCAATGATCAAAGATATTAATATGTATCATTAATTAATTTGGGTGGAGCGGTGTCGCTGTGGTTAATGTACTGCGCTATTTATCCCAAAGAGCAGCTGTTGATTCCAGGTCACGGCTAACATCAGTGGCGAGTGCTATCTGACCCGGCCATGCCCCCCCCCCACCACCCCCACTTCTTTATAGACGTTGGGAGACCTTCCTTCATCCAGCAGTAGATGGCCAAGGGGCTGTAACAGTATTAATACTGCTTTTAGTAAGTTAATCTGAGCGAACGTGCTATATACACGTGCTATGTTCAGGAAATGCAACTAGCCAAATAGTCCGCAAGAATAAGGGCTTTTGGCAAATGCAAAATTTTGTGTACTGCATTGCAGTATTACCATTTGTCCACTGCTGGATGAAGCCCCCCCACCCCACCCTCCAAGCCATCGCCCTATCCCTGAAGGTTACACGATGCAATAATCCACCTCGCTCCTGCACACGAGCTGACGTCGTCGCTCCAACTCGGCGCTGCACGGCCTCTCGGGCGTGGTGACGAACCCACCGCGTGCTTCACTCCGTCATTCGTCTCGACCACTGTCCATCTACCAAACCCCTTCTAGTGATGTCCTTCCTGAGCCAACTCTTCCTAACGGTCTATCCAACGTGTGCATGTTCTCCGATCTTCCGTCTGTTTCCCTCCTCTTTCTGTCTTTCAGTGGCATTCAAAGCGCGCACCTTTCCATGTTTTCGGCCCGTATGTTGCATTATACTCGTATTTACAAAAGTATAATTCAGTACACGTGCGTTGTGTGTTCTGTTGTGCAATGCCCAACGTCTAGGCTTCACCAACCGCACTGGACTGACCAACATGGTCAATGTGTGGTCAGTGTTATGGCATGCGACCAACACGGCGTGGGAAGACGTTCATCCGTCAAGGCATTGATAAAAAAAAATGTGTGTACGTGTAGAGTTGCACATTCAAGTACGTGTCTGACACATGCAGTATGAAAACAACTTAAGTCAGAAAAGTTGTCATTTTGTTTCTCAGTAATGTCGGAAGTCCCATATTTCTCATGCCAACCGTCTACATTCTGCACGTGCAACGAAAACACCAACGGAATAAATACTGGTGCAGCATCACCATCAGACGCTGCTAAAGTTTGCATATTCCAGTGTACCAACTTAAACGCTGCATTGCAATGTAAAATGGCAGTGTCTCTCTCTCTCGGAGGAGGAGGAGGAAACAGGCCAGAGAAGGACGCCCACCGCGGAGACGGAAGCAATGAGTTCACGCCACTGGGCAGGGAGGGAGATTGTGAAAGATGGCGTCGGATTGGGGTGGCCTTCATCGAGCAGTGGATAGGTCACGGCCGGTGATTATGATGACACTCCTCAAAACAAGGGGAAACCGCGCGGCTCTCGTGCGCTCTGCTCGTGGCACTGCAATGGAAACTCCACATTCCCGTGACGGTGACCAGTTTATCCGTGGCACAGCCACTTGCCCACACAGGAGACCTGCATGCAGGCGTCCTTTGATGTAGAACACGTGCGCGCCTCTTCGAGGCCGAACATCTCATTTCCAAGGGAGGAGACGCGCATACGCGGAAAAAGGTGATCCATTAATATACGCCTTCCCCCCTGAGTTATAATCTCATAATCCTCTTACTTTCTTATCAACAGGCTGATTGGATATTGTGAAAGCGATGCCTCCATATATATGTCAGAGGAGAGCGGTAATACATTGAACGCGTGCATTGATATTGGTGGGAGCCGTGCGCACTCGTTGGCATGCCAATGTACTCGTCTCGATAATTTTGCCATTTTTATTTAATTGGGTAATCCATACACGGACCACCCTACATTTATAAAGGCTTTCTAAGCGTGTGCAAGGCCTCTGCGCCTCGGTAGCGAGATGCTATCTCTCTCGCCTGGTATGCAAGAGGTCATGGGTTCGACCCTGACGAAGCCTGTATATTTTGAGTTCGCGTGTTCTCTCTCCCCGTGGTGGTGATGGTGGTGATGATGGTGGTGCTGGCGTGGGTCATTCTCTGGGTCCTCCGGGTTCTATTCCCCCTCCACATTTAGAAACATTCTTTGAGATTGTTTGGCCGAGACTATGAATTCCCACATGTGACGACGAGCCACGTGGACGAGCTATCTTCAAGTGTGCCCAGGTCGCCTCTTAAACATAAAGAGCCAATAGCTCCGTGGACTCTACCTGATAAATAAAATAGTTCAGATTTTAAATTGTCACTTAAAGCTTTCGTGACTGCAGGAGTTCATATTCTTTGGGTCTTTACCGAAAGACCCAAAGAATATAGTTTCGATTTTAGTTGACCGCGGTATCATTTTCACCAAAGTTCTGAGCGCGCCACAATCCAAGGTATGTCCCCCCACCGCCCCCCCCCCCCCACACATGAGATGTGAATCGCTCCGGGCTCTCACGTGGTTATATAAACATCTCTATCTGTGTCTGTATCTATTTGTCTATCTCGTGTGTGTGTGTGGGAGAGCGCATCTCCTGGGGGAGCGGTAGTGTCGTGCTGCGCTACGAACCCGGCCACCCGAGTTCAATTCCCACTTACGGGCAACACCAATTACGATTATCTGAACGGGTCCTGGGCCTCCCCGAGGTCGACTCAGCCTCAAATGAGTACCTTGTCCGGTGTGTACAAACATCGCCACTGGGGAGACAAAGGCGGCCGGGCGTGGTGCTGGCGACTCACGCCCTCATATGGCGTGCGAGCCTTCATAGGTGCTCGCTAACAGCACTTGCCCCAACAGTCTGTTAATGCTATACGGGGGATCTTTGTCTTCGTTTGTACCTCCTGTGTGTGGCATCGTGAATGGAGGCACACAACCACGCACCTTGCATGTCGAGTCGGCTCCGTCTCCTCCCCGGGTTGTCGAGGTCTCCAACAGCTCCTTCGTAGTTCCACCAGCTTATCAGCGCCGCCTCAATGCGTCCAAAGGTTCATCGACGGATGTACGAGCTCCTCAATTGATCCCCGATGGGTGTACACAGGCTACTTAATGAGTGCAAGTTGCTTCTCAAGCGGTTCAAGGCTTCCCCAATAAGTCCAGATGTTTTCTCAAAATGGTTCACGACTTCTTCACTGAGCTCCTCCAGGGAGTATGATCTCCAATGGCTCAGTTTCAGTTCCTCGAAAAGGGCATTCGCGTTTGAGGCTCCACCAGGTCCTCCAGGGGTCCGATCTCAGGTCCTCCTGTAGCAGGTTCTGCAGTGACAAGCCGCTCCCACTGACTGAGGTCTAAGATGCCTTCGGGTCTCGCTGATTGCCCCAGATCTCCCTGGTCGTCCCGAGAACAGGATCTCGACTGGAGTCTTCAAGTGTCTCTATAAGAGCCGAGCCCACATAACCTGCCAGGAGCCAGATATCACAGCGACCAGCCCCCCCACACCCCGTCCTCGGACAGAGGCAATGAGGTCGTGTCGCACTATTTGCGCGAGTCCGGTCGCGACCTGGCCAGGCGAGGGTAAGTTCCACTCCCGAGGTATGGCTCGTGGCGCTGGATCAAACGTCGATGCAGATTTCTTCTCAACGGTCCGAGAAAGGTGTCGGCTAGTCCGGGACGCCCCTAGAAAGCTTCTCTGGGTCGTGGCTGGGTCCGCGTCGTCGGTCCGGGTCCTCCTAGAATTGCGTTCGCGGCGTCTCCCGCCCGCGTCTCTCCACGCGCGTTTCCGTTCCTCGGCTCTGGGGCCGAGGAGTCGCGCGGGATGGAGGCGGGGCCCGGGGCGGAGAGCAGCGTGTGTGTGTGCACGCGTGTGTGTGTGCGTGTGTATGTGTGTGCGTGTGTGTGCACGTGTGTGTGTGCACGCCTGTGTGTGTGGTGTGCATGTGTGTGCGTGTGTGTGCACGTGTGTGTGCACGCCTGTGTGTGTGTGCGTGTGTATGTGTGTGCGTGTGTGTGCACGTGTGTGTGTGCACGCCTGTGTGTGTGCGTGCACACGTGTGTGTGTACGCGTGTGTGTGTGTGCGTGCACGCGTGTGTGTGTACACGCGTTTGTGTGTACATGCGCGTGTGTGTGTGCGCACGCCTGTGTGTGTATGTACACGTTTGTGTGTGTGCACGTGTGTGTGAGTGTGTACACGTGTGTGTGCAACACGCGCGTGTGTAGTGTACGCGCCTGTGTGTGCACGCGCGTGTGTGTGTGTACGTGTACATACACGAGTACACATGAGTGTGTGTGTGCACGTGTGTGAAGGCGTGTGTGTGTATGTGCACGTGAGTGTGAACACGAGGACGTGTGTAGTGCACGCCCGTGTGTGTGTGTAGTGGGGAGCGGTGGTGTAGCGGTTGGCGCACTGAGCGCCGAACCCGGCGGCCCGAGTTCGACTCCCATTCACGGCCAACACCAGCGACAAATATCTACAAGGTCCTCCCCTAGGTCGAATTAGTCCCTGTTGCGGTTTGTAAATATCGCCACTAGGAAGACAAAGGCGGCCGGGCGTGGTGCTGCCCCCACCCACACCCCCACCACCCTCGAGTGCCGTGCCAGCCTGTATTGGTGCTCGCTAACAGCACTTGCCCCACCAGTCTGTTCAAGGCTGTACGGCGGCATCTTTGTTGATGTACACGCGTGTTAACACAGTGCCAATGAGATGGGTACACACACACATCTAAAGAGTGTGCACGCGCGCGTGCGATGGTACATTGTATGTATGTTGAACTTCTTTCGCACCGTACGTAGCCAGCCGTCCTAATCGGAGGTCCGCGGGAAGGACAACAAACTAAACACAGAAAGCATTCTAAAAGAAATGAGTTTTCCATCTGGACACATTGATGTATTTTGGAAAACGCTTAAGTGCACGTGTGTACATGCAAGTATACGTGTGCGGAAGTGCAAACTAAACATCTTAATAAGTGTGGGATCGTGCACGCGCGAGTGTACATTCGAGATAAGAATTGTGGCGATCACAATTCCCCCCCCCACCCCCCCGCGGGCCTTACCCCTCGGTGATTCATATTCGCAGGTGGATACATTTAACATTTTATTCTTATTCTTGTAAACATCGTGATGGTGACCGTAGCGGCCTCTAGCGGTAGCAGGAGTCACGTAAAACTCATTACCTAGGACGTGTACGAATGGACAATAAATACCACATCGGTCGATTCTGACGCATGTGATTCGTGTGCACGAAGCGTTTCTCTCTACAATCGCTATTAATCGATTAATCAAGGCATCGGGTTTAGTCAGCTCACTTGGAGTTCGCTTCATAGTCTATAAACTCAATAATATTTTTAAAAAATTGTATCAGGCAAGGCCCACTGAGCTGTGTAGCTCTTCTTAGAAGCGACCTGCCCACAAACGATAGCTCAACGAAGTGGCTTATCACGTGGACATTTATAGCATCACGATGATGTACAAGATTAAACACATTTTTAGTCGTGCTGCTGCGTTGGCAGCGATGCACAAACACAATTACTGGAACAGAAGAAAACGCACACTCGTCAACAATAAATATGTACATATATGTACACGGTATAATAGGGGACGTTTTGGGAAATGGCCCTCCTCCGTAGCACATAAACCTGTACAACATCAGTTCGGGCAAGTGGTGTCTGGATTTTGTCCGGCCCTCCTCTAGGGCGACTCGGGAAGAAAAAAGAGTAAGTGGGCCTGAAATACTGCAGTAGTCATCACGATGGCAATTATTGACCGGGAAATCTCCTCTCTCGGAGTCTTTAATGCCGTCACCCATGTTCGGGAGGGTGGACCAGATGCTTTGTAACCCCATTCAATTCTCGAAAATGTATATATATATATTTAAAAGTAAGGTTTATTTAAAAAAGAAAATAATATGCAAAGGTCAAAACATTGTCAGGGGTCAATTCGTTGGTGGGTGGGGGGGTCACAAGACATCTGAACCACGCTGTTACTGCATTGGGATGTTTGGCCAATTTCATGGGAGTTGGGCTTCGTGTGGGAGGAAATTGGAGGACCAGGAGGGGAAAAAAAACCCCACCAGGAGTATGAAGGGATGTTCATCCACACAGATAGATTTAAGATTCCACTAGTGCACTGCCTTCTCCTGGCCAACCCCGTGTGATCATATACAGCAACAGCAGAGGGGAGATGAAGATGCACGGGCGGGCGTGTTCAAGAACTACAATATTGATATTCTTACTTTATAGGAGCTCGCTGATAGCGTTAATATCGAAGATAAATGGGTGATCCATGCGTTTGCTCGGTGTATCACGCATTAGGATTCCCAATTCGTGCTTTTAACCGATAGCATGTGATACTGTATCTGACCCGGGCTTCCTCCAGGTCGACTCAGCCTTAAATTAGCACCGTATCTGGCACGGTGTGTATAAACACCGGAACTTAGTGAGACAAAGGCGGTCGGGCGTGGTGCTGGCTACAGCAACCATCCTCAATAGGCGCTCGCTAACAGCACGCACGCCAAACATGCGCGTGCATGGGTAGGTATGCGATTCACGGTATGTGTACGTAGTGTACTCTCGTGTATGTTGTGTGTACGGGTACAATGCAATACAAGTTAGCATGGAGAGATGCACGCTTGGAATTACGACACCGAAATACCTGAAGTCGTCAGAGAACGTACGCAAGTCAGAGACAATGTCTCGACGGTTAAGAACAAAAGTAAGTGGGCTTGGGCAGGAAGTGGGATCGTGGTGATGATGATGGCCGGACATCGTGAGAGTGGCTGTCAAAACTCGGAAGAAAAAAAACACGCCCGAAGGGGGACATCCACCACGGTGATGAAACGATGAGATGAGTTCGCGTGTGCAGAAGCGAGATCCAAATGTGGGATGACCACAGCTTGCGGAAGGGGAGGCCTTCATCCAGCAGTGGATAGATTATGACTGGAGGTTATAGTACTGCACTGGTGTGTACACACACGCGCACACGAGTGAGTGTGAATGTATCTATGGCTGAGTGTCCGCTGTGTGTGTGTGTGTGTCCACGTGCGTGTGCCCCAACTTGACAGCAGTTGTAGATTTGTGAACACAAAGACAAGAGACACGTGCGCCGTCTCTTACACAACCAGAAAGTAGCACGCGCACGCACGCACGCACGCGCTCTCACATTCTCCAACTGAGTTCAACTTTCACGCGGTTTGTCAATGTGCAAAAATGGTCACGGTTCGTCCGTGCCTGAATTTTGTTTTATTTGTTCTTGCAGCGAACAATGGGGACGTACTGTAATTGCTATTGTTACGGCACTGCGGTCACCGCCGTTTGCAGGCAAAGGGGGGGGGGGGGGGTGATGGTGGGGGGGGGGGGTCGCGTTCATTGTCGTACGTCCGGTACCCCCTTGGCACCCCCCCCTCACCCGTCGCGCTCACGCGAGAGAGACGGGGGGGGGGGGCCTCTGGAATTCACGTTTCCTGCCCTCAGCTCCATTTTAGCCCAAACACAATCATGCACACACGGACGCATACATACATACACACACGCGCGCGCACGCGATACTTGCACATGCTTACAAAGTGTCACGCGTACATGGGCGTGCACACGAGTGCGCGTATGCACTCGTGTGCACACGCTGACACATACAAAGACGCGCACGTACACACGTGCAATACATGCACATGCGTACGTGCACACGTGCACGCATGCACACATACAGCAACACGAATACACTGTCGAATAGAACACATACACTAACATAGTCCACACGTACAATACATACACGTGGAATACATGCACGTACTTACAGTATCACACGTGCGTACGTGCACGCATGCACACAGAGCAACACAAACACACGCACAAAAGTCACTTAGAACACATGCACTCACATATCACAAACGTAGTCCCACACACTTACACACATTCACACACGCACACTGTACCAATACTAGCATAGGTACGCATGCAGATTTCACATTCAAACGCACGTATCCCTTACACGTACGTTTACACACATGTACACATACGTGCATACACTGGTTTCGTAGCCACGAATTTCTCACCCCAGAGAGCCTGACAGAGTCTCAAGGACTCATTTTCAGGAGGGCCCTGCATTGGAATGTTTTGACAATTACTTGAATGTTTGGCATGTGGGAGGAAACCAGAGCACGCCGAGAAAACCCCCAGTCCGCTGGGGCAAGTGCTGTGAGCGAGCACCTATTAAGGCTCACACCTACACGCAGGAGTGTGGTGTTGCCAGACGCACGCCCGGCCGCCTTTATCTCCCCACTGATTGGGGCGGGGGAGGGGTCACACACCACATCAGGCACCCATTTAAGTGCCAAGTCGACCTCCGAAAGACCCCGGCCCGGTGAAGATATTCGCCACTCACGTTATCCGTGAGACGGAATCGAACTTGGGTCGCCGGGTTCGTGGCGCAGTGCTTAGACACAAAGACAAATATCCCCCGTATAGCCGTTACAGACTGTTTGGGCAAGTGCCGTTAGCGAGTGACTATGAAGGTTGGCACGGCACACGAGGGGGTGGGTGGCCAGCACTAAACCCGACCGCCTTTGTCTCCCTAGTAGGGATGTTTAGGCATGCCACGCCAGATAATCATTCTAGGCTGAGTCTACCTAGGGGAGGCCCAGGACCAGTTCAGATAATTGTCACCGGTGTTTGCCGTGAGTAGGAATCGAACTCGGGTCTCCGGATACGAAGCGCAGTGCGCTAACCATGACACTACCGCTCCCCTCCCACACATACGCAACGCGTGCACACATTCAGTGAAGTATATTTAAAGTTCGTGTAGTTGAAGGCAGCATTTCAAATGTATTTGTTTAGCATTGCTGACCCCGCTCAGTGTGTGGTTTTCAATCATGGTGATTGTGATGGATGCATTCAGTCGGAGTTTGTGATCTGCTTTGCGTTCGCACGCCCTTATGAATCACGAGTTCGGTATTTATTCGATGAAGTAGTCGATTAACGGGACTCAAGTGAGTCGTCTACTTTGTATGGTCGATCAATTGCCGCCGGCCACGACATGCTCCCTTCTGAAGGTGGGAAACCCCCTACGAGACACGCCCAGCATGGGGACAGAGGTGGTACTTTTTCCCACGACTATTTTTGTGTTATCCGATTTGTCGAGTCGTCGAACCGATGATTGGTAGCGTAATTGATTACTCAATCGGATATCCCAGCTCTGTTGAGAATGTTCAAAAGAAGAATTAGAAAATATAAAAAAAGTGATTTCACAGGTGCATGCAGACGACATACAGAGCAAGCGCATGTCGATGTTCATACGACTCGTCAGGACAGACTGGTCCCGCCACCAGAATATATAATTTCCATCTCGGGCTCATGCGGCCGCCCGCCGAAATTGCGTCGCCCAACTTTCCACCACTCGAGTCAGATGGTAAAATTGACGTTTTTCACCAAATATGCAGCGCGACTCCGAAAATCCGCACTCCGATAATCCGCAGTTTGCGACTCTTCCCGCAAATACCGGGAGCGACTCATCGCCCCGTAATCCGCGGCACACCGCGTCGGTGGCCCTCGCGGATTTCCACGTGTGATAGACGTAATCTGATGGCTGTATTTGAATGTTAGAATTTACTTTTTAAAGCGCTGCTTTGAAAATCGCAGAGCTGCAGAGAGGTTGGCGGAGCTACAGAGGATAAAGTGTGGGGAATGCATTTCATTTGCGTGAGCGCAGGCAACTAGCTGTGCTAAAGTAATCTGTTTGGTCGGAGTAGAATTTAGCATTTTTTTAAAGACTCGGATATCAAATCGGAAAAATGGAAAAAAAAAACACATGGAACCATATGGCAGAGATGCGTCATTTGGGTCTGAGAAAAATATGCAGAAGGATGAGCTGTAGAAAGCACTACGCCCGGCCGCCTCTGTCCCCCCAGGGCTGATGTCTCATTTAAGACCAAGTCGACCTGGGGATAGGTCTTGGACAGACATTCGCCACTGTGAGCGGGACTCGAACTTAGGTTGGCAGGTTTCGTAGCGCAGCGCGCTAACCGTTGTACCACCGCACCCGTATATGCACAACGCACACATGCACATACACAGTCTGTACATACAAAGACAAATGCACACACACACACAAAGCCTGGAAGTGCAAAGACAAAGGTCATCCGTATTGGGGCAAGTGCTGTTAGCAAGCATCTATGAAGACAGGCACAGGACACGAGGGGTGGATGGCCAGAGCCACAAGCGACGTCTCCCCAGTGGCGATGTTTATACACCAACACAGGGGAGACCCAGAACCAGTTCAGATAATCGTCACTGATAAGCGGGAATCAAACTCGGGGCCACGGGTTCGTAGTGCAGCGCTCCCTTAGATGTACATACGCAGCTTGGACGCGCACACACACACACACACGTAATCATATGCACACACATGCAAAGCCATGCACACACACACACACTGCCTGGACACACATGCACGCACACAAATGCACAACGTCCACACACTGACCCAGCCTGCAAACACACACATGGACAGCCATAAACACACACACACACAGCCTCTACGCACACACAGAGCCTGCACGCACACACGCACAGCATTACGCGCGCACACACACACACGCGCTGCGTGTCTGGCTAAGATATGCCCATATTAGTCCAGCGTCCATAACTTCAGAAGTGCTGGATAGGGGCCGGGGGAGTGACTGTACGCGCGCGTGTGTGTGTGTGCTTGCCTGTGTGTGTGTACGTACGTCTTGAGCACGGGTGTGGAAGGGTAGGTGGCCGGGAGAGGTGGTGCAGTGGTTGGGATACTGCGCAACCTTGCCAGATAGGTTAGATCCACGGCCATGGATAACAAAAAAACAGACTTTACTTACTGCTTCTTCCCTCGCACTGCTCCACTTTGGAATTCCCTCCTCCCGTCATCGTCTCTTTCCCCAAGTTCTTAGCTCAGTTTCAGAAACGTTGATAGTGCTGTTATTTGCTGGCCGCTTGGTGTTTTTGGGCCTTTGGTTGGGCCTGTCCTCTTATGATAAGAAAAAAAATAAACGCATGACAATTGGCTACCCCGACCTATCCTGGGCTTTTCCTAGGTTCACTCAGACTTGCATGAGCAACTGATGTATGCAAACATTGGTGAGCATTTGGGAGACAAATGCGAGATCGGGCGTGCTTATGTAGCCTCATTAGAGTGCCCCCAACAGCCTATAAGACTGCCTCAGCAGTCGAGACTGCTTAGCAGTCGAGACTGCTCAGCAGGAACGTTGCGTCGTTCAGGCGACAGTGAACCGACTCCGCTTATGTTCAGTTCCTGGCCGTGGCGCAACATACATCTCACATACATCTCACATACATCTCACATACATCTCACATACATCTCACACAGCATCTCACATACATCTCACATACATCTCACATACATCTTACATACTTCTCACATACATCTCACATACTTCTCACATACTTCTCACATACTTTTCACATACATCTCACATACATCTCACACACATCTCACATACATCTCACATACATCTTACATACATCTCACATACATCTTACATACATCTCACATACATCTCACATACTTCTCACATACATCTCACATACATCTCACATACATCTCACATACATCTCACATACTTCTCACATACTTTTCACATACATCTCACATACATCTCACATACATCTCACATACATCTTACATACTTCTCACATACATCTCACATACATCTTACATACATCTCACATACATCTCACATACTTCTCACATACTTCTCACATACTTTTCACATACATCTCACATACATCTTACATACTTCTCACATACATCTCACATACATCTCACATACATCTCCGAGTGCGTAATCGGGTGTCAAAACCTGGCTTGGGTCTCAGCAAAGTCGACTTCGACGAAACGACCCAAGTGCTGAAGAGACAAAGGCGACCAGGAGTGCGTGGCGATGTTTAGCGTCACCTGTAAAGAATTGACAAGAGGGCACCTGGTGGGGTACCGGCCCTAATAGGCGCTCGCTAACAATACTTGCCCCGACACTGTATTTAGGCGAAATGGCGAGTGTTTGATCGCGTGTTAGTGCATGGTGGCGTAATTAGCGCACTGCGCGCTATGAACCCGAAGACCCGAGTTAGATTTCCACTCACGGCCGACACCAGTGACAATTATCTGAATCAGACCTGGGCCACCCCTAGGTCGACTCAGCCCCAGAATGAGCACGGTACTTGATGCAGTGTAAATATCACCACTAGGGAGACAAAGGCGGTCGGGCGTGGTGCTGGTCACCCATCCCCTCGTTACGACCACTTGCCCCAACCGTCTGTTGAGGCTAGATGGGGAAGCTTTGTTTTTGTACACACAAACTCAGTCGTGTGGCACGGTGCTTATCTTTAATCAGCCAATAATAAGCATCATCATCAGCTCCACAACAGATGAAATGAGTACAAACCCACGGAAAGCCACAGCAGAAATTATCTTATGAATGAACTTGTCCCGCGATATGAATCGTATCTATTCTTATATTAGTTATATACCCACAAGAGTCTCATCGAGTCTCCAGCCTGTTTCCCAAACGGGTCCTGCTATAGCTCTCCGATGTATCTTCGGGTGGTATATCACGTGATATTCAGCACGGTCCGACGTTTCAGCTCCGCTTGCTGGCGGAGCTTATTGTTATAATGGCGCGTTTGGACAATTCCATTTACGAGTGCTTGGCTTCGTATGGGAGCAACCCGGAGTTCCCGAAGAAACCCCACCACGTGCATGCGGGGACAGCGCTGCTCAAAGGTCAGCATAGATGGACTCACGAACCTACTTGCTGCACTGTCATCTTTGGTAGTTTCACGAATCTCTGCGTGGTCCACCAACCCTTGCCCAAACAAAGTGCTGGATGACGGAAACACTTCCAAAGGTTTGATGATGCCAACACAGACTTTAGAATACAAGTGTGTGTGTACAGCTCTGTCAATCCACTGCTGGATAAATACTTCCGTAAAGGGGGCTGTTCACGATTGCATTTTTCAGGTCGTGCCCAGGACTGTATCGGATATCATCAGCCACTGTTATTAGCCGTGGTCGGCAATTTAACTCAGGTGGTCGAGTTCAAGCTCTCTTTTCTTTCGTAAGACTTACAGAAAACTATTCAAAATGTGTAGCGGGTTCATAACCGCTGCACCGCCGCTACACCCCCGTGTGCTACTGCGCATTTTTCCGGATTATAAGTCGCTCGAGAAAGTAAGACGCACACGAAACTCGTGCCCTCACACACGCACACACATCTAAAAGCATCCCCAACTTTTGCTTTAAAACAGCACGCGGCGAAAGGCGCGGGGTATAGTTGGGAGAGTACGGTAGGTCGCAACTACAAGCAGTGCCTCTTGATTCATGACCCAAAAACTTGATTGTTCATCGATTCGGGCGATGGGGGGAAAGGTTGGGTGAAGGGGGTGTGTGGGTTTAGGTTTATGGAGGTGGAGGAGATTGACGTCACACGCCTGGTGTGTATCTGTGTGCTCTGTGTAACGTATGAGTGTGTGAGGAGACGGGTGAGACGAGGAGGGACGAGTTAGGGGTTACGATTAAATGCGCCATCCAGTGCAAAAGCTACGTCTCATCCAGTACAGAACCGCCTGGCCCAGAGCATATTTACAGAGGGCACAATGACACAGACATTGACGAAGAACAAAAGCTGAAACGTATGAAGAAGTACCAGGATCGCCCAGAAAGTAATACCCAACTGGCAAGGAATGCGCCCTCTCGTTCCTCGATGGCGTAAATCCATCGAGGTGAAATGGGATTATAAGGAAACGTAATGCGCATGGAACCAATACATCTGCTAATTCTATGGGGTATGTTTAACTTTTCTTCAATACATTTTGGGTCGAGAACAAAGAAGTGGGGTGACCCTCGCAGCGTGAAGAGGTGCACGCATCGCGTTGCTTGGAATTACGCCGAGAGAAACAGTCGAGGAACACGCGGATTAAATAACGACGCGAGTCGTGAACATCGGATTGCCAGTTCTGAAAAGTTGTCGTGCTCGGGTCAGGGCGCGTCACTCGAAGGGGCCCATTGCCGTCGGTCGAGGCTCACGACGGCAATGGCCCTCCAAAGGAGGGGATACACCCCGAGGGGACGTCTACCATGGCAACGGAGCGATGCAGTCAGCTCGTTCTCAACGAGCATTGGCGATTGAGGATTTTGTTTTGAATTGGAGGATTGTGTGGAAATGCCACGCTGAAGTGGCGTGTGGAACGGGGTGCGGATTCTACGTGGGATTTGTTTGGAATGTCATTGTGGCATTTGGTGGGAATGTCACGTGGTATTTGGTGAGATTGTGACGTGGAATTGGCGAGGAATTGGTGGGAAAGTCACGCGGAATTTGGTGAGATTGACGTTGAATTGGGTGAAATTGGTGGGAAAGGCACATGAAATTTGGTGAGAACTCGCATTGAATTGGGTGGGAAGGTCACCCGCAGGTTGGGACCGTGACCCATGTGGTCACGTCCCCCATCTCCGTACAGTGGCGCATGGAGCACGGGGAGGGGAGGGAGGGTAGACGAGGAGGAGGAGGGAGGGAGAAAGAAGGAAATGGTTGAAAAAACAGGAAATGGATAGAATCAAACTCACGGACACGCGGGGCACTCACACGGGGACACACGGAGACACCGCACACGGGGACACACGTACACACTCATGGTAACATAGGGACACACAGAGACACGAAGACACAGCGACACACAGCACCATAGGACATAAGAATGCACAGGGACATATGGGCTCACTCATGGGGACACGGTGGTGTGTGGAACATGGTACACGGTGACGCGTAGGGACATTCACGAGATGAAACGAGTGGGACATACTTCTGGTGGCATGACACATCGTTACGGATACACATGGACTCATGTACACACGGAGATACAGGGACTAGAGGGGACATGGAGGCACGGCCAGACATACGCGAGGACACATGGATTCACTCACGTACACACGGACACATGGGGGGTACACACGCGGCCAGTAATGTAGAACATTAGGCTGACCCTGCCCTATGTGTGAAACCAATCAACCTCCCTGTCGTACTTTTGGAGGCCAAAATAAATAATCGTTGTGTATATTTCTAGTTCCAAGCATAGGCTCGACCATATTTGTGCCAACATTTTAGATTATTAGCCCGTCGCGAAGACCATTCGAAGTTACATCGGTCACTCGGTCACGATTGGCTGTGCGCATTAGTTGTGGGGTAGGGCAAGGGGTAATAGAGTTCGGTGTGGGGGTGAGGTATGGGTAGGGAAGTCTGTAGAGTGGGGGTCTAATTGGTAGGAAGTCTACAGGGAAGGCGGTTTATGGAGCATGGGGTCTGATAAGTAAGGGGGTCCCTGGGGTATGGGGTCTGTGAGGTAAAGCGTCTGGGGAGTCGGGGGGTTTATGGGGTATAAGGTTTATGTGGCATGGGGTCTGGGAGTCCGGGCGTTTGTGAGTTGGGGGGTGGGGGGCTATGTGGGATTTAGGGGGGTTTGGTTGTTTTTTCTGAGAGCCCTGATCCCCAGAGTTCGCTTCTCCCAGAAACCCCCTCCCCCCTCCCTCGAAGCTGGAATCTGATTGGCAGGGCTGGGGGGCGATGGAGGGGAGATGGAGCTGGGGGGGGGGGGGCTTCCCAATCGTGGAGGGTCAAGCGTGGGAGCGGCGGGGAAGCGAGAAGCGGGGAACTCCAGATACGAGGGACACACCCTGGACCCCCCGCCCTAACTCCCCCCCCCTTCCCCCACATGCTCCCTCCCTCTATCCAGTGCACTCAATGATATGTTTAATTAAAACTCCTTTAGCTTCCACGCGGCCTCGAACCGCATCTGCGAAAAAGAGCTTTATAGCGCATCGGATTCCTCCAGTATAAATAAATATTGTGATTCTGCATTGCAAAGCCTTTTCTTTTTTAAAGACCGAAAGGACCGAGCTGAGAGAGACAATAAGTTGCGTGTGTAACACTGTGTTGACAGTTTACAATTAACTAAAGATAACATTCTCCAATAACACTGCCCTCAAAGTATTTCGTTGGCGACGTTTCAGACAATGGCTCTTCATAGCACGGAATTGGATTTCTGCTTATGTTTGCTTTTATCCAGAAAGCCACACGGTAGCGTATAATGAGTTTATGTACGGTATTTTGCTATTTACATTGCATGAATGGGCTCTCATAATTTTTGTTTTTATGGAATGTTGGTAATCCAGCAGCAACATTTGCTTACAAGCCTAAACGGGCCCGAGGTTTTCTCGCTTATTCACATGCTGCTTGATAGCGCTCGTCTGGAAAACCAGGAGACTGATTGAAGGTATTGTTTTATTTATATATGGGATGGAGTTGTACTTGTGTTTTAAATTTTACGCAGCGAGGTTTGTGATGAGACAACGCTCTCTAGTTCAGTTCTGCCTTCCACATGAATGTACGGTGTGATTTTTTTTTTATCTCTGAACATCTTGGGAGATATTTATCCGACTTTGCCGTTGATGATGTTGCGAATTTCATCTGTGAACTACAGGCCTTTAAAATAATATCACGTTCTACAAAAAAGCCCCACAATCATCAAAACAGCATTACTATTTGTTTCACTTGAGCGACGATACTTGATGCCACAATTTCAACATGAACGTGTTTTTTCCGCAGTGAGTAAAAGGCAAAAAGTGCAGCTCTCGAGGGAACTCGAGAGAGCCCCTCTGGAGGGTATTTGGCCTACTCTTTCATAATAGCCATGGCATCTTGGGAGAGTTCGGGGTACCCACGCTTCACCCCTCCACAAGCGACCTGCCGATCGCGTACCTGTGGTTTTGCCCTTAGCCAGTGAGCAGGGAACTGCGAAGGTTCCATTCCCTACGCAGGCCTCTTGGTAATGTCCGTTTAGTACCGATGCCAGTCGGGGGGTCGACACGACCCATCATTCCTTCCGGGTCGATAAAACAGATAATGTACCACTTTGTTGGAAGTCAAAAGTGAATGGTCATCATTGGAAAGAAACAAAAGTCAGGCAGCGGGCACGTGACTGGAATTGCAACCGCTGGCCTTGACCAAGGCGGCACTTTACATACATCGTTTTACTGCACTACGCCGTCACGTCTATGCTCTCCGCACTGACCATCGCGACGAACAGCGGTCAAATAGCAATCATCCAGCAGTGGATTGGCAAAGGACTTTGCACGTATACAAGACGTGGGGTGAGCACAAAGCGGCGGGCGTGCATCCACAGGTAGCACGCGCGTGTTCATGCCGACACGGCGGTTATCAGCGGTGTTACATTATCATACATTCACGTGTGTTACTGACACACTGGATGCTGTATAAGTAGCCATCCATATGCATGAGCGTCCTCACACTTAAACAGCATTACCACAGCCTAATGCATATGAGTGGCGAGCGCACTGCACTCTGAACCGCGAGTTTAAAAACACATTCATGCGTAGGGAGCTGGTAGGAACGTTGGGTTGTTCGGTCAATGGCCAGTGTCAACGGCGGCGTGGTGTATTCCGTAAATATGGCCGACTGTGAGGGCGGGCACAAGCCGGCGTGAGTAGGTTAAACTATGAGTTTTATAAGGGCACCACGGGGTGACCAGCCCCTCCCCATCCAGCCCACCCCTCCCACCCCCCACCCAGCCCCTACCTTCCCCACCCAGCCCCTCCCCACCCCTGTGGGCTGGTGTAACCAGGAGGTTCATACCAGGACTATTTTCTTTGTATTTAACCAGGTAAGGCACACTGAGCTATCGAGCTCATTTTCAGAAGCGACCTGACCACAAATGAGAGCTCAACGAAGTGGCTTGTCACGCAGAAATGTATCGCAGTCAAATACTCTAAACACGTGATGTCGATTTTAAATGTCGAGGGAAAACCCGGAGGAGCCGGAGAAATCTCCACGCGGGATAACATGCACACCAGGCGAGGTAGGGGAGAACATGCACACCACGTGAGGTAGTGAGAACATGCACACCAGGTGAGGTAGGGGAGAACATGCACACCAGGTGAGGTAGGGGAGAACATGCACACCAGGTGAGGTAGGGGAGAACATGTACACCAGGCGAGGTAGAGAGAACATGCACACCAGGCGAGGTAGTGATAACATGCACACCAGGCGAGGTAGTGATAACATGCACACCAGGTGAGGTAGTGAGAACATGTACACCAGGTGAGGTAGTGATAACATGCACACCAGGTGTGGTAGGTGAGAACATGTACACCAGGTGAGGTAGTGAGAACATGCACACCAGGCGAGGTAGTGAGAACATGCACACCAGGCGAGGTAGTGAGAACATGCACACCAGGCGAGGTAGGGGAGAACATGAACACCAGGTGAGGTAGTGAGAACATGTACACCAGGCGAGGTAGGGGAGAACATGTACACCAGGCGAGGTAGGGGAGAACATGTACACCAGGCGAGGTAGGGGAGAACATGAACACCAGGTGAGGTAGTGAGAACATGTACACCAGGCGAGGTAGGGGAGAACATGTACACCAGGTGAGGTAGTGAGAACATGCACACCAGGTGAGGTAGGGGAGAACATGCACACCAGGTGAGGTAGTGAGAACATGTACACCAGGCGAGGTAGGGGAGAACATGTACACCAGGTGAGGTAGGGGAGAACATGCACACCAGGCGAGTTAGGGGTAGAACATGCACACCAGGTGAGGTAGTTGAGAACATGCACACCAGGTGAGGTAGGGGAGAACATGCACCCAGGTGAGGTAGTGAGAACATGTACACCAGGCGAGGTAGGGGAGAACATGCACACCAGGTGAGGTAGTGAGAACATGCACACCAGGTGAGGTGGTGAGAACATGCACACCAGTGAGGTAGTGAGAACATGCACACCAGGTGAGGTAGGGGAGAACATGCACACCAGGTGAGGTAGGGGAGAACATGCACACCAGATGAGGTAGGGGAGACATGCACACCAGGTGAGGTAGTGAGAACATGTACACCAGGTTAGGTAGGGAGAACATGTACACCAGGTGAGGTAGTGAGAACATGTACACCAGGTTAGGTCACCAGGCGAGGTAGTGAGAACATGCACACCAGGCGAGGTAGTGAGAACATGCACACCAGGCGAGGTAGGGGAGAACATGAACACCAGGTGAGGTAGTGAGAACATGTACACCAGGCGAGGTAGGGGAGAACATGTACACCAGGCGAGGTAGGGGAGAACATGTACACCAGGCGAGGTAGGGGAGAACATGAACACCAGGTGAGGTAGTGAGAACATGTACACCAGGCGAGGTAGGGGAGAACATGTACACCAGGTGAGGTAGTGAGAACATGCACACCAGGTGAGGTAGGGGAGAACATGCACACCAGGTGAGGTAGTGAGAACATGTACACCAGGCGAGGTAGGGGAGAACATGTACACCAGGTGAGGTAGGGGAGAACATGCACACCAGGCGAGGTAGGGGAGAACATGCACACCAGGTGAGGTAGTGAGAACATGCACACCAGGTGAGGTAGGGGAGAACATGCACACCAGGTGAGGTAGTGAGAACATGTACACCAGGCGAGGTAGGGGAGAACATGCACACCAGGTGAGGTAGTGAGAACATGCACACCAGGTGAGGTGGTGAGAACATGCACACCAGGTGAGGTAGTGAGAACATGCACACCAGGTGAGGTAGGGGAGAACATGCACACCAGGTGAGGTAGGGGAGAACATGCACACCAGATGAGGTAGGGGAGAACATGCACACCAGGTGAGGTAGTGAGAACATGTACACCAGGTTAGGTAGGGGAGAACATGTACACCAGGTGAGGTAGTGAGAACATGTACACCAGGTTAGGTAGGGGAGAACATGTACACCAGGCGAGGTAGTGAGAACATGTACACCAGGTGAGGTAGTGAGAACATGCACACCAGGTGAGGTAGGGGAGAACATGTACACCAGGTGAGGTAGTGAGAACATGCACACCAGGTGAGGTAGTGAGAACATGCACACCAGGCGAGGTAGGGGAGAACATGCACACCAGGTGAGGTAGTGAGAACATGCACACCAGGTGAGGTAGTGAGAACATGTACACCAGGCGAGGTAGTGAGAACATGCACACCAGGTGAGGTAGTGAGAACATGCACACCAGGCGAGGTAGGGGAGAACATGCACACCAGGTGAGGTAGTGAGAACATGCACACCAGGTGAGGTAGGGGAGAACATGCACACCAGGTGAGGTAGTGAGAACATGCACACCAGGCGAGGTAGGGGAGAACATGCACACCAGGTGAGGTAGTGAGAACATGCACACCAGGTGAGGTAGGGGAGAACATGCACACCAGGTGAGGTAGCTAACCTCCCTGGCGAATTATATATATATCAGGGATGTGCAGTCAGGGGAGGCAGAACCTCACCTGTCATACTCCAATTAAAATAGCTGTTACGAAAAGTAAAACGAAAAGAATAATCAAATCAAATAAATATTAAGATTTTTCCACTGATCTGTGTTATAAATGTCATTTCTGTACGATTCCAATCATTTTTATAGTCAAAATCGCCAAATTTGCGGAGTTCAGCTGCCAATACAGAAAGAGACGAGAAGTGAGGCAGCGACGAGCTCAGCCTCCCCTCTGATTGCGCAACCCCTCAGTAGCTGGATGGAGCGCGGGCAATAAGCGCGTGTCTGTTACTATCTCAGTATGTCACCAATGTGATGTTTGTAGACCCATTCATTTCATGTCCTCACCTTCCATACTCCAGGTAACTTATTTCACGTATGTGTATAAAGATATTTAGGCGTTCTGGTCTCGTCATGAAACTACAATTAAAAAACACCAGGGGAGGCAGCTATCACATCTGCCTCACTGAGGGAGGCGTGTTAGACCACGCCCTCTCAGTGAGGACACGCCCCCTCAGTGAGGCCACTCCCCCTCAGTGAGGACACGCCCCCTCAGTGAGGCCACTCCCCCTCAGTGAGGACACGCCCCCTCAGTGAGGCCACTCCCCCTCAGTGAGGACACGCCCCTCAGCGAGGACACGCCCCCTCAGTGAGGCCACTCCCCCTCAGTGAGGACACGCCCCTCAGTGAGGACACGCCCCCTCAGTGAGGCCACTCCCCCTCAGTGAGGACACGCCCCTCAGCGAGGACACGCCCCTCAGTGAGGCCACGCCCCCTCCGTGAGGCCACGCCCCCTCAATGAGGACACGCCCCCTCTCCGTGAGGACACGCCCCCCTCAGTGTGTGAATCTGGCTCTGACACTAGCCAGTGCCTCCCCAGCCATTGACCTCACCGCACGTCACTGATATATCTGTATCTATTTCTAGATTTGAAGCTTTCGTGACTGGAAGGATTCATATTCTTAGGTTTTTTCGGTAAAGTCACGTAGGTAAAAATTTAAAATTAATAAAAGTAAAATAAAAATGTTATTTGTGCCGGGGGAGGTCCTCATCCAGCAGCAGATGGACAATCGGGCTGTACTGTACTTGCTATACACACTATTTAAACAAATTGCCATCATCATTAGCATAGCTATTGAATGATAACATGTGTAGCACGTGTTACTATGAAGTTGCATCAGTGCAGTTTGCATCCCCGTACGTCGTACATGATCAGCATGCATTACACTACTGAATTGTCGTGAATTACTAAAGCACGTGTACACGACAGTCTACTATACTGTTACTGCACGCCGTGGGGGGGGGGGGGGGGGTATTTGACCATACTTCACCACGCTGGTCGTTGGCGCGGGCTGGTGAAGGCGGGGAGTCATTGCCGGTGGAAGCGGAGCGCGTTACAGCATTCGGTTTAGCTGCACCGCCCTCTGCTGTCAACGTAGTGTAGTGTGTAGTAGTGTAGTGTGTAGTGTAGTGTGTGGTAGTGTAGTGTGTATAGTAGTGTGGTGTATAGTAGTGTAGTGTGTAGTAGTGTGGTGTGTAGTAGTGTAGTGTGTATAGTAGTGTAGTGTGTATAGTAGTGTAGTGTGTATAGTAGTGTAGTGTGTATAGTAGTGTAGTGTGTATAGTAGTGTAGGGTGTATAGTAGTGTAGTGTGTATAGTAGTGTAGTGTGTATAGTAGTGTAGTGTGTATAGTAGTGTAGTGTGTATAGTAGTGTGGTGTATAGTAGCGTAGTGTGTATAGTAGCGTAGTGTGTATAGTAGTGTAGTGTGTATAGTAGTGTAGTGTGTATAGTAGTGTGGTGTGTATGGTAGTGTAGTGTGTGTATAGTAGTGTAGTGTGTAGTAGTGTGGTGTATAGTAGTGTAGTGTGTATAGTAGTGTAGTGTGTATAGTAGTGTAGTGTGTAGTAGTGTTGTGTGTAGTAGAGTGGTGTATAGTAGTGGAGTGTATATAGTAGTGTAGTGTGTATAGTAGTGTAGTGTGTATAGTAGTGTAGTGTGTAGTAGTGTGGTGTGTAGTAGTGTGGTGTATAGTAGTGGAGTGTATATAGTAGTGTAGTGTGTATAGTAGTGTAGTGTGTATAGTAGTGTAGTGTGTATAGTAGTGTAGTGTATAGTAGTGTAGTGTGTATAGTAGCGTAGTGTGTATAGTAGTGTAGTGTGTAGTAGTGTAGTGTGTAGTAGTGTAATGTATAGTAGTGTAGTGTGTATAGTAGTGTAGTGTGTATAGTAGTGTAGTGTGTATAGTGGTGTAATGTGTAGTAGTGTAGTGTGTATAGTGGTGTAATGTGTAGTAGTGTAGAATAGAACCCCTCTTCAACGACCGCCCCTGTTAACGACTAATTGCTTCAGGATGGGCCTCCATAGAGATCCAATGTGTAGTGTATAGTGTAGTGTATACTGTAGTGTATAGTCTAGTTTATAGTGTAGTGTATAGTGTAGTGTATAGTGTAGTGTATAGTGTAGTGTATAGTCTAGTTTATAGTGTAGTGTATAGTGTAGTGTATAGTGTAGTGTATAGTAGTGTAGTGCCTCCATAGAGCCCAATGTGTAGTGTATAGTGTAGTGTATAGTGTAGTGTATAGTCTAGTTTATAGTGTAGTGTATAGTGTAGTGTATAGTGTAGTGTATAGTGTAGTGTATAGTCTAGTTTATAGTGTAGTGTATAGTGTAGTGTATAGTGTAGCAGCCGTCCTCAGGTGAAGAATGCAGAATTCTTCACCTGAGGACGGCTGCTTGCGTTGTGGCCGAAACGTCGTGAGAATTATTTTATTATGTTTTATTTTTATTATTTTATTACTTCCCTTCTACGTGACTTTACCGAAAGAACCAAGAAGATGAATCCCTGCAGTCACGAAAGCTTTAAATCGAAATTTATATGTGTAAGGTTTGTTGCATCATTGCGCAAACGAAATGTTCTATCTAGAAAGGGGGGATGTTTACAGGTGAAACGTTGTTTTATAATAACAATATAAACAATAATTACTTCTATACTGATACAATTATTTAGTGAGCGGGCGTGCATGCAATTCGAATAGCATTCGTAATAGGATTAACAGCTTTCTGCATATGCCTTGTTCGGCTTGAATACACGTGGCTTCCTTCACTCACGGGCCTCTGGATTCGAGCCTCGACTCTGTGGGACTCACTAACAGGCTCAGGGTACCACCCGTAGCGTCGTGGTGCATGGCTACCCCATTAGAGACCCCTTTGATGTACATCAACATTGCCATCATTATTGGAACCCTGGAGATGCCCTATTCATGGGGAGAGTTGAATGAGCAACGCGTGCTTGCTAATGAAGAGCACGGACGGGTTTTTTGTTGTTGTTGTTGTATTTGCAATTCATATTTAAATTAAAGGAGCTATAGCAAAAGGGAAATTATTTGTAGAACACGACGAAAGAGAAGGCTTATTAACGAATGGGAAAAATATATAATTTAATCTGGCATAGTCTTCAAACGTTAGCGACGAGCTGTGTGTGTCTGTTATTCACGTGTGAACATAATAAGACATGGCCAGGGGTCGGCAAACCTGCGCCTCTCGGAAGGGCTGCTTCGTGACGTTCCTTATCAAGCACCGTCTCTCGTGTTCACGCGCATTGGGGCTCTTGAAATATTTATGAATTTTTTCACAGAACTCTAAAAAAATGACTCGTTATTTGGGTTGCCGACCCCTGGCAATGGTCAATCCATTGCCGGATAAAGGCAAATCACTGCTACTACTTCCCCCGATCGTGCGATGTAATAATCCACCTAGCTTTGCACACGAACTGATTGAAATTGTTCCATCTCTTCGGTGGATGTCCTGTCGAACACCTTCCATTCCTTGGCTACCACTTGATACAGTCATTTTGCTGTGACGGTGCCACCTGAAGACGGAAGCTTGTGTTGCCTCCGAAACGTCGTGATTACAAATTTTTTTTTTCACCTACGTGACTTTACCGAAAAAAACAAAGAGTATGGACCCTTGCAGTCACGAAAACTTTAAATCTAGAATTACCACAGAATTATTTATATATATATTTTTAACCATCGTCCATCCATTTTTAGCGACGTCTTCTACCCAAGCCAACTTATTTTATTGAGAGACGTGGGCTTGGGCAAACAATGGCTGGAAGAGATGATGGCCGACGGTCGAGCCTAACGTCGGAGCGGCAGTCAAAGGATGGAACGTGTCCAACAGGCCGTCTACCGGGTAGTTACAGATCAATTCGTGGGGTAGCACGGTGGCCAGGTGTTAACTACCTCGCCTTGTATACAGGAGGTCGTGGGTTCAATGCCGACCGTGACGCCACGTCGCTGGAGAGCTTCTTTGAAAAGGGGGAAATACTCAATGATGAACCCCTCCCTCCCCCCGGTCCGTGAAAAAATTGTCTTCCACAAAACCGGTCTCTGGTGCCAGAAAGGTGGGGGACCGCTGGTTTCGAGTATTTGGCTGCTATACAATTCAACGCGATGAGTCACCTCGTTGAGCTATCATTTGTGGCCAGGTCGCTTCTGAAAAAGAGCTATGCAGCTCAGTGGGCCTTATCTGGTAAAATAAAACAGTTTGTAAGGGGCGCGAGCGTACGGCACAAACTTCTGTGGCGTGACGAACAATTTCTGATGCTTCGGAGAAGATTATGAACAGGAGATAGGTTTCGTATTGTGTAGGCTCAGTGTTCACACTGAAGTTTCAAAGCCAGACTAACAAAAATTTGATTCTTAGGGTTCAATATTCATTTCACATAGGTCCATTCGACCACGGTACCTTAATATGTGAGAGGCTCAGGAAGCCTGACTAAGGTATATTTGGATTCATAGGTTCCAGTGTTAACCTCAAATGGTCACAGGAGACAAATATACTTGAGGATTGAGTACCCACTGCTAACTCACAAGGCTCATGAAGCCAGACTAATGCACGTTTGGGATTCTTACGTTTCACTTTCAATGCTCAAGACTCAATAGGCCAGACTAGGGCACGTTTAGTATAAGTGTAATGCGGGCGTAAACAACCTCCCGGAGGTGACGTCATGAGGGGAGGAGTTAAGTCACGTGGGGGAGAGGGGTCAGGTCTATAGAGGGAGAGAAACCGGAAGAGGAGGGGGAGTGACGGGAGACTAGCAACGAGTGAGGCCACGTAGGGCGAGAGCGGAGGGTGGCAAGATCGCCACGGACACGGAGAACGAGGTTCGGCACCGTCGGCCAACGGTGACCGACCCGGAGCAGCGAGGAGGCTGCAGTTGGCAGCGGGGGTCTGCATACGGAGTTGGCAGCGGGGGTCTGCATACGGGGTTGGCAGCGGGGGTCTGCATACGGAGTTGGCAGCGAGTCTGCATACGGAGTTGGCAGCGGGGGTCTGCACACGGAGTTAGCAGCGAGTCTGCAAGGAGAGGAAGGAGGCTAAAATAGCGATAGCAGCCGGGGGTGCAAGTAGAGTGTCTCTAAGAGAGTGCCGTGAGGGAAAAGACAAGAACCCAAATAAAGGACACGGAGTCAGAGAGAATAGATAGATAGATAGATCGTTTATTGTCATTGTCACCAGTACAACGAAATTTAAAATGCTCACCAGTCAGGGCCTCATTCATAAATTTAAATTAAATAAAACACTGGTGTCAGAAGTGTAACGGCATGGCGAAACAACTGAGAAAAAATAATATTCCGTCTCCGGCGTCGGCTTCATCTTCCGACGACGACGATCTTCCTCCTGAAGTCGGCCTGACTCTGGCAGAGGAAGAGATCCGTGCTGGGACGAGTGCGGGTCCGGGAATCCAAGAGGTCGCCGTGTCGACGGACCCGTCTGCTCCAAAGGACGTGGATTCAAGATGGACCCAGATGGCGGAGCAACTTGTAACTCTTAAGAACGTTATTACGCAGTTGTGTGACCTTGTCACGCCGAGGGCGGCGTCGGGAGGAGATGTTGGTGGTCCGCAGGAGCCCGGGTCGTCTTCGATGGCGCCGCCATCGGCCACGCGGCACGAAGACGCCATCTTGGGCGTGGCGCACGACGAAAAGCGGGAAGCCGCCATTTTGGGACTGCCGCGACGGTCAGCCGCCATCTTGTCGACACCGCGTTGCGACGCCATGTTGAATTTGCCACCGGAGGAGTCAGCGGCTGAAGGAAACAAGCCAAGGAGTCGCAGTCGTCACCTAACAACTGTCAAGGAATTCTCCATCGGAGGCGATTGGAGTGCGTTCGCCTGTAGATTTCTGGCAGCGGTACGCACAGCGAGGTGGACGGACGCTGAGGCACTGGAGGTGCTTCCGACTCTTCTTGATGATGAGTCCGTTCGTTTTTTTCGCTCTATAAAAGCCGCGAAGAAGAAGACTCTGCGAGGGGTGTTCGACGAAATGGCGGACGCGTACGAGCCGCCGGATGATGCCCATCGCCGGTTTGTGCAACGACAACGCGCACCCGAGGAGTCACCGGTAGCGTATAGGGGCGCGGTGTTGGAACTTGCTATGGCCGCTTACCCGGAGACGGAGCCTGACCTGCTGGAACCTCTCATCCTGGGGAAAATGTTGGAGTTGTCCCGGGATCTCGGTATTCCTATGCCGGTGTGCGGTCACGAAAAGCTCACGTCCCGTGCCGCGGCCAAGTGTCTGGACGCCCAGTTTAACCTTCGCCGCTGGAAACAAGTTACGGCGTGGACAGGTGGTCCTGTCGTCGAGGGGGGTGCCTTAGGGTGGGACCCTAAAAAGGCCGTGTACATGCCGGATGGGAGCAGCCAGCAGGAGCTGTCAGCTGCCTCTGCTCCGTGGCCGGCCCGGGGTGGGCCGGGGCCGCGGGCTGCGCCGCCGGTACGGCCGCGTCGGGACGGGGTGCCCGCTGCGCGCCGCAACGAGATCGAATGCTTCCGCTGCGGGCGTCGGGGCCATTATGCCAGGGATTGCTGGGCCCGCGTTCCGGGTCCGCCCCAGCAGGAGGCATCGACAGCGGACGCTCCCAAGAAAGATTCTACAGCACAGGCAAGTCGGTGCGCACCAGACACCCGGCAAGGCCTGACACCTCACTCATCCCTGTTGTTGTGCGACGCGGATGTTGTTAAATACGGGAGGCCATTATCTGCGCCTTGTCGCTCGGTAACGCAGTGGCGCAAGCTGGCTCGGCGGGTTGTCGCGGCCGCTACCGGTTCGTCCACTGTACCCGGTTCAATCCAGGGGGTGGACGTACGTATTTTGGTGGATTCCGGTGCGTCCGCGACCATCATTTCGGACGTGATATTCCACCTTTTGAACATCCCACCGGGGACCGTGAGGCCGGCTTACGCTTCCTGCGTCGCTGCGAACGGGGGTAGCATGGGCATCGTGGGCCAGGTGGACGCTAACATATCTATCGGGGGAGTGTCGGCCTCGGGAATTGTGTTAATTTCGAGGTCCCTTGCGGTTCCTTGCCTGTTGGGTACTGATTTTTTGGCCAAAATGCCCATTCTAATTCGAATCAATGAAAACTGCATTGAATTACCGGGGGGCCATAAAATTGTATTTTTACCGTCCGCCTGGGGGCGACCTGCTCCTGTCGCCCAGGTGCAGGCGTTATCGGAAGTTTCTGTTGATATTCCTCCTGGTTCGCAGATGCTCATTCCCTTACGATATCGGAAGCCGGTGCCTGGTCGGCAGGGAGCTTTTGGGGTTTTGCTGTCGCCGTCCGCCGCTATTACGGGCGGATCGGCGCTGGTGGGGGCGCAAACTATTGTCCGGCCAGATCAGCGGCCGTTTTTGCAGGTGCTTAACGCGAGTACTGAAAGCGTGTGTGTGCCGGCTGGTACCGTTGTGGCACATGCCACTACGGCGTTTACGGCTCAGAGTGATCTGCCCAGCGGGGGGCTGGTGGGTGGTGTTTGACACGATGGAGCGGTGGATGATCGTTGGATCGCTGAATTGTGTGGGGAGAATTCAGCCCTTTCCGGCGAACAGCGTTGTGCGATTCATAAATTATTATCGAGTTATTCGGATGTGTTTAGCTCCGACGATTTGGACTTGGGACGCACCTCGCTGCTTTATCATCATATCGACACAGGGGACGCTGCCCCTATTCGCTTAAACTCGCGTCGGATGAGTCCGGCTGAGCGAGAGCATGTTCGAGGGGCAGTGGATGACATGTTGAAAGCGAACATAATATCTCCGTCTAACAGCCCGTGGGGCGCGCCTGTTGTGTTGGTTAAAAAGAAGGATGGCAAATTGCGATTTTGTGTTGATTTTCGTAAATTGAATAAAGTGTCGGTAGCAGATGCGTATCCCCTGCCGCGTATGGACGATTCTCTCGACGCCTTGTCGGGGGCCAAGTTCTTTTCAACGCTAGATCTCTCTTCGGGCTTCTGGCAGCTCCCCCTTGACGAGCCCTCGTGAGAAAAGACTGCTTTCCGTACGCCGCAGGGGTTATTCCAATTTAACTGTCTTCCGATGGGGTTGAATGTGGCCCCTGCCACTTTTCAGAGGTTGATGGAGTTGGTATTAACGGGGTTGCAGTGGGAGACATGTCTGATATATTTAGACGATAGTATCGTCTTCAGCCGCACATTTGATGAGCATTTACTGCGGTTGGAGGCTGTATTCACCAGAATGCGTTCTGCTAATTTGAAATTCAAGCCAAAGAAATGTCACCTACTGCAACACTCCGTTCGATACTTGGGGCATATTGTTAGTGCGGACGGGGTGGCCACGGATCCGGAGAAGACAGCGTGTGTCCGTGATTGGCCAACCCCGGCCACGGTGGGTGATGTGCGTCGGTTTTTGGGGTTCGCCTCTTATTATCGGAGGTTTGTTCCGAATTTTGCTACGATCGCGAGGCCTTTGCATCTCCTTACGGGGAAAGGACACAAATTTGCTTGGGGACCGCCGGAGGAGGCGGCGTTTCGAAGCCTGCGCGATCTATTGGCTACTGCACCGACGTTGGATTATCCGGATTTTGAACATCCCTTCATTCTGGATACGGATGCGAGTGACACTGGTATTGGGGCGGTGTTGTCTCAATCAAAAGGTGGAGTTGAACGCGTGGTGGCGTATGGTAGTCGGGTTTTGTCTCCCGCGGAAACCCGCTACTGCGTCACTCGCAGGGAACTTTTGGCCATTGTTTTTTTTCTCCGCCAATTTCGACCGTATCTGTACGGTAGGTCGTTTATTGTCCGCACGGACCATGCGGCCTTGCAGTATGCTCTTAAGATGGACCAGCCATCCGGACAATTGGCGAGGTGGCTGGACACGCTGCAAGAATTTTCCTTCCAAATTCACCATCGGAAGGGTGTGCGTCACGCTAATGCGGACGCACTTTCCAGGTTGCCGCAACAATCCCCTTGCGCGTGTGCGTCGGGGACGCATAGGTGTGGACCGATTCAGCTCCCCCCTCAGCCTGTCGCGCTGGCGGTTGATGTGCCTGAAGCTCCGCATAAGCCGGGACCGGTTGATGGGGGACCGGCTGATGGGATTTTGCGTCTCCCGAGGTCTGTGTGGATTCGGGAGATAATGTTGGATGATTCCTTGGTAACGTTATGAAAGCGACCGGAGAAGGCAAGTAGGGGACTCGGTGCGGGTGGTGTACCGGAAACCGCTCTCCGAGATGGGTTGCTGATGTGGAGGGAAGGGATACAGGAACGCTGGCGTCTTGTTGTACCGGCATCATTGCGGTACGAATTGATTAGGACTCTGCATTGTGACACACTTTTACATCTGGGGGTGCAGAAGACCCTATTGACGCTGCAGCGAGATTACTATTGGCACGGCATGACGACAGATGTCGTCGGTCACGTTCGCGCGTGTCCCGATTGTGCCCGCCGGAAGCCACCTAAACATCCATATGTGCCGCCGATACAATCTATTCAGGTATCTCGAGTTAATGAATTGGTGGCGTTAGATATTTTGGGACCCTTTCCGCCATCCGCTAGGGGCAATAAGTATTTGCTGGTAGGGGTGGAGTACCTCTCCCGCTGGCCGATGGCCTGGCCTTTGCCTGACCAGTCAGTGGCGTCTATCACAGACGCCTTTCTATTTGGGTATGTTATGGACAAGGGGGCGCCGGAGAGGCTCCTTACAGACCAAGGCCGGAATTTTTCGTCTAAATTGTTGGGGGAGGTGTGTGCGGCTCTTGGAACTAAAAAGATACGGACATCCCCCTACCACCCACAAACGGATGGTATGGTGGAACGGTTAAATCGGACCCTGTCCGCCATGCTGTGCCATACGGTCAGTGAAAAACAATCAGATTGGGATTTGCATATCCCTGGGGTGCTTTCGGCGTATCGCATGACGCCGCACGCGGCTACTGGATATTCGCCGTTCTTTCTCATGTACGGCCGTGAAAACGTGCCGCCGATTAATGAGCAGTTGGGAACCGGAGCGAGGGGACCTGCTAAACCTCTTTCTGATTATATTCAGGATAACGTTCGCCGTGTCACTGAGGCGAGGGAAGGAGCCCGCATGGCTACGGCCAAAGCCCAGGCCCGGAACGAGCGGTGTGCTCGACGTTCAAAGGGGGTGTGCCCCTGGAAAACGGGGGACCTGGCCTGGCTTCATTGCCCACAGGTGCGGCCAGGTACCTCTCCTAAATTACATAAACCATGGCAAGGACCGGTCCGCCTCATTGAGGTTCCCAACCCACAGTCGGCACGTGTTCGGGTTGGTTCGCGGCGCTGGTTCGTACATACATCTCGGTTGAAGCCATACGTTGCCCCGCGACCTGATGCGTCATCTCCTGAGGTTGCCTTGCCGGGGTCTGTTGCTGCCGACTCGCCCTTGCCTGTGCCTGCTGACCTTGCAAGAGCTCCTGTCGTACCCCTTACAGACAAGCCGGCCGTGACGCCGCAGGAGGAAGGACGTCCCGCTCGCGGGATGCCGACCAGGGCCGCGGAATCTACGGGACCTGCAGCCCTTCTTACCCCGCCACGGACGCGATTACGGGATGCCTCTGAACGGGACCGGGACGGTGGCAGGCCTCCAATGGCGATGGACGAACTTGCTCCTGTCGCCCTTAAAACCCTGCCACGTTCCCGCTCGGCGGGTGGGCTGCCGACCGTCCGGGACGGCCCGGCTACCCGTACTCGCTCGAAATCCCTCACATTTCGTTAACTTGTGTTATGTTCTTGTTATATTGTTGTTGTATGCTTCGTGTCCTTTAACGTGTTGGTCTTTTACACTCGCATTGCTGTTAAGTTGTAGTTCAGCCGAGGTCGGCTGGATTTTCTCTACGGGGGAGGGTGGTGTAATGCGGGCGTAAACGACCTCCCGGAGGTGACGTCATGAGGGGAGGAGTTAAGTCACGTGGGGGAGAGGGGTCAGGTCTATAGAGGGAGAGAAACCGGAAGAGGAGGGGGAGTGACGGGAGACTAGGAACGAGTGAGGCCACGTAGGGCGAGAGCGGAGGGTGGCGAGATCGCCACGGACACGGAGAACGAGGTTCGGCACCGTCGGCCAACGGTGACCGACCCGGAGCAGCGAGGAGGCTGCAGTTGGCAGCGGGGGTCTGCATACGGAGTTGGCAGCGGGGGTCTGCATACGGGGTTGGCAGCGGGGGTCTGCATACGGAGTTGGCAGCGAGTCTGCATACGGAGTTGGCAGCGGGGGTCTGCACACGGAGTTAGCAGCGAGTCTGCAAGGAGAGGAAGGAGGCTAAATAGCGATAGCAGCCGGGGGCTGCAAGTAGAGTGTCTCTAAGAGAGTGCCGTGAGGGAAAAGACAAGAACCCAAATAAAGGACACGGAGTCAGAGAGAAGCGTCCGAGTCTTTTATTACATAAGCATTATGATGCCTCGCTATGAACGGACGAGGCTCATGGAGCCAGACTAGCAAATCGTTCGGCGAATATATATATATACCGTATATATTTTAACGTCTCAAAGCCATATGAATGCATTATGAGGACACGTAGGCTTCACTGCCAATACAAAGTCTTGTTGACATACACAGCACAGACACGACTTCACGGACCAAGAACTGTTTCAACATGTTAAAGCAGCAGCCCTCAGTGCGGACACACGAGGGCGCATTTTCACACTTAGTGACACGGACCTCAGACGCCAACGAATCAACAAGGATTTGAACATCACAATGAGAGAAGATCCTCGTTGACCGTCGAGGATTTGAACGTACCTCAAGGGGATCAATCTCCCAGTGTCTCAGCTCAAGCAGACCTTGGGCAATGCTCATCTCTTGTTGGCAGCCCTGAACCATTGTTGGAAATTACAAGTAATTGTACCAAAAGCCAACCTTTATTTTCCAATAAATTAGTACTCAATGTATTTCAGAACTGTGTGAACATGATCGCTCCAAGCTGTATCCAGACATTTGTTTGTACCGGGGGCAAGGTGGCATCTTACCCCCTGCCCTACTTGCCCTCCACTACAGATAGTTGGGTGCTGCATACATCCTGGAAGGGCATGATAACAAAAGAAAGTCTGTCAACGGACCAATCAGCCATTCATCACATCGTTTAGCAAATAATGACGACTGGACTAGTTGAGCCCCATATAGAGCACATGGAATCAGAGGGAAGGACCTAGCAGGGCTTCGTGTGTGTCCTGGAAAATGGCAAGTGAAGACAAAAGCGACCACTGATGGGCTGGAATCAAACAGCGTAAAATAATGTAGCGTCAACTGGTGTTACTGGGTTATATGGCACAACGCCTTGACAAGTGGAGGCACTGGGTTGCCCAATGTGTCAGTGACACGGCGCGGACTACATTAGGAGTCTCATCAGCAGAATGTAATGTTAAATAACAATAGTTATTCAAACGGTGTGAGAGAGCATACGTTGCCCCAGAGTGTGCCTGGGTAATTATTTCAGCTGTTGCCTATATACATGGGGCTGTAAAAGGGAGCAATAGCTGTGTTTTCTTGCGTGTCGCCTCTCATCCTGGTGCTGGAATTGTACTACCAACGGCGTCTTCGCTGGCGTTAAAGGCAAACGCAATCCAGTTAAACATGCAACGTTTTGCCAATGTTGGCCCACTTGCCAATGCTGGGCCAACGTTGGCAAGTGGTTGGAACCGTCGAACCATCGTTCCATGTTTGTTTGGGACTATTTGGACACTGTGGGAACTTTAAAAGCAGTTTCAGGAGTTTTTAGATTTTGCAGGATAATTAGTGATAAGTTGGGAGATGTTGGTTCTGCTTGGGAAAGAGAACGGTGCCGAAAACGTTCGGCGTTATTAATTAATCGCACCCGTCGCCTTTCTTTGACCACGGCTGCATTCTCCGCCTGTTGACGCGGTCACTGTGGTTTATGCATAATTGTTAATGCGATAATTATTTTGAAATCATTAAACGCAGAGGAGGTCGCATCGCCTGCCAAAACGCATGCACGAGCACGCGTTCACGCTTCAGCGCCTCCTAAAAAATGTAATTTCAACAAACACTCACGAACATCAACAACAGCAACACCAATTTGACCCCTTTTTCACGAATGATGAGAATCTCTGACGGAATTCCGACGACGGCTGAAATGCAATGGTGATTTGTAAAAAGGTCGAAACTCTGTCATTCGTCTCATTGTCCCACCCCTGCCAAAACACATAATGTTAAGATAAAAATACAACTTTTAGTGGTGTCAATCAATTGTGTATTAAAACTCGCAAGATGGTAATATCACGTGACATGTATGCATGCTGAACTTCTTTCGCACCGTACGTAGCCAACCGTGCTAATCGTAGGAGCAAGGCATGCAAAGCGTGCTGTAGGGGACCTTGCCCATGGGCACCTTAGCGTATTTAGGTGCCTACAAAAAGCACCTTTTGTGTTAGCTGTCGCTCTAAAAACAGCAAAAACAGCCGTTCACCATCAATACAAGGTATGTGTCAGGCTCGATTCTCATTGAGGAAACGTACAAATTGAAGTCTTGTTTGATAGGAAACGCTCGAGGGATCTACATAAATCGTCACTTAAAGCTACGAAGTATCTGGAAGGCTCAACCAGAGCACACGGCTAGCAAGCAGCTTCTCCATCTGTCAGCCCCACCAACTTTTCCATAACCACACCAACTCAACCACTAGCCTCATACACACTGAGCAGCCTCGCCCTCGTGACTATTATAATTATTTAAACCAGTTGTTTACACAGGAAGCCTCACTCTTGATCAGGATGGTTCTGGCATATTTTCGCAGTAGAGGGCGATCTTACTTTGTGTAATCTCACAATGAGTGTTTTGCACGCAATTTCTGAGCATTGGGATATTTGGCTCAAAATAAATGTATTTTTGTTTTTCAGCTGTGAGAGAAAACCATATAACCCGCGGGAAACCCATCCAGAATAGGGCGAGAAACCTATACACTCCACACAGAAAGACGTCCGACTCGGGATTGAACCCAGGTCTACCTTGCCCCGAGGCACACGTTTTAGCCACTGCGCCAGCTTGGCTCCGCCTACTGCAAATAGGGCACGCCCACTCGCCTGATAACCTCGCCCACCGTTCAGATAGGCCCCGCCCTTTGCCCCTATCATTACTCCGGAATAAACAAACACCCAAATATCGCACCCTCCTGACTTTGACATACAGCGCCTAGAAGACACTGGGGCACCAACAACCGCTTCAGAACATCAACGGGCCGAGATGGGCACATCTCCTTCAACATCTGCGAAAACTCCTGGACATCTGTGAAAAGAAGCTCTGAAGCTCATTGGATTCTAGATTTGAAGCTTTCGTGACTGCAAGGATTCATATTCTTAGGTTTTTTCGGTAAAGTCACGTAGGTAAAAAATGTAAATTAATAAAAGTAAAATAAAAATAAAATAAAAATCACGACGTTTCGGAGGCAACACAAGCTTCCGTCTTCAGGTGGAACCGTCACAGCATGATAGCTGTATCAAGTGAGAGCTTAAAACAGCTATCATGCTGGGCCTAGATGGGCACATCTCCTTAAACATATGCGAAAACTCCTGGACATCTGTGAAAATAAGCTCTGAAGCTCATTGGATTCCTCCAGTATCAATAAATATTCTTATTCTGTCTTGAATTTAAGCTTTCGTGACTGCAGGAATCCATACCTACGTGACTTTACCCGAAAGAACCAAAGAGTATATATATATTCTTATTCTGATTAAATGGAACATTAAAGTCAAGCCACAGTCGTGCGGATGTGGCCATGAACCCAATCTATGGACCATATAGTAAACCATCGTTGTCGGTGTGGTGCTCCCTCAATCCAGGAGGAGCAGCACAACGACACGAACTCTCTCCTGAAGCCCTCTCGTGGTGGCGAGCAGACCTGGACATGCGTATTTAGCTGCTGAACGTTTTTGACACAAACAAGAATTAAATAGTGTGACGTTGTAAATCATGAAACCTGGCACAAATGTAAGATTTCCGCACATACTTCGGAACCAGGACACACTAACACCGGCACCGCATCGGCCAAACTCGGACGTTTGGTACCTTTAACTGACACACAAAAACAAAGGAAAAGATAGCCCGTATAACCTTAGTAGGCCTTTGGGGCAAGTGGTGTTAGCGAGCACCCATGAAGGCCGGCTCGGCACACGAGGAGGTGGGTGGCCAGCACCACGCCGAGCCGCCTGCCTCCCAAGGGGCGATGTTTAGGCCGAGTGAACCTAGGGAAGGACCAGGACCGGTTCAGACAATCATCCCTGGTGTTGGCCATGCGCGTGTCGCCAAGTTCTTAGCGTAGTGTGCTAACCGCTACCTCCCCCGCTCCCCACAACTGCCAGACACGCACGTACGAACACACACACACACACGCACGTACGAACACACACACACACGTGTGAACTCACCCCAGGCGACACAAGCCAGCAGGAGGATTCTCTTTCCGAGGAACCGCCGGGTCCCCACAGCTCGCCACCATCCTTCCCCGGCCCATGCAGAGAACTCCATATCATCCTCTGAGACCCCGTCTCCTCCTCCAGTCCCTGCATCCCTTCACCGTTCCTCCTGGGCCCATGCAGGGAACTCCACCGCTTCCTGCGAGCCTCCGCTTCTCCCTCAGGGCCCGGTACCCCTCCACCATCTCTCCTGGGCCCATGCAGGGAACTCCACCGCTTCTTGCGAGCCTCCGCTTCTCCCTCGGGGCCCGGTACCCCTCCACCATCTCTCCTGGGCCCATGCAGGGAACTCCACCGCTTCCTGCGAGCCTCCGCTTCTCCCTCAGGGCCCGGTACCCCTCCACCATCTCTCCTGGGCCCATGCAGGGAACTCCACCGCTTCCTGCGAGCCTCCGCTTCTCCCTCAGGGCCCGGTACCCCTCCACCATCTCTCCTGGGCCCATGCAGGGAACTCCACCGCTTCCTGCGAGCCTCCGCTTCTCCCTCGGGGCCCGGTACCCCTCCACCATCTCTCCTGGGCCCATGCAGGGAACTCCACCGCTTCTTGCGAGCCCCCGCACCGGCCTCCTCCCTCTTGGAGCCCGAGTCTTCCGCAGATCCCCTGGGCTGCACCAGCACCGACGGGAGGATACGTTGATGAAACCATCAATACGCATCACTGAGGTCAACTCGGCCTGTCCTAACTTAAAGCACCCATAACACTATCACCAAGTCGGTGCAACTGAAGAAAATGACCATTGTTACAGGGCCAGACAACTGAGTAAAATGACCATTGTTACAGGGCCAGACAATCTTGAGACGTGGCGGTTTGCGGAGGCCTTCATCCAGCATTGGATTGACGGAGGCCAATGATGATGATGATGTTGGCATTTTGAACGTTTTGTGGCTGGTTCATGTTATATATTTATACAGTATCGTGCCTTATTTAGTGTTTGGTTATGGCCTTCACTGCACCACGTCGACGTTAAAACTAACATTGTATATGTTATTGTTGGACACATTATTGGTTTTTCATTGTCATTAGTTCCATTATCATCATCACGGCTTCCATCGTCAAGAGACCCACGGTCGTCATCCATAGTACGGTATTGTACCATCATCTTAAGTGGCCCCATCATCAATAATGCAAACATATATATACCTACTACCTGTTAATCATTATCACGAGCCACTTAATGATTAGTCCCATCGTCGTCAATAATCGGGTTACCCGACCCATTATCTTCATTCGTATTTTGCAAATTATTATCCCTGACCCCATTATTCCCTATGACCACAATGATCACCAAACCCATCATCATCATCATCATCAACAAGCAATGCAATCACGCTGCTAGTCTTGGCTTGAGACGGCTCTGATAATGGTCCCGAACCCGAGTCTCAAGACCCTGAGTCTGCGTCTGCGTATCCCTCCGTGTCCCCCGGTGTCTCCCCGTGTCTCTCTGCGTGATTGCAGCCACACTCAGGAGGAGCAAAGCCGCTCATGCGTTTTTGAGCTGAGCTGAGCCGTGTGCCAAACTCATGCCGAGCTGCGACGAAACTTACCGGCCTAAGTCTATGATTTTAGAATCGATTGATCGATGTGTGAGGTGGGTGGGGAGCAGGGTGGGGAGGGTCCCATACCCCGCGGGAAGTGTGGGGGGACTCGGCTGATCGTGACGTAGGTTGGCCCTCCACGATCACCTGTTGGGGGAGACAAAGACAAAAAAAAGTTCCCCCGGACAGCCTTAACAGACTGTTGGGGCAAGTGCTGTTAGCGAGCACCTTAGAAGGCCGGAACGGTACACGAGGGGGTGGCCAGCACCACGCCCGACCGCCTTTGTCTCCCCAGTGACGATGTTTACAAACCGCACCAGGTACTCATTTGAGGCTGAGTCGACCTAGGGGAGGCCCGGGACCGGTTCAGATAATCGTCACTGGTGCTGGCCGTGAGCGGGAATCGAACCCGGGTCGCCAAGTTCATAGTGCAGCGCGCTAACCGCTGCACCACCGCTCCCCTCAAAGATATTCCACACACACAGGATCGGGTTACCCGGGAGGGATGGCGCAACATAATTTTTCACAGAACGATTCACAATCCATTTTCGCGAACTCGACTTAATTTACATTTGTATTTCAACATGCAATCGCATCATTAACTCATCCACACTCCGTATCATCAAACCACAACCAGCCATCCCCATTCAGCATCACCCACTGCCCCATGCCATCCTCTACCTCACTATCCTCATCATCATCCCACCACCACTATCCTGATCATCATCCCACCGCCCCCTACTCCTCACCCATCCGTCGAAGCTGACCCCCGCGGGCTGTGCGCGGGGGTCTGTCTGGGGTCCCAGGGAGGCGAGGTGAAGCGATGAGAGCGCGTCCGAGCGGCAGAGGGGACCCCCTCCAGGGGCACCGCCCCCCAGGCACCCCGAGAGGCCGGGGTCCAGGCTACGGGTGGCGCGAAGCCGTGGGTGGAAGTGCTGCTGCATGACTTCCGATACCTGCAAAGACAAAGGTCCCCCGTATAGCCTGTTGGGGGCAGGTTTTGATTGCGAGCACCTAATGAAGGCCAACACGACACCGGATGGGGTGGGTGGCCAGAAAGACAAAGATCCCCCGTATAGCCCTAACAGACTGTTGGGGCAAGTGCTGTTAGCGAGCACGTAAGAAGGCCGGAACGGTACACGAGGGGTGGGGGTGGCCAGCACCATGCCCGACCGCTTTTGTCTCCACAGTGGCGATGTTTGCACACCACACCAGGATCTCATTTGAGGCTGAGTCGACCTAGGGTAGGCCCAGGACCGGGTTCAGATAATCGTCACTGGGTGTTGGCCGAGAGGGGGAATCGAACCCGGGTCGCTGCTCCACCACCGCTCCCCACACTGCCTGTGTGCACTTGCGCGCCTGTACGAACATTGCACTGCACCTATGCAGCCACACTGCACGCGCACAGCTCTACACACGCGCGCCAATACACATACCCGTACACACCGCTGTATACACTCACCTTCACACCAACCTGTACACACGCACTCACCAGTACACACACACATTTTCAACAGTACTTATAGCCGTACACACATGTACACGGTACAATCGCTTGTACATACACCTGTACACACACCAACCTCATACACACGCATTCATCTGCACGCACTCACGTGTACACACCAACCTTCGCACACACAGAAACCTGTACGCACGCGTACGGGCAGACTCACCTGTAGACACACACGAAGCGCGGGCACGACAACAACCCCCCCCCCCCGCACGGGTATCGAACTTCAGTCCTGTTGAAGTGTGGACCATGAATCCCTCTCTGACTTCAATCACCGAGCGATTGCAATGAGCCTCGTTTAATGAACCCGACACACTCAAACGAGTGCTTACCAATCACCTGTGGACTCTCACCCGTGTTTGTCCGTGTGTGTGTGCCCGCGCGCGTGTTCATATTTGGACTAGAGTCGGCAAATAACCTTCCGGTTTATGTATTAAAATTAAACTTTAACGAAACATGAAGTTCATAACGCACTCGGAGGACACAGCGCGGTTAATTGGCTGGATAATGGGTGGCACGCGCGCCAATTTACGACCTCTAGACCCCCCCCTCCCACCCACCCAGACACATTGAGAAAGTGTACACAAAAACACGTGGACGCATTTAAAGAGTGTACCCAGAAACACGGCTCCAGACCAACTGCTCATTCGTCCGTGGCAATGTTTTGGACGTGGTGGTCATCCATCCAGACGCCATCCAAGATCAACTTTGTTGGGCTTCCGAGCTCTGGCGAGGCGAAGCGTATTGCAGGTGTTCTGGTCAAGGGGTTTGTTGTATCAACATTCAAAAAAGGACACCCAGAAACGTTCAATAAGTGTACCTAGAAACGCGAAAACTGATAATAATTGCAGGGTGCACCTCGACATCGTCATCATCATCAGCCATGTTCAATCCATTGCTGGATGAAGGCCTCCCCAGGCCCTTACCATCTCTCAGGGTTCTGTGTTGTAACAATGCACCTGTACATTCGTGTACATATTTACAAGGTGTACCTAGGCCCCCCCATGGCATACGTTTACCACACGTGTACACATTTAAAAAGTGTCCTCCCACGAGGAATGGAACGTCCGAGTGGACATAAACCGAGGAGATGTAAACGATGAAATCAGCTGGTGTGCAGGTGCGAGGTGGATTGCCACATCGCAGGATCGCGACGAGAGATACGGCGGTCTGGCGGAGGTCTTTATCCAGCAGTGGATACACCACTGATGGTAAAATCACCGGAATCTATTTGCGAATCAGCAGCAGCAGTAGCGTCTGAGATCTCTCTCCCCACCCAATGGCACCGTGGAAGTGATTTCGTTTAAAATATATCGACATTAACGTGGTGACGCTACTGCGCTCGGCAGTGGGTGCACAGGCACAGTTAAGATATATTTTAAACGCAGCACATTCGTCAATAACTCTGTGGCGTTAAACGAAAAGAAAAACATCTAATAGGTGACGTTTCGGGCAATTGCTCTTCAAAGCACGAAAGTAGATCTCGTCCAAGTTGACTTTTGAACGAAACAAAAAAGTTAAAAGCCAAAGAGAGTGTCCGGCAGGTGTCGGAGCAGGAGCGCTCATGGACGCGTGGAGTTGTTGTGGAGGGTCGCACGCGCTGAGAGTCGGAGCTAGAACGTTTTTTGTCTTCATACTTCATCTGGTTCTGCAGTGGCGAATGGTATCTTACCCCCCCTCTCCCCACCTCCAAAAATAAAACCACGTGGGCATATTTAATGGGTGCGCTCATAAAGACGGGTCCACATTTACAAGATGCATTTCAAAATGCTAGCGCGCGATTTTGTTCACCGGAACATATCCATATCCTCGGAACGTGGAAACCCGAAGTCACGAAGTGCACCAAGAAGGTTCAACACGTAATAGGCTTTCGCGACCAATATAATCCATAATAAAGGTTTTATTTTAGGTTAGATCGCGTAAATATAAATGTGTCGTTAAACCCGCCACAACCCGACACAGCCAATTAGTAAGGTTTGTCACGTAAACAGAACGTGCCAATTCGGTACTAGCAGAGCACACCGGTGTGTTGGAGAGCCAATCGTCCTACTCCTAAAAATAGGAGTAGGACGTTTCGACAGTAACTACAACTGGCTTCATCAGGTGACAGCCAGATTTGTGGAGAAATCCTCCTGTTTCGTTCCTTAAATATCCTCTGCACTAGTAACGAATTGCCGTGTTCTGTTTACGTGACCAACCGTACTAATTGCCGATCTAACCCCAAACAAACCTCGATGGTGGATGCACCAAGAGGCATTGGTGGATGTACATTCTCGGCGCTTTCAACAACCAACCGCTAGACCCAGGGGGGGTCGGCTACCTGCAGCTCCGCAGCCGCATGTGGTTCTTTAAGGACTGCTCCTTGACGTTATTGATTAAGGAGACCACCACCGTCTCGTATTCACCGAGGTGCATTGCAGCTCTTGAAATATTGATTTTTAATTTGACCGAATTCGAAAAAAAAAATTACTATTCTTGTTATTTTGGTTACCGACGCCTGCGCGAGACAACGGCCTTGCCACGTGGTGCCGGTCACGGGGCTTGTTTGACCATACTTCGCCACGCTGGTTGGTGCAGGTTGGTGAAGGGGGAGGCCGGGATCGGTGAATAGGGAATGTGTTGCTTGTGCTGCATCAGTGCATTTTGTCGCCTCTACATGTTTCTGACGTTCCCCGCGCATATTTAAAGGGACATTCCCGCACATCGAACCCTATTTCACTATTGACTTCAATAATATCATTGGAGATGCGTTCCAATGGAAGCAAATTCGGCCCCATATTTAATGAAAAATCGAAAACGTTATAATAAAAAAATACTCAAAGTAAGTCGCGACATAAAAAAATACTGTGCAGTACTTACATCAAAGGTAATAAATGTATGGGTTTTTTTGCACTTCTGCTATCATTTGCGCGTAATTGCCTGTTTCCAGACATCTTGAGTTACTTTTATTGAAGAACGTTGAAGAAGGGTGGGTGAAATCCTGCGCAAATGTTGTAGTTTTCTGAAAGCGAAATTTTGTATGTCGAGTTTTCGTATAACGAAGCGTGGCTTAAGGGCAAGCAAGCGCATCTTGTCATTCGGAACATTCGATAGAAGATTTATATAATGTTATGCCGTCGGAGTGTCCTACGGACTATCTGCTCATCTGTCTATATTGTACATTCGTCTGCTTAAGCAACTTCAAAATACGAATTTGGGCATCCATTGATATACGGAAAAGATGTCCTGGAACCATTGTCAATTAAACGAAATTCCGTACATAGAACCCTCGGTTTGTCATTGACTTCCATTATATACCTATATCGAATTTATTCTCTAATTAATAAGTTACGTTCTAGTGAAATTCCAAATATGAAGTTGCCTTACAACGAGGGATCGATATATTGACAACTTTGGACTCACCGAAGCTAGCATAATCGGTTGTCAGAAGGTCGTAGAACAAAGCGATTCAAGTGTCATGCAGAGATTCCTTGCTGAGTCCCAAGACTCCTTGTCAGGAAGCTCCTGCTACATTTGAGTTGTTTGGTTAACTCCACGAATGAGCGCTTGTCTTCACGTGTGAGGAAACCGGAGTACGTTCGAGAAAATCCAACACACTTAACACGAGGGGGCAATACTACATCAGTCCATGAGCCAGAGCAGAAATTGACATATATGTACCAATGAACGCTAATTATTTGATAGTCCACTCATTTTACATAGTTATCACGGAATTCATTGTTATCGGCCACATGAATAAATTGGAACCACTGTAGTTAAACCATCTCAGGTGGTACCGACAAGCGAAATATCTGGCCCCGGACTCTGGCTTCACAAACCATTTGCTGTACTGCCATCTGCTGACCAACTCTCAGCACAGCAGCGTTTGGAGTCCCTCGAATCGAAGCGATCCATCAATTGGACAGCGGCGTCAGATGGTGAACCTTGAAAGAAAAAAAATCCGTTTGTTGTGGAGTGCGTGGCGTTAACCAACCTCAATGAATACAGCGAAACCATTAGAGTCCCAAACAATGTTCTCTAAATCTTTATATCGGCGTATCTTCATTAATACGTTGAGCGGCGCGCCTGGTCTTTTCCTTCCTAATAGCGTGCACCATCGGTCAATCAAACTTAAAAATCAAAGTCTCGGAGCTGGACTAAGCCGAATTAACGGTACACCAGATTTAAAATTATGTTATTCTTTATTGCGTGCAACCATTGGTGGTGACCAGGCTGACACCATTAAAATCGCCACACTTGAGAACCCAGTCTCGAATTGAGCTTCTCAGAGGCGTTGTGGTTCACGCATTGAGTTCGATTCCCGGCCACGGCTAACGACAGTTACAATGTGGCATCTAAAATTAATCCAGCAGTGGATTGACAATGGCCTGTGGGGGTTGGCGGAGCTTAATTTCTCATGGAATATTTTGAATTATTTGCAGATCTCTAACCCCCTGGACCCTAGATTCTCTGGGGTAGGTGGTAGGGACGTCTCCCCCACCAGAAATCAGCCCTGGACCGCTCCGGTTGGAATTAAACCGTGGATCGTGAGGATCTCAGCAGGGCTGGCTCAGTATCTGGTGTCTCCCTGCCTCCCTTCCTCTCTCGCTCTCTCTCTCACCTTGTCTCTCTGCGCACTTCGCAGCTCCCCACTCACCAGATCGCTGCTCATCGATGGGGGGCCGTTTTGGCAGGTGGGGGGGGGGGGGGTTGGAGCGGCTAATGGAACCGCTGAGTGAGGCAGGCGCACTGACCGATGGATGAGTCCCAGAGGATCGAAGCCCCTTCCACCACCACCCTCCCCATCCTCCATCCCATCCCCCGTTTGCTCAAAACAGTGTGGGCGCTCTAACTTCTAAAGCATCGAGAGCTCGCCGCGAGGCAGCCAGTGGACTCAGCGCTGTCAACTCGTGTATCTGCTTGTCACCGTGCAGGCTTCCCTTTGCTGGGAAGTGCTCGAGCGGGAGCGCGGAGAATGCTGCGGCGCTCTGGACACGCGCGCGCTGGCAGCGTCTGCTGGACAGCAGTGCGATGCGATGTGGAGTTTATCAAGCGCCCAAATCCCTCCCAAATCATAATATACAATCTCTATAGCGCCCGTAACATGGTAGTGTGATGCGATCGCACCTCAAGACGTTGAACAAATATGTGGTGCACGTGATAGTGGTTTTATTGTGGTGATAAGATGTGATCGCAAGACTAGTTGTACATAAAGGGCAACATTTACATAAAGGAGAGTTATTTTTTTGTTTCATGACTATTTCATTATATTCGTCATTTCACTTAGTCGACCCAGTTGTGCTGTTGGTGTTATATCACGAGGTGAATCCATTCGGAAATATCACAGTGCAGTGCTCCTCCCTCACCACCCGCCATCTCACTGTTAGAGAACGGTCCACGAAAGCATATGTGATAGAACTACTTCAGAGATCCTTTCAAGTGACCTCTAATCCACACAGTCACGGGCAACACCTTCTCACTGCTCTTGTGATAGATTAATGCGCTTCGCATTACAGCCAATCTGTAATGTTTCTCAGAGCTGAATTTAGGTGAATCAGGTACCTTTGTAAGATGTTGTTTTTGATGTGTGTTGTCATTGGTGACCGGGGGCTGAGACGATCAGTCGGTAAGCTTCATGACCCAATTTAATCACAGGCGAATTCAGGATTGCTTCCTGTGTTCGTCAGCGAGCAATTATAATTGCTCTCCGACGAACCTGGAAATCAATCTCAGCGTCTCTCACCTCCAACCCACCCCGGGCCACCTTTCGGCACCGCATCGGCTACGGGAAGATCATCTGCATATAGGCCGATGTTTGGCTGTCACGTGCCCGGTGTAATCCCTTCGATGTCGTCTGTATCCCAAACAGCAATAGCCAAGAGTTCAATTGAGACGGCAAAGCAGTGACAGGGATCAAGCCTGCCCGGCACCCATAGGCGGAACCAACTTGCGACAAATAAAACCGTGTGGGGTCTAACAGAGGCGGTAACTGCATCCGCTGAGGCAAATGCATAAAGTATTTTCCAAGCCCTTACGCGGCTCAATGTCCCGCACCTCCGACTAGCACGCTTGGCTACATACGGTGCAAAAGAAGTTCAACATACAGCAAGGTCTTAGCCAATGAGTCAACATTGGGGGGGACCAAATCTCAGAGGGGGTCTGGGGGTCACCCCCCAAAAAATTATAATCTACATTTGAAAACGAATTTCCTGCCATTTCCTGCCTAAAATAGAAAAAAATTCACTAACACATAGGATGGACTTTTGTTTTTTACAGTAATGTCGGATAGTGTATTGTATTACATTGCTCTGTTTTTTCTTTTTTTACCTTTTCTTGTTTCATTGTATGTAATGGCAGAGATTAGGGATTAATAAAGTACAACCATAACCACAATCATATAAACAGAAATCTATTTTATAGCAATATATTGGAGGGGGGGGGGGGGCATTATGAGCATATTTGTATATATATTATATAATATATATTATAATTACGGCCTTGACATACAGTCCACACAGCATGGGAGGTCAAGATAAATAAGATCCCGCTCCTCGAATTGACGCCGCACAGAAGTGACGGCCCGGAGGGAGGTGGTAAATACATCTCAGTCTGAATTCAAGGAAAGCGATGCTCACTCAGCCTGACTGACTCGCCTTCCCCGGCGAGTCCCGGCATTCGGATGCCCATCATTCCGCTACTGTTCCTACATGTGATACGATACGAGGCGAATGGAATTAGTTGCGAGGGCAGTTCTGTGAGGTCATCGTCGAGGTCCGCTCACTGACACCACGCGGTCGTGGGCGTTGCCCGTAGCGTGTAGATTCCGAATCGAAAGATCAGCCCAAGCAAGCGGCACAGTTAGAACGCAGTTTCTCTCAACAATTATTGGTTGATTATAACTCACGGTACATGCATCCAATCGTGCGCATAATAATTGTGTTTTTTTTCTATTCATAACTCTTTGTATTTGGTTTATGTGACCACCGCAGCCAATACATTCGCCATAATATAAAGTAAAAAAAATATAACCAATTAATGTTTCATTATCAGCGCTGGAATGTGGACAAATTAAATGCATAGCCAAGTTTAACATGAATGTTTTCATTATTGTGCAGTCATTCGTGGCCATGTTGAGATGGGGTTACCACCTCTGAGTAACCAAAATTCAGGATACATCACGGGAAGAAGGGAGACCTACATGTAACTGACAAACACCATTACATTGAATTACGAATGTCCCATGAAGATCTACAGAATTCCGAGGACGGCAAACTAAAAAAGAGGACCTTCCCTGATCCTGGGAAACCTAGGACCGGTTGCAACCCTCGGCTTAGACTGGAGACCATCCACCCGCTTCACTTGAGAACCCGATTCAACCACGTGCGGCTGCCTGGACACAACAATGATTCTCACATCGAATCATAACCCTGATTTGGCGCATATCATGGAATCCCGAGGTGAGGGGGGAGGGGGGGTGCAAATTTCATCGCGTTTTGAGGCCCACACGAGACCGTCACTCCGTGCCGTAGGCTCCACCGAGCGGAACGCGTCACCGTGGATCAGCGCGCCTCGTCCGTCCCGCGCGGTGATTATGAGATTTGCCAAAGCCTCGTCTGCTTTCTGTACAAGTGACTGAACGCATAAGCCACAAAGTTCATTTCAAAGCCCGGCCTTGCATTGCACATTTACCTGCTGAAGCATCTACAGTTCCACACTGACGTTCCACTAGCGAGGGCTTTTCCTTCTCGCTCACCTATCGGTCAGTCGCTCCCTTATCGCTCTTCTGTCGCTACTGCCATGTTACTATTTCAGTGAACTTCACTGATTGATTCGTCCACCCACCTATGTTTAGGACTCAGTCTACCAGAATTACCGTTTCATCTCATCCACGCTGTGTTCAACCATCATACTGTAGGTCACAACAACATACTCACTCACCCACTCACTCACCCACTCAACCACCACACTGCAGGCCAAAAACACTTCTCTTTCTGCTTCTTCCATCGCACTGCTCGACTTGGGAATTCCCTCCCATTGTCTCCTTTCCAAAGCTATTTTAACCTTGCTCAAATGAAAAAACACGTGGCAACTCTTATCAATTACAACGTGGACAGTTGTTTTTTGCTGGTCATTGGACGTTTTGGGCATCTGGGCTTGCGCTCAGCAACCTCCCACCTTCCCTTAGCAATAAATACACGAGCTTCTTCAGCAAGATCCACCTGCCACACATTGTAGTAGATATAGACAGGTAAAGGTGCAGCCCTGCAATTACTTGTTCACGCCACTGCTAGCAGAATGGTGGAAGGTCCTTCACCGGGGGGAAGGTACTGTAATGTTGAAGGGACTCTAATTGAGCAACTCTACCACGCTGGACAGATGTCTTGGAAAAGATGGGAGCTCCCCACAACACCTCGGCACGCACACGACCTGTCTGCCGCTCGACTTCGACATCACACGTTACACTGGGGCAATGCAACACGGTGGGGCTTCATGGCACGGTCTAAATGTGGTCCCGTTTAACAAACAGAAACACACAAATCTGTGCACGATGGAGGAGGACACGCGCACTGCGGTGTATCGCGACGAAGCGAAGAGGTTTTGTCTTGTAGCCATTGGCGAAGCGTTTTAGAAAACGATGGGGGGGGGGGGGGGAGCGGGGGGGGGAAGGGGGGACATGACTCACGTGTTGAGAAAAACGTCAAACAGATGGGAAGCATCCGTCATGCAGGATACGACAAGAACTTCTATCCAAGCTAACGCGGCACGATGGCGCCTCTCCGATGTGTTTTAGGATTTTTTCGCACGTTGAACTTCTTTCTCACCGTACGTGCTTAGCAAGCCGTGAACAATCGTGTTGATCGGCACATGTCCGACGTTTCGTTCCAGCCGCTGGGAGAAAAAACGCCGCACATGATGGTGGACAACACGCGGTACAAGCGGATAACACGTCGGAGATCTGCAGAGCGCAACCGCCAACATCTGCACAATGTGTCCTTGGCACGACCTTCCTGTGTCTCGAGAAACATGGATTTGCCGGTGGTAGAGCCCACAGTCACAAGGCAAGGCAATTTTTGGATGGTTGTTTTTGTTGCATTGATGTAACATGTCATGGGACGAAGTATCCATTCCAAATTCCTCAAATGGGAGTGCATCACTCGGTATTACAATCGGACCGTTTAACCATATATTAGATAACTGCTTCTGATATCTCTTCAAGCAACCACTTTTTTAGCAGCACAAAATAACATATATATTTATTTCAATAGACCATGCACAGAAACATGTCAGTAACATGGTAGCCACTTTTTTTTATTTTTCAAAGCTTGAATAATCCAAGATAAATTATTTAATCACGGGCGGCTTAAATCCCCAGATTCGAACTCAGGCTCTCAGCTATGCCCTCTTGGTGTTCCGACACAATACGAGCCCTTTGAGCTGAGCCACCTGGTCACCTTCGGGCGTAACTTTAAAAGCAAGCACCTACACCTGGTACGGTGATATAAATACATATCTTTATACAGTACAGTACATCTAAATCAGCTCAAGCAGCCCGTCAATCGCGTGACATCTGTGTGGCCACCCCCTACTCTGCATCCCTCCAGTCTCCCCACTGCCCGCTGTGAAAACAGACGCTGATCCGTGCAGCAGCGTTGAGGGCCTCGTGTAAGCCTCTTCCTCCCGATCATCTTTCCTGACCCTTTGCTCCTCTGTCTTCGTTACTTTCTCATCCATATCCTCGTACTTTCCCATTCGTTGTCTTCTCTTTTCCCGTCCATTTTTTCCGTTCCCACATATTTATCCCTGACTCTCCTCCCCCTTTCTGCGCCACGCGTCAACAAGAAGTAATTCATACCTTGAGTGTAATTCGGCTGAAACCAGGACGTGTTTTGGGTTTTTCGGAAGTATTTGTTTGCCGTAAGGTTTTGTCCAATGCTGCGTCTCCCACCGTTATGTTGTTTCATAATGCCTCACATTTTTTCCGGTTAGCGGTGGCTATTTTAGCCCACGTTATGGGAAATCGCTAATGGATCTTTAATTTGCCATGCATGTTTTTAATGGCTAAGCCTTTGTGCGACGAAAATAACGGCTTCACATTTCATTGGCATTTATTAAAGAAACGTCCTTTTGAGTCTTAACATGTGAGGCTGCAGTACACGGAATAGGAATAATGGGGGCACACATTGTAAAACACATGAGGAAGTTTTACACGTTTTGTTGTTGTTGTTATCATCATCTTATACAGTACCGCAATAACCATTGATGGAAATTCCACGTTTGTATGAGAAGGGCCAGGCCAGCTGCCTATGGCGGGAGGTTCGTTGTGCATTGGTTCCCACACTGCCCTATAAATCTGGAATTCTGAGTTTGATTCTGTGCCATGGCTAACATCCACCCCATAATACTATGCCCCCACCCCACCGCCTTCTTCAATCCACCCTGACCGGCGTGGAGAAGTGTGGTCAAATAACCGTCATGAACAACAGCATCGGTGAGGCCTTTATCCCGCAGTGGATCAAAGGGCGAGGGCCAACCATTTTAAATAAGCGTGGAGAGGTGCATGTTTGGATATTCACGAGAAACGCGACGCAAGTTCGAGACATCATATTGACTATGTAGAACATTAAGCGGGCTTGGGTAGGATTCGTCGCAAAAAGGAATGATAGCCTACGGCCGAGACTGCAGTGGCAGCGAGAGGAGGGGGAAATGCTGTAGATGACATCCATTACAGAGATGGGCCTACGTACACAGTTGCTGGATTCATTTAAGCGGTGCAATGCTGCAGTAAAGGTTCAGGGACGATAAAACACATATACCAACATGTGGGAAGGCAACAGTGGTTGTACTACGGATTGACTGGACTCTGCCGTGGGAATGTAGAATGTCCATCGCTGGCTTAGAGCCATCGGTGGAGATGAGCGCTGCTGCTCTGGCGCACATTGTATCAGGTGAGATGATTTTGAGGAATCGCGATTTGAGACTTTTTAGTTTGAAACCTGTCAGCTCCGGAATAAAAACAATTGCTTTGGAATGATGTGTCAACTGTAGTCATTGGCCTCATTTCACGTGGTAAGTCTCGACTTGGAAGGGCACTCAATGTTGATGCACTGTCTAGATACGACCGCATCTAAAGACGCAGCAGAGAAAAAGTGGGAATACTTTCTTCTTTAGAGAGAGGCGGTCAGGGATAGGCAGAGGAAAAAATCAAGATCTGGACTAATAAGCAGGGGTAAGGAGCCGAACAGCGCAAATTCAATGTGAATCCTGCACGTCACAGAACTACCATCCCTGGAATTGCTTCTTAGCCACACGTTGTCACGTGTGTGTGCTTTCAGGAACTGAAGAAGCTCCCAGCAAGTTGAACGAAAATCGGGGACATCATGCCGAGCGAACAGCACGCGCGGTACACCCCGAGCACATGTCTGACGGTTTGATATATTATTTATCCAGTTTTACACTACCTCGTTTGTATTGCCTACGTGATGGGGTGTTTCTTTTTTAACATGCTGTTGTTGGGAACCAGGGTGTAATCGCTCTGTGGTCGGGCGGCTACAACTCGGATCCAAACGCAGGATTGATCCTCAGCGTGTTGCCGGCTCAGCCTCTCTGACACGGCATTAGTAGCGCTCCGGCCTTGATCCATCCGGCCACCTCCTCGCCCTGGAATTTTGAGACGGGAGGGCTGTCTTGCTCCTCTCTCTCTCGGTGATGGGGTGCTCAGCGGCCGTGATGGATCCCTGCCTGGCTCGTGAGTAGTGGAGCTGGGGGGGGGGGTGGCTTCCCACTCACTGTCCGTGCGATTGAGCGAGCGGGGCTGAGATGTGTCCCCGTGTGTAGTTTGACATCACGAGAAGCCCTCCTTCTGCCTCCTTCTGCCTCCTTCTGCCTCGTTAAGCCCCCCTGTAAAGCCCATAATGGCGATGGCCTGAGGCCGGACTTGTGGCATCTTGGGCAAGAAGCTGGCCGTAAAGAATTTTTTTTTTAAGCTGTAAAAAAACCCCCAATGTTCGTGGTCTCTGCTCGACAGTCCGTGATCGCTGATGACGACGTGTGGAGGTGTTTTGAGAAGAGGTGGAACGATGCGTCGATTAATCGTGGCAACAGATCCACAGGTGCACGGCAGAATGTGCCGCCCCCGAACAACCATTTACGGCCTTCGGCCAGGAAAGTCACAAAAATTTTGCACACGAACGACGCATTCACGCAAGTACCCGATGCTCCGTTTTGAAGTTTTAAAATGAAACATCTTTGAGTTGTATTATGTTTTGAATTATATAATTGTATTTCTTCATTAAAAGCTTAAATCATTTTATATCTGGAAGCCTTAATTGAAAACGACATTTCGTGTGAATTTTCACTCGTCGTTAAGTAGATGGCCTTGCTGGGGGTTCGGTTTACCTGTTTGGGATTGCGGGATCGAGATAAGGCGACACGGAGCTGCTGGCTGTGCGAGAACACCGCTGTCTGCAGATCGATGGCAACGTGATCGAACGTCTGTCCCTGCGCCTCCGTCGTTCATGCAGGGGGCGCGTAGGTTTGCAGCGCCCCCTGCATGAAAACGATGGAAAGTGCAGCGTTCATCACAGATAGATAAAGTTGTGCGCTTATATAAGAGTATAATTAATTATTCACACCTCGTTGGTGTTTGATCGAAGCAGTCGCTTCGTGTGACCGCTTCTTTGTAGCCACAATAGGCGCTATATTCACCATTAATTGTACAAGTACGGGGTATCTGAACCATTTGCACAGATTCCCTAATCGGGTCGTGAAATCCGAATTGTGACACTTCGTAGAATCGTGAAGTGAGGCCAATCGTCGCTTGCCTACTAACCACTGACATTGTTTGGACACTCAAAGCCATTTGTTTTCGACCGGGGATACGCAGATCCCTATGGATAAGTGGCAATGTCCCAAGTTCTGGGGGCGGGGGCACGTGAGGTGATTTATAAATGTGCGAAACTATACCATCTATGAGGGTCATTGGTCAATAATAATGTATTAATCTGCCAATATAAAATAACTACGATGAAATGGAAATCCATATGGTAACCTAGAATTATATAAAAGAAAAACAAACATTTCTGAAGTCATTCATCTAAATTCTAAAACTATGGTAGGTTTCCAAGAGTCACCAGCGAGTGTGAACAAATGACGTCACGCATGCCGAGCGTCCGCTGATTAAAAAAAAAATTGCTTGCAGTTACGAGCCAGTTAGGAAACCACACAAAATTGACAATTGGTTAAAATGTTCACGTCTCATTATGCATACATTTATTTATTGCTCAGAACCACGTGGGGCCAGGCAAAAGGGGGGTACTCGGTTGAAATAAAATTCAACTGCTCGAAACCAGGGGTTCTTAACCTTGCTGGTGGTGCGAGACGTGGCCAGATCATTTGTATTATGATTATTACACGATTTGTATTAACGCACTCTGTCTGTTGTATCCCTCAAATCTTGTAACTCAATTTTTATCCACTTCCCAATGTGGTATCGACTGCAAACTTGGTATACTTATGTCATACTGATGACAATACTATATTCTATCATTACAAATAAAAAATATATATGTTTAAACATTATTTTTTAGATGTTATGTTTCGGCTTGGGTCTAATTGTCTACGCTCAACTCACGTTGACTGTCAATCACCACGGTCCCTTACGTTATGGCAAGCTTCGGGGCCACTCCCTGGAGTCGTGGAGTTCTGCCATTACTAGTACGGTTCATTTCATTAAAGCGTGTTTTAAAAAAAGTTTTAAAAATATATATGACTTATTTAGAAGATAAATGAATTGAAACAAAATAAGCACGGGCACGTAAGCACAACTACTTTGTGTCGTCAAACCTTGTTATTGATTAACTTTATATATGTTTTAACGATTGAGAACCAAAGCGGCGCAAGGCTGCGGTCAAGGTTTAAGAAACCACTGCTCTGAACGACACCCTTTGCCCTGCGCCCAGTGGCGCAGCATGGCCAGCATGGGCCCTGGTGCAAGTCACGAGATGGCCCCCTTCCTGTCCAATGTCCTTCCCTCTCTCTCCAAAGCCCAACATCTGCGTCCTTCCAGCCCATGGGTCCGAGTGCAGTTACACCGCCTGCCCTCGGTAGCAACAGCAATGCCCACACTCTCATCATAACCTGAACCGTAATGTGAACTCGAGACTTAAACATTGCCCCAGAATCCCCTGAGCCATAATCATCTTAAATTAGCCACACGGTATCAACATGCATATACATAATCATAAACTGTTGGTGTAAGTGCTGTTGGGGAGCACCTATAATAGCCTACATGGCACAGGAGGGGTACTATGGTAATCATCAGCGCCACACAAACACGCACAGACAACACACAACGGCACCATTGTGCCCTTTGTTGGCGGACACATCGACATTATTATTTTGAAGTTATTGGCCTGAAAATCAATTTAGCCTCTTACGGATTGAGACGGATCGCTTGGGTTTGCTTCGAGATCGTCTACCAAAATGGGGGTGGAGGTCGGTGGTGGAGGTGGTGGTCTTAGTGTGGGTGGGGGGTAGGGGCCGATGGGGGAACAGAAACTCACGACCACCTTCTTTTCGTCGTCTGGTCGTTTTCCGTTCGCTGCGGAGAGAAGTAACTTTGACTCGCCACTGGAAATATCTGCGGTGGGTTGTCGGGTTCACACCACAGGGCGCTAAACATCGACAAGCCACCCACACCACTGACCCGGCACCGAAAAACATTTGAACCACCACTAACCACCGCTGTTGTCCAACAATGTTGGGACTGTGATTAATTGATAAATCATGAAAAAGCCACTTTTCTTTGCCAACCTGAGTTTCGTGTTCATATCACGTTCTTGGGAGAGCTCGGGCTACTCAGACCAACTTGAGTTGGCTCTCCCGTGAACGCGATGGTTGTTCGTTGCTTGAGCCATTGGCCCAACAATGGCTTATCGGTATCTTCCAGGGGAGGGCAAATGCTACCAATGACTGTATTTGAGAATGTTATGTCTCGATCACAAACTCATATGATAGCAAGGTCACGGTGGTGGTCATTCACGAGGAGAACATGTCATTTAAGAATCATATGTTTTTCAAAGACTATCGTTCTATTGTGATATGAATCGTGTGCCGAATATTCGTAAAATGTCTAAAGGAAGTGTGTTTATTTAAAACGAATAGTTTACACGCGAAGGCGCGCGCCACCTTGCTCAGCGTTGGAGTCGATTGCATCCAAGTTAACAATTCATATTGATTCTTTTATAGTCAAACAATCTGTGCGGGAATGTCTTACAAAGAGCCTTGGGAACTCAGTGGTGATGCCACACCCCTGTTATTCGGCACGTTTGAATCGGGGGTCGATGGTTAACTCAGTGATCATCGTGTGATGAACACTCTTAAACCTACACAGGACAAAATAAAGGTTGCTGACGGCTTGGTGTGAATTCTTGAAGGTCACAGTTCAGTATGTGTACGTTTTCTCCAGGCATTACGTTTTTACTCCCACACGCAGCATGTTTTTTTCTTTTAAACCAAACATTATTACAATTTTCACGAGCCTATTAATCCATTCAAAATGCTCGAAGTTGCCTAAACGCACGACCTCGAGTTGACGGCTCACTGAAGCAGATCTCATAGAACTGCTCCTGTGGCGAAAATTTTTTGAGTGCGGAAACCATTTGCCACCTCCATAGCTATATAGGGGGGGGGGGAGGGGGTGGGATTTAATTTCCACATTGCAACTTTTCTGAGCTGGAATGTAACCACATTCCATGAAAGGCGTTGGTACCTGAGCGGAGACTCTCAACTCACTTCACTTGAGAACTCGGTTTAATCACGGGCGGCTGAAACTCGAATCTCAGAATCATATCAGGGCCCTCAGCCAACCCGGGCTCCTTCTCCTTTGCAAAAAACACAGACATATTCAGAAATTAAGTCGCGAAACCCCAATGCATGGCGCTCGTACAAAAGTCTTGAGACTCGGTGAGGTATTTTTGAATAATAAGAGACTATTATTGGTAGTGTTATTTCTACAAAAATGATTTCCTTTGCTGGGATACATTAGCTGTGCTGATTGTGACAGCCCAAGTTTACTTCGGCTCAGTGGAATGCCACTGCCTCTCCTCTGCTGCTCCCAATGTCTGGATCCTGGAATCCCATCCTGCCCGTTATCGACGCTGCTTACTCCCCTGCCCATGTCCAAGTCCCGCGGCTCAAGATCTCCCTCTCTGCCCACAACTGTCTTGTCTCTAGACATATCAAATTCGGTATTTGCTGCGTAGGTTTTCGCATTTGTCTTGTCACAGCTCAGCAATGCGTTTTTCTGGATGTACAGCGCGTTTTTTGGCACGATGTCCGACGTTTGGCTCCGTGTGCCGGGACCTTATTGAGGAACTGGAGAGAAACGTCACCTCATCGTTCGCAACAACACGCGGGGCAACCCAAACACACATCGGGGAGCTGTGCAGCACAACCGCAAAAACCTTCGGGGTGGTGGTGTTGCAAAAATAAATACATTCTTCGAAACGAGGGTCTGGTCAGAGGTGTTTTAAAAAAAATGAGATTTTTCCAGCTGGCCACAGGGAATTGAACCTAGGCTACCAGACAAACCGGCCGACTCCTTGTCCTGTCGCACGTCAATTGCCTTCAAGCCGCCCGGCCACTTACACCGTGTCAGGAGTGTCACAGCGCCTGGCTGGTGTTGCACCACCCCAGCGGGATTTACTTGTCAACTCTGTAGTGATGTCGTCCTTCCCCCGCGCCTCCGATGTGCACGGTTGGCTACTTGCGGTGCGATAGAAGTTCGTCGTACTTCTTCGGCACGGCACCGTCAGTGCCCAAGGATTCATTGCAGCCGGCTCTGTGCGAGTTTTGCCGACCCGAGGAAAACATTTTCCGCACCCGGCCGTCCACGTCCGCTATACCACTCGCTGTGATCGCTCCATCGGCGGGTCGTCAAGATGTCTGGCCAGCGTGGGATGAAAAGTCAATCAAAAACACCTCTCGAGCTCCCTCGAGCGAAAGCCCTTTCACCAGCAGTGGCGTGGGCAAGCAAATTGCAGGGCTGCACCTTTACCTGTGGCTATCAGTCACGTGGTCACCCATTCGTACCTGCGATTAGCACGGTTGTGTACGTACGGCGCGAAAGAAGTTGAACACACACACTATTTCCATTTGCCAGTCACCCGAAAGAAACCCTCGGTGAGAAAAATGAAGCCGAAATTGTTCCAAACCACCACCACCACCACCAACAACAACAACCACAGCCGCTGTTGGTTGCCCTAGCCCAGAGCCGAAAATCAAGAGCAACACAACGTCAGCGATTGAGCATTATGCACAGCGCTATTCTGCCCGCCGCTATTCTCGCTGGTCGATTTGTTCGAGCTGCGTGTGGCGTGGGAATCGGCAAGTCGCGCACGGCTCCACCGAGCGAGACCGATCGCTCGGGTTTGATGTTGGAGGGGCTGGTGGGGCTGGTGGGGGGGTGGAGTATGGGACGGGACAAATGAGCCGGCGATAGGGGGAACAGCATTGTTGGAGACAACTTGAACGTCAATTACGGACTCTGCGATGAGTTTTCGGGCTGCACCACGTGTTGTTTCGGCGCGATGTCCCAAGTTTCGCTCCGCGTGCTGGTCGCTTCTTCATGCGGCAGTGGAGTGATCATGCCTGCTGCTCTTGCTGATGATAATCACCATTATTATCATTCGAGCTAAGAGCTGGCCACTCTGTGCCTCATTAGGCGCACATCTGAGTGACCATCATTGCTGACCGATGCACAGCCTCGCGTCGGGACACCCAGCCCTCACCCAGCTCTCACCCAGCCCCCACCCAGCTCTCACCCAGCCCTCACCCAGCCCTCACCCAGCCCCCACCCAGCTCTCACCCAGCCCTCATCCAGCCCTCACCCACCTCTCACCCAGCTCTCACCCAGCCCTCACCCAGCCCTCACCCAGCCCTCACCCAACTCTCACCCAGCCCTCACCCAGCCCTCACCCAACTCTCACCCAGCCCTCACCCAGCCCTCACCCAGCCCTCACCCAGCCCTCACCCAGCTCTCACCCAGTCCTCACCCAACTCTCATCCAGCTCTTGCCACCACGAAATGTTGTGCAAACATAACTCTTTCCGCTTGCGCCTCGGACTCCCCCTCCCTGCCACCTCTCCACCATCGCCGCCTTTCATCTGCCGCGAGACGGATGATCCCGTAATTGCCCCCGGATGCGCTCCGAGTCGCACCGTGTAAATCTGCCGGGGGATGGCCTTGCAAATCCGTCCGTGCGACCCTCGCCGCTCGCGGTATTTCTTCGGCACGTTTCGGGTTCGGACTGCGATAGATGCGGGGGGAAAGAGGAAAGGGAGTGGACAGGGGTGGTGGGTTGGGGGGTGGGGCGCTGTAGGGTGCTGTGGGGGGCGGGGGGGGGGGCGGGGCTGCACTCAATCGTCGATGCTCGAGCAAGCAAGGGGATGTCATTAGGGAGCGCATTTCCACCGCGCGTGTTTGCAGGGATCAATGATGAATTCTCGTCAGAGTCTCGCTCCGCTCCAAACGTCTCCTTTGGCGGTCCTCGGTCAGTGGTGGAAATTCCACATTCCTTCGGTGGGAGTCAGTAACACTGGAGCACAACAGCTAGTTAGCTATCGTTAAATGGTACTCATTTAATCAACCCATGGAAGATGATAATGATGATGATAATGTGTGGGTCGTTATAAGTCCCTGCACCACTCTACCTGGCGATCTGAGTTAAATTCACGGTCATGGTGCATAATATCTGAAGCATGGTCATACATCCGCCATAAATGACACGACACTGGGATATACTTATCCAGCAGTGGATTGTCAAAAGGCTGAACATGTGGTTGATTTATTAATTACATTGACTACAAACACACTCACACAATAGATATCCCGTTTAATCTGGACAGACTTTTGGGAAAGGATTTGCATATCAAGAGGAAATTATTTTGTCAAGGCGCTCTTCTTCCCACCTCCCCCCCTCCAACCCAGCTTAAATATACGCTCCAAGCTTGGTTGTTTCATTCTTCACCTGAGGACGGCTGCTTACGTTGTGGCCGAAACGTCGTGAGAATTATTTTATTATGTTTTATTTTTATAATTTTATTACTTCCCTTCTACGTGACTTTACCGAAAGAACCAAGAAGATGAATCCCTGCAGTCACGAAAGCTTTAAATCGAAACCCCGTTTAGCTTGCGTGATGCGACGCGACTGGGCGCATTCCGGGTGGCTTGTTTCGCGGGGCACTTAGAGAGTGCGCTACTCTGTAATTCTGTTTGCCGCTGGAAATCCCGCGCGTTTTTTTTCCCCCTGCAGTCACCGTTTATTTACAAACAGGCGGCCGTAATCCACCATAAACATCTCTCTAAACGGCGAGCGGAATGCCACCGAAGATATTTTTGTTGTTGTTGTTGTTGTTGGTGGTGGTGGACAATGGGGAGATGGTCGCGTGGGTGGTATTTGAGATGGCCCAAATTGCTCGGCCTGGGAGGTAACCAGAAGATATACAGTCCGGCAAGTAAGTTCCCGAACTTTCTGCGTGGATTATGTGAGCGATTCCATCACCCCCCCCCCACCCCCCGTAAATGAAGCTAATAATAACTCTGACAATGGGAAAACAATCATACTCAGAACCAGAATCTTTATGTATCCTGGATGTCCAGTAAAATATACAGCCCCTCGTCAATCCACCGCTGTGGCTTTCGGTCATTTGCGGGCGATTTGGCCGTACGTCAACAACGTTCGAATCAATGCCGTACCACACCACGAGGGTGTGACGCGCCAAATCGGCAAATATGACATCGAGTTCATCTCTATTGACGCAATAGATAACAATAACCAACCATCTCAGCGAGGGATCCCCCTGGACGGAACAGACAATTGAGGTCCGGTGACGCCTTCTTCGACGAGTAATGGGCGAGTATTTTTGATTGTCTCGGAGGAGCGATGGCGCAGTGGTTAGCGCACTGCGCCTATACGAACCCGGCCGTCTGAGTTTGATTCCCGGCGACGGATAACACCATCGGCGGGTGATACTCGGAACGGGTTCTCGTGCTCACCTTTACCGACCCGGACAGACCAGCGCGGCGAAGTATGGTCAAACAACCCCGATAACTAACATGGCATGGGGAGGCCTCCATCCAGCAGTGGGTTGACAAAGGGCTGTGAATTACTGTCATTTATTGTCCTTCACATGTCTTCGCTTTGAGAAGCGATAGAAAGTCAAACATCGCGCCTTTGGCACTGCTTTATCGCTCACCCTCTCTATGCCCGCTCACCAAAGACAAAGATTCCGTGTAGCCTGTTACAGACTTGTCGCAAGTGCTGTTTGCGAGCACCTATGAATGTCGGCACGGCACACGAGGAGGTGGGTGGTCAGCACCACGCCCGGCCGCCTTTGTCTCCCTAGTGGCGACATTTACACATCGCACCGGGTACTCGAGGCTGAGTCGACCTAGGGGAGGCCCATGCCCGGTTCAGATAGATGATATAATCGTCACTGGTGTTGGCCGTGAGCATTAATCGAACTCGTTTCTTAGCGCAGAGCGCTAACCGCTGCACCACCGCTCCCCCCACACCACTCACCACCACTCTCGTCACTCCCCTGCCACCCCCGCCCTCCCATGCCCTACCCCCGTCCCACAAACAATCATCGGGCTCTCCACAAGCGTCAGCGCGAGCACTGAAAGGCGGGCGAATCCACAAGGGCTTATCCGCGACCCCGGGAGTCAGAGGTCTTCTTAGCCGAGGCCCCGATGTCACCGGACTTAGAGAGCGAGCGAGGGGCCGCTCTGGGAGGGGATTAGGAGTGGCAGGGGAAGGGGGGAAGGGGGGTGGCGATTCTGTTCGGGCTGCGCCGCGAGCCGCCTCTCAAGAACCGTGGCAGAAGTGACCCTCGTCAGTTTAACACGGAGTTAAGCTTTCGCGACAGATATTATCCATAATAGAGGTTTTTTTTTTGGGGGGGGGGGGGGGGTGGGGGTTAGAGCGCGTAAATTTGAATGTGTTTACGTGACAAATCTTACTAATTTGGCTGCGTCGAGTGGTGGCGGGTTTAATGGCGCATTTATATTTACGCGATTCCACCCATTGCTCTCAACTGGTTATACATCGAGCTCGTTCATAACCAGCCGATAGGTGATTTGGGACCCAGGGGGGGACCCGGAGTGCACAGTTGTATAAGGAGGGATGTATCGTTATCATCGTCATCATCATCGTCATCATGATGTGCTGCGTCGTCATCGTCATCATGATGTGCAGCGTCGTCATCGTCGTCATCCACCGGAGCTTCGTCACAATCGGGTCGCACCAATGCCCACGGTTTGTCGCCGTTTGTGCACGGTGTCCGACGTTTCGCTCACCGTGCTGGGGCAGTTGTCATCAGTTCCCAAAGCGAAACGTCGCACAGCTTGCCGAATGGCACGATTCGTAATTATTATTCTGTCTCCTTAGGCACGGACAGATGGTCGAGCGTGATTGCTTATATTACGCTTTATAATTATAAAACCCTTCGTCAATCCACTGCTGGATGAAGGTCTCCCCACACCACTGCGGTCAACGCCGGTCGGTGACGAGGAGAGCCGATGACCGGTTTCAAACTTGGCACAAATGTTAACAGCCATGGCTGGGAATTGAACTCGGGTCGCCGGATTTGTAGCACATTACGTTAACACATGCTACCGCTCCGCCAGAACATACCTACCCAGACGAGACGGTGTGCGTATGGAGCAGCAATGTTGATGCGAGGGAACACAAGCGGTGGCGCTTTTTGTTCGTTGAGCGATTTGCTGTACCGTCTGGCTGTATTCGGGGAACAATGTACGTCTCTAATAGTATTTTTAATTTAGTTTTCTCTCTCTTCACATGAAACCCCGCTCATTGCGCCGTCACGTCGGAATTGATGAGCAGTGGCCCCAGGTCTCCCTTGCGAGCGAGATGTGGATCTGCACGTGCCCTCACCTGGTTAAATAAGATCCCTTATCTCTCCAACACAGCCCCTGAATTGTTCACGCCCCCCACCCCTACCGCCCAACGCCCCACCTCCCCCCCAATCCAACACCGGCCTCTCGCGAAATCCACATTTCAGTTGCGATAACGAACACCAAAACATTGCCGACTGCATAAATAATGAGACAACACACCTCATTCCCAACACTTGTCTCTGCATTAACAAAAAATGATCTTAAAGTATCGTGGAGGCAAACATGCGAAGGAAGGTGATGTAATGTCGGTTTATGTTGTTGCGCATCTATATTCCCTTTGACGACGCGAGCGGAAGATACCCCTGCGACGGCTGACAAACTCCATTAGTTCATTCTAGATTTGAAGCTTTCGTGACTTCAAGGATTTATACTCTTAGTTTTTTCGGTAAAGTCACGTGGGTAAAAAATAAAATAAAATAAATGAAAACAACGAAATAACTAAACTCAACGAAATAAATAAAATAAAGCTTTCGTGACTGCAAGGAAGCTTCAAATCTAGAATTAATGCCCTCTACGGGGAGGATTTCCACTTATATGTTAGAGTATTTTTTATTTATTTAGTTGTTTTCATTTATTTTATTTAATCGATTAGTTCATTTGCAGATGTTGGGTCTACCGACTGTTGGATTGAGGCATCTCCACACTGCGTTGGCCATACTGCACCACGCTGGACAATGTGAGTTGGTAAAGAAGGAGGCTGCCCCAAACGGATTCAGACATCGCTTGCCACGGATTGGCAACTGTGGCCGCCTGGAAATAAATGCATAGAGCATTGCGCGAAGCACTGCACCACCGCTCTGATCCAGCGAGCAACGGTGCAGCACTCATTTCCTGTGACACTCATGAATTGAAAATCAATATGAATTTACCAAACATCCCAACGCGGTACCAGGTTCATAGTGCGCCAACCACTGCGACAACGCCCCCCAATCAATGACTCAATAACATCATTCACAACGGATCGCCAGTTGCGGTGGCATGAGAGCTGTTGCACGATGATTCAAGCGTCCATCATTCAGCTCACGGAGGGGTGGGAGGGGGGGGGGGGGAGGAGATGCAGGGGAGTGCGGCGTAGAGAGAGCGAGAGAGAGAAAGAGTGGCCAACCACTTCACATTCTGTACGCGCGGTTGATTTTCAAAAAAAAAAACACACAAAAAAGAGAGAAGACAGAGAGACATCGACGAGCTTGATCCAGCACCACCGCCCCCCTCCCCTCTCGACCCTCCAAAAAAATGTGCAGGTGGTGGGAATTAACCTCGAAGGAGCCAACCTCCCAACCCCGGAGGGTGAAGGTCGGCATCGGTCGGAGGGGAGGGGAGCACGGCATGGGGGGGGGGGGGGGGGGGATGTTTGGTGGAAGGAGAGAGGAGAGGAGCAGGAGAGAGAGAGAGGCAGAGGCGTTGAGTCCGGGCCCCCCGCCGGCTTTGCTGCATTAACCGCGCTGCTGAATGGGGGACGCATTGCGCTGGCGGTCACGGGTGGTCTTAAGTGGCGCTGCTACCCTGCTCCTTGCGTTCTTTCTGGATCATTTGCTTTTTGCTTCACTTGCTCGGTTAGATGGAGGCCGGGGCGGCTTTGTGGCGTCAGGGAAAGGAAGGCAGTCGGGGGGCGGGGGGGGGGGGCGATGGGGGGGCGGCTTGTTGCCCGGAGTGCTTCTCGTGTTCATGCTCCCCTTTGCTAATTGCATTTCATTAGCGGTGGCGGCTTGGCCAAAGCTGCCCGAGCCGGTCAGTCACACGGTGCGAGGAGGTCAACGGTGCCGGCGAGTAATGCGTCGCTGTAATCTGCAATCCGATTATTACCGTGGCAGATGAAAGAAAAAGTACCCGCGATGCGAGACTGTGGCCACGGAACACGAACAGTTTAGCGCATCCTTGTCAATCGTTTCCCCCGCCACCCACCCACCCAGCCACCAGATTCTCTCCACGGAGGAATAGCCGCCCCTTGACTAAAACGCCCAAGGTCACACGCCAGGTATATTATTTATTCTCAGTGTGTTAACCACTAGGCCACCACTTTTACTCCACCCCGAGCCCCGTGTAACTCGGCCAAATTCAGGTTTACCTGAAATTGCCACCGAGAACGTTGCGGCTTCGTTGCTTTGTTCCTACCTGCAATACAAAACGACGCTAAATATATTCATATTCTTTGAGTCTTTCGGTAAAGTCACGTAGATAGGTTCAAAGAAAATGACAAAAAAAATACAAAAAACTAAAGCTTTAAGTCAAGAACTTAAATATGTTCAGCATGTATGAATTACTGAATCGTCTTAGTCTGCTCGATATTCGTGCAGCTCGTGAGACTGCTCATTAACTAGAGCAGGTGTTGGATTAATGATATCTTGTAAAAAAAAAAAAGGTAAGGTTGCAATTATTAATATTGTATTGTTATTTTGCTGACATGTGCCAGAACTTAAATTTAGATGTCACTTCCCTTTAACCGAGCGATGTTCGCAGGCGACATCTTAAACTTCCCCAGAGTTGTTTAGCAATTGTAAAGCAGTGGCTTTATTTCAAAAAAAGTACAATTAAAACTTTTCAATAAACACTTTACAGGAGTTCGCTTTAAAATGCAGGTTATATAAAGACATATTTTGTGACTCGAGCACCACACTTATTTTAATATATATATTTGTAAAAACACAATAAATAAATGACAACGTCTGCTAGTTTGGACGAATCAAAGGCGTGACATGAACTGGAACAAAACAATGAATGTAACAATTACGGAGCATATTTTAAGCATCGCCTCCTCCTTTGACAACAAACCCCTTGGGGAGATTCTCGAGACACGACCAACAAGGTCACCGCTGTTGGCATTCTCGGCTCCACGTCGGGCGTGAAATTGCGAACCAACGTTCCTTCAAACAAAAATACGGCATGCATAGCTGCGGTCGTATCCTTTGTGGACGGATCTTCCCACGTCTTGGGATGCCGATCCTACGCTTGGGACCAACAACAAAGGGCTTGGCGACGTTTTTTTGTTGCATTTTGATGGGGGGGGGGGATATATAATAAAAAATCGGAGCGCGTGATGCGGGACAGACGTCACTCCGCTGGGTCTCCTGGCCCCGCGCGTCCGCGCCAGCGACACCGTGCCTACGATCCATCCGAACGACGCGCTCCCGAAAACACGACGACCCGGGCGCAGCTCTGCAGCAGCGGCACCGTGGCGGGTCACGGTGACTCCACCGCGTGCCGCGCGTGGAACCCTTTTCATCAATATTTTCTTTTTACTTCTTCCCCGAGTTTCCAAAACACTCACGTGGCGGGGGGTGGGCTGGGCCGCGGGCGGAGGGGGGGGGGAGCCCGGGCCCAGCGTTTGGTGTTCAAAGCGTTTGTGATGGAAACCCCCGTTGACCGGCTCGCCAAGGGCTTGTCGCCTCGGGAATGATGAAGGCGTTTGGTGGCGCGGCTACGTCTCATGTTTGTTTTCGTCCTTCCCCAATGAGCAGCGTCCGGGGTCTGCAGAAGGTCAAGCAGGCGGTGTCTGTGGTGTCTTGGCAGAGGCATCGTTGTCCACCTCCTCCTGTTGTTGCTGCTGCTGCTGTTGTTGCTGCTGCTCCTCCTTCCTCTGTTCCTCCGCTGCCTCTCGCTCCGCCGGTGCCGCCGGTGGTGCCGACGCCGATGCCGCCAGGCCGGCCCGGGTCCCTGGGATCCGCGTGGCGGCGCGATCGGCCTCTGCTCCCGACGCCGTACGGCACCGTCTTCCTGTGACAGCGCCACACGCGACAGAGAGGGTTCAGAGCCTGCGCATGGGGTCAGGGGTTAGGGGTTTTGCGTCTTTTCAGGTTTAACACAACACACGCAAAGAACGTTCGAAAAGGCCCTCGGCGTTGTGCATTATGCAGACAAACAATCAGCAGTTCCCGAAGAACTGCATTGTGGTCCTATTGTTTTGGGTGACCGTGAAAATAAATTTGAGCGAATGTGACCGACTGACAGTAGCAGTGAGACACAGATGGACAACTGAGGACTGGTTTTCGTTTTTATTAGGGCTCCTCAGCCAAGTAGTCACTGCTGCAAAGTCTGCCTCGGGGAACCACATACAGGGGTGCACAAATCTGAATCACGTAGAATAGAGCACACAATGTAACACACAAGTCCACACTCAATGTTGTCCCACATCCGACCGCATAGCCGCATATAAGTGAATTCAAACCGCATATAGCGAATTTTGGGTAGAAACAGGTTAGCCGCATGTATGCGATATCGCACAAATCGAACTCGCATGAAGCGAGGGAAACCGATAAGTGGAGTTCCGACTTCGACACGATGGAGCCCGTTAGTTTGGCTACTGGCAACTCTGAATAATTTTAGAAATTACAAGAAAACACCACCATGTCGAACATTAGTGCAGCATGGAAAACCCCGAGTTTCAAACAATCCACGGGAGCGTGTAAAAAGCACTCGGCCTTCGTGTGTCTTTTAATCTGGCGGTCGAGTTTCATTTCTCACTGACCCAGGTAGGCCTCGAGGCAGGACTGTAGAGCAGCCAGAGCCATAGCGGGGGTATACTTGATGTGGTGTGCCGGGAATGGAAACTCACCGACCCGGACAGACCCAGCTGAATGTAAGCCCTGGGTAGTGGGAATATGCCGCAGTGATGATCTCGAGTAATTAGATGCGCACTCATCCACTACCTCCCCCACCACACCCACTCACAAACCGATAAATGCTCACGATACAGGCCCACAATTCGATTCAGGAATGTAGTTTGCTTACCATTGTTATGATCAACGCGGTTATACTCCACTAATAATTATCACCAACGAGAGTGAAACTGTTAGAAAGACTGCCACGTGAGGTATAAGTCATGCTGTGGTTCAAGCACCCGACTCACGATCAGAAGGTATGTATGTTGAACTTCTTTCGCACAGTACGTTGCCAGCCGTGCTAATCAGAGGTGCGGGATTATAATCGCACTGTGATTATATTATAAATCACACTGCGCTCATATGAGAATCGAACTGCAGAAGATCGTTTCCCGAGTTAAAATCCCGGTCAATTAAATGAGCACCGCGCATTTTTCGTGAGCCATCACCGCGACCCCCAATTGCTCACTCACGCGAGCACCTGACGCACAGTTTGTGCTTCGACTCTAACAGCGTTGACGGGAAGAGTTAAACGCCGAGTGTCAAAAACTCGGAACGATGAATTTTGATTTGAAATTCACGTGCGGCAAGTTGTTATTTGACAGCCCCATGGAAATCATCTGTTGGATTTCGGGCTTCCCCGTGCCACGTTGAATGCGGGGGCTGTTTGCCAGACTTGGCCAAAGCCTGCCAGCGCGACGGGTTGGTAATAAAGAGGGGAAGAGGTTCTGATGCCACTCAACACTGGCGTTAGCCGTGGCTGGGAATCTAATTCAGGTCGTGGGGTTCACAGCGCGGTGTTATTATTTTAATTAGACCAATACAACTAGACACTTAGGTTTTAATCGGTAAAGTCACGTAGGTAAAAAATAATAAAATAAAATAATAATAAATGAAAATAAATCATTAAACTTGATATCACTTATATTATTGGTGCTTTCGGTAAAGTCACGTAGAAGGGAAATGTTTTTTTTTATATTGAGATTATTTTATTATTTCCCTTCTACGTGACTTTACCGAAAGAACCAAGAATATGAATCCCTGCAGTCACGAAAGCTTTAAATCAAAATTTGATATCACTTGAAAGGCATTTGAACTGAGCAGTGTGACTGTATAATTTACATTATGTGTAAATGTATAGAATGTACAGTGACACAAATCTACAACAGCTGTGACATTAATAGAGTAAACATATGTAAATGAAATACATAACTGAGTCTTACACGCAATAATTAATTTAATCTATTCATCAGTGTATCTTACACAGCCATTGTGAACTTACTGAGAGGGACAGAGACACCCACACCCAGGGCTTGCAATCAGCAGTGCCGGCTGGGTGACTGTGACACAGCCAATGTGAGCTCCATAATAGAGAGAGAAATAACCACACCTCGGGCTTGAACCCAGGATATATCAGCAGTGCTGGCTCGAGTGGATGCAATAACCATGAAGATCCATTTGAGTTGAGCCACCTCTGCAACTGCGATGATGCCTGGATCTGGATCTGCATCAATACCGGGGAGTTGCTCTGAATCCCCAGACGTCCCTAAAGCGTCGCTTAACCCACAGCATGAAGTCAAAAATCACTGAAGGGCTCTCAAGAGCGGTTCCAATTGCAAAACAAAAACACGTGTTCTTAGGGGACACCCACCGTCTCGTGTTCCTGACATATTTGGCTTACTTAGCTGCCTATGACCAAAAAACCTAGAATAATGCTCCAGACTTTGTCGGATCTTGGAAACTAAGCAGGCTGGAGCGCGGTCAGGGGTTCTGCGGTGGGGAGATGTTAACTACCTCGCCTGGTATGCAGGAGGTCGTGGGTTCGATCCCGATCCTGATGCCTGGATATTCCATGTTCTCCCCGTAGTCGTGTGGATTTTTCTCTGGGTCCTCCGGGTTTTCCCTCCACATTTAGAAACATGCGTTTAGAGTGTTTGGCTGCTATAGATTTCCACTTGATAAGCCACCTCATTGAGCAATCATTTGTGGCCAGGTAGCTTCTGAAAAAGAGCCATATGGCTTAGTGGGCCTTACCTATTAAAATGAAAATCGTGTATCGTTTTAGTTTCAAAATATCTGGAATAATGCACCCGATTCTGTTGGATCTTGGAAGCTAAGCAGGTGGAGCCTGGTCAGGATCGTCCACTTTGGGGAGAGAGGCGGGAAGGGGCGTTGTTATGTCACAGCCCATTTGAGGTTTTTTTTTAATGAATGCAGCACTGTAAGTAAAACAAACCTATTTTTCTTGATGTATATTTCGTTTTAGATACATTTCACATTTTACTTGGATAGGGTGGAGTGGTGGCACCTTGATGAGAGTGCCACTGCTATTGACCCAGCGTCTACAATTCGATTCCTGGTCAGGGATAGCATGAGCCGGTGGTGCCCCCTCTGCCACCTCCATCAAATCCTTGCTGACCAAGCATGGTGAAGTATGGTGAGAAAAAAAGCATGATCCCACATGGCATGGCCTTGGGTGGGTGACCCCGATGCACGAGGTGTTCGTAATATCAATAAATGTACAAACCTTTGCCAATCCACTATTGGATGAAGCCTTCCCCCACGTAATGTCGGTGTAGGGCTTATTCCGTAGCTAATAATTTCAATCCAGATCATCACCGATGATAAATCCTCTGCTGGATGGAGGCCTCCCCAAGCCACTGCAACACGATCTTGTGATGCAACAATTCACCCAGCAGCTGCACTTGAGCTGATTTCATCGCTCCATCTCTCTATTCGGACGCCCACTCGTATTCGTTCCATTCCTTGGCTGCCGCTCCGCCCTTATTCTCGGTGATCGCCCCTTCGAGCGACGCATCCTGCCCGAGCTCCGCTTTAACTTTCCGAACAGTTTCGAACGACTGTTCATGAACTCTTCGTCTGTTCTCGAATCCGCGACTTACTCTTTCTGCCTCCCAATGTATTTATAGCGGTCGATTGTAACGAAGTGAACCTTGTGCGCGCGCGCTGCATTTACTCAAACGCACAACGCGCGGTGCGTGCGCGATTTGGCGAGGGCCGTCTCTGACGCCCGTCATCAACCCGAGTCACCGCACCATTGGAACCTCATTTGCCAGTAAAAAATATGATCATTGGTTTTTTTACCCTTCTATCTGGCAACAAAACTGACACCTTTTTTTTTTTACAAGGAGTCATGTTTGCATAGACCACAATACCTGCAGTCATAATGCAAACAAAAAACACGTAACTCTGATAATGTATGCACTGTCCTTGAAGTTGATTGGTCCACACCCGAGACAGCTTTCCTTAGAGCCTAGTCTCACATGGTGTTGGACCAGATGACGCCAAAAGGCGCACAACTCAAAGACAATGCACCATCAGAGTATGAGAGCTCGGGGTAAAGCATTTACACCATTGGAACCTCATTTGTCACCTCGTCCGTTGCGGCAGCGTTCTTGACGCAACAGACGCAAGCGCCAATGCGCCGATTGTGATCTCTCATTCAACCCGCTCGTTCGCTCGCTCACCTTCGGCTCATCATCTCACTCGTCTCGTTCTCCTCGCGCCGTTTCTCACATCGCTCATACAAGTGTAAAGATCCCCCGTATAGCCTGTACCAGACTGACGGGGCAAGTGCTGTTCGCGAGCACCTATGAGGGGCCTGCACGTTACGGGAGGAGGTGGGTGGCCAAGACTACGCCCGGCCGCCTTTGTCTCTCCAGTGCTGATGTTGACACACAGCACCAGGCACTCATTTAAGACTGAGTCGACCTAAGGGAGGCCCTTGACCGGTTCAAGATATTCCTCATTGTCATTGGTCGTGAGCGAGGATTGCTCTCGGGTCACCAGGTTCGTCGCACAGTGCACTAACCGCTCCGCCACCAATCCCCACTCACTCCTCCACTCACTCACTCACTCCTCCACTCACTCCTCCACTCACTCCTCCACTCATTCACTCACTCACTCCTCCACTCACTCACTCCTCCACTCACTCACTCACTCACTCCTCCACTCACTCCACCACTCACTCCTCCACTCACTCCACCACTCACTAACTCCTCCACTCACTCCTCCACTCACTCCTCCACTCACTCACTCACTCACTCACTCCTCCACTCACTCACTCACTCACTCCTCCACTCACTCCTCCACTCACTCCTCCACTCACTCACTCCTCCACTCACTCCTCCACTCACTCCTCCACTCACTCACTCCTCCACTCACTCACTCCTCGACTCACTCCTTCACTCACTCACTCCTCCACTCACTCACTCACTCCTCCACTCACTCACTCCACTCACTCCTCCACTCACTCCTCCACTCACTCCTCCACTCACTCACTCACTCTTCCACTCACTCACTCCTCCACTCACTCACTCCTCCACTCACTCCTCCACTCACTCCTCCACTCACTCACTCCTTCACTCACTCACTCACTCCTCCACTCACTCACTCCACTCACTCCTCCACTCACTCACTCCTCTACTCACTCCTCCACTCACTCCTCCACTCACTCCTCCACTCACTCACTCACTCACTCACTCCTCCACTCACTCACTCACTCCTCCACTCACTCACTCACTCACTCACTCACTCACTCACGTCCTCCACTCACTCCTCCACTCACTCCTCCACTCACTCCTCCACTCACTCACTCACTCACTCACTCCTCCACTCACTCACATCACTCCTCCACTCACTCACTCACTCACTCACTCACTCCTCCACTCAATCCTCCACTCACTCTTCCACTCACTCACTCCTCCACTCACTCACTCACTTACTCACTCACTCACTCACTCCTTCACTCACTCCTCCACTAACTCCTCCACTCACTCACTCCTCCACTCACTCCTCCACTCACTCACTCATCCACTCACTCCTCCACTCACTCCTCCACTCACTCCTCCACTCACTCACTCCTCCACTCACTCACTCACTCCTCCACTCACTCCTCCACTCACTCACTCACTCCTCCACTCACTCACTCACTCACTCCTCCACTCACTCCACTCACTCACTCCTCCACTCACTTCTCCACTCACTCCTCCACTCACTCATTCCTCCACTCACTCCTCCACTCACTCCTCCACTCACTCCTCCACTCACTCCTCCACTCACTCACTCACTCACTCCTCCACTCACTCACTCACTCACTCCTACACTCACTCCTCCACTCACTCACTCAATCACTCCTCTCACTCCTCCACTCACTCCTCCACTCACTCACTCCACTCACTCCTCCACTCACTCACTCCTTTACTCACTCCTCCACTCACTCCTCCACTCACTCCTCCACTCACTCACTCACTACTCCACTCACTCACTCACTCCTCCACTCACTCCACTCACTCCACTCACTCACTCCTCCACTCACTCCTCCACTCACTCACTCCTCCACTCACTCCTCCACTCACTCCTCCACTCACTCACTCACTCCTCCACTCACTCACTCACTCACTCCTCCACTCACTCACTCACTCCTCCACTCACTCCTCCACTCACTCCTCCACTCACTCACTCCTCCACTCACTCACTCACTCCTTCACTCACTCCTCCACTAACTCCTCCACTCACTCACTCCTCCACTCACTCCTCCACTCACTCACTCCTCCACTCACTCCCTCACTCACTCACTCACTCCTCCACTCACTCCTCCACTCACTCCTCCACTCACTCACTCACTCCTCCCTCACTCACTCCACTCCACTCACTCCTCCACTCACTCCTCCACTCACTCCTCCATTCATTCACTCACCTCCTCCACTCACTCACTCACTCCTCCACTCACTCACTCACTCACTCCTCCACTCACTCCTCCACTCACTCCTCCACTCACTCACTCCTTCACTCACTCACTCCTTCACTCACTCACTCCTTCACTCACTCCTCCACTCACTCCTCCACTCACTCACTCACTCCTCCACTCACTCCTCCACTCACTCCTCCATTCACTCACTCACTCACTCCTCCACTCACTCACTCCACTCACTCCTCCACTCACTCACTCCTCCACTCACTCCTCCACTCACTACTCCACTCACCCACTCACTCACTCACTCCTCCACTCACTCACTCACTCACTCCTTCACTCACTCCTCCACTAACTCCTCCTCTCCTCACTCACTCACTCACTCCTCCACTAACTCCTCCACTCACTCCTCCACTCACTCACTCACTCACTCACTCCTCCACTCACTCCACTCACTCCACTCACTCACTCCTCCACTCACTCCTCCACTCACCCTCATTCATTCCTCCACTCACTCCTCCACTCACTCACTCACTCACTCCTCCACTCACTCCTCCACTCACTCACTCTTCCACTCACTCACTCACTCCTCCACTCACTCCTCCACTCACTCACTCACTCACTCACTCACTCCTCCACTCACTCCTCCACTCACTCCTCCACTCACTCCTCCACTCACTCCTCCACTCACTCACTCACTCCTCCACTCACTCCTCCACTCACTCCTCCATTCACTCACTCACTCACTCCTCCACTCACTCACTCCACTCACTCCTCCACTCACTCACTCCTCCACTCACTCCTCCACTCACTCCTCCACTCACTCCTCCACTCACTCACTCACTCCTCCACTCACTCACTCACTCACTCACTCACTCCTCCACTCACTCCTCCACTCACTCCTCCACTCACTCACTCACTCACTCACTCCTCCACTCACTCCTCCACTCACTCCTCCACACTCCTCCACTCACTCCTCCACTCACTCACTCACTCACTCAACTCCTCCACTCACTCACTCCACTCACTCCTCCACTCACTCCTCCACTCACCTCCACTCCTCCTCCACTCACTCCTCACTCCACTCCTACCACTCACTCCCACTCACTCCACTCACTCACTCCTCACCTCACTCATCCTCCACTCATCTCACTCCACTCACTCATCCTCCATCACTCCTCCACTCACTCACTCCTCCACTCACTCCTCCACCATCCTCCCTCACTCCTCCACTCACGTCACTCCCTCACTCCTCCACTCACTCCTCCACTCACTCACTCCACTCACTTCCTCCAATCACTCACTCACTCCACTCACTCCATCCCTCCTCCACTCAGCACTCCTCCACGTCACCTCCTCCACGTACACTCACTCACGCACTCACTCACCTCCACTCACTCCTCCACTCACTCCTCACCCACTCACTCTACACTTCACTCCACTCTCCACTCCACCTCCTCCACTCACTCCTCCACTCACTCCTCCACTCCTCACCATCCCCACTCCTCCACTCACCACTCCTCCACGTCACTCACTCCATCCACTCACTCCTCCACTCACTCACTCCTCCACTCACTCCTCCACTCACTCCTCCACTCACTAACTCACTCACTCCTCCACTCACTCACTCACTCACCCCTGCACTCACTCCTCCACTCACTCACTCTTCCACTCACTCCTCCACTCACTCCTCCACTCACTCACTCCTCCACTCACTCACTCACTCCTCCACTCACTCCTCCACTCACTCCACCACTCACTCACTCACTCCTCCACTCACTCACTCACTCACTCACTCACTCCTTCACTCACTCACTCACTCACTCACTCACTCCTCCACTCACTCACTCACTCACTCACTCCTCCACTCACTCCTCCACTCACTCACTCACTCCTCCACTCACTCCTCCACTCACTCCTCCACTCACTCACTCACTCCTCCACTCACTCACTCACTCACTCCTCCACTCACTCCTCCACTCACTCACTCACTCCTCCACTCACTCACTCCTCCACTCACTCCTCCAGTCACTCCTCCACTCACTCAGTCACTCACTCACTCCTCCACTCACTCCTCCACTCACTCACTCCTCCACTCACTCACTCCACTCACTCACTCACTCCTCCACTCACTCACTCCCTCACTCACTCACTCCTCCACTCACTCACTCCTCCACTCACTCCTTCACTCACTCCTCCACTCACTCACTCCTCCACTCACTCCTCCACTCACTCCACTCACTCCTCCTCCACTCACTCCTCCACTCACTCCTCCACTCACTCACTCACTCACTCCTCCACTCACTCACTCACTCACTCCTCCACTCACTCCTCCACTCACTCGCTCCTCTAGTCACTCATCGACTCACCTCTCCGATGAGGCACTCTCTCGTTCCTCCCCCTCTCTCTCTCTCGTCCCTCCCCTTACGATATTTATTTTTCATCTTAATCTCTCATCGTATCTCTCCCTCTCTCTCGTCTCCCCCAATGTCTCTCACTTACGCATCCTCTTTCAAACTCATTTATCTAATCTCTCACTTATTTATTTCCTCATGAATTCATATCGTCTCTCATCCTTCATAGTATTCGCATTGTCTGTCACTCACGAGTCCTCTGCCGAAACTTCTCTCTTTTCTCATTCTCTTTTTCACAAACTGTAACTCTCTCTCTCATCTCTAATTTAATCTCTCACACATTAATATATTTAATCTCATTCTACCATTCAGTCAATTGTTACTTATTTCACTCACTCATCCAACACTCCACCCTCTCTCACTGCTTCTCTAAACGTATCCAACTCATCAATCCTTTCTCTCTTTCATTCATTAAAAAAAAAATCATTAATTCTCATTCGTTGTATCATTCACCGATCCTCTCGTTCACTAATCCTATCTCATGCATAGAGGCTCTTTCTCACACGTTCCACCCATCGCCTCATTCTCATGTATTCACTCATTGCCCAGCTCTCGCTCATTCATCTGTACCCTCTCACATCGTCGTTCAATTAAACTCAATCTTCTCGCCTCTCTCACATTCTGCCATGTTCCTGTTGTCATTATCTCTCTCATTTACTCTCACTAACCCCCCCCCCCCCCCCCCCCATTCTACCCTATTACTCCCTATCATTCATACACTTATTTTCTCATCTCTCCTTCATTCATTCATCCTCACGAATGCTTTCTATCATTAATGTATTAATTTGTTCAGTCTCATCCTAATGACAATACTTCATTCGACAGCCATTATCCCTCTCTCTTGCAACGATCCATCCTGTCTCTCTCACTCACTCATCCTCTCATTAAGTCCCACGAACTCATTCATCTTCTCTCTCTCACGCATTCCCTGTCACCCTCCATCACATCCCCCCCTCCTTCATCCCCTCTTTCTCCTTGGCTCTCCCCGACCCCTCTCTGTGTCTCCTTCACTCTCCCCCCCACCCCCCCCCTCTTAATCCCAGAATATGTGTCCCGTGTTTAAAACTCCAGGAGGGTCCTACGGAAAAATAACCAACAACAACAACAATGAAAACCACCGAGAGAAGGACTCACTCGGGCGAGTTGACCCAGATGATGTCGAGGTGGCAGTAGTAGATGCACTCCCTGTCGAGGAAGGACGCGCAGGAGCATCTCTTGGTGCGAGTCCGCGCGGCGGCACGACCCCCCGCGGCCGCCGCGTCTGTGCCCCCCCCCCCGGCACCGCCACAAGCAGAGAGCGACATTGTTAGCGGGGGACAGGAGACAGATTAGACACGGGTGCGTGCACGCCTCTGTGCGCCTCTGCGCGCCTCTTGTGTTGTTTGCGAGTGGGGAGCGGCGGCGTAGCGGGCAGCGTGCTGCGCTCCAAACCCTTGTCGACACCGTTGACGAATTATATGCATCGGTCCTGGGCTTCCCCCTAGGTCGACTCGGCCTTAAATTAGTTCCTGGTGTGTGAAGCGTCAGTAAAGGGGTGATTAAGGCGGCTGGTTGTGGTCCTGGCCACCCACCCCCTCGTATGCGGTGCCGGCCTCAATAGGCACTCGCTAACAGCAATCGCCCTCACAACCTGTCAAGGCTACACAGGGGATCTTTGCATTGGTGTGCACCAACGCTCTCTGTGTGTGTACGTGTGTGCGTTTAGGGCGCTGCGCGACCCGAGTTCGAATTCCGCTCAAGGCCGATTATCTGAACTAACCCTGGGCCTTCCCTAGGTCGACTCAGCCTCAAATGAGTACCTAGTCCGGTGTGTAAAATACATAGCCACTGGGGAGACAAAGGCGGTCGGGCGTTGTGTTGGCCACCCACCTCCTCGTGTACTGTGCCGGCCTCCGTAGGTGCTCGCTAACAACACTTGCCTCAACAGTCCCTTGCAGGGCTATACGGGGGATCTTTGTCTTTCTAGCTTAAGAAGACCCGAATTATCCCTGAAATTAAACCGTCAACTGATCCAGAGCCCCCCCCCCACCCCCCCGGGGAGCAGAACGGTCACTTAAGAACATCTCATGATCCCCCGCGACCCATGTCTGCAGCTGGGCTTCTATTAAAGAGTTGACGCGCAACAATACAATTCGACGCGCGCGAGAGTTACCCTCGGTGAGTCCAATTAAACAATGGGTGAACAGCGCAATTAAGCCCGTTCGATTAACACGGGATTATAAAAAAAAGTATATATACAAAATCGTACGAACATTTCGACTTGCAGTGAGCGTGTCTATTGTCGGGGCCGAATTTCAAACTCGGTATTTTCCGGAAGACTGCAAGGCTGGCTCGGAGTTTGGGAATATCGGTGTAAGGAACTACCACCAGAGTGCAAGGGATCCTTAAAAATATTAATAATAATGATGATCCTATATTATTGTACCTAATTTCTGCAAATCTCAAGGAGAGGTTTACAGGAATATAGGGCACGGTGAGGCCAACACGAGGGGACATGGATGTGTCTGGGTGTCGAAGCAATTCCTGCAACAGCGTCCCGGCTGAAATGAATCCCTAACGGTATTGTTATGAAATGACCGTGATGTGGGGTCATGTCTTGAATACATCTTCCACGCTGTGCTGTGCATGCACATCAGTGAATTCTGATGTTGCAGATTGTATGGAAACGAACGCCTCTGTGTTTGCGTGTTGTTTATGCGTGTTGTGTGTGGGGAGCGGTCCTGCAGTGTTTGGCCTTAATAGATGCTTGCGAACAGCACTTGCCCCGAGTCTGTCAAAATCTGTACAGGGGATCTTTGTCTTTGTTGCTACGCCCTTGGTAAGTGCTCATAACTAACACTTTTCGCAATGGGTATTTTTGGCTTTTTACTATTAGTGTTTATGTATGCGAGTGTGGGGACACGTGTGTGTGTGTGTATTTACGTGTGTTTATGTGCGCCCGTGTGCATTGAGATTTATTTTTTTGCGTGGGGAGCGGTGGCGTAAAGATTTGCGCCACGCTCTACGAACCAAGCCCATCCGAGTTCGATTCCTGGCAATGGCCACTAACATCAGTGGCAAGTGGTGTCTAAACCTATCCTCCCCTAGGTCGACTCTGCCCTAAACGAGTTCCAAACCCTGCGTGTAAACTACACGAGCAAGACACGCGCGGTCTCACGTGGCGCTTGCCACAGAGCCGTGTAAAAACCTAAATGGGTGCTCGCAAACACCACGTGTCTCCCGGCCTGTGCGTCGCGAGCTAAACGTGGCATAGTCGTCGCCAACATTGTGATCCACATTTGTCGAAACAAAGTATTTGTTGCTGCTGCGTTGGCAGTGGTGCACATGCACAAACACAACCTCGCATTCAGAAAACACTGCCCGCAAAGTAAAGAAATATATATTAGGCGACGTTTCAGGCAATGGCCCTTCTGTACAGCACGCCTCCCAGTTATGCGCTACGAAGGGCGATCGTTCTAAACGTCGCCTATTGTATAAATGCTTTTCTTTTCAGGCCAGTGTTATTGACGAATGCGTTGTGGTTTTTTCACATTTGCTTTTGGGTTAGGCCACGGCATAGTTTTATGGTAATTTTTAAAAATAATTTAACCCTCCACCACCCAAAAATATTTTTCTCATGTGGGGGGGAGGGGGGGGGGGGCGATTGTTGTGTCCGTGTGTGTGATTGTCACGAGTACGTGTGTGTAATTCTGTGTACACTTGCATAGTCACAAACGGAACACTGCATTCAACACAGCACACAATTGTGATCAATGACTGCAACCTAACGTTGGGGTTTCGAAGCCAATAATGATAATTGATGTTTGAGTAAGGCCTCGTCCAAAAATTAATCACGAATCATAATCATGCATTACATTCACCGAGACAGTCTTGAATGAGTCTTAACATTTGTGCAATGAGACGTGAAATATTTTGCGCGTGAGAGGGAGCCGGAAGTATCTGGAGAAAAGCCACCGATATAAGGGGATAACATTCACCCACAAACGGAACAGTGCTCATGTCCGTTGGCAACTCTACTCCGGTGGTGGAAATTCCACATTGCTATGGCAGGGCCCCATCTAAAAAATAGCAGCCACCGTTGATTTAACACAACGCGCTCTTTTTGTTTTAAATCTACTCTGGACGCAAGATGAGCCGAGTGGAGCCTTCCGATTTCACTCCGCCGAATGCGTATGCCAATCCACTGCTGGATGAGGGCCTCCCCATGCCGTGGTGGTTAACATGGGAGTAACCCCGGAGAGTTGAAAAGCAAGGAGATAATCACACAGCGGGTATCAGCGTCTACTTTAGGTCGTGGTGTAAAAACCAGAGTGTGAAATCTCATTACTTTAATATCAACATTGCGGGTGATTGTGGCGGCATGTTGGTGGCTGCAGGGATCACGTGAGCCCAACGCGGACCACGCGCGGATCTAAAAACATCGACGTGCGGCATCTGTGAGTTGAAGAGTTGACATTAATCGATTGTGGCCGTTAACAGCAGCGCTTCATGGACGAATCTCGAGGATGAGTCTCCCATCCACAGGGTGCCAGGTGCCTGGGAGGGGCAGTACAACAAGCGGGTTGCTGACCCGACCTTCGTATCGCATTTCCGACTGCTATCCACGTTTGGAGTGCGTGCCGTTCTCACGAGTATTTTCATTTAAACCCACTTTAAATGGCGATTACGAAGATATACGGAGTCCGTTGTCAGTCCACTGCTGGATGAAGGCCACAGGACCGGTTCAGACTCATTCATTCTTCGCTGAATGCATTGCGCTCACGTGACCCCAATATATCAGATATCGCTCGCCACTGATGTTAGCCGTGGCCGGAAATCGAATTCAGGATTGTCACATTCATGGCGCAGTGAGCTAAGCACTGCGCCACAACTCTATCCCCAGGCAATCACATGCAACGATTTGGAATTAACAGGCAACGCCCAAGTGTGATGTGGGGTTAAATATGACGCTGCGTGTGTGAACGCTGGCTTAATGAGAATTGAGAATGATCAGCCTCAGGCACTACTACCACTCGAGTACATGGTATGCCTATCCTTAATCATTCTAGACAGTAGGATGATGATTGTACCCTACATTCCGAGAATTATGAGGACGACGTGAGTGCGCATCGGGAGGACAAAATAAGGCGATGTGCAATTGGTGGGGTGCCAACAACATTTCTGGAACAGCATTTATCGGACTGGCGTGATTGTGAGAGCAGAGGGGTTTTCCGTGTGCCCGGAGCGGGTGAATCTTACCCCCAGCGAGGAGTTGAGCCACCAGGGTGGACACAAGCGCTGCGTACAGACACAGGCGCATGGCTCAGTCAGCAAAGTCCCACAGTTCCGAAGAGACGTCTGCACCAGCAGCAGCACCACCAACAACAGCACCGCCAGTACCGGCAGTAGCAGCAGCAGCAGCAGCACTACCAGCAGTGACAGCACAACCACCAGCAGCACGACTAGGAACCTGCAGTAGCAGCACCACCAACAGCAGCGGAGGCAACAGCACCGCTAGCACTGACAGCCGTAACAGCATCAGCTCCAACAACAATCACTACCAGCAGTAGCAGCACCACCACCACCACTAATAGCGGCACAAACAGCAGCTAGGAAGAGCTGCACCTGCAGCAGGAACAGCACCAAACGCGTAGCGAGCTCAGAGGCCGAGAGGGGAAGTGTGGTCTGAGCCATGTGGATGCGCGGCTGGGTTTATATACCCGAGTGAGAGCACGTGTTTGTGTGTGTGTGTGCGTGTTCCGTGGGGAGCGGTGGCGCAGTGGTTAGCGTGCTGCGCTACGAACACACAGCGACCCGAGTTTGATTCATGACCAATAAGAGTGGCAAATATATTGGAGTCGGTCCTCGTCCTCCCCTTGGTCGACTCAGCCTTAAATGAGTACCTGGTGCGGTGGGTAAATATCAGCACTGGGGAGACAAAGGCGGCCGAGCGTGGTCCTGGCCACACAACCCTCTCGTGTGCAGTTCCAGCCTTCATAGGTGCTCGCTAACAGCACTTGCCCCAACAGACTGTTAAAGGTTATACAGGGAATCTTTGTCTGTACATAAGTACATTCAAATTCACATGCAGACGAAAGCTGACATTTGGCACGAGTATTAATTATCAGATTAAAATGTAAATAATTAATTAACATTCTTGAAAGCAAAAATAACCAAAACTCAACAACAATCGTCAATAACACGGCCACTAACCCTTAAAAGAAGAAAATATTGACTAGGTGACGTTTGATGCATTGGTCCTTCTTCACACCACATAGAGAAGCCAAGAGGCAGAGTGCAAATAATAAACTACATATTTAAAACTATAAACTATCTTTTTATTTTACCAGGTAAGGCCCACTGAGCGCTACACAATATCTATTTTTGAGAAGCGACTTAAGAACAAATGACAGCTCAACGAAGTGGCTTATCATGTGGAAATCCACTCGACCACGCGGAGAAAGACACCGCAAACTCCACATATACAGCAGGCGTTAGGGTCGGGATCGAACTCACGATCTTCTGCATACCAGGCGAGGGAGTTAACATCTCGCCACCGCGGCGCTCAAATAACAAAGGCAGCTAAACAATTATTCATAATCATCAGCCATGGTCAATCCACTGATGGATGAGGGACTCCCCGCCCCGTTCCGGTTGTGGGAGTTATTTGACCATACTTCCCCACTCTTGTCAGCGTGAATTGCTGAAGGCAGGGAGCACAGAAGGACAATACAGTACACACAATTGCTTTTTATCTGCTCATCCACATGGCCTGTTTTGTGCGATGTGATCGCCCATCCAAGCACTATACAGGCTCAACCCTGCATGACACACACACACGTGTGTTCTGGACATCCGTGAAGAAGAGCTTCACAACTCATCGGATTCCTCCAGAATAAGTGAAAGGTCCATTCGCTCTGTCCCTCCCCCAGCCGCTTCGGGGTGGATTTCCACACATCTCTCTGTGTGTCTCTGTCAAATTTCTCACTTGACTTCTAATTTTAGCAATCTTTGGAGATCATAATCAACCAGGCTATGCGTTAACTGTATTCTAGCCGACTCTCTGTGTTGCATTGCATTACATTTCCAAGAGATTTGCTCAATTTTGTTTTCTCAAACTATTTCTCTCTCTAAAATTTACCCGGCTCTCATAGGGCCATTCGATCTTATTTCCCTCGGTCGCTTCGGGGTGGATTCATTGACATGCTAATTTCTCTGCTCCAGCAGCTGCCCCAGCAGACCCACCTCCCTCTCTGCCCCCCCCCCTCTCTCTATTTAAGACCTCGACACAGAGGCATTGGGTCTCTGTGTGTCTATGTTGTGCGTCTCTCTCTCTCTGTGTGGCTCTGTGTTGTCTCTCTCTGTGTGTTTATGTTGTGTGTCTCTCTCTGTGTGTCTTTGTTGTGTGTCTCTCTCTCTGTGTTTCTGTGTTCTCTCTCTCTGTGTGTCTCTGTGTTGTCTCTCTCTGTGTGTCTATGTTGTCTCTCTCTGTGTGTCTATGTTGTGTCTTTCTCTCTCTGTGTCTCTGTGTTATCTCTCTGTCTGTGTCTATGTTGTGTATCTCTCTCTGTGTCTCTGTGTTGCCTCTCTCTGTGTGTCTATGTTGTTTGTCTCTCTCTCTCTGTGTCTCTGTGTTGTCTCTCTCTGCTTGTGTGTCTGTGTGTCTCCGTGTCTGTGTTTTGTCTCTCTCTCAAATATAGTTCTACCTGATGACGGTTGCTTGTGTTGCAATCGAAACGTCGTACTCTATTATTTAATTTATTTTATTTCTACGTAACTTTCCCGAAAGAACCAAAGCGCAAGACGTAAAGGTTCTGATTTTGACGTGTCCGTATCGAGCGGACACAAGTACAGTCGCATTTAGACCCAATCAAAAATCCCGCCGTGTTGTCAACTCGTGGGGCCAAGTGTTGTTATTGATCAACTACGAAGGCTCACACCTCTACATCCTGTACATACAGGCATATTTGCGTAGTGGCGTAACGCGCGCAGGGTTTGCAAACAGCAGTTGCATTATGTTCGGGGTTGCAGGCAGTGAGGTCACCTAAGAATCAGCAGGTGCAGGCGGGTGGCCTGGCTGACAGCAGACGGAGAGACGCCAGCAATTAGGGCAAGAGGCGGTGATTGGCTGTTTGCAAATGCAAACGCAGAGAAGGGGGCACGGAGGCGAGAGATAGTGGCGATAAGGGGGAGAACACGCATTGAATGAGCAGGGGGATAAAATAGGACCGTGTGAGGAAGAGGAGTTGAGTTGGTTGGAGTGAATTCAAGAGAAGCCCGGGACCCCGCTCTCCACACCTCGTCCTCACCAGCGGTGTTGGCTGATCCCCCGCTGGAGGCAAGGGCGAGGTTGGGGGAGTGAGGGTAGGCAAGCTAGCAGTGGAGAAGCTAGCAGAGTGCATAGTGAGAGGCTAGCAGTAGAGAAGCTGGCAGAGTGTATAGTGAGAGGCTAGCAGAGTGTATAGTGAGAGGCTAGCAGTGGAGAAGCTAGCAGAGTGCATAGTGAGAGGCTAGCAGTAGAGAAGCTGGCAGAGTGTATAGTGAGAGGCTAGCAGAGTGTATAGTGAGAGGCTAGCAGTGGAGAAGCTAGCGGAGTGTATAGTGAGAGGCTAGCAGTGGAGAAGCTAGCGGAGTGCATAGTGAGAGGCTAGCAGTAGAGAAGCTGGCAGAGTGTATAGTGAGAGGCTAGCAGAGTGTATAGTGAGAGGCTAGCAGTGGAGAAGCTAGCAGAGTGCATAGTGAGAGGCTAGCAGTAGAGAAGCTGGCAGAGTGTATAGTGAGAGGCTAGCAGAGTGTATAGTGAGAGGCTAGCAGTGGAGAAGCTAGCGGAGTGTATAGTGAGAGGCTAGCAGTGGAGAAGCTAGCGGAGTGCATAGTGAGAGGCTAGCAGTAGAGAAGCTGGCAGAGTGTATAGTGAGAGGCTAGCAGAGTGTATAGTGAGAGGCTAGCAGTGGAGAAGCTAGCGGAGTGTATAGTGAGAGGCTAGCAGTAGAGAAGCTGGCAGAGTGTATAGTAAGAGGCTAGCGGAGTGCATAGTGAGAGGCTAGCAGTGGAGAAGCTAGCGGAGTGTATAGTGAGAGGCTAGCAGAGTGTATAGTGAGAGGCTAGCAGTGGAGAAGCTAGCAGAGTGTATATAGTGAGAGGCTAGCAGTGGAGAAGCTAGCAGAGTGTATAGTGAGAGGCTAGCAGTGGAGAAGCTAGCAGAGTGCATAGTGAGAGGCTAGCAGTATAGAAGCTAGCAGAGTGTATAGTGAGAGGCTAGCAGAGTGTATAGTGAGAGGCTAGCAGTGGAGAAGCTAGCAGAGTGTATATAGTGAGAGGCTAGCAGTGGAGAAGCTAGCGGAGTGTATAGTGAGAGGCTAGCAGTGGAGAAGCTAGCAGAGTGCATAGTGAGAGGCTAGCAGTAGAGAAGCTAGCAGAGTGTATAGTGAGAGGCTAGCAGAGTGTATAGTGAGAGGCTAGCAGTGGAGAAGCTAGCAGAGTGTATATAGTGAGAGGCTAGCAGTGGAGAAGCTAGCGGAGTGTATAGTGAGAGGCTAGCAGTGGAGAAGCTAGCAGAGTGCATAGTGAGAGGCTAGCAGTAGAGAAGCTAGCAGAGTGTATAGTGAGAGGCTAGCAGAGTGTATAGTGAGAGGCTAGCAGTAGAGAAGCTAGCGGAGTGTATAGTGAGAGGCTAGCAGTGGAGAAGCTAGCAGAGTGCATAGTGAGAGGCTAGCAGTGGAGAAGCTAGCGGAGTGTATAGTGAGAGGCTAGCAGAGTGTATAGTGAGAGGCTAGCAGTGGAGAAGCTAGCAGAGTGTATATAGTGAGAGGCTAGCAGTGGAGAAGCTAGCGGAGTGTATAGTGAGAGGCTAGCAGTGGAGAAGCTAGCGGAGTGTATAGTGAGAGGCTAGCAGTGGAGAAGGTAGCGGAGTGTTTAGTGAGAGGCTAGCAGTGGAGAAGCTAGCGGAGTGTATAGTGAGAGGCTAGCAGTGGAGAAGCCAGGAGAGGGGCAACGTAAGGGGCTAGCGGAGCGAGAAAGAGAGCGAGTGGAGCGTGGCCGACGAGCCGGTACGAGTGGAGGAGTTGCGACGGAGACGCGTGGTGCTGAACGCGATGAGTTCTGTACGAATAAAGTGACATTGGAGAAAAGAAGAAGAAGTTGTCCGTGTGAAATAACACCACGACGTTTGCACAACGACAAAGATCCCCCCACACCCCACCAGTTTCTCATAGTGAGTGTATATATATCATCAAGTCATCACGACTCGCATCATCGCCACGTTGTGTCATGCCCGACCGCTGTCGTTTCCCAAGTGCTGAGGTTTCCATGCCGCACCCCGGGTACCCAATTAAGGCTCAGTTGACATAGGGGACGCCCAGGACCGGTTTTGTTATCACTCGCTACCGATGTTAGCTGCGGGCGGTAGTTAGTCGCGCTGTTCCCTAACTACTGCGCCACCGCTCCCCATGAGTCCTATATGACCTCCTGCAAAGCCGTAACAGACTGTAAGGGCAAGTGCTGTTCGCGAGCACCTATGAACGGCTGGCATGGTATGCGAGGGGGTGGGTGGGCAGCATTAAACCCGGCCGCCTTTGTCTCTCCAGGACTGGTGCAGGATATTCCGTCACTGATGCTGTCCGTGAGCGGGAATCGAACTCGGGTCGCCGAGTTCGCAGCGCAGAGCGCTAACCGCTGGCTCCACCGCTCCCCACGTCCATGCGGACACACACACAAGCACAACGCCGCACACACACACACACAGGCACAATGTCGCACACACACACGCGTCCCTGGGCTGCACATTGTGTGCCATTGTGTGCCGGCATCAGCGTTCTAATGTGTTAAAATTGGAAAATTACTCCGCAAATGACTCAAGTTTGGGATTACCCGCAAAGCCATCGTCACCCCCCTACTGGCAGACGAATGGCCCGGGTCGCTCTAGCAAATAGCGACTCCTCTTTTGTCGATTAAACTAAACTTAAACTGAACATATACGTGCAATCACATGCGTTATTGCACACAGACAAAAGGCAAAGATCCCCCCTTAGAGCCTGCAACAGACTGCAGGGGCAAGTGCTGTTAGCGAGCACCTCTGAAGGCCGGAACGGCACACGAAGGGGTGGGTGGCCAGCACCACGCCCGGCCGCCTTTGTCTCCCTAGTGGCAATGTTTACACATTGCACCAGGTATTAATATGAGACTGAGTCGACCTAGGGGAGGCCCAGGACCGGTTCAGATAGTCGTCACTGCTTTTGACCGTGAGCGGGAATACGAACTCGCGACGCCAGGTTCGCAGCTGCAGCGCAGCGCCCTAACCGTTACACTACCGCTCCCCAAGGTTACACACACACACTGCGATGGAGAGAGGGAGCGTGCGTATCTGTCATATACAAGGTCTCAGGTACATTTCATCTGAGATGTTTTCACAGCTGCATGAATGCGTGGCTGTGGTGTGTGTGTGAGAGTTTGTGCATATATGCTGGGAAGCAGTGGCGCAATGGTTAGCGCGCACGGAACCACATACCCGGCCTCCTGAGTTCGATTCCCGCTCACGGCCAACATTAGCGGCGAGTGATGAACTAATCCGGTCCCCCGAGGTTTGTAAGCATCAACACTGGGGAGACAAAGGCGGACCGGGCGCTGTGTTATAGCTACCCAGCGTGTGCCGTGTCAGCCTTCTTCGTAAGGTGCTCGTCCATGTTAGAGGCTATACGGGGGGATCCTTGTCTTTGTACGGATGTATACTCTTAGTTCTTTCGGTAAAGTCACGTAGGTAAAAAATGAAATTAAAATTAATTAAAATAAAATAATAATAAAATAATCATTTTTTACCTACGTGACTTTACCGAAAGAACTAAGAGTATGAATCCTTGCAGTCACGAAAGCTTCAAATCTAGAATTTGTACGGATGTGTCCGTTCGCCCCGTGGGTGTACACATATGTGCCTCCGTATATGCCTCCAGGGCACACGTGTCTCTCGCGTGTGCTGTACCTGCGCGGAGGGAGCGTGGAGGAATGCGCGCGAGTGCCTGGGAGTCGGTGCGGGGCGTCCTCGTGGCGACTCAACACGTCCCATTCATGGCCCCCGGTGTTTGCCTCCTTATTCACAGCAGCAGCAGCAGCGATTTGCCTGTGCGAACCCCCTATTAATTACACGCGTTTCCAGGAATTAGTGACTCCTGTTTCGGAATGGCACCCGGAGAATATTGTTTATTTTTGTGAACGTAAAATATTTTTTTCGAACTCACTCAAAATTCATTTCATTTTCACGGAGTGGCGGCCGAGGATTTGTTACGCACGTCTGAAAAGTCGACCGCCGAGGAGATGAAGCGATAGAATCAGTTCGTGCAGGGGCTGGGTGGATTGTTGATGATAGGTGGATTGTTGGTGCTGGGTGGATTGCAGGTGCTGGGTGGAAATAACGTGTTTGTTTTCTACAAGAGTGTTGTAGTTTGGGCTTGCTATCGGGCGATGGCACGGCCCAGTAGTGGGTAGCGCGTTCGTTCGTTGCAGAGGTTTTGTGGTTTGAATCCGGAAGGCCGCTGTGGTTAATACTGTGGGCGGATTGACAAATGAAAAAGACTCGTGAGACTGAGTGAGGCTTTGCTTGGTAAAAATAAAGCGTAGTAAAGAATAATATGTAGTCTCAGAAAATAAGCAATTATATTCTTGTGCAATGCAATATGTTCACGAGCTAAATGCCAATGTCGAGGTCTGCTCGCCAGGAGAGGACTTCAGTAGAGGTTTGCTTGGTGTGTGTCTCGCTCGGCGTGTCTTTGTGTGTGTGTCTCTCTCTCTGCATGTGTGTCTGCCAACGCTGTTCCCGTGTCTGTGTTTTATCATTCATTCTTACCTGATGATGGCTGCTTGTGTTGCGACCGAAACGTCGTATTCTATTATTATTTTATTTTCTACGTGACTTTACCGCAGTCACGAAAGCTTCGAATCTAGTGAGTGTAGTTTGTGTTGTCCCTCTTCCGTTGAAAGATCGTAGGGACTACAGCGGGTTACTATGCGGGCCACAGTTTAAGTTGCATGGCCGGAGTCATCTTGGACCCCGAGAAACCACCACGTGCAACAGCGCTGTGATCAGACTCGGCGCGCGCTCTTCCAGGCTGCGTTGCTCAGGAACGCAAAGCGATTTCTTATTTCGCTTGCCCGTTCACAAGTCCACTACGGATGCCCGCAAACTCAATTGTTTTTTTTTATGTAAAGCAGAGTATAACAGTTGAATATGTATATATGTAAAACACACACACACACTTAGTGTGCTTGAATTAGTATCAAAACATCACCAAATTAGAGTCGAAACATATTGAGACGGGGTTTTCGTCAGATCGATGGTACTGAGATGGAACGTAACGCTTCATATTCCCGGTGGTAGTGATGCGCATTGCACGAAGGTTCAAGGCGCACAGAACTCTCGTCTCATCCCACTCAGAACATTCGCCACATTCAACACTGAAACGTATTCTCATCGAATACGGAAACCCTTGACTCATCCAATACCACATCCTTATCTCATTCAACATGAACCGCTTATCTTGTTAGGGGCCGTCCATAAATGACGTCACGCGATTTTGGACGATTTTTTGACCCCCTCGTCACACGGCGTCACAAAAAGTCAGACCCCCCCTCAAATATGACGTCACAAAGCTCTGCCCCCCCCAAAAAAAAAAACATGCTTCAAATCGCTTTAAACTATTGTCATTGTAGTACGTATTTAATGTGGCGCTGCACTCTGATGTTGTAGGAGAAAACATTTATCAAAAAGTATATTTAATTAAGTAGAACGTGTTGTCTATATCTATTAAAAGTTTCGCATTTTTACGTGGCGTCACATTTCTCAAACCCCCCCCCCCTCGTCACACATCGTCACAAATGTCTGACCCCCCCCTCCCCAGGTGAGTGACGTCATTTATGGACGGCCCCTTAACGCTCATCGGTTACGCGGAGACGCGGAAACTCGGGATGAGCTGCGCTTAAGTTGGGGGGGCGGTGGTGGTGGTGGGTGAGAGAGGGGGGCATCGGCTGAAGCGGTCGTCTTGGTGGCGAGCAGGGCTCGGAGCTCGTGGGTGAGGGGTAGCTTGTACTGCGGTTCGCAGGGCGAGGGTGCGGGGTGCAGGCCGGATCCTCTGCGCTGCACGTGGGGGTGGTGGGTGGCTTCGTGAGCGGTCCTCCTCGTGGCCGTGATGAACATGACGAGGTCCTCGAACGCCAGCGTGTCCCCCTGCAAGAGTCGACACGCGATTTGGGGATCGCGAGCAAAGGGCGGCCGGCTCGGGGTCACTGTGGCTGAGTCATTGATACATCGGGATCGATGGGTTTGCTGGGAACGATGCGTCGACTGATTGGTGGGCACCGCAATTGTTGATCCGGACACTCACAGCGCACGCATCGCATTGTGGGTGTAAGGATCACATCATTACAAATTAAGTGATAATGATCTAAGTTATATGTGCACACAAAAATAATCACCCACAATAGTTAGAAAAACGGGATGAATAAGAGAAAAAAGACGGAGAATAAAAAAAAGAAAGATCGATTTTTTAAAATATTTAATTTAATTACTGGGGTTTGACAGGGGACACGTTTCTTGGTTTGATGTAATGACAGCTACATCCAAATACGCAGTGCCATTGAACCCTACCCGTACAGTAGAGCAACATCCACTCTCGTACTGCTCCCACATCTACGCTGCACGAACCCGCACTGGCCAGCGTGCCCCAGTGCGGTCAAATAACCTTCCATGACCCTCACACGGGGGTGGGTGGTAGGGGGGGGGGGGGCAGGAGGCCCTCATCCAGCAGTGGATTGTTTCTTCTTGTTACACATAGGGCTGCGCATGTGCACCTGCGCGAACTTGCACCGCGTTCGAATGTGCGCGCAGCGCTTCTCCCGTGAGCTCACCGAGTACTTGAGGCATCCCTCGCAGAGCTCCCGGATGCCCTCGCGGATGTCGCGGTCACTCATCGCGCTCAGCAGCCCCAAGCGGCGCCCTCGCAGCACGCCGAGCCAGCCGCTCTGCAAGGGACCGCGGCCACGACGAGAATCCGCGACAGAGCGTCGGAATTAGACCGCACGCCGCTCGACAGAGAGCCCAGGCATACACAGAGACCCACAGACTTACATAGAGACCCACAGACTTACACAGAGACCCACAGACATACATAGAGACCCACAGACTTACATAGAGACCCACAGACTTACATAGAGACCCACAGACTTACATAGAGACCCACAGACTTACACAGAGACCCACAGACATACATAGAGACCCACAGACTTACATAGAGACCCACAGACTTACATAGAGACCCACAGACTTACATAGAAACCCACAGACTCACATAGAGACCCACAGACTTATATAGAGACCCACAGACTTACACAGAGACCCACAGACTTACACAGAGACCCACATACTTACATAGAGACCCACAGACTTACACAGAGACCCACATACTTACATAGAGACCCACAGACTTACATAGAGACCCACAGACTTACATAGAGACCCGCAGAATTACATAGAGACCCATAGAATCACATAGAGACCCACAGATTTACATAGAGACCCACAGACTCACATAGAGACCCACATACATACATAGAGATGCACAGACTTACATAGAGACCCACAGACCATAGAGACCCACAGACTTACATAGAGACCCACAGACTTACACAGAGACCCACATACTTACATAGAGACCCACATACTTACATAGAGACCCACAGACTTACATAGAGACCCACAGACTTACATAGAGACCCACAGACTTACATAGAGACCCTCAGACTTACATAGAGACCCACAGACTTACATAGAGACCAACAGACTTACATAGAGACCCACAGACCATAGAGACCCACAGACTTACATAGAAACCCACAGACTTACATAGAGACCCACAAACTTACATAGAGACCCGCAGAATTACATAGAGACCCACAGGCTTACATACAGACCCACAGACTTACATAGAGACCCGCATAATTACATAGAGACCCACAGACTTACATAGAGACCCACAGACTTACATAGAGACCCACAGACTTACATATAGACCAACAGACTTACATAGAGATCAACAGACTTACATAGAGACCCACAGGCTTACATAGAGACCCACAGACTTACATAGAGACCCGCAGAATTACATAGAGACCCACAGACTTACATAGAGACCCACAGACTTACATAGAGACCCACAGACTTACATAGAGACCCACAGACTTACATAGAGACCCACATACTTACATAGAGACCCACAGACTTACATAGAGACCCACAGACTTACACAGAGACCCACATACTTACACAGAGACCCACAGACTTACATAGAGACCCACAGACTTACATAGAGACCCACAGACTTACATAGAGACCCACAGACTTACATAGAGACCCACAGGCTTACATAGAGACCCGCAGACTACATAGAGACCCGCAGAATTACATAGAGACCCACAGACTTACATAGAGACCCACAGACTTACATAGAGACCCACAGACTTACATAGAGACCCACAGACTTACATAGAGACCCGCAGAATTACATAGAGACCCATAGAATCACATAGAGACCCACAGACTTACATAGAGACCCACAGACTCACATAGAGACCCACATACATACATAGAGACGCACAGACTTACATAGAGACCCACACACCATAGAGACCCACAGACTTACATAGAGACGCACAGACTTACACAGAGACCCACATACTTACATAGAGACCCACAGACTAACATAGAGACCCACAGACTTACATAGAGACCCACAGACTTACATAGAGACCCACAGACTTACATAGAGACCCGCAGAATTACATAGAGACCCATAGAATCACATAGAGACCCACAGACTTACATAGAGACCCACAGACTCACATAGAGACCCACATACATACATAGAGAGACTTACATAGAGACCCACAGACTTACATAGAGACCCACAGACTTACATAGAGACCCACAGACTTACATAGAGACCCACAGGCTTACATAGAGACCCACATACATACATAGAGACCCACAGACTTACATAGAGACCCACAGACTTACATAGAGACCCACAGACTTACATAGAGACCCACAGACTTACATAGAGACCCACAGACTTACATAGAGACCCGCAGAATTACATAGAGACCCACAGACTTACATAGAGACCCACAGACTTACATAGAGACCCACAGACTTACATAGAGACCCGTAGAATCACATAGAGACCCACAGACTTACATAGAGACCCACAGACTTACATAGAGACCCACAGACTTACATAGAGACCCACAGACTTACATAGAGACCCACAGACTTACATAGAGACCCGCAGAATTACATAGAGACCCGTAGAATCACATAGAGACCCACAGACTTACATAGAGACCCACAGACTCACATAGAGACCCATAGACTTACATAGAGACCCACAGATTTACATAGATATCCACAGACTTACATAGCGACCCACAGACTTACATAGAGACCCACAGACTTACATAGAGACCCACATACTTACATAGAGACGCACAGACTCACATAGAGACCCACAGACTTACATAGAGACCCACAGACTTACATAGAGACCCACAGACTTACATAGAGACCCACAGACTTACATAGAGACCCATTGCCTTAGAGACTTAAGAGATCCATACACGCACATTAAGTGCAATGTGGATTTGTACAGGGTCGAAATGCGACTGCGTCTTAAAGATGCTGTAGAGCAACAGTCGGCATAGTTATCCAATAGCAAGAAGCAGTCATGGGCAGATGAAAAATAAAAGGCTTCGAGCCGGGACTTGAAGAACCCCTGGATCAGACGCAGAGGTCACCTTTGAGACCGTGATGGGAATTCGCGCCACGTCCCACTCAACATCGGCCCCCACGTCTTTCAGGCAGCTGATTATTTTCTGTAAAGAGCGGAAAAAAGGTGAACATCAAAACAGACGCGAAGATAAATGACACCTTATCATCGTCGTCGCCACAGTCAGCCTCGATCATTCCACTTCTCGTTAAAGGCCTCCCCAAGGCCTCGTCATGCCTCACGGTAACAATCCACCAGAGTCCATGGCTTATTGGTCAATTGCTCTTCACTTATTATCTGCCGCGTGTGTGCTGGCGACTTGCTGCCTCTTGCCACTCGCACCTTTGTATCCATCTTGATCTCGGCCTTCCCCGTCTACCATTTCCCCCAATCGCCGTGGCCAATGCTCGTGCTGGAGGGCCTTGGTGGTGCGTTCGTCGTGTGGGTCCTCACCAGCGATTCACTGACGGGTCTCTCCGGGTCGGCGCACCCTGGACACCACGCCCGGTATCACTCCTGCTGTGACCGTGGCTACTAGTCACGGTGCCCATGCGAGTGCACTGGCGGCGCTAAAAGTATCCACCAGGCAGCCCTGGATAATGCTGCGGGTGTGTTAACCATTGCAAAAAAGAAACACGCACCGTCAGCTTCACAGTGGACGTTAAAGATCCCGGGATGTCATTCGAAACAGAGTCGGCCCTCGTGTGCTGAAGTCACGGTCCAAATTTGACATTTTTTTAAAAATGACTTAATTTGTAAACGCATCACAATCGTCGCCCCCCCCCCCCTCACCTGCGAAAAAACGTATCAGGACCCTCCTATTGTCTTGAGACTCGGCGAGGCATTTTGCCGGGTATGAAAGCGTCATGAATAATCATAGACATCAACACGATAATCATAATACAAATTCCGTGAGACGCGAGGGCTCACGGTGCAGGAGGCCTCCTCCGGGGCGTGAAGGCGGCGGCGCGCGGCGCTGAACAGCGGCAGAGAGCAGACCCCGTGGGGGCGCCGCACCACCAGCAGCCTCCCGCCGGCGGGCAGCGAGGACAACACGCGGGCTAGAGTCGCCTCCGAGGGGCTCTGTGGGGGCGAAGCGAGCACGGCCGCTTTACCATCATCACCATTGACGCCTTCATCATCATGGTCACCATCATCGTGATCCGCAGCAGCGGGCATCATTGTTATCATCATCGTCACCATCATCGTGATCCGCATCAGCGGGCATCATTGTTATCATCATCGTCACCATCATCGTGATCAGCAGCAGCGGGCATCATCGTTACCATCATCATCATCGTCGTCGTGATTAGCAGCATCATTGTTTTCATCATCATCATCATTAGCATTGTCACCATCATCATCGTGATCAGCGGCAGCATCATCGTTATCATCATCATCGTCGTGATCAGCGGTATTAGAATCATCAGCAGACCCATCGTCATGATCATCATCATCATCATTATCAGCGGTAGTAGTAGCGTCATAACCTGCAGAAAACAGCATCACCATCATCCTCATGATAATTGTGATTATCAGTAGCAGAATTGCCGCCATCGTGATCAGTGGTATTATCATCATGATCATAATCAGGAGTCAGCAAACCAATATAACAATGAGCCATTTTTGTCGAATTCGGAACAAACTCAATCCTTCAAGAGCCGCAATGCACGTGAGTACATTCGTACATACACCACGTGACGACGCAGTCCGCAAAGAGCCGCATCCGGAGGCGCAGGTTGCCGACCCCTGATCATGATTATCAGGAGCACCAAAATCATCATCATCATCATCTGCAGCGGCAGCAGCGACAGGACCATCGTCTGCAGTAGCATCATCTCTGATCACCTCTGTACCCTAACCAGTGGCGCAGCTGGCGAGTGTGCAGGCGATCAAGCTGCACCGGGGCCAATCGAGCTGGAGGGGCCGTGCGCGCCGAGATAAGGGGGGGGGGAGGAGAGGGCCCATCGGCTCCCTTGCGCCAGGGCCCTTTCCCAGCCACACCACCCAGTGGCCTCAACCCTCACCTCTCGACCCTTCCCCTCACCTGCAGGCTTCCCTCCTCCTCCCCTCCCCCCGTGTCCAGCATCATGACGAGCGCGCGGTCGGGGCCTCGCATCGCGCCGCGGGCTGCCCCCGTCTCCCCGGGGCCCCAGGGCCGCGGCGGGGAGTGCAGGCAGCCGAGTCCGACGAGGGCCCGAGCCACATGCGGCTCGTACGGCTCGCAGAGCACCCCGTGGTGCGGCTCCACCTCCAGGTGCCTCGCGATGATCTCCACCAGCCTGTCCGCGCCATCGACAGCGTCGTCGACGTCGTCGTCATTGTCATCGTCACTGTCAGCCGAGATCGAGCATGGTCTGGCGGAAAATCAAGCCATCGTGCTTCTGCGCACGAAATGGATGATGTCGTCGTCGGTCGATATCCGCGGTGGAAGTTTCGAACCTTTAGCTGCTACTCCGTTTGTTAGTGTCGACCACTGGCCATTCAAACCATTCTAGCCGTGATTGTCATGCGCAAGCTCACTTACTTTAATTCACGGTCAAAAGTATGTCCCATATCTTGCTTGCGTTATATAATCCACGCGTTTCCACGTCTGTCTCTGTAATTCCAAGCACGCATCGCCCTATATATCCTTGCATATTTTCAGCTTTTAGATTTTCTTTCTCAATGTCCATATGTCTGATCCATATATCACAGCATGTTAAATCAAATATTGAATAAATAAAATGGAACAAATGATGAAGAGTGAAGACGAAGCGTGAATATGTGCATCTTATTACAACTCAGAAACTCCACGGACAAGAGTCTAGGCTCGGCGCTCCAGGGTCATCAGAGCTACTGTGAAACATTGAAACATTGAAACACGCTCGCGTAGGACGCGTCGCTACAAGGGATGATGGCCGGTGGTCGAGACCAAAAATGAAGTGGTAGCCCCAAAGGATGTGAAAGCCATCCGAGAGGACCTCCACTGCGGAGGTGAGAGCTATGATATCGTCTCGCGTGCGTGGACTCTATGGATCTCTGAGCAGGTGTGCAGGATCAATCAATCGATCTATCTAGGCTGTGGCATCGGGGAATTCTGAACAAAATAATAATAATGACGGCGAGGAACATACCTGTCGAGGTACGCGTCGCCGAATGCGTGATGACCCTTCCCCTCCGTGGGGGCGGCTGCACCGTCCATGGGGTACGGGACACAGACGCGGCCTCCTAGAGACACAGACACGGCCTCCTCCTCCTCCTTGAGACACAGACACGGGCTCCTCCTTGAGACACAGACACGGCCTCCTCTTCCTTGAGACACAGACGCGGCCTCCTCCTCCTCCTTGAGACACAGACACGGGCTCCTCCTTGAGACACAGACACGGGCTCCTCCTCCTCCTCGAGACACAGACGCGGCCTCCTCCTCCTTCTTGAGACACAGACACGGGCTCCTCCTTGAGACACAGACACGGGCTCCTCCTTGAGACACAGACGCGGGCTCCTCCTCCTCGACGCCGCTCAGCATGGAGCGCGTGGCAGCGGCATCCCCTGTCACCGGAGACGACTGCGTGGTCGTCATTAATTAGTTATCCAACTCGACAGGGGCTTTGTTCTCGCTTGATTGGTTTAGCCCAAAGGTAGTTCATACTGCCTGCTCGAGAAGTGAGCTCCTCGTCAACCTAACATGATCACGACAAAGGTACTTGTGAACATGTACAAGCCCTCCATTGTCAGTCCGTTGCTAGATGAAGGTCTCCCCCACGCCATCTCGGTCGTGGGAAACAACTTGACCATACTTCACCACGCTGACAATAGCAACAGTTGATCGCGGTGACCCCGTGGTTCATAATGCCCTGAGCTGTGAACCCGGCGACCTGGGATGATTTCAGGCCGCGAGTAAACGTCAGTGTCGAGTGTTTATCAGAACCGCTCCTGAACCACATCTTGACCCACTTCTAGAGCCAGCACGAACCAACGTGGTTAAGTATTGTTAAATGAATACTTCGACCGACGCAGGGTGAAAGGAGGCCTTCATCCAGCGGTGGATTGACAAAGGCTGTAACACATTACTATTATTATATCGTTACACTACCAGTCCAGCGAAATATTATTGATTCTCAAGAAGGAAGATAAACATCAAACATTGTAAAATGTTTGGCCAATTCCCGACTGAATATATTCATTGTTACAGTGTGCCTCTTGTCTGAAGACATCTAGTACTAATGTCTTGATGGCAGCAGAGACTACCAATTAAACATAAATAGCAAAAAACTAGAAAACACCATCTTATCACGGACACACGAATAAAATACACACAAACACAGGCGTCTTGTTCTAATGTCCCAGGCCTTCGTACCTGTAATTGAACCCAGCACAGACGCACCTTTGGATTCCGGCACACAAATGTGTAAGATTGGCGTGAGTAGCCAGGCAACCCGTGTATGTGAATCGAGCGAGCGAGCGAGAGCATGTGAGTGAGCGAGTGGGCGCTCTCTGGGTTTTGCCACTTGCTTGCTAAAGAGTGTGTGTTCAGGTGGGGCCTTGACTCGCGTTGGGCTATTGACATTTTGTGTCAAAAAACCCTCAACCACTTAGTTCTGGGCGTTGTTGAGTAATTGGTGCAACGGCAGGAGGCCAGTTCAGAAATCGTCGTTCGATTGGTAAATTAGCTTTATTAAATAAAGGTCGTTTGTTTTAACCGTGCGAGAATATGCTGGGCGTCTCCGGTCGTTCCTCATCGGGAAGCCTGGGTTTTATTTACAACCGAGTCGATGTGAACCGAAGCGTAAATCTTTTCTTAAAACGGTGCTTTTCGCAGGCCAAAATTACGATTCATAATTTCTTTTTGGGTTAGGCCACATGCTGATCTGGCAGGACCAGATCCAGGAAGGCAGAATACAATCCAGCAGCGGATAGATCAAGGAAGATAATTATGATGAACACAGCACAATTTGGCTTGTTATACAGCATCTAAATGTGACCGCATAATCGCAATTTGCTGCACAGAAACAGCGGGGAGTATTTATTTTGCACAGAGAAAGAGACAGTCAGTTGTAGACAGAAGGGAAATAAAAGTGGAGGAGGTTCTGAGCCGGGTCTTGATCAGGGACAGGGAGTTGACAACACGAATGGCTGGTGGGAAGGGAGTTCCAGACTATGGGGGGGGGGGGGGGGGGGGGACAGCAGAGGAGAATGGACATTGTGTTGTCACGCAGTGTGGGTGGGAGGTGCGCGCCAGTGTTTGAATTTTTTCAGACGGCATGGAGACCAGGCCAAGGCAAACATGACGCAATGGTTCGGGTGGTGGTGTGGACACGGCTGGCTGCGACCTGATGAGGGCATCACTCGCTCGGTCGCTCACATCCACCCAGGCAGCAAACAAACCGACAGCGCCCGCGGGGGTGGCTGTTCAAACAGCTGCTGGGACTGCACTTGGGGCTTGACTTTAAATAAACTAGACCGCGCTGTTTGAAGAGTGATGCACGCATTCAATTCAGCACGGTGGAGCTCACACATTAATTAGTTTACAGCCGCTTTGTCAATCAATTGCTGGATGAAGGCCCCCCCCCCCCGACTCCCCCCACATGTGCCACGGTGGTCGTGGGGGGTTTGATTGACGTTTCCTCACCACGCTGGTGAGCGTGGCGTGCGCGTCGGTGAATGTTTCGGCGGTCCAGGACCGGTTCACGTCGCATGTCAATACCGTCGGCCGTGGCCCAGAATCGAACTCGGCTTGCCGTGTCTATAGGGCAGTGTGTGCCAACAAAATGTGCTCCCACTGCACCCGGCAAAATCAGAGGAAAACCGGTCCAGAGTTTACGCGTCCGAACAAAATGCTGCCGATCAGTACGAGTCCGGTAGGGAAACTCCGACTAGCCGATGGGCTTAAATTAATGTAATTGACGCGTGGAGATGGGGAACGAGAGGGCCGGCAAACTGCGGAGTTGGAGTAATGAAATCGGCTCGTGTGCAGGTGGCAAGGCGGATTGTTGCATCGCAGAAGAGAGATGGCACCAGCTTGGATAGGCATCTCAACCAGGAGTGGATTGATCAAGGATGGCGATCACGACGAGAGAACGAAATCGAAAGGACTGTATACGTAAAGACTCTTTATCACGCGGCAGGGAGGTGGGTTGGGGGTGACGTTAAATTCCACCCATCATCGCTTCAGGGTCATCTAACAGGCCGATCAAGTCAAATACTTTTATTGCCAAATAAAATCGCGTCTTTAGCTTGCGTTCATGCCAAAAACCACGTGTCATTCTCTTTCTGTCTCTCAATGTAATTCCGAGGACGCACCTCTCCATGATTCTTTGCACGCTCTTCTGCTTTTTGTTCCACTCCCTTTCAAGTTGCCCACGTGTACGATCCGTGCGGTATGGCAGGCAGTACTTACACCTATCACAACCAAGTTGTTTAGTTCACCGAGCTCCGTTATCCCAATGTACACTCCAGCCTGCACTCGCCCGCGTCTACATTTCAACATAAATATGAAGATGTCGTTAAAAACCCGCCGCCACCCGACACCAGCCGACACAACCGAAACGGGAGGATTTCTCCACAACTCTGGCTGTGACCTGATGAAGCTGGTTGTCATTACCGGCGAAACGTCACGGTACTCGAATGGTAAATTTTGTTGTGGGGTTTACTCTCCAATGTACTCAACTAGTAACGAATTGGCACTTTTTGTTTACGCGACAACCATTACTAATTGGCTGTATCAGGTGGTGGCGGGTTTAACGACACATTTATACAGCGTGCTTCAAAAAAAGGTTAACATGTTTAGGGGACGATCGTTTTTCATGGAAAAATAACGGATAATAAACTGTAACATGATAACAAATGTGATGTTAATAGCTTCAAAAAGTCAAAGAGTCTCCACTTGTTCGTCATCGTTGTCAACGCGTGCCTGGAATCTTCTCCGGGTGGTCTCCAGAGCCCGGAGGCAGCATTACTTGTGGTGTTGTTGCAAATTATCAGCGGAAGTGTTCACGTTTTTTTGAAGCACCGTGTATTTACACGATCTCACCCGAAAAAACCCCCCTCCATTATGGATAATATTGCTCGCGAAAGCCTACGTGCTAAACACACCCTGCCGTGTTTTCCAATCGTGATCCCCTCCTACCCCGTCGAAAAAACCCTCGAAAAAATATCTTAAATTTGTTTAGCGACCGTATTGTACGTGACTTTAGTCTCGCTCGTATTCATCTTGAGTCACACTCTTGATTTAAACACAAAAGTAACGTTACGTGCCGATAACAGGCGGCCGTTGTAACAACCGATGGAAACGAACCACGGGAAATGATGCGAGAACTTAATAAAGAAGAGGTTTTTTTTTTTGGTAATCATGCAATCAAAGTTAAATTGGGAAAACAATGGGGCCCTCCAGCGTGGCCGTTTCGACAGATGTAACATTTGGAACGATGGAAGAAATTGGTATATGTGGCTCGACGTGTCTTTTTTTTGGGAGAGAACTCCACCCCCCTCCCCCCTTTCCAAATCCATTGTTGGTCTCCGAGGGCAGCAGCGTCTCTGCGTCTCCCAGCCAGGGTGAAGAGGGTAACACTATAAAATTACACGTCCGTCACTGCCCGGTGACAACGTGACTCACCGTCTCCGGGCGAAGAGGGTGACGACTTGTCGCCAACACGTGTGCCACTTTGTGTTGCTGGTTGGGGGGGGGACGCGGTTCGAACCCCTAGGCCGCCCTGGTCCTTGCCGAAAGTGTATTGGCCATGAAAACTGCTTATACAGTGTACGTTAAAGTGCCAATGGTGTTCTTTGAAAATGAGTAGGCCGTGCGTTCGCAGCGTCACAATTCACATTTGCGAAATTTGGAGAAAACAAATTACCCGCAAACTACTCGACTGGGAATCAATAGCAACATCCACCCGCTCGTCCGAAACTACACGCAGACGATGTCTGTGGAAAGTAGCGCCCTCGTGATGGCCTTGTGCCATCGGAATGGCGCGTATTCCAATGCACCGATGATCTGATAAGGCGACCGTGGAGTCGGAGATCGTCTGTGTGTGGGGGGCGACTGGTGCGGGCTGCAGGAGGATGAGGACCCCCCTGCCCCCCCCCCCCCCCCCCACTGCTGAGGATTCAGCCCCCCTCCTCCCTCCATCTAAATTCTTAAAACAAAACAAAACCGACGCTGTGTGGATGAAAGGGTTCCCCAGCACATTGCATCGTGTGTGGTCACCGCATCGCGCGCTTTAAGATGCCCGTTTACGGCCGTCTGGAACACTCTTCCATCCGATATTAGAAAGCAACTGGGAGCTATGCACTTCAATATTTAGATTGAAAACGTATTTCTTTAGCACTTATCTTTGTGTTTGCTTTCGTGTCTAGTTTGTTGTCCTTCCCCCGCACCTCCGGTTAGCACGATTGGCTACGTATGGTGTGAACGAAGTTTAACATACATACACACGTGTGGGGGGGGGGGGCGTCTTCTTCATCCTGCCGGGGATTGACGAATGGAAGTAAAAGACTATTGCCGTATTTGCTCGATTTGAGGACACTGTGGAAAATAAGACGCATCCAATCTTCTGTCTGGTGTCCATGAAGTGAAACGAGACTAGTCATACTCAACACACACACTCAACACACACACACTCAACACACACACACTCAACACACACACACTCAACGCACACACACTCAACGCACACACACTCAACGCACACACACTCAACGCACACACACTCAACACACACACACTCAACACACACACACTCAACACACACACACTCAACACACACACACTCAACACACACACTCAACACACACGCACACACACTCAACACACACACACTCAACACACACACACTCAACACACACACTCAACACACACACACGCACCTACCGGATATTCAGACGCGCTCCCAAACACTGCTTTAAAATACAGGAGTAGACATTTGCACAATAATCCGTAGAATACGGCATCATATTACATGTAATGTCAAACAAACAGTGGTCCCACGGTAAATTCCTCCACATCGTTAGTTAGCGTGAGCTCTGATGACCCCGGAGGCAAAACTGCGGTTGGATTCATGAGTCGTAGGGAATTTAAAAAAAAGAACGGCGCTTTTGAAATGCGACATCGTTTTTTGGTTGCCGCAGAGTCCAGCGGTCATCTTGACCGCAATCCTTGCAAGCGCTCGGCCGTTGCGCCATTATTCGTGCGAGAAGACTCGCAGAGTTCAATTGAGAGTTCAATTCACTTGAAAAAAAAAACTTCTATGAATTCCACAACAATCATGACACGTGAGCAAAGTCAACACGGCGAGTAGGGGAGGGCGTATCCACGTGACTCCCCAGGGGCATAAGCCACACACAATTAGGCAATAATGGCTGCACTGAACTGATGATGATGATGACACCGGTAGAGAGTAATCACTTTGGCTAATTGGCGCCTTAATTGATATGGCCACAGCGTTGAATCTTAGCGGGTCGGACGCATGACATACACGGCATGTTGATGTAATGCATGTGTGCAAGGCATCCTGGCAGGATCGAGGCTACGGTGAAAAGAGCATCTTTTGCTGGCTCGACATCACCTTCTGTGCGTGCAGAATTACTTTTAATCACCAATGTGTAGTGGGGTAAAACGGATTCCCATAGTGAATGGAGCACGAGGTAGTCGAGGGGAGTGTAACAGGGCGAGCGAACGAGACGCCGCTTTCGTATGGGAGGACGAATGGGCAACACTTGCAGGAGAGAGCGAGTGAGATGGCGAGAGGGAGGTAAGCGACATGCCAGACAGGTGTTTGGAATTTGCCTCCCTCCTCGCAAGGATGATAAAGTCCAGGCGAGGAAGAACCACAGGTGTTTGGCATCTCACCTGTGTGCACTGACCGGCATGCATCACAGCTGCTGGCAGGAAAACATCGCCGCAGGGCGCCTCGCGGCACCTGGCAGCACCCAGCCGAGCGTGTGGCACCAGCAGATGTGCGCACGAGTGTGTCTGCTCATTCTTCATCGAAGCCAGAAGCCCCCCCCCCTCCACTCCACTCCCCAAGGGGGACATCCATTTCGTGCGTACGCATGGAGGGGGGAGGGGGGGTTAACCCAAATGCGTACGCTTGCGTATGGGGGGTCTACTGACGATGTACGCATAGGAAACTGGGGGGGGGGGATGAAGCCTCGATCATAATTTGTCTACATTGGCCTTCAAATGAGTTTGATAGTCCGGCGGTGGACTGTTTTCTTAAGCACGTAAAATAGTATTAATCCTTGATCGTTTCTGCGTGGATTAAATATCGTCTGTTCTATAGGATTCGGGGGGGGGGTGCGTCAGGCGAATTTACGCAGGTGGGGGGGGGGGGGTGTAAAAAGTCCGCGTGCGTACAGGGAGGGGTCAAGTTTTGACAGATTTTTGCGGACGCACCTTAATGGATGGCCCCCAACCCCGTGAGTGCACGGGGTCGACTTCTCGCAGTTTCCGTCTCCATCCATCCACTTCTGTTCTGTCTCTTCCCCAGTGACATCGACTGCCCTTATACACAGAGACGCATTGGCATGCATACAGAGCCATAGACTCGCATACACTGCACGATCGAAATACATGCACGGAGAACCATATACTTCGAAAGAGACACATGAACTCAAAAGACATACATAGAGCCACGTAGGCAGAGACTTGTGTATTATTTCGAGCTTAAAGTCTCACATTTGCACGGGGTCAGCTGCTCGGATTTGCTCTCTCCATGCGCTTCTACTCCGTGCCTCTTCTCTCGTCGCATCCGCTGTCCCTCACACCTCGATCCACCGCATCCGTCCATCCCCCCCTCACTCTCCTCCCTACGCCTTCTGGCCTGTACCCGGTGGCATCTCCATAGCCCTTCTTATTGCATCTTCGATTAGCACGGTTGGCTACGTGCGGTGCCGAAAGAGGTTCAACATGCATCCATATCCGTTCTCTCTTCTCGAGAATATCAGTAACGCCTTCCAAAGTTCCCTCAAGAGATATTCCCAACAGCCATCTCGGAATTCTCATCTCTGTCCTTTAAAGGCCTCTTCCATTGTCACCTCTCCTCCGCCATGCCCACGCCTCTGCCCAACGTAACCGCGCTCTGGTCGCATCACGGTCCTCTGTATTTCCCCTTTCAATGTCACGGGCATATTTCTATCCCAATACAATTCCTGTAAACCTCGCCCTGTTTTTTTGCCATGTACACGGAAGTGGTGTCCACACCCAAACACACACAAATCAGGACCACTCCGAGGACATCAGTGGTGCACAGCGTGGTCAGCATGGGCGCAGGTGCAAGGAATTAAACGAGGCCCCCTCTGTACAATGCTGGGCATGCCGTTAAACTGCGTGCGGTGATAGTGTCACCTCCCCAACTGTCCTTCCCTCGTCATGACTCGAGAACCCTCGTACAAAGTGTGGGTGAAGAGGAGTGGGGGGGGGGGGGTTGGAAGAAGTTTGAGCCATGAATCTGCACTTGGGCAGAAAACTTGACGGATGCCCGACCAGGGTAAGTGGTGGCGCAGTGGATAGGACACTGCACTGTGAATCTCACAACTTGAGTTTGATTCCTGGCATCGGCTAACATTAGTGGTTAGTGACATCCGAATCAGCTGTGGGACTTCTCGAGGCCAGCTCAGCCTTAAATGGGTACCTGGGGCATCTCAAAGCATGGATCCATCTTTATGCGATCCAGCAACTGCACACCTTCATAATGAAAGCCCTTCAAAACGACACCTTGAACATGGCAGTCTGTCCCCTGGGAACAACTTAATATAAAAAAGTTAAATAATTTATATATGAAGATGCTTTTTCACGAAATTAGTCTATCGGTAGGTCACGTGTGGTGCGGCAAAACGTGGGTATTCCTACCTCTTTCAAGACACCTGGCCAGCAAGGAAGAAGTAGGCCAAGTACCATCTGTGGGAGCTCGCTACAGATGGGGCCATGCAATTACAGGTGCAGTTCAGCAATTGCTGCAACTGCGCCTTTACATACATTGAGAGCTGGAATCTCATGGGAGGATGGAATTGGGTGGTAAAAGGCGATTTTATAATAGCACTAACGACGTTAACGACGGCAACGGAAACGACGAGGTGTTGATTTTGCAGACGCCGATAAGAGAAGGGAGATCGGGCAAGATTCATCGGGCGCGGGGGAGGGAATGAAGCGTGACATTCCACGGGAGAGCGGCTGAGAATGACGACACGAACAAATAAAAATACCCGCAGTAAATTGTAAGTGGGAATGTGTAAATCAGGCTTGCGGGGACAAAGATTAGGATTCCTGAGTTTGGGGGGAGGGGGGGTGGGGAGAGGGGGGGGCGGTCACAGGTCACGAAAGCCATGCATCACTCGCGGACAGCTTCCTCACAAAGGGCCGCTCCCTTCATCGCTACCGCCAAGGGACACGGTCCATCCGTGCCACCTCCGGCCGTCTTCATCCAAGTCCCTTGGTAAGACGCGGCGGCTCGGCTTCAGTGGTGGCGATGGCCCGCTGGGGCCTCTCCCCCCCCGCCCCACGACGGAAATTGCTTTGCGGCGCCTTTCCTTTCGATTCATAAACTCCCGAGTGAGACGAGGGGAGAAATGTACAGGATGACGAGAGAGAGAGAGATGCAGTGATATGAGAGAAAGTTCGGATAAAAAGATATAGGTGGAATAAGATGAGAATAGAGAGAGAGATACAGATGAGACAGAACTGTCGTGAAACGAGAGAGATCGATGCAAGAGACAGAGAAGATGGAGACAGACAAAATGGAGATGCGAAAGATTAATTCACCTTTTTTTATTTACCTTTTATATTTTTAGAAGCTGAATTCGATGACATTTTGTAAATGTATCTTTTTTCTTTGCCACGAACCTACGACCCCTTGAGTGTGTGGGGTATTCCAAGGCTCTTGCTTAGTTTGTGTTCACGCCACCGCTATGGCAGCATTGGACCATCGGTCATTAGCGGATCGGTCAAAAAAACTCACCAATAACTAATATGGCATGAGCACGCCTTCATCCAGCAGTGGATTGACCAATGGCCTTGCATTACCATTCTGAGGAGGTTTGATTCATTCCAAAGCTCAGAGGCAATGCGTGTTAACTGCTCACGTAAAAACGAAGTTCGTATCGCAACAGAATACATTTGTAATGAAAATGTGAACATTCTGATGGCATGAAATCAGTCGACGCATCGTTCCCAGCAAACCCGTCGATCCGATGTATCAATGACCCGGCCACAGTGACCCCGAGCCGGCTGCGGCCCTCTCCGAGCCAGGCCGCCCTCGCGATCCCCAATCGCGTGTCGACTCTTGCAGGGGGACACGCTGGCCTTCGAGCACCTCGTCATGTTAATCACGGCCACGAGGAGGACCGCTCACGAAGCCATCCACCACCCCCACGTGCAGCGCAGAGGATCCGGCCTGCACCCCGCACCCTCGCCCTGCGAACCGCAGTACAAGCTACCCCTCACCCACGAGCTCCGAGCCCTGCTCGCCACCAAGACGACCGCTTCAGCCGATGCCCCCCTCTCTCACCCACCACCACCACCGCCCCCCCAACTTAAGCGCAGCTCATCCCGAGTATTCGCGTCTCCGCGTAACTGATGAGCGTTAACCAGTTCATATTGAATGAGATAGGGATGTGGTATTGGATGAGGCAAGGGTTTCCGTATTCGATGAGAAAATGTTTCAGTGTTGAATGTGGCGAATGTTCTGAGTCGGATGAGACGAGAGTTCTGTGTGCCTTGAACCTTCGTGCAATGCGCATCACTACGCATGACGTTCCATCTCAGTACCATTCTATCTGAAGAAAAAACCGCCACTTTTTTCAAATTTTCTTGCCGTGGGTTTCACACCCGATGATGATTGCTTGTGTTGCAATCGAAACGTCGTGAGAATTGTATTGTTTTATTTTTATTTTATTTTATTATTTTCTTTCTGTGTGACTTTACCGAAAGAACCAAGAATATGAATCCCTGCAGTCACGAAAGCTTTAAATGTACTGTGTTTACCTGGAGTTTAACCACGTCTCTGTCACAAGAGACGAATTTTATTAATGGGCCGTTGTCTTTTGATAAGGGAAATCCATCAATAAAAGTATAATCCTCATCAATATTATTTAGCCAAAAATACAGATTTAGAAAAACCTATATGGATGGCGGGGGGAGTGATATGACACTGACGCAATAGGGCAGAGCGACCGTCAAAAGGTTAGAGTTCAATGACATGGGTTGGTCAACCTTTGACCTTGGGGGAAATAAAAACTTTGCATGAAAACGCGCGCGCAGAGTTAACCAACTTCAGAATTCACCACAAAGCCCTTTGTGCCTCACAGCGCCACGGCGCTCAGTCAATCAGCAGATTGCCAACTCCGTCTTCAATTACAACATGGTTTTCCGTTGCTTTTCGCATCCCACGATCAAATCATCGGCCAACGACGCCCGACCTCAGCAGGGTTTGAACTTGGCGAGTGCTTTGCATGGGAGACCACCAGAGCGTGCCGGGTGTTAATAATACTGGAATGGTTACATTCAATATAGCGCCTTTCATCGATGATCTCAAAGCGCTGCACAAGACAAAGCAGCATCAAAATAACTCATCGGAAAAATATCACAATGAAAGAAATGCTGAAAGCTATTTTCTGGGAAAAAGCTCGGGTCACCCATCGACCGAAGCTTGGACCTGGGAACGCAGAGGCGACCTGCATCCTCAGATCTCAGAGACCTTGAGGGCATATATGGGTGCAGCATTATCCGGGTGTACGCTAGGGCAAGCAAGGTGGTTCAGAGCTTTATCAGTAGGCAAAAGCATGCATGTGGCTGAGAGGTGGCAAGGAGGTGATAGTACAGCAATGGGTTTAGTCCAAAAATATGATTCAAAGGATTGAATCTATCTGTGGATTGAAGCCATCTGTGTGGAGATTTGACTGTGTGTGTCATGGTTAGCCTGTACGGGCTCTCCGGTTTCTTCCCACGTGCTAAACATTAATGGAATTCATCTTCTTGGTTCTTTCGGTAAAGTCACGTAGAAGGGAAGTAATAAAATAATAAAAATAAAACATAACAAAATAATTCTCACGACGTTTCGGCCACAACGCAAGCAGCCGTCCTCAGGTGAAGAATGAAACACCACCAAGCTTGGAGCGTATATTTAAGCTGGGTCGCTCCAAGCTTGGTGGTGTTTCATTCTTCACCTGAGGACGTCTGCTTGCGTTGTGGCCGAAACGTCGTGAGAATTATTTTATTGTTTTATTTTTATTATTTTATTACTTCTCTTCTACGTGACTTTACCGAAAGAACCAAGAAGATGAATCCCTGCAGTCACGAAAGCTTTAAATCGAAAATTCATGGAATTGGTCAAACAACCCAATGCAGAGCATTCTCCTGAAAAGTATTCTGAAGGCTCAGCGTGGCATCCTGAGATAATCAAATGCATTATTAGTGCTGGTAGAGTGGTCGAGCAGCGGTTAGCTCAGTGCACTATGAACCCGTTCACCCGAGTTCAATTCCCGTCCATGATTAACATTAATGGTTAGGGGTATCTATGCCACTTTGGGCTCCCCCCCCACCCACCTTCACACGGATAAGAGCAGCGAAGAATGGTCTGGAATTAATTATTCACATTGCTAAAGTACACTTCATCCATAGATCCCAATGCGGCGTTTATGGTTATCCGGAAATAAACGGACCCAGGGTAAACGGCCAAAACTCGGGGGTGAAGGCGAATTTAATGAGGTGAGTTTTCAAGATGGGCTTAAATAGCTCTAACGACTCTGTCTTATACCAAAGACAAAGCGTTCCACAGCCTGGGAGCTGCACTGCAAAAAAGGCCGATCATCCCAGGAACAGAGCCTTGATCTCGGAGTACTTAGACTAAGGCGATACCGAGGTCTCTGGGACATCGTCGGAGAGTAAACATGGATGCAGTGCCTGCAAACCACGTGGGGGGCTAACCAACAATGATAATTTTACTATCGCTGCAGGTTTAGCGTGCTGTTGAAATAAACACACGGACACTTATCGCGCTCTTCAAAGACAAATATAATTATATTTTAGTTTTTAAAGGAAACATTTTGCTTATTGTTTATAAATAAGCATTAATCACAGCTCAAAGACATGGTTTACAAAAACAAATACTGAATACAATAAATACTTTAAGTATGTAAGTTAGCTTTATATACATTAACAGTTTTATAGCCTTTAAAAAAATACATCTCAGTGCAACATCACAGATAAGATGCAAAACATTTTCTTTTCTTTTTTAGCATTTTTCATATATAGACCCAAACTTGATTTCCAAAACGGTTACCAAAAAGCGGTGCACTTCCTGCTTCTCCTGCTGTATTAAACTTTGTATGCCCTGCCTGCAGCAGAGAAACCGCACTGACGAGAAATGCGCAGAGAGAACGTTGGGGTCTGTGCACCCTAAAAAGGTATGTACAATATTTTACAACGGACGCATGATTGTACTTGGTCATTTATACAAATATTTCCCGACGACAACAATAACGACGACGACAAAACAAAAAGTGACTCTTGCAGGATAAATGCCTTTCGTTGGGGAGAACGAAAATAACAAAACGTACCACTTTAACGCGGCCACTTAGTATCGATTTCGTGCAAGCGAGCTGAAAGAAGAGCGCCGGGTGCTGAGATTTTTCATAACGATACGAGATTTTTAAAAAAGAAACGCAACGACGATAACCCCTCCTGTCAGGGCGCCCCTTCCTCTCGCACGTCACGAGTTTCATCTCGGCTGGCGTCGGCAGCACCGTCGCCGGCACGGCTCTTGCTCGCCGCATTCACTGTCGCTGCCACCACTGCCGCCGGCTCCGGCCTCTCTTCTGCCCAAGTGCCGGTTGGCCCGGCCTGGTCGCTCGCCGCCGATTGCGTCTCCTCTTCCGTGCATGCGGCACGGCCGTAGTGCAACGTTTCTAAGTGCTGATTCGGGGACGGCTCCGTCGAGTTTTCCGCCGCGATCCCGGTATCCTGCTGCTGCTGCTGCTGATGCCGATAAAGATGCCGAAGATGATGATGATGATGTAGATGGGATTCGTGATGCTGATGAGTCTGTCCGGGCGTGGACTGCGCCGGCAGAAATCCCGCCGTCGAACAAAGACCGGCGAAGACGCTCGTCGCCACCCCCGGTGATGGTGGTGGAGGAGGAGGGGGCGGACCGCTCGCCGGCTGCTCCCCCGCCGCGCGGCTCCGCGCCAACGCCTCGGCTTGCTGCGACGGCGGCGGCGGCGGTGACTCCTCGGCACCGGCGAGCTGCGCACGCGGGAGGCCTGTGCTGGGTACTCCGCTCTGCGGGGCCTCGCCGCCCATTCCGCACGCGGCGCCGCGAGCAGGGGGCCCCGCCACACCCGTGTGGACCATGTGGATCCCGCCCACGGAAACTGTGCGGCACGGGGCCCAGGCCAGGCCCTGCGAGTGTAGGGGGAGGTGGCTGAGGAAGTTCTGCAGAGGCGCGGTTGATGCCGTTGCTGCCGTTGATGTCACCAGGAGCTGTGGCATCAACTCCTCCAATCCTTTGATGTTCCAGTCAGGAGTCATCACCTGCAAGAGTCGATGAATTAAATTTTTTTTGACTTAAAGCTTTCGTGACTGCAGGAATTCATGTTCTTTGGGTCTTTCGGTAAAGTCACGTACATAGGTTCAAAAAATGTTACAAAAAGCTACGACGTTTCGATCGCAACACGACCGCTTGTGTTTTGGCCACAAATGAATGCTCAACGAAGTGGCTTATTAGGACCCGGAGAGAGAAAGAACACGCAAAATTCCAAATACCCAACTGGCGTCAGGAATCGGGACCGAATCTATGACCTCCTGCATACCAGGCGAGGGAGATAACATCTCATCACAAAGCACAGGAATGGGATTGAGACAACGCTCACCATGGGTTCCTCCGTGTCGTCTCTCGCGCCCAGCTCGGGACCACGGGACGGCACCCGCGTGGGCAGGGTGAGCGCGATGACGCTCGCCGCCCTCCCGCCAAAGTCTCCGAACGTCCTCAGCGAGAACTGCAGGCCCTCGCTCGCCCCGCCATGTGAAAACCGCCGCGTCGCCTCCTCTTCCTCCTCGTCCTCCTCGTCTTCATCCTCCTCCTCGTCCTCCTCCTGCCCGTGGGCTCGCACGCTATCCTCCGATTCCACACGCGCGAGCCGTCCCCCGCGCCGAGCGGGAGCGGAGCGGAGCCTCTCGTCGCCCGGACCCATCCGCTCTCCGGAAACGGAACGGCTCGTTCCGGCCGAGCGGAGGGCGCGGGCGTCCGCGCCCACGAGCTCGACGACGACGCCGCCGCCTCCTCCCTCCTCGTCCTCCTCCTCGTCGTCGTCTTCGTTGTCAACGTCGTCGTCTTCTGCCCCCTCCGATTCCTCCACGTCGGAGAACTGGTGCACCTCCTCCCAGCACTGCAGCCGCTCCTCCTCGGCTCCTGCATGGGGAGTGGGTGCGTTTGGGAGGATGGGAACACGAGTTGGCTTGCATGAGAGCACGTGTATATCGACGGCCCTTAGGTTTTTCCCCCAGGAACCTTAGTTTGGCTCTAAGAGTCACCCGCACGGTAAATAAGACCGCTTCGCTCCAGTGCTCGGATGATAATATAACAATAACACCTTCATTATATATTGTGTCATTTATGCCAACAGCATTCCACAAATCCCATAAGAACCAAATCCCATACACGGGGGTTGGTTACGCACGGCACGAAATAAGCCCAACACACACATACATATGAAGCAAACTAAACCCCTACGACAAAGCAAAATGAAAAATGTATAAATAAATTAAGAAATCGTACCAAAAGATAAAGAACAAAGAAAAACAAGTTATTAAAACAAAGAATGTAGTCCTTTAGGTCACATCCCAGACCACAATCTCAACTTCCCAGCCGAGCCAGGAAATCTTCACAGGAGAGATCCCGACGCTGGTTTACAATCCAATCCTCCATGTACTCACCCCTGTCTACCTCGACCACACCCTCAACGTGTTTTACTCCCTCTGGTGTGCTCACCACTCCAGCGACCAATAACTTCTCACAAAACCCTCGTGTGCACATTGCCCACGAGAAGCCCACTCCCTCCCTTCAACAGATGTACACGAAAACAACACGCAAATACACAAAACAACAACTGCCACTCGCCGTGTTATTTTGTATACAGTACAACGCTAGTAATCCCACGTCGTGGCTTCAAGTGTCTGTGATGTCACCGTGGAGCTTATGCCAAGCTAGGTGCTCTTTGAGGCCACGGGAAGTGCCAGAAGTTCGCTGGCAGGAGCTTACGGGACAGGCCGATGTGCGCACGAGCACATGCAAGGGCAACTCGGTCACATGCAAACCAGCCTGCTACTGAAGGCAGATGTGGGATCGTAGTAGAACGGTACAACAATATATATTTTCTGCACCGTCCCCTGCTGCCCGCAATTTGAGACAGGGGGCACCCATGGATGGGATTTACCGATTGAGTGGCCCCAGTATCACATGACAGAAGGCAGTGTGCCAGAATCCATTGTTGTGTTGTAATTGTATGCTCCCTGTGTTCGAGACCTTCCCAAAGCCACACTCACCAGCGTGGTGAAGTATACATATAGTCAAATAACTCTCACAAATGACACGGCACCGGGAGGCCTCTCATCCAATAGTGAATTGACAAATAAGCTGTGCATTTAGTTTTTGCCGAACAGTTAATGTGTCGCACTGATGATCCTCAAACGTGATATCCTGAACGTGTACATTCAGGACCCACGATGCTAAGCAAGTCACTTGAACAAATGTTTACCCAACTTGGCTTTCTACGAAAACGTCTGGCCAGACAGTTCAGAGGTCAGAGCACTGAGCCGGCACTGAGCTGGCACCACTGAGATCCTGGGTTTGAATCCTGGTTCCAGCCACCCGTGATTAAACTGGGTTCTCAAGCATAGCAACTGATGGTCTCAAGACTGGTTACTAATTAGTGTACAACACGATAATAAATTCGGTTTTCCACAGAAATTGGTCCAAAATTACATCTCTGAGAATAAAAAAATTTATATCGGTTCAACCACAGTACAACAATCTCGTAGAATAGTGTGTGTGAAAGCGCAAACTCTACTTTAAAGGATAAAATAAGCACTTGAAGGATATATTTTACACTTCTGCGGCAATTATCTGACACACATGGGTCGCACTGCTCAGCGAGATATAAGACTAAATACTTCATCACACGACGTGGCATCAATAAGAGCAACTGCAATCAGCTGGGAAACTGGAAAAACATAGCAAAGAAAATGGACTAATTTAACTTTGCGGTTTGGTTTTTACGAACGCTGGAAGTCATCACATTGTCGACGGGTCTTGGGGCTGTGCAACGTCGCGCATCACGAGAGCAGGAGACATTAAAACATTTTCTCAAAACACAACTCCTCGCGCGCGGTGAATGGAACGAGGCATTCGGCGCCGCCTTCCCGAGACAAAACAGCGCGGCGTCAAAACAATTTACAGAAAATCATTTCGATTACTTCAATGTGAAGCGGTGCGAGCGGGCTTGCGCGCGTGGTAAAAACACACTCACGTGTTTCGCAGGGAGGAAAGGGTGCAGAGCCAATGTGGGGATGTGCAAAAAAACATATGCTTGACTCACTACGTCGCCTCCACATTTGGCAAGGCGTGTTTTTTTTTGGTTAGCCGAGTAAAGAAATGTAATGTCACAGGGTAGAGGGCTCTTTGTTTTCTTTCAAGTGAACGAGCGGTCCCTTTTGAAGGTGTAATGACTACAAAGCGGAACGCCGTGTTGTTTTGTACACAGCGCTCAAAATTTCCCGTAGCGGCTTCATCAACATCGTAACGTCGACAACATAGCACGCTCGCGAATCTCAAAAATGTACACATGGGTACGCCGCGTTCAAAACAGGCCTTTGATAGTTTTTACTTTATTTAAAATGTTAAGCGTATATATATTTAAACTCTTACCGACGTTTTCTGGAATGCAGATGAGTAGACGTAACTCTCTTGAGAGGTGGATGGGTGGCACGGGAGGTTACTAATGACCACCAGCGTTGCTGCTAAGATCGAGAGTATGCATCACTGGCGATAACCCCGACATTATGCAAACGCAGGAGATGTCTCAACCTGGTCACTTAAGTCTGCATAAAAATATTATGTGATATGATATTTGCACAGAAACTCAATTGCATCTGATGGATAATTTAAATCGAAACGCAAAATAATAATCCTCGCCAGTACAGCCTAAACCTCGTGGTTGTGAGCTAGACCATTGAAGGCTTTCACACAAAGGTGTATGTGGGGTTAATTTAGCCACACATCAGTTTGTCTTGGGCACTAAGTGGGACCGTGACAGTGATCGTCTTATCAAATAACTGATTCCCCACGAAAGGAATTGGGAATTTCAATTTCTGTCAGAGGGCAGGCAACACGGATGAGCACCACCCAATGCTATCTTGAGCAGGGAGACAGATATTTTGAGATTGGTTTTCAATCGAGGTGGTTGGCACTGATGAATATCCCTGGTCCGAGTGTGGGAGTCAGCTGCCTGTGTGATTAAACTGGGTTCTCAAGTGTCGTGAGTTGCTGATCTCAGCCTGGGCACCAATGACAGCACAAAAACCAATGAGATTTAAATTGAGTTTTTCACCTAAGTCACCAAAAATTGTCAACTCTGGGAGTACGAATATTTGAGTTTGATTGCCATCTGACGAGGGCTTATTTTTAGCAGTGCAGGTGGAGAAGTTTATCGATGCTATTAATGCCAATAGCATAATAAAAAATATATTAAATCGTGACTTAAAGCTTTCGTGACTGCAGGAATTCATATTCTTTGGGTCTTTCGGGATAAGTCAAGTAGACAGGTTCAAAGAAAATAACAAAAAAAATAATAAATAAAAACTACGACGTTTCGATCACAACACAAGCGGTCGTCATCAAGGAGGCAAAACAAAATATTTTGGGAAAAAACAACAGGAAAAAATGGTTTAAAAATTCTAACGCTCAACTCTAGATCTCAAGGATGGAGCAATGGCACAGTAGCTTGTGGACTTGAGCTCTGAACCCGGCAACCCGAGCTCGGCTAACATCAGTGGCGAGTGATCAAACCCAATTTTGGGCCACCCCCCACACTCCTCGCCCCCCCCCCCCTGCTACCCCCAGCTTCGTCTACCTACTCTGAGCGGTGTGGCGAAGTACGTTTAAACAATCCCCATGACTGACAAGGCATAGGCAAGCCTTCTAATCCAGCAGTGGATTGAGAATGGGGCTGCAATTTATTACGAGTACTCGAGATATAAACTTTATTGACGAGTTTACCAAGTTCGCAAAAAAGTCATGCTTGAGATTATGTAATGGTTGCCAACAAGTGGCGTTCATCTTCGGAGGACCGAGAGGACACATGGGATCGGACGGGCAGCCGTCAACACAAAAGTCGTTTTGCGTTATTTTCAAGCGGTGACGAGCAGACAGAGCTAATGCATACACGCTTTCAACCTCAGCTGGCAAGCGTTAATAAATGGCTTTAGCGACAGCTCCTACTCACACGGCGGCGCCTGCCTAACCCTTGGTCGCCACGGAGATGCTTGCCCCCCACCATCTCCCCCCCCCACCCCACCTCAGAGAAATAATCTCACTTCCATCTGCGCTTCCGCTCGGCACCCCTGCTCCGTAACTCACGGGTGCCGCCGGGTCAGGTGTGACGGGACCCCGCGAGAGCGCCCGTGCCCTCGACGCGCCCACAATCTTGACAGCGATCGGAGCAGAATGCGACGACTGGGTCATCTGCCTGTTTATCTAGCGAAGCGGTCACCGGGAGGAAGAACGAAAATACGATCGCGGGGGGTTTTGGCAGGTTTACGCTGAGGGGGGTTTGGTCAATCAACAATATTGTGCTTGGGATCCCCCTGTGCCTTCTTACATAATTTATCATTGTGTTTGTGTGCGTGCATGCGTGTCTATGTGTGCGAGAGCCCAGGCTGTTCCACTTGTCCGTGTGCGTGGCCCCATTTTTTATGGCAATCTACTGCTGGACGAACGGATCAAGTTGGTGGGACAAATGTGAGCAAGTTGGGATGGGTTCTCCATGGGAGGCGCTGTAGATTTGCGAAAGTTGGAGAGCATCTGTCATGGGCATCAGTCTTCGGTTACGAGGATGATGCCAGATAGACTGCTGGATGAGGGCCGCGCCATGCCGTGTGTGCAGTGGGGAGGATAATTGACCATACTTCACCACGCGAGATCAGGGCAGGTTGACAAGGGCGGAGAGCATAGAGGTGGGAGCATAGAAGCACACGCCAGCAAATGCATATTGCTGCATGGCTGTCTTGTGCCCACAACGTAACCCCGCAATCTAGAACATTCTGCTCTCGGTGGTGGTCACCTATCCAAGGCTATACAAGTTCGACTCTTACTTGGCTTCCGAGATCTGATGAGATCGGGCTCGTTCCGCGTGATTTGCTCACAGGCACTGGTCCACGATTCATCTCCAATTTGCCAGTGATAGGGATTGAAGCGAGTGGCCCTAGTGATTGATGAGCCACACTGTGGTTGGATTTCACCCCAAAAGTAGCATAACTCGTAAAACGGCGGTAATTAGTTTGTTTTGGTCTGTCTCCCACGTATGTATGTTGAACTGCTTTCACATCGTACGGAGCCAACCGTGCTCATCGGAGGTGTGGCGGAAGAGGTGGAATATATAAACTTTCCCCACCCTTTCACCTGCCGCACAGGGACATGCAGAACCGGCCCTAGACCTTTGGGGGCCCTAAGCAAAATTTGGTTGGAGGCCCCTTTGATGTATGATTTTTTTCACCCACTAGCTCGCAGTGACTCTAGGGGGGCCCTCTGCTGGCCACGGGGCCCTTTGCAATTGCAAGGGTCGCTTAGTGGCTGGGCCAGCTCTGGGGAGATGGGTTCGAACCGGCGACCTTTGGATTGCAAGTCCGGCGTGCTCACCGCTACACTAGGCCATCTCAATAACTCGCATATAATTTGCTGAAATTGTAAATAGTCGATCCTCGCACGCACAAATTGTTGGCCGTGTGGGAATCAATAACAATTTATCATTCGATGACCAAACAGAGGCGCAGACGCGTCATCTCACTCGTATATCGATCTGTCTTTCCACGCAAAAAAAGTAAACGTCATTTCTGACACAACCCATCGGTCTAATCGTAGCTGTAGGAGCAAATATTATCAGCGGGACTGATACAGCACAAACTCGACATCCACATACAGCGTCTCATCAGCAGAAACCAGTCCAGCCTGAATAGACGCATCATCCATGCTCAGTGGTGAAAGCCCTCATTAACGCTGGCTCAGCAGCACCATCCGCAGGGCACAGGGTGACAAGCGCATACTCGTTACTGAGCTGTTTCAAACCGCTTCTTCGCACTTAAAGGTCCACCGACTTGAGTTGGACGGGTGCCTCAGAAGTCGGAGATCTGAGCGAGTATCGCTGGAACTTGGCTTCTAATCCGGAAATAATTAACTAAATTAACTTCAATTTTTTTTTATATTTACCAGGTAAAACCCCCTAATCTATATAGCTCTTTTTCAGGAATGACCTGGTCACAAATTATAGCTCAACGAAGTGGCTAATCACGTGGGAATGTAGAGCGGCCAAATACTCCAAACGCATAATTCTAAATGTGGCGGGAAAAACCGGAGTACCCGGAGAAAAATCCACACGACCACAGGGGGAACATGGAAACTCTAAAAATACACACGTCAGGGTCGGGATCGGGATCGAACTCACGACCTCACCACCACGAGATTAAGTAAGATTCCCAAATGCAGTGAGTTTACGGTCACAGCCTGGTCGCCGATAACTACTTCAAGGTTTGCCTTTGATATGGCTAAATTCCAACTCTGAGAAGCAAAAATATGATATTGGTTAGACCGTCATGTGACAATATTTGATGAGAATGGGTGTGAAAGTGCGCCCCCTACTGTGCAAATGCTAAAAAAAGACACGAAGGATTTTTCTGAAATTCCTGTGAAAAATCTTTTTTTGCGGACTGTTTTCGGATACATAGGGTAGGCTATATGACACAGTTCCGAAATTATCCTTCATCTCCTGACGTGACACAATAGCACAGTTGAAACTTGGAAAAAAGACCAACAAATAGCGTAAACAGTTGACTGACTTATAGCCTGGTATGGCGGTGACACTGCAATCCAGAGACTAGGAGGCAGGATTGGTGGAGCAAATATGTAGCTATAAGGTGTGAGACTCCTAGCCACCGGGACATGAGTAGGTAACCGTAGTCTGATTGCTTTTTAAATCCTTTAAATTAAGTTCACTTGCTTGCGCGCTTACGACCGTGCAAATCTTTCGGTCGTTTTTTAACCCACTTCCCGTGATCCAATCGAGCTGACATTTTGCACACAGACTCGTTGTGCGTGACAATTTATTTTTGTGAATTTTTTTTCTCCAAAATTTTACACTTTTTAGGAAAAAATAAATTATATTTAATTACCAATTGCTTAATGGTGGTAGGCAATCATCTGACCCATAGGTGGCAGCCATCTCAAGCCAGAGGACGAGAGGACTCTAGCCGCCACGCATATAAAGGATTTATAGTGAAAAACTTTTGTTTTTATGGGTTAATTTTTTCTTCGCAAGCATGGGTTTCCTGCAGACACTCTGATTTCCTATCACGTGTAAAATTGCTCATAATCTGGCCTAACACTCCTCGAAAAACCCTCCTGAATGAGTCTTGAGACTAAATCTTTTTTTTAAATCTCCAGTTAGGCAAATACATTACTGGTGTCTTACCGGTGGCTTTTGCTTGGCTAAACATTCTCAAAAAATGTAAGCACAAAGGTTTTAACGTGAATTATGGGGTATATTTAACAAGGGCCAGCAGAGGGCCTCAAACGTCCACACTGAGCAATCGTTACACATTACAGAACGTGGGGGATTGCTGCCTTTCACTCCACGGTTTACATTTATTGCCTAAACCCAGGCACTCTCTTGTTTTAACAGTCACTAGGGGCTTGGGTACAACACGTTATGAGAAGAGATGATAATGGCCGGTCGTCGAGACACATGACTGAGTAGCAGCCAAGGGAGAGAACGCGCCCAACGCCACTAGATATGGAGCGATTAAATCAACTCGTGTGCAGGTGCCAGACGCATTGTTGCATCGCAAAACCGTGAGTGATGGCAAAGGCTTCGTGAGCCCTTCATCCAGCAGTGGATCGATCATGGTTGATAATGATCACCCTCATGACTGATGCTAGCGGAAAGATAATATTGCTTTTAACATGTATGTTTAATGGTGAAATGTATTGCTTTTTACATGTATATTTAATGGTGAAATTTAAGTAGTAATGTGTGTGCTGGTTGGAATTCAGGTTCAAGACGAGAGAGTGGTTACAATTTTGGGTTCTTGAGGTAACCGAGTGACTCGGACAACACTTAGCCAGCAATTTTGAAAAATCCTGGATTTTAATCCGGGTTTCTGCCTGTAGCAGGGTTTTTCGTAAAGTGCAGTGCCCCATAGTGTGTGGATGAGGTTAAATGTCAGGAGGAGATATCAAAGAACTACTACTGATATTCTACCTCATTTATCCACGCTCTTTAACACACGTGCTTATGTGCTGAATAGATTGTTGTATTCATAACACCAAGAGTACATCTGGAATAGCATTGGGGGGGGGGGGGGGGGGAAAGACCAAAAAGACATTCTGTGAACCTGCGCGACAACAGTTCACACTCGTATTAAATAAAATGATTCAAATGAAACACGTCCTCCACCGCAGAACATAATGTGCCGGACACACTGCCTCTGTGATTTGGCTCTTCCCCCTCCTCCCCCCAGGATCCCACCTCCCCACAGTAACTGCGCTTCACTGCGCCTCTACATCTCCCATTACACATAAGTAACCGCGCGCATACAATTGTTCCACCGAGCCAAGGAAAGACTGGCGGAAGGGAATGTTCCAGGCAGTGAAAATCACTCGTGAGCCTAATATTCGCTGTTGCTATTATATGTGCCCCTGCATCGATCCTCCTAAAACATTACAGCCCACGCGACGATTCTTACGATGACCCGAGCCTCAGCGCGGAAAATAGTTACCCCAGGAGTGATGGAAATTTCATTGTAATATCCATGTTCATCTGCTTGTTACCACATCGACAAAATGAGTTATTTATCACTGATAAACACGGATTATAAGATCCGCCCTTGAACCCTCCCACATAAAATCTGAGAAAAGGATTTTCACTGTGTGCCAAATGTGAACATTTGACAATGTCAATCGCTGAATTCGTATTGGCTACTGGTGCGTCATACGTCAGGGCAGCCCCATGTTTCTGCTGGCTACGCGGACACCAAGAAGATTCTTCGGATTGATGGAAATAACAGTCAATTCGAAATGTATCGATTTGATCAGCTCTCTCACTTAATTTGCCATGCGCTGCACTTAAAACGCGAGTGCAAGTCAAAGTTTAAATTTCCAACTGCAATCATCGCCTTTTACCCTGTGAGGCAAATTCTCGGTGCAGTTGCCAAACAAGCGTGGGTAATTCTGGTGAGGTTCTGGCGAGGTTACGGCGTTCCGTGGCCATGAGCCGAAATCCGTTCCTGGCCTCTGCTATGAAGGTCTCCCACCAATCGATGGGACGCAGCGATAACCAATTACCATCGATCACCGAAACCCGCATCGGGGCCGATCGACACAGCCCAGGAGTGGAGCATAACTCGGAAAGGGGAGTGATGTTGTTTTGTTCATGCAGCCCTCCAGTGAGGATAGTATCGACTGCCCCTTATACAAATACACATGCAGCCCTTTTGTAAATCAACTGCTGGGCGATGATCTCCAAATTCCGTGCAGGCAGTGGGGATTTTATGGCCATACTTCACCGCTCGTGTCGGTGTGGGTGGGTGAAGGCGGGGAGCGTAGACAAGACAGAATCACAGTAAAACAATGGATGTTGCTACACTGCCCTCTGCTGACAACTGAGTCGCGCGGCAGCCCAGTCAAGCACGATGCAGGCTCAACGCCGCTTCGCTTCCAAAATCTGATGAGATCGGGCGCAGTGCACGTGATTCGGTCGTAGGCCGTATATCCATCCATCGGTGTCAGCTCCGAGTTTGGAGGTTCGATGGTAAATGCGTGCCAGCACTTTCACTCTTGACACAAGCTCCCGCGACGATGCTCCCCACTCCCCGATCTCACCATCCCACCAGCCTCGCGTAAACACTGCGGGGAGAGCGTATTGAACAGAGCGGCGGGCACAGGAAACAAACCCGACCTGGGTCGTCCTCCTCGAGCTGGTCCTCCAGCAAGGTTGGGTTGACCCCGACCTCCAGACACTTCTTGCTGTGAGCTTTGGACTTCATGTGCTTCGTGAGATTCCCTGTCGCACAAGTGGGAGAAGCACACGAGGCACCGCGACTCCGTAAGGGATTGCTCACGGTGCTTTGCACACACAGGAGGCGACCGGGCAAGCACCCATCTCTTCTGTCTCTCTCGTCTGCTGAGCCAAAAGCCAGTCTCGTCTGAGGTGCCACGGTGGTGAGATGTTAAATACCTTGCCTGGTATACAGGAGATCTCTGAAAAAGAGCCATACAGCTCAGTGGGCCTTACCTGGTAAAATAAAAAGTAGTTTAGTTTTAGTTTTTAAAAGTGCGCTCAGCATATCAGAATTTCACAAGCATAGCAAACCCACGTCATCGTCACTGATATTTCTGTGGCGAGCTCACATCCCACGTCCAAGTGGCTGTGTAAACTGCGGGAAGCGATGCATTAATCGTGTACTGGCATGTGCATCGGGACTGTATTTCTTATGTTTAAGTATATCCCCCCCCCCCACTCCACAACACATTCCAATTGTGCAACCGATGTCATGAGATGAAGATTTAAAAGTCAGAAACCTACGCGCCACGCCAACACGGACCGATTATTTACAACGTTGCGTCGGCGCTTTCATTCATAAATGCCGTCCATTATTAATGCGCTGTCAGCGTGCGCCATCGTCAATTTCAATTTGGCCTCGCGTCCGCCACGCGGCAACTCGCCCGTCACCCTTCACTTGTTGCTGCGAAATAAACCGCCGGGGGAAGAGGCGCAATCGCTGGGATTGTTTTGGCACGCACCGCGGTCAGCAAATGCGGCGTTCAGCAAGTATGAATGATTTACTCCGATTCTAAGACCTGCGACGGAATTTCGAAACGGTGCGGCCAAGAACTCGTTGTACCTACACCGTGTTTTTCTTCACACCCTCCTCGGCGGTTGTTAAGGAGAGCGGACGGCACGGTGCCAATTGAAACGGTGCAAGGGCATGGCACGCCGTTTCCCCTTTTTTTCCCCCCACACTGTTGTGTAGCCTCACCTGCGGGGGCTGCGATAAACAGCGCAGGTTTGCGGCGTTAAACGGCTTTGGCACAAAGCGGACGTGGCCTCGTTAGCAAATTGTTCTTGCGTCGTGCGAGTCTCTGTTAAGTGATCGCGACTTACAAGACGAAGCGTCGTTCCTCGCGCACGCCATACACGTGCATCAGAATGCTGGGGCGACAGTTGGCATGTATATGCAGCCAGAAGCATGTTACCCAGCTGCACGTTGCAGCATTTCCCATTTCCAAAGTACATCGTGTATTCTCGAAGGAGAGATTTAATCTAAGCAGCTATCTCGCCTATGACCAAATGAGCCCGAATTTGCCCAATCTCACGAGATCTCAGATCCAGCCAGGATGGACGACCACCAGGGCTTAGCAGGTGTCCTAGGTGTGGGGCTGCGAGGTGTGTCCAGCAGATGGCAGTGCTGAACCTCACCCCCTCGTACACGCACAGCGTGGTTTTTCCGGGCACTCCCAAATGCAGCCAAATTAAGCTAAACAACTCAATAATGGTATTAGTGGTAATGGAAAACTGCCTGGGGATATGTTGTGTTGTTTAGATGCAAATTTCTCACTTTAACATCACTAGCCCCGCCCACTTCGTTTATGACCCTTGGGCTACACCCATTTGAAACCTCTAAAACAGCCTGCCTCAGCAGCTTTCCCACTCTTTTTTTCTCCTGATGACGATTGCTTGTGTTGCGATCGAAACGTCGTAGTTTTTCGTAAAACAAAAATGTGTTCCACGTGACTTTACCGAAAGACCCAAAGGATATGAACTCCTGCAGTCGCGAAAGCTTTAAGTCAAGATTGTGCAGTAAGTTTAGTGGCCAGGTGGTGCCAGTCATCATTATTGCAAGTGTTGCCCAGGATTGCTGAGTTTTCTTTTTGTTCCCATTGTTTGTTTTTCATAACGAGTTTGTACATCACTGCAATGTACTTTATTCATGATACCCCAGGTCCCCTTTGCCACGAGTGGACTTTGTGTCACTGCACTCTCACTCAGTTCCAGATAACCCGACTCCACAGTGCGGGATTATAGTCGTAGGAGTAGACATGCTCTGGATTGTCACACATCTCCTTTCGCTAACCCAGTGCATGTGTTTGGGGAGTGGTGGCGCAATGGTTTGTATACACTGCGCTGGTATTAGTGGTAATGGAAGGCTCAGTCCTTTGTTATGTAGACTAGCCGTAGTTTCAGCCGCACCAACCTCACCATAATAATAAAAAGGGGGCCTGTCCTGGCTCCTCCCCCCCCTCAACCAGTATATATATACGGGGTAGGATCTCTTGGAATTTCTCATTTACTTGATACAGCAAGCGTGCTGTGACGGTTCCACCTGAAGATGGAAGCTTGCGTTGCCTCCGAAACGTCGTGATTTTTATTTTATTTTATTTTACTTTTATTAATTAAAATTTTTTACCTGCGTGGCTTTACCGAAAAAACCCAAGAATATGAATCCTTGCAGTCACGAAAGCTTCAAATCTAGAATACACTACGCTCTCAACTGGGTGACCCGAGTTCAATTCCAGGCCAGTGGCGAGTGATATCTGAACTGGTCCTGGGCTTTCCCGCGTCATTACCAACCCCCAGCACTGGCCAAGTCTCGACACACAACCCCCACGACCAACATGCCACATGGGGAAGCCCGAAATCATCCAGCAATATATTTACATGGGGCTGTAAAATAATAACTTACTGTACGTGAATTTAAATTCCAAATTAATTTTTCTACGTTTTGAGACTCAACCTATAACTCCTCTAGTCAACGCTGCCAGAGTCAAGACGCAAATGGGTCTCAGTGCTCGCGTGAGTGAGGATTGGGGGACGTGGTGCTCACTTCCATCGATGGCTTACACGCCCGGCTTTACCAACTTACAATGAGCAGCATGGTGAAGTATGGTCAAGCAACTCCTATGAGTGACACCGAATAGGGAGTCCTTCATTTAGCACTGGCGAGACAGCAATTTTACTTCTTATTATTTTGTATGGATTTATTTGCAGAGGAGGCAAGTCAGGTTTTGGTTAATCGTGAGAGATACATGCTGAGGGAAGGGTGACGCTCTGTGCTGGTGGTTTCCCAGCCGGAGGGGAAGAGAAAAACCGACCCAACGTGAGAGGGAGGAGAGAGTCAGGCACTAGAAACGCCGCCAATGCGACAAGAAAATTCAATATACATGAAAGCCAAACTCGAATTGTCTCTCTGCGATAACGAGCGGTGGAGTAGCACTCGCCTCCATTCAATTGGCAATCCTCAGCAAGCAGTGGCAAATCCGCATTGCTATGGCAGGGGATAGTAGATCTGTTGGATGAATGCCGAATCGAACGACCACCCCCCGTTCTACTTCAACATGCTTTGCGAATTGGAAACTGCCAGAAGTGCCACTCAGCCAGATAAAACAAACAACAGCATGAACTCGCATGCAAATGCATGTGCATGCTTTAGATGATCAAAATCTGTTTGCTTTTCCCCCCGGGTCTGCCTGGGGAGGCTCAGGGGTACAGCGAGCGGCATGCGTCGCAAGGTTGGAAGTTCAAATCCCGGTCGGGGTGGGACTCAGCTCATAATCCCCTTTGGGGTGAATGAAATAAGTGCCGCTTTTTTGGAAAGATAACTGTTATAGTTGTTTTATGGATTGCCCCGGATAGGCTTTGCACCCAGCCTTTGGAGTGTCATTTTCACCACTGGCTCAGGGCTGTGGACAGGAGATGAGCAACATTCCAGCTGAACTCAGTAGAAAAACCACCGGTTTCTTTACAGAGCTGGATTGTCTCCACGAGCCCTCAGTGTAGCGAGTTGCTGAGCGCCGTCGGTCAACTTGTATCTATATATGTACACACACGCACCCCAGCACAGGCTTTTGGCTAGCCATGGAACAAAGACGGTCACTGCATCGCGTGCTTTTAGACGCGCGTCTGTGGCCGTCTGGAACGCTCCTCCTTCCGCTATTAGGAAGCCACTGGGGCTGTGCACATTTGACTCTGGATTGAAAACTATAATTTCTTTGGAACTGCTGTTTTTGTGTTCAGTAAGTTGTCCTTCCCCGCACCTACGATTAGCACGGTTGGCTACGTACGGTGCGGAAGAAGTTCAACATACATGCGTAGAGACAGAACTGTACTTGAAACGCGGTGTCTGCTTAACGCGATGGACTATTGTGCACTTGAACCTTTGACTCACGAGCGATGATATTTAAGGCTGCAGACGTAAAACACAATAGGCGCCTCGCAGCCGTGCGATTATTTTAGAGTAAATCCGACTCGCCGCGCTCGTCGCGACCAAAATAGAATCGGAGGCTTCAATCCGAGGGGAAAAAACGTCCGCCACCCAGTCAGTTCCGTGGGGCACAGCTCCCATCCCGGGAGAATGGAATGTGTGTGTGTAGGTGTAGGCTGCTGTGTGATGGTGTCAATCCGCTGCTGGATGAGGGCCACCCCCCCCCCCCCCCGCCGTGCGGGTCGTGGGGGTTATTTTACCAAATGTCACCACGCTGGTCAGCGTGGATTCGTCAAGGTGGGCAGCGTAGGTGTGGGAGCGTATACGCACAGAACAACAATGGATATTGCCACACCGCCCTCTGCTGCCCACAGCGTAGTCCCAGAGTAGCCAGGTCATAAACGGTGGTGGCCCATTCCATAATTGTCCAGGCTCAATACCTGCATTCGCTTCTGAGCTCTGACCAGATCGGGCACATTATGGGTCATTTGGTCATATGTTATGCAGCAAGGCTTGATTTCTCAATGCATATTTTCCAGGCTACTGGAAGATCAGCAGGTGGCATGTGATGAGTATCCACAGCCAGAGAGAGAGAGAGACGTACCGTGCGTTGTGTGTACACCAGGCACAGAAACTCTTTCTGGGTCGGTGACCTGGACAGACCTGGCTGAAATTAAGCCACTGGCCATTGGTCATAAAATAACTAAACTCAATGCAAATCACCAGCATGCTGCCTAGCAGACCCGTTAGTAAGATTGATGAATGAGATTGAGAGGTTTGCATTGGCCCGTTGAGCTACAGGAATCCACCACGGTCTGGGGTCCTCCGATATCGACGTCAATAGCGAACGCCTGCGGAAATGTCGCAGGTGGTGGCAGGAATCGAACCGTCGAACCTGGCGCTAAAGCGGCCGTCAAAAAAATGATTTGGCGAGCGGTTGGAAGAGACGGCTTTGCTCGGGTGGCCTGGTGCCAGCCGGGTGAGGGTTGCAGGTGTGAGCGTGGAACGTGGCACGGGGAAGGGGGGTGGGGGGAGCTGCTGGCGTGGCAGCATGGCTGACGGAAAGCAGAGCGGCCTGCACGAGCCAACATTCGAATCGCGGCATGCACCGCATTTGGGGCTCACTGAATGCAGGCTTTTAAAAAGGAGTTTGGCTGGAAATCGGATGCTGTGGGTTAGGGTGTGTATAACATGCGTGCATGTGTGCGTACTCACACACGTGCGGTGAGTGAGTGCGATGTGTAACCACCCCCCAGCGGGCAAAGTTCAATTCCTGATCTTGATGCACAACAGCAGTGGCAAATGGAATGTGGAATTTAGTCTGGGTCTCACCGACGTCAACTCAGACCAACATCAGCACCGTGGAGACGTAAGCGGCCGAGTGCCAACCCCATGAGTGTGGTGCCAGCCCTAATCATCATCATCATGATAAGCCATTGACCTGAATGAAGGACTCGATGCAACAATCCATCTAGATCCTGCAAATTAGTTCATTTCATCGTTCCATCTACGCAGCAGAAATCCTCTCTGGTGTGTTCCCTCCTTTGACTGCCACTCCATCATTAGTCTCGACCACCAGCCACCAACCCCTGCGATGTAACAATCCTTCGAGAGCACTCAAAAGCGTAGATTTACGCAGCCTACACAATGATTCATTTTTGGATTGGGCCACGAAATCCTTCTAGCCAAATTGATATATTGTAACGCTCCTCCACCCGATATTGGCAAATAACATTGTCACGTTATGTACGAGAATGTATTATAGTTTCAGTTCACAGGAACATTGAAGAACAATCCTCACAACCAAATTTAGCAATTAAGATACACCACGTTTTTCTTTCACTAGGGCAGGGGGGTTTCAAGACACAAATTTGGCCAGATCACTACGTGGCCTCACCCAAATTAAATTCCGACTCAACCCACCTGGAAACCTGCAAGTGAGCCGATTATATCATCATCCCATCTCTGCGGTGGAAATACTTTCAGGCAAGTTCCTTCCTTTGGCTGCCACTCCATTTACATCGTATTCTTGTTATTTTTAATTATCACTTAATTATCACTGACACATTCGTGGCAACGGGCACTCTGCCACCAGAAGGCCGCGGCCGGGCCCTGCTTGCTGCGTGCTGCGTGCTGCTTGCTGCGTGCTGCGTGCTGCGTGCTGCGTGCTGCGTGCTGCGTGCTGCGTGCTGCGTGCTGCGTGCTGCGTGCTGCGTGCTGCGTGCTGCGTGCTGCGTGCTGCGTGCTGCGTGCTGCTTGCTGCGTGCTGCGTGCTGCGTGCTGCGTACCTTTGGTCTTGAAGGCGAAACAGCAGACGCGGCAGGAGTAGGGCCGCAGGTCCGTGTGCGTGCGGATGTGCTTGCGCAGCATGCTGGGCTTCTTGCAGCGGATGCCGCACTCCTCGCACACGTACTTGCCTCGCCCGCGGCCGCGCACGTACACATACTCCTCGTTTGACTTGTACCTACAGTGGTGGGGTGCGTGGGGTGCCGGACAGGCGGATACACGTGAGAGAAGAAAATCAGAGGGGTCCTGGGATAAAAAAAACTTGTTCGCCAGAGCTGGGCTATTCTCTCCCGACTGTCGCTTTGATGACTCAGCCCAACTGGATGACGTAAAAATGAAATCCATAACATGCGTTGCTGCTGGAGGGGAGTTGGTGGGCAGGCCTTGGTGACATAATCATTAGCGCATCACGTGGCTGAGAGGGATTTCGTGCTTTTCGCGGAAGATGTCCGGGCAGCTACCATTTACAAAGTGACTGAGTAATTGACCACAAAAAGTAGCCGATAATCGTTTTAAGTCGAGTAATCGACAAGTCGCCCCAGCTCTCCTGATAACCCCACACACGATCTCATTGACGGAGGGGATGACGAAAGGTAAATCGGTAAAATCATTGTGCGTCCATCTGTGAGGAGATGTCAATCAAAATTGGATTGTGAAGTGTTCGAAGGAAGCTGGCATGGGTTACCTTATAAGTATATTATGAGGCTTATCCAGGACATCCCTCAATTGACGGGCGCGTGTACCGTACGCTGACGTTACGCGACAAAGGAAGGAACTCGCATGACCGCACGTCCACCGTGGAGCAATGGAATCGGCTCGTGTGCAAGTCTCTAAATGGACTGTTAAATCGCAGGACTGTACGAGAGGGCGGTGGCTTGGGGGAGGCCTTCAATCAGCAGTCGATTGACCATTGCCGATGATGAATGTGATGACGATGAACATGATGACGGATGAGTTGTCGAGTAAAAGAAGCACGTTCCAAAGTCAACCTAGCCAACGTGCTGAACGCAGCGTCCTTACCCTCCCTTGAATATGCGGATGCGGTTGGGCTTAGGCCTGGGTCTCGTGGGGTCGCAGGCCTCCGCGGCGGCATCTCCAGCCTCCCGCGCACCGCCAGGCGTTGTCGCCGCCGCCACCGGTTCCACAGGGCCCTCGGGGGCAGCCGGGATCTCGACTTCGCCGACCCCGCCGACCCCGCCGACCCCGTCGACCCCTGCCGACCCCGCCGACCCCGCTGACCCCGCCGACCCCGCTTTCCCGGGAGTCAACCTGGAAAACGAGGGTGGCGACTGAATGCGTCACCGCCATTGTCTCCATCGTCAACATGGTTTGAGACGTTGAGCCTCAAGGCCACAATACACCACGGGATAAATTCAGGGCAGTGTTTGCCAGCAAATGTAACTGGCAATAGTTGCCGCACCGTTGTCAATTGTAAATAAAATATATTCCCCAAAGTCTGGATAAATCTGACTGCTGCTTGCCGACAGTGGGCAACTGGGATGGTGAATTGCAATCAGATCATATACAGAGGTCAAATAACTACCCAGAGTTGTGCGCTCTGTGGCCCCATCTCTGTAATCCTCACTGACCTTTCAAAAAATGTTATTTTCATTGGCTGGGCACAAATCCACCACTCTACACGACTGACGGACCAAGTTGCCAAAATCGTTCCTCAACAATGCTTTGCTGGTGGCAACCACCCTAGATTTGCTCTGGTGCATAATAGCATTTAACATGTACGATATCTTTAACATGGTAATCACTTGGACTGTAAAGAAGCATTTCGAGGGAGAGCTAGTGGTGTGCGTAGAGACCACTGTGGTCGATACACGCAAGTCTGCAGGGAACTACAAATTTGGATTAGGGCCAAGCAGGGCCAGGGGGCAGGGCCAAGGGGCAGGGCTAATTACGCTATAACTGTGCGTGATGTCAGTCGGTACACACTGAGGACACAGTGTTACCGCATCATCTACACACGTCTCCACCATTCATTACGTGTGGTGTCCGTGGCACGGCTCGGCTTCTGCAGCGGAAAAAAAATAACCTTGTGCCTCTTGAACTGTGCTGGGCTGTACAGTGGAAAAAAAAAGTATAAGGGTTCAGTATCGATGCTCAAGATTAAGGCAAGGCTTGGGCTCCCTTAGGATTCTTATACTCCTTTTACACGAACACATCTCAGCTTACCAAGTGCTGGGCCCCTCCTGGTCCACTCATGGATTTTTCACTGTCAAATTTCCACTGCTGAGCCAGAAGCATGCGCTGACCACAAATGACATCAGAGCAAAGTAGCTTCGCTCTCCCATCTGATGTGCCCTTCAAACTCCGATGTTTTCTCCCCATAAGCCAAAACGGAATAATCCAAAGAAAAACTCTAAATTTTACTGCCCTTTATCAATCCACTGTTGGATGAGGAAACCCCACCCCCCTCCAAGCCACGTCATCACGGGGCTGTTTAGCCATACTTATGCTGGGAGGGTCAGGACCGGCTAGGATGTCGCTCGCTGCTGATATTAGCCGTGGCCGGTAATAAAACACCGGCCACCAGGTTAATAGCATGGTGTCCCCAACCACTGCGCTACCGCAAGTAACACTGCTCAGGTACAACGAATTGTACGCGATGCGCACATATTGGTTGGGGCTATTTCTGAAATTTGCGCTGCGTTCAAGAAATGAAATGGCATGAAAATAGACTGCTGTTTATTTTTTATGTTGTGGAAGCAGATTAAAGAACATGAGGTGGTGACTTTATGTGCCAGTACAAGGCTGGCTGCATTTACATTCTCCTCTCTGCAGTGTTAGCCGCCATATTATGCAGATAAGACGTCAAAACATCCAATCTTACAATTCCAGGAATCATTGGCAGAGAGCTAATAACGCACGATGCATTTTTACAATGTTGGCAGGAATGTTACCTTAAATTAAATATACTCCACTTAATGCTAGCTTCCCCACACGTTTAATCATTCACTTAATCCCAGCTAATACATCACAGAAATTTAAAATTAGTGCAACGTGGTCTGGCATTGGGTCGCTTTGTGCCAGGCTCTTGAAATTGAAAATAATACGGGAATTTAACATTCTTTCAGTGCTAAAAATGAAAGATGAAAGTTGAAAAATAAATACGGAAACATGTGCTGCTGGCAGTGAAGGGCAAGTACCTTAGCCAACCTTGGCTTCCACTGGCTGGACTGCACCATCTGGTCATCCCGTGCAGGGGTAATCATCGTGCTCGTGTAGATGGACATAGGTGGTCCTCTGCCGTGAACACAGGAGGCCCAGCGCGGCCTTGGTGGACAGGCCTAGGGGATTGCAGCTGCCTCTGTGGTCCAAGTCACGCCCCCAGGAGGCGTAGACCGACTCCGTGTTCTTATCCTGCGGCACGGGGCTCGGCCGGCAGTTCACCAAGAAGCACCAGGTGACGGTCGTGGTGGGCTGGAGATTTGGAACATCCCGTGCTTCCGCTGAGACTGCCTGCTCTCGGCCAATCTCCTGCATGCACAGACTCGTCGACACCTCAGTTGCGGTGCCGGCCAAGTCCGAGATGACAATTTCTATCGGCGGCGTGGACTTTGGAGGGGAACACTTTCCAGGGAGGAGGTCGTCATAGGCAGGGTCTGGGGCAGGTGGCATGTTGCTCGTGAAGCGCACGGATGGCAGAACTTGCGTTGAAATGCTCGGCTTGTACTCCTTGTCCACTTCCTCTCCTTGAGTCACCTGCTCCAGCACGACAGTGACTTCTAGTTTGGAAAAGGAGTCGGTGGATGCTAAACTGCGGGTGGAGCTCACGGGAGTGGTGGACCTGCTCTCCAAAGTCTCGGTGGTGCAGTGCTGTCTCAACAACGTGGGCGGCCTTGACCTGACGGGTGAAGATGCTTTGACCCTCTCTGGCTCGGATGCCCGCTCAATGCCCTCCTCCGAGCCGACGGAATGGTCTTCTTCCTTGGCCCGCTTCTGGTTTTGTCCACGGATTTCCATGGCGATTTCAAAGCTGCTCGCGGGTGACAGCATGCGCTTGCCAGCCACGGGCAGAGGCATTTCGGACACGCCCTCCAGCCCGGACACCGGCAGCGATGACAGCTGCATCTTCTCACTCAAAAGCTGGTGCGACGGTGAGGCGGGTGAAGCTGGCGTGATGGGAGACACGTGAGGGCTTGCTGTCGCACGGCCGGTTCTGGGTCGAGGGCCCAAGGCACCCAACACGAGCTGTCTATTGTTCCACTGGCAGATGACGACTGGCTGAGGTCTGCTTTGGGCTTGGGTGACCAGCATCTGTGAGAGGGTGGTGTACATGCTGTAGCTGTACGAAGGAAACGGAGTCTGGATCTTCACCGGAACCATGAGGGAAGTTACTGGCGTCAGAAGTCTCGGATGTTCGGTTGCGACTATCGTTTGTGACATCCGCGGTAGGTGCAGCGGGTGCAGGGGTGTGAAGCCGCGCCCCAAAGCGGCCCGGAAGAGTGGGCCTCCGCTCCCCTTGGTGTCCGAGAGCTCTCGCGGAACTAACGCGTGCTGCGCGAATGGCGGCGGTGCAGGGATGATGAATGGCACGTTCGTCTGCACCGCTATTTGCGGCACGTGGAACCGGGGCACGCCGAGCTGCTGGAAGGGCAGCTGGAGGTGAGGCAACGTGCTCAGGCCCTGCACGACGGGGATTTTCAGCGGGCAGCCGTAGACTCGCTGAAGCGGCGGCGGGCTCGGCGCCTGCGGGATCTGGAAATGCAGCGGCAGTTGGTGTCGGTGCAGCGGCATAGCCGGAAGGGAGAGTGGTATGTGCAGGTGGGAAAGGGAGTAGACGGGCTGCAGCGTACCCACGGCGGGTAGGTGGCCCAGGGCGCCGCTGATCAATATAGGAGCCGGTGGAGGTGGAACAAACATCCGCTGCGCAGGCGGCGACTGTGCGTCTCGACGAGACGCCGAGGGCTTTGGAGACGCACTCTGCTCGGGTGTCCGGGGAGACATCCCGGTCGAAGACGTTCTCTGCACGTGCTGCTGCTTTGTGTCCGAAGCTTCGCTTAGCCACGACGGCCGAGAAGACGTCTCGCCCTGAGGCGGGGCCGGTTCAGGGCTGTCCGGGCTTCCGCTTAAAGACGCCTGACGGACCAAGATTCCTCTTCGCCTTGACGTGCCAATCGCCGCTGTCGACGTGACCACTGGCGCCGTCGGCGCAGGATGCTGCGTTCCGCTGCCGTAGTCCAGCGACTTGCTACGGGTTTCGGACAGCTGCACCGGCTTCTCCGGGGCGGGCCCTTGCTCCGAGGATGAGCGGCACATCTCCTTGACTTCACGGCGGTGGTGCGCGCTGGGCACGGTGAGGAACTCGGATGGTTTGCTGGCGGCGGCGACGGTGGCACCGGCAGCGACGTTGGCAGCAACGGCGCTTTGTGCTTTGGTGGCCGTGTCGTCTCGCTCGAAGGATGCGGAGAAGCTGGAGCCGCGCGAGATGCTGCTCGACTCGCCGCTCATGCTGCGCGACAGCGACGATGACTCGGTGCTCGACTCGTTGGAGGAGTGCTGCAGGTCGGCCAGGCGCAGGCGCTTCTTCTTCGGGGGCAGCTTCTCGGCGGGGAGCTTCGACAGCGTCTCGCTCCTCTGCGGCCACTGGAACTCCTGGGCCGCCTTCTCCTGCTCCTTCCTCGCGACCTCTGTCGGGTCTTTGTCCGTGTCCTCCGTCACGAGTATCTCTGGCACCAGGAGGGTGGTCTGCCGTACTGGCTGCTGCTGCTGTTGCTGCTGATAAGGCACTGAAAATGTAATACCCTGTGTTTCTGCGCCCTCCGCCCTCTCATACTGGCCCGTCGCACTTTCCTTGAGTAAAGACACGCCACTCGATTGTGTCGTCGGCTCCCCCTCGCCTTGCGTCGCTTCCACCGACTCCGCCCTCTCGAAGGAGCTGGGTCGGCTCAGAGACTTTGTATGCTGAATCACAGAAATCTCCTTGCTGCCGGTCCGCGTCACGGCCGGCGCCGCCTTGAGTGCCCTCTCGACGGCCGAGTGAATGTCCTCCCCTCCTCTGCTATGAGGAGCGTGAAACTGAGGAAATGCGATCGCCTCTCTGAGAAGGGTGCCCTTCCGCCGCCGCTACCGTGTACGTCGTGGCCGGGCGGAAGGTCGCAGCCGGTTCGCTCTCTGCAGGGGCGCTACTGAGGCTCGCGGAAGCATAATGTTCCCGTTGGAGGTGTGCAGGCGCAGACGATGATGCAGTAACAGTTTGTTGCCACGATGTCAGAAAGTGTCCGTGCAGCGGCGCCGTGGGCTTTTCCGGTGGAAACTCCTCTTCTTCTCCAGCCGTCTTCTCCTTCCTGCGTTTCCGTACGCCCACAGCGCCCTCCGAAGCCGCCGCGGACACCTTGAAGTGCACCATCTGCGGCTGCATGTCCTGCTGCGGTGTCTCCGACTCGAGCGGCACCTTGGGGGCCATCTGCTTGAGCTTGGGGGCATACAGCTCCGAACAATAAAACTTCTTGTGCACCGCAAAGTTCTCCGCCTTCCTGTAGCGGACGCCGCAGATTTCGCATTCGTACATCGACCCTTTCCGTATCCTCACCTGCAAGAAGGCATCATTCTCCGCGCTCTCCTCCTGAGAGTAGCTCTCCTCCAAGCTTCGATAGCGCCTTGTTAGGGTCTCCCCCAAGGAGCAGCCCCTCTTCCCTTCGTCCATCGACACGGACTTGAGCTCGGAAAATTCTGGCGGCGGCGCCGCATGGCTCTCGCCGGCCAGGGGCACCTCGATGGCCTTCTGCCTCACGAGGGTGCGCTGGTGCCCCGGGTACGGCTGCGCCTTCCCGCGCGGTGGCGTCGCCTCGTCGAAGGAGCGGCTGGAGCGTGACGAGCCTGGCAAGCGCCCAGGTGGCCTCGGCCCGCCCCGCATAGCCGGGGGTCACCGGCGTCGAGTTGCTCCGGTTGAGCGGCGCCGCTTCCGCGCTCCGCCGGGCTGCCTCGGGGCGGATCGAGAAGGCGTGGCTGTGCGGCGGCCTGTGATGCTCGGCGAGGTGGTGCCGCGGGGTCGCGCCCCTCGACGCGTCGGGGTCGCACTCCGGGTGCTGCTTCGAGAAGTCGAAGCTGCCCCTCCGCGACCACGACATGCGGCGCGGCTTCACGCTGTCCAGCTCCTTGTCGTCCATCACTGCCTCGTTGTGCAAAATCAGCCTGGAGATGTGCTCCTCTATGAGCTTCTTCTCCAACGGCAGCTTCCCCTGCCCGGGCCTCGCGACGGTCTCCGCGACGGCGGCGGAAACGTATGCGTCGGTCCCTCTCAGACCGGGAGGCACGTTCTTCCCCAGCACCATCTCCCTGTACGTCATGGCGGGCGCCGCGCTGGGCGGGCTGCCCTGGTGCTCGGCGCTCTCCGAACGAGAGAAGTAGCCCGAGTCCGTGCTGCTTTTGCTCATCGGGCTCAGCAGCTCCAGCGAGGGGTGCGGCGGACACCTGGGCTGCCTCTGGAGGCCCTGCGCTTGGTCACTCTCGAGCCTCTTCCGCTCGGCCAGCTTCAGCGTCCACGCCAACTTCTGCCGCACCGCCTGGTGCTCTCCGGGGTGGCACGTGGTCGGCCGCTCCCTCGTCGCCTCGTACAGCTTGGGGCTCCTGCTGCGCAGCGCGGGTGGCTGCGACGGCACCACCATTCCACGCTCCGGGACCATTCCCGCGGGCTGCAAGCAGGTGGCTGTCGCCAAGGAGCCGACCCACTTTGCCTCTGCTTCTGCGGGATGAGTCGGAGGCACCGCCACGTTTTTGCTCGTCATCGTCGGAGGCTCGGGGCCCATTGATGAGCTCGCTTGGGCCATTTCCTCGAGGCCGCTCTCGTCCTCGCTGTCCGTGGTCTCGTCCCCCTCGGAGCGGCCCTCCTGCTCGTCCACGCTGCCCGACTCGAGGAAGGACCCCTCCCCCTCGTCCCCGCTGGGCCCTGCCCCGGCCTTCATAGCGTGCGCGTGCGACTTGCGATGCTTGTACAGGTTGCTTTTCGTCTTGAAGGAGAAGCCGCAGGGGGCGCAGGGGTACGGCCGCTCGCCGGTGTGGGAGCGGATGTGCTTCTGAAGGACGCTCGGCTTGGCGCACGCCCGCCCGCAGTATGAGCAGATGTACTTGCCTGGCTTCTTAGGCCTCCTCTCCTTGCGCAGCAAGTCGGTGACCTGCTCGCACACGGGCCGGACAGCGGACCCTCCGGGGTGCAAGACGTATGCCTGTGCCGCCGCGGCCACCTCCGTCGACGGTGCGGCATCGCGGGATGCGGCGGGCCGCCGGTAGTAGCCTGCCTGCTCTGCCCCGCAGCTGGGCGGGAGTGTCACGCTGTAGATGTATGGCGCCGGGTGCGGCGGTGGCTGAGGCTGAAGGGGCAGCAGCTGCTGCGAGAGCGCCGGTGGAGAGATGGCGTGAAGTTCGCGGCCGGAAGCGCGATCCAGATCGCCGTGAGATCCCGGCCACCGTTCGCCCTCCAGGCTCTGCGGCTTTGAGATGTCGACGGAGGTGGCTGGGCGATGTGGGGGCCGTGGCTCGAGGCTGCCGACTCTCGTCGTGTGGGCTGGCACTCTCGTGCGAAAAAGTAGCTCGCGCCTGCGATTCGGAAAGGGCGCTGTCTGCGTCGGCGGCTGCAGCGGGCTTGCTGTGCACAAGATTTTGTCCCGGCTCCATGGCTCTCAGCGAGCCTGCCAGGGTGCAGTCGGACACCCAACCCCCCGCAGAATCATCCGCACACGAGACAGCGGCAACTCGAGCTTGTCCGGCGACATCTGGACCGATCCTTGAATCACTTTTGGGCTGCGGAGATTTCGGATTCTTTCCGCTCAACATCTAGGCGTGCCCAAGGAAAACATCGCCCTGTGAGAACCCCGCGTTTTGCCGCGTGCCACATTTAGCTCCGGTTCTGCTCCAGGAATACATCAAAAAATGAAAAGAGTAATTTGCACCATCGAGCCTTCTCGTGTTTCCATGCAGCTGCCCTATTCTTAAAAGCAGCCCCCAGATTCGTATTTTGTGCTTTCGACCGAGCAGAGCCACAGAAGCGCGCGTCCATTCAACAGATCCATCAATCTGGATGTGTAACTGGCGTTCGGAGAAGCTGGTTTTCTTGTTTTTAGGGACGTGTTTGAAGCTCCGTCTATTGCGTTGTAAAGCCTTGTGAAAGTGCCACGTTCATATCCACTCACTCATTCACCTGAAACAACAAATGGCAAAACACATTAATTCACAGAACATAATTACCCTATTTTTCACACTTGTTTTGTTTATACTGAGAAGGTTGCGTAATTATTATTAACGTCAATAGTTGTATCGATGATTGACTTACAACCAAATCACCATTGTGCCCGACCTTGTCAGATCTTAGAAGCCTAACAGAGCAAAGCCTGGTTAAACAGTTGAAATGGATGAACACAAGGGCTTGCCAGATGTTGTGGGCATTGGGCTGCACAGCGACCAGGCGATGGCAGTGCAGAGTGTCACCTTTTCGTACACGGCGTTGCGGGTTGTTGTCCACATTTTCCAGTTTCCTCCGACATGAAGCGAACTACTCATTCAGGGAACTGGCCAAACATCCCAACGCAGGAGCCACCTGAAAGGGAGTCTTGAGACTCGCTGAGTTTTTTTCCGGGTAAATAATTGGAATTGTTAATTTCGGTTGTTGTTGTTGTTGATGTATTCCCCAAAGTATTTTTTAATTATCAAGTTCCCCTTGCAAAAGAGACTTGTCTCAGTGTTCTCCCAACAGGTCATGCATAAAGAAACGATTGTTATTCTATACTATTCAACCATTCATTACATTGCACATTTCAGGTAGATTTTTTTGAAGAGAGTGAAGAAAAAATTACAAACGCACGCATTCACCGCATTTTAAAAGGGCCCTATTTAGTGGTGAGTGGCACCTCGCTGACAAACAGAAATGTGCGGCGTGAACTGAGGCAGTGAAATTGACAGCGCCGGGTTATTCGTCATTTGTAAAAAGGCAAGCGAGACATCGCGGAGCCTCCAGCCGACACGACAAAGAAGCGTTCTAGCACATGCAAAGCGTTCCTTTTCATAAAGTGTAAGGACAGCAAAGGTTCAGCCCCTGCAATTGCCTGCTCACGCCACTTCTGGCCAAACGTCCTCCACCAGAGGCTGCTCTCGAGAGCTGCTACCCTTTTTTACCTCCTCTTCCAGTGCACTGGCCAGGCGTATTGTAAACAAAGGTGGAAGCGCCCACACTTTGCCCCACCACACATGACCTGTGATCGACTAACCACGGTGTACCCACTCACAGTGTATTGCTGGTTGGCCAGAGATAGGTGGTTTAAAATAAACTTACGTCATCATTTCAACTACCACGCAGGGATTATTTAACCCAACTGGCCACTGCAATCGCAGTGAGCCAAGCATTACACCACAGCAGCGTCCCACATCTTTTGTATTTAAACACAAAACCTCCAGTACAATTACACTATTACTGGAACGGATCATGTAAGCAACTGTCTTGTGCATATCACAATTTGCAAGGTGACCATTGCAAAATTATGTCTGTAACTGTGTCAATGTACATATCTTTGTCTATCCACTGCTGCACGAGCACCTCCCCACTCCTTGTGGGTCGTTGGGGCTATTCTAACCTGACTTCACTATTAGTGTTTGTATAAACCACTGTGATGTGTGTTTGTACACCCGGACGCCACCGCACCCAGCTGATCCTATAATCCAAGGAACTTGGCTCGCCCTTAGAAGATCGTGAGTTCAAATCACGGTCAGGGGTCAGCTCAGCTCACCATCCGATGTCCCGCAAAGTACCACTTTGCGGGACATCGGTAAGGGTTTCCCGCCCTATGGGAGACTGAACCCACCATGGTAATATGGAGTTTCTACCACTGGATTATGGCTGCCAATGGAAGGGCAGTGCTTCCCAAAGCTTGTTTGAGCCTGGAGACGAGGTGCGATACCGATATTACGCTTTTGGGATTCTGGATTGGCCTCACTGACTGCCCTTCAAATCCTCATGTCACCCAAACCAAACTCCCCCCCTCCCTAGTCTCAAACTCTTCTGCTCAGTCATCCGTGCTGATGACTACCGGCTGAAAACCTTCCTCTTTTCCTCTGCCTATGACCGACTTCCCTTCTCTACCAAGCTCAAGCCATACTCGATTTGTATGGCATCTTGAAATTCGGTTGCAGTGAAATGTTATCGAATAGCCACGGGCGTGTTGCACAGCAGCACTCACAAAATGCAGCAACTGAACGGACGTTCTATTCCTGCAGGCGAATGCCTCGGACGCATGTCGCCGCGAGTCGAAGACGAGACGCGAATCGACGTGTCGGCGCGTCGTTTAAACCCAGGTTTCAATTTCAGCCGAGTCATGTCCGGGTCAGTGACCCGACAAATATTTCAACTCCCGGCACACCACGTCCATTCTCGTTATCGCTGCGGTAACTTGACGTGCGCCTACTCTGGTCTGCAAGCGACCCGGAAAATATTCCATGAGAAATTAAGTCCTACACTGTCCACCCCCCCCCCACCTCCAGTGTAAAGCATGGGTACTCCAATCTCTTCCAAGATGTTTGGCCTGCGTAGAAAGTAGGCCAAAATATCCTTTCCTGGAGGGGCTCTGTAAAGCTCTCTCTAAGTGGAGGCTGTTCCGCCAGTAATAGCAGAACATAAAAAAAATTACATTCGAAAATCTGTTGTACATTTTTTTTTCAATGTTCAATTCTCCATGTGCTATCGTTTCCTGCTGTCGGAGCCCAGCCATGTGGAATGCTAGGACAGTCCCCGCTGACTCCTTTTCACCCGTATTCCCCATCTCTGCCGAGCTCGAGGAGGCATTTCGGGGCAGAAGGGCTCAGCCAAGCACAGCAGCTGGGCCGGCGGTGCACGAGAGCGTTACGTAACGTGGCGGTGGTGGCCTGCGGGGAAATAAATAAATAAGCAGCTGTGCAACTGCTGGAGGAGATGGGCCTGCAAGGAGAGATTCTTCCTCGTGGGGATTTGACCCTGTCCCCTACCCAAGAAGCAGTGGCGGCTCCTGCAAAATCTCTCAGGGGGGGCAAATGTCTGGATGATTGATAAGGATAAGGTCCACCCATGCAATGGATAAATTAACAGCTTAAGCATGTAAAGGCAACTTCACTTCTTTAATATTAATGAAAAATAAAGTGACTCTTACAATACATATTGTTTGTTTCTATACTCACTATTATTACAATCCACTCAGTTTCTTTTATTAAAGATTCCACTAGGTAGCGACAAATAATATTGTTGACTGAAACGTGCTTACGCATGATGACGTAACCACGTTAGTGCGAGCCCTCCCGGAAGCCATAGAGAATGCATTGCAGCGCCCGCCGTTCGAAAAAAAACATCTTTGAATGTAAGTCTATGGGAACACTCTGGGCGATTCTCAGCCAGAGTGAAATCGCCCAAAAAGAGGCGGTACTCCACAGAACGTGACACGACGCTGATTGGACTATATCCAGAGGCACAGTAACGGCTGAGATTGGTGGTGTGTCGCCCAATCGCCCAAAATGAAGAAACCGCCCCTGCCAAGAAGGTTAATTATATATCACCATCATCAGCCATGATCAGTCGACTGCTGGATGAAGGCCTCCCCAAGTTGCCGCCACTCCTCACGATCACTGTGATGTAATAATTATTGACAAAGCATTCGCATAAGAGCTGGTTTCGTCACTCCATCTCCTTGGTGGACGTGCTCTCGGGCGCACTCCTTTTGCTTGGCTGCCCCTCGTGTCTCACTGTTCTTGACAATCGGCCACCATCCCGAGCCATGATGTGTGCTACAGGGTCGCCGCAGTGGCGAGATGTTAACTCCCTCGCCTGGTATACAGGAGGTCGTGGGTTCAATCCTGACCCTGACGCCTGTTGTATATTTGGAGTTTGCGTGTCTCTCTCCCCGTGGTCGTGTGGATTTTTCTCCAGGTCCTCCGATTTTTCCCCTCCACATTTAGAAACATGTGTTTAGATTATTTGGCTGCTATAAATTTACACATGATAAGCCATTTCGTTGGATTATTATTTGTGGGTAGGTAGCTTCTCACAAAGGGCTATTTAGCTCAGTGGGCTTCACCTGGTGCGATATAAATAGTTGAGTTTAGTCTGAACGATGCTAATAACCTGTGTACGTTGCCTAATCTGTGCTCCTCTTTTTGTCTCTCAGTATAATTTGAAGCTCATGTGTCCAATGGGGATATCAAAACAACCTAATAAAACAGCAATTAACATACTTTTTTTAAAATTCATATTCAATTATATGAACAAAGTAATAATTTCTGTTAATCACAAAAAAATGTTACGTATATTTTCGTAGGTGCCTTTGCAATTTTAGCCGCTGGACATACAGTATATCCTATTGGCCTCTCGCTCCCCCTAAATCGGGCCTTGGCCTCAAGGGAGAAGTCGTGGTATGGAGCAATGTTCCACGGGCGGCATGTGTTCTGTGTTCGCATGTCTGAGTTTCTCCGTGTGTCCCTCTCTATAAAAGCGGCCGGGCGTGGTGTTGGTCACCCACCCTGTGCTAGCCTCCATAGGTGCTCACTAACAGCCTTTGCCCCAACAGGCTACACAGGTGATGTTTGTCCATGTCTTTGCATCCCCCCTACCCTGTATACCCGTTTGTGTCCACGTGTATCTTTGTGTCTCTGCGCATCTGCCCTCCAAGTATTTATGTGCCCGTCTATGTTGATGTACCTGTCATTGTCCGAGTGTCTGTCTGCCTTTATGTGTCCGTCTCCTTTCGACCTATTTCTGTGTCGGTGTCTCTGTGTGTCCGTCTCTTTGCGCCAATGTGTCGGTTCCTGTGTCAGTGTATGTCTCTTTATATCCATGTCTTTGCCTGTTTCGGCATCTCTGTTTCTGCATATGTCTTCGTGCATCTGACCAGTTCAGATATTCACCGCTGGTGTTAGCCATGGGCATGCGTCAAACTCGGGTCACTGGGATTGTAGCACGACGCGCTCACCACTAATCTACCGCTCTCCACGGTCATACTCACAGATGTGCGCACACACACACACATTCACACCACACTACAGAAATAAAAAAATCCCCGTAGGCTCTGTGCCCTGACAGCTGAAAAAACAAGGTGTTGGCATTTGGGATCGAACACAACATGCTACTGTACAACCCCACAAAGCAGCCCCTCGACTGTTAAGCACAACTGTTTATTAAACGATCGTATAAAGTGTAATTGGAGGACATTCTGGATTACCGGTTAGCTCACCAAGGGATATATTTAATTCCATTTCAAAACCTCGGGGGTAATAAGCTAAAAAGGCATCAACTCGCATCTGTATGCCAGAGCAGGGCCGCCCAGAGGTTCCTGGAGGCCATGGGCAGAATAGCACGTGGGGACCCTTTTATTTCAGCACCCACTCGTCCCATGTGAGGTTTGTTGTGGGGCCGTCTTTTGTGTGAGATTCAGCGCAAATTGCCCCTTTTGCCCCTCCCTACCACCCCCGTCCTCTGGGACGGCCTTGTGTCAGAGTAAAACAGTCTCTCTCACTCTCCTCCTTCACTCGTAACACGTGGCTTGTGCTTTCGTTCATTCACCGAGGGCCGAATAAGATCTCTTTGGTGGGCCCACACATTTACAAACACCTTAGCAAAATCCAATGTTAATGCAAAATATCATTAGACACACCATTAACACACTAATGCGATGCCTGCATTCGTTTTCCACACACGCAGACGTGTATGTCAATGTCCCCCTCTAGCACCCAATTAGTGTGGATTAAATGCTTGCAATGATGAATATTGAATACACCACGGTTATTGATATCTGCTAGTACAGAAAGCAGCACCACAAGATAAAACAACATTTGTTTTTATTTTACCAGGTCAGGTCCACTACTGAGCTATACAGCTCTTTGTCTGAAGTGACCTGACCACAAATGAGAGTTCAAACGAAGTGTTTTATCATGTGGAAATGTGTAGCGGCCAAATACTCTAAACACATGTTGATTCTTCATGTGGAGGGGAAAACGTGAGGACCTGGACAAAATTCCACACGACCATGGGGAGAGAGACACCGCACACTCCAAATGTACAGGCGTCAGGGTGCGGGATCAAACCAACGACCTCCTGTATATCCGGTGAGATATTTAACATCCCGCCACCACGGCGCCCGTACCAGATACCCTGGTATTGCCTAGCGATTGGATAAACTTGACCGTATTGTCATGCCTCAGAGGGAGAGCAGTGGCACTGCTCTGGGGAAGGTTTGGGGTATAGACACGGGAGCATATAAGTATGGGACAACAATGGATTTTGCTGCACTGCCCTGTCAGTGCACGGTGGCTGCCCATTCAAGCAACGATCCAGGCTCAACTCTGACTAGCTTCTGCAATCTGACGAGATGAGAAGAATTCAGAAAGATGTGGCCATCGGCTTTGCCGTACGTGATTCACAACGTGGTGGAGAGATCACACGTAACCAGCCATGCAACACCGCCGGATGGAATTATGGGTCTAAGGAAACGTTTTGATTGTGGAAATCCTGGCGGGTCGAGGCCGCGTCAGTGACTTATATATGTAAAAAAAACATCGCGTGGGTTTTTCCCATCTCCCATCTCCCCCCCTCCCCACCGCTCCCCACCGCCCGTCCAACCCTCCCTTGCTCACTTGGTCACAGTCACCCGAGAGCCGCTTGGCACGGCCAGAGCGGTGGATATCCCTGACAGCTGCTGCCGAAAAACTCACCACTTTACAGAGTCGTGAAATTACTACCACACCTTGACCCCCCCACCACCACTATTGATTACAATCACATGGAAGGAAGCATGCAAGTATAGCTGCAGATATATTACACGGCTCCGGTTAGGCAAACATCGCGTATGTGGCTGTGCACGTGTATGTGCGTGCGTGGGTGGATGCGTGATTGAGTGCGTGTGTGTGTGTCTGTGTACATATTATTGTGAAGAGCGGTGGTGCAGTGATTAGCGCCAGGGCTAAAGTTATCATGATACATTTTCCAGAGCCCCCAAACACACCGGACCCAGACCCCCCCCCCACATCCCATCCGATGGGGCAGGGGCGGGGAAGATATTCTCTGGAGCTCAGCCACGGACAGCTCCAGTTTAAATTCAGCAGCGTCTGCTGCACAACGGTGTGGTGCATCACGTCTGCGCTTTTCTTTTTTGCACTACGCTCTACATTTCCACGACCCGGGTTCGATTCCCTGTCGCGACCACTACATCAGTGGCAAGCGACGACCGAGCTGGTCCTAGCTCTCACCTCGGTCGACTCGGCCTCTAAGCGGTGCGAGGTGTCCAGCATCAGCACTGGAAAGACAAAGGCGGCGAGGAGTGATTCTGGCCACGCCATCCCCCCACGTTGCACCCCAGCCTCGAATAGGTGCTCGTTACCAACTCTTGCTCAACACTCTCAAGAGGCTCTACTAGGGATCTCGAGACCACGTGACACGTCATTAATGTCAATGCAATAACGGCCCCTGTGTGTCGAAGCAGGCGAGAGCCCATCGACATTCATTCGCGTGTTTCAAGAGACTTGAAAACTGCGCTTATGGTACACGTAAGGGCCATTGTATAATATATATGCATGCACTGTAATAAATACTGCAGAGGAAATAATAATAACAATAATTTACAGCCATTGTCAAACCACTGCTATGAAGTCCTCCCAAAGCTATGTTGATTGTGGAGGATATTTGACCATACTTCACCACACTGCCAGTGTGGGTCAAGGAAGGGGTGAGAGTGAGGCAGAACCGGTTTAGATTTCACCCGACACCGACGTGAAACCATCGCCGACAATCGAACTCAGGTTGCCAGGTTTGTTGCGCAGTGCGCTAACCACTTTGCCACTGGTCTCTCGTTCTGTACGCATTAAAATTACTATTTGGATTTACATACAGTGCAGTCTAAATGCAAGCACAAAGTGCCGTGCAACACAGTGGAATACGCATCACAGGCAAAGAGGAGATGGGTCTGCACTATTTCATTGAGACAATTGTCGGTCAGTGATAGGCAGAGGACAAGAGAAAGGCCCTTGAGCCTGGACTTGAACAGCAGGGAGCAGACAGCCTGGGTGGCTGGGGATTTACAGATCTCATGAGCAACAGAGGAGAAACAGCAACGGCACAAGTAGATTTTTCATGTATTTATACCACGGGAAATTTTCTAAAGTGATATTTCGGCCATCGCAAGTACATTTTAAAGAACCTAAGAATATAATAATGTGTTAAATGCACCCCCCCCTCTCGCCCTGAATCTTTAACGTAATACAATGTGTGTATATTATACGTAGTTAATATTATATGTGCGGATATTATACAAAGACAAAAAGAGACAAATCATCCCCCGTGTTGCCTTAACAGACTTTTGGGGCAAGAGCTATTAGCGAGCACCTGTGAAGGCAGGAACGGTACACGAGGGGGTGGGGGTGGCAGCACCACACCCGACCGCCTTTGTCTCCCGAGTGGCGATGTTTACACACTGCACTCGGAACTCATTCGAGTCGATCTAGGGGAGGCCCAGGACCAGTTCAGATAATTGTCACTTGTGTTGGCCGTGAGCGATAATCGAACTCGGGTCGCCGGATCCGCAGCGCAGCACGCTAACTGCTACAATATCATCCCGCTATATACACAAGCACACACGCAGACAAACCCTTCAGAAAATCCCAGGATAAAAAAAAAGTCATTTTCGCTTACAATGCACATCTCTCAGTGTGGATCACAGCTCACGAAGCACATGGACCTATTTATCCAAACAAACATTTCAAGTAAAAACTAACATTGAATCCAGAACTTGAAATAAAATGCCATCCTACTTAATCAAGTACTCATGCAGCCTCAACACGTTCCACATTGGAGCACCTTAGTCATTGGCAACACTGGACTGGCTGCTGATATATCTTGCCTTGATGCCAACCGATTGATGTAACGGAGTAAAGTCCAGGCTACGAAATTGTATAAACTGTTAACCCTCGACTATCCACGGCATATTTTCATGTGCACGTTGGTTTAATAATTCGATACTCCTCACTCGCCGAAGGGTCAGTGATTCCAGTAACCACGTCACCGCAAACAAAGGTCAGCAAATTCAGAAGCAACAACAACAGACGTCTTCACGCCCCCCCCCCCCCCACATCGTTTGACATAGTTGAACGCCCGATTATGTAGCCTAATTTACGCGTGTTTTGCGTTTGCCGTGTTTCTGTTAAATCTGAGATACCCCCGCTCTCCCGCCCGCCCCCACATTATCACCCCTGATAAGCACGAGTTGGCTGTGTGTATTCAAGCCTCGGTTTTCAGGGTAGAACGCCTCCTCTCCAATTGTGCAAACCGCTCTTTAGAGCACGCACAAATGAGCACGCCTGCTGTAGCAATACGGCATTTAGCCGTGATCAGGTTTATTCCGTTCCGAATATTTCAAAACCGTGGATTGTTTACATAGACGAAAGCAACACCCCGACCACTGCTGGGTTGTTACTACAGGACCGTATAAGAACAATGATTCTATTGCTTTGGAGTCATACGTCAAACCACTGCTGGATAACGACCTGCCCATGTCGCGTTGGCCATGGGGTGTGTTTCACCATACTGCACGCTCATCAGTGCAGTTGGTGAAGTGGTGTGGACCAGGACTGGTTTAGATATGACTCGCCACTGACGCGAGTTCGATTCTCGGCAATGGATCAGAGCACAGAGTGGAAATCACTGTTGCCCCCCCTCCCCCGTCTCACTCCCTCATATAATATTTAATAAGAGCGCTGATGATCAGGAATGAACGCATCAATTCATCAATATTTATTCTTAAACTCTTTATACGTGCGCTGAATCATGAGCCTGCGAACCGAACGATTTACAACGTTGCAATTGTTGAAGCAAAACATGCACGGATGTTACATTGAGGCTAACGGAGCACATACAACCGAACAAAAGTGACACTCCTGCAAAAAGACAAACAGGTCATGACCCCAAACTGTGACAATTCATGAACTCGCTGGGGTGAAGAGGTGAGAAGTTGGCGAGTGAAATCGTGCTCAGCGACCACAAGGACTTTGATGACCTAAACAAACGACACCAATGTTCGTAAACATGTTTCTGCAAGCACGCACAAATGCCTGCGTATTGCATCCACGTTTTATCTTGTGTGTGCACGCGCGTTATGCTTGCGCATCGTGTGCGTGTGTGCGCGTGCGCAGGGTCTTAGTGGTGCTCCCGGAATAAGTGCTTCCTGGAAAGACCATCGGATTATTCCGCCAAAGCCACAGCTCGTTAACACAATTAAAGCCCCACGCCTCCTCGTTTCCTGCAATCGCCGTGCATTAGCGCGGGGCTCTAACCCCAGCAGCGTTGGAGCGCTGCTCTGTTAGGGGCCATCCATTTAGTACGTAGGCAAAAATCTGTCAAAACTTGACCCCTCCCTGTACGCACGCGTACTTTTTACACCCCCCCTCCCCCCACCTGCGTACGTACGCCTGACGCCCCCCTCCCCCTGCCCCGAATCCTATAGAACGGCCAATATTTAATCCACGCAGAAACGATCAAAGATTACAAATATAAACGTGTTTAAGCAAACAAATAGTCCACCGCCGGACTATCAAACTCATTTGAAGGCCAATGTAGACAAATTATTATCGAGGCTTCACCCCCGCTCCGCCCCCCCCGTTTCCTATGCGTACATACATTGTCAGTAGACCCATCATACGCAAGAGTACGCATTTGGGTTAACCCCCCCTCCCCCCTCCATGCGTACGTACTAAATGGATGGCCCCTTACATGGGCACAGCCAGAAAGGCAGGGCCATGTGCGTTTTACAGAAGCTCCATTAATGCCAATCTGTCTGCAAATCTGACCTTGTCTGTGGTCTGCTTGGGCTCTAAACCCCATGCTGCCTGCCCCAGTCTCAAATGCAATAAAAAAAAGATTGTCTTTTTCTCCAATTGTAACCAAATTCTGTTATATGTGTTATGTACGAGACAAAGTATTCATTTGTGATAGAAAAAAGTAACCTCTGGTCCACACAGCAGGGAGAAGTACTTTCCCACCCACCCAGCCAGCTACGGAGAGTAATGTCCATTGCATGACAATCAAACTGATATTTGACATTTTCAGACGTGGAATTCATCCAAATGATGTGCAGAACCGAATTTTACGTGATTGTTTATTCTTGCGTGAAATAATTGGTGAATGGATTCAGGACATCTACACGCTACACTTGAGAACCCGGTTAAATCACAGACCCTCTGCCTGGATTTGAACCCAGGAGCTCAGCACTCTGGCCTCTGAACCATCTGGCTGCATCATCACCTCTGATGCGGGTTGACTGTGACCATGCCGCTGTCGAGCGTGGGCTTGAAATGGAAAATGTTATAATAGGCTCATGTCAATGGCACTTGTTCAGAGGACCGCAACGTAATGATGGACATTAAGTGTGTATACTGCCGCTGTCCAATTAGATGACTCACAACTGCTGCGAGTAAAATCACAATCAAATGTTACTGCTCTTTGATAATAGTTTTTTTACCCTTTTATCTGGCAACAAAACTGACACATTTTTTTACAAGGAGTCATGTTTGCACTGACCACAATACCTGCGGTCGGAATGCAAACAAAAAACCACAACTCTAATAATGTATGCACTGTCCTTGAAATTGATTGGTCCACACCCGAGACAGCTTTTCTTAGAGCCTCGTCTCACATGGTGTTGGACCAGATGACGCCAAAAGGTGCACAATTCAAAGACAATGCACCATCAGAGTATGAGAGCTCGGGGTAAGCATTTACAAAAAAAAAAGGTGTCAGTTTTGTTGGTGAAGGGGGTGCGGGGATGACCCATGACTCGAGTGCCACTCACCGCTGACGTTGGCCCGGTATCAAACTCACGGTGCTAGGTTGTACTCAGTACGAGTACAATAGAACCCCTGTTAATGACTAATCGCTTAACGACGGGCCTCTATAGAGGCCCAATGTGTAGTTTATAGTCGTGTGGTGTATAGTAGTGTAGTGTGTATAGTCGTGTAGTGTGTATAGTAGTGTAGTGTATAGTGTAGTATATAGTAGTGTAGTGTCTCCATAGAGACCCAATGTGTAGTGTATAGTGTAGTGTATAGTGTAGTGTATAGTGTAGTGCATAGTGTAGTGTATAGTCGTGTAGTGCCTCCATATAAACCAAATGTGTTCGTTTAGCGACCACTCCCCTGTTAACGACGGGCTGTTGTAGGCACAGTAAATAATAATTAATGCATCGATTAACCATGTTTATTTTAATATTATGTGTTTATAATGTGGTTAGTAACTTTATGTATTAATATCCATTGTTTCAATGTTATAAAGTACGTTTTCTGGGTGAAAAAGGATAACTTTCGATGCCGTCGGAACGAATTAAGCCTTCAACATGTATTTCTTATGTTCGCTAACCGACCAAATCAATTAACGACCGGTTTTGTAGAACCCCTCTTACCGCCGTTAAGAGGGGTTCTACTGTAGTGTTTTTACTAAGCATTCATAAAGCAAACACTAAACTGCTAACTAGTTTTTGTCTGTTAAAACATAATACAGCAACCGCATTAATGCTGATACGTAAACACACCCAAGCACTTTATCTACTCAGATGAAATGGGAACGAATAAAAACGAAAGGTATTGTTTCTCAAGGGCTAGGACGGGAAAGCGTTTGCACATCTTCACACTTGCCGGCACATCTCCCAGAAAGGTTATTGATGGGCTTTCTCGGCGTTACAGGCACACTCCCGCCAAACAAAACACGTCGACATTAAAACCATCTTTTTGACCATTCTACAATATTTTCCACTGTTGCTATGAGAATAATTCATTAGATTAAATCGGTCATAGGGTCCAGCATAGCGCATTAATGCATAATACATACAAATGAGTTATCCTTTACCCTCTCTGTTCACCAACCCAGACGGACCAGCATGTTGTGGATTTACTCTCCTACACACCGCTGGGCTGAAGTAGTAACTAATTGGCGTGTTGTTTACATGACAAACCTTACTGGCTGTGTTGGGTGGTGGAGGGTTACGCCAGATTTATACTTCCGCGATCTAACCCAAAAAAACCTTTATTATGAATAATAGTCGCGAAAGCCGATGCGTTAAGCAGCATGGTGAAGTATGGTCAAATAACCCGTGGACTGATAAAAATGGGCTGTCAATCTTTTTTAAGGGATTGACATCACCACGACAGCCACTGGAGGAACTCCCTCCACCACGCAATGTTTAAACAAAAAAACATAACAAACTTGCGAACAAAAATGTATCTAATTGGTGAAGATGATGTGGGGGAGGGGGGTGGGCATGCCGCTAACAATGGCACATTCGCAATTGTGAGAAATATAAAGTCCTTCCCCTGCACAGCATGTGGCATGGTCGTACCATGTTAGTACACGTCAATGGCCAATACAACTTCTGTTTGGTCTTTACCACAACCTCCCCACCCCCTTTGCTGTGTATTGATATATGCAAGCGCGCAGCGTCTACGAGCACAGTACCTCTATCCTGATGCGTGACGTAAACCAACACTGCACGTGTCGACCGTGTTATTATCCAGGAACTGTATTGTTTTCGCCATTATGAATCATCATCAGTCATCAATTCACTGCCAGATGAATGCCTCCCCAAGTAACCACCACCTCCCACGGTCCTGCAATGTGACAATCCATCCAGCACGTGAATGATCTCATTGCTCAATCTCCTCGGAGGACGTCTTATCGGACCCACTCTGTTACTTGGCTTCCACTCCCGTTGTTATTATTGACCATCGACCACCATCCCTTCTAGCCATGGCATATCCCACCCGAGCCCACTTACTCTCTCTCGATGGTTTTGATCCTGACATGAGCCTGCGTGTGTTCTCGAACACGTGTGCACCTCTCTCTGTCTCTCAATGTAATGCCAAGCATGCGTCTCTCAATGCTTCTTAAGGCAGTGTTCACTTTATGTTCTCTAATTTGGTATGAACATGAAAATTAGGGCATTATCCAAAAGTACACAATTTATTGGAGCCAGGCTTGGCATGACGCGATGATAGTTTTATAATTTACGAGGAGATTTTGCAGACTTTAAAACAATACTTCAATTTGACGATGAGTTTGTAGAAAAATTTGAAATGTCTACGACCAAATCTCACTGCAGGAGGACTGGGCGTCCTGTTAACTTGGCAGCTTGTTATGAAAGTACTGCACGATGCAGTTTACTTTGTTGAACCAGGTGAGAACTCAAGTGGCCAGGGATGGCCTCATTGGCAAGTGTCCTGGGTCACCGAGTGTCACAGGCTGCTGTGAGACTACGTTGCCAGCAGAGGACGGTGCTCGCAGAATTCATTGTTGTCCTTTAACTCTGCTCCAATGTCTCTGCCTCCCGCTTTCAGCGACCCGGAGTGACCAGCGTGTTCACGTGTTGTTAAATAACGCCCCACCCCTCCCCTGTAAATATTCAAATGGTGTAGGGAGGCCCTCATCCAGCAATGGATGGATAAGAAAGACCAAACCATGCACACGACACCACAGCCTGTAACAACAAACTAAGTAGATATGTCAAGGTTGTAGTTTGGGCTGTAAATGGAATGTGCAATTATCTTCACGTGCTGGATGCACACCCTGGGAAGTGTTTATGCACTTAATTCCGAGCTTCTCCTTCGGGGGAAGGACTTTCGCCACTCTCAATTCACACATTCTGTTCCCGGTTAATTGTGCAGCGTGTTGCCATACACACTTAAAAGAATGCACGTCCTTCTGCTTCTCAATTAAGCGGCGTCTCGTCGCTTCGTGGCTCGTTAACACGCGGGGTCGTGTATTGGCACCGTTCGTCTTTTCTTAGGTACAAGGTGCAGCCATGAAAGGGCCTGCCCACACCCCTTCTAGCAGAAGGGCCTCCATTATGACAGATAACGCTAGGATGAAGCTCTCGAGAGCTACCCCAGAAGGTATTTTTGACTACTCTTCCATGCTGGCCAGACATCATTGTAGAGGTGGGAGTACGTACACTTTACCACACCACACTCAACCGGTCGATCGCCTGTGGTCGTACCCATCTGTATCGCTGGGTCGACAGAGGCGTGGAGGATTCAAGAAAGTTGCCCCATTGTTTTAACTGCTACGCCACGAGATCAAACGGCCAACCTCTTTATTGCCCAGTGTGCGACAAAATGTGCATGCCAGTGCTAATGGAATGTCTACCAATGGTTTGGCACGCACACAAAACTAAATTCACCATCACCATCCCAGCGTGGATGAAAAGGTCAATTCGTCCGTAGGCATCCGACACAGCGGTATTCTATGAGCATCAAGAGACGAACAAATGATGTCTCTCTGAATGACAGTCCTCGTTGGTGGACATGGTACCCCCAAGCAAAACGACACATCATGATACAGTAAGAAAATGCTTACCTGCATCTTTAAGAGTGCCTGAAAAGTACATCCAAAATCATGCGACGACCCTGCAGTAGTGCAACACCTCTCGGGAAATCGAACTGCTTTCACAGACAGCTTTCAGCAAAGTGGCCGGTTATATACACCTTACAATTGTTTGCAGAGAAGTGTGAAACGAACAGTCAGTTAATAACAACACAAAGACAGTAAAAGTGAAAACACTGAGATAGTATGAGGCTAAATGTAAGAGGAAGTAAAAGAAATTGTGTTTTTTAGAGCTGTGGGTAACCACACGCTGCATACTACCCAAAACTACGGCGTACAGTGCAAGCATTTAGTATGCTTAGGATTCTAATCAATCACAAGTCCAAGCACCAAAGTATGGAGGCATGCTTGGGATTTTTAGGATTCAACAAAAATGCTGAAAGACCCAATTACGTAGCCGAGATCACCTCCACGGAGGAAAGCAGTCGCCCGCTGGCCAATGGCAGAGCCAGGATTTTCACGTAGGGGGGGGGGGGCAACCCCTCCATCAATGAAGAATGATGGGAGTAGTTACTAAGTCAGGACTTGTTCCTTGCTTTTTATTCAATGCGTGTGCGGCGATGGCGCAGCCATCGATCGAGGGGCGAATTCGAACCGTGTGTGATCGGCATCACGCTCGCTGAAGGTGAATGCCTTCAGGGAAGTCGTCTACTGTTTACGCAACTGCGCACAATTCTCTGAGTCACTGAAAACTGCTTTGCCGTTACTTCTTGCCAATTATGGACTCAGACTATTGTCCTATCATCTCACAGAGTCCCTGGCACGTAATAATATGCTACACAGTGGCAGTTGGGGTCGCAAAATGCCGATTTATTGCTAATAACCCCCATTGATCCGATCGAAATTAAGGATTTCCATCGGATCATTAGGGGGCACGTACCACCCCACCCCCCCACTGGCTCTGCCAGTGCCGCTCGCATGACCTCGTGGAAGTGACCCATGAGTCATGGCGAGCGAGTGCGGAGCTGATTGGTTGGTTGTCATCACACTGGACGATGTTGAAGCCTGAAGAGCCGTTCTTGGAGCACTCTCCACACGACTCACCTTGAACAAGGATGTGTGTGTTTGTGTTCTTTCTGAATAGCATCATCTCGGCATTGGAGTGGCTTAATTATGGCAAAATTGTTATATCGCCGAACTACGACGCCCTTCAATCAGCTGCCCATTTCCCGTAGCTCGACGCAACGTAAATGCCCCCCCCACCCTCCCACGTCTTCACTTGACATTGCTGTGGAGACGCGAGATTGCTCCGAGTCAAGGGTGTTTTTGCTGCGAGAGCGTGTGCGTGGAACATTTTAACCTCATGGCGGGACCTCGGGGTCCCGAATAAACGGAAGTCAAAATCGTAATTAATTCATTTATTTTTGGCGACTCCATCCCACCGTTGCACATAAACGCTGTGACCCACCTGGCACGGATCATTCTGTTGTTATGTCATGTCCAAGCGCAGCAGCGAAGACGAATGCACTCCATGCTCGGATATGGGCAGGATCATAAGTCTTATCCAAAGCTGCTCAAACTGCCTACACGACTTAAGTCCTTTATTTGTCATAGCGGGATGCACAATACAATGAAACTGCACTCTTATCTTCATTATTATTTGTGACCTACCAATGTCTGCAGCCAGGATCAATCCATGACAATCCTATTACCTGCAGATATTTAACAGATCAGATGCGTTGCACCGTTCATTCCTCATGTATGCATCTGTGCAGATAGTTTTTTTTTTGTGGTTAAGCCACAGTCCCCACATACGGAGAAGAGGAGCGGCGACCCACTACTCTGTAGAGTAACATTGGTAACATTGGTATAAACGCTTGCTACAATATGATCAGCGCATTGAAACGCGCACTATTTTATGTACTGTTTACAAAGCGTGTTCACAAATCCACACTGAGAAACACGATGATTGACAGAGGGGTGTAAACATTTTTTTCGATAGTGTTTTTAAATAGAGGTACTGCAGGTAAGTAGTTTTCAGTTTTAAAGGCATAGTTTGACTAGACAACACTTGCCACCATCCTTCAAACCCATTGGTGAAAAAGAGCAAAGTTTTGTTTACATTATAATATGTTTATGCGAGAGCCGGGGGCTTAATTTATTCCCCATAAACAACAACGCAGCAGCAGTTGTTGTGATCACACGTGCGATCGAGCAGACTCTAAGACGTAAATGAAGAGACCAATGCAGAAGAAACACTGCCACAAATGGCGGACAAGACCAAGCGATTACAGAGGGAGCAGAAAGACATGTCGTACTGTCCTGTGCTGTCAGTGTAGCTCTGACCAAATCAAAGAGATTTAATCTTGATTTGAAGCTTCAGTGACTGCAGGAATTTATACTCTTCGGTTCTTTCGGTAAAGTCACGTGGGTAGAACATTTATAGATCGCGACGTTTCGATCGCAACTCAAACAACCGTCATCAGGTGCTAAACAAACACAGCAGGAGGACTGCTCTTTCTCCCACGTCAGCAGTTCGAAACGTCGTGATCTATTCATGTTATATATATATACGTGACTTTACCGAAAGAACCAGAGAGCAAAGAGATGTATTTGCCCTATCAGATCTCGAAAGCTCAGCAGGGGTTGAGCTTGGATAGTGCTTGGATGGGTGACCACCTGGTATTATAAGCTGCTGCATTGTTGGCAGCAGACAGCTGCAGTAAAACGTGTTGTTGTATTGTACTTGCGTGTCTTCACACCTACACCTCTCAGCCTTCATCAACCCCATGCAGTGTGTTGTGAAATAACCCCCAGGACATTGTCAAACAGTGGATTGACACTAGAAAAACGAATATAACAGAGTAACATGCTGAAAGGCACGCACAGAGATTTGGAGATCTGCATGCTTGGAATTAGAGTGCACCCGAGGTAAGAGGAGCACACAAACTAGACAAGTTAGAGACATTCTATTGACTGCTACGAAATGTAAGTGGCTTGGGCAGGACAAGAGGGGGATGATGGCCAGTGGTGGAGACTAATGACAGTGGCGGCCAACTTAGGGAACACGGTTCCGTCCATCGCAAAGGTGGACCGATGACATCAGCTCGTGTGCAGGAGCCAGATGGATTGTATACGCCAATGCCCTTCTTCAGAGTAAAGCAAACCCACTGCACATAACGAAGGCATGACTGGAGCTTTCTCCGGAGAGCTGGGTGAGAATGTTTTTTCAAGGCTTGCTCTGTGTGGCGCGGCCGTACCAAGAATGTTTGCAGTCAAATAATTTCTTTCGTGTCTTCAAAAAATGTACCCGAGGTCCAAGGAAGGTAGGTGTACAGCACGTGGTCCAAAAACGTTTCATCCATTATCAAGGAATTCTAATTACACTCGACAGAAGCTTGAACTGTGTAGTTGAGATGTTGGCAACATGTTCCTCGTATATGCGTGGGTTTTTTCATAGTACATCGTGAGTTAATTTCCACAGCACACGACAGACGCATTCTAAAAGACGTTAGCGAACGTGTCATAGGGTCAGAGATGGATGAGACTCGCACAATGTAACATTCCCACTACCAGGAGTGTGCATGTAGTTTAATAGATTTAGCCCAGACTACCGCCCGAGGATTATTCCTTAATAATGCATGACACCTGATACAAATGCCATATTAAGATGACTAATTAAGAAGCTGAGGTTATAAGTTGACTTTGTTTAAACAGGTGAGAACTCAAGAAACCATTTGCAAAAGTGACCCCAGGGTCATCAACATGACAAAGGCAATAACGCAAAAACAAAGTACAACAATGAAGCAAATAGATATCAGAGCAAATATCAGTTAATAGACATACAGCAAAGGCAGAAAAAATCTGAAAAAAAGACTTATTCATATTCTTGGTTCTTTCGGTAAAGTCACATAGAAGGGAAATCATAAAATAATATAATATATATTATTCAAATAATATAATAGAAGGGAAATAATAAAATAATATTTATTATAATAATATAATATGTATTATTTTATTATTTCCCTTCTACGTGACTTTACCCAAAGAACCAAGAATATGAATCCCTGCAGTCACGAAAGCTTTAAATAACAAAATAAAGACATATTCTTTTCAATAAACTCTTAGTACGATTTAGACCAATCATTGTAATAATGATGATGGTGACACGGAGAACAATGCTGTTTAGCTGTGACTACTCGCCTACTAACGTCTACAAGAGACCCAGGGAAATAATTAGTGAGGAATTAAAGCCCTCGTAGCTGCCCACACACACACGCACATGCCCGGTGACATTCTGCATACGCAGAGTAAATGAGATCAGGCACATTCTGGGTGATATGTGTGAAAAATTGTCCAAATATTTCTCATGCAGGGTTCATTGAAGTGCGGCCGTATCGGCGACACTTATCAGCTGGGGTCATGCAGGGCATCCCACGCATGCGTATCCTACCGAGTACTCGGTGCCATGCTCTGGGCGGCAGGGTGGCGCAGTGGTGATACTCGTGCCTCACAGCAAGACGCGCCTGGGTGTGTGTCAGAAGTCGCAAACGGGTTTTGATTCCTTACCTGTACCCGGCCGCACCAGGGTCGCAAACGGGTACCCGTACCCGTACCCCACCCGATATCCGGCTACCCGTACCCGGCCGGGTATCGGGTAGGGTACGGGTACCCGATTGCGACCTCTGGGATGAAGCCATGTTGCAGGCGCGGGTGGGTTGATTCTAGGAACTTGAATTGTGAGAAGAGACAAGACGTTGGGAAATGAGTGACAAACGGTTACTCACCAGTGACTCACGGTCTACCCGTACCCGTACCCAGCCGCACCAGGGTCGCAAACGGGTACCCGTACCCGGCCGGGTACGGGTAGCCGGGTATCGGGTAGGGTATGGGTATCGGGTACCCGGTTGCGACCTCTGGTGTGTGTTCCCGACTGGGGCGACTCTCTGTGTGGTGTGTGCATGTCCCCCCCCTCCCCCACCCCATCATCGTTGTGCACGAGTTGACTCCAGGTTCTCCAGTGTTCTCCCATAGGTAAAACAAACCCCTCCCCCCCACAGAATCTAAATCTGGAAAATGTACCTGCAAATTAATCAACTGGGATTACCCACAGCAACATCGCCGCCTTCTACCTGGCAGGACCATCCTGAAAAAATAATCTTGAGAATCAGTTGAAGCTCTCCTGGGTAAACAAGCGTAATAGTTGAAAATCTCTCTATATATAACACGCGTGATTGTTATTACCACTCAGCCGCGCAAACGCAAGAGATGACGTGGTACGCCCTTCACTACATTTTCCCCAACAACAAAAAAGCTGTTAAGTTCTTTACCCTCAAATGCCTTCACAACCACCCTCCTCCCGCAATCAGCTGTGGGAAAAAAATGACACATGCTAGGACGTAATGCCACATACGGTATCAATACTGTTCCACATTAGAACAAGGAGACCAAATCATCTATCCCGAATGTGCCTCATCTCGTCAGAAGCCAAGCAGCTTTGAGCCTGGATATAGTTGCTTGGTTAGGTGACGCCTGCACATGCGCCTGGTCGACATAGGTGGCTGCGAGTCTGCGTGGTGGGCAGCAGAGGGCAGTGCAGCCAAATCCACCAACCCGTTCTGACCAGCGTGGGAAGGCCCTTATCCAGCAGTGGATTTGGGGAAAAAAGGGGAGCCGTACGTGTACAGCACAAGGAGAACGCAGTGCAAGGTTGCACAGCATCATGGAGAATACCCACAGTGCTCAGCTAGGTTTCGCTGGCGCACAAATAACCCTAAATTTGCTTGCTCATGCCACTGCCAGCTGTAGGGCCCTCCACTCGAGGGAGATCTGGGGAGCACTTAGAGAGTATTATTGGCTTGTTGGGGAAGTGGGGAGGCAGGAATGGTTGAGATGTCATTCGCCTTTGATGCTAGCCATTGCATGGAATCGAACTCAGGCGACCAGGCTCATCGTGCGTGGTACCACCTACGGTTAGCGCAGTTGGCTGCTGTATGGTGCTAAGGAAGTTCAACATACATGCATGCTGCCTAGCACATAGTAATAATGAATGTATTATTGCTTTCGTTGTACGTAATGAGAGGGCAAGGGAGCCCTTGTGGTGGAACCATCTCAACGGGCAGTGCACCACGCCCCGTTGGGAGGGAGGGAGGGGGGCCCTTCATCACCAATTGGCGCACTGTTATGGGCCGGCGGAGGGTGTTTGGGGCTCCGGAGAGTAAAAAAAAGCACGGCGAAGAAAAAGTTAAAAGCGAACGTGTGATGCGATAGGTGTGACGTGCTATACATTCCACTGGGGGGGGGGGGGGGGGGGGAACAATACTTCCTCTTCCCTTCTCATGCCTACAACTGACCGTGTCACTCCCTATGCGTTGAATTTATTTGCACTTCGACCGTAGCAGTATTCTTACCCATCCTCTTTCCCTGTTCTGTATAAATCCTTAAATCCCCGTCCTGAGTGGGGACATCGTGTCCCCACTCTGGGTACACAGCATCTTGCCATGCGGTCATGTCCCGATGCTTTCAACATCGTTATCTATTCACTGCTGAATGAAGAACACTCTCCCACCACCCACCACACCTTAGCAGCTGCCAGCTAACGTCTGCACTCAAGCCGATTTCATCGCTCCATCTCTGCGACGGATGGGCCCTCAGCCTGACTACCGCTCCCTTGACCACCGGCCGTTGTCCCGTCTAGCGACGCCTCCCGTCCGAGCTCGCCCAGGTTCTTTAACAGTCAATGCGATATCTCTTGCACGCGTTCTCTAGTCCACGTGTTCCTTGTGCCCTAATCCCCCCCCCCGGCTCCCAGTGCACACACAAGACTGCAAACTCTCTATGCTCGTTTGCCTTCTGTTAAGCTTCGTTCTATTTTCTTGATCAATGTCCATAGTCGGTAATATACAGTATTCGGATCCAACACCATCCTCTTTAGGCAGAATCGAATGTTTATTATCTTTGTCAAATCCAGTTTCCCAAAATGATTCCAACCTGTACATAGCAATTTCCTTACATTTTAGTAACACCCTTTCAAACAATAAATGCATTTCACGTTCATGCAAATTATTTACCTATGTCTCACTGAGTTTCAAGAGTTTCTTTCAGGTGGGTCCTGCAATGGGGTGATTGATCAACACAAGATTGTTTGACACTTGGGTGGCAACTGGAGAACCTGGAGAAACCCCACGATACACACGTGGGGGTGATGCTCACCAGTGCTGTGTCCTGGCCATGTCTCGCAGTGGATGCTACACCGAAGTCGGAGCGATTCCCTGCTCAATTTAGCATCAAGGCAGTGCTCATCTCCTGTTTACAGCCCTGAGCCAGTGGTGGAAATTACACATTTCTGTGGTGTGGGAGGTGAATCTCTCCACAGGACACAATCACTGTTCACTTCACCACAAACGCATTTGCACTCATTTGATCGACCCTGGAGAGATGATGGGCTGCGTCAACCCCAAACCAGGATTTGATCTTGGGACCTTTCCGATTGCGAGCCGCTCACTCCGTGAACAAATGATTATGCCGATTCGATGTACGAATGTCTGATATGGCTATTTTTCACAATTTCACCCAATAAAAAAAGAACACCTGGCCATATTGCTACACCGGTGTCTCACCTCCCCTGCTGCACTGGTGTACAAATCAAAGGAGGAGGCAGCCTATACTCAACCCATGATCTCAGCGGCATCTGCTGAGTGTCGCTAACACGGGTGTTAGAACTCCATCCCCCCCACCATTCCTCGCGCCCTCCGCGCCGAGCAACCCGGCCACCTCCGTGCGAGCGTTCTATTTTTATCGCGCGTTGACATGTCGTACGTGCAGGTCCGGCACTGCCGCTCAGTCGGGGAGTGCCCAGAGCTTGACGGCCACGCGAATCCAAACTGGAGGCAACTCGAGAGGCAGCATCACGCGCGTCAGGATGTCCCTCGCCTCGCGACGTCACCCCTAAAGAAGCCGGCGAGCATGGATACGTTCTTCCCCGGCTATTCCCGTGCAGTGCCAAATACCGCTGTAAAGGTCTGTGTAATTATAAACATTGTTTTTCAGAGGGGCATTAGTTATTATTCCGATAACACCTACAGACATCCGCAGCCACGTTTTCATATCGAATGGTCGTATGGAAGTGACACGATAGGTTTGATAAGGATTCTTGGTGCGGTCACCAATAACTGGAGTGATGTCATCATCATCATCATCATCATCACACACACATACACTATTCATTAGCACATTTATTCTCAAGTGGGAGCCTGGAATTCAAACCCAGGATCTTAGTAGTGCTGACTCACTGCTCTGATATGGGCACAGCATCAGCCTCAGACTCCGATGGGATGGTGCATTCATGGAGAGGAACTGAGCAATAACGTTTTCTCAACGTTTTTGGGAATATGTTGAAACTCGTCTTATTTGCAAAAAGGTTATAATGAAAAGCAGGAATGCATCTCTTGAGTCTCAGGAATGATTATTCAGGAGGGTCGTGACAAGTTTTCGCAGTAGGAGGCGATGTTGTGATGTATAATCCCAATTGAGTAACTTGCAGGCAATTATTCAGCATTGGGATGTTTATCAAATACCAGTTAGATGGGCTTGGGTTGGTTTTTTTCGCAATGAGAGTAAACAGGAGAATCTGGAGGAAACCCATACAGAATCGGGGGATAACATAAATCAACGCACAGAATGGCACCCAAGCCAGAAATTCGACCAAAGCCGTTCTTGTTGTGAGGCACGAGTGTTACCACTGTACCACCCTGCCGTCATGCTGCCCTTAGGGGAGCAAATTGGCAGATCCCATTTGTCCTCGGCAAAAGTAATGCCGGTGGTAATCAGTCTCCTCTCTGGGATGGCCGGATTAATCTTTTTACCAATGAGTGCAACCTGCCTGGCAATTACAACTAATCACGACTTAATTACGACTTGGACATCTTTTCCACTAAACAACAAAGCCACGCAGGGTTCGTGCCGTGCCAGCCGTGTGTGACTCAGGAGGCGCCAAGTTATTTTAATACACTGCAGAAACCAAGGCGTGATGCCGACGTCACGCACAACACACGAGTCGAGATATAATGTGCAGCTGATGCAGAATTTCAGTTGCGTATTGACTGATGCCACACACAATAGAGGCGCGATTCAAATCAAGGCACACTTGACGGGCTTAAACCACAGCCAGGGCAAGTACAGTGAAAGGTGGAGGGAGTTCACGAACATAGCTACCTTAGTGGTGCTCCAATGACCTCTTTGTTTGAGCGGTCATGAGAGATGGATGGATGATCCATGGAATTGTTTTACTATCGGTATGGTTTTCTGGAGCCATAAACAGATAATTCGATGAATTGGCTGACACTTCTGAGCGATTTCTATTATCCAGAGGAAACCCTTAATAGAATCATTACTTACTCTTCGCTCCCTGTGGAGCATAAGGTCACAACAAGCCCACGCCACGCCGGACGGTCTTTAGCAGCTTTCTCTAATGATATAATCATTCAATGCAATACAATTTGTATTAATGTAGGATTTAATGCAACCATGTTAACAAAATATATTACGACTCTTGACTTGGACAGGGAATTAATTCTTAAGGGAAGGGCAATCCAGAATTGGGGCGGCAGAAGAGAATAAGTGACCTCCCCCTGAATGACGGTGAAACTGGGGACTTATATAGAAAGCCTTGTTTCTCAATCCACGGATGATAGGATTTTCCATAGATCAATTTGAGCCATGGGTAATAAGAATATCAGATGTTAGTTACGGTCTCGCATAGCAGGAATTTCCCCGTATTAAGGCTCAAAGTTTCCGCTGAGTAGATATGGCCGCCAAGTTCAACTCAGCCCAGTACGCGTACAGTCACTCATTCGAGACGTGTGGGGAATTTGTTCGGAATGCGCACACAATTTGGGGACGACATACAATATATTACAGCAGTATACGGGAAACCGTCCAGACCCAAGGCTTGTGCAGACACTCTTTCCCTTCATATAAGGGCTGGCACAGTACACAGTGAATTCACTTGGAGGCCTTGCACAGAGGCTTGGATGATCTGTACTTCGTTGTACTGGTTTGATGTAATATACAGTACGGTTATTATCAGTAAAGTACAGTACATTCATTTCCATTCACACTTCAACAAGAATAACAGGTTTGTGTCTCTTGGCAACACAGACATAAATCTTTGTTCAAAGTTACGTCTCAGAAGGCATTTTGAGGGATCCTTCAAGTACAGAGTTGGATAATAACGACAATTGTGAGAATTTACAGCCATTTACCCATCCACTGCTGGATGAATGCCTCCCCACACCGTGCTAGTCATGGGGATGTTTTCTACCATACTTCACAACACTTACTCTTAGGTTTTTTCGGTAAAGTGACGTAGGTAAAAAATAAAATTAATAATTACTAAAAGTAATCATAGAAATAAAAGACATTTTTTTTTATTAAAAATTACTAAAAGTAATAATAGAAATAAAATAAAAAATGTATTTCTATTATTACTTTTAGAAATGTGTTATTGTATTTTTACCAAAAAAACCTAAGAGTATGAATCCTTGCAGTCACGAAAGCTTCAAATCTAGAATTCACAACACTTGTCAGGGTGAGTTGGTAAAGGGTTGGGGTGCAGGGGGCCAAGACCGGTTCAGATATGATTCGCCACTGACCTTCGCCGTGGTGGGGAATCGAACCCGGGTCGCCAGGTCCAGAGAACAGTGCGCGAATTTCAGTCACCGCTCACTTGATACCGAACGGCGCAGCAAGGCATTCCGGCTCAAATACCGCACTGTGCAATGCAACCGCCGCAGCGGACATTGTTCCCCAAATGTTATTATGACTTGTCTCGTTAGGGCCCCAGACATGCATTAAGGCACACCTCCAAAGGGGAAGACTACATATGCTAAACATAATAAGGCCGTCGCTTAAAATGGAGTTTTCTGAAAGTACACGTGAAAAAACAGGAAGTCATTTCCACAAAAAGCGATCGATATTGCCGGATCATGCACGTAACACACCCAGTGAGGTCGCACAGAGATGCCAGTAAAGCAAGTTGTATGAATTTTGGAGTATCATCATCCCCTGATGGGTGTGGGTTTTTTCCCAGGCACTCCAGTTTCCTCCGACAGGCAAAAATACTCATTAAAGAAATGACAAAACATAGTACTGTACAGTGTCCAAGTTTCAAACAGAAGATCGCACTTGATTAAAGGGACTCAACTGAGTTTAGTCTGTCCTGGATAAATACAAAACAGTTATTACACTGCAGCATTTTAGCTGGGACGATTAGTCGGGCGAGTCTATTAAGCCAATTAATTGACTAATATTATAATCGATGACTCTACTTATTTTGAGGCCATTTATTTGGACTCCTTTATAATTGGCGGCCACCCCCACAATCTGCCTCCCGAAGGTGCGAAAACCCCCACAAGCTACGCCCAGCGTGATGTGGCGGCAGACGCTGGAGATGACATTTGGTACAGAATTATTATTCATTTGGCTGACGGAGTTGAATTTACTTAAGACTCCATATGAATCCAAATAGCCCATGATCAATCCACCTAGAAAGCCCCAGATTTTGTCGCATCCCGGAATATGAGCAGGATTGAGGATGCAAAGTGTTTGGATGGGTGGCTACAACATCCATAGAAGGTTGTCATTTGCTACGTGGTATCAGCAGAGGCCAGTGCAGCAAAATTTATAGTCCTGCATGGTGAAGCATGGTTAAATAACTGCCACATCCTATACAGTATGAAGTCCTCATCCAGCAGTGGATTGACATAGCCCTCTCTCCTCCCCGTGCGTTTACCTGCTCTCACACCAAATGAGCGGCACTCCTCAACAAAATATCAAAGGTGACAGCTACTGCCAGCACGCTTCTTTGATCATCGCACTTCTCCGCCGAGCATTCCTGTCCACTGAGACGAACTGTGACATCTAGCTCCAAACCCATGCTTGTTAACGCGCTGAAGGAGAGGCCAGGTAACTTTCCGATAACACAACTCGATGGCTGAGGACCAGGCGACTAAGGCTCGCACAATTTTGCACGGCCCATGGCCACATGCAGCCTAAAACTTCAATAGGGCCTTCAAATTATATTTATCCTTTACAGTAAGCCTCCAAGACGCACTAATTGGGTACTTAAGGGTCATATTTGTCTACCTGGCAATATTGCATTTTTTTTAAACGTGAGCCATTAGTTATTCGTCCCATTATTACAGTGCTGCATTGGATAGTGCTGAAGTATATGTTATTGAATGGCAAAGTAATGCTAAAGGATATGTTGAAGGTATTTCAAAGTCACATTTGGCCCTCTGTAAAGGAAAATGTTCCCCAATCCTGCTTTACATCCCTAAGACAATGTCCTTTACTCTACAATATTTGACCAGAAGAGGGACTATTGAGGTCCACTATGTATGTTGTAAAAAATGTTTTGCCAACTTGCAAATGGGCTGTTGGAGGTAATGTTAATTTATTTTAATGTGAGAAAATGTGAAGCTTCTGACGTTGAGCTACAACACTGTCACACAGTGGCTAACATGATGCAAGATGTGTCGTTTCATAGATTCCAGGCAATTCTTATGGTCACAACACACCCATTGCACTGTCCGTATGGGAATTAATCATGTAGGATTTATGGAAATATTACGGAAATCGTACATGAAAATGTAACATTTCGACTAACAGAAGGAACAAGACTGAGCAAATTTGATAGGATATAAACGGTAAAAATGAGACGGTAAAAAAGCTAATACTGTAAAAATGTATTCTTGAATTGAATCGAGACCCCAATTCATGACAACTGATCGAATTGCTGGAAGAGGTCAATGATGGCATGCATACCCCTCATCTTTCTTTGTAACGTCCCAAAGCCGCCGTACTGCTAGATAGAGTCTGTCTGTGTGAACAGTCTGGAACAGTAGTGTGCATTTAGCATTCATGGTGGGATATTTTGTATCGCACATGGCAAAACTGCAACAAAGTGGTACATTTGCAAGTTTAAATTCCTCTCCCGTGAAAGACAGAAAGATCAGAATATGTATTTATACTGAAGGAATCCGATGAGCTATGAAGATCTTTTCACAGATGTACATTCGTTTTCACAGGTGTCCAGTAGCCGACGCGGTGGGTGGTGGGGGGTGTACGTCCACCGTGGAGACAGCGCGATGAAATCAGCTCGTGTCTAGGTGCTATATTGATCGTTGGATCGTAAGACAATGAGAAGTGGCGATGGGGGAAGCATTTCATCCAGCAGTGGATAGTCCATCAGTGATGCTCAAATTTGCCAGTGATAAGTAATTGTGCCATGTTTTGTAGTGAATATAATGGTCCTATTTGTTTTCTTTCACATCCTGGCCACTGCGGCGTGATATTCGTAGCACCGCACATATTGTCCCCATGCAAATGTATCGCTGATTACGATGCTTTATCCCCGTCCAATTTTAGTACCGAATGTTCTTTCGCTAAATCCAGCGTACATTCGGTACCAAGCAACAAAACGACAGCAGGTCAGCCGCAGCAATTATTGTGTATTATGGTCTTAATAAGCCACAGCTGGATGATGCCTACCTCTCATCAGCATATGTGGCTCTGAGAGTTCAGGCTACCCCATCGTAGGATCGAGAGTTCAAACCCCAGTCAATGTTCATACAATTTGCGAGCCGTTCTAATGAGCTTCCGCTTGGTTGACTGTCCTCCTATGAGACTACTTCGTGGCATAGGAATGTGGAATGCCCACCATGTTTTCAAGGAGACGCGAGTCATACCAATGTTCAGAAGAGCAACCCTGTGGAATGCAGGTGACGTCATCACGCAGATGTGCAAAATTACGTCCCTAAGGCGCACATGCACTTGGGTATCAGACAGCCAGCCAGGAATCTAGCCAGGAATCCAGCCAGGAATCCAGCCAGGAATCTATCCAGGAATCCAGCCAGGAATCCAGCCAGGAATCCAGACAGGAATCTAGCCAGGAATCCAGCCAATAAGCCAGTAAAACTTGTTTCTAATATTGTATGATACAATATTGGTGCCCTAGCGCATTCAAGATTGCTAGTAAATTAGGAGATGGAGTGATAAAATCAGCTTGTGTGCAGGTTTTGTGCATTTTTACATCGCAGAACATTGATGTTGGAGGATTAGGGAGGTCTTCATCCAGTAGTGGATTTACCATGGCTGATGACAGGTGCCTTGCAAAAGTCAATCCCCACAGTGCTCATGGTAATTTTTTGTGTAAAAACATAAATTATGCTTGATGAAAATTATAAGGAAACTTTATCCTGAATGAGTTTAATGGAAAGAAGACGCCTGCGGAGACAATACCAGAATGAAACAAGACAAGATAGAGAACAGATTTGTTTTTCCTTGAATTGTTACTCCGAATTGGGAAGAAAACTCACGGTCCACCCTAAACTGCATTCGCACAAACCATGGCAGATGCGGATACCTGATGCACAAATGGAGATTTTTAAACGAACCAGCGTAAGGGTGTAGTCCTCCAGAATAGACCGTACAACATATAACGAACGATGCAATACCCGATCCACAAATATGGAGGAGACATCACAGCGATAAACTCCGCACTTTCAGGTGGTTTGACAACCTGAATGTGAAATAGTAGTTGTTGCTCTGCGTCTAAATCGGCCGTACGAAATAAAGAAGAATATTGGGGAAACCGCATTGAATCACACAGAAGGTGGGGGGTGGGTGAGGGGTGCGCGGAAGGGGGCGAGTCATTAAGCGGGCGACTGTCACACCCTCGCTGTCTTTGTGAACAAGCGCTCGGCTGTGACATTGGCCTTGCCCACGGAATGTGACATTTCATAGCGGGCGGGGTTGGCGAGAGAAATCGACCCAGATATTACCCCCCTGCACGTGTGCGCGTGCAAACACGGATGAGCCCTGTGCAGCGCAAACACGGATAAGCCTGTGAGCGTCCCCCTGTGAGGGAACCCCATGCACAGGCATCGCTAATTCGCGGCAGGGGAACGGCATCAACCTCATCTCTGTCAGGATTCTTCGATTGGCCTATTCTTCAGCCATATCCACCACTGGGTTCCGCGGCGCTATTATTGCAGCACTGAGCAAAATCTGGAATCACGCGAAATCCCCTTGCAAGCTGTTGTATATGGTGACTCTTAAAACACATGATGGGAGGTCTATGACCTACCAGGTCCGCCAGGACCTTCATTCACCAAGTAAATCCACTGGCTTTCTCCCTGCACATGTGTTTTTCTTTTATTTTTATTATCATACGTTGCCACCTCTAACGTGCAATACATTAGTACATATCATAGGGAAAGGAGTATATAACACAATACCTACGGTAAGAGATAAGTACGTGGAAATGCATTTTCTTGAGTAGGTGTATTATTCTGCAACCGACGAAAATCAGGGCTTTTAATGACCCAGAAAGACTTACAGATATCCCATTCCAGCTACCTCCTCAAGAAGAGAAGATGGTCCTGTGTGATCCAGGACATGTGGCAACACTAGTCCAGAGAGCTCAGCCAATGGAGGTAGAAGAACGACGTGGACAGCACACGAGGATGCGCGACGCACATGGGGCAGCGCTAAGCTCGAGATAAGACGATTGATTCGCGACTGTAGCCTAAGCTCACGTGAAATAGACACTCAATGATAGTCTCTACCGGTCGTGGACCATTTATGAGTCGTCGTCTATAACAGCTGTCAAGGGATTTTGGGAGACCCCAGATATTGTAAAGTGCCGTGATAAGGGCGCCGTCAGAATGCTCCTCGTTTGGATTAACTAAGTACAAAGTTACTGCTCCTTGTCAATCTATTGCTAGAATAAGGGCTGCCCCCACTGTGTTGGTCGTTGGGGGGTTGTTTGGCTGTACTTCACCAAGCTGGGCAGTGGATCTTAATACAGGGAGGGAGTCCAGGACCGATCCAGATACCACTCGCCACTGAACGTATTCGCAGCCGGGAAGGGAACTCAAGTCGCTGGATTCATAGCGCAGTGTGCCAACCGCTGAAGCGCCACTCAACCCCCACCTGTAAAATTATTTACTTTAGATAATAATGGCCTCTAAGAAATTCGGGATGTTGAGAGGCAGTACAAACATATAGAAAGATGTCTCCAGTTTTTAGCCAATCTGAATGGCTACTGTCTGAATTTGACATTTTCAGACATTCGATGTGAATTTTTTTCAAAATGTAAATAATAGTTGAGACAGATCCTGGTGTTTGCACAATTGTTTGAGAGCATGTTAAACTAGCATGCAAAATGTTGTTTTTGTGTTTAAAATATGTAAACCAGTCCCTGACTCCCCTATACAGGACTCCTCATCATCACCGACATTTCTGTTGTGACTCAAACTTAACGTCTCAAGGCTCTCGCCGGACAACTGAAGGGACAAGTTTAACGTGATTATGCAGTGGCAACAACGAACACACGCAAATCGCTCTACCCAACAGGTCGGATTTCACAGTTTAGTTGTGGCCGATTTTCACTCAGTACAGTAATTTGAATTTGGGCCGTAACACCAATACACAATGTTCCACTGGCGCAAATGGTAACACCGGATCTTTAAAAGCCCACTTAATAGCAAAAGCACATTTCGGCTGGCGTCTGCCGTGAATTGCTGGGCATATGTCGGAAGAAAACCGTGTCAGAGAAGAGCCAGTCTGTTGCTCGCTCCCACCGGCTCCCGTGTAGTTGGGCAAAATGAATTAAACTGCCAATTCCAAAACGACCACGCGTTACTTAAAACGTGCGACACATTTGCCCGGAGCTATTCACATCTCTTAAATTGGTACACGAACACCTTACAACAACAACAAGAACAACCCTCCCCCCCCACCCTGTGATAACAGCGATGTTCAGCAGGCGACACGCTCCTATGTCCAACAGCGAAGTACCGAACCGATCTCAGTAAAACCGCCTTCTTGTGACCCCGTGTACACGCACCACGTGGAGTATGATACGGTGCTGAAACACGCAGCATACGCTCTGCGCATGATATGTTTTACCTTACATACGACAGCGTGTAGGAAGTGCTGTTCATGAGCACCGATCGTGGCAAGCAGGGCACATGTATGCAGAGGAGCATGCACGTCGGCAAGGAATGTCTACCCGTGGCGACAAATACCAACGCGGAAGCATTGGACGTCCTGAAACTTTTGGCAGCAGTTTATGAAATGACTACATACAGTGCCCATGTGAGCCACAGACGCAGTCGCGTTTCCTGGAGACTATATATAAAGCTATATTTCCCACAATTAAATCATGCAGAATGCCCCTGATTGCATCAGAACTTGAAAGGTAAGCAGGCGTTGAGCCTGGACATCGCTTTAATGAGCGACCACCATGCGTAGAATCTCTGTTGTAGGCACATGCGGGTCTATGTTACAAGCAAACGGCAGTGCAGCAAAATCCACTGTTGTACTGTGCCTCTATGCTCCCATATCTATGCTGCCCGCCTTCACCAACCCGTACTGACCGGTATGGTGATGGCTCATCAAAGAGCCCATAGTACGACCCGCACAGGCATGCCGAGGCCCTCATCCAGCAGTGGATTGACAAAAAGGCCGTCTACATGTCCGTACTGTATATACAAATCGTATCACATCGTAGTCTTCACACGGACACCGTACTGACACCGTGCTGCAGGCGCGCACGCGAGCACAGGCAAGCATGACAGCCTAATCACAGTCCAGCAACAACGTTTAAGAATGGAACGCGGTCCTGGAAAAAAAGTATATACCTGACATGTCAACCTTTATGTTAATCTTTTACCCCATCTCTGCTATGTCGGTACGGCAAATGCCGCACAGGAGCAGGGTAATAGCATGCACGTAGATGTCACGGGTCGAGAGACCACAAAGGACAACGGCGATGGGGAATGAATTTGAAAGTGCGGAGCCAGCTTGTGAATTCTAACACCCCGCTCTCTCAAGAGCTCTTGACCGGCCGGGCCACACAACTGGGCCGCTCAGGGTCGCTGGGCCGTGATGTCAAGCCCTGCCAGCCTCTGCGAGCTTGCAGACACGGCCTGCGTTCAACAACAACAACAACAGCAACAACAACACCGGGCAACGATGCCTCCGCTCAGAAACAGGTTTGCTCACGAACCAATGATGTTTTCGGTGGATGCTCAAAAGACGGTCCTGTTCAAATCCCTGGAAAGAATGTCGCACCCAAGTACAATCGTAGGATTGCGAGGATGTCTGTCAAAGCCCCAATATTGGGCTGCTCATCCTGTTTGGAACTCCCTCCCCCCCAGCAATCGTGCTCTCGGCTCCCTGCTCCTGTTCAATAAGTTTAAGCTCGTCACCTTGCTTGCATTCCCCCCTTTGACCGTCGCTCTCTGTAAAATAAATACAGCCACTGTTCCTGTACACAGCGCATCGACACACGAAGACATTTAGACGCCGCAAAAACGCACATTGTACTGCATTGCATAGACGCTATGAACCATTAAATGCCACTCAAATGGATTCGGGAGTAAACAGCATCGAGGGCGGCATTCACCGCGCAAGACAATCAACTTTTGCTTTTGTGTTGTAGTCTCTGGTGCAACGGATGATTTTACAGGCGCTGCGAAGTGCGTGATTACACGCGACGTCGAGTCTGTCTGAAATACAATGTCCTTGAAATCATGAATTTCTTTGAATGTCAGGTGAGAGCCCGCCGAGATTCAGAACCATTCCGAGGAGGAGACCCCCACCCCACCCCCAGACTTCTAGACACTCACATGCAGTAACTAAAGAGCGGCAGAACATTTCGTTCATGGATCACTTTTCTACTTTTGATTCGTGCCGTGACACCGGCACACAATGGGCTTGCTGTTTGTTTTGTTTGTTAACGAATGCTCACGCTGCACGGGCAATTTTAACGCGCGCTCCTGCGGCAGATTATGTGGTGAATAGAAATAACTTCGGGCAACAATAACGGGCATCGGCCAGCGTTTGCGGCGGGGATCCAACGGAGACGACGTCTGGCTCAAGTGGGCGAACGCATCGATGCACGCGGCATTTAGGGTACAGCACGGCGCGTTGATCGTGAAACATTGGAAGTGCAAAGAAGACCCCCCAACCACCCCCATCATCACCACCACCATCAGCATCGCCGTGAAGACAGGACGACAACGAGACGAGCACTCTCAAAGCGCCATGTGCTGTGCCACACGGAATTTTTTTTTTTTAAATCAGCAGCACGGACTGCACGCGATTCGAGTGCAGCAGACAGAGGGAGGGGGGGAGGTTGAGGGATGATGAAGGGAGCGGAGGGATGGAGTGATGTTAAGAGGGGCACGGGTGAGAGAGGGGAGGAGAGATAAAGGGGGGTGGGGGAGGATGAGAGTTGGCGTGATGGGAGAGGTGGATTTAATCTGGGAGTGTGGGCGGAGGGATGGATGGTGGGATGGAAAGAGGGGGGAATGAGGGAAGAGATGGGAGTGATGGCGATGAACGCGTAGCGAGGAAGGGATGGAGTGATGGACGGTGCGTGTGGGAGCGACGGAGGATAGTGTGGCAAGGAGTGAGACGGGGATGACAGGTGAGGGAGGGATGGAGCATATGTTGGAATCAGGGAGGGATGGAGTGATGGAGGGTGTGGAGGTACAGGGATGATGAAGGGAGCGAAGGGAGCGGAGGGATGGAGTGATGGAGGGGGCGGGGTATGGGTGAGGGAGGAGAGAAGGAGGGTGGGGGAGGATGAGAGGTGACGTGATGGGAGAGGTGGATTGAATCTGGGAGTGTGGACGGAGGGATGGAGGGTGGGATTGAAAGAGGGGGGAATGAGGGAAGAGATGGGAGTGATGGCGATGAACGCGTAGCGAGGAAGGGATGGAGTGATGGACGGTGCGTGTGGGAGCGACGGAGGATAGTGTGGCAAGGAGTGAGACGGGGATGACAGGTGAGGGAGGGATGGAGCATATGTTGGAATCAGGGAGGGATGGAGTGATGGAGGGTGTGGAGGTACAGGGATGATGAAGGGAGCGAAGGGAGCGGAGGGATGGAGTGATGGAGGGGGCGGGGTATGGGTGAGGGAGGAGAGAAGGAGGGTGGGGGAGGATGAGAGGTGACGTGATGGGAGAGGTGGATTGAATCTGGGAGTGTGGACGGAGGGATGGAGGGTGGGATTGAAAGAGGGGGGAGTGAGGTAAGAGATGTGAGTGACGGATGAGCGCGTAGCGAGGAAGAGATGCAGTGATGGATGGTGCCAAGGGAATGACGGGCGGAGTGAGGAGAGACAGGGATGACACGTGAGGGAGGGATGGAGCGTATGTTGGAAGCAGGGAGGGATGGAGTGACGGAGGGAGTGAAGAAGACGGCGATTAAGTGAGGGAGGTAGGATGGAGAGAGGGAGGCATTGAGGGAAGGAGTGACGGACCAAACGATGAAGCGGGTGATGGAGTAAGGGTTGGAAGGAGGTGATTGGGGCTAGGGAGAGGCGGCGGAGAAAAGGATTGACGGATGAAAGGAGTGAGGAGGAAGGGATGGGAGGGATCGGGGGATTGAGGGAGGGAGTCTGGCGAAGCTGTCAGCCGCAACGTGCTCACTGTAACCCCCCCCACCCACAGCGTGTACAGTGATGCCACTCATACTCACGGTAGGGGGAAGCTCAGGGCACTCTTTCATCCCAGACTCACCAACTCGCCCAGCGCGCCACTGGCACACACCGACAGAACGGAGTTGACATTATTAATATTGTCCTCGTAGCCTGACGGCATTTTAGACGGAAGAAAGAAAAAAAAAATCCCCGAACCGCGACTAACAACGACGACGATGATGATGATAGCAACGACGATGACAAAACGGCAACGGTCAAGCAAAAGAGTCGGCGAGGTTTTTGTGTCTCTCTGTCTCTCTGTGTGTCTCTCTTTGTGTCTCTGTCTATGTCTCTGTCTCTCTGTCTCGCGTCAGGCAAAACGGAGCCGGGCGAAGGCTGAAGGAGAACTCACGGGGGGTGTCGGATTAAAACCAGACGCATTTTTTTTTTCCGCTTTCGTTTTGCTGACCAAGAAGAGACGCAGCGAGCTCCACAAAAATAGCTCATCGTGGCGCAAACCCACCGGGGGGAGAGAGAGAGAGAGGGGGGTGGGTGGTGATGATGATGGTGGTGGTGGCCCAGCGTCACCCGCAAGGGGAGTCTCCTCCCTAGCTCCCCTCCTACTCGCCTAGCATCATCATCAGCATCACCATCAAGAAGAAGTGGGGGAGGAAGGGCTGTCCCCAACTTCTGCCCCATCTCCAGCTCACCAGCGGGGAACCACCGGTGGCTGTCGCCGGCCCCTCGTTAAGATTGATGGTGGCGGGCCAGGGAGGGTGGTTAGTTGGTGGTGGTGGTAGTGGTGGTGGAGCTGTTATGGCTTTGAGAGGGGGGGGGGGGGAGGGCTCTTCCTTGTGCTGTATAATCGATTCCTTACCCCCCCTCCCTTCCACGGTTCCACCACCCCCCTCCACGTTACCCTACTTCAGTTACCACCACCTCCACCCGAAGCGCCTCGAGGTGTCACGGCTGCGCTGGCAAATCCGCTGCTGGATGAGCCCCCCCCCCCCACCGCCCACCACGTGTCTTTGCGCTCGCGAGCGCAGCGGTCCCGTGGAGTGGGGTGATTTTCGATGTAAAGCTTTCGTGACTGCAGGGATTCATCTTCTTGGTTCTTTCGGTAAAGTCACGTAGAAGGGAAATAATAAAATAAAAAAAATAAAACATAATAAAATACAATTCTCACGACGTTTCGGCCACAACGCAAGCAGCCGTCCTCAGAGGACGTGACTTTACCGAAAGAACCAAGAAGATGAGTGGGGTGATGTTTGGTGATTCTTTCACCACGCTGCTGACAGGCAATTGGTGAAGGCGGGTAGGAGAGGTGGGGGGGGGGGCGCCTTGACATTGAGTCGTAGTGCAGTACAACAATGGATTTGTATGCACTGCTCCCTGCTGACAACGAATGCATGAAGCAGCCTACAAAACACGCGGTGTATTACGAAAGTTTCATCACCACCACTGCCAACCCACCCTTGCCCGACACGAAATGCTACAATGTTATTTACCATGTTTATTTCAGTTCTGCTTTTTTTTTTAACTCGGAATACAAATTGTAGAGCTAAATGAGCGTGCAACGAACAAGACGAATTTACATTTCGTAATTACATTCGGTAGCACTCGGTAATGGAATCCAAATCACGCTGTTGTGATTTGGATTTTAATGATCAAATTACACTGTCAGATTTACCAGGATTGGGTTTCAACCGTCATGAAGCTGTACATCTTATAAAGCTTGCGACATGTTTAAATGTGGCTATGAGACGCGCAGGGAATGTTCGGACAACCAGTTCACATCTTGTGTTTTATTTCCCCCCTTAGGGGCCGTCCATAAATGACGTCACGCACCTAGGGGGGGGGGGTTAGACATTTGTAACGATGTGTAACGAGGGGGGGGGGGTTGAGAAATGTGACGTCACATCAAAATACGCAACTTTAAATAAATATAGAATTGTTATAACAACACTAATTTTGATCAATTTGCATTATTAACTATTTCATTATTTACATTTACTAAGGTCACCTTTTATTTCTTTATTCCATGAAGGAGCATTTTGCTTCTCCATGGGAGAATGGAGAAGCATAAATTTTGTACATTTTTGAATGATTGTTATTACACATTTTGATTCTAATTATTCTACAAGGGCTTTTCATTCTGTGGAATGAATATGTGATTGTTATAATTGTACTCTCCATTTTGCTTCGTTCTACTACAAAGTTTCAAGTATTTTTTTATAGTTATTATTACTTTTAATATTTTATAATTATAAGATAATTTCAATATAATATTCTGAACATCTGCAGTTTTAGTTAGACGTTGAATATTTTCAAGTGAATTTTATGATAAATTTAAGCTTTCCAACGCATTTGTAATACGTGTTTTCTCCTACAACATCACAGTGCAGCGCCACATTAAATACGCACTACAATAGTTTAAAGCGATTTGAAGCATGTTTTATTTTCAAAATGTAAATGTTTTTTTTGGGGGGGGGGGCAGAGCTGTGTGACGTCATATTTGAGGGGGGGGGGTCTGACTTTTTGTGACGCCGTGCGACGAGGGGGGGGGGGGGTCAAAAATTGTACCAAATCGCGTGACGTAATTTATGGACGGCCCCTTAAATAATTTCTCATGAATATCGATTATGCTGACGAGGGAACCTTTAAACTCACGAGCTGAGCGGTGCCAGAGCTGAGTTGGTAGCTAAGAGCTGCGTGGAATTTAACATCGTTACAGTGCGGGAGAGAATTCCTCTCATCCATGCCGAAGGGTGGTCTATCTTAAATCTAACCCCTCCAAACTCTGGTTGAGAGTTGAGCGATTCGGTTAGTTATGTTCACATGCAAACATTGAAATGTATATACAAGTGAGCACACATTAAGGCACCTGCGCTCATACATTCACACTCGCGGACGTACCAACATACGTGTTAAGCTCAATGGTACTCAGCATGAGATATAATTTAAAAAAAAAGATATACTGTATTATATAATTGTGTATATTGGCCAAAAATTGTACATATCTGGGCTGTGCAGGATTCTAGGTAGGGGTTTTGTAGTTTTTGTGAAAACAAGAGTGTTTTTGGAGAAACATCAACAGGCTCACAGTGATGCCATCACCATTGCTCCACTTAAGACCGAAACAGTAGGACTTCTTCACATTTCGGGCTAATCGCCTGATGAAGCTGGTTGTAATCACCAGCAAAACGTCGTACTCGAATTGTCAATGTTGTAGGTTTACTCTCCAACACACTCGGTGTGCTGAAGTCGTAACTAATTGACACCTTCTGTTTACGTGACAAACCTTACGAATTGGCTATGTAGGGTGGTGGCGGGTTTAACGACACATTTATATTTACGCGATCTAACCCAAAAAAAACGTTATTATGGTTGCAGGAAGTTGCACAACAGGGTTGCTTCCAGTGAAGAGACAGGTTCTACTTTCATGCAGCAATCTGCTCAGCGATTTGAAGCCATGTATTCCATGAAAGGACACATTCCCAAACCTCTGATTGGTCGTTACATTCCTGAATACGCCGATTAATTTCATTGTTTCGCAACCACTCGCTCAGATGTGGACAAAGCAACCAACTGCAGGAGATAACGTTGCGTGATTTCGTGAGCGATTTGGATGAGCAACCCATTGCTCAGGTGTGGACTCGTTTTAGAAGGCTGTCTGCTCCCGAATCAATTCGTTGGTGGCAACACAGTGTCTTTTCGGAATTTGCCTGAGGTGCCAAACAAACCCCACTGGATACAGTAAAAATAGTTTTCTGCACTGAAAACTGCATTATACATTGTTATATCTATTGTATTTTCTCAGAGCATCCTTGGAAAATACACTTGTGTCTCAATAAGCTCTCACCGGGTTATAGAGACTTAAGGGGGCTTTCCTGGATACACTTTTAGAGCTGCAATCGTTACGAGTGTTCACACTGCCCTCTCATGGTTCTTCACCCTTTTTACTTTTTGTGTTTTTTCTTTTTCTTTTTAACACCCAATTACAGTGCACAACAATAGCACACTCACCTTGGAGGAAAAAAATGATCTCTATCGTGCGAAATGCTTCATTGACATGTCCTGAGCAAAGGTGATAAAGCCGCGATTGCTCTGGGAAATGAGTACTAAAGCTGTGGGAAAATATAACACGCTGACAATACCAGTCAATCAAGGGAGCCAGAAATATTTTATTAGAATTTGCCTACGGACTGCGTGCACAATGACAGCCAGAAGTCCACACGGAACATTCTAGATTTGAAGCTTTCGTGACTGCAAGGATTCATACTCTTAGTTCTTTCGGTAAAGTCACGTAGGTAAAAAATGAAATTAAAATTAATAAAAAATAAAAACAATAAAATCACGACGTTTCGGAGGCAACACAAGCTTCCGTCTTCAGGTGAAACTGTCACAGATATTTTGCTCTTTTTCACAGATATCAAATAGTTCACAGATGTCCAGTAGTTCACAAGTCACGCAAAGGATAACAAACGAGAGCCCATTAACTAATGGTGACGATCTAACCCCGGATATCTAGGTTTTCAGACAACACGAGGCTGAAAGCTTGGGCAGGTGGGTGGGTGGTCAAGCAGTCATTGCACTCACTAAACATTTTGGATGGATCAACAAAAAATATGTGTTTTGTGTTCGTTGACTCGGGCACCAATAAACACTGGCTGCCCCCAGATCTTACCTCCTGAATGCAGGCCACCCCCTACATTGCCAAGCATATCAGTGGGAAACAACGGCGAGACTTTTACCCCCCAACAATGTATGCATGTTGAACTTCTTTTTCCACTGTACATAGCCAACACGCTAATCGGAGGTGTTATCCGCTTAGTTGAGGAATCGAACCGATAACTGTTAGAGTCATTGATTACTTTAAGAACAGGATATCCCAGCACTACGCCTGCGCCATTGTGTACTTAGTTGACAGATCGACGCCTGTGTCATTGACAATGGTATTGATTATACTTGAGACAATTCCCATGACCAAATAACCCAGAATGCACCTGGTCTCGTCTGATCTCGAAAGCTCAGCAGGGCTGAGCTTGGAGAGGGAGTGGATGGACGACCACATTTCGGAGGTACTAGATGCAGACACGATGGGTGAGATACATGGAACAAATTTTGAGCAACGTGGAGAGAAAGAAACGGACACATGTAAGATAGATACATACATATCCCAGAGAAGGGAGAGGAGTATAATTATTAAATCCTTTATATTAAGTTCGATTGCTTGCTTGCGTGCTTGCGTGCTTGCTTACGACCGTGCAAATCTTTCGGTCGTTTTTTAACCCACTTCCCGTGATCCAATCGAGCTGACATTTAGCACACAGACTCGTTGTGCGAGACAATTAATGTTCGTGAAAATTTTTTTTCCAAAATGTTACACTGTTTAGGGAAAACAAATTAAATATTTAATTACCAATTGCTTAATACTGGCAGACAATCATCTGACCCATAGGTGGCAGCCATCTCAAGCCAGAGGACGAGAGGACTCTAGCCGCCACGCATATAAAGGATTTATAGTGAAAAACTTTGTTTTTACGGGTTATACTTGTTTTTGTGATGACGAATGATGACTGAAGATTGATAACTGATGTTTATGATTCATTAATGATAATGACCGACAATGATAACTGAGTAACTCACTGGTAGCCCCAAGGACAACAGGATATTGGTCCCCATATCAAAACGGATAGGAGCAGTCCTGTATTCTTTGGTAATTACTGTATTGGTATGAAGTGCAAACAATTTGTTTCAGTATTTGCTTTCAAGTTGTTATGGTAAAAACCGCAAACAGCAAAAAACACACTTACATAACACGTCCCACGGAGGTCAGCCTCTGCATAGATTAAACTACGGCGCTGCTCCAATTCAGTTTCACCAAAAAGGACTGGCACGCGTCCATTTGTGTTCCATTTGTTTCTGTTTGTCTCCGTGTGTTCCGCGTTATTTTGTTTCACCAGGTGATAAATCAAGAGACCTAGACGGGTCTGATTTGTGTACGTACGCACCCCGTTTACTAAGTAAAATAAACAACCGATCGAGTTAAGTACTATGCACAATATTTTTTGTGTATAGTACTTAACAATGGTTCGCGTTCAGATTGTGTTACAATCAAAGCAGTTCCACCATGATGCCGCGTCACCAGTTGGAAATTGGTATCCATATTTTATTCCGGGCCTCCACTAGGTTGACTTAGCCTGCAAAACAGCAGGCGGAGCTGTGTGTGAACATCAACACCCGGGGGACAAAGGCGAACGAGCCCAAATATTGCTGGCCACGTCCATCTGTTTGCACCCGTGCCGGCGTTAATAGGTGCTCGCTAACATTGCCTGCATTGGGCAATCTGCAAGTCTTAATTTCAGCCATGTTAATCCAGGTTTGGTGATCCGGACAATATTTCCATGCCCAGAACACCGCATCCAGTACACTTTTTGCTACGTCTGTGTATGCTTATCATTTATTCAATTAGTATTTGACTCATATTCGTGACCCAGAACATATTCGGTGAGTAATTTCGCCCTGCTGGCCGGTATGTAAGAGCAATCTGTATGTGTCCATACATTAAATTTGATAGCAACCTACTTGCTGTGCTGTTCCCTATTCGGTATCTTGTTTGCCCCCCCCCCCTCTCCCCGGACATCACCAAACAACCTCAAACACACTCACGTAAAATCTGTACAATCCACAGAACACCGCTGTCTCTAAACGACCACACTCGGTTTCTGACACACAACAGCAAATACAAAAACAAGTAAAATACTTAGCAACAATCATGCAAACATATGGATTATGTAATGCTTTCCAACAAGCGTTTGTCATCGGAAGTATTTAATTAGCTGTATGGTAGCCGATGCGTGGTCATTCAGCCTAAACATATTTGTGTACTTTTTGCAAGAGTCCTTTTAATGCAAGTTTGTGTCTCCCAAGTTCTGGGTAGATTTTCAACAGGTAGCAACTCTAGGAGCAAACACGAGCCCACACTACATTTACGTTCACATTTGATCAACTTTACAAGCGCTATCTGTTTTTTATCTGTTTTTTTTTTCAAAAACAGGTAGCGCTTGAAAAGTTGATCAAATGTGCACATACTTGTAGTGTGGACTCGTGTTTGCTCGTAGAGTTGCTCCCTGTTGAAAAGCTACCCAGAACTTGGGAGACGCAAACTTGCGCTGTTATGGACCGACAGACAGAGCTAATGCATGAACAACATGCAACCTGCGTTGCAAAGCGTTCAACCACAATGCCTCCGACCGCCTTCGCTTCTGTCCTCTCGACCCCAAGTTATTTTTGTTATTTTTAGGGAAGAGGGTGAGGCTGAGGTTGCACAGTAAAGAGGAGGCCCACAGATGTGTTTTTTTTCTCCGGGAGTGGCAACGCAAAACGCGTTGTGATTGCTGCAAAAATACATACTGGTAGGAACCTCCTGGTTACACCATCCCACAGGGGATTATTGTGTCCGTCCGTCTGTCGTGCAGGGAGGGGCTGGGTGGGGGAGGGAGGGGCTGGGTGGGGAGGGGAGGGTGGGGCTGGGTGGGGAGGGGAGGGTGGGGAGGGGCTGGGTGGGGAGGGTGGGGAGGGGCTGGGTGGGGAGGGTGGGGCTGGGTGGGGGGTGGGTGGGAGGGGTGGGGCTGGGTGGGGAGGGGCTGGTCACCCCGTGGTGCCCTTATAAAACTCAACGTTTAACCTACTCACGCCGGCTTGTGCCCGCTCTCACAGTCGGGCATATTTGCGGAATACACCACGCCGCCGTTGACCCTGGCCATTGACCGAGCAACCCAACGTTCCTACAAGCTCCCTCCGCAGGAATGTGTTTTAAAACATAACAAACAAAGTTCAACCATCCGCTCGTCATTACAGCCACGTTACAAAGAGAGGCACGTTAACGAGCGAATATCGGTGAAACGCTCCGTGCAAAACATGGGCTGATGCGACAGCTGCACAAATTGAGAAAATCATTGAAGTATTTTGTTTCGTAACAGGCAAGGGTCCGTTAAATTTCGATTTAAAGCTTTCCGGACTGCAGGGATTCATATACTTGGTTCTTTCGGTAAAGTCACGTAGAAGGGAAATAATAAAATAATAATAACAACATAATAAAAATTGTCACGACGTTTCGGCCACAATGCAAGCAGCCGTCCTCAGGTGAAGAACAGAGCTGCTTGGAAAGATAGCGTCCGAAACGTCGTGAGAATTTTGATGTTTTATTTTTATTATTTTATTATTTATCTTCTCCGTGACTTTACCGAAAGAACCAAGATTATAACAGGCAAGGGTCCATTAGACTTGTAATTCAGTGCTTCAATGTCTATTTCCCGGCTTCGCCGTCGTGACAAAGTAATGGATGAATAACCCCCGAGGGGAACAGTGAGGCCCTCATCCAGCAGTGGATTAACAAAATGACTGTACATGTAAATTAGAGCCTATCAAGACATCGTGGGCCCCTAGCATGGTGGCCGATGCTAGGTTTTCCCCCCCTCTCTCTCTCGATATTTAATGTTATATTTAAGTTTCGGTGGAAGAATGTCCATAACTGCTAAAAACGAGTTGGTATTTTCCTCGTTTATTTTATGCCAAATAGTGGTTAGTGCACTACTCTATGAGCCCAGAGACCAGACTTTTATTGCTGGCCAAGGATAACATAATTGGCGAATGATATCTGAACCAGTCCTGGGTTCCGCCGCCCTCATCACCAACCCGCACGACCAACATGGTGCCGGGAGGCCTTTAGCAAGCGGCTTATTGACAGAAGCCTTAATATTACAATTATTACCAAGGTTCTCTTCAGCACCACAGTTTGGCAGATTCACAAATGTTGGGGGATGGAAACCGGAAAAAATATCCAGCAATATGTTTCATGAAAGTGATGTGATTTAAACGCTTGCATTCTCTTTGCACTACGTAAGATACACCATGGCGTCCAAAAGCGATCCATTATGTAAAATGAGATGTATGTACGTGGCTGGCAGTAAAACAATAAACAAACTGTTGGCTCAGACACAAACATTCAACCATTCTTTTAAGTTATCTGAATTACTCAGGACAAATTTATTACGAAGATTTGATTACTTAATCAATCTGGCATGCAATAATTGTTACCAGACAAGAATATTGCCTATTTGCTGTAAATGCCACTTTGTCAGATTTGAGACGAGAAGAAGCCCATATGTCGATTAGAAGTTTGCACTTTCTAGGTCAAAAATAGATCGCCAATTGAAAATCTGTCGTTTATTTTATTACAGGACTTGCATTAAAGTGCTGGTGCTATTGATTAAACATATCATGGCAATCCATGATCACAAATACATTCAAGAACGTATTCTTATTTTAACACTGCGGTGAATATATAATGAACTCTAATGGCTGGAGGGGTCACGTGAACCCATTACACACAAGGTACACGTTTTGACAAACAGATTCTCATGTGCACTATTCGATGCAAGCATGAGTCAATTTCTCAGTGAATGCTGTCTGTGTCCCTAGTAGAATTGAAACGGTGTGCAACTAATAGCCACAGCGAGGCATATACTGGATGTGGTGTGCCATGTGCGGATACATTTTCTGGGTCGGTGACCCGCACAGACCCGGCTGAAACCCACTGTTGTACTCAAATTCTATTTTCTTTGGTTCTTTCGGTTAAGTCACGTCTAAAGATAAAATAATAAATTAAATAATAGCATATTACGACGTTTCGATTGCAACCCAAGCAATCATCATCAGGCATAAAAGAAATAGCAACAAAAATCTAACTCTTTGTATCCTTGTGATGTCTGTCTGCTTGTATGTCTGTCTATAGTTTTTCTAGTTAGATTTTTGTTGCTATTTCTTTTATGCCTGATGATGATTGCGTGTGTTGCAATCGAAACGTCGTAATATGCTATTATTTAATTTATTATTTTATCTTTAGACGTGACTTAACCGAAAGAACCAAAGAATAATTCCTGCAGTCACGAAAGCTCCAAAATTAAGATCAAATTCTATACTCCCACATCGATACTTCCTGCCTTCGCACAACTCACAACTCGTCCAGCGGTGGCACAAGCCGCGTCCAATAACCTCCACGTCCCGCTCAGGTGCTGGACGAGGCCCTCATCCAGCAAAACGACTGACAAGAGGGGGCTTTAAATGTACTGTACTCAGGTACAAATGCGCCTTGTATAGCAAGCGTGTTGAGCCAAGGCTCCTGTGATGAGCAGCAGGAGGGAGGGAGGCAAAGAGCAAACGTTAGTGGCAAGCACCACTGTAGGCAAGCCCCAAGGAAATATGAAATTTTGAACGCTATAAATAGCACGGCACCAGTATGTTCGCGTGAGATGTGAAATGTTTCACGTCTCATCTTCTTGGTTCTTTCGGTAAAGTCACGTAGAAGGGAAGTAATAAAATAATAAAAATAAAACATAAAATAATTCTCATGACGTTTCGGCCACAACGCAAGCAGCCGTCCTCAGGTGAAGACCAGGTCTGTCGGGGAGACAGCGTCTGGTCTTCACCTGAGGACGGCCGCTTGCGTTGTGGCCGAAACGTCGTGAGAATTATTTTATTATGTTTTATTTTTATTATTTTATTACTTCCATTCTACGTGACTTTACCGAAAGAAACAATGAGATGAATCCCTGCAGTCACGAAAGAAGCTTAAAATCGAAATGTTTCACGTCTATAGAAAATTTCGGATGGCGGTGGGGGTCGGCACGAGGGTGATGGTTTGAGAGACGTCGAACACTTAAGTAATTTAACTCATACCTCTCCGAATGTTATGAACGTTTTGGTAATTGTTCGCACAAAGAAGCGTGGAGAGGTACACACTTAGAATTACACTGACATCGTCTGTTAAGGAAGGTAAGACAAGTAGGCTTGGGCAGGACACATCGCTCGATAGGATGATGGTCGTTGGCCAAGACTAACGCTGGAATGGTAGTCCGAGGGGACTTCAACGGGGAGAGATGGAGCGATGAAAGCTGCTTGTGTGCAGAGGCGAGACTGATTGTTGCGTTGTAAGAGGTGGCAATGGCTTTGTGAGGTCTTCGTCCAGCAGTGGATGGCTGATGATGGTGGCGGTAATTATTTTTGTCCGAAATGAAGTTTCCATGGAAAGTATGTTGTGATACTAGTACCGTGGCAAGTGACAATGACTTCACTCTGCATTATCACAGAACAGTTAATCACCCCTTGCTAGAGAACAGCCGGTGGAAGACGATATGAACATGACTACAGTAATCTCTGAGACCACTTCAAGTGGCCTCCCATCCACACTTTCCCATATGCTGTCTTACAGACACAGGTCCATTACATAACAGCAAATTCTCACGAGCTGGAATGTATACAAATTAAGTTTAAAAAAACCCAGATTATATAACAAGGTATTTTTTTCTGGTGCACAATCATCGGTAACCACGGGTTTGATGAAACCCGGATTTGAATGCAGGAACATCTGCAGTCGCAGCTCGGTGCCCTGAACACGATACAGATTTGTTGAACGACGTGATTTTTTAGTCATCTGATAAAAACAAATATTTAAGGAATTTAATACGGTGATATGTTTTACAACATGTTCCAATAGAACATTGTTTACGTGATACTGCATTGGCAGTTGGGCATAAAAGTGCAGATTACTACATCGTTCAGCGCATTCGTCAGTAATAACACTGTGGCCCTAAAAGTGAATACTGGAAATCAAGGCCGTAGCCATGGAGTCAACATTGGGAGGGACTAAATCTTATCTTCCAGGGGGTCTGGGGATCCCCCCCCCCCAGAAAAAAATTCTAAATTTGAAAGTAATTTCCTGCCATTTCCTGCCTAAAATATAAAAAAAATCACTAACACATAGGATGGACTTTTTATTTCTTTTATACAATAATGTCTAATAGTGTATTGTATTACATTGCTCTGTTGTTTATTTTTTACCTTTTCTTGTTTCATTGTATGTAATGGCAGAGATTAGGGATTAATAAAGTACAACCATAACCACAATCATATAAACAGAAATCTATTTTATAGCAATATATTTATTGGGAGGGGACATTTTGAGCATATTTGAATATTGGGGGGGGGGGGGGGGGAGAGATGTGTCCCTCCCCCCCCCCCAATATATTTTATAATTACGGCCTTGCTGTATATATTAAACAAATGACGTTTTGGGCAATGGCTCTTCTTCATGCTATAAACATTATTGGAACATCGCCCTAAACGTAAAATAAATAATTTCTAATACATGATGTTTTGTATATTCTTTGTACTAGGAAAGATTTCTGGCTCAAAGTTATCAACCCTTTCGTGACCGCCAGTCGAGCGGTCTTATCATCCGCCTGTGCCACCTCGCTCGGTACGTGACCCTGCGTGATGAGAACAGATTTTTTTTGGGCACCTTCCTGCAAGCGCAATGGCAAAGCCCTCTGACCAGCGCTTAATTTGAACCCGAATCATTTTAGCACGCCACATCCATCTAGCCTCATTTTGTCCCAAACTCGAGCGATGTATTATTCCACAACTGAAGCCACTGAGGCGGTGGTCATTTCTTCTTTGCCCTAAGCCAGTGGTGGAAATTCCTCATCCCCATGTCTCGGGGTGAGTTTATCCACAGAAAATCCACTCTCAACTTTCCCACAAAGTTGTATGTATTTTACCCACCATGGAAGGATGATGAGACGAGTCAACCCCCCCGAGTTTGACCTGTTCATAGAATTACGGTTATATAGGGTACAATAATATCTTATGGATAGGCACAACCTTATAACTGTAGTGGTAGTGCCTTACGTGGATAATCCCTACTTCAAGCCAGGATAGCATCAATATTGTGGAGAATGTCGAGCGAGGAATGAAACCCTGGTGATGGCTGCCTGAACACGACAGCGAAGATACAAGCCACAAACCAGGCGACGTTGCGCAAAGCACACACAGTTGCCTCAATGCACAATCCCTTCACCTCGTTGGCCACAGCCATTAGCTGCTCGGAAAGTGCAGAGCTGAAGATGTTTGCAGGAAAAAAAACCATTGCATGCACGCGCGCACAGTCGCACACGCATGCACACGCGGGCAACCACAAGACGCACACGCGCAATGTTTCACAGGCACACAAAGACCCCCGTGTACCCTTGACAGATTGTTGGGGCGAGTGCTGTTGGCGAGTAGCACCCATGAAGGCCGGCACGGCACGGCGAGCGGGTGGGTGGTGAGCACCACGCCCGACCGCCTTTGTCTCTCCCGCGTGGCAATGTTTACAAATGGCACCAGATGCTCGTTTGAGGCCGAGTCGACCTACGGGGAAGACCAGGACCGGTTCGGATAATCGTCACCGGCGTTGGCCGTGAGCGGTAATTGAACTCGGGTCGTTGAGTTGGTGGCGCAGCGCGCTGTTGCCCACCACCCCCACCCACACACGCCATCTGCCAAACTTAAAGCGTCGTGTGATTTGTTTGCGTAACTGCCATAGATGCATAGCATCGAATTGGGCAGGTAACAAAATGGTCAAATGTAAATGAGCAGCCCCACCCTTCAACCGCTTACTCGCGCAACTGCTGGCGAAAGGGGTTTCATTCGGGGGGAGCTCTAGAGAGAGCACCCCTCTCTGGTGTATTTGGCTTAATCTTTCACGCCGACCAATCATCGCGGAAGAAAGAGTACCTCCACTTTACCCCACCACCGCAGTCAACCTGTACCGATCGACGGTGGTGTATCCATTCATACTGCTGGGTAAGACAGAGGCGGAGGGCTAGAAGAAACAACCACTGTTCAGATATTGTTTAGGCAGCTCTGTATAAATGGCTGGAGAGAATCTTCAATACATTTAATTGCCATTTATTTGTCTTGAAAACAAATCGGAATTATGTATAACCAGTTCAGATTCCCATTGCGACTCCAAATATATTTTTTTGGCAAGGGACACCTGGGTTACAAAACCATATTCAAAAGCTGATAAGCATGCAAAATTAAGTTACACGATACATCATACAAATATCGATTTAAAGCTTTCGTGACTGCAGGGATTCATCTTATTGGTTCTTTCGGTAAAGTCACATAGAAGGGAAGTAATAAAATAATAAAAAATTAAACATATTATGTTTAATTTTTATTACCAAGAAGATCATACAAATAATATCAACATCGAAATTACACCCCTTTCAGTACTGCATCCGAAACGAGTTAATCAATTTAAAGGGAAAGAACTCGCCTATTCGACGATTCATCAGGCAGTTCGCCAACATTGATTTATGTCAAGCAAGCCCGACTCAGACGCTGAGGGTCAAAACCAGTCCGGAGTTTACCTGTCTTGAAACAATGCTGCCGAAATTCTGCATCCCAAATTCTGCATTGTGGCTGATGGGTTGGGTGAGAAATACATTTGTTTTTTCCTGTACAGAGACGCATATGTGGAGGCATTACCTTCCTGAAATATTTTATTTTAGAGTGGAATTATTTCCCATGAGGCTCTCATAGAAAGCAAGATACAGAGGTAGGAGGCGGTAATTGATCGAACATATTTAGTCGAATTAGGCAATTCTATGATGCGGTGGCACAGATGTTAGTGTACTGCGGCTCGGAACATGGAAACCCGAGTTTGACTCCCTACCCCCCCACTTAATCAATCCGCACTAACGAGCGAGGTGAAATATGGACAAACAACCCCCATTTTATTATAGACACGGCGTGGCCTTCACCCAGCATTAGATAAAAAAAAAACCTTGGCAACACACGAATGGTAGAAACAAAATAAAAACGAAAGCGGTTCATTGTAGCGTAGCCCTCGATGCAATATACACAGTATCAAATACTCCACCTGAATTCATAACGTTCATCATTCCTCGCAGAATGGCTTCGCACAAACTAGGTCGGCGACTGGCTAAATATAGTGCGCACGTATGAAGGACTAATTCTCCGAGCACGGCTCTCACAGCGTAAGACCACGTGGAGCTGTGTGGCTGCTTCAGCGCCACTTGTTCGCTGCTTGTTGTTGCTGCTGCTGATCGCCGCGTGAGAGGCGAGAGAGTGAGTGGCGTAGCTGTTGAGTGCGCAGGCGGTGAAATTGCAGCGGAGACCACACGGCCAGTGGAGCCCCAGGTGCGCCAGGACACGGGGGAGGGGGGGGGGGGGGTCCTATATGACGTCATCCCTTGCACCATAACCCTTGCCAACCTTCGCTCCGCCACTGCATAGAAGTACAGTACAACAACGGAGATTGCCGCACTGTCACCGCCACACCGCGCCCCCACTCCCCCTGGCCGTGTCAATAAGCAGTCTCAAATTGGTACCTAATTTTATCTACCCTCTCCCAACCGCGAGTCCAGTGCTCTGCCACCCGCAGTGCCACCCTATCGCTGGGTACGTGCCCATAACATTAATAAGTCAAAGGTATTTTCCAGCTCAAATGAGCATTCTGGGCTGTGTTCATCTCCTATGTTTGCAGCCACGAGCCACTGGCGGAACCTCTTCATTCCTATGGCGGGGGCGAGTCTATCCATAGAACAACCACTGTTGACTTTCCCATAAAACGGGACTCATTCTTACTACTCTTTGGTTCTTTCGGTAAAGTAACGTAGAAAGAAAATAAATGAAATAATAGAATACGATTTTTTGATTGCAACACAAGCAACCGTCATCAGGTATGAATGAATGATAAAATAAACCTAGTAAACTTAGAAATGCAATGCAATACAACACAGAGAGTCGGCTAACATAACAGTCAACACCCCACCTGGTTGATTACGTTCTTCGAAAGATTGCTACATTTGAGAGAGAGAGAGAGACAAACACAGACACGGAGACACACAGAGAGACACACAAGCAGAGAGACAATGACTCTGTGTCGAGGCCTTATATGGAGAGAGAGAGGGGGGGGGCAGAGAGGGGGTTGAGGCAGAGAAATTAGCATGTCAATGAGAGCGGCATGAGGAGAGAAAATGGACATATAGACAACAAAAATTGGAACTTGACAAACCTCATACTGGTTACACCAACCCACAGGGGATTATTGTGTCCGTCTTGTAGGGAGGGGCTGCGTGGGGAGGGAGGGGCTGGGTGGGGAGGGTGGGGAGGGGCTGGGTGGGGAGGGTGGGGAGGGGCTGGGTGGGGAGGGTGGGGAGGGGCTGGGTGGAGGGTGGGGATGGGTGGGGAGGGGAGGGTGGGGAGGGGTGGGTGGGGAGGGTGGGGAGGGGCTGCGTGGGGAGGGAGGGGCTGGGTGGGGAGAGGTGGGTGGGGAGGGGCTGGGTGGGGAGGGTGGGGAGGGGCTGGGTGGGGATGGTGGGGAGGGGGTGGGTGGGGAGGGTGGGGAGGGGCTGGGTGGGGAGGGTGGGGATGGGTGGGGGTGGGAGGGGTGGGGCTGGGTAGGGAGGGGCTGGTCACCCCGTGGTGCCCTAATAAAAACTCAACGTTTAACCTACTCACGCAGGCTTGTGCTCGGCCTCACAGTCGGGCATATTTGCGGAATACACCACGCCGCCGTTGACCCTGGCCATTGACCGAGCAACCCAACGTTCCTACCAGCTCCCTCCGCAGGAGGAATATGTTTTTACTCGTCACAAAACGATGATGGGACGAGTCAACCCTCAGCTACCGCTGAGCCACCTGGACCAGAATGTAGACGCAGTATAATCGCGACTGATTTTCTCACTCAATATTTTCAGGGATCGCTGCTTGATCAATTTGGCACGCACGCCGATGAGTAGCCACCATCCTAAGCGAGAGGATATACTGGATGTGGAGTGCCGAGTGATGAAATACGTTCCACGTCTTTGATTCAGATGAAATTAAGCCCTGGATATAATCTTACGGTTGGGGGTGAGGGGCAAAGGTCATTAGACCGTGATGGTGTCTGGTGTAATTCAATTTCAGCCGCGTTGAACTGGTTATGCAGACTGAGCGCGTGTTGTGCGGTTCTAATTAATCACGTTCCCTTACACGTTTTAATTAGCGCAGCCGACAGCACTTGTTTCATTATATATGTGTCGATGTATGCACCATATTTTCATGATTTTAAGATGCGCCGTGTTTTTAAAAATCTATTTTTAAGCAAAGGTTTGGAGTGAGTCTTGTAACGCGATAGGTGTGTCTGTGTGTGTGTACGTGTGACTAGATTTGTACAACTTTATTATTGACATCAGGCACAAGCTAGGAGTCGCGTCTTACTTTGTGGAGCATCTTATAATCTGGAGAATACGGTGTATAAATAATACATCTTGTGTGTAGGCACAAACTGCGGCGCTGCTCACTGTGCGTGTAATAAAACACACATTACCTACGTTTATAGTGCGTGACATCAGTCTGTGCATTGTAAAACAATTATTACACTCTTGAGAAAAATCAAAAATGCAATTCGCATTATTGGAATGCGTCACTTTACAATTTTTTTCTAATAAAGGTTCGTTGGACAAAAATGTAGATTTTTCTATTCCGTGTTTGCGATCTTACACGGCAACCCACGCCGGCCTCAGTCGATCGGCAGGTCGCCTGTAGGGGGGTAAGGTGTGGGCACTCCAACGTATTCCAAGACGCCTTGACCAGTGTGTGAAGGGTATGCCAACATAACCTCCCTCAAGTGATGCATGTGTAGTGGCATAGCGCTGGCTGCTGGCAGAAAAGGGGATCTTCGGCGTACGGCAGTCCTGACGTGAGCAGGCGAGGATTTACACGAGACGGGGGATCTCGGGGAAAGGTCACAGAAGGGGCCCACCAGAAACTTGCTGGTAGGTTCCAGAAAGGGGACGTGGCGGAGCGAGGCCACGCTGACAGTATATAAGGGGCCGTCCATAAATGACGTCACGCGATTTTGGACGATTTTTGACCCCCCCCCCCCCCCCATTGTCACACGGCGTCACAAAAAGTCAGACCCCCCCTCAAATATTAAGTCACAAAGCTCTGCCCCCTCCCAAAAAATAAATAACACATGCTTCAAATCGCTTTAAACTATTGTCACTGTAGTGCGTATTTAATGGGCCGCTGCACTCTGATGTTGTAGGAGAAATCATTTATCAAGAAGTTGATTTAATTACGTAGAACGTGGTGTCTATATTTATTTAATGTTGCGCATTTTGATGTGACGTCACATTTCTCAACCCCCCCCCACCTCGTCACAGATCGTCACAAATGTCTGACCCCCCCCCCCTAGGTGCGTGACGTCATTTATGGACGGCCCCTAAGAGGGGCCCCTGTGAGGGACCTCGGGGCTGTTGTTGGAGTGGGTTCCCCCGTCGTGCTGCTCAAGTTCATCGTCGCCATTCGTCTCGTCGTCTTCGCCATTCGTCTCGTCGTCGTCTGCGTCTCTACCATCCGAGGGCGTCATCCATTAAGGCAGCCTACCAACTCTCCTGGCTGAACAGCGTCCCCGACAATAGCCGGACTAATTATATTATTAAAAGTGTTAGCCCCGATGGCGCTTGTTAATAAAGAAGTGCCTCCAAGTCTGATCGTCTCCGAGTTAGTCACACCATATGTATGCATGTTGAACTTTTTTTGCACCGCACGTAGCCAACCGTGTTCATCCCTCTGATGGTGGTCCTTCCGCCGGCAGGGGCACGAGGAAGCGATTGCAGGGCTGCACATTAACACACCAACCGAGTTCGGTTCTGGGCCGAGGCTGACGGCAGTGGCGTGTCATACCTGAACTCAATCCTGGGTTTCTCTTTCAGCAACCCACACTGATCAGTGTGGTGAAGTATGGTTAAATAACCCTGCATGACCGACATGGGTAGAGAGGGTCGTACATTACTAGTAAATGAAAGTGGTTGGAAGTAATATGATTAGAATTGTGAATTGTAATGTCAGCGAAAACAATGCATGGAGAGGCCTTCATTCAGCAGTAGATTGACACAAATTATGAAGAAAAAAAAACATTATTACACACCAACACAGTATCTTGGAATAACACTGCTCAGCTGTATGCCCGTACTGTAAGCCGACATTATTCAGGGAGTGTGCTAAATTATTTAGTAGCTAAGCCCTTTTTTTTTTTGCAAAGGTGTTCTCAGAAAAACAAGAATTGCCGGCTATTCCATATACAGGGATTATTAAAGTAAAATACTTGGATGAAAAACGTGTGAAGGGAGGCAAATATTACAAATAATATAATTTCTTCCATATTTTGTAGCTTTTGTTGGTCACTGCTATTGCATGTGATACATTTTCCAGTATCCTCTGACGTGCCGAAATAAATTGACATAATGTATACCATCAATTCCTCATTTCTACAATGCAATTTAATAAATTCGCTGCCCTTTTTGCAATTGTATGAGTTTCCAATTAAGATACATTATTACGGTCAATTATAATAACAATTGCTTTCATGAAAATCAAAATACGACTCCCATTGTTGGGTTTCCACAAATTATTTATTTGATCAGCCCCAGAGGAATCCGGGATGATGGCCAAAGCTGACCCTCGTCAGTGCATCCACTCTGTAGAAACGCCCTTTCAGATGCTCCTATCCGGCCGTCTGGAACACAATTCCTTCCGATATTAGGAAGCTACCGGAGCTATGCCCTTTTAAATCATCTACATTTCTTCAGAACTCCTTTTTGCGTTTAGTTTATTGTCCTTCCCCCGCACCTCCGATTAGCACAGTCGGCTTCGTACGGTGCAAAATAAGTTCAACATACAGTACATGCATACAACTCTGTGGGGGACTGAGTTATTTTGAACGTGTGTCCACCCACAAGGACGTCAGTATCATCGCCGGCATAGACCGTCTGGCGCTAATTCAGCTGTGCCTGCAAAGTGGGCTATGCCAACCAGTTAAGAAACTATTAAGTGCGCAGGCGGTGCCACTGCAACAGGGGCCCATAGGCTGCCGGAGGGGCGAGGCACCGTGCTATGAAGAGAGGGGTGTGGGGAATGTGACAGGGGGTAGCCCCTATTTCATTCCTTGCACCAGGGCCTTTGCTGAACACGCGACGCCACTGATGGAAGCCTAACCTCGTTTGACTGCAGGAACAAATTGCCTGTGCTCTGGCAATAACCTCGAACTGATTGAATTAGGTGTGTGAAACGTAGGCGATCGTGGCACTTAAAAAAACCCACAATAAAAACGAGAGCTCGTGTCCCCATGAGCCGTGCGGACGGAGACTTCAACGAGTGGTCTTTACGTCTGCACGTCCGCGCCGCCACAGTCATCACCAGCCATGGTCAATCCACCGCTGGATAAAGGTATCCCCAATCCAACGCCTTCTCTCGCAATCCTGAAAATATACGTCTACCAAGCAACTGTTATGTGAGCCAAATTCGTCGCTCCATCTCCAGGGCGGGCGCACCTCTCAGACACGTACAATTCCTTTGCGGCATTTGTTACTTATCCCCTTGAGACTGGGTGGGGATCACGGGGTTTCCACCGCCCTGCATATAATAACTCAAGCTGAAGATCTATACGGGGCTGCGATTGTGTGTCTGTTGTAATGGGGGTGGGGGTGGATGCAAGTGATTGAAATGTAGCACTCTGGGCGTTGGGTTTCGACTAACAAGAAGTGCATCAATGTGTTCTTTGAGAAGTGGCACGATGGAGAGGTTGAAGAGCGATGTCCTGCATTCATGATGAGGGCAGCTAAACAAATCGTCGTACGAGAGACAGCTGATTGCAGGCTGAATACCATATGGGCCATGATATATTAGTACGGCATTGCATTGCTGCATTGGGGATGGGTTTTCTGCCAGCTACTACAGTTTTATTTTATCGTCAATTGTAGCCCAGTCGTACCATTGGCATCAGGTCATGAGATGAAGAATTTATCTTCACCGGAATTCTTAGAACGAGCAGAGTGTGTAGAGGAACGGCCCTGGGAAGATGCAACGTTAGAGCTGTGATTCGGGGCCAACCATTTGGTACGCGTGCATGGAGGAGGGGGGGGGGGGGGTTAACCCAAACACATACGCTTGCGTCTGCTGACAATGTATGTACGCATAGGAAACGGTGGTGATGCCTCGATAATAATTTGTCTACATTGGCCTTCAAATGAGTTAGATAGTCCGGCGGTGGACTATCTGTTTGCTTAAACACGTGAATATTATTAATCCTTGATCGTTTCTGCGTGGATTAAATATCGGCCGTTCTATAGGATTCGGGGGGGGGGGGGCGTCAGGCGTACGTACGCAGGTGGGGGGGGGGGGTGTGAAAAGTTTGCGTGCGTACAGGGAGGGGTCAAGTTTTGACTGATTGTTGCGTACCTACTCAATGGATGACCCCTTTGAGTCGCTTCAATAACACTTTTACCCGTCACCAGACGGCGCTCCATGACACATCGCAATGGATGTTACCGCCATTTTAAACAACAGCCGACCGCCTCTTGCCCCTATTATACAACACGCTTAATAAACTGTGGCACCGACTCGAATAGTGAAATATCCTACTATTTGTAGATCAGTTCTTCCTGTTAACCACAGTTATTTGCAGATAAGAGGCGTCACATGAAAGTGACATAATTTCTTCCAAATAATGATAAGGGTTTGAATGTGTAGAGTGCTCGCTCTAATGCCTCAGCATCTCAATGCATCTTCCTACCCATCTCATCTCAACCATTCCAGTGCCTTGCACAGTCTCGCCTCGGGGACTCCCAGTGGCAACCATCCCTACGTGACACAAGGGATACACAGTCCCGGGCCTAGATACGGGCATACTCTGCCAGTAGGGGGGCAATGTTGCTATGCAAAGGTTTTATTTTTTTAAAAAGAAGTTTGCCAGATTTTCAAATCGCAAGACCCGCGAGAGATAGCGAAGACTTCTGGATTGTGGCTTCTGATAACGACGATATCCAAGGCCGTTCATAGGGGGGTCTGGGGCCCGGGGAAAATCACACTGCTGTGCCCCCCCCCCCCACGCCTTCAAACTAAACCGGAGGTGTTCCATCTATGCCGTGACATCAAAGCGCGGGGCCCCCCAAAGTGAGGCCCCCCGGGGCAGTCGCCCTGATTCGCCGTACCATGGGGACGGCTCTGACAATACAAATGATGAACACCGTCCCGCTGGACGAAAATACCATATCCTTTGGATTAGAAGACACTCTGAAAAGTAAGAAGCTTGTGCACGGTGTTAATAAAGTTAGTTCAATCTGGTCACACACACAGCTACCGTGTTCTAAAATGCACCCACAACTGTTGCTTTAAAATACTGTAGAGGGGAGGAGGGGGTGGGGTATTTGTCTATCTTACATTCCGGCGAGTATGCTAATAAGGAATTGGCCAAACATTCCAACGTGGGGGACATTCGACCAATTCCTGTCCAAACATCCCCGACAGATCTGCCACCGTGTCATCGGTGACCGCCCTTGACACGAGGTCACAACTTTGGCGACAGCTCAGTGCAGCAATCTTATGGCACAAATGCTCCGGGCGATGACAGCTCACGTCAAAGTCCTGAGCAGCGCAATCAAACCTGCCGGCACATGCCCTCACGCGTGCAGTAGGAGCCGTGGAGGAGTTCACGGCAATATCGCCACAATTGCTCCACTTTTTCTTCTTGTTTCTTTCGGTAAAGTCACGTAGAAGGGAAGTAATAAAATAATAAAAATAAAACATAATAAAACAATTCTCACGACGTTTCGGCTACAACGCAAGCAGCCGTCTTCAGGTGAAGAATGAGACACTACCAAACTAGGAGCTTATATATAAGCTGCATTGGGGGTTGAAGAGCGCCTTAACAAAAAGAATGTGCATGTGAAGAGGGATTTAGCATATTCATGGAAAATGCGTAGGCGTTGGGCGGGGGGGTGTCAAAGTCATATTATGCCCATGCATTATGCAGGATCAGCAGCAACCAAGGGGGGTGCAGGGATTAGCAGTAACAAAGGAAAGGAATGTTAATGATATGTAGCTGCAGTTACTCAACAACCACGTAGAAAACTAAAGTATAAACTACATAAAAAACTAAAGTATAAACTGCATCGCACCATCAGTATACTTACTATACTCTATAATAAGCTGAGTTACTAACAGCAAGTAATACATTACAATTTTACCTCGTAAAAATTCTATAATATGCTTCCATCTAAACCTTATTCTCTTACATCACACGAGCATATACCGTACTATATACTGCCATAAATAAACCCAACATTAAATTATATACTGTATTGCTGTAAACCAACCTATATCTTATACATTTAATATCACACTATGTATTATTCTACACACCCTAATGTGTATCGAAATGGTTTATTACGTCCTTCCAATGATTGCTGAGCCAGAATCCATCTTCTCGGTTAAAGTTGTCTCTGTGTTTGTATATGTGGATCGCCTCATGAACGAATCTCTCATGATAGCCAGATGGCTTGCAGAGAACCTCTGTCTTGGAGAAGTCAATATCATGTGAGCCCACTGAGTTGTAACAGTGATCTGCCACGGCTGAGGTGTTAGTCCTACCGTGTTTCAGGTCAGCTTTATGTTCACGGATGCGGTCCGAGACATGTCGTTTGGTTTCCCCAATGTAACTGCTACCACAGAGGCAACTTAGTTTGTAGACGCCAGGGTACTGTATGTCTGGAACCACATCTTTTTCAGACGGTACCAGATCACGGATTTTATGTACTGTGTTGAATCGGACCTGGATCTTGTGTTTAATCAGGATTTTGGAGATCTTTTTTGTGACCCCAGCAATGTAGGGTAAGGTGATGGTCTTGAAAGGCTCCTCAACAGGATCCTTCTTGATGGTTGGAGTGATGGCTTTGCGGATTGTATAGTCGGAGTAACCATTTGCCTTAAGAGCTTGGCGTACGTGTTTGAGTTCACTGGAAATGTGTTCATGGTCGGAGATGCATTGGGCTCTATGATATAGAGTCTTGATGAGGGAATTCTTCTGAGATGGATGGTGGTGGGAATCCGGTTTTAGATAAGCATCCGTGTGGGTGGCTTTCCTGTAGACAGAGTGGCTCATTGAACCATCAAGTCTCCTTTTGATTAGGACATCCAAAAAGGGTAGCTTGCCATCATTTTCGACTTCCATGGTGAATCTGATGGCTGGGTGTATGGAATTGATGTGGTCGAGAAATTGGTCTAGAGCAGGCCGGCCATGTGGCCAGATGACAAAAGTGTCGTCTACGTACCTCTTCCATAAGGTCGGGCGTAGAGTGGCAGTCTGGATGGCGTCCGTCTCAAATTTCTCCATGGAGAAAGTGACGGTGCTGTATATGATTTTATTTCATCATCTGCGGGCTTTAAAAAAACGTTCTTCCGACGAAATTATTTTGCACTTCATTCGCCGAGGGAGGAAAAATGAGTGATAGTTTTGTACGAGACAGACAGTCACATCATCATTTTAACCAATGGTCAAACCACTGCCATATGAAGGCTTCCATACGCCATTACCATCCATAACAAGCCCATGAAAGTCACAATCCATTTTGATCCTGAACATGAAGTTGATCTCGTCACTCCATCTCCGCGGATGCTTTCCCTCCTTTGGCTGATATTCTGTTACCAGCCTTGTCCATCAGCCACCATCCCTTCTTGAGATGTATCCTGCCCAAGTTCTACATACATACATACAAGCCCACTCACTATTATTCACCGTCAATATGACATCTCTAATTTTAATTTGTTCCCTGATCCATGGGGTTATTCTCCAGTCTCTCAGCATAATTCCAAGTATGCATACGTCATCTGTGCTTCTTTCAGCTTTTGCTCCATTTTAAATCGACAGTGTCCTTGATTCTGAATCCTTACGTCATTGCTGTAAATTTGTCACGATTAAAAATGTCATTTTCAGACACATTGGTGTGAACATTTAAAACAAGGTCATAACTAAATGTGCCACGGAGTGGTTCTGTTTGCAGAGCGAGAAACTGGTCCTGAAGACGATCGCTTGTGTTATGATCGAAACGTCGTAGTTTTTATTTTATTTACTTTCATTATTATTTTTTCTATCTACGTGAATTTACCGAAAGAACCAAAAAATATGGATTCCTGCAGTCACGAAAGTTTTAAGTCAAAATTCATAATAGGAATGTCAAGAATTAAAATCCTGGCCGGAGGGTGCCTCAGCTCATCATCCCTTGAGGTTCTATAAAAAATGAGCAGAACTTTGTAAGTAGCTAAATGAACTGGCCTCAACATTACAACGTGGAATCTTTTCACTGCTGCCTCCAGGCTACTGCCCCGATGCACTTTGGATATGGAGACACTTTCTGACTTTAACGTGGAGGAGGAGCATCATGTTGAACCACGATGTTTTGTCGACGAGAACTGGCCAAGAGTTGAACCCAGGTTGCCGAGATCACAATGCAGTGGCGAACCACCATGACATTTCTACGATTCATACAGACACTGACACGCGCATAGTTACCATTTAACATACGCACACCAAGAGGGCCGGTACACACGCTGACAAGCACGGACACACACAGTGACACACCGACACACACACACAGACACACACGGATGCACACCGACACACACGTTGATGCACACACCACGCTTACACACACACTGACACACACACATTGACAAATACAAAGACACTCACACTGCCACAAAGACACACACACAGGGTGACTCGCGCGACCGGTCACCGCCAGGCTTCCTCGCTGGGTGGGGCGCCACGGGAGGATAAACACGGGGCACAATGAGGCTCCTGTCACAGGCCTGCGTGGGGTGGTGGTGGTGATGATGCAACAGCACTCCGCCTGGGCTCCCCGCACCGAAGAAGCAGCCGAAACACATTTTTTTTCTATTTGAGAGAAGAAGAAGAAAACCCAAGTCGTATACAGTTATTTACATTTGTAAAGCTTGATTTGAAGCTTTCGTGACTGCAGGAATTCATACTCTTTGGTTCTTTCGGTAAAGCCACATAGGTATTTTTAAAAAATAAAACCAAAAAATAAAAAAATATATATAATACGTTTTTTTTTCTACCTACGTGACTTTACCGAAAGAACCAAATAATATTTGTAATGCTGTATATGCATATTGATCCAAGGAAAGATGGGGACAAGAGGAAGAAAAGATAGAATAAGATAATCAGAATTTATATTTATACTGGAGGAAGCCGATGAGCTTTTTTTCACAGATGTCCAGTAGGGGCGGGTCAGAACGATACAACAAACAATACAAACACAAGATAGGTCTGCAAAGTATAGTAAAGGTAAGCAAATCACAGGAGAAAATACAAAAAATAAAGATGTTTATTTTTATTTTACCAGGTAAAGCCTACTGAGCTATTAGACTCGTTTTCAGAAGCGACCTGGCCACAAATGAGAGCTCGACGAAATGGCTTAACATGTCTGAAATGTATTGCAGGCAAAGAGACACGACGTTGTGTAAGAGAGTGGAACTTTACAGAACACTACACGTGGCATCAGGGTCGTCCTTTGACGAGTGCGGGGGGGCCAGGGGGGAATCGCACCGTGTGGGGCCCCCCGACGCCTTCAAGACAAACCGAAGGTATTACATCTGGCACCGTGGCGTAGAAGCGCGCCCTCCCTCCCCCCCCCCCCACCAAAGGGGCCCGGGGCGTCACTTTGATTAACGCGAACACGTTAAAGTGCTACATTGCGTAAATGATCCAAAAAAAGAGCCAAAACTATCATTACAAATCCGAAAGTCATCTTAAGGTAGACTATGAAAACGCCATCCTGTACTTGTACTATAATTGTATGCACTGTTTAAGTTGTATATGTCAAAGCCCCCAGTCTAAGCTCTCTACCCCAGCCACGATCCGTGCTGTTGACTCCCTGCCCCTGTTCAAGACCAGACTCAAGACCTGCCACTCTTAAACAGAATATCGGCGTAAACATGCTCCCCCCCCGCCACCGCCCCATGATCCGTCTTCAGATGCGGTTGTCTTCACAGAATTTAGATGCCGGTAACACGGCATTAACTGTCCAAATGTACGCTCGCCCCGATGTAATTGCTGCGGTTTGATCTCCTCCCTACAGCGATACAGAGCAGGTTTTGTCAATAGCTGCTGACCTTTGGCAATGCGTATAACACTCAAGCGAGCACACCGCCTAATCTCAACGTAAATTATATAGCGCATTGACCAAGGCGCTTTACAGAGATTGCAACGTGTCATTTTAAGTACGGACATTAAATCAGCTAATAAAACACAAACGTGTAGACGCACACGTGATCACACACATATACAAAGATTTCACCCTGTAGCGCTGCAAACCGTTTGGGGGTAAATGTTGGTAGCGACCTACGTAAAGCCGGTAAGGTGCATGACGGGGTGATGTGGCCAGTACCACGTCCGGCCGCCTTTGTCTCCCCAATGCTGATGTTCACACGCCGCACCAGTCACTCACTTGAGGCTAAGTAACTCTAGGGGAGGTACAGGACCGGTTCAAATGCCCCCCCCCCCCAACTTCAGCAGGAATCGAAATTATTATGCCGCCGGGTTCGTAGAGCAGCAGGGCACTAACCACCTTACGCACGACATTAGACACACCACACACTCACTCCTCCACTTACATACATGCGCCACACACCAACGCACACAGACACTTGGGCTCGCCGCATTATCACCGCAATGATACCCGTTTTGTAATTTAATCCGACTTATTATAAACCTTATCCACACAAGTCGCATGCGCTAAGCATTGAGCGGTGGCGCAGTGGTTAGCGCAATATGCTATGCGATTAAACTCGACGACCTTGAGCTTGATTTGGCGACTAACAGCAGTGGCGAGCGATGTTTGGGACCGGTCCTGCACACCACACTTCATTCACCACGCCGGACCCACCAGAGTGGTGAAGTATGGTCAAACACCCCCCCCCCCCGTCCCGCTATGACTTGGCGCGGCATGGGTGAGGTCTTCATCCAGCAGCGGATTTGCAAAGTGGCCGTCCATAAATGACGTCACGCGATTTTGGACGATTTTTGACCCCCCCCCCCCTCGTCACACGGCGTCACAAAAAGTCAGACCCCTCCCCTAAAATATGACGTCACAAAGCTCTGTCCCCCCCCCCCAAAAAAAACCATAAAACATGATTCAAATCGCTTTAAACTATTCTCATTGTAGTGCGTATTTCATGTGGCGCTGCACTCTGATGTTGTAGGAGTGTTGTTATAACAATTAGTGTTATAACAATTCTATATTTATTTAAAGTTGCGCATTTTGATGTCACGTCACATTTCTCACACCCCCCCCCCCTCGTCACAGATCGTCACAAATGTCTGACCCCCCCCCCCCCCCAGGTGCGTGACGTCATTTATGGACGGCCCCAAAGGGCTGTCGAGGTCGAGTAAGGAAAGAGAGTAAGGAGGCGTTCACCCATGCCCCACTGAAACTGTACAATTCTGCATACCTTGTACAGTACAGAGAGTCCTTGACCAACGCTTTCAATCGAGTAAGTTAAGCGGGTTTCAGCCTGGATAGTGCTTGGATGGGCCACCACCATGCGGCAGGCCCACGTTGGCATGCGATGCGTGGTGGGTGAGCAGAGGTTAGCGTGGGGGGGGGGGGACATGAATCGTTGTACTGTGCTTCTATGCTCCCACATGGCCATGGCAGTTGATCTCAACCGGGGGTACGCAGACCCCTGGGGGGGGGGGGGGGGGGGACGTGGCGATGTCCCAGGGGGCACGTGAGGTGATGTGTGTGTGAAATGATACCGTGATGCATGAGAAGTCACTGGTGAATATTCATGGATGAATCTGCCAATATAAAATAACTACGATAAGGTTTAAATCCATACGGTAACCTATAAATATATGAAAGGCCTTTCCAAACTCATTGATCATAATAAACAATGCCGGTAAGTAACCAGCGAGCGCGAACCAATTTACTTCACGCACGCAGCGCGTCCGATGATTTTCATTTTGTTTTAATTCGCTTGCAGTTACTCGCGAGTTAGGACACCCTCACAAATTGGACAAACTGGTGAAAATATTGACGCGCATTATGCATACGATCGTTTCTCAGAAGATTGTTGGATCACGCAAGGGGGGTAACTCGGTTGAAACAAAATTCAACTTGGGGTACAGTTGCCGCAAAAAAAAAATGAAGGTTTGCGAGCCACTGCTCCATGCTTTCCCCGCCTTCACCACCCCAGCGTGGTGAAAGCACGGTCAAGTAACCCCCAACGACCACCAATCACAGTCCTCATCCAGCAGTGGAGTGATAGCTGTTACTGCACACGCTACACGGCCTCTCTCTCTGTGGGGCTCGCTGCAGTTCTCGATATCGCATTATGAGAGCGGAGGCCGGACCCCTCGGGTCCACACCTCCCACTCTCTCGGGCGAGCACCGGGCGTATTGGATTACACGTGCAAACCCCTCGCTTAAATCCCCCGGCACCATTATGGCGAGAGGGAGGCATCGACCACAGCGAGTTCACTCAGGGATAGCTTTTACAGAGGAGCGCTGACCTCAGGTACAACACGACACCCTCGTTCATCATTGATGGATTCATTCTGCCACTCCCCCTTCCCTCGCTGGCTCCCATCCCCTCTCCTCTCATCCCCTCACTGGCTTCCATGCCCTCATCCACTCTCCTTTCATCCCCTCTCTGGCTCCTATACTCCTCTCATCCTCTCTCGGGCACGTGGTCCCCTCTCCTCTCATTCCCTCTCATCCCCTCCCTGACCCGTGTCCCCTCACCTCTCATTCCCTCATATCCACCCCATCCTTCCCTCCCCCCCCCCACAATTGCCCCTCATTCACTCTCCTCGTCTTCCCTCTCATCCTGTCTCCACTCCTTCGCGTGACCACGGCACCTCCAGCACCGAGACCAAGGGGGCCCATGGGCCCACGAATTTATTTCACACGGGCCACGCTCACACGAGCCCTTGCAGCACGAGATGGCGCACAGCCACTATTTGTCCGTTCTGTAAGCATCTCAGCCGCACAAATTGGGGGGTAGTGGAGGGGACGGATTCTTGACATGGTAAACCTGTGGTTCGAATCCTAGCATAGTCACTCACTTGTACGCGTAAGTGCTCATCATTCTTGACTTTATAATGTGGTGACGGTAAAGTTGTTATTCGGTCTTATTCGTCCCTCCTTCATGTAAAGGTTCCTCGCCCCTGGTGATTCGGACACATACGGAACAATAAAGAGAGGGTGTATTATAATAACAGCAACAAATTAGTGGAACGATGGCGCAGTAGTGTGCTTTGAACCCAGGGACCCGAGCCAGATTGCCAGCCATGGCTAACATCAGTTGCAAGCGATACTGTGCCCGAGCAGACACCCACCGCGGCGAGGAGGGAAATTGAGTGATTAAAACCAAATATTTGGATCGTTGTATCGCAAGCCATGAGAGATTGCGGTGTCTTGCAGATAGATCTTTATCCAGGGGTGGATTGCTCACGCGCAGGTGATGATCATGGGGATAACACTGAATGAATGAATAAGTAATACTGGGCGCAGAAAATACGGCGCTCAAGTAAGGGCATTGGGCAAACATCCCGCAGTAGGACATTCCAACAACATTCGTCTTGAGGTTCAGTGACGCTGTCCTAAAAATGATACGTTATTATTTTTTGAGCGAGCACACCACAATATCTGCACATAAAAAAAATTGTGCCATGACGATATTTACAAACATGTCAATCATATGTGGTATTTCGATTTAAAGCTTTCGTGACTGCAGGGATTCATCTTCTTGGTTCTTTCGGGAAAGTCACGTAGAAGGGAAGTAATAAAATAATAAAAATAAAACATAATAAAAAATCATCCGGCACTGCCTATAAACAACACGGCATGGGGAGGCCTTCGTCCAGCAGTGAATTGACAAAGAGATGAACATTGTTATTTAATTAAACATTTTTGCTGCATGACAAAAATGGCATTACACGTAGATAAAAAATAAAATACAAATTAATTAAAGTAATAATAGAAATAAAATAAAATAATAAATCACGACGTTTCTTGGATCTTGGAATTTTTTGCCTCACTTGATACAGTAAATCTAGCTGTGACGGTCCCACCTGATGACGGACACGTGTGTTGCCTCCGAAACGTCGTGATTTTTTTATTTTATTTCTATTATTACCTTTATTAATTATAATTTTATTTTTTACCTACGTGACTTTACCGAAAAAACCCAAGAGTATGAATCCTTGCAGTCACGAAAGCTTCAAATCTAGAATTACACGTAGACACTAATAAATAAATAAATAAACATTCGGTATTATTGTCACCAGAAGCTGCGTCGAGGCTGCATAACTTACATTCTGATCTATAGTCGTCCCTTATCCAACAGCCACACGCAACAAGAATACTATTTTGGAATCAGATGTTAATAGGGCCGTGTCACCGGATTAATCGGTACCATTGTCTAATGGTGATGAAATTGAAAACCCGCTAATGTTTATAGACATCGTGTCACGAACACCACAAGCATAGTCTACAAAAAAACCGTCATATACTATGTATGTAATAAAAGACTCGGACGCTTCTCTCTGACTCCGTGTCCTTTATTTGGGTTCTTGTCTTTACCCTCACGGCACTCTCTTAGAGATACTCTGCTTGCAGCCCCCGGCTGCTATCACTATTGTAGCCTCCTTCCTCTCCTTGCAGACTCGCTGCTAACTCCGTGTGCAGACTCCCGCTGCCAACTCCGTATGCAGACCCCCGCTGCCAACTCCGTGTGCAGACCCCCGCTGCCAACTCCGTGTGCAGACCCCCGCTGCCAACTCCGTGTGCAGACCCCCGCTGCCAACTCCGTGTGCAGACCCCCGCTGCCAACTCCGTGTGCAGACTCCCGCTGCCACCTGCAGCCTCCTCGCTGCTCCGGGTCGGTCACCGTTGGCCGACGGTGCCGAACCTCGTTCCCCGCATACGTGGCGATCTCGCCACTCTCCCGCTCTCGCCCTACGTGGCCTACCTCGTTCCTAGTCTCCCGTCACTCCCCTTCCTCTTCCGGTTTCTCTCCCTATAGACCTGACCCCTCTCCCCCACGTGACCTAACTCCTCCCCTCATGACGTCACCTCCGGGAGGTCGTTCACGCCCGCATTACATCACCCTCCCCCGTAGAGAAAATCCAGCCGACCTCGGCTGAACAACAACTTAACAAGTAATGCGAGCGTAAAAGACCGATACATTAAAGGACACGAAGCATACAACAACAATATAACAAGAACACAACACAAGTTAACGAAATGTGAGGGATTTCGAGCGAGTACGGGTAGCCGGACCGTCCCGGACGGTCGGCGGCCCTCCCGCCGAGCGGGAGCGTGGCAGGGTTTTAAGGGCGACAGGAGCAAGTTCGTCCGTCGCCATTGGAGGCCTGCCACCGTCCCGGTCCCGTTCAGAGGCGTCCCGTAATCTCCTCCGTGGCGGGGCAGGAAGGGCTGCAGGTCCCGGAGATTCCGCGGCCCCGGTCGGCACCCCGCGAGCGGAGCGTCCTCCCTCCTGCGGCGTCACGGCCGGCTTGTCTGTGCTGTAGAATCTTTCTTGGGAGCGTCCGCTGTCGAGGCCTCCTGCTGGGGCGGACCCGGAACGCGGGCCCAGCAGTCCCTGGCATAATGGCCCCGACGGCCGCAGCGGAAGCACTCGATGTCGCTGCGGCGCGCAGCGGGCACCCCGTCCCGACGCGGCCATATCGGCGGCGCAGCCCGCGGCCCCGGCCCACCCCGGGCCGGCCACGGAGCGGAGGCAGCTGACAGCTCCTGCTGGCTGATTCCATCCGGCACGTACACGGCCGTTTTAGGGTCCCACCCTAAGGCACCCCCCTCGACGACAGGACCACCTGTCCACGCCGTAACTTGTTTCCAGTGGCGAAGGTTAAACTGGGCGTCCAGACACTTCGCCGCAGCCCGGGACGTGAGCTTTTCATGACCGCACACCGGCATAGGAATGCCGAGATCCCGGGACAACTCCAACATCTTCCCCAGGATGAGAGGTTCCAGCAGGTCAGGCTCCGTCTCCGGGTAAGCGGCCATAGCTAGCTCCAACACCGCGCCCCTATACGCAACCGGTGACTCCTCGGGTGCGCGTTGTCGTTGCACAAACCGGCGATGGGCATCATCCGGCGGCTCGTACGCGTCCGCCATTTCGTCGAACACCCCTCGCAGAGTCTTCTTCTTCGCGGCTTTTATAGAGCGAAAAAAACGGACGGACTCATCATCGAGAAGGGTCGGAAGAACCTCCAGTGCCTCGGCGTCCGTCCACCTCGCTGAGCGTACCGCTGCCAGAAATCTACAGGCGAACGCACTCCAATCGCCCCCGATGGAGAATTCCTTGACAGTTGTTAAGTGACGACTGCGACTCCTTGGCTTGCTCCCTCCGGCCGCTGGCTCCTCCGGTGGCAAATTTAACATGGCGTCGCAATGCGGTGTCGACAAGATGGCGGCTGGCAATCGTGGAGGTCCCAAAATGGCGGCTTCCCGCTTTTCGTCGTGCGCCACGCCCAAGATGGCGTCGTCGTGCCGCGTAGCCGATGGCGGCGACATCGAAGACAACCCGGACTCCTGCGGACCACCAACATCTCCATCCGACGCCGCCCTCGGCGTGACAAGCTCACACAACTGAGTAATGACATTCTTGAGAGTTACAAGTTGCTCCGCCATCTGGCTCCATCTTGAATCCGCGTCCTTTGGAGCAGACGGGTCCGCCGACACGACGACCTCTTGGACCCCCGGACCCGCACTCGTCCCAGCACGGATCTCTTCTTCTGCCAGAGTCAGGCCGACTTCAGGAGGAAGATCTTCGTCGTCGGAAGATGAAGCCGATGCCGGAGACGGAATATTCTTTTTTCTGAGTTGTTTCGCCATGCCGTTTCACTTCTGACTCCAGTGTAATAAAAGACTCGGACGCTTCTCTCTGACTCCGTGTCCTTTATTTGGGTTCTTGTCTTTACCCTCACGGCACTCTCTTAGAGATACTCTGCTTGCAGCCCCCGGCTGCTATCACTATTGTAGCCTCCTTCCTCTCCTTGCAGACTCGCTGCTAACTCCGTGTGCAGACTCCCGCTGCCAACTCCGTATGCAGACCCCCGCTGCCAACTCCGTGTGCAGACCCCCGCTGCCAACTCCGTGTGCAGACTCCCGCTGCCACCTGCAGCCTCCTCGCTGCTCCGGGTCGGTCACCGTTGGCCGACGGTGCCGAACCTCGTTCCCCGCATACGTGGCGATCTCGCCACTCTCCCGCTCTCGCCCTACGTGGCCTACCTCGTTCCTAGTCTCCCGTCACTCCCCTTCCTCTTCCGGTTTCTCTCCCTATAGACCTGACCCCTCTCCCCCACGTGACCTAACTCCTCCCATCATGACGTCACCTCCGGGAGGTCGTTCACGCCCGCATTACATGTATAATACACGTACAATGTAACTAATTCGCATATTTAACTAGGATATAGGTTAAGCAGATGCATTACATATTTCTCTTTCCGGAAGATACAATGACAACACAATAGTAAGTTACAGCCCTTTGCTTTGAAAAGACCCGCTGTATGTTAGCTTGCCCATGCTGCGTGAGTCGTATCCAAATACAAATTATTTGGTGATGCTTCTGCTGCAGCTGCTGCATTGGCAGTGGCGCACGAGCACAATTCGCCACGACAAAAAGTCACCACACTGGGCATTAATAAATAATAATTCAAATGTATTCATGCGCATTCCATCCTAGGATCTCAATTCGCAATGCATGAAAAGCAGGAAACAAAACCAGAGACAGGGCAACCGATCAAACGAAAGAGGGAAGGCTCGGTTTAAAGAGATGGGCATTCAAAGCAGACTTGAATATATATCTAACGGCTCCGATTGCCTGATTTTTGGCAATCAGAATTTCTCTTTCATAAATTCGGTGGCATTTCAGGCAATGTTCCCTTCTTATTTGCAATAAAGGGCCATTGTCCGAAACGTCGCCCGTTGTATATTTCCCTTTCGATACAGTGTTGGTGACATACACGGCTAAGGGCCATTACAGAGAAAACCCCAGCACCAGATATTGTGGCTGCCGCTAAACAGTCTCAACTCCGCGCGTCCGCTTGCGCTCACTTTCACCGCCGGCAAGACAGTGAGTGAGAAGGTCGATAGCCTGACGTTACCCCGGTTTCCACGGCGGGAGGGGGAGGGGATGCAGTCACGACACGAGAGGGGCCCCTCTGGAAAGGGCGGCACTCTACCCGCTCCGTCCACTAAACAGTCCCTCCAGAAAAACGCGGAGTTTTTTGGTGATTGTTGCGGGCAAAAATCGTTGATTATGCGGCACGTTTTCTTAAAAAATGCGATGGAATATGCGGGATATTTATGCAATTTTATGCGATTAAATTGCGGGAACTTGCAAAAATTGCGGGAACTTGCAAAAATTGCGGTTTGATGAAAAAGAGAAAAAAAAGTGATTCCCCCAACACCCTATTCACTCGGCTACTACTTTAATGTAAAGAGTCATTTCTTATTACTTCCTATGATAAGCAAGCATACTACATCACAGAAAGTGCTGGGAATATTTAAGTTCTCATCTTGTTTTATTTCAGACCTTAACAAACAGATGGCTCAAACTTACAAAACATTGAGTCGAACAAGTTCTGTAGCTTTACAAAATGAATATGCTACAACTTCTGTAAAAACGAATAAATAAAATATAAAAAATAAAATGTGTGCTTCCTGTTTTACAGAGGTAGCTATACAAAACAGACATCTTCTGTTAAAATAAGTGTTTTCAGTGCACAGTAACGTAAGCAATACAGTAACAGTACAGTCTTACAGTAATGTAAATGTACATACTACTAACAAAAAAGTGCAATCTTACAACTGTAATGAGTGACGTCACTTCATAACGTTCCCATGGCAACAGGGGAAATGTCTGCGCTTGTGTGAAGTAAACGCAACATTTTTCAACTTTCTGCTAAGATATATGTGACTTTTTGCAACGAAAATGCGGGGATTATGAAATCATGCAAGCCCGCATATTTTGCGCGCGGAAATCTGCAATTTATGCGGCGAAAGTGCGGCGTATTTGAAAAAACGCGCCCCCCGCATAAATATGCGGACTTTGGCTGATTTTGCGTGGAAACTTGCGATCGCATAATCGCGTTTTTCTGGAGGGACTGACTAAACCTCGCTTCTCGTGCTCACGTTACGTCCACAATCTCGAGTGCCCCCCCCCCCCGTTAGCGACAGAGGAGGGTGGGTTGGTGGGTGAGTGGAGGGAATGCGTTGCCTGTCGCGTTCATTCGCTTCTCTACGCGCGCGACAACAAATACTCGCAGCTACCCGATTGTTTCGGAGTGGATTTTTGTAAAAAAAACAAGGAAGAAAAACCACGCGCATGCATGGAGTCTGTAACGCTTGGCCAAAACGTGCGTTTTGATGAATGCGCACGAACCGCTACTAACGAGGGTACGGTTCTGACACTTGGGACGTTGACGAGAGAAAACATGAAACAAAAAACTGATACGCCCCGTAAAACATGTGGATTAGAGAAAAAACGCAACACAGGTTTAAGAGATCATTCGAACTGCTACGAAAGTAAGTGGGATCGGGCAGCACACGTTTTGCTGGAAAGCCGGCCTAGGGAATTCGCCGGAGGCCGTCCAACACGGTGGGAGATGGAGTGATGAAATCAGCTCGCGCGCAGACGCTCGGTGGATTATTGCGTCGTAAGGAGCGTGAGATAGAGCGACGGCTTGGGCAGGCCATCATCCAGGAGTGGATTGATAACGCCTTAATATGAAACAATACATAATTTTACACCTCTATCGCAAGTGCCCTCCATCGCAAATAAACGATAATAATCCGCAATGCGTTAAGGGAGAATCCCCCCCCCCCACCCATGTGAAACGTGCACAGCCGCTTCGCCCGGTCACGAGCAAGGGCAAGCAGACGTGGTCTCACGGTGACGCCCTCTGGTGGGCTCACCACTCGGTGTTGTGGAGAGCAGCTGAGAAGGAGGCTCGAGTGAGGAGGGGAGCAGCTGACGGCTGTGATAGAGAGAGCTGAGAGAGAGAGAGAGCGCGCGTCAAGAGATGTATTCTTGAGGGAGGGCAGGGAAGACCGGGAGAATGAATGTAGCGGCCCGGAAAAAATAAATCAAATGGCGAAAAAAAATTAGTCCTGGCTTATCTGGTTAGATACTTTTGGTTTTAGATGGTCAATAATGTTTGTTCATCTGGTAAAATGTGTTTGAACGTAGCTGGTAGAATTATTGCTGGTAGAATTATTGCTGGTAAATGTACTTCATTTACTATTTGCGTTTTTTTTTTAAACAGCAACATTTATACGGATGAGGATTACAGTGCCCGGTACGAACCACAGTGTGTCTTACAAATACCGGAGTGCACACCCCGCTCGTCTCAAAGCTGTTAGAGTTTTGAGACTGTTGCTGGTCTTAGCTGCTGGTCTCTGCTCTCTCACAGCGCGTGCAGTCGAGGAGTCGTTGTGTTTCGGCCCAATGTTACATTTAATTGTCCTTTTGATTGACGGGACATATCGGAGGCCAGTAACTACACCAACAGAGCACAGACACAGACTAGCCTCATCTTTCTCAAATACGTAACACGGTATCGACAGTGGCGAGACATATAAAAAAAACTAATGTATTCCAATAGAATGCGGGCCCGACGTACCACGCGGAAACAGTTTCAGTAACAGGATGCGAAAAAACATCCAATTTGGGCGCAAAGGAACCACGCGGAAGGCAAAGTAGGCTCCCCGCTGCCCCCCAACCGCGCGGGGAACTTCGTGTAAGGGGGGGGGGGGGAGATGAATATTGAAATGGGGAGGGGAAACGGGGAGGGGGAGGAGGAGAAGGATAACCATCATGTTAAGGAAAAACCGGTGATGGTTGGGGTGGGGTGGGGGGAAAGGGGGGTAGAAGGGGGAACACAAAAAACCCTCAAAAATCTAATTAACCTACGTGGGGCTAAAGGGCTTACGAGCCGGCCCTCCATCGCTCCTAATTCTGCTCTCGCTCACCACCGAGGGGCTCTTCGCCCCCTCATTTTCTCATCCCTATCTCCCGACCTGCTCGTCCAGCCTGCTCACTTAAGACTCTGTAGGACAGGAGACTACCTGGCCTCGAACTCCCATTTCGTCCCTGTAAGCTTTTGCCTTAAGTGCTCCAAGCCCGCCTCAGCTAGAAGGGTATTATGCCACTGTTTCCAGTTAACCAGAATCATCTTCCTGGCTTTTTCTTGGTTCTTTCGGTAAAGTCACGTAGAAGGGAAGTAATAAAATAATAAAAATAAAACATAAAATAATTCTCACGACGTTTCGGCCACAAACGCAAGCAGCCGTCTCTGTCTACTTGACAGACCTGTTCTCCACCGAAGACGGCTGCTTGCGTTGTGGCCGAAACGTCGTGAGAATTATTGTATTATGTTTTATTTTTATTATTTTATTACTTCCCTTCTACGTGACTTTACCGGAAGAACCAAGAAGATGAATCCCTGCAGTCACGAAAGCTTTAAATCGAAATCTTCCTGGCTGTTATGTTAAAGTCTTGGAGTAGAGCATGCGGACACCTCGTCAGGGCATTGGGTTTCAGGAAAGAGAGTCTCTTCGACTGACGGAGAGAGGTAAGATTGTACCGTGCTCAGGGGACACCTTGGAAAGTCTGGGGAATCCTCCAGACAATGGTGAGATGTTCACTACCTCGCGGGGTATACAGGAGGAGCGTGGGTTCGTTTCCGACTCTAACGCCTGTACATTTGGAGTTTGCGGTGTCTCTCTCCCTGTGGTCGTGTGGATTTTGTCCACATAAAAAAACATGCGTTTAGAGTATTTGGCTGCTATAAATTTCCACGTAATGAGCCACTTCGTTGGGCTATGGTTTTGTGGGCAGGTCACTTCTGAAAAAAAGCTATGTAGCTCAGTGGGCCTTACCTGGTAAAATACATTTTTTTTAGTTTAGTATTCACATCAGACAGCTGGCCAGGTGGCTCACAGGTCAGAGCATTGAGCTGGCACAACTGAAATCCTGGGTTCGATGGTCTCAACCCAGTCACCAACGACTGCCCACACACAAAAAAAACCGCATTCAATTTGGTTACGCACTACGTTTTGTCAAAATTCCAGCTCTGCGTATTAAAAATCTGAGTTTTACTGTCATGCGACAAACATTACTCTTGTTGGAATGGCGGGTGGGAAAGTGCTACCCCCCCCCACTTTGTCTAATGACGTGACGCCAATAGTGCAATCGGGATACGATTGGGGTGCTAGGTGGAATATTACATCGCAAGATCGTTTTGTCGAGAACAGCAATGGTGATTCAGATCAGCATGGACGTTCGTTGAAAATAGGATCACGGTCACTTACGACGACCACGCCATCACACACGCCACCCAACCTCTGAGCCATCGGCTGCTGGCAAGCGGATCAGTTTGGGCGATCATTCCTTTGAAACCCGACCTAATCGCATCGATACGAATGGAGCTGGAGGCACAGCCGACGGAAGAGTTGTTTATAAAATCACGCAATTGCACCTGTACGGAACACAATAGGCAAGCTAACGTGACCCCCCCCCCCCCCTGCAGCAGCAACATTGTGAGAAACGTGTGCAGTCTGGCTCCTTATTCAGCACCTCACTAAGACGATCACACCGAGGATGACGATCTCGTAACAGTGAAACACTTTAATTATGAAAAACATTGGAACGACCATACAAAAATAAAACACAGCCTTCAGCAGCGCAATATGTCTCCGCCCACACTGTCGAAAATAAGCGACTGGAAAAACGTGGCTCCGCTCCTTTTAACATGACCACAAATGTCAGTTTCTACACTTGTAGCCTGATACATCACAGGGGGGCGATGGGAGGGAGGTCTCAAACAGGGGTTCATAGATCCCCTATTTTCAGTGACCTGCAGTCATCAATACTGGGTCCTTGAAAGGATACACAAATTAATAATGTATGTACAGCGCTTTTGCCAATCCACTACTTGATGGAGGCCTCTCCGTGCCGTGTGGGTCATGGGGGTCATTTAACTAGCCTTGCCCATGCTGGTCAGTGTGGGTTCTTGAAGGTGGGGAGTCGAGGTGTGGGAGAATATTATCTGGGTACAACATTACATTTTTTCTGAACTGCCTTCTGTCCATCACGTAGCTCCGCAGCAGCCGACGATAACATGGCATGCATTTTGGTCGCTTCATCCAAACACTCTCCAGTCTCAGCTCTGCTTGGTTTCTGAGGTCTAATGAGATTGTGCACATTCTGGGGTGATTTGGTCACGTGCTCATTTGTATTGATTATGGACGATGTTGAAGCAAAGGTGCTGTGCACAGTGAGTATTAAAAGCAACCGAGCACAGAAGCAGGCCGCATCCTAGACTTCATTTCAGCAGCATTGTTTCAAGCGAGCCTTACTCTGCCAATGAGATACCACATTTTTTTAAACCAGTTTGGAGTGTGCTTCAGAAATGAGGCACTCCCAGAAGGCTGTGCGGCCGATGGGTTGTTAAAAAAAGTATTTATTTTCATGTGGAAAGTCAGGTATGGACAGGAGGCGTATTGTCTATTCATGTATTATATTGCTGGAAATAATTTCATTACCGAGGGAGATCAACGAGTGTGATAGTAGCAGAATAACAGTGATAGGGAGACAACATATCACCGTTGAGAGTGCTTGTAGCAAATCGGTGAATGTGGAATCATCAAATGGCTGCACAGCTGTATCACCATTGTGGCCCTTCCTCTGACGAGGTAGTGGTGCAGTATTTCCCTGGGTGGAACACGTACTACCAACGTTGTTCTGCGAGTATCACACCCTTCTCTCCCCGAAGGCAGGGATGTAAAGTCTACATTTGTTTAGGATGGACAGATTTACTTGAATTGTTTTAGTCCAAAGCTTTACTTTCCCGAGTATCTAAGTGCTACATGTTGTTATTTTTTTGTTATTTTCTTTGAATCTACGTCGAAATGTTTGACTTAAAGCTTTCGTGACTTTACCGAAAGACCAAAGAATATGCCACATGTTATAATGATTATGCTGTTGTTGTTGCTGCGGTTACAAAACGTGGCACAAATTAGCTTAGAATTACTATTTAATTATACCAGGTAAAACCCACTGATCTTTTTCAGAAGCGACCTGGCCACATATGATAGCTCAACGAAGTGGCTTATCGTGTGGAAATTTAAAGAAGCCAAATACTCTAAACGCATGTTGAATCTAAACGTGGAGGGAAAAAACCGGATGACCCGGAGAGAATTAAGATGAGTCGAGCATACACATTCTATGGTCAAAGAAACGGATAATTATAATCGGGTGGTATTTGCTTGCGGAATGCAACAACAGGCTCACAGATGGCAAACAACTGCACTTGTTGGGTAAATTAAATGCGGTTGGCGCGCCAGCGGTATACGTGGCCAGGGATTGGCAACCCACGGCTCTCTAAGGACTGCTTCGTGACGTTCATTTATTAAGCACCACCGTCTCGTATTCACGTGCATTGCGGCTCTCGATTTAGAGTTGTTTTTGTTGTTGTTACTGAATTCGAAAAAAATGGCTCTTGTTATTGTGGTTGCCCGACCCCTGGCAATTGTGAGCGGAGAAAAACACACAAAACCGTTTCAACCATTTTGGCCGTTCGGCCGAATTAAAATCTTTTCTTCGACGGGGCAGCCACAGAAGCAGTTCCCTTTTAAAGCAAAAGCGCTTCATCGGTGGCTTCTAAGTTTCCAATAAAATGGCCCGAGTGTTGACCAACACGACGTTAAGTCACGGAAAGAAAATGTGGAAAATCTGACTCAGTACAAAGGGCGACTGTGTGGAATTGCGTGGTGCCGATACCATGTTTTCTTACTCAGAGTTCCGTTGGGTTTCATCACGGAAGCATTTTGGTCGGTGTGATCATCGCAATGGTATTTTATGCTGCCTCTTTTAGAACTAGGGGCCTTGTTTACCACACATTCTAACATTTAAATCAGCACGCTCGTGTTTGTGTTCTTCGGTCACGTTCGTTACTTTTCGTTCCTATGTTCAGTTTTCCAAAAAGACTCTGACCTACTCTTCGGCCGCATCTATTTATTTCATCCATCATTTGGATTCCGGTCCACCTTCAACAACCACGCCAGGTATAATGTTTACAATCAGCGTATGTTACCTGCTGTGTAATATGAATCAAAATTTGAAAATTTATTAAATAAAATAAAATGTAACAAAGGCTGAAAATCGAGCAACGAAGCTTTGGAGAGGTGTAGGCGATTTGCTGTACACAGAGAAACGGAACATGGCTGATGCACACAGAGCGACGGAACGTGGAACATGTGGATCAAAGAATACAAGCAAGGTCGAGACACAATATTGACTGTTAAATAAATGGGCCTGGGCATGACACTTCACCAGGAGGAATGGGGGCTTGATTTTCAAAACAAACAATGGAGTGGCAGCTATACATTTACACATGATAAGCCACTTCTTTGAGCTATCATTTGTGGCCAGGTCGCTTCTGAAAAATATATTTCTGGCTCAGTGGACCACACCTGGTGTAATTGTTTTGAATAAGGAGAATACGGCCAAGAGGATGTCGACTGAGGACATGTAGCAATAACACGAGCTCGTGTGCAGGCGCCAGGTAATTTCATCTTTATGACCGTGAGGGGTGCTTATGACTCTGAGAGGCCTTCACCCAGCAGGTGATAGTTCATGGCTGATGAAGGAGATGATGAGAGCTGCACTATATGTATGATAATTAGCAGTGGCGGTTGGGGAGGTCAGATTTTGTCAGTTTTTAGAGTGAAATGCGACGAGAGGGGTCTTAAACATTCTGAGCCTAACATAGAAGGAGATATCGGAGCCCATGAATGTCGTAGCTACTTATGGTCCACACTGCGTGTTCTCAATCAAAGAGCCTGGACAAGATGTTCCAGATTGCTCTGTTTCTCAATTAAGCGTCATCTGCTGCACGTACCAGTATCGCACTGTCAAGGGGAAATGTGCGCTACAGAACAGTGAATCGCAAGAAACGGATGGAAGATGCTCGTTGAAAGCATAAAGTGGCGATGCACCACTGCGTGCGATAGTTGGGTGGGCTACGACCTTTTGTTGTGGCAGAAAGACTATTGAAGATGACCCCATGTCAGGGAGGCTTTCAACTCCGATGATTGAGACTGAAATCCAGATTTTGCGACACGTGGTTTTGGAAGACAGCGGTGTTACCGCGAGGCATTCGTGTTGGGGTCGGTATATATATTCTGCGTGATTATTTGGGTCCCCAGATTGCCAACATGCAACATTAAGAGGGGGCCGTCAGATGACTTCTCATGATGATGTTAACGTAATAAAGGAGAGTGGAGACAACGTTAATTAGGTGATTAATTCCCAGTGAGAATACCCGGATTTTACCATTCTGACCCTCGAGTTCAAACAGCAGTACATGCGGTAGAAGCATACGACTTCTCAAATCATCCAATACACTCAAGCCAGAGTGCTCTGCAGGCAAGATCATGTACACAATTGTTTGGCGGTGATTGACATTTCATGCCTAACAAGGAGACAACCACAGGTCAATATTATGCAGATTTGCTCCACTGACTGCTCGAGTGAATCAAAGAAAGCCCCTTGAAAAGATGTTACTTAATTATCCAGGAAAAATCACACCGACTCGTAGGATATTTTCAGGAGGGTCTTGCATTTGGTTTTATTTTTAAGTTATTTTCAGCCAATTAATGATGAGTGTTTATAAGTGTGGGAGGAAACCAGAGCCCCCGGAGAAGAAAGCCCACGTGCGGGGGCAACACTAAACCTCTGTACAGATGAAAACGGATGGCAATTAGTCCACTTGCTGCACTGCCTGCTCCTGGCAAACCAGGGCAAGGTACCTTGACGCCCACGGGAAGGGAAATTTACAACAAATCTCGCCTCCACAGTGCTGGATTACAGGCGTGCATAGCCACCACCGTCATGATGAGAGGCCCATATAGGCGAGGAATACCACTTTGATAATTGTTTTTTTACCCTTCTATCTGGCAACAAAACTGACACCTTTTTACAAGGAGTCATGTTTGCATAGACCACAATACCTGCAGTCATAATGCAAACAAAAACATAACTTTTGGCGTCATCTGGTCCAACCCATGTGAGACTAGGCTCTAAGGAAAGCTGTCTCGGGTGTGGACCAATCAACTTCAAGGACAGTGCACATTATCAGAGTTATGTTTTTTGTTTGCATTATGACTGCAGGTATTGTGGTCTATGCAAAAATGACTCCTTGTAAAAAGGTGTCAGTTTTGTTGCCAGATAGAAGGGTAAAAAACCAATTATCATATTTTTACTGGCAAATGAGGTTCCAATGGTGAATGCCACTTTGAGAAGCTCTGGCATATCTTGCCTCTCCTCCGGACCGGTCACCCAGCAGCTCTGCCGTGTTTTCCTAAAAGACTGAGGATCTGTGCGGAGAATGTTTTGAGAATACCGAGGAGCTGAAGGAAGGGAACCTGATTGGGGTAGAGAGAAGTCGTCTCTGGAGGAAATCTGAAAGCTTTGCGAGCGATTTGACAAATCGATTGCGACCATGTTGAGGGTGGCTATGTTGAAAAATAACCTGGTTAGCACTGGTGTATGTACTTTGTGTAAATATAGTATGGGTCAGAACTTGTTGTAGCACCTTCGTATTTAGGAAGACACGGTGACGTAACGTGTGGCTTATTTGATATAGCTTGAAAAAGAAATAATTTAGATGTTGCGAATAGCAATTAGATGATTGTGGGGGAGCAGTGGCGCATTGGTTAGCACATTGAGCTACGATCCTGCTTTGATTTAAAGCTGGCACGTTGGGAGGCTTTCATCTAGCAGTGGATTGACAAATATTACAAATTGGCAATTCTGGCCTTGGAAAGTGGCAGCGCCGAATGAAAGGTACTTTTAAACACTGTGGGGATAAAACATAAGCATTGCCGTTGGTTACAAAAGGTAGCAAAAGCAGCAAGATTGTGTAAAACAGGCAGCCTCCATGGTAGCGCCGATTGGATTGACTGGAAACCCAGTTTCATTTCCTTTTCTTAATTATGAGTGAGAGATAATGGCTCGAAAGGCTTATCAAACAGGAACTGTCGCAACCATCGTGATGGCTTCGTGCTCATTATTGTTTGTATTATTGTCCCGTGTCATTTTTGTCTCCATTTATTCTCGCCTGTGTCGTGAGCGCAGTTCTTTATTTATTTATTCCAGGATGCACATCTTCTCGTAAAAAACACACATACACACACCTCGCCGCATCATTAGCCAATGATTGACTACTCTCGTCCCACACGACAAAACGACTGAACGGGAGCACTGCAGTATCAATGGGAACGCGATCTGCATTTCAGCGCCACCCCAACCTAATTACATTTCCTCCGAGGATGGACTCAGGTGCTATTAGCATTTACAAAAAAGATATCTCCGCACGTACACACAGACAAAACCCGCTCAGCGCTTTTTTTCACTCGTTTCAAGTGTTGCTATTTTTGTAGCTCATTCATTTCCAGCCGCAGAGCCGATCACACCGGTGTCGACACACGCGCGCGCGCACACACACACAACAAAGAGAAAGATCCCCGTATAGCCTTAACAGGCTGTTGGGGCAAGTGCTGTTAGCGAGCACCTATTTAAGCGGGCATGGCACACGAGGGGGTGGGTGGCCAGCACCATGCCCGGCTGCCTTTGTCTCCCCCATGGTGATGATTACACATCGTACCAGGTACTCATTTCGAGGATGAGTCGACCTAGGAGAGGCCCAAGACTGCACACAAGAAACGCAAAGACACAGATCCTCCACATAGCCTTAACAGACTGTTGGGACAAGGGCTAAACTAAACTAAACGATGTTTTATTTTACCAGGTAAGGTCCACTGAGCTACGTAGCTCTTTTTCAGAAGCGACCTGGGCACAAAGAATAGCTCAGCTAATTGGCGTATGTGGAAAGTTGTAGCAGCCAAAAAATTAAACGTATGTTTTTAAATGTGGAGGAAAAACCCGGATGATTCGGAGAAAGATCCACGCGACCATGGGGAGAACAGGCACACTCCAAATATACATGCGGCAGAGTCGGGATCGAACCGACGGCCTCCTGTATATCAGGCGAGGTAGTTAACAGCGAGGTGACGTTAGCGAGCACACACACACACACAACCACAGGCACCCGGACCCACGCACGCACACGCGACCTCACAAAAGGATTAAAATACCCGGTGGCCTCGGGAGACTGATGACATTTCCGTCAGTCTGTTTTGTTTCTTTAGCTATAATAATTATTATGGAAGCGGTTCTCAACCCTTTGACCTGCAGTGGGGGACAGACAATGGTGACTCATCCCTGCACAGATGTTTCTCTATTGGCCCTCGCCGCCGGTGAATTTTCACTGGGGGCTGTCACCCTTGAATTGGTCCTAATACGGGCAAATGTCACCCACGTACTTCAGAGATATTTATCCCCCTGCAATATAACGAGTGCTTCGGATTATGAGACGCACTTTCCCTTCTTTTTAAAGCGAACTTTGGGGGTAGGGGTGAAGGTTGGCGGGGGGGGGGGGTCTTATAATACGATAGGTGTGTATGTATCTGTGCGTGTGTGGTGTGACCGGATTTAAATAGATTTCATTGACATCGGACACAATGTTTGGGGTGTGTCTTTACTCCCTGGAGCGTCTTATAATCCGGAGAATGCGTTTGGGAACAATGGCTTCTGTTTGTCAATCCACTGCTTGGATCAAGGTCTCATCCCATGCCTTGTGGCCGTGGTGGTTGTTTGACCATATTTGACTTTGGTGGTCAATGTGGGATGGTGAATGGATGGGTGGGTGGAGAGCTCGGACGTCACTCGCCACTGATGTTAGCCGTAGCCGAGATTCGAACCCTGGTTCCAGCTTTGGTTCATAGTCCAGTGCGCTGGCTAACCGCTGCGCGCAAAGCGTCAAACAGGTACTGCCCGTACTTTAGACGTATGATTGTAACAGTCGCGTAGCTGGCATGGGTTCGGCCCTGGTGCAAGGGAATTACATTTCCCCATCTCCCCCCCCTCGCCGCTAATTATTTGCTCTTGAGTCGCGGTGCCGTTGGACTGCCTGCACACTCGATAGCTGCCTTGGCAAGTTAGCAACCCTATGTGGTGCTCTTCATACGATCGTCAGGGTTCTTCGAAACGGACAATGTCGCAGTCCTTGCATTACTACACTGCTGGATGAGGGCCTCCTTCTCGGCCAGTCACCATGTTGGTCAGTGCGGGTTGGTTCGGGGTGGGGGGGGGACATTATGGCCTCTCGTTTTTTAAAATAATAATTTAAATTGACCTTAGTTTTGAATATTGTATAAAATAACGTGCATTTTAATAATACATTGAACTACACACAATGTTTTATTAAAGTATTGTTTTCTGTGCGAATAAACAAGGGTTTTTCCGGAAATATTTTATGGATTTTCATTCTGATTTCCTGGATCACGTCCTGCTGATGCTCAACAGAACCTCATGCAAAACCTCACGAATCTAATTGAGATGAACTAAGCTGTGAGAAGAGTTTTTTTTTACTTTCCGATGATTGAGCCGAGACAATCATTGGACCGTTGAACTCTTGCACACGACGTGACACTCTAATTTATTCGGCTGTCGGGTGCTGGAGGGTTTTTACGGCACGAACTTGACAAGATCATCCAGTGGACCAACCAAAAAAATCAACTACTGTATAAAACTTTAAACATTAAAAATGCATAAACCTATTCGCATATTATCTAAATTACAGAAACGACAGAAACGAAACCCTGCAATGCTCTGTATAGGAATACCAACAATCTTTAACTCAAATAAACATATAGCTTTGGCACCAATTTGTCAAAACCTAAAAATAGAATTTTACAGTGCGTTTACAGCATATACTACGGAATATAACAGTAGCAAACACCAATATTATTTTTATGAAAGAATGCAACCCGCGTTGTATTAAAAACGCATTGCAATAACCCATGTAATAATAAACCTATACAGTACAATATATGTATTCACGATTATAATAAACACATAAAAAATTACATGATCTCATATATACATTATATACTACACGGTGTAATTGTGTGTTTGTTATCCCATCAATTGGGCTTTAACCAATGCTGAGACCACCACATTAGCGGTGGTCGCTCATTGACCCCCCCCCCCCCCACACGCACCTATTCCATGCTTCTCATCTCTCATTATGTAACAATGGAGGTGCAAGCAGCCCCAGCGACTCAGTCTATGCCACCACGAGCATGGGGTGGCAGAGACGACACAACCCCCCGAGCGAGCCACCCACCCCCCACCTCTTTCCGGAATTTCCACCACCACCATCATCATCACCATCCCCCCAAGGGGTTTCCAACAGAGAGACGCGAAGGTTGTTTGAGGACATCCGCATCATTTTCACGCGGTGCGCGCGTGTTAACGCGCGTGTTGACGCGCGTGTTGACGCGTGTATAACAATTGTGGGATGTGTAGGTGTCAGGTAATTCCACGACCCAATCCGTGCCGCTTAGCGCGAGTCCAGGTGATGATGGTATTAGGGCTGCTTAGGTGGGGGCAGCGAGGGGCTGCAGGTAAAGCTGGACTAAGCCCCCCTCCCCTCCACCCCCCGTATAGCCTTAACAGACTTTTGGGGTCCGTAGCGCAAGCGCGCTAACTACTCCGCCACCGCTCTCTCTCACACACACACGTGGACGGGCGTCACGTGTCGCCAAAATGCGTAAAACTCTGAGCTCAATCAATGAGGAGACAAGCTTCACGTCCCCCCCCCCCCTCTCTCTCTTAACGCACTCGTTCTCCGTTCGAGTGCTTCCTGGTGACCCCGAGCCTGCCATGCATTGGTGCAGTCGTTTGTCAAATTTGCTTGAAAGTGCGCAATTGGAAATGCCCCCACAGCACTGTTAAACGCACCATTATCACCGTAACCATTAACATCATCGGTTAGTGGACCCACAGTAGATGTGCAATATGCACAGCCCTAGATGTCGATCTCCTGCCTGACGAGGGCCTCACTCCACACGCCCGTGCGAGTCGTATGGTGGTGGAGATTCGACGACCAAACGTGCTCCACGCTTGTCGCTGCGATTCGGTGAAGGCAGTGAGATAGAAACCGCACGTGTAACCCAACAACCCATAGGCATGGGCAATCGTGAAGACTCGCGCATGGCCCCGAACCGCGTCAAGCTGTGGACGTTAAGCGACGAATGCTCTTCGCGCGGACTCTCGAATGGGTCCTGCGTTGCCTTTAGTTTTTTGTTGTTGCGCAGACGCTGGATTGAGGCAAAACACCTTCGGGGACTGAGCACGAGCACCGGGGATTGGGCAGGGAACTAGCAGCGATGCGTGCTCTCCGAACAAATGTGCACTTACCCGTCTCGACGCGTCGCCTAGATCACGCGCGCGACGCACTCAACCACTTTCGCATTTGCAGCAAGACGAGGCTGCTTTGCAACAAAAATACAAATTCCCCCACTGCATTTTCGAGAATAATAAGAATAATTTGCGCGTGTTTGCGTGCGCACGTGTCAAAGGCATACATCCACAAAGTGAGTATTTCACACACATATATGTACCGTATTATTGTTGCAATGAGGTCACTGCAGTGAAATACTGGTACACACGCAAAGCCAGTGGCTCGACCAAGCAGCCGACCCCTCTGTAATTACGCGAGTTACAAAAATGTGCATTCGTCGGGCAGAGCGTCATCACTTCCGCGGTGCAATGCACGCGAGCGACGACGGCCCCGTAGAGAGAGAGAGCGAGAGTCTGCGCGGAGTGAGCGAATGAATGAAAGAAAAACGCTCCACTCACCGAAGCGTGCAACGCGGCTGATGGCTTCACTCACACGCAGGGCTTCAGTGGGTTGAGGTTTTGGGGGGGGGGGGGGTACCGTGGAGAAGGAGGTGGAGGAGAGGGGGGTGGGTGCATTAAAAGAGGTGTTGTTCACGGATTTGGTGCCGAGATGAGGATCCGCGCGTGAAGCAGCATCACCTCCTCTTCTTCGTGCCGTCTCTTCAAGCACCAATACACCCACGAGCCCCAGCCCCCGCCCCTGCGTGCAAAACGGAGAAGTAGACCCGCTCGTTCAATATGCGATCCGGGACGAATGACGGACGTACGGACGAAGGGGGGAATGAAGGCTGGCAGGGTGGATAGGCGACTTCCTTCCCAGCAGCAGCAGCAGCACCAGCACCGCAATAAGGAGGTAGCCGGAGCATTGGCTGTCAATATATGGCTTCCTCCTCCTCCTTGTGGCGCTGCAAACCCCCAGCATAGATCCGGGCCACACGAGCGAGATGTGCACTGCACTCACTCTCGCCGTGGCTGCTCGCTGCGTTATGTGATCGTGCACGGGAGGGCGGGGGCGTGATGCAGGCATGGGGGGTAGGGTGTAGGAGGGGTGATATGTGTGGGTCCGTGCGTGTGTGGTGGAGGAGTGGGAGGCGGTGAGTGTGTGTGTGATGCATGTGTGTGTGTGGTGTGTGTGTGTGATGTAGGAGTGTGTGGTTGTGATGTAGGAGTGTGTGGTTGTGATGTAGGAGTGTGTGTGGTGAGTGTGTGTGTGATGTAGGAGTGTGTGTGTGGTGTGTGTGTGTGATGTAGGAGTGTGTGTGGTGAGTGTGTGTGTGATGTAGGAGTGTGTGTGTGGTGTGTGTGTGATGTAGGAGTGTGTGTGGTGAGTGTGTGTGTGATGTAGGAGTGTGTGTGGTGTGTGTGTGTGTGTGTGATGTAGGAGTGTGTGTGGTGAGTGTGTGTGTGATGTAGGAGTGTGTGTGGTGTGTGTGTGTGTGATGTAGGAGTGTGTGTGGTGAGTGTGTGTGTGATGTAGGAGTGTGTGTGGTGAGTGTGTGTGATGTAGGAGTGTGTGTGGTGTGTGTGTGTGTGATGTAGGAGTGTGTGTGGTGTGTGTGTGTGATGTAGGAGTGTGTGTGGTGAGGGTGTGTGTGATGTAGGAGTGTGTGTGGTGTGTGTGTGTGTGATGTAGGAGTGTGTGTGGTGTGTGTGTGTGTGATGTAGGAGTGTGTGTGGTGAGTGTGTGTGTGATGTAGGAGTGTGTGTGGTGAGTGTGTGTGTGTGATGTAGGAGTGTGTGTGGTGTGTGTGTGTGTGATGTAGGAGTGTTTGTGGTGTGTGTGTGATGTAGGAGTGTGTGTGGTGAGTGTGTGTGTGTGATGTAGGAGTGTGTGTGGTTTGTGTGTGTGTGATGTAGGAGTGTGTGTGGTGTGTGTGTGATGTAGGAGTGTGTGTGGTGTGTGTGTGTGTGATGTAGGAGTGGGAGGCGGTGAGTGTGTGTGTGATGTAGGAGTGTGTGTGGTGAGTGTGTGTGTGATGTAGGAGTGTGTGTGGTGAGTGTGTGTGTGATGTAGGAGTGTGTGTGGTGAGTGTGTGTGTGATGTAGGAGTGTGTGTGGTGAGTGTGTGTGTGATGTAGGAGTGTGTGTGGTGAGTGTGTGTGTGATGTAGGAGTGTGTGTGGTGAGTGTGTGTGTGATGTAGGAGTGTGTGTGGGGTGTGTGTGTGTGATGTAGGAGTGTGTGTGGTGTGTGTGTGTGTGATGTAGGAGTGTGTGTGGTGTGTGTGTGTGTGATGTAGGAGTGTGTGTGGTGAGTGTGTGTGTGATGTAGGAGTGTGTGTGGTGTGTGTGTGTGTGATGTAGGAGTGAGGAGTGGTGTGTGTAATATGAGTTAAAGGTGGTGCGTGGTGTATTCAGGAAGGGGTTTGCTACATGTGCACTGTGTGTATGTGTGCGTGTATGGGTAATGTATTCAGGAGGGGTTAGGTACGTACATGTGTAGCGCACAAATGTGTGTGTCTTTGTACGTGATGTCACAGGCGAGAGCACTTGGGGTCCGTTCACGGTTGGAGCAAACACAAAATTGCGCAGCTGTGCTCAGTTCATTGACTTCTCTGCAAATGACAACATGGCAGTTTCATGTAATTTATTATATACAGGACACACATTGGCCATTCATATCCGTCTCACAGCCTGGGAAGCGAGCAGTGGAAACAGAGGCGATGGCATGGAATGGCATGGGACGACATTAAACGGCATTGTACGAAACGGGACGGAGTTGGATAGGATGGCATGGCACGGGATGAGATGATGCGAGATTGGATGGAATGGCATGAGAGGGATGGCAGAAGGAGGTGAACTATGACATGATGATGGTCGGTGGTTCAACGATAATGACAGTGGTAGTCAAGGGATGGAACGCGTCTGAGAGGACCTCCACTGAGGAGACGGATCGATAAGATTAGTTTCGTCTGCAGGTACTCTCTGTATTTTTGCATCACGTGATTGTGTTAGGTGTGTTGAACTTCTTTCGCACTGCACGTAGCCAAGCGTGCTCATCGGCGGCAGTTTAGCGAGGCCTTTATCCAGCAGTGGAATGACCAATGATGGCACCAATGATGACACGATATGGGATGAAATTAGATTTTTTTAAAACGCGATGAGAGGAAGGCATCGCATTGCATGGCACTGGGTGGACAATGATGGGAAAGAATGGGAAGGGATGTCAAGGGATGCGATGGGATGTGATTGCCTCTCGAGAGCGAACGTTTAGAGCGATTGAGACTCGTCCCTGCGTCCGCGCGCGCGCACGCGGCGCTCGGGATTCGTCTCACGTGTCGGCAACCAAACGGAACGGCATCCCAAAAATATAAAATCAATCCGAAAATAAAATAATAAACCGCGGCACCGCTGCGTGCAAACTGGTCACGTCCCCGTCGTTTCATTGATTGAGCCGCTGCGAGAGAGACGTGCCCGAGCGAGCGGGCTGGCGGGCGGGCGAGAGCGACGTCAGCGACACGCAGCAACGAAGATCGCGCTCCCTCCGACGTCACGAAGAGCAGCTGCTGCGCCTTAAAGGCACACCTCGTGCTCGCCACAGGCATGCTGCTGCTGTTGCTGCAACTGCTGCTGCTGCACCCAGAGCCGTGGGGTGGCGGTGGAGGAGGAGGAGGGGGCGGGGTGGTGCACAGGAGGCCGTTGTGCCAAGAGCCGAATTTAAAGGCGTAGCCTGCAGGCACGGACGTGCGTTCGTCGTTCGAATCTGAGATCATACAAAAGCCCCCCCAAAGCGCAGCGCCTTCTCATTTGAATGTCCCCCTCGTGTGTACGGGGCCAGCTGGGTTCGGCAGTAGAATGAACGGTTCGCAAATGGAGGGTTTGCGAGTTAAACTCTTGATTAAGGAGTTGACTCTCAGCCCATCATCCATCTGGGCTCGACGATACAATCAGTACCACTTTGTGGAGGAATTAATATGGGTTATTCCTACGGATGTATATATATATATATATGTTGAACTTCTTTCGCACCGTACGCAGCCAACCGTGCTAATTCGAGACTCGTATCCTTCATAAAAAAACGTGGTTTCCCGTTGGTGATTGCTGCAATTACGAGATGAAAACAGCATCTAATGCTCATTAGTGCAAGACATTACTTTGAGGGTACACATATGTCGGTGCTTTACACAGACGTACTTGCACAGCAGTTGTCAAAACTGTATTTCTGATGATTCTGAGCGCATGCCCGGTGGATGTTTAATTTGTTAGGCTCCCGTTAGTGGCTTGCATACTGCGCTGTGAACCTGATGAACCCAGCACCATTCCTGGCCACCGCAAACACCAGTAGCAGGTGGCATCTGAACCCATCCTGGGGCCTTCCGCATTCACGGAAGGCCCCAGGATGACAGGGACGTGCTGGAGGCCTTCATCCAGCAGTGGATTGACAAACGACCGGATGTTATTGTGCAATTGGTCTGTGTTCAAGTTCAAGTTCATTTATTAGGTATAGCCCTGTGAGCCATTCGGCTCTTGAATCGGGTACAACCGCAAAAACAAAAAACAAAAACATGAACAAAAAACATCTTAAAGTGAATATGTGACTAAGTGCAAACAGAAAATCCAAGAAAAGACAGCAAAATATTGCAGAAAAAAAATCACCGTACACCAACGCTGTGTGCAAAAATCCCAGTGGAATGCAAGTCAAACAACCAACAACAACCACAAGACAACTTTGATTAAGGCCATCAGTCTAACTCTGCACTACAACAAACAAACATGGCTAAACCAATACACTTTTCGAAATCACCAAAATAAAGCCATGAAAGCAATGAAACAGTGATCATAGGAACTGTGACGGAATTTTCACAATAAATGGCATAAACAACATGTACCACCAAAACCCTGCAGCCATAGCTGTGAGTCCGTACTGGAATGATGAGACGTAGCATTAGAAATACATGGGGCCACTTTGAGATAGCCGTTGGCAATGATGCCCTGGATTGACTCGGTGAGGGATGGAACGGTGCGACACGCTGCTGCTGCTGCTGCGAGAAAGATAAAAGAGGTGGAGACACCTCATCCAGAACCATCGTCTCCTAAAGGCAGAAGAGGATTAATAGGAATACTAGTTGCTACTTCTTTTTGGTTATTTCGGTAAAGTCACGTAGAAGGGAAGTAATAAAATAATAAAAATTAAACATAATAAAACAATTCTCACGACGTTTCGGCCACAACGCAAGCAACCGTCCTGCGTTGTGGCCGAAACGTCTTGAGAATTGTTTTATTATGTTTAATTTTTATTATTTTATTACTTCCCTTCTACGTGACTTTACCGAAAGAACCAAGAAGATGAATCCCTGCAGTCACGAAAGCTTAAAATCGAAATTTAGTTGCTACTTATTTTCCCAGAAAAGCCACTTTCAGTTCTAAGACTCTTTATATGCATGTACGACACGTTTATACTTACGCGATCTAACCCAACAACCTTTACTGTGAATATTATGTTGAATGTCTGTCGCACCGTACGTAGCCAACCGTGCTAATCGTAGGTGCGGTGGAAACACAACAAACTCAACACAAAAAGTAGTTCTAAAGAAATTAGTTTGTCGGGAGGGGGGGTGGGGTCCTGATACATTGGGATGTTAAGCCTACACCATATTCTTAGGTTTTTTCCGGTAAAATCACGTAGGTAAAAAATAAAAATTTATAGAAGTAAAATAAAAATATATATGTTAATATTAATAAAAGTGTGCCGTACTTGGCCCTTCCCCTCTTCAACCATTATATATACGGAGTGGTAGCTCTTGTAATCTCTCATTTACTTGATACAGCTGTCGTGGCTGTGACGGTTCCACCTGAAGACGGAAGCTTGTGTTGCCTCCGAAACGTCGTGATGTTTATTTTATTTTACTTTTATTAATTTTTATTTTTTAACTACGTACCGAAAAAAACCTAAGAATATGAATCCTTGCAGTCACGAAAGCTTCAAATCTAGAATTAAGGCCTACACCTGTTACTTCGCATGACGAGTTTTTTTTTCTAGACTGGAGAACAATCGGGAGGAAATCCACGTGTGGGACAAAGAGGCGGACACACAAGCTCCACGCAGAAAGGCGCCCGAGTTCGGAATCGAACCCAGGTGTAGGTAAATACTGGGCGACTCTGCCCTGAAGATGATTACAATTCTTATTGCTACCGCCAGCGGTGCTCTGTAATGTAAATGTGTTTTGTTAGACGGAGCCGTTCGCCCGTCCGCGAGCGCGGTGTGCAATGGGACCCGCATGCGAGTATAATGGCCTTTGGTGCTGCACGCACTGATAACATTGTCCCATTGATTTGTTGTTTTGCGCTGACAGTTATGTGAGTACACTGAGAAAATCCCTTTCACGCTCGCAGCAATATATCGTGCGATCAAGTCCGATTGATTTGCTGAGGATTTAAAAAAAATAATAATAATAATTTGAGTTAAATTATCATTTTACGATAACCGTGTTGCTGCTGAAGATTTCTTAACCGTCCATGAAGCCCAAAAGAATTTAATGACATCGTGTTTATACAAATGCGGATGCGTTGATTGTGTAACGATTAAGGCAAATGGCTATGGTGATATCGGTCGTGCAGTCTGGAATAGAGTTGTGTTGTTGTTAAACACAATTTTTGGTCATGCTGCTGCGTTAGAAGTGGTGGACAAGCACAATTAATAAAAAAAACTCAACACATTTGTCAGTAATATCATGGCCTTAAAAGGGAAAAATATATAGTGGGCGACGTTTCGGATAGTAGGCCTTCTTCATAGCACAAAAACAACGATATTGAACGTGCAATCAACCATCCTGAGTAAGTATTGTAAGATAAACAGTGATGCGCAGTGAAGACAACAGCAGCTGTAGCAAAAACAAACCCTCAATTTACTATCTGAGTGAAACATCGATTGCCAAGGTCAGGGGTCGGGCAAGCAATATAACAAGAAGAGCCATTTTTTTCGAAGTCGGTAAAACCTCAATATTTCAAGTGGTCGCAATGCACTGCGGTGAACACGAACGGTGGTGGTCTCCTTGATAAACAAAGTCACGAAACTGTCCTTAAAGATACACATGCGGCTGCGAAGCCGAAGTCTGCCGACCCTTGGACCAAGGTCAATCTAACTTCAAGTCCAATGTTTTGTTTTACCCCTGAGAATATATCATTTTACACAAGTACAGTCGTATAGTATGCTGCAAATATGTCAATGTAAGCTTAAACGTATAACTTGACCAGCGTGAAGTATGGTCAAACAATACCCGAGGCCAGCATGGCACGGATATACATTCACGCTGTATTAGATTAACAAAGGGCTGTGAAATATAAATGAATACAAATTATTGATGTTGAATGTGAGTGAACAGATAACTCAATAACTCTATATTACACTTGTCATACACGCTACAAATCTGTTAAAAAATGGAGGCTCCCTAATTGAATACAAACTTGGCATTGGTTGACACATCATATGACCACATATCTGGGTCACTGCCAACTGTTATGGATTCTGTGCCAAATAAGTGATGGAATGAAAATGCACTGCAAAGTGTACATGAGTGTTTCAATCATATCAGAGGGAGCAGTGGGTGGCACGGTGGTTAACGCACCACTGCTCTTAGAATCCGACCGGTTTGGATTTCGATTAGAGGCGAACACCGATCAGGGCCGTAATGGCACACGAGGGGGTAGGTTGCCAGTCCCACGCCCGACCGCTTTTTTCTCCCGAATGGCGATGTATACATGTAATAAAGAACTCGGACGCTCTCTCTGTCTCCGTGTCCTTTATTTGGGTTCTTATGCTTTTCCCTCACGGCACTCCCCTAGATACTCTTCGTGGGCAGCCCCAGGCTGCTGACGCTCACGTAGCCCCACTTTCTCTCTTAGCAGACCCGCTGCTGAACTCCTCTGCAGACCCCCGCTGCTGAACTCCTCGTGCAGACCCCGCTGCTGAACTCCTCTGCAGACCCCCGCTGCTGAACTCCTCGTGCAGACCCCGCTGCTGAACTCCTCGTGCAGACCCCGCTGCTGAACTCCTCGTGCAGACCCCGCTGCTGAACTCCTCGTGCAGACCCCGCTGCTGAACTCCTCGTGCAGACCCCCGCTGCTGAACTCCTCGTGCAGACCCCCGCTGCTGAACTCCTCTGCAGACCCCCGCTGCTGAACTCCTCGTGCAGACCCCCGCTGCTGAACTCCTCGTGCAGACCCCCGCTGCTGAACTCCTCGTGCAGACCCCGCTGCTGAACTCCTCGTGCAGACCCCGCTGCTGAACTCCTCTGCAGACCCCCGCTGCTGAACTCCTCGTGCAGACCCCCGCTGCTGAACTCCTCTGCAGACCCCGCTGCTGAACTCCTCGTGCAGACCCCGCTGCTGAACTCCTCTGCAGACCCCCGCTGCTGAACTCCTCGTGCAGACCCCCGCTGCTGAACTCCTCTGCAGACCCCCGCTGCTACTCTGCAGACCCCCGCTGCTGAACTCCTCGTGCAGACCCCCGCTGCTGAACTCCTCGTGCAGACCCCCGCTGCTGAACTCCTCGTGCAGACCCCCGCTGCTGAACTCCTCGTGCAGACCCCGCTGCTGAACTCCTCGTGCAGACCCCCGCTGCTGAACTCCTCTGCAGACCCCGCTGCTGAACTCCTCGTGCAGACCCCCGCTGCTGGAACTCCTCGTGCAGACCCCCGCTGCTGAACTCCTCGTGCAGACCCCGCTGCTGAACTCCTCGTGCAGACCCCGCTGCTGAACTCCTCCTGCAGACCCCCGCTGCTGAACTCCTCGTGCAGACCCCCGCTGCTGAACTCCTCTGCAGACCCCGCTGCTGAACTCCTCGTGCAGACCCCGCTGCTGAACTCCTCTGCAGACCCCCGCTGCTGAACTCCTCGTGCAGACCCCCGCTGCTGAACTCCTCTGCAGACCCCCGCTGCTGAACTCCTCTGCAGACCCCCGCTGCTGAACTCCTCGTGCAGACCCCCGCTGCTGAACTCCTCGTGCAGACCCCCGCTGCTGAACTCCTCGTGCAGACCCCGCTGCTGAACTCCTCGTGCAGACCCCCGCTGCTGAACTCCTCGTGCAGACCCCCGCTGCTGAACTCCTCGTGCAGATCCGCTGCCCTCTGCAGCCTCCTCGCTGCTCCGGCTACCCCGAGGTCGGTCACCGTTGGCCGACGGAGCCGATATTGGATATCGGAGACTGGGAAAGAGTGAGGCGTGGCCTCACTCTTTCCCAGTCTCCGATCCCCCCTCTCCTCTTCCGGTTTCTCCCCTTATAGACCTGAACCCCCTCCCCCCACGTGATGTAACTCCTCCCCCTATGACGTCACCTCCGGGAGGTCGTTTACACCCGCATTACATACACACCGCACCAGTTGCTCATGTGAGACTGGGTCGACCAGTGGTGATCGTCACTCGTGTTGGCCGAATCGAATCCGGGTGGCCTGGTACACAAGCGAAGCGCGCTAACGACTGCACCACCGATCACCCACACACAGAGCACACAGACGCACACGTTGGTATGCGTGTGTGTGTGAAGAGCAATTCAAACAACACTGCAAGGAACAATGAACAAGTACAACACAGGCAAGGGCGGCGAGCTACAGATCTCTGGTCACGCATTCAGTATGAGCGGCTGTTCTACCCCCCCTCGCCCGCACCACTCGAGGTCGGAAATTCATCAAGGAGCAGAAGCAGAGCATCCCGTCGTACCTCTTGTATTAATCGCACCTTCCCCTGTCACTTGCGGTCGCTTAGCTATAACAATGCACGTGTGCATCCGTCTCACGACAGTCGTAACGGCGACGCGGTTTTGTCGGCGCGGTTGTGAGTACGGACATTGTCTCTTTGTCAAGAGTCGTCTGCGGAGTCCAGGATTATCTCGAACTGCGTGATCCACGGACCGAATTGTGGCCCGAGAAGGCTTCTGAAGCGGCCTGCTGAGATGTCACCCCCTAACAGATACAGCTCAGTGCAGAAGAAAGCGGTATAAACAGGAGATCAGAGAGCTCTCGACAAGATGTGCAGATTAGTGAGGTGAAAGAGAGATAAACTAGAGACAGGTGAGAGATCTGGAGATGGATGAGTGGTACAGATTAGTGGTCACACGAACGACGTTGCAATGACTTGGTGACGCATTCATTTTATTGTGCGGATCGCTCATAACAATAGCTGCGCGTCCATGTTGTGGGCTTTGTATTTGAATCAAACTACAGCAGTTAATTGGTGCTACCACGATATGTATATTTTCGTGAAGGGTTTCCATTGCATGGTCAGTGAGCCATTGACCCCCCAAACATGGCTTATCTGTTACCACCCGGGGTGGCAAAGACCCATCGTAATATAACACTATGCAACACAATTTTTGCTCCTGGATACTAAGTGTTATTTTTTTTATTATTGTTTATTGCTATTATTCCCCACAAACCTTGTATTTATGACCAGGACTTTATGCGAAGGAATGACACAGATGCACACGTTTTCTCATTGAAAATAGGTAAATTTCAAAATATCACTGTCCTGGTCACAAAAGCAAAGTTTGTGGGGAATAATAGGCATGTTCTGTACTTTTGAGGCATAAGCAATTGGGAAATAACACTTACTACCCAGGAACAGATGTTTTTGTTACACTGTAATCAAAAGCATTTCTGTCCTCGATCACACATACATGCTTCAGACATATCGCTCGTCCATGATGCTATTCTCCGTGGCCGGGAATCGAACACGGCTCGTCGGGTTTCGTAGCAAAGTGCGTTACCCATAATAAACCTCCGCATTTGTCAATGACGCCGTGGCCTTAAGGGAAGAATAAAGTCTATAATAGGCGACCTTTTGGGGAATGGGGCCCTCCCTATTCGTAGCACGCAAATGGAGAGTCCAGGGAGACTGCACTTAACACCACCGGGGCTAACCATACTAGTTAACAACAGGAGAGTTCACTCAGGAAACAATGAGCGTCTTGCCAAGGCTGAAGTGAGAACTCCATAATTAGTCGTCTAAACGGGGAGTGGTGTTGGCGCGCGCCTGTGATCCAGCCCTGTGGTAGTCGTGCGTTGCGCTGGTGGGTCACACAAATGCTGTGTTGACTCGCTGCCCGCGAGCGATGAGGAGCCTGGCTCGCCGGGAGAAGGCGGTGCAGCGAGTTGACGAATCGCCATCTGTTTCCATCTGTACGGGGATGAACTGTTGCCCCCGTCGTGCAAGGCGTGTGGTTTTTCTTCGGGTGATTCATTGTCTGAAAACATCTCAAAATAAAATAAAATGAAGGACCCTCCTGAAAAAGAGTCATACGACTCAGTGTGGCTTCCTGGGTAAATCGGCAAATCATTATCATGATTTCCTCAGCCAGAGTACCCTTGAAGACATGGCAATGCCACTATTAGCCTTATCCGCAATGGATTCAGTTGGAATGCAAATTTGTGACCGTGTGCCCCTAACACGGGAGTCGGCAACCAACGTAACAAGAGGAGCATCCCCCCCCCCCCCGAATAGGGAACACAACTCAATATCCCCACATCCGCAATGCGTGCGGATGCAATGATGATGTTCGTTACATCGCGAAGCAGGAGTCGCAGATTGCCGCCCCCTGCTCTAACAACATCGTGTTCTTGAATAAAAAAAACGCAAAACGTGTGCAGGACTTGTTCTTCGTTATCTTCATCTTCAAAGTTAAAAGGTGGAGGGGGGGGGAGTAGGAGGTTTTGTTGATGTCTCCCAGTGAGCGTTCGGGAACTGGATAATTAACACTTGCACAAGTTGGCTCACGTCTGCGGACAGCACGGGTCCCTGTTATGCTGGCGTAGATTATTAGGATGTGGATGGCGTGCGAAGTTAATGTGTGCGCGTTCCATGTGTCTCAGCATGGGGTGAGCGTGAGTTCAAACGGGTTTGTCCCGTGCTCCGAGGCCCGAGCGAGGCAGGACGCGCGCGAATTCACGCTTTTCGCGTGTTGTAAGGATTAATTGATAACGGTGATCGATTAATGCGCGTTATTTATTTAGCCGCGGCTTTATTTTTTGTTTGTTAGTAATAGATTAATAGGTAACAAGGGCAGCGCCGGGTGTCCGGGCCTCCACACTGCCGGCCCAGCGTCACGCGGTGACTCCGAGCGATGACGACGATGATGATGATGATGGTGACGACGATGATGATGATGGTGGTGGTGGTGTCATCGATTCCCAACCAACTTGCCCCCAGCTTAGGCACCACGACATTATGTGTGCATCTATTTATGCAAATAATATGTCACTTGTACAGGGTGTTCCAGATGTCTCGCGAGCCCCCAATTAATCGACCCCCAACATTTGTTTCCTTTGCATATTCATTTCTCTTTTAAGTTAACCTTACATTAAAAAAAGGAAAGTTTTTAGAGAATTAAATTGGGGTCACAAGACATCTGGACTACCCTGTAAAAGATCAATCGTTTATAGAAAATTAATAATCGATAGATTCGTCTATTATTTCAAGAGTGGGTGGTAGCCGCTTTATTCCGGTTGGGGCGGTGGCGCGCACACACCGCTCGCCCGGGCGTTTGCGTGGATCACGTAGACAACAACGTTGGCTTTGAGAGTATTCCAGCACGCCGCGCTGCGTTGGTAACTGGGGGAAGGCAGTCCAGTAAGCCGGACTGTGACAGGTCTCTCTGCGTTATCTCCTTTGATGGATGTATTATTATTATTATTTTACAAAAAACAAATGAATCATCGTTGCCGTTGTGTGACAACAATCAAAAACATACATGAGCAGATAAGATGCCTCCTTCCCATATCTGTCCTTCCACTTAAATGTTTTTTTTTACACATCCCATCAGTCATCCAGTAGGTTCCTCACACATGCCGGGGGGGGGGGGGTAGAATAGCACGGCTTTCACCGACTCGCACTGACCAGCGTGGTGAAGTATGGTCAAACAACCCGATGACCGACAGAGCATGAAGAGTCTAATAATAGATTCACAAATAACTAAAAATAAGAATAGCTGAACACGTAACAGGAAAAATTGCCTTCATGAATATAAAGCAGTCTGAAATAATGTGAATAATAATGAAAATATTTTACGAAGCCTCAGTGAGTCCCAATACTCTTTTTCACGAGGCTTCTACTGTAATATGTTTGGCCAACTCCAATCATGAGTGTGTGGCTTCATGTGAGAGACTCAAGAATTAATTTCTGTAGCTCCATCTGTTGACCACCTTGCAGCCAGCAACAACTCCACAACACCTTGGTGACAAGCAGTCTCCCATTTAAGTGCTGTACTAATCGGGCCTTACCCTGGCATTGAAAATTCAACATCTTTTCAGAATCAGAATCTTTATTCAGAATGGAGGAATCCCATAAACTTTGAAAGTCTTTTTTTTACAGATATCCAATATGGGCGGATCAGCAAGTTACAACAGTAATTAATACAAAAAAACGATAGCAGTGCAAAAAAAAAGAGATAAGCAAGTCACTAAATCTAAATAAATTAGCAATACGTTAATTATGTAAGTCCGATTTGAAATGCCAACAAAAAGTGCAGTCCCAGGGCAAAGTAAAAAAGCAAAGCCAGGGACATCCCCTTATCCCCCCTCCATTTCCACCCCCACGCTCCCCCCCTTCCTCATCAAATCGCACTTTGCTTACACACGCGATTCGATGTGTGTATCGCGAGCTTCTGAATCGACGTGAATTGATTGACGGATCGATGCCAAATGTCCCTGATTACACCCTCTTAAGCAGGGACACTTGATATATCCCACGACCACTCCGACTCAAGCTGGGCCAAGAATTGAACCTTCAATAAAGATGTTAATAAAAACCATGCATGTGCATATATTGTGTAAGGACGCTGTCCAGCATGAGTTTTGTCTTAAGAGATTATATGTGTCCAAGTTTTGGGCAAATGCCTTTAATAAAATTGGCTTTATATACAAATTTTGGTTGAAAGTGGGTAAAAACAAATAAAGGCAGAATTCCCATTGTGACTCTCCAGACATAATACTATATGCTTTAGTCCATTATCCTATTATTGGCTTTTCCAGACCACTATTATCAAGCAGCATTTGTTTGAGCAAGCAATCCCTTGAGCGGTTTCGACCTTCCGGATCTCGTTACCAGAGTCGGGCTTGTTCAACACATACTGCTGCATTAAAACGATGTTACTGGCAAGAGCACTTCATATAAAATATTGGACGCCGTCGTTCAATATTGGATCCGTAACAGAGTTATAGTGCCCCCACCCCGCTTCGCCACCCCCGCCCCCGTTACAGCCAGACAGACGGACCAGACAGCGCACTTTTAACCTTAGGTAGATTGACATAGCCTAACCATAGTTGCAGTGTGTTAGACAGCATCAGCGTTGTCGTTGTTGTGGTTGCCGCCTGCAGTCGAGCCCACTAATGCAGACCGGCAAAATAAGTATTTCCCACCCCCGCCGCCCCTGGCTCATGCACTCACACTCACAGTGCAACGGCAGAAGCCAATTCCAACGTTTTCATTCGTTATGTCACCACTTTGGATTATAACCTTCCTTACGTAACACACATTTCTGCGTCTCTTCTGTAAGCTGCCAGCAGCAGCAGCAGCAGCCACATGCATGCCTCTACCCTGTCCTGTGTAATATCCCCAGATTTATCGCTGGCACATCCTGACAGCTGGATGTACTGCAGCACGTGACACGGTAAATGAAGATGTGATCACGTGGCACGGCTTGCCAGCGTTGTGAATGCTGCAAGCTTCAGAGAGCGACAGATTGTGATGCTGAATTAGGACGAGTGCTTGCAAAACTACAAAAACACATTAACACATGAACACACCCTACTTTGCAGAGGATGTTTGATCTTGAAATATACATGAAATCGTCTTGGCTGGATGTCAATATGCCTCTGACTGATAATCTACTTGAATAAAACACAGATTTGAACACTCCATTCTTGTATTTGCTCATATGCAAACCCAAACGTTGTAGATGAAGTCTCGCACATGCATACGGTATGCTTTTAATTCCTCCTGTGTGTATCTATGAATCAGTTACTAGCATTGGTAAGCACATAGCTGTTAATATGTATTTTGGTTCATGCTACGAATGTATTACAATTCAATTCAGCCACGTGGTGCTTTGTTTAGGATGCTCGATCCACTATTGGGAAAAAATGTGAGTTAAAATCTTGGCCAGGGGGTCAATTGAACCCATTACCTCTTTAGGAGCGATACATGAGTATACTCGTTTGTCACAATTCTACCGTGGTTCTGCAGTTGAGATACTCTGATTTCCGTCACATGGACGTGGGAGTTCCATCACTGGTTCAGGGTCCACGAACGGAGAATAGCAAACCCCCAATTTGCACCCAAACAGAATCAGAATCCGAATCTTTATTTATCCTGGAGAAATCCGATAAGCTATGAAGCTCTTTTTTCACAGATGTCCAGTAGGAGCGGTTGAGAAAGTTGGAACAGCAAATACAAATCGATAGGAGTGCAAAGTATAGGAAAGGTAAGCAAGTCACAAAAAATAATAAAGAAACTAAAACTAAACAATTATTTTTTATTTACTAGATAAAGCCCACTGAGCTATTAGTTATTTTTCAGAAATAACTAATAGCTCAATGAAGTGGCTTATTACGTGGCCATTTATAGCAGACAAATAATCTAAACGCATGTTTCTAAATGTGGAGGGAAAAACTGGACGACTCGGAGAAAAAAAACTCGTGTGACCACGGGGAGAACATGCAAACTCCACAGATACCGGTGTCAGAGTCCGGATTAAGCCCACGACCTCTTACATACCAGGCGCCCCTAACATAAATAAAACACAAGAAAGTATTGAAGTACAAATTGCATAAGTACATCAATCTCCAAACTTGGGAAAGGCAGCAAAACAATATTAAAAACAATTGCAGACCACACCACGACAACACACAATCCCTTAATAAAAGTGCACATTAAAATTCAACTTTCGATACATGGGTAAGTTAAAACAATCGCGTTGGTAAATGTGATTGTATCCGGTAGTATTCTTCTGCTCCAAACCCGAAACCGGACAAATTTACACACAATACATATTTTTTAAAATTTTGATTTAAAGCTTTCGTGACTGCATGGATTCATATTCTTGGTTCTTTCGGTAAAGTCACGTAGAAGGGAAACAATCAGACTGAGGTTCTCTGCAAGCCATCTGGCTACCATGAGAGATTCGTTCATGAGGCTATCCACATATACAAACACAGAGACAATTTCAACCGAGAAGATGGATTCTGGCTTAGCAATCATTGGAAGGATTTGATAAACCATTTCGGGTCTTAATTGATTGTGTTCACGCTTACGGTGACTTTCAGACGGCATTCCATTCTCTTCCTCTCCCCCCTCCTCTTTTCCGAACATAGTTGGACTCGTCCATCTGACCAACTGCCAAACTCGCTGTCCGTGGTGCTGACGTAAAAAAAAACGCCACTTTTTTCAAATTTTATTGCTGTGTTTTTCACACCTGATGATGATTGCTTGTGTTGCAGTCGAAACGTCGTGAGAATTGTATTGTTTTATATTTTTATTATTTTATTGTTTCCCTTCTACGTGACTTTACCGAAAGAACCAAGAATACCAATACATGATCTCAGTTTATTTCTTGATAAGATAAAACAAATTGTTCTTTAGGCGTACGTCAGCAATGCAATTGTCATATTGCCTTCTAGCCGAGACATGACAACATTGTGATGGATGTTAAATCTCCCGTTGACCTTGGGCTGCTATTTTTGGATGAATGACTACGGACAAAAATAACATGCAAATTTTTAAATAGGATCATTCGAGTCTCAGCGAGCAGCCGCCGCATCACACATACATGGCTCAAGTGACCGAGGCTGTGTTGTCACACTTCTCTTCCTCCAACCTTTCAATCGTGACAGACGCATCTGCTCTTGCTCTCTCGCTTGGTTTAATGCCAATCCCATCCAGGAATGTTGACCATCGGCTACCATAAATAAAACACGTTCAAATAAATGCCAAATCGTACTTGGTGCATGAAATTTCCACTTGAGGACATCCAGTTTATTTTGAATTTCACCCTGGATATTTCATTATTAAATTAGACAAATGCTGGTTATAAATGGAATACAATTACATTATCCATCCAGATGGCGGTGTGGTAAGAGCTCTCTAGACTCACAATCGGAAGGGTTTTGAGTTAGAATTTCGCTGAGCAATTGACTTAGCCAACAATATCTTCAGGGTCAGTATCACTTGTACCAATTTATGGGAGGTCAGCAATGGTCATCCTTTATGAAAAACTGTCTTATTCCATGGGATGTGGAATTTCCATCGCTGGCTCATGTGTGGACATCTGTGAAAAAGAGCTTCATAGCTCATCGGATTTCTCCAGGACAAATGGAGATTGTGAGATGAGCATCATCCGATGCTCAAACACATGGAAATTTTGACGTATTCATTTTCAGTTGCAATCACGTCATGCAATGCTACATAGTATAACTAATACTCCGGGTAATAGAGCAAATAGCTCGCAGATATATCTGGGGCAAATTTTTTCACCGTTATCCAGTCGTATATAATTATTTTGACACTGTGCTCTTCTTACACGGGTGCAAAAGTAATTAAAAAGGAATGGAGAGATAATCTCAAGAATGGCCCTTCTGAAACAGTATTGAGACTCAGTGATGGTTTCCTAAAAAAATTTATGAATATAAACAAATCTACACGCCACTGTACAATGACTCGGAAAATTCACTTTGTATGACACTCTCCAAAGGTGTCTCTTACACAACAACTACTCGATTACACTTCCATCAACCATACAGACATGGGTGCGATTGCTCTATGCTTTTCAAATTCCGCGCGAATCTTTACAAGTAGTCTACAATCACAGGTCATATGTAGACATCCCTACATGCTATTCTCCGCCTCTCGCGTGTAAGAGAGATGTGTACATCAATGACCTCAAACCTGGTTAAATAATGCCCATTTAATATCTCTGACGTCGTTACTGTCCACTCGCAGGGGATTATAAATACAAAACCCAAATGCCTGTCGGCCTTCACCTGCTCGTGTCGCTGTCCACATACAGGGTACTGAAGCAAAGATAAATCACCGTCGGCCTTCACCTGCCTGTGTCGTTGTCCACATAAAGGGGTGCTGAACCCAAGAGAAGTTGCCGTCGGCTTTCACCTGCTCGTGTCGCTGTCCACATACAGGGTACTGAAGCAAAGATAAATCACCGTCGGCCTTCAACTGGCTGTGTCGCTGTCCACATACAGGGGGTGCTGAACCCGTGTCCCTCTTCACCTTAATCTGCCTGTGCCGTTGTCCTACACTCAATGGCGCTTAAAACAACACACACATCTCTCTCTTAATTTGTCTGTGCCGACTGTGCACACACAGGATTGTGCTTGATAGAACCTGGAGTTTTCACTCAAGTCCGCGCTGGTCTTTGCTCCCCAACAGACCCAAACAAACGCAACGCACTGGAGAGAAAACGCACAAGCGCCCCCACGCTGCAAAACGCACTACAACACGTGCTCGCCGAACATGTCCATACATTAAAATGGACGATGATGATTACCGTCATTATTATTGTTTAAAATATCGTGGTACAGTATGCTGTATCGATGTGTTTTTTTATTAGTCGGTCATCAGTTTATGTACAGACTGTGAGATGTCGATGAGGTTACTGTATTAGCTCGCGGGAGATATGAACTCCTCTAGACGTGAAACAGTATTTCAGTACTGTGGGCGCGAATCAGTGAGGGAGATGCAGACTGGAAGATGTAAAGACGCGTCGGGGAGCTTTTACATTTCCCAGTGTGCTCTGCACGGCGAGGGCGATGGCGTTGATTCCGGTCCCTCTGTTGCGAGTGTCCATACTGCTCGCCTATTTCTCAGTTCTCTGCGCCTACAGGGCCGTGGACATACCCGCTCAGCAGACGTACGGCGGCAGCTGGAAATTCCTCACTTACATCAACGTGGTGAGATGTGCTGATGGTGGTGGTGGTGATGGCGGTGGTGGTCATGATGGTGCTGCTGTATGTAATGTGACGCGCCACCGCGATCATGTCTCGGCTCTGTCACTGCTGTATTTAGACCCCGTTCTTTGCTTATTTCAAATAAACGAGTCAGTGGTCTCTCGTGTTATTGTCGAGTCCCTGGGTTATGGACACTCGCACTCTTTTGATCACGGCTCAGCTTACGAACTGCATCCGTGAGCTTAATTCTACAGCACCGCAACCACATACATAGCGGAAGTTTATTAATTCATGTATGCCATGTATTTAACAATGCGAGCATTCCTATTAATATTTAACATATCGCGAAGGTATGCGTATCTATCTATTATTGTGACTGTAATACGTCGTGATAACCACAATAACAATGTGGGAGACAGCACAAGGGTCTGCTCTTTCGAATAATGACTTGACATGTAAAAAATCCACTTGATAATATTAACAATATACGGCGCGTTGTGCCTAATAGTTTAACCCTCCTCACTCGTAGCCGGTGATGACATAAATCGCCGCGTGTCATGGGTCATAATTCGATTAAAAATTAATTATTTTGAAACATTTTTAACGGAGTGAATATTAGGGACTGCTCTGGGTAGTGGTCACGTCAACCAATTACATACAATATCTACGAGTTGAAAACATCGATTCGTACACACGCAAGCCGACGCGTGGATAGTGAACTTAAGAGTCGATGTACATTTTCACTTATACGTCATACGTGCTCTGTGCTTTTCCAATGATGCATTGCAGTTTTTTCCCATGATGCTGTACGGTTTAAAACGTTCATTTTTTTTCATTTGTGTGTGAATTATGTAATCCGTGCAGATTTTCTTTTCAGCTCACTGCGATTCTAAATGGCTTGAGAGTTTCACAAAAAATATAATTAGTCAGGGGCTGTGCCATTTATCGATTAAGTTCAAAATATTGAAGCGTACATTTGGAAAGACCCAGTGAAAAAAAGATTACAGACCATCCATCCATCATCATTGGCATTGCCTTATTGCAGAGAAAATTGAGTTGAACGTTATTGACAATGTCCCTTCTTCAGAGCAAGGAGAGAGCACGCATATAATAGCCGATTGGCATAGTTAGAGACAGCATTGTGGAGCTTTAAAAATATGAGAATTTAGGAGTTTATGCATTATCGTTAGCTATTGACAGGTGCACAATACTTTAATTATTAAGTAAAATACATTATGCGATTCTGTAGTCAGTGCTCATGAATGGTGACGCAATGGTTAGAACATTTCGCGATGAACTCAGCACAATTGCGTTCAATTTTCCGCCCACGGCCGACATTAGCGGTGAGCAATATCTGAACCCGCCCTGAACCTTATGCCTTTACCAACCTGCACTGACCAACATGCCGACGTATGGTCAAACAATCCTAGTGACCGACACGGAGTGGGGAGGCCTGCATCCAGCAGTGGATAGATATTGTGTTTATTTTATGCTCATTTGAAATGCACACCCGTTCTGTCTGGAACACCAGAATGTGCACTCACGAAGTACGTGTCCACACGGGAGTAATGCACGTTATTTTATGTAATAAGACATGTTTTATTCTTTGAAGGGCGTGTCCGTTACTCAATATCTTCGTATATGTGGCTATTCATACGCCAAATTAAACACTGTTACCCAGGAAACACTTTTAAAATGTAATTCTTATCAGGCCCATAGTGCATACTTGGCTTCCACCTATTCATAACTCTAGCTCCCTCTCTATGTACACGCTATGAAGAAGGGACATTGCTCGAAACGTCGCCTATTCTATATTTTTTCCTTTTAAGGCCACATGCTATTGACGAATGTGTTGTGCTTTTGTTGGTCTTTGTTATTTGTGCACCACTGCCAAAGCAGTATCACCACATATTTTGTAATAACCGTCTTAAGTCATTCATCCCCGCAGTGTTAACCCTGCAATGACTCTCGTTTCCAAGAATAGACACCCATTGTCAACATCGTCAACGTTGAAAACTGATTCTGGTGTGTGCACTTCACGCACTATATAACGTCTAACATGTAGTGCGTTTGCGCCGTGCTTTGAGCGTCAGTTTTATTCATGCACGGTGAGTGGTGGCACGCATCACATCAATAAATATTTAAAAAGTGTTAAAGCTGCAGCCCTGCAATTTCTTGTTCACGACACTGCTGGCAGAACAGCTTCCACTGGAGGAAGCTCCAAAGGGCTCCTGTCGAGGGTATTTGGCCTATCCTTCCACGCTGGCCACGTGTCTTGGACGAGGTCGAAAGTACCCGGTGTTGTAGCCGCCGGGACGGCCGCCTCGGTCGAAGGGTTCGGGGGTGGGATCAGGTAGCCGATGGTGTCGCCTTGTGGCTCGCATTTTTGGTGAGGCGGTGCCGACGCCACGACATCGTGGAGAAGGGAGGCGACGTTGGCCCTGGGCGACATGCACTGCCAGCTATGGCTCAGGGGAGTACCCACACTCTACCCCACCGTACGCGGCTTGCTGCCGATCGACTCTAAGGGCCCTCTTCTTGGTGCTTTCGGTAAAGTCATCACGTAGAATGGAAATAATAAAATAATAAAAATTAAACATTTTTATGTTTCGATTTAAAGCTTTCGTGACTGCAGGGATTCATCTTCTTGGTTCTTTCGGTAAAGTCATCACGTAGAATGGAAATAATAAAATAATAAAAATAAAACATTTTTATGTTTCGATTTAAAGCTTTCGTGACTGCAGGGATTCATCTTCTTGGTTCTTTCGGTAAAGTCATCACGTAGAATGGAAATAATAAAATAATAAAAATAAAACATAATAAAATAATATTCTTAGGTTTTTTCTTGATGCAGCTAATTCGGCTGTGACGGTCCCACCTGATGACGGAGACTTGTGTTGCCTCCGAAACGTCGTGATTTTTATTTTTATTTTATTTTTATTTTGATGTTTTACTTACGTGACTTAACCGAAAAAACCTAAGAATATGAATCTTTGCAGTCACGAAAGCTTCAAATCTAGAAATAATAAAATAATTCTCACGACGTTTCGGCCACAACGCAAGCAGCCGTCCTCAGGTGGAGAGCAGGTCTGTCGGGGAGACAGCGTCCTCAAGTGAAGACCAGGTCTGTCGGGGAGACAGCGTCTGTCTCCCCGACAGACCTGGTCTGCAGTCACGAAAGCTTTAAATCGAAATGTATGGGCCCTCATACACACGACTGGGTGAACAGGAGTGTGTAGGAGATCGAACCGAAACAGCGACCTCTGGATTGTGAGTTGAGAGAGCTCTAAACATTACCCTACGACAGAAACCTGCCATAAATTCGACATAGAGCAGTGGTAATTGGCTGTTTCGATCAATTGCTGGACGAAGGCCTTCCCGCGACGTACCAGTCACGTGATGTTGCTTGATCATACTTCAACTGGCTGGTCCGAGCGGGTTGGTTTATAGGGACTTAAATCTTGACTTAAAGCTTTCATGACTGCTGGAATTCATATTATTTGGATCTTTCGGTAAAGTCACGTAGATAGGTCCAAAGAAAATGACAAAATAACAAAAAACTACGACGTTTCGATCGCAACACAAGCGGTCGTCATCACAAGCGGTCGTCATCATGTTGACGCTTGTGTTGCGATCGAAACGTCGTCGTTTTTTGTTATTTTGTCATTTTCTTTGAACCTATCTACGTGACTTTACCGAAAGACCCAAAGAATAATTATAGGGACCTCATTCAAGACTCAAACATCGCACCTCTTGGCATTGACATTCATCGAAGACACTCGTGTAACCATCAACCGCATGAGAACATCCACAAGCCGATGCCCGCGTCTCCTTCGTGAATGGGAAATGTGACACAAGCCACGGTAGAGAGTAGGGCGACTATGGACCGCAGAGTCAACCAATGTGTAATTCTAGATTTGAAGCTTTCGTGACTGCAAGGATTCATACTCTTAGGGTTTTCGGTAAAGTCACGTAGGTAAAAAATAAAAGTTAATAAAAGTAATAATGGAAATAAAATAAAATAATAAATCACGACGTTTCGGAGGCAACACAAGTGTCCGTCATCAGGTGGGACCGTCACACCGTCACACCCTTGATGCAGTCATTTTTGCTGTGACGGTCCCACCTGATGATGACGGAGACTTGAGTTGCCTCCGAAACGTCGTGATTTATTATTTTATTTTATTTCCATTATTACTCTTATTAACTTTTAATTTTATTTTTTACCTACGTGACTTTACCGAAACAACTTAAGAGTATGAACCAATGTGTAGTCTGCGCTCCTTCAATGGAGGAATAGACACACGACACAGACTCTCTCCTGAAGCCCTCTCGTGGCTAGCAGACCTCGACATTGCCATTTAGCACCTTAACATATTGCATTTCCATACGCAAAAATAGAATAGGGACCCAGGACCGGCTGAGATATCACTCACCGCGTGTGATAGCCATTGACGGGCATAACACACATGTCGCCAGGCTTCATAGTTCAGCGCGAGAACCACTGCGCCACCTATCCTCCCCCCCCTACTCCAAACTTAAGCGCAGCATCACACCAATTGCTAGTGAAGGGTCGCTAATTACGTCACTGGGCGGTGTGCTTTGAAGTCAGTGCAGTTCCCGTCAATGTCACGGGCACAATCGGAGAGGCGTTATTGGCGACACCGTGAATGCGAGGCTTTCATGCTGTTGGGAGTCATAATAATCTCGTCTGTGATCTTCTGTGTTCAGAACTTCCATCAACTTTAAGCTAAATGATTCAATGCACCGGTTAAAGTCAACAGTAAAAGACCGTACCGCGATGTTCAAAAGTTGGCAAACATTGACTGTGCAGCCTATTGCAGAGACGATGACCTCACACGACGTCACAATGTGTACCAAACAGATTACGATGGTTTTAAATCTTTAAGTAAAAACTTTTTTGTTGCGTACATAATTTAATTATATGTTTTGTGCCGTATACTCGGAAGGTAACAGCCTGTCAATGATACCAGTGTAACTGCAATGGTTGAGTAGAACACGTAGGAGGCTTTCGCGACCAATATAATCCATAACACAGGGTTTTTTTAGGGTTAGTTCGCGTCAATATATAAATGTGTCGTGAAACCCGCCACCACCCGACACAGACAATTAGCAAGGTTTGTGTCGGGTGGTGGCGGGTTTAACGACACATTTATATATTTACGCGATCTCACCCAAAGAACCTGTATCGTGGTTGAGTAGAAATGACAATGTAAGGCAAATTAATGATATATCTGTACATTTACATGCACAGCTCCATGGCGGTGCAAGAGCCTGGGGGGGGAGGGGGGGTTATTTGATCCACAAGGCAGTCCCCGAGATACGAACGCACCACTTGCGAACACCCGCACTAATGAACAAACCGCCGTAAGATGTTATACCACGTTTAGCCATCCGACTTGCGAACTTTCGTCCGTACTTAGGGGCCGTCCATAAATGACGTCACGCACCTAGGGGGGGGGGGGTCAGACATTTGTGACGATATGTGACGAGGGGGGGGGGTGGTGAGAAATGTGACGTCACATCAAATGCGCAACTTTCAATAAATATAGACAAAACGTTCTCTACTTAATTAAATTGACTTTTTAATAAATGTTTTCTCCTACAACATCAGACTGCAGCGGCACATTAAATACGCACTACAATGACAATAGTTTAAAGCGATTTGAAGCATGTTTTATTTGGGGGGGGGGCAAAGCTTTGTGACGTCATATTTGAGAGGGGGGTCTGAGTTTATGTGACGCCGTGTGACGAGGGGAGGGGGGGGTCAAAAATCGTCCAAAATCGCGTGACGTCATTTATGGACGGCCGTACTTACGACTCGAACCGAGGAGCGATTTTGTTCGGCGGGGAGATCCCTCGCGAGGTGTTAACGGGTTCCAGCACCCCGCGTGATGCACGCCCTTTCTGAAGAGCAAGCCCCAGCAAACAGGACTCAAGGTACGTGAAAATAAAACTGAATTATCGTTCTTATTACTTTATTTTACGTTTCTTTTACGGTGCAGTATTTATTACAGGATTGCATGCAAATGTAAAAACGTGTCTTCTTATTCATGAGTTTAGCAATGCGTCCCTTTTTTGCTGAACCATAACGCATTTTATTTACAGTACGTACAATGCATCTTGAGTTGTGAGAGATTCGAACAGATCGACTGAAGAACGTGTCTCAGGAACATAACTCGTTCGTAAGTCGAGGAATGTCCGACCACCCTTAATCACAATTTTCGCATTCGTCATGCAGTTTTGCATTGCTCTTCTTGAGCTCTGAGTCATGAAGAGGATGTTAGAGCCATACATCCATGCACGCTATGTGTGTGAGTCTGTGTATGTGTGTGAGTCTGTGCGTGTGTGTGAGTGTGTGTGTGTGAGCCTGTGTGTGTGTGTGGGGACCGGTTGTGTAGTGGTTAGCGCGCCGCGCTACGAACCTGGCGACCAGAGTTCAATTCAGGCTCATGGTGAACACCGGTGACGATTATCTGAACTAGTCCTGGGCTTCCCCTAGGTCGACTCAGCTTCAAATAAATACCTGATGCGATGTGTGTATGCCGCCACTAGGGAGACAGAGGCGGGCGGGCATGGCGCTGGTTACCCACCCCCTCGTGTGCTGTACCGGCTTTTATAGGTTCTCGCTCACAGCACTTGCCCCAAAATGATGTTCAGGCTATGTGGGGAAATTGTGTGTATGAGCGGAGCGCCGGGCAACTACCAAGCAGCGAGTTGGCAGAGTAGGGAGCACAGGTGGTGCATCCGCCAGCCATCTCAGTCGATCCACGGCACTTCCCGGGGTCGATCCCGCGACCTCCTGTCAGCCGGAGCCTTCCACACTTCACGTGGCCTCGAAGTGCACCGAGCTTAACACGAGCACCGGAGTGACATCAACGCCACTTAGTGGTGAATGGCGGCTGTTGTTGTGTGCGTGAGAGCGCTGTGAGTGCGCTCGTGCAGTATTTCGACTTGTGTATCAGAGTGCGAATGTGTCAGCGCGTCTGTTTTTGTGTGCGCGCGGGCGCGCATATAATAACTTCGCTACGAACCCGCTGGCTTGAGTTCGATGTCCGAAAACAGTAACGAACATATTATTGGCTCTTTCGGTAAAGTCACGTAGAAGGGAAATAATAAAATAATAAATAATAAAACTATAAAATTCTCACGACGTTTCGATTATGGTGAAAACCACGGCAAGAAAACTTTCTTGCCGTGGTTTTTACACCTGATGATGATTGATTGTGTTGCAATCGAAACGTCGTGATAATTTTATTGTTTTATTTTTATTATTTTATTGTTTACCTTCTACGAGACTTTAACGAAAGAACCAAGAATAATAATCCCTGCAGTCACGAAAGCTTTAAATCGAAAAGTAACGAATATTTGAACCAGTCGTCGGGTATCTCCGAGGGCGATATGCCTCAAATGACTCGTGTGCCTGGTGCGGGTGTGTTAACATCAGCAATGGGGCCACCACAAAGGCGGTCGGGCACAGTGTTGTCCACCCACACCCCCTCGTGTGCCGTGCCGGCCTTAATAGGTGCTCGTTAAAAGCACTTGCCCCAACAGTCTGCTCAAGGCGAGAAGGGGGGATCGTGGTCTTGTGTGCACGTAAGGTTGTGCCCGAGTGGCAGTGAAGTGCGTGTCTCAGGATGTGGTGAACTCTCCTCCAGATCAACAGGAGGCGAAGAACGAAACTGTGGCGGGCGGTGGCTGTCGATGCTCCCCAACGTACTAAAACATCCATGGTGGGATGCAGGCGAGGCTGAACAGTCAGATCACCTGTTGTGACCTAATTTCCCAGGTGTGGAATGAATTGGCCCCTGAGAAGAGAGCAATCTTCTTAAGTGACTTTAATGCCCAAATATATGGGAGCACCTCGGTGGGAGTGACTGAAATGCATTGACTAAGTCAGCTACGCAAGGATTGTAGGAGACTGATAGATTTTGGTGCATCCCGTTGGCTTGTTATAACGAACACGCTGTTCTGTTACAAGTGCATCCACATATGCTAGTTCAAAGTACGCCAGTTCCAAGAACTTCTGCTGAACTATGTAGTGTTGGAACAGTGAATGTGGGCCCTTGTTCTTGACATTAGGATATGCACATTCAGACAGCTTGAGCGGACCATTAATAACTCTTTAACAGCACTGAAACTGCTTCATAGCGATACTCTTATTGACAGCCTTGTTCATGGGAGGAATTGTTATCTCATCTCCAACCGCGGGGATCAGGTCCACAATTTCGCTGCACATTTTTGGTGAGGTCTCAAGGCGGAAATAACTCCTCAATCCTTACAGCATCATGGGACCACGAGGGCTGAGAATGCGAGAGATGTGGAGCTTCACATGTTGGAGGAAGTAGCCACCCACTGTGAAAAAGGAGATTTGAAGTCTGAGCTCTTTATAACTGAATGTGTGCAGAGACTGTCGGCACCAGTCTGCCCATGGCCAGCTCCAGTTTGGCAGCAGAGGTCTCAACCCAAATCGGTCGAGTGGAATTATTTTTAGATCGTCTCTGTAATGCTGTAAAGTCTGCCAGGCCTGTCACGTCACGTAATTCTCTGTCATGGCCTCTCTATGCGTTTAAACACCTGTGCTAGCTGACCTGCCTACAATCCATCCTGGGTTCAACCATCCATGCTTGGTGTAACCAGGGCGGATTGTGCGAGCTCACAGAACCTTGAAAGATTTGGAGACAGTCCAGTCAGTGAGGTCCTCCAGCAGGTAAGTATGTGTTGGCTGGGTTATGTAGCCCACAAACCCAACCATCACATGTCCGTGAAGCTTATATTTGTCCAGATCGAGGGGCTAAATGGGATTAGTGGGTGCAGCACGGGCTGAAGAGCGGATGGATGGACTAACGTGGCAAAGAAGACTGGTAGGCGAGTGGAATTGGCAGTGACTGGCACCAATAGTGTCAGCATCGGTCTCTGTAGGGGCCGTTCGTGAAAGAGCCCGTTGGGCAGCTGGAGCCAGTCGTCCTCCAGCAACAGTAGGAAAGCAAATAAGCGATGCTCTCAACTATTAACATTGCTGGGTGGTGGGAGAGTGCAAGGTGATGCATCTGTCAGTCATCTCAGTTGGTTAGCCCAGAACACCTGGACCTTCGCCATGACTTCCCAGCGAGACTTTTACACTTTGCATGAAAGTGCGCCAAACCTGGTGCAAACACCGTCGCAAATAGTGGTCGTTGTGAGCAAGCCTGAATGAATGTGAATGCGTCAGAGTGGCTTGTATCATAGATCCCTTTCTTACGTGAACAATGTTTGTCGCTATTATTATATTCATATATGTTATGAGCTTCCATTTTTACCTGCGTTACTGGCCTTGGGCTGAGTGAACTATCACATTTCTATAACGAGCTTCAACCCCCCCCCCCCTCCCAGTAGACATGGAGCAGACTTTTAAGTTTGTGTGGGCTGCTTGCTGCATGTTTTGAAAGCATGACCACACATACCTGGTTCCTAGTGCAGTGTTGGAGGGGGTGGGTGTGGAGGAGGAGGGGGGGGGGGGTTACTTGCAGGCTAAGAAAACAGTTGCACAATGACGCCCACTATGTCTCGGGAAATATCTCGACGAACCGCACTCATTCCGGTATCGCGTTGTGCAGCCAGCGCACATGGCTCGGGAGCCGTCGAGTCGTTGCGGACGTTTGGCTTGGGTCCCACCGCGTGCGTGTCTGTGTGCGTGCCTGCACGGCGCATGTGGTTTTTGTTTTTTACGGGCCAGTCGCCCCCCCCTCATTGTGTGTGTGTGTTTTTTTTACGTGGGCTGTGAGAGTCAAGTGTCCTTGTGCGAAGCTTCGTCGAACAATATACAGGAACCGCACATGTTTCGGGGGTGACGTTGTGAAAGTCTGCGTTGGCTCAGAACAGGCTGATATGCATATTCAGCACCTACGCGCGCCATGCAAAACATTAATCGTGGGTTTTCCCCATGATGCATCACAGCCTAAATCTTGAATTTCTGGATTCGTTGCCAAGATTAATGATTAACATTAAAGGATTTACGACTGAGATTTATCTCAAGCTAGAAAGCCCTGCCGATGTAATCGGGTAAAGGAGGAATGTGCAGGATGGAGCAGTGCACGTTAGGTCGACAAGGTTTGGCGTGGGCACTCAGAGTGAGTGGTGGCACCGTGGCTAGCACGCTGCGCCTTGAACCGAGCCACGAGAGTTTGATTTCCAGCCACGGCCTACATCATTGGCCAGTGATATCTGAATCGGTCCTTCTTTCAGTACCCCCCTTCACCAACCTGCACTGAGCAGCGTGGTGAAGTATGGTAGATAAAATAATAATAAACCTTATGACTGACATGGCCTGGGGGAGACGTTCAACCATCGGTGGATTGAGAACCACTGGAGTTTCAGTGAACAAAAGAAACCGCTTTCCTCTTCATGAAAAAAGCCACGTGGTGGAATATTGAAAACACACCTTGGAGGTGATGTAGGCGAATTGTCACACATCAACATTATGCCCATAATGGCTTTTGGCATTGCATTATGCTTTGGGTTAAGTGCGCATTGTGCCTTTGTCTGTTTGTAATGTGTATTTTGAAGGTCATTCAAACGTGTTTCTTTGCCGTCGCGGTCTTGGGAGATGCTTCCAAGTTCCTGCACAAGAGCGGTAGCGGCTTGGCGATGGATCAGCAGCTCACGAAACTCACGCGGCTACGGGATCGCATTTTCACCGTCCTCGCTTTCCCTATTGGGACCGTGAGTAATCCCGGTTTCAGGACGGCCTCAACATCAGCACGTGTCCCCGTGATGAGTGTTCGTGCAGTTGGTTAACCTCACGTGACCCCTCTCGTGTTGAATGAAACAAATCTGCGCATCGTTTTTCACGCAGCTTTCTGACAATTTCACATCTTGAATGACCAAAGTCACATTCATTATCATCGTCAGCCACGGATTGAAAGCCTCCCCTAATTCCTTGCGAGCTCTCGTTGCCTTACGATAGGGATTCCAATGTCGAACAGCGCGAGAAAAAGAAGCAGAAGGAGAAAGGGTTGCGACCTGCTGTGCGATGGTTGAACACAGTCGGGGTGAGATAACGGTCAGTCAGTCTGGAATCACACTCAGAGGCAGAACGTGGGTTGCGTGTTTCGGTTTCCTGTGTCTCTTCCGCCCCCTCCCCCCCCACAGTTTGTGGTCATAGCCTTCTGGGCAATGTACTCCTGGGACAGAGAGATGGTCCATCCGCAGGTGCTCGACTCCTTCATCCCCGCCTGGCTCCACCACGGCATGGTGAGGCTCTTTCCGGGAGGGATGCATGTGGACAATGTCCGGCTAACGCGGGGGGGGGGGGGGCTTTAGGGCCTGCAGCTCACGGGGGGCCCCCGTTGGTTTTTTTTGTAGTGGCCCACCACAAAAAAGTGGAGTACGGGTGAGAATACGTCATTAAAAACCAAATAAGTAGCGTGCCCGCGCACGGATCAGAGCAACTCCCCATCTTTCACCAAGCCGCTGTGTTCGGTTGCCGCAGAACTGCTCGATTACATCGCTCGACACGCGGTCAGGTCGCCTGCCAGTTTCATCAGATGCGCCATAGGGAGAACGTGACGCGGGATGTTTAGTCGTATTTAAAAAGATGTACTGTTCTCTGCTTTATAATGGTTGCTTTGCAGCACCGTGGTGATGCACCCGATAGGTCATTTGGTGAATCCACGGCCTAACAAATTTGTATTACTACCAGTTATGGGCTAAAATATAAATGTGTTTGTTGTTCATTTTCATTTATATTCTTAGGTGTTTTCGGTAAAGTCACGTAGGTAAAACATCAAAATTAATAAAAATAATAAAATAAAAATAAAGATCACGACGTTTCGGAGGCAACACAAGTCTCCGTCATCAGGTGGGACAGTCACAGCCAGATCAGCTGCATCAAGTGAGGCAATGATTCAAGATGTAATCCCTTAAAAGCGAGTTGAGGGGGGGAGGAGAGGGGGGGGAGGGGCTCATCAGAATGTGGTAGCCAATGAATAGAAAGTATCGGGAGAGAAGGGCCAACAAAAAGGTGGGCGACGGCGTGGAAGCTATTGTGCGCAAGCGACACACTGCTGCCCACGCCAACGCATTGGGCAGAGAGGGGGGAGGTCTGATACACATGATAGAAAAGAAAAGAAAATGCGTATGTTTATACCAATGCTGGCTAAACAATGAAGAGATTACTGTTAAACACTGGGGAAGTTAACACTCGGTAAAGTAAAGTAAACTAGTGTCTGTCAGATAAGATGGTCAAAAAAGTGTAATTAAGTCTTTTTTGCGTGGTTAATAACATCTTTCCCCTCTCCTCCCCCCCTCAACTCGCTTTTAAGGGATTACATCTTGAATCATTGCCTCACTTGATGCAGCTGATCTGGCTGTGACTGTCCCACCTGATGACGGAGACTTGTGTTGCCTCCGAAACGTCGTGATCTTTATTTTTATTTTATTCTTTTTATTAATTTTGATGTTTTACCTACGTGACTTTACCGAAAACACCTAAGAATATGATTCCTTGCAGTCACGAAAGCTTCAAGTCTAGACATTTTCATTGAGTTTTACACTTCGTGCATAGCCAAGCTAAGCAACACGGACATATGTGGAGGTATTTAACAATCAAGGTAACGAAGTGAAAATACAGATAGGTGCCCCCCAAGACTACAACAAACCTAACCCGGCCCCGCTCACGGGTTCAAACCTTGCAGCGCCAGCGATCACCGCTCCACATACACAAGCTCGGGGATTTTTGTTTTAAAAAAGACACGCGCAGATTCCCCGCTCCCCCCCCCCCGTGTTACCCCCAGCACAGCACCGTGCTGCTCTTCCTGCTCTTGGAGATCCTCATGACGCCACATCGCTACCCAAGCAGAGCCATGGGCCTCCTCGGGACCATGCTCTTCAGCGTCGCCTACGTCGGCTGGTAGGGACACCTTGGTTGGGCGCCTCGCGTCAAACCACGGATTGAGCAAAGTTATCGCACTCCCTCGACTCAGACGTGCGTGCGAGATGATGGGAGAGTGGTGAAGGGGCAGCAGGGGCTGTGGGCCGATCGCAGCCGCGCGGCAGGAGCGACGAGGTCTTGGGGCTGCGTGGCAGGCGGCGCGTGAGATTTCACATTGCGACCTCAATTAAGACTTGAAGGCATTGTCATTATTGATGGTGCCGTTCTCGCGACTAGAGGTGAGCGAATGGAAATTTCAAGTTCAAGGGTCATTGGGAGCGCCGGTAGTGGTGGTGGTGGAGGAGGGTGATGATCGGAGGGGTTTGTAGGGGTGGCAGGGGGAAGCTGGGTGGAGGGGGGGGGGGCTTTTCGAGGAACATAGTCATATTTATAATATCACAATACATAGACAAGCTGGACAATTGCGGCTTGCAGCAGTGCTTCAACTCCTGTTCTCGCAGCCCACCACAGCACAGTGTTCATTCTAGATTTGACGTTTTCGTGACTGCAGGGATCCATACTCTTTGGTTCTTTCGGTAAAGTCACGTAGGTATAAAACAGCAGTTGCCCTGCTGTATCGGTTCCATCTGATCACGGTCGCTTGTGTTGCGATCGAAACGTCGTGATTTAATGTTAATTTTATGTTTTATACCTACGTGACGTTACCGAAAGAACCAAAGAGTAAGCACAGTGTTCCATGACTACCAACCACAGGTGCACGCCTTGTGCGGTAGCTTCGGTTGTGCCCCTACACCCTTTAAGGATCATCTCACACCTGTCCTCCTGTCCCTTCACTGGCTCCCTGACCGTACCAGTATTGATTTTGAGATTCTCTTGCTGGTATTCAAGGCCTTAAATGGACTTTCTCCTCCCCACATTCATGACCTCCTTCAGCTAAATATTCCATCAAGACTATTAAGATCCTCGGATTGTGCATTGCTCACTGTCCCACGGCTTCACACTTGGGGGTGGCGGTGCCTTTTGTAATTGCGGCACCAAAACTCTGCAACTCGTTGCCCTTCGAGGTCAGGACTTCCAAGACACTGCAAATCTCGACTAAAAACAGATCTGTTTAAAATCGCTTTCTCTCTTTAGTTATTTTCAAACGTCTTTGTTACATCACCTTTCCTTGGTTGATGTTAACTATTTCCGCCTTTTCATGCATAGCGCCCTAAGAATGATTGTTTACGGGCGCTTTGTGAATGTCAATTGTTATTGTTTATGAACAGAACATGAAGGTAATACTGCAATGAAACAGTGCACTGTGCTGGGTCATGAGAATAGCAATTAAGAAAAAAAACTGGCTGACAGACAGGGCTCAAAATGCATACCTGAGCAATGAGCCAAAACCACGAAGATGTTGAGTTTCAAATGTGGGTTTCAAGCACTTGCAGGTTGGGCGGCTCATCTCTGAATATAACAATCAATCAGCATTCCAGAAGTTGGTGGAGTGCTCTTGCTGTTCACCAGCAACACATCTAGCAACTCGGCAGCATTTGCGTGGCAAGTAACACAATGCTGGCGAAACTCAAAAAGTCGAGACCAGTCCGGAGTTTGCCTCCTTAAACAAACATTGGCCCAGAAATGAACAAAATATATATTTTGCATTCTATTTGCACTCCATATTGAGAGACGACATTGTGCCTGTATATTTGTTTAAAGTTATTTTTAATCTATTGCTGGATGAAGGCCTCTCCATGCCAGTCATGGGGTTGTTTGACCAGGGGCGGTTTCTTCATTAGGGCGATTGGGCGACGCACCACCAATCTCAGCCGTTACTGTGCCTCTGGATATAGTCCAATCAGCGTCATGTCACGTTCTGTGGAGTACCGCCTCTTTTTGGGCGATTTCACTCTGGCTGAGAATCGCCCCGTGTGGTCCCATAGACTTACATTCAAAGATGTTTTTTTTCGAAAGGCGGGCGCTGCAATGCATTCTCTATGGCTTCCGGGAGGGCTCGCACTAACGTGCTTACGTCATCATACGTAAGCACGTTTCCGCCACTGTGTTTGACCATACTTCACCATGCTGGTCAGTGCAGGTCGGTGAAGGAGAGGGTTCATGACTGGCTAAGATATCACTCGTAACCAATGTTAGATTATTTAGCCCACCGGTGTGTTGAAGAGAGAATCAACTGCATTTTAAACTTTGAGTACGACGTTTCGCTGGTAATTACAATCAGCTTTATCGGGCAAGAATGGTGAAGTTCTCCTGTTGCTCCCGGTCTTAAATAGAGCAGCTAACAAAAACGTGACACATTTTTTACTGTTTGGCCGTGTCGGGTGGTGGAGGGTTACGACACATTTATAAATAACGCGATCTGACCCATAAACCTATATTCTGAATAATACCGGTCGCGAAAGCCTACGTGTTAAACCAATGTTAGCTGTGGCCGAGAATCACGCTCATTTTGTTGCGTTGGCAAGCGTAGCGTGCTAACTGCAGTGCCAGCGCTCCACCTTGTTCATTTGAACGCGACTGATTGGGGACCGTTCCAACTCTGCGGAGTAAAATGGAGGCCGATTGTTGCGTAACAAATACTCTTGACATGTCACGTAGGAGTCCTATCTGAAACCCGGGTCCACACACCTGAGCGATCAGCTGCTCAACCGGTTTTCTCACACTCGAGACAACTCCACTCTCAAAGCGGCGATCCGCTCAGCGATTCGTCGCTGAGTATTTCGTCGCGCGAGCTGCGACCGGTTGCTGCAATCCATGAAGCGCGCCGTTGCGATGTCACCGTTGCGCAACCGCCAGCTCGGATGTGGACAAACAAGTAAACCCGTAAAAACAAAGTTTTTCACTATAAATCCTTTATATGCGTGGCATCGGGGCGGCTAGAGTCCTCTCGTCCTCTGGCTTGAGATGGCTGCCACCTATGGGTCAGATGATTGTCTGGCAGCATTAAACAATTGGTAATTAAATATTTAAAAAAAATTCCCTAAACAGTAAATTTTTTGGGAAATTTCACGAAAATGCATTGTCACGCACAACGAGTCTGTGTGCAAAATATCAGCTCAATTGGATCACGGGAAGTGGGTTAAAAAACGACCGAAAGATTTGCACGGTCCTAAGCAAGCAAGCGAACTTAATATAAAGGATTTAAAAAGAGCGGCAGGCGATTTACGTTTGCGCGGTCGCGGTCGCGATTTGGCTGCTCAACTGACCGCTCAGGTTTGGCGCCGGCGTGACGCTGGGTGATAATCAACGAGTTATTCGGCGATGTACGCTGCTCATTCTGGGGTCGTCTCTTTCTGCGAGATGTCAACGCGTGACACCAACGCGTAATCGGAATACGCCCAAGTTTCTGACAAACAAAAAAAACCCTGAAAAAAACCCACCGTTAAACAACGTACAGTGTTTAAAACCCCACTAAAAAGTGGGGATGAAACAGTTGATGCTGTACAAGGCGAATGTGCATCAGCCTGGTTAGACATCGAGCTACTTTGCCTAAATATTAGCATTATGATCTTGATTTGAAGCTTTCGTGACTGCAGGAATCCATACTCTTCGGTTATTTCGTTAAAGTCACGTAGGTAGAAAAAAATACAATTTTTTTTCTACCTACGTGACTTTACCGAAAGAACCCAAGAGTATTAGCATAATGCTTCATCCGATGTGGTCAGGGAGGCAGTTTACCCAGTGAAGCACACGTTAGAGGAGGGGGCGGGGGGAGGGGAAAACACTGCAACACTTGAACCTTATGGCGGGACCCCGGGGTCCCGAATAAACGGAAGTGAAAATCGTAATTAGTTAAAAGAAAATTGGCGACTCCGTCCCACACCGCGCACATCAACACCGCGACCCACCTGGCGCGAATCATCCTGTCGTGTCCAAGCGCAGCGGCGAGGACGAATGCGCAGAAGAAACAAAACTTTGATTAGCGCATCGTGTAGAGCTCGTCGTGCGGAATAGATTGCCGCGTCGTTCTCCTTCAACAGACATAAAATGACGTCGCAACGCAGTTGATGGCGAGAGCCGGGGGCTCATGGGACCATTGGGATCTCGCCGCCATAAGGTTCAAGTGCGGCCTCGCTTGTGTGCAGAGTTACGAATCGGGTCAAGCGTGTCCTTTTGCAAATTGCATAGAGCGACAGATCCTGACCTCCCCTTGATCCGCTGGTCCACTGGCACCCCCCTCAACATTTGATTCGCGGACCACCGCGCACAGATGCTGTTCATTCTGCACCGTTTTGAGGTCATCCGTGTCATGCTTCGCCTCTCGAGCGCGTCCTCCGCCTGTGTTCGACATCGTCATCGAACACACACGGATGGCAATTTTCAACAAACGGCAACAGATTGGCAAGTTGCTTTATCCAGCAGTGGATTCGCCTGTAAGTCGATATCAATTATGATTATTAGAGCGGAGTAAACTTTGTCAAGCCCGCCGCATTAGTAGTAACAGTATCCGGCTGCCGTGCACGCTGGAGCTCCCGTGCCTTTTGAAAATGTAATCCACGGTAACCCGAGTCAAAACTGACCCCACACTGTAAGGGTTACTCAATAGCAACTTAATACATGCGCTTTCTCAAGTCACTGCGGCTGGCCCGATGATTTATTGTGCCCGTAGCAATGTATCCCCGGGCCCTGAAAGAATAGATCGACTGCCGCTGAAAGGCCTCCTCTAGTCGTGACCGTTTGGAATGAGTGTACGGGTGGCGATTACATATGGGTGGCCACCCGTGGTGGTGGTGGTGGTGTTTGGTGGTGGTGCGTGCCTGTAATACGGTGCTCTGGAGGAGTGGTTGATTATATTATTGCTCTTTAGTTCTTTCGGTAAAGTCACGGAGAAAGAAATAAAATATAATATTACAATAGGACGTTTCTATTGCAACACAAGTAGCCATCATCAGGTGCAAATATATTATTTCTGCAAACGACTTGCGAGGATTAACCAGGACACGTGGCTTAACCAGGACACGTGGCTAGCCGTCGCAACAAAGACGGTCCCTGTATCGCGCGCACTCCGATGCGCTTCTGGAACGCTCTTCCTTCCGATATCAGGAAGACGCTGGAGCTATGCACTTTTAAATCTAGACGTTAAATACATTTCTTTAGAACTGCGTTTTGTTGTTTAGTTTGTTGTCCTTCCCCCGCACCTCCGATTAGCACGGTTGGCTAAATACGGGTGCGACAAAAGTTAAATATGCTTACATGGTGGGCCGGCAGTCATTCCTTCTCTTTGTTAGTCATTCCCACATTTGCATATGCATGCACCCTCAACCACTGGCTCCTCCGACTACAATTTGAGTCGCCTCACTCTTTCCAATGACGGTCCGCCATCAATTGTCCACAGCGTGCATGAAATGACACCAGAACATTTAAAAATGAGACGAAAATCTTGATGTTCACAAAAGGCTTCGGAACACCGGGACAGGCTTCCTGAAACCGGGACATTTGGCAAGTGCTGGGGTTGGTGGATCAGGTAGAGATCACACTTGTGTGAGAAATGTGCACGTGCCTGCAGGCCAGGGAGGTGGCACGGAGGTGGGGGTACAGGAAGTAGGTTCTTCCTTGGATCAGACGTGTTGAGTGTTAGTTGCTTGCTTTACGAGTTTGGCTTTATCTGGGTGTTCCAGCTTCTCCCAGCATAAAGCAAAGTAATGCTGAATTTTTCAAACATGACTCCGGCAAAAAGAGTTATAAGACTCAAATGAGATTTTCCAAGGTTAATATTACTTTTACAGTAAGAATAGGTCAACATTCAAACGACATTTGTTTCTACGTTCAACAGTAATGGTGCAGTACCTCTTTAACTTGGCGACCCGGAGCCAGTGTTGGAAATTCCACATTCCTTTGGTGGTGGTCAGTCTCTCCATAAAGCAACGGTTATTGACTTCCTACAAGGTGGTACTAATTTATTGACCCCATGTGAAGTGCCGACTGAGAATTCGAATTTCCAACCTTCCATTAGCAATCGTGCCACTCCAGCTGAAAAGATTCATCCCAATACACATGCATACTTTGCTTTCTGAAGAATACTGTCCATCACGCACCGCACTATGAACTTGTTGGGAACCTGAGTTTGATTCTCGGCCATGGCTAACATCAGTGGCGAGTGATATCTGAAGCCGTACTGACCAGGGATGGTGAAATATGGTCAAACAACCCCCCTAATTGACAAAGCATGTGGAGGCCTTCCCCCCACGGTGGACTAACAAAAGGCTGTGAATGATTTATTAACTTCTTGCCAGGTTAGAATCCTTTGAAAGAACTGTTTGTTTATTTCCCCCGGATCCCCAGCTTTCACCAATACTGTGGCAAGTACTCTAATGGAAGGGGATCCGGCTAAAATGAATAAAGCAAACAAACCGACCGTCGCTAAAGAAAAAAAAACACATTCACAAAACAGCGCAATTATATTTAGTTCGTTATTAAGCCTGTCGTGAAGTCAGTGCCACATGCTCAAAGCGGTCTCTGACTTCTGCCCGCTTGTACTAGTTACGAGCATATCATCATTCGCAAATGTGCGCCACCCTAAAGCCTGCTTTACTGAATACAGAGGTCGGATATAGGCGCTCGCTGCGTCTGGTTTGACATTGCCAATGCAGCCTACGAATTATAGCCCTGGAGTTATGGGCAAGCGGAGAGCAAGCGCAGCAAAAGGTATTGTTGCACTATACTTCTATGCTCCTGTGTCTCTGCTGCTCCCCCCCCCCCCCCCCCCGCTTTCACCAACACTCGCTGACCACAGTGGCAAATAATGGTCAAATAACCCGCACGACCCACATGGCATGGGGCTAGCCCTTATCTAGCAGTGCATTGACACAATGTCTGTACCGTCTTAATGGTGTCACGCAGGAGCAGTTCAGAATGGAGGAACCAGATTTTGGGCCATTTTTTTGTGCCCCACGTCATATATGGCTCTTGTTAGTCGGGCACGCCGTCATCTGGCAGTGGTTTCACAAAGACGCTGGATATGCGGCATTCGCCGTAAACGATGAGAATAATATAATAAAAATAGCGATGGAGCGCTACTCAATTCCCCAGCCGTCCGCGAATACAAAACACCGTGTTCTCTTTGCAGGGTTCTGTGGGTGCAGCAAGCGGCTGGGATCTCCGTTTACCCACTCCTGGCACGGCTCGCACGTCCTGTGCTGGGTGCGCTTCTCGCTCTTGCCGTGCTCGCAGTCGGCTGTCTCTACGTCGCTGGGGAGAAATTAGACAGCTTCGTCTGGGGTGAGGCTGGGAGAGCGAGCAATGGGTTGCTGTGATTTGTTTTTTTGTTTTGTGTGTGTTTAACGCAGTGCAGGAACACGAACGAGACGGTGCCGAGAGGTTGTCGCGACCCAGCGCTGTTGACGATGCCACATGTCGCCATCGCTTCCTGCCCTTTTCAACGGTTTTATACTTAACTTGACTCCGATGTTTGTCGTGGTCAAATCTTGTAATCAGAAGTTAGTATACTTCCTGTTGTCCAATCAATTCCAAATTTTGCGGTAGCAATTAAATCGTTACTTTAAAGCAATTTACATTTTGTATGGACGCCTTATTATTTATATATACTTGTGTAGATCAAAAACGCCGCGGTCTCTAAACTTTTACATCGCCTCGCCCAAGAAGCAGACGCCACGTGTCTCAGACGCGCCAGTTGTGAATAAACCCATTGTTTAAAAAAAACTTTTTTAAAGGAGTTTAGTATAGATGCCGTGGTGGTTTATAAAGTACAAGCCCGACCACCAAGTTCTTCTCTTACAGCATCATTAACATCGCCGCCACGTTCTCGCTTCGCATCATCCCCTTATTATACAGTCGACATTTGCCCTTCAAGAACCATTCTTACTTTTCGATTTAAAGCTTTCGTGACTGCAGGGATTCATCTTCTTGATTCTTTCGGTAAAGTCACGTAGACGGGAAATAATAAAATAATACAAATAAAACATAATCAAATAAAATTCTCACGACGTTTCGGCCACAACGCAAGCAGCCGTCCTCAGGTGAAGAACATGGCTGTCGGAAAGACAGCATCTGAATGAGACGCTGTTTTTCCGACAGCCCTGTTGAATTTTTATAATTTTATTATTTCCCTTATACGTGACTTTACCGAAAGAACCAAGAAGCCCATTCTTACTGTTTCATCACTGCTGCTGTCCAAATTTCGGACTTCACTTTGGCCGCCAGTCTCTAAGTCTTCGTGAGCTGCCCTCCTGCATCGTGTGCCCAGGACATGCCCATCAAAGGCTGCTGTTTTTTATTTAGTCTCTAATCTCGTCATGTGCTTGGATGGGTAAACACCATATGTAACGAGCGTTATCGACTGCGTGTGGTGGGGAGCGCTAGTGTGACAGTTAGCAAGCTGCGCTTCGAACCGGGCGACTCTAGGTCGACTCAGCCTCAAATGAGTACCTGGCGCGATGTGTGAACATCGCCACTGGGGAGAGAAAGACGGCCGGGCGTGGTGCTGGCCACCCTCCCCCTCGTGTGTCGTTCTGGCCTTCATAGGTGCTCGCTAACAGCTCTTGCCCCAACCAATCTGTTACAGGCTATACGGGGTCTTTGTCTTCGTGGTGGGCAGCAGAGGCCAGGGAAGGAAAATCCATCGTACTGTATGTTCATAAATCCATGCACTTTTGTCTTCGCCAAACCCACACTGACCTGTGTGACTAAGTATGGTCAAACAACACCCCACGACCCCTATGCCATTTGGAAACCCTTATCCAGCAGTGGATTGACAAAGGGCTGTACATTTACACGTGTACATAACGCCCGCCTGGAATGTTATATATTACCAGCTTCAAAATCGCTTGCCCTATCCTGCCCTGAAATGCCTGAAATCATCCGCAAACACGTGCGTTCAAAAGCCACGCACGCGTCTTCTATAGAAGTTCTGTTCAACTCCAGCTCGGTGACCCAGACAGCGATGCAGACACATTGCCCCTTCCTACACTGCCAAGTGCCCTCAAAACACAATCACGCAACACCGTGCAGCCTGTGCCGATCAGCCGCCCTGGGTTGGTTTCATTCTCACATGATTACGAGGGACGTTCATGTTTGTGTTGCGAGGTTGTTTGGACGGTAATGGTGGCGATATGTGTTGTGATCGGCATTGGTTATCGTACATTGCTGGTGTATTTGTATGTTCTACGTGTCATAAGCGGCATTGCTTTATTTCGAAAAGCTCCTTTCGTGTGAAGACTGGCAGCACATAGCAGACAATGTATGTTTACGGAGAGTCGCGTTTAGATCTTAAATTTGGAGCTTTCGTGACTGCAGGAATTACTCTTTGATTCTTTCGTTAAAGTCACGTATAAAGAAAAAATAATAAATTAATAATAGCATACGACGCTTCGATTGCAACACAAGCAATCATCGTCAGGTATAAATGAAATAGCAACAAAAATCTAACCAGAAAACTATAGACAGATATCTGTCTGCTTATATGTCTGTCTATAGTTTTCTGGTTAGATTTTTGTTGCTATTTCATTTATACCTGATGACGATTGATTGTGTTGCAATCGAAACGTCGTATGCTATTATTTAATTTATTATTTTATCTTTATACGTGACTTTACCGAAAGAACCAAAGAGTATTCGCATTTAGAGTTATACATTAACAGTGCTTTCCTGCTCAATTGGGTATGTTGGATTGCACTCAACTTCTGCTCACAATGCTGAGCCTCTGGTAGAAATTCTGCATTCATTTGCTCAGGGTTAGTCTATCCATACAACCACTGTTGACTTTCCTAAAATTGGTACTCATTGTATTGACTCTAGAGGGATGATAAGCTGAGATGACTGACCCCCCTCACTGAAATTTGAACTTGTAACTGATTGGTCGACAGCTCCTCCACCTGGCCAATAGATGAAAAGAAAACACCGTATAGGTAACCGTCTTATTTTAATACTACATTCCTGGCCATTCTGAATCATAAAGGCACTGCTTAGCTCACATAGAGAAACACACAGAATAATATCAACATCGCAGTTGCTCAGACGTTTCCGTAAAAGGAATGTTATTGAATGTTATTTAAATATATATTTTTTATCATTCATCATCGACATTGAACTATCCACTGCTGGATTGAGGCCTCCCCAAGTCGTCACCATCTCTCATGGTCCCTGCCTTGCAATGGAACAATCCATCTGGCCCCTGCAAATTAGCAGATTTTGTCGCTCCATCTCCTCCGTTGATGACCCTTGGCTAACCCTCCACAGGTCACGAGGGTTTCATTACATTTGCATCGCTTTCGTCCGTTGAATTTTTCTTCTTCAAATTTTATATCCCAAAAAAACGCTATCATTTGCATTCCTGATCAGAATAAGTTCAATAACATTTAATTTATTCGTATTCATCGGTATGAAAATATACTTCAATTTGCGAAGATCTTAACATAGTGGTTAGAGGTACCACGCTATGAGGTCCAGTTTAGATTCACGGTTATTTTGTTTAACCCGTTGAGAACTCAAGAGACCAAGATAGTCTCAATGAGCTGGGTTCACCAAAATGAAAGAAAAAAAAGCGAAGCAATAACAAAGTACAACGATGAAGCAAATATAAATTGTAGCAAAAAACTATCGAATGATTTGATTCCCAGCCATGGATATCAAGAGTTTTTTTTTAGTAATATTAAAACCCTTCCTGGGGTAGCCTCCTCCTCACCAAACCATACTGACCAGTGCGATGACGTAGTGGCCAAACAACCCACGTGACTGTCATGGCATGGGCAAGACCTGAATTGATGAATGGTTGTAAATTATAATTTTGCTGTATCCTCCAGATTATAAGATGCTCTGGAAAGTAAGACGCACCCCCCCCCCCCACCCCAAACTTCTTGTGCACAGCGTCAATGCAGTTGTACGAATCTGAAGACACCTACCAAATGATAAGATGGACACCTTCAAACTTTTGCATTAAAATACAGGGGGGCGGGAAAGTGTGTCTCATAATCTGTGGGGGGGATACGATAACACTGTATACTGTCATTTGTGTTTCTATCATTTACAGGGAGAGAAGAGGTGATTTCCAAATCGGACTAACGCTGAGTCACAGCTGAAAAGTTCTCATCTCAAGTAATATGTAACTCTGGTGCAGCATTGCAAGAGTCACATAAACGTTGCCATGCTTTTTTGGTGAAGGTGGAAAAGGTGCAGCTCTGCAAGCTCTCTGCAAGCTCATGCCCATGGAAGGTCCACCACTGGAGGAACCTCGAAGAGGGTATTTTTTGGCCTACTCTTCCACATTGGCCAGATATCTTGGAAGAGGTGGGAGTAGCAACGCTTACCCCACTCCGTGCAACCTGCCGATTCACTAACTGTGTTGTACCCATTTGTATTGCTGGAATGCTGATCGAAAAGTCTTGTCCAGTAATCGCCTTTATAAACAATGCCTATCTCACAAAGTGTACGTCGTCTTTGCAATTGCCGTGTATCTTAAGGATGTTGTCTTAAACGCAACGCAGTTATCAATTCAGCTCTCAAGAACGAGATGCTTTACTTGAGACAATAGCCAGCGTTAGATGAGAGAGCACTACTTAACGCAGCCCTGGAGCGTGCCTATTGTTGAAAGGTCACGGTTACTGAAGGGCCGGGGTGGGTGGGCATGACACGGTTAATATTAAAACACACTTTATGTAACAGATGGTACGTGCTAAACGGAATGAGAAATGAAAGATAAGATCTGCTTTCGTCGATGATGCGTTACTGCTCTAGCTCGCAAGGTTTGGCGAACTAGTGAACTTGAAGGGAAAGAAAATGCCACTTGTGTTAAATTTTACGAACAGTTTGAGCTCGAGCACAAGAGAGGTATGCTCAGCCTGCGTCAGCCGTCCCAACGCTAAAAGGTTGACTCGATTGACCCCAGCTGTACAGGGTTCTCCAATCATAACCCTTCTAAAATACCGAGAGATCTGAGAAATGATTTTAAACCAAAGCCTCTGCAAGTCTCAAACCAATCTCAATACACGCATAGAAAAATCTTTGGACACTTCCGAATGCATTTCCCCCCAACGCGATTCGCTCGCAGCATTCAATGGCGATGCACAAGCCGAGGCCGCTGATATCTTTGCGGATTCGTCGCACGGTCAGCGATGTGACTGCGCAAGAAATCATGCGCTGGGGGTCAAGTGAGGTGTGCTCGGTGAGGAGGGGGGGGAGGGGGCTCACACAATCGTTTCGCCTCGGCCAATCGAACGCACGAAAGTCTCGAGTAACAAATCGTTCACTGCTCTGGGAACCGATTTCGGTATCGGTGAATGGATTACCCCGTAGTTATGCATTGTCGTCATCCACGGCCATTCGCTGATGCGATGCGATGCTGTTGCTTTCCAGAGGGAAATGTCAATCATCGCATGCCACGACTGTGGAAGGACGGTTGGGAAACGTTCGATTGTAAAACAGAAATACAATGCGGACCGTGTGAATGCAATGGCCAATCGATATCAAGAAGGCCGCAATCTGCCCGGCAAGTGACTCGTCATATACAGAAAGTGTTCGAACTACAAATCGCAGCATGGACAGTGAATGCTGCCCTCTACTGTACATTATGATTACATGTTCAGACACCAACAGGCTTGGTGATCGTGCTTATGTCAAAACACGTTTTCATGAAAATCTACCCCCCCACCTCAGCCTTTGTCCACCAAGCAGAGCGAATATGCGAGTGGGTTACTCTACAGTTAGTCAATCGGCCGATCGCGTGTGGTGGTGGAATGTCTAGATACAAAAACGTCCGGTTAGCATGGCAGAGGAGACCAAACATGCGATTGAACTCCCGTTTAGTGGAGGCCCTCCTGCCAGCAGTGGCATGAGTAAGCAATTACAGGGCTGCACCTTGACCTTTTTGTAACAACAACAACAACAACCTTTGTCATGTTGCTCCTGTAATACAGAAAAGTACTCAAACATGTTTTTTTTTTAAAACAAGAGTCCAAAGTGATACCACCAGTGACAGCCAATTGAGACTCAATACCTCCCACGGGGGAAAAAAAACTATTTCAGGTCACGATTAGTTAAACAGTCGTGATGGGTGTTGCGGTGTTGGCTGATATTGATACAATACCATCAATATGCAGATTAGCGATAGCTCAGTATTGCGAGGGGCATTATTTTGTTAATTAAATAAATAGCCCAAGTTGATAGTGGGAACAACAATTATTGAATTAATCTTTTCCCCAGTTGTATAGTTTAGTTTCCTAGGTATTATTATTTTAATGAGGCGAGTGGAGGTGCAGTGGTGAGTGCACTGCAGAATTCATTACAAAAAACACAAAAAAGCATTTGCATTACAGCTCAGAATAATTTAAATAAAATAAATATTAGTATCCGTTTATACGAACGTTTGACTTCATTTGCATGAGCTTAACATGGTGATTAGCGTACTGGGCCATGAACCCAGCAATCCGAGTTGAAGTTTCAAGTTCGGATGCACGGTCTCCAAAATTACAAAAGCAATAACAATGAAATGAAATTATACTACACAAACGAAGCAAATAGAAATTAAAGCAAAAACAACCAAATATATATTCCATTCCCAGCCATGGTTGATATCAGAACCAGTTCTTGAGGCCTCATTTATCAGCTGTTTTTGCTCCCATGTGTTGGGAGCTCCCAGTACTGAACTCAGTTCCCGAAAAAACTCCCGGCATGTGGAGCAAAATGTAGGATAATATACCGGACAACACACGGTACTTTGGGGGTTAATACAGCACAACCGCATAAAGTACGCAGTAATATATAAAAAAAATTGTGACTTGATTGAAAACCATCCATTAGTTTAGAATCGGCAGAAAATCCCCTGCTCAGGAGCAGGATGGGAAAGGACTCCATCACCCAATATGATATGGCTCTAGGAATAGCCACCTTCTAATCCCTTTTCGAGTGATGAGTTCCAGCCAAAGTATAAACAGCGTTTAATGTTTGCTTGAACACTGGGGCCAATCCACATATGTGGTTTATAACATTGCCAAATGCTCAAACGTGGGTGATATGCCCAAACGTTGGGTACAACACACTTGTGAGAATTGCATTGATGTCACACGCTATAGTTATGTAGTCCCGATCCCGGATTTACGAAGTCGTTTGACCTCATAAGGCTTCTTGTTGACACCAGGCGTGATTGGCTTTGGAATCTCACTGACCCCTTGAGGGACTTGTGCTTAAGTGTGGTGTAAATTTGACTCTTGTGATGAATTCTAAGTATTGATGAATGAGCAACATTATTTTTAAGATGTCATTTAGGAAGAGAAAAACAGGTGGCTTATTCGGACTCAGCAAGTAATTAAAACTCCAGCCTGTAACGTGAATATTGAATAGGCGCCCTTAGGTATTCTGAATTCAATTGTTTTCTTGATAAGAGTAAGTAAAGTGGGTTGTGGCTAAGGGCAGTGTCGTGTGTAGCAAGGTTGCATTTAAGTATTTTATATTTAAATTGAACTCCCAAATTAAAGTGAGGATATGACTGCATTGTGTGCGTTAATATCACTCAGAATATGCCAGACCTCATCATATCTCAGAAGCTAAGCAGGGTGAGTCTGGGTAGTGCTTAGATGGGCAACCACAATACATACAGCAGCTGCTGTAGAGGCTGCGGCGGGGAGCATGCTGTCAGCAGATGACGGTGCTGGATTAAAAAAATACATTGTTGTACTGTACTATGCTCTAACGTCTTTGCTCCTCACATTCGCCAATTCACACTGACCAGCGTGTGGTCAAATAGCCCCCACGATGTTGCACAGCGAGGGGAGACCATCATCCAGCAGTGGATGGACAAAAGACTTGCACACAGGACACAGCATGCATTCTATGTATGTTTTTGGATGTTGTGTTCATGAAGTTCAAGAAAGCAGTAGCAGAGATTGTACCCCATCGATCATGAAGTGTGTAGAATTGATTGAGGGCCACTGTTAGTGTGGCCCTCATCGCATGAAGTTTGTGTGGCCCTCAGAACTTCGAATGCTTGTTTGAGCAGGAAGACACTTTGACCTATTTATTAACCAATTCCCTATTTATAACACTTACTTTCATTCGGCTGTTTCCACTAAAATACATTTCCCCCTGAAATTGCAAATCATTAATCATACACTCCAAATGGTGCCCTTGTTACATATTCCCATGTCTTGTAATAACTATTTTGAGTGCATCCTCATCACGTAATTTGCAGATATCCATTATTTCACCCCCACACACCTTCATTTTTAATCAACACTTGCCATCAATCTTTGCTCATGACACCCAATTCTCTTCGACAGAAATCTCATGTGCCCAGATGTTTTCCACCTGTGTTTGCCTTTAATAACCAACATATATGAAGCGCCGCAGAAAGTAATCATACCTCCTAATTTCACTAACGCCGAGACTGAGTATAGTTTTGTAGGTAATGCAGCTTTTTACCTTAAATTTTGAGTTTAACCATACACGCACCACAGTTCATATTCATAACTGACGTGTTGGACATTATTTCCTCGTGTTCTTTACGTTATATACCCCATCCCTAATTTTAATAAAACAAAACCGACTACAGCTTATTACCACCTATAATAATGAAAGTTTAATTGTGTTTAAACCGATGTGTCCTTGACAATAACAAACACAAATCTAGGCAAATGAATGCCAGCATTAATAAGGTAAACACTGAAAATCTGCAACAACCAAAAGCCTCCTAGGGTATAACTATAGAAGATGTAAAACATTTAAATGTGAACATGTTTCCACTGACAAATACTGCACGTGTGTGGTTGATGCAGTTCAAAAAAGTATTGTGATACATTCATGTTTGTTAATAATGTCGGTATATTTCATTATTTCACGACATATTGATCCAAATTGTTGTTTTGTCTTCAAGTACTCTATTTAAAACAGTTTGTTTTTTGAGAGCTTCCACGTGATGAAGGATATGGGGAATAGAGGTCACGGTGGCTTGTGCAAATCTAAGCACATCTCGACAGAACTCTAAAATAAATACTCGGTCTGGGAATTAGCTGGTCGCAAACTATATTGGAAACTGTCAAAATCAGCGTGAGATTCTCACGTTTCAAGCTGTATGCATGCCGATGTGTTTTTTTTTTAAACAAACACTTAATTTGATCTGAACAAGTGGTCGTTCAAACGTATAAACAACAGCACTGTGCAGTATTATTTACCAATCAATGTTGTGTTATAGCCGATAGACAAATCACAATGACGAATCCGATCTCATCAGATCTCGGAAGATGACCCATCGATAGTGCTCTGATTTGGTGACCATCATGCACAAACAGGTTGCCGAACAAGCCAAGAGTAGCAAAGGGCAGTGCCACACAATCCATTGCTGAATTCTACCTCTATGCTCCCCGCCTTTAGCAACCATCGATTGACCAGCGTGGCAAAGCATGGGCAGTAACCCCCATGTCCTGTGCGAGGTGGCGACAGCCCTTGTCCGGTCGGGGGATGTATGTATGCAGTGAACTTTAGAGTGGATATCAATGGACAAATTGGATGCATTGTTTCAACCTGTTTTTTTGTGTGTACAGTACTGCATTAATAAAAGTTCCAGGAGATGGCAGCCTGGCACTGCGTGTCAGTCGTCTCCATGGAAACCCCCTAATCCTGATGTCCCATGGGGGAATGCAAGCGAAAAACATCAAATCGAGATGACTTCAAGTCAAACGCTGCTCATTGTCATTCAGTATTCACACACAAGTGACGGATCGACTCTTTGCCGCTGTACAATATTTATTTGCGAATAGAACATTTTAACACGTAGGCCTTTGCGACCAATATAATCCATAATAGAGGTTATTTGGTTTAGATCGAGTAAATATATAATGTGTCGTTAAAACCCGCCACCACCCGACACAGCCAACTAGTAAGGGTTGTCACGTAAATTCGTCACTAGTACAGCACACCGGTGTGTTGGAGAGCCAAGCCACAACATTTATAGTCTGAGTACGACGTTTCGCCAGTAATTACAACTAGCTTCAACTAACTTGTAATTACAACTAACTGGCTGTTGCCTGATGAGGGCCTCCACATGGCTGTCACGTGGGTAGAGTGGGGTTTATTTAACCATACTTCACCACGCAGGTCGTCAGTGTGGGGTGGGTGATGCTCACGACATAGCCACGAAGCAGCCTTGATAACAACAGCCTGCTTTGTCCGTCACTATCACCCATCCAAAGACTATCTGACTGCGTCCAGGCTCGACGCCTGCTTAGCTTGCGAGATCTGACGAGATCGGGCGCATTCTGGGTGATTGGCCACGGACTTAAAAGTTCTTAAAGTGAGCACAAATAGCGCCTCGTAGAAGTGTTTTTTTAAATATATACATACACAGGGTACTTCAAAAAATGTTTAACACTTGGCACTGTCGTTTTTAATGGAAAAAGACCGGATGATACACTGTAACATGATAACAAATTTACACCATTGGAACCTCCTTTGCCAGTAGCGAAATATGATAATTGTTTTTTTACCCTTTTAGCTGGCAACAAAACTGACACCTTTACCCCGAGCTCTCATACTCTGATTGTGCATTGTCTTAGAGTTGAGCGCCTTTTGGCGTCATCTGGTCCATCACCATGTGAGACTCGGCTCTAAGAAAAGCTGTCTCGGGTGTGGACCAATCAATTTCAAGGACAGTGCATACATTATCAGAGCTATGTTTTTGTTTGCATTCTGACCGCAGGTATTGTGGTAAAAAAACAATTATCATGATAACAAATGTATTTTAATAGCTTCAAAAAGTCAAAGAGTTTCCACTTACTCGCCATCATTGTCAACACGTGCCTGGAATCTTCTCCAGGTGGTCTCCAGAACCCGGAGGCACATTTATTTTGGTTTAGTTGCAAATTCTCGGAAGCGTTAACATTCTTTTGAAGCACCCTGTATTAGAAATGAGTCTTTAGAGACAAGGTCTGTTGTTGAAATGGCTAACGGTAATGGTAACAACACGAATTATGTTACAGCCCTTTGGTCAATTTCTCTGCGTGTGAAGGCCATACTTCACCACGCTGGTCAGGACGGGTGCGTTTAACTACCGTGTTGTGGTTAACTGCCTTAGAGTACGTAGTTTTTTAAATCTGACTTTCTCTAGCGTAACCTTATCGCACAAACATTGGGTTTTAATCTGTGGACTGTGGCGGGAGATGCTGTCAACTAAAGCAACATTTTCCACTGAATATTTAGAGCTGGGGCTATAAGATTACAGCAGTTTCACCAAACAAAGTTATAATCGACTACTTTTTGGGATTTTAAGCTTTCGTGACTGCAGGAATCCATCCTATTTGGTTCTTTCGGTAAAGTCACGGAAGGTAGAAAAATTTAATTAAACAAACATAATATATCACGTTTCGATCGCAACACAAGTTGTTATAACATTGTTGTAAGAGCTCTCTCGCTGGTTCAGCAGTTCCTCTGCTGGATTATTTTTTCCGCCTGAGGACGACAGCTTGTGTTGCGATCGAAACGTCGTGATATATATATTTCTACCTACGTGACTTTACCGAAAGAACCAAAGAGTATGGCTATACTTTTTGGGAGTTGATTTCTCTGGTCCCTGTAACTATAGCAGCCTCGCGAAGGAGGGAAGCCCCCTACGAAGGATCACCCAACGGGACGCTACCGATTATATCAATGAACCACCGCCCATCACCTCCCGTCCAGCGGCACACGTCGGAATTAGACAGGAGAATTAGAGAGCTTATTCCCTCCCCTTCAACAATTAGTTTTGTGTTGTGATCCAACTAGTCGAGTAATCGAAGCGAGAATAGGTGGAGAACAGTTATCGATTGCTGTACTTAAAATAATCGGATGTGTATGTATATTGAACTTCTTTCGCACAGTACGTAGCCAAATGTGCCAATCGGAGGTGCGGTTTGATATAAGGCCGCCACTCCGGATTAAACTGGGTTCTCAAGTGTAGCTAGTTGATGGTTCCCACTCAGTCATCATCGTCTACACACACACACACACAACAAAAACATCAAAATAAATATGATTCTACGCTTAAATTGGCTACTTTCCAGCTCTAAGAATAAAAAAAACATATTGCATTGACAGTTATGTATCAAACCATCTCGTAACACGAGTGTGTGCATGTATGAGTCAGAGTGTTGAAAGTTCTACGCTTCCGACTGAACCAACAACCTGAAAATACTTATTTGATTTAACATTTCAGAGACCCAGACAGCCACACGGCACTTTCTTGAACGGCGACGGGTGGAGGCACCACTTGGCAGCTGTGGGGCCAATAAACAAACAAGTGAGAGGCGGGCTCAAGTCCTGTCTGTCGATCCGGATGCGTCCGCAAACTTCACCGACCGGACAATTTACAACCACAACAAGAACAATCAATACTGCACTATAAATACCACGCGTTATAAGCAACAACAAATGAGCAACCACTTGAGAATTGATTTTTCCCATTTTTTTATGGCAACAAAACAGGTGTTAAGATGTTAAAACACCAAACTGAAACCTTTTACAAGGAATCATGTGTCTGCATTAACCACAATACTTGTGGTCGGAATGCAAACAAAAAACGTACTCTGATAATAAATGCATTGCTCATGAAACTGATTGGTCCACACCATAGACAGCTTTCTTTTGAGCCTCGTCTCAAACGGTGTCAGACCAGAGGATGCCAAAAGGCGAGAAGAGCAAGCACTTGTCAAAGTTTTAAACGTTTACGGTATTGTAGTGCTGCATATACACAGTCAGCAACTTGTTTTGCTTCAAGTGCCCTCTGTACGTATGCTGAACTTCGTTCGCATCATACGTGGCCAACCGTACTCATCGGAGGTCCCGTTATGACACGGTTACGATTTGTAACGTAACGTGATTACATGCTGCATTTTTCTGCTTTCTACAGTTGCTGTACTTTGGAGAAAATAAGGATAAATGTAAAGTGTTTATGTACAATGACGTTCCCTACAAAAAATTGCACTATATACCAGTCACGCATAACAACACATTCGCACTGGTATCACGTACCACGACACTTGTGCCAGGCTATGTGCACAAATACATCGAGTAATACGTAGCTCAGGGGTAATACGTGGCGCAGTGTGGTTATATGTATCGCCTTACGCTATGAACCCGACGACCTGAGTTCGATTCACAGCATTAGCGGGCCGTGCAGCGGATTATTACCAAAGGGCTGTAAATGAAATTATCCGTTCTCTTGGTGCCTGGCGAGTGATATATGGACCAGTCCTCACCCGCCCTGTCTCCTCCTTCACGAACACGCACTGACCGCTGTGGTGATGTATGTGTAAACAACCTCCCCCGTGACATGCACAGCAGAGGCCTTCATCCGGCAGTGTATTAACAAAGTGCTGGAAATGTGTGATTGGAATGTAACAAATTATAACGTGCACTGACTGTATTTGGATGAAGCAAAAATTGGAACGGCATCACTACATTTCTGATATATATTATTTCAATCACCTGAAATTTCAGCAGGATTTAGTCGAGAAAACCTTCCAATTTCAAGTTGAATTATTCAGCATAACTCCACGACAGCCCACCACTCTGCTCTCGAGCCAGCTCTGAGATGCGACCGCCACTCGCTTGGAACTCGGGAGGGCCATGGGTTCGTTCCCGACCGTGACCATGCCTGTTTCGAGTATTCGCGAAGTCTGCTTGATCTTCCCGTGGTTGTCGCATGAATTTTTCTCCGTGTTCACCCCGGTTTTTTTTGCCCTACACATTTAGAAACATTGCGTTCAGATGATTTGGCTCATCGAAGAGGCTCATGGCCTATCCTGCGTTTCTCCAGGTCGCCCCTTACAGCAAAAAATGTCAGTACTGTAGCCCAGTGGACTTTACTTAGTGAATATAATAGATTGGTGTAGGCCAATCAGTTTCAAACATAATGCATATATATTGTAGCATATCATGCTTGTCGCCACGTTCACCACAAGTACGTGTGTTCAATGCGAACTTGATTCCTTGCAAAAGGTTTCTACTTGGTGTCTGAACATCTTAACACGCCTGTTTTATTGCAAGAAAGGGTCAATGCTATTCTTCTTTTTTGTTTCCATCGTAGTTTATAGTTTGCGTGACGGGCGTGTGCCTGCCTGCCTAAGCCTGCCCAGCGGGGGGAGGGGGGGGGTCTGTGCTGCAGTGCGAACGAGGTTGGAGTCTGCACTCAACCAGTGGGGGGGGGGGGGGGGGGGACAGGCATCTTGCACATGCATGCCAACTCTGGGCGAAAGCTCTTCTTCGATCAGGGACTGCAATTTTTGGTGACGACTTAATTCCAGGTAACCCTATTATTTTCATTTTTTTTTCTATCTCCGTGACTTTACCGAAGGAGAAACACGAATACCTTTCACTCCTGTCATAATAACACCGGCACACATTTCATTCCTGGGGACACGTTTCGCGTTCTGTACGCAAACTGCTGCCGTTGCTATATGATCAGGATTGCAAGACGCTCCGGGAAGTTGAGACGCGTGCCCACATTTTTTGTCCGCTGTCAATCAATCAAAAAAAATCTGACTTCTCATGCACACCTACCGGATAATTTGTCGCACCCCTAACTTTTGCTTTAGAATACAGCGGGACGGGGAGGGTTAGTGGGGTTTATACACTGTAGAATATGGTAAATATGGGATGGAGGTTGAGGTTCAGTAAAGAAAAAGGTACATCTGATAACACGCTTCAAAATCATCCGTGGAAATATGTATTACTGGCTGCATTTATTGACCAAAATTGAGACTACGCTTGGAGCAAAAGGGAGAGAGGTCTGCTGTTATGTGATAAGGCCATCCACTGGATTATACCATTACTGCGAAACGCTCAGACACCCCTGCCCATTTAGGGTAAGAGCAAAAACCATTGCATAATACACACACACACACAACACACAATCATTGCTGCCAACAGTAACGCCAGAACATCGTGGGGGCTTATTCTTTTTCGACCTCTTCATCTTTTTGGGGTTTCACGCAACGAGAACCCACGAACGCGCGCGCGCTCGCCCGCCACGTGCGCTCATCATCATCATCCAGCGGGCCGAGCGCGTCGTCTTCGAGTGCTTTGCGTTCGCAGAGTTGCGTCAAAGCGGAGGAGGGAGAAAGGGAGTGGACGAGGGAGAATGGTGCAGCCCCGCCAGACGTTTTGTCGCCACATAGCACCGCGTTGAGAGAGGAGGGAGGAGGCGGCGCTTCTGTGCCCGCGCAGAAGACGAGCAAGGGAGAGGGAGGGAGGGAGGAAGGACCGCGGGATTCTCCTCTTCCAACTCGCTTCTTCCACCTCGCTCAGCAACGGCGGCAGCAGCAACAGAAGGAAGACGTTTCACTTTCTTTCCCTGCGGGCTGCGTTCGTTTAACAAGTACGTCGTCGTGGTCGGGAGGCGAGGCCTCCGCATCACGAGATAAGATTAAATGCTGCCCCGGCTGTATTTTCAGGTGCACTCACTGGTGGTGGTGATGTGTGGTTTGTGTCGACCTGGGCACCGATAACAGGTGGGGAACCGGGCAGCATGGTGATGGTGATGATGATGTTGTGTGTACTTAATGTGTCACTGCATACGTTATTGTACGCGATGTTTAGTGATTGTATTGTACGTAAAGCGAGTGTTTAGAGAAATGCTTTGATGAATGTTGTTGGTGTTTTTGTAACCACCCCCTCCCAAAAAAAATTTACACATTTCACCGTTCTAGAAACACTGCATATGCAACACAGTCGTGCAATTAAAAATGATGTGCAGGCCCCTGTTTGGCGATCCACTGTTGGTTGGATGTCGTCGGTTGTGGGGGTTGTTTGACCATACTTCACCACCCTACTCGGTGTGGGCTGGTCACGTCTTGTTGGCAGAGGGGCTGTGTGGGGGGGGGGGGGGGCGCAGGATCAGTCAAATGAATCGCCACCGATGTCACAAATCGCCATGGCCGAGAATTCAACTCGGATGCCCCTTGCATTGGGTTCGGAGCGCGGTGCTCTGATCACCGTTGCACCACCGCGCACTTTTCGAGGCTTGCTGATGATCAACGAGTGACATTTTACTTTTGCATTGCGTCTATGCACAAGAGCTTTGTTGCTTATCGGATTCCTCCGGTACAAAATAAATATTGTGATTCTGAAGTGGACATTGCGTCTGTGAACAAGAGCTTTATTGCTCATCGGATTCCTCCGGAACAAAATAAATATTGTGATTCTGAAGTGGGCATTGCGTTTGTGAACAAGAGCTTAGTAGCTCATCGGATTTCTCATTGTCGTGGAGACACTGCGATGCCGAGTCGTAGTTGTTGGCGATGCCTGCTTTGGAATGCACAACCTGCTGTCTCCCCCATTCAAGTGATGAGCGCTGCTCTCTCCTCAGTCTGCATCCACGCCGCACCGCCGCACACGACACGCGCATTGCAAAGAATAAATTAAGTTGCGACGGGATTGTAACGAACAGACGCTGTAATTTGTTTCGCGGAAGAATGATTTGTTACTGTCATTGACCCCGGCCGGTTGCGTGGAGGGCTTCATTCGTGAAAATGTGTTCATGAACAAACTGTACTCCCTTTTCAAAGTGCCCGGTTGTTCCTTGCTGTGTGTTATTGCGCGTTCAAAATAAACTTGAACTTTGGTCTTCGAGATGTAATCCGAGTGAGAAACATGTGCAGCGCAGCACAGCAAGTAAACTTCAACCTACATTGCCGTGGTGAGGCAAGAGCAAATTGAAGCGGGAAGCTATAAAGATAATAAAGAAAGTCGATGTAATAAGAGTGGCAGTTTTAAGTTATAATCCTTTGTCAATGCACTGCTAGATGAAGGCCTCTAACCATGCCATGTCGATTATGAGTCATTGTCTTTTTTTTTAAACCATACTTCACGCTGGTCAATGGTAGTTAAGAGTGTGTTGGGGGGAGGCAGAGTGGGGGCACAGGGCCTGTTCAGACATCAATCGCCACAGCTATTTTAGAAATTGCTAATATAATGGCCTGTCACTACGCCGCTGGATGTAGGCTTCCCAATGCCACGTCACTTATGGGTTTTAAAAATACCTCCACTGTAAATGCCCTTCATCCAGGAAAGCCTCACCGAGGGCTGAAGGCTCTTTCAGGAGGATTCTTCATTGTAATTCAGGATTAGCTGCAAAACAGTCCTGTATATATAGTAGCAATAATAAAAAAAAAATTGAACAACATGATGATTTTGTCAACCAAGGTGTCTGCTTCGAATCATCAAGATTCATGATACAATATTTACCTGCTGCTCTCAAGCAAAGATTCTGGATTCACCGACACTGCTGTCACGTGTTTTTGGTCCAAGTCTTCCATTGCAAAAACACACGTGACTCGTTCTCACATGGTGAAATCACGTCACTCAGGCATACCGTCGATATACCGGGCACAGTGGCACACGTAGGATTTGCCACCCGTTCTGGATTTCCTCATTTGAGGTAGCTGTCCTTGTACGTCATACGACACCTTGACGTTTTTGTGAGTTGTGTAGAAACACATTCATTTTGACAAATGTAGTTGCACTCTTTTCCCAAATATGTCCCGGCGCTTTGTATCTTAGAGTTGCCAACTCCAAGCACGTGCCTTGAATCCACAGCTTTGGGGGCGGAGATGGTTGACCATATATAGAGAACCAAATGTAATACAATTTTGATTCATCATCATCTTCAGCTCCGGGTAATCCGATGCTTGTTGAAGACCGCTCCGAGCCTCCACGGCCTCTTGTGATTCTGTGATGTAGTAATTCACCTTCTCACGAGGTACTCTAATTGGAATGATAGTATGAAGCGGTCTAAATGCATCCGCATCTCAATAGGCTGTAAAAACACGGGGAAGACCATGTGGATAAAGCTGGAGCATTCAAACCATTGCGGGACTTGTTTTTGAGGACTACTCCAGAGTACAGAAAGAGAAAATATAATTGTTCAGGCCAGATAGGGAGTTGAGACAACATTCTGGTAGAAGTGTGGAATGAAAGCAGTTCATAGATCCAGTTATAGGGCAAAGATTATGGGAAAGTCTTGAGCCAGAACTCGAACAGGGGAAGGGTCAGGAACGAATTCCAGACAATGTGGAACAACAGCAGAGAACAACCGTCTTCCTGTTGAGTGATGGCTGACCTCGGTTGCACGTGACACCTGCAAGGCTCGGCAGGTGTCTCCCCTATCAGTATGGAGGTTTTATTATTTCCCCTCTTGCATGAGGCATGTTTTTTTCTCTTCCCCAAGATCTCCACTTTGTTCCCACATGCAAACATATTCAGTGACAGATTGGCCAAACAGGTAAAGGTTCAGTCCTGCAATTTCTTGTCACTGCTAGCGTAAGGGCCTCCACAAGATGAAGCTCTAAGAGATTCCCTCCCCTCTGAAGTGTGTTTGTTCTCCTCTTACACACTGGCCGGACATCTTGAAAGAGGCGGACGTAAACCCAGACTTTGGTCAACGACACGTGACCTATACTCTTTGGTTCTTTCGGTAAAGTCACGTAGGTGAAAATAAATAAATAAATACAATTCAATAAAATGAAACACGTGACCTGCCGATTGACTGTGGCTTACCCCTTTATGCTGCTGGGTGGAGAGAGGCGGGAGGATTGAATGAACTTGCCCCATCGTTTTCAAGTGCAGAGCTGGGAGGACTTCACTGGTGACCTCAGGATTGCAAGTCGTGTGTGCTACCCATGACAGCACAGCAGCATCCCCCATCCACAGGACCCCCATGAAGAGGATTTGATTTTAGTGGAGGTTTTCCAAGGTTAAAAGAGCTCATGTTCTACAGCATGTACATATTTATAAACGAATATCTTTCCACTATAGGAGACAATATGTCATAAAAAAGGTAATTGTATTTAGGCAGCGGTGAAGAGAGGCACGTGTTGGTCATGGCCCCATGAGACAGATAAGCCATCTTGTTTTTATATGTTTCCGTCAGTGACGGTAACGTTTTGTTGTTTATTACAATACAGATACCCACCAGTGAGATTAAGAATAACAAATGTGCCCATATCAGTCGCTTTACACAGGAGCATTCATTTAATAATATACTGCACAGTATATGACTGAGGCTTGCATTTGCAATGAAGTAATTGAGGTCACAAGATGCAAATATATTACACTGTAAGCCCTTTTGCTCAGAGTGCATAACAAAGCACTCGTGCAATGCCACGGGAAAAAACGATCAGGGCGAGCTGTGTAGAATACGCCCTTCCTTAAAATAAAAATACTAAAAAGTGAATGCATCTCTGTTCAAATGAGCATTTGGTGGTGCTCACTTCCATATGGGGTCCTGAGCCAGATTTGGAAATTCCACATTCCTTTGGTGGGTGCCAATCTGACAGAAGGACAGGTACTATAGACTAAAATTAACCAATAATAACCTAATTTTACGTAATCTCTTTCAAGGCTTCATGTGCGTTAAGCAGCACATTTTTGGAATTTAGTTTTCCTGGAAGAAGACAGAGGAAAGTTGATTATTATCCATAAAATTGAGAGTTGTTCATGTGCACGGATGCCCGGGTTTCTAAGGACATGGTTGTGTGGTCGCTTTGCATCACGCGGCTGCTGCAAATGTTTCCCACTCCTTTTTTCTCCTGGGGATTCCCCGAGTTTCCAGTTCCCATGTCGTGGAGGTCATTTTTTTCTTTTTCAACTCAGGCCTAACTAAGGGCCTCACACTTGAGCTTTCATCCTGAAATATAACTGGGGCTGTGCCCAAGGGAGCCGCGAGGCTCAAATGGAATGAAAGAAAAAACAAAGTCATGACTTTGATTGCTGACTTTGAGAAAGTGAGGCTGTGCATTCTGATTTGAAAGCGTTACTGCTCGATGTCTGTAAAACAAAAGAAAAAAGTAAAACTCCTCTGTAAAAAAAAAGTTAAAAGCGTGGAAAAAGTTTTTGGCTTAGTGTCCGCCTGTTTAATGAGACGGATGTGTCGTAACTGGTTAATTTGTAAGCGATAACAGAGATCACAGGAGTGAGATGGATTACAGCGTCACAGGACCGTGGGGGAAGGGGTCTCGCTACAGTCTTGACCAGCAACGTTCAAGGGGATGTTTGGTTTCCCTGAGTGACGTTAAATAGCACATGTCGGACATCACTAAAGGAAATGAAGAGGAGATGGAGTGATGAAATCGGCCGGTGTGCAGATGCGAGGTGGATTCTCTTATCAAAGTGATCGTGATAGATGGTTGGCGGCTTTGGGGATGCCTTCATTCAGCAGTGGATAGGCAGTGAATGATGATATTTCACTTAATTCATCTTCAGCCTGTGCATTGTACAGTTTTCCGTTTGTAAAATAAATACATTACAGTATCTCAATGCAATTAACATTAAAACATATTAACATGAGTCAATTGAAAAGCAAAACAACATGTGGTTAATGTACAGGATTATATTAACAGAGGCTTTCATCAAAGGCTATAATACAACCGTTATTCCAATGATACTGAAGTATTGTAAATATTTTCACATTATTATTACCACGGTGGATATGACCATTACACTCCAGTGCCATGTTAAGTTTCATTACAACAACAAAACGTTTTATAACTCATTGAGAGGCCATAGAGGTTACAAGTCTCATTGTTAAGGGGGACAGATGAAAAAAGTAAATATACAAAAAGCTGACAACAGAGAAACAGTTAAAAAATTGCAAAACACAAATATGTAAAATGCCACAAACCCTTAATTTAGATGAATATTAATACACCATTATACTGTGGAAATATTCACACTTATCAATAATGCAAACTATATAAATACTCTTATAAGGCAGGAGGCATTGATCAAAATCAACAATCAATTAATTATCCAAGCATTGAATCTTCCTTGTGTAGTGGTGATACGCGCTGGGATTAGGGATCGTATGCCAGCGCGTAATGATTGGCTGTGTAGGTGGTGACGCGCGCTGACGGTGGAGGATCAGGGGTCAGCGCGGGGTCGTGGGTTACGGGGTACTGATTGGCTGGGGGCCGGTGACGCGCTGAGAGGGAGTGATCAGGTGGCAGCGCGGTGTGATTGGAGGAGGAGTGTTAACACGCGCTGGGGAAAACGGATCGTAGAGAGAGTGCGTCGTGATTGGTTCACTAAGGAACGATGCTCACGTCGACGTCCGCATCAGCTCCGTCTCTCGTGAGCAGGGGCTATAAAAGGGGATGCACACAGGCGTAAGGGCAGTGTGTAACCAGCGAAGAATGAAGACGGGGATGAAGACCTAGGGCCCTGCGGTACCTAGTCCCGCTGTCCTAACGGGACCGGGACTCTGTGTAGCCAGAGGCGAGTGTAGTGTGTGTAGCCATAGGCATAAGGTCTACACGAGCCGAATGCATTGTGTGTAGCCAGGGACATAGGGTCTACACGAGTCGAGTGTATTGTGTAGCCAGAGGCATAGGGTCTACACGAGTGAAGTGTATCGTGTGTAGCCAGAGGCCTAGAGTTTACACGAGATTAGTGGAGTGTGTAGTCGGAAGAAGGGAGACCACACGTTGTATTGTGACACGTAAAGATTTAATAAAAGTGTGTTCCCGTCAAGAAGTTCCTGCCGTCAATTCCAATACTTCAACTGGCGTCAGAAGTGAAACGGTCTTCCAAGCATGGATACAAGGAGGAGCCGTCGGACCCACGGGATTGACCACGGGGACAACCTCGACGACGCGGGCCAGCTGGCATCGGGGGATGAGGAAGAGGAGTTGCCCACGGGGCAGGATCCGCCGACGGCGCCGGACGAGCGACGGGGGACTGACGCCGTGCTCCGCGAGGCGCACTCCCGTCTGGCGGAGCTGCTGCTCGCCGCCGCGTCCATCCTGGCGGAGATCAGCTCGTCGGGAGGAGCGGGGACGGCGGCCGACGTTCTACAGGGTCGCCCTGCAGATTCCCGCCAAAACGATTTGGCGATTCCCGCCATTTCATCTGCACCGACTTTTGGCGGGAACGGCCATCACCACGTGGCAGCGGTTCTCCATGCGCGCCCGCTGACGTCACCAACGCGCGCGGCGGACCGCCATCACACACCCGCCACTGGGGCCGCCATCTTACACACCGACGGGGCGGCAGAGAGGAAGCACGAGGAGGAGGACGAATTTCATCTTTCAGCAGCGCCTTCCCACGTTGTCAGCCTTCAAGGCGGAAGGCGGGGATTGGAGCCAATTTCAGCGCAGATTTTTGGCGCATCAGGAGATGTCCGCCTGGTCCGACGCTACGGCACTGCGGGCACTGCCTGCCATGCTGGACGACAACGCGCTCTTGATTTATTATCACGTCCGCACGCAGGTCGGACCGCTCCACGCTCAAGGATGCGCTGGAGACCGTGCTCGCCTACCGCACGACGTTGCTTGCTCTCGCCGACGCCGCGTTCCCTCGTATGGACGAGGAGGGCCAAGATGCGATGGTTTTGGAGCAGCTGCTCAAGTTGGCGCAGGACCTGGGGGCCCCCATCAATACGGCCGACGAGACCGATATTTCTTCCTTACGGGTCGCCACAAGCATACAAGCGCACGAGGTCCTTCAACGTAAACAGGGGGTCGTCTGCAACGCTGCCGTGGCCTCAACTCCGGGCCCGGTTGTCACCGTGCCCCAAGTCGTCAGCCCACGAGAGGAGGCGTTCATCGCGGGACGACCGGGGGACTGGAGGTCGGGGGGTCGTTCGCCTCTGCGAGCGGCCCGCAAGCTGGAGCAACCGAGATCTCCGACGACTGTCATCACGTGCTATAACTGCGGCCTCCGGGGCCACGTGGCCTCCGGTTGCCGCGCCCCACGTCAGCGCGCCATGGGACCTCGGCTGGACGACGAACAAGGGCCCAAGTCATCCCTGCAAACCCCGGCAAGTCGCGGCACCTCACATGCTTGGCCCGCATACTCGACACATATGGGTCGTCGCGTTGCGGCGGGGGAGAGCCGAGTAGAGTTCGGGGATTCGGTTCGGAGAGGGGGGTTCGGCCGGGACCGGGGAGACATTAAATGGTCGGAGTTGGGGCACAGAATAGTGGCTGCCTCAGCGGGTTCATCCGTCGTTACCGGATCTATTGATGGGGTCGAGGTCAGGGTGTTAGTGGACACGGGGGCATCGGCGACTATTATATCGGATCTCATTTATAATATTCTCCCTGTACAATGTCGTCCGCTTCTTCCGGTGGATGTGCCATTTTACGCCGCTAACGGGGGATCGTTGGGCATTATCGGTCAGATTAGGGCGTCCATTTGCATTGGTGATATCAAATTGTCGGGACCCGTTTTCGTTTCGTCCTCCCTGGCGGTCCCTTGTCTATTGGGCACTGATTTTTTGGCAAAAATGCCCATCAAAATTCTCATTGATCAGCGTTGCATTGAACTACCATCGGGTCGCCGTATTTCATTTTTGACGAGCCCTAATGTAATTCGGACGGCGTGCGCTACCATACAGGCGTTAGCGACACAGACCGTGCACGTGCCCCCGGGTTCACAAATGTTAATTCCCCTCCGGTTGCGGAAGCCATGGGTGAAGGAGGCCTCGGAACAGGGCATGCTTTTGGGTCCTTCTAATAGGGCTGTTGGAGGTCTCGATTTGTCGGTGGCTCACACTTTGGTTGGGGCTGACAGGGATCCGTTTGTGATGGTTTTAAACGCTGGGGCGCGGCCGGCCGTCATTCAGCAGGGCACCGTGCTAGCTCACGCGGCGCGGGTCCCTGCGGAGGAGAGGCTGGTTGCGCAGGCTGATCCGAGTCCCACGAAAAACGTAACATTGAAGGAGGACCTCGATTGGGTTGATTCGCTGTGCGCGGACTCTGACGATTTGTCAGCGGTACAGTTGGGTGCGCTGCGCGGGTTGCTGATTGAATTTTCGGATGTCTTCAGTAAACATAAGTATGACATTGGGTGCACGGACCTGCTACGCCACCACATTGAAACGGGCGATGCGGCACCGGTCAGGCAAAATCCCTTCCGACTGAGTCCTGCTGAGAAGGAACATGTTCAGTCGGCAGTTAACGATATGCTAGAAGCCGACATTATTTCGCCTTCCTCCAGTCCTTGGGGAGCACCTATTGTGCTCGTTAAAAAGCAGGACGGGTCCCTGCGATTTTGCGTCGATTTCCGTCGCCTGAATAAGATCTCTGTGGCCGACGCGTATCCGCTCCCCAGGATGGACGAGTCTCTCGACGCATTGTCTGGTGCGCGATACTTTTCGACTCTTGATTTATTATCCGGATTCTGGCAGTTGCCACTCGACGAAGAGTCTAAGCCTAAGACTGCATTTCGGACTCCAGGGGGCCTGTTTCAGTTTAACCGGTTACCCATGGGACTTCACTCCTCTCCTGCGACGTTTCAGCGTCTTATGGAATTGGGTTTGTCGGGCTTGCAGTGGGATACGTGCCTCATTTACCTTGACGATGTCATTGTTTTCGGTAAAACGTTTGAAGAACACCTCCAGCGATTGCGAGGGGTGTTCTTGCGAATGCGATCGGCTAAATTAAAGTTTAAACCGGCCAAATGCCACCTTTTTCGTAAATCCGTGAGGTACTTGGGTCACATTGTCGACTCTTCGGGGATTTCTACCGATCCTGCGAAGACGGACTGTGTCAGTTCGTGGCCGACGCCCACGTCAGTGTCAGACGTGCGCAGTTTCATCGGTTTTGCTTCGTATTATCGCCGATTCGTTGAGCACTTCGCCACCATTGCAAAACCCTTGCACGCTCTAACGGCGAAAGGAGTGAAGTTCCAATGGGGACCGGAGGAGGAGGCTGCATTCTGCTCCCTCCGGGACGCCTTGGTTAGGGCCCCACCCTTGCGCTATCCGGACTTTGCGAGTCCCTTCTTGCTAGACACGGATGCTAGCAACACGGGCATTGGGGGAGTGCTGTCCCAAGTCGTTGGAGGGGTCGAACGAGTGGTCGCCTATGGTAGCAGGGTGTTGTCGCCGGCAGAGCAGCGCTACTGCGTTACCCGTCGCGAACTGCTTGCCATTGTTTTTTTTGTACAACAATTCAGGCCATATCTCTATGGTCGTCATTTCACGGTCCGGACGGACCACGCGGCGCTTCAGTATTCATTGCGGGTCGCCCAGCCCTCGGGCCAATTGTCGCGGTGGTTGGAAGTCCTCCAGGACTATCAGTTCACGACTACGTACCGTAAAGGGTTGCGACACACAAATGCCGATGCCCTGTCGCGGTTGTTGCCTTGTCACAAATGTGCGTGCTTATCGGGATCGGCGCGCTGTAAACCGCCGGTTACGGAAGGTAGGGAGGCGTTGGTTGCGACCGCGAGCACACCAATTGGGGATGGTCCCGCTAACCCAGGGGGTCAGGACTCGCTGCTCTCACTGTCGTTGATTGAGTGGGGCCGTCTCCAAATGGCGGACAGCTCCCTGCTGGCATTGCGCCGCAAGACGGGGGGTTCCGAAGGTAACCACGACCGAACTGGCTCCTACGAGCTTAAGCAAGGCCTGTTGATGAGATGGGACAGTTTGTCCCGGCGGCATGCGATTGTGGTGCCTTCTGCTGTGAGGGGGAAGGTTGTCTTGGCCGCACACGAACGCCTCTTGCATTTGGGAGTTAACAAAACGCTTGCCCTGCTTCAGCGTGACTATTATTGGCCGGGAATGGGGGGTGACGTGGTGAATATTCTGAAGGGTTGTGTTGAGTGCGCCAGACGGAAACCACCGCCCGTGGCAGCTAATCCACCGCTGCAATCTATTCAGGTCTCGCGCACTAACGAGCTCGTTGCACTCGATATTCTGGGGCCTTTTCCGGTCACGCCTAGGGGTAATAAGTACCTGTTGGTGGGGGTCGAATATTTTACCCGGTGGCCTATGGCGTGGCCACTCGCCAACCAGTCGGCGGCGGCTGTGACGGACGCCTTTGTCCAGGGCTACGTCCTGGACAAGGGGGCTCCCGAACGCTTGCTGACTGACCAAGGGAAAAATTTTTCGAGTAAATTACTGCAAGAGGTGTGCGACCTGTTGGGTACCAAGAAGGTGCGTACCTCCCCGTACCACCCGCAGACGGACGGGATGGTGGAGAGGCTTAACAGGACATTGACTTTTATGCTGTGCCAGCAGGTGTGTGAGGCACATGTTGATTGGGACCTGCAGGTCCCTGGGGTCCTCGCCGCGTATAGAATGGCCCCCCATGCAGCAACGGGATTTTCCCCGTTTTATCTAATGTACGGTCGGGAAGCCGACCCGCCCATGGAAACGCAGCTGGGTCTGCCCGCACCACGAACTAATTCGAAATTGGCAGAGCATATTAAATTTAATATTCATAAGCTGACAGAGGCAAGGGAGGCCGCACGGCTTAATTCGCGGGCTCGCCAAATTGCAAACAAGCGGTTGCGGGCACGGAAGGTGTCCGTGCACAATTGGGAACCAGGTGACAGGGCCTGGCTGCATTGTCCTCAGGCACCTTTGGCTACGTCGCCTAAATTGTTGAAGCCGTGGCGGGGACCCGTGGAGGTCGTGCGGGTTGCACGCCCCCAGTGCGTTCAGATAAAATGGGGAAAACGCCGTTGGTACGTCCACCCCTCCCGACTGAAACCGTTCTCGCCTCCGTATGGCCTCCCCTTGTGTCGTGAGGGCCGAGCATGTGACGTGACCGGCGACCCTGAGGGGGAATTGTCTTTGCCTGCTCCTCACATGTCTCTGCCTGATCCGCTCCCAGGTGTCTCGGAACTGACAGCTGCCGACCACCGGCGGCCGGATCTTGAGCGGCCGGAGCCACCGGACGGTTGCCAACGTCCCGTCCCATACGACGGACCGGCCAGACGGACTCGCGCTAGGTCGCGCTACTTCGTGTGACCTACCACGTGAGGAGTCGAGGCAGCCGGAGCGCCTCGGCACTGCGTTTAGTCAGAGGGACACTTGGCGTGTTCGTTTTACGGTGTTCGCTTTTACTGTATTGTTCGTCGGGCTGTATATTGCTTCGTATTTAAGTGTTGTGTTGTGTTGTTGTTGTTGCGTTACGGGGCACACTGGGAGGTGGAGTTTCTTTATTACTGCGTTGACGTTAGGTTGTGTTGTTGGTTAACAGCCGGGCCGGCTGCAAGCTATGTGGGAGGGGGTGATGTAGTGGTGATACGCGCTGGGATTAGGGATCGTATGCCAGCGCGTAATGATTGGCTGTGTAGGTGGTGACGCGCGCTGACGGTGGAGGATCAGGGGTCAGCGCGGGGTCGTGGGTTACGGGGTACTGATTGGCTGGGGGCCAGTGACGCACTGAGAGGGAGTGATCAGGTGGCAGCGCGGTGTGATTGGAGGAGGAGTGTTAACACGCGCTGGGGAAAACGGATCGTAGAGAGAGTGCGTCGTGATTGGTTCACTAAGGAACGATGCTCACGTCGACGTCCGCATCAGCTCCGTCTCTCGTGAGCAGGGGCTATAAAAGGGGATGCACACAGGCGTAAGGGCAGTGTGTAACCAGCGAAGAATGAAGACGGGGATGAAGACCTAGGGCCCTGCGGTACCTAGTCCCGCTGTCCTAACGGGACCGGGACTCTGTGTAGCCAGAGGCGAGTGTAGTGTGTGTAGCCATAGGCATAAGGTCTACACGAGCCGAATGCATTGTGTGTAGCCAGGGACATAGGGTCTACACGAGTCGAGTGTATTGTGTAGCCAGAGGCATAGGGTCTACACGAGTGAAGTGTATCGTGTGTAGCCAGAGGCCTAGAGTTTACACGAGATTAGTGGAGTGTGTAGTCGGAAGAAGGGAGACCACACGTTGTATTGTGACACGTAAAGATTTAATAAAAGTGTGTTCCCGTCAAGAAGTTCCTGCCGTCAATTCCAATACTTCACTTGTAAATGTACAGCCCTCTTTAATCCGCTGCTGCATGAAGCCCTTCTCAACATCGTGTGGGAAGCGTGGGGGTTAGTTGACCATACTGTACCACACAGGTCAGTACAAGTTGGTGAAGGTGGAGAGTACAAATGTGGGTGCATAGAAGAACAGTACAATATCGGATTAGCTGTATTGCCCTCTGCTAGATGCAGCAGAATTGTTCTAAGGCTGCTTCAGCTGGGCTACAGTGCAACGCGGGGTGTTGACTCCTCGTGATAATTATATTCTATTGTATATGCTGCATGTGTAAGCCTTATTGTGTTGATTCCAATTACTGCATTCTATTATTTATTTTTTAAATGTCATTCGGGTGGCCGGTTGGGTCAGATATTGTGGTATTGAGCTGGCACTTCTGAGGTCCTGGGTTTGTATGTAAACAATAAGATCGTGTGTTTGTATGTATGTATGTTCAACTTATTTTGCACCATACGTAGCCAACCGTGCTAATTGGAGGTGTTGGTTTGATATCAGGCAGCCACTCCGGATTAAACTGGGGTTTCTAGTGGAGCTAGTTGATGGTCTCTGCTCAGTCATCATCGTCTGCGCACAAAAAGTTACGTGAAAATAAATATTATTCTCCATTTAAATTGGGTACATTTCAGCTCTCAGAATTACAAATATTGGATTGACAATTATGTATCACACAATCTCATAGCAGAGTATGGGAGAAGGTGGGACCTTTACTGTGAAGAAATTTTTCATAGATCATGTAAAATTTTACCATGGTCTCACATACAGGGCTGTGCAATTTACAAGTAGATGATTTGTCTCATGATATGCCATTAATAGCACAATTGGAAAAACCAAGGAAAGAAAGACCAATCTGTTTACTTTTACGTCAGTGGTGTTGGTGGATCACATAGGGATCATGTGCTGAGAAGAAGTGGCTTTCTATCTTAATAATACACAATTATTTTCCAACTCATTTAATCAAAATGTGTTTGAATTCTCAGGGTATACTCCTTTTTTTTCCACATGCAAAACCCTGAACAGAGAATTGGGCAAACATTATATGCAAGGAGCCCACAAATTTAGAGCCTAAATACTCAGTGAGGCTTTCCTGGGTAAATAAAGGAATATTATTATTGTTATTAGAATGTAGGATATTTGGAATTGCAAAGCCAAACGCATTCTCAGATTCATCTTTTTTTTAATACGTTCAAATACAGAGCACCGCAGTGAGCTTAATCTGCATGTATCCTGCATGGACCAACAAGGCCACACATTTATTCACATTTAATGTTTTTCCTCTTGTGAAATATAAAGAAATATTAACCATGTTTTATTGCTTTACATGCAATGGCAATGGTTGTTAAATCGTTTTTTGTTCCAAGAACACATTACCAATATTCGATATTTCTTTGCAACTTGTGTAAACGATAACTTTTTCTCTTTTGATTACCTCTAAAAAACCCGATATTCAATGCCTTGTAAAATTTGTGAATTTTGTGAATGGATTTTCAATACTTCATTGCACTGAGAAGAAAATGGCGATCGCAGTGGGAGACAGTGTTGCTTATATAGTAACTTGATTCTTGAAGCAAGAACACGCAACATAATTAATCACTGTTGAGTAAACCCGGTTCCATTATTGTATACAGTATCAACTTTCCGTACACATGTGGTCATTTGTCTGTTCTTTGTCTTTGTTGTCATTTGTGCAAACGGCTTAAACGTTATTTTACGGTTTGTGTTTGCAGTGGGAAGTGTTATGACTGCACAATGGAATATTTAGTACTGTACAGTAGTACAGTTTATGCAAGATGGTGGAGTGGTGGCGCAGTGGTTAGCACACTGAACTATGATCCCAGCCACCTGAGATCTATTCTCAGCCACAGCTAGCATTAGCGGTGAGTGATATGTTATGCGGCCCTGGGCCTCCCTTCACCAAGCCGCACTGACCAGCGTGGTGAAGTATGGTCATATAAATCTCATTACCGCCACACTGTGTTATCCAGCAGGGGATTGACAGAGGGCTGTGAACGATTTCAATTATAGTTTTTTCTACACAGTAGTAGATTAGTGTGAATAAAATATGCACAATCATGTCAAAAAATATATTAAATAACGCGAATCTAAATATACTGCACTGGAGCATAATTATTTATTTACCCAGAATAACATCAACTGGGTCTGTGAAGACAATAATCGGGATCTTGTTTGGAACATTTGGCCAGTTACTTATCGAGTATTTTAGTCTGCAAAAGGGTGCAACCCGGAAGACACTCACGCAGACGGGTACACGATGTTCAGATTCCACACGGACAGGTCATCAACCCACTTGCTGTACCTCCAGAGGCGTAGCTAGGGGGGGGCAGGGGGTACACCTGTCCCCGGGCGCCAAGGTAAAGGGGCGCCAAAATGAGGCTTACAACGTTACATTAGAACTTATTGCGGCGGGCGCGGCAGCCTGAAACTACTGCACGAATCTACACCTCAACCTAAAAGTTTATATATCCCGCCACACACAGCCTACATGTCATGTAATTACATTTTGGTATGTGATTGAACGGGGGGGGGGGGGGGGCGCCAATTTTATAGTTCGTCCCCGGGCGCAAAATATCCTAGCTACGCCTCTGTGTACCTCCACCCCCTGGCCACAATCTTAGCACAACAGTTTCGAGAGACTCAGGCACACGAGGACTTCTGCATGATCCACCAACCTCAGGTCCAAAAGCACAGCAGTACAGACGTGTCACCGCAGCCGGCAACGTTCTGAGCAATGGAGTTGATAAAAGTCAGAGTAACCTAGCTTTACTGCATGAAATTTGTTGTACATATTATACACATGGTAGTAGAATTTTGGCATGTAACTGTTATTACTCTCCTTCCCGCCTGCCCCCCCCCCCCCTAGAGATTCAGTGAATTGCCATGATTGCTGGTTTCTGTTCAGTTCAAGAATTCACTCGGTTTGTCTCATTCGTTTGATGCGTCTCGTTTTGATACGGGTTTGTCCCCCTCCATTAGGCCACATGTGGCGTGAGCATGTGATCTGCATATAATATTAATAAATGGTAAATAATAGATTCTCACACGCAGTCGGATGCGTGTATTGTGACTTAATACTTGATTTTCATCGCTGCGTCACTACACGTTGTTGAAGATCATTGCGGTGAAAAACAGAAGTATACGGGGGATGGTCTGTGAAAATAAATGTCACCGCTGTTTCTCCAACAATTTTGGCTATCCCATATATGGCGCATGCGTGCAAAAACAAAGACACACACGCCGTACGTACATAATGCTTCTCTCTGTGTGTGTGTATACGTGGTAAAAATGGGCTTGTAAGTTACATTTGAGTTGGTGGCAAAGCCGTGCGTTACATCCCTGCGTTTTCCAGGAGATATTTTTTTTCTATCCGCTGTCCCCATGCCAACAACAAATATCCCTTTCGTAAAAGGGCATGCCCACAAGTTGTCTGCCTGTATCAGGTTTTAGCACGGCGCTTACTAATGTGCTTCAAGGCTGAAACCATTAATGCATTAGCTCTGTTACCCTCTGTAACGACAGGGAGACGATGGGGAAGGGGACATGATTACTGCGTAAAGACTACAGGGTGTTTCAAAAAGATGGACCCGATTTGATTTGAAATCGGGTCCATCTTGGGGTCGCACGGGACCCCAAACTTGGCGCTACTCTCTTGGCCCCCAAGATCCCCAGACATCACGACACCCTGCGACTTTTTCTTGTGGGGATACGTCTAAGACCGTGTTTTTGTGCCACCATTAGCGACTAATCTGGATGACCTCAAAAACAGAATCACGGCAGCGGTGACTTCAATGGAAGAAGACGACACTTTGAGAGGCGTTTGGGACGAATTCAACTATCGTCTCGATGTTGTCCGTACAGCAGGTGGAGGGCACATAGAGCATTTATTAAATGGTTAGCAAAACTTGATAACCCATTAAACCGTTTGTAACTTTTTGTGGAAATGTAACATGCTGCCATCGTGAAATATACTGCTTTGAAATTGGGTCCATCAATTTGAAACACCCTGTATATTGTATGAACACATTTGTAGTGTCATGTTTTGTTGCTGTTCGGGACTTCTTACCCTTTAGAGAAACCCGCCAAATTGATTAAAGGTTTCCACAAGCCCTGTCCGAGCCCCATTCGTTGTCTTATTGCGACGTGCGGAATCACTGCATTATCGATCCTTCCTAGGCGACCGTTATTACCACAAATTGAAATTTGCCGAGGACGAACGCTTGTTGGAAAGTGCTGTACAGAATCCACGCATATACATTGCATATTCTCCTCGTTTCACGCGTTCAACATCAATTGCAGCATAATCCAGCTGTGAACATGTGGGACCGTCATCATGCCATCTCGTGACGCGTGGCGATATCACTAGTTCAAACACACTGGATAATTTTGCATGCCACGCGGAGAGTGCCCGTTGTGGGTAGAATGATTCATCCCCCCTCCCTCCCCCTGTGATTGCGATTCAAGTCATGATTCGATCGAAGATTTTTTTTCGTAATATATCGTTGCAGTAAATAGTAGCTCCATTAGTGCTTGCAATCAATCAATATTTTACGTGTCAATATCGTCGACAATAAAGTAGGCATCAGTGCACATTATGGCAGAACGGGAACAGCGTACAGGGGCATACAGCAACGGGAATGAAAAACGTAAAACCCGTCACGCCCTCAGCGGCTAACACCGACAGAGCAAAGTAAAATTGCCACCGTGCGCAACGAATAGCAGAAGAAATGTGAGTAAAATCATTTTTTTTTTAGTTCATAGGAAGTGGTGGCGATGTAAACATGCTTTCCACACATCAACAACATTGCTTCTTGCACATGTGCTGAGAGCTTAAAGAATCGACATTAAATATGATGAGCTTAAAATAGATACTGTATTAATCAATGCATGTATCATTCCACCGCCTACTACGTGTTCATTGCATTGTAATCAAACCGGAATCTTGAATTCTCAAAAGCCTGCATTATCCAAATTAAGTGCAATACAAATCGAACATTATTCATTTTTATGCAGTCATCAGTGACAAGGTCAAGCCCATCAATTCACCAAATCTGAGAACCCATTTTAATCACCGGGCTGCTGAAAAACACGGATCGACGCCAGGTTGTCAGCCCCGTACTTTGACCCCATGAAGCCACCCTACTACCATTTTCAGAATACAATACGGTACAGTTCTCCATAAATGGGCTTAGCCCGGTGGAAGTATCTGGCGATGAATCCGCGTGGAAATGTTGTCCCAGAGCGCATGCTGCGGCCTGTTGTGTGTGTTTAGTGTGTCACAGAGCAGCAGCAGCAGCAGCATTTCACAGTGACACTGACACATCGCCGCCGTCTTTACGGTCGATATAATGGCATTACGGTTCCTGTACTGGACGTTTTTGAACTACTGGACATTTCGATTGAAAGCTTTCGTGACTGCAGGGATTCATCTTCTTGGTTCTTTCGGTAAAGTCACGTAGAAGGGAAGGAATAAAATAATAAAAATAAAACATAATAAAACAATTCTCACAACGTTTCGGCCACAACGCAAGTAGTCGTCCTCAAGTGAAAACCAGGTCTGTCGAGGCTACTTGCGTTGTGGCCGAAACGTCGTGAGAATTGTTTTATTATGTTTTATTTTTATTATTTTATTACTTCCCTTCTACTGGACATTTGTGAAAAAGAGCTTTGTAACTCATCGGATTCCTCCTCCAGTATAAATACATATTCTGATGCTTGCTGGCATTTCTGCTGTGCGTGTGTCGTTGTGCTGAAATTTGAAAGAAACTGGCCATCCAAAGCAAGTTAGTTTGTTATCAGGTTTACAATTCTCATTTTTTTGTTAAATTAAAATATTCTCAAGTGGTGTTAATTTGAATGAGAGTTGTTTGTAAAATCGATATAGCAATGATTATGTTTTACATCCTTCCAATGAACAAAATCCTGTGTGCGAACCGGAAACACATTCTGACATTTTGTTTACTTTGTTGAAATACATTTAGGATGCATTTAATGAATTTGGAGTCTAAATCGGCTACGCCTCATGTATTCCATCCAGTAACAGGCCGTGATGACCAGGATATTATTCTAAAAGCGATGCACATATCACAGCACACAATTGTGGCTGTAAGATAAACAACGGCATTATTCAAATCCAAAGCGACAATTTTAAATGAATATGTTAAATTAATCCTCGTATTTCTTCTACTTACTTATGGAAATCTGTTTAAAGACTGAGGATTTGGACTCTGACATTCAGTGACTGACTGACAATCAGAAACAAATTGGGGTTGTATTAAGGGCTAATAATAGAGATAGGTGTAAGCGTTTGATTGGGGGATAATGGGGTTAGTTATTATTAGGGTTGTTGGTAAGCTTGTGATTCGAAGTAGGGTTATCATTGGATTTAGTCTACAGCAGGCATCGTGAAATGATTACAGTTTGTAGTTGGTGTGGGAGGAGGCTTTGAGATCAAGGTTAAGGTTTTTGGTCGGGTTAAGTTCAGTGGATAAAACACAACAACATGGCATCCCTTTGTCAATCCACAGGCCAAAAACCGGCCTATGACATGCCGGTTATGGGAGTTGTTTGACAATACTTCACCACACTCTTCCAATGCAGGTTGGTGAAGGGGGGGGGAGGGGGGCTCAGTTCAGATATTACTCATCACTGATGTTAGCCATGGTCAGGTTTCAAACTCAGGTATCCAGGTTTATATCACAGTGCTCTATCCACTCTGCCATCATCCCGTCTGAAGTTCAGTTGATATAATGGTAGGATTATAATAAAGAATAAGGTTAAAATTGCATTTGGACACCCATTGAGATAGTATACAGTTAAGTAAAAGGCCCATATGTAATTAGATTTTGGTGAGCCACCTGCACCATTGGAACCTCATTTGCCAGTAAAATATGATAATTGGGTTTTTACCCTTCTATCTGGCAGCAAAACTGACACCTTTTTACAAGGAGTCATGTTTGCATAGACCACAATACCTGCAGTCATAATGCAAACAAAAAACACAACTCTGATAATGTGCACTGTCCTTGAAGTTGACTGGTCCACACCCGAGACAGCCTTCCCCAGAGCCCAGTCTCACATGGGTTGGACCAGATGCATTATGACTGCAGGTATTGTGGTCTATGCAAACATGACTCCTTGTAAAAAGGTGTCAGTTTTGTTGCCAGATAGAAGGGTAAAAAACCAATTATTATAGACTCACCTGGTTAAACTTCTTCTTTCGTATGGCTGCTGATGTAGATGCCAAGCAACAACTCCAATCTCACATGCAGGTGGTCAAGGCAGACAACTGCGTTAGGAGCAGCGAAGTCTATCACCGTGATGTCTCCTTTGTAGTTGTGGAAACGGGCATTGCATCGTTATATGACGTATGGTCTGTTCTGGATGACCACAGTCATCGGAGGGTTTTTAATTTTACATTTGTGCATCAGATATCCGTTTCTGCCATGGTTTGTGCGGATGCGATTTAGGGTCGACCATGAGCTTTCTGGAAGATCAAACCCAGGGATAGTCTGTGTTGGGTCTTTCACAAGGTGGTGTTTGTTTGTGAGTTCTTTTGAACTCCATTCAGCTCTCCAGGCTTCACCGGGGTTTATTTCACGTTTGTTAAGGTTAAGCGTATGGGTCCAAAAGGGCTTTGCGTGACTTCAAGTGATGCCGAAGGAGGTTATTGAAATTCTGATAAATGGGAAGGAGACTGTTTTCCTCGATTCGGAGGACTTCCCGGAGGGTTGCAGCGTTGCGGAGGATGGGTGGCGAAGAGATGTTTGACAGCGCAGGCAGCCAGAGTGTTGGGATCGACTTGAGGGTGCCATCGATACACCGATTGCAGTGTTCAATTGGACATCAACAAGTGGAGTGCGACTGCTTCTGGTCCATGCTGGTGCACAGTATTTGGCTTCAGAGTACACAAGAGCCATTGGTCATGTCCGTAGCACTGGTTAAATTAATTAAACCTGAGTACATTTTTGCAAACCTTTATTAGAATTGGTATTGTACAGTATTACGAACGAGGCTATCATAGTGTGTTGCCTCCCCCAATCAGAGTAGCATTTGGGGTAAATGAGGGGATAAAGCAAGGATAATAATGATCAATCGCAACACAGTGAGGTTACACTACATCGATATTCTGTCTGCAGTACAGTTCCAAAAAGTTTTAAAATCCTGCTGAAATATTTATACTCCCCCCAAGATTAAATGATGTCAAGAAACAATCACATTTTCATCAATGATTTACAACTCATTGTTCAAAGCAGTAATACAGAGTGCTGTATGTCCGTCCCCGTCCGGAATCATGACAACTATCATAAAGATGATCCAATGTTAACGAACCTTTCGTATAAAGCCGTGTTGCTATGAAGTACTTATCCTCATGATAACTGACCAAATGGATGAAAGAGTTGTCCAAAACCTGAATATACAAACCAGAGCAGAACTAACGACACTACAATTGCTAATACGCAATCGCTTTTTACCTTGGCAGCTACCCATCTGCTTCCACACCGCTAATTGTGCACCGCCAAAGACAAACGCTCGTTGGAGAGCGTTACACGTAGCCTATGCAATATTTTTTCCTACCTTCAGAGAAATGCATATAATTATTTGATTGATCATGGGACCTCCTTTGCCAGTACCAAAATATGAGAATGGGTTTTCCCCTTTTTCCAACAGTTTTACTTAACTTGATTCCTCTGTTTGTCGTGGTCAAATCTTGTGCTCACAATTTCGTCCACTTCCCGTTGTCCAATCAATTCCACATTTTGCACACATACTCAGATCCGGTGACAATGCTTGCCTGTATCAAAATCGGCATAAATTAATCAATTAATTTGCTATTTTAAAGCAATTGACATTTTGTATGGACGCCTTATTATTTATATATATTTGTGTAGGTCAAAAACGCCGCGGTCCCTAAACTATGGAATCCGGTCACACAAAACGCAGGCGCCGCGTGTCTCAGACGCCATTGACGTACTTCTCGACCGTGAGTTAAACAAAATTGTTAATAAAACCGTTGTTTAAAAAAACACTTTTAAAGGAGTTTATTCTGCAACAAAACAGGTGTTAAGATGTGTTAGACCAGAGGACGCCTTTTGGTCTAACACCGTTTGAGACGAGGCTCAAAATAAAGCTGTCTCTGGTGTGGACCAATCAGTTTCAAAGACAATGCATATATTATCAGAGTATGTTTTTTTTGCATTCTGACCACAAGTATTGTAGTAAATGCAGACATGATTCCTTGTAAAAGGGTTTAGTTTGGCGTTTTAACATCTCAACACCTGTTTTGTTGCCAGAAAAAAGGGGAAAACGTATTCTCATTGTTTGATTGAACTATGCGACAGCCAATAGGCTCCCATGCCCATCACGCCCTTCTCCTCCGCCCCTGTCGATCAGCGAGCGACGACAAATGCCCAGCAGTGCCTGGAGGTGGGGTGGGTGGGGTGGGGGGCACCCAGACAATTGCTAGGAGACGCCACCCTGCAGGCCCACATGCGGAGATACAAGCCCAGGCAAGTGCGAGTGTGGAGTGGAGCATGTGCAGGAACAGTGACGCATGTATGTTGAACTTTTTTTGCACGGTACGTAGCCAACGGTGCTTATCGGAGGTACGGGGAGGGGGGTCAGCAAATTAAACACAAAAAAGCAGTTCTCAAGGAATTCGTTTTCCGTCTAGATTTACAAGTGCGTAGCTGCAGTATATCAGAAGGAAGAGCATTCCAGACGGCCGCAGAAGCGCATTTGAAAGCGCGCGACACAGCGACCGTCTTTGTTCGATAGTTAGCCTAAAGCAGCTGCTGGAGATAAGTCACAGCCTCGTGGAGGTATGCTTTGGATATATGTCAAAAAATAGAATAATGGTAAGCCAGGGGCGGATTCTGCGGGTCGTCAGGAGTTTTATTCGATTCCTGATGTCTGCAGTAGTGCACGGTGAAAGCTCGAGAGAAGAAATTCTGAAGACGTGGCCCAAGCCGGGAAAACTACGCTTGGATTACAAGCGGCTGCGAAAACTTCGGTGCTAGGTTTATAAGAATAGTAACTTACACAACCCTGTGTCTCGGCACGAGTGGATGAAAAAAAATATTCTTGCTGTAGTTTTCACACCTGATGATGATTGCTTGTGTTGCAATCGAAACATCGTGATTTAATTTATTTTATATTTTATACCTACGTGACTTTACCGAAAGAACCAAAGAGTATGGATCCCTGCATTCACGAAAACTTCAAATCTAGAATGGATGAAGGCCTCTTCCTCTGTGCCACATCATGAGCGTTGCTTGATATGTCAGCTACAAGAGTAACGCGAAGAACGTATTTCAATATCACTTAACCGCCAGGGTACGTTAGATTGTCACGTCAGTGTCTTCTAAATTAATGAGCCATAACAATTCACAAACGCTTCGTCAATCCACCGCTGGACGAAGAACTCCCCTTGGAGCAGGTCGATGTGGGTCATTGAAGGGGGCGGGGAACGGGACTGGTTCAGAGATCGCACTCCAACCAATGCGAGTTGCCACGTCCATAAGCGCAGTGCCCCAAAAGCCCGTGTCAAGGTACGACACCCAGCTAAGTTCACAGTTCCCTTAAGGATTAACAGTGGCATTGTTGCTGCTAGGCGACACTCGGGGCACACGCGTGTGAAGGAGGTAGGGGGAAGAGAGAGGGGGCATGACGGGCGGGAAGACAGATGATGGAAGAAACACAGAGGCAGGCGGAGAAGGAGACGGCATGCTTCATCAATCCCGACAGGACAGTGTCCACTAGGGCTGAACGATTTTGGGAAAATATCTAATTGCGTTTTTTCTGACAGAGATTGCGATTTGATTTGCGATTACATTTTTTAAAGTCAAGCTTCAGTTAAAAATGCACTGTTTAATAGATTTAAAACATGTGATGGAGCATTACCACATGATACCATCAAAATATGAGCTGCTCTAAATATTCGAATGCAAGGATGAGAACTTAAAATACAGTAAAACCTTGGATTGCGAGTAACTTGGTCTGCAAGTGTTTTGCAAGACGAGCAATTTTTTTAAATAAATATAAATTTGATAAACGAGCGAGGTCTTGCAATACGAGTAGTACGTGTATACGCTTTGTCTGCCGAGCGTCACGTGATCACAACTGATATACGAGTGCTTTGATACACGAGTGCTTTGGATCACAAACACGTTTTCAGAACGAATTATGCTCGCAATCCAATGTTTTACTGTATATGAATTGCTTCCAACATGTATTTATTAAAATGTTTTAATTGAAATAGAACAATCAAACATAGAACAATTGTTAAGTTAAATAAATAAAGTTATAGTAATAAAAATGAAACAATTCCAATCAGAAAGTAATCGGACTTTTCAAATCGCAAAAATCCGCAGTCTTTGCGATTTGCTAATCGCATTGCTTCAAATTGCGATTTAGATTCGAAATCGATTCATCGTTCAGCCCTCGTGTCCACTGCCGAGTACAGACTCTGCTTAGTTTGCAAGCACCTCCTTGTCATTAAACGTGTGAACATGCATTATTAAACGCTTCAATAACGTGATAGAAACGTTTGTACAAACATGCTCACTGAATAGGCACGGATGTTGAAATGTTAACAACAGACCGTTGGTGGTGGAGAAGACCATGTGCTGTGCTATAAATGCAGCCACCAGAGTTCGATTCCAGGCCATGGATAAGATCATTAGCGAGTGAAAATCTGAACCAGCATTGGGCCCCCCCTCCTACCCCCTCAGTAACACGCATTGACCAGCATGGTGAAGTATATTATTTTTATTAAGCAACCCCCACGACTAACATTACATTGACAACAGAGTGTGAATTGTCACTCGATGTTTTAAATCTTTTATTGACCCAGAAAAGCTTGAATTGGTGTCAAGACCCTGCATCCGGAGGCTCCTGGCAGGAAACTCCAGTCCCCCAGAGAAAAGTCACGCACGTTAAAGAATTACACCCCTCAAAAAACATCATTCTACTTGCTGTACTGTCCCTCGGAGGCGTATCGGTGGCTGAATGTCAGGCGTGCACCACCACAAACGCCTTATTCCGTACGACTAATAACCCAATTTAATTCTAACGCCTTCGCATGGCTACATCAAGGAGGACAGTGGTGCAGGTGAGATCGGAATGTCAATTGTAATGGCTTCATTTTGGCCCATTATGCCAATTACCGCGCAAGCATTTCATCTCATGTGCATGTCGCACGCACGCACGCACACACCGGTTTATACACGGACGCAAGAGCAAACTGAAATGTGCAAGCTGCAGCTGCGTTTAGTGGCCAGAAAAGATCATTCTGGAAGCCCACTTGGCGCGCGTATAAAAGCGTGCGGCTGTCAAATTCCGGGCGTTGTAGAGGGTGGGGGCCTCAGCGCAATGGTCTCCAAGTGCCTAAGAGCGAGCACAAAGGCTGCTATTGTCCACCCTCGCCGGTGGCGGTACACCCTGTGCAGATTAGACTCGAGCCAGTCCCAGCTCCCATCCCTCACTCCGCCGCCGCCGCCGACACCTCTAGGGACACCTTCCTCCTCTTGCTTCACCCCACCACCCCCCTCCGTCGTCCCCATATCGCCTGGACCATGAGCCGTCCAGCGGACGTTTCTGACAAATGACCGATTGTGCCTTGCATGCACGTGCAACACTTACAGCCCCATTGTTAATCCACTGTTGGATGGAGGCCTTGCCATGGTGCGATGTGGGTCGTGGGGGTTATTTGACCGTATTTTATCGCACCAGTCAGTGCAATTCGGTGAAGATGGGGTACATGGATGTTGTCGCATAGTACAGTTCAACAATGGATTTTGCTCCCATGTACCCTGCCCTTTGCTGACAACGTAGCACCGTAGCAACCTACAACGCCTGTTTTAAGCATGGTGGTCTCCTATCAAGGCACTATCCTGGCTTGACCCCTGCTTAGCTTCTGATGTTTAATGAGACCGGGTGCATCCAGAAGGATTTGGTCGTGGGCGAACCTTGCGCAACGCGTGACTAATCACACCCGATGAGGATGGACCTGTGGCATACACCAGCGTCTTGGGGTCAAGCTTTTTATTCCCTTCATTGTAGGAGCTTGGTAATGTTGCAGCGTGCAGTTTGCTGTTAAAGACCCTGTAATATCCGCATTGGCAGGTACAGACCATATGTTGTGGTCCAAATAACGAGGTTTAAAAACAACATGCAATGCAATTGATGCGGATATTGATAATCGATGAACGCTTACATTTTTAATGATAACCCAATGTTGGTCAATTTCGTTTTGAGTATTTTGGATGTGAGGTGCTACTGTTAATTTTTTTTTTCATCTGTAACTATAGGTCAGTACAGATCTAATCTCTTACTTTATTTAAACCAATTCTTATGCTGATGATCAATGAATGGATTCGTACGTTTAATAATAGATCCATGTCCACGTGAACATCATACACAGTTGGGTAACGTAACCTGGGCAGGCACGAGAGGTGCTGCTACTCTTGCATTGAATCAAGACCCCAAATTGTGACAATTTGAATGGCGTTGCGTGCCTTCACGTCAACGACGTCTTTTGTCTACCACCTTATAAGAGTCTCATGCACGATAACAAAATGCTTGATCTGTTAACCTGGGATCACAGCTGTGCCTTGAAATGCAAGTTGCATTTAGGCGCAAATTCAATTAACGTAAGTCTCTTAGGAAAAGCAAGTGGGCCTGGGCAGGATATGCCATTGGAAGACTACAGCTGCCATGGAGATGGAGTGATGAAATCAGCTCATGTGCAGTTGCTAGTTGGAATATTACATCACACGATTGTGGGGAGGTCATTATTCAGCAGTGGATTTTGCATGGCTGGTGATGGCGATGAAGTAAATATAAAATCTACTTCCAGTATTTTTCTGATAATAATAATGATGATGACCAATCATTGCTTAAAATGTAACCCAGGTCTCAGATTCAGAGAAAACATTATGCTAACATCTCTTTGCCTTTTCATGAAGAAAAAAAACGTAGGAAGTTTAATGGAATATCATTTAAATTGCAAATAACGACGCAAGCGTAACAAATGCAAAATGCAAATTTAGTTTGGCAGTGTAATAAAGGTGCGTTTTCAATTTCAGCCTCGATTTGGTAAAAATGTGTTTTTTTTACGTGCCCTGCCCGCGGGTTTAATGATGCTTTAGCCATTCTGGCTTTGCTTGCCAAATCCTCAATAAACATTGTTTTTGAGGATTTAATTAATTACAGTATTTTCCTGGAATGCTCTACATTGCATTTGCGCCATGGCCCCCTTCATGAAATCTTTACTTAGAATTTGTGATGTGCGATCGCTAGATTCTGCCGCTCATAGTTTCGTAGCTCTTTGATTAGTTTTGCGGTTTGCGCCGCATTTCGTTCGGCCAGGCAGATTAAAATATCTGTCATTTTTTGCCAGGAGAACACCTGGTACCAACGGGAACGCTCTTCAGGAAGCCGTACAGCACAACCGTAAAAAGGCGTACAGTCTTTTGGCGTCCTCTGGTCTAACACCGTATGAAACTAGGCTCGAAAGACAGCTGTCTCTGGTGTGGACCAATCCGTTTCAAAGACAATGCATATATTATCAGAGTATTTTTTTGTTTGCATTCTGACCACAAGTATTGTAGTTAATGCTGATATGATTCCTTTAAAAAGGTTTCAGTTTGGTGTTTTGACATCTTAACACCTGTTTTGTTGCCATAAAAAAGGGGAAAACCTCTTCTCATATTTTGGTACTGGCAAAGGAGGTCCCATGATCTCCCATCTAGTCCTGTGGATTGCTGAAAAAAATGCCAGGAGCACAGCGCCACCCAGCCAGACCTTTTTTGTTTGTTACAAACTTCTCAAACGTCAACATTTTAATGTCAACACATAGCAGTCGTAATGAGGGCACCTTACCTCAGGTACGGGGAAAATACAAACCAGTAAAATACCTTCATTAGAGCACTCGCCAATTAATCAGAGATACTACATAATTTAAATAACTACTAATGCTTAACGTTTCTACAGCCGATCTTGTAACTCTCAATTCAACGCATCAGGTTTAATAGTTACATCATAAGCAGGAGGTAGATAGGACGCAATGTTCTATTGATATAATTTTGCCTTTCTCCTCAATTCAGTGCAAAAGCTCATTTGACATGAATGATTGATTCATGTGCAAACGTGAAACCTAATTATCAGACGATGTGGCTGGATGACTCGGAGGTGCTATCGTCAATATCAATGTAGTCGGCCGACAAGTCTGTGATCACGGATTCAAGCCTCAGGTTGACCCCTGAGATTAAAACAATCCCCGTGCATATCGGGTCGGTGCCCTCAGCCCGCTCATTAGTGGCTGCACACAAGCCGCTACCGTGACCACTGGTGGTTTTGTAATTGATTCGACAGCACGCTGTTACGGTACACGAAGGGTTACCGGAGACGGAACGAGAGTAAGCAACCCTCTCCTGCAGCAGCTGCAGCAGAGATGTCCCAGTTTGTTACTCCTGTGTCTAATTTGTTACTCCTGTGTCTAATTTTAGTCCAGATCTCGGCTAAGCAGGTTTGAGCCTGGTTAGTACGTGCTAATGGGAGACTACACCAGGGTTTGTAAATTTGGGCTGATAGGTGGCAGTACAGCAAAGGATTGTTGACTCTATGTGTAGCTTTGAGTGTTTTCCCCTTGTGTATGTTTTCTCCCAGTACTCCAGTTTGTTTCTCACGTGCCAAATGCTCGTTAACATAATTGGCCAAACATCTCAACGTAGCAGAACCCTCATAAATGCAATCTTTAGGCATCAATGAGGTGTTCCTGCATACAGAGACTTTTACGTTATAATATTCCACATTGCAGTGTTTGCGTAATATTATGAGACAAAGCTACGTTGATCTGAAATTCTCACGGTAAATCACATTGTCAGGGCATGACCTTGGAAGATATCTACATAACTATTTCTTGAGTCACTTCAGTAGCCTTCTCTCGTCAACATTAAACGGCACTCATTCATGCCACTGATTGACAATTACGCTGACAGTTTTAATTCTCACATCTGAAATGTGAATCTAATTTAACAAAATAGATTTTTTTCTAAGTCATTCGATAAAACCATCAATTCACTGAGCTTCAGAAACATGTTTTCATAATTATATATGGCTGAGACCTGGATATGATAGCCAGGTTCTCAGTGCTGTTGCCTCATTTCTCTGCTGTGAGCATTGGCCTCATGAACCATCTCGACACTTTTAAGTTCCACAGTGGCTGAGACCAGACTTTCTGTCCCTCGCATACGGCGAATCGGAGTGACCGCCCCAGGCCCCGCTAATATTTACACACTTTACCTGGTACTCGTTTAAGGCTCAGTTGACCGAGGGGAGGTCAAAAACTGGGTCAGATATTCACTGCTGATGTTAGCCCTGGCTGTGAATTGAATTCAGATGGAATCCAGCACGGTGGGCTAAGTACTACACAACAGCTCCACCTTTGACACACTTACACTATAGAGCATGATGGTTGTATAATTGTTGTAAAACGGAGTTAGAAGGTTGTTATTGTCTTACCCGTGCCTCATGTGAGTTCAGGTTAAGGATTTGCATTTATTGGGTGCTTATGTGCTGTTGAAGCTCAACACGCCTTGAAAAAGACAAAACCACAAACATGCTTATGTCACACTGTCCTACACACACAGTGCAATCACACACAATATGCACACACATTAGACCCACACAGTACACAATATGCATCACCATTACATGCTCTCATACACAAACTATAAGCATACACATTGCACACAGAGGCACACAATGTACAACAATAACCGCCATTCGCCACTAAGTGGCGGTGACTTCACCACGGTGCTTGTGCCAGGCTATATGCATGTTGAGGCCACGTGAAGTGTCGAATGCCTGCCGGCAGGAGGTCACGGGGCAGACCCAGGTGCCATTGGTCGACTAACTGAGATGACTGGCCGATGCACCACCTGTGCCCCCTCCTGTGCCAACTTGCTGTGTTTTAGCCGCCCGGTGCTCCGCTCGTTGATGTGAGCGTCGCTCCTCCGCCCTCCGTTGTTGTTGGAGGGCGACTGCCTCCAAGTGCCCTGTAGAGCATCCTCCACGAGCCTCCTCCACAGAGGCCGATCTTGACACCGCTGGTACCAGTCATCAGCAAGTCCACTCAGCTCCACGTCCTCCTGTACCACATCACTCCATCTCTTCTCTAGCCCATAATGCACCCATCTAGCACCCTCTATCCGGCCGAACAAAAGCTGTTTAGGCATACGCTAGCTAGGCATGCAGGCTACATGACCCAGCCAACGCAGCCTTGTCTGCCGGAGGAGCTCACCGATGGGACTTTGTTCAGATCTTTCAAGGATTTGTGAGCTCCTCACACAATCCAGCCTGGTTAAGCTCAGGATGGATCGTAGTCAGGCCAGCCTAAATGTTTCTAACTGGCAAAGATGTCTATTTAGGGGGGTCCACGTTTTGCAAGCGTATAGAAGGGAGGGAATGACTGTGGCGAGAAAACCTGAAGCTTCGTATGGAGCGACAGACCAGGTAGCTTCCACACAGCGTTACGCAACCGATGAAAAGATAATGCCGCTCGACTGATTCGGAGTGAGACCTCTGCTGTCAAACCGGAGCTGATCATGAGCACACTGCCCAGGTATGGGAAACTTTCCACTCTCTCCATAACTGCCCCATCACCAATTGGGAATTGTGGGGATGGAGTGTCTGATGGTACAAAATACCCAGGCAGATGCTTAGTTTTGGTAGGGCTGATGGTACAGCCCCATCCTCTTAGTGGCACACTACAGGTTCAGCAGCAGTGCCTCCAACTCCTCCTCTGAGTGAGCAGCAATTACCAAAACATCGGCATACATAACATGGTTGACCAATAGGGAGCCGTTTCTTGACCGCACCCGGGCATCGATCAGCCCCCCATTGTATCTGTACTAGATGGAAATCCCCAGGTACAGACATCGTAGGCTTCACGAACTACATGGTCGAAATAGATGTTAAATAATATGAGAGCCAGAGGACATCCCTGTCACACCCCAAGATGAACATGGAATGGCTCCGACTCCTGGCCACGTAGTTTTACCCGGGCCCGCTCACCATCATGAAGGTCCTTAATGATTTTGAGCAGAGAGTCAGGGACTCAAAAAGCATGAAGAACAACCCAGAGCCCAGGCCTACTGATGGTATCATAGGCCTTGACCAGGTCAATAAAGCAGATGTAGGTCTTGTTGGAATTCCCTACACCTCTGCTGCAGCAGACGGGCATATAAAAATGGCATCTGTGCAGGACTGCCCTTCCCTGAAACCACATTGGGGCCCCGCAAGCCTCTCCTCAGTGTGCCTGCAAAGGCGATGTCGATTAGTCATTGCCAGGACCTTTCCCGGCGCACTGAGGAGTGAGATGCCCCTGTAGTTGTTACAGTCTGTGCGGTCTCCCTTCTTAAACAGGGGGACCACCAGGGCATCCTTCCAATCCTGCGGAACCTGTCTAGTGGTCCAGACTGTTGTTATGATATCATGTAGGGCAGTCTTTGCACAAACGCCACCCTCAGCATTTCGCTTGGAAGATCTCAAACTCTGGATCGTCTTCAGTACTTTCTCCACAGATGGCACCTCAGCCAGCCACTCACAGGGGGTGACTTCTTCCAATATTTGAGGCACGGCAGCCTCAGCAGGGTCATCCCCACTTTGCCCCATGATGTTTTCCAGGCTGAGGGATTTCCCTTCCCCAAGACCTCACATAAATGCTCAGCATATCTGCAAACCTGTTCCTGGGGGTCAGAGATTGGATCACGGTTTTTTCCCCTAATGATGGTGATAGGTGTGGTACTGCAAGTAACTTTTTGATGGAATTAAAGAGTGATCTCCTCAGCAACCCGCGACCACCACCTATCCATGCAGCGACTCATGGCTCTGCAAACCTCCGAGCGAAGGCTGCAGTAAGCCTCCTCATTCTCTGACGTGGGATGCTGTAGATGGTGAGAGTGGGCCTGTCGCTTTTTGTCAGCCAGCCTAAACACCTCTCTCAGCCAGGGTTTCTGGGGAGGTCTGGACCGTGTACCCAAAGCAGCCATTGCAGCTGTATGAGCCACAGTTCTAAACCTCGCCCATTTCCCCTCGGCATCAGGAGGAGTGGGGGACGATGCCAACCCTAGTTGCAAGCGATGATGAAATTCTCACCTGCAACTTTCATCAGCTAGCTGAGACAAGGCCACTGTGGGTTTGAATGGGGTCCTGGGTGTACACCCTCCACCGGAGTGGAAGAATGACAGTTACATCTTATAGATGACAAGCCCATGGTCAGTGGGCAGATCAGCTTTCACGGTAGGTCCTGGTATGAAGGACATGGGCCCGCATCCACTGTTCCGTCACTATATAGTCCAGCAGATGTTCTTGATTTGACCCGGCGTGCATCCATGACGTTGTGCGGATCCACCGATGCTGGAACAGCGTATTGGTAATTACAAGCCCATGGGCTGCACAAAAGTCTAGCAGCCTCCTACCATCATGACCAACTCGGGCATTAAGTCACCCAACACTTTAGCTAGCACCTGTGACAGAAGATCATAGAAGGCATCTGACTCATCGGCCTTGTCTGCATCCCTCCACTGATGTTCATCTTCGGTGGGGGCATAAATAACCACGACCACCACTGCTCGCTTCCGGTTGATGGGAAGGCAAGCCCAAAGTATCCTGGGGCTTACAGCTTCCCACACCTCACCGCCACGCTCCCACGCCCCCTTCATTCTTTTATTCAGAAAAAGAGCCACTCCCTGTTGTTTGGCAGTCTCCTGTCCTGAGTAGAGGACTGTCCACCCCTCACGGTGGCAGGAGCCAGAACCGGTCCACCGAACTTCCTGAATAGCACAGAGATCCAGGCGGTACCGGTTCAGCTCCCGACAGAGTAGTGGCAGACTTTCCTCCGCAGTGAGCGTTTGAATATTCCACGTGGTCACACGCAGTGGCTTTTTGTTGTTTCTGGAAGATCCCCAAGGGCAAGGATTCAGTCTCCTGGCTCCGCCAAATGGGGTTTGGCCAGGAGACGTCATGGACACCTGTCCCCTCGGGGTCTCCGGCACAAGCTTAGTTGGATATAGTTTTCACGTGGTTTAGTGGTAATTTAGTTCAAGGTTACCAGCCCCTCAAACCCGTTCAGAGCCCTCATTTGGCCGCTGTGGTGGCTACAAATACCATGAAAGGAATGGCCAATCGAAATTCCCCCCCCCCCCCCCCCCCCATGGCACTGCTCACCACGGCGTTACCGTCCGGCACCAACGAGCACACAGGTGCTGACTGGGGCGATGACCTGAGCAAGGAAGTCACCCTCCATATGCCACATGTCCTCCTGTATTGACAAGTCCCTATTGAGTTCCGTGCACAGTCAGGCAACTGTCGCTGACAGCAGCTCTTAGTGAAATGTGGTGCAGTACCAGCTGGCACCTTCGCACCCGCACGGTTAGGATATCGTGGTAGAGATATATCAGCGGGAGATGTAAGCGATGAGTCACTGCCCCGATATTCACCTCTTTACCCATTATTCCTGATTGTTAAACGGGTTTTTGGAAACCTAATAATGTTACTCTCCGCATTGGTTTTCCGCCGATCCCAGGCGTAAACAGATTTGTTTGTACAAAAGCGGCAGCGATTTGCACAATAATAGCCTTGCATCTGTGCGTTTGGATGACGATGTTTCATCCAATGTGGGAATTGGGGAGGGTGATTTACATGCGAGTGTAGCTGATGACTGGCCAAATGAGTCATCGCCGAGCTAAATTTGACAAAACAAAGCAGGGAAATAGACCTGGATGGAAAACAAATGTTTGGGCAACGGAGCTATAGGAGCTGCTATGGATTTGCGCCCATTTACACGAGCTCTGCTACTCATTTATACTTGTCAGATGAACTGTAAAAGACGCCACAATGTGGAATGTGAGAAATGCTATACTGGAAATAGTGTTGTGATGTCTTCCCGTGATATTCACAGGATTACCACCCTCGAGATTGACGCTTGTCACGATGTGAGCGGCAATTTCAACAGTAGCTTGGCCAATCCATTGCTGGGCTTCCAACGCCATTACTGTCACTAGGGTTGTTTGGCCATACTTCACCACGCTGGTAAGTGCTGGTTGATGAAGGGGAGGGCCAGGACTGGTTCACTCCCCGCCATTGTCGGCCGTGGCCACGAATTGGGATGCAGGTTGCTAAGTTTGGAGGAAAATTACTTTACAATTGATACTGCCTAATAATATGTTAATATATTTTTTATTCGTTGCTGAATGATACAATTTTTTTTTCACAAACCACATAATACAACTGCCCATTACATTGCACTACTTCTTGTTTCTAAAGCAAGAGGATATTTTTGACTGCTGCCGAAAATTAACAGAGTAAAAAAAAAACCCACGTGCAATTTATACAGAGATTCAATCCTGTCTCCCATCTCCACTTCACCAATTTTGAAGATGACAATATATATTCCCTCCCCCACAACCCCCCAGTCCACGGAGCACTGGAGTTGTGACGGCACTTGAGTTGATCATCTCATTACAATTCATCCCGAGAGTCAGACACGAGATGTTTCTCTGCCCTTTGTGACGCTCGCTGATATATCGAGTACAGCATTGAAGCCACAATATCTGGATGTGGTTCACTGGTCACGACTTGCGTGCAACCAATATTCTTCTTTTTCACAGTGATTGCTGGTACGGTATTCATATATCTAACAATGCTGCCATGGGTCAACCACTCAAACTCTCTGATGCCGTACTACCAGTGCCAGATTGACCTCGTAGCAAAAGTAGCTACATATGCTACGGGCTCCGCACTTTCAAGGGCCCCGTGCTAAATGCTTTCAAGCTATCAATTCCGGTTCAGTGATTCTGCACTTGCTCTATTACTATAGTACTATACCGCCTTCAACTTGTATGAACGACCGGGTGTTTAAGGTTAGCGATTTGTCGTATTATCTGTGTAGCAAATGAAAAAATACAATTTCTTTACTATGCAAGTAAAAAATGTATGTGTTTTAATATTTCTATTTAGGGCCCCTTTATAACATATGCTACAGGCCCTGCACTAGCTTCATCCGGCACTGCGTACTACCTATTCATATTCTTGGTTCTTTCGGTAAAGTCACATAGATAGAAAAATACAAGCACTACCTGATGTAAAGTATTATTCTTGTTATGCTTCAATATTGAAAGAAGATGAAGATAGGGCAGCATTTGATACTGTTCCTTCATAGATCAAAAAACATATCAAATAATAGCATATACTGAACAATAAGGAGGTTGAGCTACGGCGCAGTGGTTAGTGCACTGCACTGTGAACCCCATGACCTGAGTTCTATTTCTGGCCACAGATAATGTCAGTGGCGAGTGATACCTGAAATGGCCCTACATCTACCAACACTGACCAGCATCGCAAAGTGTGGCCACCTCCCCCACGTCGGTGCGGCCTTCATCCAGCAGTGGATTGGCAAAGGACTATGAATTATTATAATTATGAAATCATTAATAGCAGATTTGTTTGTGTCTGGCCATAATCCCTTGTCTTGACGTGCCCTGCCATATCCCACTTTTATTAATACTGCACAGTAGGCTGGATTCGTGTGTAGGAAGTGATCTTTTTCATTTAAACTTCAAAAGCATATTTGACACATGGTCGTGCTATTACAAATTATTAAGACATCACCAAATCAAGACTCGAGCCAAACCTTTGAACTCGACTCCTACAAAACATTGCCAATAAAGACCATGAAACCAAAGTGTGACTCAGCCCTCGTGTGTGAATTATTGAAGACACTGCCCTGTCTACAGCAAGCTCGTTCCATGCAAGTCGAACCCCCCCCCCCACCCCACTCTTGCTCTGCTCAAATAACAAGGGCAGGATTTTCTAGATGTTTAATACAAGAGTTATTTTGTGTGTTGTGGAGTAAACAATTAATTATTTAATGATAATGTACAGCCCTTCATCATTGCACTGCTGGATGAGGGCCACACCGCGACAATGTCGTTGACGGCGATTGTTTGACAATCTGTCACCACCGTGATCAGTGCCCGTTGGTGAAAGAGGGAGGGTGGCCTGCATAGGTTCAGATATCACTCGACGGTGATATAGCCGTGGCTGCGAATCAAATTCAGGTCGCTGGGTTTATTGTGGCAGTAGCACGTGTTGACTGCTAAGAACCGCAATGTGCTCAGGCAGGAGACATCGCGAGAATGTTTTCATGGCCACTTGTCGCGACTAACAACAGAGTGGCATCCAAACGAGGGAACATGCACAGGAGAATGTGTATTGTGGAGATGAAGCGATGAGATTGTGTCGTGTGCAGGAGCTAGATGATGATGTGTTGCAGTATGAGATCATGAGGGGGAGATGGCAACAAATTTGTGATGGCCTTCATCCAGCAGTGGATAGATGGTGGCTGTTGTTGATGATCTTCTTTTTCTCAAAGTGGACAAGGCGAATGCTAACGTCGCGCAGGTTAGAACTAGGATTGCCACCTTTCCTAGTTTTTTTCAGGATCTTTCAAATGTGTTGGTAGCTGTCTTAATGAAATCAGTACGTCTTCCCCAGGACATTAACGTTTCCTTTTTTTGTAATTTGGCCAATATAAATCACTCAAGACAATGCAGTTTGCACGTAGTTCTTCTCTCCTTTTCCTATTACCGCGAGATGTTTTCTTGTCCAGTTTTCTCTCTCCCTCAGAAGTGGTAACCTAGTTGGAGGTTGTGCAGCCAACCGCGTCCGCACACCCATCGTCGAACAACAATCTCCCCACTGCTGAGCAGCAGTAGCGACACTTTATTTCCCGCTGCCAGTGCAGGCAACTATACTGCTATTTTGGATAAATTGAAGGCAATTTTTTTTAATTTAGCATCCCCTGTACTGATCTACTGGACTGCAGGAAAACACACTCGGCAATAACGAATGCTTTGTATTAGAACGGAAGGCACCGGAGATTTGTAAATTCATCTTGTGATATTATTGCGGTACTTTGTCAAGATTATCTTACGAGAAGGTTCTGTTTGGGCCATTTGGTCAATTCGTATGATACCTGGCAGAAACCCATGGGTGTGAGCAGGGTTGAATTGCTCTGCCAGACTATGTGCACGACCCAGGTGCCACGGGTCGACTGACACACAAACACACTCAGACGAAGACCCCCATTTAGCCTTCACGTGCTTTTGGGGCAAGTGCTGTTCCCGAGCCACATAAATGGGGGCCGGCATGGCACAGGAGGAGGTGTGTGGGTAGCACCAGGCCCGGCCGCCTTTGTCTCCCGAAGTCACAGGGAGCAGCACCCAGGCCCCTGCAGACCGCCGTGGTCGTGGTGGTGAGGACTGACGCGTTGCTCATGCTCGTGTGAGGTGCACGGAGAGTCTGTGGCGGAGTGCTTGAGCATACCGAGAGAGCCACGGCAGAGGGACTACGACGCCATAGCAGAGGTGACGGTGGCGAAGGAGGGCTGGCTCTACAAGCGTGCTGCAAGCATATGACTTGGGCGATGAGAAATGAGGCGCACAGGCCGACAAGACGGAACTGCAGACCACGCTCCGCTTGCTGTTCCTCCAAGCTCGAGGATATGAGCACATGCAACGACTTGATCGGCAAGCACGGAGCCGCCCTCCAGCGCTCGCTTAAGGACCTGGAAACCCTTAAGCTGCCGCTCAGGTGCAGCGACAAGCTAAAGGCCGTCAATGAGCGCGCCACCCTCTTCCACTTCACCTCCAATGCTATGATCAATAGTGATCTCTTGCTCTGATGTCACATTGAGGGCGGTGCTCATCTCCAAAAACTCAAGCACACGGGCGAGAAGCCGTGCATGTGTGACGAGACGTTTCTCGCGCTCGGCCTACAAGTATTTTCTTTCGCTTGTGTGTTAAACTGTGTGTACCCTTGACATTTTAAAGATGGCAATGCTCCTGCTGTGTATCCTACTGCTGTCTCTCCCGGCCATATCTAGGGCCACACTCAACTCTACTACCGGCAACCCTTGTTACTTCTCGTCCATACTTGTTGCCCAATATGCCACTACACCTGCTAATGAAACAGCTTATAGACACTTCTACACTCCATCATTGTATCCTTTTAAACCCTATCTCTGTCCCATTACTTCACCAGCACTCCTTCCAAACTTCATTCTGCTCTTTCAAATATCGCCATCTGCGAGCTGCTGTTATTCATCCTTTCACAGAAAATACCTGTGCACATTATTCATTCTACTTTTCTTATTTCTGGGAGGTATTGAGCTTCATCCTGGTCCAAATGTAAAGAACTCGTATAATTCTGTAGATTTTTCTGGCCAAAAGGTGTTGGTGTTCTACATGCCAACATCAGAGGGCTTGTTATTAAATTAAGTCAACTAAAACTAGAAGTGGCAAACCTGTATCCGGACATTTTTTGCCTAACAGAAACATTTCTCACTCTGGCCGTCAATGACTTGCAGATTACGATTGACAACTACAACCTTTTTCGGCTTGACCGAGGGTCTAAAGGAGGTGGAATTGTCATCTATGTTCGTAATGCTATTGCATGTTCACCAGCTCACTCCTTGTTAAAAACATTTGCTTTGAAGGTCTGGCTCTCAGAATAACTCTCCCAAATAATCAACCAATATTGGTAGTGTGCTGCTATAGACCGCCGAATGGTAAGGATGTTGAAGCTGCGCTCTGCACTGAGATAGCTTCTTGGGGGCCTCCCTAAAGGTGAAATAGTTTTAGTGGGTGATCTAAATTGGAATTGGCTAAACCCGCCGGCCGTGGCCACAAATTATTCAGATGAATTTAACCTATTTCAATTAATAAATGTCCCCACAAGACCCAACCTAAAAAATCCGGGACAGTCATCTCTGCTTGACGTCCTATTGACAAATTGCCCCTCACAATTTCACACTGACTGGTGTTCTCGGTAATAACCTTAGTGATCACTCCTTCATATTTGGGGTGAGATCATCAGCCAGACCCAAAACCCCCCCTAAATTGGTTGAGAAGCACTCCATGAGACACTACAGCATACAGGCATTTACTAGTGATGTGCTTCACTCGGATATTGACAAGGTCTGTGATATCCCCAACCTGACTACGGCTTGGGAGACCTTCAGGTGCACGTTTCTCCAAATTCTTAACTAACATGCTCCGTTGATTAGATTTAAAATTAAAAGCAACCGCCCACCATGGTTTGATCCTTTGATTACTAAGCTCATGAAAACTAGGGACAAGGCTTGGACATGTGCTCAGAAAAGTAATTTGGTCCATGACTGGCTAGAATACAGGATTTTAAGGAATAGATGCGTAAAAAAATACGGCATGCAAAAAATGCTTACTTTTCCTCCACTCTCCTGGAATCACATGGCAATGCCAGGATCTCCTGGAAAACAATAAAAAGTATCGAAAAGGCATCCAACACAGATGATCTGCCCGTTGCGTTTAACCGAAATGGGGACTATTTTTCAGAGCCCCAAAAAACAGTCGACAATTTTAAACTTCATTTTTCTGAAGCTGATGAACTTTTTGATAATTTATTGGGAGTCACCCCTGCTCATGCAATTTCCTACACCCCTGTCCAAACATTAAACGAATTTAGTTTCCAGCCTATCCACGAAAGTAATGTTCTAAAACAACTGTCCTACCTCAAAGGGTCCTCCTCTACCGGAGCGGATAGTATTCCCGTCTTTGCTCTGCTAACTGTTGGTCACCTAATATTCAGTAGTGTGCTGATCTTTAAAGGTGTATTGACAAATTTTTATTCTGCTACTGATACTCCTGCTGTTATCGAGTGACTTATGCAACCAACTATGGCTGCAAAGTTTGGTCGTACATGTTATGAATATCGTTTATTGTTAAATTTCAATCACAGTTCCTATGATCACTGTTACATTGTTTTTATAGCTTTATTTTGGTGATTTTGAAAACGTTTTGGTTTAGCCATGTTTGTTTGTTGTAGTATAGAGTTAGCCTGATAACTTGAATCTACATTGTTTTATGGTTGTTATTGTTTGACTTGCATCCAACTGGGATTTTTGCACACAGCGTTGAAATACGGTGTTTTTTTCTGGAAGACTTTGCTGTTTTTTCCTGGATTTTTCTGTTGCGTGTAGTCACTTTAAGATGTATCTTTTTCATGTTTTTCTTTTGTCGTGGTTGCACCCGAGTCAAGAGCCGCATGGCTCACAGGGTTAAACCTAATAAATGAAACTGACACTAATGCTGCTAGGTTGGCGCGGAGTAGGGCCACTCCTATCACGAGAGCACGAGCTGCTTCTATCCATAATAATGTTACATAATTCTATATTATTATATTCCTATCAGGTCATCTGGTGTCCCTACGCACTTTTCTCTGTCGTTTTTTTCACACCTCCCACAGACACCACCATCACGGTCTCAGGTGGATGTGGGGTGCTGACATTATGGTTGAACTTAAGCTCACATTTCTGCAGAGATTGGTCGGCAAACTCCTGTCCTGTATTGTATTCCGCAGGCCTCTGCAGCCACCCGACTCTAAAAGTGGCTGATTATAATGTATTCATGTTCTACCATGGCAGGTTTAAGAACTTGAATGACATTTCTACTGATAGTTCTGCAAAGCATAACATTACTTATTTTTTCAATCAGTTGAAGGTTAGAATGTTTAGGCCTTCTGAAACCAAAGTCTTTTACCAAATGTAAGTGAAATGTAAATGTCATTCCCTTTTGAGATGGGATGCTGTCGTGATGAAATAGTTAGCACACTGCACTTTGCAATTCAGAGGTCGCCATCTTGTTTCAATTTCCTGGCACAGCAATCGAAAAAATGGGCAAAATTATGAAATCCCCTCCCCCCACCTCCTGTCCACCCAGACCCAGAAGTATATGTCGATCAGCGGGGTCACGTGTGGTGGGGTAAAGTGTAGGTACTCCCAACTCTTCCAACACATATTCTTGAGTCTTTCGGTAAAGTCACGTAGATGGGTTCAAAGAAAACTACGACGACGTTTCGATCGCAACACAAGCCATTGCTTGTCGTAGTGTTTAATTTTCTTTGAACCTATCTACGTGACTTTACCTAAAGACCCAAGAATATGAATTCCTGCAGTCACGAAAGCTGTAAAGTCAAGATCTTCCAACACTTCTGGCCAGTGTGGAAGAGGAGACCAATATACGCTCTAGAAAGGGCTCACTAAAGCTTCCTCTGGTAGAGTCCCTTCTGCCAACAGTGGCATGAGCAAGCCATTGCAGGACTGCGCCTTTACCTTTTAATATTCTTAGGAATGTAATTATTCATTCCCTCAGCGATTCGACTGAATTGTCACTATTCAGGATTTAAGATTTGATTCAAGTATGAGTTGTTTTTTGTCTTGCTTTCACCATCACGTTTATATTGGGTTTATTTTTCCTCATTTATTCAGTTTCGTTGGCTCCGTGAGTCTAAATTCATTCCATAAATCTTAAATAATCATTTTAAAATGATGAATCACTGCATAGTCCCCGTCTACTTGTGTCCATTGCTTTCAAGATGGGGGTGAGTGTATCAGCAAGCAGGTCGCTGTGCATTTTGAGTGTATTCCCCTTTTATGCATTGGTTTTATTCGTGCATTCTAACTTCTTGCTATGAGCAAAACAATGTTCAGTAAGAAATTTGGCCACACTTCTCAAGTTTGATTCTCCAGAAAATGCATTTGAGACTCGGTCTAACCTCATCTAGGCAAATTAAATATTCTGATCAATATTCTCATCATGATCATCCATGACTATGCACTTGCCGAATGAAAGTCTCCCCTATCTGGTCCCGCAGCACAATCAATCAATCAAGCATCTGCATAAGAGCTGATTATTTGATCAATCTCTGCAGTGGATGTAATCTCAGGGTGTTTTCCTTCCTGTTGTTAGTCTCGACCACTGGCCATCCATACCCCTTTCTAGTGACTTGTCCTGCCCAAGCCCACTTACTTTTCTACACAGTGCATGCGATCATGAACATAGCCACTGTTAAAATAAATGAGTAAAATGTCAGTTTAACTTCGGGAAATTTGGCTTCTCTACTTTGTCATTTTAAATTCATAAATATAAAAGAGGGACATAAATTCAAGTCCTGTCACATGATTCATATTTTAATGCGGCACCCTAGGTTGACTTATAAATAAAATATTAAGACCTTTAATAGGCCTATCAGGGGTTCTAAGGTGACTCGGATGTCATTGCGACTTTGAGCCTTTCAGTCCGTCAATTGCCATTATTTCGTCAAAGCTCGGAGCACATTTGCAAGGAAGACCGAGGAGAAAAATTTAACTGGACAGGTGCAAGCAAAACCCAGGTCAAGACAAAAGTTAAAACCTGTAATTATATAAGCCAACATGCAAAGCAAAAAAAACCTCCATCACTCTACCATTATCGGAAAAAGCCATGATCTATTCGCTGTTGGACGAAGGCCTGCCCAAGCCGTCACTATCTCTTAGGGTCTTCCGATGCAGAAGGCTGTAACCACTGCATAATCCCCGCGGTGGTTGCCCTGTCAGCAGTGTCCTTGTGCTACCACACTGTCGTTCGTCTCGACCATCAGCCGTCATCCCCGAGTAATGCTTTGTAGGACTGTCAACAGTTGTGCTGTGGAGAGACTGGAGGCCTCCATCGGAATGTGAGTTTTGAGCCACCCAATGCTCATGAAGCGTGGGTAGCCTCGGGCTTTTGTGATGGACAACATACGAACGCTCCGATTTTTTGTTGAGAGGTTCAAATTTAGCTTAAATGGAGAATGCTCTTTACATAGCCTGTATGGTTGGCTGCAATAATATGTAATATAGCAATGATACAAAATCACTGCTCGATAAGGGCCATGTGGGTTGTTTGACCATACTTCACCACGCTGGTCAATGCGGGTTGGTGAAGGAGAGGGACAGGACCGGCTCACTCCCCTCTATTGTCGGCCGTGGCCAACATCAGTGGTGATATTGATGTCGGCCGTGGCCAGGAAACAAACTCAGGTTACCGCTCCACCCAATCATAATATCGCCCTCTAAAATAATTAAATTCATAAATGCCAATGAGTGGTTAAATGTGTGTTTCGGATGGTAGAGATAATAGATAAGGCACAGCTGCAATGTTTTTTCTGTGCGAGTGAGATATCTTTCTTAAAATAAATCGTCAATCGCATTTAATGTTGAAATTATTTTAGACGTTAATATTGGAACCTATGATAAAGTCACCAAATCACGCGGCATGCGCTTGATATTATCATATCTCAGAAGCAAAGAGGGGTCGAGCCTGGATGGTGCTTGCGTGGGTGACCATCATCAGTAACAGGTGTGATAGGCTGTGCGGCTGCGTGGTGGGCAGCAGTGGGCTTGCTATATCCTCCATCATCTTTGCTTCCTGCTTTTACCAACGTGGTGAGGTATGTTCAAATAACCCCCTGCGGAGAGACACTCATCCAGTAGTGGATTAACAAATTGGGATGAACACGTACATGTACAGTACATCTGAACCTGAGCAGCTGCAAATATTCATGGTCTACAACCAACCTCACGTTACGCATTCCGTCTTTGTCACAAGAAATAAACACCAATGCAGTTTCACTTTTGGAGCGGTCATTATGATAGTGGAAATGAGTGTGCATGTTAAAATACATTCTGCTGTGATAAGACTTGGAGTGATATTGTGCGCACACAATTGGAAAGGAGCACACACAATCGCCCCGTTAAATAAAAATGGAAAGAAAATATCAATTTACCAGAGAAAGATTGTAATTTTGGACGCACGCTGCCGCCAGTGTGCAAATGACTGGCCACGGTTTTCCTTCATAACGTTACGACAGGCAAATTGATTTGGAGCCTACGCTTGCCGTGCTCTCTCGAACACCATACGGATCAACTGTCAAATCTCGCAGTGGCACTTGAAGCCATTTCTGAGCGGTTGGGAGACCTCGGCGAGGGAGTGATGCCACTGTGATGGAAAGGCTCCGTGGGGAGCATTGTGCTTGCCACTCCTTGTTGCATCTACCCGTGTGCTTCTGGACACAGTGAAACCCTCCGTGACGTGATGACAGGCCACGGTGAAATCCTCATTCCTTCTATTTGGTCACTTTCACTCTCTTTCAAAAGCCATTTCCACCGTTGTATGGATTCGTTGTCCAATTAGATTATTCCGCTTCTGTGTCTTAGAAGATGGACTTTTCCACTATCGGACAAAAAGTTCAAGTTCAGCCCTCCAATTGCTTTGTTCATGTTTTTGCTTGCGGAAGTGCCTCCATTACAGGGGCGCTCTTCAAGAGGGTATTTTGGCCTACTCTTCCACGTTGGCCAGATGGGAGTGCCCACACGCAATCTGCTGGTATGGCAGGGGCTGGAGCGTGAGGCGGGTAGGCCATGACTGCTTGCTGCTGTCGCTAGGCATGGCTGGGAATTGACCTCAGGTGGCTTTGGAATTGAACTTGGTGCATTAATCACTTTGCCACCCGTGTAGCACTTTCTGTAGTTACTTTCATCGGTTGTTATAATGACTGTGTCATCAGTAATACACGAGTGGATGCATGTTTTCAGAAAATGTTTTATAATCTTGGTGTGAAGAGGCTTGCCTGACTCTTATGATGTGTGTACTGTATTGTTAAAACTTGATTTGGAGCTTTCGTGACTGCAGCAATTACTCTTTGGTTCTTTCGGTAAAGTCACGTAGAAAGAAAAAATACATTAAATAATAGCATACGACGTTTCGATTGCAACACAAGCAATTATCATCAGGTACAAATGAAAGAGAAAACAAGCCTAGTAAACTTAGAAATATAATGCAATACAACACAGAGAGTCGGCTAACATAACATTCAACACCCTACCTGGTTGATTACGTTCTCCCAAAGATTGTTAAATTTGCGAGAGAGACAAAACACAGACAAACTAGTGTAGATACTTTTTGGTTCTTTCGGAAAAAGTCACGTAGGTATAAAATAAAATAAATCACGACGTTTCGGACGCTTGTGTTGCGCCCGAAACGTCGTGATTTATTTTATTTTCTACCTACGTGACTTTACCGAAAGAACCAAAGAGTATGGATTTCTGCAGTCGCAAAAAGCTTTAAATCAAGATTTAATTAGTGTAGCTCTTCCATCTTTAAATTTGTTCTCAATCATTTATGTGATTGGACAACTGTATTCATTTCCACTCGGTCAAATTTCTTTTCATCGGCTATAAATGGCATAATAGTGTTTGATATTAATTTTCCTTTTCAAGGATCTTATCTCCAGATTAATAAAAAAAACCCGAAGCAATTGTTCCTCTGTAACTATGGTAACCCGTGTCTCCCTTGCAAAAAAGATCATGCACACCAGCAGGCTGATTAAATATGGGACACAAAGCGGAGACATCGTATTCACTGTTAAGATCATTGATTGGGCTTCATATGACGACCGACAGTTGACATTGACAACAAAGTAGCAGCCAAAGGTGGGAACGCCCAAGAGGACGTCCACCTTGGAGATGGAGCAATGACGCTAGCTCACGCAACACCTTGCCGATGTCGTCGAGGAGCATAAACCATCGCGCGACCTGCGGTGAACCTCGCAGAAGCTTTTGGCGAACCATCGAACAAAGACGGTCACTGCATCTCACGCTTTCAGATGCGCTGGTGCGGGCGTCTGGAACGCTCTTCCTTCCGATATTAGGAAGCCACTGGAGCTATGCACTTTTAAATCATCTCGGTTGAAAACTATATTCTTTAGAGCTTATTTTTGTGTTTAGTTTGTTGTCTTCCCACCGCACCTCCGATTAGCACGGTTGGTTACGTACGGTGCGAAAGACGTTAAACATATATACATACAGTCAAACCTCGGTATACGACCGCTTTGGTATACGTCGTGTTTTGACGAGAGAGAAAAATGTCTTGGGATACGACGTCTTGCTTGGGATACGACGAGCCTGCTAGAACTTGTATGGGTCGGGATGAGTCACCGCGTACCCGCGTCTACCCTGATCTTGACTGAAACAAAGTGCCGCTCCTCAGTCTGCCTGTTCAGTAGATCTCGTTCAGTGCACAACCCTTGCTATAACTCTCTGTAAATTTTCACGTGTTTTTTGTCATTTTAACGTGAACTTTTTGCGAATTAATTCAACTCCTCTCAGCAAGGTAAAGTGATGTTAAATAAAAAAAAATATTTAAATTTATTTTAATTTATGTATGCATTTTAGTAATAAGTAGTGTCTAAATTATTTTATACAACCCCATCAATGTATAATACGCCATATAAAATATAATTTCTTATACTCTGGAATGGATTATTTCCTTTCCCTTTATTTCTTATGGGGAAAATTCGTTTGGTATACGTCATTTTCGGTATAAGTCGTCCTACCTTCTGGAACGAATTAACGACGCATACTGAGGTACCACTGTACATACTTCACCATGCTGGTCAATGTGGGTTGGTGAAGGGAAGACCCAGGACCACTTATTCTCTGTCCCCTCCCTCTCTCCGCCCCCGCCCCCTCTCTATATTTAAGGGACCGTCACAGAAACGACCCCTCTCTTTGTGTCGATATGTTCTCTCTCTGTGTGTCCTTGTGATGTCTGTCTGCTTGTATGTCTGTCTATAGTTTTCTAGTTAGATTTTTGTTGCTATTTCTTTCATGCCTGATGATGATTGCTTGTGTTGCAATCGAAACGTCGTAATATGCTATTATTTAATTCATTATTTTATATTTAGACGTGACTTAACCAAAAGAACCAAAGAATAATTCCTGCAGTCACGAAAGCTCCAAAATTAAGATTGACCCAGGACCACTTTAGATATAATTTTCCACCAAGTCGTTTGTATTGGGTTAAGCGGTGTACCATCACTTCCCACCCCACCCCCCAGGTATCTAAATATCTGCTCCCCTTTGCTTCACAATGTTAAGTGCTATATCTAATGCATGTTATTCACAGGGTTTGAAAGATTCTGCAAAATGTTGGCCACAGTAGTAGACACCTGTAATCTAGCGCCTAGGGGTCGGCGACCCACGCAGAGGTCACCGCGTACGTGAGGCACCTACCCCAAGGGGCTATGTTAGTGCTCAGGAGATGGAAGTACAGCAAGTAGATTGCCCTGTCTCTATGAATTATTTTTAGCATCGCCCCTTCCTGTGTGTCAGTTGTCTCTGGACACTCCAGTTTCCTGCTGCACACGAATGAGCATGTTACACCGTATACCAAATTAGCTGCACAGAATAGATGCGAATTCGAGTCTTTGGACTCGTCTTGAGGCATTACTGATTATAGAGGTATTGAAACAAGTTGAAAAACAGTTGTGCATGTGCATGCATTATGTGATGCTCTCCAAAGTACATTGTCATTGGAAGTATTTAATTAGTGGTATGGCAGGCGACAGGTATCTGTCAGGATAAAATGCGCTTGTATTCTGGAAAATAGTCCTTTTCACTCTGATTTGTTTCTTCAAGTTTTGCACAACCCTAATGATTAATTTGACTGGTTTTCTGTATGGTAACTCCCAAGTCGGTATGGAATGTTTTACCAAAGCTCCGTTCATTTTGGATTATCTTTACAATTTGCATAGTTCTTCCCCGTTACAGACAAATGGACAGGACTAATGCATTAGCAGTCGAGTTGGAAAACACAAATCGAATGTGACAGCTTCATGACATCACTTAATGGCGGAATAAAAACACCAGAAGATTAACATTTAGGCCAAGTTGGCACTGTCCTTGGCTGGTGGGTGTGTGTGACTGGCCAGCTTGTGTTTGCGTTTTGCCCCTTGCTCTAATCTGCTTAGCGCACAACCACAACTGCTGATGTCTCTCCCTGCAGATGCTGATTATGACGGATTTGGCCAGAGATGACGGATGTTGAGCCAGCGTCTCTGTCGGATTTCGCGGCATCGGGCAGGTCGGGGCGGCGTAACGCCCTGCCGGACATCCTGGGCTCCCCATCCGGTGCCTCCCCTGGGGAGCTGCCACTCAAACTCGCCGAGCTCACCGTGACCGGTGCGCCAAGCCGGCTACACGGCCACATAGCCACTACAACACCCAGTCGTACTCGATCGAGCAGCCTTACACAGCCATGCAGCCACACAGTCAATGAACCATAAAGACACCCACTGAAACAGCCACACCGATACCCACTCACCTGGTCAAGTAATGTACACGCCCAACTACCCATACACCTTGCCACCTAGCAACCCAGCTATCAACTAAACCGCAGAGCCAGAGCAGGCATACAGTCAACAAGCCACACATATACACAGGCAGCCAATCATACAGGCAACCAGCCAACCAATGGCATAACCACTCTGCCACCCACAACTTCTGCCATCCAGCCACCCAGCCGCTGAGCCATCCTGCTGTCCATCAACCCATCCTCCCAGCCACCAAGCGAGTCAGAGAAAATACATCCAAACGTGCCAGACATTTTACTCCATAGCCAGTCACTTAGCCCGTCTGCCACCTGTACATTCTGTCACCCAGCAACATAGCTGCTTTTGACTCCCCACCTAGACACCCATGAGTACGACACCCTGAATGCCAAGTAGGTTTTCGCAGGCGTGTGGAATTCGAGCCCATTTCTCATATCTGCCTCTGACAGAACTGGATTAAGGATCCCTTGAGCTCCCAAGACCGGTACGAGTTGAAGGTCTATGGCAATCAAATGTTTGTCTTGGACCTGCTGTTTGCAGCAACAGTGGATTTAAGAGGATTGGCAAGGGTTCGTTGTGAATTGTCACATGCGCTGAAAATTCAGCAGTTATTCAATTAATAAGATGTGATTTTTAAGCCATGATACTGCATTATATAATTCACATGATTTAAAATTCAACAAGCATGGATGTAAGGGCAGCGAATTATCTGCAAGAGTAACTAAAGCAAATAAGTTGTTCGTCTATTTGCGCTGAGTTTTTACTAAAAGCCCTCAGTATTCTGGGAACTCTGGTTTCCCCCCTATTACACTGACAGATATTATTATGATCTCTAATTGCGGGCGCTACGGTGGTGAGATATTAACTCCCTCACCTGGTATGCAGGAGGTCCTGGGTCTAATCCCGACCCTAACACCTGTATATTTGGAGTTTACATGTTCTCGTTGTGGTCACGTGGATTTTTCTCCGGGTCCTCCGGTTTTTCCCTCCACATTTTCCCTCCACATTTATAAACGCGCGTTTTGAGTATTTGGATGGGATAAATGTCCATGTGATTAGTCACTTCGTTGAGCTATTCAATTGAAGCATTGCGCATATTCCAGGATTCATGTATTACATCGTAATGAAATAACATCCAAATTTGTAGCTTGTAATGTTGTCTTGTAGTTTGATTCATGACAGCATTACATTCTCATCGACTAATTGTATCATTTCACAGATATAAATATCAATTACCCAATTTATGTAATTATACTCCAATAGGTACGTTTGTTTTCTATGGACTGTAATTAAACTTAATTGCAATCAAGGGCATTATACCCCTGTGGAGTATTGTTCTTTGATTGCAATCATGTTTGCTCGTTTGACCACATTTATGGAAAGTCTGTTACGTAAGCAATGTATGCAGGCTACTTAGTGGATATTCGTTTGCTTTTAAATTGTCCTCCGTACTTTTTATGAATAGTTATTATTATTATTTACAATCCTTTACAAACCAACGGCTGAATGGAAACCTCTCCGCACCGTGTCGGACGTGCGGATTGTTTGACCATACTTCACCTGGCTGGTCATCGGGGGTCGATGGAGAAGGACCCAGGACCATTTCGATTTAAAGCTTTCGTGACTGCAGGGATTCATCTTCTTGGTTCTTTCGGTAAAGTCACGTAGAATGGAAATAATAAAATAATAAAAATAAAACATAATAAAATAATTCTCACGACGTTTCGGCCACAACGCAAGCAGCCGTCCTCAGGTGAAGAACAGGTCTGTCGGAAAGACAGATTCAGACTCTGTCTTCTCGTCAGACCTGTTCTTCACCTGAGGACGGCTGCTGGCGTTGTGGCCGAAACGTCGTGAGAATTATTTTATTATGTTTTATTTTTATTATTTTATTATTTCCATTCTACGTGACTTTACCGAAAGAACCAATAAGATGACCCAGGACCAGTTTATATATCACTCGCCAGTAAAGTTAGCCGTGGCTGCAAATCGAACTGAGGTTGGCAGGTTTCGTCGCGCAGTGTGCTCACCAATGCAACGCTCCTCCACCCCAATTCTCTGACAGGAATGCACTTTTAAATTACCATAATTATGGACATAATGGAAGCCTCTAATGGGTATTTGGCATGCCCTGTCATACCATTGTCGAAGCAGTACTATTTATGACTTATCAATCATCAACTTCCCTTTCCTTGTTCTCATGCTGCCATTGTTAAGACATTCAATCATGTTTGCGTTATATTCTTGATGTTTCTTATTCATTTCTAATTGGATTTCAGAGCTCTGCACATTCTGTCTTTGGTATGTTTTCTTTTCATGTCACCCATATCCTTCCAACGTGCTTTTATAATTGAACTAACACATGCTCTTTTACTTTCTCCTCACTTTGAGATAACTCCTTTACAAACTTAATGTATTCATTATTTAAATTTGTGACATAAATTTAATATTTTTGCTTCTCTAGAGATATGAATCAGTCTAAATTATATTTCCCTCTAAACAAAATTCTACATGTTTACCATCTTTTATTTGGCTGTTATTAACTTTATCCTCTCTTCGTTAATATTAAAGTGTAAGTTCCATTACCCTGTTCATCACGCGACAGTCACGCTGATATTGTTCACTTGTAGAACTGGTGTTTTTACAAATTGGTTGTTAAACCAATTGTAATATACCTACTTTTTGCACAATCATTGGTGACCAGGCTGAGACCATCCACTCCCTACACTCAAGAACTCAGTTTAGTCACGGTTGGCTACCCAGATTTGGACCCAGAATCTGTGGAGCCTGCTCTGCGATCTGACCTCTGACTCACCCGGTCACCTTCAGAGTACGGGTGTGTCTCGCTTCAGGAGACATGTCCAAAAGTGTGTGTGGGAAAATGCACCCTCTATTGTGCAAAGACAAAACAACCAATTGAAGACTTTTTCTGGAGAAGTCCTGTAAAAAATATCTTCAGCATCCTTTCTCCAAAACATGGGGTGCACCTTTCTGTGAGATTTCCGCATTGATTCTTCACGTCATGACGTGGTGACGAGGCACTGCTTCAGTCAGATATTCTTTTTTACAACTGATTAAAAACATTTACAAAGCACAGTTGTATACCGTGGCTCTAAATTTCATGCAGATTCAACAAGTCCTTTCAAGAATAAAATGTGTGCGCAGCGTAGTAACCCCGACTCTTGTTTCTTCAAAGCAGAAGGTGCGTCGCAGGAGGCCCAGACGCCAACCCTGGAGGATCCTGTGGTGGGCGGCGATGGAAATGGAGGCGACAAGGAGTGAGGACGACTGCCTGTACACAGCCACGCCAACCTGAGCACGGCCGAGCCTGCGACGCCCCGAACGACCAGGATGGAACGCAATCAAACCTGACCCGCTCGCTTTGGTTCCTTTTTCTCCTCGTCGTAGCGTAGGCTTCGTGATTGTACCAACTGTGTGAGGAGGGGAAAGTTAATGTCCTCCAAATGAGGAGGTGGCTCTATAGCTTGAGACACCGGGCAGTTTGACCGCTACGGTCTTCGGAAAACATCGTGCCGAATGTAAAGCGTCGGGAGTCGAGCGGAAGGCACAGCGATTCCCGATGCCTCCGCTGATAATACATCGCAGGCAGTGCTTACATTCTGACGGCATCATCAGTGTGTGTACATTGCATAAGGAAAATATTTTATACATTTTGAATTGAACGTTAGGTTTTTAAGGTAAAATATATTAAACAATTTACGAGAAGAAGACATTTTTTTTTCTTGGGACTATTTAGGGTATTATCACTGTGTGTTGGAAGTAGGGTTGTACAGGTGATTTTGATGGCAACCAATGCACTGTACAACCAATGCACTGTACAACCAGTGCAGGTGGTGGAATCAAACGCTTCGTTGAGTTTCCTCGGAGAGAGAGCAAAGAGAGGAGGCTAGAATTCACTAAAAATGTAAAAAAAAAAACCTGGATTTTCACAAACGTTTGTTGCATAATAATAGATGTGTTGTTTTTTCCCCATTGTAATTTTCGAACAGTCGTGGCAAATACATAACGGGCAATGACACCAGCTTAAGGAAGTATGTGTATAGTTATAGTGTGCGTGCAGAACACTTTCTAACGTGGAGGGAATTCTACCCCTGAGAGTGTTACGTGATATCTGGATTAAAGAGCATAGTGATGAGCCTCATGATGATCCTGGTATTGTGCCTGCAATTACCGCGTAGCGCTTTGGACCTTGGCTTCTTAACCTTTTGACTTACCCCAAAATTTCAAGCATTGCCAGCAATTACAAACAAATTTAGTTCTAAAACCAGTGTAAACATTTGCTCACATTACAATCCACAAGCACCAAAACTGAAATCAAAGAGATTTACTTCAACTAAGTTAAAGTAATAATCATAATGCAGAGTCTTAAGCAACTCATTCTTGAAAATCCAGCGAATGACTTTTACCATTCCAACAATTATGTTGCCGTTTGAACTACTATACTACTCTACCAGATGTAAATGAGGCAGATAAGCGTGATTATGTGTTTGTTCAGATAATTGTGGGTTTGTGAAAGAAAGGTCACAAGTGTCGTCATGTTCACCCGGAAGTGTGATTTTTTAAAAGTTTTAAATCAGCTGTATAATAATCATCCCAAAGTGTGTAAAGGCAAATGCAAACTGTTTGAGTATAACTGTCCATGTGCATATAAACTGTGACGCTTAGTAGTACAACAGCCACAAGTGTCCATCATTGAAGCATAGATTTGAATAAGCACAACTCATTATCATCGGCATACATGGAGTCAAGCGTGCGCCGTTCCCGTTTTCCCAAAACACTGTTGTGCTTGCTGATTTTAGTGACAAGAGATCAAACGGCAGCAACCAAATCTGCGATGCACAGTGTGGAATTGACATTTAACGATGCAGTGGATACATTTTTCACAAAGAGAGAAAGTTTCCAAACATTGAAGCCCCTTCAACTCCACTGTGGCCGCAATGCCTCGTTAATAAAGGGACATAAAATCATGTAATGCTATTAATTTGTCATCATTTTGGTGTAATCATTCACTAAGAAGAGCACTGCTATTTGTGGAAAACCAAATTTTGGTGAACATGGAGACTGTCCTTATTACTCAATTACATATGTATGCACAGCAGGAATCTTACTTATCTGTGGTGATGTGAGTGATGAACGTCACAAAAATTCCATTATCTGCAATGTTATCTGTGAAATGACTCCCATTTATCCGCGAAAGGAAATAAATCGTGTGTAGAATTCGTGGATAATAGGATGAATTGCCACGCTACACTTATTCATACAATGTGCAAATAGGAAGCTTTTCATTGGAGGATGGTGGCAGGTGAGAATGAAGATATTAGGAAGAATAGGGGGAATTAATTTGTTGGTATTTTAGTGCAGACCCTATAGGTCTTGCGTATAATTCGAGTTGCAGATAATAATAGGGCTGTGGATAAGTGGTATTTGAAGTTGTGTAAATACTAAGATGCAACTATATGAGTCGTTTGTAGCCATGTTAGCAGATGTATTGGTATAGTACTGTGTCTACATAACATAAACCAGTGATACAAGTTATACACAAATCATCACCATTTTTTTAGAAAAGACATGCAACACTTTTTTCTTCTAAACTTGTCTTGCATATTTGACAAAATTGTGATGTTGGTGTAGAGTTTTGTTTTAAATACTGCTATAAGCTATATGCTTAATCTTTATATCAAGTTATCTTCATCATCTTGACCGCATATTACATTTGACTCGTGTAGTTTTCAATTTATGTGTAATATATTTGTTTATCATTTACAAGACAGGAAAAGCTCATTTTTGTAGTCGTGTGCAAAGAAAGTTTGCACAATGCTTGGACTGAAAACATAAACAAACCCTAATTCACAAATATCAGACGCGTTACGCTCAATAAATTAAACGTCTTGAAAAACTACACTTTTAATTGGAACTTAATTAAAACGCTATGTGAGAACCTAAAACGAGTGCTTATGCCATTGGTTGATTATATCAGTTATGATTTCACGCCATCCTTTCTCCGTTGTCAATGCAAGAATAGTTTTTCTAAGTGTCATTGCCCCTTTTTTTTGCTCTTGCCTTCCCCAAGTTGGGGTTCCACGACGTTTTTCACACCGGGTTCACTAAACCTCGAGCACCTGATGTTGCACGTGGTGCTTCGACACTTTAGGGTCACACTGTGTGTGTCACGTGGTGCCTGTTCATTGTTTGGGCCTAGGTTAGGCCTAAACTAAGTAAAAACTATAATTGTTTGTTTTTATATAAAAGACACAACACATTACAACAATGATGGCTTCTGATCAATAACGTGAAATTATCAATCATTATTGTATTAATATCTCTAACTCACATTTTAGTATTTCCAAGTATTATGGTCCAAGCCCACCAATGCCTCCTACTCCACCACAACAGACATCCAACGAACTCCAAATTTCACACCAATAACATCTCAAGAATTACATAATTTTCCTTTAGTGTCCTTAACATTAGGTCTCGTACAATGTAGTCTTACAGCCACAGAAATACTATCTCCTCTCATTCATCACTCAACGCTGTTCATTAGAGCGTGTCAATCGCGGCTAATCCTATAAATGACGACACAAACCTATCATAACATGTAAAATGTCAAATACCTTGGCACTGTCCCCTTTGTGCCTCCCCAACCGCGTTTGGCTGCCCGTGTCACGTACCAATCCGCAAAGTTCAACCGAGTGAACTTTGCAGTACATTAGAATCACACGCCCCTGATGTTATTGAATTGCAGCTTGAGGCGCATTAAGTGTCGTTATGGGGTTTCAGTAATCCTGTGAACCCAGCCTAATACATTGTGTCCTGTCATTATGTGGCTATTCAATAAGCACACATCTCTCGTAATGTATACTTGTTCTGTGTGGATTACAGTGCGTCATCAAGACAATTACAGATTGAAGACTCTCCAATGTGTTTGAAGACGCTCAGGTGCCCGTTGTTTACCCAGTCGCTGGCCACACCTCCGAGCCACACACCTTGTCAGCACCTGGCAATGCCTGGTGGCTCACCTTACAATTACTAACCAAGTTCAAACCGGCTTAGCTTCTGAAATCTGGCGTTATTGGGCACTTTTTGGTTACCTGCTCAAAGGTGAATTTTCATGTGGAGGGCCGAACTGTAATGGAGCAACTGTAAAACCTGTCGTCGGTGTTTAAACCCAGCATCTTCAAACATTTACCCCGTGTTAACAGCGACGAGTTGTAGACCCACCACAGCTTAAGTATTGATGCATTTAGCAAAACGGGCCCAAATTGAGCTTGCAAGTAGGAAAATGTAAACGTGTGCGAGCCACTCTCATTGCACCACAATTATGCTATCGGTGTCAAGACACAGCACCTCTTACAGATGTCACAACAATAGTGTATAGCGAAGCCCATTTCTCTTCACATGGGTACTCACCAGTCTGTTCATGTATTCTCTTATTGTCCATTATAACAGTCCATGTCCGTGTAAAGCCCTCGTGTCAAGCCACTGTTGGCTGAGGACCTCCACATGGTATAATTGTTGATGGTCTTCGGTAAAAAAAAAAATGTTTTACACAGTCCTATTTGCACAGTCAATTTGCAGGTCCAAAAGGCGGGCGGCATAGCCGTGGAAGCAAAGAAGCAAAGTCCAACAAAGGATTTTGCGACACCGAGAAGCAATCACTGCTCTGCGGTCACATTGACCAACCTGATTTGCATGTTGGTCACCCATTAAAGCATTCTCCCTGCTCGTTGCTTCGCTTCCAATATCCGACGGAATTGGGCGAGTTCGCGATGATTTGATCGTGAGCATAATGGTACGCGTTATGTCTGTTAAAATACATAAATATTAACTATTTGATAAATATAAAAACAGGTTGAGTGGAATATAAATTGGATGTCATGTAGGGTAATTTCACGTCTCATAAGAAGCATATTTTTTTACATTACGGAAAAATACCTATTTACATCTCATTTGTCAATCCACTGCTGGATGAAAGCCTCCCCCATGTCTTGTGGTCATAGAGCTTGTGACTGTACTCTAATAATAACATCATTATGGTCAGTGTGCAGGGAATCAAACTCAAGTCACTGGCTGGGTTCATAGCACAGCGTGCAAACCACTCCAACCCCAGTTACAGTATACATAAAATGTATGCACAGAATATGTTGACTGTTATTTCTGACTGTTACCCCTGTTTAGTCAGTGGTGTCATCTGAGGCTGATAGACTGGAATAGGCACGTGACTAGTTGGTGTTCTGGGTTCGGAAAAAATATTTTCCAGGTCACCGACCGAGACAGAACCTTCTTAAATGAAGCCCTACCTCGTGTTAGCTTTTGATATCATCATCATCATCGTCACCCTCCTCTTGTTGTCATGTGGTCTTTTTTCATTTAACAACTTCGAAAAGCAGGTGTTATCATGTAAGTGCGTTTTAAAACATTACACAAACGACCTTTCACTGTCGCCACTGCCTCATGCAGTAGACTATATGGAATACGCTGCCCTTTTTGCTAATCATTATCCGTGAAGCCTATATGATCCGCAAAAACCTATTATATGGGCCTCTATTCTTCCTATAATCCGCCCTTTTCCCATGTTGCATTGCGAAACAGCTTCCTGTTATCTGCAATTCACAGATCGGTGAGATCTACAGGGCAATATCATCCATTATCCGTATTTTTCACGGATAAAATTCAGCAAATCTAATCGGTCACATCACAGATAACAGGATCCACGATATTCGCCCCCCCCCCCCACATATCAACGCGCATGAAAGGCGTTCTCCTGCACTTTACAACGGAACGTTGAAATTGGCCTCGGGTCCTTTGGCAAGAGCATAACGTGCATCAATGCTAATATATTAGGCCTCGCTGTGTAGACGTCAAGGCGCAGGGAGTCGAATGGGTCAGGGAACCGCAAGCATATACAGTGAATTATAGCAGTTGCCCGAATTGTGCAGCGTTCGCTTGGACAGGCTTCTCAATCTGTTCCTCCTCACAGGATGCTTGAACATCAATCAACATGTCCACATTGATCTTCGCACACTGCGCGAGTGTATTCAGTAAACAGCAATGATACCTACAGCGCAGTGCTTAAATCGCTACATTTCCTGACTTCAACCGCAACCCTTTATGCAATAATCAAATTTGGAAATTACAAGATAACCCCATTATCACAACAGTATAATAGTTTTTTTTTCGATTTAAAGCTTTCGTGACTGCAGGGATTCATCTTCTTGTTTCTTTCGGTAAAGTCACGTAGAAGGGAAGTAATAAAATAATAAAAATAAAACATAATAAAACAATTCTCACGACGTTTCGGCTACAACGCAAGCAGCCGTCTTCAGGTGAAGAATGAGACACTACCAAACTAGGAGCTTATATATAAGCTGCATTGGGGGTTGAAGAGCGCCTTAACAAAAAGAATGTGCATGTGAAGAGGGATTTAGCATATTCATGGAAAATGCGTAGGCGTTGGGCGGGGGGGTGTCAAAGTCATATTATGCCCATGCATTATGCAGGATCAGCAGCAACCAAGGGGGGTGCAGGGATTAGCAGTAACAAAGGAAAGGAATGTTAATGATATGTAGCTGCAGTTACTCAACAACACGTAGAAAACTAAAGTATAAACTACATAAAAAACTAAAGTATAAACTGCATCGCACCATCAGTATACTTACTATACTCTATAATAAGCTGAGTTACTAACAGCAAGTAATACATTACAATTTTACCTCGTAAAAATTCTATAATATGCTTCCATCTAAACCTTATTCTCTTACATCACACGAGCATATACCGTACTATATACTGCCATAGATAAACCCAACATTAAATTATATACTGTATTGCTGTAAACCAACCTATATCTTATACATTTAATATCACACTATGTATTATTCTACACACCCTAATGTGTATCGAAATGGTTTATTACGTCCTTCCAATGATTGCTGAGCCAGAATCCATCTTCTCGGTTAAAGTTGTCTCTGTGTTTGTATATGTGGATCGCCTCATGAACGAATCTCTCATGATAGCCAGATGGCTTGCAGAGAACCTCTGTCTTGGAGAAGTCAATATCATGTGAGCCCACTGAGTTGTAACAGTGATCTGCCACGGCTGAGGTGTTAGTCCTACCGTGTTTCAGGTCAGCTTTATGTTCACGGATGCGGTCCGAGACATGTCGTTTGGTTTCCCCAATGTAACTGCTACCACAGAGGCAACTTAGTTTGTAGACGCCAGGGTACTGTATGTCTGGAACCACATCTTTTACAGACGGTACCAGATCACGGATTTTATGTACTGTGTTGAATCGGACCTGGATCTTGTGTTTAATCAGGATTTTGGAGATCTTTTTTGTGACCCCAGCAATGTAGGGTAAGGTGATGGTCTTGAAAGGCTCCTCAACAGGATCCTTCTTGATGGTTGGAGTGATGGCTTTGCGGATTGTATAGTCGGAGTAACCATTTGCCTTAAGAGCTTGGCGTACGTGTTTGAGTTCACTGGAAATGTGTTCATGGTCGGAGATGCATTGGGCTCTATGATATAGAGTCTTGATGAGGGAATTCTTCTGAGATGGATGGTGGTGGGAATCCGGTTTTAGATAAGCATCCGTGTGGGTGGCTTTCCTGTAGACAGAGTGGCTCATTGAACCATCAGGTCTCCTTTTGATTAGGACATCCAAAAAGGGTAGCTTGCCATCATTTTCGACTTCCATGGTGAATCTGATGGCTGGGTGTATGGAATTGATGTGGTCGAGAAATTGGTCTAGAGCAGGCCGGCCATGTGGCCAGATGACAAAAGTGTCGTCTACGTACCTCTTCCATAAGGTCGGGCGTAGAGTGGCAGTCTGGATGGCGTCCGTCTCAAATTTCTCCATGAAGATGTTGGCTACAACCGGAGATAGGGGGGAGCCCATTGGGGTGCCCTCAATTTGCTTGTAGAAGGTTCCATTCCAGGTGAAGTATGTATTGGTTAAGCAGTGTCTCACCAGGGGGGGTACCCCAGCATTCAGTCCTTGATGAACCAAGTCTTCAATGATTGCGATGGTGTCAGGCACAGGTACCTTGGTGAACAAGGAAACCACATCAAAACTGACAAGCAGGTCGTCTGGGGACAGGGCAATCCCCTTGATTGTCGATACCAGGTCAGTAGAGTTTAGTACTGCAGAGGTGGTTTTTCCAGTGAAAGGCCGTAGGATTTCGGACAAAAAACGAGCCAGTTTGTAAGTGGGGGAGTTGATAGTAGAGACAATGGGACGAAGAGGTGTATCTTCTTTATGTATCTTTGGCAAGCCGTACAATCTTGGTGGTCTGGCTGCAGAAGGTTTCAACGAGAACTGTTTGGTCTGATCAATTAATGCGGTTGAAGCAGCAATGATGTTGTTGGTTTTGGAGACGAGGCTGTTGGTGGGGTCTCTTTTTATTTTTGTATAGCTGCCATCGTTTAGTAGTTCTTGAATTTTGTTGTTGTATTCTATTTTGTCCATGATGACAGTGGCATTGCCTTTGTCGGCTGAGAGGATGACAATGTCATCCCTCTTTTTTAATTGAGCTAATTCAAAACGCTCCTCTTTGCTGATGTTGCTAGCTGGCATCTTAGCGTTTTTGAGGGTTACAGAGATTTCGGATCTTGCTACGTCTGCAGCGATGTGACTCAAGCCCTTGAGAGCTACATCTACTCGAGCAATTATATCATTAACTGGTATGTGTCTAGGTGTGACTGCAAAGTTTAGTCCTTTAGCTAAAACGGATTTCAAACCTTCAGAAATAGGACTGTTACTGCGATTAATTACGACTTTGTTAATATCTAGCTTTTCAATGTGTGGGTCCGGTTTCTTGTTTGAGAGGCGATTGAATTTGGAAATCAAGTTGTCCTTACATTTAGTCGACATAGCGGCAGCTGAAGAGGCAGTCATTTTTTCCACATGTTCCCAATCCGATGTGGACATTGTTACACTCAAAGATAAGTGTGATTTGTAGAGTGTCTTGTCTAACTGATCTAGTTCGGTGCGCGTAAGTCTGATTTTCTCTGAGATAAGAGCTAAGCTAGTTCTAGACAGAATTCGTTTCGCATTAGAAGAAGTTACAGCAGCAGATGTTAGTGTAAATGCGTTTGGTATTACCTTAGAGTCGCGGCATCTCTTCAGAAAGGTGAGAGACTCGATTAGCTGAGCCTTCTTATCCCGGAGCTTGTTGAAGGATCTCAAAGTTATGTGGAAACCCTCCCCGTAGAGGCGGTTAAATTTCGATTTAAAGCTTTCGTGACTGCAGGGATTCATCTTCTTGTTTCTTTCGGTAAAGTCACGTAGAAGGGAAGTAATAAAATAATAAAAATAAAACATAATAAAACAATTCTCACGACGTTTCGGCTACAACGCAAGCAGCCGTCTTCAGGTGAAGAATGAGACACTACCAAACTAGGAGCTTATATATAAGCTGCATTGGGGGTTGAAGAGCGCCTTAACAAAAAGAATGTGCATGTGAAGAGGGATTTAGCATATTCATGGAAAATGCGTAGGCGTTGGGCGGGGGGGTGTCAAAGTCATATTATGCCCATGCATTATGCAGGATCAGCAGCAACCAAGGGGGGTGCAGGGATTAGCAGTAACAAAGGAAAGGAATGTTAATGATATGTAGCTGCAGTTACTCAACAACACGTAGAAAACTAAAGTATAAACTACATAAAAAACTAAAGTATAAACTGCATCGCACCATCAGTATACTTACTATACTCTATAATAAGCTGAGTTACTAACAGCAAGTAATACATTACAATTTTACCTCGTAAAAATTCTATAATATGCTTCCATCTAAACCTTATTCTCTTACATCACACGAGCATATACCGTACTATATACTGCCATAGATAAACCCAACATTAAATTATATACTGTATTGCTGTAAACCAACCTATATCTTATACATTTAATATCACACTATGTATTATTCTACACACCCTAATGTGTATCGAAATGGTTTATTACGTCCTTCCAATGATTGCTGAGCCAGAATCCATCTTCTCGGTTAAAGTTGTCTCTGTGTTTGTATATGTGGATCGCCTCATGAACGAATCTCTCATGATAGCCAGATGGCTTGCAGAGAACCTCTGTCTTGGAGAAGTCAATATCATGTGAGCCCACTGAGTTGTAACAGTGATCTGCCACGGCTAATAGTTGCAGACAACTAAATTTCAAACAACACACAAAAGCTGTGTAGAAACCACACAGCCCCTGCGCATTGAAAAAGCCATCAGTATTTCCTGAAAACGTGCACTGCGGTCCTCTTGTCGTAGGTGATCATTTGATATAATTTGTCAAATTTGACCCGACTGATAGGCAGCAGTTATGGGTGGTAAAATTTGATCAACGTAAATGTTCATGGAAACCGAAGAAAAGAGGACCACAATGCACTTCTACAGGAACATCCTAATGGTGTCTGCGTATGTACAGAGGATGTGTGCTTTGTACAAGATTGTTGTGTTCTTTGGAACCCTGTATACAGTTAAAGGTCACAAGACGTCATTCGAGAAATACGCCAACGCACACCACACATTACCTTCATTCACAAGTATTGACAGAACATTGGAGGAGATGCCACGGAATTTATAAACATTTGACGACTCATTTTTGAGCACCTATTGTTGGCTGCTGAAATCCAGGGCCAGCCTTATTCATTTCGGTGCCCTAAACAAGACCAAAGAATGCCCCCTCCCCCTCCTCAACACAACTACACGTAGTGCAGGTACACGACGGCCTGCTGAAAAGCTCCTTGACCTTTTGACATATGTGGCTTCAAAAGGAGCTGTAGCTGTGTGTCTGTCACTCAAGCTCGTAGGGACAGTTCTTTGTTGTGCAATTGTAAGTCATTCCTGAGTGACATCTGTCAAGCCAGAGGAAAGGTTTGTTTTAGCTTTTGCCATGCTTGCCTGTGGAACATATAAAATACATGATAATAGGTTATTCCCCTTTTTTCTGCCAACAAAATATATTTTCGATACTCTCCGGAAGTGTTGCTGCCCTGAGCAATTGCAAATTATAATTTTAGCTAACCCGGTTGCAACTATACAATCACAGTGCTGTACTGTAGCTTCAAAGACATTTTGTTTTATTCAATATCTTAATCAGGGAGTCAAATTCAAAATTTCAGGAATGCTGGTTCAGGGCTTTTGACAGGACCAGTAACCCTCTCAGCCAGCTTATTAATGAAACGTTTAACTTGTGCAGCAGTCACTGAATCACAAGAAGATCACATAAGTCTTAACTTAAAGCTTTCGTGACTGCAGGAATTCATATTCTTGAAACATTCAGAAAACATCCTGCCTCAGTAGCTTTCCCGCTATTTTTTTTCTCCTGATGACGATTGCTTGTGTTGCGATCGAAACGTAGTTTTTTGTATTTTTTTGTTATTTTATTGGAACCTATCTACGTGACTTTACCGAAAGACCCAAGAATAAGATCACATAAGGCCGTGTGATATACTTGAGCAGATTGAGGATCCATTTTTGACAGCGATCGTTGTTGGCAGGAATAAGTTTCCACACCGTTTTCTGTCGTAAGAACAAACACACTGCATGAATGCGATCACTGTTGCACAGAGTGGGCAACTGGTATAGCAACTTCCAATCAGTTCACAATGAGTGTAGACCAATCATTGTTCATCAAATGTACTTTTTTAACATACTCTGTTTTTATTCTTTGGGTCTTTCGGTAAAGTCACGTAGAACAAAAAAAATGTAACCAACATTTTTTGTTTTGTTTTTCGTGACTTTACCGAAAGGCCCAAAGAATATGAATTCCTGCAAGTCACGAAAGCTTTAAGTCAAGATTTATACTGTTTTCATTAACATATAATAATTTCGTGTTGTGATGTTAACACAATTAATAATGCCTAGGTTTTCTTGTCTCCCCACAAAATAAATGTTTATTTCGCAATACCCACTGACAGCGCGACCTTCTGGGAATGCATCTTATCGGCAGCATTGGTTCAACGCAAGCCAATTCTGGACCAGTTTTGACATACCGTGTCGCATCAGCAGAGTCATAGGTCATAGTGTAAGACACTGTTCCAGCACTCTGTGCCATTGCCATGCTGAGTTGCCGCAGCTGCTCATAGTAAATGGATTGCCCTTGACGATTGCTGGCGATGATTATCATAAAACTGGTCTTTAGGGTGAGATTAGGAAGGGAGAAAATAAATCGCATTTAATAAATTGTTGACCTTTCGCCGGGCCCTCTCCACTGCCATATGTTTTAGAATGGAACGTTCGAATTGGGCTTGATTCCTTGACAACAGCCTGTTGTGTGCTCTGTCGAAGCCCAGTGCCGTCACCTCTCCATATTATACCGCTGCATATAGCTCCACCTCGTAGGTCATCGCGCTTGTACTGCATAGCTCTCTGAAGTGTTGTTCGGCATGATGTGCGGAAAACACGCGGTTCGAAACGAGAACACATCTCGCAGGCCGATCCTTGTAATCGGACCGATAGCTTCAAGAAAGGACGCTTGACAATAACATCGGCAAGTTCACCAGCGTTGATTCATCAAACAAGCCTGACTGCTGACGAGGCAGTCAGAATTTGCTCGTGCTGAATCAATGCTGCTGAAATTATACACTTTCAGAAGGCCGTTGGGCAAGATGGGTTGTGTGAGGAATACGTTTATATACATTTTATGTGAAGGAGACGATTGTCTGCTTATCGATTTTGTTATCCCTGTAAAAACGTCGGTCTGAAAACCTCCCTGGGCTATGATGTGCGCAGGCTTGCTGATAGTTGCTGCTTGTGTCTTAGTTATTCAAATGGAAATTTCCGCATTAGAATTTGCAGATTAACTTGCTAATAGCAGTAGATGACATGAGTTACACATGTTGTTTTTGTTTGAGTGACACGTTGGTATTGTGCGTTCTCACTGGTACTTTGCGTTGTCATTGTGTGATTAAAGAATGCTGTTGTAAACTACCAGGGTAGTGGAAATGCGTAATGCTTTTATTGTCATAATATCTCGGAGGATGTTTTGCTTTTTAATAAATAATTTTGCATCACTACATGTACATTGCACACACTCGACCATGCTGTGTCACTAATAAAACAAATATAGACGCCGTTCTTTCCAACATGCTTGACTATCTCTTGCTTAATATTTGTTTGTTGTAATCTGTGCTCTTAAGGGCAGCTTCATAAATAGATGACAGTGATTTGGCTGGGATCAAAAGAGGCTAAATCAAGGTCAAGGGGTCATTATTGGCAATGTCGTTGGAACCACCACACCTCTCCACCGCTTCCTTCTTTGAGCCAGATTCCGTCGTTCTACACTTGACCTTCAAGGTCTGATCTTACATTATCCCACCATCTGCCTTTAGGTATTGGCTTTGGTCACCAACCTCCGGGTTTCACTCCAGTGCCCGTCTCTGTAACCTGCCTTCCTCCATACCCAAGGGTGCTGCTGCTAGGCGTAAGCAATTGGAGGAAATGCTTTGGTCCTCAAGCAGATCAGTGAAAGAAAAAAAATAGGGGATGAATGAAAACAAGATTGTGGTTTCATTATTTGAAAATTACAAGGTATGTCAAACGGTTCAAAAATAGTACGAATATTCTATGGCTGCAGTGAATTCAGAACAAATTTGTCTGCAATCTTGCACCAATCAGCAGAAAGAATTGCCCATGTCTTCCGTAAAAACAATTTTAATTTCAAAGAGAGAAACACATATGGCATTTACATTCTGCACATGTTTGCATATGCAAAATGTAACAAATGTAATCCATTGCTTTATAAATGCCTCCCCACGTAGTGTCCCTCTTGGGAGTTGTTTAACCAGCCTGGCATGGTGAAGATGCCATGGCTAACAGTGTTAAGATGCCATGACTAACATGGCTACTAGACGCCGTGGCGAACAGTGTTAACATGCTTACAGTGTTAGCCATGGCTGGGAATCAAACTCAGATTAACGGGTTCATATAGCAGTCCTCTAACCACTCCCCACACTGTCGCACCCCACACATTCATCATCATCCATGGTCAATCCTCGCCGCGAGATGCAAGGCCTCCCCAAGTCGCTGCCATCCCCCACGATTGCTGCAATGGGATAATCCGCAGACCACCTGTGCACCAGCTGATTTCATCGCTCCATCTCCTCGGGATCTGTGGCACGTAAACTCAACTTTGTTGCCGAGCGATGTCCGACGTTCAACATCGCTCAGGGAAACCAAACATTGCTCTCGACATTGCCTGCCGAGTCGGTAGCGATAGTGACAAGGGCACGGAGTGGGGCAGCCGTTCGTCTCGCCGTAACTCCTGATGCGATGCCGGGAATATCAGCGACGTTCACAAGCGACGTGACCAATAGTGTCAGCAACAACGTTCAGTTTCAGTGCGAGCAATGTGGATGTCTGGCGCAGCGGAGGTTAGCACACTGCGCTCTGAAGCAGGCGAGCCGCAGTTCGATTCCCAGCCACGGCTAACATCAGTGGCGAGTGATATCTTATCCAGTCCTGGGCCCCTGCCCTACTTTTACTAACCTGCATGACCAGTATAGTGAAGTATGGTCAACCCCGCTCCCCCCCCCCCCCCATGATTGAAAGGGCGTTGGGAAGGCGGTTTAAAGCAGTGGGTTGATAGAGGGCTGTAAAGTTCAAGTTAAATAACACTTGTTACGCACATGTAACCGTGACAAAGTCTTGCGGCATCTTTATGTCCCATATTTTTTTTCACGAACGTTCTGCACGCAGTTTAACCAGAATAAAGTAAACCCTGCGTGATGGCAGAGGGAGGCTTATTTCATTTCAGCTACTGAGAAAACAGCGAATGTCACTGGGACAGTGACATGCACTGCACAGTAATGGGTCTATTGACATCATTCCACTCGAATGCGGATAACTCACTGCTTTTCTTGAGCAGTGGCACAATCAAAACGTTCTGAGCACAGGGAGTTAACAACACACAGACTCAAATATTACAATTTACGCGCATCCTATTCTTAGCGCATACGGATTGGGCTTCAAATGTTGACCTGAGGAGCTGTGCTGGATAGGGGCACCCATTTCAAGCAGGGGCTCAGCGAAATGAAATACAAGAAGTGCTCCATCAATGTGCCCTCACCAGCGTGGTGAAGTATGGTCAATAACAACTATTCCGAGTGTAGTAGTAATAACAATCTGCCATAACAGGTGAAGGCCTCCTCCAATGCTGCGTCAGTCATGGGAGATGTTTGGTCACCCATGAACACGCCGGTCAGTGCGGGGTTGACGAAATGCTAACTGATCGGTGCAAATATCACTTGCCGCCGACGTTAGCCGTGGCCGGTAATTGGATTCAAGTTACAAGGTTCATAGGGTGAGGAGCTAACCACTATGGCGCCGCTGCAGGCTAGGAATATGTATAGTGAAGAAAACTTCATTTAATTCTTCGTATATATTTTTATTTATTGACAATACTGGATGATAAATCAATAATATTGACGGCGCTTTGACAATGCACTGCTGGGCGAAGGTCTCCCCATGCCATGTTCGTGATGGGGTTGTTTGACCATACTTCACCACGTTGGTCACGAAAGCTTGGTGAATGGTTGGGAGGGGGGGGGGGTCTAAGGCTGGTTTAAATATCACTAAGGTGTCGGATTCATGGTGCAGTGCGTGAACCACTGTGCCACAGCTCCACGAAAACTGTGCTGTATTGTAAAAGGTCAAAATGTTACAACAATGATCTGTCTCGCTGAGGAGAAGACCTCTACGCTTGAGCTGGCTGGCTGGCCTTCTTCGGGAAGACTCTGGCTTCCAGCAAAAGGAGCATTGCCATATTCAATTACGATCAAAATGTGTGTAGGATCACTGAAGCGTAACTAATGCGTTTTTTTATTACTAGCTTCTTTGCCCATCCTAGGACGGGAACTGTAATATTAACGAAATAATTGAGCAGATTATAATTATATATTGTGTAAATTGAATGGCAGTGAATCTTACACGAAAGTATGTCATCCAACACTTCACTGCATTTCACTGTAGCACTGTATTAATGGGAGTGATTCTAGCACAAAAATAAATGTCATAAAACACCTCACTTCATGTCACTGTAGCACTGCATATTACTGACCTTCAATTTGTTCAAATTCACTGCTCTGATACTTTATTCTCTTCTGCTTTCGGTCGCTGGGTTGAAATAAATTGGAATTCGGTACAATATCTGGAAAATCACCGAGAAATGTCTATTTTACCACAATGTCGAAGCATACATTAGACTTAACTTTTGTCTCAAGTGCTGAAAAAATTAATAAAGACACCAAATCCACTTTGTTGTTACGTAGAATTATTCATTAGATTCACTTTTAAATAAATAAATGTCAAACTTAAAGCGAAATTGCGAAAAAATGTATTTCCGCTCCACCTTCTTCTGCGTGAGTGTAAAAATCCACCCGCTCATGAATATTAATGACTGGGGGGTGCGGCATATGGAGTGACGTCACGTGCGTTACACACAGACAGACATTCTTGGCTTATTATAGTAGTAATAGACGGTAGAGTTTACGCACATGCGCCCTGAAGAAGCGGGTGATTGTACCGCGTTGTTACTCGTCAAAATGTCTGACGGTTTGACTGCACGTGCAGCGAAACGTCGGACACCGTGTCGAAGAAGAACACGCGTCACAACCCCCTAAAACACACACGACAGAGGCTCAACGCGAATATTTAAATTCGAGATACAGTACACACGGACGGAACACTCGTGGGGTGCGCACGGGTAGCGGGCTCATTATGGCCACACAAGTCAAGACGCATTGCCCTGTGACGGAACAGCCCCGAGTCAGCCCAAGTAAGCAAGTCCCGTGGCAATCAACATCCCTGTACCTGCCCAGAGCTTGCACGCTTACGATGTGTTAAGACGAATCCCTTGCTTTAGAATTGCCCTGCGGGGATAGCGAAGAGGTCAATGCCATCCGTCCGCTGTGAACCCAGCGACCGAGGTTTGATGCCCGAAAGAGGCCAACCATCAGAGGCGAGTGATATTTGAGCCCCGGTTTTTTTTTTCACCAACCCGCATTGACCACAGCGCGGTGATGTTTGGACAAACAACCCTAACAACAACAACACCACATTGTGGGAGATGTCTTCATTCAGCTCAGCAGTCGTTTAACAAAGGACTGTAAAATAGCTGCTGGACAGCTAGGCATCATAATAGACCGGGATAGATCCCAGGACCCATACTGTACACCAGCGTCAATCAATATTGAGCACTAAATTATACAAAAGGGTTATTTTATAGCGTTGACCTCGGGTTCCAAATAAATCACTCTCTGAAGCCTGCCTGCACGGGTGAAGCATCAACACTAACAACCTTAAAAAAAACATGTACAGTGGGGCCAGAAAGGTATATTTCGTTATCTAAAATGAGGCAGCAGTTTGAAGAAGTGTCCGGTTGAAATGTTGAGAACATTATTTATATATTAAAGGTTTGTAAACAAACAGACATTATTTATATATTAAAGGTTTGTAAACAAACATACATCCTTCAAGTGATCTTCAACAGCAGCACATAATGGGACGCATTGGAAATAATCGCAGCCGATACGTTGACGAACATCTAGGACTCTCAATTATAATCGATGTGACGAATGAGGGGAGCGGTGGTGCAGTGGTTAGCGCGCCGCACAACAAACACCGCCACCCGAGTTCGATTCCCACAGTGGTGGATATTTGTGCTTGTTCTGGGCCTCCCCGAGGTCGATTCAGCCTTAAATTGAGTACCTGCTGTGGTGTGCAAACGTCAGCACGAGGGAGACAAAGACGGCAGGACGTGGTGCTGGTCGCCCCTCTGTGTGCCACCCTGGCCTTCATAGGGGCTCACAACCAGCGCTTGCCCCAACAGCTTGTTAAAGTCTATAAAGGGGGTCTGTTGTAGTATTATTGACGGAGCTCAAACTGCTGTTTAATAATAATGCATTAATAATGGATGATACCTTTATTGTTCACCCTGCATCTTAAACCCCACTTTCTCCTTCTCATCCAGCCCTAGGGATGTCAGGCATCTCGAGCCTTGGAGGGATGAAAAGCATTCACAGTTCATACCGTAGATTGTATAATGTGGTGGCTAACAATAACAATGTATTATAGCCAGGAAAGTTGGAGTTTTTAACTTTTTCAGGATGGTTTTGTTTTGTCGGGTTGAGCACATTGCATTGGGAATGTTTTGAATTTGGGATTAAACCAGAGTATCCAGAGAAACCCCAGAGGGGTATAACACTGAAACGTTACTCAGTGACGAACAAGTGTGAAACCTACTTGCTGTACCGTCTTCTGAAAGGCACCTCATTGCCATGCAGTTGGCCATCTCATGCCATTGTGCTTCCTGCTCAATGTTTTGACATGGCCTTTCACCGTCAGCAATCATGATCAATCCACTGTTGAAAGCATCCCTCTTTAAGCCATCACCACCCCATGCAACAATCAATCTAGCTCCTGCACACAAGTTAATGTCATCGCTCTGTTTCATCACTCCATCTCGACAGTCGGGCATGTTCCCTCCTTTGCCAGCCTCTCCGTCGCGAACCTTCACCACCTGCCATCATCTCGACTTACTTTGCTTAGCAGTAAACATAGTAGATGATTTTGATTTAAAGCTTTCGTGACTGCCAGGATTCATATTCTTGGTTCTTTCGTTAAAGTCACGTAGAAGGGAAATAATAAAATAATATAAATATAAAACAATAACAATTCTCACGACGTTTTGACTGCAACACAAGCAATCATCACCGGGTGTGAAATCCACCTGATGATGATTGATGATGATTGCTTGTGTTGCAGTCGAAACGTCGTGAGAATTTTTATTTTTTATATTTATATAATTTTATTATTTCCCTTCTACGTGACTTTACCGAAAGAACCAAGAATATAGTAGATGATATCTTTAACTTGCATATAATCTCTGATCTCTGCGGGACTTTTGCGGTCTCTCAGTGTAAGTCCCAGTGTGCATCTCCCGATGCTTCAGTGCGCTCTCTTCAGTCCGTCTTCTTCGTCAATGTCCATTTGGTATAGCTGCAGGTAAGAAGAGACCCGGCCATTCATTGTGAGTCTAAAAATACATTCTGCTCTCATGTTCCCAACTGACGTTTAACGCCGCTCTAAATGTTCAATGAGGTGCAACTGCCTTCAGTTGGATACATTTATTTTTGTATTACTTTTACTGTGTATTTACGATGTCATATTTTCCAGGCCATCTGATCAGGCTTTAGTGCCGTTGTCATCAGTTCACCCAGTTCAACAACCAACGCAACATTTGTCAGCATAGAAGCAACACAAAAACCAAATGTATCCATCCTTTTGTTATCGAATTCCAATTTATGCGCGAAAAACACGGAATTGTTGTTGAAACGCGCTGGGCGTCGAGCGAGCGCCAGTTTCATCGAGAGAAGGGCTACGTTGAACGCAAGCCGTGGGAGGAAGGCGACCACAATCGTCGCGTTTTAAGGTTTTCAGGTCGGTGGTCACCGCCATCGGCACAGGGCGCGTGCTGGGAGCGCCGTCTGTCATCATCACGCTCGCCACGTGACTTCGCGTGCAGTTCGTCGTCGCGAACCAACCAAACAGGCGTCTGGCGTCACGGCAGGCTGCTTGCACGGGAGGGCCCACTGCGCTCATCCCTCGCAGTTGCAAGGGTTTGAACCTGTTGCAGGCAATAGGAACCGTCCATAAATGACGTCACGCACATAATGGGTGGGGGGGGGGTCAGACATTTGTAACGATGTGTGACGAAGGGGGGGGGGGGGGGGGTGAGAAATGTGACGTCACATCAAAATGCGCAACTTTTAATAAATGTAGACAACACGTTCTACTTAATTAAATAGACGTTTTAATAAATGTTTTCTCCTACAACATCAGAGTGCAGCGCCACATTAAATACGCACTACAATGACAATAGTTTAAAGCGATTTGAAGCTTTGTGACGTCATATTTCAGGGGGGGGGGTCTGACTTTATGTGACGCCGTGTGACGAAAAATCGTCCAAAATCGCGTGACGTCATTTATGGACGACCCCATATTGCATTTACGTCCATGCACACAAAAAAAATGTTAACACACCCTCATGGACCGTGAAGCACAGTTATAAATGTCATCATCATGATGATGATGTTGATAATAGTCATCATGTCATCATCCAGTTGGGCTGTGGCAGAATTTCAATGCTGCGAGTTTGATGTGGCCAGGAGGCTCAGAGATCAAAGACACTGACCCAACACAATTGAGATACTTGAGTTCGGAGACAAATTTCAGATGCCCGTGACGATATTGGGTTCCCAAGTGTAGTGGGTTGGTGGTTTGAAGCCTGGTCACCGATGCCTATACAAGACAATCATCCTCGTAAATGTGGGTTTGCAATTAAATTGCCAATATTGCAACTTGTTAGATTCAAAAACATCAGCTTGTCGTGCGATAAACAATCCCAAAAGCAGAGTGTCTGGGAAAGTGCGCCCCCTATTGGGTACAGGATTGTTTTGTAAAGCCACGACTTGGCATGATCAGTTTTAAGTCGGGGTAGCATTCCTGTAAAACACGACTTAGACTGATACAATGTTAACTGGTCAGCTATTTCCCACAAAAATGTACTAAAATACAGTAGATACGTTCCAGCATTCCAATACACCATTCGTAAAGTCATAATAAATCACAAATTATCCATATTAATGCTCTATCTTGAGAATCAGTGAGACTTTCTTAAATAAGTTAATGTCTTTATTGTCAGAGTATTTAACTGTCGGAGATTTGCATGGCCAAAGTGAACAAAAAATGATTTGAAGCTTTTGTGACTGCAAGAATCCATACTCTTTGTTTTTTTTCCCACCTGATAACGGACGCTTGTGTTGCGCCCGAAACGTCGTGATCTATTTCATTTTATACCTACGTGACTTTACCGAAAGAACCAAAGAGTATGAACAAAAAATGTCTACGATTTGTATTGTGCAGTCGATCGCGGTTGAGTTGAGCCCATCAATTTGCGATAGACCAGAAACCTGGTTTAATCAGAGGCCTGATAACCAACATAACTATTATGAGCTCTCTCAGTCACTGACCTATACACAGAAACAATCCAATCTTCACATGAACCTCGTGTTTGATATTTAATGGCATCTGAAGCAACACGGACCTTAGAGTCACAAGGCCACGGCAGGAATGTAATTAGCTATTTTTAGAGACAGCGTTATTCAATTAAAAAAAATCGAATACATTGTTTTAAGTGGAAAAACTACTTCAAAACGTGAAGCACTTCAAGGCATTATACCGCAAAAATAATGGTTTTCGATTTGCATGTTTTGTGCATTGGAACAGAAACAAAGGGCTTCATAGAACATATCCTACAAAAACAAACACATTTAAGCGATACTGTATAGGATGTATGCACGTTTTATATGCTGCGCAGTGGCCTCAATAAATCAAATGAATACATTCCGCTTCTAGTGTAATCAAAGTTATTTCCTGCACTGCGTTGGCACCATGATGGGAGACAGTCGTGAACCGTATTTAATGAGTACTGCAGCCCGGACAGTCGGCGTATCCGCCGTCCGTAGAAGCATTTCGCATTAAAATTCGGTGGCATCGCATTTACAGCCGAGCCAGTCGGTGTATCCGCCGTCCAGAGATGGATTTCGCATTAAAAATGGGTGGCATCGCATTCACAGCCGAGCCAGTCGGTGTATCCACCGTCCGTAGAAGGATTTCGCATTAAAATTGGGTGGGATCGCATTCACAGCCGAGCCAGTCGGTGTATCCACCGTCCGTAAAAGGATTTCGCATAAAAATTCGGTGGCATCGCATTCACAGCCAAGCCAGTCGGTGTACCCGCCGTCTGGAGATGGATTTCGCATTAAAATTCGGTGGCATCGTATTCGCCCGTGCGTAGCGGTCACAGGGCACACACACGTTGAATACAATCACGCATTGTGGGCACGACGCTGGGATAGCAAGTGCCCAAGAGATCGACATCTTGAGAAATTGCAGCAATATAAATGGTGCGTGGAAACACCCCCTTTCAATTACAATGCCCCCTTGCGTTCCATCCCATTTGACGTGATGAACACTGGCTTTCAACAGCATCAGCCATGGTCAACCCACTGCTGAATGAAGGCCTCCCCAGCCACCTCCATCTTTGGTGATCTGGCAATGTAACAAGCCACCTAACACCTGCATACGGGCCTACTTAATCACTCCATCTCTCCGATGCACGTCCACTGCTCGGTGGACGCGTGCCGTTCTTTGGCTGCCACGCCGCTATTTTTCTTGACTATCGGCCACGATCACGTATAGCCATTGCGTGTCCTGCACAACCCCACTTACTTTTCTTTACAGCCTAGCTGATGCCATTAACCCGCATGTGTTCTATAATCCACGTATTCCTCTTTCTGCATCTTACCCTAATACCAAGCATGCATCTCTGCCTGCTGCTGCACTGGCTTTACAATGCTAATATTAGCTCCTGCACCAGAGACACGGCTTAATCCCAATTTGCAAACGCGGGGCTCTGTCAGGTTTCTCGATGATTCCCCCTTGTAAGCCCAGCGGCGGACAATCCGTAGATATCCGTTGCATGACAGGCACATGTTCAACTCGCGGTGACTGTCCCCGGGTGCAAAAGGATTGTGAAGTCAACGGGGGATCAAATCCAGAGCCGTCGTCGTCTGGCCCTGCTCTACCAATGGAAAATATTGACCCGAAGCGCCAGTCGGCTAAAAAGAGAACACTTGGTTTACGTTTCACAGGCTGTGATGGACTGTAATTGTTTTTTTATTGTTGCTCCTGACACTGTATGAAAGTATTGGACAGTGTTTAAATGTGTACATTGTAGATTTTAGAATGTATATGCATCATGTGTTTGCCATGTATCTGTCACTCGACACCCTGGACAACCCTACAAACGAGACTCTCCATCTCCAGGGATTGCACTAATTTAATGAATACTGTGTACTAAACCATTGCATCACGGGACCGTGAGGGTTGGCGACGGCTTCCGGAGGGTTTCATCGAGCAGAAGATTGATCGTGGCTCATGATTATAACAGGGTAATGGCAACTATCATCACCATCAGCAGCAGCAGTCATGTTCAGTCCACTGCTGGATGATGATTAATAATTGATAAATGGAATAACATGAACATTCTATTATAATAAATATTAAGGTTTTGTTTATAGCATTATGGCCGCGAAGCAGTGGCGCAGCAGGTAGTGCACTGCGCTGTGAACCCGACCACCCAAGTTTGATTCTTGGCCACGGCTAACATAAGTGGCTAGTCATATCTGAACCGGTCCTGGACATCCTACCTTCAACCTACACTGCCTAGCATGATGAAGTATGGTCAAAGAACACCCATGACTATGACAGCATACGGAAGCCTTCATCCAGCAGTGGATTGACAAAGGGCTGTAATTAGTTTTTATTGCAAAGTGTACAAATTTCACAATTCACAGCATAATCTATATATATAAAATCGTTCATGTCTGTGTGTCTGTGTGTGTGTGTGTGGACTGCACTTTCACCTTCACCTTCAATTCATTACCACTAAACCACGAATTAAACATAAACCTGTAACAAATAAGCTTGTGCCGGAGGCCCCGGGGGGTCAGGCTTTTATGACGTCTCCTCCAGAAACAACAAAAAACCATTGCGGATGGCCACGTGGAATGTTCGAACGCTCACTGCGGAGGAGAGGCTGCCACTCCTCTGTCGGGAGCTGGACCGGTACCGCCTGGATCTCTGTGGCATTCAGGAGGTCCGATGGACCGGTTCTGGCTCCTGCCACCATGAGGGGTGGACAGTCCTCTACTCGGGGCAGGAGACTGCCAAACAACAGGGTGTGGCTCTTCTTCTGAACAAAAGAATGAAGGGGGCGTGGGAGCGTGGCGGTGAGGTGTGGGAAGCTGTAAGCCCCAGGATACTTTGGGCTCGCCTTCCCATCAACCAGAGGCGAGGAGTGGTGGTCGTGGTTACTTATGCCCCCACCGAAGACGAACATCCTTGGAGGGATGCAAGCAAAGCCGATGAGTCAGACGCTTTCTATGACCTCCTGTCACAGGTGCTGGCTAAAGTGGCCACTCGGGACAGAGTCATCTTGTTGGGTGACTTCAATGCCCGAGTTGGTCATGATGCTGACACCTGGTCTGGAGTGATTGGAAGGCATGGGCCAGATCAGCTCAATAATAACGGTAGGAGGCTGCTAGATTTTTGTGCAGCCCATGGGCTTGTAATTACCAACACGCTCTTCCGGCATCGGCGCATCCACACAACATCATGGATACATGCCGGGTCCAAGCAAGAACATCTGCTGGACTACATAGTGACGGACCAGCGGATGCGAACCCATGTCCTTGACACCAGGACCTACCGTGGAGCTGATCTGTCCTCTGACCATCGACTAGTCATCTGTAAGATGCGCCTGCCTTTCTTCCACTCCGGTGGTGGGTGTACACCCAGGATCCCATTCCAACCAAAAGTGGCCTGGTCTCAGTTAGCTGATGAAAGTTGCAAGCGAGAATTTCATCATCGCTTGCAGCTGGGGTTGGCATCGTCCCCCACTCCACCTGATGTCGAGGGTAAATGGGCGAGGTTTAAGACTGTGACTCATGCAGCTGCAATGGCTGCTTTGGGTACGCGGTCCAGACCTCCCCAGAAACCCTGGCTGACAGAGGAGGTGTTCAGGTTAATTGAGAAAAAGCGACAGGCCCACTCTCATCGCCTACAGCATCCCACGTCAGAGAATGAGGAGGTTTACCGCAGCCTTCGCTCGGAAGTTCGGAGAGCCGTAAGGCGTTGTAAGGATGGGTGGTGGTCGCGGGTTGCTGAGGAGATGGAGTCTGCCTCAGTGGCCCGTGATCACAAATCACTATTTAACTCCATCAAAAAAGTAACCTGCAGCGCCACACCTATTACCATCATTAGAGGAAAAAACGGTGATCCAATCTCCGACCCCCAGGAACAGGTTTGCAGATTTTCTGAGCATTTCTGTGAGGTCCTGGGGGAGGGAAATTCTCTCAGCCAGGAAAACATCATGGCACAAAGTGGGGATAACCCTGCTGAGGCTGCGGTGCCTCAAATATTGGAAGAGGTCACCCCCTGTGAGTGGCTGGCTGAGGTTCCAGCTGTTGAGGAAGTACTGAGGGCGATCCGGAGTCTGAGACCAGGGAAGGCACCGGGCAGAGATGATCTCCCAAGCGAAATGCTGAGGGAGGGTGGCGTTTGTGCACAGACTGCCCTATATGACATCATAACAACAGTCTGGACCACTGGACGGGTTCCGCAGGACTGGAAGGATGCCCTGGTGGTCCCCCTCTTTAAGAAGGGGGACCGCACAGACTGTAACAACTACAGGGGCATCTCACTCCTCAGTGTGCCGGGTAAGGTCCTGGCAAGGATTATTCAACATCGCCTTGCTAGGCACGCTGAGGAGGGGCTTGCGGAGCCCCAATGCGGTTTCAGGAAAGGGCGGTCCTGCACAGATGCCATATTTTCTGTCCGTCTGCTACAGCAGAGGTGTAGGGAATTCCAAAAAGACCTACATCTCTGCTTTATTGACCTGGTCAAGGCCTATGATACCATCAGTAGGACTGGACTCTGGGTTGTTCTTCGTGCTTTCGGAGTCCCTGACCCTCTGCTCACGATCATTAAGGACCTTCATGATGGTGAGCGGGCCCGGGTAAAACTACGTGGCCGGGAGTCGGAGCCTTTCCCTGTACACCTTGGGGTGCGACAGGGATGTCCTCTGGCTCCCACATTATTTAACATCTATTTTGACCGCGTAGTTCGTGAAGCCTTCAATAGCTGTACCGGGGGAATTTCCGTTTGGTACAGATATAATGGGAGGCTGATCGACGCCCGGGTGCGATCAAGGGATGGCTCCCTATTGGTCAACCACGTTATGTATGCCGATGATTTGGTAATAGCTGCTCATTCAGAAGAGGAGTTGGAGGCGCTGTTGCTGAGACTGGAGCGTGCCACTAAGAGGTGGGGCCTTACCATCAGCCCCACCAAAACCAAGCACCTGCCTGGGTATTTTGTACCATCGGACACTCCACCCCCACAACTCCCAATTGGTGATGGGGCAGTTGTGGAGAGAGTGGAGAGTTTCCCATACCTGGGCAGTATGCTTATGACCGGCTCCAGTCTATCAGCAGAGGTCTCACTCCGAATCAGTCGAGCGGCAATATCTTTTCATCGGTTGCGTAACGCTGTGTGGAAGCTACCTGGTCTGTCGCTCCGCACGAAGCTTCAGGTCTTCTCGGCCACGGTCATTCCCTCCCTTCTCTACGCTTGCAAGACGTGGACCCCCCTGGTGGAGCATCTTCGCCGGTTGGAAACATTTAGGCTGGCCTGCCTACGATCCATCCTGGGTTTAACCAGGCTGGATTGTGTGAGGAGCTCACAAATCCTTGAAAGATCTGGGCAAAGTCCCATCAGTGAGCTCCTCCGGCAGGCAAGGCTGCGTTGGCTGGGTCATGTAGCCCGCATGCCCAGCCACCGCATGCCTAAACAGCTTTTGTTCGGCCGGATCGAGGGGGCTAGACGGGCGCGGCACGGGCTGGAGAAGAGATGGAGTGATGTGGTACAGGAGGACGTGGAGCTGAGTGGACTTGCCGATGACTGGTACCAGCGGTGTCAAGATCGGCCTCAGTGGAGGAGGCTCGTGAAGGACGCTACTGGGCAGTTGGAGGCAGTCGCCCTCCAACAACAACGGAGGGCGGAGGAGCGACGCTCACAACAACGAGCGGAGCGCCGGGTGGCTAAAGCACAGCAAGTTGGCACAGTAGGGGGCACAGGTGGTGCATCAGCCAGTCATCTCGGTCATCTCGGTCAGTCGACCAGTGGCACCTGGGTCTGCCCCGTGACCTCCTGCCAGCGGGCTTTCGACACTTCACGTGGCCTCAAGGTGCACTTGGCCTGGCACAAGCATCGTGGTGACGTCACCGCCACTTAGTGGCGAATGGCGGTTGTTGTTGTTGGACTGCACTTTCATTGAACGGCGGTTGCCCCTGGCAACGGCTAGCCACGCCTTCGCCGCTTTCATTGGACGGCGGTTGCCCCTGGCAACGAGTAGCAACTTTTCTCCGCGGGGTGGACGCCATTTTTAATAGCGCGGGGGGGGGGGGACCGGCACCCGTACCCAGCGTTCGCCGGGTGGGAAAATCAGGCAAGGCGGGAGGCTCTGCACGGTGCTAGGCCTCGACACCCAACACGCCACTCTGAGGTAAATTCATACAAATTTCACGTCCTCTACAGAGTGGCGAGGGAGGCAGAGTGGCGAGGGAGGCAGAGTGGCGAGGGAGGGACTCAGCCTCAAAACGAGTAACTGGTGTGGCGTATTAACATCGCCACTGGGGAGACAAAGGCGGCCGGGCGTGGTGGATACAAGTCCCGGGCAAAGCCGGGTCATGACTATGTGTGTATGTGTTTATGTGTATGTCTGTGTGTCTGTATGTATGTGTGTATGTATGTGTCTGTATGTGTTTGTGTGTATGTATGTGTGTGTCTGTATGTATGTGTGTGTGTATTGTGTATGTGTTTGTGTGTATGTATGTGTGTGTTTGTATGTATGTGTATGTTTGTGTGTATGCATGTGTGTGTATGTGTTTGTGTGTATGTGCGGTTATGTATGTGTGTGTATGTGTGTGTCTGCAGCAAGCGCGTGTATGTGTACCTATGGACGCGCGCGCGTGTGTTGTGTAGGGGGAACGGTAGTGTAGTGCTTAGCGTACTGCCTGTGTCTATGTGTGTGTGTGTGTGTCTGTGTGTGTGTGTCTGTGTGTGTGTGTCTGTGTGTCTGTGTGTGTGTGTCTGTGTGTGTGTGTCTGTGTGTGTGCGTGTGTGGTGTGTAGGAGGAACGGTAGTGTAGTGGTTAGCGTGCTGTCTGTGTGTCTGTGTGTGTGTGTCTGTCTGTGTGTGTGTTCTGTGTGTGTGTCTGCGTGTGTGGTGTGTGGGGAGCGGTAGTGTAGTGGTTAGCGTGCTGTCTTTGTGTCTGTCTGTGTCTGTCTGTGTGTTTCTGCGTGTGTCTGTGTGTGTGTGCGTCTGTGTGTGTGAGGAGCGGTGGGTGTAGTGGTTAACGCTACGCTGCGCTACCAACCCGGCGAACCGAGTTAGATTCCCGCTCATGGCCACCACCGATCAAGATTATTTGAACCTCACATAGGTCGACTCAGCCTCAAACGAGTAACTGGTGTGGCGTATTAACATCGCCACTGGGGAGACAAAGGCGGCCGGCCGTGGTGGATACAAATCCCGGGCGAAGCCGGGTAGTACAGCTAGTCAATATATATGGCTGTAGTGGTTATATACTAACAATGAAGATTGGCTTTCAGATGGATAGACTTTCCCGATTATAAGATTGTCCAATTTCCACCATTGGATAGCGACTGCCTTTAGAGATGAACACTGCTCCATGTTTGTGTGAGTATGGGAACACACATTCATGAAAAACATTTTTCCTTACATACAATTCACTAAAGCTGCAATTTACATTCATTACTTGTGCACTAACACCTTAAGTTTCATTTTATTTTTAAGTGGGCTCTTGGCCCTTCACGATGGCTCTCACCGATTTACATCCAGACGTCACCACATAATTCGGTAAGGTGTTGACATTACTATGACTCACTGATGATCCAAGAGAATGGGACACCGAATAACGGTATCTTTGTCACAGTTTTTCAAATGAAAATATTAATCTTCAAGGTCTATTGGCAGAACGATTGATTTGACCCCCTCCCTCCATATACTGTATTTGACATTGATTTAAATTGGCTGAAGCAACAATTAGTCTTGCTCTACCGGTAGCTAATTTGCATTTGACATCACGTACGTTTTTACTGTCATCATCATCAGCAGCAGCCATGTTTTATCCACTGCTGAACGAACGCCTCCCCACGTCGTTGCCATTCTTGTTGATACCACAATCCATCTCGCTGCTGTATACGAGCTGATCTCATCGCTCGATTTCCTTTCTGGGCATCCTCTTGGGCTTGTTTGCTCTTTTGGCTACCATTCCATCTCCAATCTCGTGCGATAGCTATTACTCTAATGGTCAACACGACGTCCCTAATTTGCTCTGCGTTCCCCATACCTGCGTATCGCTCTTTTTCAGCGTAATTCCAAATCTCCACGCTTCTCCGTCTTTTGTATAGCTTCACTTCTTTTTCACCGTCCTTCCATACTCTTTGCCGATGTCCATAATTCAGCGTCCAATTGGGTTGGGGAAAACAAAAAGCAGAAAAAAAATCAATCACCGACACCATTGCGATGGGTTGTAAGATGAATGCAATTTATATGGAGAGGAGTTAAGCAGGGTCGGCTGAGTGTTTCCACGGAAACACCCAGCCGACTGGAGGTGACTGCTCACATCACATGGCAACACAGCCGCGACGAGAAGACACGGAGAGCTGCTGCCTGCTGCTCGTCTCACCGCAAACACAGACTCGACTTTAATTTGTAACCGGGGAAACTTCCATTGCCTCCTCTTGACATGAATAAGCTTCGTCTGGAAAATTGTGGGTGTTCAACGGCACGGGGAGCGGCAATCATGCTCTGACGCTTTAAGAGGCAAATTAACCAATTACGGTTGATTCAGATGCAATTTGAGTGCCCTATATTTAACCATGCTCTATTGTGCGAGTTTTGCATTCATCAATGTCAACAGTTTCGTGTATGAATATTCATTTAAAACTATACAGAGTTATTTTTTTTAACATCTCAAATTATGTGTTTGATATTTATACACCGTGTTGCATATATATATTTTAATCTCAGTCCATTTTGGTGCGAGTACAAATTTTAAAATGTTCTTCTCTTGTCAGTTATTACATAATGAGACATGAATGATATAAACTAAATCAGTTTACGAATATATATTAAATTTTGGGGGTTATCACAATTTAACTATGAACCCAGAACCTGACACCGGTGGCGATTGATATCTTAATTTTGCCCTCCAAACACACAAAGCTGACCAACGGTGGCACGGTCAATAAACCCAATGACCGACGGAGTAGGGAAGCCTTCATCCAGCAGTGGCTTTACACGGAGCAGCATAATTATGTTTGCGTGTTTTAACTTATGAGGGCTTCATTTGATACTCAACATCTACTCTTGGAAAACTGTTGAGGGTAATTCAAAAACTGTAAATGTTTCTACTTGTCTCCAAGTACAGTATTATCAGGGCTTCACAGAATACTTCTCAGAACACCAAAATGTGCAGATAGACAATTGCTTGGTCACACCACTGCTGGAAAAAAAGAGGGCCTTCTGCAGAGTGAACTCTCGCGCGTATTTGGTCTATTATTTTACGTTGACCATAACATTCCTGGAAGAGGTGGGCATACCCACAATTTACCCCACCACATGCAAACTGCTAATTGGCTACCTGTGGAATATACACACATATATATGCTGCTGGGTGGACAAGGGTGGAGGGGTTTAATAACATACCCATTATTCTTGGTTCTTTTGGTAAAGTCACGTAGAAGGGAAATAATAAAATAAGGTGTGAAAACCACAGCAAGAAAATTTGAACAAAGTGGCGGCTGTGGTTTTTACACCTGATGATGATTGCTTGTGTTGCAATCGAAACGTCGTGATAATTTTATTGTTTTATTTTTATTATTTTATTATTTCCCTTCTACGTGACTTTACCGAAAGAACCAAGAATATTAATGCCTGCATTCAGGAAGGCTTTAAATCGAAACATACCCATTTTTTCAACTGCTGCGCGAGAAGATGGAATCGTACCGATGGTCTCTGGATTGCAAATCCATTGTACAAACCATTACACCAGCCTTTGGAGGCTACATGTTCAGCCTCCTCAGGCTGGTAATTGAATGGGCTGCTGTGTACATATCCTCTCATGAGTGGCTCACGGCATTGGGAGTTTTAACAATATATGTCAATTTCCCTAACCATCAGTTTTCCCCAATATTGCATCTTTTACTAGAATTTTAGATTTTTCATTACAATTGTCTCCAGTATGTTTTGCGCAATTAATGTTACGGCAAAGCTTTGGGGAAAAATACCCTGTTGTGCAGCGAAATGCATTGTTGTACTATACTTCGATGCGACTAAACCTATGCTCAGCACCTTCACCATTGTGGTGACCCATGGTAAAAAAAAAAAAACGGAAATCGGCACGACATTCGAGACCCTCATCCAGCGTAGGATTGACAAAAATGGCCTGTAACATAGATGTACACATGTACCATGGTATGTGCCTCCTGAACATATGCATTATTATTCAGAGGTTCGTATGCATTATTTCATACGAACCTCTAAAACCCGTGGCAATGTTTGTTTCGCCCCCTAATATTGAGACGAGCTGCCACCAACAGAGACGGTAAATTATAGGGATAGGAGCATCCATCGCTCCACCAATGCAAGTGAAAAGAACCCAGTATTTGCGTACTCTGGCCGTGTTATACAACTACTCTTGGATGGAACTGTCGTCTTGGAGATAATTAAACTTCACATGTGTGGCTCCCACGCCCTTCCTATCGTCTTCTGTCGTACAGAGGGGAGCAGAAGATCAGCAACGTTTATATCTTCACGTTGAGGTTAATGAGCCAATAGATGGATTCAAAAGTAGCCTGATGCGTATCGGAAATACTGCCAGCAAAATGATCAAAACGGTGTTAATATGGGGTCCAATGTTTGAGGTTGTTGACCGCGGTTACACTGTGGGCTAATCTTAATCCTTCATTGGTGTCGGGAGATAACCACATCTGTCAATTAAGCGACGCTCCAATGCGGTGCAATACAAACCAGTCACTGCATGCAGCGCGAATTTAAACCGGGAGGTTCTTACGTGGGCTCGGCAATTGAGTGCCTGCCATAATTTTTAATACTATATCTGAGCACATTGATTCGACTGGAAAGCTTTGATCTTACGAAGCCCACCTTATTTACTGTGGCAGTGTCACCTTACGACCGAGCGGTGATTGATAAGTGCTGAGTGCGGCAACGGTGTAATGGCTGCGGCCAATTTTACACCGCTGACTTCCATAAAATATCGTCACAGAACGGGAACGTCGAGTATGCTGCAATTAAGTTATATTCCAGCGATTTAGGCGGGCATTCACAGGATAACTGTTAAATAGTTTTAATTGGGTTATTCACACGTTTTATATAGCAGCTCTTGCCTCATTCATGTGTGTATTGTACGAAGCTTAGAATTATGTTTCATTATGAAAGTAAAATTACAGTATGTGTGTATGCCTATGGTGCTTATTGAAGGCCGACCATTTGTCACAATTATGAATAAAGACATGGACGAGAACAGGTTGGAATGCTTTTGGCCAACTGACCTTAGGAAAAGCAACATACCATTGTGTCTAGAGAAGAAACATTTTCATGAGTGCAATATGCCAGTTATGAAACACATTGGAACGTTGAAATGGAGAAATACACCGGAACAAAATATTTGAAGTTTGCAAAGAAGCATGGAGAGGCACCTACTTGACATTACACTGAGAGAGAGAAAATGGAACACACGGATCTGAGAAGCAACACAAATCAGAGATGTCATATTGACAATAAGGACTAGCGAATGGGCTTGGGCAGGACACATCGCTTGATTGTACCATGACCGATGGTCGAGATTGGTGATGGAATGTCAGCCAAAGGAGAGAGTGCGTCCAAAAAGACCGAACCACTACAGGGATGGAGCAATAAGATCGGTTCATGCGCAAGAGTGAGATAGATGGTAGCAGCACCGGGCCTTGAGGAGTGGCCACGGCATGGGGAGGTCTTCATCCAGCAGTGGAATGACAATGAGTGATGACAATGAATCTGCATACACGATTGGCCATACAACCCCTCCTATACTGCTCCACTAATTTCAAAGAATTCGACGTTATTTAAAAGCTCATGATGTGTCGTCTTTATGGACTGGGTCAAAATTATGCTTTAATCTTCGATAAGAATTCGGCCCGACATACATGCAACGTTGAGCCAACGTTGCCATGCAGTTGGAACCACTGGACCGACATTGGCCCAGCTTGGGCCCAACGTTCATGCAACATTGAGCCAACGCTGGCAATGTGGTTGGAACCGTTGGGTTAACGTTGGCCCAATGTGGGCCTCAACGTTCCATGTTCACTGAGAGGGTGAGAATCGCATTGGGACATCACACGGCCGATGCACTCATCGTCTTCCACACAAGCGGAAGAGAGAAAGAGAGAGAGAGAGAAAAAAAAGCTATTTCACCTGCGACTGCACGGTCGCAGGTGTGTCGGAGAAATTTGGGAATTCTAAAAACAAAACAAACCTCGTCGCTCGCAAGCGAGGACAGACGAACTCTCCGTGCCGTGCAATGGCCGATCCAGCCCCCACCTCAGCCTCCCCCCCCCCCCTCACCTCTTGCCCTCCCCTCTCCATTAGTCGCGGTGGAGATGCAGCCGTCAGCCTCCACACCCCACCCCGGACCTCTCTCGACTTATCCGTGGCCGCGCAAGTTCAGGTGGACAAACAGTGCGCCGAGAATATCGAGCGAGCTCAGAAGTGTGCTCTGAATAAGATTGAGGAGTTCTGACTTCACGAATAAAAACTTGTCAAAAGCACTCAGCCTCTCTTAGGGCCGAGTGTTTTTCAAAGGCTAAGTTCCATTTGCATGCTTTTGGACGTTGTTTGCAACTTGTGCTTTTCCGGCGTGCACTAGATTTCTCCTTCTTCTTGGTTCTTTCGGTAAAGTCATCACGTAGAAGGGAAATAATAAAATAATAAAAATAAAATATTTTAAAATAATTCTCACGACCTTTCGGCCACAACGCAAGCAGCCGTCCTCAGGTGAAGAACAGGTCTGTCGGAAAGACAGAGTCTGAAGATTTCTGTTATGATGAGTTTTTTTTCTTTTAAATCGTCATTTACAGCGTTGGTTGAACGTAGTCAATTGCTGACTGACACCCATTCGAGGCTACTGCACCAGTCGCCTCACGCAATGCATCAGCTCACAGTCAACGCCGTTTGAATGTTTAAAGTGTGGTTCTTTTCCATAAATCAGTCGCTGTATCTCTTACAACACGCCACTCGAAAGAAGAATAGCCCGAGGGCATTCACCCACAGCGATTAAGGGCCATCTGCAGGTTGGTCCAGAGGTCTTGTGACCCACAATTAATTGACCAACCTCACATTTCTTCCCCCCCCTTTGCTTATTCACAAGACATATGGACCGCCCTGTTGCAGACACAGGTACGATTACAGTACTTTGCTATGTTTTGTTTTGCTTACATAATTTTGTCGATCCAGGTCTCTGTTGCGAGTGACAATCTTCCTGGCCTGTTGAGTTCTCGCCTGGTTAAACTAAAATAAGCTTGAGACAGTGCTAAGCGGTACTGGGGTAAATTTGTCTGGTGCCATATCTGTGGATTTTCGAAGGTTAATCTAGCGACATCTAGCGACGGAATATAGCAAATAAAATCGAGTGTCCTGGGGAATAGATAAGCAGAACTAAGGCCGTAGCCATGGAGTCAACATTGGGGGGGGGGGGGGGGACCAAATCTTCCAGGGGGTCTGGGGGTCCCAACCCAGAAAAATATTGAAATTTGAAAGATAATTTTCTGCCATTTCCTGCCTAAAAATATTTAAAAATTCACTAACTCATAGGATGGACTCTTTATTTTTTTTATTACAATAATGTCTAATATTGTATTGTATTACATTGCTCTGTTTTTACTTTTTTACCATTTCTTGTTTCATTGTATGTAATGTTTGAGATTAGGGATTAATAAAGTACAACCATAACCACAATCATATAAACAGAAATATATCCATTGATTTATATGAAGACAAGTCCAGATATTGTGGCCAAGGTTTAGCAAATTGTTCTTTTTATTTACATAGAATAGCAATTATTATTACTTTTTAAATATGTTTCATAACAATATATTGGTGGGGGGGGGGGGACATTTTGAGCATATTTGAATATTGGGTGTGTGTCCCCCAATATATATTATAATTACGCTCTTGAGCAGAACCAACCACGCGCGCCTCCTTCAAAAATCTTGACCGTCCGCATAAAACACGAGCATTTTTAAATCCTTTATATTAAGTTCGCTTGCTTGCTTACGACCGTGCAAATCTTTCGGTCGTTTTTTAACCCACTTCCCGTGATCCAATCGAGCTGACATTTTCCACACAGACTCGTTGTGCGTGACAATGAATGTTCGTGAAAATTTTTTTCCAAAATTTTACACTTTTTAGGACTAAAATATTATATTTAATTACCAATTGCTTAATGGTGCAATGCAATCATCTGACCCATAGGTGGCAGCCATCTCAAGCCAGATGACGAGAGGACTCTAGCCGGCACGCATATAAAGGATTTATAGTGAAAAACTTTGTTTTTACGGGTTATACTCTTCCTCCGCTGGCCAGACGTCTTTGGAGAGGTGGAAGTACCCACACTTTACTCCACCACCACCTCCTACCTGCCTATCGATTAATTGACGTGACAATGTAAACTGCTTCGGCGCGGATAGGCCGGAGGGATTTAATAAAAGTGTCCATTATTAATTGCTGAGACGGAAGATCGATTGCGAGTCCAGTGTGCTAACCATTGTACCACGGCAGCACACCAGTTGTTGAGTAGTAGACGGAGGTACTCGGAGACGGAGGTGAGTTAGGGGCTTCCGCCAGGGTTTATTAAGACGTATCACTATCCCTGGTTCCCTCTTTACCCCTTCTACTATCACCGTTCCTCCAGTGACCCCGCTTACGTCACGGGGTCTCCCTTAAATACCCTAGGAGGGGTGACGTCACGTGCACTGCCCAGCGCGTGCGACCCCACGTCCCGTGATGTCACCGCACCGGACAGCGCACACGAAGCCACCACTCTCCTCTACACATTTATATACACGTATTTGAAAACACGTGTACTTTCCCCTCGTACTGTCCTGCATTTGGCAATCGATTTCGTATTAGCCAAAAGAAACAAGGCCACCAATGCTCAGGCGCACTCAATACATTTTTTTGCAAGGATATGTCAGAGTTTCCCTTGAACTCTTTTCCTAAGCACAGACACACGTACGTGCTTTACATACATAGTATGGCTTTACACACTTTTTGCATTGGCCCATTGTCGTGGCCACCACCATTTGCTCTTATACATCGCAAGGCCAAAAAATTGTCGCATGACCTCTTCGGCTCTGCTCATGAACTTGAGTGAAACAATTCAACGCGATTGATTCTAAACAAACCCACTCAAGAGGGGGTGGGAATGAAGAGACCCCCCGCTTGTTTCGTGTCTGCGAGGCAAGAGCACCTCCTGGTGGGTTATGTGTGAGACACAAAGGCTGAAAATGAGCTTGTTGTGTCTGTCCGATTGTTCATATTTACGCCTGTCTTTGGCTAGGAAAGCCTCACTGACTTGTATGATTCTCTCGCAGGAGGGTCCTGCTAGGTTTGAGAAAATAGCGGTGGGGGGCGATAGTCTTAAAGCATCATCACAATTGAGTCGTTTTTTTGTAATAAAATAAATGAAAACGTTTGCAAGGTACGGTGGCCAAAAGAAAACACCCCCGTTGCGTTGTACAATCAAATCAGAGCCGCCCTTTTCTGCTCCCACGAGCCATGCAGTGATGCTCTCACCTTTATTGCCAATTCTGAGCCATCGGTGGAAATTCCTCATTCCCATGGCCGTAAGCCGGTCTCTCCATGGAACTATCACAATACAGTAGAATTTATCATGGGACCTCTCTTGCCAGTATCAAACATAAGAATAGGTTTTAGCCTTTCTGGCAATAAAACAGGTGTTAAGATGTTTAAACACCAAACTGAAACCTTTTGCGAGGGATCACGTCTGCATTAACCACATTTACTTGTGGGGTTTTTTGTTTGCATGTTCACCAGAAGTATATGTGGTTAATGCAGACATGATTCCTCGCAAAAGGTTTCGGTTTGGTGTTTTGCACAGCGCCACTTAGCCAAATGTAGGCACGAGGTCCGGTAATGACAGTTAACACATTCCTGCGGAGGGAGCTGGTAGGAACGTTGGGTTGCTCGGTCAATGGCCAGGGTCAACGGCGGCGTGATGTGTTCCGCAAATTTGCCCGACTGTGAGGGCGGGCACAAGCCGGCGTGAGTAGGTTAAACGTTGAGTTTTATAAAGGCACCACGAGGTGACCAGCCCCTCCCCACCCACCCTCCCCACCCAGCCCCTCCCTCCCCACCCAGCCCCTCCCTGCACGACGGACGGACGGACACAATAATCCCCTGTGGGCATGGTGTAACCAGGAGGTTCCTACCAGTATAATACAGTACTGTATAAACCGCAGCGAGCAGGTTTTTAGGCCGACTGCATAAAACTTTACGTTTTGTGTGGGATTTCTCGAAGAGCTCCGATTACCACTCACTCGCAAAACAAATTCAAACTGAAATTGGACTTGCATGAGTCTTGAGACTCGGTGGAATATATAAGGTGTGCATTCAAATAACAACCGGGATGTTACCACCATCTGCATGCGTCTGCCTCAATGTCCGCCTTTCTCCATGTCACTCACTGTGTGTATTTTTAGTTTCAGTTGATCCCTTAAAGGGACCTCTGGTCCACACGGTAGGGGGCAGTATTTCTCCACTCACGCGACCACAGAGAGTAATGTTTGCTCGCATGACAGTCAAACCGATATTTTTTATGCTCAGATGGAATTTAGCCAGATTGAGTCGAGAACAAAATATAACGCGATGGGCTCTTTGTGCAGCCATTGGTGAACATGCTGAGAACATAAACTCACTGTACTTGAGAACCGGGATTAATCACAGGCAGTTGCTTTAATTCGGACCCAAGATCTCTGTGGTGTCAGCCCAGTCCATACACTGACTAAGACTGACTAAGAGACTAACTCTCATGAATTAATGATATTATTTTATCCTATTTTTCCATCCCGTTTCTATTGTTTCTGATTTTAGTTTTGATTGGTTTGTACATATTCACTTCATCAGTCCACATGTAACAGTATGACATTCCCAGATAAAGTAATCGCATAAATCTTAAATCCATTCAAACGTGCAAGCACGTGTCGTGAGCATAGGAATCTTTTTTGTAATCACATTTTTTTACCTTGAATCAAGGATAAACCTCAAATACAAAATTCCTTAAATCCACATTCCAAGGTCTGTTCATGGCAGCTGTAACATTTCACAAGGTTGTGTGATATTATTTTTGGCGGTGTCTGTTTATGCCTGGGCAAAGTCAGGGAACATGCGGGTGATGGAACATGCAAGGTCGAATCTCGGTGTTGCACAATTTATTAAGTTTGTTTGATCTCAAGAGCAATTTGGACATCAATGTGTTTCATGTTAAATCCAGGTACATGGAATATATATAGACGGTTGTGAGTGAGCGACTGAGTGACTGAAGAGTGACTGAGATTCTATCATTATTGACGGGCTGGAAAGACGAAAATTGGCACATTGTCGAGTCTATGCCAATAACTAGAACAAAACAAAAACTTAAAACAATGTTTTTGAACTTACGCCAAATACACCTAACCAGAGGTTATGCAAGGGTGCTGAGTGAAAATATGAAATCTGACTTAAAATTCCGAAAAACATTTTCATTTGTAACACTTTCCAACTATGCTTTCAATTGTTAATGAACTGGCGCTGTTTGTAATTAGGGGTTACGGCAAACCTTGTAAAGATGATCCATTTAAAATGAAATATTCGTCTAAAGTTGTGGACTTTTTCTGCAGAAAAGAGAGAAAAATTGATAAAAGGGTTTGTCAAATTTTGGCGATAAATAAACTGTGATGATGGGCCAGTCTTTTCGGCGATGTCACACGTCTTGCACTCCCCTCTGTTTTCGGTGATGGCATTACATGTGATTTCAATGAAATGCTTCTGAGGACAAATGTACTGTATGAGTAACAGAATCAATGAGTGTCCATTAGTTTTATTCCTCTTTTAAACCTAGCCCTACAAATTTTACATCTGGAGATGTTGAATGTCGCTGAATCCAATTACATATTTCCAACAGGTACTGTTATGAACAATGGGATGCTAAAGCCAATATAACGCCAACAAACCCAGTAAACATGCAATGTTGGGCCAACGTTGGCCCAGCATTCGATGTTTCCTGGGAAGCCTGCTACAAATTACTTGTCGTATACAGTATTTGAAGATCAAGCCAGGTGGTACAGTGATTTGAGATAGGATCGAGACAGGAACGTATATAACTCGATTTATTAATTACTGTCAATTATTTTTTACATTCACAACTCATTAAATTATTTACAAATTATACACATTTTATGATGACAGTAAAACATATTAGAGTGGAAATTATACAACAACAAAATTATAGATTCTAGAATCAAATCACAACCCCAAATCCTGACAATTCATCGAATTCCTAAAGGCCGTATCGTTATCTGCGAGTCAGGTGCCTGATTCACAGACGGTTGTGAGTTCAAATGAAGGTCAGGGGTTAACTCAGCCCATCATCCGTTTGCAGTTGAGAAGCTAGCTATGGGATTACTATAGAAAAGATTGGTCCACAACAAAGGAAATTTGCAATTCCCACCACTGCTCTATTTTTTGATCCTCGGGATCGAAATTTAAAACCTGGGCCCACTTGACCAATGGCTTGATATATATAACAAACAAAATTTCTACATATAGTATTTTTAATCCATGTTACTGTATTCCAATCCTGCCATCAGCATGCGACGAACTATATACATCCAGAAACCGGCAAGTAGTGCATCACACTGTGTGCTTCGAGAATGTCCTGCAAAAGGAGATATAATGGCCTGAAAAAATCCCTTCAAGTGATATTATTTAAATCCCACACACCAAGGGGCACAGTTTCCCACATGCTGCCGTGGAAAACAGCTTTGTCACATGGCAGTCCAGACTGTTACTTTGCGGCTTTTAATTCACGGAAATAAAATTTTGCCAAGACTACATTTGCCACGACTACATTTTTTATTTGTGCCCTGACTGTTGACTGGCCTGAGACCATTATCTGGTTAAACAGGTGGCTGCCTGAATTCGAACCCAGGATCTCAGCATTTCTAACCCTGACCTCTGATTCACCCGGCCACCTCTCAATAATCACCTGTTTTGTCTCATGTTACTGTATATTGTCTCGTTTGTATTGTATCTCATTCCTCCCACCCTCCCCCATCTGGTTTATACAGCTTCGTTCACTGTCAGCTGAAATCTAACAATACGATACCAAGTTTGTTCTTATACGTATGATATTCTTATAAATATGTAGTGATGATAAATGGATCACTACTGCGCGTAGCGCCAAGTGCCATAGAAATGGGCGCCGAGGCGAACACACCGTGCAGTACCACTCATCGGGCCACTAGGGGCACGGTACTGGGTGCTCGCAGAAGAGAGCCAGATGAGTCCTACCGGCAGAGTAGGGGATAGCAGCCTCCGCCGGCGCCGCAGGTAATCGCCACAAAGTCGGTCACTGGGGGAGTGTGGTGGGGGCGGCTGGCGGTAGGGGGCATGTGGGGACGAGTCACCCCGGCACCGGGTTAAGCACGTGATGGGCAGGGGGTGAGGAATGTGGGCCAAAGGTGAACGAAGGGACACGGGAAGAGTAGCTGAGAAACGTCTGGAGAGTTCCCGAAGGGGGCCTGGTTAAGGGCGGAGCCAGAGAGGGAACAGGTGTGATGTAGCCTGGATCCGTCGGGAATATTCCAGAGGTAGGCGCGGCCGAGGGTGGAGCCAGGCCGCGCCGAGGAGGATAAAAGGGAAGCTCTGATCGTATATCGGGGCTGTCTGCAGGTGAAGTGAAACCCAAGTGCTACGTCTACGTCTTCGACAGCGTGGGTCAGGCAGCACGTTGGCTGCTCTGAGCAGATTATAGTTATCCCGTATGCGAGAGAAATAGGTGTATTGTGGGCCTATGTGTAACAAGAATGAGAAATAGGTGTATTTTGTGCCGTGTGTAACGGTGTTGCATAAAGTGTTGAATTAACGTTGTTGCCTCCTAAATAGTGTCTCTGAATGACTCAACTACATATATATAAAAAAACAATACAATTATGAATATGAATTGCGAAAATAAAACGGCACGAATATTATTCACACCACGCTGCAGGTTATCCTGACAATCTTAATTTTGGAGCGTTCGTGACTGCAGGGATTATTCTTTGATTCTTTCGGTTAAGTCACGTCTAAAGATAAATTAATAAATTAAATAATAGCATATTAAATTAAATAATAGCATATTATGCTATTACCTAATTTATTATTTTATCTTTAGACGTGACTTAACCGAAAGAACCAAAGAGTTATCCTGACAGTTCACACAAATGAGCTCCAATTTTTCCGTGATTTCAGCAGGACAACATAATCATGTTGTCGTCGGCAGTCCCTCGGGGTTCGAGGATGACGTCCATCAGGTTTAGTGGTGGCTCTCGAGGTGGCTGAGGAGTCCAATTCTGGATCCGCAGATATTTGGGCATTGGGGGCACGTGGCAGCAGATGGAATTCGAATCCGCCCTTTCTTTTTGGCAGCGATCCGCTTCGGCATCGAGACGTTGGGTCTCGAAGTGAGCCGCATATGTACATGGAGTGACTTTGACGCACATCCATGAAACGTCCGCAATGTAAATGTCACTGGCAACCTTGCAGTGTATGGCTCGATGCCACATCACCAAACACATCTTTTTATAACGCATCGACGCCCTCAAAGTTGCCATAACGGGCTCACAAAGTCACCACCGGTACAAAGTGAACCTTTTTCTTTCTCCTGCCGTACCTTTTGAGAATCAAACAGAATGCATTATCAGCAGGACCTCATAGATGTCATTCGCTGGTGATTCCGAGCTCAAAATAGCACTACCCGCGGAGAAAAGCCACTCCTGAGCTCCCCTAGCTTAGTGCTGGCAGTCGTGCTTTGTGGGTTCCTCAAAGAGCAATTGAGTTCATCGCCGTTATAAAAATGATTGAAATGCCATTCATGTTAATTACGCTTCATTATTTAGTACAGGTCGAAGAGGAAATGGTTACCAGCAGCGTTTTCATCCTGCGTTGTGTTTTTTATAGACATGCAAGTGTGCTGAAGCACTGGCACAGTGATTTTCACGTTGCACTCTGAGTCTGGTGACCTTATTTTTTTTTATTCCCGGTGACGGATAACATCACCGGCGAGTGACAGCTGAATTTGTCTTGCCCCTGCCCCTCCCCCGGCCTCCACCAACCTGCCACTGACCAGTGTATTAAAAAGCTGGTCAAATCCCTTCAACCGACATAACATGGAGAGACCTCCATCCATCAGTGAATTGACAAGGGCTAATGATGATGGATATTACATTCATGTAGGTTATGTTTTTTTGTTGTTGCAAATTTCTGTTGACAAATTAAAGAAGTGGCTTCATACCATAATGTTCTGATATTCTCTTTTCAGGAGACACACCTTAACACCGGTAAATGGTCTCATTAATGTCTATGGGGGAATCTCACACTATATAGAAAAGTGTTCTGTGCTATAAATTGGACCTTGTTTCTGGGATATGACATTGGGATTTGTGTAATGGCCTCATGGCCCACATATCCCAAATGCGCAAATTGTCTGCCACTTATTTGAAAATGAAAAGACAGATAAAACACCTTTTCGCAGAAGTACAGTATAGCACACGTGCCCTTAATTTATTGAGGAAAGGCTCAATTAGTGTACATTAAATTTCGATTTAAAGCTTTCGTGACTGCAGGGATTCATCTTCTTGGTTCTTTCGGTAAAGTCACGTAGAAGAGAAATAATAAAATAATATTCTTCTATACGGCTGTTTTATATTTATTATTTTATTATTTCCCTTCTACGTGACTTTACCGAAAGAACCAAGAAAATAGTTTAAATTAATTATTGAACTGTTGACATTGTATGTATGTTGAACTTATTTTTTTTCATTCGTAGAATCAGATAACAGTATTTCCGTAGGCATATGTTACGTATTATTATGGATATGATTACAAATGTTGACTATATGTTTTAAGAATTTGATGAAAATACGAGATACAGCGCATGTGCATATGTACAATAACAATGCACATTATTTACCCAGGAATGCCTCATTGAGTCTCAGAACTATTTTCAGGAGGGTTTTGCCTTGGCATGTTTGACAGAGTTCACTAATGATAGTTCTGCCTTATGTGGGAGGGAACCGAAAAAAAAACAACGCAGGGGCGGCGGGGGTAAAAAGACAACCTCTGCAGAGATAGATCCAAGAATATATTTATTTATTGATCATCTCCTGCCTATAACAACTGATATTTCCATTCTCCTATCAAAGTACTAAACCAGAGTTATTCTTCTATACGGCTGGTGTAGATACAAAGCAACAACTACAATTCCACATTCAGGTCGTCAAGCCAGACAATCGCGTCAAGAGTAGTAGAGTGGAGAGCTGTAATGTCTCTTTCGTAGTTGTGGATCAGGCGTTGCATCATTAGATGTTGTATGGTCTGTTCTGGATGACCACAGTCGCACCCTGCTTTGCTGCTGAGATTTGACAAGATTAGGTACTTTCGGGATAAATTGGCTCTTGGTAAATGATGGGATCTCAATGGGATGTCATGCATGGAAAAAAAGGAGCGTCAAAGTCTCCCCATGCCCATTTAAGCAGCAGGAAGTTATCATTTCTGTTAATCGAATTTATAGAGTGCCTCACTCAAGACGCTTGACAGAATGGAATGATGCAGTTGACATGGGTGTTCAAAGATTGAGGGATGAGTTACAGCGATAGTAGGTACTTAGGGATCACGACAGAGTAGGCGAGGGACAGATCTGAGTGGAGAGGCGACGGGAGGGAAGATGAAGAAAATGGGCAATGAAGAAGAGGTGCCCTTTACAAGAGGAATAGAAAGAGTCTTCTTGGTTCTTTCGGTAAAGTCATCAAGTAGAAGGGAAGTAATAAAATAATAAAAATACAACATAATAAAATACAATTCTCACGACGTTTCGGCCACAGAGTCAGGCTCTGTCTTCTCGACAGACCTGTTCTTCACCTGAGGACGGCTGCTTGCGTTGTGGCCGAAACGTCGTGAGAATTATTTTATTATGTTTTATTTTTATTATTTTATTACTTCCCTTTACGTGACTTTACCGAAAGAACCAAGAAGATGATTCCCTGCAGTCACGAAAACTTTAAATCGAAATTTAGAATAGAAAGAGGTCAATGTACAAGGAAAGTTTATTCCAGTGGAGGGGGTGCAAGGAGGAAGAAGGACCGCAAATGTGATTTGGCACAGGGAGAAGGAGGGACAGCGAGGTACAGAGAAGATTGGGAACTAAGAGGACGAGAGGGCACATGGAAGGAGATGAGAGAGGCAAGATATGGTGGGCCAAGGTCATGAAAAGATTTAAAGACAAGCGTCAGGTATTTGAAAAGACAGCGGGAGTAAATGGGAAGCCAGTGGGAGTTGAAGGAGGAGAGGTGAAGTGTGAGTTAAAGGAGAGATTGAAAAACACTTGTACAGAAGCATTTTTAATTTGTTGGAGGGCAGTGGCAGGAGGACCAAGAAGAAACGAATGACAGTAGTTCAGACGGTTAAAGAACAGAGAAGGCGTTTGAGGGTTTAAATTTAAATGAGAGGGCGGATTTTCTGATGTTGAATAGTTGAAAGTGGCAGGTGTTGGTGGAAGAAGTGAGGGAAGAGTAAAAAAAAAAAATTACCCGTAAAAACAATTTTTTTCACTATAAATCCTTTATATGCGTGCCGGCTAGAGTCCTCTCGTCCTCTGGCTTGAGATGGCTGCCACCTATGGGTGAAATGATTGTGTGCCAGCATTAACCAATTGGTAAATAAATATTTTAAAAAATTCCCTAAACAGCGTAAAATTTTGGAAAAAAATTTTTCACGAAAATTAATTGTCCGGCACAACGAGTCTGTGTGCAAAATGTCAGCTCGATTGGATCACGGGAAGTGGGTTAAAAAACGACCGAAAGATTTGCACGGTCCTAAGCAAGCAAGCGAACTTAATATAAAGGATTTAATGACACCGAAGGTTGAGGGGAAGACGAAACAGAAGTGAGGGAGAGAGGGGGGAAGGACATGGTTAGCGATGGGAGGACGAAAGAGAGGCCGGAAAAAAAATGATTTATGTTTTAAAAAATTGAGAGAGAGAGAGAGAGTGTGTGATGCGCCATCCAGGATTGGATGGCAGCAAGACAGCAGCAAATGTCAGGGGCAAATGAAGGAAATAAGAATAGGATTTGGGTATCGTCAGCAAAGAAATGAGGAAAGCAGAAAGATGAAATAGATTTAAGAGGCGAAATATAGTGAGAGAATATAAAGGGACCCATAACCGAACCCTGCGGAACACTGACACTGAGAGGGGAGGGATGGGCTATGGAGTGATTGAAAGAGACTGAGCAAGTGTGATAAGAGAGGTAAAGACTTCAGCCAAGAGAGGGGGGTGTCATAGATGCCGGGGTTGGAGAGAGTGCAAATAAGAGCGCGGTGATCAACAGTGTCAAGGGTGGAGGAAACGTAAAAAAAAGAACGAGAATGGAAGACCGGCATAGAAGGACTTTGCAAGATGGTTCTGGACAATGAGAAGGGCTCTTTCGGTGGAATGAAGAGGGTGAAAACCAGACTGAAATTGGGTATAGAGGAAATGTAAAGAAACGTAGAGTGAGAGCTGGTTGTGAACAAGGCGTTCCAAATGTTTGGATTGGTGAGGCAGAAGAGAAATAGGATGATAATTGACAGCAATGGTAGGGTCAAACGAAAGTGTTTTGAGGGGAGGACACATAATAGCAGATTTGAAAGTGGAGGGGAATACACATTTGGAGAGGGAAGCATTAAGAGGGACATAAGGTAGAGAAGGATAAGGGGGGGGGGGGGGAGGCAAGGAAGAAGGGAGGCAGGAATGGGGTCAAGGGGGGAAGAGGTAGGGTGAGTTTTGGAAATGACCATGGAGAGCTCAGATGAAGATGTAGGTGTGACGGCGGGGAGAGGAGGGACAGCAACACAGGGTAGAAGCAGAGGGATGGAGCAAGTTGTTGACGGTTGGAAAAGAGTTGTCGAGGATGAGGGGCAAGGGACGATATGAGGGATAGGAAATGTGATCACTGTTACATTGCTTATGGCTTTATTTTGGTGATTTCGAAAAAAATGTTTGGTTTGGCCATGTTTGTTTGTTGTAGTACGGAGTTAGAAAGATGGCTTTAATCTAAGTTGTCTTGTGGTTGTTGTTTGACTTGCATCCCACTGGGATTTTTGCACAGCGTTGGCGAACGGTGCTTTTTTCTGGAAGACTTTGCAGTTTTTTCCTGGATTTTTCTGTTTGCGCATAGTCACTTTAAGATGTTTTCTTGTTCATGTTTTTGTTTTTTGTTTGTTGCGGTTGCACCAGATTCAAGAGCCGAATTGCTCACAGGGCTATACCAAATAAATGAAGCTGAAACTGACTATATTTCTTCAGATTCAAAAGCTGCAAGAAGAGCACGGTAAGGTATGTGGGTCTGGGCTGAGGGGGATTTCCAGCGACGCCTCGGCTTTGCAAACCTGGCAGAGTCTTGAGGGAGGCAGAGGTGGGGGACTGAGGGGAAGGGGGGGAGTAAATAAACACAGAGCAACAAGGGTGTCGAGAAAAGAAGAGAGAGCCAAAGCAAGAGTAGAAGCGGTGTTGTCATCGTGAAGAGAGGAAAAGTCAGAGGTGGTGGTGGAGGGGGGGGGGGGTGCTGGAGGATAGGAGAGAGATCAGCAGGGACGAGAGCACGGAGATTGTGGCGAAGAAGGGGGTGGGGTGAGGTTCGAGGGTACAGAGGTGGGAGGGGAGGGTAAAGTGATGGTCAGGGTGAAGAGAAGGTGATCGGACGGGGGTGGAGATCAGCATTGATGGGGGAAGCTGTGCAGTCAGAGAGGAAAATTAAGTATGTGTATATGTGTTGCACTTCTTTCGCACCGTACGTAGCCATCTAGGGTGTTTCAGGATGTGTGGGTAGGGGGTGATGGAAGAAGGTGGAGATTAAATGAGCTGGTTAATGGGAAAAAAACTGCAGAGATGGAGGGTGAAATGAGGTGATCAAATTCTACATTCTTATGGAGGGAACAGTCTTGACATATAAAAACCAAAGTAAACGTCTTGAAAAGTGGTACTTATTTTAACTGCCCCTGAGGGATGATGGGTCAAGTCCACCCTGATCATGATTTGACTTTAAATAAACGAATTGCTTCACATTTATTTATTAAGCAAAACATATTACTGTACAAGGAAGATACACGCATGTACATGCATGGTTATGTAATGCTCTCAAATATGTATTTGTGCTCATAAGTATGTACAGGCGGTCCCCGGTTTGACGACAATGCGATCGTGGAAACGTCGTCGTAAATCAAATCGTCATAATTCGCACCCGATGTTCACATAGACAGCAGAAACATTCACAACATCGCTTGCCGATGTGTTTTTTTCCTTTTATCAACCACATTTAACAGGTTTCATAGGTAAAAATGCACGCACAAAACCACGTGAGAATGACACAAGCTCCACGCCAAGAAACATCGGAAACCATACTGACTCTGTTCACAGTCGTGTCGGAAGAAAACGTCGTGAATTCAGTTCGTGCGTCGTAAATCGATCCATAGTGGCATACACATCGGAAGTGTGCATGTGTACATATACATAGGACCGTCATAAACCGGAGACCACCTGCATTTGTTTAAGGACATGGATCAGAAACATGGACATTGACCAAAATTAAAATTGTGCAAAAAATTGTAAAATGTGCAATGAAGCACGAAGAGGTGTATGTTTGCATTGACAAAGAGAAACAAAAGGAGTAACACGTGAACTAGATCATATACACAGATTACAAACATTATATTGACTGTTAAACTAAGTGAGTTGGTTTGGGCAGGATAGGTCGCTAGAAGGGATGTTAGGAATGAAGAGAGGACCTACTTTCGGTCAACTCAGATTAAAATAAGCAATTATTACCAACAATGTTATGCGGGGAAAATATGGCAGAACGGTTACTGAACACTCAGGTACTCTTATGTACCAGGGATGTTATGTTCTAATGCACTTTAATACTATTAACGTGGGATCTTTATCCTTTTGTGATAATGAATGAAGGGATTACTCTGGTACTCAAACGTGCTTTGGCAGTAGCAAGTGGCTTTCCGATAATGGGGGTTTGGGATGGCTGTGTCGGTGAGTGTTTTTTTTATTTTTGAAAAAATATTCCATTTCGTACGAGGATCTTTAACAGGGGAAGCGGGTGGTCACGACAAGTTCAGACACGACTCTCTACTTTGCCACAATTGAATTCGGGTTCATAGTGCAAGTGCACTTACCACCAATCCACCCAATTGGATGCATTGTTGCTAGGGTATTGTTATTGTTATTAAAAGACTGGGTTGATTAAAGTATTAATGGAGTTTGGACATCGCAAGACTATGAGGAATTTGCGTCGGAGTAGAGAGGCCTTCATTCCGCATCGGACAGATCATGGCTTATGATGACGGTAATAATTATTTTGTTATTTTTTTTACAATGGCGCACTATGGAATTTTTTTTGTGCAAAAACACAACTAGAACCTCAATATCAAGCTGCATTCACGAGCCAGTTAAATGACAACACGAGATGCCAAAACATGTAAATGTAAGAATTCTCACAGTTGCGGAATTATCGCAACGCATGCATGAGTCATCTCGACACAGCTTAATTTGCTGGAACGATCCGTCTTCCTCTCCCTGCGGAGGCATTAGAGAAACGAGTGCGTGGCGCAGTCGTTCTTCAGGTGATTTTCCTTCAGCCTCATTGACGCGTCAACACCTTCCCCGCGCCGCTGCCGGGATATAAAGATCGTCTCTGGGTCGTGAGGCCGCTCGCGCGGAGCACAGAATGTTCCGTGAGCGCCTCTCCTCATTTCGCCAACCCCCCCCCCCCCCCCTTGCTGACCTTCTCGGATCAAGAGCGCCTTTGCGAGGAGGCGTACGAGCGAGCGAGCGAGCGTCGAGAGCCGGGGAGCTGAATAACAACGGGACGATGTTTGCACGTTAACAAAGACAAAAAAAAATCGCTGCTTCTGCGGTGACTGACCGTACGTAGCCTTGTGAGCGTGGGCTGGATTGGTGGAGGCTGCCAGTCACGACTCGCGCACACGCGCACATCCACGCGGAAACGACACGCGCGTTCTCGAAATCACGCGAGCCTTGCCGACACGACGCTCCGCTATTGTGCTCATTCACAGAATCAGGCGCAAGGTGAATAATAATGAATGTATTTCATGCTTCCTTTTTTTAGGGCAATTTGGATGAGGGTAGGAAAGATGCTATATTTATTCATGGGTTGGGTTGAATTTGGGTTGTTAAAAAAAAGCCCAAAGATGAATTGTCCTGACATTTGTCAAAAATGTGCAGCAATTCAGCACGACAAATAACTCATCATCATCATTATCAGCCATGGTCATTCTACTGCTAAATAAATGCCGCCCCAAGCGGCCGCCATCTCTCAGGGCTTAAAGATGCAACAATCTATCGAGCACCTGCACACGAGCTGATTTCAATGCACCATCTCCTCTCCAGCATATATGTTTCCACCCTTTGACTGCCATTCCATCGTTAGTCTCCACCACCTGGCCATCATCCTTTCCACTGACACAAAACGGTGTACAACGCTATGGTGGGAGCCAATCGCCGTTAACTTCCAACCGCGTGCGATTAATATAACTCATCCCGGGGGAGATGATGACCTGAATTGACGAGCGCTAGTAATTTGTTCTCAAGACATTCCTATTGGGAGCCACGCACTCTGATTGGCGAAGGCTGCATTCGGGAAAGTGCCGTGCTAATTAATTGCAATGCGCGACTCGGAGTTCTGAGCGCTTGAGCAGGCAACGCTCAGTTGCTGAGCTCAAATCCACGCCTGCTGTCTGTGATGAACCTGGGTTTTCAAGCGTAGCGGGTTGACGGACTCAGCCTGATGTGACCGACTACTCAGAATCACACGGTGTCATAACGCGGGGAAAGCATCATCATCGTCGTCATCAGCTCCGATTATTTGCCTGCTGAGAGGAAGGCTTTCCTAAAGCCTGTCGCCGTCTCTCGCACGAGATTGCATCGCTCCATCTCCCCGGTGGCCGTTTTCTCAGAATGCACGCACTGCCATTGCGAGGTTGAACGGCAAATACATCAACGGCCCTTCCCCTCCCTCCCCCGCTCATCGCGGGTGTGTCCCGCACGCGCACTTCTGGCTGCACTCTGAGAAATTGCGAGTGAGGCGTAGCTCTCCTCCGGCTGGGTACACTCTGTGAATGCGTCCCCTTGGGGAGGTGCTGGAGTGGAGGGGAGGCATGGGTGTTAAAGCGAAGAGGATTGGGGGGGGGGGCGGTGACTGCACGGGGAAGGTGGGGTGGGTGGCGCGCGGTTGTCATCCCAGCCGATCGGTGGAGGCGCTGTCATAAAACGCCTCATCCTCCTCACTCCGTCTCCCACATCATCACCGCCGCGACAGGCAGCGGCAGAAGCGGCAGCGTCGCCCCCGTCTTCGACTGCAGGAGGGAGCCCCCCAAGTTTTCGTAGCGGCACAAGTCTTTTTTTTTTCATGCGGCTGGAATTGGCGACGCGACACGGAGGTGAGACTTCCTCGGCAGACCGTGCGCTGCGCGTGCCTTGCAATGAGGGTTATAATGCAAAGGTGCATCTGGGAGTTGCGCTCATATTTACAGTATTTCATGCATCCGGCGTGAAGTGGGCATACGCTGCGGTTGCGTTGTATCGCGTCTCGCTGCATGTGACCAAACTAAAGGCGCCCGACCCTTGTCCGATCTCAAGCAGCTAAGCAGGTTTTGAGCCTGGTTCGTGCTCGGATGGGTGATCACAGGCGGTTGAAGCAATGGGGTTGTGGCCAGGAGATGGCAGTGCTGAGTGTGTCACCCACCACTCGTATGCACGGTGGGTTTTCTCCAGGCATTCCGATTTCCTTCCTATAAAGAAGCCAAACAATCATAAACGTAATTGGCCAAACTTCCGAATGTTAATAGTGATGCTCTTCTGAGAGCCTTGATACTCGGTGAGGCTTTCCTGGTTCACTTGCGTTATTATTGTCTATGTGCTGCGGTCCTTATTGTCTTAAAATACTTCTCACGTATGCACTCTAACATGTTAACACTTATAATTGTATGCACAGTGTTATGTAACAATGTCCTTATGTAACTATTGAAGCAAAACGTAGCGGAAAGATTCAGTGAGGCTTGTAACGGATACATAAATTGCATCGTTATTCTGAATATTATTCAGTCAGTTCAAATGTTTCCTTGCTAAAACGTGAGCATGGAGCAGTGCTCATCCTCAGTGTCGGCCTCAATCCAGTTGTGGAAACTCAAAATGTATTTGACAAGTTTTTATCTTAATAATGACTAACATCGAGTTATTAGTACATTGGCCAGCATTAGTATGATTGACATGGCATTTGCGTGCCCGCATGTAACTACATGCATTGCGAATTAGTAACGGTAATAATGATGTTACGGCTCTGCGAGATGAAGGACTCCTCCTCACAGTCATGCCTTGTTATGCAATCGCAAGTGTGATGAGAGCCACTTGGAACTGAGAGATGGGCAGGTGAACCTTTGCTTGCCAAATCGCGATCGATGCTCAACCATCGCATATCTATATTCTTGGTTCTTTCGGTAAAGTCGCGTAGAAGGGAAATAATAAAATAATATAAATATAAAACAATAAAAAGTATCACGACGTTTCGACTGCAACACAAGCAATCATCATCTTGCTGTGGAGAATTTATTTATATTATTTTATTATTTCCCTTCTACGTGACTTTACCGAAAAAACCAAGAATATGAATCCCTGCAGTCACGAAAGCTTTAAATCAAAATTTCATCGCATATCTGCGGGGAGCGGAGGGTAAGCGTGGCGCTGTGGTAGGTGCTGTCTGTGGAATTTATATATATATATTTTTAAACGTAATTGCAGGCATTGCAATGATGGTGAGACTGCAAAGACTTATCATCGAAGCAATGGAAACATTGCCGGGTCCTTAAAGAGGAAGTCTCATTGGGCTCAGCCTTTAGAGCTGGCAAATACAGTCAGAGCCTCCTTTCCTGTCCAAAATCCTATTATTGTAATTTCTCTTCTTGGTTCTTTCGGTAAAGTCACGTAGAATGGAAGTAATAAATAATAAAATAATATTATTTCCATTCTACGTGACTTTACCGAAAGAACCAAGAAGATGAATCCCTGCAGTCACGAAAGCTTTAAATCGAAATTGTAATTTCTATTTAACCTTATTTTTGTCATCGTGAGAATTCACTGAAGTAGTATTTTTTTATATCATGTACACTTATATTTATCGGCATGAAATTCATATAGAATATAGTAATTACTTGAAAAAAATATTTACATCTATTTGTGAATTTACTGCGGGATGAAGACCTGACCACGCTGTGTCGGTGATGTGGATTTGTTTGACCATACTTCACCAGGCGGCGCAGTGCGGGGTGGTAAAGTGGGGGGCAGCACTAGTTCACATTATCGCTCGCCACTGATATATGGCTGTGAATTGAACACAGGTCGCCGGGTTCATAGTGCACATGCTTGTTTGGGGAGGCCTTCCATCATGCTTATGATGACGATGATATGCACTTACGTTCGCGTTACAAAATCCGCACACGCAAATGCAGAGAACGTGTACAGTGGATGAGAATCTCAGAGGTAGCTTTGTAACATCCGCTTCTGCGGGACATTCATTTAGTAAACAATGGTTCCACATTTCGATTTAAAGCTTTCGTGACTGCAGGGATTCATCTTCTTCAGGTGAAGAATGAGACACTACCAAACTAGGAGCTTATATATAAGCTGCAGCTTATATATAAGCTCCTAGTTTGGTAGTGTCTCATTCTTCACCTGAAGACGGCTGCTTGCGTTGTAGCCGAAACGTCGTGAGAATTGTTTTATTATGTTTTATTTTTATTATTTTATTACTTCCCTTCTACGTGACTTTACCGAAAGAAACAAGAAGAATGGTTCCACAGCTCTCCGATCGACACTTTGTCCCACGACAAGATACACGGTAGCACGGTTGGAACAAAAATTTGGATTCGTTGTTTTCACAGTCCGCAGACACCGCCACAAACGAATCCTCCCCTTCGCCTGGAGTTTCAAGAAAGCGACTGCGGCAATGAGTCTCCGAGATTCTAGCGTCGCGTCGAGCTCCCTCCGGCGAACGATGAAATCCCACAAACGGCTCCACGCGTCCAGGGGAGCGAGGAGAAGGCCTTCTCTCCTCTCGTCGAGAGGCTACTCGGCGAGGGTGACCCCTGACCCTGCACCGCCTTCTGCCAGCTCGCCAGTGTGCCCGCTGGCACGCGTCGACAAGTACGTGCTGCTGGAGGCCCCTTCGGAAGACAGGATGCTCCGGGCAGTGGACACGCACACGGGCGAGGAGTTGGTGTGCAAGGTGAGGCGAGACGCCCCCTCCTCAGCACTGATAAAAATGAATGAGTATGTGTTTTTTTGGTGGTGATGCTGTGAAGTTCTCCGATCTGTTTTCAAATAGAATAGTAACCGTGCGTTGTTTGGCACGATGTCCGTTTCGCTCAACGTGCTGGGAGCTGCTTCAGCAAACGAAAGTTCCTGAACTGCAAATTGTAGTTCTTCAAGAAGCTCCGTACTACTTCAAGAAGACAAACATAAGCCCAGCCTAGATGGCCGGAGGCCACGACTGGGGAATCCTTTCTCTACCGAGGGCCGAATAGGACTTTCAAATATCTTTGGGAGGCAACCGCATAAACATATACACACACTTTAGTCACTTCTGTCACTAAAGTTAGAAACACAGTGTCGCCAGGACGTAAACGCTCCACTCCGGAACCCGATTTATGCGGCTAAGATGCTTGCAGTGACGGGTAAATATCGTTTGCGGGTTGTGTCGAAGTGTATGCAGACCGTGTGAAATGAAAGTCACGGACAGTAGGCTCCCCACCCCTCCCCTCGGATCATATTTAGTGCCTATTTTCAAGTGATCCCCTGGCAATAGCGCTCTCAGTTGTTATTTGTCACATAATCCGTGTGTGTAAGCATTACTCATTATTTGTTGTCATTTAACCCGTGTGCGTAAGTGTCATGCCTCCCTCTTGGGCTTCATGATAGATCCGTAACCTTGGGTATACACCATAAAATCGTGCATTTTAAGTGCCAAACACAGCTTTGTGCTCTGGGCAATCACCATGACAACCCAGTCCTTATAGGCCACGGTGCACTGGGGAAATTCTAAGCTAGGTTTAGGGATATCTAACCCGGAAATTATTACTTCCAACATATTTAATGTAAGCAACTACTGCAATGAGTGACAAAGTTGTAAGAAGCTCGTTGAAGAGTGTGTTTGACAAACAACGATTGTTTGAGAGAGAAACAAAAAACCTAGTGGAGTCATGTGACCTGTTTGGAATCTCACTGGAAGCTGCTATCCCAGTTGTCCACTAGGGGTAGCAGTGATCACATTGATCCAGATTTTGGTACCGAACATTTTTTCTCAAAAAAAATGGTGCCACAGCTATTGCCGGTGACAAATGCAGGTAGCTGTTGCCCTAAAGTTTTCCATTTAATTGCCCCAACGTAATGTAACCTTAGTGCTTGGCCTGCACGCCCTGACAAGGGGATAATGCTCGAATTGTCCATAGATAGTACTGAGTGCTCATTGGGCCAAACCAATGCACGACAACCATTACCACAGTGACACAAAGCACATGATCAATTTACAAGCACATTATTCCAGCATAAATGCGAGCCGGAATTGTAGCGCAAACACACACTGGCTATATAGGGAATTCTAAGATAGCAAGCTTCTTTTTTACAAATTAACACAAGGAAATGTAGTCCATTAGTGAAATTTATTTTACCCAGGTGAGAACAATCTATGCAAAGATGGTGCGAATGGTTGTTGTAATCTTTATCATGGCGTGTTGAGCCAACATGGCTGTTGCACAACTGTTTAAGGGCTCCGAGTAGGACATATACATTTGTGGATGTTTCCAAGTAGTCACGTGAAAATGATCACGGTTTACTACGGTTTCATTGTATCGTTACATTTTTTGGCAAGACTTAAGAAAAGAACCAAAAGAATGTTTACAACAGGGGATGGATAATATATCGGGTTGTGATTGTCAGTTCGGCATTCCCAGAAAATAGGGTCAATAGGTCATTCAGAGCTGATAATAAACTGACCGTGCCAGCGCTGCCGAAATCCTCTGTTTGAAACGTGGCCTCTAACCCGAATTGAAAAAAACAGTTATAATAAGTGTACCGATCTATGTCCATGGAGTTTGTTCATCTCAGTTTGGTCAACATTTTCATTGCACCAGGAAGAAGTGCTGAAATACGGGTGTGCATTTAGATCGGTAAAGCCCAACTATGAGGTCATCTCTCAGCAGAACAACAAATCAATGAGCTGTATTTGTAACGTGCAGCGAGCCCATTAATATGGAATTCTCTTTCGCAAAGCGGACCCGTGGTACAAGATATGAGCACAGAACAAACATTGGACACACGAAAAAAAAAATCGATGCAGAAAACACATTCAGAGCAGAACAAGTGACAAGTACTCCCAGCAAAAAAAAAATATCAGCAAAAGTAGCAAACGGTAATCAAAACTGACTCAATTCACAAGTCGCAATGTTATACAGGTATCCACAGAGGAATCTAAAATGTTTTACGAATTATTCTGCGCTGCGTGAGAACAGCACACATTTCTGCACGAGCGAGGCTAAGTACCAGTCCACAGCGAAACACAACCCAGAGCATGTGGGCAGATATATTAATGGACACATAAGTGACATTTCGTTTTTGTTGCATATGCCCCTTGGCTGCCATCAGGTGCTGGAGCTGCAGACTTGGCAGGCTGTGCTGGCGCCCTACTTCCACCTGCCGGTGCATGCATGCGTAGCGTGCCCGTCCGCGATCGTGCTGGGAGAGACGCGCGCGTACGCACTGTTCGGGAGAGCCGCGGGAGGTGACGCACGTGCCTACGTGCGCTCACGAGGTCGGCTCAGCGAAGAGGAGTCGGCCCGGCTCTTCCGACAGATGGCCGAGGCGGTGGCCCACTGCCACAGCAACGGCCTGGTCCTGGGAGGCCTCAGCCTGCGGCGCTTTGTGTTCGCAGATGCGGAGAGGTAACGTACTTTGTATTATTTATCGCGTTGTAAACGTTGCCTTTGTTTAAGCGGGGCTTCATTTTATCGTTGAATATTTTCAAGAGAGCTGGTGCATAGATATTTTCCCGTTCACCAGCTCGGAGAGATCCAGATAAAATCAAGAATTGGGTCATTTCAGCAGTGGAATGATTAAAGGGCTGCACATCCACATGTATATTTTATCTCATATCAGCCTGACAAATTATATCAATTAAGCTTTCATCAGCAGGATGTACCATTATTAAAGACAACCATAATTCATCAGAACAGTTTGCAATTTACTTTTGATGGTATTTATTATATCATCAATCCACATATGGCTGCACAATCAACTTAATAATTTCACTTTAAAAAATCCACTTTCATCTAGTACCTACTCAACGAAAGCCTCTTGACGATAATATTTTGTCGGTTACCAAGTCACCCCCCTTTGAATGAAGGTCACCCCCTGAATTGAACGTATGATTCAGGCAGTAGCACATGCTCAACACAGAATGTACCCGTCAGTCGTGACTCAACATAATTATGGAATAATTTCTCTTTCCACCAGGACCCACGTAATGCTGGTCAGTCTGGAAGATGCTCACTCGGCTCCAAGTGACAACCGCTTTGCGAGCGACCTTCACACAGAGAAACGCGGCTCTGACTTTTGCACGAGCGCGGGGGGCCTTCCACAGGACGTCGGTCGCTTGGACCGGGCGGTGGACGTGTGGGGCCTCGGTGTGTCTCTGTATGCCATGCTGCTGGGACGCTACCCCTTCCAGGAGGGCGACGGGATGTGCTGGGGCCAGAACGGCGTGTCCGGGGAGAGCCTGTCGCCAGAGGCTTGCTGCCTCCTGCGAGCCCTGCTGTGCTACGATCCGGCTCAGCGGCTGACGGCGCCGGAAATCCTCGAGCACCCGTGGTTCCGGACAGATTTCACTCACGTCGAGTCAGCCGTTGCCGAAGGAGGCCCGTTCGGAGCGGTTGGCGTTGGAGGGCCCAAGGGATCAGCGTGCGATCAGACGGTGCCGGAAATGACTCTCGTCAGGGACTGCTACGACTTATAACCAGCATCACGGCTGGCTGTTTGAAGTGAACGTTGCGCGCTTCTGTTGAATGTTTTTGAATGTTGTAAAGACGGTTAGATTCCGATGCGAAAAATATGCGTTTTTCAAATTCATGTCGTGGTTTTCCCGGGGGAAGTTCCATTGTGGTTGTTAGCTCTTTGTCAAGGGTGATCTCCAGAGGAGAGGTGGGTACAAGGATAGCAAAACAGAACATGTCAGCGGTTTAGCAGACCAGAATTGTAACGTGAAAAATGTCACGTAAGCAATTGAAACGGTGCAAACACATTTTCTACGGCAAAATGACCAAGTACATTTTTTTTTACGTGCATTATTCAAATAAAGTATAAGCATCCTATACTACATGCCACTGAACATGGACTCATCTGTTGATGGATTCACCCAAATGTGGAAACATTTGCAGGTTTATGACCAACGTCGTGAGCTTATTAAAACACCAACATGATCCAACGAGAGCACCGTTGATGGTAATGGCTGTGCCGGGTGGTGGAGGGTTACGACACATTTATACTTGCGCGATCTCACCCAAACACCTTCATTATGTTCATGGTGAATGTTTATTATTCTTAAGAGAATTATGTAAAAGCCATTTGTCAAGTCACTGCTGGATGAAGGCTTCCTCATACAGGGTCGGCCGTGGGGGTTGTTTGACCCTACTTCACCACGCTGGTTGGGGTGGGGTGGTGACGAAGGGGCGGTGCCCAGGACTGGTTCAGGTCGAACTCGGTGCTCATGTTTGCCGCCATGTCTGGGAATCGAACTCGGGCAGTAGGCTTGCCATTACACCACAGCTCTAACACTCAACGGACATTAGTACTGGTAGGAACCACCTAGTTCCAAAAGCCCACAGGGGATTATTGTGTCTGTCCGTCCGTCGTGCAACCAAAAATGGGAGGGGTGGGGCTGGGTGGAGAGGGGAGGGTGGGGAGGGGCTGGGTGGGGGGTGGGAGGGGTGGGGCTGGGTGAGGAGGGGCTGGTCACCCCGTGATGCCCTTATAAAACTCAACGTTTAACCTACTCACGCCGGCTTGTGCCCGCCCTCACAGTCGGCCATATTTGCAGAATACACCACGCCGCCGTTGACCCTGGCCATTGAGCGAGCAACCCAACATTCCTACCAGCTCCCTCCGCAGGAATGTGTTATTTTTTTGCACCATTATTTTGGAAGTATCGTTTTTTTACATTTCACATTTTTTAATTTTTATGAGCAAGTACTCTTCGTACCAAACAACTGCGTTTACAAATTCTAATTGGTCTGTGTTGGTCTGAACTCACCCAGTCAGGACGAATTGTATATGTTTTATGTTTTCTTCAGGAGGAGAGCCACACCATACAAACACGAACACTTATCCACACACGTTTGATTATGATTTTCAAACAACTTCTGCTAGAGGCAGCAACTAATTTATCATGAGCAACTTTGGCGCCGTAGTATGGGAATGACGTAGAGTAACAGAGTTCTATCTGTCTAATGATAACAGAGTTTGCTGAAGAGTTATATTCATAAAAAATGTTCAGTCTACATTGTACACATCCTTGGGCCATCATGTGACCTTTATTTGTGATCTCATTGGAAGCTGTCATCCCGGTTACCCAATAGGGGGGCAGCGATCGCATTTGTCCAGATCACATTTGTCCAGATTTGAGCAATTAAAATAATTGGATGAATACTGATATTCTGGCAAATTGCCCGATGATGCTGGATACCAGCGAAACGGCGTACTCAAAAATTGTAAATGTTGTGGATTCACTCTTCAACACACCGGTGGGCTAAAGTAGTGAACTATTTGTCTTTTGTCAACCTGACACATTTTTGACTGATTGGCCATGTCGGGTGGTGGAGGGATGCGACACATTTATAAATAACGCGATCTAACCCAAAACCCTTGATTATGACTGATATTGACTTTTTAAGGAGACTGTAAATATATTTACATTATATAAAAAAAAAAACATTGTGATAACTATTGCCAGTGATGATTACCTTAAAATTTCCCTGAGTTTTTGTGGTCTTAAGATATATAAATATGCTGAAACTGTTCGAACCCAATAGATGGCGTTTCAGAATGTTCCCCAGTGTAAATGCTCATACTGGTATCTGTTTTCAGGCCCACCCAGATGGACGGAAGGGGTGGGGACAAAAGGGGCAGCTTTGTCCTGGCCCTCACACAAAAGAGGACCCCCAGAATAGACTTTTTTGTGTCGCTAGCGAATAAGGGGCCCCACGTGGCATTCTGCCCTGGGTCTCCAGGAACCTCCGGGTGGCCCTATAACTTCTCTGCACAGTGGGGTGAATCTCGTGGAAAAGCAGTCGCAGGCTGCTCTGTTTTTGTTGTGGACTGCGGTGTGTTTGGTTTGTGGCCAGTACCGTCCATGCATTAGCATGCGTTGGGGAGGCTATTGATCATTTTTGCAGCATCGTATTTGTTTCAATTCCTTCACACACATGTCACGTGCCAGCTGGGTTGTCTTAGAAAGGACACTCGTCACGCATATTATTAGGTCTGTAACGTGAGTCGATTTGCCAAGTAATATCGATTCTTAAGCTCAAAATACCATTTTGTTTGTTTTTGATTGCTACATGTTGCATAACAGTGACCAAATTACACGGAATGCACCTCATCTTGCTAGATCTCGCAGAATAAGCGGCCACGAGCCTGGATAACAATGGCAGAATCTTTATTAGTTTTTTGGTAGGGCAACCTTCGCACCGGGGTGTGTCGAAGCGCTTTACACGCGACATGTCACCCAACACATGTGTAAGGGCACCCTCATTGGCAACCGACTTTGTGCGACACAAGGTGACTCCTCAGCACTAGGCCTGCGAGCAATTCGTCCGCCATGTGTGATCACAATTGAGTAATTGAGGATACGTTTTCGAATTTGGCAAAATTTGGACCGCGACGCCGGGACACACAAGTGGCATACTGGTTTTGAATGACATCACGTGATGAATTAACGGCCACAGTGAATCTGATGGTGCATATTTCATGGTTAACCCTTTCCCGTTCCGATTGCGTCCGTGCACATACGTGTACGTCGACGTACGTGTACATAATGAAAACTGAAAAAAATTACTTTACCGGTACAAAGGCTCCCACAAGGTCATGCGGGAGGGCGTGTGGCACAGTTGGCGCTAGCTATCATAGAGTGCGGCGGTCGTGTCGCTACAGCTCTCTGCGGTGAGTACAATGTCTTTAAAAGCAACGGCGCTGTGCCTCTCTCAATAAAATTAACGCATCAACCGGATTGTAAACACGACCCTCTATAACAAGCGGCGAACACGCTACCGCCGGGCCACATCACCCGGTTGTCAGAGGGCTTGCCAAGAGACGTCATCGGCAGCAGAGGGCAGTGCAGCAAGATGCGGTACTGTACAGGTAACCCTCGATTTACGAACGTTTCGGTTCACGAAATTTGGCGTTAACGCAATTGACATATTATGGACATTTTCGTGTTTAACGACATCGATTTTCCACGTCAACGAAATTTCACACCGCACGCGACATCAGATCAAACAAGATACGCCCGATCTTGATTTGAAGTTTTCGTGACTGCAGGAATTCATACTCTTTGGTTCTTTCGGTAAAGTCACGTAGGTAGAAAAATAAAATAAATCACCCGGGAACATGTGGCAACCCTTCACGACAGCGTGACGGTGTATCCCTGCAGTGCAGCAGTGGCGCCAAACGTCACCTTTACAGTCATTCCAACATGCACATCATTCAGGCCGTCCATAAATGACGTCACGCACCTAGGGGGGGGGGGGGTTGAGAAATGTGACGTCACATCAAAAAATTAAATGGACTTTTTAATAAATGTTTTCTCCTACAACATCAGAGTGCAACGCCACATTAAATACGCACTACGATCACAATAGTTTAAAGCGATTTGAAGGATGTTTTATATTTCTTGGGGGGGGGGGGGAGAGCTTTATGACGTCATATTTGAGGGGGGGGGTCTGACTTTTGGTGACGCCCTGTGATGAAGGGCGGGGGGGGAGTAAAAAATCGTCCAAAATCGCGTGACGTCATTTATGGACGACCCCTTTTGGTGTGTTAACTGAAAAGGTAAATAATTGTTCTTTTTAAAAATGCATGATTATTCAATTGTTGTACGGTTCATGTTCTTTATTGTTATTATTTTTGCTTTGCGAAAAGTGACATGTGTACTTTTTTAGGTTAGAAGTTGAGTTGGAATGACTGTCCGAAACCCATCCCTACATTTTTGCATTACGTTAATGGGAAAATCCATTCCGATGTGCGGAATTTCGATTATACGCGTGTGTTTTTTTGAACGACGCATCCCTTTTCGCAAAATCTAGGGATACTTGTACATCTGTTGCAGTGTGCGTATGATTCCTTGTCCGTGCTGCCCACCTTCAGCAACCCGCACTGACCAACGCGGTGTGTATACCGTGTGGTCAATGACCCCCATCACCGCACAGTGGTGCCGAGGCCTTCGTACACCAGTGGATGACAAAAGCCCCGTACACGTTCGTACGTGTACAGTACTGCACCTCATGTACACAGTATTATGTCATGGGTCAACTTGACTCCCGCAGCCGGTAGCAGCCACTGGATTCACCACAATATAAATACGATTTTTCTAGGATTATAACAATCTCCTGAAAGTAAGACACACCCAAAAGGTGTTCTCGGGGTCATTAAGGTTTATTAATATGGTCACACACACACCTACCGGATTGTAAGATGCTCCGCCGACCTTTGCTGTAAAAAAAACAGCGTGGGGGGTGGGGAGAGTCTTATATAAACTGAAAAATACGGTCATTAAAAATAATAACCTTGACTAAAATTGTGGCTCTGAGTCACGATAGTGCATCGACTCGCCAGGGGGTGAATTGTTACACACTTGCTACAACATTGCACTGTTTGTTGCATTAGTTGCAGTGATGCATTTGCTGTACATTCCATTTGATGTGAATAATAAAAGCCTGTAACACCCGGGGTCGGCTTCACCCAGGCGGCTGTGTGTTTATCAGCAATAAAATTCCCTTTACGTGCCAGAAAATAACTTTGCCCACCTTGAACGATGATTTAGGGCCTCGGGATACAATTTGACGAAACAGCAGTGCCGGTGCCTTCCAGCTGCTTTGCAAGAATGCTAAGATGCGCAAACAAGAACTGCAACAACAACGCAGCCACGCTTGATAGGCGATGCACACACATTTCTAAAAGTTATGAAAATGTCACGCGTGAACTGCACACCGCTACCATGTAAGCAGGAAATTAAAGAGGCTCAAAATAAAGTGAAAATACTCCGAGAGCTGTTTCATAAGCAGTCAGACCTACTGGGAGTTCCAGGCGCAATAAATACAATATACAGCAAAGTGCATTTCCAAAAAGCGTTGACGGCATACACGTGTGTTGTACTTCTTTCGCACCGTACGTAGCCAACCGTGCTAATCGGAGGTGCGAAAGGCACCCACTCTCGTGATGTTGCCATTGGGTGTGCAGGCAGTGCGACTGCACCAGACCGGCGCTAGGCCACGAAGGAGGAGAAGGGGGGTGGGGGAATTGATTTCATTCCTTGTACCAAAGCCTATGTCTACCAAGCTAGGCCACTCACTATCTAAGCACCCTTAAATCTCGCGGTGTGACTGCAGAAATATTGACCGAACTGGTACTGCTATTGAACGTCTCCAGATTGCTCGTTCATCAATCTTGCAAAGCACAATTTCAGTGAAGAGTGAAGTGACACCTCGTTCGCATTTCGTTTACATTTTTTTCACGTCGCATTTTACACCTCCACCCCCCCGCCCCAAAAAAGCCATGTTTTTTTGTTTTCATTCGTGGAGTAATATCTTGAATTTCACGTTGTACTCCAAAGACGCTGAGCGAACTTAATCGGAAAATTCCATCCGCTGTTGCAGAGCCCACTGAGGAGGATATTGCTTAGCACCGCCACCTGATGAGGAGCGAAATACCCTCAGGACCTAAGCCACCAATCGCGCCTGCTAAATGGCAAAGCTGTGTGTGTGGGGTAGTTTGTGTGGGGGAGCGGTGGTGAAGTGGCTAGCGCGCTGCGCTACAAACCCGCTGACCCGAGCTCGACTAACCGCTCGCAGCCAACACTAGTGGCGATTATCTAAACCGGTCCTGGGCCTCGTCTAGGTCGATTCAGCCTCAAATGAGTACCTGGTGCGATTGGTAAACATCGCTACTAGGGAGATAAAGATGGCCAGGCGTGGTGCTGGCCACTCACAGCCTCGTGTGCCGTGCCGGTTTTCATAGATGTTCTCTAACAGCACTTGCCCCAACAGCCTGTTAAAGGCTATATGGGAGATATTTGTATTTTGTGTGATAGCAGTTAACACGCTTCCCTGATATCAGTGGCGAATGATATCAAAACTGGCACTACCCTCTGCTCTTTCAGCAACTCGCACTCAACAGTGTGGTGAAGTATTGTGAAACAACACAACACCCACGTGATCAATCGAGATGGCGAGGGGGAAACCTTTATCCATTGGTGGGCGGTTTGAGAATATCTCGTGTTATTTTTGTACCGTAATAGGCTCACGAGCAAAGCAGGCTGACTTAGGCGCTGGTATGCTGTGATGAAACATTGCCCTCATTGTTAACAGAATTAGATTTCCAAAGGCGATATTCCCGCATCAAGGAAGAAAATCCTGTGCGGGGGGGGGGGGGGAGCTGCTTAGGGTGGAACAATGAGACGCAGTGTGGTGCAGGAGAGCCGCATGACAACGCAGATGCATCGCTGGAGATCGGCGGTTCTCAAAGCGTCTTCCAGATGGTCCGCGGGGCTGTAATGTAAGTTTAGATTGATGCGGAAATAATGAAAAGGTTTATACCTTTTGTTTCGGACATTAATATTGTTACTCGAGGTATTTAATAGAAAAAAAAGTTAGCTCAACTACCCCGGTTAATACTCTTTGGGTCTTTCGCTAAAGTCACGTAGGTGAAAAAAGAAATTTAAATAAATACATTAAATCACGACGTGTGGTTGTCCCACCTGATGACGGAAGCTTGTGTTGCTTCTGAAACGTCGTGATTTAATTTAATTTAGTTATTTATATTTTTTATTTATATTTTTATATATTTGTTTTCACCTACGTGACTTTGCCGAAAGAACCAAAGCAGTCACGGAAACTTAAAATCTAGAATGAACTACCCTGGTTAAACTACCCTAACTCTAAGATTGAAATTCCCCCTCCCCCCCAAATAAACCTCATAGCTGCGTAAAAGAAACAGTTCCAGTAAAATTACTCATTTTGTATTTAGAGAGAAAAAGTTTGAGAAACACCGCTCGAGATGGTCGGACAAGCCGGGCCAGAGATGGCTGTAAGGCGAGCGTCGTGAAGGGTTAAACAGGGGTGCGCATAGCGTGCGGGGAAGTGAGGATGGGAAGGTGCAAACACGTGTCCGTTCACATCCCCTTTCGGCCAATCAATTCCCTGCTGCATGAGGACCTCAACACGCTGCGCGGGTCGTGGGGGTTATTAAAACCACGCATCACCACGCTGCTCAGTGCGGGCTCGTGAAGACGGGGAGCACAGGCGCTGGAGCATCGTGCAGTACAACGGATTTTGATGCACTGGTTGGTTGGTTCCCTGGTGGCAGTGTAGCCCCGCAGCTGCCTATGACGGGCCCGTTTGTGTTTGGTGGTCACCCATCCAAGCGCTATCCAGGCACAAATCCCTGCTTAGCTTCTAAGTATCTTACGGGATCGGGCGCATTCCGAGTGATTGGTTTGTTTATAGTAAACGTTGCTGTTCACGTGGACTCACGTTTGTTTATTCTGTATTTACGTTGGGATTTTTCAGCACGGAACTTGTTTACTCATAAATGTTCCACCTCGATAGTACAGTCCTGTTGCACGTAAGAGCAGTTGTCCCTTTTGTCCCAATTGGCTCGATTTTACTCGTAAAATATCGCTGATGAATTCACTGCGGTACAGACCAATCCATTGCAGTATACACCGAGTGGAGACAATTGGAAAGGGGAATGCATTCATAACAAAGAGACAAAAGGTCGCCCTTTAGACTAAGCCAGTGAAAGATATTTATAAGAAGGCCGCCGAACAGACATCCCATTTAAACGTAAACATAAGTTAAAGGCGCAATCCCTGCAATTACCTTCCCATGCCACTTTTGACGAAAGAGTCTCAAGTAGAGAGCCCCCTTCGATGGTATTTGGCCTACTCTTCCTGCACGCTGGCCAGACGTCTCGGGAGAGGTGGGAGAGCCCGCATTTTACGCGACCTGCATAGTAACTAGCGGCGGAGTGCCAATTGCATTGCTGGGTAGACAACGTCACGGGGAGATTTAAGCAACGTGCCATTGTTTCAACTGCTGCGCCGGGAGTTAGAACCGGCGCCCTCTGGATTGCAAGTCCCCCACGCTAACCGTCACACCACGGCAGCGTGCACACCTCCCCATATGCCGGTATTATATTAAGAATGAATAGCTGGCTCTAGCGCTGTGGTTCTCAAAGTCTGCTCCCCGGACCGGCAGTCGTCCGGGATGGTCCTCCAGGTTTTCCGCGGACTGATGGAAATGCCGGTTGATCCGGACAACAATTGCGTTTTTTCGGACATTAATGTTTTTAATTATGATGTTTATATTTTAAAAAAATCACTCAGGCAAACTATCCTGATTAAACTACCCTAACCCTAAGATCTAAATGCCCCCCCTGGGTGGTCCGCCGAAAATCCTTGCATCGGTTGAGTGGTACGCAGTTTGAGAAAACACTGCTCTACTGCTCTGGAGGGAAATCATATTATTCAGGGTACAATCACTTCCTACCTGCCATGACACCCAGATCAGAAACATTGCCTATCGACAGACAATTTCACGAAGAAGCATCCTTGCACTGAGAGAAAAAGGGGACACGTGCATCAGAGAACGTACGCAAGTTTGAGATATCATGTTGACTGATGAGACAGAGTAAGGGGGCATGGGCAGGTCACGTGACTTGCATGGTGGTCGATATTTACGATGGAATGACGGCCAAAGTAGGAACACGCCCGAGAAGACGTCCACCTCAAAGATGGAGCGATGACATCAGCATCCACGCAGCATCTAAGTGGACTGCCGAATTGGATGACCATCGAATGTTGACATCTTGGGCGAGGGCTTCATCCGGCAGTAGATCGATCATAGCTGGCGATGACCACGATGACGGCAATACAGTAAACAACCGCACAGGTTTACATATCGGCACAGGAATGTGTGGGAGCCATTGGCGCCAACAGGAACACAATGCTATTCATTGAGCCGGCAGATTAGCGCTGCCCTCAAACACCCCAGTCCACAGCCTGGCAACGGGCGACTGCGAAGAACGTGGCCCTGGATGTCCGGCCAACGTGAGCCACTGCCAACATTTCCGTGTCAGCAAGGACCCACAAATAAAATGCTCAAATATTTGCGCGGGATAGCCAAGGAAAGGGGTTTCGTTATTAGAACTGTACCCACGCTAGAGATACTCATTATAATGAGATACTGTACTCGTGATTGATATTCCCAGGAAATGGCTTAATTTCTCTCTAGGCGATAGACTGGAGAAGTGACGTGACTCATACCCACCACAGCCACAGGCACTTGCCGCGATCTCTACGCAACGTCGTCGCCGTCCGTCGCGGCCACGCGATGCAACGGTCCGTCGAGCACCACCAACACCACCACGCGCGCCGATCTTACCGCTCCATCTCCACGGTGGACGTGTTTCGGTTGCGTCCTCCCACCACCACCCCACCCACCACCCCACTGTGGCTGCCACTGTCGATCATTGGTGGCCATCGTCCCTCTCAGCGATGTGTTCTGCCCAAGCCCACTTAATTTTCTTCACAGAATATGTTTGTGAACTGCGTGCCTGAGCGCGAGTTTGTATGTATGTATGCATGCAAACTTTGTATACATCAATGGGCAAATACGATGAACTAACATGAGGTCTTGATACAACAAACAGAATTGCCATTGGAAGGTTATATGCCAGAAATTGCTCAATTTTTTAGCACGACATGAAAAAAAGTATCAAACCTTATCATGTCTAATGGCGTTAAGGTCGAATAAGGCATGAAGGTCACGTACCTGTGTGTTGTACAAAGTGTTTACACGCAGTACGGCCTGGTGCGACAAAGATCCTCCATATAGCCTTAGCAAACTTCTGGGGCAAGTGCTGTTAGCGGTCACCTATGAAGCCCGGCACGACTTTGTCTCCCCAGTGGCGATGTTTGAACATCGCAACAGTACTCATTTGAGGCTGAGTCTACCTAGGGGAGACCCAGGACAGGTGCATATACTCGCCACCGATTTCAGCCGTGAGCGAGAATCGAACTCGGCTCGGCGGGTTCGTCGTGCAGAATGCGAACCACTGCGACACCCTTCTCTACACACACACACTGTGTGTGCATGGTGGGCAGGCAGGTTGGCGTTGGATTTGCGTTAATTATCGGGGTTCCTTTACGGCTAGAGATGATCTCTGACCTCCCCCCCCCCCCCCCGTTGGTGTGCGAACGCAAGTGGCGACACGGGAGGCAGCGATATTGCGAGCTATACATTACAACCAGTCGTATGCAACGAGGAAGCGCAGCTTTTAGTTGTTTGCTGGGAGGAAATAGAATGAGTAAACAAACTCGAAACACAAGTACCAAAGCATTGTTTAGCACACGCTGCAAGTGCTTCTTCCGTCTTGCAATGCCACATACGTTTCGTTTCAAATAGTTCTCACATTACAAGCAGTGCCGGATTTATCCTAGTGGCACAAGTAGCTGCATATGCTACGGGCCCCGCACTTTCAAGGGCCCCCCGCGCTAAATGCTTTCAAGCTATCAATTCCGGTTCAGTGATTCTGCACTTGCTCTATTACTATAGTACTATACTGCCTTCAACTTTTATGAACGACTGGGTGTTTAAGGTTAGCGACTTGTCGTATTATCTGGCTGCATAGCGAATGAAAAAATACAATTACTTTACTATGCAAGTAAAAAAATGTCGTGTTTTAATATTTATGTTTTTTTTTCATATTTAGGGCCTCTTTATACCATATGCTACAGGCCCCGCACTAGCTTAACCCGGCACTGATTACAAGCAAATGAATTAGCATTCCCTTACCACGTGCACGATGTGGTTTTTTTCACTCAATGAGGGATGGAGGAGGGTGGGGGGAAGGAAATGGGGGGGGGGGGGCGATTAGGAGGATGCTATGGGAGGGACGGTGCGACGGGTTCTCCTGTGCACCGTGTACATCGAGAAAGTCGACTGCCTCCACGAGGGGCTATTATGTGTGGCTTGTTCCTGGCACAATTCAGGTCACGGTTGGGAAGGGAGTGGGGGGGGGTAGCGGTAGGGGGGGACCGTGTCTGTTGATAGTCTGTTATTTCGTTCCCGATTTTAAAGCGGAGGTGGCTGTAAATGCGCCTTATGATGTGTGATGCGTACAAGTGGCAACCGTTGTGAGGAATACGCAACCAGGGGACGTCCACCGTGGAGACGCGAGCGATGACATCGGCTCGTGTGCTTCGATTGCTGCGTCGTTTGGTGCGTGGGGGAGGCAGCGAATGGACCATGGTTGCTGATGATGATGATGACGACGACGATTCACATGTGAAGGTCTGTCGAGATTGCTGTAATAAATCGCCCCGCAACAAGCATAACCTTCTGCATGTATTAGCCTCTCATTTTCTAAGATAGCATTAAATGAGTTAAATATATGCTGCGCGAACAATAACTAATAATGCACAATTAGCGCCTTACGGGCGAATTGCTTCGTCCTGAAAACGACAGGTCATAACTTAGCGCCGACTCGTAATAAAGTCTGCAAACGCTTTTCTACGAGGACAAATCGGTTTCATATAAAATCCCATTATCGAGTAGAAACCCTCTGTGGTGACACGATCCGCATTAACACCGGGTATGTGATTATTTTGACGGAAAACATTTAAACATCGTGTGAAAACACACGACTCAAAGCATTGTAATTACCTGCCGACATTCAACTGTGCGCGTGGAGTTTCCTGCGTTAAGAACAAGACAGACCTTGCACTTGCGCCGTTAAATGAACCTTCATAAATCCTTGCATACCGTGGGGAGGACAACATCTAAATGTGTGCTTTTTTTCGACGAGAAAAAAAATCGTTCCTGAAACAAAATAATTCAAAATAAAAGTTCCACTTGTACAAATACACATTTCCCATCAATGCCTTGCCCTCATCATCGGCCCCAGGAGGCGCGTTAGGAATCGGGGTTACGACGCCGATGGGTGCAATTGAACGAAGCCCTCAGACTGTTGAGTACACGTGGCCGGGATTTAACTTGCTTCCGCTGGAAGCAAATTAACCCTCACGTCGTTAACAGCTCCCCCGCCTCTCCCTTTCGTGCCGTGACATATTCCCGCAACGACAGAAAAACACAGACACACAAGAGGAAAACTGTAGTATGCACGATGCACAATTCCCACGGGGTGCAGGTGCTTTAGGTGGATTGTCGCATCACAGGATCGTTTTAATCTATCAGCGAGTTTGTTTTCTACATTTCTATCTCGGCATGAGAGCACTCTGCAACAGCTTGGGGAGGCCTTCATCCAGCAGTGGGTGATGATTCTCAACCCACTTACCTTATCAGGATTCAAGCCAACTCTTGAAATGTTCGAAGACAGCTGCAAAAAAGTAAAAACAGAAAATAACAATTTTCAAGAGACATCGTTGAAGGAAACCCGACTTTCGGCCAAGGCAAAGTTATATTCTTCTTAAATTAGCATTGTTTACAGCCTAGAGTCGATCGTGGAAATTCCACATTCCTATGGTGGGAGTCTCTTCAAAGGACAACGGATGTTAACTTTCCCCGTAAAGTGCAACCAATTTTATCGACCCCCAGGAATCGAACTCAGAACCTTCCGACAGTGAGCCGCTCGCCCTGCCGCCGGTGGAGCCCCCGGCCTCTGTTGATACGTGGCAAAAATATAGAATTTAATGGTATATGTCAAACCTTTAGGATTTGCCACCTCCACATTCCCCCAAAAGGCTTGAGCAATATTATTCTGGCTTACGCCTTCACGGCCCAAGACACGCATGCCAGTGATACGTGTGCGTGGCTCCACGTGTAATACACTTTGCGTGCTCATTTAGCAAAAGGCATCATTAGTGGGCCAATTGGGATGGGAGGGTCACGGGGTGCAAATTCGCGGGGGAGTGGGGGGGGTCCAGGAGGAAGCTAAAACGCAACAACAAAACTAAAATCAATACAAATGAGGCGCACATTTTAATACACCTAAGAGCCCCAAACAGGCGTAACAACAAACCACTTTTCCGTTTTGTAGTCCCACGAGGCTGGCTTCAATAACTCTCTTTGTTACACCAATAACTCCAGCGCACTGCGCGCCTGTTATTTGTGGTGGGCTGAAACACCCGGCGCACGCGGTGATTCTGCGGCCGGCGGCGGCCGTGTCTTGAAGCTGCAATCCGCATGAAGGAATCGCCACGGGACAGACAACCGGGCAGCTGTCGCCAACGGATTCACCGACATCACTCGGCCGTTCGCCAAGCGCGTTGTGTTTGCCGTCAGTCTATCGCTCTGAGGCTTACGGAGACCATCACTCAGCTGCCATTCCGAAGATCATCATCATCATCAGCCATGCCTATTCACTTGTGAATGGATGCTTACCCAATGTATTGCTATTTCTCGCAGTCTCACAGTGCACCAACCACAGAATTCCTGCATACAAGATGATTGCATCGCTCCATCTGCGTGGTGTCTGTTCCCTCGGGCGGGTTCCCCCACTTCGCTGCCACTCCGTCATTAGAATCGACAATTGGCCATCGTCCCAACACGAGACGTGTCCTACCTAAGCCTAGTTATGTGTATGAACAATTACTATGATGTCTTCGATGCACCCATTCACACGTTCTTCTTGAGGCACGTGGGGTGTGATTCATCACGAGCAACAAACCGCGTGACAAGAGACGGAGTCATTTCGCTGAAACGATTGCCACCCTCAGCCACGCGATCATTCCACAAGGATGTGAAGTCACAGGAGGTTACATCACAGAGAATTATACCTGTTGTGACGTCGCCTTTCTCTGCTTATCGAGAAGCTCCAAGCGTTGATGGTTGCAGCGAATGGCTGTTTTGCACGAGTGGCAGAGTAGATGTAATCGTTCTGAACGTATCGCCAGGGCTCCATTTCAGCTGCGTGTGTCTGGGTCGACGACACAGAGAATGTTTTTGCACCCAGCGCACCACATCCAGTATACCACCGCTCTCTCTTTGACCGTGGCTTGCGAGTCAAGTGCCCTGCGCGTTGCTTTGTAAAAGTATTTGCGTGCGGAATGAGTTTCTCTGTGTACATACGCTTGTGTTAACGCCCATACCCTTCGGCTCATTTGAACCCGACTCTAGAGTGTTGAACCAGGGTGTAATCTCTCACTGAATCTTTTCTGGGCCGTGGTAGAAGACTGCCAAATTAAGTGCAAAACAACATCGAATTTGACGTGTTTTTTTACGTAGTCATTGGTGACCAGAACCAAGTTTAAAACTGTAATGGGTGGCCGCCTGGATTTGAACCCACGACCTTGTTGTCCATGACTCAACTAATTGTCGTGTAATTATCGCCATGTCAGAGTCTTTCCTTGGGTAAACGTTTAAAGAAAGGACTAAAATTTTCAACGTAACAAAAACAGCCCTTTCATTTTAAGCTGAGTCTGGTAAAGCACCAGAATTCAGCTATGAGTGCAATTTCATCTCGTCTGGATTAATATGCATTATCACACGGCCACAGTGGGCCGATTAATAATTATTTGCCCGCGCTGAGCGCCTTACGCTTAATGCTGTTTTAGAGTCACAGGTTGCCACAGTGCCCCTTTGTTTTAAGGTGCACAATCTCGGAATGTACAACACGATTAGGAAATTTGGAGGCTTAACATTTCATTCTGAAATGTATTTAAATGTCTCGTAATTTTAGGTTCAGCTTCAATAGCTTTGGCTAAGTCATAATTGCCTAATGTTATATTCATGCACGTGGGTCCATCATTGGCTGGATGGAAACACAATTCAGTTACGGTGAAAACACATTTGAAATATATAAACACACCGATGCTTGAGATTTTTTTTTCTGGCGAGCAAATTGAATCTTCATTATTTCCACGAAACCACTTCTTATTACGCAGATTAGAGAAGCGGTTGTTGGTTTGCTGGCTCTGCATGAATGCCACGTGGTGTAATAATATGATTGTGATACGAAATATAATTGTGCATTCAAAGATGGGTGTGGAATTATTGCTGTGACAGCACCAGGCTTGGTGAAAATTGGCATGTTGGAAGGGAGACACGCAATTATAAAGTGCATATAATGGGATGGCTTCATGGATTCAGTTTTAAATAAATGGTGCTGAAAGGTTGGGGTTACGTGATTAACTTGGCATGTCAGTCTCAGTGAGGTCACTGCGGCTTGCCAGGTACGCTGCACGTGTTGATTACATTAAAACAATACAAATTCATGCTCTGAAGAAAAACATTGCGGCGTTTTGGCCAGCTCCCCTCGAGTGGGAATTAAAATAAAAGGTGCGTACGAGAAATGATGCAGCAAACATGTTGCACTATGGTCTAGATACACATCGTACAAAAGTATACAGCCTGTGTATATTCACGGTCCTTTGCCAATCCACTGCTGGATGAAGGCCTCAGCCCACGTCATGTCGGTCAAGGGGGTCGTTTGACCATACTTCACCACGCTAGCCAACGCGGGTTGGTGAAGCTGGGGGGTCCAGGACCGGTACAGATATCGCCTGCCACTGATGTTAGCCTTGGCCCTATAATCAAACTCATCGTGCAGTGTGCTAACCACCACTTCACTCTGTATGTTTTGAATACGATGTATGGTACATATATAGATATACACACATCAGTTAGAATATACACATCACACATATGAACATCAACATATCGGCTCTTTAAAAAAATGGTTCATACGAAAGCCTTCAATAAATGTGATGCTTACTTAAATTGCACATGTTTAAATTTTTTCATAATTATTACTGCTCATTTACAAACGACAATTATCAATAAGAAATGTTTTTGCTTCCAGTGTCACGTGTAATATTTACAATGTCACAGCCTAATCTGTTTTTTTTGTACGTGGGTGTGTGTTTCCAAAAAGTATAATGAAGAGGGGTGATTTTCGTTGCTATTTATAATGTTTTCAATTTTTACACAAGCCACTTCATGATCCACATATTTGATCCCAGACGAGAAATGTTTATTTACAAGGGAAATATTTGTAAATGGCTCATTGTTATTCGTCAAGACCATCATAAGGCAAATGTTAAGGCAAACAATGCTAGGAAGCTTAAGAATTTTCATTAGGATAAAAACCAACATAGAACCACTGAACTGCAGTGAAAAGCAATGATTGAAAGTATCAGATGCAATGCCAGTACGATCAACAAAAAAACATGAAAATATAAATACATGAGAGACATTCTCAATCCGCCAATGGATGAAGGCCTCCCCGTGCCATGTGAGTCACGTGATTTTTAACCATACTTCACCAAGCCAGTCAGTACGGGTTGAAGCACTGGTTCTGATATTACTCATGTTAGCCATCGCTGGGAATCAACCTCAGTTCGCCAGGTTCACAGCACAGCGCGCTAACCACTGCACCACGGCTCCCTCCCCAGTTGAACTGGAGTGTAAATTGCACTGTGGGTGCAACCACAGCCGCGCTTTTATAAGTCGCTTGCAAATGTGTTGACGCTATCTTCATTTAGCCGATCAAGTCCACACGAGCCGCATGAGTATTTGTTTTGTATCTAAAGCTATCAAATTGTAGAACACATTTCTATCACAATCAGTGGAGTTAGTTTAGCCGTTTTTTTTATCTGCATTTCTAACGTATTTCCATACAAACACGTTGCCAATTCTCTACCACCAATCAGCCGCCATTCACTATCAGCTACCAATCGCAATTTAAACATCAGGTAAAAATTACCAACACAGACATTCGTTAAACATCTCTCGAGGGTCTGTCGAATAGAATGAGTCTGAGCACTAACTTGTCACCAGACATGCAGCCAGCTGAGATGATAACTTCGAAACCTTTTGGCCGAATACATCCTAAGAGCTGAGTCATACCAAAGGAAGTGCAAAAACGCATATTTATTCAATACAATCATCATATGCAGTGTTAACACCGCACAAACCTGTTTGCATGGTTGAATCACTGGTAGCTGACCAAGATTAAAACCCAGCAACGTGGCAATGCTTGCTAGGTGTTATGCCACCCAATTACCTCGGTTGAAATACAAGACGAGCAATGAGTCTGGAAAGAAGCTATAGCTAAACAATGTTTCGTCAGTTTCAGGTGAGTCTATTGTGCGATTTAACAAGCAAATGGAACAAGAACATACAAGTGTGCAAATAAGCACGGACAATTACATTGAGACGCAAAAGAGGAACACGTGGATGAGAGCAATGATATCATTCAAACTGTTAGGACAAGAGAGTGGACTTGGGCACGGCACGTCACTGGAAGGGACAATGATCGGTGGTTCAGAATAGCAACGCAGTGGCAACTAAGAATGGAATGCATCTGAGAGATTATCCACCAAACAGATGTCCAGCAAACAGATGGCACGATGAAATCAGCTCGTGTGCAGGTGCTAGGTGGATTATGAAATCGCAGGATCACGAGAAATTGAGGTGGCTTGAGGAGACTTTCATTCGGCAGTGGATCGATCATGGGGCCTGATGGTGGTGATTAGTGTACAAGATGTTCTCAAGTAAAGAAGAGCGAATCGAGATTACATGTCTTCATGGCAAAGGAAGCACGAGGAAAACAGCAGAGACATTTGACAGGAATCATCCCGATCCTGACATAATTACCATCGGTGTGGTGGTGGTGGTGGTAATTAATTCAGCTAACAAGTCCTGGGAAATAGGCGCCATTGTCAACAGATCAAGAGGTCGACACCACTAGAAGCTGACAACAAAACGAGACATTTACAGCTGCAGCGTGGGCCACGTTCTCACTAAGCCCGACAAACGGCCGCCATGAGGGTGTCCCGATCATACACGAGAGCAGCGAGCGTTCACCCGCGGCAGCTGGCGGGCCACATTTTTGGTGAGGCTGCAACAATTGGGGCTGGAAGGGTTTGATGGGGGGGGGGGGGGCAGTTGTTAATTTGCATATTGAATATGTTTATGCACGAGGCTTTGGAAACTGGGGATTTGTTATTGGCCCGTGGGCTTTTTATTTGTGCCCCATTCTCTTCATGTTGACCCTGGTGGGAGTGATTGTAAGTTATCAAATGAGATCCTGAGACGTCTCGTCCTATTCCAATTGAAATGACAACACTACGAAAAAATAAATAGTCAACTTGATTAAGTTACACACGTTTTGAACGGTTTAAATGTTTCAGAAATTATTTTAAAATGTATCTATTAAACTTTTTTTTTTAAAGGGGCTTATTAGGTGGCAGGTCGACCCCAATGTCCCACAGCCACGGGCGTCCACAAGTCATGATGCGCATTGAAGAGGCACGCGGTTTACCACGTAGGCTTTCCCGACCAATATCTATAAATAAAGGGTACTTTTATTTGGGCAGGGGGGGGGGGGGTTATATCGCGTAAATAGCCACCATCCGACACAGCCACAATGCTTAAGGGTTGTCACGTGCACAAAACGAGCCCAATGAGTTACGACTTCAGCAACACCGGCGTGTCGGAGAGTAAGCCCACACAAACACGCGCGGGTTGATTCCCCGACTCCTCCCGCTCGCAGAGCGGGTCGCTCAAACCAAAAAGTGCCACTTCGTGACACGTGAAGAATGACACCGACTCGCTTCCGCCACACATACACGCACGGTCACAAAGACAAAGATACACGCACACTGACACGCACACACACGAAGACAAAGACCCCCCGTATAGCCTGAACAGACTGTTGTTGCAAGAGCTGTTCGCGAGCAGCTATGAAGAAGGCCAGCACCACAGGTGTGGGGGTGGGGTGGAAGTTGGACTTCTTTCGCACGTCCAATTAGCACGGACGCGGTTCCGATTAGCACGGTTGGCTACGTACGGTGCGAAAGAAGTAACAGCATACAGTAGATACTTGCCCCAAAAGTCTAATGAGGCTATACGGGGTTGGGGGAGGGGGCTCTTTTATCTTGACACACACAAACCCTCCAATACACACACACCATCCAATGTACACGCACACACACACTCCAATATACACACACACCCTTCAATACACACACACCCACATCCCTTAATAAAGTTTTCCAAAATCGAAACACCCACGCACGCATACAACCACGTGCACACACACGTACACAGCCTTAAATACACTTACACATACGCACGTGCGTGCCGCACACACACACACAACCCTTACACATATTGACGCATACAGTACTTGCGTGCACAAAGACAAAGGTTTAGCCTTAACAGGCGCTGTTCACGAGCACCTCATGAAGGCCGGCACGGCACACGAGGAGGGGGGGGGGGGTGCTGGGTGGCCACCACCACGCCCGGCCACCTTTGTCTCCCTGGTGGCGATATTTACGCATCGCCACCAGGTGATCATTTGAGGCTGAGTCGACCCAGGGGAGGCCCAGGACCGCTTTAGATAATCGTTGCTGCTTGTTGGCCGTGAGCGGGAATCGAACTCGGGTGGCCGGGTTCGTAGCGCAGCGCCGCTAACCGCTACACGACGGCTCCCCACACGGCCGTATGCAGTCATGTAGTCACACACACAAACAATGTGCAGTCTCTTTATATCTACAACGCAAGTATAAACACACCGGCACGCACAAAGGTTTACGCTGACAGAGGGGTGACGCACAGCAATCGTGACCCCCAACCGGCAGGCTGATGCCTCTCTTGAACACCAGAGTCATCTTGGTCTCTTGAGTGTCCACCTGGTTAAACAGGACACACTCGAACTTGTAGAACACGCATTGTTTCCCACACGCAACGCGTTCCGATTTGTTTCGTAGACCATAGGGCCAACAAGCGCTTGTCAGCGAACACCGATTCTTGAGGTGGATGCGGCCAGAGACACACCAGGCAGCACGTCTCCACAATGCCGACGTTTACACACCGCACTAGGTACTCGTTTAAGGCTGACCCGACCTAGGAGTGATGGTGTGGAGGAGGAGGTGGTAGGGGGTGCAGAGCCATTTCAGGCCACCGATGTCATCCGTGGCGGGAGGTCGAACGCAAGTCGTGCCAGGTTCGTGGCGCAGTGAACACATTCAGCAGCAGGAGGTCCAGGTCAGGCCCAGGTGACCCCTCCAGGTGACCCCCTCCAGGTGACCACACCAAGTGACCCCTCCAGGTGACCCCTACAGGTGACCCCCTCCAGGTGACCCCCTCCAGGTGACCACACCAAGTGACCCCTCCAGGTGACCCCCTCCAGGTGACCACACCAAGTGACCCCTTCAGGTGACCCCTACAGGTGACCCCCTCCAGGTGACCCCCTCCAGGTGACCACACCACGTGACCCCTCCAGGTGACCCCCTCCAGGTGACCACACCAAGTGACCCCTCCAGGTGACCCCTACAGGTGACCCCCTCCAGGTGACCCCCTCCAGGTGACCACACCACGTTACCCCTCCAGGTGACCCCTACAGGTGACCACACCAAGTGACCCCTCCAGGTGACCCCTACAGGTGACCCCTCCAGGTGACCCCCTCCAGGTGACCACACCACGTTACCCCTCCAGGTGACCCCCTCCAGGTGACCACACCAAGTGACCCCTTCAGGTGACCCCTCCACGTGACCACACCTGAATCTTGCTACAGCCCGCAGCACGTTTGGGCGAACCCCGAGTCAAGGAGGAGCGCGCTTCGCCCGATCCTCTCGAGGCGCCACCTCTCAACGATGAGGTCCTCGAGACACTGGAAGCTCTGCGTGGTCGCGACGCCGTCGCCCAGGTGCGTCTTGAGCAGGTACGGGGTCTTTCCGATGCGCAGCTCCAGCCCGGACTTGAACTGCCTCTTGCCGTACCTGCACCACGCCGCGAAGCACTCCGAGTTCCTCCACGACGCGCCGTGCGCCTGCTGCCGCCCTTCATCTTCGTCGCCGCCGCCGTTCACCATCACCGCCTCCTGCTGCTGCTGCTGTTGCTGCTGCAGCAGCACCTGGTCCAGCGCCCTGCGCACCACCGTCTCGGCCGACTGCGCCTTGAAGCGGTACCAGTCGCTCACGACGCGACCCCTCCGCCCGGCGCTCAGCACGGCCACGGGGTCGTTGCGAACCTCGGCGTGGTGCAGATAGACGGCGCGACCGTCACCCGTGCTCACCGCCCAGTGCGTGCAGCTGCTGCCGCCGCCGCCGCCGCCGCCCGGCGCCGTGAACTCGAGCAGGTCTCCGGCCACGCTGGCCTGGAGGAGACGCGCGGGCGTCAGGAAGGGCGAGGGAGCGGCTGCTGCGGCGGCGGCGGCGGAGGAGGAGGACGCGTTGCGGAAGATGCACTCGCCCGCGCAGTAGGCGGCGAAGTGCAGCTCCTCGCGCAGGACGTGCTCCTCGTAGTCGTAGGCGCGCGCCGGGGATGAAGCCTCCGCATGCGCTCGCGTCTCGCTCGTCACCTCCTCCTCCTCGTCGCCGTTGTGGAGCTGGCGGACGTCGAGCGACGAGGCGGTGTTCGTGTCGGAGTCGACGCACGCGGAGCCGTTTTCGCTGTCCGGGTAAGAGGGGTCGCTTAGCGGGACCTCGTCGTAGCGGTGGTGAGCGAGGCGGTCGATTTGGTTTCCCATTAAAATTGTGAAGCCACCCACCCCCCACCTCCTCCTACTCCGTCCCCCTCCCGCAACCTACTTAACCCCTCTACCACCACCACCACCACGGCCCCTACTTCTTGAGAGTGCAGTGATTAGTACTGTCGAGTACGTGATGGATCCGTTCACGGTCTAGGGCAGAGTGTCCCTCGCTCGTTCGCGCATCGCGGCGGGAACCATTGACAATTTGGCGCTGCGATGGCGATCGCGCGCGAACGCCGCGCGAGCCTTTGTCCGTGTGCGGTCACGATTCAAAACGCCGAGGTCGAGCCGCAAATCGGACGCGGTCCGCGCGCCGCGATCGGTTACAAGTTACCAACACCGCGCCTGGAGAGGTGTGGGTGGGAGGGTGGTGGTGGTGGTGGGTGGTGGTGGGTGGAGGTTCACGCAACGCGCTCGTAGGTGGCGACGTGGAGCGCGTGCCCACGCCGACTCCCGAGTCGCGCCGCACGCGACTTCATCTGCTGCTCATCAAAGTTGCTGCAGCTGCCGCAGGATCCTTTCCATGGCACCCACCTCCAGGCCCTCCATCACCGCCCTCAAGCCCTCTCCGATGGAGAGCGCGCCTCTTGCTCGCGCGTCTGCAGATGGCGATGACACTTGTTGCCATCGCGCCGGGCAGCGCGTTAGTGCCTCGGCGCGCGGTGTCGCGTGGAGAGGCTGCGGAGAGCCACGCCTCCATGGCACCACCCCCCCCCTCTCCTCCCCTTTCTTCTTCTTCCCTCGCCACCATCAACCACCACAGCCTCCTCTCACACCCACTCACACCACACACACATACACCTACCTACTCCCCCCCGTAACCACTTTTTGGTCACGTCCATTCACCCACTCAGCACACACACACACCTACACTCACCACCCGCCTTCCCATCTACTCAACCACTCTCTCCCTCACTCACCGCACACACAGAACTACCACTACCACCACCTCAATTCACATCCACGCTTTCACTCACCACACACACACACCTACCCCTACCATCGGCACCTCAATTGACATCCATTCACCCACTCACCCAAGACAAAGATCCCTCGTGTAGCCTTAACAGACTTTGGGGTAAGTGCTGTTAGCGAGCACCTATGAAGGCCGGCACGGCACACGAGGGGGTGGGTGACCAACACCACGCCCGGCCTTTGTTTCCCCAGTGGCGATGTTTACACACCATACACCAGGTACTCATTTGAGGCTGAGTCGACCTAGAGGAGGCCCATGACTGGTTCAGATAATCCATCATAATCGTCACTGGTGTTGGCTGTGAATGGGAATCGAATTCGATTTGCCGCAAACGTAGCACAGTGTGGTAACCACTACAATTTCCTTCCCCCCACGATCATGTCCACATACCCTCACCCACTGACCCCTTTCTGGCAACACCGACTCCCCCCATGTACCATAGTTGCCAAGTGAAAGGCACCTTTGGGTGTAAGACGGGACTCACGCGAATATTTTCCGGGTGACCGATAAGATTGCTGGAGAAGTTGATGAAAAAAAATGTATAGGCTTTATCCTCTCCGCCAAGAATACAGGAGGTGTTAAGATGTTCCTACGCCAAAAAGACACCCGTCACAAAGTCTGCATTAACCACACATGCGTGTGGTTAAATACCTTTAAACTCATCTGCCTACACCAGAGACAGATTCCTTTATGACTTTTTATCACCGGCGTTAGACTAAAGAACGCCGAAAGGTCAACAGCACAAAGGCAATTCAAATATCAAAGCATTCATAGCTGGGGTCGGGCAGTTACATCTCGTTTTTATGCCAGTATCAAGATGATGCAAACAAAAGGTAGGCTTTACCCTTTCCGACAAGAATACAGGAGGTGTTAAGATTTACAAACACCAACATAGACACCTTGATCCTGCCAAAAAGTGTCCCAGAGATTTGATGTATGTAGAGGTGAAGCGAATTTGTTATTCAATAGTGATCAAAACTTAATGAAAACGCAGGCGGTGGGGTCCATTCGTAACGGAGTGACTTCAACAATGTTAATATTATTTTTTGCTCAAACGAGCGTTGCGGTGGTACGTACTCATCTCCTTGTTTACAGCCCCTGAGCCAGTGGTGAAAATTCCGCAATCATATATTGATGGTCTATGTGTAGGACACACGTTGTTGTCTTCCCCATATGTAATACGGAACGTACAGTGCTGTTGCCATAAACATAATAATAACAACGCTTGTGATCAGATCTCCCGGAATGCATCTGATGGTGACGTCAGATCTCGGTGGGCCTAACAGAGCAGAGCCTGGATAGGACATCAATGGGCAATCACCACGCATGGAACATGTGTTATCTAAACAGAGAGCAGCAGTGCTGCAAAATCCATTGTTCTTTTATGCTCCTAGCCTTCACCAACCCACATTCACGAGCGCGGTGAAGTATGCTCAAACAGGCCCCCCGTGACCGACACGGCACGGGGAGGGTGTTCATCCAGCAACGGATTGACAAAAGACTGAACATTATTTCACAATTTAATATACACCAAGCATAAACCCGCGAAGGCCACACTTAATCTCAAGGAAATAAAAAAAAATTTCAGCAGGGTCCTGCATTTGGATTGTTTGGCCAATACCATTGAGTGTCGAGCATTGAGTGTGGTGAAAGCCCACCGCCCGTATGAGTGGATGGGTGGCACCTTAAGAGCACATAGTCACCTTAAGATGTTTTCTTGTTCATGTTTTTGTTTGTTTGTTTGTTGCGGTTGCACCCGATTCAAGAGCCGAATGGCTCACAGGGCTATACCTAATAAATGAAACTTGAAACTCTCCTCCTGCGATATCTCGTGTGCCACCTTGCAAACCCCACGTCTAACAACGCGCTGTGCTGTATTCATTCTCGTGTGGCAGCCTCCCCATCCAGGCGCTGACCAGGCTCAAGCCCCACGCTTGGCGTTTGGTGGTACATGTTGTTTATGCCATTTATTGTGAAAATTCCGTCACAGTTCCTATGATCACTGTTTCATTACTTTCATGGCTTTATTTTGGTGATTTTGAAAAGTGTATTGGTTTAGCCATGTTTGTTTGTTGTAGTACAGAGTTAGACTGATGGCCTTAATCTAAGTTGTCTTCTGGTTGTTGTTGGTTGTTTGGCTTGCATCCCACTGGGATTTTTGCACACAGCGTTGGTGTACGGTGCTTTTTTCTGCAATATTTTGCTGTCTTTTCTTGGATTTTTGTTTGCACTTAGTCACATATTCACTTTAAGATATTTTTGTTCATGTTTTTTGTTTGTTGCGGTTGCACCTGATTCAAGAGCCGAATGGCTCACAGGGCTATACCTAATAAATTAACTTGAACTTGGCTCTGCGAGGTATGCAGACAGACGCATTCTGGCCGAATTTTATTTGGAAGGCCACGAGTTTGCGTCAAATGTCGAGCCCTCCACGTGTGAATACTGGACATCAGAATGGTCCTTTATACATTTGTTTTCATGGTTTAGCTGAAGATTCGTTGTCTGACGATGCTAATCGCATTTGTATGTGACTCAGGCACAAAGGCAACCTCAAGGCTATGTCTTGTAATTGCTTTATCACAACACTAACAGCGTGCACAAAATGCATTATGCGTCCGTCATCTGGGATTGTACCATGGCCTTTTTGTCAGTCCACTGCTGGATGAGCCGCCCCCCCCCCCACCACATCCCCGCGCCCCCCCCTCCCCACGCCGTGCGGGTTGTCGGGTGACGTTTGACCATATTTCACCACTTCGGGGTGTTTTGGCGAAGTGGTGGGGGGTGGTGGTGAGGGGGGGGGGGGCTACCAGGACCACCTGTTTAGGTAGCACTCGTCACCGGTGCTGCTCGTCGCCGGGTAATCGATATCGTGTTTCCAAAGGTTCATGTTGTGCGATGCGGTTAAGCCCGGCCTCTCTGTCACACTGCACACACTTGCGCGTGCCCGTCCCGTGTAATTTCGGCTTCGCCCGTTGTCGCGATTACAGCAAAGCGGCCGAGTGAACGATGTCACGGCTTACGCGTGACTCACTCGCGTGCTGTGGCTTTCTCCGCGTTCGGTGTGGAATAGCGAGCGCATCGATTCGTCACTTTGTAGCCATCGGTGCGTCATTCCGGGAATGCTGTTCCGGGAGTTATTTTTGGCACGCTACCCACGGACATCTCGCCTAATTGAAGTCGTGCAGTTCCATTGATACACCTGTGAATGGTATTAGAGCAATATAGGTGTACAATAATATTTTGACAATTGTGAATATTTATCATTTGTTCTCGTGGTCGTGGCTTACACCCCATAGCCCCCCCCCCCCCCCTGCTCCATGCCAAACCCAGCAGCTTTCAGGAAGAAAACGCAGAGAGCCATGACTATAATAATGAAACAATAATTTGCGTCGTTGTGGAGATTGTTTTATGTTGAGGGACGCGTACACGAGTCGATGCTTTAGTATAGATCACTGCATTCTCTGTCGTCTGGGCTCACCGTGGTGCAGTGCAGAATCCGGAAACCATCGGTCAACGCTGGCTGCAGGCCACATCAGTGGCGAGTGATACCTGCACCGGTCCTTGGCTCGCCCACTCCCCCCTTCCACAGAGCGTGGTGAAGTTGGTCAAACCCTCCCCCCACCCCCCCCCCCCCCATGGGCGACACGGCGTGGGGATGCCTTCATCCAGCAGTGGATTGGCAGAGGGTGGGAACATGCGTGGTGTGCGTTGACTTTGCGCGGCCACTGCTGCCGCTAGACGCCGCTAGCTTCACCGCTGTGTTTCAAAATAGTTCATTCTTGAATGTGGACTTCAGGAAAGTTACAAATATCGATTTCGTGCCACACGGGAATCGTTCTTAAGAAGGCATCGGACCAAACATTACCAAAGTGGGTTTAAAGGTAAAGGTGCAGCCCTGCAATGGCTTGCTCACGCCACTGTTTGTCGAAGGGCCTCCACTAGAGGGCGCTGTAGAGAGCCCCTATCGAGGGTATCTTTGGCCTACTCTTCCACTCTGGCCAAACGCTCAGGAAGCGGTGGGAGTTACCCACACACTTCATCCCAGCAAGCCCTACCTGTCGATCGACGGTGGTGCACTCCCCCAATTATCGTGCTCGGTGGACAGAGCCGGTGGGATAAACATTTTTTTTATTGTGCCCATTGTTTCATCTTTCGCGCCAGGCGACAGAATGGGCGACCTCTCTAACACGCAGTCACGATTCTCACGGGACTCCGTCGGATTCACGGCATGTAAAGTGCAAACTCTAATAAGCGTTCAGGAAGAGCTCGTTTCCAATTACACGTGACATTTCCACGCTCTCATGGCGGGGACACGTCTCGGCACAGGGACAACCACAGTTGCCCTTACCACAAGGCGGTGCTCATTTCATAGACCCCCCCCCCCCCCGGAGTGAGGGATAATGATGGGCTGAGTCATCCCGCCCCCCTACCCCACCAGGATCTGAACTCTGAAACCTTTGGATTATGCGGGCCTCTCATTCTGCTCGCTGTGCCACCGGTTGACACGTGGCTGTAGGTCATCATTATCATTGCACTGCAAATACATGATGCTTGAAGACACCTAAAAGCCACGTGATTTAATAACAATTATTTTTGGATACTAGGTTAGTGGCGACCTTAATTATAGAAAAAATAACTATATTTCTGATACCACATTCGTCGAATATACATGAAGGCTTGAGCGATACACTACTGTACGTACATCGATTCGCCAGTGATTAACATTGATTATTCAATTGTACGCATCGAATTGCGTGTGGAATTATACAAAGCAGCCAACAACAGCTCGTTTATGCATAGTGGTGAACCATCCAGGCTCATGAATCTGACGATTTGGTGATAACATTTGCACACAAATGTATCTACTTTAAAAGTACCGGATACACATTTTTTTGTTACAAAATGTTAACACAATTAATATCACGAATGCGTTTATATCACTCCAATAATATGTGTCGCCCCGTACATCCGATTAGCACTGTCGGCTACGTACGGCGCGAAAGAAGTTCAACGTACAATAACGTAAGGAAAATTCTCAGAGGCAGCGTGTTTTGTTAAGCCGAGGGGACTCCCTTTTGGCAACATGTCCCTCTGGGGCACAAGGTGGTCCAGCAACGCCCTGCAGTTGGGCATTAGACTGCTAGCACGGGGCGATGATTGCCGTGTAAAAATCACAATTGACAAACCCCCAACATTGAGCCACAGATGTCACAAACATCCCCCCCGCTCGGTGAGTACTATCACGGCTGGTTTCAGTGGGGGTAGAAAAGGGGAAATGAGGATCTCACCTCGTAGGACCGATCCTATTTCTCGGATTATACGACGCACGTTGTTTCCCCTTGTACACATGTATGCTGAACTTCTTTCGCGCCATACGTAGCCAACCGTGCTAATAGGGGGTGCCAAAGTAGATTTAATCAAAAGTTGGTAATGCGTCTTACAGTCTGCTAAGCGTGTGTGTACATGTTGCGTGTCAGAGAGATAATATTAGTTTATTTTCTTTATTGACAAAGGGCACAAAGTTAGGGGTGCGTCTAACTTATGGGTGCGTCTTCTAATCCGGTGCAGTATTCTGTTACGATCCGTATCTTCGGTGTTGGGCTATCGTCCACTTGACCTGTAATAGCCTATCTCTTATCCACTCTATATATATTTTTTAAATGAATACATTTAACCAACAAAGCAGTCAAATTCCTGTCGCTTGCGAACCAATCGCAGTGGGGTCATTACCGCCATTGCGGCGAGTGCAGGTTCGTCGTAGTTGCTGAACCTGTTGGGCAGGATGACAGCAAGGATGTATTCCTCGCCTGCTTCGACCGCGACGAGCTCGGCTTGCCTCGACGAACCGAAAGGGCATCGTGGTGCCAGGTGCTGCGTGCGCGTCTCTCGTCACGCACGTGAGGCCGTTATAAGTGTCACGTATTCACACGCGATCATGCATACGTGCACTGCTATGTATGGACTCGTGTTCACGCCCAAGGGCGCGCGCGTGTGTTGATATATTATCTCTCTCTTTCTTTCTAGAAAGGTGGGCTTATGCATAAACCCCTGTCGTGGGGAAAAAAAACTATTTTGGGCCAGCAGAGTAGAATGCATTTTTGTTTATACGACGGTGTGTGCGAGGTTTTTTTTTATTGTAACAACTTGGGAAGTTTGACGATGATAGCGAGGGAAGAAGGCGAAAGGGAAGTGGGGTGATCTGCATTGCGGTGGGTGGGTGGGTGAGTGTGTTGTTTTGAGCTACGGTGGTTAGCACACACTGTGTATGAGACCGCACAAGTCAGCCTGGTTAAATCGAGTCGTCAACACGGGAGTAAGAATGACTGAGTGAAGTCCATGGGAACAATGACACATGATAGTAGTGATCAAAGGATGATACGGAGGTGACCGATCATCCGTGAGCGAGCTGCTGGAGTGAATCGGTGAGTGCTGTATCAATCAACTCAACTGTGTTGACGTTGAATTCTCTAGCTGGCATGATTCCTGGTGCAAGGAATGAAATGGGACCCCCCCCCCCCCCCCGCCTCATCCGTCCAATCCTCCACCCTCTCCCCCTTCTCCCCCCTCTCACCCTTATCTGACAGATATTGAGATTTGATTTGCGATTACTTTTTTTTAAGTCAAGCTTCAGTTCAATATTCACTGTGTAATAGATTTAAAACATGTGATAGAGCATTACCACATGATACCATCAAAATATGAACTGCTATTCTAATGCAAGGATGAGAACTTAAAAGATATGAATTGCTTCCAAAATGTATTTATTAAAATGATTTAATGGAAATAAAACAATCAAACATAGAACAATTGTTAAGTTAAATAAAAAAAGTTATAATAATTACAAAAATAAAACAATTTCAATAATAAAGTAATCGGATTTTTCAAATTGCAAAACATCGCAGCCTTTGCGATTTGTTAATCGCATTGTTTCAAATTGCGATTTCGATTTTAAATCGATTAATCGTTCAGCCCGAATCTCGTGGCTGTGTCACTCTGTCCCGTGCACCCCTTGCGCAGTTGGACCGCCTGCACATTCGATAGCATCGACGAGACTGTACGAGACTGATGGGGCATAACTGGACTCGGTGAGGTTGAGGAGGAAGTGAGAGAAGATAAAATACGTTTACAGTTGCAGCCTTTTCTACTGTAGAGGGAAATGTGACGGTAATTGCGAAGTGGAATTTTTCGTCTCTCCGGGAGTTTGAGGATTCAAGAGTACTTCATAGAGAGTTTTCCAGCTCACATTAAGGCTGTAAAATCACTAAAAGTGAATGGTAATGCCAATGCATGCGCCCAATAATAATACTTGAGGGTGGAGAAGCAAACAAAATGTACGAATAGATTAATGTAAAAGTGAGGGCAAAACACACGACACTATCAATGCTACGATAGGTGATGGGGAGCAGAGATCAGAGGAGGACTTTCTAATTTATAATATGAGAGGTGTCTACATAATGGGACCTCCTTTGCCAGTACCAACATATGATAATAGGGTTTTCCCCTTTTTTCTGGCAACAAAACAGGTGTTACAATGTTAAAACACCAAACTGAAACCTTTTGCAAGGAATCATGTCTGCATTAACCACAATACTTGTGGTCAGAATGCAAACAAAAAACATACTCTGACAATATATGCATTGTCTTTGAAACTGTTTGGTCCACACCAGAGACAGCTTTGTTGCCAGAAAATAGGGGGAAAACCTACTATCATATTTTGGTACTGGCAAAGGAGGTCCCATGATGTAGATGCTCACCCCGAGCTCTCATTACTCTGATAGTGCATTGTCTTTGTGCTGTACGCCTTTTGGCGTCCTCTGGTCTAACACCGTTTGAGACAAGGCTAAAAAAAAAGCTGTCTCTGGTGTGGACCAATCAGTTTCAAAGACAATGCATATATTATCAGAGTGTGTTTTTTGCTTGCATTCTGACCACAAGCATTGTGGTCAATGCAGACATGAGTCCTTGTAAAAGGTTTCAGTTTGGTGTCTTATTAGAGTTCACAGCCTGCAGGGACATGAAGATAATTAACACCTTTTTCAAAGATGAGTCTTGACAATGACCATGGAGGAGCCCTAATGATGGCAGTGAAGTTTTAATTGACTTGATTTTCTCAATGTGTTGGTGGAGGTTTAGATTCTCTCAAAAAAACCCCGAAACATTATGGATGTCTCTGCCCTCAAAAGATTTACGACAGGAAGTAACCGCAGACGGGTGTGTGGCCGGTTAGTCTTCAAAATAGCCAGAGGACAAAGTTAATTACGGGCAAAAGTGGCAGGAAATGGAAATAAAATATCGTTCAAGAGGTACACGAGTTTAGACTGATTCTTAAGCAACAGATTAAAATCCAAAGAGAAAAAACAATGATGAACATGATGCCACCAGCATATCAACACGCATTGTCATGGACAGTGCACAGAAAGTTGGGGGCGAAGTAACCGGCACACACGCCAACTGTCACCACAAGGGAGAAAGGGGAACAGGGGAGAGATTGGAGAAAGGATGAAATTGCCAAACAAATATAATTCACAAAACTCTCAAACCGTTGGGAAAATAACGAGATTAGGAATCGGAAAACCCAACTCAAATGTGATGGAAGGTGTCATAGCAATGGGAGGATGAAAGCAGCAGCAAGTACACTGTATTGACTTTTACTGGGTGGTGGTGGCAACGCACGTCGCCTATAACACAGCACTGTGAAGGGGATGGTTAGAGGGTCACAGAAATGTGAAATTCTCTTCCCATGGACGTTGAGGTACCATACACTGGCTCCCCATGAGAAGGCAGTACAGCAAGTGGACTATTCGCCATCTGTTTCCATCTGTATGGGGATACATTAATTGGCTGAAAACATATATTTGTAAAAACCCAATGAAGGAGCCTCCTGAAAATGAGTCCTATGACTCTGTGCAGCTCTCCTGTATACATAAAGTAGATAAAATGTTACCTCATTTTCAAACGCTTGACTGGTTTCAACCATTTGGGTCACGTCATTATCACTTTCTTTGCTTGATTAAATGCTGCTTGATAACAGACCCAGAAAAGAGGTTGATTAATTTATTTTACAGGAATACCTTGCACTTTTATCTGGTTTGGGACCAGAGCATAGACTCATGTCAAATATGGACGAATGTTAAAGCAGAGCCTTTATTTAACTTGCAAACTTACTTTGGCCGGCGAAAAGCGTAAATGCAAATAACTACAGTAACTATATTATGTAAATTGGACCTTTTCTTAAACTTGTCAAAGCAACCTCTGCTAGCCCCAAATATTTATTCTGCTGATGTCTCTCCTTTTTCAGCCTTCATTGTATTAAATAGAGATAGGGCTTTAGCCGTGATAAGGCCTTGGCTTGGAGAAATGTTGTGGCTGATTTGATCCTGAATCCACACATTTAAAACTTTTTCCATCTCACCAATTAAACTGTGCCGTTTTCTAATGAGTTTGGTATGCACTGGCGTTGCGCTTGTTATTTCCTCTAACACTTTAGCTTTATTATTAAGAATTGTACTGACAGTTGTGCGAGGCACGCCTAGCTTGCGACTTATATCAGCATGGGACATGTCTTGCTCATTAGGTTTGACTATGTGAAGCTTTTCTTGCAAATTGAGAACCTTATGGGTTATTTTAGCTTTACTATCACAACACTTAGGACCGATTTTGAATATATTAAAGGACAAAAAGAAGTGTTTACATTAATCACAAAAATAAGCGCAGTATTTCTAGATTTGAAACTTTCGTGACTGCAATGATTCATATTCTTAGGTTTTTTCGGTAAAGTCACGTAGGTCAAAAACCATTAAAAAGTAAAATAAAATAAATAAAATAATATAATATAATATTTTACTTTTTAATGTTTTTTGACCTACGTGACTTTACCGAAAAAACCTAAGAATATGAATATAAGCGCAGTATGAATACTGTACACGTGTTTTATAATCACGAAAATAACTATGAACACTGTAGTATTATACTGTTATCACAAAAATAACTATGAATGTGAGAATAGGTTTCAAAGACAATGCATATATTATCAGAGTATGTTTTTTTTGCATTATGACCACAAGTATTGTGGTTAATGCAGATGTAAAGTAGTAACTCGGCAGGAGACGACTTCACGGGTAGCACACTCTTTATTTTCACCAACTTGTAGTTACACGGATGACTAACACCCTACTTCGTTACACGGGTGACTAACACCCTACTTCGTTACACGGGTGACTAACACCCACTTAGCTACACGGGTGACTAACACCCACTCAGCTACACGGGTGACTAACACCCACTCAGCTACACGGGTGACCAACACCCACTCAGCTACACGGGTGACCAACACCCTCCTTAGCTACTCGGGTGACTAACACCCACTCAGCTATACTGACACGGGCTCTTACGCCCCGTAGCCTTCCGGGACACACCCAGCCGGGGTGCCCGTCTCGGCTCTGGGTACCACCGTCCCGACCCACACGGGCGTCGGACTACGGTCCCCCCAGTCTCGGCTCCGAGCCGCACAGGGCCCCGGTCCTCACAAGGACGGCGGGACTAGGGGTCTCGGGCCACTACCTCCTCCACCCCGTCTTCGGTCTTCAACTGGTTAACACTCCACGAGTGCTCTCGCGCGTCTCCCTTTATACCCCTCCTGCGGACGTCGCTGAGAGCACCCACTTATCTGACCAATCACTGCGCACTCGCTACGATCCTCTTTTCCCAGCTTGTGTCAGCGCGCCTTACCACCGGCGCGCGCGTCCATACCACGCCCACATCGCGTGCCCAACCCCGCGCCCCGTGATCCATCACTGTCGGCGCACGTCAATACCACCACTACATCACCCCCTACCACATAGCTCGCAGCCGACCCGGCTGCTAATAAAATATACAACACCCCTTCACCCCTATGTGTGCCCCGTAACACAACAACAAAACCCTAACAACACAACATGAACACCGCAATCCGCAAAACCCAGCAACCGCCACGCCCACAACAAGAACAATATGCGCAATCCGGCGAGTGGCAACGATAATGTGTATGCGGAAAGAGTAACAATAAAAAAAAAATTTCTCTTCTTTTCTCTCCGACTCGTGCAGCGTCCCAATGTGTCCGAGCGTCACTTGAACGGGACATTACCCCGGCAGAGGGGGACCCCGGCAGCGAGGTCGGGCTTTAAACAAAAAGGAAAATCATCTTTTTTTTTTTTTCATGAAAAGTGTTGCGTCCTAGCCCGAGTCCGCCTTGCCGGTCCGTCGTACGGCACCAGACGCAGTTGGCCATCCGGTGGCGCCGGCAGTTCAGGAAGGCATGGGCCAGGCATCGGGGCTCCGCGCGAGCCGCGGGGTTCCGGTTCCCGACGGTCAACAGCCGTCAGGTCCGAGACACCTGGGGGTGGGTCAGGTGGAGACACGTGAGGATCAACCTGCGACACATCCCTCCCCGAGTCGACGGTCACATCACACGCTCGGTCGTCACGGCACAACCCGGGGTCACGCGGCGCCGCGTAGGGTTTCAGTCGGGAGGGGTGCACGTACCAACGGCGTTTTCCCCATTTAATCTGTATACTCTGGGGTCGTGCAACCCGCACAATTTCCACCGGTCCCCTCCATGGTCTCAACAGTTTGGGGGACGTAGCCAACGATGCGTGTGGACAATGCACCTTCCGTCCATGCAATCGCTCGTTCGCGATCTGCCGAGACCGCGAATTCAATCTCGCAGCCTCTCGCGCTTCAGCCAATTTGGCGATGTTAAACTTGATATGGTCTGCCAATTTAGATTTTGCACGTGGCTGGGAAATCCCCAGTTGGACGTCCATGGCCGGATCGGCCTCCCGCCCATACATCAGAAAAAATGGGGAAAACCCCGTCGCCGCATGAGGTGCCATCCGATAGGCCGCTAGTACCCCCGGTACCTGTAAGTCCCAATCCACCTGGTCATCGCATACCTGTTGGCACAGCATAGACATAATCGTCCTGTTCAGACGTTCAACCATACCGTCAGTCTGCGGGTGGTACGGGGAGGTACGTACTTTCTTTGTACCCAACAGGTCGCACACCTCGCGCAACAAAACACTCGAAAAATGTTTCCCTTGATCCGTCAGCAAGCGTTCGGGGGCGCCTTTGTCCAAAACATAACCTTGGACAAAGGCGTCCGCCACTGCCGCAGCCGACTGGTTGGCGAGTGGCCATGCCATGGGCCAGCGAGTGAAGTACTCTACGCCAACCAGCAGGAACTTATTTCCCCGAGGCGTAGCGGGAAAGGGCCCCAAGATGTCCAGTGCGACCAATTCGTTCGTGCGCGAAACCTGAATGGATTGCAGCGGTGGATTAGCCGCTATTGGTGGTGGTTTTCTTTGGGCGCACCCTACACATCCCTTAAGAATGTTCGCCACGTCGTTGCCCATCCCCGGCCAATAGTAGTCTCGCTGAATGAGGGCGAGCGTTTTGTGAAACCCCAGGTGCATGAGTCGTTCATGGGCAGCCAGGACGACCCTACCCCGCATAGCAAACGGCACCACGAGCACGTGACGCCGGGACATGTTGTCCCACCTCATCAAAAGGCCCTGTCTGCACACCCAGGAACCGACCCACGTTTCCCCTCCCTCGGGATCGTCAACCTTCCGACGTAGCGTGAGTAGGGAGCTGTCGGACATTTGCAGACGGCCCCACTCGATGAGAGGCAACGCTAACAGCGAGTCCCTCCCCGTGGGAGCGTCGACCCCCGTAGTATCCGTGGCGGCGAGCACAACTTCCGCGGGGACAGCGACAGAGGGTTTACACCGCGCCGATCCTAACAGACATGCGCATTCCGTACGCGGCGGCAACCGCGACAATGCATCCGCATTCGAGTGGCGCAACCCCTTACGGTAAATCGTCGTGAATTGGTAGTCCTGAAGGACCTCCAACCATCGGGACAATTGGCCGGATGGCTGCGCCACCCGCATAGCGTATTGGAGAGCCGCATGGTCCGTGCGAACCGTAAAATGACGGCCATAAAGATACGGCCTGAATTGCTGTATAAAAAACACAATCGCCAGCAATTCACGACGTGTCACGCAGTAGCGTTGTTCCGCGGGGGACAGAACCCTGCTACCGTAGGCGACCACCCGTTCGACCCCCGCGACCACCTGTGAGAGCACTCCCCCGATACCCGTGTTACTGGCATCCGTGTCGAGCACAAACGGTTGCGTGAAATCGGGGTAACACAAGGGGGGAGCCTGCACCAAGGCGTCACGAAGGGAGCAGAACGCGGCCTCCTCTTCCGACCCCCAGTGAAACCGCACCCCTTTAGCCGTCAAAGCGTGCAGGGGCCTGGCTATGGTGGCAAACTGCTTGACAAAACGACGGTAATAGGAGGCGAATCCTATGAAACTGCGGACTTCAGTGACAGAGGTCGGCGTTGGCCATGAGCTGACGCATTTCGTCTTAGCAGGGTCTGTCGAGATCCCTGAACGGCTAACGATATGGCCCAAATACCTGACCGATTCCCGAAGCAGAAAACATTTAGCCGGTTTAAATTTAAGCTTAGCGGAACGCATCCTGAGAAACACCGCTCTCAGTCGCTGGAGGTGCTCCTCAAAAGTCCGGCTGAAAACGATGATATCATCGAGGTAAATCAAACAGGTGTCCCATTGGAGGCCTGACAAAACCAATTCCATGAGCCTCTGGAACGTGGCAGGAGCGGAATGTAAACCCATGGGTAATCGGTTGAATTCAAATAGGCCTCCCGGTGTCCGGAAAGCGGTTTTTGGTTTAGATTCGTCATCGAGGGGTAATTGCCAAAATCCCGAAAGCAAATCGAGCGTCGAAAAAAACTGTGCTCCCGCCAAGGCATCCAGAGACTCATCCATCCTGGGGAGCGGATACGCATCGGCCATTGAGATTTTGTTTAGGCGGCGGAAATCGACACAGAACTGCAAGGACCCATCCTGTTTTTTAACCAAGACAATAGGAGCACCCCACGGACTGGAAGAGGGCGCAATGATGTCGGCCGCCAACATGTCATTAACTGCCGACTGCACATGCTCCTTCTCGGCTGGACTGAGCCGGAAGGGATTCTGTCGAATAGGGGCCGCGTCCCCAGTAGCTATGTGGTGGCGCAACAGGTCTGTGCAGCCAATATCATACTTGTGCCTGCTAAACACGTCAGCAAACTCGAGTAGCAAGCCCCTCAATGCACCCGACTGCACACTGGACAAGTTACTGGACCCGGCACACAACGAGTCCAACCACTCCGTCCCCTCCTCACTATGAGAATGCGTATCGGCACTCGAATCGGCGTGAGCAACGAGCTGTTCCTCGACGGGTAGCGGCGCGGCGTGAGCCAGCACCGTTCCCTGCGTAATCACGGCCGGCCGCGACCCCGTATTCAGGACCATAACGAACGGCGCACTGTCCCCCCTCACCATGGTCTGGGCCACCGCTAAGTCGAGGCCCCCTTTAGCTCTGTTAGACGGCCCCAACAGAACTCCCTGTGCCCCCGCATCTGCCCCGAGGGGTTTCCTCAACCGAAGGGGTACCAACATTTGCGAACCCGGGGGCACCCGTACAGTCTGGGTTGCCAGCGCCTGCACCGTCGCACAAACCGTGCGTATCTTAGTAGGACTCTTCAAAAACTCAACCCGCCGTCCCGACGGGAGCTCAATGCAGGCCTGGTCTATGAGAATTTTGATGGGCATTTTAGACAGAAAGTCCGTGCCTAGTAAACAAGGAACGGCCAACGAAGATGATACAAAAATAGGACCCGCCAATTTTATATCGCCAATACAAATAGTCGCCCGAATCTGGCCGATGATTCCCAAAGATCCCCCGTTTGCCGCGTAAAACGGTACGTCCACCGGCAGAAGGGGTCGACATTGGACGGGAAGAATGTTATAAATAAGGTCCGAAATGATAGTGGCCGACGCACCCGTGTCCACAAGCACCCGGACCTCAACCCCGTCAATGTACCCCGTTACCACGGACGACCCGGCCGAAGCAGCCACTATCCTGTGGGCCAATTCGGACCATTCGACTGCTTTCGGGCCGTGTACGGACCCCTCTCGCCGAACAGAACCCCCGGTGCCCATACGCGGTCCCCCCACCGCTAAGCGGCGACCCAAACGTGCCGTGCATGTGGACCGAACGTGTGAGGTGCCGCGACTTGCCGGGTTCAGCTGGGATGTCTGTAGGCCCTGGTCGTCGTCCGGACGTGGTCCCGCGGTACGCTGACGTGGGGCCCGGCACCCGGACGCGACGTGGCCCCGAAGGCCGCAGTTGTAGCAGACGACGAGGGACGTCGTAGGTTTCGGTTGCTCCAGCTTGCGGTGTGAACGTGTGGGCGAACGACCTCCCGTTCTCCACTCCCCCGGTCTTGAAACGGCGAAGGCCTCCTCCCGCGGCACAGCAGGCTGAGGGCCGATGATCGTGGCGGCCGGTGCCCCGTTCCCCACCGATGCGCAGACGACCGTCGGCTTTCGCTTTAGGACTTCGTAAGCGTGAATACTTGTGGCAATCCCCAGAGAGCAAATGTCCATCTCGTCCGCCGTATTAATGGGGACTCCCAATCCGTGAGCCAACGCCAGCAGCTGCTCCATCACCATGGCGTCCTTCCCCTCCTTGTCCATGCGGGGAAAAGCTGAGTCTGCCAGGGCGAGCAGCGCCGTGCGATAGGCGAGCGTTGTTTCTCCAACCACCTTCCGCCGATCGTAGAACTGGTGGCGACAGGTCGAGGGTGGGCCGAACACCTTGGCCATCAGGTGTAGCGCGGCCTGGAGCGTTGAGCGGGACGACCTCGGGGCAGACGTGAAGGCCGCAAGCGCGTCGTCGTCGAGCATCGCTGGCAGCGCGCGCAGGGCAGTGGTGTCGGACCACCCCGACATTTCTTGATGCGCGATGAACCGTCGCTGGAAGGCTCCCCAGTCGCCCCCGTCCGCCTTGAACACCGACAGCGCGGGCAATCGTTGCTGTAGAACTCGATCGTCGTCGTCGTCGTTGGAACGATTTTCCCGCGCTCCGCTGTGGTTATAGAAAATGTCGGCTCCCTCTGCAGGCGCAAAATGGAGAGCTCCGGCGCTCGCCGATGACGCGGGCTGTGCTGTGTGGAGATCTCTGGCCACGTGGTGTCCGCGTTTCCCGCCAACCGGTGGCGGACCCTCAAAAATGGCGCCAACTCCAAAACTTTTGGCGCGAAACGCCTTATGGCGGGAACCCTCCAGCCGCGCCGCCTCCTCCAACCCCGCAGGCGTTCCACCGGCCGCTGGAACGGAGATCTCCGCCAAGATCGCAGCGGCGGCGAGCAGCAACTCCGCCAGGCGGGAGTGTGCGTCCTGCAGGCTGGTGTCGGAGGCAAGCGGAGCATCGGCCATTTCTGCGAAGTGCTGCATCGGCGGCAACTCCTCGTCCTCTCCTCCCGAGGGTGGTGTCACCGGTACGCCGTCGTCTCCCCGGTCTTGCACGTGGGAACGAGAAGTCTTCCTTGTGTCCATTCTCCTTGAAGACAGGTTTTACTTCTGACGCCAGTTGTAAAGTAGTAACTCGGCAGGAGACGACTTCACGGGTAGCACACTCTTTATTTTCACCAACTTGTAGTTACACGGATGACTAACACCCTACTTCGTTACACGGGTGACTAACACCCTACTTCGTTACACGGGTGACTAACACCCACTTAGCTACACGGGTGACTAACACCCACTCAGCTACACGGGTGACTAACACCCACTCAGCTACACGGGTGACCAACACCCACTCAGCTACACGGGTGACCAACACCCTCCTTAGCTACTCGGGTGACTAACACCCACTCAGCTATACTGACACGGGCTCTTACGCCCCGTAGCCTTCCGGGACACACCCAGCCGGGGTGCCCGTCTCGGCTCTGGGTACCACCGTCCCGACCCACACGGGCGTCGGACTACGGTCCCCCCAGTCTCGGCTCCGAGCCGCACAGGGCCCCGGTCCTCACAAGGACGGCGGGACTAGGGGTCTCGGGCCACTACCTCCTCCACCCCGTCTTCGGTCTTCAACTGGTTAACACTCCACGAGTGCTCTCGCGCGTCTCCCTTTATACCCCTCCTGCGGACGTCGCTGAGAGCACCCACTTATCTGACCAATCACTGCGCACTCGCTACGATCCTCTTTTCCCAGCTTGTGTCAGCGCGCCTTACCACCGGCGCGCGCGTCCATACCACGCCCACATCGCGTGCCCAACCCCGCGCCCCGTGATCCATCACTGTCGGCGCACGTCAATACCACCACTACACAGACATGATTACTTATAAAAGTATACTCTTTGGTTATTTCCGTAAAGTCACGTAGATGAAAAAAAAGGTTTCAGTTTTGGTGTTTTAACATCGTAACAGCTGTTTTGTTGCCATAAAAAAGGGGAAAACCTATTCTCATATTTTGGTACTGGCAAAGGAGGTCCCATGATGTGACTATGAATTGTTTACAGTATAATTACAGGGGGAAAAAAACAGTATTAATAATATATGAATAAACACAAATATAAGAGATGCTCACTGAACGGCTTCTATTGAACGAAAAAGACGGCGCGGGGCGCGAACGTCGCGGAAGGTTTGGGATGAAATCGGACGGAAGACGAAAGCCACGTGGACGAAATTTGAGATGTGGTTATAGTTGAAAACGGCCCAAAGAGCGAAGCGACGAAAGTCAAGTAGTAGCAAGTCAAGGTATTGCTGTATCCCGAATGCTTCACACCAGCGGGTAATGAGTGTTGATACAGCACTGCTTTTTAATTTTCTGAACGGGGCTTCATGGCAGAGAGGGAGTGCTCTCACCGATACCGTCTGGCAACCCAGCGGGTATTGGTTTGACAAGACTGACTTTGCCGACTCGACCCAAAAGGCTGAAACGAGCCCAGAGTTTTTTCCCTTAAATAAAAGCTGTTGGACAACATACGTTCACTTGTCCAATCGGTTTATGGGCGAGTAGAATGTTTTCTGTGCAAAAGGGGGTGACCATGTGCTTGTTTCATCACTCTTATCAGCTTATTTGTCTCCGTTTGAGCATGGATTGTTCTTGATATTATGTTTGTTTAACCATAATCGCGTCGTTGAGTCTCAGAACTCCATATCTGGAGGGTCCTACCAAGTATGTGTACTCTGTGTAATCCCAGATAACTTTCATGATTTGGAATGTTTGGCCAATACCAGTTACATTGTATGTTATTTAGCAATGGGTATGGCATCAGAGAACCTGGAGGAAACCGATGGAGAACAAGGGGAGAACATACACATTCAAAAAACTAAACTAAAACTATTTTTATTTTACCAGGTAAGGCCCACTGAGCTATTTAGATCTTTTTCAGAAGCGACCTGGCTATCACAGATGATAGCTCAACGAAGTGGCTCATCACGTGCAAATGTATATCAGCCAAATACTCTAAACGCATGTTTCTAAATGTGGAGGGAAAAACCGGAGATTCCGGAGAAATATCCACGTGACCCCGGGGAGAACATGCAAACTCCGTGTCTACAGGCGTCGCGGTTGAACCCACGACCTGTATACCAGGCGAGGTAGTTAATATCTCGCCACCGTGCCCCCCCCCCCCTCAATTCCATACATGAAGGCACCCGAGTTTGGAAATCGAACTCAGGCCCTTCTTGCTGTGTGACACAAGTGTTCACACGGCGTCAGCCTGCTGCCCAAACTGGTTTGGAGAGGCGCGTGTCCGTATTGATTTTAAGGAGCCAACGGCTCGAGGGTTAACCCTGTGTTGAGTCATCTTTGTAATGTTTTCACGATGAAACATTCAAGTAAGCGCCTTATGTAAGTCCTGGCGAAATGCGTCAGAGCACGTTGGCAATGTCAGTTTTCACAAGAAGTGGGCCGTTTGTCAATTCAAGCCACGGTGACGTCTCGCTGTTCAACTCAACCAAAAACAGTGCATATTCTATTTAAAGCTTTCGTGACTGCAGGGATTCATATTCTTGGTTCTTTCGGTAAAGTCACATAGAAGGGACATAATAAAATCATAAAAATAAAACAATAAAATGACGTTCATTATTTTATTACTTCCCTTCAACGTGACTTTACCGAAAGAACCAAGAATATAATAAGGGCATAGTTTATCAACCACGGAACGGATAAAGGACCATCCGCATTGCAATTCGTGACATATTTAAAAAGCGTTGGGAACCCTTGCAAGTTCGTATATCATCGTGTGTCATCGACAGCACCTTTGTCAATCCACTGCTGGTGGAAGACCTCCCCATGCAGTTCATTGCTAACCATTGTCAACTGCAACAGACATTTTGGGCCATTGAGTATTTTTTTCTCTCTCAGAATTGATGAGGTCACACTCACACCTCTTACCGACCCATACAGAAAAAATAATCCACTTGGTGTACTGCCTTGTTTCCCTGATACATGTCTCACACACACACTAGAGCTCAATCCTCGCATGATTCACCAACCCACGAAAATTATTAATTACAAGCACGCATTACAAGCATTCATGTGAGTAGAATATAACACGAATTAGAATGGGCAGAGACTAGAGAGCTATAATCAACAGTCATGATCTATCCACTGCCGATGAAGGCATCCCCAAGCCGTTGCCAGTCGTGGAGGTTGTTTGACAACCACACTGATCAGTAATTAAAAGATAAAGCTGCAGCCGCGTGCATTTGCTTGCTAATGCCATTGCCGGCGAGAGGGCCTCCACTCGAGGTGAGGAGAGCCCTTGTTGAGTCTGGAGGGTATTTGGCCTACTCTTTCACGCTGACCAGACATCTTGGAGGGGGTGAGAGTACCTTGACTTTACCCAACAACACATGACCTCGCAATCGACTAACTGTGGTGTTCCCATTTATACTGCTGGGCGGTCAGAAGCTGAGTTTGATTGAGAAATGTGCCCCATTATATCACCTGCTGTAAGATAATGTGCGATCCATGGCATCATGGCAGCACCCACGTACGCAACTTTTGTTTGATATTCACGTGAAGAGGTTGGCAGTATGTATGTTTCATAATGTTTACCATTAATAATTCAACGCATATCGGGGAGCACTCGTCTCAAATTGGAATTTACTTTGTGGTACGTTTTATCTGCAATGGATGCAAATAACCTGGAATGCGCTTGACTTCATCAAATCTCAGAAGCTAAGCAGGTTTGAGCCTGGGTAGTGGATGGATGTATTTATGTTGAACTTTCGCACTGGAAGTAGCCAGCCGTGCTCATCATAGGATGGACAACAATCTAAACACATACACGCTGTCTTAAGGAAATGGGTTTTGAATTTAGATTTAAAAGTGCATAAGCTCCAGTCGCTTTCCTTTATCGGAAGAGCTTTCCAGACGGCCGCAGAAGCGCATTTGAAAGAGCACGATGGAGTGACCGTCCTTATGGTGAAACCACCATATATATATTTCGAGTCCATTGTTCTAATCATTGCACCACATCAGCATGCAATGAGGAGGTGGGTGAGTTTATTTAAGTCAATATCTAAGTTCTTCGTATTGGCCGATTGGCCTTTCGTCCTTTGCGTGGTCAAGTAATGAGCTGCATTACGTGTGCATGTGTTTGTGTGAGGATATGCGTGCCTAAGTCATACTGAGTAAACTCCGGGGATCCTCTGCTGAATATGACTCATGAACTTAAACAAAAATTCATGCCCTTCCAAAAGATGAACGGCTGTGGGGTTCGAGTCGAGACAAAAATATTTGTTTTCAAGTGCAACAACTGACGTTTACACTTCTGCGCGCACACACACGCTATCCCCATATGACCAGTGCTCGCCTAGTTGCTCATTTGTGCGTAAAAAACCAACCATGGCTGAGCCACTTCTTCATTTGTGAATCTCCTTCTGGAGCATAGCAACCGACACGTCTATGTCTAGTGGGATGCATAGCAACATAGACGTTTATGTCTAGGTACGTTTGCCAGGAGATGGCTTCAGTTGATGTTGACATTTGTGCACGGGTGTCTGAGACAGATGCTAGAACATTCGCGACAAGGCAGGATAAGCAATACGAAAGTCTTCAAGTAAACATGATGGGTAAGTGTTGTAGATATGATGAGGACAAAATGTCTAAGCTGCAACCTGCTACCCATCAGATCTCAGAAGCTAAGCCAGTTTGAGCTTCGTATTGTTAACTCGGGTTGTGTAGTGGCCAGGAAATGTCAGTAAATCAATAGATTATTGAATCTATCTGTGTGGAGCTTTGAGTGTTATCCCTTCATATAGTTTTTCTCTGAATTCTCAGATGTCCTCCCACAAGGCTGAAGAGTCGGTGATACTTTTCTCGACAAATACATTGTTTTAATTATTATTTTAGCCACTCATTTTAGGGTCCTGCCATAGTAGTGAGAATTCCACATTCGTATACCAGTACCCAGTATATCCATAAGACAATCATTGTTAACGTCCCACCTTGTGATGCAATTTTCAAGGTGGTGCTCGTTTTACCAACTCAAGAGAGATGATGGGCTCAGTTTTCGAGAGCTCTGCTGCTCTGCAAACTGAACTATAAATTCGGTAAAGCACATGTAAGCAGAACTCCATTATGTGTCTCCACATATACATTCATATACTTTTAGTCCATCAGCCAATTGCCTTTCTAGATCGATATGATCAAGCAGCATTTGTTGAATAGCAAGCACTCCCTGGGTCGGTTTGACCTTACGGGTCTCATCAGCAAAGTTGTGCTTGTTCAATGCTGCTCATGAGACCCAGAAGGTCGAAACCGGTCCAGAGTTTGCTTGCTTAAAACAAATGCTGCTTGCTGTTGTTGGTCCGGGAAGTCAATTGGCAAATTGACTGAAACATATTTCTTCGTGCGTGTGCATAAAGAGGCACAATGGTGGAAATGTGCTTGTGTTTGTTGCTACCCACGACGCTCCACGGCTGTGCATAATCAGTTTGTGTACACGTTTGGGCAAGGAGTTTGTGGCCTTCATAGACTCGCACAAATGCCCCACGGTGCCCTCTGGACACGTACTCTTAATGATTTCACACTCGTATCAAAACCCGATTGGAGGCATTTTGTTGAGTTTGTGTAAAATAATCCATCATCGTTAAAGGCTAATTTCCTTTTGTGGCATACGTTCCAAAACACTATTATTAGCTTATTGCCACGAGCAGTTATTTGCACATTGCACCGTGCAATATAAAATAAATGGCAATAATATTTTTACATGGTTTTTTTATTTTTTATAGCGCAGTCCGTGACATGTTGATTATTTTACAACTAAACCTAGAGGGAAATATGATGTTGAACATTCATGCACGCAATAAAAGTATTTCTTAAAAAATAATTGCTGGTCTTGTATTGTTATTGCATGACTGGCATGACCGAATCACGCTCAGATGATTGCGCATTCACTGAAGTTTTATAATTGAATGTGTGAGTTTCATTTGAGCATTTCTTGGAACGTTCTAGACGAACTTTGTTGTCATTGTTTGCAAAAATTTTCTAAAGCAACAAACACTTATATGCCTCCTCTAATATTTCTGTTGCTGGAAGGGATGATGGCCATTAGTCAAGACCAACATCATTGGCAGCCAAAAATACAAAACACGCCTGAGAGGTCGTTCTCCGTGGAGATGGAGTGATGACATCGGCTCGTGTGTAGGAACAAGACCGATCATTGCATCGCGTAACCACAAGAAATGGCAACGGTTTCGGAAGACCTTCATCCAGCAGAGAATAGGTTGTGGCGAATGATGAAGACGGTGAAGATTGCATCAATAATTTTCCTGTTTTGTTTATTTTCCTTATCACTGTATGTTTATTACACAATTCTAAAGCAGGAGAGGTCAATGCAATTGCTCATTTCTCCACCGGCTTGTATGAGAACACGGCGATGAGCTGCTTGCTGTACTCGGGGATGAATATCTCCATGAATCCATCTCCGTCCACGTCCTCCACCGCGATCTGCATTCGACACGAGCGCGCGTCGGGCCCATTACGGCGAGGAGGGGTGAAAGAGAAAAGAGATTGCGCAAGCGAGCGGGTGTGACTTGATTGCCAACAGGTCAGAGGAGTTCACTTGTTTCAATATTGACTGTCCAGTTCACTCACGAGCTGGGCGGAAAGCCACCGCAATTTATGGGGCTTCGCTGGGACCCCAGAATGGACACTCTTGCCCTCGCGAGAATCGTTTGATTTGATGGAGTGCTGTCGCAATGCGTTTAACGATGCATTGCTTCGGGTTTCACAGTGATAATGCAATCATGCATGTGTCCTTAATCAATGTTAATTGCTCGATGGAAGTATACTGCCGACAAGCCTGTTATCACCGAAAACATACTGGCCGCGCGTTTTTTTTAAAAATGATTTATGTTATATTGTTGGTGCAGTGGTTAGAGCACTGCGCTATGAACCTAGTGGCCTGAGCTCGATTCCTAGACACGACTAACATCAGTTTGTCCATGATGTCTGAACCTGTCCTGGCTTTGCCCCTTCACAAAATCTTCACTGACCAGCGTGGTGAAGTACGGTCAAACAACGCCCATGACCAACATGATTGTGGGGAATACAGTCGTGGATTAACAAAGGGCTGGAAATGTATTTACCCCTAAAATGTATAATGTATCGTCCCATGATGACATGGCATGCGGAGGCCCTCATCCAGCAAATTTGTGACAAAGGGCTGTCCATATTTATTATTGCTTATGAATAACAAGTGAACATCCTGGACTAAGACCCTCAATCAGGGCATTGCACTGTGTCTCTCAGTGATGATAGTGGCGGTACATGTTTGCATTGACATGGCGCTATTAAGTAAATTATAATTTACTTAAATTATAATTTACTTAATAAGCGCCATGTCAATTCAATAGCGCCATGTCAATTCAATTTGGTACTTTTCTACTTAGCTCCTAAAGTTAGTTTTTTGCATCCACCGGTAAACAATTTCACGCATCTTTTCAGCACGTCCCACATTTAAAGCGGTCGCGAGGCATTGAGGACATTGTAATGTCCACAATCTGCAATTTGCACTTTCCTATAGCAGCAGCCTGACACGACGAAGAACTTTAGGAACCGCTTATAAAAATCAGTTTCGTGGAAGTGTTCCCATAAAACTAATTGCCAGTGTATTGATGTCGATGTATGAAAGATGCTCCTAAAAGCTACTCTTTTGGGATAGCCGTAGCAGGCGATGCGCTTTTTTCCTTCGCGACGTTTCGCCTCCGACGTTGGAGGCATCTTCAAGATCTTTTTCGCTGCCACATGCTAGTTTTTTAGTTTAATTACGTGTGTGGCAGACGACGGCATTTGTGAGACAGCGGCCAATCACTGGTGCCCGCAACCACGCCTACGGTTCATCAGCGTGCACAATGAAGAGAGAAACATGATGAAATGAATGAATGTGGATGAGCCGTACCTCTCCCACAATACCGCCGGCATCGAACAGTGTGTGATTGCTGTAAGCCCACTGGTTGGAATCGTTGTCATTCACGGACTCCAGAATGTACGCCTTGCCGTCGTCATCTCCGGCGAGTACAATCGTTGGCTTCTTCTGCGAGCTGAACAAGCACAAAACGCATTTGTTTACCAAGTGGGTTATTGAACGGAAGCTGAAAAGTGAGTGAAGAATCATGGCCGAGATGCCTGGTTGGAATTACATTGAGGGATGGAGACAGGGCCACACGGATGACAGAACATACGCAGATAACATCATTCAAGCTGATTTAAAGCTTTCGTGACTGCAGGGATTCATCTTCTTGGTTCTTTCGGTAAAGTCACGTAGAAGGGAAGTAATAAAATAATAAAAATAAAACATAATAAAATTATTCTCACGACGTTTCGGCCACAAACGCAAGCAGCCAGGTCCGTCGAGGCGACAGAGTCTGTCGCCTCGACGGACCTGGTTTTTACCTGAGGACGGCTGCTTGCGTTGTGGCCGAAACGTCGTGAGAATAATTTTATTATGTTTTATTTTTATTATTTTATTACTTCCCTTCTACGTGACTTTACCGAAAGAACCAAGAAGATCATTCAAGCTGTTGGGAAAGGTAAGTGGGGCTTGAGCCGGACACGTCCCTCGAAGGGACAATGGCCGATGGTCAATCATAGAACCATATTGGCAACCAAAAAAGTGGAATGCATCTCAGAGGAAGTCCACCAAGGCATTGGAACAATGAGATCAGTATCGAGCAGTGCATTGACGATGATAATGATGATGAAACATGGAAAATGTTCGTAAGTTAACATGTGAAAAATGGAAAATAAAACCATGCGAATTAAGTGATTAAATGTCATGCCACAATTCAAGCGTATGGGTGTGCAATGGTGGTGCAGTGGTTAGCACGTGGTGCGACAAACGAAGCGGCTTGAGTTTGATTCCTGACCACAGCTCACGTCAGTCGTGAGTGATATCTTAAACTGTCCTGGACCTTCACCCAGAAGGGGATTGACCAATGGGGGTTGTAAAGTATTACTATGATTATACTTAAGAACAGCTTTCATGTGGCTGAAAACATGTCCATTAATTCTCACAAACTTAAAGACAAAAACACGGACCTCGCTTTGCGCTGCCTGGGCTATAAGGAAATTGCTATTTGCGAGCATTTATCGTGCCACGAAAAGTTTGAGGGGTGTAAGCTGGACAAAAATAACCCCAGTCACCTTTATCTCCCCGGCGGTGTTTGTTGATACATTGGACTCAAAAACAGAGATAGCACAAATTAGAATCAAATGCAGGTGAAAGGGGTCATAGTGCAGAGTTCTGTACGATCACCACTAAAGTTTTTTTGTTTGTTTGTTTTAATATGCCGGACATGTTCACAGGTTTGCACAAACATGTGTGCACACACACAAAGACAAATGTCTCCTATTTAACTCGTGCTCTGCCTTTGCGCCTCAACCGACGCGTGTCAAGCGGAGCGAGGCACATAGGTGGGCGGTGTGGCCAGCACCACGCGCGATATTGGCGCGCAACAAATACCACCGCCTCATTTTAGGCTTTCCGTGAGTCAGCAAGGAAAGGGCAAAGTTCAGCTTCAGATTCCAATTGTCCATGGGTGCGTTGTGCACAGCTGGGAATCAAACCCGCATTGCTTCAATCATAGCACAGTACACAAACAATTTCACCACAGCTCCACCGAACAGGTGCACACGTGCACACACTCGTATGCTGTACTACAACACATTGAAGATCCCAAATATTGTTGTAAATATTGTCGGGGCAGATGCCGCGAGAGAGCGCCTTTTTTATGATCACAATGCCCGATCACCTTGTTAATCCTTGATACTGATGTCTACATACCGCAAGACAGGGCCCATTTAAGACTGAGCCAACCTAGAGGAGCCACAGGACTGGTATCTGACATCACTCACCACAGACATTAGCCACGGCCAGTTATCGAACTTAAACACACACACACCTTGACATATTTAACACACACCAGCTAGTGTCTGGCCTGAAAGATTATGTACAGGGTACTTTAAATAAATGTTAACACCTATATGGGACTTTAATTTTTTAATGGAAAAATAACGGAGAATACAATGTGACATGATAACAAATGTATGTTAATAGCTTCAAAAAGTCAAATAATCTCCACTTGTTTTCCATCACTGTCAACACGTGCCTGGAATCCGTTCCAGGTGGTCTCCAGAGCCCGGAGGCACATTTATTGTGATATTATTGCAAATTCTCGTAAGTGTTAACATCTTTTTGAAGCGCCCTGTATACGATCGGAGAGGCAGTAGTCCCATTTGTGCGATGCGTTTTCAGGTTGTAACCACGCGTTGTTCCCGTCGCGTGCACACATGGCGAGTGAGCCTCCTCCGGGCACTGCGGTTTCCTCCCAGACAAAGCGACACCAACATCGGGGGCGGGCGGCCGTCGCCGAAGAGCTTGAGTCCATTCAGAGTCAACCAACCAAACAAACCGGCAACACCAGCAAGCAGCGGCCGGGCGACGCTCTATGTAACCCGAGGGAGAAACGCGAGCTGCTCAACTTGGGTTCCCCTTCAAAAGAAAGGCTCCCGATCACGCGGAGCGAGAACATCGCAACATCGCGCCGAACAACACCGCGGTACGGCAGCAGCAGCAACAGCAGCAGCCCCGAAAAGAACGTTCGTGCATTTTGCCCCATGTAGCCACGCAGCGCCCATACCTCCCAGCCCTCGGGAAGAACGTCTTTGGCGCTCCGGGAGATCCGTTCCCCGGGAAGATGGAGTGCACCGTGTAGCCACTCGCGAGGACGTGCTTCGTCCAGGTGCCCTCCATGAAGTCGTCGGGGATCTCGTAGGCGAGGACTTTGCCGTCCTTGCCCTGCTGGGACCACGTGGTGGCCAGGATGTCCTTGCGGCCGTCTCCGTTCAGGTCCACGAACTGCAGGGCCCACCACGCGGTGTCATTAGATAGGACAAATGTGGCTTGAAGGGTATTTGGCTGACATGCATTTCCACGCGACGATAAGCCACTTCGTTGAGCAAAATCATTTGTGGCCAGGTCGCTTCTGAAAAAGAGCTGTATTGCTCAGTGGGCCTTACCTTGTAAAATAAAAAAACATTGTTTAGTTTAATTTAGTCGGCATCTCTCATTGCAGTCGATGACAAAAGCCCGTCCAATTCCAGCCATAGTCTTCCTCTGTATCGACGACAACCTGTGGAAGTTTGCTTAAATCTTTTGCGGATTTCAGGAAGTAACCGCATTTTTTGTCAAACACCCTTGGTTATGTATATGTTGGTGTGAGGGGCAGGCAGTTTCCACCCCCCCCCCGCATTGTCTCGCCACGGTGACGAGATTTTAACTACCTCGCCTTGGTACAGAGGGGGGTAGTGGGTTCGATTCCGACCCTGACGACCCTTACGATGAATTTTTCTCATATATTTCAAGTATTTGGCTGCTGTACATTTCCACGTGATAAGCCAACTTCGTTGACCTATCATTAGTGGCCAGGTCGCTTCTGAAAAAGAGCTCGATAGCTCAGGGAGCCCTGCGTGGCATTCTGCCCCGGAAACAACCTCGGAAAACTATGGGCGGCCCTAAGTGTGGACACCCCCAGTGAGTTGTTTGTGGCTCCAGATTTAGAGTGCGCTTCAGGTTTTCCAGTCTCAGGTGATAACGTGACTCATGCAGCCAGCTATGGCTGCAGGGTTTTGGTAGTACATGTTGTTTATGCCATTTATTGTGAAAATTCCGTCACAGTCCCTGTGATCACTGTTTCATTGCTTCCATGGCTTTATTTTGGTGATTTCGAAAAGTGTATTGGTTTAGCCATGTTTGTTTGTTGTAGTACAAAGTTAGACTGATGGCCTTAATCTAAGTTGTCCTGTGGTTGCTGTTGGTTGTTTGACTTGCATCCCACTGGGATTTTTGCAGACAGCGTTGGTGTACGGTGATTTTTTTTTGCAATATTTTGCTGTCTTTTCTTGGATTTTCTGTTTGCACTTAGTCACATATTCACTTTAAGATGTTTTTTTGTTCATGTTTTAGTTTTTTGTTTGTTTCGGTTGCACCCGATTCAAGAGCCGAATGGCTCACAGGGCTATACCTAATAAATTAACTTGAACTTGAACTTCATTGATTGTGAAGACACAAAGGCAGCGTGTCGCGATAATGATGAAGGATTCCGCTGTTGCTGCAAAAGTTGCTGGGCTCCCACCAGCCCGGTTCACCTGGGAAGCTGCGTGGGCTGCATGCGCCGGTCTGCGACCACTGTCGGTGCATTCGAGATACTCATTGAATTCACCTGCGCGCATTGTCACATTGGACTGAGATGGGGTCACATTGAATCGTTTTATGAACCTAAATTGTATTGCGGCATTTGTTTTAAGGGTTAAGTGGTGGCACAGCCGTGAACGCGGGTGACCCGAATTCGATTCCCGGTCATGGCTAACATCAGTGATGAATGACATCTATACTGTTCCTGCACCCCCCACCCCCCCACCTTTTCCAACATTTACTGACCAGCGTGGTGAAGTATGGCCAAAAACCCTGTATGACCGACACGGTATGCAGAGAGCTTCATCCAGCAATGAATTGACAAAAGGTGAGTGAAATGTTCTATTTATGAATCAATCCATCGTTGGAGTACAATCTTTCTCCAATAGCTGAAGTAAGACCCATCAATTGTTCGCACTGATATTCGAATAAATACGCCGTTTACAAGAAACACAATGGGAGGACATCCAGCGAGCAGATTGAAAAATGCAATCAGTTTGATCATAAGAGACGGCGGCTTGGGTAGGTCTTTATCCAGCAGTGGATCGATCATGGCTGATGATAATGATATCAATTTGCTTTCGATGAATGCGTTTGGTGACTCTGTAGCCCAGCTCTCTCTGCGCTCAGCACTGAGCCGGTGTGCGAGCAGTGGACGGTTCGATTCCCCACGCGTTCATTTCTGTGGCTTGTCTTTTTCACAGGATATGAAGAAAAAAATAATCGACGTCAGCTTTTGCAACAATAACTAGATAAACATAATAGGTCAACTTGTGTGTGTGCCATGAATGAAATACAACATTGTGAAATGGCTGTCGAAAAAACACAACCCGATACTGTATATATATATGCCTGCTGTCATGATTGTGGAGGGGTGTCTCTGGGCAAGAGCCCACTGGGTGTATCTGCTTACCGGTTGCTGTAGGATACAGGAACAGCATTACCTGCACTGTACCTGTATCCTGGAATCAATTGGCTCTCACCAGGTGAAAAGAAAGGCCGCCGAATGTCCACGGAATTGAATTGAAAAGCCCCCAAAGAATCGTCGCCATATAAAATCATCATAATTACTATCATCATCATCGTCGTCATTTAACATCCAAAGTACAATTCATGAAATATCAATGATAATGTGTACATGTCATTCTACGTCAATACCATCAATTATCATTTAATATTAACCATTATCATAATTGTCTAATATCAATAGTGAAAATTATGAAACACCATCACCAATAATAATCATATTTACACGACGATCACAATTATCGTCATTGTTAAATATCACCATCATAACGAGCACTGTAAAGCAAATGTAACTTGTTATAATGAACGTCCACGAGTCTTTGAGTACAACACTCACACAAACTAATATAACGAAGGTAGAGATTGCTTAATTGGTGAGAATGGGACAAGGAATATGTCATCACAGGGAGGGACATTATGAGCAGATGGAGGTAGGGAATATTTACATCCAAGTGTCAATACCATGGATCTGCAACTTCAGACTGCCTCTCTGTTAACATGAAATAAATATGCCCACTATTTGCATCCAGTGTCTTGAAATGCGGTGGCATTTAGATGCTGCGTTGTATTATATTGCACAGTCGCATTGGGGACGACGCTTGTGAATGCTGCGTCAATTAAAATAGATCGGAAAATGCATCAATTAATTACGAATGATTATATGCAAAGGCTAAATTAATGTTGCAATTAAGCTAATGGAGCAAACGCAACTGTATACGTGTATTATATGTTCCATTCAACTAAGATCCTATATCTAATAGGGTCCTTGCCTATGACCATCTGGCAGTTATCTGGCATAGGGTCAAGCAGAGCCTGACTGCTGACGAGATACTGAATTTTGATTTAAAGATTTCGTGACTGCAGGGATTGATATTCTTGGTTCTTTCGGTAAAGTCACGTAGAAGGGAAATAATAAAATAGTAAAAATATAAAACAATAAAAAATACTGAATGTTTAAATCGGCCCAGAGTTAGCTTGTATTAAAACACAGCTGCTGGGGGGAAAAACACACCCAGGAATCCGTGTGGCCGATAGGATGTGTTAAAAAAAACACTTGCATTTTTTGTTACGTGAAGGTATAGATATGGGAAGAAGGAATATTGGGTGCATTTTTTTTTATAAATGAGACAGAATGAATGTGGAAACAGAACACGCACGACACGGTGAAAACCAGACGATATAATTGATAATTGAATTCAATAATTACCCTGAATCGTGGCGATGAATCACTGAGTCTGAAAAAAAAACCCCATCCCATTATTTTAGAGAAGGCCAGTGACAGGTGTGTGTACTTGCCTTGAGATCAAAATACCAGCCCTCGGTGTCAATAACGCGAGACATGGTCTTGGACGAGTCACTCCAGTTGTCACTGGGGTCTAAGCAATTCGAAGAGAAAAAAAAAACGTTCATGTCACGGTGCATTCGATTATCACAAACGTGACAAGCTCACAAAGTGCGGCTTGATGAAATCTTACGCTAATGAACTCACGCTCAGTAACCTCCAGTACTCAATTTATATAGAAAACAATTACGAAGTGAATGCAATGAGAGTTCTGGCTTATGAAGTCCACTTATCTTACTCATTATCGCCGCCTTCTGTATTATGTTAATGATTACAATATATGTAGTATGTGGGAGGGAGTGATCATGGCATGGTGGTTATTAAGCAAAATGTGCTATATGAACCCGGAAATCTAAGTTCGATGCCGGGCCATGGCAAACATTGATAGAAAGTGGTATCGGAACCAGTGCGGAGCCCACCCCCATTCACCTACCGGCACTGACTAGCCTGGTGAAGTATGGTCAGAACAACTATTATTACCAAAATGCTTTGGAGAGGACTCCTTTAAGCTTTGGATTTACAAACGCTGTCAATTCTTAGTATCGTATGTAGTCTGCATACCAAATATATATTCGCATTTGACGTATCAGTTTTTAAATAATCTAATTATACCATGCTCAAACAAGCATATATAAAGTAAATATGCTCGTGTTTTTTGGGGGGATTATAAGTTGCGCAGGAAATATGCTGTAATTATATCATCCCATTTTTGACAATTTCATTTTCAAATCTACTTGATCCCCAACGTTACGTGTTTGCAAATCTTGCACGTATGGGATATTTCGCACCTTCTTGCGTGATGAAAAAGGTGCAATTACAATAATATCATGCACCTATATACATGAGCAGGTTTTAATAGTGTGGGTGGAGCTCATTACTCAATCGACCGGTCAATCAAATGCCTGTATTAAAACTCAACGAGAGCCCATTATCAAGTCTGCATGCCTCTTGTACACAGAGACATCTGAAGAGAAAATCCAAGGCAAGGAATTTAGTCACGTCAGTCAAACTGTCTCCTCGTGCAAGTGGGGCATTCATTAAAAAAGTGCTCTTCCAAATTTTATTCCAATTGCACTACTGGCATCCATATCATGATATTAATCCATTCAGAACGCTCACAGTCAGGAGTGCATTTAACCCCCCCCCCCCCCCCCCATGTGTTTGAGAATGCTCCGCAGAAGGAGATATTACTGAACTATTTTCCAGTGGCTTTATCTCTGCACTCTTAGGGATTGCACTGCCCAACATTCGCTTCTGCAGAGAAACGTTTGTCGTACGGCAGACCGTTATTACTGCCTATCTCTGTTGTGTTGGGAATTGCACCGTCCTAGAACGGGGGCCATTCTTAACCAATAGACAATCAAAGTTGACTTCTCTAAAATTGGTACTCATTTTATTTACGTCCAGGGGGTTGGCGATGATGGATTACGTTGGCCTGCGACCAGGATTTTACCAATATACTGATTGTCAGTCCATGCACTGGCTACAGAGTCACCTGGCCTGAGGGAAACACGGCATGTGAGAACAGTGGTGTGGCATTAAAACGCACACGAGGTGTGGTGGGTGAGTGTGCGACAGTGTCATTGGTAGAATACAAGCCAGCACCAGCCCGTCCTAGACAATTTATTCTAAACCACATTCGTTAATGTAACTATATTGCGTAAGCAACCTGAAAACCTCATTAGTGCCTTAGACCTCCACCCAATTGGCCATTGGTAGCCTCATTATTTGGCTACCCACTGATTCACACATGGGCAATTAAAGTTCTCATGAAGTAGATTGTACTCTACAGCAACAAACGAACTCCTTTCATCGTCCAGCCTGGTACCGAGTTGTATTAGATATGCTGTCCTTCTCTTTAGCACGAAGTTCAACACACACATGTACATCAGTTAAAACGTATATGTTTCCGTCTCGTGTTTTTTTTTTTTGGGGGGGGGGGAGGGGGGGCAAAGGTTGCATATGACTCATCATCACTGCCATAGATGATCTGAGGCTTCTTCCAGTCAGAATAAGCCCTGACGCGACAGTTTTTTTTTTTTACGCTGAAAATCGCTTAACCAAGTGCCCGTGACTGACAGGCAAATAACACGTATTGTCATGCGGACGGTAACTTGCCGGACGTCCAGGTGACGGTGAGCTGCTGTCCCCAGAAGACGGTGCTGACGATCGCCATTTTGGTGCCGCCGTTTGGCAGCGGCAGCTGCACGGCGCGGAAATAAACGTCGGGGCCCTCGTGAAGGACGTTCTCCTTCCAGAACTCCTGCACTTGGCCGCCCATCAGCCCCGGGTTTTTGAACCAGATCAGCTGGCCGTTTCCAGTGGCTGGAATGAAGGAGAGGATTTATTAACACGTAGGCTTTTCGCGACAAATGTTATACACAATAGGGGATCTTTTTTGGGAGGGGGTGAATATAACTGCGTCGTTAAACCCGCCACCACCCGACACTGGCAATGAGTAAGATTAGTAAGATTTGAGTTACTGGTTCAGCACACATTGGTGTGTTGGAGGGTAAACCCACAATATTGACAATTCGAGTACGACGTTTCGCCGGTAATTACAACCAGTCTCATCAGACGTCAGGCATGATTGTGGAGGAAATCCTCCTGTTTCGGTGTTAAACCGATGGATTAATGTTATGGCTTTACTCTCCAACACACCGGTGTGCTGTACCGGTAACTAATTGCCATGTTTTGTTTCCGTGACAAACTTTACTAATTGGCTGTGTCGGGTGGTGGTGAGTTTAACGACACATTTATATTTACTCAATCTATCTAAAAAAAAAACTCCAAGTGTCCGACACGCTCACCGATGTGTCTGTCAGGTTGTTACCGTGCATTGTACGGCATGACGTTAGACCTTTTTCTCCACCTGATGTGGAGAAAGAAAGCACGTGGAGCAAAACGTGGGACATGATGCCGAACAACGCGCTGCAACCACGTATATATTAAAAATGAAAACCCACTTCGGAGAGCTGTATGATACAGCCGCGAAAGCCTCTGCAGTCGTGGCGTCTAGCTCATGCGGAGAGAGACACACGCAAGTGCTGGGCAGAGTTGCTTTCAAATAATGAGTGAACGTTGAATAGATCGAAGCTCGATCACGCTAGGCAAGACGACCGTTTGTCTTGAACAAAAAACCACACACACACTAAAGTAATAAAGGAACGCTTCCCTCCGAGGCGCGAGACAGTCGGACGGTGATTGACTCGGCTGGCTGCGTTATGTCCTGACTGCGTTGCCACATACGTCCTGTGCTCTGTGCCCGAGCGGTCAGCGCGTCCTTCAGGCCATCGTGGTCCATGTCGACCCATTCCACGCGGTGGTAGAACCACTTATTCCCAGTCTCGTCCACGGTCAGCGTCAAAACACCTAAAAAAACAACACGAAAACAAAGCAATATAGCACACAGATACATACTGTAATTTGTATCTTGTCGCGTGACAATGTGGTTAAAGAGATCAACTCACAAGCGAGAAGGTTGTGAGTTCAAATGACTTGGTCAGGGATTGATTCGTCCCATCGTCCCTCTGGGGTCAATCATTTGAGTGCCGTTTTTTGGGAAGCCAAAAGTGGTCAGAAAGTGTTTGCATGCTCAAACAAGCATGGGGCAGTTGCTCATCTTCATTGGCAGTCCTGAACCATTGGTGGAAATTCCACATTCCAAGGATCAGTCTCTCCATAGGACAACAACTGTTGACGTCCCAGAGAGTGGCACTGATTTGAGTGATTCCAGAGGAATTATGGGTTGAATTAACCTTTGCCCAGGATAATGTTATGGCCACGTCACAAGCCCTACCTAGCCATATTTTTATAGCAATTATTCATTATTCTTGACTTAAAGCTTTCGTGACTGCAGGAACTCATGTTCTTTGGTTCTTTTGGTAAAGTCATGTAGATAGAAAAAAAAATAACAATAAAATAATAAAAATAAAAAAGTCAAGTGAATTTTTTGTATTCACTTTATTTTAATCATTCATGTTTCCTTGTATTGACCAAGAACAGCGTCAGAAGGGTCCTGCATCGAGATGATTGGCCAATTCGATTAATAAGTGTTTTGCTTCTTGTGGAAGGAAACTGGAGTGCCTTGAGAAAACCCACAATGTTTTAAGCGGGGATAACACTCAGCACAGTCATCTCCTGGACACACCTCACAGACTAACAACCACAATACATGGCCAGCCCTGGAGGTCAACCATCTGAGTAATAACCAGGCTCAACTCTGCTTAGCTCGTGAGATCTTACGTAATTGGGTGCTTAAGGGTTATTTCGTCACGGAAAATTAATTCAGAAAAGACGAAATAAAATAATGATGTAGGGTCGTGGATTGAGATGTTGGATAATTTGCTTATTAGGTATGCAGATGGAAAATATAATTCCCAGAGCCTCTCCCATGCAGTAAAAGGAGATAACACTCAAAATTTTACACGAAATAGATTAGCAGCCAACTTGCTACACTGTCTCCACACATGCATCTCGTAGTTGGCTTTGTATACCCTTCACGTGATCCATTTGAAATGTTTACAGTGGAAGTCATGGATCTGTCCATTATGATGATCCAAATGTTTTTTCAAATGAGTCAGAATAATTGCAAAGAGAGAAATTACTTCCTAAGCTGGTGTGTGCATGATGACATGCTGATGAAGTCGCATAATACTTAACTTATGTGTAATGAGCAAACTTATTGCAATTTCACGCATGAAAAGCGCAGCGCTTGTGAAAGACGCATAAATGTAAATCGGGTGTTGTTCGTGATCTGACAAAATAAAATGTACACAAATAGATTATTAAGCAGGTGCCAGTTTCTTTTAAAGCTGAATTTAAGATACTTTCTTCCAATAACATTTTTCGATCATCTATATTAAATGAGACATCTGAGATATAATAACGGTTGCCTCGGTGTCCCGAGCAAAGTCAGGAGGAGAGACTGTTGTTGTTGATCAACTTCATTTGGTTGGGCATTGTTATCAAATTATGGATATCGTCTATGACATTTGATTATCACAATGGCATTTCGTTATTAAAGGTATAATTGGTTATTTGTAAAAAAAAAAAAAGTGTAATATGTAATAACAGTAATTTCCAGCTTTTTTTTAATCGATTAGTCATTAATGGATGAAGGCCTCCCCTTGCCATGTCAGTCAATATGTTTTTGCTGGTGAAGTGGGGGCTGGTGAAGTGGGGGAACTGAGGGGGTGGGAGCATAACTCGGTTGTAATTCGCCACCGATGAGCTTCGGTCGCTGGGTTCATAGTTCAGCGCTCCACCAATAATGAGAATAGGCAAACGACATGGATACAATTGTTTGTTGTGAATATAACTCAATATTGTTCCAATTACTCTGTCGGAGGCGTACACAACGTACAGAGATGCCCTGCCTGTGTTACATCACGTCAGGGAATGTGAAACAACACCGCAGGATTGTTTCAAGAGGTGTCACTCCAATTAGTGTCTCAATATGAGTATCCATTGTTTTCTCTTCGAGCTGGAATGGGCTTATTAAGCGGAAGTTTAATTAAATTTCATATTTTCGCGACCAGTTTGGACTGATTTGAAACAAAATAAGTCTTGCTCAGGGATTTAATTTAATTGTTTTCATTTTTATTTCTTTTGTTTTTTACCTACTTGAATTTACCGAAAAAAAACAAAAAGTATGGATCCTTGCAGTCACGAACACTTCAAATCTAGAATTGCTCAGGAGACTCGCGTAACTACGTATAGGGGAGACTGATGTTCGTGGTGGAGATTTATTTCAGGGCACTTTTTCAAATGTTGGATATGGTCTGTGACACTTGCTCACGGTGTCATATCGTCGTGAAATGTCATAGAGTTTGTTTTATACGATATCTTTGTTTTGCGGTCGATGTTCAAATTCCACCAAGGTTGTCCTATTTGTTTTGTAAGAGCCATGTCATTTGACACAGAAATGACTCAGGTTGGTCGTCTAACATTGTGTCAGGGAGCAGCTCTGGAAAATGACATTGCTTTGTGAAATCGTTTTCTGCGTGACAATCACCCAATGTGCATATTATTATTATTATTATCATAATTCAAGATGTACTAGGAATTATAATTAAAAACACACTTTACAAACAAATCTTGTTCAATCATCATGAGTGACTGAGCTGAGAACGTCAACTCACGACTCTTGAGAGCCGGGTTTATTTACGGTGGCTGCCTGGATTCAAACCCAGGCTTTATACTCTTAGTTTTTTCGGTAAAGTCACGTAGGTAAAAAATTTGAAATAAAAATTAATATAAATAAAATTGAAATAAATAATCACGACGTTTCGGAGGCAACACAAGTCTCCGTCATCAGGTGGGACCGTCACAGCCAGATTTACTGTTTCGCTTGATATCACTTGATACAGCAAATCTGGCTGTGACGGTCCCACCTGATGACGGAGACTTGTGTTGCCTCCGAAACGTCGTGATTTTTTATTATTTTATTTATATTAATTTAAATTTTTAACCTACGTTACTTTACCGAAAAAACTAAGAGTAAGAATCCTTGCAGTCACGAAAGCTTCAAATCTAGAATCAAACCCAGGCTTTCAGCGGTTTTAGCTTAGTGCTCGAACCTCAGAGGTTGCCACCTCTGAGGTACAAAACAAAACCCAGGACAAATCATAGGAAAAACGATATGTAACGATGACAAAGGAGAGGCAAACTACATGCAAATGCGTTGTCTTAAGTGGTGTAGTATCACAAAACTACCAACAACAAAGAATTGGTCTTTTCAGTGCCCGGGAAGATTTACAGATCCCCCCTCTCTCCCCCCGGGACAGTAGCCACCTGAAGAAGAGGACCATCCTAGACACGTGGCAACAACCTTTTTCAGTAATCCGAGGAAAATAATCACGATTACTTAAAAGTAGCTATTCAGGTGAATGCAACAGCAGATGGCGCCTTTTTGTGTCAACACGTACACGCACTGTATTCTAACCTAATAACCTCGCAGAATTTAGTAGATGGCTGCAAAATATGAACCGCTTGCGTGTGGAACAGCGGACGTGATTTTGGCCATGTAGCACTCGGCGCGCAAGTCGCTCAACCAGTTTCTGCCCAGCGCCCCACGCGGGCACTGCGTCGTCCCGTGACCCGCCGTGAGGACATGGTCCTTTGTCATTGCTTGCATACCATCCACGGCTGTGGGCCCCCTGGACATGTCCCACAGTGAAACCCTTCCGTTGTCCTTGCCTCCGACCATGAATCCTTCGGAACACGTCCAGTAATAATTGGAAGGAAATATCCCATCTGGAAAGAGAAGAAGAAGGCAACGCGCGTGAGATACGTCTCGATGAAATGCAGATGTATTGCTCGGTTTTTTTAATTCTTTATATTAAGTTCGCTTGCTTAGGACCGTGCAATTCTTTCGGTCGTTTTTTAACCCACTTCCCGTGATCCAATCGAGCTGACATTTTGCACACAGACTCGTTGTGCGTGACAATGCATTTTCGTGAAAAAAAAATTCAACAAATTTTACACTGTTTAGGGAAAATGTTTTAAATATTTAATTACCAATTGCCTAATGCTGCCAGACAATCATCTGACCCATAGGTGGCAGCCATCTCAAGCCAGAGGACGAGAGGACTCTAGCCGCCCCGATGCCACGCATATAAAGGATTTATAGTGAAAAACTTTGTTTTTACAGGTTTGCTTGTTTCTTGCTGAGGTGGAGCTCTGAAATGAACTCGTGTGCAGGTGCCGGGTGCTTCATTACATCTCATGTTCGGCGGCAGCTTTGCGAGGCCTTCACTCCAGCAGTAGATTGACCGTGGCTGATGATGACAATGAGATAATATATGAAATTCATAAACTAATGCGTGGGCCAATAAAACGACTGCGGCTTCAAATGTCATGATTCAGAGCATTGTTGTTGTGCACTGCATCGAAATCAGCGCCGTCGCGAGATCGCCGGAGACCTGCCATCAACCAGCTCATCGCCATTAAATAATCACGCCAATTCTTCTAAGGCATCATTTACCTAGATTACCGCAATTTCATTGTTGTGGATATATATATTTTTAAAACATACCCTGCGTTGGAACCAGACATGCTGCTCAATGAACACTCAGACTGTGCAATGCAGCAATCAGCGTCGGAGCGTGCTTGGCATGCTCCCTGGTGCACAGAAATGAAATGGGCCTCCCTTCTGTGCAGCTTCTCCCGTCTTTGTCGTGACCCGACACCTTGGGCCTCTGTGGCCCATGTGCCCCTGTGCAGTTGCACCGCCTGCGCCCTCGATAGCTACAACCCCTTTGCAGTAATTGGTGAAGGCCAATACATGTGGAGTATGATTGCAATTTAACGCGGAAGAGCTCTGTTTAGGGGCAACTTTGGTTTGCTGGGATTTTTGTCACATTAGTAAAAGTAATGGCGGAGCCCTGCGCAAGTTCTTACTCATTCCACTGGTGGCAGAAAGACTTCAACCCGAGGGATCACGGCCCCACTCTGCTAAGCTGGCCAGACGTCTTGGAAGGGGTGGGAGTGCCCGCATATTATCTCGCCACACACGACCTGCCGATCGAACAAACTGTGCTGATGGTTGACGAACTTGAACAAAATGTGATTGAAAGTGAAGTCATTTAATTTAATATTGATTTGAAGCTTTCGTGACTGTAGGTGGAAAAAATAATAGATCACGACGTTTCGATCGCAACACAAGCAATCGTCATCAGGTGAGACAACCACAGCAAGAAAACTGCTGAAGCACCTGATGACGGTTGCTTGTGTTGCGATCGAAACGTCGTGATGTATTATTTTTTCCACCTACGTGACTTTACCGAAATTTAATTGACTTTATTTACATGTTTGCTAAATAGGTAGTTTCTTGATTTCTTTTGATGTGAGCCCATTGAGACACCAGTTCTCTTTTCCAAGGGCAATTTTGGATACTTTTAAGGGCCTTGCATCACGCGCGAATGTCATGACCCAAAATCCCACATGAGCCATTGTATCAATTTGTTGATTGTCGACATGAAGTAGATTGAGACTGATATGGAGCGGGCAATGTATCAAATAATCAACTATGGTAATATACATTCTAAAGTTCATGATACTTGATTAAAATAAATTGTAAAAAAATCAGTACGTTTCAATTAGTGCCTATTGCTTGTTATGGCTTCGTGTCACCCATGCAGTCACTACAGGCACTGCCATTCACTGAAATATCTATTCATATCAAAAGAGTATTGAATCTTGATAATGCATCGAATCACCAGGGACGGGTGAAAATAGTTCCTCCTGGGACCACCATGAGAGGCTATCACACCATGCCCCACAAGAGGGCGACGTTAACCTAAAGTTCACAGAAAAAAACTGACCAGTGTGTCGAGTTCACTCTGGTATCTGCAATGCGTACGCGAAAATGCATCAATACATTTTCAGGAGAGTTCTGCTACATTGGGATGTTTGGCCAATTCCATTAACGAGTTAAATTGGCTTCTCGTGGGAGGAAACCGCAGTGTCTGGAAAATACTGTACCCATCACCAGAGGTGTGGACTCGAGTCATGTGACTTGGACTCGAGTCAGACTCGAGTCATGAATTTGATGACTTCAGACTCGACTTGGACTTGCATAACAATGACTTTGTCCCACCTCTGAGGTGTGGACTCGAGTCATGTGACTTGGACTCGAGTCATGCATTTGATGACTTCAGACTCGACTTGGACTTGCATAACAATGACTTTGTCCCACCTCTGAGGTGTGGACTCGAGTCATGTGACTTGGACTCGAGTCATGAATTTGATTACTTCAGACTCGACTTGGACTTGCATAATAATGACTTTGTCCCACCTTTGAGATGTGGACTCGAGTCATGTGACTTGGACTCGAGTCAGACTCGAGTCATGAATTTGATGACTTCAGACTCGACTTGGACTTGCATAACAATGACTTTGTCCCACCTCTGAGGTGTGGACTCGAGTCATGTGACTTGGACTCGAGTCATGAATTTGATGACTTCAGACTCGACTTGGACTTGCATAACAATGACTTTGTCCCACCTTTGAGATGTGGACTCGAGTCATGTGACTTGGACTCGAGTCAGACTCGAGTCATGAATTTGATGACTTCAGACTCGACTTGGACTTGCATAACAATGACTTTGTCCCACCACAGAGGTGTGGACTCGAGTCATGTGACTTGGACTCGAGTCAGACTCGAGTCATGAATTTGATGACTTCAGACTCGACTTGGACTTGCATAACAATGACTTTGTCCCACCTCTGAGATGTGGACTCGAGTCATGTGACTTGGACTCGAGTCAGACTCGAGTCATGAATTTGATGACATCAGACTCGACTTGGACTTGCATAACAATGACTTTGTCCCACCTCTGAGATGTGGACTCGAGTCATGTGACTTGGACTCGAGTCAGACTCGAGTCATGAATTTGATGACTTCAGACTCGACTTGGACTTGCATAACAATGACTTTGTCCCACCTCTGAGGTGTGGACTCGAGTCATGTGACTTGGACTCGAGTCATGAATTTGATGACTTCAGACTCGACTTGGACTTGCATAACAATGACTTTGTCCCACCTCTGAGGTGTGGACTCGAGTCATGTGACTTGGACTCGAGTCATGAATTTGATTACTTCAGACTCGACTTGGACTTGCATAACAATGACTTTGTCCCACCTTTGAGATGTGGACTCGAGTCATGTGACTTGGACTCGAGTCAGACTCGAGTCATGAATTTGATGACTTCAGACTCGACTTGGACTTGCATAACAATGACTTTGTCCCACCTCTGAGGTGTGGACTCGAGTCATGTGACTTGGACTCGAGTCATGAATTTGATGACTTCAGACTCGACTTGGACTTGCATAACAATGACTTTGTCCCACCTTGAGATGTGGACTCGAGTCATGTGACTTGGACTCGAGTCAGACTCGAGTCATGAATTTGATGACTTCAGACTCGACTTGGACTTGCATAACAATGACTTTGTCCCACCACTAGAGGTGTGGACTCGAGTCATGTGACTTGGACTCGAGTCAGACTCGAGTCATGAATTTGATGACTTCAGACTCGACTTGGACTTGCATAACAATGACTTTGTCCCACCTCTGAGGTGTGGACTCGAGTCATGTGACTTGGACTCGAGTCATGAATTTGATGACTTCAGACTCGACTTGGACTTGCATAACAATGACTTTGTCCCACCTTGAGATGTGGACTCGAGTCATGTGACTTGGACTCGAGTCAGACTCGAGTCATGAATTTGATGACTTCAGACTCGACTTGGACTTGCATAACAATGACTTTGTCCCACCTCTGAGGTGTGGACTCGAGTCATGTGACTTGGACTCGAGTCAGACTCGAGTCATGAATTTGATGACTTCAGACTCGACTTGGACTTGCATAACAATGACTTTGTCCCACCTCTGAGGTGTGGACTCGAGTCATGTGACTTGGACTCGAGTCAGACTCGAGTCATGAATTTGATGACTTCAGACTCGACTTGGACTTGCATAACAATGACTTTGTCCCACCTCTGAGGTGTGGACTCGAGTCATGTGACTTGGACTCGAGTCAGACTCGAGTCATGAATTTGATGACTTCAGACTCGACTTGGACTTGCATAACAATGACTTTGTCCCACCTCTGAGATGTGGACTCGAGTCATGTGACTTGGACTCGAGTCAGACTCGAGTCATGAATTTGATGACTTCAGACTCGACTTGGACTTGCATAACAATGACTTTGTCCCACCTCTGAGGTGTGGACTCGAGTCATGTGACTTGGACTCGAGTCATGAATTTGATGACTTCAGACTCGACTTGGACTTGCATAACAATGACTTTGTCCCACCTCTGAGGTGTGGACTCGAGTCATGTGACTTGGACTCGAGTCATGAATTTGATTACTTCAGACTCGACTTGGACTTGCATAACAATGACTTTGTCCCACCTTTGAGATGTGGACTCGAGTCATGTGACTTGGACTCGAGTCAGACTCGAGTCATGAATTTGATGACTTCAGACTCGACTTGGGCTTGCATAACAATGACTTTGTCCCACCTCTGAGGTGTGGACTCGAGTCATGTGACTTGGACTCGAGTCATGAATTTGATGACTTCAGACTCGACTTGGACTTGCATAACAATGACTTTGTCCCACCTTTGAGATGTGGACTCGAGTCATGTGACTTGGACTCGAGTCAGACTCGAGTCATGAATTTGATGACTTCAGACTCGACTTGGACTTGCATAACAATGACTTTGTCCCACCACAGAGGTGTGGACTCGAGTCATGTGACTTGGACTCGAGTCAGACTCGAGTCATGAATTTGATGACTTCAGACTCGACTTGGACTTGCATAACAATGACTTTGTCCCACCTCTGAGGTGTGGACTCGAGTCATGTGACTTGGACTCGAGTCATGAATTTGATGACTTCAGACTTGACTTGGACTTGCATAACAATGACTTTGTCCCACCTTTGAGATGTGGACTCGAGTCATGTGACTTGGACTCGAGTCAGACTCGAGTCATGAATTTGATGACTTCAGACTCGACTTGGACTTGCATAACAATGACTTTGTCCCACCTCAGAGGTGTGGACTCGAGTCATGTGACTTGGACTCGAGTCAGACTCGAGTCATGAATTTGATGACTTCAGACTCGACTTGGACTTGCATAACAATGACTTTGTCCCACCTCTGAGGTGTGGACTCGAGTCATGTGACTTGGACTCGAGTCAGACTCGAGTCATGAATTTGATGACTTCAGACTCGACTTGGACTTGCATAACAATGACTTTGTCCCACCTCTGAGGTGTGGACTCGAGTCATGTGACTTGGACTCGAGTCAGACTCGAGTCATGAATTTGATGACTTCAGACTCGACTTGGACTTGCATAACAATGACTTTGTCCCACCTCTGAGGTGTGGACTCGAGTCATGTGACTTGGACTCGAGTCAGACTCGAGTCATGAATTTGATGACTTCAGACTCGACTTGGACTTGCATAACAATGACTTTGTCCCACCTCTGAGGTGTGGACTCGAGTCATGTGACTTGGACTCGAGTCATGAATTTGATGACTTCAGACTCGACTTGGACTTGCATAACAATGACTTTGTCCCACCTCTGAGGTGTAGACTCGAGTCATGTGACTTGGACTCGAGTCAGACTCGAGTCATGAATTTGATGACTTCAGACTCGACTTGGACTTGCATAACAATGACTTTGTCCCACCTCTGAGGTGTGGACACGAGTCATGTGACTTGGACTCGAGTCAGACTCGAGTCATGAATTTGATGACTTCAGACTCGACTTGGACTTGCATAACAATGACTTTGTCCCACCTCTGAGGTGTGGACTCGAGTCATGTGACTTGGACTCGAGTCATGAATTTGATGACTTCAGACTCGACTTGGACTTGCATAACAATGACTTTGTCCCAGCTCTGAGGTGTGGACTCGAGTCATGTGACTTGGACTCGAGTCAGACTCGAGTCATGAATTTGATGACTTCAGACTCGACTTGTACTTGCATAACAATGACTTTGTCCCACCTCTGAGGTGTGGACTCGAGTCATGTGACTTGGACTCGAGTCAGACTCGAGTCATGAATTTGATGACTTCAGACTCGACTTGGACTTGCATAACAATGACTTTGTCCCACCTCTGAGGTGTGGACTCGAGTCATGTGACTTGGACTCGAGTCAGACTCGAGTCATGAATTTGATGACTTCAGACTCGACTTGGACTTGCATAACAATGACTTTGTCCCACCTCTGAGGTGTGGACTCGAGTCATGTGACTTGGACTCGAGTCATGAATTTGATGACTTCAGACTCGACTTGGACTTGCATAACAATGACTTTGTCCCACCTCTGAGGTGTGGACTCGAGTCATGTGACTTGGACTCGAGTCAGACTCGAGTCATGAATTTGATGACTTCAGACTCGACTTGGACTTGCATAACAATGACTTTGTCCCACCTCTGAGGTGTGGACTCGAGTCATGTGACTTGGACTCGAGTCATGAATTTGATGACTTCAGACTCGACTTGGACTTGCATAACAATGACTTTGTCCCAGCTCTGAGGTGTGGACTCGAGTCATGTGACTTGGACTCGAGTCATGAATTTGATGACTTCAGACTCGACTTGGACTTGCATAACAATGACTTTGTCCCACCTCTGAGGTGTGGACTCGAGTCATGTGACTTGGACTCGAGTCATGAATTTGATGACTTCAGACTCGACTTGGACTTGCATAACAATGACTTTGTCCCACTTCCGAGGTGTGGACTCGAGTCATGAATTTGATGACTTCAGACTCGACTTGTACTTGCATAACAATGACTTTGTCCCACCTCTGAGGTGTGGACTCGAGTCATGTGACTTGGACTCGAGTCAGACTCGAGTCATAAATTTGATGACTTCAGACTCGACTTGTACTTGCATAACAATGACTTTGTCCCACCTCTGAGGTGTGGACTCGAGTCATGTGACTTGGACTCGAGTCAGACTCGAGTCATGAATTTGATGACTTCAGACTCGACTTGTACTTGCATAACAATGACTTTGTCCCACCTCTGAGGTGTGGACTTGAGTCATGTGACTTGGACTCGAGTCAGACTCGAGTCATGAATTTGATGACTTCAGACTCGACTTGGACTTGCATAACAATGACTTTGTCCCACCTCTGAGGTGTGGACTCGAGTCATGTGACTTGGACTCGAGTCAGACTCGAGTCATGAATTTGATGACTTCAGACTCGACTTGTACTTGCATAACAATGACTTTGTCCCACCTCTGAGGTGTGGACTCGAGTCATGTGACTTGGACTCGAGTCAGACTCGAGTCATGAATTTGATGACTTCAGACTCGACTTGGACTTGCATAACAATGACTTTGTCCCACCTCTGAGGTGTGGACTCGAGTCATGTGACTTGGACTCGAGTCAGACTCGAGTCATGAATTTGATGACTTCAGACTCGACTTGGACTTGCATAACAATGACTTTGTCCCACCTCTGAGGTGTGGACTCGAGTCATGTGACTTGGACTCGAGTCAGACTCGAGTCATGAATTTGATGACTTCAGACTCGACTTGGACTTGCATAACAATGACTTTGTCCCACCTCTGAGGTGTGGACTCGAGTCATGTGACTTGGACTCGAGTCAGACTCGAGTCATGAATTTGATGACTTCAGACTCGACTTGGACTTGCATAACAATGACTTTGTCCCACCTCTGAGGTGTGGACTCGAGTCATGTGACTTGGACTCGAGTCAGACTCGAGTCATGAATTTGATGACTTCAGACTCGACTTGGACTTGCATAACAATGACTTTGTCCCACCTCTGAGGTGTGGACTCGAGTCATGTGACTTGGACTCGAGTCAGACTCGAGTCATGAATTTGATGACTTCAGACTCGACTTGTACTTGCATAACAATGACTTTGTCCCACCTCTGAGGTGTGGACTCGAGTCATGTGACTTGGACTCGAGTCATGAATTTGATGACTTCAGACTCGACTTGGACTTGCATAACAATGACTTTGTCCCACCTCTGAGGTGTGGACTCGAGTCATGTGACTTGGACTCGAGTCATGAATTTGATGACTTCAGACTCGACTTGGACTTGCATAACAATGACTTTGTCCCACCTCTGAGGTGTGGACTCGAGTCATGTGACTTGGACTCGAGTCAGACTCGAGTCATGAATTTGATGACTTCAGACTCGACTTGGACTTGCATAACAATGACTTTGTCCCACCTCTGAGGTGTGGACTCGAGTCATGTGACTTGGACTCGAGTCAGACTCGAGTCATGAATTTGATGACTTCAGACTCGACTTGGACTTGCATAACAATGACTTTGTCCCACCTCTGAGGTGTGGACTCGAGTCATGTGACTTGGACTCGAGTCAGACTCGAGTCATGAATTTGATGACTTCAGACTCGACTTGGACTTGCATAACAATGACTTTGTGCCACCTCTGAGGTGTGGACTCGAGTCATGTGACTTGGACTCGAGTCATGAATTTGATGACTTCAGACTCGACTTGGACTTGCATAACAATGACTTTGTCCCACCTCTGAGGTGTGGACTCGAGTCATGTGACTTGGACTCGAGTCATGAATTTGATGACTTCAGACTCGACTTGGACTTGCATAACAATGACTTTGTCCCAGCTCTGAGGTGTGGACTCGAGTCATGTGACTTGGACTCGAGTCAGACTCGAGTCATGAATTTGATGACTTCAGACTCGACTTGTACTTGTATAACAATGACTTTGTCCCACCTCTGAGGTGTGGACTCGAGTCATGTGACTTGGACTCGAGTCAGACTCGAGTCATGAATTTGATGACTTCAGACTCGACTTGGACTTGCATAGCAATGACTTTGTCCCACCTCTGAGGTGTGGACTCGAGTCATGTGACTTGGACTCGAGTCAGACTCGAGTCATGAATTTGATGACTTCAGACTCGACTTGGACTTGCATAACAATGACTTTGTCCCACCTCTGAGGTGTGGACTCGAGTCATGTGACTTGGACTCGAGTCATGAATTTGATGACTTCAGACTCGACTTGGACTTGCATAACAATGACTTTGTCCCACCTCTGAGGTGTGGACTCGAGTCATGTGACTTGGACTCGAGTCAGACTCGAGTCATGAATTTGATGACTTCAGACTCGACTTGTACTTGCATAACAATGACTTTGTCCCACCTCTGAGGTGTGGACTCGAGTCATGTGACTTGGACTCGAGTCATGAATTTGATGACTTCAGACTCGACTTGGACTTGCATAACAATGACTTTGTCCCACCTCTGAGGTGTGGACTCGAGTCATGTGACTTGGACTCGAGTCATGAATTTGATGACTTCAGACTCGACTTGGACTTGCATAACAATGACTTTGTCCCACCTCTGAGGTGTGGACTCGAGTCATGTGACTTGGACTCGAGTCAGACTCGAGTCATGAATTTGATGACTTCAGACTCGACTTGGACTTGCATAACAATGACTTTGTCCCACCTCTGAGGTGTGGACTCGAGTCATGTGACTTGGACTCGAGTCAGACTCGAGTCATGAATTTGATGACTTCAGACTCGACTTGGACTTGCATAACAATGACTTTGTCCCACCTCTGAGGTGTGGACTCGAGTCATGTGACTTGGACTCGAGTCAGACTCGAGTCATGAATTTGATGACTTCAGACTCGACTTGGACTTGCATAACAATGACTTTGTGCCACTTCTGAGGTGTGGACTCGAGTCATGTGACTTGGACTCGAGTCATGAATTTGATGACTTCAGACTCGACTTGGACTTGCATAGCAATGACTTTGTCCCACCTCTGCCCATCACGCATATGTGGGGTAACACTCCGCACTGACATCTCCCGGCCACCTCTGAGCCCCATGCCTGCAACGCCTGGCAAGCCCTGTTGGCGACCCATCCAAGTAATAACCAGGCTTAAACCTGATCAGCTTCCACGATCTGTTGAGATTGCGTGTGCTCATGTTGATTTGATTGCATGTTGTTGACTCATGCAGCCAACTGATTATTATAAGCCTTCTGCAGCGGTGAAAGATTCTTTAAAGCAAGTTAAAAAGTTGTATTTTACGATATATTTTTGTAAATTTCTGTAAGGAAGTTCAAAGACATTACTTTCAAGAGATGATGTAAAGACCTGCATCAACTCAGCCAATCATCCCCTCACAATGAATGAATCAACTGCCACTTTTTTCGAAGTCACCAGTGATTTTCATGTGAAAAAACAAGTCCCTGCCCCTTTCAGAACAATGTGGAATGGCGAAAAGAATTGCTTAATACAAGAAGTATCGCCTCACAATTGTTGCATATAATTACCCTTGAATTTTGCTTTACTTTGGACAGCTTAAAATTAGGTGGATGCACCAATAAAAATTATAGCTATGCGCTTTAATAACGAAAGGCAATGCAATGATTCCGACTCAATCACTCACAGGTAAAGTATGGTGCCATTCATCAATCCAGGCAGTACTTTTCACATTCGGGTTTCTCAATACAAGGGCACTGGACATGTCAGTTTGGATTGTGATTACTCACAATTGCTGGTGCTGAAGGAGGTTAAGAGATCAATCCTATAGAACAGCGCTTCACTGGTACTGCTTTATTTTTTACAGGCTGCTCGCTAAATAAGGGCTGAGAAGATCAATAGCAGCGGTGGACTGTGGGTTAATGAAATGCCAACAGAGTTTAGCGTTACATTTTTTTCGCTTTGTCCCACAGTGTCATGGACTGCACTATCTTGGCAAAAAAAAAGGTCAGTAGAGAGGTCGGTGCCGAAATGTGCTCTCGTTAGAGTACTTGACTCACAAATCAGGGGTTGACTCAGCCCATCACCCCCCCCCCTCACCCATGCTAGTTTCAATGGATACTACTTTGTGGAAAGTCACCAGTAGTCAATGGAGGGCGGGGGGTGGGGGGGGGTAATCGCAAGAGCTAGGGCAGCACTTCATCCAGCAGTGGATAGATCATGATTAATGACGATGGCTCAAGGCTAGGGAATTTACGGACCATCCTATTGCTCATTTCAGCAGGGAGACTTTAATCTTGATTTGAAGCTTTCGTGACTGCAGGAATCCATACTCTTTAGTTATTTTGGTAAAGTCACAAATAAAATAAATGATTTCTACCTACGTGACTTTATTTCTACCTACGTGACTTTATTTCTACCTACGTGACTTTATTTCTACCTACGTGACTTTATTTCTACCTACGTGACTTTATTTCTACCTACATGACTTTATTTCTACCTACGTGACTTTATTTCTACCTACGTGACTTTATTTCTACCTACGTGACTTTATTTCTACCTACGTGACTTTATTTCTACCTACGTGACTTTACCGAAAAAACCAAAGAGTAGGGAGACTTTACGTATCATTTTATGGACAACGCTTAACCTCTGCCCAGCATAGAGTTTGGCAGTACTCAGTTATTAGCATTATGTTGATCGAGAGCTGCGATTGTAACTGTGCTACTCTGCAAGAAGTCGATAAGCCATGCACCCACTCATTTCCTACATGAAAGCAGTTTATAGAAAGAGAGCTTAGGACTCTTAGCCTTCGGTTTTTTGATCCTGACATTTCTTGGGAAGTAATTTCGACATTGACCCGTACTCTTGACCTCGGCGAGCTCACACTTTAAAGGGAATTATGGACCACTGTTAGATGACCGTGTGGCCCAGGGGTCTAATGTCTGTGAAGAAATTATGTTAGAATGCCAAGATAACTTCTGAGACTTGTGCATCCCCCATGCCCCAAGGCAAGCAAGCAAAAAATGAGCACTGCCTTCGCCTGTCTGGAAGACTTATTCTCACCTTTTTATGGATTCAAATGGGTCACTTGCCCCAACAGAATTGACATTTGCACTTCGCGTGAATATACTTAACATTAATGGTACATAAGTCGCTTTCTCTAAAACGGAATATGCTTTGTTTGGCCCAGTGGAGTAGCGTGGTTGGAATGGGTCCTGGTGTAAGAAATGAAATGAGGCCCCCTATACAATTTCCAGTGGGCCTTGGTGCAGTTGCACACCTGCAAACTCGATAGCTATATCACTGGTTTGACCGGCATGCAAGAAGGTAGTTTAGGGCTGTGAAAGTGACACGTGATGAGCCTTGACTGGAATTGACAATGTGATAAAGTGCATGTGTGGCCATTTTACAATCCACTGTGTGATGGGGGCATCCACACATAAACTATAGATTCATATAATCGTGTGAACGGGTTTATATATCTATCTATTTTTTTACGAGTCAAATGAGGACAAAACATGGCGAGATGGATGTGGCGTGCCAAAATCATTATGAATCTGTGTGAAGATAAGTTTCGCGTTTATTTTGTTCAACCAGGTGTGAGAACCCAAAGAGACCAGCATGAGTCTCATTTGCAAGAGTAGTCTGGATCACCAAAAGTGACGCGAAAAAATATAATAAAATTAGACAAAGTACAGCAAATGAAGCGAATATAAATGAGAGCAAAAACAACCGTGTCGCGTGAGAGATCGAAAGGCACGGAGGTCTGACCTTACCCGGCACTTGTTCGACTTCGTTGGGCCAAGCCACGTGGGTCGTGATCGGCGTGGGTGTCATGAGGGAAGCGTCGTGGAACTTCTGCCCAACATCAAAGATGGCGGAGACGTTGTCCGGGTGCTTGGAGAAGCTCGCGAAGCACGAGAGCGACAGGTCGTACACGCTGCGGCCGTCCGCGCTGCAAAAGAGATGGACATTTGAGCGCTCGATCTCCTTTCACGCGTTCAATTTTGCCGTGGTGCAATGTTGCAGCATTGCCGCAAAATCGCCTGATGAAGCTGGTTGAAAATGACCAGCGAAACGTCGTACTCAAGTTGTACATTTTAGTGGGTTTATTGTCAAACACAACCGGGATGCAGAAGGAGTAACTGATTGGCACGTTTTGTTTCCGTGACAAACCTTACTAGTTGTCTGTGTCGGGCGGTGGTCGGTGAACGGCACACTTATAATTACGCAATCTAACCTAAAAAAACATTTATTGTGAATAATATTGGTCGCGAAAGCCAACGCGTTAAATGGATAGCATGCTCCATCTGCAATCCAGGGGCCATCGGTTGGATTGCCTGTCGCTGGCAGTTGAAAACCAATGAGCACATTTCGTAAATGCCCTCGCCTCTGTCCATCCAGCAATATAAATGGTTACATCGAAGTTAGTTGATTGGCAGCTCGTGTGTGGTAGGGTACAGTACGAGTATTCCCACCTCTTTCAAGGCGTAGGCCAAAATAACCTCCAAAGGGGTTCTCTGGAGCTCTCTCTCTAGTGGAGGCCCTTCCACCAACAGTGGTGGGAGCAAGAAATTGCAGGGCTGCACCTCTACCACGTTTTATTTTCTTATGCACGGAATTGTGGTTATGCCAGCCTCACAGAAGGTTGAATGCCAGGCTCATAGAAGGTTGAAAGTTAACTCTTAGTTGGTTGTAGACTCAGCCAATCACAATCATCATCACACTGTGATCGATAAATGCAAGGCCTATTGTAACAGTTTGTGACAAGCGAATGGTCAGTGTTGAACCGCTTTTGTTGCTTCCACAAGATGGCCTGTGTGCAATCCACAAAACCCACCTCCAAAGCTCTGATTAGAGCAGTACACGACGGTGAATTTTGTGGCGAGTGCCTCTTAAAAAGCAGTCTGCAAGCGTTGTTAATCTCGTGGGTTATTCGCACAGAATTGGTTACCACCTTGGCACGGGATTGTGCAGAACGTTGAGGAATCCCACTTGGCAGTCGACATTGCGGGTGTAGAGCAGCCTGGGCAATTCCACGGCAGAGCTGAGATAAATGACTCCGAATGCGCTCACATTGAGCAACAGGAGGAGGAACTTGGTCATCTTAGCAGCTGTAGCTCGGCGCCTGCACTCCCGATGATAGCCGATGGCTTCTTTCCAGCCCTTTTATCGGATTTCAGATTATTGATTCCAATAGGTGTTATCAGTCAGCAAAGTTTCATAATGTTTACGCTCGTTATTTTGAGTTCCCGAAATGTGGACATTAACACTGTGTATCAACTGACCATTTGACTTTTTTTTCCGAGTTGAAATTGAGTTCAAGAAGAGGTGTGTGGCATGAAAGCACAATGTTCCCAGTTATACAATGCTGTAAAGTTATTAAAATGTAACATACATTTACACTACAATAAAACGTTTAATTAATGTAACTTTTATTGTAAAAAAAATGAATTAAACCCAGCTCAAATCCCCTTGACGTAAAACTATTTCCAGAAGTTGCGTTGATGCATTTTCACGAATACATCCGTTCGTGACGGTACATTACAACACAAATACAGGTGTGCCATTGCATTTCTTGTCGAGGCTGTTTCTGCTTCATAGGCATCATGGAAGGGTAACAGTGAGGCATCATCAAACTTTCACAAGGAACCAAGTGAGAGCTAGATACCAATTGCGTTGTGCTTCGTGACCTGAAATTGAACCCGGGTCCCTGAGATCATAGCACATTGCTTGTATCGCTTCAACAGAATCCACAACATACGGGCAGATACACACGCGCGCACACACACACACCTACCCTGTGTCGTGAACCTCCCATGACACATGAGCCTTGGCCTCTTCTGTGCCCTGCTCTCCAAGGCTATAGCCGCAGAGCGTTACAGTCGTCAATTGTTGCCTGAAATGGTTTCCAATTGTTTGAGACAGATGGAGACGGTTACCCGCATGAGTATTTGCTGCAAGATAACCAGACTTGGATCTGCCCCAGTTATACACTTTAGATATGTGGTTGCATTGTACATGATATGAAATTTGCTGCAACAAAAATGTGAAAATATATTATTTCATATCGTGCCAAAATGTGCAAAACACCAGTGTGCTTATTCATATTCTTGGTTCTTTCGGTAAAGTCACGTAGAAGGGAAATAATAAAATAATACTATAAATATAAAACAATACAAATTCTCACGACGTTTCGACTGCAACACAAGCAATCGTCATCAGGTGTGATGATTGCTTGTGTTGCAGTCGAAACGTCGTGAGAATTTTTATTGTTTTATGTTTATATTATTTTATTATTTCCCTTCTACGTGACTTTACCGAAAGAACGAAGAATATGAAACCCTGCAGTCACGAAAGCGTTAAATCAATTTTTTACCAGTGTGCTTTTTACACGCTTTCTATTAACTCACTCTGTCTGTTGTTGTTGTCGTATCCTCAAATCGTGTAACTCAATTTTAACACACTTCCCAATGTGGTATCGACTGCAGACTAAGTATACTTTTTTGACAGAGCCAATTTAACCATAATGAGGGTTCGCGAAATGATACACAAATACATCCCACTTTGTGCCAAGCACACATACGCTACTGTACATCAAAAAACTTTCAACAAAAGACAGCTGGTTTTGACAATGTTAACACTGATCAGGGACACATACTGATCCTTGATTGGTTCAGAATGCAATGAGCTGTAGGCAAACACCAATAGCAGTTATTGATCACCACCGTTTTATTTGGCAAACATTGTTAAGTCTGCGATAAGTGAAATGTATCGATCGAGATAACAATTGCACCTCGCTCAGGGTTCACCTGTGTGAGGACACATCTGGTTGACAAAAGTCACTCTTGCCGTTTTCACACAACAACAAAAAAACTACCCAAGGAACCGTTGCATCATTAAAATGTGCAACCAACCTGCATCGTCCCGTGTGCTCGCAAGAAGGAAGCCTGCCAACGCTGGCTCTTTGCTCGAGTCTGTTTTGTTTTTTAATTGCCTCATCAAGGTGTTTATCTAGGGAGCCATCGCGAAGTCTCAAGACTGTTATTCGGTAGGGCATTGCTTTGGATGTGTCGCAGATTTCTTTTTTTGATAACTCGTCAGCGTGTGATAGAATCTGAATCGATGGTAAGCACTCAAGAAGTGCACTCAAGACGAATGGAATGCCGCAAGGCGGGGGGGGGGGGAACAAACGTCTTGCTGTGATATCTCCTACAGATATTTTGCCGTGAAGCGTCAAGCTGCGATATAACATGGCGTAACCACTTTCGTCACTGCTCTGGCCATCGTGTACATCACTAGCATAGGCTGATACAGCCTCACCACCATCCTCAGTACAAGACACACCGCCTTACAGCGGCAATATATACAGCCGGTGAATGTTCCAGGCATCGGCCCTCCCTTCTTCGCAGCAGAGACGACAGTGGGCCCCGTGTGTGATCGATGCACCCACAGATCCATCTTGATTATGCACGTGGAGTAATTCTCTTGCAGAATGTTATCTCTGCAACCCAAGCACCCCAGTGCACGTCAGAAATTTGAATAGGACACAACATCAGATGACTGTGTTCCCACGCACCGCGAATATCAATAAGCTGGTGTGTGACAGCATCCATTGTGGTTGTCCGTCGATAACAGTTTTTATGAAACATATTGAGCGGTTGTAAATCATATTTTGAAACGTGACGCCCGAAGTTCTCGGTCATGATCAGTAGGAAATGCTGGCCGCAGTAATGATGTCAAACTGTCAAAGCAGGTGTGGACGATACGATGTAATCAGGGTCAGGAGACATCTGGGAGCGGATGGTTATCTTTTAGCTTAATACAGAAGTAGCTTTACAGAGCCAATTTCCTCCGCTTTTGGGCATCCTTAGCCTCTGCTTTTAATTCCGGAAATTTCCAATAATATTATGAACTTAAGTCAGGGCCATCTGTAGATATTTATTTTGACTCTTTTCAATTGCGCTTATCAACACAAATACGTTATTTTCCAGACATATGGACAATGGTTACTTTCTTGATAATTTACATTCAGAGCTCAGGCTATGTAGGCATAATAACGTTAAATAAATATTCATTTCCTCTGTGCATTGTGAACAATAACAATACGAATATTAAACAACAACAGTTATTTATTAAGACTTTTTTAGGAGGGTCTCGTGCTGGGAGCGTTCAGCCGAGTCCATTGATGAGTGATTGAAAAAAAAAACCTACACGTATGAGGGAGTAACACTCAGCGCTGCCGTCACCTGACCATCACTTCACAGCCTCAAAACTACAATACCTGGTAAGGCCTGGAGTTCATCCATCCGACTAATAACTCTGCTTGGCTCTCGATATCTGATGTAATTGGGTGCTTTGAGGGTGCTTTGGTCAGAAAAATAATAATTACACACAATACCAGGTGCTCGTTTGAGGGTATGCCGATGACCAGTTCAGATAATCGCCACTGGTGTTGACCGCGAGCGGCAATCGAACTCGAGTTGCCGAGTTCGTCGGGCAACGCGCTAACCACTGCACCGCCACTCCCCACACCCAGCCACCACACTCCCACCCCTCGCCCTACAATATTCACTGTGAATGTTCCATCCAGCAGGTGCCCAAAGGAATTCTTGCTGTTGGTAAGATACCCTATCAACAATTTACAAGTATCTGCTCAGTATGCAATGACATGAGCCAAGGCAGTGACCTTGATAATGACAATAACACCAGATATGATGTACAACATTTTGCATTCCACTTTGCTTCTGACCCTCGTCAAATGGGGATTGAATTTGCATGCATGGCAGTCTGCCGTTGTGTTTTCGATTGGTAACTGTGACACAGTGGTATCTATAGTACAGTTTGTATTTATATCCCTAAGCCTCTGTGCTTGTGGGTGGAGCAGTAGCATAGTGGTCGGTGTAATTGCCGTGGGCTAATATCATTGCTAATATCACTCGATTAAAACTTGCACCTCGTTACAAACCTGAAGCAGAAAATTATTGCTGGATACAACCACATTTTCAAATGTGATTTGTTACTTTGATCCTTACCCGTGTATCGATAGTTACATTTTAATGTGTAATTGTAGCACTTGGATACAACCACATTTGCAAATGTGATTTGTTACTTTGATCCTTACCCGTGTATCGATAGTAACATTTTAACGTGTAATTGTAGCACTTGGATACAACCACATTTGCAAATGTGATTTGTTACTTTGATCCTTACCCGTGTATCGATAGTTACATTTTAATGTGTAATTGTAGCACTTCAGAACTGTAGAGCATTTATGTCAAGTTCGGTGGCTGCACTGCATTATTTTAGGATGAGTTTGTAACTAAAACCCCGGGTTTAGTTACAAACTCGTCCACGTCGTGGGAGGTGGTAACAGGTAAAGTACAAGATTGCCAGACAGGGCGAAGTATGGCCGGCGGTTCGACCACCTGGGCCGCTTCACTAACCAAGAAGGCCTGTCTGGACTCACCTGGAAACGCGCTGGCTAACGGGGCTCTGGTTAGCCACTTAGGCTAAGGGAGTAAACCCTGATAAAATCCCGGGTGGATACCAAGTGGCCAACGGCCCACCTCGGTGGGGCGAATGAGCTACGGTCCAGATGGCCAGCGGCATATGGCGGCGGAGCCACTGGATGTCTGGTGCTTCAGGACAAGCCTTCCGATCGTCTTGGATTTCTGCCTCGCCATTGGACCCAGGCTTGGTAGCTGGTTAAGCCCTGTGCGGTAACTGGTGTGCAACAGACACTGCACGTAAATTAATTCACGCACTGGCACCCTCCAGGGGAACTGTGCCATCGCACCACCACACGACACACCCAAAGCCCTTGGGCGATTGGCAAGTGGTGAGCGGGGCAGGCCTATGCAGCTAGAAGCTCCCAGTCACAACCCAGCACCAAGACGACAGCTATTAGAAGGTCGTCATGCACTCGGATTAGGCAGGAGTGCATCCCGGCAGCTGTAGCTGTGACTGAGCAGCCCTCAAGGATCCACTCTGCTCACCCCAAATGGGGAGGGGGCTAGAAAAGGTGCCCTAAACATAGCCTGCCTAGCAACATTCTGTCTGGCTTACCGCGACCAGAGGGAGCATCAATAATTGCGGTCGAAACAAAAAGAAATCTAACCTAAACATTGGATCCTGGAATGTCAGGACCCTCACAGACAACCCAAACTCACAACATCCAGAGCACCGAACAGCTCTTGTGGAACGCGAGCTGAGACTATTTAATATCCATATTGCCGCCCTCAGCAAAACCCATCTGGCGGATGAAGGCCAACTGACCGAGCTAAACGGAGGCTACACCTTCTTTTGGAAGGGTAAACCAGCGCATGGACGACGCCTGCATGGCGTAGGGTTTGCAATAGACAACGTGCTCATCAACAGCTTAAGTGAACTCCCAATTGGTATCAATGAGCGTTGTATGACCCTACACCTGAAACTCTGCAAAAGACCAGCATGCAACCATCATTAGCACCTAAGCACAAACACTGGACTCTGAAGAAGACACCAAGGAGACCTACTACAGCGAACTCGACCAAATCCTTCAGAGTAGACCAAACACTGACAAGCTGATTCTCCTCGGAGACTTCAATGCTGGAGTTGGGAGAGACCATCAAATGTAGAACGGTGTAATTGGTCAAGAGGGAGTTGTAAAGTCCAACTGCAATGGTCACCTTCTTCTTACAACCTGTTCTGAGCACGACGTGACAATCACCAACACCCTATTCAGGCAGAAGAATACACGTGATTGTTAGGAAGCTTGACAGCACAGACGTCCGCATCACTCGTGCCATGATCAATGCAGACGATTACTGGACTGACCACAGACTAATTCCATCAGTGATGACTCTCAAACTAAACCATGAACACATCAACCGACCAAAACTACAGAGGAAAAGACTCAATGTAACCAGACTCAAAGACCCAGCAGCACAGACCCGACTGTAAGAACAACTAGCTCAAATACTCAGCACCAACCCAGCTTCGGGAAATGTTCATGAGTACTGGACACAACTGAAGACGGCAGTTGAAACCAGCTGTGAAAACACCATTGGCTACACAAGAAGGAAAAACTGTGACTGGTTTGATGACAATGACCAGGAAATCACAGGCCTCATCTACATATATAAAAGGACAATTTGTGAATATTTTCGAAATGTTTAGCATACTTCCCAACATGCAACAAACTTGAAATTTGGCATGTGGGTATCTTCCAGACTACACAATGCAAGATGTATAAAAATAGACTTTTGTAATTTTTTTTGGGGGGGGGGGGAGGGGCGCAATAATGTATATATTTTGCAAGTGAGCGGTGACGTCACATCTGTGATGTCACCCGCATGCGGCAGTGTCACGTAGTGTGCCTGCTGACGTCACGCATATCCCCCCCACCCTCCACGTAGGCCGTGTATTAATCGAAGACAAGAATCCAAGTCCCGGGCGAAGCCGGGTAGTAAAGCTAGTTGACAATAAGCAGAAAGCATTCATCGCCTGGCAAAAACACAAACAGTCTAGACAGAAACAACAATCATATAAGGAGGCCAAATCGGAAGTACAAACTAAAATCCGGGAACTGAAGAACAACTGGTTCAGAAACAAAGCAGAATAAATACAACTTCTTGCAGATTCCAATTACCCACATGCATTTTAAAGCAACCAAAGTCTTATATGGACCATCAAAACAGGGCCTTGCACCACTTCAGTCTAAGGATGGGACATAAATCTTCAAAGACAAAAATGCAATCATCTCCCACTGGCAGCAACACTTCAGCACTCTCTTCAACTGCAACACTGTTGTAGACGCTTCTATATTTAGTGAGATTCCCCAACACTCTACCACTGATGATTTAGCTGGAGAACCAACGATGCTTGAAATGGCTAAAGCTGTCAAGCAGATGAAAGAGAACAAAGCGAGTGAGCTCGACCAGATTCCTGCTGAGATTTACAAACATGGAGTACAACGCCTACTAGAACACTTGCACTCCCTCATGGCCAGGATCTGGAATGATGAAGACCTTCCCAACGAACTGAAAAATGCCATAATTGTCACCGTCTTCAAAAAAGGTGACAAGTCAGACTGTGACAACTACAGAGGAATCTCTCTTCTTGCCACTGGTAGAAAATACTGGCAAGAAACCTACTAAACAGACTTCTACCACTTGCTGAAAAACTCCTTCCTGAATCGCAGAGTGGTTTTCGACCTGGCAGGGGAACCTCCGACATGATCTTCTCAGCCCGTCAACTCCAAGAGAAGTGCCAGGAGCAGAGACTACCATTGTACATGGCCTTCTTTGATTTGACTAAAGCTTTTGATTCTGTTAATCGGGATCCGCTACGGAGAATCCTTCTGAGATATGGCTGCCCAACAAAATGTGTTAACGTCTGTTGCATGACGGTATGAAGGCTGTCATCCTCTCTGATGGTGAAACCTGAGAGACAATCGAAGTAAGGACCGGTGTGAAGCAAGGCTGCGTTATTGCACCAACTCTTTGCTCCATCTTCCTGGCGGGAATGATTCATCTGACAGATAACAGACTTCCCAGAAGCATAAATATCATCTATAGAACAGACAGGAACATATTCAACATCAACTGTTTCAGAGGCAAGTCAAAAACATCAATCACATCCGTTATTGAATTCCAATATGCTGATGATACCCAAGTCATTGCCTGCTCAGAAGCTGACCTTCAGATCATCGTCAACATATTTACAGATGCTTACAGCAGGATGGGTCTAACATTGAACACCAGCAAAACAAAGATCCTTTTTCAACAAGCTCCAGGAGGACACCTACCACCCCCTACACTCATTACCAACAATGCAATACTAGAAAACGTTCCCAGTTTCCCATACTTTAGGCAGCCATCTCTCTAGCAATGTCTTAATTGATTATGAAACCCAACATCGGATTGCCCGAGCTAGTGCTGCCTTTGGCAAACTCAAGAACAGCGTCTTTGAGGACCACGACATTACCACCAAGACCCAAGTAGGCTGTGAAAATGCTGATCATTCCAACCCTCTTATATGGTGCAGAAACCTAGACCACTTATTGTAAACATGTAAAATCTCTCGAAATGTTTAATCAACGCTGTCTCAGGAAAATACTAAACATCACTTGGGAAGAAAGACAAACTAATATCAGTGTCCTGGAGTGATCCAACTCATCCAGCATAGAGGCCATCATGATGAAGTATCAACTCAGATGGGCAGGTCACCTTGTGAGCATGAATGACTCGAGGCTTCCTAAGCAAATCTTCTATTCCGAGCTCAGCGATGGATCACGTGCCCTCGGAGGTCAAAGGAAGCGTTTCCGTGACAACCTTAAATGCACCTCAAGCGAAGCCACATAGATCCAAACAACTGGGAAATCTATGCTCTTGATAGACCATCATGGGAGGGCCAAAATAAACAATGGAATTCAGCATTTTGAGGCCGAGCAAAGAGAGTTGATAGCCAGGAAAAGTGCACGCCGCAAAGCAACACACACACTAAAGACAGAGACAACGAGTGGGAGCACCAGGATGGACCATCCTGGTGAACCCACTGTGCCAAGATCTGCAGGTCACGGATTGGCCTATTCAGCCATCTCCGGACCCATGGACAGCCTGGTCCACCTCACAACACAGACAAGTGACACCTGTAGGGAAATCATACACGACTACGAGTAATCCCAGAAGAAAGAAGAATATCTGCTGCTGTGTTTGTGTACAAGTAGCTCTGCGTGTGATGCGGCTCTCGAACTAATTTGGTCAAAGACAAAAACAGGAGAAATGGCTCCTCTTCGTTGAAAGGTTGCCCAACCCTGGGATAGACAAAGGGCCGCAAATTATGATTCAGACTGTGCAGTGGGCACTCTGTGCACTCAAGTGTTTAAATTTATTTTAACCACCTGCACGAAATATGTTTAGCATCGAAGCTGCCAGATGTTGTGTTCAAGCGTATGTAAATATGAACAATACAGTCTGTTCTTCTACAACGGGGTAGCAGTTGCGTTCCTGAAGAACACCGCGTGATGGAAAAATCGCGTTATAATATATATAGTGTAAAGCACAGTTCGCGATAACACGCGCTATGCGTATGCAGGCTGAACAAAGACTGATTCGCGTGGGTAGCATGTGGACGTATCCAGCAGCATCCCGCCGTCTTTGATGCTAAGCCAAGGCAGCCGTACAACCGCTTATTCCTACTCGCGCGACATAGTTTTGTTCACTCGTTCGCGTTATATCCAATTCGCATCCACATTTTATAGTTGTCCCCAAATACAGTAATCGTTTTATATCCATTTCACGTTATAAAAATACGTGTTATGGGATAACTGACTGCACTGGTTTTTATATGGGAATATTATTCTGATAAAGCACTATCCATAAAAAAAACAATATCAGAGGCCATTTGTTGCTCTGCATACATTTATTGGCAATATAAGTAATGTACTGTATGAACGTTGTGAATGTATGTATAAATATATATAGTATATATCTAGATTTGGTTTGAAAGTATAGCTTAAGCTGTTACTCTCGTTGGAACATTCACTATAAAGTGGGTCATAAGGGTTTGATGGCTTGAAGGCCTGCCACCACTTGCGAATGCTCCTGTATTGGCCAATATATATTATATTGGCAAAGAAATATTGGATGGGTTGCAAAATATTGTGCGTGAATCTCCAGACAAATCAGAACAAGTTTAGAACAATTCTCGTTACGGCTGATGGCAAATAAAACAAATCTGCGACGAAGAATTCGTACGTTAAAAAAAACAAGTTGTACCAACAGATGGCGCTGGGTATTTAACGTGTACTGTGTAGTAGGGCTAAACGATTAATCGATTTTAAATCGAAATTGCAATTTGAAACAATGCGATAAGCAAATCGCAAAGGCTGCGATTTTTTGCGATTTGAAAAGTGCATTAGAATATATAGAGCAGTTCATATTTTGATGGCATCATGTGGTAATGCTCCATCACATGTTTTAAATCTATTACACAGTGAATATTGAACTGAAGCTTGACTTTAATTTTTTTATCACAAATCAAATCGAGGTTTCTGTCAGAAAAATCGCAATTAGACATTTTACCCCAAATCGTTCAAACAAACTGTCTAGTAAACTTCCGATCTGCACTGTTGGCTACGTAGTATTGTGCGCTGCAGGGTTAAATCCATCGGGGTCGTTGCTGCTCGTGGCTTTCTGGTGGTGGATCACGGGAGTCCGTTGAGAACCACGCCAGAATGGATCACACCACTCGGTGTCGCGGCCACCACTGCTGCTTGGAGAGGCCTACGTGGAGGGTGGGGGGGATAAGTGCACGCTCAACGTCCAATTTGCAAGGTCATTGCGTTGGGTGCTTGTGCCAGGTCTACCGAATGCGTTTCACTTAAAATTGGCCCACAAGTGCGACGCAAGGAAGCTGACGTAGATAAAGGTGCAGCTTTGGATATGCACCGCTTGCTCGTGCCATTGCTAGCCGAAGGGTCTCCACTGGAGGGAGCTCAAGAGTGCTCCTCTCAGAGGTAACACTGTGTAGCTAATTTATTTATTTTTTGTTCCTGGGTAGTAAGTGTTATTTTCTAATTGCTTATGCCTCAGAAGTACATAAAATGGCTATTATACCCCACAAACTTTGCTTTTGTGACTAGGACAGTGATAATTTGAAATGTACCTATTTTAAATGAGAAAACGTGTGCATTTGTGTCATTTCTTCCCATAAAGTCCTGGTCACAAAAGCAAAGTTTGTGGGGAATGTTGCACACTCGAAATGAAGGACGTGGGCAGGTGCTCCAAATCGAGGGCAAGCACATTTATTTATTGTAGTTAATATTAATCTTGTGAAGAACCGCACCGTCACTCTGTAAAATGCAACAGCGCGTGTTACACGCAGCAATTCTTCCGAGACGCCATTAACCATGTGGCTGGTTTACACGTGCGTTTATTCATTAACCCCGCCAGCCACCTACAGGCCCGACTCAGACATTACATGCTGCTGTACACACATGCATTGATGCACTGCACAGCACATCAGGACCTTCACAGAACCACACTTTACTCCCTTGCTGCACAAGGATATAATTAAAAGAGTGATCCATTCCTAATGTGCCACAGGAATAATAGCCATTTTCTGTACTTTTTAAGCATAAGCAATTACAACATAACACTTACTACCCAGGAACAAAAATCGTGTTACATCGTGATATAATTATTTGGCCTGCTCGTTCACGCTGGCCATACGTCTGAGAAGAGGTGGAAATGCCCACGCGTTTCCCACCAAACACCGCCTGCCTGCCTGCCTGTCGATCAACTGTGTCACTTATGTAGTGTATCCATGTACATTGCTGGGTGTACAGAGGTGGAGGGTGGGGGGGTGTCAGCTCACTGACACGCCAGGGAACGAATTTAACTGGCAGCCTCTGGATTGCAAGTCGAACGTGCTCACCACGACGCCACACGGCAGCATCCAAAGCATCTGGAATATATGCCGATAATGATCCATTGTTTAGACGATTGCTAGAGCAGGAAGAAGCCGTTGTTGCAATGCCATTATGACATTCCATGAAGTCCATCATGATTTGGCCGTCACGATTTACTGTGGGCTGTACATTTATATTCCAGACGGACGTCATTCACCTGTAGTGAGGATTATAATATGAACATCCCACTGCTGACGTGACAATGATGTGTTTTTTATTTATCAGAATGAAATCGCCGAGCCAAAAAAAAATCTAATTTAGCCACTCTTTCCACACTCTGCTAAAAGTTGACCAAAGACCCTGGGGGGCAGTGCAAGGCTGGGGAAATGAAGAAAATGATTCACAGCTGGGAGGATGCCTTCTGATCCTGCCCCGTTTGACCTCTCGGCAACCCTGTTTTCTCATAAAGAGCTCCCAAGCTTCTGAAATTCGGCGGAAGTCCTGCGATTTCTCAAGCAGGGGGAGGCAGCAAAGAAAATCGACACAGCGACAGAGGCGTGACTGTGTTCATGGTAGGTATCAATTGAAATCACGTTTGAAAAAAATGTCATCAAATATCAAACAAATTTACAGTGCACGTGAAATCACCGAAAATAAAGCTGATGATACGTTGCTACAAGAAACCAAGAAGCAGCTTCAGGATTTTTACATTATTTTAAACGGAATTATTTGATTTTACACATAATGCAGTTTTACCGCATTCATTTGCATAGTACTGTATACATCTTAAATGTGTACTTGCTATATATTTTTACATTACAATACCATATAATGTATGAGCATGTATTATTGATGGTCAGCCCTTTGTCAAGTCACGGGTATATGGATGCCTCCTCACATCCTTTGGTCATAGGTATTGTTTAACCATACTTCACCATGTTATTTAGTGCAGGATGAACATATTTTGAACTTAACATCCCGTCACGGTGATGGAATGTTAACTTCCTCACCTGGTATGTTGGAGGTCGTGGGCTCGATCCCCACCCTAACTCCTATATATTTGGAGTTTGCGTGTTCTCCCTGTGGTCGCATGCATTATTATCCGGGTCCTCTGGGTTTTCCCTCCATATTTAGAATCATGAGTTTAGAGTATTGTCCACATGATAAGTCACTTCTTGAGCTATCATTTGTGGCCTTACCTGGTAAAATAAAAATAATAAAACAAGTTTAGTTTTAACTTATTTTGTATCGTACGTAGCCAACCGTGCTAATCGGAAGTGCTGGAGAAGGAAAGGGATGGCCCAGGACTGGTTACAATATTTACTTGCAGTTGATGATTGCCATGGCCAGGAATTGAGGTCAGCTTGTCTGCTTCATAGTAGAGTGCATTAACTGTTTCTCCATCAATCCACTCTGTTGTACACTATTACCTGCACGAATTTGCAGGGTTTTTTTCACTTTCCCCCCACACTGAATGTTTTGTATCCTTTTCCCCTGCTCTATTCATATTAAATCAGGTCTCTCCTTCACCAGTTAAAATATGGGCAACGACTGGGTAAGTATTGTGGTCCCACTATGCCTGGATAAATGTACAGTGCTTCAAAGCCCTTGGGTTTTTTTTTGTTTAATTCACAGCAATGCGGTACAGTTCAAGTTTAACAGACGGCTGCCAAATGCATGCAAAGCTAATTACCGTCGACCAGATGGTTTCCTGGTAAGAAGGACCTAATGGTAAATTAAGGAAGATACCCAAATGTTCATCTGATGTAGATCCCATTTTGAAATCGTTGTCCTTTAGAAATGTGCCTTCTGGCGGTCATTATGAAATTATCTTCCAGTTACGTCTGAGTGTCATTTAAAACGTAATTTAGTTCCACATATGGAGACGTGCACATTTAACAAAATTAGTGTTCATCAAGGGTTTGTGTATTGTCAGGGATGCATATCTCATGCATATGGGATCGACTAAAGCGTGATTTTGACAGCACGGAAGGAGGCTTTTCCATTACATAGGTCGGAATAAATCCAGCTTGATCTGAGAAAACAAAATTCCATGCGGGATTGAAGGTCTTATACCCTCTTGTTGTAAATCGGTCACCCTGAATGAAAAACACCCTTTCCTTTTGAGATTTCACAAGTTTGACTTGTGTTTTACTCATGACAATCTTTTTCAAGAGTCCCCTGGATGTAACGTTGAGCCCATTTGATTATGAGTACAGTATTTGTTTGTGCGCGAGGAAACGGGAATATCAGGAGAAAACCCACAATTTCATAAAAGTAATTACCTTTATTTATCCAGCAAAGCCTCACAAAATCTCGAGACTTTTTTTGCAATAGGGTCTTGCAATGGGATGTTTGGCCAATTATTTAAGTGTGTAAAGTGCTCTTGAGTGAGGATAGAATGAAAGGTAAAACGACTATTTAAACTAAAATATTGTTCAACAGGCAACAGGCCTACTTATTATCCCACTGACCAGCTCACCGCCTTAGAGGAGAGGGGCTCACACAGATAAAGAGACCCTGTGCAAAAACGAACGGCCTGAAATCTGAAGCAAACGTGGCTTTGACTCAACAAGTTCCAACATTGCACAGCAGAGGGCAACATATAGCCATTATTCAACCACCATCCAACAATGACGATTGCGAAAATGCACGTGCGGTCCTGTATTCTTCCGGTGAGATTATTACATAGTGGTCCACATTCAATTTATAGAAAATATTCATTAACAAAGTGATTTTTTTTCACGAACACAATTCGTTGCAGTGAAATGGGACGAAGCCATCAACATGTTTTGAAACCGAAGAGGCAAGACCTGAAGAAAAGAAAGCATGAAAAAGTTGGTACCACATTGATGAATCACAGTATTGCCGTACTGTTTTTAATACAATAAGCAGATAAAGTACACACGTGTACCACTAACACTTGAGTGTTTCATTGCCTGACACCAAATTGCGTTTGTCTTCTGCTAAATAAGTGCTTCAATTCGTGTAGATGTTTTTATTGATGGAGGCAATCTCTTACATGTATATTATATAAGTGCAGTACTGTATTTGTTATGATATTGTCAAGGACATTGTGAGAAATGGACACATTTTCATTGTTGTTTTGTTTGGGTGCGGTATGTGGGCGGCTTTGGTAATGCTTCACCACGCTGGTCAATGCAGGTTGGTGAAGGCGGCTAGCTTTGGCGAGGGATCACAACAATACAGTCATGCCCCGGTTTCGTTCCTGAAAATGTGCGACGAATATCGAAACGACGTACATCAAAGGCGTTTTTTCCCGCAAAATCGCCAAAATACTGCACGTACATCTGCAGTACGGTACGTTTCTGCATGCGCGACGCAAAGTAGTTCGTGCACAGGGTAGCAGGTGGAGGCGAAGGCTGAGAGGCGACGGAGGATACGAGGAAGGACGGACGATGCTGTCAGCGACGTAAGTGTGGGTTGAGACGACGCAAATCCGTTGGTGGTATTAATGAAGTGTCGACGTATTTGAGATTTGCGCAACAACGTAAAAAAGGGGGGGATAGCTCAGGTTGTTACTGTATATCTGCGGGTCTATATAAGTATGCGAGTCTCAATACAAGTCCGTTGGCTTTTATGACTGCAATTCTGTGGTTATTTTTGTCTGTGGGCTCCATCGTGGGTGCCTATGTAAATGCTGTGGAAGTCTATGGTCTATGGGGCTTCGATTCAAATCTAGTTTGCACACTAATCTATCTTGAGGGATAGCCACTGTTCTCATTGGGCTCTCACGTGCTAGCAGAGGGCGCCAGTGCGTCGTCTCTGTCGAATAAAGTGACGACGTATTTGCGAAACGACGTTAGAAAGGGGGAGACGTAAATCGGGGTAATACTTGGACCGCACAATGGGTTTTTATGCACTGCCTTCTGTTGCCCACAAAGTGGCCCCGTGACAACCTGTTCGTGATGGTGATTTCGTGTGGCCGATGTAGAGCAGCTATGATTGGAGGCATTCAGTTTGTTTTCTTCTGAGAGTTGGCTGAAGTGCAAATCCACCTGTTGGTGCATCGTAGCCACTCATTCATCCATACACTCATACACTATCCAGGCTTGACCCCCGAGACCTGACGAGATTTGGAGCATTTCTAGGTAATTATTGTCATTGGCAAGCATGGCTTGTTACTCCAAACTTGGCCCAACGGTTCCAGCCACATGCCAACGTTGGGCTCAACGTTGGCATGCTTACTGGTTCACGGCTTTGGAATTGGGGTAAAGGTGGCTGCAAGAACACAGCGGTGGCTCTCTCGTCCCGCTTGTGAAGAGGGTTACAGTACTCGGAGGCTGCAAGGATTCGAGGCTGCACAGGCATTTGGGGAATGGACCAACATTCCAGGGGAGACTGACGTGGAGAAAGACGCAAGTTATCTTGATGAGTTGCTGGCGTGGTAACGTGAAAGAAATAGCAAGGACAAGTCAGGGTCTGGGAAAAAAATGTCTCTGCTGAACAATCACTTATTGTTTCAGCGTAGGCCCCAATTTAAGTGCCAGAAAGACATAGTTGAGGTGCATTTGCTGGCTTCATTATCCTATTTATTTGTAGATTTTATTGCTTATGCTGTTCTGCAGGGAAGTAAGGAATTTGCTCGAGGCAGTACAACAAGTAGGTTGCTGGCAGTGTGTGTTATGTTTCATTGTTATTCCTTTGTATTCGTGTGTTTTTACAATCCACTCTGTTTTCCTGCAACAGGTTATTGGGGCCAAGTGTTGGTAGGGAGCACCTATGAAGGCCGGCACAGCACACGAGGGGGTGGATGGCCAGGACCACGCCCGGCCACCTTTGTAGAGATGTTCATACACCACACCAGGTACTTATTTTAGGCTGAGTCGACCTAGGGGAGGCCCAGGATCAGTTCAGATAATCGTTACTGGTGTTAGCCATGAGCGGGAATCGAACTCGGGTCACCGAGTTTACAGCACAGCGCGCAAATCGCTACACTATCGCTCCCCACGCACACACACCCGCATCTAGTACAGTACTCAAAAAGGATGTCTTTAACTTGCACATGTTCTCAGGACCATGTGCTCTTCTTCCTGTTTCACAGTCTAATTCCAAACATGCACCTCTCATCATATGGACTGTTCACAAAAGTAAGCGAGCATGGCCAGGAAGGGATGAATCATGATCGTCGGCGGTCAAGACTAACGGCAGAGTGGCAGCCAAAAGAGATAGTACACGCGAGGGAATGGAGATGGAGCAGTGAAATCGGTTTGTGCACCGAAGCTTGGATGGGTTGTTGCACTGTGAGGCTTTAAGAGATGGCGAAAGCCTTGGTGAGGCCTTCACCAAACAGTGAATATATCATTGTTGGTAATGATAATGATTCAATAAAAGAAATTTGCCATATATTTCATGCAGGAACCTCCTGTAAAAAAAACCCGAGTACTCAGGCTTCCCTGAATAAATGAACGTATTAGTGTTCTTTTTTATCATAACCTAACATTTTTTATCGTGTCTCATAACCACTTACGACATGAGTGAAGAGATATATGTAGCGTGTGTGTGTAGGCTTAACGGATACAGATGACATAACTGCAGGAAGTCTGTAGATTTATTGTGCTCGTGGCAGAAAGCAAAGTGCCTGTTGGGCGCTCCGACTTGGCGGTTTAATAATCACTTTAGAAGGATGCATGGTGGCACCCTCTCCATTATAATGCATGGGGTGTAGACAGACAGCCCTCCTTCATAGGAAATGTGTCCTGGATTTCCTCTTATTGTTCCCAATTTAGCAATGGTCATTTTTGCCTTGATAGCCGTCCGGGATTAGGACTTTGCTTGGTTGTTTAGCACACGCAGGAGTGTGCACCGCACTGTCTGAAGGGCAGCCCTCTGCCGTGTTACCATTTGTCACATATACTTTCAGACAGCCGGTTGGATCCGCAAAATCCCTTGTTATCAGCGGTCCCAATTTTCAGATTATCCACAATTAATCCGCATTTTTTAAAATGAGATTATTTGATCATATTTTACCCTGCTGGTTTAGTGTGAGTTGGTGATGGAATGTACTGCTCTGCCCTCTAATTTATTGAAAGTGGTCTCATATACGAAATTACTGTAATTACAATGTTGCCCTATATTATGCATACAAGCAAGAACTCAGTTTTGTGTCTCCACATATACATAAAACATGTGATTAGTCAATTGGCCTATTCGTTTTCCAGACCAATACTAGGATCCAGCATTTTTTTTTAAGCAAGCCAATTCTGAACCAGATTCGATCTTCTGGGTCTCTGCAGCTGAGTCAGACCTGTTAAGCGAAAATGTTTCTTGGTTGCCCGATGCAAAATCACTCCATGTGAACGGTGGGGCCCTGTTCAACGCAGAAAAAAGCAGTTTTCTGAACAAACTCATTCACACGAAATTTGGTATGACCGACAATATGCAATTTACATTCGTCACATTTGGTGCCCCGGATTGGAGAAGTGGGACAAATCATCACCGGTGCAGATGGCAACAGAGAGGTTGTTACAGACATGCAGTGGTGGATAATACATAATTAAAGTAGTAGTTTGTTATTGGGCTTTGGGCCATTTGCCTTTGCATGTCAGTACGGCTAATCCGCAGCCCTCCTTTCCGCTATCAGGCATTAGCAAGGGAGTGTTTGCTCACCCCCTGCGCTGGGAGAGCAGAGGTGGCCCTGCCATTCCACTGAGCCCCAGCCAACAGCAGATTAAAACTGATAAATGTGCACAGAGGGCATGCCCATCAAAAGGCTTTGCCACAACGGCTTTTGCTTTGTTTGCGATAAAGAGCAAGGATGCGACCTTGGCAAGGTTAGGACCTCAGAAATCTTAATTAGTTTTTGTTGTTGTTGTTGATGTGTGTTTACCCACAGCATTGCTGAATTATAGTATGCAAAAATAATGTTGAGAGGCACAGGGACCACAAAGGATTGTGGAATTCCAAAGTCAGTTACGGCCTTGTGAGCGAGCCCAAATCTGGTTTCTTCAACTCAGCCTTGCAGCACTGCAATGATCAGCGGTGGGTCTCAATATTATCACGTCGACGCACGGATATCAGTGAGCAGTCCCGCGCACGTGTGCGAAACGTTCTTCCATTGCATAATGTCGGTTGGCGACGGTCTCCTCCCACCTCGCATCAAAGCGAGTTTGCTCAGGAATCCAATAACCTCTCACATACCGGTTGCTCCCGGGCACTGAGTGCTGAAATTTAGACTTCCTGCGACAACAAAGACGGCAGATTAAGATGACAGATAAACTACCACTTCATTACAAATAGCCGTTCATCAATCTTGCCTCTGGAACTCTCTATCTGAGGGGGGGAAGACGGCTACAGTCCCGACTGCGAGCGTGCATTCCTCGCGTACAGATGTGCTAAACAGCTTCAGGAAATTACTCGCTGACGAAGAATCAAGCCAATCGTTATGCTATGCACTGCTGTAGTAATAGCTTTTAGCATTTCATAACCAAAAAATACTCTTGCCTAATATTTCAAGGCTAATAGCGAACATAATTTATGTGTGCGCAGTGTGTGAGAAGGTTAATGAGACTTTGTTATGAGAGTGACTCAGGTCTCACAAATACAACCTGAGTGACTGCCCTCATTAGCAAATGCCTACCGCTCTCCAGAGATGCTCTCCATTAATTGGAAATGTAAGAGTTATTTGCACACTAATTAGTTTACAAACCTCTTCTCAATTACCCATTTCATGAATTATGTGTAGATTAGGGTCATTCCGGTTTAAAGGTAGGCAGGGCCCCCTTTCACTGCTTGCCTTGCGTGACCCTGGGTCCTGCTGCTACCTTCTTAACTCCATCCGGGCCCATTGACTCACTCTGGATTTTGGGGAAATTAGCATCCAACCGTTGGGGCTTGCCAGGGTCTCGGTCTGGTGATGCGTGCATGATGGGCAGGTGTGGATCTGCTGGAGAAATGGAAGTTGCACGTGCATTTTCAAATTTCGTGACTTTTGAAATCAACGAAATAAAATCAGAATTAAGGGGCCGTATTGCCAGTGATGTACAAGTACGAAGAGGAAGAGGCCCCTTTACATCCGTCCGTAACGCCGTCTCACAATACTGGGGAGTTACACTGTGTGAGACGGCGTTACGGACGCCGTCTCACACAGTGTAACTCCCCAGTGTAACTCCCCAGTGTAATACACAGTGTAACTCCCCAGTGTAACTCCCCAGTATTGTGAGCCACGTTGTCCGACTCGTGAATGAATTTAGTTGCTCCATCTCCTCGGTGGACGTCCTCTTAGATGTGTCCATTCCTTGGCTGCCACTCCGTTATTATTTTTTTGACCATTGGCCTTCATCCCTTCCAGCCACTTTCATCAATAGTTTTGGATGATGTAAGTTACCTGTGCATGTTCTCTAAGCCGCAATGTATTCACAAGCTTGCATATCGACATGCTTCTTTCGCTAACTTTTTTTTTGTTCTGTACTTTTTCGTCAATGACCATGTTTAATAACCATATGTTATATCAGGTGGTAAACACTGATTAAAGCCTTCATTATTTAGGCATATTGCTATGTTACTTTTCATTGTCAAGTTCATATTTCCAAAAGCACTGAAACCTTGATTTGTTTTAATCCGAATTTTTGGTGTTCAGATGACTTATTTGCAAAAACAAAGAGGATACTTGGATGAATATACCATAATATCCAGCTCATTCGTTTTATCTGTGCAACATGCATGTAATGTAATGAGAAAAAAATTTGGGACCACGTATGATAGCAGATAACATATTGTTTACTGTGTTATACCAACTTAAAAAGTATTGTATTGCGTTGAAATAAACATCACTGCAAAAAAGTGAAATCTCTCTGCTCCTGCCTTGCTCTGAAAGACCATTGTCCAAAATTTTAGCATATTACTCTGCAGTAAAGTATATTTCTGTTAAAAGGCAGCGTTAATAATGAATGTAAAAAAACATTTAAGCACGTTTAGCTTTCAGATTTAGGATTCGGGTTGTAACATCGGTCCTTAGTGTTTTTCTACTCTTGCGAATGACACAACGGCGTCTTTTATGCTCACTTTGCGGTAAATGTATGTTGCGAGTTCTCGGCCGCACCGCCGTGGTGTTGGGAGTCGATGACTTTGACTCGGTACAAGATGTCTAATTGCAGAACGTGTAAAGCTGTCCCGTCAACCCGCCTGAGCAAATGTTTCAATAAATTTTAACTGAAGTTTTACGTGCCACTTTTTTTTTGTCTTGTACACTGTGTCCTAACTGGCTGTAAACCAGTCTGCCGAGCAGCAAGGGTCGTCATTAAAACGATTGTTGCCACCATAAAGACTCATTTACAATACGGTACTCATAAATCCGAGCTTCGTGCCTCAGGGTTAAAATCTGGTGTTTGACTCATTCACTCAACGCCAGAGGCAGTATCATCAATACAATTGGGTGTGTTGTGGACAAACAATAAATAAAACATGTCCTTTCGCGGCCCAGGTGCTCAGCATACTGATTGACAGCGGGTTTTTACCGTAAATCAATAAGCAGTTTAAATGTTCAATGCAATCTTGCAAGAATTAATGATTACCAAGACGGGTATGCCTGCAACCTCTTGGATTGAATGACCAGCTAAGGACTTCCTGACGAACTTAAATCCTTTTGTTCTTGCAAGAGGCTCTAGATACAAAAAAAAAACCCAGTTTGTTTTCAACCCTTCACGCTGAGGATTTGCTAGGAAAAACGGGGCCCTGGTTGGCTCTCTTGATAACAAATTGTCCCCGGTGCGCGGGTTGGAGTGGTGATCTTAGCTACAATCACACGCTCGAGAATGGTGCTTGCGAGCTCCCGTCACCTTTTAGTGGGTGGTCTTTGATGTGGCGGCTCTCCAGGGAGTTCTCCTTAAAGCTGGAGCCACCGGCCCCCGTTCCCTGTAGCGCTTAAAGTGGCCCCTGTTTCGTCTGCCAGGCCCTGGCGGAGGGATGAGCTGCTGGTGATCGCTATCTCAAGCAGATCTCCTCCCAAACTGTTGGCAGGCGAATGCCACCCAGCCCTGAAGAGGTGGCACTCTCAAAACAACGGGAGACAGATGGTCGTCCTTTGGACGTTTTATTTTTTTTGTTTGTTTGCAAGGGCCCCTTTTTATCAGCTGCAACCATGGGTGGAACACTGAAGTAGCCCTTACACCAACCGGTTGTCACTTTGCCACATGCTTGTGCCCGCCAAACGGTCACTGCTTAGCGAATTCTGATGATGTGAATACATATAATGGATTGCATAGGCAGTTATCTGTACGCCGTGTAAATAAATAGACAACCACACGTTAATTAATGCTGCCTTAATACAGAAAAATTACATGAAGCACTATATTGATGTTTTGAGCAATATCAGTACTTCAGAGCAGAGAGAAAGGATTGGTAGATGATGGCTCACTACAGAATAAAGTCAATGCATCTCCCTGCCCTCTTCCTCCTCTTAAGAATTCCCATTGTCCAAAAAGCTCATCGTTCACCATAAACGAAACTATATACTTTTTTTATTTATCTAGGTAAGGCCCACTGAACTGTGTAGCTCTTTTTCAGAAGCGACCTGGCTACAAATGATGGCTCAACGAAGTGGCTCATCGTGCGGAAATGTATTGCAGCCAAATACTCTCAACGCATTTCGATTCTAAATGTGGAGGGAAAAACCGGAGGACCCGGAGAAAAACCAACGTGACCATGGGGAGAACATGCAAACTCCAAATATACAGGCATCAAAGTCGGGATTGAACCCACGAGCTACTGTATACCAGGCAAAAAAAGTTAACATCTCGCCACCGTGGATGAAGCCCTCCATAGCTGATAACTTTATTGACAAGCACAATGTTGGGTGTGTCTTTCTTTCTGGTGTGTTTTATAATCCTCAGAATACCGCAATAATACTCCTATGTCGGCAACGTCATGGTGGACACTTGATTTTCCCGTCCACATTTAGAAACATGCGTTTAGAGTATTTGGCTGCTGTAACTTTCCGCGCGATAAGCCACTTAGTTTGTCTATCATTTATGGTCAGGTCGCTTGTGAAAAAGAGCTATATAGCTTCGTGGGCCTTACCTGGCACAATAAATAAAATAATTAACAAAAATAGTAAATTCGTGAGTAGTTATAGTGGAAGAGGAGAGAACGTTGTCTTCATTCCTCGGTGTTTTACCCAAGGAGGAGGAGCTAATGACACCATCGATTAGTGCGGCTTATTGCCATGGACCCAGGCCCTGCAGGCTGAGCTCCAATTAGTACAAATGGTGGCAGACATTCTTGCCATTCCGCGATGAGCAGCGAGATAAGGGCAGTTGGAGGAAGTCCTCTCATCGCGTGTTTCTGCCGGAAGGTGATCTGTTCTCTGCCGGGCGGGAGTGCGGGGTGGGGATGGGAGGGGTGGTTGGGGATATGAAGAGGCAGACGCTGCAAGTATTGCAAATATTCAACTCACACAATGACCGACGTGATTGCGTTGTAAAAAAAAAATTAACTATTTTTTTTATTTTACTAGGTAAGGCCCACTGAGCTATATAGCTCTTTTTCAGAAGCGACCTGGCCACATATGAGAGTTCAACGAAGCAGTTTATCATGTGGAAACGTAGAGCAGGAATATAGTCTAAACGCATGTTTCTAAATGTTGATAGAAAAAACTGGAGGACCCGGGGAAAGCACCACACGACCACAGAGAGAACATGCAAACTCCAAATATACAGGCGTCAGGGCTGGGATCGAACCCACAACCATCTTCTATACCAGGCGAGGTAGTTAACGTTTCACCACCACGGTACCCTATGTATATTGAGCGCATGTCTGCTGTTTTAATGTTTTCTTGATATGCTTAATTACATTATCAAGTGCAGTGGCTCATTGTGAATTGAACAACTTTGCAGATTTATTTTATTTTATAAATACTGTTTAATTTACACATTTGCAAGGGGAGTAATGTAAATCATAGATGCTATTGACTGTTATTCAAAGTAAGTGGGATTGAGCAGGACACACAATGGCTTGAAGGGATGATGGCCGATGGCCGAGACTGGTAACAGAATCGAATTCAAAGAATGGAATATGCTCAAGAGCATTTCCCCGCAGAGATGGAGTGATGAGATGAGCTCACGTGCAGGATCTGAGATGGATTGTCATATTGCATGGCAATGAGTTATAGTGACTGCATAGGGAGGCCTTCGTCTAGCAGCGGACCCATATTTAACAGAGACAGTCCTTGCCTATAATCCACGAGCAGTTTCACTGGCATTGGTTGAAGAAAGTCTCACTCTGCCGATGCGACACTGTGTTTCGAAATTAGTCCAGAGTTTGCTTGTATTTGAACCAACGCTGCTGAAATTGTGCACTCCAATAATGCTGTGTGGCTGATGGGATGTCTAATATAACTTTTATTTTTTGCATACATCTGCTGACCTGTTATTAGCAACGGATAGATCATGATTCGTGAAGGTAAATTCGATGGGGAAATTGCACAATGTGTCCTCTTATGTAAAGTGGACATGGAAGACCTTGTGATACTACTCACAAGAGCAATGTCATGATATGATGGCAGAGGAGCAATTGTGTCGTTGTGTGAAAATTGCCTGCATTAAATTCTACATGGGAAATTAAATTACTGTGCAGCTTGATATACCTTTTAAAAGCTAAATGCACTTACATGTGAATCATTGACTTAGTTGTAGTAAAACATTTCTCGCCAAATTTCAAAGTGTTACAACTTTACAAGTAAGCATGACGTATATTTATTTTATTCGTACAACCCTTCAAACCTTTCAGCCATCCCTTATATATAAGATACCCTCTTGCTTGGCATTGACATCAGTTTTATTCAGTAATTTTTTTTCCATCTGCATTATAATTGTAATTGTGGGTGGCTTCTTTAAATGCCACCATTCTATTGTTCCATCGGTACAAAAGTCAATCAATAAATAAATAAGTGGCTTCTGGATCAAAGGAGGAGTGTTGGCCTTTGAGTGACAGGTTGACCGGGTGACCGAAGGTCGCCTGATGTGTTCCTGGATGCCACCTCCCTGGTGCTGTGTTGTGGGGAGGCAGCGTCTCACGTTGTCCACGCTTCGAGGAGCACGGCCAAACCCACTGTCCATCAGCCCGTTGACACTAAAGACCCCACGACAATCCCAAGACTATGCATAACAATTCTAGATTTGAAGCTTTCGTGACTTGCAAGGATTCATACTCTTTGGTTTTTTCGGTAAAGTCACGTAGGTAAAAAATAAAATTAATGAAAGCAACTCAATTAAATCACGACGTTTCGGGCGCAACACAAGCGTCCTTCTTCAGGTGGGGACAACGTAGCGAAAGCACAACCGCTTAAGTGTGTCTAAGAGATGGCTGTGACGAGGAATTATATAGTCGCGACTATATAATTCCTCGTCACAGGCATTTAATGTAGTTGTTTTAATTGATTTTATTTTATTTTTTTACCTACGTGACTTTACCGAAAAAACCAAAGACTATGCATATCAGCTTTAGCGTCTAAGGAGCTTCCCGAGCAATTTTGTCACGCATCCATCTTTACTGTGGTGAGGCCATCATCAAGCAGTGGATTGACAAAGGGCTGTGCATGTACAATCATTTAAAAATGTCAAGGGGATTTTCTGCTCAATCGAGAATGGGTGGTGCTAATCTCCTGCTTGCAGCCCTGAGCTAGAGGTGGAAATTCCACATTCTTATGGTGGGGGGGTGAATGTTTCCATAGACACACCCGCTGTTGATTTCTCTCAATAGTGAAACTCATTTTGTTAACCGTGATAGCATGAAGGGCTGGGTCGGTTATGAACACAACCTTCCAATAGCAAAAGCCTTGCATTCTACTACCGGATAGCAGTCATTTATGTTTCCAGGAGAGAATTGTGATTGTTTTTCATAGGGTCTTTCTGGAAAAACAAAAGTAGCCTGAGAAAATGAAATAGTAAAAAATTAAGTTACATCATCAGAAACCCCACTTTTAATATTTTCATCTGCTGGCCACCTCACAGCCCTGCAGGTCACTATGTTCTTCCACCACTGCTAATACTCATCAAAAGCTATTATATTTATGTGCACATTGAGGATAGTTGCAATTGGGATCATCAAAATCCATGAGAGGTAGATTTGAATCTGAGCTCAACGAATGGGTTGAGCTTGGGGAGCAAGGGTTGGGCACAGATGACCTCTGCCTCCGCTACAGCAAACAGATCCAGGTCAGGCCCTCTTCCATAAACAAGGGCGAGCGGGGTGGGCGAGGTTACGATCCCTCGTGCTGGGCCATCTCCTCCCCCAGGCCCTCCAGAGATAGGGCCCTTGTGAAACAACGACACGAGAACCCAGGGCTCGTGACGGGAAGTTGGAAACTCTCCTTGGGGCAGAGATATGACCTCCACCCTGCTAGCGGTATGACTGCCGCCTTCATTTGCCATGTGTTAATTGTTAACCGTTTCATTTGCTCTCTGAGCATTGCCGGGTTTTTTTTTTGGCTTCTCTTTTTCTTGCATGTTTTGAACCCTGCTTGCATGGTGCTATTATTAAACCGGTTAGGTGTAATGGTATCCAGAACGTCTGCGCTAAATGGAGGTTTTACTCGGGTTTTTCCAAGTGTGTGGAAAAAATATCTGTTCTTTGTTGTAAAAAGTATAGATTTCTTTCTTTGCCAAACAGTGGCATTAAAAGTTGTTAAGCTGTCCGCAAAACATAATAATTTTTTGTTGCTTGTTTAAGACAATTCTACATGTATACATAAATATAATAGCTTTTATATCCAGGAAAGCTTCACTGAGTCCCAAGACCATATTTCATGAGGGTTCTGCTTAGAATGTTTTCCCAGTACCATTAATGAGTGGTTGGCATTTGGGAGCAAACCAGACAATCCAGAGAAAACCCACACATATGCAACTGTACAGATTATATTTAGGAATACATGACTGGACTGACAACTCTTGGCAATTGCCCACCCAAGAACTAGCCAGGTTAAACTTTGCTTAGCGTCAGCAGGATGGGGTAAGCATTCAGTCTGAAAAGGTGAAGAAAAAATTCTAAGTTATCGTGGGCCTTTGTGTGTGAACATATATTTCACTTCTATTTGAAGGTGCGCAATCTACTTTCCAAATACATTTATTTGCATAAACACATCGAAAAAATACGTAATTCTCTTTTTTCATATACGTGTATGGCCTGATGCACATATCAATAAAACAGCCACAAAATAAACACTAGCATCATCAATGGTATGTTTAAAAATATATATTTGTTAAGTGGGGAGATGGATATGGGAAGGAGATGTATTGTTTTTATTAATAACAAAAAAAACTCTTTAACAAATCTTGCCAATAACATCAAAAAAGTGCCAAACGACCAGAACACAGTGACTATTTTGTCATCTTTTGCACAAAATTATGTTGTGCCAAACTGCCTTACCTCCACGGCATGATGCCTGGCAAGAGCGTTGTATTTTTATTGTTTCCTAACCATATTTAATAAATCTCGGTTAAAGCATCACAATCAGTGATACAACATAATCTGAAGTTGGTTCCCACCGAGGCGAGGGGCAGACGGGCGCTCTTGTGTATGAAGACCTCCCCTGGCAGTGACCATCTCCACTGGACCTGCGATATAATTCCAAGCATCTGCCTCTCCATACTTTGTGCACCTTTGAGCTTTTGCTCCATTATCTCAACATCTATGACAAACTCATCATGCATGCGCCTGATCTTCTCAGATCTCAAGTTTTAACCTGATTAGTATTCAAATGGGGGTCTGAGGTTGCTAAGAGATGCCAGTATACCGAAATAGATTATTGTATCTATCTGTAAAGAGATCTGAGTGTTATCATTTTGCATGCATGGTGAGTATTCTCCAGGTGTTCTCCAGGTATTCTAGATTCCTTCCACATGAACCCAAAGACTCGTGAAAATAATTGGCTAACCATCATCGTGCAATATTCTCCTGGAGAAGAGTGTCAAGATTTAGTTAGTATTTTGTTATTATAATGCAGAAATATCATAATGTAGCTCTTGTTCTTATTCTTTATGTTACAGTTCCACTAAATTCTGGAAACGTCCTTGGAATTCTTTATTTGTATGCAACCGGAGAGACTAACAGCCAAAGCTGTACTTTAAAAATAGTTTTTAGCTGTTGTATGGAGAGAGTGCGGATCTTGCCGTGGTGTAATCGTTCGCACGGGAGACTGGCAATCTGGAGGTTGCAGTTTCGATTTTCGCTCCCAGTGTGGCAGCTGAAACAATGGGAGCAAGGTTCTCAATTTGCTCCGAAAAATGTACCGAAAAAACCTAAGAATATGAATCCTTGCAGTCACGAAAGCTTCAAATCTAGAATGTGTACACCCTAGTCAATCGGCAGGTCACGTGATCGGGTCGAGTGTAGGAAGCCCCGCCTCTTTCAAGACGTTCCGCCAGCATGGAAGAGTAGGCCAAATACCCCCTGGAGCTTCCTGTTGTGGAGGTCCTCATGCTGGCAGTGACGCGGGCAAGCAATTTCAGGGTCACACCTTTACCTCGAACCCTATGGGGAGCAGCTTTTACGACAAAAGCATTCTTCCAATAATTGTTAAGGTGCGTGACATCATCGGGCAACATACCTGAAATTAACAAATACATTAATGGAAATTAATATGTATTCTTTGGTTCTTTCAGTAAAGTTAGGTAAATAAAAAAAAACCCACGACGTTTCGATCGCTTGTGTTGCGATCGAAACGTCGTGGGTTTTTTGCTTTAATTTTTTCTATTTACGTGACTTTACCGAAAGAACCAAGAATATAAATTCCGGCAGTGACGAAAGTTTTAAGTCGAAATTCATATGATTTTGAGTTTTTTCAGGATTAATGCAGATTTGCCATTGACATTTCCGTAAGCCCATTTTTAGCCAATAGCACCTGGGAATTTCTGCTCAGTGGCTTCATTGAACATGATCTCTGCCCGCTTAAGAGACCTTCATTGGCAAAGAGATTCGACAAGCTCCACTGTGCCACCGTGCATCAGCCTTACTTCATTACCCCTAACAGCTGCGTTGATCACTCAGTCTTTCATTGGATCGTGTTCATTACAACCACTGCCAACACACATTGTGGCCAGGTGCGCGAATTGACGTGTATTAATGACCAGGATAAATCTGGCTATCTGGAGTTAAATTCCCACCCATGGCTAACATCAGTGATGTCTGAATCTTATCCCCCCTTCCTTCACTAATACGCACTGACAAGGGTGGTGAAGTATAGTCAAACAATTTTCGTGACTGACTTGGCATGGAGCGGCCTTTAAATAAGCTCAGTTGATCATTCGATTGGGCTGTAAATTCTTAGTTGCATTATTAATGGCCAGGATGAGTGGCAATCATGCTCATTTTACATTATATATATATTACATCTGCGTTGATGGGAGAAAAAAACATCCACATTCCCATGGTGGGGACCAGTTTGTCCATAGAACAGTTACTGTTGAGCTACCACCACATGGTAGTCAGCTGGTGGTTCTGATTTTATCAACCCCATAATGCACGATGAGCTGAGTTGACGTGGGTTGAGATTTGAACTGTTGACCTTATGATTGTAGAGCCCTGCTGTTCTGCCACCTGAGCTACATCCTGGCTGGTGAGTGCAGGAGCACATTGCACTATTATTATTATTGTGTTCCAATTGTGTTCTCGACGTCGTGTCACGAGACGAAGTATCTAATCAGAACTCTCCCACAGCAGTGAATGACCTGCGTGTTTTAGAACTACTTCTGGTCCCTTGTAAACATATCACTCTCCTCCAGGATAGTGGTGTCACAGCACTTGATATTATGGGCTATGGACCTAGTACCCTAAGTGCAATTCCAGACTACGGCTAACATCAGTGGCGAGTGATATCTGAGCTGGCCCTTCCTAGACCAACCCTCAGGAACCAGAGTGGTGAAGTATGGTCAACCGCCATGGCTGACGTGGCCTGTGGAGCCTTTCATCCCGACAAATGGCAAAAAAATACGAGCACAAAAGTATTATATTCTGTGTAATTCCCCATATGCCCCGCAACAGAGAAATGACACATGGCAGTCAAACTTATATTTCTGCATTGTCAGGGTTGACATTTAGTCAATATAGTTGAAAATCCGAGTTGAACGTGTGTTTTTTTGCGTGTAGTATTTGTTTTAATGGGCTGAGACCAACAACTCAGCACACTTCAGAGCCTGATTTAATGACATGGTGGATGAAACCTGGATTCGACCCCAGGATCTCAGCGGTGGCTGCATATTTATTTAACTTTTGAGCTACCAGGCTAACTCGATAAACTGAGCACCACTATATTGGGAAGTCTAAAAACTAAACTATTAAAAAACGAAACTATATAACTACTAACTAATTTACTATTTTTTTTACAATTTTTTATTTTACCAGGTAAGGCCCACTGAGCGATATAGCTCCATTTTAGAAGTGACCTGGCCACAAATGATAGCTTAACGAAGTGGCTTGTTGCGTGGACATTTTTAGCAGACAAACACTGTAAACTAAATACTCTAAGTCAACAGTGGTTGTCCTATGGAAAGCCTCTCTCCCACCATAGGAATGTGGAATTTACACCACTGGCTCAGGCTCTGGTGTTCAATTGAGCGGAAAACCATTATGACTTTTTTTCAATATCACGCATGGGTGAAGACAATTTGTGTAGATGCGGGAAGGGGCACAATACCTGCCATTTGCGGAACACCTTGGTCTGCAGTTAAATAGTTCCCGACAGTGTATTCACACGGCTTACATATTTTAAAACAAGCTGTTGTGGTTGATGAGATCATGAGTGTTCAGGGAGTGATCAAAGCTGACAATCGAGGCTCAGAGGGCATTAAATTTCGCTTCGTAATTATACGACACTTGCCATCACTTGCTTTAACTATAATCTCTCGCCAAATGGGTTATGAGCACATGTTTTAATTGTTTCCTTCACACGACATTTAGTTAAATGCATTTAGAGTACATTACATCATATGCTCACAATATTAATGGTCAAATGTTATCATAATACATCTCAAATTATCTTCATGTGAATTACATGCTTAAGCGTGGTGCTTTGGAGCCTTGAAAATGTATTTCACAAGCACGCACTGTGTTATTTTTTTTATAGACGGATGAAGCTTGGTGTGCTCATTGTTTAAATGTTAAGCCCGTGTTTGTCTCCAAAAAAGCTTTTACCTCCAGCTCTTCAAGGGTAATATGGGTGTGCTTGTTGTCGTGTAATGGTTAGCCAGCCCGAGGACGCCAGTTCAATTTCCAAACGCTGCGTTTGAAACAATGCACAATTTTCTCAAATTTCCCCAAAAGTCTGTCCAACCAGCAGTATTAATGGGTACACCACTGTTAATAGGCAGGTTGTGTGTGTGGTGGAATCAATTGTGGCTACTCCTACCTGTTCCAAGATATCTGGCCAGCCTGGAAAGTAGGCCAAAGTATACTCGATAGGAGGTTTTACTGGTAGGAACCTCCTGGTAACACCAGCCCACAGGGGATTATTGTGTCCGTCCGTCCGTCGTGTATCCAAAAATGGGAGGGGTAGGGCTGGGTGGAGAGGGGAGGGTGGGGAGGGGCTGGGTGGGGAGGGTGGGGAGGGGCTGGGTGGAGAGGGGAGGGTGGGGACGGGCTTGGTGGGGAGGGGCTGGGTGGGGAGGGGCTGGTCACCCCGTGGTGCCCTTATAAAACTCAACGTTTAACCTACTCACGCCGGCTTGTGCCCGCCCTCACAGTCGGCCATATTTGCGGAATACACAACGCCGCCGTTGACCCTGGCCATTGACCGAGCAACCCAACGTTCCTGCCAGCTCCCTCCGCAGGAATGTGTTCTAAAGCTCCTTCTAGCGCAGAGCCATCTTGCCTGCAGTGGCGTGAACAAGACATTGCAGGGATGCACTTTTTTTTTACTTTTGTGAAGGGTGTGTGCGTGTGTTTCCTCCACCAGGAGCACTTCAGATATTTCCCGGGACTGCTTGAGATATTGCTAATATCCAGTGTTAATTGTGGCTGGGAATCGGAACCCACGGGGTTCATAGTGTAGTGTGCTATACTACTTCGGCACAGCTGCCCCTGCAATCGCATTTAGACGCGATAGAAATCTAAATGTGATTCGCCGACACGCTTGCCACAATCGTACAGCGCTATCCACGCAACATCCCGCGTCTTGAGATGCCCCCCACTGCAATTGTACACCACTTCAGAAATCCAACTGGTACCAGAGACACGAGCTGACTACGTTCGTGCAGTGTCCATGTGTTGACGCAGACGCGTTCGCGTTGGGACGTTTTGCTGGTGCGGCGGTCACAGTGGCCACACCGCGCGAGCACTCGTGCAACTGCGAAAGAGCAAAGCCCCTCCACTCTATCAAGCTGACAACGATTTGCCCCTCGTGGTGTAAGAGTACATTCAATCCCTTTCTGCCTAATGTAATTACACGCATCAACATTTTTATACTATTTTTTTTTTCGGTTCGACTGAGAACGGAGCGGGGTGTAATGCGGGCATTTTTTTTTTACTCTCTCCAGTGTGTGTGGGATTCCTTTTTGCTGCTTCGGCCTTCGATGCTCTTTGTTAGGTTTTGGCCACCTCAAATGTAGCTTCCCAGTGCTGGCTTACACCGCTGGTTAAAACAAAAAAAAAACATTTTTTTCAACAAAGCAAACGTAGAAAAACAGCAGCAGGCTACAGAGGATTTCCTCGTGTGATAAGGACAAATGTATGCAATGAAGAAGGGCCATTGCCCGAAACGTCACCTGTAATAAATGTTTCCTTATAAGGCCACAATGTTATTGACACACCATTGCCAATGCAGTAATCTAAGGCAAGATAGAGCAGAGATATTATACAGAGGGAAACGGAAAAGGAGAGCATAAGGAGTGGTCGGTGGAAAGTGCACACTGGGGGAAATTATCAAACCAGTAACGGGTCGGCTTACACCACTATTATCGTCATGTTTCCGTAATTATCAGGTGAAAAGTAAGATAATTTGGTGTAAAAAAATTCATCAGATAATTACGGTCATTCAACAGCTTTGTTACGGGGAAGAAAGTTGAAGTCAGACCGAAGTAAATTTTTTGTCCTTGGTGTATAAGTTGTACCTAAATTATTATTTCTTGCCTATAATTAGTTGTAATTGTAACTAAATAAGCAATGCTTTGAACTCCTAAACAAGGGGGCTTGTTTTCTGCACTGATGGTGTTGTTATCCACTTCAGATAAAGAAACAGAAATATACATTCGCCGGCACAGAGGCGCCTAAATTACAAACTGCCTCATTGTGCGAGAGCAGTTCTTGAACTCTCTCTCTCTCTCTCTGCGCCATCTGCGTTCAATTCGAGCACCTTATGCGCAATTCTCTACGGGCCGCGCTGAAACATAAAAAAAAAATGCCGTGGCTGTTGGGGAAGGGCTGGTGGTGGTGGTGGGGGATTGTGGAGAACAGAGACGCAGGTCTCGTTCCTCTACTCCCTTGTGTGGTGCTCAGAAACCCACAAGCGCAAGACTTTTTTTTTTCATTAAAAAAATGTATCAGGAAAATCCGGCTCTTTCCCTCGGTGCGGTGTACGTTTACGGAGCTCACTTGCAACAGGGGCTCCTCTGTCTGCCGCGCGAATATAAGGAACAAATAAATAACAAGGAAAGAGCCCCTGCTCAGAACTGGAAAATTGCTGGAAATCCATGCAGGGAGGGTTCACGCCGCAGAATTGATTGCACATGCTCGGAGGGACCCTGGGCGTCATAAAATGTAACACGGCACGGCTGAGTGTTTTTAAAACACAGGTACGGTAGTTCGTTTTGACCCGTGTGCTGTGTGTATTAATATATTGCAGCCTGCCCTATAACCCGCCCCTTTGTATTTTCCTCCGGTCTCGCTTGAAAACGAGATGTCGCCTCGGTGGGTGATCAGCTGGTTATAAGTAAAGGTTTTGAATGGCCACTCTTTCGACTTCGTTCTTTAGCGGTGAAGTTTGGTGTATGAGCAGTAGTCATGTGACCGAGAAACTAAACTTGAAAATTTACATTTGATGTATTTCAAAGTTCCTTCTTTTGAATTAAACAATAACTCATCCATCAACTATTTAAATAAGATTTGTTCCTGTAATGTTGTCGGTACCTGTAAAATATGATTTCGTGATCCTAGCATTGACCACCGTGGATGGATGATGTGTGGCATGCAATCCCCACTCCCTGTATCACTCTTGTCCAAACAGCTACCGTCACACTCTGGTGTTCGCTGAACATCCGTTGTTCTGCTACTCGCAGATGGCAGTGAGGTGGTGAGCGCTGAGTTATTTGTTTAATTAAACATTTTTGTCCACCGCTCAATATCCAATTGCATCTTGGTAACGGGATAATTATTTGTGCAGATTCTTAGTTTATCACTCATCCTTGTACAATATATTTCTTCCGGAGTTATTTGTGAAATGACAGACAAGCAAACCAACATTTTTTCCCGAAAATCAATAGTATCCTAATTTTTTCAGCAGTTTGCACATGCAAATGTATATTTTCTCATCATTGTGCGTGACTACACCCTGGATACAAGCGTTGCAACGGAAGGACTGCAGGCTTCGATTCGTCTTTCAACTAGGTGCAGTACACCTACATTGAATAAGTGAAATACATGGAGCGCATTTTTGCAGCCTTTCAAATTCAAATCAAGGCTATGTATGATATTGTGTTTTTCAGAGTGCAGTCAAATAATGCGCTCTATTAAAAAAAAATAGTTACTACCATACCATTGTCAATCAGTCTCTAGGTAAAGGCCGACCGGCATCATTTTTCTTACGAGGTTTGTTGTTTGACCATACTTCTCCACGCTGGTCAGTGTAAATTGGTTAAGGAGAGAACTAGGACCGGTTCAATATCACTTGATTGGAGTGGCCAGAAATTCAACTCAGGCGGACATGTCCATAGTGCAATGTGCTAATACTCTAGTAAGGTGGCATCGTAGTGTTTAGTTCACTTCATAATCTCGTGATCTGGATTTGATCTGAGCCTCTCCTACATTTTCTCAGCCTTAAATGAGTTCCTGGTGTGGTGTGTAAACATTAGCACTGGGTGAGAACAAAGGGGGCTGGGCCGGTCCTCATAGGTGCTCGCTAAGAGCTGTTTCCCAAACAGCATGTGTGTATACGTGCAGTATAAAGCATGTAGAGTTTATTACGAAACTATATTTTTTATTTTACCAGTTAAGACCCACTGAGCTGTATAGCTCTTTTTCAGAAGTGACCTGGCCACAAATGATAGCTCAACGAAGTGTCTTATCGTGGAGGGAAAAACTGGAAGACTCGGAGAAAAAAATCCACAAGACCAAAGGGGGAACACGCAAACTCCAAATATACAGCAGGCGTCAGGATCGGGATTGCACCCACAACCTCCTGATACCAGGCGAGGTAGTTTCCATCTCGCCACCGTGGCGCATTCGAATAGATTAGCAAAGCTACAAGGAGCAAAAATGAGTATATGGGGCAGACCCAGTTTCGGGTGGCCTGAATCTTTTAACGGCGACCCAGAGAGCGTGAGAATTAGCCCTGAGAGAGAGCCCTGAGTTTGGCTGCATGTCAAGAGAGGACACTTCACTGTCCATTAGAGGTTGTTCACGGTTTTGATAAATGAGCAAATGGTTAACATTCATTGTATCTTTATTTCCATAATTTCCTGTGGACCATACAGCCATCGTGTGTGCGACTGAAATCCTATTTACTCATTGTTTGCAGCTCCCAAGCAGAATGTTATCTCAGTGCGACTTGCTAGAATCCTCGAATATTCACAGCAGCCTTCAACACGAAATGTTTTATTCTTCTTAAGTTCCTACTTGTAATTTTTTTTTTACGATTTCTGAAGGCATGGCAAACCTGCCTTCTTGAAGTCGACATTTCTTGCAGCTTACAGTTCACATTAATCATGTTTCCTTCAGTGGCCATTCCATTTGTCTTCGCTATGCTAAATCACATTACATACATCTTGCAATTAGTGTCAAACGTGTCAGAATTTTTACGAGTTGTTTCCCGAGTCAGATTCATGGCAGTCGCATCTTCTCCACGTGGCCAGAACGTTTGCATCTAGTCTCTCTTGCATCTTTAAACACGTGGTATATGTACCCTTGTGTGACAAACCTCTCAAATTAAATAAAAAACACTATTGAAGGTGAGACGATGTGAAACCTTGGGTGACCCGAATCTTTACTGTGAAGCCAGTCTCACTCAAGTAAGTCTCTTTTCGAAGAAATTACTACGTTCCTGCCCTCGCATAAACTTTTCACGGTTTCCAATCTGTATATACAGCCCGCCACATACAGAATTCCGATCTGCGGTTGTAACAGCACATTGGGACTTTTCCAACGCCAAATAATTACTTAGGAATGGTGTACGGTAATTTAAACGTTGGTCGAAGGCCGCTCGACTGAACGCGGAGTCGTCCCGGTCCTCTTAACCATGCGAGTTGATCAAAAGAACGAGTTGGCAATGACTCGGGAGTGATTTTTAAGCAGTGGTGTCATGAAAGTCGTGCCGCTTTGAATTCGCTCATGATGGTGGCTTTACACTTTCACCCGCGCCGTAATTGGCCTCGGGTGTTCGGTCACGAGGGTTGCATTCCGGGCTCGGTGCCATAACGGTCCGAGGCGTCGGTGATGTTACATCGCCAAATAGCAAAATGTCGCTGTCTGGCAGTCCCGGAGGGCGATCCGTGCAGTCACATGCGCTGTTGCGTGCTGTCACTCAGTTGAGTCACGCTGTAAGTGCACGTGTCACAGAAAGGCTTTTCCCAAGAAAGGCTCAATGCTCAATGCGTATTAACCACATTGGTTCATTGTACTAATTAATTATTTCTGTTTCTATTTTTGTCTTCCCCCCCCCCCCCGCTTCACCTAAATTATTTCAATTGTGCTATCGGCATCGTACCATGGGACAAAGAGTCAATTGACAAGTCTCACGCGGCAGTGCACTCTGTGTGTCACACGCTGGCTGTGGAAAGAGATATTCCACGGAATGCCTCCGGACAGAAAGTGGCCTCGTTATCCTTCACACGATGGGTGTCTCGCTTTCCCACGCACGTGGCTATGAGACTGTCCATCACATGATGGTCAAAACTGATGTTGTTAATTCTCAGAGGTGGACTTTAGCCAAACTAAGTTGAAAATCGAGTTGAATGCCTTTTTTTCTGCAGTTATTTGTGTCCGGCCTGAGAAACGCGGGTAACCTTTGCTTGCGAAACTGCTGTTGGTTCTCCAGCTATAATAAGAATGAAAACCATCTTTAAAGACCCTGTATTAGGAGTAGTGTATTGATCTTAAGTTTAGTTTCAAGTTACACATTTAATAAATTTTTATTTAACATTTAGAAATAATTGACATTCTTAAAAAAATATATGCGAATAGGCTTGGCTCAGAGACCAGCACGCTGATCCGGCACTGCTGAGGTCCTGGGTTCGAACCTGGGTTTCAGCCACCGAATGGTTAAACTAACCAATTTCTCAATGTTAGCCCAGCCACCAATGACTGCACGCAAATATTGTAATCACATGGATTTTTTAAAATTTCAGTTTAGTTGACTAAAGTCCAGTTTTACTGCCATGCGACAAGCAACTCTGTAGCAGGACACGTGGGAAAGTGATGTCCCCCATTTCAAATGATAAATTAAATGGATCTCATAAGAAGCTCAGCTGTGATGTCCTTCAACAAGGTGTGTGATGTTCCATTGAAATCAGCAAAAGTTTCCGAACGGATGTTCCTTTGTCTGGTGACAACGTGATGCCTGTGCACACAATTGTGACACAGTTCCAGGGAAAGAGACAACTTCTTTCAAAGCGTGATAAGTAACATGGCTTTGTTCAAAGAGAAAATAGACATTCAGTGAGAAAGATTAAATAGAGTCATCCCTCATTAATGAACAAATGGATGATTAGGTATAATGCTGTGGAAGGGCAGTCGGCTGTGTGGTGATCTGTTTCACTAATGAAATTACCTTACCGTTTAAGTAAAAATAGGATGACCCAAAGGCCACCCAAGTTCCCAGGGGCAAAATTTAGTCTCCGAGAGAGAGAGAGAAAAAAATGCTCCCGCAAATAGCGCGGCTGAGCGGAACGCTTCCTTGCCAATCGCCCTGGCACCACAATACAAATCTTTGTTTCTGTCAGGTCACAGAATATATTCAAATAATTACATTGGGCAACACCGGCGGGCATCTTGTCTATTTTTAAACACGGCGGTGGAAAAGAAGCACAAAGCGCCGGCGTTTAATGGATCAATTTGTCGGGGAGGGTGGGTGACACCAGATGCTATAATTTCGGGTAGCGTTCTGCACTGATCCGGAACCAATCATGACTTCCTGTGCCGTGACTCCTTCTGGCTACTTCAACTCTTCCAAGGCCCCCCTGTTCCTCTCTTTGAGAGATTGGCATGACATCAGAGTCTGCCGTGAAAATAGATCTTGCGGAACTTTTTTTTTTAAAGGTTCACATTAACTCCTTGTTTGTCGTCTCACCCCATCGTATGCGCCCACAGCATTCTGCTATTGTATAAACTTGCCGTGCAGTCAGTGGGCCCTTGCTGAACATGTTCCCGACATGACAGGGCTTGTGCGCAGACTGCAGCTGTGGCTTAATGAATGTTTCATCATATCTGGAAGAACACTGGCGAATTGAGTGGAACAACGCGGACGACCAGAATAAACGCCTCATTCGAAACCCAAACATCGCACCGTCTGGCTTTGACATTCCTCGAAGACACTGGGCTGCTGGTATCAGAATATGAGCTGGCTAATGCGCACGTCTCATTTCATGAATGAAAACTTAAAGACACAAACCGCAATGGGACTGTGGACATTCAACCCAAACTATAGACCGTATAGTAAACCCCCTTGGTCTGTACTGCTTCAATGCATATGGAAGAGCAAAACCACACAAAGTTTCTCCTGAAACCCTCTTCATGGCTATCAGACTACGACAGTAGTATTTAGCGCCTGAACATATTGCCATTCGCAAGAATCTAATTATCTGCGGCAAAGTGTGAGTACTCCAAAGATGTCCGTTCAACGGGATGCTGCAGAGCTCCGTCTCGTGGAAGTCCTTCTGCCAGCAGTAGCGTGAGCAACCCATTACAGGGCTGCACCTTTACCATTCTGACATTACTAAGTCAATTGTTTTACGATTATGTTCAGCGTTTGTTACTCATATAAATGCATATAAATCAGTTTTATTTGGTCTGGTTAAGTTTTTGTTAAGTTCAAATTGTGCCCCTGTTCAAATAAAAATGTTGTGCTGCTCATTTGTATTGGCAGCCCTTGGCTAGAAGTGTATATTCCATATTACTATGGCGGGAGCCAGCCTGTCACCATGTTCTGTGGCACTCAAGCTTGCTAACTAACAATAACATGTATTATGATGGTGAAAACGAATGTTAATTTCCATTTTTTATATTTGATTGAAAGAGTTTATAATTACATAACTGTAAATTGTAATATTTCTGGCTGCCTGATATTGTAATGTTAATGGTCATGATAATCGTCAGGCCTTTGTTCGTCCTTACCGGACAAAGACCTCCTTAGGCCTTGCAATTATTTTTGTCCATTCTTCACCATGTGGTTTGGTGAAAAGTTGTGGGGGAAGGGGGCATGACTGGTTCAGATATTGCTCACCACCTAACCTAAAACTAAACTAAACTATTTTTGTTTTACCACGTAAGACCGACTGGCCACAAATGATAGCTCAACGATGTGGCTTATCACGTGAAAATGTATAGCGTAGCCAAATACGCTAAACAGTTGTTTCTAAATGTGGAGGGAAAAACCAGAGGACCTGGAGAACACTGGGCATGACCACGGGGAGAGAGACATGCAGATTACAAATATCCAGGCGTCAGGGTCAGGATCGAACCCACCACCTCCCGCATAACAGGCTGGAAATCGAACTCAAGTCGCCATGTTCATAGAGCAGTATTCTAACAAATTGTACCACGGCGCCACGTGAACTTTTTAATGCAGGAAAACTGTGTACGCCGAATGCATTTTGAAGATTAATTATGAAGCCGTCTAGTTGTGTCATTTGTTGAAAAACAGATGATGTGAATGAAGAAGGAGCATTGCCACATAGAGGAGTACAGCTCAGCGGTGTTTTATAGCAATCAGTGCAAGATTAGTGAACGTTTCTTGTTTTGCTCCTCGTCAGTCTAGTCGACACCAGCTGTCAAAAAATGCAATCTGCCCTTTATTATGACATGTTGGTGTGATAGGTAAGCAATTCCCTCCCCCACTTCCCAAATACTGTAAGGCCAGCCAATCGGCGAACTCGGTAAATATTAGTAATACACACGTATAGCCAATTACCATGTTCGTTTACCTCCGTGCAGGGATGTCCCTCATAACATTACCAACTTCGATTTAAAGCTTTCGTGACTGCAGGGATTCATCTTCTTGGTTCTTTCGGTAAAGTCACGTAGAATGGAAATAATAAATAATAAAAATAAAACATAATAAAATAATTCTCACGACGTTTCGGCCACAACGCAAGCAGCCGTCCTCAGGTGAAGAACAGGTCTGTCGGAAAGACAACCCAGCTTAAATGTACGCTGCCAAGCCTGGTGGTGTTCATTCAGACACTGTCTTTCCGACAGACCTGTTCTTCACCTGAGGACGGCTGCTTGCGTTGTGGCCGAAACGTCGTGAGAATTATTTTATTATGTTTTATTTTTATTATTTTATTATTTCCATTCTACGTGACTTTACTGAAAGAACCAAGAAGATAAACATTACCAACGTTACGTTTCTTGAATTGGCACGTCGGTTTTTCGCAGCCAATATCATCATTCATTACGTGGCCTCACCAAAAATGCGAGTGTGAAACGCGCATTGTCATAGCCCGTGTCTTCATTCGGAGTAGTTCATGTCGTTGCGTCCTCGTCATGCTTATAGTCATTGGCGCCTAGTCATTGTCACCCCCGGTGATTTTTGTCCACTCATAGACATCGCGCACTAAAATAAACAATAAAAGCCCGTCGGCGATTAATGATTCCGTCACGAATGCCATCGCCACGGTGAACATTGGTAGTAACCTTCTTGGTTTTTTCGGTAAAATCACGTAGAAGGAAAATAATAAAATAATAAAAATAAAACATAATAAAATACAATTCTCACGACGTTTCGTGAGGACGGCTGCTTGCGTTGCGGCCGAAACGTCGTGAGAATTATTTTATAATGTTTTATTTTATTATTTTATTATTTCCCTTCTACGTGACTTTACCGAAAGAACCAAGAAGATGAATCGCTGCAGTCACGAAAGAAGCTTTAAATCGAAATTTAATTGGTAGTAACGTCACACCGAATGCAAAGTTCACAAATAACGAATGAGCAACGCTTGATAGAAGCGCCAGCTCCCGCGCAAGCCAAGTGAGACGCAGCAGCGACTTCCCTCAATTATTCGACGCTGCGGCCAATGGAGCTCAATCGCGAGTCCTCACGGCTGATATGCAGCCCCAGAGGGGGCAGCTTTGGGTTCACAACGCACCCAGCTCAGCGCAGTCATTCCTCGCCGTTCTCTCAAGCCCGACGTGTGCACGTGCCCGTTGCAAAAGTGCGATTTCCGCGACTCGAATTTCCGTTGTTAAACAACAATGATTATATTCTTAGGTTTTTTCGGTAAAGTCACGTAGGTAAAACATTAAAATTAATAAAAGTAAAATAAAATAAAAATCACGACGTTTCGTAGGCAACACAAGCTTCCGTCTTCAGGTGGAACCGTCACAGCCACGACAGCTGTATCAAGTAAATGAATGATTTTTATTTCATTTTACTTTTATTAATTGTAATGTTTTACCTACGTGACTTTACAGAAAAAACCTAAGAATATGGATCCTTGCAGTCACGAAAGCTTCAAATCTAGAAACAATGATTATGGCTTGAAGCTTTCGTAACTGCAGGAATCTATACTCTTTAGTTCTTTCGGTAAAGTCACGTGGGTAGGAAAAAATGTTAGATCGCAACGTTTCTCTCTCTCACCTGAAGACGGTTTGCCTGTGTGGCGATCGAAACGTCGTGATCTATGATTTTTTTTCTACCTACGTGACTTTACCGAAAGAACTAAAGAGAATGATATGACGTTGCGTTTTAAAACGGATTTTAAAAATACGAACAAAAAACTGAAAAGTGCACAAAAAAGCGCGTAGAGATACATGCTTGGCATTACACCTTCAGGCGTAAAGAAAAACACACGCATGAAAGAACATAGATAATAAGCAAGATTAAAAGATAATTCAAACTGTTTAAGAAAATAAGTGGGACGATGGCTAATGGTCAAGAAGAGCGATAGAGTGTGAGAGAATGTGCCTCAGTCTGACTCTGAACCTCAGAAATTAGCGTTGAACCCTAAATACGGAAACGCCATGACCTAGCCATTGCTGGATGAAGGGCCTCCCAAGTCGTCACCATCTCTCATGCTTTTACGATGCACACGATCTGATATCGTTGATCTATTTCCACAGAGGGGAGGTGCATTCCTTCCATTGGCTGCCATTGCGTCTTTAGTCTCTCCCAAGTGTTGTCCACCCTAGTTTCCTCCCGGAAACAAAAGAACAGTCAGAAATTGGCCCGACATCCCAAATAGGACTATCCTGATTAAAAGCGTAAGGGGCCGTCCATAAATGGCGTCACAAAGCCCTCCCCCCCCCCCCCAAAACCATATTTCCATTTTGAAACTAAAACATGCTTCAAATCGCTTTAAACTATTGTCATTGTAGTGCGTATTTAATGTGGCGCGGCACTCTGATGTTGTAGGAGAAATAATTTATTAAAAAGTCTATTTAATAAAGCTAGAACGTGTTGTCTATATTTATTTAAAGTAGCGCATTTTGATGTGACGTCACATTTCTCCCCCCCCCCCCTCGTCACACATCGTCACAAATGTGTGCCCCCCCCCCCCACCCCCAGGTGCGTGACGTGATTCAATGAGGCTTCCTGTATAAACAAAGACATGTTTTTTAAAAAGTATTTACAGCATTAATAATTATAACAAAGATCAAACAGATGCGGTCCATAGTAATAATTATTTCGAGGAAAGAGTGCGGTGTGTGTGGGTGGGTGGGGAGGTGCAGGATTACCACTCCCCACTGATGAGAATCAAACTGAAGGTGGCCGGTTTCACAGTGAGATGCGCTGATCACGCTGCCACCACTCAGCTGCTCCTCCCGCCAATAAATCGATACTAACCACACGGACGTTTTGCAAGTTGTTGAAGCTCTTCGGAACTGATCAGTATTGATAGTCTTGGGTCTTTCGGTAAAATCACGCAGATAGAAAACAGAAATATGAAAAATTAAAATGAAATAAAAATAAATAGCTTTTGTTATTTTCAATCTCTTTAACATTTTTTTACATTATAATTGAATTTTTCTATTTTTCATTTTTAGGTGTTTTTTTGCTTTTATTATTTTCATTTTTATTATTATTTTTTATTATAAAATTTAGTTTTCTATCTACGTGACTTTACCGAAAGCACCAAGCACATGAATTCCTGCAGTCACGAAAGTTTCAAGTCAATATGTGATCAGTATTACGCAAATGCTTTCGCGTTCTGCTCCACGCGTGAATCGTTCTGAAAAACGCGGGAGAGCTCGTAAGCAACCGGGCCCTGCTCGAAGAATGCACAGAAGTGCTTAGTCAAAGCCGGAACTTGTGACGGGATCGCACGAGTAAATATTATGACGGCAAAGAGAAGCTCGGTTCATAGCACTCAACGCTGTGATCGAATCACGCTGACTGCGCGCGCCAAGCAGCGTTGAGCCCCGGTTCGGTTTTGTAATAGTTTACAAGGTTGGTGAGGCTACCGGGCAACTATCAGATGTCGTAGGCTCGGTCTGCACAGTGACCACGAGATGGCAGTACGGCGATTTAGCCGTGCAGAGTCTTGTGCGGGTTTCCCCACACGTGTGTTGGGTAGTCTCCAGGTGATCGCTGCATCAAGCCAAACAATCATTTAATGGCATTGCCCAAAACGTCCCAATTCAGGACACTCGTGGAAGAGAGTGTCTTGAGACTCGTGGAAGGCTTTGTTTGGAATAAAAAGGCCGGCATTATTACGAGAAAAATAATTGTGGCATGGCAATGGTGTGATGGGTGGGAGGAGGGTGGGAGGGTGTTATGGGGTTTCCTCCTTCTCTCTCTGGAGTGTGGAGGGGTAGGGAGCTGTCCCTTTAACTCCAAAGAGACACACACGCGCACACCCCCCCCCCTCACCCTGACTGGGGGGCATAGAAACAAAGCTCAGCATAACGACCACTGCCGATTCTCTGTTCTCTGTTCCTCTTCAGACATGCTGGCACCAGCCAGCCTTTCTTGGGCTGAGCACTCATTGTCCTCAGCTGAAGAAAGCTCAGCTGGGGGGGGGGGGGGTGGAGGGTGGAGGGATGGTGTGTGGCGGCCGGTGGTGTTGGGGGGTATAAAAAAGTGTCCTAAAGAACAGCGTTAGAAGAGGAGGAGGAGGCGGTGGCACCGCTAGCGGAGGGCATGCAAAGAGTGGGGGCTGGGAAAAGATCTTCCCCCGGGTTTCGCTTTGGGTTTCCCTCAAGCGTGCAGAGGTTTCCTGAATATACATGAGTCTTGAGAATTCTGAATTGCGGATTTTGTTTTCCTCCCTTCTATTTCGTGGAGAGAAAAAGAGAGAGAGAGAGAGAGCGGGGGTGAGAGGGGGGGAGTTCACAATGCAGTTCGGCTGATAAACTCAGTATATTGGGAGATACGACTGCGCAAGATTTTCGTGGTTGCGCTGTCGCGCTCCCGGATGTGTTTTCCTCTCCACGTGCTGGCCGCTTCTTTAGGATGAGAAGAAACATCGACATCGTGCCGAACAACTCGCGGTTGAAACCGAACGCACATTTGAGAGTTTTACTTCTGGAACAAAAGGAACCAAGTGGAATTATTTTTCATCGAGAAATTATCGATTAAAAATAATGGTTCGGAATACTCCATAGAGTTAGTAGATCACAATTGTTGCGTGTATAAAATGCTAATCTGTGGAATTATGCAATTGCTTGCATGTATGTGTGTTGTGGAGCATTAAGGTTAATGACAAAAATAACTAAACCTCCGTTGAAGAACTCCACGTAAATATAAAATAAGTTTATGTCCAACAGCTTTCGGAGGCCAGCAGAAGGACAGTGGAACTATTTCGTCACTGACCCTCTCTGTGTGGATTCTTGAGTGTAATCCCCTCGCACGCACAAGGTTTCTCTTGGGCTCTCCAGTTTCCTACCAAATACAAACATAAATAAGCAAAGATGTGAGCCAACATTCCAGACAGGAGCCTCCTGAAAACATCATAAGACACTTGGTGGAATATTTTCCTTGATAAAAAAAAATTCGTTATTAAATAAATACAGTCCTTAACTTTATTCATCAGTTATATTAACTATATATTGAGTGATTGTTTACAATATTACAATATTACATCCTCAGGCACCGACACAACTCTCTAAGGAATCTGGCCTAAATAGCGGCATTTCGGATTGGTCCGAATTTTTGTTGTCATTTGATCTGAAAACCAGACGCGACGCTGCAAAATTATAGACGCCACTCCCGCACTGTTCCTGCCGAAAGTAATATAACCTGGCATTGCGTTGCATCACAGCTATTAGCATTGACATTTAAATTTCCTACGCAAAAATGTTAATCACCTGAAAAATCACCCCCAAGGAAATTTATTTGAAATTGTTTCCGAAAAATCATAAATCAGAATTTTTGTTCTAATCCCAAGTCCCCGTATTACGGCTGTGTGTAACTACTTTACATTAAGCGAAAGTGTTAGTTACATTCACATCGTAATGTTTGCATTATGACTGCAGGTATTGTGGTCTATGCAAACATGACTCCTTGTAAAAAAAGGTGACAGTTTTGTTGCCAGATAAAAGGGTAAAAAAACAATTATATTTTTTACTGGCAAATGAGGTTCCAATGGTGTAAAATCATATCGTAAGAGTACTGTATTCATCTCTTCGCACAGCCAGATTCTTTAAAATCATGTTGTCCAACTTTTGGATTTCAATGCACGCTGACTGTCATAATCTCCCCTGACGAGGCCTTTATCATCCCTGGAATACAAAGACCGGACACTTTGAGAAACACCGCGCATCCAAAATAACTCGAAACAATGGTCACAACCTCGTCTGAGTCAGCTGCTAATTTAGAAGTCCCTCCCCACCCCCTTATTGGATCAAAGGCCCATTGGCATTCATATGCCCTCTCAGTGGGGGCAATTCCAGCAGGAGGGGGCGTTATGATAATGTTGGAGACGGCTATTGTCCTGGGGGAGAAAAGCATTGTCCTGCCCAAGCTCAGCTGAGCGCATTTGTCATTCCGTGCAATTCCCCTCCCACCTCGCGTCCTCCTCCTCCCCACGCGCCCCTCTGCGCCACGCTGGGCGTGCATCGTTAGCCGTCATAACCCCCGTTTGTGGCCTGGTATTCATGGGTGGCCCGCCCGGGCGAGGCAGTCACCGCACGTGGGAATCGCATTTAACCCTCGTGCATCATATTCACTGTGGTGGACTGCAATGGTCTATGATCTATGTGACCGCGTTGATGACAAAGGTGAAGGTGCAGCCCTGCAAGTACTTGCTCATGCCACTGCTGGTGGAAGGGCCTCGAGTAGAGGGAACTCTAGAAATGCTTTTTTTTAGAAAATACTCTTCCACGTTGGCCACACGTGTTGGAAAATGTGCGAGTACCCGCACGACACGTGACCACACGCGACCTTCCGATCGACGAACTCAGGGGTCGGCAACCTAAATAACAAGAAGAGACATTTTTTTTAATTCGGTAAAAAAAACTGTCAATATTTCAATGCATCAATCTTGATTTGAAGCTTTCGTGGCTGCAGGAATCCATATTCTTTGGTTCTTTCGGTAAAGTCACGTAGGTAGAAAAATATTAATAGATCAGATATAACATTAATAACAACCAAAGAGTGTTTCAATGCATGTGAATACGAGATGGCCCGTAATAAATAATGTCACAAAGCAGTCCTTGAAAAGCCGCATGCGGCTCATGGGCCGCCATTTATGCTGCTTGGTGGACAGAGGTTGAGATGTTTAAAAAGCTTGGTCATCGTTTTAACAGCCAAGTCAGGAGAAATTATATGAACCCATTTGCAAACTTTAAATATATCAGAGTACAGTCCTGTACATTAAGAGATTACTAAAATGCATTGTTCTCTCAAAGTAATTTTCTTTTGTGTGGCTGATGTATGTATGTTGAACTTCTTTTGTACCGTACATAGCCAACCGTGCATATCGAGGGTGCGGGTGAAGGTCAACAAACGCAACGCAAAAATCAGTTCTAAAGAAATTAGTTCTCAATCTAGATTTAAAAATGCGTAGCTACATTGACTTCTGCGGCTGCAGAAGTGCATCTGAAAGTGACCGTCTTTGCGTAGATGCAGAGTAACAACTATCTGTTTGCAGGCCATGTTCATAATAAAGTCAGTGTTTCCTTGTGAGAAGTCTGTCCCAATCATCTGTGCTACAGTTAGCCATTAACCTAATTAAGTGCTCTCTTGTGTTTTTCAAGAGGATTGGTGGATTAAATCTTTTTCTGCAAGGTACTGTAATAGTTGCGTCTGTTTGCAGGCCATGTTTAGAATAACTCTAGCAGTAGCAATAATAGATCAGTGTTTGCTAAGAAAACCTAAGCTGAGTCTTAAGACTTTTTTTTAGGATTGTCCTCACCAGGAAATTCGAGACAGTTGTTTATTTGGATTTTAAAAAAAAAATCGTCCGAGGATTATCAAGATGAAAATGCGTTACTGTATTTATCACAACGGTCCACAGATCAGCTTTTGAAAATACTTAAGCAAATTAAAACAGGGGTTCTATCTTAGCTTCTTAGATTCGTATACTGCCCAGCTTACACTGCCAGCTCAGCCCCTTTTGAGTAATGTTTATGTTTGACTTCCGTCCCCAGATCCATGTGTGGAGATTTAGAGATTCAGATAAGGCTACAGGATGATCTGGTCCCAGGGATGGACGTTTAAGCAGCAGTCACAGCTACAGGCGACGAGGAGGTGTGTTGCCGTTGGTTGTGTATGTTGCAGACAGATGCACTTCGAGCGTGAGCCGTGCACTGAGCAAACACGTCCTTGTCACTCCTTACTGCTTCCAGTTTTTTTACAGGTAATATTGCAAAGGGAGCGGTGGTGCTATGAACCTAGTGACCTCGGTTCAATAGTGTTTGTGAGTCACCCACCGGCTGCAGAGGGAGCACAGAGAGTTCGGTTTTGGACTTATCTGCGGTAAACCAATGTCCGGCCACTGCAGTTTCACTCCCCGCGTGAAAATGTTTCCCCTTAAAGGCAATTTGGCCAAACATCCAAAAGTATGACCCTCGTAATAACGAGTCACGAGACGCGTTAAGGCGTTCGTTTGTAACCGAGAAAAATGAAGCGTCAATACGAGCAGCGGCATTCATGTTGGTTCACGCGTTTTAGTTAAATAGCTGGATAATTTTAGTTTCTTCCAAAGCCAAAGCGGAAGGGAGTCGAGAGAGTTGTCTTTGTTGTCAGCCTTTAACCTCACTCATTTGGGCAATGCCCCCCCCCCCACCCGATTTACTTCCATTCCTTCTCTCCGCAGTTGTTCTTGTCCACGTAAATAGCCCCATGTGGTGTTTTAAAATACCTTGTTTAGTCAGTGTGGCACTGCAATCAGCAGTCGGCTGTATATACGGGCAGAGGTAATTATTTCTAAGAAAAAATCTGCAGAGACTCGGTTCCTCAGATCCCGTTGACTGTTTGGAAACTTATTTAACAGACTCGAAGAAACCACGAATTCAAAAAAGCTAAGCTTTGTGTGCGCCGTCAAGTCACGTAGAACTTCTGGGTGAAGTACTGTGGGCGAGTGCCACCGGTTACACACGATGCATTATAACGAGGAGCGGTGGTGCAGTGGTCAGCGCCCTGCGTTGTGAACCCCTCCCCGTGATCCGAGTTCAATTCTCGATATCAGGTAACTGAATCGCTGCAGGGCTGCTCCTGCAGACGAGTGTGGTGATGTATGATTGAAAAAAACGCTGTCGTGGTCTGGCGCAGAGAGCTTCCGCCAGCCTTATAGATTGATTGGCAATGCCGTCAATATCAAACACAAAAATAATAACGAGCGAATTTTTGACTGCAACGGGTTGTTGAAATGGTCGTGATTACCGTATAACGTTGATCGAAGCGTATGCTCTGCTTGAGGACAAGAGACTAATAAGTAATTTGGCATGTAACAAAATACAAAAGCATAGATTCACGTACAAACTATGCCTACACTGAGCATGCACGCAGGCATCAATGCGTATGCGTGTAGGACATGCATTATTTTGGGTTTATGTAAGCTACATGAAAATGCTATTGTTGCATGATGGGCAAAACAAATTGTAAAGATGAGAAAAATATATACGTGAAAAGATTGAAACAAGATATTGAGAATGATCCTGGTTTCGAATCCAGACAGCTGCCTGTGATAAAACCTGGTTATCCAACTGTAGCACGTTGACTGTCTCAGAGCGGCCACCAATAATTGCAAATTCAAAATCACAACAAGTTTGGCTCTTCGCTTAATTGGGCTAAATTCCAGCTAAGGGTGATTGGAGAGTCTGGCCCTCTCCTGTCTAGACCAGAGGTCACTTGAAGCAACCTCAGAGGTAGCTCTGTGACATCGTCTTCCGGGGGCCGTTCTCTAACACGAAGGGGCTGCCCTGCTTTGCGAACGATTCGAGCAGATCCTTGGTCTCGTGACGCGACGCCGACAGCGGGTTCGGGGAAAATGAGGAAATCAAAGGGAAACGCAATCCAAATCCCCGTCATAAAACACCTCTCGGGCGGACGAGCAGACGTGAGCAAATATTTGTTGGTCTCGTAGGCTGCCTTGCACCACTTCCACAACGAATGACTACACTCCTTTTCTACCTGATGGTGTCAATAGAGAGGGTGTCCAGGCGTGGTGGCTCTGTGAAGCACAACCGACGGAGTGGGTTTTTTTTTTAACGCCACTTGGTGACCCCTGCGTCTCGCCAGCACTTGGTGAGGAAGAAAGGAGCCTTCCTTGGCCCTTCCCTTCCCCCACAACCTCCTTTGTGCCCCCCCCCCCGACCTCCACCACTGAATTTATCCCGTTGTGTGTGCACGTGTGTGTATGTGCGGAGCGGAGGCGCGGCGGCTAACGCATAGCGCTACGAGTACAGCACCCTGGGTTCGATTCCCGGCGCCCGCCGACAGCGATGGCGAGGGATATTTGAACGGGTCCCCGGGCCTCCCCTAGGTTGACTCAGCCTTAAATGAGTGTCTGTTGCAGTGTGTGTGGGGGGGGGTGCACAAAGGCAGCCGGGTATGACGCTGGCTGCTTTACCTTGGTATGCACCGTGTCGGCCTGCGTAGGTGCTCACTAAAGGCACTTTTACAAACACACGATATCCGGCTGCATGGGGAAATCCGTGTCTCTTTGTGTGGAGAGCAGTGGTGCAAGTAGTTCGACCACTGTGCTACGATTCCAGCAAAGCGTAGTTTGATTCCTGGCCATGCATAGTGTCGGTAGAGCTTGCTTTTTTGAACCTGTCCTGGTCTCCCCCCGTTCGATATTAATCAGGGCCCCCGGTCCAATTTCCCTCCACTTCGTAGCCCCGGGATGTCGTCTCCTTCGGCCCTGGCGCAGTTGCACTGCCTGCACACAAATGCGACCGGGCGTGGTGCTGGCCACCCACCTCCTCGTGTGCCGGTATCCGCCTTCATAGGTGCTTCTCGCTAACGGCACAGCAGTCCGTTGTGGCTCTACGGGGGAATCTTTCCCTTTGTGATGTATGCGTGCGTGCGTGTGAGAGTGAGTGAGAATGTGCGTGCGTGCGCGCGCGAGTGGGATTTCTTTCCCCCCCCCCCCCTTTTTTGTTTCAAGTCCCCTCTTCACTGGACCAAGCACTGCACGTTTCAAGTGCTTTCATTTCTCACGCTGTCCCTTTGTTCTGGCCATTTTTCTCCCTTTTGTGCGGGTGCAGGTTTTATTTATATATTTATTATATATATATATATTCCCCCCTCCCCCCCCAGCGCGCGCGACTTACCACGGCCCCCAGGGGAATTGTCCCTCGCCGCCATCGCGTTCATACACGACGGCGGTCGGGATGTGACCGAGCTCACAGCTGGTTCCTTGACCCCTCACCCTTTCCTACTGTCCTCAACTTTCGCAGAAATTCAGATTTGGACGTGGCGACGCTTAAGTGACAACTTTCACCGGTTGCGTGTTTTGTCTCTCAATTGTTATTATTATTAAGAGCACGAACTTAAACGAAATGTGTTTTTTGTGTTTTTTAGCGGCCATCTGGAACGCTCTTCCTTCTGATATTGGGAAGCCACTGGAGCTACGCACTTTGAAATCTAGATTGAAAACTGACTTCTTTAGAACTGCTTTTTGCTCAAAAGTTTGTTGCCCTCCCCCCGCACCTCCGATTAACACGGCTGGCTACGTACGGTGCGTAAGAAGTTCCGCACACATACAATCCGCCGATGGAAGAACTCCCCATGCCTTGTCCGTCAAGGGTTTTTAGTTTTTACTCTACTTCACCGTGATGATCACTCCGGGTTTGGTGAAGCGGGCGAGGGCGGCTCAAAATCAAACTTGGGTGGTCGGATTCATAGCGCAGTGCCGCCGATTATCGGACCGACATTCCACCCCAAAGAGCATGACTGGGCCTCGAAGACAAGTCAGTGGGCTTGGGCAGGACGGGGCTGGTGGCCCATGGTGGTAACTGACGACGAAATTGCAGCCAGAGGAGCGAACACATGCATGTATGAATGTCCAACTTCTTTCGCACCGTATGTAGCCAACCGTGCTAATTGGAGGTGCAGGAGGGTGGCCGGGGTGGAAGGGCAACGAACTAAACACAAAGAGCAGTCCTAAATGACTCACGTGCATGCAAAGTTATTCTCTTGGAAACGTTTTGCGATGCTAACTCTACGTTTGCTCCCACCCAGCCAACGCTGCTTTACCTTTACAGGTGGTCTTGTAGTTGGTACAGCAGGCCTTGTTTTCCACGCAGTCATCACATCCGAGAGGAAGGCCACCAAGGGGACGGAGCGATGCATTGTGGCATCCCGAGACTATGAAGGACGGCAACATTTGTGCGATCCACCAGTGCTGGATCAGGAGGCATGCAGAGCCACCAGCGCCCCGGCTAGTATTTTTTTATTGGACTTCAAATTCACCTCCCATGTTTTTTTTTTTAACCTGACAGTGGTAAAAGCCAGGCACGTGGAATTCCCAGCATGGCACATTTACGGCGCAAATTCAAATGCAGAGTGCTCTTACATGCATTATTAAGTGGTAAAAGTGCAGGCCTGCAATTGCTTGCCTATGCCACTGCTGGAGGAAGGGCCTCCACTAGAGGGAGCAGCTCAAAGGGGTATTTTTGACTTACTCTGCACGCTTGACAGGCATCCTGGAAGAGACGTTTACAATGAAGTAGGAAGATGTATTATTATTATTCTTCTTCACTGCCCTCCCCCTTCACACCCATTGTGCAATTCAATGATTTATCACGATTAGCTGTCGCGTTCGGGTTCAGGAGTCAATTATCTCGTTACATTTTCCCCATATTTTAGTTGCCTTATCGTTTAATTCATGAGCGTAAATGTAGCATTATCACATGATTTGCATGAACGTCTTCATTCTTTTCACACACACCGTTTGATTCACGTATCGGGAGCATAATCAAAGATCGGTGCATCGTTAAATGCTGCATCTTTCTGTTTATTCCGCTAATATAAGGCAGAAAGCCTGATTCGATATTACGTATCTCGTTGAGTTTCTTTTGCTTAGTTTATTTTGCTTTATGTGTGTATGCTGAACTTTTTTTGCACCGTACGCAGCCAACCGTGTTAATCCAAGGACAACAAACTGAACACAAGAAGCAGTTCTAAACAAATTAGTTTTCTATCTAGATGTAAAAGTGCCATAGCTCTAGTGGCTTCCTAATATCGGAACGAAGGGTGTTCCAGATGGAAGAGCATCTGAAACTGTGCGATGCAGTGACCGTCTTTGAGGATTAAAGAGACCTGTTAAAGCAAAAAAAAAGCATAATAGAAGTTTTTGGGGGGGTTAGATTACGTAAATATAAATGTGTCGTTAAACCCGCTACCACCCGACACAGCCAGTTCGTAAGGTTTATCACGTAAACAAAAACATGCCAATTCGTTACGAGTACAGCACACTGGTGTGTGTTGGAGAGCAAATCCACAACATTACCAATTTAAGTACGACGTTTCCCCAGTAATTACAACTAGCATCATCAGGCGACAGCCAGAAAAGCAATCACATAAAAACGAAATGCAACAATGAGGCAGATATAAATGACCCTGTTACAAAGGAAATAGAAAACAGTGTCCAAACATAAATTAATACAATATTTGGAACAAAGTTGTCTCAAATAAATTACGTTCAAATCGAAACCATAGTAAAACTAAGTTACAGAGACATTAAATTGGATTTTAGATGATTACTGCACTGGTATGTAAAACAAGAGAAGGACGTGGTGTCAAATACATTTTGCAAGTGACATTAGCACACAGAATCGACAGCTCAGCATCACATTGTGATTTAGCAGACTAGTAACCAGGGACATGTTTTAAGCAATGGAATTTGAGGCGTTTGTGGCATGAAAAGATAATGATATTCACGTGATTTTTTGTTTTGTTCTGGGTACAATGCACTTCTGTGTGTGACAGGCATTTAATATTTTGAGGGTTTTGGTCCTGAATAAACACTCTGCGTAGGTAAGGAAGAAAGTTACGTGCGTATGCATTTAAGGTGAGTTCCCTCAGTTTAAATCAGGTAATTACCGGTCTAAATGATCATCTGTCCAATAGCAGAGTTGTATTTGATCCAGCGTTTACAAACCTATAGCTGGGTAGTGATGCCTTTGCATGTCAGTAATCCAACTCTGTGGAGGCGAGGGTTGGTGGTTCACACAAAGATTGCCTCGCTGTGGGTAAGAGGTGCCATTCCCTGGCTTGCCAGGAGAAGGCAGTATAGCAAGTGTGGACTAATCTCCACCCATTCGATTTGTATGGGATAGAGTGTTACTCCTCGCACACGTGAGTTTTTTTCCGGGTGCCATGGTTTCCTCAAATCTATATGAACACTCATTCATTTCCTGAAAACATCTCAATATAAAAATCCTGTTGAAAAAATATTTGTTGGAATTAGTGTGTCTTTCCTGGATAAATAAGTAATTATATTACATATCACTAAAGGAGGATTCGTATTTGTACTTGCAGAACATTGTTCAAGCTTGGTTTAACCCGATCTTGGACATATGGCATTGGTGCTTTGCTTAGGCAGGAAAATGGCGCCACAGTGGCGAGATGTTAACTACCTCGCCTGGTATACAGGAGATCGTGGGTTTGATCCTGACCCTGATGCCTGTATATTAGGAGTTTGCATGTTCTCCCCGTGATCGCGTGGATTTTTCTCTGGGTCCTCTGGTTTTTCCCTCCACATTTAGAAACATGCGTTTAGAGTATTTGTCTGCTATACATTTTCACGCTATAAGCCACTGAGTTGACCTATCATTTATGGCCACTTCACTTCTGAAAAAGAGCTATATAGCTCCGTGGGCCTTACCTGGTGGAAAAAATAAAAGTTTAAATAGTTTAATAGCGATGAACTGGTCAGTGCAGGATAGCGACGGTGAGGATGCCCAGGGCCGCTTTGAAATCTATCGCCACTGATGATAGCTATGACTGAGAATTAAACTCAGAACGCCGGGTATTGAGTGCAGAAACAGGTGTCGCTGCTGCACCCTCGCAATCATACACACCTCCAAGGCTAATGCCGTCGTTTACATAATGCATCCTGAGCTGATTGCGACATTTATCGCAAGGTGGCATGGGGAATTCGTTTCGGGCAGCTTTATCTTGTACAATCCCTGATAATGGGCACTCTTCACCCAGTGGGCAAAGAAAGAGGCAATTCTTGTCTGCGTTTCGGCCGATTACTGTTCGCAAATTTGTCGCACCGTCGTTTTAATTAAGTCTGGCCGCATCGTTACGGGGACGTGGGTTTTTGTGGCGCAGGACAATGTTGGCCACTCTTCGGGGGTCCATATCTGCAGCTTTAAAAGGCCATCAGGCTAATGAAGGTGGTGGGAAGCCCACGGAGGGTGCCTCTGCTTCCCGTCGCTTTCCTACGGGTGAGACTGTAAGCCTGAAAGATCAAACCAAATGGGAGGAAACAAAAGTCTTAGAAACGCGGTTTTGATCCGCTAAGTAGTCCTGACGTCCCCTCTATTCATTGTCGGGTTCTCTGCAACCCCCGGCTTTGCTTATATTACATGGGCGCTGGCTGGCAAGGAATGTTCAGGGCCGCACTCGAAAACCCAAGCGGTTGGTTGATATGGGCCCCCCTCTCGACGAATGCGCGGAGGTCAGCGAGCAGGCTGTTATTTGCTCTCTCGCTCGCCTCCTTGGTAAATGTGCGATTGATAAAGTTGGCAGGTGCCTACATAGGAATGCGCACTCTACGGATTAAGAGTGTTTGATTGACTCAAATAGGTTTAGTTGGTTACCCCTAACTATGGGTTTAAATCGTTACATCTATCTATGGGTTTAGTTAGTTACACATAACTAATTTAGACAATCAGACACTCTTAATCTGTAGTCTGTCTTTCATAAAGGATACGTTCCTTTACATGGGTGGCTAAAGTTTCACGGTTACGTTTGTGATCGTGACGTATGTAAAAGGCACATCACACGCGACGGCGAGCATTCAATAGACGACTGCATATGCCTCGCTTTCAGCTGAAGTCTCGGTTGCTGAAGAAGCTGCAAGTACTTGGAGTGAAACGTCGGACGTGGTGCCAGACAACACACAGTTGCCACCCGAAAACGCATCGAGGGAGTTATGCAACGCAACCGCGAGCGCCTACGCCAAAATATTACTACTCGTGTTATTTATCTGCCTGTGTTGACCAACACTGTCGATCACACACCGCTGTGTTATGGACTCTCCCGCCATGTGAGTCAAGTTGCACGGCCCTTCCCTTCACCAACAAGGTTTACTGCAGACAAGTCCTTTTCAAGCCTTCATGTTTATTGCGTAATTCGAACAGAATTACGGACGATGGCGTCAACAAATGATAATACACTTTAGCGATGAAATACGGCGAGTTCGTTTTTGGGATATGCAATATATATTTTTTGTAGGCTTTCTTTACAAAAAAAAGTCGCGGTTCATTCTGCGCAAGTGCCGTTCGAGGAGCAATATTGCTTTTGGATGAATCATAACTTGCACTTGCAGAGGGAAGGGCTGCGGGGTTTTGTGTTGTTGGGAAGGACTTGGATCATGAAAGGTTGAAAAATGGCACAGCATGCTGGGGGTCGTGTTACCTTTGCCCTCGCTCCTCAATTAGCGCCCTTCAGGGTTAACTGCTTTCGACAAACTTTAAGGTCCCAGCTGTCAGCAGCCATGGACGTGTGAACGCCCGGCCTCCCATGTCCCATGCCTCGTCCACCTGACCCACGCAACTACTTTTGATGTCCTCCAGCGAGTGGAATTTTTCTGCCATTGTGCTGAAGAGCAATGTCATTTCCATGGCAATATGGAGAAGTGTCCTTCAGGATTTTGTGGCGGAGGTGGAGGGGGGGGTGGCTGTCGGAACCACTGATGCACTCCCAGGCCCCACTGTCACCTCTTGAAGTAAGTGAAAGCTTGTGGTTTTAGAGTCTTAGATGCTTGCCGACTTTGGGAGCTTGTTAGGATGGTCTTTGGGATCGGGAGGTCGTTAGGATCGGGTGGTCGTTGGGTTTAAGTGGTTGTTACAATTAGGTGGTTATAAATCTCATTGGTCATGTAATATCACCAAGAAGGCTGCACGTATTTTCTGCATTCTTACAGCTGTGCAATTATAACCGCTGCGTCTTTCTTCAGACAAAACACAACACCAACACATCTTTAAAACACTGCACATAATCATCGAATCCAAGAACACGCGTGTACACAGCTTGATATACACAGTCCACTTTAGGTTTTCCGGTCTCACGTGATAACGCTGTGCAGGTGGGTTCATTGAGAAACTGAAATGTGCTGGCAGTGGCTTCATCATCACCACTTTCTCACATATAAACCCACAGAATCACAGAGGCCCAAAGACTCACGTAGAAATCGAAAGACTCACACAGAGACCCAAGGATTTTCAAAGCCCTAAAATCACAAAGAAACCAAAAACTTTACATCGAGACCCACTGAGAAACTGGAATGTGCTGGCAGTGGCTTCGTCATCGTAGCTTCCAAGCAGGACCGGTCTGGTGGAGCCCAGTGCTCATGCAGCAGCATCATCATCACTGTCACCACACGCTGCCTTTGCATTCAAATTATCAATTCATTCCACCTGCCCACATTATCAGCTGAGACTGGAAAATTAGACGTGGATTTCGTAGCCATGAACCGCCACTGATCCAGGGATAATTGAGTGCTGTAACACTTTGTGAAAAGCCGACAACCCTCATCATGGGACCTCCTTTGCCAGTAACAAATAATGAGAATAGGTTTTTCCCCTTTTATCTGGCAACAAAACAGGTGTTAAGTTGTTAAAACACCAAACTGAAACCTTTTATAAGGAATCATGGCTGTATTAACCACAATACTTGTGGTTAAAATTCAAACAAAAAACGTACTCTGATAATAAATGCATTGTCCTTGAAACTGATTGGTCCACACCAGAGACAGCTTTCTTTTGAGTCTCGTCTCAAACGGTGTTAGACCAGAGGAGGCCAAAAGGCGTCCTCTGGTCTAACCAGTTTAAAAGACAATGCATATATTATCAGAGTATGTTTTTGTTTGCATTTTGACCACAAGCATTGTGGTTAATGCAGACATGATTTCTTATTAAAGGTTTCAGTTTTGTGTTTTAACAACTGGCTTTCCCACTTGATGACGGACGCTTGTGTTGCGCCCGAAAGGTCGTGATTTATTTTATTTTATACCTACGTGACTTTACCGAAAGAACCAAAGAGTATAACTTAACACCTGTTTTGTTGCCAGACAAAAAGGCAAAAAAGGAATTCCCAACAACGCTCGTGGATTTGGGTGTCCGAACCCCAGACATGGAGGGATGTGAATTTCCACCACTGAAAATAAAACAGACGCTGTCTTTCCGACAGACCTGTTCTTCACCTGAGGACGGCTGCTTGCGTTGTGGCCGAAACGTCGTGAGAATTATTTTATTATGTTTTATTTTTATTATTTTATTATTTCCCTTCTACGTGACTTTACCGAAAGAACCAAGAAGATGAATCCCTGCAGTCACGAAAGCTTTAAATCGAAATTCCACCACTGGATCGAGATCGCCAACGGAGGTGACCGTCACCTGCGCTCTTTGTTAGAGCTCGTCGGACTCGTTGACCTGAGCGTGCAATCTTTCACCAGGCCAGAACAGTCTTACTGGCGGCAACAACGCACGTCCGACAGAGCCCAGCAGAAGTGGATTCCATAACCAGCATTCGGCACGGCGTTTGCGATGCGCACGTACCGCCGCACAGATACACCTGATATAGCAGTGATGTCACTCTGCCATCGTGCTGCAATTATAGGCGATTGTACACGGCCATTCAAATCAAAACCACTTTCAAGGAAAATGGATTACAAAGATTAATACGGCTGCGGTGGAACAAGGCTGGTGATAAATAGGAATGGGGGGGGGGGGGTGAAGGACGGGGGGGGGGATTCTTACAGCCATTATTATTTTCAGACGAAAAGCGCCAAAAAAAAAAGAATATATGTCCATTGCCCCAGCACAGCACTGGGTGCTCCCAGTGGCTGGTAATCCATTAATCTTGGAGTCAAGGCGTGAGAGCCCCACAAAGGGGAGTAACCCCGTTGCTTTTCTTGGGCACGGTGGTCTCCCGTAGACCTCGTGGCTCTCGCTCACAGAGAGAGAGCGGACCTGGGCCCCCCCAAAGTTGGGCCAATAATGGATTCTTGTTCTCTGTTCTGCCGGCTGCCTTAGGCGAAAAGTGAGGCTTCCATCCTCAAACTGTCTCCGGCACGCAACAATCTTGAGCCTTAAGTCCCAGTTCTGTTACTGTCTCGCACGATAAGCAACGGTTTGGTCATCAATGCATTTCATGCACTCTGCGACGTTATTTGGGATTGATATCGTCACGTTTTGTGACGTGATTATTTCCCCAAGAATGTTCTGATCACGACGTCAGTGACACACACGTTGACGTCCGGCGGACTCTCTTGATATTGTTGCTACCACATTGTTGAGAGGTCTTCACAAATGTTAATTGTTCTGCGGTTAATGTTGTCACATTGTTTGAATGAGGCCAATGTGGAATGCTGAATCGGCCTTTGTTTTAGTGCGGTGGCATCACTGGCTTTGGAGAAAAAAATTGGGATGGTTTAAGACACAGCTCTCTTAACTTTGAGCTCACTGACCCACGTAATTAAAAGGCCAGCAGTGATTGAGAGGGTGGCCACAGCACCTATGGGGGAGGGGGGAGGGTGGGAAGGTGGGGGGGTAGTTCCCGCACCCCATCTAAACCTCTCAGAGAGCATCATCCCTACTTGATGAAAGCAGGAAACCTTTCCCCGAGTGACGATGAAATGATTTCTAAACGCCGATGCGTCCACACGTGACGACCCAATGCGTGTTTTGACTCCTGTATTCCTTTATTGCATCATTGCAGTCCCACTGGAGTCCAATGCCATCGTGGTCCCTAGTGTCTACTTCTGGATCGGTGCCAAATGGACCCGACGTCCCTGAGCGGGGCAACAATGCGGGCGTGCTCTTCCACGGGCCCATTACGGCCCTCTGTCAGCAGCAGGCGAAGCGGCTAAGATTTGACGTGTGGGAAAATCGCCTCCAAGCTGCGAGACGCGCTCGGCGTTTTTGACGGCGACGTCATTTCTCAGAAGCGCGAAACAGAACGTCCGCGCGTTCTTAATATTTCACACTTGTGCTCGATTTCGCCTGAGCATTATTTCACTTCTTGTTATGTTTTCTTGTTTTACGCGCAGCTCCGCGAATGAGTGAATATAAACAAATTTGCGATGACCCCCTTCGGAATGGCACTCCGTAAGAAAACCCGGACGCTTTTGATCTGCAAAACATCGTCGGCCAGGTTTTGAAAATCACTGTAAATAAAACAAATAGGGCCCGGCGGTGGCGAGCTGTCACTGCTGCTGTGTGGTGGCCTATGTAAGGTGAACCGACGTGAGATTTGACACACTGGCACGATAAGCTCCTGGCTTTCCGGCCTTCTTGTTTTGCTGATCCCAGAGGGACTATCCCTGTCCTGTGAGATGGGGTCTCTCTCCAAAACATGCCACCCCTGGGTAGCCAATTTGGCCAGTTCTTGTAAATATTCCCCGCCTAATGATAACGTAACAATCTAGCGGATATATCACTCTCCGAATTAATACTCCTGCGAGCAGCGCTGCGTCCAATTTCTCATAATGTCGTTTTTTTATAGAGTAGTGTGAATGTGCTATAAAATTCCATGGATTCGTCATAGAAAATAGGGGCGTACCGATCCATCGAACCATCGATTTATGTCAATTCTTAAGGCTCACGATACATGTATCAAACCGTTTGTGTAAGATTTCATGTTTTCGATGTTTCTCTCACTTGACATTTGGAATCATGGAATAAACAAAATGTAACGAATGAGGGGAAAAATGAGAGACACAACGAGACTTAAAAATTAAGCCATTTTATAATTTAATTGAAACACGGCCTTGAATTACGATCATTCATCTCGTTGGTGAGCATATTGGAATGGGTAGCTGAATTATTACACCCCTAAGCATCGTTACACCCACCTGTACAATTGTGAAATCAACCTTTTGGCTTAACCCAGGACATCCTTTGCAGAATAAGACCGTGTTGCCTGAACAGGTTGTTTTCCATCTCCTCGTGATATAAATGTTTCCTACGACTTGAAAGGATGCTTCCGTAGGGCAACGGTCAGCACACTGCACTTGCAATTCACAGGTCGCCCATTCAATTCCATCTGCCGACGAGGCAGATGGAACGCTGCAACACATATCTTGAATCCCCCCCCCCCGCCTCTGTCCACCCAACTGTATAAATTCGCAGACCACAGTTCGCCAATCGGCAGGTCGCATTTGGTGGGTATGCATGTGTCATGAACTTCTTTCGCACCGTACGTAGCCAACCACGCTGATCGGAGGTTGCAGGGGGGAAAATGTGTGGGTGCTCCCACCCTCGTTCAAGAAGTGTGGCCGGCGTGGAACAGGAGGCCAAACACCCTCTCTAGGGACGCGTTCAAGCCCACAAAACGTAAGGCCCTTCCAACCTGCTCGTGTAGAAGCAACGAAGTATGCCATGCAGTCGAGGATTCCTAGGTAACAGAAGCCGAACGCGCGAGTTTGGTAAAGCAGCAGCAGCAGCAACAAAAGTGATTCTTCGGGGTTGTATTACAAAGCATCCGTGTAGGCCTTGGATTGCCAATTACACAATCCCGCGCAATCCTAATGGAGCACTATTTAATATACTAATACTGCGAGCGTTGATTTGACTTCAAAGCGCCTGTCACGAGGAGGTTAATTTAATTTGCAAGCGTTTTAGATTTCTCCACGTGTCTCTTGCTATAGCCAGTCGTAATCACTTTTAATAGATAATTCAGTCACGTTAAAGGTTTCAGTGGCAGTATCATGTTAGGAAGCTTTCATAAGCATATACGTGCAAGTAATTGGAGGAAAGAAGTTATGAGACCAATGTTTAAAGAAAAATGCGATACCAACCTTGGGTCATTTGTTTAAATTGGAGGCTCATTTTAATGTACACGTGACGTACCGCGGGATACATATTACTATTAGTAACAGGTCATGGCTGTAGTGAAAATTAAATAAGTCGTTGCCGGGTGTAGCTGTAATGCAGAGCGATGAGTCTCGGGTTGGTGGATCACGACAGGGGCATGTGCACGAGCCTCCTTCCTGCAAGAGGGCAGCACAGCAAGTAGGTTGTAGGCCTCCTGTGCCTGCAGATGTTTAGTGTTAGCGCCCCCCCCCCCCCCCCCCGAAGCTCATGTGTTCAAGTGAGTAACACTGCACGGAATGGTTTCCTCTGACATGCTAAAACTGACCTAACATCCTCAGCTGGACTCTCCTCCGTAAGTCTCAAAATTAAGTGAATGTATCCTGGGTGGTGAGATGTTAACTCCCTCGTCTGGTATACAGGAGGTCGTGGGTTCGATCCCGACCTTGATGCCTGTTTATTTGGAGTTGGCATCGTATCCCTTCGTGGGCTTTTCTCTGACTTCCCCAGTTTTCCCCTCCACATTTAGAAATATGCGTTTGGAGTATTTGGCTTCTGTAAATTTCAACGTAATAAGTAATTTCGTTGAGCTATCATTTGTGGCCAGGTTGCTTCTGAAAAAGAGCTGTATAGCTCAGTGGGCTTTACCTGCTAATATGAAAATTGTATAGTTTAGTATTACAACAATATATACAAACACCTTGTGAAGGACCCAATGCAGAAGATTCCTGGCTTCAATCGTCCGTGAAGCTTATGTGCACAACCCCTAAACCGCATCTGCACACAAATCGTGGCAGCAGATGCGGATGTTTGATGCTCAAATGTAAAATTAAAAACTCTCCGGTCGGTGCGCGGCTGCGGTCACCCAGCACAGAACCATACAACACATAATTACTCAATGCCCAATTCACAAATATGAAGGAGGCATCATCACAGCGGCTACACTCCGCTATATGTGTAGGGGTGTTACGGAGGGGCTGTTATACAATGGTATCAGATGGGAAAGAAACACAGTGGGCGTGGCTATGTCGGTGCACGGGAAGGTGCTCCCAGCGACGTCCGCATCGGGCAGCCTGGGGGGCTGACTCGGAGCTGGGATCCCCCGGGGCCCCACCCCTCAGCGGGGGTTTTGGTATAAAAGGGGATGAGCCGGAGGGCTCGAGGAGAGATGTTAAGCTAAACTAGTGAAGACGGAAGATCATCATAGATAGAGCCCTGGACTCCCCTGGATCGCCCCCTTATCAGGGCCGCACAGGATCGAGCCAGTGGCGTGGTCCCGAGAGCCAGAGCCGGTGCTCTTGTCAGAGCTGGTCTGGGACTCCGGGTACCGTAAGCCCGACTTACCAGTGTCGGGCTAGCTAGCCTCCTCTAGCCTATTAGTGGAGGACCCAAAGGTAGGCTAGGTGTAGCTAGGGAGTGTATCCCCAGTTAGACGGGTGAGGGGGCCGATACCCCCTTCAGTGTTGTATGTCAGTGCCGTACTGTACCGACACGGAATAAATACGTGTGCCTCCAACCCCGGCGTCAAGGTCTCCTGGAACATTATTACATATGTGATGCAATTATCTGGCTCTACATCAGCCACACATTGTAATATGTTATTATTTGTTTTGAATCTGTTGGTATTCTAATATTTTGTTCTCATGACCTTTTAAGCACCAATTTAGCATATCAGTGTACATGGATATTTAACAGGAAATAATTTCACTTCGATAAAGTGTCACAATCAAGGGTCACTTCCGAAATTTATTCAAGTAAAGATCACCGAAAAATTCCTCGGCTGGAGTTCTCGCCACATCAGCCTGCCATCGGTTTTCTCATCACTGCGACTTTACAACCTATGATGCTGATAACGCTCACGCCGTCAGTCACGCAGGAAATAAATACTGTGATTAAATTGATGACTACAATCGTCTTGGTGGACAGGTTGGGGGAGGGGGGGGATTCAAGAAACTTGCACCGTTGTCTCTACTGCCGCGACGGGAAGATCGAATAGAATCGGCGACCTATGGATTGCAAGTCCCGCGATTCTGAGCGTCACGCCACGGCATCATCCCACGGTCCGTTGTGCAGAGGTGAAAGGGGCGAGTCGTGTGACGAGTACTGCATCTTGCGGAGCTGCCCGCACGCCTCGCGGTGCGGAGAGCGCCCCCGGTACGGGCCACGCTCGGCGCTCCCCTCTGAGCTCGATGATTAAGGAGATCTCTGTCCCCCTGGGATGAGCGTGGCCAAAGAAACCCGACCTGGTCCGGTGATGGACCGTAAGATGGAGCATATAACCATCCATATGCTGTTTGAGAGAACGGCATAAGCCAAGGCACCCACTTGACCCCCCCTTTCCTCTCCCCATTATATATATTTTTTTGGGTCTGATTGCGGCGTATTGATTTCACCATAAAAGACATGCCTGATGCCCACTGGAGGGGAGTGAGCAGATTATTCGAGTGAGCTCCGTATTGTGCTCGCGCTCATCTCCTCTGTGGCTTTATACGAGGGCAATCAACTGTGCCCGCGCTACCTCCAAGTTTAAGCTGTCGAGTTGGGATGAGGGGTGCCCGGCTCTTCTCCACTGCTACATTGGGTATCTGGCAGTCTAGAAAGCGTGGCGGTTTGGTTGGTGATCGATGCAGGAAGGCGTGACATTTTCAGAGGCTCGAATGCTTTAGTCACTCGCCGTTATTATTGTAATGTTAGCCACTCTGCGTTGTTATTATTGTAATGTTGGTAGTGAACATGCCTCGGTGGATGATCGCTGAGGATATGGAATGGTGGGATCAGACAGGAAGAGGAACGTATGGATTAGAGGTTGTAGACATATTGATTGTTAAGGAAAGTAAGTGAGCGGGACACGTTGCTTGAAAGGATGGTGGATTGTGGTCGAGACTAACAATGGAGTGGCGATTAAAGGATGAAACACGACCGAGAAAACGTAATACCACGATGAGATCAACTCGTGTGGAGAAAGGAGCTTAATGTATTATGGCATTGAAAAAGCCATGAGGAATGGTGCAGGGCAAAGTGCAGCTGTCGAAAATGTTTGACGATAGACTGCACGATGCAGGTTTCCCGTGCTTTATGCGCGTTACGTTTGTGCGATTTCACACATATATATGCGGCTAACCTATTTCTATCCAAAATTCGCGATGTGTGGTTTTAGTTCACTCGTATGCGACCATGCATTCAGACGTGGGACAGCACCGTTGTGTGTACTGTGTGCGCTAGTTGGCAGGCAGTTGTCTCTTCGTGCGGTTTCGCTTTGTGCGCCCTTGTCTTGAGCCGCATCTACCGCATACAGTGATGCTAACCTGGACATGAACCTCAAGGACATCGGCCAAAACTCCCACGCAGGACACTGAAAAATATTCTTACGAATCAAAATTATACCTTTCCTAATGAAATGTAAGAACAATGTTCAAAAGCGGAAGTATGTGTGTTGAACTTCCTTTGCACCACATGTAGCCAACCGTGCTCATCGGAGTTGGAGTATCTCTATGCTCAAGAGAGTATTTGGCAATTTTCCATCTGTGTCAATGGCCCTGAACCATTGATATTGCACAATGCTGTACTAAGTAGGCATGTAATGATTCGACCCTCCAGCAATTCCATGCGTTTGCATGATCCTGGGTCACGATTCCAGGTAATAATTCTAAACTAAACTAAATGTATTTGTTCCAGGTAAGGCCCACTGAGCTATATAGCTCTTTCCCAGAAGTGACCTGGTCACCATCGACAACTCAACGAAGGTGATTTATCACGCGGCAATTTCTCGCAGCCAAATACTCGAATTGCATGTTTCCAAATGTGGAGGGAAACCCCGTAGGACCCGGAGAAAAAATCCATGCGACCACGGGGAGAACATGCAAACTTCAAATATACAGGCGTCAGGCTCAAGACCCATGACGTCACGCATACCAGGCGAGGGAGTTAACATCTCACCCACTCGTACTCGTTATTCTCCACCGCGGCATCCATTCGTTATCGCGTCTCATTTGTATCGACCCCACTCGTTTTATATCTCATTCAGTTCCGTCTGTTCAGTTTTAGTTTGCTCCATTAGCCGAATTGTAACATTCACATAATTCACATGTCATATACATTTCATTGCAAATAATACATTCTCACGCGTACAATCTGACGCATGTATTATGAATATAAGAATATATTTTAATCGATACGTGCCTAGCGTCGGCATAACTGTATTTCTTTTTATCACAAGGACGCTGAAAATAAGTTTAATGTCGGCGTGTTTCGTAATGTATATTTTCCCCCATCAATCATAATAACTCACGTGCGTTTCATAATGTAGGGTTTTCATTCATCATAATGTGCGGTCCCTTTTGAAGTGGCTGAGTGCGTAAGTGGCCGCGGTAAGTTTGCCGCGTGGTGGTGGTGGGGGGGTGTTTGCTTTAAAAGTCATCACATACGTGGTGTGACTTCCTTCAGCGCTACTCGAGCCTCCGTGTGACTTCTGCCCGCTTCCCAAGGAGCGCGCTCTCTCACATCTGGAAATGATTGAACAACGGAGATTTGGGTAAGATATAACCCAGCATGAGTCATTGAACGCTCCCGACTCCTGGAGACAGATGCCAACGGAAAACAGGAGTCTTACTGTGGCCTTTTTTTAAGGTTGCAAAGTTTTTTTTTGTCCCCTTCCCACCTCCCCTCCCCTCCCCTCCACCCTTTTTCATTCCTGCAAAATTCCACCAGCGGCTCATTAAAATTCCTGTACTTGTGTGGTCGGGATTTTATGATTCCAGTGTGGTTAGCGGGTGAACTGTGCAGCTCCAACACTGTGTCGGATTTTAGAGCCTCCACTGTTTGCCGTTACATGCAACGGTTGGATGTGCGCCTTCTGCGTTCTGAAAGCGGAAACGCGTTGCTCATAATTTGATAACCGATTCTCCGCACCGCTGAGGCATTATTAAAACAAAAAAACCTTCGCCCACTTATGCAACATAATTATCTCATTGTGCAACAGTGAATTTCACATCACGACGATATCAGACATTTCAAAGGTCGGATGGTAGCAGAGATGACTGCATGAATGACGGGAAATGTTTAGCCGGAGAATTGAAATGCACATGGCTCGCTGCAGATGTACAGTAGTGTTCATTGAGCAGGGTAAAAAAAAAAATGGGACCAAAAAAACTCAATCTTTGACCGTTGCTTATTCAGTCTCTCTGTCTCCTTAGTCACATGTACTTGACTCACATCCTGTGTGACGATGATTTTGTCTACTCTCCAGAAATTCATGACATAGTTCACTTTGTTATCATTGTCATGTGATGTCAGCTGCTTTCTCATTCCTAACACTCGGGCGTGTTATTCAGAGACAGTAAGATATTTGTGATACATTGGGAGCAGGGGGGGGGGGGGCGAGTGGTGGTGCAGTTGTTAGCACAACTGAGCTGTGATGCTGGTAACCCAGCCAAGCCTACCATTGATAACGAAGTGATATCTGACGCCCTTCCTCGGCACCCACCCTTAATCAACTTGCGCTGACCAGTGTGGTGAAGTATGGTCAAAGAATCCCCACGACCAATAAGGAAGAGAGAGGCCTTCATCCGGTCGTGGAATATCAAAGGGATGTCAATGATTAATGATTATTTTAAAGGTTAGCTATACATTAACTGGTAATGCTAATGCCATTGTACTGTATATATGCATATGGCTGGGTGCCACGGTTCCTGAGTAATTGCCTCACGATTGGTTACCAGTTCAAAGTTTCGCTATGGATGGACTGAGCCCATGCTCACTCGAGGTTTTATGAAATCACTGCCATTCTGTGGTAGGCAGCAGTGATTGTATTATAGATAGACTGGCCCTTACCATAGAAATGTGGAGTTTGCATCGCTGTTTCGGGGCCTTCAACAGAGATTAGCAATGCTCCACAGAGGCGCACTGACTTGCGGTGTGTACACATTCGTACGCGTTCGTCATTATCATCAGCAGCTATGATATATCCAGTGTTTGATGAAAACCTCATTGAGCTGTCCCCATCTCTTTGTCTCGCGAAGCAACCACAGATCTAACTCACGTGCACGCGCTCATTCCATCACTCCATCACTGCCTAGACATCCACTCGGGTGCATTCTCTCCTTCGACTGCCTCTCAGTCGTTCGTCTCGACCACCAGCCATCATTCCTTCTAGTAATGCGTCCTGCGCAAGCCCACTTACTTTCTGTGCACAGTCCATACGATATCTCTAATTTGTGTATGTTCTCTGATCCATACGATCTTCTTTATGTCTGTCAGTGTAATTTCAAGCGTGTACCTAACTTTGTTTATTTACACGATTTTCAGGATTTGTCCCATCATCATTGTCAATACCCATGTTCCTTGAACTGTAATTAATACAAAATAGGTTAACATACACTGATTTAAAGCACTTGAATAATTTATTAGGATGATTAAAGTTGCATAAGGATGTTTACATTTAATATATTTGATCTGCGAGTGTTATTGTTCAATCTTAATTTCTTACACGCTTGGCAAATACCCGTGTATTGTTACCGCATAGGTTGTCGCAGTGTAGCTATGTGGGTTGTACCGCATGCCGCGTGACAGTTTCAATCCACATGCTGGAGTTCACGGAGAGGCTCTCAGCACATGGAGTGAAGCGTCAGACAGCGCGATGAACAAACAACAAGCGGCACAACCTAAACAGGCATCCGAAGAACTTGCGTAAAGTATTTATTCACTTGCCAACACCCTCCTAAGTACACGTGTATCACTGGCATATCTCCATGTGTTAGTCCTCCCTCTTAGCTCCCAGACCTCGGGCAATCTGCCTTGAGGAGTGCATAGTGGAGAGGATTTTGTGATGCAGATAGCGGAGCCGGGTTGGGCATGTTGAGGTGTGGACCACTCTGGTGGAATGCCACAATTAGTCATCACCAGAGTAGTCGGCTACTGCTGTGAGGAACATTCTGTAAGCATGGGTGGCTTTCAACGCATTCCCCCTCAGGAGATGTATATGCTCGTGTCGTGAGTGTGCTGGCCCTTTGTGTGTGTGTGTATGCGTGTGTGTGTTTTTATGTGTGGCGCCCCATTGTTCAAATCTTGCTCTTTGCTAACATCAGTGACGAATATCTTAGCCGGTCCTGAGCCTTCCCAAGTTTGACATAAATCAGCCCCTAGTGCGGTGTGTTAACTTCAGCACTTGGGAGACAAATGCGGTTAGGTATGGTTGCTGGTCACCACACCACCCCCTTGTGTGTCGTGTCGGCCTTAATATGTGCTAGCGAACAGCACTTACCCCAACAGCCTGTGTACACTATATGGGGGATCTTTGTGTTTGTGTGTGGGAAAATTCCACGTAACTATGACAGGACCAGTATAAAACTACTACTGTTGACATAATTACAATCTATAATTGTATTGAAAACAAATATATGCATTCATGTCTGCTCGAAGACATTTAATCCTGTTGCATTTTAAATGTTTTAACCTTGACGAGAGAGCTACGTCTTGTTGCTTTGATTGCTTAACCATATTTCTTTGGTAAACGGTCGGTAAAGGTGCAGTCCTGCAATTATTTTCACATGCCACTGCTAGCCGAAGGGCCTCCACTGAAGGGAGCCCTTTAGAGATCCCCTTATTAGAGGATATTTGGCCTACTCTTCCACGCTGGCCAGATGTATCTGCAGACGTGTGAGTACCCACACTTTAGCCTGCCACGCGTGACCTGCCCATTGACTAACTATTCATTATTTTGGTATTTTCCTTAAAATACAACTTTTCGCTACCCATTGTTCACATCCCGATCGGAATTTGACTCAGCTGATTCATTTTTAATCTCGATTTGAAGCTTTCGTGACTGCAAGAATCCATACTCTTTGGTTCTTTCGGAAAAGTCACGTAGGTAAAAAATTTAATAAAATAAATTACGACGTTTGCCTCAGCAGCAGACCATGCTTTTGCCACCTGATGACGGACGCTTGTGTTGCGCCCGAAACGTCGTGATTTATTTTATTTTATACCTACGTGACTTTACCGAAAGGACCAAAGAGTATGATTCAGTTTTACTCGGCAGGCATGGGAGACAATGCGCCACTGTCTTGACGGCTCCGTGTTCAAGCAAATTACGTCGAGAGAATGGTTAGCATGAAAGATAAATGGAGGAACAGAAAGCATTTTTTGTCAAAACCTAATTCCTTGCGAGGGAAAAAAAAAAATAACCCAGGCTGGTGATGGCTTGGGGTGTGTGCGCGGTGGAGGGAGTGGGGGCGCATATTCACCCTTCAGCATTCTCCGATTTAAAGTCCTCAGTGTCTCATCGAACAATTCCCACGGCGGGATATCTGCGAGGAATTTTTTGCCCGCCGGAATTTGGGGAAGGAGCCTTTCTGGCCTGTCGTTGTCAATGTCCTCTTCTGTTTCTCGCGCCTCCTTTTTTTTTGGGGGGGGGGGGAGCGGGGGGGGGGGTGGCCGCAGAGCGAGAGGGGGCGGGCACCGCTGTAAAGCATCGCCTGCGCCACACACACAGGCGCAAGAGGCAGGCAGGCAGGCGGGCGGCGTGGAGTGAAATCGGCGGCCGCTGCCGTTATAAATGACCACGGAAGCCCCCCTCCCCCCTCCCCCCCCTGACAATGGCCCTTTCTGTTCCGTGGAGCTGTGGGTAATTGGTGCAGATGAATTGGCAAGAAGTGGGGGGGGGGGGGGGTTCCGGCAGGGTCCTGCCTGGCTAGGATGGAGCACGACGGTGCCCCAATTCAAACGGGTTCATGTTGTCGTTGCTTGTCATCTCCCCCCCCCCCCCCCCAGTTACATCTTACGCCAAGTCGCCGTGCTTTGGTGTATTCTTGTTTGTTTTTGCTCGTCACTAGACGCCACATTGCGTTGGCATTGTTCGCATTCCAGTCGTTGTACTCTGCTGCCAGAGTGCGGCCACAATCAGTGGGGAGCATAGGCAGCGCATGTCCCGAGATGAGATAATGACCGGCGATGAAGAACTCACGGTGTAGTGGCAACTACAGCAGGGATTTGCACCCAGGAGGACACCCCACCGTGGATGATGAAATTGCAGGGCCATGAGAGGTGGTGATGGCTTGGGGAGGCTTTCGTCCAAGCAGTGAATGTACCCTGGCTGATGATGATAAGGATGATTTCCTTTGTTCGTAAAGGAAAGCCTCACTGAGTCTTAAGACTATTTTATAGGAGGGTCCCACCTGCTGTGTTTGACCATTGCCTCCATATTGAGGTTTTTTTTTGCACGTGGAAGGAAACACGGAGAATTCCATACAGATAGGTCGGTAACCTACTTGCTATACTGTCGCATAAACAATGAATGTATTTAATTCACACTTTTTTAAGCCATATTAAATTCCATGTGTTAATAGAACTATTAAAGTAAATGAATATTTTGCAGCCCTTTGCCGATCAGCTGCTGGATATGGATTGTTTGACCATACTCGACTACGCTCGTCGGTGTGGTTTGGTGAAGGCAATAGGGAGGGGGGGGGGGGGCAGTGGTGGGTGTAGGACCCGTTCATATATCACTGATATCAGCTGTGACCAGCAAGTGAACTCGCAGAGTTCATAGTGCGGCGTGCTAACCACTGCGCCACCGCCTCACTCTATCCCCAGCCGTACCCCTGTGCTGCTATGCATTGTTACGCTCGAACAAATGCAAGTGGTAGTTTTTCTGCAGGTTAATGCATTTCTTTTGAGTGCATTGTTCATATTTTAAACAAGCTATGCACCTGCACTAAAACTGCACTTTTTGTGATCCACAAGACATGACGAAATCAAACAAAGGCAATATTATTCTGCCCGTTGTGTAAAGGTCTGTCCATGGGATTTGTAATCCAGAGGTCACTGGTTCCATCTCCCGACGCAGCAGTTGAAACAACGGAAGCAGTTTATTAAAATCTCCCCCGCCTCTGTCCGACCAGCGGTTGAAATGGGTTCACCGCAGTTGGTCGATCGGCAGGTGGCGTGTGTTGGGGTAAAGTGTGCCTGACCAGAATGGAAGAGGAGGCCAAATACCGTCGATCTAGAAGGGCTCTCGAGAGCTCTCTCAAGTGGAGGCCCCTTCCACCAGCGGTGACGTGAGCTAACAATTGCACCTTTACCGACAAAGGCACGGACACACACATGCCTCTTCCATTTTCAGAAGCTTTTTAAAACAATCCTTGATGATAAGCCTGTGCTCTTGAAAAAAAAACCCGCGTCAAGAATGTGTGCCAAATTTTGGCATAAAAAAGATTTGTCTTTTGAACTCTGCATTGCAGGATTTTAGTGCATTCGGTCATGAGCTTTGATCCGCTCCTCACCGGGGGTCCTTGAGGGACGTGTGGAGTGGTCTTCTGAACGAAAACGCTCTTACATTCCAAGATTTAAGCTGGTTTTTGCACCAGGATTATAGAGATGTACGCATGTCAGGGGGTAATTGGCCAGATGTTTGAATGCGTTGATTGTCATTTGCTTCGAAATATTTCTCGAGCATTTTTCTAGGCTAGGTGGTAATTTACGCTTGTCGACATCATTATTCCTTGACAGGTGATTTTTTCTCGTCAATGGGTTGCTAGCGAATGGAGAATATTACTCCGTAACATGACCGCACCGTTTATAATAATTCACAGCCCTTTGTTAATTCACCGCTGGATGAACGTCTCCCAGTGATGTATATATGTATGCATGTTGAACTTCTTTTGCACCGAACGTAGCCAACCGTTCTAATCGGGGGTGCGGGGGGGTTGATGTGTCGATCACAAGGGGTTGTTTGATCAGACTTCAACAACACGTCGCTCAGCACGGGTTTGCGAATGGGTGCCCCAGGACCGGTTTAGCTGTCATTCGCCAGTCGTTTTTGTCACAATCGGTAATCGAACTCTGGTCACCAGGCTCATAACACGGTCTATTGCACGTGGTTATTTCATTTTTCGTTACCAAAAGTCGTGCTGCAATGCCACTCCGTATTCCAAATATGCTGATAACGGGTGAACAAAAAAGTTCGTCAACCTTGTTGTGTTCGGACACCTCGATATCCATAAACTCACACTATGAGACCTCCTTTACCAGTGGCAAAATATAGTAATAGGTTTTTACCCTTTCAACTGGTACAAAAACTGACACCTTTATACAAGGCATCATGTTTGCAATAACCACAACACAAGCAGTCAAAATGCAAACAAAAAGAAACAACTCTGATGATGATAATGATATGCACTGTCCTTGAAGTTGATTGGTTCACACCCGAGACAGCTTTTCTTAGAGCCTAGTCTCCATTGGTGTTGGACCAGATGACGCCAAAAGGCGTACACTGGTAAAGGAGGTCTCATAGTGTAAATGCTTACCCCGAGCTCTCAATACTCTGATAGTGCGCTGTACCAGTTGAAAGAGTAAAAACCTATCACTATCCCTCAACTCGGTTAACCTTGTGCAAGCCCATTCTGCAATGTACGGGCCACGTTCTCCTCTCATATATTATTTGTATTCAATGTCAATTTGTTTCACTTAAAAGTCACATTTTTGGAAAATATGTAGCTTTAAGAACTCCTTAAATACACGCTCCCCTGTCTGTTTTCTATCATGGGCGTGCCGACGAGTAACCCCCCCCCCACCCCACCCCTCAAGATGCATGATGTAGCAGCTACTTTAATTACACCCTGGAGATGTTTCCACTGCCTATTTCTGTTCATTCATTCAAAAACGGGTACAAAAATCACAAAGTACATTTTCGATGGGGGGGGGGGGGGAGGCCTGGAAAAGGTGGAAGAAAATCTTCCACATGGCGCGTGACCACTTTACCCCACACAGGCCGTGCCTGTGAGTACTTGGGTGGGTGGGGGGGATGGGCATGGTGTGGAAACCAGGGTTATGTCCCTTGGAAGCCCTTGGGGGCCAAGTTCAGTGAGCAATGGTTTTGCGGAGTCGTTGGCTCTGCTGAGATGCACCAACTGCCATCCCTCTGATCAAACGCGCGTTGGTCAGAGGCCTCTTGCGCTGATTGAGCGGCAGGCGTAATCACTTTCCGGCGTCCCAGACATTTCAATTTCGAGTTAATCGGGCGCTGCAGACGCTGATCAATGTCGGAATTGCAGCACAGTAATGATTTTTGTTACGTGCGAATCGGGACGTATATTGAAACGTCCATATCCGTGCATTTAACCGTGTATGCAAATGTATACTTTACCGAAAGAACCAAAGAGTATGGATTCCTGCAGTCACGAAAGCTTCAAATCAAGATCAAATGTATACAATTAAGCGAAGTTGAAGTGGAACGGAATTTTAAAGCAATTCAGGATGGAGGGAGCGGCAGATGTAATTTTGTCGAACCGTCATCGCGATTGTAATTTCGAGCTTGCTCGACTCTTTTTAATTATCTTTCAAGAGATGTATTTTTACACGGAGTTGCATGCAGATCCGCTGCAAGGCCATACTTGGCAATAATTTTTGCACTGGAACATTTTCTCAATCACGTTTTTTCCCCCCCAAGGTTAACCACACACTCGCTTTCTTACCGCATCGGGGCAAACCTTCCTTATGGCCAAGATTCCGAAAAAACAACACCCAGCGTTCTTTTTTCCACAGCTATGCAGCCCACGACACTCCGTGCAACGATCGCTCCACCGCTTCACCCAACTGTGTGATCATCGCGATTCAGCGACCGCAGCGAGCGAGCGACCGTGGCGGACGATTGTAGCGAGCGATCGTAGCGAGGGAGCGTGCAATTGCAAATGATCGGTCGGAGCAGTCGGGAACGTGACACGACGCGCACGAGCGCTGACACCGTGAGCGAAAAAACACGCGGACCTAGAGCGCACCGCACTCGTGACCGCCGCACTCCCACCACCTCCCCAACGCCTTTGCGCGCACGTAGCCAGAGGGAGAAAGGGAAAGTGGAGCTGTGCACCGACGTTACGTAATTTCTGCGTGTCCCCCGGTCAGTTTTTTTTACAGGCGTCATTATTGGAAGGAGCCCACCGCTCCGGGCACAAAGCCATCGCAACGTTGGAGTATTTCGTCTGGACATTTGCCAGCTGCCGCCGCCGCTGCTTGCAGAAGCAGCCTCCTGCCACGAGAGCACGAGGGCCGGAGCCTGCTCCTGGATTGCGCTCCTCTCGAGGAATTCCGGATTTCCAACCAATATTTGTGTTGCTCTGCAGCTGGCAGCCGTTATAATTTCCTGGATTATTTAACAGTGAAATACTACCTTGATGGCCTGCTGTTCAGGAACGGCTTGAGGTTTTTTGTTGTGTTTTTTTTGGCCAGTCATTTTTAAGGATTTTTTTTTTGCTTAAGTAAATAATAATCATAATAATTACACCTTTTTGTTAATCCACTGCTGGATGAAGACCTCTACACATCGTACGTCGGTCGTTTGATTATGCGCCGGTCAGTGCAGGTTAGGGAAAGGGGGACGCCCATGACTGCTTCGGTTATCACTCACCTCTGACGGGAGTCCAAACTGCGGTCAGCAGGTTCATAGCACAATACACGAACCGCCCGTGCCACCACGGAATCCTCTTCGGTATTTGTAGAGTGATGTGATCTGTGATGCAGCAGTTTTGAGGAATAGCTGGTGGATCATCCAGGCACAATTCTGTGCTTGAGACACATGCACACAAGGGGTCCTGCAAATTGCAGTACAGCAAGTGGTCTGCTTACCGATCAATGTTGAGTTTTTTATCGCGTGCGTCTGGTATATGCGGCTTTATTTCAAGCACGTAAGTGTTGACACCCTCTTTACTAAGGAATTGTCCAAGCATAAAAAAAAAAAACATCTTGGTGAGGTTGTATACATAACCAAAGATTTAAAAAAAATTGTGTTAGAGGAACATATATCATACGCTGGATACCTTGAAAAACAACTTTTCCATCTCAACGAGATGTTCAACCCCAAGGGATTTTCCATGGTGAAGTATTGGATTTTAGTTTTTGGTTAAATGCCATTATTTGTGTCATATTGCATAACATAATAATACCTGGTCTGGTTTTAAAAACAATTTCGCTTACACTGCAGGATATTATCGTAGTAAATGTAGTGAATTTGCAGGAAAACACTAACCCGTGGCACACATATTCACTGCAGTAATTGGTTTTCACAAAACCACCCATCTTCCCATGCAGTATTTGCTACCATGGTTGCAGTACTGTTCATTTTTTTTTCGGGAATCATTCGCTACCGTCGTTCCAATGCAATAATCCTTCACCACATGGAGCATTTCCCTCAGCTAATAAATCAGGTGAGATGTCCACTATCTTGATGCCACTTGACATCAGCTTTTCCCCATCGCCATGCATTAATGCCAAGCAGTTGTTCATTTGTCGACATTACGTCTCTAACTTACGGATGTTCACTGCTCCACATATTCCTCTTTCAGTAACAGGCATGCGCCTCTCCCGTACTCCTTTGTGCACTTCTCAGCATTTGCTCCATTCCCGATATCCAACGTCCATGCTGCTGATGCATGTCGACTGTTCAGAAGATAACAAGCGGGCTCGGGCAGGACACACCGCGAGAAGGGATGACGGGCGGTGGTCGTGACGAGAGAAACGATGCCACCCAAAGGGGAGACCACTCGTGGAGCAGATGTCCAGTGCGGATAGGGTGTCATAAACTCGGCTCGTCAACGCAGATGATGCGAGGTGGCTTGCTGCCTGACGAGACCGCGAGAGACAGCCACGCGCTCCTGGAAGCCTTCATCCAGCAGTGCGTAGATCATGGCGGATGACGCTTATTTATTTCAGATGCTGTGATGTTAAGCTCATTTTCCTCTCTCTCTCCACTGTCACGTGCAGTGCACTCCTCAGCATTCCGCAAGTCCATTTCTCTATCCCCTGCACAAGTGCCGAGCACTTTGGCCCGTCGCCTTGGTCAAGGGTTTTGTCGTCGTTCATCATCCCTCTCGTGTAATTATTGGGAATAAGGAAGCCCTCCCAATGGGTTCTGTGGCACTGAATAGTGAAGCTGTAAATTAAAGCCTCATTAATCACCACCGCATGCGCAGGAATGCCCCGATGCGTGCTCAGTGAAGGGGAAGAGGAATCGAGGGGTGCGCAAAGAGGAGAAGAAGAAGGGAAAAAAACATTATCTTTTTCTCACCACCATTTCTCTTGCTTCTGCTCAGCCCGATCTTCATGAATATATCGCAACTAACACGGTCGTGAATGTTGCCCTGGCAGCAACGGCGGCGGCCGTGCATGGGCAGCAGAAATATAAATATTTTTTTATAAATTACAATCACTTGTTAGTCTCCTTTCAGATGTGACTGCGTTTTAATGGGTGTCCCCGCCCCCGCCGCCACGCCACCCCACCCCCCTCCCGCCAACTCCCCGCTCCTGCTCGCGTTTTTCTGTGTGGCTTTCATTGTCGGCGGAGCGACGCATAAACTTCCCTTTAGTGTGCACACAGTGGGGGAGTGTGGCCTGGCGCGCGGCAAGAAAATGCGCGCAGAATGTCATGCAGGAATTTATTTGAGATGAAATAATTCACGCCCGTGAAAGGGTGGGTCGTGCGAGCGAGCGAGCGAGCACACGCACGCCGGAGAACTCGCGGTGAACACGAACTTCTCCCCTTGCGGTTCTGAAATGAGCCCACGTTTCAAAGGTTTGCCGATCGTCGTTTTAAATGCGGCACATCGGTTGCGAGGAATGACGGCGCTTGCTGCGGTGATCAAGATTTCCACGCAATGCGCTGAATTGCTCACTGGAGTTTATGAACGCGTTTCAAAAGAGGCTGATACTGCAGGCAACCATCGCGTCTGGTTTAAACGTCCTTAATTTAGGTTGATCTTTTTTTTACTACATCCCATATAATTTGTTTAACTTACATTTTTAAGACATACTGTACATGCATTGGCCACGTAGTTTCGTAGTTTGTTGGCTTTCCGAGGTGGTATTTTGGCACTTTTTACTCAAATATTTGGTCGTTCTTGGCATGAGGTTGCAAGGGTCACTCAAAATTTAATTCCACTTCTAGTTCTATAAAGCTTGAAAATGCGGCAAGTCAAGTGACTTGAATGAAATTTCCCCTGGTTTTAAAGACATTCCCCTCCTCCATGTACACGCTTGTCCCACAGCTCTTGCGAAACCTTAACTTTCAGAAGTATAACATTCACAAGGACAGATGTACAGCCATTTCAAGACATCCGCTTTCACACCATCATCATCATCATCCTCATCCGCTCATCATGTACGAATTAGCGGCGGTTTCCATGCCGTTCTGCTGCAATATCACGAACACTGATGCGGCCAATTGACATTGTCAAGCTTCTGGTGAATTAGAGCCTTCCAAAGCCGCCGTAACCTCTCTGCGGCACCTGGAGATTGAAACGGGTGGGGGGGGGGGATACAGATGTTAACATTAGCCGCGGAGTTGACACGGAGAGTCGCAACGAAGAGAGGACGCTATTGCAGTGGGGCATTGATGCGTCAGTCGGTGGATACACAGTACTGTTGTTGTGACTTGAGTTATCAGATTAGATGAGTTACGTGTATCCGTCTTCAGTCCTCGTCCTTGTAGTGGAGTATAAGGTTGTAAATACGTTGATAGTAAGAGTGGGGAAAGCCACATTATCGTGCGCCCTTGATTTTCTCGGTGTTGGATGACGATAACCGGGGCTCGAATGATGGATACAACACGAGCATCTCTACTGTCTACAGGGATGTTGTGAACCAATTTCATATAACATATACACCTCGATTCTTACGCATGTAATTCGCTGCGCACATCCATGGGCTTGAGAGACAAGTCATATTCGATGCATTCTTAGTGCCGCTGTAGCATTGCACACACCTTCCTTGGTGAGCTTGGATACAACATAAAGTAGCCAGCCCATAGCTTGTGAGTCAGTGACCTTCCTGATAGCTGGGTGGCAAGATCTGCGATGAGGTGCTCCATGAATTGAAAATAAGAGAATCGCCCAATATGACTGTGGTGATTCTAGATTTGAAGCTTTCGTGACTGCAAGGATTCATATTCGTAGGTTTTTTTCGGTAAAGTCACAAAGACGGAGGCTTGTGTTGCCTCCGAAACGTCGTGATTTTTTATTTTATTTTTATTTTACTTTTCTTAATTTTAATTTTTTACCTACGTGACTTTACCGACAAAACCTAAGAATATGACTGTGGTGGACCACAACAAACAGTGGAATACACCGCAAACTCACGTCCACCTCAAGTCTCTGGGACTCTGTGAGTCTATGGGTCTCTGTGTATGGGTCTCTGTGTGAGCTTATATCCACTGCGAGCATCGGTGTGTTTGTGCGAGGCTATGGGTCTCGTTGCGAATCCATGGGTCTCTGTGTGAGTCTGTGGGTCTCTTTGTGAGCTCATGTCCAATGCGAGCATTCTCCGAGTGCACGAGTGCGATCCACCCGTCCTCTAAAGCCACCAGTTGAATTTATAACTTGGACGTCGAATAATTAAATTTTCTATTCACTCAAAATCCATTCGAAAGAAGAAGCAAAGCTCGTCTCCTTTCCGTCATTCCACTCTCCTGGGCCACAATTTGATCGAGAGGAGGTAGCAGTTTTATCGTAAGATGTACGCACGAGATGCTCGTAAGGATGTTGGGGGCCGTTGATAAGCGGGGCTCTTACTGCCCGGGGTGGGAAACGTCCGCGTGTGTTTCGATGATTATCTCCTGCACGTCGAGGCGGCAGGCCCCATAATAAAAAAAACACACAAATGATAATGAGGTTCAAGTTCCAACGCGTGGAACTTGACAAATGCGCCATTCATCGAGAAAGAGCCCCGCATTGGGCAACGGCGACCTTTAAACGGCAATAAAGGACCTTTACTGTTACTTGTGGTAACGTTTTCGTGTTATTTATTTATCAAGTTGTAAAAGAAAGAGAAAAAAAACCATCAAAAGCTAATGTTTGTCTTCCGGTACAGTTATGGCTTCTTTTCTTTATCAGGTTGTTACTCTCTTCGCGCGTATTTTTTTTTACGATGAGTATCATTATTATTATCGCCGGCTTTGTAAATGCACAGGTGTTGTTTGCCACACGCCCCATTATCATAAACCACCACGCGCTCGCGGAGCTCACCGCACGCGCTGGACCGTCGGCAGAGCAATTGCGCAAGAGAATGAATGTGTCGTGTTTTTTTTTGTTAAAAAATGTCACGGTGATTGCGAAAGACCAACCGCAAACACACACACACACACTTGTGTAAAAGAATACCTGGGTTTCGATTGAACGGAACGGCGTAGGTTGATCGGATTGACAACACGGAGGAGGTCGGTGCACAAGTGCAAGGAAGGGGTGCACTTTTCACGTGGGGTTAGCGGATCACGCAAAGGTCATTTTATACGATGGGGCAGCGAGGGGGGGTGGGGTGCCTGTAGGGGGCAGTGCAGCAAGTAGGTTGGGTAACCTGCCTGTGCCAGTCTTCTTGAAGTGGTGTCAATCTGTAGTTTCTAGGAAGTTTTATCCAGGCACGTTTGTTTTTTTCAGCGCGGGCAAGTATGCATCCTGAGGCATTCGCTAAACACCCGAAGTATGAAAGTGATGAGTCTTGGGATCCCACTGAGGCTTGCCTGCAATAGACAAATGATCGTCCGTGTACATCACCTCGTCACCTTGTGCCGTCAGGTCGAGTACGACCTCTGGTGACATCGACGACCAGACTCCACCATCCACATCTGTTTCTCGCTGCCTCTCGAGGCTGGGTTAGCGTAAGGCCAGCGGTGTTCTTGATGTCGTCCATCCACCTCCTCCGAGGTCGACCTCTGCCCCTGCTACCCTCTCCATTCCCAAGAAAGACCGATTCCTCTAGGCCAGAGGTCCTCGTTACATGTCCAAATTATGTACATGCACATGCCCTTTGTCAAATCACTGCTGGATGAGGGCCTTCCCACACTCCTGTTGGGTCGTGACGGGAGCTAGGGGGGAGGGAAGGGTCAGATCAGGTGTCCGTGCATTACTCACATCAGCCATGGCTGGGAGTCGAATCCGGATTGCGTGGTATAATGGCATGCTGCGCTAACCACTCTGCCACCACTCCACCCATATCAGGCTCTTACCTGTTTTTTTTAATGAAGTGTCTGTAGAGAGCTTGAATTAATTCAGTTGCTTAGACTTAAAGCAATGTACAGTACATGGAAGTGTCAGAACACTTTACTCATAATGTTAACAAAGAAACTTTGCTGCTTAAGCATGAATCTTTCTGTCTCATGCTGGTGTAAATGTTTGCAATTTTGTTAAAATAGAAATAAGCGTTTTATTTTTGAATGTTTTATATGGTCTGGTCCCTTCCATTCCTTCCAATTATTCCTCTTTCCCTAGTACCTACATCACGACTCATGGAAGTTGATGCGTACATTTATATGTAAAATATCATGCTTTTAATCAATATATATAATGCCAGGAAAGCACAATTGGCAAATGGATCACAGACAAAAAAATGGGTGGCGCAGCCACTGATGCAAGGAATTTAAAGGTGAAAGGAAGTGTTTAAATTTGTTTTAAAGTCAGAAAATAAATATACCGCGACATGCTTTTCAGTATGCAAAGCGGAATTGAAGCATTGTAATGTAATGCGTACAGCTCCCGGATGTGTTTTCTGGGTGTACATGTGTCATTTGGCATGATGTCTGACAAAGAGCTAAATGAGGAAGCTTCCAGCAGCTCGAGTTAAACTTCAGGTGTCACAATTCAACAAGGGGTACACCCCAAATCTACGTCCAAGAGCTATACAGCACCATCGCGAATACCTACGCAGTGGTAATGTAATACTGTTTGACATACTAAAAACGAATTACATTGCGTATAATAGTGTAGTATTGCACCCTAGGCATATACATTAAAAAATACCTAACGACAGCCCGTTGTCAATCCACTGATTGTTGAAGGCTTCCCAACACCATAGGGGTTGTTTGACCATACTTTACCATACTGGTCACTGCAGTTTGCTGAAGGGGGGTGGCGGGGGGCAGGGAAGGGAAGGGACCAGTCCAGATATCACTCACTACTGATGTTAGCCATATACTGTGATGAAATGCAGATCACCGAGTTCATTGTGCAGTGCGCGAACCGCTGTGCCAGACCAATCCCCCCCCCTTATGAATATACGGGCGGTCCTCGCTTAACGTTGGGGTTGCGTTCCTGGGAAATGCAACTTTAAGCGAAACAACATGAGGCAAGGACTGCTGAAAGCCTTCATCAATCAGTACTGAAATACTGACCAGTGTGATGACGTATCTCTGCGCCTTCGATTAGCACTGTTGGCTACTTACGGTGCAAAAGATGTTCAACATGCATACAGCCTGTTCTCTGATACCGCGTGTTTTTATAACGAGAATTGGACATAATGCGATGAATGTATAAGGGAAAAACATTTGATGGCGTGGATGCAAATTGGATAGAACGCTAATTGGATATGAGCAGAACTACGTCGCGCGACTAGGAATAGGCAGTTGTACGGCCGCCTCGGCGTAGCATCACACATGGCGGGATGCTGCTGGATGCTACCCACGCACTTCAGCCTTTGTTTAGCCCGTGTGAGACTCTCACGTGTTATCGCGGACTGTGCTCCACCCAATATTATGCACTATTACAACGCGCTTTTTTTCCATAATGCGGCGTTCTTCAGAAATGCAACTACCGCGGTATAGGAGAACATACTGTACATACACACATATGGTTAAACAGCACCCAGGATCAATCTGGCGTGGGGAGTTGTTTATTCAGCAGTGGATTCACATAGTGCTTACATGATTACTTTTTAAGCCTTGTTTATACATATATATGTGTGTGTGTGTCAGTGATAGTTACCACTGCCTAAATGTCAGTGTGCTTGTGAATTCTCGCATGCACCACACACAGCGCACCCAACGTACTATCCAGCAACCATACCAGCCAGTAATCAATCATCATATTCTAATCAATCATCATCATCTTCATCGTATTCATCGTCTCATTACAGCCTGTGGGGCACCGAGGTCAACACACTACATCAAGCCCTGGCACTCACCCTTGAGCCATTTCATCTCAAGGTCACTCCCAGACAGCTATTTTCTTCAAATCCATCTAAAGAAAAAACCCTGGTTGACAAAGTTGTCTGCCCTGTTTCCTTTTTTTTCCACTCTGGATTTTGTGACTTTGAAGAGTGCGCTCTCGCATTCGGCATTGTGTAGACAATGTCAGCCTAAGCAAAAGCACAGCAGAATTGATTTTTCGTGGAGGTTGGAGCTTACGACGTGGTTCGTGGCCATTTGATGTTGCCCTCCGATGGAAGTCTTGATTAGTTTACATGTTTTACCAATGGTTAACTGAATGCATGTCAACCCCAAAGGGGTTAAAGACCTCGACTGAAAAAAAACCTTTGGGAACACCCAATAAACTCGGTCAGTGGTGCAGGAAACGGAGAGAGAAACCCCAGAAACTGAAAGCTAAGACACTGAGACACAACCATTTAACTGTCACGCAGGCAAGTGTGAGTCTGCATTTGAAGAAAATAGGAGAGCGGTTATTAAATAAGTTACTGAACTCCCCCATAGTGCATGAACTAATAATAACATTGGATAGCTTTTATTAGTTTGAGTTTCCCTACTCTTTTCTCATACAAAGGCTCGAAGGAGCACAAAACTGTTGGAGACGACCCTCTCATAAGACCTGGATCATCGGCGGGTGCCGGTGTGCTGCGATGAACAGGGCCGAGTGCGTCATTTTCAGTGAAGCGACGACAAACGTGAGAATCAATTCACAAAGCTGTGAGATGCTCAAAAGTGTGAAGACCCGCGTGTCTCCTGGGTAATCTTTGAGACTTCCCACGTATTCGAATACCGTCTTTCGCCAGTCACTGCGGTGTTGAAGACCACCGGTAATGGGTGCACGTGATCATATTCTGACTAGGTGATGCCGTAGCAGGACACTCAAATCAACCCATAATCCTTCCATGGTCCATTAAAGTAACCACTGCTTCATAGGAAGTCATCAATAGTGATTGTCCTGGAGAAAGACTGGCTCCCTGGCCATGAAAATGTGGAATTTTTACCACTGACGAAGGGTCATGAACGGAGATAAGTACCGCTAAATATGCACAGCAATGAATTCACAAACATTTTAGCAATTACATTTATCAAAATTAAAGCCGTGGGTGAAGCAGTGAGGCGGTGGTTTGTGCCTTGCGCTATGAATACGGTGACCCGCGTTTGTTTTCCAGCCAAAGTTAACATCATCATTGGACCTCCTTTGCCAGTACCGTTTGAGACTAGGCTCGAAAGAAAGCTGTCTCTGGTGTGGACCAATCAGTTTCAAAGACAATGCTCATGCTATCAGAGCATGTTTTTTGTTTGCATTCTGACCACAAGTATTGTGGTTAATGCACACATGAGACTGGGTCTCCAACATTACTACTACACTTGTAAAAGGTTTCAGTTTGGTGTTTTAACACCTTAACACCTGTTTTGTTGCCAAAAAAGGGGAAAACCTATTCTCAAAGTTAACATCAGTGGCGAGTCATATCTTAGTCCTCCCCACTTCACCAACCCCCACTAGATCAGTGTAGTGAAGCATGTTTAACAACCTCCTTGACCGACAAGATATAGGGGAAGCCTTCATCCAGCAATCCATTGACAATGACAACTCTAAATAATTATGAAGTCATTGCGATCACAGTGTCGCCATGAGTATTCAACGATGGTAAATTGTGCTCTAAATGTACCATCCATCCGTGTCTGCTTGGCAGGGGATCATTATTATTACGCTTGTATCCCCAAGAAATCCTCACTTTGAGTCTCATGACTCTCTACTAGGAGGGTCCTGACAAGTTTTCGCAGCAGGGGGCGATAATTTACGTGTATATTCCAACTGAGTAATTTGCGGGTCATTTAATCAAATTTGGGCAATGGCTTCGGCACTCAATGGCCTACTCTTGCGAATGACGTCATGGGATCTTTAACATCCATTATGAATCCAATGCATATGCTTACGGTTAATACACCTGCCGTATTAACCAGGGCGGCTGCTGGATTCGAACCGTGAACCTTTGTCGTAATAATAAGCGGTGAACGCCCTACCGTCAGGACAACCCCATCAAGACCAACCAACACTGGCACCACAGCTATCATCATTATCATCATCAGCAGCAGCAACATTTTCATCATCCATTGAGGAGCCCAGATGGCTTATCTTGGTGCCAGATGGCTCAAGGGTCAGAGCACTGCGCTGGCACCACGAGCATCCTACACCCATGATTAAAATTGATTTTCAAGGGTAGCGAGTTGATGGTTATCAGCCTGTTCACCAACGACAACATACAAAACCCATGGTATTTAAGTTGTTTTTACACGTAAGTTTGTTAAATTCCAGCTCTGATTGACATTTGATGAAAAATATTCATAGGATATTAAAATGTGTGCATCTGAAGTGGCTAAAGAGGCCTGTTGCAGTGACCTATACTGTCACAGGATGATGCACTACTAGCTGAAGAGGTCTGAATGTCAATGTATGTATCTCGTGACATGATGCCTACAGCACAAGGTCATTATTATTATGAATAAAAATACAATTTAGGTTCAGCGTTTTATCAGGATTGTTTTTTGTCCATACATGGACGAGGCCTGGAATGTCTGTACTGATAGGGCGACCTTACAAAACATGCAATGTTTATGTTACATTTTGGATTGAAAGAAAAATTTATACAAACATCATAAATAATGATTGAAAGTGTTTAGACCTTCATTGAATTAAGAACAAATGTATTTTCTGGTTTAATGCGATTATAATGTTAACATGATTAAAATTGTTTCTTTGATAAAGTTAAAGCTTGTTCTATGTCATTCTATTATTGAGAAATTGCTGAACAAACTGTATAACGTCATTACGTTATACATTAAACAACATTTTAAAATCATATATGTATATAACAGACATAAGGTGGAGCGGTGATATCTGAACCAGCCCTATGCCTGCTTCCTTCACCAACCCACACTGACCAGTACGGTGAAGTAGGGACAAACTACACCCACGGCTGACAGGCCATTGGGGAAAACTTCACTCAGCAATAAACCTAGGCCTGTACGTTATTATCATTATTTAGTGAACAAAGTAATGGCTAAATCAAATTTAGAGTGGTATTTAACAAATGTCGACAATTTTCACGATTTGAAAAAAAACAAAGAATGCGTCGTTTTCGGCTCAATTAATTATATAGGAATGACAATGGGTGGTGGAAGCACCCATTGTTAAGGAGGCGGTTTTGGGGGTGGGGGGGGCGACAACAAAGGAAATAAATGTTGTTGAGTTTCAGGTTCAAAGCTAACAAAACAGCGCGGGGCTCAGAGCGTGACACGGAGCAATGTTCGGCAAACGGCCCTGCTGGCCACCAATGGAATGTGTGCGTTATTGCAGCCCTCCCAAGCGAAAGGCGATGGGAGGGGAGGCGTGGCACATGGTCTGGCACACACATTGTCACTGTTAAAGCCTCGCGGAGAGATCCGATTTCTGCAATAATCCACGCCATTCCACACTCTGGAATAATACATCGTGGAAATCATATTTTTGGGGTCTTTCGGTAAGGTCACGTAGAGAAAATTTTCGTAGTTTTACAGAAAACTACGACACAAGTAATCGTCATTTTTTTTCCTGATGACGATTGCTTGTGTTGCGATCGAAACGTCGTAGTTTTTTGTAAATTTGTTTTGTTCTACGTGACTTTGCCGAAAGACCCAAAGAATATGAATTCCTGCAGTCACGAAAGCTTTAAGTCAACATTCATCGTGGAAATTACAAGCGGCAACTTAGGGGTCGTACAAGCACCTGGGGGGGGGGAGGGGTCAGACATTTGTGACGATGTGTGACGAGGGGGGGGGGGGGTGAGAAATGTGACGTCACATCAAAATGCGCAACTTTAAATAAATATAGACAACACGTTCTACTTAATTAAATAGACTTTTTAATAAATGTTTTCTTCTACAGCATCAGGGTGCAGCGCCACATTAAATACACACTACAATGACAATAGTTTAAAGCGATTTGAAGCATGTTTATTTTGGGGGGCAGAGCTTTGTGATGTCATATTTGAGGGGGGGTCTGACTTTTTGTGACGTTGTGTGACGAAAGGGGGGGGGTAAAAAATCGTCCAAAATCGCGTGACGTCATTTATGGACGGCCCCTTATTGAGCGACGTGTATTCTTGTTACGTGCACACTGATTGTGGTGCTCATATCTCCAGTCAGTCGTAGAAATTCCACATTTCTTTGACAACAATGCTTGACTCAGGGAGGAGGACGCCCCTGCCATGCATAGTCCCATGGGATGTTGGCTACCAACAACAAGGCAACTCCTATGACTAATTGGGAATGGGACGCAAGCGTAGGATTGATCACCCTGTCGCTGGCCGCCTTTGGGGAGGGTGTATAGTATGAAAGGCCGAAACACCCTAGGAACCAAAGGGTCACTACTGACGATGTGCTCCCCAAATTTCACCAGGCTCACTGTTCATGAACTCTTGGAAGTGCTTGCACAAAGGATAGTAACATCTCATCCTGTGTTCTTTGGAATCTGACAGTAATGATTTCGATTGAAATCTCACTATTTACTCGAATGTCTAATGATTCTTCCCCCCCCCCCCCCCCCACAGTACATCAATGGATTGTGACTGTGATCTTGTTTGCCTCGTATGTTTACTATGTCATGTGTACTGTTTCTCAATGTGTTGTTTGCTCTGTTAGCCCAAATGCATAAATCGTCAAAAAAACATATCTTCTTTCACCCATAATTCGATGCATGTAATATGAATTTCAAGTATAGACTCGAAGGTTATTGGCTAATCCATGCAATATTATACACCTACTGTTGACTACCTACAACATGGTAATTCATATATGATCAAATACCAGGTGAATGGTGGCTTACCTCTAACCGGGATTTGAACGTTGCAACCTTCCAGAGACACTTGGCCACGTCTAGTGTCTATTGTCTTCTGACATGATCACTCCACTGCTGAATGAAGCTCTCTGGATACTGTCCCAGATGTTTGAAGTTATTCGACCATACGTCACACTCGTCAGAGCGGGTATGGTGCAGAAGAAGAGGGGTCCACGGTGGCTAGGAGATGTTAACTCCCTCGCCTGGTATGCAGGAGGTTGTAGGTTCCATCCCAAACCTGACTCCTGTATATTTAGAGTTTGCATGTTCTCCCCGTTGGTCGCGTGGATTTTTCTCCGGGTCTTCCCCTCCGCATTTAGAAACATGGATTTCGAGTATTTGGCTGCGATAAATTTCCACATGATAAGTGGCTTATCACGTGGAAATAGTTGAGCTATTATTTGTGGCCAGGACGCTTCTTAGAAAGAGCTATATAGCTCAGTGGGCCTTACCTGGTAAAACAAAACAAAAATTGTTTCGTTTTAGGATGCCCACAAGCATTCAAAATTTCACTCGTCAGTCACAGTTGCTGGAGATTCAATTAAATCCTCAGCTAACTGTGACTCAATTAAAATTGGCGTGTCCATAATGCCGAATTTTAGTCACGTGCCACTGCGTCACTGCTCCCCTCTCTCCCCCAAACAAAAATAACAACAACAACAATATTCAGGCGTTATAATTTGTCGAACAAGAATACGCAATGAGAAAACTTCCCACCGGGCCACTGGTTGTTGCCCATACCGGTGCTGCCCCGTGGGTCAGGGAGGGGTAATTGGTCTCATTGTGGGCTCGCGTGTTCTCTTGTGTTCCTGCACAATATCCATTCATGTTGTAGGCCCGGGCTTTAACGTGCGCTCGTAATACGCTGAAAGCCCTCCGCTGCCATTGTCCTTTGCACGTCAAATAATTTTCTTGCTTGTGGATTATTGCAATTGCTTGCTATTTGCGGGTTACCTGAATGGAAATAGAAGATTGGCAAAGAAAAAAACACATATATATTACACAGTGCGCTTAAAGTCGGTTGTCCTGTAGAAAAACAATCTGTCGAGATTTATCGTTAATAAATTACATTGCCGGAGTTTTCTGCCAAAATGTAATCATCAGTCCCATTTTCATTATCATCATTATTTCATCGTGAACTTGTAATCATCTTATTTCCATCATCGCCTTGTCAACATTCATGTCATCATGATTATCAGTCCAATCATCGTCATCGTCACCATCGTCATCACCCTCCCAGGCTTGCCCATGCGTTGATCGGAGTCGTTCGCCAGGAGGGGACATGCGGGTATCTTGTAACCCCCCCCCTCCACCGTCCCTCCACTCCCCCCAACACGAACTTCCCATGCATCTACAGACACACCGCTGCCCAATGGCACATACCTATATGTTGTATGACTTTGACGAGGCCTCACGAGCCAGGCAATTGTAAGTGGTGGATCAGTTTATGAGTGCTGGTGCCGGGTAAGCCAAATTATTCTGTAATCGTAATTTCAGTGTCATTCACATACATTTCATATCACGCGCTTTAAAATAACCTCTCATTCCTTGAAATTTGTGGAGGTCTAGGAGGAATCATCCGGACAAATATACACACAGACGAGCTGCTGATGTAAAATACATGCACTTAAAATGTTTACTTTTTGTAAGTCTACGTTTGTTCTTAATTATTATCTCTGGTGGCTCCTGCATAAACCATACACACTTGGGGTAGTTGACCTTTTCTGTAGCAGCAATAGATTGTACATCCCTTTGCCAATCCACTGCTGGATGAAGGCCTCCCCATGCCGTGTAGGTAATTGCAGTTGTTTGACCGTACTTCACCGTGCTGGTCAGTGCCGGGTTGGTGAAGATGAGCCGTACGGCACACGAGCCAGACAGCGCACTTATAAGGTTGCACTCATGACACACGAAGCCCTTGCCACAAATGAACCACAACACCTCGCTGATCTCGTCAAGGAGCATGAACCTTCACGCAAACTCCGGTCATCCTCGCAGCGGCGGCTTTTGGCTCGGCCATCGAACAAGGACGGTCGCTGCGTTGCGCACTTTCAGATGCGCTCCTGCAGCCATCTGGAACACTTTATCTTCCGATATTCGGAAGACACTGGGAGCTATGCACTTTTGGATATAGATTGAAAACTTTTTCTCTTATCACCGCTTTTTGTGTTTGGTTGTCTTGTCCTTCCCCTGCGCCTCCAGTTAACGCAGTTGGCTACGTACGGTGCGAAAGAAGATCCATATTCGTGCATAGAAGCGCAATAGAATACAGTATCGGAATTAACCACGTGTCAGTTATGCATACTGCTGTTATCCAATAACTAATCGGGTAATTAAACTGGATTAAAATCACAAGTATTTTTGCACTGGGCGGATGTGCGTTTTGTAATCAAATGGAAGGCAGTGATGGTTTACAGGTTGGCTTTTTACTTAGTGGCTTTAAAATTGGAACTTATACCGCTCATTTGGTAAATCGGGGCTCAGAGATTTTTTTTTTGTTTGTGCAAAAGTTGTTCTTCGTACTTTTCGATTTTATGATTGACGTTTCGCAACAAAACCGGGAGCCCTACCGATGAATACACCAGATAAGAGTCCAACTGCATTTTTAAGGCGTGCGAAATTGCGCCCACAAGGAATGTCAGGTGGTCTGATAATATTTAATCAGCATAAGTTGACAGAACTGCGGTTCGAGACACCAATAAATATTGTGCTGTGAGTGGCCTCAATGTAGCACGTATAATGGCATTAAGATAAGCATTATGAATGGGTGTAAATGAATGAACATTCTCAGCCATTTGTAAATAAAAGGTTGAATTCATTCATTAACTGGGACTGCTGGCTTGGGGCAGATTTATGAACTGTTCAAGTATATTTGGTAAGTGTTAAAATTACTATTGGTTTGACTTCTAGTTATGACTCAGCCCATTACCCCTTAGAGGTCATAAAATAAATTCCAATACCTAGAAAGTCAACAGTGGTTGTCCTTTGGATACCCCCCTCCCCCTACCATAGGAATGTAGAATTTACTACAATGTGGTCAGAGCGTCCAATGAATACCGCTAATTGCCTGTTTTGAGAAAGAAGATTTTTTTTTTACTTTGACTTGTCAATGAACAGATCAATATAAATTCGTGATATAATTCCTATGTCAGAAAAAGGCAAATCATTACTTCGAACATTGACAGGCACTTATCCGTTTTTGTAAAACGTCTCCTAAAAGAAAATGTATTCAACTACGGTGAGCACCGCATTTTGTTGAATGCACTAATTCATGAAATAAGTCCACGAACTTTTGGGGATGCACTAACGGCATTTGATGAAACTGATATAATGTGGCTTGCTATCTTCCACGTGTTCGCCCAAGCTTTGGAAAATACTTGGAAAATGTACACCACACAACCTTCTTGTGAAACAGCCTGACCAGCTTGCGTGAGTTGAGTAATGTTTAAGAGGCGCAGGGTCTGGCTATCATTCCCTGAAACTATCTTGCAGCAGAGTTCTTGCATTTCTGCTCATAATATGAGCATTTAATTATGCTCAAATATTTTTATTATGTGGAATCTTCTTTAGCCAATTTGTCAATTAGTGTATTAACGTATAACACGATCGGTTTGAAAAGAATGTTGAATACAGTGCCTATTGTGTTTTGTATGTGCAATTGGCACATTATGAATCTTACAGCCGGTCACACGCAACTAGGTTTGGAGCGTGTCTTGAATTTGTAAACGCAAGGAAATGAGAATGATGATAGCATGAATTCAAATATTGATCTAATTGCGTACTTATTCAAGAATGTGCATTTTTTACGATATAATTTCACAAAATAATCAATCTTGCTAACTGGAACGCACAAGAGCCAATCACTGGATGTTTTACCCTTCGCAGCACATACTCCCGAACGCTCTTTGGACAAACTACCAACAGGTGTTCCGCAAAAAAAAAACCCGTTAGTGTTGTTATTATTATTATCATCATTAAAATAATAATCGTTTGTAAGATGGCCTCAACCTAATTTAGCCTTCATGCCTGCAAGTCGCACTGATTGATGCGAGTACGCACAACCTCAAGAGTAATTATCTTCTCCTATTTTCCCTCCCAGCCCCCCCCCCCCCTCGCTCCACAAAAATATAAACAATTATGTCCTTTGTTCTCCCCCCCCCCCCTCCTCGTTTAAAAATGATGATGATTCGACTTGCAGCTGTGCGTAACGGCGCACAATGAAAGCCGGGGTGGGTTACCACCTCTTGCTAGAGTGGCGGGGGGGGGGGGGGGCAGCGTGACAAGGTATGTCACGTGTCGAGCGGCATGAAAACTTAATTCACAGCGCGACGCATATCGAGAACCTCTCTTCGCCTAGCGCCAGCCCACGCGCGCAATACGCGTGCGGACCCCGGCCATCCATGGGGATGGGCCACAGCCAGCCAAAAACCTGCGTTAGGTTAGTGCTCTCGCTTTGAACCGACTGACCTTTGCCCTCGGCTATTTGTCAAGCGGCTCATGGGAAACTTTGTGTTCTCTCCTGATGCCTTCAGGAGGGCCAAAGTGCACCCCGTGTGTTCGGCCAGCAAATGGCATCCAACGCCGGGCTTAGGTTACCACGAGCTATTTGGAAGACAAACTGAAAGGGCCCGCCTTTCCCCCCCCAAAAAAAAATTTTGCCGTGTAATTATCGTTAAAGAAGCACAATGAACTATGCAGCGCAGCGTAATGGCACTTGGTGGTTGCACATAGAGCCCTTTTCGGTAAGTGAAAGGAGCTTGTACAGCAAGTAGGTTGATAACTTGTCTTTGTAGATTTCGGGAGTGTTTATGCCGTCAATAAGTATGCTATTTTCTCCAGATATTCTGGCTTCCTGTCACTATCAGAAATATTTCTTAAAGCCTTTATGCAATTGTGCTGAGTATGACGCACCTGAAAATGAGTGGTTATACTCGGCTGATGGCTTACTGAGTAAAACATATGCATGATAAATTATAATTATAGCTATACACTTAAAAAAAAAGTTTTTTCATAATTAGCCATAATTAGTATTTAAATATAGCACTGTTATAATTTGTGTTCATTTTTGCTTCTGATAATCACCAAAATGTTGCAATACAGCAGTTGGTTTGACCGCAGAAATGATTAAGGGTGCAAAGGAATTTTATTTAGTCAGTCGGCAGGGCACGTAAACGCTGATCAGCACGGACTTGGTTCCCATCACAATTTAAATCTTCTTTGTCAATTTACAATAATCCATTGCAGAGAGCAGCAGTGCCACTTCGTGTGTGTGTGTGGGCAGTCACGCTTGTTGTACCCCTACCACTCCACGGGACCTCATCGAGGGCACAATGCGATAAAAAAGTGTTTTTTTTCTTCCATTAACGTAAAAAAGATTGAGCTGAATGTGAGGCATGTTGCGAGCCCCATTACATCAGTGAGTGCCAAGACAGCCGAGTGTTGGCAGGTGAAACCCTTAAAGAAGACGGTCATCTTCAGCCTCTGGCTAAAGCAGCGTTGCAAAGTCACTGGGGATAAATGCTGTGAAGATTCACTGACTTTGTGGAATTTGTCGTGTGGGCGAAATGTCCCAATGAACCGTGTTAGTTTTCCCTATTTCATATCCTTTTGGGCAACGCTTACAACTACTTATAAAAATGTCCTTTACCCAGAAAATGCTCACTCCTTTTTTTTTCAGAGAGCCTTTTGTATTGCAATACATGCGTTGTAAATAATGATTAAATTAATGCATTTCCTTATATAATGAGGGGGGGGGGGGTAACAATCAAACCTCCACACAGATCGATTTAAGAATTTATGTTCTTCTAGTCACCTCAGAGCCCAAGCTTATAACACTTGATATTCTGACGCCAGTTGCCCATTCATGTAATAACCAGGCTCAAGGTCTGCTTAGCTTCCCATATTAAACAAATGTTGATGCATTCATGGTGAATTGGCCATTGGCATCCACTGACCTGAAACGAAGAGCAGGCCTTACAGCCATTCATAAACATACATCTGGTTTATGAACAACAACTTGCATTTGGAAGTAGAAAGCATATACTGTTCGGAAAATAGCGTTCATAAATGTTGTTTGAACAGTCAAAGCAGAGTTCGAGTTTTCACATGGGACTACTATTAGTAGAGAACATGAGTCATCGCTAAAGGGCCTTGAGTTCAAATCCCCTTGAGGGTGTGACTCAACCCATAATCTATCCGTGGTCAATAAAGTTACTACCACTTTGTGTGCAGTCAACATAGGTCATTTTGTGGAAAGCGTGGTCACTGCCATGGAAATGTGGAATTTCCACCATTGGCTCAGTGCTGCATCAATGCTCATTTGAGCTTGGCAACCGATTACCATAATAGCAAGTGAGGGGAAAAGTAAAGGTGCAACCCTGCAATTGCCTGCTCACACCGCTGCTGGCAGAAAGGCCCCCAGCATGAAAGACTTCAGAGAAGCCCTCTTGATGGTATTTGGTCTGTTCTTTCAAGTTGGCCAGATTCAAGATATTTTGGAAGAGGTGGGAGTACACACACTTTACCCAACCACACGCAACATTGCCGGTCGAATAACTGTGATCTGCTGCGGTGCACCCATTTATACTGCTGTGTGGACAAAGGTGGGGCGATGGGGGGGGGGGGAGGTTAAGAAACTTACACCATCGTATCAACAATATTTGAACAACATTCAGCCGTAAAAATGTATGGCTTGAAATGATAAACGTCGCAATTTCAAATATCGGTCAGGGGTTGACTCAGCCCATCATTCCTCCTGGGTAGATCAAATGAGAAGCATCTCGCAGGAAGTTAACAGAGCTCACCCGATGGCATTTGTCATCGCCATGGGAACGTGGAGAGCTTTTTTTTTTCAGAATGAAAATCTTTAATTTATCCTGGAGAAATTCGATGAGCTATGAAGCTCTTTTTCACAGATGCTCAAAAAGTAACAACGATTAACGGTACACAAAAAACGATAGGAGTGCGAAGTACAGGCAGGTAAGCAGCAACTCACAAAATATAAATGCATAAAATGTCATGAGGACGCCAATACCCAAGCTTGGGCAAGGCAACAAAACAAGAGTCAAAACAGTCCCACACCACACCAAGACAACACGCAGTCCTTCAATTTTTTTTATACCACAGGCTCATTCGCTGCCAGCAGAGATAAATACCTCCCACCACATGTGTGAGAACGGGACACGCACACGCTGAGCCCATTCTAATGTGAGCATTGCCAAGGTGGCCACACGGCTCAGAGGTCAGACCGCTGAGTTGGCTGATGCTGAGACCCTGGCTTCGAATCAAAGCAGCCGCCTGTGATTAAGTCGTGTTCTCGAGTGTGGTGAATTGATGGTCGCAGCTCGGTTACCAAAGACTGCAAATATATGTCATTGCATGTGATTGTGCAATTTAGATACATTCCAGACATGACAATAAAAAAAATATTTATCAACTTAAAGCTTTCGTGACTGCAGGGATTCATCTTCTTGGTTCTTTCGGTAAAGTCACGTAGAAGGGAAATAATAAAATAATAAAAATCAAACATAATAAAATAATTCTCACGACGTTTCGGCCACAGACAGACCTGTTCTTCACCTGAGGACGGCTGCTTGCGTGGTGGCCGAAACGTCGTGATAATTATTTTATTATGTTTATTTTTATTATTTCATTATTTCCCTTCTACGTGACTTCACCGAAAGAACCAAGTACCAAGAAGATATATTTATCAGTTTAATGATCACGTGACGAACATTACTTCCTCTGGCAGAGCGGGTGGGAAAGTGCTGCCCCCCTAACTGTGCGCTCCATAGGTCACTTGAAGAGACCTCAGAGATAGCCCTGTGGGTATACGCTTCCATGGGCCGTTCTCAAACATAAATGCTTGTATTGCTCTTGGACAGTTTCGATCGTATTCTTTGTCTCGTGCCATGACACCAATAGCACAATCGGGATAAAATTGGGGAATATAATACATTTTTCTTTTCATTAAACGAGCATTGCTAAATCGTTCAAATCAAATCTTGTCCCACATGGAAACCTGCTAAGGCGGATGTTTCTGCACCGCGCCCGGCATTTTGCTGATGAGAGTTGAACGGGGACGTGCAGCTTCTGCATGAGTGAGTGAGCGAGCCACGGCCGGGTGAACGGACAAACACAATGCTTCCTGCCACCCGATTGTCAGGAATGCCCAGTCCTGGGATTAACTATGCACCAACAGGGACAGCACCATCAAAATACGTTACCCTCCCTGGGCATGCTGGCCCACCGAGGCAACAGAGCAATAAATGCGTGCTTAGTTTTCGCGATGCGTCGCTTGTTCAGATTTGAGTAAACATTTCATCTCAATTGCCCACGTTTTAAAAATCTGCTTGAGAGTTTTTGGTAGGTTGTGATGCAACAACGAAAGCTCAACAAGTGGGAAATAACACTGCCCTGAAGAGGAAAGTGATGAGAAGCAGGGCCATTACCCCCAAACTATTTCAATTGCATGTATTCTCATGAGGGCGGTGTTCTCGGCGACTGTCATGAGTTGGTCCTCCGCTGCCAACATGGTATCGCAAATTACGAGGAAATGAGGCCGTACGTGCCAAAGCTGTGCAACACGTGTTTATTGCGGCTTCAAGCTTGACGTGTTCATCGCGTGTTGGCCGTGTTAGAGCTCAACGCAAAGTAGACAAAGAGCTAAAGTTGAGGCATGCACACGTGGTATTTATGACAACCGGTTATTTATTTACCAATCAAAGCCTCGTGGAGTCCAAGGATGTTCAGACAATTCATTTTTAAATATCTTTGTGGGAGTGAGACCCTGGATTAAAAAAAAACCCAAACACTTGAGGATTGAGAACTTTAGATTAGATAGTTACCTATCTGCTATACGACTACAGGGCATGTATTTGTCTTCCACATCAAGCTGACCATATGGGCTGGAAGAAGGGCCAACACACTTCCCCCCCCCCCCCCCCAAAGTTGACTAACAATTATTTGTCCTGTGCAGCAACCATTTATGCCATATGAATGATATGAATGTACAATTTCCACCATTGTCTCAGGGCCACAAGCAAAGATGTCCACTTGAGCAAGGCAATTCTACTTTACTACTGCGTGGAGTTTCGCGGCTGTGCTCTTGCACCCCTCTCCAAAGAATGTTCAGCTTCTACCGCGTGTTGCACGGCACGATGTCTGACGTTTTGCTCCACGTGCCGGGATCTTCAGAAACCAAAGACACCTGACGTGTCAGCATGACGTCGGGACTTATCGTTGCACGACTTGGAAGCCTTTTCGAGAACTCGAGTCCGACATTCCGCTCTGTGTGCTGGGGGCTTCTATGGGAAGTTCGCAGCAAGCACATCGGAGGGCTTCACTCTCTCCCTTTTGATCAATTTGCTGCTCCTTGACAACAGACAGCGCAGGATGAAGACAATTGCCTGTTAGTGCTGGAAGCGAATTGACCTCAGCGTGCGTGTGTGTGTGCTCCGTGTGTGCGAAGCGGTTGATAGGACCAGGCTGTGGCCCTCCTGCCAGCACCGCATACTGCTGGCCACTTTTTGGCGGTGGGAGCAGTGGGAGAAAAACTGCGGAAGTGACCTTTGACCTCGGCTCCAACATGCACAGCGGTTGACCCGACAATCATTGGCAAAATATCGACATTTGCTGGGCATGGGTGGCGCCCGCCCTGCAACGCAGTGCTTTGAAGATTCTGTCGGTGGATCACACAGGATGTTAACTACTGTGAGACTTCCACGAGCGGTGTGCCTGTGACGATGTGGCCCTTTCCCCCGCAATTCAATTACCTATCCTTAAGCGTGCATCGATAGTTACATTTTAATGTGCAATTTATTGAGGGACTGTACGTTGTCGTGATGTGGTCGGCGATTGTTTTTGCTGTTGTTTTGCTGCCTTCCCCAAGCTTGTGAATTGGTGTACTTATGCAATCTTAATTATGGAGCTTATGCAATTTAAACTTTTTTCCGGTACTTCTTAATTTATTTATTTTTAGAGACTTGCTTACCTTTTATTTACTTTACAATCGTATAGTTTAAAAATATACTGTTTGTTGTTGTAACTTTCTGACCCATCACTGCTGGACATCTGTGAAAAAGAGCTTCACAGCTCGTCGGATTTCTCCAGGATAAATAAAGATTCTGATACTTATCACCGTTCGGGGTAACAGTTGGAGTAATTAAATAGTTTAACCTTTATTTAAACGTTGTGGTTATTCTAGTGACCTCTAGCAACGCGCTGCAGGAGTCATATGAAGCAGTGCACCATATACGCCGTTGCGGTGGTACCTCTGCAAGCCTGTAGTCCAGAGCTGTGGAGGCGAGGGTTGGTGGACCGCACACAGATGTTGTGAAACTCCCTTCACGTGAGCGTCGAGGGGCTCACAGCATGTTGACTGATCGCCATCTGTTTCCATCTGTTACGGGGATGGAGTGTTGCCCCTTCATGCGCGTGGAGTTTCTCCCACACGCTTCAACATTCATTGCCTCAAAACATTTTTCGAATAAATTTCGATTTAAAGCTTTCGTGACTGCAGGGATTCATCTTCTTGGTTCTTTCGGTAAAGTCACGTAGAAGGGAAGTAATAAAATAATAAAAATAAAACATAATAAAATAATATAATAAATATAATTCTTATTTTATTATGTTTAATTTTTATTATTAAAACATAATAAAAAAATATAATAATATAATAATATTATAAATATAATTATTATTTTATTATGTTTAATTTTATTATTTTACTACTTCCCTTCTACGTGACTTTACCGAAAGAACCAAGAAGATGAATCTTGGAATCAAATGAAAACTCAATTGCGGGACCTTCCTGAAAAAGAGTCCTACGACTCAGTGTGGCTTTCCTGGGAACAATAAATAATTAATACCAATAATAATAAATACACATGGAAGAACATACGCGAGTTAGAGATATCACGTTGACTTTTAATCAACGTTAAGCGGGCTTGGGCAGGACGCATTGCTCGGAGGGATGATGGCCAGTTGTTGAGGCTAAAAACAGAATGGCAGCCAAAGGTAAGAACACATCTGCAAAGTCATTCATTGCGGAGATGGAGCAATGCAATCAGCTGGTATGCATTGCAAGACCATGAACGATGACGACAGCGCGGGGAGGTCTTCATGATGATGGGAATTGAAAATAATCGATTCTTGCCTGCACAATTAGATGCATGTGTTATGGGCTTAATCATTCATTTTATACCGTGTTTTTTTTTTTTCTGGACGATTTTGCTGGTTTTTCCTGGATGTTTCTGTTGCGTGTCGTCACTTTAAGATGTTCTGTGTTCATGTTTTTGTATGTTGCGGTTGCACCCGTGTCAAGATCCACATGGCTCACAGGGCTCTACCTAATAAATAAACTTGCAACTTGAAGTGTTCGCTAGATAGCAGTTCAGCAAGTAGTATGCTGATTTATCTGTGCAGATCTTGGATCATCATCCCCTGATGTTTGGTTGTAGTTTCTGCGGGCACTCCGCTTTCCTCCGCCTCACGTGCAGAACACTGATCAGGGAACTGGCCAAGCGATAATGAAGGGACTCTCTTAGAAGAAAGTCTGGAGACACGGCGAGGCTTTCCTGAATAAATAAAGCCTTCGTTTCCGAGTAAACAAAAAACTAAAGATTCGAGGAATTGTACTCAACGGCGTGCGACGCAAAGACCACGTCACCGGTTGCAGGGCAAATTTTCCATATCTTGCCGCTGAGCCAAAAAATGAATGGGGGGGGAGGCGAGGGGGGGGGGGTGTGTGTCCGTAAACTTGGAAAAAAATTGTGGCGTGAGCCCACTTCCTCGGGTCAACCGAGCCGCCGCGTTTCACGTTTTATATTTAAATGTTGCACCAACTGTTTCCACGGGTGGATTGACAGGTGCGGCAACCAGGAGGAAAGTAAGTGACTTGCCAGTGGAGAAAAAAAAGAAAGTCCATTCTTCAATTACTCCTCACAGAGGTAACAGACAACGTCGAATCAGGAGGTAAACCCAAACGGGCGAATGTTTGGGTTTCCACAAAGTGGTTGTCATTTAATTGACCCCCCAGATGGATGATGGGCTGAGTTGGCATCAGCTGAGATTGGAACTGTTCTCATTTCGATCCCAAGCGCTGATCTTCTCACATCAATGGCACCAAATAGACAACGAACCTTGCGTCGGTGTAATGTGCCTGGGTAGCCCACGCACCTTTCTTACACGCCCTCCAGGCTTAACCAGAGGACCCTGGTGAAAACCCCCAGTCGAGGCTGGCTCCCGAAAGCCTCTTGGCGCACCACATTTTTACCTTCTTCATCTGCACCAGGGACCGCTCGTCTGACAAAATGTCCTGTAAGTGCAACCAAAGCTAGAGAGGTCACAAAGAAGGTTGATTGGGCCACGCGAGCACATTACACCTACATAAGCAAAGAAAAATAAACAAAGATCACCCATATAGCCTGAACAGACTGTTGGGGCAAGTGCTGTTAGCGAGCACCTGTGAAGGCCGGAATGCCACATTAAGGGGTGGGTGGCTAGCACCACGCCCAACCGCTTTTGTCTCCCTCGTGGCAATGTTTACCCACCGCACCAGGTGCTCATGTGAGGCTGAGTTAACCTAGGGGGGCCCAGGACCAGTTCAGATAATCGTCACTGGTATTGGCCGTGAGCAAGAATCGAACTCGGGAGGCCGGGTTCGTAGTGCAGCGCGCTAACTGCTACACTACCGCTCCCCACCAGACCTACACACGAGCACCGTGTCACACCTCCCCACAAACCATAATGTATACTTATTGAACTCGACAGATATCGCTTAGCGTTTAGAAACTGCAACACAGTACAATATGGCTTATACAGCATCTATATAGAATAATATCCCAAGGTTATGTACTAAACAGTAGTGCATCATGGGGGGGAGGGGGGGGGAAGGAGGCATATATGTAATGTACTTATGTTTATATATGAAGGAAACGACAGTCATAGACGGTGGTGAAGTCTTGAGCCTTGACTTGAACACGGGGCAAGATGTCAACAGCACGGATGGCCTTTGGGAGGGAATTCTAGACTATCGGGACGGCAGAGAAGAAGCGCCTTCCTGCAAAGCAAAGCTTGGCTTGTCTTTGCCACAAGGTCTTGGTTGCTGGAGTGAAGAGAACAGATGAAGGGGGACAGAGCGAAATGAGAGCGAGGAAGTGGGTGGCCAAGGAGGAGGTTGAAGAAGAGAGTGCAATCGTGAAGTTGGTCAGGCAGTGGATTGGAAGCCAATGGAAGGATTGGGGTGATGTTGACCGGTGTGGATGAGAAGTCTGACGGCGACATTTTTGCACTATTAGGTGTTGGAGGTGAGGGATTAGAGGAGGCCGAAATGGAGAGAGTTGCTGTAGTCAAGTCCATCTGTGATGATGGCATGGATGAGGGAGGTCTAAGTTCCAGCTGGGGCAAAGAAGTGGCAGATGCGGGAAGATGTGTCTCAGATGGAGGTATGAGGTCCTGCAGAGTTGAGATATGTAGGAAGGGAATGAGAGAGTTCGCGATGAAAAAATTCCGGGATTTACCCACACTCTTTGCCAGTGTAGTAGCATCGCTTAGGAAGTGCGCGATTTACCTGGGCCCTTTGCTTCGTGTGAACGTTTCGACAATGAGGAGGGCTCTCGTTTTTTGCAATATTTATCTGGAGAAAGTTTTCTCCATTCCGAGGTAAGACCACATCAAAGTACGATGCCAAAGTGGCCAGAGAGGGAGGGTTCGGGTTGGGAGAGCCAATGATGATGATGATACGGAGCTCGAGGTCATGGGTGTCATCAGCCAGGATGCGATGGTGGACATTGCAGTTGGACATAACAAACCTTGCCCTGCGTTTGATGTTTGTCTTAAGAGTCTGGAATTATATATGTATTCATATATCCTGTATATTTTCAATGACATTACAGGACATGTGTCATTTGTATAAGCATTCCATATACTTTAAAACGTGTCACATTTCCCCACAGACTGAGGGAGCACAATCGGTTAGGGAGCACAATGAAGGCCAGAAGGGTGGAAAAATAAAAACGTGATGAATATTGAGTTGATTGCACGCTTGGTTCCATGAACACCTGGTTTTAAAACGTGTAAACATTTTATGTTAATGCTGCGTCCTTAAATGCCTTTGGGCATGTTGAACCATGCATCGGTGGAAACTTAATTGTTATGATCGTAATACAAGCATAACATCGCGCGCGTAATAATATATTACTAACACGATTTATGCAAATCGTACGCAAATTATATGCCTATACTCTTTGTTTTTTTCGGTAAAGTCACGTAGGTAGAAAAAATAAAAGATGACGACGTTTCGTCCTCATCCCACCAGAGGACGATTGCCTGTGTTGCGATCGAAACGTCGTGATCTCTTTTTTTTTCTAACTACGTAACGTTACCGAAAGAACCAAAGAGTATGGATTCCTGCAGTCACGAAAGCTTCAAATCAAAAGTATATGCCGTTCGTACCTTTAGAGAACTGGAGAGAACAAAACCGTACAAACGAGACGAGAGAGAGGAAAACAATACAAACGAGATGGTAATAATTAGACAAAAAGAAACGGCTCTTGGATCGATTGGTGACCCTCAATAATTGCAATTAATCGAATAGCGAGCAAGGCGAATCCTTCCAGGTGTGCCACGCATCAGTGCAGGATGAGAGTGAAAGCACACGCGAACATCTGTATTATCCACCAACCATATCTCCAAAACACTGTTCCTAAATTTCTTATTGCACGTCTAAAAATTAAGCAGAATTTGTTATTCACACTTAGATTTAGTTTCGTAATTGGTTTTTTAATTATATATTGACATTAACATTCCCTTAAACGTAAAAGAATTAAGATAACAGAGCTAAGATTCCAAACAGTAGGGCATGCACATGACAAGGCATTATATATATATAAATAAACAGGGATAGTAATAAATTATTGTACATTTAACAATAATTACATATTAACTTGATGGATTCATATTAGAGGAATTAAGCTTAGGCAAAATATAAAAGGTTTGAGTTTGGCTCATAATACACACTCATACACGAGTTCACATTCACCCAATCATCAGATCTAGCTTCCAATCCAAGATCATCCCTCCCACCCCCATATACTCTCTGTCCCCATATATTCTCTGCTCCCATATACTCTCTGCCCCATATACTCTCTGCTCCCATATACTCGCTGCTCCCATATACTCTCTGCTCCCATATACTCTCTGCCCCCATATACTCTCTGCTCCCATATACTCTCTGCCCCATATACTCTCTGCTCCCATATACTCGCTGCTCCCATATACTCTCTGCTCCCATATACTCTCTGCTCCCATATACTCTCTGCCCCCATATACTCTCTGCTCCCATATACTCTCTGCCCCCATATACTCTCTGCTCCCATATACTCGCTGCTCCCATATACTCTCTGCTCCCATATACTCGCTGCTCCCATATACTCTCTGCCCCCATATACTCTCTGCTCCCATATACTCTCTGCCCCATATACTCTCTGCTCCCATATACTCGCTGCTCCCATATACTCTCTGCTCCATATATACTCTCTGTCCCCATATACTCACTGCCCCCATATACTCACTGTCCCCATATACTCACTGCCCCCACGATCAAGGCCGTCGTTTCCAAGCCCTTAGTGAATCTCTGCCCAATGAGAAGTCACTGCTTCTCTGCTGCTGCATCTAGGGTCTTGAATTCTCTGCCCACTCCCCTCTCCCAGCCATCCATGCTGCCACCCTCTACGCATGATATTTTGTTCAAGTCCAAACTCAAACCTTTTAGATTTTGCCTAAGCTTAATTCCTCTAATATGAATCCATCAAGTGAATATGTAATAATTGTTATATGTACAGGAATTTATTATTATCCCTGTTTTTTTTATATATATAATGCCTTGTCATGTGCATGCCCTACTGTTTGGAAAATTACGTAAATGTACGCAGCTGCGTGCAGACGCGATGCAAATCCAAATTGTGCTGCATCTTTCAGGGCACAATTTTCCACCGTAGCAGCATCAAAACCCAGTGGCCAACACGATTTTCAGCCACAACCTTACCTTGTACCATGCAGCATTCATTATGACTATGCCGAGGAACTTTTTATCTGTGCTATAGCCCATTACAGTTGTACACCACTGATAACTCGTTTCGTAAAAGTGGTGTGTTTTTGTTCATAAATATGTTCATATTGCGTTCGCCGAGTGAATGGTGATTGAGCTCACATGCAGTCAGGACAACAAAGAAGGAGGAGAAATAGGAGAGGAAAGAGATTTTTTTTTCTTCTGACTGTGCCAGAAAACAGGATGTGCGAAGGAGACTTATCAGAGCGTTGTGTTTGCGTCGTGTTTGCCCAGACCTCTCGGGAGGCGATGCCATCACGGACACAGCGGTGCCAGTGAGTGATAAAGCAAATCTAGAGGAAGCCAAGGAAGCTTCAATTGACTTTGTGCAGAGGTTGAGGAAAAAGGGGAGAGAACGCGACGGGGCAACGGTGGCGAAGGGTGCTACTACGTAAGGCCGTCAATTGTTTTTAGTCGGGGGGGGAGGGGGGGTGGAGATAATGACGCTATTTATTATTTACTGTTGTTTGTGACTCACGGTTTTGTTGTAAACACACTGATTTTGATCGACCTGTAACTTGCTTTGGTAGGAACTCGTGGGTGGTGGCAGTCTTGTCGTTTCCACCTTATTAACAGTGGGTGTAAGAAAATGTAAACATGTTTGAGGTACACCCATGCAGATCGGAGGAACAATTGCAATGGTAGGAAATTCAACCGACACGTTTATCTGAATGTGGATGTGTGGAATTATTTCTGCTCATTATTGAAAAATCTCATTAAGCCACAGTAAATACCCAAATGTGTTACGTAGGTGAAAGAGAAATAAAATTTTACATTTTCAACAGCTTGTCTTTTTAACACGTAGGCTTTCGCGACCAATGTTATTCATAATCAACGTTTTTGGGTTTAGATCGCGTTATTTATAAATGTGTCGTAACCCTCCACCACCCGACACGGCCAATCAGTAAAAAAGTGTCACGTTGACAAAAGACAAATAGTTCACTGCTTTAGCCCACCGGTGTGTTGAAGCCACAACATTTACAATTTGAGTACGACGTTTCGCTGGTAATTGCATCCAGCATGTCTTTGTTGAGCTATGTAGCTCTTTCTCAGCAACGACCTGGCAAACACACAATAGCTCGACGAAGTGGCTTATCAAGGAGAAATTTACGGCAGCCAAATAGTCTAAACGCATGTTTGTAAATATTGCGGGGGGGGGGGGGGAATCTAAGGACCTGGAGAAAATCTGCGTGACCATGGGGAAAACATGCATTGTCTTCATCAATACTTGCGAGGATTGTTTTCAATATTTAACATCAGTGTTCTTCTTGATTCATTGACATGTAAATATGTGGATTTTTTCATATTCCCAATCATAATTTTGTGAAACTAGAAACTTAATTAACCATATTCCCATCTTTACAAAACATATATCCTTGGTGATTTGTCACATTACTGGTAATGGAGGCATGGACACATTCTCGCTAAAATCTGACACGTTAAATTGTCAAGATGAAAACTTTACCCAAAAAAATGTTTGTTTCTCACCATGTGATTCTCAAACCTCATTCACAACTTTGTCACTGTATTTATATTTACACAGTGTACACAGTGCGTACATATATTCCACAATGCACGCACCATATGTACTGCGTCTGTGCGTATGCGGCGCGTTTTTGAAATTCTGTATATCACAAAAGTAATCATGTTGCTCTAAGGTTAGGGCACGTCATTACGCATACAGGAAATGTTTTATGGGAGGCACGGCATATAGAATTTTGTTACATGGTGGGCGATTATTTTCTACAGTTCGCCAAAATTAAATATCCCCAGGGAATGTGTCACAGTGCCAAGTATCGTTAATATGCACACGTGGTGCGACTATGGTGGAGCGGTGGCACAACGTTGAGCGCGCTGTGCTATAAACTCAATGACCCAGGTGAGTTCCGCTCACGGCTAACGTTAGCGCTCCTTGGGCCCCACTTCGCCAACCTGCACTGACCAACGTGGTGTAGTATGGTCACAGTATGGTGATGCCCACCGGGGAGGTGGAGCGATGAGGTTGAATCACCAACAGGAACGAGATGGATTGTGTCAGCGCACGAGAGTGTACGATGTCGACGACGCGAAGAGGCCTTCGTCCGACAGCATTCGCAAACAGCTGAACGCCACCATCGGCCATCATTGACTGTAGTAGCACGGTACAAGTGTCTGTAGTTGGGAGCTTGCATCAGTGTGTAAAGTACAGCGCCTGTGGACTGGAATGTTCTTTGAGATTTCACGTTACTTACATTTTTTATTGTTTTTGGCTGGACCATGATTATATTTAGTTCACCTCCTCTAATTAATTTCAACGGAATGTTGCGAACCAGCTGCGTGGTGCTGTTGGCAAATGGCCCAACTAATAATTTAAATAATCAGTTTCGACCCTGGGTTTGTCCTTCTGTGGACGATTAAGAGAGTACCGCTGTCTTGGCAGTCAATGTTCGTATATTCCGTGGAAAACCTGTCTTCTGCCACATCAGCGTGGAATTTACAACACCGCTTTCAATCACTGCCAATTGAGGTTGAGCATAGCTCCCCACTCATTGAATCGGTGAGTCACCTTCACGTTGAGTGCATTAGTAATAATATGACTACGTGCGCATGTTTACTGGGGTTTAATTCTGCGATGCTGCATGCTGGTCAGCGCGAGTCGGTGAAGGCTGGCAACATAGATGAGGGAACATTGACGTACAGTACAACAACGCAAATTTCTGCGCTGCCCTCTACTGCCCACCACGTATATAATAGCCTCGCAACCCTAATGACAACCGCTTTTCAAGCACACATATGTTCAACGCCCGCTTAGCTTGCGATATCTGATGAGATCAGGCACATTCCTCGTGATTTGGTCATAGGAATTACCAATCGCAGTACAATACAGTGTGTTTAAAACCGGGGGAAGCTACTGTGGTGTAACGGTTAGTACACTGGACTTTTCAATCCAGAGTGTCGCCGGTTCAATCTCCCAGTTGAAACAATGGGGAAAGTTTTTTTTTTAATCCCTCCGTCTCTGTCCACCCAGACAGCTTAAATGGCTACACCACAGTTAGGTCGATCAACAGGTCGCGCGCGACATGGGTAAAGTGTGGGAACTCCCAGCCCTTCCAAGACACTTGGCCAACGTACAAGAGGAGGGCAAATATCCTCTCGAGGGCTCCTCTCTATATAGCTCCTTCTAGTAGAGGCCCTTCCACCAGCAGTCACATGAGCAAGCCATTTCAGTGCTGCCCCCCCATTATCATTTACAGTTCGTTTAAAGCCACCGCTACGTTCTGAGCCCGCGTCTCAATGCTCAGGCGGGAAATGCCAATAAACCCGCTTTCTTTCTTGCGTGATTACTCATCACTCCGCTGCTGCACTGTGCGCGCGGAAAATCATTTTCCCTCCGTCGCTTCCTCAAGGAGCCAGCATGGGCGACGCTTCCCCAGTGCTGCCAGAGCTGCGTGCGTCACCCGCTCCAGGATGTGGCTCAGATGTGGGGAAGCTGGGACGTGCAGGAGCGTCTTAAAGTGCAGGCAGAGTCGAGGGTCAGGCTATGGAATGCTTTGTGATGGCTACTGGACATTCTGCAACGTTCCCTCCGTGAATGACGGCCCGCAGACACTGGCTGCGTGACGTTTCAGGGTTTTGTGTTTAGCCCTTTTAAATCGCTCTGAGCCTGCTTCTGTGGATGTCTTCATTGTTGTGTTGGATCGACTGCATCCCCACCGTAGGAGTGTGGAATTTCCACCGCTTGCTCTGGGCTGTAAACCGGAGACAAGCATTGCCTCAGTGCTCATTTAAGTAGGAAACCACTTTGACTTGATTTGAACGGTGGCAAAATTAATGGTGTGGTGTTACACAGGCTTCAGTGTCCTGCTCAACTCCTGTGCAAATGCCAATATTGTGTGTGTGTGTGTGCCTCTGTGATGGGGAGACAAAGGTGGCCGGGCGTGGAGCTGAGAGATTCTCACGACCAGCACTGGCTGCAACAGCCTATGTATGCTACATGTGAGGATCTTTGTCTTTTTGTCTAAGTTTGTATGAGAGAGAGAGAGACAGTGTGTGTGTGTGTGCAATGTGTTGTGCACCAGCGTGGCTGCTGCAAGAACGTCTTGGCATTGCCAGCCTGCGGTAGAAAGGCATTTGGCAGGGCTCGGGCAAGCCATGCAAGATGCCAGCGTTGTGCGTGCGAAACGCGTGCAGCACCGTGCTGCGTCATATGGTGAAGCGTGACACTCGTCTTTTATGGCGCCGTTGAGAAACGAATCTGCGTGTTGGACTTAACACGGCGCAGTCGCCTCGCCGAAGGTGGCTCTCGGAGAAAATTTTACCGCGGTGTTTGTAGGTGCCAATGGCGTGGGAGCCACGTGTCTCACAAGAGGGAGCTGCTGCTGCTGCTGCCGTTTTGTGAATTTAGATATCTTAAGGAGGCATTTTGATTTAAAGCTTTCGTGACTGCAGGGGTTCATCTTCTTGGTTCTTTCGGTAACGTCACGTAGACGGGAAGTAATACAATAATAAAAATAAAATAATAAAAATAAAACATAATCAAATACTTCTCACGACGTTTCGGCCACAATGCAGGCAGCCGTCCTCAGGTGAGAAGACTCTGTCTTCTCGACAGACCTGTTCTTCACCTGAGGACGGCTGCTTGCATTGTGGCCGAAACGTCGTGAGAATTATTTTATTATGTTTTATTTTTATTATTTCATTACTTCCCTTCTACGTGACTTTACCGAAAGAACCAAGAAGATTAAGGAGGCATGTTTGGCACTATTTGTTGTTGTGCTTGTTTACCACACTGAGTCTCTTTTTCAGCAAGGCCCTGCCAATGTTTCGCAGTCGGAGACAATGATTGCTATGTACATTCCAATTGAGTAATTTGAGGGTCGTTTTTTTAAATCAAATTTGGACCATGACGCCGGCACACACTGGTTTACGCTTGCAGATGACGTCAAGGGATCTTTCATGTCCACTGTGAAGCAGGTGGTGCATATTTGTGTGGTTAATACATACCCCGGTATTAATTAGCATGCTATCGCAAGCCCATGTCACCACCCCATTGAGCACACGTGCTGTATAACAACAACTTCAGTCATGTTTACCTAACACTACGCTGTATAAGTGGCATATGTTTGATAGTGACTAAGAGGTAGTCGGGTTTCGTTGAATCTTTTTTTTTAAACATGACGTTGAAAGTGTACCGGAAATTATTAATTAATTTTCTTTTTTGCTGTACAGCAGATATCATAATTATGCAAACACGTCACAATAATTTCAGTAATTTACAATGAATTTTGAACTTGTTGGGGAAATGTTAAGCAGCTGTAAAGATAATATTTAATGTTGTTCCATAGTAGAGTCTGATTTAAAAAAAATTTCGGCACATTTCTTATCTAAAATTAATTCAGTGTGGTCTGGGAATGTCCCAAATGTCAAACGTGAATGAATTGACATGAACTATCTGTAACTCCCTTTCAGTTTCTGACAAAAAGACCCACCACAATGGCATGTAACATTTTCTTGTCTATGACTGACACATACAATCGAGATACTTTTTGCCGATTGCATAAATTTCTCATCTTCCTTGCGCCTCCAGGCCCGTCAACTCGTGACATCGTTATTCCAGGAGCTTGGTCGCGTGCAGCACCTGCCTCACCCTCCCCTCCGTCGTCCACTCACCGCGACGCCGTTTATCCGCTACCCCAATCTATTCGCTCATTACATCTTCTGTTCAGCGTCATCTTGGCCTATGTGGGGATCTCTGACAAGGTGATGCGTCCCTGTGTTGCGGTCTTTGCTGGACAACCTTCATGGTTGTGGATGAAGTGTCCGTCTAAGAGTTGTTTTTGTCTACGCATACACGGTAGTGGAGTTCCCCATTCACACAGAGTGTTTCAAACACTCAGCCGTCTGTTATTATTGTTCTCCATAATAGAGCGTTGTTGGAATCTAACCCAAAAATCTCTATTATGGATAATATTGGTCGTGAAAGCCTTTGTGTTAAACTATTATTCTTCTGTCTGTGATACCCATAGCATCCGTCAATAACACCAAATCTCACTTTGCCTTATTTCCTCCTCTATAATTTTACCAGCTTACGTCATCATAATCTATCTGCTGCTGGATGAAGGTCTGCCCATGTCGTCACCATCTCCTGAGATGCTGCCATGTCATAATCCATCGCGCTCCGTCACCTGAAGTTATCTCACCTCATCTCTGCATGTTTCCTAATTTAATTCACCATTGGTCTCGTTCATCGGCCATCGTCGCTTGCTGTGATGTCTTCTGCCCAAGGCCCGCTTACTTTCCATAATACAGTGGTCAATTTTTCTTCACAAGTAGTACTAATCGCATATCTGCCTTTCCCATAAATATGCTAAATTCCTCTTGATATGCAAATTATTTTGTCAAGACGCTCTTCGCCCCTCCTTCCCAGCTTAAATAGTCACTCCAAGCCTGGGGCGTGCCATTCAGACTCTGTCTTCTCGACAGACCTGTTCTCCACCTGAGGACGGCTGCTTGCGTTGTGGCCGAAACGTCGTGAGAATTATTTTATTATGTTTTATTTTTATTATTTTATTATTTCCATTCTACGTGACTTTACCGAAACAACCAAGAAGACAGTGGTCAATGTGATGTCTCTGAAAATGCCTGTGTCCCATTGATCCACGTGTTCCACTTTAATTCCAAGCATCCATCTGTCTCCGGTTTTTTTTGGGAGATTAAGTAGATCTTGATCATCATCATCATCATGATCGTCATCATCATCATCATCAGTCGCTTGTCCCTGGCCGGAGCGCAGAAGTCCCCAGGAGACGCCCCCAGGTGACCCCGTCCAGATCGCGCCGCCGCCGTCACGCCGAGCACAGTCCCAGACCGCGGTGTTTGACGTCGGCCTCGGCAAGTGCGCGTCCACGTCTTGAGTGATTTCATCTGTCTTTTTTGACGCGCGTTTTATTTAATGAAATCAAATTGCCCGCAAGGAATCCGCGTCATCTCGTGTCACCCCAATTACTTGTTGAGCGCGAGCGTGTTTGTATAGCAAGTCTGTTTTAGCACGCTGGCGATGCAGTAAAAATGAAATGGATTTGCCACGCCTTGTTAGATAAGAACGCGAACATTACCTTTTGTATCGTCCGCTTTGAAATTAAGACGTGTCACATAATTTCACTTCAAATTTTTACTTTGGCACCGCAAGCATACAATGACATCTGGAAATAAATACGAATGCGAAAACAAATTCCGTTGTAATCGATGTAGAATATTATATCGCCAGCTACTGTTCGTTTGCGTTGACTGGTTCGCAGAGCAGATTAGACCGTATGCATCCACGACTGACATTGGTTTTATTTTCATTCTTACATTTATCTCATTGCACTAAGTTGCAAACGTACTTTTTTTTAACTCTCCGAAACAACCAAAACACCTCTCTTTTGCGCCTGAGTGCTCATTAACTTTTACAGCCTCCATCAAACATCTCTCACAAGGAGCCAATACAAAATACAAGAGTTACTGCCGGCTGCCAGACGGCCTGGTCTTTGGCCGTGCTACGCAATAAATAATAGGGCTTTTTCTCCACACGAATGTGCTTCACGTGGCATCGTGGTGGTTGAGTGTGGGCAACTGACATCTGAAATGGTAACAAACAAACAAAACATTTTCAATCGTAATGCGGTCGTTTTCATTTCACTTGATAAAAAAATGTCCGGAATTGTTACTATTCCGTGTATCAGCGTTCCGCGCCTGTTGTCACGAAAACTTTTTTTCAATGTCTCCCTCTGAGGCCCTTGGCTGTGAATGTCGCCTCGAAACCAGCGGCAGCCTGCTGCTCCGTCGTGAAGAGGCACCAGAGTCCGCGTTGCCCCCCCCCCCCCGTCTCGCTCGACGTGTGCATGCGCTTTGATTGGATTCGCAGAATGCAATGGCAGTGGTTTCATCTCGACCGCAGCTCCCTTAAAGACAACCCGTCTGAGTGTCGCTTGTATGGAATCGTCAACGTCGTCATTATCGTCTGCAGCGTCATCATCATCAGCGTCACAATCACCGTCGTTGTGCTCATCACAATTACCAACATCAGAAGCATCGCCACAATCAGCAGCATCAGCATCGTCGTCGAATCATCATTAACACCACAAGCTTTGTCATCATCATTATCATCATCATCACTATTACCTGCGTCATCGTGAGCATAATCTCTGTCTTCATTGTCGCTGACTTACAGTCATTCGTTTCAATAAGTATTTGTTAACATCAGCTTTTATTTATTGCGGCCCTCTCTGGTGACAGACACACACACACGGACTCCGAGGACTAACAATGCATTCCCGGATGATGGTGGCGCACGCCCCTAATCCAGCAACTCGGAGGCGAGGGTTGGTAGATCACGTGTTGTGCAACTCCCTTCGCGTGTGCTTTGAGGGGCCATACCTTGGCTCTCCAAGAAAAATGCTGGACAACGAATGTGGCCTCCACCTTTTTCATCTGAATGGGATAGAGTGTTGCCCCCTCGCACATGCTTATTTACTCCGGGTGCTCCACTTTCCTCCCACATGTAAGGGCTCATTAATGGACCGATAACACCTTTATATGCTATATAAATATTGGTTCTTTCGGTAAAGTCACGTAGAAGGGAAATAATGAAATAATAAAAATAAAACTATAAAATTCTCACGTTTCAGCAAGAGCATTTTCTTGCCGTGGGTTTCACACCTGATGACGATTGCTTGTGTTGCAATCGAAACGTCAGAATTTTATTTTTTATTTTTATTATTTTATTATTTCCCTTCTACGTGTCTTGACCGAATGAACCAACCAAGTATATGAATCCCTGCAGTCACGAAAGCTTTAAATCGAAACCTTTGTTTGCTGTTTAGAGTTTTGGTGGGAAACTTGGCACCAGTTTACCTAGTTGCTCTCTTTCCTACCTGTCTCGAGTTCCTCGCGTCCTCCGAGTCATTCTCTCTCTTTCAGGAAAACATAACAAGTTGACTTTCATATTATTATCCTGCTATTGGAATCCAGAGGAAGGCTATTGTTAGCTCAAAACTGTGATCCCTTTTTGAAAAACATAATTCATATTCTTGACGAACTAATACGTCCAGCGCAAGGTCTGGCACCATGCAAAATGAACCACAAACTTGATTCACGGTTGGGGAATACTAAATAAATAAATATTACTGCTGCTATCTGCCTAAGAGGCATCAGAATCAAAGTGCTGTGTGACATTTCCATGGGTTTGTGCAGATAAGTGAAACCTTGGGCAAGGCACTGGCTGCAGTGTTTAGCCTTGGCATATCTGTCCCAGGCCCCAGGAGAGACACTCGTCCCACAGAAATCCACACTCAAACAACACCAACACACAAATATCCCCCCTATAGCCATACAGACTGTTGCTGTGAGAGAGCACCAATGAAATTCGGGAATGTGCACGATGGGATGGTGTGGTCAGTATCACGCGTGGTCACGTTTGACTCCCCGGTGCCGATGTTTAACACATCACACCAGTTATTCGTTTGAGGCTGAGTCGACCTAGGGGAGACCCGGAACTGGTTCAGATAATGGCCACTGATGTTAGCCGTGGTCGGGAATCAAACCCAGGTGATGAGGTTCACTGTGCAGATTGCTATCCACTGCGCCACCACTCCTCACACTCCCCATAGACAAAGACAAAGATCCCCCGTATAGCCTTAACAGACTGTTGGGGCAAGTTCTGTTAGCGAGAGCCTGTGAAGACCGGCACAGCACACGAGGGGGTGGGTGGCCAACACCACGGCCACACACACAACACGCAGACAACGTGCGCGCACATACGTACACAACGTGGACGAACACGCACACACACACACACAAAACGGACGCATACAAGCGCATGCACACACGTAGATACAACATACAGTCACACCATGCACAAATATAGACACAGGCAAAGACAAGCACACACATACCAAAAGACAAATGCAAAGATATAGCCATTAACAGAGTTTTGTGACAGTTGCTATTAGCGAGCACCTATGAAGGCCGCCATGGTTCACGAGGGGGGTGGTTGGCCAGTACCACAGTCGCGATGTTCACACACTGCATGAAGTACACATTTGAGGCTGAGTCGAACTAGAGGAGGCCCAGCACCGGTTCCAATAATCGTCACTGGTGTTGGCCATGAGCAGAAATCTAACTCGAGCCGCCAGGTTCGTAACGCAGTGCGCTAACCACTGCACCACCACTCCCAACACCAAAGATAAAGATCCCCAGTATAAACTTTACAGACTTTTTCTTTGGCAAGTTTTGTAGAGCGAGCACCTATGATTGTCAACACGGCACACGAGGGGTGGATTTGCCAGCACCACACCCGGCCGCCTTTGTCTCCCGAATGTCGTTGCTCTCCGCCCCAGATATTGATTTGAGGCTGAGTCGACCTAGATGTTGCCCAGGACCTGTTCAGATAATCGTCACTGGTGTTGGCCGTTAGTGGGAATCGAACTCGTGTCGCCGGTTTCGCTATCCGCTGCACCACCGCTCCCTACACCATGCACACACGCACGCACAGACACAACACACGCACGCACGCACACATGCACTGATCTCCTCAAACACAATGCTCCCTGGGCAGGGTGAGGCCACACAGAATGAGTGAGGTTGTGGCGCTGCATACCAGTCCTTGAGGCATTGAGAGTGACCCAGCTTCATAAAGAATTCTGCCTCGGTTGTGATAGTCTGTTCCATCACACAACCATAGTCTAGTACAAACAATGGGGCTTTGGAAGCAAGGAGTTACTTCACGAGGGACCTTTGTTTGTTTTTGGTTTATGTGCAAGCTCTTTCGTGCCGTGCTGGAATTAATATTCTCCTACCAGCAATCATCAAAGTTCGTTACGTTATTGGTAGATATATTTTATACCTATGTTACGAAAGTTTTGCGCGCGATTGTTATGTTTAATAAAGCTCGGGCAATAAGTATCGAGACACGAACTGAAAACGCTTCACCGCTGTCATGTTTGGAGTTTAAATACCTGGCCACGGCTAACATCAGTGGCGAGGGATGTCCGAACCAGTCCTCTGTCCCCTACCCTTTCGCCTGACCATACTTCACCATGCTGGTCAGTGCTGATTGCTGAAGGGAGCTGCCCAGGACTGGCTCAGATATCACTGGAAATCGAACTCAGATTTTCTGATTCGAGCACAGTGCAATAATAACCTTTGCACATCTGCTCACACCATATCGAGAAATCATCATTTGGAATATACTCTTTGTTAATATACCGAGTTATTGTTTATGTTGAATGACCTTTTTAAAAAAATGTACATGGAATAGAATAATGCAATACATCGACCGTATTATATTAAAGAAATGTTTCAAACATTGCTGTTTGTTGCTAGCCTACTTGGCGGTTTGAGCCTTGGAGCCTGTGCTCAGCAACCTTGCTAAAAATATATAATAAGATGTATACTCTTTGGTTCTTTCAGTAAAGTCACGTAGATATACAACAACATAAATTACATTATATCTACGTGACTTTACCGAAAGAACCAAAGAGTAACGGATCCCTGCAGTCACGAAAACTTCAAATCTAGATTATAATGACATCGATGTATTTATATCGCGACCTGTGTAGCCATGATTGTAATTAATATCGGTAACGTCTGCACCGTCTCAGGACGCCCATGAAATAGAGCCTACACGTTTATTGAACCCTCCCTGCCGAAATAAATTAACTCTATCTATCCATATATCTCGTGTGATTTTCCTCTTTAAAACACTTCCACAACGTTGCATGCATGAAGCTGAGCATAATCAATGTGCAATTAGCACGTGAGTGGGAGACGCGGACAAGCAAAGACAACTGCCGTTGTCGGTGGAGTTCTATGCAAGGGGATTCCTGGGGGCGCCGGAATTCGTGCCATACGGATGTAAAAACGTGCGCGGTGGAGAGATGTAAACTACCTAGACAGTAGGTCGCGGGTTCGATTCCAATCCCGACGCCTATACATTTGGAGTTTGCACGTTCTCCCCATAATCGTGTGGATTTTTCGCCGGGTCCCACGGGGTTTCTCTCTACATTTAGAAACCATTTAGAGTTTTCGGCTGTGATTTCTTTCCAACTTCAGCTATCACTTGTGGCCAGGTCGCTTCTGAAAAAGAGCTATGTAGCTCAGTGGGCCCTACCTGGTAAAATCCCCAAAAAATGTTTAACAGTTTTAGAAAACGAGAGGCTCAGGCAAGCTCTAGCTCCTTGTAAACAAATGTTTGGGACCTCGAAGTCATGTGGAGAATGTGGCCATTGGCATGCTAATCTGCTCCTGCAAAGGCAGCCACATTAGCACATGAATGTGGGAAATGGTGGCTGCCTCCTTTTGGTCTCTCCTAAATCCCAGCCCATTGCTCAAGCCCCGGCCAAAATTTGAATTCATTTGCAATTAATGCATTACACACACTCGCATATGTACATATATGCACGGTACATATAGATGAGAACTGTTGTTTTCATTAGCTGGTGGCCAGTGGAGTTTTTCGACTTAAAGCTTTCGTGACTGCAGGGATTCATCCGCTTGGTTCTTTCGGTAAAGTCACGTAGAAGGGAAATAATAAAATAATAAAAATAAAACATAATAGTGAGAATTCTTTTATTACAGTGGAGTTTTGTTAAGTTCTTGCTGCGTTTTTCCCATTTATCATAAGGGAATTGTGAAATGCGCGCAACTATTTTTTTTAGTTGGTGACGTAAAGCCGGGGAAGGCGTATTGTGGCCTCGGGAGCTCTGGGCTGCTCCACGGAAAAAACGTCGTCGTGGAGCTTAGCAAGTGGACACATTCCCAGAAGCAGGTCCTTGTTTGAAATGCGACGCGATCGGAAGTAGTGCAATTGTGCCAAAGTCCAGAACCTGTTTGAGTATTCAAAAGGCCAACGATCAAGACATTATTTCGTGTAAAAATTTAGACTACAAAGCTACGCCTACGGGTGATTTGCAAAACGTGGAGATACGGCGATAAAACAGCTCGCGTAGATTGTTTATAGAAGATGTTGTCATGCTGTCTTGATTTCGAAAACTTGCAGAACTTTCAAACCTTATCAGCGGGAGCATGTAAAAAAATGGGGAACAGTGGAATGCGTGGCAGACAGTTTTGCCGCTCTACAGAGATAAAGGAGTGTGGATGTTCATCAGAACCTTGATGTGGCCTTTTCAACACATTTATCTAGCTGCCCTGGTATGTGTGGGTAGAAGAGATTACATTCGTGAAGGATGAAACCTTGAATTTTATAAATCAATATAAACGTGACAACTCCAATCCAGAGCGGAAGTTCTAAACGTATCAAAATTGTTGTGTCCCATGAGAATGCCGCTTTTTGTGAAAGAAAACGTTTGTTGTGTCGGATGCTGGCGAAAATATGTTTATGTCGGCACAAATTAACAAATTATTGTATATTGTTTGATAAGTTTCTAAATTTCATTTAGGGAATAACGTTAGTATTGTTATAGTAATTTGCAGACCTTTGTTTATACATTGTAGGATGAAGACCTTCCTCTGACTGTGTCAGCTCAGGGGGTTGTTGGAGCATGCTTCACCACACGGGTCAGTGCAGGTTAAATAATAAACTTTTGTATTTTACCAGGTAAGACCCACCGAGCTTTCTAGCTCTTTTTTTTTGCAACGAAATGGCTTATCGCGTGGACATTTATAGTCGCCAAATTCTCTAAACGCATCTTTCTAAATGTGGAGGGAAAAGCCGGAGGAGCCGGAAAAAAAGCCACGTGACTACGGGGAGAGAGACACCGCAAACTGGAGGGAAGGCCAGCTCCGGTTGGGATCTCACTCGCTGTTGACGTTAGCTGTGACCGGGAGACTGACTCGGGTAGTCGGACTAAAATTGCAGTGCGCTAACCACTGTGCCACCACTCCCCCTTTAAGCATTATTTGTGCACGATACAGCGTTGCATTGTTATTTAAGCTGCGATAATTTTTACTATGAAAGGCAAAATGTCAGAGTATTCAAATACATATTCTTAGGTTTTTTCGGTAAAGTCACGTAGGTAAAAACATTAAAAAGTAAAATAAAATAAAAATCACGACGTTTCGGAGGCAACACAAGCTTCCGTCTTCAGGTGGTACCGTCACAGCCACGACAGCTGTATCAAGTAAATGAGAGATTGCAGGAGCTACCACTCCGTTTATATAATGGTTTGAGAAGGTGGTGGGGCAAGGGCCGCATACTTTTTATTAATATGGTAAGGTGAGGCTTAAGACTAAGAATAGACTGCATAACAAAGGCTGAGCCTTTGTTATGCAGTCTATTCTTAAACATGGTAAAACAGTAATGGTTGTCTGTCAAATAAGATTGGCAAATTAGTGTAGTTAAATCTTTTTTGCATGGTTAATCACATCTTTCCAATGATTACTCAGTTTGTAACCGTCATCACGGTTGAAATTATGTCTGTGTTTGTATATAGCAGGCGTGACCAAAAAGATCTCCAAAATTCTAAACAAACATAAGATCCAAGTCCGATTCAGTACAGTGCATAAAATCCGTGATTTGATTCCATCTGTGAAGGATGTCGTTCCTGACTTACAGTATCCTGAAGTCTACAAATTGAGTTGCATTTGTGGTGATTGCTACATTGGAGAAACGAAACGTCATGTTTCTGATCGTGTCCGCGAGCACAAGTCAGATCTGAAACACGGCAGAACTGATTCTTCGGCCGTTGCCGATCATTGCTACAACTCGGTGGGCTCTCATGAAATTGTATTTTCCGAGACCAAGGTTCTCTGCAAACCTCCTGGCTACCATTAAAGGTTTGTACACGAAGCCATACAAATATACAACACAGACATAATTTCAACCGTGATGACGGTTACAAACTGAGTAATGATTGGAAAGATGTGATTAACCATGCAAAAAAGATTTAACTACACTTATTTGCCAATCTTATTTGACAGACAACCATTACTGTTTTACCATGTTTAGTGGTGGTCTCCCTGTCACAGGTTGAGTCACAAACCGCACCTCTCCATAACAAAGGCTCAGCCTTTGTTATGCAGTCTATTCTTAGTCTTAAGCCTCACCTTACCATATTAATAAAAAGTATGCGGCCCTCGCCCCACCACCTTCTCCAATCATTATATAAACGGAGTGGTAGCTCCTGCAATCTCTCATTTACTTGATACAGCTGTCGTGGCTGTGACGGTACCACCTGAAGACGGAAGCTTGTGTTGCCTCCGAAACGTCGTGATTTTTATTTTATTTTACTTTTTAATGTTTTTACCTACGTGACTTTACCGAAAAAACCTAAGAATATGAATCATTGCAGTCACGAAAGCTTCAAATCTAGAATTCAAATACATTTTGGGTGATGCTCGCTGCCATCGAGGGCTCTAATTTGCAGTGAAAATTGCCCTTTTCTCTGGTGAAGCGGAGATTGTGAAAAAGAGCTTCATAGCTCATTGGATTCCTCCAGTATGTATACAGATTCTAATTCTGAAGCACATTGTCTATTGACCTCCTCCAAATCGGTAGCTTTAATTGCTTCATATCAACCCCACACTGATGATGGGCTAATTGTCCATCCTTGAATTGTGAGTTGCGTAATCTGTACCAGAGCACACCCTGGTCCGCCAACTACACAGACTTTGCGTTGTCAATTAATAGATAGGTTAAGTGACATTAATAGGACTTTCCCCTGCCAATTAAAGAGTGTTGTGGGACATCATTGAAGCAGCAATGCATTCGTGCATGTATTGTGTATCACTGGTGGGGGAAAGGTGGTGCAGTGCGCTGCGATTCCAGCGACTTGAGTTAGTTTCCTGGCCACGGCTAAGATCAGTGATGAGCGCTATCCAAACTGGTCCTGCTACCCCCTACCTTCAACAACCTGCACTGACCAACGTGGTGAAGTATGTTCAAACAACTCCAATGAGGGGAGAGAGGCTGGGGTGGGGGGCTTAATCCGGCAGTGGTTTGACAAAGTGGTAGTAAATTATGATCATTTTTATGATGATTTTTTTTGGTATATGACCGAGCACACGTGTTTGGTCTCAAACTGCAACATAAGCAAACAAAATGACATTTGTAAACACGTACGTTTTAGAGAGGGGGGGGTGGGTGGGTGTATGGGTGGCGGGGTTGGGGGACAAATCGAAACAACTCTCTCGTGACGGCATGACTGATGCGTCTTGTATAACACTGCCCTGGAGAGCGGTGAGTCTGTCTGGCCACACACGTGTGCCCACGTGTGTGCTCTCATCTGAAGTGTGGTGCCTCCCTGCTACCCTGTTCCCACCACCATGGCTGTAATTGCCGACCTCGCTGTGGAATGTTGGCTGAATCACCAAAGGCTTGGGAGAATGCTCAAGAGTTCCCATCGCGGAATCAAGCATTTGATTGTTTCCGCCAACCACCGCCGCTCTGATGTACGGAGTAGAGCAAGTTGCTTTAGCCGCAATACTTTGAAAGTGTCGTTTAACGTGCTCGTTATTTATTTGGGAGTTTTAAAAGGTGCAGGTCTGAAATTGCTCGCTTTCAATTGATCGTTGTGCTAGCGTCAGCTCTAAAGTTGTCTACAAAATAGAGCACGCGGTACACTGTATTACTATACGAATTTTAAAGTATCATTTATTTTTTCCTTTTTTATACACGGGAAGGTAATGGGATAGGTGCAGCTCTGCTATTGAATTACTTGCTCAAGCCCCACTGCTTGAGACATGTCACATATTGCTTCGTGTTCCCATCTCATTGCTATTCATTACTTGTGCTTTCCAATGGCCAAGTTGTAATATTGTGTCCCATTTAGGTAATGCACATTTTCAATTACATGCAGGGCTCCCTTAATTGTTCAAAGTGAAACTTTCAGAAATGTACGACTCGAGCAGCTCACAAAGGTCCTGGCGTGGCCAATGTAATTAATGCAAGCCTCATGCAAAACTATTAATCATTCATTATATTGCAAATTCTACACGTGGTCAAAGATCAGGCGTTTTAATCGCTGTACAAATTAATTTCTTGCTTTAAATTGTATCCAATTTTCCCCTGTTGTTCAATGCGCACACGCAGAGCCAGCGTAATTAGAAGATATCACCTTCTGAAGTGCAGCACGACATCAATTCGGACGGCACTGCTCACAAAGTGTTGGACTCGCCATTTGAAAAGGGTCGCAAGTTCAGATCTTAGCTGGGGGTCGATTCAGCCTATCATTCATTCTGGGCTGATGAAGATGAGTATAACATGTGCTATGAAGAAGGCCCATTGCTCGAAACATCGCCGCTCTTATTGACGAATGTATTTTTTCTATGGCCCCGTGCCATGAGGACGTTGACATTTCTATCACTGGCTCAGGACTCACAACATAGATTGAGCGTACGGAGTATTGACTTGACTTTGTGTGTGTAGTCCATTGCAATGGTGTCTGTTTTGGGAAAGGAAAAAGAAAATTCCAACCACTGCTCATGTCACTGGAATTGTTCAGGCTAAACTTGGACTCTGGTCTAGAGTCTAAAAAAAAAATGCCGTTCATTTTTTTTCTTCTTCCCAGGCTCAGAGTCTCGCATGGAGGCAATCGCGTCGGCTGAAAGCCACCCAGCTTTGGGCCGGCACTGGGCGGACGTGCGGTACAGGAAAAGTAGCGCTCTCTGTTATATAAAGAGCCGTTTTCTAGGAAAGATTACGTCACTGTCTTCGTTATGCAAAGGGGCCCCGGTTCCTGAGTGCGGGGAGGCTTGGAGATGGTAGATCTGTGCGGGTTTTTTATTATTATTATGGGGAGGGGTTTTTGTTCCGTTGCGGTGCCAAAGCTGCTGGCATGCTGCGCGTTGCTGCCCCTCGTCGATAGCGCTCGCGCGTGCCGCAACTCGCGGAGCATGTGGGCAATTGACCTGTTACCCTCAAAACACGTAAAGTACCGATACGTACACAGAGACAAAGATGCCCCCCTATAGCCGTAACAGACTGCAGGGGCAAGTGCTGTTAGCGAGGCCAGAAACGGTACACGAGGGGGTGGGTGGCCAGCACCACGCCCGACCGCCTTTGTCTCCCCAGTGGCGATGTTTACACACCGCACCAGGTACTCGTTTTGAGGCTGAGTCGACCTAAGGGAGGAGGCCCAGGACCGGTTCAGATAATCGTCACTGGTGTTGGCCGTGAGCGGGAATCGAACCCGAGTTGCCGGGTTCATAGCATAGCGCACTAACCGCTACACTACCGCTCCCCACTGATATGCACACACGCACTCACTCACACGCCGCATAGTGTAGACCGTATTTACACACTTGAAATTAAAGCGACATTTTTCATTTTAATGAACACCAGACCTGCTATAATACTCCTCTTGTTCATTACTTCCTGCTTGATCCGTTTTCTGAGGACAAAGGTAAAACTACAGCAAAGAGCCCCCCCCATCCTGTTCTCTGGGTGTATGCAGGGCCTTTTGAATGCCAATGTTCTGCTTTGCAACACTTTCCCAATCACACGATCAGTTTAACACTAATGCTCACGGAGTAGTCGAAGAGCATTTTTAAACCAATTTGAAAAACTCACTTTTTCCCGTCACATTTAATTTCCCTGCCATTTAAAAGTATAGTTATACCGTATTAAACTTTCACAAATACCTTTTGCAACTTAAAAATGGTGTGATTTGCTGCACAACTTGTGTCTATTTCAAACAATCTTTTCATATACCAGAAAGTTATTTGATTTTCTTCATTTGGAGGCAAGAGCGTGGCTGTTGGGCAGAGTGCGGTTTTTAAGCTTTAGCAACCATGTTAATCGTATTGGTTCTTTCGGTAAAGTCACGTAGAAGGGAAGCAATAAAATAATAAAAATAAAACATAATAAAATAAAATAATTCTCACGACGTTTCGGCCACAACGCAAGCAGCCGTCCTCACCTGAGGACGGCTGCTTGAGAATTATTTTATTTTATTATGTTTTTTATTTTATTATGTTTTATTTTTATTATTTTATTGCTTCCCTTCTACGTGACTTTACCGAAAGAACCAAGAAGATGGATCCCTGCAGTCACGAAAGCTTTAAATCGGAACCATGCTAATGTTTTATATTTTCAAGAAATGTGAATGGATCTCCCTGCTCAAATTATCATGGGATGATACTAATATTATTTGCTACCCTGAGCCGCTGATGTAAATTCCATATTCATATGGCAAGGGTTGCTTAACTCAAGAGGATGCCCACGTTTGACTTCCCAAAGAGTGGTGCTTCATTTGATCCACTCTGGAGGGGATGATGATCTGACACCCTCGCAGCAGTGGCACTGAATGGTACCACTGTTTTCAACGTGCAATTTTATTGAGCGACTGACCGTGCGTTGTCTTGGTGTGGTCCGGGACTGTTTTTTGCTGTTGGTTTGCTGCTTTGCCCATGCTTGGGAATTGTGTACTTATGCAATTTGAACAATATACTTGATCTATTTCACGTATTTATTTTTCGTGATTTGCTTACTTTTCCAATACTTTGCATTCCTATTGCTTTTTTTTATTGTTTGTTGGAGTAACTTTCTGACCCACCCCTGCTGGACATCTGTAAAAGAAAGCTTCATAGCTCATCGGATTTCTCCAGGATAAATACAGATTTTGATTCTGATGGTTAGCACGGACCTTTGGTACAAGGAATGAAATGTCCAATTTCCCCATCTTGGTAGCCGAGTACCCCGGTGGGCCCTTCTGTCCTGTGGGTCTCATAAGTACGCACGTATGTTGAACTTCTTTCGCACCGTACGTAGCCAACCGTGCTAATCGGAGGTGCAGGGGAAGGGCAACTAACTAAACACAAAAAGCAGTTGTAAATTAATGAGTTTTCAATCGAGTTATTAAAGTGCATAGCTCCAATGACTTCCTAACATCGAAAAGAAGAGCATTCCAGATGGCCGCAGAAGCTCATCTGAAAGCGCGCGATGCAGTGACCGTCTTTGTTCGATGGTAGCAAAAAAGCCGCTGCTGTGAGGATGGTTTATGCTCCTTGACGAGATCAGCGAGGCCTCAGTGCAGTCGCACTGCCTGCACACTTACTATCTACGCCAACGCGCCCCAGCAATAACACCACAGGAATCAAACCCTCGACCACATTGCAAACCGGCTCAACGAGCTAACACCCTGAGATCGTCAATGCCACCTTGGCCACATGTGGTCCAGTGATGGAGATTTTCGTTCAGCATTTATTCCTCTAAAGCCGCTTAATTGGAAACCATATGTACCCACCTCGTTTTAATTGCGTGGAGCTATGGTTAAGCAGCTGTTTTCACGTCTCCAAAGCAGGGGACACTGTCTGTTTTGTCATTCCAATCTCAGCAGGAGGCTCTGCTGAAGGAGCCAGGGGCCAGCCAGCCCAGCAGCTTGCCATCTAAGGTGAGACATTATCTGCCAAGCCAGACCTTGGTCAGCTGTAGCCTGGGGGGAAGTGGGGAAGGGAGGGGGTGGGGGAGGGAGGGAGTCCCCATTGTTTTTGTTTCTCTAGCTGAAATATCCATTGGGTCACCCACTCACCCTGCCATATGGTGGCAGAGAATGGTGTCGCTTGAAAACGATCTTACAGACCGATCAATCTGTTACCTCCGTCTTGTGTGCCAAAGTTGTGAATTCCACCAGAATGTGTGTGTGTGCTTTTTTCTGCATTTACTCCTCTGCCTTGGACGTCATTGTCATCTCTGTGATTTAGAGGCAGCAGGAGAGAGTGAAACAACGACAAAAGCTTAGAGGGTTCACAATAGGCAAGCATATGCTTGTATTATGTTTTATTCATTTAAATGTCATGAGTAATTGCTTCGCTGCTCCCGTTGAGAGTTTTGTTGTGAGCTCGGTGTTGGGAGTATCTGCATATTGTCACACATTCTGCACACATCCTCCGTAATAATGGTTGCACTTGCGGTGAATATCAAGAGGATTTCAATTTCTTTTAGTGAAAAAAGTTAAAATAAAAATCGAGTCATTACTGCCTTTGAAAGGACCGAAACACATCGGAGGTTTTATGGGCACTTTAATGGTGTCATATAAATAGTTTTAATGGGCTGTTGTAACCAGCTTTATAGTAATGACCCAAATAGACATGTCATTTCCTGGCTGCTAGCCACCCAAATGCTCCTTAAGTTATTGCCACCTTAAATGTTGCGTTGGCAACTCTCTGTATCGGTCAGAAGGCGCAAAATGTCCCGCCGCCTTTTTCCGGTGAAACTAAAAGTGCGCAGGGTAGAAATTGCGCTATTGCCAGTAGTGAAAGCCGGATCTGTGTCGAGTCGAAGCTGTACAAATTTAGTTGGAAATTTGGAATTTTATCAAGTTTGAACGACTGTTTTCTTACAAGGGAAACCCCCACGCTTGAAAAATATTCATCAATAACACGCGTAACTTTAAGTTCTGGTTGTCCGTAATGAAGGAAACTATTAGCTTGTTGGTTTGTTTAAGCAGCAGCTGTTGATACCCAATATCTAACTCCGTGAGACAACACAAACAGGAAAACAAAGCACTGAGGCTCAGGCCGATTGTTTGGCTTGGGGGGTGAATTGATTATCTGCTTGGTAAACAAACCCTACTGCTGTGGCACAAAATGAATCCCATTGCCCCTTTGAAACTGATTATCTCCCTTTCTGGTATTTGGATTTGCATTCTTGAATATTGGTAACTGCCACTGATTTTTAGTAGGGTTCCCAAGGAATCGAGGCTTTTGTAAACACTTCACTGATATGTAACAAGTTCATCTACAGTAAATAGTGGAGTTGGTTTTTTTTGTCACTTGAAAATTTTTTTAATATTGATGGTCTAGTGGACTGGCCTACTTCAGAAAGATTATAATCTTTCAGATTTACCGTGCAGCCTTTTGTCAATCCGCTACTGGACATAGGCCTCCACTTACCATGTCAGTCATGGGGTTTGTTTGACCGTACTTTACGATGATGGCCAGCTTGGGATAGTGAATGGGGAGGATGGTTCCCAGGACCAGTTCATTTGTCACTTGCCACTAATGTTAACCGTCACTCGTAATCAAATTCAGGTTGCCACGTTCACAGTGCAATGCGCACTAACCAAAGCATCACAGTCCTGCGATATAATAATCCTCCTGGCACCTGCACATGAGCTGATTTCATCGCTCCATCTCCTCGGCGGACAAACTCTCTCTTACACGTTCCATTTCTTGGCTGCCACTCAATAATTATTGTTGACCAGCGGCCATCATCCTTGCTGGAGATGTGTCTTGCCCACGGCCCTTTTTCTTTTCTTAATAGTTTCTTAACAGTCTGAGTTATGTCGTTAATTTGTGTATTTTCTCTATTCAATGTGTTCCTCTCTATTGTCTCTCGTAACCACGCAACGTCATCGCCTGCAACTGCTTTGTCCACATCAGACGCAACCGGTTGCGCAACAAGGACTTTAAACAACTTATTCAGGATTGTAACGGGCAATCATCGTTTCGCGAATGTGTCTCGTGATGAAATTCCACGCTACAAGTCGCTGAGCAGATCGCTGCTTGAGAATAGACGTGTTTGCACCATGAGCAACCCGTTGCACAACTTCTCGCGAACCGGTTGCATGCAACCGAGTTGTGCGACTGGTCGCCTAGGCGGTGCGTGGACCCGGGTTTAGGAAGCGCCGCCTCCCGTGTTCCAGGCAGGGCTACGCAGTCAGGCTACACCACCCAGCTGCCAGCGTGTGCTTCCTTGAAACAGCTTTTAACCATCACGTGGATCAAAAGTGAACTTCTGCAGTTTTTTTTAAGAATGTGGAATTTTACCCAGGGTCGCACGAGCATTCATTCACAAAGCGTTGAACCAAAGAGAAAAGGGCTCTTTGTTATCAAGCTCTATTTATATATAAACTGTGGTCAAATAGCTTCCTAGAAAGAAAACTCTAAGAAATTGTGTTCTCGCGAAAACGATAAGTTCTGTGGTTGCTTTATTGACCTATGTTATGAAACAGCATTCGTCTCGTCTCCATATTGAATATTCCACTTATCAAGGGTAACGTGTTATAATCGATGTAGAGAATTCCCTCGTTATTCACACACTTTCTGTCCGCGATTTTAGCCGTCCGCGAATCGCATCTGGAACTCCGCATGACTGCAAATAGAAAGAAGGAGACGAAGCAATGTGGTGAGAGAGAATGTGATGCGGGCAAGTGACGAGATAAAGTGATGAGATAACGTGATTAGATAAAGAGATAATACAGATACATAATGTTCATGTATTTAATAGCTCATTTATATGTATATATTTTAAGGTAATTATATAATTATCCGCGAAATGTGCTATTCACCAACATCTCTGGAATGTATCCCTCGTGCATAACGAGAGGGATACGGTCGTCACATTTTTGTTGGAAGTTGCTTTCAGGTTTTAGATGTTTCACGCTCTTATATGTTGTTCGTTATGTAATGTCACGGCCCTTAGCTGGCCGATAAGAACACTTCCTGGCTGTGCTGCTGGCATAGTTACTTGTTTTAGCAGCATGATTTGAAGACAAGCAACCTCTGGTCGGGTTTATACACACCGTGCCTCATCAGCAGTCGTGCTTGCTTGAAAACATGCTGGCAAACTGCCGATCTTACAGTCAAGGACAATGTCTTTACGAAATGTGATCCGAGTTCGACACGAAAGTATATCGTACTTTAAGCCATTTCAACGCATGTTTGGAGAGCTGCACAAACGTGAATATATTTGTGTTAATATTGTTCATATCGAAAATTTTTAGTCGGTGCTTAGCAAGGATTCTCGTTTGTTGTGTCTGTCAGTGCGGCCACTGGCTAAGCGATGAAAGCTTAAACAAGTTAACCATCATCCCTGCTCAAAAGGCCCGTCTGAGAACCTGACGAAACATATCATTGGCCAACTTTGCCTCACAACAGCCTTTCCTTTTCACTTGGTGAGACAGTGTTTACCAAAAAACAAAGGTGATTAATCGTTTTCAAGCAGCGGCTTCAAAGCCGTGCCAACACCACGCCTGGAATCGCACTTAACAGCGAACAACATCGTCGCCGTGAAGAAACACATTCATGGATTTGATCCCAATTGCGGGAGTGAAAATAAATGGCCGATGTCCGCTTGTCTCGTCTCGTGTGTTTTTTTTTTGTGTCAGTTGTTTCCCTGGGCATTCACCATTGTGCCACCAGTACAGGGCAATTGTGCCTGCTGATGAAAAGTAACAGATGGCAAGCGTGAAATGTGACCGGTAATTGCTATAAAATCTGCATGCGAGCCGCCGCCGCTGCTGCCACCACCGCTGCTGCTGCTGCTTCCGAGTGGGGGAACTGGGGCACAATGGGCAGGCTATATCTGGAACATGCTCGCTCATCGCGAGGTAAATCGCTTTAAAAAAAAATAAATCCTTGCCTAACACCGGAGGATGACATTCCTCACCGCTTAATCTCTTCACGCTCATCTACGCAACTAGATTTCCCCTGCTGTGAAATGTCTGTGGCTTTCAGACTGTCACTCTCGACTTTGCGAAATTTAAAGGGTGTGGAGAAGAGTCTGTTTATTTGAAAAGTTGCAACTGTACCCTCCGTGCACCCCCCCCCCCCCCCCAATCCTCATCTTTGGATGCGTTTGCCGGTTGTCACCTTAGTTGTAATGTAACGCACACACAAGACTTCAATACATGTGAACACAAGGACCGCCCTTTTGGTCAATCCACTGCTGTGTGAGGGCCTCCCAACATTGCTTGCTTCGCAGGTGGGTTGTGTTATCGTACTTAACTCCGCTGGTCTGTCGCCGGGAGCACAGATGTCGGGAGCTTAGCGCAGTACAACAATGGACTCAAAGCACTGCCTCCTGCCGACAATCGAAGCCCTGCAGGAGCTGACGATGCGCTGTTTGGTGGTTACTCGTCCAAGCACTCAAACCTGCTGCCTAACTTCTGAGATGTGACGAGATCCGGTGCACTCTGTGTAATGTGGTCGTGGGCCAGGGTACAGCTACGTCGAGTCTACAGGGGATGCGACTGCGTCTATGGCTTGTCACATAGCCACCGGTGGGGGGAGGCCTTCATCCAGCAGTGGATTGATAAAATGGACAAAACATGATTTGTGGTTGCAGAAGTCGCATTAACCCTTTACACTGCGTAATCCATATATTAACAAAAATATGGATTCTTACACACATAGTTCATGGCATGCATCATGAGTATAATAACTCATTAATCACTGAACTGATGCTTCGTTACACCGCTAATCATTTTATTGTACTTTAATTGTCTTATTTAATCATGAGTCAAAAGTCATCATTAAATGGCAAACACGTCAGTGTGGGGTTTGCGCAGGTGAATCAGATACACGCAATCTTCATAAACATACGGTTAACTTTGTTTAATTATTGTTAGACATTTAAGGTATTAAGGTCCTGTATTAGCACAACCCAATTACCGGATTCAGGTGCTCAACTGAATCATTACCTGCTACATGGGTGGGCAGCCCACGAAAGGATTAGCAGAAACATCCCTAAATTTACAAGAGGTACTCTCAATGCAGAAGCACATATTTCAAAATCATATTAATCACAGGGCAAGTGGAGGCAGCTGCTGCTGCTGCTGCAAGCATGGGTGTGTGTGTGTATAGATGACGCCTCTCTCTGTCGGCATACTTTCTTCATGATTCCAGGAACTTTGCCTTTTAAATCCGTTTCCGACATGAATCTGCGATGTCGGCAACCTGCATGGGCATCCCGGGCTAAATCCTAATCTTGGAATACTGCGGTGGTGGTGGCTCGTCCTGCTCACAACAAGCGTCGGTATCTGGGTAGCGCGTGGTGGATTAGCGCGCTCCGGTTGGCTCGCTCGGATTTGATTGGGGAAGCTTTGGTATAAAGCTGCACTGAATGCAGATCGTTCTAAAGTGCGCACACGGCATTCAACCAGAGATGGAGAAACTTTGTTTTTGTTCCCCGCACAGAGGACCGAATAGGACTTGCAAATACAGTAGATACCTTCGGCAGGCCATATACCTTCGTGGCACACCTCGGCATTGACCGGTGGTAAAGCAGAAAACAGAAGTGCGTATGAAAATCTATCATTGTGGATTGTTATGCGTTCTGTGCGATGGGTACTCTTTGTGGCCACGCGGGGTGGGATGATTCACCGTAATCTATAAATAAACCTGTTTCTTGAATAGAATTTCTATCCATTATTGAGATAATTGCTTGAATCACGAAGCGAGGCGGGTGGGGAATCGCTACGTACCTACCTAGTGCGTGATACAGACGCACAATGACAACCAATAGGGTAGGCCAGTGTGTTCAGAGGTGGAGTGGTGGCACAGTGGTTAGCGCACTGCAATATCAACCCGGCGACCTGAGTTCGATTGTTAGTAATGGCTAGCGTCATTGGCAGTCCTAAGCGTCCCTTCATTTTGACCAACCTACGCTGACCAGTGTGGTGAAGTATGGTTAAACAACCCCATGACCTAAAGGTTGAGGGGAGCCTTCAACTGGCGTTAGACTGATGAAGAGTCTCAAATGAATATTATTACGAGTGCAATCGGCATTGCCCACTGTCGTGAAAACGCCCACGAACCCTCATCGTGCTGCGACAGCGGCAACACAATTTCCAACGATCCCGTCCGGAGCTTTGGCCCCTGGCAGGGCCACCCATGGCGGACAGGCCGAGTTGGAGAGGGGTGAGTGGCTAACTCCGTGACGTCATGGATGAGCCGTGGCCCAACTGGCCCACCTTCGGGCCGACGAGCCATTGGGTAGCCAACATGCTTCAGGGCACATCCTCCGATTGCCTTGGCCTCCTTGCTATTGGATCCAGGTCCTGTCCTGATGAAGCATCGTGCGGAAACTGGCGCGTAGCATTGTCCTCACGTTAATCAGGCGTCCTCCGTGGACTTCGTCATCTGGCGATCAGCAAGTCGCAACAGGAGCAGGCTTGTGCGGCCGGAAGCTCTTCGTGACGACCTGGCACAGAGGCAGCAGTTAAAAAGATGACCACCACGCACTTGGATCAGGCGGAAGTGCACCTCGGCAGCTGTATAGCTGCGTCTGAGCAATCCTCATGAGCATCCATTCTGCTCATCCACTGTGGGGAAGGTGCTAGAAAAGGTGCCCTAAAATAGTCTGCCTCAACCTGACCTGTCTGGCTTACCGCGGCCAGAGGGAACACCGCTTAGCGGTCGAAAACAGCGCAAATATTCTCTAAAATTCGGTTTCCTGTGAAGTCAGGACCTTAACAAACAAACAAATAAAATATTCCCCAAAAGTAAAATAAAGGGCTCCCTTATGAGTGGAAATTCCCCTGCCTCAACTTAAAAGTGATGTATTATTTACTTATAAGCAGGTGAGATCTCGTTGATACCACAAGTGGCATTGGGCCTCTGCTTGAAGAGAGATATTGTACTGACATAAAAAGCGCATTCTGTAAATACTTGACAACGGGCGGTCAATTTAACCCACCAGCATTTCCGACTGAGTTGGTCACTTTTGCTCAGCGCACAAATCGGACCCTTTGTATGGTAGAGCTGGCCCACACTTCACTCTGAATAAAGGAAATGGGGATAGAATTGAAAGCCAGATTGCCTAGAGGGAGACGCTGGACGTGTGAAGGTGCCAGCCTGGTGTGAGCTCCGAGGCTGCAGCAGGAATGCGGCCGCTTGGTTCACGCCGCAGTGACGATCCGACGGTGGTGGAATCGACTTGCGCGCCCACTCTTCCCTTGCAGCTTTGTTGCGTGCGTACTAATCAATTGTTGCACGAGCCCCTCGTGAGTGGGTGTCTGCGCGTATGTGTAGGTGCTTGCTTGCTCGCTAAGAGCATCTGCGAGAAGCCTTCTCCTTTTTTATGTTTAATTCTATTTAAATAGGAGCCCGGTAGTTGGACGTAAAAAAAAGACTGGCACAAATAAGATATTGGCACTTGGGATGTATTGCTACAGACGGGTACTGCATCTAAGCTGGACCCAAAGTGACCGAACGCAGAGGTAAGGTGAAGGTTACACAGAGATGAGAAGGGAGCTGGCGCTATTTGGACACATTTTTAGGGTGGACAACAGCGGGAACATTACAAGTGTGTTGTTCGGAAAAATGGAAGGAAGCGGAAAGAGAGAAAGACCTAACAGAGAATGTCTTGGCGACAGAAGAGATCGGTGTGGCGCTACTTGAGCAGATTGGCACAAGACAGAGGAAAGTGGAAACAAATGACGAAATGTGTAGTGGACACCGACTACGGGCTATCTGCCCATGGGTCGTGATACTGATCATGAGCCCGGTACAGAGCACAACCCGCGACGTAGGGAGGATGGGGGGTACAGAAACTCTGCAGACATTAGTCCTAAACGCTGTGCTCCTGAGTTTAAAGAAGGGGGGGGGGAGATTGGGCTCACCGCCCCACGGAGTACGGACCACGAGCGGGGCATGTGTGTATTTATATGGGAAGGGGAAGATGAGGTAAAAAAGAAGAGAGGAGGGAGCAGGGGAAAGAGGGGGAGGGGGGTGGAAAAAGGAAAAGGAGGAACACTTAGGAGGGAATAACTTGCACACGCTTGGCGAACTTTATATCAACGTGTCATCGTCCCGCAGAGCGGTGATTGACTCCCGTCCGTCCCCGGAGAACCACAAGCCTTCTCTTAAGGCTACACATGAGATCTTTGTTAATATGCGCATCTGTCCTGGCCAGGATTTGAACCCTGGTAAACCATGTTTGTAGCACCGTCAGTGGCAAATGATATCTCAACTGGTTTCTGGGGCATCCCCCAAGGTTGATTCAACCTTAATTGAGGACTTGGTGTTCTGTGTAAGCATCATCGCTGGCAGCTGCGCCGACGTTCGGTGTGGTATCTCCACTTGGCCCTCTGCTCCTTGTCGTAACAAAGATGTTCAAGCAAAAGAAGAAGAGCTGAGAAGTTCTTTTCCAAGGGGCGACTTGGCCGGCAGACGACAGTGGGGCATCTGCCAGTCATCCCAGTCGGTTTTTAATCCCTGAAACCTGGTTCTGTCCTGTGAACTCTTACGAGGGACCCTTTAACATTTCGTGGCTTTCAAGTGCACCGAGCCTGGCACAACCGCTGGCCGTGGTGATGGCACCTCCACGTAGTGGAGAATGGCAGTGTGTTATTGTTGTCGTGTGTATGCGTGGTGGCACAGTGGTTAGCGCACTGTGCTATGAAACCAGCAACGGCTTGAAATTTTTTTCCGGACACAGATTTAATCTGCAGCCAGCGCTATCCGAATTCTTTATACTCTTGGTGAACTTTAAATCAAAGTCACGTAGGTATAAAATTAAATAAAGTAATTTATTTTATACCTACGTGACTTTACCGAAAGAACCAAAGAGTATGGATCCCTGCAGTCACGAAAACTTCAAATCTAGATTATAGGCTTCTCGTTGTTCAGTTCCGCTCGAAATGAGCAGCTGGTTCATTGTGTAAACATCAGCACTGGGGAGAACCAGGCGGGTGGTTGTGGTGCTGGCCACACCACCCGCTCATGCACTGTTCTGGGCTTTATGGGATCTCTCTAACAACACTCAACCCAACAGTCTATGAGGCTAAGAAGAGGATATATGTGTTTTCTTAACACATGTGAGCCGTGCGGTGTTTATCGGAGTGCACTAGGGTTGCATCAAAGCAAGTTCAATTCCTGACCGTGCACACAAAGTGACCATTGATATATTTGGCACTGGTGTGGTCGCTAGGTGTATTCAGCCTCAAGTGAAAGGTAGTCACTTGGTGAGGTGTGTGCCAACATCAACAAAGAGGAGCACGAAGTGTTCGCGACATGACCAACTAAAAATCATCGGCGATCCTTCGGGACAAAGGTGGGCGGGCATGATCATGGACTTAATAAGTGCTCTCCCACAGCACTTGCAATCACATTTCATCCAAGCTAAAAGAAAGAAAGAAACAAATAATATAAAAGGATATCTCTATAAATATTTTAACACGTACAGTTTTTGAAGGGTCGAATATTTATTGACGTTTGGATGGAGCTACTCACAAAACAACACTTAGCTCGTGTTTAGCCATTCGATCCAGAAAGGCAAATCCTCAGGCACAATTGACACAGGTTTTTATTGTGCGAGTTGATTAAGTGATTCATTTTTCGAATGCTTATTTTAAATCATGAACTAACACATTTGAGCAGACTCACATGTGTCTGTGTGTGATCACGTGTGGAGTTAATGGCATAATGGTTAGTGCACTGCGCTTTTGCTAATATCAACAGCGAGTGACATATGAAGTGGTCCTGGGTCTCCCCTAGGTCAACTCAGCATTACATTAGTACCTTGATCAGTCGTGTATATCAACTACAGCATTGGGAAACAAAGGTGGCTGGGCGTGGTATTGGCTATACCACCCCCATCTCCAAGCCTTCATAGGTGCTCGAAAACAGTACGGTACTTGCCCCAAAAGCCTGTGTGGGGATGCAGGGAATCTCTTTCTAAATTTGAAGCTTTCGTGACTGCAAGGATTCATATTCTAAGGTTTTTTCGGTAAAGTCACGTAGGTAAAAAAAAATGAATAAAAGTAAATTTGTATTTTTTTACCTACGTGACTTTATCGAAAAACCTAAGAATAGGGAATCTCTTCTTGTGTGTGACTGTGCTGGCTACACTCACGAGAGTTTCCACCCTGTCTGCTGTCTGACCCTGTGTTCCTGTCCGAGGCCAGCTTGATTTCAAAAGATATACAATTTTCAAAACACGACGTCAGAACACTGATAGCCGCTGCAATTTCTCGCATTCAGACCCATTTACACCCCAAAGTGACTTCCTGCACTGCCCAGTTTTCGGAATTGAGGGTGACTTCTTTTTCCCGCCATGACGACATTGATAATACTCTATTTATAGCAACAACAACACGATCAATCATTATCAAGCCACTGCTGGATGAATGCCTCCGTAAACCGTTACCGTCGTTCATGATTTTGCGATGCAATAAATGTAACTAATTAATTATTTGCCTTATAATTATATTAGGTTTCACATCTCCGTCTTTAAAAGCATATATTATGCACTTCACCAACGACGTATTTGCTTTGGTTTCAGACGATTTACTCTCTGTTTTCTTTCTAACCGCGCGCCCCGACTTTCAGTGCATATCAATTGCTGTTGTGTAAAGTGAAGACATTAATTTACTGTGATCGAATATGCTCCTCTAGCCATTTGAATCAATTTGCTAGAGTCGGAAATTACAACACTGTACATAAACTCATTCTACGCTGTTGCCGAACATTGTGGTAAACAAAGAAGCAAGAGTTTGTGTCCATACCTGTCAATCCTTATCAGTGCCTACCTTCTCACAGACTAATTCAGACCGTATTGGTCACCCCGTTCCCTTATCAATTTCAACGTTCATCCGACAAAGTCCCATCACAAAGGAAAAACACAAACAAATAGACACACGGGCATGTGTGTCTATCAGTCGATGTGCCTTCTCGACTTGTGTTTCTATCAGCATTTGTTTAATGAATGCATTTGTGAAATATATACCGATTTACATATATGCAGCTGGATATGTGAGAAGCATGCATATTTTATGCTGAGCCGTCGAATGTGATTATTTATCTACTTTTTTAATGCCTCGTGTAACTCAATCAAATCAAATCCGTACATGAGAACCCCACCATAACAGAAAAATAGTGCAGGTCCGGAAAACCATCAGTTTCAAACAACACACAGAAACGCTTAAAAAGCACTCAGCCTTTGTGCATTATGAACAATAAAATGTAATTGTCAGTGTTGTCATTTTGCCTGTCACACTAGCACACGGTGACTTAATGTTGCAAGTTATATCACATCCTTTGAAATACTTTAGCCACGTGTGGTCTTCATGTGTGAATGTTCAATTTTTTTTTATCACGAAAAATGTAAATGTCACTCATTACCTTGTTAACATTTAACAATGAGAAACATTACCAACCCGTTAACATCTCACGTCTGGATTGCCAAAATAAAAGTGTTGTCACAATGGGGTATCATGATTGGTAAACAAATTATACTATATCACGAGTATAAGCATCCTCGTTGTTGTTATCACGATAATTTACCTTCCGTGTATTGTGTATATGACACCAGGTGTTTCGGTGCTGGCTTCTATAACATAAGTCTGTCATTATTTTCACAAGAAGCTGCGGTGATGTACTTAATCAATCTAGAGAGAGGATCTTGCAATCATCTGCAAATGCCTCGTGGAACTTTGTTCATTACATCCGCAGAACAAATCATTGTTAAAAATAAACCAATTACTGTACATAATAGTAGACTCCATGGCGGTTAGGTTTTCTGCTAGATTTGGCTATTCAAATCAAGTGGTACAAAATCTATGTTTTGTGTTTACGTGGTACACGTGGACTGCCAATAGGGACTATGTCATTAGCGTGTCTATACAAATAAAGCTGCGAAAAGTAGAAACAAGGACACACGTCCCACAAAGCCACCTGAGGACAGCTTCTCCGCACGAGTTGCACAGCAGCAGCAGCAGCCACAGCATTGCATGTCACGGTTCCCTGATTGATCAGTTGCTCATTGATGAAGGGCCTGGCACCCACAAGTTGCTATGGCAACGGATCGATGCTGCCCTAGCTGCCTAGCTGCCCAGCTTGTTCCTGAGACTTGTTTTTTTGTTGTTGATGTTGCTGTTATCATTGCTGTTGTTGGTACTCTGCTCCAGTTAACTCAACTTTGCATTTACCAGGTAAGGGTCACTGAGCTATATAGCTCTTTTTCAGAAATTATCTGGCCACAAATGATAGCTTAACGACAAAGATTATTATCGAGTGGAGATTTATAGCAGGCAAATATTCTGAACGCATGTTTATATATGTGGAGGGAAACACCGGAAGACCACGACAAAAATTCACGCGACCACCAGCAGAGCAAGCGTACTCCAAATATAGGGTTGAGATCGAACCCACGACCTCCTGCATATCAGGTGAGGTAGTTAACATCTCGCCACTGCGATGCCACGTTGGTTCCCAAGCCGTGCCGCAGTCTTTATCTCTCTCGTCTCTTGCACGTTTACCTGCCCTGACCCAGAACTCCCTCAGGGGGGTGGCAGTCATGCAATTTCAAGATTTTGTAAATAGGGCCCTACATGAATAATACGAAAAAAATGCTATGTATTTTCCCTGGTAAATATTAACAACATACCAATTTTCATAGTACAAAGTGAGGGGTGATTTCCCCCCATCTGCCCTTTACCCACCTCCTCCCACCCGCTTTCCACCTTCATGATCTTTCAATTTTTTTGGAGAGTATCTTCAGATGCGATTGCATTTATACACGATATGAGTTGAAGTTGCTGCTGTCGTTGCTGTAAAATCGATTCTTATGCTCACGAGACACGCATCCCAAACGTGTGTGTACCAAACGATGATTTTCGTTTTGTACACGTTCTGTGCACCCCAATTTGTTTTCGAAATTGATTTCTCTAAGACGAAGGTACTTTCCAACAAGGACTGAATACTGATGTACCAGCCCTGGTGAGACACTGCCTCGCCAACACTTACTTTACCTGGAATGGAACTTTCTACAAACAAGGTGATGGCACCCCAATGGGTTCTCCCTTATCTCCAGTTGTAGCCAATGTTTTCATGGAACATTTTGAGACAGATTCCATCCAGGCATCCGCTCTACGTCCGTCCTTGTGGAGGAGGTACGTTCGTCATCTGGCCACATGTCCGACCAGCTCTGAACCAATTCCTCAACCACATCAATTCCATACACCCAGTCATCATATTCAACATAGAGTTGGAAAAATGTGGCAAGCTACCATTCTTGGATGTTTTAATCGAAAGGAAACCAGATGGCTCAATGGGACACTCTGTCTACAGGAAAGCCACCCATACAGATGCATATCTAAAACCTGACGCACACCACCATCCATCCCAGAAGAATTCCCTCATCAAAACTCTACACCATAGAGCTCGATGTATTTCCGACCATCATCACCTAGCCAGTGAACTGGGACACGTACACCAAGCTCTCAAGATGAATGGATGTTCAGACTACACAATCCATAAATCTATCACCCCAACCGTTGATAAAGAACCATCTGAGGACCCAATAAAAACCATCACCTTGCCATACATAGCAGGGGTCACCAAAAAGATCTCCAAAATCATGAGCGAACACAAGATCCAGTTTCGATTTAATACAGTACATACAATTCGTGATCTGATCCCATCTGTGCAGGATGTGATCCCTGACATGCAATACCCCGGCGTCGACAAACTAAGCTGTGTCTGCGGCAGTTACATTGGGGAAACTAAGCGACATGTCTCGGACCGTGTTCGTGAACATAAGGCAAATCTGAAACACGGTGATCGAAACGTCGTAGTTTTTGTGTTATTTTTTGTTCTTTTCGTTGAACCTATCTACGTGACTTTACCAAAAGACCAAAATAATATGAATTCCTGCAGTCATGAAAGCTTTAAGTCAAGATTTGTTTTCGCGTAAATCGTGCGGCCATTAGGGGCTCTGCATAAACCATTGTGGCAAAAAAAAACCTTCCGATATGGATCCTTGAATCGAAATACAGCAATGATTGTATGACAGCGATTCATGAAATTGCAAGGTGGGCACAAATTATGACATGCCTAAACAACAGCTTGTCCATGTGCAGTGGGGTATCATTACACCCTAACATCTCCCCCAGGCTTAATGTGCGCTAAGAGGTAACTTTTAAGACCTTTTCTTGAAAAAAGCGAATGTGCTGCTGACCAGCAATTTATGAGCCCCGCAAGCTGCTGCTCTTGCTGCTGCATTTTGCCGTAAAAGTTACTGCTGTGGCATTTGCAGGCCCGGATGCGTTTATGCGACGTGCACATATTACCGTAAGAAATATTTTACTTAAAACATTTGTTAAAGCCGCAACGTTCAGATGGCCCCCACGTTTTAGCTGTGGAATCTTCACCCATGCACCACTCAGTGCATTCCATAACGGTCCATAGCTGGGCAGGATGCTGCCATCCTCTGTAATGGTTAGCACGCTGGATTAGCAATTCAGACATCGCCGGTTTGATCTCCCGGTGTGGCATTTGAAACAATGGTGCCGGTTCCTTAAAATCCATGCAAGCATCTGTCCACCCAGCAGTATAAATAGGTTCACCTCAGTCGATCCCAAGATCCAGCTGTATGACAGAAACGTTAAATCAGTGCTGTTTTATGGCTCAGAGAGTTGGCGTGTTGTCAAGACCGACACCAAGAAGATGGAGTCATTCCATAACAGATGCTTTAGGAGAATCTGCTGCATCTTCTGGCCAAAGAAAATCCACAAAACCGAACTGTACAAGAAGAACTGGTTGTCCTAATATCACACAAGACATCGAGAGACAGCGAATCAGATGGCTCGGACAAGTACTCTGATAGTACTAGGACCATATACCAAAAATTGCCCTAACAATGGACAAAAGGAAATCTGGGAGACCCAAGAACGCCTGGCGCAAGACCGTGAAGGAAGAGCTGGTGGCAGCAATCGACCTCTCTTGGGGCGAGGCTCAACTTGTTGCCAAGGACAGGAAGAAGTGGAGGAAACGCATTGCGCCGTTATGTCCCATAGGTGATGAAGAGGATTAACTAACTAACTAACAAACCTTCGTCGATCGGTGGGTTGCGTGTGATGGGGTAAGGTGTGGGTGCTCCCACCTCTTCTGAGACGTCTGACCAGGATGAAAGAGTCGGACAAAATGCCCTCTAGAGGGACTCTTTAGAGCTACTTTTAGTGGAGACCTTTCTTCTAGGAGATTGCTGATGAGTCCATATAACGGTGAAACTCATATTTTTCTCCCATGCTACAAATTGCCATGAAGGCCATAACACGCTACGGCAATTTAAGTGTCATTGCTGCTGGCAGTCATCACCAGAAACACATTATCTATGAGCAACTATGGCAAATTGGTACGCCAGTGGCATAAAGTGATAGAGTTTTGTCTAGAATGTGAAATAATATTTCGGGGCAACTACTGCTGGTGAAGATTAGGCAATATTTGTGATAAAATGCCATAGGGTCAACATCATCATCATCAGACCAATCCACTACTGGATGAAGGCTTCCCCAAGTTGTCATCATCTATCACGGTCTCGTGATGCAGCAATCCATTCAGCTCCTGTACACAAGCTGATATCATAGCTTCATCACGGCGGTAGTAATCCTCTTGGGCATGTTCCCTCCTTCGACTGCCACTCTGTCATTAGCCTTTACTACCGGCCATCATCTCTTCCGGTGACGTCTCCTGCCCAAGCCCACTTTCTTTTCGTAACAGTCAATACAATGTCTCTAACTCACTTTATTTATTCATGACCTAAGTGCCTTGCTGGAAGCAATGTCATTTTATTCCCATGATGGGGGGCTCATTCATTCCAGGGCACAATCACTTTTGACTTCCCACATGTCTCTTATAATTTTATCTACCCCAGGGAGATGATGGCCTCGCTTGAACCTTCAAACGGAGGTTTGTACACTAACATTTGCAACAATGTAATTTTTTGGTAATATTTTGGTTTTACTGTACTGACAGGAGAAGGTCCATTCTTCTGGGTGGAACTGAACAGAAATCTAGAGAGAGCCAGGATATCCGATTACTTAAGTGATCGATTGTTCTACCTTTTATTGAATAGATTACTCGACTACTCGGATAACCCAAAAATAGCTTGAAAAAGGTTTTGCCCACATGTGCCGCTGGACAGGAGGTGACTGGGTGGGGGCTTGATGGCGTCATCGACATCACCGGCTCCGTCACGCAGGGCGTGGCTTACAGGGGGTTTCCTGTCTTAGGGATGCAAATGTGTGGGGGGGCAGCTGCCATAAAAAAAATACGGCCGAGTTATCGAACACTGAAACAGTAGTCGATCATTTATTTTTAGGCGATTAATGGGCTGCTTAATTTACGAATTGTGATCCCAGCTCTACCGAAATCCTGTTGAGGAATTTTGGCAAATGGACCATACGGTCAGCCGGGCGTCTGTGATGTAGGCTAAAGGTCAGAGGAGGGCTGCATCTGATGAGTGGCATGACAGTGGGTCTGAAACTTGAGCCGTTTTGCCCAAACCTCCCTGCGACTGACCCAATTACACGCTAAATTACATTATGTGCGGTAAAGCGTTCAGCTGTGAACGGCAGACAGCCATGCAAAGTGAATTGGGCGGAGGGGTAGAGCACAAAAAGGCTGGGAAATTTTCTCACAATGAGCTTCATAGTGCACAGGCCAGGAAAGCTCTGCATGATTTAGGGCCCTTAAATTTGTGCAAGTCAACTGTCTGGCATTTAAATTCGTGTTTTTTTTCTTCCTTCAAATACTGCATTGTTTAGTGTTTGGTTGTGAATGTTTAAACAATATTTATCATCACCAGGGTCAATTTACTGCTGGATAAAGGCCTCCCTGGAGTCACCGCTACCTCGACTGGACATCTGTGAAAAATAGCTTCTTAGCTCATCGGATTTCTCAAGGATAAATAAAGATTCTTATTTTACATCATGGAACCTCCTTTGCCAGTACCAAAATATGAGGATGGCTATTCCCCTTTTTCCTGGCAACAAAACAGGTGTTAAGATGTTAAAACACCAAACCGAAACCTTGTACAAAGAATCATGTCTGCATTAACCACAATACTTGTGGTCAGAATGCAAACAAAAAACATACTCTGATAATATATGCATTGTCTTTGAAACTGATTGGTCCACACCAGAGATAGCTTTCTTTTGAGCCTAGTCTCTATTGTATCCTGATTTTAAGCTTTCGTGACTGCAGGAATCCATACTCTTTGGTTCTTTCGGTAAAGACACGTAGTATAGTCTCTATTGTGGTTAATGTAGACATGATTCATTCCTTTCACTGGTTGCCCCCTCCATTGTTGTTGTTGGCCATTGGCTATCATCCCTTCGAGCGTGCCCACTTTTTTAACGTTTATAATGATCTCATTCAACTGCACATGTTCTCTAATCCATGTTTTGATTTGTTAAGGACAATAATCGGTATGTAACCCTACTAGATCTCTTCTTGATATTTTGAGATATTTTATACTTGCCAAGAAAATTTCAGAAGTGACCTGGCCACAAACGACCGCTCAACAAAGTGACTTATCATGTGGAAATGTATAGAAAGCCAAAGATTCGAAACGCATGTTTCTAAACGTGGAGGGAAAAACCGGTGGACCTGGAGAAAAATCCACACTCCAAATATACAGGCGTCAGTGTCAGGATCTAATCCATGATCCCCTGTATACCAGGCGAGGTAATTAACATTTCACCACCGTACCTATGGGAAATTCCCCATGCAATCGTGATTCTCAAGTCTGTTGCCACTTCAGGGATTGTACTATACTTGTGTGAGGTGCGATAATGAAGAAGGCAATGATGAGATAACAACTCGTGACATGCGACAAAACGATGCACGCTTTTTAATTGCGGAGAGATCGATAACCGGCTAGGTCGACACCACCCCTGCCCAGATCGAGAGTTGAACTTGTGACCACTTTTGCTACGAGTTCAGTCTATCTAACCGCGTTGCCAACAACATCACCACCGCGCAGTCGCTCATGGAGCAAACTCGCTCGCAGCTCACAGAGCCCGCCGCACCACAGCCCCGGCCAGCCAGGTGCCCCATCGCCCATCGCCCACCGCCACCGTAGTCACGAAGCGGCAGCCGCGTAGGGGGCAGTCGACCCCAGGAAAGCAGTACGAGGATCAAAGGGCACGCAGCAGCTTCCCGACATAACAGGAAAGCTGGGACGCGCTCCACCGGCTTGGGTCGTGCCCCCGGTGCCCGCAGCTCTGTGGAATCGGGGCAGCCGCCGCCGCCGCTGCCCCCCACCCCCCTGCCCCTGTGACTGTGACGTCGGCTCGGGGCAGACGGCGCAGTTCATCAGGGCTCTTGGCACTCTCCCGTGCGAGCGGCTTAGCCAAGTGTATGACCTAATCCGACACTCTCATCCCCCTTTAGGTGCATTGCTTTTAATGCTCTTTTGCGGCATGTATTCAACAAATTAAGTTGTATTTGTGAAATTGGATGCACGATCGGTGTAGTTAAACACAACCGCAAGGCAGCTGGTATGTATTTGTCAAGCAGATATATAATGTGTCAGTTTATATTATAGAAATATATATTTTCGGCATCTCATGAAGGTTGATTATGTGCATTTGCAATGCTTTGTGATTTTGTGGTCATATATTTCTGTGGTTTATTTTTGTGTGCGTAGGTTTCCTGGACTTAAGTTTTGTTTCTTTTATAATACGTTTTCTCCTGATTAGCTTATTTTCACAATCATGTAAATTGCTTCCTCTACAGAAGCTTTCGGATTAAATGTAATCAACCTAAAATGGGACTAAGATGTGACGTTTTTTAAATAACTGGAACTGATGCCAAAATGTTTTGTTCAAATCCCAAATAAATGTATTTGAGCCGCCGCAATTCCAAGGAAAGCATTAATTAACTCGATCAGTTGCTCCTCTTTGGAGATTCTCTTTCTTTAGCTCAGCTTCCTCTTTACGCAGGTTTAAATGTCAAACGAAATCCCTTCATTTGTAGAGGCTCTATCTAGACACAGCAGAATGATGGAGACAGTGACATGCTACGGATATGGATGTCAATTCACCAGTCACGCATGAACACGAGGCTTCCGAAGAGGATGTCATAATTGTATTGTCGAAATGGTGCTACTAAGTGAGCATTGCGAATGGAATATTGGCTTCTATACTCGGTTAGGCGGGGGGGGGGGGGGGGGTCGAGCAGTGGTGCAATGGTTAACGCACTGAGTCTATGAACTTATTGACCTGAGTTTTGTTCGTGACCAAGGCTACCTATCAGTGGTGACTGGGAGCTCAATCGGTCCTTGGCCCTCGCCCATCTTCACCAACCCCGCACCAACCACCAAGAGGGTGAGATGTATGGTCAAACAAACGCTTTTGACCGACACAGCTTTCATCTCATAGTCATTTAACACAGTCCTCTAAAATAGCCTTGTTATGATTATTATGTGTGGGTGGAGAAGTGTGGACTCCTGCTTGCACTCCCAGGACTAGGCAGTTTAGATGGATTATTTATATATATATATTCAGGGTGTGACATGAAACTCGGGTAAATTTAGTCAGAATTGTAATTTTAGTCAGTCTTAGTCGAGTCAATGACAACCTACGCAATTCTAGTCAAAGCTTAGTCTGTGGATTTTGTGCAGTAATTATCTTAGTCTGGTTGACTAAAGCAGTTAAACATTGAGTCCAACACTGTTGGCTATGAAATGTTTGTGCAAGGGAAGTGCAATTTAACGCCACCAATATTATCAGATCAACCAATCAATGAACTCAGAAAATATTTAATATTCATATAGAGTTCAGCCAATCGCCATGTTTTTTGTCTTTCTCATTGCGCTGATGTTGCTCCTCATAACGTTCCTATTTTATCTTGGCCTCCGTCTTCATTTGGACTTGTCAATTTCACCTCTTTATAGTTAGTCATGCTTCAGTGGGTTGTCGCAGTCTGTGTCATGCTTGATGGTTTTTGTCCACTCATTCATCGTTAAATAAAATTAAAACACTTATTTGAAGAATATTTTTGTCACTAATGTCATAAAAACTATTTAAAAATATATTTTACCAGGTAAGGGTCACTGAGATATATAGCTCTTTTTCAGAATTGACCTGGCCACAAATGATATCTCAATGAAGTGGCTTGTCATGTGGACATTCATAGCAGCCGAATACTCTAAACGCATGTTTCTAAAAGTGGAGGGGAAAACCAGAGGACCCAGAGAAAAACCCACACGACCACAGGCAGAACGTGCAAACTCCAAATATACAGGGGTCAGGGTTGGGATCGAAACCGCGCGACCTCCTGCATACCAGGCGAGGGAGTTAACATGTCAACACTGGCGGCACCCCTCGTGAAGTATTTCAAACTGATTGAGATTGGGGAGGTGTATTTCTGCTGAGATTCACCCAGTAGGTGGACACCAATTAGAATTATGGGCAATCCTTCTCGCCATCAACACGTATAGTCTATTTTAAAAGAAAAAAGATAATTAAATGCTCTCATATTATTATGCATCCGTTTGTAAAAATGTTCTCTCTGCCTGATGAAGACCACTTGTATTGCGATCGAAACGTCGCGTTTTTTCCTTTAATAATTAGTTTTTATTTTTTTATTTAGTTTTATGATCTTGTATTTTAATTTTATTTTCTACCTATGTGACTTTTCCGAAAGAACCAAGAATATGAATAGAGGACTTCAGTAGTGAATTTGACAAAATTGAAGTCCTCTACACAGTGGTCATGAGGGTTTGTGTTGTGAGGTGTTGTTTGACCAAACGTCACCTCACTGGGACTCTCGAAAGTAGTAACAGATTGTGTTGGGGTGTGAGGGGTACAGTGTTCTGTGCTGCAATCTAAGATATATATTGTGTATTTATATTGTGTATTTATAGTGTGTATTTATATTGTGTATTTAAATTGTGTATTTATATTATGTATTTATATTATGTATTCATATTGTGTATTTATATTGTGTATTTATATTGTGTATTTATATTGTTTATTTATATTGTGTATTTATATTGTGTATTTATATTGTGTATTTATATTGTGTATTTATATTGTGTATTTATATTATGTATTTATATTGTGCATTTATATTGTGTATTTATATTGCGTATTTATTTCATGTATTTATATTGTGTATTTATTTCATGTATTTATATTGTGTATTTGTATTGTGTATTTTTATTGTGTATTATTATTGTGTATTTATATTGTGTATTTATATTGTGTATTTATGGCGAATCGCACGCCATCAGGGCGTCTCGTGAATGCAATGTTGTTTTTGAGTCACGTGATTCCTCATTCGTAATAAAATATTTAATTTACCAAAACATTATAACAATTCACAGTAAGTCGCGCGTTTTATCATATTCACCCTGTCGAATGTTGTTGACAGTGTAGGGGGTGGGGGGAGGGCTTTCCAATTTTAAAATAAAAACTTGAGGCGCGTGGATTTTTAGACGTTCACTGTTCCAGTGAGGGAAAACAGTATTTGACCCCCTGCTGATTTTGTACGTTTGCCCACTGACAAAGAAATGATCAATCTATAATTTTAATGGGAGGTTTATTTGAACAGTGAGAGACAGCATAACAACAACAAATCCAGAAAAACGCATGTCAAAAATGTTATAAATTGATTTGCATTTTAATGAGGAAAATAAGTATTTGACCCCTCTGCAAAAACATGACTTAGTACTTGGTGGCAAAACCCTTGTTGGCAATCACAGAGGTCAGACGTTTCTTGTAGTTGGCCACCAGGTTTGCACACATCTCAGGAGAGATTTTGTCCCACTCCTCTTTGCAGGTCTTCTCCAAGTCATCAAGGTTTCGAGGCTGACGTTTGGCAACTCGAGGCGCGTGGATTTTTCGACGTTCACTGTTACACCTTTCGTACCACATTACGCAGCTCGACGTTTGCAACTTGTATATTTGTACTTTCGGTTTCCACATTTTCTAACTTGCCTAAGTTTCTTGGCAGACGTGCGGTAGTTATGATTTTTGGACAAAATGTTGAATAGATTCTCTTTATTCTTTCGCCCCCCCTCCCCCCCCCCTCCAAGCACAAACATCGCACGTCCATACAAGGTTTACGTTAAAAAGAGAACGGCAGCAAATATCGAGGTGGATGTTGGCTGCGGAGAGAGTGCGTGGGGTGTTCCTCTCCCCTCTGTATTCTCAGCAGAAGATTCGTATGAAACACAAATGCAGTTGCTGCAGCTGTGTGCTGACACACGGGTCAGACTACCGCACTCTCCAGATTGTAAGACGCACTTTGTTTTATCCTGTACTTTAAAACAATAGTTGGCGGTTGCGTCTCATAATCCCGCAGATATGTATTGGTGTCTCACCAGATTTGTAGAATTTGATTGAATCCGAGCACAAGTTTGGAGTGCGTATTGCTCTCCGGAGCATCTTGTAATCTGGATAATACGGTGTTATGCCTCCACGCGACATCATTTGGAGGGCTTTTAGTGTGTGAGTGTTTAGGAAAACTCAGTGCTGCAGCGTCTGCATCGTAGGTTTTACCACAGTGGAAAAACATCGGATATTTCCTGGAAAATAGATTTTTCAAAAAGTACCATCGTTATAGTTATTCCTCGCTAAGAAAGTATTTCGTGAAAACAATGCCATAAAAGTATTTTAAAGGATTCTTTAGCAATAACTCCATGTCTTGGATTTCACAACAGACAGATCAATTTTTCATTCCAGTGAGATGGAACGCAAGGTCATCGTAATTAATATCACTGAAATAATTTTCAAGTTTAACGTTTATATCAGGGAGTGATCGTGCAATGTTTAGTGCACTCCACATTGAACCCAGTGACCTGAGTTCAACTCTCAGTCACGGATAACATCAGTTGAACCAGGGTTCCCTTATTCAAGCCACGGACAAAATAGGTTCCAATTACATTAGCGGCTTCAAATAAATAGTGCACCATAAAAACAGAAACAACGCGAAGAGACAGTGACAAGGAGACAAACAAATCTATCCCTTAATCAACCCGTGATTCACAGAATTATAAAAATGTGAATAATCGCATGCGGACGTCACATCTATCAAGCCGACACTGCGGGGTCGTTTTCATGGACCATGGGCCGAGGAGCCTCGTTCCTCCCTGCCGCAAGCCCCCATAACCGCAAGCGGAAAAGAGGGCTGGGGGTAGGTGGGTGGGAGTGTTGGTGTCACCGCAGGTATGGAAGTGTGGAAGCGGGACGCCGTGGTCTGGGGAGGGGGGGTGTGGAGCGATAGTGTATGTGCCGAGGGTTCTGTGCGCCACGATAGGACGGTATCCAAGTGTGCACCTGCTACCTCCCCCCCCCCCGTCTCCAACAGTGTCAACCTGGAGCCGCCGTTGAGAAGGCCTCGCGGCGCACACGTTTTACGCGACGAAATGTAAATAGGCACGGCCGTTTCGTGAGAATGTCAGTGGGTGTGCATTAAGCCAGCAAGGATGTGTATGCACGTGCATTTGACGTGTGTGTTTAGGTAGGATGCTATAGTTTAATACACATCAAGCTCCTACAGATAAGCCTTTATGCTTGACTGCTCGTGACGATGCCCGAGACCTGACTTTACCCTGCGTATGAGTTGTTCTTCTTTTTGAGGCGCTGTTAGATATGTCTTTATACGTTCCGCCTGTATCTGATAAAATAAAATAAAAAAATAATCACGTGTGGGTTAGGTAGCTGGATTCCTGTTTTAAAAGCAGGACCTATGCTGTGCTCCAAGTCTCTTGAGCAACACATTCCCCAAGGCATTCTTTGTTTAAATTAGAATTATTTAATTGCAGTGAAATGGGAATGATTGATGCATTGTCTGTTGTTGCCTTGAATTAACCTCCCATAGATTCGAATGTGTTTTACACATGGACAAAATCACCCTTGACACATCTTTAGGTCGGCATGTGAGGTCAGCACGGTTTAATTGGAGGCTTTTTTAACTTTCAAATGCTGGATCAAAGGGGAGTGACCGCAGTAAAGCGGCTGTATATTCTTCGGTTGTGGGGCAATTTGCCTCCAATTTTGCCTCCACAACAAAAGCATATATACTCGCCGATAACAATGTGCACAGTCTGGCGTGAAAAAAAAACGGTTGTCAAACCCGAGCTGCAAAAATAAAAGAATAGATGCTATACAAAGCTTGCAAAAAACGGTCAAATAATGTGTTCCTTCTTGAAGAAACGATTCTGTAAAGAAAAAAAAACCCCACCCTTTTGAAATTGCCCCAATAAACAGTTGAGCAAAACATGTTTCGGTTCTTGACAAGGTAAACTGTAATGCTGCAAAGTAACAACCGATTCTTCCCCCCCCCCCCTTTTTTTTGTTTCCTTTGACAATTTTCACCGGTTGTTGTCGTGCAAATAATGTGCGGACAATGTCGCAGCACGAGTGCGACACGCGTGCATAGGACACTGACAACACGGTTCTGAACACGGTAGGTGTTGAGTTCATGCTTTTAAGATCCTGCTCAGAGACAGAGGAGAGAGGAGTTCCTCAGTTCTGACGTTACTGCATTGATCGAGGCGTGTGTGTATGTGTGCTTCTTTCAAGTGTAAGAAATCTGGAAAGAATGAGGGTATACAAGAAAAGGATTAAACCGACCAGAAACAAAAAAAAGGGGGCCACAGAATGAATGGCTGGATTTCTGCCAAGGATTTTTAAGGTCACTTGCCTTAGTGCTGCAATTAACCGCTCGTGAAGACTGTTTTGTTGAACTGTGATTTGAGTGTACTTTAACCGGCACATATCCAACTATGGGTGTAGTTGGGTCTTGATTTTAGCTTGAAGCCCCCTCTGGAGTAATGCTGGCCACACAGAAGGTAGGTGGCATTCCAGAGATAGTGTCTTTACATATTTATTCATTTATTTTGCCAGCTTGTTAAATATTACACGTTTCCTTCGCGTAACATACACATTTTTGCGCAAATGTATATAAATTCATTGCGTATAAAATGTAATCCAGAAATTATTTTGTTTTAAAGTTTGGTTGGAATTGTTGCTAAACGTAATATATTTGACAAAAATCCATTGCTAAATCATCCAAAACTATTTAGTCGATGTAGTTTATGTTTATCGAATGTCAGAGTCCACACCTGGCAAGGAAAACTTTCTAGTAGAATGCACATGAAGATAGGTCTTGTTGGAACTTGAACTTATTATAAATGCAAAGTTGAAGAATCAATTCCATAACGTAAAAAAAGTCTTCTTGGTTCTTTCGGTAAAGTCACGTAGAAGGGAAATAATAAAATAATAAACATTAAACATAATTAAATAATTCTCACCACGTTTCGGCCACAACGTAAGCAGCCGTCCTCAGGTGAAGACCAGGTCTGAAAGAACCAAGAAGATGAATCCCTGCAGTCACGAAAGCTTTAAATCGAAATTTAACGTTAAAAAGGTTATCATCATCAATCCACTGCTGGATGAAGGCCTATCCAAGCCATTGCCATCACATTCCTGCGATGTAGCAATCCATTTAACTCATGCGCTCGAACTGGTTTCATCACCTCATCTTCACGACTATAGATCCTGCACAGCCTATCCGCTCCTTTGGCTGTCCCTCCATCATGAGTCTCAACCACCAGCAGTCACCCCTTTGAGTGACGTGTCCTGCCTAAGCCCACTTGCTTTCATTAACAGCTGAAACGAAGTCTTCGACCTGCCCAAGTTCTCTAATCCATGTGTTTGTTGGGGCCGCTGGTCCCCGAAGTCCCTCCCTGCTCCGTGCATATGGCAGGGGCTCCGCCGTGCGCCGACCCCTCGCTGCTCTGCGAGCAGCTGCTGCCGTCGCTGGGCTCATCGCCCGACGGCTCCCCTCCCTGGTCCGTCCCTCCGCGAGCTCGTGTGAGAGGCATAGCTCGCCGCACGCCCTCGTTCACCTGCAGACGCTGCGTTGTCTCTCCACGGATCACGCGCTATTAAACGGGGGTCGGAGGGCGAACGACGCTGCCCTCACACTGCGCGAGTCCCGGCGGCGACAGACGGAGCGGGGACCTGCGGACACACCGACCCCTTCACCCACACTACGAGCGCACACACCTGCACACACGCGACACCCACTCGTGCGCCGCTCTACGCAGCGCTCACTCACGTGGTGAACCACAGTGTACCCACGCGCACCCACACGCTCACACTGCACGACAATATCACGCGAGACCACGCTTCGCTATTAATGATTTATTATCTGATACCTGGTAATTTATGTTAAATCAGTGAGTCGACGAGGCTGGCCTACGCTGATACCTTTATACCTATTCCCGATTTATCTGCTATGATTCTAATTCACCTACTTACTCCCTGCTGGATGCCCACGGCGGTTCGTTAATCCCGTGCTCGCAGCGTACCTCGATGCGTCTCACGGACGATCGGGTCGCTGGACTGGAGAGCGTCCTGTCGCCTGGCGCTGGAGAGAAGAGAGCGATTTCCCCTCTGCGCCCCTCTATTTATCCTCCCTACCTCAAAGGGGATGCTGCGCTGAACAATGGGCTCGCGCACCCCGAGCCCGCGCACGGCGGTTCCGGGCGCTGTTGATATGCTAATCAGTGAGCGACGTTGGCGGCGTACATCCTAATTAACCCCTTACCCTCCCTAACAATGGGGCCTGCGCGCTCAAGCACAATTATCCCAACCCTCCATGACTATGCGCAACAGCCCCTGTGATCCCGCTATTCATGCTGTCCCGTGCCTCCCCTGCTCGCCCCGTCGACTCGTGGGGGTGTGTGTGGGGGGAAATGGACCTCAACCGCGGTGGCCGAATGCCCCACGCCGCGACCACACCATATTAAGGCCGGCCGCAGCGCCGCGGTGCCACGTAGCACGGGGGAGGTCATCCAATTCCCTGATCGCCGGAAACCGTGAGAATTAATCCCGATAAGGGTCTCTCGGATAAAAACCGGTCGGCCAGGCGACCTCCCCTCGGAGCTCTATGGGGGGGGGGGGGGGGGGGAAATGAGTGCGGGTGTGTTCATGTGAGGTGAGGTGAGGGGGACGCGGGGTCGGCTCCGTTGCTTGGTGGTGGCGAGGTCGGGGATTTGGTGCCTGCCGAACGGCTTCGTGGCGGCGGCATCACATGTTCCTCCATCAACAGAGCACACGTGGGCAACACCAATATACATTTGTCGTAAGGCGGGCTCTGTAAACGGTCGCGTTTTAATAATAATAATAAAAAACAGCTGCTTGTACAGAAACATTGAGCATGATTCTCCATGCCTTGACTGAGGCTGCATAAAACACGATCGGTTCCTTTGCAGCTGGTTTCGCTGTAATTGGGTTCGTGCGTGTACGATGTTGTACATTTCCCCAGTAGAGGAAGTTTTCCTGGAAGTTTTCTTGCAGACTCCGTCCCGAGCAATCAAATGGATCACCGAGCAGCCCTGCGAGCGTTCAAAACAACCCATTCACTCGCTCGCTCACTCGCCCCTACCTCAAATGACCACCCAGCTTTGTGAATATTTCACAGTGTCAAAGATGAAGCGTCTCCCTGCTGAAACCGAGCAATCATCTTCTGATGCAGCGCAAGGAATTCTACCTTCCCACAACGAGCAGCATTATCCCCATGAAATCCCGCACTGGTAACTTCCCACAAAGTGTTACTCATTGTATTAGCCCTGGAGGGATGATGGGCTAAGTGGAACGCTGGCTGGTATTCAAACTTGCAGCCTTTTGATTGTAAGTCTGATGTCCTCGCGGCAGTTCCACCCTGCCAAAACCTCAATATATTTTACTTATACTGTATTCAAAGTCTACGCTTATTCCTTGAGGTTAAGAATTTGAATGAATTTAAATGGATTACATGTGGACCTCCATGGATGTGAAAGCAGTCACCATCTTATTCACATCACGGAATTAGGGCAGTGTTGAGCAATGCTGCTCATTATCACACGGCATCATATGGTTGAAGCCCTCATTTCGCACTACTGTAGAGCATTGCGGGTAATCATCAACAGCACAAATGCATGTTTACGCAGGATTGTTTTTGGCTCTGAACAGATCCCTGTTGTGTTAGAGGCGAGTAACTTGGCAGTATTTTTCGAGCAAGACTCGCTCTCCGGGTAACAACCAAAACGTCAAAAAACGGTCCAAAGTTTTGAGGGTAAAAAAAATGCCGCTGGATAATATAGGCCCCGGAAAGCCAATAGGTTGGGGGACATTTATCATTACTTTTCATGTGGAAAGACGAATGGAAGTCTTGTTTTTAAATGTTCGCACCAGAGAGGCAATGACTTACCACCACCAGCTGGATTATGTTACCTGCTGTGTGCTGATGTCTTCATGCCGATGTCGTTAAAGATCCCAGCGATAGTGCTGCGAGCATCCGAAAGTGTTCTCGTATTAAAACCATCGCTCTCACTTGATACGTTACCATTCGGATTCACGTAGCGTCACCACAAGTATCACCACATCTCAGGCAGTGCTGGATTAAGCTAGTGCGGGGCCTGTAGCATATGTTATGAAGGGGCCCTAAATAACTAAATAAAACACATAAATATTCAAACACAATTTTTTTACTTGCATAGTAAAGTAATTGTATTTTTTCATTTGCTATACAGCCAGATAATGCGACAAATATCTCACCTTAAACACCCAGTCGTTCATAAAAGTTTAAGGCAGTATAGTACTATCGTAATAGAGCAAGTGCAGAATCACTGTACCGGAATTGATAGCTTGAAAGCGTTTAGCGCTGGGCCTTTGAAAGTACCGGGCCCGTAGCATATGTAGCCACTTTTGCTACTAGGATAATCCGGCACTGATCTCAAGACACTTTCGACAAACAGCAGGCACATTTATTTTGAAAAGATAAGATAGAGAGTCGGTCAGGCATAGGTCGAAAGGGGAGGTTTTGAGCATGGACTTGAACAGGCGAGGGGAATAAACAGCACGGACAGCTGGGGAAATATAGTCCTAGACTTTGGAGGTAGCAGATGAGTATGAGGAACCGCCCACAATAAAGTTTAATAGAGATACAGTTTTTAGGTAAATATATGCATGGATGTGTAGGTATACACATACATTGATATATGTGTACAGTGCTACTGCTTAACTTTATTTCCATTTGCCAATCCACTGCTGGATGAAATGTAGCCCACTCCATGCCTTATCGATTATGGGGGGGGGGGGGTTGACCATACTTCACCATTCTGGCCAATGTGAGTTAGTGAAGGTGCTGGTGTGGCATGGGGGGAGGAAGAGGTGTTCAGATATCACTCCCCACTGATGTTTAACTTAGCCGGAATGAAACTCAGGTCTTCGGGTTCGTAGCGCAGTGTACTTACTGCTTCAATGCTGCATACACAACAAGCATGCAATGAACCTTCGATTCATCAATTAGATTCATTTCCCTCACAATCATGTATCTGTACGTGATGGCCTCGATTATTTTCAATTTGATTTGCAAAGACTATGCTCATGTATGAATGAGATGGAGAAACGAGGATCTGAATGAGACAAAACACACTGCACTTTTTTTAATGGAATCGTGACAATTGGTTGAATCGTTGTTGGAGGTGAATGTATTGTTACATCGCTCCTAATACATCAGGCAGCATCTGTCTGGTGTAATGTATTCTACACGTTATCAATTGTTTACTAAGTGTGGCATCGGGTTGGGTGAATCAATCAGCAAAAATTACCAAACGCGTCAACGCCAACATTTATCATCTTCATACCCACTGAAAATGTCAATACTTTTTAAAGGGAAAAATGATCTATCATGTGGTGTACATACACCCATAGCTTTTGAAGGAAGTTAATATTTTGCATTTATACAAGGTACTTCACCTGATATCTTATTCACAACGCCCTGAACAATACTTCCTGAGCAAGCCTCCCCAGATAAAACGTGGAACCAGAGATTCATTTCAGCCAGGACGGCAAATCGGGACATATATACGCCCGGCACGCCACATCCAGTATTCCTCTTGTTACGACTGTGTTTGCTCGTCATGTGCCACCTCTGATCTTCCAGCGATGCAGAAACTATTCGGTGAGAAATGTACCCCCGCGCTGAACGCACAGATGATCGCGACGGTACTCGACGTCTGGATGTGTCCCTTGCGTCACCGGGTGACACTGGAGTGTGATCCCAGGCGGAGACGTCGTGGCGAGAGTAATGCGCGTGTCTTCTTTCCGGGTAGGGCGGGCGTAATCTCGCTCGCTGCCGGTCACCGTGTGGCTCTGCGATGGGAGCGCAGCTGGGACGCTGCTCTCAATCGGCAGCAGGTGACGACAGAATGGCCCGCGTGAGATGTCGGATACAATAAGCCACACGAGACACGCCATCGGGTCCAGCTGTCTGACAGCTACAATCATCAAAACTTTTTTTCTTCTTTTTTTCTGTGTGCGTATGTGTGTGCGAGTATCCCAGCCCTCTTTCTGGCCCCAGGAACCACCACGTCTTTTTCTGGTTTGGCAGGGAAAGCCACCCACGTGTAATAAAGGAAGAGAAAAATGTCACATTTAAAATGTATTACATTACTGTATATATAGTGGACATGCCAGTAATATGTCCACTTAGTAAGAAAAGTCAGTGAGTGTGGGCATTGGCAGGACATGTCACTAGAAGGGAGGATGGACAGTGGTCAGGACGGAGTGACAGCCAAAGAAAGGAAAATATCCGGAGATGGAGCAATGTGCAGGAGCAAGAAGAATTACTCACATAGATTAGTAAATAGATATTTTTTGAATTATAATATCTGATATTACATGACATCTATTACAATAGAATATACCATATTGTAACGTTGCAAACTCTACAAAATAGTGACATCCGTGACAACGGAGAAGAGATTGTGGTTAGGTCACTACTTTTTCAAGTTAAGTTTTCATAACACATTCGATTTTATTTACATCGTTATTTTGTATAAACGATATCGAAATTCACCACCTATTTCCTCCACTTAAAGTTAGAAATATATCATTCAACACACTGTTATTGATGTTCAAATTAATTGCAGGATCTTTACAAAAACATCCAAAGAGAAACATGACCCATTACACACATTGTTATTTTGTGACGTTAATAGTTTTTATTATACTTTTAATTACTTTTAAAGGACAGTTTTTTTTAAACTCCAGTCCTCGTGGTCCAGTTTATTAATTTTGAAAGCAACATACACACACAGTGTGTCATTTACTATGGGTTAAATATGATTTAGGATTACAGAGCTGTTCTTGTATTGTTAACAATTTGAACCCGAGAAGAACGGCGTGATGTATAAGCACGTTCTGAGTCTGAAACATGTTACCATGGCATGTCAACTTTCGAAAAATATATATTTTGTTAAGGGGGCACGCGAAAATATATTAGGTTTGACTAAAAACCAGGAGGCTAAATACATTTGCCAGTGGTAAGTTTGTTAAATTAAAAAGAACTGCACGCTGCCCCACCAAACACTAAAACAACATTTTTGTTAAAGCCGCGTGTAAAAGGGCAGGTAACGTTTTAAAGGGCCCCTTTTGTGCTGCCTCATGAATGCTGAATTTCCTCCATTCTAGCGTTTTTGGGAGAAAGCAACGATCAACTCACAATCAATCCATAAATTCACATTGTGAATTCTACATTTTTTGTGCCTCCACAGTTGAAATCTGCCTGCAAAAAGCTTCCTTTGTACACTAACTGCCAACGACACTGCGGTTACATTTTTTTTCTCTCTCCTCAGGGCTTGAAGCCTCATTTTAAAACTTTAAAAAAAATGTTGGCTGCTTTCACACAGCTGGCACTATAAATCTGCGGTCTGCGTGCTTTGAGCAAAAGGCACCAATTTGCTCTCAGTCCCTGCTGCTGCAGAAAGAAGCCTCAAAGGTGTGCCCCCCCCCCAATTTACACCGTCATGAATAGGAGAAAAACATGCATTTAATAGCTATTGTGAGTTGAGTTTCTCATGATGGTCAATAGGTTTGGAAAATTATAGACTGACAAAAAATACTTGCCAAGATATTTATATCTTTGTTGTGATGTCCTGTGTTGATGTACCAGTTCTAAATTGGAACAATGAATACTCTTTTTGAAGAAACTGCATTGACAAGTGAATAAGTATGTTGGCAGCCCATCATCATCAACCATGATCCATCCGCTGCTGAATGAAGGCCTCCCTTAGCCGTTGCCATCCCTCATGATCCTGTGATGCTACAATTCGCTTACCAACCATGTACAAGCTAATTCCATCACTCCGTCTCCTTAGTTGATGTCCTCTCGGATGCATCCGCTTTCTTGACTGCGACTCTGTCTTCATTTTCTATGGGTCTTTCGCTAAAGCCACGTAGATAAAAACATAATACTAATATCACGACGTTTCGATCGCAACACAAGCAATCGTCTAACCTGAAGACGATTACTTGTTTTTCTATCTACGTGGCTTTACCGAGAGACCCATAGAACATGTATTCCTGCAGTCACGAAAGCTTTAAGTCAAGATTCTGTCTTCATTCTTGACTGTCGGCCATCTTTACTTCTTGTGACGTGTCCATGCCCACTCACGTTTATTACGACACGTGGATCAGAAACATGGACATTGACAAATAACATGGAACAAACAAAATCTGTAGTGCACAAATAAGCATGGAATGGTACATGTTTGGTATTGCATTGAGAGGCAATTTTACACGAAGTTTTCTGCAAGGCATTTCCTTGCAAGTGGCATGACATGCTTACAGATGATCGGAAAATTCCTGGCAAATCCGGCACTGATCTCACTCCACCCATGACAGCCCATGCTCTAAACTACACGTCAAAAAGTATCAATTGCACAGTGTTGGCCCCATAGGATGAATTGATAAATTAATCCTACATACCTTGCCCTTGAGGCTTTAGAGACCTGACCTTGGAGCCAGAGGGCATTGGCTGGGAGGAAGCCTGAGATATTTTGTTGCACGGGAGCAGAGAGCAGGGAGCAGGGAGGTGTGAGTTCTCGGAAGTCCCTGTGGAGGGGTTTAAATTAGAAGTTGGGTCATCAGTGTTCAGCCTGAATGCTACGGGGAGTTATGGAGTCGTGAGGCATGAGCTTGAGCCGCAATCAGGGCTTCAATTTTTCACCGAATTTTTTTTCAGGTTGTTGGTAGACGGGAATTGCCACGTGACGAGTATATGCAGCCATGACAATAGGTATACTGGATGTGGTGTGACAGATGCGAAAATATGTTCTGGGTCACTCACTCGGACAGACCCAGCTGAAATTAAGCTGTGTCCGCAGAAGTAAAACAATTCCACCTTCTCCTACGAACCAAGGAGCTTCTGTTGGTCATGACGAATTGGTATTGAAGTCTGTGATGTGACTTAAATATTTTACTGCAGATTGCCTTCCTTTTGGTAACACGTTTCATATAAAGAAATCGTCATCGATGATCTGATCAATCCACTGTTGTGTGTAGGCCTTCCCAAGCCTTCGCCATCTCTCACATTCCTGTGATATAAAAAGCCATCTAGCTCATGCATGTGAGCTCGTTTCATTGCTCCATCTCAACAGTGAACGTCCTCTCCGGCACCTGGATCCTTTGGCTGTCACTCCATGGTTGCGCTCGACCACTGGTCATCATTCTTTTTAGCGACGTGTCTTTCCCGATCTCACTGAGTCTCCTGAACAGTTCTTTCATCTAGATGGCAAGTCATTTATAATCAATAAAAAATGTAATTATTAAATTATTTATTTTTGTCATTAATAAAAAATAATGGATCAGCCTACGAGTTTGATCAGCGCAGATTCAGATGTGGAAACAAACGTGCAGATGGGTGGAAGTTTATTCATTACAGGATTATTTATTGCCGTTTTGTATTGACAATTGGGCCCTGGTGTTTTTTTCTTTCAACAGGTCGTTTGAGGTTTTGTGTACTTGCACAGATCATAAGGATGTTTGATGGTATTAACCTCATAAGTTATTGGGTTCTTTAGCACTTCAGTTTTATAAAATCAACAAATGGCACTGCATACACCATCATTCTTATCTGTAATCCTAATTTTCCAAGAAAAAATACATGTAAAGTTTTTTTCTGATAGTTTGTAGCAATTTTTTTTGTATGTATAAGTAATTATAGGTACAGTATACCTGTGCATTAAATACAGCGATTCCCCATGTTGCCTTACGGACTGTTGGAGCAAGTGCTGTTAGCAAGTGCCTATTAAGGCTGATATATACCTGGGCGCTTTTGTCTTCCGAGTCCTGATATTTACACATCATGCCTGGTACTCATTTAAGGCTGAGTCGACCTAGGGCAGACTGAGGAAAAGCTCTGATAACACTTGCCACTGATATTAGCCTGGGAATCGAACACAAGTCACTGGGTTTGTAGCGCAGTGCACCAACAACTGCACTGTCCACCACTCACACTCTACACACCACGCACATGCATGCATATTACATACACAACTCCATACATTCGTGACACACAGCTTTAAAATACAAGAACGCTTGCTTATAGCTCGCAATAATTGCCATACAAAAGTGTAAATATCTAACTCTATGATTACCGCTCTCCTTATATTGTACAGTTACATGCTAATGTATCACATTGACATGCTAATCTCTCACATTTGCATAGCCACATCCGTGCCCTCGTCGAGGAGGCCGCTTTCCTATCTTACAGTTGCATGCGAATTTCTCACATTAACATCACAACGGCCACTTCTTTATGATCCTTGGGCTACACCCATTTCAAACCTTTTAAAACAGTCTGCCTCAGCAGCAGACCATGCTTTCCCACCTGATGACGGACGCTTGTGTTGCGCCCGAAACGTCGTTATATATTTTATTTTATACCTACGTGACTTTACCGAAAGAACCAAAGAATATAGAATGCTGTAGTTAAATTGTTCACTAACTTAGCTTGTTTGGAATTGAGGTTTATCGAATTACACTGTGTAATATTTTTTTGTTCCTGGGTAGTAAGTGTTATTTCCTTATTGCATATGCCTCAAAAGTACAGAAAATGTCTATTATTCCCCACAAACTTTGCTTTTGTGGCCAGGACAATGATATTTTTAAATGTACCTATTTAAAATGGGAAAACGTGTGCATTTGTGTCTTTCGTTCACATAAAGTCCCGGTCACAAAAGCAAAGTTTGTGTGGAATAATAGCCATTTTCTATACCTTTTAGGCATAAGCAATTAAAAAAATAACAAAAATTGTGTTACATAGTGTTATTAACAAGATTAGAATTCCTGGAATATAATCCTGAGAACAGAATTGTTTAATCTTACAGTTTCTACATTTTTGTGGAAGTTATTCAGATATATACAATTCTTCAATAACTGTGATTTAAGTACCATTTTTAATACAAGGATATATCAAGCAGATGTAAAACTATTTAAACAGTCGTATAATATGGTATATACAGCAGTGTGATATACAATAGGGTGGATAGAATAATACATAGTGTACACTATGTATTATTCTAAGGTATAGGGTGGTGTATAGTAATACAGTATATAATTTAATGTTGGGTTTGTCTATGACAGCATATAGTACGGGGTAGACCCGTGTGATGTAAGGGAAAAAAGTTTAGCTGGAAGCATATTATATTTTTTGCGACATAGAATTGTAATGTATTACTTACTGTTAGTAGCTCAGCTTATTGGAGAGTATATTTAGTATACTGATGATACTATGTAGTTTATACTTTATTTTTTTACGTGGTTGTTTAGTTACTGCAGCTACATACTATTAACATTCCTTCCCTTTATTAATACTACCCCTATCCCCTCCCTTTGATGCTGCTAATCCTGCATAATGCACGGGCATAATATGACTTTGAAAACCCCCCGCCCACCTCCTACGCATTTCACAAGTAGTACTAATCACATACCTGCATTTCCCATAAATATGCTCAATTCCTTTTGATATGCAAATTCTTTTGTCAAGGCGCCCTTCCCCCCTTCCAACCCAGCTTAAATATACGCTCCAAGCGTGGTGGTGTTTCATTCAGACGCTGTCTCCCCGACAGACCTGGTCTTCACCTGAGGACGGCTGCTTGTGTTGTGGCCGAAACGTCGTGAGAATTATTTTATTATGTTTTCTTTTTATTATTTTATTACTTCCCTTCTACGTGACTTTACCGAAAGAACCAAGAAGATGAATCCCTGCAGTCACGAAAGCTTTAAATCGAAATTTAAGTATTGAATTGTCTATTAAAATACAGCGAATAAGCGTAATGAATAAATATGCAGCAACAACAACACAGTCGGCTAAAAAAACATCTCATGACTGGTGTAAAATTACCTCACCAAAGGAGAACATCCCACTCTGTGTTGCTAATCCTTTAACTAAACACACTCTGAGCTGCATGTAATTTTATTGGTGACATGGAGTAGGGCATTCGTGGAGATGGAGGTCAAAATATCTTAAGGTTCAGACATCAAAGTAACGGATTAACAACGTGCTTTATTGTTCGTATTTCAGAAGCCATGTTCATAAATGTTGTGCACCCTCAGATGGTATGGTAAATTTTTTTGTACTGCGGAGTTTATCAAAGCGATATCACTGTGCTTAAGAGAACGCTTCACCCATCGACAAACAGTAGTAAGTCTTTGCGAGCATCAGGGTTACCTCTCGCTCAATATTGAAGGAAATGCTTAGCGCCCCTGCGTAAAGTGATTGAGCAGTCAAATAAAACATGTAAGCTGAAACGTTTTTTTAATGTCATCAACCATTTTTTTCCCAAGAAGAATTCGTGGAATATTTTTCATCAAGTCAAATATCGAGGGAATATTTATATTAACACAATGAACGTAACCAAATGCAATGTAGACACATTTACATGACAATAAAATTTGACCTGATGCCCTGTTAAATTGTTTGTCGCCCTTTTTCATCACTGTCACCGAAACCCCTTCACTGCCGTACTTTAATTTAGATACTTTAATGCAGAGAAATGCATTGCATTGTGTTATTGAGTGCATATCTGTAGTGCTTTTGTAAGCACAGGTAAATTACCTACTATATAATCACCCAGAAATGTCTGTCCGTCCCGCGCGTGACGTCACTCCACATGAGGCCCACCCCCCGCGTGACGTCACTCCCCATGAGGCCCACCCCCCCTCATTAATATTCATGAGTGGGTGGATTATTACACTAACACAGAGGAAGGTCGAGCTAAATTAAATTATTTATTACGCAATTTCGCTTCAAATATGACGTTTCTTTACGGAAAGTGACTGTAAAAATAAATCTACACAGCACAGTGCTACATCCGTGCGTGACGTCACTGCAACAGAGCCCCCCCCCCCCCCCCTTCATTAATATTCATGCCCGCGTGGAAATGTACACTAACGCACAAGAAGGTCGCGCACTCCACATGCCGCACCCCTCCCCTCATTAATAAGCATGAGCAGGTGACGTCACTCCACATGCCGCACCCCTCCACAATAACACTGAGGGGGTGACGTCACTCCACATGCCGCACCCCCTCCCCAATAACCATTAGCGGGTGACGTCACTCCACATGGGGCACCCCCCCCCCCTCTCATTAATAATCATGAGCTGAACAATTTTTCTATTGAATATTTGAGACTTACTGCAATATAAATCAGTCCTTGGACGGCCAAAAAAGCTGGTGTGAAAGAAATTATAATTCACAGGATGTGCTTGCCAAAGTCAACCCATTCGTTAACAGCTACCACGAGGCTCACGTTAGCCTTTATTTTAACTTAACCAGACCTGGGTGCCCCCCCCCCCCCCCTTTACCAACTCTCACTGACCACGATGGGTGAAGTGTGGTCAAACAACCCCCTTGACTGGCACGCCATGGGGAGGCATCCAGTGGGTGGACAAATCGGTGTCTATCATCATCGTTATAAATATATGCGTGACTATTGAGAGCACATGACCACAGCAGACCTAATAGCAACTTCCGAGTGATACATTCAGTAATCTACGTTTCATAGGGATATCGTTCGAGACCGCACCTTTACCTTTGCATGGTGTTGGGCGTCTCAGAACGTCAGGCAGGAACACAGTCTTATCTAATTGGTGCATCGGATGCTATTTCAAAGGATGTCTCGCTGACCTTCACGTACACCTTAACCTGTCAAGGCAAGTTTACGCAAGGTCTACATACACGACTTAAAAGTGTTGTTGTGTTTGATGGGGCCTTGCAAAAAGGAGTGCATGAACTTTAAACTCCTCTTATGTTTATGACATTTGCTTTGGGTCGGCGGAAAGAAATGCCTTTAAGAGTTGGGAGTGCAAACACCGAGGGCAAATTTGCTCAGCGTTCTGGATGTCACTGAAAAAATGTTTACACGTCAATTTAGCTTAAGTTAATCCCCGTTCACAAACACGACTCATCGTAGTGATGCCGCATTTTGATGTAATACTGTATTAGATGACAGTTGAAAATATTTAAATTTATTTCACAACAATATATAAATTAATTTGCGGGAGGGGTTTTGCCGTGGTGTGTAATGCTTAGCACGCTGGACTTCCAATCCAGAGGTCGTCGGTTCGGTCTCCTAGCACGACAGTTTAAACATTTGCCAAATTTATTAAATCACCACCGTCTCTGTCCACCCAGCTGTATTGTCTCCCCTCCATGTACTAACCAGGATCAGACATGCTTAGCTTCGCCATCTAATGAGATTGGATGCATTCAGGGCGCTTTGGTTATCGGAATATTTTTCGACAGTAAATATAAATTTCAGCAGTGTGGATCTTTCATATTTGCTTCAGATAAAGCAAAGACACGTACATTACGGTTTTGTTTACCAGCTATCCATGTACCTCGTTACAGTGGGGTATCGTGCCTCGTTTAAATATCCACAGACTCAAATAAAACTTATCCTTCCTCAAACAAGCGGAGGGTGATGTCCACCACTATTGGCAGTATTGAGCAGATTGTGTGGTAGAGCAGGTGGTTTAAAGTCCAGATTCCTATGGCAGGGACGAGTTTCTTCACAGGACAAATGAGTTGACTTCTTACAAAGCAACCGTGAAGAGGTGATTAGCTGCATCGTCCTTCGGACATAACTCGTAGTGTTGAATCTGTGAGAAGAGGCCGCCAGGAGTGACACTGCTAAATGGCTAGAACTGTTGTGCATATTGTGTATATATGGTCAGGGGGGCATGTGGTGGCACAGCGGTTAGCTCACTGCAGTATAGACTCAGTTCCCTGCGTTCGATTCCCAACCAGCATCAGTGTTCGTGTGATATCTGACCTGGTCCCAGGCCCCCCCCCCCCCCCGTGAACCAATCGGCACTGACCAACGTAGCCAAGTTTGGTCAAACATGATGATCTACAATGCGTGGGAATATTTGAGTAAAAAAAACACCCATCAATTACATAAAAACTTTTATGGTCCTACCCGTACAAGTTCCGCATTCGCGACATGTTCGTTCACATAAAACGCGCGCACCGCTGTCCGTCTGCCAGGGTTTCCTGTCTCGACGTGCTCTCGGCACAACCCATACCTGAGATGAATGTGTCCGGTTTCCTCGGCATGGCGAGCTTGCCTGCCTGAAATGCATCACGGGCACATTAAATGCAACCTTCGCCAGTGCTGGGGATACGGTGAAACGGTCAACACACTGGACCTGCAATCCAGAGGTCGCTGGTTAGAGCAATGGGGACAAATCTTCTTGGTTCTTTCGGAAAAGTCACGTAGAATGGAAATAATAAAATAATAAAAATAAAACATAATAAAATAATTCTCACGACGTTTCGGCCACGACGCAAGCAGCCGTCCTCAGGTGAAGAACAGTTATGTCGATAAGACAGAGTCCTCAGGTGAAAAACAGGTCTGTCGATAAGACAGAGTCATTCAGACTCTGTCTTATCGACAGACCTGTTCTTCACCTGAGGACGGCTGCTTGCGTTGTGGCCGAAACGTCGTGAGAATTATTTAATTATGTTTTATTTTATTATTTTATTATTTCCATCCTACGTGACTTTACCGAAAGAACCAAGAAAATGAATGCCTGCAGTCACGAAAGCTTTAAATCGAAATTTAATGGGGACAAAGTTTGTTGTCTTTGTATACTGAGCAGCACAACCACAGTTAGTCGATCGGCAGCAGGTCGTGTGTGGTGAGTTAAAGTCTGGGTAGTCCTACCTCTTCTAAGACGTCTGGCTTGTGTGGAAGAGTAGGCCAAAACACTCTCTCTCTATAGTTTCCTCGAGTGGAAGCCCTTCCACCAGCAGTGCCATGAGCAAGAAATCGCAGGGACTGCACCTTGACTATGTGTCTGCTCGTGCACCGCGGAATGCTGTTTCTCGCACTAAGCATCATTAATTCATTTGGTTGCGTCAATCACTAAATTAAATGCGGGGGGGGGGGGGAGCTCACGCGTGGACAGAAATTATACATGTTTCAAAGGTCCTATTCTTTCACTGGCGCCTCAAGTGGGATGGCAAGAGTCAGTGCATGCCCAGAAAATTCCAGCTGACGAGGATGAGCAACTGTTGCAGCACATTGCAGAATACTGTAAACGCCTGTGTGTGCAGAAAAAAATGTGATCGTGACATGCAAAGCATGCTTTGTGGTTCCTCGTGCTTTGCTGTTGAAGGCACTTTCTTTTTCGTGTAGATGTTATGAAGGCAGATTGCACTGACGGCGCTCAGTGTATGTCTGAGAAAAAGCTCTGTCGATAGGGATAACGCCGGTGTGCGTGTGTGTGTGTGCTTGAGTCGTTGATTGGGTTGTGGAGGGTAGATAGAGGTAAGGACCTTCTGCCAATGACCGTGTTTCCCCATGAAGTGTCTTACGAAAATGCCTCCTCAATTCATCTGTAACATTCTACCCCTCTTTTCTGTCCCTAAAAGAAGTTTTTAAAAATAATAAAGTCCTATTTTTCAAACCCTCAAGCATGGGCTGCCACCTGTACGGACAGTCATTAAGTAATTAGTATGAACGGTATATATTTCAGATGGTTTTCCTCAGCACTATTTCCACTCTTTTTGACTTTTCGATAGCTTAGTTTGATTTGAGGCCTTCGTCTCAAATTTATCTTTGCCAGGATGTCATCACCATCAGCCATGCTCAATCCACTGCTGGATGAAGGCCTCCTCAAGCTTGTCTTGCAATGTTAAAATCCGGGCTCAAGACGTTCCTCCTCTGCCCGGATTGACTGTCTCTTGCAAAACAAAGGGAAGAGAGTGCACATCTGATTTGTAAATAAGACTTTATTATTGAGTTGAATGTGATTTTTGTTAAAGCTGCAGGTGGGTCCTGAAATGTGATACGTTTGAAGAAGCAGCTGGAGTTAAACAATGAGGTACCTGATTTTAAGTTCATGATACAATCTACTATTAAAAGGGCTGCTGCTTTTGTTGATAGTAATGGGGACGATATATTTTGTATCTGATGTTTTACCGTCTGCTTGTATATTTCCCTGGTGTCATTTGTGACGTAGAAATATCATATGTATCCAGTAAAAACAGCCTACTGTGCGTCAAGGACTGAATTCCACTGATTACATAGATACAAATGCAATCTTAAAAGGTATTATGAAACCCTCTCTTTATTTTGCTCTTGTCATTTTGGAGATGTAAACGTATGATGTGGAGCTTCACAGTGGTTGGTACACTAAAAACTCGGCCACCTGAGTTTAACTCCAGACATGACTAACATCAGCGGTCCAGGGGCCCCCACATTCACCAACCGGTTTAACCAGAGTGGTGAAATATGGTCAAACAACCCCCATGACCATGAAGCGGTGGATTGATGAAGGGTTGTATTTATTTATTTTAATAATTATTACATTATGTAAAACAAAAACATTGTTTTTTATATAGCTTATTCAGACTTCTCAGGATATTGTATAATAGATATATTTCACATTGATCAAATGATAAAATAAGAGTCTGAAAATATTCTGACAAATCAAATCTCACAGCCACCCCCACGCCCCTTCAAATCCGAGACACCCACAGCTGGCACTGCGAGTCTCAATACTGTGAAAATGTCAACAAGGGAGCACATTCCCACAAAAGCGCACAGCTGCTCTGCTCCGTCACTGCAGACGGAGACTCAGCGCCGCGACGTTGGGGCCTTGCAGGGAAGTAAGATTAGAGGGGGCCGTGTCCTGGCAGGCTCCTCTCTCTTGTTCGGACAAGTGCCGCATTCATGCGCCTTTTCGTGGCTGAGGGCCTCCTGCATCTGCCGGCTGGGTGGACTGATCAATCAGCCGTTGGACAGATGTTCGGCTGGTAAGGGTACTAGGGGCTGTTTCATGGGTAAGGCAGACAAATGCTTAAAGGTTCCCCACTCATTTTTTTTTCTCCGCACAGGAGTGCTTTCGTTGGGATGTATGACCGTGAACTTGCGTTGATCACATTGGGTTTATGCGCACCTTGTCTTGTAGGAAGTTCTAGAGATTTTTGCTTTGAAACACCTGGCTATTTTTCTGATACCTTTCAAAGAAATGTACCTGTTCTTTCTTTTTTTTGCCACGAATCGTACAAATAGAGGTGAAGTGTTGCCAGAGTGGATAGCACACTGCACAATGAAACCAGCGAACTGAGCTCAATTCCTGGCCATGGCCAATATGAGGAACGGATGAGTGATATATGAACTGGTCTTTCATTAACTCGCCATGACCAGCGTGGTGAAGTATGGTTAAACAACCCTAAAGGCCGTAAGATGTGGGGAGGCCTTCTATCGAGCAGTAGATTGGCAAATGGCTATACATTATCTTTCAAAAATATAGAATGAGCAGATATTAATTTTATAACCTAGAAAAATCCATGTTGCAAGGAGGATCTTGGGTATAATAAAGGCAAGTGAATATCAATACTTTGTAGTACCTGTTGTGACATGGAACATACATATGGACCTTGACAAAGAAAATTTAACAACAGCTGAAAAGTGCGCATAAAAGCTTGGAGAGGTGCATGTTTGGAAGTAAAACATATCATACGAAAACCAAGTAAAATGACTTAAAAGACTAAAAGTTAAAGAAATTATTCATGGAAAACAATTATATTTACATTTCGACAACGTAAATACGAATTATAATACAAAAATGTATAATGAAAGTAAATACACTTTAATGATTACCAATATTGACAGTTGTTAGCATTAGTTATTGAACACGGAAAACAATAAACATTACAGCGCTTTTATTGCAAGTAGGCATCCTGTCAGCTGCTGCTCTCCTTCGCTCTCACTGGAATCCTAAAACGCTCTCTAAATATTGTAATCGTGAATGTTATAGCGTGACGCTTAGGTTTATTTTGTTGATTTACAGAAAATGCCAGTCCGCCCTCCTGCTCCCTGAGATAATACTTTGAGACAAGTACACATTATCACGGTAATGTCACGTTTTCTCAGAGTAAAATTCAAACCCCCCCCCCTCCTCCACGTCCCTTACCAATTCACCCAGAATGCACCCCATTTCGTCAGATCTTGGGCGCTAAGCAGACATACATGAGATGGATATGCAGCAAAATCACTTGTTGTACTATACTATTCCCGTACGTCTATGCGCCCTGCCTTCACCGACTGCCATTAACCAGCCCTCATCCAGCAGTGAATTAACAAAAAGGGCCTGTACATAAACACAAATCACCAAAGACAAGCCCCATGAGAATACTATATTGTGTTTTTAACCTGTTTAGGCAATAGTGCCAGTGAGGGCATTTGAATATCAAATATAGTCATCATCTGTAGCAGTCTTGATCAATCCACTGCTGGATTAGCGACATTCTGCGCACCATTTTTTTACATATTGCCACAGAAAGGGCAAAGTTCTGCACGTGGCGTTAATGCAACCAGTTGAGAAACTCTGCCTTAGATGAACAAGAAGCTCAAGAAACTTGCATCCGGATGTAAAGCCCCTCGGGGATCATAGGAGTGAGTATGGTCAGGGGTATAATGAGCTGGAGACACCACAACAGGGTTTAAACTGGGTGTGGGGTAATTTTGCACCATGGGATAAGATGTACAAACGAGTGGTAAACTCTTATGTAGATATCCCATGACATTTTAGCTGGAAGCACGTGTACTTGATAAATGTGGCTTCCCACCTACCAACATAAGGTCAAACGTACGGAGTGTGTGACTGTTCTTGTGGCTTTGGTGTGTGCTTGATTCATCCGATATAATTAAGGTAGGCAGAGACTTGGAGGCAATATTAGAAGGTTAATTAACAAAATCACGCTATTTATTTAACAATCTAAAAAAGGGATTTTTCCTATATATTTTTTCCTACATGTTTTTCAAGCTTTTCCATGAGTTTTAGGATGGTTACCATTTCGTTTAAATTAAACTGCATCTGCATCATGTTTTAAGAATGATGGGACATAGGCATCTCGGAGAAAAGAGGCCTATTTATGTATGTTAGAATGTCGCCCACTGAGGAGATGGAACGATGATATCAGTTTGTGTGGAGGTGCTTGATGGATTATTGCATGGCAGGATCGTGAGAGATGGCAACTTGGGGAGGTCTTCACCCAGCACTGAATAGATAATGGCTGATGTGTGCTGATTGTTAGACGTGTAACCATACACCGATTAATATATTTAAGCACACCAAAACTAAGCCCATGATACAGTAATTAAATCCTATGTAAGAATCAACCTTATTTGATTCATACATGTTGTGTGCAGTGATAACGTTAAATGAATCGTGTTTCTTTTCTCGGGAAGTATCGGCGAGTCTCAGAATTGCTGGGTCCTACCTGACATGTTTGGCCAAGTTCTCCCAGCATTCATAGCCTACAGCAATGCAGATGTATAACGTTTGTGCTGTTTTCATTTTGAATATATATTTGAATTTGTTCCTTGCAAATATTAATAATTTTAAGAGCCTTTTGTCTGAAACGTCTCCAATTTGATATCTATTTTTAGATTTAAAGGCAGTTTTGTGAATTAAAGAAAACTTGATTAAGACGTGTAACCAACTGAACCGGTTTTGAACCTCCTCCACCATGGAATCAACCACCTGGTAAAATTAATTATAATTATTGTTTGTAAGGAACAAATGCAAATCAGATATATATATTCATAATGGAACACAGATAGAAAACCATACGAATTAACATTGCTTTTGGCTATAAATGCTGGGAGTACTTGGCCAATCATCTCAGGTAAGATCCAGAAATTCTGAGACTCACGGACACTTCCCTATAAAAGGAACATGATTGTTACGTTCTCTGCACTAATTCGACACATTTGTTCATATAATTTATGACAATTTGAAAATGACCTAGCTTATGATTGCAAATTCATGCTGTACAGTAATATTTTTACTTTGTGAAACTTGAATTGCTCCATGGGATAATTCACGATGTCTACAAAGCAAACTTTGGACACTTGCAATACGAAACGCACATGAGTAGTTTGTCACTATGTATTCACTATAGCATTGCAATTGACCAACGTTTGACTTCGTAAACATCATTGTGAAAAATTCTATGGAGCGAGCATTCTTCAAGTTGAAAAGATCGTGATGTTACACTAATTGTTTTTTTAATGCAACACTACCTTCTGATTCACACCTGTAGAAAAGCAATGTTGCTGCAACACAAAGGGTGGAGTTGCAAATACATCAAAAGACAAAGTCTGGAATCTCTTTCGTAAACTTTGGTAAGCATTCCCTGCTTGGATCACACACACTAAGTATCAAATAACCCACTTGGACGAATCAAAGCGAACCACCAAAGCCAAACTACTGTAATCCTTTCATTATGCACCCAGAAGCCTTGCGCATTCAGTGCCAAGGTAATCTGCCCTGGAATGGGCACACGTAGTTGCGTGCACGCGAGGGATGCAATAGCTCGAGCTTGAATGTGGCGGTTTATGTGCTCTAAAATACACTAGCAGAGCTGGGATTGCAATTGGTCCCAAACTTTAGATCGGCGATGTTAATGTGGTGCTTTGTAATATCAAATACTAAAAATATAAATTGTAAACTCCCACCCCCACCCCAGCTGCAGTTCCATTATTGATACTCCAATTGCCACGGCGAAGAAATTTTTTTGCAGTTTTTCTATATTTAGATGTAGGTTTCAGATGTACATGCTCAAATGATCTACTTAAAACAAGAAACCCCCATCTCCTGCTTTCACCAGTTAAGTAATTTTAATGACTGGATATTCTTATGGCCAAGCCCAGCAGTTTTTGTAATGTGGGGGAGCAACTTGTAAAAGGTGGAAGGTCACTGACCAATGTCAAAAATCCTTCCTGTGCTCCAAGCGTCATGACCTTTCCATTGCTCCAGGGTAGCTCAACGTGGACTTAAATGTAACCGTGCAATATGCCCTCAGGCTCTTACTTTTTGTAGTTCGTTTTTTAAATGTTCAAGTAACCATTGCAAACATTTAAAGGCAGATAGTGATGGCTATTGCCTCCCCAAAGGCAATTTCAAATGTTCATATCCATCCCATTGTTAGCCATGTCCTTTTGAGCATGGTGTGAACTTTTCATACAAAGGCAAGCAGGCTTTATAGCCATTGGATGCAAGGTGGCCAGCAGATGGAATATTGAAAATCCTGTTTAAATGGTATGGAGGTAATAGTTAAAAGTTCTCAATCCACTTAAATAAAAAATGGCCCAATATCCCAAAGTAGGACACGTTTAGCAAGAGCTAAGACTGCAGTAGAATTTGATGCAGGTCGATGCTGGCATCTGAAATGCATGCCTACACATGCAACTTGGCCAATATCTGTTTTATATCCATGCATTTGTAAGTGAAGCAAGTGTACAAAAGGGTGCAAAACAAGAATGCACGAGGCACTTTGTGTCTTATGGGCTTTATTTACATGTTCCAATAAGAAAAAAAATATACTGAGGTATATAAAGTGCTGTAATGAACGCTTTACAGCCGCTAAGCCCACTTTGAGCTAAACGCCAACTGCAAAAAGACCAAGTCCATTAGCAATGCAAAATAAGCAAGAAAACCCATGTTTTAAGGACATTCAAAAAAGGTTACTAAATATAACTTTTGCACTATTGACATGTACAACTTTTGTACAAAAAGTTACTCGTGCTAAATCTTACAAAAACCCTGGGTAATTATATAGCAACTTTTGGTGCCTACATTTTCCATGTTTTATATGAAAATATATAAAAAAAATCAACGGCTAGTTTTATAGTAAAAAAACAAATTAAAAAAATTGAAAATAACAAAAAGGAAAAATCGCCATGAAACAGCATTAATGGCAGTCTTTGCCACATTGAGGCATCATTTGTGCAGAAATGTCTATTGAGGTACAACTACCATTCCCATCAACTCAAACCTTGGCAGTCAAATATTCAAAGGCATCATGTTGCAAACGAGGTCACAGTGGATACAAAATCACTAAATAGCAAAGTGGCTAAACTGTGCTGGTTGCCAGAGGCTTTAGTCCAATATCAAAACAAGTTATTTTTGGTTTAAAGTCTTTAAACAAGATGCAAATCAAGACCGCTTGGTCTTTGAGTCCCTCAGGATTTCCAGCCTCTTCAGCAGCTCCTGATGTCGAATCTGCTGCTGCCGTTTCTCCGCCTCGAGTTTTTTCTCTTGACGCTGCAGGGTGCGTGAATATTCCATCGCTTTTTTCAGGATCTGCACCTTGGCTGCCTTGTCGTTGTGCGCCAGCTCAGGGATGTGATCACGCAGCCAGAAGAAGCTGTTCTTGAGGTCGTTACGCCGCTGCCGCTCGAGGATGTTGTGCGTGCGCCGCTTGTCCTGGTCCTCGGAATCGGAGCTCCGAGGGCTGCCGCACCCCGTCGAGTTGGCACGAGACGAGCTGGCCGAACTGGAACCGCCTCGGCTCTGCATAGGTCCGCGTGCCACCGGGGGCGGCGTGGGGGCAACGGTGGGGTGCGTGTCGGGGCGGAAGCGTTTGGCAGCCGGGGGATTCTCCACTTTGCACGGAGGAGGCGAGGGAGCGGCGTAGTTGTGCTGCTGGTGCACCGGCGGGATGTGGCCGCGCGATGTGTAGGCTGGGGCAGACCGCTGCTGCTGCTGGTTATACTGGCGGGCCGTGTTTGTGTTGTACACGGCGTGTACCGCCACGCTCTTTTTGGCAGGACCCCTCTTCTCCACGGTCACCACGTCAATCTCTTCATCTTCCTCCTCATCATCCTCGTCGTCATCATCGTCGTCATCGTCTGCAGAAGGGAAACATTTATACGTCAGCAACGCAATGTAGAAAAATCCAACATTATAAACCTAAACTGCACAGATACACAAGCTGTTGAAAATGGTGGAAGTATACACGCAAACATTCATGTAGTTAGCTTGACAAATTTAAGTTTGTTGTAAACGAAGACGAACAAGCAAAACACGATTGAATAAAAAAAAACACAAAACACCGTGCAAGTCTGCTCAAGTCTTACCGGAATCGCTTGGCGTCTCGTTGCCGGGAGACATCACCCCGTTCTCAGTCGTCTCCCCATCCTCCTCCTCCTCTTCCTCCTCGTCCCCCTGGCTCTGCCCCTCGGCCGGCAGGTGCTGCCCTCCCGGCCCGAAGGGCAGCATCTCCGCAGGGTCCACCACAGCCGAGGTCACCACGAGCGATGCGGAGCAGGGACCAGCTCCACCGACCCCAGCGCAGCCACCCTCCCCCCCCGGGCTCCCGCCGCCGGCACTCAGCTCCCGGGGCAGGGCGCAGGAGACCGCGGGCAGACACGTGGAGAGCAGAGACACGCTGGCACTGCTGCTGCTGGGGAAGCCGCCCAACTTCTTGGCGGCCAACTTCTCGGTCACGAACTTCTCGAGCGTGGCTCTAGCCGAGAAGCCGCTCCACATGCAGTCCTGCAGCACCACCGCTTTCATGCTGCTACGCCCGCTGCCGTAGTCGCAGATGGGGTCCAAGAGGACGCTGCGGCTCTCGATTTCATCGTCCAGCAAGTCGGTGTTGTCATCGTAGGACGGATCACCCGAGGGCAGCAACAGCATCGAGTTCGCCCTGTTCGGCGACAGGGGTGGCGTGGGCAGGAGCTCGAATTTTTTCCAAATGTCTTCGCTGGGCGCCGTGGACTGGTAGAAGTCCCAGGCGCAGTCGTCGTCGTAGAAGAAGGGCTTGTAGGAGTCGAACTCGTAATCCCTGCTGCCGGCAGCCATCGCGTACGGGGCTGGGGCTGCACCCGGCATCGAAGTTTATCAACAGCAACCCTCTCTCGCCCGCCCTTCTGTGCCCACACGTGGACACACGTGGACACGTGCCGCCGATACTTTCGTTACGCAACACGCCGCTCGGTGGCCGTGGTGGTGGTGGCGGGGAGGGCTTTTATATTCCACCCTCCTCCTTGTCGATGCGTCTCTTTAAAATATTCTGCAGGGGGCCGGGCTCTCCTGTAAAAAAAAGCAACAATAAAGAAGGAAGCAGCGTCGTTAACAAAGCGAGAAACACCGAATAAGTAATGCTGCTAATAAGTTGCAATGCAATTGCATTCATTTCCGGCACGCTTGCTGCCCCCCCCACCCATTCGTAAGTGGGTTTAAAAAGAACCACGTGGTCGACGCGATCGTGCGAGATTTTAGTTAAGTGAATGGTTTTAAATCAACTCGAGTTTTATACAAATCTTAAAAAAGGTATTCTTTAAAGTCAAAAGTTGCCTTAATCGGAGTAGGGACTGGAAGCGATAAAGTTCTAGACTGCCCAAATTCAGCGAGCCGCATCTCGCACGCGAATGCAGTATTTAAAAATAAAGTGTACAGTAGAGTTGGGAAACAGGAACATAAAATGTATTAATCTCACCACAATAAGACTAATTGCGCAGAGTTAAACAATCTAACTGCTGAAACACTGCAACAACACCTGCCGTAAGACTCAAAAAACGCAAGTGCACTTCGATACACAACCAAAACAAAAATAAAACCCGAAACTATTAAATAACTAAAAACTCAAGTTCTGCAACAACCAACAAAAAGCCCCCGAAATTAAACCACAAACTCATTACAGAAGTGCGCTTCTAGCTTCAGTAGCCACCGGTGTCTCCAAACATTGAATTGTGAATGAATGAAGCCACAGCGCCCATGGGGAAAAGATGGGTTGGTGGGGGGTGGTGGTGGTGGGTTACGGATAAGCAACTTTAAACTCCTTCAACAACATCGTCACGTACGCTGCAGCGAACCAAGTTCTCAAAGTGTTGTTACTAAAGCATTGCTGGTGGTTGCTGGTGGTGGTGGTGGTTGTGGTTTACCTGCAACAGCAGCGCCGGCAACAGAAGCAGCAGCAGCGAGCGGGAGAGCGAAGTACAGAGTGGCGCGAGGGAGGGCGCGGGCGGCCCTGATAAGGGGAGAGCGGTGGGGGGGAGGGGGGTGGGGGGGATAGCGCGAGACAGAGAGAGTGGGGGATGGGTGGAGGGTGGGGGGAGGGGCGGCGGAGGGGGTGGGTGGGTGGGTGGGAGGGAACCCCTCGCTCGCAGTGAGAGTGGTGGAGGAGGAGGCGGTGCCCGGCTGAGGCAGAGAGGGGGGTGGGGGGGGGCTGCACGAGGAAACACGCCCACACGGGGCCACGCCCACAACCCTCCCCCCTCTTCCTTCTTTCCGTCGCGCTCTCTGGCGGTGTCGCGCGCGCGCCTTGCTTTGTGCTACGGGTGGAAAGGCGGCGCGTGCGGGGTGGAGGGCAAGGGGGGTGGGGGCATGTAGGAGGGATGGAGGGCGGGTTAAGGGGGTGGGGTGTTGGTTTTCCCGCCAAAAATGCGGACCAACCGCCGCGTTGTAGTGGGGGCAAGGCAGGGGTATGGATTGTGAGGGAAAGTGGGGGGTTGGTGGTGGCATTTTTTTTTATCCCCCCACGCTGTAAAGTTGTTTCGCATTACACTTTAACGTTTCAGTAGATGGGACATCCACCAAATTTTCTTCACGTGCAGTTTGTATTTGGTCCCTTTGATTCACACACGTTAACCGTACACCAAAAAAAAAGCCACATCCTCTTCACACTTCCACCCCCCACTTGTGTTTTAACTCAATGCCCTGAATGTATTAAATATACTTCATTTATTATCACGGGCACGAAGCGTAACGCGGTGTTTGTGTTTTAATGCGCGCCCGGAAACATTAAAGGAACGTAACCCGCGTATTTTTTGCGCAAGGTTTCGTCGTTTGCTGAAGTGCGCGATGCGGTTCGGGGGGGGGCGGGGGCGGGGGGGGGGCAGGGGGGGCGGGGGGGGGCAGGGGGGTGGCAGGGGGGGGCGGGGGGGCGGGGGGGGGGCGGGTGGGCGGGGCTTAGCCAAATGGGCGTGGCCTGTATTTGCATGTGGGCGGAGTCGGATGCAAATTCCAGAGATTAACTTTAATTATTTTTTTTAATCCTGAAAATGACAAATCGCATTAAACGTGCACCCACTGCAACGGTTCATTTCATTAACATAATAATAAATAGTTGCAAGTGAAACGCGAATTTACAATTATTTTATATATATCGTTCAAATGAAAAATTAATCACGAAAAAACTAAACTCGACGCAACAATTATCACGGACGCAACATACTCTTTGGTTCTTTCGGTAAAGTCACGTAGTTAGAAATCAAATGCGTTCGATCGAAACGTCGTGATTTGTTTTTATTTTCTTTCCACCTACGTGACTTTACCGAAAGAACCAAAGAGTATGAATCCTTGCAGTCACGAAAACTTCAAATTTAGAACCAAAAAGTATGGGATTCCTGCAGTCACGAAAGCTTAAAATCAAGATTCGAGATGGGCCCCGAAAGATCCACGGCGCATTATCATTTAATGGTGCTTGTGCACCACTGCCAACGCAGCATTTTTGACTAAATTAGCTTAATGATTCGTTGCGGCACCGCATCTGAAAGGTTAAATGGCACCTGTTGAGATGTAAATGCCTCGACGCAGGTGCTAATTAGCAATAGAAATGCGTGCAAGTCGTGCGCAAGCACGCAACACGCAGCAGTGGATATTAACACCGGTTCAACTGGTCTCTCTCTCTATTAAACTTCCAATTTCTCAGACTTAACTTCAAATTCAGCATTCGTTCACACATGATGACGGTGGCTTGTGTTGCAATCGAAACGTCGTGTATTCCATTATTTCTTTTATTTTATTTCTACGTGGCTTTAGCGAAAGAACCAAAGAGTAAAGGCAGGAGAGTTTAATTAAATTGAGTCATATCTGTGTACAGCATCAATATGTTTGAACATCATAGCACCTGCATTAGTGGTAAAGCCTATCGTTAAATCATAGCACCTGTATTAGTGGTAAAGCCTATTGTATAATCAAATTGAGGCACGCTCCGTCTCCATTTTAGATGCACAATGTAACGTAGCGTAAATTCAGTTAAATATCCTCGTCTGATCGACTTTTGGGAGAAAGCCCATTAATAAAAATCTGTTAAAAAGTTAAACTTTTGGCCCAAATTCTCGCCATCTACCGGTCACAATGGGTACCACCAACATCTCCAGACGAGTTTCTGGCTGAAACAGCGGAGGTGACTCACGCAAAAATTTGTTCGAGTGTTATTAATAATTTAAGCCACTTCCTCGTTATTTTGAATACCGTACAGTCAATCGGAAACAGCATTGCATTTAGTGTGAGTGTTGCGGTCGTTGGTGGCAGAATATGTTACTCTTTGATGGGAAACTATGGGTGAGCGTGGCTTGACACATGTTCGCGTGGGGTGGCCTTTGCGCCAAAGTTTAGCGCAATTACAATTCACTGCCTGCAAGAGCCCTCACATTGGCCAAAATTATTACATTGCGAGTACTTGTGTAAATGTATTATTTAACGCACTTGATATAACTGTAATTGATTACGGCATTGTATGTAATTGACTCATAACTGTACAATTAATGACATGTCATATTCTTGTTTCTTTCGGTAAAGTCACGTAGATAGAAAATATAAATAAATACATTAAAATTAAAAATAAAAGCAAAAACCACGACGTTTTGATCGCAACACAAGCGGTCATTTTTCTCTCTCCGTCTGATGAAGACCCCTTGTGTTGCGATCGAAACGTCGTGGTTTTTTGCTTTTATTTTAGTATTTTTTATACATTTTTATGTTCTATTTACGTGACTTTACCGAAAGAACCAAGCATATAAATTCCTGCAGTCACGAAAGTTTGAGGTCAAAATTTATGACGTGTCGTCTCAACATTGTCTAAATATATCAATTGTTTAATTGTATGACATTTTAGGTTGCTATAAAGACAATAAAAACTTTGGCTATTTTATATTTTTAAGGGTTAGGGTTATTGACGAACGTATCGTGTTTTTTTGCCGTCCTCTCGCATCACTGGCAAAGCAGAAAAAAGTCGCTAAACAATTAGAATTTCAGACTTTCATGGCTGTACTCATTTTCTGAATGTGAATTTTTCACATGTTAATTTCCCCATTGTGATTCTTCAGAAAGGCTAATTAGTTCGTTGGCAAGATTACCCCCTCCCCCTGCGCAGCCTGGCGGACCTTCCACCACCGCAGATGCACAATGGAACGTGGGGGCGGGGGGGGGGCGAAGAGCCTTGAAGCTAATTCCTGGAATTGCGAGCACCTGATGCGAGTGGCACTATTATGTGGCAAATCTCTCGAACACCTGAACAGTCGTGATCCCTACCCAATGAATGCTGTATGCAGCAGCTTATTGTGAGTACAGGGGGCAATGTGAAGCTCAGGCACAGAGTGCGCGCGCGTGTGTGAGAGGGTCTTTTGTTCGTTTGGGTTATGATGGGAAGAAGTGGGGGGGGGGGGGGGGGGTGCAGTGTTTCCAACACATCAAGGTAGCAATCAGTGGCTCCTTTGTTTGCCTTTGTGATAAGGAGCTATTTTATGGAAGCTCTTTCAAAAGACCATATTCTTCTACCTATTGCGCTCAAAGGGGCATGTAATATAATTGCCTGGAGTGGTGGTGCAACGGTTGGCATACTGCGCTGTAAAACCTCATTCAGTGGCGAATGATACCTGAACCGGTGCTGCCCCTGAACAAACCCATGCTAACCAGCATGGCCAAGTATGGTCAAACAACCGCTGGCTGACAAGCGGTGGGGGGAGGCCTTCACCCAACAGTGGATTAACAAGAATCTTTCAGGATTTTGATATGCATTATATTGTGGGTTAGAGGCACATTGAGCAAAAAAACTGGGTCCCTTACAAAAGGAGGTGGTATTGTTCACTATATCTCTCTGGCCTCCATGTGCGATGAACAATTCCCATTGTTCAACACGTAGCTTATTATATATAGTAGTATTTGTTTTTTAGGCAGTGTTATTGACTTGCGTTGATATTCTTGGTTCTTTCGGTAAAGTCAAAAAAATAAAAAAAAATAAAAATAATAAAAGCAAAAAAACCCACGACGTTTCGATCGCAACACAGGCGAAGAAAAAAGACGGGCAAGCCTCCAAATGTAGCTGCTTGTAAGGGTCTAAAAGTGAGTGGGCGTGGCAAAGAGCTGCGCAAGCAACACGAGCCGCGCTAAAGGCACGTTAATTCAGTCCCTCCAGAAAAACGCGATTATGCGATCGCAAGATTCCACGCAAAATCAGCCAAAGTCCGCATATTTATGCGGGGGGCGCGTTTTTTCAAATACGCCGCACTTTCGCCGCATAAATTGCAGATTTCCGCGCGCAAAATATGCGGGCTTGCATGATTTCATAATCCCCGCATTTTCGTTGCAAAAAGTCACATATATCTTAGCAGAAAGTTGAAAAATGTTGCGTTTACTTCACACAAGCGCAGCCATTTCCCCTGTTGCCATGGGAACGTTATGAAGTGTTAGAGGCTACGTAGTTAGTTTTATTCAGGAGTTTATGCAACTTTACAGTTGTAAGATTGCACTTTTTTGTTAGTAGTATGTACATTTACATTACTGTAAGACTGTACTGTTACTGTATTGCTTACGTTACTGTGCACTGAAAACACTTATTTTAACAGAAGATGTCTGTTTTGTATAGCTACCTCTGTAAAACAGGAAGCACACATTTTATTTTTTAATCTTTTATTTATTCATTTTTACAGAAGTTGTAGCATATTCATTTTGTAAAGCTACAGAACTTGTTCGACTCAATGTTTTGTAAGTTTGAGCCATCTGTTTGTTAAGGTCTGAAATAAAACAAGATGAGAACTTAAATATTCCCAGCACTTTCTGTGATGTAGTATGCTTGCTTATCATAGGAAGTAATAAGAAATGACTCTTTACATTAAAGTAGTAGCCGAGTGAATTGGGTGTTGGGGGAATCACTTTTTTTTCTCTTTTTCATCAAACCGCAGTTTTTGCAAGTTCCCGCAATTTAATCGCATAAAATTGCATAAATATCCCGCATATTCCATCGCATTTTTTAAGAAAACGTGCCGCATAATCAACGATTTTTGCCTGCAACAATCACCAAAAAACTCCGCGTTTTTCTGGAGGGACTGGTTAATGCAGGAGCACAACAAAGGGGGAGTTGGGCGGAGGTGAGCTTGTGCAGCGCAAACAGGGGGGGGGAGGAAGGGGGCAGAGACAGGGTGAGAGAGAGGGGGTGGGGCAGAGATAGGGGGGAGAGTAGGGGCAGAGATGGGGGGGGGGAGGGGGGGCAGAGATAGGGGGGGAGGGGGACAGAGATAAGGGGGGGAGGGGGGCAGAGATAAGGGGGGGAGGGGGGGCAGAGATAAGGGGGGGAGGGGGGGCAGAGATGGGGGGGGGAGGGGGGCAGAGATAAGGGGGGGAGGGGGGCAGAGATAGGGGGGAGGGGGGCAGACATAGGAGGGGGAGGGGGGGCAGAGATAGGGGGGGAGGGGGGCAGAGATAGGGGGGGAGGGGGGCAGAGATAGGGGGGGGAGGGGGGGCAGAGATAGGGGGGGGGAGGGAGGCAGAGATAGGTGGGGGAGAAGGGGCAGAGATAGGGGGGAGGGGGAGCAGAGATAGGGGGGAGGGGGAGCAGAGATAGGGGAGGAGGGGGGCAGAGATAGGGGGGGGAGGGGGGGCAGAGATAGGGGGGGGAGGGGGGCAGAGATAGGTGGGGGAGAAGGGGCAGAGATAGGGGGGAGGGGGAGCAGAGATAGGGGGGAGGGGGAGCAGAGATAGGGGGGGAGGGGGGGCAGAGATAGGGGGGGGAGGGGGGGCAGAGATAGGGGGGGGGGGGGCAGAGATAGGGGGGGGGCAGAGATAGGGGGGGAGGGGGGGCAGAGATAGGGGGGGAGGGGGGGCAAAGATAGGGGGAGGAGGGGGGGCAGAGATAGGAGGGAAGGGGGGGCAGAGATAGGGGGGGGGGAGGGGGGGCAGAGATAGGGGGAGGAGGGGGGGCAGAGATAGGAGGGGGAGGGGGGGCAGAGATAGGGGGGGAGGGGGGGCAGAGATAGGGGGGGGGAGGGGGGGCAGAGATAGGGGGGGGGAGAAGGGGCAGAGATAGGGGGGAGGGGAGCAGAGATAGGGGGGAGGGGGAGCAGAGATAGGGGGGGAGGGGGGGCAGAGATAAGGGGGAGAGGGGGGGCAGAGATAGGTGGGGGAGAAGGGGCAGAGATAGGGGGGAGGGGGAGCAGAGATAGGGGGGAGGGGGGGCAGAGATAGGGGGGAGGGGGGGCAGAGATAGGGGGGGGAGGGGGGCAGAGATGGGGGGGGGCAGAGATAGGGGGGGGCAGAGATAGGGGGGGGAGGGGGGGCAGAGATAGGGGGGGAGGGGGGCAGAGATAGGGGGGGGGGGCAGAGATAGGGGGGGGCAGAGATAGGGGGGAGGGGGAGCAGAGATAGGGGGGAGGGGGGGCAGAGATAGGGGGGGGAGGGGGGGCAGAGATAGGGGGGGGGGGCAGAGATAGGGGGGGGGCAGAGATAGGGGGGGGAGGGGGGCAGAGATAGGGGGGGGGAGGGGGGCAGAGATAGGGGGGGAGGGGGGGCAGAGATAGGGGGGGGCAGAGATAGGGGGGGGGGCAGAGATAGGGGGGGAGGGGGGGCAGAGATAGGGGGGGGAGGGGGGGCAGAGATAGGGGGGGAGGGGGGGGCAGAGATAGGGGGAGGAGGGGGGGCAGAGATAGGAGGGGGAGGGGGGGCAGAGATAGGGGGGGAGGGGGGGCAGAGATAGGGGGGGGAGGGGGGGCAGAGATAGGGGGGGGAGAAGGGGCAGAGATAGGGGGGAGGGGGAGCAGAGATAGGGGGGAGGGGGAGCAGAGATAGGGGGGGAGGGGGGGCAGAGATAGGGGGGGGGAGGGGGGGCAGAGATAGGTGGGGGAGAAGGGGCAGAGATAGGGGGGAGGGGGAGCAGAGATAGGGGGGAGGGGGAGCAGAGATAGGGGGGGAGGGGGGGGCAGAGATAGGGGGAGAGGGGGGGCAAAGATGGGGGGGGAGGGGGAGCAGAGATAAGGGGGAGGGGGAGCAGAGATAGGGGGGGAGGGGGGGCAGAGATAGGGGGGGGAGGGGGGGCAGAGATAGAGGGGGGGGCAGAGATAGGGGGGGGCAGAGATAGGGGGGGGAGGGGGGGCAGAGATAGGGGGGGGAGGGGGGGCAGAGATAGGGGGAGGAGGGGGGGCAGAGATAGGAGGGGAGGGGGGGCAGAGATAAAGGGGGGAGGGGGGGCAGAGATAGGGGGGGGAGGGCGGGCAGAGATAGGAGGGGAGGGGGGGCAGAGATAGGGGGGGAGGGGGGCAGAGATAGGGGGGAGGGGGGGCAGAGATAGGGGGGGGGAGGTGGGCAGAGATGGGGGGGAGGGGGCAGAGATAGGGGGGGGAGGGGGGGCAGAGATAGGGGGGGGGAGGGGGGCAGAGATGGGGGGGAGGGGGCAGAGATAGGGGGGGAGGGGGGGCAGAGATAGGGGGGGGGGGAGGTGGGCAGAGATGGGGGGGAGGGGGCAGAGATAGGGGGGGGAGGGGGGGCAGAGATAGGAGGGGAGCGGGGGCAGAGATAGTGGGGGGAGGGGGGCAGAGATAGGGGGGGGGAGGGGGGCAGAGATAGGGGGGGGGAGGGGGGCAGAGATAGGAGGGGGGCAGAGATAGGGGGGGGAGGGGGGGGCAGAGATAGGGGGGGGCAGAGATAGGGGGGGAGGGGGGGCAGAGATACACACATTAAAGTAATAATCAGCCACGGCAGAAGTATTGGCCCTGCCGTGTTTCAGATCTGTCTTATGTTCGTGAACACTAATAGCTCCTTATCACAAAGGCAATCAAAGCACCCAATGATACATTGATTAGTTATTTTAGCTTCAACAAGAGCATATGTAAGATTACTGCGTAGTGAACTATTACAATCAAGGAGTGGCTTAATATGTGTTTGCACTTGATTATTATTGAATCCAGTAATTTCCAGAATAACATTTTATATCTCAGTCCTCATTGTACTGCGATATACACCAGGCCACTGGGGTTCGATTCTCACGCAAGACCAATGCCGATCGACTCAGCCTTAAATTCGTTTCTTATTCAGTGTGTACTCACAAAACACTGGGAAGACAAAGGTGGCCGGGTGTGGTGTTGCATGGCCGCCTCGTGTGTCGTGCTGGCTTTCAAAGGTGCTCGCTAACAGCACTTGCCTCCGATGGTGGAGCCATTATTTGGTGATGCAGCAGCATCACCAAACATTGGCATCAATGAATGATAAAGGGGGGTTACCTTAACATTTACTGCCGAATTGAGCATTTGAAAGCTCATGTTAATCAGGCCTTAGTGTTTGCACATATCCGAATCACAAAAAAAGCTTTAATCAAAATGTGTTAAAAATGTACTATTATACTCGATTACACGTTGCAATGCTCGTTATTAAACCAAGTTTAGTTGTTTATCCAGGTTAGAATTCAAGAGACCGGGATGAACACATTTTCAACAATTACCTTGTATTTGTGAGCGTGAGCATTTGTAAGTAACCACACATTGCATGAAAATTGCTGTGTAAAGGAAAACTTGTAGAATATTAAACGATCGAAATGGCCATAATGGGTAATGCCCTGACATTATCAGGAGCTGTTTTTGTTGTTACATATTCAATTATAATTATGATGCCTTTCTGTTTCGATTTAAAGCTTTCGTGACTGCAGGGATTCATCTTCTTGGTTCTTTCGGTACGTGACTTTACCGAAAGAACCAAGAAGATGCCTTTATGATTGACAGGACTGTCAATCCATGCAATTATCAGTTAGGGAATAATACTCTGAAAACTTATATTAATTCAAAAACATGGCAATGTGAGCCGGCAGAGACTGGGGAGGAAGGTAAGTGGCTGTAGGTTGATAACCACGTGTCCATGCAGACACGCGTTATCACGAACATGTGTAAGAAGCAATCACACAAAACTTTTTAGTTTCTGCAAAACCGAGACGAGAAAGTACAACCATTTTTCATCTACGTGACTTTACCGAAAGAACCAAAGAGTATAGAAGTGTAATGTATAATGACTTATTGTTAGTAGCTCAGCTTATTGGAGAGTATATTGAGTATATTGATTATATTTATGTAGTTTATATTTTAGTTTTTTATCGGTTCACTATATGGTAGTCATTATATAGTGTAGTGTATACCCAGTTACTTAATGTTAATCGCTCAGCTTATTGGAGAGTGTATATTGAGTACATTAATTATATAGATGTAGTTTATACGTAGTTTTTTCACATCGGTTTATTGTATGGTAGTAGGGTAGAAGCAGTTATTTAGCGTCAATATGCTAAATTCCTCTGTTGATATGTAAACTCCTTTGTCAAGGCACTCTGCTCCTCCCACCCAGCTTAAAATACGCTGCCAAGCTTAGCTTTCCAACAGCTCTGTTCTTCACCTGAGGACGGCTGCTTGTGTTATGGCTGAAACGTCGTGAGAATTTTATTATGTTTTATTTTCTTATTATTTTATTATTTCCCTTCTACGTGACTTTACCGAAAGTTCCAAGAATATACAAGCATTCAGTTGCAGATTTCCGTTGTGGTGTTCTAAATCTATTGATACATGGCAAAACGCCCGCCCCCTCAATTAACTTGAGGTTGAAGGCCTCTCAACTCCCTCTCAGTCATGGTTGTGTTTTGACCACCACACTTCACCACGCCAGTCAAGTGATGGTTACCGAAGACTTGCTGAAGATTGTAAAGGATAACATGAATGAGTGATTGGTTGGAGGACAACAGTTGTATGTATCAGTTTAACACGTAGGCTTTCGCGACCAATATTATATTCATAAGCATATATTCATGGGTATAAATGCATCGTAACCCTCCACCACCCGACACAGCCAATTAATAAGGGATTTGTCACGTAAACATAACGCCAAATAGTTACTACTTCAGCCCACCGGTATGTTGGAGAGTAAATCCACAACATTTACAATTTGAGTATTACGACGTTTCGCTGGCAATTACATCCAGCATCATCGGGCGATTTGGCAGAATGTTATGAGTTGTATGTATGTTGAACTTCTTTCGCATCGTGCACAAAACTCACTCAATAGAGGTGTACTGATTCAACAGATGGTTTCGCATGCATGCATTGATGTCGCACGTGTTAAGAACGTGTATTTTATTTATTTATGGAGTATGTAAATAGTTTCATGTCACCCCTACAACCACGAGAACAGGGGTAGCCAACCTGCCACAGTCAAAAAGTACCCATAAGTTCGGAATTGTATATACAATTTATATATATTGACAGTTTCGGCACAGCACGGGGGACATTCATTATTCTTTGCTACTGTTATATAGTTTGTTATATGTTAGATAGACCTCCATGTGGTGGATTAAAGAGCCGCATGCGGCTCGGGAGACGTCAGTTGGCTGATGAATTCACCATAATATAAAATGGTTATTGAATAATGACTCTAAATTGTCAATAATTACATCCATATTAACCAGTACAATCTATGCGAGAAGACATTATAGACCTTTCTGGAACTTGGCATCAGGACAACAGTTTACAAAATAAACGCTTTGAAAATCAGCTCATTCATCTGGACAATACATCTCTGATGGGCACAAGACGTCTCTTGTACATATTGTGTTTGCACAAACGGTCTCAAACAAAGCACGCCACGGACGGAATGTTGTTCCTTGACGGTATTTTGCACACAATGTTTGCTCATAACGTTAACCGATGTCCGTTGACCTCACCTGAGAGAAAAATGGCAAACTCAAATTACATTTTTACTGTTTAGGTGAAAGGTGCTGTGAAGTGGAATGGTGGCGAGAGATGGGACCCCACCACTTGTATTGTTGTTGGTGGTTGCTGGCTCTGCTTCGAGGTGGACTTTCAAGATTTCAAGATTATTGGCATTACTTAAGTAATGTTCCACTATGACTGATCACAGTTCACATTATTATTTCTTTAGATAATTCTAAATAGAACATATGAAGTTCTTACCGTGAATATTAAAGATACAGTACTATAAAGCATTGGATATTGTTTATGCAGCATTCCATTTTTAAGGCGAATGGTTATAGTTAATTCCATCATCCAATTTTCAAGATACAATCACATTCCATGCATCATATATCATCTACTATACTGACATGCTATATTTTAAACCTTATGTTCATTCATATAGCCAGATTAAGGGTTTTTGTCTATTCTATAGATTGTTTAAAGATGAACAAGTTCGGCTCATAATCTTTATGAACATCCTTTGACTGGACTAATGTTGGATATCGATATGGGCATCGGTATTTACACTACTGGTGCAAGTATGATACTGGCATCAGTACTGTAGTACTGTACTGTATTGAGATGCCTAGCGCGGCTGAAGTAAAAACAAAGTTTGAAGGTTATTACATTTTCACACTATCACAGACCTCATTGCTCGAAGTGTGTTTTTTTTTATAGCAACTGGCTACAGAATGGAGGGCTACAACCCCGGCACTACGCCTTGCTGTCGTGTGTAACTCGCATTCACAAACGGGGTGAAAAAAGATGTGGTTGACTGCAAAGCGTTTTCCACAAAAGGGTAGGTTTGTTGCATACACATGTGCTTCATGGAAGCGATTTGCTGGTCTTGTCCCAACATGTGTACAAGTGTTGACATTGTTCCTACCATTTGGAACACACTCAAAAAACGGCTGGGAAATAGCCCTTCGTTTGCTGAATAGTCAAACGTACTTAATATTGCCCTGGCTTATTGCAATTGGCCTCTTATTTACAGCCAAACATGAATAGCTATCTTTTGTACTGGAGATCTCTACACCCCTCTACATGCACAGCTGTGTGGCAATTCGATTAGCCATGTACAGCTATGTTATGGACCATGTCATGGACCACTGCAGTCTGTGCTCCTTCAATGGAGCCTCGACATTGGCATTTAACTCCTGAACATATTTCCACATGCAAGGATAGCATTGCATATGTACTCTTTGGTTCTTTCGGTAAAGTCACGTAGGTATAAAATAAATCACCGGTGATTTTATTTTATACCTACTGGTGATTTATTTTATTTTATACCTACGTGACTTTACCGAAAGAACCAGAGAGTATGGATTCCTGCAGTCACGAAAGCTTCAAAGCATTGCATATGTTCATTTTTGGTCGAAATGCATGTGTTCGCAGGATAGAGATTTTAAATGTGTATAGTTTAGTAATGAAAGATGATGTTGTTAATGTAGAGATTTGATTATTATGCTCAGATCCGTTTTATGTATTTTTTTTGCCTGCTGTTTGGATGTGGCAAATTGGAAATCTTAATGAATTGTCACACACCCGTAAACTTTTCAGAAGTTATTTTTGACCCTTTTGACTTCCCCGTGTGCCATTGAAACTCTAACCCTGGTCGAACAAAGTGGTGCAAATTTGAGAAACTGCTGTGTTGGCATTGGAAATGAGATTTTTCTTGCCGAGCTGAAATGTATTTGACACCAACAGGAACAACGCTTACGTATCGCAGACAACCTTTACGACCATGGGTAAGGTTAAAATTCCTGCCTAGCTCTCTAAATACTACTTACTAAGCCCGTGCGGTGAAAGGTGTCGTTACTTTAAGGAATACTGTTATAGTGCAATTTTCTCAGAGGGCAAAAGTGATAAACAGTACTGCTCTAGCAATGGTAAGAAAATCTGGCTTTTGAACTAAGAATTGACTGCTTATTTATGGTAGGTAATGTACAAATTTACAAGAATGTACAGCCCTGAATTAATCCACTGGCTTGATGAAGGTGCCCCAAGCCTTGTTGGTCATGGGGTTGTTTGATCAAACTTCACCATGCTGGTCAGTGCAGGTGAGTGAAGCTAAGAGCCAGGACTGGGTGAAATATCACTTGCCACTGATGTGACCAATGGATGGGAATTAAACCCAGGTTACTGGATTCATAATACAGCTTAATAATACTCTTTGGTCCTTTCGGTAAAGTCACGTAGGTGAAAAAATACAAATAAAAAATAAGAATACAAATAAAAAATAGAAATAACTTTATTCTTATTTTTTATTTAAATTTTTTCACCCACGTGACTTTACCGAAAGGACCAAAGAGTATGGATCCTTGCAGTCACAAAACTTCTAATCTAGAGCTTAATAATAACGTGGAATACCTATTGTCTAAACGTTATTTTAGAAAGTGCAACAACATTACTGCATTTTCTGAAATGTTCTTTAGGCATTGTTACTGCAGTTCAACGTACAGTCAGACACACAAAACATGATAACGCCACTTTTTCATTGCTATTTGCGAGACAGGTGAGATATTAAACAAAATTCCAGTTTAAGCATTGCAGTGTACCATGAACAAATGTCACTTCTTTGCAATTGACCACAATGAGTGTTCAACCAGGTACAATGTGTTGATGAATGGATCAAATGCCGTTCAGTTGAACGATGTGTGCCACTGCAACCAACACACGGTTGTGCTTTTGTATTAAACGTGGCAAAGCTGTCCAGTTTCCTGCGCTTTGGATGACCGAACTGATGCAACACAGGTGGGTCATAATGGAATGATGAAGGATCAGATGGACTATAACATCCCGCTTTGCTTTCAAGTGAAAGCCGTGCCATAGAAAACGAGGTCATTCATACCATGCAGTGCGTGTCCGACAGAGCCCTGGAGTGTGTGTTTGCATTTGCAACAATGCAGGGCAGCTGTGGACATGTGCTCGAGGAGTGCCAGACACAGGACAGATGCGCACGATCTGTCACTAATGCACGTGACTAGGACTTGGCTTTGTGATTCACAGGAAATGGGCTGGCCTATGCATCTTTGATAGTTTTTCTCAACAGGGGAATGTCCTATATCTTTCGTATCATTCAAACGTACAACACCTTGCCCTCGACTGCGTTTACTATGAATGTACAACGCATGTATTGTGTATTCGGTGCATGTACGCAAGATCACACGTCATACGTGTTGCATATACATACTGCATTTATAAACCTTCACAGAACCCTGTGGTATAGCATTATGGGCAATATATTCATTGCTTTCCATTCCATATTTCCACGAAAAAATAAAATGTATCTTAGAATTGGTCTGTTGACTTTGCAATGTGTGTGTAAACCAGCAATATTGTTGAAACATGCACACTTTGGACCGGTTTTGTCTATCTGGGGCCTAACCAGCAGAGTGGGGTGTGCAAAATAAATACTGGACAGTACTGCAGATTCACCAGATGTTATTGGTAAGCTCCCTCTGTCAACACCTCCGATTAGCACGGTTGGCTACGTACGGGGCGAAAGAAGTTCAACATGTATACAACACCACCGCCCACGGGTACAAACGCCGCTATCTTGTGAAAGCTGGGAAATACGCAGCGAAATGTATAACACTCGCAGAGACAGACGCATTTGCATGCAAATATACACACTGCTCATAATAAACAATAAAAAAAAATTGTGCCTCCTTTTAGATTTCCATAACAGTAATTTTGCAAGCAAATTTCAATGGAAACTCTGTGCTAAAGAGGAAGTGATACGTCAAGGGAATTCCATTTGGGGGACAGTTGCGGAGGCGGAGGTGGGGAATTCGTACCGCGTGAGCTCAACCTGAGGACGTGGGAGCCTCGCGTGTTTTCAGAATCAAGAGAGTGAAAGTGGGAAGAAACTTCGCCGATGCGATAAGATCGTGTGACTTGTAAACGTTCATATCGTGATCTTGTTGGCATTTGTAGATAAAGCACCGAGAAGCTTTGGGCGAATTCTCACGGGAGACCCAAGAGAGTATTTTGGTTGCATCCTAGCTCTTGTATAAAAAAAAAAATCATATTTCTGTTTACTTTCTCAATAACATAAACGTTGCATTGTGTACACCATTTGCGAACACTCTAAATATCAATTGAAATCCCCAAACTCTGTCTCCCTTGGCAGCCTGAGGCAGTTATAGATGACCAATATTGTTTTGGTGGGGACTAAAAATCCAGTACTTTACACACTCAAAAGTATTTTTAATATCTGATATATTTTACTTAAAAGTCACAGTTTTACGTAGACTGTATTGTCTAACAGTATACAGCTGTTTTTCGGTAAAACATCTTTTTTATACTCAATTTGCTAAAATTCTAATCTAACCTATAAAACACGTCGTAAAAAAATCCACAAGGCTGTGACCAAATCACTCAGAATGCACCCGGTCCGATCTGATGTCTGAAGTGAAGCAGATTTGAGTTGGGATAATATGTGGATGCGTGATCACCATGCACAGCAGCAACTCTTAGGCTTCAGGGCTAAGTGCAGGACAACAGAGGACAGTGCAGACAAATAATATTTTTGTACCACTTTGACCAGTACCACATTCATTATGCTCCCACTTTCACCACCGGTGTGGTGATTCGTGGTCAAATAATCCCGAAGACCCGCCCGGTGTGGGGAGGCCCTCAGCCAGCAGTAGATTGACAAAACGGCTGCATAAGCACATGTAACAAACGTTCTGCAGTGGATAATTCTGGGTAATAAAACACATTGTTCCTCGGTGTCTGCATATTAATATAAAAATGTGTTTCAGATGATCATCTTAATGTCCTTCCACATTATAGTTTGAGTGCTTGAACAAATACTAGCTGCTGGTTAACATGTTAGTTTGGAAAACCAATGGGCCAATAGAACAATACTGTCCTGCACATTATAAGAGTGGAGCTGACAGAGCAACAGTTTGTTATAAAACATAGTGGATTATTGAGTCACTCACTAAAGACAGGAAGGAGCCAAAAATGAAATGCTCAGCTTGCGCAACCATAGCCCTTGACCTGTTGTAATGGCATTAGAATTGAATGGATGTCACCCATTCAAACGGGCATCTAGCAATGAGATAATCATGCAGGAAAGTATTTAACGGTTATTGGCATTGTGTCATAAAACGCTAACGGTTATTAGGGATGCTTTTATATGTGACGTTCATATGTTTATGGCCCACCGGTACACCAATTATATTTCACCAGATCGCTCTCCCTCTAGCTCTTGCTAAGACTCACGTTGACTCACACCGAGTTTGGTCAGCATGCACACAATGCAGAGCATGGAATCCTTGTTGCCCCTCAACACCAAAGCTTTTTTTTGTGTGAACCAAGAGCCTTCATGCTGCCCTGCCAGGCTCCTGAAAGGTCTAAGGCCCCAGAGCAACTGTGAAGAAGGGCCCCTTCCCGCTTGCTGGCAGTGTTGCTTTATTCGTTTTCCAGGTCTTTCATCATATTGCCTTTGCACATGGTGAACTCCTGCATGTATGGCCGTTTGTCATTCCACTGCTGGATGAAGGCCTCCGCATTACTTGTTAGTCATGAGGGTTTTCTGTTTCACCATGCTGGCGAGTGCAGGTTGGTGAATGGTGGAAGGCGTACCCAGGATCACTTCGGATATCATGTTCAACTTGATATTAGCCATGGCCATAAATTTAATTCGGGATGCCTGGTTCGTAGCGTAGTGCGCAAACTGCCGCACAGCCTCTCCACTCCCCAGGTCTTCATTGTTCTTGTCTCTGAATATGGCTAAATGTATGCATTCACTCTGAAGTAGTAGCTTGACAAGGCATAGGGGACAGTGGTGTAATATGGTTGGCATGGGTCCTGGTGCAAGGAATGAAAGGGTTCCCCTGTCCAATTTCCTACCCCTATACATAGCTTGGGGCATGGACCTCTCCAGACCACTGTGGCATTTCCCAAGCAGCAGAAATCGATGGGATTCAAACTAGCTGGCTTTGCTGGCTGGCTGGCTGAGCGACTGACGAGCCAACGTAACATCTGTTGTGCATTACATTGCATCAGCTGTTACAGTGGCAACAGCTTCTGCATCATATACTTGTGTTTCTCAATGCCTCTATTGTAATATACATTGCTTTCTTTATGGGGGTGGGGGTGGAAGAAAACAAATAAATAAAATGCTAAAAAAGAGAAAGCGGCACTGTTAAAACCTTGTCATGCCACTGATTAAGTTACCAACTTTAATTTTATGTTTTGGAAATTTGATCAAATCCCTTCTACCTCCAATGACTCTTAATTGGGGTTTAAATCACAAAATTAAGCCTTACTGAATTGATTTAAAATTGGCCGACCCATGTTTGGGCATTACATTTTATACATACAGGGGGAGAAAAAAGACATCTGCTGTAACTCTTTGTGGGAACTCTGTACCTTGAGAGCATTTTGTATTTCCCACGTTAACAAAAAAAATTCGATGATCTACTCCAGACATGAGGACACACGAAAATGCCCTTTGTATTCCCCTAATGTGGCTTACTGTATGTATTCTCATCCTCGGATATCCTGGTTTTTTAAACTGGGTAGGGGGCATATCACGTGGCGTTGGAATGTAATGAATCTTGCACTGATGCATTTTCCATCTGCCAGAATGTTTACCTGTCAAAGGTCCTTTAGCATTTGAAGTCCAAGCATCTGTTTGCTGATATCTTGAGAAAAAGAAAAGCTTCAACAGTTGAGTGGAGTAGTGGCTGCGTAGAAAAAAAAACTGCCTAGTCACTTTAATCAATCAATATTGTATTTGTTATTCACATCTAATGTTTCATATGCTAAAGATCGCTTTACATGAGAAGAGCCACTCGCAGTACAATAGACATGCTAAGCAAGAAAGGGGTTATATGCGGAGGAGGGGATGGCAGTGGTATCTAATGTTGTACTGGAGGAGCTTTAGTTCTGCTGGCATCCAGGCAGCTCGCAAGACATGTGATGTCGCCTTGGGAAAATGTATGCGACGCTCAAAATGTTATATTTTTTTTACACTGGAATTTGGTACGTGCCTATGATCCTGTGATATGGAGATGAGGGTTGGTGGGTCGCATGGATTTGTAAATCTCCCGAGCGTGCCATGCCGCGAGGTGGCCAGTAAATAGTGGTGCAGATTCAGATGAATTGAATCCATCGGTGTGGAGAAGTTACTCCCCCTCTGTGCATGGGGTTTTCTCTGGGTGCTCCAGGTTCCTCTCGCACAAAAGCCAAACACTCGTTCATGAGACTGGCCAAGCATGCCAGTGCAGGAAACTTCTGAAAAACCTTAAGGCTCGGTGAGGTTTTCCTGGGGAGATCACTGCTTTTTTCTTCATGTTATAAAACTGATTCACGGAATCGTTATACATAATTTAATTGCATCTCTGTGATGATATAATGTATCACAATTACCCCCTTTACTAGAGGGGCTTCAAAGTAGATTAAATATTGGCCTAGTGGAACTTTCCAGTGAGAAAAGCTCTGTCCCTTTATAAACTAGTCGATCTGCATTCTTATTCAGTTGCTTTGTTTAAATTGCATATACCGTATATGTTTAGTGGTAAGAGGGGGGTTTTTTTTCCTCCCCGGACTTAACTGCTTGAAAGTTAAGACATGTTTGAACACGGTGACTGTATTTGCTAATGAAAAAGTCACAAACGGACATTTTTTTGTTGCAGAATCAAGCAAAGCTAGAAAATTAACCTGGTTTGCCAGGGCTGAATGACAATAACATGATTCAACAATAACAATGATAACAAACATGTTTCGTTTCATAATACTCGTAAAAATAACATATGATTCTGGTTTTTAGTTCCTTTAGAGTTACAAAATGCGGTGAAGCAATGGTATGGTGATAATCTTAAGCTTACTGCAATTCGTACCCTGGGTCCCGAGTTCAAGTCCTGGCCACGGCTAACATCGGTGGCGAGTGACGTCTGAGCAGGTCTGAAGTATGGTCAAATTAGCCCCATGACCAAGAAGATGAAGAGAAGCCTTCATCTAGCAGTGGCTTGGCAAAGGGTTGTATTTAATAACGGGTAAACAAAGCACAATGAAACGTTGTTTGGCTTTTAGTAGAATTTCCTACCCTTGCTAAAATCATTCTGTTTCATGTTTATGAAGAAATTCTCATATTCCTAGTTGCAGTGAATACCGTTCCTGCAAGGTCACTTGATAGTTATTGAACTAAATGTTCCCAGGCTACTGAATGTTAATTTAGACATGTTACAGTGTTGTGAAAATGTGGACATGGAATTCATAGTATTTATATCTACTGAGAATAATGTAGCCCTTCTATATTTTATAATTCTTACTAATGCAGTTGTTGTACAACCCTCGGTCCTGAAGTGGAAAACCCAGATAATGTGACTCGTTTAGTGGCGTTTTTGGGGCTTTTATTCTTGCACTTTATTGTGCTGCACATGGTGATTGCAAGACCACCGAAGCACGATGGAGGGAGGCTTGGGCTCATGCAAAAATCCATCGTCAACGAGCCCACAATCCACCAACCAGGATCTGACCGACCGAGAAAGATCTGGTCCTCCTTGAATCGGATCCGGACACGCCATGGAAGATGTGGACACTTTCTCCACGAATGGAAAATTAACGAGAGTCTCGTTTGTGATTGTGCTGCGACACCTCGGACCGTGCAATATATTGTGAGCGACTGCCCAATCAGATCATTCCATGGCGATCTGAAACAAATCCACGCGGCTACTCCCTGAAGCAGTCGAACTGATGTCAATAGTCGACATCAATTTGTAATCTGTTGCAATCAATAAAAATGCCACACGAAGGAAGAAGTATTTGAGTTTAGGGTATAAAACCACTTTCTTTTCTCTCACAGCCCTTTGTCAATCCACTGGTGGATGAAGGTCTCCCCATGCCGTGTTGGTCCAGGGGGGGTTGCTCTTTTATACTTCACGATACTGGTCATTGCAGGTTTGGTGAAAGTGGAGTGCTCAAGCACGGTTCAGATATCGCGCGTTAATTTCCGTAGCCACGACTGGGAATCAAGTTCAGGTTGGCAGGTTCATAGTGCAGTGTGCCAACTACAGCACCACCAATCCACTCTCCCTTATATAGTTACCCAGATAAGTCAGTGTCACACTGAACAAATTACTGTGTCAATGTGCCCCTGTGTTTATCAAAAACAAAAGGTGAATTGCATTTACTGTCATATGTCCATTCTTGGCAATAGGACTTTGTTAGGATATCACAGTGTTCATGTAAAGACGTATCCTCGTGTTCCTATAACGCTTGCGATGCCTGTTGCCTGACGTGGGGTGGGCACAGATGTAATTGCGCATGGGAAAATGAGAGCGTCTGATCTCTAAGCAGAAAATTACTCACCCTGTCCTGGCACGCATGGACAACGCATAAATGTGGAAGAATGCTCTATATCGGGCAGGTAATGCTGCGAGGTATTATCATATCAGTACCCTGATGGAGCCAGCGTAGGAAGTATGCGTGGCATCGTGCTGGGCTAGCCATACTTTTTGCCAAAAGAGACAAAGCAGCCAAAATAATATCATTGTAGATCCGTGTTACTTTAGAGGTTGTTTGTGATAGACTGTGGCTTTAAGGGCTTAAGAAGACAACTTAAGGTGGAATTGCTGGGAGGCCATTGACAAAGGCATGCGTTAGTAAGCGCTTTGCATTCATAACATGCCGTCCATGTCGTATATCTGATAATAATAATAATGATGAAGGTGTAATGCTTTACTGACTGGGACTGGTTCTGTAGGATCGAAAAGGACCGAACTGCAGATGCGGCAGGCCGAGAAGACCTTAATGTGAGAGTAGTTTTGGAGCAGCCAAAATGACGAGTGCACATGAATAAATACTGATTCCAGTAAGTTCCCTCAAATGCTGAACGTTCAGTTTGGATGGTTGTCAGAACGGGATTTATCCAGTCGTGCTAGCATAAGCAGGCCAAGGTGAGGAAATACGTTTGCAGTTGACGTAGAAATGGAGTTGTTGGAGATTTAAACTCTCTGGACCCTTGCGCCCAGTCATGGTTGCTGAGCAGATATGAGTATTTGTATGTGTGCACGTGCGTTGCGTTCTTTTTATGTAAACGTCTTTTTGAAAGCCAGCAGACATTGTTGCTTGCTCCATTTCTCATGACTCCCACTGTTACAACTGCTTCCGCAGAAAACAACAATTTTTTAAACCAAAGTTAAAGTGTTTCCTTGCTCAGATCAATTCGGCGTTTTGCTCATCGCCATTTGCAGCCCCGAAATATTTGTCGAAGTTCCACATTCCTATGGCCGGAACCAGTCATGGCCATAAGACGAGCGCTGTTGACTTTCGCAAAGTGGCATTCACTTTATTGACCCCGAAGGTATAATGGGCTGAGACGCCTTCCAAACGGATATTTGACGTTGCTACCATCTGCCTGAGTGGTGCGCTGCGCAATAGCGCCACTCGTCTGGATTTTATTTTAAACGCCGTCACAGTTATTGGCATAAACGGGGGGCGGCAGAAAGCCATCTCAATGTGCACACATTTGGTAATAGACACGATGATATTTATTTAGTGTCATTTAACGAAGTGCACGTGCAGAGCGGTGGCACAGTGGTTAACACGCTGAACTCTGATCCGGGAGACCTGAGTCCGAATCGCGCCCGCAGCTAACATCAGTAGGGGAGTGACGTCCGAACCGATCCTCTTGGCCCCTCTTGTATTGCCCCACACTGACCAGCTTGAGGAAATACGTGCACACCATCCCCACGACCGACAAGGCCTTCATCTAGCAGCGGATCTGACAAAGGGATGTGCATTATTATGAAAACGAACTGCATTTATGCAGCGGCCAAAATATAGCAGCGCCGTGTTACAGTGCAAGCACCGCATTGCACAAACACGTTTCTTTATTTTATGGCCTAAATGGAGTGTGAACTTGGAGCAACAGGAAACCAATGAGCAATACATATTTTCGAAGCGCTGCTAATGGTGCATGGCAAATGCAGTCAATGCGGGTCAGACCCGAGAATGATGGGTTAGCTGGGGTTAGCCGCTACTATACGCGTGCGATTCCCGCATGCAAATATTGTCGACCTTTGATCTTTAACGTTAGCTTTGCCAGTTTTCCAAGCACGCGGCGCACATTAGCTGGTATTTTAGCAAATGAGTGCGAACTTAGTTACGTCTGAATAAATTACGGAAGATTCTTTGCAGATCTTTGTTTACCGCTATAAAAAAGCTTCTGGTATGCGCACTTTCTAATCGCTGGGTTTTTTTTAGGCACATCGTACCTGCGTGTGCCATACCTTGAATATCGCGAAAATCGTATCTTTCTCACACGAGCCCTTATTTTTGTTCTTCAAGAAATCTAAGTAAATAAGTTATCTTCCCTACCAATGTAAACATCCACGAGCTTAAGTTTCAGGCCTAAGTCCCAGTAAACACATATTTTGACTTTAATGACCACGGTACTATGGAAGATGGGATGCTGCTGCTGCTACAGTGTAATGGTTAACACACTGTACTTTGAATCCTGACAATTGCCACGTTTCTTAATTCTCCCTGTCTCTGTCCACTCAATAGTATAACTGTATAGGCCAAATGTAGTAGGGGCCGTCCATAAATGACATCACGCGATTTTGGACGATTTTTGACCCCCCCCCCCCCTTCGAACATGCTTCAAATCGCTTTAAACTATTGTCATTGTAGTGCGTATTTAATGTGGCGCTGCACTTTTATGTTGTGGGAGAAAACATTTATTAAAAAGTATTTTTTATTAAGTAGTACGTGTTGTCTATATTTATTTAAAGTTGCGCATTTTGATGTGACGTCACATTTCTCAAACACTCCCCCCCCCCCACTCGTCACACATCGTCACAAATGTCTGACACCCCCCCCCCCCCCCCGTAGGTGCGTGATGTCATTTATGGACGGCCCCGTAGATCAGCAGGCCGTGTGTGGTCAGGTAAAGTGTGAGTACAGTACTCCCTCCTCTCACCAAGATGTGTGGCGAACTTGGGAGAGTTGGAGAAATGCCCTCGAGTAGCTCCCTCCAGAGGAGAGGCCCTTCTGCCAGCGTTTACTACAGCACCTCCGTTTAGCACGGTTGGCTACGTATGGTGTGAAAGAAGTTAATCATATATTGATAATTGGTTTTTTACCCTTCTATCTGGCAACAAAACTGACACCTTTTTACAAGGAGTCATGTTTGCATAGACCACAATACCTGCAGTCATAATACAAACAAAAGACATAACTCTGAAAATGTGCACTGTCCTTGAAGTTGATTGGTCCACACCCGAGACAGCTTTCCTTAGAGCCTAGTCTCGCATGGGTTGGACCAGATGACTAGGCTCTAAGGAAAGCTGTCTCGGGTGTGGACCAATCAACTTCAAGGACAGTGCACATTTTCAGAGTTATGTCTTTTGTTTGTATTATGACTGCAGGTATTGCGGTCTATGCAAACATGACTCCTTGTAAAAAGGTGTCAGTTTTGTTGCCAGATAGAAGGGTAAAAAACCAATTTTCATATTTTTACTGGCAAATGAGGTTCCCATGGTGAAGTTAATCATACATAAACACGCTATTTTGATCTTGATTTGAAGCTTTCGTGACTGCAGGAATCCATACTCTTTAGTTCTTTCGGTAAAGTCACGTAGGTAGAAAATAAAATCAAATAGATCACGACGTTTCGGGCGCAACACAAGCGTCCCACCTGATGACGGACGCTTGTGTTGCGCCCGAAACGTCGTGATCTTTTTTATTTTATACCTACGTGACTTTACCGAAAGAACCAAAGAGTATGCTGTTTTGAATGTAGCCGCTGTAATCACTATTTCCAGAGGTAAGCATTTATATCTCGGTGGGGTATTTCTGGGAGGCTGTTTTCTTGGACAAGTTCAAAATGTCCAGAAATTTAGTTTATTCATACGTACGCTGTATGAAAAAGATTACAATGCACACTTTTGAAAAGTCACAGTGCAAGGCTCTATGCTCAAGCGAGCGCGGTGCGGTGCTCATTTTGGCAGCCCAGAGCCAGTAGTAGTAAAAAAAAAATCATATTGCTAAGACCACGAGAGATAAACTAAAACGTTTTATTTTACCAAGTAAGGCCCCACTGAGCTATATAGCTCTTTTTCAGAAGCGACCAGGCCACACATAGATAGCTCAACGAAGTGGCTAATCGTGTGTAAATTTCTAGAAGCCGAATACTCTAAGCGCATGTTTTTAAATGTAGAGGGAAAAACTGGAGGACCCGGAGAATAATCCACGCGACCACGGGGAGAACATGCAAACTCAAAATATACAGGAATCGGGGTCAGAATCGGACCCACGACCTCCTGTATACCAGGTGAGGTAGTTAACATCTTGCCACCATGGCAACCCCAGATGACAGTGGCTTGCTGAGGCATTCATCCAGCAGTAGATTAATAACGACTGATGATTATGATGATGACAGTGAGTGCAGTTTGTACATAGTCAAACCACTGCTGACTTCTGCAAAGTGGTACCTATTTAATTTACCTTGGAAGAATGATGGGCTGACCAGGATTTTAACTCGTGAACTTGACGATAGTCGCTCTGCCACAGTACCTCGTAAAGCTGATACGTTTTTTTATTATTATTAAATGCACTATTAAAATTAGGCTGCAGAGTTCTCGTCTATAGGTTGATTTGCATAGTAACCCTTTCTTTAATTGGGTATATCCACTGTATACAAAGGCCCGTTTTAAAACGTTTCAGCAATGAGATGATTTTTCAGCATAATCACCTTCATTACGATGCATTAAACAATAGTAAGTCAATAAATTAAAATATATCCTTATACTCACAACATAATATATGCATCAAGTCTTATGCAGGCGAAACGGTTATTTGCGATTTATGAAAATCATTGGCATATGCAAATTCAATGCTCATATTACCTTTCGGCAAACCCAGCAACGGAACATGTACAAATAAAAAAACGATATAAATGAGGCGGCAAAAAAGCAACTGACGAGACCCCCCCACATCCCCCTTTTGCAATGCCCGCTGTAAAAGGTGTTCACTGACACAACTTGCAATGCTACGATGAGATTAACGTGGAGGTCTTTGCGTGGTCTCTCCGTGTGTACATTGCTACGTCCTTCACCTTCATACCAGGAGTGGAAGCCGTTCTCGCTGGTTGATCGCACACCTGTTGTGGTGACCCAGGTAATGTCTACTTTACATCGCCTTGGTTGTCTACCTTGGGTCGACTCAGCCTACGGTGGACTAAGGCGGAAAGGCGTTGCGCTACCAACAACTCCTTGATGTTGCGGAACAAGAAAACAGGGCAACCTCACGACAGCACTTGCCCCTCTGATAGTTCGTGGCTCGTAGTGATACTGTAATCATGATCCACAACACCCTGCCCAATCCCTTACTGGATGAGGGCCTCTCCACGCCGTAGAGGTCATGGGGGTTATTTGATGAAATCTACACACTGGCCAAAGTGGTGAAGAACAGGGGGGTGGGGGGCGGGTGGCAGGATAAGTTCGGCTACCACTCGCCACGGATGGTAGCTGTGGCCGGGAGTTGAAATAAATTGCCGGTCAGTGTGAGGTCCTTATTATTGCCAGTGATTGCTGTAAGAATTCCACAGTCTGATCCATATTCGTACTCCAATACAGTTCATCAAGACGACCCAGCTACGACAAGGGTGCATTTTTTTTCACGTGAGAAAATAGCAAGGCTCTCAGTATCTGGATTGCCAAGAGTACATCAACATTTTGAACGAGAAAATGTCTTTACACGACTGGGGAATATTCCAAAACCATGGCTGTGGTTGAAACATTTACAGGGTTTTTTTTTCATTCAAAAGGCAAAGACCAACAGCCTTTGACAATCGTGCGTGTACATCTATGAGTCACACCATTGCGAGCGGTTGTGTTGCATAAATAAATGGTGGATATTCCAAATTAGTATGAGACAAAAAAGACCGTTAGCTGATAAGCGTGTGTGATTTCTCTGGTTTGCAGTTAGGGCAAGCGGTTTATGTCGATATCAACCGCCGTGGTATTTGATAAGAGAAAAAAAAACACACGTACCGAAAAGTAATGTTTTCAAGTCACAATTGTGTTCGTTTAGTCGTCCAGATACGGCTTGCACGCATTGCTGCCAGTTTGTGTTAAATACTTGCTATTCCTACGGAGAGATTGAGCTCCACCATAGACTATGTGGAATTCTCACCACTGCCTCCGTGGAAATGAGCGCCAGCCAACACCCACTGGAGTCGTGAGATTATTTAACTTTTTAATATATACTTATTTAATCTCCCATTTGCCTCAGTGTCCATGAAGTGGTGTGTTTTATGTGTACACCAGCTGTTGAGAGGGGTTCCAAATGATATTTTCTCGTGCGTCGCAGAGGGTAAAGCATTGCAATGTTCGATCAGATGGTAAAGCGCCGAGCTGCACGCAAAACCTGCCTGTCCTTTGGAGCGCTCGATCACGAGCACGTGTCTCTAGAAAGGGGATGCCTCACAATGTATCCGTGATTGATAACGGTTTACGAATCAAAATGAAAGTGTATCGTTAAGTGGGATGGATTAAAAGTCCAAAGTCTGGCATGTATATAAAGACAGACACCCTCCCTATTTATCCTTTAACATACTGTTGATGCAAGCGCTGTTAGTGAATATCTAGAAAGGTTGTTATGGCACAAGAGGGGGGGGGGGGGGTTGGTGGCCAACACCAAGCCGGGCCACCTTTGTTTCGCCAAATGCTCATTAGGGGAGGGCCATCCCCGGTTTAGATATTCGTCACTGCCATTAGTCGTGACCGGAGATCGATTCAGGTCGCCGGATTCGTAGCTTAATGTGCGAACCACTACCGCTCCCCATTGATATACACATACACCCATGGCCAAATTGCCCGCGGTGTCAGATTTCAGAAGCTAAGCAGGTTTAAGCCGAGAGAGTATAATTGTAAGGTCACCAACTATGCATAATAGGTGGTGCAGGCCGTAGGGCTAGGTAGTGGGCAGCAGAGGGCAGTGTATGAAATCTATTGTTGTACTCTACTCATATGCTCACACATCTGCGCTTCATGCCTTTATCCAACCCACACTAACCAGCATGATGAAGAATAGCCGAATGACCTCGACGACCTGCATGGTATTTTGAGGTGCGTATCTAGCAGTAGATTTCTAAAGGGCTCCACATATTCAATAACATGCACACACATCAAGGCTCTTTATATAAGCCAGGTGAGGTCTCTGTGAGGGAGCACATCCTTTGCAAAGGAACCCCGTGTTAAATTGCAGCATAAGGAGAATTTAAGATGAAAGGATGTCAAATAATCGATGAATTATATATGTGGGACAGTATTTGTTATTTACCTGGGCAGGTGGCCTCCGTTGTTAAGAGAGGCTCGCAATTGGAGGGAAGCGAGTTCGAATCCTGTATGGGGTTGTTTATTCAGCTCATCATAACTCCAGGGTTAAATACTATTTTAGTACCACTTTGTGAGAAAGTCAACAGCAGTGGCTGTCCTATGGAGAACGCTCACCTTCACCATAGGAATGGATCATTTCCAGCACTGGCTCAGGCGTTGGGCACTGCCTCAATGCCCGTTTGAGATGGAAATGTTCTCCGACTCCTTTTTAACTCAATTAATTGTAATATATCACACGCTCTGGCGTAAGTATGTTAACTATCTGGGTATAAACGGCTTTCTGGGTACTAATAATGAGGCAGCGAAATTCCGTGCAATGTATGACGGTACTGGAAAAAGTTGATAAACAGCTTGTGTGAGCTGATGTTTGTACATTAAAACTGTTGTTATTGCGTCTGTGATCGGGCAATTTATTGTAAAGCAGATTGTATCACAATGTCTCATGCAGTGCGGTTTATTTTAGCTTGTATATTTTAACTGTTGGAAAAATCTATTAAGTAAAAAAATATATTATGCCGAATATGTCTTCATTATTCTACCAACGTATGAAAATGTAGTTGTACGGTTTGAATAAATGCTGACTCGATATCAGACGTTTCAGTTGATGTTTAAATTGTATTGCTTTAATTAAACGTATTGTTTATTTTATACCCATGCATTTCTTACGGAGTGTAACACTCCCCCATGCCCGCCCCCCCCTCACTATCCACCACCGTGATGTATATATTGTAAAAATGTGACTACATTGCTTAACATTATTATTTTTTAAATAGCAGGTATATGCATCTAATGCAGTGGCTCTAGAAGTGTGGTCCCCAGGACCACCGGGTGGTCCACGACGGTCCTCCAGATGGTCCGCGGGGCTGTGATGCAAATGCGCAGGTTGATCCGGATATGACAACGTTTTTTTATACCAGTCTAACATGACGTCTTTCGCGACCAACATTATCCATAATTAAGGGTTTTGGGGGGGGGGGGTGAGATCGCGTAAATTTAAATTTGCCGTTAAAACCGACACCACCTGACATAGCCAATTAGTAAGGAGGTTTGTCACGTTACTAGTTCAGCACGACGCCTGATGAGGTTGGTTGTAATTACGGGCGAAACATCATATTCGAATTGTAAATGCTGTGGGTTTACTCACCCTTTGTTTTTGTACATTAATTATTTTACTTACGATATTACATTTTTGAGTGGAGTTAGGTAAACTACCCTGCGTAAACTAAAAAATTTTTGGTTCCAGTAATATGAATCACTTTATATTGCTCGTATTTAGAGAGAAGTCAATGCATTTTGTCAACAGGGGTGATGGGCTGGGTGACCTGTGAAAATATTTGCATCGGCTGAGCCGTCCGTGGGCCAAAACGGTTTGAGAAACAGCGATCTCTGAGACGTACGAAAAAAAAACTTTTTTTGTCACCACAAGTATTTTATATATATTTTTAAAAAAATCCCCAGGGGAATGTAGAGTGTACGGTCAGACGCGGTTGGAAGGGGGGACACGAGGAGTAAAGCGCAATGGAACGACCCCAACAAGCGAGTTAGGGTCCAACACGGGGGGGTTGAACGTTATAAGTGGAAGAGACAGAGCGGAGGGGCGATGCGTTGACGAGGCTTGTAGGGGTAGGCAAAACGAGGGTGCGAGGGTGTGGTGTATGTTGTGGAGGTTGTGGGTGACTTGTGGGGTGTTCATCGGTGAGCGCGTGTTGATTGAGTGAGGGTATGTCTGGTCGGGAAAGTAGGAGGGTTGTGTTGAGTGAGGAGAACGAGGATATCGTGTTCAGAAAGGGTATTGCTTTATAGAACAAAACAGAAGCGACGGTGGAAAATATTTTGAACCGGGGTCTTAAATGGGAGAAGAAAGCGATTCTAGATTACCCAAGCCTAGTCCTGTCCTGCTTTGTTTACATTTCTGAATATTTTGCATTTGCCAACATGTCATTGCACATCAAACATCATTTGTATCATAGGCCTCAGTGAAGTCGCCTGATTCAGGAGTGATCAGGATTTGCCTTGCTGAGAGGGCTGCACCAGTTTTCTCCGGTTGGAGTTGTGCGAATGTGAACAACTTCAAACAACGGCAGCCCTTAACTTTGGTCATGTACATTTTAGAAACCGTCATGTAAATTTACAAACCATAACTTCCTATTTTCTCTGGAGATATGTTTGTCTATCCATATAAAATCCCATTGTTTGCCAGTATTTACAATGTCAACCCACGCAGACGGGCCCCAAACTGATTTTCTCTACCTTGACATGTGGCCTGAAGCATAACTTTAAGTTGACTGCATGACCTGTTTCTATACAATGTCCGCGTTTATTGTGTTTTCTAAAGTGTGTCCCCTAGCTAGGCTGTGAGTTGCTTGTTCGGCAGGTGTTTGTTCTTTGACAGGAAAAAAAGGTGTCTATTCTGTCTGTAGACGAAATACATTTTCTGCCGCGATTCTCCAAAGCAAAATACGTTATTTTTCAGATATATTTTAGTTGCCAGTTTGGCCATTTGTATTTTTGTAATTCGTGAACAAAAATGCGTTTGTACTCGTACTTGAATCACATCCAGTGAGGTGTGAATACAAAAGATGAGGAAAACAGGGCAACACATGTGGAGGTTTTTGAACCAGTAAAACAAAGTTTGAATATTTATGTGCAGGCACGTGAGCCTTTCTTCATTTTATTGTTGGAATTTGGCAGTTGCCTGGATGCCACTTTGCCGTTACTCTGGTCGAAGGCGATGACTTGTCGCGCTGACCATGAGCGCAGGCGACACGCGTTTCAAGGAAGCAATTGGCTCGCCATGCCACGATTTCTGCTGTGTAACTGTCTGCCCAGAGCGCTTTGGGGAAATGACTTACGCCGGCGTTTTTTTTTATGGAAAAAGTTTCGAAGCGCAGCCTTGACTGTGTATCAGTATTTTTACCATCAGCCAAGGCAGCGTGTTTGGCAGTGTGAGCTTAACTGGTTTCTTGTATTACTGAGGACCGATGGACATTGCTATGCTTGCGGGAGTTCCGCTTGCTATTTGTACTGAATTTCTGTGTCCAGAAGCGGCAGCAACAGCAGCACCTTCACCAGCAGCCATGTTCTATCCACTGCTCGGTGAAAGATTTCCTCATTCTGTCGCCATCCCCCATAGTCCTGTGATGCTACAAGCCATCTCATTCCTGTGCATAAGTTCATCTTACCGCTCTATCTTGCTCTCCGGAGTGTTTGGTGCCATGGCTGCAATTCTGTTCCAAGTCTCGTCCATAATTTTCTCGTGCTGCGAACAATGTGTACTAACCCAAGGTCACTTACTTTTCTAAACACTCTGCCACTCCACTGTTGGATGAAGGCCTTCTCCACTATGTCGGTGTGGGTGGGGGGGGGTTCCCTTACCAAATCCGTCACTGATGATAGTCAATGGCTACCCATTGCACCACTGCAATGGTGTGGGGAAGCCTTCATCCAGCAGTGGATCGATCATGGTTGATGATGATGAATGCTGATTGCCAAACAAACGTATTATGTGCGCAGTAAAAAAAGGACATTGTACTCCCGTATTGTCTTGCTTTCGTCTGTCGGTTTCTGTAACATTGCTCATCCATGTTAAAGGAGGAGTGTTTGGACATTATTTAAGTGTTCTTTCCCCATCAACGAGCCTAGGAATTGAATTCATAAGGGTTAAGACCCCCCCCCCCCCCCCCGATGTTTCCTGGAACGGCACCTTTATGAAACAGCTTCAATCACATTCCTCCTCTCGATCTCTCGCTATATTATTTTTGCCAATACTTGTACAGCTTTGAAAAAAAATCAATATCAGGCTTAGGAAAGAGAGAGAGAGAAAATGTCCCCTGTTAAACTGACACCTAATGTTAGGGCAAGTGGCGGCAGTAATTACTTGTTGAGGCTGGTGTGGTGCTACTCAATGTTATTCTGGTGTCCTGATTATATTGACGAGGACAAGTGGGGGGGGTTGCAAAGCCAGGTATATATTCCTTCCAACGATGTTGTGCATTTACAGCAATTAACCTGGGTCATTAGGACCATAATGCAGTGAAAGTCATTAGACTACCAATAATTAATAATCCTCATCATCAGCCGTGATCTATCCACTGCTGGACGAACACTTCCTCCTACAATCGCCATCCCTCATGGTCTAGCAATACCAACATCCATCTCACTCCAGCACGTGGTCTGAGCTCATCACTACTTCACCTCCGCGATGGTTGACCTCCTTGGGGCGTTTTTTTCTCCTTTGGCTTTCAATTCTGCAACTAGCCTCGTCCATCGGCCATCGTTCCTCCTCGTGATGTGTCCTGCCTGAGCCCAGGACACACTCAGCAGTGCGCTAACCACTGTGCCACCACTCCATCCGACGGTCCATATTACGATTATAATTTGCGTTTTGTTCTCCGATTCATGCGTTCCTCCGCTGTCGCCCAGTGTAATTCCAAGCACGCATCTCTTCATGCTTATTTGCGCACTTTTCAGTTTTTGTAAAAAAAAAAAATTACATTGTCTCTGTTTCTGATCCATATTCCACCGCGTGCAATACGCACGAGCAGCCCACCTTCTCTTTCCGGCAGGCATGTTGTTCTTCATCATCAAATTCAATTTGGGCTTTATCTGTTCAGCATTGCACACCATGCTCCTGTAAACGAGCGCAGCTTCTCAACGCAGCAAACATGGGGCAGGGATTTAGAGGGAGATAGTCACGGTCCAAGAGGCTTTTGATTCTTGCTTTGATAGCCATGGTCAGCTGCAAAGTATTCGAATAATGCACTGGAAAACGAAAATATTTTCCTTACACTGTCATCTTGTCCATTACGTATTTTATTTATTTACATAATACAAATTAAGACTTCAAGTGGGATTTTCTTTGTGTTTGATAGTTCCCTTCAATGAATATAGTTTATAAAAAAAATAATATCATTATTTTATTTACCCAAGAGAGCTTCGCTCAGCCTCAAGACTCCCTTTATGATGGCGCTTTTCGGATGTTTGACCAGAGTATTACAGACAGAACTGACCCACACGCGCGGAGAACACAGAGCAGTCATTAAACCCTACGCCACAAGTGTACACGCGTACTCCTCGTGGCCATCCACTGCTGGATGTGTACTTCCTCACGCCGATGCAGAACACGCGAGCACAGGTTCACAGTGCAACGGATTTTGCTGCAGTGCCCTCTTGCTCACAAACGTAGCAGCTGCAGGTGGTCACCCCGTCAGAGCATTACCCAGGCTCAGGTCTGCTTAGGTTTAGAGGTCCGGCGGATTCTGGGTAGTTTGGTCATTGGGTCACATTTTGGTGTACTGAGTGGGTGTTGTTGCACATGATGGCTTCACCTCGATGTGATGCATCAACCCCGTGCTTCAGGTCAGTGGAGTACAGGCAACTCCACACGGGAACACGAAACAAAAAACATGGAAATTGACCAAACAGATGGATTAGAAGCTAAGAAGCGTGCAAAGAATCATGGAGAGGAGCATGCTTAGAATTACCCTGCGAGACAGAAACAAGAAGACATGGATTAGAGAACACACGTAATTTTGAGACAAATATTGACTGTTTATAAAAGTAAGTGGCCTGCGGAAGGACACATCACTGGAAGGAAGGATGACTGGTGGTTGAGACTAACGCCGGAATGTGAGGGAGGGCTTCCTGCGTGGTGTCACACACAGAGTGGCCACGCAGCGTGGCTCACCTGAGATCTGAGAGGCGGCCTTCATCCTAACCGCCCCTTCCTCAAGCAAGCCACAACACAAACCCCGCTTACAGTTTACCCACAAAGCAGCACGTTTATTCAAAAGTAAAATGGATACACCCCCTGAAACAATCAATAAGATCACTTGCGAGCTGATGTTCTCTCGTTCAAAATACCGAGATTATCCAACGAAAGGCTGAAAAGTGCGGCAAAATTGCATGGAGGAGGGCGTGCTTTCTGAGACACGATGCACGGACAAGAGAACACGTGCAAGTTAAATGCGCATCGGCCGTTAAGAAAGGCGCGCGAGCTTGGTCACGGGCACGTCGCTGTGAGGGATTCACGGCCACTGGTCGAGGCCAACGATGGAGTAGCAGTCGAAGAAGGGAACGTGCCCGAGTGGGCGTCATCTCATGCGGAAATTGAGCAATAAAATCAGCTTGTGGATTGTTACATTCTAGATTTGAAGCTTTCGTGACTGCAAGGATTCATACTCTTAGTTTTTTCGGTAAAGTCACGTGACTTTACCGAAAAAACTTAAAGTATGATTGTTACATTGCAGAACTGTGAGAAAGATAGCAACCGTTTTGGAAGGCCACCGTCCAGCAGTGGATATATCATGACTTGCTGGTGATGGCAATGACCCCCACACACATGCGCTTTATTTCCATGTGAGTGCTAACACCACTGTCCGTATAAAACTGTGCCTTTCGCGGTTCTCCTTTGCACGAGAGGTGATGCATATCAATAGGCCCCTCACCAGGCACAATTTAATGAATTTGAATGGGGCTTCTCTCTTGGTAAAATAAACGACAGTATTCTGAATTAAATTTCAATTGACTTTAGGCATTGATTTGAACGTGTTATTGGATTGCATGCATACATGTTAAAACTATATATCTGATTAACAACAAACAAATAAACAATGCCATATCGAAGGTACTGTGAATCCTATAAAAATCACCTGCTTTCATTTAAACAAACATTTTTTACACTGACATAGTCACCTTGCACCAAAGCTACAAAGTGCAAGTTGGATTCCCTGACACACATACAGCTGCAATGAGAGATCCTTTCTCCAGTAGGATCAAGTACTTTCCCATTCTCTGCCCATTTAGTTTTTATTCACCTGGTGGCCCACCAACAGGAGGTACAGGGGTTGCCACTGTCCAACAATAGGCCACAGATGACCCATGAAAGGGGATTTGGAAGCTGAGTTTATCTTCCCCTGGTTTTGCTGCCCTCCTGAGCTAAATAATCTTACCCCGAGCGGTTATTATTTTTTGAAAGGTGCCAGATTTACCACCACTTGCCACCCATCTTGTTGTGAACACGTCTGCCACGCGCAGGAGGCGAGTGATTGGGAGTTTGGCTTCCAGAGGCTACAGGAGATGCTGGCCTTCCGGGGCATCTTCATGGGGTGCTTTTATAGGTGTTGGGAGCTCATTCCAAGCTCTGCACCCTCCACAACAGCCAGTTTGGTGAAATGTTCTTGTAAATGTAGGCTGCTCATGTGTTATTTCGTTCAGCATGAGCTGAGAGCAAAGTGAGTACTCGAGGCCTTCCAAACCACAGCACAAATCTACGTACACGTCTCTGTTGAACTAAACTTATGGGCGGTGGTGATGTTGTCCAGGGTGCATCTACGTCGTGAATACTCGGGCAACTTGTGCATTTCCAACGGGTTGCATGGAACACATTGCTCAAAGGTCAGAGCGCTCAATTTGTGAAACTGTGAACCCGAGTTTGAATCTGGGCAGCTGCCCGTACTTAAACTGGGTTCTCAAATCTCGTGAGTTGATGGTCTAAGCCCATTTAGCAATGACTACACACACACAAATACAATGACTACACACACACACAAATACAATGACAACAAACTTGGTTTTAAACTTAATTTGCATAAATACCGTGTCACAGAGTTCAAAATATTGATTTGATTGTCATAAAATGAATATTCATCTCTGTAGCAGGGCGGGTGGGAAAGTACAAAGCGCACCTACAGTAGTGTAGATAAGAGGTGAATAGGTTTCAGAAGAAGTTCTGTAAATGCCCCCTTCTGCTCCACAAGCTCCATGTCACGGTATGAAGCCGACAGCACACAACTGTGATACAGCTGTGCTAGGATCACGGAGAACGACGACAAACAATGTGTAGGTAAAACAATCAAGAAAGCACTTTTATCCAGAAATCATTGATCCTGAACGCGTGCTTAGTACCCATTCTTGCTGCTTCGCAGGTGGGAGTAGGCGAACTGTCCTTTACGATATGCCGTTTCCTGCAATCGCCACCTCGGGAGCAAATTGAGAGGCCGTATGCCCAAGCCATTGTTCCAGCTGGCAGAAGCTGTGCAGCAAAGCGCGTGGGGTTTTCACACCGCTGCGAAAAGGGGCTTCGCATTTAGTACTTCCCACTTCCCAAAATCGTTAGACACATAACGGCTGCATTTGTTTTGCGTGGGTTAAGCCCTTTCGGCTTGGCTGCATCCGCGTTTTGGCTTCTCCTCTCGTATGGCCCGGAGATTGGTCAGCAAAGTGTACGTGGCCACCTCGGTGGCTCGGCTGTAGAACGAGTTGAAAGCTTAAAGGTTGCGAGTTTGAATCCTGATTGGGGGGTTGATTGAGCCCAATCGTCTCACTGCGGTCTATAAAATATGTACCATTTTTTGTTGGGGAAGTAAACTACAGTTGTCTTATGGATAGACTCGTTCCCACCATAGGAACGTGGAATTTATTTCACTAGCTCAGGGCTATAAACAGGAGATGAGCATTGCCTCGATGCTCATTCGAACAGGAAACCGCTCTGACTGTGTTTATTTTTTTAATGGTCATGTTGAGGTTGGTGAGGCACTATTCTTATACTCTGTAGGGGAATTGCAATGTCACGCACGGACGGTTTGTGGCTTTCTACATTCGCCTTTTATGTTGCCTTAAGTGTGAGAGGCTTCCTGAGCAGAAAGGGTTGCGAGGGTAACACATTTTATTTATCACAAGTGCAACAGTGCTGAAAAATCCGTTAACGACGGTTATAAAAAAAAACATGCCCAACGTGCTGACATGTGACCCCTCTCCGTCGCCGGGATCCGTGCGGTATTGCGTGACAGCTGAGCAGCTCAAAAGTATAATTCATAAAAATGCGCGTTTAAATATAGATATTACTAAGGGGGCAGTGATGCAGGCGTTAGCGCAATGCACGGTGAACCCGGCAGCCCGACTTTGATTGCTAGTCACAGCTAACATCAGTGGCGAGTGATGTCTGAAGCGGTCCTGCCCCCCCCCTCGCCCTACCCCACCTGCTCACCTTCACCAATTCAAACTGATCAGTATGGTGAAGTAAGGTCAAGTAATCATCATGGCCAATACAGTGTGGAGAGGCCTTCGTCCAGAAGTTGATTGACCTCGGGCTGAAAGTTCTACATTTAAAAAAATATATCTATATGATTTTACCATACTTGGGGTTGGTGAAGGGAGGGAACCAGGAGTTGTTCAGATATCACTACTGAGGGTCGCTCGGTTCACAGCACATCGCGTGAACCACTTGTCTGAGCTCTCCAGCCATATTCATAAAAAATATACAGAACATTTTGTTGCGATATGCATCTGCATTGACTACCGTAATGCGTGTGTGTATTTCAGCGCGTGTGTAGGTTTTATAGTAGGAAGTAAGATTCACTGAGGTGCCGTTGCAAAAAATGTATTTAGTGTAGCGAGTGGTCGTCGTTCTTAACATTTCTTCCAATAGAGATGGGCACTTTTGCTGTCACTTCTGTTTTACGGCACGCGGTGGAGATTTATGCCTGGCCTACGTCCTAGAGCTTCAATAGTAGCTTTCAGGGGCTTAAACACATATCTGGTATGATGCATTAAAACATGTAGTCATAATATAATAATATGCATCATCATTCGAGCGGTTGCAAAATAAAAATTTCTATTTAAAGTGTAAGTGAAGTGGTATTAGGATGCTTCTGTTCGGTTCAGATGAGTGATGCACGCATTGTCTTTTTCAGACACGCTCCGTTTGATGCAGCTGAATAGCCGAAGCTTTTTTTTCTACTTCTTCTGCCGATTGCTGGGACACGCACACCTCTCATTTCTATGAATCCTAGCCCAACCGCTTTCTTCCTCGGGGCCAATTCTCACATTTCACAGCGGTCCGTAATTACAGCTTCACAGAGCCTCGGGGCTTGTGGTTGGCAGGTGCGGGATTTAGCAGTCTACGCGGTGAGCAAGAGGAACGATTTTAGGTTAGCGCTACCAGAGGAAACTTTCACTAAGAGATATTTTCGAGTGATGCGTCTCCCTCGCCTGCCATTGCCGTGCGCGAACCCCGACTTAAGCCGTGTACATTCTCAACTGATGGTTAAGGGATTTTGGGGGGAAGCAAAGTCTCCCCACATTGAGCTGTCCTCCCGCTAAGGAATGCAGAATTCTTGGGCCAATGCCGAAAGTAAAACACTTTTGTAGGAATGGATCATTCAATGCGAGTTATGCAGAGGCCGTTTTATCCCAGACGCGCTAGCCCTGCTCTAACTGCCCCCGTTTGTAATCTGCATTCGCGGTCTTCTGCCCTGATCGTCACATTTCTTTTTTTTTAAAGGATCTGCTAAAGCCACAGCAAGGGTTCTGTCAATGCCGGGAAATGCTTGAGGGTTTTGGGGAAACTGCTAACACCGTCCAACACAGGGGAAGCGTTTTATACAGTTATCTAACACGAGGGGGGGGGGGGGGTCAAAGTTTAAAGTAAGAACACAATCACGTTGTGAATGCTACCTGGATGTACGGACGAGGGACGATAAAAATTCAATTAGGTAGTAGCGTTGAAGTGTGCAGACATAAACAGAGGCCTGCAGACATTCCAACGAGTTGTGTTTTGACTTCATTGCAAAATCCTTGTGCAAATCGGGCACTCACCTGTCCAAAGAAAGCACGTTATTTATTTTACACCTCCATCGTGGCACTGTAGAAAGGCAGTGTTCAGTTACACGTGCAATCAGATGGAGTTGTGATCTCTTATCATTGAGTCAGTCGACTGTCATTTATAGCGCGTCCTCAGATCCATATTTAGTCGAGTGCGTTTATTGAATTGGAATGAGATAAAAACAAAGCACACGTGTTTTTTTTTTATACGCATCAGGTGTTTTGTGACTTTAAATATGCGTGCATATTATAAACATGTATTATTTATGGATGTTTGTTTTACGTTGGGTGGCAGATTTGTGCCAGAAAGGCGGCACGTGTTTAAGCAAAAATAAAATTGACTTTACTGAAGGTAGAATCGCTTTCAAGATACGTTACAAGAGCTCTAAGCTGAACCTTTTCAGTCCATCATCTTACTCGGATAGAACAAAACAAAAATCCCATCATAGGGAAGGCAACAGTAGTTCTTCATTGAATAAATTGGTCCCTATCCATAGAAATGTGGAATTTCCACCAATGTGTCAAGGCTGTTAATGCAGAGAATTGCAATGCTCATTGTAGCATGGAGACGCTTTTACTTTGATTATTGAGAACCAAGACAGAGTGCTAGCATTCTCCTTAATTAAGACAATATTGATTAATTTTATTTTTCTCACTCTACATTATCGGTATTTTCACATGACAGTCATCGCCTTAGCTTATACGAAACAGTCATGTAGTGTAGCCCATAATTATTGCAACATTTCATTGTAAACGGTGCCACTCCAATAGTCGTAAAGTTCAGTTATTGTTCAGTTATTGTTCGTTAACATTTTTTTACGATTGGCCGTAACTTCCACTTTTAGGTTTCAAGAATAACATCCTGGAAAATTACATTCGTAATGTACAGAAAAAAAGTGTGGGTGTATGAGTACATTGTACGCTGTTCTCAGATACGTTTGTCTGTTTGTACCGCGTGTTGTTAAGCATGAATGTTCGATGTTTCGCTCCATGTGCTGGAAATTGAATTCAATTCCTGAAGAAAGCTTCAACTCCACTAAACAACGGACAGCTACACGGCACAACCATGAAAAAAAAACCTATGCAGTAGCATTAGCACATTGTAGAGAAATATATTTTAATTTCTGCTTGGCTGTTTATTCATACAATGGTCACCAACATGCTCTGGGCATCGACATTAGAACACCATTCCCATTCTGCGCTCCAGGCATAGACTGTCCAGCCTGTTGGTGACCACTTATGAAAACTCAAGTTTAACTTGAGTACAGGGACTCCTCTACTTATGAACGAGTTAGGTTCCAGCGGTCTGTTCGTGAGTCGATTTGTTGGTAAGTCCAACTTTAATCCTGTTGATTCCAAGCACGTTGTATGGCACTTACACTAAACACGGGGAATTGCTTTAAAAGTTGTATAATCTCCTGTAGGCGTGGATACCACTGGTTCTTCTTACTGCCACCCTCAACACTTTCACCACTCTTATGCATTTGAGACACGATGGGGGCTGATAATGTTCGTGAAAAGCACAGAGAACGTCGTAGTGAACTGCACAGCGACGATACAGCATCAGACAATGGCGGCGGCGGTCTAGGCAGATAATGCTGGGAATGCTGGCTAATGACACTGAACAACCACCGGAGGAAAATAATAAAATAATAAAAATAAAACATAATAAAATAATTCTCACGACGTTTCGGCCACAACGCAAGCAGCCGTTTCGGCCACAACGCAAGCAACCTGAGGACGGCTGCTTCACCTGAGGACGGCTGCTTGCGTTGTGGCCGAAACGTCGTGAGAATTATTTAATGTTTTATTTTTTATTATTTATTATTTTCCTTCTACGTGACTTCACCGAAAGAACCAAGAAGATGAATCCCTAGAGTCACGAAAACTTTAAGTCGAAATTTAACCACCGGAGGCTTCCACGTCCGATATTATTCATAAGAGAGGTTTTTGGGTTAGATCGCGTAAATATAAATGTGTCGTAAAACCCGCCACCATCCGACACAGCCAATTAGTAAGGTTTGTCAGGTAAACGTAGCATGCAGCACACCGGTGTGTTGGAAGAGCAAATCCACAACGTTTACAATTCAAGCACGATGTTTCGCCGGTAATTACAACGAGCATCATCAGGCGACAGCCATATTTGTGGAGAGATCCTCCTCCTGTTTCGTTCTTAAATAAAGGGATACATGTGATGTCGTCACTTTCGAGCCAATCAGGTGCGAAGGCCAAGGGGTGTAGAGGGGGGGGGGGTAATGAATGCATATAAATTACCACCGCCATTTATTACGCGGCGGTTGAATTTACGGACTCTCGGTCCGAACAGGCAACTGGACATATGGACAGGTTTGTTCGTATCTCGGAAAGTTCGTGAGTCGAATGTTCGTAAGTAGAGGAGTCCCCGTACTAAAATTTGTTTTTTTTTCTCACAGAACCCATGTAACAATGGACGTCAATTTGTAGTTTTCTGCCGGTCCCTCCAACATAGATTATGTATGTATGTTAACTTCTTTCGCACCGTACGTAACCAGCCGTGCTAATCGGAGGTGCCAACCGTGCTAAACTATATATACATAGCCAACCGTGCTAAACTATATATACATAGCCAACCGTGCTAAACTATATATCCTGTATACTATAAATATACTGTGGAGGCTTATCTTTGCCAGACACGAGCATTTGTGAAAAAAGCTATTATCGGGACAGAGAGTGTAGGCTCTGTTGGAGGATTAAAACACGGGCCTTACTTGTTCACACCGACATACCGTTTCGTTTGATTTTCCAAGGCAACAGCTCTCGCATTAACCATTTAACGAGGTGTGACGTGAACCCTGGCTTCCTGGAATCTCTCTGAGAGGGGGAGACCCGTCCAGGCTCGGGCGCCGTGTGCCCCGCTGTAAAGTCGTCAAATGCATGCGCTGTCCCACCGACTCACACGGACATGCACGTCTAGAAAGTAACAACATACCTACAATGGAAAGAATTTGAACAATGCCGATAAGGTCAATGTTTTGGAGTTCTTTAAGGTGTGTGCCATTTGATGGTTTTAACAGTCGAACAAAGTATTTGAATGAAAAGAATCATCGTCGTCGTCTTCATCAGCCATGATCAATCCACTGCTGGATGAAGGCTACTCCAAGCTGATAACATTTGTCCAAGTCTTGCGACGTAGCCATCCGTCTAGCACCTGCACATTTGCTGATTGCATCGCTCCATCTCTACGGAGGATCTCGCCATTGGGTGTGCGCCCCCTTTGATCTCATTAAGGAGCATAAACCATCCACGTGATCTCCGGTCATCCTCGCAGCAGCTTTTGACGAGCCATCGAGCGTGCTTTCAGATGCTCTTCTGCTGCAGTCTGGAATGCTCTTCCTAGTGATATTAGGAAGCCACTGGAGCGATACACGTTTAATTGTAGATGGAAAAAGAATTTCTTTAGAACTGCTTTTTGTATTTTGATTGTTGTACTTCCCCTGCACCTCCGATTAGCACGGTTGGCTAAGTACGGTGAAGAAAGAAGTTCAACATACCGAATTAGAATACGGTATTTATTTATTTATGCTGGAGGGTTGAGCTATGAAGTTCTTGTTCACAGATGCACATGCACACATGAGCCACCACCCCATCATTCGTCCCAACCACCGGCCATCATCACCTACTTGCTGCATGTGCTGCCTAAGCCCACTTACTTTTCAAAAAATTTAATAAGATGTCTATTAACTTGTGTTTTTTGTCTAATCTGCGCGTTCTTCCTGTCGCTCAGTGTAATGCCAAGCATGTGCTTCCCCGTGCTTCAATGTGCACTTTTGAGATTTTGTCATCGCTAATGTTTACAATATCAACGTTTCTTATGAGTGGGAAAAATAAACCTACGATAGATAATCCTCCTATTGATTGTTTTCCAGGGTTGTGTGCATTTGACTTATCAAGAAACTTGCTGATTTGTGGGTAAACTGTAAGTGGTTTTGCAGTGTGGTTTGCTTGAGGAAGGGATGGTTAGGGTGAAGACAGCCACTCAGAGCCAAGGAGAGTCATGCTACATGACCAGCCTTATTTGAATACTAATTTTATTGGCCTTGTGAAGATGATAGGCTGAATCGGAACTCCTAAATGGGGATTTGTACCATAAACCTTCCAACTTTGAGAACGACATTCTGGCGCAGAGCCACTCAGCCAAATTCAAATAAACCACCATGTTCGTAATGTTCGTGAATGTCTTAACACAAAGTGAATGTCTGAGACAAACAGAGTGCACGTCAAGGACTTGCTGGCTTAGAAGAATTTCCCAATAGTGTTTGTGGCAAGCCTATGAAACATCTGCCTGTTAGGAAACCATTTATTTCTGCAGCTCTGATAAAGCTGACAGTTGCTTCCTTGTTTCATTGCTAACCAATATGCAGGTGCTTGTGATGCATTTCCAGAGCTTTTAATAAAGCGGGCAGCTGTACAATTTGTTTTCATGCATATAACTGGCCAAAAAATGGACATGCTATTTCCATGTAGTATTTTGTAGTGACACCCCCCCCCCTCCCCCACATCAAAAATAAATCCTGAATATATAAATATAGGTAAAGGTGCCACCCTGAAATTATTTTCTCAAGCTACTGCCGGCAGGTCTCGCACTCAGGTAATTGTCCTACTTTTTCATGACAGACAGACAGACTTCTTGGAAGAGGTGGGATTACCAACACTTTAATCCCACCACACACGACCTGCCGTTCGACCAACTGTGGTGGACAGAGGTGTGGGGATTTCAGAAACGTTCTGTCGTGCCTGGAGATCGAACTGGCAACACTTTTGAAGAATATATTTATTTTACAACGTCAGTACCATGTTCGTTGGGTCTCTTCCTGAAAATCTTCCGTGGATTCCCAGCTGGGGAACCTTAGGGGTCACTTATGAAAGCCGTAGGGGCTTTCAGTGGCAGGGCAGCACCAGGGATTCCAAATTTCCCACACTGTCAATCCGTGAGAAACGCACTTCCTGAGACAATGAGCGATGCTCCTGGTGACGGAATTAACAGATGCTACCCTTTCTGCTGTGTCAGTGTGATATGCTCTACGTTTAAAAATAGCTTTAAGAACTCAGGATTTAGAATATTTGATCATAGTTACGTCGTAATGTTACTGGCATGGTTTTGAGCAAAGTAGTCGCTATCAAGGGCTGAGTGTGTTGAATCTACCCTCTGATATGACTGCTGCAGGATATTTTCCAAGTAAATAGCCATATTGTAAACAACGAAATGTATATATCTGCCTCTTCAGGGGTTCCTGTGATACATGCCCTCTTATTTTGCGTAGCATTTTGAGATACAGTTGCGTTCATATAATATGAATAAAAAAATGAATAATGATACTACCGATAATTTACTTCCCTTTGTAAATCCAAGTCGAGTCGGTCATGGGGTTATTTTGAACATACTTCACATTGCGGGTAGGTGAAATAGGGGCCAACAATTGGTTCAGACGTCACTCACCACTGACATCATCCCTGGCTGGGGAATCAAACTCAGGTCACAGGGTTCAGAGCGCATGGTGCTGCCCACCGTGTCACCACTTCCCCCAGCATACCAATAGCCCCTTTTAAAATAGCATAGGCTTTCCAATTTCTATAATTGGTTTGTATGTCAGCAATTTACCATTTGCTATCTGCCTATTTAGTGAGTTCAGCTGCGCCCTGGTGGGATGGATGCAAAGTGGGTGGATCGTTTTGGGGAGGGGTGAGGCGGGGGGGCGAGGAGGGGTCGGCGCGGTGTGTGGAACTAATAGCGTCCATGCAAAGGACTACCACATGGAATTTCACAGGCAATTACCATAATGGCTCTTGAGGTATTTTTCTAATGTAAGCATGGAAATCATTATGGATGGGGACATCCACTTCTGCAGCACACGACCGCAAAGGTGCTGGCACACACGTGCGAAAAGCGGATGTGCCACCTTATTTGCCATTTGCTTGCTCTGGTGACCTTATTTTGACCAAGGGGATTTTGCACACATCTTGGGGCGGGGGTGGGAGAGGGGGGGGTCAGAGGCTGACTCCGCTGCAGCCCGTCGCCGTGCCATCACCACGTTACCCACAAGGCCTTTCGGTGGGCGGCCGCTTGTCTCCTGTGGCCTGAGCACGAAGGTGTCCGACAGCGTGCGAAATGTGCAATTGATTGATGGTCTTCGCAGCCCTGACCCCACGGGAGCCGGCCCGTCATCCTGACGGCTCCGTCGAGAGGGCATCAATTGCACCGCCCGGTTGCGGCATCGTATGTCCCTCCTGAGGTGCGCGCGTGTGCTCGCGTGCGTGCTTTTGTGCGTGCTCACGGCGAGAGTGCGTGCATGTGGGTGCATAGCGGTGAACTGGCCCTGGACCTCCCCTAGGTGGACTCAGCCTTAAGTGATTGTCCTGGTGCGGTGTGTAAATTCGGCACTTGGGAGACAAAGGCGACCAGGCGTGGTGCTGGCCACTCGCCCCGTTGTGCGCCGTGCTGGCCTTAATTAGATGCTCGCTAACAGCACTTTGCCCAAAAGTCTGTTGAGGCTACACGGGAGGTCTTTGTGGCAGAATTCGGCGCTCGCTAACAACACTTGCCCCGACAGCCTGGCAGTCCCTCCAGAAAAACGCGATTATGCGATCGCAAGATTCCACGCAAAATCAGCCAAAGTCCGCATATTCATGCGGGGGGCGCGTTTTTTCAAATACGCCGCACTTTCGCCGCATAAATTGCAGATTTCCGCGCGCAAAATATGCGGGCTTGCATGATTTCATAATCCCCGCATTTTCGTTGCAAAAAGTCACATATATCTTAGCAGAAAGTTGAAAAATGTTGCGTTTACTTCACACAAGCGCAGCCATTTCCCCTGTTGCCAATGGGAACGTTATGAAGTGTTAGAGGCTACGTAGTTAGTTTTATTCAGGAGTTATGCAACTTTACAGTTGTAAGATTGCACTTTTTTGTTAGTAGTATGTACATTTACATTACTGTAAGACTGTACTGTTACTGTATTGCTTACGTTACTGTGCACTGAAAACACTTATTTTAACAGAAGATGTCTGTTTTGTATAGCTACCTCTGTAAAACAGGAAGCACACATTTTATTTTTTAATCTTTTATTTATTCATTTTTACAGAAGTTGTAGCATATTCATTTTGTAAAGCTACAGAACTTGTTCGACTCAATGTTTTGTAAGTTTGAGCCATCTGTTTGTTAAGGTCTGAAATAAAACAAGATGAGAACTTAAATATTCCCAGCACTTTCTGTGATGTAGTATGCTTGCTTATCATAGGAAGTAATAAGAAATGACTCTTTACATTAAAGTAGTAGCCGAGTGAATAGGGTGTTGGGGGAATCACTTTTTTTTCTCTTTTTCATCAAACCGCAATTTTTGCAAGTTCCCGCAATTTAATCGCATAAAATTGCATAAATATCCCGCATATTCCATCGCATTTTTTAAGAAAACGTGCCGCATAATCAACGATTTTTGCCCGCAACAATCACCAAAAAACTCCGCGTTTTTCTGGAGGGACTGGCCTGGTACAGGCGATATAAGGGGGGGGGGGGGTGGGGGGGATCTTTGTCGTTGGTAGAGTTGTAAAGCCTGGAGGCGATGGCTCATTGTGATGCATCTTTCAGGACGCCCCTCCTCCTCCTCATCAAAAGACTTTTGCAGGAGCCAGTTCTGCCACCTTTCCTGAGTGACGAATTCAACTCTCCCTGACCCTATTTGTTTATTTACTCCGCTCTGTATTTATTTATTTACTCAAGTATCAGAGGGGAATCGTCATTGTTCGCGTATGCATATGTAAATGTCGCTTATTGTTATGGATGTATTTGTTCTTGGCATTATCTGAAAACATGGACAACTTAAAATGCAACAGTGACCGCGGATATGGAGTGATGGAATCCGATTGTTTGCCGGGTGCTTGGTGGTTTCTTACATCGCGGCACCGTGAGCTGTATAGCTCTTTTTCAGAAGCGACCTGGCCACACACGATCACTCGACGAAGTGGCTTGTCACGTGGAAATGAATATCAACCAAACACCCTTAAGTATCGAGGTCGGCATGGCACAGGAGGGTGTGGTGTGGCCAGCACCATGCCCAGTTGTCTTATTCTTCCCAGTGCTGGTGTTTGTACACCACACCAGGTATTAATTTAAGTCATTTAGGACCCTGTATTCATTCTCTGCAATATCGATGACGTTGCACCCTTTGTTGTTGCTGCTGCTGCTGTGCCTATGCACCACAGATAACCCCTGGGAAAATAGCTGGGTAACTGGCTAACCAGGATCATCCGCGTAACAAATTAAATCAATTTTAAGAAATCAAGTCTTGAGTTGACCTCTGAGAAGCTCAGGCCAAGTTGTGACACCACTTTCCACTGATGTTAGCCGTGACTGGGAATCGAAGTAGTAGTATAACGTTATACTATAATAGTATTGGAAGTTCTCTCACACAATTCAAAGCTTAGTCTGCTGACCGTTGTGCCACCACTCGTATGTGTGTGTGTATGTAACAAAGAACAACACGTAGAGCCGTTACTAGATTGTTGCGGCAAATGCTATTAGCAAGCACCTATTTATGCAAGCATGGCGCACGAAGGAGTGGTTGTTACCAGCACCACGGCTGACCACCTTTGTCTCCTCCCATTGCACTGGGTACTCATTCAAAGCTGGGTCAATGTAGCGGAGGATCACAGACTGCGCCTGATAACACTCGTCACTGATGTTAGTCATGGTCAGGAATCAAACTTCAGTTTGCCAAGTTGCAGCGTAGTGTTCTAAACCACTGTGTCACCACTCAGTGTGGAGAGCCTGAGACATATTGTCTCGGGGTTGTAGGTATTCAAACAACAGATGCACATGTACACACATTCATCCGTTTATCTGTAAATAAAACACTGTTTTTAAATGTCTATTCAGTCAATAATTGAATATCCTAAGTCCTCTTCAAGATGAATGCGACGTTTTATTTTAGAACAATGCAGGACCTTGGAACAATTGCACGAACACCACGAGCAGTTCCTCGGCCTGTATATTAATTCACCAGGAATTCAGCTGTGCGGTAAAGAGAGCCCCCCCCCCCCCCCCCATTGTGGCCAGCTCGTTTTTTTGTTGTTGCGGATAAACGCTCGCTAATGTGATTCGAAGGGCTGCGCTACGTTGGACAAAGAGAGACGCCGTTTGGGCCTCCCGGCCACCGGGTGCAGTGTCGAGGTCGCGTCCCGGAACTTTGCCGGGTCCGGCCCTGGCGGCCTGCCGGCGAATCGTCGCTGCACCGTGGCTGTGAGAAGGCGAGGGGAGAACGCGCGTGGGTGATGAATGGGCGGTGGCGTCTCTTGCACGTGTCGCCTGTCAGGTCGCACACAAAATGCATCGGCTGTGAGGAATCCGCGCTCAGAAAAAAAAAATGTTCGCCCTCTGCACTTAGCTACCGGGCAGAGGAAGTTGGCAGTCGACATATGCGCGTGTCGGTTTGATGAGTTTGGTCCTCCATGTCGCCCTGGGATTACCATCCGTCATTATTATTGTTGTTTTGACCATGGTCACCATCGTCGCTGCCATCATCAGCAGCATCAGCAGCATCATCAGCAGCATCAACAGCATCGTCAAAATGAATGTCACCATGAGCATCGTTCATTCGTGTGGCGAATAAAGTTGCACAGCAACACTCACTGTCGTTGTCGTTCATTATTTGAACAAAGTGTAAATCAGATATTTACGGGGAAACGTTAAGGTATTAGGTGTCAATTATGATGCTCGTGTGGATGAGTGTGTTTGAGTTTAACAAGATTCATTACCATCACTTTCGGAAACTTTTTTCTCTAATCTCTCCCTCTTTCTCAAGCCAACATATCAAAATTTACTTTTAGCCCACATCAGCATCATGCTGCACTAAAATTATTCAAGAAATTAGATTACGCACAACTGCTGAGGACATGAAATAGGACAGTTCATCTTTTATTCCTGCGTACAATCTTGGCAGGAGGGTTAACAGTTTCCTAATGAGCTAATTATAAGATTTATGGCTCCTTGTGGCTCCAAATGTGTGCCACGTGTCACCCAATCGCTCTTCACAATTGGAGCCATATGCCCTGCTCCTTGATGGCGCGGGATGTTCAAAATTGGACAACAGAAAGTCATTGTTCGTTTTGTGTAAAAAGTCCATGTTGATTCATATATAATCTCTGCGTTAAATATAGCTGTTTGTGTCTGTCTTCGTAATCATCTGGAAAAGGGAATTCGTTCACATTTTATTGGACTGGGTGGCCCTGGATCATTGTTATAGTGTAACACTGGGTATGTGTGCTTGTGTTATAAGATCAGTGTTGATTCTCTGAACAAGTCCTGGGCCTCCCCTAGGTTGACTCAGCCTTGATAGAGGTTCTGGTGTGGTGTGTAAACATTAGCACTCGGGATTAAAAGAAAGTTTGGCGTGGCTGGGCGTGGTGCTGGCCACACCACCTCCAACACGCCGTTCCACCCTTAAAATGTGCTCGCTAACAGCACTTTCCTCAAAAGTCTGTATGGCCATAACGGGTATCTTTGTTCATATTTGTGTTTTTCGAGGAAGCAGTGGTGCAGTGGTGCAGTGGTTAGGACAATGTGTTACTATCTCATTGACTTGCCAATTTATGACAAGTGGCAACTTCACCTTCCATGGGGCTCCCCCAGGTCAACTCGGCCTAAAATGAGTACACAGTACAGCATATAAACATCAGCACTGGAAAGACAAAGGCAGCTGGCATGGTGCTGTGCGTGCCTTAATGGGTGCTCGCAAACTGCATTTGCCCAAGTAGTCTGTATAGCAAAATGGATGATTCTTGTTAATGTGCGTTATTGTTTGTTATTAAAGTGCATGTGTCAGTATAAAAACATATAATTTTGAGGCCTTCTTCGGTATCAGATGTGTTTACTTTAGGTTGCAAATAAATGTTGATGGTGCACCAATCCAATGGACAAGTGACATTGATAACTGTTTGTTGTGTTCCACATGCCCAAGCGAGTCAACCCTGCAGCTGTAATCCGTGTTGACCCAGTGGAGTTCAGCCTGGTTTCAGTTGGAGTTATGGTCCACTCCTCTGCTGGATTAGACCCCATGTCTCACGTCTCCAGCGATTTTCGCCTCATATGATAATGTTTATGTGTTTCCCAAACCGCCATAAGGAGTGCGAGGCAATGTGATTTGCATCTTGTATGACTTATACATGAATTACACTGCGCTTTGAATCTATTTGAGGTTCAAGCTGTGTTGTTAGTGCGTGTCATCCTCATGGCCAGCCGTGATCTATCCACTGCTGGATAAAGGTCTGCCTAAGCTGTCACCATCTCTCAATGTCTGCGATGAGTCAGTCCATCTGGGTCCAGCGCGCGAGCTGATTTAATGTCTCCATCTCCACGGTGGAATTCCTCTAGGATGTGTTCTCTCCTTTTGCTGCTATTCCTGCATTAGTCTCAAACGACCATTGCTTCCAGTGGCGTATCCTGCCCAAGCCCAGTTACTTCACAGTCAGTCTGCTGTGTCTGCTTTGTGTTTCTTCTTTGATCCACGTGCTCCTCTTTCGGTTTCCCATTTAAATTCAAAGCGTGCACCTGGCCATGCACACTTTTTAACTTTTTGTCATAACAGGCAATGTGCACGGACGGCAGTTACACATTTTATACAAATATCACATTCTAAACACGTTGACCATGAGTGATCGCTGCTCATGCATGTGTATGCCCCCACTCATATTCTTCTGCTGCTGCTGCCTTAGTCGAGAACTGCCTTCCCCTAGCCACCTGCACTGTCGGCTCCCTCTTCTTGGTTCTTTCGGTAAAGTCACGTAGAAGGTAAGTAATAAAATAATAAAAAAAAACATAATAAAATAATTCTCACGACGTTTCGGCCACAACACAAGCAGCCGTCCTCAGGTGAAGACCAGGTATGTCGAGACGACAGCGTCTAAGTCCAGACTCGAGATCTTGTACACTGTCACGCACGGACTGCCTCTGGAAGTTGGATATAAGTACCTGCTATTTATGCCCTGCGTCTAGAGATATGGTAGCATTTGGAGACTCTATAAATCCAGAGTGTATAAGCACATGCAATGTAATTGCATATTGCGTGCAATAATTGTGCATTTTAATGAAGTATCATTCCAAGCAGAGATTCGGGGAGAGTTGGGAGAAGGAGGCGACAGTGATTGGGGTTGGCACGGTGACTCTGTGTGGGGGTCCCTGTGTATGTATAGGTGTCAGTACTTGGGGCAGCTCCGGTTTCACGGCCGAGGTCGCATTGAGTCAGTTGAGTAGCATTATCTTTTCATCAGGTGCGTGACACTTTGTGGAAGCTGTCTGGCCTGTCGCTCCACACGAAACACTGGGTCTTCTCGGCCACAATCATGCTCTCTTGTGAAACATGGACCCCTCTGCAGGGGCTGCTTTGGTGCCAACAGATGTTAGTCTAGAAAGGAGCACAGTCCACAGATATATTTGGTCCACTGATTTGATTTGAGTCTGTCTTATTCATATAATCTAAGTGTGAGGAGCTTTGAGTGTTATCACCTTTCTCCATGTGGGATTTCCCCAGGTGCTTTGGTTTCCTCTCTCAAGCCAAACACGCACCAATAGAATTGGCCAAACATCCCGATTGAAGAGCCCTCTCACTTGAAAAAATAGAGTCTTTGGACTAAGTGCGGCTTTCTTGAGTAAATAGGTGGCATTATTACATCCAGCGTAGAAGTTTTTCTTTTGGCATTTTTTTCTGTTTTGAAATGTGTGCAACGTTTATTTCTGTATCTACTTTTGTATTTGGCTGTTTGTGTAACCAAGGTCTCCCTTGAGAAAATAAGTGTTGTCTCAGTGAGCTCTCAGCTGGTTCTAAATAAAGTTTTCCGTCTTGTCTGCTTTTAAAATAGTTGCAATAGTAAAAAAAAAACCTTTCCCCAGGAAGTTAATTGTCATCACTTTATTTATTTCCATCTCAAAATAGCACATATGCCCTGATTCTTCATAAAAGCTGCCGACAACACATGGAGACGTGACATCATTTCCGGTGTGTATTTTCCTACCTCAAGGCTTCGACAAGTTAATGTTGCTCGTGTTTCCGTTTTTTTTTTACTTGCTCACGATGTCACTTGTTTTGGTAAAACAACGCTTGCCTTTGAGATCGCTGATTCGGGCATTGAGCCGCGCACACAATGGTTCATCTACGCAACAATTGCAGCAAAAGCACAAAATGGACTTACTCTTGTGAATGATGTCACGGGATCATTGTTAGGGTTGCCACGGTAAGGCAATGCGATGCTATTAGATTGACGATGATCGTTTTGTCCCTCTCGCAAAAGATTGTTATGTCGCTATTGTCGCTGCTTGTTTCATTGTTCGTAAATATTTTATTTACTGACAAAATATTTATGAAATGACAATATTTAAAGTTCACAATATTACTAAAAGTTTTAAAAAAATACCAATTTACCCATTCAATGAGTGCTTTGTAAAAAAAAAAATCTGGCGATGAGATGACATCATCGTTTCTGACAGCTTGTGCACTATCAGTGTAAAATATTGTACATTTGAAATTATTCAAGAGAAAAATGTGAAGTGAACTTCAGTTGAAGATCTTGTAAGCAATCTTTATTCGTATTTGAAGTGCAATAAAACACCAAAAAAGTACCTGAAAATGTTACAATATAATTACAGTTACAAACCTATGGATGGACGTCGCACATTGGTGAGTCTTTACAGAAATTGCGTGACAGCTGTGGGAAGTGAACCGTTTGCTTAGGGGAAAACTGGCACCGTGACCACCAGGCCATGAAGTTGCCAAAAGATACATATGAACAGCAAAGATGAGAAACAATCCACTTTTGGCAGCTTCAGGAATAACGGGAATTGCAGCTGACGTCACGTAGATACTAAAAAAAAATCATCGTGTCTCTACGCTCTGTGCTTAATCACCACGGCGGCCAGATGTCAACTTCTTCGCCTACTATAAGGAGGTCGTGGGTTCGGTCCAGACCCTGACGCCTGTATCTGTGGAGTTTGCATGTTCTCCCAGTGGTCGTGTGCACTTGTCTCTGGGTCCTCCGGGTTTCCCTCCACATTTAGAATCAACATCACGCGTTGAGAGTATTTGGCTGCTATGCAATGCCACGTGATAAGCCACTTGGTTGAGATATAATTTGTGGCCAAGCCGCTTCTGAAGAAGAGCTATATAGCTCAGTGGACCTTGCCTGGTAAAATAAATAAATAAAGTTGAATCAAACTCATAGATGTTGCTCGTTATGTTTGTGGCTCTGAGTTAGATGTTAAATGGCAGGGGCCATATCATCCACAGAGCAACCTCTCTTACCTAGATCAAGATCGTGGTGCCAGAAGAATTAAAATATTGGTACGGCTGTTTTGCTTCCATGGTGAAATGATTATCACACTGGTCTAGCGATCCAGAGATTGCCGGTTCGATCTCTCAGCTCGACACGTAACTATTTAACGAATTTTATTTGACCAGAAAAGGCACACTGAGATATATAGCAATTTTACATATATATAAAGCGACCTGGCCACAAATGATTGCTCAACGAAGTGGCTTATCACGTGGAAATGTGTAGCAGCCAAATACTCTTAAACGCGTGTTTCTAAATGTGGAAGGAAACCCCGGAGGACCCGGAGAAAAATCCACACGACCACGGGAAGAACACGCAAACTCCAAATATACAGGCGTCAGGGTCGGCATCGGACCCACTACCTCCTGTATACCAGTTGAGGTCGTTAACATTTCGCCACCGTGACGCCCACTCCTCATTCACTCACCACGGATGGATGACTAAACCACAGTTGACTACCTGGTTGCTTGTAGTGGGATCGAGTGGGGGTACTCCTAACTCTTTCAAGACATCTGGAAGAGTAGGCCAAGCATACCCTCTGTTATACGAGCTATCTGGAGTCAACTGTGGCGGAGGCTCTTCCATCAGCAGTGGTGTGAGCAATACATTGCAGAGGTTGTGGTACCTTTACTTCTTTTTACAGATGTTTCGATGTGGGCAAAATAGAATGAAGATTGAACCAGAGAGAAATCGACAAGTGCTGAAGCACAGGTTAGCGTGCGCGATTGATTGGTGCGCATGAGGCGGGGGAATGTTATTTGATGTCGGCTCTTGCTCAGATCAATGCTGTTGTGTCGTTGTGCTCACAACACTGTGGCCTTGTCGTATCTTGGTAACTGTCAGCGTGAGCTCAAACGTGACTTGCGGGCTGGTTGGCGGCGTGATTAATCGACGTGGCCCTTAATCCAATTGTCCGGGACATTATCTCCAATGCAAATAATTAAACAAGAAGTCCCGAATCAGCATTTTTGAAAGATTATGGTGGGTAAAGTGCCCGTACTGTGGGGTGGCCAACAATGTCCGCATATAATTGCGGAGGAAATTAGTCTATTTGTAAATCTAAAACAGAGCGACCTTCAAGACTGAGATTTACGATTTTCAGTTTTGAGAAAGGATTAGAAGTGCTGACTATTTTTCTTCTCTTATTTTTTCAGCTACATCTATAACAGCTGTTGGTGTTTAACGAGTGTGTGTATATATTTATTCTTGTTACTATAGTTATGCAATTTTTAAACATTTAGGGGTTATAGGTAGCTGTTTTTAGGTTTGTGCATAAATGATTGAACTCGCATTTTATTGATACAAATGAAAGAAGCATTCCATTACTGATACAAATGAAAGAAGCACGTGGTGCTATTAACTTGCAATATTGTGAACGCACCTTGACGAAATCACCCATCAGTCTCTCTCCTCTATCTTCCATCCCTTTCCCCTCTCTTCTTATTGTTTTCTTTCTCTTTCCTACTCGTGTTTACATTCTCAAAGTTTTTCCTCGATCACAATTCGGGCAACGAGTGCGGTATTCCCCTTTGCGTTGATCCCGTGTCCTCTGCATCCACGCTTTTCTCTGTGTGCCGCAGAAGATGCGTTTCGCTGTCAACGAGCTGACAACCGGGTGCATGCGGCATCATATCTGTTGCACACCATGGTGGGTACGCGGCCGAGATGCACATTTCTTTTTTGACCACACAATTGCGGCGGCAGTGACCTCGACTTAAAGACAAAGGCGGGCGGGTTAACAGGCCTCAAGAGTGCCGCCTTTTATTTCATTTTTTTTTTCCCACGTGGGCCACTTCCTCTGGTAAGTGCACTTTGGGAATGTTTGCGAGGCTCTGAATGGGTGTGTTGGATGAGTAGCTGGGCAGCATTGTTGAGGTGATAAGGCTTGACGACGCTGCCCGCAACTGGGTGGGAAGCATATTTTACTTTCTGCAGCTCAAAGATGTCAGGTTTCCCTGCTTAATGAACTGGAACTGCGAGCCTGAGCGCAAGGGCCCAATACAACCTGATACCTTGCCATTTTGGTCCGAGGGGCCCTGTACCTACACGCCGTAATTAAGTAACGTGGAGTGGGATTTCTATGGGCAGAAAGTAATCCGCTGCCATGTCTCTGAAGATGGAAATAAGATCCTGTAAATGTTCCCTAGAAACGTAGCGCAACTCAATGAATCATCGTCATCACCACTGTTGTATATTTATACCGCGTCCCCCATGCAGTACTTCTCAAAGCAACCACAACAAAGTGGCACTTGAGATAATCGCTCAGTAAGGAAATGGTTGCAGACTAAATACGATGTTCAAAAACAATGCCGTACTGTGTAGACAATATACACGACACGTGAGACATAAGCAACATTTTAAAGCTCATCTGCGCTCGAGACTCTGCTATCTTTGTCCATTTCATTTGAGTTATTCATTAACATATATGTGTAACGCATCTCAGAGAAAATCTACCGATCTCAGGCCATGGGCAGGTGCCCGGAGCATTTGGTACATCGCAGGATCGTGAGAGGTGGCAGCTGCTTCATCCAGCAGTGGATCGATCAAGATTTGTGATGAATATGTATTGAAAATACCCCTATCTGCCCACCCCTAAGTAGGTGGTCTATTTTGCGGTGCGTTGACGCATCTCTCCTCGCTCATGAAGTTCCCTCTGGGGCTACAGAGAAGAGGCGCTTAGGGGAGGGGGTGACGTCCGTCTGTCTGTCCGTCCACGTGACTTTCGTCCCGTCGGATAAGTCGAGACTTCAGGTTTAATCGCCCGTTGCAGGAAGCTCCCTGTGGAGCGGTTTCACGGAGCCCGGGCACGTGTGTGTGTGCCCGACTGGCACTGGCTTGTCATGCAGCCCTCGGTACAACATCCTGCATTTAATGAAAGGTAAAGGTGCAGCCCTTGGCACTTATTTTACACGCACGTGTGCATGTTGGAACTTACTTCGCACCGTACGCAGCCAACCGTGCTAATTGGAGGTGCGGCGGAAGGACAACGAACTAAACTCCACTAAAGCAGGATTAATTGGCCTCCTCTTCCCCTCTGGCCAGACATCGTCGAAGAGGTGGGAGAAGCCACGCTCTACCCCACCGAGCACGACCTGCCGATCCATTGACTGTGGCTTTCCCGTGTGTGCTGCTGGGTGGACAAGGTGGAGGACTGTAACAAAACTTGTCCCATTGTTACAACTGCCACACCTGGGAGATCGAATCAAACCATGATCTCTGGATTGAAATTAGAAGGTAGGAATCATTACACCCTGGCAACATTGTGTCATGTAAATAATAATAGTGTATAGCCCTTTGTCAATACACTGTGTGGGTTAAGGCCTCACCACACTGTGTTGGTCGTTGGGATTTTTGTTTAGTTTACCACTCTGTTTAGTGCGGGCTGGTGAAGGGTGGAGGGGAGGACTCGCTACTAATGTTAGCCATGGCCAGGTAGAAAACACAAGTTGCCGGTTTCATAGCGCAAGGCAATGAACCCATGCGCCACCACTTCTCCGAATCACCTGGTATTGGGAAACACAAGTGGTGGTTGCAACGAGTTTTTGCCTTCATTACAACCGGTCCTTTCTTTTATCTAAGCAAGACTTGGTGAGGCTCAGGACCACGTTCTCAGGAGTGTATTACCTTGCAATGCATGCTTGTTAAAATTCTCAGTGGGAAATTATTACGTCAGAGATTAAAGCCCATTATGGCAAATAATTTCTGATTCAAGCAGTGTCCACCAAATTTCATCGTAAAAAATAAATAACACAAAAACTGAACCACTGCCCTTTTGTGGCTGTGGTTGACCTGGGAATGGAGTCACCGCCGGTGTAATGCCAAACTCTTAATGACTTGCGATGTCCATTTGGGCCTCAAACGGTGAGAGAATTCCTCCCGGGGAGCGAGATGTTACTGCCCCGCTGTGTGATAGGTTTCTTCCCGATTTGAGCCATCGGCAATTTTCCACGAATTCACGCCCTGGCAGGACGGCTGCCCCCTAGAATACATGCCCTCCGTCCGTGCAAATAGAAGGTGTTGGGCGGGGTGGGGGGGGGCTATCCTGCTGGCACGAGCCAGGTGGCATCGGTGAGCGCCACGTGATGTGGGTTTTTGCTGGCATGCCGCTTCAACGCCTCCACCGTTTGAGCCGTCTTTCCAAAATTGGGCCAACTTTAGCATGTGGTTGGTACCATCGGACCAACGTTGGACCGACGTTGGCCCAACGGTTCCTTGTTGACTGGGTGTCCACAGGCGCATGAGGGCCCGAGAAGCCATTTCTTGTTGTGTGACAACGAGAGAATTTGAACACGAATGCAATCGCGGCATATTGTGTTTCTTACATCTGTTTTGGTTCATTTGATGACTATCTCGAACGTGGCACGAAAAGCACTTGCAACGCGATTCTAAATGAGAAACATCGCGACCTTAACTACTGGCCTGCCCTGAACTCTGGCTAGGCAAAAGCGCCAGGGCCGGGTTTGAATCGATAGTCCGCCACGAGCTGAGCAGTGCGTGTGTGGTTTGAGTTAATGCCTTTCAATGAAGACATTGCTGACTACAGCGATACAGTAATTGTGAAAACACTTTAGCTGTTTAAAAATGAAATAAACAATGGTTTAAATCAAGTTAGTAAAGTGGTTGTAAGCCACCGCTGTAAACATATACCTATACCAGACTGTGTTTTGTAGTTTGAATCTTCAACATCTAAAGTTAGACGCCAAGTATCATTTTTATGTATGTAATATATCCATAAGTTAAGTAGGTATGGACGATGCACAGCATGTGTATTAAAAATCTATAAACTCTACGTGTGTGGCCCATATATACACACTATATGTGTATTGTATTATAATATAAAGGGCCTCTGTACAACGTGCATGAGTTACAATATATGCATCCAATACAAACAGTCAATGTGTACCATGTAAATTATAATGATGTTCTCAAAGGGCTAGAAAGATCAAATTTGGTACAAATATGATCTAATTGAGCCTACACCTAATGCATAGAAACATTTAGAAAAGCTAAATTTTGCATTTGAGCAAAAAAATATATTGGCGATGTTGATGGGTTTCGCTTAAAAATATTTCCGGAAGTGTAACTTGTTCATCGATTTGCCTCCCGTGGAGGATGGCGCAGTAGCCAATCGTAAGCAGACCAAACCCGCCACTGGTCACGAGTAAACACAACCTTGTCCACTGCTGGTTGAGGGCCTCCCCATAGGGGCCAGGACCGGTTGGTGAACAGGAGGCACATGACTGGTTCGGATATCACTTTCCACCGATGTTTGTCGTGGCGGTCAATCAAACACAGGTCCTCTTGTTCAAAGTGCAGTGCGGTAACTGCTGTGCCACTAAAGCAATTTATTTATTTCAAGTTCATTTATTAGGTATAGCCCTGTGAGCCATTCGGCTCTTGAATCGGGTGCAACCGCAACAAACAAAAAACAAAAACATGAACAAAAAACATCTTAAAGTGAATATGTGACTAAGTGCTAACCGAAAATTCAATACTGCCATCAATAAAAAAAAACCCCCACAATTAATCACGCTTCTTAACAGAAAACCAGTCGTAACTCACAAAGTTTCGGGGGTGGGCGAAGTTAGCAAATTAAAGCTGCCCGCACATTGCCTTGTGGCAGTGTGGCTCGAGTTAGCTGGGTGGCCCGGCCTCTGGATTTAGTGCGAGGAGGAATGAGTAGTCGATGTGAAGGGTGCTGCCGGGCGGTGCGGGCGGGCGGGCGGAGGAGGTGTGGGCAGCGGGGTTGGGAGTAGGGTCCACAGTGGGGGGGGGGGGGGGCGGGGGACGGGGGGTGGGGCGTCTACACTCGCGTTCAGGCGCGGCGCGGCTGAGAAGTCGTCAGGCAGCGGTGTAGAAGTTTCTGAGCAGGTGAGTGCCGTCTGGAGAGGCGCTCAGCGCAGCTTTCCCACACGGGAGATCCTGCAGCTGTTGACATAAATCAGCACGAGGGATGGGAGGAGACGGGCACCCCATCCCCACCCTCACCACCCCTGCCACACCCCCCGCCACCTTTGCCACCCACTTCTTACCCACCCACCCCCCCTGGCCACCACCTCCCCCCACCTCCTCTTCATCCTTCCCAGACCGTCACACACACATACACACTTGGCCGTCATGCTTGAGATGAGACGATCACAGTGAGCTCTGCAGTCACTGCGACTTCCCACTCTCTATGATTATAACGCGAACGGAGGTCCCCTCCTGTACGAAAACAAAATAAGTTTTGAGACTTCAAAGCACGCACAAATTACCCCTGTTCGCCTCCCACTCGTTTCGCCCTTCCCTCTTAATTTCTGAATTGTTATCGGAATGATTTATCTTTAAGTCAACAGCGTACGCGGTCATATTTTAACCAGCCCCGTGAGAATTGTGTGTTTCTCTTACATTTTGTGGAAATACATTTTTTTATGTAAGCTCACTTTAAGTCGCACTCTATTTAGTGTGTTCAAATAATAATGCATTCTAAGGGCTCTGAATGTACTTTCTCGAACTCGCTATGAGCTTTTATATTACGTCAATACGATTGAAACAGTTTTAAATAAAGGAATATGTGTAATCTATAAACCTTGCTTAAACAGCATTAAAATATCGTAAATTTTCTTCGAGTGTTGCTTATTTTGCATTGATGTAGCCTGCTCAGAAAAAAAAACATATTGTGCTACAAAGCTCAAACCAAAATTGGAAACATGAGTTCAAATCCTGTTCAGGGGTCAACTCAGCCCATCATTTCCAGGGGGAGCGATAAGACGAGTAGGAATGTAACAATTCCCCCTGCCTCCTCGCTATGAATTGTCACAAGGCCGTCACGGTGGCTGGGAGATGTTAATTACCTAGGCCTGGTATACAGGAGGTCGTGGGTTCGATCCCGACCCTGGCAATGTCTGTATATTTGGAGTTTGCATATTCTCCGGTTTTTCCCTCCACATTTAGAATCATTCATTTCGAGGAATTGGCCAGGTCGTCTCTGAAAAAGAGCTGTATAACTCAGTGGGCCTTAGCTGGTAAAATAAAAAATATATAGTTTAAATTATCTACCTTTTTTACACTGTGGTGCATGTAGTGGCTTAATCTAATTCCATAAAACATCTAAACCAATAAAAAATAATTGATTTCTGCACACGTACTGTGAACATAAGAATCCATTCCAATTGACAAATCAATGCATCACTACGTGCCTAAACATCGGTATCAGCGATTGTTCTATGGGGAGACTTTGCTTCGCTATGGGAACGAAGAATTTCCATTGCTGGCTTAGAGTTGCCAAGAAGAGCTGAATGCCCCCCTCTCACCCCTTGCCCCCTCCAGCCCCTCCAGTGCTTATGGATGCATGGCGGCACTTTGACTCGCGTTTCGTAACCATCACTGGTGTCATTTGCTGGCGGGGAGGACAGGGTGGTGCTGGTTGTGGTGACTGTGGTGGCGGTACAGACGACGATCTTGAAATTCATACTGAACCTTTTTTGGGGGGTTTTCGATCGCGTTAATATAAATGTGTCGTTAACCCACCACCACCCGATACAGCCAATTATTAAATGTCACGTGTTCACTCTCCGACACACCGGTGCGTTGAAGTAGTAACTCATTGGTCCGTTTTGTTTACGCGACAAACTTTAGTAATTGGCTCTGTGAGGTGGTGGTGGATTACCGACACATATAATTACACAATTCTAACCCAACGAAAAAAAACACGTGAATAATATTGGCTGCAAAAGCCTACGCGTTAAACTGGTATTAGACACCATTGGAACCTCATTTGCCAGTAAAAAATATGATAATTGTTTTTTTACCCTTCTATCTGGCAACAAAACTGACACCTTTTTTTACTGGCAAATGAGGTTCCAATGGTGTAAATGCTTACCCCGAGCTCTCATACTCCGATAGTGCATTGTCTCTGAGTTGTGCGCTATTTGGCGTTATCTAGTCCAACCCATGTGAGACTAGGCTCTAAGGAAATCTGTCTCGGGTGTGGACCAATCAACTTCAAGGACAGCGCATATATTATCAGAGTTATGTTTTTTGTTTGCATTATGGCTGCAGGTATTGTGGTCTATGCAAACATGACTCCTTGTAAAAAAAAAGTGTCAGTTTTGTTGACAGGTAGAAGGGTAAAAAAACAATTATGGTATTAGACACTCAAACTGGTGGGACAAAAGTTGCAGAGGTCGGCCTGCACAATGGCCGCTTTGGTTAGTCACGCACACAATAAGTAACATTCTGTACGCCATGCAGAGAATGTCCCATCAGGGAGAGAGAAGAGAAGACGACAGGAGGAGAGGTTGGGCAGAGCGGCCGATGGAACGTGGAGTCGGAGAGAGACAGAGGTCCACGGCTTCACGGGCGCGAGAACGCGACGCCCGCCTGCACGCCTTGCCCGCCTTGCCGCCAAAGCCTCGCTAAATTAATCGATGGGAGCAGAAGGTGGAGTGGGAAGCGGGGAAATATGGCGAGAAAGCATTGATTTCAGTTTGTTCAAATGACGTGTGTCATCCGAGTAGGGGTGGTGGGATGGCATCAGCCGCCGTGTGGCGTGCTGTGTTTCAGGGGAGTCAGCACGGAGTCGCGTCACAGAGAGACAAACGCGCTCGTCACGATGACGCTGCTATCAGGCGTCGTACCTGCAGCGGTGGTGGCGGTTCGCTTCTGCGAGCGGATTGATTCCACCACGGCCTGGCGTCAACGTGTAAATTAGCGCTGCTGTTTCTCAGATATATCGAGCGTTGCACAATGGCCCCGGGGCGACTGTGCCAAGAAAGGCTGTGTGGTCAGGTTAAATTGCTCGGCTCAGAGTTGGAACGAGGCGAGTTCACATCTTTGGTTTGGGGGTCGGGTGAGCACATCACGCCTACATAGACATTAAAATAGGTTCCGCTTTGTGGGAAGTGAGGTTTATTTTTTGATTCTGGGGATAGACTGGCTTCTGCCATAGACACATGACATTTCCGACCACCAGCTCATGGCAACCAACGGAGATAAGTACTGCCCCATGCGTGGATTCCATTTGAAGGAAACCTGCCGGTATTGAATTTGGGTATAAATCAGCGCTTACTTTCAGCTGGGTCTGTCTGGGTCGGCGGGCCAGAAAATATTGCTGCACACCAGCACACCGCATCCAGTATAACTCTTTCTATGTTTGTGGCTGCAAATGACGCGCAAAATCCTAGACAAATCACGGATGTCATGGACGAGTGCGGCGAGAGCGTAACTCGTCAGCGTGCGTTCTCAGGTAGCGCTCCACCTCACCACCCGGCGTGTTGTCCAAAACACAAGGAGCGAGAAGATTGACCGGTCTCTCGTTACCGCTTGCTGCACTTGTGCATCCGTGTGTCTACACGAGTGGGCTCCCTGTCGCCGTCTTGTAACGCTGCCACTAATGGCATTCTTGAAATGTTACCCCTGTAACGATTGAAGGCCGACGGAATTGAGAATGCGCGAGAATGTTTCTGTTTTCTTCCCCCACCGCCCCCCCCCATCCCTACTCCGCAGCAGATCTGCATTGTATTGTGATAATTGGTATTTTCTGTCAGATGAACGGTGCTAAAATCTAAAATGTTGATCGTATTAGTGGCGCGGTGGCCAACGAGGCTTTGCGGCTTGCTTTTTTTTTTAGAAACCGACGCTATTAATGAACCTGCCCCCCGAAGTCTGCCTTGGGAAGCAAAGGTCAGGAGGGATTATGAGAGGTCATTCCGGCGTGTTTGTTGCCCGCTTTGAGAGGCACCAAGGCCCCATCTCATTCCCTGGGAAAGGCGGCAGAGCTGTTGTCGTGTGTGCTTTGGCGTGTCCGCTTGCTTTGGCCTTGGATGAATGCGGCTTTAAATCATTCGGAATTGTCCGTGGGATTTAGAGGGCAGGTTGCATGTGTGTGTGTGTGGGGAGCAGAGTTCGATTCTCGCTCACGACCATCGCGGGCGACGTTTATCTGAACCGGTCCTGGGCCTGCCATAGGTCGACTCGGCGTCAAATGAGTAGCTGGTGCGGTGTGAACATCGCCACTGGGGAGACAAAGGCGGCCGGTCATGGTGCTGAACACGCACCCGTTGTGTGTCATGCCGGCCTTCATAGGTGCTCGCTAACAGCAATTTCACCAAGAGTCTGTTTGGGCTATATGGGGGATATTTGTCTTTTGTGGGCGCTGATAAGAGGAATGTACACACTGGCTGGTGGGCTGGGCTCTACCTGAAAGGGGGCAGTAAATTAATCACGAGTCAGTATCCGTATTGACGGTTGTAGTTTGTTTTGGTTCTTAGTTTATTCGTTTAAAGGAGACTGTCCTAGGATGGGAACAGACATGTGTAGGGAACAACAACAAGTGGTTTGCGAACAATATTTTTTTTTATCTATTGATTGATTGTAAAGTGATTAACAGCAGGTTTAATTGGGATTTGTAATCGTTCACAAACGAGATAAAGTTACATGAAGGAGTTGTACTGTCTGCTCATATTTCTAGGTGTTTATATTCTCCTGAACGATGCTAATGATGATATTGTGATGTGTGTGATGTGTAATCGTTAAGTTGGTTAACTCCAGGCATTCTCATACAGAAAAGGTTAGCCAATAAAATTAATTATTCTCGACCATTCAGTCCGGTTTTATTGAGAGCATTCTTGTCAATTTTCGTGAACTTATTTTTGGAATAGACGTCCGCATCGGCGTCAACACAGATGCACATGATACACACATGGCATAGTGTGTTTACGCATGACAAAGTTTGGTTCCACTTTCTTTCTTTTTGTACACACATTACTCTAGATTCTAGATTTGAAGCTTTCGTGACTGCAAGGATTCATATTCTTCGGTTTTTTCGGTAAAGTCACGTAGGTAAAAAATTAAAATTAATAAAAGTAAAATAAAATAAAAATCACGACGTTTCGGAGGCAACACAAGCTTCCGTCTTCAGGTGGAACCGTCACAGCCCGACAGCTGTATCAAGTAAATGAGAGATTACAGGAGATACCACTCCGTATATATATAAAAAACCTAAGAATATTACTCTAGATATATGTAAAAAAATATTATTTATTATTACATTTATATTGTAAAAATGGTTTCATAACTGCCTTTTAAACAATTAGAAGCAGTGGGTCAGTGGTTTTGGACACTGCACGGCAATCCCGGTAGTGACCTGAGTTTGATTTCTGGCCATGACTAACATCAGTGGCGAATGATACTCGAAGAGGTCCTATCCCCTCTCGCATTGATCATTGTGGCGAAGTATATTAGAGTGTGTTGCTGATAAATCATATATATTTTAGCAAAACGTCTATTATACAAAAGGTAAAGGCGCGGCCCTGCAATTGCTTTCTCACGCCGCTGCTGATTGGCCGGCCTCTATATTGTATTAGGCCTACTCTTTCATGCTGGACAGACGCGTCATGGAAGAAGTGGGAGCACTCACACTTTAGCGCACAACACGTGTCCTGCCGATCAACCAACTGTGGTGTTCTTGTTACCCATTTACATTGCTGGGTGGACCGACGGGGGAGGAGGGGGGGGGGTTAGAAATCTTCCCCAATTGTTTCAGCTTACCATGCCAAGATATCATAGCGCTGGCCCGTTGGATTGCAAACCCAGTTTTCTAACCATTACACCAAAGCAGCGTCTAGTAATCTAGATAAATAAGTACACAATTAAACCAGCCTTTGTTCTGCATCTTTACATTCAATATTGCTTCATCCGTAGGCCTATTGGCCTTAGAAATGCATATTAACCAGTATCATTTGAATAAGTGAGTAAACTGTCGACTAGTTTTAGCCCCCTATTCTCTCTGAGCATCAACCCTCACCAGGTTGCAGAGAGAACGGGTGTTCAGTGTCATTTAGAGCTGAGTGATTATCACGTTTCCTAGTTTTTGAATTGTGATTTCATCTTTATAATCAAATACAATTCCTCTGGATCGTGGGATTGGCGGAGTCATGGAATCATGGCGTGGGGTGGAGGGAGGGTGGTGTGAGCGATCCCCACCCCACCTCGTGGGGGGGGGGGAAGCCCAGCGTAGCGTTCACACAACAATGGAGGGCCCACGGGTCCTGACCAGCCTAGTGAAATTGCCATTGAAATGTACGGTCCATCCCTTTGTCAGAGATTAATTGGAGATTCTGGTCAATGCCAGAGCAGAATTCGCCACCACCTCAGATGTGTGTATGTTTAACTTCCTTTGAACCGTACATATATAGCCAATTATGCTAATCGGAGGCGTTGTGGAAGGACAACACACTAACCACAAAAAACCGTTCTAAAGAAATGAGTTTTCAATTTAGATTCAAAAGGGCATAGCTCCAGTGGCTTCCTAATATCGGAAGGAAGAGTGCTCCAGATGGCCGCAGAAGTGCATCTTTAAGCCCGCAATGCAGCGACCGTCTTTGTTTGATGGTTAACCAAAAGCTGCTGCGAAAAGGAAAGATAGCATGTCTTTAGTTGTACCCATTTAATTATACGGCCAATAAAAGTAAATTCCTTGATAACACACTCATTTTAAATCGTTATCGCATAATTCACCGTTATTGGCCACGAAAAGACATTGCAAACCGCTAAAGTTTCTGCCACCCCCAAGTTGTATCGACAAGTCAAACATCTGGGACTGGGCTTATGGACTAAGTAGTACGAGTCCATGAATCGCCCCAATGGCTCTCGCTCCGCTACGATGCCACGGCGGACACCACATGGCACAGGGAAGCAGTCGGCACTCGATGCAGCTGCATGGATGTCACCGTAACCCACCTACTCAGCTGGGAGCCAATTGGCAGTGCTTCCTCTGCCGTGGTAATTTACGTTGAATGGCCGGGCCCCATGCACATTTGAGGCAGTTCTCCGATTTCAGATGTGCGATTGCGTCACATACACAAAAATGTGGGTGTTCATTAGCACATTCACTTTCATTTTTATTTGGGCACAGTATATCAATTTCACATTTAGTCGGATCGGCAGGTTGCGATTAAATTGACTTTATTATGTTACGCACCAATCTGCTGTGAGTACATTTAGAAACTATAGCAGTCTAAACGGTGATTATGTTAAATGTCATGGTTCCCAGGTTCTATGTCCTCTGCTGCGATTCTGTTGGTGTGGAATTGTAATAAATATCATCTACAACAAACCCACCATTAATACGCCAATCTCAATGGATCTGGGTAGCTCGGCAGGGTTGAGTGTGGTTCGTACAGTACTTGAATGGGTGACCCTCAGAGCGTGCCAGGTGTTATAGGCGTGGGGTTTCCAGGTATAGCCAGGAGATGGCAGTGCTGAGTATTCGCCCCCCCCCCCTTCCCTAAAATGTGTGGTTGGTTTTCTGGGGGGCTTGTTCGGTTTTCCTCCCATTTAAATCAAAACAATAATTCACTAAATTGGCCAAACATTCTAGTGTAGCAGGGTCCTCCTGGAAATTAGTATTGAGACTCCGTAAGACTTTCCTGGGAAAAAAATTTACGTGAGTAAAGTGTGCAGCAATGTAAAAGAATAATAATAATGCGTGGGTCCTCATTTGGTAAAATTACCGCTCGTGCTACATAATCAGCGACTTGTTTGAGGCTGCAACAGTTCCATGGAATTTCAAATGAAATGTATTTTTGCTGCGATGTCTTTGCTGCATTACCCCATGCAGCATTTCAAATTCTCTGTTGCGGTTTTGCAACGGCTGCGGTTCTGATAGGCCAGAGCAATTCCATCCCATGCGGAAACCTCAGCTCCGAATATCTACGCAATTGGCCCAATATGAATTGATTTGCGGTTTCAATTACAACATTGAATGCCCATTCTGGATATTTCATCGTAATTTTGCTAAATTCATCCAGATAGATTTCAATTGCCGTGCATGTTATAACAATCATTGAGTGGGTGCAGTAAAGGGAGTGAAATAGCCCATTTATCATATGGCATTGGTCAGTATCCGGGGAATCCTATTAAAAGTTGGTACGATTGAAATGAGCAACCAAAAATTTCCAGCACACGCGAACCGGGAAGTCACGTGGCATTCTCTCATGGGCAGCGTTGCAGGGTTGTACGGCGTACACGCAAGCCGCCTTCAAGTACAAAAGGCGGTGCTTGCCCTGCAATGTCTTGCTCATGCCACTGCTGGTGGAAGGGCCTCGACTCGAGGGAGCTCTAGATTTCCCCTATAAGAAGGTAGTTTGGCCTACTCTTCCACTCTGGCAGGGACGTTTTGTAAAATGTGGGAGCCTGACTGTGGTTGTACGTATTTATACGACTGGGTAGACAGATGCAGGAGGGTTTAAGAATATTGCACTATTGTTTCAACTGCCACGCCAGGAGATCAAACCGGTGGCGTTTGGATTCGCAGTCCAGTGTGCTAACTCTTACGTCATGGCAGCATCCTGCAACTATAGCAGTGTTTACTTATAATAAGCAACATTAGTGTGTGTACCCAGACTGCAGTGTGAGTTTTAGTATTCACATACATACTGTATGCTCCTCAATGTACATATATAAAACCCATTACAGACAAGAGTATTTAGTTACAATAATTTGTTCCACGGGGATATTATTCCGACAAAAAAATTACATAGTTGAAACTCTGCACAGCCCAAAAATCATCTTTTCTCGGAACTATTCTGATACACTCCCACGTGATGCAGAGCGAGATCTCTGTGTCGTATAGATATCGCTGCACCCGTAATCAGATACCCGGGCATCCATAACTGAGTCATTGGGTGTGCGACATTTTATTTAGCATGGTTTGTTTCACTCACAAGTTTGTTTTTGCGTGAACTCAAGTGCCTCCCGTTACATTCTCTTCAGCATGTACACACACACACTCACACAAACTGCATGCTCCGAATGTAATACAGCTGTTATGTAAAACTTAATATCCAGAATTTTAAGTGTTCCGGTTTTTTTTTTAACCCGCTCACTGCTTATAACAAGAAAAACACTCAACACGTTCATTTATAACACCGTGGCCTTAAAAGGAAATCTATATATTCGGTGACGTTTCGGGCAATTGCCCTTCTGCATGGAGCATGCCCTTCTTCACTGCTTATATGGTCACTACTAACAGGCAAACCGTGATGCAAATTATTCTGAGAATAAAAGATATTTCTTCACTTTTGAAAAAAAAAATCTGCAATGATTCATGTGGGTATGTTTATTGTTAAAGTGAAGTCATTCACTTGTGAATTTACTGTGGAGTGGCATCTTAGTGGTAGCCCAATGTACTTTAAACCGGGTGGCCTAAGTTTGATTTCCAGCCGTGGAGAATATTCGTGGCGAGTGCCACCTGAACTAGGCCTCCCACATTCACAAACCTGCTCTGACCAGTGTGGCGAAGTATGGTCGTACAAACCCCATGACCTTCACCCAGCAGTGAATTGACAATAGGGCCAAACTGACCTTTCAATATGCATTCATATTTTGTTATAGTAAAACTATATTGTTGGACTTTTTATTTATTTATTTTACTTCCATTGTATTTGAAATATCAGCATATCAATTGTTTTCATATGACCGTTCACAATTCGAAATTTGCGGATACGGTATTGTAAATGTCGCTTAGGTGGAAAATCAAACACTAGCCATTTCACTTGAAATCCAAATGAAAACGCAATGGGAGGTGAGCTTTGTTGGACAGCTACGGTTGCGAGATGTTAACTACCTCGCCTGGTATACAAGAGGTCGTGGTGTTCGATCTCCACCCTTACACCTGCTGTATATTTGGAGTGTGCATGTTCTCCCTGTGATCGCGTGGATTTGTCTTCGGGTCTTCCGATTTTTTCGCCTCACATTTAGAAACATGCGTTTAGAGTATTTGTCTGCTATGAATGTCCGCATGATAAGCCACTTCGTTGAGCGATCATTTGTGGCCAGTTCTCTTCTGAAAAAGGGCTACATAGGTCAGTGAGCCTTACCTGTTAAAATTAAAGATTGTTTAATTTAATAGTTTAGTTTATTTTGAAATAGGCCACAAGTGAGATTGAAGTTTCATCAGATCTCGGTTTCCCATGTTTTTTTTATATCAATATTATTTTAAAGAGCGTGCTCCCTCCTTGTCAGAATATTATAGCGGCGTAAGAGACCCGTACAAAGATGATGATGATGATGGGGGAAGGAGCAACAGGATGTGGCTCCAAAAGACATGAATTTGGAGGGGGTCTTGGGGCCAGGCAAGGGAGGAATGTCGAGCAGTGTTACATTACACGAGCGTGGCACACCAGTCATGAGATTACCGGTCAAAGTGTAACGTTGACAAATGTATGGGGCCGATTCTTGTTTTTGTTTCATTATGCTAATTTGAGATTCTGTAATTTGTCTGCTTGCTCATTGCTCGATGAAGCATGCGGAACAGACTTCACGTTGCCGCAGTATAGTGTGTCCGTGCATCTGTCTGTCTGTCGATATCGCAAGTTGCCTTATGCTTGGTCGGAAAACTGCAGTGGCGTCACTGCACGTACGTTCTGAGTATCTGTGTCAATCCACTGCTGGATGAAGGCCTCCTCGCGCCGTGTCAGTCATAGAGGTTGTTTAAAAATACGATACCTCACGACATTGATGAAGGCGGTGGGGGGGGGGGGTCTCAGGACCGGTTCAGACATCGTTTTCCCCCTGATGTTGGCCGAGGCCAGGAATTGAACGTAGGTGGTCGGCTCTGTAGCGCAGTGCTGTACATTTCCCCATGGTGTGAGTGTCACGTGTGTGGATGGCTCAGACTTGTTTGGGGGTGAAATGTTTCAAATAGCGTAATAGAGACAGACATCTGTGTTGAGGCCGCCGACTGCCTGCAGGAGGCAGTGTGGTGAGTACGGCTCTCACTAATTTGTATTGATCGTGTCAGTTCCACCTTACACGTGCACTTTGTCCAGCTTCGGTTTCTGCTCAGGTGCAGAGATAAATTGATTCAATGTATATTTTAGGTCCCTCCTGAAAAATGGTGTTTATATTCATTGATAGTTTACTAGGTAAATAAAGGAACTAAACTAAACATTATTTTTTTACCAGGTACGGACCACTGAGCTATATATTTCTCTTTCAGAATCGACCTGGCCAAAATTATAGCTCAATGAATTGGCTTATTTGGAAATTTATAGCAGCTAAATACTCTAAAACGCATGTTTCTAAATGTGGAGGTAAAAACCGGAGGACCCGGAAAAAAAAAGCCCCACTTGACAAGGGGTGAACTTCCAAACTTCAAAAATACAGGCGTCAGGGTCGGGATCGAACCAGGACTTCCTGCATACCAGGCGAGGGAGTTAACATCTCGCCACCTCGGCACCCTGCAACGATGTGTGAGAGAGCCATTCATTGCATCGGTTCAATAATTTGGTGAAAAGTTTAGTTATTTGGAACACACATTGAACACCCAATGTCAGTGTAGCACAGTCTTTAGACCCAAAAGCACGAGTTATTTGCACGACACACAAACGTAATATACAAACGTATACACGCAGTACACGTGCATAATACCTTAATGTATATGTGCAATAAATTATATGATTAATTTCATGTTTTTTATCATGTATTGTCTCTCCTTTGTGGATTGCAAGGGTATTTATATTCTTCAAATGCTAGTTTCCATCACATTATATACGTGGAAGTGATAAACGTACAATGGTCACCACGAAAATGTACAGTACTTTGATGATGATACAACAACAAAACTTTCACTGCTGTTGCAATGGATATAAGATTGTGGTCGAGGCCGTGTTGTGGAGAGGGAGGATGGGCAGGGAAGCATTGTGTGGGTTTGGTGTGGAAATACTTCTGGTCTGGTTGCAAGAGAGGGGCCGCTTCGAGAGGAAGAGGGCAGAGCACAGAAGCCACGTGGACGTTTTCACGAGCCGTGCATCCTCGTCACCCGTTGGTGGTGGTGGTGGCATTTGCATGACATGGGCTTAACTTCAGCCGCGTCTCTCCCGTCGGTGTGACCCCCAGAAAATGTGTCCACGCCCGGCACACAACATCCAGTATACCCCTCGGATATGCCGGTGGCTACTCGTCAAGCGCTTACTTGCTCCAGTCTATTAAGTGAGAGCATGAAGCCCTTTGCGTGGGACCCAAAGTCCGGCACTTAAATGCCATCATCGCGAGGTTACCCACAGAGACAAAGATCCCCCGTGAGGCCTTAACAGACTGGTGCGGCAAGTGCGGTTAGCGAGCACCTATGAAGACCGGCGCAGCACACGAGGGCGGTGGGTGGCCAACACCACGCCCGGCCGCCTTTGTCTCACCAGTGGCGATGTTTTTACACACCGCACCAGGTACTCATTTGAGGCCGAGTCAACCTAGGGTGAGGCCCAGGACCGGCTTGGGTAATGGTCACTGGTGATGTTCGCCACGCCGGGTTCGTAGCGCAGCGTAGCGCTAACCGCTTCACCACCGCCCGCTTCGCAACGCCATCATCGCGAGGGGCACCCACTCTGCACGCATCTGGCAGAGCACCAATCGTATAATGCGAATTAATTTTACGATTTTATATTTGTAAGAAGAAACCCCCTCTCCCCCCCCCCCCCCCCAGAACGGCGCGACGCCGCCACCGAGTCTGCCAAAGTGTTGGCCCTTGCCTGGTTCTCCACCCCTCCACACTCCCCATTAGTGCCGCCCATTGATTTGCGGATCGAGAGCAGCTGCTGACTGACGCGCTGACGCAGCTGCGTGTCTCTCCCATCCGTCGTGTCCGCACTGGGACGTGCCCTCATTAGGGGGGGGGGGGTGGGGGGGTGGGGGCGGTGGTTCGTTACAGCCGTCGCGATCAAAAGGCTCTGAGTGAAGCGTCTCAGCCCGGCGGCCACTCCGTGACCGGACCCCCGAGTCTTGAGAGCCGTGAGCCCCTGGCCGCCCCCTTGGCCCTGCACACAACTCTCGCAGTCGCGCAAGTTGATGCGACCCGATACTGTTTATAAGATAAATTTCCAGAAATTGATGCTGTTGAATTTCGTACTTGTTCCTGTGACAAATTAAAACGGCGCTCTGCGTTTTATTGGGATGGTAATGAAAGATGGATGGGTTTTGGCTCTACAATGAAATATACTGTACGCTTCTTTTTTACTTCTCAAGAAAGGCCATGACCTTAGAATTCTGGTAACATGAGGATCCTGTAATAACGGCGACGTATGCTGCACCGGATAATTAGAACGTCCGTGTGTGAATACCGTATTGTGAATTTAATTTCGGTGGGCCGGTACTAACATTTAGAACGGCCAACGTGAATAAAGATTTGACTGTTCAACACCATGTCCCTCACATCCCCGTCGACGCACGGTGTCTACGACGTGGCCACATTCAGATGCTTTATAAATCAAAATAATGTTGCATTCACTTATACGTGGAGACAACTTTTTTTTTTATTTCATGCCTTGAAAACACTTGAAAATGTTGGGGCATTTGATATGTAAGCAGCCTACTCTTATTAGGGTAACAAACAAACCTTCACATGGTAAAACGTTATGTGAAATTTGTTTTGCCTTTGCAAAAAAACCTAGTCTTTTATGATGCCCAAATCTCAGAAGCTAAGTAGAGATTAGCGTGGTTAGTACGCGCTTTGGAGACTACCAGGGTTTCTCAGGTGTTGTCGTCACGGGGACTGCGTGGTGTGGCTAGGAGATGGCAGAGCCAAGTGATCCCCTCCGACAGTGTGGCTTTGCTCAAGTAAGTGATCAATTTGCAATTGTCAATTCATTGAAATGCATGACATAGGACCAATGCAAAACTACAACGCCACTGCCGTCATGGTTTAAAATGGTGGTTTTGATCCGTAGCTTGTACACCAACTGCTTTACGTTTTTTTTTGTATTGAGCACCAACTGACTCTATTTGTCATTCCGAAATGAACCGGCACATCTGCTTGCAAGGGCATGCAAGAAGAGGCGTGGGCGAGGTTGCCTGGGGCGGAGTGGGAGCTGAGCCGCGGAGGAGATAAAAGGGAAACGGCTGACGTGAAAAAAATCTCTCCCAAGTAGAGGGAGCGCACATCCCAGAGCACCGTTAGGCGGCCGCGGCGTGAATGAACCCTTTCCGGCGTGCGTACTCCACTCGACCCTGCCTCCTCCTCCGTATCCCACGGTGAGACAGGTTTACAATAGAGAGCTGCCAAGTTGTGCAATGCTGTGGAATGCCGCCTGGCTTCGGTTACGGGTTTTATTAACTTAGCGTCTGGAAAGGCGCGGCCATGCAGCCTGGTGACTCAACTTTTTGGAGTTTCGGAAACAGGAGTGAAACTGACCAAATAATTGTTTGGAACTTGTTGCTCATTCTCTAAGCCTTTTGTTCCGGAACCCATTCCACATTCATGACTACTCCGTGAAAAAGTTAAGTTGCCAGTGGCATGAAGCATATTTGAAGCATTATACCTTTGGGCTGTCATTTACTAATTGCTATTCGAGTCAAGACATGAGATACATTTTTTTTATTGACTACTCTTTATCTTCGAGTGACACCTCGCGGAGGAATGATCCCAGAGAAGAGAGCACATACATTCTGATAGTGTCTCTTCAATGCAGCGCTCTCACCACAACATTTAATATAGTACAATTTTAGTGACGCATCTAAGAGATTTGCGATTTGTCAGTTGTCCGTTGTATACGTCGCAACTCATTACACACACAAAGTGCTTGCCACAAATGAACCACAATACCTCGCTGGTTTCGTCAAGGAATATAAACCACCACGCGAACTCCGGTCATCCTCGCAGCGGCTTTTGGCTGGCCATCGAACAAAGACGGTCACTGCATCGTGCGCTTTCAGATGCGCTTCTGCGGCCATCTGGAATGGTCGTCCTTCCAATAGTAGGAAGCCACTGGAGCTATGCACTGGAACTTTGCACAATATAAAAAAAAAATTCTTTCAAATTGCTTTTTGTGTTTAGTTTGTCGTCCTTCCTCCGCACCTCCGATGAACGTGGGATCAACTCATTGATTCCTACGGGCGTGACACAGGCGTCAAATCACCTAGAGGATCAATTATTTTCAATTCCTAACCCATGTGTGTGATGGGCTCGCATGACCCCTGCTGCCTCAATAGACAGAAACTCAATTCTGGAACGTTGATCACGAATCACGTCAATTTGACGATTCAATGTATCGTGGAGTAGGAAGTAGGTGGGGGAGGGGGGGAGGTTGCAAATAATTAATACAAAATAAATAATAGCAATGAGCAAGCAGATCTACTGCTGGACATGTATAGCATGGAGATGCTGGTCAGTGCCAGTTAGTGGAGGGGGGTCTCCAGGACCTAGTTCGGTTATCACTCGCTCCTAGCGTTTTCCATGAGCCGAAATCATACGCACCGCTCCACCCCGCAGTCATTGCAGAATCTCTACCGGCCGACAGTGCTAACGCGTGGGGGCTTTCTGCGAGCGATTTGTGAGCTGGGCAGTAACGTTTACCTTAAGCCACCCTGGGGCACCCGCAGCACAGACAAAAGCATTCGGCGCGATGTCAATATTATCGACAGCAAAGCCACGGGTCGGTGCAAGATGTCCGATTGCATCTCAGACATGCTCACGCAGCCCTGCTGGGTGGCAGGAGCGACCACACCATGGGGGACGGTGCCGTGATGGTCAAATCGGGGTGTGCGATCTGTCGGACATTCACAGAAGGAATGGAAACAACGGCCAAGCAGTGGCAGCGAGCTGTCCCTTGCGTTTATGATCGAGATTTACGTAAACGTCTGGTAAACGTTTTAGCGGTCGACGCGCACGTGCAGCCCTCAATTGTCGTGTTCACGTGACACGCTATCACAGATATGTGACCTCAAGCAGTTCGCAGATAAGAGGAGCTGATTTCTGTTATGGAGTGCACCCCCCCCCCCCACCAACAGCACACTACATTTAGCAAGAGTGACCATAATTGATTAATTTAATTGATATGGGCACGCTTGGCTGATGACCAAATTGCCCGCGGTGGCGAGATGGGCAGCCATGATGGCGAGTTAACTCCCTCGCCTGCTGTATATTTGGAGGTTTCATGTCTCCCTTCCCCCGTGGTGTTTTTTCCCCTCCACATTTATGAACATGCGTTAGAGTACACTATGAGACCTCCTTTACCAGTGGCAAAATATAGATTCCAAAGAACACAGGATGAGATGTTACTATCCTTTGTGCAAGCACTTCCAAGAGTTCATAAACAGTGAGCCTGGTGAAATTTGGGGAGCGCATCGTCAGTAGTGAACCTTTGGTTCCTAGGGTGTTTCGGCCTTTCATACTATACACCCTCCCCAAAGGCGGCCAGCAACAGGGTGATCAATCCTACGCTTGCGTCCCATTCCCAATTAGTCATAGGAGTTGCCTTGTTGTTGATAGCCAACATCCCATGGGAATATGCATGGCAGGGGTGTCCTCCTCCCTGAGTCAAGCATTGTTGACTGCATACCTCCTGGCCCTCTCACTTTGGGGCCCAGCTGGGGTCTTTCCTCTTCATCCAGAGCCACTGACTGCTGCCTTCTGCCGCCTCTGATACAGCTCTGATTGCCGAACGCTGGCTCTGGCCCTTAATTCCCAGGTCTCTAAGCAGTCTGGTTGTAGATGTTGCCACAAAACATCTGCAGCCCACCTCCACTGGTCGGACTTCTGTGTTCCAGCCATGATGCCGTGCTTCGGCAGCTAGATCGACATAGCGCAGATGTTTTCGCTCATAAGCCTCATCTACTGAGTCCTCCCAGGGTACTGTGAGCTCAATGATGAAGACCTTGAGCGAACGGGACCAGAGCACCATGTCAGGTCTTAGGGTGGTGGTTGCGATCTCCGGAGGAAACACAAGTTGCCGGCCAATGTCAGCTAGCATTTTCCAGTCGCGGGCCAAGCGCAGCTGGTCTCGCTCTATTGGTGTAGAGCCGCTCTTCGGTGGTTTAGCCCCTTTGCGGACAAAGGTCGTCCGTAAGGGGTGTGATGCTGCTGGGGGTGGTAGGGAGTTGGTGGCAGCTCGCTTGTCCTCCAGGGCGGACGCAAGGTTTTTAAGGACTTGGTTGTGACACCAAGTGTAGCGTCCTTGGGTGAGGCTTGTTTTACACCCTGTGAGAATGTGCCTGAGGTTGACTGGCATGGAACAGAGGGCACAGTCCGGATCTTCACCATACCATTGGTGAAGATTAACTGGTGTTGGAAGGACGTCATATGTTGCTCTGATGGAAAAGCTCAACTGCCTCGCTTCCATGGCCCACAGATCCTTCCAGCTGATCTTCCTCTTCTCCACACTGTCCCATCGAGACCACTGGCCCTGTTTGGCAAGAGAGACTGCCTTGGCCCACCTTGCAGCCTCCTCCTGATGGCGTACTTCCTGCACTACCATCTTCCGCCGCTCTGGTGCAGTGGCCGTACTCCAAGCAGCACGGCTAATTAGCCCAAGGCCTCCTCTCCCTTGCTGAACATGACCCACAATGTCAGCATGTCTGAGGGCTGCTGTTGCCTCCTGGACTGCTTTTCCTGGCCTCCATTTGCGCCCAGTTGCCAAGGTCGGCGCGTTGTTGCTCACCACTGGGTCTCGAGATTCATTCAGTGTCATCTGGAGCCTGGTTTTTGCACACTTGAATTCCTCGGTTAGACTGGTGAGGGGCAGCTTGAGGACACCATCTCCATAGAGGCCTATGGTGGTAAGGCATCGTGGAACTCCGAGCCACTTCTTTAAGTAGCTCGTGACTCCTCTTTCCATCTTCTCCACTGTTGAGATTGGAACCTCATACACTGCTAGGGGCCACAACACCCGGGGTAGGAGACCAAACTGCAGACACCAGGCCTTTAACTTTCCAGGTAGCTGGGTGTTGTCGATGGCCTGTAGGCTACTACTGATGTCTTTGCGCAGCTGTTGCACCTGGTCTTTGTCCTTCAGGCTTGCATCATACCACCTTCCAAGGCTTTTTACCGGCTGCTCAGACACTGTTGGGATTTGGTCATCTCCGATGAAGAATTTCAGGTCACAGAGTACTCCCTTCACAATCGAGATGCTGCGTGACTTGGATGGTTTAATCTTCATACGGGCCCAGTTGATGTTCTCCTCGAGTTTTCTGAGCAGTCTCCTGGTGCATGGGACAGTGGTGGTCAATGTTGTAATGTCGTCCATGTAGGCTCTGAGTGGAGGGAGGCGAAAACCAGAGTCGACTCGCTGTCCACCAGCAACTCATTTTGAGGATCTGATGATAACCTCCATTGCCATTATGAATGCCAATGGAGAAATGGTACATCCCGCCATTATACCTACATTCAGGCATTGCCATGAGGTGGTGAACTCTGAGGTGGTGAAGCAGAACTGCAGATCCTGAAAGTACGACTTCACCAGGGTTGTGATGGTGTCCGGTATGTGGAAAAATCTGAAGGCAGACCACAGGAGTTCATGGGGCACAGAGCCAAATGCATTGGCGAGGTCGAGGAAGACTACATGGAGGTCCCTTTTCTCCACCTTGGCCATTTGGATCTGGTGCCAGATCATGCTGGAATGTTCCAAGCAGCCAGAGAACCCTGATATTCCTGCCTTCTGTGCAGATGTATCGACGTACGCATTCCTTTGCAGGTACTCGGCCATCCTCTGGGCAATGACCCTAAAGAAGATTTTACCCTCGACATTCAATAAGGAGATTGGGCAGAATTGGCTGATGTTCACTGGATCCTTCTCCTTAGGGATCAGGACCCCGCCTGCCCTACGCCACACTTTGGGTATTATCTTCTTTTGCCAAGCTGTTCTCATGAGCCTCCAGAGGAACCTCAGGACGCCTGGTGCGTTCTTATACACTTTGTACGGGACTCCATTTGGCCCCGGGGCTGATGCTGTTCTTGCCCTTCGAACTGTGTTTTCCACCTCTTTCCATGTCGGAGGGCTGGTCTCAATATGATGTTCCGGGGGTTCAATGGGTGGGATATCTGATGGGATGGCCAGATGTTCATGTCGCTTTGATTCAAAGTTTGTTGTTCTCAGGTGCTCTTCTAGGTCTTTCTTTGTTGTTTTTAGAACTCCACTTTTTTCCTTCGTGAAGAGACTTTTAAGGAACTTGAAGGGATCTTTATTGAATCGACTTCTAGTTTGTTCTTTCTTCCTTCTGCGCTTCCGTAGGTTCTCTGCTCTATGGAGGGATGCCAACCGGGTTTTGATGTCAGCTGAAGTGCCTCTATGCCCTTTCAACTGGTACAAAAACTGACACCTGTATACAAGGCATCATGTTTGCAATAACCACAACACAAGCAGTCAAAATGCAAACAAAACGAAACAACTCTGATGATGATGATAATGATATGCACTGTCATTGAAGTTGATTGGTCCACACCCGAGACAGCTTTTCTTAGAGCCTAGCCTGTCAGGTGTTGTAAGAGTGGCGCTGTAAGATAGTCGATACCAGTGCTGACTGTCGCCGACTTGTGTGTGTGCGTGTGGATGTTCTCCGTGTAACTTGGGTAACCTTTAAGATAACCCAATTGTTCATTAAAGAAATGGGCCAAACATCTCAAAGCACAACGTGACTACTGGAATCCGTAAGGTGTGCCTGATATAATTGAATGTAATCTTTCCTAATTTGAATGGGAAAGTAGAAGTGAGTGTTTCTTGCATCCTGGTGACAACTCGAGTAAATCCTGAGCAGACTTTGTCACTTGGGTGCATCACAAAAGCTGTTCTTGGGCTGTCTGAGCCTTTGGCTCAAGGGGAAATGCCAGGCAGTGGAAACACAACAATCACTCATTTAAAGGAATTAAATGTCAGTGGGGCAGCTTTGTTAATTGAGAAGGAATGTTTAATTTATAAGGGGATGTTGAGAAGGGTTGAAACGTGGATTTTTTTGTGTTTTAGGAATTAGGGGATAGATTTAGGAAATCTGCAGAGACACTGCGGGCAGATCTTGGTGATAGGCTGTTGAGCTATGCATGAGGGAGAGACACGGTGTGAGTGAGTGTGGAGGTATGTATCAGGGAGTCGGAAGCTGTGGGTGTGTGGGTGAAGCTATGTATCAGGGAGAGGGATGCTGTGCGTGAGTTCGTGTGGGGCGGTGGGGCAGGCGGCTGTCGCAGAGTGAGAGTGATGTGAAGACAGAGCCCAATAAAACTTGCCTACAGGCACAGGCACGCTTCCTGCTTGACTGGTTAAGGCTCATGCTTACTGGTGCTTGAAATAAAAATACTGCAATTTTATAATGATTTCTCCATCCAACGTAATCTGGGCAGAGAATGTGACGAAAGTATGGGCAAGAGAGTCTTAATTAGCTTCGCTCTTGTACAGCATTGTTCGGGTGGTTAAAGCCGCCTCCATTGATGCAGGACTCATTGGGGTTTTTCTTATTCTCAGTTTGCTACATAATAGCGTGCGTGCGTTGTCCTATCAGATGCCAGCTCATGTCAGACGTGGCATCACGTGTCCGATATTACATTGGCCATTGTTCACAGCAGGCTTATGTTTTGAGACATTCATTTTGCTCTGTATCAAATTAAACTCAAGGGAAAATGGTTTTAAAGCTTATTCAATGTAAAAAAAAAAAAGATATATATTTAATTAATTAATTTGTTCTTGTGTAATAAAATGTATTATCAATGTGTTATTTTCACAAATTAGCTTTTATTTATTAACCATACAACCCTTTTCAATTAGCAATTGTGATTTTAGGTTCAGTGAATGATTGCAGTACTATATTTTCCAATGAACAGTCGTTACTCTGCTTGTGACTTTAAATGAGTTCGTTGTACAAGAGCGTTAAACATAATTATTGATATTGAAAATAATTCGAATATTAAGTTTATTCTACCTTCAGTAAAACGTTATTTTGGCAACTTAAAAAAAATTACTCAAATATTTTACCTAAAAAAATCCCTGGAGATTAAACATCTCGTATGGAAGGATATCCAGGGTGTGTGTGTTTGTGCACGTGGTTGTGCGTGTAGTATGTCAGTGCATGTGATATCAACTTTTATCCTGGGCCTCGCCTCGGTTTGCTCAGTCTCAAATGAGTACTTGGTGCAGTATGAACAAATGGTGCTGGGTGTGCTGCTGGCAATGGCACTTCGTCATGTGCAGTGCGGGCCTTAATGGGTGATTTCTCACTGAACAGCACTTGTTCCAAAAGTCTATATGGAGGACTATTGTTTTGTTCATGTGTGTCCATACATGTGAAGTGTGAGTGGAGACAAGGTTTTTCAGGAGCACCTTCTTTATCACCGCCTTCACAGGTTCACAGGTTCGCCCTCGCACTCTCCCTACTCGTCTAGCCTCGCCTTAACACAACCCCGACCGTGTAACACCGATGACGCCGACAGAGACAGCCAACAACTATCCGGCTGCGCAATATCCAGCGAAGGCGGCAGCGACGAAGGCGGCGAAGACGACGAGACGAGTCCACTCCCAGAACCGGCAGCCATGAGCTCCCACTCTCGGCTGCTTTTATGCTACCCAGCTCCGCCCAGGCCGCGCCTTCCTTCTCGAACCCACTAGCAGGTTCCGGGGGCTTCCAGACGGGGTCTTCCGTGACCCTTGCCCCAGTTCCTCCGCCCTGCCGACACACACACTGTGTATATGCTCACCGGTGTGTCTACTGTTCATCCACCGCAGTTGCCGTGGCTGGACAACAGTCGGCGCTATTACACTATACGTGTGTGTATATGTGGGGAGCGGTAGTGCAGCGGTTAGCGCGCTGCGCGACGAACCTGGCAACCCGGGTTCGATTCCCCCTCACGGCCAACACCAGTGACGATTATCTGAACTGGTCCTGCGCCCCCCCTAGATGGTCTCAAATGAGTACCTGGTGTGGTGTGTAAATATCGTCACGAAGGAGACAAAGGCGGTCCCCCTCGTGTGCCGTGCCAGCCTTCATAGGTGCTCGCTAACAGCACTTGCCCCAACAGTCTGGTCAGACTATACGGGGGATCTTTGTCTGTGTATGTATGTATGCATATAGTGTATACTAATTCTTTGTAAATTTTTACATGAATATAAACAAATAAAAGGCATTTTATAAAACGTCCAAAGGTCTCTGCAAATTCACGAAAACATATTTTATTTCGATTTGAAGCTTTCGTGACTGAAGGAATCCATACTCTTTGATTCTTTCGGTAAAGTCACGTAGATAAAAAACATAATAAAATAACACGACGTTTCGGTCGCAACACAAGCGTCCGTCATCAGGTGAGAAAAAATGATCTGTTGTTGTGGCTTTATATAGGCACGGGGAGGGGGGTGAAGGGGGGGTCTTATAGAGTCGTGGCTGCAGGAGTTCACGGGGGGGGAGAGAGGGGAGGGCTTGTAGCGTGCAGGGACTATATAGAGCCACAGCAGCAGACCATTATTTCTCACCTGATGACGGACGCTTGTGTTGCGACCGAAACGTCGTGTTCTTTTATTATTTTTTTTCTATCTACGTGACTTTACCGAAAGAACCAGAGAGTATACATTTTTTTTCATTTCAATGCAGCCCACATTTCCACGGCCACACCACCTGTGTTGTGACCCGATGTTTACAGCATAAGTCAACTGTCAATAATGTTAACACAATATGATAAGGATAACAAAACTGAGAAAGTGACCTTTTTTATTCCGTTGTTGAGAAACTTGTGCAAATTAATGACCGCACTCATTGTTAACTTTTTTTTTATATATCATCCGGAAACTGGGTAGGTTCTTTCATTGTGATAAATTTCCGTGTTTTTGTCGCAGTCAATGTTACATACACACCGAGGCTGCCACTGAAACAATGTTGCTTTTGACGGCTGCCAAAATAATTTTGGGAATGATTCATTTTCCATTTCCATAACACAGAGTTTACTTATAAAACCTGGGAGCACCTGTTTAATTTCCGGAAACCCACATTCGCGGTTTGATTATAGAGTACATATGCAAGGCAAATAGCACTCGTTAGTGTGCCTGTTTGCTTTAGCGGCACGCCATTCAAATTGAAACATCCTTGCTTGTGCCCCCACACGCATTTAAGGGTCCGCGGTTAAATAAAGGAGTGCTTAGGTGAGAACAGCTCTGTCAACATCCTTGTCAGAGCCACACGGAGTCTGGCAGCATATATAGTTTTGTTAGTCTCACAAAAGACAAACACATTTCCCGTGAACAAAAAAAAGCTGTGGATGATTGATGTTCGACGTGTTGCTTCGAAAATGACCTGACACGTAATAATGATAGAATAATCAAAGGCATGACAAAGACATTGTGCACATTGAAATTATATTGCAAAGGCCAGGCTCCACGAATGGTATTTGCGTTTGTATAGCGATTTCGGATGTGAAGTTGGGTGGCCCTTTATTTACCGATCTTTATCCTTGAACTTTACACCGACGGTCATAAATTTACAATCCAGGCACACACTATTTTTCTCTAACGGTCTGTGAATGAAATGTGCGGGTGACACACTGTGTGTGTGTGTGTGCTCAGTCACAAAACAAAGACAAAGCTCCTTCATATCGCCTTAACAGAGAGTCGAGGCACCGATGAAGGGCAGCACGACACACGAGGCAGTAGGTGGCGATCACCACGCCCGGCCACCTTTGTCTCCCGAGTGACGATGTTTATACACAGCGCACCAGGTACTCATTTGAGGTTGAGTCGACCTAGGGGGACTGCAACGACTGGTTCGATATTCGAACTCGGGCCGCCGTGTTCGTTGCACAGAGTGCTAACCGCTACATTACCGCTCCCCCATCAGTCACGCAAACGCACACAGTGACACGTGCAGGTCCAGTCACATGCAAAGCACCAGCACACCCACATCACAAACATCACCCTGCTGTAACCTTCCTTCACGGGCAATGCACTTTTCACTCCGAAATGCCTTCCTTGAGAAAGTTCTAGAAATTAATTTAACAAAAAGTATTATCATCGAGATGTATTTTAATGTTAATTGTTGCTTAATATATTTCTAAATATCTCATGTAGCTAATTTATCAATTGTTTTATTTCTTGTCTTTTATCTGGCGAACACAACAACAAAAATCGTACTCGTCTGTGAAAAAGTGTCGGCATGTACACACCGAGCACAAAGACAAATATCCCCCGTATACCCTTATCAGACTGTTCGGGCAAGTGCTGTGATCGAGCACCTATGAAGGCCGGCAGGCCAATCAGAGGGTGGGTGGTCAGCACAACGCCTTTGTCTCCAGAGAGACGATGTCTACACATCGCACCAGGCACTCGTTTGAGGCTGAGTTGACCTAGGGGAGACAGGCTCATGGACCCGTTCAAACATTCGCCACAGTCGTTGGCCGTGAGCGGGAATTGCAACTCGGGAGTCCGCTGGGTTCGTAGCGCAGTGCGCTAACCACTGCCCCACCGCTCCAGCCCCGCAGAATTTTCCCTCTGACCCACTATTGCCTGTGTACACCTCGCACGCATACAAAGACACACAACTCTCTCTCTCTCGCTCTCTCTCTCTCCCCGCTGAACGCTCAAGCATGCAAACACGGAGTCAATATAAGTTCACGGCTTAGCGCCCGGCACCGTTGAGCAATCTCGAGCGTGGGCGTGGAATGTGCCCAAATTCACTCCCGACGACACCTGATGCTCAGGTATGATGGCTGAAACCCACCGGCGTTGCACGCATTACATACGGGGGGGGGAGGCGGGCGGGTTGCTAGCCGCCCACATGCGCGCGAACTCCGACACTGACAAAAAAATGGGATTCTTTAGCTTACAGCTACAGATATTGTGGTTTTGGGTAACCAAAGCAAAGATTGCCCATTTCATAACTTGCGTTGGCCGGCGTGAGAAAAAGGTGGCTTAGTTGGGAAGGCGCGCGGATGCGCCCCCTCTGACCCACCCGATGCATCGATGTTGCGACGTTAACACCAGGGGTCTTAGGTAGGCGACGGACAAAAAAAAATAAACACGGCCATTTAATAGTTAAATTTTAGTGGGATTTAGAATGTTTCAAAGAATGTAGTGTAAAAAAACCCCACAATTTTTCTTATGCTGATCCTTTCGCGTTACTTCTGAACAAGAATTGTGGCAGTTGAGTTCTGCCACCTACTGGCAGCGATGACGTCATGTCGCAATGGTGAGTGCAGAGCGGCACGCTTTTAAAAATGCCCATTGATGGTTTAGCACTGTGTCCCATGATTATCCAAATAGATACGCAAATACCGTCTCCTTCATATATCTGTCTCTCCACGTAAAACAAAATCAAGTTTATATTTAAACACACTCATTATCCCAACGGCCTTCTGGCAGTGTATACTTTATGCTCTTTGGTTCTTTCGGTAAAGTCACGTCGGTAAAGTATAAAAGATACTTTACCGAAAGAACCAAAGAGTATGGATTCCTGCAGTCACAAGAGCTTCAAATCAAGAGTGTATACTTTCTGCAGCATTGATTAAGAGGAAGCAAACTCTGGACCGGGTTTCAACACGCATTGTCTCATCAGCATTGCCAGGCTTAACTGGGTGACAGATTGCTGAGATACAATAGATGTTTTTTTTTACGTGATACCCTTTGTTACTGCGAGCATTGTCAGATAAATCATGGGCCGATTGTGGCTGTGTTGCGTCGGCGGGCTTTAGATCAAATGCTGAGCGAGTCCAGTCTGCTGCTCATGGAGTCCACTTGGTGTATTTTGAATACGAACAGCTGGTGATTCCTGAAAAGAGGAAAAGCATGTTTACATGTGTTTGCATTGAATGCCAATTGGTGATACACTTTACTAACTTGGACTGGAAGCAATGCGTTAGCCAGTGAAGTGTCAATCAAGAAACATTTATACGTCGTTTACATAACTAATGCACAGCCTGCTGAGATGCATGATCTCTTTTGCACAGTAAGCGTAGTTCTTCAACGGCATTATGTTTTAGATCAATTTCACATGTTGTTGAACGATGTCACCAACACACAACATATCTTTCTCTTCAATATGATGTCACAAGCTCTTCAATGTCCACTGTTCAGCATAGGGGCACACTTTGGTGATGATGTAATACACATTACTTGACGAATGCCAGTGAGGGGGTTTGGATTCGGTGCAGTGTGGGATTACTTGATCGCAGGGTATTGGTGTCTGGAAATTGAGTGGAGTAGGAGACGCGATCTCAAGATAAGTGTACGTTAGGATGATAAACAAGTCCAAATGTCAAAACCCAGGTTCAAGCTTTGGATCTGGAAATTTTAAAGGAAATAAAACCACGGTTGTGTAATCTTTTCCACAAAGTTAGACGTGTTTATCGAGTATGCTGCTGATCTCAGCCCTATCATCGAGTGGTTAGGCTTCGTACCTGATTACATCCTTCACATGAGCGTGCATACGTGAACAGAAGCGGTGATAATGTATCATAATAATAAACTCAAATATGAGTGTGTACATTAATGGCAAGATATCTCCACTACATACAGGGACTGGAACGATCATTACCTGCACTTTGTTTGGAATAGAACTGGTGACCTGGAGATGTGTGGAAAAGCAAGCAGAGATTATTGACAAAAATAGAGAAGTGACTGATGGTCAGCTGAACTATCGGAGTCAGTCGTAAACTTATCGTCTCGCTGGCTCAATTGCTGCTCCTCTCGAGCCTTCGGATGAACTGTAAACGATACAGCAGAGTAATATAGCTCGCAACAAGTACTACTGCGCACGACGCTATTTTGTTGAACGCATCTCTTTCACGGTGACTTCGCAGGTTTGCGGATGATATTTCAGCAAAAAAAAATCCGCTGCGACATGCTTGTCTTTGCTCATGGCTTCAGACAGGTGTGTTGAGTTTTGTTTTCCTCCCGCTTTATTCCCCCGCATGGTTTCAGTCGAGGTCCCCTTACACGCCCGTGCTGCGTGGACTTGGGTTTTCGCCGCATGAGCGCGTGTTTCTTGTCCGCGACACGCGAGCGGCTGTGCGCTGTATTGTGTTCCGTGCTTGCGTAGACGTCGCAAATCAATTGGCCTCCGTGGTGTGAGCTCAGCTGTAGCCTGGCTCGGCTTGCATGGGAACAGCTGACTGACAGCTGGCAGCAAGGGTCAGGTGTGATGGAGGGGGGCGGCTGAACGTGCACGTCACGCATTACCCCCAGAACGCGGCAGAGGATTCTGCATTCGCTTGTACGAGCGTTCGTAGGTGCGTACATCTAGACGCGTGCGTTTAGAGGTATGCCCAGGGCCAGATCGTGATTGATGGGAGCTCGGGTCTGTGTTCCTTTGGGAGCCCATCTTTAGAAATGCATTTTTTTCGTCGAAATGTTATTATCACCACTGCTTCTTATATATAGGTGTATGGGTTTTATTGTTGTTGTTGTCAATCCACTTCTATGTAAGGGTCTCGCCATGCGGTGCAGGCCATGTGGGTTATTTGACCATATTTCACCACGCTGCTGCGTGTGGGTTTGTGAAGGTTCGGGGCCTTGATATTGAAGCATAGTACCGTGCAACAATGGTTTTTTGTGCAACACTTGTTTAATCCATGTTTTACCAGATCTCGGTTTTAAATGCGTTCGTTAAGCTTATTCAAAGTTCAAATGAAAAATATAAAAAATTTGCGACATTACTGACAGTAAAGCACGTCGTGATACTCTCGCTTTAAATGTACAAATCTGTGACACTAAGAACGCTTCACCACCCAACACAGCCAAACGTTGCAGAGCAACCCTCAAAACCAAATTCAGCAAGTTAGTTATAAGAATTGTTGTACAACTTACTGGTGAGTTGAAACAAGAATAATTTGTGAGGTAAATTCTTGTACACGTGACAATCAATTTGTGCGGCCGTGCCGGGTAGTTTGTTAACGTCACACATTTGGTCAGATCATCACGTGGCCTAAACCGAAAATCAGTTCCGAATCATAATGTTGCCTACGAAAACCTGGAAGTTTAATCAAAACATTGCCCTATAGCATTCATCATAGTGCTACAGTATTTTGTTTAAACCATTATAATCAACATATATTAAAATGTTAGGGGCCACTCAAAATCTGAGGCCTCAGATTGCAGCCCTTAAAGCCCATGTGCTAAAGCGGCCCTGGCTGTGACCTTTGACCAAATCAACTGGAACACACCCGATCTCGTCAGATCTCTGAAGCTAAGCAGATTTAAGCCTGGATAATGCTCGGATGGGTGACTATGAAATGCATAAAACAGGCGTTGTAGTCTACTGCAGGGCTCGTGTTTTCAGCAGAGGGCATTGGAGAAAAATCCATAGTTGCTCTGTACTATGCTCCTATGTCTATGCTCTTTGACTTCACCGACCAACACTGACCAGCGTTATGAAGTATGAAGTGTGGTCAAACAACCCCCATAACCGAGCATTGCATGGGGATTCCTTCATCCAGCAGTGATTTGACAAAGGGGTGCAAATGATACCGAGATGTCTTCAAAGTGTCAATTTTAATTATGTTTAACTACTTTTTTTATTATATATCTCAATACGAATACTCGATCAGTGCAATCTAATTCAGTGTTTCATCGCTTCTCCAGAGACATACGAATCGGTCTGTATTGGCATAGCTATCATGCAGCATATGCCACCCTTGATGTGTACTTCTGTGGTAGCCCCTTTGCCCGATGACCCCCCTCCAATATATCTAGAGGTTACATATATGTGAAAATACCAAATCAAGAATCGCCCTGCCACGGAAACTTGCAGGAATTATCTGGGTCGCCTCAGCTGATGTGCTGTGAACTGTGACACCCTATAACTGAATCCACTCCGTGCCAGGGTATTGCGCTCCAACTTGTTCCGACAGCTCAAACACAAAACTGCTAGATGTACAATTACACGACACATAGCGCATCCTACACGGAACACTGAAACTGCCACCAATAATATGGGCTCCTTGTTCTGGCCTACATAGATGCATACAATCTGCAAGGGAATTTACATAATTTTCTTGCCACTGACATCAACCAAGGTCTCAACCATGTGCCTCACTGCCAACTCAAGTTCTGATCCCCATTATGGGATCGTGCTCTCACCATCTCACCCAGATCCAGAACAATGCTGGTGAACAGAGTGGAACTACACGGACATTCAGAAATGAGCACCTCATTCGAGACTCAAACATCGCACCCCCTGTCTTTGACATTCCTCAAAGACACCGGTGCAACCATCAACTCCATCAGAACGCTAACAGGCCAATGTGCCCATCTCCTTCATATATTGAAAATTAAAGACAAGCATTAATTCTAGATTAGAAGTTTTCGTGACTGCAAGGGTCCTAACTCTGTGTTTTTTTCAGTAAAGTAACGTAGGTAAAATTTTAATAAAAAAAATAAATCACGACGTTTCGGAGGCAACACAAGCTTCCGTCTTCAGGTGGCACCGTCAGTAATTTTGCTGTGACGGTGCCACCTGAAGACGGAAGCTTGTGCTGCAAAGACAAACAACATTGTGATGGTGGCCAAGCAACCCAAAATATTGCAAATTTACACAAACATTCCTGTAGCACTCTCGAGGTCAACAGACCTCGACATTCGCATTGAATTATTGAACATTTCGCCATAAGCAAGAGCAGTATCGTAGGTTTTTGACATATCTACTGGTTATTCAGTGTTTTCTTTGTATCTCGTGCGTGTGGGTTTTCTCTGGGTACTCAAGTTTCCCCATCCCACGCAGTGAAGTATTTGATGAAGGAGTTGCCAAACATCCGAAGCAGGATCCTCCTTGGGAAGAAAAAAAAGTTGCACGACTCACGGAGACTTTCCTGGACAAATAAAAGGGCATTACCATTATTTATACTTTTTTTTTCAGAGCCGTGTAATATTACAGGACCTTAACTCGCATTGCTGGAGCAATGCTGCCATCAAGAAAAAAACGCTTTTCTTTGTCGCTGATTATGTGGAGCCGTTGATGCGAAGGAAGGCACACAAAAGGGACTGTGTGTTTAATGTACATCTTAACGTGTGCAGTGTTAACAAGTGGGTAAATATCCTGGCTCTCACACCACTGGAACCCTTGACCATTAAGTGACTGCAATTTACTGTAATAAAACCTCCGACCGCAAGAGCTTTGAAGTAGATTAACCATAATTGGTGTATTTACGTTGGGAGTTTTTAGCTTGTGCCAAATCAAAGTTATGATGTTGTTCACGGCATAAAACGAGGTCCATTCGTTACCAGTGCTCTCGGATTTTTTGGATTAAAACCCACAACATCCAACAACACCGTGCCAGCGATGCACCTACGTGAATGGACTCCGTTCATTCCAAAGCCACAAAACGATTCATACATTTTTTTTCCACCGCCCCCCCCCCCATCGGGACGGCTCTACAACGGGATGCGATCGCCATTCACACTTTCATTCATAACGAACGACGGCGTGACCCGCGGCGAGCGCGCGCGCGCCGAGTGTTGCAGGAGTGCCGCTTTCCCGTGTAGCACGGAAACGGCAGCGAAACATCCTGGGCTGGAGGGGGAGCACCTCCCGGGGGTGACCCTCACTTCCCGCTCCCCCCTCTCCCTCCTCCCCCCCACTGAGCGCCCTCCCCCCCACTGAGCGCCCTCCCCCCCCCCCCCCCCACTGAGCGGTCGCGCGCGTCCGTGCGCGCGTTCGTGAATCGCGCGATTCTCGAACGCGCGCCACGGGAGGCGCGGAGATTCCTGCCCCGAGCCGGAGGTGCTCGACACCACCACGGGCTCGCTTCGCAGCGCGCACTTCAAACAAGCGGCGGGTTTTTGTTGTGTTGTTGTTGTCCGCTATTGCGTTGGTGGGAGATCACAATTCCCCCCCCCCCCGTTTATTTTTTTGATACAGCTCTCTTGATGTGTTTCCTGGCTCGAGTGAGCGGATGTTAGTTTTTTGTGGTGTGATATTCGACCTTTCGCACCGCGTGCTCGGGAGTTTTTCAGTTGCTGACGTGTTTTAGAGTTGTACCGCGCATTGTCCGACGTTTTGCCTCCAGTTCCTCGTAGGTTCATACCGAAACAACGCGCGGTACAACCCGAAAACACATCAGAAAGAGCTCTACCACCGTGAAAACCACACGTAGTTGTAATGCTCATTTGAGTCACCTATCTGCACGAGTCAGACTAGATTTATATTAAAATATAACCTTGCCTGTGGCCACGATCACACTGCTTTCATGCGTCTCGTATATGTCAGGGCTATTTTACTTTGGGAAAGAGTTCACAATCTTACGTTCAAGAACGTTGTGTTCCACAAGCTCCCCACCCCCTTCACTCTCTCAATGGCTTGTTTGTGAAACATCTTCAAAGCTTTCAGTAGTGTAAAAGCACGTGTCCGCGTGACCTCAAGGAAGTGTACCTGCCGTGTGTGCTTATGGCCTTAAAGTGGTGTTTTTAAAAGTCGGACTTGAAAGATGTTGACGTACGAGCTGCTGTCCACGTGACGTTTATTGTCATTTTTTTTAGCAACAAAGCAGCTAAACTGTCCCGGGGTCGTGTGCACGTGATAATCTAGACCGGGAAATATCTTAGAGTGTTAAACGGTTTTGAGAAAGTGACACACATCTAACATGTTTAAGAAGCAAGTGGCTACACTTTGCTGCTCTTAACTCTGGAACTCGCTATCTCTGTCTGTTGCGTTCACGTCCAGGCCCAATTCCTTTCTATACCTCACTTCCTACGTTTCTATGCCATGATACATGCTCACCAATACCGCATTGTAGACTTATTACCACCACATCGAATTTATTTTCCTTTAAAAATAACCCAACTCTCTGCTTTCTCCCATCACAGCTCCTCTTCACCAAGGAAGTGATGAAAGTTATTGAGTGTGCAGGAAGTGCAACTGCACCGCGACACACGGGCCGGAAGCGTCCAGTTACCGAGGTACGAAGAGGGGAGGAATTGGACAATGGGGGTTGGGGGGGAGGGGGCATTTAAGACCTTGCACCAGGGCCCATGCCAACCACGTTGTTCCACTGCTCATAGATAATCATAATTCATGTCCCCCCAAACCCACCCACCCTCCGATATGCAATTGTACTTAAACGCTTCATGAATGAATGTCGCATTACGTTATAAAGAGTAGAGGTGCAGCCCTGCAATTGCTTGCTCATGTCACTGGTGGTTGAAGGGCCAGTACGAGATGAAGCTAAAGACAGCACCTCTAAAGGCTTTTTGGCTGACTCTTCCATACCGGCCACATAAACTAAACTGTAGATATGTATTTTACCAGGCAAGGACCACTGAGCAATATAGCTCTTTTTCAGAAGCGATCTGGCCACAAAAAATCATGGCTCAACAAAAGGGGCTTACTTTTTACGTGCAAATGTTTTGCAGCCAAATACTCTAAAAACAGGTTTCTAAATGTGGAGGACTTGGAGAAAAATGTACGGGACCATGGGGAGAACATGCAAAATCCAAATATACATCAAGCGTCAGGGTCTGGATCGAACCCACGTCCCCCTGTAAACCAGGCAAGGTAGTTAACATCTCGCCACCGTGGTGCCCCTTAGATACCTTGTAAGAGGTGAGATTCCACACACCCTACCCCATTGCACACTTTACCCCACCACTTTCCGGAGGTGTAGCCATTAATACTGCTGAGTGGACATATGCGGGGGCGGGGTGGTGGGGAGCAGGAGGAGGTGACCGGAGGAGAGAGTTCAATAATGTTGCCCATTGTTCCAATTTGCCTGGCCGAGAGATCGAACCGGCGACCTCTGGATTGCAAATCGCAGCGTGCTGCTGACCATCGCCACCGCGGCGAGCGCCTCCTGCGTCGCGGCGCATCGCACTGCGCCGTGCCGACTCCTTTCATGGCGTGCATGGCGCATTTCCGCGAGGGTCCGCAGCATGCGTCTCGAAGGAAGGGCTACATCAGCACATCCCTCGCCCCGTAACCCCTCCACGCCACAGCTGTTTGTTTGACATTACCCACACAGACCCTTCCCATTTCCATTCCCCTAAATAGACTCAATTAGCGCTAATTACGTTTAATTCACTTCCCGCACTTTTAAACTCTTGAGCGTAAGGGGCCGGGACCTTAGAAACGAGCAATGCCCCCATCCCCTTCACCTCTCCCACCTCCCGCCCGAAGCCCACTCTCAAAAAACCCACGCTGATGTGAGTTGATGTGAGGCGTGTTTCTGTCTGCCATGGATGCCGGTTAGTGGTTATGTTATTGAAGTTGGAGAGACCGATGTTTGGAAAGGGAAGCGTTGTATTTGTAGTTTGTGTATTCAGGGCTCTCGGTTAATGGTGATAATAAATCATTTCATAGCCGAAGACCATTGCAATTCAAAATAAGTAAATAGAAAACAATAGCAGTCCATTAGGTTACAGTCAATTACCAGTGAAAGCTGTGCACCGAGGTAGCGGCGTGTGGCACAATTAGGTAAACGTTTGAGGCGGCCGGGCTGGCCCTGTGGTCAGCGTGCTAACCGTCGAGCCGGTGAGCATGGAGGCCTGGGTTCGAATCCTGGTGCCACATGGCAATTTCTGCCAGAAAATACCAAAGCGTGCCTCCTATTGTACAGTGGATGGTAAAGGGCTGACTTAATACACAGTGATAATCGCAAATCCTTAATTTTTTAATGAAAAAAGCGAATTTTAAGTGTCACCATGATCAAGAATCATTTGGAGCTTCGCTCAGTTCCGCGTCTGGCTGTGAGCCAACAACGGGAATTCTAGATTTCTATAGCGGGAAATCTATTATATAAATGGTGGTATGACCATAACTAGTTTTCCGCGTACCTCTTGCAAATACAACAATGCATAATAGCAAGCTGACATCTGTGTTTTTTGTGAACATGTTATTTATTGTATAAATGTTCTTCGTAAAAAAAAATAATTGATACCCCCTTGTCAATCCACTATTGGATGAAGGGCTACCTGTACCGTATCGGGTTGTTTGGCCATACTGCGCTTCACATTGCTGACCAGTGCAAGTTGGTGATGGTGGGGGGGTTGGAACTAGTTCAGATGTCACTTGATACCTCGTCACTGATGTTAGCCATGGCCGGAAATGTAACTCTGATCAAAGGCCCAATAGCGCACTGCACCAACCACTGCACCACAACGTCAACCGCGATTACATGGACTACACACGTATAATTTATATGCAGCAAATGTTTAATTGCAGCCTGCAGTGTATTATTGTTTTAAAGATTATAAAGCATCTCATAAAAAGAGATGAAATACATCTGAAGAGAAAAGGGGGAAAATAATTCATCACACTGTTTTTCAGCAACTAGCCAAAACAACACACAACTGCTTATTTCCGTTTGACAATAAGGCAAGACTGCCTGATATTAAAATGGGTGGCGTTTTCAAAGTCCTTCTTGTTTATTTACATTTTTCTAATGTGCAATGGTGTTTTTTTTCTTCTTCTTTTTGATCGTTGTTTGTTTATTTTTCAATTAAGCTTACCGGTTGTCTGTGTGGTCCTTTAAGGAGCATCGTAAGCGTAAAGGGATTTCAAGATGAATGTGTCCCTTATGTCTTCATAATGTTTGGAATCGGGCAAGTACTTTAACCACCACACGGTTTGAACATTTTACTATATTTGACTAATGTATTCCAGTTGACCATCTTTTGACGGGCCCTTTTATAGGACAGTAAAATGGGTTTATGGTTCAAAGGTGGTCAATGCCATCTTAGTGGGCAAACAGAACCTAAAGCTTTACTGACTCTTTTAGGTGGATCAAAGGGAAAGTGGTTACCCATGCTTTTTTACCCGCGTTGTGCCTGCGCAGCAACATCGCACGAAATCAGCCACTGTAAACTTATATTTGGTACAATTCGCATCTTTTTTCTTTTTTAGGGCACTACTCTTTCAAACCCGAGATATAAAAACCCATTGTGCACGCGACCTCTCGCTGTGCAGTAAAATCACGCCGAGGCTTATCTCTGCAGTTAGCTAGCTGTTAAGGACACCGCACACGGGGAAAGAAAAAAAGGATCAAGCCGTTTCAACGCATTCCGATCCGTTTACAGGAACACCCAGGCTCTGGCTCCCTCCGTGGGCTGCGGCCCCTATGAGCCACCGGCGTGCGGGTCCCTTATCCGCCCCCCCCACCACCACCACCCGCCCGTGCGTTGCGGGCATTGTCATGGCTAATTGAAAAGTGCCAGGACGGTAATAAATGGGTGGCGAGCGGAGCTGAGAACATAGCCGGCTGGGTGTTCACACAGCCATCGGCGGATTAAAATGCGGCCGCGGCACCCGTTACGCTGGCCTCCGGGTCCGTGAAAGCAGTGCGAGTTATTCATTCGTGGGGTCTGTTCAACCAGCGGTTGAGATTTATTGCGCCGAATTGCCACCTTTGGACTTGAACCCCGCTCCGTGGACGCTTTGAACTTCAAGCCGTGAGGCCGTGTTGCTCTTAGGGCATAGCTGGCGAAGCGTTTCAAATCCACAATCAAGCAGCTGAAAAGCTCACGTCGGCACACATGCAGGATGCATTAGAGCCACTATTCGAGAGGCACGTTAATGACCGTTCCTCGTGACTGGACACAGCCCATTTGACATCGTTCGCATTCCAGACCGTGTGGTCGACGAGAGGACAGGGGCTGATGCGTCTTGGGTCGAACGCTTTGGCTTCGTGTGCATCCTGACACTTGCTATAAAGCGATGGCACCGAGAGCCAGAATTCAAGTTGAAAAGATAGTTGGTGGTAATTCATGACTTTAACGGCAGCTTAGAAAGCATCACGATGTGTCGTGAGTGTTGATGCACGCTGTTATACACTGCCATATCATCCCTCGCTTATCTTTATTCTTGATGATATAATACTTCCATGCAAATATCTTAAATGCAAGTCTGGCTTAATTGTAATATCTTTTTCAGTCTTAGCATGTGCTAATTCCACACTCAGGAGTAGCTACATTTACGGTGAAATCATATCATGTTTTAACAAAGGAACTCTGCACTTGCCGTTTGTTGGGGTGAGGATGTTGTGGTAATTGTGGTCACCAGACCCATCAAATGAGATGATGGATTTACTCGAAAGAGACAGGTGCTCAACCATTCAGATAACTGTCCCAACTTCCTCTCTTTAGTACTAAGCAAGCAAATTATTATCATCATCACCACAATTTTAGAACAGAATAACAACGTATTAATACTGCTTATCCTCTTTTTGGAAGAAAAAAAATACACTTGTAAAAATGGTTGTGGAATGTAAAAAATAATAAATGATCATTCATAGCCCATTGTCTTGTTATTGCTGTATGGTCTCCCCATGTCATGTTAGTCAATGGGAGTCGTTTGACCATACTTCACCATGCCGGTCAAAGTGAAGGGTGGAGTTTGGGCCGGAAGGCATCCACATGTCCAGTTCATATCACTTGCCACCGATGTTAGCTTTGGCCAGGAATTGAACTCTGGTCGTCCTGTAGTTAGTGTAGTGTACTACTTCGTGCAATAAAAAACACATCTAACCAGTTTGCCCAGTAGAAATCCATTGATGACAAGAAGGGCACATCGAAATATCCAAATAGGTCTACAACCTACTTGCTGTACCATACTGGCTTCTATAGGCCTGCGTGTCGTAAAAAAACCCACAAGTTGTTTAAAACTGAGTGAAAGCCAATCTAGACAAATGTCTCCATGGGAGACATGGGAAATATTGCGAACAGCGATAAATGTTCTATTGAATTTAACTGTGACGTGACGAGTGAGAGAGTCTGCAATAGAACATTAAATTACAAAGCCTGTCTTTTTTAAGCTGTGGAGGATGTGACGCTTTGAGGACATGGAAAATTCTGCAGGGGAGCCTCAGAGATAAACTTACCACCACTAAGCCACAGTCACCCCTTTCCTTCCTAGGCATTGTGTTCAAACCCTTAACTGCGACATCTTCAACATCTGCTTGCACACAACTGTGTTGCTAATGCAACCCCCCCCCCCTCCCACCACCACAAGTCCTTGACTCACCCACCGTACCAGGATACAAGGTGAATATTAAGGTTGCAGTACTGCAGCTATTAGATTCCTGATCCATCTGCACTGCCTTCTTAGCTGGGTGAAAAACGGGCTGCATGAAGTGATATCTTTCCATGTTGGGATTCCTTTAGATTTGCTGTTGAAGACACCTTGTTGCTTAGATAAGATTCGTGTCATCTCGTGTGTGGGTTTTCTCCAGGTACACTGGTTCCCTTCCCCACACTGATTTCTCCAGAAGAAATTGACCAGGGAACTTGAGCGAGATGATCTAGAACACGACTCCAGTCTTGGTGGTGTTAGTATTTTCTTTTTCTGGATAACGGGTTACGTGAAACTTTCATTGCTGGCTGAGGACGGCCAATAAGAATGTGCACTGCCCATTACTCTGACGCAGTTGTAAGCCCCCTGGCAAACGGAGTTTAATTCCCAGCCACAGCTAATATCAATAACGAGTGATATCTGAACTGGTCCTGGGTGCTCATATCACCAACTGGCACTGACCGGCGTGGTGAAGTCTAGCCAAACAACCTCCATGACCAAAAGCATGGTGGTGAGCAATGGCTTTATAAAGGGGTGTAACTTAGATTACATAAGTCGAATGAGCTAATTCTGGTGAGGTATGGCATGAAGTATGATGAAATAACCCCCACAACCCACATGGCATGGGAAGACCACCCTCATCCAACAGTGAGCTTCAAAAGGGCTCTGAACTTGTATGTAAATTAAGTGCCTCTGGTCCTATTTTGCCATGCCAGCTCTGTCCAAAATAGTCAGTGCCCCCACCACCCCCCGTTTGGAAGGTGGAACGCCTGCATGCACTCTTTGCCGGTGGCCTCTTTTCAACAACTTCCTCTTTGCTGCGAAAAACCGTGGAAAAACAGGAAACGTGGTAACATGCGTGTGTCCCTTAGCGCAGGAGGCGCAATTTACAACTCGGAGCTCCTGCGCAGCGGCACTGCGAAGCTGTCTTTATGGGCTGCTTCCATCGCTACAGCAAAATACTGTATTCGTCATTGTCGCTACTGTAGTTTTTTTCTGTCTTCCTTCCTTCAATTGACTTAACAGCGAGGAAAAATGCAGCTGATCACAGCACGAGATCAGGTTCGTCAAATTACCGGTGTCCCCCCCTCCATACTCAAACGACGATTCAGCGGTGGTCATCTCTGATGGCCGTCCTGAAATATGGGTGAACAAATAGCATTCCGATGGAGGGGACAAGCTATATATTGGACAACCTGTTTCTCACAAAGTTGTACAAATTTTATAAACTACCGAGTTTATGATGTGCCGAGTTTAAATCCAAGTTCACGCTCAATTGGGATGTGAACTTACATAATTATTCTCGGATTGTTTGGGTGAAACAGGTTCAAAGCTCGATGGATTATTGTAGAAACGAGTTGCACGCACAGGCAAGTTAACATCTTGCCAAAGAATTCGGTCCGTATGTAATAGAAACAAAATATATTTTGAAACTGCAACATTTTAGTACAATAGTTTTTTTATATTTTGTTAATTTATCTGCTTTGCAATGCAGCACAGTGTTGTTTAATTCAAAATATGCAACTGTTATGCGTTGGTAGCCGAAGGGAAAATCACAACAGCATACACGTTTTTTCTGGGAATATAGCACCACCATGTGCAGTACTTTACAAGTGCACAAACTGCATTACCGAGCATTGCGTGGCATGAAAGTCAGTGGTTGCGATGCATTTTCACAAAAACATATGTTCAGTTGAAACATGTGCCGTGGGTAGAAAAAAAGCAGTGGTGCAAAACCCATTGTTGTCCTGTTTTATACTTCCCCACCTTGAACCGGCATTTAACCAGCGTGGTGGAGTTACGGTTGAAATTACCCCAATGAGAACCCCACACAGGCATGGGGAGGGGGGCACTCATCCAACAGTGCATTGGCAAAAGGGCTGTACACAGTACATGTACGATTACCAATTTACAAACACAGAATTTCCCCATGGCCACGTGGCCATTCAAGGATTAGGCAATTTATTATTGCCATCAGTCATTTGTGTTGAATTGTTGACACTTGACTGCATATTTTAGGTTTCAGATTTTGTACCTAAACCACGTGAAAAAGAGGCAACATGTCCATAGGAATAGAAACTAGATGTTTAAATGTTTTAATCAAATGATTTGAATTATAAATCTCAGTTACATTTCTCCTGCCCTGAGGGTTTAAAGGCAATGTAAAATTTGCTGTCAAAGCAAAATAATGCACACTTTTAGTAATGACAGTAAATGCAGTAGTTGTGTTTTATGATTTATTCACAGCTGGGCTCAAAACAATGCAGTCAGTCGTACATCTTAAAAGTGAACAATGCCTGCCATTACCTAGCGGTGGGAAAAAAATAGAAGATGTTTACAAATCCCTTGTGGCTTTTTAGTTCATCCACATAATGCACTTCACATTCTGAAAGTAACAACCCACGAACAAGTGCCGTGTGAATTTGTGGAAAAAAAATCTCAACTCGTGAATATCACAGCTCTAATTTAGTGCATGACATTGTTTTTTTGTCACAAATTTTATCCACTGTGCTTACCCTTATTAATTTTAACACACACTTCCGGACATCTTGTTCCTAAGTGTAACATATTCTCTGCGACATAAGATGCACTTTTTCCCGCTGTAATATAAAGAAAAAGTCGGGGAATCTTTAATAATCTGCTAGGTGTGTATGCGAGATTAGATTGGTAAAACTTGAATGAAACCAGGCGCAAGTTTGGGGTGCGTCTTACTTGCCAGAGCATCTCATAATTCGGAGAATACGTTAGGTGTTGCATGAAGATGCTCACTAGCTCAGAAGGCGCGGAACGACTGGTTGGGAAGGAACCCCAGTTGCAGGAAAGACAACTGAGCTTCGCTCTCAAGTGCGGCAAGCTCCTGCACACTCGGCGCCAGCAAGTCCACATGGCCCTTGTAGCCGCCGCTGCCTGCCGTGGGGAAAGAAAAAAAAAACATTCACACCATCGTGAGCGTGAGCCTTTTAAAGGCCAGTCTGAGTGATATAGCCAGGTGGCTCAGAGATCAGAGCATTTGGGCTGGCAACACTGAGTGCATGGGTTTGATTCCAGGTAGCCAAATCATGATTAAACTGGGTTCTCAATTATAGTGAGCTGATCATCTCAGCTTGTTCACCAATAAGTGCATACAAATACATTCCAACAATTTGTACTTAATTCGCTCCAAAAATGCAAAATTCAGTTTCACTGTCAGTTTCACTGTCCTGCGATGAATATAAATCTCGCATGGCAGAGAGGGTGGGAAAATGCTGTGCGGAACAATGGTAATTTTAATACAGTTCAGAGGTAGCTCTGTGATATCTATTTCCATTGGCTGTTCTCCATCATGGTGGGTAGACACACTACCCTGGGAGAGCTCTGAATGTATACTTCCTCTTATGACATGATGCCAATAGCACAATCAGGTATAATGGCTAGTAAGTGTCAGTATTTCTCTCGAGTCCCTTTAAATTGTAGCATCATGAGTTGCTATTTGTCCACGTTTAGAAACATGCGTTTAGATGAGTTGGCTGCAATAAAATTCCACGTAAGTCACTTCGTTGAGCTATCATTTGTGGCCAGGTCACTTCTGAAGAAGAACAGGTCAGTGGGCTTTACCTGGTAAAATAAAACGTTTGGTTTCAGTTGATTTATTTTTAGTGATTTGCTTACCTTTCCTATACTTTGCACTCCTATCGTTTGTTGTTGCAACGTTCTGACCCACCCCGAATGGACATCTGTAGGGTCAACGGCGGCGTGGTGTATTCCGCAAATATGGCCGACTGTGAGGGCGGGCACAAGCCGGCGTGAGTAGGTTAAACGTTGAGTTTTATAAGGGCACCACGGGGTGACCAGCCCCTCCCCACACTCCCCACCCAGCCCCTCACCACCCTCCCCTTCCCCACCCATCCCCACCCTCCCCTCCCCACCCAGCCCCACCCTCCCCACCCCACCCTCCCCACCCAGCCCCTCCCCACCCAGCCCCTCCCTCCCCACCCAGCCCCTCCCTCCCCACCCAGCCCCTCCCTCCCCACCCAGCCCCTCCCTGCACGACGAACACAATAATCCCCTGTGGGCTGGTGTAACCAGGAGGTTCCTACCAGTAAAAGAGCTTCATAGATCATCGTATTACTCCAGGATAAATAAATAAATAAATATTCGGATTAGGAAAGGTTTATGATCTCATATCATGCTCGATGCCCTGCCTTGGGGGGGCCATGTCTCCATTCCATTACCATGTTACAGCACATTGTTCTGTCAACCCCTGATGCTTCTGTAGGCTCACACAGAGGTTTTGAAATAAAATCAATAGTTTCCACTTTGGGTCGGGAAAAATTGTGTTGCTCTGTAAAAAAAAAAAAAATCCGTGCGGAAGCTTAAAGTTCCACGAACAGATAAAGTTTCCAGGGTTAATGTAATCCCTTTCCAAACATTACTTGTTGAATAATTAACATTTTTCATAAGCAAGAGGAAGGGAGGAGTGGAGGAGTTAATGTGATCGCCACGCTTTAATAACCATAAATAAGCAATCGCAGCACTTCCTCGTGTTTTCCAAACGGGAGGCAAGGGATTCTTACCAAAGCTTATTCGACACATGCATGGAAACTGAAACACTTCACCCTTATGGCACTATGTAGCTCATGCAGAGATTGATATACTGATGAGGGTGTTTTTTGTTGTTGTAAAAGCAGCACAAAGGTCAGTTGAGGGAAAGGGGATCAGCACAGAGGTGGGAGGAAGGCTAATAAGGGCTTTTGAAGATGAAGGATTATATTTTTGTTGTGCTGATTCATAGCACTCCAGGACCAAAGCACAATAATGTGGTTCCTTTTTTTTTACAAATCAGGTTGCCGTTATAGTTAGGAGACTAGCAGCACCGATCGATCATCTCAAGTTTTGAGGTGACAGATTTAGGGAGTCAATGGCTACAGTGATCAAAGCATCAAGTAGTGACAGCCATGCACGGAACTCAGGATGAAGCAGTCGAGGAGTCAAGCAATTATTAGCAGAGTGGAGTCATGAAGGCGTTCAGTGATAAGAGTTTTTGGGTGACGGCTATGAAAGGAGGCCGGGTGTGTGGCTGGAGTGGTTATAATACCTCCAGCTGCTTTCTTCTGGCCGTACACCACCTTCCCGTCAAACTCGTCCGCAGGCACTTTGATGTCTGGCTCCACCTGCTGGACGGTGATGCCCAGGTGCTCCTCCACATCTGCTAGGAGCTGTGTGTTTGGGAGTGTAGTGGTGAGAACACTATCTCACTCAAGCGGCTCAGTCTGTGAGTCTCTCTTAAAATTGAAGTATATGATGTGAAATAGACGATTTGTAAAAGTTATCATCTGAAACCATGCCTACAATCCAGGGCTTTGGAGACGAGTTAATTGCGACAACTAGCAGTGGCTTTTACCCACATTCTCTTGGCTTTAGCATAACTCTTCAAAAAAATAACCTGAAAATGTCAGTTATTGATAATATTGTGCCATATTTCAACTCTATATGCCGGAAAACCTCCACATACATTTCCTAGGCTTACGTAAAAAAAAAAATAAAGAAAATTACCCCCCCATATTTGGGGAGACAAATTCTGATATTTTTTTGCGGGTTTCTTATCATAAGTAAAGACTCAACTATATTGTTTTCCATATTGTTGTTTCCCAGTGCTTACAAAAAAAACATAATTGGAATTTACGTCACTCACAACCATACTTCTGAACTCCAAACCTGCAGGGCTACAAGGTGGTCAGTAGAGGGCAGTCGGGCAAGTATATTGCTCAGCCATTTGTACAAAAATTTTACATCCCATCTGCATAAGTGTTTCAAATTCTTCTATTTTGTATGCAAGCATTTCGTTACAATTCGACAAGTGCGAAAAAATATTGCACCTTGTTAAGCAGGGGTTGAGCCTTAATAGTACCTGGATGGGTGTCCACAATTCATGAACAAGTTATCGTAGGGCTGCGGGATGTGTCGGGCAGTAGAGGGAAGTGCAAGCAAAAAGCATTGCTCTACTGTACTTCTACGTCCACGAACCCACACGAATAAACATGAATTATGGGCAAATAATCCCCAAGGCCAGCATGGCAATGGGGGCCCCTCATCCAGCGGTGAATTGACAATACCGCATAAATTGTACCGTACACACGCTCACCTGTTGCTCGTTGTACCAGATGGTGCAGCCACCTTCATCCTTCAGCCTCGTGTTGTAGCAACCGCGCCCGCGGTTGGCGCACACGTGGTACCACACCTGTGCGGGTGACCACAGTCAAACTTGCAACTTTGCTAAATAGTTTGCTCATGACTACTCCCATTGTATTAACTGTTTGTTGACACGAAATTATTTTGTAATTTTCAAAGTAGACATATGTCTGACAGTTCTCGCCCAGTTATAAAGTTCAAAAACGTGTTTACTTACCTTTTCTTTTTCCGTTGCTACCAAGGAGATGGCCAACCCCATTCTAAAGCAAGCAAAACAAAAAGTTTAAATATTGGACATCAGAGTACATGTGTTTGAAAATGTTTAAGAACTATAAGCATCACACCGTACCTCTCAGCTCTGCCTACTCTGCCAATGCGATGGACGTAGTTCTGCTTTTCGTCGGGAAGTGTCACGTTTATCACTGAAAGTGCACAACGTTGAGCACGATTAGTCCTCGACACTAAAACGGACACACAACCCGGCGTGGTATTTTGTTCGTGAAAAGCCAAAGCGTCTTTTATATTTGTCATGGTGCTGTGGGCAAGACTGACCAAAAGGAATCCCAGTAATATCGATGCCTCTTGCTGCAACATCAGTACAAATCATGAACCGCACTTCCGCTTTCTGAAAAGGAATTCAAATAAAAAAACAGAATATTAAAGGCAGTCGATTGAAAGGTTGCGTGCAATCTGGTAAGGTGTGGGTATTCCCACCTCTTCCAAGATGTCTAGCCAGTGTGGAAGAGTAGGCCAAATACACCCTCCAGAAGGGCTCTCTAGAGCGCCCTCTCAGAAGCCTCTTTCCACCAGCAGTGGCATGAGCAAGAAATTCCCTTTAACTTTTAGTTTTAACGTTGCAGCCTCATACATTACGCAATTTAAATAATGGTTGGTTAAAACCCCTTCAACACTTATGGTATAACTGGTAATTACCTTAAACCTTTCCAGGTTGATTTTGCGTTCGTTTGGTTTTCGGTCGCTGTGCAGGCAAACGCAGGAGTACTGGTGTTGTTTTTTGTCAGGCCCTGCGAGTGGAGGCAACTTTATTGGTACAGCAAACATAAAATATGACAAGCGCACCAAAAATGCAAGTCGAAGAATTCCCCCTGCTAGAGTGATCATAGAATGGTGCTCATCTCCAATGACAGAATGGAGCCAATCCTGGAAAATTACACATTCCAAAATCAGGGGCAAAATCTATTGAATGCATTACCAATATTGACTTTTTAAAAAGTTTGTAATGATTTTGACCCTAGAGGGATCAGTTAATGCCCCCACCCCACAAAAAATTAAACTCACAACCTTTCCCATGTAATTTAAGCATTCTAACCATACCATCACCCAACAGCACATGCAAAAACTACAAGCCAGTGCTGAATCGCAACATCCTGTATTTCACACGTAAGCTCAGACTTATACAAACAAGAAAGATCATGCATATGCATGGCTTATGTAATATTTTCCAAAGTCTTTTTCGATGTTTGACATTGTGAGATGTCACATGCAAAGTCGTTTTTGTTGCCAAATTTTTGGCCAGCCCTAATATCAATTTGACTGGCTTTCTGTAGGCCAAGTCGCAAACAGCAACAATTATCATAAAGAAGATGTAAGATTATCTTTTCAAGAGTCATCATACGCTACTGTTACAGACAGGCAGAGCTAATGCATGCATGCTTTCAACATTAGTCAGAAAGTGTTCACAAAAACAGACTTAACGGAAGCACGTGTGGCACATACCTCCTCCAGATTTAATCATGTACTGCTCCAGGTTGTCGCAGTCGAGTTTGGTACGGCAAAAGATGATCGCCTGGTCCATCTTATGCTCACGAATGGCACACAAGACGTACTCGCCTTTCAGTAACTTGACGGCCTCTGACCACATCTCTAAAGCGGACATGCGATCGAGCCAGTTGTCACATTTTCAAGTATTTCAGCGTGTGCTAACATTGGTCACAGGCATGCTGTCAGATTAAATTTGTCTTGAGGTGTATTTTTTTCAGCATTTTAAAAGTATCAAAGTAAAAAAAAAAACTTACCAGAGCTGTTGGCTCCAGGTCTTGTATTATCCTTCTGATGCACACCATCTGTCTGAAATGTGGAACAAGTGTATTGCAGTGTTACGTTTTGTCAGTGCCAACTAATATGTCGAACATTTCATCAAAAAACTTTTGGTACAGCAAAAATGATGCGTGGGATTCATTCAACTTTACTGAGCACAACAAGATTTAGTTTGTGTTTGGGAAAATCGGCACATGTAGTTACATAATTTGTATACACAGGTCACTTGGATTTGCTTGTGACAAAGGCATATATTGGCATATGGCAAATTATGCAAATTATCTTAAACAAAAACTTTTTTTATCACTGGCTCAAGACTGCAAACTGACATAAGGACTGCTCCACTCTTTAACTTAGGGAAAAAGGCACATTTATGTAATTCACCACAGAAAGTACAAGTGATCGCAATAGAATTGTTCACTGTGTGCCAAATAGCTGAGTGGCGATGGTGCCTTGGTCTGCGGTTCCCATGCGCATCACGGTTGCCTGTGAATCAATGACGTAACCAACCAGCGTGCAGGTGTGCAACTGCACCGGGGACCTTGGGTCAAAGGGGCCTAGGGGACAGGGAGCAAAGTGTCGGGGGGGGAAAGAAATTGGATAAGGGGGCACCCATTTAATTCCTTGCAAAAGGGCCCATGCCAACTGCACTACTCTTCTTCTGCTGCTGCTGCTGCTACTGCTGCAGTTGATACCATAATGCGGTTGCTGGTCAGGCGCTCCCAGGAGCGGTCGGCCTTGGGATTGACAGGCACCACCACATGGTGCACAGACTCGGGCACGCAGTCCTCCCCCTTCAGGTCCACCCAGATTGGGAAGTGCATGATCTTCTCGGACAGTTTCTTCACATCGAAGGAATGCAGGGTGGCCGAGCACACGATCACCTGCAGCCAGCGGGGGCAGACACACATGATGAGGTGAAAGGATTGGGATCATGAGTGGGAAACCTACAGGCCAGGACTCTCTTCAGTAGGGCCAATAGCTACAAAGGCCAGACATTGAAACGGCCCCCAAATTACACCGCTGCAAGCATCGGAACTGCACTAATTGGTTACTAATAGGCAAATCATATTTACTAGACAACACTTTCTCATTTTAGAGCCACGTTCAGAAACTTCTGGCACCACAAAGGCCTCTTGCAGTGACAAGTAACAGAGTTGTGTGTGTTAATGTGACACACTTTGGTTATTTAGAAGCCCTATTCGACCCTCAGAGAGGAAAAGGTTTCCTACTCATTATATAGATGCTGCATAACATGGGAAGGTTTTGTTTGTTGTGTGGCATACAGCAACCACTTGGCCCAATGCACGTGTTAGCAGGAAAATAGCACTTGCTGGCATACATTTGTGCAAATTTTGCTAATTTTCAACCCAGCAACCACATGCATGATGTCCAATATCTGTCACAAAAGCTAGATTAAATTTTATTTAAGCAGGAAGGGCTCGATGAGCTATTAGGCTCCGTTTCAACGGTGTCCTGCTACGGTGCATATGGTATACAGTATAGATCTTAATTACAATTGTAATAAGAGAGCGCCATCTCCTGCATTATTGTGGGGGTTACAGTTACAGACTGATACAGTCCACGGATTATCCATAGTAGGGTTTCTATCTGGGGGAAAGGTGATCGATTCTAGATTTGAAGCTTTCATGACTGCAAGGATTCATACTTAGTTTTTTTCGGTAAAGTCACGTAGGTAGAAAAATTAAAATAAATAATAAGGCAGAGCTACGTGACTTTACCGAAAGGTGATTGGGCAGCTCTAGCAGGGAAGCCTCTGGAACGTTCTCGAAGGTTCCAGGAGGGGCGTGGCCAGAGGCGGGGCTTAGCCTCCGGGGAGTGAATATAAGCTGGGGGTACAGCAACGTTAGGGGTTGGTGTTTGGAGATCGAAGAGGAGCTCCCCATCGCTGCGGCCCACCATCTCCACCTGCCACGGGGCGGCTTGACCTCCAGCCGCTCCCTAGCGCGCCGCCAGCCAGCGGTGCGTTAGCGAGCGGGGTGAGCGCCACGTGGCGCAGGGCAGCGCAGGCACGAGAGCGGGTCGACATCCGCGGAGAGAGAGAAGTGGCTGTACCGAAGATTTAATAAATACCTTGAAGTTACGTACCGTGTCGGAGCCACTTATTACACAATCGTAGGCATAGCATTTAACAAAACCACACAATCACACTACATTATCTTATCATGGGTGCAGCTGACTGTCAGTTAAAATGAATTTTTGTGTCCAGTGTTATTTAGTCCAGCGTCCATCAAACCTGCAGTCGCTTGCCATCTGATGTGACCTGAGGGATCTGTCTGTGGAGACGTGTGATGAAGTCAAGGTTTCCTTGACTTATCAACCCATCCTGCAAAAGCCAAAGCCAACATTATGAATGTATTATTAGTCTGTGAGCACAATGGTGAATAAACAAGTATTCTATTATTCCATTGCTTTGCACGTAGGCTCCAGTGTTGCTTTCATGTTAAAAGAGTGCTGTTTGCTGCATTCATTAGCTTTGTCTTCAACTAATTACACTACATATATAATTAATGATAAATAATCCACAAAGCTGCCGCACTCACCGCTTCATCCAACACAAAGAAGCGCACTTGGGACACTGACAGCTTGCCAGTTGAAACGAGATCGTCAATTCTGCCAGGTGTTCCAATAACAATGTCAACCTGAAGGCACATACCAAACATGCACAGCATAATAATACATTCCTCGTGTGTACCGTTGGTGTTACTTATTTATTTGAAGCTTACACTTTTTCTTTGGATCCACATTCAACAGGTGATACGTAGCATAAAAAAACTCGGATGCCTTTCAAGAAAAGGCATTTACTACACTCGGTGTCAAGTTACCATTTGAACTTATTGTTTTTTTTAATTCATGGAAATAAAAAAAATAGGTGCAAAAAAGACGTACCCCATCGATTATGCCCTGCAGTTGATCTTTTGCTGCCACACCACCGATAATGAGCAATTCTCTGAATAAGAAAAGAAGCATTGCTGTAATTATGACATTTAGGTCCTACATTGGTATTCATAGAGAGACAAAGATATTTCCACACTAAAACAAGCATGGGGCAGTAATCATCTCTACTGGCAACCAAGCTTCCCATGTCCAAAACTCCATGAAAAAATCGAGAGTATCCAAAAAAAGGATTAAAACACACACTTTCGATTGTGAGGCAGGTGCTGACCAGTGCCACTTAGTAAAACGTTGTTGAGCAGCACATTAGACGAATCGCAAAAGTTTTCTTTTGTCCAATCCACTGCTGGATGAAGGCCGTGTCAGTCATGGGGTTTGTTTTGACCATGCATCCAAGGTGATCAATGTGGGTTGGTGAAATGGTCGGGTAGGTGGTGGTGGGGAAGGTGCTGTACCAGTTTTGATATCACTGACTGCTAACGTAAGCCATGATAGCCTCGTTCATAGCAGTGTACAAACTACTGTGCCACGCTCCCCATATACTAAACATGGGTTGGCTGAAAAGTGTTGAGTAAGACCTGGGAAGGAGTGGACTAAAGGGGCTTTTGCGCAGTTGTATACCTCAGTTTTGGGTTGTCCACATGCTTCCTGAACTGGCAGACGTTGTTGTAGGTCTGCTCTGCTAGCTCCCGCGATGGCTCAATGATAAGAGCCTTGGGAGCGTTGGGCTGGTTCTTGGGCTGTGCCATGGCCGTGCTGCCTGTGCCGGTGTAGAACAAAAAAAAAAGAGCATGCCAAGTGTTGCCGTTCACGGAGCGGACGATATGGTTTCGCTTGCAGTAAGCAGTACACATGTGTCACAGAACAGTTCTGGAAGATCAAGCAACAGACAATGCTTACCCATTTAATGCCGATTTTTTTTTTATTACAGAGTTTTTAGCAACCCTTATCAATTTACCCAGTTTTTTTCTAGACTAAGACCCGAACAGCAACTCAAATTTATACAAATATTTAACTTAAATTGGATTATTTGTATGAGTTATTGTGACCCCATGGTACAGAAAAAAATAGCACAGTGCTAATGCAATAGCACTTTCAACTTTAGTCAGAGAGCATTCGTCGGGACCTAAGGAGTCGGCATAATCTGTACCCCTGAGTGCTCGTGGCTGGCCTTGCTGCTGCTGCTACTGCATTTTGTATGTCAAATAACCTGTGTCATTGTTTCTCCAGGACCACTTATTTCAATGAAAACACATCCACTTGATGCAGTACTCACCTCTGTATTCGGATGTAGCTGTGCAGTTCTGAGGTGCTTTGGCCAGAGCGATGTAGCCATCCTTGGGTGGGAACTTGAAGTCTTCCTCGCCCATGTTAAACTGCAGTTCTCCATTCTACAGCGCATTCATTTTAAATAGAGTATTAAGCAATGATTTGTATTGGTAGGTGTGTATGCTTGTTTGGTAATTATAACATCAAACATATAAGTGTATTTCCCAGGGAAGATTTTATGATGGTAAATGTACAGCCCTTCTTGCCAATCCACTGCTGGATATGGGCCTCTCCACACCATGTGGGTCACGGCGATGTATTTGACTAAGTCACCGTGCGGGTTGGTGAAGGCTGAGAACCGAGTAGAGGTCAACGATGGATGTTCCTGTACTGCCCTCTGCTGACAATGTGAAGAAATACTGTGACATGTATATATGCCGAACTTCTTTAACATCATACGTAGCCAACCGTGCTAATCAGGTGGGAATAATACACTCTTAAAATCATTAACAAGCCAATACTCAAATATTATTTTGCAACATAACTTGAATTATTTCGATAAATATGAAGAAAGTAAACCACTTAATGTTGTTACCTTCAGAACACAGGAAGCAAACATAGCTTGGCCCTTCAGAGGTGGAGGGATTTCAAATGCCAAACCCAAATCTTTGCCTAAAAGACAAATAATCAACAGAGGGTTAAACACGTATATTGCCATGTGACATTGCCATGTGCATTTACAGATGAAACAATTGCATGTTATAGAATGATGACATGCCAGTTATTTTTAAATATTAAATCAACCTAAATTGTATTGTATGTTTCCATGCTGTCACTATACAACTTACCATTTTTGGCAAATTTGATGGTTCCAGCATCCATGTCAATGTAGGATCCCACAACGTCATGCATTGTGAATGACTAAAATAAATAAACAAACGAGGATTTTCACACATTTCGGTTTTACCAAAACTGAATTATGAATCGTTTAGTAGAAATGTAACGATGCATTCACATCGAGTCTTGCGCTCACGATTATGCGTTGAATCACACGTGCAAGAATCACACGTTATATGTAAAAGATTCACGTGGCCATTGCAGTTAACAGATGCCACAAGTTTCATCACAATGTAAAAAAGACTAACTGAATGACAGTGAATAGTGACAATTTATTTTATTGCCAGGAAGGTGAATCACTATACCGCTCTCATTTAGCTTTTCTGTATTTTCATTAAACCCTTTTTAAACAGAGTGATATGACTGTCTTGCATTCTGCATATAGCAATTGTCTGATCGTATTAATCCCGCATAATGAATGTATTCGTTTTTGCACAGCAACATAACCACCATTATGGGTATCAAGTAGCCTAATAAGTATGCAAGGCCATGGCATTTTCTCAATTGGGAACACATGAAATGCACAAACCACAGAAAGAGAACATATGCACACCTGTATTTATGTATTTTGTTTATTATGACAGCACGTTTTATTTATACAAATTGTTTGATGAAATAATAAGCATGCCATTAGCTGCAAAATATATTTTGGACTAATTGACACGGTGCAATAAATAAATGCAGCTTATGGAATCATAGCACAGGATTTATATTTTCTGTGAGCATTCATACAAACAAGAGTCATCATTGTTGATTATAGAATAAGATTGTTCATGTGTGAACATATTGGCCCTTTAAAGCATACTTTTATCTTTACTAGTAATTTATAAAAAGTTTAAATAACATTTTACTTACCTCTCCATAAGTGTCGAACTGCTTGTTGTTGGATTTCTTCCCCGTTCCACCAAACCCAAAACCAAACTTGTCAGTGCCTTCACAGAACGCAAGCAACACGGTAACAATGTGCTGGGTGTCTTGAGCATGGTAATTATAATTTGAAGGAAAAAAAATCACAGCTAAATACAAATCCTGATTTAATTTTACGAAACAAATTTTACATGAAGTAATCATGTAATGTAACAGTTAAAAAAAAAGAAATATCTAGTTATCTAAAACACCACTTAAAAGACAGTTTAGTCTTAATAGGTAAAAATACAAAGAATTTAGGGACAAAATTGGGGGACACATTTAACAAACCAAAATGGCACTGTGTCTCCACTACAACATAGGGAATTAAAGATTGTACAACAAAAATATTTTACCGACAGGCATCTCACTTACCCAAGTCAAGAGCAGCTTTTATTGTGGACCAACCCACACGGCACAAACCTTCATCGTTGCACGTTATTTCATAATAGTATTTTCCTAGAAGAGAACATTGGGAACATTGCAGTGAGATCTTGAAATGAGCACATACAAATTCTGCACATTTCTCTATGAAGTATGTAAAAAAATATTTTTACACAATTCAAGCTAAATTTATGCTGTCAATAATTTTTCATGTAGTAAATGCTGCAAGTTGCCCCGGATGAAAATGAATAGCCGCCGTGTGACTATGGTGATGAATCGCAGACCATGGACCACATTGTCCAGCACTGCACATTTTGATAATTCACTGTCACCATTTTGGACCATTACAGACAGCGCCAACTGGCTCGATGACCTTGACATGAAGATATAAACGTTGTTGATCAACTCCCCACCATACGAAAGAAGATGTGTTCAGGGTAAACAATGTCATTATAAGGATTGTATGTATGTACTCGTCTTGCAATGCATGAAAAGTAATAGATGGCTTTGCTCACCTTTGGTGACACCTTTAGTGGAGCGACAGCCATGCCAGTCCTTGAACTCTCGGCTTTGGCAGCAGAGTCCATCAGGCCCAATTGCTGTAAGTACACATATAATGACGTGCAATCTTCGTATCACATGAAGGCCATTAAAAGCATAAACATTCATCAACAATTACATCAATTACAAATGTGCACAACACATCAAAATGTTGCAATAATAACAGGTACTCACCGAACGCAGTGCCCCTATCATATGGGTTCATCTGCCACTTGTTCAACACTAAAGAGGCAAGGAAAGGGCATTAATGAAGCAATATTTTTTTTCATTACACATGTATTTTAAAATAATTACAGTTTGTGTTTTTCCCTATTAAACATTATTTCAGGTTACTTTAGGATTGGAAATATCAGTCTTAAAATTCCAAATAAATACAGGGTGTCATTAAAATCATGTTGCCTATTACACCATGTCCCACATATGACGGATTACTGGGAGAAACTCCGAAAATATAAGCTAAAAATGTAAATCGCACTGCAGAAGCTCAAGAACTGAACAGAATGAAAAGCAAAAGTTAGCTATGTATCTTAGCTATGTTTCCATGCTGCGAAGTAACGTCACATGCCCGGCAGTTCCAGTTTTTTAACCACTGTAGCATTAATGAAACATTGTCCATTTCAGACATGGCTTGTGACTTTTAGTTGTTTCAGTGGTGTTATTTTTACCTTTCTTTTATGTAGGCACATAATATATATTTTTACGTATAATATCGATATGAATATTATCAGCTGTAAATGGGATATAAATTTGGTCTCGATGGAATGTATGCATGTTGAACTTCTTTCCCACTGTACATAGCCAACCGTGCTAATCGGAGGTGCGAATGGGCTTGTTTATAAAACATATATTTATCAGTGGATCACACCCCTGAATTAGCCCAGTATTTGGAGGACACACTGATTGATACCATCCGATATAGGCAATGTCTTGCTGATCAGAAGCTTACCTGCTGGTTTGGAACTCACTGAAACTTTTCCTCCTTTTCCCTCCTGCTGGTCCTTCAGAGTCTCGTACACAATCTGGATGACGGGGATGCTGAATGCCTGAATGATTAGGAAACAGCATCACAATGCAGGCAAAGCATAACTTGCCAACACTACCGATTTAGGCAGTAGGCTGACGATTTTTTGTTACCATATACCAATTTCCAAAGCTAATCATGCCACTTGATGAAAACAAACATTTATCAATTTTTGCTTTGAAAATCGGTGTGCGGTAAAAGGTTTTACAAATTAGCAGCTTACAGTATAAATCTTTCGGTTTGCAAGTGGCAATAGACACGACATTTGGAGGGAAAATGTTAAATAGTTTGCGATTTTAGTAAAGGTGTAGCAAGTACATATAAAATGCACATGCAAAAATCATTCAGGTGTTTACTTACTCCAGTTTTACCACTGCCAGTTTCTGCAGCCTAAAAAATATAAAATACAAACTCATTTATAAAGTGAAACGGCCACTTACAACAGTCAAGAGAAAACCACCGTCTTACAGTGCAAACTAATGTGTTTGACATTGTGTACATTATTTTGCAGTGTAATTCATAGTCAATTGAAATTATCTCATACCATGAGGACATCACCACCTCCAAGAATGAGTGGAATAGATTCCGCCTGAATGTCTGTTGGAAGTCTGAGGGGTGGAGTGGAGATGCACATTGCAGGATTTCAATACATTTGCTGACATCTTGTGCAAAATATTCAGGTCTCAATATCATATTGTTAGTTACATCCTAATTTTAGGAAACAAAGACTACCATTTTTTAAATATTACAAAATGCCATATCATAGACTGTACAGACATCTAGAGCAATGCACTACAAACCCAGTAACTTGATTTCGAATTCCAGCCACGGTTTATATCAGTGGCGAGTATGTAATATCTCAAATGGTTCTGAGCCACTCCCTCACTTATTCTCACCGACCAGTGTGGCAAAATATGGTCAAACAACCACCATGACCGATAATGTATGGGGAGGCCTTCAACCAGCAGTGCATTAACAAAGGGCTGTACAGTAAACGATATTAATATTTAAACTTGTGGAAAATTGTGTTAGGGTGCATACGCATATATTAAGTTTAAACAAATAAACTGTATGTATATATTAATGAATGCATACATTTAGTGATTTAAATTATCTTTAACGAGCATAAACCTATTTAAACGTGCAAATATCAATGAATGAATAAATATCTTAATTCCATCTTGATTTGAAGCTTTCGTGACTGCAGGAATCCATACTCTTTGGTTCATTCGGTATAGTCAAGTAGGTAGAAACATATCTTCATTCCAATACATTGTGAAGGACAGCACTCGCGTGTAAAGGCACACTGTGGGAGATCAACTTTCACGCTTTCACTATCTACACCGCGTCCATGCCTCACGACTTCTTGTCAGGTAGTAGCATTCTACAGCCGCGAATATTTAAAACATAACGCTGATAATTTTAAACAGCAAAAAAGCAGCGATTACTGCACTTTAAGTACACACATATACAGTTTATACTCTATCGCTTGTTGTTGTTTTGGTAAGTGCTTTGTATTCAACTAAAGTATATGCTAAAACAGAGCGACGATATGAAGGATGCTGTTGTAGGATGTGTGCAGAATGTGGACTCACAGCCAGCCCATCTCCTCCACAGCCTGAGCAATCTCGGGCATCACACCCATCTCTGTGGAAACAGAGGTGAATATTTAGACATTGATCAAATGTATTTCGTGTGCATACTGATAGGCTCTTGTTGCAAATAGCAAATTATATTAACGGTAAAAAGTGGGCTTGTGCAAGACACATTGGTAGAATTAGATGATGGTCAATATTAAGGATGGAATGTCTACAAGAACGTTTACCAATGAAATAAAATGATGAAATCAGCTCGTGTGTTGTAGGTGCTGGGTGGTTTATTGTGTCAGAAGATCATGCGATGACGATCACTTGGAAAAGACCATCATCCAGAAATATACTGAGTATGGCTGATATCATTACAATGACTGACATGGCGATTAAACACCAGTAATCTCCATAACAGTACCTTTCAAATAAGGAGATATGACTTAACGTTCCAAAACCGCCCACAAAAGTGCTTTATTTATTTTCATTGCCACATTAATATATCTGGGGCGTGGATTTCATCCGAGACGTTTTAGTGGTCAAATAATTATTATTTATCGCCTCCTTTTGGAAAGTGTGTAACGCTTTCGCAAATGTACGTCTATAGGGGCCATCCATTTAGTAGGTACGCAAAAATCTGTCAAAACTTGACCCCCTCCCCCCCTCCCTGTACGCACGCGGACTTTTTACACCCCCCACCCCCCACCTGAATCCTATAGAACGGCCGATATTTAATCCACGCAAAAGGCCAATGTAGACAAATTATTATCGAGGTTTCACCCCCCCCCCCCGTTTCCTATGGGTACGTACATTGTAGTAGACCCCCCATACGCAAGAGTACGAATTTGGGTTAACCCCCCTTCATGCGTACGTACTAAATGGATGACCCCTTATGCGAGGGATGTCATACTATAGGCAGGTTATAAAAGCTACCATCACAATTTAGGAGTCCAAGTCGTTATTTCAATACTCATCAATTCCAACTCAACTGAAAATATCCAGCGACCACTCTGGTGTGAGGTTAATGTGGGTTATCATCATCAGCAAAGTCTCGTCGGATCATGGAAGCCAAGCAGGCTGGAGCCTGGTTAGCACGGTACTTGCATGGGAATGCCATGTGTTGTAGGCTGGGGCTGCTTAGGTTGCCAGGAGACGGTGGTACACGAATAGATTACTGTAGCCATCTGTGCAGTTGTATTACCCAGTCGTATACACGCGTTTTCTTACACAAGCAATAAACTAATCAATGGAAGTGACAAACATCGCAATGCAGCACCCTCCTGGAAGCAAACCTTACGGTAAGACTGAGCGAGCCTTTACTGGATAAGAGGCACTAACTATTACGTTATTCATGTAACAACAATGTGTGAATAACTAAACGACGATGTCCACTCATCGTTTGGCCCACTGAGACAATGTATTTTAATTCGAACCTAGCAAAGAAAACCATTAAAAACTTTAATTTGGCATTTCAGCTTTAGTAAGGAACCATCTGACCCAGTTTCACGTTTATTTGACGGTCATTTGTCACATCAATTGTAACTGTGTGCGAATTTCTGTACAACTGTGTGCGTAGGACAGCATTTCCACGTGTTATTGTACGGCACAATAGCACGGAAGACAACCCCATAGCCGTACTCTGTACTACGCTGCCCGCCTTCAACGATTCATTTAGCAGTGGATTGACGAAGGGGTGCAATTGTACAATCCACCGTATCGAGACACACGCACATTGACAGATCCATTCGCTTTGGCCTAACCCAGTTAAGGCGCATAACGCAAAAATATAGCGACGCCACAGAACACAGTCACACAATTCGTCGCACGATTGCTGTTCGTAGGCAATCCCAACGGAGTAGGTTCTCTCTACAAACGCCGTCAGTGTTGTTGCTGTAGTCGTATCGCAAGAAACAATTCCTTCCTTGCCAGCCAACTCACCCGAGAAAGCCGTCATGATTGCTGCATGCGGTGGCGTCTAAAATTAAAAAAATCGCGATTTGTAAACCGCGACCCGGGGGGGCTTCCGTAGCGTTTTAGATTTTTTTATTATATAGGAGACTGCCCTGATCTCTTGAGTTTTCTCCTCGTTAACGAAGTCAATATGAATCTAAATGCCGTAAAAAAGGCAAACTGTTCGTGAAGTATTAATGTAAAGTCGTGTAATTGCTTGCCACGTCAATACTGGCGGAAGGGGCCTCCATGAGAGGGAGCTGCACAGAGCACATCAAGCGGTATTAGTCATCCAGGGTCGATAAATTAGCGACAGAATTTGTGGCAAGCCGGTAGTGAGGTTGCGTGCTTAGTTTTGTTGTTGTAGTATCACGAATAACGATTCCTTGATAACAACGAACTCACCCGAGAAAGCCGTCATGACTGCTGCACGCGGTGGCGTCTACAAAAAAAATAAATCGCGATGTAGATTTCCTAGAGCGGATACGCAGAGGCCGCCGCTGTGATTGGTCGAAGACCGGCGCAGGGTTGGCGCGCATTCGCGTTGGGAAATCTAAACGCGGGGCGTGGCGGTCGTGTGAATGGTTCTGTGACGTCATCGCACTACAACTCAACCACCGACGCGCCGTGTCGCCACTCGGTGACGTCACCTACGGCACCTGTGACAGCAGGCCCAGGTGCACTTTTTGAGGCCACGTTAAGTTGTCGAAGTTATCGCTGCTGAATGGAGGTCTCGGGATCTAGAACCCAGCAGGTGCAATGAGTTGTAGCTGACTGAGATGACCAGTATATGCCAACTCACCCACCCGCCCCCTCCGCCACTTCCACGTGTATTGCCTCACTCAAAGATGCCCGCCGATTGTTTAAGCACAATGACGTCACGTCCAGTTGTACATTCGCTTTAACGCGTGCGACGGAGGTGTTTAAGCACAATGACGTCACGCCCAGTTGCACGATCGCTTTAGCGCGTGTGACGGAGTTGTTAAATCACGATGACGTCACGCCCAGTTGCACTATCGCTTTAGCGCGTGTGACGGAGTTGTTAAATCACGATGACGTCACGCCCAGTTGCACTATCGCTTTAGCGCGTGTGACGGAGTTGTTAAATCACGATGACGTCACGCCCAGTTGCACTATCGCTTTAGCACGTGTGACGGAATTGTTAAAGCACGATGACGTCACGCCCAGTTGCACGATCGCTTTAGCGCGTGTGACGGAGTTGTTAAATCACGATGACGTCACGCCCAGTTGCACGATCGCTTTAGCGCGTGTGACGGAGTTGTTAAAGCACGATGACGTCACGCCCAGTTGCACGATCGCTTTAGCGCGTGTGACGGAGTTGTTAAAGCACGATGACGTCACGCCCAGTTGCACGATCGCTTTAGCGCGTGTGACGGAGTTGTTAAATCACGATGACGTCACGCCCAGTTGCACTATCGCTTTAGCGCGTGTGACGGAGTTGTTAAATCACGATGACGTCACGCCCAGTTGCGCGATCGCTTTAGCGCGTGTGACGGAGTTGTTAAATCACGATGACGTCACGCCCAGTTGCACTATCGCTTTAGCGCGTGTGACGGAGTTGTTAAATCACGATGACGTCACGCCCAGTTGCACTATCGCTTTAGCGCGTGTGACGGAGTTGTTAAATCACGATGACGTCACGCCCAGTTGCACTATCGCTTTAGCGCGTGTGACGGAGTTGTTAAATCACGATGACGTCACGCCCAGTTGCGCGATCGCTTTAGCGCGTGTGACGGAGTTGTTAAATCACGATGACGTCACGCCCAGTTGCACTATCGCTTTAGCGCGTGTGACGGAGTTGTTAAAGCACGATGACGTCACGCCCAGTTGCACTATCGCTTTAGCGCGTGTGACGGAGTTGTTAAATCACGATGACGTCACGCCCAGTTGCACGATCGCTTTAGCGCGTGTGACGGAGTTGTTAAATCACAATGACGTCACGCCCAGTTGAGCGATCGCTTTAACACACGCGCGACGACGACGGGAGCTCGGTGGTGCCGCGCCAAGCGCGCAGAGTTTTGCGTTTTGCCGTCGAGACGCTCTGGATCGTACTGCGGCGACTGCCGTCGTTCGTTTCGCGTTCGACCGCTTCGCTCGGCGGGCGGCAACCCGCCTCGTCGATACCGCCTCGTGCGGCAGGAGCAGCAGCAGCTGCGTTACAACGAGCGGCGGCGGCGACGACGACGACGATGAGTGATCGTGAGCCCATGCACGTCGACGGCGACACCCTGGAAGGGGTGAGATGTTCGCAATGCTGACATCGCAACAATTCATCGTGCTCCATTGCAACCTCGTTTGCCAGTAGTAAAATAGGATTAAAAAAATTCATAATCAACGTTTTTGGGTTTAGATCGCGTTATTTATAAATGTGTCGTAACCCTCCACCACCCGACACGGCCAATCAATAAAAAAGTGTCACGTTGACAAAAGACAAATAGTTCACTGCTTTAGCCCACCCGTGTGTTGAAGAGTGAAACCACAACATTTACAATTTGAGTACGACGTTTCGCTGGTAATTGCATCCAGCATCATCGGGCAATTCTCCAGAATGGTGTTGATTATGAATAATATTGGTCGCGAAAGCCTACGTGTTAAATTGTTTTTTTACCCTTTTATCTGGCAACAAAACTGACACTTTTTTTTACAAGGAGTCATGTTTGCATTGACCACGATACCTGCAGTCGGAATGCAAACGAAAAACACAACTCTAGCGGACATTGACGACTTCCTACAAAGATGCCCTCCGATGGATTTTTCAATGCGTTTTTTTATTTCTCATCTAACGCGGTTTATTGTGTTGCTTTCGCTGTGATTTGTATTCGTTTCGTTGTTGCGTTGTCATCGCCTTGGTAATCGTGGTGATCAAAGTCACTGGGCAAAGGAGGCTGTCCTGATCTCTTGAGTTTTTGACCTGGTTTAAGAAGTCATTGTGAATGTAAATGCCGTAAAAGAAGGCAAAACTGTCCCTGAAGTGTTCGTGTAATGTAAAGGTGAAGTTCTGTAATTGCATGCCACGTCATTGCTGGCGGAAGGGCCTCCACCAGAGGGAGCTCCAGAGAGCACCTCGGGCGGTTTTTAAATCCTTTATATTAAGTTCGCTTGCTTGCTTAGGACCGTGCAAATATTTCGGTCGTTTTTAACCCACTTCCCGTGATCCAATCGAGCTGACATTTTCCACAGACTCGTTGTGCGTGACAATGTTCGTGAAATTTTTTTTCCAAAATTTTACTCTTTTTAGGACAAAAATATATTTAATTACCAATTGCTTAATCGTGCAATGCAATCATCTGACCCATAGGTGGCAGCCATCTCAAGCCAGAGGACGAGAGGACTCTAGCCGCCACGCATATCAAGGATTTATAGTGAAAAACTTTGTTTTTACTGGTTATACTTGTTGTCCTCTCGGGGTCGAAAAATTAGCGACCGAATTTGTGGCAAGCCGATGGTGAGGTTGTTGAAAACAAATGTACACGTTTAAATGTTCAAACACCAAATAGAAACCTATTGCAAAGCATCAAGGCTGCATTAACCACACGTACTTGTGGCAAAACATGCAAACAATGGCAAAGTGGTCCCATAGATGTACCTGCTCGACCCGCGATATTAATCATTTGAGACTTGCATTTCCTCTGTAGTATTCGCCTTTTGGTGTTCTCTGGTCTGACACTGGTGAGACAAGGCCATAAAAACAAGGCTGTCTCTGCTGTAGGCCAATCGGTTTCAAAGACAATGCCATATATTATCAGAGCATGTTTGTTTGGATGCTCTGCCGCACGTTATTGCAGATTTTACGCCTTGCAAATGGGTATCTATTTGGTGTTAGCACATTGATACTGCAAAAAGGTCCCACAGTGAGGGTTTTCTGTCAAAAAGATGGTTTCCAACACAGGAATTGTGGAGCTTCCACCTGCCAGCGTAAGGATCTCATTGATGTCCGTGGAGATATCCCTACACATTATTCCTCCTGCTGCCTGTTAAGTGTCATTCCAGGAATCGCATACTGGTTGTGATTAAGTAAGTAGGCTTGGACAGGGTACGTCTCCAGAAAGTAAAGGATCGAGAATAGCGACGGATTGGCAGCCAACGGATAGTTAACGCTGTAAGAGGGCTACATCCCCGTCTCGACTCGCTTGCCTCTCTCCGTGCCCTCCACTGGCTACCCGATTGCCAGCAGGGTGATATACAAGATCGCCTGCCTATGCCACCATGCCTTAACATCTGCCTGCCTCCCGTACCTCTCTTCATTATTTACGACTTGCAGCACAGCACACGGCAGATGCCTTAGCAGTGCGACTCACGACCTCCTCTTGATACCAAGATCCAGGACGGTCATGTCTATGCGCTGCTTCTCGGTGGCTGCCCCAACAGTCTGGAGCGCCGTCACCCCTCTGCACATTCTCAGCATCACCTCAATCGTCTCCTTCAAGAGACATTTAAGAACTCGCCTCTACAACCACGCTTTTGAGTGACTCTGAGCTTGGCTCCGCGCCTCCGAGTTGCGGCCGTTACGTCCGCAAATTTGCGCGCGTTATAAATTGCATTATTATTATTATTAACCGTGGAGACAGAGCGATGGGATCAACTTATGTGCAGGAGCTACATGGAGTATTAATGTGAAAGATGGCGATGGCTCGGGGAGGCTTTCATCCAGCAGCAGACTGATCGTGGTTGATTAACACTAATGGGAATTCAATATCAAACACTGCTACAATTATGCCATGCAGTTGCGTATTGCTGGTGTCGGGTCAATTGCAGTGTAGTTTCTCCTCCTGTCCATAGGTGTCGCGTCTGCACAGCTGGTAGGACATTTGCTGACTAAGCAAATAAGTGACTGTTAATGGGAACACAGCTGTGAGCTCTCCTAGGTATTGCATTACTGTGTTGGCAATCTCATCCTGGTACAATGTATGGAGCGATTGTTGACTTTAATGGGAGGAGCGGTGGTGCAGTGGTTAATGTACTGCGCTACGCACCCTGAGTTGTGTTCCCGGCCACGGTTGACATCAGCGGGGAGTGATATCTGACCTGATCCTGTCCCACCTCGCTCCTTCACAAATCTGCACTGTTGAGTGTATTGACGTATGGTCAAACAAACGCCCTGACTGACAAGGTATGGGGACATCTAAATGCAGCAGTAGATATATGACAAGGGGCTGTGCATTATGAAGATTTCAAAGGTTTGAAACTCAATAAATCTTCAGCCCTTTGTCAAGCCACTGCTGGGTGAGGTCCACTGCTGGGTGAGGTCCACTGCCTCAGTGAAATGTGAAGTACACTACAATTTATTTGTGGAGCCTCTTGGTAAACCATGGGTCTCACTTATTCAGTCAGTCTCACCCACCTAAAACAGCATGTTGAAAACCTCTGATTACAGAGAATTTTCATCTGAATTTGCCTGAAAGCTGGTGGCCGCACATATCTGTAATCTACGACGTTAGAAGTGGGGGTGGTCAATCACGCAAGTTGACCAGGAGATGGCACTGCAGCACAAGTGTGTGTTATCTGTGGAATATAAGAGTTTTCAATATTATACCCCCATGCCTAGTTTTCTCCAACACGCTAAAAACTCTAACTTCAAAGTAATCAAGATTTAAAGTAATTTGCTGAATAGCCAAATGTAAGACTTTTCCAAAACATGTTAAATCGTAATTGTAGATTTTTTTGTACGAGTGTTTTTTTGAGCGACTACTATCCCCTACACATTTGTATCCAATCATGTACCGAATGGTTGTCCAATCAGAACTTCTTTGGGTTGTGCTTACCCGTGAATGGTCCTTTCCATTTCTTGCTTCATTAGCTTTTTAGTTGATAAACTTAAAAGGGGTGCCACTTATTTTAATGGTTGTGTAGGATTAAGGGTCATTGAGATTATTTGGGTAGGATTTAGAGTTTGAGGTTAGGAGTTAGGGTGTATAGGATTAGGTTATGGACATGAGTGGCTAAGACTGTTTTTTTAACCATGCATCTGGTTGATAGTAATCTTGGCCTCATTAGTACTATGCAACCGTTGCATAATGCAATTGTGAGCCCAAAATACAGGGCTCACTATTGAGAGGTTGTGAGTTAAAATACCAATCAGAGGTCTACATAGGGCATCATCCCTGCGGAGTTTTTAACACTGTGAGAATTCAGTTTTGACTGTCAAATGGAGAATTTGGCCCCTATCGTAATATGTAAATGCATTTTCAGCTATTTCTCAATCCACTGCTGGGTGATGGTCTCTCCACACTGTTGCTTATGGGAGTTATTTTGGTTGAGGGTGGTGATGCAGATATCACTTTCCACTTACATTAACTATGGCTTGGATTTAAACTCAGATCGCTGGGTTCATAATGTACTATGTGAATCACTGCATCGCCACACCTCCTGGACCCTGTCATAGAAATATGGAATTTCTAGCACGAGCTTAGGGTGCCAAACATAATGCATTCCTCCATTTTTTTTTTTAATTTCAACTTAGTTTTTCCGTTTTCATTCATGTCTATGTTCTGCTTTGTTTTACTGCGTGATGCTGAAGATAAACTCATGATTTAATCCAGGAAACCCTCGTGAAAAAGACCATCTTTCATGTCTTTGTTTTCCCATCTCCTGTTGAAAAAAAAGTTTTCTCGTTTTTCTTTTGACAAGCCGCAGTAGTCGTAGCTTAAGAAAATTCTGAGATGAACGGGACCGTGCACTTATTCACGTTTCAGGGAGGGCAGATCTTGAGGGTGTCCTCAGCCTTGAGCTGCATCCTTGGAAAACCCATCCACGTGACCAAGATCCGGGCTGGACGCCCCAAGCCAGGTCTGAGGTAAGGACATTCCCCTCTCCCTTTGCTCGGCTTTAAAGGCGACATGTCTGTTCAATGTATAACTGTTGTTAAGCGCTATTATAGTCGTGTTGTACTATGTCATTACTGCAACAAGAGTGAACTATAAATGCAACTTTCAACATTCTAATTCGCTTATATGTAGTGAACTCGATGATATTTGTGCATTGTTTTTGTTGGGAAGTCATGGAGTCGGAAGTTTTACACAGTTGCTTCTCGTTAAGACGATCAACCAACAGTGTGACAACCACGCAGATTTAATTTAAGACAATGTAATACAATGTAGGCAGAAATAAGAATGAGATTATTATCGATATTGTGAGGTGGAGGGCCACTCAAATTGTGTCTCGCCAGAAATCAGTTAATCGTGTGACTCTTTCAGAAGCTGAGATGCTTGCATTTGTTTGGCTATTAGAGGAGTTACATTTTACAATAAATAGATACCCTACATTATTTTATTTTTATTCACGCTTTCCAGCTAATTTTGATCCAATCAAAATAAGTAACATTTTAGTTTCAAGTTATGTTGCTCTTGGACAAATTGAAAGAGTTACCCAAAAAACTGCAATAATGAGTAAGTCTTTTTGGCCAAAGTGATGCCATCACACGTCATAATATGACTTCGTCTCACGTTTTGCTGCTTGAAGGTCTAGCTGTCATTGCTAATTAGATACAGTACTTCCGAGGACAAACTGTCCTGGAAAGGTGTATAGAACCGATTCATATGCATAATTTTTCTTAGTAGTTTTTTTATCATCCGATGCAACAACACTTTTACCCGGTCCGACACTAGAATCAATTGCGACATGGAAACAAGACATGCTCATCATGACACTGCTCAGTTAAATTTCGTAGCCAAATTTGTTTAAAAAATATATGGTAGTGAGGGTTGGACATTGGACATTGGGGAGGGGCTGAACCCTTGGAACCACTTGGCTAATGGAACGTGGGGTCTCAGACTCGGGCTCTGGTATGTTTTCTGAACCAAAACTGGGCTATTTTTTTACCAGCTTGGTACCCAGTGTCATGAAAATGAGGAATCAGAAATTTCACCCAGCCGAGACTTATGAGGTCAGTGGTGCCTCATTTGACTCCGTGTAAAAAAAAATCACCAGCCCCGTTGAGTTGATGAGTGTTGGCAGGCCCTTACGTGGCTAGGGTTGTTTTGTAACCTGTTTTGATCCTCATGCAGGTCTTGCTTATGAATGACGCAGAAAACTGTTACGCTTTAAGGCATATGATTTTGAAATATTGTGAATTCTAACTTGATCTGTAGACAACAGTGATGTTGCTATAGTAACGCAGGACTTTCTAGCCACTGTACTTTAATGAAAGTATGGTGGCTAGTAGAGCATCTGTCTATCCCATATATGCTTTAAATCTGATGTCATCTATGGTTATTGGTAGAAGATATGACAACACGAATAAACAATTATCTTAAGTGGAAAGTCTGTTAATTATTTTCAAGTGAACACACCTCTGAACACAATAAATGGGTGGACAGTCTGAACACTAACCTGAGCCTTTTTGTCATTTAAACTTTGGCCTCATTGTGTGCAATGTTCTGTTGACCTTGTGCAATGTCAGATCTTGCCAATTCCAGAATGTAATCCCATTTGCATAGATTGTTTGTCTTTGGAAGGTCCATTCATTAATGCTACAATTTGAAATTGTTATTTATTTTGTGCTACTTAATATCGCTGATGTTGATGTAGAGCAGCTTGTACTTGAATGACATATACACAGTATATGACTTGCTTTTGTTTTCTCATATATAGCAGGTTACTTAAGTTACATGTCCGAAGGTGAAAGAGTAATTAAAACTCTTACAGAATGAGGCAGTCTTTTGTGATGCTTACGTTCTTTCTCTAAATTTAAAATATGTATTGGTCTTTGTTCCCCAATTCTAATTAGGCTATCAGCATGATTTCATCAGATTAATACTCCGTTCAGAAATCTCAGAGCAGTGCACCCCATGTGAATGAGAATGGTTAAAAAAAGAGATTTTTAAACTGGACTTCTGAAAAATACTGCAAGTGGCCTTTTCATTCTTTACACATGACGAGGTTGCACTTTCTCATAGTACTGTGAGATTTGTATAACTATAGTAATAGGTTTTCACCCTTTCAACTGGTACAAAAACTGACACCTTTGTACAAGGCATCATGTTTGCAATAACCACAACAATAATAACCACAATAACCAAATAATAACCACAATAACCAATAACCACAACACAAGCAGTCAAAAGCATTTTGACTGCTTGTGTTGTGGTTATTGCAAACATGATGCCTTGTGTAAAGGTGTCAGTTTTTTTGTACCAGTTGAAAGGGTGAAAACCTATTACTATGTTTTGTCACTGGTAAAGGAGATGTCTCATTCGTATAACTGTTTTTATTCTCAGATCTCGAATTAAGCCAAATTACATTTATTTGAATTTCGCGAAAATAAGTTTGAACCCCAAATTTCAAATAATGGGTGTTTTTTTGGCAGTCATTAGTGGCCAGCCTCGGGCAATAAATGAATTAATGGGTAGCTGAAACCCAGTTTGAACCAGCTTAGGTGCTCAGTGCTCTGACCTCTGAGTCAAGTAGCTAACCTCAATGGTCACATTGATGTGGTGATGCTTTAATTTTTATTTTACATAACTGTTTACACTTATGTTGTATGCAGTATATTTTTAGCTAATAAAACTTGATTTCTGGAGTTTGTAAAATAATCTTGATTCTCAGCAGTTATTGGCTCTTCCAATTCGTTTTTGTGTCTGGAGTAGCTCAAATTATTCCTTGACAAATTGTGGAGTTTTTCTTCTTCATATTTTCATTGAGAAGTAACTCCAGGGTTTGCCATTATTTTCGATTATAATTAAGACTTTGAATGTCTCATTCCATTAATCATTCAAGTCTGACATCCCAAGATAGTTTCTAAAGTTTTACAAAATTATTAAGTGTGAAGTAGTTGTATAGTTACGTGTATTTACGTTACACATTAACTGATATTGGCTGTTAGTTAAATGTACGAGTATTACTGGGTCAGTAAAGAATGAAGCTGTGTGCAACTCTGCTCCCTGATAAGCAAACACTTAGCACACTTGTTGTGGAAAGTGTGGTTACCAGATTACTTACAACACACCAGCTGCCAAATTCAGGATCCCATTATCAGTTTTCTATGTGGAAATCCTGTGAGAACATCCTATTGATGATTAAAACCCTTAGTCTTAACACACACACACACTTTCATTACTCAACCAAAAATGTGGGCCCCTTGTGCAGACCACAGCACCTGATGGGACTCTCCACCCTGCGGGACCTCTGTGGAGGACGCTTGGTGGGTGCAGAAATCAACTCGTGTGAGGTGACGCTGTATCCTGGGCAAATCCAGGGTGGCGCCCACCGTGCTGACACACAGACAGCGGGGTAAGATTAATTTGCACAACTTACATCTGTCGAACAAATGTGTCATTGCCCAGAATTCCAACCTGCTTGTGCATTATTCGATGGGGGTGTAGGCCCACACCCATCGGTAGTGTTATAGTCAGCGTGCTGCGCTACGAACCCGGTGACCTGGGTTCGATTCCTGCTCACGGCCAACACCAGTGACGATTATCTGAAGCGGTTCTGGGCCTCCCCTAGGTCGACTCGGCCTCAAATGAGTACCTGGTGTGGTGTGTAAACATTGCCACTGGGGAGACAAAGGCGGTCAGGCATGGTGCCAGGCCGTTCTGTCCTTCAAAGGTGCTCGCTAACAACACTCGCCCCAACAGCCTGTTAAAAGCTATACGGGGGATTTTGTCTTTGTGTCGGCCCATACTGGTGCTGTGTAAGTGTGCCACGAGTTGTGAGTTTAGCCAGTATTTTTTTTATTTTTATCCCAGTCTTAGTCCAGTCCATGAAAACCTGTGGAATATTCGTTGAGTCTTAGTCTGGATTTGGCATAGTAATTATCTTAGTCCACTCGGCTCAAGCGGTGAAACATTTAGTCAACACTCTTAGTTATTAAATATTGGTGTCATGGGCATATGAGTAAACAATTAAATAATTTTTTTATTTTACCTGGTAAGGCTCGCTGAGCTATATAACTGTTCAGAAACGACCCGGCCACAAATGATAGCTCAACGAAGTGGCTTATCATGTGGAAATTTATAGCAGCCCAATACTCTAAAAGCATGTTTCTAAATGTCAGGGTCAGGATCGAACCCACAACCTCCTGTATACCAGGCGATGTAGTTAACATCTCACCACTACGGCTTGTTTTGTCAACGTCATTTATGCATTGGTCTTTGGTGGGTAGTCCTAATCATCGGGATGCTTGATTTTTTTCCGCATAGTCATCGTTGACTAAAAATAAAAATACGTATTTAGTTGACTTATATTTTCATCACTAATTTCTTTAGCAAAATTATCACTTTTCGCCCCCTGGGTGTGCAGGAGTGTGTGTCTGATGGTGCAGTCTACGCTGCCTTGTATCCTCTTTGCTGCTCGCCCTTCGGCGCTCACCCTGCGAGGAGGCACCAATGTCTCTCACGCGCCCCAGATCGACTACACGACCACGGTGAATTTGTCTTTTCGGTTTTGTAAATTCAGGCACTAATGCAGAATGCTTTGGTAGTTTCCAAGATGTCTTTTACTACTTGGCCAGGTTGGGCAACTTCCTCATGCAATACATATTATTAATTGGTTGGTTAATGTAAGCTGCTCTGTGGTAATGTGGCATGAATCGACAAACATTCTCAAACATGTTATCGAACGAATATTGTTAGTTGAATTAATATATTAACGTTAACCAGAAGTATTTTTTCGTGAGTAGTTGTTCTGTGTCATGGTTTGTCAGTTATTTTTTTACATATCACATTTCACTTAAACATTGCAGTCCTGTTTGTTTGCAGGTCTTCAAGCCATTTGCCGAGAAGTTTGGGATTAAATTCGACTGCGACGTCAGAATACGGTTGGAATTACCTTCTTTGCTATCTTTTTAGTTTTTTTCTGTTTTACTGATGTCTGTCGGTTTCCTCCAATGTTGTTGTTCTTGTTGGGCAATCGGTGTCGTGTCATGAGATGAACTTTCTATTCGAACCTCTCGCAGCGCAGCGCGACCCTTTGTGTTCAAGAATGACCCATGCAAGGATACCACAGAGAGGTCCCTGAGGTCCCTTCCAGTGACCTCTGGGTCCACAATAGGAGGCCACATTTTACTTATTTGCCATCTTATTGACTTAGGCTTTGCTCTCGGTACACCAGTTTCTTCCCACATGCAGAATCTTCAATGAGGCATTGGTAAATTCATTCCAGCAGAACCCTTCTGAATAATGTTATCAGATTAAGTTGAGGTATGCTGAAGAAAAATACATTTTTTATTTTGAGCCTATAATTCTGTGTTAATATTAGACCATTATGTTTTGTGTGTCAACACTTTTAGCGTTAAGTACCTTTTTATCAATGAACTGCTCGAGGAGGGCTTCCTCACACTGTTGTTGTGGGGGCTTATTTTTGGTTTATATGAACACACTTCACGATGCCATTCAGTTCAGGTTTGTGAAAGTGGGGAACATGTATGTTGAAGCATTGTATTGTACAACATATATTTTTTTGTGCACTGTTCTTTGGTGATAAAATAAAATATTTATTCTGTAAGAAAAAGTTTGTGGGGAAAAATATGTTTAAATTTATTTCGACATTGTTTCCAATGTTTAGTTTGAAGGTTGCATAGTAAACTGGCTTTGGTACGTCACTGCAGGGGTTACGAGCCCAAAGGAGGCGGGGAGTTGGTTTTGAGCACAGCTCCAGTTCGGAGCCTAGAACCCATCACAGTGACTGAGCGAGGCGACATCACAAAGATATACGGGAGGGCCTACGTCGCCGGTGTTCTTCCCATCAAGGTGAGACTTCCTACGGCTTATTCTCTCACCGATCGTCGCGTAGCCAAATTTGCCACAAATTACCATAGGTAAGGATATGTTGGATAGGAATCGTGAACATCGCCCAGATCGAGTCCACGCACATTTAATTGCCTTGAGTTTTAACCAGATGACAACCTGATGAGTTTGTGGGCCAAATGTACGTGTTATATTTGATATACATCAGCAGAAAGACAACAAAGTGGCGGAACATTGAGTCATATTGGTCATTTGTCTTCCAAATGGCAAGCAGGAATTCCCTTTCCTCTAACACATAAATCATCCTCTGTGTGTTTATACAATGAGTATTCGGCTCCACAGGAAGGAACCACAATTACAATAACTTTTATGGTTTGGTAATTTTTTACATTTTTGCCTTTGGCTTTGACATGGTCTCTTGATGGTCTTTTCCTGTTCATAATGCCATAGGATATTTTGAGCAAAATTCGAAACGGATACCATTGCTGTTATTGCTACAACAGCAATGCTCTCTGTTGGTGTTGTCGCAACCTGTCACATGAATGTTTGGCTGCACAATTTACAAACTGAAATCTACTACTTTTCTCATCTGGCAAGGAGAATGGAGCAACTTTATATTTAAGCCACATATAATGTTGCTAATTTCCCTTTTCCATATGAAAGCAGTAGTTTTCAGTTTGCAACTTTGAAGACTGAAAACTCTAACAATGACTTGGTGGCAAGCGCGCTGTTCAAAGATACGTATAGTATAATTTATATGCATCATATGTACATTCCGAAGATGATAATTATAATAAAGCAATACAACCTCTATAATCACAAGTTGCTAGTTAAAAATGATGTCTGTTTAAATGAAGTATTTTTATACATTTTATGTCATGTCTGCTTAAGAGTTTGGTGAATATGCGTTTATGCCTTACGTGTCATTTATTCAATCATCTTTCGGTCAGTTCGAAGGTCACTCATTTTCCTGCTACCCCCATCGTCTGAAACTCCCCCCAGCCATCCGTGCTGTCGACTGCCTACCCATACCCAAGTCCCAGCTGAAGAGCTTCCTTTTTAAATCCTTTATATTAAGTTCACTTGCTTGCTTGCGCGCTTACGACCGTGCAAATCTTTCGGTAGTTTTTTAACCCACTTCCCGTGATCCAATCAAGCTGACATTTTCCACACAGACTCTTTGTGCGTGACAATTAATTTTCGTGAAAATTTTTTTCCAAAATTTTACAGTTTTTAGGAAAAAAAAATGATATTTAATTTCCAATTGCTTAATGGTGGCAGGCAATCATCTGACCCATAGGTGGCAGCCATATCAAGCCAGAGGACGAGAGGACTCTAGCCGCCATGCATATAAAGGATTTATAGTGAAAAACTTTGTTTTTAAGGGGATTAATTTTTCCCTCTGCCGACACTTGGTGGCCTCCCTCCATGAAATAAATACGCCCATTGTTTCTGTACAGCATCTTGACATACATTTAAACACTACGTACATCTACATTTTAGATGGCAAAGGACGCCGCAGCAACTGCTTTGCGGAAGCTCAAGCAGGAGTTCCGTGACATCAGCGTTAACATTAGCGCTGTGCAGGAGCCCAGGGAGGGTGCTTTCAGCAATGGAAATGGCATCATGTGAGTCGTTGCTCAGCACACTCACAAACACCGTCACGCAAACCGACATCCGTTCAGAACCCTCCCTTATTTATTGCTCAGAGGGGAATTCTGATAATCTGGAGATTAACGCTACAGTGGGTGAGAAGTCATTCTTGTACAGACATGCATTACGTAGAACATTCTAATGGATTGAGTTGTAAATTGGTGTACTTTATTCAGTTATATGGGGGTAGAGTGAGGACACAGTGGTTAGTGCACTGCACTATGGACTGGACCACTCAAGTTCGATTCCTGGCCATGGCTCACATAAGTGGCAATTGATATCTAAACTGGTTCTGGGTGCAACTCTTTCACCAACCAGCAATGACCAGTGTGTTGAGGTATGGTCAAACAACCACCATGTGTGGGAGGCTTTCATTGAGGAAAGGATTGATGAAGGGCTGTAAATTCTGATGGATAATATTATTATATATTTACTCATCAACATTCACTGCTGCTTTATTATCTGGCAGCCTATTTAATGAGAGGTATTTTCTGAAAAGTAAAAATCCATCTTTAAAATGTTACAATAAACACGTCTTCGGTATGTGAAGCTATATTTTACCGAAATGGGTGATAATAAAAAAAATGCACAATTTAAAAATATTCATAAGCAGATATATTAAGTGGCCATAGTGCATGTTAAGTTTTGTGCATGATTGTGAAATGCCATGTAATGATTTTAGATTTGTATTTTTTACTTTTGTAGCGTTTTTGCAGAGACGAGCACTGGTTGCATCTTCGCAGGTGATGCACTTGGAAGGCGAGGTAATGTGAAAACTAAGAATCTTCCTCATTCAAGACCCACTGGATAGTGTAACAGTTGGCACACTGGACTTGCAATCCAAAGCTCACCATCAGCAGTTGAAACAATGGCCAGGTTTATTAAATCCCCCCCCCCACCTCTGTCCACCCATCAGTATAAATGGATAAACTGCAGTCGCGGCTGGTCACTTGTGATGGGGTTTAATGTTTGGGTATTGCCGCTTCCAAAGTTCATGGGCAGCATAGAAGAATGGGCCAATATATCCTGCAGAGCTTCCTCTTGTGGCAGTCGTTTCGCCAGCAGTGGCATGAGCAAGCAGTTCCAGGGCCCTGTCTTTTACCGTTTCGCAGGCCAAGAAAGCGTGTTATTTTTTATTCCTTTCGGCTTTCATGCATTTGTACAACTTGTCTTGTTGTCACATTTCCTCTGCTCCCTTAGGTCTGCCTCGAGTATTTTCCAAACCACTGAAGCAGTCTCCCTTGTTGGCTTTAGTGAAGTTACATTTTTGCAAACATTCCGTTTAATCTGTGCGAAATAAATTATATGTGCCAAATATTGATGCGTAAGGTATTCTTATATTTTGTTAATGCACAACTTTGTTCAATTAACTGTTTAAATACAAATTAGCTTAACGACACATTTCTGTGATTTTTTTTCTGTTCTAATTTTTTTATGTTATGTCGATCAGTTTTTCCCCTCAGCTTTATATGCATAAATGAATTGCAAAATCACAGGTGTATTCCCTTATTACATTTGTTTAACATTTGTATTATTTTGCTGCTATACATTTCCGAATGTTAAGCCACTGTGTTGAGCTGTCATTTTTGGCCAGTGCGCTTGTGGAAAAAAAACTTAATACCTCCTTGGGCTTTGCCTGGTAGGATGACAATGGTTACGTTTTATTTGTACGTTCGAATGATTTATAATAGAGGCTTTTTTGGGTTAGATCGCGTAAATATATAAATGTGTCGTTAAAACCCGTCGCCACCCGACACGGCCAACTGTTAAGGGTTGTCATGCCAATTCGTCACTAGTACAGCACACCGGTGTGTTGGAGAGCCAAGCCACAACATTTACAATCTGAGTGCGACGTTTCGCCAGTAATTACAACTAGCTTCATCAGGCGACAGCCAGATTCGAGTGATTTGTTTACATTTCTTGTACTTTGCACTAATGTCGTGGTGTTGTATTGTTGTTGTACCGTTTGAGACGAGGCTAAAAAAAAAGCTCTCTCTGGTGTGGACCAATCAGTTTCAAGGACAATGCGTATCTTATCAGTGTTTTTTTGTTTGCATTCTGACCACAAGCATTGTGGTTAATGCAGACATGATTCCTTGTAAAAAGGTTTCAGTTTGCTGTTTTAATATCTTAACACCTGTTTTGTTGCCAGAAAACAGGGGGAAAACCTATTCTCTGCTTTATAGCTCTTCGTATTCCTTCAGTATTCATAAATATTCTGATTAAATGTCAGTGTATTTTTGAGATGTAATGTTTTATTTGCATGTTATTGTTCTTTTCAGGCGTGACTCCTGAACAACTCGGCACAAATGCTGCCGAAATGCTCCTCGGCAATATCCGGCATGGAGGCTGTGTGGACGAACATCTGCAGGACCAGGTCGCTCCTTACTCTGTTCATATGACGTTTAAAATAATGGTTTCTCTCACTTTACGCGGGAGATGCGTACAGTAAACATGTCCCACGTCCGAATCGCATAGCCACATACGAGCGATTTCAAACCGAATTCTACACATTTTCGGTCGAAATAGGTTAGCCGCATATAGGCGAAATAGCACAAACTTATCCCGCAATAAGCAAGGGAAACCTGGATAGCTGTTTAAGAATACAAGATTACTTTATCACAGAATTGTGAATGATGATGGCAGCTTGGAGAGCCGTTTATCCAGCTGTGACTAAGGCTGATCACGATGACAAAACTACAAGCATCGAACAGGATTTAAAATGCATAATCTTTCTCTGCAGTGTATAGACGGCAATTGTGTAGAATTTAATTTTAAGGTATTTTAGTTTAACTTTTAGGCTTTGTTTTGATGAAATCCTCTGCCAAAAAGTCTGGCCGATTTGGTGGAGTTGGTCAGAATACCCTCTAGAGCAGGGGTCCCCAACCCCTGGGCCACGGACCAGTATCGGTCCGTGGCCTGTTAGGAACCGGGCCGCACAGCAGCAGGAGGTTGAGCGGTGAGTCCACGTGTGGCCCCCCCAGCTTTGTCGCTAATTTTTCATTTCGCAGAGGTCATAACCACAACAGTAGCCGGGCCCAAGTTTTAAAAACAACATTTTGGAGGACATATTCAGACCCTTGACAGCCCTTCCTGAAAACAATCCAAATGACAATGCTCACAAAAGCCGGATGCAATCAATTTATTGGGACATTGACGCACGTGGTCATTCTGATTTGTTTCAGTATTTTCAGTGCTTAGCTGCCTGTTGTTTTTGGTAAAAAAAACACATTTGAGGTTGTTGTCTATATTTTATTCTTTAAGCATCATTGGACACTATTGTTGGGTGCGAGTCACATTGGTACTAAAATAATAATTTACAGCTCTTTTTCAATAATGTGCTGGATGAAGGCCTCTGCATGCCAGAACAATGAGGCCGAAATCTTTTGCTAGGTGCTTGAATTATGAACAGTTTGTATTACTTATTTAGCAATTTATGTTTACCATTGTTTGTGCAATATTAACATTAAATATTGATGTATGCAAAGTAATGTAAACATTTGTAGGTTTAATCCTCATTATTAGGACCAGGCATTTAAGGATGTGACTTTTTACACTGCCACGAATGGGCCTTGTAGACATTGTGTGAAATACTTTGTAGGATCGCATTCATGTTGCTGTCTGTCCTGAGCGCGATGTCTTACTGAATGGGCTAAACAAACCAACTGGTTAATTTAAAATACATGAAGAAGCATTTGTGCATCCGCTGGTGTATATGTGAGTGAACGTTACCAAGTCTGACCGGCCCTTTGGGAATAGTTCTCCTGGGATATTGAGCCAGTCGACTTTGAGCTGCAAAGGCAGAACTCTCACGTCACGCGATCTCCGTAACGCTATTGAGACATCAAAGTAAAAATGGCGTAATGATGAACAAGGGATTATAACCTTAAAATTAAATAAGTCTGTGTCACCGCGCCCTTACAAATTGTACACGAATGAATGCAATGAATATCACGTCGCGGTCTGCTTTTCGCGGTCTGCTTTTCGCTTGCAAGTTTCAGATTTACTGCAATACACCCATCCTTGGACGGGCAAAAGGCGAGTATGCAATATATTTAACGTGGAATTGGTCCTTCTTGGTCAAACACATCATAGGAACCTTATGGCGGAACCCCGGGGTCCCAAATAAACGGAAGTCAAAATCGTAATTAATTTATTTTGGCAACTCTATCCCACCGCGCACATAACCACCACGACCCACCTGGCGCGGATCATTCTGTTGTCATGTCGTCCAAGCGCAGCGAGGACAAATGCACAAAACAAACAAAACTTTGATTAGCGCATCGTGTAGGGCTCCTCGAGCGAAATAGATTGCCGTATCATTCGCCTTTAACAGACATGAAATGACGTCGCAACACAGTTTATGCGGGAGCCAGGGGCTTATGGGACCCCGGGGTCCCGCCATAAGGTTCATATGTACATTAGCTTAAATCTGCCTGGCTAATGTTCGACTAAGTTTGTGCTTTACGGTGTAACCCAAACTCCAAGTCATGTTTTCATTTGTCAACAGATAATAATTTTCATGGCGCTTGCAAAAGGAACATCCCGAGTGCTGACTGGACCCATCACCTTGCACACACAGACAGCCATCCACTTTTCAGAGGCGATGACCCCGGTAGGTGAATGTCTCGATTTAAAGCTTTCGTGACTGCAGGGATTAATCTTCTTGGTTCTTTCGGTAAAGTCACGTAGAAGGGAAATAATAAAATAATAAAAATTTTACCTAATAAAATACAATTCTCATGACATTTCGGCCACAACGCAAGCAGCCGTCCTCAGGTGAAGAACAGGGCTGTCGGAAAGACAGCGTCCGAGAGCCCTGTTCTTCACCTGAGGACGGCTGCTTGCGTTGTGGCCGAAACGTTGTGAGAATTGTATTTTGTAATTTTGTATTTTGATTATTTTATTATTTCCCTTCTACGTGACTTTACCGAAAGAACCAAGAAGATAGGTGAATGTCCTTCACTGTTGGATGTCATCATTTTAAAGCGTTAGTGATTTTCCCCTCAAACAAGCACTCTGGTGCTCGACGCCAATTGTGGCACTTAGCAATGGGTAGAAATACTTTCTTCCTGGGGTGCGTTCAGTGGGCAGAGGGCCCCAGAGTGCTTTGCTATTGAATGACCTGTTAGCCCAGAAGCTCAACGTAAACAAGGAGCAAATGGTCTCAGGAACTTCCTTGCTGACCATTAGGTGGACGTGTCAGATTGTGTCAAGATGGCAAATATTCGCTACCAATGGAGCGGGCGTCCATGTTAGTTAATGTTTCCATCTTGGTTATGTCATCTTGCCAAAAGTAGCATTTTTTCTTCACCATTTTAAAAACCGCGGCATTTAACAAGAAAATAAATTATGTTACCAAAGGCTCATCGCTCTCTACATTGAAATGTTTACATATTCAAAGGCTTGGGTTTCTTTGACCATGAACACAGCAACTGTTTATTAATGCCAATTGAAATACAATTTAAATACAATTGCCAGTAATAGAATATGGCATGCTTATGAACCAAAAAGGTAAGAGAAACAGACGATGAGTTGAAGCTGTATGAAAATAGTTGTCTGTTCAAGCTGTTTTGAAATCATCTTGTGAATCGTGGTTTGGTTTTTCCATTTTAATGTCCCTTTAGGCCAGGTTTACAGTGAGCAAGACCGAGAGTCAGCTGCCCAATGCTGATGCTTACATCATCGAGTGCCAAGGGATGGGAGCGAGCAATCCAAATATCTGAATGTGTGCCCTTGATTTCATCACTGAGGCACTGTTGAATGGTTACTGCAAAACATGCGTGCAAGGTGGTATCAGCATTATGTGCCCATTGTCTTTCATTTGTTGACAAATTTCTTTAGTCATATGGAATGTGCTTCGAATGGTGTCTTCATTGTTTGTATTCCCAGTTGTCCACGGTCTTGAAAACATATATCAAACCCTCATCTGAGAGACACATTAAGGCAAATTGATCCCAATGTTTATTGGAGGCTCCCTTTGCATTTTATTTATACTGCCATCGTCGCTGAAATGGAAGGAAACCATTTAACTGTAACGGTACACAAAATATCCTATGTGTATAGGCATAACGTTTGAAGTTTACGTTGCGGAATAAATTATGTATGTATGTTGAACTTCTTTCGCACCATACATAGCCAACCGTGCTAATTGGTGTTCGATAGTCTTGTTTACGTGCGACAAAATAAGGTGTGCACTATTTTATGATCATGTTCATCATAAACCATGTACTCTCCACTACTGTATGAAGGCCTATCCATTTCCTCGCCATCCCCCCCCTTCCCACAGTCCTACAATACCGCAATTCATCTACACATACAGTAAACGGATCTTATCGCCCCAGCTTCGTGGTGGTGATCCTCTAAGGCTTGTTTTCTCATCTTACTGCCGTTCAACTACCAGTGTCATCCATCGGACATCATCCCTTCTAGCGTTGCGCCCTACCCAAGCCTTTTTACCTTAAGTCAAAATGATGTCGCTAATTTTCTTTTGTTCTGCGATTCATGTGTTCCTTATTTTCTGGCCCTCAATGAATATCCCATCTCCACAAGGTGTTTGTGTGCACATTTCAGCATCAGTGTGCATGCCGATTTAACGTTGAAAGTAAATGATTATGAATGCCATACATGCTTAAAAATGCACTTGAACTACATACACTTAAGCATGCAATGTTCTTAGTCTGCGTATTGGAAAGACATGTATGTAAATAAAGTGCCAAATACCTGACCTTTCTCCTGCAGCACATGGAAATAAATGTCTGACATACTTAAAGTTTGCGGTTTGTGCTTTAGTTTTCCATTTGCGCTCTTCAATTGCAAGTGTTTCCAGTTGAAAAGGTGAACAATGCTGCTTTGCAATCTTCTCTGGACCTCCGTCCTTCCTCCCTGTGCCCAATCCCGTTTTTGGTCCTCTCTCCTTGCACCCCCTCCACTGGAATGAACTTGCCTTGTACATTAAGAAGTCACCCTCCTTAACCACCTGTTCCTCTCTTAAAGCTCGCATCTTCTCTTGCGCATTCTCTTCCCTCCACTCCTTCCCATCACTCCCTTTCGTGATCCATAAATACCCTCTCGCGGTCACTCATTCCACAACCCTTGCACGCACCTGCCATATAAATCATATTGGCACATTTTTTTTAACTAAGCTAAGCGCCTTGAAGGAAGGCGCTCTTATATAAATATAAAATTCGATTAGATATAACTGCACTTAATAGTGCGTGTTTTGATTTGGTGACATTGGTATTTGAATCGCTTATTGGTGTTCACAAGCTAGTTGCAAGCCTTTCCAAAAGGTGTGTAATTAAACAGGCGCTTATTTTATTTAGAGTGGTGGCGCAGTGATTAGCATGTGCTATAAACCCGGTGACAGAAGTTTCGTTCCCGGGGACAGCGTACGTCGCTGACGACTGAGATCTGAACCGGTGCTGAGTGTGCCCCCTTCAATACGCATTGACCAGAACGGTGAAGTATGGTTGGACATTCTCCATGATAGACACGGATGTGGAAATGCCTTTCATTGAGCAGTCGATTGACAAGGAGCTTTCTATTAGTATAGAGTATAGACGGTCTCCTTTTCAATCGCTACATTTGGCTATATGCGAGTGAAAGTGTTATACTGTATATGGTACAAGTCGTTACATGTAGCGGTGGCCTTCATCCAGGAAGGAATCGCAGAACCTCAACTCCATTTTCAGCAAAGTGCCGCATTGGGGTTGTCCGATCGCCTCTTGTTCAAGAGTGTTTTTGCGTCACGGGTTCTGTGAAACATTTGTGACGGGTGGAGAAAAATAGTGAGAAATCTATCCTGCGCACTCAAATGTATGTATCGGTTATTTTATTTCGCTTTTAATACCCATTGATTCTTGCACATTGATGCTCTTGTACAGTGATAACAGTTATACACCAACATTCCCTATTAAAGATCGTAAAACTTAGTGTGCGTGACTTAAACCACGTATTTAATTTATATTGGTTTCTGAAATTGCTTCCACTAATCTAAATGGACAGACTTATTGATATTCTTTGGTTCTTTCAGTAAAGTGACGTAGATAGAAAAATAGTAATAAAAATAAAGTGAATAAAAATAATCTTAATAAAAGCCACGACGTTTCGATCGCAACACAAGCGGTCGTCATCAGGAAAAGGACGAACGCTTATGTTGCGATCGAAACGTGGTTTTTCTTTTTATTCTTTTTCTTTTTATTACTTGTCTATCTACGTGACTTTACCGAAAGAGCCAAAGGATATGAATTCCTGCAGTCAGAATTATTGACAGTCAAAGGTCGTCCTTTTATACTGTCTGCAATTAAACCTGCATCATTTCATTGGCTTATGTTGATTCGGCAATCGAAATCCACCCCTCACCTTCATGACATGTTTGGAACTTGCTTACCGTATCTTTTTACTGATTATGCTTACTGGTTGTGCTTGCTGTGCATTCGCCACGGTGACGTGATGTTAACGCTCTTCTCGCCTGGTATACAGGGGCCGTGAGTTCAATCCTGACCCTGACGCCTGTTTATTTGGGGTTTGCATGTTCTCGCGAATGCATAAACCTTGTTCCAATGGGGAAAATTGGGTTACCTTCCTGGTACGAGTGAACATAGGGGGGGGGGGGAATTGTAAATGTTTAATAACAATTATTACAAAAAATAAATAATACATTATAAATATCAATATTTTGTTTCATTACAGATGATGATTTGACGGAGGTGGTGGTGATGAATTCAGCAGGATGACAACAACAACAACAACGCGCAGTTATAAATTTTAGCAGTCTGGGGAGCACGAGCCGCAACACTTTCCCCGATTGCATTCGCGTTCTTTTCAATGGATCTCACAGTCGACGCCTTTGTAACCAAAACGAACGAGTCCGCTCCAAGTACGCACGGAAGTACAAGTGCACAATAGCGAGTTCAGAGCGGGATTACTGCGTGATTTGGGGACTACGCGTGCGTAATCTTCGCAGACAGTTTCAAGTGTAAAAACTCTACGGTCTGGCACAACTTCGTACGCTCCCGAATACTGTGAGTCCGGTGGGTCGCGAATAGGGAAGTCGTACACTTCGCGAATACAGGATTTCCTGTCGTTGAATAGTTTAATGGTTTAAAGTGACAATCTGCTTCTACGTATTTATTTGTGTTTCGTGCAAAATCGGGTCATATAAGAACTCTGGTTCAGCATTGCTCTGTACCTCGCAACAGGTTTAATTCCCGACCACGGCTAACGTGGGAGTTGGAGCGCGCATGCACGATAACTTTAAATCATCCTATTTGAACGCAATCTTAGTATTAATGTGTGCTGCTATAAGAGATTCACCGCGCGTAATACAGGGGCAAATTGTTCAATGGGCCTCCCAATGGGCAACAGAGAAGGTGTGAGCTTGAAGCGAGGCACAGAAGGATGTTAAAGGAGGGCTATTTCGCTCACGATGTTTTTTTCTTATTCTTCTATGCCGATTACATCACTCACATCCCGATGACAAAGACGTTATCTCGCCACAGCACGTGCGCGTCATGTCATCTTTGTTTTCCGGCTCGGAAGCTTTCATCATCATCATCATCGTCAGCCGTGATCAATCCACTGCTGGATTAAGGCCTCGTCAAGCTGCCCACCCTCCAATGCCCTTGCGATGTAACGATGATGCATCATTACACTTGTTTATCCAGGAAAGCCTCGCCGAGTCTTTAGACTCTTTCAGGAGGGTCCTGCCAAGTATTTGCAGTATGTTACGTGACTGTTTGCTATGAATATTGCAATTGAGTAATTTGTGGGAGATTTTTTTAAATGTATAATCCACATCACTTGGACGCGTTTCCTTCCTTGACTGCCACTCATTAATCCTGAACAACAGCCGTCATCCCTTCCAGCTACGTTACGGTACGTGACTACGTCTTTGTCATGGGTATGTTTTCTCAACCATGTGTTCCCCTTCCCATCTCAATATAATTCCAAGCGTGCATCTCTCCATGTTTTTTTTATACACATTTTAGTTAGTATTGAATTTTCTTCATTATTGTCGATTCCGATTAATACGTCATAGCAGGTAATATGCATTCTTTAATTATAATTGTTTCAACTTCCGAGGACAAACGCACGTTGGAAAAGCGCTATTGAGTCCATGCTGATGCGTCAATTTTCTTCGCTGTTTCTATTCAACCCAAAATTATCCTTTATAAGACAAACTATTCCTCCAGTGCCTTGACCAAGCAGTAGTGCGTTTGGCATTTGTTGCGGCGGTTCATGGTTAAAAGGTCCTGGCCGCCCCAGTTAATACTGCGGGTGTAATTACTATCAAATAAATATGCACCGTCAGCTTCACAGTGGACGTTAAAAAGATCCCCTAACATTGTTCAAAAAAAAAAATTGTCCACTTGTGCCGGCATCATAGCCTAAAGTTGAATAATTACTTCGTTGGAATAACCAATAGGAGCATCACCCCATACTGGCAGACGAATGCTCGCTTGCTGTGCTCCCCTTGTGTCGCACAGGGACGAGTTGCCATTAGGGGGTGTCCTGGGCTATATAAAATGTGCACTGGGACATTTTTTTTACATATATAGTATGGGCACAATATAAATGTAAGTATCATTATTTTAACGCTCCGTTCCTTTTCCGAGTTGTGGCTGTATCTCACCACACAATTTCGCAGTGTGCTTTCTAATTGATAAACATGTGCAAGTGCGGTCTGGAAGTCCACTTTCAAAGTGTGCATGCGATCTTTCACAAGTCACAGGGTCTTCTCGCTAAAGTGATTAGTGATGGGCACTGTTTATCTCTGTTCCGGCAGCCCTCAGCCAGTGGTGAAAATTGCACATTCCCATACCAGGACCTTCTGCATACTTAGTACTCGCAAAAAGCCTGTACCAGAATCTGTAAAGTAAAATAAACTTAACTATTTAAAATATTTTTCAATTTAAAGCTTTCGTGACTGCAGGGATTCATCTTCTTGGTTCTTTCGGTAAAGTAACGTAGAAGGGAAATAATTAAATAATAAAAATAAAACATAATAAAATTATTCTCACGACGTTTCGGCCACAACGCAAGCAAGGCAGCGTCTTCCCGACAGACCTGTTCTTCACCTGAGGACGGCTGCTTGCGTTGTGGCCGAAACGTCGTGAGAATTATTTTATTATGTTTTATTTTTATTATTTTATTATTTCCCTTCTACGTGACTTTATTTAAAATATGTTTATTTTACCAGGTAAGGCCCTCTGAGGTATGCATCTCTTTTTTAGAAGCGACCTGGCCACAAATGATAGCAGCTGAACGAAGTGGATTATCATCACGTGGACATTTATAGCAGCCAAATACTCTAAACGCATTTTGATTCTAATTGTGGAGGGAAAAAACGGAGGGTCCAGAGAAAAAACCCATGCGACCACTGGGAGAACAGGGTTGGGATCGAACTTACGACTTCCTATTACATAAACTGAATGGTTTATTTAATAAAGAAATATGTTAATCTGCTGATTGAATTCACCATGTTGTGCTAGAAGGTGCAAAAGGGTTTGTTGTACTCTTTACAGCCAGATATTTTATGGGGACCTCATTTGCCAGTAAAAATATGATAATTGGTTCTTTACCCTTCTATCTGGCAACAAAACTGACACCTTTTTGCAAGGAGTCATGTTTGCATAGACCGCAATACCTGCAGTCATAAATACAAACAAAAGACATAACTCTGATAATGTGCACTGTCCTTGAAGTTGATTGGTCCACACCCGAGACAGCTTTCCTTCGAGCCTAGTCTCATATGGGTTGGACCAGATGACGCCAAAAGGCGCACAACTCAAGGACAATGCACCATCAGAGTATGAGAGCTCGGGGCAAGCATCTACACTATGGGGACCTCATTTGCCAGTAAAAATATGATAATTGGTTCTTTACCCTTCTATCTGGCAACAAAACTGACACCTTTTTGCAAGGAGTCATGTTTGCATAGACCGCAATACCTGCAGTCATAAATACAAACAAAAGACATAACTCTGATAATGTGCACTGTCCTTGAAGTTGATTGGTCCACACCCGAGACAGCTTTCCTTCGAGCCTAGTCTCATATGGGTTGGACCAGATGACGCCTAAAGGCGCACAACTCAAGGACAATGCACCATCAGAGTATGAGAGCTCGGGGCAAGCATCTACACTATGGGGACCTCATTTGCCAGTAAAAATATGATAATTGGTTCTTTACCCTTCTATCTGGCAACAAAACTGACACCTTTTTGCAAGGAGTCATGTTTGCATAGACCGCAATACCTGCAGTCATAAATACAAACAAAAGACATAACTCTGATAATGTGCACTGTCCTTGAAGTTGATTGGTCCACACCCGAGACAGCTTTCCTTCGAGCCTAGTCTCATATGGGTTGGACCAGATGACGCCAAAAGGCACACAACTCAAGGACAATGCACCATCAGAGTATGAGAGCTCGGGGCAAGCATCTACACTATGGGGACCTCATTTGCCAGTAAAAATATGATAATTGGTTCTTTACCCTTCTATCTGGCAACAAAACTGACACCTTTTTGCAAGGAGTCATATGAGACTAGGCTCGAAGGAAAGCTGTCTCGGGTGTGGACCAATCAACTTCAAGGACAGTGCACATTATCAGAGTTATGTCTTTTGTTTGTATTTATGACTGCAGGTATTGCGGTCTATGCAAACATGACTCCTTGCAAAAAGGTGTCAGTTTTGTTGCCAGATAGAAGGGTAAAGAACCAATTATCATATTTTTACTGGCAAATGAGGTCCCCATAGTGTAGATGCTTGCCCCGAGCTCTCATACTCTGATGGTGCATTGTCCTTGAGTTGTGCGCCTTTTGGCGTCATCTGGTCCAACCCATATGAGACTAGGCTCGAAGGAAAGCTGTCTCGGGTGTGGACCAATCAACTTCAAGGACAGTGCACATTATCAGAGTTATGTCTTTTGTTTGTATTTATGACTGCAGGTATTGCGGTCTATGCAAACATGACTCCTTGCAAAAAGGTGTCAGTTTTGTTGCCAGATAGAAGGGTAAAGAACCAATTATCAGCCAGATATTTCTAAAACCTTCCAAACGTCATTCTGGTTCCAACAGGACCGCATTTAGAGCTGTATAAACAGCTGACCGAAGCTAATGATGAATTTTCACAGACTGGTTTCTGTTTGGTCTCAGATTTTTGTTATGGAAATTTTTAATCTGTAACTGTTTACTCGAAGCATATATACACACAACATTTTCACGAAACTTAAAAACCCAATGAGCGTGACTATGCGGGTCACACGGGTGTTGTCGACAACTCGGTTAGGGCATCAATTGTCGGACTGCATGTGTTGTTATCAAACCCAATGGTTCTAGATTTGAAGCTTTCGTGACTGCAAGGATTAATACTCTTAGTTCTTTCGGTAAAGTCACGTAGGTAAAAATGAAATTAAAATTAATAAAAATAAAACAATAAAAAAATCACGACATTTCGGAGGCACAAGCTTCCGAAACGTCGTGATTTTTATTGTTTTATTTTTATTAATTTTAATTTCATTTTTACCTACGTGACTTTACCGAAAGAACTAAGAGTATAAACCCAATGGTGTTCATGCAGGTTTCACATTCTCAATGGCAATCCAAGGGCATTGCTGCCATGTAAGGGAAAAGCTAAATAATGGAGATGAACATTCCCTTACTGTAGTGCAAAGCAACCAGATGATTCATACAGTAGTCTGTTTGGGAGTAGCTGGACATTTTACGTAAACATACTTGATTTGAAGCTTTCGTGACTGCAGGAATCCATCCTCTTTGGTTCTTTCGGTAAAGTCACGTAGGTATAAAATAAAATAAATCACGACGTTTCGGGCGCAACACAAGCGTCCGTCATCAGGTTGAGAAAGCGAGTATATAAACATACTTATTTTTGGCTTATGTCTGATTTGTCAATGTTTTATTTTGCATATTCGATTGAGCAATTACAGTGCTGCTATACCGCCCACAATGAGAAACTAGTATAATGATTTGCATACAGCAATGTATGATATTGTTTACACCAGGCAATCAGTTCACACAAATCAAAACAATGTGCCGCAAAAATGCACTGCACTGCCTTATCACTGAAAATGAATGCGACGTTCGAGTCAAATGCATTGTTTCGGGGGGAAATGTGAATAGCTTCGTCTGAAAACAGCATGTTTGTAATTACAACAAGGTGTCACATTACGCTCATGTTGCACATACTGTCCTTTTATTTTTAGCATTTATACAATACAAATATGAGGTTACCTCTAAATTCAAAGACTGAGCTTCATAAGCAAATGTTGATAAAAGCTTTCTATTATATTGTCCTGTCTTGGGATGAAAAGCACAGCTAATTTGTGACATGCAATACGTCTACGAGTGAAAAACCATCATATAAACGTTCTGGCCACGTATTTCAACGGTAGAGACTCACATTCGGAAATTTCGTTCGTTCGTTTCTCAGTCCGCTTGTCCTGGTGAGGGGTGCGGCGGCAACATTTTCAGTAGACGACAGACTCTAGCTCTTCCTGGGGAATTCCCAGGCGTTCCCAGGCCAGCTGAGCGACATAGTCCCGCAAGCATCGTGTTCTGGGCCGGCCCCGGGCTCTTCGCCCAGTGGGGCGTGCCTGGTAGAGTTCCAGGGGGAGTCTACCAGGGGACATCTATACCAGGTGCCCGAACCACGTCAACTGGCTCCGCTCGATCCAGAGGAGCAGCGGCTCGACTCTGAGGCTCTCCCATATTACCGAACTCCTCACCCGATCACGGAGAGTGAGCCCGGCAACCCTGTGGAGAAACCTCATTTCGGCCCCTTGTACCCACGATCTCATCCTTTCGGTCATGATCCAGAGCTCATGACCATAGGTGAGGGTGGGAATGTAGATCGAACTGTAAACCACTAGCTTTGTTTGAGAACTCCCGCTTCACTACCACGGAACGTTGCAGTGCCCGCAACACTGCGGACGCCACACCGTTCCGCCATCCGATCGCCCGCTCCTACTTACCATCACTCGCGAAAGAAACCCCAAGATACTTAAACCCCTCCACTAAGAGCAGCTGTGGTTGGGAAATTTGTGGTTGGGGATTAGGTCAGTCCATCATCCCTCTGGAGTCGACAAAAGTACCTACTAGTTTGTGAGGAAGTCAACAGTCGTGTTCCAATGGATATATTCAGTGTTTCCTGCACCGTACTATGAACCTGGCGACCTAAGTCAAATTCCCAGCCACAGCTAACGTATACGAATCAGCCCTGATCCAGATCCGCTTCACCAACCTGCACTGACCTGCGGAATGCACTGTGGTCAAACAACCCTCATGATCGAAGCGGTATAGGGATTTCTTCACTCTCGGGGAATATTTCCGGCAATGGAGGCTAAAGCCAAATCCCAACAAAACAACTGGAACTGCATTTCATCTTGATGATCGAAGCGCCGAACACACTCTGAAAGCGATCTGCGGCAATCCATCTCGGAGTGAAGCTGGGCCATACGCTAATCTTCCACGACCACACGAAAAAGGTAGCTGCCAAGATCAAAACTATGATCAACCTGGTCCAGACACGGGAAAGCACAAGCTGGGGAGCATCAGCAGCAGTGCAACGGGCATCAACGATGGACTATGTGTACTCTGTATCCAAGTATTGTGCACCAGTATGGACCAGAAGTAGTCCCACTCGACTTGTCGATGTCCAACTGAATACTGCAATGCGGTGTGTCACTGGAACCCTCAAGTCGACCCCAATGCCCTGGCTGCCCGTGCTGTCACAGATCTCTCCCCCACCCATCCGCTGGGCAACTGCAATCGTCCAGGAAGTCCTGAAAATCGAGGAAAACAGTAACCTCATTCATCAGGACCACCTCCCTCGTAATCGCTTAAAGTCACGCAAAGCCCTTTTGAACCCATGCGATTAACCTTCAACAATGCTAGTTCAACCCGGATGAAGCTTGGGGAGCTGAATGGAGTTCAATAGAACTCACAAACAAACACCTTGTGAAAGACCCAACGCAGACGATGCTTGGGTTTGATCTTCCACGAAGCTCATGGTCCACTCTAGACCGCATGCACACAAACCATGGCAGATGCGGATACCTGATGCACAAATTGAAAATTAAAAACTGTCCAGTGTACGACTGTGGTCACCCAGAACACACCATGCAACATAGAATGACACAATGCCAGATCCACAAATACGAAGGAGACATCACAGCGATGTTGCTCTGAATCTACATCTGCCATACGAAACAACGGATTGACACGCTGAATAACATGAATAGGTTTTGAGGGCAATATGAATTATGTCTGTAAACATGCGTTTAGAGTATTTGGCTGCAAAATTTTTTTCACATAAGCCACTTCGTTGAGCTTTCATTTGTGGCCAGGTCACTTCTGAAAAAGAGTGATATAGCTCAGTGGGCCTTACCTGGTAAAATAAAAAATAAAATAAAAAATCTTCTTGGTTCTTTCGGTAAAGTCACGTAGAAGGGAAGTAATAAAATAATAAAAATAAAACATAATAAAATAATTCTCACGACGTTTCGGCCACAACGCAAGCAGCCGTCCTCAGGTGAAAACCAGGTCCGTCGAGGCGACAGAGTCTGAATGAAACAGCACACGAGCTTGGAGCATATATATAAGCTGGGCGCATTGACAAAGGAATTTGCATATCAAGAGGAATTTAGCATATTCATTGAAAATGCAGGAATGTGATTAGTACTGCATATGCATGTGCATTATGCAGGATTAACAGCATCAAAGGGAGCTACAGTTGCTGCTGCTGCTGCAGTTGCTGCTGCTGCTGCAGTTGCTGCTGCTGCTGCAGTTGCTGCTGCTGCTGCAGTTGCTGCTGCTGCTGCAGTTGCTGCTGCTGCTGCAGTTGCTGCTACTGCTGCTGTAGTTGCTGCTGCTGCTGCAGTTGCTGCTGCTGCTGCAGTTGCTGCCTTATCCATTTTTAATATAACACTATGTATTATTCTACCCACCTTAATGTGTATCACACTGCTATATATTTACTATACAATTACGACACCATACATTACTCTACACACTGCACCATGCCAGTGAGTGGAACGCGGTCTGAAAGTCACCGTAAACGTGAACACAATCAGTTAAGATCCGAAATGGTTTATTACGTCCTTCCAATGATTGCTAAGCCAGAATCCATCTTCTCGGTTAAAATTGTCTCTGTGTTTGTATATGTGGATCGCCTCATGAACGAATCTCTCATGATAGCCAGATGGCTTGCAGAGAACCTCTGTCTTGGAGAAGTCAATGTCATATGAGCCCACTGAGTTGTAACAGTGATCTGCCACGGCTGAGGTGTTTGTCCTACCGTGTTTCAGGTCTGCTTTATGTTCACGGATGCGGTCCGAGACATGTCGTTTGGTTTCCCCAATGTAACTGCTACCACAGAGGAAACTTAGTTTGTAGACGCCAGGGTACTGTATGTCTGGAACCACATCTTTTACAGACGGTACCAGATCACGGATTTTATGTACTGTGTTGAATCGGACCTGGATCTTGTGTTTAATCAGGATTTTGGAGATATTTTTTGTGACCCCAGCAATGTAGGGTAAGGTGATGGTCTTGAAAGGCTCCTCAACAGGATCCTTCTTGATGGTTGGAGTGATGGCTTTGCGGATTGTGTAGTCGGAGTAACCATTAGCCTTAAGAGCTTGGCGTACGTGTTTGAGTTCACTGGAAATGTGTTCCTGGTCGGAGATGCATTGGGCTCTATGATATAGAGTCTTGATGAGGGAATTCTTCTGGGATGGATGGTGGTGGGAATCCGGTTTTAGGTAAGCATCCGTATGGGTGGCTTTCCTGTAGACAGAGTGGCTCATTGAACCATCAGGTCTCCTTTTGATTAGGACATCCAAAAAGGGTAGCTTGCCATCTTTTTCGACTTCCATGATGAATCTGATGGCTGGGTGTATGGAATTGATGTGGTCGAGAAATTGGTCTAGAGCAGGCCGGCCATGTGGCAAGATGACAAAAGTGTCATCTACGTACCTCTTCCATAAGGTCGGGCGTAGAGTGGCAGTCTGGATGGCGTCCGTCTCAAATTTCTCCATGAAGATGTTGGCTACAACCGGAGATAGGGGGGGGCCCATTGGGGTGCCCTCAGTTTGCTTGTAGAAAGTTCCATTCTAGGTGAAGTATGTATCATAGAGCCCAATGCATCTCCGACCAGGAACACATTTCCAGTGAACTCAAACACGTACGCCAAGCTCTTAAGGCTAATGGTTACTCCGACTACACAATCCGCAAAGCCATCACTCCAACCATCAAGAAGGATCCTGTTGAGGAGCCTTTCAAGACCATCACCTTACCCTACATTGCTGGGGTCACAAAAAAGATCTCCAAAATCCTGATTAAACACAAGATCCAGGTCCGATTCAACACAGTACATAAAATCCGCGATCTGGTACCGTCTGTAAAAGATGTGGTTCCAGACATACAGTACCCTGGCGTCTACAAACTAAGTTGCCTCTGTGGTAGCAGTTACATTGGGGAAACCAAACGACATGTCTCGGACCGCATCCGTGAACATAAAGCAGACCTGAAACACGGTAGGACAAACACCTCAGCCGTGGCAGATCACTGTTACAACTCAGTGGGCTCACATGACATTGACTTCTCCAAGACAGAGGTTCTCTGCAAGCCATCTGGCTATCATGAGAGATTCGTTCATGAGGCGATCCACATATACAAACACAGAGACTATTTTAACCGAGAAGATGGATTCTGGCTTAGCAATCATTGGAAGGACGTAATAAACCATTTCGGATCTTAACTGATTGTGTTCACGTTTAGGGTGACTTTCAGACCGCGTTCCACTCACTGGCATGGTGCAGTGTGCAGAGTAATGTATGGTGTCGTAATTGTATAGTAAATATATAGCAGTGTGATACACATTAAGGTGGGTAGAATAATACATAGTGTTATATTAAAAATGGATAAGGCAGCAACTGCAGCAGCAGCAGCAACTGCAGCAGCAGCAGCAGCAACTGCAGCAGCAGCAACTGCAGCAGCAGCAGCAGCAACTGCAGCAGCAGCAGCAACTGCAGCAGCAGCAGCAACTGCAGCAGCAGCAGCAACTGCAGCAGCAGCAACTGCAGCAGCAGCAGCAACTGCAGCAGCAGCAGCAACTGCAGCAGCAGCAACTGTAGCTCCCTTTGATGCTGTTAATTCTGCATAATGCACATGCATATGCAGTACTAATCACATTCCTGCATTTCCCATGAATATGCTAAATACCTCTTGATATGCAAATTCCTTTGTCAATGCGCCCAGCTTATATATATGCTCCAAGCTCGTGTGCTGTTTCATTCAGACTCTGTCGCCTCGACGGACCTGGTTTTCACCTGAGGACGGCTGCTTGCGTTGTGGCCGAAACGTCGTGAGAATTATTTTATTATGTTTTATTTTTATTATTTTATTACTTCCCTTCTACGTGACTTTACCGAAAGAACCAAGAAGATGAATTCCTGCATTCACGAAAGCTTTAAATCGAAATTTAACCGCCTCTACGGGGAGGGTTTCCACATAACTTTGAGATCCTTCAACAAGCTCCGTGATAAGAAGGCTCAGCTAATCGAGTCTCTCACCTTTCTGAAGAGATGCCGCGACTCTAAGGTAATACCAAACGCATTTACACTAACATCTGCTGCTGTAACTTCTTCTAATGCGAAACGAATTCTGTCTAGAACGAGCTTAGCTCTCATCTCAGAGAAAATCAGACTTACGCGCACCGAACTAGATCAGTTAGACAAGACACTCTACAAATCACACTTATCTTTGAGTGCAACAATGTCCACATCGGATTGGGAACATGTAGAAAAAATGACTGCCTCTTCTGCTGCCGCTATGTCGACTAAATGTAAGGAAAACTTGATTTCCAAATTCAACCGCCTCTCAAACAAGAAACCGGACCCACACATTGAAAAGCTAGATGTTAACAAAGTCGTAATTAATCGCAGTAACAGTTCTATTTCTGAAGGTCTGAAATCCGTTTTAGCTAAAGGACTAAACTTTGCAGTCACACCTAGACACATACCAGTTAATTATATAATTGCTCGAGTAGATGTAGCTCTCAAGGGCTTGAGTCACATCGCTGCAGACGTAGCAAGATCTGAAATCTCTGCAACCCTCAAAAACGCTAAGATGCCAGCTAGCAACATCAGCAAAGATGAGCGTTTTGAATTAGCTCAATTAAAAAAGAGGGATGACATTGTCATCCTCTCAGCCGACAAAGGCAATGCCACTGTCATCATGGACAAAATAGAATACAACAACAAAATTCAAGAACTACTCAACGATGGCAGCTATACAAAAATAAAAAGAGACCCCACCAACAGCCTCGTCACTAAAACCAACAAAATCATTTCTGATTCAACCGCATTAATTGATCAGACCAAACAGTTCTCGTTGAAACCTTCTGCAGCCAGGCCACCAAGATTATACGGCTTGCCAAAGATACATAAAGAAGATACACCTCTTCGTCCCATTGTCTCAACTATCAACTCCCCCACCTATAAATTGGCTCGTTTTTTGTCTGAAATCCTACGGCCTTTCACTGGAAAAACCACCTCTGCGGTACTAAACTCTACTGACCTGGTATCGACAATCAAGGGGATTGCCCTGTCCCCAGACGACCTGCTTGTCAGTTTTGATGTGGTTTCCTTATTCACCAAGGTTCCTGTACCTGACACCATCGCAATCATTGAAGACTTGGTTCATCAAGGACTGAATGCTGGGGTACCCCCCCTGGTGAGACACTGCTTAACCAATACATACTTCACCTGGAATGGAACTTTCTACAAGCAAACTGAGGGCACCCCAATGGGCTCCCCCCTATCTCCGGTTGTAGCCAACATCTTCATGGAGAAATTTGAGACGGACGCCATCCAGACTGCCACTCTACGCCCGACCTTATGGAAGAGGTACGTAGATGACACTTTTGTCATCTGGCCAAATGGCCGGCCTGCTCTAGACCAATTTCTCGACCACATCAATTCCATACACCCAGCCATCAGATTCACCATGGAAGTCGAAAAAGATGGCAAGCTACCCTTTTTGGATGTCCTAATCAAAAGGAGACCTGATGGTTCAATGAGCCACTCTGTCTACAGGAAAGCCACCCATACGGATGCTTACCTAAAACCGGATTCCCACCACCATCCATCCCAGAAGAATTCCCTCATCAAGACTCTATATCATAGAGCCCAATGCATCTCCGACCAGGAACACATTTCCAGTGAACTCAAACACGTACGCCAAGCTCTTAAGGCTAATGGTTACTCCGACTACACAATCCGCAAAGCCATCACTCCAACCATCAAGAAGGATCCTGTTGAGGAGCCTTTCAAGACCATCACCTTACCCTACATTGCTGGGGTCACAAAAAAGATCTCCAAAATCCTGATTAAACACAAGATCCAGGTCCGATTCAACACAGTACATAAAATCCGTGATCTGGTACCGTCTGTAAAAGATGTGGTTCCAGACATACAGTACCCTGGCGTCTACAAACTAAGTTGCCTCTGTGGTAGCAGTTACATTGGGGAAACCAAACGACATGTCTCGGACCGCATCCGTGAACATAAAGCAGACCTGAAACACGGTAGGACAAACACCTCAGCCGTGGCAGATCACTGTTACAACTCAGTGGGCTCATATGACATTGACTTCTCCAAGACAGAGGTTCTCTGCAAGCCATCTGGCTATCATGAGAGATTCGTTCATGAGGCGATCCACATATACAAACACAGAGACAATTTTAACCGAGAAGATGGATTCTGGCTTAGCAATCATTGGAAGGACGTAATAAACCATTTCGGATCTTAACTGATTGTGTTCACGTTTACGGTGACTTTCAGACCGCGTTCCACTCACTGGCATGGTGCAGTGTGCAGAGTAATGTATGGTGTCGTAATTGTATAGTAAATATATAGCAGTGTGATACACATTAAGGTGGGTAGAATAATACATAGTGTTATATTAAAAATGGATAAGGCAGCAACTGCAGCAGCAGCAGCAACTGCAGCAGCAGCAGCAGCAACTACAGCAGCAGTAGCAGCAACTGCAGCAGCAGCAGCAACTGCAGCAGCAGCAGCAACTGCAGCAGCAGCAGCAACTGTAGCTCCCTTTGATGCTGTTAATCCTGCATAATGCACATGCATATGCAGTACTAATCACATTCCTGCATTTGCCATGAATATGCTAAATTCCTCTTGATATGCAAATTCCTTTGTTAATGCGCCCAGCTTATATATATGCTCCAAGCTCGTGTGCTGTTTCATTCAGACTCTGTCGCCTCGACGGACCTGGTTTTCACCTGAGGACGGCTGCTTGCGTTGTGGCCGAAACGTCGTGAGAATTATTTTATTATGTTTTATTTTTATTATTTTATTACTTCCCTTCTACGTGACTTTACCGAAAGAACCAAGAAGATGAATTCCTGCATTCACGAAAGCTTTAAATCGAAATTTAACCGCCTCTACGGGGAGGGTTTCCACATAACTTTGAGATCCTTCAACAAGCTCCGTGATAAGAAGGCTCAGCTAATCGAGTCTCTCACCTTTCTGAAGAGATGCCGCGACTCTAAGGTAATACCAAACGCATTTACACTAACATCTGCTGCTGTAACTTCTTCTAATGCGAAACGAATTCTGTCTAGAACGAGCTTAGCTCTCATCTCAGAGAAAATCAGACTTACGCGCACCGAACTAGATCAGTTAGACAAGACACTCTACAAATCACACTTATCTTTGAGTGCAACAATGTCCACATCGGATTGGGAACATGTAGAAAAAATGACTGCCTCTTCTGCTGCCGCTATGTCGACTAAATGTAAGGAAAACTTGATTTCCAAATTCAACCGCCTTTCAAACAAGAAACCGGACCCACACATTGAAAAGCTAGATGTTAACAAAGTCGTAATTAATCGCAGTAACAGTTCTATTTCTGAAGGTCTGAAATCCGTTTTAGCTAAAGGACTAAACTTTGCAGTCACACCTAGACACATACCAGTTAATGATATAATTGCTCGAGTAGATGTAGCTCTCAAGGGCTTGAGTCACATCGCTGCAGACGTAGCAAGATCTGAAATCTCTGCAACCCTCAAAAACGCTAAGATGCCAGCTAGGTTAGCTTTTGGCTACGAGCCTTCGTCATAAAATTCCTAACAAGCTTGACTTTCGGTGAACATTACATGCATATATGATTTATTAACCGTGGACATACCCCCCGGTACGAGTTTAAAGTTAGTAGAGGTGTTTGGTACTGCTCCACTCTCATGCCCGTTGAGTCACCGGTGGGAATTCTAAATTGCTATGGTAGCGGGCAGCCTCGTCACTGGAAATCCACTGTTGGCTCGCAATAAAGCGGCCGTCCATAAATGACGTCACGCACCTGGGGGGGGGGGGGTTGAGAAATGTGACGTCACATCAAAATGCGCAACTTTGAATAAACATAGACAACACGTTTTACTTAATTAAATATACTTTTTAATAAATGTTTTCTCCTACAACATCAGAGTGCAGCGCCACATTAAATACGCACCACAATGACAATAGTTTAAAGCGATTTGAAGCGTGTTTTATATTTTTTGGGGGGAGGGGGGGGGGCAGAGCTGTGTGACGTCATATTTGAGGGGGGGGTCTGACTTTTTGTGACGCCGTGTGACGAAGGGGGGGGGGTCAAACATCGTCCAAAATCGCGTGACGTCATTTATGGACGGCCCCAAAGTCGTACGGTACTCATTTGATTAATCCCCTCCACAACCATGAACAACAGTGAACTGGGGATTTCCCAGTTGATGCACACGATACGTTTAGGGGTAAGTATTTGTGCACTAAGTGAGTCAGTGGAAAAACGGTGGTGCAGTGGTTAGCGCACTGCACTCTAAATCTGGCAAACTGAGATTGATTCCTGCACCATGGTTAACATTAGAACTGCCCCCACACCTCCCACACCCTCATCACCAACCTACTCTAGGCCGACATGGTGAAGTATAGTAAAAAATATGTTTGGTATGGCATGGAGGCCTTCATACATCGGTATACTGTACTGGTAAAGGGCTTGTATATTTGCGTGAGTCAGTCATGATATTTTGCCTCATAGGTGTGGCCAAAACTTGAACTTCCAGAATCACCACGTATTGTAAGGAATTCCTTTGAGAACATGAGGACATGAAAGTAATGCTTTAAACCGAAAGTATACCGTGTTTCCTTATTATGCATGCGTACAGGCACGTGTGCGTTCCACAGGTTAACTGCATTGCAGGTACAGCAATTGTGGATCTTAAGGTATATGAGCCTAGTAATAGTTATATTACGTTCTATTTTATATACCCACGAAAGCCTCGCCGAGTATCAAGGATAAACGTTATGCAGGGCCCCACGTTGAAATTTTTGACCTCTACCATTAACCACCGAGGAGGCACCGACAAATCCATTCGTGAAAGACTGAACCGCCATCTCATGACCATCTTACAGCGTACAACCTCAAATATAAAAGGCGTTATTCACGCCGTACGCGCCCGATGATTGCTCAACAACGCCCCAACTGGCGTAGCAGCTTGCGCTAGTTGGAAATGAACACGGTGATATTGCGCGCACGTGTGAACGTGTGTGTGTGTGATCGCGTGTGAACGTGTGTGTGTGTGATCGCGTGTGAACGTGTGTGTGTGATCGCGTGTGAACGTGTGTGTGTGTGATCGCGTGTGAACGTGTGTGTGGGTCATCGCGTGTGTCACGCGTGTGTGTGTGATCGCGTGTGAACGTGTGTGTGTGTGATCGCGTGTGAACGTGTGTGTGTGTGATCGCGTATGAACGTGTGTGTGTGTGATCGCGTGTGAACGTGTGTGTGTGTGATCGCGTGTGTCACGCGTGTGTGTGTGATCGCGTGTGAACGTGTGTGTGTGATCGCGTGTGAACGTGTGTGTGGGTGATCGCGTGTGTCACGCGTGTGTGTGTGATCGCGTGTGAACGTGTGTGTGTGTGATCGCGTGTGAACGTGTGTGTGTGTGATCGCGTGTGAACGTGTGTGTGTGTGATCGCGTGTGAACGTGTGTGTGTGTGTGTGATCGCGTGTGTCACGCGTGTGTGTGTGATCGCGTGTGTCACGCGTGTGTGTGTGATCGCGTGTGAACGTGTGTGTGGGTGATCGCGTGTGTCACGCGTGTGTGTGTGATCGCGTGTGAACGTGTGTGTGTGTGATCGCGTGTGAACGTGTGTGTGTGATCGCGTGTGAACGTGTGTGTGTGTGATCGCGTGTGAACGGTGTGTGTGTGATCGCGTGTGAACGTGTGTGTGTGTGATCGCGTGTGAACGTGTGTGTGTGATCGCGTGTGACGTGTGTGTGGATCGCGTTGTGCACGCTGTGTGTGTGTGATCGCGTGTGAACGTGTGTGGTGTGTGATCGCGTGTGAACGTGTGTGTGTGATCGCGTGTGAACGTGTGTGTGTGTGATCGCGTGTGAACGTGTGTGTGTGTGATCGCGTGTGTCACGCGTGTGTGTGTGTGATCGCGTGTGAACGTGTGTGTGTGTGATCGCGTGTGAACGTGTGTGTGTGTGATCGCGTATGAACGTGTGTGTGTGTGATCGCGTGTGAACGTGTGTGTGTGTGATCGCGTGTGTCACGCGTGTGTGTGTGATCGCGTGTGAACGTGTGTGTGTGATCGCGTGTGAACGTGTGTGTGGGTGATCGCGTGTGTCACGCGTGTGTGTGTGATCGCGTGTGAACGTGTGTGTGTGTGATCGCGTGTGAACGTGTGTGTGTGTGATCGCGTGTGAACGTGTGTGTGTGTGATCGCGTGTGAACGTGTGTGTGTGATCGCGTGTGAACGTGTGTGTGATCGCGTGTGTCACGCGTGTGTGTGTGATCGCGTGTGTCACGCGTGTGTGTGTGATCGCGTGTGAACGTGTGTGTGTGTGATCGCGTGTGAACGTGTGTGTGTGATCGCGTGTGAACGTGTGTGTGTGTGATCGCGTGTGAACGTGTGTGTGTGATCGCGTGTGAACGTGTGTGTGTGTGATCGCGTGTGAACGTGTGTGTGTGATCGCGTGTGAACGTGTGTGTGTGATCGCGTGTGAACGTGTGTGTGTGTGATCGCGTGTGTCACGCGTGTGTGTGTGATCGCGTGTGTCACGCGTGTGTGTGTGATCGCGTGTGAACGTGTGTGTGTGATCGCGTGTGAACGTGTGTGTGTATGTGATCGCGTGTGTCACGCGTGTGTGTGTGATCGCGTGTGTCGTGTGTGTGTGTGATCGCGTGTGAACGTGTGTGTGTGTGTGTGATCGCGTGTGTCACGCGTGTGTGTGTGATCGCGTGTGTCGCGTGTGTGTGTGTGATCGCGTGTGTCACGCGTGTGTGTGTGTGATCGCGTGTGTCGTGTGTGTGTGTGATCGCGTGTGAACGTGTGTGTGTGTGTGTGATCGCGTGTGAACGTGCGTGTGTGTGTGATCGCGTGTGTCACGCGTGTGTATGTGATCGCGTGTGAACGTGTGTGTGTGTGATCGCGTGTGAACGTGTGTGTGTGTGTGATCGCGTGTGAACGTGTGTGTGTGTGATCGCGTGTGAACGTGTGTGTGTGTGAACGCGTGTGTCACGCGTGTGTCACGCGTGCCGTAGCGCATGCAGTGTGTAACGACTTGAGATTACATGCCGAACGGCGAGGAGTCGCTCTAAAGGTGAAGGGAGTGAGGAGAGGCTAGAAATGATAGAAACCCTGCTTTTAAAGCTGCCAAACCACCACCCGCAGCCACGACTATACCCACCCCCCCCTCCCGTGCCTACATAAAGCCACAACGGCAGATCATTATTTCTCACCTGATGACAGGACGCTTGTCTTGCGACCGAAACGTGTTATTTTATTATTATAATTTTTTCTACCTACGTGACTTTACCGAAAGAATCAGAGAGTATGGATTCCTGCAGTCACGAAAGCTTCAAATCCAGTTTCGTTCAGTTAATCGATGGCTTTCGGGCGCCGCGAACCTGCCCTGAGTTGTGATGCTCGGAGATCACCCATCAGTCCGAGTAGTCTCCGAACCGGTCCTGGTGGGAATTCCAAGTTCACGCAATACTCGGCCTTAAACGAGTACCTGGGTGCGCTGTGAAAACATCGGCACTGGGGCGACAAAGGCGGCCGACCTGGATACTGAATACAGAATAAATAGGTGTTTGCTAAGAGCACTTTTCCCAGCGTTCTACGTATTTGACTGCACGTGGAATTTCTCTGTTCCTGCAAGCTCGCATGTGCATACATGTGTGCAGTAGGGCAGGTGTGTGTGCGTGTCAGTATTTATCGTGTGGATGTGTGTGGATTATTATTTGAACCCGTCCAGGGTCTCAAATGAGTACTTGGCACGGTATGTAAACATCGCCACTGGGGAGACAAAGGCGGCCGGGCGTGGTGCTGGCCAGCGCACCTCCTTGTGTGCCGTGCCAGCCTTCAAATGTGCTCCCTAACAGCACCTGCCCCCAAAAAAGTCTGTTGAGGCTATACGGGGGAACTTTGTCTTTGTCGGAAGCACAAAGGTTTCGGAGGCGGGGCAGGTGTGGGGGAGGGTGTTGCGGGCAGGGTTCATGCCGCATAACCTCCGCGGGGAGAGCAGTAACGTGAGGACACCGAGGGAGGGGAGACAGATTGTGGAGAGACGGAGAGAGAGAAGCCGCAGAGCTGACCGATTTGAGATGCGTGTTTGCTGAGTATTGTTTTGTCGTTGGGGCTGCTGCTGCTGTTGTTGTTGTCACTGCTGCTGTTGTTGTTGTTGAGAAGCTGTGATTCGGTTTCGATGCTGCCATTGGACGAAATCGATTACCAATCGGTGACGCCGACCAAGGACAAGGTTCGACCCTACAAGATTGGTGTACTGGTGAGTACAGAGGCATGGGGGTGGAGCGGTGGCGCTGTGATTAGCGCACCGCGTTATGGATTTGAATCAAAGCTACGGCTAATAATCGCTGGCGAGTGATATGGGAGCCGGTACTGCCCCCCCGCCCCTCCACCGCGTGACCAGTACGTTGAAGTATGGACAGGGCGCGAGTTGCTTGACTGTAAATGGGAAAGGTCGTCTCGAGTACTTCATCATGAGACGCGTCGTTGATGAGCGCCTTGCCTGGAGCGTGCGCGCACGTGCAGCGAGCGAGTTCCCTGCGCTCACCTGATGGACTCCGCTGTCAATTGAGTCAATGCAATGTGCAGGGTGGTGCAGATTTTTTGTGAATCCCAATTAATTGTGACCCCCTAACTTTTTATTTTATTTTATATCGTTTACGTTACATTACACACCCGTATATTACGTTTCAGAGAATGCAATGGGGGTGGGGGGGGGGGGTTCATAAGACACCTGGGCCACTCTGTAGAAGAGTATGTGTTCAGTCATCCTCATCAACAGTAGCCAGGATCTATCCGCCGCAGGATGAATGGCTTCCCATCTTTCATTGTCTTATTTAACCCTTCTAGCCAGGATGTGTGTCCTGCTCAAGCCCACGCACCTTCTCTTCACACTCGATACGATGTCACAACCTGCCTGTGTTCCGTGGCCATGTTTGCTCTTTCTGTCTCCCAGCTGTAGTTCCACGTATGCACTTTCCCCGTGAATATGGACACGTCAATTTGTAAACACACTGTTGGATTGGGGTCCGCCCACGACGCTCCGGGTCGCGTGGGCGTCATTGAGCCATACGTACTTCATCATGTTGATCAGCGCGGGTTGGTGACGGTGAGAAGCAACAGATGTGGGAATACAGAAGCATATTGCTGTACAGTCGTGGATTGAGATGCACTGCCCTCTGCTGCCATGACATAGCGCAGCTGCGCAGACGCTCATGGGAACCTGTGATGCTGCTGTTGTTGGCAATGGTGCACAAGGACAATTCACAACCAAAAATATCAACACATTCGTCTGCAGCACTGCCTTAAAATGAACACATTTAATCGGCGAAGTTTTGGGCAATGGCCATTCTTCATAACACACAAATGAAAGTGGATAGCATCATTTATGGGCGCCACGGTGGCGAGATGTTAACCACCTCGCCTAGTATACAGGGGATCATGGGTTCGACCCCAAAGCTAATGCAGTTTGCACGTTCTCCCCGTGGTCGCATGGATTTTTATCCGGGTCCTCCGATTTTTCCTTTCGCATTGAGAAGCGTGCATTTAGTGGATTTGGCTGCAATACATTTTTACATGATAAGCCACTATTTTGAGCGATCATTTGTGCCCAGGGTGTTTCTGAAAAAGAGATATATAGCTCAGTGGGCCTTACCTGGTAAAAAAATGTTTAAAATAGTTTGATTTATCCACGATGAAGTGCCAATTCCTAAAACGTCGGCGATATTTTTTTTAAGCCAACGTTCATGACGAATGTGAATTTATCTGTTTGCGAATGGTCATCGCACATCCAATCATTATCCAGGCTGAAACCTTCTCAGCTTCTGAGTTCTCGAGATAGAATTTTCTTTTTTGAACGGCTTTGTGTGTTTAGTTTGTTGACTATTTGGAGCGTATTCTGGTTGATCTGGCCACAGGCCACCTCTCCACGCTTCTTAGCAAAGGGTGCAAAGAGCAAGTTAAGTGCACGTTATGAAGAAACACTTGCCGATCGATGTGTGGATGCTGCCATGGTGTGACGGTTAACCACAATATTATCGATGATTTTGTAGAATTCTTTTATTTGTCCTTGTCCACCACTGCCAATGCAGTATCACAAAATAATTAGAATGGCATTGGCCGGTTGGCTGAAGTCACACTTTTAATCAACATGGAGGATTGGCAAATGCATGGTGTTAAACCACTTTAAAATAATACTGTATAACAAAAGTTTTCTAATGTGAACCGGTTTCCAGAGCAAGTGAATTACAACATATTTGTAGGAGGGCTATTTGTTTATAAATTTACACACGATCAACTCACATTTGGAACTCCAGTTAAGCCGTCACGTACACACGTGTGCAAAGCGAATGTTGCCACTCCGAGAAGTTGTTTTGATATTACGCGCACCATGCCATGTTGTGGCATTGTGGCACGTCACAATCCTCACCGCTTCACTGACTCTTCTCGCACACTGCCATCACTTTGATTTGACGTGGGCAATTAAGCTCCCAGGAAGAGAAAACAACCATCGTGATAGTCACAGTGGCGCGACCGCTTGTTGTTGGATAGTTTTGACTTAAAACTTTCGTGACTGCAGGAATTCATATTCTTTGGTGATTTCGGTAAAGTCACGTAGATAGAAAATAAAATAAAATTAATTTAAAATAAAAGCAAAACAACCCACGACGTTTCGATCGCAACACAAGCGGTTTTCATCTCTCCGCCTGATGAAGACCGCTTCTTGTGTTGCGATCGATACGTCGTGGGGTTCGTTTTGCTTTTATTTTTAAAAAAATCTATCTACGTGACTTCACCGAAAGAACCAAAGAATATGTTGGAAAGTTTTTTTCAAGATGTCCTACCCCGTGCAAAACACTAACTTTCAACCGTCACGTCATGTCTGACGACGAGGCCAGACGAAATTGTACACTCCTCCCTTTCTCTGGTCATGGCGATCGCTTTCCTGTTGCCCCATATTGTTCTCTGTTTAGTCCTCCTTAATGCCGTCAATCCACCTCCTGCATAGATGACCTCTACATTTTGTTCTTTTCATATGGCAATGCAAGAACACTGATGGTAACAGTGTTTGATCTGCGTTTTTTTTTTTCTCAAAATCGAAGAATCCTGCATCTTTGTACATTTTGTACCAGCCTCCTATTGGCTTATGTCATTCCATTTATTCTCTTTTCTTATTTTTTGAAGCCTCGATACTGTTTTATTATAACTCTTAACATGAGATCTTTGTTGAGTGTGGTACCATGATGTAGCGAGTGGCAACTTGTTTATGATAGGGGCCATCGAGTCTTTGTTGTGATGCGCTCATAGCTCCCATGATTTAATGCGGACACACAAACAGGAGTTTATCTCCTTTGGTATTCATAATCCAGTGGTGGAAATTCCACATAACTGTGGTGGACCCCAGTCTGTCAATAGCATGCCACTGGAAACATCTCACAAAGTGGCCCTAATTCTATTGGCAGTGAACTGCATTTTGACACATTTTAAGTAGTGTATTTTAATGCATACTTGTGTAATAAAAGGACTCAGACACTTCTCTCTGACTCCGTGTCCTTTATTTGGGGTTCGCGTTCTCCTTCCCACACGGCACTCCTCCTGAGACTCTCTCCCTGGCAGCCCCACATCTGCCTTCGCTCCCGTAGCCTTCCACGCTCCTGCAGCTCCGCTGCAGGCTCTTGGTACAGCCCTCTGGCTGCTCCCCCAGCAGCTCCATCGCTGCTCCCTGTTCCTCCGTGCGTGGCGATCTCGCCACCTCCCCATGTCAGCCCTTCGTGGCCTCTATGGCTATCTCGCCATTTCCTACCTCAGCCCTTCGTGGCCTCTGTGGCTATCTCGCCATTTCCTACCTCAGCCCTTCGTGGCCTCTGTGGCTATCTCGCCACTTCCTATCTCAATCCTCCACTCTCTCTTCCACCCCGCTGGCTGGCGCCGTCATGAGCCCCTCAGCCACCAGGCTGAGGCACGGCGACCACCCAACGTGTTCACCACCCTTCACTCCCCCGACTGACCCAGATAGCTTCCTGTCTCCCCGCTATAACTTCTCCCCCACGTCACCCTGACTCCTCCCTCTCGGATCGTCATATCCGCCCCGCCCATTTACGCCCGCATTACACTACCCTCCCCCGTAGAGAAAATCCCAGCCGTCCTCGGCTGAAACAGAACAAAATAATGCGGGCGAAGGCATCACAATCGGGAGTCCCCCAGACACAACGGAGATTATAACAACAACAACACAAGCAACGAAAGGGGAGGTATCAGGAACTGGAACAGAACACCGGCCTGTCCTCCGCGCAACATCAACAAGAATAAGAATGGCACAATGAACAAAAACGGCAACTGACACGCAAGAACGGCCAACGCGCACAACCCAGAAATGTGATGTTTTAGTGCGTGTCCATGTTGCAGTTCCATCCGCTCGGCTCAAGTCCAACGTCAAAGAGCAAGTGGTAGAGCAGAACGACGAACGGCGCTCAATTGCTCCTTCAAGTCCTCATCCAGCTAGCACACCAGGTAACACCCAGTGCGACGGGAGCTGAAGAATCTGTGACGAGAAGGAGAATCCAATCCCCTGAGGCACAGCACAACAACGCACATCCGCATGTCGTACACGACAGCCACCCGGCCTCAGGGTAGTGGAGATGATGTAAATCCAGCCCGCTTAAAAAAAAAACTCCCCATAAATACCCAAAATAACGCAATGGATGCCCCAGTATTTACATTTTAACAACAATATTATTTACACGTGACAACAACAACAACAAAATTTTCTGCTCTTACCCACCAGCAGTCCTCCCTTGAGGACCAGCACAGACATCGCACGTACACAGCATGTACCCACGGTCACTCTCAGCAACCCAACAAAACGCCTAATCGCACACCCTCGCGTGGAGAGAGCCACGCTCCCCAGCGGTAATGTTTAACTCGCCCTAACCCCCACCGTGGTCGTCAACCCACAGCAACATCCACTGACCATACTCTCAGCTAGTGCAATTTCGGGGATGAGCAGCAACTCGGCCACGCTCCTCCCTTACTATCCCATCAGAGATGGACACACACCAGCCTCGTATAGTCCGATGCTTTATAGCCCAGGGAAGGTTCATCCCCCAGCAATGCCAGACCCCCTGTACTCCCCCCACGGGGCAATGTTCTCTTATAGAGACAATAACACCCTAACCCAGATCCCGTGAGCCCCCGGCACACCAGGTTCAGTCTGCCACCGCACAACTGAACCATGACTCCCCGAGCCATATGAGCACATGGCCCATTAATTTAAGACATACCACGGAGGTTTCGCCTCCGGGCTGTCAGGTCAGCCATCAGCCATAGCCCGATGTGACCACAACTCGTGCATCACCCAATCAACAATGGCAGGCATAACAGATGGAATATTTGCCCCACCCCGGTTTTTCCCGCGCGCTCAAAATGGCGTCCCCCTTCGCCCAGCGCGTTCGCGCAATATCTCGCGCGCACTCAAAATGGCGGCCCTTTCCGCAAAGCGCATCGTCGCCATACCCCGCGTGCGCGCAAAATGGCGGCCCAACGTGCGAACACGTGGCCAGTTTTCTCCATTCGTGCACCCCAGCTTCCCTTAGCTGGGGGTCACAAGACGCATCTCCCGTCACATTATAACAACCCCACCAACGATAGACGCACAGCCCCAGCTTGCTGCGCACAGCTGTCATATCGTGGAATTTTTAACCAATATTTTACCAACCACATTAGTTACACAACCCAACTCGCCAAGCAACTCGTGGCTGCATGCGATCAACCGAATACGCTGACGCCACTTGGCGCCAATTTACGGTCCCATTAGCATTAACCTTTGAGACACCCACAACGGCGTCATCACGCACCCTCAAAGCGCGCTCTCTCTCTCAAAAAGCGCAATTACCCATAATATACACGAAATCTCGTGTGCACAACACCAATACAACCGAATTTTAGGGTCCCCCTCTATAATATACACGCAATCTCGTGTGCACAACACCAATACAACCGAATTTTAGGGTCCCCCTCTATAATATACACGCAATCTCGTGTGCACAACAACCATACAACCAATTATTTGGGTCCCCCTCGAATTTGTTACCAATTTCCAACAGGTACGCACAATATAATAACAATCCCAATTCCAATAATCAACCACTGCATCGCACCCCATAACCATACAGAACGGTATAACAGCACATGCAATCAGCATATCGCGATCACACGCGCACATTTAAGCACAATAGCAAGCAGATCTGCAGGCAACCAACACACCATTAATCCTGTCGTAACTTTGCAGCAACAACACAATTATTCTCTCTTGCAACAATCGCATCGCACACAGCACCTCGCAGCACAATACACCAAAAAAAATATATATATATTTTTTCCAATTAAGCCCATCACACAAGGTAACCCACAAATAATACAGCGCAAGATACCCGACGCTCCCAAGTTAATAATTAACTTCACCATCAAGATAACAACTCCACGCAGCAGCGCACACACACAATTTGACACTCAGCAAATACAGCAGACTCTCCGTCCATTCTCAACACACGCACACACTTATATTGACACCAAGCAACAAGCAGATAGCGCGTTCATCGTTATTACACACACATACAGACAGTCCGAACCGCGCTCCGCACAATCGAGTCATAAGAGAAAACCAAAATAGCCCCCCCCCGGCCCTCGAAAGATGAGTGAGGTGTGTGTTAAGGCCGGGTGCGTATCGTTATGACTCGCCCGGGGCTGCAGCAAGAAGAGGACGGCAGGGTGGCAACTTGAGACGCCTCGCAGAACTCGTTCGGCGACTTGACGGCTCCGTTGTCACGCACCCGAACCAGGACGGGAAGCTCCCGCCCCAGCAGCTGCAGCATCGGCGTCTTCTCCTCGCAGCACCCCCTCGAAAAACAGCAGCTCACAGCAGGCTGCTCACCCCGCGGCACCTCCAGATGGCAGCGCAAGGCTGCCTCTCCGCCGCGATGTTGAAGATGGCGGCGTCCTCCCGCCGCGGTGAAGACAAGATGGCGGCTTCCCGCCGTTTCTCCCCTGCCACGCCCAAGATGGCGTCTTCGTGCCACGTGGCAATGGCGCTGGCAGCGCAGGAAAGGCAGAGGCCTGCGGATCACCACCGGGCCTCCCCGACGTCGTCCTCGGCGTGGTGAACTCACACAGTCGCGCCAGCACGATTTTCAAGGTCCCCATCTGCATCACCATCTGTCTCCATCGTAAGTTGGCATCCTCCGGCACAGACAAGTCCACCGACGCGGCGACACCTTGCTCACCCGGACCCGTACTCGTTCCAGAACGGATCTCCTCTTCCATCGCAGGCAGGTCCACTGTCTGAGGAAGGTCGTCGTCGTCGGATGATGTAGCAGGAATATTTTTTTCTTCTTTCTCTCAGTTGTTTTGAGATGCCGTTTCACTTCTGACTCCAGTGTAATAAAAGGACTCAGACACTTCTCTCTGACTCCGTGTCCTTTATTTGGGGTTCGCGTTCTCCTTCCCACACGGCACTCCTCCTGAGACTCTCTCCCTGGCAGCCCCACATCTGCCTTCGCTCCCGTAGCCTTCCACGCTCCTGCAGCTCCGCTGCAGGCTCTTGGTACAGCCCTCTGGCTGCTCCCCCAGCAGCTCCATCGCTGCTCCCTGTTCCTCCGTGCGTGGCGATCTCGCCACCTCCCCATGTCAGCCCTTCGTGGCCTCTATGGCTATCTCGCCATTTCCTACCTCAGCCCTTCGTGGCCTCTGTGGCTATCTCGCCATTTCCTACCTCAGCCCTTCGTGGCCTCTGTGGCTATCTCGCCACTTCCTACCTCAATCCTCCACTCTCTCTTCCACCCCGCTGGCTGGCGCCGTCATGAGCCCCTCAGCCACCAGGCTGAGGCACGGCGACCACCCAACATGTTCACCACCCTTCACTCCCCCGACTGACCCAGATAGCTTCCTGTCTCCCCGCTATAACTTCTCCCCCACGTCACCCTGACTCCTCCCTCTCGGATCGTCATATCCGCCCCGCCCATTTACGCCCGCATTACACTTGTATGGCTAAGGCTTGTAGGGTTTAAGCAATGACAATGCTGAATTAATCTTCTGCTTCGTTAAGACTCAAATTATCGATTGTCCCCATTAGGTGCTTGCTGCATGTCTTGTGGTGGTAACATTGAGTTTGGGACTTGGTCTTGGAGTACAGTTAAACCACTATAAAAATAAAGGTAAGGCACCCAACACAGTTAAAGACCCACTCGCCTCAATCTAAAAAATGTGAATGCGGTGTACATATACACATTGTGTTATCTATCACAAACACTTTCAGTCAACGGCATAGTTTTTCGCGGTTGTGCTTTATTGCTCTCCGATGTGTCTTCAGGGTGTGCCGTGCGTTGCTTGGCACGATGCTTCCAGCACGTGGAGCGAAACGTCGGACCTTGACTCCGAACGACACGTGGTACAAACAGGAAAACACTTAGGAGAGCTCTGATAGATCATGCATGTAGAAAAAAGCTTAACAGAGGATAGAATGTGTTAATTTGTAGTTTCCGCAGTAGTTTTAGATTCGTACCTTATTTTGAGTAGTTTTTTTAACATAATGTAACATTTTTAAAATAACATTTATATTGTAACAAATTCTGTGTTATAAAAAAATATAACTGACCGAGGAATAAAAAATGCACCACTGCCAAAATATAATTTGATTCCTGTTAATGGCTAACATCAGTGGCAAGTGATATCTGACGGTTCCTGGGCCTCCCCTTCACCAACCTGCACTGACCAGCGTAGTGAATTACGATTAAATAATCCCAACATGGACTTCATGCAGCAGTTCACACACAAAGGGGCTGTAACTATTAGCAGGAGCAATCCAAAAGCCTGAACCAACACACTTCTAGAATTGAGCGAGGTTATGCGAACTTTGCAAAAGGGATAATCGGAGGGAGTTCAAAAGCTGAGCATTGTGATGAAAATCGAAGCATTCTGTCTTGCAACATGGTAGCTAATTTTCACTTTATATTAGAGGAAACAACCAATCTGGTGCAATCGTAAAGGGTTTTCACAATAAAAATGATGGTAAAGTTGCCGAACATTTGTGTAGAGGAGTAGTGTGATGACGTCATGTCATGGGCACCGTACGGTGTGATGACGTCATGTCATGGGCACCGTAAGGTGTGATGACGTCATGTCATGGGCACTGCAAGGAGACACCCTCAAGAATGGGGGCTGGTCCGAGAAAAGGGAAGGAGCCGCGCAAGGGAGTACTTAAGGGGGGACCCCGTGATGAAGGCGAGGTCGTTGTGGGAGCTCGGGGTGCGGATCGGCTGAAGGAGGTCTCTCCCGCTCGTGACCGGACGGTGTTGGCTGAACCCCCGTCCCGACCCGAGTGAGAGAGCCCAAGGGGTAGCCGAGGTTAGGACGAGGAGAGCCTGGGGGTCCACGGGAAGGACCGAGCATAGCGAACACCTACCTTTGGTGTGAGCCGAGTGTTAAACCTTGTTAATGAACGGCGAAAGCCCTTACACGAACTTCCGTCTCCGCGTGGTTCCACGCCTCAACATTTGTAAGAGTATGAAGTCAATCGGTGAACAAATCTACTCGTCGATAAATACCAAATTGACATGTTTATTTTCAACAGAAATTGCATTCAATATACGTAAAGTATTCGTTTTTGTCTCCGTTGCATGTTGAGCCTTTGACACTGGAGCTGACGTTGTTGTACGGCTTCTTGACAGTGGCAGAGTCCTCCCAGTCGTCCTCGCAGGCCACCCCGAAGCTGCCCGCGCAGTCCTGCCAAGGCCGCTGCAATGGGCGAAGCCGGCCAGCGTCGCTCGACTGCGTGTGCGACGCCTCCTGCGAGGACGCAGGCAACTGCTGCCCAGACTACTACGACCTATGCCTGCTGCCCTGTACGTATGCCTTCCAGTGTATTGCATTTTTATTATATACATATGTAATGTAGCACTCAGAGATGCTGTCTTGCTTAAGTTATATATATTATATATTACAGTCCACCCGTCTTGATGACATGTTATCAGGTGGACGCAGGTTGACTATATACAACTGCGTGACTCTACGTAGCTGCTACACGACGTTCACTACATAGCTGACTCGACTATATAGGTGTCGTCGATGTAGTAGCCACGGCGAAGACATATAACTTCTTTCCCAGCCTTCCAAGACGACGAGGGCGATCCACCGTGATGACAGCGACGACGGTCCGGACCCCGAATCCCCCACAGCAGCCCCGAGCCCCGCTCCGCGTTGCCTTTTATTTCCCCTCGGCTCTGCCACGCCCCATTTTCACTAAGACTCTCCTTTGCCTCACTATAACGCCCCAGGGGGTTCCAGCTCTACCCCTCACATTGACTTCTCACCCAGTTACCTTACTTGACCCTGCCTGTCCTCATCGCTGCAATCATTATTTGCGGCCACTAGGCCCCGTATTGTCCTTACACATATATAACACTTTCTATTTGTCTGTCTGTAACGTGGGGTCATGACGATTCTCAGAAAGTTCATCCATGATGATTTAAATGTTAATGTAAGTTGTGTTGCGGTTTGGGACTTGTCCGCTACAAAAATGGCCACATTGATCAAAGCGTTGCCCTTAAGTGATGTCATGACGTGCGATGTCATCGCTCAACATCACATGCCATGCACCGTGTGACATTGTCTAGTTGTACAGCTCTTAATGTAATGGTATTATCGCTGATTAAATACTTCTGAGGGCAAACATGTTGGAGAGTGTTACAAAATCCACAAATGTGCAGGACTTTTCTTGTTCGTTTTTGATGTATTTGAACGTCTGTGCGTCTGATTATAATTGTGTCTGGCTGCTACTGCCACGCCGTTGTCACAGTGACATCCTGGGAATGCACGCGGATTCGTTGTGGGGAGGAGCGACTTGCGAACAGCAGCTGCCACTGCTCTGATGACTGCATGGAAAAGAAGGACTGCTGTACCAACTACATGACCACCTGTAAAGGTAATGCAACGTTGGCTGGGTGGAAGCACACATGGAGTGAGAATCGCAAAACGTTTCCAAGGCAATAACTAATGCACGGGAGTTCTTTAGAACTGCTTTTTGTACCGAGTTTGTTTTTTCCCCATCCTCCCCATCGCAACTCCGATAAGCACGGTGGGCTACGTACGGTTCGAAAGAAATTCGACATAAACACGTACAGAAACTAACAGAGGACAACTCGTGTATAGTGACATCATTGTAGGCTGGAAATAACTGGTTAATTCACATTATTTGAAATACAAATCTAGTATTTGTGTAAAAATGAGCATACAATTTGCAGACTATTTGCATAAAAACTATTTCCACACACGAGGCTCAAGATGAGTTTGAGCTGCACTGAGTTCCCCGTGTCTTTGGGGCCAGGATGGCTGCCGGCAGAAGGGCCTCTACCGGAGGGAACTCTAGAGAGCCCCTCTAGAGGGTATTTTGGCCATCTCTGCTACGCCGGTCAGACAATTTGGAAGAGATGAGATTACCCACCAACACAGGTGAGACAACCACAGCAATACATTTGCTGTGGTTGTTTCTTGCTGTGGTTGTCCCACGTGATGACGGACACGTGTGTTGCGCCCGGAACGTCGTGATTTAATTTATTTAATTTTATACCTACGTGATTTTAATGGAAGAACCAAAAAGTATGGATCCCTGCAGTCGCGAAAACTTCTAATCTAGACGTAACCTACCAATACGCTAACTGTGGCATAACCATTTATACTGCTGGGTGGACAGAGTCGGGAGGATATAAGAAACGTTCAAGCGTTGTTTCAAATGGCCTGCGTCAGGAGATTAAACCGGCGACCTCCGGGTTGCAAGCCGAGCGTGCAACCATTATACCGCTCCAGCATCGATTCTTTATCGTTGATGAATCGGTTTAATTGATTGACCGTTGCAGCACTTCATACATTGCATAGCTCGCAGCTCTTGTAGGCTCATGAAAAAGTATTTTTTTGTTTCCCGACGCAAACCCCCTCACTTTTGTTATATTTGTTTTTATTGTGGTTTAAATCCCACACTTTCTGTACACATTTCAACTGTGGACATATGCATACGACGGTGTATGTATATATATTTAAAATGTGAGCTCTTAAGTAATTTGTGGTTTTTGTTCCCGTGTCCTCCCAATAATGGACAGGTGCCAAAACGTGGGTGGCAGAACCCTGTGAAGATCTTAGCACTCCAAAATGTCCCGCGGGGTGAGGATGCATAATTTCAATACTTGCATTGGAAATTTTCATAATGATGTCTGCACTGTTGTTTTATTTTATGTCAAATACATTTTTATATTTCAACAACATACAGAAACACAAAAACTGTTTACACATTTCCGACATATAACAAAGTTACACGTAGCAGTCTCCAGCTGTCGGCTAAGGAGTGACAGAGACGTAGGAGAGAGAGAGAGAGAAGGAAGAATAGAGGAAAGAGAGAGATCGGGTAGGGGACATTAATAGAAAAGGTAACACGATGGAAGATACAACACTTGTGTGTAGTGTAAAGAGGGGGGAAATATCTAAAACATTCTGTTCGACAGTGAGATTAAAAAAAAGTTAGTTTTAAAAAAGATGTATTTAGTTGTTCACTTTATATTTATACGAGAAAAGGTTTGTTATACACTTTCATTGTACAAAACAATCATGGAAAGCGCCCATTGGACCTGAACATTTTTTCGTGTAAATAATGTTAAATGTTATTTGGTCTTTCGGTAAAGTCACGTATATAGAAAAATAAAATAATAATGAAAATAAAGTGAATATAAAAAATAAGAATACATTAACATGCTAATCTCTCTCACTTTAACACCACTAGCCCCACCCACTTCGTTTCATGACCCTTGGGCTGGGCTACACCCATTTCAAACCTTTAAAACAGCCTGCCTCAGCAGCTTTCCCCCCTCTTTTTTCACCTGATGACGATTGCTTGTGTTGCCATCAAAAGGTCGTGATATTTTTATTATTTTTTATTCACTTTATTTTTATTCTTTTATTGTTCTACGTGACTTCACCGAAAGACCCAAAGAATATGAATTCCTGCAGTCACAAAAGCTTTAAGGCAATAATGTTAAATGTTAACACTTTTTATTAGGTGTCATGCAGTAAACCTTCATACACACTCAAATTTAGAAGACAACAGTTATTTAAGTTTACGGTTGGAGAGGTAAAGTTACCCTTCCCATGGCTATAACCGTGTTTAAACTGCCGCTTAACAGCTCTCGCGATGTACAACAGGCTCTGCAAAACAAGACTTGTGTGATAGCGATAGTTACGAAAGCATATGTTGTCACAGTTGTGCTGCACAGCTCTCAGATGTGCTTTCAGGTTGTACCATGTGTTCTTTGCCACCATATCTGTTATTTCGCTCCATGATCCTGGAACTTCCTCAGGGACCGAATTCAGTTCTATTTTTATTTTACACAATGAAACGAAATTTGGCTCCTAAAGAAGCATCCTGTACGTGGATCAAAACATCAGACAGCATGCTGAACAACACGTGGTACAACCAAAAAACACATTGGAGGACCATACTGATCATTTTCTTGGTTCTTTCGGTAAAGTCACGTAACTTTACCGAAAGAACCAAGAAGATGAATCCCTGCAGTCACGAAGGCTTTACATCAAAATATACTGATCATTGTTCACTGCTGTCGGTAGATTAAGAGAGTTATCTTACCCTCTGTGCCATGTTTGATGTCGCAGGTTCAAGAGGCAGCCTCTCATTTTGTTCTCCCTGGATGGTTTCCGTGCCGAGTACCTCCAGACCTGGTCCGCTCTTGTGCCCAACCTGCAGAAGCTCAGTGAGTTACTGTCACTTTATAATTTGCCTCACCCTCGAAACATTTTATCAAGAGCCAACGACGCCGTACAGCCAGATGGTACCGTGGCTAAAGCTCTCGACTCGCAAATCAATGTTGAGGATTGAGCCATCATCGTGGTGAGGATCAGTTGAATGAGTTCCAACAAAGTGGCTGTCCTATGTGTAGACTGGCCCCTGTCATAGGAAAGTATCATTTTAATCACTAGCTCAGAGTCACCAACAGAGATGAACACTGCCACACATTAACATAAGCAGGGAGACACTTACTAATTGGCTGTTTCCGGTGGTGGCGGGTTTAATGACGCATTTATATTTACGCGAACTTACCGAAAACAAAAACTTTATTCTGGACAAGTAGGTTAGCAATGTACTTTTTCTACTCCCTCCTTCATGCACCTCCCAATGCGTCTCTCATGATCATAGCACAATCCACCAACCCCGGACTCCTGAGTCACCAAGTTACCAACGTGTGTCACCACACTCGGCTGTAGAGTGTGCATCATGAATATCGAACCTGCTGTCTAATCTGTTTATTCGAACAGGGTCCTGTGGCACACATGCCCCATACATGAGGGCAATGTACCCGACCAAGACCTTCCCCAACCACTACACCATCACCACGGTCAGTGCTAGGACTATATTCCTGCTCATGCCCTCTTCACAATGGAATTTACAACGTAAATATTGCTTATTTGTGTACTTTATCGGTAAGTTACACAGTAAAACACCCCTCCCTTAAAGTACATGTGACGCACATGCAGATGTTTTATGAAGCTTCACAGCTCTGCAATGAGCAAATAAAATCACCTGAGCCTAATGGCATTGTAACGTTTGCTTTCCTCAAATTAGTTTGCTTAGAGTAGAAAGCTTATTTGAAGTGGTTTTTTGTAATGATTTTTGCATACGCGGGGTGTCCGTAAATATGTCATCGTTGTTCATTATGGGCCTTACCTGTTAAATTATAATTGCGCAGCATTTTTCGCTTGGTCTTTTAAAAACGACGCACACGATCACACGCTCCTGGTACGAGTCCCATCTCTCTCGACCTCCGCTTGTCCACTGTGGCGTTGGCGCCACGACGTCGCATTGAGAGTTGAGAGAGAGGGTCCCAGTTGTTTCCCGATGTCTCGGAATCCTTCTGTCACGTCCTGTTGAAGATCACTTCAAGCTTTATGATAAAAGCAAAACCTTAAGTATACAATCTTGATTTAAAGTTTTCGTGACTGCAGGGATCCATACTCTTTGGTTCTTTCGGTAAAGTCACGTGGGTATAAAATAAAAATAAATAAATTATACCCACGTGACTTGTATTATTATTTTTTATTCACTTTCTTTTTATTATTTTGTTCTATCTTTGTGACTTCACCGAAAGACCCAAAGAAAAGGAATTCCTGCAGTCACGAAAGCTTTAAGTCAATAATGTTAAATGTTAACACTTTTTATTAGGTGTCATGCAGTAAAGCTTCATACACACTCAAATTTAAAAGGGAAGAGTTATTTAAGTTTACGGTCGGAGAGGTGAAGTTACCCTTCCCACGGCTAAGTCACGTAGGTATAAAATGAAATATATTTTTTTATACCTACGTGACTTTACCGAAAGAACCAAAGAGTACTTAACTATACAAGTAACTAGTGGCCAGCATTTCAACCTTGCATTTCAAGCTGATGTTTACTTTAAATATTCATCACAAATGACCCTCAGTGCCTACAGGTGAGAGGTTATCTTTAAGTTTGCAACTACCAAAATACCTGTAGCGAAGCTTTCGGCTGACAGAATCCCAGCACATCGTCATGGGGCTTCTGGGAAGCATTTCGTTGCTTCCGCTGTGTTGTGTGATCGCAATGCCACGCGACTCCATCGGGAAGGTTTGCCCTTTATTTCGTGGTCATTTACTACAGAGAAGTCCGTTCTTGTGGATTCGACTCGTGCACTCAACTTACACACACCAAGAAGCCCGTGAAGGAAAGGCAGAGCTCTCCAGAAAGAGTGACTGTATACGTATTAGCGATACATTGAAGTTACGCAAACCATAACAAGCCAGTGCGAGATCTGTTAAACACAAGTCAGCCCTGTGCTGTGGGTGACAGGAGTTGACTTTGGCGATCCTGAAAGCTTCCATTATATTTGTGGAAGTTGTGAGGAACCGTTTTTTGAAGCCAACCTCACACCTGTAGCACGGAGGTGATTTCTGTTTTATATAGCTTGTATTGGCTTGTGAAGGCCTCCATTATGGATGATGATAACATTATTGACACCATGTGCTGCAGTGGAAGGAAAATATCCAGCTAATTGGCATTGTGGAATGGTGGTCGACTCAAAAATGTGTGTAAATAAATCGGGGTTATTTAGCATAGGCTTAAAGGTGTGTCATACAAAATTGTCAGCAACCAAGAGCAGCCATATGAGGTAATCATTAATACATTTTGTGGAATTGTACAGGGTTGATAGGAACTTGAGTAAATAAATGATGTCGGGGAGTTCGAGGAGAGTAGGACGACGATTAATCTTCTGTCCTGCCAAATGGTGGCTTCATGGGCATAAAGGATATGAATCTGATTCCTTGACCTTGGTGAAGTTGTTAAGATGTGACGTTTACGTGAACAGTGGCGGTGGTTGCAGTGACAAAAGATTGACAAGGAAGTGACTGAATGATGGCGAGAGAGTGGCTGGAATGATTCGGTGGTGAGCAAAGCAGTGTAAGTCGACCCAACGTCTTTACGTAGCCTTCTATCAGTGATCGGATAACAGTTTTCCGTCCAAGCCTTGTGTAACACTCGTAAATTATAAATCAGAGGTGTGGAACGGTTTTGGCACAAAAAAGGAAAACCAGACTTTTTTTTTCGTCCTCAGTTAATCTTCAATTGGGTAGGGAAAGGGATATCAAGATTATGGAGGGAGCAGAGTGCATAATGAATGATCTCCCACTTCGAAAAGGTTGACTAGGGGTCTGAAACAGCCTTGGTTGCTGGAGTGGAAAGTGTGTGGTGGAGGTTAGAGTGCGATGAGTGTGAGAGAGGTGGTCATGGCCCAGTGCATGGAAGTTCTTAAAAACGGTGGGGTATTACATGTATTTCACAGACCATTTCAATGTATGCTCTATTCCTACATGGGCATGCCCATTAACACCTAAAAATGTTCATTTCAAATACAGCACTTCAAATTATATTAAATAGTACCAAACTCCCATCGAGAGTTTAAGTGACCCATATTGTGCCTTGTATGAGCTATTGTAGATCTCAGTGCAGTTATCACTTGGCTAACAAAAGGAAATGTAATTTGATTTGAGATGACCGCCATTGATTTAAAAACAAGGAGTCTGACATTTATCAATGTGTGCATGAAGTTCGTGTTTTCCGAGGAACATTTTTACGCCTCGCCATGTGCACACTGCTTGAAAGGCCCCCTTTGCGCTGGGAGGTAATACTTCAATATCGCAACGCGGCCGATGATTGGACAATTAAATTAAGAATTGCAATTACGGCGCATATTATGCTAAAACTCACAGTTCTGCCATTCAACTGCATTACTGCGAGGTCGATAACCCTACAGCCAATTAAATTTTCTGTGATTGTTTTGTTTTTGTAACCTGACATCAGGGCATGTATCCCGAGTCCCATGGGATTGTGGACAACAACATATATGACGTGAAATTCAATGCCAACTTTTCCCTTGGCAATGAAGAATCTGCCACACCGAAATGGTGGGGCGGCCAGCCGGTAGGAAACCCGTACATGCCGCACACACAACAGCACACACAACACACACGCATGCAAACGCACACACACACACGTGGTACAACCACCTCAGCCACTGGCCATAAAATCTCAACTCACGATTTGGAAGTCACAGGTCGAAACGGAAGGATTCGTCACCCTCGAGTTTCGACGACCTGTCATAATTCAGGGTTGGTTACAATTCAACTCCAGAATTTGCTCCTTTGTTATGCCATTGTGGTTGATGTAGCAGCCTCCAGCGACTGTGTAGTATACATGAACCTTTTACACGTGCGGCCGTTTTTTTAAAAATCCACTGCTGGATGAGGTCCTCTCTACGACGTGTGAGATTATTTGATGAAATGTCACTGCTGGTCCCAGTGTGGGTTGGCGAAGGCTGGGAGCATGAATGTGTTGGCACATAAAGGGTGCCACGGTGGCAAGATGTTAACTATCTCGCCTGGTATACAGCAGGTCTTGGATTCGATCTCAACCCCTGACACCTGTATATTTGGAGTTTGCGTGTTCTCCCCGTGGTCGTGTGGATTTTTCTCCGGGTCCTCCCGTTTTTCCCCTCGACATTTAGAAGCATGCCTTTTAGAGTATTTGGCTGCTATACAATACCACGTGACAAGCCACTTCGTTGAGCTGTCATTTGTAGCCAGATCGCTTCTGAAAAAAGAGCTATGTAGCTCATTGGGCCTTACCTGGTAAAATAAAAAAAAATAGTTTTTAGTTTTAAAGCACAGAATGTTGCTGTACTGCTCTCTGCTGACCACCGTGTAGCCCTGCAGCAGCCTACAATAACCTAATGTGTGCAATGATAGTGTAGAATGTTACTATCGTAAAATGATGCATCGTTCCACATTGAAATATGAGCGCATATAGGGCGGGGAGCGTATGTGATAAAAGACTGTTACTTCTTCAACCATTCAGCATCATCATCAGTCCTGATGATCAGTCCTGATGATGATGCTAATCCGTGATTTATCCACTGTTAGATGAAGGCTCCCCATACCTAAAATGAAAACGCATCTCCAAAATGGCTACGTATGGTGCAAAAGAGGTTCAAAATACATGTGTACATAAACGCGTACATACATACACGCGTAATACATACACACGTACATACACACGTATGCCACCGTCATCTCCCATGCCCCAGCGATGGAACAATCCATCCAGCAGCTGTTGAACACGAGCTGATCGCACTATTCTTAAACGTTGACCAGCAAGCATGTCCTGCCATGTTCACTTACTTTCACTATAACCAATCAATGAATGAGTTAATAAAGTAATGAATTAATTTATTTGAAATGCACTTGTTACTTTTCAGATATGGAACACGGTAACTTACCAAGGGTTGAAGAGTGGGACCTATTTTTGGCCTGGTTCTGACGTTAAAATTAACAACACTTACCCTGACTACTGGGCAAAGTACAACACGTGAGTAGCCAGCAATTGCAAGGCTTTGTTTGGGAAGTCTCATTGATTCGTGGTCAGAATAAGGGGGGCAAGGTGGAAAAAGACAAAAATGTTGTAATCTAAAAGAAAAGCAAACTGAATTCAATATAATATGTAATCTGAGTCTTTTCTTATAACTAGGCTTGGCGTGGCAATTGTTTCAGTTAATGCCCTAATTTCTGGAATCGGTTGGCCTTCCAAATGCATCTAAAATTAATCCCGACCATAGCTGAGTTGGATTATAAATCTATGAATCGGCTTCGACCTAAACTTTCGTAAATGTTTTGAATGCCTATTTGTTTGAATGTTTTAGGACTGCCCAAGCCAGTTTGTTGGCATTTCGTCATATTTTGTGCAATGTTGTCCTTCACCTCTACATGCCAAATCTCGTCTTTTTTCCTATCCTGCATGTAGGTGTAATTTACCTTTTTTCTGAGACTAATTCACAAGGCTCTGCAATAATTTATCATCAAATTTAGTTTACATTTCTAAACTGTGAATGTTTTTTATATATTGTGCTCTTAAATGTGTATTGATGTCACCCAGGTTGCCCTTGCAAAAGAGGCAGTGCTGTTCCACGACTCGCAATGGGTTTGTTTCATCTCCTGTTTATTAAAAGGCTACTTTCAAAACCCTTTCTTTCTACAGAAATGATCCGTATGAAAATCGGATTAAAGTCGTTTTCCAATGGTTGGACCTGCCAGAAGACCAGAGGTAAACACCTTCGTTTTTATTGTGATGAATGATAAATATATAACATTCAGCAAAAAATCCCAAATCTCTTTTCATTGATCAAGACCCAGAGTTATCTTTGTAAATTCCTAATTTGAGACTCTTAGCCTTGGAGATAAAAAAATGGCTAATTGAACAGTACAAAGATGTGAAACTTTTAACATGTTTTATGGAACCGTCCAAATGTTCGTTATATATAACATTCTCTTTGTCACGAGATTTCATTTATGTGCAGAGACTTAAACTCAATTTAACATCCTGTAATTTCAAAGATACATTTTCCCCCTTCCTCTCTCTCTCTGCGTCTTCCCAACACGCACCTCTGCACGCTTTTTGGTGCACTTTGCAGCTTTTGCTCCTTTGTATTTGTCACTGTTCATAGCAGGTAACATACACTGATTAAAGACTGTCTTCTCTAGCCACGTTGGTATGTCGCTTTTCATCACTAAGTTCAGTGTTACAAAGATACTTCAACCTAAATGGATTGTTGCATTGCAAGACGGATGGTTAGTGACTGTGCGAGTAGACCTTCATCTAACAGTGGATGATTACTATTATGAAATTGTGTCTTTCTGTACAGGCCCGATTTTTACACTCTTTATCTAGATCAGCCTGATGGACAAGGTCACAATTTCGGCCCCGTGAGTGGTCAGGTGAGTGCAGCATACCAGATGCCTTCATATCAAATGGCTTTACATTGCATATTTTTATTAATTATTTGTGTCGAATTAATCAGTTTGCTGGTTAAATTTTAAAGTTTTTTTTTTTTTACATTTTTCTACTAATTTGAGAGAGTTTATGCGTTGGCTCTGTCCAGCCCTAACGCAGGGGCCACGATAGTGCTCGTGGACATAATCCAGCACGAGGCATTCTCTTCTTTAATTCTCTCTTGCTAAGTTTCCATGAGCCATATCAATTTCTACGTACCCCATGAACTGCGGTCACCGCATCGCTCACTTTTGGATGTGCTTTTGCGGCCGTCTGGAATGTTCTTCCTTGCGATATTAGGAAGCCACTGGCGCTATGTACTTTTAAACAATCGCGATTGAAAATGTATTTCTTTAGAACTATCTAGATTTGAAGTTTTCGTGACTGCAGGGATCCATACTCTTTGGTTCTTTCGGTAAAGTCACGTAGGTATAAAATAAAATAAATTAAATCACAATTTATTTTATTCTTTAGAACTGATTTTTTTGTTTAGATTGTTGTCCCCCACCCCACCGCCGATGAGCACGGTTATCTACGTGCGTCAACAGCGCTGGATCCTTCTGCTTGTAGCAACTGTGATTCAATAAATTGTCCTCCCCTGCAGGTGATCGAGGCGCTGCAGGATGTGGACCGCATCATTGGGATGCTGATGGACGGCCTCAAGCAGAGGGCCTTGCACCAATGTGTCAACATCATGATTGTGGCAGATCACGGTGAAATGAAACACACTTTAATTATTTCTGCCAAACACACGAAGCACAATCAGGGAGGTGGAGGGGGGGTGGCAATTCAACCCATCATCCGTCTGGTGTCAATAAAATTACTACCAGGTTGTGGAATAAACATCGCCGGCACGGTATCGCAAGCAGACATGAGCACCATTATAATGCGGGGCCAAGTGTGTATTTCGTTCTGTAAATGATCATTGAGGGGGTTTGATACCCAATGTATGTGTAGCTTCTGCTATTTGCATTCTTCAGCATCTCTCGTGTAATTTTAGAAACAAAATAAATAATAAATTAGCACCCTTTGCCTGTCTACTGCTGGATGAAGGTCTCCCCATACCGCATCACCAGGGTTGTTTGGCCAAATGTCACCACACTGCTCAGTGGGTTTGTGAAGGAGAGTTCCAGGTGTGGCTGGGAAGCTAGATCACCCAGTTCACGGCACGGTGTGCTAACCACCGTACCCACCACTCCACCCTGCAATATGTTTAAGTGTAAATATGAATTGTATTGCATGCTAGATGCGTGCTCCTAATCTGTCACTCTTTAACCGAATTGGGTTCTCACGGTTTTGCTGTGTAGCCCTCCAATATTATTTTCAGGTTTTAACGCGTGTTGTTCGGCACGATGTCCGACGTTTCACTCCATATGCTGTGAACATCTTTGTTGGAAGAAGTTCGCAGCTTGTGGAGCGAAACGTTTGGGCATCGCACCAAACAGCACGTAACACAACCCAAAAACTCATGGGAGTACACTTGTCACAATCACAGTCACATGATTTAAAGAGTACTTCTTAAATCATGTGACTATTCATATGCACATTTATTAATGGTTGCATGTGTGTGTGTATGCGTGTGTGATGGCAGGGATGGATAAGATAAGCTGTGACCGTGTGGAGCTTTTAGATCAATACATGTCTCTCAACAACATCTATGTCTATGAAGGCCCCTATGGTCGCATCCGTGCAAGAAATATCCCACAAGACTACTACAAACGTAAGTGTGTTCGTTTGTTGTCAACCATGCGAGGATTAACGGAGTTGGCATGATGGTTTAATGTTCGCTGACGAGATCAACAAGGTATTGTGGTTAATTTGTGGCAAGCACTTTGTGTGTCATGAGAAGAATGTTTACGGATCAAAGGTAGCGTCTCGGATATTTCCCAATGGTTTTCCCATTATCTGAGCCATTGTGTGGATAAGAGGAAGTGGTCGGCAAATTCATCTTATTATCTGAATCTTTGCACAGACCACTCCACCGTGGTCTCGTTTGAATTCAAGCCATGGGGGGAAAAAAGGACGTGTTATTGTAAAGCCATTAAGTGATACATTATATTACTGATGTCCGCGCGTAAAGTTCAAAGTTCTTTCTTATCTAGAGTTAAGTATATGCACACGATCATTGGACTCTTGTTCCTGAAATGTTTTTTTTTCTAGAAGAATGCATACTGCTGTGGTCAAGGTTGTGTGATAAATCATGACTTTGTCACTTTGTGTTGCCATTGCAGTGGACAATGAGGGCATTGTGAAAAACCTGACGGTAAGTTGCATAAATTAATTTACAAGCATGAAAACATTGAAGTTAAAAAAAAATGTCGGTCCCTTCTGGAAAATAACACCCATCAATATATACTGCAGCACAGTACTGTATTAGAAAGTGGCATTTCTTAAGAATAAAATAACAAATGTATTGTTAGAATAATAACACTAAGTAAACCGATTTTGTCTCTGGGTAGTACGTTTAAATTTGTTTTATTGTTTATCCCTAAAAAGTATAGAAAATGGCTATTATTCCCCACAAACTTTGCTTTTGTAACCAGGACTTTATGTGAAGGAATGACACAAATGCACACGTTTTCTCATTGAAAATAGGTACATTTCAAAATATCACTGTCCTGTTCACAAAAGCAAAGTTTGTGGGGAATAATAACCATTTTCTGTACTTTTGAGGCATAACCAATTAGAAAATAACACTTACTACCCAGGAACAAAAATAATAATTGTTACACAGTGCAATCAACAGCCACTCTGTCGCTCCACTGCTGAATGAAGGCCTCCCCTACACCATTTCGTTCATGGGGGTCATTTCACCATACAGTGCTTCGCCATGCTAGTTGGCGTGGGTCGGTGATAGCAATGCCCCGTTGAGATATCACTCGCCATTGATAGAGGTCGCAAACGGGTTTTGATTCCTTACCTGTACCCGGCCGCACCAGGGTCGCAAACGGGTACCCGATACCCGTACCCTACCCGATACCTGGCTACCCGTACCCGGCCGGGTATCGGGTAGGGTACGGGTACCTGATTGCTACCTCTGGGATGAAGCCATGTTGCAGGCGCGGGTGGGTTGATTCTAGGAACTTGAATTGTGAGAAGAGACAAGACGTTGGGAAATGAGTGACAAACGGTTACTCACCAGTGACTCACGTCCTACCCTTACCCGTACCCGGCCGCACCAGGGTCGCAAACGGGTACCCTACCCGTACCCGGCCAGGTACGGGTAGCCGGGTATCGGGTAGGGTACGGGTATCGAGTACCCGATTGCGACCTCTGCGCCATAGTCAGTGATCAAACTCTGGTGCTCGGGTTCGTAGTAATATAGAGCATTATCCACTGCACAACCGCTCCAGAGGACTGCATATACAGCTTATACTTGTGGATACTTTAACTGACCATTGTTTTAGATTGCCACCCCCTAATGCAGTAATAGTCCTTTCATGTATTTAATTTACACAGGAAAACCAGAGGTAGCTGGATGAAGCTGCCCGGTGGACAGTGGAAACAGTGAAAACCTTATTTTAATCTCCCCACTTCTGTCGAAAACATCTGGAAAATCCTTCCACCAGCAGTTGAATGAGCAAGCAATTCCAGGGCTGCTACTTTACCCGTACAATATGTCTGCATGTAGTGGGCCAATTCTTTATTTTTTAAATACATCAATGTTTATTGTGTTTCTCACATTTCAGTGCAAGAAAGAAGGGCAGCACTTTAAACCCTACCTGAAGTGGAATCTTCCCAAGCGATTGCACTATGGTGACAGCTACCGCATCGAGACCATTCATTTGTTTATGGAACGGCAGTGGCAGGTTGCCAGGTGAGGCATTGCATTTAACAAAAAATAAAACTATTAAAAACTATATATTTGTAATTTGATCAGATAAGGCTCACTGAGCTATGTAGCTCTTTTTCAAAATTGACCTGGCCACAAACGATAGCTCAACGAAGTGGCTTGTCACGTGGAAATTTATAGCAGCCAAATAATTTAAACACATGTTTCTAAATCTGGAAGGCAAAGCCGGAGGACCCAGAGGAAAATCCACACGACCACGGGGAGAACATGCAAACTCCAAATATATATAAGCATCAGGGTCGGAATCAAATTCACGACCTCCCGCATACCAGGCGAGGCACTTAACATCTGGCCACCGCAGCGCCCCTAAATAACAAGCATGTTGAAGCCGCTTGTCTCTCCACTGTTGCAACAGCGGCATAGCCAACTGTGGGCGTCGTGGGTGTCCGGATACCCCCAACACAGATGAAGGACTGCGCACATCATGTCAGTCATGACGGTTGTTTGACCAAACTTCACCATGCTGGTCAGTACGAGTTGGTGAAGGTAGAGGTTACCCAGAACCACTGGCGGAGCAAGTGGGGGGCGGGGTGGGGTGGTACGTGCTCCCCCAATGATCTGATAGAAATCCCTAATTTCGATCGGATTATTGGTAATAAATCGGCATTTTGTGACCCCCCAATGCCTCTGTGTAGCATATTATTACGTGCCATGGACTCTATGAGATGATAGGACAATAGTCTGAGTCCATAATTGGCAATGAGTAACGGCAAAATAGTTATAAGTGACTCAGAATTGTGCGCAGTTGCGTATACAGTACACGACTTCCCTGAAGACATCAACACCTTCAGCGAGCGCGATGCCGATCACACAACGCGGTTCGAATTTGACCCTCGATCGATGGCTGCGCCATCGCCGCACACGCGTCGAATAAAAAGCAAGGGACAAGTCCTTACTTACTAACTACTCCTATCATTTTTCATTGCTGGAGGGGTTGCCCCCCCCTACCTGAAAATCCTGGCTCCGCCATTGCTCAGGACCAGTTCGGATATCACTCGCCACTAATGATAACCGTGGCTGGGAATCGGACTCAGGTGGCCGGGTTCATCGTGCAGCGGGCTAACCACTGCATCACCGCTCCAGCCCTACCATACGAACGTGATCACACTCATAAATAATCTGTGTTGGTGCCTGTTTCTTGGATTTGTGATTTGTTCAGGCAATATTCGCAAAATGCAAGATGTAATGGTGGGACTCATGGCTTTGACAATGAGTTTATAAGTATGCAGGTACGTCATTTGAGTGTTTTATTTTGTTTATTATTACTGTAAAGCCACGCTGTACTGTTGCTTGCATTCACATTGCCTTATTCTCTTTAGTGCTCTGCCCAATGGCAGGACTTTGGCTCAGATTCTCTCCATCCTGTCTGATTGTGAGCGTAATTCTTTATTTCACTGTGTGGACCCCTTCCTTCCAAGTCGCCAAGCAGCATCTTTCTTTGTCTGCCTCTCGGCCTCTTTCCCAACATCTTTCCTTCGAGAACATCCTTCATCAATGTCTCACCTCTGAGAATGTGCCCAATCAACGCCTCTTTTGGATTGTTCTCATGATACTTCTTCCCTTCTGAATATGATCTTAACTTCCTCGTGACTTTTTCTCTCCATTCAATGGATTTTCTACATTTAAGACCTTCTAATATAATTTCCTCCTGAGCACAAATTTCTGTCGAATACAACATTGTGACCTAATATTTATCCATTGATGTATACTGTATTTGGAAATGCAATGATTATGAGTAAACAAAATACACATTCTGTTTTTTTTTACAGGCTATATTTATAGGATATGGACCTAAGTTTAAGAACCACACAGAAGTTGAGGCATTTGAAAATATCGAGCTGTATAATCTGATGTGCGGTAAGCAGAGTAATTATCTGTTTAACACCAATGCTTTCGTGACCAATATTACCCGTAATGAAGTTTTTTTGGGGTAGATCGCGTAATTCGTTGTAATCGCCAGCAAAACATACATGTTGTGGGTTTATTCTACCAACACATCGGTGTGAGCTGAAATAGTAACCAGTGGGCACGTTCTGTTTCCGTGACCAACCTTCTAATTGGCTGTGTCAGGTGGTGGGGGGTTTAACGACACATTTATAATTCTAGATTTGAAGCTTTCGTGACTGCAAGGACTCATATTCTTAGGTTTTTTCGGTAAAGTCACGTAGGTAAAAATTTAAATTGAAATTAATAAAAGTAAAATAAAAAAAATAAAAAAATCACGACGTTTCGTAGGCAACACAAGCTTCCGTCTTCAGGTGGAACTGTCACAGCACGACAGCTGTATCAAGTAAATGAGAGATTTCAAGAGGTATCTCTTGAAAATGAGAGAGCTGTCGTGCTGTGACGGTTCCACCTGAAGACGGAAGCTTGTGTTGCCTCCGAAACGTCGTGATTTTTCTTTTATTTATTTTACTTTTATTAATTTAAATTTAAATTTTTACCTACGTGACTTTACCGAAAAACCTAAGAATACGACACATTTATTTTTACGCGATCTAACCGAACCCCCCCCCCCCCCCGTTATTATGGATGATAATAACAAATGTTATACACTGTTACAGGGGCCAGAAACCTGCAGCTCTGGAGCGGCATGTGGCTCTTTAAGGACTGCTTCATGACATTGATTTATTTCAGGGGCCGTCCATAAATGACGTCACGCGATTTTGAACGATTTTTGACCCCCCCCCCCCCCTTCGTCACACGGCGTCACAAAAAGTCAGACCCCCCCTCAAATATTACGTCACCAAGCTCTGCCCCCCCCCTCCAAAAAAGCTAAAACATGCTTCAAATCGCTTTAAACTATTGTCATTGTAGTTCGTATTTAATGTGGCGCTGCACTCTGATGTTGTAGGAGAAAGCATTTATTAAAAAGTCTATTTAATTAAGTAAAACGTGTTTTTTATATTTATTTAATGTTGCGCATTTTGATGTGACGTCACATTTCTCAACCCCCCCCCCCCCCTCTTGGTTCTTTCGGTAAAGTCATGTAGAAGGGAAATAATTCAATAATAAAAATCAAACAATAAAATTACTGATAATTTTATTGCTTTTTTTCCCTTCTACTTGACTTTGCCGAAAGAACCAAGAATATTAATCCCTGCATTCACGATAGCTTTAATTAGAAATTTCCCCTCCCCCCTCGTCACACATCGTCACAAATGTCTGACCCCCCCCCCCCCATAGGTGCGTGACGTCATTTATGGACGGCCCCTAACGACTATATTGAGTTCTTTTTTACTGAATTCGAAAAAGATTGCCGCTCTTGTTATTTGGGTTGCCGATCCCTGCACTGTTATATAATTGCAGCACGCCCTTCGTCAGACGCACGCATCTTGATGATTAATTACAAACGATATTAGAATGCAGTCATGGTACACAATTTTGACTTATTATAATCATACTCATCAGCCATGATCTATCCACTGCTGTATAAAATCGTCTGTAAATTGCCATCATTCCACAAGGTCACAACATGCACCATGCAGTCTGGCCGACTTCATCACTCCATCTTCGTGCTAGACATCCATCGTGGACATTCCCTCCTTTGGCTGCCATTTTGTCGTTAGTCTCAGCCACTCGCCATCATCCCTGCTAGCGATGTGCCCTGCCTAAGCCCACTGAATTTTCTTAACGGTAAATAGGATTTCTTTGGCTTGCATTTGTTTATGATTGTTACATAATAGACTCAAAGCATTGCTCGTCTTTTTACAGATATTCTAGAAATCACACCATCGAAAAACAACGGCACACACGGCAGCCTCAACCACCTGCTAAGAAGTCCATTCTTCACCCCGTCGTTCCCTGCCGAGCAGTCAGATCCCTTGTCCTGCCCTCTGACCTCCCTCACTTCCACGAACGACCTTGGATGCACATGGGACACCACTATGGTACGTATGCATTTCAGCTATTGCTTTGTGAAAACATTCACAGCATGATTAGATAATTCAGCACAGTTTATAGCATTAAAACATTAATATAGTTTTCCCCCAGCTATATTTCGATTCCGTTATCAGCATTAGGTCATGAGACAAAGCAACCGATTTCTCGCCGAGCAGTACACCCGTTCGCGTTAAAGAATGGTCCACGGAAGCGGATATCACAGAGCTCCTTCTGAGAGTGCGCTCTGGTCCACGCATTCTAGGCAGAGCTTTCCCACCTCCCTTGCTACCGAGACTTATGTTGTCACGTGACACTCAAAACTGATTTCATATGATGCTTATTTGTGCATTCATAGGTGACCAGGCTGAGACCATCAATTAATCACACTTAAGGACCTGGTGTCATGTAGAGGCAGCTGTCTGACTCAAACTCAGGATGCCAGTGGTGCTGGCTGAGAATTCTCTCTGAGCCACCTGGCCACCGCGAAATATTTTATTTTTTGAAACTCTAACGAGCATGAGAGTCTTGGTCCCATCCATTGGTGATCCAGAGCCAGTGGTGAAAGTTCCACATTCCTGTGGCAATGGCTTGCCTTTCCATATGACAAAAATTGTTGATATTCTAAAACATGACATCAGAAACATGGTGGGCTCCGTTAACCTCCAACAATCTCCCAGCTCATAGCCTGGCTCATTACAATATTTGCACAGGTGAGCCACAGACTGTTTTCGTGAGGGTTTTACTTTAATGGTTAATCAATCTCGTATTGAGTACTTTTTTTGTCCAAAGAACACTCATCTACATAATAGACAAAAGTACACCCAGATATTCTGCATGTCTACTCGCTATACTGTCTTCCCACAAACGGTACAGCAAGTAGATATGTGGGGGATCAGCTCAACAATGCGAAGAACATAATCAACAAATTCGATTTCATTCCTTTGAAAACTCCATTATGTACTGTAGTTTTCAATTACATTGCTTGTAAAGCATTGACTTGTCATAAAACGGACACCGACATACAGATATCATTTTCTAGACTCGCATTTACCCCGGCTGGGTAATTTTCAAAATCATTCACGGCAGCCACGTGTCAACACAAACTTTGCTTTTATTTTATATTTATCAAACACATCTACACGTGACTGATACAGAGAGCCAGATATGCAAGAAAAAAATAAATTCTCCTGAGACAGATGGCATCAATATTGTGTGAAGTGGCTTATTCATGAATGACATCACGTTTAGCCGCAGATAGTCCTTCCACATTTGAGCTGAAGAACCCGGAGTGCTGGCCCCACCACCCTGGAGCCTGCCTAAGGCCTGGACTAGGAGGTGTAGTCACGTGTTGGCCGGGATCATGATGATTCGGCCGGCTAGCTGCAGCTTTGGTTTCTCCAGACATGGTTAACGTGGCTGGGTACCTGCAGGGGGCATGACAAGGACGTAGCTGCTGTGTTATTGGCCTGTTTGTGTTTTGTGTGTGTGAGGCCTCGGTAAACGTTCAACCCCACTGTTTCTCTTACAGGGCGAAGAAGCTGTCGTGAACCAACGGTTAAATCTGCCCGCCGCTGATGGTAAATGGACTGCAGCCCCTCTTTAGAGAACATGTTTACCATGTCCACACTTTTTAATTCACAAAATGTCCCAACGTTCAGCACAGTTTTTGTTTCCCAAGTTTCAGAGCATTCACCTTAAGAACTATGCCAGTGTTCCTCAACCGGGGGTACTTCGCAATGTCCCAGGGGGTACGTGAGGTGATTTGCGTGAAATTATATCATACATGAGAGTCATTGATGAATAATCCTGTATGAATTTGGCAATATTAAATAACTACGATAAAATTGAAACCCGTATGGTAACCTTAGAAGGATTCAAAAGATTTTTATAAACTCATGGATCATAAACAATGTGGTTGCCAAGAGTAACCAGCGAGCGAAAAAAATGACGTCATGCATGCAGAGCCTCCGTCGATTTGTTTTTATTTGCTTGTAATTACAAGCCAGGTGGGATACCTCACAAAATTGGTTTAAATATTCATGATCATTATGCATCCATTTTTTTTTTCAGAACCACGTTGGGTTGAAACAAAATTCAACAAGGGGTACATTCGCCAATTCAAAAGTGTTGAGAACCACTGGCCACTTCGAAAGTGTTGAATCAGTCGAAGTTCCACTTTGTCTGACAGCAACAGTTGTAGTCCTGTGGAGATAAGGGCCCTTGCCATGGGAATATAGAATTTCAACCACCGAGTTCAGAGCCTTAAATATACATCAGCATTGCCGCCGAGCTCGTTTGCATGGGGGAACATTTTAAATGTTGACTGACCACCATGGCTATCGCAGCACTGAGAACATCAATGTTCTTTTCGGTGGGGCATCAGGGCTATGTCTCCCCACCAGCTTGGCAGGCCCGGAATGGGGAGGCAAACAATAGAAGTTCGCACCCCACTCCAAATTATTATGTGGCACAGGGGTTAGGAGCGAATTGGCTTAATTTCAACAGGAAATAATAATAAACTATGTGTTATTAAACCTGAAGACATTGAATAAAAAAATTGGTAAGGAATATGTTGTGTACCGCTGTACACAGAGGGAGAGTGGCTCGCAATTGGAAGGTTATGATTTCAAATATTGTTTGGGGGTTGACTTGACACATTATCCCTCCATGGTCGATACAATTTGTACCACTTTGTGGGGAAGTGAACAGTGGTGGTCCTACGAATAGACTCGCTCATGCCATAGTTACGTGGAATCTACGGACTTTTGGAGGCGAGGAGGCAAACAATAGACGTCTCTTTCACTGAAAAAGCAATGCACAGACACACTATTTTATTGTTGAATAAAAAATGTAATGTACTAGAGACTCCTTAGGCTATGGCTTTGCTCGGTGGATAGACGCTGTAGCCGAGTGGTCCGTTGTATAAAAACATATGTATTGCAATCCTAGTTATGGATTCCAGTTGGCATTCTTTGCAAATCAAACCAATGCACCTCTTGCTGATTTTCCTCTACCGAAACAAACGAATGTTTGTGGTTGTACATTTGACAGCGGTGCATTTGCAAAGAAAAAAATCAACACATTCTGCTACGAAGAAGAGCCATTGAACAAAAGGTCGCCTATTATCTTTTTCCTTTTAGAGCCAAAGTGTTATTGATGAATGTGTTGAACTCCCTACTTAATATCGCCTAAGTCCTGCTGCCCAGTCCCGCAACTCTGTCCCCCCCCCCCTCCACCAAAGAGTCAGTTAGCCCCCCAAACTTGCTAAGTGGTGGCGCTTACCCAACGGATGTTGTTTGTCATGCAAAGCCCTGCGATTGTGCGTGGTGTTGTCGTGTCGCGCAGTTCAACTCTCCGAGCAGCAGCATTTACCCCTGGGACAGCCTGCGCTCACGCTGAGCAGCAAACGCTACTGCCTCCTGCACCACAAGAACTTTGTGTCCGCATACAGCCACGACATCAAAAGCCCGCTCTGGAGCTCCTACACCGTCAGAAAGCCGGTGCATAGCCTCCACATTGATAATCACTGGGCAACACACTTCTTTTTCTGACATAGGGTATTCCAACGGTTTTAATGTAATTTTGGGGGTGCTGATTCCAAATCTGGCATCAGTTTTTGTCTATCACATCAGGTTTTTGAGATATCAAATATTGCATTTTCAATGAAAACTGCAGAATAAAAATATTAAATAAATGTGGATATCTACATTAAATTATATTATAAACACAATATCCTAAAAATACAGCACCATATTTTAACACTAAAGCAGTCACTGACTCGCAACAACTTGCAATCATAAGTGACAGAGTTAATCTCGGGTAAAATGAATGAAAATGGGGTATGCCGATAGCATAAAAATGGGATGTGATAGAGAAAATCTGAGATCAGATTTGGAATCGGCACTCTGAAATTAGCCTAAAACAGCTGCAAAAGTCCAGGCCAGAAAAAAATGTTTTTTTTTTGTTGACCAGTGTAATCGAGCACGTTAAATCAATGCGCTTGGCAGTTGGGGGGAGAGGCGCAGGGGACCGGGGGTGACACGGCCATCCTCTGTCGGCGTGTTTGTGCTTGGGTATCCCCCCCAATTCGTCTTCACTGTGAGCTCTCTCAAACGAAACGTCCCAGTGAGTGTTAGCCAAGTTTTGGAGTGCTCACGAAGAAAGGCGAGTTGGCTACCGCTCTAGTACACGATGCAATACAACACAGTTTGTTGGGATCTATGTAATACCTAAATGCAAACGCACCCCCCCCCCCCCTTGCGAGTAATGGTTTGGGTTCATTTTAGTTTGTTTTGCTTCTATAAAAAGCAATTTAGATCTACAGAGCCGTTACAATTTCTCACGGTCTTATGATGCAACATTCAATCAAGCTCCTGTGCAGGAGCTCAGGTTGTCGCTCCATCTCTGCTGTGGATGTGCTCTCGAGCGTATTCCCTCCATGCGACGTTTAGGAATCAGAACACGTCCCTCTTTACACGCATTCCAATGCATCTTTTGTGAGATTCAAAATCAATATTAATCGATACATCGTTCGACGATTTTAATATTAGGGTGAAATGAAATTGCATACATTTATAGTATATTTCAAACACAAATGAAAATTTTGCATTTGAAATGTATAAATCCAATTCTGGGGTCAAGCATCTAACTTGCAAGTGCTCAATGGACCGTTACGTCACAGGAAAGGGAAGAGATGAAGCCGGCTCGTGGAGGCCTTTATTCAGCAGTGGATTGTTCATGGCTGACGACGATGTGGTGAAGCAATGCAATGACATTGTTGTATTGTTGCTTCGCCCACCCAGGCCAACAATTCTCCGCTGCCAGACTTCATCGAGGACAGCATGCGTCCAGATGTGCGACTTCCCGAGGGTGTTAGCGCGAACTGCACTTCGTACAAGGCCACAAACATCACCTATGGCTTCCTCTTCCCTCCCAGTGAGTGCCTCTTCTAAACTTGCTGTGTACACGTGCAGACTCGAAGTCGGCCTGACACACGCGGTAGGCTGCCGATTTTGTTGTATATATTATTCTATTTTCTTTCTTCCCAATTGTGCTATCGTGCCCTCTCGGGCAGAGCCGTGACCACGGTACGTACTGCTGCTAACAAACTACTTCGTATGTTGGAAAGCGTTGCATAATCCACGTGCACGCAATATTTTTCTTTCTTGTTTTATGCATACCGAACGCGAGCGAAAACTGACATTTGATTTGTTCCGATGCGCGTATCAGACCCCAAAAGTAAAAGAAGCCTTCCTCGTACTCCACGTTATTGCTTTCAGTTGTTTCGTTCGTGAGCAAAAATGTTTCTCTCTCTAGATTTGGTGGTGAGTGATATTGCGGATGGCCTTACAACTGGAAACATCGCTCCCATGTACGCTGAATTTAAAAGTAAGTTCCCGAGTGATCAGTCACGTCACATAATGGATGGTTACACGTATTGGAATGCAAACACCCAATCAAATTTAAGGCTTAGTGGTTTAAGTTATTCTTTGAATTAAATGCTATCTTTTGTCATACTGTTGAACGTGTAAATATTGTTGAAGTGCTTTTTGTAAAAAAAATAGAGATTGTTAACATGCAATGTTCATCTTCTATGGCAATTGATGCAGTTCATTTCTAATAAACATATGTTTTGAGGATACTATTAAGTATAAGCCAATTTCACTCTTTTCAGAGTTATGGAATTTCTTCCACAAAGTCCTGCTGGTCAAGTACGCTGTGGAGTCAGATGGGCTTAACGTTGTGAGCGGTCCCGTCTTTGACTACAACTTCGACGGCATCGCTGACAAACCAGAAGATATTGCGGAGTAAGCACATCCCCCAGATTCAACTGACCTCCCTGCACCATCTGAGAAATGCCAGATATTTAAAGCCCTTCACTCCACCGCTGGATAAAGGCCTCCCCACACACCATCTCGGTCATGGGTGTTGTACGACCATACGCAATGATCTGTAAGGCTCATTCGTGGATGTTTAACAGGTGTGGTTATGGTTATCATAAGTTGTGTGTCTATTGGCGCCACCTCGTGGCGAACGTGTGGTAATTGCGTAATAGCAACGAGTAATATTGGGTGATGATTGGCCAAGGGCAACTGAGTGGTACTTTTTAGACCCAACCTCTTCCCCCCAGATCCACTTGGGCAGTCATGTGACTCCCACGTCAGAGGACGTGAGAGGTGCATAAGAAGGCACTGTGGGGGGGGGGGGGGGGGGGAGTTGTGCTGTCCGGGGTGTGTCACGACATGGGAATTATCACGGTGTAGGCCCTGTTAGTGTGCGGGTGTGTTAGTGTGCTGTCGTATTGGTGAGTCTACGATTCGATGGGGCGCCACGATGGTTCTTTAACAACGCCTGGAGGCTTCGTGTCTGCGTGGTGGCTGATGAGTGAGAGGTCGTGGGGCACCCTGCAGCCCTCGAGTAAATGCGGAGGTGACTTGGGGCCCTTGAGTGACAGAGACACGTAGAGCAGAAGCAAGAAGACAACGCGTGTGTACGTGCGAACTTTGACAATTTGATTGAACGATAACCAACTCTGTGTTCTCGGTGAGGATCACGGCCAGAAGAACGTGAGACACGGTGGGCATGGGTGACAGATGAGTGAAATGTGAATTCATTTGATCAACTAAGCAACGCTTTACTGCCTGCGTTATACAGCGACTCCTCTACTTATGAACGAGTTAGGTTCCAGAGGTCTGTTCGTAAGTCCAACGTTACTCCTGTCGATTACAAACATGTTGTACGGCATGTACAACATGGCTGTAAAAGTTAATAATCTCATGCAGATGTAGATGCCACTGGCTCTTCATGTTCTGCAGATGTAGATGCCACCACCGCCACCTATTGCGCAGCGGTTGAACTTACGACTCTCGGTCCGAACAGGCAACCGGACATACGGACAGGTTTGTTCGTATCTCTGAAAGTTCGTAAGTCAAACGTTCGTAGTTCGAGGAGTCCCTGTATATGCATTGGTCAAACTGCATTCGGAGTGTTGTGCGTGATTGCCGTGCTCGCTGTGCTTTTTCGAGTGGCAGGTTTGTAGAGGGCACGGACATTCCCATCCCCACGCACTACTTCGTGGTGCTCACAAGCTGCAAAGGTCAGCCTGCTGGGAACTGCACGGGCCAAGTAGTCAACACCGCCTTCGTTCTACCACACCGCCCCGACAACAGCGAGAGTTGCCAGGTAGCCCGCTTGGCATCTGCCAGACCTTCGTCAAGTGCTGGGTAAAGGACCTCTGGTCCGTGTCGGTCATTGGAGATTGTTTGACCATGTCTCGCCGAGCTGCTTGGTGCGCGAGTCGGAGGAAGAAGGGGCCCGGGACAGGTTCATTTGCCACACTCGCCACTCGTGTTTGCTGCGGCTGAGAATTGATTTCGGGTCGCCGGCAGTGGCGTAGCTATTGCGTGTGCAGGTGTTGCAACTGCACTGGAGCCCACAGGCCGGAGGTTATCAGGCGACAGACTATTATCCCTTTCCCGTTCCGAGATGACTGCAAGTTGCAGGTTGGATCCCGTTCACCACTGAATCTCGGAACGGTTCAGCGTTAATAATATTTAAAGACACTGTACTCACCGCAGAGAATTGTAGCGACACCACTGCACTCTATGATAGCTGGTGCCAAACTCGGTACCGATAAAGTTATTTTATTTAACTTTTTCTTCCGGTTCCATTAAAATGATGAACACGTACCTCATCTAAATGGGAAAGGGTTAAGAGGAGGGGAATTGGGAAAGGGTCACACTCTTTCCTTTCTTGCACCAGGACCCATGCCGCATATGCGAACGCCGCTGGTCGCCGGGCTCATAGCACAATGTGCTCGCTATGCCACCTTTTCCCCACACCATGCCAGCGCAGCCTGCCAACATCAGTAACCTTGCGTATTGTCCCTGTGGTTTTGCTGCAGACCGGAGCGGCTCAGGAAGCATGGGTGGAGGAGCGAATGAGGACTCACACGGCGCGTGTCCGCGATGTTGAGCTTCTCTCTGGCCTCAGCTTCTACCAAGATCCCAGCCGTGACCAGAACCAAGTCCTCCGCTCCAAGACTTACCTGCACGTCTTTGAAACCGAGCTCTAGTGCCATAAGTAATGTTGTAATTTTAATTGAAGAATGTACAATTAACTTTTTAGAATTTTCAGCCAAGCAAATTTGAATGCATGGGCATTCTAAAAAAAAAAAGAAATCTCTAATTATATTAATCGTGTGTTGTTGTTTTTTTTATCATGATACTGACCGTGAAATCGTGTTGTCTGTTCAAACGATCGTCTACAAGTTCGTTTTCAATTGAGTGTGATTTTAATTGAAAGATTTTACCGAACACCACCCACTGCTCCAAAGACTTAGACAAGTGCTGGCAATTTGCTTGGAAGTGGAATATAATTTAGGAACACCCGATTGAGCGGCCTTCATTTTGTGTGTGAAGGTAGAATGGAAATCGTCAGATTAATCTGAAAACCATGTGTTTGTATATCAATCATGTGACACTCAATTTGGATCGTCTACAGTGCTAAATAATACAAGTCCTACACATACACTCGCTTGGTAGCACTGTGCTAAAACGATTTGATGCACAATCTAAAGGATGCCAGCTCAAATTCCGGTCGACATCCATCTGGAGTAGACAAAATGAGTACCACTTTGTGGGAAGTTTACAAGCAGTTTATTGCAGACAGGCTGACCCTAAATTTGAAATCTCTTGTCCCAGATTGCTCGCCCTCCCAGGTCGCCCTTGCTAAAAAAAAATCACTCTGGACGTCTCACTGGGTTTTCTCTCTCCTGGTTAATAGGGTAGTGCATTTTATGCTACAGTGCCATCAATTAAGATGGATTTTTTGACAAGCTATGACACTGCCTCTTCCTGACCCCTCCACCCACCCCCCCCCCCCCCAAAAGTGAGACACCTTGACTGTCCCTTGGTCTCCCCGCTGAGGCTAAGTTCTTGAAGCTTGCGGATGTTCATCGTCTCTAAACCTGGGTCTGTCAATAAAAATCAATCAAATGAGTGACTCAATATGTTGTAGATTCTCGGCTTTGAGTATGGGCATCCGTCCATAGAGGCCTGTATGGGTGTATATTTGTTTATGTTGAATTTCTTTCGCATGGTACGTAGCCAACCGTGCTAATAGGAGGTGTGTGAGTATGAGTGGTGTAGTGATTGACGCAATGCGCTACAAATCTGATTTCACTTCCCAATAGCAATCATTCCTGGGCCTCCCCTTGGTCGACTCACCCTTAAATTATTTGCCGGTGCACCGTGTAAACGTTTTCATAGAGGTAAAGACAAAGGCGTCCTGATGTGGTGCTGATGTAGTGCTGGTGTGTTTATGGACACGTGTGCATGAATGTCTTATGTGACGGTGTTTCTGTGGCTGTCTTGTGTGTGCACACATTTGTGTGTCCCTTTGAATGAGAGTTTGGACCAGTGGATCATGGTGTATTCATGTGGATATGTGCGGGGGTGTGGGTGTCTTTCCATGCGGACATATGTGGGTATATGCATGCCTGCGGATTTGTGGTTGTGTATCTGTGGATGTGTCTGTGTAGGTATATGTGTGACTGTCCATGCCTGTGGGTGTGTTGATGTAATAGGGAGAAGTAGTGTAGTAGATAGCAGAGGTGTGGACTCGAGTCATGTGACTTGGACTCGAGTCAGACTCGAGTCATGAATTTGATGACTTCAGACTCGACTTGGACTTGCATAACAATGACTTTGTCCCACCTCTGAGGTGTGGACTCGAGTCATGTGACTTGGACTCGAGTCAGACTCGAGTCATGAATTTGATGACTTCAGACTCGGCTTGGACTTGCATAACAATGACTTTGTCCCACCTCTGAGGTGTGGACTCGAGTCATGCGACTTGGACTCGAGTCAGACTCGAGTCATGAATTTGACGACTTCAGACTCGACTTGGACTTGCATAACAATGATTTTGTCCCACCTCTGGTAGATAGTGCACTGTGCTATGAAGCCGGCAAACCCAATTCTTGCTCACAGCCAACGTCGGTAAGAAATATCTGAACCTGTCCTGTGCCTCCCCTAGGTTGACTCTTCCTCAAATGAGTATCTGGTGCAGTGTGTAAACGTCAGTATTGGGAAGATGTTATTGAGATAAAGGCGGTCGGGCGTGGTTTTTGCCATCCACCTCCTCGTGTGCCCTGCCAGCCTTTATATGAACCTTATGGCGGTACCCCGGGGTTCCATAGTGCCCCGGCTCTCGCATAATGTCCGTGATGTAGTCATTTTTAGTCTGTTGATGGTCGACGATGCGGCAATCGACTCACCTCGACGAGCTGTACACGATGCACCACTACGGTGCGTACCGCGAGCGTTCAGGGTCTCGACGCAATCGTCCTCGCTGCGTTTCGACATCGTGGAGTAGCACTGATTTCGGATTGATTGGAACCCCAGTCGCAGAGTTAAGTACACCCCTGGAAAAAATTGTGTCCCAGAAATAAAATATTTAATTGCCCCAGGGCACCGCCATGAGGATCATGTTCTCGCTCACAGGGCTTGCCCCAACAGTCTGTTTAGGCTATCGGGGCATCCTTTTCTTTCATTTAATGAAAACATTTTGTCGATCTTAGCCCAAATATTCCCACAGGTTGACCAAGTCAGGTTTTATTTTTTTACAGAAACGTGGTCAATGTCACAAAAACTCGGCGAACTGTATCAAAAATAAACTTTATGGCACAAGTGCAAATGCATTCAATAACATTGCAAACATAGGTATGCCCTATAAGCTGCATATTAATACACTGAAACTAAAAAGCACGTAAACAAAAGAAATGAAACACGACAGCAACATGGTTGATATACAGCATAAGTTAAACATTGTACAAGTTATATACAATATGTACAACATGTCACTACATCCTGAAAAGGTAACCAATTAGAAATGCATTATCTGCACTCGATTAACCAAAGAAAGGCATGAGAAATATATTATTATATCAGAGAAAACTGTTAAGATATGAATTGGCTACACGTGGTGCCAAATGATCAATAACTTATAAGTTGTCAAATATCGCGGAACTTGAAATGAATGTCAGACCCATAAACGTCACCATACCACACTTTGTTAACACATAGATATGTTTACATTTACATTATATAAAAAAAAAGGTTGAACTTTATAAATAAGGGACTATATGAGTTTGCACAAAATTATGCTTCAATAATTATACGTTGTACGTTTAATTAGTATAAACTCAAGAGTAGGAATATTTACAGTCGTAAAGTTGTGTTCTTAGAGGAACGCGTTCAGGTGCACTAAAGGCAATTCTGGCCTAAAGATCGTCAATCATGATTAAAGATTACGTATTAACCCATCAATGTGCATTGATTTAGTTTTCTATGTACGCACCACTGTATCTAATTATTCACCACATTCATAAGTAGCCAAGTTCATATTTCACACAACCCCCGAGACAAGTTTCAAGGTTTTTCGGAGGGTAGAGTCACATACATCAATTACAAATTTCACTCCTATCTAAAGTGGCCTAGGACCATTCACTCGGAACGCGCCCGATCTCGTCAGATCTTCGAAGCTAGCATCTCAGAAGCCAAGCAGGCCAGAGCCTGTACAGCACTTGGAGATGTGATCGGCCACCATGCCCAATACTGCACCAGGCGCTGTGGGCAGTAGAGGGCAGTGCAGCAAACTTAACTGCTGTATTGCACCCCCACCAACCCCCTAACTTCACCAACCCGCAATGACCAGCGTGGTGAAGTATGGTCAAATATCCCTCGGCCTGCAACGGCGTGAGGGAGGTCCTCATCTAGCAGTGGATTGACAAAAACGGGTACATGCAACACATCCAAACTGAGTTACATAATGTAAAGCCATACTCGAGGGTCTGCCCTGCCAGTAGAGGGCTCTCGTTTCATCCACGGGCCCAGGCCAGCTGCCACTCCAGCTACACTGGGCCACGGCAGGAGGTCGCAACCGGGTACCCGATACCCGTACCCTACCCGATACCCGGCTACGGGTAGGGAACGGGTACCCGTACCTGGCCGGGTACGGGTACCCAATTGCGACCCTGGTGCGGCCGGGTACGGGTACAGGTAAGGAATCAACCCCGTTTGCGATGGGGTTGGGGAATGGTTGGTAACACTTGTCCGTCTCGTCTCCGCCGGCAAAGCCCCGTTCACTTCCTGGCCATGTCGCCGATCATGTGCCGCTGGTAGGGCGAGTCGAAGACGTCGTTGGCGCCGGGGCAGTTGTAGTGGCAGGCGCACGTGTGGATGACCATGACCTGCCGGCGCAGGCGCTCGCCGCCGGGGCAGCGGAAGTCCACGGCAGCCGTGCTCGTGTGGTGCGGGGTGCAGCAGCGGCCGTCTGTGCACTGCCCGCAGTACTTGGGCCGGAACGTCTTGACGCTCGTGCAGCCGGAGAACTCGAGGCGCTTGGGTTTGGCCGCCTTCGGGGTGCGCATGCACTTCTTCCCCTTCTGCGGACAGGTTGACAGAGGGAGAGGGAGAAAGAGACGCGGGTCAATGCGTGCGCAAGCGGGTTGGTCGCGGGTACTACTGATACGACCCACGGAAAAAAAGTGTCGTTCCGGACGCACCGTTGAGATTCTGTGTGGCCGCACACCGCTGTTGCTGGGCAGCTACCGATGAAGGCAGCAGGGTTTACGGCACACCCAGGGGGTTGTGTGGCCGGAAACATTGCCCCGACTCAGTGCTGATGTTTGCACACTGTGCCAGGTACTCATTTAAGGCCGAGTCAACCTTGGGGGGAGGCCCGGAACCAGTTCAGATAATAATCAAATCTCGGGTGGCAGACGCAGTGTGCGGTGACCCACCAACACGAGCGCCTTGGACGATTCTCGTGCGCCCGCTAACGCAGAGGAGGAGGAGTGCGAGTTGCATTCGCGTGCCATTTGTTTCCAATTCTCCGGCTGACCCCCCATGCGTTCGTAACCCGGGGCCCCCTTGCCCCAAAGCAAACGTACCTTGATGACATCCTGGAGCGGCACGTCGCAGGGTCGCACCGTGCACAGGCGGGTCTGGCGCTCGAGGCGGCACTGGCGGTTGTCGTTGGTGACGCGCGACGACACCCCGAGGCCGCACGTGTGCGAGCAGGCGCTCCACTCGGTGGTCTGCACGATGCAATTGTCGTGCACCGACTCCGGGTCGGGGCCGTAGGTCTCCTCTTGGCGGTACGCTGCGCCGCAAGAGGACGGGGAGGAAGGCGATGCGCGCGTTAGTGCGTTGTTGTGATTTTCATCGCCGCTGTGAAGTGTGGTTTAAAACAAATCAAGGCCGTAGCCATCGAGTCAACATTGGGGGGGCACCAAATCTTCCAGGGGGTCTGGGGTTCCCCCCCCCCAGAAAAAAAAATCTAAATTTTAATAACTAATTTACTGTCATTTCTTGTCTAAAATATTTAAAAAATTCACTAACACATAGGATGGTCTTTTTAATTATTTATTACAATAATGTCTAATAGTGTATTGTATTACATTGCTCTGTTTTTTCTTTTTTTACCTTTTCTTGTTTCATTGTATGTAATGGCAGAGATTAGGGATTAATAAAGTACAACCTGTGTCCCCACCAATATACATTATAATTACGGCCTTGAAACAGGCAAAAAAGGGGTGTTGTGCGAATGCGTTAGTGTCCAGTGGTGGGTTTAAAAGGGGCTGTCAAGTAAACATTGTGGGTGTCGTTGGCGGAGGGAGTGTGCGGAGCCCTTGAGCGGTAGGCGAGGTCAATATCAGAGCGGTAGGCGAGAAGGGCACCACGCTCACTGTGTGGGCGGGGCCAGTGACGGAGTGGGCGTGGCTATTTAGAAGTGGGAGGGGCTGATGAAGGGAGGGACTGCCAGCTCACCATGGGTCACGGTTGAGCCTCCCATGAAATTTGACAGATTGTTAATGCCATGGGCGAGTGAGTATATCGTGAATACAACTCTAGGTCAATTGGGTGTAGAGGTGGGACGATTAGTCAATTGGCACGTGCAAATCCCCCCATCATCTCCCCGCCACCCCCACCACTGCACCCCAATCCCCACGTGTTTATGTTGTTGTTTATATTTACCGGGTAGGGCGAATCCCCCGAGTGGCGTGGAGTTGGGCTCCTTGCGTCCGTCGCACACCCACTCCTCGCAGCACTTGCCGGGCAGCTTGACGTGCCGTGGGTGCGGGCAGTCGGCGCTGGGCAGCCGCACGTCCTGCGCGCACAGCGGCACGCAGCCGATGGCTCCGTCCACACACGTGCAGCGGTATTTGCAGCTGGGCTCGAAGCTCTCGCCGTTGAGGTACACGGTGCCACCCAGCTCGCACGGCACTCCGTCGCGAGCTGCACGGTCAAGAGGAAGGGGTAAAGGGAAGGGGTTAAGTTCAATCTTGACTTAAAGGTTTAGTGACTGCAGGAATTCGTATTCTTTGGGGTAAAAATGTGAAGGAAAGCCCTTTATCTAGTAAGTGGATTGTGAAAAGGCTGTACAGTAATTTTACTAATGCGCTGTTAGACGTCCGCTTGTGTGTCGTGCAATAGTGAACGAGTGCCCTCTCGAAAGATGTGCTGGAAATGCTATATTTGGCCAACCAAGCGTTGTATTTGTACTCAACAGTGATTAACAACACATCATCGCCAATGACGGTGATGATGATGATAATGTAAGTGCACCATTCTAATCGCTAGATGGCGATGGAGGACAACAACATTCGCAGTTACAATTCTGGCACTTTACCATTTTGACCACTTTTTATTACGTTTAAATATAAATTTCGTCGAAGGATGCGTTCGTTTTCCACCACATACTTGGAGATTGTTTTTGCCCCGTAAATATTAAGTTTGTTTACATTTGACTGACAAGTGTTGCACTCTTGCACATAATTCGCGCTCGTGTTGTTTACATTCTCTCCTCAATGTAAGAGCAGCTGGTACATTTTTTTTTTTGCACAGGATAAATACGCGCACGAATGAACACCAGAGGTATCCATTGGAACGCCCCACGATTAATCCCTGTAGCTCCCAAGCCTGGTTTGAGAGCGTTCGGTCTCTCAGCCCGCTTGCTGGATTTTGTTTCCGGGTCCTCCGGGTTTCCCCCCCCCCCCTCCTCCATGCGTTCATGATAGAGAGTATTTCGCTGCTTTCAATTTGCACGTGATGAAGCCACTTCGTTGAGCTATCATTTATGGCGAGGTCGCTTATGAATTTTTTTTTCTATATAGCTCAGTGGGCTTTACCTGGTAAAATAAAAAGTTTCGTTTTGAAATAAAAAGTTTAATTTAGTTTTTTTTTTATAAAGAGAAGACGCCTCCACCTTAACCGTGCAGCACAGTGAAGCTACAACGCGCACACTCGCCCTGCAGGTGGAGCCCATAGCCACTGTCTTCTCGTTACGCAAGGTGTGAGTGAGCCAGATGTGTTTGTTCCAGGTGTGCAATCCCGACGATGTGTTCCGTGAATCTGTGTGTGCGTAGCGGTTAGCGCACTGCGCTACAAAGCCGGCGACCCGAGTTCCATTTGTGCTCACGGGTCAACGCCAGTGACGATTAGGTCGTCTCCGCCTCGAATGAGTGACTGGGGCGATACGTAAACATCGCCACTAGGGAGACAAAGACGGCCGGGCGTGGTGTTGGCCACCCACCGCCTCGTGTGCCGTGTCGGCCTGCGTAAGTGCTCATCAACAGCACTTGCTCCAACAAACCCGTGGAGGCTATATATACGTGTGCGCTTCAAGTTTTTGCGTCATCCAGATAAGAGAGTGTGACCCATTACATGTGTGAGCCATGCGTGTGTGAGCCACGCGTGTGCTCCAGGCGGTATATGCCACGTGTCCCACGGCGTGTGTGTGCGTGTTTGCGCGCGCGTGTGTCTGAGCGCTCCGGGTGCGCGTTCACGCCTCTCACCAGAGCAGACGCCGATCCTGATCTGCAGATCGGTGCTGAAGGCGCAGTAGAGGCCGCGGTGCGGGTCGCACGAGTCCGCCTCGGTGCACACGTCTCCCAGCTGCTTGGCGCACACCTTGCAGCAGCCGCAGCCGTCGGCCACCAGACTCACGCCCACGGGGCACACGGGGGGCTCCTTCGGGCAGCGGCAGACATTGGAGCACTGCTGGCACGCAGCCTGTGTGTGTGCGCATGTGTTGTTGTTGTGGTGCACAGACACAGAGACACACACAAAGTTAGAATTTGCAAAGAAAATCCACGCAATGCAATTTCGTCACCGCGTTTAAAAAATTAAGTGGCTGTCCCATGGATATACTGGTCCTTCCCTCCGCCCCCGCCTGTCTGCCATAGCAACGTGGAATCGACATTTACTCGCTCGGAACCTTGCAAAGCAGAGATGAGCATCGCTCAGCGATCGCTTGAGCGCGGGGCATCCTACACGGCATTCTTTAAACTCACAACTTAATCGGACGTTGCGTTTTTCAAAATTTACAAATCGCCCACGTAATCTACAGGGCGCACATGTGTGTGTGTGTGAAATGTATAAAAAAAACATACAACGCAACACCTGGACAAAGGCGCCTTGCAATCTCGCAAACGTCCGTCGTAGTAAGTCTCATGCTTGTTTCCAACCAACAATTGCCAACGCGCTAGCTACCGTGACGCCTAAAAGATGTGCACTCTTATTACCACCCGGACAAAAAACGTCACCAGAAAATAAACTCAGCAGAGCCCCATAACCGCTGTCAGACAGAAGGCTGCTTACCTGATAGAGGCTGGCAATAAGGACCACGCAGAGGAATGATGATTCTTGCCATGACGATCTCGAGCGCAAGCGGAGGCTAAGGTTGCTGTCTTTTCTTTCACACACTCAGCTAAGACTTTGCTGATGTAGGTATATATATAGAGAGAGAGCTTAGAAATCTGAACCACTTCTTTCTTGCTTCTTCGACTGGGTAGGAAAGACCGATTGCTGCACGGAGGGTTCCCTCTCTGCATTTATACCCTTGAGCTCCCTACCCACCCCTCTCATTCCCCCCACCCCCGCTCTCCACGGGGAATGAGGGGGTGAACGAGGGGGTAGGGGAGTGGGAGTTCGCATTCCTTGGCTCGGGCTGTGAATGCTACTTTCGCACCGATCTCCCTGGCTCGGAGCACCAACACCCGACTCCCAGACACGCACCATTCCTCCGTGCCGCGAGGGTGAGGAGGGAAATGACTCAATGCGCCGCCCAAAAGCCGTAAGCCTCCGGCCAGACGGAAAAATCAACTTTGACTGCCTGTCTGCCTGCACGCACGCGTGTGTACGTGTGCTTTGCGCATGTGTGTGTGTGGGTGGCCGTAGCGGTTAGCGCATCGTGCTACGAAACCGGTGATTTGAGCTTGATTCCTGGCTCACGGCTAACAGCAGCTGGTGATTATCTGAAGCGTTTCGTGGTTTTCCATAGGTCGACTCAGCATTGAACGCGTATACCTGGTGCGGTATGGAAGCATCAGCATTGGGGAAAGAAAGGCGACCGGTCTTAAGAAGAACGTCGCGAACAGCTATTGCCCCAACAACGTGGAATATGATTGTGTGCCCATGCAAACACTAGTGTTGCAAGCGAGACAATGTCAACAGTGATCAGTGGGAATAGAAACATCTATCCTGGATACAGGTTTATGTGAGTCATGTGCCTACATGGTGTGATGAGTGAAGATCAGCATTGGGGGTGATGTGAGTACGTATTAAGGACGTTAATAGGTGCTCGCTAACATAACTTGCCCCACCTGGATGTCAACACGGAGGATTTTGGGCATTTGTGTGTTCGTGTGTGCACATTTTATTTTGTCGATAAGCAGATTTTCTCCGTTTAGTAAAAAAAAAAAGTGATTTCCCCACAAGAAAGTTTCAGGGCATCCCTGACGCAAATCTTCGCCGGTGGTGTTGAGCCAGTGCCGGCAATTCCACATTCCCACGGCGTGGTGGCATTCGATAAATGACGGCCACCTTTTGGCTATTTCACAAATGTGCTACCGAGTGGTTAGGTTTTAAAGCCGAGGACTAAATCCTTCTGACTACCACAGGATCACGTGCGGTCAGCGAGCACCTATTAATGTCGGCGTGATAAGGGCAAGCATCCACGCATAACTGGCCGCCTTTATTTACTCGGTATGAATCTTTGCACTGCGTTCCAAGTGACCATTTAAGGCTGAGTAGGCCGATAGCAGAGTGCCTGGAAAAATAAACCACATGTTACTCCTACAACATCAGCAGCATCATCATCATAGCACTGATAACGCCCACGCCAAATGCATTGTCTTGAATGTTATTTTAAAGTCGGCATGTAACGCACAGCACTGCATCGTCATCAGCATGCACAATGACCGCATATGCCTCGTGCATCGGGAAACACCTGGTCCACGCCATAGCAACGTCGAATTGCCACGACTGTCTCGGGACCACCGACGAAGATACAGCGCCACCCAAAGCTCACGTGAGCAGGTAGACTTCACTCGCAATGTCAATAATGTCCGTCGGTTTAAAAATCCATCATTGTAACGTGCGCAACGCTCACGTCTGCGTTGCACACGTTATGCTTTCAACAAAAAAAACACAACAGACAAGCAACGAATTGAACGAATTCATATGATGCCACCATGCCTCTTATGCAACCACGACTGCAATCAATGCGGGTGGGAAAAAAAATGTTCAGACGTTCCATGCGAGCCTGCATCGACAGCCTTACAATAACTTTCCGTTGGCGAGAGTTGTACGTCGGCGCCGCGAAAGCGGATTGCACACGGGGGCGCTGTCCAAAAATGATGGAATTCCTATGGCAAGCTCCAGCCCGGCTCCTTATAAGGACTTCCTACAGAGGAATGTTGCCGCTTCGTGAGTCACCCGTGGAGGCAACTCGTGGAAACCGTTCGGAATTAAACCATGCTCCACGCATTGCTCACATACCTGCCGCACACTTCGGTAGCATTCGCCGACTTATTAGTGCATGCCAACCAAATGTTGGCAGCCAGATGCTTGAGACGTTAATGATTAACGTACGGGTCCGAGTGGCTCCCCGCCAGTGGAATGTGGAATGTTTCACCACTGAATCTGGGCCGGCAAGTGGATATGAGCACCGCTCCAAACTTCGTTTTTGGACATGGGGGATTTTTTTTATTTCTTCCTGCTTGTTTAGAATGTATACGTAGAAAAGCTTGATTAAGTTTCGAATCGTTTCAAAGGACTGCATGCCATGTCCAGCTTGCGATTTGGAGCCAATTGCCTCGAGAATAATCATAGAAAACCCGACTGCGTTGGTGGTAGCGTACAAGCACAAATAAACCATTCTTAATAACACTGCCTTCATCATCGTCAACCATTTATCCAATGCTGGATGAATGCCTCCTCAAGCCGCCATCTCTCACGGTCACGTGATGCAACAATCCATCTGGCTCCTGCACACGAGCTAATTTCATCACTCCATCGCCGCAGTGGTTCATCCACTCGGGTGTGCTCCCATCCCTTTGGCTGTCATTCAGTCATTAGCCTCGACCACCCATTCGGTCAGCACGGTTGGCTGCGTACGGCGCGAAAGAAGTTCAACATACATAGTGACGTGCCGTGTCTTGCACATGGCAGATGGCAACTGGCCGAGTCCTTTCGACGACAGTACTCCAACTTTGTACTTTAGAGTACTCTGACGAGTACTTATAGGTATATTGCAATAGTCTTGCCACTTGCCAATTAGTAAACCATACGGCATAGAATGGAGTTGAGCGGTGGTGCAGCGGTTAGCACATTGCATTATTTAATCTGGCGTCCTGGGCTGTGATTCCCAGGCATTGCTAACATCAGTGGCGAGTGAGATCTGAGCCAATCCTGGGAGAACACCCCCCTCCCCAGCCCCGAAGACCAAGATCTCATTTCGCCTTGACAGACTGTAGGAGCAAGTGCTGTTAGCGAGCACCTATGAAGGCCGATATGGCACACGAGGGGGTGGGTGGCCAGCACCACGCCGCCTTTGTCCCTCTAGTGGTGATATTTACACCCCGCATCAGCTACTCATATGAGACTGAGTCGACCTAGGGGAGGCCTGGGACCGGTTCAGATAATCGTCACTGGTAGTGGCCGTGAGTGGGAATCAAACACGAGTCGCTGGGTTCGTAGTCCAGCGTGCTAACCGCTACACTAAACAGCCCCCACCCACTCCTTCACCAAACTGTATTGATCAACATGGTGAAGTATGGTCAAATAACCCTTATGACTGGTATAGCAAGGAGAGGACCTGATCCAATGGTGAATCGATAAAGATATCTCAATTATTAGTTACACAATAGCTTGACATATTGACATAAGCATAATATATTACATTATATTTTTTATACCACACTACTGTTTATCAGAACAAAAAAAACATGCATCATCAACATTGTTTGCCTATTCAAGTGTTTTTTTACGTAATCAGTTTTTGGTGATGGATGGGTTGGTGTTAAAATGGGGTGCAAATTATTTCCAAATTTGGCTCTCACGTGGGAAACGCAAATTCAACTTGAGCAATGTCCTGATTGATGTTTGAGTGGAATAACCCACGTGCGGGGCCGTGTGTGCCCTGCTTGCAACTCAACTGGACCACACAATGACAAGGCCGTGCAGGCCCCAATGAATCATTGTCAGGAGGAATGGATCATTGCTTGACAGTGACCATGTAGAAGGGCCTTAGAGGGGAAAGTGGTGAACTCTCCTTTCGAACCTTGACCAAATGCTTCGTTAAGTGCGAACGTGCATATTTTTTCACCAACCCTTATTTAGAATAAATTCAAGGAATGCGGTATGATTTATTTCCCAACATTTTTTTAAGCAGCCCTCCCTGTATTTATCCAACGTTCCGCAAAGACTCTCACATGGGCTCTGTGTGGCTTTTGTGGTGTTTGCTGGTTGGGTTATTGTGGCCACGCATTCCGCTATCATCACCAGGGCAGCCGCTCTGCGTTGGGCCCCCACTCCGTCCTCTTAACGCCCACGTTGTTCTGAACGATGCGTAATGGAATAGAGATGGGATCTTTGAGAAGTGCCAGCACCACTCTCTCCCCCCATCCCCCACGCATCACTTGACCCGGACTGTTCACAAAAGCTCGTTGAGACCTGGGGAGTCATGGGAACTTGGTGGGATGATTGTGCTGCTGCTGCTGGGATGGCTGTAGTATTGGCAGTGGCTGTTTTTCACGATTTTTTTTACTTTAATTCAGGATTGGCGCTGCAGTATATGAGAGGAGAGAGCATTTGTTGTAATTAATAATGCTCGCTGGGCGAGCAGATGCAATGGACACAACGATGGGGTGGTTTCATTTGTGCTCTCGAGAGGAGCAAACACGCTCTAATGAACAGCATTTACGAGCACTTGCTGTTCAATAAGGAGTCAGATGGGCTGCGTTAAGTGGATTTCCATACGCAGTTAATTATACACAAATGTTTGTAGATGCTGCAAGCTCGGTGCTTCTCAAGTGCCTTTAACAAAAACAGTTCCTAGAAAGGAGCCAAGATAACCAATTATTACAATATATGGAATGTGGATTTTATTTCAGAAGTGATCAAATATATAATTAATTAAATGTGGCTACATTACTTTACACTCAGTTCATCACGAAATAATCAAAATAATTATGAAATCCCTTGTCAATCCTACTGCTGCATAAATACCTCCCCATTCCGCATCAGTCAGAGGAGATGTTTGACCATATTTCACCATGCTGGTCAGTGCAAGTTGGGAAGGAGGCCCAGTACATTTGAAACATCACTCACCACTGAAGTGAGCCATGGCTTTGAGACAAACCTGCTAGGTCATCAGGTTCATAATAGCGCAGCGCACTATCCACACATGCCACCGCTCCACCCTAAATTTTAATTCCCATAATTATTTATCAATATTGCCAGGTGACACTGGAGTACAGCACCTGCATCACACTCGTGAATTAAAATCTTTCTTATGAGTCAACTAATTCCATCATCTCTCCAGAGGGAATCACATGAATACCGCTTTTCTGCAGGACAAAATGTATTTGTCTTTTGGAGAGATGGTCCTCGCCATGTGAATGTGGAATTTACACTCCTGGGTAAGGGCTACCAATGGAGATGTGCACCGATCAATGCCCATTTGAGCATGGGGACACACCTTGTTTTTCTTAAAGGTAACGATAACGAATAATAGAGTAATAACTACGAATCTTCATGGCATTTAAAAACTATATATTAGTTTTTGTAGCCCTTTGACCTTTTATGCTGTTTGGAACATGACGGATTCCTTCACTGGAATCTCCTTGCCAGCACCTTTTCCACTTCTTTTTTTCCATCCAGTCCAATGTTGGATGGTTGACGTCCAGTCAGACCGTGGTCTTTCCATACTTTACCAGTCTTTGTAGTATTTATATTTCCTAGCTTCGCGCATGGCGCACTGAGATCCCTGGATGAATTGCCCCTTATAAATGTAATTTTTTATTAGCCCTCCATCACTCTCCTTTGCAGCCGGTTACTATTCATCCTAGTAATTCGAGGTTCGGGGGAAGGACAACAAACGAAACATAAACAGCAGTTCTAAAGAAATTATTTAAAATTTAGATTTAAAAGTGCACAACTCCAGTGGCTTCCTAATATCGGGATATTGCAGTTACCTGCACGGGATCTGACTTTGCAGTATTATTTCCAGGACTTCGAGGTGTGTTGCATGCTCTTCATACAAAGTTTTCAATATTATCTGGAAGGCTTACGTTTCGAAGGCAGCGATTCTCCTACTTTTTTTTCTTGCCAAGTTTTCACCACCCCCCTGCATTTGGCCACGAGTATATGAAACCACATGCTGTCTATCCTTTTGCAAACTGTGCCACTCATAAAGCTAAAAAATCCTCTGCCTCGCGCAACACCGGATGGCCAGGAAGCCCATTGGCACGCCGTGTGTGAATCGCACTTATGTGCCAGAGGTATTCCCCCCCTCCCTCCCTCCGGCATCGCAAGTGGGTTAGGGGCATGCTGTGAATTATAATGGGGCACCTCGCGGCCGCCACTTGACGTCCGCTTCTGGGCAACATTCACGCCAAAAATTTTACGGCCCCCAAACAAGGAAAACAATTCAACAGTTTAGCTTGAACACGAAAAAAAGAGAGAAACCTCTAAATGCCAATTAGCCCGAGCGACTTGCTCGGCAAATTCGAGGTGAAACAGGAAGAGGTGGAGTAAGGCAAGACGCGCGTGTTTAATCAAGGCCCCACACGTGAGACTAACGAACAAGTGGAATGAGTGTGTGCGTGGAGAGGGGTCATTGCAGAGGGGGGGGAGGGGGGGTGATTTGTATTCCATCGAGGATGCTCATCAGGGAAGTGCACAATGAGAGGCGGTTTACTGGGTGACCTTTAACATCACGAGGGATTTTTATGGCGTTTAACCCGAGCACCCTCGGCACGGAAAGCCGAGTGCCCGCGATGCGACGTTTGCCGTTCGCATGCCTCCCCGTCTCTCCTCCTTCCCCGGTGCGGGGCTTTTGCAAACATCGCACACTCTGGCGAACGTTTCCGCTCACCCGACAGCGTTGCGAAATGCGCACGATTCAGGAGGTCGGTGTAGCGCTTTGGGAAGTAAGTAAATAAATAAATATCGGATTTAGATTTTTTTTTTGTATGTGGAGGGAACAAAAAAGGACTTGTTTGTGCCATGTTGCCTCTTAGCCCTTGGATTAGTGCTGCTGCTGCTGCTGCATGTATTACACTGGAATATATTACTCGTTCTATGTTTGTACCACTTTTATGTGAATGTTGAGTAATGATTGATTTTACAATGTGTTGCATTTATATTCTTCATTTGCATGTTTTTTGTTTTTTATTTCTTCTTGAGACACTGATGTTTAAAAGCTGTATGAAAATGCAAAAATAAAATACGTACAAAAAATAAATTTTGTACGGCACTTTGTTAGTCCACTGCTGGATAAAGAGCTCTCCACACCTTTCGTTCATGGGGGATTGTTTGACCATACTTCACCACGCCGGTCAGGGCAGGTTAGTATAGGGGCGGCATAGGACAGATTCAGATATTACGCACCACTGATGTTAGCCACGGTCAGGAAATAAACTCAGGTTGCTAGATTCATCGTGCGGTGCACTAACAATTGTGCCACGATTCCATAACAAGTGAAACGTATTTGTTGAAAACCACTTGTAAATCCGTGGCTGCATGAAGGTGTATAGATACCGTGTGGGTAAAAGTGGTTGTCTGACCACACTTCACTAGTTGGGTGAGTGAAGCTTAGTGACTGGGTAAATTGACAAAAAATGTTTTATTATTTTGCAAATGTACAATCTGTATTTAGGCAATGAACAAAGCTTTTTTCCCCACTCTCAAAGCTCCTGTGACAGATTGACTACCCCATAAAATATGTCATGGGAATTAATCCAGTATCCTTCAATGTTAAGCTTCACATAGCCACCGTATTATTCGGTGATATACTTGAGAGAGTGATTCCCTCTGCACCTAATTGTCAATTGTATACAAATCTGGCTCGCCCGATTGGACGAGGCTCAATCGTGAAAGCAAACTACAGGAGCGAGCCCGGGTCCATCAACTCACAGCGAATAAATACCTCGTTTGATTTCGGCCGTCTGATTAGGCAGCGCATCGCTTAGCACGCGGGAACAAGTTCTGGCGCCAAGACCAACTCAACAGCCACTCTTTTATTTTTGTCATAATTCACTGATGTAACGCGACCCCGTGAGTAAAGGAGAAAGTGTCCCCGAAACACATAACAAAAACACAAAAATCAAAACGACACCCATTCAACGCGGTGCAACCGCGTGGCTCGACACCGCGGGGACTGACGGACGCGCGCGAGCCGCGATGGCCCAGAGGAGCACACGTCGTAAACATTGCAGCCAGAATAGCGCAGGAACGTGAGGATTTGTTTTCAAAGCGATTAACCTTACAGGGAAATGTAGCTCTTGCGGCGGAAAGTGGGGGGAGGCGGGGGGGGCTCATATGGTTCTGTTCAGGACACGCGTTTGGAAGTCGATGTAATTAGCGGGAGGCACGCGCGCCGGGGAAAGTTTGCGTCGGGACACGCTGCCGCGCGGGATGGTTTCCACGCTCTCGGCTCGATTCGCTTCCTTGAGCCGCGCTGAGTGCGAGCCGGTTGCGCTTTTCTGCAGTGAGCGATTAGAACGTGGGGTTTAACACAAAATGTACTTGACATGTAAACAACAACAACGACGACGACGACGTCATCTCTGTGAATTTACATGGCGTGTCAACGCAATTGCATCTCAAGAAACTCTGCAAAGCAATTGCAACTCAAGAAACTCTGCAACCAATTGCATCTCGAGTTCCTTGACCCCCCCCCCCTCCAACCCCTTCACCAAGCGGAACCAGTCAGTGTTGTAAAGTTTAGTAAAAAAAGTGACATAAATGACACGCGTCTTTTGGAGGCCTTCATATAGCGGTGGAATGACAGAGGGATTGTAGATTATTACTGTTAAGTCATTACTACTGCCCTATGGGCAGACTGGTCCCTGCCATGGAAATGTAGAATTTCCACCCTTGTCAGGCAGGACCCTCCAATGACGACGAGCATAGGAGTACATGTTATTTGTTTGGCGAAATGCGAATGAAAGGTGTTAAAATGTAGACTAATATAAAGACATTCATTCAATAAGGTCAAATCCATAATTTACTCGGAGGCTTTAAAATAACACCCAAGTGTCTGGTGAGTGTTTTTGTGGCTTGCGTGGCTGTCGCGTGTTAAATCCAGCCGTGTGGGCAAACCGCCACACAGAGGAAGAGAGCGGCAATGGACGAACACACAAGGGGCACGTGGGCAGTGGAATAAGGGGGGCAGTCAGGATGTGCGTGCCTGTGTACAACGTCGTCTGTGCGCGTGTGTGATGGAGGGGGGGGCACTCACGCAATGAGACGAGACATCGTGCGTCTGCACATGGAAGAGAGAGGAACATTCACATGAGCGAGTCAGCTCTTGTTTTGGTTTGTTTTGGCCGTGCAAGACTGCAGCAAGTGTTGGTAAAATAATATTATTTTGGTACAATTTAAAAGGTGACTTTGTAGCAGCTGAACGACCTAAATTAAATTTTGAACATTCCTGAGCCGCTCGTGGTTTAGGTCCAACGCTTGTTTGTGCATACATTGATCTTCCATAGCAAACATGATTCAGTGTTTTCTTGGAAAATATTAATACAGGTATGCATAGAGCATATGCACACCTTGAAGATGTTTGCAACAAAAGAAAAATCACGACGCGACTGAATGATATTGCACTGTCGATCGGTGTCTGTTTATGACGGTTTATTCAGATTCATAATCTAAATATGTATCTATCCTGGAGGATTCCGATGAACTATAAAGCTCTTTTTCACAAATGTCCAGTAGGGGCGCGTCAAAACGTTACAACAACAACCAATACAAAAATACGATAGGAGTGCGAAGTATAGGAAAGGTAAACACATCACTCTAAAATATATATACAAATAAAATGCCACTTTTTTAAATAATATCTTTTCACGTAGCATAGACCAGTGGTTCCTAACCTGTCGGTCCACGGAACCGATGTAAACGAATGCGTTGAGTTTATTTTCGTTGTCGATATGATGCTTTTCACAAAATACCACGTGTTTTACTGCACGGTGGTCCGCTGAAACTGCTTGAAGGTTGACAGTTGGTCCGCGGGTCCAGAAATGTTGGGAATCACTGGCATTGACAAAACATCGCACACATTCGTAAATATTGCTGGGTTTTTGTCGATTAAAATATAACATATTTCAAAAAAAAAGCAGACAACTTAATAATACCGACATTGTTATTAAATATATATGCAATATACACGCAGACAAAAGCAACCTCTATTGTGTAATATTGAAAAAAAAATTGCAGTTGATTATTCAAAGTGAAGTTTTGTTAGTGAACCAGGTGGAGAACTCAAGAGACCCTGAGACGAGTCTCAATTTACTAGAGTGATCACACCCAAGAGGATGCCCACCTCAAAGGCGGGATTTCATGAGATCTGCACGTTCTGCAAGTGTGGGCTCGATTATTGCATCGCGGGTCTGTGAGGGGATGCCGATGGCTTGGGAAGGTCCTCACCACGGTTGAATTTGATGGATTGTCAAAACAGTGTGTTGCGCCAACAGACCTGGTCTTCACCTGAGGACGGCTGCTTGCGTTGTGGCCGAAACGTCGTGAGAATTATTTTATTATGTTTAATTTTATTATTTTATTATTTTCATTCTACGTGACTTTACCGAAAGAACCAAGAAGATGAATCCCTGCAGTCACGAAAGCTTTAAATCGAAAAATAGAATGTATTCCTCAATGCTTTTACATTGCATCATAGCAGTAAAATAATGATCACCATTGTGTTAAATAACCCTGTCGCTCCCAACACTTGACAATATTGGCTCTTGCCTGGCAATCAACGTTAGAAACGTGAATATCAACACACGTGTACAGTTGCCACGACTGGAATGTGCCAATTAGGTGAAAACTTAAAGTTCGCCCATGATAGTGTTTTCTTTTTTTTGCCTTGGATCAAGGCTGATTGTGGTCGTGAAGTGATTTAGCCTCCAAAACATTGCAACTGTATTTTTATTTATTTTCAGGGCTTTCGTGGTTGAATGCTCTCCACATCGGCACGACCGCGTGTTTACCGCCGCGTGCATATGCGCGACTGTGTGCGCGTGTGCGTCTGGACACGTGAGCTTATGAACAAAAAAGAAACCGACACATTGATGTAAAATAACATGGGTTTTGCATTCTGACAAATTCCGTTAAGCCTTTGGCTGAAGGCCATCGGTTAGGGAGATTTCGGCGTTGGTGTCAGCCACACCACCCCTTTGTGTGCTGTGTTTGGCCTTTATATGTTTGCGAACAGCACTTGACTCAACAGTCTGTTCAGGCTATTTGGTGGATCTTTGTCCTTGTGTGTGTGTGTCAGCCACCGGGGGGGGGGGGGGGGGTAGTGTAGTGGTTAGCGCGCTGTGCTATGAACCCGGCGACCCGGGTTGGATTCCGGCCAACACCAGTGACGATTATCTGAACCGGTCCTGCGCCTCCCCTAGGTCGACTCAGCCTCAAATGAGTACCTGGTGCGGTGTGTAAACATCGCCACTGGGGAGACAAAGGCGGTCGGGCGTGGTGCTGGCCACCCCCCACCCCTCGTGTACCGTTCCGGCCTTCATAGGTGCTCGCTAACAGCACTTGCCCCTACAGTCTCTTAAGGCTATATGGGGGATCTTTGTCTTTGTGTAACCCACTGAATGTGTGTGAGTATGAATCTGAGTGTGTGTGTGCTCCGCTGTGTGTATGTGTGTGTGAATCTGAGTGTGTGTGTGTGTGTGCCACTGTATGTATGTGTGTGCGAGATTGCGTGCGAACAGGGGGAAGTTGCCACCACTGTGCGAACTTGACCCTGGCAACCTTGGCAAGGCTAATTAGCACATGGGGCATCACTTATGGCAGCACAGGTCAGCCGCTCCTTGCGAGAAGTCGCATGCTGGCAAAGAGTTAAACATACATACGTACACATCTATACTCACATTCAACAGTCACATCAAGTTCCTGCCACACAAAAAAACCCATTATGAATACATCTCCAGCCTCAGAATACCAACACGTAAACATCTGCAACCACAGAAACCCAAAATTAATACATCTCCATTCATATAAACCCAACATAAATAAATCTACAATCATATACACTCAACATGAATAAATCTACAATCATATACACTCAACATTAATACATCTTCAACCACAGACACTGAATATAAATACATTCAAATCAAGAATGTAGATATGTGTAGCAGCATCCAACCAAAAAATAAGATGCAATGAGAAGGGCTAAGGAGATGCCCACCGGGTACAAGTCAGAAGGCGTCGGGGGTAGAGTGAGGGGGAGATGGACGGATGCGGTGGATCGCGGTGTGAGGGACAGCGGATGCGACGAGAGAAGAGGCACGGAGGAAAAGCGCACGGAGAGAGCAAATCCGAGCAGCTGACCCCGTGCAATGAAGGGGCATTTGACTAAAAGAAGCCAAAGATTGGCTGCGTTGGTAACACAACGTGCCAACGAGCAGTCAAATTTCCCAAACCTTGCTCGCTTCGAGCGGCCAAAGCGTAAACATTTACAAGTCACCGGTAAAAGTGTGCCCCGTCTAATTAAAAGAAACAGCAACCAAAATTGGATGTGGATCTGTAGCATGGAACAAATTTCATGGCACGGAGCACAGTGGGTTGCGTGTGTTACAGATAACCACTGTCAGCAGACGGGGCTGGTATCTGACATCTCCCAGAGACTATTTGAGTTGAGACATTCCATAGCTGCATGCGTGTCTGTTCCGCTGCCATGAATTGCTACCTTTGTTCAACCCACATATTGGAAGGCATGTCAACTTCGTAAAACCGTCTAATAAATGTCTAGAAAAAGCAATAATTTATACGCATATATATATGTACAGTAGTCCCCGTAATTGTATTTTGCCATTTGTTTTGACATCAACACTTGTCAAAGGCATTGAACGGGTTCGTGTGCTGCCCTATCGTTTTAATCAATATTGGAATGCCGCCGAGCAAAACGAACACATTCATACAGGTTGCTAAACATTTGAGCAGCTGGCCCTCAAAGCCGAGGCAACATAATGCCCTGCACCTGCGACACATTTCGTTCCCCTGTATGACTCTGGGTATCCGGGGGTGCCGCAATTCTCAGCACAAGAATCTCGCACCGCCATCGTATCTGATCTATGTGACCCAGACATGTCAGTTAGCAAACGCTTGCCACATCCAACGACAGTTTATTATTTCTAATAAAGCAGGTAGCCCGAGTGGCATTTATGAATCTATTTAAAACTATGAAACATTTTTTAAACAATGTTTTTCTTTTGTATGCATGTTGAACTTCTTTCGCACCGTACGTAGCCAACCATACTAATGAGAGCCACGTGGTAAGGAGAACAAACGAAACACAACAAACAGTTCCAACTAAACAAATTTTACCAGGTAAGGCTCGCTTAGCTATATTGCTCTTAAATTTCGATTTAAAGCTTTCGTGACTGCAGGGATTAATCTTCTTGGTTCTTTCGGTAAAGTCACGTAGAAGGGAAGTAATAAAATAATAAAAATAAAACATAATAATATTATTCTCACGACATTTCGGCCGCAACGCAAGTAGCCGTCCTCAGGTGAAAACCAGGTCTGTCGAGGTGACAAAACCAGGTCTGTCGAGGCGACAGACCTGGTTTTCACCTGAGGACAGCTACTTGCATTGTGGCCGAAACGTCGTGAGAATAATTTTTATTTTTTTATTTTTATTATTTTATTACTTCCCTTCTACGTGACTTTACCGAAAGAACCAATAATATATATTGCTCTTTTTCATAAGTTACCTGGCCACAAATGATACCTCATCGTAATGGCTTATCACGTGGAAATTTATAGCAGTGAAATAGAGTCAAAAAAACATGTTTCTAAATGTGGAGGGAAAAACCAGAGGACCCGGAGGAAAAATCGATGCGACCATGGGAAGAACATGCAAACTCCAAATTTGCAGGCATCATGGTCGGGATTGAACCCACAATCTCCGATATACCGGGCGAGGTAGTCAACATCTTGCACCGCGGGATTCCATTTATAAACTTTTTCTAGATTTTTTAATTTTATTGGATACGACTCGGCTTGCATTTTTCTTCTTCCTTAAACCGCACTGCAGATGTCCAAGTAGAATATTTAACATTTTTCTTTCAACTGTTATATTCCAGCGGTAATATAAGTGTCGTGTTATGAAACAAAAATATTTCCATCTGTGATTCTAGCCGCATCAGTTTCCACACTGGTATTTAAAGGAATTTGACTTGTAATCAATGTGTATTACCTGCTATGACATATGGATCATAAACATGGTAAATAATAATGAAGAATATGGAATGAAATAACTAAAATGTGCAAAGAAGCATGGATATATACATGCTCGGGATAGTAATAAGAAAAAGAGGAATTCATGGAATACAGAACAGATGCAGCTTAAATAAATATCTGCGAGTAAGAAAAGTCAACTTTGGCAGAACAAGGGCTAATGTATCTTCTTGGTTCTTTCGGTAAAGTCACGTAGAAGGGAAGTAATAAATAATAAAAATAAAACATAATAAAATTATAATATTATTATTATATTATTATATTATTTTATTTATATTATTATATTATTTTATTATGTTTTATTTTTATTATTTTATTACTTCCCTTCTACGTGACTTTACCGAAAGAACCAAGAAGATGAATCCCTGCAGTCACGAAAGCTTTAAATCGAAAAAGGGCTACTGTAATTATTCTTTGGTTCTTTCGGTTAAGTCACGTCTAAAGATAAAATAATAAATTAAAATAAAAGCATATTACGACGTTTCGATTGCAACACAAGCAATCATCATCAGGCAAAAAAGAAATAGCAACAAAAATCTAACTAGAAAACTATAGATAGACATACAAGCAGACAGACATCACAAGGACACACAGAGAGAGGACACATATCGGCACAAAGAGAGGCGTCGTTTCTGTGACGGTCCCTTAAATATAGAGAGGGGGGCAGGGACGGAGAGAGGGAGGGGGCAGAGAAAATTAGCATATCAATGAGTGGCAAAGTGCTGCTGCTGCTCTAGTAAGATGACGACGTGGCACGGCACGCAAGCTTGTAAATTAGGAGAAAGGCACACTAAAATTAAATAACCTCGCAAAATATCGAAATGTGATGTAATACAACACAGAGAGTCGGTCAACACACAATTAACGCATAGCCTGGTTGATTACGTATCTCAAAGATTGCTAAGTTAGAGTTTAAGTGTGAAACTTCCAAAGAGAGTTCACAGGCAGAGAGAACAAATAGCCAGAGAGAGAAAAAAGAAAATCTTAAAACTTCCCCGTAGAAGTGGTTCAATCTTAATTATGGAGCTTTCGTGACTGCAGGAATTATTCTTTGGTTCTTTCGGTTAAGTCACGTCTAAAGATAAAATAATAAATTAAAATAAAAGCATATTACGACGTTTCGATTGCAACACAAGCAATCATCATCAGGCAAAAAAAAGAAATAGCAACAAAAATCTAACTAGAAAACTATAGACAGACATACAAGCAGACAGACATCACAAGGACACACAGAGAGAGGACACATATCGGCACAAAGATTGGCTACTGTAATGGCAGATAGGCGAGATGAACCACTGAGTGGCAGCAAAAAGGAGGGAACACACTCAAGAGGATGCCCATTGTGCAGATGGAGCGATGAGACGGGCTCGTTGCCAGGTGTTGTGGATTATTGCATCGTGTGAGGGATGGCAACGGCCTTCAGTCCAGTAGTCAATTGATCATGGCTGAAGATGGCGAAATTATCAAAATAGAACATCGCATGATGATAAATAACCCTGTCACTCCCAACACTCGACGATACTTCCTCTTGCCGGCTAAAACAATGTCATACTCTTAGTTCTTTCGATAAAGTCACGTAGGTAAAAAATGAAATTAAAAATTAATAAAAATAAAATAATGAAATCACGACGTTTCGGAGGCAACACAAGTCTCCGTCATCAGGTGGGACCGTCACAGCCAGATTTGCTGCACGGAGACTTGCGTTGCCTCCGAAACGTCGTGATTTTATTATTTTATTTTTATAAATTTTGAATTTCATTTTTTACCTACGTGACTTTACCGACAGAACTAAGAGTATGAATCCTTGCAGTCACGAAAGCTTCAAATCTAAAACAATGTTAGTCGTGGGAAAATCAACACACATGTTCAGTTGTCGTGACCGGTTCGTGTCGGATTAAGCGATGACAAATTCACCCGTTGTAGTTGTATGTCTGCACAGTCATTGGTGATTGAGCTGAAACCATCAATTTATTGCGTCGGAGAACCGTGGTGGCTAAAACCCAGACACAAACTTCTGCCGCGTCAACTCCGTGCTCTGACGTGCATATCAGCCCTTGAACCACCTCTGGGTTCTTGTTATTTCACGCCCTTGCAGAGTGCAGCATTACACTTTTAATTGCATGCCGATTATGAATACGAAAGGCAACAACATTGCGCCGTCATTGCATCGTTTGTGCGAACATTTGCCCTTTCATTGGCAAGACCTTGTAGAACACGTGCCCCTGCTGGTCAGACAGACGGCTGGATCGTGCGATCACGTACAGACAGACATCCTCTGGCAGTGGCAGTGTTGTTGCCAATGTAAGTTTCAATCGGGCGATATTGTATACATGCCGGTCTGGTGGCAAGCGGAACGAAACAAAGACAATCGCCAAATGTCTGCAAAGTTAGCAATGTCTCGATAAGGCATGTTTTGCTGTTAAGTCAGTGTTACTTAAACACGGTAAGTCATTGTTCTCCATCCTGAGAAGAGTCAACACATTTGTTTATGTTTCTCGCTTGGCTGTGACTGAATTGCCCTGAATACGCTTGATCTTGTCAAACCTGGGACGATAAGAGGAACTGAGTCTGGATAGTGATTGGATAAGTGACCACCAGTGGCACACCACCACGGGACTGTGAGGGCTGAAAGGTTCCAGAAGATAGTCGTGGAGCAAATGGGAGTGGTCCACAGAGAACTTCGGTCCGCTCACCGTATCGAGTGTGGGAATTGAATCTATTTGTGCGGAGCTTTGAGCGTTAACTCTCTCGTATACGTGGAGTTCTCTAGAGGTACTCAAGGCATGCCACTGTTGAACTTCATTTGCACCGCACCTCACCAACCATGCTATGCACCGGTGTGAATAAATGTCAATGACCAAACATTCGAATGCAGGGCCCTCCTAAGAATAACAAGAGTGTTAATACTTAGTGAAAGATTTCGGTTGAGACCCGCAGGTCCAGACTCTCTCTGGCACCATAAGTAATGAGGTTAGCAGGTTTACATTTGACGTGGGAGATTGCTCACCACGTTTTTCCTATTTTCCAAGCCTTTGAAAACTTGTGGAGTACGGTTTAACTCCAATTTTACATTTGAGACACGCACGGAGCGGACTAATGAGATCGACATTCTTTCACCTGCATAGAAGAGCTCAGGTCTCACAGGTGCGTACGCCTCCCTTTCTACAGGGCCTGGTCTGCTGTGTGATAATATCAGGAAGATGTGTAAGCGCCTTGTCTGCTGGAATTCCAAAGAAGCAACTGAACCGGCGACGATGTGTTCCGAAATTCTCGCAGCAAAAACTTATCTTAAAACTGTAATAAGTATAACCCGTAAAAACAAAGTTTTTCACTATAAATCCTTTATATGCGTGGCAGCGAACTTAATATAAAGGATTTAAAATATATTCGCCTGTGGAGGACGCAGGGATCGATCCCGCGACCTTTGGCATGGGAAGCGAGGGCGCTACCAACTGCGCTACTCCGCCACGGCCTGTGGAGGGGTTACGCTCTTGGCTCTTACACTCTGACGTTCAGCCAAAGCCATGAATGCGTTCTATTTGAATATATGTAAAATATTTTTTTTTTGCCTAAAAAGTGTAAAATTTTGGGAATTTTTTTTCACGAACAATAATTGTCTGGCACAACGAGTCTGTGTGAAAAATGTCAGCTCGATTGGATCACGGGAAGTGGGTTAAAAAACGACCGAAAGATTTGCACGGTCCTAAGCAAGCAAGCAAGCACGCGAACTTAATATAAAGGATTTAAAAATATATTCGCCTGTGGAGGACGCGGGGATCGATCCCGCGACCTTCGGCATGGGAAGCGAGGGTGCTACCAACTGCGCTACTCCACCACGGCCTGTGGAGGGGTTACGCTCTGGGCTCTTACACTCTGACGTTCAGCCAAAGCTATGAATGCGTTCTATTTGAATATATGTAAAATAAAAATGTTTTGCCTAAAAAGTGTAAAATTTTGGGAATATTTTTTTCACGAACAATAATTGTCTGGCACAACGAGTCTGTGTGGAAAATGTCAGCTCGATTGGATCACGGGAAGTGGGTTAAAAAACGACCGAAAGATTTGCACGGTCCTAAGCAAGCAAGCAAGCACGCGAACTTAATATAAAGGATTTAAAAAAACAAAAGCGATCATGTCACTCCCCGACTAATGTGAACAGGATTCCAGTAAAAAGATGTGGAGTTAAAATAACGGTTATTAACTTTTCATTTAAAGCTTTTGTGACTGCAGGGATTACTAGTCACGTAGAAAGGAAATAATAAAATTATAAAAATATAAAACAATCAAATCCTCACGACGTTTCGACTGCAACACATGCAATCATCATCAGGTGTTAAATCCACAGCAAGACAATTTAAAGAAAAAAAAACGCCACTTTTTTCTAATTTTCTTGCTGTGGATTTCACACATGATGATGATGATGATTGCTTGTGTTGCAGTCGGAACGTCGTGATAATTGTATTGTTTTATATTTTTATTATTTCTCTTCAACGTGACTTTACCGAAAGAACCGAGAATATGAATATTAACTTTTTAAGCTGCTGTGACACAACTCAGGGCCTCGATATTTGAAGTATAATTATTGCACAAATATTTTCCAAAAAGTAAATTACACTCTATTTGTTTATTTACAAGAAGAGTGAATTAAACTAAGAATTCATGAAGGAGCATTTGGTGTTAATGCACTAAAGTTGTGGAACAGCTTGCCCTGCAATTGTTGCTCATGTTCCCACAGGACATCAAAGTAAAACTACATTAGATGCACTCCTTGTTTTTTTTGGTAAAGTAACGTAGGTAAAAAAAGAAAATAAATGAATTAAATTAAATCACGACGTTTCGGAGGGAACACAAGCTTCCGTCTTCAGGTGGAACCGTCACAGCAAAATTACTGTAATTTTATTTATTTTTTTACCTACGTGACTTTACCGAAAAAACTTATAATCTAGAATACATTCGATGTATTATTTCCAGATCGCAAATGTACAACTCAAATGAGGTAGACAGCAAGGGAGTCTCAAGCGGAGTTTAGCTCTTAAATTTCGTGTGTTCTCGATGGGTGTATATATTTTCTCAACTGCATTGAACAATGCAATACTTTCCTTGCGTAGCAATTATATCAAATACCCATTTGTTCAAGCATCTCAAGATGCACTGCATGGGAGGCACGGTATGAATAATAAATGATGATGTTGATGATGATCACGATAATGAAGGAGGGATGTTGAAAGCCTGGGGAGGCCTTAATCCAGGAGTGGATAGATGATAGCTATTGGTGATGATGAAGAGATACATGTTGAATGGAGTAACAATGAACATTTGTGAGGCGAATTTAATCCGTAGACTCCAATGCACCATGTATGGAAACCAGGAAATTAACAGAACCAGGGTAAACAGCCAGAACTATGGTGTAGAGGCCAGTTCAAAGAGGTGAGTTTTCAAAACAGACTGAAATATAGCTAATGGTTCTGATTGTCGTATTCGCAAAGGCAAAGCGTTCTAAAGCTTCGCAACTGCAATGGCAAGAGGCCGATCACCCCAGAAAATTTGCCTCGACCTCGGCCTACTTGGAACAAGGCGATCTGAAGACGTCAGAGACCTCGTTGGTGGAATGAGTTCACATGATTCATCATCCAGCCACTGGATGCAGCTATATTTACCACAGTCTTAAAAATAATCATCGAAGTTTGAATCGAATCGCGGCCATCGATTGCAAGAATTTGCTTAATCACTCCATTCCAAATGCCACCACGGTTTTGAGCAAAGCGGAACATCTCATATTTACATTCGTTAAAAGCTTTACTAATCGCGATGAGACTGGTGGACACTATGACAATAACATAATTTCACAAAAATTTTGGGAAGATGTGTTCGAAGCTTTATGTGGCACTCGCGTGTGTCGTAGTTTAAGGTAAATTAGGACCAGCTGGGGTGGCTTCTCTCGATTCTTGTGGTTTCAGTCCGGCTACGTGAATTCATTATGAGCTGTGGGCAGAACCAGAGCCAACGCAAGTGGAATGCGCACTGCTGCTTGCACGCTGGTTTACGATTGTGACCATTTTTGTGGCGATTGAAGAGAAATGTAAAACGATAAAAGAGTAACATATTTGCAGGCCTTATGTCACTAAATTGCTGGATGAAAGCCTCCTCGTGGTGTGCCCAATCATGGGGGTTGTTTGACCATACTTCACCATGCTGGTCAGTGCAGGTTGCTAAAGGGGGTTGAGTCGCGGTGGTTCCCAGGCTGAATTTTGATGTCACTCACCGCTGATATGAGCCCTGGCTGGGAATCAAACTAAGGTCGACGGGTTTATAGTGTGTTGCACCAACGACTGCTCCATTATCTTTTACATCAGAACTTATTTCTATTGCCTTCATTATAAGATAATAATCATCATGAAGAGTGGCTGTTCTATGGAGAGACTGGCTCCCGTCATATGAATGTAGAATTGCCACCACTAGATGAGGGTCAGCATTGCAGGTGAGCACTGTCGCAATGCTCATTGGAGCATGCCGGCGCTTTAACTTTATTATTATTCATTTCATTTATGTGTTTGCCAATTTTGTATCTTATCCATGCTCTTCAGCATTACTCATACAGTCACAAGGTAAAAATTTAATTGAAAATACGATATCGCGTATTTGCGCTCCACATTGCGATATAAGTATGAATGCGTTTAGCCATATTTACATTTTTAATATGAGCGCCTTTGAGGTCTCACTGACAGATGGGTATTTTGGCACTTTAACCCCGTGTGCGATAGCTCCCACAGCATGCTGGAGGTGCGGCACGCTCGACTAATAAATAGCGGCCGTATCAGAATAAACATCAGGAAATGCTTCTAAGTAATCCATGATGGGAATTGTTGTGACGTTCCCTCATTTACAAAGAATGCCGCATCAAAGCGATGACATCACAGAAAGATCTCCGGGCGATGCACTTCCAAGCCAGGTGCGTGTTGTGGCTTGTGGTGCAAAACACACAGCGGAGAAAAAAACAAAACACAAAGGCCACCCTTGTGGTGGCATCGCACAGCTCATCCTGGCTGAAGTTAAGACGTGGCCTTGATGGATTCCATCGCTTGCTTACCACCCAATCCCAATGACGTCAATAGAGGGGACCGTGCACCTTGGATCATCGCTCCAGCTCTTCATCAACATCGAATCAGGCCCTGGCAGGCAACACGGGGACGTGGTTTTGTGGATAAATGTGACGTGCCAGTTCTCATATGGGTTGTTAATAATTGTGCTGTGGCCAATGTTTGTGCATTACGTCAACAAGCTGTTGAGAAATTTTGGCTGGACAAAAGAGAACTAGCATTTTAATGTACGTCTTGCCACTAATGTGAAGCCACGAATTAATTTAATTTTGCTCTTAGAAGTCGTTTCTAGTCAAAATGTAAAACTTGGAGCACGTAATTTCTACGTATTTTAATTGTATCGCTTTAATCGCAATAACAGCCACGTAAAGATTTTTCAACATGAGTTGTGTTTTAAAGACTTGCTAGTTTCATAACAACTTGGAAAAATGCATCCCTTTGAAAAGGCTCTGTATATTTTTGGAAGAAACTCAATGTTCCCTGTGTACCTGATGCTTCACTGACATGTGCTACCTACCTCGTTGCTAAAAGCAGCTCATGACACGTGGAGGATATGGAGCATGCAAAATGTGGAAGGGCACAGATGACTGATAGAGATGCACAAATAAACACCAAGGCTGTATCGAGTAGGATTTCTGGTCGGTTGTGGAAATGGGTGGCGGTCACTTTGGGGCTTCTCTTTGGGACTCCCCTCTGTGATTCACACGCTGGGAATAAATGGGTGGTTTTGTGCAAAACAAATCGGACATCCAGCATTGCATCTGTTGACATGGGTGGCGAAATGGCAACCACATGACAGGCATAGGCGTTACAGTTTTTTTTACGGATCAAACGAAGCTTAGGAACTAGTCACACATTGCAGCTTACTCATTTTATACTAAACTTGTGTAAACAAAATGCAATGAATATGTACAAGAGAGTACATTTATTGGTTCTTTCGGTAAAGTCACGTAGAATGGAAATAATAAAATGATAAAAATAAGACATAATAAAATAATTCTCACGACGTTTCGGCCACAATGCAAGCAGCCGTCCTCAGGTGGAGAGCAGGTCTGTCTACTCGACAGAATCCCTGCAGTCACGAAAGCTTTAAATCGAAATTTAAGAGAGTACATTGTTAACATTTTTTCATATATCAGACTTGGTGGCACTGTGGAATAGAACCTCAATCACAACTGGAAGGTTACAATTATAATTGATTCTGCTCATTATAATTCTTTTCAACCAATAGTGAATGTTCTATAAATAGATTGGCACCTCTCACAACTTTGTACTTTCCATCACGGGTCCTGAATGGTCATGAAAATTTGCTTTTCCAAATGCTTGTCTGAACAAGGAGAAACTTTGACTTTTGGTCTTGATATATTAATGGCTATGAAATATATATATTAAAAAATATACGAAACACTTTATAGGGGCGAGACCACATTTAAATGAAATTTCAGCATCACAAGATGACATTTGTATTTGAAAGCGTTATTTTTTGTTATAATGCCTTCGGGACCACCTGACAATGCGGTGCCAAACGTTCCCGCCTTGGTTAAACAGTCTTGCGTAACTGAAAGGAAAAGCAAATAAGCACCCTTACATTTTTACGGAGGAAGCCCGGGAAACCCCTGGAAGAAAAAAATGCGCGTGTGCGTGAATAGCGTGTGCCCGCGTATTTGAGCAGCAGCAGCAGCATACGTGCCAGTGCACGGATGGCGGGCGTCTGCTCGCGTTGGCATGGCCCTGCCGACAGGCATGTCTGCCTCGGCGCACCGTCACGTGCGTGTTTGCTAAGCGCTTAAGGTCTGACTCGGGAGACTGGGGAAGCTCTCAATTACTCCGCTCAATTACTTAGCGCATATAATGAGACTCTGTTAGAGTTGTCATGGGACCCCGTCTGCTGGTAACCTATTTTTGGAGCGTCGCCTAATCCACTTCGCACTTTGTAAATGAATTAACGCCCCTTGTTACGCACATGCACGTTCTCGTGTCGGAGGCTCAATTACATTGGTGGCTTTGCTCTCGCCGTGGGACAGTCGTGGGTTTGTCTCCGTTGGCGGCATGATGAATATTCGACTTTAATGGAAATATTAGGCCACATTTACGGGTCGCCTTACCCGGGGTTGCATGAACGCAACTTGATAATTGAAGGGGCCCTTTCTTCGCTCCAGCCACAATGCATGGATAAAACAAGTTGCATGTTTTTTTTTTACCACCAATATTTATCCCAATGTGCTAGCAGTGTCACGTCACGAAACTAAGTATCCATTCAGATCTCTCGCAGAAAAAGTGCAATCCTTCGTGTTGTAAAATGGATACCTCTGAGATCCGTTCAAGGGACCACTGGTTACCACAGATCACTTTCACCACACACCCTGCCACCCAAACCAAAACAATGGTTTATTCTCGAAGCTGGAATTTTGAGAAATTAAATGTGAACCAAATTTAATGTCATATTTTTTCTAGTGCAGTCATTGGTGACTGCGCTGAAACCATCAATTCACTGCACCTGAGAACTCCATTTGATCAGAAGTGGCTGTCTGCCTGGATTCGAACCTAGGATCTCATCTCAGCAGTGCCAGCTCAATGATCTGACCTCTGAGGCGCCCAGCGACCACAAGTTGCAGATTCTAAAGTGACATTTTACTATATCTTTCATCATTAAGCAGTTTAAAATGGCACAAGCCAATAAACCTTGGCGCTGTGGGGCGCACCTGTAATCCATCGTGTGGGATTGTTGGATCAAGCAAAGACCGTCATGTGCTCTGTAAGACTCCCATGCTGCTTGGTAGAGCAATGGGGTGGCAGTGCAGCGACTGATGTGTCTGCGTGGACTTTGAGCACTTTCAACCGGTACGAGTGGATTTTCTCTGGCTACTATGGTTTCTCCTTACATTCTAAACACGCATTAATGGTTATCCCAAACATTCCATTGCTGGGCCCAACTGACACATTCTTGAGGCTCAGGTTTTGTGGCGAAACAAAAGATGTATCATTATTATTATTATTAATGTGCACATTGTAGAGTATAAATTAACATACACTTTTATTGAAATCCACTGCTAGATTAAAGCCTCCGAATATCACGTCGATCACGGAGGTTGGTATGTCCATACTTCCCCACACTGGTCTGGACCAGTTGATATATCACTCGCCACTAATATTACCCGTGGCCAAGAATAAAACTCGGAGTTTACCAAGTTCATAGCCCAGTGTGCTAACCACTGCGAAATTGCTCACACTTCCACTTAGTAAAGTAACACTGTCATTTGTATTCTTATTTTTTTGCCTCCACTTTTCACAATGCCATATATATAAATAACCTACAGCCACACCCAGCATTTTACAAGTTTGTTTCTGCTTCAGAATAAATGTTATATTGCTATGGCATCCGTCGAATTTACGTCTTCACCTCCAGATAAACATTACACCGCTGTAGATGTTTTGATGGTAAGAATACGTTTGAACAAAAATATATTGGCAACAACATATGAATATAATCTTTCCAACATGGAGTTCTGAACACATTCCCACTGAATAATTGTTTAACACGGTGCGTTTTTTCCATCCTCAATAGTCGTTAGCAAGATATTTTCGTGAATTCACACAGCGCTACTCAATGGGAGCCAAGTTTGAGGAGGTTTATATAACAACCTCAAAAGTAACAGATTAAGGTACGCTGGGATTAACCTCCTAAGAGCACACGTGGAAATAATGCCATGCAGAAATGGAAAAAAAAACAATGGAAGCTTTGTGCGTTAAAACATATTTACATTCCTATCATTAGTTTTTCATTTTTCCCAGAGCAATTACTCTAAATGTAAAGGCATGTTTGAATAATATATTGTTACGTAACAATTCCAGATAAATATTGTATGGTAAACCAACACAGGAATTGGCAGTTCTTTAATGACTGCATCTACAACTATGAGCCGGGTGCAAACGACGGTGATGGAGAAAACACTCAAAGTTGGTAGTGGCAATATTCACGTTCAGCAGAGCAGCTACAAGCCGTTCTCTTGTTCATTGTTGAATCGGTTAAACTGGTAACCGAATTTGGGCTTTTCTTTTTTGCAGAGCAACACATTCAATTTACGCTTGTTTTTTAACTATAATTCATGAAAACAAGCAGTTAACTCCTATTTGTGGTTGTTGTATTTGATGTAAATAATGTATTCTTATTATATATACTCAAAATTTGGCTATTGATTGCAATAATGTGTGAACCAACAAATCAAATATTCAATCAATTAATTAATTGTCTTTATTTTCATCCAGGTGATGGTTTATTGAGACTACAAGTCTCTTGATCAAGGGAGATGTGTGTTACAAAATAATTCAGCAAGTGGAGGGGCATCTGAATGGCAGTCCACAATTTGCATGCAGGCCACATCTTTCATGCCGGCTCTGTCAATTGCCAGTAATTTCTCCAAAATATTTTTGAGTTGTGCCTCAACTGTCTGAAGCATTTTTGGCAAGTTGCGAAATTATTGTTGGAGTGCACACGATAGAATGAAGAGCAATTTTACAACAAAAACAACCATGTGCATCATAAGTAAACCCTCTAGTTACAAAGCACATCGATACATCTAATGGAGGTGAGGGAAAAAGAATAACACGATGCAATCAAATACGAAAAAAACAGCCTGGATGCGGTGGAGTAGATCGAAAACATTTTCACTAAAAATTATCCAAGCCGCGGATTCCATAGAATATTGGATGCCCGACCATCTGAGAGGGGAGAACAGACGCTAATTGTAGAGGAGAACGCCTTGCACCTAAGTACACACCACCAAGAACAGCTCTAATGTATGGCACATTAATGCAGAGCGCATATGAGGCTTCATGATATAAAAAAAAGACGGCAGGTCTTGTTCCTTTGTTGTGACTAGAACGCACGTGTGCTGGAATTGCAACTTTGCAGTCCACCCTGTGGAATATAGAAAATGAAATAAACAAAATCCTAAATACTCGGTGCTATTCAGGGCACATTGATTATTTACATTTGTGTAAACATTGCCACAAGGAGCAAGGTGGCCAGTGACATGTTTATTGTGTCAAATCGCCCTCTTTACATTTTGTCAGCATAAACACGTGGAGCAGTAGGGGGGATGGCGTGGGTTTGGAGGGGGGGGGGAATGGAAAGCGCACATATGGTGAGAGGCTAAAAATATATCTGCAATGCCACTCGCAGGCTGTAGGTCAGTGGGAATTTGCCCAGGCATTCCCAAAGAAAATAGGAAAATTCACTCTAACCTGACCAGGTGAAACAACATTTTGGCTCCCAAGCCCATATGTCAAAATGTAAATACCCAAACAAAAATACACCTGCAAAACTTCGTCGCGTCCTGGAGAAGGCTGCCACGTGGCCCTCCCTAGTGCTGCACTTTTGCATTCCGCAAAAAAAAAACTCTCGTTGAGCATCGAAAACCATGCGGCCGCTCTACTGCACGTGGGCAATTGCTCACGCGTGCACCCACGGCACGTTAAGCACATCGCCTCCGCGGATGCCGTGGTGGTAAACACAAAACGGCTTGTGCGACCGTGTGCGTGCGCGTGTGTTTTTTTCCACCGTCTCAGAGTTATATTTAACTGCGTGGGTGGTGGTGGTGGGATGCTGAACGCTCCACTCGCAGGTGTAGAGTGGAAATCCTGGGCCATCATCACTCCAGGTTTGGCTAAAATTACTGCCACTTTTGTGGGAAGTCGAAAAGTGGCTGTCCTCATGGAGGGAATTCCCTCTGCCGTGGTAATGTGGAATTTCCGCGAATGGCTCGTCATAGTGAGCAATTGTTATTAGCGCTGCCAAATATGTAATTGCACACGGAGAAATGTGACTGTGAGTTTTGACTTGACAATATAAAACCATATTCTTTGGGTCTTTCGGTAAAGTCACGTAGACCGGTTCAAATTACTACGAATAAAATAAACAAAAAACTACGACGTTTCGATCACAACCGAAGCGATCGTAATCAGGAGGAAAACAGAGAAGGGAAGCTGCTGAAAGCAGACTGTTTTAAAACAAAACAGCTGCTAAGAGCCGACTGTTTCAAAACAGTCTGCTTTTACCAGCTTTTCCCCTCTGTTTTCCTTGTGTTGTGATCGAAACGTCATAGTTTTTTGTTTATTTTATTTGTAGTAATTTGAACCTCTCTACGTGACTTTACCGAAAGACCCAAAGAATATGAATTCCTGCAGTCACGAAAGCTTTAAGTCAAAATATAAAACCACCGCCCGATGCCCATTCGGGCATGTGGACACACGAATTATGTTTGTTGACGCTTCACACTTACATGGGTGGAACGATGGCGCAAGAGTTAACGCATGGCCCTATTAACCTACCAACCTGAGTTCGAGTTCTGACCACAGCTAACATCAGTGATGAGTGATATCTGAACGAATTCCTGGGCTGTCCCCCTTCACCAACCCGAAACTGACGAGCAAAACAACTGCCACGACTGACGCAGTAGGAGGATGAAAAGGGGAGTAAATGATGACGCACGGGGGATGATCACACACGGCGTTGTGAGCTGGGGACGTTCAGCTTGTGTCAGCGTGCTGTGCAAATTGACGGACAGTTATTTCGTTTACTTGCAAAGTGAAACCCGGAACGCGGTGCCAGCCCCCAGCCGCTGATGGAGTCACGGTCCGACTCTGCAACGTACAACATATTGACATTGACCAAACCTCACGAGGATGATTTGCAAACCGATCGACAGAGTCTAGACAAACCCCAGCCTGGTCACACCACCCCCTTTCACCTCTTGCGTTCCTCACACGCTGTTTAATCATTTTCATCGTGATTCTTACAAGCTATAGCGCGATTGCGGCCAATCAACCCAAACGATGGTCCACATAGGCAAACCACTGCACTCTGTGCTCCTTCAACGGATGAAGAACAGAACAACTACATGTCTTGGCTAACAAACCTCGACATTGACGTTAAGCTCCTGAACGTATTTCTATACGCAAGTTTAGAATTAAGTTTTGTTCAACTTACCAAGGAAAGCCTCCGATAATGAGACACAAGCAGGGCTTCATTTCTCGATTAATAGTTTATAGGTCACTGGTCAACTGGCGTAGGCAACGTGACGAATAGCCACAGCCACAGCAAGATGAACGGTGGATGTGGATCCCCTACCCGGAGAGGCGCAGCGGAAATTGAGCCCCTGGTACAAAGTCTCTCTTTGCGCAGGAAGGAGCTGTACGGAGCTTTTCGCAATTTATTTCTTTGAGTATTTTTTGCACGTGAGAGAAAGCTTGAGTGCTTGGAGATTATTCACACATGCGAGGAGACAGCACTAAACACTATTTACAGGGAAGAATTCAACTGATTCAATACTGAATTCCACATTCCCCTTCGTAGTACAGCCAAGGGGTGTCCTGTGCATATGATGATCTGAGAGCAATCTATTTACTAAATAGCCTCACCGACATATCAAGTATATTATAGTTTTTTTCACCTGATGAAGACCGCTCGTGTTGCGATCGAAACGTCGTGGTTTTTTGCTTTCCTTTTAAAAGCTACTTATTTATTTATTCATTATTTTCTATCTACGTGACTTTACCGAAAGAACCAAGAATATAAATTCCTGCAGTCACGAAAGTTTTAAGTCAAAATTTACACATCAAGTATATTAACCGCCATTCTCGCAAGGCTATTATTAAGCCATTGCTTTCATTCACAGTGTTCACAGTGATGTACTGTGCCTCACCTCAACCGAGGTGAGCAATTTAGGCTCGTTATTATATCAACATATTTTATGCTGCTATGGTGAATGGTCAGCACACTGGACGTGCAATCCAGTCATGGCCGGTTCGATCTTCCTGCGCAGCAGTTCAAACAATGGTGCAAGTTTATGAAATCCTCCATCACCTCTGTCCACCCATGAGTATATGCATGGGCATATTATAGTGAGTCGGGAGGCAGATCACGTGTGGTCCGGTAGTGTGGGTACTTCCATCTTTCCAAAGAGATCTGGCGAGCCTGGAAGAATAGACAACAACACCCTCTCGAGTCGAAGCCCTTCTGCCAGCAGCGTGGCGTAAGTAAATAATTGCACTGCACTTTTACTACATTCACCGAACTTTATTTGGCTTATCGAGCGACATAAAAATATATTCCGTCCTAGGGGCTGCACTGCATGTGTAATGGGTACTTTCAAAATCTCCAGAAATGTAATAAAACTTCAAAAAAAGTTAACTTGGTGTTTCCCATAAAACGTAAATTCACACCCACATTTAATGAACGTGAAACATTTCCAAATGTGTCTTGTGCAAGGGGCATGTATGTGAATTCACAATGGTGACATTTGTAATGCATACAAGACGTGCACAGAAAAGGTAACGCTGAACGGCACGAGTATTTGTCGCGCAAAATATATCTCTAAAAGCATACCAAATAAATCTCCGAAATCTGATAAGATTAACAATGTTATACCACTGCGAACGAGACCCAATTGAGATGATTTTCGAAATCTGCAATTGCTGTTTTACAACCAATGGTAAAAAGTAAAAGAAGGGGCTACATTGATTAAAAAAGAGCTCTATTTAATTCACTGCAAGTCACTGCTACTTGGCAAACCTGTATTTGGGAAATAGCAAGAATGTCATGCATAACGGCTGAAACTCTAGATGATTTAGTCCGATGGCTTGTTTCTACCATGCGTTTTCAGGCATTCCATCGCCTGCGGGTACAGTATGTTATTTCATGCTATGCTTGGCTAATTGTGGCGATTGTAAGCTATCCTTGCAACCTGCAAAAGGTTAATGTGTTGACATGTTTGACCATTTTCTTCTCCGGACAAAACTGTGTTTGTTTACCGCTCTGAAACGACCTAAAGTGTGCGAGAGTGAGTGAGAGAGAAAACAGATAAGAAATACTGAGTGTGCTTTACGTTGCAAAAGACTCCATCCACCATGTTGAGTTTTCACTTTTATCAGGAAATCTTGCGAGCATGTCCTGGTTGACAAAACATCGGAGTGAGATAGCGTAAAGGTGGCAGAACACATTTTTTTTGTGGGAGGCTGGGGGGCGTGCATGCGTGTGATGGTATGTGTTTTGGTGAACATCTCCTGTTACGCAAGCGATATCTTCATGCATGAGAGGCGGTCAAAAACGTTTTGAGACCGAGACACTAAAAAAATGTACATTATGCTGACTGAATTCCAGACTACATTTAAATATTCATATTGCTGCTGAGGTGTAATGGCGACCACGCTGCGCTCGCAATGCAGAGGTTCCACTGGTTCGATTCCACATTTTGGCGTGCAACGTTGAAACATTGGTGCGAGTTTCCCGAATCCCCCCCCCTCCCCTCTGCCTCTGCCCACCAAGCCGTATAAATGGGGACACCACCGGCTTGTCAACAAAACGCATGTGGTGGGGTGAAGTGTGGGCGTACTCACGCTTCTTCCAGGACGTCTGGCTCCCTCCAGTGGAAGCCCTTCCACGAGCAGCGGCGTTGGGAAGCAACTGCAGGGCGTTGCCTTTATCTTAGCCTATTAATGAACGCAACCAGTGCGATGATGTTAGGCAGGTGCGTAACGATGAAATCAAATAACATGAAGGTGATATCGAGACATTATCAAGCTTACCATACGATAGGTGCATCGAATCGCTCGTGTAAGAATCATTGTTTATTCATTGGTATCATTTGTGAGGAATGGACTCCTGTGAGCCCCCGTTACTGCGAGTAGTCGCTACATTCGCCACGATGTTAAAAACAAGATTTCATTCTTACATTGAGTCACAGCACTAAATTAGCAACAACAGATGGTGAATAGTTACACATATCTTGAAATGAAAATTCAAGTCGTTTCCACGTGGCTTACATTCAACATTCTGAGCCAGTTTGAGTGGAACAAAGATGCATTTTTACTTTGTCTTTATTTCAATATACACAAAGAATCCGAAATGAGATCTTTACCTTGTTAGCCAAATGGAATTTGATTAAATCATCACTGCAGGCTGTTAGGTGAAAAAACAGATGCTGACGTTTTTATGTAATTTTATGATTTACGGAATGTCTTAGTTTGTTCTTTCTTAGCTCGGTTTGCTGGGAGGGTCCCAGGTGAATGGCTGGGCTCGTGCCAACATTGACTGAATTGTTGCAACAGTTTTGGTATCCAATGTCACCTTGGCTGTTCTGCTTGTGTCTCTCGTGAGACACAGCGATTGACAAACCATCCCCTTGTACATTCTTCGGATTAACTAGCTCACATGTGTTTTAGAGATACGTCGTTCAAAGCAAATTTGTGTCAAAGAGCAACGCAATTAAGTACAACGTCCCTAAGACATACACATGCTTGCCAGTGTGCCATTTATATACATATCCGTGTCTTAATTATAACAGATGTAACAGTCATTTGTAATTGTGGTTTGAAGTTTTGTTGGATACAAGGAATTTAGGATTTGTGGTGAAAATTTTTTTGGTCACGCAAACATTAACAAATTCACGTGTGTGAAAAAGATCACACCTATTTAGATCGAGTCTTCTACTTATGGCCGTTGGCCCACATTGTTATGGGGTTGGCCATCGGGGTTATCCCTCCTCCACTTTTGCCAATCGAAGGCATTTCCCGATGTGAATCAGATCTTTATTTATCCTGGTGAAATCCGTGCCACCCCAGCCACTTTCATTATTGCTGTGATGTCACCATCTGATCGTCGGTCTTCATCTTCCTCTCCCTTCCTCTCCCCTCGGTTTAAAAACCAAAAACTCTGTGTATGCTGTGTCTCCATCTCAGTCTTGCCTTGCGTCCCTCGCTTTTAATGACCCAGCCAGATGATGATATCCTCACCTCTATTCTCATCTCTCATTATGACCATCTATCTAGTTTGTGCAGAGCAAACACAGTTAAGTCATTAAGCCATGCGGCTTACTTGACTTTTTCGAAGAAATTGAATGTATAAGTACAGGTATATTGACAAATGAAAGCCTCATATTGTGGACTCACATGCACTGATCTGCCACAAGTTTGATATGATCTGTTGCCCAGCCAATGTTTCTCTGAGGTGAATACAATTATCCACCACTTTGTAGGCAGTGAGTACAGAGGTTGTGGTATTCCACGGAGGAACCGGTCCCATCTCAGAAATGAGGAGTTGCTGCAGCTGTGGCTCAGGACTGCCAACATAGATGAGTACTGCCCCATGATTCATCGAGCAGGGAGACACCTTTGTGACGTTTGTATTACACAACATGGTGTGGGATTGAAAGGTAAGATGCCCTTTTGTTAATCTGCTGCTGAATGAAGACCTGCCCACACACTGTGAGTTGTTGGGCATGTTTGACCATACTTCACCATTCTGGTCAGTAACGGTTGGTGAAGGTGTGGAGGCTACACGTGGGAGTTTAGCACAGCATAGCAATGCATTCTGTTGCACTGCCCTCAGCTGCCCTCAGCTGCCCTCAGCTGCCCACAACGTCGCCTTGCAGCAGCCTATAACACCAGTTGTACGCATGAAGGTCACCCATCCAAGCAGTATCCAGGCTCAACACTGCTTAGCTGCTGAGAATCTGGTGAGAGGGCCTTTAATCCTGTGATTCGAGGGTGAATTCTCAAATTGTAGGATTACCCGCAGGGGAAAAAAAATTGCCGCAGTCTCATCTCGTGTATGTCATCATACATTACCAGGAGGGTAGCTAATAGTTATTAAATTGTGATTATTTAAACACGTAGGTTTTCACGAACAACACTATCCATACTAGAGGGGTATTTTTGGGGTTAGTATCGCGTAAATATAACGTGTCGTCAAACCCGCTACCACTGGACAGCCAATTAGTAAGGTTTGTCGCGTAAAAAAAAGCTTGCCAATAAGTTGTTACTTCATCACACTGGCCAGAATTGGCAGTCGCTTGATGAGGCTGGTTGTAATTACTGACGAAACGTCTTCCTGGAAAGGGCGATATAAAAATGCTGAATAGAATCTAACCCCTCCCCGCCCCCCCCCCCCCAAAAAAAACCCTCTATGATGGATAAATTATGATTTGTTTTAATATAGAACTTCATCCAGCCTAATGAGCTGTTTCATGATGCATTATTGTAGAGTATTGCAGGTCTCCCTTGCAACAAACAGTACAGTACAAAACTGTAATACTCCAAATGGCACTACACTCTTGAAAAAAAGACGTCAGATTTATTTGACCCTTCCTTGGGTCAAAATAGGAACGGTATTATTATAACATTTTAGGTGGGAAAGGTCATTCGTGTTTGCGAAATAAATTAATTTCAGGAGATCAATTGGCCGCAAATAAATCTACCTGTTGCATAACCCACAGTGTTTACTTACCAACACGAGCCGTGGCAGTGGAGCAGTGCTCTCCCCTAGCGGTTCGTAAACCACCCACAACTTCGCAGTGCCAGCTCCCCTTGAGCGACACGGTGACATTTGCTCTGATTTGCTGTGATGCAGGTTTAGGTGGCGTTTCAGTGGCCCAGCATCAAACAACGTTGGGGTGCGGGACGGGGGGGCGTGATGTGCGCATTCCTCGCCGTTCGTCAAAGTCCGGAGTTCGAGGCTGATTCATGTGCGAGATGGTTTAATGGCTTTCAGTCACGCACTCCAGCGCAGTGGACAAGGGGGTCCTGTCAGATCGTTCGAAACCACAGGCACTCTACCCCTAATCTCCTCCCACCCATACACACACACACTCCCATCCTCGCCGCGCCTGCCCCCCTCTCCTCTCGCCCCCAGGGGAATGAAACGTGTTGCTGGAGCTAATCTCAGTCAGGTGGTTTCACTTTTCCCCGTGCTCCTGTCCACCCAACGCCGTAGCTCGCAAAACGTGCCAGGGCAGGGCAGCTGAGTGAAGCAAGGAAGGAAGCCAGCGTTCTGAAAGCGCAATACTTCTTATTTGTTGTCAAAACTTCGGAAATCGCGCATTCCTATCTTGTCAGAAATGTTCACGCACCTCTCGGGAGGGACACTGGCACGTAGCCCAACATGCGCAGCCGTGCTTGTGAATGTCTTCTTGTTTTAGGATATAATTGTGAACAACACCATCCTCAGCCACGGTCTATCTGCTGCTGTATTATCGGGCTTCTCCACGCTGTTTCCATTCGGCTGGCAAGTCCCGCGATGCGAGAATCCATCTCATTCTTGCACCGTGAGCTGATCTCATTTTTCAATTATCTGCGGTGGTCTTCCTCTGGGGAGTGTTTTCTTAGTAATGCAATACAATTTGGATATTTGTAGTATTTTTTTTAATGCAGAAACATCTCAAGATAAAGTAGGGCACGCACGTCATGGGAAGAAAAAATAACCAAACAATAAGGACGTACATTTATACTATAGTGGGATGTGGTGGCACAGTGGTTTGTACAATGTGGGGAGCGGTAGTGTAGCGGTTAGCGCGCTGCGCTACGAACCTGGCGACCCGGGTTCGATTCTCGCTGACGGCCGACACCAGTGACGATTATCTGAACCGGTCCTGGGCCTCCCCTAGGTCGACTCAGCCTCAAATGAGTATTTGGTGCAATGTGTGAACATCGCCACTGGGGAGACAAAGGCGGCCGGGTGTGGTGTTGGCCACCCACCCCCTCGTGTGCTGTACTGGCCTTCATGGGTGCTCACTAACAGCACTTGCCCCTACAGTCTGTTAAGCCTATACGGGGGATCTTTGTATTGTTTGTACATTGTGCTAAGCCCCCATAACCCGAGTTCAATTCCTGGCTAAGGCTAACACACCAGTGCCGAGTGATATCTGACCTGGTCCTGAACCACCAACCTGCACTGAAATATGTGGTGAAGTATGGTCAAATAACCCCCATGACCAACACGGAGTGATTGAGGCCTTCATCCAGCAGTGGATTAGCAAAGAGTTGTGCATGATAAGTTACGAGTTTTTATTTTTACATATTTATGCCAGAGGAGACAGTAATAGGCAGAGGAGAAGAGGGACATTGTCATATAATTGTAGTCTGGGGGAAATTGAGATGCAGACAAGTCAAACAGCAGAGAATTAACAATATCCCATGAGGCGGAGGGTTGCCTAATGATTTTGAGGGGGAACAAAAAAAAAGCCACGGCTAATGGAGCAGAGAGAAGTTGCCGGGGATGAGTTACTTGGTAGTTTTTGGTCGAGATTTTAAAAGAAAAACAATAACACTGCAGCGATTTGAGAGAGCCACTGACACCATGGCGCCACCGGGCCCCATGGCAGCGGGGAACAACTTTTTTTTTCCGTTCTGCTCCCATTTTGTGAGTAAAAGACTTGTTTTGTTTTCGAGAATTTTCCACCCAATTATTGCATCTGTACTCTGACAAAAAAACAGACTGAGGCACGCCTCATATTCGAGGCCAGAGAGCAAAAATATGGGCGGCGAGCCCGCCCCCCCACTCCTCCCAAAAGACAGACAACACAATCCCCCCGTGCTCTCGTGCCGACGTCAATTTGCCGAAATTAGCTCAAAGCGAGCACCTCGCTCGGTGCCAATTATGGGCCCTGAGAAAATGTGTCGAGAGGGTGGTCCTGGATTGATTTGTTCGACTCTCTTGTGGTTTTTTTTTGCTGGCCCCTAGGCACCGCACTTATCACGGCGAAAACACACGCGCATCTCGCCTGCCAGCACGCAACGCCGTCCATCCTGAACTGCACACGTCGTACGCGGCGAAGCTTACGTGGACATCGCGGAACAGACCCGCGGCGGTAAATACTAACAGATGGCACGCACGCACGCACGGCATACGCCATACGTCATATCGGATGCCGAGGAAACACCGTGGCAGAGCCGCAACGGTACAATTGAAAATCAAACAGGGGTTCTTGCATGAACTTAGAAAAACAGACGAATGTCTTCCGTAACACTTTGCAGACATTTGCCCCAATTAGACAAAACATTTGCACCAGATGCAGCATGAACCACGTGGAACGGTCGCGTAGTGAGTGGTCCGTTGCACCTGGCTAATGAACACGGCGACCTGAGTTTGATTTTGAACCACGACCAACATCAGCGGTGAGTGACATCTGAAGCAGTTTTGGCGCTGTCTCCAAATTGCCCGATATCTTATCTTATCGGAATTTATATAGCGCCTTACAAATAATCAACTACGCTATATATGATTGTAATGGTGGCGATGAGGTGAATGAGATAGATGAGAGGAAGCCATGGCCAAATCTGTGATGCGTGAATTTGTTGAAAGCGGAATTGATGAGAGTAAATGACGAGGAATGGATTGAATGAATGGGGAATGAGTGACACGACCAGGACACTGTGTACACTCGATCTCATCAGCTGTTGAAAGCTTAGCAAGGTGAGCCTGGATACTGCTTGGATGGGCAACCACAATGCATGCAACAGGAGTTGTACCCTGCTGCGTTGTCAGCAGACGTTCGTGCAGCAGTATCTGTTGTTCTGTGCTCTGCTCCGCACATCTATGCTGCCCGTCTTCACTAACCCACACCGACCGGCGTGATGAAGTATGGTCAACAACCCCCAATGGTGTGGGGAGACCTTTAAGGAGCACCGCAATGACACCGGGGTTATACAAATACACAAGGGGCAATTATAAAATAAATTTAACTCTTGTGATGAATGAGTTTATGATAATATTTCGTTGCTACGTGACACGTATATTTATATATATATATCTCCGGCCGGAGGAACCACATGTGTGGACACGCGTTGTGATTTAAAATGCTGGGCATTGTTCCATCGGCTTTGAGTGTTCAGCATAGACTTTCCCAAAGTCCTCTCGCAACTGCGCAGTCCTCTCCGAATAAGTAGAATACCCGTAGCTATTGTTAGGAGTGCGGCTATTAATTAATGCGGGTGACGTTTTCAATTTAAAAATACGAGCTTGCATTTCGAATGCGGAGTGGAAAGAATGGGGCACTTTTAGCCGGCGGCAACATCGCGAGGCGAACTGAAGACCAGCAAAGCATTTTTCCATGATTAATGTTATATTTTGAATGATATATTTTTATAGTAGTTTTTTTTAACTACAGTGTTATTTTTATGCACATTCCGGGTATTGCAGTTTCTTTTACAATGTCTTTAAAAAAGTAATTCATGTTTCAATGTCGTTTAAGTACATGATAAAGACATCTCAATGCCCCAGAACAGTCATAGAGGTTGTTTGATAATACTTCACCACACTAGCAAGTGAGGGTTTATTTATGAAGGGGTGGGGGGGTCCAGGAACGGTTAATATATCCCCTTACTAATGGTATTGGCTACGGCCGGGAGTCCAACTCAGACAGCATGGTTATACTTAAACGGAGTTCTTTTTAGATCTTTTTCAGAAGCGACCTGGCCCCAAATGACAACTCGACGATGTGGCTTATCATGTGGAAATGTATATCAGCCAAATTCTGTACTTTAAATGCATGTTTCTAAATGTGGAGGGGGAAAAACGACTACGGGAAGAACAAGCAAACTACAAATATACAGGCGTCACGGTCGGGATCGAACCCGTGACCTCCTGTATATCAGGCGAGGTAGTTAACATCTTGCCACCGTGGCGCAACGTCAACGCAAGGGTACAGCAATGCAATTGTTTGCTCAACATCGCTCCTGATGGAAGGGCCCTCGCTGTAACGATCTATAAAGAGCCCTTCTTCACAATGTATGTTGGCCTACACTTCCACGCTGGCCAAACGTTTTAGAATAGGTGTGAATAGCCACACTTTACCCCACCACACGTGAGCTGCCTATCAACTATGGTGTGCTCAGGGTGGACAGAGTTGTAGGGAATATTGAAACCTCCCCAATGCATTGTACTAGCCATTTCACTATGGCAACATCATTGTTTTAATAACTTGCTGCATTACCCTTGTGGCTATTTATAAATATTAAAACTAAATTGTTGTTGAATATTTCAATGTTAAAAATACATCATCTTGTATTGCTAAAAAAGAAAGTGACCTCCCTGCTCAAACTGGGTGGTGCTAATTCCCACTGGCAACTTCTGAGCGAGCAATGGGCGGTGGTGGCACATGCCAGTAATCCATCTCGCTAGAGGCATAGGGTTGGGTAGTTCAACGTGGATTTGCGAAATTCCAAAAACCTATGGGTACTCAAGTTTCATCCAACTTACAAAAAAATGCAATTGGTAGAAAACTTAGCAGTGGAGGGCCGGCCCTCCCTCCTAAAGGAGTACTGAGGCTCAGTGAGGTTTTCCTGGATAAATAAATGACATTACTATTGAACATTGTATGCCTATGGCAGGGCCCAGTTTCTCAATTTGTTCGCCAATTACTAACTTCCCACAAACTCCGAGTGGTGGGTGGCGAGGGGAGCAGGCAAGTGAGGGGGCTCTTAGGGGGGCAGGTCAAGGGAGTATTGGGAGGGGAGAGGCTAATCAGGTCTTGGACTGTCAAGCACGCAGAACCTCTTTATAGAAGCATGAACTATCACAAGCCTGGTCTATGATATTGAATAGTTTCCGAATTCACAGCCATCTGTCAATCCACTGCTGGGTGAAGGCCTCCCCATGCTGCGTCAGTAATTATTCGGTGGTGAGCAGTGCGGGTTGATGAAGGGGACACTTTGAACCGATGTAAATAATCATTCACCACTGATGTTAGCCACTGGCCGATAATAAGTACAAGCCACTGCAACGCCGCTCCCCCTATATATACATACGGTATGCCGTGTGGCTACAGAAATACACGTGCACTGTACTGCATACTTTGTTCATACAACTTCAGGAGGAGAGATTCAAATCTCTAAATTGACAGAGGCCAGACCTCATGATTTGAAGAATACTTTTTTTCCTAAACCCAGGGCAATTTATTCTTCCACTCAAGACTAATAAGAAAATCCCACGTACAGTGTTCGGAAACTGGCGGTTAATAACTGTAGAGTAGACAGGCCAGGCTGTATAGAGTGAGTTGTGGCTTAGCCAAATCAGTAAGTATAGTTTTCATTGCAGTGACACAGCATGTTTGTGTGCGCGCATGGTTCATGTGTGGTGTTTTGCAAGTGGCCTTATGTAATATGCAGGCGCTACAAAGCGATGGTTGTATGAATATTTGTTTTTAATTACACACAGACAGGTTCTCCACCAAAATAACAACTGGGTGGCTAAACCTACTTCCACCCCATTCAAACTGATGACAAATTCACATCCGCTCTAGATATCTGTGGGGGCCATTGGTCATGGAGGTGTTACATTTGCAAAAACATACGGAAAATGCGATTGACGTTTGTCACATTATTCATACCGTGTGATTTCTCAGTGTACGCCGTTCAAGTGCGGGGCTGTGGTTTTTTCACAGCACCTGCGAACCCGACGACCTGAGTTCGGTTCATGGTCATGACTAACATCAGCGATGTCTGAACCGGTGCTGGCCGTCTTCACCAACCTGCACTGACAAGTGTGGTGAAGTGTGGTCAAGTAACACTGGTCAACAAAAAAAAATTCTGGCCTGGACTTTTGCAGCTGTTTTAGACTAATTTCAGGGTGCTGATTCCAAATCTGATCTCAGAATTGCTCTGTCACATCATTTTTATGCTATCGGCATACCCCATTTTCATTGATTTTATCCGAAATTAACTCTGTCACTTATTATTGCAAGTTGTTGCGAGTCAGTGACTGCTTTAGTGTTAAAATATGGTGCTGTATTTTTAGGATAGTGTGTTTATAATATAATTTTATGTAGATATCCACATTTATTTAATATTTTTCTTCTGCAGTTTTGATTGAAAATGCAATATTTGATATCTCAAAAACCTGATGTGATAGACAAAAACTGATGCCAGATTTGGAATCAGCACCCCAAAATTACCTTAAAACTGTTGGAATACCTTATGCCAGAAAAAGTGTGTTGACCGGTGTAATCGTTATAATCGACACAGCATGGGTAGCCCTTCATCCAGCGGTGGATTGACAAAGGGCTGGAAATAATTATTACGTATTACACCGTTTAATTATGTCGACGTTTTGAAAAGTATTTGCTAGCCAGCTCAGCACAGACATACTTTGAGTATTGTGCTGCACTTTGTTACAATTCTAATTTCGCATTTCATGTCATTCATAGTGGCTCTGTTCATTTAACGGGCAACCAAGTGGCATCAGTTTAGCAGACAGCACCGTGCTGATTAGACGCGGTAAAGTTGAAACTAGACCATGTTTTTTCCTATGTTAACAAATTATACTGGGTTGGCTTGCTCCAGTAGGCCCATGCTACAAAAATGATGTGCCAAGTTGGATTAGAATTGTTGCAAAAACACTATTCTACGGCAGTAAATGCACGGGGTGCAAACAGGGCCGGATTAAGGCACGGGGCTTTAGAGGCTGTAGCCAGCTGGGGGGGGCCTCCAGAGATGAAGTGAAAAGTAATTTCATTCGTGAATCCTGAATATTATTTGTTGTTAGCCTTGTAAAAATAAAGTGTATTTTTCTTCAACTTTGTTTTCCTTTGGAAAATATTACCGGGGGCCTCACAGTCACCTGTAGCCCCGGGGCCTACAAAATCTTAGTCCGACCCTGGGTGCAAATGTGACCGACTGACAAGGCAGACCACAATGCCGTTCTTCGGGAACAGTTGGTGTTTTTCTGCATAATACACAAGGCCGAGTGCATTTTTAACACGTTTTTTTGCGTGTGTTTTTTAAACTTTTAACGAGCGGTGCAGTGAGAGGCATGGGATAGTGGAGGTCTAGTGTGCTGCCACAGGCAGGGGATAGAGTCACCGCAACGGAACCTTTTAGGTGGCGAGAGGGGGGAAGGTGAGGGGGGGAAGTTGTTACTCAGGAAGGGAACTGACCTTCGCTTGTACACAGGTCTGTTTCCTCCACACAAACTTCCAAACAAAACTGTGGCCTGGACGCGATTCCGGTACATTTTTTAAAAAATTTAATTCCTTCATTGAAAATGCCTACTTGCCCATAATATTATAGCTACTTGCCGTGGATTTTTTGTCGTAGTTTTTTCTTTTTTACAATAAGAATTTCCTTTTAGAGCAATGTTTGATACAAATCTAAGAGAAACAATAAAAGGACAACGTTACACTTTGCCGCGTCATCAATTGAATATACACACACATATATAATGTATCCATTGTTGGCGTTGTCGTCTTTCACAGCAAGTATCCCTGCCTCCATCGCACAGGATCAGCATGGCCAACCCAGCATGGGGAGGTTTCTCATCCAGCAGCGGATTGACAACGGGGCTGTCCAATCTTTTTGAAATTACCATTTTTCATTTGCACAATACAAATGTACCCCCCCCACACCCCCTTGACAATTGTTTCATATGACGCACAATAGCGCAATTATAATAGTTAATTGGTTTTCCACGGATGCCTTCAGGCATACCCTGAGTATGACCCAAGGGCTGGCGCAGACCAACCGAGTCTTCACGGCACGACATGTGGAACAAATTTCACAGAAATGACATCGGAATGTGTAAACACACTTCGTAGGCCAGTCTACCGAGCAAACCTTAATATGCAAAGTTTACAACAGAAATTAAAGCACACCTAAACTCGCAGTCCAAACCTGCCATGATGTATTTAACAGCGGCTGTTTGGCAAAGTCTAAAGTATTTGTTTCCAGTTTAAATCAGTGCTTTCGGAGTCATTTATATGAGAACATGCTATGCTGTAACCAAATATCTTCTTCCCAATAGCAAACTAACAGAGGAACAGCATTATACATTTGTTAAAGCATGCAGTACACCGACATAAGAGAACACAACATGATTTGTGTAGTGATTCGTTTTGAATGTAATAATGGTAAGACTACATTCAGCTCAATACTGTGAAGTAACCTATGCCACTTCATACATGCGATAAGTTTGATTACACTGGGTTGCCTTGTTCAAAACCTACATTAAAATGCTCATGGTGTAAATTGTATACACGTGCATGACATAAACCCCACGTATAGGTTGAACATACACGTGCACCCACAACCACAAACACACACCCGTCATATTTAGTTTTATTCCGCTGTTAGCACCAATATTCAGCAATCTTGTGTCTCCCCTTTGTCGATGCTGACACACTGCTCCAGATACCTATTTAAGGCTGAGTGGGCCTAGAGGAGGCCCTGAATAAGTTTCTATACTGCTCGCCACTGATATTAGCCATGGCTGAGGATCAAGCCGAGGTTGCTGGGTTCATCATACAGAGTGCAAAGTTCCACGCCACTGCAAAGACAAAGATCCTCCGTTTTAAGATTCTCCGTTTTAAGATTCTCCCTCCGTTTTAGCCTGAAAAGTCCGTAGGACCAGGTGCAGTGAGCGAGCACTTTTGAAGGCCGGTATGGCACAACGAAGTTGGTGGATGGCCAGCACCATGCCCGGCCGCCTTTGTCTCCCTAGTGACAATGTTTACACACCGCACCAGGTACTCATTTGAGGCTGAGTGGACCTCGGGGGAGGGCCGAGAACGCTTCAGAAAATCGTCATTGGTGTTGGCCGTGAGTGGGAATCGAACTCGGTTGGCCAGGTTCTTAGCGCAGCGTGCTCTAACCGCTACGCTACCGTTCCCCGCTGCTCCCACACATATGAAGTATGGGAATTGACGGCAGGAACTTCTTGACGGGTAACACACTTTTATTAAATCCTTTAGGTATCACAATACAACGTGTGGTCTCTCTTCTTCCTCCGACACACTCCACTAACCTCGTGTAAGCTCTAGGCCTCTGGCTACACCCGATACACTTGACTCGTGTAGACCCTATGCCTCTGGCTACACACAATATACTCGACTCGTGTAAGCCCTATGCCTCTGGCTACACAATACACTCGACTCGTGTAAGCCCTATGCCCTGGCTACACATAGTACATTCGGCTCGTGTAGACCTATGGCTACACCCACTACACTCGCCTCTGGGTTACACAGAGTCCCGGTCCCCTTAGGACAGCGGGGCTAGGTACCGCAGGGCTCTAGGTCTTCATCCCCGTCTTCCTTCTTCGCTGGTTACACACCCCCCTTACGCCTGTGTGCATCCCCTTTTATAGCCCCTGCTCACGAGGGACGGAGCTGATGCGGCGTCGACGTGAGCGTCGTTCCTTAATGACCCAATCACGACGCACTCTCTCTCAGCGCGTCACCGCCCACAGCCAATCGGTACCCCGTAACCCACGACCCCGCGCTGACCCCTGATCCTCCACCGTCAGCGCGCGTCACCACCTACACAGCCAATCATCACGCACTGTGCATACGATCCTTAATCCCAGCGCGTATCACCTCTACATCACCCCCTCCCACATAGCTTGCAGCCGGCCCGGCTGTTAACCTACAACACAACATAACGCAACGCAGTAATAAAGAACTCCACATCCCAGTGTGCCCCGTAACACAACAACAACAACATAACACAACCTTAAATATGAAGCAATATACAGCCCGACGAACAACACAATAAAAGCGAACACCGTAAAACGAACGCGCCAAGTGTCACTGTGACCCACGCAGTGCCGAGGCGCTCCGGCTGCCTCGACTCCGCACGTGGTAGGTTACACAAAGTAGCGCGACCTAGCGCGAGTCCGTCTGGCCGGTCCGTCGTATGGAACGGGACGTTGGCGACCGTCCGGTGTCTCCGGCAGCTCTAGACGGCACGGGTCGGGCCTGGAAGGACCGGCCCTGCCGTGAAGATCCGGCCGCCGGTGGTCGGCAGCAGTCAGTTCCGAGACACCGGGGTTTGCAGTGATGACTTGGGGCCTTGGTCGTCGTCCAGCCGAGGTCCCATGGCGCGCTGACGTGGGGCGCGGCAACCGGAGGCCACGTGGCCACGAAGGCCGCAGTTATAGCAGGTGATGACAGTAGTCGGAGATCTCGGTTGCTCCAGCTTGCGGGCCGCTTGCAGAGGCGAACGACCCCCCGACCTCCAGTCCCCCGCTCGTCCCGCGATGAACGCGTCCTCTCGTGGGCTGACGACTTGGGGCACGGTGTCAACCGGACCCGGAGTTGAGGCCACGGCAGCGTTGCAGACGACCCCCTGCTTTCGTTGAAGGACCTCGTGCGCTTGCATGCTCGTGGCGACCCGTAATGAAGAAATATCGGTGTCGTCGGCCGTGTTGATGGGGACCCCCAGGTCCTGCGCCAACTTGAGCAGCTGCTCCAAAACCATCGCATCTTGGCCCTCCTCGTCCATACGAGGGAACGCGGCGTCAGCGAGAGCGAGCAACGCCGTGCGGTAGGCGAGCACGGTCTCCGTGTCCGCCTTCCGTCTTGCGTAGAAATGATGGCGGCACGCCGAGGGAGGACCGTAGACTTTGGCCATGAGAGCCAGCGCATCCTTGAGCGTGGAGCGGTCCGACCTGCGTGCGGACGTGAAGGCCGCGAGCGCGTTGTCGTCCAGCATGGCAGGCAGTGCCCGCAGTGCCGTAGCGTCGGACCAGGCGGACATCTCTTGATGCGCCAAAAATCTGCGCTGAAATTGGCTCCAATCCCCGCCTTCCGCCTTGAATGCTGACAACGTGGGAAGGCGCTGCTGAAAGATAAAGTCGTCCTCCTCCTCGTGCTTCCTCTCTGCCCCCCCGTCGGTGTGTAAGATGGCGGCCCCAGTGGCGGGTGTGTGATGGCGGTCCGCCGCGCGCGTTGGTGACGTCAGCGGCCGCGCATGGAGAACCGCTGCCACGTGGTGATGGCCGTTCCCGCCAAAAGTTGGAGCGGATGAAATGGCGGGAATCGCCAAATCGTTTTGGCGGGAATCTGCAGGGCGACCCTGTAGCACGTCGGCCGCCGTCCCCGCTCCTCCCGACGAGCTGATCTCCGCCAAGATGGACGCGGCGGCGAGCAGCAGCTCCGCCAGACGGGAGTGTGCCTCGCGAAGCACGGTGTCAGTCCCCCGTCGCTCGACCGGCGCCGTCGGTGGATCCTGCCCCGTGGGCAGCTCCTCTTCCTCACCCCCTGATGCCCGCTGGCCCGCGTCGTCGAGGTTGTCCTCGTGGTCAATCCCGTGGGTCCGACGGTTCCTCCTTGTATCCATGCTTGGAGGACCGTTTCACTTCTGACGCCAGTTGAAGTATGGGAATTGACGGCAGGAACTTCTTGACGGGTAACACACTTTTATTAAATCCTTTAGGTATCACAATACAACGTGTGGTCTCTCTTCTTCCTCCGACACACTCCACTAACCTCGTGTAAGCTCTAGGCCTCTGGCTACACCCGATACACTTGACTCGTGTAGACCCTATGCCTCTGGCTACACACAATATACTCGACTCGTGTAAGCCCTATGCCTCTGGCTACACAATACACTCGACTCGTGTAAGCCCTATGCCCTGGCTACACATAGTACATTCGGCTCGTGTAGACCTATGGCTACACCCACTACACTCGCCTCTGGGTTACACAGAGTCCCGGTCCCCTTAGGACAGCGGGGCTAGGTACCGCAGGGCTCTAGGTCTTCATCCCCGTCTTCCTTCTTCGCTGGTTACACACCCCCCTTACGCCTGTGTGCATCCCCTTTTATAGCCCCTGCTCACGAGGGACGGAGCTGATGCGGCGTCGACGTGAGCGTCGTTCCTTAATGACCCAATCACGACGCACTCTCTCTCAGCGCGTCACCGCCCACAGCCAATCGGTACCCCGTAACCCACGACCCCGCGCTGACCCCTGATCCTCCACCGTCAGCGCGCGTCACCACCTACACAGCCAATCATCACGCACTGTGCATACAATCCTTAATCCCAGCGCGTATCACCTCTACACATACACACATACACACATACACGCGCAGTCGTAGTATGACAGTTTGCGTGACACGGTGTATGTCATATTTCAGAGTTCACTGCATAAATCGGGCGAGGTCAATCTCAAAGTGAGAGTGGCTTAATGCTCCAATCACCACCACCACCAGCCGACACGGCAGAGATGCACGTTGTTACATTTCCCCGTGCGTCATCTCAAATAGCTTCCGGACCTAGCGAGTCTGGTGACACCGGGTGAACTCAGTCGTGAATGCGTGTTTTTGTGTTTACATTAAATGGGCATTTCAGAACGCCCAGCCAGGAAGCCAGACGCAGGGATTTTGACACGCGCATTCAAAAGCAATAAGGAGTCAAAATGCACAATTATGGTAAACTGGTGATGAAATTCCCGAGCCACTTTACTGTTATATTTACAGGCAGTAAGCCAACTACCTATTTCAACGCGGGGGGTATGCAAGATCCGACTCTGGGCTCTCCCCCTCCTTTCTCCCGACTCACTTTTACTGAATTGTCTACGGATGTCTGTTAACCCGTATACAATCAAATGTAGCCAGCAACGAGATATAATTTTAGTTGCACCCTGTATTGGATTTAGAGGAAGCTTGTCTCACAGCGACAGCATTAATAAAAGATGTAAAGGTACAATGCTCACAATTAAGTTATCATTGCGTATTGCTTTCACGACGGCCCACCGGTCTAGGATCTTGGATCTTCTCAAAGGGGATGGATCGTGAAACTTTACACTCGATTGATGTGATAGCCAGATGCGTTAATCGGTCTTGGTCCATGGTAGGCCGCAGGTCGTTTTTAATTATTTTATTTTGATATATAAACATTTCTTAACACGTTGTACTTGTTTACCTGTTGATTCGGGGGCCCCATGTGCCCGATTGGGCCCCTATGCGTCGCATGACGCTGCGTAACCCCACAGTTTCGCCCCCGTTTACAGGGTAGATGACACCTATGGTCACTCCAGCCTGTGTCATTTGTATCTGCAGTCCGTAATAGGGCGACGTAAAGTACTGTATATGTATTGAATACATTTAACTTTAGCTGATGAAGGATCTTTGCAACCAGTCTCTTTTGCTGAGGGGACCTGGGGTATATAATACTGATGAGATCATAATTAGCATACACACAATAACTGCAGAAACTACAGCGCAAAGTTCAAAACAAAAATGTATAAATATTGAGCAAATGGAAATATAAAAACTGATGAACAAAGAAAAAGAACACGAAGGAAATGAAAATGACCACCTCAAGTTGACTCGCCTTGGCAAAAATATATAAAATCATTTTCTATACATGAGGTCATTCGAAATATCATACGTTTGTGCTGCAGTTACTATTGGGACTTGGCTAAGGGGGCATTTGTTTTTCAGACGGGTTTGTTAGCGGAGGTGTTCCAAGGCTCCGGTTACTAACGGTTTCTAAACGGGCGGAATTCTGAGTTCCTTTGGCAGCCTCTGCATGGTTTGGGAAATATTTGCAGCGCTTTATTTAGTCACCCTGAATGAATGGGACCCTTGAAATTGTAATCAGATTAATGTTTTTAGGAAGCTTGTCTGTACCCTTCGAGAAATATTGAGAATTCCAGCCTCCAACGGTGGAATGTTGCCAAGCCGCCTTTGATTCAAAACAAAGATCAAACCGATGTTTTAAAACTGCGTGTGCGTGTATCGTGCGTGTAAATATACAAACTAAATCGCGTGAATAGTAAAGGTATGCTTTGCACATTGTGACTTCACAACGATGTAAATCAGAGTTGCCAGTCGGCTAAGTTATTTTAGCTTTCTCGTTTGCATCGGCCAGGGTTACCCACATTTTAAAACTACAAGATGTGAGCCAACTGTCCACTGCATTGCAAATATATATACTTTTTACAATCAATTCACCACTCTGACCAGGAATACACCTAGCAAATTTGCGATGCTAAGGCCAATGTGCCATGACAAACAGTAAATGCATACCGCAAGATAACTTAACGTACAACACAGTGACGGAATGTAATGGTTAAAGACTTCATCCAAACTATTAAGAAAAGTAAGTCGGCTTGGACAAGATTAAGAACGGAAACGCAAACAAGGAATGCAACGCGTTCGGCAGGACGTCCGCCAAGGAGATCGAGCAATGACATAATTGTTCCATCCCGGGATCAAGAAAGGTGGCCGGGAGGGGGGTGAGGGGGAGGCATTCATCCAGCAGTTGATTGACCATGGCTGACGCTAATGTATACAATTGAACAGAGGAATGAGCGCGCTTCTCCAGAGATTGATGTTGCCTTGAGGCCAATAACACCGTCGCGAATGATATTTATTTCGGATGAGCTCACACTTCCCAGATGTTTACAACATAAATATGGTGCCAGTTTTCCACCCGTTGAAAGTGAAGTCATCAGATTAGTGAGTAGTGCTCGCTCACCCCCCCCACCCCACCCACGTACAATAACAGATGAATGTGTCCAAACCCCGGTACGATAGACAGTCCATGTAAACAGTCTCCAGCTCTATCCCTCTGTCTGGGAATTCCTGCCGTCTGAGAAAGCCGGGGCATATTTGACTGAAAGAATTAACAAAAAACTGAATGACATATAAAGTAAATATGCCCAATGTTTCTGCATAGCAGTCGGATTTAGATGCTATGTAACATATTCGCTGGGTTATGAGACACTTCAGAGTGTAAGACGGTGTCGATACAATTAAACAAATATGGTCACACGCACATGCACACACCCACCTAAATGATTATAAGACACCCCCCCCCCCGACGTTTGCTCTCAAACACAGGAGAGAGAGAAAAAACAACTGTGTCATACGGAAAATATGGTGAATCCAAATTGTATTGCAGTGTAATGGCGTTGCATTTTTGTTGGACGGAGTCAGTCATTTGTATCTGCCAGCAAGGAAGTTAAACGCATGTGCTATCCTCCGGGACACCTTGCAAACCGTAAGCACAATTCACGCACGTGCTCGATGGATCTGGAGAAATGGATCCCAATGCAGCCAGCTTTGTGAAAGCGCGACGAAAAAATTAACCCGTAAAAACAAAGTTTTTCACTATAAATTCTTTATATGCGTGTTCAATGGGCCACAACCCAGCCCACATTGGTCTTTGAAACGGGCGGCTAGAGTCCTCTCGTCCTCTGGCTTGAGATGACTGCCACCTATGGGTCAGATGATTGTCTGCCACCATTAAGCAATTGGTAATTAAATAAATTAAAAAATTCCTAAAAGGTGTAAAATTTTTGAAACAATTTTTCACGAAAATTAATTGTCACGCACAACGAGTCTGTGTGCAAAATGTCAGCTTGATTGGATCACGGGAAGTGGGTTAAAAAACGACCGAAAGATTTGCACGGTCGTAAGCAAGCAAGCAAGCACGCAAGCAAGCAAGCAAGCGAACTTAATATAAAGGATTTAAAAAAGGGCATCGGATGTCTTGCAGCAGAGCGATACTCCGTCCGTTTCACATGTGGAGGGAATTGGCTTCATTGGCAAGCATTTGAAACCCTGTGTTGACTTGCGTGATCCCCTGGCAATGAAGACGGATCCTTCGCACGTGTCGCGTAAATCTGCCCTGAGAGATCGATTGACTTCGGAGTGTGAGTACTTGCGCTGGCGAAGTCACCTTCTGCTTCAAGGTGAACTCTTCCACGGGAATGATGTCAGGTGGTCTATCAACTCGTTTGATGTCGCACAACGTTCGTGCGCTGTGGAGAGTCCGAGTGATGTCGTGCGTGATTGGGCGTAAGCACCAAGCTTGTTGTGCCAACACGTTTCTATTTTAGAAATGCAAATCGTGATGTTGGTTATGCGTGCAGGTGCCTTAAACCTCAGAACCGTGAAGATGTAAAAAAAATACCGTGATTAGTGGTCGTTAAATATTCCACCCACTGAAGTTAATTGCATCAAATCCTTTGAACTTGGGAAACAATTATCTGTTCATAACATGATAAAGCTTGTTTAAAGAGAGGTATTTTAATGGCATCGCTGATTAAATAATTAGATCAAAGTAAATAGATAATTACTAAAATATGGTAACCCACACACAATATGTTTCATTAAGTATACTCTATTAAAATATAACTCAAGCAGAACATTTTTACTTATAATATTTAAAAACACTATAACAATTTTCAAAGATTACATATACAAATTTTATAGTACTCCACAGAGCACTGAAGGTTTATGGGCTTTGCACATTTGTAGGGAATACGGCAATGCTTTCAATTTGTTCTACACCTGCGTCTGGATGCCTGGCATTCGATTTGGAAAAGGTTGATACGTGTTTTTTTTTCTCCCCTAGAGCTGCAGTGGTTAGCGATTAAAGGGGGAGAACATGGTTGGAATTCCATTCCTCTGAAGTGATTGTCAGAGCGAATACGTTCTGCAGGAAAGGGCCTCAAGGACTCCAACCTGGCTTCAGTCGCAATTCCATCCGTGCGATAAATCAACTTATCACGGGCTAATGTGAAACCTGGCGTGTTGGCGTGGCTTGGCGCGTAGTCCAAGTGTCCATGCTACAAACAACTCGGTTCGCTAGACGTCCATTAATACCGTAGACAATGGGAGTCTGAAATTCCAGATGGGCGCGGGAGCCGTGGCTGAAATTCAACAATAACGGCTGTGTTTGGCTTATTTATTAGGCCCTTGTTTCCTGGGTACATTTCAGAAAGTCCAACCCCAACCGCTTTATTGCAAGCCTCTGCGTAGCCACGGCACATGGCAGGTGTTGACAGGGTGTGTGTGCGTGAGAGAGGGACGGGAGTAGCTGGCGGCCGTGGAGAGTCCCAGGACAAGTGGCCCCCGGCAATTGTCTTCATGAACCTGAAAATGCGTTCGAGCCGCTGAGACTAAACGCAATGATGCGCGGGCTTTTTTCTTCCCACTTCCATGTCAGATTCAGTTGCCTGCCCAAAACAGTCCATGTATTTTTAAATCCTTTATATTAAGTTCGCTTGCTTGCCTAGGACCGTGCAAATCTTTCGGTCGTTTTTTAACCCACTTCCCGTGATCCAATCGCGCTGACATTTTCCACACAGACTCGTTGTGCGTGACAATTAATGTTCGTGAAAAAATTTTTCCAAAAATTTTACACTTTTTAGGACAAAAATATTATATTTAATTACCAATTGCTTAATGGTGCAATGCAATCATCTGACCCATAGGTGGCAGCCATCTCAAGCCAGAGGACGAGAGGACTCTAGCCGCCACGCATATAAAGGATTTATAGTGAAAAACTTTGTTTTTACGGGTTATACTTATTGTTACACTTTGTTGACATATGTATGGCGCAGTCGCGTTAGTACATCTCGCTATGTTCCCAGTAACCTTCTGAGTTCAGTTCCTTGCTAATTCCACAAAGCGGAACTGCCTTCCCTCAGCAGTGCGTGCAGTTGACATTGTGTCCATTTCCAAATCCAGCCTCAAAACCACCCTTGTTCCTGTCGACGACTGACTTCTTCTCTCTATTCAATAATTGCGCCGACTGTTTTTGTAAAGTGTCTTGAGATGGTGTCACGTTTAGGTGCTACACGTGTTTAATTTGTTGTCCTTCCATCGCACCTCCAATTAGCACGGTTGGCTACGTACGATGCGAAATGGATTGTATTGTATCTAACTCTGTCCTGGACTGAGGGCCTCCATTCACACCCCGACCCCCCCCCCCCTTAACCAACCGGCACCGAGCAGTATGGTGAAGTATGGTCAAACGACCCCCATGACCGACACGGCATGAGGAGACCTTCACCCGATAGCAGATTGACAAAGAGCTCAAATCATTTTCATTCATATCATTAATCCAGGAAAGTCCAAAACGAGTCTTAATTCCCTTCTTCGTCAGTCTTGCAAAGGGTGTTTGTCCAATTCCTTATTCAGTATCTTCTGAATAAGGAATTCCTTATTCAGAAACCGAGGTGCCCAGACGAAACCATCACATGCAAGGTGATGACACTCAAACGCAGATCAGAACCTACAGGATTCATACTTCACTGGCTCCCCGTTATCCTGCATGTGGTTGTCTCACACACAACGTATCTCAATCCCCGTGTCATCCACCACTTTTGAGTTTACGGGTGGCAGGACATGCGCCACCGCACGCAGCGTTCAATTGGGCTCGATGCCAACGGCATGCAGAGGCGAATATGCGCATGTCCTGCCACCCGTGAACTCAAAAATGGTGGATGACACGGGGATTGAGATACGTTGTGTGTGAGACAACCACATGTAGGATAACGGGGAGCCAATTAGTCTGCTCGGGCGCTCGGCACGCGTGCTCTCAGCGAGCCCCCATTGAGGATGCTAGAGGCCAGACAAAGGGGTGCTCATCACCACGTACAGCGCTGTACTCCCACTCACCTTTTGTCCCCCTAGCGCTGACAATGGCACATTGCTCCGTGTCAGGGGTGGCCAACCTGTGGCAGACCAAGAGCCAAAACGTACTCACGAGTGTGTGTTTCAATAAAAAGTCAATTTATATTGACAGTTTGCGACACATAACGGGAGACATTCATTATGTTTTGCTACTGTGATCGTGTGTTCTACGCGATGCCCCATCGACAGGGCCGCATGCAGTGGATTAAAGAGCCGCAAACGGCTCGGCAGATGGCCAGTTGGCCACCACTGCTCTCGATAGCCAACATCGACGGAGCTGTCTGGGATGAGATCTTACCGATATACGTCGTGTTTAATGCGCATATATATATTACAACCAGCATGTATGCCATACTTAGAGCACCTCGACATTGGCATTTAGCTACTGAACATATTGCATTACGCAAGAATGTATAACACTGGTCAACACACTTTTCTGGCATAAGGTATTCCAACGGTTTTAAGGTAATTTTGGGGTGCTGATTCCAAATCTGGCATCAGTTTTTGTCTATCACATCAGGTTTTTGAGATATCAAATATTGCATTTTCAATAAAAACTGCAGAAGAAAAATATTAAATAAATGTGGATATCTACATAAAATTATATTATAAACGCACTATCATAAAAATACAGCACCATATTTTAACACTAAAGGAGTCACTGACTCGCAACAACTTGCAATCATAAGTGACAGAGTTAATTTCGGGCAAAATCAATGAAAATGGGGTATGCCGATAGCATAAAAATGAGATGTGATAGAGCAAATCTGAGATCAGATTTAGAATCAGCACCCTGAATTTAGTCTAAAACAGCTGCAAAAGTCCAGGCCAGAAAAAAAAATGTTGTTGATCAGTATAATCGAATACAAAATCATCATCATCATAATCAGCCATGCATGATGAATCCACTGCTGGATGAAGGTAGCAGCACCAAGCCGTCTCCATCCCTCGTGGTCCCGCGATGTAACGATCCATCCATCTCCTACACAAGATCATATTTCGTCGCTCCGTCTCCGTGATGGGTGATTACTCGGCACGTTCCCTGCTGTCTGCCACTCTGTCATCCGTCCTCGTGACGTACCATGGCCAAGCCCTCTTGCTTCTCCAAGAATGTAATACGATGGCTTTCGCTCGCATACGTTCTCTAATCCGTGTGGTTCTCTGAGAATGCGCACCTTCCCGAACCTTCGATGAGCACGGTTGGCTACATACAATGCTAAAATAATCATCGTACATACATACAGCATGGTCCAGATGTATTGTGACCCCCCATTTAATTCTCAAAATTTTGGTTTTTTTTAAGTAAGGATTACTTAAACTGGTATGAATATGCAAAGGAGAAACAATGAAGTGGGGGGTCACAAGACATCTGGAGCACCCTCTACAATACGTATATAGCATTTTACACAACCGTTGTAGTGGCCTTTTGCTAAAACTAGCATAGGTTAGTGCTCATGTCCATTGGTGACCCTGAGCCAGAGGTGAACATTTCGTAGAGCTGAGTCTCTACGAATCCCAAGCATGCTCCCCGACATGGCAAGATTGCTTCGTGGAGCCAACTGCTGCATTATTTTCCACACAAAAACGTAGCAACTGCACATGCCGTGCAGGCTAACAGCCCGAACGGATCCCCCAGATTTGCACGTAACCAGGATCAATTTTAGGCATTTTCTTTTCTGTCAACTTCAACTCATTCAACTCGCATCGCCCGCGTCAGTTGCACCGAACTGCCGCGTGGCTTACATTGGGCAACTGAAGAGGTTTCCATGAATCCATTGTTGTCTACAAATTGCACCAGTGTGACACGGTCTATAAACATTTATTCACCTCGCCGTGGAAACTTGGGATGTTTAAATATTTCATTTCAAGATTTTGCCAATAAATTCGTAAACCATTCGGTGAGGTGTGGTGGAGAAGGGAGTTCACGGTGGTGCATGTTCTAGCCACAATATTAAAGGCACATTCTTGCAGATGGTATTGGCGTGGGAGAACATGACGAAGCTTTATGCAATTAAAGTGTGCGCCAAGGGGGAGGCTTTGTGGCTAAGACAGCTTAAGAATGTGGTGTATTTCATGTTTTTCTTTCTTCACACCGTGCAGCACTGAGATAAACAGAGCACGAGAGAGAATTGTGACCGAACTAACCGAAAAAATATTGCTCCGCTGATACTCAGCTCCTTCATGGAAAAAAATCTGACAATATTAGTAGAGGGCAATGCACCATATTCCATTGTTGTACTGTATCATGCTTCGTCTCTGCTGTCTGTCGTCGCCAACCCACGCTGAACAGCCTCGTCAAGTAGGGTCAAATAACCCCATGACCCATTTGGCGTGGAGAGGCCCTTATCCAATCGCGGATTGACAAAAGGGCCATTACATGTTCATTCGATATATGAAATAAAATCATCGTGAGTCTTGTCAGCTCCTACAGTTCAACACAAGATTGGTGGTGTATGAGATTGTATCAATATGTGTTCTCGCAAACATGTCATACTCCATAATACTTGTGGAGGATTCTCACACCCTCCTTTAGTACCAGTAAAAAACAAATGTCATGTTCTTGTAAACTAAAAAAAAATAATTACGATAAACATTTGTTTCTTTTACTAGGTAAAGCCCACTGAGCTATGTTTATATTTTTTTAAGAAGCGACCTGTCCACAAATTATTGATCAATGAAGTGGCTTATCATGTGACAATTTATCGCAAGCCAAATATTCTAAACACGTGTTTCTAAAATTGGAGGGGGAAAACCCGGAGGACCCGGAGAAAATTCCACGCGACCTCCCGTATACCAGGCGAGGTAGTTAACATCTGGTCACCGTGGCGCAACTTAAATGCAAAGGTGGTTCCCACGGTGGCGATAACTGCACCTTTGCCATCCATACCGTTCATGTCAGTCTAACTCGGACAATCAATAGAGCAGTCTGAGATTGTTACACAGTGTGGATTATTCAATACATTTCCGTGCAATTTCGATTTGAAGCTTTCGTGACTGCAGGGATTCATCTTCTTGGTTCTTTCGGTAAAGTCACGTAGAATGGAAATAATAAAATAATAGAAATAAAACATAATAAAATAATTCTCACGACGTTTCGGCCACAACGCAAGCAGCCGTCCTCAGGTGGAGAACAGGTCTGTCGAGAAGACAGTCTGAATGACACACAGAGTCTGAATGTGTCATTCAGACCTGTTCTCCACCTGAGGACGGCTGCTTGCGTTGTGGCCGAAACGTCGTGAGAATTATTTTATTATGTTTTATTTTTATTATTTTATTTTTCCATTCTACGTGACTTTACCGAAAGAACCAAGAAGATGAATTCCGTGCAATTGTTACAATAGTTTGTTATTGCGCTGTCAATGGTGCGTTCCTTGTGCTGAGAGATGCTGATCCAAGAAGGATCACACAGTCTCAACACTGTTTCAGGACGGTCCTGCATTGGGATGTTTGGCCAATTCCATGAATCAGCATTTGGAAACCGGAGTATCCAAAGATAACCCAACACATATGGCAGAGTGACACCCAAAGCCTTACACAAATTCGTTAAATATGTAATAAAAGGACTCAGACGCTTCTCGCTGACTCCGTGTCCTTTATTTGGGGTTCGCGTTCTCCTTCCCACACGGCACTCCTCCTGAGACTCTCTCCCTGGCAGCCCCACATCTGCCTTCGCTCCCGTAGCCTTCCACGCTCCTGCAGTTCCGCTGCAGGCTCTTGGTGCAGCCCTCTGGCTGCTCCCACAGCAGCTCCATCGCTGCTCCCTGTTCCTCCGTGCGTGGCGATCTCGCCACCTCCCAACGTCAGCCCTCCGTGGCCTCTATGGCTATCTCGCCATTTCCTACCTCAGCCCTTCGTGGCCTCTGTGGCTATCTCGCCACTTCCTACCTCAGCCCATCGTGGCCTCTGTGGCTATCTCGCCACTTCCTACCTCAGCCCTTCGTGGCCTCTGTGGCTATCTCGCCATCTCCAACCTCAATCCTCCACTCTCTCTTCCACCCCGCTGGCTGGCGCCGTCATGAGCCCCTCAGCCACCAGGCTGAGGCACGGCGACCACCCAACGTGTTCACCACCCTTCACTCCCCCGACTGACCCAGATAGCTTCCTGTCTCCCCGCTATAACTTCTCCCCCACGTCACCCTGACTCCTCCCTCTCGGATCGTCATATCCGCCCCGCCCATTTACGCCCGCATTACACTACCCTCCCCCGTAGAGAAAATCCCAGCCGTCCTCGGCTGAAACAGAACAAAATAATGCGGGCGAAGGCATCACAATCAGGAGTCCCCCAGACACAACGGAGATTATAACAACAACAACACAAGCAACGAAAGGGGAGGTATCAGGAACTGGAACAGAACACCGGCCTGTCCTCCGCGCAACATCAACAAGAATAAGAATGGCACAATGAACAAAAACGGCAACTGACACGCAAGAACGGCCAACGCGCACAACCCAGAAATGTGATGTTTTAGTGCGTGTCCATGTTGCAGTTCCATCCGCTCGGCTCAAGTCCAACGTCAAAGAGCACGTGGTAGAGCAGAATGACGAACGGCGCTCAATTGCTCCTTCAAGTCCTCATCCAGCTAGCACACCAGGTAACACCCAGTGCGACGGGAGCTGAAGAATCTGTGACGAGAAGGAGAATCCAATCCCCTGAGGCACAGCACAACAACGCACATCCGCATGTCGTACACGACAGCCACCCGGCCTCAGGGTAGTGGAGATGATGTAAATCCAGCCCGCTTTAAATAAAAAACTCCCCATAAATACCCAAAATAACGCAATGGATGCCCCAGTATTTACATTTTAACAACAATATTATTTACACGTGACAACAACAACAACAAAATTTCCTGCTCTTACCCACCAGCAGTCCTCCCTTGAGGACCAGCACAGACATCGCACGTACACAGCATGTACCCACGGTCACTCTCAGCAACCCAACAAAACACCTAATCGCACACCCCCGCGTGGAGAGAGCCACGCTCCCCAGCGGTAACGTTTAACTCGCCCTAACCCCCACCGTGGTCGTCAACCCACAGCAACATCCACTGACCATACTCTCAGCTAGTGCAATTTCGGGGATGAGCAGCAACTCGGCCACGCTCCTCCCTTACTATCCCATCAGAGATGGACACACACCAGCCTCGTATAGTCCGATGCTTTATAGCCCAGGGAAGGTTCATCCCCCGGCAATGCCAGACCCCATGGACTCCCCCCACGGGGCAGTGTTCTCTTATAGAGACAATAACACCCTAACCCAGATCCCGTGAGCCCCCGGCACACCAGGTTCAGTCTGCCACCGCACAACTGAACCATGACTCCCCGAGCCATATGAGCACATGGCCCATTAGTTTAAGACATACCACGGAGGTTTCGCCTCCGGGCTGTCAGGTCAGCCATCAGCCAAAGGCCGATGTGACCACAACTCGTGCATCACCCAATCAACAATGGCAGGCATAACAGATGGAATATTTGCCCCACCCCGGTTTTTCCCGCGCGCTCAAAATGGCGTCCCCCTTCGCCCAGCGCGTTCGTGCAATATCTCGCGCGCACTCAAAATGGCGGCCCTTTCCGCAAAGCGCATCGTCGCCATACCCCGCGTGCGCGCAAAATGGCGGCCCAACGTGCGAACACGTGGCCAGTTTTCTCCATTCGTGCACCCCAGCTTCCCTATGCTGGGGTCACAAAATGCATCCCCCGTCTTATTGTAACAACCCCAACAACAATAGACGCACAGCCCCAGCTTGCTGCGCGCAGCAGTCATATCGGGGAATTTTTAACCAATATTTTACCAACCACATTAGTTACACAACCCAACTCGCAAAGCAACTCGTGGCTGCATGCAATCAACCAATACACGACGCCACTTGGCGCCCATTTACGATCCCATTAGCATTAACCTTTGAGACACCCACAACGGCGTCATCACGCACCCTCAAAGCGCGCTCTCTCTCTCAAAAAGCGCAATTACCCATAATATACACGAAATCTCGTGTGCACAACACCCATACAACCAAATTTTTAGGTCCCCCTCTATAATATACACGCAATCTCGTGTGCACAACACCAATACAACCGAATTTTAGGGTCCCCCTCTATAATATACACGCAATCTCAATTCCAATAGTCAACCACTGCATCGCACCCCATAACCATACAGAACGGTATAACAGCACATGCAATCAGCATATCGCGATCACACGCGTACATTTAAGCACAATAGCAAGCAGATCTGCAGGCAACCAACACACCATTAATCCTGTCGTAACTTTGCAGCAACAACACAATTATTCTCTCTCTTGCAACAATCGCATCGCACACAGCACCTCGCAGCACAATACACCAAAAAAAAAATATATATTTTTTTTCCAATTAAGCCCATCGCACAAGGTAACCCACAAATAATACAGCGCAAGATACCCGACGCTCCCAAGTTAATAATTAACTTCACCATCAAGATAACAACTCCACGCAGCAGCGCACACACACAATTTGACACTCAGCAAATACAGCAGACACTCCGTCCATTCTCAACACACGCACACACTTATATTGACACCAAGCAACAAGCAGATAGCGCGTTCATCGTTATTACACACACATACACACAGTCCGAACCGCGCTCCGCACAATCGAGTCATAAGAGAAAACCAAAATAGCCCCCCCCGGCCCTCGAAAGATGAGTGAGGTGTGTGTTAAGGCCGGGTGCGTATCGTTATGACTCGCCCGGGGCTGCAGCAAGAAGAGGACGGCAGGGTGGCAACTTGAGACGCCTCGCAGAACTCGTTCGGCGACTTGACGGCTCCGTTGTCACGCACCCGAGCCAGGACGGGAAGCTCCTGCCCCAGCAGCTGCAGCATCGGCGTCTTCTCCTCGCAGCACCCCCTCGAAAACCAGCAGCTCACAGCAGGCTGCTCACCCCGCGGCACCTCCAGATGGCAGCGCAAGGCTGCCTCTCCGCCGCGATGTTGAAAATGGCGGCGTCCTCCCGCCGCGGTGAAGACAAGATGGCGGCTTCCCGCCGTTTCTCCCCTGCCACGCCCAAGATGGCGTCTTCGTGCCACGTGGCAATGGCGCTGGCAGCGCAGGAAAGGCAGAGGCCTGCGGATCACCACCGGGCCTCCCCGACGTCGTCCTCGGCGTGGTGAACTCACACAGTTGCGCCAGCACGATTTTCAAGGTCCCCATCTGCATCGCCATCTGTCTCCATCGTAAGTTGGCGTCCTCCGGCACAGACAGGTCCACCGACGCGGCGACACCTTGCTCACCCGGACCCGTACTCGTTCCAGAACGGATCTCCTCTTCCATCGCAGGCAGGTCCACCGTCTGAGGAAGGTCGTCGTCGTCGGATGATGTAGCAGGAATATTCTTTTTTTTTTTTTTCTCAGTTGTTTTGAGATGCCGTTTCACTTCTGACTCCAGTGTAATAAAAGGACTCAGACGCTTCTCGCTGACTCCGTGTCCTTTATTTGGGGTTCGCGTTCTCCTTCCCACACGGCACTCCTCCTGAGACTCTCTCCCTGGCAGCCCCACATCTGCCTTCGCTCCCGTAGCCTTCCACGCTCCTGCAGTTCCGCTGCAGGCTCTTGGTGCAGCCCTCTGGCTGCTCCCACAGCAGCTCCATCGCTGCTCCCTGTTCCTCCGTGCGTGGCGATCTCGCCACCTCCCAACGTCAGCCCTCCGTGGCTTCTATGGCTATCTCGCCATTTCCTACCTCAGCCCTTCGTGGCCTCTGTGGCTATCTCGCCACTTCCTACCTCAGCCCTTCGTGGCCTCTGTGGCTATCTCGCCACTTCCTACCTCAGCCCTTCGTGGCCTCTGTGGCTATCTCGCCATCTCCAACCTCAATCCTCCACTCTCTCTTCCACCCCGCTGGCTGGCGCCGTCATGAGCCCCTCAGCCACCAGGCTGAGGCACGGCGACCACCCAACGTGTTCACCACCCTTCACTCCCCCGACTGACCCAGATAGCTTCCTGTCTCCCCGCTATAACTTCTCCCCCACGTCACCCTGACTCCTCCCTCTCGGATCGTCATATCCGCCCCGCCCATTTACGCCCGCATTACAAATATATAGCTGTACTGTCATCTCCTGGCCTTCTCATAACCCAATTCCCATCTGCTTCGGTTCAAAGATATGATAACATTTGGCCCAATCAGGGTGATTTGGTCAAAGGGAAATCATAGATTTTTTAACTCTAAAGAGACATATTGCAGACAGATTTCCTTCCTTTATATCGAGGCAAGGGTCCATTGAGAGACCAAATCTCTTGCTAGGTAGAACTGCGATGCTCTACTATAATACAGCGATATGTAGAGCTTGCGAGACTGGATGAAATTATGCATAAAGGAAATCATGACTATTGGCTACATTCCTGCCAACGTGTGCTGACGTTCCAGCATTTGCGAAACGTTTACTGTGGCACATATTTCCCGCTCGGATAATCCTGCCAAATATTTCATGAAGTCGTACCGTCACGCTGCAAAACCCGAGTAGTTTTTTTTTTGGTCACGGTCGTGATCTACGCTGTATTTCTGTGTTGTACCGCGGCATGCCTTTTCAGCGTGACATCTGACGTTTTAGCTCCGGAAGAAACTCCCAGCACGTGGAGCAAAACGTCGGACATCGTGCCGAACAACACAGAGAACCGTTAACTCGACACGCGTCACACACTGGGCTACATGCGTTTCCATTCGTCGATCTACTGCTGGATGAACTCACCTGCCATGAATTAGGCTTGTGGGTCACACATACGGTACTTTTTTTTTTAAAGCATTCTGTTGGAAATTATATTTTTCATCTATTACATGTATTGATTTAAATAACGCACATGTCGACTGGCACGACATGTAACATACATGGGTGAGTTTTAAGATGTGCTTCATCCCATTGGAACATTACTTAATTTGAATTGTAGCAGTCTATTGCCACATGTTCTTCAACAATGTATAATACCTGATATTGTTATTGTTATTAAACATTTACTATACCCCCCCCCCCCCCCCACTATGTTCACTCGTAAGGAACGCAACCTCGTTTTTCTCATTGGAACAAGGTTTCGCGAATTCTGCATCCGCGAATGCTTTTCGACAACGTAACCCTCGCGCATCGAGAGGGTTTACTGTAATGCCTGTAAATAAAAGCAAACTGCTTGAGCAGGATATATCACTCGCCAGGATGACGGCCAATGGACGAAATTGTAATGGGAAAGATGCCAAAGGAGAGAACGTGTACGTCTGTGACATGGATGGTAGCAGCACTTGACCATGAGGGATGGCAACAGCGTGGGTAGGTCTTCATCTAGCAGTGGATAGACAATGGTTGATGATCTTCAACTGCACTGCATTAGTACACATGCAAGAATATTACAATAAGGAATGGCCAGTGTAATGAGCAGCAGCACTTGCGTTTTACGTTGTTGCCGAGGTGGGTGAGAGTGTGTGTGGAAACAACACACACTTGAATATTTTAGGCAGCATAGGCTGGCTCCAAGTCTCAATGGCCAGACTAAACCACCGCTGACATCATCTTGTGTGTATCAGGAGCTCGCCGTTATTTTTGCTTTGTGATTCACGACCCTCTGAGGCCAAGCATGTTAGTCACCATGTAAATGTCCACCCACGCCAAATTTCACGTAACCTACAGAAAGCACCCAAACGCTGCATACAACACAACAGTGTTGTACAATAAACTTACTTAAGACTGAAATACATTCCAAATGTCCTCAATATAGTGATACCTTTGATAGCTATTTATTTATTTGCTAATGTTGGAATGCATTGTTATTATCAGGCTGGATTCTCGACTGCGGGTAACATCCGTGGCTGGGTGATATCTGAACTGATCCTGGTCCTGCTCCTTGACCGATGAGCACTGACCAGCATCGTGGTGGAGACGATGGCGCAACAACTCACGTGACCCGCCTTCACGCGTGGCAAGGCCTCCCTCCATCCAGCAGTGGATTGGCACCGGGCTCTGAACTATTATTATTGTAAAGAGTCATCCCTCCTTGGCTTTCCTCACAAAACAAATATTTCTTGATTTTTACCGAAATATGTAAATGAGTGAAAATAAATAACTCAATTGTAGTTAAGGCAGAAACGTAAGCCGTGTTGTGTAAATGTTGATTTGTTCTTAGGAGTGGAGGAGTATGTAAGGACATAACCTCCTCCGAGTGTTTGAGTCAATTATTTCCTCTTTAATTTTTGCCCAAAATATATTTTTAAAACAACATTCCAACCGTGCGATTAACCTAAACAATGGCTTGTAATGTTATCAATCTGTCTCACACACGAATTTGCTCCTTAGATTTTTTAAAGTTTAGCTTAAACTATGTTATTCAGACCGAATGTATAAACTTGTCCAAACAGCTCCAACTTCACAGTCACTAACGTAACAAATTACCTCCAAACAAATTAGCATTCTTCGAATTTTACCAATTAATTTAATAAATGCCTGGATCCCTTTTATGCGACGCTTTTATTTTTAAACACGCAAGCAGCTCTCCGCGCCCTGTGCAGCAAAAAAAAAAACCCCACACACACTCCCCTCTTTCACGCACGGAATCAAGGATAAGCAATATCAATTACCTTTGAAGGAAATTCGTATGGTGCACTTACTACCCACCCCAATGCAGCCTCGCTGGTGCTTGGGTAGGGGCTGCTATTGCCACCGATAGACCCCCCTCCTGTGTGTTGGAACGAGCTGCAATGACTGGCATTCCTGGAAGTGCCGTTGACCGTCAAAGACCCTTCTGAAAGAGGCCGTGAATGCTCCAGGAGAAATGTAAAATGTTGCAAAACATTCGTGGGTCGACTTCATATCATATCACATAGGACTTAAAACAGGCACGCCTCTATACGGCGTGAAATGTACACAACTGGCGTGTTTGTTTATTCATGGATGCATGTGTGCTGTTATTCACCCAGTTATTTATTTAACACGAACAGCTGTCGCTTGCAATTAAATAATTAAAATAAATTGTCTGCTTTCGAACATTTTTTTTTTTAAACAAAATTGTCATCCACAAATGAACCGACTCGTTGGCAACATTTTGCGACGAATATTTGTTAAAGGGACTTCAACAGTTTATGAAACAATGCATTAACCATTATAAAGCGTGTACATTTCGCACTGTGACATGTTAATTGCCACAATCTCATCGCACGTTTGGGTTTTCTCTGGGTACTCCAGTTTCCTCCCACTTACAAAAACACTCGTTAAGAAATTGCCAAACATTTCCAAAGTCAGACAACTGTATTTTTCTTCCGAGACTTAACTCAAGCTTTTCCTCGGTAATAAAATGTATTTTCATTATGTTGTAATGCAGCTTGTTATGTTTTTGTAATATTAATTTTTGTGGAAAATGTTATTAATATTTCAACTGCGTTATGGAGAGTACTACTATAAATAATGCCATTTATTCTTTCTTTAACCACGAACGCCTAACTATGGCTTTAAAACATTTCAGAAGGGTCCAATATCAATTCCATTAATGAGTGTTTGAAATGTGCGAGTACCAGGAAGCAATAAAATATCTACCCGATTGAATCAAGAATCCATTGATGGACTAGTATCTCCTGGCCACCTTGAAACCCAAGCCTGTAATACCTGGTATTCCCAGGCAGTCTCCCATCCAACATCTAATAAGGCTCAACCCACCGTATCGTTCAATACTGGACAGGAGAAGGTGTTGTGGATGCTGCAACATAAACGCTCAGAATGTATGATATACTCAAATATATATCAGGGGACTGATGGATTGAACTGGGATGGGACATTTGTAATCTTGCCTTTAAATTTTGCTATCTCTGCCAAAAATGGGCCACATTCTCTTAAAATACAGCATTTCTGCCGTCCGTAATATAATTCTAGAACCAAATAGTGTATTTCCAGGCACGTTTTACAAAGATGTGAAGATAATGTCACTGCACACAACTACAACAGAAGGACAAGTACTCATGGAGATATTTCCTTGACCAGTTTTCAAGTAGAGTAAAACCAACTCTACTTTATTGGATAAAAACACACGCGTTTCTGATGGGCAGTGTACTCTTATTTGACTCACCATATCAAAGTGAAATGTTTTATAAACAATATGCCCATTGGTTTTGCATGCCAATATAATACTGCAGCATTTCCTTAAATGAGGAAACCATTGATGGACAACATATACGTCTTTTAGTGGCGAGATATGAAGCTCTCCAGTGGGACCCCAAAGAAGCAACCAGCACGTGGGGCCAAAAACATCGGGCCAAAAAAACATTTGATATTTCATGTTGTTACAGCGTGCTTTTACAAATATTAAAAAGAAACGTGATTTCCTATGGCAAGGCTCAATCGTATTTAATTGGATTCCTTGAATTAGAAATGGCAGTGGTTTTTCTAGGTGTGCAATTAAGCAGTCTGTTTTTGGTTTTAAGTACAGCATCTATGTTATAAACATTCTTAAGAACACATGGCAAACAAAATGTGAACAAATTGTAAAGTTGCGTGCCACTGGAAAAAAAAGGAGAATTTATAATTGCTTCCTTACCATGTATGAGAACCTGAAATGAATCCAAAATAAGAAACCCGCTGTAAAACCCATGGGGATTTTCATTGCCCAAGTTCAAAGTATAGAGGGTCAGAGGCCACAATGAGATGCATTTATTATGATCAAAAGCAAGGTTCTGGAGGATTTTTTGTCAGAAATGTACGGTGGAATGTGGAGAGGGTTTGAGAACACAACTCTGATTTGCACGTGTGTATGTGTACAGCCATTTGGTTGCTCGACTACCGGTTAAGGTACTCCCCCCACACGGTGTGGATTATGGGGGTTAGTTGACCATACTTTCTCATGCTGGTCGGTGCGAGTTGGGTGAATGCAGAGGGAGCGCAGATGTCCAACAGCAGTCGACGTACAGCACAACAACAATGGCATGTTCTGCACTGCTCTCTGCTACCCATGATGTAGCATGGCCCTGCTGCCACCGATGGCAACCTGTTGTTTGTGCAGTGGTGGCCACCCATGCAGGTACTATCCAGACAAGTTCTGGCACATTGCAAGTAACATGGTAATAGAAATATGAAATAACAAGCAACAATATATTGGTAATGTCCAAAAAAAAGCTCATAAAACCATTCAAAACATTGCTTCGTGAATATATATAAAATATTAAATTTAATTCAACATTTTTACGTTGCGTATACTGCACGTGTTTATATTTCTCCAAGAACATTGCATGTTGTATAATTTAACAACTTCATGAAAATAAGTTATGTGGCTTACAGTATAACTGTTAATGTACCATACATTATTTTTCAATGTTTTTTATGTAACATATGACTTCGGGATAAAAAAAAAAAAAACTGAAAACGACGTGTAAATTAGCACGTTCTCATAATATATCTTACTGTTATCAAGTCTCATGCCAAATCGTATTTAAAAAATCTAGAAAACAAAATAAAAACAGGATTTCAGAAGAGGAAATGAAACATTCCGCATTTTGTTGACTCTTTAAACGTTCCAGAAAGTGTTCACTTCCAAATTATTTCCACGTGCATTGGTTGACCAAAAATAATTGGGTAAAAAGGGAAAACATTCGGCTGGACACACTGTGGCTCACGTCAGAGTTTGGAACGAATCATTTTATAAACCTGGACGACTGTGCAAAGGAAAGCGGTACAGGAAGTCTGCTTTTATTTAAACTTACGGCTTGTGTGTATTTACTTTGTATTCAATTTCAAACAAAAAAGGGTGGGAACACTTATTTCATTTCTAACATATGTTTCACAAAGTCACTGCAGGTGCATGCCATTTCCAGTGACGTCCTTCCTTCACTTCTGATAAGTGGCGAAACAGGACATTCCTATCCAATAGCCATTGCTCTCGATGGGACAACAAAGATTGAATGTGCAATTTAATCGCTGGAATTCCCATCACTGGTTCGGGACCACCAACAGAGATGTAAACCACCAAATGCTCATTTACGTATGGAGATACACTTTTCCTTTGACTTCAGCTTTCTGCAAAGGGAAAGGGCTTATTTTTAAAATCTGTCCGTGTGTTGGGTTTAAAGTAAGGTAAAAACATTCTGGGTAATTTATGGGTCAAATGGGCTGCTCTTGCAAATGCACTTTTAAGAGCAGAACACTTTTATAATGTCAATATCAGATAATTTTGGGTATATTTGTTCCACATCGTGCTACCGGACATGATGTCATGAGATTAAATATGCATTCGGATCTCTCGCATGAAAGTGCCACTCTTCATGCGAGAATGTCCCACGGAAGCAGATATCAGAGGTAGCTCTGCTGTCCCTTCAAGTAACCTAATCTACACAGAAGAGAGAGACGCAATTTCCCACCGACTCTGCCAATATACACGTTTATCCCATTAATTTAAAAAAACGTTTTAATTCTCACTTGGAAGTTCACCAAATTAAATGCAAAACCACAACTAATTATAGAAATGCGTGCAAGTATTTGTCACCAGGCCGAGACCATCAACCCACTCCGCTTGAGAATCAATTTTAATCACAGGCAGCTGCCTCAAAATTAAACCACGATCTCAGAGCCGCCTGATCTCATTGTTATTTGAACAGCACGAGCGCGTTCAAATTCCACATTTTTGAATCCTTGAATTGCATCCTTTTAAAACTATGAAAGAAAAATGTATTGATGTGTCCCTAGCCAAGTTTGTAGCCGCTTTGCCACAGTTGTCCTCAAAATACCCACAACCATCTTAAGAACATTAGCCACGTCTGAAAAAAAACTGTCGAACGCGAGCAATTCACTGTATCCGAGCGTTTCCACAAGTGCCAGCCACATGTGTGGGACCAAAATAAGGTGGAGAATACTGTATGCTCTAAAGTGTCCCCCCCCCCACCATTTGGCAAAGAAAACGTGTGTACTCCCTCGTATAAAAGTTTCCAAGTTGACCGCTTCAGTGAACTCGTACATAAAATAGCAAGTCAATTAAAAAAACAACGATGACGTCACACCGGTAGCACACACAACTGTGTTGTTTTTGCAATAAGGTGAAGTATCCATTTGGATATCTCGCAGTGCAGTATTGCAACTCTTATTGAGAACGGTCCACGGAAGAGGATGCTGGCAGCCTGGAATCGCAACTCCGAAAGCTGCATCGGGTCCTTGTACCAAAAGTCACCAAGTTGGCAATACTGCCCCTTTACTCAGCAGGCCAGACATGGCAAGTTATGTAAATGTATGGCGCGAATAGCACAATAACTGAATACAGTTTCAACAACTGTTTTTATTGTTGCTATAGATAATGACCAGAGCACACAACCATCAGTGAATTTTCCTTTTTACAGTGATCCCAACCCACACTTGTGGTTTTGTAAATGGTGGTATTCATTTTATAGCATCAGTTATACATAAACACAATTTGACCGTTCATTTGAGTAAGATAAATGTACACCTATGAAAGTTGTTCAATGCTGTTTGTTGATTCACTGCGGTTTGTTGAATAACCTGCACGGCCATAGATCACTTGCTTGTCACCTGTGAATGCATTTGCCTCGACTGTAAAATACGCAAGGCTGTAGCGCCACCTATCAACAACATGTGCACACACCTATTAAACCAAACAATTACATTAACGTACAGCCCTTTACCAATGCACTGCCGAACGGATACAACATTTCACAACATTGAAAGGCTGATAAAGTGGTTATTTTTTCTGAAGTACTGCAAAAATAAAGGACATATAACACAATATGGTGACTTTACTGCCAGAGCTTATATGACAAAGTAGCCACAATTTTGTACAGAACAGTGATGGAATGTTGTCCCACAATGAGACTTGAGACCATGGTTTTGTTTTTCATGTCCTAAACTATTTTACCCAAAACATATTTGGAGAGATAGAACATCCCACTTTCCAGGGTGTCCAGGGGTCAGCAATTGCCAAACAATGTGGGCTTTTTGCGTCGTCACTTATGGACCAGCGTTTGTGGAGGTGTTTGAATGTCAACCAATGTTCCTTGGCAAGTGATATCTTTCTTCAAGAGACTTTAACCATTATACTGGTTAAAATTCACCGATTTTAGCAGAGCATAGCTGTGACATGGAACAAACGGCTTGATCGTCAGCATTGCTTCAAGCACCCAACAGCAAATTAATGTTTAAGTCTCACAATAACATTGTTTACCATTTTAAATGAAGACAATGCTATGTAAGGAAAAAATAATCTAAATATTTTAAAATAAGGGCAACTCAACAATTGATATCAATAGAGCATTGACTGCAGGCCCATGTTGATAAAAACGTGAAATCATTTTATAAATTGGACTTAAGAGAATTGTGGTGTCATTCCATTACGCAGTGCGTATACAATATTAACAGTATTGTATGGTCCCAATTGTTACCACAAACACACAAATTCATTCACTCAGATCCTGTGTAAAACTAAGATTTGGGGACAAGAGACACAAAATATCCCATTTGAACAAAACATCTCCTGTTGTGTCGGTGTATGACCAGTGTAAATACGATTGATATGCAAGTGTATACAATGGTACAGGCACACATTTTCCAAGAACAAATCACAAATCGATCTGACAGAAGTAAAAAAAAATCGCATGTAGAAAATGCATTTTCGATTCATCACATGTCCAGTGGGAGGGAGCTAAAACAGGCTTTTCACCAACACACACACACACTCACCAGCGTGGTGAAGAGCAGTCAAACGATGCTGTGACCCACATCGCCCTAGGCAGCCCGCAACCCATTAACAGATTGACAAACTTTGATTTAAAGCTTTCGTGACTGCAGGGATTCATATTCTTGGTTCTTTCGGTAAAGTCACGTAGAAGGGAAATAATGAAATAATATAAATATGTGAAATCCACAGCAAGAATTTTCTTGCTGTGGATTTCACACCTGATGAGGATTGCTTGTGTTGCAGTCGAAACGTCGTGAGAATTTTTATAGTTTTATATTCATATTATTTCATTATTTCCCTTCTACGCGACTTTACCGAAAGAACCAAGAAGATTGACAAATATTTACAAAATGCTGTGGCTTGGCTCTCCAACACACCGGTGTGCTGTGCTAGTGACGAATTGGCATGTTCTGTTTGCGTGACAACCCTTACTAGTTGCTTGTGTCGGGTGGTGGTGGGTTTTAACGACACATTTACATATTTACGTGATCTAACCCAAAAACTTCTATAATGGATGATATTGGTCACGAAAGCCTCTGTGTTAAACAGATTGACATATAATTAGAAATAATGCAACATGTAACAGGAGATTTTGCCCGCAAGTGAAATATGTACTTGCAACTAAAATGAACAAAGCATTGTACACCCTGGGAATGAACGCTTCAATTGATATACTTTAGCAATTTGTACGTATGCTTTCTTTTCATTTATTTATTTTTAAGGACTTGCTTACCTTTCCTATACTTTGCACTCTTATCGGTTGTTGTATTGTTTTTTTGTTGTAACTTTTTGACCCACACCTACTGGAAATCTATTTTTTTTAAACAGCTTCATAGCTCATCAGATTCCTCCAATCTAAAATAAAGATTTTGATTCGGATTTACTGAATTAAAACACTTATTTTTTCAGAGAGGGTCTTATGACACATCTTTGGCCAATTCCTATAATGAGTGTTTAGCTTCTTGTGGGACAAACTCAGAACTCGGAGAAAACCCACCAAGTACAGGAGGGGGCGACACTCAGAGCTCCGCATGGAGAGACTCAAGGAAGCAATTGCTGTACCACCTGGCCCACCCAGCAGCGAGGCTCAACTTTACAACACCTGGTGATCAGCAGTCTCCCATTCAAGTACTGTACTAAGTTGCACTACCCTGGCATTGTAAATAAAAAAAAATTCATATCCAGGGCAGATTAATCTGATTTACAAATGCAAGTGTCACTTGCAATAATGTTTAAACCGGTAGTCAAAATAGTTTGCAATACGGGCACTTCGTTGTACACCAAACGTGTATAGCGGCACTGTTTAGAACTCTTCCAACTCCTATATGGACTACGATGTTTCTGAAGAGGGGAAATTGCAATCAACATGAGCTGTAGAATGAATACGTTTTAGAATGGGAAAATGTTCATTTCGAGCATTTGGTAAAACTAAACTCAGAGTAAACAAATTAAATACAGCGAAATGAAATTAATCCACGAGGTTTATTAAAGGACTTGGCTATCGTAAAAAATATATACCATTTCATCAATCACACGTTACTTCTATATTGGGGCTGTCTACCCTGGAAAAACACTTTACCAGATAACTTTGGGTAAAATATCCCACTCAATAAAGATTTCGGAAGGACTTGAGAGTATGCAGTGCATTGGAGATGGCAAGGAGAGTAAGGTCCAATACACAGGAAGGTCGGTCTCCAAAGAGTTACCGGTGTAAAACAAATGTGCGTTATTTAACCCACTGATCATCAAGGGCATCTAGGACACATAAGTTATTTATGCTGGCTTGACAACCTCTATCTGGTGCGGAACAACAAAAAATGCCACAACAATTACGCAGCACTCCACTCCAATTACTTCTCCCTCTATATAAACGTGTAGATTTGAAACATACCACCGATTTCAGCAAGCCTCTGTGCATTACAGATTCAAGCCAGCTTACTATTATGGCAAAAGACAGCGAAAATTTTGATGAAATAAAAACCCCTTAAAATTGTAATCATAAAACTTGATAGAAATGCAGAAATGACAGGCAATGGGAAAAAAAAACAAGTTACACGTTTTACAAGTAAATTTGTAACAATTTAAAACTGTAGTTACGTATACAACAATTAAAAAATTTATAAAAAAAAAAGACAAAAGCACATCCAGTTTTGAAGCAGACGATGGTCCACAAATCCTTCTCGAGCACATGTTGTCCTGTTTATGGCTGACGATTCTTCCACCGTTTGAGGCTGATGAAGGAACTGGCTCCATAAAGGGCGGTCACGATGAAAATGAACACCTGGAGCAGACAAATATGGAGATCACTTCGGTCAACTGGTACGACCATAAAATGGCACTCTGGCTATACAATGCCAGGTTGTAACAATACGTATGTGCAAATAAAAACAATTACAATAATACCATGGGAACCTCATTTGCCAGTAAAAATATTATAATTGGTTTTTTACCCTTCTATTTGGCAACAAAACTGACACCTTTTTACAAGGAGTCATGTTTGCATAGACCGCAATACCTGCAGTCATAATACAAACAAAAGAACATAACTCTGATAATGTGCACTGTCCTTGAAGTTGATTGGTCCACACCCGAGACAGCTTTCCTTAGAGCCTAGTCTCACATGGGTTGGACCAGATGGCGTCATTCTTGGTTCTTTCGGTAAAGTTACTTAGAAGGGAAATAATAAAATAAAATAAAAACTATATAAAACAATACCGTGCATGTAGTTTCAACTTCAGTGTGAAGTCAATACAAAATAATGAGCAACTCACAGAGGGTTATATTCTGTATGTATGTTGAACTTATTTCGCACCGTGTGTAACCAGCAGTGCCTTGAAAACAACACTTTAGTGTATGAAGAGCACCGAACTAAAAAGGTAGGAATTTTATTTGTTTTTGATTGAAACGAGTCAATGTGTCTCGTGACATCATTCAACAATTATTTGTTTTTCACATTCTCACCATTTACACTTCAACCTCTCATTGTAATAAAACACAAGTAAATACATTACTCACTGTTGCGGCGATGTTGAGCTGATACATTCTGAAATTTGGCGAAAGCGATATAGGGAGTTGCCCTATGCTTGCTGTTAAATAAACTTGAAGCACCGCTGCGCTGAAGTACAACAGAAATGCCATGGAATTGTAGGCAGCATCCTATAAAAGAGAAAAAAACGTTGAGGCATACATGACTTTTATATGCTCTGGTCAATGCCCCCCCCCCTCCTCCCCCCAAATCAGTAAGTGCATGGTGTAATCGTAATTTGCAAACGATGTCCACAAATGCGACCTTTTCACATACGGTAGAGGAGAACGCTTATCCTCAGCCTTATTATCCGTAACCAATATTAACCACGGCAGCTATAGGATCTACAAAAACTCCTATTAGCTGCAATTTTTGTTTCACTCCCCTAACCTACTATCCATGGGTTACCTGCAAATTCTTACCCCACAGATAAGAAGAATAAAATCACGGATAACCCCACGGGTTAAGATGAACCGTGATATATTGGTACACCATATTACTGCAGATAGGAGCAGTTTTCCTGCATTCTCAATTCCCCCCCGCATATATTTGCTTGCTTCTAATGTACAGAGCAGGACGTACAGCATTTCCCCCCATGTTTAATGCAGTGTGCAATTTTTGTCTTTGACATTGATAATAATCACCCAGGAATATCTGTCCTTAGCGCTCGTGACGTCACTCCACATCGACCAGCCCCCTCATTAATATTCATGAGCAGGTGACATCCTCCAAATGGACACCCCCCCCCCACCCCTCATTAATAATCATGAGTGGGTGACGTCACTCAATATGGGGTACTCCCCCCCCCCCTCACTAATAATCATGAGCAAGTGACGTCACTCCACATCGAACAGCCCCCCTCATTAATAATCATGAGCAGGTGTAATGAAACCAGATACCACCACAGCATGCACTGCTCTAATCATAGCAGGTGCCACCACAGTCAGTATCCACTGCTGTAATCATAGCAGGTACCATAGTCACTATGCACTGCTATAATCATAGCAGGTACCACCACAGTATGCACTGCTGTAATCATAGCAGGTACCACCACAGTATGCACTGCTGTAATCATAGCAGGTACCACCACAGTATGCACTGCTGTAGTGATAGTAGATACTGCTATCGAGTTGGTAGATACTGCTATATAGAGTTAGTAGATACTAAAACAGTCAGTATATACCACTACAGTCAGTCAATACTGATACAGTGAGTATATACTACTATACAGTCAGTACATACTACTATGGTCGGTAGCTACTATAGTCAGTAGATACTGCTATAGAGTTAGTAGTTACTACTATAGAGTAGATACTGCTATAGAGTTAGTAGTTACTACTATAGTCAGTGGATACTACTATACAGTTAGTCGTTACTACTGTAGAGTTGGTAGATACTACTGTAGGGTCAGTAAATACTACTACGGTCAGTCATTACTGCTACAATAAGTAAATACTACTACACAGTCAGTAGCTACTACTGGCTCAGTAGATACTACTGTACAATCAGTAGATACTACTTACTCTGTTGTATGTAGGGTGTGTAGGTATATATACCTACGTGGGGGTAAAAATATTTTTTGAGGGGGGAGGGTCGACAATTTTCGGGAAACCTTTAAGGTCAACTATTTACCTCCCACTTTCTAGCACTTTTTGGACTTGTGCAAGCCTCTTATATTTTGTTGGTGGAGAAATAGACAAACGGCCCACCGGGCTTTCACAATAGCTTACTATCTATGTATATGTAAGGTTTTTAAGAGAAGTTTTTGAAATATATTTTTCGCCTGGGCAACGCCGGGTACTTCCCGCTAGTATATTATAAAGCACCTTTATCCAAGGCGCTTTACAAGGGTTATGCGTGGTTCAATGAGGGTAGCTGGAAGTGATATGGCCAATTGGGATGGGGTATGGGGAGAGAGGTTGGTGGGTATGGGAATTACGGGTGTACCTAGGGAGAGAGGGAAGGATGATGAGCCAGGGAGAAGAGGTGGGTATTGAGGGATGAGCAGAAACGAGACAGGGAGCGTGCTTGCTGCTTAATGTGGAGGGGAAGTTTGTTCCAGTGGGAGTGGGCAAGTAGGGAAAAAATAAACAATTATAACCCGTAAAAAAAAGTTTTTCACTATAAATCCTTTATATGCGTGGCGGCTAGAGTCCTCTCGTCCTCTGGCTTGAGATGGCTGCCACCTATGGGTCAGATGATTGCATTGCACCATTAAGCAATTGGTAATTAAATATAATATTTGTCCTAAAAAGTATAAAATTTTGGAAAAATATTTTCACGAACATTAATTGTCATGCACAACGAGTTTGTGTGGAAAATGTCAGCTCGATTGGATCACGGGAAGTGGGTTAAAAAACGACCGAAAGATTTGCACGGTCGTAAGCAAGCAAGCAAACTTAATATTAAGGATTTATAAACGTGTCAATTCATGACTACTTCAGCCCACCACCCGGTGTTGCCAGAATTGTGGCAACAATCGCACGATGTTGCTGGATGTAATTACCAGCAAAACGTCACGGTACTACTCAAATTCTAAATGTTGGGGATTTGCTCTCCAACACACCGGTGGGCTGAGGTAGTAACTAATTGGAACGTTTTATTTGCGTGACAAACCTTGGTGGGTTACCAACACATTCATACTAACGCGATACAACCCACAAAAACGTTATTATGAGCAGCGTTGCAGTTATACTCGTAATGTATTCTTAATATTGTGTACCTTCGCTTGCTTTTAAAGTGCTGTGCTGTAAAGTTTTTGTTCAAATGTGCACTTCTTGTCCAGTATCCAGTAATTTATTTGTGCGAGGAGCAACTAATTTTCTTCAGATATTCACTTATCGCAACCTTTTCACTTTTACCTATTGCTCAGTTGTTTCTGTAATCAGGGATTTTTATAGTGTGATTTCAATGTTAAAATACATAACGACAATGGAACAAAGATATTTAAATGAAAATATTGGGCCTTTTAAAAATCTAAAAGCCCATAGTGTTAAATAAAAATGTAGGCTTTTTTGTCACAAAAGATAGATTACCATACATATTCAAATGTATAAAGCATAATAATTTTGTATATAAACACATACATTTTTATAGCCATGCATTCTGACAGTTGCGGATGGGTATAAAGAAGTTTCAGAATCAGAAGTTGATTTTCCGAATAAAAAATAACCTATTGAGCTGTACATTTCTTTTTCAGGATTACGTGTGTATGTATGTTGAACTCCGTTCGCACCGTACTTAGCCAACCATGCTCATCGGAGGTGCGGGGTCGATGTGAAAAGGGTGACATTCGAACCCATAATAAAAACAATTTCGCCATTTTAAATACAGACAGGCGCGATTGGCAGGTGCCCCCTTGTATGTATGCATCTCTGTATACAATTCATAAACGACATGACCAAATCACCCAGAATGTGCTTCGTTTCAACAGATCTCGGGCGCTAAAAACAGGCAGCCTTCTAAATGGAAGCCTTCGGGAGAATATCTTAAATTAATTATGAAGAGCCTGCAACAATAAAATTAAGTCCTGAAAAGGATACATTATCAGACAAAGAATCAAGATAAGATCAAATATAGAAAACTGCAATATTTCAGCCACGTTACCAGAATTAACGGTGACTGGCTGCAATGGATGGTGATGGAGGGAAGACTCGAAGGTGTTTGGGAAAGAGGGAGACGACGATCTGGCCGGACATCAAACCTTGGACCGGATGGAAGCCGTCTCAATTGAAAGGCGCAACGACGGACAGGGAGTAGTGGAAAGAGCACTGCGAGGGAATTCTAGTAAAGGAAACAGTCATTCCTCAACAGAAGAATAAGAAAAAGCAGGGTTGAGCCTGAATAGTGCTCGGATGGGCAATCAGCCTTAACAAGATGTTGCAGGATCATTGCAGGCCGAGGTGTCACAGTGGGCACTGCGGAAAACTCAGACCAGTGTGGCGAAGGTTGGTTTACAAACTCCCCCACGACTCCTATGGCTGGGGGAGGGCCTCATCACACTGGCCAGAGCGGATCGGTCAAGGTGACACCCAGGACCAGTTCAGACATCACTCATCACCGATCTGAGCTGTGGACGGAAATCAAATTCGAGGTCACCCACTTGAAGTTGCAGTGCGTCAATAGATTCACCACCATTATACGGTGCATTAAAGTGCATAGCTATTAATCGGAGTTATAGCTATGTTTATTTTACTGCTAAAGGCAATTATTATTATTTTACATGATTAATTAATTATAACACTTTTAAACAATAAGACATTAAATGTCATAAATGCTATTCCTATATTGTCAAGCATGGTTTAGCTCTCAATTGTGTTTATTCTCATTAATGTGTATATCACAAATACGATATTGATTTTGAACATTGTACTTGGTCTCTAATGTATCTCAAACACCCCATTGTTTTGATGTACTGCATGGGAGGTGCAGTATGAACAATACTAAACGATGATACAATGTAAGCAAAAGCCACTGTCACCAAAATTGCAGGCAAAACCAATTGCATGGAATGTAACACATTGATCCTCAATCACGACGAAGTGAACCAAATCCATTACTCACCAGTGCCACCCAGGCATAGGTCTGCTGGGGGATGGACAGAAGGTATATGATGAACTGGGCGAGTGAAATAAAACACAGGGTCACCGACACGAACAAGATCCATCCGTGGGCCAGCTGCGTGGCATACACCACGTTGGTGGCCGCAATCATGATCCACACCAGAGCTCCGAATATCTAGGGCGAGAAAACACAATGAATGCCAAGTTAGTAGCATCACAACCGCCTCAAGTCCTGCACATTCATCATTTTTAAATATTTATTGTACTTAAACGTGCGTCGTTCTATTCCATTTTAGTGAAAAATTAAGCTAACGCCATTTAAAAAATGTGACTTGATGAGGTGTCTTCGGGCCGGTGCTACCGAGACTCCTGCATTTGCATCTGTGGTTTCAGCCACCCGTGAATAACCCGGGTTATCACACGTGACGAGTTGATGGTCTTAACCCAGTCAACCACACCGTGATCATTAGACTTGCTCTTTGCACTGCTGGATAAAGGTCTCCAAGTTGTTGCCACCCCTCGCATTCCTGCAATCCATGTGGTGACAATGACTGTACGCGAGTTTTGCACTAAAATGTAAAAAAGTTACAGCTCTGAGAATGAAACAATTAGGTTTGACTACCATACGACCAACATATAAGCAGGTTACGTGGGAACGCGTAGAATCCCTATTGCAGGTAAGGGCACACTTAAAAGGAACCTGTTGGGCAAGCAGCCCATTTTTCTCGTTGCCGATGTTTGCAGATTGAGTTCGGCTGTCGCTCTGGTTGATAATTCAGGAGTATTAGCCATCACGGTGGACGTTAAAGATCCTGTGACGTTACTCAAAAAAGAATAAGCCATGGACCAACTGTTACAGATAACTTGCCAACTTAGTTGATTTGGGGGGGGGGCAGACAAAGAAACCCCAAAGCAAAATCGCCTCCTCCTGGCAGACCGATGCCCATTTGTAGGCCGGTGCTGTGCATGCCGTCTACCACAGGGACAGCTGCCACTGTTGGTCACCTTGGGTGAGATGTGGTGAAAGGCTCTTTGCGTAACCGGGACATTTGTGTACCCTCACCTGTAAATGCAAATTCTTATTCTCCAATCAAGAGCTTGGGGTGTGACAGTTCCGAATGGACTTCTTCATCTCATTAACTGATGCGGTTAGCACAATTGCTATTTAAAAAAATACTATTATTTACAGTCTGTGTTCTACCCATGAAGGCCTTGCCACAACACCGTGTCAGCCATGAGGGTTGTTGGACCATATGTTCCCACTCAGTGTTGTTATGAAAATGGAGAGGCAGAAAAAATGAAAACAAAACCATTGAGAATGGCAATTCAAATCCAATACATCTTAAAATAAACCACGGAATTTGTACCTCCAGATATGCATCACAAACATGAGTCAGAAAATAGAACCAACGCATGAAAAGTATGCAAAGAAGCATGGAGGAGGTGCATGCTTTGAATTACACAAAAACAAAGAGAACATGGTTAAGACAACATATACAAATTATACATCGTATTGAAAGTTTATGAAAATGGGCAGCACTGGACTGTGGGAGATTTCTTAAATCGCTGCAACTCTTTCCACCCTGCACTATAAAATGGGAACACCACAGTTGCTTGGCAGGTCATGTCTGGTGGTGGGGTAAAGTGTGGGTACTCGTACCTCTTTCAAAGCATTTGGCCAGCTTGGAAGTGGAGGCCAAAATTCGCTGTGAAGAAGGGCTCTCTGGAGCTCGCTTCAGGTGGGGGGGGTCCTTCCATCAGCGATGAGGAAATCATTGCATTGCTGTTTTGTTGCCTCCAAGTGGCACCACGATGGCAAGATGTTAACTACCTCGCCTGGTATACAGGAGGCGGTGGGGGTTCGATCCTGACCCTGATGCCTGGATATTTGTAGTTTGCGTGTACTCCCATTGGTCGCTTTGATTTTTATCCGGGTCCACTGGTGTTTCCTTCTACATTTTGAGTTTTTGGCTGCTATAAATTGCCACATAAGACACTTCGTTAAGCTATCATGTGTGGCCAGGGCGATTCTGAAAAATAGTTATGAAGCTCGGTGGGCCTTACCTGGTAAAATAACAAATAGTATTAGTCGTAGTAATAGTAGTAGGATACATGCGAGAAGGGATGATGGCTGTTAGTTGAAACTAACAATGCACAGGCAGCTAAATGAGGATATGCGGCCGAGAAGATGTTCACGACTGACGGAGGAGCGGTGAGATTAACTCTCGTGCAGGAGCTACTGGAGATGGCTTATTGCTGCATCACAAGGTCATCAAAAAAGCCGATGGCTTGGGGTATAGCCTTCATCCAGCATGAGAAAGATCAATGCCGATGATGAGGATGAGATATGCAACTGATTATGGCAGAGGGCAAACTCTGAATTTCCATGCTGAGAGCTCAAATCGTAAACCCATTAATTATCATTTATATTACAATCTAATATCATTGCACTGTAGATTTGTACCTGCACAGTACATTTCTGAACAGATGTACAGTAGTTGTAACCGCCAGACAGATGTATGCTTAAGGATGAGGGTGGAAAGAAACTGTAGAGTAAATATAATTGACAACCGATGGGAACGCAGCCCATATTGACAACAGAAAATGTAATGTTCATCCAGTCAGACAGGTACATCACACTGTACTTCAGCATGCAATATAAATCAAAACAGGCTTTTTCTTTAAAAGGGAAGCTTTCCTTTCATCTTTGCAGGAAATCTATTGGCGAAATAACTCAAGTCGATTGTGCTCATTGAACAATTGCGTCTTATACTGGCATTGAAGGAGAATATATTTATATATTTATTTACGTGTATTTCGCCGGGGTTTGACATTCAACCTGCTCTTTACTGCAATTGAGAAATGTTAAAACAATTAGGAGGGTGACCAGCGGCACTCCCTAGCACCTGTTTAGAGAATTTCATTCTATTTTAAAAGCATCCTGAGGCTGTTCTCACAAGCCTCATTCCTAATTCACATATCCAACTCTCGTATTTATTACACAAACCATCAGCCACATGGCCTTCCGGGAGTGCATCATTTCAGCCGCATTGGAGCACCAAACGCTGGACCGGGTTTGACATCGGTATCTCATCAGCACTCCGGCATGCCAAATTCGATGCTGGTGAACTGCCCATCTTATAGGTAACGACCCTTTCCTCCCGATATGGGGTCAAAGTTTAGCAGGAAATTATATGATATGTTACGTATTATTACTTTGTTGTCATACCTCGTGGATGGATGTTTTTCTGCTTTAAAATAATTGCTTTATTTTTATTTAAAATGCATGCCTAGTTGCTCAGTTCAATTTCCTGTATTTTATACAAAAGGCATTTATCTTTCTGTAGTCAAGCTCAGTGGCAATGTGGTAGGGCGCAAGTGTTGCTACCTTTGGGGTACCAAAAATCTGGACATATCATGGGCAGAATAATATCTCACAATACCAGAAATGGGGATAATTACATGTCGTGTAAATGCATTATCCTGAGTGGTGTATTCTTATGCAATTGACAATAACTGAGATTGCTATCGCCCTGGGAAGACTTACAGATTCATCAGCAAAGCGGCCTTAAATAAAAGATAATGATTCTGGGAACACCAGAACAGGCGGGACAACCCTCTACAATGGCCATCTCATTTGAGAGTTCATATTACAGATATAGGTCGGCTAAGGCCATCATCTCTGGGGTCAATACGATGAGTGCAGGAAGTCAGTATCTCACAAGGGTCATGAAAACCCACTGATGAGCATTGTGTGGTTCTCTCGAGGAAATCCCCACCGAGTCTCAAGATATAATTTTAAGTCGGGTTCTGACATTTATTTGCAGTAAGGGGGCGATGTTGTCACGTGTAATCCCACTTGAGTTATGTGTTGGTAATTGTTCAGCATTAGGACGTTTGGCCAATAAAATATCAGCTACATCGTCGGGTTTTTTTGGTCAAAAACATTGCAAACCTGGAGACAACTCATGCCGAACAAGGGGAGAACATACAAACCCTCAGGCAGGTGTTCAAGTTGGGAACCATTATATAATGTTAATGGTCGAGGTGATTTGCCTTACAAAGTCTACTGATAGACAGCTTGTTGGCAAAGTCTATAGTGTACAGTAGGGGTTAGAGTGGGATTCCTAAAAGTGAACCTTGCACTCCAGATAAATGCACGCCACCCTAAAAGGTGTTTTGTCCCCCTCTATAGCTCAGTTGTTTTTATCCGTTTGTCTAAACAAAGAGTTCCAGAGTGTTCTTCCTCTCTAAAAATGCACCAAAAAACGATTCTACTGCGAGTTGTGAAATGAACTTTGTAAGGACATTAAACAAATGATCACCAGTGCTCTTTTTCTGCAACTGAACTAAGCTCTCCATCAGTCATGGCTAATAAAATACATTTAAAGTATTTCCGAGTAGACAAACTTTTTTTTTACCTAAGTGTGCCCGTGTTCTGACGTGCAATCGGACGATACCGATACCATCACCTTTGGTGGCGTTTGAGCCAGCGGAGGAAATTCCACATAATCGTGACAAGTGCCGGTGTTTCTCAATAAGACAGTGACAACCACCACTGAATTATCTGGCAATTGTTTAATGGTCATAGATAATGATCTAAGTCCACACCCAACCAGGAATTTAACCCGCAAATCAGACGATTGCAAGTTAAGCACCATCTAATCACAGGAACACCCGGGCAGGTATGTGCCTTTTCAACACACTAAGCATATGGTTAACGTAGGCTTAGATCATGAAGTCACCACTGATGTAATGATATACAGTATAATTTCAAGTTACAAAATGTACCTATGCTGTGTCATTGCCTAGCTGGCAAGTGCTCACCGTTCAACATTACAGACAGCAGTCAATTTCACCAATGATGCCCATGCAGACATTACCCTATGCCAATGTTGTCCACCTATACAGCAATATGCAGAGATTTAAATGTTGCCATGAGCGTTACCAAGCACAACAAGAATACTCAAAGGTTTCTGTGCTTTGTTGGCTAATCTGAAATCCTTAGTATAAGGCCAGCTTTTATGACAATCCTAGAGAAAATAGTTTTCTCCAACAATCAGCGATGCATTTCCATATGCATAGCCTTGTTTATGGTGTGCAGTATTTAAGGTTGACCCAAAACAGGAGGACACTCAAATTGTCAACAAAAAGCGCATGATAATAGGTTTTTCCACTTTTTTCTGGCAACAAAACAGGTGTTAAGATGTTAAAACACCAAACTGAAATATTTTACAAGGAATCACGTCTGCATTAACCACAATGCTTGTGGTTAGAATGCAAACAAAAAAACACTGATAATATATGCATTGTCTACATGCTTTGTAAATAGTTGCAATATGTAGGCAAAGCGTGGGCATGAAAGAGTAGGCCAAATAACCGTTAGAGAGGCTCTGTGGAGCTCACTCGAGTTAACTTCGCCCTTTTCTTGCGAGAAAATGCGGTGCTTCACATGTATCTATAGCCATGGTTAAATGGGAAAAGGTACCCCCCTTTAAATTAAGGCAAAAGGTGAACAAAAAAGCCACACCTTAGCCTCACAGAGCATCAGTCATCTTTATACCGTTTTCACCCATTGCCCTTCTTCTTGCATCATTTCCAAAGTAAGCCTCTGCCAACTGTGTGCCGTTTCACCTTCAGCAACAAGTCAGTTTTCATGTTCCATTGCTGGCAAAAGGGTTAAACGACGAGGCTTGGGTGTGGTTTGTGGTTACTCCTTGCTCAACGACAGTAAACGAGATGGGGGGTTGGTTGGGGATGCTGCAACTTTTATGCTTTGGTTTTAGAAAAAACTGAATAAAAAAAAGACCATGGGTTATTTTTTTACTTTGATCATATTTTATATGAACATTAAACGTGTCGTGTAAAGAACACACAAAAAAAAACGTTGACATTGTTCGCGGTCACCCAATGCGGCGAAGGTAACGGCTGTCGCGGTGTGAATGACAATTTCCTGACGAGGTATTGCCCCAGCAGTGTTCATTGCCAGTGCGATATTATCAATGTCATAAATCGTACGACTCCCTTAAAAAGTTATGCGCATATTTGAACCTCGTTTTAAAAACCAAGTGTTCAAGGGGAGTGTTTGTTCTTAAATTGCATACGTTACATCCGTGTGCAATACATTAAAACCATCACATCCGTCGTGATGCGAGCGAGCGAGGGAGGCAGGTGAAGGCTTCTCGTTACGTACAGATTGCAATAACCAAAAAGCAGCGAACACACGAACCATGATCCCCACAAATGGGCAGGAAGAAGCCACAACACCCATACAGGTGAATCGTTCACGCAGCACACCCCCATCCCCCCCGTGCAAACGCAAACACGATCCCTCAACTCCTTTACCCACCAGCTCTGGCATGATGAGAATCCCCGACAGCCTCCGACAGAGATCCGCACCGAGCGGGAGGTTGGGCGAGATGGAGGCCTGGCCATAGATATCCCCAGGTGAGGGGCCAGTGGTGTGGACAGGTGGAGGTGCATCCATGGCCGACTTCTTCTTCTTCCTCACGAGCCCTGCGAATTGCAACTGCTGCAGGTGATTATTGAGCTGCGAGCGAGCGAGAGGAGCGAGAGGGCCTCCGTGTGCGGTAAGGCACTTTGGCGATACAAGAAGCCGCTCAGACGCAGGTAGATGGGACCGCCGACTTTACCGTGTGGCTGGCAAGGAAGAGAGCCCTCTACGAATCCTGAGCCAACAAGCCCTCTCCGAATCCTGAGCCAAGCGTCCCCCTCCCCTCTCTCTCTCTCTCTCTTATAAGCTGGGTGTGTTGCTCACGCCGTCCGACCTGTTCCACCTGTGTGGTCGCCCTTGCAAAAGTGCCGTTGCACAATGCCGAAGCAAGCATACGCATCCGCCCCCACCACCTCATCCTCCTCCTCTCTCAGCTGCCAGGGGCAACATCGGCAGGTCCCGCCCACAGTCATTCCTGAATGCTTCCACGACTCTTGTTTGCCAAGGGAAGCCGAAATGAGTCTCTAGGCTGGGTTTTTTTAGGAGGGTCTTGCCAAGTTTTTTTTTATTTTGTTGCAGTGGTTGCGGGTGGAGGGATGTTGCTGCTGCTGCTGCTGCGTGTAATCTCAATTCGAGCAATTTGAAGGTGCTCGTTCAGCATTGGGATGTTTTGGCTAATACCAATTCTAGGTTAGATTTTTAGCTATGGGAGGAAACCGGAGGAAACCCATGCAAACAGGGGGAGAACATAGACACTCCACACTAAAGGTGCCCAAGTCGGGAATCGAACCCAGGTCCTTCTTGCTATGAGGCACGATTGTTACCACTGCCGCACCCTGCCGCATGCACGTGGTACAAGCGGATCTACGACTCATATCGAAAGTAAATTGCACGCACAATGAAGAACGATAATAGTATTATTTTTCAATAACCATTCAGGTTCCCCTGTTACAGTCTCCTTCAGCTCTTCGTCATTCTCACAACACTCTCTCTACACAAAGGTGTTCCCTGCCGTTTGGAAAACACGTGGAGGCCGTTGTGTGCCCTGCCTGGAGGAGAGGCCGCATATGCGGAAGTTTCTCGAAGTGGCATTCCTTACCGGAATCGGAATCCGAGACTATCTCTCTGTGTGCTGGGGCATTGTTATGCAGAAGCAAGGGGTGTGCCCTTCATCTGTAGAAGGGGCTTTTTAATTCACTAGAGCAGTCGGTGCAGTAAGTCTCCATAATATTGACCTGTAGTTGTCTCCCTGTGAGGCATGAAAAGTCAATAACCGCCAAACAATTGTGCACATGATGTTGACCGCAGATCACTCTGACTTGAGTTTATTTGGTTATTTGAGAAGTTTAATGTTTCCACTGCATGTACTGTGATTGCACTCGGGGCCAGAATGGTAAAATATGGGTCTCATTCCTGGGAATGAATCGCCGCTTAAACTTGTGTAAAATATGCAATGACAGCATGTTGCTTGATTTTCGTTGTTTTGAAGATCCGTCATGTTAAACCACTGCTGGTTGAAGGCCTCCCCATGCTGTTTCCATCATCGGGGTTGTTTCACCATATTTCACCTCTCCTGGTCAGTGTGGGTTGGTGAAGTGGGCCACATGACCGGTTCAGATATCACTTTCCGGTGATGTTAGCCATGGCCTGGCTTCGAACGCAAGGTCATTGGGTTCTTCCCCCGCACCTCAGATTAACGCGGTTGATTAAGTACGGTGCGAAAGAAGTTCAACATACATACATAGCAGCATAGTACTATAACCCATGTGTCACCACTGCACCTTGCAATAGACGAAGTATAAATACTGTAAGGGACAAATCAAACAAAACAATGTTTTTCCTGAGAGTTTGAGTATCATCAACGTGTACTATAAGTAGCTGATTCATGCACCTCCTATTATCACGGTTGGCTGCGTACGGTGTGAAAGAAGTTCAACATACATACATTGCTAATGGTTGCTGACATCTCCTTTTCGATGATGCTCACAACTTTTTGTACCACTTACATTTATAATTAGAGCTCTTTATTCAAGAATGTTCACAACATACTGTGGCTACGTTGCTCCTCCCCTAGGCAGAACAAAAACATAGTGTGGGTTATTTGTGTTGTGTTTTGCAGTTGTAGGGAAATTAGATAAATTGGCGTTATTTGACTGGTGTTGCAAGTTAACTTAAAACAGTGGGAAATGCCTCAAAAATGCTGTCCCGTATTATTGCCATCAGGCCTTGAAGGAGAGCAAACAGTCTTTAAAATAAATGTTAATATTACCATTAGTTAATATTTAACTTCTCGTTTGCAAATTTTGGTGAGGTAGCATTGATAGAAAGTATCGTAACTCAATGTCACATGCCATGCAAATTCATTGTAGATTTCAACCACACACTATTGAGTGCTTTGTTTATTGTTCAAGAGATTAAAAAAAGTTAATGTTGTGATTTCAGCATAAGAGTTTAAAAGGGCGTATACTCGGCTTAAAAGTATTGGCATATACCAGGCTTAAAAGTATGGGCGTATGCCAAGCCGTTAAGTATTCCCCACACCAACTTTTAACGCATGCTCTTTAAACAAGTAGCTACTGTGATTCGCGGGAAGGAGTGACTTTTAAACGTAACCTTGCAAAGCAAACATTTTCCCACAAATATTGCACAATGTGATCCGTCAAAGCTGTTGTTAAGGCATAATGGACGTGCGTATTTTGTGTTTGTGTCATTCTTCAAAATAACTGAGGCTAGTGTTTGGAAGCCTGGATGTAACCTGCCCATTTTTTGAAAGCCAGTTAGTTATGCAACATCCTACAGACATGTACAACTACTCAGGGATACGATCTACAATTCACGAGGTGAGAAATGGAAATTGTGGGTGGAAAGGTGGCGCACTGGTTAGTGCACCTCCGATTTGCATGGTTTGGCTACGTAGGGTGTGAAAGAAGTTCGGCACACACACATAGTGGGCCGCGCGATGAAGCCCGAAGACCTGGGGTTGGTGCCACGGTGGCGAGATGTTAACCTCCTTGCCAGGTATGCAGCAGGTCGTGGGTTCGATCCCGACCCTGGCGCCTGTATATATGGAGTTTCCATGTTCTCTCCATGGTCGCGTGGTTTTTTCTCCGGGTCCTCCGGTTGTTCCCTCCACATTTATGGACATTCGCTTAAGAGTAGTTGGTTGCTATACATTTCCACATGATAAGCCACAGCGTTGGGCTCTCATTTGTGGCCAGGTTGCTTCTGAAAAAGGACTGTATAGTTCAGTGGGCCTTACCTGGTAAAGTAAAAGTTAAATTTAATTTTAATTTTAAACTTTTTTTATAAGAATCCTGGCCAGGGCTAACAACATTGGCAAATGATATCTGAACCAGTCCAGGGGTCAACCACCTTCACCAACCTACACTGACCAGCGTCCTGAAGTATGGTCAAACATCCCCCATTCACCAACACGGTGTGCCAATGCATTCATCCAACAGTGGATTGACAAAAGGGCTGTAAATTCAAACTATTTTATTCTTAAATATTGGTACAAATGTGCCATACACAGTGTATTAAAATAAAAACTTTTTTGTACTCCAAATATTAAGGTCATGGCTTCACAGGAATATAATGTCATAAGGTGAACATAACGCAAATGTAATTATTCCACTGGCAAAGCAGTTCGGGAGGAACCCATGTTTGTGGTATCAAATGATGGGGTTTAATAATTCAGCACTGACACATCACGCTTGGACGCAGCACTTTGTAATCACTGGTGTGACGACTTTCAGTGTCGAATACAAAGCCAACGTGACAAACGCCAGCTTTTTTGTTGTTTTAAACGTTTATTTGTTTCCATTGTCAAAAAACATTGTACCTTTGCAACAATTCACATCATTGTTTCGTTGGGCTCAAGAGTCGATTGATGGGAACCCACAGGGATGGTTTCACTGGTAGGAACCTTCTGGTTACACCAGCCCACAGGGGATTATTGTGTCCGTCCGTCGTGCAGGGAGGGGCTGGGTGGGGAGGGAGGGGCTGGGTGGGGAGGGGCTGGGTGGGGCTGGGTGGAGAGGGGCTGGGTGGGGCGGGTGGAGAGGGGCTGTGTGGGGAGGGGCTGGTCACCCCGTGGTGCCCTTATAAAACTCAACGTGTTACCTACTCACGCCGGCTTGTGCCCGCCCTCACAGTCGGGAATATTTGCGGAATACACCACGCCGCCGTTGACCCTGACCATTGACCGAGCAACCCAACGTTCCTACCAGCTCCCTCCGCAGGAATGTGTTATGTTTCTTGCACTCGTTTGGAGGGGGGTGGGGGAAGGGTATGGGGGTGAGAAGGGGGGTAGAGGTGAGGTGAGGTGGGGAGGAGTAGAGGTGGCGGTTATGTAAAAGGTTGATGAGCTCCCCATGTTAGCTGGGGGGTGATCTTATACGGGTGGGGAGCGGTAGTGTAGTGGTTAGCGCGCTGCGCCCTGAACCCGGCGACCCCTAGTTCGATTCCCGCTCACGGCCAGCACCAGTGACGATTATCTGAACCGGTCCTGGGCCTCCCCTAGGTCTATTCAGCCTCAAATGAGTACCCGGTGCGGTGTGTAAACATCGGCACTGGGGAGACAAAGGCGGTCGGGCGTGGTGCTGGCCACCCACCCCCTCGTGTACCGTTCCGGCCTTCATAGGTGCTCGCTAACAGCACTTGCCCCTACAGTCTGTTAAGGCTATACGGGGGATCTTTGTGTTTGATCTTATACGAGAAGTGGGGGGGATATTCCTAGAGCATTGGGTTTGGGTGTGGGGCACAGGTTACGATTGTTGAGGGTTACTCAGATATGGATCCATTGTTCTGGTGACACCAGCTTTTAACAATAAGAATGGAGAGGAGAGTAGACGTATAGCCACATAATTCATATTCAAGCGTGAAGCAATTATGGGAAACATTCCCACCCCCCCCACCTCTGTCCATCCAGCAGTTTAAATGGGTACAGCCGGCAGGTGACATGTGGTGGCATATATTGTGGGTACTACTACCTCTTACAAAACATCTGCGAGCGTGGAAGAGTAGACCAAATACCCTACTCGGGTGCTCAAGAGCAGGGGTCCCCAACCCACTGGGATTTTTGCACACAGTTTTTTCCTGGATTTTTCTGTTTGCGCATAGTCACTTTAAGATGTTTTCTTGTTCATGTTTTTGTTTGTTGCGGTTGCACCCGATTCAAGAGCCGAATGGCTCACCGGGTTATACCAAATAAATGAAACTGAAAATTTAAACCCACGGACCGATACCGGCCCGTGTCCTGTTAGGAACCGGGCCGCACAGCAGCAGGAGGTGAGAGCGGTGAGTCCGCACGTGGCCCGCCCCCATTAGTTTATTATTCACCACTTCCGTCCGCGCCTCCATCCCGCACTGCGCACTTGTCTCAGTCACAGTGTTGATAAGCCCACAAGCTGCTAACCCCTAGTAGCCAAAATGAGTAAAAAACAAGTAATATTGAAAAAAAACTTCAAAACACGCTTTCATGAATTGTACCCTACTCGTAATGGAAGAACTCCACGACTCCAGGAAGTGGCCCCGCAGCTTGCCATCACGTAAGGGGCCGTGGTGATTTACAGTTAACGTGAGTTGAGCGTGGACAATTAGACCCAAGCCGAAACATAACATCTAAAAAATAATGTTTAAAAATATATGTTTATTTTAATGATATAATATAGTATTGTCATCAGTATGACATAAGTATACCACGTTTGCAGTCGATACCACATTGGGAAGTGGGTTAAAATTGAGTTACAAGATTTGAGGATACAACAACAGAGAGTGAATGAATAAAAAGCGTGTGATTAAAAATAATAATAATGATGATGAACGTCGCTGGAGAGCTTCTTTGAAAAGGGGAAAGACCCAATGATGACCCCCCCCCTCCCCCCGGTCCGTGAAAAAATTGTCTTCCACGAAACCGCTCACCTGGTGCCAGAAAGGTTGGGGTCCGCTGCAGTCTAGAGGGAGGGGCTACACCTTTACCTTCTAACTTTTTAATCAATTATTATCCAACGCAAACAATTGATCCATAGTCTACACAAAGCATCCATATATTTCATTTTCAATTAAGCTGCTTGATAAATTACTTGAAACTCAGCTCCAAGAGACCTCTGGGGCTGAGGCGAGTAAATTATTAACGTTTTTATTAACACGAATACTTTTCATTTTATACAGCATCATCCTGTTCCCACAGAATCCCACTTCGGCATGCTGTGGTCATTGTGGGATGATGATGATGTGGCGGTTTCCCAGGATTGAACTCAGGTGGCCAGGTTCATAGTGCAGTGCACGCGCTAACTCATGTGCCACTGCTCTACCTGCCTTTGCACGAATGGTGAAGACATGTCAAGGCACACACGTTTGTAAAATGTCAAACCCATTAATCCACGTAACCAGTGGCGTTCGTGATAATTCTAACACTTTATGTAAATCTTGACAAATTCGTTTGATGTAAAAGTTTGCAAAACTATTCCCGTGGTAATCAGGCAGGGCTTGGCTGCATTAAGCCCCTGATCCCCAAGGCAACGATGGCTATACTGTCGTGTACTGATGATGTCTAACAAGGATGAAACCAGTGTATAGTTGTCTAATTGCCCTGCTGCTGTAGGAAATAATATGGCGACATTTTGTTTTTTTGTTTTTTTTAGTTGGTCGTCTCAATTCACGCTATTTGCCATATACATGCGGTATGGCGATGTCACCTGACATGCAAGGCATCATGCCAGGACTGATCCAATGGTCACGGGCACTACTTTTGCAGTATTGTGCCCCAAATTTGACATCTACACTTAGTTCGGTAATTATCTTATTCTCTGCAATTACATGTACACACACGCGCACATACTGTAGACAATACGTGCGTGTGTTAAAGACGAGCCCACGGGTTTTTTTGCGTTGTTAACTCATACTAAGGTATGTATGCGTCATTATGTGGCCTCTCAAATATGTTCGAAAGTCCTCATTGAGGAAACATATCCTGATCCCTGGCGAAATGGAATTGTTTAAATACACAGTAAATTCCGCCCCTCCCCTCCACTTGCTCTGATGAGTCCCCTGTGCCTGATACCGTCGATGCCCCGAGTAATCCCGTCTGGAACGTCAGCATGTTGCAATGTATGATGTGAGGGAAGACGAGGAATAAAACATATTTCATATATAAAAAAAAAAATACACAGTAAAACACAAATTCACATATGAATACATGCCTAGATGGAGTCAAACCGGATTTTTTAAATGTTTTTATCCAAGCAACCATAGAAACATTATTTGACATGCATGAACAATGCGGAACAACAGCATCCATTGAATACCGCGGTTTACTTTATAGTTTCAAGTATGCGAGGCATTTTCGAAACTGTTCTAAGAGTTGCAAGGGTCACCAAATGAAACGTGACGTCGGTCCGCGTTACGTTTATGGTCACAATCGCGTTTTTTTTTTAAAAACCGTGTAAATATTTATGGTTGAGGGTGACGGGGAGATGGATTTGTGGCGCAAGATTAGAATGCCTGGGGGCCGACGTCGGTGAAACACGACTCGAGGTGTTTTCTCGATTATCTGGGGCAGGGATCAGCAACCTGCGGCTCTGGACCCGACGTGCGGCTCTCGAATGACTGCTTCTTGACGTTATTCACGCGCATCGCGGCTCTTGAAATAACGAGGGGGTTTTTACTGGTAGGAACCACCTGGTTCCACCAGCCCACAGGGGATTATTGTGTCCGTCCGTCCGTCGTGCATCCAAAAATGGGAGGGGTGAGGCTGGGTGGAGAAGGGAGGGTGAGGAGGGGCTGGGTGGGGAGAGTGGGGAGGGGCTGGTCACCTCGTGGTGCCCTTATAAAACTCAACGTTTAACCTACTCACGCCGGCTTGTGCCCGCCCTCACAGTCGGGCATATTTGCGGAATACACCACGCCGCCGTTGACCCTGGCCATTGACCGAGCAACCCAACGTTCCTACCAGCTCCCTCCGCAGGAATGTGTTTTCTTACTGAATTATTAAACAAAAAATGTCTCATCTTGTTATTTCGGTTGTGGACCCCTGATCCGGGGTAACGGCAGGGGAAGCAGCTTGGATAAAACAAAAGCACAGCAAATACATAACGTATATAAGGTAGGCTGTAAAACCACGTGTATTGTGTCGCTCTGTAGAATGCTGGTGAAGATAGAGGATGTATGATCTGTTATTATTGTTCATTCAAATGTTTACTTGCCGAAACGTCTGCGCCCATGTGGTCACCAACCCACAGACTCAAACAACAAATACATCATGTTTCATCAGAGCATGTGTGATAGGCAAAAATAGCACAGTTAATCGAGAGGTATCTTTCGTTTATTGAGCCATCTCACTGCTTTTAATGCAACACGATAGGCCAGTTCAGATCTTTACGGAGCAATACATACAGTATTTTTCTGGTAAAAAGAAAAACTTTTTAATTACAATAAGATTAATATTTTATAGCCATTTGTCAATCCATTGCTGGATGAAGTCTGGGAATAATAACATTGCCAAGGGAGTACGGTGGCACGGTCATTATTCAGGCAGTGCGCTGTGAGCTCAGCAATCTGAGTATGATTTCCAACCATGGCTATAGCATCTTCCGACCCACATTAACCAGGGTGGTGAAATACGGTCAAACAACCCTTGTGACTAACAGAGTGTGAGGAGGCCTTCAGCAGAGGATTGACAAATGGGCTGTAACAGCAACATTTCACAATAAGGTTAATGGAATAATTGTAAATACAAGTTTTCAGAAGAACAATCCTTTCTCGGCCAAAAAGCATAGGCAAAGCATAGTGCAGAGCAGTGCTTGATAGGTACTGCCTGCCTTAGACAATCTATTATTCTCACTACTGTACTGTGCCAAGCTCTCTGGATCAGTGGGTGAAACTGGTGTCACATCACCAGACCAACTGACCATACAAGATGCATTGCAAAGCACGTCCTACGCAGCATGCATGCAAAAACTAATTTGCACAATGACGATTGTGATGCAATAATTCACGATTCCTGTACAACGGGATGGGGAACTTACGGCTTGGGTTGCCACCTTTTCCACAGACCAAATCCAGACATATTTCTCAGTTTGCCACCTGTGTGGGTTTTACACGGACAGGTGGTAACCATACCTGTGGAACCTCGAGTCATATCAGCCCGCGCGACTTCATTTCCAATGGTGGGCAGCCACACGATGCCTACCACTTTAAAAACGGCCCTCAAGCAAAAAACAACGACTCGGTCTGTATGTATGTTGAACTTCTTTCGCACCGTACGTAGCCAACCGTGCTAATCGGGAGGTGCGCGGGAAGGAGAACAAACTAAATATAAAAAGCAGTTCTAAAGAAATTAGTTTTCAATCTAGATTTAAAAGTGCATAGCTCCAGTGGCTTCCTAATATCGGAAGAAAGACCGTTCCACACGGCCGCACAAGCGCACCCAGAAGAGCGATGCAGTGACCGTCTTTGTTCTATGGCGAGCCAAAAGCGAGGATGACCGGAGTTCGCGTCATGGTTTATGTTCCTTGACGAGATCAGCAAGGTATTGTGGTTCATTTGTGGGAAGCACTTTGTGTCTACTTGGATACTGTGACCAGACATCAACGTTTTCCCGAAAGGAAATCGTGAGCGGGCATGGTGTTGTGTTTACTGCGGTAAATGCATTATTATTAAATTTCGATTTAAAGCTTTCGTGCCTGCAGGGATTCATCTTCTTGGTTCTTTCGGTAAAGTCACGTAGAAGGGAAATAATAAAATAATAAAAATACGTCACTTTACCGAAAGAACCAAGAAGATGCATTATTATTGTTTAACAACAAAGAGACAGAAAAAGCGTGTTTAATGTGGGGTCTGCCAAAGGTATCTGAAAGTCCTATGCAGTAAGAACAACGTTCCTCACCCCTGCTGTAAGCCGTGGCTAATTCTGGCACTGTACAAACCCAGTTTGGCAACCCAGTAGTGCATTCCAAATAAAGCAATGCCAACAGACGTAATGTCTATTTGTTTGATACCAAGGCCACATTCATATATATATACACAGTGCACTCAATGGGGCGTTGCCCATCCTGGGGTTGAAATCTATCCCGCTTTTCCCAAAAAGTGTCCTTTTTTCTTGAGGCGATAGCTTGTCGTGGGGAAACTGTAAGTTTTCTCGGAATATTCATTGTGCCGGCGTCCACTCAAAAAATGCATTAACGTGTCGTTCTCCGCCCTTCTGTTATTCTGAGATATTATTCTTCCCGTGAATTGCCCAGTTGTTTTTGTACCTCAAAGGTGGCAACCCAGCCTCGTCCCCAATGGTGGCCCTAAGCCAATTGTGACAACTCCACGTTTCTATAGAACGGTCAAGTCTCTCCACACAACAACTACTGCTGACTTCCCACAAATTGGTTACCCATTTTATTAACCTCAGAGTGACGCTATAGCCATGTTAACCCCCCACCCAGCCAGGTTTTGTACTCACAACCTTCTCACAATTGCGAGTTGAACATCCTACCCAAATGCCACCCAATTAGATGGATAAAATAAACAGGGCTTCATTTCAGCCAGGTCTGTTTGGGCCAAGGACCTGTAAAATAGTTCTGGACACGGAACATCACATCCAGTATGCATCATGACATGGCTGCGGTTACTAGTGCCACTCGCTAGGCCATTGGTGATGCGGAAAATATTTGTTTGATAAATGTAGCACTGAATATAAAACACACACCGTTAAAAGTGTGTGCGTTAGGTATGAATGCACGTATGTGTGTACGTACGTATGTGTGTGCGCGTGCCTCCCTATTTGCATGGTTGACACGCCAGTGAGTGTATTTCCACCCACATGCACGAAAAGGCTAAAACACAACCTTAGTGCTCGTGCACGCTGGAGCCAATCCACCTTGCCAAGATGCACATGGCGAATGGCAGGCCAGGTGTTCACATCAAACAATGCACACACAGTAACGCCTACTGCACAGAGGACTCTGCATGGGTGACATTGGGTGCTGCCTGCTCAAGCGAGCACTCGGACGGTGTTCATCTCCATTGGTGCTCCTCAGCCAGTCGTGGGTCCACTGTCCTATGGACATGGCCAGATAATTATCCACGGGAAGGCAACTGTCCACTTTGACTTCAAACGACGTCTTGTATACGCTTTGAATTCCAACACCAAACATCGTTTGGAGAGATCCATCAAGTGAAATATTCAATGACGAATTGAATAATGGATGAATAATTATTCTTAAGTTCACAATACATGCATCAAATCGTGTCTGTAAGAGTCAATGTTTTTCCATCCGGATATATTTGTTTGTAATGGGTCCACGTGTATCCTCCAGCCACGAGAGGCCGCTTCAATCACCGCAGTGCAATAAAAACCAAATCTCATCTTGAGTCGCATTGAACATTGCGACGCAGGCGAATCGTTACAGCCCTACTTATTAGCGAGTTGTGCCTATATAGCCGTGCAAACATGCGCACAAGGGCACGCTGCTGTTGCTTTTGAGCGCATCGTACGAAGTACGCCGCTAAATACACGACACACGAATGCATTGAAACGTGCACACAAACCATTCTACCTAAACCTTTTACGCACCATTAAATTCCAGCCCCACTGTTTCTATAGGACCGACACAAAGCTGCCTACTGAGCTCAGCATGCCGAAGGCACCTGGTGATTTATATATATGGCTCTTTATAGAACATGGCGCTTGGCCAACAAAGATCACAAAAAGCCACGTGACTTGGACCGCCCTCAACGTCACGGTAGAAAATATGAAAACAACCAGAAGAATTTCGATTTAAAGATTCAGACGCTGTCTTTCCGACAGACCTGTTCTTCACCCGAGGACGGCTGCTTGCGTTGTGGCCGAAACGTCGTAAGAATTATTTTATAATGTTTTATTTTATTATTTCCCTTCTACGTGACTTTACCGAAAGAACCAAGAACCAGAGGAATGGTGCGATTCACGTGTAAAAGGACATTGGTCTTCATGACACCTCAACGCCGATAGCGCTACAAAGTTCCAGGATTTGTGGTTATATCTGAAAAGAAAAGGTCACTTAAAAATAAAAAAACAGAACTTATCGTGCAGTAAGCGATGTTTCACTTTGATATCGCAAGGTGTGTGGTATGCGGTGTTGGCTGTTTAAAAATATTTTACCATGATGAGGTCAATGCACACATTCTTGTCAGATTAGAGTTGGATTACACAGATTTTATGGTGTTATATAATTAATACAAATTAGAACGTAGCATTTATGTTTCTATAATGATGTCATGCCAAAGTATGACTTTATAGACTGTGTAAATTACTTTTGTAAATTACTTTCGCAAGCAAACACCACCACTGTGTTAAATAACAATAATGACAAATTTAACAATGCATAATCACCCTTTGTCAGTCCACTGCTGGATGAAGGCCTCCCCACGCCATTGGCTTCTTTGACCAAATTTTAACACCGTTATCTGCATGGGATGGTGAAGGAAGGATACCCAGGCCTGCTTCAGATTATCACCTGCCACCAATGTCAGCAGTGGACCGGAATCTAATACTGTACCTCGTCTCCAAGGACAACCAATTTGAGTCAACTCGAGTTTACCTGAACTGAAAGGACAACCTCATTTGGTAAAAAAAAAGTGTTGCTACCATGATTTTCCAATACGTGAGCTGGGCGGGGCTTTCCCAGAAATACTTGCGAGTGGAAGGTCAAGACCGCCTTGTTGACAAAATTAAATATTTAATGGTAAATGTTAAACTAAAGGTTGCTGCTACCTACAACATTTTTGAAGTATAAAAAGTCCAAAAAGGAATATCTGCTCAGCCCGAATTCAAGTTAGCCTGTAAAGCGAAATGATAAACTATTTTTTTTACAGGTAAGGCCCACTGAGCTATCTAGCTCTGTTTCATAAGCGACCCGACCATAAATGATAGCTCAACAAAGTGGCTTATCATGTGGAAATTTATAGCAGGCAAATACTCTAAACGCATGATTATAAATGTGGAGGGAAAAACCGGAGTACCCAGACAAAAATCCACGCGACCACGGGGAGAACGTGCAAACTCAAAATATACAGGCGTCAGGGTCCGGATGAAACCCACAACCTCCTGTATACCAGCCAACTTGAGTTTACATAAAACACAAATGGAAACACGGCAAATCGAGTACATGCTCGAGTTCTGTGGCATAAGGGAAAGCGGTAAAAGCTCAGGTCGCCGGGTTTAGAGCACTCGGTGCACGAACCATTGCATGACCACTCCCTCCGTATGTTTAACAAACAGGGAACCAAGGGCTTAACGTGCATGTTAGGACATTGTACCCAAGTGCAAAGGTTTGTGTAGACGAATGGCAGTGTTATGCAAGCCCAATATCAGAGGAAGGATAATTTTCTGGAAACCAATGCATATAACAATTATCTAATTGGAAAAAAAATATTTTTGTTAAAAAATATATATCCGTACGACAGGTGTTAAGGTACTGAGGGTTTTGACATCAGCTGCCTTTAAAAGTGGCTAATTATTAAAAAGTTCATGAAAATCTTAGATTTTGCCAGTCAGTGCCATTCGTGCACTTCAACCATTTTTCACACGGCTACAGAGATTGAACATCATAAGGGGTCAGAGTAGTAGGACATTGGTTCGCAACGCTGCACTAAACTCCAGCCTCCCGAGCTCAATTCCTGACCATAGCTACCAACATCAGCAGCGGGTGGTGATATCTGAACTGGGCCTGCCCCCCCCACTCTCTTCACCAGCCAGCAGTGACCACATGCAGTGAAGTGTGTTCAAGACAAATCAACATGCTGGCAGTGCACGAGGAGACCATCACTCTGCAGTGTATTCACAGGAATGTACTTTTTTTTTTTTAAACCTGCAAAACACGAGCGGTATTCGTCGATAAGGAGCACAGATCTAACTCTGCAGGAATTGCGGGAGGCAGTGGGTGAGTGGGATTTTTTTTAGCAGGGACCTCTGTGCGATGCTTTGAGGAAGCCTTGCTGGAGAGTTTTTTCAGTCCCTGTGCCAAGGACAGAGAGGAGCACCCTTGAGTCTGAGTGTTTGGGAGAGGTGGCTGCTGGGAAGAAGAGAGTTATCTTGACAGCGGCAGCAGAAAGATGGTGATCGGGCACACCTATGGGCGAGACTGTGATTAATGACGCGGCAAGAGCTTCCGAACACCCTACAAGATTGTCGATGGAACTTAACCAAAGGTAAGAGTTTATCCGCCGTTTGTGAGCGTCACGGCTTGGCGGGGCTCTCCGAGGTTTGCCGCGCCGCTTTCATCGCGTCGGTGCCTGCCCGTTGTGTCTTTCCACCTCTTGAGGCTGATGAGGAAGCTGAAGCCGTAGAGGGTCACCACCGCAAATATAAAAACCTGTGCAAAAGAAAACGGCAACATGAACACAGCATTAACCCCTCCCCTCCCCTCCCCTCCGCCGCTACACACACAAAAAAATCCGCATTCAAATATACATCACTTCATATGTCCCAAGCGTCACATATCCGACCTGGCCAATTTTGCCACCCACACTCGCTGCAGTATTTGTCCGTGGCGAGACAGTCACACGTGGGTAATGTGACCCCGTGAACATTCACTGCCCCGATAAAGGTACAGTACATAATGTTTTCCAATGTGTAAAGCGATCTGCATTTATTTTTTGTTTATCGATATTTATAACGTCGATAAGCATGACAATGTTTTGTTTTTTTATCAGGTTTGCTAAGTACAGGTCCACATGGCTCAAAACACTAAGCGCCAAGCAACAAACAGCACTATTGCAGTTGTCATAGATAAGAGTCAGAGTAATATGTTTCTTGAATGGAACAAGTTTATTTGGAAAAGAGACAATGGGAAGGAATTATAAAGTTGAGCAGTGTGAGGGAAGGAGCAGAGCGAGAGAGAGAAGTGTTTGGCTGACGATGTTGATGTCCTTTAAACTATGAGAATGTACCAAGGCCGTAATTATAATATATATTGGGGGGGGGGGGCACACCCCCCCCCCCCCAATATTCAAATATGCTCAAAATGTCCCCCCCCAATATATTGCTATAAAAATATTTAAAAAGTAATCATAATTGCTATGCTATGTAAATAAAAACAACAATTTGCTAAACCTTGGTCACAATATCTGGACTTGTATTCCTATAAATCAATGAATAGATTTCTCTTTATATGATTGTGGTTATGGTTGTACTTTATTAATCCCTAATCTAAAACATTACATTCAGTGAAACAAGAAATGGTAAAAAAAAAGTAAAAACAAAGCAATGTAATACAATACACTATTAGACATTATTGTAAAAAATAAATAAATAAAAAGCCCATCCTATGTGTTAGTGAATTTTAAAATATTTTAGGCAGGAAATGGCAGGAAATGAGTTTTCAAATTTAGATATTTTTCTGGGTAGGGACCCCCAGACCCCCTGGAAGATTTGGTCCCCCCCCCAATGTTGACTCCATGGCTACGGCCTTGGAATGTACTCAGTACTCAGGAGATACTTACAGTTGCTGCGGTATTGAGCCTCAACCGTACATCTTGTGAGCTCCCCGATGCAGTGAAATTCGCCTGCAGAGTTGCTGCACTGAAGTAAAGAGCAAAAGCTGCTCCGTAGTAGGCCGTCTCCTGCACGAGACGCGTTATAACAATGTCAGATTCAGTATTGTGGCAATCACTCGACAGCCGACTAATTCCACAAAAAAGAGTATTTGTCTTAAACCATTGTGAATATACTCTTGCAAAATCATTTTCAGGCCTGCGGCCTTTCGTCAATCTACTGCTAGATGAAGGCCTCTGCACTCGGGTTGCCACCTCTGGACATGTCATGGGAAGAAGAAGAATATCTCACAATACCAGACGTATGGAGAACTACATGTACAGTAAATGTATTCACATTCTCCTACTTAGTTGGAAATTAAAAAAAAACAATTATTTCTAACGAATAAATGCCAATCAACCAGAGTTTCTAATTTTAATCATACAAAACACTTAATTACATTGCAGTAGGACCGCAGTGTGGTCACAACTATGAACATTGTGGGGACTATCTTGCGACTCCTGACACCGTCATCATCTGGAAAACTGGGTGAGTGAAGCGTGAGAAGGCGAATCGCTCACCAGGCACACCCACGCGGTCGTCTGCTCGGGGATGGCCAGCAGATAGAGGGTGAGCTGTGCCATGGAGCACAGGAACACGGTCACCGACACGAACATGACCCAGCCCTGGCTAAGCCGAGCTTCTTGTGGGATTCCTGTGCCCGCTATTAACAAGCACACCAGCAAGCCTAGCACCTGCATGAAAACCAGCGTTAGTTCGTTTCTTTCTGCCGCTCATTTTGTGTGTGTATTGTTTTATGCCATAATCTCGTTCAAGGGCTCTAGGATGCCTCTGGGACCCATTGGTGCTGCCCCCCCCCCCCCACCGTCCCGTACCCGTGGATTACCTGGGGTTCGTTGGTGCTGCCCTAGCTGCCCAGGCCCGCCCACAAATGCCCTGGGACTCGTTGATCCTGCCCCAGATACCTCTGAGAATGATCATCATTGATGCTCAGCGTTGGTTCCTTAATCCCTGGTTGGGACACATTGTTGCGCTTGCACCTCTCTCCCAGATTTACTTGGCTTGACACCCGCCACGCCTACCACCTTCTGCTCTTATTCAGTTTCTTCTCTGCCTCTGAAGATGCGGTTGCATTTAGACACAATATCAGTCAAAATTATTGTTTTTGTTGGTGTTCATGAAATCTCAGCTCCTTTAAGCGAGTGGAGATGACATTTAATTTCTAAGGATGGTCAGGATTCCTGTAATTTTTTACTTTTGTAAGGCACAACTTTGCGTATTTGTTCTCGCAAGCGCTGTCAACAAGCCAAAATATAACGATCTTTCAGTGCAGTATTGGACTGCACTCCTCACCATTGGTGACCCAATATTATGGTCATTTAAAAAGAGTTGATAATCCACATTCCTACAATTCGAGGCGACAGTGACAAAGCAAGACATTGTGGACCCAAATGGACGATGGGCTTTGCAAACTCCGGACAAGGTCATTGCGTGGTTGATGAAGCCAAATGGGGAATCCAGGACAGCCCAAGCTGTGAATGCGGACAGGTCCAGATTACGACACATTGTGGTGGAGGAGGGGAGAGGAGGGGGAGGAGGAGGGAGTAAGATTGCCCTTTGACTCGACTGGATGGAGGACAGAGCACTGAACAATGCAGACGACGTACTGTCGTCACCTGGCTCGGCCAAGTCGAATACGCGAGAAGAATCCCCGACCGGGATTTGAACTCTCGACCTATCGCCTATCAGCCAAACGTCCTTGCCATCGTGTCATTGGTGTCACTCGGAGGAATAATAGCGTGGCGCCCATCAGTTCACCTGTGCAAATACTGCTTGTGTGAGCCCCTGTAAGGCCTATTGTGATGGTTAGTTACAAACAAATATGGGCGGCGTTAAAACGACAAATGTTCAGTGATGAAGTAGGAGTTATTATATATTGACAGTGTAGGTTTATGATCCAGCTTTGTAAACGCTGTAGCTATTGCTCTGTGTGCTGTAACTTTGTGCCATATACTTATATGAACACATAAGAGAGCCTTATGATCAGTGTTAAAAACATGCCCTTACAATTGGCCCTGAACCCTTAAATTACACAAAATGGGAAAGGGGAGGATCTGTCGAAGCTAGTGTATTACACACTTTCAGACTAAAGATACGTTTCATTGCCACTTGTAAAATAACAAATATCAAATATCTCATGTTAACGACCTCGCCTGGTATACAGGTTGTCGTGAGTTCGATCCCGTCCCTGATGCCTACTGTATTTTTGAAGTTTGCATGTTCTCCCTGTGTTCACGTGGATTTTTCTCTGAGTCCTCCAGTTTTCCCCTCCAAATTTAGAAACGTGCGTTTAGAGCATTTGCCTGCTCTACATTTCCACACGATGAGCCACTTCCTTGAGCGATCATTTGTGGCCAGGTCGCTTCTGAAAAGAGCTATATAGCTCAGCGGGCCTTACCTGGTAAAATAAAATAAAAATGGTTTCGTATTTATCGTGGCCAGTGATATAGACTCCGTCACCATTGCTTCCTTACTTCTACAAGATCCAGAAACTGTCGCGCAGCGAAAAGCTGACCTTCAACGACCGCTCGTGCAATCTCCTGCAAGCTGGGCTTTACGTCTTCCCCCTTGGCCGCTGATTTATCGGTGTCACTGCAGTGCCCGTCTCGGTAAGCTGCCCTCCCCGGTTCCGCACCATTGTCCCACTTTCAAAGAGCTCAATACAGGAGAACACCTCTTCCTCTTACCAGCGACCTTATTGCCCGAGAATTATATTATCCATGGCAGCTCTTGCAACCGTGAAACGACTATTATCAGCGACCCTAGCATCCAATTAGCTGGGCATTTTCCCCCGTCGATAAGTGGAGTACATTCGCGGGTAACCCGTGGATAATGGGCACCTCTGCCCGCCCACAATGCTGCGGATAAGTGGCGATCGCCTTCAAGATTGCAATGCCCCATGAGACATTCAAATGTTTATTTGGGAACCTGTTTCGAAATAAGAAACCGTTCTGCATCTCATTGTCACCAACTACTGTGCTGTACGTAACTTTACATTTTGCACGAATTTGTGGTGTGAACACGTTTAATTTGCACACTGATTAGACATATGCTGTAGATGTACTGGAATTCTGTTGGGAGGATTTTTTTGTAATTGTAACATATATTCTATGACAATAAAAGGCACAACTGCACGACTTACTGTTTGTATTAAAATGTGGATTTTAGTATCAAACGCTCAAATATATATAAAAACGAAATATACATATTTACTTTACAGGATTTCAATTCAACTCATTATGATGCTTCTGAGGTGCGTGCTTACCAGTTGCGGGATAATAACCAGTCCTGAAGTCCTTCGGAATAACTCACTTGTGCCAAGAGGCAGCTTAGGAGACACGGAAATCGAAAATGGAAGCAACATATTTGCAAACTTATTTATGCCAAACACCAAAAAAATAGGTTTACTAAAGTTAGGTCAGATTGACTTACAAAGAGAGAGAGAGAAATCTTGGATCACGAAGAATTGACGGAGTCGAGTAAAACTATTTTCTGGGCGGAGGTGGAATTTAAACGTATGGCAACAGATTCGACAACTCACAGGGACAAAGCCGCACGTAGGAGCCATGGCCACAGAAAAAAAATTGGTACAGTTTCCGTTCCAAAAAAACCACACACTTCCCCACATGACCTTCTATGTGTGGACTGTACTTGTTTGCATAATGTGAAAACACTCCAGGTATTCACAATTTCCCCCGGAAAACAACAATGAGGTAGAAAACGACACCCCCCCCCCCCCCCCGCAAAAAAAAAATCAGTTGTACAACAATAGAAAGTCTATATGCTACGAGGGGAATTTACTAATTTTAGATGAAACATCGGGCAGCACAAATACGGGGTGGGGACATGCTCATAAAAGGTGCATGCAGTATGCGATATTTTAACCCAGCGCGTCGAATAATTTCTGCAACACATTGAGATTTGTCCGGCACTATTTTTGTATAGAAAGGCAAAAGCTTGTGGTCTCATGCCACACACGACGTACACATCCATGGTGCAGTCAGCACGGAGGAAGGAACCAATATTTAAAAAATGCAAACCTGGACAAGCCTAGTAACCATTTCATGATCTGTGAACACACCAGTAAGTATTCAACAGTATTTCACATTGTGGCATGCAAATAACAGTATAAATTAATCATTCATGATTTGACAATGTCAGTCAGTTGTTGTAGTGAAGGCCTCCCCGTGCAATGTCGATCGTTGGGCTTATGTCGCCATGCTTAGCCACATTGGCTTGGTGAAGAGGCTGGAGAGCGAGGATTGGTTGAAATACCACGATTTGCCGCTGATGCCATCTCTCGCCGGGAATGGACCGAGAGTTGGCGGATTAATTGCCAAGCGCGCTAACCGCTGTGCCGCCACTCCCCTCCCAGATTAAGTGTGTGCCAGCTTAACTTTCCAGCTCAGTATACTAACCACAATGAGGAGTGCTGACAAATTCCATTTTATTGAGCAATACAACAGCTTACTCAGGCTGTTAATAGTGTTCACTATCATGCCTTTTTAATTCTCACGAGTCACTCCCATTTTACATATTACCATGATTATTTAAACCTGATAATGACATCATTGATTCATGCACACGGGCAGGGATTTAAGTGGAGTCCAACGATAGCACGAACTTATTTTTGTATACCATTGTCACACTGTTTAAACTTCTACATCATCCTTAACCATGATCAATCCGCTGCTAGATGACGGTCTCCCCAAGCCATCGACATTTCTCACGATCCTACGACGTAATGAATCCATCTAGTGCCAACGCACGAGCTGATATTTCATCGTTCCATCTCCCTGTTGGAAGACCGGTTGGACCCATTCCATTCATTGGCTGCCACCGTCATTATTATCGGCCATTGCCCCTGTGAACGACGTGTCTTGCCCAAGCCCGCTTCGTTTGAGTAACAATTTGAATAGTCTTTAACATGCATTTATAACCAACATTGTCATGAAAATTACGAAGCAAACAAATAATGCAAGCCACCTATATTCTCTCTTTAAAAAAAAATATGTACCTTTAACATGTCCACAATAATTGTGTTGTCTGATACTCTTCATATTATTTTTTTGGCATCAGAACTAAGTAGTTAGCAGAAAGACTGGCCAAACCGCAACCACCTTCTTCACATTAATGCCAAGTCTAGGAAATTACTCATTCACATTTCCTTGAACTGTACCACTGCCCACACGGCATGTAGGCGAATGTTAGTTCCGTACATGCAGCTTACATGGTAAGTAGCTTAACAAGTGCACGCAAAAGCACCAACGATTCGAAATAAATGAGACGCACGCGGAGGCCAGGCTCCCCGTTCGTGCTCTTTAACCATTAGCGTCGTATTTTATTTTTATTTTACGTGGCGGGACAGATTATATGAAGGGTATATACTGTCTGCTTATTTGTTTCGTTATGTAAACACTGCAGTTAAATTCTATCATTGAGGAAAATATGGTGTGTTCACACCTATTGCATACAGTAGCTTTATATTTACTGGGTTACCAATTCAAATGTGATATCGGTTTTTGGGTTCGATCGCGTAAGCATAACTGTGTCGTAGCCCTCCACCACCCGACACAGCCAATTAGTAAGGGAGTTGTCAGTGATGACGTCATCCTGCTCTATCTAAGACCTGAAGCAGGTGGATGGTTTCACTATTCTGGCAAATCGCCCGATGATGCTGGATGTAATTACCAGCGAAACGTCGTACTACTCAAATTGTCAATGTGGATTAATTCTCCAACACACCGGTGGGCTCAAGTAGTAAACTAATTGGCGTTTTGTTTACGTGACATCCCTTACTAATCGGCTGTGTCGGGTGGTGGAGGGTTACGACATATTTATACTTACGCGATCGAACCCAAAACCCTTCATTGTGAATAATATTGGTCGAGAAAGCCTACTACGTATTAAACCAATTCAAGTGTATTGCAATGTGCCACTCTCGCACCGGCTACCCACGCAAAACCGTCATCCATGAGACTCGTCACACCTCACCGGGACGAATGGAACCTCTCTCTCCTCTATGGCTTCCAAATCCACCCACATCCAAACTCCAGACGCTTCTCCTCCTATTACATTCACCAGCTGCCAAGTGATGGCTCTGCCGTGCGCTGCTCGGGACAGCGACGTTGCCCTCTGGGTCTCCCAACGTTGACTCGACGTCTTTCGAGGTGGCTCAGTGTGAACGTTTCAAGCGTAGCGCTCGGGATATTCCACCGCACCTCCGATTAGCACGGTTCGCTAGGTACGATGTGAGAACATGTTCAACATACATACTCCCCTTTCACGGTGTATGATCATACATACGATGTATAGCAAGGTGTTGTAGGGTGCCGTGCGGATTCATTATCAGCCGAGGGCAGTGCTGCAAAATTCCAATTGTATTGAACGATGCTTCGACGCCGATGTTTCCCTTGCAAAGAAACATGAAACAAAAGCCGAGTACTGAAAAATGTCTAAAGAGATGCATGTTGAGAATTACGCTGGGAGATGAACACGTGGTTCAGAGAGCAAACGCACAAATTAGATGCATATTATCAATTAAGAATATAGTAGGGCTTGGCCATGGCGCATTGCTTGAAGGAGCTGTGGTCGACGGATGGACAAACACAAATTGTCCGAAGTTTACGAGGCGTATTGTTCTGTTAATTTCACGACTTCCTTGCTGGGTGGAGAGTTCCTTGGAATTGGAAACAATTTGCAAATTAAACCACAGCTTTCCCGCATACCGATTTTCCCCTCAACATTTCGTTACCAAATATCAATAACATGCAAACTGTGCTCAATTTAAAAACGACGCACACGACGTTGCACCACACCATTCAGCATCGCGTGTACAATTCACAGGTACTGTTAATTTTTTCCATAATATTGTGGGGGAGGGGTTTTTTGGCGGGGGGGGGGGTGCAGAAATGCTTTCCAAGAAAACTACAGTACTTAATAAAAAGTAAATTTAGGGCAGTTGTACATTTAGGGTGCTATACGCGCCTAGCCATTACAGCAAAGACGCTGCCACGATGTAATAGTTAGCAAACTGGACTTGCCATCCAGAGGTCGCCAGTTCAATTCGACCTCTCTCTCTAAATTGGGGGGGGGGGGGGGGAGATCTGTCCTCGTAGAAATGGGTTGAGCAGAGCTGGACATGGGAAGAAATTACTGGGGGAACTCACACGAATGCCCCACCCTTACAAGATCTGAGGAACGGGAGGAAGAGGATATTTGCTCCACGCGTGGGTCTCTGTGCGTCTAGGGGTCCATCTGGTAGTCAAACACATCTAAAGAAACATACTAATCCTTGATTCTTTCCGGAACGCAGTCGGGTTCAATTTTTCACTCCCACCGTGGCGTTCTGGCCCCCATTTCCACCACTGACCGGTTCAGTCGATCAGCAGGTCGTGTGTGGTGGGATGTGGATTGCTCCCACCTCTTACAAGACCGTCTGGCCATTGTGGAAGAGGAGGCCAAATACCCTGCAGCCTCTCGACAGCTTCTGCTATTGTAGGCTCTTCTGCCAGCAAGTGAGAGCAAAAAGCTGCAAGACTGCACCTTTAGTCTGGAAGTTTTACAATGCTGTTAGCATGGACATGCATAACAAACCCACACTCTTGCTCGTCTCAACAATTGCCCCGTTTCAATAATTATGATGTTTAGACCTACACGAGAAGTCAATCATTTTTGTTATGGAGGTCCCCTACAATCAAGACCACTGGTACCCACCCCTGCAGGGCATTAAAACATTCATTATTGGCTGCACGAGTTGCTCCAACTGACAGCTGCCGCACATGTCTCTAATCAACGCGATGTTTCACAAGCAATCGGTGTCATATTGCCGAGTGTGTTGTTAGCAAGGCGTGCTTCACGTTGAGCGTTTTGTTGCCCCAACATGGCGCTGCTGTTCTCCCACGCACATTTCTCCTGCACGGTATCCACGCCGCAGTCTGCGCTTCCTCTGCAAGGCATTTTGTGACCAATGGGCTAAGAACTGCTGGCCTACTAATGTACAATTTCCTTTACAGGCCAAAATTGGCTTTCCAAAATGATTTCATGATTTGTTTATTCACGAAATACGTTCAAAAGGCACCGACTGCCTCTACGGTTAATACATGAACTCAAGCTTTGTGCTTCCATTGTACAATGCAGAGAAAGCCTGGATAAGTGCTTGAAATGGGCCACAGCTATGCGCAAAGGGTCGTTATAGGCTGTGGCTACATGGCAGGCAGTAGAGCGCAGTGCGGCAAAATTTGGTTGTATTGTCCTGTACTGCGATGCCTTTGCACCCCACCACCTTCATCCACACGCACTGGCAAGAGTGTAGAGGACCACAACCCCCCATGACATACGCAGCATGAAAAGGCCCTCGTCCAGCAGTGGTTTAACAAAACCAATGGCTATTGCATCAAGTTATTGAAAGCAATGGTCCAGCTATACCTTGCAGCATCATAATTATTGAACGTATATTATTATTATTCATGGAACGATACTGTCGTGTTAACAATATCGTACATTCAATCTATTTTTTTTATATAATACAATGGGAAAGAAAGATGCCATTATCCATGGATTTAAAAAAACGTGTCTTTATGATATTAACACACGAATGACCGAGGCAACATCAGCAGGCGTAAGGGAAGCTCAAATAAGCAAAGGGAGTTTTGATCACAACTGTTGCTGACCAACATGTAGGGCAGCAAACTCGCGCCTGACTACCAACAGTGGTTCTGTACCTTCGGGCCACTTTCTACCTTAAACTAAAATATGCGGGCAACTGTGTAGAGTCAATAAGTAACAAGTATAACCCGTAAAAACAAAGTTTTTCACTATAAATCCTTTATATGCGTGGCATCGGGGCGGCTAGAGTCCTCTCGTCCTCTGGCTTGAGATGGCTGCCACCTATGGGTCAGATGATTGCCTGCCACCATTAAGCAATTGGTAACTAAATATAAAAAAAATACCTAAAAAGTGTAAAATTTTCGAAAAATGTTTGACGAACATTAATTGTCACGCACAACGAGTCTGTGTGCAAAATGTCAGCTCGATTGGATCACGGGAAGTGGGTTAAAAAACAATCGAAAGATTTGCACGGCCGTAAGCGCGCAAGCAAGCGAACTTAATATAAAGGATTTAAAAAGGGGTTTTAAGAAAGAAAAACATTTGTGTCTGCAACAATTTCACAGACCACTACCCACGGGTCTTGTCAACCACAGGTTGGGAACCGATGATGTATGGGTCGCAGATATGCACACAATCTCCCCCAATCAGGTTTCACATGCAACCGAGACCTGCCCAATCGTGCTCCATGGAATTGTGTGCCTTCCACAGCTAAATTTTGTTTGCATAACCCCACAAATCGATGCATTGTAATAAACAATTTGCTCATGTAAAAAAACAGACCATTGTTTTCCAATGCCTACTTAAAAAACACATTTATGGTATATTTAGTTTAACTAATATTGAATCCTAGGTTGGAGATAACCAATTACAACGAAAATCAGACGTTACATGGCTAAATTATTGATTAGGTTGGACACCAGCAATTAATGGTGTAGTAAAAGTGGAATGTATAGAACATGTTTCCAAATTGTCAGCCGTTTGCGCATGCGAATACACCTCGACTTTTAAAAGTTTAAACGTGAAAAGGCATTTCAATACAAATGTCACTCAAAGAAAAGCTTTAAACTATGAAGTAGGAACGGGAACTGAAATAAGGCTTCAAATGGCAACATACAAGCAAAGGGATGAACACCAAACGTAAACAGGATCGTTTTAAAGGGCAGGGCAGAATGCAGGCGACCACTTGCACAACAGCAGTTAAGTACAGGTCACGGACAATGCATAGACCCGAACAATCTCTACATCTGGGAAGGACGTTAGCCCTTCTGTTAGCATGTTCATTCGACGATACTGACAGGTAAGCAATTGTTGTTAAAAGCGGTGCAGACTAAAATGTCATTGTTGCGTAAACCTAAAAATCCGCATTAAATACGTGCATCAAGTCAATCTCCACCATCGCTTAAAAGCTTTAGGTGTTAAATTCTACAATCAATGGAATAGTTTCTCGTTTGGACGACAGAAGGTGGCGCCCAAAGAGTCCACAAAGCAATCAAACGTGCTTGGCAATGTTTTCCAAGAGGATGTATTGCAAAAGAGTACAAATTGTCAAAACCAAGCCGTGACCAAAGCGACAGATTCTTCAAAAAACACAGAAACGGTGCACACAGGAGAGGCTTGTCGTCAACAGTTGGGACGTTTTGCATCTTTTCACCGTCAAGCCGGGAGAGCGATGCGGTTTAAAAAGAAAGTAAAGCCTGTGAAAACACGAGATGAACACCACCATGCAAAAAGGACAACAGTATCTCAGCCGTCGGAAGTCCGTGACGAAAGAAGAAAAGTAGGGGACGACCCGTACGACTGGAGTTCACTTTCATACGATGCGAGAAGCGTGGCAGAGGAAACTAGAGTAATTCTGGGAACCGAAGAAATTGCGCGAGCAATAAAAAGACATTTGCCACAACCAAAAAAAACAGCCAAAAGGTGCAATTTCTTTTTACAATTCAGCAACCGGGTAGCAAGGAGCAGAGAGGACCCATCAAGTGAACACCACGCAACTCCTCTGGGTGAAGGTAATCTGTCGGTTGCCAGATTTTAAAAAAAACATGCAGTATACTTAATATATACCGTTCACTGCAGACACCAGAGGAAGCCAGTGAGGGACTACACCCGGAAAATAACTCCAATAAGTATGCGTGTGATGTCATAAGCGCAGAGATGACATGAGGCCCATTCATCTGGGAGTGATGGCACGGTTGGCTATGTAGGGCACAAAATAATTTCAAAAGACAAACCGCTTAGGGCCCCAAAATGGCTCAAGGGACCCCATATTTAAATAAAGTGTAAATTTCAGCAACAAGTTAAATTTCTAAAAATGGGAGCAAATTAAGATAAAGACAGTTAATGTATTCTGTTGTCTCACTAGTCTCATGTCGACATTTCACGAAGAGGAGATTGGAAACATGAGCCCCGGAAATAGTCGTCTGCTTTTGGACAGCAGCACCTCCTCTAATTAAGGGCATAAAATCAATGTTGAGGAATGCAGCAGATTTTATTGCTTAGATCTTTTTACGTGTATCCATTTCGTCAATTCAAGTTCCAGAAGATACGACACATTACAACTAGGTAATGGAATGCCGGAAAAGAGATGTCCAAACTCTATTGTGGTCAGTGTGACAAAGGAGCTACGTTACTCAAAAAACAGCACATGTTAAGGGAGAAGCTGTATCAAACCATTTATTATTTGAAAAAAAATCATGAAAAACGGTACAGACGGCAGGAGAAACATATTTAAAATATAGACAAAGGCACCCCCCGCACAAAGTTCGGTATAGCACCCAAATTTGTATAGCATTGAAGAACAGATGACGCGTTTAATTTCATTTGACACCTAACAATTGTATTTGAAGCTTCTTGGGGGACAACTGAAACCCACTGCTAACGAATTGAAAAAGGATTTCACAAAGCACCAGGTAAACCACATGTTCGGCCTTGTACAAACTTATTTAAAAAAAGTATTTGTGGAATGTAGTGCGTTTACTAATGAGGGTGTGGTAATGCTGCAACTAATCCTGCGTGCAAGATAAAGGTTTAGGCAAAAAGGTCGGCCAAATTGTTTTGGAAGTAAGAGATGCCTGCAGAGATACATGACAAAGTATTCTACACAATTGACTACAAAAAGGGATTAAGGGCTCCAGGACAGATTGACGTTTGGAAGCAGCAACATTACGAATGTATTTCACTCGTGCGCAACTCCATTTACTTTTAAAACAATATTTGTCAATTAATAGTATCCGCTCTGTGCATTACTTTGCAATGTTATGTATACCGATATAGTTAACAGATTATCCACCCCAAACCATCGCGGAACAATTATTAGTTTGAAATTACTGGGAATTGCAATTTGGACCATAAAATCAGCTCTCAGCTTGCTTTGTAACGTCCAAACATTAAGTAAAATAATCCCTGCAAATGTCTTAATAATCACCATATTCTGCAGATTAGACCCTACACATAAAGATGTATCCAAAACTTATAATTTTATTCAGAGCACAAATGTCGTCACACACCCAACTTTTCCTTCAATATACAGGGTGGGGAAAAAAAAAGTTGATTGCTATAAATCTGGAGAATAGGGCGTTCATGGTTTCCAAGATAAATAACTATATATTATTATTAATATTACTGGTCTTGTAAAAATAAAAACAGACTGTACCGCAGAAGTCCATCTGTTGGACCTATAGGATCTACCTCAGTCGAGAATGTTCCTGTTGTTAAGTTCCCTAGCTGCCTCTTTCAGTTGTCATAACTGCTTAAAATGGCAAGGTAACATGGTAGGAGTGTCGTCTACGAATGTTGCTATGCTGCACACTGCAAAAGTTACTGTGATGGGCCCCCTTGCTTGTAACACTACCATGTTGCCAAGAAACCAAATGAATATGTTTTAAACAACAATGACAAAAGGCGGCTTGTTTTTCATTCTTCACCACGACTTCGGGGAAAATTCTTATTCGCTAGTGGTCCTTCCACATGCCCATTCCAACGTAGGCATTTATCGCGTAGCAAAAGGTTGTGAGGTAACTGAAGACCTGGAAAGAGAAACAGTGGATCGGTTATTGACATGCCAACGAGTGCCAGGCAGGTCCACAAAGTAGGAAACTTGTCATTTTCAGAATTATATAAAAGCACATATGGGGGGGGGGGGTCTATTGAATGCAAGCACAGTATATTTTAAAATAAATATTCCAGGTCATTACAAGTTCACCAATGGATGAAGGCCTCTCCATGCTGTGTTAGTCATGGGAGGGTGGGGCAGGTGTTAGACTACTTACCTCGCTGTTCTTGGTTCTTTCGGTAAAGTCACGTAGAAGGTAAGTAATAAAATAATAAAAATAAAACATAATAAAATAATTCTCACGACGTTTCGGCTACAACACAAGCAGCCGTCTTCAGGTGAAGAATGAAACACTGCCAAGCTTGGAGCTTATATATAAGCTGGGTTGGAGGTGGAAGAAGAGCGCCTTAACAAAAGAATGTGCATATCTTTTGTTAAGGCGCTCTTCTTCCACTTCCAACCCAGCTTATATACAAGCTCCAAGCTTGGCAGTGTCTCATTCTTCACCTGAAGACGGCTGCTTGCGTTGTAGCCGAAACGTCGTGAGAATTATTTTATTATGTTTTATTTTTATTATTTTATTACTTCCCTTCTACGTGACTTTACCGAAAGAACCAAGAATATGAATCCCTGCAGTCACGAAAGCTTTAAATCGAAATTTACCTCGCTGGTCAGTGCAGATTTAGAGAAGAGGGTAGACTCAACTATATTAGAATTTGTCAGCAGTCAGTCGTATCTGGGAATTAAACTTATTACTAAATACAACATCACAGTAGATGAAACGTTCTTCAGAGTACGTCTGGCAGTATTTTGAGCATTTCTCCTTCATCTAGGAGAGGTGTACGAATTTCTTCCTAATTAATATGCCTCGCATGTCCAAGGTCGTGGAAATGTCCAAAGTTAACATTTGTAGAACACTTTCGATGTATTACTCTTTGGGTCTTTCGGTAAAGACCCAAAGAGTATGAATTCCTGTAGTCACGAAAGCTTTGAGTCAAGGTTTCAATGTATTGTTTAAAATAAATCATGTTTACAGCAGATATATTTCACCTTGGGAGGAAATTACCATTCTCTAGATAAGACTGAGAAGCCGCACCCAAAACTTCGTGCCGTGTCAATAAAGATATACAACTCGTGACAAACACGCACCTGCTGTAAACTAGTGGAACAAAGGGGGTTCTTGCAAATCACAGAATGCTCAAGATGAATTCCTCGTCAAAGATGAATCGATATGCCGACTTTGTTAAAATGACTCGAGTTGCGTGAAATTCTCCACGTGCGCTCTGGACAGGGAAGCCAACAGCAGCATCGATGCATGGTGGCCTCTGGGTTTTAAAAAAAAGTGGTCACGCCCCTGCCATTGAACGCGTCACCCATAGCCGTCAAAGACTTTTGCTTATAGAATCTGGGTGCAGAGTGCCCCCTAGAGGCGACCACAAACGTCCTCACCCTCGGCAATACGGGCAGTCCACAGACTTACCAACGGGTTCAGTTTCCGAGATTCGTTTCGCAAGTCGGAACACAATCATGTACTATATTTAAAATGCAGCGTCATAAAAAATAGTTACGGTTCAAAAGGGAGTAAATGCAACTCCACGCCAAACCTAAAAAAACACACCTAGCACTTTTCATAATGCAAAAGAACATAGATTTAAACGATCGAATGATAAATAATGTTCGTTTTAGCTTTTCCGGGAACCCCTAAAGATCTGCGCATGTGGGAATGATCGGGAAGGCGATGTGCAGGCGTGACTGGTGGCACTGAAGGGACACGGACGCTTTCGCGGATGGATGACAAACCCTCCCAGGTGCTTCTTGCTTGACGATCTCATAGCGAATGCCGTGTGAAATTTCGTTCACGTGGAAACTAAATTTTTAGTTATCGAAAAGTGTCCATAATAATTTGTTCAATAGGTTTAAGGGACATTTCATTAACATAATGTTCAGAAATAGAGGGATACCCGTAGTTGATAATGTGATTATTGATGAAGGTACGGATGGGGTAACAACCCAGTTAACCATGGAACGTTGGGCCAATGTCAGTCCAATGGTTCCAACCCACGTGCCAAAGTTCGCTCATCTTTGCCTTGTCACTGGAATAATGGTGGACGGAGGCGATGCTATGCAGGTGGAGGAATGAGGTCCTGTACATTCCCCTTTGACGTGCTTTGGTCACGGGCAGGGTTATAATTACGTCTCAACCCTGGTTACCTTGTGTGCTGCCCACATAGTTTGCCCTATTCCCCATTGCCGCATATGGACCAATTCAATTCAGCTTTTGCCTGCATTTAATGTCTTGATTTGAAGCTTTTGTGACTGCAGGAATCCACTCACGTTTTCGATCGGTTCGATTGAAACGGTGTAATCTATTATTTTTCTACCTACGAGACTTTACCGAAAGAACCAAAGAGTATGCCTTTAATGTGTTTACAGCAACACCTGGCCAGGCGAATTGACACGACAGTACACAATGCGTTTTGAATGTATCAATTGTCGATTAATTGAATGTCGAAAAATAAAAAGGTAATCAATTAAAAACTCTGGCCGTTTTAAAATAGCAGACAGGGCAGTGGGATTGCAAAATGCTTGAAACGCAGAGTGTGCCACGGTGATAATGAGGGACGTCATCTTCAATCCCAGTCCACCTCTGTTGGATTCAGCACCATTGGGATACTCTGGGCCAGAGGTTTAGTTATGCAAATAAAAACCACGTTGTATGGCCATTTTTAGTTCAGTAAATCTAGACGTTAACCAGGATTTTATTTCAAATATTTGTCCAAGGCCACAGGTAGACTGGAGTAGGCACATGACTTGGTATCCACAGCCAGAGGGGCATACCAGATGTGGCGTGCCAAGTGAAGAGCATTATTCATGTCGCCAACCTGGGACAGCCTCGCTTGAAATGAAACCCTGGCAATAACCGATTAAGTCAGTTTACTTAAAATCTAAACTTAGAAACACCTTTTATTTAACAAGGCCTATCGAGCTACGTAGCTCTGTTTTAGAAGAGACCTGGCCATAAATGGTAGCTCAAAGTGGCAGCTTGTGGAAATGTATCACAACCAAATACTCTCAAACGCATGCTTCTCAATGTGGAGGGGAAAAACGGAGGACCCTGAGAAAAATCCACAAGACCTCACCAGGAAGAACATGCAAACTTTAAATATAAAGGCGTCAGGGTCGGGACCAAACCCGCAACAAAATCACCTGTATACAAGGCTAAATCAGTTAACATTATTACCGTGGTGCCCGTCTATACGAATGTTGCAGCTCTAGAGTATAATGCAGTTGTAAAGACACATTATACCGAGTGTTGTGATGAGCAGGTGCCGAGCAGTGAGCAATGTGAACGTCAAAAGCAGTTACTCTACTGTACGGTGTTTGTTTTTAGGTGGAGTGGTGTCGCAGTGGTTAGCCCACTGCATTACGAACCCAGCAACCCAAGTTCGATTCCAGGCCATAGCCGAGTGGAGAGGGATATTGGAACCGATCTTGGACCAGCCCTCTGCACTAAACCCCCATTGACCAGCGTGTTGGAAATGTATTCAAATGTCCTGGCCACGGTTGAGTGGCGAATTATTTCAACTGGCCGCAGGGTGGCGCAGTCGGAACACTTGTGCCTCACAGCAAGAACGTTCTGGGTTCCAATTACCAACTCTGGTGCGTGTGTGTAGAAACTTGCATTTATCTCCATGTTCTGCATGGGTTTCCTCCGGCGTTTCCAGTTTCCGCTCAAAATAGAATGCAACTGGTATCGGTCAAACATCCCAATGTTGAAAAATTACGCACAAACTATTTAATTGGGGATTACAAAGAAACATTGGCAGGACATTACTTCTTTAAAAAGGTGGTACCGAGACTCCCGGAACCTTTTCTGGATAAGACAAGCACAATCAAATTATAAAACCAATTTACTACTTTCACCATCCTCACACTAAACACGCTGTGGAGTATGGGTGAAACGTCACCCATAACTGATATGGTAGAGAGGTCTTCACCCAGCAGCGGATCCAAAAAGTCTACAAACTCGCGTTATTGTTAATCTACTGTTACTATGCATGCTCATTACCGTCGCCGCCACGTTTATGCGGTACGTGTCGTTGTCGGTGGGACTCTTGGTGGTCACGACGGAGCTCGTGTTCGTCATCGGCATGGCCATCGTAGAGGACTCATTGGCACGCACGCTCCGCTCCCGCACCAATCTTATCAGCAGCCGGATCAGCTGGGCATTGGGATACCCCAAGTAGCTTGGCTCGGGAACTTCACGGCGCTTGCGACCAGCAGATTTAGACGTAGGTGACGTAGTTGTCATAGAGGCCATAACTGTAGTTGTCGAGACACTGCTCGACACGCTCGTTGCGAGGGTCGACGAAAGAGTGCGGCTTGCTGTGGGGCTGCCGGGGGAAGACGAGGTGACAGGCGTCAAACTCGACGTGGGCACAAAGGAGCCCGTGACCGAGGAGTTCGGAAAAGGGGTCGCAGTCTGGGTCACCGTGGACATGTTCTGGTTCACCGTGGACATGTTCTGGGTCACCGTGGACACTGTGCTGGGTGCCATGGTGGTGGTGGCAGCAGCGGACGGCGACTGCCCAGAGTACATCAGCCAGCACTGCTGCTGGGTGCATGCGGTGACATTGGCCTGTAGCACAGCGGCGCTCAGGTACAGGATGAACGCTGCCAAGTTGAACCAGGCATGCTGATGATCAAAAACCACACACAACAGCACGTTTTATGGTTACACAGCCAGAGATTGTTACAAATATTACGTCAATATACACAAAGACAAAGACTTCCAGTCTAGGTTTTGCAGGCGGTTCGGGCAGGTGCTATTAGCAAGCACCTAAGAAGGCTGGCAGTGCACGCAGGGGGTGGTATGGCCAGAATGACAACCTGGTGTGAAGTTTCCACACCAGGTGTGTCTTCGAAGGTCGATTCGAAGTCATTAAAGGCCTAGGAGCAGTTCAGATATTGGCCATAGAGAATAAAACACAGGTCGCCGTGCGCCGACCACTACTCCCCATTTATGTCAATGCATGAACAACCGCAGGTATCAAAAACAATATCCGTTATCATAGTTTGGACAGCCATAGAGTAGTGGAGAGTCAACTATTGCACTAAAGCAAACACGTTAAATAAAAATATGCCAAAGTGCCATGTGTTAAATCGTCCTAAACCCAAAGTTTATTTTACTTCTCAAATAAAGCAAAAACTATAAATACCAAGTGATCCAATTAAGCAACATGTAGACAAGCCACAAACAGGTGGAAACTCTAATGCAAGTGGCCCAACTGTTGGGCCATTTTCACCCCATTTAAGTGGGTTTAGATTATGTTCCTTAGCTCAAACATTGTGTAAATGTGGCCTCTTAGGCCTCTCTGCTACGATACAAAGCCGCACCAGAGTTGTGGGAAAGTCAGCCCAGTGCAGCTCAGGGAGGCACCAGGCTGTTTTACAACTACAGAAGCACAGCAGTGCCCACGCAGAGCTAGACGACCTGGAGCAAAAAATGACGAACAAGATTAACCCCCCCCCCCAACCTTGAGTGAGATTCAGAGGTCTGATAAGGCCAGAAAATCAGGAGCTGTATGCCTTCGTGACAGTGTGGGTGTTGTGTGCCTTCAGGCATACGAAACTTACCAGAGAGACCCATCCTGCTGTCTGGCTGGGCATGGAGATTATGTAGAGCACAAACTGGACAATGGTGAAGACAAAGAATGTAACGGAGACGAACATGACCCATCCCTGGCTCAGATCGGTGCCCTTTAGGTTTGTGGAGGCCACCAGAATCCACACGAGACCACCAAAGACCTGCGAACAAAATCGACAGTTACAGAACAAAACTACATTTCAAACTAAGTGGTCATCAGAATTACTTTTTAGGAGTATGGCTGTTTTGTAAAACTACTATGAAAGTAGATGTAATAGAATGGCAAAATATCAGGCTAATAACTTTATATGGAAACAGGATTGATAGCTAATTCCACTTAGAATTACAGGAATCCCAGGCCACACGTGATAGTCCAACAATGACTTGCATCCCTTTGTCAATCGATCACTTCATCCAACAGTTAATTTATTATGGCTTATGATGGAAAGGACATTAACAGAACAGATGACGCGGATGTCCAGTCAAGCTAGTAATAATTGCGAAATAAAATCACCGTGAGTTACTTAAAAAACAAATCGCATTTTTCTCTAGGGTCACAACGCAAGGCAAATTTCATCACGAGATAAAATCCCCAGTCACACGCTCTCTCTCTGCCCATGGCCACTCCTAAATGCTGCAAAAGTGGACATTGGATTTTCACAAAATGTACCCATGCATCACTTCCTAGGACTATCGTGCGTGTGACCCTGATTTCAGATGTCAGAACAGGAGCAGGTTTAAGCCGGGCTAGTACTTGAATTGGAAGCCAGTCTGGAAAAAACACAGCAATAGAGAGAGTATTTTAGCCTTGAGCTGCACACTGGCCACACAACGGTACAGCAATGGAATGCAAATTTAAAAAGAGAGATGCTTTTGAGGAGACTCCCCCCAATACGCGTGGGGTTTCTCCAGTCACCTCGGTGTCTGTGCCATTTACCTCCAAGGAATTGACCAAATATCCCAATGTAGGACTCTGAAAGAGTTTAAACACGTAGGCTTTCGCGACCAATATCATCCAGCGTTTTTTGGGTTAGATTGCGTAAATATGTGTCATTAAAACCCGCCACAACCAGACAAGGCCAACTTAGTAAGGGTTGTCACGTAAACAGAACATGCCAATTCGTCACTAGTACAGCACACAACATTTACAAACTGAAAGAGTGCATTATTATTATTAGGATTTCAGAAGGGGAGAAATGTCACGGGTGGCATTTTAGAAGACACGCATCTCTTTATGATAGAGCAATAACTTTTGAAACACCACAAGCCAAGGGCCATCTTTCATTTGTACAAATAGATGATTGGCACAATATACACGGCTATCCTTAAGTTGCAAGGAATTAAGTTCTCAAATCCAAACAATGCATCAGGTCTCAAATCATGGAGAAGGAACTGAGGGGCATTGCACCACCATGACTGTAGCTTTTGCGACTGATCTTATTACAGTGCAATAGAGGGATGCACAGTCTCAATGTTTTAGTTAACATCCTACGGTATTTTCACCACAAGTATTGTGGTTAATGCAGACACGATTCCTTGCAAAAAGGTTTCAGTTTGGTATTTTAACATCTTGACACCTGTTTTGGTGCCAGGAAAAAAGGGGAAAACCTATTCTTATATCATACGGACATGACTATAGTTACACTGCCACTTGTGAAAAGAAACGAGTCATGATCAAAATCTCCTGGAACGCAACAGATCTTGTTTGATCAACGAGGCTGGATAGGGCCGTGCATGGCACACCACCATACTCAAGGGCGACTCCTCAGGAACCATTAATTTAAAAAAAGGCATGCGCCGTGTAGGATTTTTTTTTTTAGTGAAAGTAAAAAGGCCTCCCATTAAATTGAGTTGTTGATCTGCTCTAGGGGGCATTTGGCCTATTCTGTGCTGGCCAAAAATCTTGGAGGCGGTAGTTACATCTATTCTGCCGATGAGTCAACTGTGATGTACCCATTTATTACTACTTGGAGACAGGGCAGTTTAAGAAACGTGGACCAATTTCAAACCATTGTGCTGGGAGATCAAATTGGTGACTTCTAGATTACAAGTCCAGTGTAATAACCATTAACACCATGGCAGAATTCCTGGAAAATGTTTAGTAAATTCCTGATATTTTTCAATCAACCAATGAATGAAGGTCATAGGGGTGTTTTTGTTATCATGCTTCACCACCCTAGTAAATACAGGTTGGCAAAGATAGGGGAACGCAGGAACGATTCCAACTATCACCTTCACTACTTGTGTTATCAAAGGCCAGGAATTGAAGTCAGATTGTTAGGGTTCATAATGCTGTGCGAAAACAACTTGGTCACCATTCCACCCAAATATAAATGCAAGTCCACGGTTGAACACAGGGCACGAAACCACACCGAATGCAACGTGGACACATCGTTTCACATGGCCAAAGGGCAAAGACAAGTGACAGATAATAACCACACTAAAAAAATTCCTTGCAGAGTAAATACTGTATTGTGCAAGAGACCAAGAACTCTTGGATAGAGAACGTTGAAGGAAACATTTGGATTGATTGGGGTAAAAGAGGAAGTCTATTGGTTAGCACACTCCACTATGAACCAAGACACCCGAGGTTTGAGTGTTAACAGTTAACCATTGACAAGTGTCACCTCAACGGGTATTGGGGCCTCATCCCCCTTCTACACGCAGAGGCCAGGGTGATGGAGTATGGTAAAATAACCAATAGTCAAATAACCCTTGTGACCAACACGGCATGGAGGCATTCATCCAGCAGTGGATTGACATGTATGGATTGTATTAAACATCTCAGCGCTATCTGCTTGCATAATCCTTGGCTGTAAACTTGTATGGCTAGGTGTGGCTTGCACCACAAGCACAAGGTTTCAGTCATGTGATATTTACAGGTTTATTTTGGCACCACATGTACAGTTTCGGTGCCCACACGAGGGATAATGAGTTTTGTTTTATTGTTATGGTTGTTTACACCAGAAGTGCCTCACCGAGCCCGACTTTCAGGAAGGTTCTGCCAAGTTTTCGCACAAGGGGGCAAAATATTGCATAGTACAATCGAGCATTGCAAATTATGGGCAACGTCTAAAATTATGACCAGGATGCCGGAACAAGAGATGGTCGTCCGTCGCGAATGACAAAGCCGAATTTTGTTTACGTCCCCTGTGAAAGCAAGTTGCAAGAAGCTCACGAATGGTTAGCACACTCGCAGTACGAACAAGGGCAGCCACTGGATCGAACTTCCAATGTCTTCAAATAAGGAGGTGGTTCTCATTTAAACAACTGGGAGAAATTTCGATTTAAAAGCTTTGACTGCAGGGATTCATCTTCTTGGTTCTTTCGGTAAAGTCACGTAGAAGGGAAGTAATAAAATAATAAAAATAAAACACCTCGCCCACCTCCTACGCATTTCACTAGTACTAATCGCATACCTGCATTTCCCATAAATATGCTAAATTCCTCTTGATATGCAAATTATTTTGTCAAGACGCTCTTCGCCCCTCCTTCCCAGCTTAAATAGTCGCTCCAAGCCTGGAGCGTGCCATTCAGACTCTGTCTACGTGACAGACCTGTTCTCCACCTGAAGACGGCTGCTTGCGTTGTGGCCGAAACGTCGTGAGAATTATTTTATTATGTTTTATTTTTATTATTTTATTACTTCCCTTCTACGTGACTTTACCGAAAGAACCAATAAGATGCTGGGAGAAAGTAATTAAATTATCATCCTATCGTCAGTACAAACAGAGCACACAACTCCATCACCACATCGAACACCAAGACCTCCAATCGCACATTTAAAAAATCGATTGCAATTAACTGCCATTATGGGCCATGGCTGTATTCTATCTTTCTGCTCTCTACCACAAATGTCGATCAATAGGTAGGGCATGGTGGGGGGGGGGGGGGTGTGCCATGCTTATCCACTGCGTTTTGAAAATCACGTTCAATTCCCGGCTATGACCAACATCCGTGGTGAGTGAGATCTGAACGAGCAATTCTTCTTGCCAGGTGACCAGAGTCAGGTTTCCAAACAAAATCACGGATGTGGGTTTTTTTGTCAGCCAACACAGAACTCATTCACATCAACACGCAAGCAAACTTGGCCACTTTTTCATGGGACACACATTAACCAACCACCACGGATTTTCCATTTACCGATAAAGGTCTTTCAAGTACCGATGCATTTGCAGCACAAGTGTTAACTTGTGCAAACTGGACCTGCCCCTACCAAAGCACCACGCGGTTTTGAAACCACATTTTCTGCATTCTGCACTCAAAAAAGGGCATTCGACGTCGCATGCCAAAAAGCAGCTCCAACTTGCACGGGAAGAGATCTGTGAACGGCTCCAGCAACCAGACGCTCTTGCAACGGATGCATTTCTCAACTGGTGCGCACGCACAGCCACACTACAGCACTGCGTTGATCACAGGCACACTGTCTATTAGTTTATCACATTTAAGTGTCCACAACCACGTAGGTTTTTTTGCAGTGGTTGCCGTACAGTTCTGCGATGAGTTTTCCTGCTGTGCGTTGTTCGGCACGATATCCGATGTGTCACTTTCAAAAAGATTTCCCAGCGAGTGGAAAAAACCGAGTCCCTTATGCAAAACATCACTGTGCAACTGAAAACATCTGAGGTAGCGGTACACTAGGACAATTCATAGATGGTATTTATTTCCACAGAAAGGGCCCAATGAGCTGCCAAGCTATTTAATGAGCATCCTGCTATGGTACAGACGTTATCCAATACTGCACAGATCTTATTCACACAAGCACGTTTACATATGTGCACAGTATATACATGCATCCTCTAATACTAATCACAAGTGTGCAGTGTTGGCATTAAATGGGTGCTCACTTTGCTCGCAATTGTCACCAGCACCACATTTGCTATTAGCAACTATGGAAACTCGGTACGGCAAATGGCATGGGGTGATAAGAGTTTTATATACTGTATCCAATTAAACCAGAGTTTGCTCAAATGTGAGTTTATGACCAATGATTGGTCCACCAAGTATAACAATTTGGGAAGTTACGGGACCTCCGCCTGCGATACAACGCATCCAGATTTCGGCAATGACATTTTCCACAAACACGAGACACCATACATTCTTTACCGAAAGAACCAAAGAGTACGAGACAATTATTTTTCTAAAAAGTTGTGCCGGTATACCATTGCCTTGATGATTAAACGAGGGGTGTGTGCGCAAGAGGCTACCCATTGAAATGATCAAGTTGGAAGCAGAATGATCACAAGTAGGTTAAAATAAAATAACATGACCCGACTGAACACAGGACATGAAGGTGCATCCGACCAATGTTTGGCATTAAACCAACTGTGGAAGCATAGCAACACAACCATATCATCCCAATGTCAATGTATCGGTTGAATAACTTCTGTCATTTAACTACTGTACTAGTTTCCAATACAAAAGGCAATCGGTTCTACTCATTGGACAGGGCTTTCGGATAAAAATCACAAGGCACTTTCAGACACTTTAAATAATGTTGGTCATCATAACCAGGAACTGGATTTTTATTTGGGCATGCTGCAATTAGTCAACCAATTAGGACAGTCATTGAGATGGAAATAATTTGTCCACCAATTTTAACAATGAGGAATGCTCATAAAATACCACAATCGACCATTGACCTATCTCTAAATAAATAATAGTAACCAAAACACAGCAACAGTAAATTGCCTTTAAAAGAATTACACCCGCAAATATTAAGAGTGCTTTTGAAATTTGGAATGAGAGCTTGTTCAATTTAAATGGAACTGGGCCTGCCCATTCCGTTAATTATACAAATGACTGCCCATCAAATGACCCTGCATGCGGCCCACCTCGGCAAACCTCTAAGATTAAGCTGGATTGAGCCTGTATAGCGCTCCGATGTGCGACCACCAGACAAACAGGTTGTTGTTGTTATGGGCTGTGAGGATACTTGGCGGATAGCAGAATGGGAGCACAGCCAAATACATTATTGTACCGTACTTCTATGCTCCTGAAACTATGCTGCCTTGACCAACAATTAACTACATTAGGTGTGGTGAGGAAATTGACACGTGTACACCAATGATTGTACCAAAGTGCGGAAAGGTCTGCGATTGTACCGCTTGCATCATCCCACCCATGATCAAGGGCAGGACTGGGGTTGGGAAATACCAGCTGCGTTGCCCGCATTGCTACGGTGTGGGAGTAATATAGAATCAATGGGTATTGGAGGTGGTGCTTGGGGGTGGGACACTGGACTTCCTACGAGATCCACCCATTCAGACTTCCTCAGGCTCATGCGTGTGGTTGTAAATCACCGGAAACACACCACATCAACAATTTAAAAAGGCACACAGTAACAACCAGTGCTGCCCATTATTTGCAATGTATTCACTTGAATATGCGGAGCCCTTTTTAAAATCCTTTATATTAAGTTCGCTTGCTTGCTTAGGACCGTGCAAATCTTTCGGTCGTTTTTTAACCCACTTCCCGTGATCCAATCGAGCTGACATTTTCCACACAGACTCGTTGTGCGTGACAATTAACGTTCGTGAAAATTGTTTTCCAAAATTTTACACTTTTTAGGACAAAAAAATTATATTTAATCACCAATTGCTTAATGGTGCAATGCAATCATCTGACCCATAGGTGGCAGCCATCTCAAGCCAGAGGACGAGAGGACTCTAGCCGCCACGCATATAAAGGATTTATAGTGAAAAACTTTGTTTTTACGGGTTAAACTTATTAATCACTCCACTGCCGTACTGGATGTTTGCTTCCCAAAGTTGTCTGGGATTTTGACCATGCTTCACACCATGCCGGGCAGTGCAGGTTAAGTGTGAAGGGGAGCAGCATAGATGTGGGAGCAGGGAAATTTACCGATTGGATTTCAGGTGCGGTATGGGTGCACCGAAAACCATTTGAACCGTTTCATGGTTCAATATGCATTTTAAAGGCTTGGTTCCAGTTAACCGTTGACAAAAACATGTTTGGGACAAGTTATGATTTGCTTAAAATTAGTCCAAAGACCTTCCCCGTGTCACTTTACATTGCAGGCTGCGATGTAGGCTAGTCATTTTACTACCCTTTGACATCTAGCAAATATGCACTGTTACAGCACAATGGAGACAGACGTGTTAGAATCGCTTCAAAAACACGGACCATCCAGTTGCGGCAGTGACTGGATCTTTTTTTTCTTTCTGCCATCAGATAACTCAAACCTCAAGGAACCAGTCCAAGGTGACATGTTCACGCGGGAGGCAAATCGCTTGGTTCACGGGTAATAGGAAGCAAGCAGTAGATGTAAAGTGTGCAGCAAAACGTAATTGTTAAATGTTTATAACTTTAGGCAGCCCCAACCTTAGGCGTGAAATCAATCTACCTCTGGCCTGTAATTATGGGGGCTTTGATGTTATGGTCCCTTCCACCTCGTACTGTATTAATAGAATGGAATTTACACTTTCTAGCCCCCTCTAAAAGTTTAGTTAGAATATACACCACTTACAACCAGGCAAGATCGACTCGATACGTAGATTATAATAAAATTACGGTTTAAGGACCCAGGACGCCTAGGCATCTATGCTCAAAATGAACGTTTGGAAATTAACGTGATGGAAATTCCACATTCCTATGTTAGGGGACAAAGTCTACATGTGAAACGACCACCGGCGATTTCCCACAAAGTGGTAATTATTTTAAAAACGGCGCTGGAGATGCACCAAGTCGACACTATGGTCAGGTTTGGAATGCGTTCAGTACCCGGCAGAATTTAGGAAGTAATATTTACATAAAGTATTAGGAAGTGTCGTCGTATGCCTCATCCTGCATTTAAATAAAATGCATAGCCTGTAAATATTAACAGTTAAGACTAGGGTTGTTAAAATTAGTTTAACATTACCTGTAACTAGCTGGCCACATTTAAAAATGTTAATGCTATACATTTATATAACATTCTAAACCGAAGGTGATAGTGGTGCAATGGAGGGCCTGCAATCCAGAGGAACTCGGTTCAATCCCAGGTGAACCAATGGTGAACGTTCATCTAACCCAGCAGTACAAGTGGACACATCACTGTTAGTGCAGTGGGGTAAAGCGTTGGTATGTTCACCTCTTCCAATGCGTCTGGTCGGCGTGGAAGAGTAGACAAAATACCCTAAAAAAGTAGATCCCTCCAATCTTAATTTGAAGCTTTCGTGACTGCAGGAATTCACTCGTTGGTTCTTTCGGTAAAGTCACGTAGGTATAAAAAAAATAATAGATCACGAAGTTTCGATTGCAACAACAAGCGACCGTCACGTGACCTTACCGAAAGAACCAAAGAGTATATCGATCCCTCAGAGGTTTTGGGTTAGAACTTTACCTTTTAAGCGAGAACGGAGGGAAATTGCACCACGCGGCCGCGGCGAGGTTTGTGTGGTCAGGCGTGCCGATCTGTATACCACTCAGTACCACAATTTTCACTGGAGATATTTTACCGGGTCATGAAAACGGTTACCGGTTTAGCAGTTGTCGTTGAACAACCCCGGTTAAGAGTAGGATTATGGAAGGACATTGTCATGCTTTGCAAATGAATACTCCCTACAGGGGAGGTAGCATCTTGTCATTAAATCTCATCTACACAGAATACCAACCCACTTGCTGTACTGCATTCTTCTGGCCACCTCGTTAGAACCTACAAGAGCCATTCGTCACCAACTAAAAGGCCGGCACGGCGCACTGTAGGGGTAGTGTAGCCAGCACCATGCCCGATCGTCTTTAATCCCTCCCAAGTGCCCATATCGCACTCGTATTCATTTTAAGGGCATAGTCAAACCTTGCCACCTGGGGAGGTGGTGCCCGAGACCGGTTCGCATACAGCGATCGCGACTGACAATTAGCCGTGGCGCAGAATCTAACTCTGGTGGTGGTGTTCGTCGCGCATCGGCAGCCTCCCTGCACCAATCCCAGCACACATCACTTGCACTACTACAGCCTCTATACGCGCATAACTTCGACTAAAGCAACATTTCACTGCGACATCGCTGAGATTACGCAGTTTTGCGGTTGGCGCGATTCGGGGAGCGCAACGTAGAAGCGAAATTCTCGCTTCTAGAGATTCGTGCGCGCGTTCTCGCCTCCCTCCCTCCCCCCAATGAGAGACACGCGCCGAGCAGAGAGAGCGAGAGAGCGAGAACGATTGAGACGGCACAAAAAACGGACAGAGGGAGATGCCAGCCAGACAGCCGTGAGAAACTCACCATTTCCGCGACGATAAGCAGACCCGACAGCGTCCTGAACAGTTCAGCTCCCAAAGGCAGGAGGGCTCCCGTGCCCGCAGTCAAACTCCCACCTCCAGCCATCGCCTTTTCCTTCTCGACCGCCGGACAAGCAACAATGAACTTGCAAACTACAATAAACCCCACGGCAGCCTCCAAACCACGCCTGCCAAATGAGTCTGCGGTGCGCGTGTGTGATCGTGGTGCTCGGCAACAGCCCCACAGCAAGTTACAAAATAAGTACAGTATCCACAGAACGTACTATCAAGGTCACTTTAGAGAGACAGCCCTACAAATAACTATGGGTTGCTTGTTTTTGTTTAACCAGACAAGCGGAGATGGTGAAGCCTCGATTATTGCTTTCGACGCAGCCAAGGCAATTCTTATTTTTTAAGTTTGCCGTTCGCGACGTCGCGTTCTATTATGAACAAGCCTGCGACCGGCCGGTCGTACCGGTGATATATCCGTCGATCCGGTTATTCCTCCCAGCCCAGCCCCAAAGATTCTCACTTTTAAATTCTACTCCAGCCCGCACCTCCGCCCCCACCCTCACCAATCGCCCACCCCCACGTCCCCTCCACCCAGCCCCCACGTCCCCTCCACCCACCCCCACGTCCCCTCCACCCACCCCCCACGTCCCCTCCACCCACCCCCCACGTCCCCTCCACCCACCCCCCACGTCCCCTCCACCCACCCCCCACGTCCCCTCCACCCACCCCCCACGTCCCCTCCACCCACCCCCCACGTCCCCTCCACCCACCCCCCACGTCCCCTCCACCCACCTCCACCCACCTCCACCTACCTCCACCCACCTTTTGCGTCCAGCCACTAAGTGGGAGGTTCCGTGTGCTGTTGTTCAATCAGCCCGGGGCGCGTGTGTGTGTTTATCACCCCGGTGTGTGAGTGTGTGTTCATCACCCCGGTGTGTGTTCAATCAGCCCGGTGTGTGTGTGTGTTCAATCAACCCGGTGTGTGTGTGTGTTCAATCAGCCCGGTGTGTGTGTGTGTGTTCAATCAGCCCGGTGTGTGTGTGTTCAATCAGCCCGGTGTGTGTGTGTGTTCAATCAGCCCGGTGTGTGTGTGTGTTCAATCAGCCCGGTGTGTGTGTGTGTGTTCCACTCGAGCTGGGAGCGTGACGTCGTCATCATTAGCGAGGAGGAATGAGGAGGAGGAGGAATGAGGAGGAGGATGAATGAGGAGGCGGTGTGCGCGTGTTGGGATCGGCGTGCGCGTCGCCTTGCGGGGTAGAGAGGCGGCAGGCTGGGAGGAGATTGACTCGGTTTCCCAGCACGCCGCACAATCGTGATAATTGTCAAAAGAAAGGAACGTGCAGCCAGCCTCCCCCCAATTGAACCCACGCTGTCTCGTGACTAACTAGAGCTGAAGGGCCAGAGGAATAGTAACTATTCAGTGCGGCTCGTGGTGCCAATTGTTCTTTGTATGTGTGTGTGTGACTGATAGCAGTGTCTGTCAACTGCTGTTAAGGGTGGATTGCTCGATGAGCGGTCCTTGTTAAATGAAGAAGACAACTTTGGTGGCGATGCAGTTGGCAGTGGTGCACAATTAATCAACAAAAACCACTCAACAGCCTTCGTCAATAACCCCGTGAACCAATGCGGGAAAATGTACAGTATACAGGCGACGGCCACGTCGTCTGTTACCGTACATATACTATTTGTTTCCGTCTGAGACAGCGGTCATAAACAAGGTTATTGATTCACTTTTATTGGCGATACAAAGATATCGCTACCGACCAGTTAAATATGCGCGCGATACACAAGCGGCGTAGGCCGATGCGGGCAGCAGATGGCACTGCAGCGACATGCATCGTTGTGCTGTACTATGCCACTGCGTCTATGTCCCCCCCCCCCACCCGTCTTCACGACGCCTGCGCTGATGAGCGCGGTGGGAATGTGGTCAGACGCTTCGCCAGGCATGGGATTGGCACGCTGGCTCTGATTCGTTTTTTAATCCTTTATATTAAGTTCGCTTGCTTGCTTGCTTGCGTGCTTGCTTGCTTACGACCGTGCAAATCTTTCGGTCGTTTTTTAACCCACTTCCCGTGATCCAATCGAGCTGACATTTTGCACACAGACTCGTTGTGCGTGACAATTAATGTTTGTGAAAAATTTTTTCCAAAATTTTACACTTTTTAGGACAAAAATATTATATTTAATTACCAATTGCTTAATGGTGCAATGCAATCATCTGACCCATAGGTGGCAGCCATCTCAAGCCAGAGGACGAGAGGACTCTAGCCGCCACGCATATAAAGGATTTATAGTGAAAAACTTTGTTTTTACGGGTTATACTTATTTGCTCTTTTCATCACGTCTCTGGTCTCACTTGAAAGCACGCATCGACCCAATGGTTAGTGTCGGTGTGCCCTCGACTCATTTATAGAGACGCACTTTTGATTGATTTGGTTTTCTGTGAATAAATTTGCATCACGCAGCGACGCCGCTCCGGCTGTGTGCAATGTAAACGTTGTGGATTTACTCTCCAACACACCCCGTGGGCTGGAGTCGTAACTCACGTTTTGTTGACGTGACAAATACTTTCTGGCTGTGCCGGGTGGTGGAGGGTCACGACACATTTATACTCACGGGATCTAACCCCCAAAAAACTTTATTACGAATAAATGTTATCTCATCGTCAGCCACGATCTATTCACCGCTGGATGCCAGCTTCTCTCCCCCTCCTCCCCAAGCCATCACCATCTCGACAATGCGATGTAGCGAGCCACCTTCAGCAGCCTGCATGCACGCGCGCTCATCTTATCGCTCCATCTCCACGGTCAACGTCCTCTCGGGCGGGTGGCCTCCCCTGTGTTGCCACTCTCTCGTTATTGTCGATATTCTACTTCGATGTCATTGACGCCAGAGTAGGGGTGGGGGTGGACGTGTCCGTGAGGGCATTCACCGTGGATGTTTGATCGATCCCGTCAACTCGTGCGCAGCAGGAGCTCAGATGGGCGTCCGGTGCGAAAGAAGTTCAACAAACAGACATCCAGCTGTGGATAGATCATGGCTGATGATAGAGACATCACTGGGTCTTCCCTTTCACATGCGCTTTTTCTGCGTCGCATTAACTCGTGTCGACAGAGTTAAGTCGATTCACCGAACTTTGCGCGACACCACCTGATGTCGACATCACCGTTTCGCTTGAGAAATTAAGGCGACGACCTTGCATCGTTCGGTGTCACATTCAACGTCAATTCTTCGCACGTGAAACAACCCATTAACAAACAAATAAGATGCTCTACCGCAATTGCCCGACACCCAGTGGCGTAGTGACCGCATGGGGCGTTGAAAAGGAACGAAAATGTGAACCCCACCCCGCGCCATCCTCCATCACCCCCCCGCCACGCCCATCACCCCCCCGCCACCCCCCGCCACCCCCCATCACCCCCCCCCGCCACCCCCCATCACCCCCCCCACCGCCACCCCCCATCACCCTCCCGCCACCCCGATCACCCCCCCCACCGCCACCCCCCATCACCCCTCCCGCCACCCCCCATCACCCCCCCATCACCCCCCCCCCATCACTCCTCCATCCGCCACCCCCCATCACCCCCCCCGCCACCCCCCATCACCCCCCCCGCCACCCCCATCACCCCCCCCGCCACCCCCCATCACCCCCCCCGCCACCCCCATCACCCCCCCCGCCACCCCCATCACCCCCCCCCGCCACCCCCATTACCCCCCCCCCGCCACCCCCATCACCCCCCCCCCCGCCACCCCCCATCACCCCCCACCCGCTATCCCCCCCCGCCACCCCCATCACCCCCCCCGCCACCCCCCATCACCCCCCCCCCCCGCCACCCCCCATCACCCCCCCCCCCGCCACCCCCCATCACCCCCCCCCCGCCACCCCCCATCACCCCGCCACCCCCCATCACCCCCCCCCCCCGCCACCCCCCATCACCCCCCCCCGCCACCCCCCATCACCCCCCCCCCCCCGCCACCCCCCATCACCCCCCCCCCCCGCCGTCTATCGCCTGGGGTGCAGTGAGACACGGTCTGCATTACTCGATAAGCCTCGGGACCCAATCGTTCTGTTCCGAGCTTGTGCGAATCACGGCACGCACGGCGCGCACAGGTGGCATGGCACTCATTATGTACTCTGCCGTTCTATTCATGGCGCAGGTGCAAGGAATTAATCCACTTTATCTCACAGCCGGAATCAAATGCACCGCGCGGGCGAACTTGTCTTACGTAATTGCAGTCCCGTTAAAGATCTTACATTCTTCTCCCTTTTACTCAGAATGAGCAATTACCTTTGCGACACAGAGCCATTGTCCAGTATTGACAATTCCACATTCCATATGTTAAAGGAGTCAGTCTGTCCTTTGTAAATAAATGTAGCGTTTCAAGGCCTCGCAAATCCTGCAAAACGGTGATGTTTGTCATAATGGATAAACTTTAACCGTCATTTAATTTACACTCATAATGTTCATATCTCTAGGACCAGTTTCACCGGTATCAAAACGATGAACAAATAATAGGCTTTACCCTCCCCGGCAAGAATGCAGGAGGTGTTAAAACGTTCAAACGCCAAAGAGACACCTATTGCAAGGCATCAGGTCTGCATTTACCACGCATGCTTGTGATGAAACATGCAAACAAACGATATTGATAATATGGGAGCTTTCTTGTCAGTATCAAATTATAAGAATAGGTTTTACCCTATTCACCTAACGTAAGTGTGGTTAATGCAGACACGATTCCTTGCAAAAGGTTTCTGTTTGGCGTTTTAACATTTTAACACCTGTTTTATTGCCAGAAAGGGTAAAACCTAGTTTTTTATGTCCTTGATAATGTGTGCAGAGACAGACTCCTTCATAGCCTTGTCACACTGTGTGGCTCATGCAGACCTGATGCCTTGCAATTGGTGTCTGTATAATTGCTGAGAAGGGTAAAGACTATCATTGTTTTTGCACTCACAATTTAGCTTAACTTTGGGATTTCCAAAGCCCTTGTAAAGGCTTCCATCAGTCTCTGCCCACGTATCTTCATTGCTTCAACGTTCAAACTCTTCAGCACAATTTCAAATCAGACACAAAGTTAGAACCAATACCCCTTGCTCCTAACCACAGTGTCCTTTCCAAGTCCCAACAGGTCTGTTTAGATCTGGGGCTTGGGGTCTAAACAAAAAATTATGGAACATCTCCTGATTAAGCTGGTTGTAAATGTTGTGGGTTTACTCTTATACACACTGGTGTGCTGAAGTAGTCACTAATTGACGCGTTTTGTTTATCTAACAAACCTTACTAATTGGCTGTTGCTGGGTAGTGGTGAGTTAACGACACATTTATACTTATAGGATCGAACCCAACAAACCTTTATTATGGAGATCTCCCTTCTCAGATCTCCAGCTTGTTGTCATTCATACTCTTAGGTTTTTTCTGTAAAGTTACGTAGGTAAAAAATAAATAATAAAATAGAAATAATAAGAATAATAGAAAAAATTATAGAAATAAAATACTAAATCACGACGTTTCGGAGGCAACACAAGCTTACGTCTTCAGGTGGAACCGTCACAGCACGATAGCTGTATCAGCTGTATCAGCAATCGTGCTGTGACGGTTCCACCTGAAGACGGAAGCTTGTGTTGCCTCCGAAACGTCGTGATTTATTATTTTATTTCTATTATTTCTTCTATTAGCTTTATTATTTATATTTTATTATTTATTTTTTACCTACGTGACTTTACCGAAAAAACCTAAGCGTATGAATCCTTGCAGTCACGAAAGCTTAAAATCTAGAATTGTTGTCATTCTTAAATCCCCCCCTTCACCCCTCCAGCCTTCCCACAATGGAAGCCTATTCCAACCAAGTGAAAAACGCCACAATGCACAGTCAACACAGTGGTTGGTTAAAAATTAAACTCTCACCTTTTGTCCTCTTGCTAACAGAAAACAACTTCCTTCCTCCACAGAAATTGATGCCTGAATCACTTAAATTAGCCATTGTCTGTAAAACATTGTTTTCTGCTGAACAGCTCCTCAGCAAACCAGAGCAACACCTTTGAAAACACGCCAAAGAAGCAGACTCTTTTTTATTACCATAATCCCCGTACACAATAGCCTCACACTATACTATTAGTTTCAGGAATAAAGATAAGCAATACCCTACACAGCCAGCACACTGTATTGAAAAACAACGGTGGTTCACTGCAAGTCACATACAAGGCTCCAAACAGACAAACTTAAGAAACGGATCAGATTCTAAGAGAAGCATTAGAACGGCCTTAAACAGTGCTGCACAACTACCTTGTGTTTGATAAAAGCCAACCGTCCATACGGCAGAATGCCAGTTTTTCTTCACAAGAGAGATAATGAACCATTGATGGGCTCTCAGCTGCGTCGATAAAAATTAAGTGAGGGTAACACACACCTTACTAAAAGCATTTACAAGTGACCCGCGCAACATTATGAAAAGCAAAGATATTAAAAACTAAAAACATTGCATGGGCGTGCGTGAAAGTAAAACTCAGCAGAAAGTAAGGGTAAGAATCTGCCGAAGAGGAGTGGTACGAGTTTAACGTGTCAAAAATCAAGTGTTGAACCTAAAGTGAAATGTCATGAACGTAAACTAAACGTATAAAAAAAAATCCATTGTTGGATGAAGGCCTTCCCCAACTACTAGTCTTTGAATTTGTTTGACCATACGGGGAGTGGGGTAGCACTGGTTCAGATATCACTCTGCACTGATGTTGGCTGTCGTTGGGAATCAAACTCGGGTCGTTGGGTTAGTCCCACAGTGCTAACCACTGCAATGCCGCTCCCCAAAATTGTCTTCACTATACAGTGTATCGCATCGCTGACTAAATATATATCCGCATGTAGTTTAACTGCCATTTTCTATGGATGTTTACAAATCTTTAGACTTTAAACTTTCGTGACTGCAGGAATTCATATTCTTGGTTCTTTCAGTAAAGTCACGTAAATGGAAAACCCACGACGTTTCAATCGCAACACTAGCGGTCTTCATCTCTCCACCTGATGAAGACTGCTTGTGTTGCGATCGAAACGTCGTGGGTTTTTTGCTTTATTTATTTTCTATTTACGTGACTTTACAAATCTTATCTTTTCACACTCAGGAATGTTTTCTTAAACTGGGGTACATTCACTTCAAAAGCAGTCAAGCATTTGTCGATGGTTTCAAGAAGTTCACCCTTTTTTGTCCACTGACATATGTGTGTGCTGCAAGTGTCATTTTCTATGCCTTTTCGCATATCCGCCAAAACCTCAGTCCCAAGCAAGTGGGATATGCCACGCCGTACTGTAGTGTATATGATACTGCATAAACTTCACGTGAAATGTCCAAATACAAAAATGAGCCAATATGGTATATATATTTTTGAGATTTTTATTTGCATAGCAACAGTGGAGATAACAGTTTGCAGTACAATATTTACAAATAGTTAATATCACATGACAAAACAATGTCATTCGACTCGGATGTGTATTATTTCACGCGTGGGGAAAAACATTCATTCGATATATCTACACGTGTGAAAGGTGAAAATAAAAAAATAATCCGTAAAGAAAACATAACGATAATCCTAGTCTTATCATTCTCAACCCCGAGCTACTACTTTGTATAAACAATGTTGCCATTGTTCATGCGGAGTTTGCTTTGCACGAATATCGATCGCGCAAAGGAAGGAATGGAACTTTCCAAGGTTCAGGGCTCCCTGATAAAGAATGGCGCACAACAAATTACTTGGGGCACGATTAAAGTCACCAACACGTCTTTTGGTTTTGGCCGGAACAGGCCAAGTTTCAGATCGGCTGCCTTGGTGTGCGAAATATTTTATGAAAATCAGGACATTTAGGCCAGTTTAAAATGTCCTGGGTCCCATGCTTGTGGCAAGGGGGAGAGCTACACGAGTAGTGGGTGGGGTTGATAGTGGGCAGGGCCTTTGGGCAGTAGGCGGGGCCAATGTAGGAAAGAGGGAGGCCAATGAGAGTGTGGGCAGTGCTAGTGATGGAATGGGTGTGGTTATGAAAAAGTGGGCGGGGTTCACAAAGGAATTAGCTGCCAGCTCAATTTGTCCCAGTTGAGCCTCTAAATACATTTGGTCGATTTAGGTGTAATACAGCAATTAACCAATTTATATTCATTCTTATGCTCATGATATGCGCATTAAATCACACGTGAAGAATGTTTTTTTTTTATTCGGGTACTTTGTATGTTATAATTTCACGAACTATTCGATCCACCAGAGCCCACTTTATTTATCTATAAAAATCACGATAAAAATAATCCAATGTAAACCTCAGATTCCTGAGAATTAATTGAATCATGAAGGGGACCAATCACGACACACCAACAAATTATCCCTTATAAAATAGATTTTTACAATTTGCTTCATAATCACAACGTGCATCTGTATTGCCTTTGCATACATCAGCACACGGAGCCAGTGTGTGCAGGCAGTGCAACTGCACTGGGGTCCACAGGAAAAAAGGCCTTCGGTTCTGGGCTATGAAGGGGGGGGGGGGGGGGCCGTGGGGCACCCCATTTCATTCCTTGCACCCGGGCCCATGCCAACCTGGCGAAATTGGAAGCCCCAGCTTTTAGTATTGTGAAAAATTACTTCTCAGCATATATATGGCAATATCTAAATATGGGGTAAAATTTGGAAGGTTGTACTAAGACCAAGTCTGACAATTATACACATTTCAGTGTTAAAATATTCATCTCACCTCTTGTGTGAATCATAATACTACATAAATATATTCATTGCCAACATGTTCAGCAGAATCTCAAGGCATTTTCAGTCAGGTCCTCCATTGGTATCTTTGTCAATTCCTCAACTCTCTCACACGTCGTGTTCACTGTGGTCGACCGCTATGATATATACGTGAAAGCTATTTAATCATACGGAACATTTCCATCACGTTTCGGGGGTTCCTGTGCATGTGAGGGTTAATGATGAATTGCACATGGGAGGACACCTAAATACTTGGGAGAAACCTCACACGTACAAGGAGAAAACACTTTGAGCAGCGATACTGACAACCTAATTGTTGTCCTTCATGAAAACTCTCTCTATATGCTGTGGTGGAGGCTCATAGGTAATGTCTATTGAATAGACAGGAAGTCCACCTCTCCATATAATCAATATACATTTATATACAGGATACAGAGCCCATAGTTTTCCGGTATACATGTCGAGTTACGCTTGATATCTGTTTATTATTTGCGTGTCACTCTTTTGCTCCCTGGGGGATTGGTGGTGCAGTTGTCAGTGAACTGTTTCACCGGCCACATGGTATATGACCAGCAGCGCCTGACATCTGGGTAACACTCCACCCTGCACCTTTACTCATCATTTCAACTTACAACACGCACAGTGTTTGCTCGCTCTCGAAGAGAAATAGTGACTCGGAGGCGCGAGGGACCACAGACAAGCGGGAAGGCAATGCCACAAAGTGAGGCGATGCCAACGATTGCCCAAGCACTGCGGCCGTCTATATAAGAAGTTTTCAGCCAATTAATTAGTGTTTACACGTGCGAGAAAACCGGAGCACCTGCAGAAACTCCACGTGTGTGAGGGGACAATACTCGATCCCATACAGATAGAGCAGGTGGAGTTCCCATTTGCTGTATCTGCCTTCTCCTGGCAAGCCAAGGCATGGCACCTCGACACCCACGCTTGATTAGCGAACAAAAATAGTAAACACAACCCCCATGGCAATACGTTGTGGGTATGCAAAGGGCTGTAAATAAACATTGTTGTTTTTATTATGATATTATTTACTGGTAAATGTGTAATCAAGCAGACTCGGAGTCCCACATCAGCATGATCCACCATGCTGATGTCACCATCTGCATGGAACTAGAGTACTGGATAACACGTGGACAATACTACGCCCATCCACAGAAGCATTATACCAATGCAATTGAATACACACAAAGTATGTAGAATAGGCTTGCTTTCGAATTGACGATAATGTTTGGAGCAGGCAGCTTCTTGTAGACGAATCAATTCAGCTTCCACCGCTGGATGCTGATGAATGCGCTGACCGCATACAGGCCCGTGGTCAAAAACGCAAATACCTGGGAAGGAAAAAGCAGAAGGAGAAATGAAAACATATCTGCTTATGAATGATCTGTTTGATGTGAAATGCCTGTATAGTGTTTTAACTTGCACTAACTATTTGCTCCCCTTGGTGATAATTTGACAAACTGTCGATTTGTTAGTGGGATTTCAGAATCTATTACTAATTTGTTATTAAATGTAGCACTATAGTGCCAGTGAACCTCAGGAGTCATGTGAATAACATACTGTACATATGAATAAAATAAATATTGATACTCACGTGTAGGATTCAATACATGTGTCATAAGTGTAAGAACGGACGATTAATAGATGAACCAACACATCCTTACAGCCCGAGTTATTAACGTTTTTTTGTCGCTCAATGTGTGGAAAAACAATGTTACTTATGTATCATTCTGATTATTCTACCACCATTTCAATATCTGGAAGTAGAAAACATGGAAGCACTTGGGAAGACCGAAACATGGAAACTTAGTAAAAAAATACAGGTCGCACCACATTAAAGTATTCTTTTATTGTAAGACTGCCAAGTAAATAATAGCTAATCCAATTGAACAGTGCATGGTGTGTATAGTGGGATGTGTCTAAAGGACATTCTGATGCACACAATGGAAGAGCCTATTTCCAGCTAAATGGATAATACATTTAATTTTTTAGGGGTGGAACTAGGGCTAAATTCAAGACAGAAGAGTTCTGAAAGCTGTTCTGGAAATGTCACCTTATGTTCTTTAAAAAAAACCTGTTCATAGTATATTAGGAATGTAAGGTACAATAATATGGGATTGTTATGGATAGGTGGACCTTGTACTCTAGTGGTAGTACCTTACACCAATAATCCCTACTCCAAACCAGCTGAGCAGTGTTCTGGAAAATATTGATTGAGAAATCAAGATCTGGGTGGAACAATTTACCTCTCTAGCAATTTCATTAATTCTGATGGTTCAGGCATGACAGTGTTTTCAATGTTCTTATTTTCACCTTTGCCTTTAATGGCAGTACCTCTAGTGGCTGCAGGGGGTAATGTTAACTCATTACATACCCCATATACAAAATAAAGAGATAAAAAAACATTCACAAGCGATTAATTGCATTTCCATCAAAAGAGGCATGTAGCAAAGGGGCATGAAGCCCCACAGTACCGTTGCAGCGAGATTAACTCGATACAAGTGAAGGATTGCTTCCTCAATGTCCGTATTGCCGAGACCGCACTGTTCGATGTACACGTTGAACATGGCGATGGTGGCGTTGACCTGCAGCACTGCAGCACTCAGGTAGAGCGTGAACGCGAGCATGCTGAGCGCCAAGTCCTGCAACGCGACCATCGCAAGCAAAAACAAAGGGGGATGCATCGGCAGCGCGGGGTGACCATGTGCGTGCGACACAAAATTATTACAACGCCGCCATTGTTAGAATGCACTACGCAATTAAAATAGGACAATGCAGGTTTTTTATTTACTCAGAGATCCTCAGATTCGTGGTAATAATTATTAATTATTATATTTACACCACAAATGAGTCAAGTCTCAAAGTGCACTGTGAAATGACCGCAAATTAAAAACGTAACGATGCACACAAAAACATGGAATTATGGAGGCCTAGAACAACGAAATGACAAATCCCTGTATTATAAACTAATAATCATTCTGGAAAGACTGTGCCTGACGATTTTCAGACAGCAACACTCCTAGACTTTTTGGTGTGCATAGGCAGTGAGTTCGAAAGTCCTAGCGCAGCATGAGCCAAATTCAGGATTGTCCCACCTTGAGGAGCTTCGTGGAGAACATCAACCTCAGACATTGTTTGAGTGGAGAGTTCTTGACGGGCTATAGAGGTAATAGGTTTTTACCCTTTCAACTGGTACAAAAACTGACACCTTTATACAAGGCATCATGTTTGCAATAACCACAACACAAGCAGTCAAAATGCAAACAAAAAGAAACAACTCTGATAATGATAATGATATGCACTGTCCTTGAAGTTGATTGGTCCACACCCGAGACAGCTTTTCTTAGAGCCTAGTACGCCTTTTGGCGTCATCTGGTCCAACACCAATGGAGACTAGGCTCTAAGAAAAGCTATCTCGGGTGTGGACCAATCAACTTCAAGGACAGTGCATATCATTATCAGAGTTGTTTCTTTTTGTTTGCATTTTGACTGCTTGTGTTGTGGTTATTGCAAACATGATGCCTTGTATAAAGGTGTCAGTTTTTGTACCAGTTGAAAGGGTAAAAACCTATTACTATATTTTGCCACTGGTAAAGGAGATGTCTCATAGGGCTATAGTGGCTTCAACAGATCACAGCTATATAGAGGTCCCAAACTGTTCAATACTTTGTACATAGCCAATAACAAAAAAATACATATAACAACCCCTGTAAACTGTATTAAGAATTGGTGTAATATTTTTTTTATCGAGATTTCACCGATTCAATGCTTCCCCCCCTCTGTCCCCTATTACACACACACACACAGTTTATTGCTTATCACGAGAATGATCACCCACCAATAATTAGTTCCCCAGAGCCATAGCAATAGATATATTTTACCAGATGGATCCAAGTGCTGCTCTGCTTTGCTGTCCCAGTGAGGTAGAGCACCAGCTGGATGATGGAGAGCACGCAAAACGTGACGGAGACAAACATCACCCATCCCTGGTGCATCTCAGTGCCACGGAGTTGCGTCGAGGCCACCAGGATCCAGACGAGGGCCCCGGACACCTGCCACCAGCAAAGAGACCGACGTTCACACGATACCCACAGAACTTGTGCTTCCATGCTGGGAATACTGTGGTTATTGCTTCCAAGAAAAATCATTGCCCTCGCTTAAGAGAAATAGATGGAGACATCAGTTTAAAACGTAGGCTTTCGCGACCAATATCATCCATAAGAGGTTTTTGGGTTAGATCGCGTGAATATGTAAATGTGTCGTTTAAACCTGCCCACCACCCGACACAGCCCACTAGGTAGGGTTGTGTACAGGATTAACTGCACGTGTGGTAAATGTTATGTTGGGCAAACAGGACGAATGATCAGCATGAGACTAAAAGAACATCAGAGAAATATTAGATTCTCCCAAATGCAACTGTCAGCAGTAGCAGAACACGCGTGCCAACAAGGACACTCAATTGATTTGGATAATGTTGAAGTTTTGTGCAAAGCTAGCTACTACTGGCCAAGACTAATTAGAGAATCTATCAAAATTGAAAGAAATAAAAATAACTTTAACCGTTCAGATAGCTACCGTCTTAGTGCTGCGTGGAATCGAATCATCAAATAATACATTATTTAAATGCATGCCTACAAGGGCAGCGTACTTCAATGGGGATTACCGTTGGTCGGACTATGTTAATAAACACAATAGACAGGAAGGACAAGTTCAAAGAGCTCGCGTAATGCACATGCATAATGTACGTTGACTCAGTAATCCCCCCCCCCCCCACACATTGTGCAAGAGCGCAGAAGGGTGGTCAACACATCTACGCCTCTATATGAGGAACGAAACAGTAAGACTTATCCACAAATTTTGCTGTCGCCTAATGAAGCCAGTTGTAATTACTGGCGAAACGTCGTACTCGGATTGTAAATATTGTGGCTTGGCTCTCCAACACACCGGTGTGCTGTACTAGTGACGAATTGGCCACGTTCTGTTAACGTGACAACCCTTACTAGTTGGCTGTGTCGGGTGGTGGCGGGTTTTAACGACACATTTATTTACGCGATCTAACCCAAAAACCTCTATTAGAGATGGAGGCGTATTTTAAAAATAAATTAATCAGTGGAACAGTGACACTGAGACGACATAAAGTAACTAAATACACATCGCAAGGGGATGGCGCACAAGAGAGACGGCGCTTTCGACGATGTGATTCACAGCCACATTAGACGATGTTTTCCCAACATTTTTATGAGATAATTAAGAGGCATGACCTGAATGGAGCAAAATTTAAACCATCTCACATTTCCTCATGACACAGCCATTTGAACAATCATTGGTAACGAGTTATGGTAACTTACTGAAATATGTAACAAAGAAGGCAGTAAAGTTGGGCTCAAGATAAATGAGCTCAACTTAAAAGTCATGGAGAAACTTTGCTAATTCAAAGATGCTATTTGTCGGAGGGGCAACTGAAAACATGCCAGAGTATCTTCACTCGTGTCAATTATTGAAGATAGTCTTCAATTATAGTGAGGAAATAAACACGCAAAGAAACAGGCAAGCGAGAGCACAATAAAGCGCTTTGGGAAAACTGATTATGAAATGCAACATTTCAAAGTTCAATCACTCTAATGTAATTCGTGCAGTGACACGAATCGGAAACATAGAAACAAAAACAGTGACAATTGCAATGGAGCAATATATTCCAAGTGCATGAAGAGGCACGGACAGAAGTATGTGGTGGCATTATACTGGAACAGAAAGGGGAACAAATGAAAACAAATTCGTGGCAATTGAAAATGGTTCAAGATCTGTTCCAAGTGATATGCATTGCTAAATAGTAAAACATTCCATTTTCGTACAGTGGGGTACATGGGTTGCACAATATGGACACGAAAAGGTCAAAGGTTGCCTCTTGGTTCAAGGTCATATTTTACAAGTGCAGTCGGTGACGGCGGAGCCAGCACTCGTTCAGATATTACTCGCTGCTTATTTGAGCAGTGGACTGGTGTTAAACCCATGTTGTCGGGTTCATTGGACAGAGTATTATTAATTGTGTCAATGCTCCACAATACAATTTTTAAAAATTAGCACAAATTACCTATTATTTTGTTGCAAGGAGGGATTTTTTAAAATAGTTTTTTCTTTCATTTCAATAACCTATTTCTCCATGCGACCTTGCTTTTTTCTTGCCACTCAGATCTTCCATGGCGTAAATAAGTGATTCGAGTAGAATTAATTGGGAAGCATCCAATGTAAATAAGGAAATAGATAAGCAGGCGATGTCTCCATAATACTCGACATCAACATATTTCTTACACAACACATTGGCACCACGGCATTTTGGGAGCGCATTATTTTAGCAGCATCTCGGATGAGCAAACTCTGGACCAATTTTGAGACAGTGTGCCACATCATCAGCTATTATTAGGGTAATGTAATAAACATGATTCTTAATTTCGATGACGAAAAATGCTTTATTTATACATTTTCCATAAATGTAAGACCTTCATAAACGCATTGGGCTTAAGGTCTTTGCAATGGCTTTGAAGGTAAACATTTACACTAACAGTACGCTTTTAATATAGCTACAAATGCTATAAACTGTAACAGACATTTAACCCTCATAAAAGTAAACGGTGTGTAAAATCGTATTTATTTCACACACAAAGACAATACAGACGGCCTTAGCAGGTACTGTGAGCGAGGATATATTCAGTCCAGCAGGGAGCAAAAATAATAGGGAGAAGACCGATTGTTTTTTTTATTTTAAAGCATCTGCAGGTTTCCAACTAATACACCGATTACATCTATGACCTCTCTTCTCTGTCATATATGGAACCATCGCTTTGACAATATTTAAGGACCTGTTAAGAAGATGGTCATTAAACATTCGTAGAGTCTCTATAAATAGATCACACCCGGCATTACGCACACACATTCACAGATTAGTTGTAAATACATGTTATACCGCAACTGGCGAATTAGATCATCCAGTGGCCCGAGAATACGGAATGAGCTCAGTATCAACCAATTTAAGAAAATGTCAGACCACAGAAAAAATTCCACATTGCGACGTTGATTACGCATGTACGTTGAAGTTTTGTCGCACCCATACGTAGCCAATTAGGCGAATCGGATGTGTATGTATCGGACGAATACAGTTAACTTCCCACTAAGTGGCATCTATTTTATTGACCTAGGGTTTATTATAGGCTTGGTCAATTCCCACAGGGGGCGAATCGAGTACTTGAGTCAGATTTACCACCCAGTTAATCAGCAAGCATTTTATAATTGCGAGTGGTGGCGCAGTGGTTAGGGCACCGGGTTCAATTTCCGACCATGGCTCAACGTCGGTGGCGGGTCATCCCTCCCCCATTCACCAACCCGCACTGACCAGCCTGGTGAAATGTGGTCAAACAACCCACGACAACAAAGCAGTATTGTATAGCATTGAAATAAAGTCTTGATTTCTAATTTGATGTTTCCGTAACGCTGCTCGGCTGGCTTGGAAGGCACTACTTCCAATGGAGTACAAAGTATGCCCATCAAAAACAATCCTCGATTATTGTCCTCTACCTTCTAGGATTTTAAGATTTCGTGACTGCAGGGATCCATACTCTTTGGTTCTTTCGGTAAAGTCACATAGGTATAAAATAAATTAAATCACGTCATCAGGTGGGTCAAACACAGCAAAAAGCAGTTGCTGAAATGTTACCATCAACTCTTTTGCCTATTTCAGCAACTGCTTTTTTCTGTGGTTGTCCCAACTGATGACGGACGCTTGTGTTGTGTCCGAAACGTCGTGATTTAACTTATTTTATACCTACGTGACTTTACCGAAAGAACCAAAGAGTATGTCCTCTACCTTTTATTATCGTACCCTATGGGGCCGTCCATAAATGACGTCACGCACTTAGGGGGGTGGGGGGGGGGTCAGACATTTGTGACGATGTGTGACGAGGGGGTGGGGGGGGGTTGAGAAAAGTGACATTAAATCAAAATGCGCAACTTTAAATAAATATAGACAACACGTTCTACTGAATTAAATAGACTTTTGAATAAATGTTTTCTCCTACAATATCAGAGTGCAGCGCCACATTAAATACGCACTACAATGATAATAGCGTAAAGCGATTTGAAGCATGTTTTATTTTTTTTGGGGGGGGCAGAGCTTTGTGACGTTATATTTGAGGGGGTGGGGTCTGACTTTTTGTGACGCCGTGTGACGAGGGGGGGGGGAGTAAAAAATCGTTCAAAATCGCGTGACGTCATTTATGGACGGCCCCCATATTCCAAGAACACAATGGCACACCACGGTATCGTGCGGACACCATGAGCAGAGATGGGGCGTGGCAAAATAAAACAGAATTGGAACAGCCCCAATTCCGGATTGAACTTAATCCACGTCGCATTCAAAACCGTCAAAGTGTCATTCTCCGAAACAACACCTGTTACACACGTGCGGTTTTGTTCACTTTAAAGACGTTTTATTGACGAATGTGTTAGGTTGTTTGCTTGTTGTGCTGGTCAAAGTGCAAAAAAGTGTCCTGACGGGCTACGTGGCATGGAGACGATGTGTGGAATGCACCACACGTGGAGGTGCAGTATACACGGATGTCCCTCGATTTCGGGGACAGATAAGCTCCCGAAAAAGTTGTCCATTAAGCGAAATTACACGGACGGCATTGAGTTGGCCGTGCAACGAGGGATGATGACTGCACTGTAGAATTCTGCCCTTTCCACAAATGCACACGCGGGAAGATGAAACTGAATGACAGAATTCACTGGAATGTATTGTGAACGTACATACACCCTGGAAAGCCTCGCCGAATATGAGGACTCAATTCGGATTACGCGTTGCCACAACATTGCCTGGGAAAGACTCACTTGAGTCTCATGACCGTCTTCCACGAGGACCCTGCCACGTTTACGTCGAAAAGGGGACGAGATGGTTGCGATTATGCGTGCGTACGATCTGCTGTTTAAATATCCCATATAGTTACCAGCTCGTGTCAAAGTGATTTGCTGTGCAAGCCCTTAAGATTTCTAAAATCGCTGAATTGCGAGTGCGCAAAACGCAAAACACACAGCGCAAAGCACACGCCTGGCCACCTTGATCTCACCAGCCCGGGGCATTCACCTCGACAAGAGCGAACGCAAGGCTGGTCCTGCGGCTTGAAGCTTGGCGGGCCGCCGTTCCACTCTGTGCTATGCTGCAGCAGTTTCCCAGGTGCTGCTGTGCTCCAAGCCATGGCCACGGACAGAGAACTCGACCCGAGCGCAGCAAGGGCACCGTATGGCAGCGCGCGGACCATGATGCCACCGCTAAACACAGGACATGGGTCCCCCCCAATTATAGTCCGCAAAGGCTTCATCTTCTTGGTTCTTTCGGTAAAGTCACGTAGAAGGGAAATAATAAAATACAATTCTCACGTTTCGGCCACAACGCAAGCAGCCGTCCTCAGGTGAAGAACAGGTCTGTCGGGAAGACAGCGTCTGAATCTACGTGACTTTACCGAAAGAACCTCGAAGATGAATCCCTGCAGTCACGAAAGCTTTAAATCGAAATTTATCCGCAAAGGTTGTTTGGGGGCAAGTGCGGATTAGTCGTTGGCGAGCACCGCTCACAAGACCCGAATGGCACCTCCGATCAGCGCGGTTGGCTACGTACGGCGCGAAAGAAGTTCAACGCACAAACGTGAATGGTTGGCCGGTAAACGCGCACGCGACCCGCCCGTCTCTCCCAAGCGGCGATGTTGACGCTCCGCACCCAGTTGAGTTTGAGTCAACCTCGGGGTATGCCCAGACGGACCGGTTCAAATATTCATCGCTGATGGTCGCGTTCGCAGCGCGTTTCCTTGGCCACTGCAACTCCCGCTGTGCCACTCGTGCTACCTACCGCTGGTACACGCAAAGACCCCCCCCCCCCCGTATGTCTGTGGTGTTAGCGAGCACCCGTTTACGCACGGACACACACGCGGAGGCGCAAGCACGAGCAGACTCACCAGCTCAGGGATGATGATGATCCCCGATGGGCTCTTGATGGTGTCGGCACCCAGAGGGAGCTCCGCTGAGAGCGTGCACATCTGGCCGCTGCCAGCACCTTGCCCCGCTCCGGCTGCCATCGTCAAACACGTGGCGAGTGGCAGGCGGGGTGCGGGGCGTGCTGGCACGCGTGGAGACCAAGGAAATCGCGGTCGAATGTGGTTGGCGAAGAGGCGGTTGCCAAAGTTGTGGGCTCCCACGAGCGGAGATTACGGATAGCCTTGGTGGTAATCCGCAAGCGAACAATCGTGCCGTAAATACGCGACAGTAGTACTATACATGCACGGTGGGAAACGCCTGATTTATCAGCTCACTCAACTGGCTGTATACGGCAATTAGGAGCAGAAGTCTGCTCTGCGTTTTACGCACACACACGCGCGCATATATATTTTAGTCGATCGGACGATTGGGTGGGTCGCGAAACTTATCCGGCAGTAGAGAAACCACGAGAACTGGTTAGTGCGGTTTATTTTGTGCAGTGTAGCAATAGCCTAAAGGGCTACTTTGTAGTTGCTTAATTTATAGGGACGGATAATAGCTCATCCACACCGCAATGTGCTAGACTGCGATTTCTGTTACCATAACCGATATGGAAATCAGTCGACTTTAACTAGAATTGTGGCCTTTGAAAATCATCTAATTGGTAAGCGAGCAGTGGACCTGACAATTATGATGGAAACTGACAATTAGTTGAATGCGAGACGTATGTACTTTTTCGGAAGGGTAAATAACACCCTTTAAGAAAGGTATTTTTATAGTCACAATTTGTAAGATACGCTATCTCGGTGGTGATTGTGCAATGCACATACGGCAGCGACATTTGTGAATGTGTCAGCACAGCTATTAAAAGTGCTCGTTTCAAAGAAAGGTTGGAATAGAGGTTCCAGAAGCAAGACAAAATGCGTATGTAAACCCAACGACGAGGAACGCTCGTTATACATTAACTGGGCGCACATACCGTTTATACAATGTGAAAGTTTACTGGCGCCTAATTATTAGCCAGTCTGTGGACAAATCACTCGGAATGCGCCCGATCTCGTCACACCTCCGAGGCTCTGCAGGTTGAGCCTGGATAGAGCGCTTGGCTGGGCGACATACCAACGACCTTCCGAGTGGTCATTCGGCGGCTGCGCAGGGAATGGTGCAAGGATATTCATCACTGCATTGTACATGCTATGCCCCCCCCCCCACGTCCAAGATATCTCTGCAGCTCTCCCAACCCACAGAGCAGCGTGGTGAACGAACGTTATGTAATGTCTGCTACGACTCGCACGGAAAGGGGAGTGGATTGACAAACGAGCCAACAGTGAAGCGGCGATGGCGATAATTGCTTTTAGCTGGCCGATAATTAACGAGACGTCGGTTGAAGGACACGGGGATGCATTGTCTTAACCAGCTGTCAGAAATCAGAATGCAAGCGGAGTCACAATCTGCCATGATCGAGCCACTGGTGAATGCAGGTCTCCCCGCCCGAGGACACCATCGAATGTGCAAGAGCTAAATGGATTGTATCGTGAGAAAAAATACATTGTAAATGTTCAATGCCATTAAAGTATGCCAACGGTTGTTGTGGCCGCTGGGTGATTTTACGTGGAGTGTAATCCGAGACGTGGATTCGAACTCGCGAATTTCTCAACGTCCGATTCATATCTCCTGCCCACCACTACCCCCCTCCCCCGTCCAACACAAGTGATGATTGTGTTCTCCAAACTTACCCCCAAAGTGCTACATGTTTATGATTCGTCAACCATGGAATAATTTAATTCGAGAATAAAAAGTGTCAGCTGCGAAGCATATTCGTATCGATAGCAAATAAAATGTACAATTGTACCCTGCCGTTTTAAATTCGGTGTGGTTTTCAAACTCACGCATGCATGCCAAAACATTGCGAAAACATGAATAGGAATACTGACGTACCAGTTATTTTACATTCCTTTGCTCAGGAAAGGAATCTCTGCGCGTCCTTTCATTGTTGTGCAGGATCAATTAAGGGATGGTACTTAAGTGACAATCAAAATAGTTTTGGTGTGAATAACTGCGAAATTTCTGGAAAATTATAGCTAGAATCTTTTAAAAGATCGTTTCGTACCACAAACAGGAATGAGGGGTTGGTGTAAATCATTTGTTTTTGCTCGAGAAGTATACATTTTTATGGCGCAATGCTAGTTAACTCCATAAACAATGGATGAAAGGTTAACGTAAAAGTTGTTAAAAGCCAAAACAGTACAGCGATGGCAATGAATACATTTCACATTTTTTTTTACTTTTCTCTACAAGCTTCTTGGCTCGGTACTCGCTTCAAAATTACAATCTTTTTATTCGTCACCGACTTGTGCACAGTCGACCAGGCCAGCAGTAATTCCGTGTCCTCACCGCAACGCGCACACATTCAACAGTGCATCGTGAAAGAGTAACAATGCACTCCTATTTTGTAACAAAGCTAAGTTCCCCGTCGTATACATGATCACATTGCAAGGGGACAAAGAGAATGGAACGATACTTTGTTTTGACACAAGCAGCTTTACGGGCCGCGTATTTATGTATGGATGGATTTCAAGCAACGTCGATTCAGGAACCTCCGACAAAGTGGCATATGCACCGACAATGACACGACGGCCATGGACTGTGAAGGCTTCTCTTGCGGCGTAATGTGGGCGAGGCTAAAGCTTTCTATGGCTCTTTTTACTACAAGGCAAATCTCCAGATAACACTCCACACGTTCCCATATCCACCATTGCTTGATTCGCAATGTAAAAGGTCAAAGTGCCTGCAAATATATCTGCAGTAGGATCAGCAGACTTGGCATATATGCGTTTATCAATGCATATGTATTTACAATGCAATGTGTTCCTTCATAAACAAGGCCTTGTCGATGATTTGGGTGAACAATGTCATTACGAGTGCAGTCCTCTTTCCCCTGCCCACACCCAAGGGTGATTATCAAAGACAAATAATTTAATATGCTCGCTTTTTCCCTTCAAGTAAAACCAATTTCAATGAAACAGTTTGACTACACGTGACATGAATGAAAATTAAAGGATCTCAAAACACTACCACGACCTGCCTCGAAGAGGTGGTTTGTGTTGTGAAAAGTAGGTCATGTTTACAATTTATTTCCCTTCAAGTAAAATGGGGCCAGTTACGACACAACACCCTATGAAAATAAACTGAAAATGTATGCGATTATATAAACACCTATAAAATAAACCAACAGAAAAAAGCTTCTTTTTTTGTAAAAGGGCAGTGAAATTTACAAACACAATTTGCGAACCCAAAATCTTCTGCAAGGAATTTTTATCCTGAAAATACATTTCAGAAAAAAATACACAAAAGTCTATGTAAAAAATTAAACATTTTACTATTTAAATTGAACCTTTATAGTTGTCATCCTTCTGCATCACTTACAACCGACTTGTAAATCACAGCTGCAACCCAAAACCCATGAAAACTTTTCAGTAAAAAAAATAATCACTTTGGTATTGCTCAAACACAATGACGGAAAACTGCTTCACTGGGATTACCCCTTTTTGAATAATCACCCCCTATTCGGAAAATTTTGCAGGACCCTCCTCAAGAGTGTTGACATTTGGGTGAGGCTTTCCTGGGTTAAAAAAAGAGTAATAATGAGCTTTCAGAGTTCTGAATGTTTAGTCGCAATTTTTCAAGATGTCATTCTGTGTGCACTAGGATGTGGATAGATCAAGATCATGATAATGAAAAGCAACATCTCAATCTTCCCAAAGACAGTTTTTAGATAGTGTACACATGTTGTGAAATGAATCAGAAACATGGACAAAGAAAATGGAACATCTGAAGAGAGTGCAAAAATGCATGGAGAGGTTCATGATTGGACTTGCATTAAGACAGCAAGAGGAACATGAGGATCAGAAAACATAGAAGTTAGAGGCATCATATTGACCATTAAATGTGCTCAGGCAGGACATGCTGCCATAACGGATGGTGGCAGGTGGTCATGACTATTGACTGTGTGGCAGCCAAAGACGGCAACATGTCCGATTATGCAACCACCTAGTGGAAAGAGCAGTTAAATTACTTTGTGTGCACAAGCTTTATGGATTGTGGTTTCGTGAAGCGAAAATGAAGGACAATTACTTGGGTAGGCCTTCATTCAGCAGTAGATAGATCATAGCTACTGCCCGACGTTGGATAAAAAATGGGCTCAAATTGCTCCTGTAGCCATAAGGAGGCACCACCATTCACCAAAACGTAAAGAAAAACTTTATGAATCGCGACCTCAAATCGTTACAATTCAACAAAATGCTTCGGCGGTGAATCGTTCTACCCACAATTTTCACACAAAAAAAAAAAAAACCTGTGCTTGATCGTCAGTCAATACCCAGACTGGAACAAACGACTCAATAACAATGAGCATTGTCAGAAGGGGAGGGGGTAATCACAAAAACATTCGTTCATCACGTTACTAAAAAATAAAACACTCCCGCTGCAACCTATAACACACAACGCCGTACGGTTAGGTACAAGGATAGACTGATTTTCCTGTGCCGTGTTGTGTTGCATTTGGATTGGTGTTGAGCCCAGCCAATGCACGGTCAAGTGTCCAAACCAGCTGCCGTTCGCTTGCTGGGGGCAAAATCCAATGGCTGCCAGTGACAGCTCATGAGGGAGTCGAACAGCTCCTCACTGTGCTCCATTAGTTCTCGGTTCGCTGCTTCCACATCGAGAATGGAGTTGTGGTCTGGAGAATGGAAAGATAAAAGCCACACAAACGTGAACATTAGATTTCCGTGTTTGCTGTAGATACAGCAAATACACATACTGTAATGCACATGTACAATGGACTTGCAATCCAGAGATTTTCCTTTGTCTTCCAGGCATAGCGGTTGAAATTATAAAGATGTAATTGAACCAGCGACCTCTGGATTGCAATGTAGTTTGCTAATCATTACAACACAGCCCACTCCCTCGTCTCAATATCAAGCTTTAAACATAAAATGACTAAAACTTACCTTCAAGTGTACAATCATCTGCATCATACTCCTGACAATGGGGAAAAAAATGTACCAGTTAGTAACATGAATAGGTCTGTCCGTGTCAATATTTGTGCAACAGTGGTAATGATAGATTTGTACAAACAGTTATCTAGATGTGTTTATACTCAAAATGTTTGTGTACAAAAGCAGTTCACAATGGCTAATTTAAAAGAATAACAAATTTCCACGTGATATACCAGAGGTCAAAACTCTATGAGCCGCATACCAAAATCTTCATATGACCGAGGGCCACAAGGCACCTAGCGTGGTCATGTGCACGCTGGCACGGGTTGGCTGTGCAATTTTGAATTTAGACATCTAGAAGCAGCACCCTGGGAACTTGTGGTCTGGGTATGAACTGCAATGGGCAAGTGCCCTGGGCTGCTCCCACTTCAGAATATTTACCCCGTTTCAAAACACAGTGTGTTGAAACATGAAAATAGCAGCTGCATCTCCATCGAGCCACAGTCAAATTTCCTGGGAGCCGTAGTTTGGCAACCCCTGTTATTTACGCCACTGAAGTAATCCTTCACACAGCCCACAGCTTGGTACAATGCTCAATCAAAAAAGGTACGCACCTGTAATGTAGATTGAGTGTATGTGTAGTTCAGCTGGCTGATATTGGTCGGACGGTCCCCCTTGCTGCTTATTTTATTGTTTCCGGATGAAGGGTGGCCATCTGTTGTCTCAAAGGGCACTTGAAATTGGCTGTTGCTTTCCAAACCTGCATAAGACCTTGGGGATTTCCCCATGCTTTTCATGATGGACAAGAAATACAAAACATTGGTCAATTTAATAACAAAACATTCAAATTCTGCAACAATAGTTTGGCCAGAATGCCCTTTAGCATTTGCCAAATGTCTTCAATTTTAAGAATTGCATTATTTTGTAGTGCATATATATTCACGTTGCATTAATCTCAAATACAATATTGAAGAGTAAAACAAAACATCCATTTGAAATTGCTAATTATTAAATAACTACGGTCAGTCCTCGACTTACTAAAGGGTTCCATTCCCGAGACCTGTTTGCATGTCAAACAGTTCCTAAGTCAGAACACAGTAATGTACTGTATTTAAATGCACAGTCTTTGTAATAAAATGTGTTTTACGGTTCAAAGGGAAGCATTGTTAAACTCATAAGAATTATTGTACAGTTGCATGTAATACTGTAATAAATACTGTATAGTAAATCAAACAAATTAAAGAAACAAATACTTCTTAATTAAATTACCTTGAGTCCTGATACTGGCTTGCTTGTTGGAAGGGGCATTAATGAGTCCCCACAATTGCGCACATACACACACGGGGGCAAGCACACGCACACGCACGCACACAGACACACACAACAATGACAACGATCCCCTGTATAGCCTTATGAATAAGAATCTTTATTTATACTGGAGGAACCCGATGACCTATAAATATCTGCTTCACAGATGTCCGGGAACAGACTGTTGGGGCAAGTGCTGTTAGCAAGCAGTGCCTACGAAGGCCGAAAAAGCACACGAAGGGGGGTGGGTAGCCAGCACCACGGCTGGCCACCTTTGTCTCCCCAGTGGGAATGTTAACACACTGCACCAGGTACTCCTTTAAGGCTGAGTTGACCTAAGGGAGGCCCAGGACACGTCTGATAATCGTTACTGGTGTTGGTCGTGAGCGAAAACCGAACTCGGGTTGCCAGGTTGGTAGCGCAGCATGCTCAGCATTAGACTACCGCTCCCCACACACTCACGGGAGCACGCACAGCGTCGCACACACTCACGGGAGCACGCACAGCGTCGCACACACTCACGGGAGCACGCACAGCGTCGCACACACTCACGGGAGCACGCACAGCGTCGCACACACTCACGGGAGCACGCACAGCGTCACACACACTAACGGGAGCACGCACAGCGTCACACACACTCACGGGAGCACGCACAGCGTCGCACACACTCACGGGAGCACGCACAGTGTCACACACACTCACGGGAGCATGCACAGCGTCACACACACGCAAATTCACTTTCACTACACAAGTGCGTGTGCGCACACACACTCAGTCCCAGTGGGATACATCTCGCAGAAGAATGCTCCACTGAACAAAATAGTTTCCGTGATTCAGTACCCAAGTGCGAGTTTGCGTTCACAAGCCTATGTTAAATAAATATATCTCATGGAAGCTGGCTCATAAGTGCGGATCTTCCTAAGTTAGTTAGATTTTAGAAGCGTTACGAGAATATGGCTAAAATGCATTAGTCCGCGTTTCTAGACTTTTAATTATTGTTTATTTGCAGAAATGTTGCCCTAATCATTGTCCCTAAGCGTGTAACCAGTGTTAAAAGGTGAAACGAGTGCAAAAAGGCCAATAAAAGTGAGGTCCTTGGAGAAGAAATTGGAAGTGCTTGATCAGCTTTATCATGTTTTCTCCTACAATATCAGAGTGCAGCGCCACATTAAATACGCACTACAATGATAATAGCGTAAAGCGATTTGAAGCATGTTTTATTTTTTTTGGGGGGGGGCAGAGCTTTGTGACGTTATATTTGAGGGGGTGGGGTCTGACTTTTTGTGACGCCGTGTGACGAGGGGGGGGGGGGAGTAAAAAATCGTTCAAAATCGCGTGACGTCATTTATGGACGGCCCCCATATTCCAAGAACACAATGGCACACCACGGTATCGTGCGGACACCATGAGCAGAGATGGGGCGTGGCAAAATAAAACAGAATTGGAACAGCCCCAATTCCGGATTGAACTTAATCCACGTCGCATTCAAAACCGTCAAAGTGTCATTCTCCGAAACAACACCTGTTACACACGTGCGGTTTTGTTCACTTTAAAGACGTTTTATTGACGAATGTGTTAGGTTGTTTGCTTGTTGTGCTGGTCAAAGTGCAAAAAAGTGTCCTGACGGGCTACGTGGCATGGAGACGATGTGTGGAATGCACCACACGTGGAGGTGCAGTATACACGGATGTCCCTCGATTTCGGGGACAGATAAGCTCCCGAAAAAGTTGTCCATTAAGCGAAATTACACGGACGGCATTGAGTTGGCCGTGCAACGAGGGATGATGACTGCACTGTAGAATTCTGCCCTTTCCACAAATGCACACGCGGGAAGATGAAACTGAATGACAGAATTCACTGGAATGTATTGTGAACGTACATACACCCTGGAAAGCCTCGCCGAATATGAGGACTCAATTCGGATTACGCGTTGCCACAACATTGCCTGGGAAAGACTCACTTGAGTCTCATGACCGTCTTCCACGAGGACCCTGCCACGTTTACGTCGAAAAGGGGACGAGATGGTTGCGATTATGCGTGCGTACGATCTGCTGTTTAAATATCCCATATAGTTACCAGCTCGTGTCAAAGTGATTTGCTGTGCAAGCCCTTAAGATTTCTAAAATCGCTGAATTGCGAGTGCGCAAAACGCAAAACACACAGCGCAAAGCACACGCCTGGCCACCTTGATCTCACCAGCCCGGGGCATTCACCTCGACAAGAGCGAACGCAAGGCTGGTCCTGCGGCTTGAAGCTTGGCGGGCCGCCGTTCCACTCTGTGCTATGCTGCAGCAGTTTCCCAGGTGCTGCTGTGCTCCAAGCCATGGCCACGGACAGAGAACTCGACCCGAGCGCAGCAAGGGCACCGTATGGCAGCGCGCGGACCATGATGCCACCGCTAAACACAGGACATGGGTCCCCCCCAATTATAGTCCGCAAAGGCTTCATCTTCTTGGTTCTTTCGGTAAAGTCACGTAGAAGGGAAATAATAAAATACAATTCTCACGTTTCGGCCACAACGCAAGCAGCCGTCCTCAGGTGAAGAACAGGTCTGTCGGGAAGACAGCATCTGAATCTACGTGACTTTACCGAAAGAACCTCGAAGATGAATCCCTGCAGTCACGAAAGCTTTAAATCGAAATTTATCCGCAAAGGTTGTTTGGGGGCAAGTGCGGATTAGTCGTTGGCGAGCACCGCTCACAAGACCCGAATGGCACCTCCGATCAGCGCGGTTGGCTACGTACGGCGCGAAAGAAGTTCAACGCACAAACGTGAATGGTTGGCCGGTAAACGCGCACGCGACCCGCCCGTCTCTCCCAAGCGGCGATGTTGACGCTCCGCACCCAGTTGAGTTTGAGTCAACCTCGGGGTATGCCCAGACGGACCGGTTCAAATATTCATCGCTGATGGTCGCGTTCGCAGCGCGTTTCCTTGGCCACTGCAACACTCCCGCTGTGCCACTCGTGCTACCTACCGCTGGTACACGCAAAGACCCCCCCCCCCCCGTATGTCTGTGGTGTTAGCGAGCACCCGTTTACGCACGGACACACACGCGGAGGCGCAAGCACGAGCAGACTCACCAGCTCAGGGATGATGATGATCCCCGATGGGCTCTTGATGGTGTCGGCACCCAGAGGGAGCTCCGCTGAGAGCGTGCACATCTGGCCGCTGCCAGCACCTTGCCCCGCTCCGGCTGCCATCGTCAAACACGTGGCGAGTGGCAGGCGGGGTGCGGGGCGTGCTGGCACGCGTGGAGACCAAGGAAATCGCGGTCGAATGTGGTTGGCGAAGAGGCGGTTGCCAAAGTTGTGGGCTCCCACGAGCGGAGATTACGGATAGCCTTGGTGGTAATCCGCAAGCGAACAATCGTGCCGTAAATACGCGACAGTAGTACTATACATGCACGGTGGGAAACGCCTGATTTATCAGCTCACTCAACTGGCTGTATACGGCAATTAGGAGCAGAAGTCTGCTCTGCGTTTTACGCACACACACGCGCGCATATATATTTTAGTCGATCGGACGATTGGGTGGGTCGCGAAACTTATCCGGCAGTAGAGAAACCACGAGAACTGGTTAGTGCGGTTTATTTTGTGCAGTGTAGCAATAGCCTAAAGGGCTACTTTGTAGTTGCTTAATTTATAGGGACGGATAATAGCTCATCCACACCGCAATGTGCCAGACTGCGATTTCTGTTACCATAACCGATATGGAAATCAGTCGACTTTAACTAGAATTGTGGCCTTTGAAAATCATCTAATTGGTAAGCGAGCAGTGGACCTGACAATTATGATGGAAACTGACAATTAGTTGAATGCGAGACGTATGTACTTTTTCGGAAGGGTAAATAACACCCTTTAAGAAAGGTATTTTTATAGTCACAATTTGTAAGATACGCTATCTCGGTGGTGATTGTGCAATGCACATACGGCAGCGACATTTGTGAATGTGTCAGCACAGCTATTAAAAGTGCTCGTTTCAAAGAAAGGTTGGAATAGAGGTTCCAGAAGCAAGACAAAATGCGTATGTAAACCCAACGACGAGGAACGCTCGTTATACATTAACTGGGCGCACATACCGTTTATACAATGTGAAAGTTTACTGGCGCCTAATTATTAGCCAGTCTGTGGACAAATCACTCGGAATGCGCCCGATCTCGTCACACCTCCGAGGCTCTGCAGGTTGAGCCTGGATAGAGCGCTTGGCTGGGCGACATACCAACGACCTTCCGAGTGGTCATTCGGCGGCTGCGCAGGGAATGGTGCAAGGATATTCATCACTGCATTGTACATGCTATGCCCCCCCCCCACGTCCAAGATATCTCTGCAGCTCTCCCAACCCACAGAGCAGCGTGGTGAACGAACGTTATGTAATGTCTGCTACGACTCGCACGGAAAGGGGAGTGGATTGACAAACGAGCCAACAGTGAAGCGGCGATGGCGATAATTGCTTTTAGCTGGCCGATAATTAACGAGACGTCGGTTGAAGGACACGGGGATGCATTGTCTTAACCAGCTGTCAGAAATCAGAATGCAAGCGGAGTCACAATCTGCCATGATCGAGCCACTGGTGAATGCAGGTCTCCCCGCCCGAGGACACCATCGAATGTGCAAGAGCTAAATGGATTGTATCGTGAGAAAAAATACATTGTAAATGTTCAATGCCATTAAAGTATGCCAACGGTTGTTGTGGCCGCTGGGTGATTTTACGTGGAGTGTAATCCGAGACGTGGATTCGAACTCGCGAATTTCTCAACGTCCGATTCATATCTCCTGCCCACCACTACCCCCCTCCCCCGTCCAACACAAGTGATGATTGTGTTCTCCAAACTTACCCCCAAAGTGCTACATGTTTATGATTCGTCAACCATGGAATAATTTAATTCGAGAATAAAAAGTGTCAGCTGCGAAGCATATTCGTATCGATAGCAAATAAAATGTACAATTGTACCCTGCCGTTTTAAATTCGGTGTGGTTTTCAAACTCACGCATGCATGCCAAAACATTGCGAAAACATGAATAGGAATACTGACGTACCAGTTATTTTACATTCCTTTGCTCAGGAAAGGAATCTCTGCGCGTCCTTTCATTGTTGTGCAGGATCAATTAAGGGATGGTACTTAAGTGACAATCAAAATAGTTTTGGTGTGAATAACTGCGAAATTTCTGGAAAATTATAGCTAGAATCTTTTAAAAGATCGTTTCGTACCACAAACAGGAATGAGGGGTTGGTGTAAATCATTTGTTTTTGCTCGAGAAGTATACATTTTTATGGCGCAATGCTAGTTAACTCCATAAACAATGGATGAAAGGTTAACGTAAAAGTTGTTAAAAGCCAAAACAGTACAGCGATGGCAATGAATACATTTCACATTTTTTTTTACTTTTCTCTACAAGCTTCTTGGCTCGGTACTCGCTTCAAAATTACAATCTTTTTATTCGTCACCGACTTGTGCACAGTCGACCAGGCCAGCAGTAATTCCGTGTCCTCACCGCAACGCGCACACATTCAACAGTGCATCGTGAAAGAGTAACAATGCACTCCTATTTTGTAACAAAGCTAAGTTCCCCGTCGTATACATGATCACATTGCAAGGGGACAAAGAGAATGGAACGATACTTTGTTTTGACACAAGCAGCTTTACGGGCCGCGTATTTATGTATGGATGGATTTCAAGCAACGTCGATTCAGGAACCTCCGACAAAGTGGCATATGCACCGACAATGACACGACGGCCATGGACTGTGAAGGCTTCTCTTGCGGCGTAATGTGGGCGAGGCTAAAGCTTTCTATGGCTCTTTTTACTACAAGGCAAATCTCCAGATAACACTCCACACGTTCCCATATCCACCATTGCTTGATTCGCAATGTAAAAGGTCAAAGTGCCTGCAAATATATCTGCAGTAGGATCAGCAGACTTGGCATATATGCGTTTATCAATGCATATGTATTTACAATGCAATGTGTTCCTTCATAAACAAGGCCTTGTCGATGATTTGGGTGAACAATGTCATTACGAGTGCAGTCCTCTTTCCCCTGCCCACACCCAAGGGTGATTATCAAAGACAAATAATTTAATATGCTCGCTTTTTCCCTTCAAGTAAAACCAATTTCAATGAAACAGTTTGACTACACGTGACATGAATGAAAATTAAAGGATCTCAAAACACTACCACGACCTGCCTCGAAGAGGTGGTTTGTGTTGTGAAAAGTAGGTCATGTTTACAATTTATTTCCCTTCAAGTAAAATGGGGCCAGTTACGACACAACACCCTATGAAAATAAACTGAAAATGTATGCGATTATATAAACACCTATAAAATAAACCAACAGAAAAAAGCTTCTTTTTTTGTAAAAAGGCAGTGAAATTTACAAACACAATTTGCGAACCCAAAATCTTCTGCAAGGAATTTTTATCCTGAAAATACATTTCAGAAAAAAATACACAAAAGTCTACGTAAAAAATTAAACATTTTACTATTTAAATTGAACCTTTATAGTTGTCATCCTTCTGCATCACTTACAACCGACTTGTAAATCACAGCTGCAACCCAAAACCCATGAAAACTTTTCAGTAAAAAAAATAATCACTTTGGTATTGCTCAAACACAATGACGGAAAACTGCTTCACTGGGATTACCCCTTTTTGAATAATCACCCCCTATTCGGAAAATTTTGCAGGACCCTCCTCAAGAGTGTTGACATTTGGGTGAGGCTTTCCTGGGTTAAAAAAAGAGTAATAATGAGCTTTCAGAGTTCTGAATGTTTAGTCGCAATTTTTCAAGATGTCATTCTGTGTGCACTAGGATGTGGATAGATCAAGATCATGATAATGAAAAGCAACATCTCAATCTTCCCAAAGACAGTTTTTAGATAGTGTACACATGTTGTGAAATGAATCAGAAACATGGACAAAGAAAATGGAACATCTGAAGAGAGTGCAAAAATGCATGGAGAGGTTCATGATTGGACTTGCATTAAGACAGCAAGAGGAACATGAGGATCAGAAAACATAGAAGTTAGAGGCATCATATTGACCATTAAATGTGCTCAGGCAGGACATGCTGCCATAACGGATGGTGGCAGGTGGTCATGACTATTGACTGTGTGGCAGCCAAAGACGGCAACATGTCCGATTATGCAACCACCTAGTGGAAAGAGCAGTTAAATTACTTTGTGTGCACAAGCTTTATGGATTGTGGTTTCGTGAAGCGAAAATGAAGGACAATTACTTGGGTAGGCCTTCATTCAGCAGTAGATAGATCATAGCTACTGCCCGACGTTGGATAAAAAATGGGCTCAAATTGCTCCTGTAGCCATAAGGAGGCACCACCATTCACCAAAACGTAAAGAAAAACTTTATGAATCGCGACCTCAAATCGTTACAATTCAACAAAATGCTTCGGCGGTGAATCGTTCTACCCACAATTTTCACACAAAAAAAAAAAAACCTGTGCTTGATCGTCAGTCAATACCCAGACTGGAACAAACGACTCAATAACAATGAGCATTGTCAGAAGGGGAGGGGGTAATCACAAAAACATTCGTTCATCACGTTACTAAAAAATAAAACACTCCCGCTGCAACCTATAACACACAACGCCGTACGGTTAGGTACAAGGATAGACTGATTTTCCTGTGCCGTGTTGTGTTGCATTTGGATTGGTGTTGAGCCCAGCCAATGCACGGTCAAGTGTCCAAACCAGCTGCCGTTCGCTTGCTGGGGGCAAAATCCAATGGCTGCCAGTGACAGCTCATGAGGGAGTCGAACAGCTCCTCACTGTGCTCCATTAGTTCTCGGTTCGCTGCTTCCACATCGAGAATGGAGTTGTGGTCTGGAGAATGGAAAGATAAAAGCCACACAAACGTGAACATTAGATTTCCGTGTTTGCTGTAGATACAGCAAATACACATACTGTAATGCACATGTACAATGGACTTGCAATCCAGAGATTTTCCTTTGTCTTCCAGGCATAGCGGTTGAAATTATAAAGATGTAATTGAACCAGCGACCTCTGGATTGCAATGTAGTTTGCTAATCATTACAACACAGCCCACTCCCTCGTCTCAATATCAAGCTTTAAACATAAAATGACTAAAACTTACCTTCAAGTGTACAATCATCTGCATCATACTCCTGACAATGGGGAAAAAAATGTACCAGTTAGTAACATGAATAGGTCTGTCCGTGTCAATATTTGTGCAACAGTGGTAATGATAGATTTGTACAAACAGTTATCTAGATGTGTTTATACTCAAAATGTTTGTGTACAAAAGCAGTTCACAATGGCTAATTTAAAAGAATAACAAATTTCCACGTGATATACCAGAGGTCAAAACTCTATGAGCCGCATACCAAAATCTTCATATGACCGAGGGCCACAAGGCACCTAGCGTGGTCATGTGCACGCTGGCACGGGTTGGCTGTGCAATTTTGAATTTAGACATCTAGAAGCAGCACCCTGGGAACTTGTGGTCTGGGTATGAACTGCAATGGGCAAGTGCCCTGGGCTGCTCCCACTTCAGAATATTTACCCCGTTTCAAAACACAGTGTGTTGAAACATGAAAATAGCAGCTGCATCTCCATCGAGCCACAGTCAAATTTCCTGGGAGCCGTAGTTTGGCAACCCCTGTTATTTACGCCACTGAAGTAATCCTTCACACAGCCCACAGCTTGGTACAATGCTCAATCAAAAAAGGTACGCACCTGTAATGTAGATTGAGTGTATGTGTAGTTCAGCTGGCTGATATTGGTCGGACGGTCCCCCTTGCTGCTTATTTTATTGTTTCCGGATGAAGGGTGGCCATCTGTTGTCTCAAAGGGCACTTGAAATTGGCTGTTGCTTTCCAAACCTGCATAAGACCTTGGGGATTTCCCCATGCTTTTCATGATGGACAAGAAATACAAAACATTGGTCAATTTAATAACAAAACATTCAAATTCTGCAACAATAGTTTGGCCAGAATGCCCTTTAGCATTTGCCAAATGTCTTCAATTTTAAGAATTGCATTATTTTGTAGTGCATATATATTCACGTTGCATTAATCTCAAATACAATATTGAAGAGTAAAACAAAACATCCATTTGAAATTGCTAATTATTAAATAACTACGGTCAGTCCTCGACTTACTAAAGGGTTCCATTCCCGAGACCTGTTTGCATGTCAAACAGTTCCTAAGTCAGAACACAGTAATGTACTGTATTTAAATGCACAGTCTTTGTAATAAAATGTGTTTTACGGTTCAAAGGGAAGCATTGTTAAACTCATAAGAATTATTGTACAGTTGCATGTAATACTGTAATAAATACTGTATAGTAAATCAAACAAATTAAAGAAACAAATACTTCTTAATTAAATTACCTTGAGTCCTGATACTGGCTTGCTTGTTGGAAGGGGCATTAATGAGTCCCCACAATTGCGCACATACACACACGGGGGCAAGCACACGCACACGCACGCACACAGACACACACAACAATGACAACGATCCCCTGTATAGCCTTATGAATAAGAATCTTTATTTATACTGGAGGAACCCGATGACCTATAAATATCTGCTTCACAGATGTCCGGGAACAGACTGTTGGGGCAAGTGCTGTTAGCAAGCAGTGCCTACGAAGGCCGAAAAAGCACACGAAGGGGGGTGGGTAGCCAGCACCACGGCTGGCCACCTTTGTCTCCCCAGTGGGAATGTTAACACACTGCACCAGGTACTCCTTTAAGGCTGAGTTGACCTAAGGGAGGCCCAGGACACGTCTGATAATCGTTACTGGTGTTGGTCGTGAGCGAAAACCGAACTCGGGTTGCCAGGTTGGTAGCGCAGCATGCTCAGCATTAGACTACCGCTCCCCACACACTCACGGGAGCACGCACAGCGTCGCACACACTCACGGGAGCACGCACAGCGTCGCACACACTCACGGGAGCACGCACAGCGTCGCACACACTCACGGGAGCACGCACAGCGTCGCACACACTCACGGGAGCACGCACAGCGTCGCACACACTCACGGGAGCACGCACAGCGTCACACACACTAACGGGAGCACGCACAGCGTCACACACACTCACGGGAGCACGCACAGCGTCGCACACACTCACGGGAGCACGCACAGTGTCACACACACTCACGGGAGCATGCACAGCGTCACACACACGCAAATTCACTTTCACTACACAAGTGCGTGTGCGCACACACACTCAGTCCCAGTGGGATACATCTCGCAGAAGAATGCTCCACTGAACAAAATAGTTTCCGTGATTCAGTACCCAAGTGCGAGTTTGCGTTCACAAGCCTATGTTAAATAAATATATCTCATGGAAGCTGGCTCATAAGTGCGGATCTTCCTAAGTTAGTTAGATTTTAGAAGCGTTACGAGAATATGGCTAAAATGCATTAGTCCGCGTTTCTAGACTTTTAATTATTGTTTATTTGCAGAAATGTTGCCCTAATCATTGTCCCTAAGCGTGTAACCAGTGTTAAAAGGTGAAACGAGTGCAAAAAGGCCAATAAAAGTGAGGTCCTTGGAGAAGAAATTGGAAGTGCTTGATCAGCTTTATCATGGCGAGCGAGACGGTGGTGGGACGCTTAATGGGGTCTAGAACATCTCCTATTTAGTTTAACACGTAGGCTTTCGCGACCAATTTACTCATCCTCGTAAAAGTCGTCACCATGGACTTCAACCCTCAGTATTATAGGTAAATAACATTATTTCATTGTTTTTTTATTATGGTACTTGAACGTTTTTTTACATATTTATGATTCGCGATGGACCAGGCAACTTAGTTAGGCTTTGACAGGTGTGACCACGGCCGTGGTTGCCCTAACCCCCTATTCCCCATATGGTTTTAGAATGGCCAAAAGTGGTTTTGCCAACCACGGCAGTTTTAAAGAATGTAACCCCCGCGGACATCGAGGGATCGTTGTATTGTACAATGGACTTCGCTGCACTGCCCTCTGCTGCTTTTTACATAGAAACCACTTCGTACACTGCAATTGGTATTACTATTTTAACAAATTGACGCACATTATCTATTCCCATATCTGCGTACGTTGTATGTACAGTAACAAACATTCGTTAATTTTATAGCATGACTCATAGGTTGCAGCAAAGCCCGAGGTGAACAATGAGTCGTGCTGTTGTTAGTGTTGCCACATCTATTTTCATGACACATTATCAAATGTCACAAAATGATAATTATCACACTATCAATTTATCTTAAGCGAGTAATTGTATTCACATTTTTATTGTACCGATGTTGCGCTTTGCTCCACTGCCAAAATGCAAACGATTACTGAAACTTTCTTCAACTGAAGATTACTCAACTTAAGGCTGCCACAAATATTATTTTCCTTACAAATTTACAATGTATAATACTTGTAACGCACATGTGCAGTCTGTTAAGCAATGAATAACTACATTAAAATGGGTTGCAAAAGTCATATTGGTGTATTCCTGCCATGTGCTTTGAATAACATGAGCAAAGCACAAATAAAGAAGAGCTATTTTAGTTATCATTTTAATTGCATTTGGAATCAGGAATAATGAAATCAGTAAATACAACATAAAAAACCAAAGGAGTAACAATAATCAAGATTCTAGATTTGAAGCTTTCGTGACTGCAAGGATTCATATTCTTAGGTTTTTTCGGTAAAGTCACGTAGGTAAAACATCAAAATTAATAAAAATAAAATAAAATAAAAATCACGACGTCGTGATTTTTATTTTATTTTTATTAATTTTGATGTTTTACCTACGTGACTTTACCGAAAAAACCTAAGAATAATAATCAAGATATTTCGCAAAAGCGATTATACACTTATCATGCACCTGATATGATACAAGAGATATCAGCATCTCCCCAACTCGAGTGGTTACCTGCGTGGAATGGAGAGGCTGATGCGAATCGGATTTTGTCCCAGTCCCCATGTTCCCTGTTGCTCTTGCAAGGCTTTCGTCATGTCCGCCTCGTCCCCAAACTTGAGGAAGCCAAAGCCCCTTTTAGTGGGCAAAGGAAGACCGCACAAGCACAAGTTACTTAACAACTCACGGCATTAATATGCAGATTGTATTTTAATCATCATTCATCACTGGGCTGTAAAACACGTTAAAGGGGAATTCCTTTGGGTTACTGAAAAACGGGGGTGAATAAAGATACTGATGCATTCTTTAGGGTTATATATTTTAGTATAATTACCAATGCCTTTCGTTCAGAAAAACAAGTGTTTAACAAACACTGTTTAATCATTACCTAGCCTTCATTTGACCTGGAAAGGTATGTGTAGTAACAAGAATGCACAGGCAAGATTGGAAATGTTTTAAGAATCAGAATCTTTATCATGACTACTATTTAACAAGCTGAAGAATAAGTAATTTACCCACTTGGCTACCCACTTTGGAAAGATAAGCTTGAAACTAGTATAACTCCTTTTGTGAGGGAGAAATTAAATAAACATCCAAATGCAAGAAGCCAATTCTAAACACTTTCTGTAAATGATGAGAAACTAATTTGAAGCAAAAGTCGACACATGCTGGAAACATGCAGCATGGTGATGTCATGTGACACAAGGCATGATGGGAAGACCGAGCCAATGATCAAAATTGTGCCTTTGCTGTAAAGAAAAGACCTTATCCCCGTATTGTTGCACTCATCCCAATGCAAGATTAAATAAACACTTTGTTTCTCCTTTAGCCTGCGTTGGGAAAACCATGTGCCACCATATCTACAATATAATAAACAGTTCTTTCACATTTATAATTATATAGAGATGCAGTTGATAATCTAGGAATTATTACACAAGCCTGCAAGGGCATCATTTGATGCTTGTTAATCAACATAGGAAATAATGGCTGCAAGTATTAAAATACTTCCAGATTCGTCCTCAAATTGTTAGTTTTTGTAAAAAAGGTGAACGTGTATTTTTCTCGACATGCTATAAATGACCTTATTTAGTCTAGTAATGGATGAAGTTGAAGCAGAGCCAAGACGTACTCGTCAATTAATTTTCAACATTTAATTAGCTCTAATTTGGTAGTGAAGGAAGACCATGCAGCTTGGGCAATCATTGGCAGCGGCTTCAGTCTGCCCTCCAGCTTGTGTGGTTTCCTGCCGTAACGAGCTAAATGGACCCAATGCCGCCAACCCCCCCCCCCCCCCCTTTGTTAGTAACCTTTGGGACGTTAATGCGTATATTCCACGGATGCCGTGAGATTGTCACGGATCGATGACACGGAGTCACGAGTTTGAACTCATGGCACCTTGCCGTGTGAAATTTCGTTATTAGGCAAAATTCGATTTCGTTCATGTGTGTCCATAATTTGTCAATTGCGTGAACGCAAACTTTCTTAAACCAAACGTTTGGAAATCGAGGGATTCCTGTATCCGTTTACATTAGAAATGCCACTTAACTATTGGCACCCTTCCGTTGCCAGCTCACAGACCACGCAGTGCCCCGCTCACGTGTGTAAACTCGAAATCCACACTTGCCTGGATTGACCAGAGGCATCTGTCGAGACCTTGGCTGCACTAAACGACGGGTAGCGTGGTGAAAAATAATCAAAGAGCATTCCGTCGTCCACCTCCGGGCTGAGGTCTCCCAGGAAGAGCGTGTAACCATGGCTGCGATGACAAAGGAACTTTTTTTTAGTCACAAAACAATGGATAGCATGGTCCTTCATGTGCATGGAATTGTCTTTTTAAAATGTATACGACGTTGTGTTAATAAGCATTACAAGTTTTCATTTAACTTGGAACCTGGAGTTAACACATCAGTCTTCATGTGCACTGTGGATAACGAGCATAAAGGCACATGTCAACAAAGGGCAATTTATCTGGAAAGCAGATAGAAAATCAGAATATTAATGACATGGTCTATGTGGTGAAATTAAACACAGTTGCAGACGTCATACCTATGATTCATACTGTTTCCATAAGTAGAATAATTTAATTTGAACATCAACACCTGGTAAGAAAATATACGAAGTCATTATAAAGCAGAATTGTCTCATTAATTCCATCATACATTGCTTCATGTCGCGCTCCGCTGAACGCAGTAGACGTTTACTTTATTGATTTTTCAAATCACATTCCGAAATGTCTAAAAAGGAAAGCAGACAAACATATCTACAAACAAACTTATTATACATCCTAAAAGATAAGTACACGATTCTTATTTACTTGTATACAACCATGACATTACACTTCAGTGTGACTACATAGACAACATTGCGTCACACCATTGCAATGGATGCAGAATCCATTACACAACTTGAATTAAGAGTTATAAAAGACAATGTGTTTCCAATACAGTAGAGTCCTTAGCCATAAAACCGCTATTCAGTATTCGATTATATATGCATGCTAAACATATGGTTACAATTACTGTAGTAGCACAATTAGAAAACATGGCAGGTGAATACATTTGTGTGTAACCTACTGGATAGGAATTGGGCACTGGTTTGCCATTTAACTTGTGCAGACATTCCATAGCCTTTTCTTTGCTTGGGAACTCAACAAATCCATACCCCAGGGGATTTCTGGAACGAGAAAGAAGGGAACGTAAGCTCGGATTAAAATGTTTCTTAATATGATGTACAGTATGGATAAAACAGGTTTGCGGGTAGCGGTGGCGCAGATATGAATGCACTAGGAACCTGACAAAACCTCAAACTGATTGCTAACCATGGCTGATAACTGAACTGGTCCTGGGTAACCCCAACACTTTTATCATCCCACCAGCGTGTTGCATTATAGTAAAAATTGAAAAAAAGCTTCAAAATAGTGCCATGAAAAATTGTTTAGTGAACAATTTCACATTTCAATGACAGGGAAAAATCTAACCAAAGCATAACCACTTTTGGTCTCCCAATAAGCGATGCTCATTTTCTTTTTACAATCTTATAGCCAAATCGGCTGTGTGGACTTTTAAGCTAGATTTTAACTCACAACCTGATTGTAGAGCAAAGCCACTGCACTTTAACCATCCAGACAAAATAGGATAACAAATAGCAACAAACTACGTGGACATTATTTATGTACAATAATTAATTGGACAACCGACCAGCTCTTGGAATTTTTTGCATTGGCTGCAGACCAAGCGCTGGCCTGCCATGGGAGTGGGAACATGGGAAGGGGTGTGTGATTGGGGGGGGGGGCTATGGAAATGTGTGCGAGAGGGGGACACCTGGGGGTTGGCAGGCGGGGGTGCTGGGGTTGCAGAACCATAGTTTGGGTCCTTCCAATAGTTTATATATAATCCACCTTTTCCACTGGTATATTCAAGCCGAGCCAGTATGGGGGGCCTCATGGCACCAGTGAGTTTTTTTCCCCTACAGGGTATTAGCGCTGTCAAACACGAACCAAACTGTGATATGCTGGCCTCAAGACATCCGAGTCTAGCTCGGGGTCCAGCAGGGCCAGGGGCGGGACCAATTGAGCTTTCACTGCATGTGACATCAGTACAACAGAAACGCAGCGTATTGCATAATTTACATGAGTCTCGACTTGTTCAATGGGTTTGACGTCAGTGGTGACTCCTGAGTCAAATCCGACTGGCTCCGTACAGTACAACCGTGGTGCAAAATAGGTGTAAGAGTTCACCAGTGACAGGGGCCAAAGTTAGCACACCACTTACCTTTGAAGCAATGAGTTGATGCAAACATTGCAATGCACACTCGTGGGAAAAATATATATTTACACACAAAAGAGTTTCAGTCTCATTATGCATGAAACTATTGTTTTTATTGCAAGTATATACTTTTAGCAAGCTACACATTTCTGAATAAGCTTCCGAAAACTGATCTCGATAGCGGTTTCCGCAGCATGCTTTTCGACAACTTACTTGGACACTTTGTCTTTGATGATTTTCACGCCAGCAAGAGGATGTGCCGCTTCGGCAAAGGCACGCATGAGAAAATACTCATCCATGTACGGCGCCAACTGTTGCAAGGGAGGAAACAATTACAGAGTTGTGGATTTCATCTGCCTCTCACCTCGCGCACGCTGCAGGGACCAAGCTTAGGTTGATACTCTCAATCAGATGCAGACGAGCTAACAGGGCCACATGACCAGGATATGCCACAAGATCAATGTATTCGGGAGCAACACAGCTTAAGATGGCAAATTGTATTTTGGTTAGAAGTGCAATGTACTCTTGATTACAAGTTCCCAATTTTACATTCCAGTCATGGAAGGCAGTCCATCATCTCTTCAGGATCAGTAAAGAGAGCAGGACCTGGTTACACTGCACCACTTGGGGATTTCTCGATACAAATCAGACCCGTAAAAAGTATGATGGAATTTCCATCACCCAGTGGGAAGTCCGTCCATAGTGATTGCAGTGCTGTATTAAGGTTGGACTGAGCTTTGACATGAATGTAGAATTTCTCAAAGATAAGCGAATCAACAGCAGTGGAGGTACAAATTTCAGCGAGCGGAATATAACTTCCAAGAGTAAGTACGATAATAAATGAATCATGATCAATCCACTGCTGGTTGAAATCATCTTCCACGGTTCTCCAATTCGCATTTATTGGACACGAATTCCCCAGCATCTCAAAACCACCTTACATCAACATCTCAATTATTCCAATGCCCAGCTGCAGTTCTTTATTTTAGCCGAGTGGACCCCGTGATGCTAGCTGTAGCTGTGCGACACATCAAGCACTCGCACGCCACAGGATTGCATAGCTCCATCTCCATAGAGGACGTCCTCTCAGACAAGTTCGCCAACTTGAGTCAGCCAACGGAACTACGTAGGAAGCACGCCAGATGATCACAGGCGGCTGTTGAGGCACACAATTACACAAAGGTGGGCTACACACAATCCAGCTGCACCGGTTAACAAATGCCACCTAGTCTGCATAAACGAGCAAACAGGCCTCACACGATGCAGGATCGCTACTTGGCAACGCGACCTTGAAGCCACATGGCAGGAGGCTAGCTCCAGCAGGGATAGCAAACAAAAACATCCATGTTTTCATTTCAACAATTTATACTTTCGATTACAAATTCTTGTCGATGTGCCTTAAGAGACAATGTCCGAGGCACATACGAGCCACGCTCGGGGCCCTCTATAATCGTGAAAGGTTCATTATTAATGATCGCGGCTCCACACCGCCAGAAGGCGACGTCCACGCGTTTCAGTGTTAACTGTCCGAGGCTCACAGAGCCGGACCATGACACACATAAATAAACACCCGGCACTCGCAGATCCTGGCCAAGACTCACACGGAGAGACCACAGGGACCCCAGCTCTCCTCAACATCGCACAACGCCGCTCGCTGACACAAAAAAAATCCTCACCCGCCACACCGCTAAGAGGGGACCACGCCGTGCACTGTACGCGTGGTACTTGTGTGTACAGTGCAACACATATCCCCAAGCGGCGAGGCCGCGCACTTACGTTCCCGATCCAAAGGCTGTTCATGGTCGGCCGCCGGCGTTCTCCACGACACGTTCAGTGGCAAGAGAATCGCTCGCGCCGGGGCAGACGCGGCAGGAGTTGTGGTGGTTGTGGCGGCGGTAAGAAAGCAGAGCAACAAAAATCCGCGACCCGGCCCGCGGACATTGAAATAGGCGCCCCGACAATGACGTCATCGCCGCCGCAGCGTGCGGAGGACGTCATGACGCAAACGCACGGAGGTGGGGGGGGGTTACGTGCGTGCGGGTACTCACCAACGCGGTGACGTCACGCTGTGAGCTCGCCACGAGCCAATGGTGCCGCTCGTGACGTCGCCGCTGCCTCTTCATTATGCGCGGTGACGTCACGAACGCAATCGTGCCATTTAAGAATCTCACAAACGCAACATTTCGCTGGAAGTTGTAAATTCCGAGCGTTGAAAACGACGTCGTCAGAATAGTTACTTTAATTAGCTTTTCACGCTAATAATCACGCAAAAAAGCAAACTCGCGTGAAACGTAGCTACCCATAGCGTAGCCGCACGCGCGCTCGCGGTGGTATATATAACGGAGGGCGCACTAACAGTTTCTGGATGTGCCGGGCGATTTGGCAGCGACACCTTCTCACCATCCATTGATCGCTAGGGCAAGTTCGGCTGATCTGGCTGCATAGATCGGTGTCCCCTCATCGGCGCTCATCCGTGTTCGTCCCTCCCGATGCTCTGCGCTCGGTGGCAGCGGACTCCGACCCCCGAGGGACCGGCAACGGCTTCTTCGTCGAGGTCGCGGGTTTAGGCGTAGCGACGGCTCCCTGCTAGACCAAACTCCACGGGCGAGGCGAGTAGGCGAGCTGGAACTCCGACTACAGCATCCACATCCAGATCGGCACTGCACGTGGCAGTCTGCCTGTTTTTTTTTCTCTCCCCCCATGGCATCTGTGACGGTGCTAGTAACCTCCACCTTAGTATGTGTAGTAAGTATATGGGAGGCTTGACGACAGGATCGGAGGCACACTTGTTTATTACAACAACACAGTAATTACAGGTCACTTGGCTACAGGGATTCACGACAGCTAAGCCCTCCACTACGGGGCTAGGGAGGCTATCTGTCCCAGCCTGGTTAAGCTGCGATCCCGGCACCCTGAGTCACCAGACCAGCTTAGTCTGGGCTCTCGGGGCCACGCCACCGGCTTGCCCTGGTCGGCCCTTATAAGGACAGCGAGCCAGGGGAGCTCTGGGGCCTATTCTAGCAGGTCTTCCGTCTTCTCTGGTTAAAGCTGAGTCCCGACCTCGAGCCCTCGAGCTCATCACCTTTTATAGGACTGGCCCCCGAGGGGGGGTCCGTGGGGGATGCACCTGCGGACGTCGGTGCGAGCGCCACCCTTGTGTACGGCCGTAACCCCGTGGCCATGCATAATCACACCTCAACATTCGTAGCCATGCGCAATTACACCTCTACATCACCCCCCCCCCTGTACAGTTCGCAGCCGTCCCTGGCTGCAAAAAAAATCAGAATAAAGGTGCATCCCTCACGAAAACCCCGTGTGTGTGCCTCGCGTAATTTTTAACAAGAACCTTAACAAGAACAACAACAGGAAGAGAGAGAGAGAGAAAAAAACGACGCACCCCCCCCGAATAAACACCCCAAAACCAACATATATACACACACTCCGGACGCCACCCCTCCCATTGTCCGCAAGGCCCCCCAACGGCCGACCTCACAAAAGTCTGCGCGTTTTGGCGCGCGTTCTCGCGGCGGGCCCGTCACAAGGGCCCGTCCCGGCACGCTCAGTGACGGTTGTTGACGGTCCGGGTGCAAGAGAGTCAGGCGTCGCTGCCGAGTGACCCCCGACCCCTCCGGGAGGGGTTGGTGGGTGTGGACCCGTCACTCCTGTTGCACCTGGGGACGGAACAGTCGATGTCAGGTTAGGCAAGTGCAGCGACGTCGGGGAGTCGGCGGAACCCTCACACGTTTGGCCATGCGTGTGTGCGTGTGAACCCCGGGGCGGCGCGATGAATGGTTTCAACCTTGAGGGGTGCACATACCACCGGCGCCTCCCCCATTTGACGCGAACACATTGCAGCCGCAAGACCTGTACGACCTCCACTGGCCCCCGCCACGGCCGTACCAATTTTGACGAGGTTGCCAGCGGCACCTGGGGACAGTGCAACCACGCCTTGTCCCCTGGTTTCCATTTGACCACCTGTACCCGCCCCAACCGAAGCCTCTCGTTCGCCTTCTGGCGGAGTTCAGAATTTTGCACGGCCGCTTCCCGCGCCTCAGACAATTTGCTGATGTTAAATTTAACGTGTTCGGACAAGTTAGACTTCGCCTGGGGCGCCGAGAGCTTCAGCTGGGTCGTCACAGGGGGGTTAGCCTCGCGCCCATACATTAAAAAGAAAGGGGAAAATCCGGTGGCCGCATGGGGAGCCATTCTGTAGGCCTGCAACACACCGGCTATACGAAGGTCCCAATCCGTCTGGGATACTGACACCTGCTGGGACAGCATAGACGTGATTGTCCGATGCAGCCGTTCCACCATCCCGTCAGTTTGTGGGTGATACGGAGAGGTCCGAACCTTCTCCGTACCCAAGAGGTCGCACACCTCGCGTAGGAGTTTACCAGAAAAATTCCTACCCTGGTCAGTAAGCAGCCGTTCCGGAGCACCCTTGTCGAGGACATAGCCCTGGACAAAGGCCTCCGCGATGGCTGCTGCCGACTGGTTGGCCAGGGGCCAGGCCATAGGCCATCTCGTGAAGTACTCGACCCCCGTTAATAAATACCTATTGCCCCTGGGCGTAGCGGGAAATGGGCCGAGTATGTCCAGAGCGACGAACTCGTTAACCCGGGAAACCTTTATGGACTGCAGCGGAGGGTTGGACCCCCTAGCAGGTGGCTTCCTCTGCGCGCATTGCGTGCACGACCCCAGGAGATCCCCCACGTCCTTTGCCATGCCCGGCCAGAAGAAATCGAGCTGGAGCGTGGCAAAGGTCTTGTGAACCCCCAAGTGCAGAAGCCGCTCATGAACAGCCCATACCACCTTACCCCTTAATGCTGCAGGCACCACGAGCCGCTGGCGGCGGGTTTTTCCATCCCAGTGCATTAAAAGACCCTGGAACAACCCCCACGAGTCAACGTTCGCCACCCCCTGACCAGCCCCCCCGACGCGACGGCGCAGAGCGAGGAGGGAGGTGTCCTCCATTTGGAGGCGTCCCCATTCCGCGACCGACAACCCCAGCAACGAATCCCTCCCTTCTTGCTCGATAGGACCCGAAGCTGAAGGCGCATCGGCAGCGGCCACGAGGACCGAATCGGTGGTGACGTTCGGGGGCCTACAACGCCCCGAACCCAAGAGGCACGCGCACTCCGAAGTGGGTGGCAATCGTGACAGGGCGTCAGCGTTCGTGTGGCGGACACCCTTACGATATGTGGTGACAAAGTCATAGTCTTGGAGAATCTCCAACCATCGAGACAACTGGCCCGATGGTTGTTGAACCCGCAGGGCGTACTGTAGTGCCGCATGATCTGTACGGACGGTGAACCGCCGACCGTACAGATACGGGCGGTACTGCTGAATAAAATAAACAATCGCCAATAATTCCCGACGGGTAACGCAGTACCGTTGTTCGGCTGGAGACAGTACCCGACTACCGTAAGCCACCACATGCTCTACGCCCCCAATGAGCTGGGACAGCACGCCCCCGATGCCCGTGTTACTTGCATCTGTATCGAGCAAGAAGGGTTGTGAAAAATCGGGGTAATTCAACGGCGGAGCCCTCACCAAAGCATTCCGGAGGGCGCGAAAAGCAGCCTCCTCCTCCGGCCCCCAATGAAACCTGACTCCCTTGGACGTCAAGGCATGCAATGGTTTCGCAATCGTAGCGAAGTCAGCCACAAATCGTCGATAATACGATGCGAACCTAATGAAACTCCTGACCTCTCCCATCGAGGTGGGAGTCGGCCAGGAGCTGACGCATTCCGTTTTGGCGGGATCAGTGGATATCCCCGAGCGCCCAACAATGTGACCCAAATATCGCACCGATTCGCGGAGTAAATGGCACTTCTGCGGTTTAAATTTCAAATTGGCAGCCCGCATTTTGAGAAAAACAGCACGCAACCTCTGGAGGTGTTCCTCGAAGGATTTGCTAAAGACGATGACATCGTCTAAGTAAATCAAACACGAATCCCATTGCAAACCTGCCAAGACCAATTCCATTAACCGCTGAAAAGTTGCCGGCGCAGAATGTAAACCCATCGGCAAGCGGTTAAATTGGAAGAGACCTTGCGGTGTACGAAAAGCAGTCTTAGGTTTTGATTCGTCATCCAGAGGAAGCTGCCAGAATCCAGATAGCAAATCGAGGGTGGAAAAGAATCGCGCCCCCGCCAAGGCATCGAGCGACTCATCCATTCGAGGAAGCGGGTACGCATCTGCCACAGAGATTTTGTTCAGACGCCAAAAGTCGACACAAAACCGCAGTGAGCCGTCGTGTTTTTTCACCAAAACGATCGGCGCGCCCCACGGGCTGTTGGAAGGGGAAATGATATCGGCGGCTAGCATGTCATCAACAGCCGATTTGACATGATCCTTTTCGGCGGGACTCAACCGAAAGGGATTTTGGCGGATTGGCGCGCTGTCACCCGTGTCAATATGGTGTCGCAGCAATTTGGTACAACCAATATCAAATTTGTGTTGACTAAAAACGTCAGCAAATTCGCTCAGGAGAACTCGCAGCTGCGCGCGCTGCGAGTCGGACAGGTCCACTGAACCCGCGCAAAGCGCATCCAGCCATCCGTCATCACAGTCCGAATGCGGTCGCGACGGAGGATCGGTGGATACCTGACCCACGAGTGGTTCCTCATAGGGTACCGGCGTTGCGTGTGCAAGCACGGTCCCTTGAGGAACCACGGCCGTTCGCGATCCCACATTAAGGACTGCAATGAAGGGGTCCCCATCCCCTCTCACCATGGTCTGAGCCGCGAGCAAATCGGGTCCATTGACCCCGGCCCGAGATGGTCCCAACAAGACCCCCCTGATCCGCAACCCCTTCATTAAACGGCCGACGCAACCTAAGAGGGACGAGCATCTGAGCCCCCGGAGGTACGCGCACAGTTTTTGTCACGAGCGCCTGCACGGTGGCAAACGCCCGACACTCCGTGGTGGGGGAAGACAAAAATGTAACGCGTCGGCCCGATGGGAGCTCAATGCACCCCTGGTCAATCAGGATACGGATGGGCATTTTGGCCAAGAAATCCGTCCCCAACAGGCACGGAACCGCGAGTGAGGAGGAAACCAAAACAGGCCCGGATAATTTAATGTCTCCAATGCAGATAGTGGCGCGGATTTGCCCAATAATGCCCAGCGAGCCCCCGTTAGCGGCATAGCATAGCACGTCAACAGGGAGCAAGGGACGACTTTGAACGGGAAGGATGTTATAAATCAAATCAGATATAATGGTCGCCGATGCCCCTGTGTCAATTAAAATCCGCACCTCTACCCCATCAATATGACCAACCACAACCGATGATCCAGCCGACGCAGCAACGACACGATGGGCGAGCTCCCACCACTGACCCGGTTGGAGCGCTCGCCGCATTACAGAACAATCGCGCGCGATGGACGGGGAATTTGGAGCCCTGTTTAGTTGAGCGCGTGAGTGTGTGTCGGATGTGTGTGTGGGCCAAACGTGTGAGGTGCCGCGACTCGCCGTATTTCTCTGCTGGAGCTTGGGAGGCGACGGCGTGGTGTCCTGACGAGGTGTCGCCCTGCGCTGACGGGGAGCCCGGCATCCTGACGCAACGTGGCCTTGCAGGCCACAGTTGTAGCAGCGTGTGAGCGCCCCGGATGTCCTGGGCTGCTCCTGGCGGCCCGGTCCATTCCGAGCCAGTGGTGCCGCCGATCTCCATTCCCCTCGCCGCTCCACCCCGCAGACCTCCTCCGATGGGAGGGCGGCGGCCGCCATGGCATGGCCGGCCGCCCCCTTCGCCGCCTTTCGACGTAGGGACCGCAAGCCCCCGTGGATGTGGCGCGCGACCAGCAGGGACGACATCTCCGCGTCGTCTTGAACCAGGACGTTGACGTCCAGCTCATCAGCGAGTAGCAGCAGCTTCTCAGCCACCATGGCATCCACTCCTTCCTCGTCCATCCTTGGAAAAGCAGCCTTTGCCAGAGCCAGGAGAGCCGTCCGGAAGGCCAGGGGCGATTCGTTGGTGCCCCGACGCCGATCGTGGAACAGCTGCCTGCAGTCCGAAGGCGGCCCATAGACGGCTGACAGCAGCTGCAACGCCAGGTGTAGAGTGGCGCGCTTTTCCCTCGGCGCCGAGGTGAGGGTAGCCAGGGCGTCGTTGTCCAGCATCGCCGGCAACGCGCGTAGAGCCTCGGCGTCCGTCCAGTTCGCCATCTCTTGATGAGCGATGAACCGCCTCTGGAAGCCGCCCCAGTCTCCGTCTGCGCCTACGAATTCTTTTAGAGGCGGCAGACGCTGCTGTAAGGCGACGTCCGTGGCCCCAGCTCGCTCTCCGTCGCTCCCCGCCGATGATACAGTGTGGGCGGGCTGTGAGCATGGCATCGCCGGTCGCTCTGATGTTGACGCGCTGGCCGGTGTTGATGATGTCACGGCCTGTGCTTGGCGCTCAGCAGTCACGTGACGCAGGCCGGCCCCGCCCTCCGCTCGTACTGTAGTGATGGCGGGAAATTTAACCGCGAGCCGCGTCGGGGTGGCGGGAAACGTCGCCGCGCGTCGGCTGCCGTCGTCGACCCGCGCTGCCCCTCCAGCCCCCAGCCGCGTGATCTCCTCCAACGCGGCGGCCGCGGCGTAGAGCAGTTCCGCCAGGCGGGAGTGGGCCAGCCGGAGTCCTTCGGCCGACGCATCCCCCCCCTCTTGTCGTAGCGGCGCGGGCGTACTCGGCCCCGGCTGCTCCGACCCGACCCCGGCCATCTCTGGTGTTGATTCTGCCGCGGCGTCTTCCATCTCCGACTCCCTGGTACGTGTCGTCCCTCGTGTGTCCATCGTTGGACGTTTTACTTCTGACACCAGATGTAGTAAGTATATGGGAGGCTTGACTGACAGGATCGGAGGCACACTTGTTTATTACAACAACACAGTAATTACAGGTCACTTGGCTACAGGGATTCACGACAGCTAAGCCCTCTAACCTATACCAATTCCTCCACTACGGGGCTAGGGGAGGCTATCTGTCCCAGCCTGGTTAAGCTGGGATCCCGGCACCCTGAGTCACCAGACCAGCTTAGTCTGGGCTCTCGGGGCCACGCCACCGGCTTGCCCTGGTTGGCCCTTATGAGGACAGCGAGCCAGGGGAGCTCTGGGGCCTATTCTAGCAGGTCTTCCGTCTTCTCTGGTTAAAGCTGAGTCCCGACCTCGAGCCCTCGAGCTCATCACCTTTTATAGGACTGGCCCCCGAGGGGGGGCCCGTGGGGGATGCACCTGCGGACGTCGGTGCGAGCGCCACCCTTGTGTACGGCCGTAACCCCGCCCCTTGTGTTTGTTGGCCATCCGTGGCCATGCATAATCACACCTCAACATTCGTAGCCATGCGCAATTACACCTCTACATATGTAACTAATAAGGCTATGACGTCTCCTGGTCAAACCCCACTTGGCGGAGCAATGATATTGAATCTTCACCCTCGGGGATCCTCCAAAAACAACACTACCGATGGCCACGTGGAATGTTCAAACGCTCACTGGAGAGGAGAGGCTGCCACTCCTTTGTCGGGAGCTGGACCGGTACCGCCTGGATCTCTGTAGCATTCAGGAGGTCCGATGGGCCGGTTCTGGCTCCTGCCACCATGAAGGGTGGACAAACAATAGGGTGTGGCTCTTCTTCTGAACAAAAGAATGAAGGGGGCGTGGGAGCGTGGAGGTGAGGTGTGGGAAGCTGTAAGCTCCAGCAGGGGCGGTTTCTTCATTAGGGCGATTGGGCGACGCACCACCAATGTCATTGAACCACAGTCACGCTAGCCGTCACTGCAGCCTCTGGATATAGTCCAATCAGCGTCATGTCACGTTCTGTGGAGTACCGCCTCTTTTGGGGCGATTTCACTCCGGCTGAGAATCGCCCCGAGTGGCCCCATAGACTTACATTGAAAGATGTTTTTTTTCGAACGGGGGCGCTGCAATGCATTCTCTATGGCTTCCAGGAGGGCAAGCCCTAACGTGCTTACGTCATCATACGTGCTAACGTCATCATACGTGCTTACGTCATCATACGTAAGCACGTTTCATCCAACAATATAATTTATCGCTACCTAGTGGAATCTTTAATAAAATAAACTTGAGTGGTTTGTTTTAATAGTGAGTATATAAACAAACAAGATGTATTGTAAGAGTCACTTTATTTTGCATTAATATTAAAGAAGTGAAGTTGCCTTTACATGCTTAAGCTGTTAATTTATTCATTGCATGGGTGGACCTTATCCTTATCAATCATCCAGACATTTGCCCCCCCTGAGAGATTTTGCAGGAGCCGCCACTGAGCTCCAGGCTACTTTGGGCTCGCCTTCCCATCAACCGGAGGCGAGGAGTGGTGGTCGTGGTTACTTATGCCCCCACCGAAGACGAACATCCGTGGAGGGATGCAGGCAAAGCCAATGAGTCAGATGCCTTCTAAAGTGGCCACTCGGGACAGAGTCATCTTGTTGGGTGACTTCAATGCCCGAGTTGGTCATGATGCTGGCACCTGGTCTGGAGTGATTGGAAGGCATGGGCCAGATCAGCTCAATAACAACGGTAGGAGGCTGCTAGATTTTTGTGCAGCCCATGGGCTTGAAATTACCAACACGCTCTTTCGGCATCGGCGCATCCAACCAAGAACATCTGCTGGACTACATAGTGACGGAACAGTGGATGCGAGCCCATGTCATTAACACCAGGACCTACCGTGGAGCTGATCTGCCCTCTGACCATCGACTAGTCATCTGTAAGATGCGCCTGCCATTCTTCCACTCCGGTGGTGGGTGTACACCCAGGTCCCCTTCCAACCTAAAGTGGCCTGGTCTCAGTTAGCTGATGAAAGTTGTAAGCGAGAATTTCATCATCGCTTGCAGCTGGGGTTGGCATCGTCCCCCACTCCTCCTGATGTCGAGGGTAAATGGGCGAGGTTTACGACTGTGACTCATGCAGCTGCAATGGCTGCTTTGGGTATGCGGTCCAGACCTCCTCAGAAACCCTGGCTGACAGAGGAGGTGTTCAGGATAGTTGAAAAAAAGCGACAGGTCCACTCTCATCGGCTACAGCATCCCACGTCAGAGAATGAGGAGGCTTACCGCAGCCTTCGCTCGGAGGTTCGGAGAGCCATAAGGCGCTGCAAGGATGGGTGGTGGTCGCGGGTTGCTGAGGAGATGAAGTCTGCCTCAGTGGCCCGCGATCACAAATCACTATTTAACTCCATCAAAAAAGTAACCTGCAGCGCCACACCTATTACCATCATTAGGGGAATAAAAAGGTGATCCAATCTCCGACCCCCAGGAACAGGTTTGCAGATTTGCTGAGCATTTCTGTGAGGTCCTGGGGGAGGGGAAATCCCTCAGCCAGGAAAACATCATGGCACAAAGTGGGGATGACCCTGCTGAGGCTGCGGTGCCTCAAATATTGGAAGAGGTCACTCCCTGTGAGTGGTTGGCTGAGGTGCCATCTGTTGAGGAAGTACTGAAGGCGATCCGGAGTCTGAGACCAGGAAAGGCACCGGGCAGAGATGATCTCCCAAGTGAAATGCCGAGGGAGGGTGGCTTTTGTGCACAGACTGCCCTATATGGCATCATAACAAGTCTGGACCGCTGGACGGGTTCCGCAGGATTGGAAGGATGCCCTGGTGGTCCCCCTCTTTAAGAAGGGGGACCGACTGTAACAACTACAGGGGCATCTCACTCCTCAGTGTGCCGGGAAATGTCCTGGCATGGATTATTCAACATCGCCTTGCTAGGCACACCGAGGAGAGGCTTGCGGAGCTCCAATGCGGTTTCAGGAAAGGGCGGTCCTGCACAGATGCCATATTTTCTGTCCGTCTGCTACAGCAGAGATGTAGGAAATTTCAACAAGACCTACATCTCTGCTTTATTGACCTGATCAAGGCCTATGATACCATCAGTAGGCCTGGGCTCTGGGTTGTTCTTCGTGCTTTCAGAGTCCCTGACCCTCTGCTCACGATCATTAAGGACCTTCATGATGGTGAGCGGGCCCGGGTTAAACTACGTGGCCGGCAGTCAGAACCTTTCCTTGTACACCTTGGGGTGCGACAGGGATGTCCTCTGGCTCCCACATTATTTAACATCTATTTTGACCACGTAGTTCGTGAAGCCTTCAATAGCTGTACCGGGGGAATCTCCATTTGGTACAGATATAATGGGAGGCTGATCGATGCCCGGGTGCGATCAAGGGATGGCTCCCTATTGGTCAACCACATTACAGAGGGAAAAAAGTATTTGATCCCCTGCTGATTTTGTACGTTTGCCCACTGACAAAGAAATGATCAGTCTATAATTTTAATGGTAGGTTTATTTGAATAGTGAGAGACAGAATAACAACAAAATCCAGAAAAACGCATGTCAAAAATGTTATAAATTGATTTGCATTTTAATGAGGGAAATAAGTATTTGACCCCTCTGCAAAGCATGACTTAGTACTTGGTGGCAAAACCCTTGTTGGCAATCACAGAGGTCAGACGTTTCTTGTAGTTGGCCACCAGGTTTGCACACATCTCAGGAGGGATTTTGTCCCACTCCTTTTTGCAGATCTTCTCCAAGTCATTAAGGTTTCGAGGCTGACGTTTGGCAACTCGAACCTTCAGCTCCCTCCACAGATTTTCTATGGGATTAAGGTCTGGAGATTGGCTAGGCCACTCCAGGACCTTAATGTGCTTCTTTTTGAGCCACTCCTTTATTGCCTTGGCCGTGTATTTTGGGTCATTGTCATGCTGGAATACCCATCCGCGACCCATTTTTAAAGTTTGTGCACAAATTGTCATGAAACTAACAATTCCCTTTATAAAAAATATGTTCAGAATTTAATATTTAAAACATGTCAACCTTACCAAAATTATACATTGTTGGCAGTAGTTATATACCACCATATTCAACTTTAAAACCTGATGGTAGTCAAAATAATGTTTGCCCAGTATTTGTAAGTATTGTTAAATATTTTATTAAGAACCTTATAGTGGCACATCTAAGCAATGGAAAGCACAACAGATGCCTGTATGGGGATGAGATTGGGGATGCTACTTGCATAATATATCGATATGGGTAGTTCTCGACTTACAAACGGGTTCCGTTCCTGAGACCCATTCGTAAGTTGAACGGTTCATAAGTTGGAACACAATAATGTACTGCATTTATATGCACATACGGTCAATGTTATAAAATTGTGTTGCGGTTCACTGCCGTTGCGCATTATGGGACAAGTCTTCGGTTCAGTTCGCAAGTGCGACTTCACAAGTCGGATTGTTAAAAAATAATTCTCTTATGAGAGCTCAAACTTGATTTGAAGCTTTCATGACTGCAGGAATCCATACTCTTTGCAGCCGATCTATCCAGTGCTGCCGCGGTGGTCCACTCTACTCCAGTGACCCGCCTCCCCCCCCCCCCCTACTGCCGAGACCTATATAACCTCGTGCCACAGATCTCTCGCCGACTTCAGCAGTTTTTTCTTGCTGTGGTTGTCCCACCTGATGACGATTGCTTGTGTTGCGATCTAAACGTCGTGATCTATTATTTTTCTACCTACGTGACTTTACCGAAAGAACCAGAGTATTATGGAAGCTCGTTCGTAAGTGATGATGTTTGGAAGTCGGTGTTCGTAAGTTGTGGACTACCTATACTTAAGAATGCAGACACCGTGCAGCGAATTGTTTTTCTGGTTATGAGTAAATGGAGAGAGAAGTGTTGGTGACCACGTAACCATTCTCATGCATTTTGAAGATAATGAAATTAAGACGCAAACATTTTGTTCAATTTTTTTTTATGAACTAAATATGTTAATTCCTACTCCAGATTAAGGAGTATTGTCAAATGTTTTTTCAGAATTTGAAATTAAGTTATAAACATACAAACATTGTCCAGTATATTTATATAATTGTATGGTATACACTTTATATATTTTTACATTTTGAATGTATAACCTGTGTATCTATTGCACAAAAACAGCAATTTAGAAAAATCGGTATCCATTTATTATGGTAAACAAATGTTAAGTAGTTAAACATAAAAAATAGTTTCATTATTAAAAACTACCACGTAGGAAAATCTATTTTTTCTTTAAAAACTAAATAAAAATAACAAATTACAACTTACAGGACAAAGTTGTCATTGAATCAAAAGTTTAGTTACAGGATTATAGGCACATTCATAACATAAGCCCATTGTTGGAGTATGCACATCAGGGTTAAAGAATTGTAGAAAAAAAAGAGTAGCTTTACATTCAATTACAGCACCACTAATGTGGCAAAGTTGCAATTAATAAAAACAAGCGTATCATACAAAAATAAAACTCGTAATAAAAATTAACCAACAGACTGAAACGGCCCAGTCACAAGTCCACTTCTGTTGGCCACGTGTACGGTGAGACCGAAAGGAAGCCGTCATTCCAGCAAAGCCGCGGAGGTCTCCCGCTCCTATCTGTGGTTTCCGTATTTGGAAGCCCAGTCCGTGCGCCCATGGACAGGTTGCATTGGCTGCGTGCGCTGTATCAGCCCGGCGGAGGTTTTGGCTGCGGGGTTGTAACTCGGCCCCACCACTTGTTGCCGGCCCGTAGGCTTCCACGCTCCGTAGTCTGATGTGGGTGCGGAAAGACATAGGGAGACATTTATTTTACCTCTTGAATAAAACAACATTCAGGTGACATACTTTTAGTCATGCTGCTTGAAGGTGTAATTACAAAATACAATTGAAGATAATATTGTAGAAAAACAAGGCTACGATTTAGCACATCGTTAAGAATAAATGCTCACTACCGAGTGAAATTACTACCACTTTCCATGTTGGGTTGTACATGTACAGCCGTTTGTCAATCTATGGCTGGATGAAGGCCTTTCCATGCCATGCAGGTCGTAGGGGTTATTTGACCATATGTCACTGTACTGGCAAGTAAGTGTGGGCTGATGAAGGCATGTAGCATATTAATTGGGAGAACAAAAGAACATAGAATAGATTTTGCTACACTGTCTCACACAGTCATTGACCTGTTTTTTACACAGTGGTCATCCATCCAAGCACAATGCAGGTGTAGCGGGTTCCACGGAGACGCACACTGAATCTGGAGGCACCATGTTTATTACACAGTCCAACGGGGCTACTGCTTAACACTACTCTCGGTTAACTAGACCCCAACTGGGTCACTACGTAACTGGGTCAGCACTGTAAGTCTCCTGACCCACGGAACCTAAATAGAACTCAACCGAAGACCAAAAACCGAAGCGCCGGCACACGGCGAGTTCCCGCACACAGACAACCACGATCGCTCCGCCCCTATCCCTCTTGTCCTCTTGGGCGTGGCCTCGCTCCGCCTCCGGCTACGCCCCCCTGCTCGGTCTCTCCCGACGGAACGGGGCCAGCGTCACGTGTCCCTCAAGCCCCCCTTTTCGGGCCCCCTTCACGACCCCGTGCCGGTAACGTCCCCTCTCTCTCTCTGCGACTAGACCCTGCCCTCTAGAGCCCGCTTCCCTGCCATGTCTCCGCCGGTGCCAGTGAGAGGTACGTAACATACACATACATGCCATAGAGGCTCTATTTACGTCTCTACACAGGCTCAACCAGCTTGGCCTCTGAGATATAAGATCGGGTGCATGTCAGGTGGTTTAGTCATAGGCTGGGTGCTATCCAGTTATATCTTGCTCTGAACAGCATTTTACTCTGATTATGGGAGATGCACTTTGACAAATGGCTTGGCACGTACTGGAGGTTGGTCCTGCGACTGGTGCCAGCTGAACTCTTTGGCCTGCAGATCCCACTTCCTTTTTTTGGAACGATGGGATGTAACCGCTTACTGCATTGTAAGAAGGACCTGCAAATGCTTAAAAACACAACAGCCAGTCATGTGAGTTGTGGATATAATTTTTTTCATTTTTATAAGCTTAAAAAAGGTCAAATGTATAATAACGGCAGTTTTTTTTTTAACCAGAAAATCCTCAGTAGTCATGTTTACTTATCCAGAGGGTGCAGAATCGATGCTGACAACAATGAGCAGTGCCAGCCGACTAAAACACAGCAAGCTACCACAGTGGGGAGTACAGGCGGTGCATCTGCCAGTCATTTCAGCCATTTAAACCTTGGGTCTGTGCACATGTATTCTGGTTTCATCCCACTCACAAAATATTCAATAAGGAATTGGCCAAACATACCAATAAAATATCTTCAAACCAAGTGAGGCTTCCTGATTACAAAACAATATGATTTAGCAATACATTGATTAAAACTGGTTAAGCTCACATTCTTTGCATCACATTGTGTGGGAATTGATCATATATAACTATGCATATTGTATGCTAATATATCACACATTTCAATTAATAAATTTATAAACACAATTTGTAAATACTGTGAATATTCAAACAAGTTGCAGCCTTACTCAAAAGTTAAATTGTCTCCATACTCGAATGGGTACTGTATTGGGCAATTCTCATTTCCATGGGTGGGTGTGATCCACTTTTTTAAGTTACACATTTCTACGGCAAGGGTGTGTCTAAACAATCCACACGCATCACCTGCATTTGTCCTGTTTAAGTTCATTCCAGCGACAACTCCCATAGGCTTGCTCGAGTAACCTCTGTCTTTACTCCACGGGCTTTCTACATCTCGATTCAGATTTCCATTTGCTCCAGTCTTTGTGTTTATACCTGCAGGAATAGTAAATGTCAATTAGAAAACCAGCCTCTGTCATATACATTGGCAAACAATTAAACAGTTCTCTTAGTTAATGTGGAAATATGGGAAAAGTATCACATCCAATCATAAGCACACATACAAAGAAAAAAAAATGTCACTTCCCATTTTATGACTGAATTTATCGAAACAAATTCTGCTAATGTTTACAGTAGAATGTACCTTTCTGATATGTAACATTGCATTTTTTTTTAGAAAAATAAAGCTACGATACAACGGGTAATAATTATTTCAATTGGGTCATCCAAATTTTATTTTTTTAACGTTGACCTAAACAAGTGAGTTATGAGAAGGTTATCAAGGGTGCTGAATATAAAGATGAAAATATAATATATTGTAGAGAACTGACATTTTATGGTACTCTTTGAAAGTGTGTAAGCAGTAGCCCATAAGATATATATCTAATTGTTTTATTCAGGCAGCTTATATTGTCACAAATATATCAAAGTATGAGCTGAAAACTATCAAAGTCAGAAAACTAATAGTTTTTATATTAGACCCCTTAGTAATGAGTTGCTAAATTAGTTTTTTACCTTTACCATGTTTGATCCCAGGCTTACGACAGTTTGTATGCAATTGTAATCAAAGGCAGTGATTCAAATATGATGTCATATAAAAAAGAAAAGAAAAACTAAATTCTGTAAATTTGTATTTTAACAATAACAAAGTAATCAGCATGTAGACGTGTGTTTGACACCTGGAAGGTAGCGTGACTGGCGCAGGTAATGCTGTCTGGCAGAAGATGCAGAGTCCAGTTGCTTCGCGGTGTTCTTGCTGCCAACTGGGAAAGCGTTTGGGGGCTTCTGTTCTACAGACCTGCAAAAAGGCATTTCACACACGCTTTATGGAATTGAAAACATTAAATTTGATAGTCAATGTAAAGTCAGCATTTCCATGCTGAAATTAGCAACCATCATTTTTCAGGAAAGTGCCACACGAAGTAGCATATAGACGGGCCATCATCTTCAAAATGTGTAACTTATACTACCCCGTGCTCAGAAAGACTGTGCTGCTTAACTTCCCACCCCAGATAATAAACAATAAGCAGCAAAAATCTAATTTTTATGACAAAGTATATCACATTACCCAAACAGCGTGTCCTCGCCAAGGCTCTTCTTGTTGCGTGGGAGAGACGGCTTCCTGCCGAAGTTGGTGGAGAAGTCCAGGTCCTCCAAGTCATCCCACTGCTCAGCATTCTTGAGGTTGGCCTGGCCCCAGCGCCTCCGGCCACCCTTTAGCCCCACTGCTCCCATGTTCTCGTTCCCCGGAACTGGGTTCTGGTAGGAAGCAAGTATTCAACACTTCTAAACTTCCAAGCTAACCTTACTGTTCACTTGAAACAAGTTATGTGGCATCAATCGACTGGTGGCTACCTTGTACAGTACAGCCCTTCGTTAATCCACACAGGATGAAGGAAGCCTCCCTACACAGTGCGAGTTATGTGGGTTGTTTGACTATACTTCACCACACCTGTCAGTGATTTGGTGAAAGTAAAAGGGAGCCAGGATCACTCATTACTGACATTATTTGTGGCTAGGAATCAAACTCAGATCGCTGGGTTCTTAGTGCAGGTTGCTAACCAATCAGTCACGACTCCACCCGTGGGCGGTTGGGTGCTACCTTACTGATATAAATGGCAAAAATGTTGATGAACTAATAATTAAATTAATTACCTTGTAGGATGTATGTATGTTTAACTTTTTTTGCACCGTACATAGCCAACCGTGCTAATCGGATGTGTGGGCTTGACCAAAACCTCAAGCGTCTTCAGACAAAACCCTTTGCTGTGTGCAACTGCCTCATGGCCTCTCTCGGGCAACTAAGAGGCAGGTTTCTGTGACAAGCAAACAGCCAATCGAATACCACTAACCGGATTAGGATTATTGTTGACGGTGGGTATGAGGCCCAGCCCAAGATTCGGAGGGTCCGCCGTGTAAGTGGGCGGTGGTGGGTATGCGGGAGCGTGTGGAGCGACAGCTGGGAGCTGGGATGGCTGGATGGGCTGGAGTGGCTGGGTTGGAGCAGGCGGCTTTAACGGCTGCTCCGAGGGTTGCGCCTGGTGCTGTAGCGGCTGTGGGGGTCCGAGAGCTTGTCCCACTTGGAAGTACGGGTACCGTAACGACTAGGAAAAAAAACAAAAGCACAAAGCCTGAGATTGAGTTGCAAATGGTGGCAGGTTCTTTTGGAATTAATCAAATTGTAGGTGAATTAGGCAAGCAACATATGCAAATTATTAGATAAAACATGCATGACTATCAATTACAATTGATATTTACACTCATGATGCATGTATCAAATTGTTTATGGAGCAATACATTATTTTAGATTATTATACTTTTTACACAAATCGGTTCACGTGATGCCTGTTGTTAGTGAAGGCTGCTATATCCACTGTCGTAGAATATAAAATATTTCTAAATCGAAACACTATCTCAAAGAGCAACTATTCATTTAATCTTGAGGAGGATAGGTAGATACTGGTCAAACAGGCACAGTCCTACCTTTGCCTACTAAAACGTGCAAATTACAAAAACATTTGATAATATTACGTATAAGAAATATTAACAATGCTTTTATACCGATATTTAATTAAGAGAGTATACAGTGCAAAATGACAAAATCCCGAGTTGACAATTGTGCTCAGATTTGAAATGGAAACGTAATATACGAATTTTACAGTAGAGGGCATGAAAGCGTTGTTATGAGCCACATTACTTAACCACAACATTAAGGACAATTTTTATGCAGTTGTAACGGGTTCCGGAGACACTTGTAGATGTAACTTCTTTATTACAATACAACACTCCAACAGTCCTGATACTCTGTTACAGCCTAGGTACACAGCCTAGCTACACAGCCTAGATACTCTACTCTGGCTATGCTCTGGAACTCGCCCTCACAAGGTCGTAGAGTCGGGAGTTCCAGAGTCCCACCCCTGGGGCTCACAGCATCCCAGGGTCTTCAGGCTGGTCGTGGGTCTTGGGTCTTGAGTTACAACTGGGCCCCGATCGTCCAGGGAGCTCTCCTTTTATGCCTGATCCAACGAGGGGTGGGGCCGTGTGCGCCACCAGACATCCCACAGAGCACAGACAGCCCCCCCTTCGTTGGCGGCGCCCAGGGGATTAAGCGCCTGGGAACTCAACGCCTGGCGCCCAGAGGCTTAAGCGTCTGGACCCCCTGGGAACCCAGTGCCTGGCGCCCAGAGGCTTAAGCGTCTGGACTCACCTGGGATCCCAGAGCCCCCAGCAGCCCCTCCCTTCTTATGTCACTACACAGTCAAACACACACTATACATCATCGCAATCTAGGTTAACATATGAATAACAAACCTGCACAGCATTTGGCCTCTTCTTAGGTTCCCAATGGAGCATGTCACGCATGAGATGAATGGCCTCGTTGCTGGCATTGGGTATAAGTGTTTTCAAGTTGGTTGGGACACACTGAGGCCAGCGGAAGTTCATGGCTGCCGCCAACTGATGTCCTTCCGGCCAGTCAGTCTGTGAAGCGAACAAAACAGAAAGACTTTGTGATATACATGGATAATAAAAACAAATAGTATTGTACAAACAAACAAAAGTTTGTGCAATAAGCTTTGAACTCTACTCGAGTTCCATTCGAGTCATGGCTAACATCGGTAGCAGGAGAAATCTGAACTGGTCATGGGCCCCCAATTGTTCACAAACCCCATACTGTGAAGTTTGAGAAAACAATCCGCATAGCAGTCGTGGCGCGGGGAGGGCTTTATCCAGTCACTGACTGACAATAGGGCCGCATACTATTATTGTCTTACATCAATGTAGAACTCTGCAGTGACCCTGTGGCAGTGCTCATCTCCGTTGGCGTTCCTGACCTATTGGTGTAAATCCAATATTCCTTTCTTGGGAGCAGTCTACATTTGATAATCGGACAACCATAATAACTTAGATATTTTTAATATACAAATATCAATTCACAATAACTCTCACACTGTAAAAGAAGATAGCGGTATAACCATGATATGTCCTCGACAAGTCACTGGTGGCGCATGGGCCTCCATTAGAGCGAGCTCTAGAAAGCCCCTCTGGAAGGTATTTGGCTTTGCCTTCCATGCTGCCCAGACTTACTGGAGTTTTTGGAAGACGTCGGCAGACCGACACTTTACCCACCATGCACAGCCTGCCATGGTGTACCCATGCATGCTGTTGGGTGGACAGAGGTGGTACGGAGGACTGAATAAACTTGCCCCGGTTTTCACCGCTGCGCCGGGAGATACAATCAATCTGGTGACCTCTGGAATGTAAGTCTAGTGCACTAAGTTTTACATCACAGCAACATCCTCTCAGGCGCTAGGCAAATGTAAAAGTGTTACATCTAAAAAAGTATCACATCCCAAAATGAAGTATTTACAGAAACATTTTCAACAATAGATTACAGTTGAAAGTATCAAAATAAGTAATGGTGCAAAGAAACATGAAAAGTGTATACAGCAAACTCAACAGCCCCAAGCAGTGCATGACATTAACAAAAATCTCACCTTTTTAGGAGTGCCAAGCACCTGGCATATCTTGAAGATCTGGTCAACCTCGCTTGATCCGGGAAAGAGTGGGCGTAACGTGTAGAGTTCGGCCATGATGCAGCCCAGGGCCCAAATGTCGATAGGCGAGCTGTAGCTGGTCGAACGGAGCAGGACCTCTGGGCCCCGATACCTGCAGATAGAACACAGTGTTATGACATCGACACATCACATCTTAGGCCAGTGGAACAACAAGCAGACAGTAAGGACAGACCTCTCACGCGTACCCCACAAACAAGACCACATCCAACGAATACTCAAACAAATACGTGATTGCTGCAACTGGCTCCAATCCCAGACTAATTTAAAGATCACACTTACGTCTTCAAGATTCTCCGTGGACTAACCATTGCCTCTATCTCCTTATATTCTCCTCCACACACTCTCCTATCTCTCATCTTATGACTTCTACCCTTGCACTCTCCTTTGTCTCCCCTCTGATTTCACTCTTATCCTCCGCACACTTTCCTACCTCTCCCCTTCTATCTCACTCTACTCCCTTCCACGCATTACTCCGCTCCAGAAAACCAAGACTTTAGAAGTTTCCAGACAACCTTTGGTCAGTGGGAGGTCACTAATGATCTTATTCTGCCCCAAAGTCAGGAACTTTTATTTCCCCTGCCTATCACTTCCTCTCAATAGAAAATAAATACACCAAATATATCCGTATTTTTTTTTGAAAATGCGGTTGCATGTAGATGCTGTATAATTGTAGCTGTATTTTAGTTTTGTAATGTATTAAATGTATCACAGGCACAAGGGATGTTTCAGCACATGACTATGTGCTGTGACCTGCACATACAATGTGCGTCTCAGAGAAAATAAGGTCTTGAATTATATCGAATACATGTGGGGGAGGACTTAAAAATATACTCATTAACCTTTATGCTATGAGTGGTGATGCATGGCTGTAATGCAGCACTTTTCATGCGATGTTGGTGAATTACACATTTCAATTGCAAGTCTATGAAGTGGCCAATAGAAACGGTGCATCAAGTGAGTTGCTGACCTACTTGTATGTATTTTTGAGTGTTTCATATTCATGTTTTTTCATTCTACGTACACGATTTCCTCATGCTTACATCATATTCAACAGGAATTGGCTAAAAAAAAAAACATTTTACGATAAAAGAATCTTGAGAGTATGTAGCTAATGTATGTTATTATTACAATATCATGAAGTGAATGTGGGCCTTCACAAAGTAATACGTAATTAAAGCAACACAGATGGAAAGAAAGTACCGGATTTCAAGGCTGCCATGACATTTCGTGATTTATTCTTAACGTTGGACACTTTGTACCCTCCCAATCGTTCTCACGATCGGGCACGCATTTCACACTGCATTAACTTAATGACTTTTTATACTATGTACCCAAGATCCAATAGACGGGACATTACACACTTAGTAAGCCTTACACTCCGATTACACAGAGGAATAATTGGCTACAATTGAACCGAAAATAAACCATCTGTCAAGGGAAAATGTATACTTGAAGGCAGTAAGAATATCAGGAAAAATGGGATCGGGCAGGACGCGTTATCATGTGCACCAACAGGTGATTGCACACAAACACGTCCACGTTCACGTACACCTCTTGTTCTCTTTTAGCCCCGCCCCCACCCTCCCAATACGTTCCATTCATTGGCTACCACATTCTGATAAGCTCCCCCCCCCTCCTCCCCCTTAACTTGTATTTAAGAACCTGCATCTTGGAATCCCTGCCTCACTTGATACAGCAAATCTAGCTATGACGGTCCCACCTGATGACGGAGACTTGTGTTGCCTCCGAAACGTCGTGATTTTTATTTTATTTTTATTTTACTTTTATTAATTTTAATTTTATTACCTATACGTGACTTTACCGAAAACACCTAAGAATATGAATCCTTGCAGTCACGAAAGCTTCAAATCTAGAAATGATATAGCAAGCAGACCATAATAACAAGCGTGGCAGCCAAAAGAGAAAACGCGCCCGCGAAAGGATTTCCACCACAGAGATAGAGCAGCAATGAAATCAGCTCCTGCAGAAGTGTTAGGTGGATTGTTACATCGCAGAACCATGATAGATGGTGACAGCTTAAGGAGGCCTTTATCCAGCAGTGGACTGATATTTAACTTAATGTAAAAGAAACACAGACAGCAAAAATTAACCCGTAAAAACAAAGTTTTTCACTATAAATCCTTTATATGCGTGGCGGCTAGAGTCCTCTCGTCCTCTGGCTTGAGATGGCTGCCACCTATGGGTCAGATGATTGTCTGCCAGTATTAAGCAATTGGTAATTAAATATTTAATTTGTTTTCCCTAAACAGTGTAAAATTTTGGAAAAAAAATTTCACGAACATTAATTGTCTCGCACAACGAGTCTGTGTGCAAAATGTCAGCTCGATTGGATCACGGGAAGTGGGTTAAAAAACGACCGAAAGATTTGCACGGTCGTAAGCAAGCAAGCAAGCACGCAAGCAAGCAAGCAAGCAAACTTAATATAAAGGATTTAAAAAGAAAACCAATGAGGAATGACTTGTTGAGTTTATTAAGTTGTCTTTACAAAGTTGCCCAGTATCATATGACAATGAAAAATATAAAAGAAAACCCTCAAAAGGTATTACAATTTTTTTTTTACAATGATACAATGAAACTATGCTTTCCCTAGATGTAATTATTGGACAATTTTTTTATTACATAACAATATTCTAAAATTAAACACACTGCGTGCACTACAACAACCTTAAAGAGTACCAAAAAGCAAACAATTAGTATTTACGCTTGGCGCAGTGGGCTCACTTAGCATGGAAATGGTCAGAGCTCACCATCTGGTGGAGACATAGTCCGTGTAGGGAGGTCGGGAACGTATTTCTCTTGCCAGTCCAAAATCAGCAATCTTCACGAGCTCCGGCCCCATGCACAACAGATTCTCAGGTTTCATGTCACGGTGAAAGAAGCCTTAAAAAAACAATTACATGATTGATAATGTACATAAATCCTTCCCGAAATGAGCTTTTCGCATCCGCGGTATCTATGTATCCATGGTTTTCCTTTGCCATACCAATTTCCACACTGCGGTATGGAGTTTTGTGCATCTGCAGTTTAGCACGGCTACCGGCACTTGAAATTTCAAATCACCCACATCTGTGTTCCATCCGTGCATCGTCCCACCTCCCAGCTCCCACCACCGCTCTCTTCCCACCACCAGGTGGAGGTAGAGGGTGGGTAAAGCCCCTCTTCCTTCTTACATTACCTCATCACCAATGTCATCGTCATCACCATGGACTTGAACCCTCAGTATTAAAGGAAAATGACATTATTGTATTGTTTACAATTATGTTAATTGGACATTTTTTTGTTATGTCATTGTGTTTTTTATTTGTGTTTAGTGAAGGAACAGGAAACTTAGGCTTTGACGAGTGTGACCGCAGCCACGGTTGCCCTAACCCCTTATTTCCCAAAAGGCCTTAGTATTGCCATCCCCGGGTTTGCCAACTGCGGCGGTTTTCAGGAACGTAACCCCCGCGGTTGGCGAGGGATTGTTATATACATAATAAGTGTTTAAGCTCTATCCGTGCACTCACGCACACCTGTACATTTATTTTACGTACAGTAGTTCATCATCTTAATTGTTGTTCCTGGTCATGTGCAGCTGAAATCCATTTGCACACGCCAATCAAATAATCAGTTTATCTATGGATTAGGAACGTGGAATTTTCACAATTGGCTCAGGGCTGTAAACAGGAGATGAGCATAGAGGTGAATGCATCCCTTTGCATTGGCTTGAGTGTAAGAATACTAACGTTTAGGTCATTACTTTCGTCATGCAGGTCTCCCGAGGATGTTTTGACATCTCCAGTTTTGTCTGTTAATTTAAAGCATTACTCTTCTACGGTCAGGCCATATATGAGCCAACTTTCATCATTTGTAGCAATATGATCCTGATGGATTGGATAAAATGTTACGTCTACTCTATAAGTAATAACATTCTTTCTTTTTTGATAAATTCCAAGTGAGTGTCTTCACACAAAAACATGAAACAAAAATCCCCCTTTTCAACTCTTGGTGCATTACAATTGGTACTTGGTGATATAATGCAATACGTAGAAGTGCAGGTGAAAATTCAATGTAGATTTTAAAAATATCCATCCCCTTTCAAGCTCTGGGGACCTTTTGCTAATTGTTGTTGTGGAGGGTCTATTATTGGCTTTATTCGTAAAAGAGAAGCTGGGGATTCGTCATGACACCGTTGCCTCCTGGTTACTTTTGTTGACAACAATGGAACAACATTTACTTTTTTTTGTAAGCATAGTTAATTGAGGGGGTCCACACCAAGGAAAGGTATATATGTCCACTGATGTCTAAAGCTACAAATTGAGTCAATTGAAGCTCACGAAAACACAACTTCTTCTTCCATTGACATTTCCGCTGCACCACACCCAATGCATGGCTTTCATTTTCGATGTTAATATAGTTGGGCAGTTTATGTGAATCACCGTGTTATGTAGCTGTCACAGCACAGGCATAAAACACATTACAGTCGACATTTTATGATTCAACATCCTCGTCAAAGGATGCTATTTGTGCACATCGCCTCCAATGCACACATCCCTAGTGATTATTGGTGGTGGAGCAGTGGAAATGTTGACAGCACATTCATACAGGGGCATAGGAGTCAGAGGCTGTGAAAATACATCAGCCACCTGTCTGTTCAGATTTTACTCATGTTCGAGTTAATATTTGTTTTTATTGTGCAAATACTACACACTTTACTATGTTGTATTGGTAATTGCATACCATGCTTGTGGATGAAAGCCAGTCCTTGTAAAATCTGGTACATGATGTTTCTGATCATGGACTCAGGAAACAACTTGTTTCTGCAAAACAAACATAAAAAACACAGCATCAGCCAACATCAGCCAGCCTGCAATGATCTCAATAACCCAGTGCAGTAGCTCTATGCACCACTCAAAAAGCCTGCATGGAGTGATGTTAACATAGATATTCTACAATATCGATGAATGTTTCAAATTCAAACTTGCGATCTAATACAAAATGGCACAAACTCTACAGAATGGTTGTGTTCAACATTAATCGTCACAATAATTAAAAAAAGAAAATAATTTTGCTCTGCAAATAGAGTGTATAATAAAGTGAAACCTATCGGGTAAACTCTTAATTATTACACGCTTTTTATTAACTCACTCTGTCTGTGGTTGTTGTCCTTGTATCCTCAAATCTTGTAACTCAATTTTTACCCACTTCCCAATGTGGTATCGACTACAAACTTGGTATACTTATGTCATACTGATGACAACACTATATTCCGTCATAAAAAATAAAAACCATACATTTTAAAAACATTATTTTTGATATGTTATGTTTCGGCTTGGCTCTAATTGTCCACGGTAAAATGACGTTGGCTATAAATGAAAACGGTCCCTTACGTTATGGCAAGCTTGGGGGGCCCACTTCCTGGAGTCGTGGAGTTCTGCCATTACTAGTACGGTACATTTCATTAAAGCGTGTTGTTTAAAACTTTTTTAAAATATTATTTATTGTGTTTCATTGGCATGGCTTGCGCCGCTGGCCCAACCCTTGGTCTGGGTCGTCACACCCCTCCCCTACTCCAAGTCCCACAAAGTTACGCACTGCACATTCACACTGAAGAGTCATTCACTCCCAGGAATGTTGCACGCCACTCGTGTTCGGAACACCACAGGCAACAGCCTCAGTCGCCAAACACAAGCCACAACGGGCACCGTTTTGGCAGCTCCCCTCTAAATATGATGACGCGGTTTCACTAAAAGGAGAGCTAAATAAAACATGAAATTCCAACAACAGCGATATTTATTTTTTCACGACTGAATGAGCGTTAAAGTAAGTTTAGACTTGAATAACAGCAAGAAGCTGTGTGCATATTTTATGAATGTACACACAAGCTTCATCAAGCAAAATTGATAATTATATTGATTTCAAAACAAGGTGAGTGTGTGCCAAGGAAATTATTCTTTTTTTTACAGCACAAATTTCACTGTATACACAATAGAATGTAAACAAAAATGGGCAGTGCAAAAGTCACCAGAGCATGTTTGACACCACGATATATAATGAGCCTATTTTACCTAATCAATAAAGTTGGGCAACGTATTTCTATCTAGAGTACAGTACTAATTAGATCACATTGTGCTCAAGAAAAAGTCACGTGAAAATGTTACAAATGATGAGCCATCATCTTCAAAGTCTCTACTATATCTGAAATGTAGAACTACCTAACTACAGAACATACATTTGTACTGCGTTTATAATATAATTGTAATGAGTGTGCTCATTATGTTTTTAAATAATAATAATAAAAATTGGCTCTCCCTCACTCTCCACCTCTCCCCATTGATCACACCTCTTTGGACTTCCCCCCACTCTCTGCATGCAACTGCCACCACTGGATGGAGACTGACTCATTCCACTCTAGTCATCTGCCTAAATTGTGTGATTGTGCAATTAGCCGTTGCAATTACTCCTATCCCACTGCCGTCAAAATACAGCTCTCTTTAATCATACACCAGTGTTTCCCTGCACAACTGTTATATATAGAAACAATGTATATGTATGTAGTATTATTATAATTGCACACTCCAACGATAATACTATTGTATAGAAAGCCACGCACACTGTTCAAGAGGTTTATCCATTGACCCCCTTATGGTTAAACTGTTCAGATTCAAGGTCACTAGTCAATAATTGTCATTAACATGGTGGTGAATATAGATAGCTTGAGTGGCTACAGGGGTTTGCAAGAACCCACGAAATACACCACACGAATAAAAATAACTAATTCGTAAACACACAATTTGATGCATGTAAAGGGTATTCAAAAAGCTAATGTACCAAGATATGGTGTCACTTTTTGTACAATTATCTTGATAATAGTTTAAACTAGAAAAATGGGCCTTGATATTTGATGCCGATTTTAATAATTTTGACATAAATACTTGCGATACAAATAAAGGTCAAACAAAAATAATATTGCGTAACTATTTTGGAACACAAAATGTAGGCAACCCCCATATTATCAACTTTAAAAATTACGTGAATATATGCATCACTGCTCCTCGACTGCTCCGCCTTGTGGCATTGCAGTGGTCAGTGGTCAGGTGAGAGTGTTCATTCACAAACCTGTCTTTCATCAGCTGGTAGAGGTTTTCCTTCATGTATTCAAACACAAAGTAGAGGCAGTCGTTTTCACGAATCACTTCCTTGAGCTTGATGACGTTGGCATGATTGAGCTTCTTTAGTGACTGCCCATTGTGAAAGAGCAACATGAGCCATTAGACATTAAAACACTATACGCTTAACGTGCTAATTAAAGTGGAGATTCGGTCGCTCATTCACCGCCCAACTGCTGCTATTCAATCCCACTGGCTGTCTGCCAAGAGCACAGATGGACACACTTGTATGTGTCCAGCAAAACATGGATTATATTTTGAAGCTTACCTAAGGAGGCAACCACAGTGATCACTGTGCACAGAACCCAACGACATGTGCATTTGTTTACAGTTTAAACATTTGATGGATGGTTACTATTAGACATGCATAATATATTTTTTTTAATTTTCCAACAAGAATGCACTCCAGGCGTTCTAGAAGGCCCCAAGCTTATAGGGAATGCTAAAAAAATTGGCCACAAAGAATGTCACACGCATCAGTGAAAAAAGAAATGCAAAAACAAATGTGTGCGTACCATTCTCTGCTTTTCAAATAAATCATTGTCATCCTTAGTATGTGTTTCAGCACAGCACTGGTTTTAGCCCCAAGGGATTGGTGGTGGCTCATTAATTCTGTATAATTATCTTTGAGTCTAACATATGCATTGCATAACAACAGAACATACATTATCACATAATAATAAAAAAATATATAATACTTAAGAGCAAATATATTGTATGTTATACTGATAATCATAATTTAAAATATTTCAGAAAATCTTATTCATAATCAAATGACTTTAAAAAATATTCTTTGGGTCTTTCGGTAAAGTCACGTAGGATGGTTCAAAGAAAAGAACAAAAAACTACGTTTCAATCACAACACAAGCGATCGTCATCAGGACGAAAGACCCAAAGAATATAAATTCCTGCAGTTACGAAAGCTTTAAGTCAAGATTTGACTTAAAAAAAATTACACTAAAACATTTCATTTACATTGCAATTAAATAATTGTCATTTGTAAAAACAAACATTGCTTATCCTGGTTATAAACAACAGGTACATAAACCTTTCTATCCAAGTTAGCATCCTTTCAGCAGACATGTTAACATTGACTGTACAAGTATTCCTAAAATTGTATCTGCCAGCTTCTTAAATGCAACAAATAAAAGAACCCATAACCACAAATGTATTTTCAGGTTATTTTGACATTTGCTCTGGGCCCTCTACTTAGAGCTTTACCCAATTATATCGTCTGGATGCACTTGGTGTCTTGGCTCAGAAAGGAGACATTCTGTTAGCATCATGCCCAGACAGCTTTATTCTACATCCATCAACTTTAGGATCAAATCTCAATTAAAATGATGATAATGCTGGCTTCATAATGGAACAATGGAATTGGAGTATAGCTTCAAAGTCACTATGTTATATGCCTTTGAGTACTTTATACATACACTGTCCATGTATGTTGTAGGTGGCCTGACACTGTCCTCATAATGCAAGCTCTGCAAATTCAGTTGATGGAAAGTAGAAGGCATGACCAATTGATGTTCCACTCCATGTAGTAAGGAGCGACTGGATTAAAGCCAACACAGTAAGCGTTGCTTGAACCATCTGCTCTTTGCTAGTACCCTTGAAAATGAATGAAGCGAGCACTGCTGCCATTTGCTTTTAGGTACTAAACAAATATCTACAGCAAAAACAAGATAAATGTGAAATGTTCAAACACAGCTTGGCTAGTTCGTACGTCATTAACTGTAGGTCAGCCATGCCACTTATCATTCCCCCAGTTTTAGCTGCGTTGGATGCACAAATGATTCCCTCCATTGCACTACGATAGTTTTATTCGCACACCAGCCAGAAACCCATTCCAGAATAGGGAAATCCAACTATTGTAGAAACAAAGTAGTGAATGGAAAATGTGAAGCTGCAGGGAAAAATTAAAACTGCAATTTTAAGGGTGGCACAACGGGCTTCCTTGTAATCTCTGGAATTAGATAACTGTATTAACATGACTTTATTCCACAAAACTAAAAAAAGAAATCAAGATATTTTAAGACATACATTTATCAATAATTTAATTAATAACTTCTTCCTTACATGTGCAACCTTTGGGACATTATATTAAACAACTGTATTACTGCGCTTGTTTACTCAAAAAAAGCCTCACTGAGACTTATGACTCTTATTCAGGAGGGTCCTGCCAAGTTTTCGCAGTCGGGGGCGATGACTGCTATGTATATTCCAAACGAGTAATTACATATACTATACAGGCAGTCCTTTCACTAAACGAAGACCCGACTCATGAACACCCATACTTACGAACCGGCCTCCAGGAGATATTTTTTTTAAGATCGACTTGGAAACTCGCACTTGCGAACTAAACCTAGCAACTATTTTGTTCAGCAGAGCAATCCTTCGCGAGATGTAATGAGTGTTTGTGTGTGCCCGCACGTACATGTATGTGTGTGGAAGTGAGTGTGCATGTGAGTGCGTGTGTGCCCCCGTGTGTGGTTAGCATGCTGCGCTACCAACCCAGCAACCTTACTTCGATTCCCACTCATGATCAACACCAGTGACGATTATCTGAATGGGTCCTGGGCCTCCCCTCGGTTGACTCAGCCTCAAATGAATACCTGGTGCAGTGTGTAAACATCGCCACTGGGGAGTCAAAGGCGGCCGGGCGTGGTACTGGCCACTCACCACCCTTCATAGGTGCTGCTCGCTAACAGCACTTGCCCCAACAGTCTGTTTAGGCTATCGGGGCGGGTCATTGGCATTGTGTGCATGTGTGCACACACACGTGCCCCCGTGTGTGTGTGAAATTGTGGGGACTCATTGCATCCCTTCTGAGAAGCAAGCCAGCATCAGGGCTCAAGGGAAGTGAAAATAAAATGTGATTTTTTTCTATTCATGTTACTTTATTTTTTTTATTTACTATACAGTATGTATTACAGTATTAAATGCAAATGTACTATATGTATTTATGAGTTTAACAATGCTTCTCTTTTTTGTTGAACCGTAACACATTTTGTTTTTTAACACTGACCATATGTGCATTTATATACGGTGTATTATCGTGTTCCGACTTACAAACCGTTCGACTTACGAACGGGTCTCGGGAACGGAACCCGTTTGTAAGTCGAGGACTACCCATATAGTTTCTCATATAGCACAAACAGGTAAATACATTCAAACTAAAAAGCCTTGTCAAACAATAAATCGCCTAAGATGTCTATGAGTTTCCAAATTTGTACCATTCCTCACAGTGCCTCTTCATACAATACGTGTATACCGGGGTTTAAAAACAAACCCTACAATGTTTTATGGTCTGTTTGAATGAAGGCTTCCCTGAGCTACTGTGACTACAAACACGTAAAATGGCCTTTCATGCAGTACAGTAGAGACAGGCTGCACCAGTGAAATTGGGGAGGAATGCACTACTCCCCCTGGCTGCAATAAAACCTATATCGCCAGCAGCAATATCAGACATTTACAAGCCTGGGCTTGCATGGCTGGAAAAGAAATATTGCAAGCTTCACTTCCTCGATTTGCTGAATGCAGAAGGGCTTGCTTGGAAAACAAAATGGCCACCTTTTAGACATTGTTACACAACTTTAGAAACATTTCACATGGCTGACATAAGTTATTGGGAACAAATCACATTAATTTATAACAACGTTACCTTCATTACCTATTGCAGACAAATATTAAAAGTTCCACTTAATTAATTGCACTAATGAACTGTTTAACAACGCAATATTGCTAATGTTCAGCTTATGCATCCTATAGAAAGGTTTGCTGTAAAAAGATACACTTTAATTAGTTTATAAATGCCAGTCTTCTTTATATATATTAATTAAAATATGTATACATACTTTTTGGGTCTTTCGGGAAAGTCACGTAGATAGAAAAATAATATATCACGACGTTTCGATCACAACACAGGCATACCCAAAGAGTATGAATTCCTGCAGTCACGAAAGCTTTAAATCAAGATGTGTATGCATATTACATATCGTGTAACGTACGGTTTTAAAGTTGCTATTACATTATTATTGTTTAAAATCAGTGGTAAATTGCTTTAAAAGTGCAACTGCCCAAAATACATTTGACCATAATCAAAGTAGAATGGATATCTATGCCAGTTACGAGAAGTCAGAATGATTGTTGTTTTGTACATTTGTGAACAATAAAAAATACTATGCAAATATTGTATCAAGAATTCAAGTAATTCAATTCATGATATTGTAGCAACTCAAACACCCTGATCCAGTAAATGGATACAAGGTAGACAGCCAAGTACATTTTATGGGTCACAGAAGGCTTACAATGTTTTGCTTGACTTATTCGCTTTCAGAGCGGATGAATTGGTGCTCACATGACTTGCCTTCGCTTCAACAGGATGTTTTAAGTAACAATCACCTCAAAAGACTTAAGTTTCAACAATGCACCAGAGCTCACTTTTAAAATGTCAAGAGGAATGCATAATTGTGTATCTTTTTTCGACTGCACAGCTCCACAGACAAGCCATAATAAATTGCAAACTATACCATTTGGTTGACATTTGTTCAGTAGGTGCGCCGAAATGCTCCATAATCAGTAATCTGATTGAGTATAAAAGATAAGAAGTACAGCCCTATATAAGCCCTATATAATCCAAGGGCATGGGGAAGTTAATGACGATTAAGGTAATCTGGCAAAGAGTGCACAGTTGAATACACAAAACAAAGGTAATAAATGGTAATGCCATTTAAATTCTGATACAAACGAGTACAACATTCAAAGGTTTAATAAAAATTCCATCATACCTTGACTTCCCGCAGATTCATGCACTCATCCCAGGAATAAAACTTCCTCTTCATTCTGGAAGGTAAATATGCCCAGCGCAGACACAATACCTTATTAATGTGAAACATTAATGTGCCAAACGGATATTGCATTTCCTCCCCATCTCAGCCACCCTAATATGAATAGTAAAAAAACATCGAGTAGTTATTTAAACGCTGTACCTTGCAACAATACATTCTTGACGATATAAAATTATGGCAAAGAGCATTACATAATAATAACATTCCCTGAAACAAAACAAGGATTGCAATTTGTAAAGATGTTTAATGGAATAATGTAAAGAGACATAATGTATTAAACATTAATTATATTAAAATACAAATTACATGTAAGATAAAGATTAGGGAGTTCAGAGATCCAGTGACACTCATTTAAATGTTTAACACTATTTGCATTGAGGGTGGTGGGGGGCGGAGCTGTAGCGCAGTGGTTAGTTCACTGCTATATGAGCAAGCGACTTGAATTTGATTCCCAGCCATAGTTAAAATAAGTAAAACAATAAATCTGAATTGGCCTTTTTCTATCGCGCAGGAGGCCTTCATTCAGCAGCCGATTTACAAAGGGCCGTCATTGATTGCTATTATTATGGTTTCAAAACAAATGCCTCGTATTTTCTTTACTCTAAGAATTAAAGGCATTGACGGGACACTTAAAATGCCATGCAAAATGCTCGATCTCCAACTTAGCAGTCAAAACGAACGGTGTGCTTTAGCCACGTGCCTTACCGGCTGCATAGAATGCTGTGCACTGGGATTAATGCAATAATGGGGCGCACACCCCCTCCAGCACTACTGCCAATGTCACAGCCAAAGTCAACATGGCCATTTTGCCCTTATATTTTCCAACGCTCAATATTTCCGGCCTCAAACCCGTGTTTTATTCACAATGTCGTGAGTATATGGACATACGTTAACATCCGATGTTATAATTTCAAATGTGATATTTTATCATTACTAAAAATATTCTATTAGCTACATTTGTCTTAGCGTCTGTTCCTCCAGTATATCAAAACTGTCAAAATCGAAATTCAATGGAAATTTAAATGAACAATGAAAAAGTGTAACAAACACTTGTATTGTATTTATATTTTTAAACCACATTAAGAAACATCAAAAGCAGTGTGGTGAACACAAAAACAATAACTTGTCCTCAGAACAAAAGAGTCGCTTGTACAGTGCTAGACTGCCTGTGGCAACTGCCTTTTTGAAATTCAAGCTGACGCTTTATCCGAATGTCATTTTTCACACGAAGCTTGAACAGCTGCTTTGAAAGATAAATAAAAAGATATATGTAAAACCAACAATGGCTTGTTTTCAGTTTTTATTGCAATTCCATGAAGTTTTAATATACAAACGTGCAATATTTATTCCCATAATTATAACCAAAATACAACATGCAGGGTTACAAGCATTACGATTTCCAACAACACACTTACTTTTTGATGGCGACCAACTCCCCAGTCTCATTGCTTCTTCCCATGAGGACAGAGCCGTAAGTGCCATCTCCGAGCTGCTTTATTGTCGTGTACCGATTCATTGCAGCGCTTTTGAACGCAATCCAATATGGCAATGTTTATTCAACTAAGTTTTTCTTCTCCTCCTTGCACGGGTAAACTATAACTAAACACCAACTGCTGAAAGTGAAGTACAACCTTTAAGTCTTCTATTTGCGAGAATAAAACGATCTATGCCAAGCAGATCCGCTTCCATTTCAGCAAAAGCAATCCCACTGTCGTCATAAGCGCCTTATCCTCTACATCATCCGTGGATCAACCAAGAACCTAAAAAAGAACACGAAAATTATGATTGTTAACAACACTCTATTTAATTGTTTTTTTTATTACTTTGCACAGTATTATTGAAATTCTACATTTCTATTTTTCTACATCTACAACATTTAAATATTTGCAACCACTCTATACAATTAAAAAGACAGCATATGCCATTGCATGTATTCACTATGGGTCTTGTGCAATGATGAGATATGGAGTGACCTGGATCCAGAGACTATGGCAAACCTGTCTTGCTTATGTAAAAAAATTTACCCACAAAATGCCTATTTACTTAAATTACAGAATAATTTACATTGCATCATGTGTGCCCCACCTTAGGAATTAAGTACATTGCAATGAACAAACGTACACAAATAACTGGCAGAATAATAAAGATACAATTTACCATACATGCCTACACACACGCACTCCAGTTCTGGCTTAGGTGTGATGGATTTAGGTTTATAAAGTTTTGCAAATAACTAAGTACTGCGCTTTATATAAAAAAGACATACCTTCATAGTTAACCAATTCCACGTGCAAGTATTTTGTATTTGCACCTCCGATTAGGATGGCTGGCTACATACGGTGCAAAATAAGTTCAACATACATACATACTTTACATGTTACTTGTGGTTTCTTACATGTATGTATGTATGTTAAACGTCTTTCGCACCAACCGAGGTGGGGAATTAGCTAGCTTCACGACATTATAATCATTCCTTCTGGTCCAAGAGTTTAAAATCTTTTCATACATCAACAGGCAGTAGTTACTTCAAGTATGACATCTGGAAGCCCTTCCTTCACTGGAACAATGATTTGTCTTCTGGGCTGTGATTTGTTTGCTGTACAGATCTGTATACAATTTCTCTATTTTATGGTTCTGTCTCATGCAATATGGTTAAATCTTGCTCTTTACACTATTTACGATTCACCAACCATCAACTTAATTATTGCTTTCATGATACTGTTGATGGTTATGACATCTTCAATCACACTTGTGTAGTTCTCTGATTTAGATATGCATTGTTTTCCGAATGTATTTGGACAGTTCTGTGATTATCTTTTGTTAGGCATTATCAACAATTTTCATGCAACTCATGTTCTTCAACATTATCTGTTGTGCTTTGATATAGGTTTGTTCTACTTTAGCTTCACTTTCCTTCTGACTTTCAGTGCAATTTACATTACAATGCCATTATTTAAAGCAATTACATTCATATAATTTGGTTTAATAAATAATATTTTTCTTATATCCTTTTTTAATAATCGGCTTGCTGTGAATTTGTTGAGGACAGAGATATCTCTTACCATATAAAATTTGCACGTAAGTCTATTTATTTTCCGATTTCTCCATTAGAGCTCCTCCACATCCAATTGGTGGACTAATTTTAGAAAAGAGTGTTTGTTATCTTCTTGCCTCTGCTTACATATGCAGGAATCCCTCGCCAACTTCGGATTTGCCAACCGCGGTTTCACGTATACACGGTTTATTATTTGTATACCAATTTACCAACCGCGGGCTGGAAATCTGAGTATATGCGGGTAAGTACGGTGCTAAAGAAGCCACATGATGTAGGTATTCCGTTATTGCATTACAGCATGACATCACTGTGGTGCGTGACATAATTGTTACAAATTTCGCGGAGTCGTGGTTCTCTTCCGCGCGTAGCTGTCCATCTATCTTGTTGTACACACTGTACCGTAATTGCCGCAGCGCATACACCGCGTCGCATCGGAACCACATTCAGGTTAATTTTGCCCTTAATCATGGACTCGAAGCATGCAGCGTCTAGTGAAGGTAGAGTGTTGCGTCTGTGGCCCGGAGGAAGAGGGTGGACTGAGCCCTCCCTCCTTCTAAGCACTCCTTCTCCCATCACCTCATTGTCCTCGTCATCATCATCGTTTATATTAAAGTTAATGTCATGTTTATTTGTTTAATTTTCGTTATTGTGTAATGTACTGTATTTTATTCGGTGTTTAGTTCACAAACAGACAACTCATTTAAGCTACGACGAGTCTGACCATGGCTGTGGTTCCCCTAACCCCCTATTTCCCATAGGGCCGAGACTTCACCAACCGCGGATTTGCCTACTGTGGCATTTACCAGGAACCTAACCCCCGCGGTTGGTGAGGGATTGCTGAATAATATACATTCGCCTCTCTTAATCCTCACTCTGATGCCATATTTACCCATTAATTACTCATCTCGGCCATCAATGTATTATGTCCTCAGTTGGTTAAATTATTCATGCATGCATTGTCTTATTCTACAGATTTATGGCTTGTTGTTGGAGCAAATCATTGAATTACCTTTAACTTGTAGTTTTCCAGCCTCAATGTGTCACGCAAAAGTAGGCTTCATAATATATTAGAATAGAAAATGGTAAGTTAGAGTGCAAACATTATGACTTGTTTGAAAAGTAAATTGACATGTGAAATGACTCAAAAACATCGCGCAATATCATGCAGCTTTTCCTGCATTGTCTTCTCGCTTACTCGTAAAGATCAGGTTATCATTGGTTAAATGAATACACACTTTGAGATTGACACGTGTCAAAACTACTTGTGTAGATGGAGAGTTTGCCGTTTGCAGTTGTTTCAGGCTCAGAAGTGTCATAGCGGTAGGGTCACTGCAAAGACCCAGGAAAAGCAAGATTGCCTTGGAGAACAGTATGTCCCAACACTGTGGTTATCTATATTTTATGTGTTTACGTAAAGACACAGATACGTAACCAGTAAGCAGGGAGCTTCTACTGTTTAAAATGTGGTTTTCAAATTACATCCTTTTCTCCCCACTACAATCCGGGCTAATCATCACTATGTATCTCACAACGTACCACACACAATAGATGAATGGAAGATATGGGAATCTGGTAATGGCTTGTGTCTGTAAAAGGCATTTGTGAATCAACGGCACAAATATGGACAGAAGAATCGAAAACCTGTGCTGCATGCAGCAGCTGGGGTTTACTGATCACAACTGTTTACCCAGCTTAAGGGATGTCACTCAGTAAATAGTCACACCATACCATGTTTGCACAACTTACAACAATACACAAAGCTGTTCCATAATTATCCACGAGGTAGTTGCCAACCAGGATGACCCACCATCATTTGGCGTTCATGTCTATCAATTCGAAAATAAATGCAACACACAGGATAGATTAACTGTAAATGTATCGGCAACTATTGTTGATATTTTCCCCAATTTTAACCCAATTGGGCTCTCGATGCAATAATGTAATCAGTCGAAACATACATCTGGGAATCTCCCTGAACAGTGTCCCTTTATGTAAATGTGGATATAACAGAGCAACCCTCTGAGATCCCTTCATGTGACCTCTGGTCTGTGAAGTGCGAGACGACGCTTTCTCCCTACCACAGAGAGTAGTGTTCATCCCAAGACAGTCAAATCAATATTTTTAATTCCCAGGGCTGGAATTTAACCAAACAAAGTGCAGAACCAAATAATGTTTTTTTCTTCCAGTCATTAGTGTCCAGGCTGAGACTAATAAATCACTATACTTGAGCATCCAGTTTCATTACATTAGGGGGTGCACCTTCCTTCACCTCTCTGATATGGTAATGGTTTTGGGCGCATGACAGTACAACAAATAACATAACTCTCAGAACTTGAAATGTATCCAAAAAAGTGAAAACCAAACTTTCATGCGATATGAGAATAGGTTTTTCCCTTTTTTCTGACAACAAAACAGGTGTTAAGATGTTAACACCAAAATTAAACCTTTTACAAGGAATCATGCCTGCATTAACCACAATACTTGTGGTCAAAATGCAAACAAAAAACACACTCTGATAATATATGTACTGGCAAAGGAGGTCCCATGATGTTTCATGCGATAGTTTTTTTTTCGTGTAGTCATCTGGTGACTGAGTTGAGACAATGAGGTTGCTATACATGGAACCGAATTTACCACGGGTGGCTGCCTGCATTCGAACCCAGGCGCTCAGTGTTGTGACCTCTGAGCCAGCTGCCACCTTAGATTGACAACTATCAAGTGAGAGAGACGCCCTATCAGGGCTTTACACTCAGATTTGAACCAATGACTCGTAACAACTAATACATTTTGAGAGACGTTTACATTATTTGAAGTATGTTTTTACTATTAGTTAATTTTTAACAAATGACTAATATCAGTGTGTCAGTTGTAATGTGTGTTAGATAAGTAGCTGTGTGCCTCACGTTTTTAACTCCTTATTAGGTTTTCTAAACAAACTATGGTTCAGACTCTTGTAAACAGAGATCACATTCTCTCTTTCAAGCAGTACTAAAACGATTGCCCCGCATGAAGCATATTTAATGATTTATCTTTTTCAATGTAATTCTTCATGCACTATTATCACCCAAAGCGCCACTACGTGACTTTACCGAAAGAACCAAAGAGTGTGGATCCCTGCAGTCACGAAAACTTCAAATCTAGATCGTTACTACATCATTAAACAAAACAATTCTATGCAAGTTAAGAAAATAAAATAAAAGCAAACTGTGGCAGTCAGCTAGTTGTTGTGTGGCTTCAATGCAGTACAACCAATAATTTAACTCTCAGAGCTGCAAATTAGATTTTAAAAAGTTGAAGGAAATGTTTTATTGTGACAGTTTGTGTGCATTCATCTGTGACTGGGCTGAGACCATGACCTCACGACACAAGATAACTCGGTTTAATCACGGTTGGGTGCCTGGAGTAAAACTCAGGGTCTCAGGGGTACTGGCTCAGCACTCTGTCCCGAGTCACTCCTGTGTGTGTAAATTTGACATCTTCATGAAATACACAGGAAATTCTGAGACTGGACTTTCATTCAATTTGACAGAACCAATTACACCGTATACTCTGTCAAGTCAAGTAGTTCCAGAGTACAAACTTTTTTAAAGTGTGGAAACAATAATAAATTCTGATCTGTAACCTTAACTGACATGAAAATATGGTGGAAATTGTCTCCGTCTAGTATATGAGAAATCTTGACTTAGAAAGTAACTTTGTCCTACTAGTAATTTATCAGTTGTCACATACTAACACGATAGAGCACTGTATACAGTATTTAAGAGTTAATATACTATACTGAATATGGTATATCCATTGCATGTACTGTACACACGACTGTGCAAACATAAATGCGTATAGACAGTACACTATAACCTTGCAGAATGACTAACACACAACTTTACATTTCATTTATCTGAAAAAACATGGGCTCTTACAATCCACTGATGTCACACAGCTCTTGATTGTAAAAGTTAATCCAATATCTCACAACAGTTAACAGACAACTGTGCAAAACCAAACAGCAGTTCAGAATCAGAATATGTATTTATACAGGAGGAATCCGATGAGCTATAAAGCTCTTTTTCCACAGACTTCCAGTCGGGGCGGGTAAGAACGTTACAACAACAACACAAAAACACGATAGTAGTGCAGAATACAAGAAAGGCAATCAAATCACCCCAAAACATAAAACTAAACTATCCCCCATCCTACCAGGCAAAGCCCATTGAGGTATCAACTTGTTTTTCAGAAGAAGCGACCTGGCCACAAATGATAGCTCAACAAAGTGGCTTATCGCGTGGAAATGTATCGCAGAAAAATAATGGAATAGTATCAGTCTCTTCACGACTTTGCAGCTATTACCACCCATGAAATGTGATGACTAATGAAGATTTTGATAGGACCTGCAAGATGTGTTATCAAGGAAAACAGGGCAGTGTGCTACCACGACTACCGGCCAAAACATAGCAACAGACACACACCGCACGTGAGACAATGCATTATGTAAAGGAACACGGTCAAGAGCAACTGTACACAAAGTAACCCAAGCCACTCCGACAATTGCCGATAAAGCAGTCCATTAAGCACCAAGTTAGTTCATGCGATGTCTATTCAAACACTATTGAAGCATGCTGGCGGATGCTATTTTGTTAGTCTTAAGATGTGCAGAATTTAGCATAACCTGGACATATGTACGTGCTGAATGACGACGTTTTTGAAGTACTTTTCACTTTAACATTCAGAAATGGCAAAACACCAGTTCCGTACAGCTAAAATACCAATGTATTGAAATATGTAAGAGGAATGTTGAAGTATTTTTTTAAAAGTAACCAGCCACATTGAATTATACAAGTTTACACCGAGTTGTTTGCTGTATATCCTGTATATACTAAACATTAAAAAATTGTCTTACAATATTTGTTAAAATTGTCAGCCTAAAATTCAGTAGCTTTTGAACAGTAATTAATTCCTAAAAACATGGCACTCCCATAAATTATTCCATTTCACCTCCACCAAGTGAGACAAAATCACTTTACAACCCTCGTTAAGCAAGTAGCTAAAGATCTGAATTTGTACAACCACAATCAACAACAGTATCGTGCTGTAATCGCGTTGCTACCATGCTTCAATTTAAAGTTACACGCAGCGCTCAGGATTATCAGCACCGATGTCATGGACAAATCATGACAGACTAAGGCAACCCAAACACGGCCAAGGCACACTCGTTGATAATCATTGCAATCCAACAATATAAACGACACGATACACTAACCAAAAATCGTTACAAGCGAACTAGTCTTTTCACATATAAACTACCAACAACGTAAACTATTGAAAAAAAAAACAATTGTATGTTACTTGTAGAGCAGTGGAAAAAATATATTAAAAGAAGCACTTACTCTCCAAATCTTGTATGTTGTGAAATTTCCATTTTACAGTTATTTAATGGCGTTATTTATAGATGTTACATTAAATTTGCTTTGCCCGTTTTCTTTAAATATAGTGTGCATTTACATTTGGAACATGCTATTTGGTGCAGAGTAGATATATTTCTGGAGCGCTGGTGCATTGGCGCTTTGAACTTGAAATCCAGCGACCTCCAGTGTGTTTCGCCATTCATCCAGCAGTGGATTGACAAAACACTTTACATGTTAACGAAAAACAACACGACGTATCGTCTTATTGTTTCCATTTTCAGTTCGACTCTTATAAAAAAACAATTTGCATCATGAACCTATTTTTCACTCACGTCTCCCCATTTAAACTCGACTACTGGTACTACAAAATAAGCAATCCACTGCTGGATGAAAGCCACCCCTTCAGCCGTCTCTCTCGATGCTAGAAACCACTTAGCACCTGAGCTGGTTCCATTCATCGCTCCATCTCCACGGCGTGCGTCCTCTTGCACGCATTCCATTCCGTGCCTGTCATCCTGTCATCACGTTTGACAACTGGCCACCACGCCTTCTAGCGAGGCGTCCTGCCCATGAATGTACTCCAATAATTAACACAATTAAACTACGGAACATTTTTTTATTTTACCAGGTAAGCTCCCACTGAGCTGCTATATAGAAGCGACCTGGCCACGGATGATGGCTCAACGAAGTGACTTATAACGTGGCAATCTACGTCGGTCAAACACTCTAAACGCATGCTTTTGTAAATGTCTAGGGGGAGGGGGGGGGGGGAACCGGAGGACTCGGAGAAAAATCCACGCGACCACGGGGAGAGAGACACCGCAGACTCCAAATGTACAGCAGCAGGCGTCAGGGGTCGGGCACGAACCCACGACGCGCCGCATGTGACACGCCAGGTAGTGAACGTCCTCTTTAACCTGTCCGAATTGTGTATCCAACCTCGGCAAGTTACTTTGAACAATACCTTCAACTTTCTGCTCGGCTGCCATTCCAAATCACGCACCTTTCCGTGCCTCTTTGCGCCGTTTTAAAAAGTTTAGTTTTCCGATCCAGAAACACAAATTCTAAAAATCACAGCGTGCCCGAATGTCAGCCACGCAAACTCCTGACCCACCGCGTTATCCACGGAAGACGCTCGATCGCGCCTAGCAACGCCGATAGCTGCCCCCCCTCTTTATTTAAACACCCACCACCAACCTCCCATAACGCGTTAAACTTTAAATCCGCTCAAGGTACTCCACCGCAAAGGATAAAAAAAAACCACTCCCAGTAAACAAAAGCCGCGGCCTCGCACACGGCCGAGCCTACGGTCTTGCCTGCTCCGGCTACCCGGCCACCGCGGGGTACGACGGCAGGACGGTTGGAGGAGACGGGGGACGGTGGTGGCGGTGTAAAGAAGAGCGAGCCGCCAAAGGTGCAGAGAGAGACGAGAGAGAAGAGACGAGAACAGAGAGAAAGAGACGTGGGGGGGGAGTTGCGAGAGACGGAATCGAGGAAGCGGATTTACCTGCTGGGGACGCGGCGTCGTCGCCTTAGCGCTCGCTCGCTCGCTCGGCGCGGACACCCCCAACACCACCACCCCCACTCCCCCCCGTATCTCGGTAACCCGCGGTGACGTCACCTTAATAGACGCGCTCATTTGCATACGCGGTGTGACGTCACTCGGTGTGACGTCACGCGCACCGCGTGCCAATTGGCGTCGTTTTTCGCGGTGTTGCTGCTTTCGTCGTCGTCGTCGTCGACTGCTGCGGTCGACAGGCAACAAGACCGTACGCGACGGTCTTGTTGCAGGCAACTTTATTGAGAGGCACGCAACGGTCTTGTTGCATGCAACTTTATTGACAGGCACGCAATAATGTTGCCTGCAACTTTATTGGCAGGCACGCAATAATGTTGCAGGCAACTTTATTGAGAGGCACGCAACGGTCTTGTTGCATGCAACTTTATTGGCAGGCACGCAATAATGTTGCCTGCAACTTTATTGGCAGGCACGCAACGGTCATGTTGCCTGCAACTTTATTGACAGGCACGCAATAATGTTGCCTGCAACTTTATTGGCAGGCACGCAACGGTCTTGTTGCATGCAACTTTATTGACAGGCACGCAATAATGTTGCCTGCAACTTTATTGGCAGGCACGCAACGGTCTTGTTGCAGGCAACTTTATTGACAGGCACGCAATAATGTTGCCTGCAACTTTATTGGCAGGCACGCAATAATGTTGCATGCCTGTCAACACGCCTGACGGTGCTAGTTGTAATTGGTGGCGAAACGTCGTACTCAGATTGTAAATTTCGTGGATTTTTGTCTCCAACACACCGGTGTGCTGTATTAGTAACGAATTGGTATGTTTTGTTAACGTGACAAACCTTACTAATTGGCTGTGGCGGGTTTAACGGCACATTTATATTTACGCGATCTAACAAAAAGAAACATTATGGACCATACGGTGTACAGGGAAATTGCGTTTTCGGGTACATACGGCGTACAGCCGTTTCAATAGGGGCACATTTTTTTGTCTATTTGTTTGTGCTTCTCCCTTGTAATGTGACTTTCTAGGATGAACGTTGAGATTCATAAGGGCACGGGGTGACCAATGAAGTCTGAATTGATAAGGGGTTGACAGGTATGATATTGGCCCGATCGACGAATACGAAAGAGACGTCACAATGGCTAATCTGGCTTTGACCACCTCAATGTGAAATTGTAGTTGTTGCTCTGCATCGACATCAGCGGTCGTACAAAATAAGAACATGCTGCTGCGTTTGGAGTAGTGCAAAAGCATAAATAAAAATGATACAACTCAACGCGTTCATCAATAAGACTTTTGTGGCCTGAAAAGGAAAAGTATATATGATAGGCAACTTTTTATGGCAATGGCCCCTCTTCTTGATGTGCTCTGACTTAAGGCTACCACTTAAACGTCGCCCTCGTATTTTTACTTTTATGGCCATAGTGTTATTGACAAACGTGTTGAGTTTCATGTACGGTATTAGGTATACAGGTGAAGGTGTGGCCTGAGATTTCAAGCTCACACCACTCGCTGCTGGTGGAAGGGCTTCTCACCCTGGACAGACGTCTTGCAAAATATGGGATTCACATTCTAGGTTCTTTCGGTAAAGTCACGTAGATAGAAATATATATATATATACGTGGGATATGGGATTACCAACACTTTACAGCACCTCATTCGATCGACAAACTGGTGCACATATTTAAACTGCTGAGTGGACAGAGATCCTGTCATACGCGGTTTCGCCATACACTCTGCGATGGGTTTCGCGCGAACGAAGTGTGCCGCAAATTATGGGAGGAAAGAGCCAAAGCAAATCCTAATTTGTGAAACATTGGAAACGTCCACGGATTCCAGAGGAAGCATGACACGTGACTCGCGGATAGACGAATCCGCGATGAATACACAATATACACACATTACGAGGTACGAGTTGTCGATAGGCACAAGTGTGCCAAATCTGCTATATGGGTCTATGATTTAATAAAATGTTTGCATTTTCAAAGGCTTGTTATTCCATATTTAAAATTTAACAAAGCAATTTCCTCCTGAACAAACCTTCAGCACAGTCAGCTGGTTTTCATATACAAAAAATAATATTTGCAAATTAAAGAAAACATGACATCAGCGTTTCCCTGCAGCTGCGCTCCTGCAGTTCCGCACCCACCGCTATGGACGGACAGCGGTCCGTGAAACGTTTCGACTGCCATCAGTGCCGCGGATTACGGGAGCGGTCGTCAATCTCCAATAATCCGCGCTTTACAAGGATTCGCGGTTTATTAAATAATGTACATCGGCATTGCGTGGTTAAGTTGTGGCGGGCAGTGCCGCAAAATCCATGATTGTACCGTACGGCTATGGTTCCAATAACCAACCTGCACTGACCAGCGTGAAGAATTGGCCAAATAGCCTCCACGACTGGCACATTACGTGGGGAGGCCATCATCCAGCAGTGGTTGAACACAAAGGCTCTACATACACAAGCCGATGGCTCTTCTGCACGGACATCATTTATTTAAGCGGGGAAACAATTGACTGGCTTCAGATATTGAGATTCATCAACAGTTAAGCTTGTTAAGCAGCTGCTGCTGGTGTTGCCGGAGGTTATAGGCAATGTTCCTGTACAAATTTTGTGAGGCCCGTATATGGCAGCACAGAAAACAGAGTGCGATGCACTCTATGATATATTGGTGGATTGTGAATCATCAGTATACACTTCACAACTGGATGGGAGCCTCGTGGGAGTTATTGGATGATACTCCCGAGTAATTAAATAAAAGCTGAGATATTTTAACTGCTGAATTGTTGGTTTTCACTTGAACTACCTTAAAATAACTTTCGTTGTTTGTTTCGTCATTGAGAGATGAGCCACATGGTATATGAACATGGAGCAAAAATGTGGAACTGAAATTTTCCAATTAACCATTTTTTAATTAACCATTGCACTTTTTATTGCTATAGTTTCAAAGCACTCTACTGTTATGACTCATTGCATCCAGATAAAACATGGGTCTAATTAAAAATTAATATAAACAGTTGAAATGTATATGCATTCATGTTAACATACTGTATGCTGCACCTGGATTGCGTTATCCTATTGTTATTTTATTTGGTACTGCATTGGGCTTCTGTAATTTCCTAATTCTATGCAACATTCAACGTCTCCCAAAGTGCATCTACATTGATGCATTGAAAGTATAACAAAATTACAGCCCTTAGTCCATCAACTGCTGAATAAAGGCCTTCCCGCGCCGTGTCGATCGTTTGGGATGTTTGATCGCGCTTTAGAGGCCGTCCATAAATGACGTCACGCGATTTTGGACAATTTTTGACCCCCCCCCCCCCCCATCGTCACAAAAAGTCAGACCCCCCCTCAAATATGACGTCACAAAGCTCTGCCCCCCCCCCCCAAATAAAACATGCTTTAAATCGCTTTGAACTATTGTCATTGTGGCGCTGCACTCTGATGTTGTAGGAGAAAACATTTATTAAAAAGTATATTTAATTAAGTAGAACGTGTTGTCTATATTTATTTAAAGTTGCGCATATTTATGTGACGTTACATTTCTGAACCCCCCCCCCCCTAGTCACACATCGTCACAAATTTCTGACCCCCCCAACCCCCTAGGTGCGTGACGTCATTTATGGACGGCCCCTTACCACACCGGCAAGTGTGGGTTGTTGGTTCGTATATCACTCGCCGCCGATGTTGGGCGTTACTTGGAATCAAATTCAGGTCGCTGGGTGAATGGCACCGTCCGTTAACCACCAGCTCCAGTCCACGTAATTGATTTTGCATTATAAAATTGAAGAACGGAATTTAATCGGTAATCAAACAAGTATGAGGGCATCTAGCAATCACAGATAAAACATGATGTCAGTCTGCAACATAAGATATGCGTGCTTGGTTGGCAGGCACACACTTTATCACTGCTAAATCTAACCATATCCAAAACCCCTAATCCCTAACACTAAACCCTAGCTCTATCTCCTAATCCCAACCATTAACCTTCACCCTCGTGATGTCATCTCATTGTTTTTTCATGAGTGTTGATGCTCCAGGCAATTTGAGTGTTAATGCCACCTGCACTGTGAAAATTACCCTTAGCGAGCAGAACATCTCGCCATGCAGTGTGCACGCAGTGCCATTGCACTGGGGTCCAAAGATGAAAGGGGCCCAGGCAAGTGTCTACAAAGACGTGGGAGGGCGGGGGGGGGGGCATTTTATAACTTGCACCACCACCAGGGCATATACCAACCATGCTAGACCCTTAATAACATACTACACCCTGCATAAGAAAAGTCAATGACGATGGGAACCAAGTATAGTGGAACTCCGATTAATCAATTTGCTTGGGGTGAAACATATCATCCGTGTTTTTCTGCATTTTATTCCATCTGTGCAAGTGGTCAAGGCGCCCAGCTCCAAGCTCGTGTGCTGTTTCATTCAGACTCTGTCGCCTCGACAGACCTGGTTTTCACCTGAGGACGGCTGCTTGCGTTGTGGCCGAAACGTCGTGAGAATTATTTTATTGTGTTTTATTTTTTATTATTTTATTATTTCCCTTCTACGTGACTTTACCGAAAGAACCAAGAAGAAGAAGTGGTAGAGTGTTGATATACATGACGAATATAACATCTGTGCCACCACTTCCACGTCACGGCTCTCTTATCCGCACCAAGATGTAGATAAGGAGATTAATGTAATCCTTCTAGGAGACTAATCTCAGTGACTCTTTTAGAATAGTATATAAAAAATAATTCATGAATGTAACAGTACTCTATTGATTCTAATGTTACGTCTCTAATTCAAGCCAAGTGTCTCTATGCCCCTGTGAGCACTGGGCGGTGCTCATCTTTATTGATGACTCGGAGCCAATTGTGGAAATTCCACGTTCCTATGACAGAGAGGCCCTCACTCGGCAGTGGGTTGGCGAACAGCTATACTATATATCAGAAACTTTATTGAGACCGGAAGAATCCTATGAGCTATGAAGCTCTTTTTCACCGCTGTCCAGTCGAGGTGGATCAGAAAGTTACAACAAACAACACAAAAAAGCGGTAGGAGTGCAACGTATAGAAAAGCTAAGCAAGTCACTGAATGAAAATAAAACAAGTATATAAATACAAATTGAATAAGTACGTTCAGTCCGACTTACAAACGAGTTCCGTTCCTGAGACCCGTTCACAAGTTGAACTGCTCTTAAGTCGGAACGCAACAATGTACTGCATTTAAATGCACATACGGTCAGTGTTATGAAATTATGTTGCGGTTCAATAAAAAATGAAGCCTTGTCAGACTCATAAATAAGAAGAAATATTGTACATTTGCATGTAATAATGTCATAAATACTGGATAGCAAGTTAAACATTAAATAAAGTAACATCAATATTTAAAAACATATCCGTTTTATTTTCACTTACCATGAGTCCTGATGCTGGCTTGCTTGTCGAAAGGGACGCAATGAGTCACCACAATTGCATACACACGCGGGGGTACGTGCGCATGCACACGCAAAGACACACAACAGTGACAACGATCCCCCATGTAGCCTTTACAGGCTGTGGGGGCAAGTGCTGTGAGCGAGCAGCACCTATGAAGGGTCCCACGGCATACGAGGGAGTGGTTGGCCAGCACCACGCCCCAGCTACCTTTGACTCCCCCAGTGGCGATGTTTACACACCCGACCAGGCACTCATTTGAGGCTGAGTCGACCTAGGGGAGGTCGAGGACTCATTCAGATAACGTCACTGGTGCTGGTCGTGAGCGTGCTAACCATTGCATTACCACTCTCCCCTCCCCCCCCAGTGTACACGAGGGTACGCACGCGCACAGACACGCGCATGACACACGCACACTCACTTTCACACACACACACATACGTGCGCGTATACACAGTAAAACGTACTCCCAGTGGGTTGTTGTGAATCATTACATCTCACAGAGGATCGCTCCGCTGAACAAAATAGTCCCACGGTTCTGTTCGCAAGTGCAAGTTTAAGTTTGCAAGTAGATAAAAATAAATCGAAGCTGGTTCGTAAGTGTAGGTGTTCGTAAGTCGATGACCACCTAAACATCTATTCCTGGATATGTTTCAACACAAAATGCAATATTGTGCAACGCAGAAAAAAAAAACCAGTCCCAGACCACACCAAGACAACACACAGTTCGTCAAAGAAATTGAACGTAAAAATGTTTACTATCGATGCATGGGTAAGGATCAAAGTTACAAATCACATTGGCAAATATAGTTGTATATCCAGCACGAATCTTCTGCTTCAGAAGGGAGGAAACAAGATTGTTCCAAAACATTGGTGCTGCAAGAGCATCGGCTTTGTCAGCTATTCCAATTCTTGTTCTTGAGATAGTTAAAAGGCAATTAGATGGACGTCTTAGGTTTCTTGGATTCGACAATGTATGGGGCCGTCCATAAATGACGTCACGAGATTTTGGACGGTTTTGACCCCCCACCCCCCATCGTCACACGGTGTCACAAAAAGTCAAACCCCCCTCAAATATGACGTCACAAAGCTCTGCCCCCCCCCCAAAAAAAAACATGCTTCACATCGCTTTAAACTATTGTCATTGTAGTGCGTATTTAATGTGGCGCTGCACTCTGATGTTGTAGGAGAAAACATTTCTAAAAAAGTATATTTAATTAAGTAGGACGTGTTGTCTATATTTATTTAACGTTGCGCATTTTGATGTGACGTCACATTTCTCACCCCCCCCCCCCCCTCGTCACACATCGTCACAAATATCTGACCCCCCCCCCCCTAGGTGCATGACGTCATTTATGGACGGCCCCTATTAACTAAGTATAGCACAGATTTTCCAATACGGATTTTGTGAATGAATAGGTCCCAATGTCGATGTTTTCTTTCATCGAGTGATTTGAGATTGTATTTAAGTAGAGGCCGTCACAATGATGGGTCCTGTATGGTACATCCAGTGTAAATTGAAGAGCAGAATGATAAAGCGTGTTTAGTCTGTTTAGTGACTCATTGATAGCTGATCGGTAAGCAGTGTCACAGTAGTCAAAAAAGAAATAGAATGATAGCTTCAACAATTTGTATGAACCATCAAATGGGAAAACGATGTTTGTTTCTGTACAAAAACCCCTATTTTTATTTGATTTTCTTTAAGATGGGATCAATGTTGGGTTGGAATGTAAGTTTTTAATCAATCAGTAATTCGAAGTATTTGAAGCACTCTATTTTTACAATGATGTTTCTGAAATCTGTAATATGTGAAGAGAATTAAACTGTACTTTTGTTTGAAGAAAATAGCATGCGCTCTTTTTTTGGGGAGGGGGGGCGGATTTAGAAACAATTTTATTGATGACATTTGAGATTGAATTAAGTTAAAATACGCGCGCGCTCTTGGAGCAATCGATTCCTTTGTCTTTATGAAGTAAACTCCATGCAATTCTCGAGCGCGCACAGCAGGTGGCGATGTTGGACAAAGTGACGTGGGTTCTGGATCGCAGTCCTGGATCGATCTCGGCGAGCAAGAAAAACGATTGCTTGCTTGTGTTCCGATCGAAACGTCGTGATGTTTTTTTAAATTATTTTTTATTCACTTTATTTTAATTTTAACTATTTTAAAAATGTTTCGATCGAAAAGTCGTGGTATTTTTATTATTTTTTTGATAGCTCAACGAAGTGGCTTATCAAGCAGAAATTCATGGCCGCCAAATACTCTAAACGCATGTTTCTAAATGTGGAGTGAAAACCCGGAGGATCTAAATGCTACTTAAATGCAGAATGAACGTTAATTTGACATATTTTCAAGTTTTAAACTTGACAATCATATATTCCTAATATAAACTATTGTACATTTGCTAAATTAAAAGTAAAGATGCCTTTTCAAACCCAACAAAGTTAGGAGGAGCCTGTGAACGAACTGGTACTTCATCATAGCACATCAATGAAAGGTCCAAAGGGAGTGGATAAGGGTTGGAAACTGCACTCCACAACATTGGGCCTGATGAGAATTGCTTCCAAAGTTTTTTAATTGAAAGTTTTAAATTGGCATACGAATAGTTAAATATTAGTAGCTGTTGAGTAACAGGGCCTTTTAGTCATGAAAAAAATATAAGATTACACAATCAACTAATTAAAAAAGACGCTTAAGATACAGTAGTTCATGTCACCCGAGGAGTTAGAAAGCGTTAACTATTAAAAGTATGGTAGACTAATAACGAATAGTGAGATTTTCATGCGTATCACTCTGCTTCGAGGTCTAATAATCAACAACAAATAATCCACCCCGGCAGAGTGTTCCTGGGCTCAGATTTAGCCGGTATAGCACACGGCGTGTGAATACTCTTACTACGCCATTAACAGTGTCAGGACACCAACAGACCGATGCGCGCACATCCATCTCCTCCGTAAACTGAAAATTACAGACAAGCCACCGTGCGATTGCGCCCATGCAACTCAAGCTATGAGCGGAGGGATATCATAACGACACCAACTCTCTCCCGAAAGCCCTCTCGTGGCGAGCAGACCTCACTCAACGATGACATTTAACTCATGGGAATTTTGTCATACGCGAGAACAGATGCCTATTATAATACCTATTGATCGATCATCTGGAATCTGCCATGTCTCAGAAGTTAGGCGGGATTGAACCTGGATAGCGCATGGATGGATGAACAGGTGCCGTAGGCAGAAAGAGAGCTATAATAGGCATTGTGGGCAATAGAGGGCAGTGCAGTAAAGTTAATCTGTCCTCTCCCCCCAAACCACACACCGTAAACAACCCGCACTGATTCAGCGTGGTGAAGTATGGTCAAAATACCCGTCACTGCCAACAAGATGTGGGGGAGGCCTTCGACATCCAGCCGTGAAATAACAAAACCTGGCTGTACTTTTACATGATTTATTTTTATTAACACAATCCTGCAGGCGAACTGGGGGGGGTTGAAAGAAACCCCACCGTTGTGTATTCAACTACAAAGAACCACGCAAGGCTGTGTGACTTGTTTTGTTTTTAATCTTCTTGAAATCAGGCAGACGCGATGCATGGCTGCTGTTCTATTCGCTGAAATGTCAAGGGTGAGACAGGGCCCTGCGTGCCACTTAAACCGCGCAATGCCACTCATTGTGCGGACACACTAACCACTTAGAACGTCGCTAGCAGACGCGGCGAAGGCTCACGCACGGCCGATGCCGAGACGCGAAGGCACGGCGGCTGCAGTGGTAATGCGTAAATGAGAAGAGGTGTAGCCCCTGCACAATCGCCTACTCGCGCCACTTCTGGCGGAATGGCCTCTTCACAGTTCCAGAGAGCTGCTCTAGAGAGTCCCCCGCCCCGCCCCCCCTCCCCCAGAGAGAGGGCATCTTGGCCTACTCTTCCACGATGCCCGGGCATTGGGAGTGATGGCAGCAAACCACAGTTCACCCCCCCCCCCCCACCGCACGACCCCGACCTTACGATTGATGAACTGTCATGATGCGTTTCTAGATTTGAAGCTTTCGTGACTGCAAGGATTCATACTCTTAGTTCTTTCGGTAAAGTCACGTAGGTAAAAAATGAAATAAAAAATAATAAAAATAAAACAATAAAAATCACGACGTTTCGGAGGAAACACAAGTCTCCGTCATCAGGTGGGACCGTCACAGCCAGATTTGCTGCATGATGCGCTCCTTTAGGTTGCCGGGTGGCGCAGGGATGGGGTGGATTTCAGAAATGTGTCAATTGTTTCAAGGATCCACGTCGGGAGATCGAGCCAGCCAACTGTTGATAATAAATCCGGCGCGCTAACCGTTACACCATCGCAGCATCCCTTGGATGTACTGACAGACCATTCATTCTTGCAGCGTTCTTTTCTATTTCTGTTCGGTTTTTCTCTTATTATTTTAAAGCCCACTGAGCTATATCGGCCTTTCTCGGGAGCTACCTGGCTGTAAATGATAGCTCAACGAAGTGGCTCATCACGTGGAAATGTATAGCAGCCAAATACTCTCAACGAATGTTTCTAAATGTGGGGAGAACATGCAAACTCCAAATGTAGGGGTGTCAGGGTCGGGATCGAACGCACGACTTGCTGTGTACCAGCTGAGATAGTTAACATATCGCTCCCGTGGTTCTTCCCGATCCAGCCCCGCTAATTAAAGATTTATATAATTGCTAAGGAAACATATCAAGACATTTCGGAGGTTCATTCGGCTCCTGAAGTCATATTTCAATCATGTTTGCCTTTGTATTAAATGATTTGTATGTGATTAAATATTATTACCTTTTGTAACTTCTACTAAGCTCCGTCAAACTCGCTGTATACGTGTACAAGTGCAGCCCTTTTGTTAACCCACTGTTCGATGAGGGCCTCCCCATGCTGCTGGGGGAGTGTGGGTTAGTGAAGGTGAGGAGCATAGTACAGCACAACAGTGGATGTTGCTGTACTGCTCTTGCACCGTAGCAGCCGACAACACCCGTGTCATGCACAGTAATCACCAATCCAAACACTATCAACGCTCAAACTTCCTTAGCCTCTGAAATCTCCCTCGACCCGGTGCTTTCCAAGTGAGTTGATCATAGGCACTGTTTAATTTAGTAAACAAAACAACAATAACCATGTATCGATGCGTATAGAATTATATTTATATTGTAACTTTGTAAAGGTTGTATGATCGACCCTCCCCCCTGGTTGAGATTCCATTTGTGTGTCTAACTCTCTGCCACAGCACTCTACCTGTCTGGATGAGTAGCACTTACTGTAATGGGAAGCCACTCGTGATTTGCCAAGTAATAGACTGGTCATTGGCATAGGAGAGTAGAATTGTCACACAATTTCACCAGTAGACATGATGAACACCACACAGGAGTCATTCGGGAAGGGAGACCTCGATTTTTAAAGGCACTACACTTCGGTGTTGTCTGGAGTTCACGTCTCAAAAGCAAAACCAGTTCTTACCACACGACTGTGGAATTTCCACCACTTGCTCGGGACCACCAATGGAGTTGGGCATCGCCCAGTGCTCACTCGCATATCGTGACACATTTGTCATATTCACAGAGTGTATAATACATGCACTGGATATCGCAGAACAATAGCTCATTCTTACAAGAATTCTTTGAACTTCTGACCCTCTCCTACCAAATGTATGCATTCCAGCCTAGCCACAAAGCCAAGCATCAGGCTCTCAGCGGATAGCTATTTGGCACATCAGAATGCCATGGCTCATTTGTACACCGAGGCCCCTGTCTTAGCAATGAAAGCACTGGTTGCTGGTGGCATTTGAGCCGCAAGGCTAACAGGCATCGCAAGATAGTCCCCATTATGGTGATTTATGGTAATAAATGCATTCACGTTTCAAAATAAATTCCAGTCATTCGAAGTCCACCAATGGACTGAGACTTCCACATGACATGTCGTTGTTTTGTCCCATATTTCACCACGCCGGTCAGAGCAGCTTGGTGAACAGGGGAGAGCAGGGACAGTTTTGATAACACTCACCACTGATGTTAGCCTTGGATGGGAATCAAACTCGGGTCACCAGGTTCATAGTGGAGGGCCTTAACGACTGAACCGTAGCTCTACCCTTGCTGAATAGCGTTGGTTTAAATGACAAATTGTGCTCCAATAGGAGTCGATTCGAGCGTCATGCAAATGAGGAAGTTATCTGGATTTGTACTTCAGCAGAAGTTTCATTAAACGTACATCCACGGACGAAGTAACAGCTCATTTTTGGTGTTATTTTTGTTCAAATCTGTAAAAGGACAGAAAAACCCCATCATAACGGAACTAGAAGTTTAAAACAACACACAAACTTATATAAAAAAAAAATCACACAGCCTCTGCTTATTGTGCGAAAACAACCATCAACATTTCCCGAAAAAGTGCATTGTGGTCCTCTTGTTTTAGGTCTTCATCAAAATAAAATGTGAGAAAATCTGACTGGCTGACAGCAGCAGTGATGCATTGATGATTAACAACCGGGGACCGGTTTTTTTCTATTATGGTGATTTTTTTCTCGTCATTTACAGATTTGATTGAGCATTTATCAACGCACATAGTGGGAGTAGTTGATAAGGAGACACGGTATACAATAAGGCCAGAAAACACACTCCTCATGTCATATGCGGTGCCAAAATGCACATACTGTTTACAATAATAATGTACAGCCCAGAATCAATCGACTGCTGCATGAAAGCCTCCACATGCCACGTCGGTCATGGGGGATGGTGTGATCGTACTTCACTCCGCTGGTCAGTGCGGGTTTGCGCGATAGGGGTGCCCAGCACTGCTTGATGTTGGGTGTAGCTCGACATCAAACTCAGGACACTGGGCTTAGAGTGCAGTGCTTATATATGACCACTGTGCTACTGCACCACCCCACTGTTTACAATACACATATCAGAGTGATAAATATATTTTTCATTCACTGCCCAGCTTATTCAATGGATCTACGTTTCAAGAGAAGGGGGCTCCTACGACGACATAACGTCCTCACATGTGACCGTGACCCCCATGCTCTCACTCTCTTTTTAGTTTTATTTTTGGCTAAGATGTAGACCCCCCACCAGCGTTGAGATGTAACATCATCTGCCACTCTAAAAGCATTAACTTTTTTTGTTTTAGCTCCGGAAGCTGTGTTGGATATGCATATGTTTAAGATGACGATTCTGACAGCTTCCGCGATGCTGCTGGTAGGCTGCATAGGAAGCACATTAGCGGGGGGGGGGGGGGGGGGGGCTCATGCTCACAACATAAACCGTGCCTTGGTGTCATCTGCCCTTCAAATCATGGAAACTCGCTTGCAGCAGATTACATTTACAATGCGACCAACTAAATGGGGGAAATGCAGATTTAGTGTTTTTAAGTAGGTGAATGTGAAATGAGACCCATGAGCTATCATTCAATTGAGACCTGTTACCAGTGTTGGAGTTGTCCGGTGTGCAGGCAGTACAACTGCACCGATGCATATGGCCTGGAGAGGCCCAGGTGCCGGACGACGAATGGATGGGGAGATGGACAGGAAGTGGTCCCCAATTTTATTCCACCAGTGCCCAATGCCGACCATGCTATCACACTTCCTATAAAATAATGTTCCTAATTTACCCAGGAAAGCCTCTCGGAGTCTCAAGATTCTACTATCAGGAGGGGCCTGCACCTGTTCAGCATGGTTATTTAAGAATATTTATGTTCAGAAGTTAAGTGATGGGCAATTGTTATGGTTGAAATTTGGGCTGTGGTTGCCACACGATAAGTTAAATTTGCGAATGCTATCCCAGAGGCTTTATATTTAGATGATACCACAGCAATAATTCACTATCAATTCCCAGTAGCTATTGGGAGGTAATTGCAGGAAAATAAGCATTTGTTGCATTTGATAATGTGGTGAGCAAGCGCTGATATCAACAAATCTGAACACGCTGATCAATAGCACTGCCTTAAAGAGGAAACGTAGAAAATAGGCAACGTTTTGGGCAATGGCCCTTCTTCATTACACATTCATAGCGAGGATAGAGAGCGTGGATAAAGGGGGGATACTGCACTGTACACTATGGCGCCTGATGAGATTTCAATAAAAAAAAGGTTCCCTGACGAACAGTTTTATTTTAATAGACTTTTGAATAGTTACCTCTGAGTTGCTACGGAGTAAAACACCCTTAAATAATAATAAAAAAGTATTCCTCAATATATACTCATTGCTATTCAAAGTTAATACTAAGTTGTCCTTCCCCCGCACCTCCGATTAGCACGCGTTGTTACGTGCGGTGCGAAAGAAGTTCAACATTCGTACAAAATCTAAAATATAAAGTGTTACTGGCACATTGCATTCTGGGCGGAGAACTGTTGTGGATGGAGTGGATAAGAGTCGGAGACTGCACTTTACACCGTGGGGCCTATCTTGGGCACTTCCCATAGCGGTAGGCAAGTGCCAACGGGGCAGCTGCCAGCGTTGGAGTACGTGCGGCGAATGGCATACACTCTAGGGGCTCGATGACAGACGGGATTCAGTGATGCCCTCGGGCGAGATGCTATCATGATTCTGGGGAGGTAGCTGCCTGCCTGCCTGCAGAGCCTGTGATCTTCCACTTGTTTGCGTTTTGGCTCGACCAGAATTAAAGCTTGCGTTCAACGTGGAATTAGAGATGTCTAGGGGCAGCCAAACAGCTCCCAGTTTTGTGGGAAGTGAAAAAAAAATGCTCCTGTCGTTGATGGTGTATCAGTAACACCTCTATTATTATTACGTGTATTGCGCATATATTAGTCACATCTAGGAAGCCATGGCAGGGTTGAGTCTGGAAAGAGCTTGGATTAATGCCCATCGTGCACAGCAGGTTGATGATATACGCTGCTGTGGTTGGCAGTCGAGGAAAATGCAATGGAATCCATTGTTGTACTGTGCTCCCTACCTTCACCAACACGAACTGACCAGCGTGGTGAAGTATAGTCAAATAACCCCCATGCACCGCCTGATATGAAGATACTCATTCAGCAGTGGATTACTATGGATGACTATATTTACAGTACTTTCCTATTTTTCACAAGCGCATAAAGGTTTCACAAAAACATTGTAAGATTCTCTCTTAGATAATAATTTGTAATTTCCTGGAAAAAAAATTCCGTCCATACCATACTCTCGATAACGTTATGGAAAACATCCCCACGAAGAAACTGTTGAATGCATTCTTGAGAATGAGTTGACGCCTTATTTAGCGATTAACGTCTTCATATTATAACTAGAGTATTTGCTTTGTGGCCTAGAGACAATGCTTGTGATGGCCGCATCTTTCGTAGTAACACGTTGATTAAGCTAAGTCAGATCTCACTTCTTAATGCTACACGTGATTTGTCAGGATGCTATCCCTACTAACAACATTGATTATGCCACCTCTCTATTCTGCTGTAAATTAAAAAAACCTTCCTTTTAATCTAAAATAATGTACGTCTTTAGTAGCCAAAAAGTAGTGTGAGAGAGAAAGGGAATCTCCAAAGCGTGGATCATCGCTGTGATCTTTGCAACCAGCATTTAATATCAGTTTAGCAGATTGCTTATCACCAAATAACGCTTAGAAGACGCGGGGCACATGAGTTACCCAGACGTTACCTCTTACAGCCTATCAATCTCAAACAGCTCTTGCCAGGACACAAAGAGCTGCTGTCAAAGAGACGATATCGGCCTTTTGTTTTGAGATTACACTGTGTCTGCGGCGAAGATTCTCTGATGAATGTTACAAGCAGCGAAAGATTAAAGAAGCCCATCTTTTTTTGTTTTATCACAGAGAGATGGGGTGGTTGCAACAACAAAAAAATCAATGCACGATCGCCCTTATTTTTTCCTCGTTTTTTTTACACCATCGCTATCAGCCTGTGGTTGCGTCGCGATCGCACCTCGTGGCTCTCCGGTGCGTTTTCGGGTTGTGCCGCGTGTCGCTTTGGCAAAGACGTCCGACGTTTTCTCCGTGGGCTTTGGCAGCGATAGACGCTGGACATCCAGAAACATACACACACACGTATGCGTCGCGCAGCCGTTGTGACAATCAGGCACAAAACAAGAAGCGTACGCTTTATGTTGCCGCAACACAAGCGATTCTGATTAGTAAACGCTGCCACCGTGGTCGTTCTGTGCGTCGCGTTGTGAAGTTGAATAACGTGACGTCTGTGAGTGTGTTCACGGCTTGGCTTTGCAGCGAGACGAGCGGTCGGTCGGTTCGTTCGGTCGGTGGATGTGAGGTCCGTTTGAAGTGCAGGAAAGTATTTATCGCCAGTGTGGGCGATGCCTGGCCTGCATGTCATGTGTGCATACGGGTGCTGGGGGAAACTGTTGTTGAAAAATGATGTTTTGGTTTCGGCAAGAATTCCCGGCCAAAGGTAGCACAGGAACATCCAAAAGAGAATCCTTAACCTCCTCTAACAGACTATCAATAAAACGTTAATGGCAGAAAAGAAAATCTGCATTAAAACATAGTTCATAAATAAAAAAAAAACACTAGTGGTATAAAATTCCATTGAATACTATTGTTTCAAAGAAAAAAATATAAAGAGTAAAATAAAAAAAATACAGCCCTTTTTCAATCCACTGCTGGATGAAGGTCAGGTCGGTCATAGGGGTTTGTTTGACCAAACATCACCACGCGGCTCGTCGCGGTTCGGTGAACGGGGTGGGGACCCAGTACTGCTTCGGATGTCATTCACCACTGATGCAAGAGCTGTGGTCGGGAATCAAACTCAGGTCACCAGGTTCATAGTGTAGCGCATCACTGCCTCCCCTCTGTTCACATTATTGTGAATAACTGCAGTGCATGGGCTCGCAGCGTGAATTGAATACCAGGCAAAGGTGCGTAAAGGTGCAAGCGCCTGTCCGGGGCAAAGGTTCATGACCAGCGCTTGCACCCATGCATGTGTGACAGCACACACTGGGCACCGGAGATAGTTTACAATGATAACTGCCACAGGAATTGCACACGGTCTTGCAAACTGCACTGAAGTAGGATACTTACACCATACAGGCGTTGACAGGTCAGCCGCGGGAAAAGAAAAAAAAAGCGCTTTTGGCAGAGGGGTGAGCTTCACCAAAGGCCGGAGCAAATTGCATTGAGGTTGCTATAACGAGGGACTGTTGTATTCTGTGCTCTTGGTGTCAGTCAGCGGGAGATGTCCAGCCACCTGTATTCATTGCAAGTCGCGAGCCTTAATTGGGTTTTGTAGAACTGCAAGCCGTCCCGTTTGCTCACGAGCAAGCCAACGCGACCTTGCGTTGCGCTCCTTATTTACGAGCTCCGCTAGAGACATGTGCTTCGTAGCAAGCGTTGGCGAAGTGCAATTCTGCACGAAAAAAAATGTGTAACATCAAAGACGGGGGGGGGGGGGGAACCCGATATACTTAGATATAAGGTTGGGGTTCAGCGGAGTGTACAGGAGAATATGTGTTGTTTAGACTAGCCGGTTCCTTGTCGCGGCGTCCGTTCCGCGTGCGTCCCAGACAGCGTGCTCAGGGTTGTGGCGGCAGACGTGTGTCAAACCGCATGTCCGTTCTCTCGTTGCCAGGTCGTCCAAATAATAATAATATTAATAAAAAAAATAGAGAGGTCACAAAAAAAGTCCTACGCTTGTTTGTTCGACACGTTTTTAATAAGAAACAGCAATGCACGGAGAGAAATGCCACTTTCTACAAAAGAAACCGCCACATCTTAGTGTTAAGAGGAAGCCCGATTACGTTCGCCTAAGTCGGCAGCCACGTCCGTTTAAAAAAAAATGAACTGCTCTCCGATGCTAACGCTACATGGGTTGATATATTATTGATACACAACATATACGGATACGTGATGTTAAGTAATGTGAAGCGCGTGTGAATGTTGAGCATGATTATTGCTTATTCCACCTTCAAAGTATATGGCTTACATTTTAAAGCATATTTTGTTTTACAAGCTGTAGAATTGTCGATAATGCCAAGCAAGCACGTTTTAAGACACATTTCATGAAGAACACAAGTCACAGTTTTGGGTTTTTTGAGTCACATAATACAAGTGCAAAACACGATGACACTGTTAACATCTCAAATAATAAATCTAATACAAAAATAACTCTACTTAATTGTTTCTTCCCATTTTTGTTTACATTTCTTCGTATAAAATACTCATGCCCAATGAGTTATTTACAAGCAAAGTGAGCCCCATCGAACACAATGAGCCCCGTGTAAAAGCTAAAGGCACAGCCCTGGAATTGCTTGCTCACACGCCTGCTGGCAGACGAGGCCTCCACTGGAGGGAGCTCTAGACAGCCTCTCTAGATGGTATTTGGCCTACTCTTCCATGCTGGTCAGGCTTCCTGGAAGAGATTGAAATACCCACGACGCGTGATCTGTAATGTGTCGGAAATCCATCGTGACTTAAGATTTATTCTGAATATCAAAGCTACCAGTAAATAGTACACGATCCACAAGTAGACGATTGAATATTACAAGAAGACGGGTTTGATAATAGGAAGATATTGTCACGTTTAAATTCGGAATTTCTGCGAGACATTTCCACACTTTGGGTCAGGGCATAATTTAGCGATCGTGTCAAAGAAAGACGAAGCTAAACTCGCCCGTGACAATGAATGGCACCCGTGGATGTGGACACATCGCGGCCCTTGTTCCGTGACCTAACTTGCAATGCGCGTGTGTGACTGAGACAACGTACAGTATTAAGCGTTGTTGGTTTCTTTTGGTTGCACAGATTATATTTTCAAGTTTGTTTGTGGACGACGTTTTCAAGGATGCGCACATTGCTGCCTGAGCGCGCAACATTCTGTACCATTTCAACATTACCGTTATTACGTAATAACTTATTGATTTAATGTTAATACATCAGACAAGTGAAGCAGTGAAATATATCTGCGAAACCTGTTTTTCTTTCAAATCTAATGTGCATGTCACACGGTACATCTGGTAATAATTTGGTTGTGAAAACATTTGAGAAAAGTCAACTTCCCTCTTTTGTCAATAAGCTGGTTGATGAGAGCCTCCCCTTTCCGTGTGCGTTATGGATTATTTGACCGTACTTCATTATGACATGGCATTTGTTTGATTTGTAATGTATGTTAAATCGACAACATACTCAACACAACATTTAATATAACCTCAATTATCGACAACGTATTAAATAACTTAACTTAATTAATATGTTTCTAGATTTGAATCTTTCGTGACTTGCAAGGATTCATATTCTTAGGTTTTTTTCGGTAAAGTCACGTAGGTAAATAAAATAATAATAATATGTCCTTAAGTTTTTATACATCCTGAACATGTTGCATAATTTTCAAGAATTCCAAATATTACGTTTGTTGCCCATATTAAAACAACTAATAAATAATGTTTAATAATCATTGAGGACACATTAAATGAAACATATTATGTATTAGTTATTTTAATGTGCAACAAATAATAGATTAAAATTCTTGAAACTTAAGTAATATGTTTCCGATAATTATGGCTGTATTCGTGAAGTTATTCAATACGTTTTTGACAAGTGAGGATATATTAAATACGTTTATTCAATGATGCTGTCGATGTTTGAACGTATAAAAAACATAGCGACAGATATCATGCCATACTTCACCATGCTCGTCAGTGTGGGTTGGTGATGAGAGGGCCGCAGAACTGGTTGGATATCACACTCACTATGTGAGCCGTAGTTGGGAATCAAACTCACCATATTTGCTAGGTTCATCGTGGAGTGCGCTAAACACTGCGCCATTGCGCTACAAATACCCGGTTTTAGGAAATGTACTTTTCATATTCCATTGCTGTCAATGATAATTTAACATATTTATTACAAACTACACGCTACGTTTAAAGTATCCCAATAATTTCAAGTTGCAGTCAGTGTTAAGTCTTCAGGTGCTACTACAACATTCCTTGTATATATACCACAGGTATATGCATATCGACACAAGTGTATGTTGACATTGGGAGTAAATGACCTCAATCGTGTTGTATAGGTCCACACTTTCCGCAGCACTTTGAATACAAGAGCTCTAAACACGAATCCCTGACTTTTGGCTATCGGTGTAATTGGAGGTTTCAGAGTAAGCCTATTACAGTAAATGTCACGACTGTAGTTTAATGTGTTCAGAGTTGTAGAAGTACTTTAATGTGTTGACCATCCATCATTCATATTCATTTCATACAGTCTTGCAAACATGAATCCACTATATATTATTCAATGAGGAAAATACGCGTTATAGTCATGGATTTCGTTACACACATTTTGTTCGACAGTCACGATCTTTCATCTTTGTTGTGAAAAAACATATTATGTACACATTAAATTAATGACAGCAAAAAACAACAAAAAGACAATTTGAAAATACCCCCCGAAAGAAAATGACCATTTCTATATTTTTTCCACAGTTTCTTTCGAATATAAAACGTGGCAGTGAAACACAAACTCAAGTTTCACTTTTCCGAGCTGTTATTATTTTTTATTCTCATCTCGCCGCCGGGGTTCGTAGCCCAACAGCCCGTTAACAACCGCGCCACACACAACCCCGTAGTGTGACCTTTGTCTAAAGGGGGACACGGCACAATCGTTGCTAAACAAAGTTCAAGCACATTTTAATGTTAAACGGAATCGGGGGAGGCTGAACCTTCAACGGGAGAAGCTCAATCCCCTTCAGCCCCTCCCCCCCCGCCACCCCCAATGCTCTGGGGATGGTACATCTCACGATTAACCCTAGCAGCCCAGATTGTCGTATCTGCAGGAATGCAGGTTGAGGCACAGCCGGTCATTGTACGCGCCATTCAGCGGGCCGTACTCCTCCCCGGCTTCAGCGGAGACGACCTTGCGGGGCGACGAGTACACCTGCTGGTAGGGACCCGCGTACTTATTGGCGAGCAGGTACGGGTTGTCCGTGGGGAGAATGCGATCAGAGTAGCCCGAGGCGTGAGCGCCAGCCGCGGGGTTCGAGCCGCTTTCAACGGCTTTCTGCTCGAACGGCGCTTCGGCGCACTTCACGGCGTTGGCTTTGAAGGCCGCCTGGTAGGACACTTTGGTGGTCGTGGTGATGATGGTCTGGAGGGCGGGCGTGTCACCACTGCTCGCTGCCGCACAGCCGACGTCCCTGTGCCTCGACGTGTCCCTGTAGGAGAGCGACCTGCCGCTGCCTCCGCCGCTGCTGCTATTAACGGCGGCGGCGTCGCCCCCCTCGTACTTATCCCCGTACTCGGACTTGCCGTTGCTCTTGGGCTGCTTGTAGCTCTGGTGCCGCATCTCCTTGGGCGGCTGGGCCACGTGCTCGTGCACCCCGTCCTGGCCGAAGTGGCCCATGGCGAAGCGGGCTCCGTCGTACGCGTGCGGGTAAGCGTCGCCGGCCTTGACGAGGCTCTGCTCGGGCTTGTAGTCCCTGTGGTCGCCCAGGAGGGCCGCCGGGTACGGGGAGGCGTGCGACAGGTAATTGGGGATGGCAAGCTCGTAGCTGCACGCCGGCGCCGGGAAGTAGAAACGCTCATTGGGCATCCTGGGGACGTGGAAGCCGCTGCCGACGCCAACGGAGGGCTCGCAGCGCGGTTGCGGGATAAGGGGCGGCTGCTTGGAGCTCCACACGGAACCGATTCTGGGGTCGAGCGCCTGCCGGGCCTCCATGCCCACGGACGACATGGAGGGCATCGGGTTGTAGCCGTTGATGTTGGAGTACCAAACGACCTGCGAATGGTAAAGCGGAGGCAATTTGCGTGTCAATGAGTCAATGTGTTCCAATAACAGTGGGCGTTCACGGCGCCTGAGTGTGACCACATTTCAAGATGCCGTACGGATGCCATTTTTAATGACGGTAGAAGTTCCACATTCCTCTGGCAGAAGTGAGTCTGTATGTAGGATAACCACTGGTGGCCTCTTAACAAATCGACACTCAGTGTATCAAACCCCAGAGGAATTATAGGCTAAGTTCACCACCAGCTCGAATTTGAATGGCCAATCTTATTGCGACCACTCCCAGTGACACACAGCTGGATTTATCTCATAATATTATAATCAGTAATTTTAACCCTTTGTCAATCTACTGTTGCGTGAATGTCTCTCCATGACTGTCAGTGATGGAGGTTTTCTGACCCTTCACTGCAGCACTGGTCAGTGTAGTTTGGTGAAAAAGGGATCAGGGCTGCCACTGTAAAAAGTTGTTTCTAGGAATCAAACCTAGGTCGCTGGATTCACAGCACAGTGTGGTTACTAGTGTGCTACTGCTCCATCCCAATTATTTAATCAACAATTTGGTGTTCTTCCCCCGCACCTCCGATGAGCACGGTTGGCTACGTACGGTGAGAAATAAGTTCGACCTTAAACACGAAAAATTAGTTATCACTGTTTTTTGTATTATTTAATGCTCTGTAATCACAAAATCGTACTTACAAAAAAGAACAGCTGCACAATATTCAGTGCTCTGCTCTTTTCAACAATGACAACGGACAAAGTGGCGCTGACACTGTGTAAGTCAATGCCAACTCTCATGTCTGCGAACACAAATACCTGCCAATCTAAGTTGATCATACAGAGACATTCATTTGACCCCAACTCGGATACTGTTCAGGATGCAGGAGTGGCCTTTGTGGTAAATTCCTTCAGCATGCCATAATACACTTATGATGCAACCCTCTGTCTCACTGTCTGCCAACTCCCTAAGAGCGTGCGTGAAATCTGCCCACCGTATATGTATTTCATGGCTACAGAATCGCGAATGCAATAACAATACAACGTGTATTTACAGGGCTTGTACATGTGACTGCACCTCAAGACGCTGTACATGACCAACGAGGGGATATTTATGTTATACAGCGGAAGAGGCAGTCCTAGAGACACTTATAGAGCAAGACAGACTTACACAGAGATCCATACATATACATAGAGACCCATACACTCACGTAAAATAAAAACTTGGATTGACGTAGCGTCAAAATACAACTGCAACTCAAGATTCTGCACAGACACAATCGGCACGTGTATTCCATATGCAGAGAACGAGACAGCCATTCATACGCGTGAGATAAAAATGCACGTCTCGAGCCTGTACTTGAGTGTGGGCAGGGAGTCGACAGCATGGACGGCCGGGGCAAGGGGAGTTCCAGTCCGCGGGGGCGCCAGAGGCGACCGATCTCCAGGAGCCGGGGCTCACCTCTGGCGCTGTGCCCCGCTTGGACCTCTGCACGCAGCCACCCGCCAGCCCCAGGCGCCGCTTGCTGGAGCTTCTGCGCGCCTCCGCCTCCGTCTTGCTCTCAGGCCGCGGGTGGTCATGCGAGCCCTTGGCCTGCAACGTCAAAGAAAAAAATGCTGTGACCGCGGGACGCGTCGTTTACGCCAGACGGATGTACGCACGGCAATTTTGATGCAGGACTAGAGAAGGATGCTGAGTGAATTCACCGGGGATGATGATCGTGGTGGTGGTGGTGGTGGTGATGATGGTGATCGTGAAAATTATGGCGATCGTGTACGTAAGAACGTGGTTCCTACCGAATTTGCCAAGCCTGACGATGGTGTCTACAAGGGCAAAGTTAACTTAGAGTAACGATGATGATGTTGATGATGATTATGACAGCAGTATTTTAGTGAATTTATCATACATGATGATTATTGGCACCCTGAATATTACAGGCATGATGATAGTGATAATGTGTAAAAGAACAGTCTTTTATGTAAATTATCTGAGGATAATAATGATGACTATAGCATTGAAATTTGGTGTATTCACGAGGAATGAATTTGATGACAATGAAGGAGTGGAAATACAGGGTTCTTAAAACACCAAGGATGATGAATCTTACACAATTCACTAGGGATGATAGGATAGCATGTCATCATTTGTAACACTTTCTTTTCTGATCCGCCGCTACTGGACATCTGTGAAAAAGAGCTTTACAGCTCATTGGATCCCTCGAAAATAAATAATTAACTTGCTTCTGATTTTAATACAACAAAATTTTGGGCCCCACAATTTTCATGGAGGCACTTTTAAATATCATTCCCCACGTGGCTGGGAATTGAACCAAGATCTTTGGGTTCGGAGGTGATGATGATCATTAGAATTGTGGCACTACAAACGAACCACATGACCTTGCTGATCTCGTCAAGGAGCTTAAACCATCACGCAAACTCTGGTCATCCTCGCAGTAGTTTTTAGCTAACCAATGAACAAAGATGGTCACTGCATCGCACACTTTCAGATGCGCTTCTGCGGCCGTCTGGAACGCTCTTCCTTTTGATATTAGGGAGCCACTTTAAAATTTAAAACTAATTTCTTTGGAACTGATTTTTATGTTTAGTTTTTTCTTTTTCTCCCGCACCTCCGATTAGCATGGTTGGATACTACAGTGCGAAAGAAGTTATACATATATACATGCGGGCATAATATATCTCTTACAGAATTGTAATTTCGTGTTTTGACTGTCGATTGTCTATCGGCTGTCAGATGTTAATGCTATAACGATCATCATTACGACGCCGCCCCGTGCCGCACCTGGAAGAATATGAATCGCCCCTCGTGCCTCCAGAAGTTGGTCACGGGATAGCCGCTGTGGCCCCGGCATGGCACCAGGTCCAGCGGCGAGCCGCAGTTCGGACACAGCTTCTCTGAACGAAACAAAAGCACGAACAGCGCAATGTGACGCCCATAGACTCACACAGAGACCCCGCGGGCTTACATAGAGACCTATGTATTTAGATTAGACAAGCCTACAATATACCATGTGGATTTATATATTGTCTAAATGCAGACCACATCTCAAGGTGTTCTACAGAAACAGTGGTCGTATGTATTTTGAATGCAAACCAGCATCAGCGGAAATAATAATTGCCAACGAAATAACTGGATTAAAATATAATGGTGTGGATTTTAATTTACAGCCCTTTGTCAATCCATTATTGGCTGAAGGCCTCCACATTGTGTGAGTCACAGGGACTGGTTAACCATACTTCACCAACGCTGATCAGTGTGGGTTAGCAAAGGGCGTCGGAGCAGCAACATGACCATGACCAGTTCAGACATCCCTCGCCACTTATGTCAGCTATGACTGGCAACCAAACTCAGGATTCCTGGTTCACAGGGCAGTGCACTAACCACTTGCACCACCGTTCCCCCCACCATGAACAGGATAGGGTTGATATTATTGCTTGATAAAAAAAAAAAATAAAATGACACGCGTTTAAACATCATATCTTCCATCGAACCCACCACTACATATACTGTATGTTTTGATTTTGTAAACATTCAGGATTACACAGAGGAGTGCATTTGGATCACTGGTGCCATTGTGACAAGGAAAGGCATGGCACGTTGCAACCCCTATGGATTCTTTTTTTTCATAAGAGGCGACGGATTCACATGTACGGACAATACACGTGTATGTCAGTAGGAGTGTGTCGATCACAGTTCGTCAAGCTGGGTGACAAAGAGTCATCGCCTATGCCACGCCAAGTTGGCGTACCACTGGGGTCAGTCCTCGGGCCCTTCCTATTTTCAACATACGCCTCTCCTCCGATCGCCGAAGTCAGCTCATCGCATGGCATAAAGTTCCATCAACATGCTGATGATGCACAATTGTACACGGCAGTGAAGTCAAAGTTAGATACGGAAAGCCTCGGTAACCTCGAAGATTAGCAAGCGAGTGGTGCTTGTGTGGTTTTCACGAAACGAAATGCTGCTTAATCCAGGAAAATCGTAGGTTCTGCTGGTTGGCACTAGGTCTCAGGCGAAAACAATTGTAGTAGGACCGGGTGTGGCGGTCGCAGACTCCAGGATTCAGTTGTCGACTCATCGAAAGAGCCTCGGCACCACACTCGACCAGAATGTCGTTTTCATCACCACGTGAATAATAGTCAGGTCATGCACATTTCATATCAGGACTCTACGACACGTTCGGCCACTATTGAGTCGTGACATAGCCAACACGTTGGCGTGCAGCATAGTATGGACAAGACTCGATCATTGCAACTCATTTCTCTATGGAACGTCTGGCAAAAACATGAGCAAGCTGCAGTGTTTACGAAATTCTTTGGCACGTGTCGTGGCAGGGACGTCACGATCCAACCACGTCTGTCCGGTGCTCACTGAGCTGCACTTGGCTTCTGGTTGCTGAGTGAATACATGATGAGGTTGCGCTCATGACACACAAAGGCACACAAATAAACCAAAATATCTTGCTCATCTCGTCAAGGAGCATAAACCATCATGCAAATTCCGGTCATCTTCGCAGTCGTTTTTGGCTAACCATTGAACAAAGATTATCACTGCATTGCACGCTTTCAGATGCGCTTCTGCTGGCAATACCATCTCCTTGTGCGTAGTTATTTTTTACGCATTTAATAGGTGCTCGCTAATAGCACTTGCGACCAACAGTATCTTGTTAACGCCTATACGAGAGATCTTTATTTGTATGTCTTGTGTGCAAATTAATTTCCATTTTAAAAGGCAAAACAGTGAAATTTTCATGTGAGTCTCAGTGGAGGTGAGTTTTACACGGAGATTAGAGAAACGTTTTTTTTGTAATATATGCACGAGTTTACTTTACGTCTATAACAATGAACCTGAGATAGAGATGAATATACAATGTGGGCTAACTAAACACGTGTTCATATTTTATACACCACAGTATGTGTAAATATCCCACAGAAAATGTGTTTTGAATACATAACCGGTTAAAATATGAGCAACTCTGCGTTATAACTTAACGTCTCAAATGTTTATATTCTAACAGGCATACATGTATATGTAGTATATATACACACAAACACTTTAAATAATCATAGCTTATTAGGTTATCCTTTTTAATACATACTATTTAGGAATAAAAATACGTTGTCAAAATTGATATTGTATCTACTTGTTAAAAGTTACAGATACATATTAATCATTAACTTGTACAATGCAATACAATACAAGCTAATGTAAGCGATATAATAATGTTGTATAGAGTAACTTCGCTCAGACATTAGATATAAACCTAGGTTGGAGCAGTGGTTAGCGCACAACAACATTAACCTGGCCACCTGAGTTTGATTCCCACTCACGATGAACATCAGTGGCGAGTAATATCTGAACTGATGCTGGGCACCACTTCATCAACCTGCACTGACTTAACCAGCGTGGTGAAGTATGGTTAAACAACCACCCTAGACTGACACAGCGTGGTGAAGTATGGTCAAACAACCACCCTAGACTGACACAGCGTGGGAAGGACCTTTACCCACGAGTGCATTGACAAAGGGCTGGAAGTGAAAATACTGTACGCTTGTGTTTTCCATCTGCAGTCACCGATATCTGTTGTAGATTCAAAGAAGAACTATCCTCCAGTGCCGAATTTTATCCCGGAACAGTCTGGAGCACTGTTTCGGGAATTATTTTTGGCACCCAGCCACAGCCATCTTATGAACAGGTTTTTTTTTATAAATGTGTTCATAGGAATAGAGCACTATAGAGTACAATAATGTAGTATTATTAATAGGCGGACCTTTTCCTTTAGTGGTAGGTAGTGCCTGATGCTGATAATCCCTTCTGCAAGCCCAGCCTAGTAGCGTCCCGGGATATGTGGAGTGGCAAATGAAGTCCTGCCAAGCTACATCGATAGACACGTCTCGACACAAACGCTGCGAAAATGTCTTCTCACCCGCAATTTGACAACACGGTGGCCAAAGAGAGAAGCGTTACCAGCGTCTGCGCTCTCACCAAACTCTTACGTAAAGTCTGCATCAAGAACACATCATTGCCCTCCTTTTGTGTTTTTTTTACCAAACCTGTTTTGTAATCTAAATTGAACGCGCGTTTCGTCTCCAACAACACAGCCCACGCGCCGGTCTCACGCAGCGTTAGGACAATGCGTTATCCGTGTCAAGTTCACGTTTCGTGTGTGCAAGGGACCTTGATTTAAAACACACAATTCACAGCCCTGCGTCAATCCACTGCTGGACGAAGGCCTCTCAACCCCGAGTCGCTTGGCCATACTTCACCACGCTGCCCAGTTGCGGGGTTGTAAAAGGGAGGGAGGAGGGTGTCCAGAATTGTATTCGGATATTTACTTTGTCTCGGACGTTATAGATGTGACCAGGGATCGACCCCAGGTGTTATAGCGCCGTGTGTTAACCACTGTTCCACCCCAAGGTTCGTCATCGTTGTTACTAAAGGCAATGCAGACAATGCTTTTGAAGGTGAAAGCATTCCCATGTGCATTAGAACAATGAATAGGCAGACGGCACGTCGCCATTCATGACACGTAACACAAATTGTTACGCAACCAATCAGCGGCACACGGCCGTCTGGAAGTGCGTGATTTGAGCAGCATTTACAATGGGCTAAATGACCACAAATGACCACAACTTACACTGTTCTCTGCATTATACTAAATAAAACAAATACATTTCGATTTAAAGCTTTCATCTTCTTGGTTCTTTCGGTAAAGTCACGTAGAAGTGGAAATAATAAAATAATAAAAATAAAACATAATAAAATAAAATTCTCACGACGCTTAGCAGTGTTCATTGGAGCGTTGTCTTTCAGACAGCTCTGTCTTCACCTGAGAACGGCTGCTTGTGTTGTGGCCGAAGCGTCGTGATAATTTAATTTTATTATGTTTTATTTTTATTATTTTATTATTTCCCTTCTACGTGACTTTACCGAAAGAACCAAGAAGAAAAAAACAAATACAATCTGTGCATTGTGATTGCATATCTCACTATGATATTCTTGCGTGTGGCAGATATGTTCGGGAGCTTAACGCCAATGTGGAGTTCTGCAAGCGACGACGATCGGGCTTCACGACAGAGTTCGTGTCGTCTCGCTCCGTTGAAGGTTTACATTGGTTTACAACACGCACATGTCACTTGCATAGACTCACGCCGACTCAATGGCTCTTGATTTGCGAATTTGAATACAGAAATATTCAATGGTTTATCAAACAAAGGCATGCAGCGACTGTGAAGTGGGATGTTGGATTAATAAATTGTACATTGTTCCCATTTTGAATGATAACATTCGCCGTTGGGATAATTGATTGTTTTTTGTAAAAAGATATTTGTATATGTATATAGTACGCTGTACCCACTTACATGGTGTGAGGTCACTCTCCAACACACTGGTAATGCTTTGACGATACAATAAATTAGGCACTTTGATTAACGTGACACTTTTATTAATTGACTGTGTCGAGGTGGAGGACAAAGACAAAGATCTCCCGTATAGTCTTAACAGACGTTTGGAGGAGCAGGGTGTACGACACACAGTTTTACAGTCTAACCCAAAATAGACCAATTTAAACTCAGGTATACGATAGTAATGTTACACTTTGCAAAAACAAAAGCACACAAAATGAATAACATATCAAAGTGAGCTTACACATACATTAATTATAAAGAACAATAATCCATTGAACACAAAGAGACAGCGGTCCAGGGCGCTGCGCTGTAATGCAAAAAATACAACCACAGCAATAACGCATTTCTTCTCAAAGTGCCAAATAAATAAAGTCGGTATATGTATGGACCAATGAAGGATTCATTACATTAAGTACCCAAAGTGTCACGTGACAAACCCACAAATATGAACTAATGGTGGTCAACGTAAAAGTCGTAAATGTTTTCGCACCCTGCTGACGAGACTCATAAAGTCGAGCACAGCTCAGGGTTTGCCATTCTGGCCAGCTGGCTCACCACTTAATACGTGACGTGTCGAGGTGCATATAGGAGGCTACACAGTGATATGTATATAGACCGAGAGACAGAACGAGGAACACATGGATAGAGACATCATGTTGACTGTTACGGAGAGTAAGTGGTGTTTGCCAGGACACGTTACTTGCGCCACGGTGGCGAGATGTTAACTACCTCGCCTGGTATGCAGGAGGTCGTTGGTTCAATCTCGACCCTGTGGTCGTATGGTTTTTCTCCAGGTCCTCCGGTTTTCTCCCCTCCACATTTAGAAACATGCATTTAGAGTATTTGGCTGCTATGAATGTCCATACAATAAGCCACTTCATTGAGCTATCATTTGTGGCCAGGTCGTTTCTGAAAAAGCGCTGTATGGTATAGCTCAAGCGGGCTTTACTTGGTCAAATAAAAAAATATATAGTTTAGTTTCTCGTTTAGTATGGATGATGGCCAGTGGTCGAGACTAACAATGGAGTGGCAGCCAAATACGGGAACACTGCTCATGACGACGTCTATCGTGGAGATGGAGCGATACAATCAGCTCGTGTGTAGGTGCTAGATGCAGTGTTGTAAAGTCCCCCGTTAAATAGTTTGGTGGATTTTGGGGGGGGGGGGGGCGGCCTCCATTTAGTAAAAGAATAAAAGGTTGTGAATTACGACTGTTGGGTTATATTATTGCGTATGGAAATGTAATCATAGTGGAGGGTGGGAGATGATAGCCTTTTCACGGGCCACCTGTTACGTGTTTTCATGTTACCTGAAACACAACTAATACCGTCATCTGGGCGAAATAAACTGTGCAAAACTAGCTACTACTGATTCGAAGCTTTCGTGACTGGAGGAATCCATTCTCTTTGGCCCTTTCGGTAAAGTCACACAAGCAATCGTCCTCAGGTGGGATGATTGCTTGTGTGGCGATCGAAACATCGTGATCTATTACTTTTTTCTACCTACGTGACTTTACCGAAAGAACCTAAGAGTATAGCTACTACTGGCCAAGAGAAATCCAAATAACTATAACCGTTCGGATAGCGACCGTCTTAGTGCTGCGTGGAAGCGAATAATCAAATAATACATTATTTAAATGCTTGCCCACAAAGGGCAGCGTACTTCAATAGGGATTACCGTTGGTAGGGCTATTTTCATAAACAGAATAGACAAGAAAGACAAGTTCAAAAAGCTCGCATAATGTACATGCATAATGTACGTTGCCTCAGTAATCCCCCCCTCATATTGTGCAAGAGCGCAGAAGGGTGGTCATCACATCAACGCCTCTATATAAGGAACGAAACAGTGAGTCTTGAGTAATTACAACTAGCTTCATCAGGCAACAGGCGACAGCCTGATGAAGCTAGTTGTAATTACTGGCGAAACGTCGTGCTCAGATTGTAAATGTTTTGGCTTGTCTCTCCAACACACCGGTTAGTGCTGTACTAGTGACGAATTGGCACTTTCTGTTTACGTGACAACCCTTACTAGTTGGCTGTGTCGGGTGGTGGCGGGTTTTAGCGACACATTTCTATATTTACGCGATCTAACCCGAAAACATATATTATGGATGATATTGGTCGCGAAAGCCTACGTGTTAAACCGAAATAAACGTCATTAGATTCAAACCAGACATGATCAGTAGAGCTAAACACCGACAAAAAGGGCCCTTATAAGGGCCAGCATGCGATCGGACGAGGTCTTCGAGTGTATCAAATACATCTAATGACGGATTCTCAAGACCTAAATGTGACTTCTTTGCCAGAAACCTAAGGGAGAGTGGGGGGGGGGGTGTGAGTGATGGGGGTGTGGGGGGGTAATGCTGTAATCACTGCATAGATCACGATCACGGCAACCACCGAGAGGGAACGAAACCCTCGGCACGCGCACGTACTCTGCTGTTTCTGGCGAGCCTTGTCGCAGATGGCCGGCCTCAGGTGCACCTTGCGGCCGTCCGGCATGGTGCAGGCCCGGCCGCACGCCACCACCCCCAGGCACGACTTCTTGAGGATGGCGCAGTTGTGGTTGTTGGTGTTGCGCATGGCCCAGCCGCTCAGGTGGCGCTGCGCGTTTTTGTCCTCGGCGCTGAACACGAAGCGCGCGTATCCGTCGTTCCACTCCTGGAAGGGGTCCACCTGCTTCAGGTCCTGGGGTCATCGAGTCAAGAGTCCGAGAGACGCGGAGAGAGGATATGGAGGAGGAGGAGAAGGAGAGAGGGGACGAGAGACACAAACAAACACAGATTCCCCTCTGTGTAGACTGCACAGATTGTTGGGGTTAAGCGATTTTAGTGAGTAATGTATAACGTTACATACTTAGGCAAATATCCCCATGCAGCCAACACAGACTGTTGGGGCAAGTGCTTTTAGTAAGCACTGCACATATATATAAAATGCAAAGACATAGATCTTCCCGTGTAGCCGACAAGTACCGATGTGAGTCGTGCCAAGTGCTGATATGATGAGGCATCGCCCGGGATTCGAAATTGTCCCGTCGAGTTCACAGCGGAGTGCGCTGGCCACGTTCCCCATGTTCTACACGCGTACAGTACTCGCACGTATCCACATCGCATTCCTATATTTTAACGATTGAATCGATGTGAACGTCCGCACGTGTGCGTGCGCGCGTGTGCGTGGTGCGTGTCCGCCAATAGCGTGAACTAACAAACCTGTGGCAGCTTGGGGTCGTTGATGTCCCAGGGCAGCTTCATCCCGTAGGAGAACGCTCCCTGCGCGTCTTCCACGTGCACCGCGCCGTCCGTGAGTTTCATCATTTTGACCCCCTGCCTTGCGGATGCCAGACACGCCGTGTTCACGTCAAGGATCGTTACGAACTGATGTCAGGTTTGATCCCTTTACAGTCAATTCTAGATTTGAAGCTTTCGTGACTGCAAGGATTCATACTCTTAGTTTTTTGGGTAAAGTCACGTATGTAAAAAAAAATGAAATTAAAATTTATAAAAATAAAATAATAAAAATCACGACGTTTCGGAGGCAACACAAGTCTCCGTCATCAGGTGGGACCGTCACAGCCAGATTTGCTGTATCAGTCAGTCACCCCGCTGAAAAATATAACGGGGGGGGGGGAATTATAGAGCAGTGTTTCTTAACTTTTACTGCAGCCTTGCACCTCTTTGGTTTTCGATCGTAATATGTGCTATACAATGTTAATAAAGACATATGTTTGATGAAACAAAGTAGTTGTACTTAAGTGCCCGTGCTTCATTTTTGCTTCGATGATTTACCGTCTAAAACAAATCTGGCAACGTCTCGCACCCCCACGAAGGGTATCTCGCACCCCCCAAGGTTTGCGTGCACCCTCAGGTTAAGAGCCACTGGTATAGAGTAACCACCATTCCATGTCAAAGCCGTCTCTACATGCCTCTCCACCGATCCCAACACACGTATTATATCCTTTAGCACTCTCCTGCTACTCTTTGTCCGACGCAGCCGGTGAGATTTGATGCGTACGCCGAGGTCATTAGAAACAAGAGAGCGATGATAGATCAGTGGGGGGGGGGGGGGGGGTTGTATCTATGAATGGATCACACTTTTTGTTTTTGCTGTTTTCGCTGGGTAGGTGACTGCAGGTATCGGCCTCGGATCCAATTCGACTGCCCTAGGATCCAAATCGTCCGCCCAAGAATCCACGTCGACTGCCCTAGGGCACTCTCGCCGTGTCCTCTCGTGAGCCGTGCTCACACGAGATGACACGGCGCTTGGCGGCACGGTCACGGCAGCGTTGACCCGTGCCCATTGCCCTCCGCTGCTTCGTGATGTTGTTGTCTTTACAGTACGGCGCGCACTTAAATTGCTTTTTTCAATACTGTCCGCTCTATCTTCCGAGGGTGGATTTGAACGCTTGTTATATTTGAAATTGTTTCTACGTTTCGACTACTTTTATGAATAACTGTGCGTGTGTGTTACGCTCGACTACGCTACTTGTCCGCTATTTTCCAAAACCGCCGTTTGTTTATCGTTGTCCACTCGCGCCGTTTGATTTTTGGCTTTTGCCGACACTCGCCTAATTTATTAATTTGCCCCTTCATCCTCACGCAGACTCCCTCTGTGTATAAACTCTTGTCGCAGCAGCTCTTTCCCCTGTGTCAGCAGTTCTCCTGCTGTGTCTGTTCCACCTGATGACGGTCGCTTGTGTTGCGATCGAAACGTCGTGATTTATTTCATTTTATTTTATACCCACGTGACTTTACCGAAAGAACCAAAGAGTATGGATCCCTGCAGTCACGAAAACTTCAGATCTAGACTCCCTCTGTGCCGTTGCCTTGTTTCATCGCTCGACTCGTTGCTCCGTATTCGCGAGCATCACGATGAAGCTACGCCAATTTGCGATTTTTGGTTTTGGTATCGAATAACATCGGTGTCATAGGTATACTATCCTCGTGGTTATGTTAATACTTTATATCTGTCCATCGTGGGCTCTGTTTACCTCTGTGTCTTTTTTCCGTCCACGTGAACAACCTATAAACAGTTTCTCCAAGTGTTTGGCATAGCCGTATGTCCAAAATACGGTGGGTTCTCTCTTTCTGTTATTTACTAAACAATTGCTTTTTTATTTTACCAGGTAAGGCCCACTGAGCTATATAACAATTTTTCAGAAGTAACCTGGCAACAAATTATAGGTCAACAAAGTGACTTATGTGGAAATTTATAGTAGCCAAACTCTAAAAAACACATGTTTATAAATGTGGAATGAAAAACCGGAGGACCCGGTGAAAAATTACGCGACCACGTGGAGAACATGCAAACTCCAAATATACAGGTGTCAGGGTCTGAATCGAACACACGACCTCCTGTATATCAGGCGAGGTAGTCAACATCTCGCTACCGCGGCGCCCATGGTATTGTGGTGTACAACCTAGCTTTAACATAAATCACGCAGACTCCAGCACAACCCAAATCGGCCGGTGATGCAAAGGAAAATATCACTAATTGCAAGTTAAATAATAATGATGATGATCCTTAGTGAGTCTTGAAACTCTTTTTAATGAGGATCATACATTGAGAGGATTGGCCCCTTCCTCATTGAATCATGGGATAACAAAGTTACAAAATCTAAATAGATAATTATATAGATAGGTCAGCAAGCTATTTGCATGACTGCCATATACAGGCCCTCTGTTTATCATTCACATTCGAAATTATATAAGTGGGCTTTGATCTAATTCCAGCATCTTCCGCGTCTCACTCCACGAGAGGCAACTGCTTGGTAAATTTATAATGGCAATTACTTTGGAAACGTTTGATGGAGATTGTACGATTGTTTCAAGATTTAAGCAATGTTGTACTGTTGGCTGAGCCTACCCGATGAGTGAGACAAATTAAGTATAGCGCCGTAAATTGTTGGTACCCAATTTTTTTAAATGTGGTTGTTGCAATTTTTTTAATTATAAGCATAGGCTCAGTAATATGCCTAATTGTGGCACATTTAGTCTTTCTTGACCCTTCGAGAACATCGTTAGATTTATGCCCTATAGTTTTAACATCTACTACGCGACAATATACAGCTTAATGTGTCGGCCGACATGCATAAAAATAGTTCGCAGCATGCGAAACGGACAGATTTTGCCCTTGTGATGGTTCATCAGTTCACCATACCCAGCCACGGATTGACATAGAATATTTGATATGGATAACAGAATACATTTACAGCCCTTTTGTCAATACACTGCCAGATGAGGGCCTCCCCACGCCAGAATATATATCAAGTACACTATATACATATATACATGGCATAGGGCGAAGAGTGAACACAAATATACGTACAGTACATACACCATGGAGCCATTTAAAAGTTACAGATATTTACTGGAAGAGACATTAATGATTTAATGCTACTTAAAATATGGTTACAAACTCAACTTTTTGTATCGCATCTTCATCATCAATTCACTGCTGGAGGATGAAAGTCTCCTCAAACCGTCGTCCATCATCTCTCGCTGTGGGCGATGCAAATACTGCTCTCGATCTCACAATCCACCTGGCGCACGAGCTAATTGCATTGCTCTGTCCCCTCTGTAGACACTCTGAGACGTGCACAGTACCAGTTTCATTTACTGTCGAGAAAGAGTGTTCATTTATGGCACGTTCGATATTTATGTCGATACAAACTTTGAGATTGAGAAGGAAAATATATGCTTATTTTGCAAGACAAATCTGCCTTTAACTAGATACCATGCAATGGCACATTTATAAGCATATTTGTATTTACGCTTTTAGTCATGGCAAACATTATAACTAACGTGAACGTTGCACTGAATTCCTCTTGTTAAATATCACATTGAGAACCTTCACAATATATAGCAGTGCCAAAGACAATTAAATTACTTTACAACACTGGTGCCTTGCTCTTTTTTTTGGTACTATGTGTTTAAAAAAAGCAAGATAAATCATCCGTACATATGGATTTGGTAACGCTTTCCAACATGCATTTATCCACAGAATTATTTAAGAATCAAAACAAAAACGGCTGATTACTTTCGGCAGTTTTCGTTCGGGCTAAGTCACGAATAGCGCTGAACACAACTTTACGCTAAAGTTTTATTTACGTCGGATTATCTTTGCGAGCGTGACCCCCCACCACGCTTTCAACCGTAGATGCAAATAATTATTATTATTATCACATAGGAACCAGAATTATATTACAGTGCGGTGTATTTACGAATGTAAAATTCTGCGTCATCAGCTCACATTGTCAACCATGAAATCGCGTATTTTTTTCACGTGGTTTAGGGAGAATAATGTAAACGACTTCCACTTACCGCGGAATTAAATGCATGTATGTACGTTTAACTTCTTTCGCACCGTACGTACGTGGTGCTTCATTGACATCCGCCCAAAGAGGTCCCAGCCACATCCTCAATCAAGAACATTGACGACACGGATTGCTTGAAATCTCGCACACAGATTGTCCCCCACTGACACCAATGTCTCGCAGGTTCAAGTCATGCACAGTACAGGTTTATACGCGCTCACGATAACAATAACAATAGTAAGAAGAAGAAGAATAAGAGTTTACAACCCTTCGTCAATCAACTGCTGGCCCGAAGGCCTCGCCATGCCGTATCGATCGTGAACGCTGCTTGAAGGAGGGTGGCCCAGGACCCAGAACCGATTCAGATGTCACTCGCCACTGCTGCGAACCGTGACCGGCAATCGACCTCAGATCGGCGGGTTCATGGCATAACGAACACCGCCGCCACTCCGCTTCCATATACCCCCAGCTGCGCGTCATATGCGCGGACACGACTACGGCGTACGTGTATGTCGACAACGGGAAGGGCGACTGCGTCGTGGTGGTACCGATGACAGGGGGTCGCAGACTCACAAAGTTAGTGCCGCGCTGCTTGAGGCTTCGACGCGGTCACCTAAATCCAAACTCGCGCGCGCAGGTGAGCGGAGTCGCATGCGGCGAGGCTCTGGGCTGGACTAACACGAGCCCGGAGCGGACGCAGGTAAAGGTGTCTAGGACTTGTCGAGGGGCCCGCCCTCTACTCCCCTCCTGCCACCCGGAGACGTCACCGTTCGGAGTCTACATCTTGTGTGCCGTGTCACGGAGAGATCTTATCGAGGTCCCATCACCCCCCCTCCACACACACGCACGCACGCAAATGAATCGACTCGCACCGAAATATGGGACGTCCAGATCTGTTTTTAGAAACGGTGCCCGTTTGTTGTTGTTTGTTGTTGTTGTTGTCTTCGAAAATCCAGCAAGGGAGCCAGCAGCCGAAGCGTTTATTGCAACCAGAGGCACTTGGGCTGCAAGGGCACAAGAAAAGTTGAGAAGACAAACGTGACAGCGTTCGCGACTACACTTATCGATGCAGTGGCATTGCTTGCAGTCGTTATTCATTGAAAATGGTACATGTCATGTGGGAAGTTAAGTATGTTCATGCGGTTTCAGTGAGGTTAGGAGACACGCTCGCTATTACATTGAGACAGAAAGAGGAAGACATGAATTCGAGAACATATACGCGTGTCAATGACATCATTAAAACTGTTTAAAAAAGAGACGATGGCTTGGGGAGGCCTTCAGCCGACAGCGAAGTGCTCCCCACGCCACTGCTGGATGAAGGCCTGCTCAATCCATCATCCAACAAAGCCATGATTGATCATGATTGATGATTGATCATGATTGATGATTGATCATGATTGATCATGGCTGATGGTGATTATGACGGAATGCAGTGTGAATTACGAGCGTGATGAGTTTTGCGACGTATGCCTGTGCACCACCGCAAAAATGTGTTTATTATTATTATTTTCTTTGGTAAAATGAAATATTCTTTGCAATGTTGTATTCACATTGAGGAGCGTCTGTCGTGATAAACCAGTATTACTATCATTGTGGACCTATTTCTCGAGGAGAAACTAAAATGCTGAAAATTAATACATCCACTGACGGATGAATCAAGGAATGTTTTTTTTTGTTTAACCATACTTCTCCACGCCATTGCGGGCTTGTGAAGGAGGGCCTGGGACTGGTCCAGATATCACTCACCGCTAATGTGAGCTGTCGCCAGAAAGAAAACCGTGGCAGTGCGCAAACCATTGCGCCACCACTCAACGTGTATCCACACAGATCCCTAAAAAGAACACATTCCGAAATGTGGATGGTATGTGTGTCATCAAAGGAAATAATTCCATTCATCAGTTTGTTCTTATAACAAAATGCAATTTCGTCGGTGATAATCAGAAAAACAGCCAAGTTATATAAAAAACACATTCCTGCGGAAGGAGCTGGTAGGAACGTTGGGTTGCTCGGTCAATGGCCAGGGTAAACGGTGGCGTGGTGTATTCCGCAAATATGCCCGACTGTGAGGGCGGGCACAAGCCAGCGTGAGTAAGTTAAACGTTGACTTTTATAAGGGCACCACGGGGTGACCAGCCCCTCCCCACTCAGCCCCACTCCTCCCACCCCCCACCCAGCCCCACCTTCCCCACCCTCCCCACCCAGCCCCACCCTCCCCACCCAGCCCCTCCCCACCCTCCCCTTCAAACCCAGCCCCACCCTCCCCTCTCCACCCAGCCCCACCCCTCCCATTTTTGGATCCACGACGGACGGACGGACACAATAATCCCCTGTGGGCTGGTGGAACCAGGAGGTTCCTACCAGTATAACCAAATACAGATATAAATGTACAGCCCTGCAATTGCTCGTTCATGCTGACCAAAGAGCCTCCACCAGAGGAAGCTTTTAGAGGCCTAGATTACATTTTGGCCTACTCTTCCACGATGATCAGACATCTTCACACAGGTAGGGAGTACCCACACTCTACCCCATCACACAATACAATATTCCACACTGAACGGCTTTTGTCTTTGGTTAGTTGCTCTTCCCAGCACCTCCGATTAGCATGGTTGGCTACGTACGGTGCAAAAGAAGTTCAACATACACACGTACACTAATAGTGCGGTTCATTTACTTCGACGTCACCAATTACAAAGTTATTTTTACTTAATCCACGCGTGAGGATCAAATACGCAGGCGTTACATTTCTCATGCAGACCTCCTGGTTTTATATGAGCCTATCGACAACGTCTCCGGATTCCATAGTCACGTAATAAATCGGGTGCATTCGTGACAGTAGCAGGTCCACCGGCGACAATGCATTTCAGAGGCGGCAAATCTGGAAAACCCCGCAAGGCAATCCGCGTAATGTAAACCGTGCTTCAAGATTTATGTGCCGCGTCCCAAAAGACCGTGTCACATCCTCTGCCATGTACGATGCCACTACTCACACGTGGACTATCATCACGTCTGCATTACAGCCAATGACGGCTCAGTCAGGTTTAAAAAAAAGAATATCAGCTATTAGATTCCTTCCCTGAAATAGTCGACACATTCCAAAGCAGAGGCCCTCCTGAATAATAAACACTCTTGAGACTTGGCGAGGCTTTCCCGGGTGAAACAATTGGCGTTACTCCTACGATTAAACGTGTCATCAACTTATCCAAAAAGATGAATGCGGACTGAAACTCGAGAAATCGCTCAAGCCGTGCGGCATGCAGTACCTTTCAAGTAAAAAAAAAGAGAAATGTGGATTTTCGCCCCCCCACACACATCACAACTCGGTTTTCGAATGCCATCAGTTGACGTGTAACCATCATCCGCTGGTCGTGATGTCTCCCGCATGTTCCCGCGGTGACCCGCTGACCCCGGCAGGTGTGTTAAGAGGGACGAGCGCCCTATTAGAAGAGGAGGGTGGCCGCTTGTAAGCGATACGCCGTGAGCCCCGTGCACACGTTTCGCAGAGGGTGCTGCACACACACGCGCAGAGGTTGTCTATGAAGAAATAGGCTTGCCGCGGACGTCACTTTTCATGGCACGATACAACATTTCGATTGAAAGCTTTCGTGACTGCAGGGATTCATCTTCTTGGTTCTTTCGGTAAAGTCACGTAGAATGGAAATGATAAAATAAAAAATAAAAAACTTAATAAAATAATTCTCACGACGTTTCGGCCACAACGCAAGCAGCCGTCCTCAGGTGAAGAACAGGTCTGTCGACAGACCGTCGTGAGAATTCTTTTATTATGTTTTATTTTTATTATTTTATTATTTCCATTCTACGTGACTTTACCGAAATAACCAAGAAGACGATACAACATGTTGACGATTATCGCGGCATCAGTTTCCCGCAGCTTCGTGTTTGTATTTAAACGAGACGATATTAATGTTGACGATATGGCGATCATCGCGATATCAGTTTACAATGGCTTTGTGATTTTATTTCACGAAGTTAGTAGAGAACTGTTTAGCGTGTTGCGCACTTTGCCTTGCTTCCTGCAGTGTACACACGAAGAAGAACTCAAACATTCTCCAGTTGCAGTTCACGGAACTTAATGCGCCGGCCATTGGCATGTTGATAGTTGCAATTCTACATTCTTGAACGCTTTTAATGCACATGTTGTTAGTTGCAAAAGTACATGGTAAAATAAACACACGGACTACACGCATGGCGAAGTCGTATAATCACCATTGCCTTAAATTACTCCGACATTATATTGCTAAATGACTAATTTCATGGGAATAGCAATATGTGTTTAGAACTCCAATTAGTGCGCCGTTGTTATTTCGTAAATATTTTGTCAGGAAATAAAGCGTAAAAAGTAAATGAACAACGGCAATCATAGTTTAACAATATTCTGAAACACAAGACGATCCGATTACTGTAGACGTTATATTCTGCGAAATACCCTAGCGTTTCCGTAAACGTGGCAGCCCTCGTATATGAAGACACCACGAGTACGTATAAACCGATAACGTATTGAAAACCGTTAACCGTATCGATAACCGGTTTTGAAAGGTCACGAGAAGTCGTGTAAATGTTCGCATGGAATGCGCCAAATGGAATGCGCGAACATGCAAACAGCACGCGTGCGTCTCCGCTGGGCTGGCGGTATGTATGTACCTATGTTGAACTTCTTTCGCACCGTACGTAGCCAACCGTGCTAATCGGATGTGCCCAGGGGACTCGCTCCACCAGTGGTGTGAGCGAGAAAACGCAGGGGCTGAGCCCTTTACTTTCAAGATGGGGCGAGCGGGACTGAAGCAGTGTTCGCGTGAAACATTTCGTTAATCTTCTTAGGTTTTTTCGGTAAAGTCACGTAGGTAAAAAATTAAAATTAATAAAAGAAAAATAAAATAAAAATCACGACGTTTCGGAGGCAACACAAGCTGTGACGGTATTTTTTATTGATTTTACTTTTATTAATTTTTATTTTAATTTTTTACCTACGTGACTTTACCGAAAAAACCTAAGAATATGAATCCTTGCAGTCACGAAAGCTTCAAATCTAGAATTTCGTTAATCGTGACCTCCGCTTGCTTTACAATACAGCACCGTTCGTATCCCCCCCCCCCCCGCCACTCTGAAAGAGAGAGGAACCCTGCTCGTCCTTGTACCAATATTGTAATTTAACGACGTAAGAGGCTTGCAGGTGTATGCGGGAGGACGGGGAGCGGCGCGCACGGACGATGATCACGATGATCACGATGATGAGTGTGCGGACTCGATTTTGCCCGTGCACTGCATGGGGCATTTACGACTCCGCTGGGCCCTTTTCACGGCGGTAATGTCTCTTTAAATGCGCCCACAGGCGCCGCGCACAACACTGGTATCGACTTTCTGCTACAATCTTTCGCTTTTACGAGCGCGAAAGGTAAACGAGACGATGGGGTGGTGGGGGGGGGAATGGGGTCACGGTACAAGAAAGCCCCCCCCAACATCTCCACTCACCTCCTCCCCCCTCCCTCCACGGTGGACTGTCAGGGCGGGCAGGGGGCAATCATGGGTCGCCCGCTGCGTGTGGCCAGGTGTGACCCCAGCGTGCCGATGCCCTGGCTACCCCCCCGTGCCCCCCCCCGCACTCTCTCCATCCCCCCCCCCCCACTCTCTCCATCCCCCCCCCCCACTCTTTCCCCCCCGCACTCTCTCCATCCCCCCCCCCCACTCTCTCCACCCCCCCCCACTCTCTCCATCCCCCCCCCACTCTCTCCATCCCCCCCCCACTCTCTCCATCCCCCCCCCACTCTTTCCCCCCCCGCACTCTCTCCATCCCCCCCCCACTCTCTCCATCCCCCCCCCACTCTCTCCATCCCCCCACTCTCTCCATCCCCCCTCTCATCTGACGCTCCCCCCCGCACTCTCTCCATCCCCCCTCCCCTGCACTCTCTCCATCCCCCCCCCCCCCACTCTCTCCACCCCCCACCCCACTCTCTCCATCCCCCCCCACTCTCTCCATCCCCCCCACTCTCTCCATCCCCCCCCCACTCTCTCCATCCCCCCCCCCCACTCTCTCCATCCCCCCCCCCACTCTTTCCCCCCCCGCACTCTCTCCATCCCCCCCCCCACTCTCTCCATCCCCCCCCCACTCTCTCCATCCCCCCCACTCTCTCCATCCCCCCTCTCATCTGACGCTCCCCCCCGCACTCTCTCCATCCCCCCTCCCCTGCACTCTCTCCATCCCCCCCCCCACTCTCTCCACCCCCCACCCCACTCTCTCCATCCCCCCCCCACTCTCTCCATCCCCCCCACTCTCTCCATCCCCCTCTCATCTGACGCTCCCCCCCGCACTCTCTCCATCCCCCCTCCCCTGCACTCTCTCCACCCCCCCCCCGCACGCTCTTCACCCCCCCTCCCCTGCACTCTCTCCACCCCCCCCACTCTCTCCATCCCCCCCCCCACTCTCTCCATTCCCCCCGCACTCTCTCCATCCCCCCCCCACTCTCTCCATTCCCCCCGTACTGTCTCCCCCCCCCCACTCTCTCCATCCCCCCCCCCCCGCACTCTCTCCATCCCCCCCACTCTCTCCATTCCCCCTCTCACCTGACGCTCCCCCCCCCGCACTCTCTCCATCTCCCCCCCCACTCTTTCCATCTCCCCCCACTCTCTCCATTCCCCCCGCACTCTCTCCATCCCCCCCACTCTCTCCATCCCCCCTCTCATCTGACGCTCCCCCCCCCACCCGCACTCTCTCCATCTCCCCCCACTCTCTCCATCCCCCCCGCACTCTCTCCATCCCCCCCACTCTCTCCATCCTCCCTCTCGTCTGACGCTCCCCCCCGCACTCTCTCCATCCCCCCCGCACTCTCTCCACCCCCCCCCGCACGCTCTTCACCCCCCCTCCCCTGCACTCTCTCCATCCCCCCCCCTCCACTCTCTCCACCCCCCCCCCCACTCTCTCCATTCCCCCCGCACTCTCTCCATCCCCACCCACTCTCTCCATTCCCCCCCCACTCTCTCCACCCCCCCCCCCACTCTCTCCATTCCCCCCGCACTCTCTCCATCCCCCCCCCCCACTCTCTCCATCCCCCCCCCACTCTCTCCATTCCCCCCGTACTGTCTCCCCCCCCCACTCTCTCCATCCCCCCCCCGCACTCTCTCCATCTCCCCCCCACTCTTTCCATCCCCCCCCACTCTCTCCATCCCCCCCGCACTCTCTCCATCCCCCCTCTCATCTGACGCTCCCCCCCGCACTCTCTCCATCCCCCCTCCCCTGCACTCTCTCCATCCCCCCCCCCCACTCTCTCCACCCCCCCACCCCACCCCACTCTCTCCATCCCCCCCCCACTCTCTCCATCCCCCCCACTCTCTCCATCCCCCTCTCTCATCTGACGCTCCCCCCCGCACTCTCTCCATCCCCCCTCCCCTGCACTCTCTCCACCCCCCCCCCCCGCACGCTCTTCACCCCCCCTCCCCTGCACTCTCTCCACCCCCCCCACTCTCTCCATCCCCCCCCCCACTCTCTCCATTCCCCCCGCACTCTCTCCATCCCCCCCCCACTCTCTCCATTCCCCCCGTACTGTCTCCCCCCCCCCCACTCTCTCCATCCCCCCCCCCCCCCGCACTCTCTCCATCCCCCCACTCTCTCCATTCCCCCTCTCATCTGACGCTCCCCCCCCCCGCACTCTCTCCATCTCCCCCCCCACTCTTTCCATCTCCCCCCACTCTCTCCATCCCCCCCGCACTCTCTCCATCCCCCCCACTCTCTCCATCCCCCCTCTCATCTGACGCTCCCCCCCCACCCGCACTCTCTCCATCTCCCCCCACTCTCTCCATCCCCCCCGCACTCTCTCCATCCCCCCCACTCTCTCCATCCTCCCTCTCATCTGACGCTCCCCCCCGCACTATCTCCATCCCCCCCGCACTCTCTCCACCCCCTCCCGCACGCTCTTCACCCCCCCTCCCCTGCACTCTCTCCATCCCCCCCCCACTCTCTCCACCCCCCCCCACTCTCTCCATTCCCCCCGCACTCTCTCCATCCCCCCCCACTCTCTCCATTCCCCCCCCCACTCTCTCCACCCCCCCCCACTCTCTCCATTCCCCCCGCACTCTCTCCATCCCCCCCCCCCCACTCTCTCCATCCCCCCCCCACTCTCTCCATTCCCCCCGTACTGTCTCCCCCCCCCCACTCTCTCCATCCCCCCCCCGCACTCTCTCCATCTCCCCCCCACTCTTTCCATCCCCCCCCCACTCTCTCCATCCCCCCCGCACTCTCTCCATCCCCCCTCTCATCTGACGCTCCCCCCCCCGCACTCTCTCCATCTCCCCCCCACTCTTTCCATCTCCCCCCACTCTCTCCATCCCCCCCGCACTCTCTCCATCCCCCCCACTCTCTCCATCCCCCCTCTCATCTGACGCTCCCCCCCGCACTCTCTCCATCCCCCCCGCACTCTCTCCCCCCCCCCCCACTCTCTCCATTCCCCCCCCCCACTCTCTCCATTCCCCCCGCACTCTCTCCATCCCCCCCCCCACTCTCTCCATCCCCCCCCCCACTCTCTCCATTCCCCCCGTACTGTCTCCCCCCCCCCACTCTCTCCATCCCCCCCGCACTCTCTCCATTCCCCCCGTACTGTCTCCCCCCCCCCCCACTCTCTCCATCCCCCCCCCGCACTCTCTCCATCCCCCCCACTCTCTCCATCCCCCCTCTCATCTGACGCTCCCCCCCCCGCACTCTCTCCATCTCCCCCCCACTCTTTCCATCTCCCCCCACTCTCTCCATCCCCCCCGCACTCTCTCCATCCCCCCCACTCTCTCCATCCCCCCTCTCATCTGACGCTCCCCCCCGCACTCTCTCCATCCCCCCCGCACTCTCTCCACCCCCCCCCCCCGCACGCTCTTCACCCCCCCTCCCCTGCACTCTCTCCATCCCCCCCCCCACTCTCTCCATCCCCCCCCCACTCTCTCCATCCCCCCCCCCACTCTCTCCATTCCCCCCGCACGCTCTCCACTCCCCCTCCCCGGCACTCTCTCCATCCCCCCCGCACTCTTTCCACCCCCCCCGCACGCTCTTCACCCCCCCTCCCCTGCACTCTCTCCCCCCCCCCCCCACTCTCTCCATCCCCCCCCCCACTCTCTCCATCACCCCCGTACTCTCTCCACCCCCCCCACTCTCTCCATCCCCCCCCCAGCACTCTCTCCATCCCCCCCCCACTCTCTCCATCCCCCCCCCAGCACTCTCTCCATCCCCCCCCACTCTCTCCATCCCCCCTCTCATCTGACGCTCCCCCCCCGCACTCTCTCCATCCCCCCCGCACTCTCTCCACCCCCCCCCCGCACGCTCTTCACCCCCCCTCCCCTGCACTCTCTCCATCCCCCCCCCCACTCTCTCCATCCCCCCCCCCCCACTCTCTCCATCCCCCCCCCACTCTCTCCATTTCCCCCGCACGCTCTCCACCCCCCCTCCCCGGCACTCTCTCCATCCCCCCCGCACTCTTTCCACCCCCCCCGCACGCTCTTCACCCCCCCTCCCCTGCACTCTCTCCCCCCCCCCCCCACTCTCTCCATCCCCCCCCCCACTCTCTCCATCACCCCCGTACTCTCTCCACCCCCCCCACTCTCTCCATCCCCCCCCCCAGCACTCTCTCCATCCCCCCCCACTCTCTCCATCCCCCCCCCAGCACTCTCTCCATCCCGCCCCACTCTCTCCATCCCCCCTCTCATCTGACGCTCCCCCCCGCAAGCGGTGGACTCTATTTGACTGACATGCATGAAGACGTTTATGCTGCGTATATATGTGTGTCTGGGGTGGAGTGGTGGTGCTGTGGTCAGCTCCAGGTGATGGCTAACACGAGTGGTGAGTGACATCCGAACCGATCCTGGCCTCATCCCCTACCCTTGCCGATCTGTATTGAGCAGTATGGTGAAGTATGGTCAAAACAAAAGGATTGTAATATATGTGTCTCTGATAACGGAGGCAAGGGGTTTCCATTTCTAGTTTTTGCGTGATCAAAAGTTGTGTATGCAAATAAACAGGATTTAGATAATTATTATGCAAAGAATAAATACCTCTTTATAACATTAATCCAACCCAAAGATCCGGAAAAAAATGTTTTACTTGTATGTAATATATTTTTTCAGATTTGTATTCATGACAACATTTAATGAGAATAGAATTCCGATGGAGTAACATCCAAAGGAGGGAACACAACATCTCCGGCAGAGATGGGGCAATGGCATTGGCTCGTTTTGCAGACACTGGATGGATTGTTGACTCATGACACCCTGAGAGGTGCTGGCGGTTTGGGGATGCCAAGATCCAACAGTGGGTAGATCGTGGCAGACGAAGAATGGGGTTTGTTTTTAGACTTATAATTGTAAAATAACACTGAGTGCAATGGCCGAGCCAGGATTTTTAGGTAGGGGGGGGGGGGGGGCAACCCCTCCAGCAATGACAAATGATAGGAATGTTAGTAAGTAAGGACTTCTCCCTTGCTTTTTATTCGACGCGTGTGCGGCGATGACAAGGGTCGAATTCGAACCGCGTTGTGTGATCGGCATCGCGCTCGCTGAAGGTGAATGCCTTCAGGGAAGTCGTGGACTGTATACGCAACTGCGCACAATTCTGAGTCACTTATAACCGCTTTGCCGTTACTTATTGCCAATTATGGACTCAGACTATTGTCCTATCATCTCATAGAGTCTCTGGCACGTAATAATATGCTACACAGTGATAGTGGGGGTCGCAAAATGCCAATTTATTACTAATAAACCCCAATGATCCGATCGAAAAAGAGATTTCGATCGGATCATTGGGGGGGACACGTAAGTTGATAACCTGCAGTATAATACCCCCCAAAGGCATAACTGATAAGGTGCTGCTCAGGGAAGTTCGATGGGCCACACGCAGACTGCGCCTCATTCCGAGGCTCCTATAACCGGTTGCGATGACGCATCAAATGGATAAGCACTTTGTAGCTAGCGTCTTAGAGTCTATGGGCACCTCATTTGCCAGTACAAATATGATAATTGGTTTTCTTTACCCTTCTATCTGGCAACAAACTGACACCTTTTTGCAAGGAGTCACGTTTGCATAGACCGCAATACCTGCAGTCATAAATACAAACAAAAGACATAACTCTGATAATGTGCACTGTCCTTGAAGTTGATTGGTCCACACCCGAGACAGCTTTCCTTCGAGCCTAGTCTCATATGGGTTGGACCAGATGACGCCAAAAGGCGCACAACTCAAGGACAATGCACCATCAGAGTATGAGAGCTCGGGGCAAGCATCTACACTATGGGGACCTCATTTGCCAGTAAAAATATGATAATTGGTTCTTTACCCTTCTATCTGGCAACAAAACTGACACCTTTTTGCAAGGAGTCATGTTTGCATAGACCGCAATACCTGCAGTCATAAATACAAACAAAAGACATAACTCTGATAATGTGCACTGTCCTTGAAGTTGATTGGTCCACACCCGAGACAGCTTTCCTTCGAGCCTAGTCTCATATGGGTTGGACCAGATGACGCCAAAAGGCGCACAACTCAAGGACAATGCACCATCAGAGTATGAGAGCTCGGGGCAAGCATCTACACTATGGGGACCTCATTTGCCAGTAAAAATATGATAATTGGTTCTTTACCCTTCTATCTGGCAACAAAACTGACACCTTTTTGCAAGGAGTCATGTTTGCATAGACCGCAATACCTGCAGTCATAAATACAAACAAAAGACATAACTCTGATAATGTGCACTGTCCTTGAAGTTGATTGGTCCACACCCGAGACAGCTTTCCTTCGAGCCTAGTCTCATATGGGTTGGACCAGATGACGCCAAAAAGCGCACAACTCAAGGACAATGCACCATCAGAGTATGAGAGCTCGGGGCAAGCATCTACACTATGGGGACCTCAACTTCAAGGACAGTGCACATTATCAGAGTTATGTCTTTTGTTTGTATTTATGACTGCAGGTATTGCGGTCTATGCAAACATGACTCCTTGCAAAAAGGTGTCAGTTTTGTTGCCAGATAGAAGGGTAAAGAACCAATTATTAGAATGGATTATTTAGCAACCAAGAAGCCAATGCAGCGTGGTGAGCACTGGACGGACACATGGCCAAATCTTTCAGTACCTGTCACGTCACGTGCCAAATAATTTTGTCCAAGCTGCAGCTTGGTAATGTTTTTTGCCAGACGTCCCATAGAGGAGTTAGTTGCAATAATTGAGCCTGGTCGATACTATGCTACACGCCACCGTGTTGGCTATGCCATAACTCAACAGTGGTGGCGATGAGTATACTTTATTTCGTGCCTGTGACGCTACTGTCAACGTGTTCCCTGATTTCCACATCAAGTTTGTTCAATCTAAACACTGCGTCATTGTGCATAACATACACGGAATTAAATATTGCACGATCTTAGGCGTAAAATATTGAAACTTTCAAATTCCCCATTAAATTGTGGGTCTCAGCTTCTTTGTGACAGATTGATAGCGGTGCTCATGTGATCGTGGTGATTGATGAAGGGGGTCTTGTGAGGATCTCTTAGCAACCACTGAGAATGCTTAGGGTTCAGAGAGCGTCACCCTCACAAAACATCAACATGACATGTGTCATGACTCACGTGGAACGCTCCAAAGCAATACTAAGAGGGACAAAGTTAACTCTTATTTTCTCTTGCCGGGGCATGTGGGGCGGAGTGGTGGCGGGCGGTGGAAGAAGAGGTGGAGAGGGCAGCACGTCTACGTTTTTTGAACCATGCCGATGCTTCCGGAGCTTTCACGGAACACTACCGTTGATGAAGAGCTCCAGACACAGGTCTAGAGCAGTGTTTCTCAAACTTGTATGGCCCACGGAGCACACGGCTTCCCCATCCCTGGTGACTTAACGCATTCACTTCTCTGGAAATACTGGACATATAAATTGATTCATATTACCAGAACGTCTTTTTTTACGTAGCTATAAGTTTTTTTAATTGGGTGGGGGGAGGGGGAGTTAGATCTTAGGGTTGGGGTAGTTCAATCAGAGTAGTTTACCTAACTTAATTAACTAATATCCAAAACAAAATGATAAAACACTGTCATTATTTCCGGATCAACCTACATTTGCATCGCAGCCCCGCGAACCACCTGGAGGACCGTTGCAGACCACTGGGGGAGGTCCGGGGACCACACTTTGAGAACCGCTGCTCTAAAGAGACAGAGAGAGCGGGGGTTGGGGGGAACACCTTGACCCAGGTGTATCTTCGGCGAAGTATTTAATGCTGAATGATGCCTCAATTGACTCAGTTACTGAAAAAGCTCCCAACAACTGGAGCGAAACATTGGAAATCGTGCCAAATAACGCGTGGTACAATTTTTTAACGCATCGGAGAGCCGTACAGAAAAACCGCGTAAAATGTACGCAGTTGCGTTCAAATGTGCCTGCGCTTATGGGCTGTCCACGTTGCACGAAGTAGTTGTTGTTGAATTCGGGTTGGAAGGTAAATGGGGGGAATGTAAGGAACAAGTCTGTAGGGGTTCAAGTTTCTCATGACAAATTGACTTTGACTCGTGCGAATATCTACTTGTTGGTGGGCTTTATCGAACCGTGGAAATGTTTACTGCACGTCTGAAACATTGTTGGTTCTATGGAGAGACTGGTCACTGGATGGGAATATGAAAATTTCACCACCGACTCGAGGCCACCGATGAAGATAATCACAACCCCACGTTCACTTTGAAGTGGGGCAACACGTAATCTTTGAAGTTGATAAATAAGCAAAAATTCCCAATCACCTCCTCTGACATTTAGGCCACCTCAGTGCCAATGGTCTTGTCAGTAGGCCCTGGGCAAGACATTTGCTAGAAGGGATCATGGCTGGTGGTTGAGGATAATGGTGGCGTTGCAACGATTGTTGAATGAAATGTATTCAATGGAACGTCCACCACTGAAATGGAGCGAGAAAATCAGCTTGCGTGCAGGTGCAAGGTGGCTTGTTACATCGTAGGCCCATGACAGATGGCGATTACTTGGGGAGGCCTCTATCCATCAGTGGTTGATAATGATAAATAAGATGATGTAGACTGTAAAGGAATCGCAGAAAAAAAACATGCAGGCGTATTAAGCTTGGCAATGGTTTGCGGTGTATTCATGTACATTATTACATACATCTGCTGTGTAAGAACATTTCAAAACAAATAAAAGCTGAAATGAGGCCCATGTTTAATTCTGTGATCACCGGGCTATGTGTGCCGCACTGTAATTTGTTATCGTGGAAATGGCCACGTGCTTTTTCTGCAATTGCTTTTTTTTTCCCAGAATCTCCTTCTCAGAAGATAAAAAAAACCTCCCATTATTTCCATGGGGTCAGCCACTCAGAAATTATTTCCCCATGCACTTCTCGTCTGCGCCTCTTCTCTCGTGACATCCACTATCGTCATTTCTCAGAATACAAATATTTAATACCACACGCTCGTGTCATTGGAGCCCCATTTGAGCATGACACTATTGTGCAAGTATACATAATGTTCCAGGCTTGGCACCCTGCCCACCACCACCACCACCACCTCACCTATTTGTATTTTTTCCTCTGCTGAACATTAGAGGGAAAAAAACATTTCTGAAAGTAGGGCATTATATAAAGCATTTGCACACGGAGATGATGGTGCTTGACAATATTTTTTTCAAAATAAGTGTGCAGGCCTTTGACAATTCACTGCGAGAAAAAAAGTCTTTCCACAGTATACTGCATGTGCATGCTCTTACTAAATTGTATTTCTTCAGTGAATGTCTCATTGTACCTCCGATTAGCACGACATACGGTGTGAAAGTTCAACATACATACATTGTATGCAATACGGGGCTATGTTTTCAAGAAAATCCATTGTTGTACTGTCCTATGCTCTGGCATCTGTGCTTCCCACCTTCACCAGCCTGCACTAACCAGGATGGTGCAGTATGGTCCAAACTCCCCATGATCCGCAAGGCATGGGGAAGCAATAATCCAGCAGTCGATAGACAGAATGGCTGTATTGTATACAGCGCTGATCGGGATGGGGGAAGGGGGCAATTTCCCTGGGCCTCACAGAAAAGAGGGCCCCACAAAGGGGTCTGTGTTTTTGTTGTTCTCCCGTATTCATAAACAGGCCCCACGCGGCACCCTGCCCTAGGTCTCCAAGAACATTTTGGCAAGTCGGACTCGTGTGAATTATCGAGGTCACCGTGTACTTTCTGGGTCGCTGTTTACCGTGCACTCTGCATTTGAAAGCTGCCTTTGCACCGAGGTTTTGTCGATGCACATGGTGACACTCCGCCGAAGGAAAACTTGTTGGATTTGTTTTTTTAATCAACCAATGCTGCCACGGTTGTTTTCTTCTCCCCCCCCCCCCTCCCTGTAATTGTAGAGGTCACCTTCAAAGTATATCAAACGAAACTTCATTGAATAACATTGAGGGCAAGCTGCCGCATGCACATCTGTGCATTATTATGAACGCTGCGTTTTAAATCGCAGCTGCACAAATGCATAAAAAGCACACGCATCTGATGTCAGCTTTAGTTGTGCATAATACGCTACACGTACGGTCGTATTGTTAATCCACTGCTGGATGAGGGCCTCTCCATGCTGTGTGAGGCTGACTGTACTCTGGGGCTTGGCTATACTTCACCACGTTGGGCAGCGTGAGTTGAAGGCGGGGAGCATCATCGTGGGAGCAAGCAAGTTCAGTTGCATACAGTGATGACATTTGCTGGATTGCATCCCTTTTACAACCGTTGGTTTATAAAATTGTCACACATCCAAGCACTATCCATGCTCAATTTAGGATCCCGCAAAATCGAGCACATTGTGAGTAATGTGGTCATATGCCTCTGAATAATAAGCACGGTACATTTTACAGCACATTAACAAAATGAAAACCAATTGTAAATGCAATGCGTCTGTTGCAAGTGAAATCTCGTAAGAGACCATCGTGGAACCTCAAAACAAACGCAGATAACGCAGAAGAAATCACTCGTTGTGAACAAATCTCTCGTAGGGATGTACCCCAATTGCTTTGAATCACTGGTCTAAGTCATACTTGACCACGGGCATTGTTCGTACAACTGTCATTTTCAAGTGGCGTAGCGTAGTTGGCAACGGGCCCCCTCTTTGTAGTCTGACTCCTGGGTTCCTCTGGTCCACGGGGGGCCCCGTGCAGTTGCACCTCATGCACACTCGATAGCTACGCCACCGACTTTCAAACAAACATAACACAAATCCGTTTAAGTTACGGAGGATGTTAGTGCACTGAAGGCGTTCATCTGTTCAGTCCCAACAAAAGTACAACAGTAACAGCTAAGTGATGAGCAATTTGGGTAAAAAAAAAAAAGGTTGTATTCCAGCAGCTTAGCAAAAATAAATCTGCGCAAACTGAGTATAGTATTTGTTAAAAGTTCCTTATATTTAGCAAGGCTAAGCGCATGCCTAAAATTCAAATGTCAAACCACCTCACCAGCCATTATTCACACTGCCTTAAAACAGGAGCATATATACACGAGACTAGCAATCAGGTAATGGTTATTCTTCAGAGCAGAAACACAGGGTGGCAGAGGCTGTCGTATGTGAGGTGGATGTGGTGTGCCGAAATCATTCCAGGAATGGTGTTTCGGAAATTTTATGCATTGCTGAAATGTAGCATTGCATACATTACGTTCCATGCAGTAAAGTACATTCGGAGTTGTTTTAAGTTAACACGCAGCTGCACAGTCTACATCTGCAAATAACAATATTTCAATGTTTATGTGCGGAGAGACAGTGTTTACATGTTACGTCAAGGAGCATAAACCACTACACAAACTCCGGTCATCCTTTCAGCGGCTTTTGGATAGCCATCAGACAAAGACGGTCACCTCATCGCGCGCTTTCAAATGCGCTTCTTCGGCCCTCTTGAACGCTCTTCCTTCCGATATTAGGAAGCCACTGGAGCTATGCACTTTAAAATTTAGATTGAAAACCAATTTCTTTAGAACATTTTTGCGTTTAGTTTGTTGTCCTTCCCCCGCACCTCCGATTAGCATGGTTGGCTATGTACGCAGTACAATACGTGCACATTATTCATAGCCCTTTGTAAATCTACTGCTGGATGAGGTGCTTATGACATGCACACTCTGTGGTGGTGGTATTGGAGCATTGCACAACAAACACACGGCAGTGTGTATGCAGGACCATTGCTCAACATACTTGTTCGCTTGTAAATATAGTTTTTCCCCATACGTAAGAATTCATTAAACGAATAAATGATAACCCTTTGGCAATCCGCTGCTGGATAAAAGCCTCCCCATGCTGTGTCAGACACGGGGGTTCTTTTGACCATGCTTCCCCATGCTGGTCAGTCCGGATTTCTTGAAAGGGGTTAGGCCTGGGACCGGTTCAGTTGTCACTCGCCACTGAGGTTGACCGTGGCCAAGATTCGACCTGAGGTCGCCAGGTTCACAGCGAAGTGCGATCACCAGTAAAACAATATAAAGGACAGTTTTTTTCTTAGTTGCGTTATCCTTCCCCCGCACCTCCGATAAGCGCGGTTGGCTACGTATAGTGCGAAAGAAGTTCAACACGCATACACACATTAAGACTCCAAAGAACACCCCCGTTGCTATTTGCTCTCGTCCATGCTATGCGAAATGCTTTTCATAACCAAATGTGCCACCAGATTGCAAATGACACTATTAGCATCCAACACAGATGTAAATTTGCATGACGCTACCTGACGGCATAAACAGAGGTATGCAGTTTAAATGCGATACACGTGGAGCAAAGCCTTGCGACAACACTCACACCGACGGAAATGTAGCATCATACGCAGCCCTGATGTAGTTGCAAACAAACCCCCAAAACGAAGCATCTTGGCACTACGATAGGGTACATCAAACATCATCTGTAGCAACCGCATAGTGGACACACGTAGTACAATTTACGGCAAGATTCCCTTTCAATTAAAGATGCTTTGTGTCCCCTCAGATATCAAAGTTCCTACATCGTAATATCTGCCACTTCTGCAGATTTGGTGACAATTTTAGCCCCCAGGGGGATATTGTTTTCATCTGCTGCAGCTCTCATCTATCCACTGATAATAATCACCCTTGGTATAAGGTTTCCACTCAAACTATTTTGCTGATATCGGTTCTTGTTTTGCATTTTCTTGAACGTCCCGTGCCTTTCTTCTTCTTCAAAGCCCAGCAACTCGGGCTCTTTTCCACGTCTCGCCAGAGACCTAAGTGCCCTGATGCTCTGCAAAATGTGTGCATTTTGCAGTGGCAGTGTTTACGCAAATTTCCATGGACCACGAATTGAACCCTCAAGCAATGTCGTTTTGCACAATTGATTAAGATGTTTTCGCGGGCATTTCAAAACCATCAATGCAATGGTGTAACGCGGTCGAGTGCAACACGGGATTATAGACAATAGTTTGTTATATGGTACTGGCATTTTATATGCCAGATCACAGCATTAATCAGAAGTCAATCACCACTTTGTGGAATGTAGTTGATTTCGAACATGTATTTACCATTGCGATATTTAGGAAGCAGATAATTCAGCCAAGCAAAAGAAACACGTAATGATTAAATTGCTTTTTATATAATTGCGACATTAAAAAAAAAGAATACTACTTAAAAACAAACAAACCTGTTTGATGCAATACGAATCACATTTCAATCAGCTACCAAATTCGGAGCACAATTTTTAATCATATTACAGCAAGTAGAACTAATGGGCACAAATGCTCTTCGCCAATAATTCGCTTTAGTGCATATTGGCAGGTGCAAGATGTGCAAATGGTTTTTAATGCGTCCACCACATAAAAAGCATTCCTAGCAAAAACCGAAAGCATATTTTGGCAGGACATCAAAATCCAAAACACACACACATTTTTTTGAATGCCTGCCATCATAAATTAGATGGAGGCTAGATGCAAATCGTTTTTTTTTGTTTAATGGGTACACATGATGGGAGCTGGGGAAGAGAACGGCGAGTGGCGGGCGGGTGGGTGGGGGGTAAGATCCAGTACATAACAATATTCTGGACACCAATTAAAAACAAATTCTGCAGCTGCAAGGCATCAGATAAGAGAAGCTCTTGAACATGGGGGAACATCAGACGCTCGACACAAAGCGGCCCACATAAACACCCCTCGCTACGTGCTCCGATGCGCCACCCGCTCTGGGGGATTCGATTTCACCCAGTGGCCTGCCTCTCTGCCCTTTTCATTGTGCGCCATCTGTGTGGAATTACACAGCCGCTTTGGGTGAACGAGAGAAGCACGGCACGCACGATGGAGGGGCCATGGAAATGTGGCAGTCTTTATCTCTGCCATCGCGCCAAAAGGGCTCCGGGAGCAGCACCTGGAACACGTGGACGAGATCGCCGCTTTTACACGTCGGCTGCTCCGCCGGTCGTTGCTCGGGCTCAAAGGTGCAGAACAGTGATGGAGCTCGGTCCAATCAATGGGTGCCCTATAAAGGAAAATAATAATAATTTTTGAGACCCTCCATTTAATTCATGAATTCGTAGCGATTTATGACAGAAAATATAGCGACAAGCAGATACCGATGTACGGTTGTGCGATAAGATGAATGTGAACAAATATATACGTAGTGAGACGAGAGAAGAGAGATGCAGACAAGATTTAAATGAGAGCAATCAATTCACATGTTGTGTTAATTGACGTTTGTTATGATTTAAAATGTGAGCTCATATTTAATGCACCCGTTATTTTCACGAATCCCTTGGCGCACCCTGAGATTTCTATTGGTTTGCCTTTTCACCAGCGCCACCACTGGTGCAGTGTACATGTGCAGTGGATTCAACTGAATCGCAGACTTACTCTTTGGAGGCAACACATAACACAAAGGTGGTTACTGCCCCTTTACCAGATAACCTATGGTGGTGGACCATCAGGCTAACTGCACTAGTTACTGGGAGAAGCGACAACGGACAGGATCCAGGCTTGGGTCCTCGCCCACGTGTTGGTGACTTCTCCTTGGACGACGTACATTGTAGATCTTCAGATGACAGTAGCATATTGTTAGGTTTTTTCGGTAAAGTCACGTAGGTAAAACATTAAAATTAATAAAAGTAAAATAAAATAAAAATCACGACGTTTCGGAGGCAACACAAGCTTCCGTCTTCAGGTGGAACCGTCACAGCCACGACAGCTGTATCAAGTAAATGAGAGATTGCAGGAGCTACCACTCCGTTTATATAATGGTTGGAGAAGGGGGGGGGGGTAAGGGCCAAATACAGCACACTTTTTATTAATATGGTAAGATGAGGCTCAAGAGGGTGAGCCTTTGTTATGGAGAGGTACGGTTTGTGACTCAACCTGTGACAAGGAGACAACCACTAAACATGGTAAGTTAATCTTCTTGGTTCTTTCGGTAAAGTCACGTAGAAGGGAAGTAATAGAATAATAAAAATAAAACATAATAAAACAATTCTCACGACGTTTCGGCCACAACGCAAGCAGCCGTCCTCAGGTGAAAACCAGGTCCGTCGAGGCGACAGAGTCTGAATGAAACAGCACACGAGCTTGGAGCATATATATAAGCTGGGCGCATTGACAAAGGAATTTGCATATCAAAAGGAATTTAGCATATTTATGGGAAATGCAGGAATGTGATTAGTACTGCATATGCATGTGCATTATGCAGGATTAACAGCATCAAAGGGAGCTGCAGTTACTGCAGCTGCTGCAGTTGCTGCTGCTGCAGTTTCTGCTGCTGCTGCAGTTGCTGCTGCTGCTGCTGCAGTTGCTGCTGCTGCTGTTACTGCTGCTGCTGCACTTGCTGCTGCTGCAGTTGCTGCCTTATCCATTTTAATATAACACTATGTATTATTCTACCCACCCTAATGTGTATCACACTGCTATATGTTTACTATACAATTACGACACCATGGTGTCGTAATTGTATATGCAAATTCCTTTGTCAATGCGCCCAGCTTATATATATGCTCCAAGCTCGTGTGCTGTTTCATTCAGACTCTGTCGCCTCGACGGACCTGGTTTTCACCTGAGGACGGCTGCTTGCGTTGTGGCCGAAACGTCGTGAGAATTGTTTTATTATGTTTTATTTTTATTATTCTATTACTTCCCTTCTACGTGACTTTACCGAAAGAACCAAGAAGATGAATCCCTGCAGTCACGAAAGCTTTAAATCGAAAAAAAAATGGTAAGTTAAATCTCATTTACTTGATAAAGCTATCGTGGCTGTGACGGTTCCACCTGAAGACGGAAGCTTGTGTTGCCTCCGAAACGTCGTGATTTTTATTTTATTTTACTTTTATTAATTAGAATGTTTTACCTACGTGACTTTACCGAAAAAACCTAAGAATATGAATCCTTGCAGTCACGAAAGCTTCAAATCTAGAATGACAGTAGCAACCCGCGGCTCCGGAGTCGCATGCGGCTCTTGAAGGACTGATTCGTGACGTTCTTTATTAAGGACCCGCAGTCTCGTATTCACCACAATGCATTGCGGCTCTTGAAATATTGAGGTTTTTTTTTTTACCGAATTTGAGTTGGGTGCAACTGCTGCTCATATGCAGGTTCTGGGTGAAATTTGCATCATAGGACTGTGATGGATGGTAACAACTTGGGGAGGCTTTCGCTCAGCAATTGATTGATCATGACTGATGGTGATGATTATTTAAGAGGAAATGGTTGTGCTCCTCATTTAAGTGAATACCGTCCTGTTTGGCACCGATTGCATCATGCAGGCTCGCAGCTTTCCAGTGGGGGGCAGTACAAGCCATCACATTCAAGTCCATGTAGTTGCAGTTTTATTTATTTGGTGTAGCCCTGTGAGCCATTCGGCTCTTGAATCGGGTGCAACCGCAACAACAACAAAAAACATGAACAAGAAAACATCTTAAAGGGACTATACACAAACAGAAAAATCCAGGAAAAAACTGCAAAGTCTTCTAGAAAAAAGCACCGCACACCAACGCCGTGCAAAAATCCCAGCGGGATGCAAGTCAAACAACAACAACAACAACCACAAGACAACTTAGATTAAAGCCATCATTCTAACTCCGTACTACAACAAACAAACATGGCCAAACCAAAAAACTTTTCGAAATCACCAAAATAAAGCCATAAGCAATGTAACAGTGATCGTAGGAACTGTGACCGAAATTTCACAATAAACGACATAAACAACATGTACCACCAAACCCTGTAGCCATTGGGGTGAAGCTGAATGAACTCGACAGCAGAAAACCAGACAGGGTGGCACAATGCAACCCAATGGCGATTCGATGCTTAGTTGCAACCAAGACTGAAAATGTGATTTCATTATTATTTTTGTTCCATATTCTCATTTGTGTCCGCCAGTCGGTTTATTTTGGGCGAGGCCCTTTGGTCGAAGAAGCTATTTTCAATCGTGGCCCGGCCAAAGCGGCTGAGCAAGTTTCATGGAAAGTCGCGGTGGGGGGGGGGGGTACAGGGGTTGCCTAGAACAAAAGCAGGGACATTTATAAACATGACTATTACATAATAATAAACAACCAGAGCTGTATACAATGGAAACGTAGTAAGCGATTCAAAATAACATTACGCGTGACCCTAGTGAGAGGAACTCACATGTGGCATTTAAAATGGAATGTATCTCGTTCGTACACTTTAGAAATCTCCTTGCCGACATTAAAAATCAGCATCTATTTTGCACACGATTTGCATCAACAGGATAAAAACGTTAATTCATGCACGTGCAATGCGATGCACATTATACATGGTGGCCGGGCAGCTCGGATAAATCATAGCTCCGAGCTGGTACTGCTGAGCACTAAAACATTATCGGTATGCGACGGACATTACTGTCAGTGGCAGAGCGGGTAGTAAAGTGCTGCTCCCTCCTGTGTGTAGCAGTAGTCACTTGAAGGTGTCTCAGAGGTAGCTCTGTGGTGTCTGCTTTCGTGAGCCCTTCTGTCAGGAGGGTCGTACAGTACTTCTCTGCGATGAATCCGAATGGATCGTTCGTCTCATGACATGACACTGATCAGGTTAACGGTGGCGAAAACGATAAAAAAAATCCCGGTTGGTGATCGATTCAACCCATCACTGCTCCAGGGTTGAGTACTGCTGTTGAAGGTGGTGATATCTTGTGGAAAGACTGGCCCCCCGCCATAATAATGTGGCATTTCCACCACAGATTAGAACTTGTTTCGCTCATGAGATACTGTGACTTCTGATTTTGTTACAGTGACTCAACCACAATCTATAATTACTTTTCTTTACAGACCTTTGTCGTTCCATAATAAAGGTTTTTGGGTTAGATCGCGTTAATTATAAATGTGTTGCAACCCTCAACCACCCGACACGGCCAATCAGTAAGAAATGTGTCACGTTGACAAAAAGACAAATAGTTTGCTACTTCAGCCCACCAGTGTGTTGAAGAGTATATCCACAACATTTCCAATTTGAGTACGACGTTTGTCGTTCCACTGCTGAATGAAGACTGCTCCATGTCAGGATGATCATGGGGTTGCTTCACCACCTTCGCCATGCTGGTCAGTGCGGATTGGTGAAAGGGGAGACCAGGACCGGTTCAGATATCACGAGTCACTGATGTTACCCGTGGCCGGTAATCTAACTCGGGAAACTGGGTTCAAGCACTGTGCGTCAACCACTGCCACCCTTGCGGTTTTTCCACGGGACCTTAAATGCTTTTGTGACAGGTGACCGCCCCCCACTGGGAAGTGCTGGTCTTGCAAAGAAGATGTATTTAATACTCAATTCTGTATCCAGATAAATAATACGTTTAGTCCATTGGTCTATGAGCTTTCAAGACCAATATTGTCAACCAGTATTTATTTCTTCTTCTTGTTTCTTTCGGTGAAGTCACGTAGAAGGGAAATAATAAAATAATAAAACATAATAAAATAATTCTCACGACGTTTCGGCCACAACGCAAGCAGCCGTCCTCAGGTGAAGAACAGGTCTGTCGGAAAGACCTGAGGGACGGCTGCTTGCGTTGTGGCCGAAACGTCGTGAGAATTATTTTATTATGTTTATTTTTATTATTTTATTATTTCCCTTCTACGTGACTTTACCGAAAGAACCAAGAAGATGAATCCCTGCAGTCACGAAAGCTTTAAATCGAAATTCAGTATTTATTTATTTATTTAAGCAAGGAAACTCTGAACCGGTTTTGACATTCTGGGTCTCATTAGTCTAGTTCGGTTTGTTAAACAAATTCTGCTAGGTTACCAGATGTTATTGGCAAGATCATTCCATCTGAACGATGTAAAAGAATAACAGCGTAACACACTGCAGAAGAGGGCATCAACATTGACCTAATTCTTTAACTCAAGCTCAGGCTACGGGGCTAATGCTTCAAATGTGCCGCAACTCATGAATATTATATAATCTGCACATTAACTTGGTATGAGCATCAGCAGAACTAAATCATTAGTTTTTAACATTGCTGTAATTGCATTTTGAATTTTTTTAACATGAATCTATGAACTGTACAAAAAATTGTTGTTATTTAATTTATTTTCATTATAAAAATTCATTACAAAAAAATGCAGCGAAGGCAAAAATAGTGGCGTTAATTCCCAGCAGCTGATTAAAAATATGTACCCTGTTAAGACGGCCTGGCACCTTTCAATCCACTTTTTCTTAGAAAGTTTAATACAGTAGTAATGCAGTGAACCCGAGACTTAAAAGGGGTTACATTTTTATGAACATAAAGTTATTAACATTGTTAAGTCATATTTCCTGGAATGTGAATTAATAATAAAACAGAATAAAATACCATTTTAAGAATGGAGCATTAATAAAACGTTTGATATACTTTAACTCACAAAAGCCGATGTTAAACCTGTACATTTAATTTCATTTCTGCCGAAGCCCGTGACCAAATCATCGGAATGTGCCCGATCTCTTCATATCTCGGAAGCTAAGCACATTCATAGGCAACCACCATGCATGCCAGGTTGTCACGGGCAACCTATGCATGTTGAACTTCTTTCGCACCATCTGCAACCAAAAAAATTCGTTTTAAATTTAGATGTAAAAGTGCACAGCTCCAGCGGTTTCCTAATATCGGAAGGAAGAGCGACCCAGACGGTCGCAGAAGAGCATCTGAAAGCCCGCGATGCAGTGACCGTCTTTGTTCGATGGCTCACCAAAGTTGTCTGCGAGGATGACCGGAGTATGCATTATGGTTTATGCTCCTTGACGATGGTCAGCAGAAGCCAGTGCAGGGAAACCTATTTTGTACCGTACCTCTGTGCAAGGCCGTAATTAGATTTGAATATTGGGGGGACACACACTCCCCCCCCCCAATATCCCCCCCAATATTCAAATGTGCTCAAAATGTCCCCCCAATATATTGCTATAAAATAGATTTCTGTTTATATGATTGTGGTAATGGTTGTACTTTATTAATCCCTAATCTCTGCCATTACATACAATGAAACAAGAAAAAGTAAAAAAATATAAAGCAGAGCAATGTTATACAATACACTATTAGACATTATTGTAAAAAAATAAAACAAAAAGTCCATCCAATGTGTTAGTGATTTTTTTACTATTTTAAGCAGGAAATTATTTTTCAAATTTAGTTTTTTTTTCTGGGGGGGGGGGGGACCCCCAGACCCCCTGGAAGGTTTGGTCCCCCCCAATGTTGACTCTATGGCTACGGCCTTGACTCTGTGCAACCACATCTATGGTCTCCACCGTCATTAACCCGCACTCATCGGCGTGGTGAAGCATGGTCGAATAACTTTCGACAGCGTGGGGAGGCCGTTATCCAACAGTGGATTGACAAAGGAGCTGTACGCACGTATGTTTATCAATGTTTGCCATTAACAAATGCATTACATTACACGAAGGAGATTAATGGGCACGGTCACCCATTCCAAATGTAATGAATGTGAAGTGGTTTATGGAGCGCTGTTAAGATTTAAAGTAACAATAGGTCCCTGTTACAGCATCTCAGTGTGCAAGCCACATGGTACCACCCATTGGGCCAGTGACAAAGTGCATCGATGTAAACCATATGTTGGGCCAGAGTGCCCACAACGTCTCTCTCCAGTGGACGACACGAACAGAGTTATTGGGAAAAAAATGCAGGTAATGGATGGGTCAGGAAGCCATGACGCTCTCGTGCCGAGTCAGCCCCTCTCCAGGATGATATGCGATCCAATCACCCACAAAACAGTGATCGAATGCATTACATTCTTCCTTTTGTTGCTCATAATGGGGGGGGGGGTTTACTCATAGGCCCAAGCTAACAAAGCAAAAGCTTTAGGGTTCCAAGAAATTCAAGGTGTTCCAGATTCACGAAAGAAGATAAGTGTATCAAATATCAGCTCAAAATCACTTCGGAATAAGCAAGCAAATTATCACATAAAAAACAAACATTACGCTGTACTGTAGTGTCTGTAATCTCGATCTTGTATCTCCCTTCTCTCATTTTACTGCACAGATACTAAATACAGTGCTGTTGTTTAATGTATTGAGGAGAGTTCAGAGTCTCAGGGGTATTTTTCAAGAAGGCCATGCATTGGGGTGGTTGGCCTGTTTCACAACATAAAACAAGTTGCATTATGGTGCATCGGCCTATGGACTTGCTAAACCAATGTATTTCAGAATCTAAATTCTAGATTTGAAGCTTTCGTGACTGCAATGATTCATACTCTTTGTTTTTTTCGGTAAAGTCACGTAGGTAAAACAATAAATAAAATAAAATAAATGAAAACAACTACATTAAGTCATTTATTTTATTTATTGTTTTACCTACGTGACTTTACCGAAAAAAACCAAAGAGTATTTCAAAATAATTTGGTTCAGCACGGGAACCCTGGGACCAGGATACACTTTTTATGAGTCTCATCAGCAGAGCCACCAAAACCTTGATCCATAAGGCTGAACGGCTGAAGGGACACATTTTTTTATTTAATGAGGGGATGGGGGCAGCAGGATTGGTCCAGACACCACTCACCTTTGATGTTAGCCATGGAGAGAATAAAACTCAGGTTTCATCATACAATGCATTAAACATGTGCCACCACTCAACCCTCAGCACCGTACTGTATTACAAAGTGCGTGTTTATATAAACAATTTGACTCGACAGCAAAAAAAATCCATTTTATGTGGTTCACATCGTCGTCGCAAGATTGCACTTCAACCGCATGCCACACGTGAAAATGGTGGTAAAGTCTCAAGATTGCGTTCTTGCACAAGCGGGGAAACAGCACATTTCCTCATAACGCAGACATTTTGACCATGAGGCTTTTGAGTTAAAGGGTACGTACACCCTTTGACTGGAATTGAACATATATTCCCTACCTATACCTGCCCAGTAGAGAGATCATACTAGCCAAGTTAAAAACTGTTACAACAGAACAACAAAACACGACAATTTCCTGCTATTAATGAGCATTGATGCAGTGCACAATCTCCTGTTTACAGCCCTGATCCAGTGTAGGAAATTCCACATTGTTATGTAGGGAGCTAGTTTATGCAGAGAAGAGCCACTATTAACTTCCCCTGGAAATTGGTACCCTATTTTATCGACCCTCAAGGAATGATGGGCTGTCAACTTTCCAACCAAGATGTGAATTCACAAGGGATTGAGGCTCGCTCGCTCAACTGCTGAGCAGTTCCAATTGTTACAAACATTTTTAATGCAAGCCCCTTTTATGAAAAGATAAAATTATGCTGATATGTAATGTACCTGCTCAGTGGCGATTACTATAAGCACAGAAACATGCAGGGCGGAAAGTATAAGTGGAACAAATACAGGAACATATTCATTTACCAGTAATTAAAGACTTTTTAATTATGCAGCCGTTTGAGCTCGGTCCAATAATACTGTAAACACACACAGCTGATAATGTGAAGAACTAATCACACTTTTAAACCTCCACGTGTCCGCCGTACCATTGGCGACACGCGTCGGCGCAACGAGTTTTGAGAGCCCTCGGTTTTCATGAGCACCTCGGCTCTGAATAGTTTCAAATGCTTCTGTAATGTGCTGTTGAAGATCACTCAAGCTATCTTCGGTTTCAGAAGAAGCGGAGTATGTAAGGAATTTGTTGCAGATATTTTAACCACGCGGTTCAAACGGTGGTCTTGATTTGAAATAATCAATAATGGTCGATACCGTTATGGACACCGTGCATATCAACGTGTTATGAGAATGTTCACAGAACTTTGGCTGAGAATGTTCCAAAATGTGCAATGCATTATATCATACAATACTTTTTTATATATTCCACATCTCAATATGCTCAATGCAGAGAAAGTGGGCATAGTTGGTCGAGACAGTCATAGACATGAACAAAAGGTATGTATTTCACAATCTTAATTTTTGTATTTAGTCTGGAGCAATCCAATGACCTATGAAGCTCTTTGTCTCAATGTCCAGTGTAGGGGTGGGTCAGCAAGTTACAACATTGACTCTATACCGTACAGGGGCAGGGAGTCACAGGAACGAATGGCTCGGGGAAGGTTCCTAAACGATGGAATAAGTGACCTGCCACTGGGTGCAGGTTAACCGGGAGCATCGAGAGAGAAGGCGGTGGCATTGCTTGCAGCAGAGTGTGCGCCGAAGGGAGTGTGCAGTCCGACTTCGGTTTTCGTCGGGGATGCGATCTTGAAAGTTGCAGGGAATATCGAAACGACGTCGATCAAAGGAAACGTCGTCTGTACGCAGCGAGAGCTAAACAAAGACAACGTGGTGGTGCGGTGGAGCTGTGGATTAATGCGCCCATATTCATGCTAGACGTACCCACGAAGTTACGTTTAAGTAAAAAAAGAAAATACAAAAAATACTGCACTCAACACGAGTGTACAGAAGTACACTTTTAGCACAAATTATACAGGGTACAATAACATACGACACACTATAAAAACAATCACCAAAATGCTGTACGTGAATAATATATTGTACTCTACAGTACGGTACATTTCTTTATGCGCGACGCAAAGTAGTTGGTGTATATGTGGAGGCGAAGGCTGAGTGAGAGGCGACGGATACGAGAAATGACGGACGATGCTGTCAGCGACGTAAGTGTGGGTTGAGGCGACACAAATCCGGTCATGGTGTTTATAAAGCGACGACGTATTTGCGAAACGACGTAAACGGGGGAGACGTAGACCGGGATTTCACTGTAGAATTACGAGGGGAGATGTCGAGAAAGGCATGGGGAGGCGTGCGACGTGAGATGCGAGAGTTTGTGGAGGATTTTGAAATGCATCCAAATGGAATGTGGAGCCAGTGGAGGCATTAGCCTATTGGGGTCATGTGACCTCATTCATTGGTGTGAGATGCTGCGCGAATGGAGGTACGATTCCATGAAACTGGTTTGCTTGCCGAGATGGGGCTTTTTTGGTAACTGGTATTTAGTGGAAGTTAAAACCAATCCATGATTAGAGAATTTCAAGGCCCGAAATGCGTGGCCATTGAGTTTGGTTTCATAAAATGAATGGCAATCACCAGCTGGGTGATAATAGCAAAGTGATGATCTGTAATATTTCTAGAGATGCATTTGCCATGAGGGAGGAGACATTAAACAACAGAGGGCCAATTATAGAGCCTTGCCCGTATGGAAACGGAGTGGTTTCGAATGTAAGGAAGGGACCAGGAGTGGACAGTGCTGGAGATAACCGCAGTTATGGAAACAATAAAAGTGAGTAGCCTATGGTGTCAAAAGCTGCATATCTAGGAGAGCTAGGAATGATTCACGTTAAGGTAAAAAGGTGGTCATGTCACATGAAGGAGAGCAGATTCTGTAGAATGGCCTTGGCAGAAACCAGAGTGTACTGGTTCGTGTAACAGCAGTTCTACTTAAGTGTTAATACATTTAAATGCATATTCACCATGTTACATTTTTTAAAAATTAATACTACTGTACTGTGCTTGTTTTTAATAAAGTTCTTAAGAGGATCACGTATGCTTGTGCAAATCCGATAAAGACGTAATAATGAACACAAGGAAAGCTTTTGTAAAGTGAGTCTAGGATTTTGGTGAGAGCACCATTGCCCAGACACAAAACAAATAATAATATACATCAATATCTAAAAATACCAAAAATCTACGAATGCAAAAATATTTATTAACATTTTTCATAATTTTCCTTTGAACCTTTTTTCTTCGTTAAAACGTAACAATAACATAACAGTAATGGATTAAACAAAGTATATCGGCAATCATCTTCAGAGCATACATTCCACATTTATTTTTGGAGTACCATAAAAATATGAGCACTTTCAAAAAAATAACACTGCATACATGTGAAATATTGCAGATTTTAGGAGACATACATATGAATTGCATTTAATGGTTAGTGCAGGGCATTAGAGTAATCAATTGTTATTGTTTTACAGCAATGAGCAGAAACCTAAATGTTAGTATTTGTGTGTTATATGCTTTGAATGCAAACGCACTATCAAAGTAGGAATTTTAAAAAAAACTTCAAGCAATGCTGCAATATTTTAAAGTTAAACAGCTTATACATTGGTGGACCTTTGACAATATCAAAACATTGTAAAATAATAAAAAAGGCACTTAAAAATACAGGCATAATCTCCGACTCACCGGTCTGCCTCTCGAGGGTAGGCTATGCCGAACATTCACTTGATATAAAACAAAAATACCATTCTCATCATAACATTGTCACATGATTTACCATAATGCAGTTAGTACGTTGTTCTTTAAAATACAGTAAGCAAGTATATTGCATAGACTTTGTAAAATTTGGTTAACTTGTTTAAATTAAATACAGTACTGCACTTTAATGTGCATGTACAGCACATGCTTTATAAAGTTACAGTTGAACGAATACAAATGACATACTTTTAGAGTGTTGTTAATCTACCAACAGTTCAAAGATATAAAAATTTTTGCAGCATGATGGCATTTGCATTTTACATTCTTGACTAATGCACTTGTGACTTTAATACGGTCAGTTAATAGACCAAAGTCCATCATTACAGGCCACATACAATGCCCACCTTTCAGATAACATAATAAAACAATTGATGCAATATAGTTGTCGTATAAGATGCAACGGATTGTCTCAAATACTGGATAAAACAAATACCTTTTATGGATTGCTAGTTTTCTCAAGCACCTAAGAAACAAATCTCACCCAGCTATTGATCTTTACGAGTACCCCATTTCCAAACAAGTGTCAACTCTCTTGCACAACAGGAGCAGGTTCAAGCTAAGTTGATTGTCGGCAGCTGAACAACTGCATTTAAACAAGTATAAGTGCGGGACTTAGTACACGTTTCTTTAACTCAAAATACAAATGCTGAGCAGAAGGACTGCAATACATTTAGTTGTTTTGTACATACTGTTCTTAACATGATAAACATGTGGTCCACGTGTCCAGGACCTTTACAGACACACACACGTGTGCTGGTACCAGGACATGATACAAACAGACACGTTAGGATTGGTAATCCCTGCATTAACAGCAATAAGCCATTGCAATTGCTTTTTTGGAAAATTGTATCCCAGTAACCATATTCATTGAATATATTTAATGTTAATCTTTACCATAATGTGTTAATATTTCACTTAAAGGTTTATTCTTTAAATACAAGGCAATTTTGTTGCTTTTTTTGGAAGGCATCTTAGGAAACATTTAGCTGTGTAAATGAGGGACGTTAATTGCAAAGGACAATTATGGTACATGCAACTAGTGCATGACCAATATAATGAATGGAATATTAATGATAATTTCAAGTCGTAGCAGATTCATTCATTTTTACAGTTCTTACCATCCTTTTAACCGGCCACATTTAACAACTTTAAAACACTTGACTACATTGCGGTTCTGTAAATTCACCAACAATCAAGCGCAATTGTATATTTTACATGAATAAAATCTAAATTGTACAAGAGTGAAAAAAAACAATGGGTAATGGTAAAGTGTCTGAGTGATCAAGTGAGATCACTTTTGTAAACAGTTTTTATGGAACAAAACCTCATTCGGGTAATGAGTGAGCATTTGGCAACGGTATTGTTAGCGGTGAAGAAGCAGAAGACATTAGTCCATTGCAAGAATTCATTCGGCACGTATGGTCAACCTCCAGCCTGAGCCCCAAGTGGGTAATATGTTTGAATTCCACCGCAAATGTCCCAAAGTACAGCAGAACGTCCATTGCTAAGATCCACTCGCAGATGGCCGAGGCGTTCCGCATGTCCTCATAATAAAACACAGGCGCTGTGAAAAATAGCAGGGAGAGAGAGGGGAAAACCACGGTTTACTTGAGACATAATACATCTTTGTTTACAATCATCAACATCAGGCATGATCAATGCAAGCTGGACGAAGGCCTACCCTAGCCCATGCCATCAAACAACCAAAGGAAATACAAATTTTGGCCAACATTTTTTTTACTGCAGTGCCTCCGATTGATAAATTGTGTTGAAGATTCGTTAAAATTCGATAATGTAGATTCAAATCTTTAATTGGGAAATTTTAAACGTCTTTTGAGCATCTGATGTGGTTAAATATAGGGGTCTCTCTCCATTTGTAATGTTTAATTATAATAATTCCACTGTCATTACATTCACACTGGTTGTTTTCAGATGTTTGTGTTTTGTTGTTTGAGTTTTTTATATATATAGCAGGACTCCAATAATTGTAATCCATGCCAGCAGAGAGCCAGAAATCTGCATATTTTTCACGGATTCCTGGTTCCCTCCTGAAAGCAGCCCCCCTCCCGTAATCCGCAGGGTCATGCTGTATTTGACATTACGTACCTGTGGACATTCAACTTTTACGGATTTAAATTTGTACAAATACAGAGACTTGTTATCTCAATAGTTTAAAACATAGTGATAAACAAAGTACTGGGTAAAATGGTATGCTACACTAGCATAATGGATAGCTCAATGAACTTGCAATATTGAAGTTGGCAGTTCCATCTCTGGAAAAGACTGAAGAAAATGGGCACGTTTTTTTAATCCCCGCCCCTCTCTCTAGTTAGTCATTCGGCAGGTCCCATAGGGAAAGGCAAAATGTGGGTACTCCCATCCCTTCCAAGACATCTGGCTCGTGAAGAAGAGCAAGCCAAAATATCCTCTCAGAGGGCCTCTCTATATCTCCCTCTAGTATTGGTTCTTCTACTAGCAGATGCATGAATAAGTAATTGCAGGACTGCACCTTTAGATTTACTTTTAACTGAAATGAGTATATCAAGATGTGGTACAGAGGAAACTGCAAAGGTGGCTGGGAGGTTGGTAGAAAATTCCCCTCTCCCCAGGTAAAGGAATGCTTTTTCGTTTCTCCAACTGGAAATTTCAGGTGCAGTGTGTACTATTAAAGAAACATTGACTTGATGAAAATTAGGTCTGGGAGCCAGCCAAAGGCAGAATTCTCTGGTAATAGCACTGATGTATATTTTACACACGAATGAAGCTGTGCGTGAAACACCCTTGCAAAAAAACTGCTTCCTAAATGAAAATTACTTATTGTTGTTTGGGATATTTTATAAGCCAGGCACTGATACACTAAATTAGGATAATACGAACAAATAATATTTATAATATCTATTTCAGAAGTTTCATTGTAAGAATCTTAATTTTACTTTGTTAGTACAAACACGCCCATTCCCATCCGACATTGCTACCCTTCCACCACAACTCTCAATCGCTTTTTTGACCTCTTTTATTACTTAACCTGTCCTCGACTACCCTGTTCATGTCCTATGTTGTGCTTTCATTTTTACATGTGTACATGTACAGCACTTTGGTCAATCCACTACTAGAAGAGGGCCTCTTCAAGCCATGTGGATCATGGGCATTATTTAACCATACTTTCCCAAGCTGGTCAGTGTGACTTTGGCAAGGCAGGGAGCTTATATACCTGGAAGTGGAATACAATACAATGGATTTTAGTTCACTTGACATCTGCTGAAAACGTAGCCCTACAGCAGCCTATAAGTCTTGTTTTGTGCATGGTGGGTCACCCATCCCAGTGCTATACAGGCTTAATGCAGCTTGGTTCTGAGAGCTGAGCAGATACATGGCACTTTGGATGATATGGTCAAAGGTATTTTTTATTGGTGTATTTCTCAACGTCATCAGTTAATTATTTACCAATTGTGTTACTAGTTACGTAATAAGGTGAAAAAGGTACTTATATAAAAGTACACTGGTTAAAGCTTGACGAGCTATAAATGAGTATTGGGCAGTGAAAATGTTTGGTGGTGACCCTCATCTCGTGGTAGAACTTCTAGAATTGTGCCAAAAAAAATTTGACCCAGGATGTTTGATGAGCTGAGTCAACCATTAGTCATGAATTGAACGAACGACTTTACAAATTATGGAAAGCTGGCATAACACTATTCAACCAGATAATACACTTATAAACAAAAAAACTGATAAATATTTCCCCAAATTCTGTGAGCAGAATGTGGTTCAAAAATTTGCATAAAGTTTTACTTCATAAATGAATGCCAATTATTTAGCAAGGAGAGTCTCAAGACTATTTTTCAGGAGGGTCTTGCATTGTAATGTTTGTCCAATTCTATTACTGAGTTTTTGGCATGTGAGAAGAAACTGTGGAGTACCAGGTGAACGCCTCTTGGCGACATCTCGCAGCCGAACGCCTGCAACACTCGGCAAGCCTGGGTGGTCAACCATTCATGGACTAACAACACTGCTTTGCTTTGGAGATCTGATAAGATCAAGTAGAAATTTGGGTACATTTTAGGGCGAAATCATAAACCGACTTTGCCTATCATTCCCCTTGATATTACAGAACCACGAGCGATGGCATTGGTGCAGGGATGTCTTCATCCATCATTGTCATCAGCATTGTCTCCGCTGCTGCACGAAGGCCTCCCCACACTACTGCAATTCCTCATGGTCCAGAGCTGCTACCATCTATCTCATTCCCTCCCACGAATTGATCTAGTTGCTCCATCTCCTTGGAGGAATGTTCTCCTTCAGCTACCATTCTATCACTAGTCTTGTCCATAATCCATCTGGTCGAGTGATTTCTCCTATCCACACCCATTTATTTTTCTTAATGGTCAATATAACATCTCTGATTTTTCAGTACCGTATTGTCAATATGATGTCTCATCATTAGTGATCATGATGATTTGGTTGATACAATTCCTGAACAATAAAAACATTTAACTGAAGTCAAACTATGGAGCGCATGGTCACTGGCACAGAATTGTTATTTATACCGCTTGCTCAGGGCCACCAATGAAGAGGACCACGACCCAATGTTGTGTGCTTGGAGACACCGACTATTGTAGTCACTGGTGATAAAACACCTTGGGAACCCGCTTGTAATCTTGAACACTCACCCAAGATTCTAACCCAGGCTTAGTGCAGTAACATCCGAGCGAACCACCGTAGTCAGCACCACCGTGCCCTCTTGTTCCCATGCATGCGGTCAACGTGCAGGATGCGTACCGAGAATGTAGGTAGAGGTGGCAAGGATGCAAGCGATGATACGAATGCCAGCGAGCGCGAGGCCCCCGTGCCGTGGTCGTACGCGCAGCACCAACACGCACTGCAGCCAGAAGTATAACACGGCTGCCCCGAAGGTGAGCACAGCGCCCACCATGTGCGTTGGCAGGTGGTTCGTCTCCTGCATGACGGAGAGACAGTCACCAAAGGCAGAATGTCACTTAATGCTGCACATGATGTCTGACGTTTTCTACCAAGTGCTGTCAAGTGTTGTCAGGAATTGATTTGCATGGCTTTCTGACATTTGAGTGAAATTAGTTTCATTTGGATGTATGTACGAGCGTAAAGAGTTTCTTCAGGAACTGAATTTTGCAGAATTTTTTCCCAGCTTGTGGACCAAAACGTCAGCTATAGTTTAATAATGATTAAATAAATTACCTTTTTTTAAATCCAGGAAAGCCAGATCGAGTCGAAGGCCTCTTTTCCTGCTGCACTGGGGTACTTATTTTAATCAGTTTTCAGCCAATTAATTAGTTTTCATACAAGTGGAAGGAAACTCGAGCACCTAGAGAAAATCCACACATGCGAGGGGCAGCACTATCCCATACAGATGTAAAGATATTATGATTAAAGCCAGGGTATAGCACCTCGACACCCACTGGAAGGGCGTTTCACAACATTTGTGAGATCCACCATCTCTCGCCTCGAGTGCTGGATTACAGGCATGCACCACCACCGTGCCAAACCACATGCGGTACACCGCAAAAACACAATGGAAAATGTAAGGCTCCATTTGGCTTCAACCTTGAATCGCTAAATGCAGGATAAGGGAATATATTACGATTTGAAAGTACATTAATTGTAGGCTTTAAAGGTCAAGAAGTCATTCGTTACTGCCCATGTTGCTGACGAAACCCTACTTCACCATCACTTATTTCCTTCTGCCAGATCCCACAACTGTTGCGATCAAGACTCTTTGTGGTTTTGAATATCCCAAATGACGAGACGAATGATTGCACTTTTGACCAATAGAAGAGAACGTTGGTGAAAGGCAAGAATATTTGGAGGAATGATATTTAAATGTTTAAATAATTTTCACTCCATGTGTAAATTGTAGTATTGGATAGTGAATGGCGTTTAATGCAGAGGAATAGGTGCTGACAGTAGGCATGTTAATTATTGATCAGTTAATTGATAAATAAAGATAATTTTGCTTGCTATACATTCATCCAAAGCTTATTTCATCTTATAGAAATCAGAGATGTACATATTGTGGACGTTTAATTTCACATTTGCTACCTTAAGGTAAAAAATATAAATCATATCAATTCTAACTTTTCAATGACTTTTGTAGTCATTCATTACACAAGTAATTTGACCTGGGTAAAAAACAATAATAGATGCAAACGAATTTCAAGAAAATATGCACAGTACATAATTACTGTACAACTCAAGTCAACAATTAATTTAATAAACTAGAGTATAATGAAACAACTCCGTTACCAAGTAAAACGCACAAAACGTTTCTGAGGACTGTCCAGTAATGGTACTGTTATGCATAACGCCTTGATATTGATAACCATAGTTTTCAAAACACGGAGATGAGTTCTTACAAAGAATTCACACACTATACATATGAAAGATCATAGCACATACTTGCACATCCGCCTACCTGAAAATTTCCCACCAGTGTTGCCCCAAATGCACACAGCACACCCATCAGCAGACTCAGCGTGTTGATCCACGAATGATAACCATAGCCCTCCACTTGCCGGTACCGGATTAAACAAATAACTAGCACTGCACACAGACACGAAATCGTATTGTAAAAACACGTTCACAGTATGTACACAATGGTGTAAACAGAAACAGATGTGCATGTTGAATGCGCAAGTTCTACTGCTATGCGACGAAATGTGTTGGTGGTTAAAGGCGTGCCCACGGCCTGTACCTGTGAAACCACCAACGTTCAACAGTTGTCCAAAGAGACAGCTCTGTGGTGGATATGTCCCACAGTCACTGAAAAAAAGAAGACACAATACAATACACAAAGTACTGTAAGTGAATCAGTATAACCAACATAGGTGAGTGTATAGTACGGACACCATCCATAAAATATCATCCATTATTAAAAAATTATAATTAGACAGCAGTTGGAAATAAGTCGATAAAACTAGCCATACACACACTTGGTAGTGTGAAGATTCCCTCGTGCAATAGTCTCGTCCCTCTAAACCTTTGCCATGGCGTTGACAACAAGCATCGCATCGAGATTTGAGAGCCCGAGGTCGTTTGGCAACATCTTGTTTCCAATTGCTTCCCTCGTGTGCTGTTGAAGATCACTCAACATTTTTTGGTTTAAAAAAAACTTTAGTATATAATGTTGCCAATATTTCAACTGCTCAGTTCACACTGCTGCTGAACCATATAATGCTTTAGGAATGAATGATACCCTTTATGGACACCATGTATGTTAATGTGACACTTTATAACAAGAGCTTTCAAATATACATCAGCATCTGAAATTTGTATATACATGTAAAATGTATTAATGCAGAATAAATGTACAATTTATCAATGTAGAATAGTATATTCAATCAATACAGATTGGTGTAATAACAGTGAAGGACTCATGAAGAATTCCAAATTCCTTGATAAGGAAAACAAAATTAATGAGGTGCATAAATCACTACGACGTGCAGTGTTCTGAAGCTGTACCTTATATAAGGAAAACTCACTAATGGGCTCACTGGGGTGTTATTGCCAGCCACGATGTATCTAAAGAAAACACAGATGTTCAGTATTTTTACATGAAAACAATAGACATCCCATTTTTGTCAATCCACTGCTGAATGCGGGCCTCCCCACACCACACGTTAAGAAACATAAGTTTAGAGCATTTGGATGCATTGCATTTCTGCATGATAAGCCACTTCGTTGAGCTATCATTTGTAGTCAGGTCACTTCTGAAAAAGAGCTATATAGCTTAGTGGGCCTTACCTGGTAAAAAAAATTAGTTCAGGTTATTCGAGGTGTGGGATTTTTTTTTGACCATGCTTTACCACGTTGGTCAATGTGGGTTGGTGAAGGCAGGTAGCAAATAGATGTGTAAGTACAGACGTATAGCAGCACAAGAATGGATGTTGCTGCATTACCCTCTACTACCCACAGCGTAGACTCACATCACCCTATGACACTTATTTTCTGAATGGTGGTTACCCATCAAGCACTATCCAGGCTTCTAATCTGGTTAGCATCTGACATCTGATGCTTCCCTTGTCCAGAGGCAATAATTACACACAGTACAATGCATGTTATTGGTTAAAACAACAGTGCTCACAGAATGCTTTATGATACGTGTCTTGTTTTTTTTAAAGGCTCATATTCACATATGCTTTTAAAAGCTAAAAACAAAATTAAATGATTGTCAGCTTACACAGTCCAAAATCCAGCCACGCCCAAAGAAGAGAAGCCAAGAGGCAGAAGTGCCCAGGTCCACATTCTTTCTCCAAGTAACTTCTCAACAGCACCGCCAACTGCACTGAATGGAAACATTGGGTTATAGGTCAACGCAAAGGCTCAACGTCGTTTTTAAGTTTAATATTTTAAGATAATTTAAACACAACTTTCCACCTTCTGGCCAACAGGGCTGCTCGGACAATAGTGTTTCTGGTGAAAAGTATTCAGCACGTGCAAAAATCAATCAGAGTGGACAACAAACCCATATGGGGCTGCCCTTTATACCAACAGCAGCAACTGCTCAACCATGCAAACCATTATAAAATGAGCAGCCCAAAACATTGTTTTATTATTTAACCAATGAAGTGTGACATTTAAGAACTGAAATGACAAACATCCCATAAATGTTGTCAGGCGAGTTTAAGATTCACATTGGTAATCTGCATTCCGTGATTCAAAAATAAAACATTCAAGGTGGTGGATCATATCTAGTCAATTATACTCTACGTAGGGTGTGGGCATGCTTTCTCAATTGTCCATTAGGTCCGGATGGTGCTCAAGTGAAAAGATTACCAATAACAGATTAAACTGACATTCCACCTTGTGATTTATTTTCTAGGTAGTAATGTTTCCCTAAGCCCAGTGCCTCCATTTTGGGCTAACAGAACACAGCACATTGACCAGTGGCTTATGTGGTTGGGTAGCTATTCCTCATGCAAAATGTCTAGCCAAAGAGCAAATTTCACGGACCTATGCTACACACGGAATCTAACATAAAACAAATGTACAATTTCAACAAATTCGTGGGTAAAAATTAGGCCAGCTCTCATATTTGCTGTCCATTTTGCTCCCTATGAAATACAGTATGAATTCCTGATCATGGTGATGAGCGAGTATCAAAATACCCACCGCGTGTCACACACAAGCCCTGTGTAGATACACGCATAGGCTATGCTATATTTCAAGTTCTACGACTTGGAAGAAGCATAAACCGCAAGCACGGGTCTGAAACCTCAAACAGGTTTTAAATTAGGGGTGCCTCTAGACCAAACTCATGCAAATTATGTCAGTGAAGCTAGGTCAATCAACATTGTGCAATGTATTTTAATTTTAAACACAATACCAGTACCAGCACTCGGTACAAATTAATTCTCACCAACCGAACACAGATGCTAATTCCTGGATTGTCCGGGTCAAACCCAGACAATCATATTTTGCACACAGAAAGCAAGACAATGGCTTATACTTTCACAAGTATTTCCCAGCATAAATGAACCTGTCATTCCTGACTTAAAGCTTTCGTGACTGCAGGAATTCATATTCTTTGGGTCTTTCGGTAAAGTCACGTCAGTCTGCCTCCGCAGTTTTCTCCCTCTTTTTTCCTCCTGATGACGATCGTTTGTGTTGTGATCGAAACGTCGTAGTTTTTTTGTTATTTTTGCTGTTCTTTTCTTTGAACCCATCTACGTGACTTTACCGAAAGACCCAAAGAATATGGGAACCTGTCATTCTCTAGTGGATAACTGAATTAATAAGTTACATGACTACATCTGTGAATGGGTGCCCTGGAGAAGTTTTTCTCCCGAGAGCTATGTAGACATGATGTGACTCGGGGACACACGGACATTATATTTCTCAACATCAGTATTGCTCAACAACAGAGTTTTGCCCACAGACTGCACATTTAAATGTACATACGTATTTGGCATTTCACGACTGTTTTAAAGATGTATATTTTATTCAGTCTAATAGTAAACTGTGGTGTGTCACACAAGTCACACTTGCTCTCAAAATGCACAACAGTACTTTAAGGTTACCTAAAACATGTTGTTATTTTGCTTCACATTCTCCACGCTTTTTGCAAAGACAGATTTTTTTTTCTTCCAGTTGCTTTGATCTGGTTCACGCTGCAGAAAATGGGTTTTTACTTAAGCATTTTTTTTACTTGCGGTAATGCAGCTAAACCAATATGAAGCATCTTGGGAGTTTGGATGGCTGCAGTTCTGCAAAGTGATGCGCTGACACCGCCGGTTGACCCCTTCTTGCAAATGGAGAATACATCGAGGCAAACTAATGGTTTACTATGAGATGTGGCTGATGCGAATAGCGAAATACACATGCCCCGTGTGCTTTTAGAACTGCGAAGGCTCACCATGCAATATCTAGGTGCACGTATACAACTTGCAAGGGGCCCCACAATCCTGTCATCGGCAAGATGACCCGGCACATGTTATGCTGCCCTTAAAAGTTATGTTTAGAACTGCAAATGTCCAGTGCAGTGGGCCTACAATAGAGTTGTACGAGATTCGCAAGCGCTTCAATGGTTAAGTGTGTACAAATTAAGGCCGTGATGCATTCAAATCCGTATTGCTTGCATATTGACGTGTTGTTCCATGCTTTGACGTGCCATTATATACAATTTGAAGACGTCTGATTTACGGACGTAACCTTTAAATGGTGTTCATTGTGTTGGATCGGCATAGTAAAGTTTAAATCTCTCAGCAAGCCCTGTGTGGAGTGCGGCACAGCACTGTACTCCAGAGCTAATGCTCTGCATGTGTGCACACAACCGCAGTCTCTCTAAGGCCGGCCCATACGAGTGGGTAGCATCACCGCCACATTTCCCATTTATGATGGCAGGGAGAGTTTGAGGAAATGACCACACGTACATTAAATAAATAATAAATGCCAGCATTACTAAAGTACTTAATGAAACAAGTTGGCGAATTTAATTGTCAGTTATAAACACAGCATTTGTACCGCGTATGTAGCAAAACATAAATACTGGGGGGGAAAAAAACATTAAACCGATATGCCTTGCATGCGAGTTCTTCTTAAAGCAGTTTGAATGACATTCTAATTCGGTATTGCTGTATTGTTGTACAGTACTATGATCCGTCTATGCTCCCTGCCTTCACCAACCCCGCTCATTGCCCAGCGTGAAGTGAAGTATGGTCAAATATCCTGGACAACACACAATAGTGGATTGACAAAAGTGCTGTACATGTACAATGTGAAAAGGTAACAACATCTCTCGCTCTTGAGCGTGGAATGACCCGTCGTTCTAACAATTTACAAAGACTCTGCTGCGAACTCTTCCTTGTGCACAGTACCGTCCTTGTGAAACTGTGTGCTGTTTGTCAACCAAGGCCCCCCCCCCCCCCCACGCTTCTTTAGCCATAACAACAATTAGGATTTACAGCAATGTTTTGTACGGAACTGGGCATTCTTAAGAGCCCTTTAACGGATTCGCCAGCATCGTGTTGCAGAGCCGAGCTATTGTGAAAGCTTCACGGTTGTGCAGTCAAAACCACCTAACGGGGTCACAGCAAGTTTTGGCAGGATCACCAAAAAGACCACACGACACCAACGGGGGGGGAGGGGGGGGTCATTCCAGGGCAAGAACCACGGATGTTTAGTATTTAAACAATGTTAAAATACCGAGATAACGACTTGTGTGAGTCGAGTCGAAGGGATGTTTCCGAGAATACGTTGACGAATGTCATGTTTTTGCACAGAAGTGACTAATTTCAGTAACTTAAGAGATTCGCATTATTTACGGTGCAAATCCACTGCTGCCAACGACGACTTGTATACTGGGCCCTTTGTAGGAATGTGCAAATTTCACGAATTCAGGGATTAAAATGTCCCACATCTTAGCACTCAAGAAACTATGCCTTTGAAATGTCTTATTTTGCTGAAATACATGAACTCAAAGATCATCAGCCACGACCAATCCGCTGTTGGATGAAGGAATCCCAAAGTCCTAATCTCTTTATGGTCCTGCTATGCAACATCCTTGTAGCACATTTGGTGATTGTCACTCCATCTCAAGGTCAGATGTCCTCTCGACCGTGTTCTCTCCCAAGACTGCCAATCCATCGTTCGTCTCGACCACTGGCCATTCTTGATACGTGTCATCATCATCACCAATGATATATCCACTCATTTATGAAGTCCAATATGATCTCCCAAATATGTTGCCTAATCAACGATTTCATCCTTCTTCCAACTCGGTGCAATTCCAAGCATGCACCATCTGCCAAATGCTCATTTGGTCACTTTTCAGATTTCGTCCCATTTTCTTTGTCCATGTCCACGTTTCCTTTTAACAGATGGACAATTACAACAACAAGAACGTCCTGGCTGAAGATGTTGAGGGGCCATGTGAACTTTGCGTGAAAGGTCCTGGCGGTTTAGACAACGGTTGCAATGAAGTGTGTTCAAGTGCGGATTTTGTTTTGAAACGCACTTTGTTTCGTTATTGACTCAGTATTGACTTCAGTCAAAAAGCGACGGTAAATATGTACTTTGCAACAAACCTGGAGCACATACACCAGCAGCACAGTGCAAGAATAATACTTACTCTGCTCGCTATTGGGGCAGCAAGTATTTTGGTTCTTACAAGGACAGGATAAGCAATGTGTTCACAACATTGGTGTGCCCACATTAAGTGGAGCGCACGTGTACGTCGACATTAACAGGGCTCTGCATTGTATGCAAGCAGCGGGGGTAGTACAGCATCTACAATACATACAGTATTTGTTTGGTCTATCAACAAACTTTCGGAACATGCCCCTAATAACGAGTCAGCGTTTGCAAACAGCCACGCATTTCGTTGAACTCTACAATAATAACATTCCGGTAACAGCAAGCACATTGCGCAATGAATGAAGACGAACTACGAGTTTTACTCTCGGGATATACCGTATCTACAAGTATCTACAAGTATGATATTTGTAGATACTTGTAGATACAAGGACAGCTATGCGAAACTAACACACGCACCGTGCAGCAATAATCAGCATCAAGAGAGTTACACTGACAATGGTGCAGTGCTTTATCAACGACATTAAGCAAAATACCCACAAGCAGCAGCTGCCGAGCAACTTAATGATCATGAATGGACTTCAAATGAGAATTGCCGTCATGGCAAGGGGTGTAAATTGAACTCGACAACACCATACCTGTCAACCCCCTATAAGTGCCCCTACCTTATTACAGACCAATTCAGACCTTATTGGTCACCCCGTGCCCCCTTAGAAAACTCAACGTCCATGCCACAAAGTCCCCTATCATCACGAGGGAGAAACGCAAACAAATAGACAAACATTTTTTTTGCCCGTATGAAACGGCTGTCAGCCATCCGTATGGAACTGAAAACTCAATTTCCCTCTACAATAATACGGCGTTAGACCTTGTGGTTTGCAACACACACACACTCATCTAACACACACACACACACAATCATCTAACACACACACACAATCATCTAACACACACACACACAATCATCTAACACACACACACACAATCATCTAACACAAACACACACACACAATCATCTAACACACATAATCATATAACACACCCACACAATCATCTAACACACACACACAATCAACAATCATCTAACACACACACACACAATCATCTAACACACACATACAATCATCTAACACAATCATCTAACGCACACACACTCTAACACACACACACAATCATCTAACACACACACACGCAATCATCTAACACACACACAAACTCATCTAACACACACACACACACACAATCATCTAACACACACACACTCTAACACACATACAATCTAACACACACGCAATCTAACACACACAACCTAACACAAACAGACAATAATCTAACACACACAACAATCTAACACACACAATAATCTAACACACGCACAATCTAACACACACACAATAATCTAACACACACACAATCTAACACACACACAATCTAACACACACAATAATCTAACACACAATAATCTAACACACACAATAATCTAACACACACAATAATCTAACACACACAACAATCTAACACACACAATAATCTAACACACACAATAATCTAACACACACAATAATATAACACACACAACAATCTAACACACACACAATCATCTAACACACACAATCTAACACACACAACAATCTAACACACACACAACAATCTAACACACACACAACAATCTAACACACAACAATCTAACACACAACAATCTAACACACACACAACAATCTAACACAGACACACAATCTAACACACACACAATCTAACACACACACACAATCTAACACACACACAACAATCTAACACACACACAACAATCTAACACAGACACACAATCTAACACACACACAATCTAACACACACACACAATCTAACACACACACAACAATCTAACACACACACACAATCTAACACACACACACACAATCTAACACACACACACAATCTAACACACACAACAATCTAACACACACACACAACCTAACACACACAACAATCTAACACACACACAACAATCTAACACACACACACAATCTAACACACACACACACAATCTAACACACACACAATCTAACACACACAACAATCTAACACACACACAACCTAACACACACACAACAATCTAACACACACACACAATCTAACACACACACACAATCTAACACACACACAACAATCTAACACACACACACAATCTAACACACACACACAATCTAACACACACAACAATCTAACACACACACAACCTAACACACACACAACAATCTAACACACACAACAATCTAACACACACAACACACAAGCGGGTCATCTTCTTGTTTACAAACGCGCCACGTTGTGTGTGCGGCGTTGAACCGTCGGTATCCTTCGAGGTAGAAGTAGAATCAGCGGAGTGTGAACATCGCGAATGTAAACCCCCCTCCTGTGTTACCAACACAACACACCGTGCACACAGTCAAGCAGACACATAACCACGCCCGGCCGCCTTTGTCTCTCCCCCCACCACCACCACACAAAGAGTGACACGCACGTACCTGCCTCGGCTGGTGGTGGAGGTGGTGGGTGGTGTTTGTTGCAAGTATCACGATGATAGTTTCAGAGTAAACGCGACTGGCAGGAGGAGGAGGCAGGAGGAGAAGGAGGCTGGAGGAGGAGGAGGCATGGAGGCGAGCTCGACTTGCAGACCCCTGGCAACTCGCAAATCTCTCTCGAAACTTAACAACTTACCCTCCTCCTCCTCCCACCACCACCGCCGCCGCCCCAACTTCTCCCCGCCTTTGCGAATAAATGAAAAGTTTAACGCCGTGAAGTTAAACAGCGAACAACCACCACCCACCCCCTCACCACCCCTAACACTCCGGCGGTGTTGCGATTCAGGGGCGGGCGGGCGACGATTCGAGAGAAGTGAAGACGAAAGAGGAGGGGGAAGGATGAGGAGGATGAGGATGAGAAGGAGGAGGAGGAGGGGGAAGGAGGAGGATGATGATGAGGATGATGATGAGAAGGAGGAGGGGGAAGGAGGAGGATGATGATGAGGATGATAGAAAAGGAGGAGGAGGGGGAAGGAGGAGGATGATGATGAGAAGGAGGAGGAGGAGGGGGAAGGAGGAGGATGATGATGAGGATGATGATGAGAAGGAGGAGGGGGAAGGAGGAGGATGATGAGGAGGATGACGATGAGAAGGAGGAGGAGGAGGGGGAAGGAGGAGGATGATGATGAGGATGATGATGAAAGGAGGAGGAGGGGGAAGGAGGAGGATGATGAGAAGGAGGAGGAGGGAGGGGAAGGAGGAGGATGATGATGAGGATGATGATGAGAAGGAGGAGGGGGAAGGAGGAGGATGATGATGAGGATGATGATGAGAAGGAGGAGGGGGGGAAGGAGGAGGATGATGATGAGGATGATGATGAGAAGAAGGAGGAGGGGGAAGGAGGATGATGATGAGAAGGAGGAGGGGGAAGGAGGAGGATGATGATGAGGATGATGAGAAGGAGGAGGGGGAAGGAGGAGGATGATGATGAGGATGATGATGAGAAGGAGGAGGGGGAAGGAGGAGGATGATGATGAGGATGATGATGAGAAGGAGGAGGAGGGGGAAGGAGGAGGATGATGATGAGAAGGGGAGGGAAGGAGGAGGATGATGGGATGGAAGGAGGAGGAGGAGGATGATGATGAGGATGATGATGAGAAGGAGGAGGAGGGGGAAGGAGGAGGATGATGATGAGGATGATGATGAGAAGGAGGAGGAGGGGGAAGGAGGAGGATGATGATGAGGATGATGATGAGAAGGAGGAGGAGGAGGGGGGAAGGAGGAGGATGATGATGAGGATGATGATGATGAGAAGGAGGAGGGGGAAGGAGGAGGATGATGATGAGGATGATGATGAGAAGGAGGAGGAGGAGGGGGAAGGAGGAGAATGATGATGAGAAGGAGGAGGAGGAGGGGAAGGAGGAGGATGATGATGAGGAGGATGAGGAGGAGGAGACGGGGAAGGAGGAGGATGATGAGAAGGAGGAGGAGACGGGGCGAGCTGGGAGCGCCGTGCGGAACAGGAAGGCAGCAGGAGCAGCAGCAGCAGCCCTCTCACGACTCTCGCGGCATTTCCTCAACATCTTGGGGGGTGTGGGGTGGGTGGTGGTGGTGGTGAGACATTCACAGCCACCCACTGCTGCTGCTGCTACTGCTGCTGCCACCAATCCTGCTCCTGCTGCTGCTGCTCCTGCTACTGCTGCTACTGCTGCTGCTGCCACCAATCCTGCTCCTGCTGCTGCTCCTCCTCCTCCTGCTGCTGCTGCTCCTGCTGCTGCTCCTCCTCCTGCTGCTGCTGCTCCTGCTGCTGCTACTACTGCTGCTACTGTTGCTGCTCCTGCTACTGCTGCTGCTACTGCTGCTGCTACTACTGCTGCTACTACTGCTGCTACTGCTGCTGCTCCTGCTGCTGCCACCAATCCTGCTCCTGCTGCTGCTCCTCCTCCTGCTACTACTGCTGCTGCTACTGCTGCTACTACTACTGCTGCTACTGCTGCTACTACTACTACTGCTGCTACTGCTGCTGCTACTACTGCTACTACTGCTGCTACTACTACTGCTGCTGCTGCTACTACTGCTGCTACTGCTGCTGCTACTACTGCTGCTGCTACTACTCTGCTGCTGCTCCTGCTGCTGCTCTGCTGCTACTGCTCCTGCTGCTACTACTGCTGCTACTACTGCTACTACTACTACTACTGCTGCTACTACTGCTGCTACTGCTGCTACTACTACTGCTGCTGCTACTGCTGCTGCTGCCACCAATCCTGCTAATACTGCTGCTCCTGCTGCTACTGCTACTACTACTGCTGCTGCTACTGCTGCTACTACTACTGCTGCTACTGCTGCTGCTACTACTACTGCTGCTGCTACTGCTGCTGCTACTACTACTGTAGGGCTGTTACAGAGGGGCTGTTTGTGTAGGGCTGTATGCATAGGATCTAACGGATAACAAACACAGTGGGCGGGGGCTCCGTCAGTACACGGGGTGGTGCCCGCAACGACGTCCGCACCGGGCGGCGTGGGGGGGTTGTGATCCTCTGGGGGGGTATAAAGGGGATGAGCCAGAGAGCTCGGGGTTGAGTCTTAGAGTAAATAGGGGAAGACGGAAGATCGACCAGCTAGGCCCTGGACTCCCCTGGGACGCCGCCCTTATCAGGGCCGCGCAGGACCGAGCCAGTGGCGTGGTCCCGTGAACCAGAGTTAGTACTCTGGGACTCCGGGTACCGTAGCCCGACTGACCAGTGTCGGGCCAGATAGCCTCCCCGTTAGTGGAGGACTAGGGATAGGTCAGGGGTAGCTAATAGGATATTCTCAGCTATCCGGGTGAGGGGGCCGATACACCCCTCTAGTATTGTACGACCATTTGTATAAAACAGGACCCTGCGGGGTGGGCTGGTAGGAATAATACTTAGTACCGGTACAGGGATATCGACCGGGTATAGAGGAGTTAAAGACAAAATTACTGTATTCTAGTGTAACGTTAATTAAAAGTGTTTGTTTTGACAAGAAACGCTGTGAGATTTAGACCCCTCACCACCAGCCCTCACCACCAGCCCTCACCACCAGCCCTCACCACCAGCCCCCACCACCAGCCCCCACCACCACCCCCCACCACCAGCCCCCACCACCACCCCCCACCACCAGCCCTCACCACCACCCCCCACCACCAGCCCCCACCACCACCCCCCACCACCAGCCCCCACCACCACCCCCCACCACCACCCCCCACCACCAGCCCCCACCACCACCACCAGCCCCCACCACCAGCCCCCACCACCAGCCCTCACCACCACCCCCCACCACCACCCCCCACCACCACCCCCCACCACCACCCCCCACCACCACCCCCACCACCACCCCCCACCACCACCCCCCACCACCAGCCCTCACCACCACCCCCCACCACCACCCCCCACCACCACCCCCCACCACCACCCCCCACCAACACCCCCCACCACCACCCCCCACCACCAGCCCCCACAACCACCCCCCACCACCAGCCCCCACCACCAGCCCCCACCACCACCCCCCACCACCACCCCCCACCACCACCCCCCACCACCAACCCTCACCACCACCCCCCACCACCAGCCCCCACCACCAGCCTTACAACGCAAAAGCCTAAGGCTTTATAAGAAGCGCTGAATGACTAGGCCTCAGTAACTTTAAAGTGACGAATGAAGTTAATAAACCACTAATAATAGTGCGCGCCTGTCGTTAAAATGTAACTCTTACACGCGGCTACTCGCGTTAATGTTAAAAGTGCAATTTACTTTTTATAAACATTAAAATAAACGCTTAATATACCTTGCCACGCAAAGGCCTAAGGCTGTATACGAGGCGCTGAATGACTAGGCCTCAGTAACTTTAAAGTGACTAATACAGTTTATAAACTATTGATTATAGCGCGCGCCTGTCGTTAAAATGTAACTCTTACACGCGGCTACTCGCGTTAATGTTAAAAGTGCAATTAACTTTTTATAAACATATTAAAATAAACGCTTAATATACCTTGCCACGCAAAGGCCTAAGGCTGTATACGAGGCGCTGAATGACTAGGCCTCAGTAACTTTAAATTGACTAATACAGTTTATAAACTACTGATTATAGCGCGCGCCTGTCGTTAAAATGTAACTCTTACACGCGGCTACTCGCGTTAATGTTAAAAGTGCAATTAATTTTTTATAAACATATTAAAATAAACGCTTAATATACCTTGCCACGCAAAAGCCTAAGGCTGTATACGAGGCGCTGACGGACTAGGCCTCAGTAACATTATAGTTGCGCGCGTCTCGTTAAAATGTAACTCTTACACGCGGCTACTCACGTTAATGTTAACGAAACGCGCGCACTTTATTTAATTTCAAGGTTTTAATCAAAAGCTATCTCAGGGAATAAGGGAATGTTACACGTGTCATGCCAAGTGTTTGCAGTAGGGGGCGATGTTGCTACCAGGATAGCGTCACTGAGTCTAAAGGTTTTTGTAGGGTCATGCCAAGTGTTTGCAGTAGGGGGCGATGTTGATACACGGAGGGACGGACGGACGGACAGTCGGACGGACGGACGGACAGTCGGACGGACGGACGGACGGACACATTAATCTATTGGTGGTCTGGTCCACTTCGTTCCTACCAGTATAAATACGTGTGCCTTACAACGGTGTCCAAGCGTCCTCAACGGTACTTCATCTGGTGTCAGAAGAACTACGAACATGGACACGCGCCAATCAGCTCGGGCCAAAGTACCACAAATGGAGGACGCCGCTGAAATTGTCGAGCCCGAGACGGCTCAACAAGACATCGTGCAGCCAGGGCCGGACGCGTTCTTACCGGAGCATCGGCATGAAGAGGGGCCGCAGACAGACGGGCTGAGGCTGGCTCACGAAAAGCTGGCTGAACTGCTTTACGCCGCTGCCGCCACGCTAGAGAACATCACGCGGCTGGGGGCTGGTGGTCCACCACGGGGCGAGGGGAGCCGGCGTCCGGAGCGCCTTCCCGCCATTTCCGAAGATTCAAACTTTGAATTTCCCGCCATCGATGCGGCGGCTGCTAGGGGCGTGGCCAGCCTGAACCTCGGGTCCGACATCGGCCTCGCTGGGGCTGCCGCGTCAGCGCCAGAGGAGGGCGCGTCATCACGGCTGCGACGCGCCCTCCTCTGGCGCCGAAACACAGCCGAGTCGTGGAGACAGCAGCCTGCGGGGTTCCACAGCAACTGCTGCGCTGCACCAAAGACTGCCTCCGCTTAAAGAGTTTGTTGGCGCAGAGGGCGACTGGGGCGGCTTCCGGCGACGCTTCCTCGCCCACCAAGAAATGGCTAAATGGTCGGATGCTGAAGCTCTCTGCGCGCTGCCGGCGCTCCTCGACGGCGACGCACTCGCCGCCCTCACATCGGCGCCGAAGGAGAAGCGCTCTACGCTACCGATGGCGCTGCAGCTGCTGGCCGGGGTCTACGGACCTTCAGCGGAATGCAGGCAGCAGTTTTACGACCGCCAGCGGGGCGCGAAGGAGTCGCCCCTGGCATACAGAACAAGTCTCCTGGCGTTGGCCAAGACAGCCTTCCCTCGCATGGACGAGGACGGCGTCGACGCCATGGTGACTGAAAAAATCCTCCTGCTGGCAGACGACCTGGACATCGCCGTCGTTGCACAGGAGGACACGGAGATAACTTCCCTCCAGGCGGCGCGGCTCCTCCACGCCAACCTGCTGTCACAGCGGCGGAAAGCCAGCAGGGCAGCGGCCGGGCGTGCGGTGGCGGCAGCCACCCTCCCGGCGGAGGAGGTTTTCGCCGTCGACCATCGTCGGCAGCAGGGGACGGGAGCACGGTCGGGCCGGGATGGGTCGAGCCGCTTCGACCGTCCGTCATCGCCGCCGGCGCTCCCGCGTTGCTTCAACTGCGGCGTCCGAGGCCATGTCGCCTCGGGGTGCCGCTCTCCTCGACAGCGCGGGACGACGCCTCGTCAGGACGCCGGCCCTCCTCCTCCTCCTCCCAAGCTCCATCAACATGATCCGGCGAGTCGCGGCACCACACATGTTTGGCCTAAGCACATACCTGTCGCACACTCTCGCACCACAACGAATGGGGGGACGACGTTGCATCGCGACGGGTCAGCGCGCACCACTGTGGGGACTCGAATCGAGCCCGGGCAGTGGTCCGTGTTGGCCCATCGTGTTGTGGCCGCGTCGTCGGGGTCGTCGGCCGTCGTGGGACACATTGACGGGGTTGAGGTACGCATCCTGGTCGACACAGGGGCATTGGCGACCATCATTTCCGAACTAATTTACAACATTTTACCTGTCCAAAGCCGTCCCTTACTGCCAGTTAACGTCCCATTCTATGCTGCTAACGGGGGCTCCCTTGGCATCATTGGACAGATTCGAGCGCAAATTTGTATCGGGGATATCAAATTGTCGGGACCGATTTTTGTTTCCTCCTCGCTGGCGGTTCCGTGCCTGCTGGGGACGGACTTCTTGGGTAAAATGCCGATTCGTATTTTAATAGACCAGGGATGCATTGAGCTCCCGTCGGGACGGCGCATGGCGTTCCTGCCTTCTCCTACTGTGACTCGGACGGCGTTCGTAACTATACCAGCGTCCGTCGTTAAAACGGTTCGTGTGCCGCCGGGAGCTCAAATGTTAGTGCCTCTAAGACTTCGTCGGCCCTTCGCTGAGGGCATCGGGGCCCAGGGAATCCTGTTAGGACCGTCTAGCGCCGGGGTTAGTGGACCGCATTTGATTCCGGCCCTGACCGTCGTGAGGGGGGACGGGGACCCTTTCATCGCGGTCCTCAATGTGGGATCGCAAACTGTTGTAGTTCCTCAAGGGACGGTGCTTGCGCACGCGACGCCGGTGCCCTGCGAGGAACCAGTTGCGAATCATGTCGGCACCGCTCCCCGGCCGCACCCACATTCGGACAGCGATGAAGGGTGGCTCGACGCGCTTTGTGCGGGATCGACGGACCTGTCAAATTCTGAACGCCAACAGCTTAGAGCGCTACTGCAGGAATTTTCCGACGTTTTCAGTCGGAACAAATACTATTTGGGTTGCACTCCTCTGCTGCGTCACCATATTGACACGGGTGACAGCGCGCCAATACGCCAGAATCCGTTTCGGTTGAGTCCCGCCGAAAAGGACCATGTCAAATCGGCTATTGATGACATGTCAGCCGCCGACATTATTTCTCCCTCTACCAGCCCTTGGGGAGCGCCGATCGTCCTGGTTAAAAAGCAGGACGGCTCGTTGCGGTTTTGCGTTGATTTTCGGCGCCTTAACAAAATTTCGGTTGCCGACGCATACCCGCTCCCACGGATGGACGAATCGCTGGACGCCTTGGCTGGAGCGCGATTCTTCTCCACGCTGGATTTACTTTCGGGATTCTGGCAGCTTCCTCTGGATGATGAATCGAAACCTAAAACTGCTTTCCGTACACCGCACGGCCTGTTCCAATTCAACCGGTTGCCGATGGGCTTACACTCAGCGCCGGCAACCTTCCAGCGTTTGATGGAATTAGTTTTGGCTGGATTGCAATGGGAGTCGTGCCTGATTTATTTGGATGACGTTATCGTCTTCGGTAAAACTTTTGACGAACATCTCCAGAGGTTGCGGGCGGTTTTCCTAAAGATGCGGGCTGCTAATTTGAAGTTCAAGCCCCAAAAATGTCATTTGTTACGCGATTCCGTGCGTTATTTGGGCCACATCGTAGGGCGCTCGGGTATTGCTACCGATCCCGCCAAAACGCAGTGTGTCAGCTCCTGGCCGACTCCCACCTCGGTGGGAGAGGTCAGGAGTTTCATCGGCTTCGCGTCGTATTACCGACGGTTCGTCGCTGATTTTGCAACGATTGCCAAACCCCTACACGCCTTAACATCTAAAGGGGTTCGGTTCCACTGGGGTCAGGAGGAGGAGGCTGCTTTTTGCTCCCTTCGGGACGCCCTGGTAAAAGCTCCTCCCTTGATTTACCCCAATTTTTCTAAACCGTTTCTGCTCGACACCGATGCGAGCAACACGGGTATTGGGGGCGTGCTTTCCCAGGTGGTTGACGGCGTCGAACGGGTGGTTGCGTACGGCAGTCGGGTGTTGTCTCCAGCGGAGCAAAGATATTGTGTCACCCGCAGGGAACTGTTGGCAATTGTCTATTTCATCCAACAGTATCGCCCATATCTGTACGGTCGGCATTTCACCGTCCGCACAGATCATGCGGCACTGCAGTACGCCCTGCGAGTTCAACAGCCATCGGGACAATTGTCCCGATGGTTGGAGATCCTCCAGGATTTTGATTTCGAAACCACCTACCGTAAGGGCGTTCGCCACACCAACGCGGACGCTCTGTCGCGCATGCCAACCACCTCAGAATGTGCATGCCTCCTGGGGTCGGGACGTTGCAAGCCAGCAGGGGACATGTCGGTTCCGGTCCTTGCGGCCGCCGCCGACGGTGAGACAGTTGTTCCAAATTCTATTGAACAACAGGGGAAAGATTCCCTGCTGGGTTTGCACATTCAGGAATGGGGGCGCCTCCAGATGGAGGATACCTCCCTCCTCGCGTTGCGTCGTCGCGCCGGGGAGGCGGGGCGGGGGTCGGGTGATGCCGACGCATGGGAAATGCACGCGGGGTTGCTGATGCATTGGGACAGAAAATCCCACCGACACCGGCTCGTGGTCCCTTCTGGGTTACGGGGTAGGGTGGTGTGGGCTGCTCATGAGCGCCTCCTCCACCTGGGTACCCAAAAGACCCTCGCCTTGCTCCAGCGTGATTTCTTTTGGCAAGGCATGACAAGGGATGTCTCAGATCTGTTGGCTTCATGCCCTCGGTGTGCGCAGCGAAAACCACCAGCACGAGAATCAAACCCGCCTTTGCAGTCTATCAGGGTCTCCAGAGTGAACGAACTTGTCGCGCTGGATATTCTGGGCCCATTCCCCGCCACCCCTAGGGGTAATAGATATTTGTTAACCGGGGTCGAGTACTTTACGCGCTGGCCTATGGCCTGGCCCCTGGCCAATCAGTCGGCAGCAGCCATCGTCGACGCCTTTGTCCAAGGTTATGTCATGGACAAAGGTGCTCCGGAGCGGCTGCTGACCGACCAGGGTAAAAATTTTTCCGGAAAACTCCTCCAACAGGTCTGTGAGCTCCTGGGAACGAAAAAAATTCGTACCTCCCCCTATCACCCGCAAACTGACGGGATGGTCGAGCGTCTGCATCGCACCATCTCGTTTATGTTATCACAGCAGGTTTCGGACTCACAGACCGATTGGGACTTGCAAATCCAAGGGGTCTTGGCGGCATACAGATTGGCCCCCCATGCTGCAACGGGATTTTCACCCTTCTTCCTCATGTATGGCCGCGATCCTGACCCACCCGTTCGGGCGCAGCTGCAGATCCCCACGCCGCTGGGTAAAACTAAATTAGTTGACCATGTTAAATTCAACCTTGCTAAATTGACTGAGGCACGGGATGCTGCCATGCTAAATTCCGACCAGCGTCAGAAAGCAAATGAGCGCCTCAGACTGGGTCGCGCGCACGTGCTGCAGTGGAAGCCGGGGGACAGGGCATGGCTGCACTGCCCCCAGGTACCACTCGCGACATCCTCTAAACTGGTGCGGCCGTGGCGGGTCCTGTCGAGGTGGTCGAGGTTTTGCGGCCTCAGTGCGTTCGCATCAAATGGGGGAAGCGCCGGTGGTTTGTGCACCCCTCGAGACTTAAACCATTCGTTGCGGTGCGAGGCCCCACTCCACACACGCGTGGCCAAACATGTGGGGGGTTGGCCGACTCAAAGGGTCCGTCTCTGCTGCTCTCGCCTGACGTGTTGCCGGCTGTCCCGCCCACAGGTGCACCGGGATTGACGGGCTCGCACCCAACCACCTCTACGGGGGATGCCGAGGGTCTCGCGACGTCAAGCCCGGACTCACTGCAGAATGGACAGCTGCCACCGGGCGGTCCGCCATCCGGGGTTGCCCCGTGTGACGGGCCTGCAGCAAGGACGCGCGCAAAAATGCGCAGACTCTTGTGATGCATTAAAAGGAAATTTATTTCTCTCGTGTATGGTTGCGGGGTGCTGCGTCGGTGGGGTGCTCCTGCCACATTGTGTTGTGTTGTGTTGCGTGTGTGCTAGGGGTTCCCTGCTAAAATTGTATATACGTCGCTCTTACGGAATTCGTATTTATTCAGGGGGGGTGCGTCGGGTTGTTTTGCCTTCGGGGATTGTTTGTTCTTGTTGTTGTTCCCTTCACGTTATGGTTAAAATTGTTTTTGAGGCACACGCGGAGGTCAAGGGGTTAATAAACCTTTATTGAAGTTGTTGCAGCCGGGACGGCTGCGAGCTGTACAGGGGGGGGGTGATGTAGGGCTGTTACAGAGGGGCTGTTTGTGTAGGGCTGTATGCATAGGATCTAACGGATAACAAACACAGTGGGCGGGGGCTCCGTCAGTACAAGGGGTGGTGCCCGCAACGACGTCCGCACCGGGCGGCGTGGGGGGGTTGTGATCCTCTGGGGGGGTATAAAAGGGGATGAGCCAGAGAGCTCGGGGTTGAGTCTTAGAGTAAATAGGGGAAGACGGAAGATCGACCAGCTAGGCCCTGGACTCCCCTGGGACGCCGCCCTTATCAGGGCCGCGCAGGACCGAGCCAGTGGCGTGGTCCCGTGAACCAGAGTTAGTACTCTGGGACTCCGGGTACCGTAGCCCGACTGACCAGTGTCGGGCCAGATAGCCTCCCCGTTAGTGGAGGACTAGGGATAGGTCAGGGGTAGCTAATAGGATATTCCCAGCTATCCGGGTGAGGGGGCCGATACACCCCTCTAGTATTGTACGACCATTTGTATAAATAAATACGTGTGCCTTACAACGGTGTCCAAGCGTCCTCAACGGTACTTCACTACTACTGCTACTACTGCTGCTACTACTGCTGCTACTGCTGCTGCTCCTGCTGCTGCCACCAATCCTGCTCCTGCTGCTGCTCCTCCTGCTCCTGCTGCTCCTGCTGCTGCTACTGCTGCTACTACTGCTGCTGCTACTACTGCTGCTACTACTCTGCTGCACTGCTGCTGCTGCTTCTGCTGCTGCTCTGCTGCTGCTACTGCTCCTGCTGCTACTGCTGCTGCTCCTGCTGCTGCTCTGCTGCTGTCTCTGCTGCTGTCGCTGCTCCTGCTGTTGCTGTTGTCTCTGCTGCTGCTGCTCTGCTGCTGCTGCTGCTCCTGCTGCTGCTCTGCTGCTGTCTCTGCTGCTGTCGCTGCTCCTGCTGCTGCTGTTGTCTCTGCTGCTGCTGCTCTGCTGCTGCTGCTGTCTCTGCTGCTCCTGCTGCTGCTCTGCTGCTGCTACCCGCCCATTCAAACCCGGCGTGTGACAGCCAAATATGAAGGTCCGTCTCGGTGCCAAGATGTTACAAGGAACAATCCGCCCCTGTGTGTGCTCGTGCGTGGGGTGCGGCGTGTGTGTTGGTTATGTGATGATGATGATGTGTGCGTGTGTGGTGATGTGTAGTGTGTGTGTTGGTGATGTGGTGGTGGTGGTGATGATGTATGTGGTGGTGTGTGGTGGTGTGTGTGGTGGTGGCGATGTGTATGATGGTGTGTGTGGTAGTGTGTGTGTGGTGGTGATGTGTGTGGTGATGGTGATGTGTGTGTTGGTGATGTGGTGGTGATGTGTGTGTGATGGTGATGATGTGTGTGGTGGTGATGTGTGTGTGGTGATATGTGTGTGGTGATGTGTGTGTGTGTGGTGATGTGTGTGTGGTGGTGATGTGTGTGTGTGGTGATGTGTGTGTGGTGATATGTGTGTGGTGATGTGTGTGTGTGTGGTGATGTGTGTGTGGTGGTGATGTGTGTGTGTGGTGATGTGTGTGTGGTGATATGTGTGTGGTGATGTGTGTGGTGGTGATGTGTGTGTGTGATGATGTGTGTGGTGGTGATGTGTGTGTGGTGATATGTGTGTGGTGATGTGTGTGTGGTGGTGATGTGTGTGTGTGATGGTGATGATGTGTGTGGTGGTGATGTGTGTGTGGTGATATGTGTGTGGTGATGTGTGTGTGTGGTGATGTGTGTGTGGTGGTGATGTGTGTGTGTGGTGATGTGTGTGTTGGTGATGTGGGTGGGGGTGATGTGTGTGGTGGTGATGATGTGTGTGTTGGTGATGTGTGTGATGGTGTGTGTGGGGGTGATGTGTGTGGTGGTGATGTGTGTGGTGGTGATGATGTGTGTGGTGGTGATGTGTGTGTGGTGGTGATGTGTGTGTGGTGATATGTGTGATGGTGATGTGTGTGTGGTGGTGATGTGTGTGTGGTGGTGATGTGTGTGTGGTGATATGTGTGATGGTGATGTGTGTGTGGTGGTGATGTGTGTGTGGTGATGTGTGGTGTGGTGACGTGTGTGTTGGTGACGTGTGTGTGGTGGTGATGTGTGTGTGGTGATATGTGTGATGGTGATGTGTGTGTGGTGGTGATGTGTGTGTGGTGATGTGTGTGTGTGGTGATGTGTGTGTTGGTGACGTGTGTGTAGTGACGTGTGGTGTGTAAAGCATCCCCACTGGGGAGACAAAGGCGGCCGGGTGTGGTGCTTGCCATCCACCCCCTGGTGTGCCTTCATAGGTGCTACTCTCTAACAGCACTTGCCCCTACAGTATGTCAAGGTTATAGAGGGTGAGCTTTGTCTTCGTGTGGTGGTGGTGGTGATGAGTGTGGATCTCACAGACACGTGGCATCTTCTTCGCATCACACGTTTGCCCCAGCAGTTGCAATTAGTTGTCCCACGTGAGAATTAAACAAGTGGAAGTTAGCAAGCACAACCCTCCACGTCCATCGACAGCCACCACACCCTCTAAGGGCGTAAAGGAAACATCGAGAAACTCACCACTACATCATAATTCATTACACCTAAACATGACTCACGTGGAATAATACAACTATATCCTGTCTGGCAAAATAAAATAAAAAGTACTGTAACGTTAAGCTTTTATGTCAATACCTCTTTCCCCCAGTCATATCGGTCCATGGGGGGCTGTTTTCCATACTTCACCACCTTGGTCAGTGCGGGTTGGCTGATGGGAAACGGAGCCAGGGTGGCCCAACCGAGCAGCCAACGCCCCACACGTTTTGTGTTCTCTTTCCGGTAGAACAAATCTACAGTACGTGAACACTCATCAGGTTTACTGGCATTGCTTGATAGTTTACAAGAATCCACGAAACCACACCGATGCTTTGGGCGATGGTCCTTCTGCCCCCAGTAAACAGGTTAATTTTGGGCCAATGTTGACATGCGGTTGAAAACCGCTGCTCCGATGTGGGCGTCAATGTTTCATGTTTGCTGGGTGAAATTTAGAGTTGAGAGAAGGCAGGGAGATCTAGTGGTTTACACACGTAAAATATCGTCCTGTCGTCCGACCTTTCCTGTTATAGAGTGAACAGAGGACAGAGATTTACTGATTTCTAGACTGACTGCTCTTTGCACTGCGATGGACACACTGCAGTCTCTAACAAAGACAGCGTGGCTTACATCTGTGGGTTTAACAAGGGTCAGTGCTCGCAACGCTAGCCTATTGCTCATTTGGCAATGCTAATGGGGGTTGTGCTAAACAGTATGTACATCTTTCGATTTAAAGCTTTCGTGACTGCAGGGATTCATCTTCTTGGTTCTTTCGGTAAAGTCACGTAGAAGAGAAATAAGAAATTTTTTTATATTATTATATTATTATTGTATTATGTTTTATTTTTATTATTTTATTATTTCCCTTCTACGTGACTTTACCGAAAGAACCAAAAAGATGAGTATGTACATCCCTTTGTCAATGCACTGCTAGATGAGGGCTGCCCCACGCCGTGCGGATCGTAGGGGTTATTTGACCATAGTTCATCAGGCTGGTCAATTTGGGCGGGTGTAGGAAGAGAGCATGGGGAAAAAAGCACAATACAATCTTGATTTGAATCTTGATTTGAAGCTTTCGTTACTGCAGGGATCCATACTCTTTGGTTCTTTCGGTAAAGTCACGTAGGTATAAAATAAAATAGCGTCCGTCATCAGGTGGGAATGCGTTTTGCTGCATTGCCCTATATTGGCCACAACACAGCACCCGCCTTGGCATCCACACTTGACTGCACCCATCCACGCCACTATTCGGAGCCAAACAAACCTGCTTAACTTGTAACATCTTGTTAATAGCAGGGCTGTGGTACAATTAGCACGCGTGGACAATGCCACGATACTGGTTTGTACGAATATGCCCAGCTTGTTTTAGATCGCCGCCTAAACGGGTACGCATTTAAACAGACGCTGTTTACCAAGGCAAAGTCGCTTCTTAAAATAGAAGCATCCAACATGCTTCTCTTCATCTCACGCTGCTCAATGTTAACCTCCGCATTGACCCGGGGTCCACTACAGGCGGCGTTACTGAACAACATTTTGAGACTGTCTGGAATGGGCAGGGGTCGCCAACTAAAATATCAAAATGTTTATTTTTTTACTAGTAGGAACCTCCTGGTTACACCAGCCCACAGGGGATTATTTTGTCCGTCCGTCCGTCGTGCAGGGAGGGGCTGGGTGGGGAGGGTGGGGAGGGGCTGGGTGGGGAGGGTGGGGAGGGGCTGGGTGGGGAGGGGCTTGGTGGGGAGGGTGGGGATGGGCTGGGTGGGGTGGGGAGGGTAGGGAGGGGCTGGGTGGGGAGGGGCTGGTCACCTCGTGGTGCCCTTATAAAACTCATCATGTAACCTACTCACGCCGGCTTGTGCCCGCCCTCACAGTCGGGCATATTTGCGGAATACACCACGCCGCCGTTGACCCTGGCCATTGACCGAGCAACCCAACGTTCCTACCAGCTCCCTCCGCAGGAATGTGTTAATTCGCAAAAAAAAACCCCTCAATATTTCAAGAGCCGCAATGCATGTGAACACACTGCGGGTCCTTAATAAAGAACGTCACGAAGCAGTCCTTGAAGAGCCGCATTCGACTCCGTAGCCGCGGGTTACAGACCCCTGGTCGAATGTACAACCATAGGCTGGCTGTACAAGTAAAACAAAGCACCATCTCTGTAATTAAGTCAACAAAACACTCCCTTCCTGTAATTACATAACAATCTTGTGCATCGCCCATAAACCCTTGAAGCGATGTGTCACTGCCCAGGCCGAAACACGGAACTCTGTACATCCACGTGAATCCATCAAGAAATGTGAGAAAATAAGCTCGAGAACACAGTTTGAAATTTTCATACAGATCTCTAGGAAAAAAATCGTATATCCTGTTAACAAGTATTTATTTTAGATGAGGGGGAATGCTACAGATGTCACACTTGAAAGAGTAACCACTGAGCTTCGTGGTATTATTAATTATTTACCTTTTTATGAGCCGAAGCAGACACAACAAAGGGCTTCAGAGAGCTGGACAGTAAAATGTACACGGACAAACACATCTCTTGTTTACCGAACATCTAGAAAATAAGTAGTGTTTTAGTTTATTTCTAGATAGGAGCATCTTAACGGTCAGGCACAGTTATACAGGCAGAGCATTCCAAATCTTGAGGGCCAAGGACCGAAAAATCCCGAGCTCCGAAATATTTTTTTGCCGAAAGCGTGGCTCACAAATGAATATGGTGCGCGAAAAAATGAAAAGCTGCAAAATCAAATGGAATAAGTGTGGATGTCAAATAAACAGGACCAAAAGTTGCATCTAAACTAAGATGTATTTATCCAAAATTGGTGGAGTAAACATTAAAAAATCATAAAGAATGTCGGCAAAACTCTGGTATATTAATTGTCCAATTACTTTTTATGTACTATATGCATTATTTTTATTATAGATTTGCATAAACCCCTCCACTAATTGTAAGATTACATCTCTATTATGGGTTACGATACCTTAATTGCCAATCAACAACCTCATTTGTATCTACTTTCAAAGCAGGCATTCATATTCTTTGGGTCTTTCGGTAAAGTCACGTAGAAAAAAAAATTAACAAAAAACTACGACGTTTTGATCGCAACACAAATACGACTATATATTGTTATGACATTTATACTCTAGGACGTATTGCGTTGTCTGATTTTTTGCTTGTGATGTTTCCAAAATAATTTATAGAGCCCTGTGTAATAATTCTCAGCTTTGCATCTCTATATCATGTCCAGTATATTTCTCCTCTTGTGCAGCGTGTATTTCGTAGTTTTGGATAACCTTCTCTCGTTTTCTTTCTAATCTCTCCGCCACTATAGTAGATTTAAGGAACCTTGACTTGCGCATCAGTTCGGAATATGATTAACTGTGCTGAATGCAAGCCTGACATATAAAAAACAGCCAACATTGACTCCCTAGTCCAGGGGTCGGCAACCTACGGCTCCGGAGCCGCATGCGGCTCTTTACGGGCTGCTTCTTGACGATATGTACGTATGTACAGTATGTACTCAGATGCATTGCGGCTCTTGAAATACTGAATTTTGTACCGAATTGGAAAGAAATGGCTCTTCTTGTTATTTTGGTTGCCGACCCCTACCCTAGTCAATAAACAAATATGTGCACTGGTCAGGCACACAGCTTGCTACTGTGTATACACATGTACCCATAGAATAATGCATTGAATGCAGCTGAAGGTGAACGGCAGTATTTACGAAAAAAAATCAACTCCTGGGTTCACAACAAAAGGATAATAGCTGCGCAGTCTATAAAGATACCATGTTCATAAGTGCAGATGACCGGCATGATTCACTCCATAGCCATGTATACAATTCATTACACTTGCATGCATTGTGAAATACAAATGCTGTACCGTTTGTTGGCTCTGATGCCTTGAAAAGCAATGCAGCTATTTTAGGCGCTCTCCCGTACGAGTAGCAACTGAAATCACTGGCTACCAAATGTAAAATAAGTGTTGTGTACCATATTTATCACTTCTCTGAATATAAATAATGTAATGTTCGAGAGATTATGTTGATATGCTTATGCAATTGTAATTGCAGTACGACATAATATGAAGTATTATTATAACTTAATATAATTAAATGTGGCAGGGACATGGCCGAGCAATAGCGCATTTGCTGGTTGTTATAGAGGCTCGCTGTTCGAGCCCAGCGGCCATCCTGGTTATTATCGCGGATGTATAATAACACTCCAGTTTTCGTCGGGGATGCGTTCCTGAAATGTGCGACGACGGATATCGAAACGACGTACATCAAAGCAATTTATAGGGTAGGTGGAGGCGAAGGCCGAGGCGATGGATACGAGAAAGGACGGATGAAGTTGTCAGCGACGTGAGTGTGGGTTGAGGCGACGCAAATCAAATAGTAGCATTAATAGAGTGACGACGTATTTGCCAAACCATGTAGAATGGGGAGACGTAAAACGGGGTATTACTGTATTAGGCAAATTTACTACGCAGTCTGCTTCACTGTGGACGTTGAATATCACGTGACGTTATTTTAAACATAGTACGCCGTTTGTGCCGGCATCAATATTTTCACAAATTTGGAAGATGACTCGCAATTTACTGAATTGGATAAAACCACGTAACAATATCGCCCCCTACTCGCTGACTATACTCGTCTGTGAAACACAGCGCCTTTGTAATAGCCTTGCATTATAAGATAAGAAGTGGGTGGAGATACCAATTGTACAGAATTATTGCTATAAATTATCCAGTAAGTCCACTCGCCCCAGTTTTTAGCCATGGCTAAAATTCTACCATTATATTATTTACAATAGTATTACGCTGATGCGAAGTGCATGGTTCAAAGGTGTGCGACAATTTGTCATGCTCTTGAGTTTTCTGTCGTGGCCCTGACCGCACTCATGAGCTGAACAGCATCAATAGATGGCGCTGTTGCCTTATTTTAAATTACGTATATGGCGCTCTGCATCATGGCTTAATCAAATACTCGTAGGTTTTTTCGGTAAAGTCACGTAGGTAAAAATAAATAATAAAACATTAAAATAATAGAAATAATAATAGAAATAAAATAATAAATCACGACGTTTCGGAGGCAACACACGTCTCCGTCATCAGGTGGGACCGTCACAGCTAACTTTACTGTATCAAGTGAGGCAAAATTCCAAGATACAAGCTCTTAAATACAAGGGGGAGGGGGGAGGGGCTTATCTGAATGTGGTAGCCAATGAATGGAACGTGTTGGGGGGGGTGGGCGGGGCTAAAAGAGAACAATAGGTGCACTTGGGGTTGTGACCGGTGTTGGCTGACAATCCAAATACAAAATTAGTGGGAGTTTTTGAAGCAAGTATGGTCATAAGAAAGCATTGGCTGATTAAGTGTGCAATTTTCAAACCGAGGCCAGTATTAAGGATAATGGCAAACACAAGCAGAACTCCACTTTGTCTCTCCATATGTAAATACAAATGTGTTTGGCTTTTCAGACCAACATCATCCAGCAGCAACCGTTGAAGCAAGCAAATTATTGCCCGGTTTACAATTTCTTGGTCTCATCAGGCATGATAATTGTTTTTTACCCTTCTATCTGGCAACAAAACTGACACCTTTTTTTACAAGGAGTCATGTTTGCATAGACCACAATACCTGCAGCCATAATGCAAACAAAAAACATAACTCTGATAATATATGCACTGCCCTTGAAGTTGATTGGTCCACACCCGAGACAGCTTTCCTTAGAGCCTAGTCTCACATGGGTTGGACCAGTTTTGTTGCCAGATAGAAGGGTAAAAAAAAAGTATCATATTTTTTACTGGCAAATGAGGTTCCAATGGTGTAAATGCTCATCAGGCATGTTCAAAATGCTGCTGGGATACCAGCTGTTATTGGCAACATCACTTTGTCTAAACTATCTGTTCCTGCTGTTTCACACGCGAAAAAATAGGCATAAGAACTCGTTGTGGAGCATTATAGATACAAACACATATCTAAGCAAAACTCAATTGGCCCATTGACTTTCCAATATCATGATATATTACAAATCAAACTGATTGGTCCACACCAGAGACAGCTTTCTTTCGAGCCTAGTCTCAAACGGTGTTAGACCAGTACCTTATGGTACTGGCAAAGGAGGTCCCATGAGATAGTTGCAAGTAAATATTTTTTAACCAGGTGTAAGCTTTTATTGACCGAGATAGTTTAATTAGTCACAAAAATATCACTAACATGACAAAAGTAATAACATGGTAATGAAAGTGCAACAATGAAGAAAATAGAAATCAGAGCAAAACAACCAAACAGAAATTAGAGCAATAGCAACCGCATCACGGAAGAAATGGAAAACAGTGCACAAACATAAATGACTATTAAAATAAATTTCGATTTAAAGCTTTCGTGACTGCAGGGATTCATCTTCTTGGTTCTTTCGGTAAAGTCACGTAGAAGGGAAGTAATAAAATAATAAAAATAAAACATAATAAAATAAAATAATTCTCACGACGTTTCGGCTACAACTGCAAGTATATAGTACGGTATATGCTCGTGTGATGTAAGAGAATAAAGTTTAGATGGAAGCATATTATAGAATTTTTACGACGTAGAATTGTAATGTATTACTTGCTGTTAGTAACTCAGCTTATTGTAGAGTATAGTAAGTATACTGATGGTGCTATGCAGTTTATACTTTAGTTTTTTATGTAGTTTATACTTTAGTTTTCTACGTGGTTGTTGAGTAACTGCAGCTACATATCATTAACATTCCTTTCCTTTGTTACTGCTAATCCCTGCACCCCCCCTTGGTGCTGCTGATCCTGCATAATGCATGGGCATAATATGACTTTGAAACCCCCCCGCCCAACGCCTACGCATTTCCCATGAATATGCTAAATTCCTCTTCATATGCACATTCTTTTTGTTAAGGCGCTCTTCCACCTCCAACGCAGCTTATATATAAGCTCCTAGTTTGGTAGTGTCTCATTCTTCACCTGAAGACGGCTGCTTGCGTTGTAGCCGAAACGTCGTGAGAATTATTTTATTTTATTATGTTTTATTTTTATTATTTTATTACTTCCCTTCTACGTGACTTTACCGAAAGAACCAAGAAGACTATTAAAATACATTTCCTGCAATAGGTTAATGTAACCTTCCAAGCCACTTGAAGCCACTGCATTATCATACTTGCCAATTGTATTGCAGGTTGAGTTTGTGGTGGGAGGGTCAAATCGTTACACCCATAGCAGCTGCAAGGGGCAAAGGGTGGTTCGAATGTTCTGAGAATAACGTCCTAAAAAAAAGCAATTTTAATTTTTCCAGGTAAGGTCCACTAAGTGAGCTATATATATCTCTTTCAGAAACGACCTGGCCACAAATGTCCTGTCATGTATTTAAAGTATCTAATGTTAGGCCACGAAAATGTTGAACCGACGTTAAGTTACACTTAGTGTATTTTAAAACCCTATCTTTCCATCTTTATGTACGAGAGTAATACATGATTACTGTCCTGTGGTAACTATACATTATAAAATGAAGTAGTAAAACTTGAGTGTGCGTACTTTATTAGTCTGTTCTCAAATAATTTTATGGTTCTCTGTAAATTATTTGTCTACTGGTACTGTAAATGTTTGTTCTGCATGTCAAAATACACAAGAAGATAATGTGTCAGAAGGGTTAAAAACACCTTCTTTAGTACAGGTACTCGATTAAATTTTTTACATTTCTTATTTAATCCTTGGACAAACTACATGCAATATATTAATGAGAGTGTACATGTAAGTTAAATACACAATAATAATGTATAGCTCAAGTTGTTTTACAATACTTCGCTATGCTAGTCCAGTGCTGGTTAACAAAGGGAGGGGTCCTGGACTGGTTCGGATATGACCACCGATCTTGGCCATGACCTTGAATTTATTTCAGGTTGGTTCAAAGTTTCCTACCGGTGTGCACACCACTGCACACCACCACTTCCCGTTACAGTATGTATTGTCTATAAACATCTTAATATCATGCATTTTTTGATGTCATTACAGTACTCTAATAGGAATTACAATAAATCTTGACTTAAAGCTTTCGTGACTGCAGGAATTCACATTCTTTGGGTCTTTCGGTAAAGCCACGTAGATAGAACAAATAAAAAATAACAATATCACAACGTTTCGATCTTAACACAAGCAATCGTCATCAGGTGAAAACATATTTTTTCCTGCCCCATCAGCTCTCCCGCTATATCGAAACGTCGTGATATTGTTATTTTTTATTATTTGTATAATTTGTTTTATCTACGTGACTTTACCGAAAGACCCAAATAATAGCAATTCCATTTATGCTTGAAGACATACACATTATAACCATCATCATGGCCAATATAAAAATTTAAGAACCCTTAAAAATATGTTTCATCAATTAGTAGAACTTCTTTGGCATTGTACATAGCCAACCGTTTTAATCGAAGGTGTGGGGGAAGGACAACAAACTAAACATAAAAAGCAGGTCTAAAGAAAATAGTTGTCAATGTAGTTTTAAAAGTGCATAGCTCCAATGGCTTACTTTGAAGTATTGGGGCATTTAACCCTTCCCCAATCCGATGACGTACGTGTACGTCATGAGTTTTTCTTCCTATTCTGTTCTGATGACATACGTGTACATAATCGAAACATACGTGTATGTCTTCGCAATGGAATTGGAAGAAAACAACTAAAATAAAATCACTTTATCGGTACCGAGGTTCCCACAAGGCCATGCGGGAGGATATGTGGCACAGTTTGGCGCCAGCTATCATATAGTGCGGTCATGTCACTACAGTTCTCTGCAGTGAGTACAATATCTTTAAAAGCAACGGCGCTTTGCCTCTAAATAAAATTAACACTAACCTCTTGCGCGTTCCGAGATTCAGTGGTGAGCAGGATCCACCCTGTACCTTGCAGTCGTCTCAGAACGGGAAAGGGTTAAGTGTCCAATAATTGCAATCGTGAAATGGAACTTTTTAAAATGTTTTTCAAAATGATTGTGCACAGATCCCACTTTTTGGCAGCAGGTGGTGACGAAGATGGAGCCTGTACTGTACCAGTGTCTTCAATTTCAGGGGTGAGCTCATGAACTGCATTCATATAGATCAGTGGTTCCCAACCTTCTTCATATCCGTGAGCCCTTAAGTCCACTGTCAAAATTCCACAAATCCTCACAGTGGGAATTGTGTAGTTATATATATGACTGTCACGCACTGTTAAAGTCAAACCAGTGGGGCTGAGTAAGGTTAGGAAGGGGGGCCAGCCCCTCTGTGGACCCTCTTAACCATTTACAGACCCCTACATAATACCTGTGGTCAAACGACAGACCCCCACTTGAGGATACTGAACTGGAATAACAACATAAAGTAAAGGGAGTTAGAATGTTGTAGAGAAATACCCATGAATCATTCCCTATCACTATTTTGATAAACCAATGAACTCCAAACTGTATGCCTTCTAGCAGTAATGGTTCATGCAGCCGCACTCAAAATTAAGGCTTCATGCTCTTTGTTTTTTTCGGTAAAGTCACGTAGGTAAAAAATAAAATAAATGAAAACAACTAAATTAAATCACGACGTTTGGGGCGCGTGATTTATTTTAGTTGTTTTCATTTATTTTATTTTTTACCTACGTGACTTTACCGAAAAAAACAAAGAGCACGAAGCCTTGCAGTCATGAAAGCTTCAAATCTAAAATTAAGGCTGCTTGGAAAATGTGAGTTTTTTGGACCAAACGCTATTGTTATACTCCCTGCAAGAATAAACACTGCCAATCTCGTCTCATTTATTCAGTAGTTATTGACAATTATTAAATGCAAACAGTAGTGCCACATGCTTGCATATTTATGAACCAGGGAGGTGGGTTGACAGGAGGAATAGAGACGGTCAGTTGATGTGCCCTGCTACCTGTCGTGATAACCAGTGGCTTGGACAGCAGGGGTTTAATCAAGAAATAAATAAGAGAATAGATCTGTGCACAGGTTACCCTTCAGTGTCATTAATATGGCCAGGGTGGGTTTCCCACAAATGGCTCTCTCTCTTTTTTGCATTGGCAGGGTGTTCATCAGCAACGTTTATATGTATCGCATCGAGGTTGGTGAGCCACTGGACAGCTTCACGAGTAGCATGGTGAATTTTCTGAAGTGCTGCTATCATCACTAAACCAGCCACAGAATAAAATGTATTTGCATCATGCAGTATGAATAGCTTTGCGAAGGCAGTTTGAGTTCACACAATTTGACCTTTGTTCCAGCGTGACAGTTGAAAACAAATCCAATCAAAATTTCCTCTCTAAAGAATATGCTTTATTGATGGCAGCTTCTGTGATTTATTATTCTCGTGCCTAGTTTTATCCTTGAAGGTGTCAGGATAACAATGTGTGTCAGAATGAACTTATATATAGTCACTGAGCCTGACAAATAAAAGATTGATGATGGGCATGAGAAAAATATTCAGTCTTTAAACAAAATTGTCACACACAATTAGGAAATGATTGGAAAAAACACCAGTATTTCTAGGATGTGGCCATGGGAGCCCTAGCAGTATATTTATCCTGATGTGTGCGTTTGACTGCATGCAGCTTGGTCTAATCCCTACATCAGGCCAACCTCCGAGGGTGGCTGGGGGTTCCCACGACGTGTTTGTGGTTGTATCCTTCCTAAAGGTGCAATGCAATATTCACCTGACATCTTTGCAAACAATAAATACGATTTTTCAGCAAACCTATCACTTATATTAATTTACGCGTGTGAATGCATTGCATTTTTGTTACCCTGCATGCTCTAGCCATGTGCACATTAGGAGCAGTGGAATATTGGAATATGGGATTCCTAGATTAAAAAGATATGTATATATATACATGCGTGGTTACACATAGCATCACTTCTGATTTGTGCTCGTCCAACATTTGTGCTCACCCAACATAACGGATTACTGAACCATCATCAAGAGTTTAATGTGGAATTGGCAATGCATTCAAGCTGTTTTTGGAATGCAATCATGTCTTATGTTATAAAAAGTAATACCTATAAAACTCCTAATTGTCCGTCAGAACTTATAGGCAAATACATGTCCACGAGGTAGTGTTTTGTAAATTCAATAATATCTGAAATTTGCCACCTTATCGAGATGTGTGCAAAGGCATTATTCTCCATTTCTTAAAAAAATATACCACATTCTGAACCACATGCTTGGAGTCGTTTTATGTTGCCCGAGGGAGATGTTAACATTCTGGAAAGCTAGTCCATTCATTTGTTGATCCACTTTGCACTTTCATGCTATGTCAAAGCAGCTTATAATTTATTTTTCTTGTGTTCCACCCTATAATAGAATTGCTTTAGTTTAGGCAAGTCACACACATCAACAGCATTGCTTAGTTGCTTAAGATTTTTCCCCAAGGATAAAAGGTATTTCCTGTGGATCAATCAATTAAGTGGTATAATCCACCCAGTCAATAAGAACTCCATTTTGAGCAATTTAAGGTGCACTGACGGTGGGAATACAAATGGAAAAAACACAGTAATGGGCGTGAATATATCATCGGTGCTGTACGCTTTATTTTACTAAATTAAATGTCATAGTTTCCAATAACATGTACATCCAGATATTTTGACAATAAATCCCATTAGCCCAGTTCTACACCTAAACCATGCAAACTGTGCTCAAAGTGAAGTTTTACCTTCATATGTTTGAACAAAAAACAGTGGATAAATATATTTGACGGTTATTAAGGATATTAATTTCATTGACCAATAGCACTCTCCGATTAATTTTTTTTATTGAAACATTTCACCAGGAGAACTCTTTTGAGATGGAACATCTCAATTGCAAGGGTGTACAGGGTGTCAAACTGCACTACATAGCAAAGCACGGAATGATATGAAAATTTCAGTCTGGGATTTTAACAGAGGTGACTGGCTTCAAATGCAGCCGCACTATTCACTACACTAGGCATGATTTGTAATTGAGTTCAATTACAAGATATATTATTCATTTTTGGCAAATAAAAAGATTATACTTTATTACATTAGTTGTGCAATTCGTGATGTTAAAATGTGCAAAACGCTCCACCTGATTAGAAAATGTAGTCCATCCGGTGCATGCCATTTCACGTTGAATAAAAATGTTGTTTAATCTAAAATTGCATGTCACATTGAATTAAACATGCACAAGAACATTGTCCTTTCCAAAGCTGTTAATGTAAAGCTCCGTGGAATTATTTCAGAATTAAAACGATAACGTGTTATATTTTAAATTACATGTAAAATGGCATTTTTAAATTAATAAATGATGTTTCCTTACTGCTCCACCCCCCGCCCAAAAGAAATTCTTATTTTAAAATTGCGTACAAACTTAATTTTTAAAGCTAGAAGATGCCCGGTTAAGTGTTCTCTAAACAGAAGAAAACATATCAGCAAAAGTGACTTTCAATGAAACTAAAGTAAATTATAAAGCTTACTGAACGAAATATTACAATATGAATTTTAACCAAACTATTTAAAATACATTGTTTTACCAGGTAAGGCCCACTGAGCTATAAACCTCTTTTTCAGAAGCGACCTGGCCGCAAATAATAGCTCAACTAAGTGGCTTCTCGTGGACATGTATTGTAGCCAGATACTCTACATTCAGTTAACGCGGCCATAATCACTGATGAATCCTGGCGAGGAATCGCAGTTGTTCACCTAGAATTAAACTACGTTATGAAAATCAGAATCTTTATTTATACTGGAGGAATCCGATGAACTCTAAAACTCTTTTACACAGAGGTCAAGTTAGAAAGTGTTACCAACAGTTGATGGCCTGCACCATCAATTGACAGCGTAAAAAAAAAGCATGTTAAGATTTGGAAATTCACAACCAGTAAGATGACCAAGCCAAGTTCTGCTTGGCAAGTGAAAGTATTGTCGTGGACTGGAGTGTTGTTTTGCTTCACCAATGGATTAATGGTCGTGATTTAGGGCCATATTTGAATAAAACAACTCAATTGTCTTCTTCTCTGATTCTTACCATCTTGTTTGTGTATTAATGTGTAACATCAGTGGATAATTTGCATACACTTTTCATGATATCCTATATAATGAATGAGTTAAATATGATATTTGGTACATGTATCGTGGGGACTCAATTTATATTTATCGATTATTTGATGTATTGTTAGACCCCTACTGTATGTTTAAACACGAAAAATAATCTTCAATCACTCTTCAAAAATCATTGACTGTGAGTCAAGGGCTCTCCAACCCAAAACATCACTGGCCTGGATTTTATAGACTGAATAATAGAAATTAAACTATAACAAATTCATACTCTTTGGTTCTTTCGGTAAAGTCACGTAGGTAGAAAAAGAAAAGAAAAATAATGTTTTATGGATTCCTGCAGTCACGAAAGCTTCAAATCAAGATATAACAACATTATTTATAGCGTACAAGCATTAGACACACCAATGACATATACTCTTTCTCTCTCTCTCACCTCCATGATGATGAACATTGAGAAACTATAAAAGCCCCAAGTTATGATTGTGTTAAATTTTGTGATCAAGTTCTGCCTTCAATTCCATTACCGCCAAATTGATCATATTTGCTGTAATAAAATAGATAAGCAGATAATGTCTCCTTCATTTCTGCCTTTCTACGTAAAAAATATTTTTTTACACAACCCATTGGCCTTTCTGGAAGTTCATGATTTCAGCAGCATTAATTTAGTAAAATAATTTTCTGGAGCTGTTTTGACACATAGTGGCTAAATAGCAGGATTAGGCATGCTTAAATCAATGCTGGTGAACCAGAGGTCACAAACGGGTTTTGATTCCTTACCCGTACCCGTACCCGGCCGCATCAGGGTCGCAAATGGGTACCCGTACCGGCCGGGTACGGGTACCCGTTCCCTACCCTGTACCCGTACCCTACCCGAAATGAGTGACAAACGGTTACTCACCAGTGACTCACGGCCTACCCGTACCCGTACCCAGCCGCACCAGGGTCGCAAACGGGTACCCTTCCCGTACCTGGCTGGGTACGGGTATCGGGTACCCGGTTGCGACCTCTGTGGTGAACTGCCAGATGTTATAGGCAAGGACCCTCTCTTTAAGATATATGTCCTAGTTTGATGCAAATATTTAATACATAACGTGTAATCTATATATATAAAATCGCAACTCTGTCTGTCTGTCTGTGTCTGTGTGTGTCGCCGGACCATACGCAGTTTCATTGGACGAAATGTGAGGGATTTGTGAGACACGATTGGTCCGTTTGGTTTTCCACGGCGGTTGCCCCTGGCAACGGGTAGCGACGCATTCGCTGCGGGGTGGACGCCATTTTTAATTCCCGTTTAAAATATGCGCACGCATTAACACGCGACTCTGAGGTAAATTCATCAAAGTTTCACGTCCTCTTCAATCCCCCCCCACCCCAATGTGTGCAATTACTATTATAGGGTCGGTAGATAATAAAATTATAGCGATTAGACAGTATTATTGTAGCGCGGGGGGGGGGGGGGGGTAACGGCCCCAGTACCCAGCCTCAGCCGGGTGGGCAATTTAGGCGAGGCCGGAGGCTCTGCACGGTACTAGGCCTCGACACCCCACCACACTATAGGCCGTACATATTACTGCACAGCGGCCGAGGAGATCGTGGCTATGGGGTGGGCAGGGGTAGCAGCCCATCTGTGTATATATGTAAGGTTATTAAGAAATATATTTTTCACCCGGGCAACGCCGGGTACTTCTGCTAGTAATGTACATATTTACTGCACAATGTTACGCATTGCTAAAAATACATCTTGTCTATTCTAGGTTCTTTCGGTAAAGTCACGTAGAAGGGAAATAATAAAATAATAAAAATAAAACTATTAAATTCTCACGACGTTTCGATTGTAACACAAGCAATCACCATCAGGTGTGAAAACCACAGCAAGAAAATTTGAAAAAAATTACATCTTGTATGTTTACAGTATTGTCAATATCACATTGTATTTAAATCACCGTAAGAATTGACGACATATATTTCTAGACGAACAAGTGTGTCCTGACTTTTTATTAATCAAGACTTGTCAGCAGCTCCAAATTTTACCTTGGCTGTCCACTTTTCATAAATAATACTTGCCATACTTTCGCAATTGGCTTGCAGTTTTGCTTCTACACCGACAATTACTACAACCTTCTTCTCTTCTTCTTCTTGTTCGTCCATCAAAGTTGATGATGACCAAGGCACGTTTGTCATTATGTTGGGTTTTGATGAGTGCGCAAATGGCTGAAGAGGCCAATCCGAGCCCGGAATTCCCTGTGGCACACTGGACAGGTCAGGGAGGATGTAGAGCTCTGAGGTGCAGCCACACGTCCTTCCTTGGTAGATTTGCGCTGCTGCCTCTTCAAGATAGCACAGGAGCGTCTCCTACTCTCACAGAGGACTGCACCGTCCTGTACTTTTCTTCTCCAGGCAGGTCGGTCCTGTGCTAGGGATTCCCAGCTTTTAAGGTCGAATCCAAAGCTCTTCAAGGAAGCTTTCAGGGTGTCCTTGTAGCGCTTTTTGGGGCCACCTTGTGCTCGCTTGCCATTCCAGACAAAATATGTCCAACATATCTTGGCTAGGTATAAATTAAATAAGAACGCGCTTCATTTTATTTCGGTTCATGCGAGCATACATCGGGGGCTGTTATTGTCAATATCATTATCGTGTCTTTATGATTTATTTATGAGAATTATTAAGCCACTCTCCACATTTTGCATTTTATTTTTTTCCGTTAATAAATGCATACCTCAAGATACAATGGCTATTGTTTTAATGTCAAGCGCCTATGCTGTTATTGCATTCTGTTTATTGAGCTAATGGGGAGTCTTGAAATGCTTTTTGTGGCATTGTAACGTTGACTGCAATAACGTGTAATTCTTTAAATTGTAGGGCTCTAAAATGTGACCGTCTGGCAAACACTCAAGTGTGAGAATGGCATGTTATGCCTAACCAATTTTCCATCGTGTTCATCTTATTTTGTCACAGTGCGTGGGCACTGAATCTGTGACACTTGAATTGGACGAATGTTGTAATACTATTGCGGCTTCACATCACGTCCTTTTTATGGCTTCCAGCGTTATTGCACAAAAACACCATCAATTTAATAATACAATTGTCCATAAACGAGCTGTCGAGGCTTATGAATTTTAATTCAGAAAGACTGAAACAAGCCCATGGGTCACTGCTTGCGTGGACTTATTTCAAACAGTGCTCATCTGTGTGAGTTACCTGCAAAATCAGAATGTATTATCCAAGCAGCTACTCTCAATGTGACAAAATCGAGCCTTCAAAAAAAAATACCACCTGGAGATTGACGACATCAATTGGAAATGTGTGCTCCTGCATTCTATCATTATTAACATTGCATTAGATCAGTAAAAGAAAAAGCTTGCTCTTTTATACATCTCACTAAAGCACCAATATAACCAAACAAGATTGTTGGCTCTCTTCCCAGGAGAATGTGAATTGGTCAGATTGAAAAAACACAACGCTCGCCTGCAATGTGCACACTTTTCAGTGGAGCAATTTGCTTTTTGGGAAAATCTACCATACATTTTCTTTAAGAAGCAACTAACTAAATGGGATAATGTTTTACTTAAATCTTTCGTGACTGCAGGAATTAATATTCTATGTTTCTTTCGGTAAAGTCACGTAGATAGAAACGTCGTGATATTTTTTTATTATATTTCATTCACTTTATTTTCATTTGTATTATTTTATTGTTATTCTTTTTTCTATCTACGTGACTTTACCGAAATAACCATAGAATATAAATGGGATATAATTAATACACGGTGGCCCAAGTATTTATTTTAACAAATCACATCGGGTTATTTCATTTATTGCAACAAACGTTCAAACTGACTTCCATTTTCAACAATGCATGTATGCATTTGCTTTTGACACATTTTTTAAGGTTACAGGTGTAATCTTTGAACGTGCATATATTATTGTTTCGTCTCAATTCATTCAGGGTTCTTGATCTAGTTTTGTATATTCGATGGATTCGAGGTGACCCCACAGGATCAAAGACAAATAGATATTATTCATGGTAATAGAAAAATATTAATTTCGACTTAAAGCTTTCGTGACTGCAGGGATTAATCTTCTTGGTTCTTTCGGTAAAGTCACGTAGAATGGAAATAATAAAATAATAAAAATAAAACATAATAAAATAATTCTCACTACGTTTCGGCCACAACGCAAGCAGCCGTCCTCAGGTGAAGAACAGGTCTGTCGAGAAGACAGAGTCTTCTCGACAGACCTGTGAGGGGTGGAGACGTACGACACGTGGTCAGAACGGGAACAAACAGAGGAAGGGGGCCACGCGGGAGCGGGGCTCTGGGTTGCCACGTGGCAGTGTGTCTCTCTCTCTATCTGTCCCTCTCACGCTGCCTGTCAGCAGCGTGAAGGAAAGCTGTAATGCAAAGTTGAATAAAAGACCGGATTCCAGAAGTCGCCTCAACGAGCTTTATTACATTGGACAGACCTGTTCTTCACCTGAGGACGGCTGCTTGCGTTGTGGCCGAAACGTAGTGAGAATTATTTTATTATGTTTTATTTTTATTATTTTATTATTTCCATTCTACGTGACTTTACCGAAAGAACCAAGAAGAGAAAAATATTAACTTAAATAATAAATAACGCCAGTGTTACATAAATTAAATAACCCGACGTGTCCTGACTTTTGCGCTACCCTGTATACAATTGCTTGCTTGCTGAAGCGCCTCCACTAGAGGGCGCGACCTCTTGATTGGCAGTCGGTTGACCATTAAAGCACATCAGTAACATATTCAGTAACCCATTATTCTTTGGGTCTTTCGGTAAAGTCACGTAGATAGGTTAAAAAAATAACAAAAAACTACCTATCTACGTGATTTTACCGAAAAACCCAAATAATATAAATTCCTGCAGTCACGTCAGCTTTAAGTCAAGATTTAACCCATTATTGTTATCAATAATGCGTGAAATAATCAACACTTTAGACCTCCATTATTATTATGATTGAGTCAGCTTTGTATGGTGACAACCCAACTAAACAAGGGTTTGATCCAATTCAAAGATGTTTATTTGTCTAGCTGTCTGCCTGTCTACACCACCGTAAAAGATAAATAATATATAAGTGAACCTGGTCATATAAGTGGGTCCTAGCACAGTGCTGTTCTTAATGCATGTTCTCATATTCCATCACATGCAATTTACGTGCCACTGCCATTAAGTATTTTTTGCACGTCAAATTAAAATGAATATATGAATAAAGCCGATTATATATTATAATTCGGTGGTATAAAATATTAAACAATTCTTAGCTTCCCTCGGCAGTGTCCTCTACATTTTTCTCCACTCAAATAAAGCTTCCCCTTCATAATTACACTTCATTGTGTTTTTATGGATAACGTTTGCACATACCATAGCACAACACACACATGAGTCCGTTTGCTCAGAAATCACAAAGAAAATAGGTGAGCCTGAGCCCTTGATATTAGTTGTAAACAATAAAACATTGTTGTGATTTGGCCATGTAACATGACATTATGAACTGGAAAACACAATACTGAAGGTCAGAGTGCAAGGACGGCGGGGTTGAGGCACGCCAAGGTCAAAATGGCGAGGGATGACTGGCCTGCATTTGTTGAGCTCAAATGACCGATAAAGCGACGGAATATATATATTTTTAGTTGCCATAATTAAGGACCTGATTTCCAAACACAAGACAATATCGAGGCCATTTTAAAGCCTGCCTTTTGGCACATACACTCTGAGGCAAATAACATTCAAAAAATATGATTTCAATGATGACACTTCTTTGCCCAGGAAAGCCTCACCGAATCTCAAGACTCTTCTTTCGGAGGGTCCTGCCAAGGTTTTGCATTTGGGGGCAATGATGATATGCAGAATCAAAATGTTAGTAATTTGCAGGTATTTTTTCAGAATTGGGATATTTGGCCAATACCAGTTACATTTTCATTTGTTTTAGTTATAGGAGGAAACCAGAAAACCTAGAGAAAACCGATGTAGAACAGTTGAAGGACATACAAACTCCATGCAGAAAGACACCCGTGTCAGGAATTGAACCCAGAATGTTCTTGCTGTGAGGCCACAGAATTACCACCGTTATGCCACCCTGCTGCCGAATGACTTCAAATGCCTCATATCAACGAGGGTGTTAGTTGCAATGGCTCAGACGGGTAACCTGATTGGCCCATGTTGATGGGTTTGTATAACTTGGAACTACATGAGTATTTCTTAGTGATGGCTCATTTCATACGCAGCATCACCACCACCTCCAATGTATACTCAAAATACCCAGTTAATTCAGGGTAGGGTCTCCAGCTGTGTGTCCATTTTTAAATCCTTTATATTAAGTTCGCTTGCTTGCTTGCTTACGACCGTGCAAATCTTTCGGTCGTTTTTTAACCCACTTCCCGTGATCCAATCGAGCTGACATTTTCCACACAGACTCGTTGTGCGTGACAATTAATTTTCGTGAAATTATTTTCTCCAAAATTTTACACTGTTTAGGGAATTTTTTTTTATATTTAATTAACAATTGCTTAATGCTGGCAGACAATCATCTGACCCATAGGTGGCAGCCATCTCAAGCCAGAGGACGAGATGACTCTAGCCGCCACGCATATAAAGGATTTAGAGTGAAAAACTTTGTTTTTACGGGTTAATTTATTAACAACCCATATTTACCATAAAGACAACATTTACCCCATATAGAGCTATTAATATTTTATATATTTTTTGTATATGACAATACATTTACAAAGTAATATGAATAAAAGTAAAAACAACACAAACAACTGAAATCCACAAGCCAATTCTGTACCACACAATTCGATGTAAAAGTATTTACTGTGCAGTACTAAACTGGCTCTGCCTGGCATGTAACGTTACTGCGCAGCATGGGAGATGCCGCGAACAACAATTCAGCATTGCTTTGTACGCTATTCAATTTGTTGGCCTTGAGAGATTTTTTCCCCCCCACGTTTTTATTTTCAGGAGTCCCCAATAAAATCCCATTATATAGAGGACATTGTATATATAGTTGCTAGTACTATTTTGAGGTCATACCGTGGCTCATTGCCAGCTGCAGTGTTGGCGAGCCTCGATAAATATGAAGTAATTGTTTTATTGCCTACGGGCGTTTATTATTATTTATATAATACATTATATAATTTCATAAAATTAGTTTTTCACTGCAGGGAACAGGTGGTGGTCATACCCCAAAACACAGGAGACCAAAGGAGATCTGTAATCTACTACGGTGGTTTCAAGGAGAATAATCTGTAACAATCATGCAGATGAGTTCCCGGCACTACGCCTTCAAAATATCATTACGAAGATAAAATCATAACGTAATTCTCGGCTGACCACGGGAACATGACAAGAACGTGAAGCCTCAAATGCTGGCATAGAGACCACTTTAAAGTGGCTGTGTATGGCCCTAATAATATAATTTACCGGCTGGTGAAAAATGTGATGTTGTTGGTTTTGAGCTCACAGTATGTCATGAGCATGTGCAGTGATGTGTTTAAAAACGTATGGGTCTGATCATTTATTCTGTCATTGGGTGACATTGATAGCGTCTCTCTCTCTCTCTCGATGTGAAGTGAAGTGTACACACCGTAAAGCAAAGTGACTGAGTGCTGAACACGGACCCCTGGAAGAGCTGCGTAGCTCAAACTATGGGCAACCTTATCCACCAGGCTTGGATGAGTGATGGATGTTGACCCACGCATTCCTTCACCAGCACCACCATCTCTCTCCATGGGTGGACTGTGTGCACGTAACTTCTCTGGGGCGCAAATGACAATGCCACGTGGTCTCAGACAGAGTAGACTGCGAGCGATTGTGCGAGCTTTCTCTCAAGCTGCCGCTCAACTATGGAAATAAAACTCATCCGTGATGAAATGTACAACTAAATGCAACACTATAATAACAATGAAATGTACGCATAATGACATAACAAGGGTAAAGTGGAAATAAATTGCACAAAAAACTTCTGTCAAAACTGAACTTTATCGATCTATTTTGAATAGTGTAAAAGTGAGTAATTGCAACGGAAAAAAAAACCTTCTGAACGTTGTTTCGCACTGCTCTAATTCAGTAACCATATTGAAGCGAATAATGTTTGAACACTCGCAAATGCAGTGAGTCATTCGATATTCATTTTTAGACTCTGGTGTGGGGGTGTGGGCAAGTGGGGAGTTTTCATACAGTCATATATCTAATTAACAGGAAACCTTGGCCAGGTATAAATTGTACGTGTGCGGCTCTTCAACGTTAACACGTCCACTTCATTTACACACACCAGCTTAACACTAATATACCCTCGAGGATTATTTCAGAGCTGTAATTAATATAAATTAATTCTGAACAAAGCACTATTCTACGTAGACTTGCATTGTGTTTTTTATTTATTTTGGGAACATATGCAAGTTACGATGTTGGCCGTGAAGAAACGGAAGTGGGCTAGGGCAGGATACGTCGCTTAAAAAGGACGATGGCTAACGGCAGAGCGTCAGCCAAAGGAAGGGAACAGACTCGAGAAGAAGACATCCAGCCTGGAGATGGAGTGTAAAAAAAGCTCATGTGCTTTGTGCAGAGGCTTTGTGGATTGCTACATCAGAGGAACGTGAGAGATGGAAATTGCTTCCATCCAGTGTATTGATCATGACTGGTTATTGTCCAAGTTCTAGTTTTGTCATAAGTCAAGGTTAAAGTTCTTCATACTTAAATGAGTGGTGGTGGTGCACACCTCCATATGCAGCCCTGAGTCTTGGTGGAATTACTCATTCCTATGGTGGGAGTCAGTCTCTCCACTGTACCGCCATTAACGTCTCACAAAGAGGTATGCATTTTATTTAATATTAGATTGAGTGCATTATTGTCTGGCAATTAAATTAACAACCTTCAAATTCCACAGCATAATATCAGGGCTGCCACAAAATTGGCTTATTTCGTGCAAACATTTGGCATAAAAAACGCTTGAAATGTGATTTACAAATTATTATTTTGGTTTAAATCTGTGTTATATTTTAGGCTCTGCTGTGGCAAATACAGTCTTGTCCTGAGTACGTCTGCCCAGCGGTTTGAATGCTCTTTACACAAAAAGAATAATCTGGCAGCTCTGGAAAATATACGGTGTCATGCCACAAACACATATTAGGATTGTCTATGGCTCTATGGAAACACAAAAGTTTGATTCAATGCCTATTATGCTTGGGGGTTCTTCTTTATTCTGCCTCTGTCTGAACCCCTTTGCAGGCAATGGCCAGCTCTGACTCACAAGGAAATTGACCCTGAATGATTGTAGTTCACACGATGCTCAGCCCAGCCTTCATTTCAGCAGCCCTGAAGCTATGTTTCGGTGGGCCCTCTATGTCACGGTAAACAAATGGTGAATCTCCCCAAAGGAAATTAAGACTTTGTGAACCGGTTGATTGTGTTGAGTGTCGATGTGGAGAAAGTACCCCGCACTGATTTGTGATTGTACAAGACTTGATTGCCAGTTATTGAATGCAGCCTTGCTAAGTCCTTGCGTATGGTTAAGCGAGCGTGCATTAATTGTACTCACAGATAGAGGGGCATTGATTTATTTGCCATTTAACATTAATTCTGCCTGTTTGTTAGATAAACATTACCAGTACTGTACATATTCTTCTGATTGCAATACACGAACAGTAATACTCTATTTTAGTTTTGAAAATGCATTGAGTTGTAACCACTGGCACTGAAATACAATGCAGTTGTATATATATATCTTATACAATTTAACGTGCGTTATCATTCCACTGCTGGATGAAGGGATCTCCATGGATTGCAATCATAGGAGTTGTTTGACCATATTTCACCGCGGTGGTCAGCGTGGGTTTGGGTCCGAGGCCCCCCGTTCAGATAGAGCTCACCACTGACGTCACTGACGTTCACCAATGGCCAGGGATCGAACTCAGGTGGTCGGGTTCATAGTGCAGTGTGCTAACCACTGCACTGGAATTCTAGCCCACGATAACATTTACCTGCAAAAATAAAATTAAACAATGACTGAGCATCTTCTTGGTTCTTTCGGTAAAGTCACGTAGAAGGGAAATAATAAAATAAAAAAAATAAAACATTATTTTATTATGTTTTAAAACATAATTTTATTATGTTTTATTTTTATTATTTTATTATTTCCCTTCTACGTGACTTTACCGAAAGAACCAAGAAGAAGAATCCCTGCAGTCACGAAAGCTTTAAATCGAAAAATGACTGAGCATTTGAATGTTTTAAGCCATGCATCTTCGTTGCCCGTAGCTGCAGCCTAGTGCACGACTTGTGAGTAGAACATTTTTCGTTGTTTTTACTAAAAGACTCAAGGGGTTGTGCGCTCTCTTCAGATCCCATTTCCGTTTGGGAATTACTTACATGGTACACTCAAAAGTTTTGCAGATATGCTATCACCAAATGGCAATGGTGCATAGTCGAAGTACTGTACTTAATTTATATCCCATTATTGTATCTGAGAGCAGAAAAGAACATATTCTGCAAAGAGGAATCTCAGATGACACGAGAAGTATGCTTCCCAAAATAGAGGGGCTCGTATGCTTCATCATCATTAGCCCTTTGTCAATCCACTGCTAGATGAAAACCTCCCAGTGGATTTTACTTATGGCAGGAGAGGTCGTTTGACCATACTTCACCATGCTGGTCAGTGCGCGTTTGTCAATGCGAGCAGGGCCCAGGGTCTGTTCAGATAACACTCGTCACTGTTCGCCATGGCTGGGAATTAAATTTATGTCACTGGGTTCAGAGTACATTGTGCTCACCACAGCACCATCACTCCACCCTCTGCAAACACTGCAACGTTATGCATTAGTCAATGCAAACTCAACGTGCAAAATATGATTTTGTTGATGTCCATGAGGAAAAATACAATTAAGTGCCAATGCCACTACCAGTACAGATTCAACACATGGTGTATTATCGTTATTTTTAGCTGCTTTTTTTTTGTTTGGTTTGTTGTCCTTCCCCCGCATCTCTGATTAGCACGGTTGGCTACATACGGTGCGAAATAAGTTCAACATGTATATATACAATGGCCGACATAAATGAGATCCATTAAACATGCTGATGATTAATGAGGTTGTGTGGGTTAAAGAATGAATAAATCATGAAAAGAGCAGGCGGTCACTGATGTTGTGGAAATGGATCCTGTTCTTGCAAAGAGACCAACTCACAGATGTACAAAATTACCCACCGAGGCAAAAGAAGCAAATGAAGACAGCAGAAAGATGGCGAAATTAAAGTAAATCATTCTTAGGCCACTTCCAGACATGCACTGGACACCCATTGACAACAATGCCTTGAGTTGCATCTCTTTCCTCCTGATACAGTTCTTAATTTTACACAACATTTTAGAATTTTCATAAAGTCTGGGTCATTTGGTACAACTGCATATACTGTACTTAATTGTGAAATGGACAAGGAATTAATACAGAGGTTTCATTCAAATTCAGGTGCTTGTACTTTTCCGAATGTGACAATGAATTACCAAGCGTTTTGGTCAGTTTTAATAAATTTTGATGTTTGTAATGACCACTAATTAGATGTGGCAAAACTACATTTGGAAATTAATACTTACACATGATATGCATGTTAACTTACTGGTCTTTAAAGTTATTATTTTCCCGTGCTGGAGACAATGGCTTGTCTTATGAATGAAGTCGCATCATGATATTAAACTGGTCATTTGTAAATGTAATCCGGTACAATTTTATGTTACCCGTGCCAAAATCACTGTCATGAGCACATTAAAAAACATTACCTTTTCAATTTCGTTATGTTTTTATATGCTAAGCACACATAATTCCCAGAAGTCTGTTTTATACAATGATATTTAGACATCAACTAGAGGACATGCACACTGAATTACTCTGTCGCAATGCAAAACAAATGGTACAATACGACAAATCAGAGCAACAATAGCGTAGTAGTCACTCGAACATTAACCCACGTGAATCCAATTATTTTTTTTAATGAAAACAAAACATTTTTCAGGAGGTCTTTAATGAAGATAAATTGAATGCCCTAACTTTTCATAAAAAATAAATTGACCCAACATCGTGAGGGGTTCCATCTTTTATGATAATACAAAATGAGTGGTTGTAGTCTGGTTGCCACGGCGAATTTACGTCGCTCCGGTGTGATTTTGTCGCGCACCACGTGTTGATCGGCGTCATGTTGTTCCGACATTTCGATCGACGCACTGACGGCTCCTCGAGATACTGAGAACATGCCAGAGAGCTCTGCAGCTCAACTGCTGAAACAACAAAAAAACCCAAGCAGCGATTCCTTCATACATCTCAATGTTATTTTCATCTTTTTGTTCTTCTCTGATGCAGAAAATTAACAGCGATGCAAACAAGCATCGGCATTCTTTGGAGGTCAGCCAGGTGAGGTGTTGGCTGTTGTGTTGGCCGGCTCTCTCTCTGTTGTGTTGCACAGTTTTTAAATCCTTTATATTAAGTTCACTTGCTTGCTTGCTTGCGCGCTTACGACCGTGCAAATCTTTCGGTCGTTTTTTAACCCAATTCCCGTGATCCAATCGAGCTGACATTTTGCACACAGACTCGTTGTGCGTGACAATTTATTTTGGTGAAATTTTTTTTCCATAACTTTACACTTTTTAGGAAAAAATAAATTATATTTATTTACCAATTGCTTAATGGTGGCAGGCAATCATCTGACCCATAGGTGGCAGCCATCTCAAGCCAGAGGACGAGAGGACTCTAGCCGCCACGCATATAAAGGATTTATAGTGAAAAACTTTGTTTTTACGGGTTAATTTTTTTCTCATTCATTCGTAACCTGATGAAGGTTGCTTGTGTCGCAATCGAAACGTCGTATTCTATTCTTATTTGATTACTGCAGTCACGAAAGCTTCGAATCTAGTTTAAACAAGAAATAGATCAAATTGTATTTTGTAAAAAAAGGATAATGTCTATAATAGAGTTTTTTTTTGGGTTAGATCGCGTAAATATATAAATGTGTCGTTAAAACCGGCCAATTCGTCACTAGAACAGCACACCGGTGTGTTGGAGAGCCAAGCCACAACACATCTGTCTGTCGCCTGATGAAGCTGGTTGTAATTACTGGTGAAACGACGTACTCAGTTTGTAAATGTTGTGGCTTGGCTCTCCAACACACCGGTGTGCTGTACTAGTGAAGAATGGGTATGTTCTGTTTACGTGACAACCCTTACTAGTTGGCTGTGTCGGGTGGTGGCGGGTTTTAACGACACATTTATATATTTACGTGATCTAACCCATAAAAACCTCTATTATGGATGATATTGGTCGCGGAAGCGTACGTGTTAAACAGGATAATGTGTGTTCCAAGTGATAGCCGTTCAGTGACAGCATAACAGTTGATCTTTTACCTGAAACAGATCAATTTGATCTTATTTCTAATAAGCATAACAATGATCAGCCCTTTGTCAATCTACTGCTGGATGACGCCCCCCCCCCTACTCTGGACAATCATGGGAGCTGTTTGACCATACATCACCATGCTGGTCAATGCAGGTTGGTAATGAGGGTGGCAGGGGGTGTCAGGACTGCTTTTGATATAACTTCATATATAACGTTCCAGTGACATGATGAGACATCAAACTTGGGTGGGCTGAGTTCTGAGTGCATTGCAATAAGTGCTGCACCACCACTACCCCTGCTCGTGCCCTTATCCAGTGCAAAGATACGGTCTATGAGAATGTTATCTACAAGGCAATTTTAAACCCACTCCAAACAATGGATATAATATTCTGAATCCAAATCCAAGAAACTGGAGGTATGGGTTATTGCTCACACTCAGAGCAACCTGCCACTCAAGGGAGAGCTTTATAAATGTGTAGTCATTTAACATCACTACAAATTTGCATATTTACACAACACAACACTATGATATTTGTGTCTCCGAAAATTGTCAGCGCGAAGTTATTTCCATCAAATGCAAACATAGCGTTTTCCAAAGTGGTGAACTTTGGAGTGAAAAGCAAACGTGATTTTTATTACGAAGTTATCTATATTCCTGCCAGTTGTTTCAAACAAACAATGTTGGCCCGAGGTCAAAGGGTAATAGGAATGGCTTCAACTTTAGAACTTTATAAGCTCACCTCTACAAATCATAATGGGCAGATATAATTTTTTTGTTCATCACATTTGTATTATTGCTCTGTCTTCTTGGTTCTTTCGGTAAAGTCACGTAGAAGGGAAGTAATAAAATAATAAAAATAAAACATAATAAAATAAAGTAATTCTCACGACGTTTCGGCTACAACGCAAGCAGCCGTCTTCAGGTGAAGAATGAGACACTACCAAGCTAGGAGCTTATATATAAGCTGGGTTGGAGGTGGAAGAGCGCCTTAACAAAAATAATGTGCATATGAAGAGGAATTTATCATATTCATGGAAAATGTGTAGGAGGTGGGTGGGGGGGTTTCATAGTCATATTATGCCCATGCATTATGCAGGATCAACAGCACCAAGGGGGGGTGCAGGGAGTACCATTAACAAAGGAAAGGAATGTTAATAGTATGTAGCTGCAGTTACTAAACAACCACGTAGAAAACTAAAGTATAAACTACATAAAAAACTAAAGTATAAACTGCATAGCACCATCAGTATACTTACTATACTCTACAATAAGCTGAGGATCGCCTCATGAACGAATCTCTCATGATAGCCAGATGGCTTGCAGAGAACCTCTGTCTTGGAGAAGTCAATGTCATGTGAGCCCACTGAGTTGTAACAGTGATCTGCCACGGCTGAGGTGTTTGTCCTACCGTGTTTCAGGTCTGCTTTATGTTCATGGATGCGGTCCGAGACGTGTCGTTTGGTTTCCCCAATGTAACTGCTACCACAGAGGAAACTTAGTTTGTAGACGCCAGGGTACTGTATGTCTGGAACCACATCTTTTACAGACGGTACCATATCACGGATTTTATGTACTGTGTTGAATCGAACCTGGATCTTGTGTTTAATCAGGATTTTGGAGATCTTTTTTGTGACCCCAGCAATGTAGGGTAAGGTGATGGTCTTGAAAGGCTCCTCAACAGGATCCTTCTTGATGGTTGGAGTGATGGCTTTGCGGATTGTGTAGTCGGAGTAACCATTAGCCTTAAGAGCTTGGCGTACGTGTTTGAGTTCACTGGCAATGTGTTCCTGGTCGGAGATGCATTGGGCTCTATGATATAGAGTCTTGATGAGGGAATTCTTCTGGGATGGATGGTGGTGGGAATCCGGTTTTAGGTAAGCATCCGTATGGGTGGCTTTCCTGTAGACAGAGTGGCTCATTGAACCATCAGGTCTCCTTTTGATTAGGACATCCAAAAAGGGTAGCTTGCCATCTTTTTCGACTTCCATGGTGAATCTGATGGCTGGGTGTATGGAATTGATGTGGTCGAGAAATTGGTCTAGAGTAGGCCTGCCATGTGGCCAGATGACAAAAGTGTCGTCTACGTACCTCTTCCATAAGGTCGGGCGTAGAATGGCAGTCTGGATGGCGTCAGTCTCAAATTTCTCCATGAAGATGTTGGCTACAACCGGAGATAGGGGGGAGCCCATTGGGGTGCCCTCAGTTTGCTTGTAGAAAGTTCCATTCCAGGTGAAGTATGTATTGGTTAAGCAGTGTCTCACCAGGGGGGGTACCCCAGCATTCAGTCCTTGATGAACCAAGTCTTCAATGATGGCGATGGTGTCAGGTACAGGAACCTTGGTGAATAAGGAAACCACATCAAAACTGACAAGCAGGTCGTCTGGGGACAGGGCAATCCCCTTGATTGTCGATCCCAGGTCAGTAGAGTTTAGTACCGCAGAGGTGGTTTTTCCAGTGAAAGGCCGTAGGATTTCAGACAAAAAACGAGCCAATTTATAGGTGGGGGAGTTGATAGTAGAGACAATGGGACGAAGAGGTGTATCTTCTTTATGTATCTTTGGCAAGCCGTATAATCTTGGTGGCCTGGCTGCAGAAGGTTTCAACGAGAACTGTTTGGTATGATCAATTAATGCGGTTGAATCAGAAATGATTTTGTTGGTTTTAGTGACGAGGCTGTTGGTGGGGTCTCTTTTTATTTTTGTATAGCTGCCATCGTTGAGTAGTTCTTGAATTTTGTTGTTGTATTCTATTTTGTCCATGATGACAGTGGCATTGCCTTTGTCGGCTGAGAGGATGACAATGTCATCCCTCTTTTTTAATTGAGCTAATTCAAAACGCTCATCTTTGCTGATGTTGCTAGCTGGCATCTTAGCGTTTTTGAGGGTTGCAGAGATTTCAGATCTTGCTACGTCTGCAGCGATGTGACTCAAGCCCTTGAGAGCTACATCTACTCGAGCAATTATATCATTAACTGGTATGTGTCTAGGTGTGACTGCAAAGTTTAGTCCTTTAGCTAAAACGGATTTCAGACCTTCAGAAATAGAACTGTTACTGCGATTAATTACGACTTTGTTAACATCTAGCTTTTCAATGTGTGGGTCCGGTTTCTTGTTTGAGAGGCGGTTGAATTTGGAAATCAAGTTGTCCTTACATTTAGTCGACATAGCGGCAGCTGAAGAGGCAGTCATTTTTTCTACATGTTCCCACTCCGATGTGGACATTGTTGCACTCCAAGATAAGTGTGATTTGTAGAGTGTCTTGTCTAACTGATCTAGTTCGGTGCGCGTAAGTCTGATTTTCTCTGAGATAAGAGCTAAGCTAGTTCTAGACAGAATTCGTTTCGCATTAGAAGAAGTTACAGCAGCAGATGTTAGTGTAAATGCGTTTGGTATTACCTTAGAGTTGCGGCATCTCTTCAGAAAGGTGAGAGACTCGATTAGCTGAGCCTTCTTATCACGGAGCTTGTTGAAGGATCTCAAAGTTATGTGGAAACCCTCCCCGTAGAGGCGGTTAAATTTCGATTTAAAGCTTTCGTGACTGCAGGGATTCATCTTCTTGGTTCTTTCGGTAAAGTCACGTAGAAGGGAAGTAATAAAATAATAAAAATAAAACATAATAAAATAAAATAATTCTCACGACGTTTCGGCTACAACACAAGCAGCCGTCTTCAGGTGAAGAATGAGACACTACCAAGCTAGGAGCTTATATATAAGCTGGGTTGGAGTTGGAAGAGCGCCTTAACAAAAAGAATGTGCATATGAAGAGGAATTTAGCATATTCATGGGAAATGCGTAGGAGGTGGGTGGGGGGGTTTCATAGTCATATTATGCCCATGCATTATGCAGGATCAACAGCACCAAGGGGGGGTGCAGGGAGTACCATTAACAAAGGAAAGGAATGTTAATAGTATGTAGCTGCAGTTACTAAACAACCACGTAGAAAACTAAAGTATAAACTACATAAAAAACTAAAGTATAAACTGCATAGCACCATCAGTATACTTACTATACTCTACAATAAGCTGAGTTACTAACAGAAAGTAATACATTACAATTCTACGTCGTAAAAATTATATAATATGCTTCCATCTAAACTTTATTCTCTTACATCACACGAGCATACACCGTACTATATACTGCCATAGATAAACCCAACATTAAATTATATACTGTATTGCTATAAACCACCCTATACCTTATACATTTCAATATAACACTATGTATTATTCTACTCACCCTAATGTGTATCACACTGCTATATGTTTACTATACAATTACGATACTATATATTACTTTGTACATTGTATTAAGCATGTAAATGTTATACTATTTGTTATTATACGCTGTACCATTGACCGTCGTGTCAATGGGTGAGTCGTGGGGGGAAAACTTGCAGCGGAGCAAAGAATCCATTCCCTGCGGAGAATACAATGCCAGTGAGTGAAACGCGGTCTGAAAGTCACCGTAAACGTGAACACAATCAGTTAAGATCCAAAATGGTTTATTACGTCCTTCCAATGATTGCTAAGCCAGAATCCATCTTCTCGGTTAAAATTGTCTCTGTGTTTGTATATGTGGATCGCCTCATGAACGAATCTCTCATGATAGCCAGATGGCTTGCAGAGAACCTCTGTCTTGGAGAAGTCAATGTCATGTGAGCCCACTGAGTTGCAACAGTGATCTGCCACGGCTGAGGTGTTTGTCCTACGGTGTTTCAGGTCTGCTTTATGTTCACGGATGCGGTCCGAGACATGTCGTTTGGTTTCCCCAATGTAACTGCTACCACAGAGGCAACTTAGTTTGTAGACGCCAGGGTACTGTATGTCTGGAACCACATCTTTTACAGACGGTACCAGATCACGGATGTTATGTACTGTGTTGAATCGGACCTGGATCTTGTGTTTAATCAGGATTTTGGTGATCTTTTTTGTGACCCCAGCAATGTGAATTGCAATAGCAGGTGATGTGCAGAATTATGCCAATTTACAGTATAGCAAATCATCGGGAATCATATTGCTAAGGATTTCGGAAATGGAGTATATATTCCAGTTCTATTCCATTTTTGTGCATGGCAATATGTTCAGGATCTAAATGCCATTGTCGAGGAAACCAGAAAACCCAGAGAAAACCCAACACGTATGTATGTGTAGTGACATAAGAAGGGAGGGGCTGCTGTAGGCTCTGGGTTCCCAGGTGGGTCCAGACGCGTAATCCCCTGGGCGCCAGGCGCTGGGTTCCCAGGGGGTCCAGACGCTTAAGCCTCTGGGCGCCGCCAACGGGGGGGGGCTGTGTGTGCTCTGTGGGATGTCTGGTGGCGCACACGGCCCCACCCCTCGTTGGGGACTGGGCATATAAGCGGAGCTCCCTGGACGATCGGGGCCAGTTGTAACTCAAGACCCAAGACCCACGACCAGCCATCTGAAAACCCTGGGATGCTGTGAGAGCCAGCGCTGGGACTCTGGAACTCCCGACGCTACGACCTTGTGAGGGCGAGTCCAGAGCGTAGCCAGAGTAGAGTATCTAGTGTATCTAGGCTGTGTAGCTAGGCTGTGTACCTAGGCTGTAACAGAGTATCAGGACTGTTGGAGTGTTGTATTGTAATAAAGAAGTTACATCTACAAGTGTCTCCGGAACCCGTTACATTTGGTGTTAGAAGTGGCTATGGAGACAAGAAGTAAGCCACGTACCTTCAGTCCTGACGGCGATGAAGAGGAGCAGGCAGCGATGGGGCGGCCAACGCCGGCCGACAGCGACGCTGCACCGCCGGCTGAGCAGCTGTCTGCTCCGCCGACCGTCCCCTCTCCAGCGTCGGGAGCAGAGATGGAGGAGGCGCTGCTTCGCCTCGCAGAGCTGCTCTGCGCCACCGCCTCCCTCCTGGGCGAGCTGCGGTGCTCGCGGCCGATGGCGGGAGGGAGAGAGGCGGCGCGGCGCTCGCCCGAGCCCGCCGCCGCCATTCCCCCCACGGATGTGAGAGATACTTCCGGGTGTGTCGTCACTTCCACCAGAGGAGCAGTGACCGCTGGGAGCGACGTCACTTCCGGGCCCAGCGTGTGCCAACCCGACGACGCCGCGTCATCAGCGCTGCGTCCCTCACCGCCGGGTGACAGCTGTTGGCAACCTAGCATACCGCGTCATCAGCGCTGCGACCGGACAGTGAGGGCGCCATTCTTACTGTAACCAGCGCCGGGGCCGGCACATGGACCGACTCGCTGCTCGCCGCCTTTGCTGCTCTGGCCAAAGGTTGGAGGTCGGGAGACCAGGCCCCTGACACTTCGTACATTTTACGCGCTCCGGATTAATGATTTTTTTGTTGATATTTTCTTCGTTGTCGTCGGGGAGTCGTGACTGTTGTTGGGTAAACTGTGTGGAGCTTCGCCCGAGAGTGTTGTCAATGTGTGTGCGAAACGTTGCTTGTGATTGTTAACAATGTATGGTTTATATTGAGCTTTGTTCGTGATTGTTAATGTATAGCTTCTGCTGTCATTGTTAACGATGTATATACTGTATGGGGAATTTATCTTGAGATGGTGACATGCTGCCAAGGATTTGGAATTGTCATGCTGGCTCTCAAATATCTTGGGGTGCAGATCCTGACCAGGATGGCCCAGCGGGTGTTGCGTGTCTAACACGAGAGTTGTGGTCCCGTCATGCTATGGCTGACGGCTTGACCTGACAGCCCGGAGATAGAGACACTCCGTGGCATGTCTAGCCTAGTGGGCTGTGTGCTCACATGGCTCGGAGAGTGTGGTCCCGTCATGCTATGGCTGACGGCTTGACCTGACAGCCCGGAGATAGAGACACTCCGTGGCATGTCTAGCCTAGTGGGCTGTGCGCTCACAGGGCTCGGAGAGTGTGGTCCCGTCATGGAATAGCTGACGGCTTGACCTGACGGCCCGGAGATTGAAACACTCCGAGGCGCGTTGAAACAGTAGGCTGGAGATTCGTGGTGTTCAGGTGTAGTTGTCCCGTTACGTTGGGACTGTATCCCTCAGTTGTTAGGGTGCATGTTGTGCAGGGAGTGAACAATGGGTCGTCTCAGATCGGTCGGTACAGCTATATGCTGCGATGCGAGTCTTGGAGAGAGATTGGGTCTCAGATCGGTCGGTACAGCTATATGCTGCGATGCGAGTCTTGGAGAGAGGTTGGGTCTCAGATCGGTCGGTACAGCTATATGCTGCGATGCGAGTCTTGGAGAGAGGTTGGGTCTCAGATCGGTCGGTACAGCTATATGCTGCGATGCGAGTCTTGAAGAGAGGTTGGGTCTCAGATCGGTCGGTACAGCTATATGCTGCGATGCGAGTCTTGGAGAGAGACTGGGTTGAAGTCCCCCCCGATATGGCCGACGTGCGCGGTTTTAGGATGGAGACGCCACGTTGGAAAGGCGGGGGGTGCAAACGGTTGACATGTAATGTGGGTGGTGGTCCTCATTGAGGGCTGCTGGGACGCAAGCACGGGATGCCTTTTGGAGATGCGGTTCATGCGTGCGGCCACCATTTATGGACAGGAACAGGCAGATTTATTTTGTTTGTGTCATGTAAATTTTATATATATATTTTTAAAATGTAGATACTGGAGCAGCCCTGAAGTGCGACTTCTTTGCCCAGTACATGGGTCGGCCCTGAAGTACGACTTCTCGACCCGGGACGTAGACAGACGTCCGGATAAGTGCGTGTAGAGGGATGCTCGACATGTTGGTCTTCGCCTTCTCTCCACCTGACGGATGGGAGGCTGGCAGGGTGGTGTGGATCCCTGCCATCCATGCGGTGATTGTGTGATTTCGGTTCGATTACCGGTGTTGGTTGTGCATCCAACGCGTCGGAATCTGTATATTTGTTGTTGTTAATTCCCCGTTTTCTATGCGGATCCCGAGGAGGGCTAGGTGGGCCGCGGGTCGTTTGTTCACGTGTCATTGCTTCACCTTTTTGTTGATTGATGCTTGTATATAGTGTAGAGTTGTACAGGTTGGTTATGGTATTTATGGTTGCTTTCTTGTTCTCTTTTCTTTTCCTGTTGAAGCTCGCGTATTTTTTTTTTCTTCTCTCTCTCCCTTTCGTTAATTTAAACTTTCTAATTATTGACAGCCGGGACGGCTGGAGGCTACATAGAGGGGGGTAATGTAGTGACATAAGAAGGGAGGGGCTGCTGTAGGCTCTGGGTTCCCAGGTGGGTCCAGACGCGTAATCCCCTGGGCGCCAGGCGCTGGGTTCCCAGGGGGTCCAGACGCTTAAGCCTCTGGGCGCCGCCAATGGGGGGGGGCTGTGTGTGCTCTGTGGGATGTCTGGTGGCGCACACGGCCCCACCCCTCGTTGGGGACTGGGCATATAAGCGGAGCTCCCTGGACGATCGGGGCCAGTTGTAACTCAAGACCCAAGACCCACGACCAGCCATCTGAAGACCCTGGGATGCTGTGAGAGCCAGCGCTGGGACTCTGGAACTCACGACGCTACGACCTTGTGAGGGCGAGTCCAGAGCGTAGCCAGAGTAGAGTATCTAGTGTATCTAGGCTGTGTAGCTAGGCTGTGTACCTAGGCTGTAACAGAGTATCAGGACTGTTGGAGTGTTGTATTGTAATAAAGAAGTTACATCTACAAGTGTCTCCGGAACCCGTTACATATGTATGTTGATCTTCTTTCATACTGACTGTACGCAGCCAACTGTGCTAATCGAATCGGAGGTGTGGGGGAAGCACAACAAACTAAACACCAAAAATATACAAGAGGTGACAATCATCAGCACGTCCATCTGCTGGCAATTTAACAACCTCACGTCTACAATACCTGCCAAGTCCTGGTGGTCACCCATTCAATTCTATCCAGGCTCAACCCTGCTCCCCAATAGTTGATGAGACTGGGTGCATTCCCAATTATTAACCTGGCGCTGTTTATTTGATCAATACCAGAGAGACAGAGGTGGCAAGGCCTGTTACGAGCCACACCACTGCACTCTGTCCTTACGTCTTAACAAGTGCTCACAAACAGCATATGTGTTGACAGTCTCGTTGACGGTGCTAACAGCACAGGCACAATATCTAAAGTGAAATTTTCATGTGTTTTTTTATGTTTGCGTGGACAAGATGCCTTAGGCATGTGCCTCTATTTTTCTGCGAAAATTTCATTGTCTGCCACCTGGTTTTATGATGCCCCGATCGATTTTTCCAAACAGTTTTTTTTAGACTCCATTACGAGAGTGGTCTTCAAAACACTGTTTTCATGTCATAGACCCAGATGTCCATTTTAGACTAGTTTCAGTCAATAATTTCACACTCCAAAAACGAATCCTATTAAGCGTCTTGCTTGGAGTAATAAAAGGGTGTGTGAAAATGTCCACAGCTTCTCTGAAGTGTTTGACGATATTTTGATTACAATCCCGAAAGCAGACTCTCAAATTAGAACGTTGCTTACTTTTGTGATTCCTAACTCTGTACAACATGTAATCTTGTAAAAAGCATTGACTGTGCTCGTGGGGTGGCAGGTAATGTAACAAATATATCATTCTGTGTAAAACATCACAAATATTGTCCAATGTGAATGCATAACAAGTGATGCATACATCGCGTGTTGTAGGGACGTGGGGTAACACTGGACTTGCAATCCAGAGGTTGACGGTTTGATCTCGTGGTGTGGCATTTGCAACAATTGACATTTAAAAAGAAAATATCCCCACCTCTGTCCATCCAGCAGTAGAATTTGGTCCACCACAGCCACGTGCTGGGGTAAAGTGTGAGTCATCCCGCCTCTTCAAGAAAATCTGGCCAACATAGCAGAGGAGGTTAACATACCGTCTTAGAGCTCCTTTCGTTGAGGTACTTCCTCCACTAGGTGTAACATGTCCTCAAGGAATCAATTCTTCTGACATGAAGGCATTACAGCACTCGTGGGAGAAATGTGCACGCAGAGCGGCGGGATACCAGGAAAAATATGGTTAGGTTCATCTTGGACACTGCCCTCGTGGGTAGTGCAACCTCATTACAAGTTATTCACGGTATTCCTTCAGTGCCTCTCTTTTGGCATGAGCAACTGCAGAGACTTAAAAAAAGGGGGGATGGGGGGCATAGAAAAATAGACAAACTACGGGGTACACAAGTTAAACGAAATGTAAACAAATGTTAAACAATCATTTACAAGGAGGCTGAGGTTCAGCTGGGGGAGGGGGGGGGTCAATCTCCCCCCCACCCCCCAACACTAGAAGGATGATCTGAACTCAAATGACCGATCTTCTTGTTCTGCAAATTAGATGAGCACCCCTTAAGACTCGTTTAAGCACGAAGCCACTTTGACTCATCATCATATCAGCCATTGGTCAATCCACTCATGGATGAAGGCCTCCACAAGCCGCCACCATCTCGCACATTTCTGAGATGTAATAGATTTTCATTGGTACGGCTCAAATCAATTCTACTTGGACCTGTGGAACACTAAGTTCCCCTTTAAAATATGTTTGTGGATGGGCACGCATTTACTCTGGTTCGGGGAGCCGTAGAGAAGTGGTTAGTGCACTACACTCACATCCCGTGCTGGTATTAATACTTCTAATAGAAAAATGTCCACTCCTAAAACTCCTTTCACCTGGAGATCACAAGGCGCTGTCTGTGCTCGCTAACAGCACCTGCACCCCCCCCCCCCCAACAGTCTGTTAAAGGCTATACGGGGGGTCTGCGTCTATTTATTTCCTCTGGTAATGACTAGACCAGGGGCACACTTTATGATCAATCGCAGCATAGGTTGTAAACAATGTTTTACACTCATACGCCGTGTCAGAGGCTCATAAACTACAAAGAGGCAGCTTGCAGGCCTATTTAAATGTGTTTACCAACAAATAAAAGTATGTTATACAGAGAACCACTTTGTTGGAAGGCAACAGTGTCTGTCCTCTGGAGGGAACGGTTTCCTACATCTGAGGTGAATTGGTCACTCGTTCTCCTCTCTGCTGCACTCCCCATGGTCTGCAACTCCCCCTCCTCCGGTCCGTCTGTGATGTCGACTCCCCTGGACCTTCCCTCTTGGCTCTCTGCCTACGACTGACCGCTTCTTGCTTCAAAATAAATGTGTCCGTCGCTTTTGTGCAACGTCTTGAGATGCGGGGTCACGTTTCGATGCTATAACACATTCCTGCGGAGGGAGCTGGTAGGAACGTTGGGTTGCTCGGTCAATGGCCAGGGTCAACGGCGGCGTGGTGTATTCCGCAAATATGGCCGACTGTGAGGGCGGTTACAAGCCGGCATGAGTAGGTTAAACGTTGAGTTTTATAAGGGCACCACGGGGTGACCAGCCCCTCCCCACCCAGCCCCACCCCTCCCACCCCCCACCCAGCCCCCACCCAGCCCCACCCTCCCCACTCAGCCCCTCCCCTCTCCACCCAGCCCCACCCCTCCCATTTTTGGATGCACGACGGATGGACAGACAGAATAATCCCCTGTGGGCTGGTGTAACCAGGAGGTTCCTACCAGTATTATTTCAAATAGTATTGTAAGAGGATGTTCCAGCTAATATCCCAAGATGCCACCACCCCTCACAATTCATTTCTTTCTCTTGCCGAATGCCTTGACTATGGAAGAAGCAAATATAAGCAAGTACAATATGGGACCTTTCTTGGCAGTATTAAAATATAACAATAGGTTTTACCCTTTCTGGCAATAAAACAGGTGTCAAGATGTTAATACACCAAACAAAATTGTTTACACTTTGTTTGCCTTTTGGCGATCTCCGGTCTAACACTTTGAGACGAGGCTCAAAAAGAAACAGCTGTCTCTGGTGTGGACCAATCAGTTTCAAAGACAATGCATATATTATCAGATTACGTTTTTTGTTTGCACGTTCACCACAAGTACGTGTGGTTAATGCAGACAGGATTCATTGAATAAGATAGCATGGCTAGCGTGGAGCAGATTGGTGTAGACACTCGTATACGAATGAGCACAGCTTGTAATCAATACTTTGCTTAATTGGCAGTCAGTGCAGGTCATCATGATAGTTAGTTTACCATATTTCACCACGCTGGTCAGTGTGAAGGTGGTGAGGATAGACATGGGAGCATGGAAGCACAGTACAACAATGAGCTTTGCGGGCCTTCCCTCAGATGACCACACTATATCACAGGGCTCACTCTAATCAGTAAAGAAAAACACTCTTAAGTGGTTTCCCTCTGAAATGAGCACAGGGCAGTGCTTACCTGCTGTATCCAGCAACAACCTACATTTATAATGCACTCAGAAGGAAACAAGCGCCTCAGAGTGCAGAATTACTCACGAAGAAGGGGGGGGGGGGGAGATAATTGGAGGGGCCTTGCAAGGGAATGAAGGAAAGGAAGCCATGAAGGTGGTCGAAACGCACACGGTTAAAGTCGACGATTTTGAGGAGAATCTGAAAGCAGAGCAAGAGGAGACCAAGTGGAGTTGATTAGGGACATGGTTCCAGAGGGTGGGGGCATACTGACTACAAGAGCGGCCAACATTGGTAGAGCTGTGGATCTTAAGAGCAAGAGGGAGGCAGAGTCCATGGAGCAGAGGGAACAGACTGGGATGAGGAGATGCACAAAGTTGCAAAGATTGGGACGAGGAGCAAGGTCGTGGATAGATATGAATGTGAGGACAGGGATACTGTAGTCCACATGCTCATGGATGCGATGGCAGTGAAGTGAGACCAAGACTGAGCTAATGGTGGACATTCCATATGCCTGTTGTATGGAATTGTTTTTCTTCATCGTAAAACCACGACTGGCTTTTCCACAAAGTGGAACTCATTTTACCGGATGAGCGGCTGAGTCGAACCCCAACCGGGATTTGAACTCATTACCTAACATTATTGCGAGCCACAGACTATAAACGCCGTGTTGGCTGGCCAGTTAACACACGTGATGAAGTCAAAAATATTGACAGACAAATTAAGTTATATCAAACTATGGGTGCTCGAAATGCATTACTACAGAAGGATACTGCTGCATCTACGCTGGACCCAAAGAGTGGCCAACGTAGAAGTAAGAAGAAGGTTGCACATATATGGCCACCTGATGCAGGCAGTGATGAGAAGGAAACTGACACTGTTTGGACACACGTGTAGGATGAACAACAACAACAGGAAATTGAAAAAGTATGTTTCTTGGAAAAAATGGAAGGAACATGACAGAGAAGAAGACCATAAAATGACTTGACATAATAGATTGGTGCCAGAAAGATGTGCACTACGTGAGCAGATTGTCACAAGATAGAGGAAAGTGGAAACAAATGATGAAATGTGCAGTGGATCCGGGCTATATGCCCATGGATCGTGACGATGATGATGATGGATGCTCATTGGAGCAGGACATATGAAGACATTTCTCCGTACTGCAACACTTAACTCAGTGCTCTCATTAAAAAGCGAAACAATCTGTGGAGCAGCTCGCTCAACAGTACATGCTGATGCAACGGAATCGCTGGTAAGTTCATTGACCCTTCTCACCCTCCCATGGTAACCAAGTGTGAAAGCCCCTTCCAAAGAAAAAAAAACTCATTTTCGTCTAAGGATGACATTTAATGTCTGACCATGACACAGGACTCGAGCCCCATCTGTCATCGATCACAGGGGCAGGGATGTTACAGCTGCCCCCACTGTCGTGAACAAATCAGAATCTTTACTTATCCTGGATAAATCCGATGAGCCATGAAGCTCTTTTTGTCCAGTAGGAGCGAGTCAGAAAGTTACAACAATAAACAATACAAAAAAAGGATCGGAGTTCAACGTATAGGAAAGGTAAACAAATTACTAAAAATAAATCAATAGCTAAAGTATATAAGCTCAAATTGCACAAGTAGACCAATTCCCAAGCATGTCAACATGCAGAGCTCTGCTGTTCAACATCGAAGCCATTCTCTGTGCACTGCAATGTGGGAGAAGCTTTACGCAACCGCAATTCATTTATTCACATTAGGTGGGCCTTTTAATGAAGTATAACAAAGGTAAGCAAAAATCCAGTGGAACAACGTTGCAGCCCAATTGCAATTGGCAGGATTCCGCAGACTGCTTATTTGGGTCTATCTCAATGGTTGTGTCATTGTAAAGCCACGGGGGGAGGGGGTGCAGAGACAACGTAGCAGGTGCAGGGTGCGACTTGACCAGAAGTGCTTTCCACCCATGAAAGTGTAATCACCAGAGCCACAGGATCAAAGGACGGACCAGGTGGGAAGCTACATCTCATGTGCCAAATGAATGAAATATTGGTACGAGAGAGCCATCTGGTCAAAATCATATGTTTTTGAAAACACGTCTCTGAAATAATGCATACTCGATGTATTCCAACCTGTAAATATTAAGCATTTCATAACAACGTTGAATGCTTTAAAATAGATGGATTTCTTACCGACTACCCTTGAATGTTGTCAATATTTTTCCGATAAGTACATCTCAGCTGCCCAAATGTTATGCAGATAGTTATATATTTTTTCGATGTGCATGTTATTTTGCTTTCTATGTTAAAACATCAAAGTGTTCTCTATTCAATCTGGATTCTATTTCATGAGCCGGATTATTTAATTATATATCACCTCCCTCTTAGGATGTACATACTATCAGGATAAGCGTACAAAAATACATAATAATAATTTACAGGCATTGATGATGAGCAAACTGCAGTCATCAGTGCTTTGTATATATGTAGTATTGTAAATAAAGGCGGACGATTTCTTGTCTTCTGTCCGGGCCACTTCATTACAATTTGTTTACATAACACTTGTTTAGTTCAGCCGAGGATCCGCCGCCCGTCGCTCGTTCGCTCCCTCACTTGCCGCGTCCCTATTCTATTCTCTACTCTCCTTCCCTATCCTATTCTCTACTCTCCTTGTTCACCCTTCCCGGCTGCCGTGTCTCGCTGTCTCAGCGGGTTGACACCACGGCAGCCCCGGTTTTCAAGCGTGCCGACGTACAGACTGCGCTTACCCCTCGCGACCCTATCCTAGCCTACCCAGGTCCACACAAGACTACTCTCGCCCAAGAATACTATAACTAGTTTGGCCGGGTCCGGCTTCAGCTTCCTTGTCTTCTGCCTTCATCATACTACCCTCTCGGGCTCGTTTTGCCCGTCTTATATATCCCTCGCGACCCCTTCCAGAACATTCTCCAGAAGAACCCTCTATGATTGGCAGATACCGGTCTTTTGAAATACCGGTCCACCTCCGCCCTTGTTCACCCCAACGGAATTACCCCAACGGTCATCCTGACCCTAACTGCTCTTAACATCCCCCCAATGATGCTCACCAAGCGCCTCTTCTGGCGACCCAGCGCGGACATGCAGCCGTTCCCGAATATGCGCGCGTTGAACCACTACATATATATAGTATGTTGTCAAGTTATTCGATACAATGCACAAGTTAGTTGGAACGTACATTTGGTTAAAATTCCAGCAGCAAATGTTCTGCAAAACACACTGCCAAATGTATGAACACGTTCACCTGCCATTCCACTGGGTTGGCTTTAAGTAAAGCAGCCAAACCTCACACGGGAGAAGTCTGTTACAATGTGCAAATAAAAGCACGTACATGCACTCGTGCGTTTGTGGAATGAGTTAAGCATTTCATGGAACTTTGCCACAACATGCGCCATGGGACAATTCTGCCAGGCAGGCTCATTTTTCTGGAAGGGAAAATCCAGCCAGTGACTCCAAGCAAAAAAAAAAGTATCCTTCTTCACGGTGAAGTGATGCTGCGCACTGGACTTGCAATTCAGGTTGCTGGCTCAATCTTCCGGTACGAGCTGAAACAATGGACAGGTTTTTGTTGACATTCCCTTGCCTCCGTATAAATGAGTGCACCGCAGTTGATGGCCTGCTCACAAGTGATGAGGTAAATTGTGAGATGCTGTCTGGCCAGCATGAGAGTAGGCCAAAATACTCTCGAGAGGGGCTCTAGTGGAGGCCCTTCTGCCAGCAATGGCTTGAGAAATAAATTTCAGGGCTGCACCTTTATCTTTTATAATGAAATAACTGTGAGATGGGAAGGTGAAAAGTCCAGAATCCTCACCACTCCCAATGACCGCTGTGATGTCCATATCTCCCAAACTCATGGAATGCTATGAAAAAATAAGAATAGGTTTTACCCTTTCTTGCAATAAAACAGGTGTTAAGATGTTCAAACACCAAATAAATAAAATTCCAAGGAATCAAGTCTGTATTAATCACACATACTTGTGATGAACATGCAAACAAAAATGCTCTGATAATATATGCATTGTCTTTGAAACTGATTGGCCTACACCAGACAGGCTTCTTTAGGGCCAAGTCTCACCATTGTCAGACCAGAGAACGCCCAAACGAGAACAGTAACATCTTAACAGCTGTTTTAGTGCCAAAAAGGGTAAAACCTATTAAAATGTGTTTATACATTTGTAATAAAGGACTCTCTCTCAGATGTCGATCTCCGTTGTCCTTTATTGGGTTCGTAGAATCTCCGAACCACGGCGTCTCGCTCAGGCCCGCGTCCCGCTCGACGACCTCTCCACAGCCCTCGGCTGCTCCGTTGTGCAGTCTCCCTGCTGCTCCAATATGCAATCTCCCTGCTGCCCCGTCAGGCAATCCTTGCAGCCACACCGCTGCCCCGCTATCTAGCGTCACTGCTGCCCCTTTCACAGCTAGCCTCTCACTGCCCCGTTAGCTCTCTTCGTCTGACACCGATGGCTGTCGGTGTCGACGTCTCCCACCGCGTGGCGACCGCGCCACACTCTCCGTCTTGCCCAGCGTGGCCTCCTCGTATTTCACTCCGTCTCAACTCCCCCTTCCCCTTCCGGTTCTCTCCCTAAATCCTCTCCCCCACGTGACCCTAACTCCACCCACTCCCCACGTGACCCAGACTCCGCCTCCCCTCAATCCTTGCTCGCATTACACATTGATACTGGCAAACAGGTCCCATGATCTGTTACACGTGTCTACATTCGGAATGTAGCATGGATGTGTGGTAGCTCCAGTTCGGTAGGAAGTGGGCTCCGCTTTTGGGTTTTGTCATGGTAGATGACACGACCACTGCTTAATTAGAGGACAATAAGAAAGCACAGACAATGGCTAATGCACCAGTGGGTGCTGCCGGGATGTTGCCAGACCTATTTTCCTGGGATGATTCAGGGATTTCTTGATTTGCAAACCCAAGGCAGACCTTATTGGCCACCTGACCTGGAGCCACTGCGAGTCGCTGAATGATATATTGATGTTTCCACTGGCACATCCAAGCTACATTGGGGCCATGCTGAGCTAGCTCAGCATAGGACAGTCAGAAGGCAGCGTGGATTGTTTTTCCACTGTAGAAGCCGAGCCATGCCACCGACGTCACACACACGGAACAAGTCGATCCACATTTGATACGATGACACGGTGATGCTGTGTTCGAGCTTACACGCAGATACCGCACTCTTACACACTTGTCCAGTGCCTCGCGGCTTTTAGCTCAATGGACGCAATTTCATTGATATTATTTAGGTGTGATGATATCAGACACATTGAACGCTTCATGAGTCTTACCACTGACCCTGCATGGCCCCAAGACAGATTCAGATGTCGCGTGAGGCCAACGTATCATGGTTTGATTCCAGCTCGGCAAGGCAACGAGTCGGTGTAAACGATCCTCGCCGTGGGGACCCCGTAATGACACGGCTCGGTTGCGCCAGTGGGAACGGACAATAGGGATGGCTCTGCCCATTGTGGACCATTCCACCATGCATATGTAATAAAAGGACTTAGACACTTCTTACTGACTCCGTGTCCTTTATTTGGGGTTCGCGTTCTCCTTCCCACACGGCACTCCTCCTGAGACTCTCTCCCTGGCAGCCCCACATCTGCCTTCGCTCCCGTAGCCTTCCACGCTCCTGCAGCTCCGCTGCAGGCTCTTGGTGCAGCCCTCCGGCTGCCCCCACAGCAGCTCCATCGCTGCTCCCTGTTCCTCCGTGCGTGGCGATCTCGCCACCTCCCCAGTTAGCCCTTCGTGGCCTCTATGGCTACCTCGCCATCTCCAACCTCAATCCTCCATTCTCTCTTCCACCCCGCTGGCTGGCACCGTCATGAGCCCCTCAGCCACCAGGCTGAGGCACGGCGACCACCCAACGTGTTCACCACCCTTCACTCCCCCGACTGCCCCCGTATAGCTTCCTGTCTCCCCGCTATAACTTCTCCCCCACGTCACCCTGACTCCTCCCTCTCGGATCGTCATATCCGCCCCGCCCATTTACGCCCGCATTACACTACCCTCCCCCGTAGAGAAAATCCCAGCCGTCCTCGGCTGAAACAGAACAAAATAATGCGGGCGAAGGCATCACAATCAGGAGTCCCCCAGACACAACGGAGATTATAACAACAACAACACAAGCAACGAAAGGGGAGGTATCAGGAACTGGAACAGAACACCGGCCTGTCCTTTGCGCAACAACAACAAGAATAAGAATGGCACAATGAACAACAACGGCAACTGACACGCAAGAACGGCCAACGCGCACAACCCAGAATGTGATGTTTTAGTGCGTGTCCATGTTGCAGTTCCATCCGCTCGGCTCAAGTCCAACGTCAAAGAGCAAGTGGTAGAGCAGAATGACGAACGGCGCTCAATTGCTCCTTCAAGTCCTCATCCAGCTAGCACACCAGGTAACACCCAGTGCGACGGGAGCTGAAGAATCTGTGACGAGAAGGAGAATCCAATCCCCTGAGGCACAGCACAACAACGCACATCCGCATGTCGTACACGACAGCCACCCGGCCCCAGGGTAGTGGAGATGATGTAAATCCGGCCCGCTTAAAAAAAAACTCCCCATAAATACCCAAAATAACGCAATGAATGCCCCAGTATTTACATTTTAACAACAATATTATTTACACGTGACAACAACAACAACAAAATTTTCTGCTCTTACCCACCAGCAGTCCTCCCTTGAGGACCAGCACAGACATCGCACGTACACAGCATGTACCCACGGTCACTCTCAGCAACCCAACAAAACGCCTAATCGCACACCCTCGCGTGGAGAGAGCCACGCTCCCCAGCGGTAATGTTTAACTCGCCCTAACCCCCACCGTGGTCGTCAACCCACAGCAACATCCACTGACCATACTCTCAGCTAGTGCAATTTCGGGGATGAGCAGCAACTCGGCCACGCTCCTCCCTTACTATCCCATCAGAGATGGACACACACCAGCCTCGTAAAGTCCGATGCTTTATAGCCCAGGGAAGGTTCATCCCCCAGCAATGCCAGACCCCCTGTACTCCCCCCACGGGGCAATGTTCTCTTATAGAGACAATAACACCCTAACCCAGATCCCGTGAGCCCCCGGCACACCAGGTTCAGTCTGCCACCGCACAACTGAACCATGACTCCCCGAGCCATATGAGCACATGGCCCATTAGTTTAAGACATACCACGGAGGTTTCGCCTCCGGGCTGTCAGGTCAGCCATCAGCCATAGCCCGATGTGACCACAACTCGTGCATCACCCAATCAACAATGGCAGGCATAACAGATGGAATATTTGCCCCACCCCGGTTTTTCCCGCGCGCTCAAAATGGCGTCCCCCTTCGCCCAGCGCGTTCGCGCAATATCTCGCGCGCACTCAAAATGGCGGCCCTTTCCGCAAAGCGCATCGTCGCCATACCCCGCGTGCGCGCAAAATGGCGGCCCAACGTGCGAACACGTGGCCAGTTTTCTCCATTCGTGCACCCCAGCTTCCCTTAGCTGGGGGTCACAAGACGCATCTCCCGTCACATTACAACAACCCCACCAACGATAGACGCACAGCCCCAGCTTGCTGCGCACAGCTGTCATATCGTGGAATTTTTAACCAATATTTTACCAACCACATTAGTTACACAACCCAACTCGCCAAGCAACTCGTGGCTGCATGCGATCAACCGAATACGCGACGCCACTTGGCGCCAATTTACGGTCCCATTAGCATTAACCTTTGAGACACCCACAACGGCGTCATCACGCACCCTCAAAGCGCGCTCTCTCTCTCAAAAAGCGCAATTACCCATAATATACACGAAATCTCGTGTGCACAACACCAATACAACCGAATTTTAGGGTCCCCCTCTATAATATACACGCAATCTCGTGTGCACAAAACACCAATACAACCGAATTTTAGGGTCCCCCTCTATAATATACACGCAATCTCGTGTGCACAACAACCATACAACCAATTATTTGGGTCCCCCTCGAATTTGTTACCAATTTCCAACAGGTACGCACAATATAATAACAATCCCAATTCCAATAATCAACCACTGCATCGCACCCCATAACCATACAGAACGGTATAACAGCACATGCAATCAGCATATCGCGATCACACGCGCACATTTAAGCACAATAGCAAGCAGATCTGCAGGCAACCAACACACCATTAATCCTGTCGTAACTTTGCAGCAACAACACAATTATTCTCTCTCTTGCAACAATCGCATCGCACACAGCACCTCGCAGCACAATACACCAAAAAAAAATATTTTTTTTTTCCCAATTAAGCCCATCACACAAGGTAACCCACAAATAATACAGCGCAAGATACCCGACGCTCCCAAGTTAATAATTAACTTCACCATCAAGATAACAACTCCACGCAGCAGCGCACACACACAATTTGACACTCAGCAAATACAGCAGACTCTCCGTCCATTCTCAACACACGCACACACTTATATTGACACCAAGCAACAAGCAGATAGCGCGTTCATCATTATTACACACACATACACACAGTCCGAACCACGCTCCGCACAATCGAGTCATAAGAGAAACCCAAAATAGCCCCCCGGCCCTCGAAAGATGAGTGAGGTGTGTGTTAAGGCCGGGTGCGTATCGTTATGACTCGCCCGGGGCTGCAGCAAGAAGAGGACGGCAGGGTGGCAACTTGAGACGCCTCGCAGAACTCGTTCGGCGACTTGACGGCTCCGTTGTCACGCACCCGAGCCAGGACGGGAAGCTCCCGCCCCAGCAGCTGCAGCATCGGCGTCTTCTCCTCGCAGCACCCCCTCGAAAAACAGCAGCTCACAGCAGGCTGCTCACCCCGCGGCACCTCCAGATGGCAGCGCAAGGCTGCCTCTCCGCCGCGATGTTGAAGATGGCGACGTCCTCCCGCCGCGGTGAAGACAAGATGGCGTCTTCGTGCCACGTGGCAATGGCGCTGGCAGCGCAGGAAAGGCAGAGGCCTGCGGATCACCACCGGGCCTCCCCGACGTCGTCCTCGGCGTGGTGAACTCACACAGTTGCGCCAGCACGATTTTCAAGGTCCCCATCTGCATCGCCATCTGTCTCCATCGTAAGTTGGCGTCCTCCGGCACAGACAGGTCCACCGACGCGGCGACACCTTGCTCACCCGGACCCGTACTCGTTCCAGAACGGATCTCCTCTTCCATCGCAGGCAGGTCCACCGTCTGAGGAAGGTCGTCGTCGTCGGATGATGTAGCAGGAATATTCTTTTTTTTTCTTCTTTCTCTCAGTTGTTTTGAGATGCCGTTTCACTTCTGACTCCAGTGTAATAAAAGGACTTAGACACTTCTTACTGACTCCGTGTCCTTTATTTGGGGTTCGCGTTCTCCTTCCCACACGGCACTCCTCCTGAGACTCTCTCCCTGGCAGCCCCACATCTGCCTTCGCTCCCGTAGCCTTCCACGCTCCTGCAGCTCCGCTGCAGGCTCTTGGTGCAGCCCTCCGGCTGCCCCCACAGCAGCTCCATCGCTGCTCCCTGTTCCTCCGTGCGTGGCGATCTCGCCACCTCCCCAGTTAGCCCTTCGTGGCCTCTATGGCTACCTCGCCATCTCCAACCTCAATCCTCCATTCTCTCTTCCACCCCGCTGGCTGGCACCGTCATGAGCCCCTCAGCCACCAGGCTGAGGCACGGCGACCACCCAACGTGTTCACCACCCTTCACTCCCCCGACTGCCCCCGTATAGCTTCCTGTCTCCCCGCTATAACTTCTCCCCCACGTCACCCTGACTCCTCCCTCTCGGATCGTCATATCCGCCCCCCCCATTTACGCCCGCATTACACATACGACTGACAGCAAGGAATGTGTTTATAATGAAGTGGGGAATATTCCTGCCAGTATGTTATGGAAATGGAGCGCTTTCAAGAATTGCGGTGCTGCATGTCATCACTTCACATGACGGTATAGTAATTGAAGGTTCATTGTGGGATTGTATTGCGTGCCCTTGGTATCACGTACACACGATTAGTTGCTCAACATATTTAATGTATGGTTATAAAGAAAAAGCTGAAATATATTTTGAGAACAAAAAAGAACATTGTATTTAGTGGGATAAAACTCTCTTTTAATACAGCGCTAAATATATCCAGCCCAGTGGTCTGCGCACTGCGCTATAAACCCGGCGTGTGAGTTTAACGCCACTGCTAACATGCGTGGCTAACATCAGTCTGAACCTGTCCTGGTCCCCACCCACTCTCCCTCTTGCCTGCCTCACCAACCCTGACTGACCAGCGCGGTGAAGTATGGTCAAACAAAACCCTGTGATTGGCATGGTGTGGGAAGGCTTTCTTGCAGGAGTGGTTTGACAAAGAGATGAATAATTGTTTTTGGTAACAGAGTATCGAGCATTTACTCACTGTCAAAGATAACATTATTTTATAATGATTTAACTATTGCATGTTCCAAGTAAAACAAAGCCATTTGATTCGTGACATTGGCCCAATTTTATTATAGCAGCAATGTATTACAGACATGCACCTGCTCACCTTGTCACAATAAAATGAAACACTTAACAGTTAAACTAACAATTACATAACCAACAGCAGCATGCTTATTGGCAGGAGTCGCAATATATATGCAGGGCTTGAGAGCCAAATTGAGAAAATGTCACTGCACCAAAACTGCTTCCAACTGGAGTTAGCTCTCCATTCTCTGTGGGTGGATTATCTAGGTTGCAGATTAACTGTACTTGTGAAAAAAGTAATCAGGGTTAGAATCTATATTTATAGTGGAGGAATCCGATGAGCTATAAAGCTCTTTTTCACAGAGCTTTACATGTGCCCTGTTTTAATTACCGGAATTAGCGACTACTCACTCATTGAGGGTCAGCGACTCAGTCACTGCAAACATGTCGGCAAGTAAACCACTGAGTAAAGAAGCAACGAAAACCAATCCCACATTTTTACACTTTCACCCCCACGCTAGGTAGATAAACAATATGTTTTGATAGCCTAAGTTATACGTTTTGCATTATGCGTGTTTTCGATTTATCCGGGACACCTCTCTGCCCATAACTCCAGGTAATCAAGAGTACATCTGTATATAGTTATCCCCCACATGAATTCGAATAATTGAAAACCAATACTTGCACTTGATTATTCGTAGTCTCGTCAAAACATATTACTCTTCTAATAGATTGTGGGTGATGCTCATCTCTATTAGTGGCCAAATGTTGGATGGTGCTCAGTGGGGGACATTCCACATTCCCGTGACAGGGATTTTGCCTTACCATGGGACAGCTGATGCTGATTTCCTCCAAAAATTGTTCCCAAATCTTATTGACCCTGGAGGGAGGTGTTGGGGTGTGCATGTGGGGGAGGTGGCGGGGGATGGCCTGAGTAGGTCGTCAACCATAACACGCATTACCATCTGATTGCCAGTCGTAACCGCAGCATCGTCAAGTTGGATTGGATATGCAGCCCATTTATTGTTTGTTCAAAATAATCGTTTAAAAGATTGGTTATTATTGGAGAGTCACCATTAAATATTAAAGAAACCATGATTCCCATAGGCTACTTGGCTCTGTGGTGACCCAAAGCACCCATACATAATGCAAAAATAAAGTGCACAACACATCGGTGAGCCTTTCTGCGAAGGAGGAGCAACGTGATGCGATGGCAAAGCTTTTGGCTCCACAACCAGCCACTGCATCCAATTGCTGCAGACAATTACTTGCAGCCGGAAGCTACTTCCATGGAAATATGCCACATTGCTTTCTTATGCTATCATATTTGCACTAAATGGTGATACAAATGTCAGCCCTTTGTCCATCCATTGCTGGATTGAATGCCTCAATATGCATCCCATTACACCACCACTCCACCATATTCATATTTGCAGTAATCTTGCCAATCCTTAACGTGTCAGTCATGGCGGTTGCTTGACTATACTTCAACATCTTGACTTAAAGCTTTCGTGACTGCAGGAATTCATACTCTTTGGGTCTTTCGGTAAAGTCACGTCTTCTGCCTGAAGACGACCGCTTGTGTTGCGATCGAAACGTCGTAGTTTTTTATTATTATTTTCTTAGAACCTATCTACGTGACTTTACTGAAAGACCCAAATAATATGTACTTCACCATGCTGGTCGGTATGGGTTGGTGAATGATAAACGAACCAGTTCTTGTCATTCACCTTCAGCAACAGGAAATTGGCCAGTGCGGTGAAGTGTGGTCAAACAACCTCAATGGCCAACAGTGTGTGGGGAGGGCTTTATTTAGCAGTGGATTGAAAAGGGACTGGATTATTATTATTGTGTTGGTTAGTCTACCCATATAATGTTACCACAGGAAACTTCACACTAAGTCAGAATCAGATTTTTTAAAAAAATGGGGGAATCCGATGAGCTATAAAGCTCTTTTTTCACAGCTGAATGGGATGAGTGTGACCATTCTACAGTGAAGTCACCTCTTTAAGTTGCCCTTTTACCCCGCGCTGGTGGGATAAGAAGCCGAACTGATCTTTGAGCAGAATTTAATCTCATAGCTTCTTGAGCGTGAATTATGCACTCTGCAGCAGTGCCATCACGCAGGCTGTGACACACCCCCTGCGTGTGTTCGCTGACAAATCGCAATGCACAACACGCATCCCCAGTGTACTCGGCAGGTCAGCATTCATCCATGCATAAGCTGTGCCCATGTTTGCTGTCAGGATAAACAAGTGCTTTTGTGTGCATTCGCCTGTGTGTAGAGTACTTGGTTATTCGAAATGTCCATTTCTGCATTCAGCACTCCAGATAAGCCGCGCACTGGGCATTTCACACATTCAAAAAATATGATTTGCGCATGACATTCAAATTTAATACGCAATATTTAACACGTAGCAATTTTTCTGCAAGGCTTGAGTTTCCATGACGGAGAAAGGGCGAAGGGTGTGCGATGGAGCGGACACGTGATCCTTGGGGCTCGTGAAAGGCGGATCAATGATGTCTACCAATATCTGAGTTTTATTTTACTTTAGAATAAAGTTTTTTTTTTTTTCATTTAGAAACTGTCCAGTTGTTTTCATCCGTCGTTGTTACGATTGTCCTTTTTTTATTGCAGTTAAAGTTTCAAGGCTCTAGTTTGTCGGGTGGCCAAACCGTGGCTCTTTAGCTGCATGTGCCCCCCCACCCCTCTCCGTTAGTAAAGTACAAAGTTTGATGGAGACGCAGCAAATTTGTCATTTTTTTTAATTAAACTTTATTTGAAACGGGGGGAAACAAGTCATACGCACCGGTGTTGGTCCAGGACCATCTCGCCTGGCAGCAGAACTCAACTTAAGTACTCCTGGGGCAGCGAACGGAGATTTATTTATTTAAAAAAACTCAATCGTCTTTCGGCTCTCGGAAGTTTGGTCCCGGCTGCTCCAGTCAAAATGCATTACCCATGAACTATCATTAATAATTGCACGATATTTATTTAAATTACTTCATAGCTTAAATCTGCGTATTACCCGATTAAAATTCATTTTACTCACCGTGTCACAATTGGAGGATACATCACTCGAAAAAATCTAAAGCCCTATCTGGTGTTCTGGATGCACACAAGCAATGATGTTCAGATGACTCATCTATATATATAAAAGGGAAATTTGTTAATGTGTGTGTCTGTTCGAAATGTTTAGCATACTTCCCAACATGCAACAAACTTGAAATTTGGCATGTGGGTAGCTTCCAGACTGTACACAATGCAAAAAGTATAAAAATAGATAATTGGTTCTTTACCCTTCTATCTGGCAACAAAACTGACACCTTTTTGCAAGGAGTCATGTTTGCATAGACCGCAATACCTGCAGTCATAAATACAAACAAAAGACATAACTCTGATAATGTGCACTTATCAGAGTTATGTCTTTTGTTTGTATTTATGACTGCAGGTATTGCGGTCTATGCAAACATGACTCCTTGCAAAAAGGTGTCAGTTTTGTTGCCAGATAGAAGGGTAAAGAACCAATTATCATATTTTTACTGGCAAATGAGGTCCCCATAGTATAAAAATAGACTTATGTATTTGGGGGGGGGGGGGGGGGCGCAATAATGGATATATTTTTCACGTCAAGTGAGCGGTGACGTCAAATATGTGACGTCATCCACGAACATGCTGTTCATGGATCATCACTCACGCACATTGTAATTCACTGTTTTACTCTACAATGGACTTTTATTCTCTCAATGAAATGGGCTTTACAATTTTGAAAACGGCGTGCCCTACGGTCCAAGTAAGCACTTAAATGAAAAATCGAGACACTTTAAATCCTGAATCTTTCAATGGTCAGAAGATAATTAAGTGACTCATTTGTAACACTACCAGAGTATGACACTTCTAGTGTGAAGTTGTACCCCTGCATCATGCAGTTAAATGTAAATGTGTTTTTCACTCCTTGCACGTGTTAGTCTCTTAACTCATGGGCATACAATCCTATGGTCAAGAAGACATGACACCACCTAGCGTTGACGCAATCTTTTTCATGACAGGATAAAATATCAAATGACGTGTGACATCTATCACGATATCCGTTTGCCATACATATGTGATTGCATTTCACATTTTTGATACATTGCTTTTGTGCTTTTGTGCTTTGCTGTACTTCTCAGTACAAATTAATTAAAAAGTTAATTAACTACAGTTCACACAACATAAGTCTTGTAATGGCTGCAATATATTAAACGCTCGTAACACGCAGGCTGTCAGTTACACAATATAATTAAATACAGCACAGTAATGCAATAAACTATGCCATGCTGTCAATTACTACAAAATAACATTTTGCAAAACACTAACTTAATGAGTAATACAAATTTGATGTTTGTGAGAATCACAATATGTTGCTAAACGGATTGTAAGCATTATCGTGAATCTTATATCTTACTAGCGGGAAGTACCCGGCGTTGCCCCGGCGAAAAAGACACAAACACATCGACTTACACACACACAGACATCGACCCACACACATACATACATCCACTCACACACACATCGACTCACACACACACATCGACTTACACACACACACAGCGACTCACACACACATCGACTCACACACACACATCGACTTACACACACACACAGCGACTCACACACACATCGACTCACACACACATCGACTCACACACACACACACATCGACTCACACACACATAAATATCGACTAACACACACATCGACTTACACACACGCACAGCGACTTACACACACACACATATCGACTTACACACACAGCGACTCACACACCCACATAGACTGACACACACACATGGACTGACACACACACATGGACTTACACACACACACATCGACGTACACACACACATCGACTTACACACACACACGGACCCACACACACACATCGACTTATATACACACATCGACCCACACATACATCGACTTGCACACACAGCGACTCACACACACATATCGACTTACACACACAATCGACCTACACCACACATATGGACTTACACACATACACATGGACTTACACACACATATCGATGCACGCACACACATCGACTCACACACACACACATCGACTCACACACACACATCGACTTACACACACAGATACATCGACCCACACACATGCAAAGAAAGTAAACTAATACAAAATGTACCTAGCCTACCTGTAACTATGAGCAGATGCGCACCAAGCAAGCGTAATTGACATAACATCACTGCTCAACCCCCCTTCTGAGGGGGTGAGTGTAAATATGATAGAATGAAGACGTAATTGAGAATATTTATTGGTTTGCCCCTCGCAGTAAGTGATATTGCCTGGCTGCTTATGCCTCAAGAGTCCATAAAAAGGCTATTCTTCAAAAACTTTGGTTTATCCGTGTCATTAAATGTCACCTATAAAAGGCAATTTGTAATGAGTAAACAGTAATGGTAATAAATGTTTGAAGGGAGCTGTAAATCTGTGTGTGTTACCTTGCGCAGTGTCCACACGAAAGATAAATCCCCCTCACCCCCACCGAACGCATATGAGTTGGTATGGTCGACGCGCGCTATGTAATACATAACCGAAAAGAGCATTAAATCGCTAATTAAACTACTTTAAAGGTGACGGACGCGAAATCGGAATAGCGCTGGCTCAGCACGCGGCTTATGGTGTGGTACCTGGCTACTTTTTTTAAACATAAACCCCACGGTTAGCGAGTCAAATCCTTCGCAAGTTTCGGCCGCACACACACAGACAGACAAACAATGACATTTATAGGTAAGAGATACGATATATCGTATTACTAAACTTGTTTACCCGGGAAAGCCACACTGAGCCTCATAATTCTTTCTCACTATGGTCATGCCAAGTTATTGCAATGAGGGGGGTGGAGGCAATGTTGCTTTGTGTAGTCTCAATTGAATAATTAGCAGAAGATTTGTCAGCATTTGGATGTATTGTCATAACACCATCCTATTGACAAATCCTAATATCTGCGGGGTAAACCACACTTTTTTTTAATCCTTTATATTAAGTTCACTTGCTTGCTTGCTTGCACGCTTACGACCGTGCAAATCTTTCCGTCGTTTTTTAACCCACTTCCCGTGATCCAATCGAGCTGACATTTTGCACACAGACAATTTATTTTCGTGAAATTTTTTTTTTCGAAAATTTTACACTTTTTAGGAAAAAATAAATTATATTTAATTACCAATTGCTTAATGGTGGCAGGCAATCATCTGACCCATAGGTGGCAGCCATCTCAAGCCAGAGGACGAGAGGACTCTAGCCGCCACGCATATAAAGGATTTATAGTAAAAAACTTTGTTTTTACGGGTTAATTTTTTTACTTCTCTGATCTACGAGGGTAAACATTGCGGATTATTGAATGCCGTTCCGCAAATACTGATGGGATAAGTGAATGGTTATGGATATTAGGAAGAAAACGGATGTGGATGATAGCCCCCCCCCCTCCGACCATCCCCCGCCCCCCCGGATAATAGGGTCGAGGATACGAGTCCTTCTGTGATGGGGAAACTCGTTGAGATTTAGCAGGTTCATTTACCCTCCCCACCGCATGCACATCTCCCCCGAATGACACATGCCTATAGATTGTATTATTTTCGAAACAAGACCTTGTCACCCACTAGGATATTGTAAAGAGTGTTGTCAGCAGGCCACGTCTTTGGGTCAGAGTACAGAGACTCCTCTACTTACAAACTAGTTAGGTTCCAGAGGTCTGTTCAGAAGTCGATTTGTTTGTCAGTCGAACTTTACTGTCTATTCCAAACGTGTTGTACGGCATGTCCACTACATACGGGGAATAGCTTTAAAAGTTCTATAATCTGTAGATATAGATACCACCGCCATCTATTGCACGGCTGTTGAATTTATGATTCTCGGTACAAACAGGCAGCTGGACATACGGACAGGTTTACTCGTATCTCTGAAAGTTCGTAAGTCAAATGTTCGTAAGTAGAGGAGTCCCTGTACAATTTCCGCAATCGGGTCCACACAAAATTCAAGTGTGGTACTTTTCATGGTCGTGCCTCCTGGATTTATACGTGTGTAATGTAGCTCTCAGAGACACCGTCTTGTTCTTTGGTATATATTTATTATGAATAAAGTCCGCTGACAACTTAACGAGTAACCGCGAGTGACTGTATACACTTAGATAATTTGGACAACTCTATTCTGAGACAACGTAACTCCAACCCTTTAAGACTACACGGTGCCCACTCCAGGATGATGAAGACGACCCCTCTCACGACCCGGCCACGCCCCTATTCTCGAACTCTCACTCACCGCACCTGGCCCTGTCTCTCTCTGCCCTTAGTACAATTTACGACCGTTAGGTTCCGTGCTTCCCCTCACGCGACCCTGTCAACGTTTGTCCCATCAATCATTATTAGCAACCACTTAGGTCCCACATTACCCTAACATGACCCTGTCTGTTTCCGTTAGGTTAATTTGTAACCATGGTCCCAGGGAGCCGTACTGTCCTTACATCACCCCGTACTGTCTTTACACATGTGTATTGTAATAACGCTGGCTGCTGACGGGAAAGTGGTACTGGCAGCAGGGGGCAGTACACATGTCAGCAGAGGGAGATATACGGGAGGAGATCTAAGAAGAAGCCCAGGAAGGGGTCGACCTGGAAGCCCGGGAACCTACTAGTAGGTTCCAGAAAGAGGGCGTGGCAAGGGCGGAGCGAGGCCATGCCGGGAGGATAAAAGGGGGCCCGGGGTGAGAGCTCGGGGCTGTTGCTGGAAGTGGATCCCCTCACTGCATCTCTTTTCGTCACCTTTGTCGCCGCCGTCTCGACCACCCGTAGACGCCGCTATCTAGACAGCCTGCCGACTGCTCTAGCCAGGTAGTGCCGTCGAAAGAGATGGATGTGTGGACTAACGTGTAAGCTCGTGGGGCGCTTGCAGTTTCCTGACGTGTAGAATGAAACGTGCCTTAAGAACCCTGTCTCTGAGTGAGTCACTGCACATGTTCCTGTTAAACTGAAGCATCGCAGGTTTAAATATAACCCATTTGATGTGTATTTGCTGGTCGCTCAACAGAATCTACCCTCCCCATAAACCGTGCCCCCTTCTGCATCCACTCCACTCCGGACACCATCACCCCCAATCACACGCTCATGCACAATCCACACACACACACACACACGCGCGAGAACAATTCTAACATCTACCACCCTATCATTACAATTACAAGCCTGCGATTTACATGCGCGGGCATAATCCACATGTGTGGGAACAATACCTTGGACAACCCTATCATTACAATAGCATATGAGGCATAGACACAGAGAAAATAGGGAATCGTGAGTAACCTGTATATGTATGAAGAGGATAGAATTACACTTTCAGCAGCTGACTTGTATATCAAAAGTGGCAAATTGAGCGGAGGTTGTGATCTACGAAAACAGAAACCTCATTTTTTCCCCAATAGACCTCGTTCACATAAACTACATACAATGCGCTTTCAATGACACCTCATTCGGGGAAAAAAGGTGGCGAGCAGTCTGGAGAGAATTCTCCCGAAAATGATTCATACAGATCCGTGGATTATTACCGGACAGAAGATATTCAACTGGAGCATGTTTGCATTTGACGTAAAAAAAATGGTAACAAAAAAGCACCGAACTCAAAATCTATGACACAAAAGCTTCTGTCCACCACGGTTAGCCTCACGCTCACCTTGGCTAAAGATGCAACTCAATCTTGGGATTTTTCGGTAAAGTCACGTAGGTAAAAAATTAAAATTAATAAAAGTTAAAAAAATTTAAATAAAATAAAAATCACGACGTTTCGAAGGCAACACAAGCTTCCGTCTTCAGGTGCAACCATCACAGCACGCTTGCTGTATCAAGTAAATGGGAAATTCCAAGAGATCCAACCCCGTGCTGTGACGGTTCCACCTGAAGACGGAAGCTTGTGTTGCCTCCGAAACGTCGTGATTTTTATTTAATTTTTATTTAATTTTACTTTTATTAATTTTAATTTTAATTTTTTACCTACGTGACTTTACCGAAAAACCCCAAGAATATGAATCCTTGCGGTCACGAAAACTTCAAATCTAGAAATGCAACTCAATCGTCTCTTTAATTTTTGCCTTTCGCGTGTTTATATTTTCCCACTAATATAAAAGATCCATCATTGTGCTCACAGTTGTCACTCCTGTGCAGTGTTTTTTTCTTCTTATAATATCTAAAATTGTTATGTAATGATTTAACTTGTTACGTGTTCTGCGCTGCTCTATGCATATGCTCGTTTGACTAAAATATAATGAAAATAGCTTCACGCTATGAAGTTTTACATTTCATATTAATATGGTGCTGCGTTTGGCACACTGCTCTATGAGCCCAGTAACCAAAAATTACATTCCTGACACTAAAGTCAATATAATAATGCTATTCTACTGGCTGGTTAATCCATAAGTGGTGTTAATGAATAATATATATGTTAATTATTGGTTCATATGAAAAACATCGAATACATACATTTGTAATGGTTAATGTTACTTTAATCTGATATTTTTTTTCTGTGAGGTTATGCCACCTAATTAAGATGCCTGGTGGGATAACATGGTTATTCTGGCTTCCTGGACCTTGTCCTGATAATGTCTGATGTAATTTAAAACAAAACGTCATGTTTAATTGCTGGATTTGGTTGCAAGGATTGTTCAATCTAAGAGTGAGCTAAAACAATAACAATCGGCGTGTTAAACGCTTGTGTGGGGTGGTGGTGAGTTCTCAATGACATAACAACTTTGTCGCATCATTAATTGGCTTCGTCCAAAAATCAATTCCAGATTGGGCCGTGTGTTGGGCATTTCTTCTCTCAAGCTTTATTCTCTTTACACTTTCGTCGCGTACTACTGCGGGCATCGTCAGAATGTAAACTCATCTCCCCTGAAGAAAGGCTCCATCCCACAGCCCAACCTGGAAAACCACACTTGGATTACGAGCGGCTGCGATTACATTTTTTTTTTTACGTAGTCTGAAGGTTTTATTCTCAAACGTCAGATAATGTCTGCGGTGAATTAATAAATTGCATATGTATGCATGTGGAGCTTCTTTCGCACCGTACCGAGCCAACCGTGCTCAATGGGGACTGCAGTATCGGCGGATGCATGAAAGGAACGGATATGTGAACATCTATATGAGATGACAGTTACGCCATGCACGAGTACAGCAAAGTATGTTGGCGGTTAATTGTTCTGGCTGGATTAGTGATGGTTGGATATGCGACGTTGTATTGTACGATGTTGTGAAAATTACGTAAAAAAACCTCGGTGTGCAAGGGCAGACTACTTTTTGGAGGCATCACCGTCCAAACTGCAATTCTGTAAATCACTATTATCATAAAAAAGATTGAATATTCCTACATAAATATGGTTATTATTACATCCCTCACAAAAGGGCATTCTGTATATAATAAACATGCTCTCTCATTTTGTTAGAGAGTCCTGAATTTAATTTATTCAAAGTAAATAAAGTGCATATAGAGTAATGGAAAGAAAGTGCTTTCCACTTCCTGCCTTTATTCTTTCTGAGCCACTTATCTAAACACCAACTGTGATATTTGTGCCATTCATTACGACTGTCCCCTTGACACCAAAATGAGATCATAAAAGGGAATAAATATTTCACAGCATCAGTGGGGCTGCTGGTCGACCATTACAGGGACCGGTGGGGCCCTCGCCAGAGAAAATGAAAATGGGGGGAGGGAAAAAAAGCAATACTTGCACGTTTAAAACTGCGTAACCTCATCTTTGAGCATGTAACGTTTTACACTCGATTAAAGTGCAGTTTCGCAAAGCTGCCTGCTCTTAACTTGAAGTAAACACGCCGGTGCGCCAGCATCCCCTGGCAAAACACACGTGAGCGACTGCGCGTTTTTCTGCTTGGGCCCCAGCCCTTGTCACATGCTGTGACGCAATGACGCTTCGCTTGATATTAGCAGCGCGCGCGGGGATCGTGGAGCACACCTGCCTCGGCTCCTCGCCTGCTGTGTGCCTCGCTGCGCGTGCATTTAATTTATCAACCTCCAGCACCCAGCTCCGAAGCGATTAATAACATAACAATCCCCGCTGGCTTCCGTACGTCGCTACCATATACACAGATCGCCACTGTACATCATACCATATTGCTTTAACGATTGCCTTTGTTGTTGCTGAAAAAGGCAGTAACCGAGCTTCAATTTCTCTCTCGATATTTTCAGGAATGCCGCTGGGCTGGCTTAACGTAAAATGTATTGGCATATAGGCACTACCACGAGAGAACACGGTGCTCCATAATGATTCTATATTATTGTGCCCTATAATCCTATAAGCCTATGAACAGGTTTAAACTAGAATAATGACAATAAGGCGAGATTGATGTGGCCAAAAAAGAATATTCCTGGAACACTGTTGCTGAAATATCAAATACAGCAGCTCTAAGCTACCTTCATATACTCTGAATTTACAGCACTTTGTAAACCCACTGCCAAAGTAACGCCTCCCCACGCTGTCAATCATATGGGCTTATTTATTTATTTATCATACTTCATGCTGTTCAGTGGTGGTTTAGTCAAGATGTGGTGCCCAGGACTCACCACTCCTGTTAGCTATAGCGAGGAATCAAAACATGTGTTTGAAGTATTTGGCTGCAAAATATTACCACGTGCTAAGCCGTTTCGTTGAGCTGTTATTTTAGGCCAGGTTGCTTCTGAAAGAATATTTATAGAGCTCAGTGGGCCTTAGCTGGTAAAATAAAACAATAAAAACATATTTAAATAATTTTTATATTTCAACTGGTCAAGTTTGCTTGCTTGGACAACATGCTGCCACTAAATATTGATTAACATATTCTGAAAGCCGATGAACTGAATTTATCTTAGGGCCACTTGCAGAGGGTTATGCACTTTTTTGTTATCCATGATCCTCCACTTTGATGCAAAATGGATTTGTATCCTGTACAAATCATAATGAGACCCTCCATTAAGATGTTAACATCACCAAAATGCCCTTCCCCACCTCACTAATGTCTGCCATTTGTTCTTTTTTTATGGAAAAGGGAAAGTTGGCAACCCGAGGTTAGGCTAAATGAGATACAAAATATCCAAGCATATAATAGCATTTGGGACACTTTGCATGGCCTCTCCATTCTGTTGGAATAATTTGCGAAATCCCCCAGCACTATAACCCGATTACTCCACAGCTGTGACTTTACTAAAGAGATGACACTTTTGGAATATAAATGATTTTAATATCCCAAGCTATTTAGAAGTAAAAATGAAAAATTCTGCACCAACCATAAGTGAAAATGAACATTTGATCGAAACTATCTTATCTGCATTAAACACACAACAAATAATAATTGTGAAAATGTTTTAAGTCTGTTATTGTGTGGGTGCCATGAACAGGAAATAGCATAGCTAATGTGAGCACGAAGCTACCAACCACATCAAAGTGATGTGTTTTCTGCCTCTTGTGTACACCATTCAATCATGACCCCGAGATGCACTTTGAGAAAACTCTTAAACTCGTGGAAATTGCCCCATTTGTCTTTTACACGATCACTCTCCTCCTTTCCTTTTCATTTCTCAGCACAATCGCTTCCTCTTCCCCTCGCCTCCTGTTCCATTCTCTTTGTTTTTCCATACTTTCTTGGAGCATACCTTTGGGCTTCTACGATTATGCTTGTTTGTGCCAATTGTCTGATCGTCGTGCAGCCTGGTTCTGTGCTCTGCTGGATAATGATATTCGCGAGTAATCGAACTGGTTACTGGTTTCACGGCACAGTGTGATAACCGCCATGCCGCCGTTACCCCTACCATTTAAGCGCACTACATTTTACTGCTTAGAATTAGAGGGATATTTTTGGCCAAGAGATTTCCATGGTCATTACTTTCATATTTCCAGCATGTCAAACACCGAAAGCAACTTCACAGGACACTAGAAATAAAAAAGAGATGTACAGCATGTTTGCCAATAGGCCACCAAGGAGCCAATTATAAAATGCATTGTTTTGCATAATATACATTTAAATTGGTAGCACTGCAAACCACGAGACATCTCTCTTTTGCTGGTTTCACGAGAAGACCTTTAAGAACCCCTGCTGCAAAGTAATGCAATCAAGAATACTTTGGCACTTACAATTTTGCTGTTACTGCACATTGCAAAGCCAGGTTTGCACATTTGTACCCCGGAGTTGACATCACACACTGGACACTTGGATTAAGTTAAGAATCTTTGCTGGCAGCCCTCTCGCAGAACGATTCAGATTTAATACATGCGGTAGAGGAAATAACTTTTTTTCAAATTCTGCTCCTTTGCCTTAAACAACACCCATGCAAGCTGAGTCATAATATCGTGTCACTGACAAAAAACAGTACCATGTGTGTGTTCAAAATAAATAGAACATATAAATTCCATTTACTCTGTTGGTAATTTATGCACTGGGACCCATGGAGGAAGCGAGCCAAGTTACTCGTAATTTACAATTCCTCCTACAGCCTTCATACCAAAATCATAAGCACTGTTACTGACCCTGTGAGGGCCTGTGCATAGAGATCGTCATTATTGGTCTGACTCCTTTGGCGTGATGGACGTGAAGTGTTGGTGATTAATGTAAGGCTCAGGTTTACACATTCGTCAGTGTGGGAAGTGCCATTGCTAAAAGTCAAAGTGATTGGCTGCTCAAATGAGCATTGAGACAGTTTTCATTTCCTGTTTACAGCCCTGAGCCAATGGTGGGAATTCCACATTTCTATGCTGGAGGCGAGTCTATTCAGAGGACTACAAAGTGATACGGACTCATTATATCCACCCCGGAGGGATAATGGGCCGAGGCAATCCACAGCCAGGAGCAGAACTCGCAACTTTCTGATTGTGAGCCGCTCGGTCGACTGCTGACCCACCTGGTCATGGCAAAGAGCGGCAGAAAATGGCTTCAAATATCTCACACACTACTTCTTGCCTAGGGCGTATAAATCAAATATGTCACTGCTATGGAAGCAGGATGGAAAAAGCATTATACTGTCTTACTTTTCCAATTCTTTTAAATAAATCTATAACTGCCAAAAAAGGGTTATGTCCAAAAATAATGAAACATGCCACATGCTATCAGTTTCTTTAGGTCTAAAAAGAATACGATATTTCTTGGTAAATCTTTGTTGAACAGAGAGCAAGCTATAACGTGATGCATTCTGGGAAATAGAAATGTCATAGCCTATTGTTTCTTAAAATATGACTTAAGGGACTGCAATGACATTTGGTGCAACTTATAAAAAAATATTACAACTTTAAAACACCTCGGGCTATATTTAATCATAATCAGCCACAATCAATCGACTGCTGAATGAAAGTCTGTACAAGCTATCAACATTTATTATAATCCTGCAATGTACAAATCCTAGCACCTGCACACGTTATGGTTCCATCACTCCATCTCCTGATGCACATTTTCTTGGGCACATTCTGTTTGTCGCCTGCTCCTCTGTTAGTATTCTTGACCATTGACACTTATCCCTTCCAGCGATGTGTCCTGACCAAGCTCACTTACCTTTTTTTATCTGTTTTAATTATTTCAATAGCTTGCATATATATTATTTCATCCATGTGTCCCTCTTTCTGTCTCTCAATGTAAATTCCAAGTATATGTCTCTCCATTGCTTCTCTGTGCCCTTTTCAGTTTGTGTTTTTTTTTGGTTCATGACCATGTATATGAAGCATGTAATAGCAGACAGTACTCACTGATGAAATAATTTCTTCTTTAGGAACACTTGTATGCTGTTTAAAATCTACATTCAAGAGCATCTCTGTATACATTCTCTGCTGTGTTTTCCAATTGTCTAGTATCTTGGACCGATTTCTCTAATTGTTTTGCTACCCAATTCGCTTCGAAATATTTAATAGTTACACAGTGAATATGGCAGTGCCCTAGACTGAGTGAGTGCTGGGGGAGCGTGGAATAACAAGGGTTAGATATGACGAGTTCGTGATGGCACTGGGAACGAAAGGCCCACGTTTACAAAACGATTGTGTGCCCAGCGATTGTGTATGGTGCAGAAACACGGGTGGTACGTAAAAAGAGACAGAGTTCTTGTTGTGGCAGAGAAAAAAAACACCGAGTAAGCGTGACTTCGCTGCTTCGGACGCACGTAGAGAACGAACAAAGATAATTCTGGTGAAGACGGCAGGGCACGAGAAGGCCAGGGTGGGGAGAGGGGGAGGTGGGGGTAGGGAAACATCGAGGAAAGCAAATGACTGATTTCCATGACATCAACATTGACTCCTCTTTTCCATGAAAAACAGTGCTGATAATATAAAAACAAATGGTAAAGTTGCAGCCCTTTCATTTCTTACTCACGCCACTGCTGGCAGCAGGGCGTCCAATGGACATAGATCTCGAAAGTATTTTCTGGACGGTGTGTTTGGTGTGTAATCACGGGACAGACGTTATGGCACTTGCATTTCATTTTAAAAAACATCAAACACAAACATTTGATGGGGATGACCGCTCGCAAGTACTGAACACTTGAGTTTGTTTCCTGGAAGCTTTCATTCTATAGAATGTTTTTGAGTGAATAAATATTTGCAACTATAGGAAATGTACTACTAATTTAAAATCTATATATATAAAATCGTGAATCTGTCTATCTGTCTGTGTGTCTGTGTGTCTCCGGACCATACGCACTTTCATTGGACGGCGGTTGTCCCTGGCAACGGCTAGCGACGCCTTCGCCGCTTTCATTGGACCTGGCAACGGCTAGCGACGCCTTCGCCAAGGGCTGCAGTTTCATTGGGCGGCGGTTGCCCCTGCCAACCGCTAGCCATGCCTTCGCCACTTTCATAAGCTCCGTAAATAATTAAATAATAGGCATTACACAGTATTGTTGGAGCGCTAGGGGGGGGGGGGGGGGGGGGAACGCCACCCGTACCCTGCCTCTTCCGCGTGGACAATTTTGGCGAGGCCGCAGGCTTTGCACGCTACTAGGCCTCCACACCCACCACGCCACTCTGAGGTAAATTCATCAAAGTTTTTCCTACTCTTCACTACACCCCCACCACAATGTGTGCAATTAATAGTACTTTTAAACCCAACGCGCCAACAATCGATTACTTAAATGTCCACTGTACAAATACTCATTAAGCTGGGTGAGCGTACTGACAGTCTATTATGTACACTGTAGCCTGCTTATTAAGCTCTGTGAGCGTACTGCCACTCTATCATGTAGACTCTAGCCTGCTTATGAAGCTGAGTGGGTGTACTGGCAGTCTATAATGTAGACTGTAGCCTGGTTATTATAATCGATTCTTTAAATGTTCTTTGTACAAATAGTCATTAAGCTGCTTTAGCGTACTGCCCGTCTATTATGTAGACTGCAGCCTGCTTATTCAGCTGGCTGGGTGTACTGCCAGTCTATCATGTACACATTAGCCTGGTTAGGAAGTAAAGTTAGTCAATTTGTAACACGTACGCTTTCGCAAACATTATTCATAAACAACGTTATTGCGTTTAGATCGCCTTATTTATTAAGGTGTTGTCACCCTTATCCACCACCCGACACGCCCAATCTGCACAAAATTGTCACGTTCATAAAAGACTAAGACTTGACTGCTTTAGCCCACCGGTGTGTTCAAGCGGAAAACCACAACAATTACCATTTCTCATGAAAAAACTACTGTATAATTATGTTTAAACCCCACGCGCCAATAATGGATTTGTTTAAATGTTCACTCAACAAATACTCATTAAGCTGGCTGAGCGTACTGCCACTCTAGAATGTACAGTGTAGCCTGGTTATATTTCTGGGTGGCTGTACTGACAGTCTATCATGTACACATTAGCCTGCTTCTTAAGTAAAGTGAGTCTTTTTGTAACACGTACGCTTTCGCAACCATTCTTCAAAAATAACTTTATTGCCTTTCGCTCGCCTTAATTATTAATGTGTTGTAACCCTCCGCCACCCCACACGGCCAATCAGTCAAAAAGTGTCCCGTTGATAAAACACTCATAAGTCTCTGCTTTGGCCCACCGGTGTGTACAAGCGTAAAACCACAACAATTCCCATTTCAGAGTACGTCCTTTCGCTGATGCTGGATGCAATTACCAGCCAAACGTCGTACTGTTCAGTTGTCTGTCCATCTGTGTACGATCGCTTGCGAGGGATTTGCCGGGAGGCACGTCCCGTGCCCCGCGATGGGAATACGCATGTCACTGTGTATGTGTTTGTGTGTATGTATGTGTGTTTGTGTGTATGTGTGTGTCTGCGTGTATGTATGTGTGTGTATGTGTGTGTCTGCAGCAAGCGCGTGTATGTGTACCTATGGACGCGCGCGCGTGTGTTGTGTAGGGGGAACGGTAGTGTAGTGGTTAGCGTGCTGTCTGTGTGTCTGTGTGTGTGTCTGTCTGTGTCTGTCTGTGTGTGTCTGCGTGTGTCTGTGTGTGTGTCTGTGCGTGTGTGGTGTGTGAGGAGCGGTGGGTGTAGTGGTTAACGCTACGCTGCGCTACCAACTCGGCGAACCCAGTTCGATTCCCGCTCACGGCCACCACCGGTGACGATTATTTGAACCTCCCCTAGGTTGACTCTGCCTCAAACGAGTAACTGCTGTGGCGTATTAACATCGCCACTGGGGAGACAAAGGCGGCCGGCCGTGGTGGATACAAGTCCCGGGCGAAGCCGGGTAGTACAGCTAGTAGCATGTAAATTACTCAAGAGGAGGTGCCGTGGTACAGCGGTTAGCATGCTCTGCTATGAACTCGGAAATCCGGGTTCAGTTTCTGACCACGGCTAACATCTATGGCAAATTGTTATCATAACTGGTACTATACCATAACCCTCTCCATGTTCATCATCACTCTCATCCCATCTTCATGAACCAACATGGCATAGGGAAGCCATCAACCAATGGTGGATAGAGAATGGCTGAAATTTATGTATTTACATATGCGATTTGCTTAAACCTAATAATAAATATTTAATATTTGCACACGACAAAAGCAGCCAAAATCTCATATTGTCTCAATATGGATGTTTACAAGATTCGTCTTGCCTCTTCAGGAATTATGCACTTAGGTATTTTTCATCATAAGAACCATGAGTGCAGTGAGCATTTAGCACTAAGGACAGCGAATGTTCAACATTCACTCCCCTCTCTGAAGGCAGCAATGCGGGCATTGTTGATTTTACAGCCAAACTTGTATCTTGAGTTAAACATTCCGCCTAGCCTTCAGATTGCTGATGCTGAGTTGAGTACTATTTATATACTCTTTTGTTCTTTCGGTAAAGTCATGTAAGTATAAAATAAAATAAATCACTGCTATTTAAATATATATGTATTCCTTTGCCAAGTACAAAACCAGTAGAAATGTTGGTACCTGAAGCATGGTATACAGAATGATGCACTTAGCATATATTTGGCTGTGCACTTGACATGTTGCGTTACCTTTTGAGAGTAGTGCAGATTGTATACAGTTCAATATGCCAGTACTTTTATAAGTAACGCTACATTTGTCACAACACTGATTTGCCTAGTGAATTGATGCACATCGTAACAGCGTTTTTCTTTCATCTCCGATGCACAGTTGGATTTCTTGAATAAAGTACAAAATGGAAAACATCTTTAATATGGGCAAGGTGACACATGATTGTATTTTTTTTTTAGTTTTGCATATTTTGAAAAGCATATGCTTTACTAGTCTTTTGTCTAAAATACAGCCCTGATTAAATGGTTTGCTGTTTATGCAGATAGGCTGCATAATTAAATCATTCAAGTTTAGTAAATTATGTATATTGTGCAATAATTATAGGAAGACTGGGGGATACCCAAGATGCTGAGACAATGAGAGGACTTGATTATAATGCTTCAGCATTTCCCCAATTCAAATTCTCTTTTATAAACTGCATCCTGAATAATTTGTCTTTCACGGTTTTAGTAAGAAATAAATTACATCTCCAGTCCATGCAGACTGCTCATGAATTGTGAGGTTGAAATCCCATGCAGGCTTTGATGTTTTGTAGATCAACCGGCAAAAGCATGGTCAACAATATTGAGTTCTTATATGCTCATGTGGCCTGTTTACTTATTGCTATACACTAAGCATATGGTTACTGGAGTGGGTTCTGAGTGCCAGTTGCAGGGGGAGTATTCTTGAAAGTTGTGACCGTGCGGTGCTCAAAACCTGCAAATGTATTGATGTAGGTTTCACGGCTTCGTGTATGAGAGATGCTCTTGAAAGCTGCTCTTTCGGGATAGCCGTAGCGAGCGATGTCCCTGTTACCCTTCCCGGCGTTTCGCCTCCCACGTTGGGAGGCATCTTCAAGTTAACATCTCGCCACGGTGGCAAGGAGATGTTAACTACCTTGCCTGGTAAGCAGGAGGTCATGGGTTCGATCCCTACCCTGACGCCTGTATATTTGGAGTTTGCATGTTTCCCTGTGGTTGCGTAGATTTTTCTCCAGGTCCTCCTGGTTTTTCCTCCACAATTAGGAATGTGCATTTAGGGTATTTGGCTGCTATACATTTCCACACAAGCCATTTTGTTGATAAATTTCCACACAAGCCATTTTGTTGAGTTTTCATTTATGATAGCCAGGTATATCGCTCAGTGGGCCTTACCTGGAAAAAAATAGGTACTGCTGCTATGAGTCACCAAGACTTATAAAAGCAGAAGCAAAACCTCACTTGGTTTATACTGCCTGAAGATGTTTCGAACGTGGGAGGCGAAATATTGTGAAGGAAAGAGGAGCAGCGCTCGCCACAGCTATCCCAAAAGAGGAGCTTTTAAGAGCATTTCTCAAATGCCGTAAAGCTATTTATTTCATTGTCTACAGGAGAACGTTTTTTTATTTTGTGAAACAATTGTAGATATCTGCCAAGGGACGCAATTTCAAAACACAACCAGTATATGTATGCCGAGGACAGCTATTGAAAGCAGACCAGAATCATAAACGGTGAAATTAAGAGGTGGATGAAATCAGGTAGGAGTGCTTTTGGAATTCTAAACTCGGTTATGAAAAAATACCAATGTGTCCATAGAAGAACGTTTTAAGTCTTGTGTACTGCCTGATATGAAATAGTGTTCATATGCACAGCCATTAACGAGACATACAGAACAAAGCCTGCAGAGTATCCAAAGAAGCATGGCGAGATGCATGCTTGGAATTGCATGGACAGACAGAGGAATACATGGTTTAGAGAACACAAATGCAGGTTAGAGAGATATAATTTATACTGCTAAAAAAATAAGTGAGCTCGGTCAAGGCACATTGCTAAAGGGGATGATAAATCATGGTCAAGATTAAAAATGGAGCAGCAGCCAAAGCATGGCACATGTCCAAGGGATGTCCATGAGGAGACGAGATCAATGAAATGAACTATTGCGCAGGCGCTACGTGGATGTGTATGTTGCAGGATCGTGTGCAATGGCGACAGCTTGGGTAGGCCTTCATCCAGCAGTAGATTGGCCATGGCAGTTGATGATTCCGCTCTGTGCTAGACCAGTGCTGCTCGCATGCACTTAAACGCAAATTATCACTGTGCGTGAAATACTGTAATTTTTTTGTCAAGCAAGGACCATCATTTGATTTACGCATGCATTTTTGCTCATTCTTATGTATAGAAAATACTGACATATCACCTTTCATCGTACAATACAAGAAGTTCTGTTCACTGAAGCTGAAAGGCTTAGGTTATGTGATAATGGCCTTACTCATTTTGTGCGAGGTGATATGTTACAGCAGATAACTCGCAATCATTAGTTTTGGCTTCAAATTTGGTTGGCAAATGAGTTGGGCCATAATCCGTCTGTCGTTCACAGAATTAGTCCAGTACCACTGTGGATAGTTAATATTGTTAGTGGCAATCATTTATGCATGAGTGTTGCACTGAGTCTCAATAAGGGGTTTCCATTGAGATGTTTGGCCAATACAATTAATTAGTGATTTGCATGCGTGAGGAAACTTGATTTCCCAGAGAAAACCCACTTACATACACGAGGTCGTGTGACACTCAGCACGTCCCTCTCCTGGGCACACCTTGCAGCCCACGCAAAACCGTGGTGGTGGTGGTGGTCACCCATCCAGTGGCGGATTAAGCTTATGCGGGGCCCGTAGCATATGTAGCTACTTTGTTCTATTAGGATAATCCGGCACCGAGCAGTAGTAGCAGAAGGTGCAGTAGCAGCAGTAGTAGCAGAAGCATCAGAGTGCCCACCAGGCTCAGATCTACTTAGCGTCTGAGATCCGGCACATTTGGGGTTAATTGGTCGTTTGTCATGGATAGAAAGACTCCACATGGAATCTCCATCAATGGCTGAGCAACAACATTCACGCGTAACAACCATTACGGGTGTATGTATGGAGACGGTGACTTTTTGTTTGACGACCACAATGGAAGCCAAACAATGTTAACCTTCATCTTGCAGATCCATGATTTTGTGTTCGTATGATATTATTGACAGATGGAGTTGTGCTGCATGTAATCTAGCCAAAAATCAGCACATTTCAATTGGGTAACCGATCTCTGGTTTCACATCTGCGTCAGTTCAGAGACTGATCAATTCACCATGTCATATCACACGTGAAGATCAAGACGAAAATGTCATTATTGACAATGCCATCAATGCCACCACACGTTGCCAACGATCTCTATATTCTGCCAAATCCGGCAGCTGCCGAACGGTAGAGATACAACCTCCAAGATCTGTCCTAACATCATACCATCTTGCTCTGAGGTCTTCCCCTCGGACACCGGACTCGTGGAGACAACTTCAATACCTTTCTCAGTAACCAGCTCTCCTCCATCCTGCACACGTCCCACCCATCGCAATATGCTTTTCCTCTTCATATCTACAGCACTCACCTGTCGTGTTCTCCCCTGCTCTTCTGCATTGCTTATCCGATCTCACCACAGAATTCACAGCATCTGTCTCAGACACCTGCAGTTAAAATTTCCAACCACATTTTGGTCCGAAGTGCCATTGTGAGTAGGGAAGTGCTATGTTGATACACAGCTCAGGGCCCAGTGCATCATCAACAGCTGCTCATGAATTCCTCGTAATTCTGGACACCCCTGCCCGTGAACAACCAGATCACAGACACGTGCCAACCCACCTTGTGGCCTCCTTGTGCACGTGCGCACGTTTTCGGTTGCGCACGGCCAGACGGCTGTTTCTTCTCACGCAAGACCAAATGAGCTTTTGCTTTGGCTGCTAATGTCACGTCTGTGCAAACGGGATGATGTACGGGAACTTACGCACAATTAGACTTAAATACATTTAATCAGCTCGATCATGCGTAAACGTCATACAATCTGCGGCGGTGAAGAAATACCAACAAACATTGCTCAATATTTCATATTTACTTATGACAATATTTGACCTGAAAAAAAATGCCTAAAAATGGAACATCTCGTTTGCAAGCACGTCCAGTGAGTCAATTGGTACGTACATAGCGATACGTTCAACCATACTTAGCGAACCAAGCACTACATTTAGCATTTACTGGACATGTTGTGTGATATGATTTACCCATGAATGATAAATTATAGCAGGTGCATTATAAGACCCAAGAAACCATTGCTGGTGCTGACATTTCCTGGCCACGTTCGCAGCCAGGCTCAGCTCCACATAACCTGGTGGAAAGCAGTCTCCACTCGGGTACTTTATTGAACTAGCCAGGCTGAATCTAGCCATTGCAATTTCAAAATAATTTATCCTGGGAACATAAATGTCTTCACCCCAGGGATGGCAATTGAAGCAGGGAAATCCCCCCCTCAGTCTCCAATCAAATTGCACAATGGCACGCGGGATTTCGTGGCGGTTCATTGCTCCGGGTTGAGGAGGCGACAAAACTCCGCTTCGGGTTTTCCAGTCCCAGGTGATAACGCGAGCAGGTAAATGAATCGATAATTGGAATGCAAAGGCAGTGTGCGTTGAAAATCATGACGATGATGCTACTGCTGCACCAGCGCTGGGCTCCATCAGACCGGTACTCCTGGGAAGGTGTGTGGGCTGCGTGCATCCGTCTTCTGGAGAGAGGACCCATGATGAAACCACTTCCAGCACGTTCCAGTTTCACAGTGGGTTTCTATGCGAATCGCTTGGTCTGTACTCGAGTCTATGTGTCTTTGTGTGAATATGTAAGTCTCTATGTGATTCTATTAACCTCTGTGTGAGTCTATGGGACTCCATTTGAGAAAGGGCTGATAATGAAGCCACTGCCAGCATATACAAGTTTCTCATTGAATATCACCTGCACGCGTTATCGTGTCAGACTGGAACATTCGAGACAAAGTTTTTAGCCTCCTTAACCTGCAGCCATGAATTACCACTGGAGGGATCTGTCCTCGTGTAATTAACATACATCAAATGAGTATGTCAGTTCAATCAGTAAAATCACTCTTAGTTGGGAAATGCAACTATTCATCAAATATTTTATAGCATTAACTGCTTTACAAACAGGACCAATGTGTGAGTGAACACAAAAAAATATCCCATTACCTTCGCTTGTAATGTTCTGCAATCCTGCTGTGTGAATGATTAGGCATTTAAAAGTCACATAATCCATGACTGGATCTAACCATTTTAAGACTTTAATATTCTGGCCTTCTCACTTCCAGTGAACCCTTTGTGTTAGGCTTGCACGTGTATGAAAATCTACAGCATGTTGTGCACCCTTTGATTTCAGGGTTCTTGTAAATGTGCATGAGTACGGTAAACATAAAGTTACATAAGGCACTACCATTAGAGTAAAAGGTATGCCTATCCATAATAAATCACGTATTGTGTACCCTAATATTCCAATAATTCTATTAGAACAAAACAAGTATCACGAGAGCAATGTGCAACAATTATTCCAGCAACGGCATTCTGGACTGTTCCAGTTAAATTTAAGTGCTGCCGATAGGACGAGAGACCTCGTAACCAAGTTGCAGTCTTAGGTTATCTCCTCGAGTTGCACAATGCCTGCCTTTGTTCCTTTTGGTTTACAGGCAGCATCTGACAAATGAAATGGATTGTTCCTATTGCACAGGGAATCTGCTCCATGGCGGTGCCTTGCCTCGAGAGCATCCTGCAGCAGTTTGCTACATCTGTAAGATTGTCTATCCATAGATCGTATAAATATATGAATGTGTTGTTAAACCTGCCACCACCCGACACAGCCAATTAGTAAGGTTTGTTGCGTAAACAGAACATGCCAATTTGTTACTAGTACAGCACACTGGTGTTGGAGTACGACGTTTCGCCAGTAATTACAACTAGCTTCATCAGGCGACAGCCAGATTAGTAAACATATTTACGCGACTTACCTGTATTATGGATATTGGTTACGAAAGCCAACGTGTTAAAGGTTGTAATAAACAATGAAACGGATAGTCACACAAAGCACTGTTTATACATATTTTCTGCATATAAAATGTTCATTATGGTCAACCAACTGCTGGTTAAAAGGCTTCCCAATTTGCTGTCTAGGTGCAGTAGTGATGAAGGTGGTGGGGGGGGGGGGGTGACAATATTTCACCGCTTAACACGTAGGCTTTCGCGACCAATGTTATTCATAATCAACGTTTTTGGGTTTAGATCACATTATTTATAAATGTGTCGTAACCCTCCACCACCCGACACGGCCAATCAGTAAAAATGTGTCACGTTGACAAAGACAAATAGTTCACTGCTTTAGCCCACCGGTGTGGTGAAGCCACAACATTTACAATTTGAGTACGACGTTTCGCTGGTAATTGCAACCAGCATCATCGGGCAATTCGCCAGAATGGTGAGGCTCTGCTGTCTCCCGTTCTTATATAGAGCAGCAGCAGGGTGACGTCATCATTAACTCATCAACTCATCAGGTGCAAAGATTCAAGGGGGGAGTGATTGTAATTATATACTAGATTAGTAATCAGGCTATTGTTACGATGCGAGTTGTAGATTAGTAATCATTTGGAATGTGTTTTATTGTGATTATGCTACATTAGTAATCAGTTAGTGGTTGTTTCCCTTATAAGGAATTGTAATGTATCTTATTTAATAATACGCTTCCAGGCCGCACTAAGCCTGTAGCTGTCTGAGCGATTAAAGTTATTTCTGTTTCTCTCAATTTCAATGGATTCTCTAATTAGTCTTTGCCAGTAGTAACTAGTTTTACACAACACTTCCACGTTGTCAAAATCAACACACAACACTTCCACGTTGTCAAAATCAATTGATTTTGACAACGTGGAAGTGTTGTGTAAAACTAGTTACTACTGGCAAAGACTAATTAGAGAATCGATTGAAATTGACAAACAGAAATAACTTTAATCGCTCAGACAGCTACAGGCTTAGTGCGGCCTGGAAGCGTATTATTAAATAAGATACATTACAATTCCTTATAAGGGAAACAACCACTAACTGATTACTAATGTAGCATAATCACAATAAAACACATTCCAAATGATTACTAATCTACAACTCGCATCGTAACAATAGCCTGATTACTAATCTAGTATATAATTACAATCACTCCCCCCTTGAATCTTTGCACCTGATGAGTTGATGAGTTAATGATGACGTCACCCTGCTGCTGCTCTATATAAGAACGGGAGACAGCAGATCCTCACCATTCTGGCGAATTGCCCGATGATGCTGGTTGCAATTACCAGCGAAACGTCGTACTCAAATTGTAAATGTTGTGGCTTCAACACACCGGTGGGCTAAAGCAGTAAACTATTTGTCTTTGTCAACGTGACACATTTTTACTGATTGGCCGTGTCGGGTGGTGGAGGGTTACGACACATTTATAAATAACGTGATCTAAACCCAAAAACGTTGATTATGAATATTTCACCGCGTTGATCGGTTCGAGTTGAAGGGAGGGCAATTTGTTTTAACCTCTGACTGGTTTGGCAGTATCGCTGCTCAGGTCTTAAAAGGCACTCAAAGCCTCTTTGGCACGTAAAGGCAGTGGCCCTTGCCGAAGAAGGCACGGAATATAGATGTCATTATGTAGTCATAATATCTGCAAACACATTATTCAATCGTGATCCCTGAATCACAATTCTTGTAATCGGGAATAAGGTTAGTCGTGATATGCCTCGTAGGTGGATCATGCAAGAAAAATACATCTGCAGGCCAACGACATTCCTGTTATATGCAGCACAGCATAGGTATGTTTCTGACCGATCTATAAAGAGTTTGACTGGTTTTCTGGTGTGTGTAATGTCTTTTGGGGGTTCCTAAACATCCCGAGTGATCTTATAACAACTGTGCACGGGCAGTGGCTCGGTTGCTCAGTGGGTTATAGCTGGGTCGGTACGGCTGAGACCTGGATTCAAAGCTAAGCAGCCACCTGTAATATTAACTTCACTGTGTGAGCATGGAATCAGCCTGGTCATCAATTTATCACGAAAAAAAATTTAAGAGTAAAATTTAGTTTTTCAGTTAATCTGAGAACTAAATAAATGGTTTAATTCACATTTAATGAACAGACCTTGCAGTAAATTTAAAGGTCTTCCCCATGTATGGATAAAGACGACTATTTAAGTCACCTCGGAAGTAGTTCTATGACGTCATCTTCCAGGTTCATATTCTGGCACATGGCGATGCGCTGCTTGCTGTCAACATTCTGCATAGACGCTGCTTCATATCATAACAGCAATACAATTCAAATGTTCAATGTATTTTTTGAAGAAAAACAGATTTAATGCAGCTTTCATGTATTAATAGTTATTACATTTACTTGGACTGAATTATTACGAAACCGTTACAAATAATTATCAGGCGTAAAATCATCAGTAGACCACTCCATCACTTTCCACTAATTTATTTAGTCTAAAAACAATACACTTCACTCAAGCTCTCACATTAAACTTATTGCACAATCCTTTTGAAATGATTACCTTTGCAATACAGGAGGCTCACGTTAACAAACGTCTTCCATATATATCTTCCATCACATGAACTCACCGAGTCAAAGGCAATCCAGCTTATCGAATATGCGAGCAATATGTTACGCCACAAATATTCCTGTTGCAATATCTCTTCACACAAGTGGGAAATATTTCAATATCAGCGTACATATTTTGGCTTTCATTGCATCGTGTTTGCGAGCTGTTATCATACACGAAGCACAATTAGGGTTGACAGATAAATGCGTGAGAGAAATAGACGATGTCAACTCCACCGAGTTGAATCTTGCTGCCAATGGAGTGTTACAGAAGTGTATATATGCATGGCCTTTAAAAACTCTTGGGGCAACAACAGCAGACAACCGTATGCAAGTTCTTTCACTGGATAGGCAACATAACAGAGGCTTATTAGGAGATCCCATTTTGTACGTGTTGCCATATACTGTGCAGTTTATCTTGGAAATGCATAAAAAAAACTACCGTACAATGCTTCGATACTGTTGAAAATGTAACATTACCAAGTCGTTAGTGAATCAGAGTTTGACAAAACGTACTGCGTTTAAGAAAAAAAAATTAAAGTATTTTTCTCTAACGTCAGCCACAATTTAAACAATGCAGTTTTGTATAGAGGTGCGGTTTGTCTGAAAAGACAAATCATCCACTTATTAAAAAACATGCAATGTTGCATGGTAATAAGCAAGCATCATTCAATACAAACGCCACATCTTCTGCATATGAAGACCCATGCCTGGGTGTAGGCTTTATAGATCATATTGAGATTATTATGTGTATGTAGACACCCACCTGGCGTGACGACAAGGTCACCTGTATAAGTCAGTACAGCCAGTATGTTGCTGACATACATATTGGATGACATCCACCCATAGAGGGTGCAGTGGTGCAGTAATTAAAAGCGGTAAAAAATGGGAAACCCAATCACAGCAGGAACTGGAATTCAGGCTGGAAATATATGTAACCAGCTTTTGAGCATGCAATGTATACCTCTGTGTATTGTTAATTGTATTGCTGCAGTGGTTAGTGCACTATGGTGTCACTCAATCGACCTGAGTTATATTCCGGGCCACGGCTAAACATCAGTGGGGACTGATATGGGAACCTCTTCTGGGCCCTGCTTCACCAAACTTTACTCGCCATCGTGGGGAAGTATGTAGAAACAATCCTGACGACTCACACGGTGTGGCGAGGCCTTCATCCAGCAGTGGATTAAAAAAATGGCAAAAATTATCACGTTATTATCCACCCCATATGTGGGGTTTTTGCAGGTATTCCCTTTTCTTTCTACGTATAATAATGCACAATATTGAAACTGACCAAATGTCCCAAGCAAGGCCTTCCAGACCAAGTCTTAAGACTGATAGGCAGCTGAAATGGCATTGTGAAAGCATGGAATCGCACAACAATATGTGACTTGATGCCCCAAAGGAGAGGAATGCCATGGGCTTTTCCCCATTGCCCCAATCACCCCTCCCTTGAGCAGAGAACCATTTGTCTTAACTTTGAGGTTAAGGGTCAGCCCAGTGCCCTTTGCAGGAGAGAACTATAAACATCAATTCTCAGCCAATAGAAAGGGCACGAATAATATACAAAAAGTGGAACTCAAATAATGGACTATTGTATTATAATGTTTTATCGATATACATATTGAATTAAGGAAATAATGCGTTGCACTTTATGTTGGTCTAAATTTGTTATTATATAAATATTACAAATGTTTAGTATTCAAAAGGATTTTTTAAGTATGCTTATTGTACTATCAATGAGGTTGTGAAGAGAGCATCATACATTTTTGCTAGATTTTTATTTCGAATATCCTCCAATAGACCATTAACTTAATTTAATTATCAAATAATGTTTTTTCTTGTGGGTGCTGAAATGGGAGAAATCTGGATTTGGCTATCCAAGAATTGTGTGGAGGTTTAACTTAAATCTAGACTTAAAGATTTCGTGACTGCAGGAATGAATATTCTTTGGGTCTTTCGGTAAAGTTACTTAGATAGGTTCAAAGAAAATAACAAAAAACTACGACGTTTTCATCGCAACACAAGTGCACATGTATTGTGAACTTACTGTAATGAAGATCATGATATAGATTGACTAGAATGTGCTTAGCAGTTTTATATACTATGCCATTGAAATTCTAAGGGGTATCTCATAAAATAACATTCAACCAGACAGCAGTAATAACCACAGGATACAAAAAAAATGTATTACAGTATTTCTTTGACACCAGATCTTGCTGATCAGGTGTTGACTGCAATCTTTGTGAGATCTGAAAGAAACAAATGATGGCCAGATGTGGTGGCATTTGCTTTGATATCCTCTTAACAGTGTCATGTTTGTAAAAAAACCATGACCCTCTTACATTACCTATCTGTGGGAGATTTAGAGAGAAGACGTCAAATAGGTGACAGAACAATTCCTTGAGAGTTTTGGAGAAGATAGCGCCTGATAATTTGCATACAGGGATACCACGTTGTAGTCCGAGTGTCAAATCACATTAGCTTGCAGATACAACCTGAAAGTCAGCATTTGGATGGGTTAATCCCAATGAAATAATGTATCTGTATTCCAGTGACGGTGCATGAGATATAACTCATTAATAGCAGAAGTCACTTCTCCTTTGGGATACAGTCAAGACCAACGTACTGGCAATGTTATAGCTGTAGTGTAAGTGATGTTGATGAGACGTTAAACAGAAGCCCTCTTTGTCCTGTGGGCTTCAGACAGCCCGTGCCACTCAGGGATGTTAACCTTGGGTGTCCTATTTGACATCGACCTACGTGTTCTGACTATATTAATTATTTTACCATTCTGTCAAAATACAAAAAAACTCTTCTCGTGTGGATATTGGTGTGCAATGTTTTAGTTTTTTGCTTCTGGCATGTTAATGAGGCCATAAAAATCCAAAGTGATAATATGAAGGGTTGCAGTCAGATGTGGTAATATGGCTCAGGGGTTAGGGTCAATGATCTAACAACATTAAGTTCGAAACCAGGTAGCAACGCATGATGAAGCCAGATTATTTAGCCTAGGTATTGGCATTGATGGTTTCAGCTCGGTCAGCAATGACTGCAAAAGGAAACCATAATGCTAAATTTAGTTTTTTTTTTATCATTAAAAACGTTGGGTTGAGTGCTATGAAATAAACATTTCCCACCATTGCAGGGTGTGTGGTAAATTGCATGACATTTGCGGATTTAAAAGAAGTCACTTGAAAGGATTTCAGCAGTAGTTTTGTGAAATTTTCTTTCGCATGATGTTCCATCCTGAACACATGGGGTGGTTCGCTGTGGAGTGGCGGGGGTAGGGAGGATGCAGTGGTATTTAAAGGTAACAATCCTGAGATTTTCTCAAGTTCCCATATACAAGATGCAATGTCTGGAATGAACAATTGTTTACAGAACACATCATTTGCTCGCAAAACTGTTATGAGATTAAACTTTCTCTACCCATTATGAAATGGGAAAACTTTCAATCTATTACATTCAGCTCTCCAATTCTGGCGATGTGCATGGCATGGAACACTAGACACATTTAACATTGCATAGATTGGCAAGCAAATTTGAAACAACTTCTAAGAGAGAAATATTGTGGTCATGCTACAAGGTTATATATTGTAGATTATATATTTACCGTGCTTTTAACCATTTTGATGATAAATATGAAAGTACCATTAGCATTCATAAGTTCATATTCACATGGCAATGTAAGGATCCACATTTTCCATCAATTATGATGGATCAAGAAATAAGAAGTTATTGGAATTATTAGGTCACCGTGCATTCAATACATTTCACAGTGTTCAACAGATAGGGTAAATTACAGTATATTGATATTGAGAATAAACGATAAGCAACAATTTGACTAAAGCGGCCATCATTCTAAACATTTAAGGGACAACACATTGCTATGAATGCATTAATGATGTAATTTTTTTTTATCTAAAAAAAAGAGTGCAGTGTCTCCATGCTCATGTGAGCATGAAGTGTTGCTCTTGTTCATTTGTAGCCCTGTGCCAGTGGTAATAATCAAATCAAATAATTTGTAACTTCGTTATGCAGTGCCATATTTATAGCACAAGGCTCTAACAGAGGCGCTGCGTTTCGCACGCAATCAGCGTCTGCAATAGTGAAATGGCGTGATGCTTCAATTGCCGAAGTAGAAGCCATTCTCTCCATAGGACATACACTGCTTATTTACAATAACAATGGTACTTATTTTGCTCACCACAAAGGAAAATGGACAGTAAATCCCCGGCCAGAATTAGAACTCACAATACCTGCCACAGCGATATGTGGGCAGTTGCAAATTGCAACGATTTTGCCCGTGAAAGGGTTGGGCCTTCTGCCTGCAGTGAGATCTGTGTGCAGGCTGACCTTTACTTCCAATGATTTAATACTCCACGCCTCGTATTCTTACACACTTCAGCCCTCTTATCTTAGATGCATTCATTCACATGCGGAATAGGCATCCATACATATGGAAATGAGTTGAGGTGTATTGCGGTTGTGTGTTATTGGTCGGCATTAAAGTCTGTGTGGGGCAGAGCCCTAAAGGCTGGATGTTCATAACCACTGTGATAAAACACTCATCTCAGGTCCTGCGGTTATATCCAATTATGCCAAATCATATCTCCATCCAAGACCACAAATACATTTTCCATCATTAACAGAATATTGCAACTTATGTTAAAGGTTGCATCTCTCTTGCCTGTAGAACAGAAGCGAGGAACATGTCACTATAACAAAAAAAATGCTAATTTAACTCCACATATGCAAAATAGGGAGAGAAAAAATCAGCAACAGTAGCTCACGTGAAATGGTGTTCTTATACCTGGCTGTGTATGTTTAAAACATTGTCGAGGAAAACATTTAGGAGGCACATGTTTTCGCAAATGTTTATATTTTTCTGCTCGTTAATACTACTCACATTTACGAAAAATGCTCATGAAAAAGCTTTCAACAAGCGTCCAATCGTACTCCTGTGCAGGACATCACGATTGTGCTATCGAGGTCTTCAATGTGTTCTCGGGTTGTTCTGCATGTTGTTGGCTCCACGTGATGGGAGCTTCTTCAGGACCGAATTCAGTTCACCTACTGAATAAGCTTCCAGCAGTTCCGAATTGAAAGAAATGTTCAATCATGTTATTTTGTTTTTAATGTTACCAAGGACCATTGTTTCATGTGATATACCTTCATACTTAATATTCCACAATTCAAAAAATATTTAAATGCACTTTAGTTAAGTTTGCTTTGAGAGCATGGAGCAGGATTTCTTATGCCACAATCACTAATGCTGCAACTACGCTTTACATGAATGTGCTACGGGATATATTGATACTTTAGGTTATTTTTTTAAGCCTGAGTCATTGCTTATCGTTTTTGCAGTTAGTTATGGCCTTGTTTTTTTGTCAATAAATTTAGTTTTTTAGCTTGTTATTTTGCACATTGCTACCTTGCAATGTCCTCTAACTGCCACTGCTGCTGACAGTCTTAGGCTGTGGTCAGCCTTGTAAAAGAGCAGCTTAGATCAATGGGCCTTACCAGCTGAAAGAAAGTCTGTCTGTTTGGGTGCCTATATTTAAAAACTAGCGATGGTAAGCAGAATAAGCCGATAGAACAGCATATTTTTCAAGTACATTACTCTTTGAAACCGACTCGTTTGGAATTAGAATATGGATCCCTCAATATACGTTTCAAAAGTATTGACTGCTTTCTTAACATTATACACACATGAGGTCATCACAACCAATGCTGTTGATGCCACCACCCCTCGCCATCGTTTCCTTCTTTGTCAGATTCCTTACTTCTAAAGCTTAAACCTGACCGTCAAGATCCGCTTTTACAGCATCCCACCATCAGGATGTAGGTATTAACTTTGGTCACCAAACTGGGTGTCAACACCAATGTCTGTGTTGTTAACCCACCCTCTCGTTCTATAGATGTGGGTCATCCATGACAACCTCCTCTTTATGATTACAACTGCAACACGTTCTTACCATGTGATATTATCAACTTCCAAGTTGCGTATCCTAGTCTAGCCTGAAATCTCTTGCAACCTCTGCACGTACCTGTAGATAAAGGCTGGAAGTTTATTTTCTAATTGCTTCGTTAAATATGTTATCAACAGTTTAGATTTATACTCGTTACATAAAAAATTAAATTCTACTAAAGCATTATGAACCCCTTATAAGTCGATATCAGCCAATCGTGCATGATTTGGTATTATCATGTTTGAATACGAATCGAAAATGTGCCCCTCTGTGCACAAATTAAATGCGTTTAAACAGATACGACTGAGCCTGTAAATACGAATGGTTCCACCGTGGATGCTGCAGTTGTCTCAAAAGAAAAGTACAAGATTGCATCATCATTGTCCTCATCGGCCATGGTCAATCCACTGCTGGACGAAGGCCTCCACAAGCCGTCGCCATCTTTCACTATCTTGCAATGTAATCATCTGCTTTGCACCTGCGCACAAGCTGATTTTATCAGTCCATCTCCTTAATAAAATTTATCTTGGATACTTTCCATGCTTTCGCTACCACCCAGTGATTGTCCTTGACAATCCGCCATCATCTCTTCTAGCGATGTGTCCTGCTCAGGCCCACTTACGTCTCTTAATGGTTCAAATATTTGCATTCATCTGCTTGCATATGTTCTTGAATCCATGTGTTCCTCTTCCTGTCTCTCACTGTAATTTCCCAACATTCATTTCTGCACACTTCTTTGGCCGCTTTTCAGTTTTTGTTCAGATTGCATTAAAGTTAGTGAATTTGTTTCTGAACCATATGTCATAGCAGGTAGTAAAGACTGTCAAACACGATTCGCCTTAGGCACGCATGAGTTATGTTACAAATTGTATTCATATAGAAAGTAATATTGTAAGATAATATTTACCAAGGGATTGGGTTTAATTTTAAATCACTGACATGCTTCACAACGCTAGAGAACTCAAGGCCAATGTTAAAGATGAGTCATCTGCAGCAGGGCACATTATACAACATTCCCACAGTCTCATAAACTCAAGGCCATGCTACTTTTAAGGGGGGGGGGTCTACAAATTAAATATTCCATGTTTATCGAGTAATATGTAAACATAACACATTCCATTTAACACGTAGGCTTTCGCGACCAATGTTATTCATAATCAACGATTTTGGGTTTAGATCGCGTTTATTTATAAATGTGTCGTAACCCTCCACCACCCGACACGGCCAATCAGTAAAAATGTGTCACGTTGACAAAGACAAATAGTTCACTGCTTTAGCCCACCGGTGTGTTGAAGCAACAACATTTACAATTTGAGTACGACGTTTCGCTGGAAATTGCAATCAGCATCATCGGGCAATTCGCCAGAATGGTGAGGCTCTCCTGTGTCTCCCGTTCTTATATAGAGCAGCAGCAGGGTGACGTCATCATTAACTCATCAGGTGCAAAGATTCAAGGGGGGAGTGATTGTAGTTATATACTAGATTAGTAATCAGGCTATTGTTACGATGCGAGTTGTAGATTAGTAATCATTTGGAATGTGTTTTATTGTGATTATGCTACATTAGTAACCAGTTAGTGGTTGTTTCCCTTATAAGTAATTGTAATGTATCTTATTTAATAATACGCTTCCAGGACAGACAGGGCGTAACGTTAGTGTAAGACTAAAAGAACACCAGAGAAATATTAAACTATCACAAACACAACTGTCGGCAGTAGCAGAACATGCATGCCAACAGGGACACTCAATTGATTTTGACAACGTGGAAGTGTTGTGTAAAACTAGTTACTACTGGCAAAGACTAATTAGAGAATCGATTGAAATTGAGAGAAACAGAAATAACTTTAATCGCTCAGACAGCTATAGGCTTAGTGCGGCCTGGAAGCGTATTATTAAATAAGATACATTACAATTACTTATAAGGGAAACAACCACTAACTGATTACTAATGTAGCATAATCACAATAAAACACATTCCAAATGATTACTAATCTACAACTCGCATCGTAACAATAGCCTGATTACTAATCTAGTATATAACTACAATCACTCCCCCCTTGAATCTTTGCACCTGATGAGTTAATGAGTTAATGATGACGTCACCCTGCTGCTGCTCTATATAAGAACGGGAGACACAGGAGAGCCTCACCATTCTGGCGAATTGCCCGATGATGCTGATTGCAATTACCAGCGAAACGTCGTACTCAAATTGTAAATGTTGTTGCTTCAACACACCGGTGGGCTAAAGCAGTGAACTATTTGTCTTTGTCAACGTGACCATTTTTACTGATTGGCCGTGTCGGGTGGTGGAGGGTTACGACACATTTATAAATAAACGCGATCTAAACCCAAAATCGTTGATTATGAATAACACATTCCATGTTTTACAACAAGTGCAATTAGCCAACACACATATTTTTCAAACACAAATACATTTTGGATGTATATGATGTCTCATTGTAACTGCATTTCAAGATGCTTTTAACAGCAGAGCGCTTGATAATTGGTTCTTTACCCTTCTATCTGGCAACAAAACTGACACCTTTTTGCAAGGAGTCATGTTTGCATAGACCGCAATACCTGCAGTCATAATACTAACAAAAGAACATAACTCTGATAATGTGCACTGTCCTTGAAGTTGATTGGTCAACTTCAAGGAAAGGCGCACTCGGTGCGCCTTTTGGCGTCATCTGGTCCAACCCATATGAGACTAGGCTCGAAGGAAAGCTGTCTCGGGTGTGGACCAATCAACTTCAAGGACAGTGCACATTATCAGAGTTATGTTCTTTTGTTTGTATTATGACTGCAGGTATTGCGGTCTATGCAAACATGACTCCTTGCAAAAAGGTGTCAGTTTTGTTGCCAGATAGAAGGGTAAAGAACCAATTATCATATTTTTACTGGCAAATGAGGTCCCCATAGAGCAGAGCGCTTGTTTATTTTGTAAATGGAAAGAGAAGCAGTCATGGGTGGAGCTAGAAATGAAGGACTTGAATCGGGGCAGGGAGTTGACAGCATGGCTGGCTGGGGAGAGAGAGTTCTAGTCCATGGGGGGCAGCAGAAGAAAACAAGAAGCAACCTCTCACAGACTGAAGGCGAACTGCAGGTCCGAAAGAATGTCTCAGTTTCCATTGTAGAGAGTGCATGGAGAGGAGAAGAGTGATATGAAGGAGAAGAGGTAGGCATGGGGGAGTCCATGAAGATTATTACAAGATTAATCGGTGGTGTAGTACTAAGCAAACTGTGCTCTGAACCTGGTGATCTCAGTTTGATTTCCGATTACGGATACCATCAGTGGTGAGTGATTTCTGAACCAGGTCGAGGCTGCCCCCTACCCTTCACCAACCTGCGCTGACCAGCGTCGTTGGTATGCTAAAACTCCTCCCGTGATTAACGCAGCCTTCATCCAGCAATAAGTTAATACAGCACAATACAGTAGTGATATTGCAATACCAGTATTCACTGTTATCCTTTACCAGCTGGGTGTGCAGAGGGAGCCATTGGGAGATCTGATTGTCTGTTCATTGACATCTTCTGTGCTAATAGGGTTTTCCCCTTTTTTCTGGCAACAAAACTGACACCTTTTGGAGGAATCATGTTTACATTAACCACAATACTTGCAGTCAAATGCAAACAAAAAAACAATGCATAAATTATCAGAGTATTGTTTTTGTTTGCATTTGACTGCAAGTCTTGTGGTTAATGTAAACATGATTCCTTGCAAAAGGTGTCAGTTTTGTTGCCAGAAAAAATGGGAAAAACCCCTATTAGTATATTTTGGTACTGGCAAAGGAGGTCCCATGATCTTCTGTGCTCTTATATCTTTGGATAAACGAGTCCAGCCAGCCTTGCCCTAAATGCCCTATAACAGGCCACAGCACATATATCATCAATGCAATGCAGGTCAATGCATCACCACCGTCATTTGCTCTGTGATATATGTACTGTACATGAATAAAAAAAGACGGCTGAAACTCAACCTTTAAAATGCAACTCGTGCTGTAAGATAACAAGAGCATTGCCTCGAGGGGACACCAATCTCCCAATGGGTAACTGTTGCATACGCACGTGTCTCACCAATCGTGACCTATCGCTATCACTCTTATCTTTTTCACTCGCCATATCTCTGTCACACACACTTTGATATTTTGACAAACGACTGCCACAAATAGCATATTTATGGGAATAGTGTGTAAACACAATGCATTTAAGAAGAAGCATGTAAAACAGTGTACTGTCAAATAATAATACAATTTCGAGGTGGAACGGCACCCCCACCTTTACGTTATTCCTTATGGGAAAATGACTCCCGCTTATCGCGAATTCCCTTTATAAGCCGACATTTTCAGGAATGCAACCCCCCGCGTTAAGCGGGGACTCGCTGTACTGCCTTCTCCTGGCAAAGTCAGGGTACGATGCACATGTGCATTTGTATATGCAATCGCCTTTGTCAACACTCCGCTGAATGAGCACCTTATCACGCTGGGCGGGTTGTATGTGGAGGGCTCTGATGAAACTTCACCACATTATATTCTAAGGTTTTTTCGGTAAAGTCACGTAGGTAAAAAATAAATAATAATATAAATAATAATATAAATAATAGAAATAAAATAATAATTCACTGTGATTTATTATTTTATCACTGTGATTTTTTATTTTATTTCTATTATTATTTCTATTATTTTTATCACTGTGATTTATTATTTTATTTCTATTATTATTTTTATTATTTTTTTTATTTTTAATTTTTACCTACGTGACTTTACCGAAAAAACCTGAGAGTATGAATCCTTGCAGTCACGAAAGCTTCAAATGTAGAATTCACAACATTAGTCAGTGCGGATTGGTGCAAAGAGGGGGGGGGGGAATCTCGAAGCATGATTCGACGCAGGCATCATGAGTGCGAGAATCTAAATAAATTTGATGAATCTATGCATCATCGCCACACTTTAATCTAGTTGTTAATATGATTAATTAGCTGCATATTATCACAGATATATGTTGCTGAATTGTAACAAACAAAATCTGTATATATTTATTCAATACATGTATCTACTCTTACAAGTGTTACTGGAAGCCTATGGGGGGAAATAATGGCTGATAATATAATAAGAATATATTTTTTAACATTATTTCACAAACAGCACCCAATGTTTCTTGAATGCATTTGAAGACCACGTGCGATGTATGGATCTCATGCAGGGACAATGGATTAATGCAATCATGCCACTTGTCGTCTAAATTGACATGTTCTATTTGTGAATCCATGTTATTTGTCAAATATTGATGGACACTCTTAAATTGATTTTCTCCGGGCCTTTGAAAAATACATAAATTAATTTGATGGAATTTAAGACATTATCCATCAACAAACGTTATAGGTACATACATTGCAAATTGGGTACAAACAAGGATATTTCTCTGATCTACGATGGGTCTGTTGAATGCTAGGAGTGTTATCCCAATGCCTTAGTAAAAAAACGTGGATGTTTCAGGCATTCAACTTAGTATAAGCAAGGGCTTTGGCATAGGATTATATAGGGTAAATAAATGCACCAATTTCATGTGTGTGTATATGTAGTGGTGGTGTTGACGTGCGCCGACAGTGATGGATCACGGGGCGCGGGGTGGGGCACGCGATGTGGGTGTGGTATGGACGCGCGCGCCGGTGGTGAGGCGCGCTGACACAAGGTGGGAAAAGAGGATCGTAGCCAGCACGCAGTGATTGGTCAAAGAGGATGGGTGCTCTCAGCGACGTCCGCAGGAGGGGCATAAAGGGGGACGCGCGAGAGCACTCGAGGTTGTTAACCAGTTGAAGACCGAAGACGGAGTGGAGGAAGTAGTGGCCCGAGACCCCTAGTCCCGCCGTCCTTGTCAGGACCGGGGCCCTGTGTGGCTCGGAGCCGAGACTGGGGAACCCGTAGTCCGACGCCCGTGTGGGTCGGGACGGTGGTACCCAGAGCCGAGACGGACACCCCGGCCGGGTGTGTTCCGGAAGGCTACGGGGCGAAAGAGCCCGTGTCAGTGTAGCTGAGTGGGTGTTAGTCACCCGAGTAGCAAAGTGGGTGTTAGTCACCCGTGTAGCTGAGTGGGTGTTAGTCACCCGAGTAGCTGAGTGGGTGTTAGTCACCCGAGTAGCTAAGTGGGTGTTAGTCACCTGTGTAACTAAGTGGGTGTTAGTCACCCATGTAACAGTTGATGTTAATAAAAAGAGTGTGCTACCCGTGAAGTCGTCTCCCGCCGAGTTACTACTCTACAACTGGCGTCAGAAGTAAACCTGTCTTCAAGAAGAATGGACACAAGGAAGACTACCCGTACCCACGAGCAAGATCGGGGAGACGACGGCGTGCCGGAGACACCAACCTCGGGAGGAGAGGACGAGGAGTTGCCGCCGATGCAGCACTTCGCGGCAATGGCCCATGCTCCGCTTGCCTCCGACACCAGCCTACAGGACGCACACTCCCGCCTGGCGGAGTTGCTGCTCGCCGCCGCTGCGATTTTGGCGGAAATCTCCGTTCCAGTGGGCGGAGGGACGGCTGCGGGGTTGGAGGAGGCGGCGCGGCTGGAGGGATCCCGCCAGAAGGCGCTTCGCGCCAAAAGTTTTGAAGTTGGCGCCATTTTTGAGGGTCCGCCACCAATTGGTGGGAAGCGCGGACACCACGTGGCCAGAGATCTCCACACAGCGCAGCCCGCGTCATCGGTGCGCGCCGGAGCTCTCCATTATGCGCCTGCAGACGGAGCCGACATTTTCTGCAACCACAGCGGCGCGCGGGAAAATCGTTCCGACGACGACGACGATCGAGTCCTCCAGCAACGATTGCCCGCGCTGTCGGTGTTCAAGGCAGACGGGGGCGACTGGGGAGCCTTCCAGTGAAGGTTCCTCGCACATCAAGAAATGTCGGGGTGGTCCGACACCACTGCCCTGCGCGCGCTGCCAGCGATGCTCGACGACGACGCGCTTGCAGCCTTCACATCTGCCCCGAGGTCGTCCCGCTCAACGCTCCAGGCCGCGCTACACCTGATGGCTAAGGTGTTCGGGCCACCCTCGACCTGTCGCCACCATTTCTACGATCGGCGAAAGGTGGTTGGAGAAACAACGCTCGCCTATCGCACGGCGCTGCTCGCCCTGGCGGACTCAGCTTTTCCCCGCATGGACAAGGAGGGGAAGGACGTCATGGTGACGGAGCAGCTACTGGCGTTGGCTCACGACTTGGGAGTTCCCATCAATACGGCGGACGAAATGGACATCTGCTCGCTGGGGATTGCCACAAGTATTCACGCTTACGAAGTCCTCAAGCGCAAGCCGACGGTCGTCTGCGCATCGGCGGGGAACGGGGCACCGGCCGCCACGGTCATCGGACCTCAGCCTGTTGTGGCTCGGGAGGAGGCCTTCGCCGTTTCGAGACCGGGGGAGTGGAGAACGGGAGGTCGTTCGCCCACACGTTCCTCCCGCAAGCTGGAGCAACCGAAACCTACGACGTCCCTCGTCGTTTGCTACAACTGCAGCCTTCGGGGCCACGTCGCGTCCGGGTGCCGGGCCCCACGTCAGCGCAACACGGGACCACGTCCGGACGACGACCAGGGCCACAAGACATCCCAGCTGAACCCGGCAAGTCGCGGCACCTCACACGTTCGGTCCACATGCGCGGCACGTTCGGGTCGCCGCTTAGCGGTGGGGGGACCGCGTATGGGCACCGAGGGTTCGGTTCGGCGAGAGGGGTCCGTACACGGCCCGAAAGCAGTCGAATGGTCCGAATTGGCCCACAGGATAGTGGCTGCGTCGGCCGGGTCGTCCGTGGTAACGGGGTTTATTGACGGGGTTGAGGTCCGGGTGCTTGTGGACACGGGTGCGTCGGCCACTATCATTTCGGACCTTATTTATAACATTCTTCCCGTCCAATGTCGACCCCTTCTGCCGGTGGACATCCCATTTTACGCGGCGAACTGGGGGATCCTTGGGAATCATCGGCCAGATTCGGGCGACTATTTGTATTGGCGATATAAAATTGGCGGGTCCTATTTTTGTATCATCATCGCTGGCCGTTCCTTGTTTACTAGGCACGGACTTTCTGTCTAAAATGCCCATCAAAATTCTCATAGATCAGGCCTGCATTGAGCTTCCATCGGGACGGCGGGTTGCGTTTTTGACGAGTCCTACTAAGATACGCACGGTTTGTGCGACGGTGCAGGCGCTGGCAACCCAGACTGTACGGGTGCCCCCGGGATCGCAAATGTTGGTACCCCTTCGGTTGAGAAAACCCCTCGGGGTAGATGCGGGGGCACGGAGTTCTGTTGGGGCCGTCGAACAGAGCTAAAGGGGGCCTCGACTTAGCGGTGGCCCAGACCATGGTGAGGGGGGACAGTGAGCCGTTCGTTATGGTCCTGAATACGGGGTCGCGGCCGGCCGTGATTACGCAAGGAACGGTGCTGGCTCACGCCGCGCCGCTACCCGTCGAGGAACAGCTCGTTGCTCACGCCGATTCGAGTGCCGATACGCATCCTCAATGTGAGGAGGGGACAGAGTGGTTGGACTCGTTGTGTGCCGGGTCCAGTAACTTGTCCAGTGTGCAATTGGGTGCATTGAGGGGCTTGCTACTCGAGTTCGCTGACGTGTTTAGCAGGCACAAGTACGATATTGGCTGCACAGACCTGTTGCGCCACCACATAGAAACTGGGGACGCGGCCCCTATTCGACAGAATCCCTTCCGGTTCAGTCCAGCCGAGAAGGAGCATGTGCAGTCGGCGGTTAATGACATGTTGGTGGCCGACATCATTTCGCCCTCTTCCAGTCCGTGGGGTGCTCCTATCGTCCTGGTTAAAAAACAGGACGGGTCCTTGCGGTTCTGTGTCGATTTCCGCCGTCTAAACAAAATCTCAATGGCCGATGCGTATCCGCTCCCCAGGATGGATGAGTCGCTGGATGCCTTGGCGGGAGCACAGTTTTTTTCGACGCTCGATTTGCTTTTGGGATTTTGGCAATTGCCCCTCGATGACGAATCGAAACCAAAAACCGCTTTCCGGACACCGGGAGGCCTATTTGAATTCAACCGATTGCCCATGGGCTTACATTCCGCTCCCGCCACGTTCCAGAGGCTCATGGAATTGGTTTTGTCAGGCCTCCAATGGGACACCTGTTTGATTTACCTCGATGATATCATCGTTTTCAGCCGGACTTTTGAGGAGCACCTCCAGCGACTGAGAGCGGTGTTCCTCAGGATGCGTTCCGCTAAGCTTAAATTTAAACCGGCTAAATGTTTTCTGCTTCGGGAATCGGTCAGGTATTTGGGCCATATCGTTAGTCGTTCAGGGATCTCGACAGACCCTGCTAAGACGCACTGCGTCAGCTCATGGCCGACGCCAACCTCTGTCACTGAAGTCCGCAGCTTCATAGGATTCGCCTCCTATTACCGTCGTTTTGTCAAGCAGTTTGCCACCATAGCCAGGCCCCTGCACGCTTTGATGACTAAAGGGGTGCGGTTTCACTGGGGGCCGGAAGAGGAGGCCGCGTTCTGCTCCCTTCGTGACGCCTTGGTGCAGGCTCCCCCCTTGTGTTACCCCGATTTCACGCAACCGTTTGTGCTCGACACGGATGCCAGTAACACGGGTATCGGGGGAGTGCTCTCACAGGTGGTCGGGGGGGTTGAACGGGTGGTCGCCTACGGTAGCAGGGTTCTGTCCCCCGCGGAACAACGCTACTGCGTGACACGTCGTGAATTGCTGGCGATTGTGTTTTTTATACAGCAATTCAGGCCGTATCTTTACGGCCGTCATTTTACGGTTCGCACGGACCATGCGGCTCTCCAATACGCTATGCGGGTGGCGCAGCCATCCGGCCAATTGTCCCGATGGTTGGAGGTCCTTCAGGACTACCAATTCACGACGATTTACCGCAAGGGATTGCGCCACTCGAATGCGGATGCATCGTCGCGGTTGCCGCCGCGTACGGAATGCGCATGTCTGTTAGAATCGGCCATGTGTAAATCCTCTGTCGCTGTCCCCGCGGAAGTTGTGCTCGCCGCCACGGATACTACGGGGGTCGACGCTCCCACGGGGAGGGACTCGCTGTTAGCGTTGCCTCTCACCGAGTGGGGCCGTCTGCAAATGGCCGACAGCTCCCTACTCACGCTACGTCGGAAGGTTGACGATCCCGAGGGAGGGGAAACGCGGGTCGGTTCCTGGGTGTGCAGACAGGGCCTCTTGATGAAATGGGACAACATGTCCCGGCGTCACGCGCTCGTGGTGCCGTTTGCTATGCGGGGTAGGGTCGTCCTGGCTGCTCATGAACGACTCATGCATCTGGGGTTTCACAAAACGCTCGCCCTCATTCAGCGAGACTACTATTGGCCGGGGATGGGCAACGACGTGGCGAACATTTTAAAGGGATGTGTAGGGTGCGCCCAAAGAAAACCGCCACCAATAGCGGCTAATCCACCGCTGCAATCCATTCAGGTTTCGCGCACAAACGAATTGGTCGCGTTAGACATCTTGGGGCCCTTTCCCGCTACACCTCGGGGAAATAAGTTCCTGCTGGTTGGCGTAGAGTACTTCACCCGCTGGCCCATGGCATGGCCACTCGCCAACCAGTCGGCTGCGGCAGTGGCGGACGCCTTTGTCCAAGGTTATGTTTTGGACAAAGGCGCCCCCGAACGCTTGCTGACGGATCAAGGGAAAAATTTTTCGAGCGTTTTGTTGCGCGAGGTGTGCGACCTGTTGGGTACAAAGAAAGTACGTACCTCCCCGTACCACCCGCAGACTGACGGTATGGTTGAACGTCTGAACAGGACGATTACGTCTATGCTGTGCCAACAGGTCTGCGACGACCAGGTGGATTGGGACTTACAGGTACCGGGGGTACTAGCGGCCTATCGAATGGCCCCTCATGCGGCGACGGGGTTTTCTCCATTTTTTCTTATGTATGGGCGGGAGGCCGATCCGGCCATGGACGTCCAACTGGGGATTTCCCAGCCGCGTGCAAAATATAAATTGGCAGACCATATCAAGTTTAATATCGCCAAATTGGCTGAAGCGCGGGAGGCTGCGAAATTGAATTCGCGGTCTCGGCAGATCGCGAACGAGCGATTGCATGAACGGAGGGTGCATACGCACGATTGGGAACCAGGCGATAAGGCCTGGCTGCATTGTCCACATGCACCGTTGGCTACGTCCCCCAAATTGTTGAGACCATGGAGGGGACCGGTGGAAATTGTGCGGGTTGCACGACCCCAGAGTATACAGATTAAATGGGGAAAACGCCGTTTCAGCAGCACTTACTTCTTCACTCTTACACCACTGCCTGATAATATATTTATGTCCTGAATTGGCTGCCATCTGGTAAATGGCACAAATTGTTCTTTCAGCTTCAATACAGTATTCTTAAATCAATTCTACAAGATTAATTTACGTAACTTTTCTTGCATGTTCGTGAACACAAGGCAGATCTGAAAAACGGTAGGACCAATACATTGGAGGTGGCTGATTATTGTTTTTATTGCGGTGGGCTCACACAATATTGATTTCTCTAAGATGAAGGTACTTTGCAAACCCACTGGTTATCAACAAAGATTCGTTCATGAAGCCATCCATATATACCAGGCCTCCTAAAACTGTAGATTCGCTATAAATAGCGCCACATATCTACAAACTAAGCCTGGCTGCGTCTACAAACTAGTGAGTGCGCGGAGTGCGCAGTTGTGTAATCCGCGGCAAGACGTACCGCATCGTTATACCGAGCATTGCAGCTGCAGCAACATGGGAGGGAAGAAAGTGGCGACGCCGTTCCAATCCTCACACACCCTTCAGTATGGGATGGAGCTCATCACGACGGAAGCCAATGGCGCGCAGTCCTGTCGTTGCTTGTTCTGTGTTCACCAAGGCCGTGATGTGGTCGAGGTGACGGGCGACTCGGGCCGCAAGCGCAAGAACCGCACCGACATCGAGTACTTCACGAAGCCGTTCCTGCCGCATCAGTACCGCCACCATCTTGACGGGCAGCACGAGGAACCGTGGATGCTCTACCAGACGCTGTCGCCCGATGAGAAGAAGAGCTACTTCAACGGCATGGCCAAGCGCACCAACACGCTCCACAACTACATGGACCTGTCGACCGCATCGATCGACTACGTGATCCAGAACAGCATCATTGAGACAATTATCGGGATCTTGTTCTTTCGCAATGACGACGAGGACAGCGGCGACGACAACGACGACGAGGACGCGGCCGCAGCCATCGGCAAGAAGGCCGCCAAGAAGGCCAAGGAGAAGGTCAACGCGATGAAGCTGTTCGTCAAGAAAGTGAACATCGAGAAGGGGACGTATACGTACACGGCAACAATCAAGAACGAGATGCGCTTCGAGCTCGCCATGGACCACGTCGGTGTCTGCATGTCGTTCCGTCAAACGGCTGCTGCCATCGATCATGCCAGGATCCGCACCAACACGCCGAAGCTGCAGGGCATGAACGACCTCATAGTCGCACAGTCAGTCCGTGTTCTGGTGGCCGTCGGGCTGCAGATGATCGCCAGGATAATCGACGATCCATCGGTGTGGGCCTTCTCTCTGGCTGGCGACGGCAGTACTCACCGCGGCCAGTCGTTCTTCGACCTGCGCACCCGCGTTTGTTACCGCGGCTTCCTCGTCAATCTGCACCTGGTCGCGATCCCTATGTTCGAGCGTCACACTGCTCAGAACATTTTCCACATGCTCGTCAAGTTCCTCGACGCGCTGTACCCCAACTGGCGCGCCAAGCTGATCGGCTTTTCATCGGACGGCGAGAATACGATGACTGGGCGTCATGGGGGGCTGGTGACGCTCATTGTGAAGGAGGCCGAGAACGACGTCATTCGAATCTGGTGTCCGCCTCATCAGATCGATATTGTGGTCAAGAAATCCGCCGAGTGCGTCTTCGATGGCAGCTGGGTGAAGATCGTGTACGACTTTTTGGTGTACCTCCGCGCCCAAAACAACCTGATCATCAAGATGAAGGTCAAGTGCCCCAGGAAGGCGAACCGATGGGCCAATCTCGGGAACGTGCTCAAGTTCTACAAGCAGTACCGCCGAGCATTGATCGAGTACACTACTGAGAACAACCCCGCGAAGCTGCCCACCGCCGATTGGTGGGTTCTTACCTACGCGCTCGCACCCGCCATCGACGCCATCAACATCACTATCGTCCAGCTCCAGAGCCAGTCGCTGCTCATCGCGCAGCAGGAGGAGCATATTCAGTCGCTTATCGGGTCGCTCACCGTTTTGTTCAGTGTTGAGATTGTTGATGGCGTCAACAATCATGATGAGGCGTACGTGTCGTATCATGATCAGTTGATGCGCATCGCGTCTGCCGCGATCATTGCCCACATTGAGGACCAGGGATCGTTTGCGCAGGAGAGCTACGAGGGTCTCATGAGGTCGACAAGACAAGGATCGTCAAGGAGATCTCGATATATGCGATGACGCTGATCGCGGGTCTCAACGACGTCAAAGCAGAGCGTAACGACGCCAATCGAGCGCTCGACCAGGATGCGGCGCCCATGATGCCCGCTCAGCTCGTGAAGATGCGTCCTGGTGTGTTCGTGAAGGACGTGCTGGCAGTGCGTCGCGTGCATGTTACGAAATTCTGGTCAGCTGTGAAGGTCGACATGGTCGAGGAGGAGCATCGCCAACTGGTCAAGCTCTACAAGGAGGACACGATCATTCACGACGCCATCAACAAGCACACCAACACGACGACATTCAACGACGCGTGGGATGTGCTGCCGAGTGGTTTCGACAACCTCCGCGCTTTCAGCGGCGGATTGGCATCGGTGCTCGCCAACACGACGGCGGTCGAGTCGGACTTCTCGATACTCAAGTGGGAACTCGACGAGTTCCGCAGTTCTATGATGCATCTGTCCCTTGAGGGCATCTTCCAGACAAAGCAGCGTCGCCTCCTGGTGTCGTTGCTTCGTTAGCGAGCGTAAATCAATGAAACAATGGGGCTCTATAGATGATCTACATTTATTCTACAAACTAATCCTGGCGGTGTCTACAAACTAAGCTAGTCTGTATAGTTTGTAGATATGCACAGTTTTAGGAGGCCTGATATATACAGACATAGACACAATTTCAACTGAGGAGATGGGTACAAACTTAGCAATCATTGGAAGGACGTTATCAACCAGTTTAAGTCATAACTGGCTGTGATCTTCCCATCCTGCCACCTTCCGATGTTAGTTGTTATTTTCGGCTCTCTGATTTTACATTAACAGGCTAAATTTCTCACACTAACACAGCTTCCTCGCGCGCCGACCTCGAGGTTTCTGCTCTGCGAACTTCCATTAACATGCTAATCTCTCACATTAACATAGCCACCTCAGCACGCTCGCTGTGGAGGCCGCTCACCGATCTTAAATTAACATGCTAAATTTTACTTGGCAGCCCTTTCATTGGTGGAAACCCACCGCCATCATGGTCTCTGCCCATCACTTGCATTAACCTGAGCTGCCCCGCCCATACTGCTGACATTTGGGCTACGCCCATTTTAAACCTTTATAAACAGTTTGCCTTTAGAAGCTAACCCCCTTTTTCTGACGACGACCGCTTGTGTTGCGATCAAACCGTCGTAGTCTTTTGCTATTTTCTTTGAACCTATCTACGTGACTTTACCGAAAGACCCAAAGAATATGAATTCGTGCATTCACGAAAGCTTTAAGTCAATATTTAGAACTCTGCATGTTGACAAGCTTGGGAATTGGTCTACTTATGCAATTTGAGCTTATATATTTTAAATATTTTTGGTAGTGATTTGCTTTCCTTTCCTATACTTTGAACCCCAATCCTTTATTGTGTTGTTTATTGTTGTCATTATCTGACCCACCCCTACTAGATAGCTGTGAAATAGAGCTTCATAGTTCATCGGATTTGTCCAGAATAAATAAAGATTCTGATTCTGAAATATCTTACACATTTTATTGATAACAGTTGTAAAAAAGTAATATGATCCTCGTGTTGAATTTCAGTTCCTCCTGAATGATCTATATAAAAGCCCACAAAAATTGTTTAAGAAAAAAATACCATAACCAGAAAATTAATGGATTTAAGATGGCATTGGGCAGTTGGAAATTACGAAACAGCAATTTACACAATTTAAATCATGTTGAAAATAATGAATAAACATAGACCGTAAGCAATTACTCTAAATTTGTCGGCGTGTTGTCCTGAGTAAATGTCATAGTGATGTCAAATGCAGTTTTTATGCCTGTAGAACCGCCAAGCACGTGTATATTGCAATTTAACCAGTTGTAAGTACATGATTAATACAATTCTATTCTGTTTCATTTCTGTATAATTCCATAAGTCAAGGCTAATTTATTGCATACAAATTATCGAGTAGTTGTATTGAATCCTTAGGCTGCGAAATGTCCGTACTATTTAACATTATCACTTGTAAACCTATGGGTTTTTGTAGAAGGCCTAGTTGTTTTTCATAACGCAGCTAATTGTAAGCATTGGAAATATCCCTATATATTTGTTATTGGTACTGTTTTCTGATAATACACAATTCATCAAGGCTAAGGTTTAACTCAAAGCTATGTTGGTAAATGCTAGGCGTAAAATGTAACGCTTCATTATTTTAAATAATTAGTTGTGTATTTTGGTCAACAGCAAAGTCCTTTATTTTTTATGGTGACATATTAAACCTATGTAAATTTACTCTTATTAAAAGAGGAAATAATTATTGCACAATCTGCTTTGGCCATTTTGCAATGCATTTTGAAGAATAATGTACATTCTTATGGTATGTAAAATAAACGACAATGCTGTGCATAAGCCTACAAAATCAAACCGTTCATGAGATAATTATGACAAATTTGCAAGGGCACATCTGTTAACCCCCAAGAGTGAAATGGCAACATACTCAATAGCTGCCATCTGTATTATCTTCCTTAAGAAAATTAAGGCAGACATATATTTTTCAATAAGTACAGGACTGTAAATCCATAACAAAGCTTTTTTGGGGTTGGATTACGGAAATATAAATGGGTCCTTAAACTCGCCACTACCCGACACAATCAACTAGTAAGGTTTGTCACGTAAACAAAACGTGCCAGTTAGTTACTATTTCAGCACACCGGTTTGTTGGAGAGTAAATCCACAAAATGTACATTCTGAGTACGATGCTTCGCTGGTGATGACAACCAGCTTCATCAGGCGATTCGCCAGAATTGTGAAGAAGTCCTCCTGGTTCGGTCTTACATCGAGCAATGGTGATGTCATTACTGTGAACCTATCAGGTGCGAATACCAGAGGGGGGTTAATGAAGTCATATCAATTACAATGGATCATGTTAATCTGAGAATATGCAGTACACAATTATATTTATGCAATCTAAACCAAAAAAAAACAAATTATGAATAATAATGATCGGGAAAGCCTTATGTGTTTAAAGGACTGTAAATGCTAACGGCAGAATGATTCACCCCCCGCTCCCCTCTATAGGATTCTTCTTGTTTGTATGGCTGGGGAAGCAGTTCTAGTTTGATGTCGAGGTTAGCAATCCATTCAACGGCTTTAGGTGAGGCAGAGTGAATAGTTGTGATGCCACTTGGAATGGATCTCTCACGGCAGGAGTTCAGTACGTGGGCAATCGTCTGACTTGAGTACCTGGCCACAGTCACAGTTTGGGCTGCTCCTCACACGGGCGAGGGTTGTCCAAGTTTCCCGTGGAAGGTTGAACCCTGGGACTTCACTGCTCGGGCCAGTTACCAGGTTGCAATTGGTGATGTTTGCAGTCAACCAGGAGTTGCACCATCGAGAAGTATGGCTGTCATCGATGAGTAGGGTTTGAAGTGTTTTCCAACAGGGGCTGTGGAATTTCAGACTTGTGGGGGGGGGGGGGGGGGGATTGAGGTCCTTTGTCAGTCGGAGTGCTTCCTTGGGTTCTTTTCGGAGAATTTTTCCCTGCGGACGTCTTGAGGTTCAATGTGGGCTAGTATGCTCAAGCTGTGTTGGTCTCGCTGCTCCAGAGATGGTCGTAATGGCTGCCCGGAGGTGGGTATCTACCAGGTTTGTATGAGGACTGCTGAGCCAAGTTGGGCAGCAGTATTTCGTTGTTCGGTATTCTAGGGCGAGTGAAGCAGTGCGTAGCGTGCTCTGTAGGCTACATGGGTGACAAGAACCATTATATAAAATAGCTACTTAATTATTCAATGGATGTTTTCCAGAACTCTGCTAGGCAGGCTTGCAGTGTGGATTATCGGAGCAAGGTGCTCCCACTTAGAGCACCAGGTACACCTATCCATAATTGCGCAACTTTCAGAGGCCCTTCTGCGGCCGTCTGGAACGCTCCTCCTTCCGATATTAGGAAGCCACTGGATCTGTGCACTATTAATTCTAGATCGATGACTAATTTCTTTCAAACAGTTTTTGCGTTTAGTTTGTTGTCTTTCCCCCACACCTCCGATTAGTACAGTTGGCTATGTACGGTGCGAAAGAAGTTCAACATACATAATCATATATTATCATTGTACCCCTATATTTCTATGATTTTACGAGGGACAAAATATAAGTGTAATAAAGGTCGTTGAGGCGACTTCTGGAATCCGGTCTTTTATTCACTTTTCATTACAGCTCTCCTTCACGCTGCTGACCGACAGCGTGAGAGGGATAGAGAGGGAGAGAGAGGGAGAGAGAGGGAGAGGGAGATGCGCAGCCACGTGGCAACTTGGAGCCCCGCTCTCGCGTGGCCTCCTCCTCCGTTCGTTCCAGTTCTGACCACGTGTTGTTCGTCTCCACCCCTATTTAATACCCGGGTCACGTGGTACGTTTCCACCAATCCTGGTTAGCCTCTATGGAATCTTCCAGACTCCCTCGTAGGCTCCCGGGACCACGCCCCTGACTCATCTCCCCATTGGCTGTGGCCAAAGCCAGCAGGGCCAATCTTCTACTTACAGCTGTCACCTTTCCATTACGCCAGGGCCACGCCCCTAGGCTTCACCCCATTGGCTATGGACCAGGACCGGCAGAGCCCATCATCATGACGAGTTGTGATACGTCAGTGAGCCGGATATATCCTCATATTACACAAGTATTACGAGAACAAAATAAGGAGAGATGGATGTGTTGTGGCAAAATAGTTCCCAGAACAGTTTTCCCAACTGCTCCAGGCGAAACTAAGCACTGTATCACGATGCACAAGAATTAATATAAAAAGATAAATTCTTGCACACACACACACACACATAAAGAGCACCTGACAATGGAAGACTCGATTCATGAGAGCACAGCATACATTAATACAATAATACATAATGCAAATAACGGCAATGGTATACATATATAATCTGGTTGAGATTTAGATTTAAAACATTCATATTTATTTATGTTTAGGGATTAATTTGAATCTTATTGGGGATTTTTAGATAATTTGCATTACGTTATGTTTTTACACGTCGACATTCTAATAAAAAAATACGTCACCCCGTGCCGCATGAGACCCATTTTGGCGGGAAAAGAAGAGAAGGAATGGAATACAAGTGACGCAATTTTCTGTAACATCATTGTGAACAAGACATTTTACTCTGAAATTCAATATGAAGGCCTAATTTTCAGATTTTTCATATTTGTCCAAAAATTGGCAACACGGCAATGTAACACTAAACCCATTGCATTGCGAGTGCCATTAAAGCATACCCGGAAAGGTGGAAAGGTTCTCAGAAATTCTCCCTCGGTTGCTTGCGAATTCTAATAAAATATGCGCGTGTGTGGATTTTATGCGCACACCATACATAACAAACGGGTGCAATGCTGTGATGGCGCAAATATCTGATTCATTCTTTTCTATTGGAATGTTATCAAATATACTCTTATTTTATTTCATCAGAGTCTGTCACCGTCCAATCAAAAACTGTAAAGATTGCATTTGATAACTGAATGTAGGTCACATCTAAGCTCTGAAGGGCAATTGTAATGTGGACAACCATTAAACCATGTACGTGTACAATCCTTTTGTCAACTGGCTGCTGGATGAGGACTTCCCCATACTGCTCTCGTCATGGGGCTTATTTGACCATACTTCACCACTCTGGTCAGTGGATTGTTGAAGGCGGGGTGCGCGGATAGTGGAACATAGAAGTACTGCACAACAATGCATTTTGCTCTACTGCAATCTGCTGACAGCGTAATTCCCACAGCACTCTATTGCATCTGTTTTTATTTTTTTACACGGTCATCACCTATCCAAGCAATGTCCAGGGGCAACTCTGCTTAGCTTCCAAAATACTACGAGTTCAGTAGCATTCCATGTGATTTGTTCAAAGGCAGCCCATTAAATAATATACAGACCACTTCCCTATGGCCTTGCAAACCACAAATGGTCACGAAGCAGAGGTTGGGGACCCACAGCTTGAGGGGCTTTCTCTTGCTTCCTCTAGTGGAGACCCTTCCACCACAACCAGTGTAGTCAGCAAGCAATTGCAGGCCTGTGCCCGCCTTTATCAGACCTGATCCACATACAGGCGCTGTACACCAGAGGTCACCATCCACGACCAGAACTGCAAGTACAATGGTCACGGCTGGGTTTTCAGTGGCCATTACAAAGAGCAAAACCTTAATACATCATCAGCAGCATCTTGTTTTGCCACCAAGAAAAAGAGATTCTCAGTTTTTAAGGCCGCCAACTTATACAAGCCACGGAATGATCAATCCACTTTGGCTGTGCATGGCGACAAAGTCAAATTATTATTGTATCCTCAATTAATCGTATGGATTCCGGAACAATCAGTGACCTCTGTGACCCCAGATGCACTTGGTGTCAGAAGGTCGGGTAGCAGCAGCAAAGAGTCTCAACCAGCATCAATGCTCGCGGCACAAGCTTATACACAGTACGGAGACACTGAATGATATCCGCACAGTTTGAGGTGAAGTTCGCCGTGAATCCAGGGAGCAGCTCAGGCCATGGCTACATTTATACACCTGACACAAACCGATCTGCTGTTGGTCACAGTGGCATCTATGTTAGAGCCAAAACAGCCTCAGCAACCCACGCTCGCATGCTTTTCTTTGCTGTTGCACAGGTGCTCAAGTTAAAAATAAAACCGGTGAGTTTTTTTGTCCATAAATCCGACAGTGATGTTCGAGCCTGCAGGTCAATGAGGAGTGATTGAGCACGGGTCAAATCACTACCAAGTGCACCTTCTCCCATGTAATCAGCGAGCTTCGTTGATGACTCAAGGGCTCACTTTAACACTCGTTTTTTTAAAATTGTTCGCCTGAAAAAATCCAGGACATTAAGAGTAACTTAGTTGGAGTTTTCTCGTATTATCAGCACTTGTTCTCACCGAGGGCCAAGCGAATTCCCTGGTTTAACATGAAACAGCATTTTCAACGGAGATAATTGGAGTGTGGATTCGCATGCACCTGTTACCATGAATCAATGGCCACACCTAGTGTGGAAAATGAATAAGCTGGGTTTGAAGCTGTGTCTCTTTCAATTGGAGTTCATGGATGCCACAGCCGCACAGCTGCTGCTGATGCAGCTTGTGTTCTACCTAATTTCTTCCCCTTTAGACAATGTACGGAATTTACCGCATGCTTTGCTGGCCGTGGTTTCAAAATCTTAGAAGCGGGTCTATTCAGTCCAGCGATTCGCAACACTTGCCCAGGATTGGCAATATAAATGACACTGCCGCCCAATGGTCATGAGAAGCATCGGATATTTTTTACTTGATTTATGGCTGGTGCAACTTAGTGCAGGTGGATTGGTGGTGCAGTGGTTCGCACACTGCGCTATGAACCCGGTGATGTGAGTTCAATTCCTGGCAATGGGAACTCCCATCTTCCAACCTGCAATGGTAAAGTATGGTCGAACAACCTCGTCTACTGACATCCACCCGTGCATTGACAAATGGCTCTACATTACTGTTACATTATAATAGAATCTATTTCGTATTTTATTTTATTTATTTAAATACTTACATTTGGAAATGGAGGTGCCTTGGTGTAATGGTGAGCACACTGAACTTGCAATCCAGATGACGCCAGTTCAATTCCATCTTCCAGCGGGGCTATTCAAGCAATGGGCACGTTTCTCAAATTCTCTTGCCTCTGGCCATCCGAGCAATATAAAGGCAACACCGCAGTTTGTTGATCGGCAGGTCGCGTGCAGTGGGGTAACATGTGGGTACTCCAAACTCTTCCAGCACTTCTGGTCAACGTTGAGGAGGAGACCAAATGCCCTCTAGAGTTTGCTCTCGTGAAGGCCCATCTACCAGCAGTGGCATGAGCAAGCAATTTCAAGGTTGTACATTTATCATCGAAGTATTTCTTTCAGACGTCACTAAGAAAAATTAAGATTGAAGGTCTCATACAGAATCCTCATGGGCAAACTAAAGAATGATTTATTATTTTCTTGGAACTGTCCACTCACGAGAGTGACATTTTTTGTGAATGACAAAACCAATAGCGCCTTTTGCACTCGACAAATGGCTTTCAAATAGCCGGTGAACCATTTCTGCACCTTCCAAAGGAACTTTTTCATGCTGCCTGTAATGGGCTTGAATGAGCGCAACAGACATGTGAAAATGTTGTTGCATACACTGATTGTAAATGTATGCATGTACTGTATGTTGAACTTCTTTCGCACCATACCTAGCCAGCCGTGCTAATGAGAGGTGCGGGGGAAGGACGACAAACTAAAAACAAAAGCAGTTCTAAAGAAATGAGTTTTCAATCGAGATTTAAAAGTGGAAAACTCCAGTGGCTTTCCAATATCGGAAAGAAGAGCATTCCAGACGGCCGCAGAAGCGCATCTGAAAGCGCGCAAAGCAGTGACCGTCTTTATTCGATGGTTAGCTAAAAGCCGCTGCATGAACGACCGGAGTTTGTGTGATGGTTTACGCTCCTTGACCAGATCAGCAAGGTACTGTGGTCTATTTGTGGCAATCACTTTGTGTGTAATGAGTAAAACTCAGGATGTTGTTGATTGTGAAGTCTGTGGCAGCGCACCTTGCCCTCAGAGTCAGCGACATCCTCATTGCACAGGCTGCAATTTCGATTGTTATGGCTTTTGTGTAAGATTATTAAATGCATGAAGCCTGCAGAGTAATTTATTACACAGCCTGAAAACATGTAACTGCATTAATGATATGTCGGCATATTAATTGCTTATTGCACTGCGCATTAAAACTCTCATCATAGATACGCGATAATGTCCAAACCTGTAACCCAATTGCAAGTGGCACCCACTTAAACACCATGTACATATGTAAAATGTTTGATTTTTTATTTATTTATTTTTGCGTGGCATTTAGATACCAAAATATGGAACACAGTCACCATGTTTGCATCTATCCACATTTTACTTTTGAATGATATCTTACTCTTTACAGAGGACTAATTAATTGAAAAAAAGTTAAGTGGGACCACACAAAGCATTTTATAATTTGAAGTTTGGATGTTGTCCAGGATAAAGGTAGTATAGATTTGGCCTCAGATCACTACAATGTTATAATTATATACTCATTCATTCTTGACATTGTGTCCCTGCGAAAATACCTTATAATAAAAATGTAACAATGTGTGCGTGCTGCAGGCGCATCAGAGAATATTGATACTATAGAATGTACCTGCATGCACTTTTATTGGGCAATTGTCTCTCAATCGGAGCATGGCCATGCTGACATGCATAAAGTGGGCACCTTGTGTTCATCACAGAAGACAGGAGGAGCAATGGTGGCAGGCCCTGCTCCAGCTCCTCTAGGATGGGGGAGGAGCCAGGAGAGTTCTTGTGTGCGGTGCCACCGCAACAGTGATTCACACCGCTAAGGAGAGTGATCGTGGGTTGGGGGGGGGGGGCAACAGGGAACATTTGATGGTGCAGTGCTCACCCGAGAACCCGCCTAGTGCTGGCCCCGAGTGGTCGAAAGGGCTTTTGGTTATGATTGTTATCACCTCCTTAAAAACTCAATTTAGCCTATTGTGCAACCTTGTGAATCTTTTAGTGCATTATTTGTCCCTATTTAGTGCATCTAAAACATCAGCCTGGAGACAGGATGAAAACTTTGAAGCACATTTTCACTGCCCTTATATATAGCTTACTTCCAAATCTCCTGCATATACAAGAGCAAACACTAAAATAAATAAATAAAGAGAGACAAAAAGACATGCAACATTTATTTAATTTTAAATATTTTACTACTCTGGAATGTATTCGGTTGCTCACTTGTGCTCAAAGTGTATTTCATACAAGTCCCACGATGCACTAACCAGGTCCATTTTGAGCTTGTGTTCATGAATGATGCAACAACAGTATTTCTGAAAACATATTCCTTAATTAATTGTGACTGCGCCATGAGAAAATGTCAAGTGATTTAAAGAAATGCAAATGTATTCACGTAACCATTGTTTCGTTGGGGACACCTTGACTAAAATGAAACCAACATTGTAATTGACATTGTCAGCCTTTTGTCAATCCAGTGTTGGATGAGGGCCTCCCCATTGCTGTGTTATTCTTGGGGGTTGACTGACCACGCTTCATAGTGCTGGTTAGTGCCGTAGTGGTAGCCCAGGAACGCTTCAGATGTCACTTGCCACTGTGGCTGGGAATCGAACTCACTTTTCCCGGTTTAAAGTCCAGTGCTCGAACCACTATGCTACAGCCCTAGATGCTACTACTGCTGGATCACCCCCCCGCACCACCCCGCTGCCGGCCATGCCGCGTTTGTGGCGTGGTCATTTTTTGTGGCATTGTGTGCTACGGCCATACTTCACCTTGCTGTTCAGTTGTGGTTGGGGATGGGTGAGGCCCATGACCAGTTCAGATATCACTTGCCGCTGATGCCAAATGTGACCAGGAATACACTTTAGGTTTCTGGATTCATAGCGCAGTAAGCACACCTGTTGTCACATAGTAAATATACTGCCTCACGAGAGTTGTTGAATATTTATGAATAACAACAAAGATATGTTGACAATGCATCCTCCTTCACTTATTTGTCTCGCCACATTACAAAATGCCATCGGCTACACAATCTTCTCGAAGTGCATTTTCTCAGTAGCATGGTTTTAATATTTGCGATGTCCAAATCGATTGTTGTTGCATTACCGATTATCACCACAAAAATTTGTCAGCAAGCGGGTACCGGTTTGCCACACAATTAGAAATGTCGACCAATAAACATGACAGGCGAAATTACAGATTCGTGACTTTTGGAATTTCTAATCAATTATGAAATTGACTAATTCAAAATTTATTTCCAGTTTACCAGCTATATCTTAACAACCACACTTATTAAATATTCTGCATTTTTTGGTAACCTTGATTAACCTTTGATATATGGTGACGTTACATTTCTCTTCGATGTTGAATATTTTACTCAAACATAATTTTTTGTTATAACAAAAGGCATTTTGTAGAAATACTCCTACAAAATCGAATTCATACAAACACACATTGTTGCATGTAGTGATATGTACACCAAATTGAGTGAAGATCATTTATGCCGTGAATTACATTTATAGAATGCTCTGAAAATTCTGATAGATATGAAGTGCTGACTTGAAAGCAACATCAACTTCAAAGGAGTCTTTTTTTTACTGGTAAGTTTCATTCTGGGCTTTTTTTCATGAAGTAGTCATGTTAGGCAGGGACATATAAATGCATGTCACAGTATCTAGTCTGTATATTTGAAATATTTATAAATACATTTGTTTATATAAAATGTGCACAACCCCGTAGTATTGGAGATATTTAAGAATTCATAGTTGTGCATAGGCTTCCTTATAAGTTAATGTGTGTGACATTTTATTGTTGAGGCTGCCAGTCACCAAAACAGCGAATTATCTTCGTTTCATGTTTTAAGATACAGTATTAGATAACTTGTACAGAGTATATATACGTCTGCATGTAAGCTACATATGTATAAAACATGTAAAAACAGACACAAGGCTGGAAATATTATTTTTTTAATATCCCTCAAGAAAGAATATGAGATGGACATGATTCAGTCTAAATAATAAACCACTCCATCGCACTCCCTTTGTCTTAAGCAGAGCATTGCAGTGGAAGGGTTGTCAACAGATAGAAAAAAGCACTGGTATAGCCACAAACATGAAAGCACACAAAGTGAGTGGTTGACAAAATGATGCACATACTTTCACTGGCATACATGCGGCGAAATAAAATTAACAGCTTCACAGAACTGTGGCTGTTGTCAGAGGACTGTGGATTGCACTACAGAGAATATGGGTTGAAATCCAGGTTGTCAAGGTCTCTGTCGATGGTCTCAGCCCGTTCATTTCATCCGATGGCCAAATCACCGTTAAATGCACCCAATAAGAAGTCTGCTCGAGCCTGGTTAATACCAGGGTGCATAACTACTGCCTTAATGGCCACGCGTCGAGTTACAGTCGTGAGGTTGTCAGGTGGCCAGGGGATGGTCACGTTTGAGTGCATGGTGGATTGTATCTTTGTTTTCCGGTGATCTTCCACATGCCAAACACTCCTTTATGGTAATGGACAAACATTCTCTCCTGAAGCACAGTCTTGGTGCCCAGTAAGGCTTTTCTAGGGTAAGTGGCACTTTATTATCACTGTGGTATTTCAGTTACTGTGTATCTCCTGGTGTGGCAGTTGCAACAATGGGGCAAGTTTCTGGAATCGCCCCTGCCCCACCTCTGTTCACGCAGCAGTATAAATGGGTACACCAGTCAGTCGATCAGCGGTGTCACGTGTAGTAGGGTAAAGTGTGAGTACATCAACTTCTTTGCCTGGCCATCGTGAAATAGTAGATGGTAAAATGTCCTCTATAGGGGCTATCTTGAGCTCCCTCGAGATGACACCCCTTCTGCGAGCAACACATTTACACTTATAACTTTGATGTCACATTCATAAAGAAACAAGGAAGGGCCTTATTTCATGGGTACAACAAAGTGGGGTGCACTTGATGTAGTGGATTATGGGTGTAAGCGCCGGTCACCCCCGGGGCATCAAGCGGCGAGCACGGCCGCTGCAGTGATTGCCTGGGTGCACTGCGTCATATCGGTCATGTTGCACTGGCAAGGCAGAAAATAAACTGCCACTCGTCATGTTCTCAAAAAATGACAAGCACAACATTTTGTTTCAACCGTAAGGTCTTCAAATTGACAACTTTCAAGTCAAGGTGAACATATTCACGGTGACAAAAACTTCCTCAATATATTAATCATGCTGTCAAGTTATTCTTATGACTATGACACGGAGATTTGTCCTTGTTTAACAGCATTTTAAAGCGCTGTCAGCCTTTACAACAATTTTCATCAGAGAATGACCAGTATATCAATCACACGAATCATTAGCATTATTTTTGAGAATTTAATAAAATAAACAAGTCCCCTATTCGCTGCTACACATATCTGCCCTTCCACGTTCCAAATAAAAGCATTTTTTACACATCCCATGAGTAACACACGGCCTCTGGAAGTGCATTATTTGAGCAGCATTGGTTCAATTCAATAAATTAATCTGACATTCAATCTCTCATTCGCAGTCAGGCATGATAGGACCCATATTGAACAAATGGAGGGTCTTTGCCCATAAACATTTGGCAGTTCATCAGTATTTTTTCAAGCAAGCCTGACTCAGCACTGGTCAAGAGTTTGCTTATATTAAAGCACTTCGACTGAAATGATGCACTCCCACAAGGCCGTGTGGCTGATGGGTGGTGTATAAAAATACCTTTTTTTTCATGTAGAGAGACCAATATGTGAAGAAGGCATGCTGAAATATTGAGTATATTAAGCAGTTCGGGTGGAAAGTGATATCTGAACCAACCATGTTCACCACCACTCCCCTCTTCACCAACTCTCACTGACTGGCACGGTGAAGTACGCTGAAACAACCCCTATGACCGACACAGCACGGCTCGGCCTTCATCTAGCAGTATAATCTACGTATGTATAAAGCACGTAAGATGTTTGCTAGATAATCAAATAAGACAAGTAACTACCAGAGCAGAAGGCAACTGACTGGGTAGCTATATAGCTACGTGCAAAGCTAGATGACACGTAAGTAGACAGCCATGTAGCCTAGTGGTTTTACTGGTAGGAACCACCTGGTTCCACCAGCCCACAGGGGATTATTGTGTCCGTCCGTCCGTCGTGCATCCAAAAATGGGAGGGGTGGGGCTGGGTGGAGAGGGGAGGGTGGGGAGGGGCTGGGTGGGGAGGGTGGGGCTGGGTGGGGAGGGTGGGGAGGGGCTGGGTGGGGAGGGTGGGGCTGGGTGGGGGGGTGGGAGGGGTGGGGCTGGGTGGGGAGGGGCTGGTCACCCCGTGGTGCCCTTATAAAACGCAACGTTTAACCTACTCACGCCGGACTTGTGCCCGCCCTCACAGTCGGCCATATTTGCAGAATACACCACGCCGCCATTGACCCTGGCCATTGACCGAGCAACCCAACGTTCCTACCAGCTCCCTCCGAAGGAATGTGTTTATCTCTGACACAGAGCCTCTTTGTGTAACGTCTCAATGCTTCCGTTTGGCTTCAGAGCCAGCTTAACTCTACAAGTTAACACGCGATCATTAGGTTTGGAAGTTTGCCCCCTGATTGTCAAGACAGCAGCTGGGGTCAATTAATTCCCAAAAAACATTTTTTTTTTACATTCAACTGGTGCGAATACATACTCTTTGGTTCTTTCGGTAAAGTCACGTCGGTATAAAACAAATGAAATCACGACGTTTCGATTGCAACACAAGCAGGCATCATCAGGTGGGAAAACCACAGCAAGACGTTTTTTTTTTGCTGAAGTGGGAGAGAGAGTTGCCGTGGTAAGAGGTTATATAGGTCAGAAAGGGGGAGGAGCAAGGGGGGAGAGGGAGGGGTGGGGGTGTGGGGCAGGGGTGGGGGTGTGGGGCAGTGGGGGGGTGTGGGGTAGGGGGAGGGTGAACGCTGCGTGGTGTAGTAGGTCCCGGCAGCTTTGATAGACGACAACCAATACAAAGCAGTTAGGGTTTTACCTGGTTAATAACATCCTTCCAATGATTGCTCAATTTGTATCCATCTTCTCGGTTGAAGTTATGTCTATGTTTATATATCTGGATGGCTTCATGAACAAACCTGTGATAGTAGCCCGAATACATTTTCAGGGCTGAATGTTCGCAATTCAAATGTTTAAATGTGTGCCTCTGTTTAAAACAAAAAGTCTATATATTTCATCATAATAATCATCAGCCTTTGTATATCTGCTGCTGGATGAAGACCTCCTCATGCCATCACCATCCTTCACGGTACAGTACTGCTACCATCCATCTCACTCGTCGCCCCATCTCTGTGGCAGTCATACTTTGAGAAACGTCCCTCTTTTGGGTGCCATTCTATCACCAGTCTCGTCCATTGCCCGTCATGTCACCCAGCGACGTGTCCTATCAAAGCCTAAATTGTGAATATGTCTCCGATGTACGTTTGTTGTTTGATCCACGTGTTAATTTTTCTGCCTATCAGTGTAACTCCTGGCATCTAATAATAATTTTCGCTTATAAAGTGTTTCACCCAGAGGTCGCAAAGGAGCTGCACAGAGCTAAATGTTATTAATAAATAACTAACGCCATTTTTAAATCTAATATAAGCACGCAGGAACATGATTTAACCACGGATACAAATACCCCCCCCCCCCCCACACACACTCCAAAAACACGTAACAAAATTATGAAGGAGAAAAGGCATTTAAGAAATTAAATGTCTTAAGGCAGGATTTAAATAAACCGAGGGACTCAGCAGATCGAATATCGGACGGTAGTCAATGCCACAGCCTTATGCTGATGTGTGCACTTTCACACTTTTCTTCCATTTATTTACTAATTATGATTATGTTACTGCCGGCTATGTGACTGCCAGCTATGTTATAGCTGGCAGTATGCACTGAATATGTTAAAAACCTTTTTTTATTCAGACACATCGGCACACTCCTTTTCATTGATGTGTTCAAACTTTCCCAAGGCACTCCGTCCGGCTCCTGTGTTCCTCTTTATATGAGTCTGTCTTCAATAAGCACCCTAGGTACACACACATGATTGTGCCTTAAGCGGGTTTCCTGAAAAGTTTTACACTGCAAAATAGGAAATACAGCAATTACAACTTTCATACATGTGTAGTAAGTTGAGGAGGAGACGATGTCCGAAGTTGAGACACACTGTTTATTAACTCCGGGACAGATACAATAGTTGAAGGGGTATCGGCCCCTTCACCCGTACTATGGGAAACCCACCCTAGTACTAAGCCCTCTGTCCTGTCCCCCAGTCCTCCTCTACTGGGCTACGGGAGGCTGACTGATCTGGCCCTGGCAAGCACAGATCTCGGCACCAGCTAACCAGCCTTGCCCTGATAAGGGCAGCGGTCTGGAAGCTCTTGGGCCGCGCCACTGGCTTACCCGGCTCGGCCCTTATAAGGACGGCGAGACCGGGGAGTCCCAGGGCCTAATCTCCGAGTCTTGGATCTTCACTGGTCAGCTTCGTGTCGAACTGAACTCGAGCTCTTTGGGTTCCACCTTTTATAGGGATCGCCTCCGAGGGCTGGGGGCGTGGGCAATAACTGATGCGGACGTCGGTGTGACCCCCCGTGTATGTGAGTGCCGACAGCCGTGTGTTTGTTGTCCGCCGTTTCTCCCGTAATAACCCCTACATCACCCCCCCCTGTACAGCTCGCAGCCGTCCCGGCTGCAACAATCCCTCAACCCCCAAGAATAAAGATTAACACCGTCAATACACGTGTGCCTCGTAACAGTAACAATAACAAGAACAAGCGTAACATCAACCGATGGTTCCCTACAAAAAAAAAAAACCCCCACCCGGAACCGCAACACATATACAGAACGGTATAACAGCACATGCAATCAGCATATCGCGATCACACGCGTACATTGAAGCACAATAGCAAGCAAATCTGCAGGCGACCAACACACCATCAATCCCGTCGTAACTTTTCAACCACAACACAGTTATTCCCTCTCATGCAACGACCGCATCGCACACAGCACCTCGCAGCACAATACAGCCCAAAAAAAACATTTTTTTTTCTTTTTTTTTTCAATTAAGCCCATCGCGTACGGTGACCCACGAGATGGTACAGCACAGGATACCCGACGCTCCCACGTTAATAATTAACTTTACCATCAAGATAACAACTCCACGCAGCAGCGCACACACTCCCTTTGAAACTCAGCAACCACAGCAGACTCTCCGTCCATTCCCAACACACGCACACACTTACATGGACAGCAAGCAACAAGCAGATAGCGTGGTCATCGTTATTACACACACATACAACCATTAAAAAAAACATATATACAATGAGCGGGTTCCGCAGCAACGGAACACGCGCGGAAAGCTAATCATAACAACCGGCGCGTTTTGGCGCGAGTCCGTGCAGCGGGCCCGTCACAAGGGGCCGGCTTGGTAGAGTCGGTGGCAGGTGTCGCATCAGCAGGTGCCTGGTCGTCCGGTTTCCCGGACGTGCCAGCGCCGCCCCCCACGGGGGAGGCTGGCAGCCAAGAGGGCTTCAGTCCTGGGGCTCCTGAAGACGGGACAGTCATTAGTGGATCAGAGGCTGGCATCGATCCCGCCCCCCCGGAGTCAGAGGACTCCCCACATGTTCGGCCATTTACGTGGGAGGAAGCGTGCGGAGCAAAAAATGGCTTTAACCGTGAAGGGTGCACAAACCACCGACGCTTCCCCCACTTAATGCGCACACATTGAGGCCGCACAACCTGCACAATTTCAACGGGGCCCCTCCATGGTCGCAACAACTTAGCCGAGGTGGCCAATGGCACCTGGGGGCAGTGCAACCATGCTCGGTCGCCCGGGTGCCATTCGTGCGTGTGAGTCCGGCGCGACCGCAATCTCTTGTTTTGTTTCTGGCGAGAGTCAGAGTTTTGCATGGCCGCCTGCCGTGCCTCCGCCAAGCGAAGGATGTTAAATTTAACATGGTCGGCGATTTTCGACTTAGCATGAGGCGCGGCAATCGTCAGCTGAGTCGCGACAGGCGGGTCAACCTCGCGACCATACATCAAAAAAAATGGCGAGAACCCGGTCGCCGCGTGAGGAGCCATCCTGTATGCCGCCAGGACTCCCCCGATCCGTAGATCCCAATCGTTTTGGGACTCAGATACCTGGTGGGATAGCATGGACGTAAGAGTCCTATGCAAGCGTTCCACCATCCCATCCGTTTGTGGATGGTAAGGCGAGGTACGAACTTTCTTTGTACCCAGAAGGCCACATACCTCGTGTAAAAGGGTACTAGTGAAATTCTTTCCCTGATCGGTCAACAACCGTTCCGGAGCGCCCTTGTCGAGGACGTAGCCCTGAACAAAACCCTCCGCAACGGCCGCTGCGGACTGGTTGGCGAGGGGCCAAGCCATAGGCCATCGCGTGAAATATTCCACGCCAACCAGCAGGTACTTATTACCCCTCGGCGTGGAAGGAAACGGTCCCAAAATATCAAGGGCGACCAGCTCGTTAACTCGGGTGACCGAAATGGACTGGAGCGGTGGACTGGCTCCCTTCGCCGGCGGCTTCCGTTGTGCACACTGGGTACAGGACCGCAGCAGATCGTCCACGTCTCTTGCCATGCCCGGCCAAAAGTAGTTAAGCTGGAGCATGGCAAGTGTTTTGAGGGTACCCAGGTGCAGGAGCCGTTCATGAGCAGCCCATACAGCCCTACCCCTCAACGTGGAAGGCACCACCAGCCTGTGACGGCGGATCGTCCCGTCCCAATGCATGAGTAAGCCCTGGCACCACCCCCATGAGTCAACGCCCGACTTCCCTTGACCTGATCCTTCCGCGCGACGTCGTAGCGCCAGGAGGGTCGCATCCTCCATTTGGAGGCGACCCCACTCAGCACTCGACAAGCCAAGTAGGGAATCACTCCCACCCTCCGAAATAGGACCAGCGTCCGAAGGAGTATCAACTGCGGCCGCAAGAACCCGATCCTGGCCGTCACTTGCCGATTTGCAACGGCCCGAACCCAAGAAACAAGTGCAATCCGGGGCGATCGGCAGGCGTGATAGGGCATCGGCATTGGTGTGGCGAATCCCCTTCCGGTAAGTTGTCTCAAAATCGAAATCCTGCATGATCTCGAGCCATCGGGACAACTGCCCCGATGGCTGGTTAATTCGTAGGGCATACTGCAACGCTGCATGATCTGTACGGACGGTGAAATGCCGGCCGTACAGATATGGCCGGTACTGTTGGATAAAGAACACGATAGCCAACAGTTCGCGGCGGGTGACGCAGTACCGCTGCTCGGCCGGGGACAGTACTCTACTACCATAAGCCACAACGCGCTCCACGCCACCCACAATTTGTGACAGCACGCCTCCAATCCCGGTATTGCTTGCGTCCGTGTCGAGCACGAACGGCATGGAAAAATCGGGGTAGCTTAACGGCGGGGCCCCCACCAGGGCATCCCGAAGAGAGACAAAAGCGGCGTTCTCCACCGGCCCCCAATGAAGTTTGACCCCTTTTGACGTCAAGGCATGTAGTGGCTTAGCGATGGAAGCAAAGTCCGCAACAAACCGGCGGTAATATGAAGCAAAGCCGATGAAGCTTCTAACCTCCCCCACCGAGGTGGGAATAGGCCAGGAGCTGACACAACGCGTTTTGGCGGGATCGGTTGAGATACCTGACCGGCCGACGATGTGACCCAAATATTTAACAGATTCGCGCAGCAAATGGCACTTTTGTGGCTTGAATTTCAAATTAGCAGCGCGCATCTTGAGAAAGACGGCCCGAAGCCTATCAAGGTGTTCCTCGAACGTCTTACTGAATACGATAACGTCATCCAGGTAAATCAAACACACCTCCCATTGCAAGCCAGCGAGGACCAATTCCATCAGGCGCTGGAACGTCGCGGGAGCAGAGTGTAATCCCATGGGTAAGCGATTGAATTGGAAGAGGCCGTGTGGCGTTCGGAAAGCTGTTTTGGGCCTAGATTCGTCGTCCAAGGGAAGTTGCCAAAATCCTGAGAGCAAATCCAAAGTGGAAAAGAATCGCGATCCCGCGAGGGCATCCAGCGATTCGTCCATTCGAGGAAGCGGATAAGCATCGGCCACCGAGATCTTATTTAATCGCCGGAAATCAACGCAGAACCTTAGGGACCCGTCGTGCTTTTTAACCAACACTATGGGTGCACCCCAAGGGCTGGTCGAGGGAGAAATGATGTCCGATTTCAACATGTCATCTACAGCCGATTTGACATGATCCTTTTCGGCGGGACTTAACCGAAAAGGATTTTGGCGGATAGGAGCGTTGTCACCGGTGTCAATATGGTGGCGTAGCAATTTGGTACATCCGATATCGTATTTGTGTTTACTGAAGACGTCGGAAAATTCTCGCAATAAGGCGCGTAATCTAGCACGTTGTGCGTCGGACAGGTCAGGTGACTCAGCACACAATGCATCCAGCCAACCCTCGTCAGCGTCTGAGGCTAATCGCGTTTGAGAATCGGTGGCCACCTGGCCAATGATCGGCGTTTCCGCAGGTACCGGAACCGCATGTGCGAACACGGTACCTTGCGAAACCACTGCCGTCCGTGTCCCGACATTGAGGACCGCGATAAACGGGTCCCCATCCCCTTTAACAATAGTCTGGGCCATCACCAGATCTGGCCCACTCACCCCGGCTCTAGATGGTCCCAAAATAACGCCCCGGTCAGAGACCCCTTTATCGCACGGTCGACGCAAGCGCAGGGGTACCAACATCTGTGCCCCCGGGGGTACACGCACCGTCCGAGCAACAAGCGCCTGTACCGTAGCACAGGCAACACGCAAGGCAGGGATGGCAGGTAGGAATGTCATACGTCGGCCCGATGGAAGCTCGATGCATTTCTGGTCAATCAGAATTTTGATGGGCAATTTGGCCAAAAAGTCTGTCCCCAACAGGCACGGAATAGCCAGCGAGGAGGAGACGAACACCGGCCCAGATAGTTTAATGTCCCCTATCGAAATTTGCGCTCGAATTTGACCGATAATACCCAACGAGCCCCCATTCGCAGCGTAAAACGGTATATCGACAGGGAGCAACGGGCGACTCTGAACGGGCAGGATATTATAAATCAAATCCGAAATGATAGTTGCCGAAGCTCCCGTATCGACCAATAGCCGTACCTCCACCCCGTCAATATGCCCCGCGACAACGGACGACCCCGCCGATGCAGCCACAACTCGGTGAGCCAACTCGGACCATTGGCCCGGTTGGAGCGCCCTCCCCGACATGCCGCGACCCGACGCACCAGCACCCAAACCCCGAGAATCGTGTGTCGGACCTTGTGATAGGAAAGTGGGTGTGTGTGCAGGCCGAACATGTGGGGTGCCATGACTTGCCCGAGGATGTTGCGAAGGCTTGTGAGGAGGGCCGTCCGCAGCTCCAGGTCTCGCACCACGCTGTCGAGGAGCCCGGCATCCGGACGCCACGTGGCCCCGGAGGCCACAATTATAGCAGACGACGAGCGTTCCAGAGGACTTGGGCTGGTCTCGGTGGCTTGGAACGTCCCGAGCCGGTCGCTCGGCAGATCGCCATCCTGCAGAATGATCCGCAGCGAAGGCTCCCTCCATTCCGGAAGAGGTCGCCGCCACGGTGTGTCGTGCAGCTGCTTTGTTCGCCTTCCTCCGCTGGGAGATGAGATTGGCGTGAATGTGCCTTGCAGCCCGCAGTGATGACATATCCGCATCGTCCTGCGCTAAGATGGTGAAGTCCAAATCGTCAGCCAGCAGCAAAATTTTCTCGGCCACCATCGCATCGATCCCCTCTTCATCCATACGCGGGAAAGCATCCTTCGCCAATGACAGCAGGGCCGTGCGATAAGCGAGTGGCGATTCCTTGTCACCCTTCTGCCGTTCATAGAAGAGCTGGCGACAATCGGAGGGCGGCCCATAAACGGTGGCCAGCAGCTGCAGCGCCGACTGAATGGTGGAGCGAGCCGACTTGGGTGCAGCAGTGAGGGTGCCCAGGGCGTCGCCGTCCAGTAACGCCGGGAGAGCACACAGCGCCTCGTTGTCCGACCAGCCTGCCATCTCTTGGTGGGCCAAGAACCGGCGCTGGAACCCCCCCCAATCGCCGTCGCTTGCAACAAATACCTGCAGGGCCGGCAGGCGTTGCTGGAATGTCGGCTCCGTCTCCGATCCTCTTGCAGCATCCGTAGCGCGTCCCCGTACTGTATGAGTAATGGCGGACTCTAATGGGTGTCGCGCCGTCAGTGACGTGTTGGTCGGGGCTTGGTCGGTGCTGGCGTCCGCTGGTGGTGACGTTGCAACCCCTGATAGGCCGCCACCGCGACCCGCCTCCGCCGATGACGTGGCGGCTGCTGGCTGGGCACCGTCCCCCGCGTGACGAGCTGGGACTCCTCCCTCCGCCCCTACTGTCTTCGTGGCGGGAATTTCGAGTCGCCCCGCTGTTGTAAAGGCGGGAGTTTCTGGCGGGCGTTGTCCATCTTCCCGCCGCGTCGCTCCTCCCGGCCCCAGGCGAGTTATTTGTTCCAGCATAGCGGCCGCTGCATACAAGAGCTCCGCCAGCCGCGAGTGAGCCAACGCCAACTCGTCAGTCGACGTCCCGGCCCTCTCCGACGACCCCGCCGATGTCGGAGCCGGCAGCTGTTGTGCAGGTACGTCGGCGGCGATGTCTTGCACTGCCCCTCCCTCGTCGTCATCCTCTCCTGGGTCTTGGGCACGAGTCTTCCGTCTCGTATCCATGCTTGGACCACTTCCAACACCAAATGTAGTAAGTTGAGGAGGAGACGATGTCGAAGTTGAGACACACTGTTTATTAACTCCGGGACAGATACAATTGTTGAAGGGGTATCGGCCCCTTCACCCGTACTATGGGAAACCCACCCTAGTACTAAGCCCTCTGTCCTGTCCCCCAGTCCTCCTCTACTGGGCTACGGGAGGCTGACTGATCTGGCCCTGGCAAGCACAGATCTCGGCACCAGCTAACCAGCCTTGCCCTGATAAGGGCAGCGGTCTGGAAGCTCTTGGGCCGCGCCACTGGCTTACCCGGCTCGGCCCTTATAAGGACGGCGAGACCGGGGAGTCCCAGGGCCTAATCTCCGAGTCTTGGATCTTCACTGGTCAGCTTCGTGTCGAACTGAACTCGAGCTCTTTGGGTTCCACCTTTTATAGGGATCGCCTCCGAGGGCTGGGGGCGTGGGCAATAACTGATGCGGACGTCGGTGTGACCCCCCGTGTATGTGAGTGCCGACAGCCGTGTGTTTGTTGTCCGCCGTTTCTCCCGTAATAACCCCTACACATGTTACGCAGGGGCAAAGAAATGTACGCACGGACACTGTAGGCTTTACGCTTTCAGAGTTCATTGTGTGGGTATGTATATTCGTTGTGTGGGCGTGCATGAATACGTCTTGCGTGGTAACACAGAATCTGTTATACTCTGTGTGTTTTTATGTTAATAAGTTAAATTGCAATAATAGCAAATTGAAATTAAATAAGCGTTCACTGGTAGTTTTCTGATATGGCAATGAATTACATTATCTAGAAGAAAAATGGCGCAATATTTTAAATGCCACTCTTCATATTGAGCACACAATACACTGAATGACAGGGAAAGGTGAAGGGTGAGATATTTTAATGACATCTCCTACTCTCTTAATGACATGATGGAAATCCTGAGGATGAGTCATACTTATTGCCATTTATGCGATATTTAATGATTGCCTTCTTAGTCATACGATTTATTTCTTAGAAATTAACGTAAACAATAATGACAGCATACAAATAACAAAGATATGTATTTGTTTATAGATTAATAATAGTAATTGTGTGCTGATTAATTGCAGCTAACGATGGAGTTGATTCTGAAGAATGGTTACAGCTGCTAGGTTACAGATAAAAGTGTGTTTCTCAATTTAATTCACCCACAATAGCCGAATCAGAATTAGAATATTTATTTAGACTGGAAGAATTCGATGAGCTTTAAGGCATTTTTTTTACAAATGTCCAATAGGGCCAGGTCAGAACGTTACAACAATACACAATACAAAAACACCACGGGATTGCAAAGTATAGGAAAGGTAAACCAACCAAGTTAAACAAATATACTAAGCAAACTAGACAAATTAGTTTGTATCTTACCGGGTAAAGCCCGCTGAGCTATAAGCCACTTCGTTGATAGCTCAACGTTGATAGCTCAACGAAGTGGCTTATCATGTGGACATTTATAGCAGCAAAATGATCTAAATAATCTCAACGCATTTTTCTAAATGTGGAGGGAAAACCCGGAGGACCCGGAGAAAAACATCCACGTGACCACGGGAAGAGAGACATGCAAAGTCCGAATAAGGCGTTGTCACGAATGACTGCATTGTATCATGCACATTTCCTAAGCTACAGACTAAAAACATAACTTACCAATATACTTAAACATTAAAGTTGTTAATCAGTGTGTACTATCTGTTATGAGATATGGTTCAGATATATGGTCATTGGTGGAAAAATACAGAACCAAAACTGAAAATTGTACAAAGAAGCAAGACTGCACGATTGATAAAATAATAAAAATAAAACATAAAAAAATTAATTCTCATTAAGACGCTGTCTGTCCACGTCATTAAGACGCTGTCTGTCTGACAGCTCTGTTTCTTCACCTAAGGACGACTGCTTGCGTTGTGGCCGAAACGTCGTGAGAATTACATTTTTTGGTATGTTTAATTATTATTTTATTATTTCCCTTCTACGTGACTTTACCGAAAGAACCAAGAAGATGAATCCCTGCAGTCACGAAAGCTTTAAATCGAAACGAGACGAATGCTTTGAATTACATTGAGAGACACCTTAGAGGCACACATGAATTAGAGAACATACGCAGGTGCGGAACGCATCTGAGAAGACGTCCACTAAGGAAATGGAGCGATGAAATCGGCTGTTGTGCAGTTGCTCAGTGAATTATTACATCACTGGATAATTCGCAATGGGAATGGCTTGGGGAGGCCTTCATTCACCGATAAATTGAGCATGGCTTCTGATGATAGTAAATAACTGGTTCTTAAAGCTTCACATTCCAGGTTTTTACAAGGCTTCCGCATATGTTTCCAGGAATATTTTTTGGGATGTCTTAAAAAATTATACTCAAATATGCAAGATCGTTCTCTCCGTTTTTTTAATTAATATTCACACAAATTGCATTTTGATTGCAAAATACATCATTAGTTTCAGAAACACAAACATAAGCAGGTGTATCAATAATACAAAAAATACTGCATCAAGACTTATTGTAAACATAATTCACTCATCGTTTGTCATTGTAATTTCTTACAAAAACAAAATGCCCTTGGATTCCTCCCATGTGTTTTGGGTTGTACCTCGCATTGTTTGGCACGATGTCTTATGTGTGTTGAATAGCACATGGTACAACCCAAAAACGCATTGGAAATCTGTACAGCACGTCCATGAAAACCTACACACGCAGTTGTACCCCTTGCATTCATTTTTGATAACAATAAAGAAAAACCTTTCAAACATTTTCTGCTGAATATATGCTAATAACAATCAGCTTTACATCTCCATTCACTCGAACCCACATTGTCCTTTTATACTGCATTAATGTAACTTTAGTACCGTATTATCTCTAAATTTCTCCAAATTAAATTTGCCCAAGGCAGAATGCCTTCTAGATTAGAAGTTTTCGTGACTGCAAGGATCCATATTCTTTTGTTATTTCGGTAAAGTCACGTAGGTGAAAAATTTAAATGAAAAATATTAAAAATTAAAATAAATAAATTAAATCACGACGTTTCGATTGCAACACAAGCAATCATCATCAGGTGTGACAACCACAGCAGAATTTCTGCTCGGTGGCAGCGGGGGCAGCGGGGGCAGCGGGGGCAACGGTGGCACACGCCTGTTATCCAGCACTGTGGAGGCAGGGGTTAGTGGATCACACAAATGGGTATCGAGGTTCCAGGAGAAGATGGTACAGCAAATGTGGACCGCACCTTTCCCATCTGCAGGGATATCATTTCCCTCTCGCATGCCGTGGGTTTTCTTCGTCTGCTCCGGTTTCTCACTCTCACATGTAAACACGCATTAATATTCAGAGAACCTAGGGGGAATCTGGCGGCGGCTCACCACGTGACTGCCTTTCCCGCTTGTCTGTGGTTCATTGCGACTGCGAGTCATCATCTTTCTTCAAGAGTGAGTGGATAATATGCGCGTTAAGTGTTTAAATAATAATTGGCAAAAAAATCAAATCCTGACCAAAGACACCGGTGCCAAAGTAATCCATCTGATCACAGACATCAAGCTCGTCAAGAGTGTCAGAAGCATGGGAATTATTTTTTTGACTTGGAACAGTCTTTCTCCCATGACATCTCCCATTTTGTCTGGATCTCTGACCTCCCCATGCACATCATTGCCCACATCCACCACTCTTTTGCTCTCTCTGTCGTTGCGACCTCTCCCCTAACGATTTAAACTGTCTCCTCTATGGCCTGGCCAAATCTCTCACCTGTAAACTCCCCATGATCCAAAACTATGCTTAAAAGGCGCCGCACCGAGTCCACTCCACTGGCTCCTAATTCAGTCCCATGTTCATTATAAGACGGCATTTACTGTCAAAGTCCTCTCTAGACTTGGTCCCTGCCTCAGCTTGCTCTGCTTTACACCACATGTTTTCTGCTCCAGCAACCACCAAGGCCTACCTATTATAGCATCCAGACAGTTGCTGTTCAATTGGAGGTCACTCCTTCTTGGCTGCTGTCCCCACTGTCAGGAACACCCTACCTCTCTATGGGGCTCCACACCAGCAACCAACAAGGCCTACCTATTATAGCATCCAGTCAGTTGCTGCTATTATAGCATCCAGTCAGTTGCTGTTCAATTGGAGGTCACTCCTTCTTGGCTGCTGTCCCCACTGTCAGGAACACCCTACCTCTCTATGGGGCTCCACACTGCTGACTCGACTCCTCTTTCAACTCCTGGCTTAAAAACTGCCTTGTCTCCTGTGCCTGATTTACAATTTTCACCTGTCAAAATATCTTGCAGGGAAATTATCTTTTGTAGAAGCCTCCAATCCCGATCTTTTCCCGCTTCTACCTTAGCAAACAAGCCCTCGCTTTTCCCCATAAACTACAGATGCGTTTTTTTGGTTCTTTGTACAGCCTTGGAGTGTTTTGCATTTTACACACTTTATACATTTCCAGTATATTGTATTGTGCATGTATTTATGCATGCTTTTATGTATGTGTAGTGGCGGTACGCGCTGACAAAGGAGGGGGCGTGTGTGTGAGCGCGCCGGGTGTGGCTACATCAAGTGTGGTGGTGTTGACGCGCGCTGACAGTGATGGATCACGGGGCGGCGCGGGGTGCGTGGTTGTGCGCGCTGACACAAGGTGGGAAATAGGATCGTGGGCAGCACGCAGTGATTGGTCAACGGGGATGGGTGCTCTCAGCGACGTCCGCATGGAGGACTATAAAGGGGGACGCGCGGGAGCACTCGGGGAGTTGATAACCAGTTGAAGATCAAAGACGGAGTTGAAGAGGTAGGGCCCTGAGACCCCTAGTCCCGCTGTCCTTGTAAGGGCCGGGACCCTGTGTGGCTCGGAGGCGAGACTGTGGGACCCGTGGTCTGACGTCCATGTGGGACGAGGCTGTGGGACCCAGAGTCGAGACGGACACCCCAGCCGGGTGGGTTCCGAGAAGCTAAGGGGCGTAAGAGCCCGTGTGGGTGTAGCCAGGGGAACCCCGTGGGTTAGGCTGCAGTTAGCCACCCGTGTAATATAAGTTGGTGTTAATAAAGAGTGTGCTACTCGTAAAGTAGTCTCCCGCCAAGTTACTACATTACATATGTACACAGCTTCTCCCTTGGGTGGAAAAGATGGTGGGCACTGGCATCATCCCATTGTGCCAACGACTTTCCTCAACAATCTGTGAGGCTAAATGTATCTATGCATTTAGATTTAAAGCTTTTGTGACTGCAGGGATTCGTCTTCTTGGTTCTTTCGGTAAAGTCACGTAGAAGGGAAGTAATAAAATAATGAAAATAAAACACAATAAGATAATTCTCACGATTGCAATGCGTTGTGGCCGAAACGTCGTGAGAATTATTTTATTGTGTTTTATTTTTATTATTTTATTACTTCCCTTCCACGTGACTTTACCGAAAGAACCAAGAAGATGTATCTATGCACGCAAATGTTACAGTAATGGAATGCTAACCAAGTCCCAGATGTCGTTGTCATGCAAAGACTCTCCTTCACGAGTTTGACTTTCATCCATTTCCTGCAAATACACTTTCCACTCACGTGCTGATCACACCACTTACAGCACCAGTGATCAGGCATGGTTGAGTGCGTGAGAGGACAAGACTGGTGACCGTGAAAGAAGCACGGGTTTAAGGGAGCCAAATAACTGTGGTTGAGATCAATAGGAGTTTAAGCGTTTGGGGTTTTTCCCCATAGCTATAAATTTTGAATGCACTTTTAGTTTTGTATGATCTGAATACACATGCATAATGTTGAAGCCACGGTTGCTTCAGTGTGTGAAAGGCGATGCTCCTCTACTGTCTAATGTCATCAAAATATGAACAATATGTTCTTGATTTTACAGAGCACGTGATAATAATGCCATGCCTTCAATACTTGATTGACAAATGAAAAACGATGGCAATAGATACTCTCACGATGTCTATTTATCATGAAGCTTTTGTGACTGCAGGAATCCATACTCTTTGGTTCTTTGGGTAAAGTCACGTAGGTATAAAATTTTACATAAAATTTTCCACCATTTATCATGAACCTAACCTACCTACTTACACTAACACAAGTCATTAAAAATAACAAGAATAATAACAACATAAATAAGAACTTTGCCTTAGGCCAATTCCAATTGCTTTTTTTTTATAAAAAATAATAACAAGTGTTATAAAATGTGACTTTAAGCAATGAGGAAATATATTTTGCAATGTGAAATTAATTGAAAAATATTCTCAAGAGATAAAACTAATGGTTGGAGGGTTACACACACCACTAATGATAAACAACTGCTTTTTTCCAAGTACTTTGTTTACTGCGTGTGCATTTTATAACAGATATATGGGTTATGCAAGACAGAAATATGTGCGCTATAAATGTGTTAAAAATATTACACATATTACACGACCATGCATCCTGTATCTCTTCTCTTTGCACACTTCCTTTTTCTTGATTACATTTACATGGACATCGACTTGTGATCAGAACGAGCGGTTTAGTTGCAGGTACGGTATGCACATGGAAAAAGCAGGGCACCGTGAAGCACAGATAACCCAAATAGGACCTGCATATTTAATTTCGCCATTTTCTAGCAAAGTGCTGAGGAAAATATTGAAGATCTACTCAAATTTAGCTGTCATTTTATTACCAGAAGGTTAATCTCCGAATGTATCCATCCCAGTTGCAAATTCCAAGGGTTTGAGGCTGTATGCGTGTGCATTGGCAAATTCCAGGGCTGGGTTTGTGCATTATTTATTGTAAAACCTCACGTGCGTATAATGTGCATCACGTGATCAAATACAAAAGTTTTGCCTCTGGTGTTGAAAACACACATTACATTTTTATTTTACCTTCGCTTGGCATGACATGAGCACGTTTAAAGCTAAAAAAAACTATTTGCATTTGTTGTATTGCTGTTCACACTGTAAGTACCATATGATCATTTTATTCATGAATAGATTTTGTGCAACATTTGTGGTATGCACTAATTGCCATTTATATAATTATATTATTTGAAGGCACAACTGATGAGAAGAATATAAACTTTTTAAGAGCAATCGTGTATCCACTTGTCAACCAAATTTACATAGTAATTCTGTAGTATGGTGGAGTAGTGGTGCAGTGATTTGTGCACTGTGCTATAACCTAGGCAACCGCAGTTCAATACTTGACCGTGTCAAATGGCAGTGGTGAATGATATTGGGGGCCATGCCAGCCTTCATCGCTGCTCGTGAGCAGTTCTAGAACCAACGGCCTGAAGAAATCACTGTGAATTTATGAACATATAGATACGTGGCGAACATATAGATACGTGGCGACACCTCCAAAGGAGTCTGTAAATTCAATCGGTTTTGCTTCGGTAGAAAAGTTGTTATATTGTTTGTGTGTGTGTTTTTGTTGTCTTGTTTCGGACATCGCTTCCAGTGGTGCCGCCGGACGCAATTAAAAAATATCAAACAATATCAGCTTGTGCATTTTGTACACGGGAGAGAACAAGGTTTCTCGAGTGGTGTTTATTCTGAAGCAGAACCAATGTCAAAGGTGAACTGACCGAATATGATATTCTTTTGGGAATCACAATCACTCACTCCAAAGGACATAAAAAATAAACACTTCTCCATTTTTTAAAATTTCTTCACAAAAGCCACAGTTTGTTTCTCTTTTATGCATAGTTGGTTATACATTATTTACGAAATGTAACAACACACGTGCAAAGGAATGATGCCACACGCCTTAAGACATTTAAATTGGCATCCTTCCTGTAGCATGTTCGATCGACCACTGCACGGTTGCCAGTTTGAGCAAAGTAATAAAAAATTAACCCATAAAAACAAAGTTTTTCACTATAAATCCTTTATATGCGTGGCGGATAGAGTTCTCTCGTCCTCTGGCTTGAGATGGCTGCAATCTATGGGTCAGATGATTGTCTGCCAGTATTAAGCAATTGGTAATTAAATATTTAATTTGTTTTCCCTAAACAGTGTAAAATTTTGGAGAAAAAAATTTCACGAAAATTGATTGTCACACACAACGAGTCTGTGTGGAAAATGTCAGCTCGATTGGATCACGGGAAGTGGGTTAAAAAACGAGCGAAAGATTTGCACGGTCCTAAGTAAGCAAGCGAACTTAATATAAAGGATTTAAAAATATATTCGCCTGTGGAGGACGCGGGGAACGATCCCGCGACCTTTGGCATGGGAAGCGAGGGCGCTACCAACTGTGCTACTCCGCCACAGCCTGTGGAGGGGTTACGCTCTTGGCTCTTACACTCTGACGTTCAGCCAAAGCCATGAATTAGTTCTATTTGAATATATGTAAAATAAAAATTTATTGCCTAAAAAGTGTAAAATTTTGGGAATTTTTTTTCACGAACAATAATTCTGGCACAACGAGTCTGTGTGGAAAATGTCAGCTCGATTGGATCACGGGAAGTGGGTTAAAAAACGACCGAAAGATTTGCACGGTCCTAAGCAAGCAAGCAAGCACGCAAGCAAGCAAGCAAGCGAACTTAATATAAAGGATTTAAAAATATATTCGCCTGTGGAGGGCGCGGGGATCGATCCTGCGACCTTTGGCATGGGAAGCGAGGGCACTACCAACTGCGCTACTTCGCCACTGCCTGTGGAGGGGTTACGCTCTGGGCTCTTACACTCTGACGTTCAGCCAAAGCCATGAATTAGTTCTATTTTAATATATGTAAAACAAATTTTTTTTGCCTAAAAAGTGTAAAATTTTGAGAATTTTTTTTCACGAACAATAATTGTCTGGCACAACGAGTCTGTGTGGAAAATGTCAGCTCGATTGGATCACGGGAAGTGGGTTAAAAAACGACCGAAAGATTTGCACGGTCCTAAGCAAGCAAGCAAGCACGCGAACTTAATATAAAGGATTTAAAAATGCACATAATAACGTTTAAAATTCAACAATTGTATCATGTTCCCGTAGCTCTATACCCTTGGCACTTCAAGTAGATGCTTTTGAATTCTTTTTTAAATCTAAACTTGATTTCCCAAAACAATAAGTTTACTTTGAACATTGTCCACAACTTTAGATGTAATGCATGCATCTATGTTGCACTTCTTTGGCACTGTGTACATAGCCAACCGTGCTAATCGGAGGTGGAGTGTAAGGACAATAAACTAAACACAAAAAAATAAGTTTTAAAGAAATTAGTTTTCGATTCAAAAGCGCATAATTCCAGTGGCTTCCAAATATCGGAAGGAAGAGCATTGCAGACCGCAGCAGAAGTGCATCCGAAAGCGGGTGATGAAGTGACCGTCTTTGTTCGATGGCCAGCCAAAAGCCGCTTGCGAGGATGACCCGAGTTCGCGTGATGGTCTGTGCTCATTCATGATGATAATTGTATCCATGGTGATGTGGGGGACCAATATCGCGGATCCTATTATCCACGGGGTTATCCACAATTTTACTCCTCTTATCCAGGGGGTAAACAAAATAGCAGATAACCCCAAGGTTAAGAGGGAAACGAATAAGAGGAGTTATTCTGTAAACATTTATTTCACCAGGAGATGGAAAACAATCCATTAAGATGACAAGAAACATGGTCTAATCCGCAAGAGTGATTTTAAAATCGTACAGGGTAAAAGAAAACATCAACAACACAAATTTGAACAACAGAAAATCTATAAACTACTGTAATTTGGAATTGAACTATAATGATTACATGATAGGGGTGGAAATACTGCACACATTAATTAATTGATCAATGTCTTATTCTCAAGCTCACAATAAATGGGAAACAACGCTTCTTTTCAAATTCATAAATGTCGCATCTTTGTAAGGCAATTATCTTGGTTAGAATCTATTTTAGGGTTCGTACATCAAAATGTTTTGCGGTATTGTTTATGCGTCCACATCTTAATAGGGTTCTGAGAATGAGCAAATTTGATACAAGACATGAAAGCTGTAATACGAGGTGGTTTTGGTCCCTAATTGGATGATGGTGATAGAAGCACATCTTGGAATAACTTGCAAAACATAATTTACCCTTCACCTCACCCCATGTCGGATAGAGGGGTTGTTTAATACATTATTTTCCATGCTGGTCAGTATGATGATACATTCAGGTAGTATAGTATTTTAAATATGTGTGTTTTCAGCAATTGTGTCACCTAATACAAATACATTTTGCTCATTCATTGTGAACATTAACAAACAACGAAGGCAATAGTGCTGGCACTTAAATATTCAACACATGTTTGACAACAACCTTTGTGCAATAAAAAAGATACACAAGACTAGGCGTTACCCCTTCTAGCAATAAAAACAGGTGTTAAGATGTTCAAACACCAAATAGATACCTGTTGCAAAGCATCTAGTCTCCATTACACGATTCGCCTTTTGGAGTTCTCTGGTCTGAATTAGTGAGACTAGGCCATAAAGAAGGCTGTCTCTGGTGTAGGCCCATCAGTTTCAAAGACGATGCATATGTAATTATCAGAGCATGCTTTGTTTACATGTTCACCACAAGTACTTGTGGTAATGTAGATTAGATTTTTTGCAAAAGGGTATCTATTTGGTGGTTGAACATATTAACCTGCTTTATTGCCAGAAGGGGTAAAACCTATTCTTATTTTACATACTTTGATACTGGCAAAAAATGTCCCATGGTAAATATATATACTGTTATATCATAATAGTAATATGTATTCTTTGGTTCTTTCGGTAAAGTCACGTAGATATAAAAATAAATAAAAAGTGAATGAAAATAATAATAATAAAAAATTAAAAACCACTCATGTAGACTAGCCTGGTTCTTAATCAGAGTGAGTGCACTGGCAGTCTATAATTAGTGTTATTTTTATTATTTTTATTCACTTTATTATTATTTTTCTATCTACGTGACTTTACCAAAAGCACCAAAGAATATGATTTCCTGCAGTCACGAACGTTCTAAGTCAAAATTTAATAGTAATATGCCATTTGAATGACAGTACATAACATTTAACACTTAATAATAGCTACAGTAAGTAAATCGACCTTTTTTTAGAAACCCACTGCTTGATTATCGCCTCCCAACATTGTGTGGCAGTGATAGTGAATGGAGGGGGCTAAGACCAGTCCAGATTCATTTATTTGTTCATCTTTTCATTTCTACACCTAGAATTTTACACTTTTCAATCGTGAACTCTTTGAATAAAACAAACTGCCAAGACAGTGCTTGGGGCTTCAGCGTGTCCTGCGCTCAGTATTAATGTATGCCACATTCGCACTTAGTGTATATTTTTTTTATTGCGGCAAGATAAGTTAATCACTGTAATGACTTTTGGAAACTTTTATCACATCTTCTGAAATAGACGCTCCAGTTTAATTGCTTGTTAGTTCCTTGCCAATAGTGCACAAGCCCAAGCAAGCACACTGGTCTGAGGAAAGGCTAATGTAATTTACGAAGCATTGTATCGGATTGTGATGTAATGAGCATATCAGTCTCACTGCTTACATATTCGCTGGCTTGATCCATTTATCTTTAGTTCCTCGGGCATTCAGCCTGTCGCTTTGGACTTTTGAATGTCTAACTGAGTAGTGCATAGGTTATCTCTATTCTTGGTTCTTTCGGTAAAGTCACGTAGAAGGGATATAATAAAATAAAAAATATATAAATTTTCATTGTTTAATACATTTTTATTGTTTTATATTTTTATTATTTTATTTGACTTTACCGAAAGAACCAAGAATATGAATCCCTGCAGTCACGAAAGCTTCAAATCAAAATTTAGGTTATCTGTGTTAATTATTTCATTACCGCCAAAGCGGTTATCCTTTGTGTTGTACCGTGCATTTGGCCAATTTTCACAGCATATTTCAGCACAAGTGTGTGTGTGCTCATGACTTTATGATTAGGAAGTTGAGACACCTGAAGGTGTTGGATTAGTAAGTTGGGACGACTGTTTCATTATACATGTTGCGATGAATGGTTAATATGGTGTCCTGCGTGGAAACATTGCTTAGTATGCTCAGAGAGTTGTGTTACATTGCCAGAATTAACACAGGTTTGCTTGCAAGCCTATCTCAACATATGAAACAAATAAGAATAGGGTTATTTGACAGACAACTATTACAGGTTTACCATGTTTAGTTGTTTTCTCCTTGTCACAGGTTGAGTCACAAACCGTACCTCTCCATAACAAAGGCTCACCCTCTTAAGCCTCACCTTACCATATGAATATAACAAAGTGTGCTGTACTTGCCCCCCCCCCCCCTCTCCAACCATTATATAAACGGAGTGGTAGCTCCTGCAATCTCTCATTTACTTGATACAGCTGTCGTGGCTGTGACGGTTCCACCTGAAGACGGAAGCTTGTGTTGCCTCCGAAACGTCGTGATTTTTATTTTATTTTACTTTTATTAATTTTAATGTTTTACCTACGTGACTTTACCGAAAGAAAAACCTAAGAATATGAATCCTTGCAGTCACGAAAGCTTCAAATCTAGAATAGGGTTTACCCTTTCTGGAAATAAAACAGGCGTTAATATGTTCAAACACCAAATAGATACATTTGGCAAGGAATCAATCAAAAAGTCCCATGTAGTAGCTGCTCACCCCGAGCTATAAATGCTCTGACAGTGCATTGGAATGTTCACCCTTTGGTGTTCTCTGGTCTGACACTGGTGAGACGAGGCCACACAGAAGGCTGTCTCTGGTGTCGGCCCATCAGTTTCAAAGACAATACCATATATTATCAGAACATGTTTTGTTTGCATGTCCACCACAAGTACTTGTGGTAATGCAGATTTGATTCCTTGCAAAAGGTCTCTATTTGGTGGTTGAACATCTTAACACCTATTTTATTGTCAGAAGGGGTAAAACCTATTTTTATTTGTTCATACTTTGATACTGGCAAAAAGTCCCATTTATGTAGCTGCTCACCCAGAGCTATTTTAACATCTTATAGTTTAGACTTGTACATGTCGCAAAATATAGTCCGTGACCCCTTAATGAAAACATGTTGTCCAAACAGTCACAGTCGGCACACTGAGACGTTTGTTACATTATGGGCACATGACATATGTGAGTTGTTGTCGTTTAATTACTTATCTCCACATGAGATCTTGTCTCCTTGTATTGTGTGTATCACACCGTGCCAAAGTGATTTCACGATGTTGGGTAATGGCGAGAAGATACACACAGTGCCTAATTAAGCTAGTGCGGGGCCTGTAGCATGTGTTATAAAGGGGCCCTAAGTAAAAAACACATAAATATTCAAACGCACATTTTTAACTTGCATAGTAAAGTAATTGTATTTTTTTCATTTTCTATACTGCCAGATAATACGAAAAATCACTAACCTTAAACAACCAGTCGTTCATAAAAGTTTAGGGCAGTATAGTACTATAGTAACAGAGCAAGTGCAAGATCACTGAATCAGAATTGATAGCTTGAAATCATTTAACGCGGGGCCCTTGAAAGTGCGGAGCATATGCTACTTTTGCTACTAGGATAATCTGACACTGGATACACATTCTTCCAACAAGAATATTAGGCTCTTTGGCCATCTTCTTTGTTCTAACTTAAAAGACTTTAGGTCACTAAATGTTCTTCTGTGCACATGACATGTCTTTCCTTTAGTTTTTTTAATACACCTTTTTATATTTAATAAATGTTTCCTCTCGTGCGTTTAAAGATGTTAACGCCTTATGAAGAATAAAAAAATGTGCCAACTAAATTGTCATGTAGGATTTATAGATCCTCTTCAAACGTGGTATTTAAAATATAAACAGGGTGATCCATTTATAGATACCTAATTAAATAATAAGAATGCATCACTCTGAACTGAAAGCAACAATCGTGATGCACGTATTAAACGTTTCAGCACTCTCCTCTGTAAGATACGGGGCCATTTCAATCACAACATTAATTCCCCCACTGAAAATAAAGTACCATGATGGGGTCATTAGGAAGCAGTGGTGTATCTACAAACGGATCATCCTGTATGTGGTGTTGCAGTTGCAAACTTATCACAATTTTCGAGATATATTGTCACGATTGTTTAAATATATATTTTTGTTAATAATATCAGCAATGTACTATGGGGACCTCATTTGCCAGTAAAAATATGATAATTGGTTCTTTACCCTTCTATCTGGCAACAAAACTGACACCTTTTTGCAAGGAGTCATGTTTGCATAGACCGCAATACCTGCAGTCATAATACAAACAAAAGAACATAACTCTGATAATGTGCACTGTCCTTGAAGTTGATTGGTCCACACCCGAGACAGCTTTCCTTCGAGCCTAGTCTCATATGGGTTGGACCAGATGACGCCAAAAGGCGCACAACTCAAGGACAATGCACCATCAGAGTATGAGAGCTCGGGGCAAGCATCTACACTATGGGGACCTCATTTGCCAGTAAAAATATGATAATTGGTTCTTTACCCTTCTATCTGGCAACAAAACTGACACCTTTTTGCAAGGAGTCATGTTTGCATAGACCGCAATACCTGCAGTCATAATACAAACAAAAGAACATAACTCTGATAATGTGCACTGTCCTTGAAGTTGATTGGTCCACACCCGAGACAGCTTTCCTTCGAGCCTAGTCTCATATGGGTTGGACCAGATGACGCCAAAAGGCGCACAACTCAAGGACAATGCACCATCAGAGTATGAGAGCTCGGGGCAAGCATCTACACTATGGGGACCTCATTTGCCAGTAAAAATATGATAATTGGTTCTTTACCCTTCTATCTGGCAACAAAACTGACACCTTTTTGCAAGGAGTCATGTTTGCATAGACCGCAATACCTGCAGTCATAATACAAACAAAAGAACATAACTCTGATAATGTGCACTGTCCTTGAAGTTGATTGGTCCACACCCGAGACAGCTTTCCTTCGAGCCTAGTCTCATATGGGTTGGACCAGATGACGCCAAAAGGCGCACAACTCAAGGACAATGCACCATCAGAGTATGAGAGCTCGGGGCAAGCATCTACACTATGGGGACCTCATTTGCCAGTAAAAATATGATAATTGGTTCTTTACCCTTCTATCTGGCAACAAAACTGACACCTTTTTGCAAGGAGTCATGTTTGCATAGACCGCAATACCTGCAGTCATAATACAAACAAAAGAACATAACTCTGATAATGTGCACTGTCCTTGAAGTTGATTGGTCCACACCCGAGACAGCTTTCCTTCGAGCCTAGTCTCATATGGGTTGGACCAGATGACGCCAAAAGGCGCACAACTCAAGGACAATGCACCATCAGAGTATGAGAGCTCGGGGCAAGCATCTACACTATGGGGACCTCATTTGCCAGTAAAAATATGATAATTGGTTCTTTACCCTTCTATCTGGCAACAAAACTGACACCTTTTTGCAAGGAGTCATGTTTGCATAGACCGCAATACCTGCAGTCATAATACAAACAAAAGAACATAACTCTGATAATGTGCACTGTCCTTGAAGTTGATTGGTCCACACCCGAGACAGCTTTCCTTCGAGCCTAGTCTCATATGGGTTGGACCAGATGACGCCAAAAGGCGCACAACTCAAGGACAATGCACCATCAGAGTATGAGAGCTCGGGGCAAGCATCTACACTATGGGGACCTCATTTGCCAGTAAAAATATGATAATTGGTTCTTTACCGTTCTATCTGGCAACAAAACTGACACCTTTTTGCAAGGAGTCATGTTTGCATAGACCGCAATACCTGCAGTCATAATACAAACAAAAGAACATAACTCTGATAATGTGCACTGTCCTTGAAGTTGATTGGTCCACACCCGAGACAGCTTTCCTTCGAGCCTAGTCTCATATGGGTTGGACCAGATGACGCCAAAAGGCGCACAACTCAAGGACAATGCACCATCAGAGTATGAGAGCTAGGCTCGAAGGAAAGCTGTCTCGGGTGTGGACCAATCAACTTCAAGGACAGTGCACATTATCAGAGTTATGTTCTTTTGTTTGTATTATGACTGCAGGTATTGCGGTCTATGCAAACATGACTCCTTGCAAAAAGGTGTCAGTTTTGTTGCCAGATAGAAGGGTAAAGAACCAATTATCATATTTTTACTGGCAAATGAGGTCCCCATAGTGTAGATGCTTGCCCCGAGCTCTCATACTCTGATGGTGCATTGTCCTTGAGTTGTGCGCCTTTTGGCGTCATCTGGTCCAACCCATATGAGACTAGGCTCGAAGGAAAGCTGTCTCGGGTGTGGACCAATCAACTTCAAGGACAGTGCACATTATCAGAGTTATGTTCTTTTGTTTGTATTATGACTGCAGGTATTGCGGTCTATGCAAACATGACTCCTTGCAAAAAGGTGTCAGTTTTGTTGCCAGATAGAAGGGTAAAGAACCAATTATCATATTTTTACTGGCAAATGAGGTCCCCATAGTGTAGATGCTTGCCCCGAGCTCTCATACTCTGATGGTGCATTGTCCTTGAGTTGTGCGCCTTTTGGCGTCATCTGGTCCAACCCATATGAGACTAGGCTCGAAGGAAAGCTGTCTCGGGTGTGGACCAATCAACTTCAAGGACAGTGCACATTATCAGAGTTATGTTCTTTTGTTTGTATTATGACTGCAGGTATTGCGGTCTATGCAAACATGACTCCTTGCAAAAAGGTGTCAGTTTTGTTGCCAGATAGAAGGGTAAAGAACCAATTATCATATTTTTACTGGCAAATGAGGTCCCCATAGTGTAGATGCTTGACCCGAGCTCTCATACTCTGATGGTGCATTGTCCTTGAGTTGTGCGCCTTTTGGCGTCATCTGGTCCAACCCATATGAGACTAGGCTCGAAGGAAAGCTGTCTCGGGTGTGGACCAATCAACTTCAAGGACAGTGCACATTATCAGAGTTATGTTCTTTTGTTTGTATTATGACTGCAGGTATTGCGGTCTATGCAAACATGACTCCTTGCAAAAAGGTGTCAGTTTTGTTGCCAGATAGAAGGGTAAAGAACCAATTATCATCAGCAATGTATTTAGGATGAACAAAAAGACATTTGTTCCCATATGCATTATATCTGAGACGGCAAGACATTGAGTCTGATTCATTCAGTAACATGAAGGGATTACAAATGTAGCTTGTGTGCAGATAACAATGTGTTTCAAGATGATACTAAATCGTTGTGAGGCTCAGTGTTATTTGGATGCATACGATTGCCACAAAAAAAATGTACGTGCTCCGTACTGTGTTTCGATAATTCCTTGCCATTTTGGTGTAACTTTACTCCCACGTAATTGCACAGTAACACTCTTTAATCCGAGTAAGGCTGTTGGTTCCATCAGTCTACAGTACAATTTGTCCACATGTACCCTGGCAGTGTTATAGGGAATTGTGAATTATTATTTTACAATAGACTAATTCTATAGACCCTGACCATTTTTGTCTTGTACAGTATTTTGATATTCTTAATGCTCTGAGAAATTAACATTCTCTCCTATGTGTTTTAGATTTGTACCAGGTGTCGTTCGGCACAATGTCCAAAGTTTGACTTGACGTGCTTGGAGCATATTCAGGAACTGCATACATCATGTCAACCAACACGCGATACAACCCTAGAAAGTTATTCAACACAACCTCGAAAAGTTATGCTTTAGAATATGATTTTGCATTCAATATTTAGCTTTATTCAAAGCCACGTAAGAAAAACGTATGTCATATCGTCACTCATTAGCATTCAACTTATTTTTTTCCACTGGCATCATTGGCCAGGAGGCAATTCTGTAGAGTGTCTCTGCTCGAATGCCTGGTCCAGACACAGTGTGTGCTCGCTGCTGAGATAAAGATAAGCAACATCGCCGGAGCCAGATTAATGAGTACAAATCACCCTGCCACAGCAGCACACAAAGACACCAATCCTGTCTAGAGAATTAGGGAGTCGGGGCACAGCACCAGCGAACAGGGAGTACGAGGAAGAGTGGGACACGGTCAGGACTGGGTCAGAGCTGTTTGTACCGTGAGCTTTTAAATATCTTGCAACATCCATGGCTGTCCGTTTGTATGAACAATGTCAGCCATTTAATTATTGTCAATCTAGAAAGATTTTATTCATTTTCCTAATTTAGTTTGTTCTTTGTCGCATCAATGTGAACATTCATTTGGATACGTGAAGGTCTACGACAAAATCACTCTGAATGTGGGTGCGGTATCATCAGATCTCAGAAGTTAAGCAGATTGGGTCCGGGTTGCTTCTGTGATTGGAAAATGCCTAGGAATACCAGCTGGTGTAGGTTATGGTAGATTATTTAATCCATCTGTGTGGAGCTATGAGTGTTTTCTCCTCGTGGAATTACCCTTGGACACTCTCGATATTTTTCCGAATGAAACCAAACCTTCATTATAATGGAAAATGGTGAAACATTACAATGCAGAATCCTCCTTAAAAGTATTGAGACTCAAAACAATTAAGATGTATTTAACATCCAAATGCTGCCATCATATAATGGTAAGAATACTGAACTTGCAATTCTGGGGTCACTGGATTGATATTATGGCGTGGCAGTTGAAATGATGAGCAACTTCATTAAATCCCCCTGCCTCTGTCCGCCCAGCAGAATAAATAGGTACAGCACAGTCAACCGGGTGTCGTGTATAGTGGGGTAGAGTGCTGGCATTCCCACCTCTTCCAATAACTCTGGCCAGCATGAAAGAGTCGGCCAAAATATCCACTCTGAGAGAAACTTCTGACAGCACGGATGTGTGCAAGTTATTGCAGGGGCTGCTGTATCTCTGCATTTTTTTTTTACAAAAATGCAACCGTATCTCAAAGGGCTTTACAGAATCAGAATATTTCTTTATCCTGGAAAAATACAGCTCTCTTTGACAGATGTCCAATATTTTTCACAGATGTCCAGCAACAATGCAACATATGCATTACGGGCGGAAAGGAGATGCATTTATTGGTTAAGTAATGATAGGTGGAGGGAAAAAAGGAACAGTCTTGAGCCTGAGCTTGGACAGATGCTGAGAGGTGATAATTCTATGTTCGGCTGAGATAAGGAGCTCCAGACTGCAGATAAAGCAGGTGAGAATTGGCGATCTCCCACTGACTGAAGGTTGACAGGGGACCTGGTTGCTTTAGCGGAGAGAGTGTGGGAGGAGGATAGAGTGCGATGAGTGCGGAGAGCTCATCGGTCGGCGACGTACGGTGGGAAAGAAGTTCTACACGCATACTACATTGGTACGGGTGAGAAGTCTGTCAGTGGGATTTTGAACCATATGGAGGGCGTTTGCTTATCAGGGGGCTGAAGAGGTTCTATAAAAGATGCAAGCCTTCAGAGGGGCAAGGTCGTTGACAGCAGGAAACAAACCGGTATTGTAATTCTCATAAGTAGAATTGTTGGGCTTCCCGGAAGATTGGCATATATTGGGAGTTTAAATACCCCAGCATCTCAATAGGCTTTAAATTATATATTATTTAAATCATACTAATATCCGGCTGTCCTTTTTTTGCCTCGGGGACCGCCTGATGACAGCTGTCCTTGTTCAGCACAAGTTGACACAGCAGTGGCCTGCAAATTGGCATTAGTTTGTCAGTAGCGGGCAATGTTTATTTTGGTTGAATAACGTCTGGGATCTTTATCATCCTGCTGGCGAAATAAAGGGTACATACATATCGTTAATACGACATACATTAATATATAATACACCCAAAGTATTGACCAGGGCAACTGGGGGCTTGAACTACGAATCTTTGCAACAGACTCGGCGATGTGAGTGCTCCAGCAGGGATCGATAGAATGTGGGAGGCAGAGGTTTCGTGGGGCAGAAGAAGATTTGAGGTCTGGAAGGTGGCCTAGGGAGGGAAAATGATACATTCGTGAAATCGTGGTCACTAATAGTGCTAAAAATGGCAGCCTCAATGAGGTTTCGTTTGTTAATAAGGACGTTGTTATGAATATTTATCAGTCACGGAGTATAAGAAAACCAATTAAAAAGCCATGCATGCCATCTCCATATTTATGCACAAGGGTTGTAGCTAGTGTTTCATAATGATAATGATTGTCATTCTGATGTGGAAGCTATATTATTATTTAAATAGTGCAGTTTTAGTTCAACATTTTAAAATATAATCCAACACACAAAGAGCTGGTGAAATCATATCCCCCCAATGTATAATATTAATAAACATGTCATATTGGAGGAACCTTTAGGTCACTGACACATAACTCATAAGCAGAACCATGTCATACTCTCTGGGGAGGAATTTCAACCCCACACACCATTTTTTCGGGTTAAGTTCAAAACCAGCCAGATGGGCTTTTAATGCCTCCTCTGAGAGCAATGTTTCTATTGAATTAACTCATATCATGGAGGTCACGCCTGAGCCTCTCTCCAATCCATTGTCAATCAATAACAATTCTTTAAAATACCGTACACATTTTGTGCACATATATACATTTAACACTGCTTTGCTTAATGATTCAAATCTGCAAATGACGAGAAAGCCCATCACAGAAAAAATAAGTGCAGGCTGGAAAGCAGATCATTTCAATAGCACACAAAAACATGCTGCTGCATGTACAAAAGCACTCGGCCTTATGCATTAATGCAAAATCACCAGTTTCTGGAGAACTGCATTGTGGTCGTCTTGTCTGAAGTCACCATCAATAAATTGAGCAAATGTGACCAATCGACAGAGTCAGCAGTGGGACGAGAGACAATTGTAGAGCGGTTTCATCCTCACGAGGACTCATAAGGATGAAGCCAGTTTTAGTGAGGAATTAAACCGGTCTATAATTGCCTCCGTCCCACTGCTGCCTGTCGGTTGGTCACATTTGCTCAATTTATTGATGGTGACTTCAGACAAGATGACCACAATGCAGTTCTTCAGGAACTGGTGGTTTTGCATAATGTATAAGGCCGAAAGCTTTTGCACATGCGGTGAACGTTTTTGTCTTTGTTGAAACCATTTACTGATTTAGTAATACTTAATAAATACATTGTTGGTATAATACTGAACCAAGAATCAAGTACATTACGGTTGTGTCAATTTTCTATTTGGTTTTAATATACATGACCTAATTAAATACTGCAGCAGAATTAATAATACTCTAATGATGGATAAACAAATGTGTGTCGAAAGCGCTAATGCAGTGATTTTGAGAATATATTGGCTCTGGCTTAATAAGTGAAAACCAATAAATGGACTAACTAACAACTAGCAAATTATCAAATTAATAACTAGTAATACTTGGAGAGCGTATTGTTCACTTGGCACAAAGGAATGCTACACCTGTGCTTAAAGCACTCAGATTAACGAGCGCCTAGGCGCATCTGTGCATGTGTGCAGTGGGTCACGCTTACAATTTTGTCAATTTTCAGAGACGCAAACATCGCTCGGGTTTTTTTAAATATATAAACTGATTGACACGAGGCAGCTGGAGAGCCCAGTGGTCAGTGTACTTGTCACTGAGCCAGTATGCATGGAGACAGTGGTTCGATTGGCACTGCTGCGCTACTAATTTCTTTGGGGAATTAGACAAGCGCTCCATCTGCTACAAAGAGAATATTAAAGGACCCCGTCACATAACTCACAATGGTATGCCATTCTGTGCTTGGGTGCAACAGTTACATTAATTTGGAAATAAATAAAGAGATTACGAAATATTTTGGAAATAAGATTTAAATCTATCACTTATAAGCTGTACATCCACGTACATTAGATGCAAGGATTAGTATACATTCAAAATGCATTTAAACGAAGCGCTGTATCACCTACAACGTGTTTTCTACTGGAAGTTTTTGTTTCCACTCCATTCATTTGGGATGGCAAGACGGGCACATACTCGTAAAGGTGCAGCCCTGCAATAGCTTGCTCACATCACTGCTGGCAGGAGGGCTCCCACTCGAGGGAGCTCTAAAGAGCTCTTCTCGGGCAGTGGTTCTCAACCTTCCTAGCCCCGTGGGCCACTGTCAAGCCTCGACATGCTTTTGAGGACCACCAAGCTGTAAACCATGTTGTGTTTTGTGAAGAAGAAAAAAACATCAGCGACAGTTCCACGGACCACTTCCCACAGGATTGTGGCCCACACATCGGGAACCACGGTTCAGGAGATTTGTTGTAAAATGACCAAATAATAATAATAAAAACGGCTCTGCTGCCATCCTTGACATTGCCGGCTTATTTACAGCCACAAAACAAGACGAATAATAAGACTGCCCTAACACTACGCTCCACACAGAGTAATGCGCAGAATAATAATGATAAATCAAAAACGATGATGGCAGTGTAGATTGCACATCACTGACATGTCATACAATCGAGCATCCTAATCATAGGCAGCCACCACTGGATATAAATGCACGAGGCAGCCGCCCCTGAGCGCCGTGATGTATGGGCGATACACTGCGACGAGGTTTAACGAGAACAACACAAACCGGAGGGGGTGGGGAATCAGTAACTGCGTTCACCGTTTTATTGTGCCACACAACGGAGGCAAATGTCCTGCCTGCGGCAGAGTGCCCTACTTAAAGTCGGAACAAATTATTTGGTGATACCGCCGTGGCACGGATGTGCAAATACAAATAACAACAAAGCCACGTAATTTTTTTCTTTATATCTCAGCTGACGTTTTGGGCAATTGACCTTCTTCGTAGCAATGCTCCTTTCTTTACATAATCCCAAGGAGGCAAGTTCACATTCTGAATAGGGGTAGAATCTGCTCTTAAAGCCTTGTGGCGTAATTTAAAGGAAGTTACCCCATTTGTCGAGCATTAGTAACGGTAATTTTACGGATGTATGGGAGAGACTATCCTTCAACCATAACAATTATAAATGTACACCATTTCTTTATGGCAAGTCCAGTATGCTGACCATTTTCACCATGGCAGCTTCCATGTCAACAACAATAGTAGCGAAACAACTTTCATATTTTCTCTATGGGAACATATGAATCTGTGCTACAAATACACGTAGAAAGAGTTAACTATGTAACGTCTTGAAAGTACGGTACATTTTTTTCCATCATTATAGTGCTCAACTTTACATTCTTAAAAATAAATAACCCCATCCCTTTCCATGTAATGGCACTCAATTTGTCTCTGCGCCTGAATGTCACACTTTAATACATCCATAGCGCCTTTCTTAGTACTGGTCACAACCTGTTTTTTCGCCATTATCATGAGGTACGGTGGTATTCTGAAATGGCACCTTTATAACCATTGTATTTCATTTGGACGTGCTACATTTGTCAATGCCTTGAGAGGCATGTATCCTGCACGATGGAAAGAGTTCACAACATTGTTTCACTTAAAATAACCCTCCATATAAAATACAATCTGCAGAGGGTGGCGTCACGTATGGTTTGCGAGGAAATAACGATATAACCTATGGTTGATTGAAGGAATAGCGAACTCTAGGCATGTTCGGTGACATGGCATGCGATAGAAGTTAACATGTGTCATAGAGAGTAGCTCTGCTTTTATCAGTACCAGAATGATATGCTTAATGTCAATTGGATAACATACATCTGAGGGTTTCTCTTATCGCCAATGATTCTGCATTTATTTTCACATAAATGCGGCACAGGCAAAAAGCCCGCGAGCATCCCCCCGAGGTGAAAGCACTCGCAAACATTAGTCAGTGAAAGTCCATCTCGAGATAAAAAAGGATTTTCAGATAATCTCCTCAGCAGAATCTCACACACCCATTTAGAATTTCACACCAAGCTCGTGTGTCGAAGGTGTGTGGTTTTTCCCTGCCATCTGAAAATAATAAAAATATAATTTGGACTCGTAACGCGCACAGTATTCGCTTACTCTCGAAGAGAGGGCAGCACGGTGGTGGGATGTTAACTACATCGCCTGGTATACAGGAGAGCATGGGTTCGACCCCTACCATAACGCCTGTGGTTTTGGAGTTTGCATGTTCTCCTCGTGGTCGTGTGGATTTTTCTCCGGTCCATCCTATTCTTTCCCTCCACATTTAGAAACATGCGTTTAGAGTATTTAGCTGCAATACATTTCTACATGATAATAAGCCACTTAGTTGAGCTATCATTTGTAGCTAGATCGCCTCTGAAAAGAGCTATGTCGTTCAGTGTGCCTTACCTGGTCAAATAAAAATAGCATTTGTAGTCGTTGTAGTATAGAGAGAATGACTCAGAGGCACGAGGAACCACAGATCGGTGGGGATGGTCGCCACGCGGTCAGCAGACAGCCAATTTCCCAAGCTCTGTGGTCCTCTATATATTAAGGTGTTTTCAGATCATTAACGAGTGTTTATACGGGGAATGAAACCGGAGCATTTAGAGAGAACCCACACGTATGAGAGGACCACACTCTATCCCATAGAGACTAAATAGGTGAGGTCCACATTTGCTCCAATGCCTTCTTCTGACAAGCTAGGATATGGAAATTCAACACCCTGGGAATGGACTTTCACAACATTTGTGTGATTCACCAATCCTCGCCTCTACAGTGCTGGACTACAGGCGTGCGCCACCACCGCCGGCAAAAACAAGAGAATACTGTATGAACATGCTGACCATATTCTTGGTTTTTTCGGTGCTGACGTTAAGAAAAAAACGCCCCTTTTTTAATTTTCTTGCTGTGGATTTCACACCTGATGATGATTGCTTGTGTTGCAGTCGAAATTTCGTGAGAATTTTATTGTATTATATATTTTTTAATGTATTATTTCCCTTCTACGTGACTTTACCGAAAGAACCAAGAATATGAATCCCTGCAGTCACGAAAGCTTTAAATCAAAATGCTGACCATAGTTTAAATAACAATAATTTACACCCCTTTGTCAATTCACTGCTGGCTGAAGGTCTCCCAATGCTTTGTCAGATGTTGGGCTTTTTTGACCATACGTCACCAAACTTGACCCATTGCGATGTTAGCCGCAGCCAGGAATCAAACTCAGGTTGCCAGGTTCATCGTGCAGTGCATTAACCAACGATGCCAACACTCCTCCGTACATACGGCTCAAATGTTATTTTAAACCAAAACCTTTTCGGACTAATATGATTATTTTTGGACGTCAAATTACATTAATAACCATTACTGAACTTTCTATTTCTTGTAAAAGGACTTTTCTTTTAAGTAAAAATGATACATTCTTAAACAAATGTTACATTTTGTTGCCGAGGTTTTTATTTCGCTCGTAGATATATTTAACATAATTGTTGTGAATTGTGAAATTCAACAGATACATATAGCTATGTTAAAACACATTACATTATAGCATTTATTTTTATTTTTAATATCTAGAATCACGTTAGTGGATACAAATCTGCACAATTTCGTTTATTTTTATTCCTGTTCATGTTGTGGGTCATATTCGAGACAAAAAAATGGTGCGAAAATTACTGCGTGATTATTCTTTCATAGCATTTCCTGTGCAAAGAACCAACAAGGGTTAACCATTGCATTGTTCATAGCGCTTGGTATGTTTCATAAACTTTAAAGCTTTACATGAACGTTGTTATTTTAAACATTACATGCTTAACACAATTCGCGAGGGATGTAATAATTGAGCACCCCACCCCCACCCAGTAACTTCATGAATTGTTGACGATTTATGATCGCGAATAAATAATTTGTTCACATTTTGTGAAAGTAGCAGCCACCAACGCCTGCAGGGATCAGTTGAACCCATGAACTACAACGTGTATAAATTGAAAAGATAAAAACCCAAAGGATTGACATTCATTGATTCACCGTGATACCCATACCATTATTACATGCACTCCTACTATGGGGTAATGGTGGAAACCCTTCCACCAATCGTAGTGTGAGCCAGCAATTGGAGGGCTGCACCTCTACGTTATATAAAGTCTGTTGTTCCCAATATAAAAGTTGACTCATGAACACACAATGGATTCGCACCCAGCAGATAAAGGCCAGAAAATGTTCTAATCAGTCATGGCTTTCCAAGCCAAAGGACACCTTAAGGTCAAGCGGAATGTTTCCTACCGAAGAAAACAATTCACACATTGCTGGGCCTGCTTGATCGAGCGTTTTGTCAAGAAGCGATGAGCCGATGTGTGATTGAGAGAAAATATGTCTCACTTTGTGTACAGATGCTGCATACACAGCCAGCTGGAAAATAACACATGTTGGTAAATATGCACAATTGCGAAAGTTATATATTAAGGGAAATTTCATATTATGGATGATTTTGAGTTCATACTTAATGTTACACGTATTTTAAAGATCCAATTTTTGCTGCCTATGCAGAGTTGTGGGGCAGTAGTTGTTGTGCCACCCTATGAACCCGAGAGCCTGAGTTCGAATCCTTGCCACGTCAACATCAGCGGAGAGCGATATCCTATCAGTTGTGGCCTATTCCTCATTGCATGACCAACGCAAACATAGGTAGGCCATCATCCGGCAGTGGAGTAATAAACAGCTGTCAATTAATATTGTAATTTCTAAAGCGGGACACAGTAGTAATATGAAAAATGTGCTTGACTTTAAGATCCTCATCCGACAGACTTGACATATTTTTTGGTATGAACTAAATATACAATTTTACATGTATTTTATATGTACATACTGTATGATTTTTATTGTATTTTATGTGATAAGGTATTAACCGTTTTCAAGCGTTGTCAATATTCTGCTGAAGGCTTCCGCATTGGGTGTCAGCGTGGGTTGGTAAAGGAGGAGCCCAGGACCAGTTCAGATTGAATTCGCGACTGATCTTTGTAGTGGTTGGTAATCGAACTCAGATTGCCGGATTTCCAGTGCACTGCATTAACCGATGTGCCACCACTCCTCCAAATGTGTAATAGAATAGGTGGTAGGTATACATTCTGCTAAATTATATACTTTACTGGAATATGTCATGTATAATTCATCTTTTAGGTGAATACTATATTTCACTTCATCAATTCAAAAAGTAATATTGGAGATTATATGTCAACGATAGACTTCCTAGCAACAGATTTAAAGCAATATTGAACAATAAACAACAGACTTTGTGTCTTTATGTGAGTGATAAACATAAAATAAGCTGAATGTGGTATCCAGAGTGAGTTAAACCCAAAGAGATTTTAAATTCCTTAACATAGACGCATACAACCATTTAATGAGGGTCGCGATGAAGATGATAACCCCCTTTGCTGGCCCCAATGACTCGTTGTGCATTCGTGAAGTGCTGCATTAATAGGCCATATATTTACCACGTGGAAATGTATAATACACAGACGTTCAAACCAGACTTGAGCTCATCCATGCCAGCTTTGGCAGATTGAAACCACACTGCCCGTTTATGGCACAATATGTGAGAAGTCATTGAGGTGTTGGAGTAAATGGATCAATGAACACGCAAGTGCGACACACGATATTTACTCTAAACAAAAGTAAGGGTGCTTGGAAAGGACAATTTGCCAGAAGTGACGGAGGCCCCTAGTGGTGGCCAATTGAGAGAATGTACCTGGGAGACTGAACACTAAGGAGATGGAGCAATGAGATCAGCTCAAGTGAAGAACATAAATAGATGTTGCATGCTGTGACCATGAGAAGTAGTATTGTCTGGGGGAAGCCTTCATCCACCAGTGACTGGATCGTAGCTGCTGCTGATTTCTTTGTTGGCATATTTATTTAGGTCATTTTGTGACATCAACATTGAGATTTCAGGCCAAATCTGCTGCACACCGGCGACGATGCCCACGCAAGTGTTTTTGCAGTGAACATCACGTTCACTCTTGCATGGGAAAGTCACAACTACAGAGTAATTTACATTGACGGAGAGCACCAACGTTACAGATATCAACGATCGTCCTTTGTGTACTCTGTAGCTGAATACTGTGCACCAGTATGGACCAGAAGTAGTCCCACTCGACTTGCGGTGTAACACTGGCATCCTCAAGTGGACCCCAATGCCCTGGCTGCCCGTGCTGTCACAGATCTCTCCCCCACCCATCCGCCACAACAATGCAACCCTCTGGGAAATCCCGTGAATCGAGGAAAACAGTCACCTTCCCATTCATAAGGACCTCAATAACCTCCCTCGTCATCACGTGAAGTCATGCAAGTCCTGTTGGACCCATCAACAATGCGAGTTCAACCACGATCAAGCTTAGCGAGCTGAACGGAGTTCAAAAGAACTGACAAACACCTTGTGAATGACCCAATGAAGAAGATCTCTGGGTTTGATCTTCCATGAAAATCATGGTCCACCCGAGTCTACATCTGCACACACCATAACAGATGAGTATATCTGATGCACAAATGGAAAATAAAAAAAGTTTCCAGTGTGCCACTGTGGTCATCCGGAACAGACGGTACAATATATAACGCAATGCGCGATCCACAAATACCAAGGAGATATTCCAGTGATACACATCACTGCTCCTGACGTGGTTGTCTGGCTTGACCACCTGAATGTGAGATTGTAGTTGCTGCTCTGCATCTGCATCAGCCATACGAAAGATGAAGATGAAGCAATTCAAATTTAAAAATGATTTCAGAATACATTTATGCAGTGAAACTTTTTGATGTTTTAAAATATCCATAATTGTACCCCCCCCCCCCCAATTATTACCATGTTTAATATTAATGGAATCATAATTCGAGTATAGTGCTGATGAAGTGGTTTATGCACTGTGCTGTGATCCTGGTGACCCGAGTTTCATTCTCAAAGTTGATCAACATCAGTGGCGAGTGATAATTAAGCTGGTTCTAGCTCACCACCCCCAACCCCCTTCCCATTCCCTTAATTAATCTGCAGGTGTGGTGAAGTATGGTCCAAATAACCCCAATGACTGTGGATTGACAAAAGGGATATACAAGTGTATGACATTTAAAATGCATATTTACAATGCAAATAAGACAGTGAAACTTAAAAAAAAAACTATATATATAGACATGTAAAAAAATCGAACTAACAATTCCAAAAAGTCAACTTTTTTTTTTACCAGGTAAGGCACACTGAGCGATATAGCACTTTTTCAGAAGCGACATGGCCACAAATGATAGCTCAACGAAGTGGTTTATCACGAGGGACAAACCAGAGGACGCAGAGGAAAATACTTGTGACCATGGGAAGGAGTTGGAATTGAACCCACGGCCTACCTGCACATCAGGTAAGGTAGTTAACATTTCGCCATCGTGGCACCCCATATGCATTGCACAACCATGTCATATAACTTGTCATGGAATGGCAATCCTTTGGATTGCACTCTCATGCTCACATGTCCTTTGGATTGCACTTTCATGGTGCTAATCTCTCATTAACACTGCTGTTGTGCGCATATGCGGGCATGATACTCTTATGCGGCGACGGAGGCTCATTCATGCTAATCTCTCTCCCTAATCCCTCTCTCCCTAATCTCCCCCATTAACACAACTGACGTGCTTGGGTCCGTGGATGGAATTCCTTTCCAGCTCAGAACCCGCTTGCTTGCCCATCGCCACAAATATAACCTCTTGTTGTAACTGCTCTCTCGCTGGTTCAGCAGTTCCACTGCTGGATTATATTTTTTCCGCCTGAGGACGACCGATTGTGTTGCGATCGAAACGTCGTGATTTATTTTATTTTATACCTACGTGACTTTACCGAAAGAACCAAAGAGAATGGCTATAATGCTAATCTGAGGCATCAACTACGCATCGCTTTCTTTTCTGTACCAAAGTATCGTTTAACTCTGAACAATCATTGCTGTAATACAAAGCAAACATTTGACCAAAGGTAGAATACCGTTTTAATATCTGGGACGGAGAACCCTGTTTCTACCTTACTGCTCTTGTTAAAATTCAACTCAAAGCAGTCACGTTGATTGATGATACAGCACTCTCTAATTTATTCCAATGACTTGCCCACCAGAGGTCAGACAACTCTTTATCACTCTTTAACCACTACTACCACGGTTACTGTTTCCATGAATTTCACTCATTGATTCTTTCACACATGCTGAGAACTCGGTCTACCGGACTGGCTGTTACATCTCAACTACACCGCGTTGCTGGCCACTTGAAATGTTGGGCCTGTGCTCAGCAACCATGAAAAAAACCGGCGTAGTAATTACCATTTTTTTTTTAAAGCAGCAACAAACAAACATCCAAGCCCTGTATTCAATGGCTGTATGCGTCTATATTAAGGGTTGCATTGGCAGTGGTGTATAAGAGCAGACCGGTAGTTAATTGATAATTAATGGGTTGTAAAATATTAATATTTTATAGAGATGTCTTCTTGGTTCTTTCGGTAAAGTCACGTAGAAGGGAAGTAATAAAATAATTAAAATAAAACATGTATTATTCTAAGGTATAGGGTGGTGTATAGTAATACAGTATGTAATTTAATGTTGGGTTTGTCTATGGCAGCATATAGTACGGGGTAGACCCGTGTGATGTAAGGGGAAAAAGTTTAGCTGGAAGCATATTATATTTTTTGCGACATAGAATTGTAATGTATTACTTACTGTTAGTAGCTCAGCTTATTGGAGAGTATATTTAGTATACTGATGATACTATGCAGTTTATACTTTTTTTTACGTGGTTGTTTAGTTACTGCAGCTACATACTATTAACATTCCTTCCCTTTATTAATGCTACCCCTATCCCCTCCCTTTGATGCTGCTAATCCTGCATAATGCACGGGCATAATATGACTTTGAAAACCCCCCGCCCGCCTCCTACGCATTTCACAAGTCGTACTAATCACATACCTGCATTTCCCATAAATATGCTAAATTCCTCTTGATATGCAAATTATTTGTCAAGGCACCCTTCCCCCCTTCCAACCCAGCTTAAATATACACTCCAAGCGTGGTGGTGTTTCATTCAGACGCTGTCTCCCCGACAGACCTGGTCTTCACCTGAGGACGGCTGCTTGCGTTGTGGCCGAAACGTCGTGAGAATTATTTTATTATGTTTTATTTTTATTCTTTTATTATTTCCCTTCTACGTGACTTTACCGAAAGAACCAAGTAGATGAATCCCTGCAGTCACGAAAGGTTTAAATCGAAATTTATAGAGATGGTTGAGTAAATTCTGAAAGATCTATGGTTAATTTGTTTACATGAAATTATAGACACCTGTGGATTGTCTTGTAAAATACTTCAGTGGTTTGTAGACGTCGTTACTTTCCACCCCCCAAAAAGAAAATGTGCGTTTTTTTATGTTAATCACATTAAGTATCGGCTGATGTACGAGTTACTCTCCCATGACTCATCACAAATTGCAAAGCTTATTTCAAATGTGATTTTTTTTAAGGATTCACATCTTCACTGAGATGCAAAGTGAGACAAATCCCTTGGGAATTGGACAGAGCAGAAAATAAAAATAAAAGAACAGGATAGATTGCAGGCTGGTGGGTAAGACACAAAGATTGATTTGGCACAACTCACTTTGAATTTAGCAGGAAACCTGCAAAACAGTCTGCAGTCGGTACATTTTATTCTTCAGTTCCGCACAAACTGGAGTCAGCTTTAAAAGACAGCGATGTAAAACATATTGATGTATTGTATGCTCAATGGTATTATATTTGGTATAGCAGTTGTTAGCAAAGCAGTGTAACTTTTATGTAGTTTGTCACATATATACCATACATATCTTTTTTATGGATAGAGCACTGAACCAATGAAGGATTGACACCTAAATGTCAAAAGAGTAAAAATAAATGTCTTCATGTAGTAATATCACTGAAGCATTCTTTGACTCGCAATATTTCTTAAATATTGGGTGTCACCTTTTTAACTGACACACTCGCATTGTCAACTAATAACAGTTGCAAACTGAAAGCACTCCCTTCTGATAAATGAAATTTGTACTACTGGGGGCATAGCAGCTTTTGGCAGAACTTGAAAATAAATCTAGCAATTTGACACCGTTTCAGGTCACGACTGGGAGGTATAGTCCCATCGGTCTTGTATGCAATAAATCCTTCTTCCAAAAACAGGATAAATTGCCTAGCCACTTCAAGGTCAAGCGGAAATGGATGTGCGCAGTTCTTTAGTCCCAGCTAAAATTCACCTCAACCAGTTGCTTTTTAAAAAAGTACTATTTAATCCTTCCACAGGGAGAAAAAAAATAATTAATGGTATTCAAATGATGCAGCATTAGTAAAAGTGAAAGTCCTTCCCTGCAATGTCTTGCTCACATCACTTGCTTGCAGATAGACGACCTCGAGACAGTCCCTCTTGTGGATATATTTGGCCGACTCCTCCACGCTGGCCAGACATCTTTGAACAGGTGGGAGTACCCACACTTTATCCCACCACACGTGACCTGCCGATGGACTAACCGTGGTGTCCCCGTTTATACTGCATTGTGGAAATAGGCAAGGGAATTTGATAAACTTTCCACCTTCTTTCAACTATCATGCTGGAAGATGGAATTCAACTGGCAACATCTCGATTGCAAGTCCAGTGTGCTCACCATTACACCAAACAAGTTCCACTTCCAAATGTAGATATTTAAAGAGATACAACTTCCCCTTATCATCTACAAAATGAGTTATATTATAATTTAGCGGTAATGTACGGCCCTTTGTCAAACCACTACTGGGTGAAGGTCTTCCCACACCATGTCAGTCATTGCGAGATGGAGAAAGGAGTTACCAGAACCGGCTGGTGATGTTAGCCATTGCCAGGAATATGAACTCACATAGCGCAGTGTGCGAACCACTGCACCACCAATCCACCCAGCACTAAGTTGCACCAGCCACATATATATCCCTCCAGATGTGACCTTCCGATTGACTAACCACACTTGATTCCTTGCAAAGGGTTTCTATTTGGTGTTTGCACATCTTAACACCTGTTTTATTGCCAGAAAGGGTAAAATCTATTCTTATTTTTTTCATACACAGTGTGTCCGTTTATATTGCTGTGTGGACATAGGTGTAGGAAACTGAGAGATTGAATTGCCAACCTCTGAATTGCAAGTCCCGAGTGATTGCCATTGCACCACGGCAGCATCTCATGAAAATTGAATAAGTATACATTAATAATACCATATGCATAACTTCATAAAAGTCACCATGCAGAATAATACACTCTAGTTTAATACATATTTTGAGGATAATCATCGGAAAATTGGAGATCATTTACATGTATTAGTAAATTAAATAAACAAGTATAGCAAGACATTCAAGTTCAGCTATAAGGGCATTTTTAGACGCAACATTTCAAATAATGAACAATGTCAACAATTGGAAAAAAATTGCAGCGTTTAAATGCATGCCAATGGGTGTATTTGTCTCATGCATTGAATGCACGTAAAGATCACCTTAGAACTTGGAAAAAACATGTTTTTGCTAATAGCCACGTGTATATCAAAACTATAATCCTGAGGACAAACAAAAACTCTCAACAAAGTGACCACACCGACTGTGTATTTGGTGACCCAGGTAACTCTTGCAAATGGGACCATCCTGGTCTCTTGAGTTCTCACCACGTGGTTAAACTAAATCGACTTGAAACTATTGCCGCCGTGCAATCTCGTCACAATTCAAATATCCGTGCACGTGGAGGTTGTTTGATTTGGACCGTTCGATTTTGGTACTGGGGGAAGCAGGAGCCGACCTATTTCGTGGTTGGAGTCTGCAGGTACTGTCAAAACAACCTTTTAAAATGTCAGCATTTTAAATTGCAACAAAGCACAAGTGATTGCTGAGGCTTAGTATAGATTGTGGGATAATTTCAACGATATTCTTGGAATGGCTGAAGGAATAACATTACTCTTTGGTTCTTTCAGTAAAGTCACGTAGGTAGAAAAAAAATAATAATAGATCACGACGTTTCGATCGCCACAGAAGCAACCGTCTTCAGGTGGGAGTGTCTGTGTTTATATATCTGGATAGCTTCATGAACAAATCTTTGATGGTAGCCCGAAGGTTTGCAGAGTGCCTTGGTCTCGGACAAAAACAATATCGTGTGAGCCCACCGCGTTCAAGCAGTGATCAGCCACGGCAGAGGTATTGGTTCTGCCGTGTTTCAAATCTGCCTTGTGTTCGCGAACACGGTCCCAGACATGTCGTTTCATTCCCCAGACACAACTTAGTTTGTAGACACCAGGGTATTTCATGTCAGGAATCACATCTTTCACAGATGGAATCAGGTGATCAATTTTGTGTACTGTGTTGAATCGAACCTAGATCTTGTGTTTGTTCAAGATTTTGGAAATATTTTTGGTAACCCCTGCTATGTCTGGCAAGGTGATGGTTTTAATTGGGTCCTCAGATGGTTCTCTACCCATGGTTGGGGATACAGCTTTGCGGATTGTGCGGTCCGAAAATCCATTCATCTTGAGGGCTTGGCGTACGTGCTCCAGTTCACTGGATAGGTGGTGCTGGTTGGAGATGAAATGGGCCCCATGGTGTAGTGTTTTGATGAGGGAATTCTTCTGGACTGGATGGTGGTGGGAATCAGACTTTCGATAGGAATCCGTGTGGGTGCCTTCTCGATCAAAACATCCAGGAAAGATAGCTTGCCATCATTTTCCACTCCCATGGTGAATCTGATAGATGGGTGTATGGAATTGATGTGGTTTAAACATTGGTTCAGTGCTGGCAGGCCATGTGGCCAGATGACGAACGTGTCATCTATGTATCTCTTCCACAAGGAGGGACGTAGGGTGGATGTCTGGATGGCATTTGTTGTTTAAATTTCTCCATGAAAACATTCGCTACCACTGGCGATAAGGGAGAACCCATTGGGGTACCCTCATTTTGTTTGTAGAATGTACCATTCCAGGTGAAGTTAGTGTTCGTAAGGCATAATATTATGAATAACATTATTGCAGTACTGTATAGAAATCATAATCCGATGGTTTTCCTGGAAGTTTTTGTTGATGTTTTTTTCATAAATCCAATAATGTATCTATCAATGACATGCTCATTCATATATGCACAACGTTTAAAGTTTTTTTTTTACAATATTACAACTCTGCAATATTCCCTGTTTCATGTTCAGATGATGGTGAGGGATGGTGATGACTTAGGAAGGCCATCTCTCAGCAAGGAATAGATCATGGGTGCTGATGACTTAGCACATCTGTAATTCACAAACACAGCTTTTCATGTCTGTATAAATAATAAAATGACTTCAGTAAAAAGGCAGCATGCTTGAACACAATTGAAGTATGGGAATTGACGGCAGGAACTTCTTGACGGGAACACACTTTTTATTAAATCTTTACGTGTCAAAATACAACGTGTGGTCTCCTTTCTTCCGACTTCACACTCCACTAATCTCGTGTAAACTCTAGGCCTCTGGCTACACACGATACCCTTCACTCGTGTAGACCCTATGCCTCTGGCTACACAATACACTCGACTCGTGTAGACCCTATGTCCCTGGCTACACACAATGCATTCGGCTCGTGTAGACCTTATGCCTATGGCTACACACACTACACTCGCCTCTGGGTTACACAGAGTCCCGGTCCCGTTAGGACAGCGGGACTAGGTACCGCAGGGCCCTAGGTCTTCATCCCCGTCTTCATTCTTCGCTGGTTACACACTGCCCTCACGCCTGTGTGCATCCCCTTTTATAGCCCCTGCTCACGAGAGACGGAGCTGATGCGTACGTCGACGTGAGCATCGCTCCTTAGTGAACCAATCACGACGCACTCTCTCTACGATCCGTTTTCCCCAGCGCGTGTTAACGCTACTCCGCCAATCACACCGCGCTGCCACCAGGTCACTCCCTCTCAGCGCGTCACCGGCCCACAGCCAATCATTACCCCGTAACCCACGACCCCGCGCTGACCCCTGATCCTCCACCGTCAGCGCGCGTCACCACATACACAGCCAATCATTACTCGCTGGCATACGATCCCCCATCCCAGCGCGTATCACCTCTACACAATTACTGAATTCTTCCAAATGCTACCATTCACATACATTTCAATTAGTTTTGCCGTACTTTATTAATAACAATAATTTGCAGCCCTTTGTCAATCCATTGCTGGAAAATAGGTCTCGTTATGCTATATCAGACATGACATAGGATACGGTTGTTTGACCATACTTTACCATGTTGGTCAGCATGGATTGGCGAAGGAGGTGTGGGGTGGGTTGGGTTGGGGGCAGGACCAGGTCAGATATGACTCATCACTGATATTAGCCGTGGCCAGGAATCAAACTCGCCGAGTTCAATGCACAGTTCGCTAACCACTGCGCCACTGTTGCACCCACTTTTACATTAAGTGCAGTTTGAATTTAATAGCTCGTGCATGGCTTCATCAAAGCTTTTCATTTGTTTGTTGTTGTTGACAATGATACAACAAAAAATTGTGACAATATTGTGATTGGGTCTGGCCTTAGGATATCAAACTCTCAACACCTGGAGACTCATTATACTTCGAGGTGCTTCAACCCAGGATCTTAAAGGCTCTGGTTTAGGGCTCAGGCCGGCCCAAAAGATACAATCTCTGGCCACACTCTATCAGTGGTATTAACAGTCGATTTATACATCCACAGCTGGAAGGCGCCTAGAAAGTTTGCGTCCACAGCTTGGAAGTGCTGCTGTAGAGGGAGAAATATCTCGTAATGGAGGCCACCCTCATGTCCTCGCATGATGCTCTAATGCCTTTCTACAGTAATACCACACATCCATTCCTCCATGTATCTTTGCACACATTGTTAATGGCCATGATTTTGAACCATACATGATAAGAGGTAGTGCACGCCGATTATACACTTTCCTCATTTAGCACGTTGCTACGTTACTTTACATGACCAAGTTCGGCTTTCTAAAAGCATGACAAACCTGCTCATCCACCTCGTTGCAGGCATCTGAGAACAAAACACTGGGATGCGATATTTCTAAATCGCACCTTGAATTGGAATTCCTACGTGGAGAAGATGCTCAGTACCTTGCTCTTATTTGTATGCAAGGATTCGTGACTCGCTTACAGAGGGAAGTCATGCGTGGAGCCCGTATGCCCTGGTGCGAAAGGCTGACTTAACAGCATAAATGGGAACATTGTGCTCAAGTTTATTTCCATCCTGGCTGAGATTTTAGGTCACTCATGTCAGGCACAAATGCTGTGGAGGTCTGGTGGACCAGTGCCCGTAACATTTAACTGCAGTGTCTTCAAAAGTGGTTTCCGAGTGTGTGGAATAACTGTACACCATTTAACTAAGGTTAGCGGATGAAAAATGTGATGGAATTAAATGGAGTCCCCAACTACCATTAAGTGACAGACAAATGCATAATTAAATAAATCAATAAAATCTCCTGAAAGGATTTTGATGCTGGTTTAATCGTGGAAGGAAACTAAATGACTCCAGCTTCAGAAGCAATCTGCAAAGGTCATTCTTTCACATGTTTCCTACAGCAGAAAACATCAATTGAAATGCCATTTTAAAGGTTATTTGTAAGTGACATTTTCTTTTCAGCAGTGTATTGAGTGTCCTCATTTCAAAGTTAATGTTGACAATTATTGTTTAGGTAGTTATTATTTTCTAGGAAAGAGTGTTTCAATGTTTTAGACAACATGTCTCTTTCAAGACTGAATCTTCCTATTGGAACACATCAGAATCAAAATCAGAATCTGTATTTAGAGTGGAGGAATCTGATGAGCTATGAAGCTCTTTTTCACACATGTCCAGTATGGGCGGGTCAACAAGTTACAACAGCAGATGTCCAACATCCCCATTGGCAACTATGATATGCTGGATTAAGGCTCCCCATGCTGTCGCCATTCTTTCTGTGTGGCCAATGCCACAATTTTGCTTTACTCCTGTGCATAGTAGCTGATCCCATCGGTCCATCTCTATGCTGGTCAGAATTTTTGGCATGTTCTCTCCTTTGGTTGCCCTTACATCAACAGTCTTGCCTTTCGTCCATCATCCCTTCAAGCAGTGAGTCCTGCCCAAGCCCACTTTTCTTACACGTACATCATCACTTTTTCTTCTGAATAAAAAAATAAATTTACTTTATTGGTACCGAGGCTCCCACAAGGCCATGCGGGAGGGCGTTTGGCACAATTTGGCGTCAGCTATCATACAGTGCGGTTATGTAGCTGCAGTTCTCTGCAGTGAGTACAATGTCTTTAAAAACAATGGCTCTATGCCTCTCTAAATCAAATTAACGCTGAACCGCGCATTCCGAGATTCAACGGAGAACGGGACCCACCCTGCAACTTGCAGTCATCTCGGAACGGGAAAGGGTTAATAATGTCTCTCATTTCTGTTTTATTATCTGAACCACATTTTCCTCTTTTTATCCCTCAGTGTGACGGGAAGGTGCACTTCCAAAAAAAATGCTCCCTTGCCTATTCATTCCATAGTTGTCAACGAGTACCACTTCACGTGACGAAATGTGTGACCATCTTAAGGATTCTTCCAAGGGATTAATAAATTGCCAGTACTGGGTTACCAGGGTCACTAATAAAGACTGGTGACATCACATTCCTCTGTTGAGCATTGAAACACTTATTCTGTTTGCCTTCAACTGCTACATCCTCATGCATAAACATGATAGCTAACTCATCAAGTGCTGAGAACATAACAAGAACATGCATGTGCTCTGACACATGCAACATCTTCCAAAATGTAACCACACGTTTTGTAAGCAGATGCGGCAGAGCAATGCTCATTGTAGCCTCTTTCATTCATCTGTGTCCCCTTCAGTTTACTTCAGACGTAGAGTGCATCCTGCTAAAGTGTCTACCCCACTTTAATGTTTAAAAGGGCACTAAAACCCTGGCTGACAAGAGCCTGCTGCATTTCCACAAATGTTTTCGAAACACCCGCAATTGTGTATGTGTGAAAACGCGTGAGTACATTCAACTTATCCAGCCCACCATCACCACCCTTCCGAAAACCCAACATACACAATGTCGCTGCAACCCACACTGACAATTATAAAGTTGAAGGCAATGCTGAGGATGTTCTTGTGTGCAGCACATTCTGTAAAAATATAAATTACATATAAAGTATGATAAGTACGATTGGTATGCACATGATTGATAACATCATTGCCAAATAATTTAGAAATGAATCCAAAATCCAAAAATTTCAGGCATGACAAACTCATTTACGATTTTGACGATAAGTATCACAAATTTTGTACAATTATCTACGTGTGTACATAGGGCTTCCGTTTATTCAATTTAGATATTATATTCAACAAAATAACTATTAAGGCAACTACATCATGGGACCTCCTTTGCCAGTACCAAAATATGAGAATCGGTTTTCCCATTTTTTCTGGAAACAAAACAGGTGTTAAGATGTTAAAACAGCAAACTGAACCCTTTTACAAGGAACCATGTCTGTGTAGTAAGTATATGGAGGCTTGACGACAGGATCGGAGGCACACTTATTTATTACACCAACACAGTTATTTACAGGTCACTGGGCTACAGGGATTTCTCGACAGCTAACCCCTCTAACCTATACCAATTCCTCCACTACGGGACTAGGGGAGGCTATCTGTCCCAGCTTGGTTAAGCTGGGATCCCGGCTCCCTGAGTCACCAGACCAGCTTCGTCTGGGCTCTCGGGGCCACGCCACCGGCTTGCCCTGGTCGGCCCTTATAAGGACAGCGAGCCAGGGGAGCTCTGGGGCCTACACTAGCAGGTCTTCCGTCTTCTCTGGTTATAGCTGAGTCCCGACTCCCGAGCCTTTCGGCTCATCACCTTTTATAGGACTTGCCCCCAAGGGGGGGCCCGTGGGGGATACACATGCGGACGTCGGTGCGAGCGCCACCCTTGTGTACGGCCGTAACCCCGCCCCTTGTGTTTGTTGGCCATCCGTGGCCATGCATAATCACACCTCAACATTCGTAGACATGCGCAATTACACCTCTACATCACCCCCCCCTGTACAGCTCGCAGCCGTCCCCGGCTGCAAAAAAAAAATCAGAATAAAGGTGCATCCCTCACAAAAACCCCGTGTGTGTGCCTCGCGTAATTTTTAACAAGAACAAGAAAACTTTAACAAGAACAACGAGAGGAAGAGAGAGAGAGAGAAAAAAATAACCCGACGCACCCCCCCCCGGATAACACCCCAAAACCAACATATATATACACTCCGGACGCCACCTTTCCCATCGTCCGCAAGGCCCCCCAACGGCCGACCTCACAACACCCCTCCCCTTTTGTCCGCAAGGCCCCCCAACGGCCGACCTCACAAAAGTCTGCGCGTTTTGGCGCGCGTTCTCGCGGCGGGTCCGTCACAAGGGCCCGTCCCGGCACGCTCAGTGACGGTTGTTGACGGTCCGGGTGCAAGAGGGTCAGGCTTCGCTGCCGAGTGACCCCCGACCCCTCCGGGAGGGGTTGGTGGGCGTGGGCCCGTCACTCCTGTTTCACCTGGGGACGGAACAGTTGGCGTCAGGTTAGGCGAGTGCAGCGACGACGGGGAGTCGGCGACACCCTCACACGTTTGGCCATGCGTGTGTGTGTGTGAACCCCGGGGCGGCGTGACGAATGGTTTTAACCTTGAGGGGTGCACATACCACCGGCGCCTCCCCCATTTGACGCGAACACATTGCGGCCGCAAAACCTGCACGACCTCCACTGGCCCCCGCCACGGCCGTACCAATTTCGACGAGGTTGCCAGCGGCACCTGAGGACAGTGCAACCACGCCCTGTCCCCTGGTACCCATTTGACCACCTGCACCCGCCCCAACCGAAGCCTCTCGTTCGCCTTCTGGCGGAGTTCAGAATTTTGCACGGCCGCTTCCCGCGCCTCAGACAATTGAGCAATGTTAAATTTAACGTGTTCGGACAAATTAGACTTCGCCTGGAGCGCCGAGAGCTTCAGCTGGGTCGCCACAGGAGGGTTAACTTCGCGCCCATACATTAAAAAGAAAGGGGAAAATCCGGTGGCCGCATGGGGAGCCATTCTGTAGGCCTGCAACACACCGGCTATGCGGAGGTCCCAATCCGTCTGGGATACCGACACCTGCTGGGACAGCATGGACGTGATGGTCCGATGCAGCCGTTCCACCATCCCGTCAGTTTGTGGGTGATACGGAGAGGTCCGAACCTTCTCCGTACCCAAGAGGTCGCACACCTCACGTAGGAGTTTACCAGAAAAATTCCTGCCCTGGTCAGTAAGCAGCCGTTTCGGAGCACCCTTGTCGAGGACATAGCCCTGGACAAAGGCCTCCGCGATGGCTGCTGCCGACTGGTTCGCCAGGGGCCAGGCCATAGGCCATCTCGTGAAGTATTCAACCCCCGTTAGTAAATACCTATTGCCCCTGGGTGTAGCGGGAAATGGGCCAAGTATGTCCAGAGCGACGAGCTCGTTAACCCTGGAAACTTTTATGGACTGCAGCGGAGGGTTGGACCCCCTAGCAGGTGGCTTCCTCTGCGCGCATTGCGTGCATGACCCCAAGAGATCCCCCACGTCCTTTTCCATGCCCGGCCAGAAGAAATCTAGCTGGAGCGTGGCAAAGGTCTTATGAACCCCCAAGTGCAGAAGCCGCTCATGAACAGCCCATACCACCTTACCCCTTAAAGCAGCAGGCACCACGAGCCGCTGGCGCCGGGTTTTACCATCCCAGTGCATTAAAAGTCCCTGGAACAACCCCCACGAGTCAACGTTTTCCACCCCCTGGCCAACCCCCCCGGCGCGACGGCGCAGAGCGAGGAGGGAGGTGTCCTCCATTTGGAGGCGACCCCATTCCGCGACCGACAACCCCAGCAACGAATCCCTCCCTTCTTGCTCGATAGGACCCGAAACCGAAGGCGCATCGGCAGCGGCCACGAGGACCGAATCGGTGGTGACGTTCGGAGACCTACAACGCCCCGAACCCAAGAGGCACGCGCACTCCGAAGTGGGTGGCAATCGCGACAGGGCGTCAGCGTTCGTGTGGCGGAGACCCTTACGATATGTGGTGACAAAGTCATAGTCTTGGAGAATCTCCAACCATCGAGACAACTGGCCCGATGGTTGTTGAACCCGCAGGGCGTATTGTAGGGCCGCATGATCTGTACGGACGGTGAACCGCCGACCGTACAGATACGGGCGGTACTGCTGAATGAAATAGACAATCGCCAATAATTCCCGACGGGTAACGCAGTACTGCTGTTCGGCTGGAGACAGTACCCGACTACCGTAAGCCACCACATGCTCTACGCCCCCAATGAGCTGGGACAGCACGCCCCCGATGCCCGTGTTACTTGCATCTGTATCGAGCAAGAAGGGTTGTGAAAAATCCGGGTAATTCAACGGCGGAGCCCCCACCAAAGCATTCCGGAGGGCGCGAAAAGAAGCCTCCTCCTCCGGCCCCCAATGAAACCTAACTCCCTTGGATGTCAAGGCATGCAAAGGTTTCGCAATTGTAGCGAAGTCAGCCACAAATCGCCGATAATACGACGCGAACCCAATGAAACTCCTGACCTCTCCCACAGAGGTGGGAGTCAGGAGCTGACGCATTACGTTTTGGCGGGATCAGTGGATATCCCCGAGCGCCCAACAATGTGACCCAAATATCGCACCGATTCGCGGAGTAAATGGCACTTCTGTGGTTTAAATTTCAAATTGGCAGCCCGCATTTTGAGAAAAACAGCACGCAACCTCTGGAGGTGTTCCTCGAAGGATTTGCTAAAGACGATGACATCGTCTAAGTAAATCAAACACGAATCCCATTGCAAACCTGCCAAGACCAATTCCATTAACCGCTGAAAAGTTGCCGGCGCAGAATGTAAACCCATCGGAAAGCGGTTAAATTGGAAGAGACCTTGCGGTGTCCGAAAAGCAGTCTTAGGTTTTGATTCGTCATCCAGAGGAAGCTTCCAGAATCCAGATAGCAAATCGAGGGTGGAAAAGAATCGCGCCCCCGCCAAGGCATCGAGCGACTCATCCATTCGAGGAAGCGGGTACGCATCTGCCACAGAGATTTTGTTCAGACGCCGAAAGTCGACACAAAACCGCAGTGAGCCGTCGTGTTTTTTCACCAAAACGATCGGCGCGCCCCACGGGCTGTTGGAAGGGGAAATGATATCGGCGGCTAGCATGTCATCAACAGCCGATTTGACATGATCCTTTTCGGCGGGACTCAACCGAAAGGGATTTTGGCGGATTGGCGCGCTGTCACCCGTGTCAATATGGTGTCGCAGCAATTTAGTACAACCAATATCAAATTTGTGTTGACTAAAAACGTCAGCAAATTCGCTCAGAAGAACTCGCAGCTGCGCGCGCTGCGAGTCGGACAGGTCCACTGAACCCGCGCAAAGCGCATCCAGCCATCCGTCATCACAGTCCGAATGCGGTCGCGACGGAGGATCGGTGGATACCTGACCCACGAGTGGTTCCTCATAGGGTACCGGCGTTGCGTGTGCAAGCACGGTCCCTTGAGGAACCACGGCCGTTCGCGATCCCACATTAAGGACTGCAATGAAGGGGTCCCCATCCCCTCTCACCATGGTCTGAGCCGCGAGCAAATCGGGTCCATTTACCCCGGCCCGAGATGGTCCCAACAAGACCCCCCGATCCGCAACCCCTTCATTAAACGGCCGACGCAACCTAAGAGGGACGAGCATCTGAGCCCCCGGAGGCACGCGCACAGTTTTTGTGACGAGCGCCTGCACGGTGGCAAACGCCCGACGCTCCGTGGTGGGGGAAGACAGAAATGTAACGCGTCGGCCCGATGGGAGCTCAATGCACCCTTGGTCAATAAGGATGCGGATGGGCATTTTGGCCAGAAAATCCGTCCCCAACAGGCACGGAACCGCGAGTGAGGAGGAAACCAAAACAGGCCCGGATAATTTAATGTCCCCAATGCAGATAGTGGCGCGGATTTGGCCAATAATGCCCAGAGAGCCCCCGTTAGCGGCATAGCACGGCACGTCAACAGGGAGCAGGGGACGACTTTGAACGGGAAGGATGTTATAAATTAAATCAGATATAATGGTCGCCGATGCCCCTGTGTCAATTAAAATCTGCACCTCTACCCCATCAATGTGACCGACCACGACCGATGATCCCGCCGACGCAGCAACGACACGATGGGCGAGCTCCGACCACTGACCCGGTTGGAGCGCCCGCCGCATTACCGAACAATCGCGCGCGACGGATGGGGAAATTGGAGCCCTGTTTAGTTGGGCGCGTGAGTGTGTGTCGGATGTGTGCGTGGGCCAAACGTGTGAGGTGCCGCGACTCGCCGTATTTCTCTGCTGGAGCTTGGGAGGAGACGGCGTGGCGTCCTGACGAGGTGTCGCCCCGCGCTGACGGGGAGCCCGGCATCCTGACGCAACGTGGCCTTGCAGGCCACAGTTGTAGCAGCGTGTGAGCGCCCCCGATGTCCTGGGCTGCTCCTGGCGGCTCGGTCCATTCCGAGCCTGTGGTGCTGCCGCTCTCCATTCCCCTCGCCGCTCCACCCCGCAGACCTCCTCCGATGGGAGGGCGGTAGCCGCCATGGCATGGCTGGCCGCCCCCTTTGCCGCCTTTCGACGAAGGGACCGCAAGCCCCCGTGGATGTGGCGCGCGACCAGCAGGGACGACATCTCTGCGTCGTCTTGAGCCAGGACGTTGACGTCCAGCTCATCAGCGAGTAGCAGCAGCTTCTCAGCCACCATGGCATCCACTCCTTCCTCGTCCATCCTTGGGAAAGCAGCCTTCGCTAGAGCCAGGAGAGCAGTCCGGAAGGCCAGAGGTGATTCGTTGGTGCCCCGACGCCGATCGTGGAAAAGCTGCCTGCAGTCCGAAGGCGGCCCATAGACGGCTGACAGCAGCTGCAACGCCAGGTGTAGGGTGGCGCGCTTTTCCCTCGGCGCCGAGGTGAGGGTAGCCAGGGCGTCGTTGTCCAGCATCGCTGGCAGCGCGCGTAGAGCCTCGGCGTCCGTCCAGTTCGCCATCTCCTGATGAGCGATGAACCGCCTCTTGAAGCCGCCCCAGTCTCCGTCTGCGCCTACGAATTCTTTCAGAGGCGGCAGACGCTGCTGCAAGGTGACGTCCGTGGCTGTAGATCGCTCTCCGTCGCTCCCCGCCGATGATACAGTGTGGGCGGGCTGTGCACATGGCATCGCCGGTCGCTCCGATGTTGACGCGCCGGCCGGTGTTGATGATGTCACGGCTTGTGCTTGGCGCTCAGCAGTCACGTGACGCGGGCCGGCCCCGCCGTCCGCTCGCACTGTAGAGATGGCGGGAAATTTAACCGCCAGCCGCGTCGGGGTGGCGGGAAACGTCGCCGCGCGCCGGCTGCTGTCGTCGACCCGCGCTGCCCCTCCAGCCCCCAGCCGCGTGATCTCCTCCAACGCAGCGGCGGCGGCGTAGAGCAGTTCCGCCAGGCGGGAGTGGGCCAGCCGGAGTCCTTCAGCCGACGCATCCCCCCCCCTCTTGTCGTAGCGGCGCGGGCGTACTTGGCCCCGGCTGCTCCGATCCGACCCCGGCCATCTCTGGTGTTGAATCGGCCGCGGCGTCTTCCATCTCCGACTCCTTGGTACGTGTCGTCCCTCGTGTGTCCATCGTTTGGACGTTTTACTTCTGACACCAGATGTAGTAAGTATATGGAGGCTTGACGACAGGATCGGAGGCACACTTATTTATTACACCGACACAGTTATTTACAGGTCACTGGGCTACAGGGATTTCTCGACAGCTAACCCCTCTAACCTATACCAATTCCTCCACTACGGGACTAGGGGAGGCTATCTGTCCCAGCTTGGTTAAGCTGGGATCCCGGCTCCCTGAGTCACCAGACCAGCTTCGTCTGGGCTCTCGGGGCCACGCCACCGGCTTGCCCTGGTCGGCCCTTATAAGGACAGCGAGCCAGGGGAGCTCTGGGGCCTACACTAGCAGGTCTTCCGTCTTCTCTGGTTATAGCTGAGTCCCGACTCCCGAGCCTTTCGGCTCATCACCTTTTATAGGACTTGCCCCCAAGGGGGGGCCCGTGGGGGATACACATGCGGACGTCGGTGCGAGCGCCACCCTTGTGTACGGCCGTAACCCCGCCCCTTGTGTTTGTTGGCCATCCGTGGCCATGCATAATCACACCTCAACATTCGTAGACATGCGCAATTACACCTCTACATCTGCATTAACCACAATACTTTTGGTCAGAATGCAAACGAAAAGCGTACTCTGATAATATATGCATTGTCTTTGAAACTGATTGGTCCACACCAGAGACAGCTTTCCTTTGAGCCTCGTCTCAAACGATGTTAGACCAGAGGACGCCAAAAGGCGTACAGCCTAAAAACAATGCACTATCAGTTAGAACTGTAAAAACAACACAATCTATTAGGATATCAGAACGACAATGCTTCGATCAGAATGTGACCTGATGAAGACTGGGTCACTTCGTGCTCATCTGATTGGCTTTACAGTACAAAATATCCAAGCAAGTTAAAGGTGGCCAACAGTCAGTGCCACTGTAGTGGAGGTGGTTTATATAACCCTTCTGAAATTGGATTTACAGGGTTCGATACGCCAACGAAACTGCGTTTTACAATTTTTGACATCAGTATAGCAAGCAATTTTTTTGTACGTAAATAGTATCCAGTAAACTAAAAGGGAGGATTGCTGATGGTCAAAATAAAACGAGAGTGGCAGCCAAGAAATGGAACGTATCTGAGAAGACGTCCACCATGTCACAGTGGCTCGGAAACTGCACTCTGCACTCGGCAACTTGAGTTTGAATCCTGGCATTGGCTAACATTAGTGGTGAATGACATCTGAATCGGACTTGGAACTTCCCCAACCCCCCTGCCTTCACCAACCCAAACTGACCCGCGTGGCTAAAACAACCCCTATGATCAATACGGCATTGATAAACCTTCGCTTATCAGAGTTGAACGTTATTTTTTTTTCATGGGTATTTGTTATGAACTGTAAAACATTAATTGAAGTAAAATATATTCCTTACTTGGGAATTGAACCCATACTTCAAGAGAGGGGTGGCTATCGCTCTATAATAAAGAAGCATTGACCATCAGCACCTATTTTTATTGTATATACTGTCCACACAATCGGGATTGGATTTTGCGGTTGAGCAATCCGATCTTATAAAACGTGGATTGGATCCTATCAGCTCCGAATTGGACTTAGGTTTTGATGCAACCAAAATGATTGGATTCATAGGACCCATACCATGAACCCAGAATAAATACTCAATATGTTTATCAATTGTGCTATGAAGAAAGGCCATTGTCTGAAACGTCCCTTATTAGATTTTCTTTTAGGCCAGAGTATAATTGACAACTGCGTTGAATTTTTTTGTTATTTGTGTTCATGCACCACTGTCAATGCAGCATCACAAAAGAACTTGTTTCATACTCACTACTGATCATTTGCTTGTCACGGAACATTTTAAGAATATATGATAGAAACTATACAAATGTTGAAGACGTTATGATGCAATATATATGCACGAATATTTTCCTATTCTATTTTCAATAACATTTTTTTTCATGTCTTACTGAGGAATGATACGTGTGCATAAAACAAATAACAAACATTATTTTTTTTATCACAGTTGCCAGTGCACTGAACCGCAGATACATTTATTTCCACTCTCTCCGTGTCTGTGTTTGTCTCTCTCTCTCTCTGTGTATGTGTCTCTCTCCGAGCTTGCATTTACATACTGTTCTCACCTGATGAGAGTTGCTTGTGTTGCAATCGAAACGTCGTGTTCTATCATTCATTTAAAATTTTCTTTCTACGTGACTTCATCGAAAGAACCTAAGAGTAATTCCTGCAGTCACGAAAGCTTCAAATCAAGATTGAATATCAATATATATGCCACACGTATTCCAGTGGCAGGGCACATGTGATGGAGTCAAGTGTGGGCACTACCACCTCTTCCAAAACTATTACCCAGCGAGTGGAGGCCCTTCCGCTTGCAGTGGGGTGAGCAAGAAATTGCAGGGCAGAACCTTTAAGTGTTTATCATAGACACACGCTAAACATATCTTATGCACAAGAGAAAGACACATCATTCAGATGCACTTCACAAAATTGTCAAGCGTCACAAAACACAATTATTCTGCAAAGAATAATAATACTTTATAAAAGCCTGATTTGCCACATTGTACATCACAAGTATTAACTATAATGCATTACAATCATATGTATTTATCAACCTCGTGCATCCACATACATCAAAGGTAACTACATCAATGGATTAACAAACATGCATCGCCATGGTAAGTAACAAGATCTATGTGAAAATAATTTTCTTTGTGTTTTAATGAGTCTGATCCATTTATAGATACCCCACTGGTTCCTAACGACCCTCTTTACTTTCCTCTCAACAGGTTCGATTTAAAGCTTTCGTGACTGCAGGGATTCATCTTCTTGGTTCTTTCGGTAAAGTCACGTAGAAGGGAAGTAATAAAATGCTGAATTCCTCTTGATATGCAAATTATTTTGTATAGGCACTCTTCTTCCCACCTCCCCCCCCTCTAACCCAGCTTAAATATACGCTCCAAGCTTGGTGGTGTTTCATTCTTCGCCTGAGGACGGCTGCTTGCGTTGTGGCCGAAACGTCGTGAGAATTGTTTTATTATGTTTTATTTTTATTATTTTATTACTTCCCTTCTACGTGACTTTACCGAAAGAACCAAGAAGATCTCAACAGGTTATTGATTATTGAGAAAGCGATGACTCCATAGCTTACAGTGGAACAGAGAAGGAAAGTGGTGACATGGACAGAGATTCACGGATCTCTGGCATACACGTATCAATTACCTAAATTTACGAATCATTTAGTGTTGTGAGCAAATCTGACCGGGTTACGTTGGACGAATTGTTACCAGTAAAGATAAAATATGTAACATGTGTATTACGGTTGTTGGGAGACGTATTGAGGATTTAAAACACGATGTTGTTTTTAATCTGTCTCCCTATTATTTCCGTGGGGTATCTATAAATGGATTACCCTGTACTAATGGTAGAAACAAACATTTGAAAATGAAATGAAATAACAATCCTCCTTTCCTCTGTAGAGACACATTGGATAAATAAGACGAACCTCCAACGTGAGGATCGTTTGGAAAAAAAAACCTAAAAATAAAACCCCTATCTGCCCCTAATCCTTGGCCTTAAGGGGAGAAAAGACAGATATCAGCATTCAATGCTCGTGCATTAGCGGGCTCAGATCCCCCGTTCCCCCATACAACCCCGGGAAATCCCAGGACGTCATGGGGGGAGGAAATAAATAACCCTGTTCCTCCCACTGTGGAGCGGCAACCCTATCTACTTTTACGGGGGTGGGGGGCTTAAAAAAACTAATTTAGCTAAATTACAGCCTGTAATGTTGACATCGTGTTGTTCTTAATAGTCTCGTGTGAAAATATAAAAAAGCAATGGAAAAAAGGTTAACAAAACACCATGATCCTGCTGTGATAAAAAAGAAATAACAACAGTGAGTCCACTAAAGTATTCCGTGAATGTACAACCTCACACTACGGCACAGACGTTAATGTACTGGAAAGTCCTGAACTGGGACTGCCCTGGTGAGTGCGAATTATATTCGTGCGAATATAAAATCAAGGAAATATTGTGGCACATTAGGAATGGACCACTCTTTTAATTATTTCCTCGTGCAGCAAGGGAGTAAAGTGTGGTTTTGTGAAAGTCCTGATGTGCTGTGCAGTAGTACATCGATGCATGTGTGTACAGCAGCATGCGATAACGGAGTTGGGCCTGTGGGTGGCTGGCAGGGTTATTGATTAACCGCACTTGTACACCAGTCACGTGGTTAATGGCGACTCGGTTGAGGATTGCTGTGTGTGGCACACGTGCTGTTGCATTTTACAGATTAACCACAATAATTGTGTTTGCCCTCGATTTGTAGCATCTGCCCACTTCCTTAATTTCGAGTGCGCAACAATATTTTACTTGTATATGGATATAAAAGTAGGCTACAGTAGTCAGCACAAATTTGAAAAAGTAAATATCGGTTAATTTGCAAAAGTGTATCTTTTCCCCCATTTGTAACGCACCTAACAAAATAGCTTTCTTTGAAAATATTATACATGTAGGTAGGAAAAGAGGAGTTATTATGCGAACGTAATAACATGCATTGATGCTTTATAAATGTGAGGTTCTGTTGCAAAGTTTGAGCAAGTGGAATAGTTTTGGTGACAGATGGATATTGGCTTTTGGGAGCACACATATTCCTCACAGCTAGAGATATGTCCTCAACAAAGAAAACAAATCTAGATTCACGGTGCCAGCACATTGTGATAAGACATCCTGACCTTCGCTTTCACGTTCTCAAAAGTAGAAACGGACTACAAAAATATAGTGCTCTGGGATTTCTTTGTGTTTTAATTCTAGCCATTCTCAATCCGCAAACGGCTGAAGGCTTCATCACGCCATGTTGGTCACGGGAGCTATTTAACCATATTTCATCACGCTGGTCATTACAGGCTGGTAATGGGGGGGTGGAAGTGAGGGTGTGGGGGCAGGTTGCCACTGATGTTAGCCGTGGCTGGAACTATTACTTGGGCTGCCAAATTCACAGCACAGCACGCTAACAACTGTACCATCACTCCACCCCTCTGTGCTTATATGCTACTGTAAGTAAAGCATAAATCTGATCATTTACAGACCTTTGGCAATGCACAGTTCAGAAATTACTCACCACTGATGTTAGCCGTGGCCAGGAATCTAACTTAAGTAACTGGGATCACAGTGCAGTGCACTAACCACTGCAATACCCTTCCCCTCATATTTTATTTCCAGTTTAGCTGCCAATACAAGCCATTATGTAACGGCAAGCTGGCCGTAACAAGTGTCGTTATAACTATTCAGCAATTATTGAAATGCCAAGGGACTGTAAAAAGGTAAGATTCACATTTATGATGAACCCTTATGGTTTAAGGGGTCTCCAGTTCCTGTGACAAGTGTGCATGTGTATGGTCACCAGAAGTATTTTTATACACTGTTGAATACTAGCATATTGACATTAACTGGACAGTGGTGGCTCTGCACGTGGCATGTGATCCAGCACTATGGAGGTGAGGGTTGGCAGATCGAACAAATGTTGTAAAACTCCTTTCCCGTGGACATTGAGGTACCATGTCCTGGCTTACCAGGAGAAGGCAGTCCAGCAAGCGGACTAATAGTAATCTGTTTCCCACTTGTATAAATTCTCATTGACTGAAAAAATATGATAATAATAAAACAATGCATAACCCTCATGAAAATGAGGCCTACGACTCAGTGTGGCTATCCCGAAAGAAAAAATAAATAAATACACTCCAGAAGGTAATGTATTCCCCAATAAACAGATGAAAATATTGCATCTCATAACCTGCAGAATTCCATATTATGAGGCCTGCACAGCTGTAATCCATCCAGTATTATGCCTTAAAATTGCATATCATGACGACGACATTAGATAAGGCTAGGGTGGCAGTACATTGCATGTTGCATTATTGATTACATTTTGCTTGAATACAAAATGAAAGCAAATTTAACAGGGAAAAAATGTTAACGTGGAGAAATCCAAAATATAGTACAGGGTATCATTAAAGGTATCATCAGTTATTAAAGCATTATAATTAGACGGAGGTTTTAAGCTAGGCTGATAAAACTGTACCCACACACACAGCATATGAAGATTACATCGTACAGGCCTCATCCCTCTAAACCCTCCACGTGTCTGCCATGGTGTCGGTGGCGTGCATCATCGTGAGATTGAGAGAGTCCCACCGGTGTTCACCAGCATCTCCGTTGTGATTGATTGTTTCTGTTATGTGCTGTTGAAGATCACTCAAACGTTTCAGTTTTTGCTTTAGTTTTTTTTTATCCCAACATTCGTCCACGCGGTTCCAGCTGCTCTGGTTATAAGTCCTTAATAGCGGATGGTATCTTTACAGACACACAATTTTTTGAGGTTGGAGTTGGTCGTATATACTGAGTACAAATGTTAATGTATTTAAATGTCCTCCATTATCTCCATTATGGGCGAAGGTTTAAAGGCTAAAATTGATATTTAAATATAAAGACAACGATTTATGAGCAGCCATTTTGAAGATCAATTTCATATTTTACCAGAAATTATAGCTTCGCAATGAAACTCAATGATTAGGCTAAACGCAATACACAGTATAAGAAGCCACCAACAGTTACAGGCAAAATACAAATAGTATTATCAAACCATTTCACCAAACCAACATTAAGCATTAAAATATTTTACAAGGATTTTATAATGATGCTTAGCCTTGGCATTTTAGAACACCAAGAGGTATCTTCAGGCAGTCCCCGCTTTCACGACACAATGCATTCCTCGATAACCCGTCATAAATCTGACCCAATGTTTTCCATAGACTGTAGAAACATCACATGTCGATGTGTATTCATTTTATCAGTCATATGTAACATGGTTTAATAGGTAAAAATACACGAAAACACTTGAGAATAACAAAAGCTCCACGCCAAGTCACATCGGAACCAGACTGACTGTTCAAATGTGTTTAATCATGTAAGAAGATGTGTTGTAAATCAAGTTTTTGCGTCACAAATCGACCCATGGTGGCATTACATAAACGTCGTAAATATGGGTCGTCATAAATCAGACCGTCGTAAAAAAAGAAAAGGCCTGTCTATACAATTAACCTGTTCTTCCATCAGTGGTTCTATAATTGGATGACATAAAGGCACATGAGATTGAATTTGTTGTCAATGTGTGATATGTAAAAAAAAATGTACAGCAGCCAAAAGTTACTTTGAAACTGTACACGAAATTGAACGAAGTTGTCATAATAAATATGCATTGCAAAGGTCAGAAGTTCCTAAATATATTATAATACAGTAAAAGCCTATCGCATTTCCCATACACATTTGTTTTCAATACACAACTGTTCATCTGCCAACTTAGCTTAAACATATACAGCGCAGCGACGACGACGATGAGAGCCTTGCAGAAGATCAGCCACGTGGCCGGACGATGAAGAGAGATGACGGCAATCAGCGACACAGCCAGGACCCAGGACCCGCAATAGCACCAAACCTCTGATTCGGTCCCCCTTATATACACCCTGGCGCGGCCAAGTCCCGCCTCCAGCTACGCCCCCTTCCAGAACCTTCGAGCAGGTGCCCGGAGCTTCCCGACTGACTCCGCCGTTCACCTTTACCCCAGATACACCCACCTCATAATTAGACATTACATAACATGCCCATAACCGCGATTACCCCTTTAGGCCGACAGGTGGGCACCCTGTCATTACATATGTATAATACAGTCTATTAATTGAACAAAATACAAATTTTAAATGATTCCAAATAACACAGGATGAGATGTTACTATCCTTTGTGCAAGCACTTCCAAGAGTTCATGAACAGTGAGCCTGGTGAAATTTGGGGAGCGCATCGTCAGTAGTGAACCTTTGGGTCCTAGGGTGTTTCGGCCTTTCATACTATACACCCTCCCCAAAGGCGGCCAGCGACAGGGTGATCAATCCTACGCTTGCGTCCCATTCCCAATTAGTCATAGGAGTTGCCTTGTTGTTGGTAGCCAACATCCCATGGGACTATGCATGGCAGGGGCGTCCTCCTCCCTGAGTCAAGCATTGTTGACTGCATACCTCCTGGCCCTCTCACTTTGGGGCCCAGCTGGGGTCTTTCCTCTTCATCCAGAGCCACTGACTGCTGCCTTCTGCCACCTCCGATACAGCTCTGATTGCCGAACGCTGGCTCTGGCCCTTAATTCCCAGGTCTCTAAGCAGTCTGGTTGTAGATGTTGCCACAAAACCTCTGCAGCCCACCTCCACTGGTCGGACTTCTGTGTTCCAGCCATGATGCCGTGCTTCGGCAGCTAGATCGGCATAGCGCAGATGTTTTCACTCATAAGCCTCATCTACTGAGTCCTCCCAGGGTACTGTGAGCTCAATGATGAAGACCTTCTTGAGCGAACGGGACCAGATCACCACGTCAGGTCTTAGGGTGGTGGTTGCGATCTCCGGAGGAAACACAAGTTGCCGGCCAATGTCAGCTAGCATTTTCCAGTCGCGGGCCAAGCGCAGCTGGTCTCGCTCTATTGGTGTAGAGCCGCTCTTTGGTGGTTTAGCCCCTTCGCGGACAAAGGTCGTTCGTAAGGGGTGTGATGCTGCTGGGGGTGGTAGGGAGTTGGTGGCAGTTCGCTTGTCCTCCAGGGCGGATGCAAGGTTTTTAAGGACTTGGTTGTGACGCCAAGTGTAGCGTCCTTGGGTGAGGCTTGTTTTACACCCTGTGAGAATGTGCCTGAGGTTGGCTGGCATGGAACAGAGGGCACAGTCCGGATCTTCACCATACCATTGGTGAAGATTAACTGGTGTTGGAAGGACGTCATATGTTGCTCTGATGGAAAAGCTCAACCGCCTCGCTTCCATGGCCCACAGATCCTTCCAGCTGATCTTCCTCTTCTCCACACTGTCCCATCGAGTCCACTGTCCCTGTTTGGCAAGAGAGACTGCCTTGGCCCACCTTGCAGCCTCCTCCTGATGGCGTACTTCCTGCACTACCATCTTCCGCCGCTCTGGTGCAGTGGCCTTACTCCAAGCAGCACGGCTAGTTAGTCCAAAGCCTCCTCTCCCTTGCTGAACATGACCCACAATTGCAGCATGTCTGAGGGCTGCTGTTGCCTCCTGGACTGCTTTTCCTGGCCTCCATTTGCGCCCAGTTGCCAAGGTCGGCGCGTTGTTGCTCACCACTGGGTCTCGAGATTCATTCAGTGTCATCTGGAGCCTGGTTTTTGCACACTTGAATTCCTCGGTTAGACTGGTGAGGGGCAGCTTGAGGACACCATCTCCATAGAGGCCTATAGTGGTAAGGCATCGTGGAACTCCGAGCCACTTCTTTAAGTAGCTCGTGACTCCTCTTTCCATCTTCTCCACTGTTGAGATTGGAACCTCATACACTGCTAGGGGCCACAACACCCGGGGTAGGAGACCAAACTGCAGACACCAGGCCTTTAACTTTCCAGGTAGCTGGGTGTTGTCGATGGACTGGAGGCTACTACTGATGTCTTTGCGCAGCTGTTGCACCTGGTCTTTGTCCTTCAGGCTTGCATCATACCACCTTCCAAGGCTTTTTACCAGCTGCTCAGACACTGTTGGGATTTGGTCATCTCCGATGAAGAATTTCAGGTCACAGAGTACTCCCTTCACAATCGAGATGCTGCGTGACTTGGATGGTTTAATCTTCATACGGGCCCAGCTGATGTTCTCCTCGAGTTTTCTGAGCAGTCTCCTGGTGCATGGGACAGTGGTGGTCAATGTTGTAATGTCGTCCATGTAGGCTCTGAGTGGAGGGAGGCGACAACCAGAGTCGACTCGCTGTCCACCAGCAACCCATTTTGAGGATCTGATGATAACCTCCATTGCCATTATGAATGCCAATGGAGAAATGGTACATCCCGCCATTATACCTACATTCAGGCATTGCCATGAGGTGGTGAACTCTGAGGTGGTGAAGCAGAACTGCAGATCTTGAAAGTACGACTTCACCAGGGTTGTGATGGTGTCCGGTATGTGGAAAAATCTGAAGGCAGACCACAGGAGTTCATGGGGCACAGAGCCAAATGCATTGGCGAGGTCGAGGAAGGCTAGATGGAGGTCCCTTTTCTCCACCTTGGCCATTTGGATCTGGTGCCAGATCATGCTGGAATGTTCCAAGCAGCCAGAGAACCCTGATATTCCTGCCTTCTGTACAGATGTATCGACGTACGCATTCCTTTGCAGGTACTCGGCCATCCTCTGGGCAATGACCCTAAAGAAGATTTTACCCTCGACATTCAGTAAGGAGATTGGGCGGAATTGGCTGATGTTCACTGCATCCTTCTCCTTAGGGATCAGGACCCCGCCTGCCCTACGCCACACTTTGGGTATTATCTTTTTTTTCCAAGCTATTCCCATAAGCCTCCAGAGGAACCTCAGGACGTCTGGTGCGTTCTTATACACTTTGTACGGGACTCCATTTGGCCCCGGGGCTGATGCTGTTCTTGCCCTTCGAACTGTGTTTTCCACCTCTTTCCATGTCGGAGGGCTGGTCTCAGTATGATGTTCCGGGGGTTCAATGGGTGGGATATCTGATGGGATGGCCAGATGTTCATGTCGCTTTGAGTCAAAGTTTGTTGTTCTCAGGTGCTCTTCTAGGTCTTTCTTTGTTGTTTTTAGAACTCCACTTTTTTCCTTCGTGAAGAGACTTTTAAGGAACTTGAAGGGATGTTCATAGAATCGAGTTCTAGTTTGTTCTTTCTTCCTTCTGCGTTTCCGTAGGTTCTCTGCTCTACGGAGGGATGCCAACCGGGTTTTGATGTCAGCCTGAAGTGCCTCTATGCCCTCCTTTTCCACTTCCGAGGCTTTCGTCCACTGTTTCTTAAGCTGTCTCCTTTCTTGAACGAGGCGCTTGATTTCTTGTTGCCTCCTGGAAACCGGTGGGGTTGGAACCTTTCTCCCGCCTTTTGCCTCTTGCACTCCAAAGCTTTCTGCCCCGTACTCATAGATGATGTCCCCCATCCTCTCCAACTTCTTCTCCACTGTGCCTCGAAGTTTCTCGAGGGTCAAGGTAAGGTCAGTATTCACTGTTTCCCACAACTTCTTGTCACTGGCGCCAGGCCACTTCACATACGGTCTGTGCCCAGGTAGTCTCCTCTCGACTGCAGGTCTGGGAGGCTGGGTGAGTTCCACTCCTGTTGTTGGTTCCACCTCAGTTGTTACTTCGGTGCTTGAGTTTACGTCCTCCATGACAGTGGTACTGATGCACTGCAAACTATGGTTTACGTCCAGTTGCTGTGCTTCATTCGACTGATTTGATCGCTTTCGCAGAAAGTAATCAATGCGAGGCCTCTGTCTCTCTTTACCCAAACACCCCTTCTTCCCCTGGTGGATCCTCAACCCATGGTGTGATGTAACTTTCCTCCAACCACAGACACATACCTGCATCTGTTTGTGGCCTGCTGTTAGATAGATAGATAGATCGTTTATTGTCATTGTCACCAGTACAACGAAATTTAAAATGCTCACCAGTCAGGGCCTCATTCATAAATTAAATTAAATAAAACAAGAAAATAAAAATAAAATTAAATGAAAGATAATCAATTTATACTATATATAAAAACAGCCCAAGTATACCCACATACCCACATAAGGTTACATTTTGTCATTGCACATCTCTATTTCACAGTCAATTGTAAACGCTATTACTTAATAATTAATTAGCATTATTGAGTGTGGTGATCGCTGTAGGATAAAAGCTCTGTTTGAATCTGTTTGTCCTTATTTTGACTGATCTGAATCGTCTGCCTGATGGCAACAGCTCAAACAGTGAGTGTCCAGGGTGAGAAGAGTCCTTTATAATGTTCTGTGCTTTTTTGATGCAACGTGAACTGTGTAGTGCTTCCAGTGTGGGGAGATGGCAGCCGGCGATCTTTTGGGCTGTGTTGATGACCCTCTGGAGCGCTTTCCTCTGAGCCACTGTGCAGCTGGTGTACCATACACAGATGCAGTATGTAAGAATGCTCTCGATGGAGGCTCGGTAGAAGGACACCAGCAGTTTCTGTGTGATGTTATTATTCCTGAGAATTCTCAGGAAGTAAAGTCTCTGCTGGGCCTTTTTCAGAAGCTCAGTGCTGTTGGCGCTCCAGGTCAGGCCCTCCCCAATGTGGACTCCCAGGAAGCAGAAGTCTGCCACCCTCTCCACACAGTCCCCGCTGATGATTAGTGGTGGAGTGTCCGTTTTCTTTCTCCTGTAGTCTATTATGAGCTCCTTGGTCTTTGCGGTGTTAAGGAGCAGGTTGTTGCCCCTGCAGTATGCTGTCAGCCGCTCCACCTCGTCCCTGTAGGCAGACTCATCCCCCCCAGAGATGAGCCCCACAACTGTGGTGTCATCAGCAAACTTCACAATGGTGTTGCTATGGTGGACGGCGGCACAGTCATGTGTGTAGAGGGAGTAGAGCAGGGGGCTCAGTACACAGCCCTGGGGGGAGCCGGTACTGAGGCTCAGGGCTGTGGATGTATGACGGCCCACTCTGACCCTCTGTCTGCGGCCCGAGAGGAAACTATATATCCACATGCAGGTGGAATGTGGAATCCCCAGGTCGCCCAGTTTTTCCACCAGTTTGTGTGGGAGGATGGTGTTGAACGCGGAACTGTAATCCACGAAGAGCATCCGCACATAGCTCCCCTGCTGCTCCAGGTGTGACAGTGCAGCATGTAGTGCTGTGGCCACGGCGTCCTCCGTGGATCGGTTCGCTCTGTAGGCAAACTGGTGGGGGTCAAGGATTTCGGGGCAAGCTTCCTATGATGTGACTCCGGACCAGTTTTTCAAAGCACTTCATCACCACTGGCGTGAGTGCTACTGGCCGGTAGTCGTTGTAGCTGCAAATGTGGGTTTTTTTGGGCAGCGGGACTATGGTGGAGGACTTTAGGCAGGTTGGTACGGTGGACTGTTCCAGAGACAGGTTGAAAATCCTTGTGAAGACTCCAGCCAGCTCGTCAGCACAGTCCCTCAGCACACGTCCCGGGACGCCATCAGGTCCCGCAGCCTTCCTCGGGTTGACGGCCCGCAGCGTGCGCCTCACCTCATGCTCCTCCACTGTGAGGTTTAAGCTGCTGTGGACCGTGAGGTTTGGTGATGCTGTCCCTTGTGGTGTCACCTCAAAGCGGGTAAAGAAGAGGTTCAATTCCAGCGGAACTTGTGACAGTTGCTGTGGTGTTCTCTTGTGCTGTGCTCTCATTACTCGTAGTCGTTTCCGGTCCAGTCGTTACCATGTTGTCAGTCGATGAGTGTAATCTGTGTCACAAACGTATCTGTACACATCAATATACACATACATGTTTATAAATGCTCTTAATTGGGAAAATGGGAGGCATTATCTTTAAGCCAGGTGAAGACAGCCCTCACACAATTGTTCTCGTTACAAGCAATGTAAATACATGTGCATAGAGGATCACAAAAACTTAAAACTCTCTCAATTTATTTCACACCACGTGTGAGTGAGAGTGGCTCCACACCTCCACATACACTGAGGGGCTTGTTTCTTCAAAAGTAAAATGGCCAAGGGATGTGGCACAATAGAGGCGGCCATAACCTTTAAAGTTTTATGAGACGATGTCATGGCGGGGTTTATGTACCGAAAGCTCAGCATAAAACTAGACATACAGTCAAAACATTTTTTTAGAAATATAGCTTTCATAAAAAATACACACACTCCTGAGTCAGAGCTACGGAGGATACCTTATGAATCCCATGACAAAATTAAAATGGCACGTTGGGTACCATTAATAAAGATTACTACAGTATCACATCGACAATGTGTTTAAAAAATGTGTGTCACTTAAATCTCACAGAACACATGCTGTAGTATCCCATCACACTTCAGCATATCATTACATATGAGTTACTGCATGTAGAACTGCAGTATTACAACTTGTACACGGTTACAATGGTCTCCATTTATAAAATCAAATTTTTTATACTCTACAGTATGAAAACAAGTATGTTTTGTACATACCGTTCTGTAATGATAAAAGCACATCCTATGTAATTGCCTCCATTTATATAAATGTACGTTTTTTTTGTATTGCAATTCATATCCGAATCAATACATATAATACATGAAATGTCAATTTGAAATTCCTATGGGCAACAGCCTTTCGAAACAGTCCCGGAAGATAACACTACAGAACTAAGGGGTAGCTCTTAAGACGGACCCTCACCCAACACTTGCATTGCTGACACAGAGCTCATAGCGTACATTAGCATGCGGAGTCACACAGCCAGATGGTATGATGACAGCTGCCACCTTGCAAGGAAGTCAAAATTATCGGGACACAGTTGTTTTTAGTAAAAAAGGAAAATGTCTCCCTCTCATTTTATCTCCGAAAATGTTAGACATCATAGTTAATACATGTAATATCATAATAATCGTCGTTATCAGCAAATATTATCTATCCACTACTGGATGAAGGTCTCCCCATACCAATGCCATCGCTCATGGTCCTGAAATGCCACAATCCCTCTCGGTCCTGCACGTGAACAATGCACCATCTCCACAGTGGATGTTGTCTTGGGGGTGTTCGTCTCCTGTGGCTGCTATTCTGTGAAATGTTTTGTCCATAGGCCATCTTCCCTTCTAGTGATGTGTCCTGCCCAAGCTTTCCTTAACAGTCAACATGATGTCGCGTGTTTACTCGATGATCAATGTGTTTCTCTTTTTGGTCTCTCAGTATAATTACAAGCATGCATGTCTAGATGCTCATTTGTGCACGTTTCAGCCCTGATTAAACTTTTAGCAGTTTCCATGTTGCTGAATGATGTCATAACATGTGAAATGCAGTGATTGTAAACTTTGTGTTTTAATCTGTGCGTTGCTTTTCAGGATAAAATGTATCTTTCAAAAGGGACTCCATCCTGCTCTCACTTGTACATTTATACTCATTGGTTCTTTCGGGAAAGTCACGTAGGTGAAAATAAAATAAAAATCACGACGTTACGGGCGCAACACAATCGCTGAAGTATGTCAAAGAGATGGCTGTGACGAGAGATTATATAGCTGAGGGGTGAGCGATTGTTTTGTCGCTGTGGTTGTCCCCACCTGATGACGGACGCTTGTGTTGCGCCCGAAACGTCGTGATTTTAATTACATTTTATTTTCACCTACGTGACTTTACCGAAAGAAACAAAGAGTATGGATCCTTACAGTCACGAAAACTTCAAATCTAGAATTGCACATTTATGTCATCAGTGTGATCATCAGAATTCTATAATTGCCCGATCTATGTCTACCCAAAAATGTTCTTGCAAAGACATGTTTTTATAATTGTTATTATTTAGTACCGCATACTGTTGACAAAATATCAAAGTTGTTTAAAAAAAAATGTAGTGAATTACAAACTAATTTCGGAATCAGTAAAACAGCAAGTGTATCACTTGTTCAGGATATATTCACAAAAATATGTTTAAACATCTATGGACGTAAATGTTTTCAGGAATAACTGAAAAATTAGAATAAAGAACATTTTGGTCCAATTAATTTGAAGCCTAAAAAAACTATTAATTATTAAATCACACGCTCTGCATTTTTCGGCACTTTCCATTTAAACTGTTCTTGTTAATTGGATTTCACTTGTTCTGTTTGTTTTTACAAAAGCAGCCAATGAAAGCTCTTCTGCTGAATGCAAACACACATTTCTTTTCACAGAATCTGTGGATGTGGCCCTAAGCACTGCAATTATGTTTCGTGCATTTAATGGTTTGTATTCAATTTATTTATTGCTCAAACATGTTTATAAAAAACAGGCACACTGCTCGTTTAACAAACATAGAGCGGCTATGATTGCCTTTGAGAATGGCCAGCCATAAGGCACCCTGTGAACAGCATTATGTTGGAACCTTCTCAATGTTACATTTATTCAACAGCGTACACTTTCCCATCACTGTGACTGCTGTGCAGCACACGGTGAAGAGGAAACAGCTAACCTTGGGCTCGTATAAATGTAAGCTTCCATGTACGCTAAAATCTCCTCATACCACAGGAGAAAGGATGATGATGAATTTAAACTGAACGAGAAGCAATTTTCATGACATGAACATTGCCAAAATCACAATAAAGTGTAAATATTATCTTACTATCTTACTAGCATCTTTGCCCATCCTAAGACGGAAGCTGTAATATTTACGAAAAAATTAAGCAGAGTATAATTGTATATTGTGAAAATTTAATGGCAGTGAATCGTGTACAAAAGTGTGTCATCGAACACTTCACTGCATTTCACTGTAGCACTGTATTAATGGCAGTGAATCTGGCACAAAACGAATTCATAAAACACCTCACTTCATGTCACTGTAGCACTGTATATAACTGACCTTCAATTTGTTCAAATTCACTGCTCTGATACTTTATTCTCTTCTGCTTTCAGTCGCTGGGATTGAAATAAATTGGAAATCGATACAATATCTGGAAAATCACCAAAAAATTTCTATTAAACCACAATCTAGAAGCCTAAATTAGACTTACCTTTTGGCTCAAGTGCTGAAGAAATAAATAAATACACCAAATCGACTTTGTTGCTGCGTATAATTATTTATTAGATTCACTTTCAATAAAGAAACGTCAAACTTAAAGGGAATTTGCGAAAAAAATGTATTTCCGCTCGACCTTCTGCGTGAGTGTAAAAATCCACCCGCTCATGAATATTAATGATGGGGGGGTTGCGGCATGTTCAGTTCAGTTCATTTATTTGGTATAGCCCTGTGAGCCATGCGGCTCTTGACTCGGGTGCAACCGCAACAAACAAAAACATGAACAAGAAAACATCTTAAGTGACTACACGCAACAGAAAAATCCAGGCAAAAACAGCAAAGTCTTCCAGAAAAAGCACCGTGTATCAACGCTGTGTGCAAAAATCCCAGTGGGATGCAAGTCAAACAATAACAACCATAAGACAATGTAGATTAAAGTTATCAGTCTAACTCTGTACTACAACAAACAAATATGGCTAAACCAAAACGTTTTAGAAATCACCAAAAAAAATGTGAAGTGACGTAACACACAAACAGACTATCACTCCACATGGGGGGGCAAGGCGCCTACTCCCCCTCCTCAGCATCAACTTACATCCCTCACTGCAAAGGCAGAACCTTCACGTCACGCGATCTCCGTAACGCTATTGAGACATAGTAGTAAAAAGGACGCAATGATGAACAAGGGATTATAACCTTTAAATTAAACAATTCTGTGTCACCGCGGCCTTACAAATTGCAAGGGTTAAGACTGGTACAATTAGGGTAGCTTAACGTGGTATGGTGAATAGGGATGGGGTATAGGGAGGGCGGTTTGTGGGTACCGGAATTACGGGGGTACCTGGGGATGGAGGTAAGGATGGGCCAGGGAGAAGACGTGGTGGTCTTGAGGAAGGAGCGGAAACCAGACAGGGAGGGGGCTTGCTGATTAATGTGGAGGGGAAGTTTGTTCCAGTGCAAGGGGAAAAGTAGCACAAAGAGAGGGGGGGGAATGGTTAAGAGTAGGAGAGATTGAGAGCGGAGCGGGTGGGAGGGAACATAAAACGATGTTTCTGTCTTGTTAAAAAAACACAAAGAATCATCATTCATGGGTTGGCAAAATAATTCAAAGTTTCACACTACAGTATATTAGAAGAAAAAAAAGTTTTGCTGCCTAGCTACCTGACCGGTTGACGCTTGGATGGGCGGACGACTGCTCGTGTGCGGTGGCGACGTCACCCTGCACATATCTGCGCGGCGATGTTACCAGCATCCCACAGCATTGAGCAGGGTTCTTGTGGGCCGACGTTTCGCCTCGCCCGCCTGCCCCCCCCTCCTCCACCCGCCCACCCGTGGATCCCGCGCAAATGCGCGGGCAGTGTTGACTGGCAAAGAGGGGTGGGAGTGAGCCGGGGTGTGGCTGACATGCGGGCGGGCACTCGTGCGGGTTGCGGAGCGACTGGGGGCCACCTGGGGGTGTGGAGGTGGGAACATTGGGGACGGAGAGGGGTCGTCATTTAAGGACGGATATTTTTATAGTGCAATACATACAGGAATACCCTCAACAGCGCGACGAATGTTGAAATGACATAAAGCAAAGCGATTCGCGGGATAGGTGGAGGCGACGGCTGAGAGGCGACGGATAAGAGAAAGGAATGGGGGGGGGGGGGCACTGTCATCGACGTAAGTGTGGGTTGAGGCGATGCAAATCTGATAGTGGTGTTAGTGTACTGACAGCGCTGATTGTTGTACAGCAGCTGCAACTGCAGGTGGCCACTTAGCGTACGTGCCGCTGAGCATATACATGGGTGTGCCGGCAGGGCGGAGGAACTGGGGCAAGGGTCACGGTAGACCTCGTGGGGAACCTCCTGGAACTCTCTGGAGGGTTCGATAAGAGAGGAGCGGCTAGGGCGGAGCCAAGCCGTGCCGAGGGGAATAAAAGCAGTGGAGAGCGAGAGCTCCAGGCTGCAGGTTCTGGGATTGGACTCGTCTCGTCGTCGCCGCCCTCGTCGCTGCCGCCTTCACCCGATCATTGCGCGGCCGGACAGTAGTTTGCTGTTCCAGTCGACGCCGTTGGTGCAACGTGGACAGGGTCGTGTCTGGGCCGGGTTGTGCGTCAGCGTGGTTGTGTGGGAGAGACAGAAGGGGCCCGAGTGGTGGCGTGAACCCAACAACAACAATAAAAGGGGAGGAGGGTGCCTCCTGCGACTACCTCATCTCCGACCGAGTGTGTGTGCGATGCATGCCACCCCCACACACAGACGACGCTACATTAGTAAAGTGACGGCGGATTTGCGAAAGGACGTAAAAGGGGGAGATGTTATAACTGGGGTATTAATGTATATTATTTAAAAAAAGTTTTGCTGGCTGGAGGGAGGGAGGGACGGATGGCCCCATCCAATCGACATGCGGGCTTCTGTTTTCTCTGGAAAGAAGAGCAGCAATGTTGTCCAAGCGTAGTGGGTGTGGGAAGCCCCTTTTTACCTTCAATATGCCGTAATACCTCAGTATACGAAGTAGACGCGTTCCTGGGGCTTCGTTCATATGTTGAAACTTTTATATTGTATAACTTATGAAATTGCTATTATGAAGATGCATTCCCAGCTTTCGTAAGTTACCATTTCATACTAGAAATACTTCATAACTCATCGTGTAAACAAATATATTTTATGTTGAAAATAATGTTATGTTTGATACTGTACAACATTAAAATAAAAAAAACTGATGTACATAAAAGAAACATGGTGAAGACACGTATTTTATTCTTATTTATATAGCAGTGTATATCAGTCAATGTATTAATTTCAGTGCATTTATTTACATCCTTTCATCTTAGTTTTGTGTGTAAAATCATGGTAAAAAGTTCAAAGTTTGATTTAGCGATACTTTGTTTATTGAATATATGTATATCGAGGTTATGCTGTACATGCACAAGGTGCATATGAAATTATCTCTTAGCTTCACTGGTTTGGTGCACAGCTTTACTTAATATTTTTAGATATTTTGTTATTGTGTTTGATATTGGAGCCTGAGACCAAAGATTTTACAGAGACCCATTCTTTCACAGGCCACTATCCTCGTCTTAACTGGATATTTTCCAATCAGAAGTCTGTCACTAAAACCTTCTAAATATTATACCTGCACCATCGATCAAATCTGGGAGATATGACAGGAATAATCCCGCGTTTTAGACTGTAATTCTCCAATAATAGCAATTACGTTTGTCAAGTTCTTGTTTAATATAAATCTTAATTTGCAGTGATTACTACACTGCTCAATGGATGTAAAGATTCAAGTTAAATTTCTGATCATGTTTAACATTAGTGGTGGGGGATATCTGAACTGGCCCTGGGCACTGACCACCTCTACACCAACCCACACTGACAAATGTGTAGGGAGCCCTTCTTGTATGTATGTTGAACTTATTTCACACCATACCGTGCTAATCAGAAGGACAACAAACCAAACACAAAAAGCAGTTCTAAATAAATGAGTTCTCATTTAGATTTGAAAGCGTACAGCTCCAGTGGCTTACTAATATCGGACGTTTTACTTCCTAATAATTACGCAACATTCATTTGCATTAAAACTCCACAACACGGACAGACATGAACATTTCAGAATGTTGCCTTTATCAGTCATGTGAACAAAGCGTTGAAGCAAACTAATCCACGTACGTGAGGATAACATACTGTAATTATAATAATAAGCAGCAAGACGGTGATAGGCATGGCAACATGAGCCAACTCACCACAAAAGGATGCCACAAAACAATTAAAAAAATGCAGCAGAGTTGTGTTTGGCTTAACGTTCCTTCTACAAAAGCTTTATTTTGTGATACTGCATTGCATCATATAGAGCAGAATTTAGAAAGATTAGTGGAAAATAACTACAGCCATTAGTAATCATGCCACTAATGTTATTTTGACCGATGGATGTAGTCGCGGATCGGGACAGAGAAAGAGCATTTGTGTGTTGGGAAGTGAGCTTGAAATACTGTTGCCTGAGCCCAGGCCCGAAGGCCGAAAACACCAGTAGTTTAGCATAAAACAGAACGATGAAAGTGGTAATACATAAGAATGAATACATATCTTAAGTGGAGCAAGTTTGTAAGAAAATGTAAAAAAAACTGGCAGAAAATGCCAAAGTCAAGCAGCGCAAGAAAACAGAAAGAGAAGTGGTTGGATCTGCAGTGTGCCGGTTGAACACAGTATGGATGAGCGCAAACAAGTCCTCAAAATGGGAGGAGAAATCAATGAGTGACGTTCATGGGAACAGTAACCATGGTAGTAGTGATATAAGAGTGACAAGGAGGCAATTGACTGCCAGAGAATTCGTGACTGGAGTGAATCAGTGTGCATAGTTGTATTTACTTGGTTTTTCATTATGTTTTGAAAGTAATTTTTGCATCGTGTATGCTCCATCATTGTTTAATGCCAATTTTGAATATTGACATTAACGATTAAATAATGTCAGCTAATGCGTGTAAATACCATTTGAATCAGCCGAGTGTAAATGTTTGTTCCGGTTATGTTTGCAACATGTACAATTTGACAATATAGAAACCATTACAAACAATAATACGCTTACAAACAATCATACATTCATGTTTCATTGGTTTAATGAAATACAATGCATTCCAGTGTTATTGCGATCAAATATGCAGGCACCTTGGGCTACAAAAAAGGGAATTCCAGAGGGGACTGCCCATTTTAACCCATGCACCAGGACCCATGCCAACGACACAACACCATTGATGCATTCGCACCACGTATCCATCATAAGTTCACCTGAAGCAGACACAATCCCTCAATGCCATCCTTTACGGACCCCATGCAATCATTGTAAGCAAGCTCCATCTATCTTCTCTTACGATGAGATTTTAACAGCATTGCAGAGAAAGCAACGGGAAATACATTCATAGCAAGGAGGAAGAATAAGGAAATCCTTAATTTAAAAAATGTTATCCATCTAAGCTTGCGGATTGTGAACCGCAGCTAGCTTGTGAACACGAGCACATGTTCTGATGCATGGGAGACGAGAATGAAAGTGCGTTTAGGACATAAATGTATGGCTTCGTTTTAGAGGTTGTTTTTACGGTTCTGCAAGATTCAGGTCAATAGCAAGATGCAATTTCCAGTGAGGCAAAGCGAGCTTTAAAAAAAAACCCAGGAACTATGGAAGCGCAAATCCTTTATATTGCTTCATGATAAGTGCTACGGGACATCGGTTCTCAAGGTCTGCTCTGTTGAGGCTAAGTGTGCGTTTTCATTTTCATATGGGTCTCACATTGTTTTTTCTAGCAGCGTGAAGCAAAAGTACAACGCGAGTACGTGAGCAAAAGAGGCAGTCGGCGCGAGAGTGAGTCACCCATTCAGGGATATGCAGTTGCGCATGTGTGATCGAAAATACCAGTCTGATTACAGGGACGGTTACTTATGCAACTTAGTTGAAATTTCCTGAGCCACGTGGAGGTCCGAGGTGAGAAAATGGACCAAAGCTTAATGGCGAAAATTTCGCCGAAAATTTGGCGAAAATTTCGCCATTAAAATGTGCATTGTTATATTTATGATACATTTCCACGAAAAACATCTTAATCTATCACACCCAATATTGAATTTGTCAGGACTAAATTGTGTGCAATTACGAGCAATTTATAATTTCGCACACGTGCAAAATCCGTCGCATTCATAACAGATGGCGACATTAGGACGCTACTTGTAGATGTTGTATTGTATTTATTTGAATGAATGTATGATGTAATTATGCATATAATTTACTATGTTTATTTTGTGTTCATGACCGTTGCTGGGCATAGTCTCAAAGGCCCAAGTTGCCAACACAAAACAGCACTATTAATGTTCTCCAAAGTGGAGCAGTGCGAAAGAAGAAGCAGAAACACATTCCTGCGGAGGGAGCTGGTAGGAACGTTGGGTTGCTCGGTCAATGGCCAGGGTCAACGGCAGCGTGGTGTATTCTGCAAATATGTGAGCGCGGGCACAAGCCGGCGTGAGTAGGTTAAACGTTGAGTTTTATAAGGGCACCACGGGGTGACCAGCCCCTCCCCACCCAGCCCCACCCTCCCCTCTCCACCCAGCCCCTCCCCTCCCATTTTTAGATGCACGATGGACAGACGGACACAATAATTCCCTGTGGGCTGGTGGAACCATGTGGTTTTTACCAGTATGTCACACCTTACATAGTCAATCGTGCTAATCGGAGGTACGGGAGAAGGACAACAAACTAAACACAAAAATCAGTTGTAAGTAAATGAGTTTTCTGTCTGGATTTAAGAGTGCATAACTCCAGTGGCTTCCTAATATCGGAAGGAAGAGCTTTCAAAACAGCCGCAGAAGCGCATTTGAAAGTGCGCGATGTAGTGACCTCTTTTGTTCGATGGCCAGCCAATAGCCGCTGCGAAGATGACCGGAGTTCACGTGATGGTTTTATGCTCCTTGAGTTCAGCCAGGAATTGTGGTTCATTTGTGGCAAGGACTTTGTGTATAATGAGTGTGAGATGGTTAAAAAGAGATAGATAGAAGAGTGATAAGGAAAAAGAGTAATATAGATGAATAATTGAGAACATATATATCGGCTAAAAAGAAAGCTTTCGAAAAATAAAGTTTGTCATTTTCAATTTTAGTCAAACTCTTTACAATGATTATATTTAATAATTGAGTGGAAAATATTAATTTTGTGCAAACAAAAATTACCCAACAAAGACAACATCACATCTGAAATAGTTTGTTTGACATATATAACAACACTCAATATATCCTGGCACTGTGGCACAACATATTTTTTTTTCTATTGCAAAAATGGATTAGCATGGTTGGCTACGTACGGTGCGAAAGGAATTCAACATAAATACATACTCCACGTTACGTTGTCGAGACATGGTGACCTGAGATTATTTTTGGCAATGGTATCAGTGGCGAATGATATCTGAACCGCCCCTGGGCTCCAACACTGGGCTGCAACACTGACTGGCATGGTGAAGTATAGTCATACAACTCACATATCTGACACAGTGTGAGGGAGACCTTCACCTTTATTCAGATTGGAAAAAATCTTGAAGTAATTGTATTATTTTACAATTAACACTTGTATAAAAAAAATCTCTCAAAAATTATCTGAATGAGCGGGTCATTATGACATTTACTGGCTGCCAAATGAAACATGTGCCCACACCTTGTGTTTTTTGCTGTCTTTGAAAATTAGACAAAAAATGGCATCAGCCGAGCAAGTGCATAACACCGAATTCCTGCTCATACTGCTCTGAAACAACGGTTACTGTGGCAACTACACTCATGGCCATTCCAATCCTAATTATATCACGTGCAGGCAAGCGCCAGTGCGTGGGAGGATGACACCAACTGTATCTACAGAAAGTGCGAATTTGTGCAACAGGGTTTTGCTACACTGCACTAAAGCCAAGCTCTCAATCGCCCAAGAATATTTAGGGAAGTGGATGTGAACAAAACATGTTTCGAGAGCTTTTGCAGAAATTATACATCCACAAAGTCGGAATAAATGATGCTATTAACTATTTTTATTTTACCAGGTAAGAAGGCCCACTGAGCTATATACCTCAACTAGCTGTACTACCCGGCTTCGCCCGGGACTTGTATCCACCACGTCCGGCCGCCTTTGTCTCCCCAGTGGCGATGTTAATACGCCACACCAGTTACTCGTTTTGAGGCTGAGTCCCTCCCTCACCACTCTCCCTCCCTCACCACTCTCCCTCCCTCACCACTCTCACTCCCTCACCACTCTCCCTCCCTCACCACTCTCCCTCCCTCACCACTCTCCCTCCCTCACCACTCTCCCTCCCTCACCACTCTCCCTCCCTCACCACTCTCCCTCCCTCACCACTCTCCCTCCCTCACGACTCTCCCTCCCTCACCACTCTCCCTCCCTCACCACTCTCCCTCCCTCAGCACTCTCCCTCCCTCACCACTCTCCCTCCCTGACCACTCTCCCTCCCTCACCACTCTCCCTCCCTCACCACTCTCCCTCCCTCACCACTCTCCCTCCCTCACCACTCTCCCTCCCTCACCACTCTGTAGAGGACGTGAAACTTTGATGAATTTACCTCACAGTCGCGTAGTGGGTGTCGAGGCCTAGTACCATGCAGAGCCTCCGGCCTCGCCTGATTATCCCACCCGGCTGACGCTGGGTACGGGTGCCGTTCCCCCCCCCCCCCCCGCGCTACAATAATACTGTCTAATCGCTATAATTTTATAATCGACCGACCCTATAATAGTAATTGCACACATTGTGGTGGGGGGGGGAGTGAAGAGGACGTGAAACTTTGATGAATTTACCTCAGAGTCGCGTGTTAATGCGTGCGCCTATTTGTAACGGGAATTAAAAATGGCGTCCACCCCGCCGCGAAGGCGTCGCTACCCGTTGCCAGGGGCAACCGCCGTCCAATGAAAGCGGCGAAGGCGTCGTTACCCGTTGCCAGGGGCAACCGCCGTCCAATGAAACTGCGTATGGTCCGGCGACACACAGACACACACACAGACAGACAGACAGATTCGCGATTTTATATATATAGATGATGCGGCTTACGTGGAAATGTATAGCAGCCAGCCAAATACTCTAAACGCATGTTTCTAAATGTGGTTGGAAAAACCGGAGAACCCCCCAAAATAATCCACGCGACCACGGGAAGAACATGCAAATGGATGTGACAGCAACAGTGACATATAACAGGCATTTGACCTGAAATTATTTTCTCCCTGCTATAGTTAGGCAGAGCAATGCATTACAATGTTTTTTATTTACAATTGTCTTGGCTGGAGCACTTACAAAACCCAGGCTACTTCCAAAAACAGGGAAAACAAGAGGTCCTTCCGAAAGCACAAACAGTCGATGAGCACAGTGTGTGGTTGCTCAGCTCCAAACGCCCATGGGCAATGGCCGTCGGTTTGGTGGTGCAGTGTTTAGGGTGCTGTGCTGAAAAAAAGCTGGAACCCTAATCAGCTTCCATGGCTAACATCATCAGTGGCGAGTGTTTTTTTTTAAATAGTCATGGGCCTACTTTAGGTTAATTCAGCCTTAAATAAGTATGTGGTGTGGCGTGTAAACATCATCAATGGAGAGAAAAATATTGGCTGGGTGTGTGGTGCTAGCCACACCTGGCTAGTGAACTGTGCAGGCCTTAAATTGTGTTCCCAAATAATAGTTACCCCGACAGCCTACAAGGCTATACGGGAGAACTTTTTCTTTGGTTGTTAAGCAAAATCACCAGATTTTGTAAGCAGCTTTATTGACGTAACACTTTTCCTCCCTCCCCCTACATTACGTAAAAAATGTAGTGCAGATCAGCTTGTTAGGACAATTTTCATCAGTATTTTGCACAGCAGGGAACGATCCTAATTAAAAGCACAGCAATTTAACTAACCACTGCCATTTGTTCGGCAACTTTCAAAAGACTGTTCGAGGTTGCAGTTGCCAATGTGCCTGTGAAAATATCTCCAATTAAATGGCTAATAAACAAAAATATGTAATGCACTCGAATGCATCACGGTAAATAAGTACCAGACGTCCTTCTTTAAAATGTTGTTCACGTGCAGCATTTGGCTAAAGCAAAGTTAATTAATACTGTATAACACTTTTTTATATATACTGTACTGTGCATTGTTTGAATCATACCAAGCACAATAATAACAAAATCCTGAGTTTCAATGCACTGTCAAGGAGTTCCATATGAAACTTTATCACTGGAAAATGTAGTTGTCTTACTATACAATTACATTTGTCATGATATGATATAAACTGCATGTACTGTTTATAGTTCAACTGGTACGCACTCTACCCTCGTTGAATAAATGGTAACATGGTAACACATGTGCCAATTCCATTACGACGATAAATAAAATGGGGATTTTGTCGTTTCACTTGCTGCACACTATCAACAATGTGTCATAAATTCAGGAAAATCCTCTACTTGAAACCTGATATTAAATGTGCCAAGTAGAAATAATCTTCCTGGCATAGCAAACTTTAAATTAATACTGATTTGCGTTTTCTTGTGAGTTCTACTCCCAATTGACACAATGTGAAGCAGTCGCACTAATGTGATGTACACCATTCCTACAGCACTTAAAAACAGCCCCTCTGCACATGATGTAAACACGGGCCAACTGCCATGGCCGAAGGCATGCTGCCACCACACTAATGACTGGTGCTGCAATAATAAGCATTTACAATTCTACACACGCATGTGTGCGATGCTTTGTTGAGGCTGTTATTCTTATTTACTGGTGTACACAAGTTATGCCACGAATTAAATATGTCTCATCAATGTAAATGCATTTGTTATCCCACCAATGGCAAATGAATGCATAAATTGATCATTATAATACATAATAGAGGTTTTTTGGGATAGATCGCGTAAATATATGAATGTGTTGTTAAACCCGCCACCACCCGACACAGCCAACTAGAAACGGTTGTCACGTAAACAGAACGTGCCAATTCGTCACTAGAACAGCACGCCGGTGTGTTGGAGAGCCAAGCCACAACAATGTTGTGGCTTGGCTCTACAACACACCTCTCCAGTGTGTTTACCTTCACTGGCTGCCACTTGGCTATGCTCTGTAATCCATGTTTGCTTGTCTCAGTATATAATAACAAGCATGCACCTCTCCATATTTCCTTGCACGCTTTTCAGATTTTGTTCCATTTGTTTTATCAATGGCCACGTTGGTGATCCACATGTCACAGTAGGTAAAATACATTGATTTTAACCCTTCGATTACACTATGTAACACGATTTTTGTCCCTGGGTAGTAAGTGTTGTTTTTTTTTACTGCTTATGTCTAAAAATTATAGAAAATTGCTATTATTCCCCACAAACTTTGCTTTTCAGTTTTCAAAGAGTGCTCCAACCTGCTGTCATTCACTTTTTATTTTTTAATTTTGATCTCGGTCTGAGTTCAATTACTGCCCTATGCACATTCTGCTGTATTATCCAGTTGTGTTCCTTTGACATTGACACTTTATATAAACTATTAACACCATTGCGTTCATGGTCTTTAATTATAAAATATTCTTGCAAATATCGAAAATGTATAACATTCAAAAGTGAAATGTCTGTTGCAAAAATGAGTGGGATCAATATAGAACTGATACATGTTAAAGATCAATGTCACATTGATGAATTGGCACCGGACGGGTCAGGAATATGTCGCAACACATACAGCATGTGATAATCACAATCTCTGCCCTGTGCTACGAACCTCAATAAATAGCCAATTAAAAACATGTGAATGTCGGAGGTGCACAGAGCAGAAATTGTAAGTGAATCGTACAATCGTGTTCCATTAATATGCGTAGTGTATCTTCACAGTTGGGGTTTGCACAAGTATTTGTGTGAAACTACAGTTGAATCAGCTGAAGGAATTACTTTTTTTTGGATGAAACCAGAAGCCACAAATGAGTCAAAGCTCCCGCAGCCCTGGTCGAGATTACCCAGATAGCACAGCTGCTGCTCAATTCAATCATGTGCTCAGCACTGAACATGACCGATAATTGCGTCCCAACATTTAATCTCGGTTTCATGCAACAATCTCGATGCTGAACATAAAGCAGGGGGCATAAGTGTGCAACGTCAAGAAGGAGCCGCATGTGCTTCAGGTACACATTATGGCAAATAGAATGCACAGGACAGATTGACCTTTGCAACCTCTCAATAACATATATTTTAATTGGGTTCATTATCTAAAACAGTAAAAGATCAGGCAAATATATTTGTTAACTTTTGACAGAAAAATATGAGTACAGTATTAATAACACTCATGATTTGAACAATTAATAATTTTATACTTTTTTATATAAAAGGAAAACAAATGCAAGAATGTCATTACATGCATGCTATATATGTATATTTATACGTGCATGCATCATAGGCACATTCTAATCGGCACTTTATTGTTCTTTGGTATTTTCCCACCACATATCACTCGTGTTGATCACACAAGCCTTATGACGTTATATGTGTGTAGTGTGTATAGGTTTACAAATTGCATTCCTCCTAAACAAGCCGTGTTCACCTATTCGTTGAATGAACCGGGTGAACTTTAAGGTTGGGCATATGCACTCTACAGCTAGACTCGTGTTACCTACAAATGACAAGAGCATTATATCTGCATCTCAAACTGAAAATGTTAAGTGCTCAAATGTGTAGTCAATGTTCACAATGAAATTGTGTTTAGAAAAATTTGAACGTTTTTTCCTCAAGTGAAAAAATGAATTACTTGCACGCAAGTCATTTAAATGCACAAAAGTGAATGAGGGTTAGTGGAGGTTAAGCCTTCAATTCCTTTTAGGCCCATATTGCACGTCAACAGCTTATTATAACATTTTGATGACGTCCGGTGTAGCTCAGCTTACATGAGACGAGCATTCATTTCACATTCTTGCGAGAAATAAGGTTGCTCATTAGGCACCCATCACGTTCCGGTTCGGGATGCTCGTAATGTAATACAATTGAGCTGTTTTCGTCGATATACGAGGTAGCATGGTGCTCACGTCAGCACAGAAGAGGACGGCTAACAGCGCTTTTTGTGTGCCCTTGATTGCATGTTCCTTCACACTTCATTTTCTGGTAAAGCGCACCATCCGTTTTGGCCTTTTTCTCTTTTCCTGTAAGTGACCATTAAGACATCAACCTGTGATGAGAGAGCTTGTTCAGATAATTACAAAGTTGAACATGAATCATTACAAAAAGATGGAACAAAAAAATATGAATTGCCTGACTATATATTTCATCAGAAGCATGTTTTGAGTTTTGCTAATTAGGATATACACGTTGATACACGTGGCTTCCTTACCAATAAAGCACTAAATACAAATGAGTGAGCTGTTGAGAAAATGCCTGCAACAGAACCCACTAAACCTGTTGATATTAGTTTACCCAACTCCAAATGAAGCTATGTCTTTAAGCAAGATGCTCTTGAAAAAATAACTCCAACATTTTCCTAAATTCAATGTGCAGATTGAAAACCAGGAAAACGGTGCAGGGAGCATTGAATCTTGTAAGCGTGTTGTTCAATTTTTATACGCTGCCAAGCTTAGCAGTGTTCATTAGGACGCTGTCTTTCCGACAGCCCTGTTCTTCACCTGAGGACGGCTGCTTGCGTTGTGGCCGAAACGTCGTGAGAATTTTATCTTATTATGTTTAATTTTTATTATTTTATTATTTCCCTTCTACGTGACTTTACCGACAGAACCAAGAATACGCGTTGTTCAAGTTTAATTGTCTTATTAGTATGATCTAAACAGTACACAGGCACGTGATGGTGGCTCATGAGAGGAGTAAACATTCATTTAACTTTGTCAGTGCTCACTTATGAACATATTTTGTCCGTGCATCTGCAATACAGTAGTTACACAGGTCTAATCAATGGCACAGTTAGAAGGGGTACGATGCAAATTGTCTTGGCACAATGCCTTTAAAATGCCATTGCTACTGATTTTGCAGCATCTTTTTCCATGTTGACAGTGAATACATGAATTGCACGATATAGTGAAATGTATTCTTTGGAATGTTTATCAGTCACTAGGAAAGTGAAAATGGACGGCAAAATGACTTAATGGGAATGTAAAGGAGAGCCGACACAAGGTTGCAGGGGGTTCGTCTTTTATTGCTTCTGCCAGTCCACACTCGTCACCAGCCTTCTCGATCCGGTTTCCGCCAATTCTCCCTTTTTCCCTGCCCGGTCTCTCTCTATTATCTCCTCGCCTGGTCCTCCCCCTTCCACTGTAACCGTCCCACTCCCCCTCCTTTTGGTGGGAATCCTTCCCCTAACATCCCTTACAGAAACATGAAACCTGCAGTGGCGGATCTAATCAATTTCCAACATTGCTCGAGTCTCTACATCTCAACAGAGAGGTCAACTTCTCCCCATGTGCCAATTAAGTATGGTCCTGCCTGTTACCCATCTCAACTTTTTAAGTGGCTGGTGACATTTTTCATTGAATGCCATTTATTTAACCACACTGGAGCTCTTTTGGACCCACAATTTCAAAGTTGACCTGGGTGTTTAAATTTAAATACTGACAGGTGTTTTTTTTTTCACACATTTTAATAAAAAAAAACAAATCTGGGTTCGGCAGTTAAGCTGGAATAATAGTCTACTCTTCATGCAAATGCCAAAGCCTTTGATGCACAATTAGAATATATTTGTAATTCCCTGATACAATTAAAGCAGCAGCAGCAGGAATACAACCAATACAAACTCCGTGAATAGTGGGTGAGTGGCAAGCACATTTACAAATAAGCTGTCCCAGCTGCCCAATTTGTCAATGGCTTGCTTGTCATTTTTATTTTATAACCAGAGCCACACCAAAGTGCTATCCAGAAAAAAAACGAGAACTGACCTTTAAAAAAATCTCCTTTAACAGCCACCCATGCATACATACACATATATTTATGTTTTAAAAGCATGCCGTACATGTGTAGGGGTTGTTACAGCGAGAAAGGCAGACAGAAACACAAGGGTGTCTGCACCCACACACGGGTGTCTACATCCACGTCCGCATCGGTTAACCCTGGGGGGCCATGGGGGCGCTGTGATCCCCCATAGCCCCACCCCTCGGAGAGGATTCCTATAAAAGGCGGGGAGCGAGAGGGCTCGGGGCCAGTGTGTTAGAAGCTTACCAGTGAAGACTGAAGACCGGCAGAATAGGCCCTGGAACTCCCCTGGCTCGCTGTCCTTGTCAGGGCCGAGCAGGGCAAGCCAGTGGCGCGGGCCCAAGAGCTCCAGGACCGCTGCTCTTGTAAGAGCACGGCCTGGTTAGCTGGGTGCCGGGATCTGTGCTTGACAGGGCCGGATCAGATAGCCTCCCCTAGCACTCAAACGGAGGACTGGGAATAGGACAGTCAGGGAATAGTGCTAGGGGTGTTTCCCATTGAGTACGAGTGAAGGGGCCGTTACCCCTTCAAGTATTGTTACCACCTTTTGGTTGAATAAAAGAGTGTGCCTCAACTACGTCGTCTGTCTCCCTGAGAACTCACTACACATGCATATCAGAAATACATTTTGATAGAAGTCACTCAAGCGCCAAGCCAGAGTTAGAATTGAGCACTTTTAGGGTTTTGCAAATAAGCAGCTTTTGAGTAATGATTTCTGGTTACATGTTTCTTTTCCTATGAGCTTGTTATAATCATCCGTCATAACTACTTGGTAAATGTTTAAGGATATTTCAGAACACGGCATGTATCATTGACCATTTTACGTGTTTTTTTTATTTAAATGTTGCTTGCAATTCCTTGTGATGTATTATCGACAGAGTATCATAGCGTTATCTAATTACCCTGGGGTGTCAGCATTAAGGTTAATGCACAATTGGAGGCAGGATCAGAAACGAGAAAGGCTATTGGGTATGAAGTCACTGAATGTATACAATGTCTTGGAATCTAACGAATAACTCAGAGACATGGAGATTGAGTTAGTGCAATCCTGTAACGTGACCTTGTTTTAAGGGGAAGGCGTGCAAAAACACACGTGAGGGTATCAAGACACAGTCAATGTTAAACTTTAAACAAATATTGAGCACGAAACAGAATGAATAACAATATGATCTGATGTTTCTCTGGCTTTTACTATTCATGTATACGAGCACAGGCTGTCTCAACATTTATTTGACTTGACTCGAAATTTAGAAGGCAGCTGAGTCCTCTCCACACCCCCCCAACCCCAATAGGACAGTCATCGACATACGAACATGGGGACAGCCGCAGGTCAAAATTTCCACATTGTTGTGGCGTGGTACAGGTTATCCTGAGGGAAATTCCCGTTGACTACTCACCAAACTGGTGCAGCCAATGGCATAGCTATCGACTGTGCAGGCATTGAAACAGAAGCAGCAACCACGGCCCGGAGGGACCAGGCACCGGGCCGTGAAGAGAGAAAGACGGGGTGTAATTGTCCAGAGGCCTCCCAGGTCATTTCTCACACCAGGGCCCATGCAAACGACGCTACACCACTGGTCGTGATTGTTTTTTTCCGTAGCAGTTCAGGAGGATGGGTGGATTGAGTTGACACCGAATTCAGAGCTTGCTCTCTATGTATACTGACATCTTTTTCCCACCGTACATTTCTCACTGCGCTAATTGGAGGTGGGGGTTGAAGGACAATAACCTAAACATAAACATAAGTTATAGAGAAATTAGACTTTAAATCTAGATTTAAAAGTGCATAGCTCCAGTGACTTCCTAATATTGGAACAGCGTTCCAGATGGCGCGATGCAGTGACCGTCTTTGTTCAATGGCGAGCCAAATGCCACTGCAAAGATGACCGGAGTTCACGTGATTGTTCATGCTCCTTGACGAGATCAGCAAGGTATTGTGGTTCATTTGTGGCTTTTGTATCAGACAAGCGTTTTCCTGTCTATTGCACGGATAGCTCCATGCTTGTTTTTTTTATATATACAGTACTAATTTTTACTTTATAGGTTATACATTCTTGTGGTTGTGACTTGATTTAAATAAACAATTAAATGTTCGAGAGGGTTTTTTGTGGGGGGATGGGGGTGGGGGTGATAAATGTAAAAAAAAAACATCCATATGTGCCCCTTGTGCATGGCATTTCACTTTGTATAAAAATACAGGGTGCGTCAAAAACATGTTAACGCTTAGATAGGACTATCGTTTTTAATGGAAAAAGAACGAATAATACACTGTAACACGATAACAAATGTATGTTGATAGCTTCAAAAAGTCAAAGAGTCTCCACTTGTTCGCCATCATTCTCAGCACGTGTCTGGAATCTTTTCCAGGTGGTCTCCAGAGCCCGGAGGCACATTTCTCGTGGTATTGTTGCAAAATCTCAAAAGTGTTAACATTTTTTGAAGCACCCTGTATTACTTAATGCCAGCTTCTAGCAAACCTCTGTGATGCTGTCCGCAGTGCACAATACTGGGATAAACATTAAGATAGAAACATTGGTCAGTGTCGCTGTTTATAAAATATATGACTTTAATGTCACATTATTATTGGTATGGATCAATTCTTGTCAGTTATTACGTCCATTTGCTCTGATTCATTATAACAAAACAGATGGACATTTGCATTTCAGTGTTATTTTCTCAATAGAAGAGTGTTTTATTGTAACATTCATGTTACTGTATTCACTGGATTAAAAGGTGCACATTTTCCCCTTGTTTTTTAAAGCAAATCTGAGTTGCGATTAAACGGTGCCTGCCCAATGCAATGTGCGTTTGTTTGTTAAATAACTCAGTTCTTGCTTTCATAAGCAATAATATTAATGCACTAAAGACTTTTCATACACACAAGACAAAGACACCCAGTATAGCTAGTAATATACTAACAGCATAGTAATACACTGTTGGAGCAAGTGCTGTTAACGAGCACCAATGAATGCCAGTACCGCACACGAGGGCATGGGTGGTCAGCACCACGCCCGGCCGCCTTTATCTCCCTCATAGCAATGTTCACACGTCGCATCAGTTACTCATTTGAGGCTGAGTCGACCTTGGGGAGGACCAAGACCGTTTCAGTGAATCGTCACTGGTGTTGTCCGTGAGCGGGAATAGAACTGGGGTCGCTGGGTTTGTAGCACATGGAGCTAACCACTGCACTACTAGACAAAGACATCCTCCATATAGCCTTAATAGACTGTTGGGGCAAGTGCTGTTAGCGAGCACCTATTAAGCTCAGACTGCACCACTAGCACACACCAACACGCGCACATATACACATAGTGATACACAACACATATTCCCCATTTTGTCTGATAGACCGTTGCGGCAAGTGAATGGTCCAGCACTAACACACAAGCCCGGCAAATAGCATGCGTGTGTACACGCTATTTGTACATAGCAACACGACATTGCACTCATTCTCCAAAGGTTTCCGAGGAATAGAAAAAAAATTGCAAGCAGGTGCCGGGTACTATAACCGTTGGAGAAAAAAAATCAAAGCGTGGAGCTGCAATCTGTTGCGTGTTTTGGAAACTGGCTTTGAAAGTAGCTCTGGAGGTAAAGACCTGTCGACCACGCAATGATGGAGCACTTGCATTACTCTTAACCTCAGAGCAAGCAAGCTGCATGTGCTGATAATATAATTCACCACGTTTATGCCATTCGATGCGGCGGGCCGTATCGCCACAGGATATCCTATGTAGGATATTTCTCGCCGTAAACCAAGGCCGTCGAGGTTATTAACAAAAAATAAGAGCAATAACTCCCGCAGCAGTCGTTATCAAACTTCACGGTGACTCGCATTATTTCTCACCTGGCAAAGTAAAAACGAAATGTTTTCGTTTAGTTGTATAGATAATTGAGTGTGACATGAGGCCAACTAAAAAGCTTCTGTTTTTGCACATTTTCAAGATTAAAAACGACTTCACGTACCAGCGACGAATGAGTCACGGCTTCATTTTGTCCACGTTTAATGAAGCCGCCAACATAGAACACGAGGCTCCATCTATTGCAAAAAAAAAACCCACAAACAATGTCACTGGTATTGGCCAATCATCCCAAAGCTGAAAAATGATCTGCAAATGACTCAATTGGGATTACACAAAGCAGCAACATTGCCCCCTGTCTCTTACTGTATATGAATTTTGAAGTTTAGAAAATTGAACAAAAATAAACTCCAGTGCGTCCATGTAATATGAAAATCCATAATGCATTTGCAAAATATATAAAGTTTCCCACATTTTGGAAACTAAAATATGGTTGTATAGACCCTGTGATGGTTAAAGATTATGTAATATAATACGTAAATGGGTGGATCAAGTATATGCAAATACAGGGTTTTTTTCAGTCAGTCTTTGAGCAATTTTACACCAACACAGCCTTCACAGTATTAATGAGTGCTAAGCATCTATTGTAGATCCTACGCAGTACAGCACTACAAGATAATAATTATCATATTGTAATAATACAAAAATATATAAAACCATTAGGTTATTTAAATAAATGTATGATGTTAATACATGCATATTTTCTGATTAACACTGATTTGTATAATATTTGCAATATAGTATTGTAATATTCTTGCACTATGAAATTCTGTGAAAAACACTTAGCACTGAGATTAATTTTGCAATGTAGAGAATTTTTTTCCAGAATTGTCGGAGATCGCCATAAATAACATTCAAGCGGAGAATGTTTAATTTTGTGCTTTTTTAAATATAGCCATCTTGCCAAATCAAGGAGATTCAGGGACGCTACGAAAAGATGAGCACAGCAATCTGAGAAAACCCAATCATGATAATAGCAACTATAGTGAAAGCAAATCCGAACAGTTATCCACACTTATATGTTATAAGTTAATGCACTACCAAATCAGTGGTGCTTAAGGCTTTCCCATTGCTTTAGGTTGGGGCGACAATAGGGAGTGGATTTGAAGGTGCACCAGGAGTGAATATTTGCAGTGGTTCACCATTTGGCAATTCATCAAACAGCTTCAAAATTGAAGATCTCTTAAATTATACAACCGCACACAATACTCGAAGCATGGGCGCCATGGTGGCGAGATGTTCACTACCTCACCTGGTATACAGGAGGTCGTGGGTTGGATCCAGACCCTAACGCCTGTATATTTGGAGTTTGAATGTTCTCCCCGTGGTCGTGTGAAATTTTCTCCTGGTCGTCCGGTTTTTTCCTCCACATTTATAAACATGCGTTTAGAGCATTTGGCTGCTGTAAATCTGAAAATTTCCACATAAGCCACTTTGTTTAGCTATGAATTGTGGGCAGGTAGCTTCTGAAAAAGAGCTGTATAGCTAAGTGAGCCTTACCTGGTAAAATTACACTAGTTTAGTTTTAAATATACATTTGAAGTTTTCGTGACTGCAGGGATCCATACTCTTTGGTTATTTCGGTAAAGTCACGTGACTTTACCGAAAGAACCAAAGAGTATAGTTTTAAATAGTTGAGGCACAACGTCGGATTTAAATACTACGGGGCTACTCCTCACCGCCCTGTGAATGGAACCCAGTTAGTAATCATCGCAAACACCTGCCTGATTCATGATTCGCTTCGTTTGGGTTAAATCGTGTAGGTAACAAATGCCAATTTCAACCACTACATAACCCTCCACCACACGACAAAGCCAATCAAATGAAGTTAGCATGTGAGCAAAAACAGATCCCTCATATAGCCGTTAACAGGTTGTTGGGGCAATTTCTGTTAGGGGAGCACCTATTAAGGGCGTTACGGCGCATGAATCAGTGACGTGACCAAAACCATGCCTGGCTTCCTTTATCTGCGAAATGCTCATATTTCCATCTTGCACCAGGAACTCATTTTCGGCTGAGTCGTTTCAAGCGCAGTGCCTTCACCACCGTGCCACCGCTCCATTTCCTGCGCGTTGCGCACAAAAACAAACTCTCCAGTCGAATGGGATCTACAAATGTAATCTCTCGAAAAAACTAATTTCGCCGACTGGACAGAATACATTAAAAATTAAAGTATGAGCAACCCTTACGGGCGACATCAACAACGTCTGTTTCTCACTTTATCAGCCCTGAGGCTGTACCCCAGCATCGCAGAGGCACTGGCTCACTATCATGGTCATTAGCCCCTGAGTCCTCCACTCGTGACAGAAAGTACGCACGGTACATTACGTGCAGCATTTGCACAGCTATCGCGATCTGAAAACTGCATTAACGAAATGTATTTAAGGAACTAAACACGCTGGCCATATTTCTTTTTTCAAAAGGGCTCAAACCAGAAAAAATACCAGCACAGCTGCTTAGCGATTAACCGGTATCCAGCCAATCCCCATACATTCTGCACGCCTCCCACAAACGGTATGAATGATCACGGTTAAACCAATGACTTATAGAGAAACCTGTCAATGTCCAGTAAATCATGCTTTTAATCTGCTGGACATTAACCCTCTCATGTATGAATTATTAAAGCAATTAAACATTATTTACGGCGATTTTACGAGTCAAATGTGTTGGAATTGTTTATTGTACTGTTAAAGTAGTCATATACATCAAAGCAGTCCTTCCATGACGCATGAGAGGGTTAAATATAGTGTGCGGTCTGCATAGTGACAATGATATGGAGCTGTACGGTGAATATACATTATTTAGTGCAGTTTTAATTCATGAAGTAACTGCATCTCATGTTTTTGGACAGGAGGAACAGTCACAGCACACGAGGGGTTTGGGAAAACTCAGGAAAAAACCAGGAGGGGAGAGGTTGGTTGATCAGCGCTTTCACGTGATCGGCCAACATTTCAATTATAGCCCTTGGTCAATCCACTGCTGGATGAAGACATCCCCACACCATGGCCTTGTTTGACCATACTTCACCATGCTGGTAAGTGCAAGTAGTGTGGTGGGAGTGGGGGCACCCACTGGCCAGGAATCGGACCCGGGTCGCTGGGTTTTTTAGTGAACCATTGTGCCACCACTCCACCCTGATCGATGTTACATTTCCATAATGATGGAATTACAGTAAACGGGATATTTGTTACATTTTGAAATAAACTAGTCAGAAAAGATATGTGGTTATTACTTTGGGTGGAGGCGAAGGATAAAAAAACGTGTTTTACTTTCCATAGATTTTCCTAACATCTGGTTCAGTCTTACAAATCATCACTTCCTGTGCAGAATCTGCATAAATGGCAAGACAAATGGGACATTCCTGACTTCTCCTGACCTGAAGATAATTCGCACATATTGTGTCCAAGGAACGTTTTCTTCGATGCTCAAATTGTTTATTGGTATTTCATGGAGATGAATTGTCACTAATTGTGGAGTCATAAAAGCTGGCGGGAAATAAGATGGATAATAATGAACAGAATGGTGAACCTGACACACATACATCCTCCATTACTCACCTTAGTTATTACACAATAAAACAAACGTGCCTCATTGTGTTACCTATTCTGAGGTCATACTTTATGGCAAAGGAGAACTATGTAATAATGAATTTAAGTGGACAAATCGATGTAATTTCATGTCCTGTTGGTCATTGTCTGAAAGAAGCTATGATGCAATAGAGAGAATATGAGAATAGATTTTCCTAACATCTGGGCCATCGTAAATTGGGTGTGTAGCACAGCACTTAAATATAAAAATTGAACATATTCATCTCATCCACTCATCCAACATTTTCAAGCTCGTAACACCAAGCAAGTTTGCATAGACACTTCACATTCATATGGTAATGGTTTTCTCATTTGTGTTCACTTTGCGTCATTGTCGTTGAATAAAAGCCCTGCGGCTCAGGCTTACATGGTAAACTAAAAGTCGAAATACATATCCATTTCCCTCGCGACGTTTACGTGAAAACAAAGCAATAATGAGTTTTCCACATCCAGGGAAATGCAGCGATATTCTAATAATCGATTATACTAAAAACATTTAAATTAATTTCCCCCAAACAAAACACCATTCAGGTGTTAGGTATTTCAGCGTCATGTAAAAAAAGAAGCAAAGGTCCAGTCCTGCAATTGCTTTCTCATGCCACTGCCAGTGGAAGGGAGCTCCAGAGAGGGCCTAAAGAGGGTAATTTGTTCCGACATGGGAGTACCCTAAAGTTTACCCCACAACCTGTCACCTGCCGATTGATTGTGATGTACCCAATCATACTGCTGGGTGGGCATAAGCCAAGGGATTTAATAAGTATGCACAATATTTCAACTGCCTTGCCAGGAGATCGATCTGGCAACCTCTGGGTTGCAAGTCAAGTGTGCTAACCATGACACCACTGCAGCAGAAAAAAATAGCATTTGTTATTATTTATAGCACCATTCATTACCTTAGAAAGCAGGCCAAATATTCTACCACAAAATAGGCTCAGCTATTTTGCAATAAATCCCAGATTTTTCAAAAGAGTAATAAAGACATATGTTAACGTCGAGCACACGAATGTGATTTATTTCTACAGTACACGTGTAACAATATATCGAGAATGAAATAAATCATTTATCATCAATGAGCAATGTGGATTCAGCAATACCTTAAAAAAATTCATCCATGCAAAGCAATATATTTCGCTTGACCTCATCTGCTTTATCTTAAGTCCTCTTTCAATTTATTAAACTCTTGTGAGCTCAGTGATCTTAGATTAGATTTATGGCTTCAATAGAGCACAGGATTGAAAGTTTTGCGTCCGTGTTTGTGTCTGCATGATGGTGTCTACCTGGCAATATTTCTCATTCCCATGCAAATTAAAAGACCAACAGCCTGCCTCTGCCTTTTAAGAATGTACGTATGCATGTCGAACTTCTTTCGCACTGTACGTAATCAACCGTGATAATCGGAGGTGCGGGGAAGGACAACAAACTAGGCAAGAATCATCATCACAGATAGCCCTTTGTTAATCTAATGCTGGATGATGACCTCCCCATGGCCAAGTTGCTCATGGGGTTTGTTTGACCATACTTTACCATGCTGGTCAGTCCAGGTGGGTGACGGCGAGGGAAGCCATGACCAGATCAATCATTTCTTGTCACTGATGTTAGCGATGGTCAGGATTGTACACAAGTCGCCGGGTTCGTAGCGTGATACGCGAACTGCAGCACCACACCACTCCCTGCGTCTCTCTAAATGTCGGCTCTGCCAATTAGCATAGGAATAGTTGTATTGTTTAGATGATGATGTTTTAATAGTCGTGCAACCAACAGCAAATGAAAAAAACAGAGCCCAGCAAAAACATTTCTCATTGTCTTCTCAGCAAGTGGTCGAATACAAGTGGAAATCAAGTTTTGAAGTTTTCGTGACTGCAGGGATCCATACTCTTTGGTTCTTTCGGTAAAGTCACGTAGGTATAAAATAAAATAAATTAAATCACGACGGACGCTTGTGTTGCACCCGAAACGTCGTGATTTAATTTATTTTATTTTATACCTACGTGACTTTACCGAAAAAACCAAAGAGTATGGAAATCAAGTCTTCAGTGCAGTCCATTACGTGTTTTGCTCACTTTCGCTACAGGTTTCGTCAACAGGCCTTCACGCCGAATAACATCTGAAAGAGGTCTGCCCTTTGTGCGCGATGCACGTATGCCCTCAAGGCACTTGTGAGCATGAAGCAGCATTTCTGACATGGTTCATCTTCCATGTAATATATTGTTTCTTCCTCCCCCCTGTGGTTTTGACAGCTTCGGAAGTAGCGGTGGGATGGAGGTGGTTTTATAACCACGGAGGAAGTTGGATGGGAGGAATGGCGTCCCAAATAGCAGACCCAAACCAAGGCAATAATTATTAGGGCATAAGCTGTTATTTTTTTATGTTTCAGTAACTTTTAATTGTCATCCGAGATAAATTAATGTGTTTACTTAGAATTTATTGAAATATACATACACACAGAGTGTCTCTTTCAGTCCGACTGGGAGTGCAAGTGGTTTGAAAGCGAGCATGCACACACGCATGTATAAATTACAACATAGCCTGCATGCGGTGTGAGGGGACTAGTGGCCACGGGAGGTAGTGAGTGCGAAGGGACTGGTGGCTACGGGAATGTTCGAGAAGGGGGGCGTGGTCAGGCGACGGAAGAGGACGGTGGAGTCTGCCGGTGGAGCTAGCGTCCAGAGTCGGCGAGAATGATCGAGAAGGGGGGCGTGGCCTCGGTATATAAAAGGGGGAGATGCGCGCGAGACTCGGGGGCAGTTGCAGTGGGGATCTCCGCCTGATGTCGAGTGAACGTGTCTTCAATAAAGTGCCATCTCAAGAGAAGTGTGTCAATTCGTCATTACACATGTACTGAGTTCCCCCCGTATAGGCACACATACGATTTGGTTGACAAATATATATGCACGTTTTACGGGCATCAGAGCTACAGGCGAAATGTTGCAGGAAAATGTTTAAGTGGGTTCTGCAATCTTCAGTTTATATCAGATGGGGCCTGCTTTGTTCTGCATGGAAAGAGATGCACGATATTGTTTGCAAGCCGTACAAGTAATCATTAAAATGAACCATAACTACTCAACCTACACTGCACTGCTTTCCACAGTCATCAAAGCAGCTGCTCGGCGGTCCTAGCACACAAGTATTTGCACTGCAATTCTTTTGTATATGTTAATTATCTGCAGAACGTAAATGTGCAATGAATGAATCTGTGACGTTCAATTGCAGAAGCAAAACATAATGATCTTGCGGTTTATGATTGCCATGAGATTAGCATCATGCAATAAAACAAGCCTAAATTGACTTGAGTGCTGCAATTATTTTCATGGCAGAGGAACGCGGACTCAAATTCCATTCCCGGGTTTTTTTGCAGATTGTCCTGCTAAGCCAAATAGATTTGCAATGCTCACAAGGTCAGCCAGGCCTTGACATAGCCATGGTTACATTTAAATTTCCAATGCCACTGTTTTCAGACTCGTGCTGTAACAATTAATCCCTCCCTCCTGCCCTCTGCTCCTTCACTATGAAGATTTATTATGATTCAGGATCACTATTTTAATCAATCGTGGATGATTATGTCCAATTTTTACTGTCTCGTTCGTATTGTTTCTCGTTGTTTTTTGTCTTGTTAGTGCAGGGTTTTTTTTCACTACTTAATATGCAAATCATATGCATGTAATTTTTATTTATTTAAAAAAACGTTCTTAAACACGTAATTCAATTCATATTTTGCAAAACAATCTTCATCCATGGTCATTCCACTGCTGGATTAAGGCCTCCCCCAAGTCACCACAATCTCTCACCATTGTAAGCCTTAACAAAGGCGTAAATCGATTAAATAGTTACACTTCTATTAAAGATACGGTGGCCGTCCAAATGGGTAATGTACCTGCGCATCACCATATGGTTTGAACTCGATTGCAGCGTTACATTTTACAACGCATTCAATGTTCATTGCTAGAGTTTGAGGAATACTTTTTCAGGAGACTCTCAGAACAAATTCAATGTATAAGTTGCTGTCTGCAATCTGCATCGTGTGTGTGTTTATGGAATTGTGAGTTTGCGTGCACTGTGCTATAATCCGAGCAACCCATATTCAGTACAATTTAACATATGGACATGGTCGGATCCTTGCCTAGGTACTTTTAAAGATATACAATTATCAGGAACTGGAGGAAATATATGGCTGGGAATGATGCTGAAAATGTCCCTTCATGTGCCAAGATAGTTTTTTCTGTAATCAATGCTCGCTGACAGCAGTTGTGTTGACTTTATAAATGTTCGTGCAGGTATGTGATAGTCCAAAGGTTAGTACGCTACAAACCCGGCGACCCGAGTTCGATTTCCGCTCACAGCCAACACCAGTGACGATTATCTGAATCGGTTATGGGCCTCCCCTAGGTCGACTAAGCCTCCAATGAGTACCTGGCACGATGTGTAAAAATAGCCACTTGGGAGACAAAAGCGGCCAGGCGTGGTGCTGGCCACCCACCCCCTCGTGTCCCATGCCGGCCTTCATAGGTTATTGTTAACAACACTTGCCTTAATAGTCGGCTAAGGCTATACGGGGGATCTTTGTTTTTGTGTGTGCCTTCGGGCTTGCATTTATGAACGTCAGAAGTATTACAGATTGCGCATTACATGTGGATGAAATTTCCTTTGAAAATGAGACTGGCTGTATTGTCAACAATGTCTGCGGTTTAATGTCGACAAACAATGGTATGCGTTTGTTTTACAAATGCCATTAAAATGCAAATGTACATGCGGTAGAGAGTCCACTGTTTTTAATGAAACTTGAAAATGTCTACGAACCTGAAACAAATTGTAAGCCGAATTATCATTCAGCATACATTATTAATGAGAAAAATCACTGAATTTGAATATTCTCTTTTTGTTTGGTTACGTTAAAATATGAGTTTTTTTTATCTTCAAGATCTACTTGAGATCAAATGTAATGTAAATAGGCATGGTAACTAGTGACATCCTCCAACGTTACAAAACAGCTTCGCGGGCTTTCAGATGCGCTTCTGCGGCCGTCTGGAACGCTCTTCCTTCCGATATTAGAAAGCCACTGGAGCTATGTACTTTAAAATCATCTAGATTGTCAACTCGTTTCTTTAGAACTACTTTTTGTGTTGAGATCGCTGTCTTTCCCCCGCACCTCCGATTAGCACGGTTGGCTACGTACGGTGCAAAAGAAGTTGAACATTCATATACATACATCCTAATATACACGGTCTCTTTAGTTATTCAATATATGAAAGTAGATTTGTTTAAAAGTATTCAGGAAAACATTGGTAAATGTAAATATTGACCTTAAGCTTTCGTGACTGCAGGAATTCATATTCTTTGGGTCTTTCGGTAAAGTCACGTAGATAGGTTCAAATAAAATAACAAAAAACTACGACGTTTCGATCGCAACACAAGCGGTCGTCATCAGGATCGTCATCCTCTCAGCTGACAAGGGCAATGCCACAGTCATCATGGACAAAACCACATACAATAACAAAATTCAGGACCTAATTAATGATGGTAGCTATACAAACATTTAAATGGATCCCACCAACAGCATCGTTACGAAAACCAACAATATTATCACCGATTCGACATCTTTAATCAAACCAACCAAGCAGTTTTCCTTAAAACCTTCTGCTGCTAGACCACCCAGATTGTATGGCTTACCAAAAATCCATAAAGGTACACCCCTTCGTCCTATCGTCTCCACCATTGACTCATCCACCTACAAACTGGCCCGATTTCTGTCTGAGACCTTACAACCATTCACTGGTAAGACCACCTCAGCTGTACTTAACTCAGCTCACTTGGTATCGTTAATTCAGGACATCTCACTGTCTCCAGGTTATTTGCTCGTTAGTTTCGATGTAGTCGCTTTGTTTACCAAATTCCTGTGCCTGACACCATTGCAATCATTGAAGATTTGGTCCAACAAGGACTGAATGCTGATGTACTGGCCCTGGTGAGACACTGCCTCACCAGCACTTATTTCACCTGGAATGGAACATTCTACAAACAAGTTGAAGGTACCCCAATGGGTTCTCCCTATCTCCAGTTGTAGCCAATGTTTTCATGGAAAAAAATTGAGACAGATGCCTTCCAAGATAGCAAACTACCATTTGTGGATGTTTTAATCGAAAAAAGACGAGATGGCTCAATGGAACACTGTCTACAGGAAAGCCACCCATATAGATGCATATCTAAAACCTGACTTCCACCACCAACCTTCCCAGAAGAATCCCTCATCAAAACTCTACTCCATAGAGCTCGAAGTATTTCCTACCATCATCACCTAGCCAGTGAGCTGGAACACGTACACCAAGCTCTCAAGATGAATGGATATTCAGACTACACAATCCGTAAAGCTATCACTCCAACCATTGGGAAAAAAACCATCTGAGGACCCAATCAAAATCATCACCTTGCCATACATAGCCGGAGTCACCAAAAAGATTTCCAAAATCATGTGCAAACACAAGATCCAGGTTCGATTTAACACAGTACATAAAATTCGTGATCTGATCCCATCTGTGAAGGATGGGATCCCTGACATGCAATACCTCGGCGTCTACAAACTCAGCTGTGTCTGCGGCAGTAGTTACATTGGGGAAACGAAGCGACATGTCTCGGACCATGTTCGTGAACATAAGGCAAATCTGAAACAGGGTAGGACCATTACCTCGGCCGTGGCTGATCATTGTTTTAATGCGGTGGGCTCACACGAAATTGATTTCTCTAAGACGAAGGTACTTTGCAAGCCCACTGGTTTATCAACAAAAATTCGTTCATGAAGCCATTCATATATACAGACACAATTTCAGCCGAGAACAGGGGTACAAACTGAGCAATCATTGGAAGGACGTTATTAACCCGTTTAAGTCACAACTAGCTGTGATGTTCCCATCCTGCCACCTTCCGATGTTAGTTGTTATTTTCGGCTCTCTGATTTTACATTAACAGGTTAAATTTCTCACACTAACACAGCCACCTTCGCACGCCGACCTCGAAGTTGCTGCTCTGCGATCTCCCATTAACATGCTAATCTCTCACATTACTCACATTAACATAGCCACCTCAGCGCGCTCGCCGTGAAGGCCGCTCAACGATCTTACATTAACATGCTAATTTTTACTGGGCAGCCCTTTGATTGGTGGAAAACCCACCACCATCGTGGTCGCTGCCCACCATTCACATTAACATTAGCTGCTGACATTTGGGCTACGCCCATTTCAAACCTTTATAAAGTTTACCTTTAGAAGCTAACCCCATTTTCCTGATGACGACCGCTTATGTTGCGATCGAAACGTCGTAATCTTTTGTTATTTTCTTTGAACCTATCTACGTGACTTTAGCGAAAGACCCAAAAAATATTGATAAACTTGTTTTAGGCTTTGAATTAAGTTCAGCAGCAACTCATTTTAATAGGACTACACACCTTCATAAAACATTTATTCCCTAGAAAGGCAAAGATTTATTTTAAGGTGTTTCACTCTGGTATTATTATTATGAATGCATGTTTTCCCAGATCACTTCATATTCAAGAACTCAAATGGCTATACAGTGCATGTGAATTATACATCGCATTCCAGTCGATAATTATAATCAACGCACAATCCAGCAAAATTTTAGCACTGACACAAGTTCCTGTGCTGACAACCTGATTGGATTTCACTGTTAAATCATGTATTTCATTTTAAATTGCAAGATTACGCTGCAACTACACCCTTAGTATCAATTGCAAAATTAACACAAATATTTTTGCAATAAATGTCGTTTATGGCATCACATAAACTCGTCGAAAAAGAAAATGTCAATACGTTGTTTATTTTTGTGGCATTGCATACATTAATATGCATCACGTTGAAACGAGCCTCGCAATGACATTGATTATGAGCTGCACCTAACAGCTTTTGATCTCCACCAGGAGGATTTTCATTTGTTGAACGTTTAGCCCCAGAGTTAGGTCAAATTAGTTAAGTGTAATTACCAAATTTGTAAGATTTTTATTTTTTGTTTGATCATCAATACTAACTGGTAAATGTCATCTTGGCTGCAAATGAAAATCCTTCCAAAGCTGAGGAACCAGAGAATATGTTCACACGTTTACCACAATAAACCATACATTGTGAAGCTCTATCCAAGGATCTCAGAAGGATATTAGGTTTGTAAGATGTTTTGTGTGTGCATAACATGAATTTTCCACTTAGAAAGATCGCATTTTCATGTGTTCTTAGCAGCACAAAATATGACTTTCAATCCTTATACCATATAGCTTTCCATTTGTTTGATTAATCCACGCTGCACCCACCAAGCACACGCGGTTTGGTTGTTATTCCTGAAACGCGTTTAAAACTTACGTGCCAATGAAGCAAGTTGGTTCCATAACGGTCACAACTGCACAACATAATATGTTTTCGAGCTTCAGTGAGACTTGCAATCAGTGTTGATGCATGCAAAATTCATAATCATAGCCCACCTCAAAACACCGCTGGTTTTGTATTTAATTAGAGATGCTTTATGGCTGATAGTAAACTTTATACGACACATCTCCGTGCAACAAGCACACGAAATGTCATCATTCAGGTTAATTCAAATCGGATCCATCCAGATGGTAAACTAAACAAATATGCTCATTACAATTGCCAATCACACAAGCATCTTTGAATGTTTAGACATAATCCTCAAACGTTGACACTATCACACATGTCCCAAAACAATGATTATGACGATATTTGGAGGAATAGCGACATTTTGCAGGTGATGCCAAGTTTTGGTATCCAGCCGAGAGCTTTGGGAGATGCAGAGTGGATCTGAGAGATGTTTTCCGGGGAATGAGTAAGAGTTGATGGATGCTCACTCGACGTTCCAGTGTTTGAGGTTGTTCACCACATTTGCACTGGGGCCACCTTCAGTCTCCATGTATGGATTAGCTATCCGCAGCATCTGTGCAATGCTATGATGCGGTTCATGGCTGGGGGAGTGTGAAACTAGGTGTCCTTACCATTTTCTCATCTATGAGGCTCTTGTCCGATGATAATGATATAAATGTGCCACTCCGAAGACCACATTATTGGTATAAAGTCACACAAACGTTTTTAGCTTTTTTCACTGAAAACATTATTACTTTAAAGTACATGCACATGTGACAGGGAGCAGTCAAACCACAATCAGAAGGTTCAATCCTGATTGGGGATCGACCCACCCCATCATTCCTTCTCGAGTTGATAAAACTACTGTCGTACCCATTTGTGAAAAATCAACAACGACTGTGTCATGGTGAGGCTGCAACCCACAACGAGACTGAAATTCCCACCGCTGGGCTCTTTGTCAAAAACACAGATGAGAGCTGGTTCGCTCCTCAATTGAACCGGGACACACCTTGACTGGATCAGGCTGTACGTGCAATCGAGTTTGGTTGTGGAACTTTGAGCAATAAAAGTATTGTCTTGCAACAACAAAAGGAAAAACCTGATGCCACATCACGTGAGTAAGCAAAGCTGTCCCTCATCATTTTGACAACTCTACAAAGAAAATGTATAGCAATATAATTGAGCGAATATCGTGTGCAAAGCAGACAAGACCAGATCACAAACAACCAAACCACAGTTAAACAACATTTATAATACATTTATACATTTTAGTATAGAAAGAGTATATAGTATTATATATTTAAAAGAGTATATAGTATCCATAATACAGGTTTTTTTTTTAGGTTAGATCGCGTAAATATAAATGTGTCGTTAAACCCGCCACCACCCGACACAGCCAATTAGTAAGGTTTGTGATGTAAACAGAACGTGCCAATTTGTTACTCGTACAGCACTAACCGGTGTGTTGGAGAGCAAATCCACAACATTTACAATCTGAGTGCGGCGTGTTGCCAGTAATTACAACTCGCATCATCAGACGGACAGCCAGATATAGTATGTACACAATATGTATTTACCATGAGCACCTGCCAGTCTATCATACATGAGGCTTGCTTTTCAGCACACTATAATGATGTCCTATTTTCATTAAAAAGTTTATTTATATTGTTTTCCTCGCTATACTTATATTATTGCAATCCACCAACCCTTGTTTTCAGAATGCTGGATTAAAGTTGTGCAACAAAGATATGTGCGCACTACGCATTCATCCATTAAAGCCGAGTCAACCTAGAGGAGGCTCAGAACAGGTGCCACGGATCTCTGCCATGGCCAGGAGTTGAACACAGGTCAAAGGCAAGGGATAGACCAATGGCTATATGTTGTTTTAGAATTACAAATATTTGATAAGCGTTATGCCATTGTTTGCTTTGCCCTAACACTGCCCATTTTAGGCCATTCCATAATTTTAGCATGAGTGGTGACAAAGTTGGTGCACGTTTGTATGTAATTGGCAGTGCACATATTTCCTTGGTATCATCTAGGTTGCCAGTTGAGAGACCCTTAAGATTAATTGTCTATTTTTTTCTTAAAAGGTCCCAAAGGCTCTTCGAGAAAATTATATTTCGTGCATCATTTTAAATTAAAAAAAGTGGAATCGGTCCCATATTGTGTGAAAACTATCGTCATTCTGCTGAAAAGTGGAAGAATTATGGCTGAAATAACTGTGTATTGATACTAGTATAATATAGGTAACTGGGTGAGAACCCTTTATTATGAATCATTATCTACATCATTGGGACCTCCTTTGCCAGTGTAGTGGGTTTGTAAGCAGACGGAGTCTTCTTTGGAGGCAACACGTATTCATTGTAACAATAACAATAGTAACTCAAGGTCCCTACCACGAAAGGGGTAATGGCCCCTTCTACCCACAACCTAGGGAGGTACGGCCTCCGGGCTATCGTGCCCTAACCACTGGGGCTAGCCACTCTTTAGCCCTCTGGCTAGCGGGACCTAGGGGAGGCTAACCTGACCCAGCCAAGGTTCTCGGGTCTCGACCACTGGCCCACACAGACCCGGCCCAGAGAAGGGCGTCGGGTGGGGGGATCCTCAAGGTCCTAGCCTATTGACCACTGGCCTCACTGAGCCCCGGCCCTTATAAGGACGGCGGGGCTTGGGGTCCAGGGTCCTATCTTCAGGTGGCTTCGAATCTTCGGCTTGAGGCGAACTGCCCTCCGCCGCTCTGGGGTCCGGCTTTTATGGGGCTCCCAGGGTCACCCCGCACCTGGCCACGCCCCCCATCTGGAACCTTCTCGAGGGACCTGGATTGTTGCGCAATCTGCCCAGTCCCCCACCCGGGGCCCTGGGGTGTCCCCCTCCGGTTCCCAACCGTCCCCCGGGATACGTGACCCGCAAGTCCTGCGTAGCACCGGCCGGACTCGCTATTGCCTCCTGTTGGCCGCTGGCTGGAAGTACCAGCTCAACCAAGTGGTGGCGGCCTATCACGCCCAACAATTACCCACCACACCAGAACCAAAATATGAGAATAGTTTTCCCCTTTTTTCTGGCAACAAAACAGGTGTTAAGATGTTCAAACACCAAACTGAAACCTTTTACAAGGAATCATGTCTGCATTAACCACAATGCTTGTGGTCGGAATGCAAACAAAAAAAGATACTCTGATAATATATGCATTGGCTTTGAAACTGATTGGTCCACACCATTTTTACCAGAAGTATTGTGGTTAATGCAGACATGATTCCTTGTAAAAGGTTTAAGTTAGGTGTTTTAACATCTTAACACCTGTTTTGTTGCCAGAAAAAAGGGGAAAACCTATTCTCAATCATGATCTATTTTTATATTTTACTAGGAGGTCCTGAGGGTGCTTAGTTGGAGAGGAAATTATTTTTAGTGGATCATTTTAAGATTTGGCATTTGATGTATGACACTGCAACGCAATGACCTACTCAAGTAAATTGTTTTAAAAAAAATGCATAGGTCACATGTGGAAATCAAACAGCTGACTTAATGTAAAGTAGACATTTAGAAAGTGCACTGCCCAGATACCTACAGTAAATGTCACATTTAAAAATATATACCCCCAGAGCAGGGTGTGAGCAATTAATGGCAATTTTAACATGCAGTTTTATTCAATTATTGGCGATTAGACCTGTAGACATTAAAACTGTTAAACACGAGAAGTTATTTCTCCAAAAATTGGTAGTGTAAGTGTTTGAGCACAGGAGTTCTTAAGTGGCATCTTAGAACAGTAGCCAGACATGGGCATTGACACAATGAGCTCCGTCGAATCCAAGGATCTATGTAGTGCCAGCTCGGCAGACGGACCCCTTAACCACTCAGCCATAATAATCTTCAACTTCCATATCTGGTTCAGGGCTGCCCGTGGAAATGAGACATACCCCCAGCGGAGGATATATTTTGATACATTCTCCTTTACTTCCCTGAAAGAGACAGATTTTCTCAGGATACCATAGAGAGTACAAATATATATATGCGAGATCAATGACAGTAATGATGCAGACATTGTTAAGCAATACATTTTGTATGAGGTTTTTTTGTGACAGGGCCTGTGCTACTTAGAAAGGAAGGATTGTCTTCTCGTGAATACAAGCCAAAAATAACGTGAATATCAGGTTATGACAGCAAGGTCTTTTCCCCCCACACAGGCCTTGGCAGCTCCTAGCACAAAGCTTATGGGTTGCAGCAGGAGCCAGGGAAGTGAAATACAGTGTGTGTGACCCCATCAATTACTTGCCGCAGGTTACAGCCTTGCGTTCAAATTCTGCGTCACACCATTTCTTCATCTGCCTCGGCTTTGAGACAAGCCAGTGACACGCTGGCTGAAAAAGAGAAAGGTTTACTCTTGATCTGCGGTGCTGCAGTTAAAAATATTGACCCATCGCTCTACCACAGCTAAAAAAACGTGCACTATTTTACACTACAACACGATGTGGAATAATGCAGCGTCGAAATGTGACTGAATCTGAAGATGCCTTACAAAAAGTGAAATTAATATTTATGTAGGGAGGCATTCATAGTCATAGGCAGCGAAACAAGGAAGGTGGCATATTTATTTGAGAAAGATATATTCATAGGCAGGGGAGAGCCTGGGCTTGAACAGGACAGGGAGTCTACAGCATGGACAGTGGAGGGAATTTGAGTCCCACATGATGGGGGAAGCAAAACAGAATCAGAAGCCAACAGTCAATAGTTGTCCTATCGAGAAATACTGTAATAATGATGCATTTGATATTTTCTCTTGCAAGCCTCACATTAGAGGGTCCTGCATTGGGATGCTTGGCCAATTTCATAAATAAGTGTTTGACATCTGACTGGGGTAAATCTACAAATGAGAGGGAAATGCTCAAACCTCCACATAAATGGATTCGAGAATCCATTGCTGTCCTGTAATTGTCTGACCATCTCACAACCCAAACCTTCAAGCTGGTATTCCCAGAGCCTCCATCCAAGTACAGTACTGATGAGATCAAGTGATTTTTTTTCATTGGCCGAATTGATTTCGACTACTGGAGAAGATCATTAGATTTCCACCTTAAGCTCAGTTTGCCAATGATTATGAGCACTGTGCTACGATAATTTCAACACGGAGGCACTCACTGACTTTATAGCATGGCTTATGTGATAATGATATTCAGATAAAGGGGTGATATCGGTCAGGAAAAGAGCTGTTGTTCCATCCTCCATTTATTTTAAACGAACAGGTAGCATCTGCTGTTGCTACATGTGTAAGTGCGGGTGGGAGTGAAAGATTCGTGACTATGCTAAGGTGATTTTACGAAAAAAAAATTATGCTATACTGTGCCAGGTATGTTCTCTACAGTACATGTTGCATACAAATGTAATGTTTTACGATGGGAATAATAATAATACTACCATTGACATTTGTTTTGTGCAAAGCACACGATCAGAAATCAGTAGTTAGACACACCAATTCCCACAACTTATCTCCATGGAATAATGGTCTGTGTATAGATTACTTATTTTTTATGTAAAGAAGCAAATATGGCAACGGGAATGATTAATTGTGTTATTTACACTCTACAATCACGCATTATATTTTTTGTTGTGTAGTAAACGTTTTTGTATTAATCTAGGACCAATTTCTTACAGAAAAAAGTCCTATAAACATCAGGTACATCGCCTGTATTGCTTCAAGCAAGTCTAATTCTGCTGATGTGACACTGCATGTCACAACCGGTCTAGAGATTGCTTGTATTGGACCAATGCTGCTCAGACGCACTCCCAGAAGGCGTTGTGTCAAACAAATGTGTTTAATTTCATGTAGAAGCAGAACTATGAGGAGCTATTATTTACATTGGTATTAATATTCTCCACAATGTCGCTTCATGACCATTTGGCACAAACGTTCTGATGGTTTGAACTGGAGATCACAATCATGTAGGTTAATGACATTTTTTATGCAGTCCCATCTAACAAATCACAAGGGAGTGATTTGGTAACTCATAAAAAAAATCCTATAAAATGTAGGTAAATCAAATTTGACAATGAGCACGACTAAGTGATTTACCACCTGTTTGCAGCAAGTATAAATTCATACCAGTTGAGTATTAAGCATGGGTTACAAAAAGCGAATCGAAATGGTGAAGCAACATTTGCATAACTTGATCATGAAAACTTGAGCACTCCACATATTTGACATTCACGTCTTAACGTGCCTTTTACTTTGCTTCCAAATCATTTGATATATTGCCACCATGCCTCCTTTATACTGTCGCGTTGCCTTTGTATTATGACGAGATATAAATTGCATGCCTGGCACCAGCACATGACATCTCGACTGAACATGCTCGCGTTCAGAATCCAGTAGGTTGAGTTCCAATGTCACATTGAGCTTGCGAGGAGAATTAACGACACTCGTACAGCATTGTTCTTCAGTTGTCAATTCACGAAGCTTTTTTCATGAACATATTTTTACTTCATAAATGCGAATCCATATGCCTATTCAGACATGCTCTTCGAGACTAAAATATGACGTACAGTACCCATTACGTGTTCTGAACAGGCACAGTTAGCAGCATGATGATAGTCATTTTTCTCAGTTGTTAAATCAGGAAGTTAGCTATTTGAACTTTTCCAGCATACGTTCAAATTTTGCCCTGCATAACCGGCTTTCTAAATTTCCATTGCAACAAACTCAGACGTGCTGTTCAAGGCGAGAAGCCTGACATACAGCACCGATTGCATGTTCTGAACTCATGCGACCGTCGGAATAATAATGAAAGCCATTTTACCCACGCAATTTCATATCGAAACACTCCCGTTTTAAGCTGAATACATTTCACCACATTATGCATTCACAGCCCCTTTGTCCTCTTTGTCTTTTGTCACCAGGTCAATGAAGACAAAAAAATTCATTATTGTTGGAAGATGACACGGTTGACCTCTTTGGGATAGGCTGCGGAAAAAAGAGGACCTGTGCCAATACAAGAATTGCAAATATGAGGCTCAAACTATGCATTATATTTTATGAAGTGGAGCTAAGGGATGGTGATGTGAAGACACCCGATTAGATGCTGTCATCTACTTCTAAGTCCATTGCACCAGCCATGATATTGACTTTCATGACTTAGGATTTTTTTCTCAGTTTTATAACGACTAAGACAATTTTTTGAGTTCACACACCACATTATATTATTACATGTAAGCAGAAACAAAAACATACCGAGCACATTTTTTCGTCTGCAAAGACAAATACAGGCGTGTCTCGACGCACGACGAGCGTTCTCCCCACGATAAATCGTTATGACTGCCAATTTAAAGTTAGGCGAAGTTGTTCGTAAAATTAGCAATTAAATGTTCGCGAAAGGGGCAGGAGACCGATCGATCGAAACGCGTTCCACGGCGCACCGCTTTCCCGCAGCTGTTTGTTTACCGGCTGTGCTGCATGCTGCGTGATTCACCGTGTCGGGGATGGAAGCTTCGTGATGGCTCTGTAATCGGTGGGTGGTAAGGGGGGGATAATTAATCGCAGACGCTGAGGACAGGAACCTGCAAGCACTGTGGTTATTTGTTCGTGGGTAAGTATTACGTTTCATGTTTTATTACTTTGTTTTTAAATTCTAATTTGTATTTCCCACGTGAAATAAGTTGTTCAAGAGTGGAACATTTTGGCAGCTGAAACCCGAACTCAACTTTTCACACGGTAGTCAATGGGAAAACGATGATCGTTTCACGAATTTTCGCTTGACGAGCTATGTTCGCGAAACGTTACCTTGCTCGTTAAGCCAGACACACCTGCATAGCCGAGTCAATTCTGCTCACGGAACGGCCTCCACGAGGTCTGAGGGTTACATTTGTCAGCGTAAACGATGATCATTTCACTATTACACTGGAGCAGGAGGTCGCCAACCTGTGGGTGGCTCTTGAGCCGCATGAGGCTCTTTAAGGACTGCGTCGTGACGTTATTTATTAAGGAGCGTCTCGTATTCTCGTGCACTGCGGCTCTTGAAATATTGAGAGGTTTTTTGTTGTTGTTCTACCGAATGCGAAAAAAATGCCTCTAGCCATGGTTGCCGACCCCTGCACTGGAGGTTTACATATAAGGGACTGCTTCAATCGATTCAATTTCTACAAAGGGACAATCTCCACCTACACGCGCGAAAAACACTGGTAATACTTGTGATGTAGAAATGCATGTAAATTATAACATTCATTTAGAGCCCTTGTTCAATCCACTGCTGGATGAAGGCTTCCTCACACCGCGTCGGCAATGGGAGTTGTTTCATCGTCATTCCTTCACCACGCAGGTTGCTGCAGGTTGCTGCAGGTTTGGCGAAAAAGGCGCCAAGGACTGCGTTAGCGATCACTCTCTTCTCAAGCTGTAGCTGCGAATAAAGCACGGCTTATCTATTTCATTGCACAGTGCTCTAACCACTGCAGCGCTCTTTCCCCATTTAATTTACCAATTTATTTTATTGCCATTTTTTTTACTCTTCAGTGGCAAGCACAGATATATTGGTGGCCGTTTGGTTTTTATCGAGAAATTCACCATTTGCAGCCAAGGCGAACTGAATCCTTCGTCTCTTCGAGGTAGATTAAATTAGTAACAGTTGTTTTAAGTCATCTGTTCTGTTTGTTCAATGGACGGCATCACCTCTGCCATAGGAATTTCCAATGCTCATCATTGCAGCCTCAAACTCAGGTCGCTGGGTTCACAGCGCAGTGCGCTATCCACTGCGCCACCTTCCTGCCCCCAATGAGTATACCCATACACTTAATTCCATTTCAGCAATCGCGTGGTCAAAATGCCTCATTAGTCGCAAGGCTAGTCACCTAGTTAACTTATGACATTCAATTCAAATTGCAGCACCGTCACTGAAATGCGTGCACACACAACAGCCCCATTATGCTGAACGAGACTCATGAATAACGTGGCCCCCGTCTTACACTGCTTATTAAAGTGCACAGTGTAGGTAGCAGGCTGACACCGAAACAAGCCATGACTACCAAGCACCCTTCCCAAGTCAGATAAGCTAACTGCTGTAATCAGATCCAAATCAAATGAGTGTCATTGCAGGTCTATAACGAATTGCTCTCGTTCTTGCAAATCTACACTCAAATTATATCTTGCCCATATTGAAGACTTTGAAAGGCATTGGAATCCCCCACACCAGGGTCAGACACAACTGTGTACCCTAACACTTACAAAGCAATATGATTGATTTAATATCAACCCATGCACAGTACTCGTACAGTGAATCCTACGACAAATTAACTTGTTCAATATACACCACTGTTTCTGCTGTTAAAGAATAATTATGTTGCGAGAGTGCATGTACACATTGATATTCATCCTAATCTCCGAGCCATTTCTATATATAATTGCACTCGGCTTGTTTTAAACTGGCATAGTGACCTAACTAACAATATAATCATCATCATTATCTAGCCATGGCCAATCCACTGCTAGATGAAGGCCTCCCCAGACTGCCTCTGCAATGTAATAGTCCACCTGTGGCACTTGCACATGAACCAATGTCACGGTTCCTTCTCCTCGGCGGACGTCCTCTGGAATGAATTGCATCCCTTGGCTGCCCCCCCATTATTATTCTTGACCATTGGCATCATCCCTTCTGGTGATGTGTCCTGCTCAAGCTCACTGACTTGTCTTAATAGACATCATTCACCCCCACACGTTGTTCTCTCATGCACGTGTTCCACTTTCCATCTCTCAGCGTAACTCCTAAGCTTGCATAGAAGTGTAATGTATAGTGACTTATTGTTAGTAGTAGCTCAGCTTATTGGAGAGTATATTGAGTATATTGATGATATTGATGGAGTTTATATTTTCGTTTTTTATCGGTTCACTATATGGTAGTCATTATATCGTGTAGTGTATACCCAGTTACTTAATGTTAATAGCTCAGCTTATTGGAGAGTATATTGACCATCTTTGTTCTATGGTTAGCCAAAAGCCGCTTCGAGGATGACCAGTTTGCATGATGATTTATGCTCCTTTGACGAGATCAGCAAGGTGTTGTGGTTCATTTGTGGCAAGCACTTTGTGCGTAATGAGTGATACTTGGCTTTGTATCCTTGATTATTTGTCTATGTCTATTCTTTCCAGGGCTTCCTTGTCTGCTCTTTGTGAGGCTTTCATTTGAAGGCAAACATTCTCCGTTTCTCTTGTTTGTGAAGAGTTAAAGTTTCACACCCATATTCCGCTGCTAAATAAACAGACGTGCTCTAACGTTTCGCTTTTGATGTTAACGAGATTTCTCTATTTTTCCATATTTTATCTAGTATCCCTAAAGACTGCTGTTGTGAAGATAATTCACGTTTTTACGTCATTGTTACTTCCGAGCATCTGCTGCTATGATGCTGCTCCTGAAATTGTGATATGTAGTTGACAATTAATTGAAGCATGAGGAAGAATAATTGTTACCCCCTACATAATTAAGTGCTTGTAAATAGTTATAGAATATGTATCTCCTTCAACGCCATTCGAAATATTTAAAGTATTTAATTTTCATTTTGAAACATGTTTGTAAGATCAGTTATTGTGTCCGGAGGTAAATATTAGTTTATGAACTTAAAATAAATTTTTTAAACATTTGTAACGTGTGCTTTATAAGTTAAAATTTATTATTCTTAATTTAAAATAAATATTGACACAAAAGAGTACTGTAGTTTTATCTCTGTCAACAAATACAAACCTAATGATTTGACTGACTGGTCTTCCATAGGGCATGATCAATTGACAATGCCACTGATACATTTTCTTTGCTTTGTCCTTCACAAACCAGCCATGACCAGCGTGGTGAAGTATGGTCAAAACCCCCCCATGACGAATATTGTTTCAGAGAGGGCATCCAGGAGTGGCTTGACAAAAGGGCTGCAATAACTGCTCGTTGTTATTCATTCTGTATATTACAGGATTGTAATATTAAGGCTAAGCAAATTTGATTTACAAAATAAAACTAATATTGTTTTTTAAACAGATGTTATTTTTCATCTTTTTTAGCCATATGCAATTAAATTTCGAATAACAATTTTATAAACATTTCTCGAGATAATTGTATGTACCCTCTCATACGATGTTCAGTTTGTTGTTGCTAACAATTTGAGGTTTGTTTTTTTGTTTATTTAACATCATTTTGTGCAGCGTATTGTTATTGTCGACCGCTAAGATACTGCATGTCAACTACATGTTGGTGCTTTATACATGGAAGGGTTCTTCAGCTTTCAATAGAATGAGGACTTTCCCTTAGCTATTACTGAACGTACTAGCAAGGGAACAATTCTAGATTTGAAGCTTTCGTGACTGCAAGGATTCATACTCTTAGGTTTTTTCGGTAAAGTCACGTAGGTAAAAATAAATAATAAAAATAATAGAAATAATAGAAATAAAAATTATAAATCACGACGTTTCGGAGGCAACACAAGTCTCCGTCATCAGGTGGGACCGTCACAGCTAGATTTACTGTAACTAAATCTAGCTGTGACGGTCCCACCTGATGACAGTATGTTCTGATTTAGTTACAGTAAATCTGGCTGTGACGGTCCCACCTAATGACGGAGACTTGTGTTGCCTCCGAAACGTCGTAATTTATAATTTTTATTTCTATTATTATTTCTATTATTTTTATTATTTATTTTTACCTACGTGACTTTACCGAAAAAAACCAAAGAGTAAGAAGAACAATTTCTCTACACAGTTGCAAGGGTAGTGTTTGAGTTTGTGTATACTCAGGGAGGACTTCAATTGCATTGCAGATGCACGATAAACATTCCAGATGCATTTAGTTTGTACACAAAGCCTATTGAATCACATTAAATTCGATTTCAAATCATGATAATTACTTTTAAGACCTACTCTTCAGGATAGCGCTGCTGCTTTCCCCTTCACGATGTTTCACCTCCCATGTTGCAGGCATCGTCAGGCAGCATGACCCAGCTGAGGTGATGCTCCTGCTTATACAAGAAGTCCTGGTGACTTACAAAAATGTGATAATTATTATTGATTCACCGATTGTGTTGTAGATGTGTATTGTATGTTAATATTCCCCTCCACCTTGGTTCGAGATTAAAATCTGAATAATTTAATTGACTTATCTGGGAGGAATCTGATGAGCTATGAAGCTCTTTTTCACAGATGCCCCGCAGGGGTGGGTCGGCAAGTTATTAGTTTCAATACTGGTTTCCGGGTGCTGCTGATTTTGACTCGTCCTTCTTGTTTGCGTTTCATGTTTCTCGTGGTCTTAGGAATTTCGACTAACTGTGGGCCCTTCCGGCGGACGGGCAGCCAGCTCGCTCATCTTGCCTCGAAGTTGATGGTGTGCTGCTTTGCCAATGTGTGAGAAGTCACTACCGGCTTCTCAATGTGTTGTAGGCGCAGCTCAGCTGCATGCACTCTCTTGCTCATCGCGGCTGTTCATGTGCCGCACAGGAAAGGTGGATGGCTTCTGTTTGTAGTGGTAGTTGGTCTTTGGGTGATTTGATTACTTTCTGTATTTTCTGGTGGACTGTGGAAATGGTCTCTATGTTGTGTCTCGTGAGATAGCTGATAATTATGTCAGTGGTGCCTTTGACATATGGCAGAAAGGCGTGGGTCTTGTCGTCATTCCTCGCATCCTGTTGACGTGGCTTAATTTGATGGCTCGTGGAATCTCTGTCCTTGTATATCCATTGCTGAGAAGTTACCCGTTGCAAGTGTAGCAGCTCCTCTCTCAGATGCGTGCCGTCCGATATTGTTTTAGAGCAATGGGTCACGGTGTGCAATACCCCTGGCGTCTGCTTCGGATGACTGACATATTTATCTTGAGACTGACCAATGCAAAATAGCACTTTCCATATTATCACGTAGTTTTGCTGAGGTCAAGTTATGGATGTGACCTAAACTTTCTTTAATTCAATTGTGATAAGACAGAGATTGTTGAAAGCCTCTCCATATTAAGTGCTTAAATTGGATGGGTTTAGTGTGGGCATAGAGGGGACTAATTATGTATTTCGCTGAGGTAAGAAACTTTGGTGTTATCCTAGAACCAGTTTGACATTTGATGCCCACGTACACAATATTACTTATATATATTTTTAAATTACGCAGCACAAACTCGATAAAGACCTATGCTGTCCCTTCCTGCTGTTGAGAGGCTGGTGCATGCCTTTTTAAAATGAACGTTGGATTACTGTAATGCCTTGCTTGCTCAGATTTGTCGTCGATCATATCTGCCGGGTACCACTACACCACACCCCCACCCCTCCCTCTCCCCCCTTGCTCCTCCCCCTTTCTTACCTATATAACCTCACTAGCTGTACTACCCGGCTTCGCCCGGGACTTGGATCCACCACGCCCGGCCGCCTTTGTCTCCCCAGTGGCGATGTTCATACGCCACACCAGTTACTCGTTTTGAGGCTGAGTCGACCTAGGGGAGGCCCAGGACCGGTTCAAATAATCGTCACCGGTGGTGGCCGTGAGCGGGAATGGAACTCGGGTCGCCGGGTTCGTAGCGCGGCGCGCTAACCACGACATTACAATGCGTTACGCTTCCGTTGTAGGGTTTGTGTGAGGCGCGCCGATCCGTTGGAGGATTTGTGTGAGGCGTACCGATCCGTTGTAGGATTTGTGTGAGGCGCGCCGATCCGTTGTAGGGTTTTAGTGAGGCGCGCCGATCCGTTGTAGGGTTTTAGTGAGGCGCGCCGATCCGTTGTAGGGTTTGTGTGAGGCGTTCCGATCTGTTGTAGGGTTTTAGTGAGGCGCGCCGATCCGTTGTAGAGTTTTAGTGAGGCGCGCCGATCCACTGTAGGGTTTTAGTGAGGCGCGCCGATCCGTTGTAGGGTTTGTGTGAGGCGTGCCGATCTGTTGTAGGGTTTTAGTGAGGCGCGCCGATCCGCTGTAGGGTGGTGGGGTGTGGAGGCCTAGTACCGTGCAGAGCCTCCGGCCTCGCCTAAATTGCCCACCCGGCTGAGGCTGGGTACGGGTGCCGTTTCCCCCCCCCCCCCCGCGCTACAATAATACTGTCTAATCGCTATAATTTTATAATCTACCGACCCTATAATAGTAATTGCACACATTGTGGTGGGGGGGGAGTGAAGAGGACGTGAAACTTTGATGAATTTACCTCAGAGTCGCGTGTTAATGCGTGCGCCTATTTTTAACGGGAATTAAAAATGGCGTCCAACCCGCGCCGAAAGCGTCTCTACCCGTTGCCAGGGGCAACCGCCGGACCAATCGTGTCTCGCAAATCCCTCACATTTCGTCCAATGAAACTGCGTATGATCCGGCGACACACAGACAAACAGACACACACACAGACACACAGACAGACGGACTGACAGACAGATTTGCGATTTTATATATATAGATAACACGGCAACTCTCCCACTTCAGTAAAAAAATGTCTTGCTGTGGTTTTCCCACCTGATGATGACTGCTTGTGTTGCAATCGAAACATCGTGATTTAATTTATTTTATTTTTTATACCTACGTGACTTTACCGAAAGAACCAAAGAGTATGGATCCCTGCAGTCACGAAAACTTCAAATCTAGAATGTAACATGGACACTATAAATCAACATAGTCAATACATAAGTTTGATGGACACAAATATTCCTTTAAATCCATTGCAATATAACAACTAGCTCAATTAATTCTGGAATTTTCAAGTTGGAAAGCAATTATACTGATCAAGGCTTACAATACAAACATTGAATGGCATTCCATTCGTTGCACGTAATGTTCCTATATATTGAACATATTTTGCACAGTACATAGCTAACCATGCTAATCGCAGGTGTATATACTATGTACTGTAATAAACAATGGTAAGCATATTTACAAAACATTTTATAGCGTGCAGCATATATGCACAGATATTGGATGGCTTCGAGTACCAGAGTAAATTGGTACTTTATTTTACGGTATTGTAATTTTATAAGCGCACACAGCAGCCACCTTCAATTTATGTTGCACAATTCTAAAAATACTGTAAAACAAATTAAGTTGTCAAAAATTATATTGTCAAACAATTAATTAAATGTGACATGCAATCCAGATCATTGTATCAAAATGTGCGCAGTGTTTATAGACACTTAAGGCAACGGCTCTCGAAGGGGGCAGGGCGGGGGACAGGTTTCGGCATTGATGCCGTGCAGGACACATTTAGAATGTGCGTGGGGAACATGACCGCCACATTGCGACGATCAAAACACAATAATACACATCGTGAATATACCCAATGTTTGGCTTCGTCCATGTTGCGTTGTTACTCAAAAAGGCATTTACTGTCCATAAGTTGTAATTCAATTGAACCGTGTTGACTAGGAGCGTGGACATGATCTCTGTCTCCAATGGCCTTAATAACCTAGGGGCGTGGTGGCTATAACAAAAACGTTGATGATCATTGTACTAAGAGAAAAAAATATATATACTGGCTTAGATTCCAGTGTGCTCTGCCTATCACTGAACAAATAGCCATGCCTTATGTTGGATGTCTAATTCATTGTTGCAGGCAACTTCATGAATAACCTCACGTGTGAGTCACAACACTCCACAGGGGCTTTCTCTAGGATGTTTGGCCTTGGGTGCACATGTATTTGCATGTGGAAGAAACCAGTGTGCCTGAAGAAACCTCCACCCATAAGAGAGGGTTCTAACGCCCCTTGTTGCACTGCCACCTTAGCTACCTTGAATCATCTTTTGTACACGTGTAGTAATTCTCAAAGCAACCCATCAATCCCACCTCCGTAACACTGGCTTACAGGTGCGCACCAACAATTCCCTCAATTTGCTAGGGTATTAAATCTCTTCGAGCAACGGCAAATGCAAACCTCGATAACGTCATTGTGCCGAACAGACACGTGGCGTGGGATTGTTGGTGGGTATTGCCATCGCGAACACGAGCCATATGTTGGGTCGTCATCCTGTTCCCAGCACGCGGAATCAGCCAGCTGTCACTCACGACGTGGGTTATAAACAAACTGTTCCCTGACATCAACAGCTGCTTATTACTGTGATGGATTTGCTTTTTTCCCATAGGAAATAATAGATGCAAAAAAGTTATATTGTGTTGCATTGACTGATGGCTTGAGATTCTTACCAAATATTTGACAACACCAACATTGTTTGTTTTCCGGCAAAATATTAGAGCAATTGGTAAAGCGTGAGCATGAACACCCCCCCACCCCCACTGTATTAATTCGATGCAATACTATTATTCTGTTAATATTATGGTCTTCGAGGAGTTGTTTACGCGTGACTGTCAAAGCAATTGTCATTTACAAATAATTGTAACCATGGTCTCGTGTGTTTTGGAAGAACTTATAGTGACCGACATTTCTAAAATACTCTGCTCGTGATGGGATTTATTTTCATTGTGTTAATCCAGCAGTTATTATGAGGAGCAGTATGACAGTATTTAGCTGCTCGTGTCTTATCGAGTAGACACTGGCTTTCTCCGGGGCATTTCGTGCAAATCTATTCCTCCGCACGCTCCCTGTGTCGCTATCGCATGACAGATTCTCCCCTTGTTTGCTGTGTAAAATATGAATGATCAACGTCGTGTTTTTGCAAAACTGCACATGCTTACCAATTTCATTTTCTAGTTGTCACAACCAGGAGTTTAATATTCACTCATTCATCACGCATAGTCAGCGAAGGAACGTGGCACCAAACGTGTGAGCTCTTGTGACCACATTCGCGTAGACCGCTTTTGCTGCCATTCTCGTGCCCTGAGTAATTTGCTTGATCCATATAACATGGAGGCGATCATGGGAGCGGCACCATTCTTTAGAGGGTCGCAGTCCACTTCGAACGTAAACTTCCAACTGAAGTGCGCAAATTTATGGAGTGTGCGCATCAAGATGGGCAACGTGTCCAAAAAGTAACAGCCGTCTCCCTCTAACTAAGCTCTCGGTTGCTATAAGATGGGTCGCAGATGCAATGGTGACATTTCTGACCAAGTCAAACCATCGGACGCCAAGAAGGCATCTTTGGCATAGCATTTGGAAGGACTGCAGCTGATCCAAGTTAGCTTAAAGCAATGTCCAGGCCTCTGCACCATACAAAAAAACTGACAACACAGCACTGGTCGACTTAAATCGGTGCCCAGACTTAACTGTTTCTGGGACCAATTGCAGTTCAGACCATTCATTATTCCTCAGGCCAGGTCGATGTGGTACATGTTATCAGGTCTACTTGTCCATCAGTGGTCTGTGCAAGAGTTTAATAGATTCAAAACAAGGTGCTTAAAAAGCGTTACCACTTATATGGGACTTTCGTTTTTAATGGAAAAGAACGGATAATAATCTATATATATAAAATCGTTCATGTCTGTGTGTCTGTGTGTGTGTGTGTGGACTGCACTTTCATTGGACGGCGGTTGCCCCTGGCAACGGCTAGCCACGCCTTCGCCGCTTTCATTGGACGGCGGTTGCCCCTGGCAACGAGTAGCAACTTTTCTCCGCGGGGTGGACGCCATTTTTAATAGCGCGGGGGGGGGGGGGGGGGGACCGGCACCCGTACCCAGCGTTCGCCGGGTGCGAAAATCAGGCAAGGCGGGAGGCTCTGCACGGTGCTAGGCCTCGACACCCAACACGCCACTCTGAGGTAAATTCATACAAATTTCACGTCCTCTACAGAGTGGCGAGGGAGGCAGAGTGGCGAGGGAGGCAGAGTGGCGAGGGAGGGACTCAGCCTCAAAACGAGTAACTGGTGTGGCGTATTAACATCGCCACTGGGGAGACAAAGGCGGCCGGGCGTGGTGGATACAAGTCCCGGGCAAAGCCGGGTCATGACTATGTGTGTATGTGTTTATGTGTATGTCTGTGTGTCTGTATGTATGTGTGTATGTATGTGTCTGTATGTGTTTTTGTGTATGTATGTGTGTGTCTGTATGTATGTGTGTGTGTATTGTCTATGTGTTTGTGTGTATGTATGTGTGTGTTTGTATGTATGTGTATGTTTGTGTGTATGCATGTGTGTGTATGTGTTTGTGTGTATGTGCGGTTATGTATGTGTGTGTATGTGTGTGTCTGCAGCAAGCGCGTGTATGTGTACCTATGGACGCGCGCGCGTGTGTTGTGTAGGGGGAACGCTAGTGTAGTGCTTAGCGTACTGCCTGTGTCTATGTGTGTGTGTGTGTCTGTGTGTGTGTGTCTGTGTGTGTGTCTGTGTGTGTGTGTCTGTGTGTGTGTGTGTCTGTGTGTGTGTGTCTGTGTGTGTGTGTCTGTGTGTGTGTGTCTGTGTGTGTGCGTGCGTGGTGTGTAGGAGGAACGGTAGTGTAGTGCTTAGCGTGCTGCCTGTGTGTGTCTGTGTGTGTGTGTGTCTGTGTGTGTGTGTCTGTGTGTGTGTGTCTGTGTGTGTGTCTGTGTGTGTGTCTGTGTGTGTGCGTGTGTGGTGTGTGGGGAGCGGTAGTGTAGTGGTTAGCGTGCTGTCTGTGTGTCTGTGTGTGTGTGTCTGTCTGTGTGTGTGTTCTGTGTGTGTGTCTGCGTGTGTCGTGTGTGGGGAGCGGTAGTGTAGTGGTTAGCGTGCTGTCTTTGTGTCTGTCTGTGTCTGTCTGTGTGTTTCTGCGTGTGTCTGTGTGTGTGTGCGTCTGTGTGTGTGAGGAGCGGTGGGTGTAGTGGTTAACGCTACGCTGCGCTACCAACCCGGCGAACCGAGTTAGATTCCCGCTCATGGCCACCACCGATCAAGATTATTTGAACCTCACATAGGTCGACTCAGCCTCAAACGAGTAACTGGTGTGGCGTATTAACATCGCCACTGGGGAGACAAAGGCGGCCGGCCGTGGTGGATACAAGTCCCGGGCGAAGCCGGGTAGTACAGCTAGTCTATATATATAAAATCGTTCATGCCTGTGTGTCTGTGTGTGTGTGTGTGGACTGCACTTTCATTGGACGGCGGTTGCCCCTGGCAACGGCTAGCCACGCCTTCGCCGCTTTCATTGGACGGCGGTTGCCCCTGGCAACGAGTAGCAACTTTTCTCCGCGGGGTGGACGCCATTTTTAATAGCGCGGGGGGGGGGGGGGGGGGCCACCGGCTCCCGTACCCAGCGTTCGCCGGGTGGGAAAATCAGGCAAGGCGGGAGGCTCTGCACGGTGCTAGGCCTCGACACCCAACACGCCACTCTGAGGTAAATTCATACAAATTTCACGTCCTCTACAGAGTGGCGAGGGAGGCAGAGTGGCGAGGGAGGCAGAGTGGCGAGGGAGGGACTCAGCCTCAAAACGAGTAACTGGTGTGGCGTATTAACATTGCCACTGGGGAGACAAAGGCGGCCGGGCGTGGTGGATACAAGTCCCGGGCAAAGCCGGGTCATGACTATGTGTGTATGTGTTTATGTGTATGTCTGTGTGTCTGTATGTATGTGTGTATGTATGTGTCTGTATGTGTTTGTGTGTATGTATGTGTGTGTCTGTATGTATGTGTGTGTGTATTGTGTAAGTGTTTTTGTGTATGTATGTGTGTGTTTGTATGTATGTGTATGTTTGTGTGTATGCATGTGTGTGTATGTGTTTGTGTGTATGTGCGGTTATGTATGTGTGTGTATGTGTGTGTCTGCAGCAAGCGCGTGTATGTGTACCTATGGACGCGCGCGCGTGTGTTGTGTAGGGAGAACGGTAGTGTAGTGCTTAGCGTACTGCCTGTGTCTATGTGTGTGTGTGTGTGTCTGTGTGTGTGTGTCTGTGTGTGTGTCTGTGTGTGTGTGTCTGTGTGTGTGTCTGTGTGTGTGTGTCTGTGTGTGTGTGTCTGTGTGTGTGTGTCTGTGTGTGTGTGTCTGTGTGTGTGTGTCTGTGTGTGTGCGTGCGTGGTGTGTAGGAGGAACGGTAGTGTAGTGCTTAGCGTGCTGCCTGTGTGTGTCTGTGTGTGTGTGTGTCTGTGTGTGTGTGTCTGTGTGTGTGTGTCTGTGTGTGTGTCTGTGTGTGTGTCTGTGTGTGTGCGTGTGTGGTGTGTGGGGAGCGGTAGTGTAGTGGTTAGCGTGCTGTCTGTGTGTCTGTGTGTGTGTGTCTGTCTGTGTGTGTGTTCTGTGTGTGTGTCTGCGTGTGTGGTGTGTGGGGAGCGGTAGTGTAGTGGTTAGCGTGCTGTCTGTGTGTCTGTGTGTGTGTGTCTGTCTGTGTGTGTGTTCTGTGTGTGTGTCTGCGTGTGTGGTGTGTGGGGAGCGGTAGTGTAGTGGTTAGCGTGCTGTCTTTGTGTCTGTCTGTGTCTGTCTGTGTGTTTCTGCGTGTGTCTGTGTGTGTGTGCGTCTGTGTGTGTGAGGAGCGGTGGGTGTAGTGGTTAACGCTACGCTGCGCTACCAACCCGGCGAACCGAGTTAGATTCCCGCTCATGGCCACCACCGATCAAGATTATTTGAACCTCACATAGGTCGACTCAGCCTCAAACGAGTAACTGGTGTGGCGTATTAACATCGCCACTGGGGAGACAAAGGCGGCCGGCCGTGGTGGATACAAGTCCCGGGCGAAGCCGGGTAGTACAGCTAGTATACTGTAACATGATAACACATGTATGTTAATAGCTTAAAAAAGTCATAGAATCTGCACTTGTTCGCCATTATTGTCAACACATGCCTGGAATCTTCTCCAGGTGGTCTCCAGAGCCCGGAGGCACATTTCTTGTGGTATTGTTGCAAATTATCAGAAGTGTAAAAAAAATGTAAGCACCCTGTATAATAAAACATTTACATTTGTAAATCAAGTGCAGATGAAGATGATCATATACGATCTGCTGCAACATACAAGTGTCCCTGTGGGAGAAAATAAGGAGTTTGAGTGAAATTAGGCATAGTGCTGTACAAACTAGCAAAATATATTACCTCAAAGCCTTGCCATTTGTAGGCCACCATTGCTTAGATAAAAAATATTCGGTTTCCTACATAACTCAAATGTGCAACGTAGCAGTGAACAAAAAGATCAAGATATCCTCCTGGCCAAAGCCATTGATGTGATTATGCGTCGCCAGCGTGTTATATCATCTGCTAAATGCTGAATTTGCCACACAGGAGATGCACGACCTCCAAGATCTTCCCCGACAGTATCCCACCATCTGCTCTTAGGTCTTCTCCTCAGTTTCCAAGGGAACATGACCACAGTCACATATTTAAAAGTTGCGACATTTAATCTTGTTGTTTAGGTGTGCTTTTTCCTGCAATATAAGTCGGGTTTGCCATTCACTCGAGGATTACTCCATAACAGTGCAGAATTAAAGAACACAATTTTCTCAACAAAATTAGATTAGGCTTTTACATAGATGGTCTGAGCTAGAGTATGGTAACAAGATATGAGAGGCAATTTCAGATTATTGGCCACCTGATTCCAAGTATAGTCATCATAATGAACCCGGACCAATCCACTGCTGGGTAAAGGCCTCTCCAAGCCGTCATCATCTTTCACGATCCTGCGGTGTAGCTAGTACCTGCACCAAATCCAAGTAGAGTGCTAATAACATTCCACCAATACCGATTAGATTATACATTCAGCCATTCCCAAGTAACACAATTACAGTACCTATTTAAACCAGTACCACCACATAACAAAGTCATTATCAATAACCGTAGCCCAAAGACATGATGGGTTGTGTGTAATTGGCGATGACATATGTTTTATAACGTGTGTCTAATTAGGGTTGCCTTAGAATTTAGGGGATTTTGTTTTTACCAGTGCAAAAATTATTCTGAGTAATACAACTGATATATTATAGCTTCGAGAATGATAAGCACATGTTAAAATACTAAACTGAAAATCATTAAAAGCAATATACCTACTCTGCTAAAATGAAATAGTGTAAGTATTTTTACATGTCAAATATGTTGCATTGAGATATTAATATAGCCTACATTAATAATAAAGACGTTGCAGCCTTTGAAATGCACAATTCTTTTCTGAATTATTTCACAGCACATTGATTTTTATGTTTCAGATGAATGCACTCACGAAATCAATACACAAAATAACTCCATTTAGCATAGGGGAAGAAAAAAACCATCCACAGAACTCACTGATCTACACTGAAAAGGTTCAGTAACTAAACACGTTGAGAGTTAATCAATAATGATAAATATAGTTCTACCAGTCACGTGTAGACGTCAAAATGTAATAGAAGGGGAGAAAAGGCATTTCAATGGTTGTGAAAATAATAAACATGATCAATTTGGAAGATCAAAACTGAGGGGAAAATATGCTTGTAAAAGTGAAAATGTAAAATCAATGAAAGATATATCGATGATGATTTTGTCAATCCACTTGCCTATGGCATGTCAGTGGCACATTGGTTCGTGCAAAGCACGACGAACCCAGAGATCAAGTTCTATTCCATGGCTAGCATCATTGGTGAGTGATATTGGACGCAGTCTTTGACTTCCCCAACCCCCCTCCACAACCATCCTACACTCACCAGTATGGTGAAGTTATGGTCAAAATAACCCCCGAGACTGACACAGCAAGATTTGTACATGAGCATAAATAACATGCCGGAATGTTTTAGCGTTAATCTTTGTGGTATAAAAATGGATAACGTAACAGGGAGAATCTTGACTTAAAGCTTTCGTGACTGCAGGAATTAATTTTCTTGGGTCTTAAGGTAAAGTGACATAGAAGGGAAGTAATAAAATAATAAAAGTAAAACATAATAAAATAATTCTCACGACGTTTCGGCCACAACGCAAGCAGCCGTCCTCAGGTGAAAACCAGGTCTGTTGGGGAGACAGCGTCTGAATGAAACAGCACACGAGCTTGGAGCATATATAAGCTGGGTTGGAAGCGGGGGAAAGAGCGCCTTGACAAAATAATTTGCATATGAAGAGGAATTTAGCATATTTATTGGAAATGCAGGAATGTGATTAGTACTACATATGCCCGTGCTGCATATGTAGTACTAATAACATTCCTGCATTTCCCTTTTCCGTAACCCATTTTCTATTGACATTGAAAATGTGGATACAATTTACCAAATGGAACTCTAAACCCATGATTCGAAACCGGAGGACCTGGAGAAAAATCCACACGACCAAGGGGAGAACATGAAAACTCCAAATATACATGCATCAGGGTCAGGATCGAACCCACGACCTGGATATCAGGCGAGGTATTTTTTTAAAATAAAATAATTCAAATTCCACATCATGCTCCCTCACAACGTACATTGCAACATGCTGACGTTCTGGAGGTATTACCAGAGACATCAATGGACTCATCAGAGCAGACAGTGGGGGTAGGGGGGAGTTGGCCAAGTTAGATTGTATTCTTCTTCCTTGTCTCTGAGCTTATAGCTGAGATGCTCCAGGGCTGAAATTGGTACTAATGAATTCAGCCATTGAGTATGGGAGGGAGATTCGTGATTCTTCCATGTACTCAATGTGATTTTCCTGGCCGCTAAATTGAAAGTCCTCAACAAAACGTTCTATTCTCGAGTCAGCCCCATTTCTCTTAGACCTCACAGGGTAGTTTCCAGACTTATTTTACAGATGTATGTTTAATCTTATTCCAAATCTGGCTCCATGTCTTGTTGGGGATTGGCCGATTCGCTATTTGCTCCAATTGCGCTAGGGTCTGAGGTTGTCCACTACTTGTCCCTAAGAGCCGAAGCCGGTATGCTTCAGATAGTTTGTATCTCTCTTTATCTGACTGGAGCCATTTTATTACTGCAGGAGTGGGTGCTATCAGATCTCTGCCACTGCCTCTGGTGATCACATTCCGAATCTGAAGACACTCATAGAATTGAGAATTTGGGAAGTTTTACCTAGATCGAATAGATTGGAATGTTCCAATGTAGCCATTATCTGCCAGAAGATCCCCGACTCTATGAATCTGGGCTGCTTTCCAATCAGACCATCTGATTCCCTTGTTTTCAACTCGCAGTGCCGGATTATTCCAAAGTGGGGAGTAGGAGCGGAATCCCCTCGGGATCTGGGTGAGCCTGTTTCTGCATATCCAAAGCATAGTGGTCACCATCTCTAGTGTATTCATGCCCAAGGGCTTATCCTGGGGATGCGAGTGAGCGAGACCTTCCAGATTCCATGGCAAGACTGAGGCCTTTCCCACGTTTTCCACACTCTGTCTCTCTCCTCTGAGATCCAATGCTTTATGGTATTCAAGCTGGCTGCGAGGTATTATTTTCCAAAATCCGGTCGAGCAAGTCCTTCCTCACTCCTTGTCTGGGTAAGGGTCTGGTAACTTATTCTCGCGGCTTAGTCATTCCAGATGAAAGAAAAAATGTGGGAGTGCAATTTCCAAATAAAGGTTTGAGGGATCCGGGTTAGAATCATTCTCTGGGCAGTACAATAGGTCATCATTTTCGTCAAGTGCACCCTGTTAGAAGAGACCATGGGACACCATTCCACACTGCCAGAGAAATTTGTATCTCTTAGAGTAGAGGGGGAAGTTCACCAGAAAAATCTCACTCAGCCGACAAGGCATGATGACTCCGAGATATTTCATCCTCTGGGGGCACCATTTGAAAGGAGGACAATGAAATCTAGAGGAACCGGGAGTCTGGAGAGATGGACATTATTTCTGATCCGTTTACATTTTGCTTATATCCTGCCACTTCTCCATATTTCTTAATCTCATTTATGAGGGCCGGGAATGAGGTTTCGGGTTCGGTGATGGTCAATAGTATATTGTCTGCATAGAGATTGATGTTATTCTCTCGATCCCCATAGGATAACCCTTTGATCTCTATTCTTTTTCTCATCTTCTTAGCCAGGGGCTCTATGGATAGCATGAACAGGATGGGGGATAAGGAGCAGCCCTGCCGAGTTCCACGCGTGAGCGTGGAACTTCCTGAAGCAATTATGTTGGTGGAGATCCTTGCGCAGGGGTCCGAGTACAATAGCTGGCACCACTTGACAAATTGGGTCAGTATCCCGAATTTATTTCATGGCGCTGAGCAGGAACTTCCATTCTACTCTTTGGAATGCTTTTTCGCCATCCAAGTTAATGGCGTAGGCTCGTTTACTGTATTGTGTGGCAATACCAACAGCATTGATGAGGAATTGGGGGAGGATGGGGGGGGGGGGCGTTATTGCATTGTCTTCTAGTGGCAACTAATAAGTAAATCTCCAGCAGTGACCAATTTATGAGCGTATGTGTCATTTCTTTAAGTGTAATATATATATATATTTTTAAAGAAATAATTAAAACGTTCACACCCGTGTTATACTGCAGTACACAACAGAGGGGAAACACCAGGCAAGGTAGTTAACACATATTTATTTATCATATTAAATGATCGGAAGCACTAATTATCTTAGAAATGGGTATGTGTTAGGCAATATTATTTTGAAAGGGGTATTATTGTATATATGTGGAGGAGTGGCATGCAGCGGTAGTGCACTGTGCAATGAGGAATTTGATGACCAGAATTTTTGACCACGGTTAACAGTGATATTTGAACTGTTTCTGGGCCTAACCTCTTTAAAAAAATAACCTGACAATGACATTAGACGGTGCACCTCATATTCAAAGATAAACAGTTGAAGGTGGCTGACTGGCTTCGGGTCAGAGCGTATGTCACTATGTCCATTATTAAACTGCGTTCACAAGAGTGGCGATTTAAAGTCTTTTCACCAATATCCGCATGCACAGCTAAACACACTCATTCTGACTCTTCACAATTGAGTTAAATTCGAAATCTGAGGAATGAATATATCGATGTCATTGACGATAGACGAACCACTCTTTGCAGGGCATTTGCACGGTTTGCCAAGTGTAGATGTAGGACTCGACATGAAGTAGCTCTGTGACTTCAACCTTTGAGGCTGCGCTCTGAAACACAGGTTGATGCACTGCTGTGATATACCAGCCCCTGTGACAAACACACAATTTTAGCATCATCCTCATCATCCATGGTCTATCCACTGCTGGATGAAGGCATCCCCCAAGCAGTCACCATCCCGTGCGGTCTTGTGATGCAACAATATGTCCCTGTACCTGCACACGAGCCTATCTCATTGCTCCATCTCAGCGGTGGACGTCCTCACAGACGCGTTTCCTCCATCGGCTGCCTCTCTGCCATTACGGCTTCTAGGGACGTGTCATACACAAACACACTTACTCTTCTTAAAAGTCCAAAATGGGGTATAATTGGGGAATACAGTTGAAAAATGTATTTCAAGAAGATGTGTTATTGTGTCCAACTCAATCAAAATCAGATTATGCAAGTTTTCAATGGAGCTAGCGTAGGTTATATTTAAACATGTGGTTTATCAAGTATTTCCAGGAAACACCTGAAATAACAACACGTCAGCTGCCATCGAGAAAACTTCAAACTAAACACACTGCCTTAAATTCCTCCAAGTTACCTTTAGAGGCTCAACACAACAAAAGATGATGGATAGTATGTTCAACACTGTTGCACTGCTATTTGCTAAAATAAATGCGTTGTATTGTTTCGATGGAAGCTCTGCTACTGCCTAATAATGTCCAACCACTGAGTGCTTCCATTAAAAATATCTTATATGCAGTTGCTGAATTGAAATAAATAACGTGCACATTAACAAATGTACTCTTGCATAAGGAAAGAACAAATGTGAGCAAAATTACATTTTGGTATAATGTACGAAAAGTTAGTCTAATCTATTCTAATATACACCCCAGATTTCGTCACATCCACTTATTCTGCATTTTTCACCAGCATATGAAAAAGGCTTGAAATATTTAAGCTAAAGAGGGTAAAAGTAGAATCATAATAAGGTGTTAATATTTGCATGATAGAATAGAGAGCTTTACAACTGATTCTCTTGTAGATAACCGATTCAATGAGTGTTATATTATGATCACAAAGTTCTCTCTCATAAGCAAATACTGTAACACACGAGATAAAAGCCATTAATGGTTATATATGACTATAACCCGCTAAGTTCGGCCCCCACTTCAGAGTTCTACCTTACTATATTCATTCTAAATTCATGGAACTACTGACTACCGACTCTTTTCTGAATTTATTTCTCAAACACTACTGTGTATTTAAAGGTCCCGTCATTAGCAGAATTACTCATTTTTACCACCTTGTTGAAGGAAAATTTTTTTGGACTCTTTTGTCTATAATGGTGTAGGTGTCTCAGGCCATGTCTTCAAATATTGGGGGTGTCCTCACATCCATTGCACCCACCAGCTGCACCCCTGCCTTCAGCACAGTCGCACATGTGATATAGTTTCCTTCCCTGCTGAGAGTTTCCATTACTCCCCCTCTCTGCCTCTGTCACCTTGCCGAATAGACGCGACTCACAGAATATTGCACACATTCAGTAAGGGGAACTAGGGGGTGTTGCCGATTTATAAACCATTTTGAGCCCCTGCAAAGATGTAATTAGACACTCCATCCTCGCTCACCTCAATGATCGTGTGAGCTTTCGGATCTGGTCACACTGGCCATGTCATAGGAACACTACATTCATACCGACAACTTGGACGAGTGGTGATTACTGCTGGAGTTGTGCTTGTCCAATTGCCATTGCTTCTCGTGATGCGGCACATACATTTGGATATTCAGGGTAGTACACTTCACAATTCCCTGACTTCTGAGCATGGACAAATGTAATGGGTATTTATTGGGATGTAATAATAACCTCATTCCCTAACCAACCATTTTCATGATATGTAAAAAAAATAAGCAGGGTTGTGCATGGATGGTGAGTGTTTGCATGGATAACAACCGTGCACAACAGGATCTACATTGTGGGCAGCAGAGATCAGTATGGCAAAATCTATCATTGCACTGTACTTCTATGTTCCCTGTCTTCACCAACCCACGCTGACCAGCACAGTGAAGTATGGCCAGATAACCCCAACGACCCACATGGCATGGCTAGGACTTCATCCAGCACTGGATTGACAAAAGGGCTGTACATGCACCCAAACTGATTATGTATTCCCTCACTGTTCCACCCCATTAACTTCTCCATCCTATATGTTAAGGTTTGAGGTCATTTTTTTTCGAAAGCAATCACTGGAATCAAAATAGACATCAAAAACCAAACATCCAGCTCAACAAGATCCTAATCTGTAAAGTCTAAATGTATTCTGAAGAGGAAATAACAGGTTTTTTAAAAATTCCAATTTGCTCAATAATAACGTTGAAAGGGCCACATTATAAATAACGGTTGCTTCGAAAGCCTCTTAAAGAGCAGTACATATTAAAACATGCAAGCTACATCAAAAAATTATGCAATTTTTTGGAGTTTCAAATTGCTGTTTGCAACATCACCTGCAATCCAGAGGTCACCGATTCGATCTCCTGGTGCGGCAGGTGAAATAATGGGTAACTTTATTAAATCCCCCCCACCTCTTTCCACCCAGCAGTATAAGGGTTCACCACAGTAAGTTAATCGTGTGGGTACGCCTACATCTTCCAAGACATCTGGCTAACTTGGAGGAATCCAAACATCCCTCTTTTTGAGCTTCATAGACCTCCTTCGAGTGAATGCCCTTCTGCCAGCAATAGCAATGAGCAAATAATTGAACGCCTGCACCTTTAACTTAAAAAAAAGACTGACATGGAACACCGTGTTGCGTTGTACAACAACAATAACAACCAGTGTTTATTTCCATAATAACAATGCTCACAGAGTCAATGAGGTCGATGTTTTTGGCTGAGTCAACCCAGGGTAGGCATATGCTCCTTGCAAAAAGATTACGTCTCTCGGATGTTCCCTGTCTTTATTAACACGAGCGTGTTTCATTGAGATTTCTAATCAGCCAACCTATAGCTGCAAAACAAATATACTGCAAAGCTTAACTCCTGCGAGTTCCATTCATATGTGACCACTGTTTTTTAATCTGCCCTTGATTAAGCCTTCATTTTAATCTCCAAGTACCACTAAACCGAGCATCCAATTTAATGACATCCATTTGCCATGGCAAGTTAGCAATGGAGCATTAATTATAGTGGTGTTGTCAAGTTTTTTTTTCTCTACGTGAAGTTCTCTCAACCCCCCCACACCCACCACCGTGCCCCAAAACGAGCGGACCCAGATCGTAATTGATGAGAAAAGTCTCCGTGCAGGAACAAAGCATGAAAGTTTGCTAAGTCACACAACAGGAGCTGGCTCACACTTTGTACTGCACCCCACGCCAGGTTGCGGGGGTCGCTCCTATTTACAAGTCGTGTTCTACCAAATGCTCTTTGATACACACGTGGAACTTTGTGTAGGCACACTAATGCCCAGAGCGCACAGGCTTAATCATTTGCCAATCATGTAAGTACTTGTACTCACGTTTTGAGAGGCCTATCTTTTGTGCCGGCTCCAAATCAGGAACTGAAGTCAATTACTGTCATTTGATGATTTCACTTAATATCATTTAATTGAGGTCTTTCTTAGCCACGGACAACCGACCACACTTAGGGGACCCGATTTCTGCTGAATTAACCCATTCTAGCAAGAACATTATACAGATTGTACGAGACATTCATTCAATCATCACGCATAGTCAGCGAAGGAGCGCTGTACCGAACGTGTGCCCTCTTGCGACAGCTTTCGCATAAACTGCTCTTGCTGCCATACTGGTGTCTCGATAAATATGTTTGATCCGCATATCGAGGAGGCGACCACGGGGGGTGGTGCCATTCCTTTAAGGGTCGCAGTCCACTTCGAACGTCAACCGCCAACTGAAGTGTGCAATTTGCTGGAGTTTGTGCATCAAGGTTGGCAACGTGTCCAAAAAGTGACAGCCGTCTCCCTCGAACTAAGCTCTCAATTGCTAGGAGACCGGTCGCAGATGCAATGGTGACATTTCTGATGAAGTCGAACCATCGGATGCCAAGACGGCATCTTTGGCATCGCATGTGGAAGGACTGCAGCCGATTCAAATCAGCTTGAAGCAAAGTCCAAGCCTCCAGACCATACAACAAGAGTGACAAAACACAGCAATGGTCGACTCAGATTTGTGTCCAGACTTAAACGATTATCAGACCAAATACGGTTCAGACCATTCATTATTGCTGACGCCAGGCTTCCGGTGCATGACATCAGGTCTACATCGTCCATCGGTGTTCTGTACAGATCTCAGAGAAAGAGAAATTCCTCCACTGCTCTGCCATCATTGCCGTTGATTAAGCAGGGTGCTTCTGGAGGTCCGGAGCCCAAGTTCTGGACTTGAATTATTGTGGAAATGTCGGAGGACTGGTGTGAATGTTTCAGGCTTCTCAACAAACAAGGCTGCATCATCAGCATAGTCGAGGTCAGTAAAATGGTGCCGGCCAATCCTGACTCCAAGGTCATGGGTGATGTTTTCAAATATCCAGTCAATCGGCCGACAGAAGAGCACCGGTGCAAGGACGTATTCATGAGACACTCCAGATGTGGTCTTCAATCGTGGCAAAAAGTCCAGACCCGATACCAACCTTTGCACTTGTTCATAATAATGGTTTTTGAGTTAGATCGCGTTAATTATAAGTGTGTCGTAACCCTCCACCACCCGACACGGCCAAACAGTAAAAAATGTGTCACGTTTACAAAGGACAAACAATTCACTACTTTAGCCCACCGGTGTGTTGAAGAGTGAGTCAACATCATTTAAAATTTGAGTACGACGTTTCGCTGGTAATTACAATCAGCTTCATCAGCTTCATCAGGCAATTTGCCAGAATGGTGAGGCTCTCTTGCTCCCGGTCTTAAATAGAGCAGCAGCAGGGTGACGTCATCATTGCGCTTGCATGCAGATCTTTCACAAGCTCCAGCAAGATGCCAGGGACCCCAATACCTCTAAAGGTAGACCAGAGAGCCGAACAATCCACATAGTCAAAAGCCACTTTCAAATTAAAGTAAGCGGCATGCAATGGGTGGTCGAACTCATGGTGCAGTTCTACAAGTAGGCGGAGTACAAGAACATCATCCATCGTTTCTTGACCAGCTGTGGATTCTGATTGATGTGGATGATGGTGTTTTGTCAGGAATGATTGCAGCTTGGCCAGAAGTACACGTATACAAAACTTTCCCGGTAATGACACTAGGGATATAGATCTATAATTGCTGCATGCCGTACAGGATTCGCCCCCTTTATACAGATAAACAATTATGCTGTCTCTCCAATCAGTGGGTACCTTGCCGGACATCCTGACTTTGATGAAGAGCTGATGCAACAGTTTGCCGATTGGATTCAGAGCACCCTTCAATAGTTCTGGAGAAATACCATCTAGCCCAGCTGCTTTGCCGTTGTTAAGCTTCATGATGGCATGCCGAACTTCCTCTGATGTAGGACGGTCTGTGTTGCTTTGACAGTCTGAGTCAGCATGGCTTGCAGCTGCAGTATCTGCCAATTCGGGACAAGCATCTGCTGGTGGATGGTTCAGTGCTGCTGCATAATGCTCAGTCCATCTTGTGAGAACTTCCATCACCGATAAGCAAGGAGAGTCATCCAATTTGGTGATAGGAGACATGACTGTAATGGCCACCACCTCCCCATGTCGTTGTGTAACAGTCTCGACTCATCAGCCAAGGAGAACAGATACTTCTCTTGGTCAACTTTTGCTCGAGCTCTGAAAATACCAGTCTGCCATGCAGCTGCCTTCTGTTCCAAAACCTGGAATGTGGAATTGGGAGAGCCAGGGTTTAATGGACAGGCTTTCGGAGGCCTACCGTGGCTTTAGCAGCCAGTGTAATGGATGTACTCGACATGATATGGCAAAAAATATATGTTTGGGTGTTGAAATCGTAAATGTTATTTCATGACATTTTATACACCCTATGGTTAACATCAGTAGCGAGTGATATTTAAACCGGTCCTGGGCCTGCCCGTCCCCGCCTTCTTCACTGACTTGCATTTACCCACATGGTGAAGTACGGTCAAACAATCCTCACGACTGACGCCAGGTGAGGTGGTCTTCATCCAGCAGTGCATTGACAAAAGGGTTGTTACAAAGATGATGTGCATAGTTTTTTATACTGTGCACTGAATACAAATATATATTTTAGGTCAATGTAATTGTAACGTAATTAAGAAATGTAAATGTGTGCATGAAAAAGTAATTTTGTTGATGTCACATGCTGACTCCGTGCCCCTACTGGACATCTGTGAAATAGAGCTTCATAGCTCATCAGATTCCTCCCTTATAAATAAAGATATTGATTCTGTTGTACTACATATTGCATATATAGTGGTACGTATAATTTGGTAATGTAAATGCACGTTGGTTTACATTCATTAGAGTTCTGTTGAGCCAACAGAAACAAAACAATACAATTTGCAAATCGCCGTAATGAGCCCCCTGACATGAACCTAGGCAAGAAGTGCAAATGTCACATGTAATGATGCACTCTGTGACTCATTCATTTTCAATCAGAGTTACTTGTATTTATAAACCATGCATGTCTCCCACTCACACCTACATGAAAATGTGAGCGTACTGTGTTGTGTGCTAGCGCTTTATTTCACCATTGCCGAGTAGGGACCCCAAAAAGACCTAAAAGACCAAGTGGCCAGCAACAAGCGGCACGATCAAAGGTGTCAGTCACAGGAGTCATTACGTGTCTCGCGTTGAGCGAAGTTATAAAGAGCTTGCGAAAAGAGACGACAGAAGGGAACTCCAAAGAAAATCGCGTAGGTCTAAATTGAACTGCATTATAAGAAGAGAGTGCAATACACAAGCAAGGGGATTTTTTTCGTATGATATACAACACGTGTCAACACTTTCTTGAGGAATATCACGAACATCAACATTATCCTCAATGGCCACTGACGATGGAAGGCCCTCCCAACGTCGTCAGCAACGCCCATGATCTTAATTTCACGATCATTAAAAATATGCAACTAACACGTGAGCATGAGATGTATTTTTGGGAATTTGAAAAAAGATTTTAAGTTTGCAAATCCTGTATATTACTATTCATGAATGAAAGAGGACATCCTCTTTCATACATCTAAATTGTATAGAAATGTATTGGCCAATCACAATAGAAAGTATTAGTTTAAAACGTTTAAAAGTTTAGAAATATTGCAGAAAGCTATATCAACGTGTTGTTCTTGTAGTTTAATGTATTACGTATCGTGGTTGTATTGTTACGGTCTTGTAAAGTTATAAAATGGTCTGTTCTACGTTCCTCGTACATTTATTTCTGGATTTGTTCTATTTTCAAGATCACAGTCGTTCAGCCCAACGAAACCTGTACTCATATTCTTGGGTCTTTCGGTAAAGTCACGTAGATAGGCTCAAAGAAAATAACAAAAAATTAAAACTATTTTCTTTGAGCCGGTCTATGTGACTTTACCGAAAGACCCAAGAATATGATTTCCTGCAGTCACGAAAGCTTTAAGTCACGAAACCTGTACTCGTCCACAGAATTAGTCGCATTGTAGACGAAAATTAATCACCCACGTGCAAAATTATCATTTCTTATTATTATTTTTACCGCTGTAAAAGTGTGTGCTTTACTGCACTGCAAATCAGTTGTATGTGTAATTAGCGAGCAAAACGTAGTGGTAAGACACCACTGTATATTTATAGCACAACAGCAAAATCACGCTATGAATTCAACTATCTACATAATTAGCGGTTAGCCTGAATATAAGGTCTGTCTGTCTGGGGAACTACTCCTAGACTGATTAACCAATTTGAAGGATTTGGCTGTTATCTGAAAGCTCATGATATTTAGCTTACATTAAAACGATCATAATGATCACCACTATTAACTTCACCCAATTATTTTGCTAATTTGGCCTCTTGGCCTGGCACTGTTTATCCACTCTCTCCCCCCGCCCTGACTGCCTTCAAAGCCTAATATGCAAAATCATGTTCCAATGAAGGTACTATATTTTGGCAAACTCCCTAAAACTCATTTATAACCGTGGAATGGGTTTAGCAACTCCTAAAATGTAATGTTTACGAGTTCGAGCCAAGTACAAACTTAGCAACTGTGCAGCAAACATTAACAAAATTTACTAATTCCATATTAGTTTCAAGTTTAAAGCTTTAAAAAGAGTGGTAAAGATGAACCAAATTGATTTCTTTATAAAACACGTTAAAAAAAATTGCACACGTTGGAACAGGTTCCGCAGCTAAACGCATTTACAATGTTTTTAGAATGTCTAGAGCACTTCCTTTCAGCCCGCTCTGTTCAGATCGGCAAATCCAGAAAAAAACGTCCGCACCAGACACAGCACATCCATCATACCTCTCGTTCTATGGTTGCGGCTTCCAGTCACGTGCCTATGCAAGTCTCTCCGGTCTATCTACCCGTGGACCCGCACGAATAATAATCGGTGAGTATTTAAGCCCCGAATGTCACCGTGGATGTCTTCCATTGTCAGCGTAGTACCGTTGTCACAGCGAACTCATCTTTGACTGAGCATCCGCTCTCGTGTGCTTTGGAGCCCCAATTAACTGCAGGCGGCTCTCAGAAGCTGGCCATTTCTGATATCTCTTGAGGTGACCGGTGACCTTGCAAGACTGTTATTCAAATACAACCCCGTGGCCCACGAGGAAATGCCATAGTGCACCGACACCATCAATTCTACCGCTTGCGTTACCAATTTAGGAGAACGCACAATTAAATATCCACTATTAAGTAATGTCTATGGCATAACATTCACGAATGAAAACATTAAGAGTATTGACCTGAAATATATAGAAACATTTGTTTTCACCTATGTGACTTTACCGAAAGAACCAAAGAGTATGGATCCTTGCAGTCACGAAAACTTTCAAATCTAGAATGAAAATATTTGTTTTATTGTCTTCGTTTCACAAACACTTTGTCTCGAGCAGTTTACCATTCTTAAGATGTCAATTTGAACCAGGAGAATAATTTTACTTGCCACATATATACAAATGTCTGCTGTGACAAGTGGCTCATATATCTTAATGAAGATCTATGAGACACATTATACCTTAAAATATATAGCATTACCCTTACTGCGCACGACATTTAACAATCATTCTCTATCAATCATTTATTCATGTATTTAGTAAATGTGAGCAGTGCTTATAGGCAACATTTTCAATCCTATGCAATTGGTTGACAACCCAAATTTGTGAATAAAAACAATGCATCAAAATGGCAGATCAAGAAATTGACCTTTATATGAGCAATCAGCAGGGGTCTGTGGTGAGCCGCCTCACTTTCTCCTTCACTGCTTCCTGTAATCGATGCATCCCTCAAAGGCTCCCAGCAAAGTCCGTTCTGAACAGCTGCAACTCACAATCTCCTCCTCTGCACATTTTTTGGCATAGTCAATGGTCTGTTCTGTGATCATCTTTCATCCGAAGCTCTTATATAACCTTTCTCAATTCAAGCAGGGTTTTTAATCCAATTTGTTACAACTACGATAGTGCTACTTGTTGCTGGCCCTTTAAAATATTGGGCCTTTGGATCCGTGCTCAGCAACTGTGTAAAATAACCAAATGATAGCACGGTGCCTTGTTATTTTGTATTTGAGATGATGGTGTTGGATATTCTGAATGAACAATGATCACAGTTATGGCCATTTTTTCCTGCAACTTATACCAAAAGCAGGGGAGTCATATCACGCAATTTAATGTGTCATTAAACCCTACTCCACCCAACATAGCCAATGGATAAAGTTGTCACGTGAACAAATGTGCCAACTGATTACTGCTTCAGCATACCTTGTGTGTTGGAGAACAATCCACGCACATTTAAAAATGGGTACGATGTTCCACTGATAGTTACAACTGTTTATTGAACAGACCAACAGTCACCTGGTAAAAGCCATGATCCCCCCCTCACACTTTTCCTCTAACCCTTTTCTGCCTTTTCCTTTTCAACTCTCCTGGTCAATCACCTTCTTTCCACCCTCCCTCCCACTCTCTCCACCCACTCACAGGATTGTGAAGTTGTCCCACTGCCAGTGACCTCATCCCCTCATCCTCCATATAAAGTTCGTTCGTTTCTCGGTCCGCGTGTCCTGGTGATTATGTTATCTGTGAGTTATGCCCCCTACCTCCCCCAACTTGTATATTGGAGACTGCCAGACTGGCATCCCGGATGCTCGTCCATAAATGACGTCACGCACCTAGGGGGGGGGGGGGCAGACATTTGTGACGATGTGTGATGAGGGGGAGGGGGTTGAGAAATGTGACGTCACATCAAAATGCGCAACTTTAAATAAATATAGACAACACGTTCTACTTAATTAAATAGACGTTTTGATAAATGTTTTCTCCTACAACATCAGAATGCAGCGCCACATTAAATATGCACTACAATGACAATAGTTTAAAGCGATTTGAAACATGTTTTTTTTTGGGTGGGGGGGGGCAGAGCTTTGTGACCTCATATTTGAGTGGGGGTCTGACTTTTTGTGACGTCGTGTGACGAACGGGGGGGAGGGGTCAAAAATCGTCCAAAATCGCGTGACGTCATTAATGGACGGTTCCTTATCGTGTTATCGGCGCGCGTGTACTCAGCTCCCTTTTTATGCAGGAGAGATTGGGTGAATCAGACAGTCAACCATTAAGTGTACCTCGGTGATGTGCATTGGCGATGCCAGACCCTGAGCACCCCAGGTGACGTTTATCGGTGTGTGCACCCACCAACCAATTGTGTGCGTGTGTACGGGGATGAGTGATGAATGATTCAATATTTAATGTGGGGAGCGTTTTGCGATGACCCTGCATACGTATTGCAGTAACAATCTAACCTTGACAGCACATCTAATTATGAGAAGTCATCGGGCACAAAACTCAATACGTGTATTTTTTCTTGGTGCGAATGAATTTGCTTCAAGTGTTACAATTTATAGCAATATGATAATTACATCTATCACTCAATGTGCCTCATTGAGATCTTATCTAGACCAATATCTCATCTTGAAAGAGAGACTTAGATAACCACTTTATAGTGCACAGGCACAATTTTCTTTGCTCCCCATTACAGTTATTTCCCAAATACATCATAGATCACAGCTTTTACGATTTATAGTACGATGTCTTGAAAATTACAATTTACACCAGGCAAGACGTTTTACTATTTTCCTCCAGAAGGTAGTAGATAGCAGTGGAAATTAAAGATCAAATGTGATCCGAGCCAAAGAAAATCCAGCACCTGAAGAAAACGTCGAGCTACTGAATATCTGAACTAAATTTTATTGCACTGGATTTGAAACCTTGACTCAATGCTTCATTGAAATGTATTTGATTTTAACCTAATTACTTACACTTGACCTTTTTAGACATATCGATCAAGAGAACCAATCTCGAATCATCCCAATTGCCAATTGCATCCCTTTGGCATCTCCGTCTGGTGGAGAGCAAGACTCCCCATCCACCAGCCTTTGTATGTGTAGTGGTGATACGCGCTGGGATTAGGGATCGTATGCCAGCGCGTAATGATTGGCTGTGTATGTGGTGACGCGCGCTGACGGTGGAGGATCAGGGGTCAGCGCGGGGTCGTGGGTTACGGGGTGCTGATTGGCTGTGTGCCGGTGACGCGCTGAGAGGGAGTGATCAGGTGACAGCGCGGTGTGATTGGTGGAGTAGTGTTAACACGCGCTGGGGGAAAACGGATCGTAGAGAGAGCGCGTCGTGATTGGTTAACTAAGGAGCGATGCTCACGTAGACGTCCGCATCAGCTCCGTCTCCCGTGAGCAGGGGCTATAAAAGGGGATGCACACAGGCGTAAGGGCAGTATGTAACCAGCGAAGAATGAAGACGGGGATCGAAGAGATAGGGCCCTGCGGTACCTAGTCCCGCTGTCCTAACGGGACCGGGACTCTGTGTAACCCAGAGGCGAGTGTATTGTGTGTAGCCATAGGCATAGGGTCTACACGAGCCGAATGCATTGTGTGTAGACAGAGGCATAGGGTCTACACGAGTCAAGTGTATTGTGTGTAGCCAGAGGCATAGAGTCTACACGAGTTAAGTGGAGTGTATAGTACAAAGAATAGAGACCACACGTTGTATTGTGACACGTCAAGATTTAATAAAAGTGTGTTACCCGTCAAGAAGTTCCTGCCGTCATTTCAAATACTTCAACTGGCGTCAGAAGTGAAACGGTCTTCCAAGCATGGATACAAGGAAGACCCGTCGGACCCACGGGATTGACCGCGGGGACAACCTTGACGACTCGGGCCAGCTGGCATCGGGGGGTGAGGACGAGGAATTGCCCACGCTGCAGGATCCGCTGACGGCGCCGGACGAGCGACGGGGGACCGACGCCGTGCTCCGCGAGGCGCACTCCCGTCTGGCGGAGCTGCTGCTCGCCGCCGCGTCCATCCTGGCGGAGATCAGCTCGTCGGGAGGAGCGGGGACGGCGGCGGACATTCTACAGGGTCGCCCCGCAGATTCCCGCCAAAATGACTTGGCGATTCCCGCCATTTCATCTGCGCCGACTTTTGGCGGGAACGGCCATCACCACGTGGCAGCGGTTCTCCAAGCGCGCCCGCTTACGTCACCAACGCGCGCTGCGGACCGCCATCAAACACCCGCCACTGGGGCCGCCATCTTACACACCGACGGGGCGGCGGAGAGGAACCACGAGGCGGAGGACGACTTCATCTTTCAACAGCGCCTTCCCACGTTGTCAGCCTTCAAGGCGGAAGGCGGGGACTGGGGCCAATTTCAGCGCAGGTTTTTGGCGCATCAGGAGATGTCCGCCTGGTCCGACGCTACGGCACTGCGGGCACTGCCTGCCATGCTGGACGACAACGCGCTCGCGGCCTTCACGTCCGCACGCAGGTCGGACCGCTCCTCGCTCAAGGATGCGCTGGCTCTCATGGCCAAGGTCTACGGTCCTCCCTCGGCGTGTCGCCATCATTTTTATGCAAGACGGAAGGCGGACACGGAGACCGTGCTCGCCTATCGCACGGCGTTGCTGGCTCTCGCCGACGCCGCGTTCCCTCGTATGGACGAGGAGGGCCAAGATGCGATGGTTTTGGAGCAGCTGCTCAAGTTGGCGCAGGAACTGGGGGTCCCCATCAACACGGCCGACGAGACCGATATTTCTTCCTTACGGGTCGCTACGAGTATACAAGCGCACGAGGTCCTTGAACGTAAACAGGGGGTCGTCTGCAACGCTGCCGTGGCCTCAGCTCCGGGCCCGGTAGTCACCGTACCCCAAGTCGTCAGCCCACGAGAGGAGGCGTTCATCGCGGGACGACCGGGGGACTGGAGGTCGGGGGGTCGTTCGCCTCTGCGATCGGCCCGCAAGCTGGAGCAACCGAGATCTCCGACGACTGTCATCACGTGTTATAACTGCGGCCTCCGGGGCCACGTGGCCTCCGGTTGCCGCGCCCCACGTCAGCGCGCCATGGGACCTCGGCTGGACGACAAACAAGGCCCCAAGTCATCCCTACAAACCCCGGCAAGTCGCGGCACCTCACATGCTCGGCCCGCACACTCGACACGCATGGGTCGTCGCGTTGCGGCGGAGGAGGGCCGAGTAGGGTTCGGGGATTCGGTTCGGCGAGGGGGGTTCGGCCGGGACCGGGGAGACATTAAATGGTCGGAGTTGGGGCACAGAATGGTGGCTGCCTCAGCGGGTTCATCCGTCGTTACGGGATCTATTGATGGGGTCGAGGTCAGGGTGTTAGTGGACACGGGGGCATCGGCGACTATTATATCGGACCTCATTTATAACATTCTCCCTGTACAATGTCGACCGCTACTTCCGGTGGATGTGCCATTTTACGCCGCTAACGGGGGATCATTGGGCATTATCGGTCAGATTAGGGCGTCCATTTGCATTGGAGATATCAAATTGTCGGGACCCGTTTTCGTTTCGTCCTCCCTGGCGGTTCCTTGTCTATTGGGCACTGATTTTTTGGCAAAAATGCCCATCAAAATTCTCATTGATCATCGTTGCATTGAACTACCATCGGGTCGCCGTATTTCTTTTTTGACGAACCCTACTGAAATTTGGACGGCGTGCGCTACGATACAAGCGTTAGCAACACAGACCGTGCACGTGCCCCCAGGTTCACAAATGTTAATTCCCCTCCGGTTGCGGAAACCATGGGTGAGGGAGGCCTCGGAACAAGGCATGCTTTTGGCTCCTTCTAATAGGGCTGTTGGAGGTCTCGATTTGTCAGTGGCTCACACTTTGGTTGGGGCTGACAGGGATCCGTTTGTGATGGTTTTAAACGCTGGGTTGCGGCCGGCCGTCATTCAGCAGGGCACCGTGCTAGCTCACGCGGCGCGGGTCCCTGCGGAAGAGCGGCTGGTTGCGCAGGCTGATTCGAGCCCCACGCAAAACGTTAAACCAAAGGAGGACCTCGAATGGGTCGATTCGCTGTGCGCGGACTCTGACGATTTGTCAGCGGTACAGTTGGGTGCGCTGCGCGGCTTGCTGATTGAATTTTCGGATGTCTTCAGTAAACATAAGTATGACATTGGCTGCACGGACCTGTTACGCCACCACATTGAAACGGGCGATGCGGCACCGGTCAGGCTAAATCCCTTCCGACTGAGTCCTGCTGAGAAGGAACATGTTCAGTCGGCCGTTAACGATATGCTAGAAGCCGACATTATTTCGCCTTCTTCCAGTCCTTGGGGAGCACCTATTGTGCTCGTTAAAAAGCAGGACGGGTCCTTGCGATTTTGCGTCGATTTCCGTCGCCTGAATAAAATCTCTGTGGCCGACGCGTATCCGCTCCCCAGGATGGACGAGTCCCTCGATGCATTGTCTGGTGCGCGATACTTTTCGACTCTTGATTTATTATCTGGATTCTGGCAGTTGCCACTCGACGAAGAGTCTAAACCTAAGACTGCATTTCGGACTCTAGGGGGCCTGTTTCAGTTTAACCGGTTACCCATGGGACTTCACTCCTCTCCTGCGACGTTTCAGCGCCTTATGGAGTTGGTTTTGTCGGGCTTGCAATGGGATACGTGCCTGATTTACCTTGACGATGTCATTGTTTTCAGTAAAACGTTTGAAGAACACCTCCAGCGATTGAGAGGGGTGTTTTTGCGAATGCGATCGGCTAAATTAAAGTTTAAACCGGCCAAATGCCACCTTTTTCGTAAATCGGTTAGATACTTGGGTCACATTGTCGACTCTTCGGGGATTTCTACCGATCCTGCGAAGACGGACTGTGTCAGTTCATGGCCGACGCCCACGTCAGTTTCGGACGTGCGCAGTTTCATCGGTTTTGCTTCTTATTATCGCCGATTTGTTGAGCACTTCGCCACCATTGCAAAACCCTTGCACGCTCTAACGGCGAAAGGAGTGAAGTTCCGATGGGGACCGGAGGAGGAGGCTACATTCTGCTCCCTCCGGGACGCCTTGGTAGGTGCCCCGCCCTTGCGCTATCCTGACTTTGCGAGTCCCTTCTTGCTAGACACGGATGCTAGCAACACGGGCATTGGGGGGGTGCTGTCCCAAGTCGTTGGGGGGGTCGAACGGGTGGTCGCCTATGGTAGCAGGGTGTTGTCGCCGGCAGAACAGCGCTACTGCGTCACCCGTCGCGAGCTGCTTGCCATTGTTTTTTTCGTACAACAATTCAGACCATATCTCTATGGTCGTCACTTTACGGTCCGGACGGACCATGCGGCGCTCCAGTATTCATTGCGGGACGCCCAGCCCTCGGGCCAATTGTCACGGTGGTTGGAAGTCCTCCAGGACTATCAGTTCACGACTACATACCGGAAGGGGTTGCGACATACAAATGCCGATGCTCTGTCGCGATTGTTGCCTTGTCACAAATGTGCGTGCTTATCAGGATCGGCGCGCTGTAAACCGCCAGTTACGGAAGGTATGGGGGCGTTGGTTGCGACCGCGGGCACACCAATTGGGGATGTTCCTGCTACCCCAGGGGTCAGGACTCGCTGCTCTCATTGTCGCTGATTGAGTGGGGCCGTCTCCAAATGGCGGACAGCTCCCTGCTATCATTGCGCCGCAGGACGGGGGGTTCCGAAGGTGACCATGAACGAACTGGCTCCTACGTACTTAAGCAAGGCCTGTTAATGAGATGGGACAGTTTGTCCCGGCGGCACGCGATTGTGGTGCCTTCTGCTGTGAGGGGGAAAGTTGTCTTGGCCGCACACGAACGCCTCTTGCATTTGGGAGTTAACAAAACGCTTGCCCTGCTTCAGCGTGACTATTGTTGGCCGGGAATGGGGAGTGACGTGGTGAATATTCTGAAGGGTTGTGTTGAGTGCGCCAGACGGAAACCACCGCCTGTGGCAGCTAATCCACCGCTGCAATCTATTCAGGTCTCGCGCACTAACGAGCTCGTTGCACTCGATATTCTGGGGCCTTTTCCAGTCACGCCTAGAGGTAATAAGTACCTGTTTGTGGGGGTCGAATATTTTACCCGGTGGCCTATGGCGTGGCCACTCGCCAACCAGTCGGCGGCGGCTGTGATGGACGCCTTTGTCCAGGGCTACGTCCTGGACAAGGGGGATCCCGAACACTTGCTGACCGACCAAGGGAAAATTTTTTCGAGTAAATTACTGCAAGAGGTGTGCGACCTGTTGGGTACTAAGAAGGTGCGTACCTCCCCGTACCACCCGCAGACGGACGGGATGGTGGAGAGACTCCACAGGACATTGACTTCTATGCTGTGCCAGCAGGTGTGTGAGGCACATGTTGATTGGGACTTGCAGGTCCCTGGGGTCCTCGCCGCGTATAGAATGGCCCCCCATGCAGCTACGGGATTTTCCCCGTTCTATCTGATGTACGGTCGGGAGGCCGACCCGCCCATGGAAACGCAGCTGGGCCTGCCCGCACCACGAACTAATTCAAAATTGGCAGAGCATATTAAATTTAATATTCATAAGCTGACAGAGGCGAGGGAGGCCGCACGGCTTAATTCGCGGGCTCGCCAAATTGCAAACGAGCGGTTGCGTGCACGAAAGGTGTCCGTGCACAACTGGGAACCAGGTGACAGGGCCTGGCTGCATTGCCCTCAGGCACCTTTGGCTACGTCGCCTAAATTGTTGAAGCCATGGCGGGGACCCGTGGAGGTCGTGCGGGTTGCACGCCCGCAGTGCGTTCAGATAAAATGGGGAAAACGCCGTTGGTACGTCCACCCCTCCCGACTGAAACCGTTCTCGCCTCCACATGGCCTCCCCTTGTGTCGTGAGGGCCGAGCATGTGACGTGACCGACGACCCTAAGGGGGAAATGTCTTTGCCTGATCCTCACATGTCTCCGCCTGATCCGCTCCCAGGTGTCTCGGAACTGACAGCTGACGACCATCGGCGGCCGGATCTTCGCGGCGGGGCCGGTCCTTCCAGGTCCGATCCGCGCCGTCTAGAGCTGCCGGAGCCACCGGACGGTCGCCAGCGTCCCGTCCCATACGACGGACCGGCCAGACAGACTCGCGCTAGGTCGCGCTACTTTTTATGACCTACCACGTGAGGAGTCGAGGCAGCCGGAGCGCCTCGTCACTGCGTTTAGTCACAGAGACACTTGGCGCGTTCGGTTTCTGGAGTTCGCTTTTATTGTGTTGTTCGTCGGGCTGTATATTGCTTCTTATTTAAGTGTTGTTGTTGTGTTGTCGTTGTTGCGTTACGGGGCACACTGGGGGGTGGGGTTCTTTTTTTTTATTATTGCGTTGACGTTGGGTTGTGTTGTTGGTTAACAGCCGGGCCGGCTGCAAGCTATGTGGGAGGGGGTGATGTAGTGGTGATACGCGCTGGGATTAGGGATCGTATGCCAGCGCGTAATGATTGGCTGTGTATGTGGTGACGCGCGCTGACGGTGGAGGATCAGGGGTCAGCGCGGGGTCGTGGGTTACGGGGTGCTGATTGGCTGTGTGCCGGTGACGCGCTGAGAGGGAGTGATCAGGTGACAGCGCGGTGTGATTGGTGGAGTAGTGTTAACACGCGCTGGGGGAAAACGGATCGTAGAGAGAGCGCGTCGTGATTGGTTAACTAAGGAGCGATGCTCACGTAGACGTCCGCATCAGCTCCGTCTCCCGTGAGCAGGGGCTATAAAAGGGGATGCACACAGGCGTAAGGGCAGTATGTAACCAGCGAAGAATGAAGACGGGGATCGAAGAGATAGGGCCCTGCGGTACCTAGTCCCGCTGTCCTAACGGGACCGGGACTCTGTGTAACCCAGAGGCGAGTGTATTGTGTGTAGCCATAGGCATAGGGTCTACACGAGCCGAATGCATTGTGTGTAGCCAGAGGCATAGGGTCTACACGAGTCAAGTGTATTGTGTGTAGCCAGAGGCATAGGGTCTACACGAGTCAAGTGTATTGTGTGTAGCCAGAGGCATAGGGTCTACACGAGTCAAGTGTATTGTGTGTAGCCAGAGGCATAGGGTCTACACGAGTCAAGTGTATTGTGTGTAGCCAGAGGCATAGAGTCTACACGAGTTAAGTGGAGTGTATAGTACAAAGAATAGAGACCACACGTTGTATTGTGACACGTCAAGATTTAATAAAAGCGTGTTACCCGTCAAGAAGTTCCTGCCGTCATTTCAAATACTTCATATGTGTGCATTCTCTTGGCACCACAACCACGGCATACAAATAATAATCATGAGTGCCTTCGTTATTCGTGCCATGCTCATAGCGCGAGGCTATCACAAAGGCGCTGTGTCTAACAAGTGGGTATAGTTTTCCAGCGATGTTGCCATACGATTTTACCCAATTCAGTAATTATTGTAGTGGGTTCTCATCTTACTTTAATTTATATAGCGCCTTAAGAAAGGCGCTGAGCAGAGAATTAGCAATTGTACAGTAAAACAGTGGGATGAGATGAGATGGATTGATGAAAATGATGGTGGTACATAATCAATATGATGATGATGTGTGAAATAAACGGTGATGAAAGTGACAATGAGTGGTTAACGATTCGTGAGTATCATGAATGGGTAGGGAAGCTGGGACGAGGGATGGTGTTAATGATGAGGAATGGAGGGACAATGGGAGTTGGGGTAAGCAAGGGAAATTAAATTAACTTTAAAGGAAAAACGAAAAATCGTCAGGCCGATTATTTGACATGTATGCGAAGTTTGCTCCAGTTTTAGGGGGCTAAAAGCCAGAAAGAACGGAATGGGAACAGACAGCTGGGATTGTGAACAGAGATAACGAGAAGGAGCATAGAACGAGAAGAGCGAAGCAAGATAAGCTGGGGCATTGTTATGTAACTTTATAAAATGTTGATTTGAATCATTTTAACTATGACGATAGCACGCATACGGCACTCTTCATAATACAATTATAGGTACTCTTAGATTTGTTTCGGTAAAGTCACGTAGGTAAAAATAAATAATAAAAGTAAACATAATAGAAATAATAATAGAAATAAAATTATAAATCACGACGTTTCGGAGGCAACACAAGTCTCTGTCATCAGGTGGGACCGTCACAGCCAGATTTACTGTATCAAGTCCAGTGCAAAGCGCACAGTATATGTAGTTATGGTTTATACACATGTAGTATTAACCGGTGTGGCTACTAAATTTAAACCGCAATGCTCTATATCAAAAAAAAAAAATGCGCTACCACCTGGTAACACCCCAGAGCCTGATAACCCAGCACCGCCATCATGTATGACACGTTAAGAGTCCTCACACTTATCTTCCTTCGCCCTTTATTAAGGGGGTGGGGGGGGGGGTGGTACAGTGGTTAGTGCACTGCACCTTGAACCAAGCGATATGAGTTTGATTCTTGACTCGGGCTAACGTCAGTGGTGAATGGTACCTGAACTGACTCTCAGCCCCAGCCACCGTCAATCCGCCAATGAATCAAAGCCATCCCATGCCACCCGTGACATATTTTTGTTTCTAACATACTGGCCAAACATACAAAAACCTGAACGCACCAACCCGTAAACACCAACCCTTAAACACCAACACTTAAACAAAAAGCCGTAAACACCATCCCTTAAACAGCTTCCCTTAAAATGCCAACCATTAAACACCAATGAATCAAAGCCACCCCATGCCACCCGTGACATCTATTTTTTTCTAACATACTGGCCAATGTAGGTTGGTGAAGGGGTGAGGGCAGGACCGATTTTGATGGCGCCTATCACCGATATTAGTCGTGGACACGAATCAAGCTCAGGTAACAGGTTCATAGCTTATCGTGCACCACTCTTCAACCCCATTTCGCAGTAAACAAGGAACGGTTCCAACCACATGCCAACGTTAGCACTGGGTTGCTTGCAACTTGCACTGAAGTACATGCTAAAACTATCCCGTGACTCCTGCGATCTGTAGTGATGTACATTTAAAGGGCTTCCCATTACAAACAGCATTGTTGTGAGCTTCCCTTTTGGCAAAATTAATTCTGAAATTATGCAAATGTGATCTAGAGCACACACACACACAACTACTTTTTAAGTAATATGTGTGGCTAAAAATAATATAAGTGTACGTGTTTTAACCAGTTAAGAACTCACGATGATTTTATACAGTACTGTATGTATAATGACAAGTACAGATGACATACAGTTGTATCGAACATTTCAAAAATAACAAATTCTTGCCATAAAATCACAGCACTAAATAAAGGTAAATTAGCAAGACATAACACTTGTATTCTTGATTATGCACCATTTGGTATGTATGTATATAACTGTATATAGTTACTTTCAACCTAAATTCCATTCCTGGATATGGCTAATATCGACGATGAGTGACACCTGAACTGATCTCTTCACCAACCAACACTTACCAGCATGGTGAAGTATGGTCCAACAACTCCCATGACTGACATGGCATGGGGCAGCCGTTATCCCGCAGTGGAATTTGCGAATGGCTGAAATCATTACTGTATTATTACTGTATTAAATTATTATTATTATGCATAATATACCACTATTATCACCGCCTTTACTGTTTTGTCCCATTCATGTGTATCAATCTTTGACTTTGAAATTATGCTGCAACAACAATTTTACACGGATGAAAAGGTGATATTTATCCTATAGCAGAAACGGTTATACCACTTCAGTGGCTGCTACTGCCACGGTCAATTCCAAGAGCCGAAGAAGCAGTCCTGCTCTGGGCGATGAGACATGATTTACTCTCTGAGCAGGGTGAGGTTTATTTTTTATATAAGGATATGCCCCAACATGCCTCGGCATGACAAATAGCACAAAAGAAGAGTGACAGTGCTTGATTGCAATGTCCCTGCGGGGAAGCCAATTGACACCAAACAATCCTGGGATGTATCCTCTCCCACTCTGATGGAGGCAGCCTATTGATGAGGAGCATCACGGCTTGTGCTGTGCATATGGAGAACCCAAAATGAACTCCGCCGTTGCACATGCACTGGGACAAAAGATGGCGAAGTGGGTGCACGTGTGGCAACGTTGAAAACGTTGGAAGCGGTTAATGAACCTTGCAAAGATATGTATTGTGAAAATATAAAATTGTTAGGCTACTAAATACTGTATATGCCAAATAAATGTGGAAAATTAAAATTTGCAGCAGTCAATGCAAGGCTTTTTAAACAAATTACGAAATATGCATGAAAATGCCTTTGTCGGTTTGCCTTAACCACTTTACCATGAACGAATTGCGATAAAGATTAAATGTGTCTCATTCATTTCAGAGTAGATTGCAGTTTAAGTTTTAAATACAGGACTGTAATCTGAATGTATCTTAACTTTACAAAATTATTTGTAAAGCATATATTATTGCGGATGTCATTCGGTAAATATTAATTTATCTAAATGGAAATGAGTTAGCAGTGACAGTGTGCAGTTGAAGTGCACGTACAGTTTTTAAACATGCTTTTAGGAATTACAATCTTGCTTTAATAGTAGTTAATGCAATACGAATATATTGCACTTCCGATTAGCATGTTACTATTTTTATTTTACTAGGTAAGGCTCATTGAGCTATGTTGCTCTTTTTCAGAAGCAACCTGGCCTTAAATAATGTGGACATTTCTCGCAACAAAAATACTCTAAGCACATGTTTCTAAATGTGGAGAGAAAAACCGGAGAACCTGGAGAAACGGCTTCGTACGGTGCCAAAGAAGTCCAACATACATAGATATGCCATATATCCCCAAACATTCGAAGGCTTAATTTTCATTCCAAAAATGCCATGTTATATTTGGATTTTAGAGTGTTGCAAATTGCAAATAGAAACCCAAACACATTGAATTTTAACTGCATTCATTATTCTAAGCCTCTTAATATTCTGTCAGGAACATGAACATGTTGACATTTTATTTCATTATATTACTCTTTGGTACGTGTTTAGAAATTCATGTTACGAAACACTTTTTGGTGAAATACAAGAGGCATTTCCGGACGCTTTGCAGGCACAGCAGGGCAATACATACTGAAAAGAATGAGGAATGCGTACGCATAAACATTCTGCAGACATACGATGTATTTCCCGAATGAAGGGAGATCCAAAATAATCAATCACAGGCAATTGGCAAGAGGAATCTGTTTAGCCTCTACTTCAGCACACATCACAAGTACTGTCAGAGAGGCAACATATTTCTCCCATATTTCCTCCTTCATCCAGAGACGATATTGGAAAGTGCCGCTTTTTGATGTCGACTGTCCATTCCTGTAATGCTCTTTCATCAGAAGTTCACGATGCCTCCTATTCGGTAACATTATTTACAGCCGAGGCAACTTTTCTTCAAACATCAAGCTACAAGTGCAACCACCGCGGCAGAGATGGCCACTCAGGCATTGATCGGTCTTTAGAGCCACGGTCACATGCACATGACGGGAACACAAAGGACCACAAGAATTTATACCCATTTGAGAATCCAAATGAGATCAAGGACTCTCCACACCACGTCAGTGATGGGGGTTGTTTGACCATACCTCATCGTGTTGGTCACTACAGATTGATGGAGAGGCCCACAAGGATCAGTTAAGATTTCACTCCCCACTGATGCTCGCCATGGAGGATCGAGTGAAGGCCAAAACAACCGTGACGGTCTGGTAAATGTGTAAGGTTTCCATTGTCGCACAAGAGAGAGAGAACATACATCCAACAAGAAACGAATGAATTTCGATTTAAAGCTTTCGTGACTGCAGGGATTCATCTTCTTGGTTCTTTCGGTAAAGTCACGTAGAAGGGATATAATAAAATAATAAAAATTAAACATAATAAAATACAATTCTCACGACGTTTAGGCCACAACGCAAGCAGCCGTCCTCAGGTTTCAGACGCTGTCTTTCCGACAGACCTGTTCTTCACCTGAGGACGGCTGCTTGCGTTGTGGCCGAAACGTCGTGAGAATTGTATTTTTTTGTTTTATTTTTATTATTTTATTATTTCCATTCTACGTGACTTTACCGAAAGAACCAAGAAGAAGAAACGAATGATTACATCTTATACACTGGCCCATTCATACAATCAGTGGGCTACATTAGATGAGAGGTAGCAGGAGAGAAGTGGAGAGAGGAGAAGAGGAGTGCCTGGGGCAACCCTGATGTTTTTGTTGGCCGGGTAACATGCACTCTCGTGCTTGCGGAGCTGGTCTTGGTAGAAGTTGGGCATTACCACTCAGAGATAGAGTGGTATTGCAGTGGAGGAGGAATTGTTTTAAACCAGTGGATATGCTGAAAGCAAATTTTAAGATGTACAGTTGCCGATGAATATAAAAGCCGAGACATATGGCAAGGGAGATTGAGGAGACCTGAAGTGGGTGTTGTGTTGCAGAAGAAATATTGGAAGAAAAAGACAATACATACAGTATGTGCCTCCTGCTGAAGGAAAGGCATTGCACCCAACTGTGCTACGAGGTCACATGCCGTGGATGGCGTGAGATAAAGAAGAAATTACTGTAAACCAACAAGCCTGTGAATAATCAGCACGGTGAAGACACGTCAATGTCGGACATTGACAAAAAGAACATAATTATCCGACACTTCGTCAAGATCCGACCACACCTACCGTTCAAGAAAGAGGATCAGCATCATCATCTTCATCACTCTACACGTCGCCAAGACCTCGACCACATCCTGGTAAGTAACCAGCTGCATCAACCAGCTGGCTGCTGTGTCATCACCCGAGAGACGGCGTGTGTCTGTGTGTGTGTGTCACGAGTTCACATTCAACCCGGACGGGATATTCCAACACGCCTGCCATGTCACCGTCTCAATGCTTGCGTGAGAAATCGTCTGCTGCAGACTGAAAGCCGATGGTTGCCTTTGTTGCATTGTTTGTGTAGCCGGTGAGCGGTCACCTGTGATTTAATACCACGTATAATTGTGCACTCTGCTAATAGCTACGGTTAGCGAGGTGCGGTTTTTTGTTGTTGTATAATTTAATGCAACGGTGATCAGGGATTGGACCCCGAATCCCCCCATGTGCACAGTAGTGCACGGAGCACGTCCCCAATTTAGATGTGGGCTGACCTCCGGACTGCTGCTGCTGCAGCTGCGGTGTTGTGACGTGGAGGGTGTCTCTGGTCGCTCTTGCAGAGACGCAATTTGCCCTTCCGATGAACACATAAAAATTAAGTTTTGCCGTTTCACAAACCCACCTGGGGTTTCAGCTGTTGTGGAGTCGCCCACTTCTCCGGGAGGACGGAACACAACGCAGAGGACCTACTCATCGTCACCGAACGTTACTCTTTTTATTGTTGTTGTTGTTGTCTATTTAGCCGACCTGTCCCCCTTGCCAGGATTCACGACGGAAGAAGAGGGATAGAGTGGATCGGCTACATTTGCCTTATCATGAACTTCTATTTGTGCCCTGGGTCATGCCGTATTCACCTAAATTCTGACAATTAATTTATTAATTTCCTTTTTTTTTTCTATAACAGTATCAAGCATTTTTTGGACTGAGTGCTCTGATTATGACTAAATAAGAGACATGGTTGTATTAATATTTGTGCGTGTGTGTAGTTGAACAGTGTATCAAATCCATCCATTCAATGCGAGATAGCTAAGAATCTGGACAATAATGTTGGCTTCTGTCATTGTGTATAATGAATCAATCATACCCGAGACAAATAAAATATAAAAATAATTGACAGATACCTGCCACAACTACACCAGGCAAATAAATAAATAAATAAACATTCCCATTCCTCCACCGCTCCACGCATTCAACAGTAGTGCATATCCAATGTACATATAATCAAAATTCCATTTCTATATGAGACTTCTCTATTGAAAATGCACAGTGTCTAAAGCATAATAAACAGTAGCGATCTCATGAGCAAGCATACTTTGCAGGGCATTTTATTTTAAGAATGCAGTATGCTGCAGATTACACCACTGCACCTTAATCGCACGATTTGAAAATATTTACACGTAGTTATATGTTTATATGCTACAAAGTTAATTTCAAACTTCTACCTGACAATTAAGGTAACTTTTAACCAATTTCTCCGTTTAACTTTCAAGCTAATTGCTTTTTCCAGATGATGTTTTCTCCATGCGCGTCACATGTAATACTGCGAGTTGCAGTGTTCGTCGGACAAATGACATAAGTACAATGAGACTAACCGTACATCGTTTGAGATAAGTGCTCGAATGGTGCTATCGTGATTATTTATTTCTCTAGCCGCGTGCTCTTGAAATCGGTGCACTCGCAGTCACTTCTCCAGTCCGTCAAGCACTAGTCATCAAACTGTCAATATTATCCACAGTGGCAAAGATTATCGCTCGCATATTTTGCTACAATACAGTAATCCTCTGGGACGGAACGAAGTCGTACATCGAGGACCCCCCACCATTTTTTTGCAAAAAAATCTAAAAAATATATATACATCTTCAGAAAGAATGCAAATCGATTCACAAGAGCAGAGTTGAAAACGCTGCACGTGCTCTTGCAAACGCAACGAGTTGGGCTTTGTTTGCTGTACGTTACCAGCAGCCAATTGGCGAACCGCGGGGCATGCTTGCCCCAGTTTTCCCTCTCCCGAGCTCATCGTGTTGGTAAAATTGTTACTGGTAGGAACCCACTGGTTCCACCAGCCCACTGGGGATTATTGTGTCCGTCCGTCCGTCGTGCAGGGAGGGGCTGGGTGGGGAGGGAGGGGCGGGGTGGGGAGGGGAGGGTGGGGAGGGGCTGGGTGGGGAGGGTGGAGAAGGGCTGGGTGGGGAGGAGAGGGTGGGGAGGGGCTGGGTGGGGGGTGGGAGCTGTGGGGCTGGGTGGGGAGGGGCTGGTCACCTCGTGGTGCCCTTATAAAACTCAACGTTTAACCTACTCACGCCGGCTTGTGCCCGCCCTCACAGTCGGGCATATTTGCGGAATACACCACGCCGCCGTTGACCCTGGCCATTGACCGAGCAGCCCAACGTTCCTACCAGCTCCCTCCGCAGGAATGCGTTATCGTGGTGTTTTGTTGTTGTTTGCAGTGACAAAGTGATGTTTACGACCCCCGTTACGTCCCCCAAACGACCATCCAATGCAAGTGGCCTTAACTGGGCAAGAAGTGCAGCGTAAATCCATCTCCTTTGGGAATGAAAATGCAGATCGTAAGGAGGGGGTGGGGGTAAAGGTGGGAGAGATGAAACGTTAAATGGCGCGTTTGTTAGGGTTGGTGCAGTCCACCTTAAAGACCACTTTAAACCAAGCAGACAAGTGAAGGCTACTGTGCAGCAATGTTTTCCTATTGTATCCCCATCTCTGAAGTCCTGTAACAACATCCCTATGCCTCCAACGTTATATCTACCTCCGGTAACAAAGTTTCTGATAATGAGGTGACATCATGGAACGCATGAACTTCGTTAACCGAGGTATTACGGTATTTATCAAGATATTTACGTCTAATCTTAAAAACTAAAATCTTTAAGGTTTGAAACTGTTGAAGGTGACTTGATGAACATCAACTGTAAGTTTTTTTGGTAAAGTCACGTAGGTAAAAAAGAAAATAAATTAAATCACGACGTTTCACTTGTATCACTTCGCTGTATCACTTGATACAGTAATTTTGCTGTGACGGTTCCACCTGAAGACGGAAGCTTATGTTGCCTCCGAAACGTCGTGATTTAATTTATTTTCTTTTTTACCTACGTGACTTTACCGAAAGAACCAAAGAGTATGGACCCTTGCAGTCACGAAAACTTCAAATCTAGAATCAACGGTAAGCCCACACATATTAGGATGTAGACAATATTTTACACGGACAAATTGTTGAGGTGTACATTCTATATTTAGGAAAATTTATCTGAATTTTGAAATTGGAACTTTGGACAGCACTTTAATATAACCTATAGTACTAAATATTTAACTGTTGTGGTTAGTCTTCCATAATTTAATGGCAGAATGTCCAATATGACAGCTACAGTCGGTTGCAAAACTTGCACTTAAAGACACCAGTGGCAATTTTGAGGGGGCTAGATATGCTCACAAGTAAGACTGATGGATGGACCTCACGCAGTACAGATACACATCATAGTTGGTAGGAAAATAACTGAGAAACACTGCAAGATAACAATTGTATACGACATTTACACATGTTACAAAGCAATTGCGTTTTACAAATTATTTCCTGAGACTCAAATGGCAGCATGGTCAATTAAACTACTGTAAATACCTAAATATTGCACAAAATGATCTCTCAACCACTACATACTCTACTTAAATTGTTGATAAGTAATGCTTTGTTGGTCGAAGGTAGTTTTTTTCCCACAGTAGAAATGAGCCAAATGTAATAACTTTCAGTTTGGCATGAAATTTAGTGATCATTTCGCCTTCCTTTTTGAAATGGTGTAAGTTTGGCATCAAGATAACAATTTGTATTTGATAAGGTGCTTAAATGCTCCAGAATCTCAAACCACCTTATATTATATCTCATCTCAGTTATTCCAATGCCCAGCAGTAATTCGTTTTTTAAGCCTATGTTGCATGAATGGAAATGCATAGAAGTGGCTTGGACAACTGTATTCTGCTGAAATAATCACTCCTCTTTCTTTTGCCTGATTTGCACTTTAACGGTGACAAATTTCAGCATTATTTTTCATTATACTGATGACTTTAATCAAATAAATGTTCCACAAATATATGCGGGAAATGGCTAGAGCAATGGCGCAGTGCGCCCTGAGTGATATCTTAAGGGTGAGCAACCACTGACCGATGATTGGTTTTTTACCCTTTTATCTGGCAACAAAACTGACACCTTTTTTACAAGGAGTCATGTTTGCATAGATCACAATACCTGCAGTCATAATGCAAACAAAAACATAACTCTGATAATGTATGCACTGTCCTTGAAGTTGATTGGTCCACACCCGACACAGCTTTCCTTAGAGCCTAGTCTCACATGGATTGGACCAGATGACGCCAAAAGGCGCACAAGACAATGCACCATCAGAGTATGAAAGCTGTAAAAAAAAGGTGTCAGTTTTGTTGCCAGATAGAAGGGTAAAAAACCAATTATCATATTTTTTACTGGCAAATGAAGTTCCAAAGGTGTAAACCCACTGACCCTTCAGATGAAGTGGTGACGTCTTCATCCAGTCGTGGATTAACAAAATGGGCTGAAAATTAATGTAATGTACATACAACCTGATTCACTTTCGAGAGAACCAATATGCGAATATGTTTGCTCTCAGACAATATCATTCCTTTTAAGTGGCATTTTATAATAGAACAGAGGGAATCTATAAGACGATGTATATGCGTGTTTGATCGTAATCTTGGTGAAAAATATCATAGCTACTTTTCCAATTGTTACACTCAAAAACTAAGATAAAATTTCTTTTGTGTGCAGTACTCTTCATCGGCCTATGCTTGGAAGATCAAAGCCAAGGTCATCCAATACAGTTCCAAAGCAAACATCTATTTCTTAAACAGAAAACCCTTAACTTACAATCAGAACACAAATATATTTTTACTTTTGGTCGAACCTATGTCTCTTTTTTTTAAGTAAATTTCTTTCAGATTGCTGCACAAGATCATTCGTTACACGTGGGAGTAAAAAGTTATCGGCCATTCAGGGAATCAAGAAATCAAGAAATCATGCCATTTCGCTGCCATGCGAAAAATAATTCAGGCCGGTCATAGCAGCAGCCTGAATTTAACCAAGTGGCTGACTGATTGAACGAGTGGCATGCAATCGGAAGGTTGGTGTACGGTGCTTTTTCTGCAATATTTTGCTGTCTTTTCTTGGATTTTCTGTTTGCACTTAGTCACATATTCACTTTAAGATGTTTTCTTGTTCATGTTTTTTTGTTTGTTGCGGTTGCACCCGATTCAAGAGCCGAATGGCTCACAGGGATATACCAAATAAATGAACTTGAACTTGATGTTGCAAGTTCAATTCCTGGTCTGGAGTTAACCCAGCCCATCATTCCTTTGAGGGCATTAACTCAAGTACCGTTTTGTTGAGTTTCTGTCAGAATCATAGAAGCAGTAATCAGTAGTTTCTCAATACAGAAAGTCGAATAATATTGATTTAGAAGAAAATTTAAAATAATATTCACAATCTATAGCTTGCAATACAACGCAAATTGAGTCACGATGTTATGTAGCTATGGCAAACACACTCAATGGAGACTTAAGGACAGCCCAAGCAAGGCACAACAAAAATAAATATGGAATGTGTCCCTACACTTTTGATGGTATACTGTGTAAAGGTTTAATATATATTATAGAACGTTGTAATGCTATCATGTAGTGTACTAAGAAGGCATCAACCTGAGTTTGGATTCCAACCACAGTCTGAGTCCCTCACTTCACATAACACATTATTACATTATTAAAGCATCAGATGCTACCTTGTTGTAATGGTTAGCACACTGCATTTTCAATCCAGAGATCGCTGGTTCAATCTCCCCGTGTGGCAGTTGAAGCAATGAACACAATTCTGAAGCAATGAACACATGTATTGAATCCGCCCTGCCTTTGTCCATTCAGCAGCAAAAATGGGTACCATTTATACAGCAGTAAAAATGGGTACCATTTACACTGCAGGCTGTTCTTGTTTTTTTACCAGAGGCTTCTTATACATTATATATACACCAAGTTATCGACAGAGAACAAAGCATTTCAACGTTATTTCACAGTGCCTTAACAAATAGCGGGACCAATGTGAATTGAATGTTGGCATCAAACCAGTAATATGTACACATACAACTCATTCGTCGGTGCACTTTTGGACGAGGGACTCCCCTCGCTGTGTGGGTAGGACGGACAGATCGGGTTGGTGAAGGTGAGGGGCACTGAATTGGGAGCATAAACGTGCAGTGCAACAAGTGATTGTGTTGCACGGCCCTCTCTCCCCCCCCCATGTGACTCCCCGAGGCCTCAAACGACCTGTTAATGTACAGTGGTAGCCCATCCAGGATAAAAATACGTATTTATACTGGAGGAATCCGATGATCTATGAAGCTATTTTCACGAATGTCGAGTAGTTTCACGGATGTCCGGTAGCATCCAAGCACTATTCAGACCCATCCTGTTTAGTCACTAAAATCTAATACGATTGGGCACATTATAGGTGATTTGGTCAGAGGCTAACTGGAAAAAAACACATTACAACACAAGTCATCCAGACTCATTTACTAAAGGTGTCTTATAGGCTACTGCGTGACTGAGTAGATGCATGAGTGTTTCTGCTGATTAAACCAAATCGGTAGACTGGACAACATTCAATGCATTTGCCATGTTTAATAAACGTCTCCTCATGCAGTCACGAGTGCCTAGGTTAAAGCCAAAGTCACTGTTTAATAAGAAATGGTTTAACCCCAAGAAAGCACCTAGTGCTTAAATTCAGAATTATCCTCAGAGCCACATAGCCACATAAGTGACTCGATTTGGGTTGCAATAATTCCGTTTTAAGAAAGAAGAAACTCTAGTAAAACATAAATAAATATTGTAAATAGTCCAATTTTACCCATCCAAAATCAGTTTGATGGTAGATTATACAGCTACCACGTGGTTTCAATACACTCGAGAAGATGTACAATTTTTCCATCTCTAAAATCTTACAAATCATCTACAAAAATTATCCACATTCTGTGTTGAAGTAATGTCACAGTGGCTTTCTTATTGCACTGTGAACCTGGTGACAAGAGTTTTATTCCTGGCTACAGATAACAAGAGTGGTGAGCAATATCTGAACCGGTCACGGTCCCCTTCTCCAATATGCACTGACCAGCATGGTGAAGTATGGTCGAACGGACATGGCGTGAGGAGTTCTCCATCCAGCAGTGGAAAGACAAAGAGCTGTAAATCATCATTTAGATGCGATTTATAATGTATTCTGAAGTCGTCTAAAATATTCCCTCAGATCACATCATGGTAGTTGTTCAAAATCTAAATTTTAGATTTACCAGATTAAAATGTACATAAAAAGGAGGCAGTGTGTGTATTTTATACATGATGGGTATAAAACATCAGACTACAGTTTAAGACAGATTATAATTCAGATTTTTATGATAAACAAGAAGTGTAAATGGAATTTGAGTAATTTCAACCAAGCAAACAATTGTGCGACATTGTACATATTCAATCGCTGAATACTTTCAAAGATTTAGCCTTTCAAAACGTACAAACAGCAATGTGAAAGCTTAAACCTTTTCAATAAAATATACACATTCTAAATATTGCATCTTTAAAATTATGTATTTAGTCATTCTTGGTGCTGTGCGGATTCACCGAGGTTGTGTTTCGGTTGTGTGGAAACATTTGGCTCTCGTGTCTAATGAGAGAACACACGTCATGGGATTTATTTTCATGAAATCTCAGTTAAAATATATGTGTATCTTAAGAAAACTAGATTTTTGCAGCCTGTTATCTGGTAGTATGCACATGTTGGACGCTGCTGGTCACAGCTTTAAAATATATGACTAAAATTGGCAGCGAATGGTTCTACACACGCGATGAAAATAAAACCGCTTGGAAGTACAGCTGGGCTACAAAGCTCTGTGGAATGTTCCACAGCCATTTGAGTAACGGATCCTGTTCTCTAAATCGCACTATGGTGCAAATAAATTAAGGCGATTATTGCAGAGTAGTGAGATGCTGTTGTAGTGTAATGCCTCGGACACCAGACTCATAAGGGCGTCAGTTCAATCTCCCGGCACGGCAGTTGTGGAAATATATTCATTCTCTCCGTCTCTACCAACCCAGCAGTCTAAATGGGTGCACCAAAATAGTCAATCGGCAGAAAAATGTGCGGTGGGATAAATGCTATGAATGTATAACTCTTCTCAGACATCTGCCCAGCATGAAAGAGGAGGCTTCAACACCCTCCGGGGGGGGGGGGGGCTTTCTAAAGGTCTCTGTAGTGGGGGGGGGGGCTTTTTGCCGACGATGGCGTGAGCAAGCAATTTCAGGGTAAATCAGTTTACCAAGCAAAGGCTCGTCAATCACCCTGCCTCGTTCGCCAAGTGTGAATTGCAGCTGGAAATGAATCCGAGAATTACAGCACGGAAGTACATTTGGGTTATGAATCCCTGCTTGCTTAGTGCCTTCTCTCTGTGTTGGCTGGATGCCATTATGAAGCATTAACGTTTTCATTGCTGAACAAATGCATCCGTATTACATTAGGTTTGCATGTGTACACAATATTACAGTAGGCTAGTCCCTTGTTTTTCTATTATATCATTGTAATGAATATTTTATTGCATTCCCCTTGGTACATGTTGAATTACACAAGTATATCATTGTTGCAATAACATCCGTTGCTGCAAGTGTTTGTGTGTATGTATGTGTGGCATGCTACACGTAATGCAATAGTTTACATCAAATATGTCTGCACGTCTCGGATTGAAGCCAACACGCCTCAGTGCTCAAACAGGAATGAAACAGTGCTAATCTCCATTGGGTGACCTGAGCCAGTAGTGGAAATTCCATATTCCCATGGTGGGGACATTACAATTGCACAACAATCAAACACGCATCCGGACACGTGAAGCGAAATATAAATGCAGATTAATCATAAAAAGCCTGGGATGAAACTTGAATTTATGCAAACACACGTAGTCAGAATTAATTATGGTCCTTACCCTATCATAGATGAGAAGTGTCTATTAAAGCTGGGCAACATTGGCGGAGGTCATTAATGTCGCCTTGTGCGAACTCTGCATTGACACGACCCCTGACCTCCAATACTCACTCAGCCGATAGCAGACCCGCTCTCTGTCGCAGTGCAGTTGTCAAGGCAAGGCCTGCCATCCATGACAGACTTTGTGCCTCGCCTAATTTGCCTACTGGGTAGACTGCCCCCTCATCTCACTATTCCCTTCAACTCACTCTCCGCCACAGCAACCAAAGCCCCTCGTTAACCCTTGAGTGGGAGGCCCTCTGCTGCTACTGTGAGTAGAAACTGCTTTCCCCCATCCACTGATGATAATGACTACCGGCCCCTGTTTAGGTTCGGGCTCAAGATCTCTCTCTCTCTCTCTCTTTTCCCCATTGTTGATGATGGTCTCTTTCTCTTCATAAATTATCCAAATAAATAAACTAAACTATATGTTTTAAAAATATGCCTTTTTTTCTCCAGGACACCCATGTCCCACTATGTTGTACAGTAACTACATACAAATAAGTGGCATAGAGAAAAACATGTATTGTGAAAATGTTTTAAAGAAGACTCCTCAAAGAATCCATCAAGTGACCTTATTATCCTTTACAGATTCGAGATTGTCCTTTCCTGTATAATATGCAATGATTTTGTCACACTATAGTAAAACCGCACATTTGTATTCTCATATTTTATACACATGCAGCGCAAATATATATATATTATCATGTATGTTTTTTTTATGCAGGCATTGGAGAATGAGGTGAGACCATAAACTCACCACATTACACTTAACCCTAACACTGCTTTAATCGTGCATGGCGACATGGATTCCAATGAAAGGACTCAGCAGCATGAGTTAAGTGCTGTGACCTCTAAGCCATTTGGTCATACACAAGCAATATTCTGTTGTTTACCTTGTTACCCATGTTCAAATCATTTTTGAACGAGCCAAGCATTTGCAGACAAATGTTTTCCAGTGGAGTTGCTGAATAAACATTCATTATTAAGCAGCCTGTTTATCATTTGTGTAGCATGAATCAGTTGTATCATTAAGACAAGATAACCTTTTAAGATATTTGCATTATAAATTAAGTTTAATTTTACCACACTTGTGCAGCACTGGGCAAATATATTTCCTTAATTTTGTTTGTAATACTGTACTGTCATTGCGTATCAGTGGATTCTTTTTTTAAATATATAAATTATTTTCATTTGTATCTTGTGTCTTAATTATAATTGAAGGCTGAACACGATAACCCTGGCATGCTATTGGGAAGGCCATACAATATATGTTATTTTTAGGGGCAGGCTATGCCATCGGTAAATACGTAATATGTTAGGTGAGAGACAAGTTGAGGATAATGGTAAACAATACAAAGTTGTAGATTCGAACATGTTTTATATTGTACAGGGAACAGTACCCAAGTGGAAGCCTGACCTTTGAACTCTGTTTACCATGGGAATTAGGTGACATCATGACCATCATTATTGTAGCCTTACCAATCGAAAAAAAAATCACATTTGTCAATAACAGTGGCCTTAAAAGGAAACAATATATAGGTAACATTTCCAGCAATGGCCCTTTATAGCAAAAAAATAGTATAAATGTTTTACCATATTTAACAAAACACCATGCTATTCCAATATAAGTTTTACATACCCGACTTATGGGATTTAGATGAATATTACTTATGCATATAAAACTTGTTACACCATTCATTGCATACACGATACAAGATTTTGGTTCAATTAAACAATGTAACGTAATAATATATACATGCATAATAAACGTTTTTGAGTTAGATAGCGTTATTTATATATTTGTGAAACTGAATATATCCATGGGTTAAAATACCAGAGCAGAGAACAATTTTAGTTAAATCAACTAAAAATGATGACCAACTAATATATCATTGTCGCGCCCCTACAGGCCATTGCCAGTGTGATGCAGCTGATGATGCAGATGACGTCATGAAGCCCTGCCTATCACCTCCCGTCCAGCGGCACACGCGGGGACTGTGGAAATATCTTCGCAGGTTTCCTCATCTGATGAGAGTAGTTGAGTAAGCAAACCAATAATTGACGGAGTAATCGATTACTTAAATAATTGGATAGCCCAGCTCTGCAAAATATATTGATCTGCTAATTGGATTGGTATTAACCTGCTAAGGTAGACCAATACAATTATAATTAATTGCTTTAATGAAACCACGAATGACAATGTTTTATGGGGGGTTTTTATGCGCCACATTTTTTACATTTAATAGCGAGTTATTTGTTTTTTTTATATGATGGTTAACAAAAGCCTCAGGTGTATTAATACTCATTAAAAGAAGATGGTTAAATGTAGAAATGTATACTCTGCAGAGGTGGAGAAGTGGCCACGGTAACTATTCGGCAAGCAATATCAGAACCGGTCGTGCCCTCCCCAACCTTTCACCCAACCCACACTGACCAACGTGGTGAAGTATGGTCACAAAACCCCTAAAACTGACATGGCATCGGAAGGCACTTATCCACCGGAGGTTTGAGACTGGCTATAATGTATATACTGTATAGATATTCTGTCTTTATAACTCTGCTAACACGCAATGACCTGTGTGATGAAGTATGGTCAAACAACCCTCACGACCCACAGTGTGAGGAGGCTCCCTCATCGAGCAGTGGATTGAAAAGGGTCTGTGGATGTGTATATTTAACCAATGTAAACAGCACACAAACAAGCATTCTAGACATAGCACTACATTTTCACTCAAATCATAAATTACCAACACCTCAAGGATTGTTTCAAATTACTTCAACAAACAACATTTTGTTCAGCTGAAATGCACTCTAGAATATCACAGTAACTTCACGAGTACAGCATCTTTCATCAACATTTGTGGATTTGCACAGAAATGTAAGAAGTGTAACAATGACAAGCACATTTTTGTACGCTCAAATTTTCGAGTGTGTTTGTTTCCCATGATATATGTACTCGATAAAATATTCCATTTGCCTTCGTATTACCCCAGATCTACCTTGCAAAATATTATTGTTGCATCGGTGACCTATTACCTGGTTACACAAAACGAAAATACACGACCGTGCATACATTATTCCACGTAATTTCTGTGAGTAAACGTCCCCATTTACATGTTCACATTTTTATCATTCTCAGGCCAATCGATTAGATCGGTGTTTCTCAGACCTGTATGACCCGTGGACTGCTCAGCCAATGAAAACAAAATGCATGATTCTTTGGTTCTTTCGGTAAAGTCACGTAGAAAGAAGATAAATTAAATAATAGAATACGACGTTTCGATTGCAACACAAGCAACCGTCATCAGGTAGAACTAAATTTGAAAGAGAGAGAGAAAACACAGACACGGAGACACACAGACAGACACACACAAGCAGAGAAAGACAACACAGACACACAGAGAGAGACACACAACATAGACACACACTCTGTCTGTGTGTCTCCGTGTCTGTGTTTTGTCTCCCTCTAAAATTTAGTTCTACCTAGATGACGGTTTCTTGTGTTGCAATCGAAACGTCGTATTCTATTATTTAATTTATTTTCTTTCTACGTGACTTTACCGAAAGAACCAAAAAGTAATTCCTGCAGTCAGGATAGCTTCAAATCAACTTTAAAATGCATTATCTTCTCTCTCTCTAAATACCAGAAATACAAAATTATTCATATTAGCGGAACATATTTTCTTTAAAACAGCTATAAGGTTTTTTTTTTGGGGGGGGGGGCATTTAGATCTTCGGGTTAGGGTACTTTAATTAGGATAGTTTGCTGTATATGTTTTGGAAATGTGTCATTTTCAACCGTGTCTTAAATAAATAAAGTCCACGAAATACATTTTCCACAACGTGTTCCCTTCAGCATTGAACATTCAAAATGTTTTTTTCCGGATTCTTTAATTTGTCACCATTAAAGAAAGCATGCATTCGAACATATAGCCACGTGAACTTGCAGTGCACCGCGCTGCTTTTGCAACTGGAATAACAGTGCTGGTTTCTTCAAGCATTACATGTCACAGCTGCAGCGGCTGATAAAACTGGCCTCAACATTCGACTTACAAATTAGCCAACGGTGGCAGAGGTTGGATGTTGTGCCATGCTTGCCTCAGACACGTTTTGTATGAGCCCATGAATAAACCATGTTTATTCTGCTTTGGAGAAAAACAAACAATCACCTTCAATAATGTTTCTAAGCTCTGGGCACAGTAGATAATTTTCAGAGCTAAACCAAGGTTCGTTGTGCATATTCAGCTGCATAGAAAATTCACTGCTAATATGTAATTTTATTGGTGCCACGTATGCTTCTTGTTGGTGTGCCAACAGTGTGATTTAATACCATTATTTTATTATTTTCCTTAAAAGTATATGTAATTGGACATGTAATAAATTATTTGAAGATGTTTCAAACATTATACAGTCGTACTTAAAGTCAAGTTTCCCGCGATATGGCTATCCAAAGATGTTGATACTGGTAGGAACCTCCTGGTTACACCAGCCCACAGGGGATTATTGTGTCCGTCCGTCGTGCAGGGAGGGGCTGGGTGGGGAGGGAGAGGCTGGGTGGGGAGGGGAGGGTGGGGAGGGACTGGGTGGGGAGGATGGGGTTGGGTGGGGAGGGGAGGGTGGGGAGGGGCTGGGTGGGGAGGGTGGGGAGGGGCTGGGTGGAGGGTGGGAAGGGTGGGGCTGGGTGGGGAGGGGCTGGTCACCCCCTGGTGCCCTTATAAAACTCAACGTTTAACCTACTCACGCCGGCTTGTGCCCGCCCTCACAGTCGGGCATATTTGCGGAATACACCACGCCGCCGTTGACCCTGGCCATTGGCCGAGCAACCCAACGTTCCTACCAGCTCCCTCCGCAGGAATGTGTTATATAAGATCGACAGCATCTGTTTTGCAAAACACTGTTTTATCATAATTATAATTCCTCATTATATTCAGCTTATAAGATTCACAACAATGTTCCACAATAAAGGTAGCATAGGTTTTACAAAGGTTTTTTTGGAATCTACTGTTGCCTATGCTGTCAAACTTGTTGTATTTAATGTTGTGGTCTAATAATGTTTGTGTTAGCCTAACAGCACGTGCATTATAAGCGTTATAGTTTGGCAGAGTTTTGTTGAGCGAACTGCCAACCTGCAGACATATTACGGTACTCAAAAGTAATTTCACTTTGAAGAACTTTGAAGTATTATTTATTCATTCTGGTGTACAACAAAGCAAAAACAATCAAATAAAAAGCAAAATGCAATATCAATTAAAAATGTAACCATATTGTGAAATGCGATGCTCAAAACAATTGGCAGTTTTCATAATCATTAGTGGTCCCGAGCCTTTGGCGTATAGAGTATTTAAAATTATTTTTTGTCCGAGATAAGTATATCCCTCAACGACACTTATTACCGAATTCAATTCATTGAAACTAGTGGGAAAATGGACCATGTAAACCCTTTACCTGGACCTGAATTTGCGACCTTCCAGTCAGACGTTCAACAGTGCAATGGGATCAAGCACTCTGTGGTATTATATTTTCGGTCGTATTATTTTTCAAAACAGAGTAAAAATACATTTGGCAGTGGAAAAAAATGTGATTGCGTGGAGACAAGTGGCGTAGTGGTTAGCGCGCTGTGCTTCAAAACCCAAAACAGATTCCTGGCCACGACTAACATCAGTGGCGAGTGATATAAAAACTAGTGGTGACCACTTCTACACCCCCTTGATCAACCCGCAATGTTCGACGAATAAAGTATGAACAAACAACCTCCATGACTGACACGACATTAATTGACAAAGTACTGGAAACAAAAAGAGACGGCGACATATAAAATGTACAACCAATATACAAAGACCCCTCTCGAAAACAAATATAGCCCAACAGTAATTCATTGTGTATCAGCATTTAACTTCCACCAATATCACAGCTTTTCAACAAAATAAAGAGGAATAGCAACTGGAAGGTAGGGCTAGGCTTTAGGGTAGATGAAAACAATGCCAAAGATTACGAATGCAAAAGCCCATTACGACACTGTATTTGGTCCATTAATGGCCAATTGAATAACTTTGGCCAGACAAGTGTTGTAACTGAGAACAAGTCACCGTTGTGCATTTACGAAATTGGTTAATAACCTTAGGAAACCACTCATCACTAACACGTGAAGGTGAATTACGCATTACCGAGCACAGCACAGCGAAGAGATGGGAAATGTGTTTTATTTTTAAACCAGTGTAACAAGAGACTAGACTTAAGTGATACAGCACACAGAGCCCTGGAGGGGAAAGAAAGCCTCCGAGACTTAATAGCTAGCCAAAGAATTAGCATCAAAAAATTGCCTGCACCATGTGCAACTGTACACCTCTGGGCAATAAGCTGAACACGTAGCTGAAGTGGAGCGTGAACAAAGTGCATTGCAAACAGAAAACAGTGGCAAGCCTACTTGTTACGTTATTTGATCTAATTAAATTCATCATTAAGTCATGATCTATTCACTGCTGGATGAAAATAAAATAATTGTTGAAAGGACGTAACGTGAAAATCGGTTTTGTGTGTAGATCTCAGGCAATTATTGAAGGTCGACCGGAATCCAAATGATGAACTATATCGATCAATAAAGACGTGGCACATAATTGACAACCGATTGCCGAATCCAGCAGAAGAAGAAGAAGGCCTCCCCATGTCATATTGTCATGGTAAATGGAGGCAGTGCTTAGTGTCCGATCAGCTATCACTTGCCTCTGATAGTTAGCCATAGCCAGGAATCCAGGTGGCCAGGTTCACTGAGCAGCAAGCAATAACCACTGTGCCACTTGTAAATTACAGAGATAAAATATTACTGGCATCTCCGGGCATAAAACGGAAGAAAACACCGTCTGCCATTAACTCTACGCACGAATCAATATAGGTAATTACAGAACACCCTAAACGATTCAACGATTAGTCCGTGCTAATGGTATACTGTGCATATATATATATATATCTCATGTGGTCGTGCTTTCTTGTAAATTCAGATGAATTTAAACAGGGGAGCATACACCGCGGGGTGATCGCATCTTCCCCGCCTCTGCTGCCCTCGGCGGTTTCAAACTCGCAAAGCTTCCCCCCCTCACCCCACCAGCCTCCCGTGGTCGCCTCCCTCCCCGGGTTCACGCACAGAACGGGGCTCTCAGCAAGGAGCCTTCAATTTCCATCCCCCCCCCCCTCTGCCTATGTCCGCGACTGCCTCGAAAATAAATGTTACCCACCCTCTTTTTTTTGGTGCGCAGCATCTTCAGATGGCGCCTGCATTTAGACGCCGTTATTATTCCAAACGCGATTGTGAATTCGTGAAATGTATCGCAATGAGCGTGAACTATTGGTACAGCGGCAGCCAATTATAGATGTTTGCTTGCGCGAGGTCTGTGCGTTCTGGTCGAGGTGGTAGGTGACATGTAATGGATGCAGCTCCACTACATCTCTCTCTCTCTGAGAGGTCACCCTATTTGCAAGTTTGAGATCTTACAAGAAGTCAAGGCTTTAAAGTGACACCTCTACGGCAGCAAGAGCAGCTGTAGATGTGGCAAAACACCCAGCGCTGAACAATCGGAAAGCCTACAAAGTGTACTCCTGCAGCCATGTGATTTTTATATTTACGGTGCAACGAACGTTGTATGCCTTTGACCAAATCACCCGGAATGCGGTCGATCTCATTAAATCTCTGAAGCTAAACGGGCTTGAGCCTGGATAGTGCTCGGATGGTTGACCACCATGCATAAAGAAACAGGTGCAATAGGCGAGCAGTGGAGGGCAGTGCAATGAAATCCATTGCTGTTCCGAGCTCTTCTCATCCCTCATCGCAAAGTATGGTCAAATATCTCTCATGGTCAAAATACTTTGGGAGGCCTGTTGTATGTGTTGGGATTATGAAATTTTGATAAAAATAATAAAAATTAATAATTTTCCGAAAAATGCGCAAATAGCATTAATTATGATAGTGTGTGTATTAATATGCATAAATTATGATATTGTGTGTAATTATATGCATAAATTATGATAATCACGGAGATAATCGTAGTAATTTATGCGGATGCTTGCGATTATGTTAATGTGAGCAGTTGTGATAATTAGGCTCAGCTTCGTTTATCCAGAGTTATATCAATCAGGATAACACGATGATCATCGATTAAACGTTTACCGATTATCTTAGTGTGTGTTATGATATTTTAGGTCACCAGTTTCAGATCTCATCACAGGCAACAGCTCTTATGAATAAGATCGTTTTGCATGGACTTGGAAAGAAGCACTCGAACAGTTGGTGTTAAGCAATTTTATTCTAACAAGCATGTGATATTCTATCATGCAGGTCAAACATGCGTCAATAATTCATGAATAACCAAACTTTTATGCATTTGCGATATTATGCATTCGATTAATATGAATAACCCAACATTCTCATGCAATTACGAGATTATGCATTTGACTAAAATGAATGAATAAACTCTTATGCATTTGCGAGACTATGCATTTGACTAAAATTAATGAATAAACACTTATGCATTTACGATATTATGCGATTACCTAATATGAATGACTAAACATTTTTTATTCATGTAACTCGACGGCAGCAACTGCTTTGCACGATCAGTTGATATTGAACGCACCACCTCGAAATGGCAACCCTTTTTGAAACGCAAAGACAATGTTTTTTTTTTAAGTCTTATTCGTGTGCGTGCTGTGTGTGCGTTGTCCCCTCGTAATATTAATTGTGTCGTTAGCTTGTGTGGTGTAGCAGGATACAAACACAAACAGCGGCCAGAAGTTTTCTCTGGGTTGGGCGTGGCCGCCGCGAGCCCCTGCGTGTCTCTGCTTGTGCGCTCTCTCTCTCCACTGCTGGATGACGAGTTGGCACGATGCTGTCCTTGAAGATGCTCGGTCGCTCGTGTCGCTCGGTGGCGCTGGGTGTCGCTCGGTGGCGCTGGGTGTCGCTCGGTGGCGCTCGCGCTTTCTTGGTGGCAGCCCCCGGCTTCTCCACTGCTCGATTGATTGTTGAGTCGGCACGATGCTCGCCGTCGCTCTGGACGTCTTGTGTGTTCACACTGGTCGTTGGTCGGTGTGCCCTCAGGCACACGGCGCATTCGATGGCGCTGTCCTCTCCCTCACAGCCGTTTGACCAGGCTTCCTCCACTGCTTCGCGCTCTCTGCTTTGCTCGCTTGGTCGACGCTTGGCGATCTCCGCCCTTTTACAGGTTGATTGCTTGTCGTCACTCGTCACTCTCTCTGCTCCGTGCTTCCCTTGTTCGTGCAGCTGCCAGCTTCACTCGCACTTAACTTCGTTCTGCGAGAAGCGACACCTGCTATCGGCATCGGTGTTTCGTTTCCTCACGACGCTCCGCCAGCCGGAGCACAGCTGAAACCCAGCCCCGACCCAGGTTGAACTCAGACTTCTGCGACTCGAACGACCCCTCCTCGTTCCATCTCTCCTCGAGGCACGATTTGCCCCAGCTCTCTTGCGAGCCCTGTCGCAACGCTGCGTCGCAAGCCGAGTTGTGAGACTGAGCACGACTCGACAGACTGCTCTCAGACTGTCACTTTAACGATGTCTCGTCGTTCCATCTCTCCTCGAGGCAGGACGCGCCTCCGCTCTCTTGCGAGCCCCGTCGCAACACCGCGTCGCAAGCCGAGTTGCGAGACTCAGCACGACTCAACCCAGACTGCTCTCAGACTGTCTGTCCTAACTTAAAAACGTGACTCCCTTCTCTCTGCATTCCTTGCGAGCGGGCAACAAAAAAAACACAAACAGAGCGAGAAGAAGCAGACACCTTTGGAATGTCAGGCACCGATTCCCCCCTGTGACCTTTTTGCTCCCTCTTGCTTACCCTGGGTGGGTCATTCTGAGGTCAGACCCCGCTGGAAGACAAAGGTGGTCGAGGAGATGTTTGCAATACATTTATGTGGTCCTGTGTGTTACATTTATTCTTGAATTATATTTTATGAGTTCCTTGGGTCTTAGTATCGTGGTTATCATTCGTCTATGTTTAATGAATATTCGTAATGCTCCTCGTCACATTATTATTTTGGGGCTTCGCCCAGTTTAGTTCTCCAGAGATTGGTGTTTATTCCGAGTTATATTTTAATGTCCTGAGGTTAAATGTAACTATGTTTCCACTTAAGCTTTCTGGAATTCGTACTCTTTAGTTTTTTTGGAAGGTCGTGTAGGTAGGAAACATATAATAATAGTAAAAATATTATTGTTTGTTGGTTAATTATCTTTGCTGAGTTTCTACTTTTCGGTGAGGAAAACGTTAAGAAAACGCGAAGTTTCAACCGTTATTTACTCTGCACCTTATCTGTACATCTCCAGATGTCTTGGGAGGTTTAGTCCATACATCTTTTTGTCCGTCTGGATGTCTATGACCTCTTTGTGACCGAATTCCTATCATTTCAACCGCCCTCCATGTCTCATGGACTCCCGGTGTGCCCGTGAGGAGAAGTGAGCCGTCCTCATTATTAAAAAATATATATATATAGATATAATAAAAACAAAACAAAAAATTCTTTATTATTCTTAATATTAATAACGGAAAACAGGGCATAGATACAACAGGCCCTCACTCAGCAGTGGGTTGACAAAACTGACTGTATATTTACAATGTTTCACCCCAAAACACGTGTTCAATCCTTTGTCCACCCACTACTATTTCCCGTGTTAATCACGCAGATTATTTCATCATATTTCACCATGTTGGTCAGTATGAGGTGATTGTGGGGGGAGCCTGGAAGCAGCTATGATCGGGATTTGACTCAGGTCACTGAATTCATCACAGTGCCACCGCTATTCCCATTGTAAATTGTGATCCATTAAATTAACCTTGTACATTGCAAAAAAAAAAATCACATTTATAATTCTGTCACAGACATTCTTTACGTGGAATTGTATTTGGAACATTTGGAAATTGTAATTTCCGGTAACTGATAAAAATACACTATCGTCAGTAATGATGATTTATAAGAGACTAGTACCACCCCCGCATTTACACATGATATTTAAAAAAACGATTTAAACTATTTTTTATTCTACCAGGTAAGGCCCACTGAACTATATTGCTATTTTTCAGAAGTGCCCTGGCCACAAATAACACTGTGTAACAAAAATGTTTTGTTTGTTCCTGGGTAGAAAGTGTTATTTCCTAATTGCGTATGCCCCAAAAGTACAGACAATGGCTATTATTCCCCACAAACTTAGCTTTTTTGACCAGGACAGTGATATTTTGAAATTTACCTATTTTCAATGTGGCGAATTTGTCTTTTCGTTCAGATAAAGTCAGAAAAAAATACATATTAATAAAAATTAACATGTATTTATACTAACGTAATACAAAAATGCCTACAAAAGATTTTGACACCAAGGGGCACTACCACAGGCGGGACTGGCCACAGCGGACCGAGTTCTCTGTGGGGAGGAACAACGTCAAGTGGGAGCCACTGGTGGACCCCCGGAAGGTGCTGATGCCACCACTGCACATCAAATTGGGCCTTATGAAACAATTTGTCAGAGCTGTAGATAAGGAGTCGGCAGCCTTCAAGTACCTTCAAGACTTAAATCTTGACTTAAAGCTTTCGGGACTGCAGGAATTCATACTCTTTGGGTCTTTCGGTAAAGACCCAAAGAGTACCTTCAAGACTTCTTCCCTAAGCTGTCTGAGGCAAAGGCCAAAGCTGGTGTCTTCGTCAGACCACAGATAAATAAGATCCTGGAGTGCAATGAATTCCCCTAGAAGCTTACTCGTAAGGAGAAAGTGGCTTGAAACAGCTTTGTCAGCAGTGGTTCGTGGCTTCCTGGATAATAACAAGGTCGAAAACTATATGTGGAGCTGGTTGAGATTCTGGTGAAGAACTACGGTACAATGGGCTGTAGGATGTCCCTCAAATTCCATATCCTCGATGCTCATCTTGATAAATTCAAGGAGAACATGGGAGCATACTCGGAGAAGCAAGGCGAGCACTTCCACCAGGATATGCTGGACTTTGAACGCCGCTACCAATGACAGTATAACGAGAACAAGATGGGAGACTACATTTGGAGGCTGATGCGTGAAAGTGATTTACAGTATAATCGTAAATCTCGAAAAACTACTAACTTCCAAATCTTTTGTAGTCGTTGATAAATTCAAGGAGAACATGGGAGCATACTCGGAGGAGCAAGGCGAGCGCTTCCACCAGGATATGCTGGACTTTGAACGCCGCTACCAAGGACAGTATAACGAGAACATGATGGGAGACTACATTTGGAGGCTGATGCGTGAAAGTGATTTACAGTATAATCGTAAATCTCGAAAAACTACTAACTTCCAAATCTTTTGTAGTCGTTTTTGTATTACTTTAGTATAAATACATGTTCATTTTGATTCATATGTTGTTGTTTTCTGACTTTATGTGAACGAAAAGACACAAATTCGCCCGTTTTCTCATTGAAAATAGGTAAATTTCAAAATATCACTGTCCTGGTTACAAAAGCAACATTATGCGGGGAATAATAGCCATTTTCTATACTTTTAAAGCATAAGCAATTACGAAATAACACTTACTACCCAGGAAGAAAGATTGTGTTACATAGTGTAAAAGCTCAACGAAGTGGCTTATGTGGAAATGTATATCAGCCAAATATTCTAAATGCATGTTGATTCTAAATGTGGAGGGAAAAACCAGAGGATCCATAGAAAACCCCACGCGACCACGGGGAGAACATGCAGACTCCAAATACACAGGTGTCAGGATCGGAATTGAACCCACGCCTTCCTCCATACTAGACGATGAAGATAACATGTCGCATATAACTTCAGTGACATGACCATCTCGGAATGCATCTGCAACAGCATTACATGAGCACGTACTGGACTCTACTACGAGAAATTATTGTGAAGGTGATCCAACTGAGAGCACCGAAATGTTCATGGTTGCTTGAACACTCCTGCAAACGTTGGTTCACAAGGGCTTATGAATGTAGATGGAAAATGTTGCATGGTGGTAGCATCTTCCTTTGCCAAAGGCACTCGCTGGCCTACTTGTAAGCAGCAATTAATAATTGCAAAAAAACGTTCAAAATTCTGATAACTGACAATATTCCAGGAATATCTTCAGCGATAACATTATTTATTTTGCTTTAGTCATGTTTTCTTTCTGTGTGGGAGATATGATAGATGGATGGGCACTTGTGAATTATATAAAACAAAAATCTTATTAATAGGGCATCACTTGATATACGGAGCAGATACATGCCTGAATAGTTGTCCGTAAAGCCAAATTCCGTATATCGAACTCTATTTCCCCATCGACTTTCATTAGATATTTGGAGATGCGTTCCTCTGAACAAAAATGAGTCCCACGACGTAATAATATCACACTGAGAGGAATAAAGCAAACCTTTATGAAACATATTTATTGGAAAATCTATAACGTCTTAAAAAAATTACAATACTCTAAATAAGTCGTAAAATATACGGAGCAGATACATTCCTGAATAGTTGTCCGTAAAGCCAAATTCCGTATATCGAACTATTTCCCCATCGACTTTAATTAGATATTGGAGATGCGTTCATCTGAACAAAAATGAGTCCCACGACGTAATAATATCACACTGAGAGGAATAAAGCAAACCTTTATGAAACACATATTTACTGGAAAATCTATAACGTCTTAAAAAAATTACAATACTCAAAATAAGTCGTAAAATAAAATATATATATAGACAACATATCTACTACATTGGTTGACCATCTATTGTCCACTTCTGCTATCACTTACACTTAATGGTTCCTTTTCAGACATCGTGACTTACTTTTACTGAAGAACGTTGAAAATGGCGAAATCCTGAAAAGTGCAGCACCGGGCGTGATCAATAATTTACGTTGTCGTTTAAATTCCGCATCTCCAGTTGCCGTGTAAAGAGGGATGACCGACCTTTCCAGAGCTCTCTCAAATGGAAGGCCCTTCTGCCAGCAGTGTGGCATGAGCAAGCACCTGCAGGGCTGCGCCCCAACGAGGCTTAATGTACCAGGCGCTGACTGAGGCCGCTTAAGAACCTTAGTTACAACGGAGGGCGTAGCGACGAAAGGGTCTCGCTGCATACGTACTCAGGGACACGCGTGAGCGCGTTAAGCGAGGTAGGGGGGTGGACGCTGTGGTTCGTGGGATCGGGAACGAGGCGGTTGGGCTGGATGAGGACACTCGATGGGATGTCTGCTTGATGTCACGCGGTTTGTAACGTTAGGCGATGTGTAACATTTAATATGAGAAGCACCGTGTTAAGCATAATCCATCAACAATCCACCGTTGGACAAGTTTCTCAAGTTCTTTAGTTCTTTCGGTAAAGTCACGTAGATAAAGAAATAATAATAAAAATAAAGTGAATAAAAAGAAAAATGATAAAACAAATATTACATTAAATTAAAGTCTATAATGTAGACTGTAGCCTTAGTATTAAGTTCACCAAGCCTAAAAACCAGGCTACAGTCTACATTATAGACTGCCAGTACACTCACTCTGATTAAGAACCAGGCTACAGTCTACATGAATGGTTTATTATTATTTTTCGATCTACGTGACTTTACCGAAAGAACCAAAGAATATGAATTCCTGCAGTCACGAACGTTTTAAGTCAAAAGTTTATCAAGCTTTAGCGAGCTCTCACCTTTCTGCGCTGTAACAATTCACCTCACTCCTTGCAAGCGATCCAATGTTACCACTCCATCTCCATGGGGTGGGGGGGAGATAATATGCGCTGAATTCCCTTGCCTGCAATTCCGTCATGAGTCTCGACCACCCGTTCGAGCGACACGTGTTCATCCCAGGCCCATCCACTTTGCTTACAATCGTGATTTATTTTTATTTGTGATTTATTAAAATTTTATTTTATTTCTACATATGTGACTTTACCGAAAGAATCAATGACTATAGTCATTTCTGCAGTCACGAAAGCTTCAACTCTAGATTAGTCAATATGATGTATCGAACTTTGTGTATGTTCTCCAATCCATGCTCCTCTGTTTCGGTGTTAATAAGACACTATTTTTGTTATTTTACCGTTGAGTAAATCGTTTTATACATCCCCGTTTACGGGATTTTTTTTTAGTGGTGGGGGGGGGGGGGATTACCTATTTGCCAATCCCCCGTCCACCCTCTCCTCCCCCTCGTGGTTCCACCAGAGTCCACTTAATACATGACTGACCCTGACAAAATTGCTTTTTTTTCTTTAACTAAAACTATATATGCACAGGTCGTGGTGCCACTCCGCAATGCAATACTGCACCACGTGCAAATAAACACCACAACTGTGCACGCCTGATTTATTTTCTGCCGAAATATTGAAAACACATCAGCTATTAAAACAACAGTGTCGGCTACTATTACGCCGATTGTATAGATACTGGACAGCGGACAGCAAGACGCGCTGTGACAAGATGAACTTAATCTGCAACAGATTGAATGATACATTTTGTTAATATAGAAAGGAAGCCAATCACCGTCAACAAGGCATAGCCTAATTAGGGCGCTTTGAATGAAGCATGGATCAAGCTTCGTCTCGTTAAAAATCGGTCGATTCTCGTTTCATCGAGCATTGGAACGTTAAAAATCCGTCGATTCCCCTTCCAGTATGCCTTGTATGGGCAAAGCTACGCCCAATTACTCCGTTTATGGGCCTAAAGCATTAACATAATGTATCGATCATTTTGTCGCGGAATCATTTTGATCCTGTTGCAGCGCAATGAGCAGGCTTCACCGATGCGCCTGGAGTAGCGAAATGCTGCGTCTCTTCGGCTGGTCGTGTGGGAGGAGGAGGACCCCTTGCGATCATTTCTATTTTTTTGTGAGCAATGGAAAAGTTAAAAACATCGCATTCTACCATATATATGTGATGGGTTCTCAGTGAGTATTTTAAATTTCCGAATTTAATTTTAAGACTGTATTTCACTTAAAAAACATTACACAATCCGTCGTATATTGTAAGATGCATGCGTGTAGCTAAATAATTTTTTGGTAATATAATTGATGGGATTCTCATGAATTAAGGGCAGTTGATCACTGTAATTCGTTGCAATGCGATTTTTAGGAGAACGTTCACATAAGTCATTGAGATTGATTGTTGTTGTTGTTGGGCTCACGGGAACACCCCAAGATGTGACGCTTGGAGGGATGTGAAATGTAAAGGGGGTGGGAAAAGCGAGAGACACTTCCCACCCATTACCAAACGCATCAACGCGACGTCACAGCGCATTATCATTTCCTTCGCAATTTATGCGCTTCCAGACGGTAGCAGGAGACACTGCCACCACGAGTGACCAAGCGCGTGACACCTGCAAAGTCTTGGCCGTGGCAGTTGTGGTTGGTGGTGGTTGGTGGTGGTCATCGTCCTTTTGTTTTTCCCACGAATGGTTTCATCTGAAAGTGCTGCGCGCCTCCGAAACCTGTAGCCTCTACCGCCATCACTCAACCCCGGCGCTTAACTGCAGCGGCCGTTCATTTAAAAGTTAGGAGGGGGTGCTCTCGGTAGAACTTGGTGGTTAGCGGCGGGTTTTCTGTCACATATCCTGCAGGCTGTACAAGTCCACGTTACATACACAGCGTAGTGCTGCTGCGCGTGCTCTGTACATATCCACATTTTAAATGCCACGTGTATGTTTAAACTCTAGGTCTCACAACGTGTGCGTTATTATCACGACGGAGCATTAGTTTGGGGGCGGGGAGGGGGGGGTGTTTGGTTGTATCTTCAGGAAATCAGGCTAAAAAAAACACATTTCGGCTCTAACATGGATAGTTTTAACCCGAAATTAGACTTGGAAAATGATACCACCAACCAGAGCTTGCTGGCTTGCTCCTGGGACTGGCCGCCGGTCACACACAACGGCAGCAGCGGCAGTCCCGTGCCTGCCGCGCCGGTGTGGAATTGCCACAACGCCAACAACGACGACGACGGACCGGAGATCGACAACCCGGCAACCCCGTCCACCATCGCCATCGTCATTCCCATCCTCTACTCGCTCGTGTGCGTGGTCGGCCTCGTGGGCAACGTTCTCGTCATGTATGTCATCGTAAGGTGGGTGCTGATACTCAGAACTGTCACTCACCGTCGCATTCCCTCTCTGGCACACACACACACTGGCACACACACACAATGGCACACACACACACAATGGCGCACACACACTGACACACAATGGCACACACACACTGGCACACACACACACAATGGCACACACACACACTGGCACACACACACACTGGCACACACACACACACACACTGGCACACAAAGATAAAGACAAAGATCCCCCGTATAGCCTGAACAGACTGTAGGGGCAAGTGCTGTTAGCGAGCACCTATGAAGGCCGGAACGGTACACGAGGGGGTGGGTGGCCAGCACCACACCCGACCGCCTTTGTCTCCCTAGTGGCGATGTTTACACACCGCACCAGGTACTCATTTAAGGCTGAGTCGACCTAGGGGAGGCCCAGGACCGGTTCAGATAATCGTCACTGGTGTTAGCCGTGAGCGGGAATCGAACCCGGGTCGCCAGGTTCATAGCGCAGCGCGCTAACCGCTACACTACCGCTCCCCACTGGCACACACACACAATGGCACACACATACACTGGCACACACACAATGGCACACACACACACTGACACACACACACACACTGGCACGCACACACTGACACACACACACACTGACACACACACACACTGACACACACACAATGGCACACGCGCACACGTTAGCAATCTCGCGCTCGCCCACGCGGAGTTTGTAACACGCAGCGGGTTCCCAAGAAGCGATCAAATTGCACAAAAGGGCGCTCGCTCCAAGCGCGCGTGTGCACACAATGCGCGTCTTTTACATTGCTGGGATGTCAATGTGTGTGCCTACATTCACGTGAACCGAACCTATGGGCTATCGTTTCAGATGATGAGTGTTTGTTGTTATTGTTGTTGTTATTGTTGTTGTTATTGTTGTTGTTATTGTTGTTGTTATTGTTGTTGTTATTGTTGTTGTTATTGTTGTTGTTATTGTTGTTGTTGTTATTGTTGTTGTTATTGTTGTTGTTATTGTTGTTGTTATTGTTGTTGTTTCCAATGTGAACTTGTGCATAGTGTTAACTTGTGTATAGTGGTTATGTAAATGCATGTGGACACCCCCCCCCCCCCCCACCGAACATCAACTCGGACTAACCAAACGTGAAGTATAATACTAATTAAAAAAAAAAACCTTTACCGACTCGGCGTGGTTGAGTCCTTTATACAGCAGTGGCTTTACACAAAAGGCTGTATAAATTATCATAACACATGTTCGGAGTGAAGGAATGCAACACGCTGGTGTATACGCTGGTGTATGCATGTGCGGCTTGCGTGTGCACATTTTGACCGCACCGTGATACAAACGCACTGCCCATCTGCACCGCGGGTGCTGTACCGTTCGTGTAATCTCACCACCCAACGCGATTTCATCTTCTCTCCCCGATGATGGCTATTGTGATGGTTGTGGTGGTGATGATGTTACGTGACGATACACAACAGAAGACGAGCAGCATCGGACACACGATCGCATTTATGAAACCATAAAAGACACATCCGCTGCTCTTATTGCCGGCGTTTGTGTCGACGGCCCATTGGACATACTCGCGCACGTTTGTGAAGCTAATCCGTCACGACAATTTGTATCGCGAGGGTGCTCTGTTATCGCCATATCAATTCAATGGGAGCGTGGTAAAGGCACTTCTGAGTGCGTTCCCGTGTAGCATTGTCCATCATACATTTCACCAGCGCTGGGGCAAGTGCTGTCAGCGAGCGCCTATTAAGAGTCTGGTGTGGCGCACGAGGGAATATTATCTGCAGCAAAACATCCGGCCGCTTTTGTCTCCCCATTTGGGATTTAAGTTTTACTACGCATTGCACCAGGTACTCATTTAAGGCGGAGTCGCATTACGGGAGTCCAAGGGGCCGTTCCTAATATCGCTCCCCACCGATGTTATCCGTGGCCGGGAATAGAAATCAGGTGGCTAGGTTCGTAGCGCAGTTTGATAATTATAACCACTCAACTGTTACAAAGATCTCGCGTATAGCCCACACAGGCTCTTGTGGCACTTCCAGAGATGCGTTTCCTCATTGAAGACCCTGGAGAGATTTAACATGCCTCTCCCGAAACCTTTTCATCCGAAACATTTTTCATCGATCTCAAGGAGTTGATGAACCCACCCGTATTGTGCCGTGTCCAGATCTTATCCACTCAACATTTCTGGCCGCTTTGCTCTGAAGAAGGGTCCATTGCCCAAAAGTCGCCTATTATATTTTTGTTTCCGTTTAAGGCAGTGTTTTTGACGAATGTGACGAGCTTTTGTTAAAAGCGTGAGATTGTGTATATACATATATTTACGGGACCTTTTTGCCAGAATCAAAACGATGGGGGAAAAAAAAGAATAGGCTTTACCCTTTCCGGCAATAAAGCAGGTGTTAAGTTGTTCAAACACCAAATAAAAAGATATTGCAAGGGATCAAGTCTGCCGATCGGTTTCAAAGACAATGCATATATTATCAGATCATGTTTGTTTGCATTTTTTGCCACAAGTAAGTGTGGTTAATGCCGAATTGATGCCTTGCAATAGGTATCTATTTGGTGTTTGAACATCTTAACACCGGCTCCTTTGTTGCCAAAAGGTGAACAGCCTCTTCTCATTTTTCATCATGTATATCTAAATTTCGATTTAAAGCTTTCGTGACTGCAGGAATCCATCTTCTTAGTTCTTTCAGTAAAGTCACGTAGAAGGGAAATAATAAAATAATAAAAATAAAACAATAAAATACAATTCTCACGACGTTTCGGCCACAACGCAAGCAGCCGTCCTCAGGTGGAGAACAGGTCTGTCGAGAAGACTTCTGAGGACGGCTGCTTGCGATGTGGCCGAAACGTCGTGAGAATTGTATTTTATTATGTTTTTATTATTATTTTATTGTTTCCCTTCTACGTGACTTTACCGAAAGAACCAAGAACATGTATATCTACTCACGTCATGTGCCCGAGGTCATCGACCATCGACATCAGCCACGATAAATGCACTGCTGGATGAAGGCCTCTGCCGCCCACCCCAGCAACAACTTCCACGGTACCGCGAAGTAATAATCCACACAGCACCTGTACACTACCTGATTCCATCGCTCCATCTCCTAGGTGCACGACCTCGCAGACGCGTTCCTTTCCTGGGCTGCCACTCCAGTCATTCTTCACCGTCTACCATCAATCGTCCATTCCCTTCAAGCGACGTGTCCCCACCTAAGCCCACTTACGATTCTCATTAATCAAAAAAAATCGATCATCGGTTTGAATTATTTCATTGCCATCATTGACACGAAGGTACGTGCACCGAAAGCATGCGCGCGAGGTAGACGTTGTGTTACGTTCCAAAATATCGGGTGAGAAATTACACAAATCAACAAATGCGTGTCACAGTTGAATGGTCCGGCACCCCGGCACTACTGTAGCGCCACCCACTGGCGAAATCTTTTCTATAAATCTCTGAATACAATGTCAAAAAGGCCTCTCACGTTCGTCAATAATGGCCTTTAAATGATAAATGTCTATAATAATAGGCGACGTTTTAGGGCACGTACGCTATGGCCCATATCACATCAACTGGGCTACGGCCCAAGAAGGGCCGTAGCCCAGTTTAACACGTAGCAGGCTTTCGCGACCAATATGCATAATAAAGGTTTTTAGGTTAGATCGCGTAAGTATCAATGTGTCCTAACCCTCCACCACCCGACACAGCCAGTAAGGATTGTCACGTAAACAACGCGCCAATTAGTTTACTACTTCAGCCCACCGGTGTGTTGGAGAGTAAATCCACGACATTTACAACTTGAGTAGTACGACGTTTCGCTGGTAATTACATCCAGCATCATCGGGCGATTTGCCAGAATCGTGAAGCCATCCACCTGCTTCAGGTCTTAGATAGAGCAGGACGACGTCATCACTGCACCCACCAGGTGCAGAGATCAGAGGGGAGGGGGGTTATTGTAATTACATGATAGATTAGTAATCGGTGAATTAGTACGTGTTTCCTATGTAAGGCATTGTAGTGGTAAGATGTGTTAGCACAAAACGTTGCGGCTGATTATTACGTGTTCCTTTTAAAGGCAGTGTTATTGACGTACGTGTCGAGTTTCATCATTTGTTCTTGTGCATCACGACCAACGCGGCATCAAAATGGTCCGCGTGCGAGGTACACGAGACATATCACGCGTAACCATCATCATCCGTGGTCTCTTCGTTGCTAGACAAACGTGCGTAGTGATGCGACGATCGAACCATCATCCCTCGATCCCCGCGGAGGACCCATCCTCTCTCTCCTTCCGCCGACTGCCACCGCCGAAACAGATGTTGCAAAGAGTTGTAAAGACCTAGTCAATCCATTGATAGATCAAGTTCATAACGCAGTGCGCGAAACCATTGGAGCCACGGCTCCAATCATTGCAAATATAATGACTGTGAACCGCTTGGAATGTTTTTTCCTCCACGTCGCACCCAGCCAGGCATACTCGTGGGTAGAAATACCATCTCCACCCCCCCGGTCTCCATCATCGACCGTGAGGATTCCGTGAGCAGCAACAGGTTGAGCGTGGGTGGGTTGCCCCCCCCACCCCCCCCTGAATGAGCTCATGTGCCCGGTTGTGATTTGCTCCGGATCTATTTTCGACACTCAGCCCGCGGGGCAAGGCAAGCGGGAACGTCTCTGATTGACGACGGGCTCCGTGCCCCCAATATGCGCAGACAGGGGTGCCGGATGAAGTCCTCTCTGGTTGGGGAGACCGTAGGGAGGGGTGGAGATATTCACGGTGCAAAAATGATCATACGTTGTTTTGACTCGCACTCCCACTCCCACGTTGTAGTGTCGTGTACATCATGCGCCTGTGCTGTGTGCGGCGAGACCTCGCCGGCTATGGGGGAGTGAGAGGATTGATCTTCCGCTCGGGATAGATCAGATGCTCCTTGTAAATGGAGTCATCAGGAGTTCAATGTTCGTAAAACTACCGAGGGAAATCGACGAGAAGGAAAGAAGGTAATGACGCGTGGAATATCTCGCGGAGATAGAGCATTCTGCGCCACCTGGCGGTCCGCGCTGAATCTGCAGCTTTTTAATTATTTAACCAACCCACACCACGAAACAGCCGTCCCCTTTGCACCCACGTTGCCCATCAACGCCGACACGACACCGAACCATCACTTTCATCAGCCATGGTCTATCCACTGTTGAACAGAGGCTTTCCAAAGCCGTAATCCATCGGCATGTATGCATTTCGCATCCTACTTAGCCAACCGTGCTAATCGCAGCTGCGGGGGAAGGACAACAAACTAAATACAAAAAGCAGTTCTAAACAAATTAGTTTTTAATCTAAATTTAAACGTGTATAGCTCCCAGTGGCTTCCTAATATCGGAAGGAAGCGCGTTTCAGACGGCAGCAGAAGCGCATCTGACAGTGCGCTCATGTGATGTACCAAATCAAAGTAGCATTTGCACACGATCTGATTGATAAATCATCGCTCTATCTCCTTCGTCCACCGACTCTCTGGCGTGTTCCCCTAATTTTGACTGTCACTCCGGCTTTATCCACTGGCCAGGGAAAGTGACAACAGACATGCAATGTCTATGTATTGTGTAAACATGTTGTGTTTTGATCTCTCACATCAGTTTGTGAGGAGTCACGCATTAGATATTTTAATTATTTGATGATTATGACGATTTCCTTTAAAACGTCGCTGTAAACAGTACAGTATTAATATATGTCAATATACCGTGCGCCACCCTGCTCCAGCCTAATAGCAAATTATAGTTTTTGATAATGCACGCTAAAAAGGTGAGCAGTGGTGCAGCGGTTAGCCCACACCAGTGGTGAGTCATATCCTTCATGGCAAGTCACCAACCCGCACAGACCAGCGTGGTGAAGTATGGTCAAACACTGCCCACGATACAGCCCAGGGAAAGTGGGTTTACGAATTAAAATCCTTGTCGGCGGTCTACTCATCCCCATCATGCCTCCAGAGGAAATGCAATAAGTGCCTCCTTACGGGAAGTCAGCAATGGTGGGTGTGTTGCATGGGACTGGAATCTGCCATGGGAATAGAGAATTTCAGTCGCAGACTCCGGCAGGACACGGGCGCTACATGGAGCGCATTAAAATTAATATTAAGACGCAACAATGATGGAGCTTTCATTTTCATGCACCGACATGGGCTCCTGACCGAAATTTTGTAACCAGATTGGAGGCACGTTTATGACTCCTCTGGAGTAATTTAACCACCCACATCGCAGACTTCCCCGAATATATGTCATTATCGGCTGGGCAACTTGAAATCAGCATTGTCCAGTATTTCGTTCAGCCAGAGTAACTTGCGCACACACAAAAAAAAACTCGCCGTGTACATGGCCATCTTGGTGCCTGTCATCTTAATATGGGATTCGTGTTATGTTCTTAGACTGAAGATGCATTGTGTAAATTAATGGGGTCCTTAAAAGATGTAATCTGCAATGACGGAATTGCAATTTGGGAGTCGTCAATAAACCTGCGCACACACTGGGTAGTACGAAGGGTGTATCGTAGGAGTCTCATCCTACTCGTGTGTCAACCACGGTGTAGAATCGCAATATGTCTTTATCCTGGAGGAATGCGATGAGCTGTGAAGCTTTTTTTCCCCACAGATGTCCAGTAGGGGTGGGTCAGAAAGCGACAGCAAACACAAAAAAACTAAAGGGACGCAAGAGTTGAGAAAAGGTAAGCAAGTCACAAAAAGTAAATAAAATATGAAAGTACAAGTGACATACGTACATAAATTCCTCCAGATTTTTCAACACTAAATGCAAGCTTGGGCAAGTCAACAAAATAAAAACAAAAACAGTCCCAGACCACACCAAGACATCACACAGTCCACAACACACAGTCACTCGATACAATTGCACACTAAAATTAAACTATCGGTACACGGGTAAGGATCAACGTTAAAAATCACATTGGCAAATGTGGTTCCATCCAGCACTAATCTTCTATTTCGGGATATTTTTGAAGAAAAGTTTAGGATGTTAAGGGAGGAATAAAGGTTGTTCCAAAACGTTGGTGCTGCAACGGCAAAGGCTTTGTCACCTTTTCCAATTCTTATTCTAGGGATAGGTAACAAAGGCTATTAAATGATAGGTTTCTTGGGTTTGATAATGGGGTTCATGAATTATCCAAGTATAGCTAAAATTTTCCAATAATTTTTTTATGGATGAACAGAGGTCTTCTTGCATCAAGCAATGTGTGTTGATTGGATTTTAGGTAGAGGTCACAATGGAGGGTCCTGTATGGTAAATTCAAAGAGAAGAATGATAAAGTGGGTTTAGTCTGTTCAGTGCCTCATTCGTAGCCGATCATTAAACAGCATCACAGCAGTGAAAAAGTGATAGAATGATAGCTTCAACAATTTGCAGGCGCAATCAATTGGGAAAACTACGTTTGTTTCAAATGGGAAAACGACGTGTAAACACCCTAATATGCTTCCAACATATCAACCTCGCAGTTGAACCTGCAGCCTAATTAGAATTATTTAATAATGGCGGACACATTTATACTATATACGGGTGAATATGCAATGCATAAACGGTGTTCTTAGCTTGCAATCCAAATGCTATTTTTGTGCTTTGTACTGGATAAAAACAACTCAATGTAAATCGAAAAAGCCATCCATAAGCAGCTCCGTGCTCATCTTGCCCAGCTGCCTTTTTTTCTGCTGGTTAAATGATCCCTCCTACCTCCTGTTAATTCACGAATAGCACACAGCTCATCACCCACCCTCCTCCCCTCTCCTCCCCTCCCCTCCCCTCCAAGGTGCTCTGCAATGTCTGCATTACACCACTTTTATATTGAAGCGATTGACTCATTTGGGCCAAGCTGGCTGCTTAGACATAATATCATTAGACATAATTAACGAATGTGAAATCTTCCAATTAAGTAGCCGCTATGATGGATAACGATCCTGGTAATTAGGATCGTAATGCGCGCCCGTTCAATTGGCAGCCAATGTTACGTTCATTCTGTGGGCGTGCGTGGTAATTATACAGAATCGGAAAGTTGAATGGTTCATACACGTCACGACTGAACCTTGGGGAACAGGTTCGATTGTAGGTTCAATTCCTTCGCTGTGCCATGTGCACTGATGTTATTTGTTCTTAAGTGGTGGGGTCGTACAATATTTATCAACAGAAAATAATTCATAATTAGGGTATGAGAGCTAGAATACATGATCGACAAAAGCAAAAAAACATGTCATTAAGTTGTATTTGATTAGCGTTTAATATTGTTTTACGTTTACACTAAACTAAACTATTGTTTATTTTTATTATAAAATAAACTCTTGTTTATATAAACCAATCTCTTGGCGCTTTTTCACAAGCGACCTGGCCACAGATGATAGCTCAACGAAGTGGCTTATCATGTGGAAATGTATAGCACCAAATACCCTAAACGCATGTTTCTAAATGTGGAGGAAACCCCGGAGGACCCAGAGAAAATGCACGCGACCACTGGGAGAACGTGCAAACTCCAGGGTTATGATTGAACCCACGACTTCCTGTATATCAGGCGAGATAATTAACATCTTGCCCTCGTGTTTAATCAACATTGACCTGTGACGTGCCTTTCCACCCCAGTATTACACAAGTTCCTGCTAAAGGTTTGCGTCAGATTTGGGTTCATATCAGGAGTTGTTGCTCGTGTGTGTTTTTTATTTCAATGAATGCATCGGGCTGGTTACTCATTGTGGCAAACAGTCGTGCTCGGCAACACCCAACGAAGCACGTGATGAGGGCCCCAAGTGGCTCAAGGGGCAAAATATGTTGCAGATTCATGGGAACCTTCGGAATGCACCAAATATGAGCTCGAAATCAGATCCTAATAAACATACAACTTACCGTGAACATAACCATGCATTCATCTCTCATCTCTTGTCTACAGCTCTCTTCTCTCATCTCAGTACGCTCATATCTGTTGTCCACATTTCTCTCACCTTTATATCCTGTCGCTTTCGTCCATCATCTCCCTCCAAAGCAACTCTTTAGGACTTTCTCCAGTGGAGGCCCTTCTGCCAGCAGTGGTGCGAGTGGCAATTGCAGGGCTGACATTGTAAAATGTTTACCGTCTCACTGGGAGTTTAAATAATTGAAGGGCTGAAGGGAAAAAAAAGAATGACTCATACTCAGGACTCCCTTATGGGCCATCACTAACCACTGCAGTTGAGCATATGAAGCATGAGCTTCTTCAGTGGTGGTGATGATGATGACGCAGGGCATATTTTGGGTACAAGGGGGAAAATGTTCTCTAAGGAGGCAGCCTGCTGTAACCGATTCAGTGTCAAGATCAAAGAGAACTCACCCTGTGACTTGTTAAAAGTTTCACTCGTGGCCGTGATGTTTTACGGACGTTTAATTTCGTGACCGCAATGTGCCATGACATAGAAATGCACTGCTCACCAGGAGCCAAGGGAGCGTTTCCAGCCAATAGGCTACGAATGAAGACAAAGATGCCCCCTCCTCCTCTAACCTGCACAAGCTATTGGGGCAAGTGCTCATGAAAGCCGTACGGTACACGATTGGGTTGTATGACCAGCACCACGCCAGTGATGATGGTTACAAACTGCACCAGGTACTTATTTAAGACTGAGTCACCCAGGACTGATTAAGATATTCGTCGCTGATGTTAATCGTGAGAGACTCGGTTTCCAGGCTCTTAGCTAATCACTATGCCCCCCTCCGCAGCCCCCTACGAACATACACACACCTGCAGTCACGTGATCATTTGTGCTAGCTGACATGAAGCCCCGTCCTTGAATATGAATAAAGACAAATGTGATGTATTACCTCCTTAAGTCTTGAGACATGAGTCATGTGCAATTTGAATTCATTACCAAATAAAATCCAAATGCAAGATGATGAATGGCTCCACTGTGTACCACTGAGCTCAATTATAGATTGCAAGATGTGTCACGTGGATTATTGAGCAGTAATTACAATAATGTACAGCCTTTTGTCAATCCGCAATCCACTGCTGGATGAAGGCCTCCCCACGCTCTGTGGGTTGTAAGGGGTACTTTGACCATACTTCACCAGACTGCTCAGTGCAGGTTGGTCAAGGCATACATGTGTAAGACTTTACTGTTTGTTTTACTATTTTTTATTTTACCAGGTAAGGCCCACTGAGCTATATATCTCTTTTTCAGAAGCTACCTGGCCACAAATGATAGTACAACGAAGTGGCTTATCATGTGAACATTTATAGCGGTCAAATACTCGAAACGCATGTTTCTAAATTTGGATGGTAAAACTGGAGGACCCGGAGAAAAATCCACGCGACCACGGGGAGAACATGCAAACTCCAAATATACAGGCGTCAGGGTTGGGATTAAACCCACGACCAGGCGAGGTAATAAACATCTCGTCACCGTGTATACACCATTGGATTTGCCTGTAATGAAATCTGCTGCCCACGCAGTAACCACACTTCATACAACAGCCGTTTTGCATATTGGTATCCCATTCAAGAACTGCCTAGACTCCAGCCTGCTAGGGTTCCGATGTAACAGGCTAAAATAACCCCCATCCCGATTAAACCCGGGTATAGTTTGGCCCAAGCCAGAGTGTCCCCGTGTCTGTGTTTTATCACTATTATTATTTGATATTGATTTTATACGTGACTTTACCGAAAGAACCAACGAGTAATTAATGCAGTCACGAAAGCTTCGAATAGAGTTTGATGTAATCAATGCTTTAATACGCAGTAATTTGTCAGGTATTGTGACACATGCAGTGAAATGTGTGCACAATGGTAAGGACATTCACGTTCAATTCCCTATTAGTCCAAGGAGATGGAGACATTTGTGATAAGCATGCCATGATGCCTGCCATTAATGTTCATTGCAGTGTTCCATCCCACCTTCCACCAGAAGTAAAGATTGAATGGGCTTGAAGTTGACGACTGCATCAGTGGTCACATCTTTCATGGAAACACTTTGAAAAGCCAAGGTCAAGCACATCTACAGCTTTAAACAGTTTCCACGACGTATCTAGCAATGGATTTTCAAACCCAAGGAAACCGAACACTGCAACGAATAATAATGTTATGGTTCATATGGAGTTAATGACAAATATGTGTAATAAACATTGTATCGACATTGGGAATGTGGTGCATTAGAGCTAGAATAAAGCTCATTCCATTCGTCAACATCTGTGAATAGAATAGTATGCTTTTTCTAAATGCTTATATGATTGGGCACAAACTACCGAGTGATCCTTACTAATGGGAATCATTAATCTCGGTAGTAAAAAAAGATACACGAATCACACTGTAATAAAAAATATCAATGTCACCTTACTTTTCCAAGTCTCGTCCAAGATAACTTGAAATTGTATTAGCTGCAAACTGATTTCATTAAAAAATATATATTAATTGATTGTTTTGTTCTCAATGCAAAACCCAGTACATAGTCGATTGGATTATTTATTAACAGGAAATGAGAAAAGGAAAATGTTCTCTAAAATATAGAACTGCGACATGGTAATTTAATTTAGAAACATTGATCATTTCTCATTTGTTCTCAGTGTGTGACACTCATTGTGTTGTTAAGAGATAGTGATGTTTTTTTGCCAGATGATATATTTACTGCGAGCCATAATGCAATCCCTATTTTAACGAATTCACCTCAATCTATTATAACATAGATATCAATGTAATAACTCTTTCCATTTAGAGAATGTAAAAACATTTTTGGCAAATTTTCATAGGTAATTACGTTAATGTACTACATCAGTATGTTGCTTTTGTTATTTACCCCAAGAAAGGAAGATTTTAATCAGTGAATGGATCTGAAATATTTTATATTAATAAACAAAAGTTGAAACATTCACAAAGAAGCATGCAGAGGTGCATGTCTGGAATTGCATTGGGGGACAGAAAGAGGAACACATGGGTTAGAGGACCAACGCAAGATGGAGATGTCATTTTAACAGGAAGCTTTCGCGACCAATATTATTCATAATAGAGATTTTGGGTTATGTGTCGTTAAACCCGCTACCAACCGACACGGCCAAAAACGTCAGGATGTACAGGCATGGTGTGCATGCATAATGTAGTTTGATTACCCTATGAATAACCCAACCGGTAATGGTTATCTATTGTAATTTATATACATACATTACCCCCCCCCCCCCTCTGGCATTCGCACCTGTGTGGCTAACAAGTGACGACATCTCATTTTTGCCCTCTATTTAAAACCGAAGCAAGAGGATTTCTCCACAACTCTGGCTGTCCGCTTGACGATGCTATATGTAACTAGCAGAAGTACCCGGCGTTGCCCGGGTGAAAAATATATTTCTTAATAATCTTACATATATACACAGATTTCATTGTTATGTAATGTTTGAAAGTTTACAGAAGATTTTAAATGTATTTTCCCCCCGGGCAACGCTGGGTATATCGAGTTTATACCACAAAGTCGTCGCTTGACACGGGTGGGGTGTCGAGGCCTAGTACCGTGCAGAGCCTCCGGCCTCGCCTAGATTGCCCACCCGGCTGAGGCTGGGTACCGGGGCCGTTACCCCCCCCCCCCCCCCACGCTACAATAATACTGTCTAATCGCTATAATTTTATAATCTACCGACCCTATAATAGTAATTGCACACATTGTGGTGGGGGGGGAGTGAAGAGGACGTGAAACTTTGATGAATTTACCTCAGAGTCGCGTGTTAATGCGTACGCATATTTTTAACGGGAATTAAAAATGGCGTCCACCCCGCAGCGAATGCGTCGCTACCCGTTGCCAGGGGCAACCGCCGTGGAAAACCAAACAGACCAATCGTGTCTCGCAAATCCCTCACATTTCGTCCAATGAAACTGCGTATGGTCCGGCGACACACACACACACACACAGACAGACAGACAGACCGACAGACAGACAGATTTGTGATTTTATTTATATATATAGATTACCGGCGACACATCATACTCGAATTATAAATGTCGTGGGTTTACTCTCTAACACACAACCGGTGTGCTGAACTTATAACGAATTGGCACGTTTTGTTTATGTGACAAACCTTACTAATTGGCGGGTGGTGACGGGGTTTAACGAGACATGTATATTCACGGGATTTAACCCCCCAAAAAAACCTCTCTTATGGACACATCATATTGACTGTGAAGAAAAGTATTGGGCTTGGGTTTGTATGAGATGATTTCTTTAGGTCAAGAATAATGTTGGAGTGGCAACCAAAGGAAGGAGTGGCAGCCAGAGAGAGAACGTCCACAACAGAGCTGGAGCAATAGGGTCAGCTTTGTGCATGTGGGTGGTAGATGGATATTTTTGCGTTACATTTTTGCGTTACATTACTGAGACGGCAAAAGCTTGGGGAGGCCTTGGATGAATCACGATTGATGATGATAATGATCGTGATGATATATGCTACACTACTCAACAACTATACTCTTTGTTTTTTTCGGTAAAGTCACGTAGGTAAAAAAAAAAATGAAAACAACTTAATTAAATCACGACGTTTTGGGCGCAACACAAGCGTCCGTCTTCAGGTGGGGACAACGTAGCGAAAGCACAACCGCTTAAGTGTGTCTAAGAGATGGCTGTGACAAGGAATTATATAGTTGCGGGGGAAGGAGGGGGGGAGGGGGCATGGTGAGTGTGGGGGCGGGGTGTAAGCTGGGAGGTAACCTGGAGTTCAAACTGAAGCTTTGTGATGCAGGGGGCAGAAGTAGATAAGAAAGATAAGTCAAGCCGAGTATGGGGGCGGGTGTGGGCTGGGAGGTAATGCATGGAGTTCAAACTGAAACTGAAGCTCTCAACAACTCTTAGACTGTTGAATTCTACCCATTGTAAATGTGAATAAACCCACACAGGAAAGCCATCTGTATGGACACAACTCATGAGTAATCCTGCAGATCTCCCATTTGACAGGAAGCCACTTTCGTAAATGCCTGGTGCTCAATCTTACGTACAATATCCGAGCGGCTGAACGTCTCGTACCGACCCACTACAACGGAACAGTTGACTTTGAGAAAGAACCCAAGCCAAAATCCCAATGAGTGTGCGGGTTGTTGGCTGCCCTTGTGTTTCTGAAGTGTTTATTAAAATATTCATACAACTCATTATAATCTCTCCTCACTCACCACTAAATGATCCCATGACACTCTTTGTTTAATTGCATATTCTAATTTTCTGATTATTTAGCGATCTGCCATTTGAGATGGATCCACTTAGGACTCCAAATGTAAACATCGTTTAAAGCAAGAAGGCAAGCCCATGCTGTCCATCACTCATACAGTTATACGGTATACACTCATCCATAACGATTGATTTCAAAGTAGAATAAAACATGTATATAAAACGATGTTTTAATTTCTGGCATTAAATCTAGAAACTTAAACATTATAAAAGTTGCAATTTGTAACAATGTGATATTACGTAAATAATCTGAAATATGAACACTTCCATTAGTTGATGCACACTACAGTTACTTTTGAAAATGCGTGCAATTCGTCTTCTGCAAGGCTCAAGTCTCGTCGCTCATCTCGACTTCATGAAGAACTACCTTTAGAGATTTCCACAGGGAAAAGGTCTGGCTCTTCACAGTGCCAACCATTAATCAAACTCCAGAAAGAGGCGAGTGCTCTCTCGTGGAGAAATCCCCCAGAGATTGCCTCAACTTTGGTTCCGTAGTCGTAGCAACATTACACGGCTCATGCATGGGAGGAGAGGCAATATCGCGTCGCCTCCGTCCATTTATTTATACCTAATACATCTCTTTCAATGGACTTCATCATTCACGGCTTATGGGAGCATCGAAAGCAATCTGGAAGGCGGTTGTGTATTTGCTTGTGAACGGAGGTTATCCCACATCTATTGTATACAACATCGCTATCTGGGTTTTTCTAAACAGAAACACATACCGACAATTGCATGAAGGCCATTTATACGTGTGCTCTGCAAAAGGTAATGTGAGTGACTGGAGCAATCTGTGCAGCATTCTTTTGAAATGTGTGCTCCCCAGCAATGTGGGCCACGGTAGCAATCTGTGCAGTCTTATTGCAATACACGTAATATGATAACATAAAAAATGCATGCTGTAATTTTGAAGAATGAATAACCACACTCTATATTATTACGGGAGAAATACTGGCCCTAAATAATAAATTCTACTTTCAGTTTTGGCATTTTTAAAAAGGTGAAAAGTTAGAAGGCAATTACACTGCTGCAGCAATCGGACCACGCTCCATAGCACTGGTTTTGGTTTTCTGATTTGAAATATAAACTCTTTACCTCTTTAGACATCACAAACACAATTGCTTTATAGCCAGCGAGCAAACAAACCCCTAATTTACATGCTACATTGTTCATATTTTCATAAGGAGAAGGCATTGATGTGCAACATATGAGCCACTGTTTATATATATATAAAAATTGATATACTACCAAAGTTTATTAAATCTCAAATCTGAACCCTTGCCCTCCCAAGAAAATAAAAAGCTATTGTTATTATCAGGGATTCATTTCTCACCCAATATTTTGTGGTAAGCAGCTGGGCTGATATGCAGTCGGGCTTAACAGCATAAGGCACCACCACTAGAGCACAAGGTACACCTATAATCCATGCTATTGCAGCCTTTACTGTATTCCTATAATCTGATGAACAGCTGTAGGACCGAATAAGGCGAAATTGATGTCGCTTGGTGCTAAAATAATTCCCGAACACCATTCCGGACTGTTCCAGCTGAAATAAAGTACCGGCTATGACTGTAATGCATTGGAGCATCGCAGTGACATATTTTGTTCAGAGTGTCGCATGTGTTGACTGTTTCGCTGTTTTTCACTCCGGCTATATCTCGCCTGCAGGTACACCAAGATGAAAACCGCCACCAACATTTATATCTTCAACCTGGCTCTGGCCGACACGCTGGCCACCAGCACCCTGCCCTTCCAGATTGTCAACTACTTCATGAGCACATGGCCCTTCGGTCGCGTCCTCTGCAAGCTCATCATCTCCATCGACTATTATAACATGTTCACGAGCATCTTCACGCTCACCATGATGAGCATCGACCGATACATCGCCGTCTGCCACCCGGTGAGGGCCCTGGACTTCCGAACGCCCGTCAAGGCCAAGCTCGTTAATATCTGCATCTGGTCGCTGTCGTCTGCCATCGGCCTGCCCGTCATGATCATTGCGGTGACCAAGCAGGATAAGAATGGTGCGCAACTCCTTTTGCTTTCATTGTTTTTGTGGGTTCACATCCCTGCATCTATATAATCATAATAATATTCAGCTCGTGTGTATGTTTGTCTTGGGAACATCACCTTGACCGCGCCACCAATTGCAATGAATGGGCTGTAATTTTTGTAACCTCATTAAATACCATTCATACAGCACTTTACCCACCAATTAAGCAAGGTTGACTTATTGACTCTGGCGATGTTGATATGATCTACCATTTGCAATATCCCAGCATCTAACTCCAGGTGTGTTGCAACATCATTCAATAGATAAGCTTGCACCACTGGTGGATAAGCCCACATTTATTCCATTAGTGGCTGCAGACATAAAATATACAAATTCTTCCGCATACGATTGGACGCATTAGCGCATTGTGAGCTTAAGCACCTACTCTTAGGTTTTTTCGGTAAAGTCACGTAGGTAAAAAATTACGTAGGTAAAAAATACAATTAATAAAAGTAATAATAGAAAGTAATAATAGAAATAAAATAATTATTTTATATTATTTCTATGATTATTTTATTTTATTTCTATTATTACTTTTATTAATTTTAATTTTTACTTACGTGACTTTACCGAAAAAACCTAAGAGTATGAATCCTTGCAGTCACGAAAGCTTCAAATCTAGCTTAAGCACCTCTCAGAGAGGACACACACTTGCGTCGCTGATGAACCGCCCGTATTTCCCGTGCCGCAGGCAACGTGGACTGCACGCTGGAGTTCCCCAGGCCGACGATCTACTGGGACAACATGCTGAAGACGTGCGTGTTCGTGTTCGCCTTCTTCATCCCCGTGTGCGTCATCACCGTCTGCTATGGCCTCATGATCACGCGCCTGCGCAGCGTGCGAGTGCTCTCGGGCTCCAAGGAGAAGGACCGCACCATGCGGCGCATCACACGCATGGTGCTCGTCGTGGTGGCCGCCTTCGTGGTGTGCTGGACACCTATCCACCTGTACGTCATCGTCCGCGCCATCGTGCGCATCCCCGAGAGCGCCGTCGTGACGGTCAGCTGGCACGTGTGCATCGCCCTCGGCTACGTCAACAGCAGCATGAACCCATTCCTCTACGCCTTTCTCGACGAGAACTTCAAGCGCTGCTTCCGAGAATTCTGCTTCCGCCGCAACTTTCGACTGGACCTACCCAGCACGAGTCGCGTGCGCAGCATCGCCCGCGAGGCCTCCTCCATGAACAACCTGGATGGCAGCAATGACAACTCCTGACTAGGCGTGGAGATGCGGGGACACCGGACACGTCCCCTAAGGGGAGATGACACCGATGTCACGCAAGTAACCAGCGCCTTCTGAGCTCTAGTGAGCGTTCGACTGCTCCTTACTATTAAAATTCTTTCCCTTTATTACTGCTAACCCTACTTCCTCCCTTTGTTGCTGTTAATCCTACATAATGCACGGGTATAATATGACTTTGAGACCGACCCCCCCCCACCTCCTACACATTCCACAAGTAGTGACTAATCCCATATCTGCATTTTCCATAAATATGCTAAATTCATCTGTTGATATGTAAATTCCTTTGTCAAGGCGCCCTTCCTCCTCTAATCCAGCTTAAATATACGCTGCCAAGTTTGGTGGTGTTTATTCAGACGCTGTCTTTCCGACAGACCTGTTCTTCACCTGAGGACGGCTGCTTGCGTTGTGCCCGAAACGTCGTGAGAATTGTATTTTATGATGTTTTATTTTTATTATTTTATTATTTCCCTTCTACGTGACTTTACCTAAAGAACCAAGAAGATGCTCGTAGAGCGTTTATTCCTTTTCGGTTGTAAAGCAGGTGGCTTTGTGGTGAGTTTGACGCGCCGGTGTGGTTTGGTTTTTATTTCTTACGGAAGATCGAGGACCGCATGTTGTGGTGCCCTGATTTGTTTGGCAAACTCTCCACGCCGATCATGGGAGTGATTGTGTGTAAGCGATGTGCAAATCAGCAAAGTTTCACGTAAACTAGAGTAGGTGTTTATCGTTGGAAATTGTATACAATTGTAATAGACAGCATTGTATAAAGGTAATGGGGTGATATTATTATGAGCTGCATATAACCAATGGGGTTTATTTTTCAATTGTGTTTGCCAGAAATACGCAGGGGGGTCACGTTATTCTTAGAGCGGGCTATGAAGTGCGCACAAAAATACATTTACATACTGAACTTTCGAATACCATGGCCATTGATATCAAAGTATGTATTCAATATGTCCTTCCCCTGCACCTCCGATGAGCTTGGTTTGCTACGTACGGTGCGAAAGAAGTTCAACATACATATTTAAGTGAGGATTAAGCTTCCCTATATACAAAATAGTGGTGCAATTTTTTCGTCAAATCTATTTCACCACCCTTGATTAAGTTCACTACTGTATCATTCTGCTAACACAGGGTATTGCCAAGGACGTTTGGAGCAACATTACAAACCAAAGAAATAAAATATGACCATTTTATTCTCAAATACAAACACCTGAAGCACTTATTCTGCAAACAAGAGGCCTTTGTATGTTGAAGGGCAAATATTTTAAACTTTATGTGGCTGTAATCCTCACTTCAAAATTAAACGGTAAGTGAAAACAGGAATGGGTTCGTAATATATGGCACATTTTAGTACAAAAATTATTGTTATGAATGAAATAAGGTTGAAAGAATACCGGATGAAAAATCAAGACGGAAAATACAATATATCAAATACAAAAACGGAAATGTGCAAATGTAAATTTTCCCACAATGTATCATTGAAAAATATATATTGCGACTTGTATTTGAAACCTAGAAATACACGGTGTTTCCTTGAACTTGAAAGCAATCGGGTCTGTTTGCATCGTGCACTGTAATGCAGATGAACTATAAATGCATAACGCGTCCAAACTCGTTAGTCGTTATGAGGAGTTTCATTCTGCTCAATAAAAAGTGTACACAAGGGCTTAGGGGCTGCAAATGTGCAGCCTCTTTACTTTGGGAGTGTTCTATTTCTGCAAAGGTTGGGTGGGGGAGTTAACTCGTGACACAACAGACCCCCAAACCCGAGCTGCACTAATGGGACGCTCCCAAACAAGCGATGTCCTTAGGCTGTTTTACATCATGACCGATTTACACGGAACGCCACTTGTGTTGTATCCCATGCTACGCTCGAGCAACCTGGGGTAGTTTGTAGGCATTTTCCCATCAGGAGTTGTGTCTAAATCCAATAATAATGCAGTCAACAACATCTGTACATCACAGATGTATGCGTGAGAAATACGATGTACATGTGCACATTATAGCGCCGTCAAAAGGATTTTAAAAGCACGATTTTACGGTGACCACTAATGTTAGTGACCACAAAGCCGAGTTGAAGCTTTCTTTGAGCTTCCTGTGTAAATGATTCATGCCCTGCAATGCAGATTACATTATTTAGTGGGACGACTGCATAATGTTTACAGACGTATCAGTCACTGCTCTACATTGTCTGACATTATTGTGAGAGATATTGGTTTCAAATTATCATAACAGAGCATAACAGTTCAGTTAACGTGACTTTTTTTGTCGTCTCATTATTAAAACATGTGGACATCTGCTGTTATCCAGTTGGTATCTCCGAGGAACATTCTGCACATTCCCTTGGGAATAATGCGAAAAAAGTAAGTGAAGTGACACAACCGTCTGGGAAATTGTTGTTCAAACATGACTTTCGTGACAGAGCCCTCTTAAATTTCGATTTAAAGCTTTCGTGACTGCAGGGATTCATCTTCTTGGTTCTTTCGGTAAAGTCACGTAGACGCTGTCTTTCCGACAGACCTGTTCTTCACCTGAGGACGGCTGCTTGCGTTGTGGCCGAAACGTCGTGAGAATTGTATTTTATTATGTTTTATTTGTATTATTTCCCTTCTACGTGACTTTACCGAAAGAACCAAGAAGAAGAGCCCTCTTATTTAAAGTTCCACACTATGTTTGGAAGTCGCACATGTACATTTCCCAAACTATATTAACGGAAGAATGCGGATTGCAGATTAAATTGATTTAAAAAAACACTCTCATGATTTGTTGAAAATTGCTGCGGTATTTATCTTGTTTAAGACATGACAGCTCAATGATGTTTCTTCTAATCAGCCTAAGGACATTGCTATTTTGAAGTATTTGTTGTTCAATATGTATGTAATAGTTACAGATGTATTTTTGCTGCAATGTCAACAAGCATTGCAATTATCTGTCTAGCATATAGTGGTCTGTTTACAACTTGTATTCGTAAGCCATGTTTCCATTCAAATGATATTATACATTTCAACATGTGGATATATATATTATGAATGATCTGAGAGTGCCCAATATTGTGGTTGCTTCAAACAGCAGCAATTTTTGTTTCATGGGCCACACGTGATGATCTGATGAAATGTACAGCAGTCCCCAGTGACATCCAGATAATTTAATGTGGATGTGCATTCATATCTTAGTCAAAAGAAAAGCCTAGCAAATGCTAGAATTATTCCCATGCATTAAATATGTTTGGTTAAAAAAAATAAAGATTATACGACAATGCATACTGAGTATTTAGGTGAAATAAAGACCCTTCATGCTTAATTGAAATCATTTTCACTATGGGGACCTCATTTGCCAGTAAAAATATGATAATTGGTTTTTTACCCTTATATCTGGCAACAAAACTGACACCTTTTTGCAAGGAGTCATGTTTGCATAGACCGCAATACCTGCAGTCATAATACAAACAAAAGAACATAACTCTGATAATGTGCACTGTCCTTGAAGTTGATTGGTCCACACCCGAGACAGCTTTCCTTCGAGCCTAGTCTCATATGGGTTGGACCAGATGACGCCAAAAGGCGCACAACTCAAGGACAATGCACCATCAGAGTATGAGAGCTCGGGGCAAGCATCTACACTATGGGGACCTCATTTGCCAGTAAAAATATGATAATTGGTTTTTTACCCTTATATCTGGCAACAAAACTGACACCTTTTTGCAAGGAGTCATGTTTGCATAGACCGCAATACCTGCAGTCATAATACAAACAAAAGAACATAACTCTGATAATGTGCACTGTCCTTGAAGTTGATTGGTCCACACCCGAGACAGCTTTCCTTCGAGCCTAGTCTCATATGGGTTGGACCAGATGACGCCAAAAGGCGCACAACTCAAGGACAATGCACCATCAGAGTATGAGAGCTCGGGGCAAGCATCTACACTATGGGGACCTCATTTGCCAGTAAAAATATGATAATTGGTTTTTTACCCTTATATCTGGCAACAAAACTGACACCTTTTTGCAAGGAGTCATGTTTGCATAGACCGCAATACCTGCAGTCATAATACAAACAAAAGAACATAACTCTGATAATGTGCACTGTCCTTGAAGTTGATTGGTCCACACCCGAGACAGCTTTCCTTCGAGCCTAGTCTCATATGGGTTGGACCAGATGACGCCAAAAGGCGCACAACTCAAGGACAATGCACCATCAGAGTATGAGAGCTCGGGGCAAGCATCTACACTATGGGGACCTCATTTGCCAGTAAAAATATGATAATTGGTTTTTTACCCTTATATCTGGCAACAAAACTGACACCTTTTTGCAAGGAGTCATGTTTGCATAGACCGCAATACCTGCAGTCATAATACAAACAAAAGAACATAACTCTGATAATGTGCACTGTCCTTGAAGTTGATTGGTCCACACCCGAGACAGCTTTCCTTCGAGCCTAGTCTCATATGGGTTGGACCAGATGACGCCAAAAGGCGCACAACTCAAGGACAATGCACCATCAGAGTATGAGAGCTCGGGGCAAGCATCTACACTATGGGGACCTCATTTGCCAGTAAAAATATGATAATTGGTTTTTTACCCTTATATCTGGCAACAAAACTGACACCTTTTTGCAAGGAGTCATGTTTGCATAGACCGCAATACCTGCAGTCATAATACAAACAAAAGAACATAACTCTGATAATGTGCACTGTCCTTGAAGTTGATTGGTCCACACCCGAGACAGCTTTCCTTCGAGCCTAGTCTCATATGGGTTGGACCAGATGACGCCAAAAGGCGCACAACTCAAGGACAATGCACCATCAGAGTATGAGAGCTCGGGGCAAGCATCTACACTATGGGGACCTCATTTGCCAGTAAAAATATGATAATTGGTTTTTTACCCTTATATCTGGCAACAAAACTGACACCTTTTTGCAAGGAGTCATGTTTGCATAGACCGCAATACCTGCAGTCATAATACAAACAAAAGAACATAACTCTGATAATGTGCACTGTCCTTGAAGTTGATTGGTCCACACCCGAGACAGCTTTCCTTCGAGCCTAGTCTCATATGGGTTGGACCAGATGACGCCAAAAGGCGCACAACTCAAGGACAATGCACCATCAGAGTATGAGAGCTCGGGGCAAGCATCTACACTATGGGGACCTCATTTGCCAGTAAAAATATGATAATTGGTTTTTTACCCTTATATCTGGCAACAAAACTGACACCTTTTTGCAAGGAGTCATGTTTGCATAGACCGCAATACCTGCAGTCATAATACAAACAAAAGAACATAACTCTGATAATGTGCACTGTCCTTGAAGTTGATTGGTCCACACCCGAGACAGCTTTCCTTCGAGCCTAGTCTCATATGGGTTGGACCAGATGACGCCAAAAGGCGCACAACTCAAGGACAATGCACCATCAGAGTATGAGAGCTCGGGGCAAGCATCTACACTATGGGGACCTCATTTGCCAGTAAAAATATGATAATTGGTTTTTTACCCTTATATCTGGCAACAAAACTGACACCTTTTTGCAAGGAGTCATGTTTGCATAGACCGCAATACCTGCAGTCATAATACAAACAAAAGAACATAACTCTGATAATGTGCACTGTCCTTGAAGTTGATTGGTCCACACCCGAGACAGCTTTCCTTCGAGCCTAGTCTCATATGGGTTGGACCAGATGACGCCAAAAGGCGCACAACTCAAGGACAATGCACCATCAGAGTATGAGAGCTCGGGGCAAGCATCTACACTATGGGGACCTCATTTGCCAGTAAAAATATGATAATTGGTTTTTTACCCTTATATCTGGCAACAAAACTGACACCTTTTTGCAAGGAGTCATGTTTGCATAGACCGCAATACCTGCAGTCATAATACAAACAAAAGAACATAACTCTGATAATGTGCACTGTCCTTGAAGTTGATTGGTCCACACCCGAGACAGCTTTCCTTCGAGCCTAGTCTCATATGGGTTGGACCAGATGACGCCAAAAGGCGCACAACTCAAGGACAATGCACCATCAGAGTATGAGAGCTCGGGGCAAGCATCTACACTATGGGGACCTCATTTGCCAGTAAAAATATGATAATTGGTTTTTTACCCTTATATCTGGCAACAAAACTGACACCTTTTTGCAAGGAGTCATGTTTGCATAGACCGCAATACCTGCAGTCATAATACAAACAAAAGAACATAACTCTGATAATGTGCACTGTCCTTGAAGTTGATTGGTCCACACCCGAGACAGCTTTCCTTCGAGCCTAGTCTCATATGGGTTGGACCAGATGACGCCAAAAGGCGCACAACTCAAGGACAATGCACCATCAGAGTATGAGAGCTCGGGGCAAGCATCTACACTATGGGGACCTCATTTGCCAGTAAAAATATGATAATTGGTTTTTTACCCTTATATCTGGCAACAAAACTGACACCTTTTTGCAAGGAGTCATGTTTGCATAGACCGCAATACCTGCAGTCATAATACAAACAAAAGAACATAACTCTGATAATGTGCACTGTCCTTGAAGTTGATTGGTCCACACCCGAGACAGCTTTCCTTCGAGCCTAGTCTCATATGGGTTGGACCAGATGACGCCAAAAGGCGCACAACTCAAGGACAATGCACCATCAGAGTATGAGAGCTCGGGGCAAGCATCTACACTATGGGGACCTCATTTGTCAGTAAAAATATGATAATTGGTTTTTTACCCTTATATCTGGCAACAAAACTGACACCTTTTTGCAAGGAGTCATGTTTGCATAGACCGCAATACCTGCAGTCATAATACAAACAAAAGAACATAACTCTGATAATGTGCACTGTCCTTGAAGTTGATTGGTCCACACCCGAGACAGCTTTCCTTCGAGCCTAGTCTCATATGGGTTGGACCAGATGACGCCAAAAGGCGCACAACTCAAGGACAATGCACCATCAGAGTATGAGAGCTCGGGGCAAGCATCTACACTATGGGGACCTCATTTGCCAGTAAAAATATGATAATTGGTTTTTTACCCTTATATCTGGAAACAAAACTGACACCTTTTTGCAAGGAGTCATGTTTGCATAGACCGCAATACCTGCAGTCATAATACAAACAAAAGAACATAACTCTGATAATGTGCACTGTCCTTGAAGTTGATTGGTCCACACCCGAGACAGCTTTCCTTCGAGCCTAGTCTCATATGGGTTGGACCAGATGACGCCAAAAGGCGCACATTATCAGAGTTATGTTCTTTTGTTTGTATTATGACTGCAGGTATTGCGGTCTATGCAAACATGACTCCTTGCAAAAAGGTGTCAGTTTTGTTGCCAGATATAAGGGTAAAAAACCAATTATCATATTTTTACTGGCAAATGAGGTCCCCATAGTGTAGATGCTTGCCCCGAGCTCTCATACTCTGATGGTGCATTGTCCTTGAGTTGTGCGCCTTTTGGCGTCATCTGGTCCAACCCATATGAGACTAGGCTCGAAGGAAAGCTGTCTCGGGTGTGGACCAATCAACTTCAAGGACAGTGCACATTATCAGAGTTATGTTCTTTTGTTTGTATTATGACTGCAGGTATTGCGGTCTATGCAAACATGACTCCTTGCAAAAAGGTGTCAGTTTTGTTGCCAGATATAAGGGTAAAAAACCAATTATCATATTTTTACTGGCAAATGAGGTCCCCATAGTGTAGATGCTTGCCCCGAGCTCTCATACTCTGATGGTGCATTGTCCTTGAGTTGTGCGCCTTTTGGCGTCATCTGGTCCAACCCATATGAGACTAGGCTCGAAGGAAAGCTGTCTCGGGTGTGGACCAATCAACTTCAAGGACAGTGCACATTATCAGAGTTATGTTCTTTTGTTTGTATTATGACTGCAGGTATTGCGGTCTATGCAAACATGACTCCTTGCAAAAAGGTGTCAGTTTTGTTGCCAGATATAAGGGTAAAAAACCAATTATCATATTTTTACTGGCAAATGAGGTCCCCATAGTGTAGATGCTTGCCCCGAGCTCTCATACTCTGATGGTGCATTGTCCTTGAGTTGTGCGCCTTTTGGCGTCATCTGGTCCAACCCATATGAGACTAGGCTCGAAGGAAAGCTGTCTCGGGTGTGGACCAATCAACTTCAAGGACAGTGCACATTATCAGAGTTATGTTCTTTTGTTTGTATTATGACTGCAGGTATTGCGGTCTATGCAAACATGACTCCTTGCAAAAAGGTGTCAGTTTTGTTGCCAGATATAAGGGTAAAAAACCAATTATCATATTTTTACTGGCAAATGAGGTCCCCATAGTGTAGATGCTTGCCCCGAGCTCTCATACTCTGATGGTGCATTGTCCTTGAGTTGTGCGCCTTTTGGCGTCATCTGGTCCAACCCATATGAGACTAGGCTCGAAGGAAAGCTGTCTCGGGTGTGGACCAATCAACTTCAAGGACAGTGCACATTATCAGAGTTATGTTCTTTTGTTTGTATTATGACTGCAGGTATTGCGGTCTATGCAAACATGACTCCTTGCAAAAAGGTGTCAGTTTTGTTGCCAGATATAAGGGTAAAAAACCAATTATCATATTTTTACTGGCAAATGAGGTCCCCATAGTGTAGATGCTTGCCCCGAGCTCTCATACTCTGATGGTGCATTGTCCTTGAGTTGTGCGCCTTTTGGCGTCATCTGGTCCAACCCATATGAGACTAGGCTCGAAGGAAAGCTGTCTCGGGTGTGGACCAATCAACTTCAAGGACAGTGCACATTATCAGAGTTATGTTCTTTTGTTTGTATTATGACTGCAGGTATTGCGGTCTATGCAAACATGACTCCTTGCAAAAAGGTGTCAGTTTTGTTGCCAGATATAAGGGTAAAAAACCAATTATCATATTTTTACTGGCAAATGAGGTCCCCATAGTGTAGATGCTTGCCCCGAGCTCTCATACTCTGATGGTGCATTGTCCTTGAGTTGTGCGCCTTTTGGCGTCATCTGGTCCAACCCATATGAGACTAGGCTCGAAGGAAAGCTGTCTCGGGTGTGGACCAATCAACTTCAAGGACAGTGCACATTATCAGAGTTATGTTCTTTTGTTTGTATTATGACTGCAGGTATTGCGGTCTATGCAAACATGACTCCTTGCAAAAAGGTGTCAGTTTTGTTGCCAGATATAAGGGTAAAAAACCAATTATGAAATCATTTTAATTATTATCAGACAGTACACGGCCAACGCTATCTTGTTTTATACTCATTGCTCGTTAAATAAATCTAGCAATAACTTAAATCATTTATTTAATTCCCTTCACTTTATAGAATTGAGTGCTTAAGTGCAACATGTCTTATAATCCCAAAGTCATTTCGAACAAGTCTCAGTGATCTTACTGCTGCTGTTGCTAGATATACATTTGTAGTTTCTATGAGAAGCATGGAAAGGAACAATTTGCTCGTGTTTTCATGAGTGTCTGGGATAAACAGTGTATCTCTAACTAGCTTATACGATCTTAATAGAAAATATTGATTCGTTGATAGCCTAAACATTTTTTAACAGGTGTGTAAACTATACTTTCACACTCACGTGTATTATTTTGCCTTCATCGTATAAAACTCAGAGCATTAATACGTATTATTACAGAAATTAGGCTTAGAGCAAATCTAATGTTTAGCAAGTACACCTTGTGAAATGAAATATTTCATCGTAACGCGTGCAGGTTTTCGCAAACCAAGTGTGGTTTTGCGGGTTGGGCCGCATTTTTAGTACAGGTTTCCCTCGCTTAATGCAGGTTCAGTTTGTGCGATTTGACACTTTATATGCAGCTAACCCATTTCTACCAAAAATCCGCTCGTACGCAGTTTGAATTCACTCATATGCGGCTCTGTGTGGTTGGAGGTGGGGCAACATTGTGTGTACTGTATGCGCTTGTCGGCTTGCAGCTGTCTCGTGCTGTTTCGCTTTGTGCGCCCTGTGTTTTTTTTGGAACGCATCTACAGCGTAAAGTAAGGAAAACCTGTACATCTACTCTCAAGCTTTCACCACGAACTGTGGGCGTCTGCCCGAGTTTAATTAATGACTGCTAAGTCAACCCAGAAAACACCACCACACGTTGATAAATATTTGTTTTTAAATTGTACATACTCTATACTCTTTTTGTCACGCATCTGTGTCTGCAGAGTATCCATACATCACTGTACATCTCAATTCATTATCATTTTGGCTTCTGTTTGCACATTGATTTTAACCAAGGCAGCACTATCTGACCTTAGCTTCGTAGCAGAGGTTAGTTTACTTTTAATATGTGTTTGGCCTGCTTTTCAACACTGGTCAGATAAGTTTAGAGATATATCTAATCTTTACCCCACCATAATACATTCATTCGTCAAGCTGCAGCGTACTCAGTTGTAAAAAGGAAATAGTTTTGCAGGTTCCTTTCATTTCAGAAATATTTCTGTCTCTATTGTTTCAATGCTTGGATGTGAACATGGCCTACTGTGACAAAAAAATCCCTGCTGTTGTCTCAATAGTATATGTTTTTATATATATAATACAAAAATCTGTTTCTTGAAATAAGTAGTAAAATGTGTGTATGACTTCATTCCCATTTTTTACAAAAAGTAAAGTTATCTCGTTATTATTATTTGCTAAATAGCATGCTTTGGGGGCAGTGATGGCTAAACTCGGAAACCTGGGGTTTCACTCCCAGCCACGACTCGCATGAGTCGCGAATATTATCTGGATCAGTCCGAGGCCCTCCCCCCTTCACCAACCTGCCCTGAGCAGTCCACTCAAACAATCCCCATCGTGGGGAGGCCTGCATCCGGCAGTGACTTGACAAAGGGCTGTACATAAATGTTATTTATTACTATTGTAAGAAGAGCAATTAATCATTGAGATATTACAAAATGATTAAGACGAGGCAAGAATGAAGCCCACACACACATTTCCTTGTATTTCCCTGCTGGGTGTGGATGGATATTTTACCTGCAAGACTCGAGGTGTTTCTCAGCTCTCGTGAGCTGATACCACTACAGCAGACCTGTCATTTCCAGTGTTGCTGCATGGGAAGTATGACTTCCCACCCTCATGGAGAAAAACGGACTCCGCAATTTATTTTTAAAGAGTAGATCGAGTATATATGATACGAAATGTAATGTCATCAATATTGTGTACGTTCTTGTGTGTTTCAATGCTAGTGGAGTACTGTGAGCGTTACTGTAGATACAATTACGGCAGTTAACTATCACTGTTATACCATTCCTAAGCGGTTGTCTGTTGGGAGGTTATTATAAGTCCTCGAGAGTGCAATATTTTTGGAAATATATAAAGAGTAAACCGTCTGTTTGTTTTATGCTATGTTTGTGTGTGCACAAGAGAGACTGTCCAACAAGACAATAAAAACTACTTTTAAAATATATTTTCAGAATCTAAAAAAAGCCATAACCATAATCATAGATTAAAAAAATATGGATTATAAATCTGTAAACATAATATACTTTTGGCTGTATTTTAAGCATGAAAATACCATTCAGACTGGTATTTCTCATATTTACAATATCATATTTCAAGAGGTTATTATTCATTAAGTCAGCATTATTCTTCCCGATACACAGGAATTGTTTAGTTGAGTTACCATTGTCTCCAATGAGCAGACCGACCACCATTCTTTAGCATGAGTAAGACATGTAGATGCAAACTATAATAATAATTGACATTTCATTATAAAGATTATTAATCTGTTACAATAACAATATTAAACGTGTTCCTCTTTTCATTTCCGTTCTTGGCAGTTTTTTTTCCGATATGGGAAATCAAACACGATTTATAGTGAAGCTTACATTAATCATTTTGACACATCACAACATATTGAGATGTTTTTTGTAAAAATATAATTACACATTTGCAACCATTACATGGTGTTGACAAATATGGACGTGTTATTCGACCAGCATTTTAAGTATTTCTTGGAACATTTTAACATTAACCCTGTGAATAACGTACCATTTTGATAATCAAATGATAATTTCATAGATTGGGATTTACCCATAAAGTGACTTACTTGAAATAACCGTGAAATGTCAGTAGCAATTATGAATCTACCTTTCTGAGTTAAATATTATCCAGCACTTTTTTCATAGGATTCAGATATTCAGCAGTGAAACGTGCATGTATAACAATGCATCATTGACCCTTTCATTAAAATCTTCTCACATTCACAATATGTGCATCGACTCAGGCGTGTAAGAATCGATTATTGTCAGTACATGCATGTATGGAATTGGTTCGCATAACCTCTGTTACCATTGGAGGTGCTACAATGCACCACCTTCTAAAAATAAGACTCTATTCTTGAACTGAAGAACTGAAAACCCGGAATCGTCACAATTAATTGACTCGCAGGGGGAGTTGGACTATTACAGCTTCATATGGCAGGTTACTAAAAGGAACCCATCTGCTCACCTTATGAAACCAGAGACCTCGTTTTTGACATCTTCAGTTTCATTACAAGCTTGCTCTCCATGTCCGCCTGCATATGTCCTTAGTGCATGCAAATTGCATCACTTAGTTTTTCTGTTATTTATTCTTTTTTAAGTTTTCCCCAGATGTGAATGTGGTTCATTTCTTTTTTTTTATTCACCTTTTTTTCTCATTAACACTCCATTCCAAAGAAAATAAGCTCACAAATACATTTACTATGGGCGCATACTCATTCATGGTGCATACTGATTGCTTTTCTAAAACATAATTACTGTTTAGAAATTGATACAATGTGGAAACATTTATTAAAAAAAAACTAGTTAGTTTATGGCCTTTAAAATATAAATTACAGACTCAATTTGGAAATGTAAAAAAATTCATTTATATGAAATTAGCAAATGTAGACAACGTCAATATAAATAATATGAATCATAATGCCATATATTTAGCCAAGAATTCCTCCCACTCTCAAAACTCATTTACAGGAGGGTCCATAATTGGGATAATTTGGTCATTGCAATGAATTAGCTTAGCTTTGTGTGGCAGGAAACCAGAATACCAAGAGAAAACTCCCCGTACATACTCGGTGAATACCGTCAAAACTCCACGCAGATAAATCGAATGTACAGACTGGACCGAATTCATGAAATCTAGATGTAAACTGAGCCCATTCCCATACTGCCATCGCCCCCGGCTATCTCACAGACCCTTGCATAACAATACCTGCTATGCACTGGTTGGGTCAACCATCCGAGATCTGACAATTAAGGCCGATTTGATTGCATGTTTTACAGCTCCGTTTAAAATCATGCTTACAGTTCAATGCATCGCATGCAGATCTCAGAATGCACGACATTGGAATTTAAAATTGTACTGGCTTCTCATTCATTCTCATGCAAATGGTTATCTAAGGGGTTGCTTTATTCTTTTTTAAAGAACTATGGCCAGAGTGGAAAAGCCACTTACTTTATATTTGCTACCAGATTCTCTAATTAAATGTATACATGTAATTTGTGAAATTGGTGACATATGAATGTTCATTATTAAGAGGTAGCAGCTCGGATGTTGTACTATTGTGTAGAAAGAGATACTGTATGTGTTTTGATATGTATAATTTTAGACATTCGAATACTAGCATTTGTGAAGTGTAACCGTTTATTACATTGTAAATAGCTATATGCTATTGATGCATGTGCAAAAATGGAAATGAAAGATTAGCATTTTAAATATTTAAAAATATCTTACATTTCTACGGCATCTAGACACCTGTGCATACAAGACGGTGGTTATGAGGTTGGATCGTCTGTAGTTGCATCCAAGTATTTCTGAGGGTGTAGATGCACGTCTCATATGTTACGGTTCTAACCAGACATTTGTAATATTGTAAATGTCATTCGATAATTTAACACAACTTAAACAGCTATTCATACGTAATTTGAATGACTTTCAGTGACTATTTTTCACACATGTTGATCGCATGCTGATATTTTGATAGTTTTTCACGTGTGATAAATTGTTGAAAAATGGTTTGAAGTGGTAATGTATGTGCACATTCACTTTATTTATATTATATTCTTGGTTATTTCGGTAAAGTCACGTAGATAGGAAGAAAACATTACAATTTTAAATAAAAGCAAAAAACCACGACGTTTCGATCGCAACACAAGCGGTCTTCATCAGGCGTGACTTTACCGAAAGAACCAAGAATATGAATTCCTGCAGTCACGAAAGTTTTAAGTCAAAATCTATTTATATTGTAATATATGGGAAAATCTAACATATGTATCTAAAATATTACGTGTAACCGTTTTCAAACATACAATTCGAGTAAGCTTAAATGTCATGTTGTCCATAACACAAATTAAGTTTTCAATGAATGGAAATACAGGCGTGTTTCGTTTAACGAGATACGTTCCCCGAAAATTGCTCTATCAGTAAAAATTATTCAAATGATCATCGTTTTCCCATTGACTCCCATGTTGAAAAGCTGAGTTTCAGCCCCAAAATGTTCCCACTCTCAAACTATTTTTATAACGTGAGAAATTTGAAATTATATTATTATTAAAATAAAGTAATTAAAACATAAAATGTAACACTTACCACACTTGAATAGCCACAGTGCTTGCAGGTGCCTGTCCTCAGCGTCTGCAGTTAATTAATTAGCGGTGCCACCCACCCCTCCTCTCCATCCAACCGCTCCCCCACCGACCCATTGCGGTGCCACCATGAGGCCCTCCTCCTCCACACCATGAATTCGTGCACACAGCACAGCTGCTAAACAAACAGCTGCGGGCCGCAGTGCGCCCCCTGCTGCCACGAAACGCACTCGATCGATCGGTCTCCAATCGTTATGCAAACGTTTGCTCGTTTTGAGAACAAATTTGTCTAAATGAAAGTTTGTCGTTTGAGCAAATGCTTGTAGAAACAACGCTTGTTAAGCGAGACACGCCTGTACAGTTATACAGTATGTTTATATAAGTGTATGAAACTGTGACACATTATCAGTGAACATATTTTCAAATATATAAATGTGACCATAATACCAAACTAAGTTGCCAAAACATTGCATTTCTTGAGTATGATAATACAATTACATATTTTTGCTCAGTTTTTGTTGCGTTAGGGTTGTTTTCTGAACTACATTGTGAAAATAGTAGTATGTTCTCTATTGGTGAATTTTCTGTGAAAACGATAGCAATGACAGTGTTACATTTTGCTTCGCTTTTTTGTGAATAAATAAAATAAACTTCAAAATCTGTACGTCTGTTATTTCCTTTATACATTCACAACCAGTGGAGACCCGCCAACAAAACGCTACTGCACACAAGTAACATTCTCTAAATGAGTGTACCACAATGAAAATGTTTTAAAGCTCACCAAAGTATTTGACATGTCTTGTGCACAGTGATTAAAGCCTTGAAGTAAGAAGATGCTACTATGTAAGCGTGCAGTGGAGTGGTGGCACACTGCACACTGCGCTATGCACCTGCCAAACTGATGCTGGGCCCTTCTACTTCACCAACTCACACTTTCCACCATCGTTAAGTATGGTCAAACGAACCTCATTACTGACACGGAATGGTGAGGCCTTCATCCAGCAGTGCATTAAAAAGGGGTTTTATGATATACACACACACACACACACGTGTTCCTGTAGCCCCACGTAATTGGCCAAACACGCATCAAATGTGTCAACCCGTAAAATGTCCTCAGAAATTAGTGATGAATGACATAAACGGCTTATGGGGGGCTTGAGCATTTTATTGGAACTGATATGTAGAATACATTTAATGCTTTTAAAAAAATCACACTCAAATCAGTCTATCGTCAAAAATTAAACTGACAATCTACTCATCTTCTGCTATATCATCTTAAGTGCACTAAAAACGGCCAAGAGAATTAACTGGGGGAAACTATGGAAATTGGCCTTGTGCCATTTGTAAAAACACGTTGAATGGATGCATTGTCATTCGGTCTGCAGGTTAAACATTCTGTGCAAGGTTTAATGTATGACAGCCAGCAGTATCTTCTTGTAGTCTCCACTGCAGTCGCCAGCAACATAGGAGGCAAGTGTCTTCTCATATTTTTTCTGGAAGGTGTCTTTGATGGTGCCCAAGTCAATCTGCACAATTTGACATGCATTTCGTTTGAACACGGTGGCAAATATTGTAATGGCTTAGAAACAGGGGTAACAATTACAACGTGTTACTCGACCAAACACATTATCTCACAACCAGGCCATGGGAAATGTAAACGTTTAAAACCCAGCGCAGGCCACAGGCATATAATAAGTAAATAAAGATAAGAGATTTATGCATAAGAGATATAAGATGTGTATCTAGAAGAGAGATGAGAGGGTAGGAAAATGTGATGAGCAGTGCTGTGAGAGAAGAAAAAGAGACGAAGCGTATTTTTTTACAACACTTTGTGCCATCAAACTGCAGTCCACAGTCTCCAAGCTGACCCCACCGCACCACCGCCCCTCCCAACTTCAGCCCCCTACGTCACTACAGAGCCTACATACTAACCACGATGGTTCACTTTAATATTCTCCGCACTTTTGTGTGAAATAATTGACTCATGCAATTCCAAAGTGAAGGTGGACCGTGTTTAATATTAAATTGGAGTTACGTCGTGAGTCGGAATAAAGCTCTCGGCGGGCCGGGGTGGGGCCTTTGGGCTGGAGTTTGAACAGCCCTTAAATTAAACCCTTCAGCACGAGTTTAATGAATATAATGGCACGCAGCTAAATTTGCCATGCAGACATAGATTCACAGCAATCGATTAATGATATTCTGCACGTATGCCGATGGTCCCCACGAGTGAGATTTGAATAGAAATGACCCCTCGTTATTTCTATCCTGACATCAGCTGCTGCATATGTCATAGTATTCAACGAGCAGCGGCCTAAGCAATGACTTGCTAAAGCGCCTACTTTACACGAAAATAAATCTCACTGGATTCTTAACAGAGTTTCTAGTCCCAAGATACCCCCCCCCCTCCATTACACCCCTGATGAATTGTGAACAGAACACATTTCACGTGTCATTTTGTTCCTTTCTGGGTGACTGCTCCGATTATGAAATGTTCCGTACATAACGCCTATCACGAGGGAGTGTGTACTTTTCCCCAGCCCCATCCCTCCATCCAAACAAAGGGCGTTGGCCATTACCAATTCAGTGCTGTTAGTGGTATGATGACACGAGAATATATGTAGAACGTCTTTCACACCGAACATAACCAACCGTGCTAATCAGAGGTGCGGGGGACGGTCAACAAACTGAACAGAAAAGCAGTGCTAAAGAAATGAGTTTTCAATATATATTTAAAAGTGCATAGCTCCAGTGATTTCCTAATAAGGGAAGGAAGAGCGTGCCAGGCGTCCACAGAAGCGCATCTGAAAGCGCGCAATGCAGTGACCGTCTTTGTTTGATGGCTGGCTAAAAGCCACTGCCCTCAAAGAATGTTGTCATTGCACTCATGTACCACTATCCCCCAGGGCCACTTACCTGGGAACGGCTGACAATGCAACGGATGAGTGTATCATCATCTGTGCCAACCCCTTTCATCGACTTGTATAGCTTCTTTGCAAAGTATTCCTGCGCATCCTCTGCACAGTGGACTGGAAGGACATCAAAGCTTTGTAAATTATCCGTGTGAAAACACAGCGCATACTTCAAAAAGTTGGCGTAATTATGCTGACCATGTGCAGGGCGTTTTACTGGCATACAAACATACTATTCACCATGCCAAAGGAGTGAATGTTTAGTCTGGCGTTTTAAATGTCAACAATTGCATAGTTTGTAATGAACAGCAGGTAACACAATTACCAATAGCCAGGTAAGCATCCTGCAGCATCCCAGATGTTTCACTCTTGACGACATCTTCAATGTCCTCTCCATGGTTCTACAAAACAATAGAAAGCAACATGTTACGCAAGACTTGACGTCATATTACTTGTACATTACATAATCGGCTGCTATAACTGAAATAATGTATCATTTAGTGGAGATTTTAACGATTCAGAATCCATTGAGTTCAGTAATCATTTTCCGTTTTTTTCATCCCGTGCCCGTCGGGGTTATGTAAACGTATTGTAAAAAACATTGATTATTACTCTTGTAATTCAGTGCATGCATCATGAGCTTTAACATGGATAGTATGAATCAATATATCATTATACCTGTAATTTAGAAAGTTTCCTTATTCAGAAAATGTATCTTAAGACTAAAATACGGTCAAAATAGCAGAGTTTCCAGAACACGCAAAGAGATATGTACAAAATAACACAGGAAAACACAAGTTATTACAGCCCTCAAGGATCTGACACATGGCTGTAAATGATAAATTAATACAGTCATGATATAATAGAAAAAAAAAGTTTTTTTTTATGAGGATGTATCTTCTCCTATTAAGCTGTCTGACCAAGGGCAGCTGCTCACACAGTCCCAACCATACCTCGCCAATCTTCACCTGGCAACGCAAAACTACGTAACCACACTTCTTGAGCCGAAGAGATGAACTTGTCCATGAGCCCCAAACCAAATATTCTCACTTGACAGTACTGCGTGAGGTGGCATAACTTAGTGTTTCCAATGTATCTATGTAAATTATGTGATAACCACTGAAAATTAAAGAGTTTTCAAGTAATTCACGCTTATGAACCATATACATATTTTGGTACAACTAAAGTGTTGGTATTTTAGGTGGTACCGATTTATGCTTTGGTCCATGAACTAAAGAGTTGAAATGGTTTTTCGCTGTCTTCCTCCTTGGAATTTTTCAGGCGACATCATCAATAAATGCAGTTTGATATCAATCCCAGGACACAGAGATGTGTATATATATGTACAACCCTTTGGTCAGTTAGATGTTTGATGTTGCTCCATGTGCCCGGAGCTGGGATTATATTCAGTTGCTAAAGAAGCTCCCAGAACGTGGAGCTAAATGTCAGACACCGTGCTAAACAACACACAGTATAACCATGAAAACCATCAGAGAAATACGACCGTAAAAAAAAAAGTCCCAATGAGAGCACAAGTTAGGAAACGTCACGGCAAAAAGAGGTGAGGTCCCATGATGAGGTGAGTTACCGTTTTGTAAGCCTTGAAGGTGGCACGCAGCTGCATCATGTTTCTCGTTGCCAGCACCGAGTTGAATGCCATCTCGTCCGTTCCCCAGTGCCCTTTTCCTGCCTGCAACACAGGTCCAAAGTGAGAAACTCCACCAACACGCGCGGCCACCGCGAAACAGCGCTTCCATAGCACATCTGCAGCAAATGATGACGAGCACTCCTGGGCACAAGTCTGGCTCTGCACGAGTGGATCGATGAAGAGGTTGGAGCGGCAACACATTGTCGATCTTAAATGTCCCATATCACTTATTTGTGGACAATTAATTAAATCCATGGGAAGTAATTAGTGGATGTAAGAGCTAATTATTAAGAAACTAGCAGTTTTCTTGCAACAGGGACATTACTTATAACATTGTGTGTCAAATATGACCTTTAAATAATAATGGAATATATTTTTTAAGAATTAAACAGATTAATTGCAGCACAATAGGCTGTTTAAATGTATAGCATGCCATGCCCGACCATGTTTGTTTTTGCCTTGTGCATACCTCGTGAAGCTCCTTGGCATCACTGTTGGCCAACGACATATTCACATCGGTGCTTTCATCACGATTCCCCTATGGAGACAGAACCAAACATTTATGGAACACAAATATCAAACCTTTACAAGTTGATGTATTAGCCATTCATAAAAAATTGTTACATAAATGGATAAAAAACTCACTAGCTATGTAGTCGCACCCAGCGAAAACATTTCAGAAGATGTAAATTGTTTTCCTGCCAAAAGGACGGCGGACATACGTTTTCCTAACTCTGTTGCTATTTCAGATGAAACACCAATTACTGAACATATGGAAATCACTAGGCTATTCAGTAATGGGTTTTCATTGAAGAAAAAAAATCGGTAAAACGTATTGGTGACTTGTTCCTGTTGGTTGGAAACTATTGAATATTTTCCCATTTGCGACATGCAACAGCCGACTAAAAGTTTCAAGGTGGAAAACTGCCCCTTTAGCCACACACACTCTTCTCCTCCCCACCGTGCATCTCTGTCTCAGGTGACATTTCTTTCTCTCCCAATGAAGCAGTGCTACTGAAGTAATTTAACTTTTTTTAAATGCTCTCTTGCAAATACCATTGTTTTACCATAACGTGATAATTAGAGAACTTGCGTTGTGTAAAATCTAAGGGTTGTAACCCAGCAGGTCCTGAACGGATTTAAATATATTTAACTCCATCTTCCTCTCCAATGGTGGAGTTTTTTATGTCTACTAAATGTCTCTATTCACAGGTGGCTGGGTGGCTCAGAGGTCAGAGCACATGGCACACAATGCTGATTATACCTGGGTTTGAATCCAGGATGCAATGCATAATTACATCTGGTTCTCAAGCATAGCAAGTTAATAGGTCTAAGCCCAGTCAGGAAAGATAATAAAAATACCCCTTTAAGACACATTTGGTTTCACACTTTATTTGGATAAATTCAAGCCCTGCTAATTAAGAAATACAAATAGATCAACTTGACTGCTATGTGGTAACTTCATAGCAGGGTGAACAGAAACGTTTTAAGGATCAAAAAGGACATTAGAAGGTTTTTTTCTGAAATCCTGTCAAAAATCTCATCTGCAGTCGTCCACTGTGAGACAGGGCACACAGTTGTGCACGATTTTTGGGATTCTTGACTTAAAGCTTTCGTGACTGCAGGAATTCATATTCTTGGGTCTTTCGGTAAAGTCACGTACATAGGTTCAAAGAAAATAATCAAAAGTAACAGAAAAGTACGACGTTTCGATCGCAATGCAAGCGGTCGTCATCCTGAAATTTGCGTTGCGAACGAAACGTCGTAGTTTTCTGTTATTTTTTTATTATTTTCTTTGAACCTATCTACGTGACTTTACCGAAAGACCCAAGAATATATATTTTTGGTATTCTCCATCTCATTGCATGATGCCATCAGCACAATTGGTATTAATTTGGACATTTGTAGTTATGTATATACATTCATATGCAAATGTAACATGTTACATGTGCATAATGACAGATATACATAATAGTTTAATCAGTTGAACACGCAGGCTTTTGCAACCGATGTTTTTTGGGTTAAATCAGCGTAAACACAAAGATGTCATTAAACCCGCCACCACCCGAGACAGCCAATTCGTAAGGTTTGTTACGTAAACAAAACGTGCCAATTAGTTACTACTTTGGCAAACTCGAATTGGAAATGTTGTGGGTTTACCTTCCAATATACACCGGTCCATGAATAATCCATTGTTATGATCCATGGAAGTCTATTTTAGTCATCGTGCCCTGTCACTTGTGTGCGAGGCGACCCCTCACCTGTACCAGGGCGACCAAAAGCTTCTCCACCGCACCGCTGGTCTCACTCTTCAGGTCTGACTCAAGGTCCCTGTCAAAAACTAAACGAGGTTCACAAACATTAAACAAATGCACAGTGTGCGTGTGTGTATGTTATTTTGTGAGGAGCGCCAGTATGATCTTTAGCGTGCTACGCTACAAACCTGGCGACCCGAGATTGATTCCTAATTACGGCCACCACCAGTGACGATTATCTGAATCGGTCCTGGGCCTCTCCCTGAGTCAACTCAGTCTCAAATAAGTATGTCGTGTAGTGTGTGTTTTTTCATTTGCTACGAATTGTCAATGCCGAAAATCAGTGTTTTATTACACAAACATCAACCGTGTGCATATCACATACTCACGTTCATTGTAAACGAGACGCATTCTTTGGATTTGCTGGAAGCAGAGAAAAATAATAAAGTGTTAGCTTCTTCATTGTTAGCTTAACTGCAAACTTGTTTTTTATGATTATCTATCAGATACATGGAAGTGTGTGGGTAGAGTGTGTGGCTTGGGAAGAAAATCCAGCTTGGGGCCAACGTAGTGCCTTAATCCCTCCAGAGTCAATCAAATGAGTGACAATTTGTGAATTCAACTGTGGTTTTCTTATGGATAGTCTGAACCCCACCACAGAAATGTGGAATTTCCACCACTGGCTCTGGCTCAGGGGAGGCCCTCATCCAGCAGTGGATTCTTATGAAGAGTGCTGTACAGTGTATACAAATGGCTGAGGTGTGAAAGTATTTTAGCATTCATTGTTTACATAAAGCATTTTTATTTGTCCCAAATTCTATCACATTTCGACTCATTGCAAATTATTATTTGTTATTCATAGTTTGTCACAAAACTGTCGAATGCCTTCTAGCACATCTGGTATTTCGCCACCAAGTAAAACAAAACTGAATTGCATTGCAATGAGATTTGTTTTAAAATATCTTACATAAACCAAGCAGAAAAAAACTAACTCAAATATCTTAAAGCCAATACCATTAACAATTGACTTGTTTGACTTGCAACGATATATATACGTTCTATAATACACTATCGACATCTATTGTGGTCACAGCAGAGTTTGGACCATAGATTGATAGGAAGTTGGCAGAATGGCAGTTACTTCTGCTGTGGACACACATGTTGCAGCCTTGGGTTGATAGCCTTGCTGGGGTCAGTGACTATCCTATGTTTACCACAGCTAACAGTGCTAATAAATGTTACAATGTGATAATCTTGAATGATAAGACGTTGAAGGTGGTTCCCACACCAACAACCAGATACCCTACGACAATGAGATATGCATGCAATAAAATGGTTTGATTCTTGTGTTCGCAGGATCTGATTTGACAGTTAGTCAAAGGCAAGCGTGGAAAGAAGACGTCATTGCTCGTACAACACCAATTTATTACCTACACCTTCGATGAGCACGGTTGGCTACGTACGGTGAGAAAGTTCAACAACATAACATTGTCTACTGAATGAAGATAGCAAGCAACAATACTACTTTTAATCCGGTGGTGTAGTGGTTATATTGCTGCTACTGAAATTCGAATGCATGCAACGGCTAACATCGGTGGTGAGTTATATCATAACTGCTTAAGTTCTCCGTCCATCACCAACCCGCACTGACCAGCATTGTGAAGTATGGTAAAACAATCTCACATTAACCACATGGCATTTGGAGGCCTTCATCCATTAGTGCATTGAGAATAGCCGGAACAAATGTTTTAATCTCATATAATTACGAAGAATATACGCTTTACATTTATGGTGGATGTTTTCAATATGGATGTTGAAATGTTAAGGATCACTGAATTATTACACTCATGAATAAATGATTGGGTTTTGATGAGGTCAAGAATTGGATAATTGGAAAAAGTATTTGCATTCCTTTCCATTGCTCGCTAATCAACACCAGTGTATGAAATGTGATTCGCTCATTGAAATTTGCAAGTTCAGACAAATATTCATATTAAGGTCATGGTAAACAGAAATTTTCCAAATTTTTCTTACTATTCCATCATTTGATGCATGACTAAATCCTGTCTCTTAACTACTCCGAAAATATAATTTAAATAATTTATTTACGAACGTTTCCATTTTATAATACAGTACTAAAGTAGTAGCAATAATAACGTAAAAAAATTGGTCAATCCACTGCTGCATGAAGGCCTCCCCATGCCATGTCAGTCATGTTGGGTTGTTTGACTCTACTTCTGATATCACTAGCTATTAATGTCAGTGTAGCCGGTGTGAGCTCGCCTGTGATTAATCACACGTACAATTGCGCATTCTGCTAATCGCTACGGGTAGCCAGGTGCGGTTATATTGGTAGGAACCACCTGGTTCCACCAGCCCACAGGGGATTAATGTGTCCGTCCGTCGTGCATCCAAAAATGGGAGGGGTGGGGCTGGGTGGAGAGGGGAGGATGGGGAGGGGCTGGGTGGGGAGGGTGGGGAGGGGCTGGGTGGGGAGGGGAGGGTGGGGAGGGGAGGGGCTGGGTGGGGCTGGGTGGGGAGGGTGGGGCTGGGTGGGGCTGGGTGGGGAGGGGCTGGTCACCCCGTGGTGCCCTTATAAAACTCAACGTTTAACCTACTCACGCCGGCTTGTACCCGCCCTCACAGTCGGCCATATTTGCGGAATACACCACGCCGCCGTTGACCCTGGCCATTGACCGAGCAACCCAACGTTCCTACCAGCTCCCTCCGCAGGAATGTGTTTATAAGAGAAGGAAATGTTGATCAATGATTGGACTCCCAGCCCCATTCGCACCCAGGAGAGTACGAGGCATGCTCCCAATGTATATTTGGGCGCTCTTGATGCATGAGGAATTCAGCTGCGGTGTTGCGACGTGGAGGGTGCCTCTGATCGCTAATGCAGAGACGCAATTTTCCCTTCTGAGGAACACTTCGAAATAAAGTTCCGCCGTTTCACAAACCCTCTCGGTGCTCGGCTGTTGTGGAGTCAGCCCACTTCTCCAGAAGGCAGAACACAACGCAGAGGACCTACTCTCTCATCGTTTCCGAACTTTACTATATATATTTTTAATTGTTGCTGTCTATTAACCCCACCTGTTCCCCTGGCAAGGATTCATGACGGGAGGAGAGGGGTCAGGGCGGACGAGCTACATCAGCCATAGTGGGGAATTGAATTAAGAGAGATGGGTTCATAGCGCAGTATGTGACACTGTTTCACGCTTAATTTTTATATTTTGACTAGCTTTACTACCCGGCATCGCCCGGGACTTGGATTCTTGTCTTGGATTAATAGACGGCCTACGCGGAGGGTGGGGGGTGGATGCGTGACGTCAGCAGGCACATTGCGTGACGCTGCCGCATGCGGGTGACATCACAGATGTGAGGTCACCGCTCACTTGCCGTGCAAAATAAATCGAATATATGCGCCCCCCCCAAAATACAAAAGTCTATTGTTATACTTTGTGCATTGTGTACAGTCTGGAAGCTAACCGCATGCCAAATTTCAAGTTTGTTGCATGTCGGGAAGTAAGCTAAACATTTCGAACAGACACACATATTCACAAATTTCCCTTTTATATATATAGCTGACATTTGTACCCTATGTCCACATCCCATTTTCCCAAAAATTCCCTTCGTTAAACACCACTAAGATAATTTGTAAAGCATAACGTTGCACAGTATCTGTATTGTACATATTTGCAATAAAGAGAAAACAACAACCTATATTTAATTATATGCAAACATAAATTGCATAAACATTTGCGAATAACAGTTAACCCATGTTTTAGCAAGCCTACTGCAGCATACAAGGTTATATTTTTAAATGACTCTCTTCAGCTTGTGTGATACAAAACATTGCATTCTAAATGTGGTTCCAATATACATTCGTAGACGTAAACTGGGCAATATCTCGACATTTAACTAGATGAAAACATGTCAATGTATCTCCATTGGTGTCTTGCCCAGTGCAGGAAAGTCCACATTCCTATGCTGGAAGCTATGGCCTATTCATTTCGGATTTATTCTGTTGTATTGTTTAACTGTAATTGATGTTTTGCAGAGCCTATTATCCGTCTGTAGTTCTTAAAATGAAAATAACTTGCTGTGTAATCAATAATAGTAAATTGGCACCATCGATGGAATAGAGCAGATAATGACCCCCCCACCTCACGTCCTCCCTCCACAGCCCCCTTGCAATTTCACTTCGGCAATATTTGTGTTATGTTTTTTTTTTACATTTTAGTATCTATGGCACCTCTAATGGCTGCCGCGGGCATGTGACTAAACTACATATAACACGTTGGATCACGATATTGGTGTTTGTCTTGTGAAAATTAAAAAAAAAGCCAATAAAAGGATTTTTCAGAAGAAGTTCTGTGAAACTCTACTTGCATAGCAATATTCGGACAAACGGGGGTCACACTTTCCAGCGAGCTTTCCAAATAATGACCGTGATGTGATACCGATAGCACACGGGAATGAAATCGATATACAAAACCAAAAGGCAGTTGGTAAAGTTGATGTGTCCACTGTGAGTGGCGCGGTGTACTGTGGGTGGCTGACTGCGGGGAGAGACCTTGTTGGTGCGGGTGCAAAGGATCTCCACGAGCACTTCCTCATCCGTGCCAGCACCCTTCATGGCCTTGCGCAGCTCCTTGGCATCGTACACAGCCGGCAGGTCCATGAGCGCCAGCACCACCTTCTCCAAGTCGCCCTTCAGCTCACCCTTGAGCACATCGACCAGGTCCTGCACAGCAACGTCACAGCAAAGGGAATGCCTCTTTTTTTCCACAATGCATCCGAGCTATGCCGGGGCCATGTCAGGCAATGACGGTGCAGCTCAGGAGACACCAGGTTGTTTTTTTCCACTGCATAAGCCGAAGCTGTGTCACTGAGGTCACATGCAATGTGTTACGGTGAGATGCATTGAGAAGATATGGTGACACTACGTTTGAGTTGATGCACACACTCTCACACACTGGTCTACACATACCCTCACAGACACACTTCTTCAGAACCCCAAGGCTCTGACTGAAAGTGAGTTTATTGATTCTGTTTGGGTGTGATGATGTCAGACACATTGCACATATAATTATTCCCACCCTAGGTACAGTTTGGCCCCTAGCCAGATTCAGATTTCTTGTGAGGCCAGTTGAGCACGATTTGGTTCCAGCTCGGTTCAGTAAATTGCCAGTGGAAACCCAACCGTAATGGTCAATTGCACAATGATGGATCAGCTCAGGTGTGCCAAGGTAAATGAGATACAAAGCACCCAAAGCCTGGTCCCACACGCAGCGCCAGATTAATGCAGGGGCCTCAGATTTTTAGAGACCCGCTAATGTATACTCCTTTATAATGGCCAAAAAAACAATACTGTAGCACTGTGAAAAATCATATAGGTAATTTGGCTTCGGGTATGAGTAGTGGTAATAAAATAAAGGTAAGGAATTAGAATATAAAAAACAAGACCCCCTAAAACTAAAACAACCCTGGCCCACATCACCACGTTAGTCAGCGTGGTTTGGTAAAGGAGGGGCCAGGATCGTTTCAGCCATAACTAGCCCCTCATATTATCCATGGCTGGGAGTCGAACTCAAATAGTCAGGTTCATATGATAGTACACTGAGCATTGCACCACGACTCTACCGTAATGATTTTTTGTATGTAGTGATAATAGAGCAATTGTTGCTTTGGGCTTCCCATTACAGCTCTGCAGCTCGCTAACACAATCGCTCATGTTGTCGCTCCATCATGAATGCATGACATATTTCGTTGCTATCAGCATTTGAAGCCACAACAATGCAATAAATGGCGTAACTTGGCCAATGTTAGTTTGGCCTTGTCAACAGTCCAACAATAGAGGCCAATCGCTGCTTTTATTGAATGGCACATCGGAACCAAGAAAAACAAGATCAGTATGTTTTGCAAGTGGAGCTATTCGATTTAATATTCAAGTTACAGCATGTAATGACTATTTCCATACGAGGTCAGTGTATAGTAGTACAACATTCAGGTTGCTGATATAGCTGCATGCACTTTTTTATTGCTATCCCTTCATTTATTTACCAAACTGCATAAACATCCTGATACAGGGATCATTTCAGAAGGGAAAAAAAAATATACGTGTGGATTTTTGGTATTTCAATAATGAAACGTGCCACTTGGATCCCACTGCGTATTTTGTTCTTCATAAAATGCATCCCAACTATGTACAGGGTGGTCCAGATGTCGTGTGGCCCCTCACTTTATTCTCTCCATGTTAACATTTTTTTTAAAATATACAAATGGGTGTTAAAACAGTAATGAATAAGCAAACAACATATGAGGAGTCAATAAATTGGGGATGATCAGACATCTGGACCACCACCCTGTATATAATAGACATTCAAGCAGACAAATCAATTCATTAGTGTTAGGTCAACGTAGAATCCACCGTGTGGTTATTTGACAAGAAAAATAATGTTAGTTCTATTTAATTGCATACCTGCGTTTAATTAACTTCAGCTGAGCAAATATTCACATTGGGTATTGCCAATATTGATCATGTAAACACGATACATGCAGAGACTGCTTTGGAATCACGAATGACTCACCGTATTACCTTGGCTCCACCTAGTGCTTGCTACCCTTATCGCACGACGTTGCGTCCAGCCTAGCAACATTCTCCATATCACGCATGTCAGCAGGTGTATCACAGCAACGGCTTAAACCAGCGGATGCGTCCGTTTGTTAATGCGGTCGTCATATCGCTAAGAGCTCAATGCAATGTTTGCTTTGAAAGAGATGGGGGAAGCTGGTTCATGGAAGCATAGTTTATGAGACCTACAGATTCATGGCTAAAACAATGGACAAAGTTAATAGGGATCATCATCAGCCATAATTCGTATGTATGTACGTTTGGACTTCTTTCGCTTGTAGCCGACCTGGCAAATCAGATGTGCGCGGGAAGGACAAACTAAACAGAAAAAGCAGTTCTAAAGAAATGAGTTTTCACTCTATATTTAAAAGTGCATAACTTCAGTGATTCCCTAATAAGGGAAGGAAGAGCGTGCCAGACGGCCACAGAAGCGCATCTGAAAGCGCGCAATGCAGTGACCGGCATCGTTCGATGGCTATCCAAAATCTGATGGGAGGATGCCCCGAGTTCGCGTGATGGTTAATGCTCCTTGACGGGATCAGCAAGGTATTGTGGTTCATTTGTGGCAAGCACTTTGTGTGTAATGAGTGCAACCTTATAATGCATTCGTTTAAAAGCGTCCCAAAGTCTCTGCTACCTCTCGGCGTCCTGTGATGCAACAATCCACCTCTAGCACCTGATAACGCACTGATTTCATCGCACCATCTCCCTGCTCTACTTCTTCTCGCTCCACTTCTTCTAGGTGGTGCATTCTATTCCTTGGCCGCCACGGCACTATGGTGGTTCTTTATCGGCCTTCTCACGCTGTTTTGTCCAAGCACATTACTTTCCTGAGCTGATTGCATGATGCCATGAACCTTGTCATGTTGTCTAATCCATCTGTTCCTAATTCTGTCTTTGGAATTAAACCGGTCACCAGTGTAGAAGCAATACACAAATACAACAAAACACAAGTGCAGTATTCATCGGTGAACATCTGGGGAAATGGTTCTAGACAGCAGCTGGAGTTAACCATGGCTGTCTGATTTTACCATCGCTATTCAATGGTTTTATAGAACACATTATTTAAAGGAACAGCATCCGTTGGTGGTAGGACCATTACCAACCAATGCTTCTTTAATGAGTGACCGAGTACAACATATTTATGAACTTGGCATGCCACATCTAGCTATGGCTGTGGCTACTCTTCATGTGCCTAGTAGTCCAGTCTACCAACGATCCTGAAAATATTCTACGTGAAATTAATCCATGTGTCAACCCACTGCTAAGGCCTTCTCACACCGTATTGGTAATAGGGGGTTATTTAAAAATACAAACTGCACCACGCTGTTCAGTGCTAGTTGGTGAAGGCGGAACCCAGGACCAGTTCAGATGATATTCATGACTTGCCACTGAAGTTAACCGTGGCCAGGTATTAAACCTACATTGCCAGGTTCACTATAGCTATCTTATTGTTAAACTTAGACAGTCAAGACGAATGGCTTCATGATTTGAACACAAGGCGTCACAGTAGCATCTTACATCTCCAAATGAACGCTTGTACTCTTCCTTGATCTCGTGACGTTGCTTGGCAGTGCGATTTGCCAAAATGTCAATGATTTTATCTTCATCTGTGCCTAAAATGCCAAAAAAAACTATTAAAACATTGATGAACTTCAAAAAGGATATATTGGCTGTCACAATGACTGCAATAAATGGTGTGGTTTTTTAAAACTACAAGTTAAGATGTACACAAGTGGGGAAAATGCTTTACCTAGTCCTTTGCATGCCTTCCTAAGGTCTTTAGCATCCTTGGCTGCATTGAAGTCAGCATATGGGTGAATTGTAGGCTGCAGACAAAGAAAGAAAATGGGTGCACACATCCACATGTAGTCATTCACACACTAAATCAGACATGCGGTTTATACCTTTGCCTAACCTTGTAATAAAACAGAGAGTTGACTGTATTTTATTACAGGATACTTTGAAGTCAATTTACAGTCGTGTAATCTGTAGGTTGAATTGTGCGGATGGTAAAAAAAATTATTGCCTAAAATGTGCTTTATTTAATTTACTCGAACCATGGTAAATGTTTAAACCATCATGGGGCTTTCATGAATCGATATCGTACGTGCTGACCGAACAGTCACTGCACCCAAAGGGCAGGGACTTAAACGAGCCACTGCTGAAATGCTTCGAAGCTTAAATAGTATCATGGGTTATGACTATGTTGTAATTGCATGTTTTCACAACAGGTATGATTTTTTTAAAGGAGTATGATAACTTTTTACACGAAGTGACTCTCAGATAAAACAAACTCAAACTCACCAGATTAAAAAAATAGAATCGAAGCCAAATAAAATATTTTACAAATCGATTTGTTCAGTAACAAAAAACAAACTGTTATAAAAGGCAAAGAATACAAACGTGCAAACGACTTCAATCAAAACACAATCAACTCCCATCTTTAAAAGTTGGTACTATTAAAAAAATAAGTCTACGACTATAGCAGTTACAAAAAATGTTTTTACAAACTTTTAACAGCTTTTAGTTATAAAAGGTCAATCACTTGGGGACCACATTATTAATTAGACTATTTAAATGTAATTAGTTTTTGCTCAACGAGCATATATGCATTTGAATTGTATCTACGGTAACATGGTCGATCGATGTTCCCTTAAAAACAGCCACGCAATTTTAAAAAGGGCAAACATGCTGCAATACGCACGACAGAAAGGCAGGTGTGTGTGTGCGGGAAGATAAGATAGGTGGGCGCACACACACGCACACATGAAGACAGATCCATTTTAACACCCAATCAGTTGTACCATTTGTCGTTAAATTAGTAAAGCAAGACACAAAACGGAATATTGTTGGCAAGCATCGAACACGAGTTTGCCTCTACCAACCCAGCGCCAAAAATTACCCACTCCAGACACACTGCAATTAAGAGCAAGCAGCTACTGCATGAAAAGCAGCAATTTGAAACAAGCTTTAAGCCGCTCATGGTTTGTACCATCCGATAGAATGCAGGTGATTTTTCCAACGTGGATGCCATTCTATAAAACTCAGCTCGTAAATTACACCGTTTATTTCAAACTACAATCATGCGACATTAAGCAGGTTTCAAACTGCTTAAAGCTGAATATGACAACAAATCACAATCATTTATCGAAGTAAATTATTAAGAGAACATTCACACTCTCAACATTTACCCGCAAAAAATGAAAGCAGCACACAAGCTACTGGAAACGCAAATCAGAGACGTTCAGTGAAAATGTGACTTTATTGTAAACTATAGAGGAAGAATGCATTTTTTGATTTATGATATTTAGATACCATAAATGATATGAATACACTTAATATTAATTCGATCATCGTCACTTCTAAGTTTAAAAAAAGATCATACGGCCAGCAGAAGTTTCTTCGGCTTGATTTTTTGTTTCTTTTTGAGGTTACACTGGACATTAAACAAAAGCATTGTATGTATTGTTTTTCAAAAAAGAGTTTCACCTGCTTTAAACATTGACTTTACTTGGAGAAAAAAAGAACCTCTGACCTTCAATTTTATTAAGACACATACTCTAAATAAACAATACTTTAAATGTTAATGAATAAAAAACAATATTTCGTATGAAATGTTTCTGGTTCAGCATGGGCAGCAGTGCCTCCCTCGTACACGAAAGCAACGGAGTTAATTATAATGCCTCTTAGACTTGAACAAAACCCGCACTCCTTCATCCACCCTACGATGTGTAGCTGAGATAAAAAAAAAATCAGGCTGAGCTAATCAGGTGGAGACACATTACGAGTCGAGAGGATCTGAAATTATTGTTGTCCATTAAAACATTCTGCACATTGTGACTGTTTAAAAAAAGGTTACATTCTATTTACTGCTCTCGTTGTTTTTTGAAATATGGAAAAATTATCCCATGAGAATATTTTCTGGACTTCAGATCCATAGGGTAACTGAGGGTCCAGAGCACTAGGATTGTATTACCATTTTACATTCAGATGTTTTGAGACTGTACGTATGCAGTGAGCTAATTAAATTACAGTATATTATATTAACTGTAATGAGTATACATTTAAATATGCTTATGAAGATCGCATGTTTTTCTTTGCAAGAACGTCCCAATCGTTAACGATTCGTCGCGGCAAAATCATTCATTTAAAATTTACAACAGTAAACAAAACCACGCATATGTAAAAAAAAAAGATTTGATGATACTGCATTGGCAGTTGTGCACGAGCACAAATAACAGAAAAAAACTCAACACATTCGTGAATACAACCGACTAAAAAAATAGGTGACGTTTTAAACAATGGCATTTCTCTATGTACTGTGAAGGGCCTTTGCCCAAAAAGTCGCCTATATCATTTAGTATTTTTAAGGCAATATGTTGAGTTTTTGTTATTCCTATTGTCAGTGGTCCTCTGAGTAATTTGAAGTGGGAAAGATTTGTGTATTACGAGCCAAAAACATGCCCATTATTTTCGACATATAGCACAGCAGTCTCTAGAACACAATGCAGTTAAGAGGGTGTATGCACGATTTGGTGCAAATGTTATCATTAACACGAGTTCTTATTCTCACCTGTACGTTTCCCATCTTGTTTGGTAGCAACTGCCTTCTGGTAAAAAAAAAACGTGTCCTCGGAGATTTGAGTTCATCTGAGGAGCCACTTAAATAGAGGTGCCCATTGTTTGCACAATCCGTACCATCCACCACCCCCCGGACCAATGCCCCCCCACCTCCTCCAACCCCACATCGTCACTGATAACAAGGCGTGCCAGGCAAAGCAGGTGATAGGCACATTACCAGTCATCCAACTACTGAGAAATGCAAACAACAGCTTTTATTTGCACAAATGCAAAGTAAATGTGTAATGACCAACAGTGAGCACGCAGGAAGGTATGGGCATTATGCACACTATGGTGCGTATTCTTTAAACTACTACAGGAGGACACTTTACGATTACTTTGACAAGCAGCGACAATATAAAACAATGCTGATGCACTGACAACTCTGCAAGTTGGTACAAAACGTCTGCATTAATGGTATGCCCTCTTATGCAAGAAAACTTGAAACCGTTTAAAGTATTTCCCATTAAAAAGCAATGTTGATTTAATTAATTAATATGTTGTGGCTTTTTGAGTGTTAATTCAGCTCACTTGGTATCTCTAATTAAAGACATCTCACTATCTCTAGGTGATTTGCTTGTCAGTTTCGATGTAGTTTCTTTGTTTGCCAAAGTTCCTGTGCCTGACACCATGGCAATCATTGAAGATTTGGTCCAACAAGGACTGAATGCTGATGTACTGGCCCTGGTGAGACACTGCCCCACCAACACTTACTTCACCTGGAATGGAACATTCTACAAACAAGTTGAAGATACCCCAATGGGTTCTCCCTTATCTCCAGTGGTAGCCAATGTTTTCATAGAAAAAATTTGAGACAGATGCCATCCAGGCATCCATCCTATGTCCTTCCTTGTGGAAGAGATCTGTAGATGACACGTTTGTCATCTCGCCACATGGCCTGTCAGCTCTGAACCAATTCTTCAACCACATCAATTTCATATACCCAGCCATCAAATTCACCATGGAGGTAGAAACGGATGGCAAGTTACCATTCTTGGAAGTTTTAATCGAAAAGAGACCAGAGGGCTCATTGGGACACTGTCTACAGGAAAGCCACCCACACGGATGCCTATCTGAAACCTGACTCCCACCACCATCCAGCCCAGAAGAATTCCCTCATCAAAACTCTAAACCACAGGGCTCGTTGCATTTTCGACCATCACCACCTAGCCAGTGAACTGGAGCACGTACACCAAGCCCTCAAGATGAATGGATATTCGGATTGCACAATCCGTAAAGCTGTCACCCCAACCGTTGGGAGAGAACCACCTGAGGACCCAATCAAAACCATCACCTTGCCATACATAGCAGGGGTCACCAAATATATTTCCAAAATCATGAGCAAACACAAGATCCAGGTTCGATTCAACACAGTATATACAATTCGTGATCTGATCCCATCTGTGAAGGATGTGATCCCTGACATGCAATACCCCGGTGTCTGCAAACTGAGTTGTGCCTGCGGCAGAAGTTACATTGGAAAACCCCAGCGACATGTCTCAGACCGTGATCGTGAACACAAGGCGGATCTGAAATACTGTCGGACTAATACCTCTGCCGTGGCTGATAATTGTTTTAACGCTGTAGGCACACATGAAATTGATTTCTCCAAGACGAAGGAACTATGCAAACCCACTGGCTATCAACAAAGATTTGTTCATGAAGCCATCCAGATATATAAACACAGACAATTTCAACCGAGAAGATGGGTACAAACTGAGCAATCATTGGAAGGATGTTATTAACCAGGTAAAGTCATAACTGGCTGTAATGCTTCCATCCTACCTGCCGATGTTAAGTTATTTCCGACTCTCTGAGTTACATTACATTGTTAAATGTCTTTACATTAACAGGCTAAATGTCTCACTAACATAGCCGCTGCTTCCCTTTTCCTCGATGTGGCAGTGGCTCTCGTTGTGTAATAGGCTGAACGTGTCTCATTAACACAGCCGCTGCTGCGGGAGCCATCTCACGTTGACATGCTAATCTCTCGTCTCTAGCAATACAATGGCTTCTTCAGCACCGTAGTCGTGGGGTTACATTAACAGATTGACATGCTACTCTCTAGCAATACAGTGAGCGAGGTATATTACTTGTAAATTTCATCTCTAGCCCCGCCCACTTACCCTTGGGTTGTACCCATTTCAAACCTATATAACCTCTTGCTGCAGTAGTTCTCTCGCTATATTTCTACCTGTCTCAGCAGTTCGCCTGCTGTATTTTTTCACCTGAAGACGATTGCTTGTGTTGCGATTGAAACGTAGTGATTTTCAAAATTATTTTTCACAAACTTTGGAAAAGAGACAATGGGAGGGAATTTCAAAGTCGAGCAATGCTAAGAAAAAACGAGAAAGAGCAGTGTTTTGATCTGGATTATGAAAGAGATAAAAGTCAGTATGTTAGTCCAAAGTCCTCAACAAGGGTGGAAGAAATCAATGATTGAAGTTTACCAGAACAGTAACCATGGTAGTACACAGATCGATGAGTAATGAGGTGAATGACCGCCAGTGAGTGATGAATTATCAACCAACCTGATCCCTTTATGTTGAATATCTACAAAAAGCAGTGAGGCAAAAACTGAGTGTGTCACCCCAGATGACAACCATCCAACTTTATCCAAATTTGTGATTGTAAATGAGTAATAATGGTTTAGAGTTGAGGCTTTGGCAATGAAACGAAACAAGTAATTTCGATGCTCCCTTAGCCAAATTAGTAATATAGCCACATCATAACAGATGTCACATGCAATTGTTGTGCCAAACAGATGACTAGTTTGATAACGGATAAGAAAATCATGGTTAAATATTATGAGGGAATCTGTGAAATTGACAGTTGCAGGATATTAACATTTTTGAATGGGGTTTTTAGCTGAACGTGACTCGATTTTTACCATCCCCAATTAAAAAGGGTTTTAAGTCAACGGTGAGTGATGGTAAAGAGTCTGTGCCAGGTACAGCTAAATGTCTATTAATTTAAGCTTGTGATTTAAATTAGTATCGTGCGAGTAATAGTTGGTTATTTGAAAAACAAAACAATGCTATTGTATTCCTTATATCCAGATATAATCACCCAAACTACTGTGCATTCCGGATTTAGTTTGAATTGGTCAGAATGGATTTGATTACAATATACAAGTGTGGTGAGTCCAACTGAGTCACAGACGTTATTCTTTAGATGCAACACACTTATTGTAACACGTATATACAAAGGGGTAACTGCCCCTTTACGAGAAACAGCCTGGGGTGGTGACCACCCAGCTAACTACACTATACGTAGGAGTTACAGCGACGAAGGGTCGGACCCTCACTCGAGTCCACGGCCACGTGTTGATGCCTCTTAGAACATAGAGCTTCCAGCTTGTAGACGTAGAGCTTGCAGCTTGTAGACGTAGAGCTTGCAGCTTGTAGAACGAAGCGACCCCGGTCCCTGAGAGGGACCCACCTTATTTCCTCCCAGGTCGGGGCCGCTTCGCCCTCGGCCCCGCCCGCCTTCTCGAGGGTTCTAGCTCCCTCTCGAGAGTTCTCCCTGGACACGTGATCACTCCGGATCACGTGCCTACGGGGTCAACCAGAGTCCCATGGCCCGGGGCAACCCTGCCCCTGGGCTGACACTCTCCCGTTCCCCCTTGTGGGAGCCCGCACTGCGCGTTATGCGTGGTGCCCGCGCTATCCCAGCGCTCACCAAGCCCCGCTAGGGCTGGTACTACACCCGCCTACGGGGTGTACGCGATGACAGGGCATCGCGCGTCACGGCCCTCTCGGGCCGGCACCATAGAGTGACATCCCTGATGTCACTACACAAGTAAAGCAAATTGAACAACATTAACGTTTTTTTGTGCGTGAAAAAAGTTAGTTGTAACTTACAAATGGCAGTTAAATAAAGCCCTGATTCTAGTATCTACTAGAACAGAATTTAGTTGCATCCTTAATACCCATGTTCAATTAGCATATCTGGGCAGTTAGCTGATCTCTTATGAGGCTAAAATGCCCTGCGGCCTGCATATTGCCTCTACAGACAGGCTGTCTAAAATGTTGTCCCATATCAGTGAGTCAAATTATGCAGTTCTTAAAAAAATATAAAAACAATGTACAATACTGTACGTATTAGTATTGTTCTGTCATCATCTCCAGCATTAGCATAGTTATAGTTGAAGGATCATACACTTAAAAGTATACTACTGTACTCTGCATCAATGTCTATGCTCCCTGCCTTTATTATCCAGCACTGACCAGCATGGTGTGGGGAGGCCTTCATCCAGCAGTGGATTGACAGTGTACATACACTTATTTATATTCAAAAACATACGTTTATAAACGATGTAAAATAAGCTTAAGCCGAATTTAACAAGCAAGCATACATTGAGTAAAGTGGGACTGGGAATGGAAATCAATAGTTTTTATAGAGCAGATAACCCTTATACAATGCGCCCTTTCAAAATGTGCCAGCAAAACACAGGGGAGTGACCCTGGCACAGCCTGGTACATTATAGAGTATAAAGTTTGTCGCGTGTAGATAAGCCACGTCAGAAAAGCCGCAATGTGTGTAAACCTTGCAGCGCTTGAAACAAATATTTAATTAACTAGCTTTGGTACTCAACAGATACAACATTGTATATTTTTTGGCAATTAAAACGATAACTGTTTAATCGCCCCTCTTATTAGCACGCTTGGCTACATACTGTGCATATATACACCTGAGCAGCGCTTCACTTGTTCCAAGTGCATATGAATTGTATCTTTTTTTGTAAACATCGACTCGTCCGAGCCATTCTGTTAAGGAGCTAGGAGAATGGGGGAAAGTGGGCAAACAACCATCGACACACAAGACATCTGTCACAAAGTTCATGCAGAATAACCATCTCCAAAGTGTTACAAGTGTTTATTAGAAACCATCTCGTATGTGATTTAAAAAAAAAAACACTCCCGGACGCAACGTATTTTCGCTATTGCCTCTCCCTGAGAATTACTCTGCAACCTACCGCTGTGATTTGGTGTCCATAAATATAATTCAATGGTTTACTGTGGGAAAAGGGCCCGATTTGGTTAAACCGAGCTCATCTCCTACCATAAGGTCTAACGCAGGTGTCCAAAAGCAGGTGCTCTATATATTTAAGTTGAGCCAAATTCCCAAAGTGGCATTCTTTCCTGTGCTTTAAGATTGTGAGCTTAACTATAATAATACAGTTTTGGGATTGGTTAATGTAATGGCTGATGTGAGGTTAAAAATACAACTTTCTAGGGCAACAGACAGAAAACCCCACGAGAAGCCTCGCTGGGATGACGAGTCGCCTTATCATGTAGCCTTTGCACGTCTGGGGATGGGCAGCATGCAATGCTCGTACGTTTGTCGCCCCGCCTTGGGGTAACTCGGGCACCCCTGGTTAGATGAGGGACAATAATTGACGCAGCGTGTGATAAGACTCATGGAGGAATTTGCATTGTTTTTTTTTTATGTAGCTGTGATTCCGCTAAAAGAGTTTGGTCATATAGCTGACCAGTCTTAATACAAAAGTAGCCAAGATATTACGCTATTCCAAAGCACTGCAGCTTGTCGTCGTATTTTAAATTCAACTATTGAATTTCATTGAATAATCGAAGTGCAAGTATTGTCCTTCAACCAGCTCTTATATTAACCGAATGAAATAAATCAGAATCTTCATTTAAACTGGATGAATCCGAGGAGCTATGAAGCTATTTTTCACAGGTGTCCAGTATTATCGTTACATGAAAGTGTTGTGATTATTTCAACTGCCCACAATTAGTTTGTAAACATTTATGACCGGAAGGTTGCTATTGCAACATTTACGGCAAGACATTCCATTGCAGTGTACAGGGTAGAAGAAAGGAAGGTGCTGCCCTTCAATTGCCTCATCACACTGCTAGTGGAAGGCCTCCTCTATGGGATATTTGGTCTTCTCTTCCACGTTGATCAGACGTGCTTGAAGAGGTAGGCATACCCACATTTTACCCCATTACATGCCACCTAACGATCAATCTGTGCCCATTTATATGCTTCAGCTGCCGTGACAGAAAATGTAAATGAACCGGCAACCTCTGGATTGCAAGTCCAGTGTGACAACCATTGCACCATGGCATCTCCTGCAATGGTGATGCAGTGGTTTTGCATGAAATTATAACCTGGCAAACGGTGTTCAACACGAGTCGTGAGTGATATATGAACCAGTCATAGGCTCCCCCTTCACCAATCCAACTGATCATTGTGGCGCATTATGGTCTCGCAACTCCCATGAGTAAAACAGTGTGGGGAGGCCTGCAATAAACGGTGGATTGATAAAGGGCTAAACATATAACCTTTGTACATTATAGATTAGTGCATATATTAAGTTGTCATAATTAAGCTTACATATAACTTCTAAGATATGCAGACATGTCTACAATTGAAGGTTTTTCAAGAATATAATATTAAAGAGCTTTACTTCGTTTGGCCTCGACTATAATACACTTGCTCTGATCATCCAAGAATTGGGAATTCCCACTGAACTAATACAAAACGCCATTCACGCATATAATTTTTAAGGTCTAAAAGATTAAAGTACATATGGGAAAGGTCGTGGGTTCGATCCTGACCCCAAAGCCTGTATACTTCGAGTTTGCATGTTCCCATGATCGTGTGGATTTTCTCTGGGTGCTCCAGTTTTTCCCTCCACATATAAAAACATGCTTTTAGAGTATATAGATGCTATAATTGTACATATAATAAGCCACTTCGTTGAGCTATCATTTGTGGCCAGGTCACTTTCTCAAAAAGAGCTATATAGTTCAGTGGGCATTACCTGCAAAAATAAAAAAAGGGTTTTTTGTTAATGTAGTTTACAATCGGCTCATGTACAGGTGCTAGAGAAATTTCTGCATGACATGACTGTGAGACATGGGTGGTGAGGGTTTGAGGAAGCATTCATCCAGTCGTGGCTTCTGAAAAAAAAGTTTAGAAAGTTGGTATGCTTTTTTCTTTCCTGAAGAACCTGAGTGGTTTCATTCAGTGCGCTAGCACTCACTACATCTGGTGCAATGTAAATATCTGCTCTAAAAAGACAAAGGCGGCCAGGTGTGGTGCTGGCAACCCACCCCCTAGTGTGCCGTGCCGTCCTTTGTAGGTGCTCGCTAATAGCACTTTCCCCAAGTCTGTTCAGGCTACGCGGGTGTCTTTGTCCACGAGATGCTTGCACGGCAAAGGTTGAAGTTCCCCGGGCCGTCCCACACCACGGTATCAGCTACACAACACCATCACCTGAGAAAGATCTCAAGTGACGACAGTACTTCCGTGTACAGTATACCCACGAAAGGCCAAAACCCCCGCGATAGCTAAATTGGTATACAGCGTACAGATTGCCTGCGATAGGTCGAATGGTAATCCCGTACAGTTAAAAACCCCAAAGCTCAACTGAAGCCAGGATTATGGGTAAAGCATGATGGCTAAGTAAATGGTAAACCCAAAAAGCTTCGATCGCAACACTGTTCGCGCACCAATTGCACACCACGTGGTAGATGGTGTATGTGTACTCGCCATTCTAAAGATGCACTCGTGTTGAATGGAATTCGATTAGCCCGTGCACATGAACATAGCCCCAGAAAAGCATGTGGATGAGCCGCTCTCATTTTACAAAAAAATAAAGCCTGAGAATTAGCTTAAGATTAGAAATCAGTTATCTACCTCTGTTTCATGGTTATGACTCAGCCTGTATTGTAGTGTTATTTGTAATACAATTTTAAGTGTAAATTAAATGTGTTCGGTATTATGATAAAATGTGATTACAATTGAGTAATTGCAGTGTGCCGAACATCTTCCATAACTGGAAAGGGTGTCCCCCCCCCCACTTAGTCGGGTTGAGAGGTTTTACTGTACAATAAAACATACAAAGTGGGATCTTCTACAAAAGTGAGAAGCGCAAAATTTGTTCTGCAAAACGTTTATTATAAGGCATCTGGTTTAAAGCAGTGGTTTCATATACAATGCAGACTGCAACTAGCATATTAACCAATCCTAAATCAACGCCTGAAACTGCTGAGAAAACCTTCATGTAATCTTCATTCGAAAAACTAAGTTTGCTTATTTTGTAAAATGTAGTAAAACGTGAGAATACACATTCAATATAACCGATTAAACAAAAGTACAAGATTTACAACAAAACTTTTATTCACGCAAATACTACAGGAAAGAAAAATAACGGACCGCATCTGGCATCCACACAAAAAAACATAACTTCTGTCGACAGCCATTGAAATCCAGACGTCTCCTTGACATTGCGCTCAACGTGCATCAAACACAACCACTGTACAAGCAGTCAAGGAAAATGTATTTCATATTTGCCATTCGTACTGATGTCAACACATGAGCCATGAATTTGCAAAATAGCACTGCCACATTTACGACACTGCATTGCGATTGCAAACTACCCCACTCGGAAAGCCATTGCACAAACAAAAATACATTGAGCAGTTAAAAAAGGATACATCTTTTGGTTCTTTTCTTGTACATTATCCTGTATCCACACTCTCGGCATCGGATCGGATCCCTCGCCTTAATTTCATTTTCGGTATGGCACTCTGTAAAAATTACAAGACAGTCAAGTTGGTTGCAAACAATAACACTTACAAAAGCAGGGAAAATGGTACAAAGTACTGCTGCTGTTAACTTCATACCTCCACAAATGTAAATCATCGGTTGTTGTTTTGCTGGTTGTGCATCCTTGTTAGAATCCATGTGACTGCAACAAAAATAGCATAAACATATATCCATTCTAATATCTGAATATATGATTCGGCTGCACATTATATGCAATAAAGTATTGTACAACAGTAAATTTAGATTTTTTGAAAGTTAAAGAAAATATATATGACACCGTTTTAACAGATTGAATGCATCAGGCAAGGTATAGTCGTAACGCTCCCTCTAGTGGCTATAAGTGATAATTGCAACAATTGCCGGTCATTTCTAATGTTTCTTAATCTCCACGTGTCTCCCGAACCAAGCGAGTCTCGTGTGGGACTAATCAGCATTAGCCCTTCAGCAAAGGGTACAAATTCCACATTTCCTTGGTAATGTCGGTGTTGTAAAGTTAGATTCTAGCGACTTCTGGTATTTCCCGAGCGACAAAATTACAACAAATTGACTCTGGGATAAACATACTTTGCATCGGGGCGATTCCAGATGTGATCGATCAGTTTGTTTAGTAAACAGCTGGAATGCAGTAAACAGCTGAATTGTGCCTCACAGCAGGGTTCGATTCCCGACAATAGAATTTGTATGTTCTCCCCCTGTTTCTGCATTGGTGTCCTTGCCACAGCTAAACACATTCCTGCGGAGGGAGCTGGTAGGAACGTTGGGTCAATGGTCAGGGTCAACGGCGGCGTGGTGTATTCGGCAAATATGGCCGACTGTGAGGGCGGGCACAAGCCGGCGTGAGTAGGTTAAACGTTGAGTTTTATAAGGGCACCACGGGGTGACCAGCCCCTCCCCACCCAGCCCCACCCCTCCCACCTTCCACCCTCCCCACCCATTTTTAGATGCACGACGGACAGACACAATAATCCCCTGTGGGCTGGTGGAACCAGGAGGTTCCTACCAGTATAGACGTAGAATGTATCAAGGTACTGGCCAACATCGCCCCCTACTGTGAAAACGTGGCAGCATCTTCCGTTTTGTCAATCCGCTCCTCTCACGCCGTACGCGTTTATTTGGCCATAGGCTGCCCACTGCGGTTTGGTGGATGGCGGGGACCACGGAAGGCCAAAGCGTTTGATTTTTCTGAATCCTCCTCTTGTTGCCCACCACGTTAGCCGCCCGCGTCGTGGTCGCCTATCCGAGCACTATCCACTCAGCCCCGCAAACGCCTTCACGTTCTGGCGCATTCGGGGAGATTTGGTCACAAGCCTCGTCAAAATCACTAAGTGGTCTCTGTACTACAAGTAACCATCTGCATTAAAAAAACACACAGGTCAAAGTATGAATTGATAAAGAAAGCCCCCAAAGCAGAGCCCGTGACATTTATCCGCCAAAGTGTCGGCGGATCCGCAAACACGCGTGGAGCAAGGCCTCCCCGCCGGTGTCTCCTCGGCTACAGAGGCAACAGCAACATCGTCAACGCGAGCAACTTGGCTCATGTAAACGACGAGCCACTCTGCACCCAAGAGGCCGTTTTCAATGATTATCATTGTTATTAGTTCATGGCCGTTTTAAGGCGGTAAATTCGCCGTTCCCGCGCCGAGCGCCCCACGCTCACCCAAGTGACGCACGCGCGGTCGGTGGTGAAGCTCCCAGCTGGCGCACGAGGGTCACGCGTTCGCTTCCGGGTCAAGTGACGCAATATCCGGTTCCGCGCGCGCGTTCCGGGTCACGTGACGCCCCACCCCCGTCACACCCCCCCCCGTCACACCCCCCGTCACCCCCCCCCGTCACACCCCCCCCCGTCACCCCCCCCGTCACACCCCCCCCGTCACCCCCCCGTCACCCCCCCCCGTCACACCCCCCCCCGTCCACCCCCCCCCCGTCACACCCCCCCCGTCACCCCCCCCCGTCACACCCCCCCCGTCACACCCCCCCCCCTGTCACACCCCCCCCGTCACACCCCCCCCGTCACCCCCCCCGTCACACCCCCCCCCGTCACACCCTCCCCCGTCACACCCCCCCCCCCGTCACACCCCCCCCCGTCACACCCCACCCGTCACACCCCCCCGTCACACCCCCCCCCCGTCACACCCCCCACCCCCCGTCACACTCCCTCCCACCCCCCCCGTCACACTCCCCCCCGTCACACCCCCCCCCCCCGTCACACCCCCCCGGTCACACCCCCCCCCCGTCACACAGCCCCCCGTCACACCCCCCGTCACACCCCCCCCCCGTCACACCCCCCCCCCCGTCACACCCCTCCCACCCCCCAGAAATTACCCCCCCCCCCCCCCCGTCACACCCCCCCCCCGTCACACCCCCCCCTTCACCCCCCCCCCCGTCACAACCTCCCCCCCCCCCGTTACACCCCCCCCCGTCACACCCCCCCCGTCACACCCCCCCCCGTCACACCCCCCCCCGTCACCCCCCGGTCACACCCCCCGTCACACCTCCCCCCCCCCGTCACACCCCCCCCCCGTCACACCCCCCCCGTCACACCCCCCCCCCGTCACAACCCCCCCCGTCACACCCCCCCGTCACACACCCCCCCCGTCACCCCCCCCCCCGTCACACCCCCCCCCCCCGTCACCCCCCCCCCCGTCACACCCCCCCCCGTCACACCCCCCCCCGTCACACCCCCCCCGTCACACACCCCCCCCCCGTCACCCCCCCCGTCACACCCCTCCCACCCCCCCCCCCCGTCACACCCCTCCACCCCTACCCCGCGAGGCGATTCCGGTGTCGCGCGAAACGATTCCAGTCGCCATCGATTAAGCGCCTCGGGGCGGTGGTCGTCCGATCTCAAGTGGCCGCATGGCGGGGCAACGTTTTGGTGTCCAGACTTCTCCGTGGGGGGTGCCCGGGCTGGAGGAATCCGATGAGCCACAAAGCTCTTTTGGGGTTTTTTAAAATTTTAATCCAGACGTGCCTGTAAGTGTTCATTATCGCAACATAGCGTCCGGTAATTTCCCCCCAAAACTTTCTAAAATCTCCACGTGTCTGCCTAAGCAAGTTTCAAGTTCATTTATTAGGTGTAGCCCTGTGAGCCATTCGGCTCTTGAATCGGGTGCAACCGCAACAAACAAAAAACAAAAACATGAACAAAAAAACATCCTCAAGTGAATATGTGACTGAGTGCAAACAGAAAATCCAAGAAAAGACAGCAACATATTGCAGAAAAAACACCGTTACACACCAACGCTGTGTGCACAAATCCCAGTGGGATGCAAGTCAAACAACCAACAACAACCACAAGACAACTTAGATTAAGCAAGCCAGTGCCGTGGCGGGGCTTAATCTACGTTAGCCTCTCAGCCAAGTGTGAGAGGCCAGTTGCCCGAAACGTCGCCCGTTATAAATTCATACATTTTTGACGGCGCGTTGGGGTGGGCAGTGAGTGCAGCACAGGCACCGTGATCAACATGAAACTCGACACGGTTGTCAATAACACAATTACTTCTAGATTTGAAGCTTTCGTGACTGCAAGGATTCATATTCTTAGGTTTTTTCGGTAAAGTCACGTAGGTAAAAAAATTTAAATTAATAAAATAAAATAAAAATCACGACGTTTCGGAGGCAACACAAGCTTCCGTCTTCAGGTGGAACCGTCACAGCACGATATCAAGTAATTTACAAGCCTCCGAAAACGTCGTGATTTTTATTTTATTTTTATTATTTTTTATTACCTACGTGACTTTACCGAAAAAACCTAAGAATATCAGGACAATTACTCTTTGGTTCTCTCGGTAAAGCCACGTAGGTATAAAAATAATAGATCACGACGTTTCGATCGCAACACAAGCACTCGTCATCAGGTGGGACAACCACAGCAAGAAGCAGGTTTTTTTAAATCCTTTATATTAAGTTCGCTTGCTTGCTTGCGTGCTTGCTTACGACCGTGCAAATCTTTCGCTCGTTTTTTAACCCACTTCCCGTGATCCAATCGAGCTGACATTTTGCACACAGACTCGTTGTGCGAGACAATTAATGTTAGTGAAAAACATTTTCAAAAATTTTACACTGTTTAGGGAAAACAAATTAAATATTTAATTACCAATTGCTTAATGGTGGCAGACAATCATCTGACCCATAGGTGGCAGCCATCTCAAGCCAGAAGACGAGAGGACTCAAGCCGCCACGCATATAAAGGATTTAGAGTGAAAAACTTTGTTTTTACGGGTTTACTTATTCTTGCTGTGGTTGTCCCACCTGATGACGACTGCTTGTGTTGCGATCGAAACGTCGTGATCGAACGTCTGTCCCTGCGCCTCCCATCGTTCATGCAGGTAACGATATTTCGCCAACAAAAGTCACAATTCCGCGTGTTTATTGAAGCTCATTTTCGCGTACAGACGGACGACCACGTTGACGAAATCAACCGAATCGATTCATTTCCTCCCGCACGCGGTTGGAATCGAATCGATTGCCTCTCACGCCCTCCACCGCCCCTCCACCGCCCCATGAACCACGGAGCCATCGAGGAGAGAGACGCGGCCGAGTGGAACGCGGCGACACACGAGGGCTTAGTGGTGAGAGGAGGAGGCGGAGACACACGAGGGCTTAGTGGTGAGAGGAGAAGGAGGAGGCGGGGATACCACGGCAGCAGAGGTCCGCGCCATGTGCCCAGGCCTCCCGTCGTTGCCGTCATCCCCGTCCCCATGTCGCTGTGGGTGTTGAGGTCCTGCCCGGCGCGGCCCGGGTGGCTGCCCGCCGCGGGCCTTGGGCTGCTCCTGCTCCTATTTCTACTGCTGCTGCCCCTGGGGCCAAAGCTTCGTCCGCTCCGGTGTATCCTGGGTGGAGGTGGAGGAGGAGGAGGTGGCAGTGGCCGGGCCACGCACGTGGACGCGTGCGGTGGCCGGCCCGAGTATGCGACCACCACCACCACGGCGCTGTTGGGGCTGGTGATGAGGCTGCCTCTGGGTCTCGGTGTCGGAGGAGATGGAGCGGTGGAAGCTGGAGCAGGAGGTTGGAGCTGGCCTGCGACAGAAAAACCCAAGACCTCTCCTGGTACAGTTTATGTTGGGGGGGGGGGGGGGCGAGAAGCAGCGGTAGGTGGCTCAACATTGGTTTCCCCATGGATGTCTCTAGTCTGACTCCCGCCATGGCAATGTGGAATTGTCAGCACAGAGATTAATTAGCCCCGCTGTAACCTTTTTTGAATATTGAAACACGAGCACCTCGCTTAAGGCCACTCTAGTTTGTCCTAATATAGTCCAGTAATCTCAATAATTTGTCAATATTGTACTCTGTAACCACCGCTCTGTAACGGCGTATTCAAGCGGTTGCCATCTCTCCCGGTTCCGCGATGTTAATAATCATTGAAGCTCGTGGCCACCAGCCGCTGTCACTGCTCCGTCTCCACGGTGGACGTCCTCCCGGGCGTGTTCCCTCCTTTGGCTGCCAATCCGTCGCTTGTCTCGACCACCAATGTGTAGCTGTGACCTGTCATGGCCCCAAGCCCCGCTTCTCTAAAGCAGTCGCCACGCTGCCTCGACTTGAGACGTTTTCTCAAACATCATACGCTTCCTCGTTCTTAGTGTAATTCCGTCGGAATGTGAGGCAATTGTATAACATTTCACATACCGTAGGAAAGTTAATGTTTTGGAAAATGGTCCTTGTTAATAGTAGAGCGTAAAAAGGATGTTTCTGTATTGGTGACTTTGTTTTATTTGTGGCAACAGCAGGTTAGACAAATGTGCCCGAATGTAAATGAGTGGAATATTTGTCGTCGTGTTTTACATTCCACTCCACGTCATTGCCAAGAGTTTCCGTTGCGTTGTTTCGTCTCACTTGTCACCCTGTGATTGGTAGACAGCAGCGGTGACGCACAAATGCCCTCCGGTTGTGCCAGCTCATTTATTGACTTATACCTCACCCACGTCACGGTGCTGATGGCCCGGGTATTGTCACTGCTCAGCAGTGGGCAACATAAGGGAACCTTTTAACAGCGACCTTTTAGATAGCGAGTGACCAATATTGTATCGATACCATGACTTCATATTGGAGTTTTTTTACGGTCAATTATTTTGCTTGCAAAGATAAGCAGGTTTTGTAGATGTCAGGCTGAAGGTGTGGAATTGATCAAATATCCAAATGTAGGCCCCTCCTAAATAGTCGGAATACTCAGGCTTTCCTGCTAAATAATTGGCAATGATTAAATAATCCTTTCAAATTCTAACCAGCCTCAATAATTATCACTACATTCCCATAAATATTCGAAGTACTGCACACTATTTGGTTTGGTTGTGTTACAGACCTTGTTTAAAATTACTAACACGTTGTCTCTGTATTCTTTGGTTATTTCGGTAAAGTCACATAGATAGAAAAATTATAATAAAATAAAGTGACTTTATCGAAAGAACCAAAGAATATGAATTCCTGCAGTCACAAAAGTTATAAGTCAAAAGTTATCTCTGCTGGTCAGATTAATGCTAAGTATTCTAGGTACAGTATACTGTAGCAATACTTTAAACATGAGCGTCAGTTTTGCCTCATGCTTCTCACGTAGTCATACATTAATCACACTACGTTGTTGTGTTCAATCTTAATGTAGTCTGGTAATTCGTTTTTGGAAGTTGATTATTACAGTTGTGTAAGTTAATTTGGCCATTGTGGCAGTCAGAATCTTAACAAAAAAATGTTTAATTTGAAAATTATATCATTCATTATTACTTCGAAATAGTTGAGATTTTTTTTATCAATTTACAACATTTATCTGATCTCTTAATTACGTGAATTGAAATAAAAAAACCTGTTTGTTTTAATATGGCCACAAAGCATAACTTGCACATTTCAAATGTTTGAACTGTGTTCAGTATCTAACCACTCAGGGTATCCTGATGTGTTTCCTATTATTGTAGTTTACTAAACAATTGTGTAAAGCCATAGCATACTGTATATAACATGCAGTGGTGTGATGGTTTGGTTATGGGCCCTGGTGCAATAAATAGGACCCCTGATCCGTTTCCTTTATCTTTGTAGCCTGGTGTTTAGGCCTCTGGCCCATGGCTCATGGGCCAGAGGGCCATGGGCCAGAGAGTGGATTTGCCTGTACACTCGATAGCTAACCCCACTGATAACGTGTGTTATTTGCATGGACAGACATTAGGCTGGAAGCTCAAGCATCACTGCACCAGGCTTTGGAGATGAAGCGACAAGGCAAGCGCGACAAGGCACGGCGCCTCTTCCAGCACTGCTTGCGTCTCGATCCTGACTTTCCAGATGCTCTCAATGAGTACGGCCTCTTCCTGGAGGAGGATGAAAACGTGGTGCAGGCGGACCACATGTTTAACCGTGCACTCGCACTCATGCCCTGTCATTTGCAAGCGCTTAGCAACCGCGGGCGAACCTCGCCCCTCGTGGAAGAGATCGACCAGCGTCGCTACGCCATCATCGACAGCAAGGTGAAGAGCAGTTGCTGCTGTTTGGTGCAAGTGGATACTAAATCTTATCCAAAATTTGTGTTTACTTGTGGAATAATCACTGGCACATAACATTCAATTTTGAGCACTCTTTTTCAACTTGAGTTTGCATGCATTTTCAACCAAAATTAGTTTTGACTGATATTTCTATCAAGTGTTGGTGATTTAAATTACTGTGCTTTCCTGGCACTCGCTTATATCGTCATCAAAATAGTACAGCTAGTAATGCTTAAAATGTAATTGTATAGATGCTTTGAAATAATTAGTTTACTTTGACGGCTGTTGTATGTGCAGGTCAAGAAGCTTTTGCTCATCCCCAAGTGGGACGGAGCCTTACGGCGAGTGATGGAGGAGAGCTATTACCATCACATCCATCACACGGTAGCACTCGAGGGCAACACACTAACACTCTCAGAAATCAAGCACATTGTTGAGACACGTTACGCAGTCTATGGAAAAAGCCTCGCCGAGCAGAACGAAGTTTTGGGCATCGACGCTGCCATGAAGTACATGAACGCCTCGCTCATCAACCGCATCGGCTCAATCACTACCACCGATATCCTGGAGATCCACCGGCGAGTGCTGGGCCACGTGGATCCCATAGAGGCTGGCTACTTTCGCCGATCACGCGTCTTCGTTGGGAGCCATCTGCCTCCAGAGCCGCGCGAAGTGGAGAGGCACATGGGACAATTCACGCAGTGGCTGAACTCCGAAGAAGCGCTAACCCTGCACCCGATAGAGTTTGCGGCGCTGGCGCACTACAGGCTGGTGTACGTGCACCCGTTTGTAGACGGCAACGGGCGAACGTCACGTCTCCTCATGAACCTCATTCTCATGCAGGCCGGGTATCCGCCAGTCACCATCCGCAAAGAACAACGCGCTGAATACTACACTGCGCTGCAAGCTGGGAATGATGGGGACGTGCGACCTTTCATACGCTTCATTGCACGATGTGCGGAGATGACATTGGACCAGTATCTCATAGCCAGCTCAGATTTGAGTCCAGACAAGGGACTCCCAGAAAGCATTCCAGAATATTCAAACACGATACAATTGAAAGACTGGTAAATTCTTTCATATTGATTTCATTTGTTCGTGCGGATTGTTATTACTGCCCACTAACAACGTATGTGATGTGCATGTGCTTAGTTTGAACTGACGGATAACGTTCAATGTGCAATAGCAGTGTGGTTCAAAGACTATTTCAATCTTTTCTCGTTTAAGTATACTTGGATTTCTAACAGCCTTGCATGTATCTTCATGTTCAGTCTTGTTTATTTGCATCGCGTTCCAGTTATGCATTTCTAAGATCTTGCCTAACCGGTATAGCTTCCCCACAGTACAGACCCGAGAAGGCATTCTTATTGTATAACGTAACAGCTTTGCGGTGCAATTTTTCAAGGAAATGCCTATTTCTCTTTCGTGTGCAATTTTGTTAATGGCATTATGTCATTAAATTTATAATAGACAAAAGTAAAACATGTAGCAGTCCCTTGTTTGTAAATTATGATGGGACAGTATATTTTCATAGCGTCTCACATGCAGAATGTTTCTAACATCGTGTGTTGCAATCAAAACGTGTTCTGACTACATTGTGTTGAATAAATAATTTATTTTGCAAATATAACATGCTGTGAAAGTACTATGCTTAATTACATGAAAGCTCCTTGTGAATGTATTAAATTATATCTTTTGGTTAAATACAAAGAATTATGGATAAACGTGTACATGAATATGCCCCTTAATGTGCCATTAATATATTACAATTTACAATGCTTATGAAAATGGTTATGAAATACACGTTCATAACATCTTGATTTGGCCATATACAATTACTACTGTAATCAACAATAAACACTGACAGTTTGATTAAAAATGTAAAAAAATATTACATTTACTCTCCATTTTCAAATTCGTAGTATCAGTAACCTCTGGCTTGCTTTGCTTCTTTGTCCCAGGCAGCTTGTTTGAGACTTGTTCGAGCATCTTCAAATGCTGGATTGAGTTCAACAGCCTTGTGAAAATCCTTGATTGCGTCATCAAAAAACCCTAAAATAAACCATTTAAAAATATCAACACGTTAACCTCAATGTCAAACATTTGGTTCCACAATGATACAACACTTCCCTTTTTAATAAAAACAACTACAGCCCTTCAATCCGTTGCTGGATCAAGGCCTCCCCCAGCGTATCAAATCATGTGGACTGTTTGACCATACTTAACACTGGTCAATATGGGTTGGTTGTGGGGGGAAGTCCGAGGAATGGCTGCAGAGTCACTTGTAAGTGATGCCTGGGAATCAAATCCAGGTCACTGGTTTCATAGTGCTGTGTGCTGTCTACTGACAGCACTCACCTTTTTGACAGTACAGTATACAATAAGATGCAATTCTGGCTTTCTATAAATGTATTGATAGTTGACAAATCGGCGTCTCAAGGGTCAATTTAAAGTCCCCCAACTCATATGCACAAACAGTGGTGGCATCGGACACTTTTCTGCAAAATGTTTTACTATCACTCCGAGGCATGGTGTCAAAGTTAATGACAAATATAATGAGTAAGCTACCACGTTCAACTGGACTCTGGTTATGTTCTGCTGACATGGGCAATACCTAGCCTGTAGAGAATAAGGCCCCTGTTGTAGTAAGGAATGGGGAAGTCCTTGTTGCACTCAATGGCCTGTGTGTAGTCGTCCATTGCTTCATAAAAGTCCACGCGCAGGTACTTGATCTGCCCTCGGTTGTTCAAGGCGACAGCGCAATCTTCTTTGCTATGTCAGAAACACAACCAGTAAAATGTCGTTAATTTCTTTATTTCATCTGACAGCAAGATTGAATTATGCAGCAATGCATGGTTGAACCTGATGTTACCAGTTTCAATGTTGCCGCGATTGCTGTTTGTTTTTAAATCCGTTATATTAAGTTCGCTTGCTTGCTTAGGACCGTGCAAATCTTTCGGTCGTTTTTTAACCCACTTCCCGTGATCCAATCGTGCTGACATTTTCCACACAGACTCGTTGTGCGTGACAATTAATGTTCGTGAAAATTTTTTCCAAAATTTTACACTTTTTAGGACAAAAATATATTTAATTACCAATTGCTTAATGGTGCAATGCAATCATCTGACCCATAGGTGGCAGCCATCTCAAGCCAGAGGACGAGAGGACTCTAGCCGCCACGCATATAAAGGATTTATAGTGAAAAACTTTGTTTTTACTGGTTATACTTATTGTCCATCAGCTACTCGTAGCCAGCTTACAACTTACACGTGACTTTCGCCAAACTTACCACTAATTTCTGATCAATATAACACGCACTTCAAATTACTGTCACCTGGATGTGATGAATAAATATGAATGGTTCCATAACACAATAGTGCCTCTTTAACCCAGGAAAGCTTCACCAAGTCTCAACACGTTTCGAGGAGGGCCCTGGGTTTGGATGTTTTCCCAATTCCGATTCAACAACTTTTGGCTTTGCGTTTGAGTAAACTGGATTAAAACCCACCGTGCATTCAGGATGGGATGGCGAATGTTGAAAGCGATGTCCACAGCTGATATATTTAAATCCCTTGCTGCACTGCCATCTAATGGCCACACGTGGCATCGTGAATACAGAGCAATCGCACATGGCGTGCGAGTGAGGCGCTTCTCGGCGACATTCCCACACAACAGACACGGAAACGATTGAGCGCGGGGTTTGTGGAGTCTGACTGAATGGGAACCTCCTGTGACGAGCACGAGGTCTCGGGGACGCCCACAGCATTAACTCTGCGACTCTCCCGGCGTCTTCCGGCATGTCTCCTGGTGTCACCTCATGAGTCTCACCCGTGTCTCCAGGTGTCTCCCGGTGTCTCACCGTGTCTCACTGTCTCCCCGTGCCTCACTGTGTCTCCCCAGTGTCTCACCGTGTCTCAGCGGTGTCTCCCGGTGGCTCACTGTGTCTCCCGGTGTCTCCCCAGTGTCTCCTTAGTGTCTCCCCGTGTCTCCCGGTGGCTCACCCGTGTCTCCCAGTGTCTTCCTGCGGCTCACTGTGTCTCCCTGTGTCTCACCCGTGTCTCCCGGTGTCCCCCCAGTGTCTCCCGGTGTCCCCCCAGTGTCTCCCGGTGTCCCCCCAGTGTCTCCCGGTGTCCCCCCAGTGTCTCCCGGTGTCTCCCCGTGTCTCCCAGTGTCTCTCGGTGTCTCCCCAGTGTATCCTGGTGTCCCCCCAGTGTCTCACAGTGTCTTCCCAGTGTCTCCCCAGTGTATCCTGGTGTCCCCCAAGTGTCTCCCGGTGTCTCCCCGTGTCTCCCCAGTGTCTCCCCGTATCTCCCAGTGTCTCCCGGTGTCTCTCCAGTGTATCCTGGTGTCCCCCAAGTGTCTCCCGGTGTCTCACCGTGTCTCCCCAGTGTCTCCCCAGTGTCTCACCGTGTCTCCCGGTGTCTCCCCAGTGTATCCTGGTGTCCCCCAAGTGTCTCCCGGTGTCTCACCGTGTCTCCCCGTGTCTCACCCGTTTCTCACCCGTGTCTCACAGTGTCTCCCGGTGTCTCCCAGTGTCTCACCCGTGTCTCACCCGTGTCTCCCCGTGTCTCACCCGTGTCTCCCCCGTGTCTCACCCGTGTCTCCCAGTGTCTCCCCGTGTCTCACCCGTGTCTCACCCGTGTCTCCCCAGTGTCTCACCGTGTCTCCCGGTGTCTCCCCAGTGTATCCTGGTGTCCCCCAAGTGTCTCCCGGTGTCTCCCCAGTGTCTCCCGGTGTCTCCCCGTGTCTCACCCGTTTCTCACCCGTGTCTCACAGTGTCTCCCGGTGTCTCCCAGTGTCTCACCCGTGTCTCACCCGTGTCTCACCCGTGTCTCCCCGTGTCTCACCCGTGTCTCCCCCGTGTTTCACCCGTGTCTCCCAGTGTCTCCCCGTGTCTCACCCGTGTCTCACCCGTGTCTCCCCGTGTCTCACCAGTGTCTCCCGGTGTCTCACCCGTGTCTCCCAGTGTATCACCGTGTCTCCCAGTGTCTCACCCGTGTCTCACCCGTGTCTCACCCGTGTCTCCCCGTGTCTCACCCGTGTCTCCCCCGTGTTTCACCCGTGTCTCCCAGTGTCTCCCCGTGTCTCACCCGTGTCTCACCCGTGTCTCCCCGTGTCTCACCAGTGTCTCCCGGTGTCTCACCCGTGTCTCCCAGTGTATCACCGTGTCTCCCCGTGTCTCCCCGTGTCTCCCAGTGTCTCCCCGTGTCTCCCCGTGTCTCACCGTGTCTCCCAGTGTCTCCCAGTGTCTCCCCGTGTCTCACCCGTGTCTCACCCGTGTCTCCCCGTGTCTCACCAGTGTCTCCCGGTGTCTCACCCGTGTCTCCCAGTGTATCACCGTGTCTCCCAGTGTCTCACCGTGTCTCACCGTGTCTCACCGTGTCTCCCAGTGTCTCCCCGTGTCTCCCCGTGTCTCACCGTGTCTCCCAGTGTCTCCCCGTGTCTCACCGTGTCTCCCAGTGTCTCCCCGTGTCTCACCCGTGTCTCCCCGTGTCTCACCCGTGTCTCCCCGTGTCCCCCCAGTGTCTCCCGGTGTCTCACCGTGTCTCCCAGTGTCTCACCGTGTCTCCCAGTGTCTCCCCGTGTCTCACCCGTGTCTCCCCGTGTCTCCCAGTGTCTCACCGTGTCTCCCAGTGTCTCCCCGTGTCTCACCCGTGTCTCCCCGTGTCTCCCAGTGTCTCCCCGTGTCTCACCGTGTCTCCCAGTGTCTCCCCGTGTCTCACCCGTGTCTCCCAGTGTCTCCCCGTGTCTCACCGTGTCTCCCAGTGTCTCACCGTGTCTCCCAGTGTCTCCCCGTGTCTCACCCGTGTCTCCCCGTGTCTCCCCGTGTCTCACCGTGTCTCCCAGTGTCTCCCCGTGTCTCACCGTGTCTCCCAGTGTCTCCCCGTGTCTCACCCGTGTCTCCCCGTGTCTCACCCGTGTCTCCCCGTGTCCCCCCAGTGTCTCCCGGTGTCTCACCGTGTCTCCCAGTGTCTCACCGTGTCTCCCAGTGTCTCCCCGTGTCTCACCCGTGTCTCCCCGTGTCTCCCAGTGTCTCACCGTGTCTCCCAGTGTCTCCCCGTGTCTCACCCGTGTCTCCCCGTGTCTCCCAGTGTCTCCCCGTGTCTCACCGTGTCTCCCAGTGTCTCCCCGTGTCTCACCCGTGTCTCCCAGTGTCTCCCCGTGTCTCACCGTGTCTCCCAGTGTCTCACCGTGTCTCCCAGTGTCTCCCCGTGTCTCACCCGTGTCTCCCCGTGTCTCCCCGTGTCTCACCGTGTCTCCCAGTGTCTCCCCGTGTCTCACCGTGTCTCCCAGTGTCTCCCCGTGTCTCACCCGTGTCTCCCCGTGTCTCACCCGTGTCTCCCCGTGTCCCCCCAGTGTCTCCCGGTGTCTCACCGTGTCTCCCAGTGTCTCACCGTGTCTCCCAGTGTCTCCCCGTGTCTCACCCGTGTCTCCCCGTGTCTCCCAGTGTCTCACCGTGTCTCCCAGTGTCTCCCCGTGTCTCACCCGTGTCTCCCCGTGTCTCCCAGTGTCTCCCCGTGTCTCACCGTGTCTCCCAGTGTCTCCCCGTGTCTCACCCGTGTCTCCCAGTGTCTCCCCGTGTCTCACCGTGTCTCCCAGTGTCTCACCGTGTCTCCCAGTGTCTCCCCGTGTCTCACCCGTGTCTCCCCGTGTCTCCCCGTGTCTCACCGTGTCTCCCAGTGTCTCCCCGTGTCTCACCGTGTCTCCCAGTGTCTCCCCGTGTCTCACCCGTGTCTCCCGTGTCTCACCCGTGTCTCCCCGTGTCCCCCCAGTGTCTCCCGGTGTCTCACCGTGTCTCCCAGTGTCTCACCGTGTCTCCCAGTGTCTCCCCGTGTCTCACCCGTGTCTCCCCGTGTCTCCCGGTGTCTCACCGTGTCGCCCAGTGCCTCCCCGTGTCTCACCCGTGTCTCCCCGTGTCTCCCAGTGTCTCCCCGTGTCTCACCGTGTCTCCCAGTGTCTCCCCGTGTCTCACCCGTGTCTCCCAGTGTCTCCCCGTGTCTCACCGTGTCTCCCAGTGTCTCACCGTGTCTCCCAGTGTCTCCCCGTGTCTCACCCGTGTCTCCCCGTGTCTCCCCGTGTCTCACGGTGTCCCCCCAGTGTCTCCCCGTGTCCCCCCCCCCCCCCGTGTCTCCCCCCCCCCCGTGTCTCCCCACCCCCCGTGTCTCCCCACCCCCCGTGTCTCCCCACCCCCCCGTGTCTCCCCACCCCCCGTGTCTCCCCACCCCCCGTGTCTCCCCACCCCCCGTGTCTCCCCACCCCATGGCGTGTCCCCCTCTCACCAGAGGCGATCGCGCCGGGCCAGCAGCCCCGTGTAGAGCTCCTCAGCACGGCCGAGCCGCCTCTCCCGTAGGCACGCGTCCGCCTCCTGCAGAGACATGGGGGGGGGCAGGACTCACAGAGCACTGGGGGGCAGTGGGACAGGGGGACAGGGAGACAGGGGACAGGGGGACAGGGAGACAGGGAGATCTTCAACGCGCCTGCAGCGTGCCAGCGACCGGAGCGTGCATGAGGAGGTGCCACATCAGAGGGTGTTTACCCTCCCAACGGTGATGCCAAGTTCTGGTGTCAGGTCCGAGGATTTTGCCCTCCGGATCGGAGATTTGGAGGTTCGAGTGCGAAAAGTTTTGGGACTTTGGGGGCCGTCCATAAATGACGTCACGCGATTTTGGGCGATTTTTGACCGCCCCCCCCCCCCGTCGTCACACAACGTCACAAAAAGTCAGACCCTCCCCCCTCAAATGTGACGTCACAAAGCACTGCCCCCCCAAAAAAATATATAAACATGCTTCAAATCGCTTTAACACTATTGTCATTGTAGTGCGTATTTAATGTGGCGCTGCACTCTGATGTTGTAGGAGAAAGCATTTATTAAAAAGTCTATTAAATTAAGTAGAACGTGTTGTTTATATTTATTTAAAGTTGCGAATTTTTATGTGACGTCACATTTCTCACCCCCCCCCCCTAGGTGCGTGACGTCATTTATGGACGGCCCCTTGGGGGCCTGGTCGGAGGGGATTTTGTTGCAGTATGTGGGGAGTGAGGAGATCTGGTGCCGAATAGGATAAGAGAGAGTTTGTATGCCAAGGTGCAGAGGCCACGACTCATCGTGTTAAGTTGTCACCTCCAGATATTGCTGAAGTGTGCTCATTCTGGTGCCAGGTTCGAGATATTGGAATCCCACGATCATTTGAGCGCTGTGGGGTTTTTGTTGTTGCATATTACGTAAAATTGTTAGTTTTTCATCATTCACTACAAACATGAAACATCTGAGTAACGTCTCGAAACCTCCCAAAAACCATACCGATGCATATATTTTTAGCTGACATTGTTTGCAGAGCAAAGCCTTTGTAGCTCTATTACATGTATGAAAAAGTTGCGTTACTTTTATAGTGTTTTGTCATTTTTATTTGCAATCTTACAAAACAACTCGCCATACATTCCGGAAAATGTTGCGTTGTCAAATTAGGGCCTTATGTCGTGTAACGATTGATGTGGTTAGTCATCATATGTATCATTAGTATGTGGTGACTTCTACGACATTTAAAAGCGTGTTTAGCAATATATCAACAGCACCAATTATACATAATACAGGTTTTTGGGTCAGATCGCGTTATTTATAAATGTGTCGTAACCCTCCACCACCCGACACGGCCAAACAGTAAAACATGTGTCACGTTTTTTCAAAGGACAAAATAATTCACTTCTTTAGCCCACCGGTGTGCTGAAGAGAGAATCAACAGCATTTTGAAATTTGAGTACGACGTTTCGCTGATAATTACAATCAGCTTCATAAATAACGCGATCTGACCCAAAAACCTATATTATTAATAATATTGGTCGCGAAAGCCTACGTGTTAAAAAGCACCAATTACAGTTACTGCACAGCAATGATGTAAATACACCCAAAATATATCACATCTACTCATGCAAATAAACTTCATTTATCACTGAATGTAATACCAATGTCTGCAAAAAATATATCTCGAGAGAAAATGTAATATTCTTTCACGCAGATATTAATTTCATCATGCAGCAGTTGTATTTATTTTTGTTTTAACAAGCTGCTCGGGCTATATGTGGTTGCGGGTAATTCAAATGTGTGGGTTGTGTTGTGCAAGCGGCACGGTATTGTATACACATCCATGGTTACCATGAGCGTAAATGTAATTAAATAATTGTTGCTCAAGTAACACTAAACGCTAAACTTTGCAATGCTTCTGACTCACTGCAATTGACTTTCAGCTACATGCTTCGTGCCACTCACGTAGTCAAACATTACCAACGCACCACAGGGGTTTGCCCATATAATTGTGTGCTTAAAAATATACAAACATATTACATGCACAGCAATACCCGGTTTATGTTGCGGATCTTGGTAACGGTTTTATTAAAGTGCCGACGTATTGGCAAAACGACGTAAAAAGGGGTAGACTTACATCGGGTGTTACTATACTTTGTATTGCAGTATATGTTTTTTGCAGATATTCTATATTTGGGCGTAGAAATAATACTGCAATATACAGTATTGACTGTACTGTATTAGATTATGCATTGTGTTCTTTGGCATTATTGTATTGCCACATATCTTTTGAGTGGAGTGGTGGTGCACTGGTTAGCGTACTTCGCGATGAGCCAAAAGAACTTGAGTTTAATTCCTGGTCATGGCGAATGTTAGCGGAAGGCGATATATTTCTAAACAGGTCCTTGCCCCACTCTTCACCATCCCGTTCTCATCAACACAGTAAAGTATGGTCAAACAATCCCCATGACCGACACAGCATGGGAAACGCATCCATTCAGTGGCTGGATTGACAGAGCACGCTATAAATTCGTATTTTAGTCATTATCTATGCCACAAAAGAATTTGAATGTATGTGAAACCATAATTACGATGTACTCTGCTGCCTGTTGTTAGCCTTTATAATTACAAATGATAATGAATCCCCATGGTACAACATTTATTAAATAAATTATTTAAGAAATAAACGTGCAACTTTTTATTTCTACGATAAAGTGAAAACATTTTTACGAAGCCTAAACATGTGCATCATACATTCATATATATAGTAAACAAAATAGTAAACAAAAAATTATATTTGTATTCCCCCACCATAAATAGTGCCCATATTTTTATTGTATGTTTTCAGTACATAAAGTATTAAATTGTGTTAGGCGACATTTAAAATATTAAAACCATTTTCTCTACATTTCAGTTCAGCCACTATAATTCATGAACCCAAAAACGTTGATTATGAACTATAATTCATATTTTTATTAAACAAAATCAGTGTTGTTAAAATAATATATATAATTACTGGATTTAAATGCCTATAATGATACATTTTGTAAAGAAATACCAATATCATTGCCCATCAAAAGCTTTAAGTAAATAGAATTGATCTGACTATCATGTTATCAATATAGAGGTGTATTTGGTAAATAAAGACATTCTTAGACACCCGAAAAATCAGCTGTCAACTATAATTTTACATTTTATACTGTTTACACAAGAGGGTATATCATACACAAGCCCAAATGAATGTTAACATAATTAAATCAGATCAATCATAGTTCAGGTCCGAATGGTCTACAGATACACCCTTCCAATATGTGAATTATGCCTGATATCTGTTACCTGTTAACATATACCATTACCGAACAGTAAACATCAAAAATAAATATCCAGGATTTTGTATTCAGTTAAATTATATTGTTGGCGATATGACTGCTTAAATGTGTCAAAAAGTAGGTAGTAGACAGGGAATTTTTCTGATAAAGCGTGGAGAGAGATGTATTGTCCAGGCATTGGCTGTGTGTCATGTAGCCGTCTGTCTCTTCTAATCACCCTTGCTTCTGGGCGTTTCTTCCTTGCTGTCCTGGGCCTCCTGTGGTGGAATGTCTTTCTTCTCCTTCTCTGCTTCTTCTTTTTGTTTGTCGCTTGGGTTGTCCGGCTTCTGATCGTGGTCATCCTGCGCCTTCGCAGCTCCATCTGTGTGGTCTTTGTCGTCAGGATTCTCTGCATGGACAAAATGTATCGCAAACACGGCAAACTATGAATAAAATATAGCAATCATGACCAGCGATAGGCTTATTGGGGCCCTGGGTGCTAGTTCCAGAGGAAACCAGAAGCCCTTCTCCAAGTCTGCTGCGCCTAGAGCAGAGGTCAATAACCTGAGCTTCCAGCGCCACATGTGGCTCTTTCGGGACTGTATTGTGGCTCTTGAAATATTGAGTGGTTTTCTGAATTCGAACAAAAATGGCTCTTCTCGTTATTTTGGTTGCTGACCCCTGGCCAAGATAAATTAGATATGGCAATGAGGTTGGGGTGTAAAGTGCCTCCACTCCTCGAAGCGGAAAGTTGCTAAACGAACCTTAAAAAGTTACTAGACGTCACTACATAGGCTTTATAAAGTCTTAAACAAATGTCACGAGATTAATTACCAAGCATAAAACATAGTAAACTGATACATGATCCATATTATAGACCTGCAATCGCTCCCAAATCTGCATATGAGCTATATTGTTGCTTGATCTAACAAGATCCTGTCGCAATGGAAACAACAAGTCACACGATTTAGCAACACAGTCGCTAATTTGGCAACGATTTTGAGAGGTGTTATGTTATGGATATACATACCTCTGCCATATAAATGTAGAATTTACAACTCTGGTTGATGAAGGCAACTGAAAATTAGCACCACACAACTCTCACTTGATTTAAACACGTTTAGAATTAGATCCCTTAGACATACATTGCAATTATCACTTTCAGCTGCTCGAGGGAGGGTTAAGAATACATCTCCACCCTGTGTGAATTACTGGGGGTGTGATGGCACCTCTGGAAATGCATTTTTGTCCCTGAAATGTATTTTTGCACTCCTATAAATTGACCAGCTTAGTGACTGCCTATGTATAACATCTTTAATGCTATTGCCTGTGAAGCATTATGGGAATGCTTTACTGTCTATCTTTGCTACTGATTACCATCATAATCTATATTCATATTCGTGTGATGTCAGTGTTCATCGAAGTAAAGATTCGTTAATTAGCTAATATCTATCTAGACGAAGGCCTTCTGACACCGGCATCATCCCTCACGGTCCTGCGATGCCACAGAGATTACTAAAGATACATGTTTTGAATGTAAACACATTCCTGTTATAAACGTTATATTTAAATCTATAATTGTCATCATGTTTGAGTTACAGAAGAAAATTAAGCCTGATGTGGTGCAGTATTATAATATCCATAGATATAAAATATCAAGAAGTGTATGTTAGATTACTAATCTGATTAACTAAGATATAAAAGCATGTTTTAAGTTGATGTAATAAATCCGTTTTTTCAGTAATAGAATGAAGATTTAGCACAACTTATTCACAACAAATGTAAGTGTGCTTGTAAAAATTATGTTAGAGTATTTCATTCACATAATTAATTTGTAAAAGGTATCAAACATCATACCACAGTTTGTGTACAATACGCACAACCTAATACAGTAAAGTATTCTCAATATACATACAGTGGCTGTTACATATGTGTTTCTCTGTATACGGCCCGTATATATACCGTCTAAATATATAATGTATTTTACATGCGTTCTGTAATCGATTGCAATGGGCACATTATAGCTGGTTTAAAAATTAAATTAAATAAACGTACTCCCTTCGGTGGCCTTTCCATGTGCAGGAGGATGTGACTTGTCTGCAGAATCAACCACCGTCGCCGACTTGCTGCTGTTGCAACCCATGTCCCTTGGAATGACAAAAATCAACGTGGTCTTGAAATCGTGGTATTAAAAATATCTTGACAGCTCCAAGCAGCCTCCAGTACTCGTCACCTGCGGAGAGTTCTCAACCCCCTTTTATCAGCCACAGATTTTATGGCACCTGACACCAAACCAGTAGTAACCAGCAGTGTTTTGTTTTGTTGTATATTGTTGCTAGTGCCGTCACCATCCAAACATACTTGTGGGTTGCCAATGGGGGTCAAACTTTAGGGGTGAATGCGTATGGTATTTTTAAATCAAAGTCTCATTGGCGGCATATGCTATCAAAGAATAAGGAAGCATCGCTGTATCTTGTATTGGCCTCCGACATGCTTGGGCGAAAAGTCCCATAGTAACGAAATACTGTAACAGACCTCATGCAAAGATGGTAAAATACAGGAGGAAGTGGTTGTGAAGTGGTTAGCAAGCACCACCAGAACAAGGCTAAAGTCATTGGTAAAGTCTGGACCGTTCCTGCCCCCCTCCCCCCTTCTTCAGCCTACAATATATAAATAACCCCCATAACTGACATGGCATGGGGAGGGCCTTCATCCAACAGTGGATTGACAACAGCAAAAATATTCGTACTGCAGTATTCGGTAAAACATAAACTTGACAAAGACGTGCTTATATGAATGTTTCATAAAATGATTAGCAATTTATGTCAGACATGCATAACGATGTTTTTGAATGTATAAATGTTCATATTAACGTGAAACATAATGCGTTTAATATCACAATACGTACTGTGTTTTGAGAAAAATATTTGATTGCATATTAGAAATAAAGTACTCATGAAAAGAAAAATGTTCAATGAGTGAGAGTACAACACGTGTTAATTATGTATGCTAACAGTATGGTACAACAAACAAATTATCTCGTGATACTACGTTGGCAGTGGTACACAAACACAAATAACAAAAACTCAACATTTTCGTCAATAACACTGCCTTAAAACAAGAAATATTTTGTGGTTATAGAAATACGTAATATATTTATCCTTTCTTAATAGCACATAAATGTACTATTTACGTGCTATTTATGTGCTCTTCATAAGCAACATAAATATAGTTTGAAGAAGGGTCATTGCCTAAAACGTCGCTAATTTACATATTTGTATCATAATATATTTACGATTGTATAGTAGTTTATCATTAGAGACTTCAATTTTAATATTCGGAAACAATAAGTATGAGAATGGGCACAGACTACATTGTCTGGATTCTGACGAGATTTAATTGCTCAGATGACCCCATTAAAGGAAGCTAGTGACAATTATCATTAATGAACGTTTAAACTTTTTACATTTAGATACAGTATGTTATGGATAACATGAAACAAAATTTATAATATAGCAAAGTTCACATCAACATTGCCAAACAGTATTACCCATTCACATTTTATGGTATTTTATTTTTCCAAAGAAGTCTGGAGCTTCAGAACCCAAACTGTTGGAAAACTGACTGCAAACTATTTTGATTTACAATATTTTTTTTTTTATAAATTCTTTATATGAAGCCATTTTTACATCTGGGTTTAAAAAAAGTGTTTTTGTTGAATCTTACAAATAATATCATGTAAAGTTAGAGAGCATGGTGCAGAACTTCATTATTGATTTGAAAGACATAGGCTCTGCCATCCCCACGCAATCATTGCCATCCCTTAGCAACCATTGCTTAGGCTTATTTTGTGAGTTGGCTCTTGAGGAGACACTCAAATGCGTCAGATGTTCGTCCGAGTCTGTTAACCTGTGCGTATTGTCTGGGTTGGAAAAGTACATTTATATAATGCTCTAACATACATTGTATCATTGCCCATTCATTGAGGTGACACAGAAAGAAAAAAACCTTCACATACTATACTTGAATGTACATTTTCTCAAGTGTAAATGTCTTTATTTAGACTACTGTTCTTAGTAAGACATGGGCAGCAATGAAAACTTGGTATGGGTCAGGTCCTGTAACACAAAGCGATTGCTCTAATGCATTAACGTTTAGAGGCCGCTAGGGGGTGGCATTTCTACACTTTAGCTTGAAAGTCGCTGTAACTTTGTATTCACATTCCTGTGTGTGAATACACATTTACAAACGTCCATATAACTAGTCGATTAATGGTACGTTAATATACGCATTGAAATAATGCTGTATTATGCCAAACTTTGTTATCTATGGCTGATTGATGTTCTACATTATTACATTTTTCCATCACAAAACAAATTAATCGTAAAGCCTAACTCAGTACGAAGATGGCTCTCCAAATCACATAGAACATAAAATGTACATTCAGATCAAATTGTAAATTGTAAATTATAGTACATACTACAATGCACACATTCTACTTTTCAACAAGTATCGCATTATACACAATTGGCACCAAAAAAACACTTTGTCTAATTCTGACATCACATTTTGAAATGTAGCAACGTGCACATGAATGTAGATCTTAAAAAGAAACAGCAACAATGGAAATTGCAAGTAAAAATATTAAATACAGATATGTACGTGAATACATATTTTTGTTTATGACAATGAAATACGCCTGTGTTCACCAATGAAAACCACTGGGTAAGAACTTAACAAGCTAAATATCATCTGAAAACAATTGTGAGAAGTGCATATTTCGTACATAAATCGAAGATGAAGGACTCACCAAACTGAAAATGTGGTGAGGTGCAAACCATTAGGCATCACTAAAGACTGTCCAATACAACACGCATATGCAATAAGTGAACTCCACTCAGCTAACCCGTTTTCTATGTCATGTCTTACACAATAAAAAAATACAAAAAAATGAGCCTGTTGCTTCTTTCAAATGTCACGCAAAAGAAGTAGATCTAAATATTAACGGTTTAGAAACAATATCCATAGATGCTATTGTTATTTTGAATAAATGCTGTAAAACTTGATATATGGTGCTTCCCTACCTCGTCGAAGAGTTTGTATTCACCAGTGAGATATCTGTTGCGATGGAGCTTGGAAAAGGAACAGAAAAATGTTTCTTTTAATGGGTTAGCCATTAAACAGCCACATTTCACAGAAGTTTGTGGCATGCATCACCAACTCATATAGAGAGGGCAACTGTGCATCACTGTAACCTGTCTATATTTATCTTTGAAATAGACCGACCTTTGTTCGTCTCTCCACAGAAATAATATCAGCCTTTTGACTTGTTCATAATTGTATAATATTAATAGTGAATTTCTACATTCCCTTCTTGACTCCTTTGTTCTTTTTTTATTTTATTCCATTCTTTGTTTTAAGTATTTCTGTGCACTGTGGGTAATCACCTTCAATGCTTGCCATCTGGTTCCTATTCATGTATCGTCTCATTATCCGTGACATACTAAAACAACAGGATTTAGTCACAATATTTTAATAAGAAGAAATTCCAAGAATACAAAGTCACAGTATATGATAACAATAACATACAACCGTTTGCTAATCCACTTCTGGATGTATATCTCCCTATGCCGTGTCAGCTGTGGGGGGTTGCTTGACCATACTTCACTATGATGTTTAGCGCTGGTTGTTGGCGAATGCGGGCTGTTACCCTTGACCAGGAGTCAAACTCACGTCGCTTTGGTTCATGAGCAGTGTCCTAACCGCTGCTCTACTGCTCCAGTAACTGCACAGTTTTAGTAGTCCTGGTGATGTATTCATGAGCCTCGATTTAATCCTCCATAAGCACCTTTTGCTTATCTGTCCACAGGGTTTCTCTGACATTTCCTTTGACCCTTAATTCTGCATGCAGTTTTCTTGAGTACACGTTTAATTTATTGCCTGGCATTGTGTCCAGGGAAATATGGTAGACGTAAAAACTGAAAGCATCCCTTCAAAAGTACAACCATTAGCAATGTTGTGGTCTCGTTATGAATTGTCAATTGTTTTTATTGTAGTCAGATTGTGAAAATAGTCCAGCTACACGTAGACGTCTCATGTCGCCAAAAAAAGATTGGTGTTGGCAGGCAAGTAGTCTACATGCTGGATGTTAGCAGATTTATTGCAATCTGTGCTTCCTGTTTTATCATCAAGTCACAGAAAACTTACAGAGTTCTCAGAATTTCATTCTCATTCCACCACTCTGGAATGGAGTAAAGAATCCCCATGTTTTTACAAGTGGCAGCGAAAGTCTTTGGAAAAGGATATTAAATCTACAGACTGCAACGCTTATTACAAATGTTCTGGTGAGGCTGCATGGACAGTGGTGCACAAGCGTAAGTAACAAAAAACTCAATACATTCGTCAATAATCCCGCTCTAAAAGGGAACATATATAATAGGCGATTTTTCGGGTAATGCCCCTTCTTTTTCACGTGCCATGAAGAATGACTATTGCTCAAAACGTAATCCATTGTATTGCTCCTTTTAAGGCAATACCGCATAGCTATCTTTACACGAGTAATACATCAAGTTGGAAAACACAAAGATGTTTGCGTGACATTTTCCAGTAACCATCAATTCGTTTGGCCACCTTTTATCGCCCTTGAAATTAGTTTGTTTGAATTATGGACGTTATATTTTCACCACATATGCTGTATTACACGAGGGAGTGTTTCTGCAGTGGTTAGTGCTCTGCAATATGAGTCTGGTGGCCCGAGTTAAATGTCCAGCCATGGCTAACATGAGTGGCGAATTATAATGCAACATTTGCCGTGCCCCTTCACAAAGCCACACTGGCCAGTGTGGTAATATATGGTCAAAGACAAAGATTCACCGTATAGCCTTCAACAAACTGTTGGGGAAAGTGCTGTTCGTGAGCGCCTCTGAAGGCCGGCACGGTACACGAGAGGGTAAGTAGCCAGCAACACGCCCGGCCGTCTTTGTCTCCCCAGTGGCGATGTTTACACATAACACCAGGTACTGATTTGAGGCTAAGTCGACATTGAGGAGGCCCAGATAATCGTCACTGGTGTTGGCCGTGAGCGGGAATCGAACTCGTTTCGCCGGGGTTTTAGCGTAGCGCATTAACCACTGCGCCACCGATCCAAACAGTCCCCATGACCGACAGTATAGACCAGGGGTCGGCAACCTACGGCTCCGGAGCCGCATGCGGCTCTTTACGGGCTGCTTCTTGACGATGAGTACGTATGTACTCAGATGCATTGCGGCTCTTGAAATACTGAATTTTGTACCGAATTGGAAAGAAATGGCTCTTCTTGTTATTTTGGTTGCCGACCCCTGGTATAGACAGAGCTTCATCCATTTGAAAATCGACCCACACAACAACTATTATTATCATTACAATACACATGGGCACACGTCCTCAAACCTTCATGCAACAAAGATTAATATGAACTGGAATTTATAAATTCTTGGTTCTTTCGGTAAAGTCACGTAGAAGGGAAATAATAAAATAATAAAAATAAAACATTATAAAATACAATTCTCACGACGTTTCGGCCACAACGCAAGCGGCCGTTCTCAGGTAAAGAACAGGTCTGTCGGAAAGACAGCGTCTGAATGGGCACCACCAAGCCTGGTGGTGCCCATTCAGCGTATATTTAAGCTAAATATATTTAAGCTAAATATACGCTGCCAAGCCTGGTGGTGCCCATTCAAACGCTGTCTTTCCGACAGACCTGTTCTTCATCTGAGGACGGCTGCTTGCGTTGTGGCCGAAACGTCGTAAGAATTGTATTTTATTATGTTTAATTTTTATTTTTTTATTATTTCTTTTCTACGTGACTTTACCGAAAGAACCAAGAAGATGAATCCCTGAAGTCACGAAAGCTTTACATTGGAATTTATATGTATTGAAGAAATAAAAGAGATGACAACAAATGTAATATCTTTGTACGTGTCATATGCTTAGAAATTATTCAAGTTGCATCGTGACCTACTTGTTAGAGTTTTTCAAAGACATGAAGAAAATGGTACCATTTTATTTCAAGTGATGCACTCTGACCTTGATTACCTTGTTTCGACAGCAGTTGTTACAAATGCCTTAGATATTTTGATACCTTTTATACAGTAAATGTCTCCAAGTTATGAACTTTTAATTTAAAATTTCAAAGCCTTAGCTAAAAAAGGAAGGTCATGGAAAAATACTATTGAAGATACTGCAGAACATGAAATAATTGATATTAGTCACATCCTTCCTCTTTTAAATGTGTAAGTATGAAAAGGGTTCATACTTATGAGGACAGATTTACAAGTATGTTTATGACATACTTGATCATCCAACATAAAGTAGTCCACTTCACATAATCGACTCACTTTAACGTGTTAAGTTCAATAACATGAGTCTGTGGTGCCAATCATAACTGCATGGGTTCAGTATTGACTGGATAAACCCGACTTCAAATTAAAATCAGCCGATGGTTAAGTGGTCAGGTGGATCAGGAGGCGAAGCAATGATCATCTTATGGTTTTAGCGCCGCTGCGATCATGGGTTCAAATCAGACAGCTGCTCATGATGAAATCAGGTTCTGAAGCGTTGAAATCAGGTTCTGAAGCGTTGGGAATTGATATTCTCACCGGTCACCAATATTTGTACCCAAAAGACATCAAGCTAAATTCCAGCTCGAAGAATAAAAAACACACAATTTGACTGCCATGCAGTGGACGTTTGTCTGTAAAAAAATACGCATGGGAATGTGTGCCCTCTATTATGTGAATAAAAATGGTCAACTGAAAATGTCAGAATAAGTCCTGCAAAATCTGCATCTGCAGGCCATTCTCCAATAAATGGTGATGCATTGCTCTGCAAAAGTTACAAATAGATACGACGTCTCATAGCATGAGACCAATAGCACAAATTATTGGGGGAAAAGTATATAGATGGAAGCATCCAATGCCAAAGCCAGCTCAGTGTATATTTTACAGCGTGTGCAAGTCAACCATATCAGACCTAAATAATCAATTGTTTGATTAATTTATTCTCTTGCAGCAAACTATGTGAAAACGAATGTATTAATAAAATGAATGGTTATATGTTCGTGTTCATGCCTAAAATACAGTTTTATTTTACTCATGCCATAGTGCACCCCCAGTTTCTGGAATGTATCATGTCGCTACCTTAAAAATGTAAAGAATTTCTATTGTACTGCACATAACCACTGCTAAGTTTTGTCAGGTTTTAGCATTTACTGTTCGTCATGTATTGTATTTGTTGATTTTAAAGTATAATGTTTCAAAGTAACTATTGATTGACCGTTAATTTAATTCAAATTATCACGTTATTGTTCATGATTACACAAGAACTCTACACCAAGTGATAATTACGTTAAAAGTTTGAAACATTATAAACAATGCAGTACCAACTCTCCCCAAAATAACTTTAGAACCACAATACAGTACATTGCTGATCTCGTCAAGGAGCATACACCATCACGCAAACTCTGGTTACCCAGTGGCTTTTGGCGAACCATCGAATAAAGACGGCCACTGCATCATGCAGTTTCAGATGCGCTTCTGCGGCCGTCTGGAATGCTCTTCCTTCCGATATTAGGAAGCCATTGCAGCGATGCACTTTCAAATCTGATTTCGGAAACGCATTTTCTTTGAACTGCTTTTTGTGTTTTGTTTGTTGTCATTCCCCACGAGCGCGGTTGGCTACATACGGTGCGAAAGAAGTTCAACATACATACACCCCCACCATTGATAAATGTTCTTGCTGACAATGTGTTCACTCTGGGAGTTTTGCCATGTATTCATGCCTAACGTTTGTTTGTTTCATAAGAGCCTAGAATAGCCTATACGAGGGCAGGGTTTAAACTTTTCACGCGGATTGTCTATTGACTCTCACGTGCTCACACTCGTTTAAGGATTAATTAGCACTATATGCAACAGGCGATTATATTTCCAGAAACATAACATGAATTACTCCCCCCCCCCCCAAACTACCACTGTCACCCTGCGACTATATTAACAACTGCTTGTACTTGTAAGTCTGGTAAACTTGAGTGAAGGATACATTGTAATGTGTACAGGCCTTCATCACTTTGGTCATGGGGGTTGTTTGACCATGCTTCATCATGCTGGTCAGGGTGGGTTGTTGAAATAAATGCCCCAGGAGCAGTTGAGATATTACTTACCGCCGATATTAGCCATAGTTTGGAATAAACTCAGGTTTCTGGGTTCATAGTGCTAGTCACTGCATGTGTAGTGCTTTTTAATTAATGCAAAATCCGTCATATACTACTGGATTGGTGTCACCAGGAATACAATGTAGAGGCCTCTGCCCCTAAATTGTATTAACACACCACCTACCCAGGGATTGTATGATTTTTTTACGATTCGGGGTCACGATTTAATTCAAGAATACATTTTAAAAAATGTGGTTCTTGTTTGTATTGTTTGTCATATTCACAGTCCCATTTGACCTACCCGAGACTTACCTGTCGCTTGTTGCTGAAGGGCCTCTATGCCCCAAGGCTGCCCTGAGAGTTGTTCGTTCTGCCCTGGTTTCCCCGGTTGTCCCTGGTGCCCATTGGTGCCGGGCTGTCTTCATTGCCCCTTAGGATTAGTTAGGCCCTGGTTGCTTTTTTTTCTCTGACCGGGCTTGGCCTCGATTGCTTGCCATGGACCGTGCCACAGTGTTGCCAGAGGCATAGTGTGGTCGGCATAGGTCGTGATACAACGAATTAAATGGGGTCCCCTGCTTGCCTCCCCACCTCCACCTCGTAGCACAGTGCCCCCCACCCCCCTCTACCAATCGGTGAACTTGCACTGGCTGCACACTCGATGGCAAACAACCACAGGGTGCTGCTGTCTTTCTCTCCTCTCTCCCATTTGTCCATGACCTCACGACCGCACCCACCCTCTTTACCCTCATTTCACCTCTTCCCTCGTGTAAAGGGTCTTGAGATGCAGTCACCTTTTAGATGCTATATAAATTCAAATTGTTCCCGTGTACTGTTGTTGTATCTACATTTTTTTGTTTCCCTTCTCATTTGCCTAAAGGTAATATTAGCATATAAATTGCAGAAATGGTAAATAATCAATTTTCACACGCACAATTCGATGCATTTATCTTGAATGTAAGCATTGATTTGAATCGTTAAATCATGGCATGCTGAACATTATATCCCAGAGACCTGTATCGTTCTACATCTATGCTCCCCACCTTCACAAACCTGCACTGACCAGTGTGGTGAAGTATATTCAAATAATTCCCACGAGCTGCAAAGCAAGGGAGCCCCTCATGCAACCGCCGATTGATAAAGGACTGTTCATGTACATGACCTCTGTGGTATAAGAGATACAATGCCCCAGGCACCTTCCATAGTGTTCCTTCAGCCAGCTGTTAAAGGTCATACACGTATTATGTTGTGTACATATGTATGACTATGCTAAACTGTGCATTGTAGTGGTGGTGCTCACATTTTTGATAAGGGCTGCATAGCCCTGCAGAGTAGGGGGGCTGCCCCCTATCACACTCCCCCACTGCTGAAGGCTTAGCTTCCATGCTAAATTATTGGTCCAGTCAAAAAAGCATTGTCACAATATTCAACAGCAGTGACGATTTTTCTTTGAAGTTTGCCAGTTCGCGCGAAGACCCATGAACACAAAACTAAATGTCACCTCGCGCATCTGCTTAATTTCAGCGAATCAACATTGAGATACAAACTGGAGGTGTCTGGATTAAAAGTAAAACAAATTGCACAGTTAAGAACTGCACGTCGAAGCCTTAAACAAGTTAACGCTACTTGGGGTCGCAGGACTTTGGAGGATGATACGAAAACAATATTATTGGGAGCATTCAGATATGATGAGATCGGGGGCATTCAGTGTGCTAAGCACAAACAAGGGTTGGCGACCACTGCCGAGGAGATACTTTATTACCGATGACACGTGGACGCGATATGTTTTTTGTTCTATGCTAAGAGTACTCCGTGATATAATCCTGGTGAAATCACACTCGAAGAGACGATAAACATCACTGGTCTGGCCGACTTCTCCCGACATGACTATTTCTCAAATCCTTGTCAAGTCTGGTGGTTTTGTACATATTGACATTTCTGCCTTTAAATTTAGTGTCTGTAAGAAACATGTACTGCGACTGAATATAATGCCTGTATACCAAATAAAAAACACATTAAATGGAAATAAGTTGCAATTTTTCCATGTAACTGTTCACTTTCAGAAAATTACATTTCACTTTTTTACTTTTGAGTTTCTGAAAAGGACAATACACTGCATACACATTGATTTTTACCATCATATATGCAGTAAAAATAGACCTAAGGGGTTTCTCCCTTAATTTAGCACAGGGTTGGTGCTTATCTCCTATGTGCAGCCCCTGAGCTCGTTGGAAAATTCCACATCTTTATGGCGGGGGTGAATATTTCCATATAACAACCACTGTCGACTTCCCCGCAAGGTTGTACCCACTTTATCAACTCATGAGGAATAAATGTTGCGAGTTAAAAACACACACAAGGATTTGGATTGACAACCTTACAATAGGGCTCCATTGTGCTGCGCCACACCAGCCACCCAATTGTAAGCAGGAATGTTTATACCACGTTTATAGAGCGTTATTATGGACACAAATGATATAACATTTTTGCCCAAGTCCTTTTTTGGGGGAATTGGCCAGGACTCATATCATGTCACTAGGATGGATGATAACCGATGGACGAGACTGGTGACAGAATTGCATCCAATGGAGATAACACGACCCATTGGACGACCTCTGCAAAGATGGAGTGACGAGATCATCTTTGGGCGCCACGGTGGCAAGATGTTAACTCCCTCACCTGGTATACAGGAGGTACTGGGTTCGATCCCGACCCTGACGACGCCTGTATATTTAAAGTTTGCATGTTCTCCCCGTGATCGTGTGGATTTTTCTCTGGTCCCTCCGGTTTTTTTCCCACCACATTTAGAAACATACATTTAGAGTATTTGACTGCTATACATTTCCTCGTGATAAGCCACTTCGTTGAGCTATCAGTTGTAGCCAGGTCGCTTCTGAAAATTTGCTATATAGCTCAGTGGGCCTTACCTGGTAAGATTGACATTGCTTAATTGTAATAGTTTAGTTGATGTGCCACAGCGAGAGGGATTGTGGCATTGCAAGACCACGAGGAATGACAGCGTGGGACGATCTTCATTCAGCAGTGGATAGATTCAGGCTGATGATAACGATAACATGACTCACATGAATAAAAACTCTGCTCCATCCTTGCCCTTGTCTCCAGTTCAGGGGGTGCTTGAACAAGCACATACTATGGGACTAGAGCCAAGTCTGGCTCACCAGCGAGGTGAGAATGTTGCATCTATTTGAGGCCTCAAAAAACCCCACCTCGTGAATGGCTTCAACTCATTCCACAGACATGATGGAATCAGACTGTTTGCTCTTCTGCAGTCGCACTGTGGTTCAAAATTCATGCTCTTAATGTGCAAATGGGCAGTGTCTACAGCTGAGAATGATACGGAGTCACCTAAAAAAGGTCATCTTGAGGTCATTGAGGCATCGACGTGTAACACTTGTTTAAAACGAAACACTCAAGAGGAAAATGCTTTTATGTTTTATTAATATACATGAATACAGATGTCTTTCTTAAATATTTCTATTAATTTTCTGACAAAAAAAGGACAATGTGGTATTCTAAGACATTTCACAAAGAAGCCATCTCCCAGCTGTTCAATGTAAGAAAATATTCATCAATATTGTGCATGAGCAATAAAGATACCTCGCACGACTAAATTATAATTGCCTTGATAAAATACTCTTACACAATTTTACATTTCACCATTTACACGTAATAAAATGAAGATATCCACGTTATAATTGTCAAAAATAATGTTTTAAACAATATTTTCAGTTTTAAACAACAAGATTTGTTCACTACTAGTGAATGATACAAACTAGGAAATTGTGAAGTAATGTTCATAATGTTTACATTTTAGTTATATAAACAATGCCTACATATTTGCTAAATACAATTAAGGTGTTTCTTCTTCATGAAGTTTTTGAAGAAGATGACTTGGAAGATCCTGTGAATGTTCAAGGCTGTCCCAGCCTCGCTTCCAAATATTCTAATCTGAGGGTGATCTCTGCCAGTAAATTAAAAATTAAGGACTCTCAACGAAGTAGCACCTCATACAACTAGACGTCACCCTGGCGAGATGTTAACTATCTCGCCTGATATACAGGAGGTCGTGGGTTTCATCCCGACCATGACGCCTGCTGTATATTTGGAGTTTGCATGTTCTCCCCGTGGTTGCGTGGATTTTTCTCCGGGTTCTCCGGTTTTCTCCTCCACATTTAGAAACATGCGTTTAGAGTATTTGGCTGCTATACATTTCCACATGATAAGCCACTTTGTTGAGCTATCATTTGTGGCTAGGTCGCTTGCGAAAAATAGCTATATAGCTCAGTGGGCCTTACCTGGTAAAATACAAAATAAATAGTTAATAGTTTAGTTTAACTACATAACTGTAAAAATATAACTGCCAAACTTATCATGAACTCTTTGTCAGCATAAACACAAAACTGTAGGGGACTTGAGTCCCAATTGGGGAGATAACATTGTGTATTGTATTTAATTAATTACTTCTACGTGACATCGGTCCCTGGGTGCGGATGAAAACAGTCATTTATATTCATCCTTCGATTATCTCAATTAGGCATGCATGCCATGGGTAATAAATAAAACACAGAGTGACTGCACCATCCTCTCAAACAAGATGTTTTTGCTTTGTCAGAAACAACAAGACATTAACCCATTTCCAAACATTTCTGCATCTCTCGAAATCTTCTTCTGGAATGTAGCCTGCAGAAAAACGCGTTCTCTCTATCGTACGGTTTATGACAATGAAAAGTTTTAAAAAATGCGACATTTTTCCATGAATCTGTTTGCACCTCCTCTTAAGAGGATGACCACTGGGCCTCGTTGATGTCGACTCAAACTCCAGGACTCGGCAGACAGAGGCAACCAGCTTCAGGTGCTAGCCACACATCCCTCTAGTGCTCACCTCAATGGGTGCTCGCTAACAGTACCTGATGGAACAAAAACTAAGAATAGGCTTTACCCTTTCTGGGAATGAAACAGGTCTTAAGATGTTCAAACACCAATTATATACATATTGCAATGCATCAAGTCTGCATTAGCCACACAGACTTGTGACAAAACATGCAAACAATTATGCTCTCTGGTCTAACACTGGTGAGACAAGGCCGCATGGAAGGCATGTTTTTGTGCCACACGTATGTGTGGTTAAATGCAGACTTGATGCCTTGCAATGGGTGTCTATTTTTTGGTGTTTGAACATGTCAACACCTGTTTTATTATCAGAAAATATAAAGCCTACTCTTATTTTTCCCATCATTTTAATACTCGAGAAAACAAGGTCCCACGGGTAGGACAGCACTCGCTCCGCCAGTCTGTAAACTCCTACACAGGGAATATTCGTCCCATATTTGTCAAGGCTCAGAAGGATATGTGTGTCTCGGATGGCATCCAGCATGGTGTGCACGCTGGTGCGGAAGGCCACGATGGCCTCACACTTGCAGGGGTCCTCCACGGTCACCACCTTCCGCGCCTCCTCTGCAGGGCAGGGAAGGGGCAAGCAAAGAAGCCAAGCGACGTACGCGCAGCCACACGCACGACAGACAACCCGCGCAGCCAACGGGGAATCGTCCACAGAACCACGCCGCAAAGCACGAGGCCAAAACCGTGGAAAAGGACATCAGATTACTGTTGAATCCCTTCCACGTCATTGTTTTCTTTTCATTTTAGCTTCCGATTTGTCTCAGTAACATTGTCCATAGTTCACGGAGAATAGATGTATAAATACAATATTGTAACAGTTAACGTTTCGGAATATGGTTGGCATGATGATACGTGTCTTTAATCATATTGTAAACAAAAGTAAGCGTGGTTTGGGCTGGACATATCACTCGACATGATGATGGCTGGTGGTCGAGACTAATGATGGAGTGGTAGCAAAAGAAAGGAACGTGCTTGAGTAGACATCCTCGTCGAAGATTGGCCAATGAGATCAGCTCGTGTGCGAATAGATTGTTGCATTGTGTGACCGAGAGGGAGGCTGACAGCTTGGATAGGCCATCATCCAGCAGTGGTTTGTTAATGGCTGATGATATTTTAAATGACAAAAATATCAACTTAAGGTGGAATAAAATGTAACAAATACTAAATGTTTAACGATACTTTGGGTAATAGTTCATTTAAGATATGTATATAATAAGCCACATTACGGTTCGGTTGTTGCCTACATTGGTTGGTAGACCTTGTACCATATTTGTTCAAACACAAGCAGGAATGTGGACCTGTGGCACGATGTTATTCGCCTTTTGTACAGACATTACACACATGGGGTGAGCATTTTTAACCATCCACATTCAAGCGTAAAGGTATGAGACAGCACACAGGCTCAATGTTTGTGCACTTATGGTTCCGGCCGGAGCAAACACACGTACGTTCAAACTCAGCACGATCTCTGACGCATACTTATAGCTCTGCCAGTGCCCAAAAAAATTGCCACGTGTTTAACTCGAGAAATCGGTAGACTTTCAACTAAAAAAATGCGAATAAGTTCAAGGTTGAAAACTTATTTTCGGCGAACATCACTCCTTTTATTTAAACGTATGGATTGCTTTGAGCTCGAACAAAGAAATAGGCCAACCTCTAATTGGGCACTCGCATTCATTAAATGTATCCGGTTGGCATGGTGTTTGTCTACGCTGTGCTTTATTCATGTGAGGCAGTATCAAGCTGGCAGATTCTGGATCCATTACAACCAAAGATATAAGTAAAATATTTTTTTTATACAGATACCATTTGCATACAATTTCAAATGTACATAGTATACGGGCTTTTAAACATGAAAGGAACTGTCTGCTTTCAGTAAAAGGGCATGAAGACAAAACAGGCGCCCCCTCCCCCAAAAAAGACTTACCTTCACAGATCCTGCGTTTGAGCTTTTCTGCTATTTGTGGAACAGCAGAAAAGTTACGTGCGTAGAAAATGTGATCATCGTCGGGATCAGAGGCGATTTCTTTAATCTCGGTCTCCACAGTCTGACCTACGCCTATAGCAAACATCGTTATCCCTGCGATGGTGCGTGCCGTGCACCAGAGGACACACACGCGGGCACAAAGCAATGAACACCACTCTTGCCAGGGGAATTGCAAACTTGCAGAACCTAGCAGAGGCTTGAGCAGGAATATGCAAATTCTTCATTCATGACTGAGGTTGTACTTTTTTTTCTGGTCTTGCAAATTAAATATACATAGCAGTCGCAAGAATGGATAGATTTCAATTGTATTTGGTCAGGCTTAAAAGATTTGCACGATGTTTTCAGACCTCAAAATTTGCATTCATTTCAAAATAGGAAATTGCATGCCGGGGACTAGATTTTCACACGTGCATTTTGTTAATTTAGTAACACATTTAATTTGTTAAAATATATTGCAGGCTTGCAGCAGTGGGATTGGCGATTAGATCAAAAATACAATGGGACTTTGTGAGCATCCAGAGGGCGCATGCGACGTTTAGTTTACGCGAACCACTTACGAGGAAAAATGAAGACATCTTTTCAGCGAGCACGGCCTGAGAGGGGCAACAGGGTTAACGAGTGCTGCCGTATATCTCAGCGTGTGCGCTCCAAAATAACTGAGAAGAGATGAAGATAGGCCAACCATGCGTCAAAACATGCAATCCATTCCATAGAATGTTAAAAGGAGGGCAATGCGCTTCTTTGCTGGCGTTCTCTTGAGCATGCTTCACCAGGTTTGTGGATTAGGAGGTTAATCGTCTTCAAAACGACTCTGCCAGACACGGTGTGCTCACCTGCCTCCTTGGCCTGTGTGGTCCACGGGTTGATATTGTCCTGTGAGCGGCCGTCACTAAATATTATAGCCACCTTACGGGGGGGGGCCTTGCCGGGCACTGAAATGCCAGCAGCCACCTCTTTTCCAATGCCACCGGCTGGTGCAAAGCCCTGCGTTACCAGGTGGTGGAGGGCAATGCCCGTCATGGATCCACGGCCCATGTAGCGGACGCCTTTCACAGCCGCCTTGATGGCCTCTGCCGTGGTGTGCTGTCCGAGAGCAAGTTCCGTCTGGACGCGTGTTGAGTATTGAATCAGCCCCACGCGCGTCGCACCTGGACCCACCTCCAGGGCGTCCACCACACGGTTCACAAACTCCTTGATGTGCTCAAAGTTCTTGGACTTGACACTTTTTGAGCCGTCGACAACAAACACTACGTCTAAACTGGCCAACCTACATTCTGTGGAATCATCAACACAGGTGAGCGTTGCCATTTGCACATCTTCATCCTGTGTGGAGTTGCGACATCATCGGCACAGCCTCACGACAGATCACTAGCCAACAAGTGTAACAAGTGTGGTGCGAAAGGGCGTTTCTTGAAATTGATTTCAAGCATTGGCCTTGATTGTTGTGAACCTCCATGTAGAGGGCACCAACAGGGACACTAATGTGAACAGAATCGGTGTGCTTTCTCCTGCTGTTGATAGATGTGCTACTGCTCAACAGCGCTAATGTTCTTTTACCCTGAGTGGGAAGAATGTGTGAGCAAAACAGAAAAGGGGGAAATAACGAATGGAAAACGCTGGCCAAGGATTTGTCTTTTTTCCCTCAATACCCATGGGGCGTGCTTACATTTATTCTCTGAATTGTTAATAGATGCTGGTCGTAAATTAAAGCCTGTGTGTACTAATTTGCCTAATTAGTGTTTGTTAATCTCAAGCGTGCCTTCCCAAGAGTACGTGGAGTTGTAAATAGCCTTGCCATTGAGGGAGGATTTTGTCTCTGGTGTATTACTGTATTGCTCTTCTAACGGGGAGTAAATGGGGTTGTAATGTAACCAACATCCTTGTTCATGAAATGAATTAAATGAATGATTCTGTATCATCGTGGTTATTATGATGATATTTCAATAAGTAAAGAGACTTTTAACAATTCCACAACCAATGTTAGTGCAATTCAGGTACAATTAAAGTAGTGAATGCAGTGTGATCCTGGTTCTTGCACGCAATCTTATTTTTTTCTGGTTTATCTGCTAAGAAGGAGATGTATCAAGTGGGCAAGGATGACAGTAACCCTGCACGACCATACATTGCTAGTGGCTGGCAAAAAAATTAGGGGACGACTGTAAAGCAAACGAGCATTGCCATTGTGGTGCCTCGTTCACCAGGTTTCCATCATGACGGCAATGTATATTCATCTCAATGCGCCACATTCCGAACACGTTTCCAATTGTCATTATTAAGGGCAGTACACGTTACACGTATTCATTGGCTATTGCTTAATTCTGCAATAAACCTCACTTGTCTTTACATCCTCAGAGGTAAAAAAGAAAACTCACTGATCTTAGAATTATAAATTGTGCAGGGGTGCTGCCATCGTTGATCACGTGATACATCTGCTATCTGCTGCAAATATGTGGACATTAACGTTTTGCACGTGAAAATACAGGTCACACCCCATTCGATATCCTTTTTTTGTACCCAGTCGCACTGACTTAAAGGAGAGTACAGAGTTAATAAAGTATCTTTCTTATTGAAATGCGCTAGTATTATGACAATACTTATCATAAGGTTGCGTATGATTTGGTAATAGTATCAACAATGGCTGGTAATTATGACAATGGAGATGATTATGTCAATGGTCATATTTTTTACTCTGGTGTTTTGCGATCAGTACTGCAAGTACTGTTATTATGATGTGGTGGATTGTATGCGTCTGTAGTAACATTTGCTGCTTGCGTTGTGGCCGAAACGTCGTGAGAATTATTTTATAATGTTTTATTTTTATTATTTAATTATTTCCCTTCTACGTGACTTTACCGAAAGAACCAAGAAGATGGATTCCTGCAGTCACGAAAGCCTCAAATCGAAATTTAACATTTGGTAGTTTAAATCTTTTTGTCTTATTTTTTTCTCCAATTGTATTCAGATTGTGCTATTGGCTTCGTGTCATGAAATTACGAATCTTTCTCATTTCAGATCTCGTACAGAGCAGCACGACCCTCTATGTTTGAGCATGATCCACACAAGTGCATATCACAGAGCTTACTCTGAAATCCCTTCAAGTGATTGCCGGTCCCACTCACTGCCACTGCGAATAATGTTCGACGCTTGACAGTCCAACTGATATATTTAATTATCAGAGCTGGAGTTTCGCAAAAGTAATTGCGGAAACAAATTTAATGTTGGTTTTCTTAACGTGGTGACCGGGGTGAGACCATCAACTCACGACATTTAATCATGGGCGGCTGCCTCCATTCGAATGCAGGGTCTCAGCAGTGCCAGCTCTGCACTCTGAGCCATCCAGCCAACTTACACTGTAGCTATTTCATTTAAGAGTAGTGGCTTTCATTTTTAATACACGTAAGCGGTGGATTTAATCTATTAGTATTGTTAGCATGACCATGCGTGACATTAGGATGTATGGGATGTATGTGATTAGTGGTGTGATATGAACTCACGTCTGCAAGTCTTGCCATCACCGTTGAGGTTGTACCCCTGACTGCATTGGCAGTAGTAGGAGGTCGCAGTGCTCACGCAGATATGCTCACAGCCATGCTCAATTGTGGCACAAATGTCAAGCACAAGGCCTGTGAGTAAACACATCGGGGACGCTTTCAACCGCAATTAAACATCACAACCATGGTTGCCGCGATATGCCGATAATACAATATACCGTGCAATATAAGGACCAAGGTTCGTTGTTGCAAAACATATTAATCCAAAAATATCGTGATTATCACCGCTCAGGCTATATTGTTTTAATAGCTTAATTATATATATATATTTTTTTTTTCTGAAACATTAAATAAGCCACTTAGTAATTGAAGTTGTTAAAATTGCTATTATCCATTATTCTTTACTCTGGTGTTTTGCCATCGGTACTGAAAGTGCTGTTATTTTGATGTGTTGGATTGTATGAATCTATCTCCCCAAAAATGTTGTAGTTTTCTTTTTAATTGTCTTTTTCTCCAATTGTATTCCAATTGCACATTTTTTTTCAGAATAATTGATGGCACAGCTATTTCTGTGTAGAATGTCATCTTTGTTGTCGTTCATTTTATTAATTTGCAACGGACAGCATGTGCACTGTAAGCATTATACATAGTAAAGTTGAATGCTCAGAAAAAAAACTTATGGCAGGTGTATGCTGAGTGCATTGCAGTTGAAGAACTTTTTAATATTTATACAAAAAACGAAGACGTAAAATTTTTTATTGGAAATTGATTTTGCAATAATTGTCACATCATTAAATTTAACATCGTATCGTGAAAAAGTATATCGCAGCAACCAGTCACAACCAACACAGAAACGGGGCAGAAATTTCCTACAAGTTCAATGTGTCTGGCGTAGCAGCTAATGACGCAAGAGGGTCCTTACGCGAGCAGGTTTTTTTGTCCTCATTTAAGATGTATCCTTCATTGCACCGGCAGTAGTAGGAGCCGGGAGTGTCGACACAAATGTGCTGGCATCCATGATTAACCACGGAACACAGCTTCTTGACTAGAGAAAAACAAGTGACGCAATGTTGCCATAACTATGACATTAGTAAACAAACACAAAAACACACTCGAAGAAACGTAATAGTGCATGGACATGCACGCAGTTTAAATAAGTACTATTTTATGACATGAGGATGAATTTATATAATCAAGCAAAAATATGCAGTTGCCGCAGATTCTTCCACAATATAATATCTAAGTAAATGTAACACTTTCCATACTTCCGCTAAATACAACTTACAAGTTCTGTACAAATACATGAATATACGAATGAACAAATACACACTCACAATTACTGGTGTAATGGCAGTGTAATTAAGTCGTCTGGAAGTCAAATATGTACCTTTTCCCCCAATTACGAGTAATCACATTTTAAATAACAATTTTGTCTAAGTGTAATGGACCTTGACCAGAATTCTAAAGGATACAATTAAAACCGTTGGCTCATTTAACATTGCTGTTTGCCCCTCATTTACTGCATAGACTACAGTTGCCCTAACACAATGTCAATGTTAAAACGATGATAACAATTAAAAACAGTTCCCATGTACACGCAAAAAGAAACCCGAGGTTCATTATACAACACTGCTAATTTGATTGGAATCACTGAAGCATAATTGTCACTGAATTCTACTTATTTAGTATATTAATTATTGCTGTTCGCGAAAACAGCTGGATATTTACATGTTTTTTGTTGTGTTAATGGAACATCTCATTCCTCTCATTAGCACCGACAACCCTCCTTTCAAACATCACAACCTAGCACTTCCCCTTTCAGATCCCCCCCAGCATTAAACAAAATGCGTGTTCAGGTGGCAGGTGAGCGAGTAGTGTTTTGTGTGAGAAACTCCAGCAACATGCAAAAGTTAAACACAAAGTGTCTTCAGCTGGGAGAAATTATATTGTCCTGGACATTAAACCACGTCTGCTCGATGTTTCGTTGTGGTCGTTTCTAGCAAACTGTGCGCAAACACGTGGCGGGGGGGGGGTTATGTCTGTGCGAAGAGCCATTTGCTTCGTGTCAAGAGCAGCGCTGGGAGGTGTTGTCAACACGAGGGGCGCATGGAGTTGTGGTTAGCAACGAACTACGCACAGCGTGAGCCCCGACAGTGGCATATGGGTCAAGGAAGCATCAATAATGCAGGTTTTGGTTGCAAGCGGTGTGGAAACTCAAACAGCGCGGCAGAAAATGCAAGCAGAATGCAATGAGCAACCACCAATCCCCCCCCCCCCCAATCGATGTTACAATATTGACAGGGTACTGTCGAATTATCGTCAAAAGACAAGCGGGAACTCGCGAGCAAAGATATTCGTGTAAAGTGTAAAGTAGCTGTTTGTTTGTTAATTTTATTAAAAGCATGTGACGAAAATGTGTACGCTTGGAAGAAGACATTTCATTAATATTGATTTCACATGTTTATAGCATCTCAATGTACAGCAATGCATACTGTAAATATGTATGCTATCTTCCAAATGCTATGCATTCATTTATTACATTTCGTTTACTCAGTACGGTGTTTAGATGCCTTCCTGTTATTATACTGACTAATATGTAGCATTCACCATCTCACTGGATAGACCATTTCTTTCACTCTGTCCCCAGCCTTATGACTGTATGACTCCCTTTGGTTGTTTACACAGTGTACATTGTGCATCTTGCATGCACTCACACATGTAGCTCTCTGCTTCTCGTCCGTAAATTAATGCATGAGTATTACTTCCCTGCCGTGATTTCACACTGTACATAGACTGTGTAGGTGAAGATGTATACGTGTACCTACTTAAGTCTAGTTGTTTAGGCGTAAATGCAGAGTCCGCGCATTTTATACCAACGTAGCATTACTGATCCATGCAATCCACCCTCTGCAGAGTAAGCGCCTCTGTCTACAATCTCACTTCAATTCGCAGAAAGTCTCATTTAAAACTCTAAATGTTTAAAAGTTGTTGCAAATGCATAGAACATTAAATGTAGTACGTACGCGTGTTTTATGCAACTGATTGTGACGTCCCTTACTACCAGCGTACAAAATGTAACGTGTCCACTCTGACACGAGCGTTATAATAAAATGTATACACACTTTAAGGAGGTGTAATGTATTCTACCCAACTTTTTGTGCACTCAAATGCTTGTTCAATGTTAAAATACGGGGGGGGGGGGACATCTTTAAAATATAATTTTTTTTAATCAGTCAGAAATTTTTGCTACATTTTTTGTCTCTCTTCATCACCGATCACGAACGTGAGTTACCATTATCATTGCACCGTTCAAATTCAAGCTGAGTTGTGTAGATTATTTTGCTAAATAATTCCCATGCATTTATATTTTGTCAATTTAAAACTAACTTTCACAAACGCTTGCTGTTTTATACTGATTGCATTCTAATTTGAACTGACTTTAAACACAACAATTTAGGTTTTGCTTTTTAAGGCAAGTTGCACAAAAGACACGCAATATTTACAGACTGTCTGGCAAGCTATTGCAATGTCTCCAATTGGCAAACACAGTTTTAACATGAACGGTTCATTTGTTTCTAGCCCGAGCATTTGTATCTGACTGACATGTTTCTCATTATTTACAGAGAGCATGAAAACTGCTTTGGAGAAAAGGATCTGTCCGATTTCCCAAAACTGATGTTTGTTTCTGAACTTTTACCTGGTGTATGATCAAGAAATAATAGGAAATTCACTAGATGAATTCCCTTCAAGTGCCCAATGCCTGAACCATTCCATGCTAGAGGGCACACCTTTGTTTAATATGCATTCTAAAGTGACATCTCTTATTTTACTAAACTTTTTGACACATTTTGGTAATCATTCCTGCCCTCTTTCAGTCATTCCATCTTTCCAATTACAATTTTCCAGTAGTCTTTTCTTATTAATACAAACAAGTAAGTGAATATCAATATAAGGGTTTGTGAAGCCAAAAAAACTATTAAATTATAATGATCGGTAGCAACTTTTTATGTCCCTTGTGTCAGATTGGTGACTAAAATAACAACAACACCACCACAACTACAACTATCCTCCCTCAGCCAACGTTTTGTGAGATTATTGCATAAATAGAATGCAAACTTGAGAAATAACGTGTTAACTAATGTGTCAGATTGGGTGAAATTATGTTAACTCCCTCGCCTGGTATACAGGAGGTTGTGGGTTCGATCCCGACCCTGATGCTTGTCCTGTATATTTGGAGTTTGAATGTTCTTCCTGTGGTCACGTGTATTTTTCTCCTGGTCCTCTGGTATTCCCGCTACATGTAGAAACATGCGTTTAGAGTATTTGACTGCTATACATTTCCACGTGATAAGCCACTTGGTTGAGATACCATTTGTGGCCAGGCCACTTCTGAAACAAAAGCTATATTGCTCAATGGGCCTTCTCAACTAACATAAAAAATAATATTAATTTGGAATACTCCAGGAAGAGGTATTGTCGGTGGAAATCCAAAGGCAGGTTGTTAATGAGGCGCAGCAATAGTTCTGCTGCTCAGTGCAAGGGTAGGGTGAGGCTCACGTGAACAGGTCTTCTTGTCGGCGTTGAGCGTGTAGTTATCATAACATTTGCAGTGGTAGGAGTTTTGCGAGTCCACGCAGATCTGCTCGCAGCCGTGGTCCACCACGGCGCACGGTTTCACACCTGTGAAACGCATAGGTACGCACAAATAAAATTTCACATAAGGCGGGTGAAACGAAATCTTACCTGGAAATCCGTGGAGATGTATTGATGTGCAATATCATGTGTATGTGTGGTTGGAGTGATGGTGCAGTGGTTAGGACCCTGTTTTATACCTGAGTATAATTCTCAGTCACGACAAACACCAGTGGTGAGTGATTGCGTCAATCGGTCTTGCCCCCCCCCCACCACCACCCCTCTTCACTAACCTGCACTAATGCGCACGGTGAAGAATGGTCAAAACCCCCCATGACGAACGCAGGGTAGAGAGGCCTTTTTTCAACAGTGGATTGACAAAGAGCTATAATTATTAATACATTATTGTTATGTTACGTGCACACATCGTGAAGGATTAGCAGCAAATTGGAGAGTGGCATCAGCAGAGATAAGCTCCGAGCATTATTTTGGAAATGTCTGACAGTGACAATGGGGAAGGTCACCAGGTTTAACATGGAAATGGAATGGTAATAATGCACCGCATAACACGTCGGCTTTTGCGACCAATATTTTTCATAATAAAGGTTTTTTGGGTTAGAGCGTGTAAATACAAATGCGTTGTTAAACCATTACCACCGGGCACATCCAGTTAGTAAGGTTCGTCACGTGAACAAAAGGTGCCAATTAGCAATTACTTCAGCATATCGGTGTGATGGCGAGTAAATCCACAACATTTACAATTGAGTAAGACGTTTCAGTGGTGAAATGTTGTGGGTTTACTCACCATCACACCGATGTGCTGAAGTAATAGCTAATTGACACGTTTTGTTGTATGCATATTGATACTTCTTTCACACCATACATAGCCAACCATGTTAATCAGAGGTGCGGGGGAATGTTACATGACAAACCTTACTAATTAGTTGTGTCGGGTGGTGGTGGGTTAATGGCACATTTATATTGAAGCGATCTAACCCAAAAACCGTTATTATGGTTCTCAACTTCTCAACTATAGCAATGTGTCATGGTGGCCCCACGAGTAGGGCGTTTTATATTTACACAGTGGTCAGTGCGTCGACACTATATTTACACCTCGTGAATAATCTAATCAGACTTTGCAATGGTTCTACTAATCAGTGACGTAGCGCGGTTGGCATGTGCCCTGGTGAAAGGAATGAAAATGCACCTTCTGGCAACCGCACCGCATACGCAGCCAATAGTTACACCAAGGCTTTGAAGACAAACTCTAAACTCCGCAGGTGTTTGTGGCCCCCTGTAGCTTTTCATTATCAATTTTTTCATTTTAACACTGCCCCCTGCAAGTAGTCATAGCCCCTGAACCCCTTGAGTGTGCACTGGACACTGAGTTGAGAACCACTAATTAACTGTTCCATGTATTGCGTACGCATTTCATATGCTAGGTGCGTGGTTTGTGCTAAGAACCCGACCACCTGAGTTTCATTCTCAGCAATGGTTAACATCATTGGACACATACGTACTGTATTCACTCGTGATGGTCATCGTATAATTTGAGTTAAATGACGATCGTGTAATTTTCCACGAGACTTAAAGCAGTGTAGAACTTTTGTTGAGCCTGAGTTGTGAACGAAACTAATCAACCTAAAAAGCCTTCGTTTTGTGAGAATCATATCAGAAAATTTAGGTTTTCTATTTTTAGAATGATAGTACAAGCATATACTGGATAACATTGGTGACACACTTCATCATCCTATCTCTTCAAAAAGGTCATTACAATGTAGATGTATCCCTCGATTTCCGAACGGTTGGTTTACGAATTTTCACGATAATGCAATTGACAAATTACGGACATTTCTATTAACGAAATCTAATTTTCGTGTGAACGAAATTTCACACGGAATGCGCCATGAGATCAGACAAAAGAACCCAGCATGCTGTGTCATCCATCCGTGACAGCATCACTGCGTATCTACAGTGCAACGGTAACGTCTCCACATCACCTTTCCAATCATTCTAACATGCAGATCTCTTGGTGATAAAATGTAAATGCTAAATATTTTGGAAATCTTTTTGGTGACCCCTGCTATGTATGGCAAGGTGATGCGTTTGATTGGGTCCTCAGATGGTTCTTTCCCAACGGTTGGGGTGATAGCTTTACGGATTATGTGGTCCGAATATCCATTCATCTTGAGAGCTTGGTGTACGTGTTCCAGTTCACTGGCTAGGTGATGATGGTCGGAGATACATTGAGCTCTACGGTGTAGAGTTTTGATGAGGGAATTATTCTGGGATGGATGGTGGTGGGAGTCAGGTTTTAGGTAGGCATCTTTATGGGTGGCTTTCCTGTAGACAGAGTGTCCCATTGAGCCATCTGGTCTCTTTTCGATTAGAACATCTAAAAATGTTAGCTTGCCATCCTTTTCCACCTCCATGGTGAATTTGATGGCTGGGTGTATGGAATTAATGTGGTTGATGAATTGTGTTTTTGTATTGTGAAAAGTGATATGTGTTTATTTGCTATTCACACGCATCTCCAGAACGTAGCCCTCGCGAATAACGGAGGAATACTGTTTGTGATTCGCGTAGTCTTAAGCTCTGATTCACCACAAAACCTGTCCCGGAACTTGAGGCTGAGCTTCTCAATGACGCCATAGGACTCCACGTAGTAGACATGCTCCTCATCAGGATCAGTGGCAATGGCCTCCAAGGAGGAGACTTCCGCCTGGTCCACACCAACGGCGTAAATCACGATGCCCGAGGCCCTCGCCTGCTCCGAGACCTCCACTACCCGGTCCTGGGGTCTCCCGTCCGTCACCACGATGGCCACCTATCAACCACACAAGTACACACAGTGGCCACGGTGGCAAGATGTTAACTACCTCGTCTGGTATAGAGGAGGTGGGTTCGATTCCGACCCTAATGTCTGTATATTTGCAGTTTGCACGTTCTCCAAGTGGTCGCGTTCATTTTTCTCCGGGTCGTCAGATGTAGAAACATGTGTTTAGAGAGTATTTGGCTCCTATACATTTCTACATAATTCACTTTGTTGAGCTATTCTTTGTGGCCAGGTCGCTTCTGAAAAAAACAATTATATAGCTCATTGGGGCTTACCTGATCAAATAAAAATAGTTTAGTTTATAAAACATCTTACGTACCAAATATGATTTTTAAGGTTAGGCTGTTCAGCATTTCTTCTTCCAAGCTTTTGCCATGCACTCAAGTGGCTATCTTAAGGAGTTACAGTGAGGTTTCCATGAGTTCCCCTTGAGGAGTGTTAGTGTAGTTGTTAACAAAACAAAGGAATTTTACACAATGTATAGAATAATACATTTTAATTAAGCCCAGCCACATATTACCTTAACAGCCCTGGTGCTACTCAACCTCGCAGCATCACAAACCGTTGCTCTCCATATACCACCCAGCCAAAACACAGACTCGAAATGGTCATTCACAACAGCGAAATGCAGTGGTTACATAAGCATTGCATCACTGGCAACATTGTTAGTGCACTGCGCTGTGAACCAGGTGACCTGATATTGATTCCGAGCCACAGCTTCAATTAAATGTCTCGTATAGTTTAAGTGTTGGGCATTCATGCAATTTTTATTTTACTTAAACATCTCTGAGATGCCTTTATTGATATGAGGTGCGTTTTATAAGGAGACTTATTGATTCATTTAAGCAAAGGAATTGAAGATACAAATAGAGTCCCCCCCGACCGAGGCTGAAACAGCACCAGGCCACAACCACCACCACCACCTCCTCTCAAACTGAATCGAGCCCTGCGTGCCGCCGTCACACCTTGGGGATTTTCTTTGACGGCGGGCGGGCGCCCTCCTTCTCCGTGAAGGCCACGTCCATGGCGTAGCGGATCGCCAGGCCCGTCATGGTGCCCGTGGAGAGCGGATCGATACCCGCCACCGCCTTCTTCATGTCATCCTTGTTGAAGAATGTGTTGAAGGAGAACTCGTTCTGCACCGTGCTGGCGTACTGCAGCATGGCTACGCGGGTGCCATCGGGGCTGATGTCCAGCGAGTCGATAACATCGATCATGAAGAGCTTCACCTTCTCGAACTCGTGGATGCGCACGCTGCGAGAGCTGTCGATGATGAACAGGAGGTCGAGGATCTTGCTGGTGCACTGCCCACCTGCGAGAAGCACACGTGAGTGATGTCAGATTCGATTTTTTTTTTACTTTTCAGTTTCTTCTTAGAGCAATTTTTTTTATTTTGCACAAGTTTCAAAAGTCGCGTCAGCATGCATTATTATTTTAGGCAAGCGAGTTTAGATTGTCCACGGAGTGACTTGCTCATGCCAACTGAATGTGGAATTTGCACCTTTAGTTCAAGATATATTGATAAGCATCAATTTATTAAAATGCATTCCAGTAGCATAATAACATGAGATGAACAATCAATTCAGAAATCCTGCGACTTAGTGCACCCTGTGTGCCAAAGGATGGCTGCAGAAGACATGTTTCACAGGATCTCTCCCAAAAAAGACCTTTTCTTCATGTGGCCTGATTTTTTTTACTATCCTTCACGCAGTGAGGGTTGTACTTACTCAAGCACTCTGCAATGCAATTATGTGAACATATAGCAGTCAATGCAATATATTTTTGTTTATTCTCAGAGCTAGAATTTAGCCAAAGATGAAGCCCAAAACTAAATTGATGAACCGATTTGGGCAGTGGTGACGCATGACTGTAATCCAGCACTGTGGAGGCAGCGAGGGTGGTGGTTCAAACATGTTGTGGGAACTTCCTTCCCTTGGGTGTCGACGTGCCATACCCTGGATTGCCAGGAGAAGGTGGTACAGCAAGCGGACTAATCGCCATCTGTTTCATTCTGTACTGGAATAGAGTGTTGCCCCCTCATGCGCGTGGGGTTTCTCAGAGTGCAACGGTTTCCTCCCACTTAAATCACATCTTTAATTAAAAAAGTAAAAATGTGTACGCTAACACAGTGTGGCTTTCGTGGATAAAAAGCTAAATGTAAAATGTAAATAGTTCTTCATGGGTGGCAGAAACCCAGATTCAAGCTCAGGTGGTGCCGCCATAGCATGCTGACATCTTAACCACCCAGGCACCTCGGCACACTTTTTTTTAAATTTATTCCCACGTCAACTGCTCAGAATCACATTCAATGCGTTTTGCTTCTCTCTGTTAAGTGTCTCATTACCACATTTACCATTCTGTCAACTCATCTCCCTCTGCCCTAAAGCATTAAAACTTTTGTTCCTTCTGCTCTTCCCTTCAAATAATTCCGATGGTGGAAGTCAGCCAGGTTATACAGTCTCATTTAGAACCATTATATATGCAAACTGTATTCTGTTTTTTTATTATTTTTTTATAGAGGGAATGATGTTGACTGTAGTGCATAATTTATGTGTTGGCACCAACACTAGGTGGAAATGTCCTTCTATTAAAATTAAAATTGTTGGCAGAAGAGTTAATTCTGCAAATACTTAAATAGAAGTCTAGAATCATAACGTAACTTGAAAAGATCATGCATAGAAAGACAGAACACTTGCTGTTGTGACAAGGTATTTGATTAAAAATGTACATTTTCACTTCCCACATTCCTTGCAATGAACCGCTTGAGTCCTGAGACTGGTTAGACAGTACCTCTGTTATATCCATCACATGCAAATCACTGGATTCTGACAACATGAATGTAAGGCAATTTTCTGTGGAAATCAAACGCGAAATGAACCATGCTTGCAGTGAATTCCAATAGAATACGAACTCGTGCTATTTTGCAAAATGTATGCCAATTTAAAACACAAATGTCAAGCAATTCAGTAACGGAGGAATAATAATTTACATTCCACGACTAAATGAAGGTCTTCCCGTGCTGTGTGAGTCATGGAGGTTATTTTACCACGCTCCACAATCTGATCAGAGCAGGTTAGTGAAAGGGGCGGGGGGCAGGACCAGTCAGTTCGATATCATCACTGATGTTAGCTGTGGCTGAGAATCAAACTCAGGTAGCCAGGTTTGTCACGCAATGCATGAACCACCGGACCACCACTCCCTCCAGAATAAAAATAAATTCATCTTGCAGGTTCTTAAATATTCATCTTCATTTCCATGCATTCATTTAAAAAAATAAATATATTTCCAATCAATTCAACCAGGCTTAGCTCAATTATGTAACCAGTATAATTCCCAGGAATTTATGCGTTCCTCTGAGATTTACGGAATGAGTGAATTGCTTAATGTCAAATTGTAGTTTGCAAGGCATGAAAGAAGAAAGCTATTTTCTTGCATAATTTATATTTTTACTGCATATATTTTATTATTTTCAATTTCCTCTCTAAAGGAAAACAATCTTTTGATCACCAAATATACACACGGTAATTTATAGCGCACATTTAATGAGATCACCACTAATATAAGCACGGACCGTTGAGATGTGCAAACATTTCATCAAAGGTTGCTTTGTGGTCCAAAGCATACAGTGGTTTTGTCAGCACACGGAGGTGGTTTTGAGCCTGATTTGTTTGGAAGTTTGACACGAAATAACGTTCATGACAATTACAAAGAAGCCCAATTGTGCTAAAGCAAAATTATAAACACAATCTTGTAATTTATATGCACACATGTTGTACGCGTGTCATTCAAAGGCATTTCACATTCACTAAATATTGTTAAAATGCCACTAGGTGTTCAGTTAATTGCTTGTATTATAAAAAACACATTTCACCTTCAAAGCTTACACCAGATACAATATTTCTCATAATGAGAAGCTTGGAAAATGTACTGCAGAAAGCTGCATTGTGCAGAAATACCTGCTTGGGCGGCATTGCTTGTAGCTGGTGACTGCAAATTGATTTCAAATGTAGGTCTGAACTTGTCCTTGCTACTAGGCACACGCGTCCTCTGTGCCAAAGCAGGAATTGTTAAGATTAAGCTGATGACCAAAATGGACCAGAAACATGGCCTATCTATTGGAGCCATAGCTTAACACCGGTCACGGTCCTTTCACTGCAATGAAAAACTTGCTGGAGCCCACCGAGAAGGGACCCTTTTAAATGGGATGGCCCAGACACCTCGCTCAAGAATGTTGAACTGACGAGCAAAGAGAGGTTTGCACTGAAATATTTGTGGCCAAAAAAAAATTCCCAGATCCGGATCTCCTCTGTCAGCTTTGTGTGTCTCTGACAGATTTACACAAATATGAGGAATTTAATATTGGGTGCAGCGCAGCTATTGCAGTCTAGGACGTTTGACATTCGCTGAATGTTAAAAATGCACCGTTGTTTGTATAGAATTGGTGTGTTACATTTGGCACACATTTGCCCTTAAAATAGGAATGTTATGTGCTCATTGCCTCGTAATAAGTAACGAGAACATTGCACGTTAAGGCCATACAATCATTAGAACTGTTACAAAAAGTAAATGAGCTTAGGCAGGACACGTCGCTATTTGGGATGATGGAGTGGCAGCCGAGGAATTGGATGCATAGGATTTCCACTAATGCGATGGGGCGATGAAGTCAGCTCGTCTGCAGGTGCTATGTGGATTACTTTGATTCATGTAGCCAAGAGTGGTTGTTCTCATTTGTAGACAGCACATTACAGGTTTTCATGACCTCTACTTAAGAGGTGCTTGTAATATTACCTGTATAAATGCAGCCCCTTTAAACGCAGTTCCATTTAGATGCTTATGAATCAATGGTTATTGTATCGCATCATGCATACTCAATATTTCAATTGACATCAGCCCCTGCATGAATCGCAAAGGTTGGTGACCTGTTCCTTGAAACTTCGCCAGCATTTTAGTTGTAGCCATTCATCTTCAAGCTACAATATCATTGTTGCGGCGATGGATGGCCCACAAAAAAAGAAGCGTTGGGTTATGAAGTTCACGTGATTTACTATAAAACTGCACATGCTGATGCCTACAATGGGCGTAATTCATCATAGACTTTGGTGGTACATGTGTAGTGACATAGAATGGATCACTACGGCGCGTAGCGCTGGGTACAATAGAATAAGAAAATATGGGTGTCGCAGCCAGCACAGCAGTGGGTCGCTAGGGTGCGTGGTACTGGCTGCTGTTGCAGAGGGGCATGTGGGGACACGTCACCCCGGCCGGCTGGGAAAGCACATGATGGGCGGGGGTGAAGGATGTACGGAAAAGGTGACCGAGGGGACACGGGGAGCATGGCCCAGGACCTTCTGGAGGGTTCCAGGAGGGGGCGTGGTTAAGGGCGGAGCCGGGCAGTTGGCACGTGGAGGTCGGCCCAGGACCTTTTGGAAGTACTCTTTGGTTTTTTCGGTAAAGTCACGTAGGTAAAAAATTAATAAATGGAAAAACAACTAAATTAAATCACGACGTTTCGGAGGCAACACAAGCTTCCGTCTTCAGGTGAAACCGTTACAGCCAAATTCACTGTAATAAGTGAAGAAAGCTAATAGAGAACCTTCTGAAAGGTTCTAGAAGGAGGCGTGGCCAAGGGAGGAGCCAGGCCACGCTGAGGGGCATAAAAGGGAAGCCCCGAGGCTGAGTCAGGGCTGTCTACAGGTGGAATGGAACCCGAGGTGCTACGTCTTTGTCTCCGTCTCCGGCGTCGTGCGTCAGACAGCATGTTGGCTGCTCTGACCCGTAATTAGTTATCCCGTGTGTGAACAGTGTGTAAGATATATAGTGTAGAATCAACGTTGTTGCCTCCTAAAATAGTGTCTCAGAAGTGACTCACTACACATATATATAAAATAAGAGGGTTTTTTTGTATTGTACACCAAGTAAGCTGTGAGTTTTGGTTTCTTCTTGGTGTCGCCTGGTTGCGATCACAAAGACTTAGTGTGTCGGTTGTAGCCAAGCAATTCTAAATCACATATCTCTTTATCAACGGCTGAGAAACGCTCCGTGGCCCCATGGGAAACTTTGAGTAAACATTTTTTTGTTTTAGTTTCTTGTTTAAAATTCATCATTGTAAAATTAGTTTAATTTTCAACATCATTAGCAGTTAATATGACAATTGAGCTTCTGTTATACAAGTAAACTGGGAAGTAGTGTACAGGGACTGTATTTTAGAGTTGTCTGTATATGTTGTAATGCTATTTCATAGGGGGTAGATAGTGCTGGTCAAAGGCATTGAACCTCTTTGTATGTTGAACTTCTATCACACCGTACATAGCCAACAGTAATCGGAGGTGCAGGGGAAGGGCAACAAATTTAACACAAAAGGCAGTTAAAAGAATTCAGTTTTCAATCTTGATTTGAAAGTAAATAGCTCCAGTGACTTCCTCATATCGAGAGGAAGAGGGTTCCAAACGGCCGCAGAAATGCATCTGAAAGCGCGCGATGTGGTAACCGTTTTTGTTTGATGGCTAGTCAAAAGCCGCTGCGAGGATGACCGGAGTTCGCGTGATGGTTTATGCTGCTTGACGAGATCAGCCTGGTGTTGTGGTTCATTTGTTGCAATCACTTTGTGTGTAACGAATGCTACCTTATAATGTATTTGTTCTTTGTTGCCACTTTATGGTCATAGCTACAGCGCTGTAGAGATGTTGTTTTGGGCTGTACCCACTTAATACACAACCAGGGGTGGCATTTCCCTGAATTGTCCAAGGCCATCAACGGACATGAGATATCTCCAGTCCTTACGACCCATCCCCACACGGTCCAACGTTTCTGTGATTACAAACCTTTTTTATACATATATAGTGACGTATATTGAGTCACTACGCCGTTAGCGCCAGCTGCTGAGAGATGAGGAACTGCGCATATCACAGCCTCTCTCTGATACCCGAGGATGTGACAGGCTAGGGGGACCCAATAGGGCACGTGACAAGTAGGGGATAACGAGGGGGGCTGACAGGTGACCAGAAGGACAGGTGGTGGAAGGCCCCAGAACCTTCTGGGCAGATCCAGAAGGGGATGTGGCCGAGGGCGGAGCGAGGCCATGCTCAGGGGATAAAAAGGGGGGTCCGGAGAGCCGAACGTGGCTGTCTCCTGTAATCATCCTGTCGGGCTACGTCGCTTTGATCTTCGGTCTTCGGTCGTCACGTTCGGCATCATGGGTCCGGCAGTACGTTACCGCCTGACCCGGTAAAGCAGTTACCCTGTTGGGGTCTAGCTAAGCAGTTACCCTGTTGGGATCTAGTTACGTGGTTACCCTGTTGGGGTCTAGCTAACGTGTTGTTATGTTGAGTAGCAGCCCTGTTGAGGGCGTGTAACAAACGTGTTGCCTCCCAGTTAAAGTGTATGCCTCCGTGGAACCCACTACACATATGCTAAATTGTGCCACTTTACATTTGCATACACCTGAAGGATGGCAATCACGGGAAGGATTACCAATCTTTTCATTCGTATGCAAATTGCGCTCCACTGGAGCTTCACCTATTGGCTCGTAATCACAGAAAGCTGGACAGTTCCGTTGGGTCGTCATGAGCAATGGAGTTGAGAAAGACTTTTTTTATTGGGCAGGGAAACAATTTCCGTTCAATGGCATGTGATCGCCTATGTGAATCTAGAAAGGGAATTGGGGGACGAGGCATGGTCTCCATTGATTTGTTTGAGCAATTCCTTTAATGAAAAAAACAACAGGGTTTAGCTACCCGTATTATGTATTGTATTTAAGCTAATGCTTAAAATGTTGTAAATGCAATATTATTGTAGTTTAAGATATTTAAAATTGTTGTGTTGTTTTCTAAATTATGTTTGCAGTATAGTTTTATTTACGTATATACTTTTGTTGGGTGATTTTATTATATTATTTAAATCCAGATCTCCCGTGAAAAATATGTTTCTGGTCTTAATGGGCTCCATCTTGCGATGAAAATATATATCTGTTAACCATATATAAGGATTTATTGTGCAAGTGTGAATAAGTTTAGGTATTTGATAAAACCTCATAAGTGCAAAGAATACGGTAAAAAAGATACGTACATCCTGTTAAACTACTTGCTATACTGCCATCTTCTGGCCACCTTGTAGCCCAGCAAGTGAGGAATAATAATTGATTACCTTTGCAAGTTCCACCAACCCTTATGCTAAACCAATCGATCACAGATGCTCCTACACCATGATCTGCATACCCTGTATTATATGTCACGTGTATTGTACATTGCCTTTATAACTAATCTAGTTAAATAAATGTGGAGAACAGCCCTCAGGGCAGGGATAAGCACAAGCTGTGCAACTGCACCGGGGCCCATTGGCTGGAGGCGCCCAGGCACCGAGCTATGAAGGAGATGACATTGGACAAGGGGCCTCGTTAAATTCATTGCACCAGGGCCCACACCAAGCGCACGAGGCACCATGGAACCACGGGACAGGAAATCGAAAAGCGTTGAGCTGGATCAGAGTAAGCTGTGAGCAATGCCCAATGTAGTCAAGCAAAAATGAGAAGTGGCTTAGAGCGTCTTTCATAACCATTGCATTTGTTGAGAGCGGAGGCAAATACACTGAAATTGGCACATTTGTAGCAATATTTTTGTATTTACCTCTTCTTTGTAGAATAACACCAGGGCCGCCAAAGGTTGTTGGAGGCCAGGGGCAAAATACTAGATTGAGTCATTTGCAGGTCATTTTTTCAGCATTGCGATATTTGGTTACATACCAGTGATTTTTTTTTTGCTATGGGAGGAAATCAGAGAATCCAGAGGAAATCCATTCAGAACAGGAAATATCATCCAAACTCCACAGAGAAAGGCACTTGAGACGGGAATCAAATGTATAGGCCCTTGTTGCGATGCACAAGTGTTACCGCTACGCCATCGTGCCCGCCACATTGTTGCACTGAACTTATGTGCATCTACGTCTCTCCTCTCTGCCTTCACCAACCCGCGCTGTCCAGTACAATGAAGTACGATGAAACAATCGATGAAAACCACGAGGTGTGGGAAGGCACCCTTCCAGCAGTGGATGGACATCATGTACAATGACAGCCGAGGTTCTACTCTGTGCATGTCGGCGAGGACACGGCGGGCATTTAGATGCAGACATCGTCGTGTTTACGAATAATGAGAGCGCATGTCCCAGTGGCGGCAGAGCTCTGTGCGTGGAGCGATAAGCCGTAATGACTGTGTTTGTAATGGCCGTGGTCTGTCCCATGGCCCAAATGGCGTAGCGTGCTTGGCATGAACTCCCCATTGCAAGGAATTCAATGTGGGCCCGCCTGTACAATTGCCCACACTCCTTACGTAGCCCGGAGCATGAGTCGCTCTGACCTGTGGGGCCCTGGTGTGGTTGTGCACCGTCTCTGTGCACTCGATAGCTATGCCGCTGGCTATTGGACTCAATTGTCTGGAGAGCTGTAATGACGATGGGTGCTATCGATTGCTACAACTACAATGACTGGGGCTGTGAACGCCATGGGGCTGTTTCGTCGCTGTATAACTAGAATCCTTAATTTTGCAGCGGGTTCAGGAGCTGTAACGGCTATGGAGCTGGTGTATTATATTAATTTAAGAGCCGGCTGCATCGCAGTGATTGTTAGGCTTGTAAGTGGCCTTAGGGTTTGTGATGGTTGTGTGGCTACAGGGGCTTTGGGACTAAAACGATGGGCCTCTGTCGTCGTTGCGGAGAAGAGTTGGGATGATTCGTTGAATAAATCGTACATTTTGACTGCATACCATATTTCAAAACTTTATAACGCTTCACAAAGATGTTGAGGGAAAAAAATCATGTTAACGCAATGCTTGCTTTCATAATTGGGGGTGCCACGGTGGTGAGATGTTAACTACCTCGCCTGGTATACAGGAAGCCGTGGGTTCGATCCCGATCCCGACCCTGACACCTGTATATTTGGAGTTTGCATGTTCTCCTTGAGGTCACGTGGATTTATCTCCGGGTTCTCTGGGTTTTCCCCTCCACATTTAGAAACATTCATTGAGAGTATTTGGCAGCTAAATATTTCCATGTGATAAGTCACTTAGTCGAGCTTTCATTTGTGGCCAGGTCGCTTCTGATACAAAGCTCAGTGGGCCTTACCTGGTAAAGTTAAAATAGTTTAGTTTTTAGTTGGTTATGCGGTAAAAGGGTTAAAAATCGTCAGCTTGCCACTGCAAGTGGTAGGTTTGGCAAGCATGCTGGTGAATTAACTGCCCCACAGAGGAAACTGCCTCCCCGCACACATCAACAAAACCACTCTGTTCTCTCCATGTACCAGGCGTGCGTTCTATTAACGTGAATATGCAGTCGTTTACTAATTATAGAAATACATAATTATATATGCATAATTGATCTGACATTTAGTTTAAGTATAAACATATTTTGCCCATCCAATCACTGTCCAGGCTCAATTTCTGCTTAACTTTCAAGATATGGCAAGATCCACATTGATGGGGTGGGGGAGGGGAATATTGGAAGATCATGTAACCTTTAAGTGTGAGTATTACTTCAGTTTTTTCAGATGAATACGGATAATAGGATATATTTTCTGCCACTTTGGGTGACTCCTATTATTTGCAAGATGACATACATAACTTAATGAACTTGGTGGTGAATAAATTCTAAAAATAAGGATGTGTTTGCCACTAAATTCCAAGCGACTCCTATTATTTTTGAAAATGTGGATTATAGAAAGAATACATCCCACAGATAACAAGAGAGTCTTGCAGATCGTTTTTGTCGGCATTGATATTAGTTGTGGATAATTTAGTTGCGGATAAGAGGATGTATAACTCTATAGTGTGAGCTTGATAATTGTGTTTATTTGTGGGCAGTCCCATGAAAATGGGTAAACATGTCAATAAACCTGATAACACAGTGTGATCCACGTATAGATACCCCACTAAACAATAGGGGGAAACACGTTATTTCAACACAAGCATTACATCTTCTAACACTCCTCTGTAAAATAAGAAGCCGTCTTATTTACAACAATCAGCTTATGATAAGCATTAACGTGCTTAAAAAGTACTGGTTTATCTATGACTGGATCACCCTGTATATAAACAGGCTAATGTGGGAACGGTATTAGGTTAACAATTACTCTATTTGTTGATTATTCAGCTCAGAATACTTTCACCAAATCACATGGGTAGGAATCCACGTCTACATACGTTAAATGTCATGGGGAACTATGACATCCTCCAGTCACTAGAAGCCACGACAATCACAAAGATACGAAAACAAGAATGGATTTTTAAAAATCGAATCGTGACAAGTAATTGGAAATCGAGCGGGAGGGACGAATCGCGAGACCCCTATTGAGTCCTTGTACAGGTGTAGTGACATGGAATGGGTCACTACATAGCATAACGCGGGTTGCTGGCAGAGAAGGGGATCTGCAGTTGCAGCAGCCCTGTCTGTCAGCAGGTCACGTGAGAAGCCAGAGAGGGATGTAGGACAAAGGTGATAGAGGGGGGCACGTGAGGGAAGCCCGCGAACCGGCGAGTAGGTTCTAGAAGGGGGCGTGGCCGGGGGCGGAGCAAGGCCTCGCTGGGAGGATAAAAGGGGACCCTGAGCGAAGGCTCGCGGCTGTCGCTTGGAGTGCGATCCCGTCGTGCTGCTGGAGTCATCGTCGACGTCTTCACCTTCTCGGCATCGTCAGTTAGGCAGTCTGCCAGCTGTGCTGACTGAGAGTTGTAGTGACGTCTTGTGAGCTGTGAAGGCTGATAATTATAATAAATAGGGTGCCTCCCACTCCTAGTGTCTCTGAGTGCGTCACTACACAGGCACTCGAACTCACCGTCTTAACCTCAAGCTATTGCTAACACTGCACACCAGGAGGCAGCATCACCTTTGCTGTTCCGTTCCAACAAATTTGCTCGTGCCATGTTTGATCACACCTTTAATAAAGGACGACTGTGTAGGGAATTTCAGATGCAAATGTGTATTTAATGAAATGGCACCACTATATATACAGACGTCTCGTGTCAACGATGGCACTGCGCGTCCCATTTTTTCCTGATGCAAACAGGACCCTGCGGGGTGGGCTGGTAGGAATAATACTTAGTACCGGTACAGGGATATCGACCGGGTATAGAGGAGTTAAAGACAAAATTACTGTATTCTAGTGTAACGTTAATTAAAAGTGTTTGTTTTGACAAGAAACGCTGTGAGATTTAAAGACCCCTCACCACCAGCCCTCACCACCAGCCCTCACCACCAGCCCCCACCACCAGCCCCCACCACCAGCCCCCACCACCAGCCCCCACCACCAGCCCCCACCACCAGCCCCCACCACCAGCCCCCACCACCAGCCCCCACCACCAGCCCCCACCACCAGCCCCCACCACCAGCCCCACCACCAGCCCCACCACCAGCCCTCACCACCAGCCCCTCACCACCAGCCCTCACCACCACCCCCCACCACCAGCCCCCACCACCACCCCCCACCACCAGCCCTCACCACCACCCCCCACCACCAGCCCCCACCACCAGCCCCACCACCACCCCCACCACCAGCCCCACCACCAGCCCCCACCACCAGCCCCCACCACCAGCCCCCACCACCAGCCCCCACCACCAGCCCCCACCACCAGCCCCCACCACCAGCCCCCACCACCAGCCCCCACCACCAGCCCCCACCACCAGCCCCCACCACCAGCCCCCACCACCAGCCCCCACCACCAGCCCCCACCACCAGCCCCCACCACCAGCCCCCACCACCAGCCCCCACCACCACCCCCCACCACCAGCCCTCACCACCACCCCCCACCACCAGCCCTCACCACCACCCCCCACCACCAGCCCCCACCACCACCCCCACCACCAGCCCCCACCACCAGCCCCCACCACCAGCCCCCACCACCAGCCCCCACCACCAGCCCCCACCACCAGCCCCCACCACCAGCCCTCACCACCACCCCACCACCAGCCCCTCACCACCAGCCCCCCACCACCAGCCCCACCACCAGCCCCCACCACCAGCCCCCACCACCAGCCCCCACCACCAGCCCTCACCACCACCCCCCACCACCAGCCCCCACCACCACCCCCCACCACCAGCCCCCACCACCAGCCCCCACCACCAGCCCCCACCACCAGCCCCCCACCACCAGCCCCCCCACCACCACAGCCCCCACCACCAGCCCCACCACCACCCCCCACCACCAGCCCCCACCACCACCCCCACCACCAGCCCCCCACCACCACCCCCCACCACCACCCCCACCACCAGCCCCCACCACCACCCCTCACCACCACCCCCTCACCACCACCCCCACCACCAGCCCCCACCACCACCCCCCACCACCAGCCCCTCACCACCACCCCCCACCACCACCCCCCACCACCAGCCCCCACCACCACCCCCACCACCACCCCCCACCACCAGCCCACCACCCCCCACCACCACCAGCTCCCACCACCAGCCCTCACCACCACCCCCCACCACCACCCCCCACCACCAGCCCCCACCACCACCCCCCACCACCAGTCCTCACCACCACCCCCCACCACCACCCCCCACCACCAACCCTCACCACCACCCCCCACCACCACCCCCCACCACCAGCCCCCACAACCACCCCCCACCACCACCCCCCACCACCAGCCCTCACCACCACCCACCACCACCACCCCTCTCCACCACCCCTCACCACCAACCCTCACCACCACCCCCCACCACCAGCCCCCAAAACCACCCCCCACCACCAGCCCCCACCACCAGCCTTACAACGCAAAAGCCTAAGGCTTTATAAGAAGCGCTGAATGACTAGGCCTCAGTAACTTTAAAGTGACGAATGAAGTTAATAAACCACTAATAATAGTGCGCGCCTGTCGTTAAAATGTAACTCTTACACGCGGCTACTCGCATTAATGTTAAAAGTGCAATTAACTTTTCATAAACATTAAAATCAACGCTTAATATACCTTGCCACGCAAAGGCCTAAGGCTGTATACGAGGCGCTAATAGACTAGGCCTCAGTAACTTTAAAGTGACTAATACAGTTTATAAACTACTGATTATAGCGCGCCTGTCGTTAAAATGTAACTCTTACACGCGGCTACTCGCGTTAATGTTAAAAGTGCAATTTATTTTTTATAAACAAATTAAAATAAACGCTTAATATACCTTGCCACGCAAAGGCCTAAGGCTGTATACGAGGCGCTAACGGACTAGGCCTCAGTAACTTAAAAGTGACAAATAAAGTTAATAAACTACTGATTATAGCGCGCGCCTGTCGTTAAAATGTAACTCTTACACGCGGCTACTCGCGTTAATGTTAAAAGTGCAATTTATTTTTTATAAACATATTAAAATAAACGCTTAATATACCTTGCTACGCAAAAGCCTAAGGCTGTATACGAGGCGCTTACGGACTAGGCCTCAGTAACTTTAAAGTGACTAATACAGTTTATAAACTACTGATTATAGCGCGCGCCTGTCGTTAAAATGTAACTCTTACACGCGGCTACTCGCGTTAATGTTAAAAGTGCAATTTATTTTTTATAAACAAATTAAAATAAACGCTTAATATACCTTGCCACGCAAAGGCCTAAGGCTGTATACGAGGCGCTAACGGACTAGGCCTCAGTAACTTAAAAGTGACAAATAAAGTTAATAAACCACTCATTATAGTGCGCGCGTCTCGTTAAAATGTAACTCTTACACGCGGCTACTCACGTTAATGTTAAAAGTGCAATTAACTTTTTATAAACATATTAAAATAAACGCTTAATATACCTTGCCACGCAAAGGCCTAAGGCTGTATACGAGGCGCTGAATGACTAGGCCTCAGTAACTTTAAAGTGACTAATACAGTTTATAAACTACTGATTATAGCGCGCGCCTGTCGTTAAAATGTAACTCTTACACGCGGCTACTCGCGTTAATGTTAAAAGTGCAATTTATTTTGTATAAACATATTAAAATAAACGCTTAATATACCTTGCCACGCAAAAGCCTAAGGCTGTATACGAGGCGCTAACGGACTAGGCCTCAGTAACATTATAGTTGCGCGCGTCTCGTTAAAATGCAACTCTTACACGCGACTACTCACGTTAATGTTAACGAAACGCGCGCACTTTATTTAATTTCAAGGTTTTAATCAAAAGCTATCTCAGGGAATAAGGGAATGTTACACGTGTCATGCCAAGTGTTTGCAGTAGGGGGCGATGTTGCTACCAGGATAGCGTCACTGAGTCTAAAGGTTTTTGTAGGGTCATGCTAAGTGTTTGCAGTAGGGGGCGATGTTGATACACGGAGGGACGGACGGACGGACAGTCGGACGGACGGACACATTAATCTATTGGTGGTCTGGTCCACTTCGTTCCTACCAGTATAATTGAAATGCTGTAGGAGAATCCAGTCAGGATGCACGTGCACTTGCCAGTGAAACAGTCTGTGCAAAACACACCGGTGTGATGACTGATGCCGAGTAATTTGGTTTGTGGTGAAGTGTATGACCAAAGCGTACTGTTATGTTAAACACAATTAAAGGATGCTGTGGCATCATTCCAAGAGTTTATATATTCTCACGTAATTATCGGTAATTAATTTACGCAGATATAATATCTTTACACAGATATGTCTCTCAAACGTAGCCCTTTCATTTTAACCAGCCCTTTCATGGTCAAATTGAAGCCACTGAATTAATATACACTGCACTATGTTATTTTTACATACAGTAATAAAGACAATGTAAATTATCATTAATTGAAGCTGAAGGAAGGTTTCAATTATCTGAAGCTTCCTCAATGTGCGAAACCCCGGAGAGCAGTTATTTGAGGACACTGAATGTTACTCGGCAATTATGAAACCCCAGTGGCCAGCACACTCTCTACCGAGTAAGATAGCATGGGATCGATGATTCGATCCTTGCATCCACCCCGATAATGCTGTAGGACATGATTACCTATGCGTGCCACCCGCTGTAAAGTGGTCATCAAAGGACCTGTGAATTTTCACTTTACAGCAAAGGGCATGCAGTGCAGATGCTAGGTAGATTGTAACACCACAGGACAGTGATGGGTGGTAACGGCATTCGTCCAGCAGTGGATTTTTCATAGCTGTTGATGATGATGAATTGTTCACAAGAGCAGACCAGCGTGTCTCGTGCCAAAGACTTTATTCCAAATACAAAGTTTAACAGTGTAAACATGCAATTAAATTCAATTGTGTGCATGAACAATTCTTCTTTGTGAAAAAGAGATCTTATTCTCAATGGTTTAGCACCTGAAAAAAATATTAAGTCACCCTTAATGAAAATTATTTTAATTGCATGCCTGGGATGTCGCAAAACAATATGTTATTACAACTCTTTGTCAATCTGCTGCTGAATTGAAGGTATCACCATTCTGTGTTGGTCACAAGGGATTGTTTGATTATACAAATCGCTGGTCACTGCAGGTTGGTGAAGAGGCAGCCAGGGTCGGTTCAGATATCACTCGTTAATGATGTCAGCTGTGGCTGAGAAGTCATGTATTACTTTCTTCTGATGTGCTGGAGTGGCAGTTTAAATGGTCCCACATGTCAATGTACGGGAAGGGGCAGCGAGCCAGCACCAGTGCAGTTATCACTCACCACTGATGTTAGCCGTGGTTGGGAATCAAACTCTGATGAACGGGTTCATCGTGCAGTGCATAAGCCATTGTACCACCACTCCTCCGCCGGTTACAACTGGGCCCCTGTTGCGTCTGTGGAGCTTTGCTTCATAAAAGGGAATGCAGACTGTAAAACTCTGGCAAGACTTTCAATGGCATTTCGTTTGACCACATTATAGGTAAATAGACTAATTTGAGCTCGTGCTCTGAAGCAAAATCCCAAAACTCCTGATGTACTTACCTACATTCCCCGCATCCATCAACAAACATGTCTCTTTCCAGCTGGCGCAACCATACTGCACGAAAGCCCAATATGGGATATAGCTATACGGTACACTCTAAGCTTGCAAATATATACATAACATCTGCGCGAAAACAGTTCACAGATGTCCTGGCTGTCAAATACAATACTAATTTCCAGCCATTCTCAATCCACCAATGGATGAAGGCTTTCCTATTTCATGATCGATCATCTGTTATTGTTTACCATCCTTCATCAGGTTGGTGAAGTAGGGGGGAAGGCAGGCCTCGCTCTAATATCACTCACCACTGATGTTAGCCATCGCCGGGGATCGGACTCAGACCTTCGGCTTCATAGTGCAGCACTCTATCCACTCTACTAACATTCCAGCCCTCTGGCTACTGCCGTGATACAAATGCATCCAAATCAGAAAGAATGAACAGAAGTGTTGGAGTCCAGCCTTGTACAATTTGTTATTCATACGGCCGACATTGATGTCTGAGCAAAATGCTCCCCGTTCTGTTTCTCTAATTGCCATGCCTAAATGTCACACACACACACATACCTCCATCATGTCCTGGCCAGATGCTCTGTGTTAAGTAGAGGTGATGTGACATCAATGTTTCTAGTGCTGCTTGTTGACCACTGGAATTTCCACCGGTTAAGCCCAGCAAATTGTACCTGTCCTGACTCACATTAAAATACCACATCCCTTAGTTGTGAGCGGAATTTTCCATCGGACTTGAGCACTGCTGGGTAGCAACAAGGTGTTGCTTGCAGGAGAGACGGAAGCATGGTTCAACACTTTATATGAGCATAAACTTTGGCGTTATCGGCTGAAGGACCTCGACGACGCTGTTTTTGCCCGGTGTTGTTGTTTATGGAAGCACCCAGGCGTGAAAGTGTGGGGAAAATGTCAGATGCTCTCCATCCACTGCAGTATGCTGTGAAAGGGTTGAGAATTCTTATACATAATATATAATGAAGTGCAAAATAACAAATACAAACATCTTAGTGTTGAAAAAATACGTATTCTAAAGCAAAAAATATTCTTCTATATATATAAAAGGGATATTTGTGAATGTGTCTGTTCGAAATGTTTAGCATACTTCCCAACATGCAACAAACTTGAAATTTGGCATGTGGGTAGCTTCAAGACTGTAGACAATGCAAAACGTATAAAAATAGACTTATGTGTTTTGGGGGGGGGGGGGGGAGCGCAATAATGGATATATTTTGCATGGCAAGTGAGCGGTGACGTCGCATCTGTGATGTCACCCGCATGCGGCAGCGTTACGCAGTGTGCCTGCTGACGTCACGCATCCCCCCCCCCCCCCAACCATCTGCGTAGGCCGGTGTATCCCGCACAAATGCGCGGCATCGCTGTCTCGATTTTCTAAGTCAACGCGACTACTTTCAGCTCGCTCTTAAATATAAAGCAGAATATACATCTGTTTGTGTGAAGCAGCTAAAACTCTAGAACGCTCTGGCGTCATGAAATCTGCACAGCTTCTGCTGTCTGGAATTTCTAAGGGAACGCGACTATTTTCAGCTCGCCACGTCATTCCCTTCCCGAGTTGCCTAAATCGGCCTTACGTATAAGTGGGTTAAGGTTGAATTTCCTTGAGTGAAAAACATCCGATTTAGTTAAATTGATTTATTTCGGCTTTTTTCTTTTTTGCAAGCATCAATTTCTTTTCTGGGCTTTTTTGAATGAAATATAAGGGAATATGAAATTAATCCCAGACAAGCATCCAAGTCCCGGGCGAAGCCGGGTAGTAAAGCTGGTAATATATAAATGAAGTCAGTCAATTGGCAGGTTGCATGTGGTGGGTTAATGTGTGAGTTTTCCACAACGTAGGACCAGTGTGGAAGAGTAGGCCAAATTCCCTCTAATGGGGCTCTCTAAATCTCCTTCTAGTGGATGACCTTCCACCAGCAGTGGTATGAGCAAGCAATTGCAGGGATGCTCATTTACAGGGCATGAGGAGGCCTTCATCAGCAATAGACTGAGAAGGGGCTTTAAATTAGAATTGCAATGTTACTACCCACAGTGAACAGTAACTAGCGTGACACGTTGTATTTTTGTCTATTCCCTCAGCCAGATTCTCATGATTCAGACGAAGCGCCTCCGGCTCAAAGCTTGAAATCAACGTGGCCCTAAAAATCACGTGACACCACAACAGGATACACGGCACCACTCTGATTCATAGACTCGCCAGTCACTGTACTACACGGCTGTCCATTAGAACCATTACAGTGTCTTGGGGTGTTCGTCGCTCAAAACATCCTAAAACGATGACTATCGCAGGGAAGGCGTGATGGGATCAGCAGGATCTAAATGCATTACAAAAACCTTGGGAGATGGTGACGACTTTTAAATTCCTTCATCCAGCAGTGGATAGAGCATATCTAACGATGATGGTGGTAGTGGTGAAGAAAACGGTCTTTATAAATGCCACGGAGTCATGATTTACCGGAACCTTTTATCAGCAGCTTTTGAATGTGACTCCCTCTTTGCTCCTATAATCGCAATACCACTATAACCCCATTGTGAACATGCCAAGTAAAGCCCAGACCATAGAGAGCATCGTTGAAAGCATCAAAAGCATAGAGCATAATGTCAAATATGTCATTATGAACTTAGCGTAAGGTTACACCACACTGCTTGTTTTGCTAGGCAAGGTAGCGAGTCCAAATTTACACAAATACCAAGAAAACGCTTGAACTGGGTTTCCATTCTTTATTGCAATACATGCACTCTACTATATTGCAAAACTGTATTTTGGCATGACGGCTGAGTGGCAGCCAAAGGAGGGAGCACAGCCGAGATGGAGTGATACGTGGGCGCCGCACTGGCGAAATGTTAACTACCTCGCCTGGTATACAGGAGGTCGTGGGTTCGATCCCGAATCTGATTCCTGCATATTTGGAGTTTGCGTGTTCTCCCCGTGGTCGCGTGGATTTTTCTCCGGGTCCTCAAGTTTTTACCTCCACGTTTAGAAACACGCGTTTATCGTATTTGGCTGCGATACATTTCCACGTGATAAGCCACTTCGTTGAGCTATCATTTGTGGCCAGGTCACTTCTCAAAAATATCTATATATCTCAGTGGGCCTTACCTGCTAAAATAAAAAAAAGTTTAATATATATAGTTTACAATCGGCTCATGTACAGGTGCTAGATGAATTGCTGCATGGCATGACTGTGAGACATGGGTGGTGAGGGTTTGAGGAAGCATTCATCCAGGAGTGGATTGATCATGGCTGATGGTGATTTTTTTGCATTGCCAGAAAACAGTGACATACAGCAGGAATCTGCAGTGTGGACAACCCAACCACTGCCCCTACGCTGTGCTGTCCCCACAATTCCTAGTCTAAATGTTTATGAGATCTATGAACTATTACTAACATTTCATTGTTCACATAAACGTGCTCACCGCATGTGTACCGTGTGTTTTACTCTGATGGTTTCCATGTTGAGCTCAGCCACATATTGATTACGTCCCTACAGCATGTGAAAAATGCGGCGAATATCAATTTGAAGATAATTTAGTCTACGGCCAATTTAAAATCACAACATTGTTGGTATGAAAATGAATTATAGGTAAACAATGTTTTGTATACAAACGGTACAATGCCGCATATCAGACTCTTTGCGGACCGAGGTCTGGGTGGATATATGAAAAGGTCAGATATGTAAACATCAATAGAAGATTGCAGTCACACCGCCGGCCACAAATAGGTTACGGGCAAAAAAAATACAGTGAAAAACATTTTAATCATGGGGAATTTGCTGTACTTCATATAAATACTCGGCCCGGTGTGGTGGTTAATTGGTGAGGGCATATATGATGGCCGAATATGCGAGGTTGTGCTGTACTGTGAATGTTTGCGTGCAATACGGAAAAAGTATCACTTTGAATAGAATCTGTGCTAAAATACATGTCATTCCTATCCTGTTTACCAATGAATAAATATTATTTGGCAGTGAATACATTTTCTGTGTGTGCTCTGAACCCCCAAATAAACGGGGAAGAAAAATCGATGTAGTGGCGCATAATGACCCTTTCACTTACGAAACGGATGAAGTAGTTAAATGGCATAAAATATTTATATTTAATAATCAATGAAATGAGGCTGTGCAAATCTGCTCCACGTACACTAACCCCCAGAGAACTGTATTGCAACCATTCGGCTTCACAAAGATGCTCAACCGGGTTCCACAAAGCTTGCAATAGCGTATGTTCCTACAGCCCTTAACCATCTCTTCCAAATAGTTTCGTAGAACCTTCAGGGTCAATAAACCCTACTCACAAAAATGAAAGAAACCTGTATTCATCAAGATATTTCAAATGTCTCTTGGACACACAAGATAGGTTTTTGTGCGACCTTAGTAGTGCAAATATTAAATAGAAACTGCAATCCATACCCTCTCCCCGTGGACTCCAAGCTTGGCCAAGCTAACATAAAATGCAATCTATTTACTCTGTATACAATTTGGAAGGCGATACTGAAGCACAGTTCATATAATAATATAACTAAATGTCTTACATGTCTCGACATCAACATCTTTTAACCAAATAAAAGGGTGTCAATATTTTCATCAACGCAGCATATTTTCGTATGGGTGTAGCCGAGGGTTGGTTGAAGGTTAAAGCTTAGATCATGGTATAGCCTTGCAGATAACCATTGTGTGACAGCAGATACGACACGGCGGGGAAAAGACATGTTCACATCAGAAATCTGTCTTGTCCTCTAGAAATATAAAGACGTGGATTTTGATCGTAACAGTGTGCAAAGCAGTATCAATCTGACAGCATTTTAACGTGATGCATCGTGGCAAACAAAAGCGGATTTACACGGGGAAGAGAGAGCTATAGGTTTGACTTGTAAGCAAGCAGTTTTTTTTTTGCGATCGCTTCTGACATGTACATTTATTTGCACATTATACTGCACCCATGATATTAACATGAATGAAAAAGAGTAAGCTCCTGTGAATGTTCTGCTTCACTTGTAAGAGCAACACAACCATTTTGAGGCACAACAATCTCCATCACCACCCCAGGCACCCCACTCCACCCCTGCTCCTATCTCACCCTCCCTCCTCAACCCCAACCTTTTTCAATGTATACTCCTGTCAATAGTTGCTTGTGCTTGTTAACATGGCGTTGTCCTATCAAAAATGTGCAACATTAGTGTGTAAATTAATTGCCATCTGTTGTGGTATCATGCACAAAACCAGGAGGTGCCTTCTTACCGCGACTCGTGCTTGTTACTTTTTGTGGGATTGTTGGTAATGTTCCAGAGGGCCTTTGGCAAGGATGTGATCATCAACAAGTGAACAGCTACCGTACGTGCAGAGGAGTTGAGTCAGCCGGCGGCGAAACCTGCAGGGATTCATCCGCTCAATATACAGAAAACACATTGTCTGACCTGATAGACTTCTACTCCAAAAACAAATGGATTTTGATGATGGTGAAAGTTTACCGCAAAGTGGAGTTCTGCAAAAAGCAAGCAAATAATGAGCGAAAGGTCTGCTCTTCATTGACGAAGAGACGTCAATCCACCCTGCATATGTGTATATACAGGACCACGAAATTCTGCATATTATTCAAGAAGAGCAGCTGAATGACATTGATAGATAGAGAGAGATTTGCCAATGCATCCATTTGGTAAACGTAGGTGCAGAAGCAGCCGGTAATTGCATTTGTGACTCACTTTATACAGCCATTGCAAAATGCATATTAACCGCTGGTATTTTTTCGTACAAAAACAACAGGAAGTGCTGCCTATTGCATATCGCTGCATAAATTGCAGTATAAACTTCATCAACATCAAGGTTACCATTTCAATTGTCAGTGTAGCTCATCGCCAGAAAGTAACATCTGACTTCTTATCCATGGCTACAACATCAATGGTGAATGATATCTGAACCGTCCTGCTCCCCCCCCCCCCCAGCACCTCCTACCCCTCACCCCTCCACCCCCATCCTTCAACAACCTGGACTGACCAGCATGGTGAAGTATAATCAAACTTCCATGACTGACACAGCATGGGACGGACTTTATTCAGCAATCATTGACAAAGGGCTATAAATGATTATTGTTGATTTATTGTTACATCACTATACCTTCTATATGACAGTATTTTATCTAAAGGTGATTCATGCCAGTACCGTGCTGGGTTTTCAGGCCTCATAACTTACCTGCAAGCTGTTCACAGCCATTACAGTAGCAATTTCAAGCTCTTAAGATGAAAGTATTTTCTAACTTCAGGTCGTCGTGTAACCTCTCACTAAAAACGAATTTCTAGCATCATTACCTACATGCCCCCAAGTGGAAACTGTTTCTAGAACAGCAGCCACTTTGTTCCAAACCAAGGAACACCTTTACAGCAGCAGCATCTGTCCTTATCCCTGTATCAGCTACACACTGTAACAAAAAATGTCCTTAAATGCAATAGAAAAAATATGGAAAATAGTAAATGGAAAATATATTCAAGCATAAAATGGTAAGTTACCTTAAATTGAACAAGAGGTAACGTTTATTTATAAAGCACAAATTCCGGAAAATAAATGCTCAAAATGTGGTCACCAGTGGAGGCAAAATATTTTTATTATAAAATGGCAAATTACCTTAAGCTTAATACAAAATTACGTTCCTAAGTCATACAAGAAATAACGTTTATTTTAAAATAGAGATAATTCCCTCAAATAGACAGTATCCTTTCCCAATTATAAACTAAAGAACAATTACAACATATCGGTAAAAGTGTGTGTGTGTGTATAAAGGTTTCTGGGCACATCAAAACAGATCTGCCTGCTGTGTGTCTGAGGTTATGCCAAAACATTTGCTTAAGATTCGGCGAAGCCATTTTGAGTTTGTGAAGTGAAAACTATGAGCAGAGACCACGCACTTATTCAATTATGCTTCAATTTAACTCTGCCCAACATTAATGCCCATCATCTGCATCCTACTTCATACATTACGTTTGGGGTTTTAATATTAGTTCGGTGCAAAATAAATGTGCCCTACTACTGTACAGTATCGTGATAGAGGGAATGTTCTTGTCTATCCCGAGTGTTTTTTATTCTGTAAAACAATTTAAGTTATTTTAAATGTATTGACTGGAGCTGCAGGTAATTTTTTTGTGTGAAAAATAATCCATTGAAAATGTTTAGTTATTTCGTCAAACAATGTTTTTATATTACCATATTCATACGTGTATATGCAATGTCGCGTCTTTAAATAAGAGGGAATAAACTGCTGAACTCCGCAATTCATAGCACCTGATTCTAAAACTGTGAGCCCTTGATTTTTTGTTACTTGTAAATATAAAAAAAAATCGCAACTGCATTGAATAACTCGGCACACATTGCACATTAGAGCTTCAAGTGCAAATTTCTTTTTCTTTCAATTAGCGGAGCACAAATAGAGGGTGAAACTGGTTTACATGTAGTTACATAAACCAATGTGAATGTAAAAGAACATCAATAATTGCAGGGATTACGTACAAGCCAGTTATTCACTGCAACATTATTATTTTTAGTCAAGAGAATTAAAACATTTGACACATTATAACGCTCGCTGTGAGCTGTATGGTCTGTCATTAACACACAGACACGAGGTCACATTAATGACGTGCCACCTGCAGTCAATGAAGCACAAATGCTCTTAAATTAACATCCTAATCATCAAACCATTAAGATTTTCTTTTGCAGACGGTTTTCTACGAAACCATATTCAATTCGCTCATATATAACTCAAATTGATATAATTTACCATACTTAGTGAAAGTTGCTGTTTTGTCAAGTTAGGATTCGTCAGAAATATGAATGTTTGGGTCATATGATACAATTGTATTAAAAATAAGTTCTTCGAGACCAGTAAACAATCAGTGCTCTGGCCATTTTTGTGGCTCAAAACGTACTTTATTTTTCGACACTATCAGGAAACATTTATGGTCTAGCCAATAACAATACAGAAATAAATTGCTGTACATATCGTTCTCAACTGGATGGCCAAATGTAGATACAGTACAATCACTAGAATGTGATTGGGAGAAAAAAAACACTGCATCGTAAATGTTGTAATTTACAGAAATTTGTCAATCCACTCCTGGATGACGATGAATCATGGCGGTTGTTTGACCATACCTCGCCATGCTAGTAATGTTGGTTAAGAAGAGAGGGGACACCAAGGTTGTTTCAGACATCACCTGCAATTTTTTTTAACCATGGCCAGGAATCAAATTCAGATAGACAGGTTCATAGTTCGTAAAGCGAAGTTCTCCTCCAAATATTATGAGCAATTGTGACACTTTGCACGAGAAACAGCAAGATCAAAACGTGCATAGTTTTGCTTTTTGATTGACCAGAACAGTGTAGAATGCCTCTCATGTTTGCCGATTCAGTGGTCTAAATTTCGTACGTGTCAAAAATGTGTGTGCCACAGTGGCTTTCTGTTCCCTTCGCCTAAGGATGTCATTGTGAGGCTTGCTCGTTTTCATGATGTGCTTGAAAACTGGCATTCACACACGAATCATGGGAACTGGCACGTTTCCATGTGATTATTATGTCGCAATATCTTCCAGCAAAATAACGCGAATAAAATGTGCAAGCAAGAAAATATGCTGTTTCAATGCGTTTACATTTTTTAATAGTATTTTATTTTGGAGGTGGCCTTAAGTATATAACATATATTTAAAGATTGATAGCGTAGAATGAAAAGTCAGCTGACATTTTACCGAATAGTTTACATTTATTCTTGTATTGGAGGTAAGTACTTTACAACATTGAGTCGCCTGCACACTCTGCAATCTTTTATGTGGTTGCATTGCAGACTTGTCACAGTGAACAACACCATAGTCAATTTGAATGCAAACTATTGGTAAACCAAGCAACACTAAGGTCAATCCAATTCACTCCAAATTAAAGTATTGCAAAGCCAATGTATTTGTCTGTCTGTTGTCAAGTAGCTTTTGGCAATCTTAGTATCAGCATTGTTTTGTTACGAAGCATACATTGAAGGCAGCATAATACTCTTGTGCCGATAATGCTTCGCACGTGATGCTCACCAATGAAAAAGGCATTGCCAAGGACAAGTGCTAGAGTAAATTCTATGTTAGGATGGCTACAACTGGAAAATGTCAGTGAAATATGTAAATCTAAGGCAACTATTGGAGGTGGATCAGGATTTTTTAAAAATGAAATAAACAGATGAAAAGTTTTGGAAAACTGAATTTGAAAAACAACATACAAATGTGCTGGAATAAAAACATGTATCAGTGCATATTCATGACTATGACATAATAATCTGAAACATGGACACTGGCAATTAAAATTCATAATATAGGTTTTTTTGGGTTAGATCACGTAAATATAAATGTGTCGTTAAACCCGCCACCACCCAACACAGCCAATTAGTAAGGTTTGTCACGTAAACAGAACATGCCAATTCGTTACTCGTCCAGCACACCGGTGTGTTGGAGAGCAAATCCACAACATTTACAATCTGAGTACGACGTTTCAACAGTAATTACAACTAGCTTCATCAGGCGACAGCTAAATCTGGCTATTGCCAGGCAAAAATGGCTGTCGCCTGATGGAGCTAGTTGTAATTACTGGCGAAGCCTCGTACTCAAATTGTAAATGTTGTGGATTTTCTCTCCAACACACTGGTGTGCTGTAGTAGTAAAGGATAGGCATGTTCTGTTTACGTGACAAATCTTATTAATTGGCTGTGTTGGGTGGTGGTGGGTTTTACTCCACATTTATAATTACACGATCGAACCCCAAAAAACGATATTATGGATGACATTGGTGGCGAAAGCCTACGTATTAAACTGACAACGAAAATGTAACAAAGGTAAAAAAAAACAGTGTACAAAGAAGCATGGAGAGACGCATGCTGGGAATTACACTGAGAAAGAGGAGCTTGGCTCAGGCAACACACCACACAAGTCAGACATCACATTGTTCAGGAAAGTAAGTGGGCTAGGGCAGGCCGCTTTGTGAGAAGGGATGAAGGACGATGGACAAGACTGGTAACAATAGAATGGCAGCCAAGTGAACTACGAAGCAGAGAGGTGAGATGGACCGTAGGATCACAGGAACGTGAGAGATGGTAATTGCATAGAGAGTCCTCTATCCAGCAGTAGCTTTGCAATGACTGATGATGATCATCAAGATACTACTCAAATTGGTAAACAAACACATGCAACTGTTAGCTTTTGTTTATGTCTCAATGACTAGACACTTGATATTGCCAATTCTTACTGTATACATGAATCATAAAGCACTTCACTGAAAACCATTGCCATTACACGCTGTGTGTCAGCTGCGACACATATCCTGCATACAAATCTATTGCTATAGTTCACTTGCAAATATTGCAATTGATTTTCACAATGAATACCATAAGCCCTTTATTGAACAGATCTGGACCAATAATGCAAATTTACTTCATTTAGGCAATGCTTGTCAATTTGCATCAAGAGCTGAACTTTTAGAGCCTAAACGCCAAGCTGACAAACAGCAATATTGAAGGTATTCTAGATAAGAGTTAATATTTATTAAAGTGAGCAAGCTTATACGAATTTGGGAAAAGACACGATTGGAGGAAATTCCCAAGTTGAAATTTTCACGGGAAAAAGCATAAAATAAGTGCTTTTTCCCATCTGCAGTTCTGTGGTTGAACACAGTATGGATGAGAGGCAAACAGAAATTGTTTACAATCCAGTAGCAAGATATCCATCTTAATAATTTAGTACTCAACACCAGACACAGCTAAAGATGGTAACTGATTGTTTAATTTGACTCGATGTTTATTTTTTCCTTGCGCTGATATGCAAAACATTGAGAAAATCAGATAACAAAGATAATACCAATTATTCACCCAGAAAAGCCTCGTTGAGTCTTAAATCTTTTTTTCAGGTGCACCCGGCATTGGGTTGTTTGGCTTTACGTGGGAAGAAACCAGATGACCTAGAGACAGCCCACGTAATACCAGGGAGTGACATTCAATCCTGACATCTCCTGGCCACCTCACACAACACCTGGCAAATTCTGATGCTCACCCATCCAAGTCCGAAGCAGGAAAAACTCTGTTCAGCTTAGAAGATTGGAGATAAAATGAGAGAGGCTGCAATCATTATGTTATCTTCTTGGAAACTGCAAGGTGGGCTTGTAAATCAAATATGTTTACATATTTTACACGTGGAAATTATCATACACTTTCACCATCAGAGCTGCCAGATTGGGAGATTTCATGCACAACTGGGTATTTTTTAAACGGTTGCTAAAAGTGAGTCAGAAAAAAAAACTACTTCAAAAAATGCTTGCTTCTTATTAGGATACGCTCTGCCAAATGGGGAACTTTGGGCTCAACCCCTTTTGAGTTGATCTGTCCAGAGATTCTGGTGCTATTTACTAAAAGAAAAACGAGCAGCCCTGTTTTTAAAAACGTAAAGGTATCTTGGTATAAACACTGTTTTACTTGGTTTGACCTTATTTTTTATATGGGTTTCTCCGGATTGTTACAAAAAATTTAACATCTAATTTATAGATTTCTACGACTTGGTTTGAGTACAGTGAGCTGCACTGTGTGTAGATATTTTGCACGATCAGCACATCGGGATGTAGCGCTTGTCAAAACAGTCAGTCTGACAAAATAAATGGCTGCAGACTCAGCCTGCAGTTAGCAGTCATTTAACATGTGCAGATTTAGCTAAATTGGCCACCTGCCCCTACTATAAAAGTTAACACAATTCATCCCAATTACTTGCTAAAACCCCTTTATTATTTTGTTCCCAAAGGGAGAGTCTGTTGGACTTCCTGTGTGCAGACAGCTGTGTAGAAGGCTCCATGGGTGGGACTTTTTTTGCTTTACAAAGTGAGGGTAATTATTACATCCTCACCAATATTTAGCCTTTGCAACCGACTTCCAGAAATAATATTTTCATTTTCCTTCTACAACTCTGAAGTCAAATCTGCTTTCTGAGTACTGGGCACACTTGTTATCAATTTGCGTTGTTAAAGTTTTGAGTTATTTTGCAGTGTTATGTTCTAAGTTACGTTCATCAATGGCCTGAAGGTTTGCTTCTGTTCATTAGCAAGACAATTGATCTATTTCCCATGATCAGCGAGTGGTTTAGTCGATAAGAGGTCTGCTGGGTGATGGGAGAAATCAAAGATGTTGATAAATGTCAATACATGATGCAGGCCTAGAGTCCTGACTTAAATTGGTTGTGGAAGGATTGGGACTGAAAACGTGCATACCATATTTCAATTTCTTATGGAAGACTTAGCATTCTATGAAACGTGCAAGATTGCCACTCAGGAAATACCCCCCCCTCCCAATCACACTAGTAACAATTAAAGTGTTGAGGGTGGGAATTGTTTAAACTGTTCACATTCTTCACTTAATTGTTCTGCATAAGAAGAACGTCTTACGCAAGCCATCACGGACCCATTTGGAAAGTAAAGTTAATGCTTTTTAATCATTGCGACGATATCTCTAGGTTTAAGCAACTCTGCGTACATTCGGAGCTGAAAAGGATTTCAACCTAAACTGTTGAATTATATTATCTGTAGACAAATTAGTCATATTTATTATTTTAAACGTTAACATTTCTAACTGCATTATCATGATTATGAAACTTATATTACGGGGCCTCCATTGCATTTCAAAATGCTCCTCACAACCTCCATCATCCCATGGGGTAGACACTTAATGTGGTTATGTAAAACCTGACACACCCATTATATTTTATTGACCTTCAATGTGACGCTCTGTAGGTAATCCCACCACTGGGCATGCTGTTTTCTGCTTCATTTCAGATGAATGCAACATGTGATCAAATGAATTACAGCAGAATCCCACTTATCCGACAATAGAAGTCACAGATAAGAGGGTAACGGATAAGAGAAGTTCTTCTTTATAACAACTCTAGAGAGGCTCTATTGACATCATTAGACCTCCTTTGCCAGTACCAAAAGATAATAGGGTTTTTTCCCCTTTGAGCTGTACGCCTTTTGCGTCCTCTGGTCGAGCACCAATTGGGTCGAGGCTCAAAAGAAACCCATCCCTTGGTGTGGACCAATCAGTTTCAAGGACAATGCATATATTATCATAGTATGTTTTTTTTTTCATTTTGACTGCAAGTATTGTGGTTAATGCAGACATGAATCCTTGTAAAAGGTTTCAGTTTTGTTGCCAGAAAAAAGGGAAAAAACCCTATTATTAGGCTCTATTGAGTTTCCTTTAAATTTCGATTTAAAGCTTTCGTGACTGCAGGGATTCATCTTCTTGGTTCTTTCGGTAAAGTCACGTAGAAGGAAAATAATAAAAATAAAACATAATAAAATAAAATAATAATATGTTTTATTATGTTTTATTTGTATTATTTTATTATTTCCCTTCTACGTGACTTTACCGAAAGAACCAAGAAGATGAGTTTCCTCTAGTGGAGGAAGCAGGTGTTTGTAGGGGTAGCACTGGCCAGATATCTTGGAAGAGGTGGGCGTACCCACACTTTACCTCACCACACTCAACCTGCCGATTGACTATTCATGGTGTACACATTTATAGTGCAGGGTGGACAGAGACAGGGGATCGAACCGGAGGCCTCTGGATTGTGTATCAACAATTGCACCATGCCAACATCACTATAAGGTGCAATAAAAAAAACAGTTTCTTATACAATTATCGTTATACTCCAGTCGGGGGTTGTAACAAGTGGCTTGTGTTTTCTCTAACAACTGGACCATGATAGTCCCTTAAAAGATTGGACACAGAATAAACAATGAGAGAAGCATAGCAAGAATAGACCCTGTGTGTGGCGTTGACTTCACGTCAATGGAGATTAGATCAATGGCTTTGTCGGCTCAGTCCTTTGATCTTGTGATATTCGTGCTGATCATGTTTAATAGAAGTCACATAGAGATGCAGAATCGACAGTAATTTTCTTGTGAACTACCAGAACCTGCGTTTGTTGATAACTTCCACGACTCGAGCCGTTCACCATTTACAATGCTTACTTCTAAGATATGCACACACACACAGAATTGGCTTCTGCCACAATAACTCTGGGCATAACGGAAATAAATACATTTAAATCTCATCACGCCAACAATGTGCCTCCTTTACCTTCCTTCAGCTCAAGATCGAGGCCAGATGAACTCTCTCCATCTGTGTCTGTCCTTTGGCAGCTTGGTTGCTTCAGCCACGCATATACCCCTTTGTTCAAGATTTTAAAAGTATATAACATCATATTCAAACAAATATTTTTTTCATTGTTTCATATTTGTCGACTACTACAACTTTCCAGATTAATTAAATACAAGCTATTTTGAAACATAGCCAACCATTTCTGCTATATTTTTTTTTTCTTTTTGGAGAAAGTTGACGGGTGTTTGGAATTTCTCCCAATATAAACAAAATTCCAGTGGGAATTTCCAAACGACAACATTCCCATGAACCGTTCCATAATGGCTTGGTATTTAGGAAAAATATATATAAATTAGCGGTAAAGAGATATCCTTTCACATCACGGCAACAGATCAAATCAATTCTAATTTACGTGGAGAGACCCGAGCAAGTTCCCTGTATACTGAGAAGAGAGCGCTCAGGATAATGAGTTACATGGATGGAATTTCTGCCAGCTGGCCTCTGGCTGCCCTGAAGCCTGACCCTGTCCCCTCTTCACTTTCCTGTTTGAACGCCCAGGGAGAGAGAGAGAGCAAAAGCAGAGAGGGGTCGGAAACACCATTACGAAGCATAAAGCCTCCTAATCTGGGTACAGATTCACAAAAGAGCAGGGATTATAATTATAGATTTTTTACCTGATTTTTTTTACAATACTGTATATCATCAACTATCTTACTGTCCAATATTATGATTTTATAACCGGCCCAGTAAATTCTGTTGTGTTTCTTGGCAGTGAAATAGAAATTTAAATATAATTGTAATTAATTATAGTTATGTGCACGAATGAAATGTAGATTCTGCGACTTTAATCACTTGAAATTTTTTTTTATAGCCAAAATCAATTCATGAGGCTTGCTTTAATTATGGCACAGTACATTCTAGTAAATAACAATGATATCTTCTTTCATCGTTAGCATGCAAGATAATATATCACTGATGAGGCAATCATCTCATTCAATGAGGGATGCATAGATATATATATTTTTACCGAACACATGCGGTATTAGAATATAAATGTTAGTTTAGCACTCGGGTCTGATGGAAACTAGGTCACCTTTTTCACATCTGCACCAACCTGGCAAATTATTTTTAATCACCACAGAGGGGCGATTTCCATGGGGGGGGGGGGGGACACGACAGTTTAACACTCTTTCTGCAAAGTGAATGCCCACTGAAGCAAAAAATGAAATTCACCTCAGTGACGGGGGATCTCTCCTGACGCTGCCGCATGTTGAATATTCAGATTTCGGTTCATGCGATTATGTCTGACACATCGTCACACTTACTTGAATTCTTCCAGAACTGAGTTCAAACTGAAGTTCCCTGAAGAAGCTTCCAGCACTTGGGAATGAAACGTCAGACATCGTGCCAATCAACACGCGTTACAACCTGGAAGAACAAGTAAGAGTTCTGTACAGCACAACCACGAAATCCAGCATAGTATGTATGTTGAACTTCTTTCACACCGTACGTAGCAACAGTGTTAATCAGAGGTGCGGGATAAGAACAACAAACTAAACACAAAAAAGACTTCTAAATAAATGAGTTTTCAATTCATATTTAAAAGTGCATGACCCCGGTGACTTCCCAATATCGGAAGAAAGAGCGTTCCAGATGGCCGCAGAAGCGAATCTTTAAGTGTGCGATGCAGTGACTGTCTTTGTTCGATGGTTACCCAAACGCTGCTGCGACGATGACCGGAGTGGGCGTGATGGTTTATGCTCCTTGACGAGATCAGAAATTTATTGTGGTTCGTTTGTGGCAAGAACTTTGTGTGTAATGAGCGCAGCCTTTTTAATGTATTTGCTCAGCAACTGGAAGCCAATGCATCTCGGTGAGCACCGAGCCACACATGGTCGGATCTTGCAGCAATAGGATACAAATACAGAGTTCGATGTCAAACATGCATGTTAAAAGAAAGGCTTCTCTCCCTCCCCTTTGAGCCATTGGGAACAGAGAAGGCTGCAATTTACATGTGTAAGCAAACACGCTGTAATTAATATAGTAGCAGTAATTAACATCCTCATCATAACATGAGTTGATAATTGTTGTGGTATATTCATTAATTTAAAACAATGTCTGGATTAATAGGTAATTAATGGAAGCAATACATTTTTACGACAACTTGATTAACCTGACTATAAAATGGAATTCTAAATTGTTACATAAAAGAAGGAATAATATCATATAATAAAAAAAACATGGAATTTGTTTGAACAATGCCTTGTATATCTGTTTTAGGGGGAAACTGTTCGACATTTCAAAGGCAAAAATCCAACCTTTTATTTTTTTACACTTTGTTCATGTGAATGTCCATGTTTCGAGCCTTCAAGGTAACATGGCTACGAGGATCTAATCAGGCAGCGATCCATTCTCAAACCTCTCCTCCCACCCCCATGAGAACACCCCAAAGAAGGTGGGAGTTCAAACATTTTTGAAGGTCAATTTTTTTTTATTTGACCTCCATAATGTTAATTACAGCAAGACAGAACAATGTCACATATCCAACTTACTCTGGACTGCAGTTATAGGTGGGTATGTGAAAGGTCAAGATGTGTGAACATCAATGAATATTACCGCTATACTATGCACAAATAGGTTATTGGACAAAAATAAAGAGCAAATTGCATTCCTGTACTTTAGAAGCTATTGCATATAAAACGAAGAATACATTACTATTTGTGAACAGGCCAGATTTGTGAACATAGACAAACATGCAGTTCTGATGGTAGTGCCTGTGCAGAGATCATTTCGTACAAGTGCTTGAACTTCATGTGATCACATGTATTTGATCAACATCTTATTGGGGCTTACAACACAAATCTTCAGCAACACTGCATTATTTTTGTCACCTATCCTGCGGATTTGCCAACTGAAATTTTCCCTTTTGTCATCGAAATGCACGGCATATGTCCTATTTACTAACCCTCTATTTGTATTTGAGCTTTATTCAGTTGATATGAAGGAGAAAGCACATACAAGAGGATGACAATCACAGACATGGCGTAATGAAATCAATTCATTCCTAGGAGTGCAATGCACAGAAGCAGCACTGAAGCATAAGGGATCGCAACAGCGTGGAGAGGCCTTCATCCAGCGGTGGATAAAGTGGCTATCAATTGTAATGATTAATTTGTTAAGGAAATAATAGTTAATGATGTTTAACTATTAAAAAAAAACATGTCAACCATTGCCATGAAACAAGAGACAACTACTTGACATATTCACTTACCGTCGATATTATCATGACACAGTCTCGCCTACGCACAGTGCGCTTTCAACGTCAATCCATCTACTCTGTTTTTGGTCTCGGATGTTTTTATTTTGATATCGCCGCTTAGCACACTACTAGCAAGGTTGGACAATTCTAGCCCATGCGCTGCGTATGAATCCCACTGGTCACATGACTTGGGGGGAAAGAAAAAAAACCCATCTCTCCTCCATAAAACAAAGCAGTGGTCTGTGTGCTTGAGCTGGCTCACATGGCTGTGGGGCAGAAATTACCCCACCCAGCCAGGCACGATGAGGTCACCCATGAAGGAAACACTTGGGAAGAGAGATGCCGTTTGTTTAACACGTAGTATGGCTTTCTGTGACCAATATTACCCATAATAGAGGCTTCTGGCAGTCGCCTGGTAATACTGGCAAAACATCGGACTCGAATTGTCAATGTTGTGGGTTTACTCTCCAACACACCGGTGTGATGTACTAGTAACGAATTAGAATTAGGCATGTTTTGTTTACGTTGCAAGCCTTACTAATTGGCTGTGTCGGGCAGTGGTGGATTTAACAACTTATTTAGAGTTACGCGACCTAACCCAAAAACCTCTACTGTGGATAAAATGTCATTTGTCCACAGGAAAGTCGGTGAGTGAGGGCGGACTTGTCACCTCGGGCCCGGGCAGACAAACAGCAGGCAGTCTCGCGATAACTCCCTAGAGAACGTGTTGAGCGTGGCGGAGTAAGGGAATTGTGAACTCTCCCTGAAATTTATCACCATCACAAGTTGAATAAGAGTCGGGGAAAGTTACTTTTGAAAAAACAGCTTTCGAAATGCATTTATTATGTCCCATGCAACTCTCGGTATGAATTGCAAGGTCCGTATAATTCCTTGTTGAACAGTGAAGCCTTTTAGTCTCGATGGGCGTCGGTCTCGATAGATTTCCAAACTATTAACCAGATGGACACTTTCTCTCTCTCTGTTGGCCTGCGCTGATGAAAGAAGTGTGATTCAGCACATTGTTTGCTCGTTCTGCAGTTGCTACAAATCGAGCATTGTTTAAACATAGTCAATAAGAAGAGACACCCCGTGTGATGGATTATCGCTCTTACAGAGGAATAAAAAATAGATATTTAAACATACACCTCACATTAAAATCTGAATTCACATCAAAGAAACAGGTCCTGTGTGTGCTGAAGAGCTGAACACTGGTGAAACATTAGTGCACGCCAAAAGCAGCAGGGTTGCTCAAGCAACTGGCTTGCAGGTTAAATAAATGTTAAATAAATTGGCTTACCTTGGCTACCACGTGCTTGGTATGCTGAGAGATTTATATAAACAACCACGCAGGCAGTTACTAATGAAACAAAGAAAAGCCATTGCGTTTTCAATGGTAAATATACACCACCAATGTATGCTTTCTTGTTATTTTGTCGACAGATCAGTCAATATATTGAACGGCGTGTCAGCAGCCTTTTGGAAAAGCCAACATTAAAATGGCAGAGTCATCAATTCAACTTGATAGAAACTTGACTGGTAAATTTAGCGAGTATTTGAAAAAAACGGTTTAGTTTTGTTATCCAAACTTCAACGGCTCAGCTTACGAGAACATATCTGTCACTGCAGTCAGACTTGGCAATCTACAGTGTGCTTTTTTAAAATGTATAAGATGAAAAGTTCTCAAGCATGCAAGATTTTTTCACATCCCAGTCAAGAATTTTGCATGCTGTGCTGGCTGCTTTTAGTGCGAAACGCACACACATTCCTGTATAAAATAAAAATCTGGATCAAGCGAGCATCTGTGAACCCCAAAAAGGGTATTTTGGGACACTTTTTAACTTTTAAAACAAATGGAAAAAATGATAGGGATTATGCAATGAGAGTGGGGAGGGAAAGTAGAAGCTCCACTGCATGGATTCGGGTAACCTACCCAGCCAGGTATAAATGAGAGGTATCATCCTAGCAACCGATACATTGCTAATTTCACTGGATGGAAAGTTTCCCTGTTGATTATTTTGCAACGACACTATAGACAAGAACATATTAGATATTGGCTGCATGCAACCTCGGTTCAATTTCTAATACACTCTTTTTCGCTTTTCATTGTCTAAAAATCAGGGATCAAGATATTTTTCCATAACGATTTAGAGTTTTGCACAAATGCGTTAGTGACATAAAATGAGAATATGTCTTTTCACTGTCTCATTCTGTCTTGCGTTTCAAATGATAAATATCATTATATGAGCGGATATGAGTCTCAAAATTCTTCATCATTATTACTTTCACTACCATTATAAATTGATGAGTGGAGTGGTGGCACAGTGATTAGAACACTGCACTATAAACCTGATCACGTGAGTTCGATTCTTGACTAATGTCAGAGGCACGTGATAACTGAATTCGTCCCAGGCAGCCCCTTAGCCAACGTGCATTAGCCAAAATAGGGAAGCATGATCAGACAGCCTTAATGACCAACATCGCGTGGGGATACCTTCATCTGGCTGCGCATGGCTGTAAATAATGTTCTATTTATGAAGAAAAATGGGAATAACTCACGTAAAAAAATTTAGACATGTGATTTAAGTGATATTATATTAAAAGTACGGTGCATAATTATTGTTAAACAAAGCAATACTGTATGCACATATCTTAGGACGTTGAGGCATAAGACTACTAAATGTACGAATACGTTCTTTAACATTCCAATCTTGAGCAACATAAACATTTTCCCAGATTTATTACGATAGCCAAGGGTTTCCTCTCTCTTTAGCTGCGCTGTGCTGAGGGTAGCACGGTAATAAACTTGTATTATAGTGGGTCAAGGGTACAGCGGTAATTTACTACAGATGTGCTGTCTCAATGACTTTAGTCTCCCAACCAGAAATGATAAAATAACAAAAAATCCCAGCATATGTCTGAACGCAGTTCTGAAAAACATGTTAAAGAGTATATCAATGGTTTCTGTTTTGTTTCCGATTCATTATATATGCTTATCAAGGAACAGTATTTTTCTGTCTTTATCATCATGTTAAAACAGATGTGTGTTCTTTTCCACAGCCTAGATTCCTTGGCTTTCCATGACTTGTTTGTTTACGAAGAGCTCTGTGTTAGTTCTGCCACTTTTTAATTGAAAAACATTGCCTGTTTAATGCAACTCCAACAGCCACTGTTATTTTTTTTCCAGCAATGTACACCCACGTAGAATTCCGTTAGGAAATAAATGCAGCTGTCATAAAAATAAGCGATAGGTTTTATATTTGTTTTGATAAGATTCCGTTTTCAGAACTCATTGCAAATCACACAAGAATGCACCATTTTGCTTCAGTCTGGAAATATTTGCATGCAATGCATTTGTCAAATGTTGAATGTCGCACTCTGCTGGAACATAATCTGAAGCCTACTGTTCCTGATCGGAGAGCAAATCAAAGGCATAATGCAATGTCTAGAGAGGGAAAGAAGTCAGTTCCTCAGAAGCCATGCAACACGCTGCAACATCACATGAATGTCACAAGTTTTACATTCACATGCCACTTAGGCACTGTTTGTTTTTGAGCTCCGCAAAGTTCGCGTCAAAATCAGAAAAAAACTAAAATTTTCCTGGCAAACGGCAATTACCTTTTTTTTTGCGCTAAGTGTGCATTTTACTGTCACACTAGATGATATGTGAAATGTGGCAGGGGAGGTCACGTGATTTAAGTCCGCAAGCCATTTTAAACGGATAGGGGGGTTTGTGCCGCACAACAACCAGATCTCTTGATGCTCTTTGCCTGGGAGCCGTGGCCACAGCTACAGAGCGAAGTCACGCCACGACGCGTGGCTTTCACTGAAAATTGACGGAGTGACCGTTAAGGGAACGGGCTTTGTCCCCCCCCCCTTAGGGCCCGATTCATAACGCCGCTAATTGGTTGCATGTGTAAATTCCAAGCGCTACAGCAGTGCTACCCAGAATTGCTCAATTGTTTCATCACATCTAATGGGATGTGATGCGAAGATATTCGATCGGGCAAATTTAAGGGGAGAGTTGGAAAAAAGGGAGGTCAGAAATGAGAGACAGCCTAAAAAGAAATAAGGCCGAGTGATAAAAACAAGTGGTGACAGACAGCAAAGCACGTGAGATGGCAATAAAGACTCGAACTGATTAAGAAATGCGAAGCAAGAAGAGGACAAAATGAAAACGACGCGCGCATGCCACTTCCATGTGTTGTGTGCGAATTGACATGCAACAAATAAAATAGTACAAGGGAAAACGAGCTTGTAAATGTGGGTTATCACGAAAACTTGCAGGTTGAGAGAACATTCTTTACAGAAAAGTAAATATGAGAACATATCTCTCTCTCTGTGGCAAGTAGACATTTGATGTCCTGTGGATAAACTGACCCCCCCCCCCACCACTGACATAATCACCAATGGAGATGAGTGTCTCCACATGCTGATTTTAACAAGGGGGACCTTTGACTTTTGTGTGCAGTATAAGCCCCGTGAAGCAGTAACTAAAAAGTTTAAGCAAATTAAAAAACTGTGTTGTGCACATTTAACGATGCACTTTTGTTAAGTCGGATGCTCTGTCCGTAGGTGTTTGCCAATAAAATAATTGGCAATTAAATCGATAGGAAGACGTGCACACGGGTAAATAAATAATTCAATACACTCTTTTTTTAATACCATTAATTAGATTTTGGCTGTTTCCAGTCACGGCTGTTTATTGTGAATTAGCAGTAACAATGCGGGGTCAGTCACTCTACCACTCGTGGTGTTTGCGTGCCTGTGCGCTGCTTTTCATGGCTGTAACTGAACCGCATTAGGTGGCTTGTCCCCCCCCCCCCTCTTTACTCTTCTGTGAGTTGTCTTTCATGCTCTTGTGAATTGAGCCATTATGGGAGCCGTTCCTTTTGGCCAGACCCCCTCCCACCCCTGCAGCCCAATCCTGGAACAAACTCGGTAGGTGGAGACTTCTTAGCATGACTGGCTCCCTATGTGTGTGTGTGGTGTATTTGTTTGCCAGTTTTCTATTTTCAATCGCCATCGGCGACTCCACAAGACATTCATCAGCATCGTGAGGGCCTCTTGTGTGCAGTGGCTTTTCAACAAGACACAGCGAAACAAATCTGTTTTTCAGTTTAACCGCATCCTGCTTGTAAAGCTGTTTAAAATAACTACAAATCAAGGCTGGCATAATGCAATATGCCACGCATGTTGCACTGTACAGCCATTTCTTTCCCCTTCAACGCTTCAATATGAATATGACCTGACCGCATTTCCTTTGTTGAGAAAGCCTGGCTCTCAAATTCTGGCAACCCACTCTTTGAAAAGAAAAATGGTAAATTACATCCTATCCTTTAATTACTGCTAACGTCTCTAATTCATTCCTTATTTTTTTTTGCAGCTACACGCCTGGACACAAATTATTTGAATTTTCTACAAAAAAAATTAACGGAGGCAATTTTGAAATGACACCAACGGCCGTGCAGAGGCCAAAACGTACACGCGGAGTCCGTGGCCCTGCATGCACATAATGAGCGGATTATATCATTTTTGTGTTCTGGCATAGAGGAAGGCGTAGCCATCGAGTCGTTTTAATTGAGGCTTCAATTAAAGGGTGACCTGCTTTCAATTAGTTCATTCCTACCGAATTTCTCATTGCAGAACGTTCTGAGCACTTTTGGATGTTGCTGGTAATCAATTAAAATGCTTGCAACATTGAATACAATATATATTTTTTTAAAATCATTGTAAAAACATGAACAGTGATGTATTTATTAATCCAGTTTACTTTATGCGTTTCACTATTAAAGCCATACCTTTTCCCACAAGTAATACCCCAGAAATCATTTAAACCAAATTTTTAAAGTAATAACATGGATTTTACAAACATATGACATATGTTTGTCTTGATTTCCCTGTGTCCTGTACTAAGCATCACTTACCACACTCAGACGTGTCCAGGTGATTTTTGTTCAGCTGAAATGCTATTTCACTTCTACCGTCTCATACAGCATAGAGATCAGTTTACCAGCACATCTTATATGGGTTATACCGGTAGCCGTGGAGCGCATACTCAATTTAAAAAAAGACAAAGATCCCCTGTATAGCCTTAACATATTGTTTCGGGAAATTGCTGTTTGCACAAGACGGTGCGGGTGGCCAGCACCACGCCCCACCGCCTTTGTCTCCCCAGTGGCGATGTTTACACACCGCACCAGGTACTAATTTGAGGCTGAGTCGACCTAGGGGAGGCCCAGGGCCGGTTCAGATAATAAGTCACTGGGTGTGGGCCATGAGCGAGAAATCGAACTGGGTCCGCTCTCCACACACACGCGTCCGCACACGCCTGCATTCTGTACGCCTGTTCAGCGGCGCCGGTGTGCTTGGCATGACACCGTGGGCACCCAGTGGCGGTCGCCTTCACACTCGATAGCCACGCCACTCCGTGCCTCTTGCGTGCCCCAGAGCCCCATGGACAGCTTTGCTTTGATTCTAGATTTGAAGCTTTCGTGACTGCAAGGATTCATACTCTTAGGTTTTTAGGTAAAGTCACGTAGGTAAAACAATTTTAATTAATAAAAGTAAAATAAAACAAATTAAAAAATTCACGACGTTTCGGAAGCAACACAAGCCTCCGTCTTCAGGTGGAACCGTCACAGCCACGACAGCTGTAGCAAGTAAATGAGAGATCACAAGAAATTACTTGATACAGCTGTCGTGGCTGTGACGGTTCCACCTGAAGACGGAGGCTTGTGTTGCTTCCGAAACGTCGTGAATTTTTTAATTTGTTTTATTTTACTTTTATTAACTTTTTTTTACCTACGTGACTTTACCTAAAAAACCTAAGAGTATGAAGCTTTGCTTTGCTGTCCATGTATTTTCAGTTGAAAAACTACTGTACGTCCGCAGTCACAGATGAAGCGTGCGTTGAGACTGCAGTGAGCAATTTGAAGCACGGTTGCCTCTTGAGGGTTTATACAAATGAGCCTAACAATTTGTGGAAAGTCAACAACGGTCGGTCACCCCATGCAGGGGCACAGACATATTTTGGAGGTTGGCGGTGATCTACGATTGAATGGTTCCCAGTGGTTATTGTAATGGGTAAGATGGGTTTCATTGGACTCTAGTATAATTGCTATATATTAAATCTATGCAACTACAGTACTGGCTACGGACTCAGTATTAAGTGTACTATTCACGCGCTAATGTTTGTCTTAAGGTTTTGTTATCGCAATCGGCATTTATTTAACTTTGTTGAAGTTGAAAAAAATGTAGACTAAAAAAAGCGTGTTTCGTAGCAATGTCTAAAAATGTTGGAGATGCCTGGCCAGCCATGACACCCAAAGTATACGTGGCCCCGATCTCATGGAAGAAACTGGCTTCTTCCAAGTGGTTGTGAAATGTCTGCCTCTGGCTCAAGGATGCCAATTGAGTTGATCACCAACCAATGGTCATGTAAGCATGGAAATACAGTGAACTGATCCGTGGGTGGATTATCTGCGCTGTGCAACACCCATGGTTCAAGTCAAGATATGCTTACATGCACACCGGTTCTATTATTATTCCCTGCTCCTCACTCATCGCAGGTCGTCGCTTCATAGCCCATGAGGCCGCAAATACATCGACAAGTAAGCTGAATTCTTTCAGAAACCATATAGAGTAGACAGACGACACGTGTGTTTACCCCATTTTACATAAGTAAACACAACATGGTTTTATAGCCTATCTGGCATTTGTTTTGTATTATCCCTCTTTTAGTTTCATCCTGGCTACCCCCTCGTCCCATTACTCCAGATAATCGAGAGTTGACCGTCCTCTGGCTGGGCTTAACTGCAGCTTAGATACAGCTCTCCTCTTTACACACAAATGGCATTGTGAAATCTGCTGACTGCGTGTTGTTGCGCTCATGGAGATTATATTTTCCTCTGATACATCCAGCAGCGTGGTGAAATAAATTTCAAGGTGCATCCCACAAGACCAATCCCTTTTCAACAAAATATTTTTCATTCCCCGATCGTATTTCCTGACGTCGATCCTTCCGTGGAAACGCGGCTCGCAAAGCACATCAGGAAATTGTTTGTTGTGAAAAAAAAGCAGCTTTGCAATTTCCCAATTGTTTTCTGACACGATGACTTGTTGCCACTGCCTTGGAGCCAAGATGATTGTTCAATTGTTTACATTGGACACGCCGTGCTTCATATTCACGTTGCCAAACATTTTGTAAACCGTAGACTTGGCAACGACAGTATGTTTGGTAGAACAAATGGCAGTTCGATTGCTTGAGTGCACAATGCTATATAGACTAAATTAGGAGTAAATAAACTACGTGCCAAGCCTGAATAATCATAGATTTCATATACATAATTAAAGATAAAATATTAAGCAATAAAATCATAATAATTTAAATCATAGTTGTACTTCAATACAATGTGACGTGCTCCACTTCTCATTTGTGTTTCCAGAATAAGTTTCGAGTTTTTAAAAATGTAAAATACCTGCAGAATATATTAGTGAATTGGCTCACAATTAAGAATAATTCAACGCATTTGTTTTCAGCGAATGAGACATTCAGTGCATTGTTATTAACGAACGCCCCTCTGCATAGCGAGGGTGCCGACAAAAATACATTTTGCTGTACGTGCCGTCCATTGTAACTTCCCTGTCAGTTAAAATATATAGCACTGTTTTATGTTCCTGAAATTGCAGCCATCCGTGTGAGTGGAGATTATTAATATTATTTTATTGTTTCGAAGCTTAGCCATTCTCAGTGTAATAACCATTTAAATACAAGTCAGTGTGTGCTGCTAAAATGGCTCCTGCTAATACTTTATAATAGAATGCATGCCTTGAGGGGAAGCTAAACGCTAAATATGGCATGTGTTATTTCACATAGTTCATCGACCACGGTTTACGAATTAACACTTGTTCCATTTTTTGTAATGTGGTAATAGCATAGTCAACAAACATGAAAGCAGCTCTTTGGGGAACTGCTTTTGTCACCAAAGCGCTTTTAAGTTTACAAGAACAAAGCTTGTCAACGTGGTTTCCTGCTCAGATAAGTGTGGAGAGGTGCCTAGTCGAGATCTGGACCAGTGGTGGATATTTCTTATTCCTGTGGCAAAGGCCCGTCTTCATACATCTCACAGTCATTGTGTTGATTTCCGGTCAGGCCAAGGTTCACTTTGTGGGTTCGTCATTTGGTTCGAGGGGCCCAAGGTTCGAACGGTCAAATTCGAGGGTCGGTCCGGGATTAGATTGGAAGGTCCATCGGTCATTTGGCTGTAATTCCTCAACTAGTCTCATCCAATGGTGAACTGTATTATGAACTGGTGACCTTAGTTCAATTCCTATCCATTTTGTCAATATCAGGGGGCGAGTGATAGCTGCACTGTCCTGGCTCCCCCCTTCCTTTGCCTACACATGGTGAATTATGGTCAAATAAACCCAATAAATGGCACGATGTGAAGTGATCTTCACGTATTATTATTACTTATGTGGGTGTGCATTATTATGAGAAGTAAGAAGGGCGAAGCCAACCACTGGCTGGGGTTGAACTCTGCCATCGGATTACTCTCATGATTATGCCACATGGGAGATATTGTCATATACTGTATTGCTCTTTAGCGTAGTTTGTATTCATTTTTGTGAGCCTTTCTGTCGAGATGTTGTGCCTTCATCCCAAAAGAGTACAATTTAAACCACGTTCTTGCATATCTAAGCCCAATACTCATAATTGCTCGCAGTTCCATTCACCAAGTTAAAACAAATCCTGAAAACTACTAAACGAGTTCTTTAATTTTCCTGAAAACAGTATTTGTAACATCTCAATCATGATGACTTTCTTAATGATTAGCTGTACATTATGTTACAATGCTTTTCTCGTGTGCCATCATTGGTTATCCTGTCAGTAATTGCAAAAGTTTGAGGTATATCCAATTTATGTACATACATGTGAAAGAGAAAATGTCACTGTCTCTTTCAATTGTGCTCACCGCCACAGCAGTGCTACCTCGGCTAACCCCATACCGTGTGGACTGTAGTCTGCATACACCCGCGTGTAAGTATTTATTGTGAAATGCCAAAGGCTATATTACTACAAACCGAGTCACCATAATGAAGCAATATAACAACCCATGTGTCCTAATTCACAAGGTGATAACCACTATTAAAATTGCACTATTTGTGAGAGCACATGTATTTTACATTTATTTTTCTTTCTCGAAATGTATTTATTAGATATCTGCACCGTGATGACCTTTCGTTTATTGTTGGTAAATTACAGCGGGCATGTGAGAGATCTCATCATAACAATGACAACATAAATACGCAGATAATGGTATCTTCCTTAACATATCTGTCTCTCCACATAAAACACGAAAGTATTTCTTACACAACCCACCAGCCGCATTAATTTTGTTAGATTAAAATCCTGAAAAACCCAGAAGAATTATGTCAAAGCACTCTAGACTATTAACGAATCATACCAGCTGAATTATAACTATATTTGATAAATGATCCTTATGGCGGTACTCCAGGGTACCAAATAATATTAAATGGCCGAGTCAATTAAATATTTTATTTCTGGGACACTATTTTTCCAGGGGTGTATTTAACTCCGCGACTGGGGTACCAATCAATCCGAATCAGTGCTACTCCGTGATGTCGAAACGCCAAACATTAGCATAAAGAATTCGTTATCGAAAAATTCAACTTTGAATAGTGCATCGTGTACAGCTCGTCGAGATGAGTAAATTGCCGTATCGCTGACCATAAAATGACTGCATTACGGACATTATGCGAGAGCCGGGGTACTATGGTACCCCGGGGTACCGCCATGAGGTTAAAATGTTAATTAAACTAAATATTTACGAATGTTTTTTATTAAACTCTATTTGTTGCGTGGGAAGAGCCTCATCTAGCAGTGGATTCTTGGGTCTTTCCGTAAAGTCACGTAGATAGGTTCAAAGAAAATAACAAAAAACTACGACGTTTCGATCGCAACACAAGCGGTCGTCATCAGGAAAAGGAGGTTAGCCTCTAAAGGCAAACTGTTTATAAAGGTTTGAAATGGGCGTAGCCCAAGTGTCAGCAGCATGGGCGGGGCAGCTGATGTTAATGTAAGTGATGGTACTCGAAGAGGCCAACGATGGCGCTGGTGGTGGGTTTCCACCAATTAAAGGGCTGCCAAGTAATCATTGCACCTCACTTTACACACTCACACTGTTGACGGTGGAGGTTGCTGCTAGAGGTGATGGTACTCGTAGAGGGCCACGACGGCACTGGTGGTGGGCTTCCACAAATAAAGGGCTCCTGCTAGTGGTGATGGTAGTAGTGGACAGTGATGGTCCCGGTGGTGGGCTTCCACCAATTAAAGGGCTGCCAGGTCTAAAATGGAAACATTACAGCGAGTTATGACTTAAATTGGTTGATAACGTCCTTCCAGTGATTGCTGAGTTTGTACCCATCTTCTCGTTTGAAATTGTGTCTATGTCTGTATATATGGATGGCTTCATGAACGAATCTTTGTTGATAGCCAGTGGGTTTGCGAAGTACCTTCGTCTTAGAGAAATCAATTTTGTGTTTTTTTCTTTGAACCTATCTGCGTGACTTTACCGAAAGACCCAAAGAATATGAATTCCTGCAGTCACGAAAGCTTTAAGTCAAGATTTAACCACCTCTATGGGGAAGGTTTTCACACAACTATTAGATATTTTAATAAACTTTGAGACAAGAAGGCTCATTTGATCGAGTCGCTCACATTTATGAAGAGATGCCGCGACACCAAGGTAATACCGATCGCCTTAACATTGACATCTGCTGCTGTCACATCTCCAAATGCTAAACGGATCTTGTTCAGGGCCGGCCTAGCCCTGATCTCAGAGAGAATAAGATTGCTCCGATTTGAACTAAATATTTTGGACAAGACTCTCCTGAAATCACACTTAACATTGATGGAAAAAATGTCTACATCTGATTGGGAACATGTAGATAACATGACAGCCACTTTAGCCACCTCAATGTCAGCTAATTTCGCAGTCACCCCTAAACACATCCCAGTGGATGATATCATTGCCCAGGTCGATGTAGCCCTTAGGGGTTTGGGACACATTATTGCAGATGTGGCAAGATCGGAAATCGCTGCAATCCTCAAAAACGCTAAGACACCTATCGGCAACATCAGTAAGGATGAGCGCTTTGAGCTTTCTCAATTAAAAAAGAGAGATGACATCATTATCCTCTCAGCCGACAAGTGAAATGGCACAGTGATCATGGACAAAACCACATACAATAACAAAATTCAGGATCTACTTATTGATGATAGCTATACAAAAATTAAAAGAGATCCCACCAACAGCCTTGTTACGAAAACCAACAATATCATCACTGATTCGACATCTTTAGTCGAACCAACCAAGCAGTTTTCCTTAAACCCTTCTGCTGCTAGACCACCAAAAATCCATAACGAAGGTACACCCCTTCATCCTATCATCTCCACCATTAACTAACCCACCTACAAACTGGGCCGATTTCTGTCTGAGACCTTATAACCATTCATTGGTAAGACCACCTCAGCTTTACTTAACTCAACTCACTTGGTATCATTAATTAAGGACATCTCACTATATCCAGGTGATTTGCTCATTAGTTTTGATGTAGTATCTTTTTTGCCAAAGTTCCTGTGCCTGACACCTTTGCAATTGTAGTGGGTCCAACTGAGTCGCAGATATTCTTCTTCAGAGGCAACACATTAATTACACAATACGTATATACAAAAGGGGTAGCTGCCCCTTTACCAGATACAGCCGAGGGTGGTGACCACCCAGCTAACTACACTACCATACAGGAGTTATGGCTATGACGGACCGGACTCGTACTCGGGTGCTGGGCCACGTGTTGGTGCCTCTTCAGATGTAGAACGTGGAGCTTCCAGCTTGCAGAACGAAGCAACCCCACCTTATATCCTCCCGGGTCGGGGCCGGCTCCGCCCTTGGCCCCGCCCACCTTCGAGAGCATTCCAGCTCTCTCTCGATCCCTCTTGAGAGCTCTCCCTGGACACGTGATCACCCCCTAGCCCCCCCCCCCCACCTGGGGGCCTCCCTATGGACACTCCGGATCACGTGCTTACGGGGTCAACCAGACTGCCATTGCCCGGGGCAACCCTGTCCCTGGGCTGACACTCTCCCGCTCCCTCTAGTGGGAGCCCGCACTACGCGCTATGCGTGGTACCCGCGCTATCCCAGTGCTCACCAAGCCCGCTAGGGCTGGTACTACACCCACCTACGGGGTGTACGCGATGACAGTGCATCACACGCCGTGCTCTGCTAGAGCCAGCATCACTCTGTAACACACACAATGCTGTCCGCGATGTAAGTACATTGCACGCAATGACCCTCTAGGGCTGGCACCATACAGTTACATCCCCAATGTCACTACACAATCATTGAAGATTTGGTCCAACAAGGACTGAATGCTGATGTACCGGCCCTGAACCAATCTACGTGACTTTACCAAAAGACCCAAATATTATGAATTCCTGTAGTCACGAAAGCTTTAAGTCAAGATTTTATGATATGGTAATCACGTGATGCATTTTCACAATCCACTGATGGATGAAGGCCTCCCGCACCCACACTGTGTTGACCATGGGGATTCTTTGACCATACTTCCCTCTACGCTGATCAATGATATTGTTGTGTCGATTGTGTTTGGATTACTTTGCACGTGGTGCAAAGGGTCACCTGGTGCGGTGTGTAAACATCGTCACTCGGGAGCAAAAGGTGGCCGGGCGTGGTGCTGGCCACTTACCCCCTCGTATGCTGAGCGAGCCTTCATTGGTGCTCACTAACAGCACTTGCCCCAACAGTCTGTTATAGGTTAGACGGAGGATCTTTGTCTTTGTGTTGTTTCATATTACCTGGATCAGACCAGAACCATGCTCCAGGAAATATTTTGGCATGCCACATCCATCTCACCTTCTTTTTTCCTCATAACTTATTATGAACAAATGCATAGGATAACAATAATATTAAAGGAATGTGGATGATCTTGAATAGGCTTTACCTTCTACATTACCCTGTATTCTAGTGGCAGTGCCTTATGCCAATAATTACTATTCCAAGCCAGACTAGCAGTAATCGTTTTGGAAAATATTGAGTGAGATATGAAAGCCTTCTTCTATATGGCACACAGCTGGCGCTGTGCAGTTGTCGCAGTGAGTGAGCACCCAATTAACATCAGCAGCGACTATAATGAAGTGTTTCTGTCGAGTTTTGTTTTCACACGTGTCCCGTCCACCATCTGGAAGGATGCAATTGTCACAAGTTTCGTTCTCCGTGTTTGCACCATTCATTCTGGAGACGCGTGGGGCATATTCTCAACATGCTGCACATTAGGGTTATCGAGATAATGGCACTAGCTGCTACGATATGTTATTGTACGATGTCAACGTTTAGTTTGGGTTTAAAAATATATATATTGCCATCTCATCACTATCGTTGATGACTTAGCTTGTCTTAATCATCTATTCCCCTGACAAAATATAATTAATTAACGATAATTAAATATCACAATAATAATAATTTTAAATATAGCTATTGCTATTAAATGAGAGCTTTATAAAACGTGATTGGGAGTAATTGATTTTTTTCCATATGCCAGGGTGACCAGCAACGTTGAAGCACAGTAATTTACTGCATGGCGGTTATATGACATCATTATTTCCATCGGCCATTTAATTGCGGTAATTATTTTTGTGTAACTTACCGTGTGTTTTACAGATTGTAAAGTTTTAATGATGAAAATACTTATGGCAGACATATGTTAAAAGTGAACTGCAGTTGAATAACTTTATAGCAATCCTTATTCATATTTAAAGTAAAGAACATCACAAAAATCAATTCATATTTTTGTAAAAATATAACTACAAAGTGAAGGGAAACAGATATCGCGAATATAATATAATGAGATTTCATATTGTATATCGAAGCAACTCTACTGAACATATCCTCAAAATGCTGGACATGCTCTCAAAGTGCAAGGTGTTTCCTGTTCAACTGATCACGGGTCAGTGCTCAGCTTTGTTGACTGCACTGAGAAAGTGGTGGGATTTCTACTTTTCTTACGTGGAGGCCAAACTATGCCTAAAACAACAATCCGTTGACTTTTGTGGTGCCACGACCGCGGAGCAACTCTGCAAACGCCGCGATCCCCTCCCGGCCCCCACCCTGAGCACATGCACACAGGCAGCACTTGCATCCACGTAGTGTCCTAGTGGGGAATTGCCTGGCACATCGGGTTTTAATCCGAAGAGCTTCTAGAGGGAGAGTCCCACGGTTTCCCGGTGCCAGGTGATTGGCCGACCCTCACAGGACGGGTTACATTGCGGTGCCCCTAAATTGGCTTAAAATTGTATGGGCGCAGAAGAAAAGGTTCACTGGGCCAACTACAATAAGTTATTCACGAAATTGGAAGAGGCGGAGGGTGGAATATTAGGCAAGAAGGGCAGACCAGTAGGTTAGAATTAATGAGCACGGAAGAACAATGGGCGAGCGGAGCAGCAGCACACTCTGTGGCACTCCATGTAGACGGCGCAGGTAAGCGGGTGATTGGCTGCATGGTACAATGCCACCCCGGGCATTTGAAGTGAGGGGATTAGGCCACGGGGGAGACGGTGGAGGGGGACGACGGCGCAGGTAAGCGCACGATTGGCTGCATGGTATGACGTCACCCTGGGCCTTTAAGTTTAGAGAATAAAAAGGGGGGCCCCGGACGATTTTGAGTCAGTTGTCTTCAACCTCCGGGCCAACAAGACCCACTCCAAATCTAGAATTAAGACCCACTCCCTGCCGTCCTTCTCCCTCCGACTCTCGCAGCAGCCGTGCGACGCCGTGAGTACAGCTACGAGGTACGTGGTAGGACGTTTGTGTAACTGGGTTCATAGGCAGAGTTAGGCCAGGCTCTCCTCGCGAAATATTCCTCCTCCATATAGTGTGTATTGGTGCCATTAATAAACTTTAGTTCAGAATATCGGGGCAGTGTGATTTCTGTGTGTGTGGGAAGAACCTCGGCGTGGTGTCTGCGATTGGTGTATAGCACGACTGCGTGGGGAGACAGGTGTGCGCCAGAGAGCGAGCACGGGGCCGCAGCGTCGGCGCGGTGTTGGTAAGTTGAGCGTGTGTGTGGGGTGCGCGTGTATTACAACATATACGGCCGCCATTGTTTACGCGTGCGTGTGTGTGGAAAACGCGCGCCTGCAGCGCCGCGTGAGTAATTGGGGCGGGGTACGATCAACCCGCCGGCAGTCGCGTGCGTTTACACAGCGTTTTTGCACAGCGGAATTAAGGCTTAACCACGGGGGGGGGGGGGGGGGGGTATGCGTGCATATTCATATCTGCCGCTGTTTCTTTCTCTTTAGCGCTGGTATGCGCATATTCATACTGTCGTCCGTTTCTTCTGTTCAGCGCCAACCTTTGTGAGAGAAATGCACGCCTGCAGGGGCGCGCGCGTGCACGCCTCCGCGTTCGTTTTTGTGGTGGTGTAATTTGAGCGCGCGTGAGATAACCGCGGGCGGTGGTGAGCCAGCCGAGTAGCGATGTCCCTCAGAGAGGGCGCTGGCGCGGGGGGAGTCAATCACCTGATCGGCGAGATCTTGCCGATGAGGAGGAGGGGGTAGTGGAGGGGGTGGATGTCGGCCTCCGCACTTTCCACAAAGCAGTATATATTTTACAAACCCTGCAAGGATGATTTGCACACTTATTATTCTGAGTCAGCATTCCAAATCACCTATTGCTCTAAGTGTATGCGGTGTTCATAGCTCAGATGCTATGAAGATAGATGATGAAATTAGACTTAAACTTTTTGAGGACATTGTCCGATTGCTATACTGCACTTAAATGGTCCTGCATGTCTACCTCACCACCTTCTACAATCTGGCCAGTATGGTGGAGTTTGGTCAAACAAGCCCCAGGAATTGCATAGTATGAGCAGGCCCTCATCCAATAGTATATTGGCAAAGGGCCATACATGTACACAATGAAGAGTCGAATTCCAATGTGTTTTCTGGTTGTACCGTGGGTTGTTTACCATTATGTCCGGCGTTTCGCTCCACTGAAGCTCCCAGCATGTGGAATTAAATGTCGGACATTGTGATCCACACACGGACAGCACAGAGCGAGAGTTAACAGAATAGAAATACTATTGAGAAAATCACAATCAGCAGTCTGAGCTTTGGAACCAGGCCCAGAGACCAGAATGCAAATGCGTAATCAATTGACTGGTTTAGCAGGATGGTGAGGCCATTGTAATGTTGTGGTGGTGTAATTTGAATGAATGGATGCTGCATTTATGTGCAAGGAGACTTTGTATCCAATCAAAACTCCATCTAGCCCTGCCGATTTTGTCAAGTTCGGGTGACTTTGGCGATTAAGTTGGGTTATGTTCGGTACTGTAGGAATCGACGAATCTCCCAGCACACGATGAAAAATGTTAGACATCATGCCAAACAGCAAGTGATACAACCCCAAAAACAGCAACTGACTAATTTAATTCATGTTTTGTTAAAACTATTTTGATCGGCGTGACTTTCGAACCTCGATTCTGGGTGATGGAATTACATTGACTAATGGAGGCAAAGCAATCTGCACGTGTGCTTGAAAACTGTCAAACTACAAAGCATTTGTAAATCATTCCATAAATTACCCCCCCCAAAAAAAAATCCTCCACGGGAGCCATTTGCATGACCTGGTCATTGGGAAAAATAACACGGAAAAAAAAAATGCCAAGCCCTTGAGTCCTCCATTGGTACCTCATTTGCCAGTAAAAAACATGATAATTGTTTTTTTACCCTTTTATCTGGCAACAAAACTGACACCTGTTTTACGAGGAGTCATGTTTGCATAGACCACAATACCTGCAGTCATAATGCAAACAAAAAACATAACTCTGATAATGTATGCACTGTCCTAGGCTCTAAGGAAAGCTGTCTCGGGTGTGGACCAATCAACTTCAAGGACAGTGCATACATTATCAGAGTTATGTTTTCTGTTTGCATTATGACTGCAGGTATTGTGGTCTATGCAAACATGACTCCTCGTAAAAAAAGGTGTCAGTTTTGTTGCCAGATAAAAGGATAAAAAAACAATTACCCTTGAGTGCTATTTCTTGCAGTCACTGAAGCGGCGTGCAGACATTTTGAGAGGAACGCTGGCACCAAACTTGTCGGACTGAACGATTTGGGGACAAAATCTAATTGCGATTTTACTGACAGATATTGCGATTTGGTTTGCGATAAAAAAATTAAGTCAAGATTCAATTCAATATTCACTGTGTAATAGATTTAAAACACGTGATGGAGCATTACCACATGATACCATCAAAATATGAACTGCTCTATATATTCTAATGCAAGGATGATAACTTAAAAAACATGTTCCAACATGTATTTATTAAAATGGTTTCATTAAAATAGAACAATCAAGCAGAGAACAATTGTTAAGTTAAACAAATAAAGATATATAAAAAAAAAACAATTCCAATAAAAAAGTAACGGGACTTTTCAAATCTAAAAAATCGCATTGTTTCAAAATTGCGATTTCGATTTGAAATCGATTAATCGTTCAGCCCTCCACCAAAGCAAGTCAGGTGTTCCAACTGCTCGCATCGTGTGTGCGACTGCTCTTGCAGTGCACCATTATTTGCACTGTAACTCCGCACGGTAACATAGCTTCCCTGTTCTCTCTCTCCCTTCTCTCGCCACCAGACGTTATAAGACCACACTCGTCGCTTGCTCTGCAGATGGTTAACCGTCTGTGCCGTAACATTTGATTAAATCACCTCCAACTCGTGATACAATTCCTTCCATATGTTACCAAAGCGGAATCTTTGTCGCGAGAAATGCTTTGAGGGGAAGTCAAGTTTCTTTTGGGAAAATTACTCGAATCCCAGATGCTTGAGCGCGTCTGACAAGCGAAAACCAGACACCGCTTGTATCGTCTAGGCGACCCGTGTCTGTGCTGCGTATTATAATACTTATCAAGAGGCCAGGTCTGAGCAACAGTGCAGGGATTTAAAGCAACATGTTTGACAATTACTGACGTTGGTATATGTTAGGGTTCGTAAGAAGGCTATATAAGCATTTCCTGTAGCCTTGGGGGCTTGTTAATTACTGGTACAGCAACCTTTTTCCTTCTATTCTCGGGGACAGGTTGAATCCAAATTGATGGAAACCTGCTTTTTTTGGTGAATTGTTCTTTCTGTGTGTGAGCTTAACTAACAAACACGAGGGTCGCTGTTTTAAGCTAGTGCATACATTCATCAGCGGAGTGAAATCTGCACACTGATCAAAGGTTTCACAATAAAAAAGCACCCAGACGGGTTGCCTGCGTTATGTAAAACCGGCCAGGAGAAAATAATAACATTAATGCTATACGGTTAATATAAAAATGAGTTAACATTTAATGAGAAGCGGTGTCGTCACGAGACGTCCGGATGAATGTATGCGTCTGTCTGCCTGCAAAAACCGATTCTTCATTGCCATGTATGGTGCCTGTGTGAACCGTTATAACCCCTTGCACTATTGTGCATGTCAACATGAAGCAGACCATCGCGAGGATCTGCAAGTTGAGCAAGAGTCACGCAAGGACAGCATCAAGGGGAGAGAGTTCAAAGAGCAGAAATGCAATTGAGAATCTCACAAGCAGCCATCTTGAGCTTTGGAACCAGGCCCAGAGGCCAGAATGCAAATGTGTGATCACTTGACTACATTAGCAGGCTGGCAAGCCCACTATAATGTTGTGGCTGCTTGCTGATTGACAGGGTCCCGGTGATCTGCCACCACCAAATGAATGGATGTTTCCTTTGCATGCATTGAGAGGAGTTTCCATCCAATCAAAACACAGCTCGCCCTGGCACGTTTGTCAAGTCAGGGTGACTTGGACAGCTTCGGTGATATAGTTGGGTCACGTTGGGCTACTGTAAGAATGCTTATTAACAAATAACGGTTCAGAGATGTATTATGCAAACATTATTATTGCCCTTGCCTTTTGACATAAACTCTAATTTATTTAGTTAGAATTGTGTTCTTGAAACGTTTTAGTTATTTTTAAGAGGAAAAAAATACTTTTCATTTTATTCCATTTCCAGTCAAATGTATTCCAGATATGAAAAGGACAAAGAGGATATAACTTTATCCAGGTTTGTTTATTTTGTTGCTCAAGCTTTAGGTTTTTTTTAACCTTGCGGATCTATTTAATTCAGAAGTTCAAGAGGAATTGTTTTCAAACATATAAGACACCAAAGTCAACGCGACCCAGTTGAAGAAATCCACATATGCTGATTTGCAAAGGTCTGTGTGGAAGGTGGATGAAACAAAAATTGCTGAAATGCATAAATTGTGATGACAGAGACAATTTACTATTTGCCAGTGGAAACGGCAGCCAGGATATTTCATAACATGTTATTACCGTGTCGAGAAATATTCACCTGTTGAAAATTGTTCCATATGTACTGCTTAAAATGCACTCCCACATTTATGGGAACTCAGGAATGCTGCATTCATGAGATAATTACAGTTTGTCTGCAAGGGGACTTGATTCTTGTGATCACAGTTACACTTGCCAGTTTTACAGACTTGCTGCTATTAATTAAAAGTGGGCGATCATTGCTCATCTATGCTTGATCACATCATGTGCTACCTCAGTGGCTGAATATTGAGATTTGGGAGTGAAAGGGTTAAGAACTCATTTCATATGAATTCCTTCTGCCTGTCCCCAGTGTATTGTGAGGGTTAGGAAAATGTCATGTCATTCACAATTTCAGTAAAGTATGTCAGATCTTCTTTAAAAAAAATCAGGATGAATTTGCCTCATGAAAATATGAATTCATTAGCTTTTGTACACGGTGGTCGTGACTCACACAAATGTGTTTCATCAGACGTTATTTGTCATCAGGTAATTTATTTATACGTATGAACCAGACTTAAAAATCGGTTTGCGAAATTAAGACAGCAAGCGTTACGTCTGTTGCAGACTAAGAGGAAGCATTCAATACACAGCCAGAACTGGGGAAATGTTCTCAACAGGATGACTATTTAACCTTTGCAATTGAAATACCATTGACAGCAAGCAAGGACATTCTATACGTCTTTTTTTAACCACATGCCTAAACATATCAGACATATAAAATTACTGCAATAATTCTGCTTGAAAAGAAAACTAGTCATAGATGAAAGAAATCACTGTTTAATTGTCCAACATTATTATAAATGGGACTTCATGGAAAATACTGTACACACAGCCTCACAATGCTTAAAGAATTAACAACGCTTACATTCATCGTAATTAGCTTCATTAATTGGTACCACATGTAGATGCACCTTTGAAATAATACGAACAACAGCAACGTCAAGGTAAACATTAGCAATATTTCATGACAAACAAACCTTTATGACTAAAGACAAAAACAAAGCACGTAGAAATCGCTGGAAACAAGAGTTCATTCAGCCTAAATATTGTTCGCAGGGAGAAAAATATGAATTGTATTTATTTACTTTATTATGCTGTCGGGGCGGGCGGGGGGAAGGGTAATACGGAGCATCCATAATAAATAAGCGAGGCGGTGCTGCTTTCCCTGATCCCTCTGACATTTCATAAGGTGCTTCGTAGGCCCTCAGCCAGCAATGCTTCGTACGCAGAAATAAAGCAGAGATCGAGGAAGTGTTAATCACCAACAGTGGGAAAAGTATGCTGACTCCTTGAAATGTTTGCTCGACAACTGTGGCTGCTGTGGCAATAAGGTTTGCTCCGGGTTTCACCAACAGGATTCATTCGATTCCGTGTGTGTTTATTAGTGTGCGTGTGTGTGTTCATGTAATAGCCAACAATTTACGTGACGTGAATAATGCTATGGGAAATTCAAGAAAACCTAAAATAAAGAAATGGTCAAAAGGACCAATTTAAATCAATTGTGCTCCAAATAACCTGAACATAAATGTTCTGTTTAAAATTAGCTTGGACAGTTCGCAGAAATATTTACAGTTTTACATTTCAGTGTCGACAGAGCTAAATGTTTTAAAGCTCATGGTTTATTGATGGTATCTAAATGTATTTTTTCGGTTGGTGTTTTTTGTATGCATTGTTTTATTTTACCTTTCAATATTTATGTTTCGGAATTTCAAAAGTGCTTGGCATATTTATGCACAGACACTAAATGTTTATAGCATAGTTTAATGACAATTTTGTTTATGTCAAATACTAAATGTTAAATATGTGTGTGAATTATGCTGAACCTTTCTACAGAGGCCGTGTCATTTGCTGCATTGTGCTGTTGACAAACATTAAGGGGTTATCAGTTGGTGAGCAATTTTTTTAAACAATTTACAAATCCATTTAACAATTCGTATTACTACCGTACCATAATCAAACACCTGAAGCATCACCAGATATGCAGCCTTTAAAACAAATTAGGAAATAACAAGAAAAAAACAACGCTCTTTAATAAGAGGCCAATAATTGTAACTAAAATAATTATACAAGCATTAAACCAATAGCTTTGCAATACGACATTACATTTAACCTGAACAGCTTGATTTGTAACATGATGGGGTGGGGGCAGGGGAATGGGGACCATGTAAATACATACAAGAGATTGATGAACCCTGTTTGATTATACATGTAACAAAGTACAAAGCTACGGCAATTATCCAGAACGATATTCTTTTTTTTTACCTTTCTAGCAATGTTAAGTCAATACATTGATAACTTTAACGTACTAGATACCTGTTTTTAAATTGTATACAAAGTAAATCATTGATGAAAATCGTCATAATTTTAACCATCATGCATTGCTGATATTACAACAGTTAGGTGCTTCATTAACTTGTGACTCTACAATGATTCACTTGAAAATGTGCCCTGTTGAAATCAGCAGGATGGGCTATAGAGTAACTCATTAAAACTTCTACACTGCCTCTTGACAAAAGCCAAAAAAAAATGTTTAACAATGCATGTGTGTTTGGTCAAGAATAATGGGGATCAGATGTTAACAACCATTTTTTCTATTGACTGTTGGTATATTTGTATGAATTAAGGGCTATCGTGTAGCTTTGATGCAATTATTACATAGCTGTAGTCTTAAATGCATTCATTTAATAATGGCATGGTATAGAGCTACAGATGCCAACAATTCACCCACGTTCAAAACAGTTAAATTAACATCACAGTTAAGAATATGAAATTATAATGGCCAAAGCAGTTAATTCATGTTGCCTATGCACGTGGCAGTTTTACAAGTAATACTCTCGGAAGGAGTTTTAATTTTATTTCCCACATGATGCGTGTTCATTATAACACGCAGTATCACAAATTCGCTTTGTCTCCTGTGGTGTTTTTCAAATTCTGCATCTCATTAAACCACTTGTTGTTTATCAAGCGCAAGCACTTGTGCCCAATGAAACCCAAAAGTTAGGGCACTCATAAAATATGGAAATGCTTCTCAAGGTAAAAAAATAAAGAATAAAAGAAGAGGTAATAAAATAAAATACATTAATTCAGAATTGAGCGTGAAGAGTGTGAACTTTACAACACCGCTCGCTCTCTTTTTTTTTTCAACGGAGTGCGGCGTTCACGCGTAGATCTCTTGGGTGGGCGCCTTCTGGTAGCTGCCGCTGGCCAGCTTGGGCTCGTTCAGGGTGTAACTGCCCTCGTCCTTCTTGCGCATGCGGTGAATCAGCACGGCCACCAGGAAGGCGGCCAGAAACAGGCCCACAACACCACCTGCGATCACCGCTGAAATGACAATAATAACAAAAACACACAACACGATTAACTACAGCGTAGATGTGTGTGGCTGTGTTGTACAGCGCTCCGATCTTTTCCGGGTTATACCGTGTGTTGTTCAGCATGATGTCCGACGTTTAGCTCCATGTATTTGGATTAATTAAGGGGAATTGTCGCTTTGATGCTTTGACTAAACAGCTGTTGTCTTAATTACATTCATACCAGTTTCCCCAATGATACAATTATTTTACATTAATTTGATTAATAGGGCATGGTATACAGCTACAGGTGCCAATAATTCACTAATGTGTGTTGCCAAAAAAAAATCTATTAACATCATCACAGATACATTTAAAAAAATCACATTTTGATGGTTAAACCAGTTAATTGATATGTTGCCTAAGCACAGTGAATTTCAATGTGCCTACTTAGCAATTTTACAAGTAATTCTTGAGAATATTCAGTTCCTAAATATTGAGGAATATTCTGCAAAATCTCCCAGCACGGCGAGCAAAACTTTCGTGCATCATGCCGAGCAACACGCCGTTCACCAGAACAACACATCTGACAGCAAGGTTATTGAATTCAAACTTTACTGGTGGACATTTTCAAAGTGTGCCGCAACAAAAACAATCTAAACCACCTTGCAAGAATGGCATGGTATGCTCATCCCCCCCCCTCCCCATGACCAGTATTTAAGGTCGTGTCTCTTAGAGCTCTCTTCACTTGATGCAGTAATTTTGCTGTGACGGTTCCACCTGAAGACGGAAGCTTGTGTTGCCTCTGAAACGTCGTGATTTAATTTATTTGTTTTCTTTTTTAACCTACGTGACTTTACCGGAAAAAAATGTTGTTGAACCAAATATAATTTTGCATAATGATACGTGCTATTGTTTTCTAAATGTAATTTGAGCTCCGTTTTTTTGCATTATTTGTTTACAACTGCGTAATTTTGTGGTTGCTTATGTGCTCTTGTGTGCGAGGATAAATTATACAAGGTAGTGTCCAAAGTCTGTAATGGTTAGCACATGGTTAGACTTCCTATCCAGTTCGCCAGTTTGATCTCCTGACACAGGCAGTTGAAACAATGGGGCAAGTTTCTTGAAGCCCCCTGCCTCTCTTCACACATCAGTAGAAATTGGTACACCAGTCCATCGGCAGATCGCACGCGGTGGGGTATAGTGTGAGTAACGTCCACCTCTTTAAAGATCTCTGGCCAACTATGAAGAATAGGCAAAAATAGAGGGGTAATACAAAACTCCCTCTTGTGGAACAGCACAAGTGTGAACAAGTATTTGCAGATTTGCATGGACCTTTTTGCCGTTAATGTTAATTGCAAAGAGGGATATTAAAAAAAAAACTGTCTAGGGATTGTTGTGGTCCAGCACCGGCTGCTTCAATTCTTTTGCCAAATGAGACCCAGCTGCTGTCATTCCATTGCCTTCACCAAAAGGACTGCCCCTGCTGTGGCTGAGGGCCCACCTCCCCACCTTCCCTCCTCACCACTCACCCTTTCCCCACCCTCACCGCATCGCTTAGTCCGAAACACCACAGTCAGCCGGCACACAACACCCTCTGGGATTAAAGTGCACATTTCTCATCTCTCCCTGCCACTTTACGACTCGGTGCTTCCGTTTTCCTTTTCTCTTTTTATGAGGCTCTGTTAAAAAATGTCTTGTTGCGCGCGTGTTGGATTTCGTGTTTTCTTGGTCGGTATGAGGTTGCGGTGTTTGGTTTCTGCATAGCGTAACCCTTAAAATGCCACTTGTCAGTTAAACTATTTGTAAGGAGGATTGAAACGTGGTGGCCACAGCGCTTTGTTATGCTGTAATTTCGTAAATCGTTTGCGTCTGTGTCAACTTCAAGGGTTAATATTGTTTCCATTACATCATTTAGTTGGTGTGTATCATTTACCTGCATAGTGCCATGAATTTGCTTAAAATGGAACATCTAGTACGCTTTCCATATAATACAAATGCTTACAACATAAATAAAAGCATTTATTGGGCGATAAATATTCTTCACACAGTCTGCCAATTAATGTTGTAATTTCTGTATTTGGAGAGTTGATGTCTCATGCATCACTAAGAAATCAAATGCATGGAAGTCAGCGCTAATGGGACAAGCAACGATTACATTGTTATTGAAGTTTAATCTGTCTCATTATGCAACCAGATTTGTAATTATGGCTTGTAAAAGTCTGGTGATTGTGGAAAATGCTCTTCAGTTGAGCAAATGTAGTTAAAAAATGGAGAACTAACCTTCATAAGCATTATTTAATCTGATCATTGTTTAACCTTTATTTAATTTACACTGAGGAAAATAAAACATTTAGCCTAATAGAGTTGTAATCTTAGTTGGCATTGACTTGAAGGTAAACTACATAGCATCTTCATCATCAGCCATGGTCTATCCTCTGCTGGAAGAAGGCCCATATAGAAGAAGGTCCTTACAGTTCTGCGATTGCAACAATCATTTCACTCTTGCACATACACTGATCTCATTGCTCAGTCTCTGCAGTGGTCTTCCTCTCAGATAAGTTATCTCCTTATGGCTAAAATCCTGTCACCAGTCTCGTTCATCAGCTACGATCCTTATAATGATGTGTCCTGCCCAAGCCCACTTACTAGTCAAGATGATGTCTCTAACTTACATTTGTTCCCTGATTCGTGAGTTCATCTTCCTCTTTCTCGATATAATTCCAAGCGTGCATTTCCCCCATGCCCATTTGCACACATTTGAGCTTTTGTTCTATCATGTTTCTTAGTAACCCATGCTTTTGACGTATGCGTCACAGGCTGGCAACATGCACTGGCGGAAAAAAATTCACTACCTTTTTCAACCCAATGTACCTGAAGCTAAATAGTATTCATTGCACAGTTGGATAGGTTACTGGAAATTGAAAAGTTAAAATGTGATGTAACAAACCCAAGTTAACCCAACTTTGATATAGAATTATTGCAACAACATTAACTGTGTACGTACATATTGTTGGTTCTTTCGGTAAAGTCATTGTTTAATATGTTTAATATTGTATTGTGTCCCTTCTACGTGACTTTACCGAAAGAACCAATAATATGAATCCCTGCAGTCACGAAAGCTTTAAATCAAAATGTGTACGTACAGTATACGATTGCATATATATGTTGACCATGAGTTGATTTAGATACTTGAGCTCAAGTAAAAAATTGTGGATATTACTTTGGCGTGGGCAAAAGTGTAAATCTGTGTGATGAGTCATTCTCTCTGGAAAAGGTTATGGTCTGTCCTCGTGAAAAATCCCACACCCCAATGGCAAGTTCAGACTTCTGACAGCATTAAACCATGCACTTTAACTGTTCCGTGTAAAGTTTGCAGCTTTTCGGTCATTTAAGGATCAGTGTGGTGAATGACAGACTTAAAACCAACTGCTTTTAACGAGCTTTGAGAGTACAATTATATGACACAGCTTCAAAATCTTTGTAAGGTTCTTGTAATATAAGTGTTTTGTTTTGGAAATTAAACGTTCTTGATTATAAACATTTAACAGTAAAATCATATATGCTTCGCATGCTGGAGTTTTATTTATCATGGTGCATTATCAAAAAATGTGACCATTTACATGGCAGCACTGTGAGAGATGGCGACCGCTTGGGGAAACCTTCATCCAGCAGTGGATTGATCTTGGCTGCTGATGATGATGTTGCATCAAACAACACCATCAGAATATTCTCCGACATACAGGAGGATAATGTTACCTATGTTATTTATGCATGTTATTTTACATTTTCTACGAGAAATGTTATGTTTTACGGTGATTGTTATCCAAGCCCATTTAGTTATACACTCGTGTGACATTCAAACAGGAAAAAAACAGCAATCGCTACCATTTCAGCTGACACATTGAAGAAATGTACTTACTTTGATTCATAATTTGTTTATTGTTGGGTTAGCTAGTGTTGGTATAACATCAAATGTTAACTCTTTGACTCCACCACCTGAAGAAGCCAAGCAAATCGAGTTATCACGTGGGCAAATATGCCAATTAATTGTTTGTTCAGTAAACCGGAATGTTTAAAAGTAAGTACTTCTTTACACTTTCCGACGACATTTCACTGGAGTACCAATAGCATTTGGAGACATGTCGAAATTATCACACATCTATTGAGTTGTTAGGTAGCATTGACGGACGTAAGAAAAATATTTGTTCTCAACTTCCCATAGTCGAGAAAGGAAGCACAATAAAGACCAAAAATGGACAGCGTTGGCGAGCAGACGCAAGCGAGATAATTTTAGAATGCGGAGCGTACTCGTGGGACTGGGAGGTGGTGTACTGTGGTTGCCACAGGTGCAGCGTGCTCCTAATTAAACTTGGGTCTAACCTTGGTGGGCTCCGAAAGAGTCTGCTGATCAGAGGGCTGCTCTTGTAACTCAAGAAGCCCCCCAAATCCCCGCATCAATGCGCAGGTTTGTGCACAAGGGGCGCACGGTGAAGACGCAGCACTTGTAAACGGATCCTGCCCATGTTTGTTTTGTGACAGCCTGGCTGTCCATATTTTCACTTGCAATAAATCTCGCGATAAATCATCACCGGATACTTGGAGTGTTGTCCAATCGTCATTGAGATTCATGTGTGTGTGTGTGAAATACGTAAGAAAAAAGTCTTCAAAAGGAAACGCACTGTGGGTTTCATCAGCATAGAAGCAAGAACTGGCAAAGGCTTGTGGAAAATGTATTCTTGTATGTAAATTACTAACTTCCAGCGCAGCTTGATGGATTACAAAATAGATCAGGGAGTAATGGGAGGCGGCTGGCAGATCGTGGACTAATGCACACATGGGGGTATTTATCCAGTGATTCTAGGATTTTGGGTTAAAATCCCAGCCTAATATCTGACATAGCAAAAACATGCTTCTCTTGTGCCGTGAGTTTCATGAGCTTGATGCAAGTCATTGTAAAAATAAACACTAGATCCATAGTAAACAACTAATTGCTGTTTGTGCTCAATTCACTGTGAATACACGCTTGTAGGGTTTTTTTTTATATCATTGTCAGATATGTAAACTTTTTGCTCACATAGAGCTTATAGGTATCAAAGAAATCGATGTGATTCTAATCGCATTGATGTGGGGGACTGTATTCACAAATTCTCTCATTTGTCATACACCAGGATAAAAGCATCGCTCTGGGGGTAAAAAAACTTTGTAGACAACATGTTGCAGCACAGTACAAAAATTCGAACATTTTTGGCGATTTCATTTCTCGCGGACCACAGGGTTCAGCAAATTTTACGATTTATTGCCAAATGGAAGCGTGGTTTATCAGAGTTTTACTGCATACGCTAATTATATGCAGCTGCTGTGTTTAAACTACAAACTGTATAAAAGAGGTTGACCAAATGAGGAAAAATACAACTGGAAGGCAAAAACGAGAAAACTAAATATAACACGTCGCTGATCGAAATTTCGACACAATCGGTAACATTTCTAAAGTGGTGGAGGGGCTGGCAATGAATTGTTAAACCCATATAAAAGAGACCCGCATTGGTTAGACAGCACAGCATGTGTGTGAGGTGCGGTGTGTGTGGATTGGGAGTGACATGTCAGGTGGTGTTTTATCTGCTGTCAGGAGGAGCTTTCCGGAGATGAACACGAGCTTCATTTTCTTAACGACGCTGGCAGAACATTCGTTAACATTTTTCATGAAAAAAAAGAGGACATGCAAAGATATATGAGATGAACAGTGGAGACTCAAATTGCTCCTCACTGCTCATGTGAGAATTGGGGGTGGTCTTCTGCATAAGTGGCCCTGCACCAGTTGTGGAAATTCCACATTCCTATGGCAAGAGTCAATCCTTTGATATGTACACCCCTCGTGATCACAATATTCGCACAGCTCTCTGTCCGTTCTCTAATTCGATTAAATCCTCCCCCCCCCCCCCCGAACGCCTTATTAGTCATGGGGTTTCTTGACCATACGTCACCACATAGGTCAGTGTGGGTTGGTGAAGGTGGGACCAAGGGTCTGGTAAGATAGCACTCACCACTGATGTTAGTCGTGAATGGAAATCGAACTCAGGTGACAGAGCTCACATCATAGTGCGCTAACCACTGCACTGCCACTCCACCCCTACAATATATGCATTAGATTGTACGTGTGAGAACTATGCATGCATGATTTACGCAAACCATATACCAATTATATGCAAATGTAATATAGATATAGACTAACTGAGTTGGACTAAAACTGCACAAATGAGGCAGAATAAAAGAGAAACAATAACAATGGGATGGTAAAAACTAATCAAAATTCACCGATTCTTGCATCAAATTGCAACTCCGAATCGAGTACATTTATCAAACCACTAGTAGGTGGAGGGGAGGAGAATAGGTGATATGTGAGGCAGCCCTGGCTTCCAATCCCTTCACCAGTCCACACTGACCAGCCTGCTGAAGTATCTTCAGCAACCCTCATCAGCGACAAGGCACGAGGAGGCCTTCATCCAGCGGTGGATTGATAAGATAAACCATTTTTGGTGCCTGCGCGGTACCCACCAGCGAGGACCTCGGTCTTCTCCAGGGGTTCCTCGTGCTGATGGTGGACGGCCGGGGAGCCTGTGGAGAGTGGTGGAAGAGCGGTCGTCCCAAAGTTTACCACGTCCTCGTCTCCAACACCCAGCACCACGTCCCGTACTGCCGGCACCTCCTGCATCGGTGTGCTTTCATGCATCTGGTAGACACATTAAACACACACATACAAAAAAATAAAAATATACATATTTTTACTTCCGTAATTTTATTCCGATTGTACTATCGGTGTCACGTCTTGAGATCAAGCGTGCGTTCCTTGTTCCACACAGTAAGGGACAGTGCTCTACTATTCATTCTGCAACTGAGGGTAATGTTCATCGCATGGCAGTCAAACTGATAATTTGAACTCCGAAAGCTGGACTTTTTCCATGTAGAGTGCAAAACAAAATTTTACGTAATGGATTTTGTGTGCAGTCACTGATGAATGGGCTGAGAGGATCCATTCTCTACACTTGAGAACATAATGTAATTTTCGGTGGCTGTCCTGAAATCGAACCCAGGATCTCAGTGATGCCAGCTCAGTGCTCTTAAGTTTGACTCATCAAGTCACCTCCATGTAAAACATATTTTATCAACTGACACATGAGCAAGTAAAAAAAATGGCATGGATTTTTGTTTTTGTTGAGAAAAAAAACAATGTCTGGTAACATGAAAGTCAAGATACAGTACATCTACTCTTAAGCAAATATTGGATGGAGCTTATATCTAGTGACAACCCTGATCCAGTGGTGAATATTCCACATTCCCATGCTAAGTGCTGATTGCAGGAATAATGTGATACATGGTCTGTGATGTAACTTTCTTGTAATCTTGCACAGGCAATGTTCTAAATGTGTTCAATGTTTGTAAACCATTAACAGACTGCAAACATTTGCAAAGACAGTTTAACACGTAGGCTTTCGCGACCAATGTTATTCATAATCAACGTTTTTGGGTTTAGATCGCGTTTATTTATAAATGTGTCGTAACCCTCCACCACCCGACACGGCCAATCAGTAAACATGTGTCACGTTGACAAAGACAAATAGTTCACTGCTTTAGCCCACCGGTGTGTTGAAGCCACAACATTTACAATTTGAGTACGACGTTTCGCTGGTAATTGCATCCAGCATCATCGGGCAATTCGCCAGCATCATCTGGCGAATTGCCCGATGATGCTGGTTGCAATTACCAGCGAAACGTCGTACTCAAATTGTAAATGTTGTGGCTTCAACACACCGGTGGGCTAAAGCAGTGAACTATTTGTCTTTGTCAACGTGACACATGTTTACTGATTGGCCGTGTCGGGTGGTGGAGGGTTACGACACATTTATAAATAAACGCGATCTAAACCCAAAAACGTTGATTATGAATTTACAAAGACGTTAGCAATTGGTCATAAAGACTTATACTGATACTGGATCTCGAATAGCTATGAGAGTAAGTATTTACAAAAATATATCTTTATTGCAGTAAAATATTAACATTCCTATAGCAATTCATGGAAATTAATGTAAAAAATCTAACTCAAATGTTAATGGGAAATGAATGTTCATGTTGGGGCTGTGTGTGTGTTTAGTATCACTTTTTGTTGATTTCTGACAGTGAACACTATTCATCCACTTACAAATTAATCTCTTCTGTAACAAATAATTTGAAGAAAATAATCACCTTTGACAAATTATACAGGGGACAGTTAAAGCAACAATTAAACATCGTCAGTGAAACCCCTTTTATTCTTAGTCGACTGTAACTCCCTACAGAAATTGATGGCATTTGATATGGTGGTGAGACCAAACCCTATCTGAAATTCACCTGACTTGTAGTATCATCCACCGAATCTGATTCAAAGATCCTGGGCACGCCATGCAGTATCGCTCTCACAGTGGCGCTAGTTACGCTGATGGCTGATGTCTCACTGTCCGTATACGTGGTTGCTGATGTAATTTCTGGATACTGTGCAGTGACGGTTTCACTCGTGGCCTTGTCATTTATTGTAGACGTGGCTTCTGACACTGAAAATTCAAATAGATCATCTCCAGACCGCTGGGCTGCTCCAAACAAATCTGGCGTCGTTGGTTCCGGCTCGGTTGAAACTTCGGTTGTAGTTGTCGTCATTTCCGATGTTGTAACAGCAGCAGTTGTTGTTGCCGGAGCCGTCGTTGCTAGATCGGCTGTTAGGAATCTGTCTACGGTTTGAGCCTCAGGGGCTGAGCCTTCTGTCGAGGTTGAGTCACTGTCTTCCGAGACTACACCCACCACATCTTTCAAAATTGTTTCTTCGCTGCTTTGTGTTGTTTTTGTCGCTGTAGTGACAGTTGTGAGCATTACATCCTCCGCTGACACCTCCACTAAGGGCTGCTCCTCTGGGGTATGTGCCGGCGTCATGACTGTGGTCTGTGCGAACGCGGACGCTTCCTCGATTACCGCAGCCACCTCCTTCCATTCGGTGGTTGCCGGAACCTCGGCAGACGACTGCGTGGTTGCAGAAGCCTCCTGAACGACCGAATCCGTAGATTCCTCCGCGGACGCCTCAATGCCTACAACGGGCACTATTGCCTCTTCTGTGGTTTCGCTGAGGGTGGCAGAGGATGGGGTTATCGATGACACTGTAGTTTCCAGGAAGCCGAGGGATGAGCCTTCGCCCGGCTCCAATACGGCCTCCTCCACCATGGGAACAGTGCTGCTCTGGGTGGAGGAGGGCGCGCTGGTCGGAGCTGCTGCTAAGGTGACATCTCCTTGTTCAGAAAGCCCTCCACCTGAAACAAGAGAAGAAACAACCGTGAAAGATAAAAGTGTAAGCCTGCAATTGCTTGCACATACCGATGCTGGCAGGAGGGCCCCCCACTCGAGAGGTCTCTAAAGAGCCCTTCTGGAGGGTATTTGGCTCACTGATCCATGCTGGCCAGACGTCTCGGAAGAGTCGGGAGTAACCGCACCAATCACATTGAACCTACCAATCGATTAACTGTGGAGGACCCATTTAAGCTCCTGTGTGAACAGAGGTGGAGAGATTTAAGAAGCTTGCTCCCTGTTCCAACTGCCAGCAACCTCTGGATTACATGACCATATGCTTATGATTGCACCATAGCAGTATCTTGAATACCTGTACAATAATAATGTCCCTTTACTCATTAAGGCAGGCCACACTGAGTATCATTATAAAAACAGGGTATTGCATTGGAATGTTTGGTCAATCCATTAATTTGAGTATGGCTTCATCTGGGAGTAAATTGGAGTACTGTAACAAAACCCATGCACACACACATGGAGGCAACACTCAAATCTCCATACAGATAGAGTCAATAATCAATTTCTGCACTGAAATTTCCTGCAGTCAAAGCCTAGAACACCTGGTATTGGCAGGCAGTCTCCTGTACAGTTTCCAACCAGACTCAAGCCTGCTTAGCTTCTGACTCTAGGCGACATCAGGCACATTCAGGCTGACTTGGTCATATATGCATGGACAGACTGGAAATAATACATGTTTACTTTACAAATTAAAGCTGATTTACGTATAAAATACAAGTATATTATCAATAATTACCCCATGGGTTATATGCAAGCAAATTTTCTCCAGCACTGCAGTGGTTAATGTTATAAGCAGTTTTCAACATGGTCACAGCTGGCTGTGTGCACCCAAGGTCTTGCCTTCGTGGTCTCAGCACGGTGGCATTTTCCGTGGCAAAGTCAGCTCTAGTTTAAACGCCTGTGCTGGCATTTACTACGAGTCATCAACTTCACATCTCAGTGGAAATGGGGCTCCAGCTGTGGTCACAGTTGGAAAAAATAAAGAGCAGCATTATTGGTCATTAGTTGTTATTTGAAAATATTTGTGTGTGTGTGACAAGGTGGGGAACGGTAGTGTAGTGGTTAGTGTGCTGTGCTACGAACCCGGCTCATGGTCAACACCAGTGACAATTATCTGAACCGGTCCTGGGCCTCCCCTAGGTCGACTCAGCATCAAATGAATACCTGGTGCGGTGGGCGCCACAGTGGCGAGATGTTAACTCCCTCGCCTGGCATACAGGAGGTCGTCGGTTCGATCCAGACCCTGACGCCTGTATATTTGGAGTCTGCATGTTGTCCCCGTAGCCACGTGGATTTCTCTCCAGGTCTTCCAGTTTTTCCCTCCACATTTAGAAACATGCGTTTAGGCTGCTATAAATTTCCACGTGATAAGCCATTTCATTGAGCTATCATTTGTGTGGCTAGAGATATATAGCTCAGTGGGCCTTACCTGGTAAAATAAAAATAATAAAACAAAAATAGTGTAAATGTCACCACTAGGGAGACAAAGGCGGTGGAGCGTGGCGCTTGCCATCCACCCCCTCCCGTGCCCTGCCGGCCTTCATAGGTGCTCGCTAACAGCACTTGCCCCAACAGTCTGGTAAGGCTATACGAGGAGATATTTGTCTTTGTAAAAAGGTTAAGGTAAAAGTGCAGCGCTGCATGCCTGTGCCACTGCCGACAGAAGGGCCTCTACTTGAGACTAGAGGATGTTTGGTTTACACCTCCACGCTGGCTGCTCGTCTTAGAAGAGGTGGGAATGCCCACACTTTACCCCACTATACGCGACTTGCCAATCGACACTGTGGAGTACCCCTTATACTAATGGGTTAATAAAAGCAGGGAGGTAATAAATACATTTTCCCATTGGTTTAACTGCCTCGCCAATCGAACCGGTGACCTCTGGATTGCAATTGCAGCACACGAACCAGGACAGCACAACAGCATCTCCTTTATGTAGTTTGTCTTGTTTCTGTCTCTTAGACCAATTTATTTATTGCTTCCTACAACTCACTAGATTAGAAACTTCTGACATGCCATTTAAGAATAAAGGTAAAAAAAATCACTTTGTTACATCTCTTACCCAGCCATAATATTCAGATTTCGCATCTTATGTATATGCATATTAAAAACCATGTTTTTAAATGTAATTGACAGACTTATTATTATCATAATCATATTACAGAATCGTGCTAACTAGTGGCAAGTTGCAGGAAGGCTGATGATGATAGTTGTGAAATAGGAAGGTGTACTGTATTTCCAGTGGATAGTAGGATTCTAACAATTGGATGTACTCTTGCGCTTCAAGATGAATCTTCTAGAATTTATTTTTTACAATGTGGTGGACGTAGCAGCCTCTAGCGACTGCAGGGGTAAACTCAATTGCATACAATATGTACAAATAAAACAACAATGATTATTACAAATGTGATGTGATGCGTGTATCATGAGCTGAAGAATCAACATGAATCCAACAATGATGCATTATTACACTCCTAAAATATAACTCAGTGAAAATGCTACTACTGCTTATGATGCTATCGGTGCTGGCGTTGATACACGTCGTCCTTCAATTTGTAGATAAGAAGCCAAAGAAATATGTACAAGGGGTTAAGTCTCAAGTTTTTCCTAAATCACCTGAGCTAAAAAAAGTGCATTATCTCAAGAGCTCATGAGAAGTTGCATTTGATGATTTATGAGTTTTGCAGTTGCGGAATGGAGCAAATAAACTCTGTCGATTCATCGTGGCTGGCACATTAATGCCAACTAGACATTGTTCTACTGGCCAGGTGCCTGTCTGATTATGGTGCCTTCCGTTCAATAACTTAAATCACAGGAATTTCAGTAAAAACACTTGATTTATCTAGCATTCCTAACGTGTCATTTCAAGTCCACCATTACCAAAAAGATATATTTATTATTGCACATGACCAAGCTTGAGCAACCGTTTGACAATGTGTTAATGGCTACAATATTGGCATTAGCGAATTAAATATGTGGGTAATTAAACTTGTGAACAGAATGTCAACAGTGCATCAGTTAAGATTGTTTTATTTGCAACCGGTACCGAAAAATCCGAATCTGAAGTTAAACTGCAAAGAACATTTCAGTCACCACTTTGGCAGTGATGTCACAAACAGAGACCACCAAAAACATGGAATCACTTTAACCACTGCTGGGAATAAATGCCATTTCCAAAAATATATCTTGTAATTTTTTTAAAATCTGTTAGTGGAAATGGTGATGGCAGCAAAGTAGTTTTGGCCTGTATGTGCTTGCACATGTACAGTCCATTTTTGTCAATCCACTGCTGGGTGAGGGCCTCCTCGTGCCTTGTAGTCCATTCGATCATACTTTCACCCCACTATTCAATGTGAGTGCAGAACAGCAATGGATTTTTCTGTGCTCCTCTCTGCGATTACGCCTGTCTTTTGTGCACAATACTAGTCCATGCTCAACCCGGCCGAGATTCTGAGATTCAGCACATCCCCGGATGATTTCATGACAGGACAAATGTATCCTGTGAATATAGATTTCATGAAAAAAATTCTTAAAATCAACAACGCTAAAGTACATCCGGCCCAAGTACATTTTTTGCACTCTGCTGGTGCAAACACATACCAGAGCCCCAGCCGGAGTTGGGAATTTCTCCATCCTCGTCGTCTGGCCCGTCTGCAGACGCCTCCATGTCAATGTCGATCACCTCCTCTGCATCCTGCGCCTCTGTCGGCTGCAATTCAAACCCACGCAAGAAGACATTGCGGTCACATTCACACGTGTGATGCACATGCACTGCGGGCACGGTTTTGCAATGAGGCTTTTTATCGCTAACCAGCCCCAACGCGTTGCTCAGCTATGTTTTTTCGGGTTGGACTGCGTTTGTACGAACCGAAAACACATTGGAGCTCCTACAGCACAACCGCGAAAACCCTACCCAAGTAGGAAAAAGCATCTAAGTGCACAAAGGATGGAATGGCAAGCATGTGTATGTTGGCACCCTCTCTGCTTTGTGTATTTCACACGGTCAATATCCATGAAAGGATACATGTGCAGCATTTTGTTGGTGCTTTGGAAAGCAGGATATTTTTGAAAATAAAATGAATTTACTAAATTGCAGCACTTTGCTGGATGATTGCCTCCAGACACTGTGTGAGGCATGGGGCTCTTTGACCATACTTTACCATGTGGGTTGGTAAAGGAAGGGGGGGGTCAGAACTGGTACACATATCACTTGCCAATTAAGTTATCTGTATTTGTATATGGGGAGCATGTGGTAGACTTTGTATGAAGAGAAAAAATGGTTGTGTTTCAAATTTAACAGCATAATACAAATGAACGCATGCTAAATCGTAACAGTCTAACCAGAAATAAAACATTAACATAATACAATGTCTCGTGTTGTATCGCCAGTATTAGTATACTGTATATACACCTTCAGAAAGAGGGTGTCATATATTTTTCATGCAAGATAAACTATGAAATAAAAATGCTGGAAATGTGGCATTAATGTTGCAGAAAGGGTGGTCCTTTTGGAGAAAACAGGAGTTGAAGTTTGAAATAAAGATGAAAAATGCTTTAAAATTTTAAAAGGCATCACAGAGAAGTTAAATATTTTCCAGTTTTTATCCAGCGTGAAGGCAAGTAAGAATTGTCTTGAAAAATATGCGCTGGGTAACTCTTGCGAACCTGAATCGGTATTTGAAAGATTTCCATTAAGAATGTCCATTACTGATACACAGAGCACATGATGCATGTGGTGGTTTATTTGTATTCTGTGAAAGGCATAGAATTGTATGGTTCATTTGGTGGCAATGGTTGAGTTTATATCAAATTAAAGTTGTCATTTTCATTTTTCTTAGCTTTGCATAATGTTGTCACCTTGGGTAGAAGAAAGAACATCGTGTTATTTATAGACAAAAACTATGCAAAGTAGAATTTACATCTTTATTCGCTTGAGAATTTAGAGATACCCAGCCTAAACCAGCCCCTAAAAATGCAAGAGTATCCTCTATATGTCCTGCATAGCGTCGTATATAAAACAAATGAAGCTTGCCAAGGCAGTAGATTCCCACTTTGGTATTTCGTGACCTTCTTATGTTATGTTGGCTCTTTTTATAGAGCTTGATGTTGACTTTCTAAACATAAAGAACATTCTCAGTACATAAACTGCCAACATGAATGTTCACCAACCTACCTCCACGCGTGAAATAATAAGGATTTTTTTCCCCAAAGTAAAACATTACGTGGGACGCTGCTGTAGCGTAACGGTTAGCACACTGGTCTTCTCGAGGTCGCTGGTTCGATCTTCCCACGTGGCATTTTAAACAATGAGTACGTTCCTTAAATACCCCCCCACTCCCACCTTCATCCACCCAGCAGCACAAATGGTTACACACCAAAGTTAGTTGATTGGAAAGTCATGTGTGGTAAAGTGTAGGTACTATACTGCCATCATGGCAGTTTAGGCCAAACTACTCTCTAGAGGGGCTCTCTGGGATAACCTTCTACATCAGCAGTGGTTTGAACAAGTAATTTCAGGGTTGCACCCTTTACCTTTGACATTGTGTGTATCACGGTTAAAATCTCGATGAGGAATGATGCAAATGCTATTAACTGAGATGAAGCCACAAACAGGGGTTTATTTATGTGGCTCTTCGATGGGTTTCATCCACAGTATCTAAGCAGCCTTCATTCGGGATCTTGAGCCTTAAATTTCAGTCTCTTCGATATTTAAATAACCATGGGCAGAACTCAATGGCAGAAAATATGACTGCTAATGGACAAAACTGATGATAGAGTGGCATTGTAGGTTACTGCAAGATCCGACACGTCCGTCCAGTGCTCGCTGAGCCGCATTGGCTTCTGGTTGCCGAACGGATACATTATGAGGTCCCACTCATTACACATGAAGTGATATCTTAAGTGTCACAACAACAGTTGGTTTATGCATTCAGAAAAGCTTGGCTGAGCTGCAAGGCCACTTTTCAAAAGGATCCTCTTTGAGACATTGCTCCAAATCCTAATTATTCGGCCATGCACCATGAGAAAACACACCCACGGATGAGCATGTACACATACAGCCCCTTATTAATCCACTGCTGGATGAGAGCATCCCCACATCCATGCACGTTGTGAAGGTTTTCTGACCGTACTTCACCACACTCATCTGCGCGGGTTGTTTAAGGTGGAGAGCATGGACGCAGGGACATAGAAACATAATACAATGACCACACTTCCCGATCTTGTCCACCATGTAGCCCTGCAGTTTATAACAACCTCTCTTATGCATGTCGGTCAACCACCCAAACGCTATCCAGGCTCAAAACCAGCTGAGCTTCCAAGATCTGACGCGATCGGACGCATTCTGGGAGTTTTGGTCACAGGCAATAGTGCGGATAACACTAATACAGATTACCATCTAGCTCTGCATGTCTCCCACGCGATGATCTCTGCATGGTCCTCGAACTCTGCCTGCAAGGTCAGTAGGGTGGTCGCGACATGGCGAAACTAAGATACATCACGCAATATTAATTCCAAGATGATCGTATCATTCGTCTTACAAAATATCATCATGTAATGTTTGTGGTTGCTCATATAATTTTGACTGAAATACTATATTTTATTCCCTGACAAAAGATTTATAAATGAAAAAACTCAACAATGCAAGTGTTAAATTAATTGCTATGATCTATTAAAACCTTGGAATGCTTTCTTATGTTTTCTGAACTAATTAATAGCATGGCGATGACATAATTATTTCCATAGTTCAATTCATTATTAGTTGTGTAAATAACAGCATGTGCTTTATAAGCGCTATAAATGTTTAGAAGACTTATGCCAAGCTTCAGTTGTATGAGCTTCAGTTCATGGTACAATACAAATGTGAAATACATTTACGAAGTTATGGAAATGTGATATTGTGTTAATCGTCATATCGTGAAAATGTATATCTTATCATATCTTGGAAAAATTATATCACGTAACAACTATAGTTACCATTATGCACCGGATTGTATGAATGTGGGAATCCACGTTCATTATGAGCAATGAAAACAGCTGGTAGTGATGATAAATATATTTTCTAGCCATGTGTATCTGCGTCTCCCACTGAATTTACAGACTGTAATTTAAAACATGTGGGCAGGCGAAAGGCATTTTTTTTACGTAAGAAAACAATATTGTGCCCAAGAGTATTTTGAAATGTGTTTATTAATTACGTTTCTGTTTATTTCTGTTGCGGATTTAGGCTGGTTGGATTTCACAGTATTACACATATCTACAAACTTACCAGTCACCGTCAACAAATAATGGCAATGAATGATATACTCTGAAATACCAAGAGAGTAAATAAATACGGTACAATATTTATTTATGCTTCAAATATTTAATGAAGGCCAGGAGGGAGCAAATGCCCTGTGGAGATTTTAGCAACGAGATCAGATCGTGTGCTCCATTGGCCATCAGGGTTGGCGACGGCGTGGGTGAAACCTTCATCCAGCAGTGGAAAAATCATAGCGGATGACAATGATATTTCACACCATCTGCAGAGTTAAATTCCATTTTTTTTTCTACAATGAAAGCTCAGCATGAATTGTCAACAATATACAGGATGTATTTTGCAATTGCGCCTTTCTTCAGAAGAAAAAGTGTTTTAGCGTTAAGTGAAGAGATGGAACTGGAGTGGTGTTTTGTGCCATTGAGCGCCACTGAGCCAGGTACATTTGCTTCAGTAGTCCGGTATTTTTTGTGGAGCATTACATAAATAGACCATCTGTTCTAAAATGCATTTTTCAAGATCAATGACGTCATTCACATTTCACAAGTCCAGGCCATTACGTACCAGCAGTTTGGCAAACATCCTAACCCACCCACATTTGCAAAATTAAATCATAAATGTGGCCCTACCACCTAATTTATGTTTGCTGAACATATCAACATTTTGTGACCGTAAGGACATTTTCCAGCAATATTTTCAAAGTGGTGTGGCCATTGCAACGCTAGCAATCGAAGCGCTAGGGCGGTTGACGCGCCATGAAATCAGATTGTTCTAATTCTCTAGAATCGTCAGAATATCAGCTGCCCAGTCATGACATAACCACCTAATTAGCATACGTCGCTTGCTTTTTTGATTGCTGAAGGTGCAAAGCCAGGAAATCACAAGTCACTGAAATTGGCCATGGACGGGAATTGATCGCAGGTCGCGAGGCATGTAATGTGTAATGTGCTCAGCGCTGCTGTGAATTAAAATATTACAATGTATCTATAGTAAATTAGGTTGAATCGAACAGCTGTAGAATACTCTTTAGAATAATTTGAACCAACTTGATTGGCATAATTCATGCATGCTATCAATGTATTTGAATCTAATTATAATGGTGCTTGGAAGATTATAAAAATAACCCTTGTGTTTATAAAGACATTTGCTGAGATATCAATATGGTGACTGCCATGGATCTATTCTTGTTAAAGAGTTCTGTCAAATTTCATGAACGGAGATTTAGAATATCCACAAGTAACGAACTTGGCACAAATAAAGTCACTACATTCAGTTTTTACATAAACAACTGGACTATTCATGTTTACAGTATCGTGTGTTTTACTAAGTAATGAGCCTCATGCGAATTTGTTAAACACCCAGCCATCAAATGGATGGAGTTAAAGTGTATTCCGAGATGACCGTTTCTCGTCACAAAACAGCCATTTTCTGAACCGCCTTTCCACAAGGAACAAAAAAAAACCGTTGTGATTTTCCATCCTTCGCTTACTGTACTCATCAACTGTATGGATTTTTGGCAGGAATGCGTCGGATTTTTTTAATGCTATCGGTTACTTTGGAAACATGTGATAATTTGCTAAGCTCTCATTGGCCCTCCAACACGCTGTCGTTAAGACTTTTGAAAGGCCAGTCTGTGTGCACATATCCACAGGCAGCACTGAATAAGGAGGAAAGTTTGCGTAAACACAACGGCTATTATGGACTTTTAGTGTTAAAATTTTTACGAGCATTTGCACGGCTTAATAAGGAGAAAACATGCACGAATCTAGACCCACTTTTGATTACACATTTGTGATCTGAATTTTAATAAATAACCACGGTTTCTAAACTAGCATTGTCGAGCGGTTCGGCATACAAATTGAGTGAAAGTTTCCAATCGTGATTCACGTAATAAAGTGCACGTGTGCCACACATATACTTTACTTGGTGATTTCACAGAAAAAATATTCTTGGTCTCTCTGCCTATGCTCTCACTCCCCTCCAACAGATTTCAAATGCTTCCGTATGGGCTATTTTCAATCACCCATTTAATCCTCACACTTCGCCTCTCCTCCTTCAGCTACACTTGCTTCCACTACACTACACCGCTGTCTTTTAAAATACCTGACGCTAGTCTATAAATCTCTCCATGCCCTTGTCCCACCGTATCTTGCCTCTCTTATCTCCCTCCATGCCCCCTCTCATCCTCTTCATTCCCAATCTTCTCTGGACCTCTGTCCCTCCTTCTGTCTGTGCCAAATCCCATTTTGATCCATCTCCCTCCTTGCACCCCTCCACTGGAATCAACTTCCCCTGTACATTAAGCAGCCCCCTCCTTAACCTCCTTTCATACCCCTCTCAAAGCCTCGCCTCTTCTCCATTGCCCATTCCCTTCCTCTTCCCGCCCCTCGCCCCTCCACTACGTCTCATCCCTCTCCTGCCCTTTCATGACCCCTATGTGCCCTCTGTTGCGGTCACTCACTCCTCGGCCCTCACACGCCTCTGCTATCTAAATTGCTCTTTTTTGCTACTGCATTTTAAACTATGTTCAGCGCCTTGAACTAAGGCACTCTATATATAGAACATAAGATAACATAATTCAGCGTGTGGATGGCCCATATTGGTTAAATATCCGTTTTGGCTTTCACAGTGTGAGGATGCCCTCGTCTAGCAGTGGAATGACAAAATGGGCTGTACATTTGTTGGAGGACAACTTCAAATAAATCCCCAATGGAGGCATGTAATTGGCTACCAACAACATGGGTACACAATGTCAAATAGGAGTGAAAACTGTTTATTACTTTTGCACGGACCTTAAAAGAAAAAAAGAGTTGGACACAAGAATCTAGTTTTTGCTCTCTGACCGCAGCAGAAACAGTGTGACGAATGGCGGTACACAGCCGTCGCAGCAGAGATGGTGTTTCAGTCCAAAAAAATCCCATCGTCAGAAGCCACAAGAGACAAACAATGGAGTCCATTTCATGTCTCACAAGAAACCCTTTTCTGTAATGTTCCAGCCGAGCCGTTACCACAGCGAGTCGGCATGCATTTGCTCGCCGTAAACCGCGGCTCCAGTGTTGTTCACAGCAACTAATTTATTTCTATATCAAAGCGATGCTTTTGCTGTAAATAAGAACGTTATGCTCCGAGCACAGCTAACCTTTGCAGCAGTCAATTACAAAACCTAAAAAAAAACTGCGTCGTTAAGGGATCACAGCTAACGTAATGTTGGCAACACGTGTTTTAATGTACAGCATATATATGAGTATGGTTTTCTAGTGTGACTTTTTTTGTGCTGCAGGATTTGTTTGAACCCACAAACTATGAATATGTTGACGAGGTGTGTGTGTCCCTTACATTGGATTCTGGATTAGCGGTAACTGGCTTCACGTTATGTACATAAACATCTGGTATCAAGGTGGGAGGCACTTCTGTTTGGCTTTGGAAACAGCTGGAACATAACAGAGAAGTCAAAGTATTTCCCAAATGGAAAGTTTATTTTATGACCTGACGCATGTAAACAGATTTAACATTATTTTAAACATGCTATTTGGGGTCAATTGACTTGGACATTATCATTTTACAGCTGTACTAAAATTTGTTTGAAGTTGCCATGCTAATTTTTGGCACAGAAGTCCACATGCAAAATCACCGAGTTATATCATTTTGAGAGGTTAAACAATTAGCATATGTAAATGTCGCCTTGTTATAGTGTGTGTTTGTGTCTTTACAAGATGTTTGTATATTAAATGTGCGCCAGTGTGCATCATGTCTCAAAGGTTTTTTAATTGTGACAGTGACGAGTTTGCACTCCCTGATTGCACGATGGCATATTGACAGAGAGAATGGAACAAAAGATGAAAAGTGCACGAAGAAGAGCAGAGAGGCGCATGGTTCCAATTACAATGAAAACACGAATCAGAGCACACATGCACGATAGAAACACAATATTGACTGTTACGGAATTTTTTTTAAAATAAGTAGGCTTGCGCAGGACACATCGTTATAGAATGGGTGATGGCCGGTGGTCAGGACTAACAGCAATGACAGCCAGAGGAGAGAACATGTGTGAGATGAGAATGCCCACTGCAGGAGTGTAGCGATGAAAGCAGATCGCTTGCAGGAGAAAGAGCAGCGTTTCTCAAACTTATTTGACCCATGCACCACTTAGCCGATGCAAACATTTCCGTGGACCCCCCCCACCCATTCCTGGTTGCAAAAGCATTCACTTATCTCTCTAAATACCAGTCGTCATATAAAATTATTCACATTACCGGAACATGGAAACATTTTTTTTTAAACGCAGCTATATGTTTTTTTTAGGGGGGGGGGGGGGGGGGTCGGGGGAGGAGGGCATTTAGATATTAGGGTTTGGGTAGTTTAATAAGGGTAGTTTACCTGACTTCTTTTTTACATTAAATATCATAAGTAAACTATGTATTAATGTACGAAACAAAAGGTCATTACTTCCGGATCAACCTGCATTTACATCACAGCCCTGCGGACCACCTGGAGGAGCCTTGCAGACCACCCGGTGGTGCGGGGAGCCACACATGGAGAGCCACTGATCTCGATGGACTGTCACACCGCGAGACCACAAGGGATGGCGAAGGCTTGAGGAGGCCTTCATGCAAACAGTGAATGAATCGTGGTTGATCATGGTTATTAATGATATTACATTTTTTAATTATACCACCTTCAATTACAAAAATGTATGACGCCATTTTTATTTAGATAAATGTGCATATTTTATGAGTAAAATAACGAAGCAGACAATATCCCTTCTCCCCATACCTGTCTCTTCATGTACAAAAATAAAATAGAATTTTCATAAGGCTCTGGCATATGTAAGAAAACATACTTTCATATTTTATGTGGAGGCCAATGAGGGGAGGAAACGTACTGCCTGTTTATAAAAAAAAATGTAATTACGTTCTCCACAATGACGCGAATTATTGTTTTGCATTATATATTTTCTGAATGCATTAATTACATACATGTCACTCTAGTTAATGTCGAATTAAAGCATGTATATACATTGTAATTTTGTGTCCAACTTTATGTTTTATTTAATGTACAGTTCGTTTTAACAACAAAAAAAAAGCATACCTGAATTAAGTTTGTAATAGCTCATACTGTAGGACAAGGAACATCAAAGCAGAGTATTGCAAAGTAAAGGTTTACCTGGTGGGTGTTGAAAATTACACGCAAATAAACGTGCACTGGATCACTGTCTGGCACATTTCTGACAGCCAGGTCTTTAAATATTGAGAGCCAACTGAATTGTATACTCAGATTGCTTAGCATTTGAGGTTGTGCCCTGTCATGGTTAACATATGACCTCATATTGAAACTAAAGGTGGACAAAAACAATGTTTTATATAGGTGAAACTGAGGCTATGTGTCCTTCAAAGGTAACAGCATGTGCTGGGATTTGGGAAACGATGTAGAGGTGTTGCGTACGTGCTCATGATCGAGCTGTGCAGGAGGCACCTGTAGCCGTGCGAAAGTCAGAGGTTGCCAAACTGACAGAAAGCCAATATTGTCACTCAACCCCTTTGCAACGACTTAGCTGATCTACTTGCAAAGGCTCACAAGAATGCTCAGACTTCAATTCCATTGCCACTAGAAGAGATTTGAACACCTTAAGATCGCTCGCGGCATGCTTATCCAGGAATAACTAGTGTAATTTCAATGAGAAAATATATGCATGTGAACTAAGCAAAGTGCTGAACATGTCAACATCATAAAATCAAAAGCAGCAATGATCTATACACTGCTGGATGAGGGCTTTCCAAATCTGTCGCCATCCCTCGTGGTCCCGTGATGCAACAATCCATATTGTGCCCACACACGAGCTGATTTTATCAGTCCGTCTCCGCGATGGTCGTGTTCCCGGGCAGTGTTCCCTCCTTTGGCTGCTGCTCGGTCGTTTGTCTCGACCGCCAGTCATGTCTCCTTGGAGCGACACGTCCTACCCAAGCCCACTTTTCTTAACAGAGAATAGAATTTTGATTTAAAGCTTTCGCGACTGCAGGGATTCATATTCTTGGTTCTTTCGGTAAAGTCACGTACAGTAGAAGGGAAGTAATAAAATAATAAAAATATAAAACAATAAAATTCTCACGACGTTTCGACTGCAACACTTTTTTCAAATTTTCTTGCTGTGGATTTCACACCTGATGATGATTGCTTGTGTTGTAGTGGAAACGTCGTGAGAATTTTATTGTTTTATATTTTTATTATTTTATTATTTCCCTTCTACGTTACTTTACCGAAAGAACCAAGAATATAGAGAATAGGATGTGTTTCACTTACACGCAATGTAAAACAAATTTATTTTATGGACTAACTGTTGTCAAATATATATACAAGTGACTGTAAATCATTAATATTTACCACTCTCATTCTGCACCCTCATTATATTCGGCGATAGTTTACGTTTTAATGTTTACTTTCGGATAATTTATTCTAAATGTATAGACCTCACGGCTGCTCTTCACAGTTGCAACATTATAATGACATAAAAAATTACCGCGTGTTTTTATTACGTCATTTTTGCCAAGTAGGTTTACATTACGAATTGATTAACACTCCGGCTTGATTTGTAAACCATACATTGGAAACTGAACTTTCCATTTATTGACATTAAAGTTGAGAGGAATGTCTTGCTGTGACGTTCCAAAGGCACAATAGGAAAATGTTTAAGTGAGTCTGGCTCACTCTGAAGGCAATATGACAGAAAACTATTCTCTTTTCATTATTTTTGGGAAAAAAGTTCAACAGAAATAATCTCACTAAGTGGCTCCATATTCTCCAACTACATCAAATGCAAGCTACCAAGAAAAGCACACCAGGCCACGGGTACGGATGTTGGGTATTCTGTCCGTCTGTTGAATTTATTAACATAATCTACAGTTTTCAAGCACAATTATATTCTATTCTTGCCTTGGGAAATACGTTCAGAAGCTAAATGCTAATGTCTGCTAGCCATGAGAGGGCTTCAGCACAATGTCCAATGTGGATGTTACATGCAAATTATATTTTGTTAAACATCTGGACCATCTTTACCTTAACAAACATTTTAAGTACACACTCAAAACTGTTCATTGAAGTGACTCAAATGGCAGTTTTTTATTTGCCAAATCATGTTTGGAAGAAATTATTGCGTCTATTTTTGCCAACCTTTTTCTTTTGTTAACATACACACAGATATTTAGACATTTATCAGCAAAATATTTCAGCGATCTCAGCATGCTTTGCATGTCAAGATGACATCACCATTAATCATATACCGCACATCTTGCGACGGCAGCTGCATCCATTCTCTTTCTTGCTGTTGAATTGCCTCGAACCAGAGTGAGTGTTTCAACTTTCCATCGTGCTTGTATGTTTACGCACACTGGCATGCCCAAAGCATTCCATTTTTGGTAGCATTTGTGTGCTCCGGCATATCCGTGATTGGAGACTGCACCTCTTTCTGGAAGAATACGTGTGAAACAACGTAAAGTCCTGAGTGGGTGGATATATAGGAGGGTGACAAGTTTCCCAATATGATGTCCCGAACCCGGATACGTTGCCTGATCATGTACTCCTATTTCTGTCTCTCGGTGCAATTCCCAGAATGCATCTCTCTACGCTTGATTGCTAGTGTCCGAGACTAACCGCAATGTGGCAGTCAAAGCTCATTTAAAAAAAAAACTAAGAGGTGAAATCCGTTGTGGAGATGGAGCTATGAATCGACTCGTAGGAGCTAGATGTATTGTTGCATAAGAGTATCGTGACTGATGGCGACAGCTTCGGAAGGGCTTTATCCAGTGGTGGATCGAGCATAGCTGGTGATGATTAGCACTTCTCTCCCGTGCAGGGCAGCTTGCTCCACCATTCCCTGACAGCCCCACAAATGAGGGATGAGGCCTGTTGGATTAAGGTGGCACCAAAGTGCCTCAGTGGAAGAGCTGCATTGAGCTCCCTGGGTCCCTAATTTGTGCTGTGCAGACAAGACACGCTTTGCATTTAAGCTCGGAGTAGATGTGTTTTTGTTATATTGAACACACACACACACCCATAAGAACAAATAACAGAAACTAAAATAGAAGTGTATAGATATCTCTAGGAAAGTACATACTAAAGTAAGATGTTTCCATTCTCTTCTGCCATAGTATGGAATCCCATTCCTCCAAACATCCGTGCTGATGTGTATAAGATAAAAAAAAATGCCCGCTGTTGCTGTACACCATCTTGAAGTGATACATAAATTAAACTGTTATGTTATTGTATTGTAATGTGAAGAGAAATCAAATAACTAATTTTCTGCACCATCTATTATGAAGCTGTGAATAAGTCCGTTTGCTGGTTGGCTAAATGGTAACAACTTAATCCTAATCAGTTAAGTGCTCACAGTGCAGCCCAGATACTGGGAAAGTGGTTTGGGAATACTACTTTGTGGGATTTCGCGGTCAGTTTGTACCGCATGCTGTTTTCGCATGGTGTCTGACGTTTCGCTCCACGCTCTGGGAGCTTATTCAGAAACCGAATTCAAAAACTAACAACACGTGGTACCGCCCGGAAACACATTGAAGAAATACGGCTTGGGAATAGATGAATCCCTATTGCCAGTAGAAGTCACTTGATCCCCCTGTCGCAAACGACATTACAGTAATTCTAGATCCAAACTGACAAATCGCCCACAATCAATCGCCCTTCACAAACTACTGAGGCCACACGAGTGTTAAGCAGTCACTCAGTAAACATGGCCAACGTTGGTCCAACGGTCCAAACCGTTCGATGTTTACCGGTTTGGGACTTCCAACTTGTTTTTATGTAGGTTTGAATTCGCGACTGGGCATATAGACGCTGACTGTGTTATGCCCTGTATGTATTTTGCAACCGTTGTGCAACTTGTAATGGAGCACACAGTGCCGTTATGATGTAACGGAACATTACTTATTGCAAGAATATTTTACTTCAATGACGGTGCAAGGTTGAAATGTTTGTCTCCTATCGTGTCCGTGTCACCGAATTTACTTGGAAGTTTTGTTTCTTTACAAAAATGTGTTCAGGGTTTCAAAACTCGTGGAAATGTAATCCCACAATCAAGAATTTAGTTTGCCTGTATTTCGTGTACCCAATGAAGTCACGTCAGTCACTTCATGTTATATAAATATAAATTTGTATAGATCGTCGCTCTTACCATGTATGCTCGTAATCATTGTGTAATAACAGCCATAGAGGGTTCACGTGGGGATTGGCTTGCCGGTCCTGCTCGTAGCCAATAAGGTTGAGATTGGGACCATGGCCCATGCGTCATCACGACAGGTCATCAGAAGTGATTGGCCTAGCCATTCGGGGCCCCAGCTAATGGGGAGCCGGATGAGGGGCGTGGTCCCGGGATTGACAGGGAACCATCGAGAAGGGTTGAAGCTGTCCATACACGATTTGCTGGGGGAACCACGTGACGAAGGTCTTAAGAGCGAGCGAGAGAGAACGATCGAGAGCAGACTGAAACTAACAAGAGCAGGGTCACGCGCGGACGGGGCCTCGGGTTGCCACGTGCGCGGAGGGGACTTAGTGCGTAGTCTGTCCTCTCTCCGTTGTCTGCCAGCAACGGAGAGTGAGTGAGGAAAGTGTATGGTGGAGTGGAAATAAAAAGGACTGATTCCGAAGCCGTCTCCTGGAAGATTATTACAATTGTATAGTCACAGTGTATATATGCCCAAGATGTTAGATTTAGAAAATGTTTCACGTATATATTAATTATTAAACCAATTCAATCAGGGGTTCTTGAATAGCATTGAGCCTTTTCCTGCCAACTTAAGAGTCGTCTTATAAATGAACGCAAGTAATTACAATTGCATACACAATATCCGGGATGCTGCCATGATGTAATGATTGTCAAACTGGACTTGTCATCTATAAGTCAGTGGTTCAGTTTTTCAGTGTGATAGTTGAGAGAGGGTGGAGGTTTCTTAAAATACCCCTTGGCTCTGTACAACCAGCAAAATAAATGGGTACACCACAGTAAGTGGATCAGCAGCAGATCACGTGTCACGGGACAGAGTTTGAATACTTCCAAAATATCCCCGATACAGGGCATCTCTAAAACTGCCTCTTGTGAAGATCCTTCCCCCAACATTGGTGCAATAAATTCCAGGGGTGCACCTTTACCTCGTTACGTTTTACACAACATACAAAGTTTAGCGGTGTCAAAAGGAGTAATTGCTACATGTTTGATGCCGAGTGCTTTATCGACTGCATTTGTACTTAACATGCAGCTGTACTTGATCTGCATTCTCACTTATGCTGTGGTCGCCTTGCTCTTTAAATGTTACATGCGTCATCTTTTTTCAGAAATGTAAGAAAAAATGTCTTGAACATAACTAAAATTCAGTTAATGATTAAATTTTGACTTAAAACTTTTGTGACTGCAGGAATTCATATTCTTTGGTTCTTTCGGTATGAATTTACCAGAAATAACCAACGAATATCAGTTAATGATTGTGCACGCTTGCAGTTGCAAAATGCCCTCTTTTCAAACTGTCTTTACCTGACCCTATAAAATACAAGCAGCAACCCTCTTTTCTATATTGACCTGACTATACATACTCGCTCGTGTTCACTTGCACACCAAAGTGTATTCGTTTAAAACTCCTGCTTGTGCATACTTACAATACAAGTGGGTCACATTCATGCCAGTGAAATACAAATAAACGTGGACCAGGATTCCAATTCAGGGCACTTTGCTGGTCAGGAAAATTTGAATTCACCCTCTGATTAATACATTAAGGAGTGGAAATAAAATATGTTTTGTCGAGGAGTACCTTTGGTTTGATTCAGATTTGATGGACTCGAATTTATTTCGGCAAAATTTTGAATCAGTTTGGCAAATCAGACCGACTAATGTTGGAAGTAAATGTTAAGCAATCAACCATATCCTCCTCGTCAACTACAATGTGCTGTAAAATATTAACATTTGCATCTTAATCCATCAAAGCCCTCAAATAGATGCACCGTGCTCATGAAGAGCACGCTGCTTAAAAAGGGCCCAGCCACAACTTTGAATTTTCTCCTTCACTGAGATTGTTTTGTGTTTCTTGGAAAATGTAACGTAAAGCTGCTTCTTGCAGATGTTTGCGCTTTTTTAGCAGCTGACTTATTACAGCCATCGCGCGCACGCAACCCGGCAGCCAGGGATGCGCAAGCAGTGTGGGCGTTGTGCACAAGACAATGAGTAATTGCTGAAACAAATTGACTGCCGTGACGGAGCAGGTAGACCGAGCCAAGGCGTTGCTTTCAAAATGAGCGAATTAGTTCCCTAAACGAGCACCAAAAAATCAATGACAGCATCAAGGAGTATAAATGTGTTGTGCTACGGCGATGGAAACAATGGACCAGTCCTTTGGGATGACTCGCCCTCACCATAGAAATGGGGAATTTCCACCGCTTGCACACCACCTCAATGCTCATTCGAGCAGGAAATCACTTTGACTCATCGACTGTGGCAATGGCATTGATAGTGAGCGTTTAAGGCAGAACATTTTAAAACTGTTTGTGTACGCTCTCTGGTATTTACTTCTGTATGTATCTATATATATAAAATCGCGAATCTGTCTGTCTGTCTGTGTGTGTGTCTGTGTGTCGCCGGACCATACGCAGTTTCATTGGACTGCGGTTGCCCCTGGCAACGGGTAGCGACGCCTTCGCCGCTTTCATTGGACGGCGGTTGCCCCTGGCAACGGGTAGCGACGCCTTCGCGGCGGGGTGGACGCCATTTTTAATTCCCGTTAAAAATAGGCGCACGCATTAACACGCGACTCTGAGGTAAATTCATCAAAGTTTCACGTCCTCTTCACTCCCCCCCCCCACCACAATGTGTGCAATTACTATTATAGGGTCGGTAGATTATAAAATTATAGCGATTAGACAGTATTATTGTAGCGCGGGGGGGGGGGGGGGGAACGGCACCCGTACCCAGCATCAGCCGGGTGGGAAAATCAGGCGAGGCCGGAGGCTCTGCACGGTACTAGGCCTCGACACCCACCACGCGACTCTGAGGTAAATTCATCAAAGTTTCACGTCCTCTACAGAGTGGTGAGGGAGGGAGAGTGGTGAGGGAGGGAGAGTGGTGAGGGAGGGAGAGTGCTGAGGAAGGGAGAGTGGTGAGGGAGGGAGAGTGGTGAGGGAGGGAGAGTGGTGAGGGAGGGAGAGTGGTGAGGGAGGGAGAGTGGTGAGGGAGGGAGAGTGGTGAGGGAGGGAGAGTGGTGAGGGAGGGAGAGTGGTGAGGGAGGGAGAGTGGTGAGGGAGGGAGAGTGCTGAGGGAGGGAGAGTGGTGAGGGAGGGAGAGTGGTGAGGGAGGGAGAGTGGTGAGGGATGGAGATTGGTGAGGGAGGGAGAGTGGTGAGGGAGGGAGAGTGGTGAGGAGGGAGAGTGGTTAGGGAGGGAGAGTGGTGAGGGAGGGAGATTGGTGAGGGAGGGAGAGTGGTGAGGGAGGGAGAGTGGTGAGGGAGGGAGAGCGGTGAGGGAGGGAGAGCGGTGAGGGAGGGAGAGTGGTGAGGGAGAGAGAGTGGTGAGGGAGGGAGAGTGGTGAGGGAGAGTGGTGAGGGAGGGAGAGTGGTGAGGGAGGGAGAGTGGTGAGGGAGGGACTCAGCCTCAAAACGAGTAACTGGTGTGGCGTATTAACATCGCCACTGGGGAGACAAAGGCGGCCGGGCGTGGTGGATACAAGTCCCGGGCAAAGCCGGGTAGTACAGCTAGTTGACTTTAAAATGTGTCGTAAGTATGAATACGTATAGTGAATTGAGTTTGGGAGAAGAAAAAACAACCTGAATGTACAACTCAAATCCATTATCCAACAAGAGAGCACAGTATTTATTTTATCGTATATTGTTTTTCACGAACATGCATAGCAAAAAGCTTTTTATCAGCTGCTATCATTACTTTTAGTTCGAGGAAAGAGTGTCTTTGGCATAATTTTGGCATGTTTTTCATTTACTCTTACTGAGGTTTTACTATAACCAAAGATGGGTTATTAAAAAAAGTATGCCCTTGGAGACTGCATTGACTGTCTTTTGTAACATCTGCTCCAATAGTTATTCCTTTTGCCTATTCATGTTTCACTGTTACAACAACATGGACAGCAGAGGGTCCTTATGGTGAACCTTATAAGCACACAAGGTTACTGAGATGTTTTGCCATGATTTAACAATCCACTGCTTGATGAAGGCCTCCCCATGCTGAGTCAGTCATGGAGGTTATTTGACCATGCACGCTGGTGAGTACAGCATGGGAAAGGGAGCGGGCGGGCCGGGGGGGTGGGGGTCACGGAGCGGGGGGGTGGGTGGCATGGCCATTTCAGATATCACCTGTGGCCAAGAGTCAAATTCATGACCCATAGCACAGTGCACAAGCCCACAGTAGTGGCAGCCACTCCCCCATACTATTTGCTGTCGAGATTCAAAATAATATCAGAGGGTTAGTTTTTTTGCCAAATGTATTGTATATTTTACGTAATGTTATCACAAACTATACAGCGAAATAACGTAAACAAGAAAACCGCCATGTGATGTTGACATAAGTGTTGAATGTGGCTATGAGCATTGCTATGTTTTATTATTCACACAACTTTAAAGGCAGAGAGAATCATCCGTGGAAGACTGGCATGTTATTATCCTTGTAAATAGGCCTTGATGGATACGAGTATTAATAAATAAGGTGCCATCCACTGAAGCTACAGCCGAAACCATTTGGTGAATGCAAAGTGGCCATGGAAGCAAGAGCTCTGGTTTGTAGACAGCACCAGCGTTCAGTTAGTCGGCAGTTTTTTTTATTGAAGGTGCGTCCACACAGGCCGTGGCAGGTGCGGATACTTGATGCACAAATGTAAAGCTCTCGGGTCAGTGTGAGACTGTGGTAACCCAGAACAGACCATGGCACATATGTAGAGTAGGGATGTACGCAGTGAGCGCAGTCGAGAGGGTGCAGTTGGGGGCGAGCAGGTGTGCGCGTTGGGGCACGAGGTTGGAGCCGGAGGGTCAGGAGATGGCGACGATGATTAGCGAGTGCGAAAGGCGCCAGTGGAGACGACAGCTTAAGTGGGGGCACGTGAGGACTCGGAAGTTTGAGGGGTATATAAAGAGGAGTGTGCGTGAGTAGCGGAGAGTTGTTTGGGGACCAAGAGAGAAGACATCTCGCCGTCGCCGGGTGGGTGTTGGCTGAACCCCCCGCCCGGGACAGACGGGTTGGTGGGTACGAGGCAGCGTGGGGAATAGCTGGGGGCAGTGGTGGGATAAGAAAGGGTAGGTGCGGTGCGGGTTAAGTGAGAGCAGGCAGGAGGGGGAAGCGGCATGTGTGATGACAGTGAGAGGCAGTCATAGGTGTGCCTACAACTGGTGCGGAGGGCAGGATTAATAAAGTGTAAGCAGGTGACCTATTACTCCGTGTCAGTGTGAGTAATTATATGCACTACACATAAAACGGCTCATTGCGCAATTCATAAAAACGAAGAAGGTATCACCACAGTGATACACTCCAATACTCCTGGTACAATTAACTGGCTCAACTACCTCAATGTAAAATTAGTTTTTAAGAAAAAATATTGTAGAATCTGAGTCGAGTCGACAATAGCCTGTGGAGTTTTAGTCCAGCCTTAGCTCGTAGGCTTTCATTTATAAAATCACATTCTTAGCTAAATCAGTGAATTCTAGATTTGAAGCTTTCGTGACTGCAAGGATTCATGCTCTTAGATTTTTTCGGTAAAGTGACGTAGGTAAAAATAAATATATAATAAAAAATTATAAATGATAACAATTATAGAAATAAAATAATAAATCACGACGTTTCGGAGGCAACACAAGCTTCCTTCATCAGGTTATTTTTCTGTACCTTTTTACACCTGATGAAGGAAGCTTGTGTTGCCTCCGAAACGTCGTGATTTATTATTTTATTTCTATTATTTTTAATATGTATTTTTATTATTTCTTTATTTTATACCTACGTTACTTTACCGAAAAAACCTGAGAGTATAAATCAGTGAACTCGGCAGAGTAACTGTACATCTTTGTATATGCTGTACATATAATGTAAAGCGAACTATCATTTTTGGTCGCCATAAGTGCACTGCAGTCTCCAATAGCATTATAATCTAAGTCTGCGATCTTCATTCAGACGATTCCAGCTAAGTTCGTCTCGTCATCGTTAGTCACGCTTTTGGTCTTTGGTTGGGCAATCATAGTCATCACTGTGCTAGATTTGTGTCAACACGGTCATCGTTGACTTAAATAAAACATAATAATGGCTGTTTAGTAAAAAATGTCGTCACTAATTTCTTCGACGTAAAGTTAACACTTCTTAGCGCTGGTGAAGTTGTAGGCTCCCAGCTAAAGCGAACAGGTCCTTGACCTCGCATTTCCTCACAACTAGAATTAACATGACAGTCAGAATAAAAATGACGAATTTAGTTGCTACCCTTTCTTATCCCATATAAACACGTTCCTTCGGAGTGGGCAGGTAGGAACTTGGTTGGACAGCGCATGTGTGCACTACAGACAGACAAATAATCCCTGGTGGGCAGTGTGGAACCTGTTGTTCCTACCTGTATGTATACAAGATAACTTGACTTTAGGTAGCCAGGCAGACAGCCCCCTGAACTATCGCCCCCCCCCCTCCCTTAGGCCCCTCCCCCCTTAGGCCCCTCCCCTGACCCCCTTTCCCTTAGGCCCCTCCCCTGACCACCCTCCCCCATATCCTCAGGCCCCTCCCCTGACCCCCCTTCCCTTAGGCCCCTCCCCTAACCCCCCTTCTGTTAGGCCCCTCCCCTGAGCACCCCCCCCCCCCATATCCTTAGGCCCCTCCCCTGACCCCCCCCTCCCTCAGGCCCCTCTGCTGACCCCCCCCTCAGGCCCCTCCCCTGAACCCCCCCCCCCCTCAGGCCCCTCTCCTGACTCCCCCCTTCCTTAGGCCCCTCCCCTGACCCTCCTCCCCTAGGCACCTCCCCTCTCCGTACCCGGCAGTAGGTCTCCACCAATCAAAGAGCTGTTTACCTGACTCCCCCCTTCCTTAGGCCCCTCCCCTGACCCTCCTCCCTTAGGCACCTCCCCTCTCCGTACCCGGCAGTAGGTCTCCACCAATCAAAGAGCTGTTTGTAAGGTCTCCACCAATCAAAGAGCTGTGTGTATTATATATTTATTTATGTACGACAGACAGACAGCTAAATAATCCCTGGTGGGCAGTGTGGAACATTGTCCCTCCCTGTATTATCAGTGTAATGGCACACTTTACGTCCGTGTGATTAACAATGCATGTCACTGAGTACGTGTATCCCAGAACAGCTGAGCAATCGGCACAACACAAACATCCGCAGTGGTTAAACAGTAAACATTAATTGAGATGATGCCATATACAAATTCAACGTTTTCCAATAATACAAGGTTCATAAATACGGTTCTCAGCAAAGCCACAAGCGATGTTGATCATCATTCGTTTGCGTTCTTGGCATTAGTTCAGTTATTAACATTTGTTTGTAGCTTGATCAACCAAAAATATTCTAATCTAAAGAGTATTTATATAGCAAAGAGATGAAAAAAAATACTATACGGTGCCACAAAATAACCAGATTTATTCGTGACTGCTCTGGGTAAATTATTTGACAATCTACGGATGGACATTAATTAAGATGAATGCATCATAAATCTGTCTTTGTATTAATACATTTTTTATTTGAAAGATTTCAAAATAATGTGCAAAACACAATGGCGTGCTTTCGTGCTAGCATCGACTCAACATTTAAATACCAGCCGTCATATCGTAAACAAATACCAGATTTAACGCTGAAGCCGCCACTTCACAAATAATTAATTCAGACGCGCATCACGCATACAACCGAAACGTGGCAATTAATTCAAACACACACGACGACGTGCAAGTGCAAACATCGTGTGCACTAGCGAAGTCACGGAGCTCGTGGGGTCAGTCACATGCTCATTAAGCATTCACTCGCCAGCGTTGTTGCGAGCCGCGATGACAATCCGTCCGTCAGCCATCCCGACAAAAGTAATCGCACAATGCGTTCATTAAACATTCACAAGCTTGTTACCCCAGGTCGCGAATTTCAATTTAGCGGTTGCCGTCTACTTCCAGAATCGCTGGCACGTGCGCGGCCCTCGTGTAAAACGTGGCGGTCAAAGCAACAGCGGGGGACGGGAGACTCGTTTCTCCCCACGCAATGCCGCAAATTGCGCATTTCCATTACGTTACAAAGCCACCAAATGACTCTCGGACCATGAGACACGCATGCTGATGCCGCAGCACGCGTGTTTTGTCCAGCCCAGGCAAACGTGGCGAGTAGAGCCGCCGATGTGACAATTGTCTACGATGTGGAATATTCTTCTGCTCACGTCTGGCTCATGGCTGCGTGTGGTTCCTTAAAATCGGCTGTAATGAGTCAATTGTGAGTTGTACTTAGTGCTGTGCTACACTGCTGTGAATGGCAGTGACAGAGTTTAAGATTAAAAAGTGTCAACCTATGCTGTAATGTTTATTATATATTACCAACATTTTGCATGTGTCACACACTGTACTGATGAAACGTCACAGACAAACCTCGCAACATAATTGAAGACCAAAGTAATACACGCAAATATGTCCATAAATAAAATGCATACTTTAAATCCGTAGGCTTTCGCGACCAACATTATTATTTATAATACAGGTTTTTGGGTTAGATCGCGTAGGTATAAATGTGTCGTAACCCTCCACCACCCGATACAGCCAATAAGGTTTGTCACGTAAACAACGTTCCAATTAGTTACTACTTCAGCCCATCGGTATGTGTTGCAGAGTAAATCCACAACATTTCCTCAAATTGTAAATGTTGTGGATTTACTCTCCAACACACCGGTGGGCTAAAGTAGTAACTAATTTGCGTGTTGTTTACGTGACAATCCTGTACAGGCGGTGTCTGGTGGTGGAGGTTTAAGACACATTGTGTCTTAAGCGATCTAATCCAAAACCCTTCATTATGCAGAATTTAAATGCTGTCCTCAAAACGCTTTGGCTATCCGTTGTTTTCGACAAGTTAGACAAATTACATTAATTAAAAAATTATTTGGTCCCACTCATTCTATATTTTAAAAAATGCATTCAATAAATAATTTCACAGGTCTGTCATACAAGGCCATGCATTATTAATGCCTTGAATACGATCCCTGCAGTTTCGTTCGGGTTGTTTTATATTTATATATTCTGTTCATAATTCATTCTAAAGGTTTGTTAATGTTTTAATATGTAATTAAAATGTGTAATGTTTTATTTAGCAGAACAATCACACACAAATCATTGCATTTGAGACAATCCAACAAGTGTTGAGCATAAAATTAACTGCTGGAATTTAGAACAAGGGTTAGGCCTGTGTTACCGGCAGATGACTTGGTTATAGGTTGCATCCTGTATGTCAACATGACCTTCCTGACAAGGCTGTTTTGGGCAAAAACAAAATTTCAGAACCCCGTGACACTTGTACGTTCTGTAACAAGGAAGATTACCATGAATAGGAAATGGAATTACCCAAACACATTCTCCGAAGTAAATTGCTATCTATATATATAAAATCGTGCATGTCTGTCTGTCTGTGTATGTGTGTGTGGATTTCGGACCATACGCACTTTCATTGGACGGCAGTTGCCCCTGGCAACAGCTAACGACGCCTTCGCCGCTTTCATTGGACGGCGGTTGCCCCTGGCAACGAGTAGCAACTTTTCTCCGCGAGGTGGACGCCATTTTTAATAGCGCGGGGGGGGGGGGGGGGGGACCGGCACCCGTACCCAGTGTTCGCCGGGTGGGAAAATCAGGCAAGGCGGGAGGCTCTGCACGGTGCTAGGCCTCGACACCCAACACGCCACTCTGAGGTAAATTCATACAAATTTCACGTCCTCTACAGAGTGGCGAGGGAGGCAGAGTGGCGAGGGAGGGACTCAGCCTCAAAACGAGTAACTGGTGTGGCGTATTAACATCGCCACTGGGGAGACAAAGGCGGCCGGGCGTGGTGGATACAAGTCCCGGGCAAAGCCGGGTCATGACTATGTGTGTATGTGTTTATGTGTATGTCTGTGTGTCTGTATGTATGTGTGTATGTATGTGTCTGTATGTGTTTGTGTGTATGTATGTGTGTGTCTGTATGTATGTGTGTGTGTATTGTGTATGTGTTTGTGTGTATGTATGTGTGTGTTTGTATGTATGTGTATGTCTGTGTGTATGCATGTGTGTGTATGTGTTTGTGTGTATGTGCGTGTATGTATGTGTGTGTATGTGTGTGTCTGCAGCAAGCGCGTGTATGTGTACCTATGGACGCGCGCGCGTGTGTTGTGTAGGGGGAACGGTAGTGTAGTGCTTAGCGTGCTGCCTGTGTCTGTGTGTGTCTGTGTGTGTGCGTGTGTGGTGTGTAGGGGGAACGGTAGTGTAGTGCTTAGCGTGCTGCCTGTGTGTGTGTGTCTGTGTATCTGTGTGTGTGTGTCTGTGTGTGTGTCTGTGTGTGTGTGTCTGTGTGTCTGTGTGTGTGTGTGTGTGTCTGTGTGTGTGTGTCTGTGTGTGTGTTTGTGTGTGTGTCTGTGTGTGTGCGTGTGTGGTGTGTAGGGGGAACGGTAGTGTAGTGCTTAGCGTGCTGCCTGTGTGTGTGTCTGTGTGTGTGTGTCTGTGTGTGTGTGTCTGTGTGTGTGTGTCTGTGTGTGTGTGTCTGTGTGTGTGTGTCTGTGTGTGTGTGTCTGTGTGTGTGTGTCTGTGTGTGTGTCTGTGTGTGTGGTGTGTGGGGAGCGGTAGTGTAGTGGTTAGCGTGCTGTCTGTGTGTCTGTGTGTGTGTGTCTGTCTGTGTGTCTGTGTGTGTGTTCTGTGTGTGTGTCTGTGTGTGTGCGTGTGTGGTGTGTGGGGAGCGGTAGTGTAGTGGTTAGCGTGCTGTCTGTGTGTCTGTGTGTCTGTCTGTGTCTGTCTGTGTGTTTCTGCGTGTGTCTGTGTGTGTGTCTGTGTGTGTGTCTGTGCGTCTGTGTGTGTGAGGAGCGGTGGGTGTAGTGGTTAACGCTACGCTGCGCTACCAACCCGGCGAACCGAGTTCGATTCCCGCTCATGGCCACCACCGGTCAAGATTATTTGAACCTCCCATAGGTCGACTCAGCCTCAAACGAGTAACTGGTGTGGCGTATTAACATCGCCACTGGGGAGACAAAGGCGGCCGGCCGTGGTGGATACAAGTCCCTGGCGAAGCTGGGTAGTACAGCTAGTATTCATATATTATTTTGATGAAATACACAAGCATCTTGGCGTGCATAATTTCCAAGAAAGTGGCCTAACGGCGAAGATGTAACAATTTAGCCAAGGGGGTGCACGTCCATCTGATTTACACCAATTCACACAAATGGCTGCGTCCAATTTCATGAAAATTGCATCTGCTGTTCCTCTAAAATTTCACCATTTAATGCTTCACTATCAAAGTTTTTGGGAAGAGAAACATCTCTAAATTGTTTCAGCACTGATTACATTTGTTTTCCACCTGAACCAGAAAAAAAAATTGATATTGCTTTTTTTTCCTGACATGTTGGTGAAATTAAAAGCGATTCCACTTCAAATAAAGCTTGGAACTTCAAAAGCCCTCTCAGTTGAGTTACCATGCCGTTCATACAAAAACGATCACGTGAGAGCTAGCAGACTGGCTGATGCAACTGCACACATTCATACATGCATGTACGTACACGCGTACACACACTTTCTGTCTTGCATGAAAACACAAAGATCGGGGGCTTGGGTGTCACACTGCATACACAATGTTCACAGTTGCATAAGACATTTTTTTCTCTCCCACATTCTCAATAAAGTTTTTCTTTCTCATAATGTGCGCATGCATAACCATTACCCTGTAATAATATGTAAGACCTTTTAAAGAGCAGCTAAATACCATCATGCTGTTTTCGTTTAACATTTCATTTTGTTGAAGAATTGCAAGCTTTGAGGTATAGAAATCTGTCTCAAACCGGCTGGATAACGCAACATTTTTTTAAACTTTTCTAAAAACATTTGCGCATACTGCCTCATTATTTATATAAAGATTTTATTCATGTTATGATTTTTTTGACGGCTGAGCTAATCTGGCTTATGTCCCACAGTGCACAATAACCCCTGGAAAATGTATTTCTTTTTATTATTCTGAAATTAATTGAAACTATTTGCTGTTCGTCGAGGAACGCGGTATTTGCTAGTCGCCTGAAGCTGCATCTGGAGGATTAGTTCTGAGCTGAAAGATGACTTTTTCATAACCTCCCTGCTATAATCTTTAGGCATGCAGAGAACGGCAATGAATACGGTAATAATTCCCAGATCCTGGCTGAGGTGTCAAAGTTTATTTACGCTGTTTTGTGGTGACATTGAACCCTGTTTTCGGCTCATTCGTCGTCCATGAAACAAAGTTGGTTTCATCGGCTCATTGCTTTTTTTTATTTGCAGTTCAACTTGTTTTATACCTCATGAGCAATTAAACGTTACCCACACTCCAGCCGAAATGGAAGTGTTCATCATCATTTGAATACTTTAAACAAAAACTAGAATTACGTGAGCAGTACGATCCGTGATTTTCAATTCAAGGATGTAACATTCACTTTGAACAGAGTTAAAATTAATAAAGCACTTGAAACGAGCATGATTGGAAGGTGATTAAGAGCCATAAATAATTAAAGGACAGAGGTATGGCTGAGAGAGAAGAATTAAGTTAATGTTGTGAGTTTATTTATTTCATTATGGTTGCAGTTAATGAATCCAATCACATCAAAATTTCAGGATGTGACTCAAAATGCACTGAAAGCTGAAATAAAAATCCATAGTGATTTCCTGCTAAAATAAGCATTGCAATGTTGCTCAGCTACTGTTTACAGCTCTTAGCCAGTGATGGTAATTCCACATTCCTTTAGTGGGGGGGGGGGGGGGGGCAAGTCTTACTACTGGACAACCACTTATGACTTCCCCAAATTGTATCGACCCTGGAGAGATAAAGGGATGAGGTGCTGAGTCAACCCCCGCTTGTGCCTGTGAGTGTACAGGCACAAGGGCATCCACCGCGTTTTTCTCATCTCGGAGTGATATCACAACAGAAATATTGGTTGACGATGCAGATGTCCATTTTGTGTGCATTTTGCAAAACTTAACTGGCTGATATTTGAACTCGTGTTGAAGGTGGCACACTGAATATGTTGACATTGGCAAATGGTTTGAAGATTAAAATTTTCCTATTTCACTTGAACACGCATCGCTTGTATGGCATGTATGACCTTTCTCAGAGGTTAATCTGCTAAACAAGTAATGCAACAACATAACAAATCAAGAGATGGTTATACGAATCGTAATTTTGTCTTTCACTGGACCGCAATGAAAACTTATGTAAAATTGTGCAACATAAGTGGAAAGAAAATCTGGAAAATGCGTCGCCAGAAGAAGAAAAAAAAAGAATGAAGCACTTTTCAGGAAAGAAGCTTGATTAAAGAGTTGGAGACAAGTTGAAAAATTGCCGTATAAATATTGCAAGACTGTTTATGGATTCGAAGCCATGCGATGTTAGGACCAAGGATGCATTCAGCATTGATGTAGCTGTGGAAGACAGGGTACTTATAATCACCAGACACAGTATTATCAGAAAACTAAGTGCATCTCACCTTGAAAACGTGTGACACATGACAATCATTACACATGCCAGCTATTTTGGATATATTTTTTTTATTAAGGAAAAAAACCCAATGCTTTTAAGTAACAACTTGAATATATTTGGGTCTACATTTCCTTAGGTTTATAAAAAAAATACGTGTTTAAATACTTACAATTGCTTTCCCCTCCATTGAAGAAGAATAACACAGCATGCTGTGCCTTTACATTGCTCTTATTAATAGTGCTGCCAGTGCCAAACTTGGCTGGGAATCAGTGGAGATCTGCCTGGGTAACAGCAAGCCCAGTCTCCCAAAGGCTTCTAATGGGTGGTAAACACAAGCTGTCTTGCGTACACGTGAACAAGGGACTCTAACGAGCCACGCTAATAAAGACAAAACATAAAAAAACATATCTAATCCCACACCGAGGACCCTGCAGCATAAACAGACAAGTGCCTGTTAAATTACATCATCACATATGCCACAAACGTAATGTATTTCAAAACTCCATATGGACATCCATTGCTTTTACAAATTATGAGACTGATCTATGTTCTGGGCGAGCACATTTAATCACCGATCGTATCTCAATTTTCCCACAGGACCTATGGTGAAGAACTGAGCACGCATCACTCTGCATGTAATCCACGGTCCCTCTATAGCAGTCCAGCCACACATCATGCTGTGTAATGACCTGAACGTATTGTTATACTCTCAGGCTTGGCATCCTTCAACAGTCTATCTTCTGGAAATATCAGATCCACCCGACATTGACTTGAAGATGACAAGGAGGGTTCACTCTTGAAAATATGACACATCTGCCAAGCAAGGAGCTCATATCCATGCTGGACTGAATTGAGCAAAAAAAAACACATTTTTAACAATGACTTCTTGTACTGTCATGAGTGACTGCGTTGAAACAATTACATGTGCTCTACTTGAAAACTTGGATTTATCTCAGTCGGGAGCATGGGAATTTAACCCAGAAATTAAGCTGAAATGGTTCGGTGCTTTAACACGGGTATTATCCCCCTGAGCCACCCAGGAACCTCCTCTTGTTATATAATGTATTTTAACCCCCAAGGAGATGCTGCCACTGTATAATGGTTAATACACTGCACTTGCAATTGAGAGGTCGTCCAGTTCGATATCCCAGCAAGGCAAATTAACCAATGGGGAACGTTTCTGAAATGTCCCTTCCTCTGCCAACCGAGCAGCATAAATTGGCAGATCGCGTGTGGTGGGGTAAAGTGTGGGTACTCACGCATTTTCCAAGATATCTGGCTAGCGTGGAAGAGGAGGCCAAATACTCTGTAGAGGGGACTGTCTCGAGAGCTCTCTGGGGAGCTCCCTATAATAGAGGCCTTTCTGCCAGCAGTGCCATGAGCAAGCAGTTGCATGGCTGCACCTTCTCCTGCGTGTGTCAAATATTTTGACAATCTGGTCTCTCTTTATTGTGACCATAGTGACCTGGAGGGGGGGAGGGGGAGGTGGAGCATGGGGACCAGCGGTCCAGATTGGAGGGGCCTCAATATCAAACGGGTCGAGAGCCACCATAGTTGTGGCAAAGCTCTAGAAGAGAAACCCACGCTGCTATACAGCAGCAGCAACTGCAAGACCCCAGGAGAGTGCCTACGCATGCCAAATATGTTCCAAACATTCCGACCATGCAGTACAAACTCATGGCCAGTCTTTTTATATGGATGATACATTTATGGATACACTGTCTTTTGTCATCACTTCACTGGTTCATATTTTTTTTATAACATAAGAGGCACTTCAAAATAGATTTCATATGCAATTTCCACAGAAGAAAATCTCGTGGACTAACGCATCTTCTTATTGCCTGCAATCACTGTTGTATCAGTGCTTGACACACGACTTCACAAATATCTCCATGTGCCCCATTGGCAGCAGAACAGCTGTGAACTGCAATTATGGGAAACTTTGCGCACAGCATGCAATGTCCGTTGCTTTAGCGCAGCCAGGTAACTGAAACACCTTTTATCTGTCAGTGAGTCAAGTGCTTCCCAGAGGATGTGGTTAGGATCCTGACATGGTTCTTAAATAACTGCCGAGATGGCTCCCACTGGGGAAAGAGTTTGCTTACCTCTGACATCTATAATTCGACCAAGTTTAGAATTATTACTACGAGGAATAGTACTGCAATAAAATACATCAGATTGATTGGTGCTAAAAATTCCAGAGCCTTAAAAACAGAATGTCCTGGAGGAGAGGCTATCTGCATGACTTGAGCACAAAGGATTGGTATGGACATGGCAGTGCCCATATAATGATATAAAAATGAGTGTAAAATGGAAATGTGCTTTACGAATATAACAGCTTTCCTCCAGCTCTCTCAAGTGTTATGTGACTGAAGATCTTCTCTACTTTACGATGAGAGGGAGTCAAAATAAGACTGATATGTCAGACTTATAAGCAAACAATGGGTCAACAATGTATGTGTCTTGGTTAGAAATATTGATATTTTTCTCCCGTGTTCGTGCATAGCTATTTTTGCAAGATTGCAGTAACGACCCTTGCCTCAGTCACCCTGTGTGTGTCCTTCAGGCTTGCACCATCAATCATCATGGGACAGGTTCGGGCATTCGAGGCGCCATTGATAACACCACCGCTCTATCAACACTCCTCCAAGTTTCATCTGCAAAGGGACTTTCATCCTGGTGCTCACCAGTGAGAGCTGTTTTTCAACGTCTTTGAGACTGCATCCAAGCAGCTACATAACGAGACATCGCTGCCATATACTCCATGCACACCCTCTAACGTGGCATATGTGTGACACTCTAAGAAACAAAGATCAGGTGAGCATCATTAATATTGCACAGTCGGTTAAGTGCTGGGAAATGGGGGCTTTGCCAAATCAACTGATGGCAAATCAACTTAAATTTAAGTGAGTGTTAGAGGGAACAACTGACATTAAACGGTGCCACACATGCGTACATATGACACCAATCGACCTGCCTGGGACACCTTCATCAAAATTGTCTCAATGTGAGATTCTTTGCTTTTCCAAAACACGGGACGAGGAGGTTGTGTCCGTAGCAAACACAGCCCCGTGGAGGAATTTGGATCTTGTGTAAATGTAACGAAGCCAAGAGACAATCATTCAATAAAACATGCAATGTCAATTGAAACTAGCATGAAATATGCAAGAGGACGGCGCACACGCGTTGCCGTGAAGGTGGTGGTGGTGGTGAGAATGGTGATGGGAGGGGCATGCACCGCCTACAAGCCAGGGATATGCAGCCCCTACCAACCTTCCCCACGTTTTTCTCCCCTGGCAAGAGAACTGCCCTCTCAAATTGACCCCGTTGAGCCTGTTCACTGTTAATTAATGGTGTGACATGCAATATGCCTTGCATCGCAACGGTGCAGCCTGTGCATTGGCCAACCGAAATATATCTCTCTTAAAACAAAGTACTGAACCTATATTTTCCATATATATCACTTATGTTTGCGGGCAATTCTAATTGAATTCATATCTTTTTTTATATACTTAACAAATCAGCCACTTTGCCAATCCACTGCTGGATTAAGACCTACCTATGGCACGTAAAACATGGCTCATTTTTACAATACTTCATGCTGGTCAGTATGGGTTGGCAAAATAGTTGTTGGGGGTGGATGGGGGCTCAGGAATGGTTCAGATATCACCACTTATATTAGCTGTATCGAGGAATCGAATTTAGGAATGCTGGATTCTGAGCACAATGCGATAACCACCCTGTTACCGCTACCCTGTTATCATTGCAGATGTCTAGTTGTGGTGTTTATTTTGATGCATAGCAGTTTTGGCAACACTGTGAGGTGAGCGCGCAGCCTATAAATGTATAATTCAGCACAAATGATGAGAATGGATTTATGAATTTAAAACCAAGTTACTCCTGGGATATCCATGATCTCGATCTGACCCCTTGGCATTAACTTTTCACAACGCTGAGGTTAAGATTCAATGCAATTGAACGAAAATGGACGTGTTGTTAAATATTGCACGATGAAAGTAGATTATGATTCGAACAGACTTAAACATTTTATAAAGCATTACTGTGTAGATGGAATCATGGCCTGGCCTGCATAACTGAGGAGACAGGTAACTAGCAACTTTAGCCGCATCAGCAAAGCCGGTGATGTTGTTTTGTCTTGCAGATTTATGAAACAGCATCTTCTCATTTCCGTTAAGAAAATGCATGAAAAGAAAAAGCACGCATCATAGAACGTTCTCTCTTTCATATCTATGAGCACAAATCCTGTTTGTTTGCATGGCGGTCGAAAGTAAACATAATTAGCCAACCACACAAAATACAACGCTCGTTTTGAAGTGTGCCGTTCTTTTATGTTTCTCAACAAATTCTGGGCAACTAATTTAACAAATACAAAACAGAAGGCAACATTTATTTACGTTAAAGGGCAAACAGCTCCCGACGTTAGCACTCTAGTTTCGTGATAATTAATTGCTTTCACCCATTTACAACATTGTTTCGGGTAATAATTAAAATAACTCCATGTGCAACGGGAGGAGTGCACAGAAGCAAAGGCATGGTGTGTAGGATGTCAAGCCCAAGGCAAAACTATTCAAAATAGCATCGTACAGGGATAAGCTCAGGGGCAATTAAATCACAAATGGTAATGATAAAGAACCACCACCCCGTGTAGACTGGCCAGAATTGTCGTGCTTTTATTGTCATGAATATGATCAGTAGAGTATTTAATGTTAACACCCTGCTCTCGATGGTATATATTCTTTTATAATTTCTGCACTTACAGTGCGGTAATGGTCATGTGTAAATGTGCATGAGAATGTATCAGTATTTACAAGTCTAAAATTAACTTTGAATATGTTCTATTACGAATGTTAACACTAAACAAGTTCACACGATTAACGCGTTCACAATTTAATCGAGAGTCAAATGAGCGTTGGGAAATGCTCATATTTGTTCGTGGTCTTGAGCCAGTGCAGATAATCCACATTCATATGACGGGGATTCGTGTCTCCAATAAGATAAACACTGTTACATCCCATCAAGACTAGGGATTGCACGCATGCGAGAAGACATCCACTGACAAGGAGTGATGAAATAAAGCGTGTGAGCATGTGCTAGGTGGATCATTTCATCCTAAAATCATAAGAGACGGTGGTGGCATGGGAGGCCTTCATCCAGCATTGGATTGATCATGGTTGATGATGATAGCATTGGTAAATCCAGAACTCACAACCTTTCAATTACGAGTCAAATGCTGATATAACAGCAATACTGCTTCCTATAACACCATATTATGTAAATACTCGGCAGGTAACCATGCATTGAAACATATGATTGTTTTACTGACAATATATGAATTTTATTTCCTTTTCAGAATAGATTACCAGTATTTATAATGTATTCAAATTACATACTAATGTGACGTTTTGGCTCCTGGCTTCCCCCTTCATCAACCAGCACCAACCTGTTTAAAGTATGGCCAAACAACCCCATGACAATTACATGCCCATCAAATAAATAATCATCATCATCATCAGCCATGCTCCATCCACCGCTAGATGGAGGCCTCCCCTAGCCGCCACCTCTCACGATCCTGCGATGCAACAATCCACCAGGCACTTGCAAATGAACTAGTTTAATTACTCCATCTCCTCAGTGGAAGTCCTTTCAGATGTTCATTGGTTGCCACTTTATTATTATTACTATCTGTACTACCCAGCTTCGCCCGGGACTTGTATCCACCACGGCCGGCCGCCTTTGTCTCCCCAGTGGCGATGTTAATACGCCACACCAGTTACTCGTTTGAGGCTGAGTCCCTCCCTCGCCACTCTGCCTCCCTCGCCACTCTGTAGAGGACGTGAAATTTGTATGAATTTACCTCAGAGTGGCGTGTTGGGTGTCGAGGCCTAGCACCGTGCAGAACCTCCCGCCTTGCCTGATTTTCCCACCCGGCGAACGCTGGGTACGGGTGCCGGCCCCCCCCCCCCCCCCGCGCTATTAAAAATGGCGTCCACCTCGCGGAGAAAAGTTGCTACTCGTTGCCAGGGGCAACCGCCGTCCAATGAAAGCGGCGAAGGCGTCGTTAGCTGTTGCCAGGGGCAACCGCCGTCCAATGAAAGTGCGTATGGTCCGAAATCCACACACACATACACAGACAGACAGACATGCACGATTTTATATATATAGATTCTTGAACGTTGTCCTTCATCTCTTCTCGCGAAGTGTCCTGCCCAACAAAAAAATGTTTTCATCACGTCTTGAATGACGTCATCAACCTGCATATGCTCTCCAACCCATGATTTTCCTCCTTTTGTCTCTAAATGTAATTCCAAGCGTGCATCTATCTCTCTGTTGGTTCCTTGCACAGTTTTCAGTTTGTTTCTCTATATACATGTTGCATTAATGACCGTGCTTTCGAATCATACACACATACATACTTACTCAGACGGTCTGCATTTTTCATAAAAAAACCCATAAACGTTAATATATTTGAAGTAATTGAAACCTTTGTTAAGTCAAAGGTTCTATTAATGGAAACTGTCAGTCAATGCTGACATTTTGTTCGGAGACTGCCTACACCTCACACAATTTCGCAAGCTTCACTCTGCGCGCCCACATACATACGGGCAGAATAAAACAGAAATAACAAAACTGATATGTTTTCTTACATTTATAAGAAATAATTGATATATTTATCACACAAAAACACTCCGATTGCTTGTTTTGTTTGTCAAAGAAGTAACAATCGGGAGTATATCATCCTCTTCTATGAAGATCTTGGGTTTCCTGGTCTCTGTGATTCTCTCAGAGCAAATATTTCCTTTCAATCTGCGCGAAAAAAGTTGTATTTGCACAGGATACGCCCGTAAACCCTAATACAACAGTGCACGAAGTGCTTGTACAAGGAGATAACAGAACATTTAGAACCAGCTAGAAATTTTAAATTTGTATTCCCGCCTGTGCACACATTCATCACACACCCATCACGCTTGGCTCAGGGCATTCATGTAAATGTATTGTATACTGTCAGCAATGTAAAGCTATGAATCTTATCTAAATAAATAAAAACTGCAGTATTCTCGAATGCAGATGGAAAACATATTTAAAATATTTTGTAATTACTGCACATCGCTAGATGTCACTATTGGGAGGTATGCCAAACATAATCAACTTTCTCAAAGGAACACATAGCAATGATGAATGGTAACTAATTCATGGGTTCGTTTCGAATTATTGTTTGGACGTTTCTGAGAAGAGACAATACCACGTTTATGTTTGAACCCAGGTGCATTTTCAATCTTTACAATTTACAAGAGCAATTCACCATGCAAAATACGTTTTCTATTGTCCTACAATTCTGTACGACCACTTGCCAGTCACAATCTCCATCTACACAGGATATTATGCACATTATTTAAAAGATAATATAGCCAAGTGTTGTAATCATTCATTAAGAGAATGCATATGAAGTTGAAATGAGATTAATTTCAAGGTGCGGTATATACAGTATATCTTGCATCAACTTGCCATCCTCATTTTGTGTTGTGAAAGGTAAGGATATCAGTATTCTACCAAGTACTCTACACATCATGGGGAGGCAATGACTGCACCAGAATAATTGAATAATGGGCATGGCAAATCTTTATCAAAACAAAATCTCAACTTCTTAGGATACATTATAACTTAATTTGGAAAACATCCCTTTCGAATTGCCTTCAGACTTTCATAAATGACTGTAAATTTGTGTCATTCACATTTACAGTAAACAAACACATCCTCCTCATGCCCAAAACTCCCCTACAATCATTTTGGACTTTAATACTATTATTTCACACATATGTATGTCTGTATGATGAACTTCTTTCGCACCGTACGTAGTCAACCATTCCTAATCGGAGGTACGGGGAAAGGACAACAAACTTAACACCAAAAAATTTCTAATGAAATTAGTTTTCAATCTAGATTTAAAAGTCCATAGCTCCAGTGGCTTCCTAATATTTTAAGGAAGAGCATTGCAGATGGCCAGAGAAGCACATCTAAAAGCACGTGATGCAGTGACCATCTTTGTTTGATGGCTAGCCAAAAGCCGCTGGGAGAATGACCGGAGTTCGCGTTTTGGTTTATGCTCCTTGACGAGATCAGCCAGGTCTTCTGGTTCATTTGTGGAAATAACTTTGTGTGTAAAGCGTGTAACCTTATAATGTATTCATTTGACAACCAGAAGCCAAATGCAGCTCGGCAAGCACTGGACGGACATGATCGGATCTTAGAGTACCCGTCACGACACATGCCAACGAATTATATTCATGCTGCAGCTTTGTAATGTTGTTGCCAGATGTCCCATAGAGGAGTGAGTTGCAATCATCGAATCTTGTCCATACTATGCTATACGCCACCATGTTGGCTCAATAGTGGTCGAATGTGTCGCAAAGCCCTGATAGGTCCTGACTATATTTTGGATGTGGTAATCAAACAACATATTCAGGTTGAGTATGGTGCCGAGGCTCTTTAGATGAGTAGAACACTGAATCCTGGAGTTTCTGACCGCCATACCTGATCCTCCCACATATTTTTACCTGAGCCTGAGTAACAACCAGCAAAATCTTCAAGGTTACCGAAGCTTTGCATATCTACAACTGGCCCACCACCATCCTGCTCACGTGTACTACCCAGCTAAATTGTGTTTGATTTTTAATATTTGCAACAATCTCATGCTCTGTCTTTTCCTGTCTTGCCACGAAATTCCTAGCATCATAATCAGACATCCGTGCTCCAATGCCAGCAACTGCTTTTTGAACTGCTTAATTAGAGTGCAGCTCTGTGATCCAAACAATAAAACAGATAGCACTCCAGCCTCAAATACCAATTTAATTACACTCACACGTATCTTTTCCCTTACAAAGTGGTTTCCAATAGCCAATCAAAAACCTGACCTGCAAAGAGCTATACGCCTTTTGAACTCCTTCTCTCAGCCCCCTGCATTATGGACATTACTGCCTAAGCCACCACAACCTTTTCTCCTACGACCGTGACTTGCGATTCTCCTACAGGAGCCCCGTTTCTCGCTACCGCCGTTGACTTTGTCTTAGCAAGGCTTATCTTGTGATCTCAGTGTTCAGACTCAGTGCCGAAAACTGATAACAATTATACGGATCCAGTCCTTGTCAACAAACCTACACCATCTGCATATCCAAAGTCTTCCACATTCATGTCACCTGCCTTTCTTCTTGGCTAAATGTGCTGAGTTGTTTTTTTTTTGTGTTTGATGATGAGAAAATTTGTCTATTATAATAGTTTTTACTATTTATGGCGGTTGTGTTGATGCGTGTCTTTGTTATTGGAACCAAGCATTGGAATGGTACTTATCTGAAATCTGACAACCCTGAGCTGATAACCCAGTGGGGGGGAAATTCCACATTCCTATTGTGGGGGGGGCTAGTGTACACAAAGGATAACCACTATTGACTTCTTGACTTCCCACGACTTGGCACTACTCGTTTTATTGACCTATGAGTCATAATGATCTATGACCAAATCACCCATAGGTGACCTGGCCACCAATAATAGCTCAACAAAGTGGCTTATCACGTGGAAATAAATAGCAGCCAAATACTCTAAATAACAGGGTGTTTGAAAATGATGGTCCCAATTTCAAAGCAGTATATTTCACGATTACAATTACACAAAAAGTTACAAGCGGTTTAATGAGTTTTCAAGTTTTACTAACCATTTTATAAATGCTCTATGTGCCCTCCACCTGCTGTATGGACAACATCGAGACGATAGTTGAATTTGTCCCAAACGCCTGTCTTCCACTGAAGTCACCGCTGCCGTGATTCTGTTTTTGAGGTCATCCAGATTAGTTGCTAATGGTGGCACAAAAACACGGTTTTTGACGTATCCCCACAAGAAAAAGTCGCAGGGTGTGATGTCTGGGGATCTTTGGGGCCAAGAGTATAGCGCCAAGTCTTGGGGTCCCGTGCAACCGATCAAACGTTGAGGCAGTGTGTCTTGCGAATGACTGAGGCTAGGGGCTGTTTGTGCGCTGGGAGAGGCATCTAGCGGTAATCATTTGAAACTCTATGCCCCGCCCTCTCTATGCCCCGCCCTCTCTATGCCCCGCCCTTTCAAGTGGTAAGAGTTTCATTCATGGGCGGTTCGTGGTTGCAGAGATATAGCGATTTCAAATCTGGTCCATCTTTTTAAACACCCTGTTATATGGTCTTATAACCCCCATAATTCGCAAGGCATGGGGAGACCATTATGGTTGCTTAACTTAGTCGACTAAAAACCGTTATTTTGTTAATTTAGTTATTTTAATGTACAACCATTTGGCAATCCACTGCTGAGTGAAGGTCTTCTTGCATTCACGTTTACACAGTGATAGGTGGAATATACATTTGTGCGTGTGTATGTGCGGACTGCAAGGAATACATTTTTTACAAAAAAGTAATTCTTCCTCCAATGTTCTGACAAAATGTCCTTGGCGTGCTACAGTAATGCGTTTTCATAATAAAACACTCAGCTGATACATTTACTGTGTTACGATAACTATTTTTCTTGAAAATTTGCCAACATGGGTCATTATATTTTCGTAACTTTTTGTAACCTTTGAGAAATAAAAAAATGTTTACACGTGCCAGCCAATGCTACAAAGAGAAATACTATCAGGGAACTAAGGGTGCTGACTAAATTGTATGCCAATTTGTCTTTGTTTGATGTTTCTTTTTTTGTTTTTTACTCCAATGTTTGAAAATTTCACATTTTATTCATGTAGCCATTTGCACAATTATTTATTATAAAAGCTTAATATATTTGCGTAACTAATTGCATTGTGGTCATTTCGTACATTTTATGTTTTCACAATAAATACTTCAAGTTGGTACAAAAACCTTAACGCACACTTTTTGATGAACAATTTGGGTTACACAACAGCTTTTAGCCACAACTCCACCCTGCACTCGACATTATGGCTATTTGTTAATGCTCCAAAAGAGCTATAGCGATTTTGAGCTGATTTTTTTGCAACAAAGCCAGAGAAACTCCAATTACTGAGGCACGCCTGTTAATGATGAAGCTTCATGCACTGCCCTTGCTCTTATGAACAATGCAATGCATTAAGTATTATTTCTTCCCCTTCCTGCCTCCCCAAAGCATACACTGAACTGCATTGCTAATTAAAAATTACATAGATAAATAAATAAATATTCCACAGATCAAGCAAACATTCCAGGCAGTTTTAGAGCTGTCAGCTGTCAGTTCCACCCAGCATTCATTTGAATGTCTGAGGGCCACATTGAATTTTCAGTTACATTCTGACAGCAGTTTGATTTAAGGCAGTAATTTGCTGCGGGACTTTACAAATTACCCAGGACAGGTGCAGTTAATAGGGCTGCTCAGGTGTAGGTCTTTTGCACTATCTCCATAGGCCATGCATAGAGGGAGAGCTGTGTCAATTATCTGTCAGATAAAGTAGACTTTATTGATTTGGAGTCAAGATGCTAGTTCGCTGCTCATTTTAACAAAAAGATAAAAGTGTAGCCCTGCAATTTCTAGCTCACACCAGAGCTGACAGAAGAACCACCACCAGAGGGAGCTCTGGAGAGCCCATCTCAAGGAAATATTGGCCTGCCCTTCCACACTGGCCAGATTTCTTGGAAGAGGTGGGAGTTACTCACACTATACCCACCACAGTCGTGATCTGCCATTGACAATGATGGATCCTTTTATACCTCTGGGCGGAAAAAAGTGGTGTGTGTGGGTGGGGGGGGGTTAACAGACCTGCCCATCGTTTTAACTGCCACGCCGGGAGATAAAAACCGACAACCTCTGCTGGATTTCCAAGTCTCTACTGCTAACCATTACACAGGTTACACCAGCATCCGTCATTTTAACTATGAATTTTAAAACACAACTGTGCTCTCACTAAACCTATTTCTAATACTTTCCCGTCCCCACAGGAGTGCTAAAAACAATTGCAGGTTTTAACCGGACAATTCTCTTTATGAAGACAATCTGTTGTTTTTGCGTGCGGCGCGTGTGTGTGGGAGGGGGCAATTGCTGGCTGCCTCATCCTTAACCCAAACACCCAAAGATAAACTACCCACCCCTCCTGGGAGTTTCTATTTATCAGCCACATAATCTGTTGGCTAAGCGCCTTATTTACCAAAATTTACATCTTTGTAGGGTGATAAAGTGGAAGATTGTGCCTTAGCGCTCCCAGGAGACGACGCGCTCCAATGTTCCAGGCATTAACTGAAAACGGCAGTGAATTTCCGTTCCAGTCAAATGGCTTATAGGAAAAAATAACAACCGTCTAAGATGAAAAACTTCCAACATATGATGAGAAAGAATATATACAGTAATTAATAATTTTCGGTTGACATTTAACTCCTTTGTTCTTGCAACAACAACAAAAATACCGATCTGTTTTGGAGGTGCGAATGTGAGAAGGCATTACAAGAAGTGTGGTTGCATTCATTAAATACTGATACGTGACTGCGTGTGCATAATTTAGATCTAGATAGTCGCCAGCTGTTAAAGAGCATACACATTCATAAAATGCAATGAAAAATATATAATAGACTTTTATTGCAGGGAACAGTGCATCATTATGGTAAGCTTCTGAACAAATGTGTAAGTGCTCCACTAACACCGTAATATTCATCAGTCATAGAGACTTTAATGTCCAGGATTTCAAAGAATTGTATCGGCATATTAATTGATGTAAGTAGCAATGGCGGCGCACTGGTTGTGACAAGTGCACATTAAACTGTGCATACAGACCCACTCGTCGCTAATTTTCGAGAATGGCTTTCTTCTTCATGTTAGATCTTCATACTATATTACTTATTTATACTGGATTTCTTCAGTATAAATAGATACATATTCTGATCAAAGGCTCCATGTTGGCGACATGTTAACTACCTCGCCTGGTATACAGGAGGTCGTGGGTTCGATCACGATACTGACGCCTGTATATTTGCAGTTTTCATGTTCTCCCCGTGGTCGTGTGGATTTTTCTCCGGGTACTCTGGCTTTCCCCTCTAAATTTAGAAACATGCGTTTAAAGTATTTGGTTGCAATACATTTCCACATGATAACCCACTTCGTTGAACTACAATGTATGGCCAGGTCGCTTCTGAAAGAGATCAGCGTAGCTCATTGGGCCTTACCTGATAAAATAAAAAATAGTTTAGTTTTAGTTTGAACGGAAGGCTGGGAGAACAATGACACAGTGTTAGCCGACTGCGCTATGAACCCGACTACCCGAATTCGATTTCTGACTACGGCTAAGATCAGTGATAAATGCATCAGTCTCCACCCCTCCACCACCCATTCCCTTCAGAGACTCACACCGACCAGAGTAGTGAAGTATGTTCAAACAGCCACCACAACCTTTATGGCATCAGGATACTTTCATTTAGCACTGGGTTGACAAATAGGCAGTACATTATTAATTATTATTCTTGATGTTATAAAAAAGGTCATTATTGTTTGTTGATACTGTAAGAAGTCTTGACTGTCCCCTGCATATTTATATTTATACATACATGTGTCACTCTCATACATGTAAAAAAATGTTGCATCTTAAAAAAAAACCTACCACAACAGAATGGTGCTCATTTGTTTTCTTAGGCTTCATTCCTTCTTGAGGGCAAAACAAGTCGGTACAAATTTCAAGATCTTATTTTGACTTTTATTTTCGTCACTATCAAAAAAAAAGGTCAAGAAGTGCTTGATTGCTCAAACAAGCACGGCACGATGCTGTTGCTAGCCTTGACCCATTGGGGAAAATTTCACATTCACTGCGGACTAATTCCCACACAGGAATAATACATGTATATATCCTTAAGAGATGGTAGGTTGAGTCCATCCCAACTAGGATTTCAGCTCACGGCTTTCCTGAATGCAAATAATACTCGCTGTTGGCTCCAGGATGAGAAAAACTACAAACTCCACGACAGGTTTTCCAGTCTCAGTTCATACGTGCAGCTGGATTCAATGAGTGACTGGAATGCACTTGGCAGTGACTTCATCAGCAGCACTGTCTCTGGCAGACAGGTGCCCCCAGCCCCTGCGTCATCATCACTGGACACTGCCTTCAAATTCCAGTCATGAGTGAAGCCACCTGCATGTGTTACTTGGAACGAAGACATCCCAAGTCTATTTTGTCAGCTCCCCGAAATCGAGACGTGGGCCGCAGTCGTGATGTACATTTCACGACGTATACTCTGAAAGTAATTGAAAATAGAAGTCTGAATGTCGTGCGTGTCATAATAACCTATCTGCAGTGCCCCTTAAATATACTATGCAACGCCACCCCGTTAGATTAAGGTTAGTGTGGACCTGTAACCAATCACATGGACTTCAAGTCAGACATCAGTGACTGCGTTTGCAGCAGAGAAGAATCACTTATTACTTTGCAAATTATAACCACCATAATTATTCACAAACACTGCTACGGAAACTAAAAACCATACAATCCAGAAGGATAATGTATTGGACAGCAGTGCTTCTGCAGAATTTAGACATATGGAAAACTAAATACTGTATTGTGAGACTGCTGTTATTGGTGAGACTAATTTTATCAATAGGATTGCTCACATGAGAACATTTAAGGGATGCTTAGAGAAAATAACTTTCAATAAGTATAAACCTAAAGCCTATTATTGGAAACTATTTCCTGTACGTACCAAATTCAGTATTTTTCTCCACCAATTGGCAGTTTCTTTGGCAGTGCTTTATGTTTTCATGGAGATTAAAATAACTTTTTTGTCAGAGGATCATACATGTATGTTCGAACTTCGTTCGCACCATACATGGCCAACCATGCTACTCGGTGGTGCAGAGGTACATGTTTGCCATGTACATTTAGACCTTTATAGATTCAGCTGATGCACAAATGCTAGGTGAATTATTATGTCGCGTGAATGCGAGAGGTGGTGGCGGTTTGGGGAGGCCTTCATCCAGCAGTGGAATGATAACAGCTGATGACGATGATGACAGTCTCTGTAAAAATACCTTTTTGTTCAGGTGTGTGAAAATTCTAAATTGCCAGAGTCAGTGTGAATCGTTCGTAAGGAGGAGGCAAAATAAATCTCCGTCAGATAACAGTGAGGAAACAGTAACAATTAAATAGAACGAATAGTAGCAATTTGGCAATAACAAGCGGATAATAGATATTGAAGGAACTCCAGTGAGAGCATTTGTTCAGCCCATCTAACACTAAAATAAGTCCAAGCTTAATTAATTGAGAAGCAACTGCATCAATGCCAAGTTTTTTTTTTTTACGTGAATTGACCATCATGATTTATCCATGGTAAATTATAGAAAACACAGAATACTAATTAATGTATAGACATACCACTCTTACTATACAAAACAATATTAACAGAATCGTCAGCCATGACCAATCCGATGCTGGATGAAGGCTCCCGACAAGCCGTCGCCAACTCTCATGATCCTGTAATGTAATAATACACCTCGCACCTGCACATGTGCTGAGTGCATCACTACATTTCCTCAGTGGATGCCTTTTCCGATTAATTCTGTTCCTCGGCTGCCACTCCGTGATTGTTCGAAACCATCGGCCATCATTTCCTGGGTTGCCCATATCCCCAATAACGTATATTCAAATCTCTTACGGTGAACACCAATGCTGGATTTTTTGTGTTGTTGTTGAGTTTTTTTATGTCATTATAAATGGTCGAATACGAGTAAGAATCAAAACGAGAAGAATTTCAATTGACGAACATTGGTGGTGCACGTCGCTGGGGGACAATGAGACGCGGGAGGGCGTGTGATCGGGTAAAGCGTGAGTGACACATGGGTAATGTGCACGTGAAGCCAGTTGGTGATGTAGCGAGGTGGAAGGCATGAGAAGGGGACACGGCATGAGGATGCCTGCAGCTGGCTGGGGAGAAAGCAACCTTTATTGAGAGGAAGGACCCAGACACAAAAGCCATTTAAAACGTTACAGAACCCCAAAGGTGCCACTAAACGTGCACTCAGAATTGACATGAAGGTGTGACGTATTTATATTTCCCAGGGAATAGCATCGAGTGAGGCACCATTGCCACTGGTGTTATTGTGCAGGGGGCTGTGGCGGTGGGTGGCTACGATGCAAAGGTGTTTGTTTGGACAGGGAACCAGAATGGGTAAACAGCAGCAATCACTTGGGCGTCGCACGGTTAATGCAGAGAAAACGCAATCCAGGCCGCAGGCAAGTTGCTTAGCACCCGTGGCGAATGGCTCAGAGCAATGGGCCAGTGCTCGAGTGAGCCGTGAGTTGCTCGCCACTTCGACGCTGTCGGCATGAGGTTGGAACGTGGCAGCACGCCGGAGGCGCAGTGTGAAGCACAGTCTGCCACTCGAGCATCGAGAGCACCAATCATACTCAATGAGACAACGTGCCCCCTCCACCCCCTTCCCCAGGCCAAAGCATAACAAACAGCGATCAAGTCGGAATAAAGTCCTCCAAAAATATACATCAATAAACCACGGCAAATGCACCACAACTGCCACAGCCACGAACAGGGCACGAAGCTCTGTATTTTCAGTAATGGTGCGAGAGTTGACTCGAGCACTTGTTTGAGATGTTAAACTAATTGTAGTATGAATAGATACTAATTATCGAGACGTATTGTTGTAGACAAGCTTTGAGCAGACAACTTAAAGCAGACGCAGATTTTTAGTTAGGTCAGCGTTGGAACAAGGATTAATTCTCTCTGGTAGGCCACAAATGCCACAGTGCACTGGAAACAGACGACGCAACAGGGGTCCATCACTCAGGATTTACTGTGTTGGAATGAACTATACATTTCAAAAAAGTGAATGTAAATTACTTATTCTACATGGGGGTGCCTCCATTATTATTACAGAGAAAAAACAATGATAGGGGCTACATCCCTACTTGTTATATATTTTTAAAAAAATCTAATTACTTTAGCCTAATGACTAGAGAGATGAGAAAAGACAGACCGCATGTATTTTTTAACAAACAAGATATGTTTCAGTGTTCAGTTACCTCAAAGTTTCTGAAGAAGGTGCTCCCAGAACCCAATGATCATCGGAAGGCATTCCCTCTGGGATTTAACATTTCCATAATCTCAGGTCTAAAATCCACATAGGGATCCCAGTCCGTGAAATAAATGTTCATAGCGTTAACTATTTAAATGCAAATTTACTATTCCTAGTCAAGTTTCGTACCAGTTAGCAAAATAATCATCTATTATACATGTGGTATTGGACAAAATGTATGAGACACTGTTGAGCAATGAATGCGATGTAAGTTGTAATGCCAGGTCTTTCCAGGGGTGCAATATGTGGCCACATTTTTTTTAAAGTTGTAAATTTGAATAATTATCAGTATTTTTTAACCTATTATATTCTTAAACTTAGATAGCAATCGTGAGGTGAAATTTCATTGAAAAGACACGTTTGAAAAATTGGAAGCCAAATGGTAATACAGTATTACATTCAATGTTAACTAAATAAGTGTTCATTAAAATGAAATTACGTTCAAAATGCATAGAGCTAGGAAATTGTGGGTGCAGTGAAAAGTAATAATTGAAAAAAAACACCCCAGGCACATAAACTACAAATATAACATGTTTATGTCGTGCAGGTTGAAATATATATAGTTTTAATATATGAAGTGCTGTAATTAAAATAATAAAAATGCAATTAACGTTATGAGAAAAAAGACTGGCAATGGCACATGTATAAGAACATAAACAAAAAAAATTTCGGAATCCAATTTTTTACTGGTCATTTCCAAAAAATATGAGTAATCATTCATGAAAAATCCATGAAGTATTAAAGAACAGAGCTTGAAATATCATAACTCACCTGTAGGCATAACTCACCTCAGTAACAAACAATTCCACTGCTACTATGATAAACATTTTGTGCATGTGTAACAGTGGGTGGTCATGCATGTTATATTTATCAAAATAAACATTGTTTTGATATATTGCATTCGAGACAGTTGGGCAGTCGGAGTGCATTTTTCATTTAGTAGGTAGATACCATCGGAGACAACTGCACCATCTTATTAATGATGCCTGGTTCACAGACTGTTTCATTTCTTAAAATAACACTCGGGCTCTTTCGTGTCTAACGTGAGTCAGTGCCCATATCACGTCAGCACTTTACAAAACTCCTATTATCCGTCATCCAATTACCCCTAACTCCTCTGTGGAAGCTTATTATTGCCATGTGTACATTTTCCTACAGCTTATTGCGATAAAACTTCCAATTTTATTTATCGTGGCTAAATAATTAACGTGGCAAATTCTCCAAATTATAATTATCTGTAAGATATGTGCAGATATTGATCAATAAAATGCCATAACTCCAATTATCCACACGTTTTTCGCATGTAAAAGAAATTGGGTGTATAATTCTTACAATTATCCACAATTATTTTCATTTTCATAAATCTGCGGATAAGTCAAGTAACATTCACAGACATTAGCTGTTTCCTCATCTGCAGCGTGATTTAACAGACATGCAAACAAGAAAACCACCCACTCAACTTCACAGCTGATGACCACAATATGCAGTTCGTAAGGTACACTTTTTTTGAGATGCCACATTTATATAATAATGCATTTTTACACAGGAGAGTAAGGTGAAAGAGAAAGTACTTTCTACATTAGGTACCAAAAATGATGCGACTCAGCATTTGAGAAGCAAGAAAATTGACTTGAAAGGTATTTTATCTACGAAAACACATTTGCAAATTCAAGTTAATCTAAAATGACAACAGTGCGAAGCAGTGGCGAAGGGGTTAACACACGGTGCTATGTACTCAGTCACCTGAGTTTGATCCGCAGTCCTGGCTGACATCAGTGGCGAGTGATTTCTGAACCGATCATCGACCACACCCCACGTCTCACCAACCAGGATTGATGGGCATGGTGAAGCATGGTCAAACACCCCCCATGACCGACAAAGTTGGAAGACCTTCATTTATCAGTGAAATTACAAAGGGCTTTAACTATTATGTATAAATATAAACACACGGCCATAGCTGAATTTTTTAAGATGAGATTTCAGTTGAAATTGCAAGTGCCTAACCAGAGTGTTGGTGTAGCTAAATACTCCATTATGTCAGCACCGCACGCATACCAAATGCATTCCAAATGCTCAGAGGACAATGACCTTGCATCATTTAGAGATCTTCAGATCTCATGACAATGCATTTCAATCCTGTCGCACAGTGTTTCAAGGGATGCTACCAATGTCTTAGGTTAACACACTGGACTTATAACCCAGAGGTCACCAGTTGATTAAATCACCACCAAGCACAGTAGGTACATGTCTTAAATTCTCCCCCCACCCCAACCCCTGCCTTTGTCCACCCAGCAGGATAAATAAATAGGCATGCCACAGTTAGTTGATCAGCAGGTAGCTTATGATAGGATCAAGTCAAGCCACTTTTAGTTGTTTATGCAGGTGAGAACTCAAGGTACCGGCATAATATCAAATGCAAGAGTGAGCTGGCTCAGGGTAAAGCATTGCTACTCCAACCTCCTCTAAGACATCCGGACAACTTGGAAGAGTAGGCTAAATACCCAATAGAGTGGCTCTCTAGAGCTCCCTGTAGTGGAGGCCGTTCCACCAGCAGAGGCATGAGCAAGGCATTTCAGGGCTGCACCTTAACCTCCATTCACAGTGTTCCTCCCTCTGTGCCTTAGTGTTATTCGAAAACCGTTTTATGGCGAAAAAATGTGCGAGGCTCGGTTCTTGCATTGTTTGCATCTGCTGCCCCCACGTCCCAGTTGACGGAAATGTGGGCGCATGTCTGCACCGAAGATTACCGCCGTGGGCATGCACAGTTCACACTGCATCTATAATGTGCTCAACATAAAACACAGCGACTACATCTGTGTCTGGTACCGCCAAGAGCTGGGGGTCGCAAACTGTCTTCACAATTGTCCTGAGGTCCCAGTACTCTCAGCGGCCTCAGAGGAGAGTGGATAAGAAAGCCAAAAGTGCACAAGAGGTCAGATGACAAAGGGGCCCAAAGGGCTGCCCTGCGAATGTGTCTCGGACCCAGCATGAGCTGTTCCACAGGCCTGGCCATGACTATTTTTAGCATCTGACCAAATCAATAGCAGATAGGAGAAGGACTTCCCAAAATAAATACTTCAACGTTTTTATATGCCCATTTTATGAGCTTACATTTTTGTATGAGGTATCTTATGGCTGTCGTATAAACATGCACATGTTTTTGTTATTGCAGTGAATGTAGCCAACTCTGCACGAGGGAATGGTATTGGTTGAAATGTGTTGTCAATTAATGCAAAAATAAAATGAATTCTAAAAGCTAAGCATTGTTTTCACCGTGATTATAGAATATGCTGCTTTCATTATGCCTCCGCTTACTCGAACCGGATTGCATATCTAAACGGAATGACTTTGAAACTTCAAGTTTAACAGAGCCCCGAGCAATGTTAGCCTGGTATTTACCCAAATATGTCCAGTATTTTGCAGAAAAAAAGGAATACAACGTAAAAATAAAGTAACAAAGCCAGTTACAATGATAAATAGGAAATACAAAAACGTGTGACTTTGACTCCGTTTATTATATTTACACATAAACAAATTCTATTGGAAAAACAGCTGTTGTGTATTAATGTTATCGTTGAATATATGCCTAGAATGCACTTTCATTGAAGTGCTACATTATTGATCCACACTGTGTGTAGGTGGGTGCGTGTGTGTGTATATTCCGTCGGTGGAGTAAGCAGAGATGTGCTGGTTAGCACATTGTGCTATGATCCTGGTGACCCAGGTTCAATTCCTTGCCATGCATAACAAGTGGCAATTGCTATCGGAACCTGGCCTAAGCCTTTCCTAAGCCAGCCCAGTCTTAAAGGTGTATGGTGTCCAGTGTGCCAGCATCTGCAATAAGGAGATAAAAGCAGCCAAGCATGCCACTGAATGCATTCTGGTGTGTGCTGTGACAACCTTAATATATTTAATATTAAATGGCAGTCTATGCTAAATAGGGGGATCTTTGCATATGTGTGTGTGTATGCATGACAGAAGAGAAAGATACACAATGCTCTGTATCCATTTTCTTTAGAACTGCCTTTTGTTTTTGGTTTGTTGTCCTTCACCCACATCTCTGATTAGCACGGTTGGCTATGTACGGTGCGAAAGAAGCTTAACATACATACATCCCGAATGCATTAAAATTAATTAGAAATATGGGCAAATATTTTGTACTCAAAACTTGCGCATGTGTTTAAAACATTTAAAAATGCATTACTGTATCAGTATTGTTTTATTTACTATACTAAACCTGCAATGGGCAATATTATTTGTGAACAAAATAAACTCCAATTAATAATGATACGACAATGACGAATAGCACTTTGTCAACCCACTGCTGGATAAAGGCCTCCCAATGCAAACGTGTGTCTAGTTTCGGCAGACTGAGCTGTACACTCAATGCTTTATCATTTATCCCATGCTAGGTGAAATAAATAAATTGGCTTTGTTACTTGAGACTCTGCGAGGAGATAGCTTCGCCTCCTCAAACAGGGCCCAAAGTCTTGCCGCAACAATCTCTCATGCACGATGAATTATGCAGGAGTGACCGTGACCCACCAAGAAAGGGCTGCGGTTTGAGGAGGGGGCAAACTTTGCCGCTACATTTTCTGTTGTCTGGCTACATGAGAAGGTAGTTGATTAAGCGATTGAAATGCATTGGCTGCAGTGGCTTAATTAAAGACACACTCACGAGATGGCAACATCGCGCGTTCACCAGGTTTATTGATGACCCAGCACTGATCGATTCACTCCAGTCACTCGCCACCCGGCAGCCAGTCATCGACTTATAACTCTTCTTCTTTATTAAAAATAAAACATAATGTTTTATTTTTATTATTGTATTACTTCCCTTCTACGTGACTTTACCGAAAGAACCAAGAAGATGAATCCCTGCAGTCACGAAAGCTTTAAATCAAAATTATAACTCTTTGATCGTTACTACCACGGTTATTGTGTCCTTGTACTTTGCTCGTTGAATCCTCCACCCTTGTTGAGGACTTGATCTACGAGACTGTTTCATCTCATCCACACTTTAATCTCATCCACACTTACTTTATTCAACCATCACAATATAGGTCACAATACCTCTTCTCTCTGTTCCTTTCCACATGCAGCTCGACTTTGGACTTTCAAGCTTTTGTCACTTTTCCCAAGTTTTTAATTAGTTATAACCTTAATCATATTAAGAATATTAACTCTTATCTACGTTACCTTCAATCGTGCTGCTTTGCTCCTGGAAGCTTGGTGTTTTGGGACTTTAGGCCTGTGCTTGGTAACTGTGATTAAAAGAATAAAGACGTGCATCTTTCCCATGATTCCTAGTCTCTGGAGAGCCCAACATTGGTGATCCGTAACATGTTGTCTCCACATTTTTAATGTCAATCCAATTACTTACTCGCATATACAATGGTAAAATGTGAACATTTATGATGACAAATGTTCATGCTTACTGACTCACTAGGAAATGTGTTGCTTTTTCAAGCCGGAGGCATGAGCCATCACCGCTTAAAAAGCTATGAGTGTTTTTTGGTCGCATAGCTCACTATCGGCTTTGTTCTAGGTGTACATTTTTCAGGACACATGGCCACGTCATCTCCAGAGAGCTTCTAACGAGTAGAGTACAATTTATTTTCGATGTCATAATCATGCCCTATCTATGGACTTTTTGATATATGTGGTTTATGCAAAACATGCTGTTTTTGCAGCCAATATTATGATTCATATTTGATTTTGAATAAGGTCACGTAACTATCTAGGCCAGATCTGTGACGTTAAGATCCTGCACATCCTTAAACAGCCAAATAACTGAAATTGTCACTGGTTAAATAATTTAACTAGAGCTTCTATGAAGAATTTGAATGTGCCATCCTGGTCAACAACACTTTCTCAGACTGGTTCCCCGTCATGTCAGGGGTACGCCAAGGATACATCCTTTCACAAATTATCTTTCTGGGTGCCATTGACTGTGTTATGAGATGCATCACAAGAGACTTCCCAAGGGAAATCCAGTGCCCCCCCTTCTAAGTGCTCGAAGATCTTGATTTCGCAGATGAGATAGCTCTGCTCTCTTTTAAACAAACCCATATACAGGGGAACACAACTCGCTTGAGCCAGTTTTCTAACCAACTACGCCTGCAGATAAATGTAGAACAGATCCAAGAAATTAAAATTAACACAGCAACAACAACACATACACCAATCAATGGAAAATCACTGGAACGGGTTGAAAATATTACATACCTTGACACTGTAATAAGCAAAGAAAACTCCACCTCAAAATATGTCAAGTCCAGGGTAAACAAGGCAAAACACACCTTCTTACAACTCAGAAACATCTGGAAGTCTGGCCAATACAGTTTAAAGACAAAGTTACGAATATATAACAGAAATGTAAAATCAGTGTTACTGCACAATAGTGAAAGTTGGAGAACCACCAAGATAGACATGAACTCCATATCAATCTTCCACAATAACTGTCTGAGGAAAATCTGTCGCATCTTCTGGCCAAACTTGATTTCAAACCGGGACCTGTACATCAAGACCTAACAGAGAGAAGACTCAGGTGGCTGGGATATGTACTGAGAATGGAACCCGAGTCCATAGCGAAAACTGCCCTACGGTGGACACCGCAAGGGAAGAGACCACAGGGCAGGCATAAGACCACCTGGCGACGCACCTTTCAAAACCAACTAAAGACCATGGGGGGCCTGTCTTGGTGTGAAGCAGAGAAAGCTGGGCTTGTTGCGGCCTTATGCTCCACAGGGAGGGAAGAGGAGTAAGCAAGTAAGTAAAAAAATTACAATATTGTTGTTTAAGCCCACCAGTAAGGTTTGGACACCAAATGTATGTATGAATGCATCGTTCGTAGCCAACTGTGCTAATCGGACGTGCGGGAATGATCACAACTACTGCTGAATGAAGGTCCTCCCATACTGATGTTAACCAGATATCACTTGCCACTGAAGTTGTTGGTAGCCTGGAATCAATCTCAGGTCACCGACTTTGTGACGCACTGTGCTGACCACTGCAGGACAACTTCCCCACAAATATTGTCAATATATTTAAGGAATGTATTTTTTTATACATGCACACACATTCTTGTAAAGATTATGCTGTGACGTGTATGTGGGATTTTTTTGTATAATGTATATACTTCAACTATAATTGTGACGAATTACATTTGTAAATGAAATTCTTCAACTCTGGAGTCTGGACACCTCAACAAATGAGCTGTAACAGCCCAACTGGGTCTGTGATTTATCATTCAAGACCACACGCAAAAATATGGTGTCAAATTTATACCTTGGCAAGGCACTGGCCGCAAATGACCATTTAGAGTTCTAGACAACTACATTATATAACTTTTGGTGAGAGCATGAGCGAGCGCTTCTGCAAAGACATTGAACAATAATCCCGCATTGCTATTCGCTACAATCACAAACTTTCGTACGTTAACAAAAAGACTCCCGCCTCTGTCTACCCAGAAACATAAATGGGCACAATGAGTTGATTAGCAGGTTCGCCTGTGGTGTGTTAAAGTGTGGGTAATCCTGCATCTTCTTCTGACCAGTGTGAAGAAGTAGGCCAAATACCCCCCAGAGGGAGCACCCTCTAGTGAAGGCCCTTCCGTCAGAGTGGGCAAGCAATCGGAGGGCTGAACTTTCACCGTGAGCAACTTTACCTGCTACAACATTGAAACTACAAGTGAGGGCATATCAATGCTGCTGCAACTGAAGCTAATTGTGTTTAATTCACTTAACTACATACTTAATGGCTTGTATGAGTAACATTGAATTTACCATGCATGTGAAGGTCACAAAGAATGTGACGTGTTTGCTGTGATATCGTTTATGCAAAATAGGAAGATAATCAGGCTGAATTTTACACGTGAAGATCGTGTTTAGATTATCCCAGCAGATGCTCAACAGTAAGGAGGTTTTGTGAAAAGTTAACCCTTGTACACGACGATGTCTCCTCTGCAATGCAACCCTCGCCCTGCAATCTGCTCCAATCTGAGCAAATGAAGCAGATGCATTAATTGTCCCTCGTCCTATGAAAGCAACTGATGAAAAATGGACAGAAATTTGGGGAGACTGAGAGAAGGCAAAAGAAGCCGAAGGAGACACGGCACAAGAGATGGTAGCAGGGAGATAAAATCAACGAGTTTAGGAGGCCGCTACTTGGCAAGAACAACGAAGGAACGGACGACATGGACGCAAACGGGGGGGAGGCTGACAACAGTGATAACAAGTATAGCGTCCCGTTTTTTTTATTCAGCTTCATATTTTCTGTAGGGGATTATACGAAATGTTATAAACACATTCGTTGTACAGTACTTATGATTTGTAAAACAGTGGACTGTAGCTATGAATGTGAAAAAACATTTTTTACAAACACATAGCACGTGCACCTCTTTCTGTGTTTTCGCAAACAGCATTAGCTTGCATTAGAATGGGTCAGGAATTTTTTTAAAAAGCACAACGAACGTGATTGTAGGGGTTGAGAGAGAGAGAGAAGATTAGAATGACAAATCTGTGAAAATCAAGAGAAAATAAAATTATTATATTTTTAAACCGATTTAACATCCCATTTGCAATTAAATGCCATAGTAAATGTACGATATGCAAATGATGACCTGACTGAGTCGAGGTGAAAGCAATTTCACTGTTGAGGAAAACTCCTCTGCACATTCAGAGCCAATGTCACAGTGATAACTTTTTTTAGGTTATGCATTTTTAATAATGTGGGTTTTATTTGTCTATGTTTTATAATATAATAGAAATATCCTGTGCATAAAACTGGCTCTGAAAGAACACAATTGCAAAAAGTGTAAAATTGTGTTTTCAAATATTTCAATAGCAATCTGCTATAAAAACAAACACAAACTTACTTGGGACAATTTATCTTTGATAAAAATGTAAGCATTCAACGTTTACATAAACGATTTAAATGCATTCTAATTTCTGTATAATCATAATTCGCTTCAGTCATTGTGGTCACTTGTCTTCTTTGCAATGTACGAATCTTCAACTGAAGATCATCATTTAAACGGTAGCAGACTAAATCTGCCGCTGAGATTTGAATTACAATGGAAACCGCCATAATTTCAGCTTGCCTAATTTCATCCTGTCAAGGCAAACAAGCCTACGAACATTTTATAATTTAGAACATTTTTTTATGCTGCTTATTTTAAGGGCAGTTGGATACTTAACAACTGCATATAATGTGGACATACTGGACTGCTAAATATACATTATAAAATTATGAAATCAATGCGACAAAGAAGAATGAGCCGGAAAATCTATTGTGTATTTGCCCCAAGAGGAAACGGAATGCTCATTGCTGCACGATCACTAAATTATGCTAATGCTCATCAAATGCCTACAAGGCTCCTCAACTGCAGAGTGTAGTGGCAGCTAATATGTACTTTGGATGCCTTCACTTTTACACTTTTGCTTTTAGGGTACATCTCAGTTGAAATATATAACGTAAAGTGTATGCATTCTTTGGCTGTGACAGTGCATAAACGTGCATATATTGGATACTTTAATACACGGTTTCGTAAAACTCCAGTCCTCGTGACTAACCATGCTGTATTTCGCTACATTTTGCTACATTTGCCAATTTTCTCACCAAATACAAATAAACTCGTTCCAAGCTGCACGCCCCCAATGAATGTCAAATACATCCCACGTGACGCGCTAACCAATTAACACTGTCTGCGTTAATACAGCCGATATTAAATGAAGAGATCTCAGTGTGCATGTGTTCCATGTGGCACAGACAGCACGAATCGCTTAATGCGTCACGTGGGGCCTGTTTAACAATCAATGGGCGCGTGCAGTGTATTTGAATGCCGAGTAAATTGGTTAATGCAGAAAGAAGTAGCGGTGGTGGTGATGGTGGGTCGCAAGGACTTGGAAATGTACCTACTTTAACTTACAGTAAATTTCCCAGTGTTTTTCAAAGCAATGCATTGTAAAATGCTGTTTTCTACTGAAAGTTAAAATATCACAACCGTTTATGTTGGCTCCGAAGAAGTGTCACTGTCCAACACATTAGACGAATACAAACTAGTTTTGAGGTGTCCTCAGGTTTGTAATTATGAAGCAATTCTTTTTACGGTCTTTCACTTTGTCGGTTTTGATGAATGCCTTGCCTTCCCCTGCCATGGTTGACTATACTTCACCATGCTGGTTGGTGAAGGTGGGGAGGGAGTGGGCCCAGGACTGGTTAAGATATTGCTTACTGGTTCATCCGTGAAGTATTGGCGAAGTGGACAACTTTTGAAGTAACGCATATGTACATTCATGTTCATGTGTACAAATAAATGAATGTCCAGTGCTGCTTTAACGTGGCTATTTCATGATTTTTGCTAAAAAGAAGGCAGCTCCCTAGCCACCAACGTGGAAAAAAATTCAAATAAGTTAAATACTAAAATCATCACCATGTCACACTTTCCTTGCATTCACGGGAAATGTGCGACTTCCACTTCTTTTCTCGTGCTGGTTATTTTATACTCTCGGTTTTCGCAGCCTATGTCATTTCCAGTGTGGCGCGTCGCATTAAAATCTTGCCAATGTGCCTCATTAGGGTATCTTCGTTTGGCTTTCCTACGCCTAAGGCATTTTCACTCGATGCTTAGTATATTCGCAAATTTCAACTCAGCATGGGTCGTTCCAGTCAGATTTAGCGCAGATGATAAAGGAGACATTTAATATGCACACAACATAGCTTAAGTTGAACCATTTAGATTTCACCTTTTATGGAACTGAAAATCATTATGACTCCATAATCAAACATTGCATTTACAAGCACATAATGCACATGTTTTATATTCTATATATCACCTACAATACTGCATTCACATATAAGTAAATTAGATAATTGCATGGCATAAAATCATATATTGCTAAATACTCACCCAGATCCTTTAAAATATGCTCATACAATTAGAATATTCATCATATGATGTTAAGGCATCATGCAAGTCACTATCCATGCCATGTAATTGAATTACATTGAGAGACAATAAAATCGGAAAATATGGATTAGATGACATATGCAGGTGAAAAACTCATTTAAAACAGTTAAGTAAAAGTAAGTGAGCTTGGGCAGGACACATCACTAGAAGGGATTATGACCTATAGTCAAGAATAATGATGCAGTAACAGGTAAGGAATGGAACACGAAGGAGATGGAGCAATTAATTAAGATTCTTTACAGGTGCTTGGTGGATTGTTACATCACGAAACTGGGAGAGATAGTGACGGTTAGGAGAGGTCTTCACCCAGCAGTGGATTGATAATGGTCAATGATGAACAAATTACTAGGTTAATTGACTGACTTTTCTGGCCCGTTAATGGTTACATTAAGCTCCACAATTCTGCCTTTCCCAGTTGAGTGACGTGACCTATTTTCTAGACTTCAACTTGCAATGTGAAACAAAAAAATCCTCCGTGACCTCCACACTAACCTGTGACATTGACTTCAGAATGCATTCACGAACAGAACACAATACTGCCGTTACAATTAACCATACTCTATCCACCACTAAATTAAGGCCTCCCCAAACTATCACCAACTCTCATGGGTCTGCAGTGTAACAATCCAGCGGCCATCTGCATGAGCTAATCTTCATCACGGCATCTCCTTGGTGGATGTCCTCTTGAATGCGTTCCATTCCTTGGTTACCACTGTCATTATTCTTGACCACTGGCCATTATTCATGAGAGTAATGTGTCTGGCCCAAGCACGTTGACTTTTCTTAACAGTTTGAATGATGTCTTTAACCTGAGTATGTTTCTCGAATGTGTTCCACTTTCTGTATCGCGATTTAATTCCAAGAATGCATCTTTACATACGTCTTTGCACACTGTAATATTTGGTTCTATCGTTGTGTTAATGACGATGGTTATTAACCGTATCTCTTAGCAGGTAATATGTGCTGGAGTCCAACACTGAAATATTCATTTATAGTTCACATAGTTACTGGTAGAAAATTGCTTGCGGAATATTTACGGTATCATTAAAAACGCTACATTCCAGATTAAACAGGAAAATGTAACACCATCTATAGAAGAAGAAAAAAAACATAGTGCCGTTACTGTATGTTAATTTTACGACTGCAAAGCGTTTGGAAAAAGAAACATGTTCAGCGAGCCAGCTTGATTGGTGAGTCTGGTAGAGGATTGGTTTTCAGGCGCGTTAGGTTAAGAAGTGGGAAAAAAAGCATTAAGCATGTGCATTAACTGCCGTGCGCGAGCAAATACATTTCATTTCTAGACTACCTGCAAGGTGGTGAACATGTGTGAATGCATTAGCCATTATCCTGCTGTGCGTTCCCAAATACACGGCACACACTGCGACACAGAGTAGCAGTAGTTTCATTGATTAAATGTCCATTGGCATCGGTCATCAATTTTTTTTACTGAATTCCAACAATAGTCTAGTTACACAACTAGGGCAATTGTAACAGCCGTATGACATATCAGACATCTGGTGGGTTGGTTTATTTTGGTCATTACATTTGCAATCATGTATGAATGTACAACAGGGACCCTGATATATGGGGAAGCAGCTTCGACAACTGGGCACAACCATTTATGGAAAAACGAGCTCACAAAAAACCCACATTTCTACCCGCTTAGTAATATATGTCACATATGGATTTTAATTAAATAAAACACTGCTGCGTAGGTTTTCGCGGTTGAATGCACTGCTCTCCGATGCGTGCTTGGGTTTTGCCATGTGTTGTTAGGAGATGATGTCCAAAATTACGCTCCACATGCTGTGAGCTGAGGCCGAAAACACGTGGTAAAAATAATAAGGGATCTTGGGTTAGATCGCGTCCGTATAAATGTGTCAAAATCCTCCACCACCTGACACAGCCATTCAGTAAGGGATTTGTCACATAAATCCACAACATTTGCAATCTGAGTACAGATTGTAAATGTTGTGGATTCACTCTTCAACATACCGGAGGGCTGAAGTAGTAAACTATTTGTCATTTTGTTTACGTAACAAATCCCTTACTGATTGGCCATGTCGGGTGGTGGAAGGTTTCGACACATTTATAAACTTACGCAATCTAACCCAAAATCCTTTATTATGAGAATAACATTGGTCGTGAAAGTTTACGTGGTAAACTGACGTGGGAGAAAATAAAAAATATTTCAAGTAAAATGGAATGAGATTGATTGTGCTATCACAGGACCACGAGGGATGGCAATGGTAATAGTGATGGCCTTCATCCAGCAGTAGATAGAATATGGCAGCTGATGATCATATTTGATAGCAGTCACAACAGCAATTAAAGTTATTTGCAACCGTTGGAAAAACACATTCCCTTCCGTTAAATGTTCCACAATTGGAGGTCACAGTTGGCACCAAGGCCCAACAGAGTTCGATTAATCTCATGCATCTTAACATTTTTTTTTTCAGCAGTGTGTAGATGTAAAGAACAAGTTCCAAAAGATAAATCTTTAATGTCTGAAAACCTTTGTGTGGAAACCTTTGTATTCTCAACAATTGTCATGGGGGAAATGGCAAAAGCTTTTGAAATAATCTATTTGGTTTAACTGTTGGGAATCGAACCAAATGGAGGGCGCATCTTGGTAAACAGATTTGACAGATGGAACCATGTTGTTTGTTTAATCGTATGGATTGCAATGCAATTTGCCATATGCTTTTTAATTAACCATAAATTGCCCCGTAAATTTTGGTCGAAATGTTTTCAATAAAAAGGGGTCCATTGGATGCGTGTTACTGTGTCTCCTGTATACCAATTCAATCTTGCCTGCAGCAATAAACCTCTAACATTAGACATTCTGTTAAAAGTAAGTGACTTTTTTCACCGGAGTACAAATCATGTCCATTGGCAATAAAAAAAATGTCGCGTTACAAAACGGTACAAGGTAAAATAATATAATGTACTGTATAAGTTATGCAACGGTGGTAAATATTTCAAGCTCATCGTGTTCTTGTATTTCCTTGTATGCGGTTGAATAAGGTATGAAATTGCTCTTTAGATTTCTAAAATTAAGTAGCTTTGTTTTTTTGCTGTAAAGACTACAATCACCACAGATACAAAACAACGTTTCTTGAATTGAATCATGGCCCGAAATCGCAACGATTCAACGAATCCGAAAGAGATGGAGATGGCAATCGTTGCATCCCTGAATACGATATACGTAACGATGTTGGTCGTGGGATCTGTTTGACCTTACGTCACTATGCTGGTCAATGTGGGAGGGGGTGGGGTGGGACGGGGGCTTTAATCCAGCATTAGATTGACAAAGGATAATTAGTTCAGTATTATTATTACCTAGCAATGGTTGCACAACACATCCGAGGTACAAATATGATGATACAATTGCTTTGCATGTTTAGTCTTCACGTTGTTTGTTATTTGTGCTACTGAATTCCATAGATCAAAATCAGCAGAAGTTTGATTTTGTTGAATTTCTAAGCGTAACAGTGTATTTTATTTGTCCCCACAATTAACAACTCTTAGCTAATGGCTGTCCAGCTTCTTAATATTTTCCATGTGCCTGTACTCACACTTTACCCCACCACACACAACCTGCCAATTATCTGCACCCATTTATATTTTAGGTGGACACAGGCGATGAGATTTCAAGAAACTTGCTTCATCATTTCAACTGCTGCGCCATGAGATCGAACCGCAGACCTCTGTATTGCAGGCCCAGTGTGCTGATTATTATTACGCCAAGGCAGCATTCAAATGTAATAGTTAAAGCAAACGTATGATTTAAAAAATTACACTTTTTAATACTTGTAAATTGCATATATTATTCATAATATCTCAATCATAGAAAAACACCCCGGCGGTAGAAATAATTCTGAAGGTCCTGCATGCTGCCAAATACAACAATTCTGCCAGCATCATTTACATTTTATTTTTGGTTCAATTTGTAATTGTTCTCTGATGGAATGTTACATTAGGATTTACTGTATTTGTGTATGTATATGGTGACATGTTTAATGCTCTCACCTACAATGTTCTGTAAATAATACCACAAAGCATAGAAAGCAAAGTGAAGACAAATACCAGTAAAAATAATATGTGAAGTTGAAAAACATATTCGCATCATTTTTTATGAAGATTGCTCAATAACAAATCGTGCAATCCTATTTGCAAAGGAAGGTGGCTTTTCGCATATGGCAATAATAATTGATTCCTGCTGGTTTGATTTGTTTTTTTAAAGGTCATGCAAGTGACCACATGGCCCAAATATCCCTCTGCAATATTGAACCAATGACAACCTCTAATCTGTTTGGATCATTATTTACTTCACAGTACCGTGCAAACTGCATTTTAATTGCAGCCGAAAATGGATGCGTTTCCCTGCAGGAAACCTTTCTTTAGAAGTTCCCTCTTTTTTGTTATCTACTAATGCAGCTGAAAAGCCTCACGGACACGGGTAATCAATTTATTTTCAATTAGCTGGGGTTATTTTTCTTAGTGGTTTGCCCAGTCCTCCTTAGCAATGACGAAGTATGGCCGAGGCTAACCTGACAAAGCCGTTATTATTTTGTAAGAACTTCACGGCAAGCGTGACCAGGGTCACTTTAGGCCACTGGAGAGATATCGGGCTAGGGGGCGCTCTGTCTGATTGGTCAGTGGTTAATGGACCTCAAAAAGGGTCATGCTGCAATGCGTTACATGGATGCTGTAAGTATTGCTGGTGTCATGAATTTTTTTGGTGGAAAGTCAGCAATTTTTTACGTTATGCATTACCAAGGCTGAATATAAAATTACAAAGTGAGTCAGATAAATTATGCAATTCCTCGCATTTTCACTGCTCTGTAAATCTAACGAAACATTTACGACTGAGGTGCAAATCTTACGAATACACGTGCATCATTTAATTAATCGGAGACGGTTCTGAAAAGATGAACGGACATAGTCAATGAATAGCGGTTGTAATTCAAGAAAAGTGCTGATTTTGTTTAAAATGAATATTTTATTATCATTGCTATTAAAATAAATGTATTACCATATTATTAAAACGTTCCATTTAGTATATAAATTGATATTTAAAATATATATCATGTGCCTTATCCATTATGCTCTCGCATCCCAATTGCTTTTAGAAAGCACACTTTATTACAAAGCTAATTGTAATGTAATTCTGTCCACTTAAAACAAAGTGCTCACTATTTTAAAAACAATCTGGAACAGCAAAGGTAATGAAACTTTGCACAAGTCATTAAGAATTGTATTTATATTTTTTAAGACAGGTTGGTGTAGTCAAAAAAGCAGTACTCGTTACTCTGAGAAAAAAAGAAAGTGATATATTTTACATGGTGGCAGCATATTGAATATAATGACTGAATTGACTGAATATAATGACAATGAATTATTCTGGGCCTTCCAGCTGCCGGTGGTAATAACTGACTTTGGAAGACAAAGCAAAAAAAAATGGTTATAGCTGAAGTTGTGATTTGAACAATATTAGCACGAACGAATGATTTATCATTTCCATTGATTCACATAACTGTTATTCGTAAAATGTATTTATTTAAATTGAGCAGGCCCTTCTAACATTTTTTTTATTTTGTGGGCAGGCAGGTCAAAGGACGTTTAAACAAATGACTTAAAAGGTTTGCTACAATCAGACTAATTGGGGCAATACATCACCATATATAACCATTAATATTTTAAGATCGGCCTCCACAATGCAGACGTAGCTTGGTTTACATGAGCAATATAGAGATTTTGGAAATAATGTAAACTTGCTTTGAGTAGAAACCAAAATTATAGAAAAATTACTCAGCAGTGGCAATATCTATTTTCCTACTTTCTCTGATGTTGGGATATTTCATTTTCAATATACAGTAGTCACATTGGTAGTACTGCTTGGATCATGCTCAGCATTTTGACATAAACGGAAGGTACATTCGTATTAACATCATAACCATCACCCATGCCTTCAGCTGATGGATGATGAAGGGATCTTCCTGGTAATGCCTTTACCACTAAGAAACTGTACATTTATAGCCCTTTGGTCAATCCAAGTCAATTCATCTCTATTTTATATCGCGCATTTTCATGGCAATTGCTATCACAAGACACTTTTACAAGCTTACAATGATCCCAGTGTAAGGCACAACAATTATTCGAGTCACAGTAAAATGTATAAATGCCGACTGAAGTAAAATAAGCAACTAAACAACACAGGTTTAGAAAAAGACAGTTCTAGGCGATTGTCATCATGATAACAAGGCTCATGAGAAACCATAAATAAATGTACTGCTGGATGAGGGTCTTATTTGACTATGCTTCCCCATGCTGGTCAACACGGGTTGGTGAAGTGTGGCAGCACAAATAGTATCTTCAACCAAAGTAATAGTTTACACTAAATGAAATGATAATTATTGCAAATACTCACGACATACATACATACCTAATATAATACACCATTTGTTATTTTTAAATGAACGGCATCATGCCATTATGCATTTTACAATTTCACGTCTCAACCGTTCAAATAACAATTGCATGTCGGCGATTTTCGTGACGACGAGAAATGCAAACTGTTTGGCGAACGCGCAAAAGCCCTTTCCTCTGACATTGACATTAAAAAGGTAGAGCCCCCCTCCGCCTCCCCACCTCCTCAGTCTTGTCACAGGGCTGGGCGGTAGCACCCAGGAGTGCACTGTAATGCAGTCTGACCGCCTGCAGCATTCCTCATTAACATGCAAGGACGTTTCTCAGTCGGGTCACGCAAGCCCCCCGCGTATGGGGAAAGCGGGCGACAAACAAAAAAAATGAGTGTGGAAAAAATCTGGATAAAGGCCCTACTTATCTGCCGCCACCCATGTTACATGTTTCATCCCATGCGCGTGGCAGTAATTGCTGCCATTCTCCCCCAAGCCCATCCCAGGTGCCACAGTTTTGCGTTTGCGTACTACGCGCATACGGTCACAGGCGCACACTCACACAAAAGCACGTGTTTTTGTGAGATACATAGATCCCTCTACATATGCACGCTGTGTTGTGTGTAAATAACAATCGTGCTGTGAGAGCTCAGAAGAGGTTAATTAATCCCCTTTTCAGATGGGCATGAGGTAGGGGGCAGGTTTTTTCCTTCCAATGTGGAAGGTAATTTGACAACTTTAAATTTAGTTACGACAACAAAAACACAATTGGTCCCTTCTTACACGATGCCTCAAGGGTCTTAAAGTTCCATTTAACATTGCATACTTTGGTTGTTTGTAGAAATTCCAAGTGGCCGTCTGAAGCTCTTGATTGAGTGAAAATTGGCCAGACAACTACAACATATCATTAACTTTTGGTTGCGACTAAAACCGTTATTCTAATTTTAAAAAATAAGTATTTTTTGTTTGTTTAATGTGTTTCTATAACCGAGTGGAACAAAAAAACCTTAACATTTCTTTAACTGACCTTCTTCAGCAGGAAAAGTTGGCAGGTAATTCCTAAAGTCCGAAATATGATTTACTAACCAAGGAGAGAGCAAGTCACATCTCGAATGACGGCACAAATGTGTGTGTTGGTTACATTCCGTTATTACGAAATGAAACACGTCTATTGGAACCTCCGCACAAAACCAAATCCGGCCCGTTCATATTTTAAGCAATGAGTCTCTCTATGTGTTGTGACTGATTCATTTATTTATCCTGTGCGTGGCTGCACTTGTACGCTTTCCAGGAAGCGCGCGTGACACGTGGCAAGCTATAGGTGGCAGTGTGCCGCACATGGAAACAAACACACAAGTCGGCGGTGCAACTCCAACGCCACGTACTGGGGAATAGCAGCCAATGGGAGGGGAGGCATCAGATTTGCTGCGTCAGTATTTTATATGGTTACTAAGAAGGCGGGGGGGGGGGGGGAATTCGACACTCGATGGGTTGTTTTTTTTTCCCGGGAAAGGAAAACTCGATATTTATTTTGTGTGTCAGAAAGGCAATTTGGCTCTGGGTAATAATTGCACAAGTCTGTCCAATTGTTATTTTTCCCACGGCCATGCAGTGCCTAGGCATATAAAGAATATCTCATTTACAGCGAGAACACAGCAGTTTTGTCCTGGATGATTCAAAGGAAGTTTGTTTTCGGTGATTCTAGAAATCCCATGATCATTTTTAAATCTCTGTTTTTTTATATAATGATATTATATTTTTAAAAAAACATTACGAAACTCTTAAGCATAAAGAATATTAAAATAATTTATCTTCCTCAAGCTCATATTTACAAGACAATACAAGATACACATGGGCGCGTGTTTAAAACTATTTTGAACCAAAAATATTGCGCAACACTTTTGTTGCCCATGGAATCTATCAATCGCGCGTTGTGAATAACGTTAATACATGAGCGGCAAAGTAACTGCTGAAACTGTACGGGACTGCATCGTGGGGTTTCTCTAGCCTGCAAATGAATAGTGATAACATAATCATGGGGAGATGCATGCTTGGAACGACTTTAAGAGACAAAAAAAGAGGAACACATGGATGAGAGAACACACGCAGGTAAATTACTTCGCTCAAACCGTTAAGAAAGCCACTGGGCTTTGACAGGGCACGCCGCTGGGATGGGATGATGTCCGATGGTCAAGAATGATTACGAGTGGCAGCTAGGGAAGGGAAACAACGTCCGAGAAGGTCGTCCACTGAAGAGATGGAGCAATGAATTCAGCTCGTGTGCAGGTGCTAGGTGAATTCGTACATCGCACGCTAGTGAGAGATAGCAACGGCTTGGGGAGGTTTTCATCCAGCAGTGGCAACTGTGGCTTTCATTGGTGCGTTATGCGTGCGCTAAGTGGAGTGCTAGGACAATACTTATTGGGAACCATCATCTTCAACATCCGCTTTTGCAAGATCCATTAGCGCGCTCTCCCTTATGGTATTGGGATTTCGGCTCTAATCAGCCGGCGTAAAATGCAATCGACCCAGCGGGCGCTCCGTGACATGTCACCGAGACCCAGAACAGCAGCAGCCGCAGGCTCGCAGCCAACTTCCATCCATATTTACGCGAGCTCACCCCCCCAAAAAAAACGTTATGGTGACCACGTATTCATGTTATGACAAATATAGAAATGAATGTCCATAAAACATCAAATGTATTTTAATTACATGTCGGCCACAGCGCGGGGGCAGGACGCCATCGAGCAGTGGAGGTGATAAATGACTCTTGCAGTTGTTTATAATGAGCTCGATTGTATGGAAAGGGGGAGAGTGTGTTAGAGAGCATATTGGTGAATTAGGGCGTCACTTAACGCCTCGCTAACGCCATCAGCTGTGATAGGGATGTGACACCACTTTCACAATCGACCCCATGCAATAACACCCCCCCCCCCACACCACACACCCAGATCTCTCAATCTTAAAAGCACACACAAGCAGAACTCCGTTCCGTCTCCACACATACATTAAACATGCGTTTTAGCCCATCAACATATTGGCTTTCCAAGACCAATGTTACTCAGATGAATATTGTCAATACGGCTTTGTAAATGTGCTCTACAGGGCCATTGTCAAACACGGTGCCTATAAAGCAGCGTTATTGACGAATGTGTTAAGGTAATATAAGCAAGAAGCATTGTATAAGCAAGCAAACAAAATTGTGTACGGGTTTCGAGCTGGGTAAAACATACGCTCAATGTATATATCTACGTGTGGAGGGAAAGAACAAAAGTTCCGCTGAACATTTGCGTTTTCCCATACCGCTCCACAGCAGCAGCAGCGGAGAGGGGTTTACAACATGAATTCTCTCACTCTGAAGCCTTCAAAAGCTCACGGGATTTACAAAAGAGACGGATAAACGTGAAGCGATCGGAAGAACAACACCCCCCGGCCCTCCTCCTCCTGTCGTGAAATGAAAGGAAGAAGTCGCTGCTTGTTTTGGCTAGGCTAATAGATGAATGCGCGGCGCCACTGAACGCGCTCTGCGTTTTTTTTCTTCTTGGTTCTTTCGGTAAAGTCACGTAGAATGGAAATAATAAAAAAATAAAACATAATAAAATAATATTATATTATTTTACTATATTATTTTATTATATTATTTTATTAGATTATATATTTTTATTATTTTATTATTTCCATTCTACGTGACTTTACCGAAAGAACCAAGAAGATGAATCCCTGCAGTCACGAAAGCTTTCAATCGAAAGCGCTGCCTGCGTTCTCGAACGGACGCGAACCGCGCCGAGGATGATGCGCGCCGCTGCCTCCGCTGCGGCCCCTCGACCCCCCGCGGGCACCGCCACTCATCCCGAGCCCTGCGCTCACAGCGCGCGCGCAGCGGAGTGGCGCTAGCGACGGAGCGCGAAGGCGTCATTGCCTCCTTGTCATGAACACGAGGAAGGAAGAAAGAGAGGCGGGGAGGGGTGGGTGGGTGGGACGCGCATTCGCCACGGCAAGAAACAACGTGAACTCGTGAAAACTGCCGCGCACGCTAATTGAACGTCACTCCAACGAAAACCGGGCGGGGTGTGTGTGTGTGGGGGGGTGGTAATTATTCGCTCTTCATCATCCTCCTCCACACCCTGCCTCGCGGGCACCTGATACCACGAGATGATGGTTCCATCGCTCCATCTCCTAGGTTGTACTCCCCCCCTCCTCTCTCTCGGTGTGCATTCCATCCATTGGCTGCCACTGCGTTATTATGCTGGACCATCGGCCACCATCATCATAATTTATATATTTTTTTAAACGCGCCTTTACTTTTATTAACAGTAAAGACGATGAATTTTACGCGCGTTCGTTTCTCTCAACCACGTGCTTCCCTGTCTATCAATGCACGGGTAGTAATTACCAGAGGTGTGGACTCGAGTCATGTGACTTGGACTCGAGTCAGACTCGAGTCATGAATTTGATGACTTCAGACTCGACTTGGACTTGCATAACAATGACTTTGTCCCACCTCTGAGATGTGGACTCGAGTCATGTGACTTGGACTCGAGTCAGACTCGAGTCATGAATTTGATGACTTCAGACTCGACTTGGACTTGCATAACAATGACTTTGTCCCACCTCTGGTAATTACACGAGTGCCTTATTCGCGCAATTTGCGGTTCTTAACGCAGTTGCTGCCTCTCAAACACAAGCTGGTGAGGGCTGCCTACACCACGGGTGAGTGTACAAGCCGACGGCAAACTTGTGTGTGTGTGTGTGCCTGTTCTCCCCCTCTCTCTATCCCCCCAAGCCGTTTCAACAACGGTAACTTATTGCAGATGCCGCCTTTCGAGTTGCATATGTTATTCATCTGACATTGCTCCGAGCGCTCGCTCCAACATTCCCAAACCACACGACACAACAGACTTGGTCAAGAGTCGCCGCACAATCCGGAGCGCAATTCGATGCCGGCTTCAACTCTGCATGCGCGTGCGTTGATGTACGCGCATCATCCTGGGTAGGGGGGGGGGTCGCATCGTATTCCACCGGATTCGTGCGCGTTGTTCTTGCGCATCATGTTTTGGATGCGCCGTCGAGTGTGCGTGCTGCCCGTGTCTGCGCAACGATGTCAGGATGTTTGCTGTTGGCTGCCGCGTGGTTTCGTGACTATACAAGGCTGCGTTCCGATGCTATTGTGACTTACCGTCTCGCACAGGGCTCCCTCCAGTAGACAAGCCAACAGTCCGGCCAGCAGCAGCGACCGCAGTAGTGGTAGACTCTTCATTGCCATCTCTCTCTCTCTCTGCACGATGTACGGTAAATCTCTTGCCTCTCGAAATAGGGGTAAGCAGTTTCTATGCGTTGTCACCGTCCGCGAATAATTCACCGAACGAAGAGGAAGCAAAAGGAAATATATTGTTACGGGGTGAAATAAATATTATCCTACCAAAAAAAACCACACAAACGTTACGGGTACTGGCTACTGCTGCTGTTGCTGCCGGAACCGAGGATGTGATTTGTGCTGCTGCTGCTGCTGAGCGGGGAGCGTCCTGTGGCTGTGATGAGTCGCGGTGCTGCAATGCTGCACGTCTGCTGTGTGTGTCTGCCGTCGGGGCTGAGGATGGCTGTGTGCTCTCTCTCTCGCCCGCCCTCCAGCCTCTCTCCCCTCTACCCCTCTCCCTCCCTGCCGCTCTCTCTCTCTGCCCCTCCTTGCTTCTCCTCTCCCTCCCTGACTCACTTCCTTCACAACCCCTCTCGCCTCCCCTCCCTCCCTACCTCTCTCTCTCTCCCAGCCTCTCTCTTTTTTTTACGATCAGTGGGAACAAGAAGATGCTCGGTGTAGTCGGCACTTTGCTTCGTTCATCATTTAGTTTTTTTTGTTAATGCTTTGCTTTATGTTAAACTCCCCCCCCCTCCTTTTTAAATGAAAGATTTCACAAAAATTTCAAGCTCTGCTCTCCTCCTTACCCCTTCCCTCTTTTTTTCATCCTTTATTTGTCGTAATCTGTAGCCAAATAAAGAAACGCACCATTGACAAACATTTTTTTCACCCCTTCCCTCTCTCGACCCCCCTCTCTCTCTACCCCCCTCTCCCTACTCCATGTCTATGTTCCCCCTATGTTTTCTATGTAATATTTGTAATACTATTATTATTTTTTCTTGCCTCTCTTCCCCGCCGTCTCTCGGGGCGTCTCGCGCACAACGGAGATTCCTTCCCCATCTTCCCCATCCTCGACGCGTCCCTCGCATTCCCATGGACTGACGTCATGATTGATCATGGGGCCGAGCGGACATGAAAATTTGATGGCTCGCTCGAAACGTTATCCGGGTCCCCGTCTTTGTTGCCGCAAAAAAAAAGTGCCGTGCAGCTTGGGTTTCATCTTCATTGTGGAGGCTACTGGTGGTCAAATTTAATGGGGGGGGAGGGGGAGGTGGTGAGAGTTGGAGGTGATCGGTGGTGATGATGAGTCCTGGGCCTGCACAAATGTACCCCCCACCCGCCGCCCCCTCCCCAACATCGTTGTCCACATTACACATCATAACCATCATTACCAATACCATCATTTTCTGTATAATCGTCACTAATTGACGATAAAGGTGCAGCCCTGCAAATACTTGCTCACGCCACTGCTCGTGCAAGGGTCTCCACTAGAGGGGGTTCTACAGAGCCACTATGCCGACTTTTCCACGCTGATCAGACATCTTTACCTCACCACATGCAACCTACCGATCGACTAACTGGTGGATCCATGTATACGTCTTTGTACAGAGGCGGGGGGAGGATTTAAGTAACTTGCCCATTTCAACTGCTGGGCTGGGAGATCAAACCAGTGATATTTTGATTTCTCGTCTCAGTGTGCTAACCATGAAACCTCCAATTAGCACGGTTGGGTACGTATGGTACGAAATAAGTTCAAAATACATACGACAGCATCACGAATAACACCACTTTATTTTGGTTCATTAAACATTCTTGTCCTCTATGCTAATTGCACCAAGTCATGAGACAAATACATTTCTATTTGGGGCATTGTGACATTGAATTGTGGCCAGAAACCGCCTCTTAAAAGACCGTGTCACATTACTACTTCTGAAGTCACTTTCCGCCACTGATCCACAGCATATGCCACTCCCTTTTACATGTCCTGCAAACAGTGTTCGGCAAATTGAAATAAATGCAAAACAAATTTTGTCCTCAGAGCTGGAATAAGCTGATAAGCTTACTTCCAAGTTTCATATTATGTGTTTGTGCAGTCACCTGCGATGGGGTTGTTACCATCATCTCAGGAAACTTGGGAACCCTGTTTTAATCATTTTTCCAGATTGGATTCAAATCCAGCAGCTCAATCGGGTATTTTGTGAACAATCGGACATCGAGTCACGTTTTTGTTCCCGGGTGCTTTTGCGCACAACAGAGTACATTATATGAAAAGCCACAGGTAATGGAATATACATTATTTAGGTAGATGACCTTTATAACCAAGAGTGTGCCTAACAAGACCAAAAGTATCTTATTCAGGTAAGCCATATTTAATTAATAATACAATATGGTCTCAACTCCCATCGCAGCCTCCATCCTAGGGCATACAACATGATCTCCCCCAGTGTTCTCGCACTACCCTATAGTACCCGTCTTTAAAACTGCCACCGCTCCACAACTTCTCACTTCTGTGTCCTCACACGGAGCATATGAGGCATTTCCAGGACTCCCCCTCCATGATTTCCCCAACACTAAGCTGTATTCATTTTATCCATACACATGCTCTTCCCCCATATCCCATTCATACTTTCCTCATTCACCTCTTATTCCTAATTTAATCAACCTTTCAGTCATATGTTTAATCCAATTAATTTGACTGTTGCCTCCTGTGTTGGTATTTCCTGTTTACCAGTCGGCTAAGACAGGCCCTCGTCTGCCTCGACATCCCCCCAAGATTAGTGTGTTTCACCAGACTGCTAGGAGCCGGCTCTCAGCCTGTCCACCAATCTAAAGAAAAAAGTTTTCATTCATCCGCGTGTGTTAAATGTGTTTAATTTACAGCTCTTTGTCAATGCCCTGTTGGATGGATGCATTCCTCTTATGTCGTCTCTGCCATAGGGGTTGTTTACCCATACTTCACCATGCTGCTCAGTGCGGGTTGAGAGGGGGAGCAATTCAGATCTTAGCCTTGGCAGGAAATAAGTTGATATTATTACATAATTCATATTTACTTTTTATAAGGCGCAGCAGACCCAACAAAGAGCCTCACATTGCCGTACAGAAGAAAGAAAACATCTCTAGTTTATCTAACATATCCTAGGAAATAAATAGGTTTTCAGTTTATTTCTAAATCTATCCACGTTCATAGTGCAATGTGCTAGCCACTGCATGACAACTTCCCAAATGTGTGATAACTCAGTAAAATCAAAATAAGTAAATACATTCATTACGATAACAATTCACTCCACTGATTATAACATAATCTACCATAGATCTAACATAAAAGTGCATAGACACAACAACATACGGTGTTGCCTAATGACACCAGACTTTACAACATATGATATGAATTAAAGAGTTAGTCAAAGTGGTCTCTCAATCACATCAGCATGGGAAGAAGTTTATTGTCTCGGCCTTGCTGTGCGCTGCATTTCACCACTATCCAAGTAGTTAACCTCGCATTCAATAAACTTTCAGAGCCAGGGTGAACATCCGACTCCAACGTATTTAATTAATAGAACGAAGTAAAACTGGTGGAAAAAAAAGCACAAAATACAGCATCTCTTAATACTGTACAGGGTGTTGTAAAAAGATAGACCCGATTTGAAATCGCTATATCTCTGCAACCACGAACCACCCATGAATGAAACTCTTACCACTTGAAAGGACGTGGCACAGAGTTTCAAATGATTACCGCTAGATGCCTCTCCCAGCGCACAAACAGCCCCTCGCCTCAGTCATTCGCAAGATGGTGACTCCGCAACACCAGGCGTTTTGCATTCTGTAGTTCAGCAAGACTGAATCCGTAATTGCGGTGTAGCGTGCGTTTCAAGGGCGTTTTGGCATTGATCCGCCAATGTCAAAGAGCATTCGTCGTTGGTACCGACAATTTGAGGAAACAGGCTGTTGATGTAAGGGGAAGAGCACAGGGCGACCACGCACCTCAAAGGAAAACGTGAGAAGAGAGGCGATTTGGACGAATTCCACTATAGTCTCGATGTTGTCTGTACAGCAGGTGGAGGGCACATAGAGCATTTATAAAATGATTAGTAAAATTTGATAACTCATTAAACCGTTTGTAACTTTTTGTGTAATTGTAACATGTTGCCATCATGAAATATACTGCTTTGAAATTTGGTCCATCTATTTAAAACACCCTGTACTTGCAATATCAATACAATGAATGAACACTGCAGCATCATCACATTGTCTTAGATAACATGAATCTGAACAATAGGTCCTGGATGGACCAGACACCTACATTAGCACTGAATAGCTATACAACAAGAGAATAAGCTACTGTGTTAAATAAGGTCACTTTGTATGATCACCATACTGCAGCCTAAATGTACAGCGCTGCATATAACACTGAACTGCGGATGAGATATTTCTTCATCCTTGCTCTCAAGATCGCGTTAAAGTTACATGGGCACAAGTCTGGCTCGACTTATCCAACTACAAATTCTTGGGTTCAAAGAAAATAACAAAAAATAACAAAAAACTACGACGTTTTGATCACTGCACCTTTACATTTGTTGTCAGCTTTACAAAAAAAGAATGCCCCTCTATCTATAATCTGAGTCTACAGACTTTCAGCGGGGTTGACTTTGAGATGTTTGCAGCATGTGGCATAATATTAAACACCAATGTTTGAGAATATAATAAAAATCCAGAAAAAATGTGTAACCCACTGGCTGCACTGTCATCTACTGGCCACCTTTTAGGCATGCACGCTCAGAGTCTCGCACATAACTACTGTGAGTGACCCATCAATCTCGACTCCAAAGGGCGAGATTTCAGGCATGCGCCATTTAGCATAATGAACCATAACAACTAAAGTTATTCGCGATTATGGCTTTCCCACTGGTGAACGAGTGAGTGTCGTAAAAATATATAAATAACAGGACAATTGACCCAAGGGCAGATAAATGACTACCACTGTTGTGCTCGGAGCGGGTAATCCCTACAGGAAAGTGAGCTTTGCTTTTTGGGCCAAGTATAATTGCTCCGCTTATCTTAAGTGATTTATCGTGGCAGTATCAGAGTAATCAATGGTGAACCGCAAAGGTGTCAGTGCCATCACTTCTCCTCCCCGGTGAGCACACTGTGTTCCAGCGATAAGAGGTACGTCAGACCCTTGAATAAGTTTTCCTGCCCGGCTGTCTCTTCACTCCTACACATTCAACAGGAATTAGTCACACTACTAAAATAATTATTCAATGCCTTGGAAGTATTTTGTCATACTTTGTCAATAACCATTGAATCGAAGTTTATATACATATTTTTAAAAATAATCACGTACAGGACACTTTGCATTGTGGAGTAATGTGTATGGATGCATTTTGGTTTTTCGTATTGTATTATAGCGGCAGAATGGTTTTGTCAATGACAATCATATTGTTGCAAATATGCCGCAAGAATAGACAAGGGAGAGCTTATTTTGTTATATAGTTGTATGTAAATGAAATTTTCATTCGTTAATATTTTACTTGATAATCAATGATGCATAAAACATGGCTATTTAGAAATTTCAGAATGTGACTTGCCAGAAATGGGTTAAGCTTTTCCTCAATTTTATTCACACTCATACAGATGTAGTAACGTAGAATAAGTCACCGGAACGCATAGCGCTGGGCACTGGTAGAGAGTGGGATTATGGGTAGCAGCCCGGTCTACTAGTGGGACACGTGGGCGAGCCCGGTGCCTTCTGGGGGAATCCAGAAGGGAGCGTGGCCGAGGGCGGAGCCTGGACATGTCCCCTGGTGAGGATAAAAGGCGAGCTCCGACTCACAGTCGGGTCTGTTGTAATCTGGAGTGGAACTCGTCGTGCTGCCGTCATCATGGTCTTCGACTCTTCGAGCTGTGGGTCAGGAAGCATGTTGGCTGTCCTGACCCAGTCTGTAGTTATCCACTATGGCTATGAAGGCCGGAATAAATGAGAGAGAGTACCTCCTACTAGTGTCTCTGAATTAGCACACTACACAAACACAGGCTATATATTCTGACGATGTATCGTTTCATATTGAATCCAAGGCTCAGGCACATGCATCAAATCACCTATGTAAGGATCAATATTTTCAATGTAAGTAAATAATATATTGTTAAGTTTATGCACATGCAGAAAACCAAAACTGTGCAAACAAAACGTGAACAAAAATAAAATACAACTGACATGGTTTAAGAGAAGAAAATAACGGATTCTTAATTCGAATTGCTACCAAAAATTGTAACATTTCATCAAATCACCTTAGGGTGAATCGTTGCATTCCTCCCATAACTACCACCATGCATTACTTAGAGATGGTGACATCACCACAGCGCTTGGTGCCAGGCTAGGTGCTACCACATACACATTACAAAAATGTGCTGGAGCCTTGTTCCTGCGCTCCAAACACAAAGACGGGGTTGTCCACTCCACGACCGCAACCCTTGACCCTCGCATCTGCCTTCTCGCACAACAGAGAAGGCGTCATGTTGTGCAATGAACATAACATCATTTGGGAAATGTCGCTGAAGGCATTGCATCACCCCCAAGTTTCAGAATGGCTTTTGCAAAATGGCATCATAGTTGAAGATGACATCTGGGGTCCTATCGATTGTCTTTTATCCACATGAGGTGGTGCACCTTCCCAGGAACCCTGATAGCTATAAAACAAGGCAACAACGTGGTATGGCTTGGGACAATTCTCCCACTGCTTATAGGATCTTTTGATAGTTTGGCTGTTGAAGCCTTTGGCATTCATACTGAATTGCAAGAATCATAACATGGCCTAGCTGACTGTTCGGCAACTTGCAGCGACCTTCAGTTGTGAATATATTCATTAATTTTCTTAATAGTAGTAGTATTATGCAATGTTTTCGAATACGAAGCTTACATTTAAATAACATAAAACACCCTCAGTTATGTCTCCACAAAAATTTCATTGTTTAATTTTATCAGTCTATTGACCTTCTCGACTTATTGAGACCCAGAAGGCCAAAACCAGTCCATAAATTTCTTAAACAATAGCTGCAGGATAACTAAAATCAGTCGAGAAGGCCAATTGGCTGATAAAGTAAAACATCCATTTATATTTATAAGAATATACAGAATAGAAGCCAAATTGTTCTGATTTTTCATCATGGTAATCAAATCAAATTTATGTTGGTCCCACAGAGCTAAGATAACCAAACGTAACCTACAGTAATTGTTTTTTGGGCAGTCATTGTAACTGAATAAAGACCATTGACTTCTACACTTAGTAACCTTTTTCAATGGCGGGTATCTGAAATGGGGATTCGAACCCAGGAAATCAAAAGTTCCGGATCACTGTCTCTGAGCAGCATGACCTTCAAGTATGCTGATTTTTCTCTGACAATGGATCCTCTGTATGCATTGTTTAGTGTGCAGGTAAGGGTGTGTGTGTATGCGCACGAGCAGAGTTTTTGGTTTTCTCAGACAATCCTCGTCTGCAATTATGGCAGAGGGACAATCAGCAGCGTCAGAAGCCGTGCTTTCAAAGTGATGTCTTCTCGAGTGTGGCCCTTTTTCAAAAGAGTATTGTTGTAAGCGTGGGTGCACAGAAGATGAAAGCCTCACTTAAGAGCCCTGGTAAATGTTGGACAAGGTGTCGCCAGGTAACGCGAGTGAAGATTAGTCTATAAGTGGGCCGGGCTAACATATCCAGTATGTGGATAGATATAGGTTTACACAACGTTTCACAGCACCAGACAATACATTTTTACATAATGTATATAATATAGGGGCTTCTATGCGCTGAAGGACCATCCAACAAAAGCCATCCACTATCGGTAATGGTGGATGGATTTTGCCAATAAGATTTTAAACACCAGCAACTTCTGCTAAAAAAAGCATGATTGCTGATGAGGCCCAGCAGGTTAAATCCAGTTCAGAATAGCTTGCTTAAAGAAATAATGCTCGCTAATATTTGTCCGGAAGACCCGCAGCTTGACGTGCTAACAATGTTTTTTTCATATGAAACAAGGACGTTTGTGTTTATATGTTGAGTCCGTGTGCTTGTGTAAGTGTGTGCAGAGTCCAAATATCCGAGTCTGAGAGTATGAATAACTGATCAGCGGGGGATATTGTTCTCTCGTTTCCCTTCAAAGAGGTAAAGTGGAGCCGTCCACTGCTTGCTGAGAGCCTATGCATGATTATGCACGAGAGAGAAGACATCAAACGCTACTGGCGAGGAGGTTGAACGGCCGAGATGGGTGGGGAGGGAGGTGGTGCGCGCCGAGTCGGATTGTGCTTGTGCGCAACAACTGATGGACCGTGTGGGGTGCAACTTCCATAAGCATATTTCCAGGCACGAGAGGCAGGATCATGCTGAGCGAACCGGTACTGCTGCAGTAGCCACCTCTTGGTCGTCCCCTGCAGGCTGTAGTGCAAAATTCCGAAAGAAGTGCAGGGTGTCGAAAAAATGTATTGTCCGTTATTAAAGATATGCAATTGAACAGCATCAGTTAATGATTGAGGGGTTTCATTTTTTCGTGAACATTTAGGAAATAATTTTGTTAAAACAGTTGGTTCCGTTTATTTAAACATGTCCGGTTTTTCCACGTGGACTATGAACTTTTTTCAAACTTCATCAAGTGTGACCTCTGGTACATTCTCCACTTCATATGAAACAATGTAAAATCCTGGCATGTTTTTTTTCTATTGGGATCTGCATACGATTATTCTCTTCCAGTCGGTTTAAGATTCTGTCTGTGTCATTCCATGGTTCCATTGTTTTCCCGAAGTCCTATATCCCATTTGGCTGCTTGCATGTTCCCATTCTTGCTATGACGCCTTTTTGTAATTCCAATTCTCTTCCCTATCGTTTTACAGCCTTACGTGTATTTCATATTTATATGCTATTCTTTATAATTGTCAACGCAGAAGTGATGTACTGAATGTTTTTGCTTCTGGCCTTTGGAAGTCACTTCATAAGTAAAAACAGATAAGCTCGAGTGTAAAGAAAGGATATTTGAGGAGGGAGTGACATCTCTACCACTGTGTGAATCATAGAGCTGGACCCTAAGTAGCCTGAAACAAATAAACGGAAATATTTTATTCAAAAAAGGAGACACAAATGATGGCCCTATGTGCCTCCCATTATACATACAGGTATATACATTGATCACAAAGATCACTGCAACAGAATAGGAGATTTAGAGGCTAACCAAGCAGGTGAGCAGGCTGGATTTAGGAAAGGTTTTTTCTATTGGCCACATACACACTAACAATGATATCTGCAATAAAAAAAAATCTCAATTGCCCTTCTTTACAGCCTTTGTTTTCATTGTATGTAATATTACTAGAGATAATTATTACAGTTATCTTAGAAGAATAATAAGTAAAATGTAAAATGGAGAGATTTATTCTTAGGATTAAAATCAGACTGAAAAAGGAAAACATACACATGAGTTCGTTCGACGGGGTAATTTCCAATGGTCGAGACTGATAATGGAGTGGCAGCCAAAGAAAGGAATACACCTTATAGGACCACTGAGATCGATTGATGAGATCGGCTCCTGCATGTACGTTTAACTTATTTCGCACCGTACGTATCCAATCGTGCTAATCAGAGGTGCAGGGGAAGGTTAACAAACTAAACACAAAAAGCAGTTCTAAAGAAATTCGTTTTCAATTTAGATTTAAAAGTGCGTAGCTTCCGTGGCTTCCTAATATCAGAAGGAAGAGTATTCCAGATGGCCACAGAATCGCATCTGAAAGCGAGCGATACAATGACCATCTTTGTTCGATGGCTAGCCAAAAGCTGCTGCGAGGATGACCGGAGTTTGCATGATGGTTTATGCTCCTTGACGAGATCAGCAAGGTCATGTGGTTCATTTGTGGCAAGAATTGTGTGTGTAATGAGTGCGACCTGATGTGCAGGAGCGAGATGGATTGCTCTATCACGAGATATTGTGGAATGGCGATGATTTGGTGAGGCCTTCATGTAGCAGTGGATAGATCATGTTTGCCGATGTTGGTAAAAAGATACACGTACAAAATCGGTTGCGTGAAAATGTTATCATTATGAGCATTGTCCCTTTAAATCAACGTTGGCAACACACATCGTATCAAGATCGAGAGTGCCAGGTGTTCGCCACATCTCAGCTATGATTGCCTCGAATACTTTTGGTCTAAGGAAACCACTTTGTAAGAGAAGACAGATATGTTTGAGTGTAAAGAAAGGGTACTCGAGGAGGGAGTGATATCTCTACTATTGTGTGGATCAGAGAGCTCGACCCTAAGTAAGCAGCAGGGAAATAAGAGACTGGCATTTGAACACAGGTGTCCGTGACAGGGATGCAAGTATTTTCGTGAAAAGACAGGATAACCAATGCAGAGGTCTGGAAGGGAACATGACAGATAAATGGTGTAGACATGATTAGGAAAACTGCTCCGCTGAATGGGACGTGTATAGGATGAGAGTGCCAATTGCTGAGACAGACACTGGACTGGGCTTGCAAGTCTGACGATCAAGCGGAAATCCTAAGAACAAATGGTGGGAGACTGTCCGAGCAGATCTTTGAGGCCGTATGTGTTTGTCTACTGTGTAGCAGCTGCAGAAATTGGCCGAGGGTAGTAGAGAACGTTGGCAATGAGATGTGGTGGCATCAACGGCTTTGGCTATGTTGACGTCTTGATCTATTTTGTAATCATATGAATTACAGATTATATAGCGCCTTTCGTAAAATCTTAAGGCATCAATGGGGGGGGGGGGAGGTAAGAAATGGATAAGTTAATATCAAAACATCCTTCTGAAGAAAGAAATATATTTAATTGGCACATTGAAGATCCTAAACGAAAAGGACTCCCTGACAGCTTTCAGCAGAGAGTTCCACAATTTAGGTGCCACAGAAGCGAAGACCAGATCACCCATGGACTTCGTTCTGTTATGTCCTGTCTAAGATTGAATGAAGGTTGTCGGTTTTAAACATCTGAAGAATTAAAGGAAATGCGTTGCCAACATGTTATATTTCCCATGTAAACTACTGTAATATGCTTTGATACTTTATATATGTAAACGCTATGAAAAACTAGAGCATAATTACTATTTTCATACATTTCAAAACCATGCGCCTCAGAGAATTGTAAATGATCCGACTTAATTGTTTTGATTTAGGTATTTTTTTCTGCACTCGGCGCAATACTAAACGACCTTCACTCACAGTCCAACATCCACGTAATAATACACACAGGCAGACGCCAGTTCATCGTCACAAACTGTGCTTCTAAAGTCACCTGAAATCAGAATCAGAAGATTTAGTTATTCTGAAGGAATCCGGTGAGCTATGAAGCTCTTTTTCACAGATTTTACATAAAAGGATCATGAATCGCTTGGCCAGCCCCTTGTGGGTTTTTTCTTATATTTTCATATACGCACACAAAAAAAGGCGGTAAAATGATGAATCGTCAAAAGGCTTCATTCAGTACAATGTTTCATCAGACAAGCCATCAGTCCACTACTTTTTGGTTAATTACAATTATTAAATAATTATAATCATTAAATAATTATAATTATTTTTAATTTCACCTACGTGACTTTACCGAAAGAACCAACGAGTATGGATCCTTGCAGTCACGAACACTTCAAATCTAGAACCATCAGTTCACAGCTGGATACATCTTCCTCAATGCGTCGCTATCTCCCACGTTTGTGCGATGCAACAGCCATCATCCACCTAACGACTCCCCGTGAGTTGATTTCCCCGGTGGACGCCTCTTCTGCGGAGTTACATGACTTGGCTGCCACTCCGTCACTATGCTTGACCATCGGCCAATTAAACTGTTATCTAAATAAAGTATGCAGGGTCGCTTGTGATGATAAAATAACACAGGAAGATCCCCCATGTAGCCTGTAACAGACTGTAGGAGCAAGTGCTCTTAGTGAGCACCTATGAAGGCCGGCACGGCGTGGCACACGAGGCCGGCACCACGGCCGGCCGCCTTTGTCGCCCAAGTGGCAAAGTTTACACACCGCACCAGGTACTCATTTGAGGCTGAGTTGATATAAAGGAGGCCCAGGACCGGTTCAGATAATCATCACCGGTGTCGGCCGTGAGCGGGAATCTGCTACACTACCGTTAAAACAATCCCACTCTCACAGATTTAAGATTTTATTAAAATGCTAAATGCAAAAGTTCAAGCTCGTTCTGCCCACCAACCCATCCCTTCAGAAAACTACACAGACTATCGTGAAGCATGGTAACATTTCAATGATCAACCCAGCGTGGGGAGGCCTTTATCCAGCAGTGGATCGTCAAAGGGTTGTATTGTACACAAAATACATCATTTAAAATATATTACTTCAGTACGAGGCATCTGTTCAGTCTAAGAACACATTTTGAAATTAAATGTATTTTGCATCGCCTTAAACACATTAACTAGAGGTCATGTTTAAAAACTACAAACATGATTAATAGCAACTGTAAGCATTGAATTCATTTGTCTGAACAATCCTATTGTATAAATGTTCGTAACTTGTTTTGATGGAATGGAAAAAACAAGAGTGGAAGGAGTGCATAATACAATGCATAATACATGTTACTTCTTGAACAATTAAATAAAGACGCTACTTTTATCAGTGAACCCTCACTCACTGAAGTTGAACGCGCTGATTTCCAGGGCAAATTATTTGGTGATGTGACTCTGTGGGAAGTTGTACACAGGTACAAATAACTTTAGGTACAAATAACGCAAAAAACACAACACATTCGTCAATAACACTGTAATCTTAAGAGGACATATATTGATATATTCGGCGACATTTCGGTCAATACACCTTCTTTATAGCATAGAATGTATAATCATCTTTGATGCGCTCTCAGCATGTTGCACAACATCCCCGTGTTAAATAAACACGCCGAGACACACGATGTCTTGAACGTTTAAACAAATAGAGTCTAAGCTATGAAGACACAGGGAAAAAAGACATTTACTAAATGAAATGCGGCACGAATGAGAAAATATAATGTGGCATTTTATCGATATTTGTTAACTTAGCCAGGAATACACGTCATTACCGAGTGTACATTGACTTCTACAACATGGTATTTACCTTCATGTAGGACGGATTAATCCAGAGTTCATATTATTCTATTCTTCATGATAGAAGTTTGTTGGGTTAGATCGCGTAAATATATAAAAATGTGTCGTTAAAACCCGCTACCACCCGACACAGCCATCTAGTAAGGGTTGTTACATAAACAGAACGTGCCAATTCGTCAATAGTACAGCACCACCGGTGTGTTGGAGAGCCAAGCCACAACATTTACAATCTGAGTACGACGTTTCGCCAATAATTACAACTAGCTTCGTCAAGCTAACCCAAAAACCTTCTATTATGGGTGATATTGGTCGCGAAAGCCTACATGTTCAACTATTCTATTCTTGCGTATGGAAGAATGTTTAGGCACTAAATGCCAATGTTGAGGTCTGCTAACCACGATATGGCTTTGGAAGCAATATTTAGTTGATACACCCGAAGATCTCATCTGATCGATCAGTTTCTGGCCCTTAAAAAGGGCATCTTTTTCGTCAGTTAGTTCTCTTTATGGAATACTTCCACATTGCCATACATCAATAACAAACTCAACACTTTAGAGTTGTCTAAAGTGTGGACCAGAGCGGGCAGCCTGTGCATAGAAAACGTGGTCGGAACAGAGGTTTCTCTTGCAGAACCCACCACAATATACTTTACTTTCTAGGGCTGATTAAACGAATCGCCACAATTCGTCGTGGTCGTGATTTGCTTTCTAGAATTTGTTGTTCCACTTTTGGTGAATGTAGCGGCCTCTGGTGGTTGTATAGGTCACGTGGACCCGTTAGAGTAAGCATACTACTTATACAACTTGTATAACACATTGGATTCTTACACGAACAATTTTCGATGCGTGTGTTGTGACTTTATGAGTTTAAGAATTGCTATTTGTGGAGTTATCAACGCCTCCTGTCGTTAAACAGCCCTACTGATTTCACTTTCCCACTGCTACTTGCCCATGGTAATTGGACCAATACAGACAAAATAATAGATTTATCAGCTCGGATTTGGACGCATATACAGGAATACCCACGTTTTTACGCCCAGGATGTGTTCCTGAAAACCAGATCTAAAGTACGTAAATCGAAGCAAAAAGATAGGATGGTGGATCATAACGTGGTACAGAACCTACATCTGTACTGCACAACAATCGGTGTGAAAAGCAAGTACATAAATCCCTAACCAAACCACGTTTTTTTGCATCCACAGTATTTATGTATCCACGGTTTTCCTTAGACATACCAGTTTGCTAACCGTGGTACGGAGTTTTGTGTACCGTGGTTTCGCACGGCTACCGGCACTTGTAATTTCAAATCACCCGCATCTGTGTGCCACCTCCCAGGTCCCACCACCGCTCTATTCCCACCACTAACGCTCTCTCTCTCTCTCTCGCATAGTGTGGACGTTGTCGTATTGCTATGCATTATTCTGCGTTTCTTGACCTTTAATTCTTATTTACATGCATTCATTTTGTCCTTAATCACGATCCCCAGGGCATCCAACCAAGAGGGTGGGCAAAGCCCCTCTTTCGTTAACTCATCGTCATCACCATGGACTTCAATCCTCGCTATTAATGGTAAATTATATCGATCATGTTTGCCCTAATGCCCTATTTCCCTTAACGCTTTAATATTGCCGGCCGTGGTTTTGCCAACCACGGCAGTTTTCAGGAACGTAACCCTGCCCCCCCTGATTGGCAAAGGATTGTTGCACATTATTGCTATATTAAGATGTTTTAACCTTGTCTGTTATACTGTATGAATTACTATTAGTTGTTTATCATATAAAAAATTGTTTCTATTTGTATCACACAAAAATAGTCGTCATGGACACGGTGGGGGGGGGGGGAAACGATATGAATATAGTACGTGTACACATGACAGAGACGACTAGTCAGGAACGCTCACACTTGGGTGCCATCTGGCGCCTCTATGTCGCCGTGCATCGTAAACAAAGTTGGACCTGAGTGGCAAAAAGTTCGTAAATCTCGAGCACGTTATGGCTAGGTACCACAGTGCGTTAAACGGGATTGGGTAATCGATAAGTTGAGTAGTGTTATGGCGAAGGTACATAAAATTGGGGGGGGGGGGGCGTAAATCGCGATACTACTGTTTAATCAATCAATTGGCCTAACGTGGGTCAAATATGGCCCAACAGTTACAGCCACATGACGTTGACCCAAACCTTGCATGTTTACTGGGGAACTAATAAATAACGAACAGAGGCAATCGATCTCACAACGTAATATATTTGTTCTGCTATAAAAAAAATTATTAACCATTTTTATTTTACGAGGTAAGACCCACCGAGCCATATTTCTCTTTTTCAGAAGCGACCTGACCACAAATGATAGCTCAACAAAATTGCTTATCATGTGGAAATTTATAGCAACCAAATACTCTAAACGTATGTTTCTAAATCTGGAGGGAAAATCCAGAGGACACAGATACAACGCCATGCGACCACGGGGAGAACATGCAAACTCTAAATACACAGCAGGCGTCAGGGTCGGGATTGAACCCACGACCTCCTGGAAACCAGGCGAGGTAGTTAACATATTGCCACAGAAGCACCTTAATCGGCCTATGAGTCTTTCGGAGTAGTGTTTAAAATAACATTTTCAGTAGGCAAACCGTTTTGATGTTGGTTTCGTTCTTCAGGGTGTCATCAGCACGCCTGGTGCTTAAGTGTTCCATCCGTTGTCTGTGCTTCCCGCACCAAAACCACTGGTCTCACGCCACCACCAGTTAGTCTCACGCCACCTGCTGGTCCATTATACAAATTACCTAACCTTCTAAATTTAAGAAGTTACCATTATTTCAGGCACTATATATGTTTGTTGCCGTAAAACATATTTCCATTGTGTTGGCTGAGTTGATCCCAAACTGGAGTTGGCATGTTCAATATTCCACGAGAACTACTCCAGCCAGATATACTGTACATGGCATTACTCATACATGGAGGCCTACTGCCCGTTTTGTGAGTCCACTGCAAAATGAGGACATCCCCATGCTTTGCAGGCTGTGACGGACATTTAACCATTCTTCACAAACGCTGGATTGGTGCGGGTTGCTGAGGTGTGTAAGGACGGGTTTGGTGGGATAGAGAGTGTAGAACAAGGAATTTGCTACTCTGCCCTCTACTGCCCACAACGCCTAATGGACCTGTATGTATAAGCATGGTGGTCAACCATCCAAACTAACAGGGTGCTTAAAAAAATGTTAACACTTATATTGGACTATTGTTTTTAATGGAAAAAGAACGGATAATATAACATGATAACAAATGTATGTTAATAGCTTCAAAAAGTCAAAGAGTCTCCACCTGTTCGCCATCATTCTCAACACATGCCTGAAATCTTCTCCAGGTGGTCTCCAAAGCCCGGAGGCACATTTCTTGTGGTATTGTTGCAAAATCTCAGAAGTGTTAACATTTGTTTTGAAGCACCCTGTATATCCAGTCGGCCCTGCTTAGTTTCCAAGATCTGATGTCATTGGACTAATTCCGTCTGATTTGGTAAAAGAGGGCATTCCACGTTTTTTTTAATAACTCCTATGTATTTACAACGTGTACCTTGGATTGAAGTGAGATCTCCCTTGCAGCAGGTACTAATTATCTCTGATTTCCAGAAAAAAATAGATTGCTGACTGAGTTCGAGTTCGGCGAGATGACACGTTAATGTTGCGCTGTTTAAAATCATGATTATTGTGGGCACGCTATTATCTTTCCCCCATTCTGCTTCCCTCCTCAAGAGATGTGTTTATCTTCAGCTGTCACCCATAATGAGGGACATGTCCTTTAGTGCAGAACCTACGCGGGTTTATCTGATCCAAAAATCCATTTTGGCCATGTGGTATATGGTTGGTTAAAATACCAACACATATAGATGTATTATATAACAATGCAGTGAACAATTCTTTCATTGCAACATCAAAATATTACAATACCGAATAAAGTGAAGAAAAGGTAAATTGTCATGTTGGCCTGAACGGTTATATTTTGCATACGTTTAACCATGCAATGTTATGCAAGTGGTAGACTTTGTGATTAGACCGAGTCATTACTTATCAGCTGCCTTGATAAAATTGCTTCACTGACTATATATTTCAGAGTGAAATGGATTTCTTGCACAAACATTCATATAAACCTTATTTATAATGGAGTGTGAACCCATTTAGATGAATTCTCTACTGTTCATCTTTTTTATCGGTGTAAAAAAAAAGATTCCACCACTGCATGAAATGCTGAAAAAGATTAACATTTTGGATAATTGAACTTATTCGTTCATATTATTATGAAACTAAGAAAACGGCTAGAGCGAGCCATATGTGACAGCCCGCCCACTGTGTGGCTGCCCAAACTCATAAGCAACTCAACATCAAAACTAGGCAGGACTTAGTGGGCGGTTTGACGACAACAGTATTCAGGTGTGTCTTGACTAGTCGTGCATGTGTGTTCCTGTATATGATGCTTGAAAAAACGTGCACCGCCCTAATGGAACATCTTTGCCGGTTAGAAACAGTTAGGCAAGCCTGCCTACGATCCATCCTGGGTTTAACCAGGCTAGATTGTGTGAGGAGCTCACAAATCCTTGAAAGATCTGGACAAAATCCCATCGGTGAGCTCCTCCAGCAGGCAAAGGCTGCGTTGGCAGGGTCATGTATCTGCATTCCCATAGAGGGGGCTAAATGGGTGCGGCACTGGCGAGAGAAGAGACAGAGTAATGTGGTACACGCGGCTGTGGAGCTGAGTGGACTTGCCGATGACTGGTACCAGTGGTATCAAGATCGGCCTCTGTGGAGGAAGACGTGAAGGATGCTCCTGGGCAGTTGGAGGCAGTCGCCCTCCAGCAACAATGAATGACAGAGGAGCGACGCTCACAACAACGTGCGGATCGCCGGGCGGATAAAACATAGCAAGTTGGCACAGTAGAGGGCATAGGTGGTGCATCGGCCAGTCATCTCAGTCGACCCATGGCACCTGGGTCTGTCCCGTGACCTGTCAGCAGGCGTTCGACACTTCACATAGCCTTAACATGCACATAACCTGGCACAAACGCCGTGGTGACGTTACTGCCACTGAGTGACGAATGGTGGTTGTTGTTATGATGCTAAATTCCCTCGTGAACACATGACACCATCAGTTTGGATACGACCGAGGTAGGTATTTCAGGCATTATTTATCCAGGAAAGCATTCCTGAGTCTCAAAAAATTATTTTCAGGAGGATTATATTTTCGCATACAGTATTTGCCACATTCCATGTCTATTTATTATTGTGTTACTATTTCATATCAAGGAGTGATTTGCACTCATTGGTGCACACAACCGGGCTCACACGCTCATTTGCTGTACTGCCATCTACTCGGCAGGTACAGGAGTCTCACTAAATAACACTGTGTATTTTATTTTTGTTCCTGGGTAGTAAGTGTTATTTCTTAATTGCTTATGCCTCAAAAGTACAGAAAATGGCTATTATTCCCCACAAACTTTGCTTTTATGACCAGGACAGTGATATTTAGAAATTTACGTATTTTCCAGAACATTCCAGATAGATTCAGTGCTGAGTAAACTTGGAGTAACTTATAGAACATTCTATAACTTTCCAGTAATATAAATAGTAGTATAAATACGGGGGCCTTAAGCCCACCAGTTCAGTTTAGTTCCAGCTGCCTAAGTGGATACATATATGCATTTTTCTGAGATGGCTACAAGAGGCTGCAAACATCAGGCGTTTTGCTATGTCTGCGGCCAATTTATCAAGACAAGAGCGAAAAAGTACTATGTGGAAGCATCTGCTAAGATGTGTGAGGCAATATAACGAGAACATGATGGCAGACGACATTTGGCGGCTGATTCGTGAAAGTAATTTACAGTATAATCGTAAATCTCGAAAAACTACTCACTTCTAAATTTGTTGTCGTCATTTTTGTATTACTTTAATATAAATACATGTTAATTTAGATTCATATGTTGTTTTTTCTGACTTTATGTGAACGAAAAGACACAAATTCGCCCATTTTCTCATTGAAAATAAGTACATTTCAAAATATCACTGTCCTGGTCACAAAAGCAAAGTTTGTGGGGAATAATAGCCATTTTCTATACTTTTTAAGCATAAGCAATTAGGAAATATCACTTAGTACCCAGGAACAAAAATTGTGTTACATAGTGTAATCTGCGTGTGGTCCATCAACCCTTTTCTCCAAAACTTTGGAGGAGTACGGGAGTCTGCCACCACGAGGAGATCAGAATTGTGCCACCACACCTGCCCAGAGAAAGCCGCTGTGTGTACTTCATTTACGACCATGTGAGTGATAGCATTGGGTGCGTGCACTACCTAATGTCCGTTATATATTAAGGCTATACGGGAGGGATATTTGTCTTTGCATAAGAATGAGGATTTTTTCAGTATGCTTTCATTAACACAATGCAGTAATACGGTGGCCACCTGTTCTGGTTTTCCCAAGATTATCCCCTCTTTAAGGTCGCTATCCTGAGAAAGCTGTAAGTGTTCCCGAGACATTAAAAGCCCCCCTTTCTGTCAGTTACTCAATATTACACCACTTGAGACGTTGAATTGAATGTACATGTAGTTCTCCCTGCATCCAATATTGTAATATATTCTTATTTTCATACTATGTCCCGTTTTTTTGTATCTAATAGGTGGCAACCCTACTCAGAACCCATATAAAAAAAATCATAATTATTGTAATTATTGCTAGCCATGCATGTAACATAAAAGTGTTGCATGGCCTGTTTATGGGTCATCACCCAATTGTTTAGCAAATATGTTTTAATCAACCTCTAACAAATATTTCAAGGTTGGCTAAAATTAACTTGTAAAGGCAACAGTATCTGAAGGTATACTTTCAGCATCATTAAAAAACACCAACATCTACATTCATCAAATCCAGCAATATAATAGGCCACTCAGAAATTGGAGGACTGTTGTAATTTTGTTGTAATTGTCATGCAGATGAAATGCCACATTCATGATTATAATTGCCCTTGGGTCATTACAGCTGCATATGTGTTGTCTCGTGGGTACCGCAATGGAGGCATTATAGCTCTGTAATTGTGTCATGAGAGACAGTTCAATGCTATTATTTCCCAGAAGAAAAAAACACTCACATATACTGATTTAACTTGATTGTACTTTTTATTACATCACAATTCGTGACGAATAATGGCACTGGATACGTTTTACTAGAGGAGCACTGAATATGACCAACTTGAAATACAAAGGAATGGCAATCATGAGATATATTTTATATTTTAATGCTAAAAGAGACAGCGCTTAATATTGCCTCTGAGGAATTGGAAAGCTTTTGATGCTGTGCCCAAAAAGCAGGATGTAAACATGACTGAATATATGAGAGCATTTTCCCCAAGGCATGGCTGTAGTTCACTTTGACAAATTATTGAATTAAATATATCGTTGTAGTCTGTCAAATGCTCTGTGCTCAATAAGTAGGTACGTTATTTTTGTATGTGTTTTGTAACTCATAGTGTTAATGTCACACAATGTTAAATACATCTATTCTAAAATAAAAGCCGAACACATATGGCTTGCTTGTAAACAAGCCATTCACTGAATTTTTTTGTGCCAACAGTGATTGGATGATAGTATGGCCACTGTGCGGTACAGTAGATTAAGGCTTCACAATGTCATTGTCAATCCTAATGGGCATGTCATCTCATCACTCCATTTCCAGAGTGATCAACCTCTCATGTATGTTACCTCCTTTCGTGGACATTCTGTCGACAGACTCATCCATTGGTTATCACTCCTTCTAGATGTGCCCTGTCCAAGCACACTTACTTTTCATAATTCAACACGTCTCGAATTTTCAATCGTTCTTTTTTTACAATGTAACTTTTTTCTCAGCATAATCCATAGCCGGTTTTTGCCCGTGATTATTATTTGTTCACTTTTTTGTCAAAGCTCAGGTTTTTAGTCCACATGGCACGGCGAGTAATATGAACTGATTGCGGTACACCTCCATTCCCAAACTCTAGAATTGTGCCCTTCTCTACACTTTCTATTGAGGTTTTTGAATGGTAGACAATCAAGGCTGTTCTGTATGAAGGAAAGATATGAAATTTGCAGTTTGTAATAAGAATACGAATTATTATTATGCCCTATATTTATCCAGGCAAGCCTCACTGAGTGAAGACTTTATCAGGAGGGTCTTGCACTGGGATGTTGGGTGAAGAAGCCAGAGTACCTCGAGAAAACCCACACATGCAAAGGGGTAATATTCAGAGCTCTGTATATGTTGATTAAATCCACTCTCTATACTGCCATAATGTGGACACCTTTGTGTTGCCTTGATTGACTCTAGATTATTACGTTGAATACAATTTTAATTGCATTGCAATGATCGAAGGCAACATTCATCATATTATCCCTATTTATAATTTGTTAGCTTTGTTCTAAATACTGCATGGTAAGATTTGCATGACTTTTTATTGTGCATTATATTCATAGTGGGTCACGTGTAAGTTATTTACTTATGGGTAAATTATGTTTTATATGAATTTAGATTTCTTTTTTGAAGTGTGAGAATGGCTTACAAGGTTACTTACTGCTCTCAGGATAATGAGACATCGCCTCACTGACTATCAAGAAAAGCCTCGCATCTCATGACTTTTTTCAGGGGGTTCCTATAATTTTACGTTGAGGTTAATTCCTTCTTAAGGTGTGTTTGCATGTCGGAAGATTCCAGAGTATCGAGAGAAAACCCACTCAAGGTCTTCACAACTAAGTTCACAAGCCCATTTGCTGTACTGCCATCTCCTGGTCACCTAACAACCTAGCAGGTTTTACTAGTAGGAACCTCCTGGTTACACCAGCCCACATGGGATTATTGTGTTCGTCCGTCCGTCGTGCATCCAAAAATGGGAGGGGTGGGGCTGGGTGGAGAAGAGAGGGTGGGGAGGGGCTGTGTGGGGAGGGTGGGGCTGGGTGGAGGGTGGGAAGGGTGGGGCTGGGTGGGGAGGGGCTGGTCACCCCGTGGTGCCCTTATAAAACTCAACGTTTAACCTACAGCTTGTGCCCGCCCTCACAGTCGGCCATATTTGCGGAATACACCACGCCGCCGTTGACCCTGGCCATTGACCGAGCAACCCAACGTTCCTACCAGCTCCCTCCGCAGGAATGTGTTTGTGATTCAACAACTGATGTGATCCACCTGACCTTGCCCCCATAGTAAAATATGACACGCATATGCCCCCATGCCTGGCTCATGCTAACTTTAAGTCGAGACTTAACCTTGATAGTAGAAAAAAATCCTATGCAGTTTGATGGCATTTGCCCAGCCATTTAGTGCACCAAAACGCTCACTGTAGATCACTATTTGCATTACTCGTGCCGACCATGAGGATTTATAAAACACAACCATCAGAGAAAAAAAAATACTGTAGACACTTGTCACTGCAGCTAAAGACTTCGCTCTTTGTCGATGCAAAACACGTTCTTGACAGAGTTATTGGGAAATGTGCAGGTTCCAGAGCCAATTGCTTTTATTATTCTGTCCCTGAAGGTTTCTGGAATTAAATTTGTAAAACTCTTGAAACATCCGCAAACTTAAACACTGCAATGAAGTCAAACTCAGGTCACCAGCTTCATACTGCAGTGTATGTCACCACTCCCCCGAATGATTTGCATCGTGCAGCACTTATTTGTATTGATAGTTAAATTGATGCAGGCATATACAGTACGGTTAACTATGTAGCAACCTTAAATGTAAATGGAACCTTAGCGTTAAGTGTATCGCAGATGTTCTGCTCATTGAGGCTCAGTAAAAACTGCATGCTATATAATAAGCACGAAGTACACGGTGCATTTTCACACAATGAAAATTAAAATCACGTGAGGAAATGTGTGGGATTCTGCGCGTCATGTAGCATTAAGCATGAACAAATTGCTTTGCGAGATGGAGGTGGCTTTCATTAAGTGTGTTTTACAATTTGTACTTGTCTTTGAGAACAAACAAAGTTAAATTGCAGACATAGCTTGAGAGGAATGCCGTATGGACATGGTAGCATGCTGGTGATCGACTCAGATGGGCAATTAATTTCTAAAGTTGCCTTTCTTTGCTAAAATATAGCCTTCATCTCTTTCTTCGTATAATGGAGGAAGGGGTAGGGAGAGGGTGACCAGTAATTGTCATATGTCAGCATTGGCCCTTAAAATAACCAGTTACCACTGGTGATCATAACAAATACTTATCACAGTGGTATTCATGGTTGATAGGTGACACGCGCGAGCACCAACACCCAAATATTGTGCACAAGATAAACAGGGTGTTATTTTTTGCACTTGCATATGACATTTTACATGAAGGTGCTCTTAACTTAGTGATTATTCAACACCAATGAATGGTCTGCCGCCTACTAACATGTACACGTTATCGAATGGGGCGATGGCTTTCCGTCTGCTTGCTGGCCTCCCTCCTTGACTGCTACAATGCACGTTGCTCCATGCACACATTAAACAATGCAAATTCAAATCTCGAATAATGCTGCAAGCACGCCTTATTGCATTTTGCATTTCCTCACCAATTACGCTTAATTGAAGTGTGTACACTTCTTGTTTTACAAAAATACGTGCTGTATTTGATATTTGCATTCATCGTTGCAATGATGTTATTGTACTTGTTTTGTACCAGCCATTGCTTTATTGAAGCAGCAATCTTACACTTTAATGTTTAACGATAACAAATGTGCAAACCTCAGTATTACAACGTGTGCATTGTAATGCTGGGCATCACTACTTCTATTGGAAACAAATACATACAGTTGAATAGATGTTATGAAAAGAAATACACACACACGAACACACGTGAAAAGTATTATTTTTATGTTGTAAATCAATGAGCAAATTACGATTATAAATTAATAATCTCCTGAATTGATCATTGCAAGTGATATATTGTGGTAACACCTGTGAGTATCATTTAGATGTATATGTCTCTCGCTGTAGAATATTTTGATTTGTAGATGAAATCCAAATCATTTTTTATTTTTCTCGATTCATCAAAATGTATAATTCAGTACTTTTACATTACACATATAGTGAATGTACTTGATCTCATCAGATCTCAGAAGCAAAGCAGGGATGCCCATGGATGGTGATTATAGACGCAATCACCTTGCACAATAGGTTTCCATAGACATCTGCGGGGTTATATTATGAGCAGCAGTGGGCTCTGCAGCAAAAATGCTTTGCTGCATTGCATTTCTATGTGTAAAACGTCGATGGTCCTCACCTTCACCAACCTGCGCTGAGAAGCGTGGTGAAGTATGGTCAAATAGCCTGCCCACCACACGTGGGGAGACCCTCATCCAGCAGTGGCTTGACTACATGTACAGTATGTGCTTGTAGTCTCCAGTATACCATACAGCATGAACGTTTTAGTCTGTGCAATGCCAATGATACATCCTTCTAATAGGAGTTACCTTGAGGCAATGTTCTACCAAATACATGCGTATCAGTAATGCCCCCAGCTCAGAACACATGTGCGGATAGTTTGCAGGATCTGGTCAATATAAATAAATATTTATCTTGAAGTGCTTGGTCATACATTTGTTTTTGGCTTCAACCAACTCATAAAGTGGAATTGTTTATTTGAAAAGAGCATTTAACAAGTTAAAACAATCTCTTTTCAAAATTTACAATATTATGTGTCACTAACAAAGACAAAAGTAAATTATTTAAGTCGCAAACTGGTTGGCATAATTTGAACTACTGTGGGGCAATATGTCAGCACACTTTAACAATGATCTGCGAATGATAACACTGCCTTCAGTGGTTGCTTCCTATGTGCAGTGGGATTGAGTTGCAAGGTGACAGGTGTGGCCATGGAGAAAGGCTGCTAAGCTGGAATGGTCCTGGTTCTGGAGGCTGCAAGCAAGTTGATTGCCAAGCTCTGCAGTGGCCGACGACTGTCCCTATTGATAGGTAATGCAGAAGGCCGTGGATGAGAACAAGATGGCATTGGATAGCAATCTTGTACTTAATACGGACATTTGCAGGAAAGTCAGTGCAGGCATTTGAGCATGGCAGAAGAGTAATTATGGGAAGAGTGATTTTGGAATATTAAATTATATAATGGAGAGCAACAATCAAATTGCCCAAAAAGAATGGTTCCATTCAGTGCATATTACCTGCTGTAGCATACGGACTGGAAACATGGACACTTCCAAAGAAAAAACTGAAAATCACACCAAGAAGCATTGAGAAGTGCATGCTGGGAACTACTATAAGAGCAACAAATGTAAGTATTCTTGGACAGGTTACATCGCCAAAAGGTATACTGAGGGACCAGACAAGTGGTTGCATGGCAGACACGGGAAGAAACACACCTATAATAATGAGATTAGCTCATGTGTAAGCGCAGAATAGATAATGGCATCACAAGACCATCATTTAGCAGTAGATAGATCATACGATGATAATGATGCTAATGAACTAAATTAGAGTGCTGAGATCTTCACCAACTTATTGACCTTGTCAAGTTAATATCTATTACCAGAAAGATACTCCAATAGATTGCTTAAACATTTCAACCTGATTTAAGTTTCCCCAGGCTACAAAGATTCGCAAAAAAAAAATTTTCTTTTGATTTCCTAAGAGCACAAAATACGACATTAGGCTACAGAAAATTGATGTCTACCAATTTAAAAAGGACATGGCTTTGTTCGCCAACTATATCTTTGCTATCATTCCCAGAAATGCAGAAAATAGCACCATGACATGGCATATACATATAGTAAGATACTTTAGGCTGCTAACAAATTTCACCCAACCAATATAAATATATATGCATTGATGTATGTATTTTTCACCTTTGTTTACACCGTACATAGACAACCGTGCTAATTGGAAATTTCTATATACAGTAGTTTGTCTCTTGCAAATTTTACATCTCATAACATTTATTTAAGAATGTGGACTCTTATGCATTGTGGGTTTTTTTAAATGATATTTTTTTACATGTTTCACTTTAAAACGTTTTTGGGTGGGGGGGGGGGGGGAAATCCCTGCGGTATAATTTAATGAAAACGTCAATTCATGTCAAATATGTTGCTATGCGACCATGCAAGAGAATATATATGAGGTAATTGAAGGAGAGCGATGTTAAAGGCCTGTTGACTGAAACGTTTCCCTATTCGGTGGAAATTGCTTTTTTGAAAATGCAATATAAACAGTAATCTATTTTGCTGCACTGTTAGCTTATACGCTTATGAAAATATCCACAAACGTTATATATCTTTTTTTTTTTTAAGTGGATTCACTTTTTGTTATATTCCCAATATCTGCAAAAGACTTATGAATAAAAAAAAAAACTTTTCATTTGCAGTCCAGTTGATATATTATACTGTATATGTTGACACACACACACATACAAAATCCTGTACATGCACCCGATTTACTGTTCACATTACTGAAGAATATTTTCCTGAAATACGTGTACATAATTGATTACGCACATTATTCAGAAGGTTAATACAGGACTTGCAGTCATCATATTCACTACCAACAAGCAAACGTTATTTCTTGGCATGTCTGCGAAGGAGATACGATGCATAGGAAGATTACCACAGTGGAGGGGAGGGGATGCAATTAAATACGGTATAATCATAGCTAATTTAGACTGAAGATAGAGCAGGCAAAATGGGTAACAGTATCCGGCAATGGTTAGCAGTTGTACCAGCATTGTACTATGCACCGAGCGAACTGAGTTTGATTTCCTGTCGCGGCTAATATCGATGGCGAGTGAAATATAAAACGTCCCCGACCCTTTACCAACCCACCCTGATCAGGTTGGTGAAGTATGGTCAAGCAATCTCAATGTACAATGATACATCGTGTGGGGAAGCCTTCATCCTGCAGCGGATTGCCAAAGGGGCTGAAAATGAAATGGAAATGAGCACGGCTTTATTTGATGAGATTGAGAATGGCTGATAATGATTCGTAGCAGGGCACACACGTCCCGTGTGGCGAGATTCTGGTGCGTCCAGAATGCTTTATTGCCGTTGTCAGACGATGTTCATCTAATCCATGTGAAAACCGTACACAACTCATGTTCTTCGGTTACATTAATTAGCCACACGAGGTTACCCACAAGACGTCGGTGAAAAAGAGCTTAATAGCTCATCGGATTCCTCCGGCATAAAGATTCTAATAAGACAACAGACAAGCAGTGTTTCAACTTGTGGGACGTGATGCCACATCGTTGATGTTTTGCGATTCGCGATTGCATTACCGTGTTAATAAGTAGCTTAAGTGATTAAGAATCAAATGTTCATTATGATCATTTATGAATCCCGTAACTATAAACTTTTTTTTTTATTTGACCAGGTAAAGCTATATGGCTAATCATGTGGACATTGATATCAGCCACATACTCTAAATACTCCAGATGGTTAATGCCATTGATAATGATGATGATTAGCGATTCTGATGTTACTATTACCATGACGGATATTAAGCATTATTTTAATTGATATTTAATTACCCCTAGTGATTTGATTAATGTTGCCGATGTATGATTATTAAAATGTCTGACAATGCTAAGTGATGAAGCAGGAACTGTATATGATTACTAATTGTTAATTATATTTTCAACTATAGTATTGAATAATCATTTCTACAGTAATTGGCATGTAATAAAATCAATAATACTTAACTAAGCCTAAGAATGTCTAATTGGATAAAATTTATATATGGCCGCATGATGATCGCCTTTCATTTGAAGGTTGAACTCCCATTTGGAGCGCCTCAGCCCATCATCACTCCGAGGAAGGTAGATAAATAAGCACTACTTTGTGGGAAATCAACCATTAGGAGATCGGCCCCTGATAACGTGGAATATTCACGAAGAGCATAGCTCCTGATAACGTGGAATATTGACGCTCCGCATTCGATAAAGCAAGGGAGACACTGTTTCAGGATTATGGGCCGTCCATAAACGACGTCACGCACCTGGGGGGGGGGGGGGTCAGACATTTGTGACGATGTGTGACGAGGGGGGGGGTTGTTTGAGAAATGTGACGTCACATCAAAATGCGCAACTTTAAATAAATATAGACAACACGTTCTACTTAATTAAATAGACTTTTTAATAAATGTTTTCTACTACAACATCAGAGTGCAGCGCCACATTAAATACGCACTACAATGACAATAGTTTAAAGCGATTTGAAGCATCTTTAATTTTCAAAATGGAAATATGGTTTTGGGGGGGGGGGGCAGAGCTTTGTGACGTCATATTTGAGGGGGGGGTCTGACTTTTTGTGACGCCGTGTGACGAGGTGGGGGGGGGGGGCAAAAATCGTCCAAAATCGCGTGACGTCATTTATGGACGGCCCCTTAGGTGGATTGGGAGCAGCCCTGTCAACCCTCGCTCAAGTAACCGCTGGCAGAAGAGCCTCCACTGGACGGACAGGCTCGTCAGAACTCTCCCCTTGAGGGTCTTTGGCCTACTCTTTCACGTTGATCGGGCCTCTTTGAAAGTGTGTTTTGGGTTAGATCGCGTAAACAATGTGTCGTGAAGCCACCACCACCCGACACAGCCAATTCGTAAGGTTTGTCACCTGAACAAACACGTGCCAATTAGTTGCTACTTCAGCAACATCGGCGTGATGGCAAGTAAACTCCACCACGTGTGCAATTGAGAACGACGTTTCGCAGGCGATGGCAACCAGCTTCGTCGTGCGATTTCACAGGATTGTCAAGGAAATCTTCTTAAATCGAGCAGGACGATGCCATCACTGTCACCTTGTCAGATGCAATGACCGTCGGGGCGGTTTAATGCCATCACATACATCACGACGGATGGTGTTCATCTGAAATAACGCGGTACATATTTCCAGATGGGTTAATCGCAGTTCATCGCTGTCAGCATATCGGGTGCTCAGGCTAGAGGGAGGGGGTGGGGTTTATTGTATAATCATATAAATGATAATTAGATCGCCTAGTGTGGTGGTGTGAGAAAAGGAAGTGGAGGGGATAATTAAAAAAAACGTGGCCCCCTTTATTTCAACTGCCGCCTCGACCACGTGGTTGTTAATGCTGATGACCATTAACAACCACGTGGTTCATATTCTTGGTTCTTTCGGTAAAGTCACGTAGAAGGGAAATAATACAATAATATTAATATAAAACAAAAATTCTCACGACGTTTCGACTGCAACACAAGCAATCATCATCAGGTGGATTTCACACCTGGTGATGATTTCTTGTGTTGCAGTCGAAACGTCGTGAGAATAGTTATTGTTTTATATTTATATTATTTTATTATTTCCCTTCTACGTGACTTTACCGAAAGAACCAAGAATATGAATCCCTGCAAATTTCGATTTAAAGCTTTCGTGACTGCAGGGATTCATCTTCTTGGTTCTTTCGGTAAAGTCACGTAGAAGGGAAGTAATAAAATAATAAAAATAAAACATAATAAAATAATTCTCACGACGTTTCGGCCACAACGCAAGCACCTGAGGACGGCTGCTTGCGTTGTGGCCGAAACGTCGTGAGAATTATTTTATTATGTTTTATTTTTATTATTTTATTACTTCCCTTCTACGTGACTTTACCGAAAGAACCAAGAAGATGAATCCCTGCAGTCACGAAAGAAGCTTTAAATCGAAATGTAACCACGTGGTTGTTAATGCTGACCATTGATCACGTGGTTGTTTTTGTTGTTAATGCTGACCATTGATCACGTGGTTGTTGTTAATGCTGACCATTGATCACGTGATTGTTGTTGTTAATGCTGACCATTAACCACGTGGTTGTTGTTGTTAATGCTGACCATTGATCACGTGGTTGTTGTTGTTAATGCTGACCATTGATCACGTGGTTGTTGTTAATGCTGACCATTAACCACGTGGTTGTTGTTAATGCTGACCATTGATCACGTGGTTGTTGTTGTTAATGCTGACCATTGATCACGTGGTTGTTGTTGTTAATGCTGACCATTGATCACGTGGTTGTTGTTAATGCTGACCATTAACCACGTGGTTGTTGTTGTTAATGCTGACCATTGATCACGTGGTTGTTGTTGTTAATGCTGACCATTGATCACGTGGTTGTTGTTGTTAATGCTGACCATTGATGCTGACCATTAACAACCACGGTAACTTAATGGACATAGTGTTGATAACGTTGGGTGTGGGAAGTTAAAGCTGATAGGAAGCTGGCAAAGTTTGTTGAGTCGCTGTGGCCTGTGACTGTGGGGCTACGTGGTTGGGCAGCAGAGGGCAGTGCGGCAGGGAAACAAACCCCAGAAACAAGTTGTACGTACTTTCTATGCTCCCCACCTTCAAACGCTCCGTGTTGACCAACGTGGTTGAGGTGTGGTCAGATAACGACCCCAACCAGCAGTGGATTGATGGGAGGGGTTTGTACGCGAAGTGCAGTTTAGTGATTGAATCATCGATGATGACGACGACGACGTTGATGGCTCAGAGAGGCGGGATTCTATCACAGGGGCCACGATTGCTGCCGCATTGTTTTGTGAAAGAGCTTTAGAGCTCATCGGATCCCTCCAGTTTATAAAAATATAAATATTCCTGTTCTGTTACGAGCAAGGGTTTGGGGGTCCGTATCTTCGCCAAGTCATGTCCCCATGGCCGCCGTGGCTTTGCATTCAAGACAGGGGAAGCCGTGTGCCTTTTGTTGGCATTCGACTGGTGTTTGTTCAAAATGGGGAATACACAAATGCAGTGGTGTTAACGGATGGAGCACACACCCACACACGTTGATAATATCTAGGGAGAAACGCGCCTGCGCAGAGAGTGGCCGCGTGGCCTAATGGATAAGGCGTCTGACTTCGGATCAGAAGATTGCAGGTTCGAATCCTGCCGTGGTCGGTTTTTATTTTTTTAAATCTTTTTTTTCGTTTTTACGCGCAAATATTCGCCCACATGCTCGCTGTATAGTATACCAAATATAAATAAATATTTGTTTCGTTTGAAATTTTTACAACACGCGAACTGTGATCAGCAACTGGAGGCGGCAGTGAGAGTTGGTAGATGATCCACAGGTGAAAGCTCTCCTTCCCTAGAGCGTCGAGGAGTTTGCAATACGCTGGCTCGCCAGGAGAAGGCAGTGCAGCAAGTATACCAGTCGCCATCTGTTTCCATCTGTACGGATATTGCCCCCTCGCTCGCGTGGGGTATCTCTGCACTAATTTAAATAGATTTTAAAATGTCTTGAAATAAAAAAAGGCAATGTAGCGGGATCCTCCTAAAAAAATAGTTTTACGACTCGATGTGGCTTCCTATTTATAAAAAGTTAATTATTCTAAGTAGTTTCACGTGAAAATTTTAATGCAGTGTATTGAACGGCGTGCGTAATTGTATTTGGCATGCACTGGACTCTCCTTCAGTATGGTATATTAGAAAGAAAGACACTTGTAATAAAATCAACAACAAACAAAACAAAACCCTGTTTTCTGGATCTGGCAGCCTGTGACACTTTAAATATCCCGTCCGATTAAGCACAGTTAAATGAAAGCACGTTATGCATTGTACCAGAGGCGTGCTGTAATGAAATAAGGGAGTTGATAAAATTCAGCACAACTAAAAAGTTATGGAAAACGTGAAGCTGGTCTGTGTGATAATGTGGCGTTTTTAAAGTGCTTTAATGTAACATTATTGAATTGCTGCAGAGAAGAAATGAGATAGGTATGTATAGAATTGTAAGCCCAGTTTACTGGCAAGCGTACTGGCAAATCCACTATTTTATACTATACCGCAGTACGTTTCTAATACTACGGCAGTCAATGCTACAGCATTATGAAAACGATATCCCTGCAGTTTGGTGGACTAAATAATAAAAAGCAGGCTAAGGCAGGCGAGAAAGCCATATTAGTGTGGCATCCACCACTCTGTCCAACAGTTTAGAGAAAATCATAGCCACTGGTGATACTTTAATTCCATGGCGCTGCCTTCCATCTGTCATTGTCAGTCTCAATATCACTGACACAGCGACACAGACTGAAAAGCTATGATGTGAGGTATTGGAGTATAGTAAGTACTCTAATACATGCTGTGGTACACTGAAATTGTGCAATAATGAAATGCAACTAACTGGAAAATGGTTACCAATGAAACGTTTAATTTCCGGTACAGAACGTTATTTTATATGTCTTTGGTGAGTTTAAATTTTTAGAAAGCAAAATAGTTAAATTGAAAACACCACTCCGTGTAAATGAGCATGGTAATGTTAAATAAACAATGGGTCCATACATATCAATACTGTAGTGTGTCGATTCCACATTGACAATATATAAATTGTGGCATAAATTGATGAGTTCCTGACAAGTGTGTTATTCTGCCTCCTGTTGGCAGTTATACAGCATTACATGGATTTTTATGGACCGTAGGTTATTAAATGCCAAGTAAATGGGATGTTTTCATTTGGTGAATGTATTAATAAAGTATTACATAATGCACGTGGTTTACAAGACCCACCGCATATGCACATTATGCTTAATGTGATCCTTTAGTCATGGATAAATTATGTCATGGACAAAGTGATCTGTTATGCCTTGGCCTTCAATTAATCAAGCCTATAATTCTAAAAATGATTGTGGACAAAGAGAACACTGTTCTGTACTGCACATGACATGATTCGCTTTGGTTGATAAAAAAAAATATCTAGTGGCCTTGGAATACCACAGAAAAACAGGTGTAATCAGAAGATTCATGTCCCTGTAAATATAATGGTAAATATACATTATAACAGTGTGGCTTTTAACACTTTACACAAACTATAGAAACCAAATTTACCTTTAAGCACTTTATCACCTTGAAATTGACAGTAGTTTAACATTGATTGTTTTGGCCATGGCTCAATGTTGGGATTTAATGTGAGATTTTAAACACTCCAAATTGCACTAACGTATTCAAACCTGCTTATGTGCGATAATTATAGTTATACCAATGTTTTCATGGCATGAACAATGCTGTCATTTCGATGTAAGGATGAGGTGTATGGCAAAAGATGAGTTGCCAACTATGACCTCCATGTCGGGTTGTGCTTAAATGTGACCCTGGGGGACAATTAACACAACTTTTAGTATCACGTACTTTAGATTTGTATTGTCCCTCACAGTACTTTGCATGCAATACAATATATACTTTTGATCTATGCATGAATGTAAACACATCACTTTGCTTTATATACAGTAGAACCCTCATCCGGTGATCTCGAGCACAAACATCACAGACCCTGTTATCTACGGGATTATGCAAGGATTGACTCCACCTATCCTTCGAAAAATGCAGATAATCACAGATAATAGCATGACTTTTCCGATTAACTTCACCTATCCACAAATTTATGGTGCATATTAGCAAGCCATTTCACATGCGGGATAATTGTAGATAATGGAATAAATACATCAAAAGCAGGAGTTTTGTTGGACCCTACAGCCTCTGGTGAATAAGTCTTGGGTCATAGGTCTGTAGTCAAATGGAGTTCTGTATATTGCCAGTAATAATCTGGGTATGCATGTTGTAGTCTCTAGGCGGAGGATGTGCGTCCAATGGGGTAGTCTAATTAAAAATAAGAGCAATAAAAAATGGAGAGGGAGCCGATTAACAAGTTCTCTGGGGTCCAAATTGCGTCTCTCACCTTTGATTGGACACAAGAGCTTAATTGGAATCTATATTTGGCTTATTTGCAGCCACATTTTGGGTGATCTATTTAAAAATTAAGCTCAAGTGGCCAATGAAACTTGGTGTTCAACATGAAAGCTAAACAGAGAAGTTGTTAGCTCACCACCACACCATCCCTTGTGCCTGCTTGATCATTAACCCAGGGCAGCACAAAAGGGAAACATAATGGCCTGGCATATATCTCTTCCCCACAATTACATTTGCGCTCTTTTGAAAGGAACTTAAATATGTGGTACCATTGATAGTACAGCCTATGATATCAGTACAGTATTGTACGTATCAAGCTAAAGATAGTGTTCACATATTATCCAGACATTTTGTGTTTTAATGCCCAAAGTATAGTAGAACAATTAGGTGTTAAAGTGGGGTCGGCATTGGCATACAATACTTGCTCGCAAATCAAAGCTACAGGAGTATATATCTACGTACAATTCACATTAAGACTGGAACCCAAAGAAAAAATGTGAAACCAAATATGCAAAGCCATGAAATGTATAACACCACAAATTGTTACGATTCAAAAATGAGGATAAAATAGTTCAATTAAGTCAGGTGTCATTGTTGCAACACGTTCGTTGTGTAATTTAAAGTAGAACTCCTCTTGTGTGACTTTATTACCCATGACTCAATTTTTACATAAGCTGCAAATATTTAAACATTCCTATTTTCTGTGGCCTTGTTCTATCATCCACAATTAGCTACAAAAATTGTTATTTTGTAAGAGGAGTCATGTGGCATAGTCATCCTATTAACTATGACTTTCGTTCAAAAAAAGGCACAAGTGTGGTATAATTTGCATATAACATTGTGGATAATAGGATCCGCGATGTATGTCTGCCACATCACTGGATATTAATGCCCTGTATGGATATGGAGAGCCTCGGTAACCTCAAAGATTGCACGCGAGCGGTGCACACGTGGTTTTCACGAGACCAAATGCTGCTTAATCCAGAAAAATCGGAGGTTCTGCTGGCTGGCACTCGAGCTCAGGCAAATAAACTTTGTGGGTGGATCGGGTGTGGTGGTCGCAGACTTCATAATTTAGTTTTCTACTCATCTAAAGAGCCTCCACACCATACTTGACCAGAATATGTAATTTGATCACCACGTGTAAAATATTTTGAGGTCCTACAATTTTAATATCAAAGCTTTACGACACATTCGGCCACTATTGGGTCGTGACATCGCCATAACACGGTGGCATATAGCTTAGTATCGTCAAGGCTCAATTATCGCAACTTATAAATCTATGGGACGTCTGACAAAAACATTACCAAGCTGCAGCGTGTACAACATTATTTGGCAGGTGTCCTAACCATATGCGTCCAGTGCTCGCCGAGCTGCATTGGCTTCTGGTTGACGAATGAATACATTATAAAGTAGCACTCATTACACACAAAGTGCTTTCCGAAAGTGAATCACAATACCTTGCAGATCTCGTCAAGGAGCTTAAATCATCACGTGAATTCCGGTCATCTTCGCAGTGGCTTTTGGTTAGCCATTGAACAAAGACGGTGACTGCATCGTGCACTTTCTGATGCGATTCTGCCCCTGTCTGGAACGCTCGTCCTTCCAATATTATGAGCTATGCACTTTTAAATCTATATTAAAAAAACAAATTGCTTTAGAACCACTTTTTGTGTTGAGTTGTCCTTCCCCGAAACCTCTGATTAGCGTGGTTGGCTACATACAGTGCGAAAGAAGTTCAACATACATACATGTATGCCCATATAGCAACATGGTAATTAAATAAACGAGTCAGCCCCATGTCTATGCCGAATACAGAATACCTCATCATAAAAAAACTGCAAAACATAGACTGACATAAATAATTGAGTTTTAATCATAAATAGGTGAAATAAAATGTTTGCAGCTCCAGTATTATGTTGTAAGACACTTGCATTAAGTACCCTCATAAAACTAGGTCAACACCATAAATAATAACCATAAATAATATCACTTCAGTAAATTATGCATTCTGTTGCACATGTCCAAAATACCACTACCAAGATTGTGTGCAGATTAGTATATTCCGACGTACAGTGATTATCTTGTCCTAATTATCACATGGTTATTTTACAAGTCTCTAAAACTGAATATGGCTATGTAATTAAACTGACTAGGATATTATAATGACCGTAATGAGGCAAAATTATAACTATAATGACTACTTTAATGAGCCAAGAATATCTGTCTGTGTGTAACGTGCGTGACGTCACTCCGTATGCCCCCCCCCCCCCCCATCATTAATATGCATGAGCGGGTGGATTTTTACACTCACGCAGAAGGTTGAGCGAAAAGACATTTTTTTTCGCAAATTCACTTTAAGTTTGACGTTTTTTAATTGAAAGTGAATCTAATAAATAATTCTACGCAGCAACAAAGTGGATTTGGTGTCTTTATTTCTTCAGCACTTATGGTAAAATAGACATTTCTCGGTGATTTTCCAGATATTGTATCAAATTCAAATTTATTTCAACCCCATCGACCGAAAGCAAAAGAGAATAAAGTATCAGAGCAGTGAATTTGAACAAATTGAAGGTCAGTTATGTACAGCGCTACAGTGACATGAAGTGAGGTGTTTTATGACTTCGTTTTGTGCAAGAATCACTGCCATTAATACAGTGCTACAGTGAACTGCAGTGAAGTGTTTACTGGTAGGAACGAAGTGGACCAGACCACCAATATATTAATGTGTCCATCCGTCCGTCCGTGTATCAACATCGCCCCCTACTGCAAACACTTGGCATGACCCTACAAAAACCTTTAGACTCAGTGACGCTATCCTGGTATCAACATCGCCCCCTACTGCAAACACTTGGCATGACCCTACAAAAACCTTTAGACTCAGTGACGCTATCCTGGCTAAACAAGTGTAACATTTCCTTATAATTCCCTCAGATAGCTTTTAATTAAAACATTTAAATTAATGAGGCTTTCCTGGCTAAACATGTGTAACATTCTCTTATAATTCTCTGAGATGGCTTTTAATTAAAACTTTGAAATTAAATAAAAAAACTCACAGCGCCCTAATAATTCCCTGAGATAGCTTTTAATTAAAACTTTGAAATTAAATAAAAAAAAAACTCACAGCGCCCTAAAGCCTACAGCTAGGCCTAAAGCCTAGAACTAGGCCTGAAACTCTCCCTTCGTATCGTACCCCTGCGTGTGTGAAAGGGAGTTATGTTTAACAATGTTACATTCCCTCATGTTTTTAAATAGAAACATTTAAATTTAAAGCTTTTACATAAATCATTAAAACATTTAAATTCAAAATTAACTCACAGTGCCCTAAAGCCTACAGCTAGGCCTAAAGCCTAGAACTAGGCCTCAATCTCTCCCTTCGTATCGTCCGATTAGGTGTAGCAACATCGCCCCCTACTGCAAACACTTGGCAGGACCCTACAAAAAACCTTTTGACTCAGTGGGGCTTTCCTGGCTTAACAAGTATAATAATATATTATGTTTATATTCTTTGGTTATTCGTTCCTACCAGCCCACCCCGCAGGGTCCTGTTTATGTCTTCGTTTTTGTGCCAGATTCACTGCCATTAAATTTACACAAGATACAATTAGACGGACAAACCAGCTAGTTAAAAAGAGTTTGGGACATTTTAAGGTCGACACAAACATGATTGGGAATATTTTTTTTAAATGTATAGTACCGTACATATTATAAATGTACAAAACTACAGTGTCCACATTTCATGTAATGCATGTATATACGTATTTATTGCAAACATGTAAATGACAATAAAATATATACACCAAATGCATTGCCCAAATGTTGATATAGTATGTGGAACAGTGGTAAATGCAGGAAACAAGTATTAACAACAAAATAGCACATTGTATATGTATTCATACATACCCTGGATTTAACAATGGATGTATAGCAACTATGATCACAAGAACAACACTGTCATATGTTTCTTCGTATGTGTGAAGTTAATTGACACACAAGGCAGTCCTAAATTAAACTCTGCGGGAAGTGTCGTATTGACGTAGTTTGTCAAATTTAACAGGCAACGTGCTGTTCCAGTACATTACTTACTATTTCACTTTTGGTCAATGTTCTGGTGTAAAATAAGACACGATCACACAAGGGATTTACACTGTCAAAGGATTTCACAGTGTCTTTAACTTACCTACTACAACGGTTTAAAAACGTTGGTTAATTCCTGAAGACATTTGGCAGTGGCAGCAATCAATGTGTTCATTCCAAGCAAACTGGCATGGTGACCAAAGGTCACGTGCACACTAGTCTATCCAGCCAACACACCTACTACAGCTATAACTACTTTTAGGAATGCAATTGTTGAATTTTAATATAAAGGATAGATGATGGTTAGTATATGTATTACATATGCATGGCACAAACATATTTTTTTATAAAGTTATTGCCATTCATTCGGATCGTTACACGGTGCAGTATTTCATATTTTATAATCACAGTACCATTGGGTTCTCTAGTACCAAATTGGAATATGCCTGATCTCATCAGATCTCAGAAGCTAAGCAGCATTCAGCTTAGATAGTGCCAGGATGGGTGGCTGTAAAGCATAAAAAAGGTGTTGGTAGACTACTGAAGGGCAATGTTAGCAGATGACAGTGAACCAAAATTTAATTGCACTGGATTGTATACCAACGTGTATGCTCCCCACCGTTAACTAGCACAGACCAACATGTTGCAGTATGGCAACGTAACATTTACCATACATTTTCAGTCCATGTCTCGTACTCCATGGCCTCGTGGGTGTCATATAGAGAAACTGTTCCCACTGAGGGAATGTAAATTGAGCAGGGAGATACTTAGATGTCATTTTCCCACATTTCAATTGTATGATTTTCTATTACTGGGCTCACTACTGCTCTTGAAATGCATGTGTGTGTGTGAGGACAGGCTTTCCACGTGCACATAATGTATGAAGGAAAATTGTGATTTGCTTATGCTGTGCTATGTCCTTCATGTCTGTTAGGAGTGACAGTTATTGGTAAGTACCCTCCATCATGAAACCTGAAATTGGTCGGGATTGTTTGAAAAACAAGTGTAATTGAAAATATAGTGTTTGTATGTTTATCCATTCTAATTATGTCTGCTAGCATTACAATAATATCTTGTCACTCGCCAATGTTGACAGCATATCGTGGGGTTGTGTGTACTGTGCTATTAATCACTTGGCGATGAGCCGAGAAGCATTTCAGGCTCTACAATAATTGATGTAATTAGCAGGATGCTAATTTTCATAGGATCCAGAATGAAAACCACACCTGGCCATCGTTAATTAAGCACTGCATCTGGTGCTTTTTGCAAATAAAAGACATGCAGCTACTCTATTTTCAATGACGAAGAGCCACACTGGACACCCAGTTATACTTTCCCAAAGCATACTACTTAGCGTATTATAATTACCACTAAGGTTTGGTATCAATGCATGTCTGCACCAAATGTGTGATGTTTATTCAACTTCACTTTTGTATTGGTTGTTTTGGAGGACACTACACTACCTCCAGAAATCGTGCCACTTTTAAATTAAAATAATTTAAGCTAGATTTTTTTTCCAACACACTTTATCGGCTTTATCAAAACAGGCACGAGAGACCAAGGGCTTTTGTTTTTGTATTATTATTATACCCATCGGGACTGGAATACTCCATTCCACTTTCCAATTAAAATTATTTGCCCACATTAAATGCATGTTGTGGTGACTGTTATCATGACATTCCATTGTGAATTGCCAGACCTTGCCTGTTTTGACAGTAGTATTTTTTTTAATAAGCTTAACTAGTTCATGCTCTCCCTATACAGTCAATGAAGGCTTTGTAAATGTCTTGAATACAAGTGTTTGGTTTGATATACGTGCTTTTGACCGTGCCTGTGTGGTTTTTTTGTCCATTCACGAAAGCTGTACTGTAGCATACTTCATCACGAAAGAATGTTCTCATCCTATGGTTTTCCTTGTCTATATGTACAGAACTATGTTATGGTTATTACATCACCTTGACAACAAAAAAATACAGAGTAACAGGCGTGTATTCATTCATCATATAATATCTCCCAGAGTAACGCAATCTAATCTGACAAGCCAGGGCAAGCCTTACACTCTATGGCCTTAAATATTGAAAAGAAAATGTTAACTCCTTTCCTTTGCTATATTTGTACGCATGTGTTAAAATATACAAACGTATTACATTACCATTGTCAAATTGTGGAGTATTCAAATTTCCTCCGTTGGCTTCCAATCCACCGTTAGTCTCGACCACTGGCCATCATCTCTGAGAGCTGCATGTTTTGCCCAAGCATACTTACTGTTCTTAAAATTTTGAATACAGTAATGTCTTTTATTTTTTAAGACTGGCCCCTGCAATTTTCATATGGACTTTTTACAACCAACTGAACATTTGCTCAAGGAAATTAGTACTTCCCCACAATTCTTTGAGTAGGGAGACACATTGGCTTTTAATCAATTTGATATGTATCATACTTACACGAGCTTATTGTCAAATAAGTCCTCACACTTGTGACAAGAGCCACACAAATAATTAAAGAGGAATCTGTAACCTGTTGAAAACAAAATAATGAATAACACCATTAAATCCAGCTTTAAGCCACCCTGTAATTTTGCTTCAGGACATTTTTTTACACTGGCCTCTATGTGGTAAGCTCAAAGTTAATTAAACAGTTATTGACAAACATGTCCCTTAGGCAAGGGGTGCTGCCGGTGACTTGGCATGAGGGCACTGAGCTTTGGAACACATTCAGCTTTGTGAAACCAATGGCCGGTTGTTTTGTGCCGGAGTGCATCCGTCAGCCTGACATATGGCTGGTGCTAAAGGAACTTTTTGACAAAAGTGTCTCCACCATTGGCGCTCATCAGCCTCTACTAGTTAGATCAATCAGTGTAGGATTATTGTCGTGTGGAGAATGTGCATTACATTTTATTTTACATCTGCATACAGAAAACATAAAATGTCACTGGTATTGGGCTACTATCTAAATGCATAAAAAAATACGCGCAAATTTACTAAATTAGAATTACATATCAACGCTACTGAGAAAACGTTGCGTAACCCCAGACTCAAGTCAGATTTTCCCGGATAAACAAGCATAGTGATAATAATGATGCACTGAAATCTCAAAGATGTACCAACAAGCAGTGCTGCCATGACATACTGGAGCATTAAACCAGCGAGCTTCAGATGCATTCCTCGTTTTCCCATTTTCTAAAAGATTAATGGACAATGATATAAAGAGGAATCACATAAAGTGTCAACTATAGAGCATGCATTTCGACAGTTACCTTCAATTAATTCAGTTTAATTATAGGGATTTGAACTGTTTTCCATTTTATAAGATATTTTGGGCTGTTTGCCATACAAGAAGAGCTAAAACTGTAATTGTGATTTCCAGTAATGTTAGCCCCAGAGAGATGTGGCTTTTTCTGTACCTTATTGAGTTGTCAGTAGTTGGCATTATATGTGATGTGGTATTAAGTATTTTCACTTAATATTTTATGATTTCTGAAGATGCTTCTGTTTAAATATTTTGAGCTCATTTAATTACACATTCATAATAATTTTTTTTTAAATCTGTATATTCGAATGTGCTTTTGCGTCATTACCATGTATACTGCCACAACAAATTATCTTTACAGGTGCACATTTCAATATTGTTTGACAAAGACTATGTCATGAGCATTTTTAAAAATTTGATGTCATTCTGTTAAAATATTAGGAATTACCCGATGGCTTGTATGCAGTATTCCACATTTCCTGAAATCTGAAAATGTGTCGACACTATAAGGTGTGTCTTCCAATTCTCCCTGTCCTCATTCGATTCGGGGTTATAATTCGATGAGCAAATTAATTAGTTTTCTTTGCCATTGTCGTGTATGTCATGGCTACGTACAGTGAAAATTAAGCTCAGCATACATGCATAGAGCCTCCAGCAGCTGCAGTGGTTTAACATAATATTGCAGTACACATAACATGCACGATAATAATGTACAATAATAACGTGATAAAAATGTATTCTTACATGTTCAATTTAATGTATTGATGGATCTATGAGGGCGATGGGAGCAATAACCCCCCACCCCCACCTTGAGACACCAAAAAATTATAACGTATGTCATTGAAATTTTACAAAAAATATATTGCCATTTGTTTTGTATTAAAAGAGGGCCCTACAGTATTTGACAAGCTTGAAATTTCATTACCGCCCTCCCCTTGGGAAGTTTCTCAAATCCGCCTAATTCAATGCATGTATAGTGAGCATAAGAGCCAATTTTAATTGATGAATGTATGCATCATTACATGCCTGGGGGCAGGCATTGTTGTTGCAAAATATGATCATTGCAGTTTTTAAATTGCTTTAGCTGAAAGTGATCTTAGGTAATGTCTGAAAAAGAATTATGAAAAAAGTGTCATCACCACTGCCATCGCATCGTCATCCAAAATTGACATTATTAATCCTATTCTTGACAGGTTTTCCTAGAAATGTACGATTTTAAATGTATTGATAAAAAAATACACATCACTACAGTACATGCTGTACAAAACGTGATGAATCAATAAATAAATCATCAGAGACAGTGTATGTTTCTGTTAGCTCTGGGGAACTGAAGAGTGCCATTCATGTCAGTATTGTACTGCAGTTGTCTCTTTCTGGATTCTGTTTTTTTTATCAACATCACTTCAAAAACAAGAGGCTTGTTTGAGGGTTCCACAATAAGCAATACGTAATATGCAGCACCCTGTCGACTGCGTCACAAAATTATTATATCGCCTCTCCCAATGAGGTGGACAGAGGACAAGGATGCACAACCAAAATTACATCAACGTCAAATTCGTACATATGTGCAATCCACTGCCAGATGACCCCCCCCCCCCTTTACCGTGGGGGTTATGTGACCATATGTCACTGTGCTAAAGTGTAAATGTCTGTCTGCAATCTTCAAGGGACTGGTTAAGTATGAGATAATGGACATAGTTATTGTGCCATTGAAATCCTTACACTCAATTTCCTTAAAGGGAAAGGTTGGTGTCATTAATAATTAGTATTTTTGGGTTGGATTATTCTAACCCCAAAAAATAATTATGAATCACATTGCTTATGAAAAAACTGCGTATCATATTACGATCTGGTGTATTTATATTTAGCCCATTTTTTTTAAATCACCCCTTTTAAGCCTCTTAATGTTATCCGAATGTTGTTAACACGCTCAAGAGAATGTCGACCAAGGGGATGGAGTGATGGGATTAACTCGCTCGTGTGCAGGACCTATTGTAGATTGATCGCCGCATTATGTAACCTCTGAGGGATGGTAATATCTGTTCACAAACAAGCTTGGAGATTAGCACTGAGAACGACTTTAATGACCATCATCCTTTTTTTTAATCCAGTGAAAGATGAAAATGCCCGCATGTTCCTGACATTATAACTGCAAGCTTCAGCAAACACGGTGTCCTGGCAGCGGCATCGCCATTAGGTGTGCAGACGATGAAGCAACTGCGATGGGTATCGCAGGCTGGAAAGGTTGTGTGGGTCTCGGCTACAAAAAAGGGGGGGGGGGGGGAGGGGAATTGGACAGAGGGCCACATTTTATTCCTTGTGTAGTAAGTATGTAGGAGGCTTGACGACAGGATCGGAGGCACACTTGTTTATTATATTAACACAGTAATTACGGGTCACTTGGCTACAGGGATGCACAACAGCTAACCCCGCTAACCTATGCCAATCCCTCCACTACGGGGCTAGGGGAGGCTATCTATCCCAGCCTGGTTAAGCTGGGATTCCGGCACCCTGAGTCTCCAGACCAGCTTAGTCTGGGCTCTCGGGGCCACGCCACCGGCTTGCCCTGGTCGGCCCTTATAAGGACAGCGAGCCAGGGGAGCTCTGGGGCCTATTCTGGCAGGTCTTCCTTCTTCTCTGGTTAAAGCTGAGCCCCGACCCCGAGCCCTCGAGCTCATCACCTTTTATAGGACTCGCCCCCGAGGGGGGGGCCCGTGGGGGATGCACATGCGGACGTCGGTGCGAGCGCCACCCTTGTGTACGGCCGTAACCCCGCCCCTTGTGTTTGTTGGCTATCCGTGGCCATGCATAATTACACCTCAACATCCGTAGCCATGCGCGATTACACCTCTACATCACCCCCCCCCTGTACAGCTCGCAGCCGTCCCCGGCTGCAAAAAAAATCAGAATAAAGGTGCATCCCTCACGAAAACCGTGTGTGTGTGCCTCGCGTAATTATTAACAAGAACAAAGAGAACCTTAACAAGAACAACAACAGGAAGAGAGAGAGAGAGAAAAAAAATAACCCGACGCACCCTCCCCGAATAAAACACCCCAAAACCAACATATATACACACACTCCGGACGCCACCCCTCACACTGTCCGCCAGGCCCCCCAACGGCCGACCTCACAATAGTCTGCGCGTTTTAGCGCGCGTCCTCGCGGCGGGCCCATCACAAGGGCCCGTCCCGGCACGTTCAGTGGCGATTGTTGACGGTCCGGGTGCAAGAGAGTCAGGCGTCGCTGCCGAGTGACCCCCGACCCCTCCGGGAGGGGTTGGCGGGTGTGGACCCGTCACTCCTGTTGCACCTGGGGACGGAACAGTTGATGTCAGGTTAGGCGAGCGCAGCGACGTCGGGGAGTCGGCGGAACCCTCACACGTTTGGCCATGCGTGTGTGTGTGTGAACCACGGGGCGGCGCGATGAACGATTTCAACCTTGAGGGGTGCACATACCACCGACGCCTCCCCCATTTGACGCGAACACATTGCGGCCGCAAGACCTGTACGACCTCCACTGGCCCCCGCCACGGCCGTACCAATTTTGACGAGGTTGCCAGCGGCACCTGGGGACAGTGCAACCATGCCCTGTCCCCTGGTTTCCATTTGACCACATGTACCCGCCCCAACCGAAGCCTCTCGTTCGCCCTCTGGCGGAGTTCAGAATTTTGCACGGCCGCTTCCCGCGCCTCAGACAATTTGCTGATGTTAAATTTAACGTGTTCGGACAAGTTAGACTTCGCCTGGGGCGCCGAGAGCTTCAGCTGGGTTGACACAGGGGGGTTAGCCTCGCGCCCATACATTAAAAAGAAAGGGGAAAATCCGGTGGCCGCATGGGGAGCCATTCTGTAGGCCTGCAACACACCGGCTATACGAAGGTCCCAATCTGTCTGGGATACTGACACCTGCTGGGACAGCATAGACGTGATGGTCTGATGTAGCCGTTCCACCATCCCGTCAGTTTGTGGGTGATACGGAGAGGTCCGAATCTTCTCCGTACCCAAGAGGTCGCACACCTCACGGAGGAGTTTACCAGAAAAATTCCTACCCTGGTCCGTAAGCAGCCGTTCCGGCGCACCCTTGTCGAGGACATAGCCCTGGACAAAGGCCTCCGCGATGGCTGCTGCCGACTGGTTGGCCAGGGGCCAGGCCATAGGCCATCTCGTGAAGTACTCGACCCCCGTTAATAAATACCTATTTCCCCTGGGTGTAGCGGGAAATGGGCCGAGTATGTCTAGAGCAACGAGCTCGTTAACCCGGGAAACCTTTATGGACTGCAGCGGAGGGTTGGACCCCCTAGCAGGTGGCTTCCTCTGCGCGCATTGCGTGCACGACCCCAGGAGATCCCCCACGTCCTTTGCCATGCCCGGCCAGAAGAAATCGAGCTGGAGCGTGGCAAAGGTCTTGTGAACCCCCAAGTGCAGAAGCCGCTCATGAACAGCCCATACCACCTTACCCCTTAATGCTGCAGGCACCACGAGCCGCTGGCGGCGGGTCTTTCCGTCCCAGTGCATTAAAAGACCCTGGAACAACCCCCACGAGTCAACGTTCGCCACCTCCTGACCAACCCCCCCGGCGCGGCGGCGCAGAGCGAGGAGGGAGGTGTCCTCCATTTGGAGGCGTCCCCATTCCGCGACCGACAAACCCAGCAACGAATCCCTCCCTTCTTGCTCAATAGGACCCAAAGCCGAAGGCGCATCGGCGGCGGCCACGAGGACCGAATCGGTGGTGACGTTCGGGGGCCTACAACGCCCCGAACCCAAGAGGCAAGCGCACTCCGAAGCGGGTGGCAATCGCGACAGGGCGTCAGCGTTCGTGTGGCGGACGCCCTTACGATATGTGGTGACAAAGTCATAGTCTTGGAGAATCTCCAACCATCCAGACAACTGGCCCGATGGTTGTTGAACCCGCAGGGCGTACTGTAGGGCCGCATGATCTGTACGGACGGTGAACCGCCGACCGTACAGATACGGGCGGTACTGCTGAATGAAATAAACAATTGCCAATAATTCCCGACGGGTAACGCAGTACCGCTGTTCAGCTGGAGACAGTACCCGACTACCGTAAGCCACCACATGCTCTACGCCCCCAATGAGCTGGGACAGCACGCCCCCGATGCCCGTGTTACTTGCATCTGTATCGAGCAAGAAGGGTTGTGAAAAATCGGGGTAATTCAACGGCGGAGCCCCCACCAGGGCATTCCGGAGGGCGCGAAAAGCAGCCTCCTCCTCCGGCCCCCAATGAAACCTGACTCCCTTGGACGTCAAGGCATGCAATGGTTTCGCGATCGTAGCGAAGTCAGCCACAAACCGTCGATAATACGACGCGAACCCAATGAAACTCCTGACCTCTCCCACCGAGGTGGGAGTCGGCCAGGAGCTGACGCATTCCGTTTTGGCGGGATCAGTGGATATCCCCGAGCGCCCAACAATGTGACCCAAATACCGCACCGATTCGCGGAGCAAATGGCACTTCTGCGGTTTAAATTTTAAATTGGCAACCCGCATTTTGAGAAAAACAGCACGCAACCTCTGGAGGTGTTCCTCGAAGGATTTGCTAAAGACGATGACATCGTCCAAGTAAATTAAACACGAATCCCATTGCAAGCCTGCCAAGACCAATTCCATTAACCGCTGAAAAGTTGCCGGCGCAGAATGTAAACCCATCGGCAAGCGGTTAAATTGGAAGAGACCTTGCGGTGTACGAAAAGCAGTCTTAGGTTTTGATTCGTCATCCAGAGGAAGCTGCCAGAATCCAGATAGCAAATCGAGGGTGGAAAAGAATCGCGCCCCCGCCAAGGCATCGAGCGACTCATCCATTCGAGGAAGCGGGTACGCATCTGCCACAGAAATTTTGTTCAAACGCCGAAAGTCGACACAAAACCGCAGTGAGCCGTCGTGTTTTTTTACCAAAACGATCGGCGCGCCCCACGGGCTGTTGGAAGGGGAAATGATATCGGCGGCTAGCATGTCATCAACAGCCGATTTGACATGATCCTTTTCGGCGGGACTCAACCGAAAGGGATTTTGGCGGATTGGCGCGCTGTCACCCGTGTCAATATGGTGTCGCAGCAATTTAGTACAACCAATATCAAATTTGTGTTGACTAAAAACGTCAGCAAATTCGCTCAGGAGAACTCGCAGCTGCGCGCGCTGCGAGTCGGACAGGTCCACTGAACCCGCGCAAAGCGCATCCAGCCATCCGTCATCACAGTCCGAATGCGGTCGCGACGGAGGATCGGTGGTTACCTGACCCACGAGTGGTTCCTCATAGGGTACCGGCGTTGCGTGTGCAAGCACGGTCCCTTGAGGAACCACGGCCGTTCGCGATCCTACATTAAGGACTGCAATGAAGGGGTCCCCATCCCCTCTCACCATGGTCTGAGCCGCTAGCAAATCGGGTCCATTGACCCCGGCTCGAGATGGTCCCAACAAGACCCCCCGATCCGCAACCCCTTCATTAAACGGCCGACGCAACCTAAGAGGGACGAGCATCTGAGCCCCCGGAGGTACGCGCACAGTTTTTGTCACGAGCGCCTGCACGGTGGCAAACGCCCGACGCTCCGTGGTGGGGGAAGACAAAAATGTAACACGTCGGCCCGATGGGAGCTCGATGCACCCCTGGTCAATCAGGATACGGATGGGCATTTTGGCCAAGAAATCCGTCCCCAACAGGCACGGAACCGCGAGTGAGGAGGAAATCAAAACAGGCCCGGATAATTTAATGTCTCCAATGCAAATAGTGGCGCGGATTTGCCCAATAATGCCCAGCGAGCCCCCGTTAGCAGCATAGCATGGCACGTCAACAGGGAGCAAGGGACGACTTTGAACGGGAAGGATGTTATAAATCAAATCAGATATAATGGTCGCCGATGCCCCTGTGTCAATTAAAATCCGCACCTCCACCCCATCAATGTGACCGACCACAACCGATGATCCCGCCGACGCAGCAACGACACGATGGGCGAGCTCCGACCACTGACCCGGTTGGAGCGCTCGCCGCATTACAGAACAATCGCGCGCGACGGACGGCGATTTTCGAGCCCTGTTCAGTTGAGCGCGCGAGTGTGTGTCGAATGTGTGCATGGGCCAAACGTGTGAGGTGCCACGACTCGCCGTATTTCTCTGCTGGAGCTTGGGAGGAGACGGCGTGGCGTCCTGACGAGGTGTCGCCCCGCGCTGACGGGGAGCCCGGCATCCTGACGCGACGTGGCCTTGCAGGCCACAGTTGTAGCAGCGTGTGAGCGCCCCAGATGTCCTGGGCTGCTCCTGGCGGCTCGGTCCATTCCGAGCCTGTGGTGCCGCCGATCTCCATTCCCCTCGCCGCTCCACCCCGCAGACCTCCTCCGATGGGGGGGCGGTGGCCGCAATGGCATGGCCGGCCGCCCCCTTGGCCGCCTTTCGACGTAGGGACTGCAAGCCCCCGTGGATGTGGCGCGCGACCAACAGGGACGACATTTCTGCGTCGTCTTGAGCCAGGACGTTGACGTCCAGCTCATCAGCGAGTATCAGCAGCTTCTCAGTCACCATGGCATCCACTCCTTCCTCGTCCATCCGTGGAAAAGCAGCCTTCGCTAGGGCCAGGAGAGCCGTCCGGAAGGCCAGGGGCGATTCGTTGGCGCCCCGGTGCCGATCGTGGAACAGCTGCCTGCAGTCCGAAGGCGGCCCATAGACGGCTGACAGCAGCTGCAGCGCCAGGTGCAGAGTGGTGCGCTTTTCTTTAGGCGCCGAGGTGAGGGTAGCCAGGGCGTCGTTGTCCAGCATCGCCGGCAGCGTGCGTAGAGCCTCGGCGTCCGACCAGTTCGCCATCTCTTGATGAGCGATGAACCGCCTCTTGAAGCCGCCCCAGTCTCCGTCCGCGCCGATGAATTCTTTTAGAGGCGGCAGACGCTGCTGTAACGCGACGTCCGTGGCTGCAGATCGCTCTCCGTCGCTCCCAGCAGATGATACAGTGTGGGCGGGCTGCGAGCATGGCATCGCCGGTCGCTCTGATGTTGACGCGCCGGCCGGTGTTGATGATGTCACGGCTTGTGCTTGGCGCTCAGCAGTCACCTGACGCGGGGCGGCCCCGCCCTCTGCTCGTACTGTAGTGATGGCGGGAAATTTAACCGCGAGCCGCGTCGGGGTGGCGGGAAACGTCGCCGCGCGCCGGCTGCTGTCGTCGACCCGCGCTGCCCCTCCAGCTCCCAGCCGCGTGATCTCCTCCAATGTGGCGGCCGCGGCATAGAGCAGTTCCGCCAGGCGGGAGTGAGCCAGCCGGAGTCCTTCGGCCGACGCATCCCTCCCCTCTTGTCATAGCGGCGCGGGCGTACTCGGCCCCGCCTGCTCCGATCCAACCCCGGCCATCTCTGGTGGTGATTCGGCCCCGGCGTCTTCCATCTCCGACTCCTTGGTACGTGTCGTCCCTCGTGTGTCCATCGTTGAACGTTTTTACTTCTGACACCAGATGTAGTAAGTATGTAGGAGGCTTGACGACAGGATCGGAGGCACACTTGTTTATTATATTAACACAGTAATTACGGGTCACTTGGCTACAGGGATGCACAACAGCTAACCCCGCTAACCTATGCCAATCCCTCCACTACGGGGCTAGGGGAGGCTATCTATCCCAGCCTGGTTAAGCTGGGATTCCGGCACCCTGAGTCTCCAGACCAGCTTAGTCTGGGCTCTCGGGGCCACGCCACCGGCTTGCCCTGGTCGGCCCTTATAAGGACAGCGAGCCAGGGGAGCTCTGGGGCCTATTCTAGCAGGTCTTCCTTCTTCTCTGGTTAAAGCTGAGCCTCGACCCCGAGCCCTCGAGCTCATCACCTTTTATAGGACTCGCCCCCGAGGGGGGGGCCCGTGGGGGATGCACATGCGGACGTCGGTGCGAGCGCCACCCTTGTGTACGGCCGTAACCCCGCCCCTTGTGTTTGTTGGCCATCCGTGGCCATGCATAATTACACCTCAACATCCGTAGCCATGCGCGATTACACCTCTACACTTGCATCAAGGCCCACGCCAACCGTGCAAAAGTCACTGCGGCCTGATGTGTTGACTTGCCAGTCTTTGGATTTTGCATAGTCATGAAAAACCCTACTGTAATTTAATATGTGATGCGTTTTCATTAAGAGAAGCAGGTAGTCAACACTTGTGCATATAATATTGCACTCTCAAACAAAATGGCCATGGCAGTATTTTACCGTATTAATATAGCATTGTGAGCACATATATGGTTATGTAATTAAGTAATTGTCACTGCTTTGGGTTGTATTGGTTTACTGACACCCACATTGCACGCCGACTCAGTACAGGAAACATGTAACATTGGGCCAAAGTTGACATGTGATTGGACCCAATGTTCCATGTTTACTGGGTGCGTGTTTTGTTGTTGATTAGATGAAGTGAGGCAATGGCATTCATTCCCTGATGTTGTTGATACTGTTTTGCGATTCCCACAACAAAATGGTGAAATTGTAAATGTGGTAGACATGGAGTTTACATAAAGCCATGGAGGCCATTTTAAACCCCGTGCAACATTGACAAAAGGCAAAGCTTGTAATGTTATTTTTACGTGATAAGTTACACATTCAGTATATGTTTAGGTAAATATCATTGAGCTGTAACTTATGTACATACATTACTGGATGAGGGCCTCCCCACGCCGTGTGAGTCTTGCAGGTTACTTAACCATACTTCATCTCGCTGGTCAGTGGGGGTTGATAAAGGTAGGCAGCAAAGGTATAGCAACATCAATTATAGAGTACAATAATGGATTATGTTGCGCTGCCCTTTGTATGGCATAGTGGGCAAATTCTGCAATTTGCATATGTTAGGAGGACATGTAGATTATTTCGAGCATTCCAGCCTTCACACGTTTACCACAAACATTTCCAAATTGTTTATTTTCAGGTGACAAACGGCAGAAGTGTTGTAAATACTGTAGAGTACAACAACTTTATCCACAGCGTGACAGATGCCAATCAGTCATTGGGGGCATAAGGGAAGCATTGGTGCTTTAAGAGCTCAGCACACATTGGTCTTAACAGATAAGCAAGAACCATTTATGGAATGTTTACTGACACAACTTGAACAACTTTGGTATACCAATACTGTATCACAGTGCCTGATATTTATAAATCATTGTGACGCATTTAAAATCAGAATGTTGTACGTAGTTGTGCAGTTTAAATTAAAAGCTAATAGGTATGTAGGATAAGTATGATTGTGTTATAATAATGCTATACTTTAGAATCCATTGCTGGTCCACTCCTGGATGAAGATCTCCGCATAAATGGTGAAGATTCGTCTGATCTTACTCCACCAGGGCCGATTCAGATATAACTTCCACTGATGTCAGTTGCGGTCAGGAATTAAACTCAGGACGCCAGGTTCAGAGCACAGCACGCCAACTTCTTAGCTGCCACTGCTCCCAAAGTATGATATATAATGAGTAGCATTATTTATATTACAGCAATTCATTACAGTGGGTTACATACCACTGATAAGTACGGTTGGCTATGTATGGTGCGAAGTAAGTTCGACATACATCTATATAGTATATGCAGCATTGCTTGATAATCCTTTAGATTGTTGTTCATTACATCTTCCATTATTTATTTGAACCAAGAGATCGGTGTGTGGGCCAAGGGTACTCGAGTGAGTAGAGATAGTCGTGAACTCTTGGGCATTGTTTGTCAAGTCCTTGAAACCCCCACAGCACAAATTACCTCAAGATCAGGTGCATGCAGTGTGCAGTGGCTTAATTTCCATATGAATAGAAAAGACTGATAATCAAAAAAAGGACAGTGGGGAGGGAGGAGGGGTCGCAAGGAGTGCATTTGAGAAGCACTGCATGTAGAGCATGTGCAAGTATCTAATAATGATACGGCAATACAAAAAAAACACAAATAATCCTTGAACCCACAGCTCAAAGTGAATTAACGAGTGCCTGTGTGAAGGTGGTACTAAAGAATGGAATAGAACGTGTCCAAGGAGGAGGCGAAGCGATGAATTTGGTTCGTGTACAGGTGCTTCGTGCATTATGACGTTGCATAATTGTGAGAGGTGATGGGGAGGCTTTTATCCACCAGTGGCTTGACCATAGCTGACGACGACGATGATGTGTGACTAATCAAATATGCAGGACAGCATCTGATATGTGCAAGAGTGACAATTTTTGTCGTAAAATACTTCATCTTAAGTCAAACTTTACTCCGTAAAGCAAATAGTGCCACAGCATTTAACATTGCCATCATGAGGCAAATTTTTTTTTTTAAATGCAACTTTTGCTTCGAAATTGTTAACATAATTAGCATACAAATAGATTTTCTATTTAGCAGTTTTATTGTGTCCAAAACTTAATGTTAATCGTCCATTCCTTTGCTGTCAGGATATGATTTATGGCTTATTATTTAAGGTAAATAGCAATTTACGCTCGGTTAATCTAGCGGCTGCACAAAGTAGAGGCCTGACCCCCTGCCTGCGTGGCAGAAAATGAAGTCGCATCAAAACTTTGTGTGCTTTGTGAGGTAGGATGCAGAGAAAAATGTTCTGTAAATGTCATGGTAAGCCAGTCAGTCACCCACTGTTGAGTTTGAATGAAGGAATGATGTACAATCCTATATACAGAACTGTAATTTCTAATATTGTATTTGGATTTATGAACTTTGTAAATACAGCAGCATCTCAAGATGTTGTACAAAACGGTTTCTCTTAACAATAGTTTATTTTAAAAAATAACATGCATTTTAATGTGGAAATGTGTCTTTCAGTAGCCCCAAAAAACTATAATTCATTTCAAATATTCTCCCCCCCACCCCCCCGGGCATTTTGTCTGCTCGTCCTCTAAACGTTCTCGCAGCACCCCCCTCCCCCTTCCCCACACCCCCCCCCCCCTCTCTATGTCTCCCCCCTTGCTCCTCCCCCCTCGCTTACCTATATAGCCTCTTGTTGCAGCAGCCCTTTTGCCCACTTCAGCAATTGTTTCTTGCTGTGGTTGTTCTACCTGATGACGGACGCTTGTGTTGCGCCCGAAACGTCGTGATTTCATTTATTTTATTTTATACCTACGTGACTTTACTGAAAGAACCAAAGAGTATGGATCCCGGCAGTCACGAAAACTTCAAACCTAGATTTTATTGCATGATTTATTGGTTATCGGATTGAAGGGGGGGGGGGGGGACGTGCTTTGCAACACTTCACTCCTGCCACCCCACAGTTGATTAATTGTCAAAAGTTGGGGTTATTATTTGATTGAAAAATGAATAGTTTTTGACGAATTTTTTTGTGATTCTGGAAATAACAAAAATTCAACACTCGTCAATACCACTGCCCTCAAAATATATATATACTGTACTGTAACCGGTGACGTTTCTGGAATTGGCCCATCTCCGCTATGTTGACTAATATGTTGAGTGTCAAAAAATATAGATTTGTTTTGGTAAAAATGTTATCATCTCGTATTTGCTTCTCGTTTTTATTTTCTTGGTCGTTAAATTATGTTCACATAACATTTGCATAACATGCGCCTACATTAATTCTAGATTTGAAGCTTTCGTGACTGCAAGGATTCATATTCTTAGGTTTTTTTCGGTAAAGTCACGTAGGTAAAAAAAAATTAAATTAAAATTAATGAAAGTAAAATAAAATAAAAATAAAATAAAAATCACGACGTTTCAGCAAGCGTGCTGTGACGGTTCCACCTGAAGACGGAAGCTTGTGTTGCCTCCGAAACGTCGTGATTTTTATTTTATTTTAATTTTATTTTACTTTCTTTAATTTTAAATTTTTTTACCTACGTGACTTTACCGAAAAAACCTAAGAATATGCGCCTACATTTTCAAATATGAAATTCATACACAATATTTGATGCATGTGTAGTGTAATAGCGCCGGCTGGTGGACAGCAGCAACGACTGTGGTGGACAGACAGAACACACGCCGGTGAGGGTGTGCACGGGGTGTTGGCAGAGAGGAGGAACTAGGGCAAGGGTCAAAGAGGACCCCATCTGGAAGCCCCTGGAACCTGCTAGTGGGTTCGAGAAAGGGAGACGCGGTCAAGGCAGGGTCAGGCCGTGCTGGTAGCATAAAAGCAGCTGAGAGCGGGAGCTCGAGGCTGCCGTCTCGTCGTTACTGTCGTCTCGTCGCCATCGCCACTGCCGTCTTTGTTAGATATTGAGCTGCAGGATAGTTGTTGGCTGTCTCAGTCAGCGTCGTCAGTGTTAGACGGCTCGTGTTGTGTACAGGCCAGGCTAAGCGTCTGGGGAGAGTGTGTGTGGATGAGACCGTGAATGTTATTATAAAGAAGGTGCCTCCTACAAACATTGTCTCCGAATCACTGACACTCTACACATGTATTGTGTGCGATTAAATATTAGTCGCTGAATCTATAGATAGATGGTCGACTTGAGGTAATATTAACAAGAGAGAACAACGCGGCCACTAAAATCAACTTAACATGTATATTCTTATAACAACACAAGCTTCAAATGTCTGGCAAAGCGTTTTCTTTTACTTATTTTCACAAGGACTGTACACTGCCGCATTGTATTTGCCAATACAATGTGGCAGCCTTTAATGTCTGAGGTGAACAAGTGTCAGCGCATAAACATATCAAGTGTATTTACAAAATACATTCACAAGTGTCTGAAAGTAACAGGGCCCACAGTAGTCAGAGCGTTGTTTTGAGGCTTACATTCCGAATGGATTTTACAAGTGAACTTGCGCGTGCCTGCCTTTATTTTGTCTAGATGCCACGTGTAACTTGCGCTTGTAAAAACATGTGGCCGACAAGATCAGTTTTCACAACATCCAGGAGGAAGCCATCCCAGAGTGATACCAGGAGGTCACCGTAACTTGATCTAGAGTATGGGTGTAACAATCTACCCCCCTATTCTTTGGTTCTTTCGGTTAAGTCACGTCTAAAGATAACATAATAAATTAAAATTTTAATTTTAATTAAGTCACGTCTAAAGAGAAAATAATAAATTAAAATTTTAATTTATTATTTTATCTTTAGACGTGACTTAACCGAAAGAACCAAAGAATAATTCCTGCAGTCACGAAAGCTCCATAATTAATAATCTACCCCCCTTTTGCGATTTGATGAATTGTCACGAATCAGGGTGACAATTCCATTTCAGAACCAATTCTTTTTTGTAAGTTGTTTTGAATGTAGGGGGGCTCTAGTGGCTGGCGGGGTCAAGTGAAACCATTGCATTCAACGTACGGATTTTAAAAAAACGTCAGCTTATACGCACGTGATGTGATGCTCTGTTGTGAGTGTAAGAAGTGATGCATCATTACACCTTCAAATTCCGGTGCGTGTTTGTTTTTAAGGTAGTATTCTTAAAACAGGGCATGTAACCAACACTACATTGAACAAATGTTTATTTTAAATTCGATTTTTGGTATTAAATTCATTTAAAACAAATAAAAGCGTACACTATGGTATTTAGCACAAACAAATCCAAGTGATAGCGTGGTAGTGATGCAAAAATGTTTTTAACAATGCAAATTTGTGTTTATGAATTAAGATATTGCTTGTTTATAGAACTGTATACAGTATTACAGTTATTCGTCTGGTGGATTATCTGAGTTGCGGAGTGACTGTGTATGCGAAAATGACAAACAAATATCGTTGCATAGTGCACATTTAATTATTGGCTACCTCTCACGCATAGATGGTCACGTCCCCACTAACTCGTGGGCAAGAAAACCGATTTCTATAAGAAACAAGACAAACACAATCACACGGTCTAATCCTTTACTCCTCCGTTACATAGGAGGTAAATAATAAATAAATTACAATGCCTAATTTAAATGTTTCCCATTATCTCTGTGTGTGTGTTTGAGCCAGGTGGACCCAGTCCCTCACGACATCAGATAATAATCAACGTCATCTGACGTCACAACCCTCAGAAGATTACCAAAGTAAAACGCATTTGGTTAAAACATAAGTGTGAAGGCTGAAAGCACTGTGCGTGACTCATCTTTTGAAGGTGATGAATGATTCAAGGCTGCAAGTCGTTGGTGTGTGGTGTTAAAGATGTTGCCTTGGGGCGCAGTGTTTCAAGGGAAACTCTCCAGCACCTGTAACACACTCTTGCTGGCCCTCTGTACAGCAGTTGCTGAGTAAACGACTCTCTTTGTTCACCAAGAGTTTGCGGGCTTACCGTTCTCATCAGACCATCACGAAGTATGTAGCTGAAGTCAAAACAATGGCACAATTTATTAAGAAAAAGTCATATAATGCATTTTATTGTAATAACTTACATCTCTTTCTTTAATGCACTGCTGGATGAAGTGCCATGTCAGTTGTGGGGGTTGTTTGACCATTAGCCATGACCAGTTCAGATCTCAATTGCTCTTACGCATCAGATTTAAGGAAAATGTTGGATATTTTTTAGATTTATGGATCATTTACATGATGTTATACAGTCATCTGTTGTTATACGGCAACTCGATGTACAGAATTTCGCGATAACGTAATTTACAAATTAGGGAATTAATGTCATAAAAATTATGTTAAATTTACAAAAATTTTAATCTCTAACTTATTATTTGGGGGGGGGGGGGGCAATGAATAATGCACCATCTGTCATTTGTCATCGCATGCATTTCTCTCAGTTTCTGGTAAGTATATTTCATTCTTTTCTTTATTTTATTACTTATTTAGAATATTATAATTATTAATGTCTTTTTTATAAAATTATCGATTTTCCATTAAATATGTGCTGCATTCCTAAGTGTAATTTCAGTGTCTTGGGGCCAATTTAATTTCCGTCGGAACACATCTCCATTACATCTAATGGAAGTGAATTGGAAAATAAGATTCGATATACAGAATTTTGTTTTACAGACAATTTTTCAGGAACGTATCTGTTCCATATTTAGAGGGATGCCCGTATATGTTTGTGTTTTCGGGTTCACAAAAGTGGTGTCATTCAATGCCACGTGACACTTTCTGGTGGGAGAATGGTGATGTGGTGTCATATGAGTGCCATCATTTCTCTTTAAGAAATCATTTGAAACGGTGTTTGTTTTTCGGATTGTAATACATTTCATATATAGGTCTGATTTTCATATTAATCCGAAAATCTGGAGCACTCGATTGCTACTGCTGTTAGCTGCGGCCAACATTTGAGTGCAGGTCACCAGGTTCATAGCACAGTGTACGTGCCGTGACACACAGATACACACACTACTCCGAATAGTGGAATGGCATTCAGCTAAGTGTGTAATGTATAGTCATTTTTATTTTTTATAGTAATTACAAGTACATCACTAAATCAAATCAATGGGAATAAAAAATGTAAAGATAGAGGATAGCTGTGTGGTATATCAAAGTATGGTACATGCACTGCAATATTTTTTTAGCCCTTTGTCAATCCACTGCATCAGTCATCTTCTTGGTTCTTTCGGTAAAGTCACGTAGAAGGGAAATAATAAAATAATAAAAATAAAACATAATAAAATAATTCTCACGACGTTTCGGCCACAACGCAAGCAGCCGTCCTCAGGTGAATAACAGGTCTGTCGGAAAGACAGGGCTGTCTGAAATATGTTTTATTTTTATTATTTTATTATTTCCCTTCTACGTGACTTTACCTAAAGAACCAAGAAGATGAATCCCTGCAGTCACGAAAGCTTTAAATCGAAAAATGCATCAGTCATACTTCACCATGCTGATTAGTGTGCATTGATGAAAGTGAAGGGGGTCCACGACCGGTTTAGATGTGACTCAACACTGCACCGACGTTCGCTGCAGCGCCACTCCATCCTTCTTCTTCTTGAGTGCTGCCTAACGGCGTGTGCGACTTCACGATGATATTGGTCCCGGTCTAGCACGGCGTGCAGAGTTTGTGCTGTTGTTAATTGTAGCCATGTTTTGATGTTACTGAGCCATGTCGTTTTTGGCCGTCCTGGTCGACTCCACCCTAACAGACATTATTATTACGCGTATGTACACTATCACGAACACAAGCCGATGGGTTATTATTTTATCCAAAAGTCTGAAATTGGCAGGGAGTCAAATTGTACAGTACATTTCAAAGAAAACAAAAATGCGTGCCTTTATTAAGGTTTCAGATTTTGCTCTCCAAGACCAAGACCACCTCCCCTTGTTTTCAAATCGAAGCCATTTATATGCGCAGCTACTACGGGCAACATATGCTGAGAGTCTAATCCATAAAGCATGCTGCTTTGGAACGTGTAGGTTAACACGTGTAATACCATCACGCACAGGGAACAAGACTGAGTATTTCTCATTAGTGACAGAATTATGGCTCTTTAATGTGATGTTTATTTACTCTATTAAAGACGCTGGTAGGTGATTGATCACAACACACCAGTGTTTCTGAGCGAGCAGTTACAGTAGTAGCTTCGTCCACACTGACTTGTGTTGTTTCGTTGTTTTCAATGTTTATTCATGTGTAATACTGAATATATGCGGTGCACCTTAATACAGTATGCACATAGATTATGGAATCCGGTGGAGACTACGTATGTAACAATACATCCTACTTATGCGAGAATGCATATCCAGATGTCAGGAGTAAATCTAAGATGGAACATATCTTACAAAGGCATGCATCTTCACTGATTGAAAACTTTATTATTTAAGTCCATTGGTATGCGGCTGTTAACGATTACATTCGGTTTTCGAAAATAATCATAATTTGTGCTTGTTTGCCTCTTAATTTAACAATTAGATTCATATCCGCCTCGTGCCATTGGTATACATAGTGCGTTGTGTTTTCCATTTGTATCTCTCAAACAACTATATTACTGTAATTCGTTCAGTAACCTTGTTATGCGCGACTTTTGTTTTACTCATTTATCTTCGTGCCAACTTTTTAACAGCCTTTTTTAAGTTCTTGCATAGTTGTGTTGCATTATTTTGTCTTTCTTATCATGACTGTGCTTGTCAGCAAATCAAAGATATTAAGATCTTCTCTATTTTGGTCATGCATTTATTTCTTCAATCCAACATAAAAAAAACGTATGATTCGTACTTCACAAATGGTAGCCCTTAGACTTTTAGCAAAATGGAACTAAAATGCATGGGATAGATTATTAAAACTAGTGGAGAAATATATGGAGACTTCTGCAGCAATACTGTATATATCAGTCCCTCCAGAAAAACGCGGAGTTTTTTGGTGATTGTTGCGGGCAAAAATCGTTGATTATGCGGCACGTTTTCTTAAAAAATGCGATGGAATATGCGGGATATTTATGCAATTTTATGCGATTAAATTGCGGGAACTTGCAAAAATTGCGGTTTGATGAAAAAGAGAAAAAAAAGTGATTCCCCCAACACCCTATTCACTAGGCTACTACTTTAATGTAAAGAGTCATTTCTTATTACTTCCTATGATAAGCAAGCATACTACATCACAGAAAGTGCTGGGAATATTTAAGTTCTCATCTTGTTTTATTTCAGACCTTAACAAACAGATGGCTCAACCTTACAAAACATTGAGTCGAACAAGTTCTGTAGCTTTACAAAATGAATATGCTACAACTTCTGTAAAAATGAATAAATAAAATATTAAAAAATAAAATGTGTGCTTCCTGTTTTACAGAGGTAGCTATACAAAACAGACATCTTCTGTTAAAATAAGTGTTTTCAGTGCACAGTAACGTAAGCAATACAGTAACAGTACAGTCTTACAGTAATGTAAATGTACATACTACTAACAAAAAAGTGCAATCTTTCAACTGTAAAGTTGCATAAACTCCTGAATAAAACTAACTACGTAGCCTCTAACACTTCATAACGTTCCCATGGCAACAGGGAAAATGGCTGCGCTTGTGTGAAGTAAACGCAACATTTTGAACTTTCTGCTAAGATATATGTGACTTTTTGCAACGAAAATGCGGGGATTATGAAATCATGCAAGCCCGCATATTTTGCGCGCGGAAATCTGCAATTTATGCGGCGAAAGTGCGGCGTATTTGAAAAAACGCGCCCCCGCATAAATATGCGGACTTTGGCTGATTTTGCGTGGAATCTTGCGATCGCATAATCGCGTTTTTCTGGAGGGACTGATATATATCCCAGGAATAAATCAACTGAAGAGGAGGAGATTCAGGATGACACCGCCCTTCATAGTATTAAAAATGGAAAGCTGCTGTACTCGATTGACTAAAATATAATGTTGTGCAAGGGGAACCAGCTGTGGAAACTAAATCAGAGGGTCTATTTACTAAATGTTTACACAGAAATTAAATACCTCGATTTTGGAATGTTGGCTCAATCGTTCTTCTATTCCAAAAGTTACACAAAACTGGGTTTAAGACCCGTTAACATATCGCATTGACATTGTTCACAATCGCCCATGGGAGCAAGCGACATTTGTAACATACTGCACTATTATGCCTGACTTTTATAGACTAAAATGCATTTCGCACAATGGAAACGTTTGCAACCATCCATGTCTCGGCCTCGCTGTGCGCTGCGTTGCACCACTATCCGAGTAGTTAACCTCGCATTCAAGAAACTTTCAGAGCCAGGGTGAACATCCGACTCCGACATATTTAATGAATATAATGAGGTAAAACTGATGGAAAAACACAGCACAAAATACAGCATCTGTTAATACTTGCAATGTCGATACAATGAATGAACACAAGGAGCATCATAAAATTGTCTTAGATAACATGAATCTCAACAATAGGTCCTGGATGGACCAGGCACCTACATTAGCACTGAATAGCTATACAACAAGAGAATAAGCTGCCGTGTTAAATAAGGTCACTTTGTGTAATCACCATACTGCACCATAAATGTACAGTGCTGCATATAACACTGAACTGTGGATGAGATACATATTCATCATTGCTCTCAAGATCGCATTAACGATATATGGGCACAAGTCTGGCTCGACTTATCCAACTACAAGGAACATTCACAATAATGCAAGTGGCAGGCTTCGTTGTTAACTAGGCCTCATATTTATCATAATTTAACAGAATTATAAAGGCATTTACAGCATTATAACGGCAATCCTAACATTATAACAACATTCCCAGTATTATAAGAACATAAACGAATTTACAGACAATGCTTCTTAAAAGTCCCACAATGAACAGATGCACCTGTCTTCACTGAGACGCTATTTGTGCCTCCATGATGGACATTGTTTCCTGTCATACATTGAATAGGAAATACATGGCTTGAAGATCAATGGATGTGTTGAATAAACCCTATGAGTTATTCTTTATTCCATGTTGTGTAGTACAGCAGTAGTGCTGTCACCTGTGGCAGGTGCTTTACCTTATTCTGTAAATATTGCACTGGAGCTGGTGTATTGCTTTTGACTCTCGCTTCAGTCGTTTCAAATGTTAAATTCGTGTTGTCAGATGACTGTTATCAAACATTTTATAAAATAATTTTGGAACGTCAATGAAAGACCATTATTCACTAAAGTTATTTTGGTCATTGCTATTCCTGTTGACATTTATTGTAGAAAATATAATTGGTATTGCATTCCACAAAAACTAGAAGCACTATATTGTAATAAATTGCACATTTGACAAGTGTTTTAAAAGTGTCAATATTGAAATGTAGTGCAATAACTCTTAATCTCTGCAACATTTTCACAATGTCAAATACAAATTTTGAAAAAGGAATGAGCTCAATATTTTGCATTATATTGCATATTTCACTTTGCATTACCGTCACTTGATACAAAAAAAACTCCACGCTGAGAGAAAATTGAAAACATTTTTGAAAACATTGTTTCTATTTTTATATTTTTCCTATTTGTCCACTGCAGTCTTACACCCTGCTGGGATGCATTTTGCTCAAATGAGTTGTCTTCAGAATGTTTTCTTATGCACACAGCATGGAATGTAAGTAAAAAGAATAAGGATCTTATCTCTACCCTCAGCATGTCAAAGTGATGCATCAGTCAAGAAAATGTTTTGTATCATGATATGCAAGGCCTTTGTTCTTTGGACATCAGAAATAATATATGTTTTAGGGATATCAACAACATCAAATGAAAGTGTCCTCATAATTAAATAAGCACAGGGTTGATTGTTTATTACTACTGGTGGCTCTGAGTCACCTTTGGAAATTTCATATTCCTACAGCAGAAGCCAAAGATTTCCATAGGGTGACTGCTGCTCAATGTTAATAATAAGTGGCACTGTTTGTCGATCAGCCATAAAGATGGATGATGGACTGAGTCTTGCCCTGACTGGGATTTGAACTCTGGATGGTACATGAGCACTCTTGCTTACAGTTCCAAACATGCAGTCATATGTTTCAAATAGAATATCCTAGCTATTTAGCCAATTAACTAAAATGTGGTGATTATAAGTACCGCAAATAATACGGAAACATCTATTTTTTAAATGCCTTTGTGTATAGATACACGCATATTGTGTTATGCTGGTAACATCTAAAAAATGTGACTTGCCAACATTCAATTCATAGCTCTCTATTTTCAGAACCTGTATGTTAACTGTGAAATATTTCAGATGATGCTTGTGATTCCACATAAATGCAAAGCTATTTTACGATGTTTTTTCAAGGCGTAGCTGAAAAGTAAAATTACAAATTGAGGCTTTTCTTTCAAACTATTGCAACACTTTTTGGAATACGTGCCAATTTTATACATTGAAATTGCACTACGGTATTTGCCCATTTATAGTACATCACCTTTTTCTTCCATTTGTGCAAATGGAAGTTACAAAAACCGAGGAAGTCAAATTTCCACATTGTGATTCCAAGAACACAGGATGAGATGTTACTATCCTTTGTGCAAGCACTTCCAAGAGTTCATGAACAATGAGCCTGGTGAAATTTGGAGAGCGCATCGTCAGTAGTGAACCTTTGGTTCCTAGGGTGTTTCGGCCTTTCATACTATACACCCTCCCCAAAGGCGGCCAGCGACAGGGTGATCAATCCTACGCTTGCGTCCCATTCCCAATTAGTCATACGAGTTGCCTTGTTGTTGATAGCCAACATCCCATGGGACTATGCATGGCAGGGGCGTCCTTCTCCCTGAGTCAAGCATTGTTGACTGCATACCTCCTGGCCCTCTCACTTTGGGGCCCAGCTGGGGTCTTTCCTCTTCATCCAGAGCCACTGACTGCTGCCTTCTGCCGCCTCCGATACAGCTCTGATTGCCGAACGCTGGCTCTGGCCCTTAATTCCCAGGTCTCTAAGCAGTCTGGTTGTAGATATTGCCACAAAACCTCTGCAGCCCACCTCCACTGGTCGGACTTCTGTGTTCCAGCCATGATGCCGTGCTTCGGCAGCTAGATCGGCATAGCGCAGATGTTTTCGCTCATAAGCCTCATCTACTGAGTCCTTCCAGGGTACTGTGAGCTCAATGAGGAAGACCTTCTTGAGCGAACGGGACCAGAGCACCATGTCAGGTCTTAGGGTGGTGGTTGCGATCTCTGGAGGAAACACAAGTTGGCGGCCAATGTCAGCTAGTTATATGTGGCAATTGAACTGTGAGTGAACATTTTACAAGGAAAATTAAATGTAAGGTTCACAAATACTGCAATAGAAATGGGACCTAAGCAATATTTTACAGCCAAACAAATGGCAAACGGCAGGCTTTTTGAATGCTTACAAGGTGCAAAACATTGTTAAAGTGACTCATACATTAAATTACTGATTTTCTTCAATCAATATGCAGAGCTAATTTGTTTGTGTCAGAAACCCAGTTGTTAATTCATGCTAGTTTAGACGTGGCAATACAGTAATATCAACGCGAATCCAATGTGTCATTCTAAATTCTGATATAAATAATATCTTAATTATAGCGATGAGATTATCACATTGATAATTATGGTATGTATGCGGGGAGTCGTGAATCAGTTGTTAGTGCACTCTGTCATGAATAAAGTTACCTGGGTTTGATTCCTGCCCAGGATTAAGGTCAGTACCAAGTTAACATATCACCATGGTGGTGAGATATTAACTCTCTCGCCTGGTATGTATGAGATCGTAGGTTCAATCCTGACCCTGACGCCTGTATATTTTGAGTTTGCATGTTCTCCCTGTGGTCGCGTGGATTTTTCTCCAGGTACTCCGGGTTTTCCCTCCACTTTCAGAATCAACATGCGTTTTGAGTATTTGGCTGATATAAATTTCCACATGATCGGCCACTTCGTTGAGCAATCGTTTGTGGTCAGGCCTTCATCCAGCAGTGATATTATATTTTTTTAAACAGTGCGTTATCAATCCGCTGCTGGATAAAGGCCTCCCCGAGCCTTTTCGACATAGAGTTGTTTGATTATAATTACTGTTCACCATGCTGATCTCTATACCTCAGACCCGGACTGGCCAAAGGGCAGTCTGTGCAAATGCCCAGTGGGCCGGTCCATTCCGAGGGTCTGTGTGGAGAAATTGCAAACGTGAGAGTAAGATATTTGTATAAATATATAATTATTTTTTTGCCTCTAATGTGTACGCTTCATTGCTTATTTATGCTCTCATTTGGCATTAAGTCCCATTCTCGGCAGCCCCAAAGATTCTTCCTCACCGGCCCATTTGTTTTTTGGAACAGCACAAATAGGCCAATGAGATCGCGCGGCAATTTGGGCCGGTGCGTTTACAAACACCTGGCCCGATTTTTAGTCCGAGTCCATCACTGCTGTACTGTAAATACAAATACACCCAATTCCAATGTTTTTGCCTTACTCGGTGCACTGCAGTCTCTAATAGCGTTTCTAAATTATATTCGTCTGCATATTCATTTGGACTACAGCAGTAATTTTAGTCTCGTCAAAGTCATGCTTTGTGGTGTTTTGGGTGCATAGTCGTCGCCATTGACATGTTTGATGATTTCATCCACCCAGAGTCATCGTTGACAAAGTGTAAATCAATTAATTAGCAAGTATATGTGTCACTAATTCCATTAACAAAATGAGCACTGCCCCTGCCCTGCTGCGGAATTCCACCTGTAGAGATGCACACCATCCTACGCTCGTTTGCGCATGGAGACACATTCATTTGACAAGTGCTGAAATAAATAAGACTAAAACACCAAGAGCCCAATTGGGCTATTTTGCCCAACATTCCACCACTACTTTTACTTTCAAAATGACTGGCATCGTACGTGACCCATTTTGCATTTTGTAATTCAAACGATGTTGCACAAAACACAGCAATTCTGCCACTGCTCATGCATGTGTAGTAAGTTCGAGGAGACGATGTCGAAGTTGAGGCACACTCTGTTTATTAACCCAGGGACAGGCACAATAGTTGAAGGGGTATCGGCCCCTTTCACCCGTACTATGGGAAACCCACCCTAGTACTAAGCCCTCTGTCCTGTTCCCCAGTCCTCCTCTACTGGGCTACGGGAGGCTGACTGATCTGGCCCTGGCAAGCACAGATCTCGGCACCAGCTAACCAGCCTTGCCCTGATAAGGGCAGCGGTCTGGAAGCTTTTGGGCCGCGCCGCTGGCTTACCCGGCTCGGCCCTTATAAGGACGGCGAGACCGGGGAGTCCCAGGGCCTAATCTCCGAGTCTTGGATCTTCACTGGTCAGCTTCGTGTCGAACTGCCTCGAGCTCTTTGGGTCTCCACCTTTTATAGGGATCACCTCCGAGGGCTGGGGGCGTGGGCAATAACGGATGCGGACGTCGGTGTGACCACCCGTGTATGTGAGTGCCGACACCCCTGTGTTTGTTGTCCGCCGTTTCTCCCGTAATAATCCCTACATCACCCCCCCCTGTACAGCTCGCAGCCGTCCCGGCTGCAACAATCCCTCAACCCCCAAGAATAAAGATTAACACAGTCAACACACGTGTGCCTCGTAACAGTAACAATAACAAGAACAAGTGTAACAACAACCGATGGTCCCCTATAAAAACCCCCTCCCCAAAAATGCAACACATATACAGAACGCGGTTCACCATCCCCACGCACAAGAAGCATCCATACACACACACACACAAACAAAAAAATATATATATATATAATGAGCGGGTTCCGCAGCAACGGAACACGCGCAGAAAGCTATTCATAACAACCGGCGCGTTTTGGCGCGAGTCCGTGCAGCGGGCCCGTCACAAGGGGCCGGCTTGGTAGAGTCGGTGGCAGGTGTCGCATCTGCAGGTGCCTGGTCGTCCGGCTTCCCGGACGTGCCAGGGCCGACCCCCACGGGGGAGGCTGGCAGCCAAGAGGGCTTCAGTCCTGGGGCTCCTGAAGACGGGACAGTCATTAGCGGATCAGAGGCTGGCGGTGACCCCGCCCTCCCGGAGTCAGTGGACTCCCCACATGTTCGGCCATTTTCGTGAGAGGAAGCGTGCGGAGCAAAAAATGGCTTTAACCGTGAAGGGTGCACAAACCACCGACGCTTCCCCCACTTAATGCGCACACATTGAGGCCGCATAACCTGCACAATTTCTACGGGGCCCCTCCATGGTCGCAACAACTTAGCCGAGGTGGCCAATGGCACCTGGGGGCAGTGCAACCATGCTCGGTTGCCCGGGTGCCATTCGTGCGTGTGTGTCCGGCGCGATCGCAATCTCTCGTTTTGTTTCTGGCGAGAGTCAGAGTTTTGCATGGCCGCCTGCCGTGCCTCCGCCAACCGAAGGATGTTGCGAAGGCTTGTGGGGAGGGCCGTCCGCAGCTCCAGGTCTCGCTCCGCGCTGTCGAGGAGCCCGGCATCCGGATGCCACGTGGCCCCGGAGGCCACAATTGTAGCAGACGACGAGCGCTCCAGAGGACTTGGGCTGATCTCGGTGGCTCGGAACGTCCCGAGCCGGTCGCTCGGCAGATCGCCATCCTGCAGAACGATCCGCAGCGAAGACCCCCTCCATTCCGGAAGAGGTCGCCGCCACGGTGTGTCGTGCAGCTGCTTTGTTTGCCTTCCTCCGCTGGGAGATGAGATTGGCGTGAATGTGCCTTGCAGCCCGCAATGATGACATATCCGCATCATCCTGTGCTAGGATGATGAAGTCCAAATCGTCGGCCAGCAGCAAAATTTTCTCGGCCACCATCGCATCGATCCCTTCTTCGTCCATACGCGGGAAAGCGTCTTTCGCCAATGACAGCAGGGCCGTGCGATAAGCAAGTGGCGATTCCTTGTCGCCCTTCTGCCGTTCATAGAAGAGCTGGCGACAATCGGAAGGCGGCCCATAAACCGTGGCCAGCAGCTGCAGCGCCGACTGAATCGTGGAGCGTGCCGACTTGGGTGCAGCGGTGAGGGTGCCCAGGGCGTCGCCGTCCAGCATCGCCGGGAGAGCACACAGCGCCTCGTTGTCCGACCAGCCCGCCATTTCTTGGTGGGCCAGGAACCGGCGCTGGAACCCCCCCCAATCGCCGTCGCTTGCTACGAATACCTGCAGGGCCGGCAGGCATTGCTGGAATGTCGGCTCCGTCTCCGAACCTCTTGCAGCATCCGTATCGCGTCCCCGTACTGTACGAGTAATGGCGGACTCTAATGGGTGTCGCGCCGTCAGTGACGTGCTGGTCGGGGCTTGGTCGGTGCTGGCGTCCGATGGTGGTGACGTTGCAACCCCTGATAGGCCGCCACTGCGACCCGCCTCCGCCGATGACGTGGCGGCTGCTGGCTGGGCTCCATCCCCCGCGTGACGAGCTGGGGCTCCTCCCTCTGCCCCTACTGTCTTCGTGGCGGGAATTTCGAGTCTCCTCTCTGTTGTAAAGGCGGGAGTTTCTGGCGGGCGTTGTCCATCTTCCCGCCGCGTCGCTCCTCCCGGCCCCAGGCGAGTTATTTGTTCCAGCATGGCGGCCGCTGCATACAGGAGCTCCGCCAGCCGCGAGTGAGCCAACGCCAACTCGTCAGTCGACGTCCCGGCCCTCTCCGACGACCCCGCCGATGTCGGAGCCGGCAGCGGTTGTGCAGGTACGTCGGCGGTGATGTCTTGCACCGCCCCTCCCTCGTCGTCATCCTCTCCTGGGTCTTGGGCACGAGTCTTCCGTCTCGTATCCATGCTTGGACCACTTCCAACACCAGATGTAGTAAGTTCGAGGAGACGATGTCGAAGTTGAGGCACACTCTGTTTATTAACCCAGGGACAGGCACAATAGTTGAAGGGGTATCGGCCCCTTTTACCCGTACTATGGGAAACCCACCCTAGTACTAAGCCCTCTGTCCTGTTCCCCAGTCCTCCTCTACTGGGCTACGGGAGGCTGACTGATCTGGCCCTGGCAAGCACAGATCTCGGCACCAGCTAACCAGCCTTGCCCTGATAAGGGCAGCGGTCTGGAAGCTTTTGGGCCGCGCCGCTGGCTTACCCGGCTCGGCCCTTATAAGGACGGCGAGACCGGGGAGTCCCAGGGCCTAATCTCCGAGTCTTGGATCTTCACTGGTCAGCTTCGTGTCGAACTGCCTCGAGCTCTTTGGGTCTCCACCTTTTATAGGGATCACCTCCGAGGGCTGGGGGCGTGGGCAATAACGGATGCGGACGTCGGTGTGACCTCCCGTGTATGTGAGTGCCGACACCCCTGTGTTTGTTGTCCACCGTTTCTCCCGTAATAATCCCTACACATGCAATGGCGGTATGGGTCAAATATGTAGCATTAGGGGAGAGGCAACGATGGTGAAAGGTTAATGAAAACCTTTTAAATCAGAAACTTTAAACCCTCTTCGCTCCACCCTAGTCTTGATTGGTTGCCAGTTCAACTAACGATGACTTAATGATTTAAAGTTCAACTTATACATATCAGCCCGTTAACTTTACACCCTGGCTATGTTACTTTAGTCAGACTTCTGCGGCAATTATGTCCAGTGACATGCATTAAGTGATCCAGTGTGAACCCACCTTAAGGAGTAGCATGCTGGTTTCTTGGGGTTGTAATTATGGTTCGATTAATATTGATTCTGAAGCTCATGATGAAACACGCGTCCAATTGTATGTGTGAGAATCAATGTTTTTCATTTATAATAAATGATATCCCATAGTTTCCCATGACCCCTGCAGCTTCTAGAGGCCACTACATTCACTACAATATATTTATTAAGATTATATACATTCGCATGACAAATCATAATTATGTATTGGAACAATTAATATAATTGCAGGTTGGGGAATGGCGGCGGTAGGGAAACCTTGATATGTCACTAAATGTTAATAATTATTTTCATCATGGATTTCAGCTACGTTGATTTATTTTTACTTAATTACCAAGCATGCACTTCCGCATGCTTCTTTGAACACTTTACAGATTGTGTTCCATTTTCCTTGTCAATGGCCACGTTACATTGAATTACAGTGAGAGACAGAAAGAGACACATGGAGCAGAGAACATACACAAGTAGACATCATATTGACTGTTAAAAGAAGTAAGTGGGCTTGGGCAAAAAGGACACATCACGAGAAGGCATGATAGCCAGTGGTTGAGACTAATGATGGAATAGCAACCAAATGAGGGCAAATTACCCAAGAGGTCGTCGACCGTGGAGATGGAGTGATGAAAACAGTGTGCGCGGCCAGATGCGAGGTGGATTGTTACATCACAAGACTGCGAGAGTTTGTGATACTTTTGGGAGGCCTTCATCCAACAGTGGATTGGTCATGACTGCCGATGATGATCACCAGGCGTTTCAGTTAAGGTAATTTAATTGACTGTGTTCGCATGTGGTCGCATGAACTGTTAATACTCCCGTGCAGTAGAAACAGATTTTTTTTATGCATCGGGAAACACTTGCATATGCAGACTAAACAGCTGTGATGCGATGTCTCGCTCTGTGGTGTTATCACTTGGTGCAGGCCAGCTTGAGGAGCTGTCTCGTCTGCCTGCCTACTGTGATTAACTTTCCTGTCTGTGTGCTCTGCAAACCATCAGTTTGAATGTCGTTCTGCCCCTCGCCCCCAGCCCCTCCTGCTAAGACCTTTGGCCAACTCTCAACCTCAGATGACCTATAATTCCAGACTAAAAAAAGTAATGCAAAATAACAATTCGAAGAAGAAAAGAACTATTTGGTAGCTAGCGCGTGACTTGAACCGAAATGTACCAGAAATACTCAAGAAATGTTGAGAATAAGTTTTCCCCTATTTTCTGGCGTCCTCTGGTCTGACACCGTTTGAGACTCGGCTCGAAAGAAAGCTGTCTTTGGTGTGAACCAATCAGTTTCAAAGACAATGCTTATATTATCAGAGTATGTTTTTTGTTTGCATTCTGACTACAAGTATCGTGGTTAATGCAGACATGATTCCTTGTAAAAGGTTTCAGTTTGGTGTTTTAACATCTAACACCTGTTTTGTTGCCAGAAAAAAGGGGAAAACTTATTCTCATATTTTGGTACTGGCAAAGGAGGTCCCATGAAGATCAAGAAATGTTATCGGTGTCTTCATGATTTCCAGCTGGCCAAAGTATTTTATTGTAGAAGTAAAATGTTCTTAAAGAATGTACGGTGAGTGTGCAGGGCAGTGATTTCCAACCTTTCTAGACCTACGGACTGGTCAACCCTCAAGCAAATTGTGTGGACCACCATGCAGTAAAACATATGCAACAATTCCGTTGACAACTTCTTACGGCCTTGCAGACCACCACTGGGCCGTGGGCCCCTTCCCATGGCCCTGCACACCACCAGTGTCCTGTGGGCCACAATACTTACATACTGTAGCTTCGAATTCTTATGATGGCTCCATCTCTGCCTGCTTCACCAACCCTGCCACCACGTCACTGAATGAGAGGCATGCATGACCACCGCACCAGTATGTGTTCATGATATATATCGACTATCACTCACGGTCGTGACATGTGTTCAAGACATCTCGTACGTTGATAGAAGGTTATGTGTGTTCACATACACTTACCATAATTAGCATATTTGCTAGTGAAAAAAAAGATTTGCTTCAAAAGCCCGATGACCAAAGGGTTGGTTGATTTTTCATGCCGGTGAACGCATTTTTATTTTTACATTTTTAGAACAAATACTATATTAATTAAATATTACATTTAGTTATATTTATTGCTAAAATTATTTGGTTTTCACTCTACCAAAATGTAATTTTCAAATGTCCACGATTTACGCTGATACTAAATACAAACATTTTAGTTTATTTGTGCTAAATACATTTGATCCAAAACACTACTGTGGTTAGCATTTGTATTTATTTTTGTTTCAATTATTATTTTAAAATAACAAAGGTGGTACTCAACTAAAGCTTTGACAAATAGAAATTGTATACAGTCCAAATCAAGTCAATTGGACACAGTGTTCTATTGTGTATTGGAATATATCGTTACTGACCTAATAATGTCTCACTTAAAAAAAACGTTGTCATTTATGCCTTTACTATATTGTATTCCTCTATAGCAAAGCTCTTCAACAGTGGACAGGTCAATACATAAAGAGATTAATAACACTGAGACGACATGTCTCTCTTACAAGAGCAACACACCAAAGGTTTAAGCATGAGCAACCATGCATCACCACAGATACTTGTCTTTCCAGACAGGCTTGAGAAGAGGCCAATATGCCAAGGTTCAGATGTCACTCAATCTTTTTGAGCATCATGACCGCTTGAGTGCACAGATCCCTGTTATCATAACCTTTGGTGGTCCAAAATCTCCAGAGGTGTGGAGGCCTGCAGATGGTTGTTAGCTCCAAATAGCATAAGGGGGTGAGAGGTGGGGGGAGTCAGCATCATGTTTAAAATCCCCGCATACGGACTGATACAGAACAGTTCACTTGTGGTGGTCTCACTGGCATACAGATTATTTCTTCAAGTTTGCAACTTTGTAAAGTCTACGAACGTTTTTTCCCTACATGTTACTGGAACATGAGGTTGCTTGTTTGGACCAGAAGATTGCATGTTTGCGTTTAAATGGAGTGGTGGCACAATGGTTAGCACACTGTGTGATGAATCCGGCGACCTAGGTTTTATTCCCAGCCGCGGTTACCACCAGTGGCGAGTGATATTTGAACCGGTCCTGGGCTTTCCCTCAGTCAGCTCAACCTTAAATGAGTAATTGGTGCGGCATCTGTTAATATGAGAACTGTTGAGACAAAGTCAAGCTGTACATGATTCTGGTCACATCACTCCCTCCCCTCGTGTGCCATATCGGCATTCATAGGTGCTCGGTTACAGTCCTTATGCCAACAGTGTGCATGGCTACACAAGGGATCTTTGTCTTTATTTACAGCAGATGCACACGGACAAACTGTGCCAGAGGTATGTTTCAGATTTTGTTTTGCTGTGTAAATCAAAGTTCTAAAGTGATTATGCATTGTATTGTCAAGGATGCAATGTTAGAATGCAGGGTCTTCAAACATTTTTTTAAAATCAACTACATACTGTACTTTATATGTGTTCCAAATTTTCATATTAATCAACATAAATCAAGCCTACGAGAGTAATGTTGAAAAATAAATGTTTTGTATTGATCTGAAAATAATCATTGATAACATTACTTCTGAGATTTTCCCTCCAAAATTGCTGTCACTTGATATCAGGTGATATCACTATTGTTGGCATGAACTTCTTTCGCGCTGGTCAAAGCCAACCGCGCTAATCGGAGGTGCGGGGAAGGGAAAACAACTAAACACAAAACTAGTTTTCAAATATATATTACATTCGTATATGATGGCCATGGTCCAAACATCTTAAAGTGATCCAAAATTATTCTTTAAAATCCTAAATCTGCAAAAAAAATTCAAAACTCCTCCGATATACTTTACTGTGTTTTGTCTTCTAGATTTGAAGCTTTCGTGACTGCAAGGATTCATACTCTGTTTTTTTCGGTAAAGTCACGTAGGTAAAAAATTAGTTGCTGCCCTTAGTAAATGTTCGTGGGATTATTTGCTTATTTCATGTACTCACGTGTTTTTTACATAAAACATCCTGTTTCAGCCTCAGGGAAACGTAACAAAACCGCAAAAATGTGTTTATTCCTGGCAACACTCCTCCTATGCAGGTTTTTGTTTGGAGCACGGCCCACTCTGATGAAGTGGTGCATTTAACACATTGCAGGGTGCGTGAAGCGTGCAACATGTATGCAAACTTGCAAGCATGTCATATTGATGGAATAGTGCAGGTAAACCTGGTAGGAATACTTGATTTAAATAATACTGTGGAGGTTTCTTTGGAACGCTTAAAATAACATCTCTATTGCATTTAAAGTTCAAAGTGGAAAAGTGCAGCGCTACAATTGCTGGCTCATGCCACTGCAGACAGAAGGGCCTTGACTAGATAATGTCTCAAGGGTATTTTGCCTACTCTTCCACACTGGCCAATCATCTTGGAAGACGTAGGAGTATCCACACTTTACCCCATCACAGACAACCTACCAATCTACTGTGTTGAACCCATTATACTGGTGGGTGGGCAGAGGCGGGAGCTTTTAAAGAAAAATTCCCGTCGCTTAACTGCAGCATCATTGCAAGTTCAGTTTGCTCACCATCACACCGTGACAACATCCCTTATTCCCTTTCGATTGTAATCAACTGGAATTCTTGTTCGGATAATATCAATGCAAATGCTATGGATCATCACCGAATGCATATATGTGTATTTTCTGATTTGTGTTGCGATGAGGATACAAAAACGATGTTTTGGAATTTACTCCAATCAAGAAATGTTAAACATGGAAAGGTCATTTTGTTATGTTTGTACCTTTTTTGCTGTATCTATGTTTGTATTTCCTTTGATTTTCCAGGCCTCCCTGGGAAAACAAACACTCGTATTATCAATGGACTATCACCTGGTCACAATGTTTTCTGTCTGCTATTAGTTTACAAGAGCAGAGTAATGTTTTGCAAATGCTATCCAGATGGAATATCACCTTAAATGTTAACTTATTGCTGTTTTCATGTTTAAAGGCAATGACTTAGAGTGAAGACATTTTGGCCGCCAAACCTTTAAAGTGCATAACTGCCCAGCATCATTAATGACCATGTTAGATCAGTTGCTATTATATTAAAATGAAGTTTAAAACCATTATAAACTTGTATTTCCATGTTTCTCATTCGCAAAATTAACTGTCAATTATCCATGCATTGGCTCCGTTTATTAATAATAGCGCTGAAAAGCTGTGATAAGAGACGATAATAGCATTACGCTTAAGCAGCACATCAGCAAGTCCCATTAATCCGCATCGTAGTCTTTTCAGCATATTTTAATTAGTCAAAACGTAAAACTCTGATACCACAGAAAATATGAAACCTCAGGGTCTGCTAATCCTAGGCATGGTGATGCTGCATCTCGAAATGCCTTCCAGCGAATCCTATTATTAGTTAGGGTGCTGCTGAGTGACCCTCAAAAATACACTGACGTTGTTCTTTGAACAACAAGTAAAAGCTGCATACGGTACGTATTTAAATCCTGCTGGTGGAACGTTGGTTGTAAACTGACAAAGATGGATTTGTTGATAATGTTGGTAGCCTCCTCATGACCTTATATTTTCTTCTTAAAGGACGAAAAAATTACCCATCCGTTCGTCGTGTTTTATTTATCCGTACTTGTGTCAACTCCTCAGGAATGAATGTTCGAGAAGGAAGACTGACTTTTTGACAATTTCAGTACGCAAAAACAACATCACACGCGTGCATGTGCATGCACTGCGCAACGTTTAGGCAAGTATTGGGCCCTCAGTGAAGAGCGCATCCGTCTGTGTTTGTGACGACGTGACGAACAGGACGCCGACGTGAAGGCGCTGCATTGCGCACGAGCGATGAGGTCTTCGCCATTGTATCGAGCAAGCCAAGTGCCCAGTAACTGAGAGAGTCCAGGAACAAAAACTGCCAAAGTCAGTCCTGGCTGGCTACCTTGTAACTGTACTGAATAATGTTTTTTTTTCTGGTATGACTCAGATATTAGTATTGCATTAAAGTGAATGAGTTGAACAACCAGTATCAGAAAACTTACCCAGGATGCCTCCAGCTGTATATTTTGTGCTTTAATTTTGAGCATAGCAATGTTTGTTTGTTTTGCCATGCATTCGTAACGTTGACATGATTACATATTCCGTTTGATTGTTTTTATAAGTGGCCAATTACAAGCTCAAGCTGGCACTCAAAAGGCTACACAGACTAGGTTCTGGCACAACTACAATATAACAAAATATGCCATAATTGGTTTACACATTTGAAGTTGCATTATTCATAATATCTTTGTACTCTAGTTTTGCTAATAAAATATTAGCACTGGACACATCATGCACTGGCGGAGCCAGTGGGGGGTGGCACGTGCCCCCCCCCCCTTAATGATCCGATCGAAATTATGGATTTCGATCGGATCATTGGGGTTTATTAGTAATAAATCGGCATTTTGCGACCCCCACTGCCACTGTGTAGCATATTATTACGTGCCAGGGACTCTGAGATGAAAGGACAATAGTCTGAGTCCATAATTGGCAATAAGTAACGGCAAAGCGGCTATAAGTGACTCACAGAATTGTGCGCAGTTGTTTATACAGTTCACGACTTCCCTGAAGGCCTTCAGCGAGCGCGATGCTGATCACACAACGCGGTTCGAATTCGACCCTCGATCGATGGCTGCGCCATCGCCGCAAACGCGTCGAATAAAAGCAAGGGACAAGTCCTTACTTACTACACCTCCAATCATTTTTCATTGCTGGAGGGGTTGCCCCCCCTACCTAAAAATCCTGGCTCCGCCATTGAACAAATGAACGTACTTATTATTTTAATTGTAATAAATTATATTTCATAGCTCTTAAATTATTGTTCATTTACCTTATAGAAGATTTTATTTGTGCATCGCTGTGTATTGCACACACTGTAATCTTCCACCTGATTGTCTCCTGGCTCCATATTTATTTTGAGATTCTCATTTGGCTCGAATGAAAGCGTTTGATTATTTGATTGATTTATTGATTGTGTTATGTAACAGCAGTGCTTGTCTGAGTTGGTACTCATCAATCCAGAGCATATAGTTTGAAATTTTGAATGTCTTTCTAAAAAAAAACAGCAGTATGCATGATAGCCTCTGGCGTTGTGTCAAATATCTAATCAACATTTCAATTCTGTGGACATGCAGTTTTTACCCACATATGGCATTCTCACCATGATTCCAACAAACAGTAAAAGCATTGCTAATAAAAGTGATGTTTGCAGAAACTTGGTGATGGCATCAATGTAATTGCATTGGCAACATGTGTAATAACACATGCGGCGCTTAATGGCATCATAAAACGGTCTACCCAGGGCGCTGTTTATTCATTGCCTTCCTTAATACGTTTTAGCATGGCCAGTTTTCTTCTTTTCTCTGCGTGGAGCAGAGGAGTTGCACATTTAAAGTTTAGGAGATTGTTATATGAGAGCAGGGGAAATGCTTACTAATATGCAGTAAAATCTGAATTATTGCCTCCAATTTCAGGGATGGGGGATAATGAAGGGATGTCCCTGCCCCGTGCTCAAGGGTAGACGCTACCACTTTGTTTACATATTCAACATTGAGTTACAGTGGCGCAGTTGTTGGCACGCTGCACTATGAACTTTGTCAACTGAGTTTGATTTGCAGCCACGGCTAACACGAGTCGCGAGTGACACGAACCGGTCTGGAGTGTCCCTATCCCACCCCACACCTCCCCACCCCTCCACCGCCATGCCCTTCACCAACTTACACTGATCAGCATGGTGAAGTATGTTCAAACAAATCCCACGACTGACATGACGTGGAAAGGCCTTTGTCCAGAGGCAGATTAACAAAGTGCTGTATATACAATATCATTCACCTATGGCAGCTTGTCGACAACACATTCCTGCGGAGGGAGCTGGTAGGAACGTTGGGTTGCTCGGTCAATAGCAAGGGTCAACGGCGGCGTGGTGTATTCCGCAAACATGGCCGACTGTGAGGGCGGGCACAAGCCGGCGTGAGTAGGTTAAACGTTGAGTTTTATAAGGGCACCACGGGGTGACCAGCCCCTCCCCACCCAGCGCCACCCCTCCCACCCCCCACCCAGCCCCACCCTCCCCACCCAGCCCCTCGCCACCCTCCCCTCCCCACCCAGCCCCACCCTCCCCACCCAGCCCCTCCCTCCCCACCCAGCCCCTCCCTGCACGACGGACACAATAATCCCCTGTGGGCTGGTGTAACCAGGAGGTTCCTACCAGTCATATGTGTCCTCTAGATATGTCACTCAACATTAAACGAATTATTGTAGATAACATCCCATGGGTCCCAGGACCCTCCGAGAGTGCATCATTCTACCAGCATTCATTTAGAACAAGCAAACTCTGGACCAGTTTCGACATACCCGCACCTCCGATTAGCACGGCTGGCTACGTACAGTGGTGAAAGAAGTCCAACACACATACAGTGTCTCATCAACGGTGAGGCAAATCAATGATGGAAAACTGCCAGATGTTATAGTCAAAGACCATCTGTTTAAGAAATGTGCCCTAGTTCAACACAAAATTATATAATACGTAACACAAAATAAACCGCCAGCTATATGAAGGAAACATTGTCTACTTATTTAATTAGTTCATTATATTTTCCACGAAAGATGCTGATGATGATTTTATTTTCTTGTAGATCGTGTTCACCTGCATGAGCCAAGCAATGGGGGAGCCAAGCAGTAGGAGAGCCACGGTGGCGAGATGTTAACTACCTTGCCTGGTATACAGGAGGGCATCGGTTCGATTCCGACACTGACGCCTCTATATTTGCATGTTTCTCTCTTCCCGTGGTCTTATGGATTTTTCTCCTGGTCCTCCCGTTTTTCCCTCCACATGTAGAATCAGCATGCGTTTATAGTATTTGGCTGCTGTACATTTTCCACGTGATCAGCCACTTCATTGGGCGATCATTTGTGGCCAGGTCGCTTCTGATTTAAAAAAAAGGTGCTATACAGCTTAGTGGACCTTACCTGGTAAAATAAAAATAAAATAGTTCAGTTTAGTTTAAGTGCGGTTTGAGCTGCTCGCGCTCTGCATTCTCAAAGCGCCTCGCTAGTTGCGAGACTCATAGGAAACCTCTGCTCGTGCATTTTTGTGGTTATTGACGGTGGTGCATTTTCACTGCCAGGACTTGATGCGGATATTTTTTTTTAAACCAAACACCAGCGACCGATGGAATTACTCCTTGGACAACTTCTCATTCCAACAGCGTTTGCTTGACTCAGCCCACTTCTTATTCTAACAGAAGCCTCTACTGATTGACTTCACAAGTCTATACATCAATCGGCACAGCTTAACCCCTTTCTTGCTTTTGGGCACATGTCACAGTACACAAAATGAGAAAGTCAAAAAGGATCACACAGACGAGGTTCATCTGCTCAACGTTGTACACTGCCAAATCATAAATGCCAAACGGCACAGCATTACTTTAGCATATGGGCTCGGAGAGACTCAATCAACCAAATAAATGCTAAAAGTATAATTGATATTAAAAAGAGACTAACGTTTTTAAAATGCTACATTTTGTAATTCAAGTAATATTTCTGAAACGCGCGCACAACATAATTGTTGCTGCTATGATTAGACGTTGCATGGGTGCGTAGCGTTGTTGTTTCCAACATCCGCGTGGAGGAGGAAGTGCTACTCAGCCTGGGCTTGAGAGTGCTCGAGCTCAGTCCGGGATGTGGACGTGCATTCGCAAATACAGCCTCTCCATGATTAATTGTTTGAAATTGGCACGCTTTGTTCGCTTGGGATTTGCAATAATTCCAAATGTTCTCGTACATAGCGGCATGTTCAACAACAGATACATATCTTCTTGGTTCTTTCGGTAAAGTCACGTAGAATGGAAATAATAAAATAATAAAAATAAAACATAATAAAATAATTCTCACGACGTTTCGGCCAAACGCTGTCTTTCTGACAGACCTGTTCTTCACCTGAGGACGGCTGCTTGCGTTGTGGCCGAAACGTCGTGAGAATTATTTTATTATGTTTTTTTATTTTATTTTATTATTTCCATTCTACGTGACTTTACCGAAAGAACCAAGAAGATGAATCCCTGCAGTCACGAAAGCTTTAAATCGAAACAGATAAATAGGTACGGCTCATGCATGCTGAGATTCCAAAAAAAGGGGCAGCACTGGGACTAAACTCTGTTCTCTTCACGGCGGCTGACGATGGACTTATTTCTCTCCTCATGGTGGTCACTTTCTAAAGGCCTGCGGGTTTTGTTTCTCTTCCTTTATGCCACCAATCCACCTCTTGCATGGATGGCATCTACTTATTATTCCTTGCACATGGCAGGGCAAGGCTACTAATGGTCATTTGTTGGCCTCTGATATATTTGCGTGCCCAAACCAATAAAGTACGTGCCTTTGTATATTTTTCCACAAGAGCCTTTTGCTAATCTAGTAGCCTCATAATGCGTTGGTAAAAATGAAGTTTCCCCAATGTTAGATGTGGCTGCTTTTCCACCAAAAAGAAAATCCACCAAAAAATTGGCAGACACCGTCTTTGTGTCATCACATAAATCATTAAACACAACTCAACCTTTTCAGCAAAATAATATTGTGAACTGCTAGAAAAGAGCTTTTTTTTTTTACAGCTTCATTGTTCTGTACAATGCTTAGCACACTGGACTTTCCATTCAGAGATCGCCAGTTCCATCTCCCTGTGCGATAGTTGAAACAATGGTGAAAGTTTTTTCTAAGTCCTCCCCCCACCTCTGTCCACCCAGCAGCATAAATGGATTCCCCAACGTTCGGGTGATCAGCAGGTCGTGTGTGGTGGGGTAAAGTGTGGGCACTCATCTGGCCAGCGTGGAGGAGTAGGTGTCTGGAACGGCCTCCTGTACCGATATCCAGAAGCCACTGGGAGCTATGCACTTTTACATCTCGATTGAAAACTAATTTCCTTACAACTACGTTTTGTGTTCAGTTTGTTGTCATTCCCCCGCACCTCCGATTAGAATGGCTGGCTACGTATTGTGCGAAAGAAGTTGAACATACATACATAATATCCTAGAATGGCTGCATACGTATGGTGCGAAAGAAGTTGAACATACATACAAAATATCCTAGAATGGCTGCATACGTATGGTGCGAAAGAAGTTGAACATACATACATAATATCCTAGAATGGCTGCATACGTATGGTGCGAAAGAAGTTGAACATACATACAAAATATCCTCCCGAGAGGCTCTCTCGTGGAGACCCATCCACCAGCAGTGGATTGAGCAAGCAATTGTAAGGCTGCACCTTTACGTTTTCACATTTGGCATTGTAATATGTAGAATATTGAAAAAACATAACTTTCTAAAGAATGTAAACAACGATAATGTAGTGGGGGGGGGGTGCAGTAATTATAATGTTGCTCTTTTTGTCAGAAGTCTGCATTATTTATGTAAAGGGATAAAAAATAGGCACGCTACGAAATGAACACTACAGCATTGCATTACACACTCCTGAATACTTCATTACACATTTATGGTTTACGTTGACTCATATTAATGTAAAAACAACACACATCCGCGGGGATAGCTCGACAAATATAGACGAAAGCTGGCTACATAAATAAGAGGTTTCACCGTGTTTGCCAATTCTGCAGCCAAAATATTTTTTTTCTAAGGTGGTAAAAGATTAATGTATGGCGTTAGTCCAGTCCCTACATAATTATCATCATCGATCTACTGCTGGATGAAGGCCTCCCGAAGTCATCATCATCTCCCACAATACTGAGATTTCACAATGCACCTAGCATCTGAACACAAGCTCGTTTAACCACTCCATCTCCTCAGTAGGCGTCTTCTCGGACACGTCCCGTTCATTAGCTGCCACTCCATTGCCTTTTAGAATCTTGGCTATTTTCTTCCAGTCACCACAAAAAACACAAACGATGTGTAGTATCCCTCTCCTTGATACACACAGCAAACGGTTAAACCTAAAGGGGAAATTTCTGGCTGATCCAAAGGCACGTGAACTCTAGGGATTCATGGCTAAAGGAGACTTAATTGATGAGACATTGGGAGAATCCCTGTGTTGTTCTAGTGCATTGCTTCATCCAGCGGTGGTATGCGCTGAGAAAGGAAAAGAAAATTGGTGCTGCTCGAATGCAGACACATATTGACGTGCACACATCGAGAGCAGTTAACCTCTTCAGTCACCTTCTCAAAACGAGGAGCGATCCACCAATAGACAGCCTACTAAACGATCGGCAGATGTTGCAGAGAAAACAACATCGCATTTCAAAGTCTGTACATCTCTTCCACCGATTTCACTACACCCATATAGCATCCATTAACACTCTCACGATACACTTTGTGAATCAGAGCCAGCGCGAATTGCTTACACTATGTAATGATGATTAAGCCGGGGTCATTGACGTCTCGCGGTTTTGTCGCGTGCACACGCACGCACGCACGAGTTCTCGGTGCGAGCCCGCAAGAAAACAAACAACAGGGTCACGTCAGGTGACCACAGGGGCCGTGCAATCGTTCCACGTCGGCGAATCCAACTCACGAAATAGTTCAAAAGCGTAAGTCGTGAGAAAGCCCATCATAACACGAGTGCACAGAGGTCTACATAAATAGATTACCCTGTATGACATTCATTTATTTAAAATAAATCACAACCTCCGTGACTTTACAGAAAGAACCAAAGATTATGGAGTCCTACAGTCACGAAAGCTTCAAATCAAGATTCATTTATTTACCAACGAAAAGTCTCGTATATCATTACAAGGAGTGTCTTAACTATGAAAGGTTCCAAAATGTAGTCGTGGTAAGTACATTTTCTATTTGTTTTGGGACATGGCACCAACACGCGATGGCTCGTCCTTAGTGAACAATTTCACCGGATCGTTACAGGAAATGTAAGATTTGTAATTGTAATAAACTATTAAAGTGAAGCAACAACAACAATCGAATACATGATGCTATTAAACGAGTTGGAACAGTGACGCAGTGGCTCGCGCATTGCGTTATGAACCAGCCCATGGTACGAACCCACACTGACCAGTGTGGGAAAGTATGGTCATGCAACCCCCCATTCGGCAGCTGATTAATAAAGGGATTATTATAGTAGTAGCTTTTTACCCTTTCAACTGGTACAAAAACTGACACCTTTATACAAGGCATCATGTTTGCAATAACCACAACACAAGCAGTCAAAATGCAAACAAAAAGAAACAACTCTGATGATGATAATGATATGCACTGTCCTTAAAGTTGATTGGTCCACACACGAGACAGCTTACCCCGAGCTCTCAATACTCTGATAGTGCGCTGTCTTTGAGTTGTACGCCTTTTGGCGTCATCTGGTCCAACACCAATGGAGACTAGGCTCTAAGAAAAGCTGTCTCGGGTGTGGACCAATCAACTTCAAGGACAGTGCATATCATTATCATCATCAGAGTTGTTTCTTTTTGTTTGCATTTTGACTGCTTGTGTTGTGGTTATTGCAAACATGATGCCTTGTATAAAGGTGTCAGTTTTTGTACCAGTTGAAAGGGTAAAAACCTATTACTATATTTTGCCACTGGTAAAGGATGTCTCATAGTGGGATTATTATTATTAATAGCAAAGTAAGAATGAAGAGAACATTTTACATGAAATTAAACTTGAGTAATTGCGATGTTAATAATGCAAAACTAATATTACTATTTCAGGGGGAAAAACTGTTTGACGACACTACTGTGTCATGACCGTATTTTGAGTCACGTCACAAGTGGGATTAGACTGGATTATATGTGAAGGAGGTATGGCTCTAACTTGACCTATTTTCTTTCAAGAGTCACAGTTCTATTCGCCTGCGTCATTTACTGTTTAATCTGCCAACACCCATCCGTATTCTTTAAAAAAAATGTCTGCAGTATGTTTCATAATTTTCTTTGTATTTTTGTCAGAAATGTCAGTGTATTTAAATCGAATATGTACCAGATTTTTTTCAAATAAATATTCACCGCATTGACTATGTGCAGTAGGATATTATGGAATATTTACAAATTCACCCACACCTACATATACATATATTCATTATTTAAATGTGACATTTAATGATTTTAAAAATGCAATATTGTGGCTCTTAGAGGCAAACATTGTTCCATATGACAGATAGAATTAAAAGTTTACGTAATGTTGCTTAGAATATGACCATGTGTAACTGGCTGCCATGAGTAATTATTTCTATTTTAAAAAATGCAACCGATGTGTTAATGTTGTAAATTGTTACGGGGCAAAGAAGGCCATGTTCCCAAGTTTTTTGTCATTATTGTAAGGCTAATTGCACAGTATTTTAATTTAAATATGCCAGCATTATATTTAAATTCAAATTGTATTTATCTTACAGAAAGATGTTGGAAAGTGTTAATTGTGATTTGAGCTCAAGTTTTGTTCAGTTCGAATTTTCAATTTCCTAAAGTTGTTTCCCCTTTAATTTCTTTGGCATCTAAAGAAGACCCATCTTTCAAATGGCTTAACATAAAACAAAAGGCTTGCCAATTGCACAAAAGTATTTTTTATGAACACACATTGCAATAAATACTGTTGGCTTCGCAGTAGAAAAGCCGTTTAATTATTAGAAAAAATTAACTTGCAATCCAGAGGTCACCAATCCAGAGGTCACCAGCCGTTATAAACAATACAATGTACAAGTTTCTTAATTTCCCTCGGCCTCTGCCCGCGATCGGTAGCCTCACGCGTGGTGGAGTAAAGTGTGAATACCACCACCTCTTCCAAGTCGTCTCGCCAGTGTGGAAAAGAAGGCCAAATACCCTTTGGAGGGGGGTTCTCTCGAGCCTCCTTTTGAGAAGGCCGTTCTGACATCAGTGGCGTGAATGGGCAATTGCAGAGCTGCACCTTTACATTTTTACCTTTTTACCGTGTGCCATCATGCATATTGTATCAGCTGTGCACACTCAACAAAGTGGCCATGTGTGCTGAAGCGGCTGGAGACGATAAACACACATTGCACTCCACAGACTCCACGCATGCCGTAACAGACGCTTGTTGATGGAGGATGGCGCAAGTACCACAGAGCTATGGTGTAAAATGGCAACAAAAGAGACAAATATTTATTTGGCTGAATGAAAAATGGCATGTGCTAACCACACGCAGTCGTGTTACAAACAAAACATTAGGTGTGGTTTGATTTCTCGTATTTATGCGATAATGTAATTTTATTTTTATTTACTCGGTTCATCCTGTAGTCGATACAATTCGTACCACGTTGTGGTAAATTAAGTGCTTATCCTGTGAAGAGACTGGCTCCAAACCACGGGATATTAAATGTGAGCCCTTGGCTCACTGCCACCAGCAGAGGTGAGCTCCCACCTCAACAAAGCCATCCAAATTGAAACATATTTTTAAAACCTTTTGTATACAGTACTGAGTTATATAAAAGGTTGGGGTGCTTTTGGAAAGCTGAATATGATCATGAAAACTAACATACCAATTTGTCTCGAGGAAATTTGTAATTGGCGTGCACTACCTGTTATGACACATGGTTCAGAAGCAGGCTCATTAACGGAAAATATATAACAAAAACTGAAAAGTGCTCAAAGGAGCATGGAGTGCCGCATGGTTGGAACTGCATTGAGATACAGAAAGAGGAGCGCCTGAAACGTCGTGATTTAATTTAGTTGTTTTCATTTATTTTATTTTTTACCTACGTGACTTTACCGAAAAAAATAAAAAGTATGAATCCTTGCAGTGACGAAAGCTTCAAATCTAGAATGAAAGAGCACATGGCTTAGAGAACAAATGCAGGTTGACGACATCATGTTGACGACCTCAACTGTGAAGAAAATGCGCTTGGGCAGGACAGGATATGCAAAGGGCCAATGACCAATAGTCAAGAAGAAGAATAGAGTGGCAGCCAAGGAATAAACTACGTAAACTTGTTTTTATTTCACCAAGTAAAGCCCACTGGAGCTATATAGATTTGTTATTCAGAAACGACCTGGCCACAAATAATAGCTCGACAGAGTGACTTATATAGAGATTTATAGCAACCATATTCTCTAAGCGCATATTTCAAAATGTGAAGGGAAAAAAACCGGAGGACCCGGAGAAAAAAATGCACGTGACCACGGGAAGAACTTGCAAACTCCAAATATACAGCAGCAGGCGTCAGGCTCGGGATCATACCCACGACCTCCTCCATACCAGGCGAGGGAGTTAACATCTCACCGCTGCGAACATCGAGTGGTGAAGTCAGCTCAAGTGTAGGGGCAAGGTGAAATATAACATCACAGCATCGTGAGAGGTGGTGGAGGCCTGGGGAAGAACATCAACCAGAAGTGGAATGACTATGGCTGTTGCTGCTGATTTTTTAAATAACGCTGAGCCAGCTTGTAATGCATTATCGATGACTTGCTCGTGAATAGTATTACCTGTATACATCTATATTTGAAACGTGATCGTTTAATAATATATGGTTTTAACAACATAGTACAGTCAGTTCTGCTATAACGCGTAGTTTCATAACGCGTATTTGATATAACGCAATGAAGGGATGAGGGAACACATTTTATAACGCGGATGCAATTTGGATATAACGCATTTGAGTGAGCAGAACTACGTCACGCGAGTAGGAATAAGCGGTTGTGCGGCTGCCTTGGCATCGCATCACTCAAGGTGGGATGCTGCTGGATGCTTCTAGATGCTACCCACGCGCCTCAGTCTTTGTTCAGCCTAAATACGCATCTCACATGCTATTGCAGACTGTGCGTTACCCTACTCGTCTCAAGCAGCTGTTATCGTCTTGTGACAAGTGTTAAAACATTTGTATACGTTTATTTACATTTCACAAATTTCTTACGGTTACATTTTTTTGTATTTTAAAATATTTAATAATTTAAAGATGTTAAGCGAGTCACTTTACACCCTTCATCGTTTTCTCTCTTCACCCTCCTCCACGGCTACGTTTCCTATCGCTTAGCGACTAACACTGTAACATGCATTTTCACTCATTTTCATGTTTTAATTTAGTTCATAAATTAAATTATCAAAATAACAAGTAAAAATGAACAATGATATAATAAAATTATTGTGAAAATGTCAGTCATGTTGGTATTTTTAAAAAGTACTACACCTAAAGCCCATAACTCCCATTGAATCAACGATTATTTCACACGATTTTCCATAAACCGGTGTTCTTCAGGAACGCAACTACCGCGATCTAGGAGAGCTGTCTGTCTAGTAAATAACAAAAATGTGACTGCAGCTAATGAAACACAGCTATTCCCCGATGAACACGATGGATGCGTTCTTTCTTTGCTTTTATTGTAACAAAACGCGAAAACGGTACAACACGCCGCATGGATCACTTGATCAGATGTCACAATTCACGGAGGACAGTCCCAACGCTACTGAACAAGAGCGTTGGGACTGTGCGGGTGGCAGGTTAAAGGTGTGTAAAAGAAGCTCGCTGCCCGAGGCACGATAGATGCATTCTTGAAAATCTTCATTTAGGGTGAAATCGTGTTAATTGAACACGAATTTCCCATGAGAAGTGATGTCAGCCCCCAACTCGATCGACAAATTTATCATTAATTATTAAATATGACTACAGTTTTGTAAATGCATTTATTTGTTGCCTTTTATCCATATTTTATGCATGACTAACATTTAAAAAGAAGAAAATAATGATGAAGATAAACCTAAAGTAAAGAATACTGTAGTCTGTGCATGTGAGCTGTGATGGGTGAAGTGGAAAGAAAAATAAAACGTAAGGATAGCAAACGTGAGATGATAGGGTTGCAAGTAGAGTAGCACTTGCACAACCTGCTTTGATTTTCTCTGCATTGTCGGCTGGTTTGCAGTGAACCTTCGTGAAAGCCAGTAGCATGGACAATATCACATGTGCGCCCTTTGTTTTCATAGCGTTTAAGCACATCAAGGTTTTGCTCTAATGTTAGCACTTTTCTTTCTTGCACTACCACTAGAAGCATCACCACCACGCATTGTGCACATGTGGCACATTAGGAATGGATCACTCTTTTAATTATGTCCTTGTCCAGCAAGGGAGTAAAGTGTGGTTCTGTGAAGGTCCTGATGTGCTGTGCAGTGCATCAATGCATGTACACTGTTTTATAATATGAAAGTAAACGCAACGGCAGAGAATTGCGAGATAAGACGCGTGGACGTCTGAGCCAGCAAACAGGCAGCGGAACAAAGACGGAGTTTGGGTGACTCGCTGCTCCTTCTACCCGCTGCTCGCAACGCTCGTGTCGCCTCACGCTGGGGTACTGTGCCGTACACAGGAACCTATCGGAATATTCCGCTTCTTGAAAATGTCCACTAAAATCGTGTGACATCGTGTTAAGTCGAACGCGTTAATCGCGGGGTCTGTCCTTGTTTTGTAAATCGTGCAAAAACAAATTCGTTCCAAACAGACTCGCGTTAATCGGGGACTACCTGTACAAATAAAAAAACGACCCCCACCCCCACACATTCCACCGTTTTAGAATTGTAAAGGAATCCAACTCTGAACGTTAACCTCTCTCAAAGGGAGACACACCCGTAAAAAAACGCCTAAAACAAAACCCAGCCCTGCAAACATGCAGAGCCACGCCACGTGAACTTGACCCGACCTGCCTCGTGGCGTTTACCTGACCATTCATTCACATTCCAAAAAACAGAGGCTACAAAATGACTTTCCCCTGCGCCTGCAGATAATTAATACCACGAGCTGGAAGACGGCTGTTGTGCAGAAATGTCAGGCCTGTGTGGCCCTCGGGCCAAATCTGTTGCGACAACGCCGGTCCACATTTTCCCTCGAATTGCAATGCGGTTGAAATTCGTCCGTTCCGTGTCTGCGAAGAGAGCTCTTGTTTTGCATTTGTATGATGCGTTATACTTCGTTTCTTGCAATTGAGATATTTTGCATCTAAAATGTCCCATCTCGGCAATGTCTCTCTGCTTTGATATCAATTCAAATATGCAAGTTTTATTAAATTATCTGTTTTTTTTTAACTGGTTAGAATATAAAACATCGTCATAATTATCCATGTTCGATCTACTGCTGGATAAAGGCCTCCCCAAGCCGCTGCCACCAGCTTTCAAGATCCCGTGCCGTGATGATTCGTCGAGCTCCTGCACGTGAACAGTTTGCTGCGCTCAATCGATGCGCAGCAAACTCTCTTTTATCATTCATCGAATTATGTTATTTGTTGCACCCAAAACATTTACTGCACGTGCATTTCAAAATCGCAATGTAAAATCACGATGGGCCCAGAAGAAAACAAACCATTGAAAATGAATCCGTGGCCAATGAAAGCCTTTTAGTGAGATTCTCTCAAAGAAGTCGGGCGTACGCTTTGGTTAAAAAGCAGCGGAGTGTTTTGCTCATGGCTCTCCACTTTGTGCAGCGAGGTTGCAAACCAAACAAACAACACGGATACACTGAGCAGTTCCGTCAGATGTCCCAGTGGGAAAGGCTGTTCAAAGATCTCTTCAGTCAATAGAAGAGCATTAACGTCAGCGCTCCTGTTGAGAAAGAGGTGTGATGGGGTTGTATGGGCCTGGCACGGGTGAATGAATCCACCAACAAACATGACGCTTATTCTTTTGTCTCTTCTTATTTTGTACGGCGTTTTGAAAAAAGACAAGAGGCTACAATTATACGTGTTTTTATTTTGCGAGCCATTCTACTGTATCCGGGATAGCTGAGAGGAGTCTGCTTGTCCCGCCAGAATACGATTGCATCCGGCAGTCATGAGTGAAATGACCGATGGTTTCCAACTCACCACTTTTGTTAAACGGTAAAAAAAAACCGCAGGGTGCAGTGTCATGATTTCGGAGGTACATTTCGGGCGTTTTATAGACGAGCACAGTCATTCGTTGTAATCGTGACGTGGATTTTTACTTGGGCATAGTATGTCAACCAATTAGGCCCGTAGTTCAAATTCAAGAGAAGTATATGTCCACCTTTCTTGATGAGACAGCAATGCTCATGAAATCCCGTGGTGTTGGACGCGGACGAACTGACTTTCATCCAAGTTGAGATGATGACTTTTTGTGCATGTGCCAAAGAAGCATGGTGTATTTTGATAAGCCTGTACTGTACTTTCTAAAATTATAATTAACTTACAAATGACACCCTATACACATTAGGATGATTTAGATATGTTGACTGAAGCTGTCTATTTTGTGGAATTGCCCAAAGTCAAACTATACCCAACAAAGTCTAATGATAATAATCATGTCCCTTAGTTATCATGCAGTCTGCATTAGGGATACTGTATAATGGAAACCACTAATTGTACATGTCAAAAGTAACTTTTACTATGGCCAAATATAAATATATAAGGTGGCATCGTTTGAAATCCCGTAACAAAGTTAAATACTTCAATTAATATCCCCAAGAGGAATGTCTCTTGTTAGGGTTAAAACATATAAGTTCACACTACATTGAGGGCCATCCTTTTGGTGGGGAGACGTAGGACAGCGGTTAGCGTACTGCGACAATCATCTGAACCGGTCCAGGGGCCTCCCCTAGGTCGACTCAGCCTCGAATGAGTAATTCTGGTGCAGGGTGTAAACATGACAACTGGGAAGACAAAGCCGACGGGGTGTGGCTCACGGCACACACCACTTGCCCATGTGCCACACCAGCTTTAATGGGTGCTCGCTAACAGCACTTGCCCAACAAGCTATGTATACAATGTGTGGGTCTTTGTGTGTCCTCAATGGCTGCAGAACATGTGAATCGAGAGCGATGGGCCCTTCTTACAACCCTAGAACCTGGAAGAGGTCATGTCACACTTTCCTGCAGAATTTCCACTTTTTAAGCATTGCCAGATGTTCTGGGTTGGAGGTGGGGAAAATAACTGTTCTAAGTGTGGCTACCGTCATGGGAACAGAGAATTGTCACGATTTTCTCAGTGTCACCGACAGGTGAATTCTGTCCCATCACTCAAGAAACACACATTTATTAGCTTGAACTGTGCATATACCATTCGAAAAACTATAAATGCGGTATTGTTTTCATTTATATTGCATTAAATAATACAATTAGAAGCTGCACGCTACTGCTTTGTAAAAAGTTCCGTATTTTATTTCAACAGAGTATGTTATGTTTGCATTTGTTTATCGAAAGTAGTTCATTTTGTTTGAATTAGGTACAGCACCACTTCTGTGTGCTTATTAGAACAAAATACGATGTATTGCTTTGGATTTGTTAAGATCGTGCGTGCGCTGTGTTCTAACAGCAGCTGTTCCACATCAATCTGCCTTAATGTCTTTCTTGTTTTCTTTTTGTTATTTTTTCTTCCTTTTTGTCAAGCCCTGCTCCGTTCCAGGCTCCATCTTCACTCATTAGCCTTTATCTTTCCGTGTAGAGTAATCCGATCACTCTTTGCATCATCCCAAACAGCCTCCCGCTTCCCCGTCCTGCCTAATCCTACCCAGGGCTGTCGTTAGGGTCTGGCAAAGTCATTAGTTGGGCAGCAAAGCATGTGGTAGTGTTACTGATGATCAGCCCCCACCTCCCCCCTCTGCCCGTTCACCACGAACCCCTGCCTCTCCAGACGTACATGCAGCAGGGAGCCTAATAACAACGATGAATAGGAGACGGAGTGAGCAAAAAAACGAACATATGTTAACCTGTGCCATATAATGTCCACAGGACCTGTTTTATACAACGGCAGATGCAGTGCAAGCACACTCAACTCTGCTGGCCATATGGCGCCTTGAAAGCTGATAACGTGTCTGTCTCACAAAGGAAATGGTTTTTTTTTTCCAGAATATATTTTACGTTCAAGTTTACGATCACCTCGATTGTCATCATTAGCTCTCATTCACCCGTGCAGCACATTCTAGACCGTCATCAATGGTACAGTTAGCTATAACCCAGTAAACGTGCAACCTTGCAGATGTGCTCGGGAACCGTTGTTGGACCAACGTTGTCCTGACAGCGGTCCAACGTTTTGTGTTAACTGGGAATTGAGCACAGGTGGCAAGTGTGGAAATAATTTATGTAAACTGCGGTGGCGAAATGGCACGACGAATTTCCCGAGGTGATCACACACCAAGGCACATCCCTATGCAACACATTAAAAGCACACAAACCTCATCGTTACACCACCGAAGACGATTCTGGGTGCACAGTGGGTGGCGTAGAATAATCAAGCAGTTACAACAAACAAACAAAACGATGACCAAGAGATTCCTGTGTGCTTCATCTCGAACACGTGCGGGTAACGGTGATCGCTGGATCGGAACGACTGAATGAAGAGCGTGATGCCATGCACCCTTACGGACCCAGTAATAAACATCACGATGTATTGCGTAGAGAATTGGCGATGCAATTTTAGCCGGTGGTTCTGAACGGAATAAACATAATCCCGTAAATTATGATATCTGGTCGATGCACACACGTGAATGCTGCCACGGTGGTGTGAGCACACTGGACGTAATAAAAGGTAATAAAAGCCACAGTGCTATTCTACGAAGTGCATGCGTTCATGCAACTTAATTTGTTGGCGCAGTCGTTTTTATTGCACTTATTTGGTGCAATAAAATAATATTAAGTCCAACATTTACAAAAAAATCAACCTTTACTGCAATAGTGTATGTCCCCATACACAAACAGATTTGTACCAAAAAAAATAGCATATTCCCTCCACACCCCCCCCCCCAATTTGATCTGCATTGTGCCATCGGCATCACACCACACAACATTTCTCACAAAACAGTGCAAGCACCCGAACAGCCTGCAGAAGTGATTATCCCAGAACTACTCCTGAAATTCCTTCAAGTGACCTCTGATCCACACAGTAGGGGGGCAGCACTTTCCCAATCGCCCTGCCATAGAGGGCAATGTTTGTTGTCGCGTGACAGTCAAATCGATATTTTCATTTCTCCCACAATTTTGTTATACCAACGTGACCAGCTGTGCAGATGAATATTTTTGGGTTTTTTTTACGTGTTGTTCCTTTTCTAATTCCTGAGGTTTCTTACGTACACTTGGCCTGCCATACCTGCTTGTCACACGTGGTTGCCTGCACAGTCATTCTCAACATCGCCGCACTTGCCCTTGCCCGCATACAAGAAGGCGGCCAAGGCCGCTCCATTGCAGAGCACCCCCCTCCCGAGACCCTCTTAAGTGACTTTGTCTCTGCTTGTCTCCTGGCTGCAGCAGTGGAACTTTCCACTTGCCTTCGCATGCACAAACACTGCCTGTGGATTACCGGTGGCCCGTGCCAAATGCCACAGCAATGTGTGTTGCAGCACAGGCAATCCTAAGCAGCGGCATCCATACAAATCCCGCAGAGTAGAAGCGTCTTTAAAAAGAAAAAGTTGACCGCTTTGTTAATTGTAAAACGTCATGGTATTGTTTTCCCATATACATTATGAGTATAGGACGTCACATTAGTGTCATATTACACTGCCGAGCAGTATTAAAAGGATAATAAAATTTTAATATAAATGAATGTATGTACTGTAAGCAGGTGCTTTAAGTATACAATAACAATAATATAATTGAGTAATCATCCCCGTAATGTAAATGTGCATACGTATTTGTGGCATGATGCCACTGGCTTACAGAAGTGCGCTTTCAACACTGCAGAATGATTACCCTTATGCATATGTCATTAAGCATTGTGGTAACATATGAAAGCATTCACAATTTCTGTGAAAGTCTGTCATGATGCTGTGGTAACAACCATTATCCGAAACAATGTCATGCAAATCAATGCTATTCTTACATAAGTATGCATCACCAATTGGAACCTATATTTCAATCATGCTGCAAATGGAAAAAAAACTCACGTAAATCAATAACAGCGCCTTAAAACGACTGTAATAGAAGTTAATACATTTCTGGCAGTGGTCCATCTTCTTATCACATGTATGTTATATGCTGGGAAGAAAAACAATTGCCCAAAAGGATACCCATCATATTTATTTCCCTTTTGAGGCCACGGGCGTTATTGACGAATGTTTTGAATGTATTTAAAATAATTGTTACGTTTTACTACAGCACGTTGATGTCGTTTAGAAAACGAATGTAATCGTAACCACCACTATCTTTAGAGCTCTTTGGTAATGTCACCACATCATCATAATCCTCAGGTCACGATGCACCCCACTGCCGGCTGTCTCTCGCCGTCCTGGACAAGGCTCATTCACATGTCGGAATTTCATCGCTTCACCTCGGATGGTGGACTCACGACTACGGAAGACAACGTGAACCGAATATTTGGATGAGTGACATTCATACATCACCGTGTTTGCACCTTCCTCAAGTACCGTCAGCCATTGACGAAACGTCTATTTTGCAAACAGAAAATATGTTGAGAAATGCCCCTTCTTCGTTACAGATTGAGGAACGTCCGTGGCACGGAGCCCATATATAGCCACAAAACAAGTCTGTCCTTCACCCGAGCTAGATACAGACTTGCATACAGTTACACCCAAGCCACACATTCCCCTAGAACATATTAGTTAACATATTTTAATTAGCACTGCCTTATCCGTGATAATCTATCTAAAAATTTGTCTGTAAAAAGAAATCTACACAACCTAACAAACGTGTCCACATTTCGTTTATCCAACTCACCACAGCTCTATAAACAGAACATCATTGTACACATGTACGAGACATAACTTTTATTGTTTCATCCTTTATACATTTAAAAAGCGCAGCTGTACACACAGTAATTAGGTTAACCAAAAAAAGCAGCATTTTCAAGTCACTTGTCCTGGAATGAATGGTAGTGGTGACAATAATCAGCCTTAAATGCATTGCATCTATTGTGCCTGTATAATGCCTTGCTATAAGGCATAGCTGCATTTGACCGTTAACACACATCAGCGATTTAAAGGCAGGGGGCTGGTGGGGGCTGTAGTTGCACTGGCATGTCTTTCCCTCTCTCGGAAACACGGCCACGCAATGCAACTCAAATGACCCGGATTTGTCAAAGGACGTCGGTAAATGTACACACACACACACTTGAGGAAGCCACGGTCTGGTTGCCTACTAACAGCACAATGTGTGTGTACACAGACGTCGGCATCTCCTCAGCGGCACACAGCTACAGTGACGGCCACACACGCACGCGCTGCGACCGCGTTTGTGACCCAGTGACTGGCCCAATCCTCCGTTTCATACGAGGGGTCAAGACGAAAAACGCTGAGCATGGCTATCCACATACTGAAACTCAGCTCCAACAATCAAGGCAATAGAAATCAAAGTTAAATATTTCATAAACTCTTGGTCAAATATATATTTTGTATGTCACAAAAAATAAAATTTGTTGCATAATAAATTACACGATACAACATTTGAAATTTGCCCGGACTTGCTTTTTTTTACCTCCAGTGTCACGTGGTAGCCCTACTGCAATGCAGTACGTTGAGACGAACGGCAACCAAGGATTCGACGATTTTTAAACATGTTCAGGATAGTTTTTTTGTTGCTTACATTTGAATAGGTTATAATCTGTGTGTTTTATCTAGAGGAGAATTTCTTCACACACACACACAACTACTATATGACCACTGTTGAATGCTAGGTTAATACCATGTCACGCAACTCTTGTTTTTATGAACGGTCACGTAAAAATAACACTTCAGTCTGGGCCAAATAAAAAAAATGAACATAAATCGACACTTTTTTCCATACATAACACATTATTTAATACTTGAAGACATTAATTACTATCTACTTGAAAATGCCATTCATCAAAAGTGCTCTTAATTACTCAAAATAGCATATTGAGAGTCTAAGCCTAAAACTGTGGTCCTGCACGTAGGAAGGTAGTTCAGAAGCAGGGCATTCCACACATGCATCACGCTCCAAATGATAATCACTTGTAATGTCCTTATAGTCTCAGTTGGCAGCAAAGGTAGCAGAAAATGGAAAATAAATTACACATTCTTGAAACAACAAAAAACGTTTCCGGTAGACAAGTATGCAGGTGGCAGGAGAAGAAAAGAAAACTCCGAAAATCCGAACCAGTTTTTGTCGCTAAAAAAATCAGTCTTTTTTCAACGCTCCGAGGGCTCGTCTGCAGGCGTAAATCCACTTGATGACACGGGCGTTGCGCTCAATGATCGACACGGAGGTGGTGGGCAAGTTGGCGGAGCCGTCGTCCTCCTCGTCGTCCTCGTTGGGGTCTTTCTCGCTCCGTCGAGACATCTCCTCCGCGTCGGGCTCCTCCAGCTCCACCATGCTCACGCTGCGAAAGTGGAACGAGCCGCGGTGGCTCCCGTCCGGGCTGGCCCAGGACATTCGCTCCTCCGTGAATGCCTCGATATCCTCAGCCTCAAGCCCGCAGAAGTTGAAGAAGCGCTCGTTGTCGGAGGCCGAGCGGGTGTAGCGGGCCGTGAGGTCCGACTTGGAGCGGTAAATCGCTCGGCTCTTCGTGCCGGGAGGGAGTCGCGCCGCCGGGGATGTTACGCGCCTTGGCGAGCGCTCCAGCTTGCGGATGACGCTGCCCAGCTCGTCCACCAAATCAGGACGAGGGTAACACGGGGACGGCTCGTCTTGGAGATGCCCACCGCTGGAACTGTTGGGGCTCTTGGGTCGGTTGTCGTCATCTTCTGAACTTGCGTGGATCGTCACCGGGCTCAAGGTCCTTTTGGGAGCCTCAGAAGTCGGGCTCAACGGAGGCGAAGTGGATGGCGAGGAGCTGCTGCGCTGGTCCTCGTCGTTGTTGCCGCCGGAGTTGCCCGCCTGGATCTCGGCGCTGCTGTTGCTTGGGCTGAGTCTCTCCTTCATGTGCGCAGCCTGCAGCAAGCGTCGCAGAAAGCTCGTGGCGGCACCACCGCCACCGTTTCTGTTCCCGTTTTTGCCGCGGCCACCGCTGCCACCACCGCCACTGCCACCACCACCACCGTCAACCGTTTCGCTCGAGTCCTTGACGATGGTCAATTCTTCGTTGTTGCGGCGGCGGTAAATGAGCAGCGAGTCGGGTCTCGGCTGCTGGCGCTTGGAGCCGCTCCGGTGGAGCGTGGCGGTGGACCGCGGCGAGTTCTCCCAGTCATTGCGAGCATTGTTCAAGCTGACCAGCCCGTTGCATCCTGCTTGCGAGGTGGTGGTGGTGTTGTTGTTGTCACAGTTCAGCGCGCAGCTGTTGGCAGACAGGACCGGTTTGGCATCGGATGTGGGACTCAGTGGCGCTTCGTTGCAGCTCTTCACGTACTTGTACTTGTCGGCTGCGAGTCGCTCCCGAGCGCTGAGACCGCCGCAGTTGGAGAACTCATTCTGCTGGCGGAAATACTCGGGTCCCTTGTTGAGAATGCGCACGGGCAGAAGTGACGGCACCGTCAACTGGTTCTCAGGCTGTTCCAGCTGAAACACTTCTGTGTGCATTTCTTTCATTGAAAGACGGTTGCCGCTTTCAAATTGTATCCTTTTCGAGAGTTGCAGTGTGTGGAATCTTCAGCGAGAACACTTTTTGATCTTTGGTGGGGGGGAGGGGTTCAACTTTAAAAACTGTGGCACTTTCTAAACAACAACAAAAAGTCCACAACTTTTCCAAGTTTGATTTCTTCTCAACGCAGAGCAGGTAAATATGTGTTGTTGATCTTGAATCTACAAACAATATCTGTTAGTAGTTTCATAATAAATACCTTCGTGTGCATTCGAATATGAAGAAGTTTAAAACTAACTTTCTTTTAGCACATGTTGCATTCCTCCAGCGCAGCAGACAGGTCCAAACTCCAGATTGTCAGCTGGGGCAGTTAAAAACAACTTCTCTCTCCGCTCAGAAGAAACCAGACGCTGGCTCCTTTACTGTCACACGACGACGACGACGAACTCGGGTGTCTGGTGTCAGCAACGGCACGGCACTTGCTGGGCGAGGGACTCACTCCGCTTCTCTCCAAACTCTGTAGGGAGGACAAAACAGAGAGAGAGAGAGAGTGCGCAGGCTAAATAAGCCGAGCAGGTTTGTGACATCAGAGTACCCCCACACACCACACACCACCCACCCCTCCCTCTACTGCAGGGAGGGACCTGGAAAAGATGCTTTGCCTGGGGCACAGATAAGCACTTACCCCCCCCCCCCCATCCCCTTTGCCTGGGAGCCCAACCTAATCATCCACCCCCATCAACGGGTGTTTTTTTTGTTTTACAATGGCAAGGACTGCGCGCTCATTAAACCCAAGAGGGGCAGGGGCTAATATGTCTTATCTTAACTTATTCACCTCATTACGCACAAATAATCCACGTTGCGGGACGAGAAGGAACGCGCGATCACGTGAGTTCTAACGCGCAGGGCTTGTGGCGTGGCTGGCATAAGTCAGCGGCGTTTGATTTCGTTTAAGCGTCAACGTGAGAACGAGTGGAAATGAAAGCGCCGATGAATGAACGGTGGGAAAGTATGCGGCACTTAAAGTTGCAGGCGGCACTTAAAGTTGCAGGCGACAAACGCGCACCTCTGGGTGTTGGAAGATGCGGCCGCCTTTGATGTTCCTAGCAGCTCATTAATTCACGCATTCCTCAAAGTTTCACTTTCAAAGTGTTCGTAAGCGTCTATTGCAGAGGATTAAACGCCCATGCGCTTCTCTCCGATAATGGTACGAACATCGCGTGGAATGCTAGTTAATCAAATAAATACTGGCCAAAACACACTAATGCTGCATTTCCACACTATTATAACTATTCGCAACATTACACTGCTGTCATTGATTTCGCGCTGCTGTGAAAGTTAACCGCAAATGCTTGCGCAACCGCTTGGCGTCGGTTTTGAATCTTCCCCAACGTAAACTGAATTAGCGCAATAAGCTGCGGTCCCATTTGTTTCGCATTGTTGTAACACAAAGGCCCCCAGTGATCAATGCCTTGTGCTGCGAGAAACAAAAGCCCCTCCCTCTCTCTCCACCCCGACTTGACTGCAGCAGTACTTAATATATAATACTGAATATACGTCCACTGAAAATAAGGAGTAGCACACTTTTGGGACCTATTTTCATCGGAGCAGAGAAAGACACAGAAATGTTAACAAATGTAAATAAAAAATATCGTTTCAGCAAATCGACTACAGTGCTTCTTTTCTATGACCCGTGGGAAGGGACGCAAAAAATGTAAAGACGTCAAATCGATTACAGTTTGCCCCATTCTCATTCTTTTCACGGTGGCATTCGATTTGAATGCTTGAACTTTCAGGGAGGGGGATGGAACTAACAAGCGTGCCCCCTCCATGTGTGCCTTGGAGGAGTTAATGCGGTCATTACATGACAATAGGGAAGCGTGCAGGCTGCTTTCTCTATCGTGGCACTCAACTATATGCCCATATTCCCTCGTGTAATTTAACAATGTCATGTAAAGTGGGACGAGACCGTTTGAAATTGTCAGAGAGCTGTGCCAACGCTCATGCACGTAGTCTGTTTATATATTGGGTAAAACATTTTCCTATATTCTAGCTCCAAAGCATTCTACCGAAAATAGTGTACATTGTGCTTAAAGTTTTAGTTTATGTAGGGAAATGTTTCAAGCCAAGAGCGTTCTTAATTATTCATGCCACGTTAATGTGTTGATAATGCGTGTGCTTGTGCTGAGTATTCTACGACAAACCAAGCTTCTATATATTGAAGTATAAAATATTTTACCGTGCATTTCGCAGCACTTGCTAGGCTCGTTTGTTTGTTTTGACGGCTTTGTACAGTCTACATTAATCTTAGCCCGTCTGTGTTATGCCGGAGCCTCATTCTGAATGCCGTACCAAGAGAGGGAATCGTAAAACTGACAGGCAGCAAAACCAATTGGCAGACCCTCTGCCCAGAACAAATTTTTCTTTCCGGCGAGATGGGATCTCACCACATGTCCCTCAAGCCTCTGAACTAACCGCACCGGGACAACGAACACCATGATAGGGATCACATGGGGATAGTGTAGGATTGCGGTTCGCTCAGTGCGGGTACCCTCCCATCAACCTCTCCAGATTCTTCTCTGCAATTTAAAGTTTCAAACAATGCACAATAGATTTTGATCTAAAGCTTTCGTGACTGCAGGGATTCATATTCGTGGTTCTTTCGGTAAAGTCACGTAGAAGGGAAATAATAAAATAATAAAGAAATAAAACAATTATTATTTCCCTTCTACGTGACTTTACCGAAAGAACCAAGAATATAATGCACAATAACATGTACAATACCCATTTTTTGCCTTTGCGCATTAAGTAAATACTAACAGCAGTTCCTGAAGTTTACCAATGTCACTTCACATTCTTCTGCAGGTGTGTACAGGAGCGAAGGTTGGTATGTACGTTGAAATTTGTTCACACCATACGTAGCCAACCCCGCTAATCGGAGGTGCGGGGGAAGGACAACAAACTTAACGCAAAAAGCAGCTCTATAGAAATGAGTTTTCAATCTAGATTAAAAACTTCCCGGCCCCGGTGGCTTCCTAATATCGGAAGACCGTTCCAGACGGTCGCGGAAGCGCACCTGAAAAGTGCGCGATGCAGTGTAGGTGCGCAATCCTCACTGGCAGTGGGGTAGCTATCGAGTGCGCAGGTGTTGCGACTGAGCTGGCATCCACAGGCTGCAGCGGTCCAGGTGTATGGCTATGAAGGGAAGTGAATAAGGAGAGGTTGCCTCATTTTATTCCTTGCACCAGGGCCCATGCTCACCACGCTACCCTTGCTGCACACTGTGTGACCGTGCAAGGCTACGTGGCTACGGTGGCCTGGATCTCATTCGGTTTTTTTTACTACACAAAAATAAGTACTGGGGGTAGGGATGGCAGGGGAAGTGGTGGGGGCAGAGAAGCTGCCTCCAGCCAAAGATCTCCCCCCCCCCCCCCCCACTTCTCTTAGCTGCAGATTGATAAGGTCGGCCCACACAGTGGAGTACACACTTAGGAGGAATTCGCAGCGGCAGTCAGAGTGACAGATTGCAGGCCGTGGTCTGCACCAGAATAGGAAAGTGCGTGCAGCCTTTACGAAATGCTTGCTTGGCTCAGGAGTGATGTGGACTTGTTGGTTAAATTTAGACCAAAAAAAAACCCCGATGGCACTGTGCGGGTTTTTGCGGTTGTGCCGGAGAAGCTGTCGTTGGTTTCGGATTTTTCCGCGTTTCGTTCGGCCCAATGTCCGACGTTTCGGCTCCAGTTGCCGGGAGATTTTTCTGAAGAAGCTTCCCCATGGACAAGCTGCCAGCACGTGAAGCAAAACATCTGACATCATGCCGTACAAGACGCGTGCAACTCTATAACACATCGGAGATCTAACCCTACGGCGGTCCGTCCATGCACTCAAATGAAAGAAATACATTGTGTGGTATTTTTTTACGTGCGACAAGCAAGCCAGAAAAATATATATCTACTACTCCGCTCTCTTATTACGCCGTGTTCATTCAAAACAAATATATTTCAAACGTACATTTTCATAGCACTCTGTACATATATATATGCTGTCGTGAAATAAAAAAAAAACGCGTGTCGACGTCTACATCGTTTCACCGGAATCTGCTTGACATCGGTGTCTTAGCGCAATTTACTTTATTTGTTCGTTGGCTCTGGGTTTTTGTTTAGACTTGTCCCCGGGTCTGGGGTCACTGGCCACTCAGGAGACAAGCGTCATACAAGGGTGGCCAGGATTAACCCCCAGTGCTGAAAGCTTTAGGTCGCGATGACCTTTGCGAGCTCTTCAAAGTCTACTATTGTGCGCAACTTCAGCCATTGACCAAAGCTGACTTCTACTCAACTTCAAAGTAAATAGTACGTGGATCGTTAAACTTACATAATTGTTGCAATTTGTTACGGGTACACTTACAATTGTGTGTCAACATAAAGCGTGTTTGTTTTGTGTTCTCCAAGGAATCCATATATGTATTGTTTCCTAACAGTGCGGCGATGTTCTCCTCCCCCATATATTCTTGGCAATTTTAATTTGCGATTAAGTACCCCCAGAGCGTAATACAAGCCCCCTCCCCCTCCCCTGCGGCGGTCTAGAGATCCCCATGTGGGCACATGTTTTCGTGGCAGATATTCTGCCTTACACAGCTTTGTATTCGAAATGCTCTCGCAGTTTACAAAAATTCCTCCAGCTAATATTACGTAGTAGTAGTAAAAATAACAAGCTAATAATACGTAGTAGTAGAAATAATAATGAGGGACAAAATAAGTCAAGACTGTGCTCTGTAACGTGCTCGTTGTTTTTAAATGTCACGGAGTTATTTCCTATTTTCCGTTAATCTCTCCCACAAGGACACTGCTCTTACCACCTCATATCGGGTATATAAATCAAGCCAGACTTGAGTCAGGGATTTGCTTACCCGTCGACTTATATGAGAATGTTAAAGTATAAACAGAGCTTTATTATCCTCGATTGGCTAAAGCCACAGCTGCTGTACCAAAGAAAATATCTGTATATTCTCCTATACAGAATGTTGTATCTTCACAACATTCATCACCACAGCAGCGCACACTTGTGGGTGGAGTAAGTTGGCCAATAGTCAGCTTCTGCTCTCGATTCGTAAGTGGTGGCCCTCGTAAAAAGAAAACCAGCCAAAGCTTTGGGCTCCAAATAACTCAGGAGGCCCTGGATTCATTAAGCAATCGGCTTGTCCCAATCTCCAATTCAAATCCTAACAAACTTAACTAAACGAAATTAACATAATCGAATTAATCTGTCCTCATCTCTATCTCTTGCCTACATCTCTCTCATTTCATTACATTTGTATTATTTGCATCTCTCCTGTCATCTCATTACATCCCTATATTTTCTCTAAACCTCCTTCTGTCATCTCACTAGGAGTTTAGAAAATCAAAGGAGGGGGGCCTAACATAATTTCTATTTAGGGCCCCCAATGGGTCAGCACCACAACCACTGTTGCATGACCACAGAACAGAGAAACATAACCATTTAAATTCCTCATCTTCACGCATTCAGAACCACAGGGTGCAGACGGCGAGTGCAGTGAGCAGTCAGATACTGCTGTCACCAAAGCCAGACAGACACTGGAACAGGTGCTTCTGACACCGTTTGTTGTCTGTTCCTCTGTCTGCCCACAAATTGCTTTACCAGAATGAAGAGATAAACAGATCCTAGTCGCCCAATGGATGACGCACATGACTGCAGCATAATCTATAGAGCATGTTACATGGATTAAAAAAAGGTAATATATATTTTAAATGACCTTCAAAACTCCAACCCGCATCTCATTGTGGATGCTGATATTATAAGAAATGAGCGCAAGATCATGCCATGTCTGGATGCCTTGCAGCACGTGACCTTGAAGGTTGACATTAAGGAAATCCAGGTCCAAAATCTGGTGTCCACGTGAGCAAACAACATTTGACCTCGCAAAGGTCGAATTTTGCCTCTGAAATCAAGACCAGACCCATTTTTCAAGAAGCCCCCATCTTGTAACCGTAGCAACAAAGAGCCCCCCCCTATCTACCTCACAGGTTCCAAAAAACAGCCAAGCAACACAATCTACAGGACCACAGGACATTACATCATACAAATTAGATTAGCGATCGTTTCTTTTCATGAATAATCCCGATTTAAAAGATTAAGACATCCAAAGCTACCAAAATATATTAACACTCCAACTTAAGGAATATATTCATAAAGGTGTTATGTATTTCAATATTTTTACATGATTTTTGAACATACTAATTTACATGAACATTAAAAATCTTACACAACACCTAACCATTGCACTCAACACCATTCCCTACACACCAAATCACACTTACCACTATTCCCGACAAACGAATTCACCATCGCACTCACTACCTGACAAAGACAAAGGTCCCCCATATTGCCTTAACAGACTGTTTGGGAAAGTGCTGTTAGCGAGCACCTATGAAGCCCGGCACACACACCGCACCAGGCACTCATTTGTACGTATGTTGAATTTATTTTTCACACCGTACGAAGCCAACCATGCCAATTGAGGCTGAGTCGACCGAGGGGAGGCCCAGTACCAGTTCAGATAATCGTCACTGGTGTTGACCGTACGGTGGGAATCAAACTCTGGTCACCGGATTCGTGGCGCAGTGCGCCGACCACTGCACTACCACTCCTTTCCACCACCTCACCATCGTACTCACCACCATATGCTATGCACCAGCTCACCATCGCACTCACCACCATATGCTATGCACCAGCTCACCATCGAACTAATCACCATTTCTTGTGCATCTCACCATCACACTCGCCACAATTTCCTGCATACCACCTCAGAGTCACACTTACCATCACTCCCTACAAAAAACACGCTTGCACGTTGCACGGAGAAAAAATGTTAACATTACTGTACAAATTATATTTGTAGTATTTTGCATGCATATTACGTGCAATAGGTTAGAGCCAGTGGTTGGATCTTTGATTTATTCAGGAAACTAATTGGCCACTGCTCTAAAGGGATACATTCGACACACCTGGGGTGGATAGTAGAGATCATTACACAAGTTAAAAGATACTTACAAAAAAAGGCTAATTTATAGCACGCAATTTTAAATGCACAACTCTCTACATTCATGTTTTTCATCTTCTTTTCAGCACACCGTCGCCGGACGATTCACTTAGTAAAAACGTGTGCATTAAAACCCAACTGCAAAAAGTGTCCATGCCCAAACTGACATTGGGGTGTTGCTATATTTGCACTGTCAGCCTGAGCCAGTGGATGAAACTCCACATTACCATCGCAGGAGCAAAGTATTTATGTCGGACTACCACCGTTGAGTCTGCCCCAAAGCGGTACAGTAATTTCATCAACTGAGGAGGAATGATCCCCAACTAGAACCTAAACTAGCGACCTTAAAACTGTGAGTCAACCTTCTTTGTCAACGTGAACAGAAATATATACAGTAGATCTATTAATATTGATACTGTCGGTTATTTACTACAGTACAGTATTTTTTATTTATATAGGGGATAGAGCAGTGGTGTGTTTGCTAACGAACTGCATTATGAACCCAGAAATCCGAGTTCAATTCCTGGCCACGGCTATCACGAGTGACGAGCGGTATCACAACCGGTCCTGGGTTTCCTTTGACCAGCATGGAAAAGCAGGTCAAACAACTCCCATGACCGACGTAATATTGGGAGGCCTTCGCACAACACTGGATTGACCAAGGACTCTAAATGAGTATTGGTTTATATTTCTCTATCTATTTAAATGTATCAGTAGTCATCCTCAATACCCAACAGTGAGTGGTGGGTGCTACGGTGGCGAGATGTTAACTACCTCACCTGGTATACAGGAGGTCGTGGGTTTGATCCCGACCATGATGCTTGTATATTTGAAGTTTGCATGTTCACCCCGTGGTCGCGTGGATTTTTCTCCGGGTCCTCCGTTTTTTTCCCCCTCCACATTTAGAAACATCCCTTTAGAGAATTTGGCTGCTATAAATTGCCACGCGATAAGCCACTTCATTGGGCTATAATTTGTGGCCAGATCGCTTTCTGAAAGCGAGCTACATAGCTCAGTGTGACTTACCTGGTAAAATAAAAGTAGTATAGTGAGAAATAATTCCTCATGCTCCTCATCCCATAGCTGTGAGGAACGTAATCCCTCGACAACTGGGTAAGCCCAAGTGGTACATTCACAGCCATTACCTATGTCCACCTTTGATTGCACAAAAGAGGGAAGCCAGTCTTCTATTACCTGAGCTACTGACCCCTAATAAACAAAATAATGGCCTCCACTCCCAATGCTCATTCTCAGTGGCACTGTGTGGGAAAGAGAAGGTGTGGAGTACTGGGTCATGGTCAGTCGGTTTTTATGCTCGATAAAACTGTTCTCAACTTCCTTGATGAGACTAATTGTTCAAATCTCCCGCATCATTTAAGGGGCACTGCTCCACGTGGCGCCATGCAACAGTCGTTCATTTAACAACCAGTGTTTATCTCAGGCTGCGACCAGATCACCCAGACTACACCCGATCTCGTCAGGGTTGAGTTTTGACAGCACTTGGACGGACAACCACAGATGTGCAAAACGGGTGCGGGACTACGTTGCGGGCAGTGCCGGATGATCCTAGTAGCAGAAGTAGCGACATATGCTACGGGCCCGCACTTTCAAGGGCCCCGCACAAAATTCTTTCAAGCTATCAATTCCGGTTCAGTGATTCTGCACTTGCTCTATTACTATAGTACTATACCGCCTTCAACTTTTATGAACGACTGGGTGTTTAAGGTTAGCGATTTGTCGTATTATCCGGCTGTATGGCAAATGAAAAAATGCAATTACTTTACTAGGCAAGTAAAAAGTACGTCTTCTTGGTTCTTTCGGTAAAGTCACGTAGAAGAGAAATAATACTTTTTTATAATAATTTTTTTATGTTTAAATGTTATTATTTTATTATTTCCCTTCTACGTGACTGTACCGAAAGAACCAAGAAGATGAATCCCTGCAGTCACGAAAGCTTTAAATCGAAATTTAAAAAGTTCGTGTTTGAATATTTGTGTTTTATTATTTAGGGCCCCTTAATAACATATGCTACAGGCCCCGCACTAACTTAGTCCTGCACTGGTTGAGGGGCAGTGCCGAAGAAAATCATAGTTGTACTGTACTATGCTCCTTGCCTACCACGACTCGCGTTGACCAGCATGGAGAGGCATGAATGGATAAAGCGCCATGACTCACACTGTGTGGGTGGTAGGCTCTCATCCAGCAGCGGACTCATCACAGGGTTTCACGCGTCGACGTTTATCTCAAAGCTCGCAGCACCGAGTGTGAAATTGCAAGTCTCAATGTATTTGGGCCATGGAGAAAAACCACCTCTCCATGTGGTATTTTTAGGTTAATTTTTAGAAAGAGGAAGCCTTTTGCATTCTTGCAGCTGCAGATAGCCGTGCCTCCTGCCTCTTATTCAACCAAGAGATATCAAGCCCCGCTTTAAAAAAAAAACAAGCATCTTTGCCTCCAACAGCCAGCCATTGCTTGACGTTTCACATTTCCTCGTCATTTTATCCCTCCACACGAAAAACAAGTGAACCATGCGAACAAAAGTCCAGTCAAAGAGTGCTGATGCGTTGAATAATGCTTATCAGCAAAGCGATGAAAGCTGCACGTGTCCCTTCTTTGTATTCCATGCGTGTCACATCTGAAGGGCACTGGGGTGCAGTAAATAGAAGTTGACCTCACAAAGGAGGAATTCTTAACCTGCTGTGGGTTTGATTGGAATAGCGCGTGTGGCCCTTGCTCCATTAATCCTCAACCTCCATATCGTGATGGCTAGCACAATATTTATTCATAAAAAATATTGACCAATTGGCTTAATAGAAATACATGATTTATATACAGTACTCGGTAAATAAGCATGTACAGTTCTGTGTCAGTCTACTGCCGAATGAAAATTTCACCACACCGTTTTGCTCATGGGGGTTGTTTAACCATACCGCCCTGTGACCTCCTGTCAGCAAGCCTTCGACACTTCACGAGGCCTCAAAGTGCACCTGGCCTGGCACAGGCCCCATAGTGACGTCACCGTCACTTAGTGGCGAATGGTGGCTGTTTTTGTTGTTAACCATACTTCACCATGCTGAGCAGTGTGGGTCGGTGAAAGGGCTGAGCACTGGTTCAGATACCACCCGATTTTGATGTTGGCTGTGGCCCAGAATCGAACTCAGGTGGATGGAGTTCCGAGCGCAGTGCGCCAATCACTACTCTCCCTTATAGCGACATGCAGTACCTTTTATAAAATTGTTATTTATAAACCATTAATTCTTATCATAACCTAGCCTCATGCTTGTGTAGTGGAAAGCGGTATCTGTTACAGAATGAGTCACTCAACATAATTCATATTTAGTTGACAGAATTAGCTTACAGCTAATAAATAACGGTGGGAGAGTTGTGCAGTGGTTTATTTCTCCCCCATCAATAACAAAATGGCACATCAGTCACTGTCGGTCCATTTCTTTGGGGGCGGTTTGGGCCCATCTGTTCTTGGGAAATTACATTCAATTATGGGGGCGTGAACCTCTACTTATGCTCAACGTGTAACACCGGTAAACGGCTTCAGGTCTTCTCAGAAAGAGAAACAGATCAATTGTCCCCCAAGTCCTGCTGACAGAGTTGGGGTTTTTCACAAGCCAAACACAGATCAGAAACTACAAGCCAAACTGCAACAGGATAGGGCGCACACACACACTCTCTATAGCACTTTGGCCCGAGACGAAACTGTACTTTCAGCAAACAACATTGATGCAAGTCCGAAAGCTATAGGGCATTTGAAATGCACGTGCGCATAAGGGAACGCAGTCGAATGAGATGCATTCCCGCTTGTTTACTTCACATTGACTCGCTATTTGAGTGTAAAAGAGTGTTTAGACATAACCCATTAAGGCTTCCCACAAACAACACAATCAACATACATCAACGTTACGACTTCACTAAAAATGTTTTACTTTAGTGAGAGGTGGATGGGGGGGGGGAAGGAAAAATCGAGGAGTTGTATTTGTGAGGAAGTGAAAGCTGCTTTTTGTCTTTCCATGGTTCTGGTGACCCACGGCAAGATAGCGGCAGGAGGAAGAGGAGGGGGAGACGCGCGGCGCGATGAAATCCAAAAATAATTTGGAGACCACGGCTGGGCAAGGGCAACGAAGGAATGGCCGGGAATGAAAACGGTAAAAACCTTTGCCCAGCATTGGGAAATTACAGGCCGATGACAACAACAACAACAACGGCTTACCTTTCATTAATTTCGACATGAATATAACAGCAAATCATATTTGCCGAGTGTAATGAAGCTTTGCTGTATGCCCGATCATGGCACAACCAGAAAATGACAGCTGAACAAGGAATACACATTAACCCTGGGGCAGAGTACAGCAGCAGTATGCACCTTTGAGGCCTTCGATTATTTATACTGTGGCTCGTTTGTGTAAAGCTGACGCATGTTACACTTCGCCCTGTGATAATTACACTTCACCCTGGGCTACCTGGCTAAACTAGCCAATCGCGCCAGCTTTGTGTCCGTCACATGACCAACTGCAATGATGCCACCACTGAGCTGTTCTTGTGCCGTCTAAATTACACGGCACCTGAACACTTCCCCGGCTGTCCAAACTCTCTTTGACCACCAGACAATGCCAAGGTGAAAAACAGAAATTGGTATACATTAACTTTCGGTAAACGCTCCGGTGATTAAAATCTCAATGTAGGTCTCCCACATCTACTGCGAAGCGATGTCGTCAACTCTAAACAGGTGGGGAAAGCTTCTGTTTTATTTCAAGTGAGCAAGTGACAATTTGCAATGCAACGACTACTTTTGTATTGCCACAGCGCACAAATTAACAAGGGTTGGGTATGACGTTAGGCCTCATCCGATGGTTTTATTTAACAAAAACAATTTTAACAGGCCAATGTATACCACCTCAACTATTGCTCAACAACTATAACACGTGGTATTATTGAAGGAAGGTGAAGAGTGGGGAGTGTATCGGATAATATAAGGGGAGTGGGGGGAGGGCTTGAGCAGTGGACCTGTCCATAAGCAGGGAACTTGCTAAAGATCAAAGATATGCTTTATTTAAACATAGGTAAGAGGCTGCTCGGACCAAAAGTCCCTTTTTCAATGGAGACCTGGCTCACAAAGCCACACAGGTTTTATAAGGCTCATCACCATTGCGCAAGACTCAAAACGCGTGAACTTAACAATCGTTTTGAAGCCCCAGCCTGCACAGGGATTGCTCTCATGGCAAGGATCACGCATAGAAGACTTCATGTCCAAACCCCTTACTTGCCCTGCTCGCAAAGTGGGGGCAGTGGCCCGATTCGCGCCGAAGTTTACACCAAAACACAGCATGGGGATGTGAATTGGGTTCCATTTCGGCTTACAATGGAGTGTTCTCTGGTGTACAGAGCCATTCTTTCGCACCGTACATAGCCAACCGTGCTCATCGGAGGGCATGGGGGAGGGGGGTGTTACTGTGGGTAGCAATTCGCGTAATGCATTATGAACCAAGGGACTTGGATTCGATTCCCCGTCACGTGTCACATCAGTTGCAAGTGATTTAGGAACCGTTCCTGGGTATCCCCCTGTGCCAGCCTTCACCTTCCCGCACTGATCAAAATGGTGAAGTATGGTCAATCGACCCTCGCAAACAACATGACATGGGGAGGCCATCATCCAGCAGTGGATTGACAAATTAAATACCGGTAATCTTGAAGTATACAGTAATTGTTTTTGTGTAATATAAGTTGATGCAAATGTGGAGTTTTTCATTATTGTCACGAAACAACCATAGGCAAATGTTAATGGTTGCCAAAACACAAATGCCCGAAACAACAACTCTTCTGTTTTAAAGTTATGTGAACTATAGCAACGCTATAGTTTTATGGTAAACACACACACCATACTAACTTGAGATTAGCAAGGGACCTGCGCCTGGCATTATGTGCCAGTGTTCAGAGGCACGTGTTTTTGTGCAGAGCATGGTGGCACACGCCTGTTATCCAGCCCTCTGAAAGGCAAGGGTTTGTGGATCGTACACACAATTGTAAAATTCACAAACCCGCTGGGCTGCAAGGTGGCCAGTAGATGGCATTATGGCAAGTGGATTGAATCCATCTGTTCAAAGTCGTGATTGTTTTCCTCCGGATACCCCAGTGGGTTTTCAAATGCCAATCACTCATTGATGGCATTGGCCAAACATGCCAATGCAGGAGTCTGCTGGAAATTAGTCATGAGACTCAGTAAGGATTTTCTTGGATATAATTTGTTTAATTTAATAACACCAACTGGCACACATATTAAATCACCAGCATTATGTACCTTGCAGTACAATTTTTTGCAACATTGCCCCTAATTCAGCATTTCCAAACTCATTGGTTGCAGACCCCCAGGGATTGTAAAAACCTGTCAGGGGGATTAGCAGTCTTTGCCATGGATACCGTGCAGGATACATTTTTGAATTTGCACAAGGGGAACGTCAGCACCACGTTTTGGTAACAAAATACACAACTTACAATTAGGTTTTTTCGGTAAAGTCACGTAGGTAAAAATAAAGAATACAAATAAATAATAAACTTATAGAAATAATAATATAAATAAAATAAAATAATAAATCACGACGTTTCGGGCGCAACACAAGCATCAGGTGGGACAACCACAGCAAGAAACAAACTGCTGAAGTGGGCGGACACTTGTGTGACGGACGCTTGTGTTGCGCCCGAAACGTCGTGATTTGTTATTTTATTTTATTTCTATTATTATTTCTATCTTTTTATTATTTATTTTTACCTACGTGACTTTACCGAAAAAACCTAAGAGTATGAATCCTTGCAGTCACGAAAGCTTCAAATCTAGAAAGAAAAAAAATACACAACATTAAATACCTCGTCGACTAGAGCCGTGGACGTTGCGACCTCTATATTGTCTCCACGATGACCTTAGTGTTTTGGGGGTTGGAGGTGAGGGGCACAGGGACCATTGGTCTTGACCGGGAGCTGTCGTACCTAAAAGGTTGAGAACCACTGTTATAATCGTTAATGCTGTACTCTGTTTGAAAAATACATTGTCTTCAGTTCAGGCAGGGCTGTTGTACGAGCATGTGCACAGGTTCAGTGCCAAGGGCTCAGCAATGAGAAGGTAAACCCCACGTCTCTCTTTTGATTCCTTTGCGGTACATTCTTTTGTTGATTGTGAAAGTGTTTAAAGGTCGCAGCTTTTGAATGCAACACCATTCATGCTCTAAAACCAATAATAATACAGTACCATAGCACCACACACTGTGCATGCATGTCTGGGTTATTGAATAAAATAATAAGCGTCGCATTGTCAAGCAATGTACTTCGGCTGAGCAACTCCAGCCGACTCTTTATGCTTCTGTAACAATCCGTAGTGTGCCCATTTTCTATAACCTTTCTCATTTTAGAAAAAAAATGTTAAGCCCTTTGTCAATCCACCCCTGGATGATGGCCTCCTCACATCGCATCAGTCGCGGAAGTTGATTGACCACACGGTACTTTTAAAACCTTGCTCATGAGTGCGAGGTTGGCAAAGGAGGATCCAGTGGAGGGGTGGGAGGAGAGAGGTCAGATATCACTCGCCACTAATGATAGCTCATAATCAAGGTTTTTGGGTTAGATCGCGTAAGTATAAATGTGTCGTGACCCTCCACCACCCGACACAACTATTAAGGTTTGCCATGTAAACAACGCGCCAATTAGTTACTACTTCAGCCCACCGGTGTGTTGGAGAGTAAATCCACAACATTTACAATTTGAGTACGACGTTTCGCTGGTAATTACATCCAGCATCATCGGCGATTTGCCAAAATAGTGAAGCAATTCACTTGCTTCCGGTCTTAAATAGAGCAAGATGACATCACTGAACCCATCAGCCGGGTATCGAACTCAGCCCCCCCCCCCTCTCAGCTTAATCGAACAAGTGCAAAAAAAGTTTGAGACACCATTCAACGACCCCACCTATTTTCACTTACAAAACCTAAAAAAATGTCAATGACACGGACGCAGTTCTCCAATGGCAACAGAACCAGTGGTGGAAACTACACATTCCCACTCTATCAACAGTACAATCACTGTTCACGATCCACAAAGGGGTATGAATTTTATGGACCCAGGAACAAATGGGCTAAGTTAATGTTAGGCTGGGATTTGAGCTCAGGTCCATAAGATTTTGAATTGAGCACTCTAACCACAGCTCCATCCAGCCGCACAGTCAATTACTGGCTGTCAGAAATGTCTTTGCATATATATGCAAAAATGCTAAATTTGTATTCGAGTTAAATTCGTACAGAAATATCACTGCAGGTGGCATTTACAACGGATCTGTGGTCATCCAGAACAGACCATACAACATATAAAGACGCAATGCCCGATCCACACATATGAAGGAGACATCACAACGATACACTCGGCTGCTCCTGACGCGGTTATCTGGCTTGACCACCTTAACGTGAAATTGTAGTTTTTTTGCTCTGCATCTACATCACCCGTAAGAAAGAAAAAGATGGAGCACGATATGCATGTTCATAAAAACCTCACGATTTTCGTGTCTGCGTCTCAATGCGAAATCAGTAACGCATTCATTCCCTAGTGTGTTTAATGCAGCAGGTATTTGTTCAAAGCAGGTGATGATGTCAAGAATCAGGGAAGTTTCCATTAGGCAAGCTCTCCTTGTGCTTACATGTGCTTCACACACAAAGCAGTGTTATGCAATGCACATTGACCTTTGTTGAGTCAGACCTTCGTGAATATTACAGCAGTTGTTGCGGTAACAAGTTGGTATTCGTGCATTGTCAAAAAAAGATAGAACAATTAAATAGACCTCGTTAATTATTTAAGCAAAGTGCATGCACAGAACATGATAGCAAGAGCACACATTATTGGATATTCATCATCAGTAGCCATGATCCATCAACTGCTAGGTGAAGGGCTGCGCAAGTTTCTTTACCGATGATTCACGGTCTCATGAATGATGGCGAAGGCCCAACTCGCTCCTGCACACAAGCCACTCATCACTCCATCGGCATGGTGAACAGACTCCCGAGCGTGAATTACACTGGTCAACATACTTTTCCTGGCATAAGGTATTCCAACGGCTTTAAGGTAATTTTGGGGTGCTGATTCCAAATCTGGCATCAGTTTTTGTCTATCACATCAGGTTCTTGAGATATCAAATATTGCATTTTCAATAAAAACTGCAGAAGAAAATATTAAATAAATGTGGATATCTACATTAAATGATATTATAAACACACTATCCTAAAAATACAGCACAATATTTTAACACTAAAGCAGTCACTGACTCGTGACAACTTGCAATCATAAGTGACAGAGTTAATTTCAGGTGAAGTCAATGAAAATAGCATTAAAATGAGATATGATAGAGCAAATCTGAGATCAGATTTGGAATCAGCACCCTGAAATTAGTCTAAAACAGCTGCAAAAGTCCAGGCCAGAATTATTTTTTTTTTGACCAGTATTACAGTACGAGTCATATCATTGTTGCAATATTTGCTTTCAACTACTGAACTTGGATTATTTCTGCATTACTATGTTCTTTTATAAAATTATTTTATTTATTTATTTTACCAGGCAAGGCCCACTGAGCTCCATAGCTCTTTTTCAGAAGTGACCTGGCCACAAATTATAGCTCAAGGAGGTGGCTTATCATGTGGACATCTACAGCAGCCAAATACTCGAAACGCATGTTTCTAAATCATAAATGGAAGATTATTACACTTGCTATGAACACATTATCACTACATTTCGAGGATCACAAATCAAATTCTTGATATTTTTGCAAATGCAATGTTAAGTAAAACATTGCACATTCGAATAATTGCACTCGATACACAGTGTGTCCATTATTAATGACTTACAATTCGACAGCAGTTCAAACTATGGAGTGTAAACGTTAATAACAATACCGCTTATATTTTAACTTTCACCCAAAACAACTCGAGTGATCTTCATCAGCACATAAAGAGAAGCGTCCAAACGATCACAACCGAGAAACCGGGGTGGGGGGGGGGGCTCTCAAATAATCACAATGTGACCCGTGTCATCAATACCACGACAGACAAGCCAAGGTGTAGAGGGATGAGACTCACACGTTGAAGTATTTATAAGCGAGTGTCCGTACTTGCATGGACATCGCGCAAACTGCTTTTTGATCGTAACCATTTTACAATGTACGATACCTTTACAGAGGTTATGTATTTCCTATTAAAGAAAACATACTGCGAATTTCTGGAAACATCATTCCACCAGTCTTGTCTTCTAGCTACGACACAATTATTGTGTTTAACAGTACCGCAGTTTTTACTAACCCATCTCACACTTGTGTCCAATTATAATGATTTAATAATGGATATCTGTATGGACCCTCTCTACAGTATTTCATATAATACAATAGAACACGTACAAATTGCGTGGAGACATCATTCACAGCCTGTAGCTGGGCCACAGTTATTTTTTCTCATTAACAGCAGTAAAAAAACACATGAGAGGCGTGAAACCAACGCAGGCATGTTATCACGCTGGCACATTCGTCAACGGGTCATGTCTAGAAACCGTTAATTTTGGTTAAAAAGTGAAATGCGCCAAAAACGGTCCTCTCCCCCGCGAAAGCCACGTAGGAATCGTTATAAAAACAAGCCTGGTTTGAAACAAAGTGCGAACAATTTACCAGCCATGTTGTGGTTGGTGTGAGTGTGTGCATAGTGAAATAGTTGTAACCATCTTCTTGGTTCTTTCGGTAAAGTCACGTAGAAGGGAAGTAATAAAATAATAAAAATAAAACATAATAAAATAATTCTCACGACGTTTCGGCCACAGGGGAGACAGACCTGGTCTTCACCTGAGGACGGCTGCTTGCGTTGTGGCCGAAACGTCGTGAGAATTATTTTATTATGTTTTATTTTTATTATTTTATTACTTCCCTTCCACGTGACTTTACCGAAAGAACCAAGAAGATGAATCCCTGCATTCACGAAAGCTTTAAATCGAAAAAAGTTGTAACCATTCTCATTTTTCAGTTATTTGCATGGAGGATAAACCCCACTGATCCACTTTTATGTAAGTTTGTAAATACCCATGGATGCACGTGACAAATGACCAAATCTTTGGTCAGTGGTCATTCTGCAACCCAAATCACCTGAAATCTCATCGGATCTCAGAAGCTAAGCAGGGCTGAGCCTGTTTAGTACTTGGATGGGTGACCACCTGAGCTCGCCAGGTGCTCTATGCATAGGTATTTCAGGGGGTGCCAGGAAATGACAGTGCTTGTCACCCTCCTCGTATGCCACGTGGAGGGTTTTCTCCAGGTTCTCCGGTTTCCTCCCAACAACTCGTTAATATGATAATTGTTTTTTTACCCTTTTATCTGGCAACAAAACCGACACCTTTTTTACAAGGAGTCATGTTTGCATTGACCACAATACCTGCGGTCGGAATGCAAACAAAAAACACAACTCTGATAATGTATGCACTGTCCTTGAAATTCATTTTTCCACACCCGAGACAGCTTTTCTTAGAGCCTAGTCTCACATGGTATTGGACCAGATGACGCCAAAAGGCGCACAACTCAAAGACAGCGCACCATCAGAGTATGAGAGCTCAATGGAGGATCTTCCTGAACAAAAAAGTCTTGAGACTCAGTCAAGCATTCATGATTAAATGATTGGAATTATTATCATTGTATGTACACGTATTTCAGCACAGTTCCTTATTTAGCCATCACACATTTTTTTTAAACCAACTGCAGCCAGCTTCTGTGCTGAGTAAAGTGCATTGCTGTTAGCGTTCACGGCCATTGATGTATGGTGAGTGCAGGGTGGAGCACAGGAATGAGGTTTAGGGTTGGTCAGTATATGTTAATAAAATAGAAATAACAAAAACATGTTTTACTCTCCCTTTCACTGGACTAAAAAGTTTAATCCTTGCTAAAGTGCAAAAAATGTATTGCCATTCAACAATCTGTGGCAAGAGATGGCATTTATGTATGGTTGCAAATCCCGTAAAAATGCTTCTGCAAACACAGTAGAACCCTCTGGCAGTGTGGGCTTGAGGAGAATAAAGGAGGAGGCTGCTCAGACATGCCGGATCGCCCATGCCAAGCACGACTCCCTCTCAGAAGATAACTTTCTGCCAAAGGAGTGGCCGTGTGGTATGTTGCTATGTTAGCGGTATTAAATTATATAATTCTGAATGTGGAAGCAGAAATATTTCTACTCTAATGAAACCTATAATGAATTGTTTTGTGACAATGGTAGCAGTAAGCTGAAATTATTTAGTTCTAGCATGAGTTGATGACATTAAAAATAAAGTGTTTTAGATTATACTATACCCGGACCATCCTTGAAATCGAGATTTATGTATGTATGCGAGAACGTGCACAACACCTGGTTATAGCAGGTGATCCATTTGTTGATATCCCACTAAATTCATAGGAAGAAATTACAGATAAGCTACATTTTATTTTAAAGCCTCTATTCATCATCCATCAATCTCAATGCACTCTGTTTGTATTTTAAGACATGGAGCCATTGCTTCCACGACATTTAATCAGCTGTTGAGTAGAGTGTAAGAGGGGTCATTCGAAATCAATGGGGTATCTAAAATGGATCACCCTGAATATAAAGTTCATGTGTATGTGCAAATACCAAGTGTTCACCAACACAGGGGGCTATGAATTACGAGGAACGTATCTGGCCAAGTAGCTTGCAGTTAGAGCAAATGGCTCATAATCTAAAGGCTGCGAGTTCAATTTCTGGTTGGGGGTCGACTCAGCCCAACATCTCTCCGGGGGTGATAAAATAGTACCACTTTTGGGGGAAGCCAACAGTTGTCCTATGCTTAAACTCGCCCCAGCCATAGGAATGTGGAATTTCCATGACTGGCTCAGGGCGTTAAACAGGATTTGAGCACTGCCTCAAAGTTCAGTTGAACATGAAGTCGTTGGCTTTTTTTTACTTAGGCTGAAATCATAATTCACTATGCAACACAATTTGTTGTTCCTAGGTAGTAAGTGTTATTTCGTAATTGCTTATGCCTAAAAAGTATAGAAAATGGCAAGTATCCCCCACAAACTTAGCTTTTTTGACCAAGACAGTGATATTTTGAAATGTATCTATTTTCAACGAGAAAACGGGCGAATATGTGTATTTTCGTTCACATGAAGTCAGAAAAAGTTTGTGGGGAATAATAGCCATTTTCTGTACTTTTGAGGCATAAGCAATTACGAAATAACACTTACTACCCAGGAAAGGGAAACAAATTTTGTTACACAGTGTAATCATAATTAACAGCCCTTTGTTATTCCACTGCTGGATAAAGGCCTCCCCATGGCATATCAGTGTGGGTTGGAGAAGTACTTGGTTGGGTGCCCAGCACTGGTTCAGATACCCCTCAATGTGTTTTTGAAACAAAGGTACTGTAATGTGAAAAAAAAACCACATGTAACAATGCAATACAGTGCCAAATTTAAACCCCTTATTTATGATCTCATCATAGAATAAAGTACCTTGATATTATCAGGTAATATGGTTTCTTCATTATCACCATCACTGCTGAATGAAGGCCTCCCCGAGCCATCACCATCTCCCACACGTGTTTCTTCAACAGTGGTTGTTTGATTTCAGTGACACCGTTATTGGACACAGTTTAACGCCATACCCAACCTCCACCAGTTTGTAGCGTACGGCGATACCAAAAGTAGTCGGTCGCGTGGCAAACTGTGACTTGTTCACAGAAAAAATAGAGCAAAACTTTTCCCATCTGCTCGAGTTGCCTACACCATTTAAAATCAGATTTGGGACACTTACCGTTGGATTTCATCACTGCAGTGTTTACTGAAAGTGAACGTAAAAAGTTTCTATTTTTCATCTTGGCCTGTCTGGTGGTCAAAACGAGTTAGGACCGGTAGGAAGGTGTGCTGGTGCCGATGTAATTTAGATTGCACAACAGTTCAGTGGTGGCAATGCGTGTCGGATTGCCAAGGGTAGCAGGCTGGCACAATTGGCTTCTTTAAAGTAAACTATTGCTTTTTTTAAAAGTTAATCAATTTGTTTTTATAATACCAGGTAAGGCCCACTGAGCTATATAGATTTTATTTCAGAAGCGACCTGGCCATAAATGATAGCTCAAAGAAGTGGCTTATCACGTGGAAATGTACAGCCAGGCAAATACTCTAAACGCATGTTGATTCTAAATGAGGGAAAACCCCGGGGGACCCGGAGAAAAATCCACGCGACTACGGGGAGCACATGCAAACTCCAAATATACAGGAATCAGGGTCGGGATGAAACCCACGACCTCCTGTATACCAGGTGAGGTCGTTAACATCTCGCCACTATGGCGAGATGTTAATTCGGCCAAGCATAATTATCATCATCAGTAGCAGCCATTGCCAATCTACTGCTGGATGAATGCCTCCCCAAGCCGCCGCGAACCTGCAATATAGTAATCCACCTAGCATCTGCACACGAGCTGATGGCATTATTCCATCTCCTCGGTGTACGCATTCCATGCCTTTGCTGCCACTCAGTCATTGGTCTTGACCATCGGCCATCATCCCGTCTTGTGACATATCCTGCCCAAGCCCAAAAACCTTTCTTCACAGTTATTATTGTGTCTTTAACTTGCGTATGTTCGACATACAGTAGGTTCTCAAACGTGCTCTCTAATCCACGTGCTCCTCTTTCTGTCAATATAATTGCGAGTGTACTTTCAGTTGTTGATACTTTTTTTCATTAATAGCCATACAAAAAAATATTTCTACTTTTTCTACGTCACTTTACCGAAAGACCCAAAGAATATGAATTCCTGCAGTCACGAAAGCTTTAAGTCAAGATTTATTAACACAATTTTAAAAAAACTATCTGATACTTTAAAATATTTTACATCCGATTATAGAAAATCATTCTTGATCCTTATTTAATTAGTAACACTTGCTTGATCATTATTGGCTATTGTTTTTTTCTGTTGGGCAAGACGAACCCACAACTGGTCTCACATTTAACACTATCAGGTTCACAGGTTAAGGCATGAGGTACAATACTGTACTTAGGGTCAAAGTCCACGTTCTGCTATGAACAACAATGTTTTTCCGGCTGTACGTATGTTGAACTTCTTTCGCACTGTATGTAGCCAACCGAGATAATCGGAGGTGCATATGTATGCATACATAGACAGATCTCTAAATAGATTGATACAGGAATGTATATTATTTATATACATATGACTGTCTTTGAGGACTTCAAGAGTCGTAAAAAAAAGAAAAGTGGGCTCACAGATCCTCAAGTGTCAGGAGGGTTTTTCTCCTTTCCCGTTTACTAACCTGAGCCAGAAGTGAAAATTCCACATTCATATGGCGGGGGCAAGGCTATCCACATGACAACTGAGGTTAACTTTCTTACAAGTAGATACTAATTCTATCAACCCTAGTAATAGAATCTGACCCAGATTTGAACTCTCAACCTTCCGATTGCAAGCCATACAACTTAACCGTGAAGCCATGTGGCTAAGTACGCCTGCTAATGTAACATATTTGTCCCAGCGGTCAACTATCCAACGCCAGCTTTGCAGCCCCGCCAATGTTGAAATGAGAAGGCTGTCGGCATCACCCGTGTTTACAAAAGGAGCGCACTTACTGAGGATGTAAACACCATAATGAGCTTCTGGAGGCTCAGTAGGTCACTGTTTTGACGTGTTCCATTTCCAGACACATGCCCCTTTTTTAAGGATTATCTGCAACATCAGTTTTTTTTCTGGGGGGGGAAAAATAGGCCAAACCTGACATGTTTTCTCTTTTTTCTGCACTCAGTTCATATCACAAAAAGTGGCTTGTATTCACTCGTGTAGCACCAACATCTGATCGTGTGTTCCTAGCAGGTGTTCAGGCTGGGATTACATCTCGTTATTTTTCTTTGTTTATGTCAGGATAAACAAAACATCACAGTCAAGCACCATAAACACTTAAATATCTGGTTAACACATTTTTTTGTCAACTTCTGCACCTTATGAAATGCTCACTTTTTTTCAGGTCCCTGCAGAGGGAATTGAGAATGTTTTTTTCCATCAAATGAGAGCGTTGTTTTGATTTTTTTAAAATATAAATATATATAACGTATTAATCAATGAGTAGAAAAAATAGCAAAGCTTTGTTTTGATAGACATCTGTTATTACTTTCTTTAATCAAGCAAGGCCTATTATAAAAGCAACAATGACTCCTTAGATGTAACAATGTTTACCTGCAGAGTCTCCAAGGGGAATAGAAGTTGCTGAGCGGGGGGGGGGGGGGAGACTTTTCCCAGTGTTTATGAGAGAGTGCAAGGAACCAATGGATTTCCCATGCAGCAACCAGGAAACCTGGGGAGATTAAAAACAAGAATAGGTTGTCAGACATTTCACAGGCCATCAGACCAACGGGACACAGGTCATCACACCAACAGGACACAGAACATCACATCGACAGCACACCGAACATCACACCGACAGCACACCGGTACGTAATTTATGAAGGAAGCCCACTAGCCTCTCTTAAATAAAATAAAAACCTTTTAAAAAGCATTAAACCAGTAGGTGAGCAACGAAGACTGCACGACTCAACATTCAAATTAAGACCTAATTTCTCACAACATTGGCTTTTGTATTTTGTTGCATGTTGACGTAATTTTTTCAAGTAGTAGTAGTAAAAAAAATTGTATCTACACGAGGCAGCCATTCTGGCCATATCTAAAGACATGTTTACCTTTAACTTGTTTCTGTCACCGTTGGTTTATCTCAATGTTATGTGCGTGCCGTGTTTCAGTAACGGACGTTACGCAGTCAGCAGGCTATTTCTTACAGTGCTCACCGACACAGTGACCTTTTGTACCTGTGCACGTACACACTCGTGCAGGTATTTAACGTTTTGCCTAGACTGTTCATAAATACAATACGAGGCCACTTTTCATGACAGTGTGATCATCATAACCAGTAAATGGTAAATCCACTGCTTTTTCGGTAAAGTCACGTAGGTAAAAAACATTAAAAAGTAAAATAAAATAAAAATAAAAATCACGACGTTTCGGAGGCAACACAAGCTTCCGTCTTCAGGTGGTACCGCCACGACAGCTGTATCAAGTAAATGAGAGATTGCAGAAGCTACCACTCTCATTTACTTGATACAGCTGTCGTGGCTGTGACGGTACCACCTGAAGACGGAAGCTTGTGTTGCCTCCGAAACGTCGTGATTTTTATGTTATTTTACTTTTTAATGTTTTTTACCTACGTGACTTTACCGAAAAACCTAAGAATATGTAAATCCACTGCTCGATGAAGGCCACCCCACGTCGCCATCCCACAATGTCTTGCGATATCATAAGTAGTTGCGCTCCTACACATGAGCTAATTCCATCACTCCATCTCCGTGTCGGTTGCCCTCTCAGTAACGTCTGCTCTTTTAGGTGCCATTCTGCGACCAGGCTTATCAATCAGCGATCTACCCCGTGACATGTGTCCTGCCCAAACCACTGACTTTTCTTTGAATAGAATAATCCACGTCATCATAACTGGCAATATACGTTGATTGAGAACTTTTCTCTTATGGAACATTGGTCATATTGACTTTCATGATCAAATAAAATTTTTTCCAGAAGGATTATATAAATCTGAATAATGGACAACAGAGGCCAACCAATCACATAAGAACATAGGAGAAAGAAATCTACCATTCACCGCAACACGTGCATGCGATTAATCAGACGGTAAAAGACAAAATTATACCGTATACCATTATGCCTGGCTGTTATAGATGATGAAAAGGAAACTGATTCAGATACTCAGGCATTCACAAACCAAGGTCTTTATAAAAAATGCAAATAAAATGTATCAAAACCATTTATAAATATGGAACAGCTTCACTGATATTGAACGTAGAAAGTAACACAATACAAATCAGCAGGCGTCAGGCTATTCAACGTGATGTAAAAGTATATTTTTTTCAAAATTGGATTTGAGAAATAAGGGAATAACCATAATTGGAGGAGATACTAACGTCTTTGATTTGCTGCTAACAGACAATAGGACAACCGATAAAAATGAGCTAATTCACTGAAAAACGTAATAATATGTTTCAGAGTGATAAGAGCAGGGAATGAAATGAAAGAGTGATTGCAAGGGCACACTTGGTAAATATAACTGAGTGCATATACTTACGGCGATTATGAATGCAGACTGGGATAAAAATGATGAAAGAAAAAGGCAAAGAGAGAACAAAGCACATTGATCTTCTTGGTTCTTTCGGTAAAGTCACGTAGAAGGGAAGTAATAAAATAATAAAAATAAAACATAATAAAACAATTCTCACGACGTTTCGGCCACAACGCAAGCAGCCGTCCTCAGGTGAAGAATGAGACAATGCCAAGCTAGGAGCTTATATATAAGCTGCGTTGGAGAATGTGCATATGAAGAGGAATTTAGCATATACATGGAAAATGCGTAGGAGGTGGGCGGGGGGGTTTCAAAGTCATATTATGCCCATGCATTATGCAGGATCAACAGCACCAAGGGGGGGTGCAGGGATTAGCAGTAACAAAGGAAAGGAATGTTAATGATATGTAGCTGCAGTTACTCAACAACCACGTAGAAAACTAAAGTATAAACTACATAAAAAACTAAAGTATAAATTGCATAGCACCATCAGTATACTTACTATACTCTACACTAAGCTGAGTTACTAACAGCAAGTAATACATTACAATTCTACGTCGTAAAAATTATATAATATGCTTCCATCTAAACTTTATTCTATTGTATCACACGAGCATATACCGTGCTATATACTGCCAACATTAAATTATATACTGTATTGCTGTAAACCAACCTATACCTTATACATTTAATATAACACTATGTATTATTCTACCCACCCTAATGTGTGTCGAAATGGTTTATTACGTCCTTCCAATGATTGCTAAGCCAGAATCCATCTTCTCGGTTAAAATTGTCTCTGTGTTTGTATATGTGGATCGCCTCATGAACGAATCTCTCATGATAGCCAGATGGCTTGCAGAGAACCTCTGTCTTAGAGAAGTCAATATCATGTGAGCCCACTGAGTTGTAACAGTGATCTGCCACGGCTGAGGTGTTTGTCCTACCGTGTTTCAGGTCAGCTTTATGTTCACGGATGCGGTCCGAGACATGTCGTTTGGTTTCCCCAATGTAACTGCTACCACAGAGGGAAACTTAGTTTGTAGACGCCAGGGTACTGTATGTCTGGAACCACATCTTTTACAGACGGTACCAGATCCGTGAACATAAAGCTGACCTGAAACACGGTAGGACAAACACCTCAGCCGAGGCAGATCACTGTTACAACTCAGTGGGCTCACATGATATTGACTTCTCTAAGACAGAGGTTCTCTGCAAGCCATCTGGCTATCATGAGAGATTCGTTCATGAGGCGATCCACATATACAAACACAGAGACAATTTTAACCGAGAAGATGGATTCTGGCTTAGCAATCATTGGAAGGACGTAATAAACCATTTCGACACACATTAGGGTGGGTAGAATAATACATAGTGTTATATTAAATGTATAAGGTATAGGTTGGTTTACAGCAATACAGTATATAATTTAATGTTGGCAGTATATAGCACGGTATATGCTCGTGTGATACAATAGAATAAAGTTTAGATGGAAGCATATTATATAATTTTTACGACGTAGAATTGTAATGTATTACTTGCTGTTAGTAACTCAGCTTAGTGTAGAGTATAGTAAGTATACTGATGGTGCTATGCAATTTATACTTTAGTTTTTTATGTAGTTTATACTTTAGTTTTCTACGTGGTTGTTGAGTAACTGCAGCTACATATCATTAACATTCCTTTCCTTTGTTACTGCTAATCCCTGCACCCCCCCTTGGTGCTGTTGATCCTGCATAATGCATGGGCATAATATGACTTTGAAACCCCCCCGCCCACCTCCTACGCATTTTCCATGTATATGCTAAATTCCTCTTCATATGCACATTCTTTTGTTAAGGCGCTCTTTCTTCCACCTCCAACGCAGCTTATATATAAGCTCCTAGCTTGGCATTGTATCATTCTTCACCTGAGGACGGCTGCTTGCGTTGTGGCCGAAACGTCGGGAGAATTGTTGTATTATGTTTTATTTTTATTATTTTATTACTTCCCTTCTACGTGACTTTACCGAAAGAACCAAGAAGATGAATCCCTGCAGTCACGAAAGCTTTAAATCGAAAAGCACATTGAGCCACCATATCTATCGGTATGAAACTGTATACGGTATTTCATTTCTCAAGGTATGTATAGTCTTGAAACACTTGACAGCACAAACGTCAAATAACACGTGTAACATTAAGAGTCTAAGTGCTTTCCTGTGCAAATGAGCATGGGGATGCACTTATCTCCTTCGCCGAGGTTGAGACAGTAACGGAAATTGCATATCCCTATGGTAGGGGCATGTTAACCTATAGAGCAACTTCTGTTGACATCCCACAGAGCAGCTGATATTTCTTGAGCCAGAGGGATGAAAGGGCTGAGTTGACCCTGACTGGTATGTGAACTTGCAGCCTTCTAACAGGGAGGAGCAAACTATCCACCGCACTTATCGATCAGGATAGCAATCATCATCATGATCACCATTAGTCAAATATGGTTATTAAAAGTGGACGGGATCAGTATAATGAAATGAGGCCAGATAAAAAATTGTGCTTTACCAAAAAAATGAAAATTGCCACATTGTATAAAATCCCTCACGAGATCGTGTGAAGGTTTGTTGCCATTGGTGGAAATTACTTCTTGTACAACAGCATCTAGGTCTTATAATACAATGGGTGTGTGCACTTGTGTGTATTTGCATGTGTGCTCTGGATATGCAGTCATCATATAAAATTTAGATTTTAGTTGCATTTCCAATAAAATTTCTGAATAATGACTTTAAAATCACCCTTCATGATTGAAAGTTCGAAACGTGCATTTTATACAAATTAGACAATTGCATTTGTTGCAGCAGTAGAGAATTGTATTACATGTAAAATGTATATGCATTAGTCGAATTGACATTGTATGTTATCTTGCTTTTTCTTTTTATTAACAGAGAAAGCACAGAATTATTTTGTTGGCTCGAGATAAATAGAAAAATAGAAGAGCTTGTATCAGAACATTTATTTTAGTTCCAGTGGCTGCTACGATCAGTATGTGGAATGGCCAGCGAGCCTCCAGCCAAGACACCCCTGAGCGATTTAAAGTCACATCAAGCTAAGCGGAACGTCCCGCTTGGTCTCAAATGAGGGCAAAGCGTAATTGGCGGGACAATGGGACCGATTTTTTGACCAGGCCCCCCCCACGCCCCGGTCAGCCGATACGGTAGGCGATATGGTCACCACACATCCCTCCGGCTCGTGTCAAATGACCGCTGTGTGTCGGATTAGTTCCACTCCATAAAAAAAAACTTTCCCACCCATTCACCCCGCTTCCCTTTAATGGCCAAGCATGGCTCATAAACCGCTCGATTCAAGTCTTCTTACCCGAGCCCGTTTTTTTTTGCTCCAGGCTTCAATAATGTTCCGCAAGCACGGTCGAGAGAACGGCGTTCAGCTCACCGTTGATTTTTTTTTTTAAAGATGAATTAAAGGATTTGTGTGTTTGCAAAACTGGAAGACATGGGAGTCCCATTTTCAGGAGAGTGCAATAAAAACAAGTCTAAGCAATCATTGATAATCCATAAACAGGCCAAGGTATTCGTTTGTGGGATTTACTCTAAAAACACCTGAACTCTGTGTATTGCGGCGGTACCATCGCTGTGCACTCGACAACTCCGAAGAGTGGCAGTTTGGTTGATGCCTTGACAGGCGACGGAATTTGTTGAGGGGCATTGTGGAGAGTGACAGCGCAGCCAGAACATCCCCTCAATGCTCGCTGGGGTTTGTTGACAGAGGGTGCTACTGACAGACAGCGCTATTGCACATTTAAAGTCTGAAATAACAGTTTTTACCAAAACAGATTAGCGGTAAAAATAGCATTTTTTACACGCTCCGTAACTGGCTGTCTCGACAAGGTTGCAAACCTTTTTTTCTGAATATTCCCAACCATATCCCAGGATGACAGTATTTGCTACGGGATGCAATCAATGTCCAGCAGTGGTGTAAACTCATAGCGCATTGCTCTGCATTTCCAAAAACCTCAGTTGGATTCCTGCCCATGCAAACAATCGGAAATTGATATATGAACCTCACCTGTAAATCAACTCGGCTTAAAATGAGTATGGAAAGCATGATGTGTGAACACTTGCAGTGGTGATATAAAGGCCGCTAGGGTATGATACTGACTAAGTGACTGACCCCTTTGTGTGTGCTGTGTTGGCCATAATATGTGCAGTAGTTATACAGCTATACGGGGGAGCTCTGTATATATATATGAATGTGTACAGTCTGTACTTAGTTATCTATATTGTTATGGATAACAAAAGACAGCTTATAATAATATTTTGTATACCGTTGTCATTTCACGACTGAGTGAAAACCTCCCTATGCCATGTTGGTCATGGGCGTTGCTTGACCATACTTCACTGCACTGATCAGAATGGCTGAGTGAAGGGGAACGTGAACCCATGACCAGCTAAGATGTTACTAGCCATTGATGTCACAGGTTTCTGGGTTCATAGCGTGGTGCGCTAAGCACTTCATCACCAGTTTCCCTGCCACCAATGATCAAGTGTGCAAACTCAACTATTTACCTAATTGAAGAGGAGAAAAAAAATCTAACTTTGCCACATTCCTAAAGAACATTGCAATATCCTATATCGCCAGTGGCATTATTTACATTTGTACAGAAATTTGTAATCAAAACATTATTAGAAATACAAAAGCAAAACAAAAACTAATATCTTAGCACGAACTTAAGTCAATGTTAATCACATGCACCACAGAAACAGCCTTACAATGCCAATAAATAGAAAAAACTGAATATTTTTTTTCGTGATTCTCTGTGGTCACCATAGCTACAAGGCAGCTAGGGATACAATTGCAAAGACTGGAGGCATTATCCTGCCCTGTCCGGTTAACGGCAGATGTGTCACAAGACATATCATCTCAGACAGGAAACAAACGAATCGCGTATTCTATAACGTCACGCTTAACAGTATGTCAACAAAGATAGTACCTACGCAATGGTGACATTAAGAGGTACTACATATGACGCATGCTCTGAAATGTTGGTGTGGAATTTTTGAGATTTATTGTTTCCTTCGGTGGGTTATGGATGAGTGTAAATTATACTTCCGGAGAAAGCTGTGTTCATGCAATATTCATATGCGTAGCGTTTTATCAATGCATCACAGTATATAGGCTGTGTATTATTTCCATTCCAGAGAAAGTGTGCAGTAAAACATAAATATATGCATTAATTTTTTTCGGTATCAAAATGACTCCACTCAGTATGCAGAGATATCATCAGCAGCACAGAGTGGCGGAGTTAAAATGCAAATATTTTTCACCTCCCATTACTATGTTTAGAACATTTTAACACTGTAGCACGCATGCATGTGAATGTGCGTATGCTTCTGAGGACCATGGCCAAGACGCCGATGCATTTTTTAATGCTTGCATCGGTTGAGCCCTTGACAAACACACCTGCCTCAATGGTGGACATTTCCACATGGATTCAAAGTGTCAGTTACACTCTAGTCAAGAAAACTGTGGCTTCCTAATATCTGAAGATAGTTCCAGACGGCCGCAGAAGCGCATCTGAATGCGCACGATGCAGTAACCGTCTTTGTTCGATGGCTCGTCAATATCCAGTGCAAGGATGATCGGAGTTTGCGTGACGGTGTATGTGTCTTTCTCACATTCTTACATAAATAGACAAGGACGATGCCAGCCACGGGTGTAAGGGTTAGCAGACTGGATCTTCAATGCGGAAACAACTCCGCCTGTCCATCCAGCAGTATAACTGAGTATAATAGTCGATAAAAATGTCGAATGTGGCGGGGTAAACTATGGGTTCTCCCACCTGTACAAGGACGTCTGGTCTGAATGGAAGGCTCTCCGAGTGGAGACCCTTCTGCCAACAGTGGTGTGAGCACGTAATTACAGGGCTGCACCTTTGCCACATTTAAAAAAAGCTATTAGATCAAAACGCGGTGGCGAAGTCGCGAGGTGTTTTGGTTAATTCGTGAGCTGCCAGTTGTAGAAACTTTTATACATTTGCATTTTAATCAAATGAAGCGTGGCTAAAATAAAACTTTAATTGCAAGACTGTTGCTCCATTCAAGACTTGTCCCAATCGGTGTCCGATTTAAAACTGACAATTTTCTCAGAAACAATTTTTCATGCCCTGTTCGCCCCATGGCCCTTTGGGCTGCAGTAGAATCTCACAGAACTGGTTTCGCAAAGTCCTCTTGGGAGGCCAGTTGATTCTGAAACATGGACGATTGCATATTTGAGAAAGTGTGTGTACATAATGAACAGTTTCCCCCCACCCCCACTAGTTGGTTGGGATACAGTCACATTGCTTTAATTACTTAATACGTCTTTGTCACATTCGTCTACTAAAGCCTACGGAACGGAAACATGAGAATATGGTAGCTCAGGTTGGAATCGCAGTGGAGAGATTGTTCAGATGTTTTGCTTAAATGCATGCTTTGAACATTGTATTCTTTGGCATAGTGGCAACACAAAGTCCAAGGTATTTCGATTTTCAGGTGAGTTCTCTTACATTTCTCAAAGACGAAGAATGTGGTAATCTGCACGCAATAATGCCAATGTATAAATATGTTATCAAGGTACGTTCTGTACAAAACAACCTGTCATGGCTTGAAAACTGCCAACAATTAGAGTAATTTTCCAAACAATAAATAACTGACAAAACATTCACAAAACTAAACTAATCCAGCAGTATATTTACAAAGCATTGACGATCATTATACATCAATTAATCTCATTTTGATCGTGTTTAATATTGTCATGAATATTTAAATATCCTCGCCACTATGAAATTATTTTGTTTTGTTTTAAATGCAGTTGTGATTATCCAACAAGACAAAATATCATCGGTTATTAAAAACGTCGAAAAAAGTAAAACTGCACACACATGAGTTCGTGTGAAGATTTCATCGTTCGACATTCATCCCTCCAGGATCCAAATATCCACACATCCGACAGGGACTTGGCGACCAACATCTTGAGTGTGATTCTTTTTTAATGCTTCTATAATGTTTTTTGAAGATCACTGAAGAGTTTAGAGGTTTAAAACCTGCAGTGTAGAAGGAATATGTTACCGACATTTCAATCACACAGTAATAACAATCTCAATACTGTAAATGTTCAATCTTGATTTGAAGCTTTCGTGACTGCAGGAATCCATACTCTTTGGTTTTTTCGGTAAAGTCACGTAGGTATAAAATAAAATAAATCACGACGTTTCGCCATCTGATGACGGACGCTTGTGTTGCGCCCGAAACGTCGGGATTTATTTTATACCTACGTGACTTTACCGAAAGAACCAAAGAGTACGGTAAATGTTATTGTTTATTAACGTTTGATGCATTTATGAATACTCTGCAGATGATTTAAAAGTGCAACAGGAAAAATATCCATAAAATAGGGGACTATTATACTTTAGGATCAACTGCACTTTAGGATCAACTGCAGAATTTTTAAAAAGTTCAAGAAAACAAGAATGAATGTCTATCCAGAAAGTACAAACTTGAAAGCATTACACTTTGTGTCTAAAGTACACGTTTTGCATATGATGTCATGCATCATATACTGATGTTGTAAACATACAGTACCTCATTTCCGATACACGAAACACCGCACACAACTGATAAGTCCAGTTGCTCTACCTGCCCTTGGTAATAACGTGATACTGTACATACCTTAACACCAGGATCATTATCATGGCGTTATCATTGCGGTACATTTCTCAAAGTCAGCTTTAACTTATATTGTAGTTATAAATTGACATATTGGGCATCAACTGATCACACTAATTGACACATTGCTTCTCTGTATGGTATCCAGGCTCTGGAATTCCCTGTCCTTGGTGGTCAGGAAATTCACAGCTGATGGGAGACTTTAAAGTCCCGACTGAAGACCCCCACCTCAAAAAACACACCTTCTATCTCTCTACTTCTCTATCTTGTCTCTTCAGTCTGTTTCTAGCCAGTTACTTCTTCCGCATATTTCTCCTTTACATGCACGGTGCACTGAGATCCATTTCCTGAGGTGCCTTTTTATCTAAATAATAAATCATGATAAAAATGCCAAACGAATTGACCTTTTGGTATATGCAAAATCACTAAGAAAAGTTTGAAACATTAACAGCACCATACAGTGGTTTACAAACAAAAAGTCTGGGAGTACGAAACACTTGACTGATCTAACCACTTGGGCACTGTGCCCAACCTTGCTGTAGTAACAAAAACACTCACATTTGCCCATGACACTGTGACCTAAAAGAGGAAAAAACCATAATCGGTGACATTTTGGGCAATGGTCTTTTTTAGCACATCGTAAGTTCTGGAAAATACTATGTCATGCCGCTGAATGTAATTCCACATGTACATTCTTGCATTGCTCATTGTGGCAGAGGTGGCTTTGTGCGCCGTTCCATTCCGAGCCGTATTAGTTCACATCATCTTATTCTAGCATATGGTAAGTAGGTGCAAATCACACGTCCAAGTTTAAGTATGTGAGCCATGCGATACTTTCGGGAGTAGCGTGACTAATACTGCTCAGTCGTTGAGCGGGCGTAGGATGCAGTTTTTCGCGATATGGCCCATTGTCTGGTTCGGGTGGCTGCAGTCACACTGTGTGTTAGTTCACACCATAGCACACTGTGATGCATTGGAGGGACAATTGGCCTGTACAGGTGTGCTCGGCAAATTAACTTTTTCACAGTCTATGTATACCAATAGGGATTGGCAAATACAGACCGAGCATGAGGTGCAGCTGAATTTACGGGGATATTGTAAGTTGTCTGTAAAAAAAAAATCAATAAGCAATTACACTTACTCAACAGTATTTTGTTATCATCATGTATTTTTTTGTTAGATATATTTTTGTTTTCAGAACTTAATGTGTTTTGCAGATCGTGCATCTATTTTTTTCCTAATAATGCTGCATCGGTACATGGTTTTGTATGTCTTTGTTATAAATATATATATTTTTTACCCCAAAAATGAACAGAAATGTAGGCTACATTCCATGTTACTATCTTTGCCTGAATCGATAATCTCACCCGAGAAGCAATTCCGGAGGCCATCGAATATACGAGGTCAAAAAAGGCTCCCACTCATTTATTAGCATATATGTAATGGGTTTTTATTGTGGGACAGAGTGCATCTATGTCGGACAATCTATGATGTGACAGCCTATAACTGCGATGTCATCAGTATGTGCCCACGTAAAATTGCTTGGGAGTTTGTGCTGATGTTGTCTTTCATGCAAAAAAACCCTGCACCCATGGGCACCCAGAGAGGGACCTATATTTACGTTGATTGTTATGTCAAACGAGCACAATCATAATATGCTTTTCTGTCTTTCGGTAAAGTCACGTAGATAGGTTCAAAGAAAAGTCATCAGGATGACGACCGCTTGTGTTGCGATCGAAACGTCGTAGTTTTTTGTTCTTTTCTTTGAACCTATCTACGTCACTTTACCGAAAGACCCAAAAGAATATGAATTCCTGCAGTCACGAAAGCTTTAAGTCAAGATGCAATCATAATGTCTGCAATTATATGTATTTACACAGTAATAGCTTGTGTAAATAATGCGCACTGCCTGCAGTAACACACTGATTAAAAAAATGGGACACCAACACACATCCAGAATAAAATGTTCTTTCAGTAATTTACTGTAAAGTAATTACATATGCACTAAAATAATTAAAACACATGACCAAAAATATTGAATACAATATAGATAAGTCATGCAAAGGACGTGAATTGCAGATGGAGAGGTGGCACAGAGATGAGCGCACTGCGCTCGATACCCGGTCACCCGAGTTCGATCCCTGCTCACGACTAACACCGGTGATGAGAGCAGAAGCGGTCCTGGCCACCTCTAGGGTCGACTCGGCCTCGAATGAGTACCCAGTGTCGCGTTTCAAGATCACCACTTGGGAGGCAAAGGTGGCCAGGCGTGATGCCGGCCACCCACCCCCTCGTGTGCCGTGTCGACCTTCATAGGTGCTACTCGCTAACAGCGCTTTCTCCAAATGTCTGTTAAGGCTATATGTGGCATCTTTGTCTCGCTTATACCGAGTCACAGGGAAAATGGCAACCCCAATTAAATATATAAATGAGTGAATGGGTAGTCAAGCACTCATCTTGCTTGCTGTCACATAAGGGTGTGAGATTATGCACTCATTCATATCGATTAATGTTGATTCTTAAACTCACGGTACGTGCACCGAATCGTGTATGCACAGATGGATGTATTTAAGTTCGTATGCATGTTGTATGTACTGAGTTTACATTAACCCTGTAGCCACGAGAAATGCTGCCATTCACCTCCATGATGAAAGGAACATTTATTCTTGAAACGAATCCGTTCAATAATTCATTGAATATCATTGCTGGCCGTGCAGTCATTCTGCAGGATATTTTCAAAACATAGCTTCAACTTTTAAGTACATCTTATATCAATATTACAGCCCAAATCCTTGTAAAATTATGCATATGAAATGTTGTCAAATTTATACCAGCTATGTTCCTCTAATGGTTACAAATATATTACCATTGCATCACAGCAGTTCTTACCTGGGGCTAAAATCATTTGACACGTTAAATAAATGGATGTTTGTGCAATAGGTTAGTGGGCACAGTGCATTGCGCATACATTTCCCCCCTTGCCGAGATTTGGTTTAAATTGTGCAGTTGAGTGCTTCCATGCCATCGCATTCATTTAGACTTCAGAGAGCGAGCACAATTGAATGCCACTGTGTGCAGAAACCCATCCCCGTGTAATGTCAGAGATGGCAATTACGATGTCTAAAATGGGCTGGAGGTCGAGGGATGTCATTGATAGTGACACATGCAGAGACCCTTTCTAACGAGTGAACGCAGAAGCCATTTCGCCACCAGGCAACGGGGGGAAGATGCAGTTTGGGAGCTGACCCCCGTAATTACAATATCCATTAAGCTTCAGGATGCAATCGGAAGTGGATCATTACAGATGAGTGCACTTACTGTATTTGTTGAAAAAGCGAACGACATTCCAAATTTCTCATTCAAATGTAATTTTAAAAAGTTTTTTTTTTTACAATGCAGTGGAATTATTAGTATACACGGCAAATTAACATAAGCAGGTGCAATAAGTAGAGTGCACTCCAAACCATGCAGTGGTTTAAGTGCCATAAGCCTTACTGCAATGTCGTCAGCATGTGACCATGTAAGAGCAACGGCTACAACAGCAGGGAAATTGTGGCTATTGACTGTCATTTTGGCTATGTCCACCACCCATAGCAGTTTTAAGAGGATCTATTGTTCAGTACAATGCATTAAGATAACCCAGAATTGACATATTTCGTTCTCAGGCTACACAGCCGCAACCTTTCGCGAATGTCTTGACAAACCATTACCTTTTGCTCGCACAAAGTGAAAATGTGTGCATGGCCGTGAGATGATGATAGGTCTGTTGGCTTGTAATGGTGGGGTTACGCAAGAGCATCCAACGCCTCCTCTTTTGAGTTCCAAACAATCCTGGCCACCGTTTAAACGTGAGGTTCCTCTGTCCAGTGACACGAGATATCTGTGTGCAGTCAGCTGCGGCGAATGATGGCGATGCTTTGACAATGGTATGCAACTTACAATGCAATCTGAGTGGCACATTCACTTTCCTGATTCGGCTAACTATTTGAGCTGTGGGCAGTGCCTTACAGGCATTTGTATATAATGCAGTATCTAGATATATATATTTTAGCAAAGCATGGCATCATTTAAAATTAGCTTTTAACGTGTGTATTTGTTGAGCACACTTTGTATGTATGCGATTCCCATTTGTGCATGTCAGTGTGGAGTCATCTCAATTAACCCAAAACAATTGGGTCGGTCCCGTGACTTGCCAGCGAACCTTCCACACTTCATATGGCCTCCAAGTGCACCTAGCCTGGCACAAGCGCTATGGTAACATCACCGCCACTTAGTGGCGAATTACAGCTACTGTTGTTGTTGTTGTTGTGGGCTGTGGCGCAATGGTTAGCGAACTGCACGGCCAACGCGGCAACCCGATTTGATTCCTGGCCATGGCTAACATCATCTGACGAGTGGTATCAGAAACGGCCCTGAGAAATGAGTACCTGGTGCGGTGTGTAAAGATCAGCAGCACTCGGCAGACAAAGGTGGCAGGGCACGAGCATGCATCGTCACACGACCCTCTCGCGTGTCTGCCTTGGCTAGGTGCTCGCTAACAGCACTGCTCCAGCAGCCCACACGGTTATACGAGATATCTGCCATCCTATCAATGTGTGTGCGTGTCCATGCGGTGCTGTTGGGTCACATTGAAGGTTAAAACTGATGGATGGTGCGATAAGATAGAGCAGCATATTCACAAAACATGGTCCCGGAGCCAGTAATAATGGTGTTCAAACAGATGCCGCAACATTGATCAAGATATGGTGAAGGTAAAAAGAAATGAAGCTCAATATCCTGGCAGTATTGTATCTTAAGGGGGTTATTTTTATAAGTGTGGTCTAACCAACATAGGTTTGCACGTTTGTTTTGTACGTCACGCTGTCAGCAGGTGGAATAAGATATCAAGAGCCATGCACATTTTCCACATTTAGCATACTGTGTTCATACTGTAGTTCACACTACGGTTGAAGAGATGGGTTAAGTGTTAGAAATGACAAGACTTGTTGACAATTATCTAAAAAATACAATTTTAATTAAAGCGGTACAAGCTGTTACCTTGTAAATGTGGTTCATTATACTTACATTAGCTATGTTCTTTTACCGAAATAACTTATACGAAACATACAAAATGAATTTGTTCTGAATAAAAGTTAAAACAAAACACATCTAATTACATATTTGTTACACAGATGTACCTGCATTGCTTTTAATCACACGATCTATTTGAAAGCAGTGAACTCGGCACACGTTGATATTAAATCAATTGCCAATGATCACATAAACCGTTCGAGTAATTCAACTGTCGTACTCACAATCACAACGGCACAATTGCACACCATTATAACTTCAGAGTCTAGCTAGAATCCAGCGTTGTCAATGTCTAACACTGTAATCAACTGAGCAGGTAAAACAAACCGATGAAAGCTTACCTCTGGTGTGGATGTGTACCCCCCAACACAAGCGTTTTTAAAAATAAAAAAAACTCAGCATGGACCTGTTTTTTTTCAATAACACAAAAGTGAGCCGGAGTGAGAGGTATTGGCGTGGTGAAGGAGGGGGGGGGTGCTGTTATTCCTGGACTTGTGTAGAAACTGGCGAAGACGGAGGCTTGCTTTTTGGTCAGATGAGCTTCGCTGGTGGTGTGTGTGAGGTAGATTGTGGCTGGTGAGTCATCAGGTCCAACCCCGGGACATGGGTGTTTTTTTTAATTTAAAACTCACGGCAGCCAGGAGCCGGGCACACCTGTGGGGCCGCCAATGATGATGGCACTGACGCAGTCGTGTCAGTTTCCGTTAGGGTAACTGACGGGAACGCCCTCGAACACGCGAGCACACGGTTATATTAGCCGCGAGGAAAACAAATATTTAAACTTACCTGGCAAGTGACCATGGCTCTATACCAGAGCAGCTTGGTGTTTGTTCAAATGTACCATGCGGCCGCGCAAGAGAGAGATGTGCTTTGGTGTAGTAACCTAACCTGACCGTGGCTTTCAGAAAAAAATAAAAAAATATATTTTTAAAAGGCGTTTGTTTCAAATTCATTCAAGCATCAACGATTCCCTTCCCCCACCCCTTACTTCTTTTTCAATGCATATCCTGTCTGTCAAAACGTCGGGATGAAACGGGAGATACCTCATTGTGAGGGAGTGAAAAGCATAGTGTCAAACAGATGAAAGCGCACACACCTAACTTGTAACTCAAATAGCTTGCGATAAAAAATATTTAAAAGACCATTTTACATTTCCACAATTTCTAAAGCTTCAAGTTCAGGCGGTGTATAAACACACATTCGTCATAGTGATTTCTTGCTCAAATTAACATTAAAACGGTACTCATTCAGTTTACAGCCCTGCGTCAGTGGTGGAAATTCCACGTTAATATGGCAGGAGTGAGTTTATCCACAGGACAACCAATGTTAACTTCATAAAGTATTACTCATTTTTATCAACCCTCGAAATGAATGTTGAGCTGAGTCAACTCCCAACCAGGACTTGTAAACTTCCAAGGCACTGCTGTTGAGTCTCCTGGCCGGAAACATACATTCATTTCATGTGATACTAACTCGCCTTTGAGAATGTTGTGAAGTGTATAAATGCTTCGTAACTTTGAAAGCGTCATACAAAGAGTGATCAGATAGTAGAGTACTGTCATTATGAAATCGGGATTTTATTGGCAAGTTTTTTTTTTATCTCGCAGTGGATTCGGAATAGTGCTTACATACAGTACAGTTCCAGCATACTTTACCTAAAATCTGAAATGCACAGAAATATAAAGATAATTTTATAATTTGCTCAAATAAAGCATTATTGTGTATCCATATAAATGATGTGAGTATTTAATGTCCAAGTATTTAATATTTACTGTACAGTTTAGTTAATTAATGTGTAGGCCTCCTAATGAGAACATATTTTATCCAATCAATACTATTGACCAAATCTCACATGCGTGCAAAAAAAATCAAAGTGGCCCGTTTGTCTAATTGGGTTCAATTTAATGCGCAGTGAAATTAATTATTCAGTGCCTTAAATACACGAGCAACGAAAATCGCATTTATTTTTATGCGTACAAAATGTGTTCGGAATTTTAAAAAATGTATTATGATGCTATAATTAAGTATGGGGACAATAATTATGGGGCTGTATTTTGCCCCCCCCCCCCCCAAGCCAATAAATGTATGAAACCATGGCTCCCAATACACAACTGGTTCGATTGATCTTGTGTTAATACAGACCTTTTTTTCATTCCACTGCTGGATGAAGCCTTCCCCACACCACACAAGTCACGTGAATAATGTTACCCTACTTCATAATGCTGGTCAGTGCGGTTTGGTGACCAGCATTGTGACTTTGTACATGATAACAAATGCTCTTTATGACCATGTTCATGATATTAACATCATGTAAAAAATGGTAATAAAAAAGCCAATCAAAACTTGCAAGTGTATCACCTCCCTTAGCAATGCTTGTGTGTGTTGAAGTTTAGGGGTGTTATGCTATGTTCTTTACACGTTAGTTGCCATGAATATGAAGGTGGTTTGGCAAGACTTGGTGGTGACAAGCTTGCGTGCTAAGGTGTGTGTCCTTTTTTTCAACACCCGTGTTGACCAACTATACTGCCGTTCCTTGACTCTGCACACAAGAATGTTCCGTTTGCCATTAAACCTTGAACGCCGCCTTGAATGTCGCCAATGTGCTGAAACGGTGGTACAGTATTGCGGGGTTTGTTGTGTGCCATTTGCACAGCAACCATTTTACTCGACACCAGACTCTCACGGTAGTGTGGGTGTCACACAACCCTCGAGCGTGACCTTGTTTAAAGGGGGGTCGAACAAAAACTCAGGATTGGCGAGGGGGGGAGCAGGCAATGTAAAACAAACATAAATCCAGTGGCTCTCAAACTCTCTGGTACGGTGACTCTCCAGTCAAATCACTGCCCCCCCCTCTCACCCAGCTCTTCAATCCCAAAAACACAACTATACAAATACAGAAGAAGAACCTGTACATGTCTCCAGTGAACGAGGTACTTGCAATGCATACATCGCGTCTCGTGTTGCTTATAAGTGCGCTTTGTCACCACGGTGTGGTGACGACGTTCCTCAAAATATCTCCTGCACGATACCCATGCCACAGCCTGCGCCCCCCGCCCCCCGCCCCCACCCCTCAAAAGCTTTCGTGCCACGAAGCCCCAATGGGGTCACACCGCACGGGGTTAAGAACCGCTGCTTTAAAGTTTCAACAATGTACAGTAGTTTTTGTTTAGAGCGGTTTAGCCCTCTTCAGCCACCTCTGACGCTATGGGGCTGGAGCCACTAGACACAGTTGAGTGGCTGAGTGATGTCTACACTGGTCCTGGGCACCTTCACTGTCAACGACTCTCAAATTACCTAGTGTAGGTCATGTATGGTGAAAAAAATAACCCCCATGACTGACGCAGCATGGAGAGGCCTTCATCCAGCAGTGGAATGACAAAAGATGGAAATTATTATATTGTAACGAGATACTGTGGCAGAGCAATACAAATCCTGCACTGTGATTGACAGTCCACCATCCCTCCGTAGTGAACAAAGTCAGTAATAAATAATATTTTTTAAAAAGTGGGTCCCTGAGAGGGACCGGGGTCGCTGCATTCTACAAGCTGAAGCTCTACATTTACAAGCTGAAGCTCTACATCCTACAAGCTGGAAGAACTACAGGCATCAACACGTGGTCGGGACCCGAGCGACGGTCCAGACCCTTCGTCGCTGTAACTTCTCCGTATAGGGTAGTTAGCTGGGTGGCAGCCACCCTAGGCTGTATCTGGTGAAGGGGCAGTTATAGCTTTGTGTTATGTGTTGATGTTATGAATAAATGTGTTGCCTCTAAAGAACAACGTCTGCGACTCAGTTGGACTCACTACATATGTATGCGGGCGGCTGCTCAGCACATGGCTTACTCACCGTCTTTTGCATTAATGGCTTACAAATGATGGACACCGGTCTACGTGTGTCAACACCACGGGAATGCCATCGCGTGCCTCCTTCATGGCTTCCAGTTCCTTCTGTGTTTTATGGTCAGCCTGCCCGTTCACACTGCTTGCGGTAAAAGCCTCCCTCATTTTTCTTTCATTTCCCCCTTTCCTTATTGTTTTTGTGAATGATGATGTCCGAACTCTTTGATTTAATCTCACTGCCATCTCTTCCGCTGTCTTCCTTTGCTTCGTTTTACCTCCCATCGGTGTCCACCATGTAGTTCATTTTGTCCCTCATCTCTCACTTCATTCTAGCCAAGGATTAATTTGTCACCAAAACATGTCCTGGGTTACTGGTAGACCAGGAGGTGGCACGTGGCTAGTTATAGCCACAGCCATAGGTATACTAGACGTGGTGTGCCAAGTGCGGAATATATTTTGGGTTGCCAACCTGGACAGACCCGGCAGAAAGTAACCCCTGCTTCTACGCAACAATGGTCAGACTCGGTCTTGAGCAGACATTGTGGATGGAATGTTGATGTCACATCTGTGTGTCTGGGCCAGTTACAATTGACGCTCTTTTAAAGGATATGTGTTTTCACAACGTAGGGTTTCACCAAAGCTGCAAAAACTACCCATTGCTTGACATGGTCTTGAAGAATTTTAAACAAGCATGCTGCTGTACTGTAATCTAAGTCGTGCTGCCTTCAGAAAAAAATATATGTTGGTGCTAATCAACGGTAGTATGCTTCTAGAGTCTAGGCTGTGTTAGTGTTATGTGCAATATAACAATAACACATGTGAGACATTGATAGTGCCTATTATTCTTTCTCTAGTATTCATAACGTAAGACCTTATGTCACAAACATGTTTATGTAAACAGTTTAATTGGTGGCTCATTCTAAAACAAAACAGATACAATCTTGTTTCAGAGACACTATTACATTGTGTATGTATATAAGCATCAGTTAATGAGAACGGGAGGTGCGCGGGTGTTGTGGAGCAGTGAACCTTGGCATTGTCAGTTTGATTCTCATTCATGGATAAACTCAGTAGAAAGTGACATTTGTACTGATCCTCGGCTTGCATCTAGTCAGGGAATCAGAACGGCTCAAACTTTAAATTGTAAACGTAATAGAAACCAAATTTCATCAGACTAAATTGCAGTATTATGCTGTTTTCTTTGTCGATTGATAGGTAATATCGTGTGTATTATTACTGATAGCAAGCAGTGTGTACAGCATATCAGCTAAGTTGGAGGTCAGCTAATTGAACCTGAAATGTGTGATTATTCCCACAAACTGCACAGTTATAGCACAGAGTGAGCTGGACAGTTTAAGTTCGCAAATGAAAATTAGAAGCCATTATCCATTAATATTTAATAGAACAGAAAAGCTTTGCTGCGCGAGGTTAGTCCAGCAATGTTGCTATATAGTGCTAATAATCAATTCCGTGAAAGCTGAGAAAAACCCATCATGTTATTTGGTCACATTCAGTCTAAGGCTAGATGACTAAGGCAAGAGGAAAACAATTCACTTCTTCAGGAGATACTGATGGTTTTTGCATAATGCACAAAGGCCATCATCTATTTAAACATTTCTGTGTGTTGCTTGGCAAACTGGCAACTTATCGAATTGTATACGTATTTTTTACTTTTCTAAGGACTTGTTTTGGGGTGCACTGAACAGACTGCTTTATTGAATATATAGAATGTATTATCATTGTTAAATCTTCGTTGATGATATTTAATTGCATGTTATATTATGTACTGGCAAATATGCAATTAATGAAGTACTGTGCACGACTATCCAAATACAGCTGCCAGTATATCAGAAATTAGCAATGCATCTATTTATCGATTATTACTCATTTTTAAAGCTGATGATATTTCAATTTTGTGAAATAATCATGTTTAATTTCATTCGCACATGTTGGATCTCACGGGTTCCGTGTCACCCTTCCAGCCACTGGAAGTCCTTACAATAGAATCGTTGATTGAATTGAATCAAGACCATGAATCCCAGCCCCCCCCCCCCCACCTGGATGAATCGACCACTCATGCCTTCCACCACGTGGCACAATTCAAGTTGTGCTAATTTTCTCTGACTACAGAGAAATGTCATGGGGTGATGCGAACTCCTGGAAAAGCTGAGTGCTGTGTGTCGGATTAATGGGTAATCTTTCCTACCAGGTGCGTGCAATTTCCAGCAGACCGCGCAGACCACCCAGATAGCCAACTAAACGCCAAACACCTGTTCAGCCACAACATCTATATATAGGTGTGCATCCACATTCTTTGATTTGGAGTGGTACGAGTTTGTGCAGTGGTTATATAGGAAACAAAATCTGAGCGTACACGCGTTTCCTCAGTGTGTGTGTGTGCGCGCGCGTCACTCCGCAAGGTCGCCACTGACGGAATGCGCTTTACGTTCGCGTGTTTGCCGAGCAAGCGGGCCAGACCATATCGCCTCACCCTGCCAGAGTGACAACACAACCCCCCTGTTCAACGCTGTGAGGGTAGGAATCCTGTCTGCTAAAACGGGCAACTAATTTAGCACTGGCCCATAGTACAATAGCATGGTCGTTGCCCATTTTCGTCGGTGAATATTATCAGCATCAAAGGGTAAAGGTTCAGATATTTGGCTGCGATACAATTTCACACAATAAGCCACTTCGTTGAGCTATCGTTTGTGGCCAGGTCGCTGCTGAAAAAGAGCTATATAGCTCAGTGGGCCTTACCTAGTAAAATAAAAAAACATAGTTTAGTTTAATATATAATTGCTTGCTTATACCACTACTGGCATAAGATCCTCCACGAAATTATGCCCCTCTTAATGGGCATTTGGCCTACTCTTCCACGCTGGCCAGTTGTCTTGGAAGAGGTTGGAGTACCCACACTTTACCTCACCACACACGTGACCTGCCAGTGACTGTGGTGTTCCCATTTCTTTAATTTCTTGATAACTGCTTCTTGTTTTTAGTTTTATGTCCTTCCCCAGCACCTCTGATTAGCACGGTTTACTACTTACGGTGGGAAAGACGGTCAACATACATACATTTATGCTGCTTGGTGGACAGAGGCGGGGGGGTAGATTTAGGAAACTTACTGACAGCATGCACAGTTTATAGACTCCATCTGAATCAAGTACTGAAAATATACAGCGCTTTTGTCAATCAGCTGCTGGATGAAGGCCTCATCATGCCAGGTGTGGAAATAGTCACCTACTCGCACAGAGCCAGGCTGACATTCAGAATCATACGAATAATCTGAATTTAGACTGGAGAAAACCGATGAGCTATGAATATATTTTTCACACAGATGTCCAGTATGGGCGGGTCGGCAACTTACAACATTAATCCCTGCTTCTGTGCAACTGTGGGCAAAACAGACTTGATCATCTTATAGTTTTGTACCAAACGTTTGACTGATTCGCACATGAAAATACTAAAACAATATGCACCACGAACAACCAAGCAATTCTAGTGAGTGGCACTTTTTTATTTTCGACTCAACACACATTTCATACGTAGGTCTGTATGCAGCGTTTGCTTTCACGTTTGGGCTACTGTGCACAAGCACATGCGTACAGCATAATGTCACTGGCTGCCTTTCATTAGGCTGGGCCAACGAGATAAAGTTTTGGCATCAGCAAGTTTAATCTGACACGGTAAACTCGGCAAGAGGAGGCAGCTGCGTCTTGCCAATTCCACGTGCTCATTGCTACACACTGAGCGTCGCTGTACAGCTAAACTTGGTACATGACACGTTGAATTAAAAATATCCAATCATACGCGAACAGCAAGGGAATATTGATTTCATGTTTTACCTTTTTTGCGTTTCTGTAAGCGTAGGCAAATTTCAAGTGATCTCTGTTTGCATTTGAAGGGGAGAAGCTGAGAATCACAAGGATATTGCTGATATTACGAAATACAGTATATTAGAAAATTTGTACAAAAATGTGTTGCGTTTTTGACATGCCCTGTTCTTTATGGCCCCTGCCTCACAATTTTTACTTCATGCCGATATCCTGTCACTATTTTAACCCATTTAACATCGGCATGCTCCAATTACAGTACCACACAGTCATCACGTAAGTATTTGAGGAGTATCTGTGTAGCATAATGCATCACAGTAAATGACTGTGACATATACACTGCTTCTGTGTTACATTTCCTATGGGCAAAATCATCCGCAATGTGGCCGGCCTCATCACTTGTCAGAAGTGAAGCAGAGTTGAGCTTGGTTATTGCTTGGATGGGTCATCACCACTATGCATTTGTCATGAGTCAAACTGAGTCGCAGACGTTTCTCTTTAGAGGCAACACATTTATTGTAACATCAACACGTTAACACAAAGGGGTAAATGCCCCTTCACCAGATACAGCCTAGGGTGGTGACCACCCAGCTAACTACACTATACGTAGGAGTTATCGCTACGAATGGTCAGACTCTCACTCGGGTCCCCGACCACGTGTTGATGCCTCGCAGGACGTAAAGCTTCCAGCTTGTAGATGTCGAGCTTCCAGCTTGTAGATGTAGAGCTTCCAGCTGTCGGGTGAAGAACCCCGATCCCTCTCAAGGACCCACCTTATATCCTCCCGGGCCGGCACCATACAGTGACATCCCCGATGTCACTACACATTCAACCGGTGTGGCTACCTTGTCAGAAAGTGCAGCAAATGCTATTGTTGCCCTATGCTATGCTCCATTTTCTGATGCCCGCCTTCAACAACCTGCGCTGACAAGCATGATGAAGTATAGTTAAATAGTTAAATAACCCCAAACGACTTGCACAGCGTGGGAAGGTCTTCAACCAGAAGTGGATTGACAAAGTGGACGAGCAATTATTAGTTATTGTGTTCAAAATATCTTGAATTTTACATGCGGAAGACATTTTCACACCTAAAATTGTCTGCGCGGTTAATTTCCCGACCAAATGCACGAGACTTAAAGTGTCAGCCAAACGTATTAATGTGGGGTATTTTTTTGTTTACAACAAACATGTGGTTTGCGGAAGTTGAGCTTTGCTAAATTGACTTCATGCAGCAAGTTGACATCAGCACCTTCACGCTGTGAAACACCAGTACGTATTTGTGAGACAGAGGCAGTGGCTCACAATGCGTCTGTGGCCAAACAAAGGCCAAGGTTGTTGAATTGCTTGAAGATGGCAGCCCTATATTTTGAGCAGATACCAAGCAATGGAACAATACAATACGTTTTTCCAATTGCATACTCTGTGCGCGATGAATCTATTCAAGGGCAGCAGATGTGGGGGACAAAAAAAACACGTTTCAGACAGAATAAGTAATGCGCACAGGCAAAGTCCTCCGTTTATGCAATTCATTCAACTGTAAAGCAAGTTATTAAGTCAAGGAAGGGAGCATAGACTTTGGACCAAAGCAAATATAAATACTGCATTAGGTAAACAAACTGTGGATGTGCACTGTGTGTGTTACATCATGTGTACTTGAGTATGTGTGTTCTACAATCCCAGCAACCTGGGTTCAAATTTTGGCCATGTACATCAATGGCAACTGGTGACCTGAGCTTCCGTAACTGGTGGCCTAAGCCGATGCACAGCAGTGTGTAGATGTCCACAATGTGACCATGTGCCGTGCCGACCCCACCATCAACGTGTGTGCTGTGCCAGATTTAATGGGTGTTCAACAACAGGATATTTATCGAAAAATCTACGTAGGCTAAATGAGCACCTTGATGCAGTGTGTAAACATCAGCATCGGGAAGACAAAGGTGGACAGTCATGGCGCTACACCACCTCCTTGTGCGTAAAATAAATAGCTAAGGTGATTTCCTGCTATAATGATCGTTGAAGCGATGTTTAGCTCCTGCTTGCAGCCCTGAGCAAGTGGTGAAACTCCACATTCCAATAACCAGGACATGTTAATACACAGGATATATAATTCCCCTTGGTACCTATTTTATCGATCCCCAAAGGATGACGGAACTGAGTAAATCCCAGGATTTGAACTTGCAATCGTCCTAATGCGAGCTGTTCGCTCCACCGCTCAGCAACCTTGTGCGTCTTTTCGGACTAAAAAAGTGCTTTCTAACAGCAAGTGCCCCAACAGTGTATCTAGCCTATGTTTGGGTTTGGTATCTTTGTGCGATACGGAAGGTGCTCCATCGCATCCAGAGCTGTGTTGGCCTCGTCAGGTTGCTATAGAAGATCCTAAGACAATGTAACTCCCAGGGGTGCCGAGGCACAGGTGGTGATGGGGTTAGAGACGGCTGCCCCACAGCCCTAATTAACTATTAGTGCCTGGGATTAAGCCAGTCACTCCACACGAGGAACAGACCTCCACAGTGTTTAGGCCTGGACACTCAGGCATGGAGGAGCCATCGCCAGCCAACGACGTGACAGTACTGGCTTCGAGGTAACCAGCATGTGCACAGGTTTGTGTGCGCGCACACAAGGATCTATATCGGACAATCGAATCCGTTTGAGATGAAAGCATTATTCTACAAGGACATTAATAGCAATCGTTCAAGAAAACCGTATTGATCATACTGACGTAGAAAATAAATCAATGCATTCTCTTGTAATACACAACACTAACTAAACTTAGTAGGTTTGTTGATTTCAATTAAATGCATGTCCTTCCTTTAATAGGACTTATAATTACCGCATGAATCTCAACTTACCGACTACATTAAACTTACTCCAATAAGAACACGAAAAAAAATCTGATACAACACCAGAAATGATCATCCACTTTTGTGCAAGACTATCTGTAACACAATGAAACCACACGTTTTTATTGCTATTCGAACAAAGACAATTATTTATCGCGAAACACATCTTGTGGAGTGTTGGATACATTAACAAGCTCTGTTAATGTAAGTGGGATATACTAAATAATGAAACTTTGGAGTCAATACACAGGATCATCCCTTATCCATGTGTAGTGTGCCAATTCACAGACACTAGTAGGAGGTACTCTCTCTTTGATTCCGGCCTTCACAGCCTTAGGGGATAACCACACACCGGGTCGGGACAGCCAAAATGCTGCCAGACCCACAGCTTGAAGAGGGTGACAATCACAACGACGGCGGCACAACGAGTTCCACTCCAGATCACATCCACCCCGACTGTGAGTCGGAGCTCGCCTTTTATCCTGCCCAGCGAGGCCAGGCTCCGCCCTCGGCCCCGCACCCCTCTGGATCCCCCAGATGGTTCCGTGCTTTGCCCACAGGTGCAACTGGTAGAACGGGCTGTTACCCCTAATTCTATTGTCTACCAATCTTCCAGCGGCACGTGCTCCAATGACTCATTCCACGTCACTACACATGTATTGTTCTCTCTTGTGCGCATTCGTGATGGACTGGAGTCATAATAGTGCTCGATAAGAAATGCTCAGACATATTTACTTACAATGGTAGGATGCTGCGGTGTTGTAATGGTTACCACACTGGACTTGCCACTGATTCAAATTTTCGGGGTGTCAGTTGAAACGATGGGCAAGTTTCTTAAATTATCCCCCTATCGATACATCAGTATGCATGGGTATACCATAGTTATGTCAATCAGCAGGCCATGTGCGGTGGGATAAAGGGTGAGTACTCCCTCTTCAAAGACATCTTGGCCATACACATATATAATAGCCCAGATTTGTCCTTCTGTGACTGTGATTAACGCGGCACGGATTGGTTGAAGTGCGTCACGTGACCACGAGAGGAGACGGGTGAGTCAGAGTGAGGAAGAGCCGTGCTCCATCCACTGCTGCCCTGAGGGACCCCCGTGCTCCCCACTGCTGGCCTGAGGGAGAGCCGCGCTGTCTCCACTGCTGCCCTGAGGGAGAGCCGCGCTCTCTCCGCTGCTGCCCTGAGGGAGAGCCGTGCTCCATCCACTGCTGCCCTGAGAGCCGCGCTCTCTCCACCGCTTGCCTGGGGGAAAGCCGTGCTCTCTCCGCTGCTGCCCTGAGGCAGAGCCGTGCTCCGTCCACTGCTGCCCTGAGGGATCCCCGTGCTCTCCACTGCTGGCTTGAGTGAGAGCCGTGCTCTGTCCACTGCTGCCCTGAGGGAGAGCCGTGCTCTGTCCATTACATTAGTACTCGAGTTTTTTGGTGCTTAAATCCGCTGCTGGATGAAGGCCCACCGCACACTGTGAGAGTGGATCGTAAGCATTTACTTGACCAGTCTGTTGGGGGCCGCCGCACGCTGTGGTTGTTCGGGGACGCTGCAGGCTGTGACCACATACTATACTCTTAGGTTTTTTCGGTAAAGTCACGTAGGTAATAAAAATAAATAATAAAATAATATTATTTTCTTCTTTCTTTTTATTACCTACGTGACTTTACCAGAAGTGGCGTGAGCAAGCAAATGCAGGGCGGCACCTTTACATTTTGTTGGTATGGATATTGACAAATATATATTTTAAAGAGCTCCTTCGTTAAGTTAATCATGGCCATTCGACAACCATGGATCAATAAACTAGACCAGCAGTGTATATATTTACACATGCAGTCTCTGGGCTCCGACTGTCACAGCAACTCACTCCTTAAATCTCAGTACCTTTTACAATAATTTTAGAGCTGCCAACAAAGAGTGCTAGCACTCCAGTCATCCTTCATAGATCATTATGGAACTTTATCCACGTCTACTTTGAAAGTCACCAACTTCAGAGTTTGATGTATGACTATGGACACTTGCAGCACTTAACCAATACCCTCTGGGACAAGTCTCCTAAACCTTGATTCGCTAACTGTTACACTGAGAACGTGAGTATGCTGAGTATGTTGTGAGCATTGTCAAGAGCTTTAACCCCATTGTCAATGCCTCTATCATGGATTTATGGTGATTGTTTTGTTGCTTGGGGGGGGGGGAATCAAATTCCTTCAAAGGTGCTTGCTCATGCCACTGCTGGGATCTCCACTAGAGGGAGCTTTAGAGCTCCTCTATAGAATATTTGGCCTACTCTTCCACACTGGACAGACATCTTGGAAGAGATTGGAGTATCCACATTTTATCCATGTCACACGACCCGCCAATCAACTATGGGGTACCATTTATACTGCTGGATTGATGGAGGCAGAGAGGTTTATAAAGTTCGTCATTGTTCAACTGCCGCATTAGGAGATAAAATAAAAGACATCTGGATTGCAAGTCCAATGTGCTAACCATTACAGTTACACCATGGCACCATCTCATGTGTATTACATAAACGACATAGTATTCGCTTTTGGTATTTCAGAAGGTGCTTAAATTGACAAATATCGCATTGGGCATTTTTAAGTCCAAGTGGTGAGCGCACCGCACGATGAATCCGACTACTTGAGTGACATTTCTGGCTATGGCGAACATTAGTAGCGAGTGATATCTGAACGATCCTGGTCCACCACCTTCACCAACCCACGCTGACCAGTACGGTGAAGGTCAAACCCCCCACAACCAAACTATTGTGGGGAGGCCTTCATTCCGCAGTGAATTGACAAAGGGCCATACGTCTACATTTTAACGAAAATTTGTCCTGTGATAATTAATTCATGGCAAGTATAATAATCTTCCATAAACAGTGTGCTGTGTTTTCCTCCTACTGTGAACCACTTTGGAGCCCGTAGAGCTGAAAATGTTGCCTGGAAATTGTCGAGTCCATTCAAGAAGTCCTGATGTTGGGAAGACATTTGCAATGGACCAATTTGCAAACAATATCTCTGAAGTAACTGGTACTGAAGAGTATAAAATATAGTAGCTTTTGTTGGGTATATTTTTTAAGAGTGTGCTGCAAATATTATTAGAATTTTAGAAAATACAGACAATAAAGGGAGGAAAATGTAAAGGCTTTTTAGTTAGAGCTGCGGAGAAATGCAAGCTAATGTGTTTGTAGCAAATATTTAGTCTTTTTTTCCATACTACAATAAATACAGCTGCTCTAATTCCAGCTGCAATGGTTGAGTTACAAAAAAGTAAAAAAAACATGCAAATATGCTTTTGCTCAAAACAGTTAACATAATTGAAAGCTATTAGAGGACTTGTTCACTAAGATGGTGGAAGCAGTGGAAGTGGGGGATAGGAATGGCAGGTTGAATGGATAGGATGAGATATATCTGGTTGTAATGGAAGACATTCCATTCTGCAGGTGAAAGGAGAAGTCTTGTAAGTGCAAAATATCTTCTGAGAAGTGTCTGTCCAAAATGGAATTGCTAACTTTGAAGTCAGGGCTTTAATGCTACTGTCCTGTTTCCCACAGTAATTACACCCATGTCCTCTGAAGTGACAGCTTTTATTACAGTGGCATCACTGAACAAGGGAAAGGCATCATCATGAACGTAGGTAATTTTGCATGTCCACCCTCTTGTGACAACTAAAATATCCACTGACCTTTCCTAACCTCTGGGACTTTGTCCTTTTTTTATCTCCTGCTCGTTAGATGACGAAAAAAAGAGCTCTTCCGTTATGTCCATCACCAGATTTCTTCGTGACCCATACAATTCAGAAGCATCAAAACAATTTTTTTACAATCAGGTTTTTTTGGGTTAAACTTTCTTTCCTAAACCTGACATGAATGCCTAGCAGCACAATAGTGGTCTCATTTAATTGCCCCCTCCCTATCATGATGGAGGATACATTACCATTTTGTGACCAACCAATTTAGCCACGTTGGCACCAAATAGCAAAACACCCCTCACCCCAACCACCTCGTATTCTCTCCACCTCGTAGCAGAATGGAGTGTCATGAGGCTTGCACAACACGGCATTTAATTTAAGCTACAGGGTGAGGCTTTAGTCCAGTTTTTTGGACACGCTACAGTCTGCTGCATGTTTTATTCATTTCAGATAAAAAACAAAAATCATCAAATATTTCCTTCACCGTTAGTGTCCATTGCATTTGACACCTTGCTTGTGTCATAGATAAAAGAGAGATTAGTCACCAAAATCTGGGTTCGTGCATTGCTACACTTGTCACAATTTGCAATTCTATTGCTCATAGAAAACAGAACTCTACGGCAAAGCACATGTAAGCGCTGTACGATTTGACACTGCCATACTTTTTGAAGGATTTGTTTGTGTGTATTCCAAACCGAAAAGCACGCATGCCATATAGAATGGCAATGCATGCAGACTGGCCATAATGCATGTGCAAGCTTTTCTTCATGTGGCTCTCAATTAAATGGTTGCACATAATGTCCGGGTTAGTTGCTATGGGAATGGAAAATGAAAAGCTAGAGTGTGGTTTAGAATACAATTATATTCGTATTGTGCCAGCTATAATACATCTTGAATCCCGCTTGCCAGTTTACAATTGAGAGTAATTTAAAATTGCAAGTGCTGCAGACCCAATAAAATACAATAAAAGAATGTGCTTGCTCTGCCTACCTCGGGAAACGACTGTAATTATAAGGCACTGAATATCAGTCTGACCTGTTCTCAGCATGCTATTACAACTGTAGCCGCGGGGCTACAAAAAGTATAGATTTACTGCCAGTGATGTGCTACAAATTGGTAGTTACACTACTTTCTGGAAACACCATTGATACAGACAGTATTCACACAGTGCATGTAAACAGTAACACTTCATTACTCTTCGTGAGCACCAGCCACTGCTGTCTGAAAAAAACCGGCCTCACTATGCAGCACGATACACAAAACACTATTTAGCTGGCTTGTTTCCATCACTACACATTTATATATTTTGGTGTTTAAACCAAGTTGCATTGGAATTGCATTATCATTGGCATTATGGCCTAGATCGCAAGATTGAGAACATTTATATCCTGTGGGGGATATCTCAAAAGTTGATGGGTAATAAATTGGTGGCTGTTACATTTATCAGCAGCCATGAACATTTAACTTTGTAAAGCAAGGTCAGTAGTACATTGCCCTTGTTTCATTAGCCAATCACCAAACAATGAATTCGAATCTTGGATATATCAGACAGGTTATTTAGGAATCACTGACAGTGCTTTCATTTGGCAGTCACTGGCCAGTGCTTGGACATCAATCGTCATCTTGCATCTTCAGATAACCGTTGCTGAGGATTTTGAATTGATCCATCTGTTAATATTAAGGCTGAGATCACCCATATACCCTGCGTGGAGCTTTCAAAAAAGCTGTAAGGGTCTTCAGGCAAATGATATTAAATGTAGCACAATAGAACAATGCACACGTTTGTAATTTACCATATACATTACAATACACAAATTTAGGAGTAGAAATTACTCATCCACTTATCTACACTGAAGTAGCAGGGCATTACAGATAATCAAATTTGCAAATGTTAAAACCCAATCAGAATTTGTATTTTAGATGTATTTAATGTATCACATTCCTATAGATTATGTACTGCCATTCCATTATTAAGTATATAGATCATAAGGCAGCAGTACATTTCAAATATAGTAGGAATTAGATATTTTAAAATATATAAAACTTACTTTTGATTATTGCTGTAGGTGAAAATTATACTTCAGTCTGTGGTAATTTGGCTATTTCAGAGAATTGAGAGGCCAGATTTGCAAACGTTTGAGCTTAATAAATCCACATTGAAACTGGCTAGTAATACATGGCCCAGAAAGCCCGAATTACCCACATGCGAACAGCTACCATGGTCAAACCCACAATAAAGTTGCACTTATACACAATGTCCATAACTACATTGCAATTTACTGGATAATCGTATAAACAAGGCTTTCAATCGTAGAATTATGTAACCGAAAGTGTGAAATACTGGAATTACATGTTTACATGGACATCCCAAAGTTCAAATTGTGCCAAGCGTAATCACGTTGCCTTACACGTACTTCTATTGTTGTATATGTTGGGTATGAAAATTTGTTATGTTGTCTGCGTGCGTGGGTGAAATTATTATGTTGTATATGTGGGTTATGAATATTCAGTGGAAATAATAATAATTAAATGAAATTTGGCCAAATGTGTAATTACCCGGAGATATGTTGATTTATGTAATTATGCACATTTTAATTATGCCAATTCGAGAGGTAATCGTATTAATTATGCGAGTGGGTGTAATTATGATAATGCAAGTCGTTATGATAACCAGACCCCGGTTCACCCCGTTATCGCTTTAACGTTTACTGAGTATGTATTAGTGTGTTTATTAAGGTCACCAAGTTCAAATCTCAACGCAGAAGCAGATCTTATGCATAGATTTCAGGAAAGAATCACACAACCACTTCTGTATTGATCAATTTATTACTAATTCAACCTTAACTATGATATAGTATGCGAACTCTCAATCCCGGAACGTCAATACGGCATCAATACAGTATCATCAACGATTGTCTGATTTCACTTTGACAACTGCACATGGATCCCGCATAACGCGATGGTTGTTAGTGAGAGAGAGAGTCGTTAAAACATGCAAATACTATGCTAAGAAAACCTTAACGTTAATGAATGATTATACTCAATATTGTTCACGCAGTACCGCACTCCTTATTGATCATACGCAACCCTTATCACGTTGTTAACACCTTGGGTCACGGGACAGTTGAATATTCTGTAGAGGATGCGAGTACGTGCGGCGATTATGACTGAAGGATACTTGAAAGATTATACGGCGATAAAAAAAAAACACAATCAAAACAGTTACTATTCTTAAAGGCACCAATCTCAACAGATACATCGGCAGGTTATCTGACAGCAGAACGGCTCGGAGTAAGGGCCTGCGACGGTGCTCCTTTTCCGAAGATCGTTATCTTATACCAAGTTTACTAATTGGGGACCAGATCACCTGATAAGGATCCGGTGGGCCACCACTCCCCACGTGAGCGTGGCTCGGCGGAAGGAGGTGCCAAGAATCAGTTCGTATTGATGGATCTGTTGGGAATTTATGCGATTAAGAGTACAGCCCACTAAATATTAAAGATAAAAATTAAGAATACTCTTATACGACGGAGGCCACCACTCGGTCTCGTTGTGATGCCTTCCCAGCCACGGATGACTTATGGGTTCGAGGGTGTTTGAGTGGTAAGAGTTGTCTTGAATAGTCAGTGTTCGGAGTCGATTCTTTATGTCAAACAGACGCCTGGTGGTCGTGTGGTGAGGGGGCGGTGCGCGTCATACGTATCAGGCGCTCCCCTGTCACCGTGGTGAATTGGCTCGGATGGCTGTTGATACGCTGTCGCAGTTCGGAACCCGGTCGGTAGGTGGCGCCCACAACTCGCTCGTAGCGTGCAGCGCTGGATCGTCGCCAAGTCGCGACGCTCACCACCGGCGGCAGCGGAGATCTCCGGCGGCAGCAGAGATTGACGAGCTGAAGATGAGTCGAGCCGACCCGCTGGTCGCAGCTCGCTCCTGAGTCGACCCTCCCGGTCGAGCTCGCTCCTGGGTCGGCCCGCTGGTCGCCCTCGCTCCTGAGTCGACTCTCTGGTCGCACTCCTGAGTGGACCCGCTCTGGTCGCACTCGTTCCTGAGTCGACCCTCCCGGTCGAGCTTCTGAGTGGACCCTCCCGTCGCACTCCTGCTGAGTCGACCCTCCCGGTCGAGCTTCTGAGTGGACCCTCCCGTCGCACTGGTTTCCAATGTTCAGGATCCGTTCCTTTATGCTGAAAAATCCCCCTGGATCCCGCCCACAAGGCGGGGCTTCCGATTTTTGCTGTGTCAGGATCTGTCCGTAGGCAGGTGTGTCCATGTGTGTGTCCGTATGTCCTTGTGTGCATCACTGACGGTATATTCCGTTGTCAACTCCCTCCATAAAACCCACGAGCAAACAACCAGATGTTACAAATTGTCTCGAAGTCGTCTCTCTGTCTGGGTGCAATTTATCTCTTGTCTGGCCTTCTTCATGAACCCAAAACACAGACGTTACAAATCGTCTCATAGGCGTCTTTGTTCGTGTTGCACAACCTGGAGGGGGGGCAACACTCTCTCCGACCCGGCGCACAAAGAAATGGTTAAAAGTTTTAAGTTAACATTTGTCCCTTACTATTTCACAGTTATGATTCTGTATGTAACCTAAGGTCTGTCGTTTCCCATCGTGGTTCCCGACCCAAGTGTAGGTGTTTCCCCGAGCGTACACACACTCCTATCCCGCGCTGCGGGGATACAAAGACGGCCGGGATCTCCCTTTCTCTCCGACCCTGGGTTTAACATTGTTTTTTTTTATTATGTATTTATATTCGACCTGGTGGTGATTCATCCCGTTATCCTGGCTTTTCCATAAGTTTTACTTTTGTCTTTTCATGCATATACTTATTACTATTAATTTATTCCCGATATCTTAGGTTAAGGGGTAAGTTTCTTGATCCTAGGAATTCGTATTCCTCGGTGCCTGGATGGTTATATAAGCGGAATATAGTTTACGGTGAATAGCGTTAACATTGATGTTATGTGCGATATTATGTATTGTGATGTCTTTAACTTAACTTGTTTGTCAGGGCTTTACTGACACGAAGTTGCATTCCATAGCCCGCAGTCTTTGCCCCACCCTATCTCTGCTCGCCGTTGTTGTTGCCTGCCGTTAATTCAAGGCCTCATTAATTTCCGTCACCCCTGAGTAGGTGAGGGCGGTTGAACCTTGGAGTCAGTTCTGGTTTTTGTCTGCCTGCTTCTTCTTGTGTCCCCTGACCCCGGGAGTTATTATTCTACTTTATGGCCTGTCGAAGCCCCACTCGCTGTTGCTGGGCTGGTGTTGTTCCCGGCTTTTTGCTTACGTTTGCAGTTCGCCGTGCTCTTGATTTCCTTCCCTCTTCAACCTTATATTGACTATTCGCTCCTGTCTGGGTGCGATTCAATTTTGACTTAGGAAGGTTCTGATTGTCATATGCTTCGGGTCGAATTGTATAGAAAGTATTGAAGTATGGAAATAACATTTCATATTGACTTAATAATGGTGATGGTTCAGTAGGCGTAACTTGTGGCCTGGTTTAATTGAAGTGGGTGTGAATATCGATAACTTTAGCCTACCCTGTTGTTAAATTCCGACTTTAACGTTACTTTAATAGCAATACAGAATAATTGAGCTTTTTGTCTTAACTAGGCGAATGCGAACTTCTGGTGACCCCGCAGCCTTGTTGTTCAGCTGGGTCTGCCTCCTTGAGAGATATACACCACTCTTATTCTCGTCTCACTGTGGTCATCCAACCTTCTGCTCTGGGAGTGTTATTCTTACTTTCAGGTCAAAGGCCCCCTCACATCCAGACGCGCAGGGTTGTTTACATCAGCTCCCCCCCTGTGCACGTGTTCTAACTAGCTCGGAATTCCTGAACACACAATCAGTGATGATTCCTGGCTTTCTGTGGTTGTGATTTAGACAAAGGCGCCTCTGTTTTCTTCCATTGCCTTTGAGTCGACACTGCCCTATTATTTGCCCATGTGCTGAGGTCATAGAATTCGTTTTGACTTCAGTAATATTAACATTCAGTATTGGATTAGCAAATGGGCAATGGTTCATTGATGTAGCTCGCAGCCTGGTCTCCAGTTTGAGCGAGCGCGAGGATCGATAATTTAGCCTACTCTGTTGTTGAATTTCGAATTTTGACGTTACTTTAAAACCATGCAGGATGATTGGCTTTTGCCTTAACTATGTCTGGCTGACACTCCCACTGTCTCTGCCGCCTGCACGGGTGACATGTGCCCGTTCATCAGGCCTTATCTTCCCTTGAAGCAACGTTGTAAATTCTGCCATCCTAGCCCTCCTCCGGTTCATTACTTAACAACACCTGGTGTTTTGCAGTTTGCTGCGCTTGGTGTGTTTCACTCATTAAAAAAACAAGTAAAAAGATAATATATAAAAATCATCAAATATTATTAATCTCAATTATGGAAGAAGGGTTAGTATACAACACTATGAGCCTATTTTCAAGCTGGGGGGAGGAATGGACCATAACTAGATGATTAGCAGCCAATCTGTCTAATCCCAATGGAGTTGTAAACAGACCCAGGAACACACACACTAACACTGGATCATATCTGCTCCACGAAGAGAGCAAAAACAGCTGAAGTGGGCAATCGACGTCACTGGCTTGCTCAATGATTTGCCCAAGGCAGCTGGATATGTATTAGTTCTGCATGAAGCAATGTTTTTCTTGTAAATCCGGAAACTTAGATATTGCTGCTGAATTTTGTCTGTCAATGTAGAGGCTTGTTTCTTATCTGGCAAGACCAAGTTTCATGGTTGTCATATTCACTAGACTCAAACAACATAATAACGGTAGTTATCTCCATTATCAGCACTTAGCTGGAAAAGGAAATTATTCCTATGGTGTGGGCTAGTCTCTACATAAGACGACTCATTTTATTAATCGGAGTGGTAATTGGCTTGAATCAGTTCAAAACCAGAATTTGAACTCACAACCATACGATCGAGCCAAACCATGCAGTTGTGGAACTATACTACACCCATGTAGCCGCCTTGACATGTGCATTGCAACAACCAAGGATTTGGCAATAGGTAGAAAAGAGTGTATAAAACAGGAAAGACAGTTTACCACATTCTTACAATTATATATTGTTATCAAGGCTATGTGACTGTCGACTTGACTCATCGACCCTCATATCATATTTAAATCACAGTACTCATTTCTTTCTGTTATATTGCCCTCTACTGGCTAATACATATAATCACACATTACATCAATACCATATCAGATGAATAGAAATGTCTTGCAGAAGTGGTATGTGCACGTAAATATTTGATATAAAACATCTATGCATAAATGATAAATGCAAAGTTATCTCAGTTATTTTCATTCCTGTTCGGTCCTGTAGTTTGCACTGAAACATTGCAAACCATGTTACCCAAGTCATTGCAAAATGGTTTTTCAAAAAGCACATTTACAGGTTTCAAAGGATAGCCGATTTATATTCAACGAGGTGCACGGGCATTAAATTTCAATCCAATGTTACATTGATCCAATCCAGGCTTAGGATACCGTTTGAATGTAGTGCCTAAATAATCGTATCTAAAATTGCAGAGGCAACACAGGTTAAATAAGGTTTCTATATATTTTTTCTGGGGGAGGCAAATATGAAATATAACCTACACCAGCAGCAAATTGTTTATCTTCTCAAAACAGAAATAATGAATGACATGTAACCTGCAGCTTGTTCAAACGGGTAAGACCTTTGGGGGTCACCAGTCAGTGACATGGTTCTTCTTTAAGTCACCAAGACTGCACATCACCTCTATTGGTTGCCCAAACACATGCAAATTGCTAACTCCACTAAATCTGCATTACTTCGTATTATTCTACCGAATTTTTTTTATAACTTTTACACTTATGTTAATTGACAAGGCACACACGAATAGCGATACATTCTGTAAACAATACAGCTTTGAAAATGAATTTTAATATGCGATTTTACAATGAGTAAAATAAAACATTCTGCAAGAAATACAGTATACACAGTAAAACTCTTTAGTCAATCCCTTGTTGAGGAAAGATTTCCCCACACCATGTGGCTTATAGGAGTTGATGGATCATACTTCACCACTCTGGTCAATGCGAATTGAATGTAAAAACTGGTTCAGAGATCACTCGCCAACGTTAGCATGACCAGAAATTAAACCAAGGTTACTGGATTCATAGCACGAACCACTGCACCCGAAAAAATGCAATGTAACATTTGCATTACAATATGAAGCAGCAGTTGAGAACAAAAATGTAGAATTTAAGTAACAAATTGCCACTTAAAAACATTGCAATATATACCAATATAAAGCAGGCACTAGTGAATACTTTTCTGCTCTGCTGTAGAACATTGCATACTGCGGTATAGAAAAAATGGAAAGATAATCAATAACAAACTCTTCAAGCTCTGCAGTTGCTAGAATCACTTAAGACCTCTCCTATTCTGGTGCAGCATGAAACGGCGAGCTCATTAGAGTTCCTCTTGAAGCATGCGAACAATATTCTCGGCAGAGGGACGCTTCTGTGGGTCCTCATCGGTGCATGCTACGAAGAGATCAATGACGCGGGCATAGCTCTCATCCAGCTCCTCCATGTTGAGAGCAGGCCGTGAACCCAGGGCAGCGTAGTACTCTTCATCATCAAAGCTGTCCTCATTGCACTCCTCTGTTGAAAATCCATCACGAAGAATTATAAAAAAATATATCAACTGTGGTTTACATTTTCGTGGTCGTGCTGAATAGTTCCCCAAGTGCTTTCAGAAGCCCCCAGCACTTGGAGCTAAAAGCCGGACATCAAGCGTAACAAGCTGTACAAACTTAAATTATATCGGCAAGCGAGCTCAAATGGCTGTCTGATATTACGATTAAAATTACGAGGGCAGTAAGTTTACATTCACACAGGTGATTATAGAACAACTTAGTTTTTACAAAGATGTGGCATGAGTAATGCAAGTTGGATTGAATGGTACGTAAGTTAATGCGTGGATGCACATGATATAGCACTTCCAACTTAGATGAGCATGAGTTAGTTCATTAAAAAAAACACATTTTACCACAATAAAGTGAAAGGAATTGAAATCATTTAAACCGTTCACCAGGATTAAGGTGGATACAAATCTTCAGCATAATGCACACATTGCAAGGTGGAGGTCAGCAGTATTTTACAAATTATCAAGTGGAAACTGACATGACATTATTAAAACATCATTAGCTCCAATAACACAAATTTTCCTAAGTATACATTGCACACAAAACACTGATACCCAGCAGAATATCCTTACCTTCGCTGTCCTCATCAGGGATGACTACATGTGGAATCTGCAGGCTCATCATTTCCCACAGAGTGAGGCCATAAGCAAAGATGTCAGCTCTGTCTGTGATGACACCATCTTTTAGAGCCTCCTTTGGCTTCCAGGGCTCAGTACCAATATAAGCGTCTTCCTTGTTTTTCACTGATCAAACAGACATGTTCTTAACAATGCAATTGCAATACAACTTTGATGTTGCAGAGCAGTCATACCAATGTAGGAATATTGAAATCCTTAGGAATGTTCAGCTGCCCCTATAAGCCTGCACCCGACAATGCATTCCACTACTATTTAGCTCAGGAATATCCTTAAATGATTCTACACTTCATTACAAAAGCATGTTACCATAATGTGTCTAACAGAACCTAACAAATAATTATTGGATTTGATTATAGTTTTAATTAACTTGTGTGGTCTGCATACAGCCAACATTTAACTAAATTGAATTATCCAAAGGGACCTTTGGCACAACTACTAATTTCGTACAATTATTATTTAATTACACAACAGTATTGGCCTTGCCAAGAAAACATTTGAGAGCAACCTTTTTGGTATTCATGTTGCAGAATATACTACATTGCAGATCATTTGGCTGAGACACGCTTGACAACTTCTAAAGTTTTGTAGCAGCAGCAGGCACATTGATATATTTTATCGCAATGCACCGATACAATATTAAGAGCAGCATAATAAATAAAGTGAAATGGATGTTTCCAGCTGAAAATCACATGACTAGGTAAAATAATTATATTCAAGCGGATCTTAATGATCGTGATTGCGAGGATATCGCTAATGTACATGCATTTCAGATTTGGCCAAATTTAGACCAGTTTGCAGTCACAACCACTTATACAGGCAGTGGTTTTGGAAATTGGTGGATGACAATACTTGCACATGGTCTTTTGATATGAGCACATGTTACGCATGTTAACAGGATGTCTAATTTATTCCTGACGAATGAATATTGCCTATACAATTTAAAATGCAAAACCAGCATACATTATAATTGTACATAAGTGGCACTTTCGGAATCGTAAATCTGATACACGTTAATTGCAAAGACAGGTTTCTTACATTTCAGATTCTCATCCAATGCCATGGCATATCCAACATCACAGAGTTTGATCTGTTTGAAATCCTCCATGATCACAATGTTTGCAGATTTGATATCTGCATGGAGCAGCATCTTTTCTTTGTGTAAATACTGAAATACAAAACAACATGAAAAGTACATCTAGTTTCAAAAGGGAGAATAATGGGGACGTCACAAACATATCCCCTCGCCTTCAAATTCTGCCTAGATGTTGCGAAACTTTACCATAACATCACGAGCGTTTTTATGACCCGTATGGCACAAATCTCTCCACGTGGGTAGAAGAGACCCTGGAGGGTGCGAAACCTGGCACAGTCAAGAGACATCAACATGCCCTGCTCCAGACCTTTAACATCATAGCCAGGAAGACTATACTGGTCAACTGGAAGGATCATGAGCCCCCTTCATGGAGACAATTGCACAGTACACTCCAAGCGCATGTGGGCATGGTGTACTTAAGTCATAAGCTTAAAGGAAAGGAGTAGGAGTTTGAAGCCAGGTGGTCCCCTTTTATACAGTTTGGAATGATCTGGTTGGAATAGGAGCCCTCGGAGTCAGGTACTGGAAAAAATGGGTATAGCCCCTCAGTGGTAAAGCGGGAGCGAAACTCGAACGGTGGCAGGTCAGGATAAAGACTCATTAGCCATGCATGTTATTTGATTTTCAGGGTTTTCTGTCCCCCCCTCCCTTTCACCCCCCCACCCACCCTCTCTTACCTTCCCCACCATCCCACCTCTCCCCAAGGCATCCCTTATTAGGTCGATTATATCCCCCCTCTACTCCCCATTTAAATGTTCATATTCTCCCCGACACGGTTTCTTCACTTGGTTGAGGCAACAGGCCCCTTTCCCCATATTTTACCCCCTTCCTCCAGTTGCCTCGGGACCGTGTTTCGTGAATTACGATACCCGCTCACGAGAGCTGCGTGGCATGCTGTATTGAGCTCGCGTTTTGTTATAGAAAAGGGAACAACAAAAAATGCAAAACAAGGATAAATTATCAGTAATGTGCAGTACCTAATAGTAATATATTATTTCGCTATATCAGGCAATATAGTCCTCAGATTACTGCATCTTTTCACAGTATCTTATTATCCGTGTTTCGTACGAAAATCCTGAAATCCTTCACTTTTTGTGAAGTTCGTGTCAGTTTGACATAAAGTAGACCCTTATTATTCGAGGGTTTTTTTTTTGCGCGGTTTTGCATACAGTATTTGCAAAAAATGTATTGGAGTGCAATTTGAAATTCGAAGGCCATAGCACGCTCCGAACCGACAAAAAAGTCCTAAGGCATGGACGCGGTGTAGATCGTGAGAGGGCGGAAGTTGTCCATGTAACACTCCCCCTCAGTCTGCCACTGTCTACTGCAACGTTTACACGCGAGTGCTTTCCTTTACAATTCTTTGGAATTTGGACTGTATAATATTCATTTGTTTATATTTGCAAATGTAAATGTTTGTTAATCATTATTAAAGAGAAGTTATAGAAAAAATAACACTATACAATGCATGTATTTATGAATATACAGTAAACCCTCAAGGGTTACGTTCTTGAAAACGTTCGCGAATGCTGAATTCGCAAATGCAGAAACCTTGTTCCAACGGGAAAAATGTTGTTGGGGGGGACATGGTAAATGTTTAAAAACAATTACTACTATAAATAAATAACACATTATTGAAAACAATGTTTTGTATTCGCGTTCTTTTTAACGTACCTCAGAGTCGACTTGCTCATGCCAAAATGTAAAATTCGTATAAAGTAAAAATGCACAATAGAGAATTCAGAGCGGGATTACTGTGAGACTGAGGACCAAGTCGGCAGCCCAGCAAGCATGCCGAATCTTCGCAGGCAGTTTCAAATGTAAAATTATGCGCACACCTCCCCAGTGTTGGTCTGATACGTTGGCTCCCAAATACTGGAGTTGGGCGGGTCGCGAATTTGTATTCTTTTAGAAACTCGCGAATATGTGAAACGCGCTAATCAAGAACTTGCGCATTGCGAGGGTTTAGTTGAATGTATACACAGCTTGTTTTAACATAATACATGTTTCTGCCCGCTAACCCTATTTTTCTCATCAGCTTTAAGTATTAATATTCACAGATTGAATATACGTGCCTTTCTCCAGGAATATATCCCCCGCGAATCTATATTAAAGATTTACTGTACAGTACCTGGAGCCCTTTGGCAACCTCGAGTGCTGTTTTGAGAATGACAGATGCTGGGAAAGGTCCCAGATCATTATCAAGTCGCTCTTCAATAATATCAAAGAGGGACTTCTCACCCCCGTATTCCATGACAAGGGCTAGACCACCATCATTTGTCTGAGCCATGGCTCTGTAACCTGAGGAATGGACGGCAAATAATTCACCATGAAACAAAACAAGGCCTTGCAACGACAAAAGCAAAAAGTTTCAACTGCGTTGTTTCCTTTTCTCAGTCCCAAAGTAATAATATAATTTACAGTGGTGCTTTTTAAGTTTCCCAAATCACCATGAATACAATTATATGACGATAATCTGTAAAGTTAGTATATATCAAAAATATATAAAAATGCAGGTGTCAAATGTTAAGGCTGGCAAAAAAAATCCATTACTTGGCAAAAATTTCGTGTGCAGCCCTTTGTCAATAAACTACTGGATAAAAGGTTTCCCACCCCGTACAAGTCCTCGGGGTTAGTTTACAACAATTCACCAAGTCGGTCAATGTGGATTGGTTAAGGTGGGGAGGATAGACGTGGGAGCATAAAAGTCCAGTAAAGGTATGCCTCGATGTATGAACGTTCGGTTCATGTAATTTCGCGTTAACGCAATTGACAAATTATGGACACTTTTCAATTAACGAATTCGAATTTCCACGTTGATGAAATTTCCCACGGCACGCGCCATGAGATCCCTACAGTGCAACAATAACGCTTCCACATCTTTCCAGGCATTCCAACATGCAGATCTTTTGAAAAAGTTAATAATTTTTGTTTTAATTTAATTATCATTCAATCGTGTTAATATTTATTGTTATTTTTCAATTTAGAAAAGTGATCAAGGTGTATATTTAAAGTTTCGAAGTAAAGTTGGAATGACTGTCCGAAACACATTCCGAATGTTTAGTATTAAATTAGTGGGAAAAGCAATTTAGACTTAAAAAACATGCATACAATAATTTTTTTGTAAGTAAAATAAATTTAGCGATACCTGTACGGATTTTTTTAAAGTAATAGTTACATTAGAAAACGGAAAGAGGTGACAGTTGTTTCACACACCAACAATGTTCGGGTGGCTTAGATTCTGCAGGAGTTTGGCCTCTTCTTTCAGCCTCTTCTGATATTCTTCTTGTATGCCACTCTTACACAGTGAATTTATCTTCTTGACGGCCCACGGGGAACGACAGACACCTCGCGGAGAGCTGCCATCATCACAAAAGATTATTATAATCCATATCACCATTGTTATTAAGCTAAAAGGTGTGTCAAACTTCACAATTACAAACTTATAAAAATGAATTATGCCCTGTACAGGCTAAGCAAAATATGGTAGCCTAACCTCTGGATGACAGGTAATTACTTTCTAATGTTGATACATTTTTCCCAAATATAGTCAACAGAGTTGAAATATAAATATTTTAATCTTTACAGTGTATACATTTTACAAGCTAAGAATTTGGTTAAAGTACACTAAAACTTGTTTGTATAAAAACGGCACTAAATCTTGAAGTTGGTCACAATACCCAGAAGCATGTCATACCACCATACCTGGTACACAGCTCCACAAATCTGGATACCCCTACCTGTCCAACATCCAAGTTATTATACTCTTGGGTCCTTCGATCAAGTTAATTTATTTACGTGACTTGACCAAAAGACCCAAGTGTATGAATTCCTGCAGTAACGAGAGCTTTAAATCAAGATCCAAGTTATTCTAATACGTATTATGTACGTATGTTGAAAGTCATACATATAACAAAATAATACAATTATACGACTTATTCAAGTCCAGAATGATCGAGTTCTACATGAGTAGACTCATTAATTTCAAATAAACCACATGTTTTGAAGTTAGAAAAATATTGAGAAACGTTTAATCAAGCGATTATAAGAATCACAGTAAAACAGGAAAAAAACAGCAGGAGCCAAACTATATATTCTATGTGTACAATTGATGACAAAATATATCCCTGGACCATTCTGACACAGAGGGTGTGCAGCTGTGATATTTCTGAAGGAATTATTTATCTCATTCAATTATAACACAAATTGAATATTTTGCGAAAATAGCAAAAAATTGGAAGTAAATAACTAAATACATTAACACATATGAAACCTTCAGTACTCACCGCTTCAAGAGGTACACATTTACACCTGTGCCATAGCCCAGTTTTTTCATAAATGGTGAAGGAGGGATCTCCATTGATGGTGCAGGTGTTCCCTTTCCTAAAATCACAACAGCAAGCAGCGTTACATCTGGTTCATACAGTCAATTAAAACACTCTCCTTGTATATTTATTTAGGATGAGTCTATTTAGGATGAGTCGAATTTAAATGAACAAGGGCAGAGGTCAACCCTCTACTTTGGGTTCCAATGCAAAATTAATCAAATTGCACTGCCATTCGGGCATTTTTACATGGGAGGAAAGAAAACGTGAATAACGGCTGTTAACACAGCAAGTGTGTTTACCTCTCAAGTGAATGCAAATTTACGACAAATTAATGAAGCTGCTGGCTATATGCCACACTTCCCCTGTAATCTGCGACACACTTCACATTGGCGAGAACATTTGGTACAACCTCCGCGGTGCACCGTGGATTACCGGATCTGCAATATGGCATCTCCCCCCCTCCTCCCAAAAAACGAATGCTGCTCAATTACAGAAAACCCACATGTTTCTCTGCCTGTACAATTTGTATGGAAAACCCAGTGAGCACAACGGCAACCCTGACTTCACCTGTAACCTGCAAGGACTTCACACGCGGATTCTTCGGGGTATGAAACAACACCTCCATGCCAGGAGATTCTGCACCACTATTCACAACGAAAACAACAAGCGGGTATTATTAATACGTGAATAGTCGTGTCTCGCTTAACGGGCGTTCTTTCTACGAGAATGCGCACTGATGAGCAATTTGAATTTAGACCAATCTGTTCGCAAAACGAGAGAAATGTTCACATAGCGAGCGATGACCGATCGATCGGCAGGGGGCGCAAGGCAGCCCGCAGCTGTTTGTTTACGAGCTCTCCTATGCCGAGTGCGCACGTGTTTCATAGTCTGAGGGCAGGTACTGTACCTGTAAGCACTGTAGTTCTTCATGTGTGGCAAGTGTTATATATTTGATGTTTAATTACTTTAAAATAACAATTTGTATTTCTCACGTAAAAAAAATGTTCAAGAGTGGAACATTTTGGGGCCGAAACGTAGCTCAGTTTTGAACATGGGGGTCGATGAGAAAAGGATGATCGTTTGACGAGTTTTCGCTCGCCGAGAAATGTTCGCGTAACGTATCTCGCTCGTTAAGCGAGACACGCCTGTAACAGTGAACAAATATAATCGGCAGTGAATTAAAAACAGTATCAAGAGTGAGCAAGAATATCAACACTTCGTGAACAATAACAATTACTGAACAGCAATGCGTAAACGAGGAGGCAATTAGTAAACAATAACGAGTAAAAATCTTGACTTAAAGCTTTCGTGACTGCATGAATTAATATTCTTTAGGTCTTTCGGTAAAGTCAAGTAGATAGATATCTACGTGTCAAGACTTTCACGTAGATAGGTTCAAAAAAATTACAAAAACTCCGACGTTTCGATCGCAACAAGCGGTCGCCTTTGAACCCATCTACGTGACTTTACCGAAAGACCCAAGAATAATAACGAGTAAGTTTAACACGTCGGCTCTCGCGACCAATATGCATAATACAGGGGGGTTTCTTGAGTGGTGGCGGGTTTAAGGACACATTTATATTTACTCACCCCAAAAACCTGTATCATTACTAGCGAGTAAGTGACGACCTATAACCAACAATCACCCGCAACGCGCCCAATCTTTCAAGTGTTGAGTTTGAAGAGCGCCTGGATGTTCGGCCACCATGCACGAGGTTACATGGCACTCAGAACAGCAAATCTCACTCTTCTGCAACGTCCCTCGCCTTCTCCAACACCGCGCTGACCGACGTGGTGAAGTATGGTCAAAGGGTCCCAGCATGGAGTCTTTGCCCCCCGCCCCACGACGACCTACACGGCGTGGCGAAGCCCTCATCCAGCAGTGGATTGCCCCAAAGGCCGTGGTACATGGACATAAACACGAGCTACGGATGAGGAGTCCGTAACGATCGACATGTTATAGACGAGCAAGGACAATGAAGAAACAACAACACCGAGCAGACGCATCCAGTTCAACACGGAGGCTTTCGCGACCAATATCACCCATAACAGAGGGGGCTTTAGGGGTTAGATCGCGTAAATATAACCCCAAACCCACCCCTCTATTGTTGCAGACACATCCAAAGGGCATTTAGAATCGGGCGACACACTGCAGGCGACGTTCGCGCATCTCATTTCAATTTAATTTCGTTTATTTTGGTATCGCCCCGTGAGCCATGCGGGTGGGCAAATAGACGCGCGCCACTTACACGTGTCGGCGTATAGTTGTCGAACGTCGGCTGGTATTGCTGCGGCGGTAACCCGTAACGTTGGAGTTGTTGTTGTTTGCTGGTTGTTGTTGTTGTTTGCTGGTTGTTGTTGTTGTTGTTTGCTGGTTGTTGATATGTTGGCGACAAAGACCGCAGAGAGCGAGCGAGCGGCCGAACTCCCGCGCTTTTCGACGCCGCGCGTTGCACGACGGGAAAAGCCCGAGTCGGGCCGCTAAGTTTAATGTTTCGTTATTTTTTTTTAACTTTTTATTATTTTTATTCTAGTAATTTTAGCTGTTTCAAACGAGACGCGCGAGGGAGATGAATCACTCGATTAATCGCTCGATTAATCGATTTTTTTAAAATAAAATAAAAAAATCGATTTTGTGGATTGCGTAATGACGTCAGCACGTAACGTTCGCGCGGTTGGGACGACGTCGCGGGAATGACGTCATCGCGAAACGAGGTTGAATGGGGGCGGTGACGTCACCCAGCAGTGGATAGAACGTGGCTGTACACGACACGTGGTGTGTGGGGGGGGGTGTGGGGGGGGTGTGGGGGGGGGTGTGGGGGGGGTGTGGGGGGGGGAGTGGGAGGGGGGTGTGGGGGGGTGTGGGGGGGGGTGTAAGGGGGGTGTGGGGGGGTGTGGGGGGGGGTGTGGGTGGGGGTGGATGGGGGGGGGTGTGGGGGGGGGGGTGTGCGTGGGGGTGGATGGAAGGGGTGTGGGGGGGTGTGGGGGGGTGGGGGGGTGTGGGGGGGTGTGGGTGGGGGTGGATGGGGGGGTGTGGGAGGGGGGTGTGCGTGGGGGTGGATGGAAGGGGGTGTGGGGGGGTGTGTGGGGGGGGTGTGGGGGGTGTGGGGGGGTGTGGGGGGTGGGGGGGGTGGATGGGGGGGTGTGGGAGGGGGGTGTGGGGGGGGTGTGGGTGGGGGTGGGGTGGATGGGGGGTGTGTGGGTGGGGGGGGTGGGGGGTGAATCCAGGGTGATCAATCGAGCGTCGAGTTTGCCGCTCGCTCGCCAATCGACTGGCTCGGTGAGCGGCTGAGCTGGCCTGGCTCGCCCGGTTCCGCGTCCACGTGTTTTGTATTTTAACGTCAGCTGAGAATCTCTCTCCACTCGTAACAACGTCAAATACACACACACACACCCGTACACACAGGCGCACATTTATAGACGACACAGGCACAAACTAACGCCGTAAAAGCGGGACACGCCGTAGCCCGTCTTTCGTGATGGTGAAGAACAAGAACAAAGGTGCGTTTATAAAGTGGAGTTGTTGTCGTGCTGCTAGGCCTCTGTGCACCCTGCGATCCTTCTAGTGCAGCGACTGAAACACGCAATAGCGAACCACTGTTTTCTTTGAGTCGTTTAATATTTAAGTGTTTAAATGAAAGATTTATGCGTTGACATTTCAGCCCTACTTAGCCGAAGCTAACGTACACATTCCTGGTGATTTTGGTCATGATGTGCTTTTACATTTTGAATGATGCAACTCGAGTGTATTTAACTATCATTTTATATAGCGCCTTATGATAATTACCATCTCAAAGCACTTTAACAAGGTCGTAGCAATGCGAGTGAGGTACACCAATCAGCAACGTTACGGTAACAATAGAAACGCCTTGCCTACACATGTAGAAACTTAATTTAGTTTAGGAAAATAAGCGCCTAAACAATGCAGGTTGTTTATTTACGCTAGAGGCGATTTTAATCCTAATAAGGGACCTAGGAAGCCGGAAATACAGAATCTGAAAATGTATACTGGAGGAATCCGAAGAGCTCTAAAGCTCTTTATCACTGATGTCCCGTGGGGGCAGGTCAGAGCATCACAACAACAAACAATACAAAAACACAATAGGCGTGCAACGTCTAGCAAAAAGTAATCAAATCATTTCAATAATATATATGAAACAAAACTTGTATCTTACCAGGTAAAGCCCACAGCTATTAGCATCAATCTTAATTTTGGAGCTTTCGTGACTGCAGGAATTATTCTTTGGTTTTTTCGGTAAAGTCACGTATAAAATTTATTATTTTATTTTTATACGTGACTTTACCGAAAAAAACCAAAGAATAAGCTATTAGCATCTTTTACATTTCATAGATGACTAGAAAGGACATTGAGATCAGGGATATGTAATACAATGTTACGTGGGTAGTAGTGGAGAGAGAACACATGCGACTTTAAATTACACTTAAAGCCAAAGAGGGTAGTGGCCTCTAACAATTACTGGAAATGAGTTGCAGAGAAGAGGTGCGTTATAGCTGTATGAGCATCCCCCAAGTGTAGATCTTTTAGGGGATAAGAGGACCAAGCAAACCAGAATTAGAGGATTTTTTTTGTTCATGTTCAATGTAATAACTTGTCATCCTTGAATAGTCTTACAGTGATGTGATATTTTTCACCTTAAATATAAACCCAGAAACAGAAGCACAATTCACAATGTAGATGTCGTATCCTGTAAAACGCCACTGTGTGAGCTGTGTTCTGAGTTCAAACTCGGCGGAGTGTGTTGCTTACACAAATGCTGCGTGGAAATTTTGGTCTGGAAAGCCAATAGACTGATAGACTAAAATATAATGTAATCTTTGCCACTTTTCTGACAGGCGGTGGAGCGAGCCATGCAGAGCTCATGGTGATGACCATCACAGACATCATCAATCAACTACTGGAGGCACACGAGCACAAGAAGGATGTTAACCTAAACAGGTGAAGTACTGCAGCTTCATTTATAAGTTCGTGCACTAGAGGTCACATGAAAGAGATAACTCGTATGCTTCCGTGGGCCATTCTCTAATACAACGGGTTGCACTGCTTTGCAAGATATTAGAATATATATTTTTGTCTCATGACACATTGCTGATGACAAAGTCGGCATACAATTGCAGAAACATTAGTTGGTAAGGAAAAGCAACATAGTAATGTGCGTAAAGATGAAGCTTTTAACCAGTGAGTCTTGCCTGATTGGATGTGGACATGAACAAATACAATGAGACAAATTTTCTAGTGACAAAATAAGTGTTTGCTATGTACGCGTCCGATGTATACTGTGGAGACACTTGCAAACGAGATTGTCCATCTAGACGGACTGTTTACGTAACAGATTTTAATAAATAAAATAAAATGTGCATGTTACAGAGTCACAGCAGACAAGATGTAGATCCGTGAACAAGACAGAAACATAAAGCTATAATGGCCGGTGGTTGAGACTGACAATGGAGTGACGTCAAAGGAGGATGTCCAGTGAGGATTTGGAGTAATGACATCAGCTCATACTTAGGTGCAAGTTGGTTTGTTGCATTACAGAACCGTGAGGGAGTGCAACAGCTCAGAGAGGCCTTGATTCTGCAGTAAATGATTATGGCTGATGATTACGGTGATGAAAACATCTATATTTGGCCACATCTCAAGTTTCACACAATTTTGTGTTGGTCATTACCTGCACATTTACATGGGAGCACACGCATTGAAATGTTTTCGTTTTGCTCACACAGACTAAAGACGAAGGCGGCGGCCAAATATGGGCTTCCATCCCAGCCGAAGCTTGTCGACATCATCGCCGCAGTGCCGCCGCAGCACAGGAAAGTCCTCGTGCCCAAACTGAAGGCCAAACCCATCCGCACGGCCAGTGGGGTACGTGAGCAGGGCTCAACCACATTTCACAATGTGCCACCCACATTTAATTCTCTTTCTACATCGGTAGATCTCTGTCTTGCCTTTGCTTGCAGCAGTGCATTTGTCAATTCTTTCCCAGAGTCTCTTAAGTAGCCCAAGATGTGTGAAGACAGAGTTTACATTTTTTCAGTCGTGTTTTGTGGGAAATGTGATAAGCAAGTTGAGTTTTGTTAACGTTTCTCTGTTATCAGATTGCAGTGGTTGCAGTCATGTGCAAGCCACACAGGTGTCCGCACATCAACTTCACGGGAAACATCTGCGTGTGAGTGATCTGCACTGATTTTATCGCCCCCCCCCCCCCCCCCGTGTAATTTGAGATTGTTTGCTCCACGATTAATAGATTGTGTTGATTGTGGAGACCTTGCATGTGAATCACATGTTGGCAGATAGTCATATGTTGGTATAAAACGATTTAATGCTGATGGATTGCTCCATTTTAGTGGTAATGGTAAAATGCACCAAGCTTGAATGGCTATGCCAGCTTATACATTTACCCATTTATCTGTGTTTTTCCTCAGCTATTGCCCAGGAGGCCCAGACTCAGACTTTGAATATTCAACCCAGTCGTACACAGGCTATGAGGTAAGGTTGTTTGGAAGTAAACAAAATAATTAAATAGACTTAACCTGATTCAAACTAAGGTTGCATAGCAACTATGTCCGTTAGCAAACTCATAATTTAGTTTTCGTTGTCAAAAAGGCCTATATGCAATAACATTTTAAGCAAACTTTAACTTGTATTGCCTTTCAGTGTTTTTATTTATCCAGGAAAGCATAACATCTGAATAATCATTTTCAGGGGAGACCTGCATTGGGATTTTTGGCCAATTCTATTAAATATATCAGCATGTGGGGGGAAACATGAGTTCCCAGAGAAAATGGAAAATAATATTCAATCTCCACACAGATATATTCAATAAATCTTTGACTGTACGGTTATATAGCCTGCCCACCTCAAAATAAAAGCCAATAACACCTAGTAACCCCAGGCAGCCCCCCATCCAAGTACTAACCAGATTTAACCATACCTAGTCTGTAACACTTTGAGGTTGATTTGATAAGACACAACCTCGGTTCTAAAAGCTAAACATTTGTATTTACTTCCTCCAGCCGACATCCATGAGGGCCATCAGAGCTCGCTACGACCCTTACTTGCAGACCCGCCACCGTGTGGACCAGGTGAGGCATTTGGTTCCTTAAATCATTGATTTTGAATTGCACCAGCTGATAGTGCACAACTTTCATCTAAAATCGGTATTAAATTTACTTTAAAACATTTAGTTATACACTAAAATTCATTAACCTTAAAATACCTCTTTACTGTATGCGAAAATAGTGGCACTAATCACTGAATGGGGAAACTTGTATCGTATGTTGGATTAAAGGTGGAGTTTTTTCAGATATAAACTTGTTAGTTGAAAATAATTAAAACATTTATAGTTATTATGATGAATATTATTGTACCCTCTTTTCATGTAAAAATGTATGTAATTTTGCTGTCTTACCCGGTCCTATGGAAATGTAAGGCTCAAAAATGTCTCGCTTTAATTAGTCAATTTGTGTTTCGCTCACACGCGTGTGTTGTGGTTGCAGTTAAAGCAGCTTGGCCACAACGTGGATAAGGTGGAGTTCATTGTCATGGGTGGCACATTCATGGCCCTGTCGGAGGAGTACAGGGACTACTTCATCCGCAATCTTCACGACGCTCTCTCGGGGCACTCATCCAACAGTGTGGCTGAAGCAGTCAGGTGCGTGTCTGTGTGAGTGGGCTTCCTGCTTAAATCATTTATGTTGGCCACAAGGTGGTGGTAAATTTACATTGGTATTACAAGGATTTGTCTCCATCAGACAACCACCTTCACCTTGACTGAGTTGAACACACCCTCTCCCAATGAGTTACATTTGTAGCCTTAAAATTGTGAGATTATGAGACGAGCATCCTCAACACAGCACCACCACCCCTCCAGTTTAATCGGCTCAGTTGCAGATTGATAATTGCTGTTAGTAACAGACATTCGATTTTTCTATCACTTTTAGTTCTATATGGAGATAATATTCATTCAGTCAGGGACCTTTTGTCCACATATTACAAACATACGGTTTATATCAAAACTAAGCTATGGATCTTTACTTGTGACATGCAGAAATTAAAATGAACAGCACGTAGTTTTTTTTTTATAAAGTCATAATAAGATAACCTTTTTGGTCAATAGCAACAAAGGGGAGTCTGCCATAGGACAGCGCCGCACAGTAGGGGTGTACGGAAGCAATTAGAATCCTACGCATCGAGCATGAAGCCAGCACATGCACCCATTCAGAGACGAATACGTCATAATAACACCGCTTCTACGATCTAACAATAATTAGTTTAAGAAACAAAGGCCATACGTATGCTATTCTTTTGTATGGAAGTACTTTTACTTCCAGTGTATATAATAATTGTGGGTTTCAGTTCAAATTGCCTCAGACAGACCAGAACATGTTTGGGATTCTTACGGTGCAGTATACATGCCAAAGACTCCGACAGCCAAACTAAAGCAACTTGTCAAAGTCTCTTAAAAGTAAGGGGAGAAGTGTCCCACGATATTCAGTGTGGCTGTCTGCTTATTTTCTTTAATTGGTTGAAAGGGTTGGCTTAAAGAAGAAAGCCAAATGGGATATTTATTTTTAAAGGGTTGGCTTTAAGAAAAAGAAGAAAGCCAAATGGGATATTTGTTGTTTAAAAGGAAAGCTAAAGAAAAACACAAAGATGCAACATTTAAATAAAAAAAATCAATATTTTTTGCTCTTCTGCTCACCATCACTTTTAATGCATAATGTGTTAATATATGTAAAATTGTAGAATTTGGAAAAATGGCATGAGTTTTAAATGGCATATTTCCTTCTGAGTACTGCTATTGCTCTTGTTGGGTGTTTCAATTGATTGAGTGTTTCAGTCCGGCGTTTAAAAAAAGTCTTGATGTAAAGAAAGCTTGCCCTCATGAATTCTATAGAAATGTATTAACAAATCTTAGCTGCCCTCTGTAGATACTCGGAGAGGAGCAAGACCAAGTGCATCGGCATCACGATAGAGACGCGGCCAGACTACTGCCTGAAGAGGCACTTGAGCGACATGCTCGGCTACGGCTGCACCCGCCTCGAGATCGGTGTGCAGAGTGTGTACGAGGACGTGGCTCGCGACACCAACAGGTGCACACGATGCATCCCAGAGGCCCTTCAGGGTCTTCATTACCCTTCACTTGTTCATGTGGATTTAAATAACTGTGACCTTGTGTCATCATTTAAGGCCCTTCGTCAGTTCACTACTAGATGCAGGCCCCGATTCATGTTAATCATGGGAGTTGTTTGGCCCATACTTCACCATTCTGGTTTGGATTGTTCCTGGGTGGGGTGGGCAGGATCTCAAGTCCAGTGAAAATATTGCTCACCGCTGATGTTAGCCATGGCCAGGAATCTTAACTTGCATTACTGGGTTCACAGCGCAATGCGCTAACCACTCTGCCATCACTCGAAGCCCTGCTGACAGGAGGAATTCATCAAATTTGTTTTTAATTATTTAGTAAAGTTCCATACACACCAAGAGCAACAAAACCAACATACATTTTGACCTTTCCACGAGTGAGCAAAGTGGTCCATGCAATACCTGGACATTACTCTTTACGACGAATCCTATTCGGTCAGCCAAATGTTTTGTGTGGTGCTTGTTTTTTTGTTTTAGATTTTTACCAATGTTATACGGTGTTGTTTTTATACTCAACAGAGGCCACACAGTGAAGGCGGTCTGCGAATCCTTCCATATGTCCAAGGACGCAGGTTTTAAGGTGGTGTCACATATGATGCCAGACTTGCCCAACGTGGGCATGGAGAGAGACCTCGAGCAGTTCATAGTAAGTGTTGTATCGACCGCTGGAGAAAATTCCCTACTAAAAGAAGTGAACACATCACTCCAAAAGAAAAAATGATGTTCAGTGCACCTTTTCAATTGTGTTACCCTAGGCGACAGGGATGCAATACTTCGCACTACTGAGCAAAGTAATAATAAACATTCATCACTAGTCTGTAAAGATGTTTTCCAGTGGCACTAGCCTTGTGAAACTAAGTCCCTAATGAAACCATTTCAACAATATCTCGGTCTGGTGAAACTCAAAACACCATTCCACAAAACAGAAGCCATTAAAAATAAAATCAGACGAAATGTAAAATGAGAACAGAAGGCAAACATTGTGGTTACGTGCTTCACGTAGAGGGGACAATTGTACACCAAGTTGTGCGTTTTGGTGGACAGTGTTAAGTGCGAGGGTTGGAGCATGGTCTTATCCATTGAATATTTCTGTAATATAAATGTCCACGTTTCTGTACAGTGTCTTCAGATGCAATTGCATTTTGTGCGTTATTCATAATTAATGGTAGACGTGGTTTGGTATATATAGGTTATTAAGCATTCTGCAATGTGGCAGTTACAGACCTGTTTTAGTAAGTGTCAGCCACGTAATATCGGTCATGTTCAAAATGTACATTTACCCTCTTTTACTAAGAAGATAATTGCCGTTTTTACATATTTTTAAAACAAAAGCAAAAAAAATCCGCTTTTACAGTTGTCGTGATAAGATATGAAATCAGGCCACACATAACCAGTGTAAGCATGTGACGATGCATCAATTAAATATTTAAAATCGCTTCTTATGATAACATTCATTAAAATATGCCTATAAAAATATATTATTCACATTTCATGAAAATTCTTTATAGATTTTTGCGAATGGAGCAAACCAAATTGTGCAAACAAGACCAATATTTTTTAATACAAAATGTTAAAAATATAAAATATTCTAGAATTTAATCATAACCTCATATAATGATAAGCCTTCCAATGCAGTGGGTGCAGTTGTGAAACATTACATGTCGCACAATCAGCATGCCACGGTAAATCACTCGGCCATGCATCCTTGTAAAACCTAATCTATCTTGGAATACTAGCTAACCTGTTAAGCAAATTTTAACCCCACTCAGCCACCACTTGTCCATGTTTGTCACAGGAGTTTTTTGAGAACCCAGCGTTTCGGCCAGACGGCCTTAAGCTGTACCCGACGCTGGTGATCCGTGGCACAGGCCTTTACGAGCTTTGGAAGACGGGCCGCTACAAGAGCTACCCACCCAGTGGCCTGGTCGACCTGGTGGCTCGCATCCTCGCCCTGGTGCCACCCTGGACCCGCGTCTACCGTGTGCAAAGGTATGGTTTTCTCTCGAGCAGTCTAGGCACAAGGGCTTGATCTTTACAGCAGTCCCTTTATGCAATGGCATGAGTTTCTTTGGTGCAGCATAGTTGGTATGGGCTGTGGTGCTAGAAATTAAATAAGGCCCTCTTGTCCAATTTCACCAATCTTTGTAGTTGTGTGCCTGGGGGGGGGGGCCCTTTCGCCTATGAGTCAATTGCATTGCCTGCATGCACGATAGCTACACCACCAGTGGTCACCCATGTTTATTGGATGGGACTTTTATTGTAGGTCACATGTAGGGTCTGCATTTATGGGACATCGCTTAAAATTGTCAAACCTAGCTTCAATTGAGCTTTTTTCTCGACTAAACCCAAACCACACATCTTGAAATATTATGTTCTCATAGAGCCTGCATTACATGTCCCACCATTGCAGGGACATCCCCATGCCACTGGTGAGCTCTGGAGTGGAGCATGGGAACCTGCGTGAGTTGGCCTTGGCACGAATGAAGGACCTCGGAACAGAGGTGTGTATGTGCGGGCCTTGATTCTTTCATGCACAAATCCGTAAACTTGCCAAGTATCCTCCATCATCCTATCCAACATCAGGTTACCCTTGCAAACACGATCATGTTTTCTACATTTGTTTTAATGGGTTGTTTCTGTCTGCTTGTTAAATATTGGATGGCTTGGAACCATTCTTCCAATTAGCACATTGGCATTTAGCCTTGATAATTTATTAATTTCCAGTGTTTAACAATGGGCCGTAACATTGCCTTCGGATGACCTACTTTTATCATTATTATTGTGCAATCTTTTAGTCTCCGCAATCCCTCCTATATTGGTCAATTTTATAATACTCCTCGGACAGTAATTTGTAATGGATTTTGTATTAAAACCTGTAAACCCTGGACTCAGCGTCAATAGCCCTGACCTGCAGCACAATAATCTTAAAAATATACAGTAATATTATTTTTTCTAATTTCATTGACCATCGTTCACCATGAATCACGGCGAGCTCCTTCAATCGTCCAGTCCCTTGGTAATGGGATTTGCCCATTATAGATTGCTTACGTGTGATGTTATTTTTAATAACTAATCTGATTTATTAGGTCTTGCTTTTGTGTTTGAAATGCAGTGGGACAATCAATCCGCATGTAAGTAGAAACGAATTACAAGTGAATCAAACAATACAGATGTCCACTCACGAACCATTAATTGTGTAATTTTAGTGCCGAGATGTCAGAACAAGAGAGGTGGGCATTCAGGAGATCCATCACAAAGTGAAGCCATACGAGGTAATCCCATCACTGGGGTGGCATGCAACATTCATTATCTAGATGTGATTACCTAATGATAGAGATAAATGTCATGTTTCATTTTCAGTCTTGAACATTATTAACCTTGTAATTTACAACTGTATTATTGATAGTACACGAAAAAGTTGTCTACCCGTTACACCACTTGTAGTATAGTATTTGCTATCGGGATGGCTTCTAGTCGTGTCTGCTCTTGACCCGTCATACATTCAGTGGGTCAGAAGCCCCTGGCAAGAGCACACTTTGCGTCTGTGCAGGTGGAGCTGATCCGACGTGACTACGTGGCTAACGGCGGCTGGGAGACGTTCCTGGCGTACGAGGACCCGCGCCAGGACGTGCTCGTGGGGCTGCTGCGTCTTCGTCGCTGCTCGCCCGACAGCTTCCGACCCGAGCTGAAGGGCGGCGTGTCCATCGTGCGTGAGCTGCACGTCTACGGCAGCGTGGTGCCCGTGAGCGCGCGCGATCCCACCAAGTTCCAGCACCAGGTAGTGGCGATGAGCTCCTCGCACCGCCTTAAGTTGAAGGATGTGTCCTCCGTAACTCTCAGATGTGTTTTTCGGTTGTGACGTGTGTTATTTGGCTTAGTGTCCAACGTTTCTCTTCACGTGCCCATGAGCTTCAGGAAGCGAGTTCAGTTCACGGTACAACTCGAAAACACATCGGAAAGCTACACAGCACAATCGTGAAACCCTACACCTCTGCATTTTGCTCTGCAGTCAACAAGCCTTGAAAATATTACAAATACTTGTTATATACAAAACTTGACACTGGCAATGTTGCAAGTTATTATACGAGTTATTTTACACATGATCATATTGCAATTATATACTGTACTAGCCTTTTGCCCGTCCAAGGACAGGTGTATTGCAGTAAATCTGAAACTTGCAAGCGAAAAGCAGACCGCGACATGATATTCATTGCATCCATTCGTGTGCAATTTGTAAGGCCGTGATGACAGACTTATTTTATTTAAAGATTATAATCCCTTGTTCATCATGATGTCCTTTATATGGTGTATATAATAGCAATCTTTGTGGGGTTGTGTTATGGACACCAGAGAGCAGTGCATCAATATTTATTGTACTAAACTATGCTCCAACATCTATGGTCCCACATCTATGAGCAAATTTGTGAAGTATGGTCCATTAACTCCGAAGACCCAAACTGCGTGGTGATGCCCTCTAGCAGTGAATGACTAAATGGCTATACATGTCCATACATGTTTACTCTGTTTGGACTTGTGTTAACATGTGCTGAATTATATCTTGCAGGGATTTGGGATGCTGCTCATGGAAGAGGCAGAGAGAATAGCAAAGGATGAGCATGGTGCAAATAAAATAGCTGTCATTTCAGGTAATGTGCCAAACACCATCAAGTTCCATGACCATCACCCTAATATCTGATGTGCACATTCCAAATCGGTGACAAAGTCCGTTCCCTTATACTTGCATAGAGGCTTAATTTATTCACTGTTTAAACCAAGGAATTATTTTACTTGCTGTCTGCGCAGGAATTGGGACACGAGACTACTACCGCAAGATTGGCTACGAGTTGGAAGGGCCTTACATGGTGAAGAAACTGGACTGATTTGGGAGAAAATACCATGCCAAGCTGAATAGATGGATGCCAACACTTGTTCCCCTAGGTTGCGGTACCATCACCTGCAAATGTCATAATCTGTGAACGTGTTTGGCTCCGTGCACATGAAGCGCGAGAAGGCAAAAGCTCCCAACTGTTGCTGCCGCTCATTATATCTAAGGTGCTACCTTTACCTATTTGCTTCCCTGTTTATTCAGTACCCATAACCCACGGTTTAATTCCTTCCCCACCAGCAATGGAAGCGTATGAGCAAGTCACCCAGAATGTGCCCAATCTCTTCAGATGTTGAGAAGCTAAACAAGGGTTGAACATGTATAGTGCTGGGATTTCTGGCCACCAAGCACAATGGGTGGGCATAGACTGTGGAGCTACGTGGGGGGGCTGCAGAAGGTGGTGCAGCAAGATTATTGTCATACTGCACTACCAGGCTCCCCCATCTATGTTCACAACCGTGATATTAAACAGTGTGTTGCAATATGATCAAATACACCTGCGACCCGCATGCCATCAGGAGGCCCTCATCCAACAATGGATTGACAAAAGGGCTGTACATACATAAAGATATGTCACCGGGCATATCACGGACCCCTGGTAATTCATTCTTTGAGCTGAACTGGACGGTTTTTGGTCCATGAGTCCAGAACAGATATTTCTCACTTTTCTATAGCACCTTAGGTGGGATAACATTCGTGGTTACAATTTAATGTGGCCAATTACAGTGAATTATGTGATAGCTACTTTACACGTGTGTATTCAAGTAATCCATTCTTCGTAACATTATACATAAATTGTTACTGCAAAGGGTTTGCTGCCTTCGATGGTACTAATTTCTGCTCTAGCCCCTCAACTATATGATGTGCATATTCCTCACCTACAGCTGTTTTCAGGCAGGTGCCGAGTCATTTGGTGCTTTTTTAAATGTATCACTTAAGTTCCACATTCTCTGTTAACACTTTTGTGTGCAGCACATCTGAAATGGCACCTCAGTGTTTTTGCACGTTTGACAGGTATTGTATTATAGCATGGAAAACGTATTTATTAATGGAAATATTTTTTTGCATTTGTAAACATGTTCCTTGTACTTATTGCAGATTATTAAGCTTAGCTGTTGCATGTACCGAGGGTGTACATTGTAAAAATGTTTTAAACAAGAAGCTTTAAATAATGTTATCAGAATAAAATGCTGAGAAATATGAACCCAGTGCTTCCTTCTGTCGTATAGGTGTGCTTACAATCACAATCCTAGTTGGTCCGGAAAATTAAATCTTGTATGAGCCCTGAGAAATCGTTAGTCCCATCCATATGGTAGGGTGTGAATGTGGAGGCAAATGGGAATTGTCACAGAGACAAAGTAAGATAAATAATAAGCCACTTAATGATTATCGTAATCATTACCCACATACTCTTTGGTTCTTTCGGTAAAGTCACGTAAGTATAAAATAAATCGCAACGTTTCGATCGCAATACAAGCGACCGTCATCAGGTGGAACAGATACAACAGGAGAGTTTATATAGGATTTTGGTGGGCTCAACCCAAGTGTAAGTGGGCGGAGCTAGAGAAGGAATTTGTACGTAAATGTGAGAGATTAGCATGTCAATGTGAGACAGTCCCACATTTACACTTACATACAAATTCCTTCTCTAGCTCTGCCCACTTACCCTTGGGTTGAGCCCACCAAAATCCGATATAAACTCTTATTGCAGCAGCTCTTTCTCCTATGTCAGCAGTTCTCCTGCTGTATCTGTTCCACCTGATGATGGTCGCTTGTGTTGCGATCGAAATGTGGTTTATTTTATTTTATACCTACGTGACTTTACCGAAAGAACCAAAGAGTATGGATTCCTGCAGTCACGAAAGCTTCAAATCAACATTACCCACATTTAAAGCGTCTGCTATGTACATCCGAAATTGTAAAACTGGCTAGATGTGCATTGATACGTACAAATCTGACCATCCAAACTCCGATGTGGCCATGGGTGTGCATGTGTGACCCAGGTCCCAAGCGTCCCTGCCTTTACTCTTGTGATAGGATACTCCAGCATGGAGATTCCCATGGAAAGTCTGTTAACCAAGAGGGCTGGGGCCATCTAGAATCCTGGATCAGGCCCCAATACAGCATATGCCCCACAATATGCCCCCACATATCCCCAGGAGACAGGGTACAAAAGTATGACAACAAACATTCCCAAAGACAACTGAGCAGACTGTCACCATATAGTTGTCATATCAAAAAAAGTATTATGCAACCCATCAGCTGCGAGTAAATTTCAGTAGCATTCAAAAATCTATGGACCGATTTCGACAGTCTCATCAGCAGTCAAGCTTGCTAGAATCAATAATGGTGAGCCGCCGATCTTACAGGCAAAATCCCTCTCTAAGATCTGTCATATGCCTAAAGATAACATAACCAATTGTATGCAAGGGTAAATGGGAAATCATCAAACTCCTTGACCTTCATGAGCCCATAATTGTTGAAGTCAGTATTGGGACTTCCCACTCACCCAATACCGTGAATCTCATTAATGTGTACACATGCCAGTCTAGTTTATCCACCTGTTGCTTCATCTGTGTTGTTTCCGGATCATACAGGATCGCTAATTGTTCTTGCTGTCATAGTTTGCACAATCACAAGGAACTTTAAAGAGGGTGGCACCTGTAACGTGCAAACCCTTAACAAAGGGGTCTATACACATACGCTTATTTGCTTTACGTATGTAGATACACAAAACTGCAGTATATGCGTAGAGTTCCAACAGTTCTAAAGGGCTGTTTATTAAGCCTATCACACATCTACAGCATCTATCTTCCCAGTCACCAAGGGGGCCCCCTTTGGTGGCGAGATGTTAACTATTTCGCCAGGTATGCAGGAGTCCCTGGGTTCGACCCTGACGCCTGTATGTTTGGAGTTTGAATATTATCCCCGTGCTCGTGGGTTTGTCTCAGTGTCCTCTGGCTTTTCACTCAACATTTAGAAACATGCGTTTCGAGAATGTGGCTGCTATAGATTTCCACATGATCAGCCACTTGGTTGAGCTTTCATTTGTGGCCAGGTCGCCTCTGAAAAAGAGCTAAATAGCTCAGTGGGCCTTGCCTGGTAAAATAAAAAAAAAAAGGTTAAGTTTAGCCCTTGTGATGTTCATGTAAATGTTATTTATGAACTGTATTTTAAAGGCATTAATTTATATTGGATGCTTTTGATAACTACAATAAAAAAACATTGAATATTCTCCATTTATCAAATTAAAGTACTATGTGTGCTAAACTACCGTGCTCTACAGTGCAGGCAACCCTGCCCATCAGATGAATGACTCTTCGTCATTCAGAACCGTGGACACAGACTCCGAAGCCTCCTCTTCAGTGCAGTTCACAGCTTGCTCGGCAGTCTCAAATCGACGCACGACAGCCTCCCAGTCCCCGTCAGCTGCTACGATTTTTTTTATTATCTTGGTCCGAGTCGACGAAACGTGTTGGTCATCACTCCGTCATGCCCATCGGTTGGGGGAATATTCCGCTGGTTTTAGGATGGCTAAATAGGTGGTAGGGGGCGCTGTGTCCATTCGTGTTTCTTTGCTATCGACTCGTTACGGTGGTTTTATTTGTATGTTGTTTAAATGATTTGTTTACCTTTCTTATACTTTGCACTCATATCGTGTTTTTGTATTCTTTGTTATTGTAACGTTCTGACCCCGTGACCCTACTGAACATCTGTGAAAAATAGTTTTATAGCTCATCGGATTCCTCCAGTATAAATGTTCTGAATCTCTTCTGGAAGAGCCTGTGAGAGCCAGTGGTTATCCTTCGTTGTGGTACAGAGGGTGCTTGGTTCTCACCCAAAAGCTGTGGAGATTGAGGCCGTTCTTGTGCCAGATCTTCTTCTTCTTCTTGATGCGAATGGCTGGCTGCTCGTGTTGCTCCAGCAGTCATCTGTTGCACCAACATTTTGGCTGCGTCAGTCAAAATGTTTCTCCAGTCTGAGCCTGAGATTCTTCCTTTGCAGCCAAAGGAGAAGCTGGTCCGGCCGTGATGTCTTGGCATTGCGATGTCTCTGGATTTTGCCCTCTTGTGAAAAGTTCAGAGCATTTTCCACTCTTCTTGCTCCAGTTGAAACTCTCTGAGGATGTTTTTCTTGCGCCTTAAATTTAGACATGTCGCTGTGTCATCCCACCGCTGGTTACGAAGCCTATACCGCTGTTCATGAAGCCTATACAACATATACAGCACCTTGCATTCGGAGTCACTAAGCAAAAACCCACTGCTAATGGCTCCCCACCCCTTTGAATAAGCCCCCTTCCCTTTAAACCACCACCACCCAACAGCTGATCTCACGCGCCTCTTAATTGAGATGCGCGAACAAAGACGGGCACTGCATCGCACGCTTTCAGAAGCGCTTCTGGGGCCGTCTGGAAAGTTCTTCCTTCCGATATTAGGAAGCAAACTGGGAGCTATGGCACTTTTAAATCTAGATTGAAAACTGTGTTTAGTTTGTTGTCCTTCCCCGGTACCTCCGATTAGCACTGTTGGCTGCGTACGATGCGAAAGAAGTTCAGCCTACATACACGCCATGTTGCCCTCTTCCCATTAAACCGTCACCCAACACCTCATATGCAATTAAATGTATGCTGCCAGTTCCCGCTCCTAACCCCCCTGACCCCTTTTTTGTTGGCAAGAATCAATCCGTGTGCGCCCTGCGTCTCTCTCAAGACTGCCCGACCCGAAGTGACTACCACAAAACGATGTTTTCGTTACATTGTCCTTTTTTCTACATTTGTGTCCAATTTTCATGTCCGTACCATGCCATGCGACGACGTATATATTCAGAACTCTCATCAAGCAGTGCATCACCCCCCCGTGTTATAGGACAGCTTGTGAAATTATATTTCATATAACTACTTCTAAGATCCTGAAAGCGAATTTTATTATCTTGTATACATTAGGGGGGTTCACGTTTTCAAAAGTTCTGCTATAGAGATATGTTTGTCACATGGCAGTAAAGCCCAATTCATTTAAAAAGTCTCAGCGAGCTTTCATCCACATGAAATGGGATGGGCTCTTATAACTAGCTTGAGACCATGAAATAAACCTTCATTCAGGTGGCTACTCAGATTCATGTTTGGGATCTCATCGGTGTTGATTCAGTTCTCCCATCCTTGAGCCACTCAGGCACGTCGGGAAAATAATTTTCAAATATGTATTCAACAAATCAGCTCTTCAAGATGTATCTTCGGGCTGTACTGCATGTTATTCAGCACAATGTCCGACTTTTCTTTCCACGTGTCTCCCAACAGGTGGAGTGAAACATCACACATCATGCCGAACAACTTGGGGTACAACCTGAAAACACAACGGGGAGCTACTTTATCACTTAAATAGTCCTATGGAGAGAATAACCCCTACTATGGAGTTACAGAATTTCCACCACTGACCCCGGGCCACTAACTGAGGTGCATGCTGCCCCACTGGCTCGTTTAGCCAAACACTGACTTTTCCACAAATCTGGCTGTCGCCTGATGAAGCTAGTTGTAATTACTCAGTTTGTAAATGTTGTGGCTTGGCTCTCCAACACACCGATGTGCTGTACTAGTGACGAATTGGCACGTTCTGTTTACGTGACAACCCTTACTAGTTGGCTGTGTCGGGTGGTGGCGGGTTTTAACGACACATCTATATATTTACGCGATCTAACCCAAAAACCTCGAGTGAAGAAAAAACGAAACCTACATTTGATGGATGATCTTTTTGTTTTGCATCAAGCTGCAGCAGAAATGACGGTGGCAGCAGTAGTAGTGTGATGAGTGAGGCAGCAACACTATTTTTAAATCCTTTATATTAAGTTCACTTGCTTGCTTGCTTACGACTGTGTAAATCTTTCGGTCGTTTTTTAACCCACTTTCCGTGATCCAATCGAGCTGACATTTTGCACACAGACTCGTTGTGCGTGACAATGTATTTTCGTGAAAAAAAATTCCAAAATTTTACACGTTTTAGGATTTTTTTTAATATTTAATTACCAATTGCTTAATGGTGGCAGACAATCATCTGACCCATAGGTGGCAGCCACCTCAAGCCAGAGGATGAGAGGACTCTAGCCGCCCGTTTCAAAGACCAATGTGGGCTGGGTTGTGGCCCATTGAACACGCATATAAAGGATTTATAGTGAAAAACTTTGTTTTTACGGGTTAATTTTTTCCTGGTTCACTGTAAGGGCTGCCCTCTTATCACAAAGCTGAGACCAGGGGTCGGCAACCTCCCACTCCGGAGCCGCATGCGGCTCTTTGGCTCGCCCCTTGCGGCTATTTGGCTGCTCCCTTGCGGGCAGCCGTCTTTTAAAAAAAAAAACACCATAAATCTTAAACGTAATTTAACGTAAAGATAATTGATTAAATATGGCAGAGAATGGGTGAATATGGAACTGTCTTGGTGGCAACAAAATATCGAGCGAAACTGTTAAATAATAACGAACGGGGGGGGTGGGGAATGAAATATATGCAGTTTATTCCATCACCTATTTAGTTGATTTAAGTCAGAATTTGTTTGTCATCTATGTTTGTGTATGTGTACAAGTAGCTTTGCGTGCGATGCGGCACTATTTCGGTCAAAGACCAAAAAAATGGCTCTTCTTCTTTGAAAGGTTGCACACCCCTGGCTTAGACCATGTGCACAGGCTCCCTCTCTTAGGTGGAGCACAGCCTGTGACTTGGAACTCATAATAATTGATTTATTTCACCCAACATCCCTGCCTACTCTCCCTGCTGAGGGCTACGTTGGTGGGTGGCGACATTCTCATGCACAATGTAATTGATAATGTACACCACGCCTCAAGTCATAGGTGTGCGTTGTCATTCACAGTCGGTTTTACTAGAAACACTTTCGATGTATGACCCCAGTGTAGATGCATACACCGTTAAATAAAGCAGAGGGGTGCAGTAACTGAAGCGTTTCCCACACGACTGCGTGAACCGGCGAGTTGTTTCCCACCTCGGCTAATATCAGAGTGATGAAGCGATTGTTAGGTTATGGGCACCCCGTTTCACCAACCCGTTGTGATTAATGTGGTGAAGTATGGTAAAAAAAAACCCTCACAACCGACGTGGCATAGGCAAGACTGCATGTTCGATGTTCACATAACAGGCTTGTTAAATTAGAGGTGTACAATATTTGCGTTTGTCTGTTGTGTAATGATGCCAGTTGTATCTATTGCAGAAATGTTCAATGTAAGCCTTCAACATTTGGTAAGCACTCGTGTCGTATTGCATTGCAAGGGAGAAAGACAATAACTGAAGCGATTAATATATTTTTTTATTTTTGAATTTAAGTAAACGACACCAACAAATGCATCCTGACGTCAATGCATGCAAATCAAATCGACGTTTCATGAACCGACCTAAACAAACCACTGCGTAGCCTCAACACGGGAGGCACTCAAAGCGACTTTGTGTTCTCCTTGTGCATGACCTTGCGGATTACTGGCACCAGTGGCCAATGGTCAATCTCTTGCATCACTTTCATGAAGCCACCGTAGCGTTTGAATGGCGGAGGCACGTGGAAGACCCCGTCTTTATTTCCAACCTCGGCATCCTCCCCCGTCACCGTCGCCGCCGCGTCCACTCCACGGTGCCCGGCCGAGGCCGGCGTCTCCCTGCGGCTCATGAACACGGAGTCGCCCGCGTCGTCTGCCGGGCCGTCCACCCCATTGAAGGCGTAGTCTGGGATCTCGGGGCTGTCGGACATGTTGGGTCGCACCGGTCTGCGCTTGCGGATGGTGGCCTTATCGGGGCTGCCCCAGCGGAAATGCCCCATGGCGTACTTGGGGGAGGACACGGAACGCTTGGCCTGGCTGGAACTACTGGCCGGGGAGGACTCCACCTGCCCCGCCAAATCCACCTGCTCCACCCTCGGACTTCCACCACTCTGGCCACCCTCGCCACTCAGGCCACTCTGTCCACCCCAGCGGATGAGCCACCACTTGTTGTTGGCGATGTCGAAATCGCTGTGGGATTCGGCTCTGCTGGCGATCCACTGCAGCAGGGGAGCGTCGTCACCGTCGTCGTTGTCATCACCGCCGTCGTTGCATTTGACCTGCACGCATGCCAGCAGATTCTCCAGCACCGCCGCCGGCGTGCCTGCCCGTGTCCCATTGCTGCAGTATTTCTTGCAGTCGGTGAAGCACCCCTGGAATGTATCAGTGAATGGGAAAGAGAGACAGGAGACGGTGATGGGATATTGGGTGGCAGCAGAGGTGGTAGAGACAGTGATACGATATTGGCGGAGAGGATGTGGTTGTGCCATCCAGATCACCAGCCTTTACATTTCTCCGCATGTGAAACATTTAAACTGCTGCCCTGCCATTGCTTCCTCGCGCCACTGCTCGTAGAAAGGTTTCCATAAGAAAGAGTTTGACAGAACTCTAGAAAGTATTTGTCTTACTCTTCCTCGCTGGCCAGACGATTTGGAAGTGGTGGAAGAACTCACACTTTAAAACCACACCAGACCTGCCGATCGACTACCCGTGGTGTACAAATGTATACTGCAGGGAGGACAGGCAGGGGAGATTTAATACACTTCCCCATTGTTTCAAATGCTTGGAGATTGAACCAACAGCCTCTGAATTTCAAATTCAGCAAGCTAACCATTTCACCACAGCGGCATGATCCACAGCGGCTGAACAGTATTTTTGTGCTCCTTAAATTTGCTATAAAATAAACTGCTAAGGTTAGGGGGGGGAGGGTTAATTGCCTAAAGGAAATCCTATCCAAGGAAGTTCTTGTAATCCTGTTGTTTGGCAGTTGAGGAGTCATGGTTGGTAATACCTGATAATGATGACGATGATGATGGTGGTGGTGTTTTTAAGATTGGGTGAAAAGCCAGTGTCTGTGAAAATTACAAATCTTCTGGCTGAAATCATTACCTTTTGGCTTTATGAAGCATCTAACTGCAAAGTAGCAGAACGTGCATCACGGGGAACCATTTAACCAGGGGTAATAAATAATTGTCTGCATATTTTTAAGACAAGTTGTCAAATGTCGCCAAAGGCTGAAACACGTTTGCAGATATTAGGCGGATTATCACATCTCCGGATTGTGAAAGATGTCGGTGGCTTGATTAATTGACCATATAACCACTACCATATATTTTAGCATGTCCGTATTGAAGGAGAAAAGTCTAATCTGGAGGCTCTCATCTGGTTGTAATTAAAGGTTATTAAAAGATGAAGAAACTCGCAACAAAGAGACTTACAATAAGACGAGTGAAATGTCAGACATGCTAAACAAGCATGCGGTACAATGTAAACATACCTCGTAGATCTTCTTGGTTCTTTCGGTAAAGTCACGTAGAACCAAGAAGATGAATCCCTGCAGTCACGAAAGCTTTAAATCGAAATTTATACCTCGTAGAGCTAGAAGCATGCGGCCTTACGAGCACTGCCCATCGAAGTAGTGGTAATGTGTTTCCCCCCTCACCTGGTCCAGCCGTGCCCAGCACATGGCACTGGTGGCTGGGGAGATGATTGACAGCATCCCCAGCAGAAGCAGCAGTCGAGAGCAGTTTCCCATCATTCCAGCAGCACTGAGCACGTGTGCACAACAGGAATAAAACGTCATGTAAAAATGTTAAACACCACTTGAAATCTTAGCATGGAACGACTACATTCTGACAACTATGCTAGTACACGTTCAATTGTTAAAGTAGTGTACGAAGTTTATTTCTGTCACGATTGAACCAAATCAGACATCTTTTATCAGCTCAAATCAGAAATGGAAAATAAACTCACGTGATTGTGTTAATGTACAAGGGTGAAACCAAACAACGTTAATAAGTTTGAGGTTACTTTATTGTAAATTGGTCTTCGAATAAATTATATTGTCAAATTATAATTTGAGTTAAATCGGCTCTTAAACATTATTTTTAAAGTTTGTATTAAATTATTTTATAACGAATATTCTAATACAGACCTTTTCCCCTTTTTCACAGTCTTGCTTTGGGTTGCAGGAGTGTCTTTGTGGCAGATCTGCGATGCTCCTCTTGCTTATATATCTTGAAACTACCTCCGATTTGAAAGAAAAAAACCCGCTTGGATGTCAGATTAAGTACATCAATTGCACAACACCCATGTGCAAAGCCCCACAATAACGACCAACGTGACTTTACAATGAAGCCCAAACTCAATTTCCGAAAGTGATAATTGACAGTCAAGCCCTTTTTTACGCGCTAAACACAATAGTGTCGGAAAGATAGCGGATTATCTGTGTGCTGTTTACAAGTAGCGCAGCTGTTGTAGCTGATTTTCGTACGAAGAGTAATATAGCGCATTCAACAAACTGCAGTGGTTCTTTATCCAAAGTATTCATCTTTATTAGGTCACCTATTATTACACTGGTCAACAAAAAAAAACTTTTTTGTGGCCTGGACTTTTGCAGCTGTTTTAGACTAATTTCAGGGTGCTGATTCCAAATCTGATCTCAGATTTGCTCTATCACATCTCATTTTTATGCTATCGGCATACCCCATTTTCATTGATTTTACCCGAAATTAACTCTGTCACTTATGATTGCAAGTTGTTGCGAGTCAGTGACTGCTTTAGTGTAAAAATATGGTGCTGTATTTTTAGGATAGTGTGTTTATCATATCATTTTATGTAGATATCCACATTTATTTAATATTTTTCTTCCGTAGTTTTTATTGAAAATGCAATATTTGATATCTCAAAAACCTGATGTGATGCCAGATTTGGAATCAGCACCCCAAAATTACATTAAAACCGTTGGAATACCTTATGCCAGAAAAAGTGTGTTGACCAATGTTATCCACGTGAATCCCCAGCCGCTATGAGCTGCACCTCCTCCACCTCCACCGTCTTTATTAAGCCATCGAACATATTTTTCTTCATTCAGGTGCCATTGCCAGGGTGTATTATATTACTGGCACGATCTTACAAGTGAGGACACGATGACAGCTTGTCTTAATTTTGAATTGAACCAAACTTCGACAATTGCGCGATTTGAAATGTTCTCAATGGATCGCCGGTATTCTTAGTGAAATCAAAATTTTTCGTTTTCGTGACTGCAAGAGTCTTAGTGAACTTTTGACTGCATTCGACAATCCGTTTGTCATGGATATGCTATCCTATGATAAAGCATCTAAAATTCAGCCATTGCCATTGAAAGGGTCAGCTTGGAAATAAGGCATCAGGGTGAAAATAACATGCTTGGAAGTAGGATTTACACGGTTCGAGGCTCATGACATTTTCTATATAGCTTAACACCATGACGTTAATGACAGTTATACAAATGTGGGTTGTGAGTTTATTAAAAGGTGGGGTTAGTGTGATTTAACATGGGTGTAGGAAGTTGGCAGGTTATTTTTTTATAAAGACATAGCAATAACCTGGTAAGTTGTCTGCAACATCCGTTTTTCCGACGTTAAGGGAAAAACACAGTTCATATAATTCGCACCAAGCTGTTATAGGATTAGGACACTGATGAGTAACTTCTGCTTTCACGTCAGACAAGGTCCATCTTTCCAATCAAATGTACAATGCCCATTAAATGCCGAATGAAAAATGCTGGAAATGGAGGTTTAAATTTAGACTGCTACCCAAAGCTTGAAAATGCCAATCGGAGTCCTTGAGATGTGCCTCAGCCTCCGTTTCAAAGTTAACACCGTGTAAAGGTGCAGCGCCACAACTGCTTTCTTACACCACTGCTGGAAAAAGGTCCTCCACTCGGGAGAGCATCTTGGAAGTGGGAAAACGACACTTTATCCACATGGGGCCTGCCGATCGACTGTGTACATTTACTGCCGCGATATCAAATTGAGACGGCGACCTCTGGATTGCAAGTCCAGAGTGATAACCTTCATACTCCAACAGCACCAGAATGCAGTGCATTCACTTGACATTGTGGCAATCTTTATGAATAGCTATAATGAATCCACTGCTGCATGAAGGCCTCCCAATGTCACATTTACATGTAAACTTGATGCAATCATCCACCTCGCTCCTCGTCACCCTGTGGTCATCCTCTCAGACGTGGTCACTCTTTTGGCCGAATGTCTTAAACATATCAAGGCAGCATCCAAATGTGTAATGTGATCATTTTATTCTGACGTTGTACATGGAAAGATAGGTGACAAGTAGGAATGTAACCATGTGTTTCCCTTGCAATTCAATGGCTTGGCATGGGATCACAATTTTATTTAATGTGTTATTGCTGTACAGATATGCGTACAATTTCATTCATGTACCGAGACCCAACTTTCATTAATAAAACGATACCTTACCACCTGCCCTATTCACAATACTGCACTGCATTTCTTGCAGAACTAATTACAGTAGTCAAAGTGTACTTTTAAGAAGTGTGGTAAGCAGTCACAAACATATCAGGTTCAATGCTGTTATCGCGACTGGATGAGATCAAGCATATATGTAACATTCAAAAGAAAGTTTATTTTTTTCCAGGAAACAAAATTAACTCAGAAGCAGAGGTAAGGTGGAAAACCTTGCAGTACTATACGTTACAAAATTCAAAAACTTGTATAATATACACAGCAATGTTCTGTTGTCCGGACTATTTAAGATGTGAGAATGTGTTATCAAGAGAACGTCAAGGCGAATTGCATCCTTTGGGAAAAAAAGGTTATGGTATTATTCACGACCTTACTGATAAAGTATATTACAACAGTTCATATTCATCGGAGAGGCAATTACACTTTCCCATGGTACATGGTGTGTGATATTGCTGGCTGGTATTTTCTCCAGATATCTAACGTGAGCTTGGGGATACTGGACTCAAATGGTAAAGTTTAAGTAAAATGCAGTAATTTTTTGCCCTCAAACACAGGAATGTTATAACCAAATTTTAATTAAGAACCTCAGCAGAAATTACCCCATGGTAATACAATTTGCTAAGGAAACGAATTTGTCATCGGGCATTATTATAGCACGCTTTTCAAACTGTTCATATTTTACCTTGCATTATTTAGCTTAATTTCTTAAGACCAACATGGCAGACAAAAACACAAACGTGTATCCATTACGGGCTGAAAAGGTGTAAAAATCTACATTCATATTTGTGAGACCAGGTATGACAAAAGGTTACATTAAACATTGTCTACTAGCTGCATAAGCCATACAGCAGATGGTGATCAAACAAAAACATTTGTACATGAAACAAAGCCTAAAAAGCAAACCTCAATTATTTTGTTAATAAAAACTATCACAATCCACTCATAGCTAACAGCTAACAAAAGTACGTTTTTGTATCTTGATGGTAGCAAATAATGCATGTTTCTTACTCTATTTTATAATAGTAATGTTTTATTCTCAACTGGCTTTTTCAAATTTAATTTGCTATAAGATTACCATTTCTTACAAGGCTCGCGTGTGAAGCTAATGGAAAACAAAAGTATAAATTGTGTTCATAAACACACTGAAGCAATACCGCTACTGGGAAAAAGAATACAACCCACAGTAACATAACCCAATGTATAAATCTGCAGGCCCGAAGCATGCAGACATCTACAACATCGCTCTTTCACAATCATCACGCAACGCACGCGCCGCTTGTGGATTTTAAATTTTAATGTTAAAAGCAGTAGGCCGGAACGTGTTGGATTTTGAGCTTGTGGACTTGAACAGTGCCCACTGGATGACGTCTGGGTCGAGCTCGGTAGTAGATGCGGCACGCTTGCTCTCCTGGCGCCAGGCAGTCTGCTGCATGTAGCTTGCGGTGGAAGGACCGTCACTCAACCGTCTGACAGCACAATGCGCGCACACACACTATAGCTGTACTTTCTGAAGGAGAGGAACATATTGCCGCGACTTTATATAATAGAGCCCTTGACCATTCACAGACAGCCTACAAAAATGTATCTGTTACGAAACACCTTAGTCACACTAATCAGGTAATAGAGGGGCTCAATTGACCTGTTAACAGTTTTTAATTGTATAATTCAGTCAACTTTAGTCACTACAACTTGGGCCTCTACACTGTCAGCAGGCATATTATTTTTTGCACTATTATTGGTTAATGTTGAGGTGTGTTAAGGTTTGGCTTACTCAATATAAAAATGATGCATTACCCCAGCTCGTAACGCAGGTGGGTGCAACACCACCTACTCTACCTTACGGGCAGTGGTAGAAGTGTCACGAGTAAATCAATATTACGCGTTGTTAACCCACCACCACCACCTGACAGCCAATTATTAAGGGTTGTCACGTAAACAAAAGGTGCCAATAATCGACTACTTCAGCACACAATATTTATGAGTACGACATTTCACTGGCCAAAACAACCAGCTTCATCAGGCTATTTCCAAGAATTATGAAGTTGTCAACCTGTTTCTGTCTTAAATAGAGCAAAGGTGATGTAATCACTATGAGCCTATCAAGTGCGAAAACCATTTATATGTAGTCCTATAAATTCAATGGATTATGTTCATTTGAGAATATGCAGTAACGAATTAATGGCCGGGTGAGTCACAATCAATTACCGTACAGTTGATTATGTTAATCTTACACGATCGAACGCATACCTTTATTTTGAATATTGGTCATTAAAGCCTGTGTTAAATCAATATAAAGTGGCCTATATTGACAGTGTTGGTGTTAATCACATTATAGTTCATTTCTCTATCAATTGTACATATATGCAAGAAATAAACCTGGACAGTTCCCAGGAAAAATGGCAAGGAATAGTGCATAAACAGCTCCCGTTAGACCACCTTAGATTTAGTTGACACAACTCTCAATTGTTGATAATTGAATATGATTAAAACACAAATGCACGACTTTTCATTAACTTCAAGATTATTTTTGCATATGGTCTATAGAAATACACTTGGGAATTCTGGTCAAATAATGTAACATTTTGATGCTACCAATACAATATTTCATGTTTATTAATCCGCAATCTCAGAGCTCCAATTCAAAGGGTTTGAGGCCACGGAGGCCACTGCTTGATAAGAAATTGGGTAAAGGAGAAAATAGAAGAGAATCTGGGAGGCCATTAGCAAGAAGTGGACAGACAAAAACAAGAGCCGTTGCATGGTTATTAGCAAGGCAAGCTTACTTGAGAGCAGAGTTTGGCTGCTGATCATGCTTGCTCAAGTGAAGTTGGCATTTCATAGGCTGACCTGTAAAATACAAACAAAATACATTATACAAGGAGCACTTTAAACAAGCATAATGACTTTGTTAGGAAGCTTTACTGAAAGAACCAAAGAGTAATTCCTGCAGTCACGAAAGCTCCAAATTAAGTTTGAACCACTTCTACGGGGAAGTTTTAAGTTTGTTTTCTCTCTCTCTCTGTGGGTCTCTGTTGTTGTCTCTCTGCTTGTGTATCTGTCTTCGTCTGTCTTTCAAAATTCACTCAACTTCTAATTTAGCAATCTTTTAATAACATAATCAAACAGGCTATGCGTAAATTGTGTGTTGACCGCCTCTGTGTTGCATTGCATTACATTTCGAAATATTGCTAGGTTTATTTGAATTAGTGTTTTCTCTCTCTCCGTCTTCCCTCATTTTTAAATCCTTTATATTAAGTTCGCTTGCTTGCTTACGACCGTGCAAATCTTTCGGTCGTTTTTTAACCCACTTCCCGTGATCCAATCGAGCTGACATTTTCCACAGACTCGTTGTGCGTGACAATTAATGTTCATGAATTTTTTTCCAAAATTTTACACTTTTTTGGACAAAAATATTATATTTAATTACCAATTGCTTAATGGTGCCATGCAATCATCTGACCCATAGGTGGCAACCATCTCAAGCCAGAGGACGAGAGGACTCTAGCCGCCACACATATAAAGGATTTATAGTGAAAAACTTTGTTTTTACGGGTTATACTTGTTGTTATTGCGCATGCTCCGTGCCACTCATTGACATGCTAATTCTCTACCCCCCCTCTCTCTCCGCCCCCCCCCCTCTATTTCTATTTAAGGCCTCGACATAGAGGCATGGTTTCTCTGTGTGCCTATGCGTGTCTCTCTCTCTCTGGTGTCTCTGTGTTATCTCTCTGCTTATATGTCTGTCTCCGGTTCTGTGTTTTATATTTCTCTCAAATTTAGCATTCTCTGGAAGAACATAATCAACCAGGTAGGGTGTTGACTGTTATGTTAGCCGACTGTGTTGTATTGCATTATATTTCTAAGTATACTAGGTTTGTTTTCTCTTTCATTTATACCTGATGATGATTGCTTGTGTTGCAATCGAAACGTCGTATGCTATTATCTAATTTATTATTTTCTCTTTATACGTGACTTTACCAAAAGAACCAAAGAGTAACATAAATGCTATTTCTATGAACATAAAGTATTTTTTACAGGTACAGTAGAAACTAAAAATCAACATTGTAATTGTTAAAGTACATGGGATTTAAAAAAATGTCAATTAAGAGTGCAAGAAAATGCAATTGTCAGTCTTTATTACATCATTGATTACATGGCTTTGCAGCTCTATTGTACAGCTCTTATCAATGGTGTTCGGCTTGTATTGCATCTTGTACGGAATGATGTTCAACATTTCACTCCACATTCTGTGTGCTTCATTGGGAACCGCAAGCAACTCTATTTAGTTCAGTTCCTGAAGTTCCCAGTACATTGAGCGAAACGTCGGACATCATGCTGATCCCAGACGCACTACGATCTGAAAACCCACTGGGAGAGCTAAATAATGAATGGTAATGGGCCTGCGAATGTAATCTGGCTTACCATCCAGATAGCGATTGTTGTATTTTTCATAGGCTGTAATGGCATCATCTTTCCGCACGTATACAACCTCCGCAATGCCAACCTGGACCAGGCGGGCGCGCTTGAGTGCTCCATAAGCACTAAACAGCTCCTAAAAATACAACAAAAATTCAACACTCTTTACTTTTAAACCTTCATCTTCCATGTGGCCAAAATTGTGCTATCAGTATCATTTAATGAGATTAAGAATATGATTGAAAATTTCATAGAAAAAGTGCAACCCTTTGTGTTCGAGAATGGCCCATTGAAAGGAGTTACAGCAATACTTATTACATACAGTGAAGGCCCAAACAAGAGGGGGGGGGGGGGCATCACTTTTCCATCCACCCTGCTACAGAGAAAAGTGCATCAAATGACAGTCACATGGAGCTGGAATTTAACCACATTCAGTGCAGATGCCAAATACATGTGATGGGGTTTTTTTGTGTGTTAGTTGTTGGTGACTGAGCCGAGACCATTACAGCACTACACTTGAAGACCTGGCTTAATAACGAGAAGCTTTCAGGATTCATCCTAGGGTATAAGTCTCGTCAGCTCGGCACTAAACTCTTAGGCCACTTGCTTACCTGAATTCCACACTTATTTAAAATACCAGCATACATGAAACAGTAGCATGTTTTTCTTAGAACCAAAAATCAGGTCAAAATACAATCAAAGCAGCAAATATCCACACATGCGCCACACGATTTTCCAAAGAAAATACAGTAGACTCTCGATTATCCGCGTGCGGTTTATCCGATTTGCGGATTAACCGCGCACCTGATATTTTTAAATAAATTAATAACTAATTGATTTTCCCTTAAGCCCAAATTTATAATCTAAAACTGCTAAACATTGATATTCTTGAAAATGTTAATTACAAGTCACGTGCTGAAACCAAAAAAATGTGCTCTGGTTAATCCGAAATCCACGTGATTGCCTCTTCAGTACAGAAGCTGCATATCTTTACATCAGTGGTGGGGGGAGTTTGATTTTGATTGGAGTGGCTCTGCTGCTATCCACTTAGTGGGCAGTCTTCTGCGTGGGAGCAAGAAAGTGTCCACAGAACACGCGCATCGCTCAGTCGATTATTTACAACAAATGTTTTTGTTCATTAACAAACAACATTTTCTGAACCGAAAAATAATTTATACCTATATTAGTGGTTTTTGGCATATAAATCCACAGAAAAGGGATATTTTGGATCATCCATGATTTTGAATAATCCGCGGCCATCCTCCCCGTCATTAACGTGGATAATCGAGTCTATTGTGCCTTTAATTAAGACCACATCAGAGCCCATTAAGACAAAAGCCTTTTTGTAAGAAGAATCTTGAAGTACAAAAAAATATGGAACAAGGTCCTTCAATCCTTGTTAAAACTAAACATGTTTTTAAAGTTGTAACTTTTAAATAAAAATTTCAGACGGTAATTTTCAAGGTGAACCATGTTAAAAGCTAATTTACAATGAAATATACTTACAACAATGTCTTCCTCGGATACTTCAGGATGTAGGTTTTCCACTGTAAGCTTTACCCCTTCCAATGGGCTTGGACCTGTGCTGGAAGCAGCTTTCTGAAAAAGAAATGCTTTGGGTCAAGTTTCTATATATATGTAAATACAAACTCTTGCTGGTCAATACTGCACATTCAAATATCAGCAGTTCAACCTTTTTTTAAACCTCAATTTCCTACCGGAATGGTCTGTGGCTTGGGGGTGAACATCTCATTACGAAGATCCATCTGACGTGAAGGCCGAGATGGGGGTGTAGGGGCAGGTCGTGGTGGGGCTGGAGGAGTGTAGTAAGACTGGTTTGGCACAACCTTTGTCCATCCTTTCAACCCCTAACAAAGCAAATGCACAGTTGTGTTTAACATCTACATTTCAGAAAAACGAAGCTTGTGGGCACTGTACATATTTCATAAGATGCTACCTTAGAAAATATTTAACGTAAATGTACTTACTTCATCAGCAGCCCTTTTATTAATTGCTGCCATTTTCATGTTAGGATCTGTATAGGCTTCATCTTCCATATTATATTGATTCTGAAATATACAAAACAGAGTATTATCTATTATTATACATATACCCACCATTTTTCAACTGGTAATTGCTTTCTTCTGAAAACAAGAGAAACTAAACATGTGGAAATAAAACAAAATGACAAATGTATTTTAAGGTCTTTACCTGCGGTGGTTCACTCTGCATTGGGCGGTTTACGTTCATCCCAATGGTCCGTGTTAGCCCAATTTTTGTAGTGGTCATTCCAGGTCGAGGTGCAGATCCTTGTCCAGACATCATTGTGGGTTTGGCCAAGTATTCTTGTCCAGTATTAGCACCTGGTCTTGATGTGTAACCCTGTCCAGACGTGACTGCAGGTTTATCCAGGTATTGCTGTCCAGGCATGTACAAATCCTTATAATGCATTGCTGGTTCTGGCATATAACCTTGTCCTGATGTAGGCCCAGGACCAGACATATATCCTGGTCTAGGCGGGACACCTGTGGAAGCCTGCTGTCCAGTCTGAGGTTTGATCCCTGGTCCAGATTTCTGAAAAATGGAAAACATGCATGGTTTGTAACCTCTGTACATTTTCAAAGCTTTCAAATATGAAAACACATTTTAGGCAAAAAAACCTTCATTATGTAAATATATTGCCACAAAAAAATCGCACATTCTACATTTATATTTTACATCGTAATAAACATAAAGCTATAGTGAGACAATACCATAGCCTCACCGAAATTCATGAGTTACACTTGATATCTATGTTAATGGTACAATTATTAGGTTATATTTATTTTGAACACAGCATTAAGTAAACAATGGGAGTTAACTATGCACTATATTTGTTTTAAGTTTCAAATTTAAACCTTTAATGCTTCCCACTCACACCAAATACATGCAGGCATATCAACACAAGACTATACACCAAATCTATAGTATATTTTAGATAGCATATTAATGACAGGAAGGGTCCCATTAAAAGTTAAGGAAATATTACAACTAACAATGTTTTACATGATTCATTGTCAGAAAATTCACCCACATGCTAATTTCTCACAAACTCACCATAATGGTCTTGCTGAGGCCCAACCCATGACGGAAGACCGGTGCAGCTCCTTGAGTAAACTGCGGCGTGACAGCAGCAAAATTTTGAGCGGGCGCAGTGACTCCATTGCGACTGCCGCTCAGTTTGAGGCGGGCATCTGCCATCCTGTTATCAACCCTTGCGGGTGCGCTTCCCACCACCGGCCCTGCCACAGGCCCACCCAGACCTCTGCGGGCACTCAACAGCTTCTGCCGTGCATCCATCACCCGTTGCGTGGGCGGCTTGTTTGTCAGCTTCGCCCGTGCGTCAACAATCTTTGCTGGTCCCAGCCTCTCGCGAGCATCCCGCACCAGCAGCGGTTGTGGCCGTCCATCGCTCGTGCCCAGCCTGGCCCGGGCATCGAAGGGGCGAGACAACAAAGGCCGCACCCCGGACGGGCCCTGGTTGATGCGCCCACTGTATGGTGCAGGAACAGTGTCACCCAGTCTGGCCCTCAGATTAACATTTGTGGGTCGGGGCCCAGTTCTGCAAAGGCAAAAGTAAGGCAGAAGTACAGAATTGGGTGGCAGGGTGGTGCAGTGGTAACAGCAAAAAGGGCATGGACTTTGTATGTTCTCTTGTTATGCATGGGTTTCCTCCCATAGCAAAAAAAACATACAATGTAACTGCTATTAGCCAAACTTGTCAATGGTGAAAATCATCTGCTCATTACATCACCCCATCCTGCAAAAACTTGGCAGAATCCTTCTGAAAGAGGTGAGGCTTTCATAGATAAACACGTATAATACTGGTAGGAACCACCTGGTTCTACCAGCCCACAGGGGATTATTGTGTCCGTCCGTCGTGCATCCAAAAGCATGATCAATCCACTACTGGACAAAGGATTTTCAGCCATGCGAAGCAGCAATTCATTTGACACATTAACTGATCTCATTTCTACATCTAAGCAATAGACGTACTCTCTGGCATGGTCTCTCCTTTGACAAGCAACCATCATCAATTTCTTCCAACGACCTGGCCTGCCCAAGCTCACTTACTTTTAAGTCAACACGTCTCTCATTAAATCTTGACTTAAAGCTTTCGTGACTGCAGGAATTCATATTCTTGGGGTCTTTCGGATCCACGTGTTCCATCGATAAGTGTAACCCCAACCATGCACTTTTTATAGATTCTTATTAATACATTTTTAAACAGCATATCACCCGCGATGACATATGGATCTAAAACATTGGGCTTTGGCAACATAGATCTAAGATATTAAATCGCACTGTATATGTCCAATATGGTATACAGTTTAACACGTAGGCTTTCGAGACCGATATCATCCATAATATCGATTTTTTTGTGGGATAGCGTGGATATAAATGTGTCGTTAAACCCGCCACCATCCCACACAGCCAATTAGTAAGGTTTGTCACGCAAACAGATCGTGCCGTTACTAGTACAGCACACAGGTGAATGGTACACAGTACATTACTCAGTAGAGCGGTACTGTCCCTGTGTAAATTAACTTTTACATTTTAATATATTCCAATGATCCTGATTCCACCGATTAAGGCCTCCCCAAGCCGCGTCGGTAATGGGATATTTAACCACGACTCGTCAGTGCGGGGTGAAGAGAGACGATATCTGTGGTAGTGGGGGGGGGGGCACCGCCTCGGTACGCGCATTTCAATTAAAACAAAAACCAACCCTATTCCAATGCAAAACCTCTCCCCGAGAAAGTTTTTTTTTTATTCGAAACTCTGCGAGCCTCACCGGATGAACAACTGACACTGCGATCACTAACGATCTATCAGCAACTACAATCGTCAATTTAATAACCCCAACGACAACCCCGCGGTTTAACACGTAGGCTTTCGCGACCAACATCATCCATAACACACGAGTCGTTTGTTGTTGTTGTTGTTGGGTTACATCGCGTAAATATATAAAGCCCCTAAGACAAATAACTCGAGTGGCTCATTTTGTGCGCGGCCTAGGCGTGTGGGCTTCGCGCCCGTCTGGTGTAACAAGAGTGGAGGCGACGCACAATCGCGGCCTACACCCTGGCCACGCGCGGTCGTCGCTTTCGGGCCCCGCGGTGGCCTCTCGTCGCGATGTGATCACAGCCAGAGAGAGAGAGAGAATCTCCCCCCCCCCCGCGCCTCCTCACCTGGCGCCCTTCACTTGGATGCCGCGCTTCCTGATGATCTCGTCCAGAGACAGGTCGGCCATCTCGGATGCTCGCCCAGCACGCAGGGGGCATGCCGGGAGTGCCGGAAGTGACGTGGAGGGAGGCGGGGTGCGGCTCGCGCACCCCCTCCTTCACCCCCCCCTCTTCTCCCCGCCCCCCTCCTCTCCCCCCCCCTCCTCTCCCCCCCCTCCTCCTCTCCCCGCCCCCCTCCTCTCCCGCCCCCCTCCTCTCCCCACCCTCCTCTCCCCACCCTCCTCTCCCCACCCTCCTCTCCCCACCCTCCTCTCCCACCCTCCTCCTCTCCCCGCCCCCCCTCCTCTCCCCGCCCCCCTCCTCTCCCCGCCCCCCCTCCTCTCCCCGCCCCCTCCTCTCCCCGCCCCCCCCTCCTCTCCCCGCCCCCCCTCCTCTCCCCGCCCCCCTCCTCCCCCCCCCCCTATCTCCCCACCCTCCTCTCCCCACCCTCCCTCCTCTCCCCGCCCCCCTCCTATCTCCCCACCCTCCTCTCCCCACCCCCTCCTCTCCCCGCCCCCCCTCCTCTCCCCGCCCCCCTCCTCTCCCCCCCCCCTCTTTTCCCCACCCCCTCCTCTCCCCACCCCCTCCTCTCCCCGCCCCCCTCCTCTCCCCCCCCCTCCTCTCCCCCCCCTCCTCTCCCCCCCCCTCCTCTCCCCACCCCCTCTCCCCACCCTCCTCTCCCCGCCCCCCTCCTCTCCCCGCCCCCCTCCTCTCCCCGCCCCCCTCCTCTCTCCCCCCCCTCCTCTCCCCCCCTCCTCTCCCCACCCCCTCCTCTCCCCGCCCCCCCTCCTCTCCCCACCCCCTCCTCTCCCCACCCCCTCCTCTCCACAATGCCATATTACTGGCATCGATGAATTAACACAAATAACATACATTTACATCAAATACAGGCGAATTCTGGTACAAAGTCCAAAGAAATGTCAAAGATTGTCGGGAAGTTACCAGAACATGCGTGCCAGCAATGACGTTATATTGATTGTGATAATGTTTTTCGTAAAAACTAATTAACTGGTCAAGAAAGCTTCAAATCAAGATTCCAATCAAGACTAATTAGATAATCTTTTGAAATTTAGAGAAATAACAAAAAGTAATACACCATTTAGTTACATATTTATTTCATTAACTAGCTTGTTAGCCCGTCCTAAGACGGAAGCTGTAATATTAAAGATGTAAATCAACGTTTTATTGTGATTGTTGCATAAACAAATTTTCGTTTCCACTCCGCCGTCTTCATGCGGAGTGACGTCCGCCGTTCATGATTATTAATGACGGGGGGGGGGGGGGGGTCCATGTGGAGGACCCCACCTCTTCATGATTATTAATGAGGGGGGCTGGTCGACATGGAGTGACGTTACACACAGACATTCTTGGCTCATTATATTAGTAAATTATGTTGGTTAACTGTGACTAACCCAACTGGTAATAGGTAACTCATTGTAATGTATATGACTACATTAACCCCCCTCTAGTCATCGCACCTGATCGGCTCACAGTGATGCCATGGGGCCGTCCATAAATGACGTCACGCGATTTTGGACGATTTTTGACCCCCCCCCCCCCCCCCTATTTCGTCACACAGCGTGACAAAAAGTCAGACCCCCCCTCAAATATGACGTCACAAAGCTCTGCTCTGCCCCCCCCCCCCCCACAAAAACAAAACTTGCTTCAAATCGCTTTAAACTATTGTCATTGTAGTGCGTATTTAATGTGGCGCTGCACTCTGATGTTGTAGGAGAAAACATTTATTAAAAAGTCTATTTAATTAAGTAGAACGTGTTGTCTATATTTATTTAAAGTTGCGCATTTTGATGTGACGTCACATTTCTCAACCCCCCCTCCCTCGTCACACATCGTCACAAATGTCTGACCCCATCACCTTTGCTCCTTTATTTAAGCCCGAAACAGGAAGACTTGTTCACAATTCTTGGAAATCGCCTGATGAAGCTGGTTGTAATCACCAGTGAAACGTCATATTAATATTGTAAATGTTGTTGGTTTACTCTCCAACACATCGGTCGTAACTAATTGGCACGTTTTGTTTACGTGACAAAACCTCACTAATTGGCTGTGTCGGGTGCTGGGTTCACGACACATTGATATTTACGCGATCTAATCCAAAACACCTTAATTATGTATAATATTGGTCGTGAAAACCTACGCGTTATACTAAGTGAAGTGAGCGCTACACGCTACACGAACCATCGAGTTTTTTTTATTGTTTTTGTAACTTTCTGAACCGCCCCTACTGGACATCTGTAAAAAATAACATTATAGCTCATCGCATTCCTCCAGTATAAATAAAGATCCAGAAGTTCTCTTGGTGGCCAGCAGACCTCGACATTGTCTTTTAGTTTCTGAACATCTTGCGGCAGGCAGGAGAGCACGATGTGGAGACTAGAGCTCAACACAGCCATCGGGTCCCGGTGGAGAATATGTCCCAAATATAGATGAGCAGACGCTGCCTCCTTCAAATGTTTGTCTCTTCGCGTGAATAAAATAAATAAATAAAATTACACAACAGTCAGCCCCACGACAGTTCTGTGCTCTGTGGAGTGCATCATTTCAGCAGCATTGATTCAAGCTAAACAGTCCAGAGTCTTGCTTCTAGTTTACTGAATCAATGCTGCAGTGTCAGTCATTGGGGGGCTATACTTCAACACACTGGTTGGTGGAAGGGGAGTTGTTCTGATATCACTCGCCAGCATGTGAGCTAAGGCTAGGTTTTGAAGTCCGGTACGCTAACCACTGCGCCCTTGCGCCACTCGGTGGGAATCATGATGTTTCCAATTTCCCGCTTTCACACAAAAATAGCAGAAAATATGTTAAACAAAACCATGAGTTGCTTTCACACATTTTCTAGTGACATGGCCCAACTGCAAACAAGTGCCATCTTTCCAAGCATCGAAATCTATAGACCACTAGTGTTGTATCCATATGCAATTTCACATCTTGTGTTGGCATTACAGCATTAAATTTCACATAATGTGTTGTCTGTCGACTACATTCACTCCAGAACCGTACATGTAGTTGTTTTACATAGGTGTTCATTTTCATCCACATTTTTTAAAATGTTCATTTTGAGATTGACTTTTCAGTGATTCAGCTGGCCACCCGATTCACAAAAACGGAGGCATCATCAGTGCGACCACCACTCTGCTGCTCCTGACGCAATCATCTGGCTCGACCAGCTGAATGTAAAATTATGGTTGTTGTTCTAAATGAACACGAGGAATTAAAATATATATATTGGAGGTATGGGTAGTACGTGAACGTGTTTCATTTGCACACAGAGGAGTGCCTCGATAAGCACAAGCGAAAGGAGGAGAGGGTGGTGCAAGAGAGTGGCCGCGCGTGAAGGAGACTGCTTGAAGTGCCCTTCTTGTTAGCCCACTCTTCTGTTCGTGTGCCGTCCCATCAGCGTTGAACAGAGCTTCTTTCAATTCAAAAGCCCCACCTAAGTGGCAGCCGTGAACTCGTATAGCCTCACACATGGCTGGTCCCCTGCACGAACAGCCCCAAAAAAAACCGCACACACGCATAGGGGAGTGTCAATGGCCACGATCTGTGTACAGTAATAGCCTCGATGACTTTCAGATGTGAGAGTGGAGCGCGAGGGTGGTTTGGCTCCAGCCACTTGATGACGGCTACACCTCGAGGGCTCTCACCTCCCTTAAACAACAGGAACTCAAATCGCAGTCACAATTGAGTTTATCAATAAGCAGCGCCGCATTGAGTCTCCTGGATACATTTCTGCGAGTTGTAAGGTTACTTTTATATGTGTGTGTGTGGATGTTGTATTTATTGAGGAAATATTGTAAATAAAAGAGTATTAATATTGTTACGTTATCGAAATGTGATTTTTGTACACGGCTTCTATCTTAATGGCTTAGGCTAATTTACAACTCTTTTTTGCTTTCGCCTTCGAGAAAAGCTTATTGTCAATGTCTATAGTCAGTTTGATAAATGTGTGATTTCTTTTCATAACCGTATTCTAGAAGATTACCGCAGGAGTGTTTTTGAATTTTATTTGCATTTCGTTTTTGCCAATTTTAGAAATCGGAATGACTTTGTTTTGAACTCCCTGCCTATGCCTAGAGTGGCATAGGCAGTCTGTGGTTGGGCATGGCTTACTGCTTAGCCCTTATGGGGGAGAAAGTTAGACCTCACTTATAAAGGCGTAGATGAAGACTTGTTAGAATAAAGATTGAGCAGCATTGGTCAGCGAAATTTTGTTTTATTTAATGTGTTTTTTACATATATTGGTTTAAAGAACCGAAGTATTAACATAACACATAAAAAAGGTAAATCCACAGCCTGAAATGTTTTGTTCGGCTCACTTCTAGCAGAAGAGCCTCCACTCGGGGGAGCTCAAGAAAACCTCAAAGGAATTTGGCCTACTCTTCCACGCTATGAATATGATACGTCCTTCCAAAAATCTACTGACCATGACGACACGCTTCCTCCTGCTCATCAGGTCATGTCAGAAGGCCGTGCTGATGCCTCGGACCTGTCGTCGGTCCCGGTCCTACGCCTGCCTGCGATCAGACTCAGCTCGACACATCCCATCACGGAGTATTCAGCACCACAGAGGCATGCGCCTCCGCACGCATCCACGGACGACGCCCTGGCAAGAAACCTACAGGGCGACGTGTGGCAGCTCCGCTCGGAGGTGGTGCACGGCTTGAGGGCAGATGTGGCCCAGCTGCAGAGCGACTTCAGGCAGCTGCGCTCGGAGACCGTGGAGAGGCTGGTAGCTGAGCGGGCGGCTCGAGTCGCCCTGATGGACTCGGTGCGTGCGGGCGGAGACGCCGTGGCGGGCATCGTGTCCCGTCTGCAGCGTGCCGAGGGGACGCTGCACGAGGAGAAGCTGGCTTTCGGCACCCTCGCCACTCGCACGAAGCAGCTGGAGCAGAGCGTGGTGCAGGCATGCAGGGCCCAGCTCGATCAAAGGTAGTTAAAGTTGCCACCTGTGCTGGGCTTTCCTCGATCCGTTTGTTTGTTTGTTTCATCATCATCGCGAGAAATGGGTAGATACGCCGTAGGTGTCCGCTACACATTCTGCCATTTGTTTCCACGTGTCTGTCTTGTGTCAAATTTTCATCCTAATTGTGCTGTCCTCATCAGGTCATGAGGTTAAGTTTCCATTCGGATTCCAGAGTTTCATCTGAGATCCTTTCACGTAACTTCTACGTTGGAAGTTAATAATTGTGCGATGAAAAAACTGGTGTCTGCCATCTTATTTCTATTCTTCTCTTCTGTCAGCCATCAAGAGTCGGTCGATGATGAGGATGGATGAAATGTCTCCACTTTTCCGGCAATCGCTTCATGCAGTCCCACAACACGTTCTGTTACAGGTCCCCTTTTTACGTCGTCAATCGATCTTTAATTGCTGTCGGCCTCTACGTTCTACCCTGTACCGTAGGGGAAAGTGGAATTCCCACCACTGCCTCAGTGCCACCTATGGAGATAAGCAAACCGTACCTTTAAAACTCAACTATTTAAATGTTTCCAGGTAAGGTCCACTGAGCTATTTCGCTCTTTTTTAGAGGCGACCTGGCCACAAATGATAGCTCAACGAAGTGGCTGACCACGTGGAAATTTCTAGCAGCCAAATATTCTCAACGCATGTTTCTAAATGTGGAAGGGAAAACTGGAGGACCCGTAAAAAAATCCACGCAACCACGGGGAGAACATGCAAACTCCAGACAAGCAGGCGTCATGCTCGGGATCGAATCCACACCCTCCTTTATACCAGTAGAATGAAATAACACCTCGCCGCTGCGGCGAGAGAGCAACTTTGACCAGTGCATATCAATGATCGTTATAATAATTTTACAAAAATCGTTGCAAACGTTTACGTGCTCGTTGTGCCGCGGAAGGCTGGCGGATATTCGCGAGGATGTGGGCGAGAGGCGGCGTGGGGAGGTGGATCTGAGGCAGTCCCTGGCGGAGCTCGCGCGCGAGTCCCGGCAGACGCGTGGCCAGCTCGAGGATCAGGCGGCGGCGCTGCAGCTTCTCCACGCCGAGATGCGACAGCTCATCCGCAGGAGCGACGTCGAGGCCAGATCAGCTGTGAGCACCAACACCAACAGCAGCAACAGCAGCAGTACCATGACCATGGGGTGGGGGGCATAACTCAATTGTGTCACAGAAGGAAGCTTGCTGTCAACGACGAGATGCGGTGTACATTAGGGATGAGTTTTGAATTTAAAATCTTCTGATGTTAAAGAGAGAACATTTTAAAGACGATTTTGGATTTATTTTTAACATTAATTAATTCAAGTGACTTCGTGCGAACAAAAGTGGCGTCCTCCCCAATTCTACGTGAGCCCACTTTTGGTGAGAAGAACGAAAGCATAGAATTACAGTAGAACAATGGATTTGACTTCACAGCTCTCTACTCCCCACTACGTAGCCGCATAACCTTTAACAACCGGTTATACATGGTGGTTACCCATCCAAACACTGTCTAGGCTCATGCCTGATTAGTCTACGAGATCTGAAGAGATGGGTTAGTTATATACCCAGGAAATATTTGAATCTCCAGATTTGTTTGGAGAGTCGCGCTTGTGATGTTTAGCCAATTTTTTGTAGAAGAGAAATGTTTGCATGTAATGTATGTATTACAGGATACATCTTCTTGGTTCTTTCGGTAAAAAAGACGCTGTCTTTCCGACAGACCTGTTCTTCACCTGAAGATGGCTGCTTGTGTTGCAGCCGAAACGTCGTGAAAATTGTATTTTATTATGTTTTATTATTATTTTATTATTTCCCTTCTACGTGACTTTACCGAAAGAACCAAGAAGATGAATCCCTGCAGTCACGAAAGCTTTAAATCGAAATTTATTACAGGATACTGGCATTATTTGATTTGTAAAGATCTGTTTGAACATCGTAACACCTGTATGATTGCTGGAAAGGGTAAAGCCTATTCTTTTATTATAATATTGATACTGGCAAAAAGGGGCTGGTAGAATTAATAAGGGATATAATAAAAAAAAAACTATCGTAGATGTGTTGTACTCAGAGATAATCACGCTTGAAAATGTATCCTTTTGTACCCCTAAAAGGAAAAATGTGGATACATTGACATTGATTGCACTGATCCAGTCATTTAAATGTAAATGAAAGCTTCAATGCTCCTTACCCATGATCATACATGGAACCATTTTACTCCAATCCTCAAGTCCCTACATTGACTTTCCTTTCTTGACCTCAGAACAACTTGTGGCATCTCTCATCTCGATTGATTTAGTTTTGGTTGCAATTTTTACGTAATATTAAAACGAATAACTAAACCTTCTCTAAATGCACCTGCTTTACTTCAGGTGGAGACGTTGCAGAGAATAAGTGGAGAAAGGCACGTGACGGAGTACTCCAGCAATCATTTGAAAAGCATGCTTGAGCACAGGTACAAACGTGCAGTATTAGTTGCTGCTCAAAAACGAATTCTATTAAGTCCATTACTTTGACAATAAAATGGATTACATCTTCTTTACTATTAAAAAGCAGATTCCAACACGAATTTGTCATGTGCTTCCCGATGCTACAGACTAGCACCGACTTGCATTAACCCACACCAGTCTTAACCACGTTATTTTGAGTAAATCTATGATGGATTTAATGGGTTGGTATATTGCGTGCCGTAAAACATTTCGTGAATGTAGATTTAAAAACAATATATTTGGTGTGATTGGTGTGTAATACACAAGGTTAACCATCATTTTCTGCATGATTATTATTTCTTATTTTTCAGTAGGTTTTCTGATATCCACAATGCATTGCTAGATATTCGAAACAAGCAGGCAATGGTGGAATCTGAAAAAAGAAGTCTGATTCAGACTATGGAGGCAAGGTAAGTATCGATATACACACATATATACATTTATATAGCTCAAGCTTTATATTACAGATGTAATTGTGCAATGATTAGTTGATCGATATAGATATCGAACCTACATTTTGCTGTATATACATCGAATCAAGCGTGTAGGAACTGACTGTTGAATTCGTATGCCTTGTATGTAAGAGATTTACGTGATAACTGCTGTCACTAGAGGCTGCTACAGTCATCACAATATTCCAAAAAAGATTATCGAATACAACCTCTGACCCAAAATCTTTATAATTCATCAAATCGCAAGGGATGCACATTACATGCAACTTTTTTACATAAATATCCACTTTTAGTCATTAATTCTGACCGCTGCTAAGTGCATTTGAGTACTTTCAGAGTTGTCACGAATTACCATTCCATGTATTTTGCACTGAATCACAGCATTAAGGACATTTTGTTTCAACAAGACTTCTTCCACTGAATAACTGAGATAACCTTCCATTTCTCTTCAATGTACACGTGGATGATGATTCAATTGTTGCACACTCGAAATGAAGGACGTGGGCAGGTACTCCAAATGTGAGGGCAGACACATTTTTTGTGGTTAATAGCAATCTTGTGAAGAACAGCACCATCACTCTGTAAAATGTACCAGCACGTGTGTCACACACAGCAATTCTTCCGAGTCGCCATTAACCATGTGACTGACGTCCAAGTCCGGTTAATCATTAACCCTGCCAGCCACCTACAGGCCCAACTCAGTCATCACATGCTGCTGTACACACATGCATTGAGGCACTGCACAGCACATCAGGACTTTCACAAAACCACACTTTACTCCCTTGCTGCACAAGGACATAATTAAAAGAGTGGTCCCTTCCTAATGTGCCACACAAAGATTGTACCATGTCTCTAATTTGTCTTTAAAATAGTACTGAAACTACAGTACTGCACAAAACTCTTCACAATTGAATACCATATTATTCCAAGTTATAACCAGTGACTTGAACACGTGAGAACAACATTGCCGAGATACACTGTATCCCCATTTGTAACAAAACATATGAACGGTTTGCCAATCGTCCCGAAATTTTCTGTCAATAGTTTCTGGTAAAATCAAAGCGTTTTGTACAACATCAGCAGCGACCATTTAGATGGATGCAGCGTCTTAATCATCTCAAGACACTGCACAGAAACAGCATGCCAATGGTAATGTCTCTGCCATGGATGTCTCTGCCCATCACCAGGCTGAATGAACTGACCGCAGGCACGCGGAGACGCTACAGGCCCTGCGCGGACACATAGAGGAGCGACAGCAGGAGACGGAGGGACAGGGGGCACTCATGCAGGTGTTTGGTGTCTCTTCAAATGCAACGTCGTGCTCTTTTACATCACACAATGATACGTTACGCTTTTTACAATGTTCCACTGCAACATCTACATTATTCTATTTGGCTGTTCAATTGTGTCCGACATTATCCTATCTGGGAAGCCAAGCAGGGTTGACTTTGGATAGTGATTGGATGGGTGACCACCTTGCACAAAAGACAGGTGTAATGGGCTATACGTGAACATATTATACATATTTAAATACAAATATAGTTTACAGCCCGTTGTCTTTCACTACTGGATGCAGATCTCCCTGTGCCATCTCAGTCATGGGGGTTCGACCATACTTCACCGTGCTGGTTAGTGCATAGCGTTTGAGGCGGTACCTGGGACCAGCTCAAATATTATTGGCCACTGACGTTAGATATGGCCAGGAATACAACTCAGGTGGCTGGTTTAGTAGCACATTGCACTAACTACTGTACCAAAACTTGACCCCAAATTACGAATAATTTTAAAGCCTGCCAAAATTATACCTCTTGTTTAAACTTCAAAGTGCTTGCCTTAACTTTGAAGCTTTTACTATGTAGCCATGTAATGTACCTCTTTAAATGGAAATTTCTAGAATCTGGCCAGGGTTTCAGTTCGTGTGACATTATTTAAACGAATAGGCTGTACTGAATTGCAATGACTTGATTTGACTCAAATATAGAATCTCAGCGTGCATTTCTGATACCAGAAGTATTCAAAGTGTTATTATTTTTGTAGGTCATGGTTGTTGAGCCTTGAGGGCTTACACTCCAGAGTATGTGGCGTAATATGGTGTTCTGTGTGGGTGTCAGGAGTGCTTTTATGTAACGGTGCAAGAACAACACTTGAGTCATGGCTCTACTTCAGTGTGCAGTGGCAGAATCCACATAGTTTTTTTTTACAAAATGAATCCTCAGCTATTTGAATTATAACTACATACAACTTTAAATATACAATTCACACTTGACTGCAACTGAAATGTGATTAAATTATTTCATGTAACATTTTTAACACATCACCAGAAATATAATTTTAGTTATTTTTATGAATCATTGGAATAATTTAAAAGTAATACTTTGAAGGATTTCTGAAGGCAAAAAATCATTGCATTCTTTATTTTTCATGTTAAACCTAGAATTATAATCTACTATATACTGTGTTAACCATTGGCATCCAAAGCGTGCAACATGAACCTAAATGTACGTTTGATGAATTCAGCATTTACAATGATCAATAGTCCATACAAATCTCAAATGAAAAATAGCTGAGGGCATGTTCACGTATGTTGTTGCATCAAATCATTTCACTTCATCAATCAATAACAGTACCCTCGAGCCTATGAGAGGTGTAAGTAATAAAAAAAAAGTAACCATTACATTAACCTGCTTTGGAACGCGCTTGTTTTGATTAAATTCGGCCTGCAAAGGTCAAAGTAGCGAAATGAAAGCCGCTTTGAAGGTCGAAGTGGCAATTAAAAGATGCCAGGAAGGTGAAAGCTATATCACTGCTCACCATTCGCTCTTGAGTATTTTTTGTTATTCCTACGCATCGTGATAACGCAGCTAACGAAGCGGGAAACAAATTAAGGGGTGAATGGTGACGGCACGTGTCATTGGAGAGAGTATGACTACATCAATACCTCATTCAACTTCATGCATTCTCTATGTATTCCTTATTCTACCTCTCAATGTATTGTAATAACAAGTATGAACCTCTTCGCGCTTCCTTGTGATCATTTCAGCTTTTGTTACATTTTCTTTCGCAGTGTCCATGTTTGTGATCTATTAACTATAGAAGCTAATATGCACTGATTGAAACTTTCTTCATACCGTATACTGATATGTTGCTTTTCATTATTAAGTTCACTCGTCAAAAAAATACTCCAGTTGTGTCCTTACAACCGATATCTTCAATTTGTTGGCACGAGAATAATCCCGAGTGAAATGTTCACACGTCTCAGGGAAAGCTTTCAGAGATGGTGGACGAGGTGAGCGGGAAGATTGTTTCGAAGGAAATGAAGATGCGGGAGGAGGCTCTACAGAGGTTCCTGGCAATCGAGAAGGTAGCTATGCCAAAGTGCACAGCAAAACCCGACGCTAACAATCTCTGTAAATTATGAAGAAGAAACTTAATTTGACGAAACAGTTAATGCTGGCTGTAGGTAATAAGACTAATCATTCATAGACAAAAATAGATTTGTAGCCAATAGGATCGGTCCTCCCATCGGACCTTGTTGTGCGATATCACCATCCTGCGTATATAATGCACACAGCCTTGTTTTAAATCAAATCAAGGGTCACAATTGTGGCCATAATAATTTAGACAGCAACACAACAATGAGTTCCATTTTCTTTACAAATCATTAGTACAGTGAAGCTACTTTCGCCTACTGCTGCCTTGTGCCTCTGAGGCTTTAAGCCGCCCGTGATCACTGTGGAGACAATCTGGCACTGCCTAAGGACGTTAATAAATTTCGATTTAAAGCTTTCGTGACTGCAGGGATTCATCTTCTTGGTTTTTTCGGTAAAGTCACGTAGAAGGGAAGTAATAAAATAATACAAATAAAACATAATAAAACAATTCTCACGACGTTTCGGCTACAACGCAAGCAGCCGTCTTCAGGTGAAGAATGAGACACTGCCAAGCTAGGAGCTTATATATAAGCTGAGTTGGAGGTGGAAGAAGAGCGCCTTAACAAAATAATGTGCATATCAAGATGGAATTTAGCATATTCATGGAAAATGCGTAGGAGGTGAGCGGGGCGGTTTCAAAGTCATATTATGCCCATGCATTATGCAGAATCAGCAGCACCAAAGGGAGGGGGCAGGGGGTAGCATTAACAAAGGGAGGGCATGTTAATAGTATGTAGAAGCAATGAAACATGTGAATGGGAGAATGGTGGCAGGAGACCCGCAGCGGAGCAAATAATGCATTCCCTGTGGAGAACACAAGATACACAGTTAATGCCAGTGAGTGGACTGCAGTCTGAAAGTCACCGCAAACGTGTGAACAACAATGCAAAGGAGAAGTCAGACTGCAAAGTACATTATAAATCACTGGGTTTTTCATAACTCAGATTACCTAATCGAATTTTAAATTGCAGCTAAAATGAATTAACGTATTTTTTAGCTTATTAAATGCATAATACTGACTGAATTGTTGTGTCCAGCGTATGCGAGCTCTGGAATGTGGACAGATGGCTTTTGAGAAAGGCCTTCGGCAAGACAACGAGAAGCGGCTGACGGCACTGCAGCGGCTGCACCAGCAGGAGCTGACGGCTCTTCGTGATCTGCAGAAGGTATCAGTGACCGGCGCAATTTGATGTTAAATAAGGAAAAAAAAATGATGCATATGCGTGGCAAATGTCAAGCTTTCCAATACGTATTTGCCCCCAGAAAAATCTGGTGATTCATTCGAGATAATAGCATTACCTTCTGAGTCGCCAAATGAGATAATCTCACAATTGGGCATCATGGAGAGACGAGGCACGCAAGGCATTTGACGCTATTATTGAATTGGCTGAAAAGTCTTAGCCATTACCACTGGGTTTTTATCCCCAAAATGTGGGTCTCCATTAATAATTTTGCACTATGTTTTTTTCATAGAAGGGTAATTCCATAATAGCAAGGCAACTTCATGCTAAAGTTTTGTTATTGGATCGTCTTTAGGAGAGCTATCGTGACCTTCCCTGTTACAGACATACAGGCACGCACCCAAGCTGCGTGTTCTGGGCTGTCCGACACGACCTTGACGATTTATTAATGAGAAAAGGCTTGAAAGACATGGCAAAGTGTCCCTAATAGCAGCACAATTCTTGACTTGAATTTAAGTTGTGATTAATCGTCTGTCCTCGAGTTATTGTGACCCGATGTTAGAGACAGATAAATGGACAGAAAGACGGACAGAGCTAATGCATTAATGCATTCAACGTTCGTTGGAGAGAACTAAAAAGCGTTGTTCAAATTAGAGCACTTATTATCAATACTCTGATAATAATATTTTCAATGGGTGGCACAGTCGTTAGCGCACAGCGCTATGACCTCGAGAGCATGAGTATGATTCCCCGTCACGGCTGATATCAATACAAGTGACATCTGAAGCAGTGCTGGGCCTACCCTTCACCAACCCCACACAGGAGAGTGCGGTGAAGTATGGTCAAACACCCCCTGTGGCTAACACAGCATGGGGAAGCATTCATTCATAAGTACATTGACAAAGGACGAGGACATTCCACAAATTGGTCTGCATTTTATCACCGCTGGAGAGATAATGACTTGAATGAACTCCTGCGACCTTCCAACTGTGAGATGATTATTCTGCCACATCATGGAAAGCGACATTTACAGTATTAACGCTGTTTTTCCAAGACCATCTGTACTTGGCCTCCAGCAGTTTAATCTTGCATTACGAAATGTGTGCAAGCCATAGTCGTGATCGTGAAAGTTAAACTGATCACGGCAGGCATTACAAAGGGTAAAGCTTCTCTTCAAGGATTGACTCATTGAGTGGCAGAACGTTATATACAGTATGAACACATGGTGAATGTGACGGTAGCGCACAACATTTTCTTCCAAAGAGCAGCTTGTCTAAACCTTCCGAGTGCTATGTGTGAGGTGGAGAGCAACAGCATCATGCAACAGTACCGCAAGATGGATGAAGACGTCGCACGACTGGCGAGCAACCTTGACCGAAGCCGACACGAGCTGAGAAAAGTCGTCAAGGCAGAGATAATGAAAAGGTATCGTTTGCAATGAGCCCTTTCTCTCTCTCTGACTGCACCCTCCAAAACATCGCAGGTGACCTCGAACATTGACATCTCTCGCGAAACGATTGCATCGTTTGCATGTAATCAGTGCTTTATTTCAGCCCAAAAAAAGTCCAAGAATGCTTTTGCAGCATTCTGCTTGCAGCATTTTGGCACGACACATCTCTCTGTCATTATTGTCCTTTAAAAATATATATATTCATCAGAGTGTAGCAAAAAGAGGATGGAATGGTTACTATGGAAAGGCGTAACTTGGACTCTGGCGGTCGTCATCATGACGACCGCTTGTGTTGCTTTTGAAACGTCGTAATTTTTTGTTATTTTGTTATTTTCTTTGAACCTATCTACGTGACTTTACCGAAAGACCCAAAGAATATAAACTACAGGTGCTCTGTGATACCACCTAGTCAATATTGCATGTGCTAAATTAGCTCTTTATCCATCTGTGCATCATTTATGAATAGATGCTTAAACTAATACCTAGACCACAACAGGTATTGCAATTTATAATATATAATTAGACCCAGCAAAATAATCTGTTATTTATTGTTTAATTAATGTTAAGCTCTCTGATATACTGTAGCTTTACTCAATGTGGTTATTCAACTTTTAAAGACTTATATCCTTATTCAGCTATTCAGAATCTTAACATGGAGTGATGTCAGTTTTTGCTCCAGTAACTGTGAATTGTACTGTGCTTTCTTATTCTCTACGGTAGAGATTCTCAAGTTAAAGAGCTGCAGAAGAAAACCAATGAGTTGAAGGAACATCTTCAAGTTGCGATAACAGCCCTGCAGCAGGCGATAAGTGGGACTCAGCAGAAAATAGGCCAAGAGACAGAACGTGTAAGATACAATGTATTCATAACTAATTCATAAAGCTTGACTTCACCAGGCAAACGTATTGAACAAATATAATTAACCTGATATGATTTTTAAAATCTATGGTAAGACACTAACTACTCCAAAAGTTTGTATTATTCCACAAAAAACACACAAAAATTGTTGACGACTTGATTCAACTTCTTAGATTTAAAGACAGACCCATCAGAAACCACTGAATTTAAATATTCCGGGTTTTTTTGTTATTGGAAAGAACAAACATTCATGAACGTAATACTCTATAAGGGGAAGCTCCTATCTTTTACTGTTTTCGAGGCGTATTTTATCGTTAAGAACCGCTTTAATCCGAAATATCTCAAAAACAATAAAAGATAGAACAATGGTTCTCTATTTAATTATTTTGGCTGTTTAACGCGCTATCAAACGGAAAAAACACCACGATCTTCTATTGAACGGTTTCTGAATGACACGCACAAATAAGTTCATGGGGGACTTAAATCGATTAAATAAACTTTACTTCTGATCTATAACTGATCATCAATTACCACTCGATTTCTACACTTCTGAATGCATTTCTTGTATTTCTACATTGCTGATTGCATATTTTGTGATGCAGAGACGCAATCTGTTCATGTGCAGGTAGGTGCTAGGTGGAATATTACGTCGTAAGATTGTGAGAGGCGGTGGCAGTTTGTGGAGGCCTTCATCCAGCAGTGCATTGGTCATGACTAACGATGAAGCAATCAGTATCAACACATTTCACATATTATTCAACAGGATGACAACCGTATAAGTTGATCCCAATTGTGTTTCGCTCAACTTTGATACCATTCAAGTTCCGTAGTCCTATTCGTGGGTTCGCTTTGACAATAGCACCCTCTGCAGACTAAACAGTGGGCGTGAAGGAGGGCGGAATACTTTATTTTACACCCACGTGGATGGCTCAAAAACAGTGAGCGTACACTTAACAATGATGTAAATCAGTCATTATAGGTTGTGCGCCCAAGCATGCCACTGACAGCAGCCATTTTTTCATATCAGGTGGTCACGTCGAGGTTGGTGAGCGAGCCAGTGTAACAGCTTCAAGTGTAGCTCGGTGAATATCTAAAATGTTGCCACTATTCTGATAAGGTGGGCAGCGGTGTCACGCCGTCCATCGTTTGAAATCGGTGACTGCAGTCGCACTTGTAAGCCATTCTTAATCTTCCATCGGGATAGGACCTGGCTGCCTCTGCCGTGCAAATGTTCTGATGCGGTTCAATTACAGATCATTGTTTGCGGAGCAAAGTGGAACCCGGGAACCTTTTATGCGGGGTCGGCAAAAAGAGTGCTTGTTAGGAACGTCAGCCTTGTCCCAGGTTGCTCTCCACTGAGCCTCTGGATTGAGTGAGGGCGCTTCAAGAGCTTGCGCTTAATTCTTAAGTGGGTTGCTGTGCTTTAATCTTGACGTTTGGAGATTTACAAAGGGTTAGCTACGATGTGGGTGTAGACGTGGAGATGTTTGGGCATCTCTTACAATTCAGCAGACCTGAAATTCAAATCACACATTATTGAAATCCAGAGGCTAAAAGCCTTGACTGTAATTCCAGAGGTTCTCGTCGATTCGACTTAGATTGTGATGCCGGTATAGGTTCGCCTGTCATGAATCGCATGTATAATTTGCGCACTCTGTAACTAAAAGGGTCCTAAGAAATCATTTCGCACAACTATGGAGAGCCAGGTGCGTATTATTACTATGGTTTACGATCAGGCAATGGTGACCGGAGATTGTAAATTTTAGTTTTTTTTTGTATAAATATTGGATTCACACCCGACACAGCCAATTAGTAAAGTTTGTCACCTGAAAAAATCTGGCTGTCGCCTGATGAAGCTCGTTGTAACTACTGGCGAAACGTCGTGTTCAGATGATAAATGTTGTGCTCTCCAACACACCGGTTTGCTGTACTAGTAACGAATTGGCACGCTATTTTTTCGTGACAACCCTTACTAAATCGGCTGTGTCGGGTGGTGGCGGGTTTAACGACACATTGCTATTTACGCGATCTAACCCTCCCCCCCAATATTATGGATTCCCACCGCTTTGTGCAAACGCGCCCGTCGTTGCTGTCGTTGTTGTTGTCGTGATTGTTGTCGTTGTTGCTGTACCGGGGGATTGCAGCTCGCCGCCACGATGAGACGCGACGTGCACGACTCGACTGGCAGGAGCTCTCGGGTCCTGGCAGACGTCGACTCCCGGCTCGTCGCCCTCGCCGTGAGGGCTGCCGAGCACGAGGAGAGGTTTGAACAAATCGCCGAGGAAGTGAGTTCACGTTGACCCCCCCCCCATCATCCCCGTCAACCTCTTGAAGCGCGCAATGCCATTTAACGCCGTCTGTAATTCACCCTCCACGTTGTGGCAGCTGGCACGGGGTGGTGGAGGTGGGGGTGGTGGGGGTGGCGGTGGAGGTGGTGGGGGTGGTGGAGGTGGTGGGGGTGGGGTGGTGGGGGTGGTGGTGGTGGGGGTGGTGGTGGGGGTGGTGGAGGTGGGGGTGGTGGGGTGGCGGTGGAGGTGGTGGGGGTGGTGGTGGTGGGGGTGGTGGTGGGGTTGGGGGTGGTGGTGGTGGGGGTGGTGGGGGTGGGGGTGGTGGTGGTGGAGGTGGTGGGGGTGGGGGTGGTGGGGGTGGTGGTGGTGGGGTGGTGGTGGTGGGGGTGGGGGTGGTGGGGGTGCCGCAAACAGGCAGTGTTGCCAGTGGAAGGGCATTTATGAGAGGCAACGTTGTACTGAACGGGATCGCTTTTTTCTGTTGCTAAATGGATTTGGAGGTGTGCCAAAACCATTAACTCAGAAAACACGCCTCTGGCTCAGTATGTTTGACACGATTTTTTTTCCTAATCCCTCCACAAACCAATGACTCATGCACACTCACACTGCTACTACTGCTTATGTCACTACTGGTGGTTGTGGTTGTGGATTGATTGCAAGACGATTAAGCAAATCAGTGACAATAGGTTAAGCCCAACTCTAAGTGTACACACACCACTGACGGAGCCAGTGGGGAGAGATGGGGTGGCACGTGCCCCTCAATGATCCGATCGAAATCCTTAATTTCGATAGGATCATTGGGGTTTATTAGTAATGAATCGGCATTTTGCGACCCCCACTGCCACTGTGTAGCATATTATTATGTGCCAGGGACTCTATGAGATGATAGGACAATAGTCTGAGTCCATAATTAGCATAAGTAACGGCAAAGCGGTTATAAGTGACTCAGAATTGTGCGCAGTTGCGTATACAGGACACGACCTCTCTGAAGGCAATCACCTTCAGCGAGCGCGATGCCGATCACACAACGCGGTTCGAATTCGACCCTTGCCATCGCCGCACACGCGTCCAATAAAAAGCAAGGGACAAGTCCTTACTTACTAACAACTCCTCTATCATGTTTTTATTGCTGGAGGGGTTGCCCCCCCTACCTGAAAATCCCGGCTCCGCCATTGACAAACATAATTTTTAAAAACCGTGTGTTCCAAATTATTATGTATGAACCCATGTTTTTATTTATTTTCTACAAATGTATGAGTTACAGACTTTGTACTGAATCGGACCAGTAGTGAATTCAGAGCACCATATACCAGAGTCAGCAGTTTCTTAATAAGTGTAACCATTAACTCTAGCATGCGTGTTCCGTGTCTCTCTGAGATGTGTGTTCCATGTTGTACCGAAACATACACCTCACATAGACGCAGCACAACCATGAAACCCCTACACAGTAGTAGGTGTACATTTGTGTGCATGGCGATTAAGAGAAATCAATTCAATATTGTACACGACAATGCACATCACGGAACCTCAATTTCTGTTAAGCGATCAAAATCAAAACACGCGTTGACTCCGTGTGCCATTGTCCATCCTTGCATTGTCCAGCGCATCGAAGAGGTCAAGGACCTGCGCAACAGCCTCGTGCGGCTGCAGGGAGAGGTGAGGACTTTGCTCCGGTCAGAGTGGACAGAAACGAACGTGCGGAGACGCAGCTTCGTTAAAAGAGGCGGCTTTGCAACGAGCTCACCGCTCAACCACTGGGGTCTCTACCAAGCTGTCAGGTGACCACGAAAAGGGGCAGAAACACATATCTGCGGAGGGAGCTGCTGGTAGGAACGTTGGGTTGCTCGGTCAATGGCCAGGGTCAACGGCGGCGTGGTGTATTCCGCAAATATGCCCGACTGTGAGGGCGGGCACAAGCCGGCGTGAGTAGGTTAAACGTTGAGTTTTATAAGGGCACCACGGGGTGACCAGCCCCTCCCCACTCAGCCCCACCCCTCCCAGCCCCACCCTCCCCACCCAGCCCCACCCAGCCCCACCCCTCCCCACCCAGCCCCTCCCCACCCTCCCCACCCAGCCCCTCCCCTCCCCACCCTCCCCTCCCCACCCAGCCCCTCCCCACCCAGCCCCACCCTCCCCACCCAGCCCCTCCCTCTCCACCCAGCCCCTCCCTGCACGACGGACGGACGGACACAATAATCCCCTGTGGGCTGGTGTAACCAGGAGGTTCTTACCAGTATAAATGTTTTACAATGGGGAAATGGCAGGGTAATGAGATGCCGAGCAAGCATTGGATGGGTTTCTGGAATGTATTCCTGTGTAGCGGAAACGGTTCCCGTGCAGAGAGTTTGATGGTGTCGGCTCAGTGACCTAGAATTGTAAAAATCAATGATACGGTGGTGGCATTGCGCCTGACTGGACTGAATCCAGCTCTGAGCTCATTCAAATATTATCAAAGACAAAATAGAGGAGTTAGCATTCAAGCGCAGTTAGACATCGCCATCTGCAGTACAGGGCAAGTAACACGGTTCCTGGACTGTTATGTTGATGTGAAAGGGCCCAAAGGTATCTTGGTGTAAGTTTTTCTCTGATTGAACATATATCTTTTATGGGTAGCAGGTTCTAACGACAAGGATGATGCTTGTAGCATAATTAACAGATTAAAAGATTAATAAAAAAACATGATTCTAAAAGTGAATGTGTATTTTAAAAAATATTTAAATATTCCAAAGTGTAAAAAAATGCACATTCTCAAGCATGTTTTGCAGTAAAGAGGCGCTAACGAATAAAAATGAAGTATTGTATCTACATACGAACGTGATCCTAGATGAGCCACACCATTATTGATCATTGCAGGACAATTATTGTCAGCCTGCTGAAGTGCAATTATTGGATTTGTACCATTTTACAAGCATTGATCTTGAGCAATGTTTCCTGATCTTTCACCTTTTCCTTTTTGTCACTCTCAATAATACCATATCCAATTCACAATGGCAGCATTATCGAGAGCAGCGTTTGTTCGTCGCGTTATTCAAAGAGATGCAGGCAGCAGAGTCAGCCCAAGGTCACAATAAAATTCCATGTCACCTGGTCCGTAACATCTCTTCATTAAAGCAGTTCATCAAGAGAAGTTAGCATACCGAGTTTAGCACATCACATGTGTGTACATTCGTGCATGTGTATTCACGAAGAGTGGAGTGAGTCACTCATACAGAGATTCAATGATTTCTTGTCCTTCACGACTGTAATTTGATTCCAGGAACATTTGATGTTTCATCATTTGTTTCCGTCTCATTTACACTACTTCATAACATTTCCATCTTGTTTGTACAATGTAGTCAATCATATCGTCCTAACTGTTGCATGAGTATAACATTTGCATGTATCTTTTTCATGCTACTATCAGCAGAAGACCCTCCACTAGAGGGAGCTCTAGAGACCTTTTAGAGGGCATTTGGCCTATTCTTCCACGCAGGCCATTCGTTTTTGAATAGTCATGAGTACAAGTTAAATGTGATTACATATTAGATTAACATTATGAGTTTTGAGAATTGGTATTGTTGAACGGATGCATCGTTACACCCGTAGGATGCAAGAGTATATCATTATAATTGAGTAGATTATACACATTCATTTTCTGCTTCGGATATCTCAAAATGTAAAGATGTGAGCACCCACGAGAGAGAGCGAGAGAGTGACTCTCATGAGCACATGAGTTGTTCTCAACTCCCTACATGAGTGAACAAAAAGCACCACTTGCACAGGCGCAAGATACACACGTGTGAGTTTGATACGGTGCCATTTCAGGTGGCTGCAATTGAAGCAAAAGCTGTTAAACCACCGAAGAAAGGCGTCCCCCAACCACCGCGTTGATCCCACATCAATCCGCATCCACGTACGCTAAGGCGCTGCTTTGTTGCTCATTAAGGTACTCAAACTGTCCTCCATAATCTACACAGAATTTGCAGCATTTTGTCAGTCCCTTGTTGGATAAAGGCCTTGGCATTCCGTGTCCATCACGAGTGTTATTTTTTTACCTTCGCCGCGCTGGTTACTGTGCGGATTGGTGAGGGGGGGCAGGCGCGGCAGGACCGGTTCAGGTATAACTTGCCACTGATGTTAGCCGTGGCCGGCAATGGTTGTGAGATGTTAACTACCTCGCTTGGTATACAGGATGTCGTGGGTTCTATCCCAACCCTGACGCCTGTATATTTGGAGTTTGCAAGTTCTCAACATGCGTTTAGAGTATTTTGCTGCTGTAAATGTCCACGTGATAAGCCACTTCGTTGAGTTGTCATTTGTGGCCAGGTCGCTTCTGAAAAAGAGCTATTTAGCTCAGTGGGCCTTACCTGGTAAAAATAAAAAATAAAGTATACAGCAGTAGTATTTTAAACTTATTTCGCAACCAACCGTGTTAATTGGAGGTGCGAGTAACAACTCAAGTCACCAGGTTCATATAATTTGTTTAAAATTGCGTTTTGCGTTTAGTTTGTTGTCCTTCCCCCACACCTCCAATTAACACGGTTGGCATCGTTCGGTGCAAACGAAGTTCAACATACATGCATACATATCGCAGTGAGTGTATGACTCTGCCTCTGCTCCCCTCCCAACTCTACCACAGATGTCTTATCCTACGATGATTCAACAAATGAATTACAAGTTGATAATTTTAGCAGAAATAATCTATATATATAAAATCGTGAATCTGTCTGTCTGTGTGTCTCCGGACCATACGCACTTTCATTGGACGGCGGTTGCCCCTGGCAACGGCTAGCGACGCCTTCGCCGCTTTCATTGGACCTGGCAACGGCTAGCGACGCCTTCGCCAAGGGCTGCAGTTTCATTGGGCGGCGGTTGCCCCTGCCAACCGCTAGCCACGCCTTCGCCACTTTCATAAGCTCCGTAAATAATTAAATAATAGGCATTACACAGTATTGTTGGAGCGCTGAGGGGGGGGGAAGGCACGCCACCCGTACCCTGCCTCTTCCAAGTCGACAATTTTAGGCGAGGCCGCAGGCTTTGCACGCTACTAGGCCCCGACACCCACCACGCCACTCTGAGGTAAATTCATCAAAGTTTTTCCTACTCTTCACTACACCCCCACCACAATGTGTGCTATTAATATTACTTTTAAACCCAACGCGCCAACAATCGATTATTTTAATGTCCACTGTACAAATACTCATTAAGCTGGGTGAGCGTACTGACAGTCTATTATGTACACTGTAGCCTGCTTATTAAGCTCTGTGAGCGTACTGCCACTCTATCATGTAGACTCTAGCCTGCTTATGAAGCTGAGTGGGTGTACTGGCAGTCTATAATGTAGACTGTAGCCTGGTTATTATAATCGATTCTTTAAATGTTCTTTGTACAAATTGTCATTAAGCTGCTTTAGCGTACTGCCCGTCTATTATGTAGACTGCAGCCTGCTTATTCAGCTGGCTGGGTGTACTGCCAGTCTATCATGTACACATTAGCCTGGTAGGAAGTAAAGTTAGTCAATTTGTAACACGTACGCTTTCGCAAACATTATTAATAAACAACGTTATTGCGTTTAGATCGCCTTATTTATTAAGGTGTTGTCACCCTTATCCACCACCCGACAAGCCCAATCTGCACAAAATTGTCACGTTCATAAAATACTAAGACTTGACTGCTTTAGCCCACCGGTGTGTTCAAGCGGAAAACCACAACAATTACCATTTCTCATGAAAAAACTATTGTATAATTATGTTTAAACCCCACGCGCCAATAATGCATTTGTTTAAATGTTCACTCAACAAATACTCATTAAGCTGGCTGAGCGTACTGCCACTCTAGAATGTACAGTGTAGCCTGGTTATATTTCTGGGTGGCTGTACTGACAGTCTATCATGTACACATTAGCCTGCTTCTTAAGTAAAGTGAGTCTTTTTGTAACACGTACGCTTTCGCAACCATTCTTCACAAATAACTTTATTGCCTTTCGCTCGCGTTAATTATTAATGTGTTGTAACCCTCCACCACCCCACACGGCCAATCAGTCAAAAAGTGTCCCGTTGATAAAACACTCATAAGTCTCTGCTTTGGCCCACCGGTGTGTACAAGCGTAAAACCACAACAATTCCCATTTCAGAGTACGTCCTTTCGCTGATGCTGGATGCAATTACCAGCCAAACGTCGTACTGTTCAGTTGTCTGTCCATCTGTGTACGATCGCTTGCGAGGGATTTGCCGGGAGGCACGTCCCGTGCCCCGCGATGGGAATAGGCATGTCACTGTGTATGTGTTTGTGTGTATGTATGTGTGTTTGTGTGTATGTGTGTGTCTGCGTGTGTGTATGTGTGTGTCTGCGTGTATGTGTGTGTGTGTGTCTGCAGCAAGCGCGTGTATGTGTACCTATGGACGCGCGCGCGTGTGTTGTGTAGGGGGAACGGTAGTGTAGTGGTTAGCGTGCTGTCTGTGTGTGTGTCTGTGTGTGTGTGTCTGTGTGTGTGTCTGTGTGTGTGCGTGTGTGGTGTGTGGGGAGCGGTAGTGTAGTGGTTAGCGTGCTGTCTGTGTCTGTGTGTGTGTGTCTGTGTGTGTGTCTGTGTGTGTGCGTGTGTGGTGTGTGGGGAGCGGTAGTGTAGTGGTTAGCGTGCTGTCTGTGTGTCTCTGTGTGTGTCTGTCTGTGTGTGTCTGCGTGTGTCTGTGTGTGTGTCTGTGCGTGTGTGGTGTGTGAGGAGCAGTGGGTGTAGTGCTTAACGCTACGCTGCGCTACCAACCCGGCGAACCCAGTTCGATTCCCGCTCACGGCCACCACCGGTGACGATTATTTGAACCTCCCCTAGGTCGACTCTGCCTCAAACGAGTAACTGCTGTGGCGTATTAACATCGCCACTGGGGAGACAAAGGCGGCCGGCCGTGGTGGATACAAGTCCCGGGCGAAGCCGGGTAGTACAGCTAGTTATGGATAAAAACATATTTGGCCAAAAGTAAAATGATGAATTGTTTAATGTCCTGAATCATTTCGCTAGAGATTGGTGAATGAAAAAATATATTGCAATTGAATACAGTACTATTTGCTTCACGAATAACACCGGTTTGTTTCTTGTATACTCGTGTAATTGAATAAACTGTTCAACAGTAAAGTACAAGTATTGACTCCGAAATGTGTCCTTGCATAAACACGTGTGCGAATCAGACTTCCTATGGCTGCAATCAGACTTCGTATGGCTTCATCCAAGCAACATCCAATTTTTTGTCAAATTTTTAATTATTTCTATCTTACCAGGTAAGGCCATTGAAGTATATAGCTCTTTTCAGAAGCGACCTGGCCACAAATGATAGCTCAACGAAGTGGCTCATCGTGTGGAAATGCATTGTAGCCAAACACTCTAAATGCACGACTCTAAATGTGGAGGGAAACCCCGGAGAAAAATCCACACGACCACGGGGAGAACATGCAAACTCCAAATATCAGGTGTTAGGGTTGGAATCGGACCCACGACCCCTGTATACCGGGCGAGGTAGTTAACATCTCGTCACCGTGGCGCCCCTCGGCTAGTCGGAAAACTATAACCCTATTATCTGCATTATAAGATGCACTTTCCCCCCCCGCCCCCCACCTGCATTTTAAAGTAGAAGTTGTGGATACATATGTAATGGGTTCAACTGAGTCGCAGACGTAGACTTTGGAGGCAACACATTTATTCAGTTCCAATACACGGGGTAACTTCCCCTTAACAGAATAACAACCTAAGGTGGTGACCACCCGGCTAACTACACTAGTTACCACGTAACTGTTACTACGGACCCGGGACTACAACGTCCACGTGCTGGAAGACTCGTTGAACGGAGATCGTAGACGAAGGGTTTCTTTCCAGAGATGAACAACGCTGGTCCCTCTCCGGACCCGGCTGATATTCTCTGTGGCGTGGCCGGCTCCACCCTTGGCCACGTCCACCTTCCAGAACCCTCGGGAAGGATCTGGGTCCCAATCACGTGACCGCCCTAGCCCTCTCTTGGGGCCCCTCTGTCAACTTAACCAGTCACGTGTCCTCCCGGGTCAACCAGATTGCCATGGCCTCACACAACCTTAGCCTTCGGTTGGCACCCACACACCCTATCCTGTAGGGCCGGCACTGCACTTACAGCCTGGTGCCACCCAGCGCTATTAACAGCGCACACCGTGCCCCTCTAGGGCCGGTACTACACCCACAACATGGTGGCATCCAGCGATGTCACTACACAGATGTGCTTGCGACCATATTTGTATATATGTATTAACACCAGACGCAAGTTTGGGGTGTGCCTCACTTTCCTGAGTGTCTCATATGGCGGATACAGTAGTCAAATATTCACTTGTTACAGATGGAGACCCATGCACACATTTGGCATGATGGTGTCCCTTTTGTTCATTTATAAGATTAAAAAGAAATTATTTCCAGTTTCTGCTCTTCCAAAGTGCACTCAATGTCATTGTTTTAAATATTTACAAATTTTCTTATTTTGATATTCAAACACAAGTTCTGTTTACTAATTGATTTGTTTCTACATGAGGATTTGGTGTTTCAATCTTTTTTCATGGACCAAAAAAAAAGTTTTTATTAGCTGACATGCCCAGTTAGACTTTCTTTTTTGTCTAAATTAAATGTTTGTGACACAATTCCATGCAAATTTTATGAACATCTTCTAAGCATAGCTGGATTATGCAATGCTAAAATTATGTGCAATATCATTTCACGATCGTTGCCTTCATACATCATTCAAAAATGCATATGGGTCTTCACCATTATACACCGTATGTTACAATTTGTTAAAAACACATCTATTAATACAGTCTTATGTTGGTGAGGATGGAGCACCCATTAACCATACATATATGCCTACAATGCATTTCTGAGCATTTAATAACTGCATATTGCTCCCTGAATCGCTTTAAAAGGCAGGTCTCATCCAAACAAGGAAGAAAATTCATACGCATTCATGGGGGTTCTGGAATAATTTTCAGAATGCATTTGTCCTCGGGAGGCATTTAATGACCAGAACTCATGGAAGGTGTGCAGGATCCGGTGCGCGCTGAGGGTGCAATGAGACGACGGGCTGTGATAGCGACTGCGCTGGAGAGGACCTGTCCTATCTCTAACTTTGGACAACCCTTTGAGTACTTTGGCCAGTTTTATAAACAGGATGATTCCATAACACTCCCTCCCTCCCACCTACAGACAGACGGACAGACAGACACGCACCCAGGCTGTGTTTCTTGGGCTGTCCGACACAAGCTTGGAGCTCCCATTAATGAGAAAAGGCTTTAAAGTTCTGAAGTGTGCCACCCAACAGGGAATATCGATGTCACACCCATTGATGTATCTTATGAAAATGTACTGGAGTTAGATCACAAGGGTGCCATGATGCATTGGCCATAGATTGAAGTGTTTTTCTCATTCAAAAAAGCATTCAAATTAATATTTGAAGTATTTGAAACACACTGCCTAGGTATGCACCTACAAGATAAGACACGATCAGAACAATTATGTTTTGGTTTAATCATTTGAGTTTCCGATATGATTATATTATGTCTAAGATTTTATTAAAAACCCCACCAGCACAATAGTGGACTCAATTAATGTCAGAGAGGTTAGTTTAATGTATATAGCATCATAGCCATGTGTAATTGTACTGCATAAATACACAAATATATACTATGCAGCATGTAATATACTTATTATTTTAAACCCCTCTCCTGAATTGTATACACTTATTTCCCACAAAATGATTCAGTAGCATTACGTTTGAATTTTGCTAAATATTTAACCATGAACATATATATATATCAAAATTAAATAAAAAAATTTATATTGACAACATTCTGTGCGTGTGTACACACACATACAATACACATACTGTAATTACTGTATATGAAAACAGTCAAATATCAAGTCATTCAGGTGTGCGCATTGGCCTGAGCAGAGCCATGAAGGTGATGCTGCATCACAACTTCTTGGCCTTGGAAGTCCATTCTGTGTAGCCCCCCGTGTAGTTGCGCGACCTGCAAATGAAACAGCACAAATACAAGTGTATAACTTCTACAAAAAATGCAATCTAAGCCATTCTCAATCCACCAATAGATGAAGGCCTCGCCACACCGATAACGAGGGTTTTTTTTCTGGTCAGTGCGGGTTGGTGAAACAGGTGGCGGGAGTGAACCCAGGAGCAGTTTTGTTTGCTCCCCGTGGCTGTTAGCTGTGGCTGGGAATCGAACTCCAGCTGCTCTCTGCTTGAAGTAGTGCAGGGTGATGCCCATCTTTCATCTTTGCTGATGGTGTTGAGCCGGTGGTAGAAATTTCACATTCGTATGGAGGGAGCCAGTCTCTCCATAGGAAAGACAATTTAAACTGCTCACGAAGTAATACCCATTCAGTGTACATTCACAACTAATATTCAGTACATACAACGTACAATAATTGAACGATATAGAATCGGGCAGAACTATCCCTCTTCCATTGATTACTAATGCATACCTGTCAACCCATACGGTTTACCCGTATTCTTGTACAGGGAAATTGAGTTTGCAGGTCCATACGGCATACAGCCTTTTTAATATATGCAAACATTGTTTTGTTTATTTGTCTGTGTTTCTCCCTTGTGGTGGGACTTTGTGGTGGGACTTTGTAGGATGAACGTTGAGATTTATAAGGGCACGGGGTGACCAATAACGTCTGAATTTGTCTGCAATAAGGTAGCCACTGATAAGGGGTTGACACAGGTATGGTAATGGGCTAAACAAACTCCCTAAAATTTGCCCTTCCATCTCCATCCCAAACGTCACCCCTCCCGATCTTCCTCAGCTGCAGATGTTGTTGGCCCCGACGATTACAAATCAGCCTCTTCTGTGCGGTGGGGCTACGGCGGTCAAGATGGCGTGTGCGTCTCGCTGCTGCTCAATCTGTTCAACCCGTGATTTTATTTAGATTTTTTTACAAATAAATTGATTAACTTTGTCTGTATGTGTTGTTTATTCAAATATGGTTTCCCTTGAGATGCTTTTACTATTTAAATGTTAGATGACATCTAATTATGATATTGTAATACACTGTATAACAAGTAACAGAACAACAACATACACATTGACTTTGCTCAATTATTCATTGCCAATGCATTGGTTCTATTTAAAACCTGAATTCGTGGACGGCTTGCATAATATATCCTTGCATAAATAACAGAGGATGCAGCCTTGTTTGATGAATGGATGATGAATGCTTTCCGTTGACCTTCTTCAGTCACCCTGGGTCCTGTCCTTGTTAATATTGTTGGGCAGTGACAGTCGCATGGCCCTGAATTGTTGACATTTCTGGCTTGTTGGTTATTTTAACCTGCTTGCTAGGACACCGTGCAGTGTACACAAGCTGGCTACAATTGCCCTCAAAATCAGTTACTTATTTGTTTGCGTTTTAGTTATTAAACGACACAATTGCCCGTTGTATTTACAAATGCCTAAATAAAGGGTAGGGAACCCACTTGGCAGCAGTAAGCAGATGAAAAACCACCTGACTGCCACTTTCATTGTGAGCACTGCTCAACAACTAAACACACACACATGTAGACAAAAGTAATCTTTAAGGCCATGGCCAACCAAAGTATTGTGACTTACAATCTGAGACCACATTGCACTCGGCTCTTCATAAAAAAATAAAGGTAACTTCATCATCGGCATCAGCCATGATCTATCCACTGCTGGATGAAGACTTATCAATGCCATCACTATCACTGCCTTTCTTGAAATAAAACAATTAATCTAGATCCTGCATACAGACGATTTTCATATTCATTGCTCCATCTACATGGTGGCCTTCTGCACGAGTGAGTCCACTGCTATGGCTGCCACTCTATCAGTAGTATTACTCACCATTTCTACATTTTAAGTTATTTAACAAAATTATTAATTACATTTGCTGAACTTTGATCAATGTGCTCAAGGTCTGAAGAGGACCATCCAATCAGAATGTCGAGGTCAGATTTTTCCCTCCATGAAATAAATTAATCTCATGATTTATGTTTTTCTTTCATCTGTTGTTATAATGTACGATCGCAAATGAAGAGGAACAAGACTAATGCAGCAGCAGCAGCACTTCCTTGTTCTGCCCATCCTTTATATGAATTACAGGGTGGAGCAGTGGTACACGGGTTAGCACGGTGCGCTATGAACCCATTTCCTGAGTTTAATCCCTGGCCATGCCTAATTAAAGTGGAAAGTGATATCAGACCCAGTCCTCTCCTCTCCCCTCTTCTTCACAAACCTGCACTGACCAGTAGAAAACGTGGGGAGGACTTTATCCATGGGTGAATCGAGGATAGCTGGAATTTAGCTTTTACTGGTAGGAACCACCTGGTTCCACCAGCCAACAGGGGATTATTGTGTCCGTCCGTCGTGCATAAAAAATGGGAGGGGTGGGGCTGGTTGGAGAGGGGAGGGTGGGGAGGGGCTGGGTAGGGAGGGTGGGGAGGGGCTGGGTGGGGAGGGTGGGGCTGGGTGGGGGGTAGGAGGGGTGGGGCTGGGTGGGGAGGGGCTGGTCACCCCGTGGTGCCCTTATAAAACTCAACGTTTAACCTACTCACGCCGGCTTGTGCCCGCCCTCACAGTCGGCCTTATTTGCGGAATACACCACGCTGCCGTTGACCCTGGCCATTGACCGAGCAACCCAACGTTCCTACCAGCTCCCTCCGCAGGAATGTGTTTTATATATATGAACTATGAAATTGTATTTTAATAGGTTGCCTGAGTTACATAAACGTGGAACGAGTGCTCATGACCTACGACCGGGTGTTAAAAGTTAAAACCGCGATCTTGACCTCAAAGTCAGAGGCAGTATGTTGTGAACTGGTCATATCTTGGTGCTATTACAACGTCTGCTTGTGGCCATTAAAGACCTTCACACCTGTCAAACACAAGTGCATTTTATCATTGATGGAAAATTTAGTTATAATAACGCTTACTCACCCAAAGGAGCAGATGGACAAGGTCTTTAAAAAAACAATCGTAAGCTAAAGGCCTCTGAATTAATGTTATACTAAATACAGTAGTCACGTGCATAAATCAAAGTATATTAACTTATACAGTATTTCAATTGGATAGGGGAAAAGTCCATTATGTAGTAATATGCATGATACAGAGTAGAGAATAGAAATATAAACTAAAACTGAACCAAAATGAATTATTTTTAATTTTACCAGTTAAAACCTACTGATCTATATAGCTCTGTTCAGAAGCGACCTGGCCACAAATTTAAACATAGCTCAACGAAGTTGCTTATCATGTGGACATTTATCGCAGCCAAATACTCTAAATGAATTTTTAGAAATGTGAAGGAAAAACTGGAGGACCCGGAGAAAAATCGACGCGACCACGGGGAGGATGTGCAAACTCCAAATATATAAGCATCAAGGTCGGGATCGAACCCATGATCTCCTCTAGACTAGTTGAGGTAGTTAACATTCCGCCAGCGTGGCGCCCCAAAATTAATGGTTGGGTTAAGCGAGTGTTATCCAGATAATACTGGATTTGTAAATAAGATCAGCCAGTGCTTGTAAAAAAATATATGTACATGCCTATACCTGCTTGTAAGGTATATTTGTTCTATGCTTGTTTTTAGCCTTGACTATTGCTCTCCTCCCCCCCACCCCCAAAAAACACAAGGGATTATTTATCAGTGCTGTAACAATCCTGGAGGTTAAACAAGTGCTGTCGCTGAAACAGATCGCAATCCCAACTCCGAACAATGATCTCCGACACCAGTTTGCCCTCGTCCTGGACAAAACAAACGCGTCTCCGCATTGTGAATGGGTTAAAACCAGAACTGAGAGTGCGTACTTTGTGTAGCCGAGTCTTCGCAGGCTGTAAAGTGCTGTTTGTCCACGCATTCCAGATCGGCAGTAAACCACAATGTTGTCTTCCTTGTGCGGCATGTCCACCCCGTAGAGGCCCTTGAATGTGCCAGAATCTCGGATGAAAGCGTCGTTGATCTTCCCCACTGGAAGGGCACAGCAAGGGAAGAAATGTTTAGACCCGCACAGTCCAGAGTAGAGAGGGATGATAAAGAATTGTGCAGGAGAGTTAGGAGAGTGGAAAATGTTGACCCCCCCCTCCCCCTTTCAACAAACTATTTAGAGCTTATTCGATTGCTGTGTAAGTGTTGCCAGTAACCACATGTAAGCAGTGTTTCCAACATCGTGATTTTTGTCACGAGATCAAGAGATGTTTTGGCTTTCCTTTGCGATTTATTTTTTTGCAAAGCGACTAATGACGATTCTTGTGACTTTCTGGGACAAGGACATGCAAATTTAGGAACGATTCCAGTAGTGTATTAAGTGTTCTGTATAAATTTAGTTACGTGAAACGCTTTTGGTAAATTGCTAAGTGACATTTTGACGACATTAAAAGTGATATCTTGCGACATCTGGTGACCTTTTGAGGTTAATTTGGCAATTTTCCGATTTGAGAAGTTGGCAGCACTGCATAGAAGTGTCACATTACAGCCCCCTGGTCTCAGGCAGTGTTTTCACACATTTACGCTCTTTCATAAAATTGCCCAATTGTCCCATTGCTAGGCCCATACTCTTAAGGGCATCCTTATAATTCTAGATACTATCACAAGTATTTAGAACAATCACAGCATTGACCTGAGGATTTACAGTCAAGTGGCATGGCCATGTCCATTCATCCCCCATCGTGAGCTCGAGCACAGTTTTGTTGTTGACAGAAGGAGTACTGACAATATCAGCGGGCCACCTGTTAAAACAAGTTATTTTGAAGAAAGAGACTGTAAACATTCGTCTCACAAAGGTGTGTGTTTTTTTAAATATTGCAAACAAAATAAAAAAATTACAACAAAAAGCCCAGATAAAAATGTCATATTTTTTTGGTTAGACAAAGCAAGTAACGACAAGAACATTACGTTCTTGAAAACATTGTGCAACACAGGGGTGCGTGTTCGGGACAAACATCGAAAGGGGCGCGGGTTATGGAAATAATATTTTTCTAAAAAAGGTTAAATAACTCGTGTGCAGTGCACAGACCCGTGTTCTCTCTGACATTTTGCATTCATGTTATTTATACATGTAAATTATATCATTAACAGTCATTATCTATCCATTACTGGATGTAAACCACCCCATGCGTTCATCATTCCTCACGGTCCAATGCTGCTACCATCCATCTCACTCTTACAAATGAACTTATCTCATCATTCCATCTCCACGATGGCGGTACTCTTGGTCGAGTTCTCCCCTCCGCTGTACAGTATTATAACCGCAAGTATGTGATGCTATATCCATGTAATAAATCTGGGCCAAATCACAAGTGGCACAATTGTTTCCCCGATGGAAAATTAACTCTCATCGCCAACTTCCAACTTCTCAGACGCTGTCTCCCCGACAGACCTGGTCTTCACCTGAGGACGGCTGCTTGCGTTGTGGCCGAAACGTCGTGAGAATTATTTTATTATGTTATATTTTTATTATTTCCCTTCTACGTGACTTTACCGAAAGAACCAAGAAGATGAATCCCTGCAGTCACTAAAGCTTTAAATCGAAACTTCCCACTGGCTGAAGCACGAGGGTTTGCCGCAACGTGGTAATGCCACGATATAAGATTCACGATAATCGTATCGTCCGTTTTGTTAAATGTCAATATTTCGTGATTAAGTAAAGGTAATAAAGTGGCGCAGGCCTTTTATTACCTTCTTACGCCGCGTCTGGAGGAAGGGCCTCCACTAGAGGGAGCTCTAGAGAACCTCTCTGCGAGGCATTTGGCCTACTCTTTCACGCTGGCGAGACATCTCGGGATAAAATGAGAGCACTCAACACTTTTCCTCACCGCACGCGTCCTGCCGATGGACGAACTGTTATGTGCCTATTTATTCTCAGGAGTAGACAGAAGCAGGATGGCAAGTTCAGTATGCTAACCATGACAACATGGTGGCATCAGTATTGATTATCGTTGCTCTTGTATTTATTGAATGTATATTTGACATCCTGACACACATACAAAGGCAATAATTAAAGTTGTAAGTGATACGCCATTATTCATTCAATTAATCCTGGGTAAAATATGATCGAGCGTAATGGACGACTTGGCGATTAATGAAACTTATTTTTTTGCGGTTAATTTAATTTTGTCATTATTTTCAGCACTATGGATTGTAAACACGTGATTTGGTGATGCTGCTTGCTGCTGCTGTGTTGGCGGTGGTGCACCAGTATAGTCAACAGAAGAAAAAAACAAGATACTCGTCAATAACACTGCCTCAAAAGAAAAATATACGTATATAAAATATGCAAATAAGAATATACATATGAAAATATACGTAAAATGCATATATACAAATATATTTAGAAATAATTTTTTAATATATAAAATATGTTCCGACGTTGTGGGCAATGGCTCTTCTTCATATCTGACCTAGAGGGTAATTCCCGAAACGTCGCAGATTATATATTTTTATTTTAAGGCATTTCTGTTTATGAGTTTTTTTATTATTATGATAGATTGTAAAGTTGCAGTGATTGGAAGACTTGTGGCAGGCTTGTGTTACGTGAACTGCACTTGAAGAACCCTTTAAGTCATCTTTATTCGTACTGAAAGCATGACAAAAGGAATCAAAATACAACAGAGGTGCCATATACAATCACAAATTTATGGGAAACGGACATTTCTATGAATCATCGTATTTAGTAAAATATTGATATTGTATCGTGAAACCGTAGTGAGCACTCAGCATTTTGTACCGAAATCACCGTTCTGTTTCTTTAGCACAGCACAAAAGCCAAAAGAACAGGATTCAGCGAAAGAAGACGAACCAGTTTTTTGTTTTTCTTTTTTAATGATTGTATCACAATGCTTGCAGTTATGCAATGGGCGGTGGTATGTGGGTGCAAAGTGGTTGAAAGTCTACGGAAAGTACAGTGCTGTAGTCAGTCCTTATTTAATGATATACATCGCAAAACAACAGTTTAATGTTTAACGTGCCCAATTAATGTAAGTGAATATCAGTGTTGAACTATAATTCTATTTGTGAAGGGATGATGAATGAATAAGCGAATACCAGCTGTACCTGAATGAGTGAAATAATTAATGCATGAGTGAATAAATGAAAGTGAATGAGTGAAATGGAGCTGTAACCTGAATGTGTATATACAATGATGAGTGATTGGCAGAATGAGTGGATAGTGGTTGTACCTTAATGAGTGATCACATTGATGAATGAGTGAATGTAGAAAAGTATATGGCTAAATGAGTGAAAAGTGGATGTACATGAATGAGTGAATGATTAAATTAATTAAATTAGAAAAATGTAATGGGTGAATTAGTTAATGAGTGGCTGAATGTGTGAATAGTGGTTGTACTTCAATGAGTGAATTAATGAAATGGATAAATGTTTGAAAGTGAATATAACACTTTGGCTTTTTTAAGGCCCAACACTGGAGATTTTCACAAATCTGGCAACTGCCTGATGATTGTGTTTGCCACTACCGGCGGATTGTCTGTACCCAAATGTTAAATTTAGTGGGATTACTCTTCAACAACACACTGGTTTGTGAAAGCAGAAATTAAATGGCACGTTTGCTCACGTGACAGCTTTATTTGGCTGTGTTGGGAAGAGGAAGGGTTGCACAACACATATTAGCATTTTCCTCATGTGATCTAACTCAAATATCAACGATGATCATGATATGAAAGAGATTTGGCAGAATTTAGTAGAAGGCAACATGTACCGTGAAAGAGTGAATTATTGAATCAATAAACAAATGCGATTCAATTAATTATGGAGTGGCTGATTGAGATGGCTGTGGCTGTACCTGGAATGTTGATGGCTGAAGGTATCATTCCCTCCTCCGTTTCACATGGCTCCCGCACGTCGAACACTCTGACGTCTCTGCTCTGCAGCAACCGCTTCAGCTCCTCATAGGAGACCTTGTCTGGCCAGAACACAGACACACGTGTGAAAAATGTCACTTTTATCATATGTAATAATAATTAAAATCATTACAATGTAAAACCCTTTGTCAAGCCACCTCTGGATCCAGGCCTCTTCATGTCGTTTCGGTCATGGCATTTAAAAAATCATACTTTACCACACTGGTCTGTGTTTGTTTGCGAAGGTGCGGGGGAAATATGTCACCACTGATGTGAGTCATGGCTGTGAATCGAACTTGGGTCACCAGATTAGGAGCATACTATGCTAACGATTGCACCACCATAATTAACCTTCTCCAATGAATGGTAATCTACCTTATGTACGACATGATTATAAACTGCTTAACTATAGTAAAAAATATATATTTACTTCTGTGCTTCCATGACCATCTATAATTGCCAAGCAATAGGAGTTCAGGAGAAAATATCCAATGCAGAGTGCATTGCAGCTGTTTGCCAATAACTTAAACTAGTCTTTAATAAATAAATAAAAAAGCAAATATTCTTTGCACAGCAATCACGCTTGGTGTGCCGTTACGGTGAATTGAATCAATGTGTTTTTTTCCCCACAGAATTCACATGATACGAGCAGTCCGGAATATCTGGCTAAGTTAACCTCGTTTATTAAAGTGCCCTTTTCGTTAATTCAATATACGGGGAGCAGTGCACAGTGAACCGTGAATACTGCAGAGTGGATCCCTGAGCAGTGAACAGTGAAGAGTAAAAAGTGATCATTAAACAGATGACCTTAGATCCGAAGGCCCAAATAATCTTGTTGATCTGAGGAATGTATCCTTGTTTTTTGTTCAAAGTGCTTACATGAGCAGATGGCAGAGTTACTCTAAAATTGTGTAACGATCGCATTTACTGGACTGGCACAACCATTTGTGTGTGTGTGTATCATCCGTACAAAGAAAGCAGGCCTACATACCAATTACGATCTATACAGTACTTGCCTCTCTTATGTGCCTAAAACATACAGAGTTTCATACTCTTAGTTTTTTCGGTAAAGTCACGTAGGTAAAAACTGAAATTTTAATTAATAAAATAAAATAATAAAAATCACGACGTTTCGGAGGCAACACAAGTCTCCGTCATCAGGTGGGACCGTCACAGCCAGATTTGCTGTATCACTTGATTTGCTGTATCACTTGATACAGCAAATGTGTTGCCACCGAAACGTCGTGATTTTTTAAATTTTATTTTATTAATTTTAATTTAATTTTTTACCTACGTGACTTCACCGAAAAAACTAAGAGTATGAATCCCTGCAGTCACGAAAGCTTCAAATCTAGAAATACAGAGTTTTTGTCAATCCACTGCTGGATGAGGACCTGCCCTACCAAACTTCGCCACACTGGGTCAATTGCGGGTTGGCGAATGTGTCGAGGCGTGAATAATTACATGGATTGTGGTGGACTTCTGTTCTACTCTCCACAATGTATGAACATTGTCAAAAAACTGCACGTAAGTGATAAGCAAGAAAACGGTGAAGAGAACCCCGCAAATTATCCGCGCATCTCTGGAATGTCAGTCCCGTGCTGGTACAGCTGCATTTCGTTCAGTTGCAAGCAAAAAAAACGACTGTATAAGTTACAAGCCCCTCGACTTTCAGAAAAGCCTGAAAAGTATATTTGTAAACCATTCAAAACATGTTACATGTTAACCCTGTAAATTAAGTATGATGTATGTTGAACTTATTTCGCACCATATACAGCCAGCCGTGCTTATCGGATCAAATGGTCACAGCATTTAATAATAATAAAACATTTACATACATTACCTAGTATCAACGCTGAACCCATTCCATGGAAGTTAAATGTGTTATTCACACGTGCTCAGTGAACTTGGGGAATAGTTTGACGAGAAACGCTCCAGTCAGTACCAGCGATAATCAGATTGAGTCAAATACCCACGGACGCATTTCCACACTCATTTCCCCATAAAGTAGCGGACTCTCCCTCCACTCACTCACTCACCTGCAGCTCACCTACAGCGGTCACTCGTGGACAACCTCGTCACTGTGACGGCTAAAGAGGCACTTCCCCACCGGAGCACACCCATGCAAGAACACGACAGCACACGTTCGCGTATCGAATAAATACAGGAATAAATAATTTCAAACGGGTGCACCTTACCTGTCACCGCAGACATTGAGGGAGAGATAGATTGCTGCAGGTCTCGTAGCCCTCGCCCGGGGTATATAGCAAAGGCGGAGGAGTCCGTGAGTGGCTGCCCACCGCGTGCCTTTAAACGCCCAGGGGGCCCTCCGCTGATCTTATCTTTAGCCAATTGCTTCCCTTCTTCCGGGGTAGGATGAGTCAGCCAAACTCGAAAGTCCATATGACACTAAAAGCTAATTATATAGCCATGTCATATATTGGGGCACCCGCTAACTAATTGGCGTGGTGACAACTTCGTTTTTTTTTTGTTTCCACGCTCCAGATTTGTTTTTGTATATAACTGTAATGGACGGATAGTAACGACGAGGAGTTATAAATAGCTGACAAGAGGTCAAATATGTTGAACCTCATTCCCTTATCCATTCTTATTCCTGCACAAAAAATATTGCTTCGGATTTTACACAAAAAGGAAGGTGATGTTTATTTACATAATGGTCAAGGATATGCATTGAAACCAAAACATCTAAATGGCATCACTATTATCTGCTGGATTATTGAAGCTTCCACCTGATTTAAGGTGAATATTATTGAATCATTAACTGTTGAAATTTCATACGTAGGCTTTCACTACTAATAATACAATTCATAATTAGCTTATTTTGGGTTAGATCATGTAGATATAATGATAGTTAAAAACATTGACCATATACCGACACAATCAAACCCAAACTAATCTAATTATCAATCATTAACTGCTGGCATTGCAAACATTAAAACATGTGTATAGGATGCAAAGCAAACATATTCAGAATTTCCATTGTGGGTAAATAATGCGAGTTTATTTGCTACTGATTCCTTTTTTTAAGTCTCCAAAAGATATAACAAAATTACCAGTGGGTTTCACGCTGTTCTGTTAGCCTTGCTAATGACGCTACTTGGAGGCGTTCACTCAACTTGTGAGGCTGAAGAACACTTAAATGCGATGTTTATTACTATTTAATTGTCCTAGGAAGGAAATAATTTTACGAATAATAAAATACACAAACTGCAGCCATGTATTTGATCAAACATAAACAGAACACAAAGGAGTGTACTGCAAACATGAAAATATTTGATAAAACTGCACCGACCATTGGAAAGCGTTCATCGTTACAAGACGTCATATCTGTATCGCGTGCCTCAGAAAAAAACAAGAATTGTTTTCTAAAGAAATTCCTTGCAATTACAAAAATGTGACATTGGCAAAAGAAGACCAAACGAGTCAAGTCTGGTAGCGTGCAGTCGTGATCCTGAGCTGATGCATCTTGTTTTTATCCAAGCACTGCGTGATTGTTCAAGACTTACTTGTTATTTGAATGTCCATCACAAAGTATTCTTTATCATATATTTACAGCCGTTTGTCAATCCACTGGCGGTCACGGGGAGTTGTTTGACCATACACAACGCTGGTCAGTGCAGGTAGGTCAAAGAAGGGGAGGCCAGGACCGGTGAAGACATCACTCTGCAATTATTGATAGCCCTTGCCAGTAATCGAACTCATTTTGACAGGTTTGTAGCGCAGTACACTTACACAGTTTATGAGGCAGCATATATACCGTATCTGATACGGTACTCAAACAAAATAATATTCTGCATACGTAATGAGTCTCATTCGTAAAAAAAATACTTAGATGAAACGTAAAGCTAATATCTTCTCGAAAAAGAGGTGTAGGATTAGAGAACCAAGGTTGAATCGTATATTCTGTACGTAAAAAAATGATTAATCAGGGTTTACAAGGAACAGAATAGGGATGCCTGTAACCTGCTAATATAAACCACGGGGATTATGGAGGATGTAATTTAAGGAAAATACATACATTTACGTTTTTATCAATATTGTGTACAAAGTATGCATTCCAGTAACTGACTTCATTCTACAATACAAAATCATCAATAAAACAATTCTCGAAACATTGGAGTCCATGAAGCAACAACCCCACAACCTCCCCCCTCTCACCTCCCCAAAGACAAAGATGCCCCGTGTAGCCTTCACAGACTGCTGGGTGCAAGTGCAGCACCTATGAAGGCCAGAACGGCACACGAGGGGGTGGGTGGCCAGGACCACGCTCGGCCGCCTTTGTCTCCCGAGTGGCGATGTTTTACACACCGCACCAGGTACTCGTTTAAGGCTGAGTCGAGGTAGGAGAGGCCCAGGACCGGTTCAGATAATTGTCACTGGTGTTAGCCGTGAGCGCGCTAAACCCCCCCACCACCCCGTGAGCGGCAGTGTGTAAAATCAATATGTTCCATCTCATTTGCTGATATCAATGGTTGCTACAATTTCTTTCTTCATTGACAAACAAAACAATCTACAAAACATATCAGGGAGATTAAGTTCAGTACTTCAAATGCCACATATACTGTCATGCAATTTCTTACGGTTATTTACAAAAAAAACATCAAACACAATTCAGTCAATACGAGCACGCACAATAATAGCCACGCGTACTTTGTATCACTACCCTATCAAAGCAGGGTACAATAATACTAACAAATTAATTCAAGGGAGACAGCAGCATCAATATTTCGTGTATCCTGCGTCCTATCTTTTGCAAATCCCTAGGAGCACGTGCATAGCTCATGCAATGCGCAGGAGACAATCTGATTAGAGGTGGCAAGGGGGCATTGTCGGTGCAATGTAGGATTTGATGGGGCCTCGGTAAGACACTGGTTTGCCAATTGTTGACGCAATGAACCCAGCGATTAAACTCAAGCCCCCCCCTGATCCACGTATAGTCTATTATACAGCACCGTGCATGAGTAGAGTGGTGGCACAGTGGTTAGCGCGCTGCGTTCCGAACTCTGGAACTCCGGTGACTTACGTTCGAGACCTGGCCTCAGTTAATGTCTGTGGCGAGTGATAACTGAATCGCCCCCCACCCCCATCGCCTACCTACAATGACTAGCGTGGTGAAGTATGGTCAAACAATCCCATAAAGCTAAGCAGGTAAACTCTGGACCAAAAGCTCATAAAATCCTGATGGCTAGAAAAATAGAATAATTTCATGTGGAGAGTTGAAGGGCATTAAGTTCAAATTTTTTTGTTTTGTTATTTACTACAGAACGTGTAATGCTCCAAAACAGCACAATATGAGTTTATATACCATAGATGAACCATTATTTGAGGGTTAGGTCATTCCGTTAGCTTCACATTGACATCAACCGACCCACTGGTGTCAAGGGAGCCAGCAGTTACTCAAAACAAAGCAAACCTCAGTGTTTAGACCCCCTCATCGGGGAACAAAACATGGCTTTGTTGTAAAACGTCCAAAAAGGTAGACAACTACACAACTTACAGCAGCATGCTCATTCGTGCAGCGGACAGCAGTGAATACATTGCATTGTATTGCAACATCATATTGCACATGACTGTAAAGGTGCTCTCCCCTTGAAATTCAATTACTTGTCACGATTCAGTGCCATGATTCAAGAATCGATTATTTTTCTGACGTGGTAAATGTGGCTGCAAGGATCAATAAAAATGAATTTCAATAAATACATGGAAAATAATCGACCTTTACACGGGTAATTCTCTTTCGCGTATCATGAACATGAAAATCGATTACGATATATGAATCGATACATGGACACTATCGCAGGTGTATGTAACAGAGCGTAACTGGTAAAAAAAAACATTCATCCCCAATCAGATGACAACTTTTAAAATAGAACAAATCGTGAATGTATCATCAAGCTGAGTGCATTTAAAATGTGAGTGTTGTTTCAAGTACCATTTACTATGAAATTCACAATGAGCTAATGTAATCAGACAACTGTTTCTACAGTTTATTTGTTCATAAAGTCCAAAGCAAAATCTGGAATCTACGTATGTACAGTAATTGCCTTTCTCCCAATTGCATGCCGATAGCACTATCAACATCGCAAGATGAGGACTCCATTTGAAACCCTCCCACAGCAGTCCTCCTTCACCGGTGCACGTTAGAGAATGGCTTGCAGAAAACTAGATATCACAGAACTGCTTCTGAAATCTCAAGTGATCTCTGATCCGCACTCGGGGGCAGCAACTTCCCCAACCCGCTCTGCTCGAGAGACTAACGTTCGTCACGTGACAATGAAAGCGACATTTATTCCTTTACAAGGTTGACATTTTGCCAAATTAAGTGCAAACTCTAATGTAATGCGATGGGTGTTTTGTGTGTGCAGTCACTGGTGACCAGGCTGATTTCAACGAGCTACACTCAGAAATCCAGTGTAATCACGGACATAATCTTCAAACCAAAGATCTCAGCAGTGCAGGGTCAGGGCTTTGACCCCTACGCCACCTGGACACATGCCACTGTAGTGTAATTGACATTTGGGTGGCTACTGCGAACTCTTTCTGGCCTCGATTACGCTTCTGTTACATCATACTCGGTCTGACAGATGCCCAGTGATTGTAACCGCATGCAATGTTGAGTCACATGCTCTGACGTCCTGATGCTTGCGGACAATATTAGCCTGCTTTCACACTGTGACGGGTCACATGATGGGGACCATCACCTGAACAATGACATCACAGATCTTTTCGAATTTGCTATACAAGGCAGACGCACCCGATTAACACACTTGTTATATTAGGAGGGAAAATGGGACTTGTCATGATGTCTGTCGGATCTCTGGTGCAAGAAGAAATACAGTAGTTTTTTTTTACTTTGTTGAATGTAACCTCCTCCAATGACTGCAGGGTAAGGTGAATCCATTATATTGTACAACATGTAATAATGATTTAAAGCCCCTCTGTCAATCTACTGGCTTTCCCACACCATATGTATAATTTAGGTTGTTTGACCATACCTCACCATGCTGGTCGATTCGTATTGGTAAGGGGGTGGGGGGGTTCGGCCCAGCACTGGTTGAGATATCACTCACTACTTATGTTTAGCCGTGGCCAGGAATCAAACTCAGGTTGCCAGGTTTATATCGCAATGCGTTAACCACCTGCACATTGGTTCCACCTTCATACAAAAATAAAAATAAAACGTAGATTTTTTTTTGCACAAGGTTGAGCAGCATTTTTCCAGTTTTATTCCAATGGGAAAATAATAATTTTACCAGAAAATGGCAAGGTCAGAATGACAAAACAAAACAGAATCTTATCGATGCAGAGCAACAACCATTGCGTAATGTTTTACAATTTTACTGCCCCCAACCTTTCACACCTTTCAGGGTGGGTGTGCGCAATGATTTTGCCAATTCAATGCTGCTGTTAAATCAAATTAAATTCCGTGCGAAATCTAATTAAAAACAGTTCCCATGTCAATGGTAAGGGATACATTTTCACAAAATGAAATAAGGCTTTCACGTTATCATATAACAAATTACATAAAGTGTCTTTGCTGGCGGGTATAATTGCGTGGAGAATCGGCGCAGAGGTTAACAGACTTCCCTACGAACGCGTCGGCAGTTTTGACTTTCAGGCGTTATAGGCTATCGAATTCGTTGTGGGAAGCACAGCAAATAAGTGGTAAGACCGCTTCCCACCTTCACCAACCTGACAGAGCCGAGGGTTACTTTAATGCACCTTTCTTGTTATTCACCCTTCAGCATCAATCCATGGAAAATCCTGTTTTGTTTTGCATAAATTCATCCTGTTTGTGGATGAGAATTGATCCAGAAATTACGGCAAATTCCTACGATTATTGAAGCTTATCGAAAGTCATCCAAAGGTTGTGATGAATTCATCTCATTATCTATGCTCAAACATGGATAAGATATGTAAATTGGTAGTGAGAAAAAAGTGTTGGCAATCTGTTATCTGCAGATGAGCCACCAAACTCAACCTATTGTCAGTGGTTTTACACAACTAAGTGTGACCCAAAAGCATAGACAATTCATCATCCCATTACCCAACAACCATCAGTGTGGATAACAAGTAATTTTCACGGATAATAAACATTGCCGATAGCATCCACACATCGCTACGGATAACAGGAGTGTCAGGGTAATGACATGCAATGTTATTTGTTAACAAACAATTACGTATCCGCATGGGTTACACTCTGTAACACAATTTTTGTTCCTGGGTACAAAGAGTTATTTTTTTTATTGCTTATGCCTAAAAAGTATAGAACATGCCTATTATTCCCTACAAGCTTTGCTTTTGTGACCAGGACTTTATGTGAACGAAAGACACAAATGCACACATTTTCTCATTGAAAATAGGTAAATTTAAAAATACCACTGTCCTGGTCACAAAAGCAAAGTTTGTGGGGAATAATAGCCATTTTCTGTACCTTTGAGGCATAAGCAATTATGAAATAACACTTACTACCCAGGAACGAAAATAAAAAATGTCTATTACAGTGTTATGTCAGGCGATCCAAAACGCGTTTGCCCTTGGAAGTATTGTTATAAATATCTAGCCTTTTGCCCGTCCAAGGCCTTGTGTATTGCAGTAAATCTGAAGCGAAAAGCAGACCGCGACGTGATATTCATTGCAATAATGCGTGTGCAATTTGTAAGGGCGCGACTTATTTCATTTTAAGGTTATAATCCCTTGTTCATCATGACGTCCTTTTTACTTCGATGTCTCAACAGCGTTACGGAGATCACGTGACGTGAGGGTTGTGAGTTGACGCCGAGGGGGGAGGAGGCGCCTCGCCCCCCCCCCCCCCATGTGGAGTGACGTCACCCGCTAATTATGAATGGGGGGGGTGTCCATTTGGAGGACGTCACCTGGTCATGAATATTAATGAGGGGGGCTGTTCAATGGAGTGACGCCACTTGCTCATGATTATTAGTGAGGGGGGGGGGGTCCATTTGGAGGACGTCACTTGCTCATGAATATTAATGAGGGGGGATGGTCGATGTGGTGATGTCACGAGCGATGACATTTCTGGGTGATTATAGTAGGTATGGTAGCACTCACGCCAAACAATGTAGGATGCAATACACTTTTACTCCGAGCACAAAACAAACATTACTTCAAAGGTGTTCAGCATCAAGCTTTATTGTACACTATATACAAGGTTGCATAAAACACTGTAAAAATCCACGGTTCAAAAAAGTCATTCAAAAGTTGTATATCCAAGGGGGGGGGGGGGGGGAAGAAGCATTCTTCCTCCTGTAGCGAGTGCACCAAGTGCAATGTACTTCGGAGGACACCCTGGATAGATTGATTTGTTCCCAGTTTCCTGCATACAAAGTTGTACTCTTTCATACACCTCTCACGAGATCGAAAGAACTATCACAATTCATCTTTTTTATATATTTTTTTACAGTCATTAAGGCAAACGTCATAAAGCTAACAATCATCATTTAAAAGGAAATACTGCATAAAAAAACATTTACAATTATCTACAACGTTAATTCTCATTTTACCAATCACACCATATGGACAAATACAGCTTACCGTAAAGGACTATCACCCAATGCGAGGTTAAATGGATGTTGAAAACACATGCAAGTTTGCTATTTCAGGATTGCATGGCCCAATGAGGCAAGTCTGGCGAGTGGCATCTTTAACCAAGAGCTGTACAGCACGTTCCAATTCATACAGCTTCTGTGGCAGTCAGCACCATATAGGGATTACATGTATGGGAAAAGCACAATATATCCTAACCTATCAAATTAACCTTACGACAGTGCACACTTTTATGTAGATGTGACAGCAGATGTCTCATCTGCCTCTAAATGGCTGCATAGATGTCCTAAGTAATGAATTAGGGGTTGCTTTTAGCATATATGTGTTAATAAAGGTGTTTTCTTGTTCATGTCTTTGTTTATTGCGGTTGCACCCGATTCAAGAGCCGAATGGCTCACAGGGTTTTACCCAAATCAATGAACTTGAACATGGATGGAACAAATCTGTATGCATAGCAGAGCATTACCTTGAAAAACCAGGGTACTAGATTCTAAAATTAATCATGCAAGTTAAACCTTGAACCAACTCTGTACACGTTACACATTATACAAAAGCGTGGACACTTTTTTTTTGGACAAGGTATGCATAGCTGAACGCAACAGCTGTATGCACGGACAAATTAATTGAACTACTTGGTGACAAAAATCAATTCACAGCTCTCTAAAGTCTATACAAAGCATACACATTATATTGACTTCCAAAGTGAGAACAATAAATCATTTATATCTAATACGGTTGGTAAAAGTCCAGAGGACTGCATTTAAAACAATAGACGAATATTTTATGATGCGAGTTCTCTATTTAGTGGTCCTCTAGACATATGAAACAAATGGAGTAGTTATGGGGGGTATGAACAAACATTAAAAAACACGTTTTACTTTTCCAATTTTTTTTACAATCTACCACTTAATGTGCTTCGATGACGAATCCCATGTCAAGGATCGTTACTTTGACAAATGTAAATTAGCTTATAAAAATCTATTGTAAAAAAAACCCCAATGTATTTGTACTAGAAAATTTAACATAACCCCTTCCTAAAGAGCCTGCCTAACAACGATAATAAAAAAACATGTAATGGGTCATTTGTTGAAATCCCATACTCATCTGCTGATACATTTCAAATGTATAGGAATTAATTTATCGATGCATTTAAGCCACACAGCATAACTAAATTAAATTGTACCAAAGCCCGAATCAGTAAAAAGGTCTAGGCATGGATACAATAATAAAGATTAAGCAGTGATCAAAAGTAATTAAGAACCCACGGACCCTTACATTTGCTGCAAGAATTGTTTACATGCACACACGATGTTGCAATACAGTAAAAGCCTAGGTTAGTCCAGAGCAATGTTTTTTGGGTAAACTTGGACAATTCCACAACATATTGAAAAAATAAAAAAACACCCAATCTGGCAGCCCTGGAGGAAAGTTACCAACATTCTCACGAGAAACAGGCCGCGATTTACCCTGGGATACGCTTTAGTTGCAACTTTGGGATTATAAACAACATTGTACAGAAGGGTGGCGTATAAGAGGCCTTTTTTGTCCAGGTGCTCACATGTGGTTGTCTGTCGAGCTGCATAACCCAGTCGCAGGTGCCTCTAGAGGGAGACAATCTGCACCTCAACCTGACCCGTCTGATGACATAATTGATGTCGGCACCAGGACAAAAAAAAGCCTCTTACCTCACCATACCATATTTGAACAATTTATGATCTCATATTTTAAGATTAAATATTTCACACAAAACATGTTGTATCAGCTGTTTTAGGGCAGGTGGAGGTGATCCAGAGACTCACACTTTACACGGGCATGTCTTTCAAAAGAAAAGGCCAGTGGATAATTAACACGAATGTGCTGGGATCGCAATCACGGTGTAGCCCACAGATGTAAAAAAAATCACAAGCTCAATATCCAGCTGACATCGAGCATCATTGCATGGAAACTCGGGCTCTGAATCACACTGCAGCCAGTGCCTTATATACATGTTGGATGACCGTTTTAAAACTGAAAAGTAACAAAATGAGTTGTATCCGTAAAAAACAATTGTACAATTATTTAACAAATATAAATGTGGATAAATGTCATAAAAAAAATCACATTCAATTCTGGCCACTGTAATATAACTGGGGTCCAGTGAGAAACTGAAAAAAAACACTTCATATAAGTGTGTCCAATTTAGAGCAAATGGATATTACACATTTTACTTCATTATGTTCGAGGATACGCTTCAAAAGATCAACACATTCGGTACGACTATATTACACCCTTGCAATAGAAAAATAAGAATTGAGGACAGTGGATAAGCACTGAACTAAGCAAAAGTTGTATAGTGGTCCCTCGGTTTACGATGCCATCGATTAATGATCCGCCTCCCATAGGGCCCCATTGTTTCCATTAACGATACATTACGATTAACAATGTTTACGATATCACGCGAACCCGTCAACTTCGGCTAATCGGAGCACTCATAAGTGGACTCAGCAGACATCAGCCAATCAGCGACCCGCCCCCCTTTCATGAGCGTCTTGAGAGCAACTGGTTATCTTTTAAATGTTTAATAAACATTGCTTTTGGAAACAGCTCTCTTGAATAACTTTGGGATTTGTGTTACTTAAAAGTTAAGTAAGATCCATAGCAAAAAGATCGAGGAAGTCGGCACAGCAGACAAATGTTGACAGTTTCTTCAAAGAGACCAAGATTCGAGCCATCAACATCTGAAGGTAAGAATTATTATTTTATGCTCAATTTATGAAAATTTGTATGCTCTATTTATTAATAATTTATCCATGTTTCTATGAATATTAATGCTTTAGTGTTCTTATAACATTTAATATGTAAAATTCTATTTTAATAAATAACTATGCTTTTAGGGTGGTTATCTTCCAAAAGCCTTTAACATGCATTTCCTATATTCGACTCACGCTCATTTCAATTAACGATGATTTTCGTGGAACCAATTAATATCGTTAATCGAGGGACCACTATTATGATCTTCCATTTTCTTGGCAGCCTCATGGTATAGTTTTGTATGTTATCAGAAGCACGAGTACACCCGAGACAAAAGCAATATATGCCTTCCATTTAAAACACGCATTTCATGGGAGATATATGTACATATACAACATCTATGTATATACAGTAGAATGTGTGTGTATATTTACACAAAGGCAATCAATTCAGCTTTGAGAAGTGGATATTAAAACGTTTCTGAGGACATCGACTGATCGTTTCGATATAGGAACACCCAGATAATTATTCGGTTTCCTCGGCTGAGGTTTTGCCATCGTGTTTGCAATTCTCAAAACTTTTAGACCACCCCGTGTATATACACACAGTATATAACCCTAGCAAGAAAGTGCACATTTCTATTGCTTGTGAAAACATTTGAACTTACAACCTATTAAACTGCTGTGTAGACAAATACACTACTAAAACCATAAGGCAGCTAAGTTAATAAACCATAAATACATTTCATTTCTAAAATTCATTTCCATAAATACATTTTGAAATCATTTTACTAAACGCTAAAGATAATTATCCTAAAATATGGATGCTCATGAAAAAATACAGATGATTTATTTATATATTTTGTATATGAGAAAGCAATCCCACATCTTTGGGTGGCCAGCTGCAAGTTGGAAAGCCGACTAATCTCGATTTGAAGCTTTCGTGACTGCAGGAATCCACACTCTTTGGTTCTTTCGGTAAAGTCACGTGGGTAGAAAAATAATAATAGATCACGACGTTTAGATCACCACACAAGCAATCGTCCTCCGGTGGGATATTTATTTTTTCTACGCGACTTTACCGAAAGAACCAAAGAGTATGGAAAGTCAACTGTTGAAATATAATTGTGGCACGCCGATATTAAACATATGCAAATTATATCGGCTATATTTGATTTTTGTTAAGGCGCACTTCCACCTCCAACCCAGCTTATATACAAGCTCCTAGCTTGGCAGTCTCATTCTTCACCTGAAGACGGCTGCTTGCGTTGTAGCCGAAACGTCGTGAGAATTATTTTATTATGTTTTATTTTTATTATTTTATTACTTCCATTCTACGTGACTTTACCGAAAGAACCAAGAAGATATATCGGCTATATTAGCAGCCATCTCGAACACACTCCCAATGTTTGCATAGCAGAAACTGTTATTTTGCGTTATGTGACGTCACTTTTCAAGTAAGACGCCTCGCAGTAAACAACACATCGTGAAGTAACACTGGGGGGGGGGGGGGGGAGAATGGCGTTTCATCATCATTTTACCTCCAAGAGCTTTGAGCTGTGCAGCAGATACGACACAATTTACAATATCCCATTGTCCAGGTCGAGGGGCAAAAACATTACCACACAGCTTCTCTTGCTGCAACATGCAGGGCCAGTTGTTTATCGCCATTATTGCAAGGCAAGCTTTGACAAAAATACGATTTTAAATCTTTAGTTTATATTATAAAAGAGGTGTTTTACACACAAGCCACGTAAAATGTATAGACGACGTTGCTTTATTAGACCCCTTTTAGTGCAGTGATCTTTTTGGGGAAAATCCTTCAGGCAACCTCCAATATGGAATCTCATCGTCAGTTACACAGCATTGTCAACAATGAAACACGCAACAGCAGCAGCCTTTCAGGATGACGACACTCTCATATAAGTTGTGTATAAAGTGAAACATCCATTTAAACTCACTGCATTTACCAGCGGCAAATAAAAGGCAATAAATACAGACATTATACTTGGAGATTGCTCACAAAGACACACAATTCATCAGATGCACCGAAATGCACTTCATTTTAACCCGGAAATGAATCCGGTGCAGAATAATGGATTAGTGCGCAATAATGAGAAACACGAGTAATGGTACACTGTAGGACAGCAGATGCACCTTCCAGGATGAAGCAATTCCACGAGACCAGGTTTCAGGCCGTTGCTTAGGCACATGAGTGGAGGCTTGCAAGTGAATTCCATCCAATTAATAGAGGCCCTTTAGTCTTCGTGTTTCACAGCTCACAGGAAGTAAATTACAGAAACAGCCCACGTGAGCTGAATATCACTTGAAAACAAGACGTTCTCTTCGGCGAATCATTTGCAGTGTTCATATAACACTGGGTGTACATGTTTTATTGGCTTGACAGGACAGGCACATGATCAAATACTACGTGATTCACAGAGCCACACTTCTCTGGATTTTTATTTTATCTGGCCCAAAACGTGATCTCCTGAAATGACGTTTCAAGTTACTGATAATTAGTTGCCTCCTATTCCCACGATTATGGCTGTTAACTTCTGATAGGGGTTCATAAAAATGTGTGATTGCAAGTAACGTTTAGATCTGTTTTATATGTAAGCACCACCGAGGAACTGGAGCATGACAAGCGAGAATATCAAGGCATCACATCTGACTGACAACATAGAAAAGGTTTGTAAATCGTGATACCACCTCCACAGAATTGTTTTCACACCCTGCCAAAAAATGTAGAATGGCTACACCCCACTGTGGTCACATTCATTTTTTTTTATTTACAACTATTTTTCGGTTGTGTTCAACAGGCAAAGTTTGGTTATTTTCTTGTCTTTCGATTCACAGAGTATCCTCAATCGTAGCCAGGAACCTTTTAGCCCACCAGTCCTCAAGGTCCACTGGAACAAATTCTCCTAGAAGAAAAACACACCTCAAGTAAACAATACAACAGTTTCAGATAACCAGTAAGTCTAAAATGAAGTGACGTTAAAGTCATTCTAAGACATGATAACACTTGGAGATATCTTAGTACAAGTACTCCATACTCTTTGGTTCTTTCGGTAAAGTCACGTAGGTATAAAATATAATAAATCACGACGTTTCGATCGCAACACAAGCGACCGTCATCAGGTGGAACAGATACAGCAGGACAAGTTGGACAACTGCTGTATCTGGTCGCTTGTGTTGCGATCGAAACGTCGTGATTTATTTTATACCTACGTGACTTTACCGAAAGAAGCAAAGAGTATGGATTCCTGCAGTCACGAAAGCTTCAAATCAAGATTGATAACAAGTACTCCCTAAATACATATGATGATGAGATGGTTAGGGTAGGGCAGGAAACAAAAAACTTTTTTTTAGAAAAGTGTCCCTAGACATATTCCATTTAGATGCCTAGTAAATGTAAATTGTATTCTGGTGATCCCACTCCCGTGAAAATACTTGTCTTTTGACCATCACTCAAATGCCTGCACAATTATTGTTATATGGAGGGGCGGGTTGTGTTGAGGTCAACATTCTCAAATCAAGTCCAAGGTTCATTGGGACGGTGCCTCAGAGACAACAACACGATGACTGTGCAGGATCAAGCAGCAAACAATTCACCTTGTTGGTACCGATCCCATGAGAATCACCGCGACACTGCTCAATTGTTTTACTGCATTTATTGTGAGCGTCACGCATTGTGGAATAGCACTGGATAATGAACTGGTGATGGAAAATGTAAAGGCGGCTGAAATGCACAGATTAGCGATACAGTTTGGTGTAACGAGTCTCATGCAGAAGTGTTTGTTAAGTGGTGCCGAGTTTAAATATGGATGTTAGTCAATAACAAGTGACGATGTAGATCTGACAGCAGATATCTCGAAATGGCTGCATATGTGCCCTGAAAAATTAATTATTCTTTGCTTCTGGCATAAACGTGTTACACGGATGGAACAAATCTGTATGTATAGCAGGACATTACCTTGACATATAAGGGTACTAAGATTCTAGAACTAACCATGCAAGTTAACCTTGAACCAACTCTGTACACGTTACATCATACAAAGGCATGGACATCTTTTTTGACAAGCTATGCATAGCTGAATGCAACACAGCTGCATGCACTGAAAATTTGATTGAACTATCTACTTTAATGACAAGATCAACTTACATCTGTAAATGCTAGACAACGCATAAACATTCTATCGACTGACAATTAGAAACATTTGATCATGAAGGTTTATCATTATGGTTATTAGGAGGCAGATTTTGCCAAGGATTTTTAGTCACTCAACCACTTACTTTTCTGATTGTCATCCGATGTCTCCAGCACATACTCCACAGGTCCTGCGGAGTTCCCATTCAGCTGCCTGTTGTTCATATCCTGTTTCACATTTTGCCATGCTAAACAGTAGACAAAACCAGAGGGAAAACTGTAAATTTTATGCACCTACGAAGACAGTTGTCAAAGCACAGTTAGGTATATTTTCACACGACATATTGTACCTTGGTATATCTTATAAAATGCTGTAATATATAGGTTCACTGTAATCGAGATATATATTAATATATGGGGGTGACTGTTATATAGTAGAAAGTACAGCCGATCCCTTGCAGCAGCCAAGCACGACCCATTATGTCAAACCCAGCCACAATGACATCATATGGGATTCCATAACACATTAGGTGAAAGGCGTTTTCACCTTACAAATACTGCTAAAAACCACATAACCCACAGTAAAACACACATACACACACGCCAATACTCGGGGATTGAACAGCTATTTGGGTGCTTGGCCAAATTGTTTGTTGAAATTTTATGGCCAGTTTTGGCACTTCATTCTGGTTCTCCCCGTTTGGAGATACAATGACTGCCGTTTTCTCACTCTGCAGAAACCAACCAATGACCTTTTGGTGATGAGAGTGTAAAAAAGGGGTAAAGGTGCAGCCCTGCAAGTATCGGCTCGTGCAACTGCTGGTGGAAGTGTCTCCACGACAGGCAGCTTTAGAGATCACCTCCAAAAAGAGCGATAATTTGGGTTATTCTTCAGCACCACCTCCATGTATGGGATAGGTTGGGAGTAGCAACCCTTTGTGTGCAAAAGTTTAAATATTGAAGGCAGTAGTTTAATTCAAAAAGGCATTTTTTAAGTTATAGAAAAACAAATGTAACCAAAAGACGAGCATTTCAAACAGTGGGCCATGATCCCTGAGACAATTATCTACTTACGTGACTTTACCGAAAGAACCAAGAATAGTTATCATTCTACTACTTAACGACTGCTGCTGCTGCTTACAGATCAGCTACTAATGAAATACGAAACAGACTAAACCCCCTTTATCACTCTGCTCTTTGATTTGAACTGGATGTACCATACAGGACCCCACCATTGTGATCTTTACTTAAAATCCAATCTCACATCGCTTGATGCAAGGCAAAATCTACATTGGGCCCTGTTCATCCATAAAATCCTGATTGACAAATATGCGCTATACTTAGCCAATTCATTAACCCCACTGTCAAACCCAAGAAACCTCAGACATCCATCCTATTGCCTTTTAACTATCCCAAGAACGAGAATTGCCGTTGCAGCACCAAAGTATTGTCACCTTGTTTTCTCCCTTAACATCGTACATCTTCCGTCAAAAAATATCCTGAAACAGAAAATTAGTGCTGGATACAGCCACATTTACGAACGCGATTGATAACTTTGATCCTTACCAGTGTATCGATCGTTACATTTTAATGTGAAATTGTATTTTGGGACTGTGTTGTCTTTCTGTTGTTTTGCTGCCTTGCTCAAGCTTCCATTTATTGTTGAAATATCGGCAAGAATTGATGTGCTCTTGCAATTTGTACTTGTATGCTTTATTTGTTATTATTCATTTTTAGTGACTTGTTTACACCTTTCCTATACTTTGCAGTCCTATTAGTTTCGTATTGTTCTTGTAAATTTCTGACACGGTGCTACTGCACTTGTGAAAGAGCTTCATAGCTCATTGGATTCCTCCAGTCTAAATAAAGATTCTGGTTCTGACAATGGGTGACCTTTAGGTTATCCCTTGCACGTCTGTCGACTCGGATGATGCAAGGGGTCAGAAATCGGAGCCAAACCATTGCCGCCACAATTCTGCCATCTGCTGTATAAACCTGAAGTGTGCAGTGTGGGCGATTGAACAAAAAATAACCAGGGCCGTTGACCGTTAATAATATACATGGAAAGCAAACTGTGATTTACAAAACCGTTAGTATAGCTTGGGAAAGCTGTCAGATGGAGAGGATTACAAACCAATTAAACATTTCCATTAGGAAATAAATGTCGTGCTCAACTTGAGGATGAATGTTACTTCAAACTGTATTACACACCAATGCTGAATGTATAATTTAGGATACAAAATGACTTGTGTGTAAAAAGTCTGTGTGGCCAGTTTTGCACATGTTGTTAAGCAAATAAAAAAATGTATTTGAAGCTTTCGTGACTGCAGGAATTACTATTTGGTTATTTCGGTAAAGTCACGTAGAAAGAAAATAAATTAAATAGAATACGACGTTTCGATTGCAACACAAGCAACCGTCATCAGGTGTGAATGAATGCAAGCTCGGAGACACATATACAGAGAGACAAACACAGACACGGATAGAGATACATACACAAAGAGAGAGAGAGAGACACATGGGGGAGAGACACACACAGAAACACACAGAAAAACAACGCCTCTGACGAGGCATTATATAGAAGGGGGGGGGGGGCAGATAAATTAGCATGTCAATGAGAGCGGCAGGGGGAGAGAAATTGGAAGTTTGAGAAAACAAACCTAGTAAACTTATAAATGTAATGCAATCGAAACGTCGTATTCTATTATTTATTTTCTTTCTACGCGACTTTACCGAAAAAACCAAAGAGCAAATAAAAAAAGGCCAGAGGGCACGTTGTGCACCCATGACCTCTGCAACTCAAGGTGGCAAAGCAGGTCCATCTGGAGCTTCTACGAAAAATAACTAATCGTTGGCCTACGGCCCCGAACAGTCAGTTATAGGTCATCCAGATACTGCCAACCTTGCAAAACAATACCGATGTAGGCCGGAGCCACGGCAGCAAAACTTGGGCATCGCAAAGACAAAGTCGCCCAGAGCAGGAGACCGGGTGAATTAACAATTATAGCATTTTACATTTCTCTAGTTAGGGTGTAAATAACACTTTATGCATGTGGAGACGTACGGTGTTTTATTCATAATAAACAACCTGTATTAGACACGATCTATTATTGCTTTATACAGTGCACAAATAAACTATATGTATATAAAGCTATTGTGTAAAACAATTAAGAGACATTTGTAAATTTACTGATAGGTGACTCCAGACTGTTGGTCATTCGGGTCATGTGATCAATTCATCACGTTAGTGCCCAAGGGTGAAGGAGAGCAGATAATTATCACTCTTCATTTATGCAAGCCATGGCTGGGATTTAAGCTCTGGTTGCTGGGTTCAGAGCAGTACGCCAACCCCTGCACAACCTCTGCCCCTGGCATCGAGATTCTGATATTGCGAAATATTCCCAAACAATGTTGCAGCAAGTGACGATCTAGAAATCAAGCCATGTTGCCACCACCACGGCACACACGTTGATTTGTGTCGTGGTAGCGTACTTCAAGTGACACTTAAGTTGCCCTTCTCTGGTTTCATATCTATTCCTGATAATCCCTCTTTCCCCATCCGACTAACCCAGGCTAACCCCTCATTAACCACACTGGCCCGAGTGGCCTAAGCAGACAGCAGGCAAATTACGATGCACTGTACATCAACCACTTGATTTAAGGAGTTCCCCGCATTTGCAAAAATACAAGTGAAGTGATGACCAAAATTGATCATTATCATCAGCCATTTCGAATGCACTGCTGGATCAAGGCCACAGCAAGCCACGATTAAGTAGTAAACCCAAATGTAATGAGTTACCAATTAAAGTTTCCCACTGCAGTATAATAATGGGTGACTTTTACTCAAAAATAGGTCAAATGTGTACAGACACGATGGTTAGCGAGTTTGGTATTTGGCGTGAGGAATAAGTTACATGAGCATCTGTTAAGAGTTTGCAGACAGCCAAGACATGAACATGATAAATACTTGTTTCAAAAAGGAATCTAAGGAATGGACATGGAGATGCCCAAACGGCAAAATTGTGAACAAAAATGTATTTCACTACAACTCGAATGACTGAACTAAAAAGGCAAGTTTCCAGGATTTCCCTGCCATAGCAACAAAAAAGTTTTGCGCATAGGATGCATCGTTCTTTCGATTTGCCATGTCTAGTGAATGTCTCCACACATAGGTGGCCCTTAAGGAATGAAAGCCGATTCATATGGTTAATTGAAATGACATTGCCTACATTACTTATATTAATATAATCTATATCTGCTTTTGAAGTTTTCAAGGGCTTGACAACCACATCACAGCATTAATTGATATCAACTGCCTCTAGCCAAGACAGCTGCTATTAAATCATATTAAATAACTCACCTGTCAAACACACACTCATGTAGCACTGGAAAGTATGCTATCAGTATAACTATTGAGTAAAAAAAAGTAGGGAAATGTGGAATGTAATTTTTTTGATAATAGCCGCATAAAAAATCTGTATAAAGTATATTTTAAAAATCCATCTTAAATGTAAAACAGTATTTCCAAATGACAACTCCGGGGCAATTACTTCCATATGAAACAAAGAAAGAAATAACAATAGTGAACCAGTATCATCAACACAAACAGGCAAATTGCTGTAGAGAGAAAGCTTGTTTTCTATATTAGCTGGGCGGTTATGCTTATGAATTTATGGAAACAGAGTTCACTACACGTTTGTAAATTCAAATTAAAGCGGTAACTATTTTTTAAAATAATTTACTGGTACCACGAGTCAGAAACTGGTAACCATTCCCAGTGATAATGTAGTAATGAATGCACAGATTTAAGAAATGTACCCCATGGTTTCAACTGCTGCCACCGGGAGACGGAATCGAACCAAACTGAACGAGCGGCCACTGAACTGCAAGTCCAGCGTGCTCGCCATTTACATCCCAGCCGCTCCCTTCGATTCTCAGTTAAAAAGGTAAAACAAGCTATGTTTGTTGTTCAAAAGGAATCTGTATAACAAAACTACAACAGTTTTTTCCAAGTTTTTTCCCCCCATTCGGTTACTGGTAATTAACAAAAATGCAATAAACAACCTTATTTTCTATATTCGTGTCCAATTACAAAACCATTGTAAGAGTTGTACATCTTGCACAACCCCATTGGCAGAGACAGATGTTTTAATTCGAATATGCACTCTAAATTGACAGCAGTATTTGAAATTAGGCCAGAAGATAATACAATGCGAGTAATACATATAAAGATTAGTTTATGTTTGAGGGAACAGCTCCCTGGACTACTGCTGCAGTACCATGGCATGTGCATATCCTGTCTTCCAGGCGTACACACACATTCATAATATATGTTAAACATTTATTTAAATGGGTTTACAAGAGGAGCGAATGTTTACAATGGAAGGTGAAACAAAAAGGTCAAAACTGGCCCATCATACTAATACTGTATTAGAAACAAGTTTTGCTGGCTTGCTGGCTGATGCACGGGCACGCAAGTGCGTGGCGATGACGTCACCCGCAACCCACAGCATTGTGTCGCCTCCCTCTCCAAACCACCCTCCCACCCTGGCCGTGTATACCGAGCAAATGCACAGGCAATGCTCATTTGTAAGAACATCTCGACGAAGCGTTGTACAAGTCCAACAACACATGTTGCCAATACAAGCAACGTTCATCTTTTCGCACTGTAAACAAAATGGAACGTCATGTCAAAATGTTTTTACTTTGCTTCTGGGGATTCTTTTGGAAAACAATAACAGTCCGATAACGTGTGCACTGGAATAGAGTAGAGCATAAAAGGATGGTATACTTTTTACTTTTTTGAGTGGCATTGTATTTAGTCTAGACTATAAACACCACAACCAACTTTTTGTGTTAACTTACCACGTGTACAGACAAGCCTTGTATCAATCCACTGCTGGATTGGGGAGGGGTGCGGTTATCTGACCATACGACGCCACACTGGACCATGTGGGTTGTTGAAGGCAGGCGAAGACATGGCAGCATAGAAGTACAGTACAACAATGTATGTTGCTGCACTACCCTCTGCTGACCACAACGTAGCACCAGCCCAAAAGCAACCTAAGACAATCCAGGCTCAACTCTGCCAAGATCGAGTGCATTCTGGGTGATTTAATGGAATTATGATTAACTCAAGATGATCAAGTATGGAAAACATTATAAATGGCCACGAGCAAAAAAAATGATACAAAGCTTTGCAGGGCCACACCACAAAATGAAGGATGAATAAAATATTCAATGATGGCAAAGTGTAGTCAGAGGCATGGCTCTACTTAAATAATGCAAGACACATTTTCCATCATAGTGTTTTGTATTAAACTAGGTGAAAGGCCACCGACGTTCATTCTCTCCTTTTTAACATTACCATTATAACAATTGTGTTGGAACATTATGTTTTGTATGATTAAGGGCACCACTTTCATGTAATCCTCACATTTGAATGGTAAATTCTAGAATTGGCAATCTACTGGAAAGTATGGGTGAGGGCACATGATTGTTTGACTCTCATTGTCAAAATGCATGTTTCACATAAGGGATTCAAAATTAGGATTAATAATAAATACCGAATGTATTACATGCTGAATTTTGGCAAAGCATTAACTATTCTATTGCCAATCTTCATCATCATCAGCCATGGTCAATTCACCACTGGAGGAAGGGCCTGCCCAAACCACCGCCATGCATTCACGATCCTGTGATAATTCACCCAGTACCGACACACAAGCCAAATTCATTGCTACATCTCTCTCAGACACATTCAGTTCCTTGGCTCTCATGTTTTCTAATTACACCAACAAATAATCACATTCTATATTTAGAAGCACATGATAGTCCTTGGTGATGAACAGTCTACATTTCTGGGTCAGGAAATCAAATACTGTAGATAAACACAACACCCAGATCAGATTTGAAAGAGACTTGAAATCTCAATGGTTCTCACCTGCTAATATAAAGTGTATCATTCAATCAACCAATTAAATGAAACATACTTTGAAAAGCTATCTGTAAAAAGCTTGCTCGATGCATGCACACGCATGCCTCATCTTCCTAACCATCAGCAAACAGCACCAAGTCCAGTTCCTCTGCATGGATGACAAACAACGTTGCTTGACACGCGCGGGGCACACTGGCAAACTGGCACACTGCCAACTGGAATACTTGCCAACCTGCACCATCCACCAGTGCACAGCCAGTTATTTTGTTCCATTTGTATAACCTTCTGAGCACACCCCCCTGGATTAGGTTACTTGGAGCAGCATCCATGTGTTCTCACTATAGTGGCAAGAGCTGGTGTTGCGAAAAAGCCACTGAAAAATTGTAATCGGCTACGAAAAGTTTCAGGAGCAGGTTTCTTGCAACGTCACTCTTTCAACAACCACCGGTCTTGAATATTTAAGAAATCTGGAGCCACGAATTCTCCTCCTGCTTAGGTTTGCACAGCTGTGCTATATATAGCTCGTGTTGTTTGGTACAAAGTACAACTTTTTCGCTCCACATACCGGATTCCTGAAGCTCCTGGTACGTGGAGCGGAACGTCGGAAATAATGCAAAACAAGACATAACATAAATTGCTTGGCCAGAGTTATAGGATCTTCAGGAGATCCTCAGGAGTGGGGCCGCTTTTGTGGATAAGCACATTTTCCAATAAGTGGTTTAGTTTCCAATGTGTGGAAATATATTTTTTTATCCATGACTATTATCTGCAATATTCATAGCTAATGGTAAGAATATTGCGTGTGGTCCAGTACCATGACTTATCTATGACAATCACGAATAATGGGATGAGTTTATCGCAAGGAACGGGGTTCGTGGACTCCTCTTATCCACAACTTTTCTCTGATAATCACAGATAATATAGAATGGGATGAATTTCGCACGTAGTAGAGTTCCATGACTGCTACCCGTGGTAAACATGGGTAACGGAATGATCATCATGGAGTACTGCACAGTACTATACTTGGGTGTTTGTGACAGCATCTGCTACAAAGAGATGATAAAATTCCTCAACGTCATCAAACATCACCATGCACCATCATCTATTTCACCAACAATCATTTAGTAATTCTTCATCTATCACCATATGCATCACCATTGTGCCATGACTAGCATTTACGGTGTTAAGTTTACTTGCAGCGCTATCCCACATGGGTATCGAACAGAATACAAACACTTCTCACCAACTTCTCTAGCTTGCCACTCCAATGCCCGTTCCTGCAAGTAGTCTCTCGGTTGCATAGACTGACAACGACAATGATCAACCACGCGGCGGTGACTGCAGTTGTGACCACGGCAACAAATCATCTATACCACCATCCATCGTCTTCGTCATCCATAACTCATCATCCCTTATTGTGCCGACGACTGGCGAACAAGGTAGGCGAGACTTTCATCGAGCAGAAAATTGATAAAAATGCGCTGTACGTATACATTACATAAAGTATACCATATATCTGCACGTCCCAGTATGTTTAAACGTGGATATTCACACACATGGCAAGCAATGTGTTCTTAACAGTGGAGCGGCCCCCCCTACGTGCTGTGGCACTCACTGCTGTAGACGAAGCTGACGTTTTCGGCGTGCGAGGACGTGCCGAGCTCCTTGTGCGCCGGTGCCGGTGTGGGAAGGTGCAGCCCGTTGCTCCGCTTGCCATTGACGGGGTTGAACACCAATTTGGGGGTCACGCAGCTGACATGGCAACAGCACAAGACAGGAAACAGAACTTAGCGGCGCATCGCAGCACACGCCTATAAATTGTAATTGCTTCAAAGCGGGCGATTGGGATAATAGTGCGGAGGCCGTCAAGCATACAAGATACAAAATCTTCCTGGTTGCGAGGTGGCCATTAAGTGGCAGCACGAATTTTAACGATATCCCTTTGTAGTGTTTGTTTTCACTAGGTTTCCGCTCACCCACGTAAATACGAAAAATACCAGGCAGGACCCTCATAAAAGGACATTTTTGTGACTCAGTCTGTTTCCTGGATAGAGGACATTCATGTATTTAAAGTGTCTTGCCAACTTTCCCAAATAATAAAGCCACGAGCCAAAATTCAGTAAAAAAATGCACAAGCACAGATTATGTAATGCTTTCCAACTTCCGTTTATCCTTGGAAACAATCAGCAGTCCGAATCCTCACTGGTAGCTGGTAGGGGAAATTAATGTTTGCATCTTTATAAATTGTCCCTTTTTTACCATTGCTTTGTGTCTCTCAAGTTCTAGATGGTAATTCCGGCAGTCACGAAAGCTTTAAGTCAAGATTTAATTTGATCACGTTTTCTAGTTGTCTCAAAGGGCAACTCCATATTAGTTACAACTTCATAATTTATAATGAGTCATGTTTACCAAGAGCTATCGTGCCTCCCCCCACCCCATTATGGACAGGGCGAATTCATATATGCTTTAGTATGAGTGTAAAATATCCAAATGAGACAGCATTTCACAACTTTTTTTTTCTGCAGCAGCCAGCAAAGACCGGGCACGCCAATTACATGTATTGTACGTCTGTGCATTATTTTAGAAGGCACGTGGCCAATGTTAAGTAATGCTGCAGTCAGCCGATTTAAAGACATTAAATGGAATGAGCTGTACATTCTAACTCACTTCAGCTGGCTGGGAGAAACAAAGTTTTAGTTGGCATGTTTTGATAAAAAAAATGATTACGCAGTCAGGAAGTTATTTCTACTGTGAAACGTCACGGTTTATGGGAAAGCAAAATTAGTGCTGCGAAGCATCACATGTCTTGGGATGTGAGCACGTTTTCTACAGGCAACCACTACTTTGGAAAATAACGATAACAACCACACACACAAGTATCATTACACTCACTATAACAACCATCTCCAGATGTTGCCTTCTCTAACACTGGCTTTGATAAACAAAATACAATACAAGTGGTACATAATTACAATATGTACAATAAACCTCATGTAGAACTTGTCTTTAAATGTAAAGACACTGTTGAATGTCGTGTTACAAATGAGAGATGTATAACCTTCACATTGTAAAGGAGACAAACTGAAGAGGTCGTTGTTCACAACATTCATTTCTCAAGGTCACTACAAGGGACGGAGAGCACAAGGCAGAGGTTTTTAAGTTTAAAGGTTTGAAACCGAATTCCTGAAGACTGGTTTTTCAAACCACATTTTTGGTTCAGTGACCAGGAGAAAATGCTATTGCAACATTTAATAATGCGCAACGATATATGCATTGTTAAAGAAGCATAATCAACATTAACGTTTAGGATTGCGTATAGTGAAAGATCATACTGGGGATATTTATTTATTTCAAGTGCTGTACACACCCCGATACGAGTTGGTAGGTAAATCAATGCTCATCCACACTTTGGACAGAACAAAACTTGCGGAACATTAAAACACCGTACCCCACGATTAATTAAATCGCCAAGTTGCAAAGTTTTACTTCCGTATATATAGGTTCGATATGGGTTTGTATTTGTCCAAGTTTGCTGTGACGTACATTCTTTCGTATGCTAATACAAATGCTCGAAACTACAGTTTAAATTGACAAGTGCGTTTTGTGTTCAGCCAGCCCCAGAAACAAAAACAAACAGTCCCAACAACTCCAGCCCAGCCATTATCTCACTTGTGATCTACTGATAAATGTGACCTTAGGGACCTACCTACCCAGAGAAGACATCCCATTATACATTATTACACCCACACCTGCTCTATGCATTATTGAGCTCATACGTCAATGCATCGTGCGCACTGCTGTTAAATTGCAGAAATTCCATAAAAAGGAGGACATTTGAAAGTATTGTTTTAGGAAACTATATTAATGTGCCTAGTTTACTTTAACCACAGGCAATATACGCCATGTAAAGTAATTCCTGCGTCAATAGAAAAAAAAGTAATTACTGCCTTGTGACAGTGTTTTTCAAGTCAGACCTGGGGGTCAATTGTAATTGCAATTACAGTTGAATTGTCAGCTGAAAGTCTGCCCTAGGATGCACAATTATTGTGGTAAACCTTTCAAGTTTCAGTAGGAATAAGGAGCTTCAGCTATGGACAAGTCGCCCGGAATGTCCGATCGTCATATCTTGGAAGCCAAGCAGCGCCGAGAACCTGAAGTGCTTCGATGGGTTCACCACCATGCACAAAACAGGTTGCCATGTAGGGCTTGTGGGACCATATTGTAGTAGGCAGCAGTGGGAAAATCAGATAAATGTATTGTTGTAATGTACTTCTGGTCCTGCGTCTATGCTCTCCACCTTCACCAGCTCGTACTGACCAGCATGGTTATGTATGGTTAAACAGCCCCCTTGAGCTGCACAGTGTGGGAAAGCCATCATTTAACAGTGTGGAGTGACAATACAATGGATTTGCAGTGTTTTATGATTTGCATTTAAAATACACAGACCTTTATACAGGACATTTTCAATTAGGTAGTCTGTGACCAATCACGAATCTACAATTTTACATGACCACACACCGCCTGACCCAAGCAGGAAACAAATCGCTACCCACGGTGACGTAATTACTCTCAAATGAAGCCATCAATGACGTTACTCAGGCCAGCAATAACATGCAATAAATATTACAATATTAAGTGGCACAACACATTGCCAATGAGCAAACACCTTGATTGCAAGGAGGTGCACAGTGGTTAAGCACACTGCACAATGAACCTGACAACCTGAGTTTGATTCCTGGGCACGGATAACATCAGTGGCGAGTAATATTGGATTCTTTCCGAGGCAGGGCGCCAAGGACACCCCATTTCACCGCCTCACACCGACCAGCATGGGTAAGTGTGGTCAAACAACCCGTGACCAATACGGATCTGGCATATGTGTGGGTCCCTTAAAGAGAATGCCAGTCACATGTTAAGTCGAGATTAGACTTGTAATCCAGCCAAACTCGGGTTGTAAAGAGAGTAAAATATGTCAGTTTAACAAAAATCACATTTGAATCACCACCTCTAGTACAGTATTGTATTTCCAAATCTGTTCCACGTTCTCGATTGCAGATACTGAATGTACTTAAAACTTCAACCGGAACTGTTCTTTGCAAAAGCACATTTAAGGAAAGAAACCTAATCTATTAATCATCTAAAAAAAAAACATTTAATAAAAAGTATGCAAGCAACAATAAATCACGATATAACAATATTTAGAAACATATTAAAGCATTGATTACCACGGATATTTTATCGTACAATATATCGTAGTGTCGGTATATTTCAGGAAACTAAGTTATTACGGTGTCTAAAAAGGATGAACGCAATGTGTCAAATTTGTGGCACCACTCTTGATAAAAGGTGTAGCAACTGAATGTATATGTAATATTAAATCAATATTTCGACAAATACCTTTTTGGGTGTTTGCCACTTTCCAAGGTCAAGTGGCAATGATCGATACACTACAAAGGTCACAGGGGCTTAAGAATGCATATCGACTCTGATTAAAATAGATTCTCAAGCTCAAGTAATTAGACTGGACACTGAATGAATCTCGAGACCCAGTGGTGAGCAACAACGCGCCGACCTTGGCAACTGGGCGCAAATGGAGGCCAGGAAAAGCAGTCCAGGAGGCAACAGCAGCCCTCAGACATGCTGACATTGTGGGTCATGTTCAGCAAGGGAGAGGAGGCCTTGGGCTAACTAGCCGTGCTGCTTGGAGTAAGGCCACTGCACCAGAGCGGCGGAAGATGGTAGTGCAGGAAGTACGCCATCAGGAGGAGGCTGCAAGGTGGGCTAAGGCAGTCTCTCTTGCCAAACAAGGACAGTGGACTCGATGGGACAGTGTGGAGAAGAGGAAGATCAGCTGGAAGGATCTGTGGGCCATGGAAGCGAGGCGGTTGAGCTTTTCCATCAGAGCAACATATGACATCCTTCCAACACCAGTTAATCTTCACCAATGGTATGGTGAAGATCCGGACTGTGCCCTCTGTTCCATGCCAGCCAACCTCAGGCACATTCTTACAGGGTGTAAAACAAGCCTCACCCAAGGACGCTACACTTGGCGTCACAACCAAGTCCTTAGAAACCTTGCGTCCGCCCTGGAGGACAAGCGAGCTGCCACCAACTCCCTACCACCCCCAGCAGCATCACACCCCTTACGGACGACCTTTGTCCGCGAAGGGGCTAAACCACTGAAGAGCGGCTCTACACCAATAGAGCGAGACCAGCTGCGCTTGGCCCGCGACTGGAAAATGCTAGCTGACATTGGCCGGCAACTTGTGTTTCCTCCGGAGATCGCAACCACCACCCTAAGACCTGACATGGTGCTCTGGTCCCGTTCGCTCAAGAAGGTCTTCATCATTGAGCTCACAGTACCCTGGGAGGACTCAGTAGATGAGGCTTATGAGCGAAAACATCTGCGCTATGCCGATCTAGCTGCCGAAGCACGGCATCATGGCTGGAACACAGAAGTCCGATCAGTGGAGGTGGGCTGCAGAGGTTTTGTGGCAACATCTACAACCAGACTGCTTAGAGACCTGGGAATTAAGGGCCAGAGCCAGCGTTCGGCAATCAAAGCTGTATCGGAGGCGGCAGAAGGCAGCAGTCAGTGGCTCTGGATGAAGAGGAAAGACCCCAGCTGGGCCCCAAAGTGAGAGGGCCAGGAGGTATGCAGTCAACAATGCTTGACTCAGGGAGGAGGACGCCCCTGCCATGCATAGTCCCATGGAATGTTGGCTACCAACAACAAGGCAACTCCTATGACTAATTGGGAATGGGACGCAAGCGTAGGATTGATCACCCTGTCGCTGGCCGCCTTTGGGGAGGGTGTATAGTATGAAAGGCCGAAACACCCTAGGAACCAAAGGGTCACTACTGACGATGCGCTCCCCAAATTTCACCAGGCTCACTGTTCATGAACTCTTGGAAGTGCTTGCACAAAGGATAGTAACATCTCATCCTGTGTTCTTTGGAATCACGTTCTCGATTGCAGATACTGAATGTACTTAAAACTTCAACCGGAACTGTTCTTTGCAAAAGCACATTTAAGGAAAGAAACCTAATCTATTAATCATCTAAAAAAAAAAACCATGTAATAAAAAGTATGCAAGCAACAATAAATCACGATATAACAATATTTAGAAACATATTAAAGCATTTGATTACCACGGATATTTTATCGTACAATATATCGTAGTGTCGGTATATTTCAGGAAACTAAGTTATTACGGTGTCTAAAAAGGATGAACGCAATGTGTCAAATTTGTGGCACCACTCTTGATAAAAGGTGTAGCAACTGAATGTATATGTAATATTAAATCAATATTTCGACAAATATCTTTTTGGGTGTTTGCCACTTTCCAAGGTCAAGTGGCAATGATCGATACACTACAAAGGTCACAGGGGCTTAAGAATGCATATCGACTCTGATTAAAATAGATTCTCAAGCTCAAGTAATTAGACTGGACTCACCGAACCACATGATGGCTTGAGGACAACTCATTTGGATGGGGGGGATGCGGTGAATCATTACTAAACCCTGCACATTTAAATTATCCTCCTTGTGTTTGGCTGCAAACCATTTCTTAAACGGAGAACCGTGTTTTAGGTAATAAGTGAACTCAAACAAAGCTCTGGTTATGACAGAACAAGTCCCATGAGCTCTGGCAGCATGGCATGGGACTTACCAGCTGCTGCTGCTGCAGCGCATGCCACCATGTGTACGCAACTTCATATTCCAAGTCTGAATAATTACACCACTTTCAACTGCGAGCTTAATTATCTAAATGGGGGTGGAGGGGGAGGGCATGCTAAAGTCAAACAGAATGCGCACCTGTCTCCCGAAAGCAGCTGCTTGCAGCCAAATAAAGATTAGGAAATGATAGACAAACGAATGCGAGCTCGATCATTTGCCCATGAACCTTGCTTCAGCAACTGCAGACACCACTGCTATTCGTCATCCCTTGTGTAATTTAATACCATTTCCGCAGACAAACAACCGAGGACTTTTTTTTTTATTCGGACAGCCAATGTGGTTAGGGTTGCCACCTTTGGAAGGGATTTCAGTCCCATGCAATTGTTTTGTAACAGTACTCCGTCAAATTGGTTATGATGTACATTAACTTGAGGATCTCATGTCAAAATGCTTTGACGGTTGGCTCTGAGCCTTAGACATGGCCAACAAATCCTCCTCCTGTGGACAGCAGCTGCTGCTGATGAATAAAATTTCAGTGAGGACAGCTGGTATGTTTGAACTTAGTTATTTGATTATCCTGAATATTTAAAAAGAACTTGCTCTGGGTATGATGCACAAAACTATAATAGTCATAGTAAAATGTATGCTATAGGTCCCAATAGCTGGGCAAAATGTCACGATTCCCAGCCTAAAACCCCAATTCCCTTCTTACTATCAAATACGATTCCTAATGGGATCATGGAATACAGTACTGGGAGCAGAGCGGTGTGGAGCAGAGCATTCAGGTAAAACAAAGGCCTGGCCAGCCAAGTGTAATCGCCATGTTCGGGCCAACCACCACGAGGCCATTCAGGCTCAAGAGGCCATTCAGGCTCAATAGACCCTCCATTTCTGCCTGAACACCACATCAGAAGTGTGCCAAATTGAACACACTATGCATCGGAAATGCATTTCAATTGCAATTCTGGCCGTTTCTAATTGGTCAGAATGGGCATTCTGGCTAGCTGGAATCAGCGATCCCAAGTAAAGCATTGCTGAATGTTAGAAGCTAAATTCAAAGAATCCCAATGTAATGTGTTTATCATAGTCATGGAGATTTTAACATGAGAATTTCCCATGGAAAAAAATCACGTATCCCAGAGGGAATTGTCAACTTGTAAGAGTCATGCGTTTTTAAAGAGATAAAAACTTGACGAGCTGTCCATTTCAATAAAACATGTCATGCTACTCCATTGACAGAGATGTCATTTAGAAGCGTATTAAAATGTTACTACATATGCATATACATTCCGTTTGAAGTGGACTATTATTGTAACGGTTTAATACTGGGCTGTTTACAATGCCTATGAAGCAGAGACCTTGTGTAATATAACTGTTTGTGCAAACTATAAGTAAACACTTTGTGCACCTTTAAATGAGAGAGTACTTTATACTATAAACACAATTCGCAGAATTGTCAATTAATATCGATGATGCATGTGTAGTGACATAGAATTGGTCACCAAGTAGCATAGCACTGGCTGCTGGCAGGGAAGGGGGTCTGCAGCTTGCAGCAGCCCTGACTGACAGCAGGCCAAGTGATAAACCCGAGAGGGATCTAGGGTAAAGGTTACGGAAGGGACACGTCGAGAGCCCGCTAGTAGGTTCCAGAAGGGGGGCGTGGCCGGGGTGGAGCGAGGCCACGCTAACAGGATAAAAGAGGTCCCCGAGCAGGAGCTCGGGGCTGTCATTTGGAGTGGGATCCGGTCGTCGTTGCTGCTGAAGATCGTTACCATTTACGTCTTCACCTTCTCGGCGTCGTCAGTCAGGCAGTCTGCCAGCTGTCCTGACTGGGAGCTGTAGTTACCTCTTATGAACTGTAAAGGCTGTTAATAGAGTTGCGTATAAGCGAAAGACAGAAAGTGTGTAACAGTGTAGGGTGTGTATAAAGTGTACAAAGTGAGCTCGGTGTTTTATTAAAGAATTGCCTCCAAGAAGTTACGTCTCCAAGTCAGTCACTACACATGAATCATGCTCATGGTGGTCATGATGCATGTGTAAGGAGCGACTTCCATGACACGTTGTGTAGAGGGTACTTTATTACTCACACTGGGCACAACACAGGCCAACACTTGTTCTTCCTCACACCGAGTATAACTCTAGGTATTAACACCTCTACTGGCTACACACACAGCCAATCACTTGGCCTGGTCCCATCGCCCTCACCTCGGCTACGCCGCTGATTGACGGCGTGACGATGACGGCGATGGAAACCTCGCAGGAGATCTTCCACGTGGTCGGACGACGGAGAGAGATGTCGGCGAGCAGCGACGCAGCCAGGAACCAGGACCCCACACACGAGCCTCAAGCCCTGGGTCTGCTCCCCCTTATATCCCCCCAGGCGTAGCTAGGCCCCGCCTCTGGCCGCGCCCTCTCGTGGAACCTTCGAGCAGGTTTCCGGAGTATCTCGGCTAACCCCACCTGTGACCTTTGCCCCAGATACACCTTCTCTGATTGGTTGGTACTTAACCGTGTCCATACCCGTGATTTCCTTTCCAGCCAGCAGGTGTCACCCTGTTATTACACATGTGTAAATACACTTTTTATTTTATCTATTGATACAAGTTGTATGCAATTTGTCATGTGACATTGCAGCATTAGTGGCAGAGTACATTCACCACAATCTAGAAAGAAATAGAATCTGGCCTTGCATAAAATATCAACCCTGAAGTGTACAATTCAAAGCAGCACGGGGTTATAGTTGGTGGGTGAACCATTGCTGTATATTTCTGCAGGATCTAACAAAAATATCGACCAAAACTCATTTTTACTTAAAAAATGTTTACTGGACAGGTCGCTTCTCTTTTTCAGAGGCGACCTGGCCACAAATGATAGCTCAACGAAGTGGCTCATCATGTGGAAATTGATAGCAGCCAAATACTCTAAAAAGGCATGTTTCTAAATGTGGAGGGGGAAAAAAATGGAGGTCTGAGAAAATCCATGCGACCACAGAGAGAACATGCAAACTCCAAATATACAGGCTACTTTACCAAAACATGCAGTATATAAATACAGTACAGTATATTTTCAGTTGCAAAGTGATTTAAAAATATACCTACTCTGCAGCTTTATGCAAGTCTAAGCAATGTGTCATTGTGATAGTGTAACAATGGTATGCGTTAGCCAATAAAGTAGATTACCTTCATTGATGAGAAATTAAAGTACAAACAAGCAAACTTGGCTCAATTAATTTCACAGCCACTCTCAATAATGCAAAAACAAAAAAATTCAGAAATGTCAAAAGGGGGCAAGACTGCATCAGATGAACATGGAAAAACTGCCGAATCATCGACGACGTGAGCTAAAACTGATTCGATGTCTGCGAGAAGAACTGGTTTCCCAAACATATTTAAGGCACGGCTGCTTGTTAACCACAAGGTGCCTTACACAAGAGCTGCTGCGTCTGTTGCTCTGCAAGCTGATGAAACACACTTATTAACATGCTGACAGAGTACACTAGGCGTCTGTCACAATTCATCTAATTTCCCCTGTGGCTTTCAGGGGGGGGGTCGGTAAACAGCCAAGTGGCAGTAATGCAGATGATCAACTCATTCGTTCATCTACTGCTAGACAAGTCCTCTCTCTAAACGAATTTTGGTCTTTGCCCATACTCCCCCCATGCAGGATGGTTGCAGTTGGTGCATGGACAGATGGATGGGAGTTGCCCAGGACATGGTCCAGGAATTTAACCAGGGTGCCCAGAGTTCATAGTGCAATGTGAGTATCGCTACGCCACCGTACACACAGTAGCAATTAATGTTCATCCGAACAAAAGCGTCCCTATGCAAAAAACGCACTCTGTTGTATCTTCAATTTAAACAAAGTGTGATAAAAAGCCATTATGGCTGAAGGGCCATGCATCGAGGGTGACACAGCGATGCATCACGAGTTCAATGTGGAAACAGGTTTGTAGTTTTACCTGTAAATTAAATTAAAAGTTGGAGGGGCGTTTTAAAAGTCCATTAGGTGTGTGACCAGAGTTGTATAACTTTATTGACACCAGTCACACGTTTGGGGTGCATCTAACGTCCTCAGCTGTTTAATAACACCCTAACAGTACTGTGACGTTTCAACAATATTGCACATGAGACCATTAACTACGATATGGTGTGTTAACAAGCTCAATTTTACAGTTTCGTAATTAACTAGAGTACAGTACATCTACTTTTACCATCTAAATGACTACATGATTAATGAGTGATTAAGGCTTGCCAGGTGTCGTAGGAATGGGGCTCCGAGGTGGCTAAATGACAGCAGGGTTTAAGTGTGATGGGTTTTCTCTGGGCTCTCAAGTTTCATTAATTGAACTGGCCAAAACATTAAAACGCAGGGCCCTCCAGAAAAAGCATTGCCATTCGTCGAGGCTTCTTGTTGGGTAAAGAATTTGCACTCATCACCGTTATTAGTAACATTAAAATTAAACAAATCTACTTTTTAAAAAGTACATGCTAATGTGGTTTAGGGAAGAAACAACTGTGCAGTACTGTATATGTAAAGCAAAGATGCTTTTAACAGTTTCTTAATTTATGGTTTATTCAATACTGTAGATAGAGCCAATGACACAGCAGAAGAGGTCCGCACACATTATTGGCACGTGTCCTTGAACAGAGATAAAGGCAGTACAGTGCTCACACACACACACTTCACAACTTGCCGATTTAAAAAAAAATGCAAGATGCCCGAAACAAACCCTGCCAGCATCATCAGTTACGAGTGTGACACACACACACACAGTGCCCATCCGACAGAACAGCTAGCAGTATCACTGCGTGGTCACACATACATTTGCAAAGCACTATATGGAATCACTGTAAATCACGGTATTTTATTTACAGAGAAATACATATAAATACACAAACCACGGGAAGAGATTAAATCACGTTCAAACATTTACGTATCAACTTTTATAATCCAGTTCTAGTTGAGACTGACCCTCCATGCTGCTTTCAATGGAGTGTGTGCTTGCATGCCCTTTAAAAAAATGCATCAACCAAAGTGAGAGCGCCGTTTAAGCATAACGTTTGAATACGAATAAAAAACGCGCGCGCACACACACGCAGTTAAAGCCGCTCTCATGTTTGGCGAGTCAACAGAGAACAGCACGTGTCGTGGTTGGTACTCGGCAGCAGTGTGTGGTAAAGGTTAAATAACGGGAGCCCAGTTTCATCCCGGCTCTGGCAAGGAGACCCTGACCTTCGGGCAAGGTCACCGCACACGTGCAGCGTGGACCGGGGTTAGGATCACCAGGCAATGGGACCCATGGATCGCAGGGATACATGCCACACCGTCGGGCCACAGAACCATGAACCAAGATCACGACTTGATACAAGGATCCGGGCCCGGACTAGTCCCAGGCACCCGGGTCTGAATACATACAGGGACTATGGATAACAGGACAAGGACGCGGGTAGAAGGACGCACTACCCGAACGAGAACCAGAATTAAGACCTCGGTGGGACGAATCGACTAAAATCTGAACCCGGACAGCCTCACACTCGGGAACTGGACCACTGAGACTTAGGAGACCTGGTCCCAGATGAGGACTAAAATCAAGCACGACTTGAAATTCGAATCGGTGCCAGACTTTGTGGACAAGAACCATAACACGTTGCCGACACCCAGACTGGGCGACTGCGAAACCCGGACTCAAGACCACATGGCAATCAGTCTCGCCTCTGAGTCGTGAAACCAGGACCAGGTCACCCTAAACACACGGACTCTGGAACCGGGCCCAGACTGGGAGCAGAGTTAAACCGGGCCAGATCGAACACCGGACAGGAACATTCAACCCGGACTGGACCGGACCCGACCCGGACTGGACCGGACCAGACCCGACCCGGACCAGATCCAGACTCGTCATGCTTACGACTGCAACTTCAACCCAACAGAAAAACACCCAGAAACAGAGAGTCTGACCCCCTCGGGCCAGACCCCCAGCGGGCACTTGGGATCAAACCCAAGGCCCGATCCTTACCAGGCCATCGGCGGTGACCGCTGCTCGGAGTTGAGGCTCCCGGCCTGATGGTCAACTCCGTTCTTGTTGTCGGCCTGCTGCGCCGGACCTGTGACGGGACATTAAACAAGCGAGAGATTGACGCAAGCCACACCACCACAAACCCCAGCAAGCAGCAACAACAAAATAAACCAAGACTCCGCCAATTCGATTCACCAAAACCAAGCTTACACGAAACTTCACACAGCAGGCTCACACAAATCACCAACTTAAGCCAACAATAACTAGCGACACGTGTACCCGTTGTGTGGATAACTCCACGCAACCGAGATAATTGCGAACACAACCAACACCATTGACGTGTCGGCACGGTGCTCGCTTGCACAACCCCATTCGGTGTTGCAGCTTTAACCCAGTTGTGCCCAAGGGTTTTGAGCCCTTAACAATCCAACCAGGCACCAAAGTGCCACATGGCATTGCAAGATAAAGACGCTGCAGCCAGCCAACAAAGCGCCGTAGACCACCTTAAACTATTAATGAACAATGCCGTTCGTTGTTAAGCCACGTGTTGTTCGCAGAGCACGTGGAAGAGGTGACCCCTGACGAACACGGAGTTACCACCCACCGCTCCGCATGGCCCTCTGTCCCCCATTGTAATCGGCCCCGGTGGACAAGGTCAACCCGCCTCCTCCACACCGAGCCTGTGGCCTCACCTCGTAGCCTGTGCGTGACCATCTTGCTGGGCCCCCTCGTGATGGTGTACATCGCCGCGGTGTCCTCGATGTCGTCGCCGTAAAGTCCTAACTCACAACACGCACTCGTCCTCGAGTCCCCCCACGGTACTCGCTTATATAGGACACGTGGAGGACCACATTACAACGCCTCCCCCCGCCTTCGCCGCACTTGGTACATCCCGTCCGTGTGAAGCCAACCAATAATGCGCGTGGGCGAGACCATTCGTGCAGATATAGAGGGTGGGGGGGCGTGGGCAGGAGTTTCGTTGGGGGTGTTGACTTTCGTGGAGGACCACATTGCAACGCCCACCCCCCCGCCTTCGCTGCACTTTGGTACATCCCGCCGGTAGGAAGCCGACCGATAATACGCGTGGGCGAGACCATTCGTGCAGATGCAGAGGGGGGGGGGAAGGGGCGTGGTCAGGAGTTTCGTTGGGGGTGTTGGCTTGTGGGCGGGACTTGTAGGGGTCAGCTCGGACTTCTGAAAAGTAATGTGGTGGTATAGCACTGTACGGTACAGTGGCTGCAGCACTTTGCTTGTTTCGCGATTATTATTGTGGGGGTTGCAAAAAAAACATCGCCATCAATTCATTTCTCTCCTTGTCGATGTATGTCCAATGGCAACGTCTTGTGGCTCGAACTGCCATAATACGTTCTGAGCTTTAAATTTCTGTTGTATTATTTATTTCATTGTATACTCCACCATCCCCCTCTCTCTCTACAAAAACCTTCGAGTCACAAAGCAGAAATTCGCGATACTCATGTAACACCACGCGTGCTCCGAATGTGGAGCGAGGGGTTAAGTAGGTGATGTGCTGCGTGGGAGTCGAGCGCGCCGCTGGTGTAGTGGTATCATGGAAGATTCCCATTCTTTCGACCCGGGTTCGATTCCCGGGCGGCGCACGATTATTTTATTGTTGTTGTTTACAAATTCGAAAACAACAACAATAATAACATTCAGCTGTCCCGGCAACATTTTTTAGTTATTCCACTGTGAATAGTAAATAACTTTCGTCGTGTACAGAGCGCGTTCGGGAATGTCGCTGAAATAATGTGGCAATGTTGAATTCCGGAAAATTGCGTTTAAAGTCAAAATTTAATTCGTGGCTGCAGAGTTCGCTTTACTAACGCCCATTGCAAAGTGCCGACAGCAGATTTAATGTCGAGTACAGTTGCAGCATATAAATACTCCGTAAACTTTAACCTTCATTTTCCGCGTCTTAAAAAAAAAATCTTACGCCGCCAAATGGCCGAAACGGGTACTGGGTACAATTCTAAACCCCGAATTAAACCCGAGATTATTCACCAATGCAGCAACATATTTAGTCGAATAAAAATTTTCTGGTGATTTATAGTATTTATCCGTCTATCAATGGGCAGAAAAGAGACAACAAATACACAACAATTATTTCCCGAGTAAAAAAAAATAATCGTGCGCCGCCCGGGAATCGAACCCGGGTCGAAAGAATGGGAATCTTCCATGATACCACTACACCAGCGGCGCGCTCGCTCTGCTTCCTGCCCGGCACGCGAGCTATAGGACGCATTCGCACAACACGTGCCACCCTCTATCCACTGCTGGATTATGTATACATGTTGGACTTCTAGATTTGAAGCTTTCGTGACTGCAAGGATTCATACTCTTAGGTTTTTTTCGGTAAAGTCACGTAGGTATAAAAAAATTATAATAATAATAATAATAAAAATTCCTATTATTATTTTTCTATTTATTTTTTACCTACGTGACGTTACCGAAAAAATCTCAGAGTAATGTTAGACTTCTTTAACACCGTACGTAGCCCACCATGCTAATTGGAGGTGTGGGGGAGGGGGACAACACAACTAAACCCAAAAATACGTTTTCAAGAAATTAGTTTTCAAATTACAAGGTCTTGTCACAAAGTGACTGCTAAGCATGTGGACATTTATGGGAGCCAAATACTCTGAATGCATGTTGATTTCTAAATGTGGAGGGAAAAACCGGAGAAAAATCCACGCGACCACGGGGAGAATTAACAAACTCCAAATATACAGACGTCAGGGATCAGAGGTCAGGATCGATATCATGACCTCCTGCATACCAGGCGAGGGAATTAACAGCTCGCCACGACAAGGTTTTTCTGATTAGGGCTTCACCTGGCGTTCATCACGCTGGTCAGTGCAGGTTGGTGAATAGACGTGGGAGCATAGAAGTACGGTTCAACAATGGGAGTTTGCTGCACTGCTTTCTGCTGTAACATCACGCAGCCACGCATCCTATAGCAAACCTGTTGAGCATGGTGGGCGCCCATCCAGAATCAGAATCTGTGTTTAGACTGGAGGAATGCGATGACCTGCCGATTTGTCAACACAAAATGTAAGCTTGGGCAAGGCAGCAAAACAACAACAAAAACAGTCCCAGACCACACCAAGTCGACACACAGTCTCTTGATAGCAACGCACATTAAATGTAATAACTACATATACATGGGCACGGTTCAGAGTTACAAATCATATTTATAAATGTGGCTGTATCTGGCACTAATCTTATACTTCAGGATATTTTTATAAGGAAGATTTACGACGTTAAGGGAGAAAACAAAGTTGATCCAAAACGTTGGTGCTGCAACTGCAAAATCTTTGTCATCTATTCCAATTCCAGTTCTAGGGATAGTTATACAAGGCAATTAGATGGACGTCTTAGGCTTCTTGGGTTTATAATGGCGTTAATGAATTAGCTAAATATAGCGTAGATGTGTCAATAAGCATTGTATGGATGAACGGGACCCAATGTAGAATTCTTATGATTTTAAATAGAGGTCACAATCGTGGGTTCTGCATGGTTACGTCCAGTGCAAATGAAAGAGCAGAGTGATAATGCGGGTTTAGTATGTTTAGCGTTTCATTAGTAGCTGGTTTCATCTTCTTGGTTCTTTCGGTAAAGTCACGTAGAAGGGAAGTAATAAAATAATAAAAATAAAACATAATAAAATAATTCTCACGACGTTTCGGCTACAACGCAAGCAGCCGTCTTCAGGTGAAGAATGAGACACTACCAAGCTAGGAGCTTATAAATACGCTGGGTTGGAGGTGCAAGAAGAGCGCCTTAACAAAAAGAATGTGCATATGAAGAGGAATTTAGCATATTCATGGGAAATGCGTAGGAGGTGGGCGGGGGGGTTTCAAAGTCATTATGCCCATGCATTATGCAGGATCAGCAGCACCAAGGGAGGGTGTACGGAGTAGCATTAACAAAGGAAAGGAACTATTAACATTCCTTTTCTTTGTTAATGCTCCTCACTGCACCCTCCCTTGGTGCTGCTGATCCTGCATAATGCATGGGCATAATATGACTTTGAAACCCCCCCGCCCACCTCCTACGCATTTCCCATGAATATGCTAAATTCCTCTTCATATGCACATTCTTTTTGTTAAGGCGCTCTTCTTGCACCTCCAACCCAGCGTATATATAAGCTCCTAGCTTGGTAGTGTCTCATTCTTCACCTGAAGACGGCTGCTTGCGTTGTAGCCGAAACGTCGTGAGAATTATTTTATTATGTTTTATTTTTATTATTTTATTACTTCCCTTCTACGTGACTTTACTGAAAGAACCAAGAAGATGAATCCCTGCAGTCACGAAAGCTTTAAATCGAAAAAAAGTAGCTGGTTTGTTAGCAGCATCAGAATCGTCACAATAGTCGAATTGAAAACAGTGTTTCTGAATAAAAACTCTATATTTGTTTGAGTTTCTTTCAGATGTGATCAATATGAAGTTGGAATGTTAGTTTTTAGTCAATCAGTAAACCCAATCATGTCAAGCACGCCGTTTGTTCAATGATGTTTCTGATATCCATTAAAGGTGAAGGGAATAAAACTGGATTTCTTTCGGACGTTCAGCTGGCAGTGCTACACTACTCTGATGAGCACAAACAAATCTTGACTTAAAGCTTTCGTGACTGCAGGAATTCATATTCTTTGGGTCTTTCAGTAAAGTCACGTTCAAAGAAACTAACAAAAATATTTTCTTTGATCCTATCTACGTGACTTTACCGAAAGACCCAAAGAATATGAGCACGAACAATAAAAAATAAAATCCACATACAGAATTGGCGTGTCGGGTAATCACATGCACTGATAAGCGCTCATCAGACTGTCAATGAAACCTGTATGCATTAGCCATGACACATTATTTATCTGCATGAATTTCTCGGAGAGGGATTTTGGTCGTTCTGAAGCCCTCTCCTGTCCCAGCCCACCGCGATTTCTGTACCCCCCCCCCTGCACCAGCCCCCACCACGACCAAACAAGGGGCGGGGCTGAAGAGGAATGGGCGGGGCATAAGGAGGAAGGGGGCGGGGCATAACCGATGAAGGGGCGGGGAATAAACAAGAAAGGCGCAGAGGGCCTGATTCGGAATGAGTGTGTCTTCCAGAGGGTCGACTTCCCTGGTGATTTAAAGTAATAAGAGCATAGAATAAAATCATGTACATATAGTAGGTAGCATCGCTTCAATGCTGCAGATGCGGCCACAAGCCAACTAGTTTAGCGTATTTCAGCAAAGACGTGTTTCTTAATTCGACCATGCTTTTTATTGCTCTGAAGCCCTTTGTTGGGTCTGCTGTGCCTTATGAAACGTAAATATAAAAATTAATATTTCATAGTCTACACTTTAAGTAAAACGTGTGTCTATGCTCAAGGTTTCAACTGTTGTCTCCTACACCGCTCTGTATTTAAACATGGCATGGGATAATGTTGAAATAAAACAAGGTTAGGGGCCGTCCATAAATGACGTCATGCACCTGGGGGGGGGGGTCAGACATTTGTGACGATGGGGGGGGGGTGAAAAATGTGACGTCACATCAAAATGCGCAACTTTAAATAAATATAGACAACACGTTCTACTTAATTAAATATACTTTTTAATAAATGATTTCTCCTACAACATCAGAGTGCAAGTGCCACATTAGATACGCACTACAATGACAATAGTTTGAAGCGATTTGAAGCATGTTTTCTTTTTTTGGGTAGGGGGAGGGGGTGCAGAGCTTTGTGACGTCATATTTGAGGGGGGTCTGACTTTGTGACGCCGTGTGACGAAGGGGGGGGGGGGTCAAAAATCGTACAAAATCACGTGACGTCATTTATGGACGGCCCCTAATCGGAGTTACTGTCCTCGGTATATCTACCCAAATGTTATCGCATTGTGTCCCTAAAACTTGTGACTTGCTTCTATCACATGCTATAATGATTGTGAACCTGCCTGTACAGCCGCCTTTATTATGGAATGATGGCCAGCCCAAAGGAAAGAAACATTCCTAAAACGATGCCCACAGTGGAGATGGAGAAACGGATGAACGCATGGGCAGGGAGCTCTTTCAGGACTGCAGTGCGGCTCTGGAAATTCGAAAAAAATATCTCTTCTTGTTATTTTGGCTGCCGACCCCTGACCATGGAAGTCCAGTTCACTGTGGAAGTGCAGTTTATGATGGTCAGGGGTCGTCAACCTCCGGCTCCGGAGCCGCATGCGGTCTTTAAGGACTGTTTCGTGACGCTTTTGTTTAAATTAAGGACCGTCTCGTATTCACATGCATTACCGCTCTTGAAATGAGTTTTTGTTTACCTAGGCAAGATGGATTGTTGCGGCGTGTGACTTGAGAGATGGCAATAGCTCGTGAAGACTTTCATCCAGCAGTGCATAGGACATAGCTGATGATTGTTGTGATGACCAGCATCAAGGAAGGCTGTTTCGATTAAAAGTAAGCAATCAGTGATTTTGTATCATTTTGATCGAGGGTTTACATTTCACGTCAGATAAACTATTTCCAGCCAAGAGCTGTAAGTCGGAGCATGCACTGAAACCACTTTATGACTGTCCTTGTCCCATGCCAAATGAGATCTGTATGATCTTAATTTTGGAGCTTTCGTGACTGCAGGAATTATTATTTTGTTCTTTCGGTAAAGTCACGTATAAAGATAAAAGAATAAAATAAATAATTAAATAGCTTTTTCATTTTATCTTTATACGTGACTTTACCGAAAGAACCAAAGAATGAGATCTGTATGGTTATAATGGAACGTATGTTGCAAAGAGACGCTGTCTGAAAAAAATATAAAGGGATACATTAATGTGTACTGAAATTGTGAAAAAATTCCAGTTTTTTGTGTGTACCGTGCAAATCTACTTATGTCCAGCAGATGGCACATTCATCACTTGCCTTCACCAGTTCAAGGCATCCAATAGTCCCTTAAATTTACAAACCACGAGTCAGTTTTTCGGTAAACAAAACAATGTAACGCCCATATTCAGATTCACGTGAGTAATAACATAGTTGGTGGGCAGGAATATGGAAGAGAGTTGAATTGCTTGTGTTGCGATCGAAACGTCGAGATATGTTTTTTTAGTATTTCTCTATGTACGTGGCTTTACGAAAGACCCAAAGAATAGAATTTAATTAATTTGACAGTGACTACATTTGATATATATATACACACAGTCGTACATAACCTTTTTTAATACGTTTGGCGAGCATGGGAGAGGACAAAATATAATACTCCCAAGAGAATGTCAAATACTACACACCCGATAGCGTTGCTAATGAGTGCGATTTTAGTTGTTGGTTTTGATTGTGCACCACTGCCAACACATTCTCATCAAATAATTCGTTTAAACACTGACATAGTGGTATAATACAGATAATGTGGCACAGTATTGATTTACTGTGCACAGAGTACGTTGTACAATCATTTACATGATAACTTATGCAGTATTGAATCTGGTTTTGTTATTCCAGAATATATGTGAATATACTAGTTTTTAGAATAAAACTGAAAAGCAATTGGCTACAAATGTACCATACCAGTAGTGGACAGACAGTATTCTCTGCGTTGTATATACAGTTTCTATTTTTGTAAAATATATTATTTCAGTATTTACGTGAGTTGAAACACTTGCCACACCAGATTTACAAATAAAGTACTCTATTGTTTTACATAACATTTAAACAAATTACAGCTCTTTGCCAATCACTGTTGGATGAAGTCCTTCCCATGACATACTTGGTCATGGATGTTGTTGGAATATATTTCACGAAACTGGTCAGTGTGAGTTGGTGAGGTTTTGTCCAGGAACAGATTGGACATCACTTGCCATTGATTTTGGCCACGGCATATAATCCAACACAGGTTGGTTAATAGCACAGTGCGATAAACCACTGGTCCATCTTCATATATACCATGCTTTCCTGCACTGAAATCATTGATCATCATCATTATTTTATTTCCACAAGTCCAGATATGTTTTCCTAAACTAATTAAAAGCATATCATCTGACTCATACATGTATAGAATAGAGAGCGAGTGGCTGGAAGCGTTTTCTATATAGCGAAGGAATGGCGTTTCCAGTCCACTGACTTTAATAGTACAAACTGCACTAACGGCAGTTAACGTCACTGAATACGACCTTTGATTCCAACTGTTGTGTGATATGCTACCAGCGCTGCACACATGATAAATGGGGGGACATTTTGTCATAAATCTGACCTTGCTTACTGGATGTCAAATGTTGGAAAATAATATAAAAGGCACAACATATGGCATGGTTAGTCATCATAAGCAGACTTTTTTTCAGCAGAAGATGGTGTACTCGAGTTGAGCTGGGGTTAAGCAGCCCTTATATTATCCATGTTTTAATATTACCAAGATTGCAAATACCAACGCAGAACTGTAAAAGGAAAATATGTAGCTGTTGATGCCCATCTTGCCACTTCTGGCAAGATGGGCCTCCACTAGGGAGAGCTTTAAAAATCCTCTGTAGTAGAGGGTATTTGGCCTACTCTTGCCACGCCGGACAGATGTATTGGAATAAGTGTTGGGTGTACCCACACTTTACCCTTCCACATGTGACCTGCCACTTGACTGTGCTGTACCCATTTATACTGCTGAGACAACAAGAGTAGGCTTGGGGGCATTTAAGAAACTTGCCCATATTTTCAAATGCCATGCCAGGAGATTGAACTCGCGACCTCTGTATTGCAAGTCCAGTCTCATAACCTTTACATCATGACAGCACTCTGGACTGTACCATAAGAATGTACCAATCATTAATTTCATTTTTTGCTAAAATAAAAAAACCTATAGAAACAGGTCATGTGGTTGTATCGGTCGTAGATAAACTGATCTTGTAAAATACTGTTCATCTGTAAACGTGAAACTAAATTGAATTATGGTAACATCACAAAGAAAATATGTAAATACTTTTCCTCAAACGATAATAAGGTCACATGTGTGCAATATTATCAAACCTAATTGGTTATATTGCACTGGGTTTCATCAGCCATGTGTTGTACTTCAGGCCACAAACTTAGTTATCGCTGTGAACCCGAGGCAATTTTAACAGGTATGTTTTTTGTGGAGGGTGATAATACATTTTCATGAGTATTCATTCCTTTTCATAAAACGGAGGGAAACACAACGTAGCTGGGAGCATGACCTTATATAAATAACGTAGTGAGGAATTGCCTAATGATCCGAGAGGAACCAAGCTGTTAAACATGGAAATGTACGAGACCTGGGGTGAGGAGATAACGGGCTTAAGAGTGAAAGCCCCCACTGATCAATTACTCTATTCTCTGCAAAGAGCAACCACATTAGATTTCACAAGTTGTATTTACTATGCACGATTGCAAGACTTACAGTGTCATATTAAGTGAACATATTATTCGTACATCCGATTAGCACGGTTGGTTGCATACGGTGCGAAAGAAGTTCAACATACAGTACGTACACATTTTCAGTGATGCAGTGGTAACAGCACACTGCACTATTAACGAAGCAACCTGAATTTGATTCTGGGCAAAGGCTAACATCATTGGCGAGTGATTCATGAACCGGTCCTTGTCCCCTCCCCAAGCCCTTTCACCAATCTGCTGACAGTGTGAAGAGGCCTTCATCCAGAAGGGGGTTGACAGAGGCTGCACATTTGGCTTTTACATCTATATAAGCATTGCACTTAACAATGGATAAATACTATTTAAGCCCAATTAATTATTCTAGGCTGTTCGTCAGCATTTTTACAGGCAAGGTGAGAATAAAGATTGTCCATAAAGAACCACAAAGAATCAGTCGTTCGCAGAGTAGAGCAAGGTCTTAATATTGAACTAGAAAGGAGTCAAAACCAGTCAACAAATGTTTTACACGTAGGCTTTCGCGACCAATATTATCCATAATAGGTTTTGTGGGTTAGATCGCGTAAATATAAATGTGTCGTTAAACCCACCACCACCCGACACAGCCAATAAGTAGGATGCTTTGTCACGTAAACAAAACATGCCAATTAGTGCTTGTTCAGCACACCGGTGTGTTGGAGAGTACACCCACAACATTTAAAATTGGAGTACGACGTTTCTGTGGTAATTACAACCAGCCTCATCAGGTGATAGCCAGAATTGTGGAAAATCCTCCTGTTTTGGTCTTAAATAGGGCAGTAAATGTAATGTCGTCACTTCTGAGCCAATTATGTGTGAAGACCAGAACGGCGTGATTAATGTAGTCATATAAATGACAATTTCTATATATGATTGGTTGGGTTATTCAGTTAATCAACATACATAATGTCCATTAATATACATTAATGTAGATTATGTACATTATATACAATGAATGTACATTATGTATTTGCATTCTGCCGTTTTTGGGGCCCAAAAATCGCAAATACTGTAACTGTCCATAGTTATTCACCATCAACGTATGGTGACCTGGAGAGGCATGCAATTCGACAGTGTATTACTTGATAATACGCTTCCAAGCAGCACGAAGCCTGTAGCTATCAGAACAGTTACAATTATTTTAATTTCTCTCAATTTCAATCGATTCTAGAATTAGTCTTGACCAGTCACTGGTGTTGCACAAAACGTCAATATTATCAAAATCAATTAAGTGCCCTTGTTGGCACACCTGTTCTGCTACTGCCGATAGTTGTGTTTGGGAGTATTTTACCATACAGGTCACCATACGTCGATGGTGATTAGTTGTGAGCAGCCAATACTAGGTATGCGATATTTGGGGTGCAAAAACTGTGAATAACCCAACCAATAAATAATAGATATCCATTATAATTTATATGACTACATTAACCCCGCCCCTATAGTATTCGCACCCGATTGGCTCAAAGTGACATCAAATTTACTCTCATATTTAAGACGATAATTCTGGCTGTTGCCTGATGTGGCTGGTTGTAATTACCGGTAAAATGTTGGACTGGAATTGTACATTTTGTGGGTTGACTCTTCAACTCACCGGTGTGCTGAACTAGTAACTGGCATGTTTTGTTCGTGACAAACCTTACTAGTTGGCTGTCGGGTGGTGGCGGGTTTAGCGATACATTTATATTTACGCAATATAACCCAAAAAACCTCTGTGATGACCAAATGTTTGATTTTACTGTTGCATAAAAAAAAAATACAACGCAATTTCATAGGACACTGCAACTGTGTATATAGTGGGGATAGTTCAATTGGTAAAGCAGCAGGCTTCCATTCAATAAGGACATTAGAGCAGAGGCCAAAAATGGCCTGCCCAGTCCATCGCTCCTCTGGAGTTGGTAAAATTAGTAGTGTCACTTGGAGAGTAAGCATGCTGCATACATCGTGTACTGTCAAAAACAGTGGAACCCAGAACAGAACATTAACATCCATTAATCCAGGGCCAGAAATGGAAATAAACACCAGCCAGTGCGGTGGTGAAGCATGTTGTAGCCCTTGGACAATTCTACTGGTCATCTGTGAAAATGAGCTTCATAGCTCATCGGATTTCTCCAGTATATTCAGATTTACACCAAACATTTGAACAATAATCATTCTAAAATCCAACACTCGCTAGTGCATTAAGTAAATACATTATTTGAGATTTAATGTTCGGTGAATCTAAAAAAAAAATCCAACTATTTTATGTGCGAAAGCTTTGGGAATTCGTAAATAAGCCAAACATTCCAGTGCACATTAATTACACCGTAATAACGCTTTTTTTGTTCCTGGGTAGTAAGTGTTATTTCTTAATTGCTTATGCCTCAAAAGTATAGAAAATGGATATTATTCCCCACAAACTTTGTTTTGTGACCAGGAGAGTGATATTTTGAAAATTATCTATTTTCCAGAACATTCCAGATAGATTCAGTGCTGAGTAAACTTGGAGTAACTTCTAGAACATTCTATAACTTTCCAGTAATATAAATAGTAGTATAAATACAGGGGCCTTAAGCCCACTAGTTCAGTTTTGTTCTAGCTGCCTAAGTGGATACATATCTGCATTTTTCTGAGATGGCATCAAGAGGCTGCAAGCATCCGGCAGACGCATTTTGCTATGTCTGCGGCCAATTTATCAAAACGAGAGCGAAAAAGTACTCTGTGGAAGCATCTGCTAAGATGTGTGAGGCCTACAAGGTATATTTCGGCATGCCTGTCGGAGATCAAGACAAATCCTGGGCACCTCATTTCACCTGCGAGCAATGCAAAAAACTCTGGAAGGTAAGATGGGCAATTGTTGCTTGGAATTTTATGTTATAAATTTGTTAAAATGTTTAAAATTGTCAAATGTTTTTTTTTTTACAATTTTCAATATTATTGAAAAATATATCATGTATGAAAAATGTTGCGAGAATCTCTTACACATTAGTCATGGGTGAAATAAATGTATTTTGTAGGATGGTACAGAGGGGAAAAGAGAGCCATGAAGTTCACTATCCCAAGAATTTGGCGGAAACCCACTGACCACTCAAGCAGCTGCTACTTCTGCATGGTGGACCCTTCCAAACGTCAAACTGGCAAGAATGCACCTGCTATCACGTATCCGGACCTTCCTTTATCCATCGCCCCGGTGCCACACTGCCATGAGCTCCCCGTACCCACTCCTCCGGAGAGCAGCCGTCTTTAGAAGACAGCAGCAAATCAGAAAGCGAGGAAGACGTAAATCCAGATGACAATTTCAGAGGTGGAGCTGAGGAGAGAAACCCATACTACCCCAACCAAAAATACATCAACGACTTGATCAGAGATCTTGGTCTCACCAAGTGCAATGCCGAGCTTTTGACGTCTAGGCTCAAGCAGTGGAACTTGTTTGATAAAAGTGTGCAAGTCACAGATCAGAGGAAGCGTCACCAACCTTTTTGCAGCTTCTTCACCTGTCAAGATTGGCTCTGCTTCTGCCACAATGTGACCAGTCTGTTCGAGGCAATCGGAATCGCCTGTAAACCAGAATGAGTGACACCTCTTCATTGATAGCTCATCCAAGAGCTTCCAACCCGTGCTGCTCCATAATGGTAACAAGTTTTGGTCTTTTCCTCTGGCTCACTCGGTGCACCTCAAAGAGAAAGGTCTTGAACAGTATCAAGACCTTGCTGGACGCCTTGAAGTATGATGAGTACGGATGGGAGGTCATCGGAGACTTTAAAATAGTGGCATTGCTGATGGGTCTCCAAGGCGGTTTTACCAAGTTTTCCTGCTATCTTTGCCTTTGGGACAGCAGGGATACCAAGGCGCACTACCACAGGCGAGATTGGCCACAGCAGACCAAGTTCTCTGTGGGGAGGAACAACGTCAAGTGGGAGCCACTGGTGGACCCCGGAAGGTGCTGATGCCACCACTGCACATCAAATTGTGCTTAATGAAGCAATTTGTCAGAGCTGTAGATAAGGAGTCGGCAGCCTTCAAGTACCTTCAATACTTCTTCCCTAAGCTGTCTTGAGGCAAAGGTCAAAGCCGGTGTCTTTGTCGGACCACAGATAAAGAAGATCCTGGAGTGCAACTAATTATCCAAGAAGCTCACTAGTAAGGAGAAAGCGGCTTGGAACAGCTTTGTCGCAGTGGTTCGTGGCTTCCTGGGCAATCACAAGGTCGAAAACTATGTGGAGCTGGTTGAGGCTCTGGTGAAGAACTATGGCACAATGGGCTGTAGGATGTCCCTCAAAGTTCATATTCTTGATGCTCATCTTGATACATTCAATTAGAACATGGGAGCATACTCGGAGAACCAGGATATGCTGGACTTTGAACGCCGCTACCAAGGACAGTATAACGAGAACATGACGGGAGACTACATTTGGGGGCTGATTCGTGAAAGTGATTTACAGTATAATCGTAAATAAATAAAAAACTACACATGATTAAATATTTTGAAGTCATTTTTGAATGACTTTAGTATAAATACATGTTCATTTTGATTCATGTAGTTTTTTTCTGACTTTATGTGAATGAAAAGACACAAATTCGCCCGTTTTCTCAATGAAAATAGGTAAATTTCAAAATATCACTGTCCTGGTCACAAAAGCAGAGTTTGAGGGGAATAAAAGCCATTTTCTATACTTTTTAGGCATAAGCAATTACGAAATAACCCTTACTACCCAGGAACAAAAATTGTTACATCGTGTTATAATTTATAATGTACGTTTGTAGACAAGATACCGTATACGGTGCTAAAAACTCATGAATATACTGTCCTGTGGTGGATTGTATTAAGTCACGTATTACATACCTTGGAAAATGCACGTCGAAATTGCAACAATAGGCTTGAAAAAACCAACCAGATTGTTTTCTACATTATTTGGTGAATATTTAATGTAGATTTAGTTTCATTGAGGACTTTTTCAACCAACTCACCTCGTGTAAAATATTTGATTTAAAAAACCCTTATTTCGTTTTATAGCCTGTATTTCATTTCGCAAGTTCAACGAAGCAGCAACTGCACGCATAATCTTCTATAGCAGCAAGTCACTGTTTGCGTTGTCTTCGCAAACTGTAATTACTGTGGTCATGGGAATTTTCCTATTGAAGCTCATCAATATTCAGAAATAAAGTTTGTGCATATACAAAAAGCACATTTATGTCATATGCAGAATTGTAGTGCTGACGTTAAGACGATAGGGGACATATATCACAACCTTCCCTATTTCTGCGTTGTCACCCAGAATGACACGTTCAAGGCTGGTGACAAGGACCGTGCATTATTCAAGTGGACACAAAAAACGGGTCATCTGAGGGTGTTTGAATATTTTTTTGGGTTCAGTAACCACCAATACGGTAACGGTCAAATGAGTGCATTTGGCAGAAATAAGGTGAGCAATGGACAGTAGCTGCCAGACCGCTATCGGATTCCAAATCATCCCCGAGCTGTCAAACATTTTTCATGCACAATCAGTTGGACGTGAGAAAAAGAAATCCTGCATGTTCGCACTTGCATAAAATACAAAACAGTAGTTGGTTTCGCCAATCAAGACATCTTAAAGATGATATATTGCATTTTTTCATTAATTAATAAAAAAAAAACAAATAAATCAGTGGTTAACGAATAGAGGTGACGTAAAACAAAGGACAATGACAAACACTGATTCATATACTTTATTTAGCTAAACAGATGTATGACACGTACTTCACAAGCACACACTACATTTCTACAGCATACAGTAGCTCGCAAATTGACAATTAAAACATGTCAACAATAAACAGAAATTTATGGAATTCACATGCACCAGTGTATCATTATATATTGTAACCCAAAATGTATTACTGTGAAGTATAGTGACACTAATAGTACACCATCAACATTGTCACCATAATTTATAACTATTTCCGCAGTGCCAAGTAAATTAAGATGGCTTATGATGAACAGCAAATAGTGCGTCATATAATACGTGATGTTGTTGCACGCATATTTTGTTTATAACAAGAAGCAGTAGTCATTAACAGTAGCAGTGCATACAAAAGGCACAACATTTTACGGCACAACAGGAATTGAGCAATATCCAAACTACTGAATATGTTCCAATTTAAAAGTACTTTCTATGCATAAAACACAAATGCCATATACGAATGTGCAACATGTTGCCGAGGAAGAAAAAAACCCATCACACGAGTTCTTCCTTTAAATGTCATTAAAATAAATCACATTAAACGATCAATTAAATCAGTTAGGACAAATAATAGGGTAATTAAATGCCAAACATACATTTAATTCAATTGGGAGAAAATATTTGAACAGAAAATATGTACCGGTTCAGTTCTATATATTATTTTAAATTCATTTCAAAAAGGCATTTTAACAATATATACAAGCTTCATTTAAACGACATTATTGTTCATAAAGTATCCGGGGCAAAACAGGAAAAACATACTGTGCAGTGCTTGCAAAAAAAAGTAGAAAAAGCCAAATACAAATGACTTTTTTTACATTTTACAGTATTCATTTTATCTCAAGGTTCAACTTTAATCAATGAGAGAAACAGATGTCACTCAGCTTTCAAACCCATCATTAAGATGACTGTTTTCTGTTTACACGACCTGTTTATTTAAAGAAAAAAATCGTGGAGCAGACCCGAGTTAAGTTTGGTCAAAAAAAAGTTGGTGACAAAGAACAATGAAAGTATATTTTCCACATTAAGAGTGGCTTTAACATACCAAGGGAATAAGCGATTGAGTAGAAACTCCACCGATAGCCTGTCTATATACTGGCTGAATTTTGTTACATCATCGATTTTGACAATGATGGCTCATATGCTTGATAACCACCTATTAATTGTAATTAAGCCAGCTCGTTATATTTAAGGGTATTTAAAGGTCTGGTTTTCAAAGAACAATTGTACAATTCAAGAAATAAACAAGCACATGTTCGTGTAATGCACAGGTTAAAATGATTACATCACTATAAGCAGCCTCAGTTTCATTTTTTTCCCACGCTTCAATACGAGTGCTTCGATGTTTTATTTATTTTAGTTTTCTCTTGCATTTCCAGCTTCATAATACGGTACATAACTACTTAATTGCAATTCCTTATAAATAAAACATGTCCAGTGACACGTGTCGAATTACACTATCTTTGTGGACGCGGAACTAATTTCTATTCATCAGTCCGTTTTCCATTTGTAATATTTTGTCATTCATCAAGGCCCAAATAAAAACTCGGGAGTATTGCCATTGCATGCCTCATTCCATACTGGGAGTATACATTATATACTTTAAAATCTCATCAATAATTAACAGATGTTCAGATCTAGGCCTCCAGTCTGAATATATTTACAGGATACACGAGGATTTTGGCCGACTTGACACTGGAATATCAAGTCATGGGCAAAACGTTTTAAGTTTAAAAATTACTCAAGCAAGTCATGAATTTATTGAATAATATTTGTTAACAAATGCGACAATGTAATTATAGCTTGAGGCAGTAATTTATATGGAGAGTCAGCGACATGCACTTACAATTACCGAGCGTATATATTGGCCGACGACTTTTTTTGCAACAGTTTTTCATTTAGTTTACTATGACACGATTTTTTTTTCAACTCCATATGTATTTTTCCAATTTTTGTGCAATGTCTGCTCTTTAGAAGAAAACAGAGAACACAATTTGCCAATGGGATATTCTGACAAATAACATCAATTAACTCCAGATTTCTTCCGAAGCACCATATGGCGTTACAGTATGTATACAAAACAAACTGTAGTAACCGATTCTCAAACGTGTCTTGATGGCTCCTCACACACTTACTCACGAGAATGATTCTTAAGACACACACAAACGTTGCCCACAAAACCCACACCGTTCAGCACACTGGCAAACCAGCAATCAATCGATTTGCATAATTTACTCTTCAAAGGTTATACGCCACGTTCAGAATGGCAGCTTCTGAGAAAACTCTCCTTATGGTACCTGTGTACAGGAACGTTCTACAATGTAGGCCTAATTTACACGTAATAATCGGCACTTAAATGAATGAACTGCAAAATGTGCAAATATTTTTTCCCTTCGACAGATTCTGAGGGTCATGACAATGATTATACCTTTTGAATAACACTGCACATATAACCCATGGAACGCTATTGCTACGAGTGATGCTAGTGTACTACATTGCACAAATAAAAGCCTTGTGTCACGACTTACCACTTATATCAAGTGGATCCACACGTGTGCATGAAAACACTTTTTTTAACATTCACAAAATAGTAAGCAAATAAGAAGAAAAATTCAGTGTTGCATGCTTGATCATTTTCACACAAAGCACATTTTACACACGTAATCGCTTGGCTTTGTCATGTACGGTACAATTAGATGTACATTTGAAATTGTACTGTACATTTTTGGCTTACAGAAACGAACATTTCAAGATGTGTACGGTAATTTAGTATTTAAGTGCTCTTCCATAACGACTGCGATATTGTTAGCGGTGAAAGGTTCAGTACACGTTTTGTTTTGACGAAAAGTGAAGTGAATATTTAGGCGTGCAGAGCTTCAGCAACACCAAAACCTAAAAATAAATCCTGCTTTACATTTCTTGGTTTTTTATTGCCTGTTAAAAATGTTTTTTTAAAACCAATATTTGTAATGCATCTTAATAATATAAATAAGCAGCAGCAACCCCATGTGTTGTAACACACACGTTTAAATATTTCATTCACATGAAAAATAGGTATTACTTTATTGTTAGGCCAAAGTAACAGCACCATAATTAAAATTGGATGCTTATTCTGTCTTTTGAAAACATAAGAGAAATTCGATGTTTGTAAAATTATAAGCAAAATATACGGTGCTTTCATTTTTTCAACACACGAGTATATCTTGTGAAAACTGAACCACTCATATTTCCCGCACCCCCCATTAGTACGGTTGGCTATGTACAGTGTGAAAGAAGTTCAACATACGATACATATATATTAGTTAACCTAGCATTGAATGCTCAACCATGCATTCTATTAAGCAATGGCATTTAAATATATCATCCCTTTTAACAAAAGCCCTCAATGTCATCAATTCCAACTGTATATTCCACCAAAAATGCCAAGTATCTTGTTAGTGATAGCAGGCAGCCACTCATAAATCATCAATCTTAACAATGCTCAAATAGGGATTTTTAAAGGTTAGAAACTACTTGGGAACAATAAAATGAATTTATTTTAATGGCAAAAGTCAGTGATAATTTTATTTTTAAAAAATTGCTGCACATAATTAATTTTAAAGTAGTTTTTTGTAATTAGGTTTGCTTTATTACATTTAGGTGAAGGTACATTTAACCCTCACACAACTTCCTTAAAATCTTCCCAAAAACTTTACTATATTTTAAACAGGCTATAAAATAACCAAATGCAAACATGTCCAGTTATATAATTTGCACATTAAACTTAATGGTTGCTAAATAATTTAACATCAAAGTAAGATGAAGCAGAGATCGGGTATATGAGTAACAGATAATACTCGGCAGAAGAAGCCTTCTGATGTAAAAATCCAATATTTGATAAAGCATGCAGAGGCTGTCAATGACATTTGGCATTATGGAGTAGCCAATACCTCCACAAATCAAACGCGATGAAGTGCTGACACGCTCAAAATGGAAACAAACTCGCAACTGTCTACGCACACAAAACAAAAACACCTCACTCAGGACAACCGAGTGGCAATGGATGCTATCACCCAGAACCGTGGTAAAAATGAGGCAGGAATGGAACTTTATCATTATCAATTGTATATCCGAATTTGAAACTGATGTAAAAAAAAATATGATAAAGAAGATAGCAATTAGAGGATTTGGTATTGTGCACATTCATTTGCAATGCGTACACTGTAAAATGTCTGTGCAACTTCTGTATGCACTCAGTGAATTTCCATGCACGTGGACAGTACAGAACAGAATAATCATCATGATAACGCATTTTTATGATTAACCTCAATAGCTACATTTCTGCTCTATCATACACTTTGCCAATTAGTGTAGCAAACACATTTGTGGCTTTCATAAAAAATGTTCTATGCTAATATAAGCTCACTTTTAGATAACTTAAAGAGTAATTGCAGCTCACAGAAGTAACCGCATTTGCAGCATTGGCCAATGCAACCTCATTTTTATACTTTCACAGACGGAGTCTTAATACTACGACCAATCAATTGCAACCCAAGCCAAATCCCAATAATATTATTTTCCAACACTCAGTATGCAGGCGTAGCGAATGTGTTTGCGGTAGGCACTGCTTGGGAGAAGGGAGGCTTGCTGTAAGCCTCCTCGCCCTCCACCCCACTGCCGGTGGCGTAGGGCGGCGTCGGCACCGGCATGATGTTGTCGCCGTCAGCGATGCCGGCCCCACCGTCCCCGAACGGTGAAGAGAACGCCGCGTCGGCACCCAGACGGAACCTCCGCAATGCCAGGAAGGCGATCCCACTCTGTTGCGCGCCAGAGATCCACGTGGAAACGCCACACCGCCCCCACCCACCCCAAGGCACATTGCCACCAAAAGGTGCACGGTCACCATTGACAGGCGATTGGGAGAACATTTTGGGTGCGCCAGGGGATGTCGAGGGCCGGGGTTAGGCAGGGTTAAAAAAACACAGGATACAAGTTATCTAGATGATTGTGAAGCAAGGAAACGGTTAGTTCTCACACATGCTGATCCTGACACTCTCACGTAGTTCTGGTGACATGTTAAGCAAAGCTTTCAAAAACATTTCAATGCACAATAAGGAACTCCAAATCCGTGTCTCTAGTAAATATCAGTTTGCATTAATTTCTGGAAAAGTTAATTGTTTCATATAGCACCTCTGAGGTTATACAAAACAATCTAATATTATCGTATCTCATAGTAAAATAAGTATTTAAATAGTTAGTGTTTCCAGGTATTTCAATTGGCTCTAATTACTACAATCTATGACATAGGTGTAGTAGTCACAGATATTGTAGCAAAGCTTACATTACAAAACATTCATTGGATAATCATCATCATCACAAGGCTATCTCAAAGGTGCTATTTTTTGCAGACAATTAGTTCGCATGCGTTTCACATTAGGGGCGACGTTGCCAGGTGGCGTTACCCAATTAAGTCAATTGCAAGTAATTTCAAATTTGACAAAAGTTTGGCCTGTGACACCGGCACACACTGGGTCTACTCTTTTTCGAATAACAATTATGGAATCATTAACATCCACTGAGATGCAGACACCCTGGTATTTTTTGGTTAATACACCTAGGGTACGAATCAGGGCAGCTGCTGAAGTGGAACTGCAAGCCCATATCTGTCAACCCATACGGTTTACCCGTATTCTTGTACAGGGAAATTTAGTTTTCACTTCCATTCGGCGTACGGTCGTTTCAATACGGGCAAAAACACATTTTTTGTCTATTTGTTTGTGTTTCTCCCTTGTAATGGGACTTTGTAAAATGAACTTTGAGATTTAAAAGGGGCATGGGGTGACCAATAAGGTCTGAATTTATCTGTAATAAGGTAGGCACTGACAAGGGGTTGACAGGTATGCGAGCCTCTGCAACAAGTGGCAAGCGCGCTGCCGCTCGGCCACACAAAGGAACTCTGTTCCGTACTTTGTCTCTCGTAATTAACAGATTGTGTACAGTTCGTAAAATAGGAAGAAAAACATTAAAAAGTATTTTAAAGTGTCCTTATGGCTCTAATGATCTTTATTTCCTGAAAAAAAAACATGCATGGCAAGTTTAGTGTTAAGTTAAAGTTACAAAATTTCAGAAAAAAATCAGTCTGACAAATTAAATGATGGTACTTGACTGAAAGGTGTTTCGGTCAGTGGTTCTCAACCTGTTTCAAATCGAAATTAATTTATTACATTTCATGTTTATTTTTACGTATTGGAAAACATGAGTGCATCTCACTCATACGTCATTAGAAGATAACTTGCAAAACCTTTACTTGAAAAGGATCAAAATTAAAGTCTATCCAAAGGTATCAGGTTAAAAACCACACGTGAATTCTAAAATAGAGGATGAGCACGAAGAATAGCAAGCAGATTCTAGATATATAAGCATATAAATGGTTATAAATGCATTCTAAACGAGCCCTGACAGAAGCCTGGCCTGAGTCTCCTCAGAGTAACCAATGTGCTTAAACCTGCCCAGTGCAAACAATGATTGGTAAGCCTGGAGTGTGGTACAAAAACACGGTACAAAAAAGTTGAAAACCATAAATGGAGCGCAAAAGAGTGGAACGCACGACAGAGTTTACATATGCAAAGTATATTGTGTAACATAACGATTAGTGCAGTTGAACACAAAAAGGACTGCATCGCAAGATTTTGTTACGATTGTGTCTGGTAGCACGCAAGAGTAAATGGATACACTAATCGAGTGTTTGTTAAGGTACTACTGTCGGTTATTGATTGGAATAAGTGGTGTTGTTTGTTTTCTACTTTGCCATATTGTCAACACTGAAAATGATTCACGTTCTCAACACATTTTCAACCATTAGGACATTTTACTATTGTGCAAATGTGGGTGATCATTAAAACAGCAAAAATCATCGAAAATCATGCCTGAAATACACAAAAAGGTCATTGATTCCAAAACATTGTATAACAATATATATTTTTTTGGTATAAACATCATTAGCTATATGGCACTTCATAAGGAAAAATAAAGCTCTTGGCAAATCGCAAAAATATTGCATAACTCCCTTCCCCCAGGAGTCCAGGTGCTGGTTTGTCAGGGAAATTGGAAAGACAAAATGTGGACTCGCCTCCATCTGTCCCTTCTGTATAGGATAGTGTTTCCCCCATGGATGCATGGGTTTTCTCCGGGTGCTATGGTTTCCACCCACACATATAAACACTCATTAATATAGAGCACCACAGGGATGTGGGAATTGTTCGTGCCTGCTCAAAGCCTGGCTGCTTTCCCGCTTGTCTGTGGTTCCTCAGCGATCACGAGATGAAATTTACATTAACGAAGCTATATAAAGCTAAACATTACATTAAAGCAGACTTGTCATGCCACTGCTCTCAGTCCAAGCATTGGTGATGAAATTATTTACATACAGTCTCTACATTCCAAAGGGTTATGTAACGTTAATTATATGGTAACAAATGACTTCAACACTCATTTATTATAGAGCCCTTGAGATTCCGTTTAATAGTGTCCGCTAAAAAAATGCGTCACTATTAATTACCGATTCATACACAAGGAAGCATTGTAGCCCTTTTCAAAATGCAATTTTGTCTGGAATGTCCTTCAAAATAAAACTGATGATGTTAAAAGCATAAATTATCTGCTTAAGATGATATAAATTGCAAATGCAAGTGCTTATGAACATCCGCACTTACGAAAGAACCGCTATAAAGTTGTTTACTTTTAACCATCCGACTTGCAAACGTTCGGTCATACTTATGAACCAAACCGTGCAACTATTATGTTTGGTGGAATGATCCTTTGCGAGATGAAATAAATGCCAGCATCTTTCTGGGACTCATAATGCCCCTTCCAACAAGAAAGCCAGCATCAGGATTCAAGGTCAGTGAAAATAAAACAGATTTTTAATAAAATAAAACTGATTTTTATTTTATTTTACTTTCTTTTATGTTTTATTTTCTATACGGTATTTATTACTTGCAAATGTACAATATTTCTTCTTATTTATGTTTAACAATGCTTCCCTTTTTTGTTGAACTGTAATACATTTTTTACACCAAGTTCTGAGATATGAACAAATCGACTTATAAACAGGTCTCAGCAACATAACCCCTTCAAAAGTCGAGGACTGCCTGTATTGATGTAAACTGGATATGGAAGCAGCAATTATAACCTCGGTTTCTCAGATGTGACACTCCTTGTTTAACCAACTTCATCATACAAGGTTAGAATTCGTTGTTGTAGACAAAATGGTCTTTTTCAGCCATTTGAAGTAGCTGCTACAAATCATGCACTCTACTGCAAAGCCTTGGCTATGGCATCCCTTAAGCAGGCTCGTGAGCTATTTTGAGATTATCAAAGGGAACTGTGAAATACACCATAGGTATGACAGCAATCATTTAGACCTGCCTGATCTCTTCTCCAGTCGAAGCAGTTGGCCACACCATTAACAGCACATATACACTTATTTTGGAACTACTATTGATTTGGTAGAGTGGTACCACCCAATGGATTTGTTATATTTATATTTTTAAACATCTTTTTAGAATCGTGGTTTTCAAACTGATAACTTGAGAGATAAACCAGTCCTAATATATGGAGTGTTCAGGGCGTATTTATTCCTGGCAGTGAAATAACATTGCATGCACAAGTAAAATGAAACAATATAAGTAAATTATAGCCAATTATTGTAATAAATGTAGCAGTTCTTACTATAAAATAAGCAAGCATAACATTTACCATTCTTACTGCCTGCATTTCAAATTACACGTCAGGAAAGTTAAAACATGTTTCTGGCATAGACGTAACCAATCGTGTTACAATTAACAATGAACACCCATGTATTCTAGATTTTAAGCTTTCGTGACTGCAAGGATTCATATTCTTAGGTTTTTTCGGTAAAGTCACGTAGGTAAAACATTAACATTACTAAAAGTAAAATAAAATAAAAATCACGACGTTTCGGAGGCAACACAAGCTTCCGTCTTCAGGTGGAACCGTCACAGCCACGACAGCTGTATCAAGTAAATGATACAGCTGTATCAAGTAAATGATACAGCTGTATCAAGTAAATGATACAGCTGTATCAAGTAAATGATACAGCTGTCGTGGCTGTGACGGTTCCACCTGAAGACGGAAGCTTGTGTTGCCTCCGAAACGTCGTGATTTTTATTTTATTTTACTTTTATTAATTTTAATGTTTTACCTACGTGACTTTACCGAAAAAACCTAAGAATATGAACACCCATGTAGACTGGTTCTCCTTCAAGGAGAGTTAGATATGCCACATGTCATAGAAGTGTTGCTTTATTTGGTGCTACAATTTTAAAATTACTCAAACATTTATTTGCATGTGTGTGCAAGTCTGCGCCAAAAAATTCCGAGCATTTCACCGACAGTTAAATGCAAGCTCCTCACCCAAGAGATGATGGAGAAGAAGCAAAAGGCGATGGTAGCGCGAGCACTGTCTGCTCCAATTCCATTGGGCACCTTGCTGTCAGGTGTTTCTTGCCACTGGTTTGTCAGGAGGCAGAAGCCCACAAACCACATGAAGGCCCAGAAAGCTGAACACAGCATAAGAGAACGGAAACAAGCACGTACTTAAGGACATGACACCAACCAACATAAGCGTCATGTGTTTTTCTTCTTCTAAATGTACCCTTATCCATGTCTATTTTGACAATGGAAATGTTTACTTCCCTATTCTGTATGAGCAGTGTTAAACTGTAGTAATACTGCATCCATGGTACTGAGCTGTGCATTAAAGTGTTTCACCAACAGTGTTTTTGTATTGCTCATACTGGCCTTTAGTTTTGTACACTTAGTGAAAATACATGTGCATCACGACCCACATCCCTGAGAATTGCTTGGAAACCACTGTACAATTAATATTTCAGTGGCTCAACTTGACAAGAGTATTCAATAAAACATTTCCATGGAGAGTTTCAATAGCCTTTCCATCAAACAAAACATCCTTGTGCATTTGTTTTAGCGTTTTAACAATCATATACACTATGCACGTTCAATCCAACGAATGCTTTATTCAATGACACCTTAATAACCTTAAGGAGACGGACACCACTGGAAAAGTGTTAAACGGACGTCTAGCCAGAAGACACCGACCGGAGAAGGCGAGGTCGGCCAGTACTGCGCGCTTGCGGTCCTTGACGCTGCTGATCTGCGGGAAGTAGGCATCGAGCGCCAGGAAGGCCACGCAGGCGAAGAACGCCACCACGCCGATCGTGATGCCGTAGCGGCACGCATCCCCGTTGCCGTTGAAGATGCAGTGCAGCTTGGAGCCTTGGTTGTTTGTGTAGCCCTCGTTGACAATGCAGCCAAACACCACGATAGAGAAGAACTGCAGAACGAAATGAACGCGGGATTCAAAGTAAAAAAGTCACAGGTGGTTTCACCCAGCTCAAACGTGTGTCTGGTGGGGGGGGTATGTCAGTGTTTGTAGCTGTGAGCCAGTATATGAAATTAAACATTGTCTAAAATGGGGGCGAGTCCTTCCATATGATAAACAGTGTTGACTTACCAAATAGAGGTACTTATTTTGTATTAACCCTGAAGGAATAAACAGCGATGTCGAGCCCAGATGGGGAAATGCACAAGCTCACAGTGAGCCGTGCTCTGCACCCCACCCCCCAGTAGGTTTCACAATATAGTGATATTCTTCTTCGACGTTTCGTGAGAATAATTTTATTATGTTTTCTTTTTATTATTTTATTATGTCCCTTCTACGTGACTTTACCGAAAGAACCAAGAAGATGAATCCCTGCAGTCACGAAAGCTTTAAATCGAAAAATAGTGATATTCTTAAAACAATTATAAAATTGTGGTCATGCAGTGTTTACTGAATATATAGTTACTAACTATATATAGCATCTTGCCATTAATTTATATTATACATAAATATGTGAACAAATACAGTTGGGTAAAAATGGATATTCCACTGGTCATTATTACATTTATTTCTAACGCACGATTTCATTTACGCAAATACATTTCATTATAGTCATAATAAAATTACAATCACAATATCTTACTTATATAATGCTATCAACAGGACTGGCTAAAGTATTACCATTAGTTGATTATAAAAAATAAATTGCAATTTAGCCAACAAGTAGTGTAGAATACCCAATATACTATTTAAAAGTGTGAATACAGTATAAACATGAGCTCTTTCAATATGTAATTGTACTCTCGTAACATACGGTGTTATTTTAAACAGATTAAAGTATACAGCTGTTGTTGGCTGAATGTCTTTCATTTAATTAAAAGTAGAATGACACCAGTGGAAATAAGTGTCAACGTCCCTTCATAAACTTGTACAGCTAGGATGCTATAAGGCAAGTCACTGCTTACGATATCTGATATGTAATTTATGTCAATACTGCCAGAATTGCTATACAGTACTCATTATTTTCTAACTAAATCATGCAATAACTTGGAGTAAGAACCATGGCTGTTAAACATACAATCCTAATCTATATGGCCTTTTAAAATATAGTGGGAAGCATGAAGTCTCAATTGTTAGCTTATACGGTCATATCTTATTAATATGTTTGTTCCACATTCAAATATCTTACGCATTTTACATTATTCACCAACGAATCATCGAAGGTACAGGCACTGCCTCCACCACTTTGGGGTATCACTTTAATGTGACAATGCCTTTTGATTGTGTGTGCTTCGGGCCTTCACTTTGCTGTGTCATGCTTCCTGAAATCCGAAATGTTTGACATCACAAGAGTAGTTTAATTTACTGCTTGAGTTGAACTTACAATAACAACACCATCTGCATACGAACGCAGACATTCTTTCCTATTCTACTTGAAACTGAAAATATGAATCAAGAATTGTGACAAAAAAGATAAACAGATGAGCTAACGACCTTGACTCAACCCGACTCTTTACCATTTTGGTCTGCAAAAAGACCTTTAATTACCTGTAAAATGTGTATTTATTCCATGTTCTTTCGTCTCTATATAACCACACATACTGTATAACACAATAATGACCACATACTACATTAATAGCGTCCCTATGTTTCAATAGGATTAGATTTTTAATTATCTCCAGGTTCTAAAGCAGTGTTAAGCCAAGGTAGGACATGCCAACACATATATGAAGCAATCTAGATAAAAGTCCATTATGCACAAGCAAATAAGAACTGTGATACGGTTCATGTTAAAATAATTTCATTTTCAATTTGCCTTCCAATGCAGTTACATTTAACGTTGGAATATGCTTCATATATGCCATGTCATTATTAATAGTCCCACATGTGAGACATTTGGATTCGAAATAAATGTTCGTGACATGCACGACCTCATGGAGCAAAGAGTGAAAATCAAATGTTACATATTGTCCTAGACACCAAAGACATCGTACCAAAGGCTCAGAACGAACTAATTTCTTCGATAATAACAAGATTGGGAAAATCTAACATAACATTTAAATGTGATGTTAGATTGACGTGGCTGTGGTGTTATTTACATATATTTTCTGCAGTCTTACGTGGAAGTATTTTACACTGTTACTGTACAAGATATAAACAGACCAATGACGTACATTAACAGATCCAATACACATCCCTACGATGCAAGGAAAACTGGTATAGATATAATTACGTATAGGTTTATTGGTGGTCAGGATTTTCTTCAATTTGGAAAATTATGTTTATTACCATCCATTTTAACGAGCCAAAGAAACCAGGTTCAGAGAAAAAAAAATAGCGTTTCGGAAAAAGAATTCCAGGAAGTGTTAAGAGTTAGAATGTTGTCCACAATTCTGGGATTGGCATAATTTACGTGATCGGCATAATTTACGTGATCACATATTGTGAACATGACAATGTGTTTGTTTATACTTCCAATGTACAGTAACCCGTTTTATTGGAGTAGCAGTTTTATCTTCTGCTTCCACAAATTTAGAGGATGTGGAACAAATATACCCACTGTCATTACTGTATGTATTCATCTTGTCGCAAACACATCAACACAACTCAATGGTGTGAATTTTAATGAGCAGTGTGTAACAAACTAGATAACAGCACAATTACTGATTGAAACATTAAATAGTTTGCATTTAACTAGAGAACAGTATTTCAGTGGAATCAATGAAACACTGTAGCAGTACATAGTATACCGCTTACGTACATTTTCCCCAGGATATGCTTTGTAAATGCCACTTATCAGATTAAGCCATGCATGTTCTGGTAGCTGTTAATGTGTGCAATATTATTGCATTAAATCGATACCATGCCTTTTATACTTGAGAACAGAACGGTATTTCACTGGCTAATCTGATGGTAAATTTATATATTCAATCACCCTCTCCTCCGAATTAAACAAAATCCTTCAATCTGCCCAGCCGATAACTTAAGCAATAAAATATATGATTTATATAAAAATACACCGAGTAATGGACTTGACGCATGCACATGCATGTAATCACACCCTAAAGGGACGAGTGTTTGCAAGTGAGCATCAATGCTTGCTGACACCAAGTTATTGCTGCAGGTTCTTCGATTACACTTAATCCCAGAGGATTTCCGTGTTTCAGGTCAACCTGACATTACTTAGGACTACCAAATATCCTATGTCACTCCCAAATAAATGCAATATATATGCACGTTAATGTTACTGCAATTGGTTTAAAATAAGGGATGCATCTCAAATTCAACAGTTCATTGGTATCAAGAAAAAGGCTTAATTTCAGTTGTCTGCACAACTTAAAAGTCCAATCATCGGCAGCTACAGCAATGATGCCTGCAGATGCTGTTCATATGTACTTTAGATACTATATACTACCACTTAATAACATGTCTTAAGACTCAGTGAGGCTCTCCTGGATTACAACAAAAACAATAATTTCTACAAGGGAAGTATGTCAAATTTGATAGGTATTTGTCAAATCATGACTGGGTGAAAGGTCTCCCCCCAGGCCATGTCGGTTATGGGGAATGTTTTTTTATCATACTTCACCATGCTGGTGAGTGCAGATTGGTGGATTGGTTCAGATATCACTCTCCACTGATGTTAGCTGTTGTCAGGAATTGAGCTGAAGGTCCCCCTCTGTATCGCGTAGTGCCTGAACCACTGCACCATCACTCCAAGTCCTTACTAACCCAAACACCCAAATATGAATCTCTTACTACAGTTCCGTCTACTGGTGGCGAGATGTTAATTGCCTTTCCTGGTACGCAGGAGTTCGTGGGTTCAATCCTGACGCCTGTACATTTAGAACTTGCATGTTCTCCCCGTGGTCGTGTGGCTTTTTCTTCAGGTTCTCCAGTTTTTCCCTCCACATTTAGTAACATGCGTTTAGATCATTATTTGGCTGCAAAAAAAAATCCACGTGAAAGCCATTTCTTTGAGCAATCATTTGTGGCAAGATCGCTTTGAAAAAGAGTTATATAGCCCAGAGGGCTTTACCTGGTATGATAAAAATTTATTTTACTTTTAGTATATAAAAACGAATTACTGTACTCCAAAAGATTTGTATTTTACTTCCCTGTAAAAACTGAGATTGGTAGCCTTTACACTCAACCAGCTGAGTGCTCAATGAAAATAACTACTGTACTCTGTATGTGTGCATCTTTAAGTCATACGATTTAAACTTAATAATTCAGAATTGTTTTCGAGAATGTAAATAGCAAAAGTATGTTTTACACATCTTTTCAGCTGAACATCCTTCTGGGGGTGCATCTTTTAATTAGAATTGGTTTAATAAAAGCTAAATTTGGCCAGTTTTATTTCATCAGTACCATCAGGCTTGCTTAAACCGATACTGGTGAATTGCAGATGTTTAAAGGACCTTTTTTGTTACAAATAAGTGGTAGTTTGACCTAAAGCTATATAATACATAACGTACTATACACTATTATGAGCCAAGAATGTCTGTCCCGCGTGTGACGTCACTCCACATCGACCAGCCCCCCTCATTAATAATCAGGAGCAGGTGACGTCCTCCAAATGGGCACCCCCCCTCAATAATACAATTAGCGGGTGACGTCACTCCACATGGGGGGGCAAGGCGCCTCCTCCCCCCTCCTCGGCGTCAACATACAACCCTCACTACAAATGCAGAACCCTCACGTCACGCGATCTCCGTAACGCGATTGAGACATCAAAGTAAAAAGGACGTCATGATGAACAAGGGATTATAACCTTTAAATGAAATAAGTCTGTGTCACCGCTGCCTTACAAATTGCACACAAATTGATGTAATATCACGTCGCGGTCTGCTTTTCGCTTGCAAGATTCAGATTTACTGAAATACACCAGTCCTTGGACGGGCAAAAGGCTAGTGTTTCTCATTACCATCTCCAAACCGACCCCTCATCTCCAATTAGTTTCCTCTGATCACCAATCCGATATTAATTTTCTCCACCTTCAAATACCGACATCAGCTCCCCCCTGTGATAGATCACCAATGAGTCAACTCACGAGCCATTTGTACTCACGAGCCGTTAGACACGGTGATTTATTTCCAAATATAGTTTGCCTCTTGGTATCCCTTACACAAGGAAAAACTTCCGCTCAAAAACCCCAAATGTATGAGGTTTTAGGCTCCATCCTTGGCCGCTTGATTTTTTTGCTATATGTCCTCCTGCTTGGCAAATAGTCATCCCCAGTTTTAATTCCAACCATCACTTCTATGGTGTTGTCACCCGGCTATACATTGCTATCGATTCCAGGAATCCAACCTTAAAGAACACTCCGAAATACTGCCTTGATACTGTCTTATTTTGGATTGGTTCTAACTTCCTCAAAATAAATATTTTCAAAACGTTGGGCATGACTTAAACGTTCACACCCAGCAGAGTACAGTGTGAGCATGCATCTCCTACACCAGGGGTCGGCAACCAAAATAACAAGAAGAGCCATTGCTTTCCAATTCGGTACAAAATTCAGTATTTCAAGAGCCGCAATGCATCTGAATACATACTGTACATACGTACATATCGTCAAGAAGCAGCCCGTAAAGAGCCGCATGCGGCTCCGGAGCCGTAGGTTGCCGACCCCTGTCCTACACCATTAACATGTCATTGAATCCGAGCACTCATTCCACTTCCACAAATCTCAAATCTGCAAGTCAACCTTCCTCATAGGACCATAATTCATGCCTTCTCATCCACACCCCTCAGCAAACTCCAGATGATGCAAGACTCTACCGCAACTGTGACATCACCACAATACTCGAATTCTTCCACTGGCTGCCAAACCAGTCTCACATCAAATTCAAGATCACCCTCACCATCTTCAAGAACCTCCATGAACCTGGGCCTGCCAACATCTCCCGTCCTATCTCACTCGAATCCCTTCGGAGCCCTCCATTCCAGCAACCAAAGCATTCTATGAAAGTTTCCAAACAACCCTCACTCATTTGGATGTTACTCCCCTCCTCTCCTCAACGTTTTCTGGAACTACTCCGTCATCCGTGCTGTGGACTCGCCTGCCCATGTTCCAATCCAGGCTTCCTTATTTCGTCTGCAATTGAATTGCTGACTCTATACGAAATAAATGTTCACTATTTTTTCACAGCATTCTGAATGTCTGTGGGATTTGAACACTGTATAAATCCCATCTGTATTGTACAGACATGTGCATGAGTGGTGTATGGTCCCAGCTCATCACCCTCAACAAAGAGTGCCATATGCGATACGGATTTGCATTAATACGGGGCTTACCATATATAACACTATGTGACACAATTTTTGTTCCTGAGTAGTAAATGTTATTTCGTAATTGCTTATGCCTAAAAAGTATAGAAAATGGCTATTATTCCCCACAAACTTTGCTTTAGTGAACAGGACAGTGCTATTTTGAAGTTTACTTATTTTTCATGAGAAAACGGGCGAATATGTGTCATTTCGATCACAAAGTCAGAAAAACAACAACATATGAATCAAAATCAACATGTATTTATACTAAAGTAATAAAAAAATTACAACGAAATATTTGGAAGCGAGTAGTTTTTCGAGATTTGATTATACTGTAAATCACTTCACGAATCAATCCCTAAATGTAGTCTCCCATCATGTTCTCGTTATACTGTCCTTGGTAGCGGCATTCAAAGTCCAGTATATCCTGGTGGAAGAGCTTGTCTTGCTCCTCCGAGTACGCTCCCATGTTCTCCTTGAATTTATCAACATGAACATCAAGGATATCAACTTTGAGAGACATCCTCCAGCCCATTGTGCTGTAGTTCTTCACCAGTCTCAACCAGCTCCACATAGTTTTCGACCTTATGATTGCGCAGGTAGCCACGAACCACTGCGACAAAGCTGTTCCAAGGCCACGTTTTCTTTACTAGTGAGCTATTTGGGGAATTCATTTGCATCCAGAATCTTCTTCATCTGTGGTCCGACGAAGACACCGGCTTTGACCTTTGCCTCAAGACAGCTTAGGGAAGAAGTCTTGAAGATACTTGAAGTTTGCAGACTCCTTATCTACAGCTCTGACAAATTGTTTCATAAGGCCCAATTTTACGTGCAGTGATGGCATCAGCACCTTCTGGGGGTCCACCAGTAGCTCCCACTTGACGTTGTTCCTCCCCACAGAAAACTCGGTCTGCTGTAGCCAGTCCCACCTGTGGTAGTACACCTTGGGTGTCCCTGCAGTCCCAAAGACAAAGATAGCATGGAAACTTGGTAAAACCGCCTTGGAGACCCATCAGGAATGCCACGATTTTGAAGTCTCCGATGACTTGGTGAGACCAAGATCTCTGATCAAGTTGCTGAGGTCTTTTTGTTTGGGGTAGGATGGGTTTCTCTCCTCAGCTCCACCTCTGAAATTGTCATCTAGATCTACGTCTTCCTTGCTTTCTGACTTGCTACTCTCTTCTAAAGACGGCTGCTCTCTCTACGGATGAGTGGGTACAGGGAGCTCATGGCAGTGTGGCACCGGGGCAATGGATGAAGGAAGGTCCGGATACCTGATAGCAGGTAAATTCTTGCCAGTCCGACATTTGGAAGGGTCCACCATGCAGAAGTAGCAGTTGCTTGAGTGGTCAGTGGGTCCCTGCCAAATTCTTCCCCTCTGTACAATCCTACAAAAATACATTTATTTCACCCATGACTTTAAAACAATTTTTTTTACAAATTTTATAACATATAATTCCGAGCAACAATTGTCCATCTTACCTTCCAGAGTTGTTTTGCATTGCTCACAGCTGAAATTAGGTGCCCAAGGTTTATCTTAATCCCCGACAGGCATGCCAAAATATGCCTTGTAGGCCTCGCACATCTTAGCAGATGCTTCCAGATAACTTTTTCGCTCTTATCTTGATAAATTAGTCACAGACATAGCAAAATGCGTCTTCCGGATTCTTGCAGCCTCTTCATGCCATCTCAGAAAAATGCAGATATGTATCCATTTGGGCAACTGGAACTAAACTGAACTCGTGGGCTTAATGCCCCTGTATTTATAATAGTATTTATATTACTGGAAAGTTATAGAATGTTCTAGAAGTTACTCCAAGTTTACTCAGCACTGAATCTATCTGGAATGTTCTGGAAAATAGCTAAATTTCAAAATATCACTGTCCTGGTCACAAAAACAAAGTTTGTGGGGAATAATAGGCCTTTTCTGTACTTTCGAGGCATACGCAATTAGGAAATAAAACTTACTACCCAGGAAAAATAAATTGTTACACAGTGTAATGTACAGATGTAGGTGTAATGGCGGGGTATGTTGCCCCAAACGGCTCTGATTGAATGTATATACTTTTAGAAAAGGGACAAGTCATGCCCAACCATACAGAGGGCTCAACATGTCTACAGGTAAATCTCATTGTCAATCACCTGCTGGATGAAGGCCTACCCACACCGTGCGAATCGTGGGGTTATTTGACCATACTTCACCACATTGGTCAGTGGTGCGGGTTGGTGAAGGTAGGCAGCACAAACATAGGGGCGTTGGGGTCCAATAAAATTATTTTTCTGAACCTACCGCTCCTCCCCGCAACAGCCTATAGCATACGCGTATAATCTACACAAGGTAGCAATCAATGCAGTGTCCACTATGCTCACGCATCTTGATGGTTGATCATTATGGACATTAGCAGGTTCTTATCCTCCAGTTGACCACGCCCAGGATTAAATAAGATTCCGAGTCTATGCAGTATAAACGCGTACATTGGTAATGTAATATATATCTAAGGCATCACCATTTATATTGAAACGCAACCCACTCGTCGATAACACTGCCTTAAAACGCTTAAACATATATCCGACGTTTCGGGCAATGGCCCTTCACAGCACATAGAGCAGGCATCACCATTTACAATTCAAGCAGGGGTCTTACCCAGGTCACCCCCGCGTTGGAAACATTGTAATACATTAGTCCGTTTAGTGTATTATGTTACATACATATACCGTAAAGATATAACGAGTGTGAGGCCATCGCCCAGTCGTGGGTTCACTTAAAACATTACGCAGCGTGTAGCCGAGATCACCGTCCCCGCGCGCGGGGCGAGTATCGTAAAATCAGCCATGGGTCTCCACTGCTGGATGACGACGAAGCTCTCACCCAGCTGACCACCCGCAGGATGGAGTGCGGCTGCTTCATGAAGGCCACGGGGTCGAAGGCTCCTCCCGCACGCCCGGCTCCGTACGCCGCGCCCGCCGGCACGGCCGCGCCCGCCTCGGTCGCCTCCATCTCACTCTACCTCCTCTCCCTTCTGCTCCTCCCTCGTTATTCTCCTCTCTCCGCTTTCCCTCCCTTCGCTCAGCTAGCTAGCTAGCAAGCAAGCGGCGGCCCCGGGCTATTATCGCTGTAATGTAGAGCGACTGCGAAGGGAGGGGTGGGTGGACAGAGACCGCGCTGCTATTGCTGCTGCTGCTGCTGTTGTTGTGAACTCGGTGACGAATAAAAAATCGCGGTTGCGCGCTTCCCCTATCGGCAGACGTCGTTCAGCTGTTTTGTTTGACCCCGTGGGGCTCGCCGTAGCCTGGGGCGGGGGTCACTGTTTTGTATGGGGGGGGGGGCGGTTTATGTGCGGCAGGGAAGGGGTGGGGGGAACGGCTCCATGTCACGTGATGCGCGAGGGGGAGGGGTGGGTGTGAATCGGGGGGCCAAATAAAGGAATACAGATTCTTGGTTTTCGGTAAAATCAAGTAAATAGAAGAAAAAATAGATACCAAAAATGTTACTTCATTTATTTTTCACGTAGACATAATAAAAAACAAAATTTTTTATAAAGAAATTAAAAAATTCGATCAAATTTAAAATACATTCAAATTGAATTTTTATTCTATTTTCTATGTGACTTTACCGAAAGAACCAAGAATATTAATCCCTGCAGTCACGAACGTTTTAAGTCAAAATTTAAACAAATACATATTCAGAGTTTTGATTTATACTGGAGGAATCCGATGAGCAATAAGACTATTTTTCACAAATATCCAGTAGGGGCGGGTGAGAAAGTTACAACAAACAATACTGAAACACGATATGAGTGCAAAGTATAGGAAAGGTAAGCAAATCGATAAAATATATTTTTACCACGTAAAGCCCACTGAGCTTATTACCTTCTTCAGAAGCGACCTGCCCACAAATAATAGCCCAACGAGGTTGCTTATCATGTGGGAATTTATAGCAGCCAAATAATCTAAATACTGTAATCTCATACATGGGATGATGTCCCTTCGAAGGGATTATTTGTCATTTTAGAATAAATTTATTATTAAGTCAATGTGTCGACACAGAAGACGGCCCCACGATCCAAGCTAAGAAAAAGACACCGTTGTACTATATAACTCAGAATAATCGTTTGTGTCATTGTAGAGAATATAAATAAATAATATATAAATATTATCTGCCCATTTCTCTTGTCATATTTTATGAGCATTTTATCCCGTATCAAGAAAGGTGGACAGATTATTTAGAACTGCACTGCAGTCCCATACGACACCCAACTAACACGCCACTTCATGACTATATGCCTTTAAAGTGTATGAAATGTACGTCCGAAATTTGACAAGATATGTCAGCAGAACGATTTTTTTCCAAGTTATCCACAGATTTATCCTCACCAAAATTCAGTGGCACCAGCATTCTCTTAATTTTTCTGAATGCATTGACATTATTCCAGACGAATTTCTCCAGTTCGAATTTATTTCCAGGTCTTGGCACATTCGAGGAACATTTTCAATTCAAGCTGGTGACCTTTTGGCATACCAACACACAATGTCCAATCCATGTTGTCAATGAAATCCTGAATGCTATGATAATGCTATTATTACTGCGATTGCATTTACCAGGTTAAAAACACTTCTTTTTCGTATGGCTGATGTAAATTGAGTGCAACAACTACAATTTCACATTCCGGTGCTTAAGCCAGATAACCGCATCAGGAGAGGTAGAGTGCATGTATCACTGTGATGTCTCCTTCGTATTTGAGGATCGGGCATTGCGTCCTTACATATTGTATGGTATGTTCTTGATGACCACAGTCGCACACTGGAGGGTTTTTAATTGCCCATTTTTATCTGCCATGGTGTGTGCGGACGTTGTTTAGGGTGGAGTTTCGTAGAATATCTAACCCAGGGATCTTCTGCGTTGGGCGGGCAGTGTCCAGATCGGACACAGAGCTAAGTTCTTTAATACAGGACATCAATGTTACGTGTGTTCATTATGTTTGCGAGATAGTGTTCAGTTGGAGGACCCTTGTCTCAGGGCCTATCTGGCATGTTGTTTGGCCCTGAAGCGGCCAGTGGTGTGGCTTGTGTTGTTGCTCTGAAGCCCGGGAGATCGATGATTGATGTTCGGTCGCCACGTTCATGGCATTTGTTGTGATTTCTCACTGAACAGAGTGGGCTGCATGAAAGCTGCCATCTTCCACTCCAGTCCACTGAGGTATTAGCTCCTTTTCATAGGTGACCTGGCCACACATGAAGCTCATCGAAGTCGCTCATCATATCAGTGAATATATAGTTGCAGCCAAATAATCTAAACTCTAAGTATACAAGTGTCAGGACCGGGATACATCCCACAACATCTTCTTCTTCTTCCTTCGTGACTGCAGGAATTCATATGCTTTGGGTCTTTCGGTAAAGTCATATAGATAGGTTCACATTAATAAAAATAAACCAAAAACTACGACGTTTTTCACTGGCGCGATCACCGCAACGGTGGTCGCGCCAGTGAGACACACAGCCCATCACACAGTCAGAACCATCGATGCATCGAGGCTAAGGGGCCATGTTAGTGAGACCCCAGGCCGTTAATGCAGAGGTACCCAACAGGGCAATGCAACTCAGAGAGTCGGAGATAACAACCAAACGGCAGGGAAGAATGGAAGCACCACAGCAAGTTACGACTTTGCTTGGTTAATAACGTCCTTCCAATGATTGCTCAGCTTATACCCATCTTCTCGGTTGAAATTGTCTCTGTGTTTATATATCTGGATGGCTTCATGGACAAATCTTTGAAGGTACAGAGTTCTTCTGGGCCGGATGGTGGTGGGAATCAGGCTTTAGATAGGAATCCGTGTGGATGGCTTTCCTGTAGACGGAATGTCCCAACGAGCCATCAGGCCTCTTCTCGATCAAAACATCCAGGAATGGTAGCTTGCCATAATTTTCCACTTTCATGGTAAATTTGATATGGAATTGATGTGGTTGAAAAATTGGTTCAGTGCTGGCTGTTCATGTGGCCAGATGACGAAAGTGTCATCTACGTATCTCTTCCACAGGGAAGGATGTAGGGTGGATGCCAGGATGGCATATGTTTCAAATTTCTCCATGAAAACATTCACTACCACTGGTGATAAGGGAGAACCCATAGGGGAACCTTCATTTTGTTTGTAGAATGTACCATTCCAGATGAAGTAAGTGTTGGTACATCAGGATGCAGTCCCTGTTGGACCAAGTCTTCAATGATTGCTATGGTGTCAGGTACAGGTACCTTGGTGAACAGAGAGACTACATCGAAGCTGACAAGCAAATCATCTGGAGACAGTGAAATGTCCTTGATTAGAAAAACCAAGTGAGCTGAGTTAAGTACTGCTGAGGTGGTCTTTCCCGTGAATGGAAGCAGGGTCTCAGACAAAAATCGGGCCAGTTTGTAGGTAGGTGAGTTCATGGTGGATACAATAGGACGAAGTGGAGTACCTTCTTTATTAATTTTTGGAAGGCCATAAAATCTGGGTGGTCTAGCAGCCGAAGGTTTTAGAGAAAGCTACTTAGTGTAGATATTGAATACAAGTAGGTTGAGCACACTGCCTTGTGGTAAGCCATCTACTTTTCTGCCCATTTATTTCCACGTAGAAGCTTCTTTTCCATCGTTGGCTATGCATTGTCTGGATAAGGTCTAGTTCGCCAGTCATGAGGTACAGTTTTTGTGGATCAAGATGCGGTGTTGAACAGTGTCATATACAGCAGATAGTTTATACTTTAGTTTTCTACGTGGTTGTTTAGTAACTGCAGCTACATACTATTAACATTCCTTTCCTTTGTTAATGCTACTCCCTGCACCCTCCCTTGGTGCTGCTGATCCTGCATAATGCATGGGCATAATATGACGTTGAAACCCCCCCGCTCACCTCCTACGCATTTGCCATGAATATGCTAAATTCCTCTTGATATGCACATTCTTTTTGTTAAGGCGCTCTTCCACCTCCAACCCAGCTTATATATAAGCTCCTAGCTTGGCAGTGTCTCATTCTTCACCTGAAGACGGCTGCTTGCGTTGTAGCCGAAACGTCGTGAGAATTATTTTATTTTATTATGTTTTATTTTTATTATTTTATTACTTCCCTTCTACGTGACTTTACCGAAAGAACCAAGAAGATTAATCCCTGCAATCACGAAAGCTTTAAATCGAAGCAGATAGTGTCATATGCTGCGCCGGTGATCAAGTTCCGTTGGTAGCCATCATCGATGTCCTGTGCGAGGTTTAGTAGTTGGCCTGCACAGGTTCGGTCGGGTCTGCAGCCCGCTTGGTCTTGTATGCGTTTTGAGATCTTCCAGGGGTAAAATTTGTTGCAGACCCTGACGCCTGTATATTTGGAGTTTGCGTGTATTCCCCGTGGTCGTGTGGAATTTTCTCCGGGTCCTTCAGTGTTTCCCTCCACAATTGGTCAGGACAGACATGTGATGGTTGGATTTGTGACATTTGACTGTATTATTTGCAAGGGAATTCTTGGAATAAAATTATCAACTGTCAATCATGTATCATAGTCACATATGTTAACATTAAAAATATGTATATTATGAATTAAAATACGTGTACACTATTGTACTTCAATGTCTGTATCGTTTATCTTTATTTAGTATCAACATTCATATTTTTTCAAACGTGTTCAGCATTACAAATGAGTACAGTCCACGAGTGCAAAAACATTATTTTGCGTTCACATATGCTTGTCATCATTTGCACACTTTGCAGCAATAATGTAAGACAATGTGTTTTGTGTTACAACCTATTTTGAGCCATGCTAGGTGTCAATTAGAGAAAGCACTGTATGCTTACATAACGTCTAATTTCAGCATCAAACACCAAAACAATGGACCCAAACAATACATCTGAGTAGAGACTATTAACCCTAAGACAGCATTGTGGTTCACATATAGTTACATTTTATCACTTAAAATGCTTGCAAAATGGAAAGACACAAAGGTGACTTCAGGTCAATCTGATTTTCTAAGAAAATGCTTTTCTAAAATTGTTAAATGAAAAAACCACCGTGCAATGAATAATACACTGCAGCCTAACACCTTCCATCTTTGCTCAACACACAGCCTGTAAGGTAATCGTAGAGTGAGGTGATAGGTTGGCCTTGAGGGTCATGTTAATGTTCACTGAGTGAACATTGCAAGGTCGTGTTGTGATTGCGTTTAAACTTATACGTTTGTGTTCAAGGAATAGAGAAAGTTGAATAAGATTCCTCATGGCGCCATAAATGTTGGCCTTCACGAACCCACATTCATTTTCAAAGATGAGTATAATATTGATACATTGCGTAGACATTTTAGTGTACAAAAATCATTCCCACAGTTTAAAAACTCATAATTTTGAACATTTATTTATGAAAGACATTACATCGCAGGAACGTGAGAAATGGCAGCAGCCTTGTGGAAGCCTTCATCAAGCGGCGGAGTAACCATGACTGATAGATAGTACGATAATATAATTAGGACAGTAGTATCCTTTCTTTCACCAGGAGATGAAAATATAGGCACAATTGACACAAGAAGAATTGTCTCTAAAGCAAGTTAAAACGTACTGCGTGTATATTTAAATGATAAAAACATCACTTTTGTAAATGTACATAAAAAGGACAAGGAATCAATATAGTTTCATGTCTAAATTAATTTTCACGTAACCATTGTCTGTTTAAGTATTGACATAAAGAAAACAGTTGGTTGCCTGTAATTTATCTAAATTATTTTCAAAAGTAATCTTTTCCGACAATGAAAACTACAGAGTAACAGAATCGAAGCATAACTTACATCTTAACATTTTACAGCTGTCTCGACTATTTCTAATTTTTTTACTTTTTCTTACTTATTTCAAGGCCCCTTCCCAACGTATTCCAATTGTGCTTTGTGGGGTCATGTTACGAGATGGAAGTTTGCATTCAGAATTCTCACAAAGCAGTGCATACCCATGGTAGAGAACGCACCGTGGAAGCAGATATCATAAAACTACAGTACAGATACTTCAAGTTACTTTTTTCTATCCGTACACTTTCTCACACACTGCTACAGATAAATGTTTGTCACATGTCAGTCAAGATAATACCTTTGTTCGTAAAATAAATGAAAACTCAATGTGTTTTTTGAAACACTCATTTAGATGATACTTGTAAATCCAGTTTAACCATGGGCAGATATCTAATTTGAACTTAGAATGTCTGCAATGCTACCTCGGAACGCTGACCGCTGAGCCACTTTGCCATCTGTCAAAAGATGTTGTTTTTATAACTGAAATATATACCGTACTAAAATGTTACGACTTAAAAATTCAACATGTATTTTAGTTTACACGTTGTAGTGGAGTATACAGAGTCACGTGCAACACGTTCAGCCGCCGGTTTTGCATGCTTGGAATTACATTAAGACACAGAAAGAGGAACACATAGATCTGAGAACAAATGCAATTTCGAGACATCATATTGACTGTTAAGAGAAGTGGCCTTGGGCAGGACACAAGACTAGAAGGGTTGATGGGTCCACTGTCAAATCTGATGACAGAGTGGCATCCAAAGGTGGGAATGTGCCTGAGAGGACAACCATTGTAGATATGGAGATAGAAGAGTGAGATCAGCTCGTTGCAGGAACTTAAGGAATTGTTGCATTGCGAGACCAGGATGGATGAATGACGTGCTGGGTGCTTCGAGAGTTCCTGAATTTTGTGTTCCTGAAGAAGGTTCCAGCACGTGGATAAAAACATCAGAACATCATGCCGAATAACACGAGGTATAACCCAAATACAAGCCAGAGAGCTAAACAAATCATTGATGAAAACCTTGGCAGTAATAAAAATACATTGACTGGGCTTTTCAAGAGTGTCCTTTCGAGCATTTAATGTGGTGATCGCTCACCACCATTCTCCTGTAAATCCGTTGTAACAAAATGAACACAGAGGCCCAGTCTGCATCAGCAAAAGGAAAAAGCACAGGCCATTGGGTACAAATCCAGTCGATAACACTACTGTATGAAATGGACAAATTGCTTTTGACAGATACCACTGATAGGTTCCACCGACTGCACTTATAATACTGTACAGTATTGCAATGGGATGGGTAGGATGGACATATGACTCTACTGATGCACGAAGGCTCTCCCCACTTCACCACACTGTTCAGTGGACAGCATTGACATGGAGGATCGATGTACACATTTCCTATTGCTGCACTGCCCTCTGCTTCCAAATGTGTAGCACTGTGGCTCTACGTTAAACTAGATTTATGCATGGTGGTCGCCCTTCCAAGCATGCTCCAGGTTATCAAAATCGAACAGGTCCGGGTGCAGTCCAGGTTTCAGTTTCATTTATTAGGTATAACCTTGTGAGCCATGCGGCTCTTGACTCGGGTGCAACCGCAACAAACACAAGAAACATCTTAAAGTGACTACACGCAACAGAAAAATCCAGGAAAAAAAACAGCAAAAGTCTTCCAGAAAAACACCGTATTTCAACACTGTGTGCAAAAATCCCAGTGGGATGCAAGTCAAACAATAATAACCATAAGACAATTTAGATTTAAGTTATCAGGCTAACTCTGTACTACAGCAAACAAACATGGCTAAACCAAAACGTTTAGCCATGTTTGTGATTTGTTGATTTGGTCTTAGGCAGGATGGACACACAACAGGGTATTGTAGTAAGGACATATATATTTTAAGAGTGGTAACGTATTACTCTTTGGTTCTTTTGGTAAAAGTCGCGTAGAAAGAAATATATTAAATAATGGAATACGAAGTTTCGATTGCAACACAAGCAATCGTCATCAGGTAGAACCAAATTTGAGAGAGAGACAAAACACAGACACGGATACACACAGGCACACTAGCAGAGAGAGACAAAACAGAGACACAGATGGAGACACATAACCTAGAGACACTGTGTGTCTCTGTGTGCTATCCTGCATTGTATTACATACTGTATTCAAATATTGATTTATTGACTAAAATAGTCTACTGAACTATAGTATAACAGACAGCATAATACTCTCATCGACAATTACAACTGTAATGTTTACATTTTAGGTGTCACTTGTTTGTAACATGTGAAACGCAGTCTATATTTGAGCGTGTGAACCCATAATTGAGAGACAGAAAGAGGAGAATGTGGATGTGGGAACATACACAGGTCAAAGGCATAATTCAAATTGTTAAGAAAATGTGGCTTGGACAGGACATGTTAGACGAAGGAACGATGGCAAACATTGAAGGATAATGATAGAAGAGACAGTCAAGGAACGGAGCAGATCCAAGAGACAGGCCACTGAGGAGATGGAGCTATGAAATTGACTCTCATGCTTGGTGGATTGTTGCCAAGCGAGATTGTTTGAATTGGCAACGGCTCGGGGAGGGCTTAATTGAGGAGTGGATTGATCATGGCTGTTGATAAATCAATAATATGGCATACAGTACATTGTATATGCATTGCATAGTCTATTGTGACCCAGAAAATCAGATTTTAATGTAGCATGAAGAACGCATACAACCTTCATTTATATTTGTAAAAAGAAATGCTTCTCATGAACAGGCTGCAAGAATATACTCTCCTACTCTTTGTGTATTTGTACAATTACCTAAACGAATGAAATGAGAGCTCAATTTGAAGTTGTGTTCGTATTCATTCTAGGAATAAAATAAAGTTGAAGCAGCTGTCACTATTTTGTGGGTATGTAAGCACAGTTTGTATCAACGGTGTCATGTGGTTACACAGATAATGGGTAATTCACGAATAATATATTGCACCTAGTTTCAGGGCTGAATCTATCACGTATTTTTTTTTCTGAGTTGCTGGTTGACTGCAGGAGGTTATATGAGTGGCAGCAACAGTCAACATCGCGATAGCTAAACTGTATTGGATGTGCCAGGTGTAGAAATATTATACAGGTCGCTGATCTGGACAGACCTGGATTAAATGAAGCTCTGCGTATTACTGTATATGTTCTGTATGTTCTCGAGGGAAGTGTTTAACGTGTCACATTTTAAATATGTAATGGAAAGATAATGGCAGTCACAGTTGGACCCATTAATACAGTCACCATTATGAAATAATTGGACGTGGGCGATGATGTCTCTCAGTAAGGGACGACAATAATAAATGGCAGCGAGTGATTCGCAGCTGAGAGATGAAACTCATTTAGACAGTGAATCGAAGATGAAATGTTGCAATTACATCAGGCCATGGTGTGAAGAAAGAGCTGTAAAGCATCCTTCATCTGGCAGCAGCTGAACATAGCCGATAGATGATGAGGATGAGCTGAACAATGCCTGTAAATCAATCAGCAGTGGGAGAAACTTTACATGGTATGCAAGTATTTTTTTTGAGGATGATTTTAACTTGGCCGTCTAGCATGACTTATACAGGAATTCGGGGTTTCCAAAGAAGTGAACATTAACCGAAAAGCAATTGAATAATTTAATTTATGTTTTTACAAATTCATTTTGGTGTTGTTTAATCACTTGTCTGATCTGGCAAATGTGTCTGGCTTTGCAATATCAGCATATACAGTGAATCCTCCAGCTTCACAGTCGGGCTCTTTGCTACGACGACGTTTCAGAGACATCCCAGCTTCTGTGTGAGCCTTCCAGTCATTTTTAAACTCTACTTTAAAAAGGGTCGTCCGCTCCAGTGCTGTTGCGGTGGCCCACTTTACTGCAGTGACCCGGGTGTTGCTGCGGGGTCCACTTTCTGCCCCACCTCCTCCCCCCCTTCTCTCTCCCCCCCTACTGCCTATATAACCTCGTGCCACGGCAGATCTCTCGCCTACTTCAGCAGTTTTTTTTTCTTGCTGTGGTTGTTACCCCACCTGATGACGATTGCTTGTGTTGCGCTCGAAACGTGGTGATCTTTATTTTTCTACCTACGTGACTTTACCGAAAGAACCAGAGTATGGATTCCTGCAGTCACGAAAGCTCCCTGATGTGTTTAAATCCCACCGGTGGGTGTAATTTATATTTTGTGCAAAGAAAAAACGAATGTGCGTTCATTGCGACGAATGCAGCACGCTGATTGTGCACGTGGTTTTTCCTTCCGATTTGTTTTTACTTCATATTACATCGTGTTTGCTCTCTGGCACAATTGCAAATATCGTAATAAATTTTTGTTTTATAAATGGGTTGTTCCTGCAGACTCTCAGATAGTCCCAGCCCAGTTAACATGTTGCCAATGTCAGTTATTCATCTGGGCAGCCGAATAAAGGGCTTGGTGGATACATTCAGTGCAGCGGAGAGTGAGATTGAGGTCTCTGACCATGAAGCCCGTTACCCAGCTGTGCACAGCCTCCAGCAATCGTGAACACTAAATGGAATTACACCTCTCACGGAGCAGAAATATAAACAAGTAAATTAATATTACCGTATGTTTCAGAATATTAATCTAGAACTGTATATGCAAGTATACAGTCAGTATACATTTCGACACATACGCATTCCTTGCTCTCTGTGTTTATGTGCATAGACTGTAGTATGTAAACGCATTGCATATATTCCAAACAGTCACTGAAAATGTATGCCGATTTTGTATTGTCATTAATTATTAAGTGTGTTAAGAATGTGCTGTTTAAACCATTGCTCTAGGGTAAGGACAATCACGCACAACACAAAGGTCCCCCTTATAGCCTCAACATACTTTTGTGACAAGTGCTGTTAACTAGAAGCTATGACAACAACAATCACCATTCGCCACTAAGTGGCGGTGACGTCACCACGACGCTTGTGCCAGGCCATGTGCACATTGAGGCCACGTGAAGTGTCGAACGCCCGCTGGCAGGAGGTCACGGGGCAGACCCAGGTGCCATGGGTCGACTGACTGAGATGACACACGAACATACACGAACATACAATCTTATTGCACAAACTAGAGTGTACATACAGAATAAGTACTCTGTTCATATTCTGAAACACACAATGATATGTATGTTATTTAAAATTACTATTTTTTTTACAAAGGTACTACATATTCTTATAAAACATTTAGATGTTTACTTAAATACGGTATGTCTTCAATGCTAATCTTCCAGTACCGGAGATGAAAAATTCCTAGCCTCACTAGATGTCTTTTATATTATTCACCGTTAAAAGATTGAGCCAGCTTTAATACTGGGATGGCCCATCTGCTTTCATTCATTAATTCATTGTGCAACAACACAGTGCTATTAAGTAATAAAAAAAACATTTTTGAACACGCTTTAATGAAATGTACCGTACTAGTAATGGAAGAACTCCACGACTCCAGGAAGTGGCCCCGAAGCTTGCCATAACGAAAGGGGCCGTGGTGATTTACAGCCAACGTCAGTTGAGCGTGGACAATTAAACCCAAGCCGAAATATAACATATAAAAAAGTATGTTTAAAAAATATATATATTATTTATAATGATAGAATATAGTATTGTCATCAGTATGACATAAGTATACCAAGTTTGCAGTCGATACCACATTGGGAAGTGGGTAAAAAACGAGTTACAAGATTTGATGATACAACAACAAACAGAGTGAGTTAATAAAAAGCGTGTAATAATAAAAACAAGTCAATAGAACAATCCCCTTTCTATTGGTGAGGTGAAGAATGAAGTGAAGTGAAGCTTTCGACAGCCTGAAACACTTAAAAAAGAGACAATTAAACAATCATTCACTAACGTCCATCATTGAGTGCAGTTTGCTAAAGTCAGATGCGTTTGTGCTAAAGAGACAAATCTGTGATTTTAAATGGATCTTTTTGTTACATTTAGGTTTTTATTTTGACAAAGGTAAAACCAATTGGTCAATATTTGCACAGTTTAGAAGGAGACCTGGGTACGCCATAGAAGGCTGGTTGTAGCAACAACAACACAACACATGAACAAAACAAAAACAACTGTACATAGTCAAGTTCCGAATGGCAAGATCGTACATCAACATGGTATAACTAGCACAACAAATATAAAATTTAAAAAATACTTTTTTTATTTTACCAGGTAAGGCCCACTGAGCCATATAGCTCTTTTTCAGAAACGTACCTGGCTATCACAAATGATGGCTCAACAAAGTGGCTTATCACATGAACATTTATAGCAGCCAAATGCTCTAAGCGCATGTTTATAAACGTGTAGGGAAAAACCGGAGGACCCGGAGAAAAATCCAAGCCACTACGGGGAGAACGTGCACACTACAAATATACAGGCGTCAGGGTCGGGATTGAACCCACGACCTCTTGCATTCAAGGCGAGGCAGATAACATCTCGCCACCGCGATGTTAGAATGCATTGAATGCATTCCATATAAAAACATTCATATCTCAAAGTCTGGTTTGCCTAACTATTCTATGATGGTGGAGACGTGGCGCAGTGGTAGCGAATTCGCCGCTTGTTGCAGAGGTTTCATGGTTCGAATCAAGTGGCTACCCGGGTTATTCCTGCGTGTGCATTAACCATACAAACATGCATTGTCTGCTTCACAGTGGACGTAAATGATCCCATGGCGTCTTTCGCAAGAGTAGGCCATTGTGTGCCAGTGGTTACTCAATTGGGATTACACAAAACAATCATCACCGCTTGACAGAACCCTCCTGCAAAGTTGTCATGAGACTCGGTGAAGCTTAAATGGGGAAAAAAGCATAATACAATATTGTTTCACTTGTGTAAGTGATGTGTGCTATAGTACTTTAACAAAGACTTCAATTAACAGCAATATTATGCATTTAATTTTACAACTGCATTGATAGTGCAGTGTTCTTTAGTTATTCTGACAATAAATGTTTAACATTCTTCCATACAGCATATCCCCTCAAATGCCACGCACGTAATATATCTAATTCCACATGTGGAATGCTTTCAGTGGAGAGATCGGGGCCGCTATGTGTTTCATTGTGATAATGTTGAAAGCAGAAGCAATTTACTTATTTACAGTTGCATTCACGGGCCAGCTCCTGAGGCTTGCGCCCACAATGATAATACAAAACAGTATGTGAACTGTGGCGAAGAGAAAATAATTGAGACTAGAGAGGCATTATTAAATTATGGCTATGGCTATTGTAAGACTCAGATTGCAGGCATGAAAGAAAAATACAAATCGCCCTCCCAGAGCCATTGGACACAGACTGAGCAGAAAATTATTCACTCGCAAGTTGCTGTGATGCCTGAGAGAACATCACAACACTCATTTTACAAATGCATGGTGGCGAAATGTTAAATACCTTGCGTGGTATGAAGGAGGTCGTGGGTTCAATCTCGACCGTGCTGTCTGTATATACTTTGAGTTTCCCGTGGTCACGTGGATTTTTCTCCGGGTTTTCCCTCAACATTTCAAAACATGCGTTTAGAGTATTTAGCTGCTATAAATGTCCACATGATAAGCCACTTCGTTGAGCTATGATTTGTGGCCAGGTCACTTCTGAAAAAGAGCTATAAAAATATTATTTTGGTGGGAAAAATCATAGAAGCTCAGGCATATTAGTGACATCACTCTATATTTGTAGATGAATCCAAAACAATTGTGTTTTTTTTCTTCCGTTTTCTAAAATTCAAATCTAGGCAAGATATTTTGATCCTTCAGAATAATCTGAAAATCGGGGGAAAATGCTGAGCGCGAAACATTGTTGCAAAAGAGCCTCGTCTCCATTGGCACTCGCTGGTCCTAAAGGTTTCCTATTCATGCAAATGCTGCACTCCACAGCATACACAGTTACACATCACACGTATTCTTTTGTTAGCCCACTCACCCCACTACCTGATGAAGGTTGATCCGTATCCATGCGATATTGGCCATGAGATTTGTTTGACAATACTTCACTGCGCTGGTCATTGAAAGTTAGTGAAGGGCAAGTCGGATGCCAGTGCCCAGGACTGGTTAAGATATCTCAACCGATGTTAACCATGACCAGTAATAAAACTCGTGTTTTTGGTTTCGTATTGCAGTGTGGTAACCACCGTGCCACCACTCTACCCCCACATACAGTTAGGATAGGTCAGTTGTAAATAAATACTTACATGCTTATATGGGCGAGCTCTCCTTAATTTCTATTGTGTTTGTTAATAATATGTAAATGATTATATACTGTACGAACAAAATCCAGGGTACACTATTAACGTGTATCACTCTCTCTCTCTCATCTTCTTGGTTTTTTCGGTAAAGTCACGTAGAAGGGAAGTAATAAAATAATAAAAATAAAACATAATAAAATTATTCTCACGACGTTTCGGCCACAACGCAAGTAGCCGTCCTCAGGTGAAGACCAGGTCTGTCGGGGAGACAGCGTCTGCAGTCACGAAAGCTTTAAATTGAAACTCTCTCTCTCCTTAGACTAAGGATTACAAGTGTTTAAATAATCAAATGCTTCCAGGATGACAACCACCAACAGACTATGGGAACCTCATTTGCCAGTAAAAATATGATAATTGTTTTTTTACCCTTCTATCTGGCAACAAAACTGACACCTTTTTACGAGGAGTCATGCTTGCATAGACCACAATACCTGCAATCATAATGCAAACCAAAAACATAACTCTGATAATGTGCACTGTCCTTGAAGTTGATTGGTCCACACCCGAGACAGCTTTGCTTAGAGCCTAGTCTCACATGGGTTGGACCAGATGACGCCAAAAGGCGCACAACTCAAAGGCAATGCACCATCAGAGTATGAGAGCTCGGAGCAAGCATCTACACTATGGGAACCTCATTTGCCAGTAAAAATATGATAATTGTTTTTTTTTTAGCACCACCCAATGTTCATCTCAACAGGGGTACACAAGGATTATTAAACGTATGTACGCTCGAAACATCACGTTGACGGTTCAAAAGAGCAAGTGGGGTGGGCAGGACGAGTCACTAAAAGGGATGATGGTAGGTGGTCCAGTCTAATGACTAGAGGAGCGGTCAAAAGAGGAAACAGCCCCGAGAGGATGTCCACCCGTGTAGATGGAGCAATGAAACCAGCTTGTGTGCAGGAGCAAGATGGATTGTTGCATTTCAGGACCTTGATGGCTTGGGGAGGCCTCCATCTAGCAATTAATTGATCATGGGTGAAGATGATGTGATCCTTTGGCTGTACTCTTCATATAATGACAATGCTCATTTGTCTCTTGCTATTATGCCACCATCCCAGAACGTAGCGCCGTTGAGCCTTTTTCTCTTTCGTATGGCATTTGAAAACCAGCGGATGAGTTGATAGCTGTATGTTGAGTTAGGAAAGCCAATAAATGGCATCTGAGGTCGTCAGATGGATTTCCATTTCTACCTTCGGCGAAAGCGCGTGTTGGGCAATGATCGGTGGTGAGTGATGAATAGCACTTCAACGCAGTCACGTTTAGGTGCCGCTCTAATTCCCCGCTCATGCAGGAAGTGGCTACACTTCTTGTTTGTAAGGTGCTGTGTCGTAGCACAAGCAAATTACATAGTCTTTTCGTTTCCTCAAGCCGTTCAAAGATAAATGCCTTCCAGTGATATATAACTTTACAACATCTTGACAAAAGCACGAGCCCATCTGTTAAACAACCCTTGAGAGCGGGTTACAACCAGTAAGTGATGCACCTGCCAAAAGGAAATGGGTCTTCTGCCTTTCATGGTGCACTGAATGCAGCATCACATAAAATAACCCACATTTTAAAATTTTCATTGTTGCATAGCTTTACAAATTGCATTACCTTTTATAAAGAACTCGTTTTTAAATGTGGCATTTGTGATTAACTCGAGTAATGACAATTGTACTCTTTCAACCCAACAGAATGAGCCATCGTTTTCTTTTAAAGTCTCACATGTAAGCTGTTGGCAACTGGGGTGTTGCATAAGAATATGGTCTCAACATCGTGTTCATAATCTGAAATATTTTGTTGGTTTGGACATAATTTGCCATGTTAAGAACGTCGCATTGCCAATGTTTTTGTTTCATTTGCTCTCCATCAATGATCGCCCGACAGATAGAGTGATCCCCACCATGGACACTGCTGGATGAGGATCACCCCACGCCTTGTTTGAGATTCTGACCATACTTCACTTTGCTGCTCAGTGCAGGTAATTTCAACAACAGGCCAGTGGAGAAAAGCAACAACCAAATATACTCTCATAATGATGAGACATTTACACTTTTTAGTTTGCTTTTCGAAAATGTCAACAAAAACAACTGCATTTACAGCTGCTGCAGAGAGTCAAGATGGGGTATTATATGGTCAGAGGCGGGTAAATTAATCATAATATACTGAATGTAGTGTTTGGCGGTGGAATGGTAGGTGTAGTGATTAACACACTATACTATGAATCCAATGACCTGAGTTTGAATTCCGGCCACAGCTAACATCAGTGATGAGTGATCGCTGAACCATTCATGGCCCCCCCTTCACCAACCTACATTGGCCAGCATGGTGAAGTGGGACTAATGACCCCCATGATCAAGACGGCATTAAGAGGCCTTCGTCTAGCAGGAGACTGCCGAAGGGCTGTAATTTCTATGTTATTATTTTTTATAAGCAGTTTGTTGACACATATATCCATACCTCAAAAAGTATTCCAAAAATCTGGATTAAATATTAAGCACACTGAGTGTAAGTATCTTCTTGGTTCTTTCGGTAAAGTCACGTAGAAGGGAAGTAATAAAATAATAAAAATAAAACATAATAAAATAAAATATATTTTTATTATTGTATTACTTCCCTTCTACGTGACTTTACCGAAAGAACCAAGAAGACGAATCCCTGCAGTCACGAAAGCTTTAAATCGAAATTTGAGTGTAAGTAGTTTAAACAGTCAATTACAATGTGTGCGACAGAGAAGTAGGCTTTTATTGTGAACCTAAACCGTGGGAGAGATTCACGTAGATGGACGATAAATAATGTCCAATAAATTGTGTGATCAGCAGGAGAGCAGGATTGACCTCCAATCATCCGAGGATTAATGAGAGGTTGACAAGGGAGGTGGTGGTTGCTGAATCGATTAGAAATGCATATTCAATGTATATTTAAATATCTAGTTACAAAGCCACTCGTGGCAGTTCGGCAATGCGCAGAGGCAATTATTTGAATGCCATAGAAGACGAGCTAAGATCATCTCAGCTAGTGATGATTGATTTTTACCACAGGTTCGTAGTGTGAATTGTCTTAACTGCATATGTATACTCGACCATGGCAAATTATGCGTCCCACACTGCCCTTGATAGAAACTTCCTGGCATGCGACTGCATACTGCACTTAACTTGAATGTAAAAGCACATATATTGCAAGATAGTATCAGTGCAGTATCTTGGACAACTTGTACGAATTAGGGAATACAGCACGAAATGCAACAGCTGGTTGATTTGATCGTGGCACACAAGTGAATCTGTGCTGCACAACTTTACCACATCAGTGGACCTAATCGTAGAATATCATAATAATTGCAATGATTGTGACTTCACAATAGCACCATCATGCGATTCGTTTTTTAAAAGCTAAATACAAGTTTGGGTGATGAATATAGCCCTGTGTAATCAATGCCACCCAATTTATAACACACAATATCACACACAAGTTAGTATTTGGAAAGATGCCCTTGCTATTCTATATATTATTTATGCAGTGTTCCCTTGATATCCACAAGGGTCCAACGGGCAGCGTTGATTAAAATCGTTCGTGAGCTGTGCAAGTCACATTGCGTGTTGTGCGTTTTGCTGTTAAATATGACATCAATTGGTGATGATAATAATGCTAAAGAGGCAATATTTACTAGAAATAGACACCGTGGAGCCACGTCAGTATTTCCCGACGTCATGTTTAACCATCTCAAGGGTTCTATAGAGCTGCTTCTAGGGGAGGCCCTTCTGCCAGCAGTGCCACGATGCAAGTCATTTTCAGCGCTGCACCTTTACTTTACGCAACGGGTTATATATGCATGTATTTGTTTTATATGAAACAAGTTCAAATCCCGTCGAGAAAAAGTAATTTATTTGTCAAGGCAACCGTGGGTATAAATAAACATACAAACACCACGCAACCGTGCCTATACATCGGAGGCCTGCATCCCCGTTTCATTTTTATGATATAAGCTCCATGTGCTTACTGGAAGACTTCAATAGATTTGCTTAAGAACTACCAAGCTTCATCTCAGAATGTCTTATATCGGTAAAGGTGCATTGTTATCATTGCAATATATAGGCAAAACAACATTCGCATTGGAAGATATTAAAATGTGCATTTTAATAATATCAATGAATGTGTAATCAAAACCTTAGAGTTGACAAAAGTTTCATGTCTTCATGAATGCATTATCTTACCGATATCATTAGTGATGGCAATGCTACTGCATATAAGAATGCAATGAAATGTCAAAATTTAAATACAATAAGCTGCCCATAGCGATTCATCTCAGCAATGCACAGTGTAGCCAGTGCACGTCACATCAACACCTTCAAAAAGGGGAAAACATAAGAACTGTATTTCCTATTTTTCAATTTTGCTTAGTCACGTATATAATATTGCCATTGTTCAGCCTTTCCCCTAATATTACAAAAAATACAAATTTTCTTGACAGCCATAGAATTACATATGTGCGACGATTCTATGGGTAAGAAATTTGCCGAAACATTGCAGGCATATTATACACAGTGATGAAAATTAGTATTTTTTATATCGCAGCAACTTGTTGCATAAGAACATTTAGAAACTGCAGTGTGAAAGATTAAATGTTATGTGTTGTGATAATCATGTTCTCTGTATCATGCTGTCGTGCCGTTGCCATGGAAATATCTCTGCACAGGACTTCATTTCTCGTGATATTTTTGGAATGCTGCTGAGGCTGGCTTAGAGGAGGGATTATTGGCATAAGGCACTACCACTAGAAACAAAGGTGTACCTGTGCATAATACTGCAATTCCATATCACTCGATGTGGTTCTCGTAGATGAACAAGTAAATACATACAGTGTATATCATTTTGGGCTCTGGTGCTAAGTGGTGGACAACAAAGGACAGTGCAGCAAAATTAAGTGTTGTACTGTACTCCCACATCTATGTCCCCTGCCTTCACCAACAGTCCACGTTGATCAAGAGTAGTGACGTATGGTCACGACCCACAGAATCCACGGCGAGCTCCTCATCTACCAGTTATTTTTTTGTACATGTAATGCGTATACTCTATACATCCCCTTTTTGCAGGCTGTGGTTTGTACAAACAAACCGCAAGCTACGACAATGCACCAGCAAGTGTTGGGGGAGTAACAGAGCATGAGGCCGATGTCACACAGCGTGCAACACGCTGTCAAAATTGCTGACCCCAGGCCTCTTTCCGGACCCCAGAAATGGTCCTGATAAGGCACCGCCATCAGGGCCGAACGTGAGTCACAATGGCCCTGGGATCAATGACCACAGCCATGCGCACTGCCATTTTTCTAACAGTGTCGGGGGTAGCAGCCAATGTCCTGAAAATAAGCTGTTGGGGCTGGCCCGCGGTTTATAAAGAAATGCTCTGTTATGGTCAACCGTTGTTTGTTTTTGCAAGAGTGATATACAGAACGGTGACGTTGGTGATATTCATTGTTCGATCATGTCATGATGATCGTGAGAATACTCACAATCATAGTGATAGTTATTTTTTATCGGTTATGCTGTAATTGTTTGGAGTAAATCAATCATTTGACATCATCATCATATCCACTGTGAGCTACTCAAAAGGCCTCCCCCGAGGAAATGCATCCATCACAGTCTCGCGATGCAACAATCCGTATAGTTCCTGTAACAAGCTGATCTCACCGCTCTATCTCTCCAATGGTTGTCCTCTCAGGCGTATCCCCGGCTCTGGATGCCACTGTCATCAGTCTTGGGCCATGGACCAGTGTATTTCCAGGCATGCAACAATGACGTCTGAACGTGTTGCGTGTGACTGTATACTCCACGACAAACTTCAAACTCAGATATTTATTTTTGGTACATATTTAATATTTAACATATTTAAGTATGAAATGTGGATTACATTTTTGGTATTGATATTTTTGTACAGACAACATCTTTTGGCAAATGGCCAAGTAGCTCAGAGGTCAGAGTGCTGAGCTGGTTCTGCTGATATCCTGGGGTTGAATCCAGACATCCCTCATTTATCAAACTTGCTTTTTGAAGTGTAGCTAGTTCACGGTGTTAAATTGGGTTTTGTACATGATCTGGCTAAATTCAATATCTGAGAATAAAAAATGTCCGTTTGACTGTAACATTCTGATAGTATGGCCTATGGGGAAAGTTCAACCCTACTGGCTAAAGTATAAAAGGCCACTTGAATGAATCTACAGAAGTCCTGTGAATATCAAATACAAATTACAAGTGCTTTTGGTATTCGATTCGTGCCATCCTTTTTATCAAAATTATATAACTAACGAAGGCGGGTTTTTTTGACGAAAGAAAAACGTTCTGCAGTAGTTTCACGTAAAAGACGTTGTTTGTTTTTGGGTTAGATCACATAAATATAAATGCGTCGTTAAACCCACCATCCGACAAAGCCAATTAGTAAGGTTTGTCATGTAAACAGAACATGTCAATTCGTTAATAGTACAGCACACCGGTGTGTTGGAGAGTAAATCCACAAAATTTACATTTTGAGTTCGACGTTTCGCCAAGTAATTACAACTAGTATCATCAGGCGACAGCCAGATTTGTGGAGAAATCCTCCTGTTTCGTTCTTAAATAGCGGGATATATGTACAGTAATGTCGTCATTTGTGAGCCCTTCATGTGCGAAGGCCAGAGGAGGGGGGGGGGGGTTAATGAATGCATATACATTACAATTGGTATCCATTACCGGTTGGGTTATTGATATGGTAATCAACGTACATAATCCTTGTGTGGCACATTAGGAATGGACCACTATTTTAATTATTTCCTCGTGCAGCAATGGGGTAAAGTGTGGTTTTATGAAGGTCCTTATGTGCTGTGCAGTCCATCAATGCACGTGTGTACACCAGCATGCAATAACTGTGTTGGGCCTGTGGGTGGCTGGCAGGGTTATTGATTAACCAGACGTGTACACCTGTCATGTGGCTAATGGCGACTCGGTTGAGGATTGCTGTGTGTGACACACGTGCTGTTGCATCTTACAGATTAACCACAATAAATGTGTTTGCCCTCGATTTGGAGCACCTGCCCACGTCCTTCATTTCGAGTGTGCAACACATGCACATTATGCGTGTACAGTTCTTGCACATCATGTCATTTGTGTGCACGAAAATAGTAGTTTCACAGTCGGGGGCGGTGTTGCTATGGGCCTCCCAATTGTGTGAATGTCAGTTACTTTTGTCAAATTTGCACTGCGACATTGGCACACATGGCTGACCGATTTTTCCCAATAACATCACAGGGACCTTTAGCATCCACTGTGACAGTGTGCATTCGTGGTCAGTGCATCCCTCGGTATTAACCAGGACGGGCATGGGGCTCGAACCTCATAACTCTGTAACAAGGGAAAAAACCTGCTCCTGCTTGGCCCATGTCGCCAAAAACAAAACAAAAATGCCTCAGCAGACAGGCCTCTGACAAGAGGGTGCATAGGTCAGTGAGATTTCCGAATGGATTCTTCATTTCATGGCACGGCGCCAATAGCACAATTAGCATATTTTTAGGAAAAGAAAAAAACATAAAAAATCATTTTACAATTATTTACATTTCCTGATTAGCGAGGCCATTAAAAATAATAATGCAGTTTAAATTTTATTGGTGGATGCAGTGACACACAAGTATTTACAATACTTTGCAAACCTCCGTTGCAATCACTTCTGTTGTAATTGCTTGTAGATCCATTCACTTGCTTTAAATAATGCATTCGTGAGATGTTTTCCTACTCGAGCATACTCCTATATAAAAAGAAAACGTGAAAAAGAAAGTGAAATTAGGTTTTCTAAACTTGTAGCGAAGGAAACGGGAGTGCCAGCTAAGAAACGGAACGCATTTGGGAGGACATATGCGAAGAGATGAAATCAGACGCTAGATGGATTGTTACATCGCTGGACCATTAGAGGGTGGTGGTGGTGGTTTGGAGAGGCTTTCATCCAGCAGCGGATTGACAATGGCTAATGATGATGAAGATGCAAAGCTGCTTCGACCGTGTACACATAACTAAAAAAGGACGACGCATACCCATACTCAAGCAGAAAAACCCTCATAACTTTGACTGTTAGCACTGCCTCAGTTATAAAACTATAGGAATAGCATTTTGAGTAATAGCCCTTTTTCAGAGCAGAAAAAGCAGTGAGAACTTTTTGACTTGTAGTTGGAAACAGATTTTTAGAACGTGGTGCCTTGAAAACACTGGGAAACCAGGCCTAGTATTTATAGTCTTGAAATGACTGCCACAAGAGCAGACCATATAAATCTGGTCTTTTATTGCCTTCCGACATAGTATTTTATTAATACACTGTATAATAATTCCGGAGTAGTATATATGACACATGTGGGAAATATCATGAATTGTGTTGAGGTCAGATTTATTGAGCTGCTGTATGAGCTCAAACGTGTGTTCAAGGTGCCCAGGAGGTGGAAAGAGTCCAATACATAGTTTTATATTTGGCTCATTATTTTGTTCTCTGTGGGCCCTCTTTAAAATAGCCGTGACATAAAGATCGGTGAACATTTCATGATTCACATTAAATCGCCATGCTCTTCCCTCTCGTGAAGAAAAAATGTGTAATAGGTTACAAGGGATTTTATTTTGTGTGTGATTGAAACAAAACAAAACAGCGTTTTAAGCGTGCTTTCATTATGGCTTAATGTACACATTTTGGAACTGTCTTCAGGTAAAAACACCCTGCGACGTGGGACTCACTTTACCACGTATTGATGCAGTTGTAGTCCGTGATATAGAATGTCACCTACCATAACATTGTGAAATTTAAACCCCTGGCTCAGGATTGTCATAAACAAGAGATGAACACCACCTCAATGCTCATTCAACAAGAAACCCTTCGACTTTTGTTGGCAGGTAAATATGCAAACCCTACAATTTATTGCTCACGACAACTCCTGCCAGAAGGTCTTCCGTGCGCTCTAAAGGCTATTTTTGGGCCTACTCTTCTGCACTGGCTAGACATTTTGGAAGAGGTGACAATACAAACACTTTAGCCCACCACATGCAATCTGCCGATCGGCAACATTGGGAACCCTTCTGTATTCATATTCTTAGGTGTTTTCGGTAAAGTCACGTAGGTAAAACATCAAAATTAATAAAAATAATAAAATAAAATAAAGATCACGACGTTTCGGAGGCAACACAAGTCTCCGTCATCAGGTGGGACAGTCATAGCCAGATCAGCTGCATCAAGTGAGGCAATGATTCAAGATGTAATCCCTTAAAAGCGAGTTGAGGGGGAGGAGAGGGGGGGGGCTCATCAGAATGTGGTAGCCAATGAATGGAAAGTATCGGGAGAGAGGGGCCAAAAAAAGGGTGATTTCTTGCAGTCACGAAAGCTTCAAGTCTAGAACCCTTCTGTACTGCCGGGTGGACAGAGGCCGGCGAGGGAGAGGATTCAATAAAATTGCTCACAATAGAGGGTTTCTTTTGGGGGTTAGATCGCGTAAATATATAAATGTGACGTTAAAACCCGCCACCACCCGACACAGCCAACTAGTAAGGGTTGTCACGTAAACATAACATGCCAATTCGTCACTAGTACAGCACACCGGTGTGTTGGAGAGCCCAGCCACAACATTTACAATCTGAGTACGACGTTTCGCCGGTAATTACAACTAGCTTCACGTGGCTTGGCTCTCCAACACACCGGTGTGCTGTACTCGTGACGAATTGGCATGTTCTGTTTCCGTGACAACTCTTACTAGTTGGCTGTGGCGGGTGGTGGCGGGTTTTAACGACACATTTATATATTTACACGATCTTACCCAAAAAAAAACCCTATTACGGATGATATTGGTCGCGAAAGCCTACGTGTTCAAATAAAATTGCTATTTGCTTCGCATGGTGACCTTGGTCTTCCGAGTCGAATGTGCTGACCAATAGACTCTAACTATATCTAAAATGTCTTCAGTTAGATGCATGAATTTGTCTCTAATCACCAGAGCATAGGTGTATAATTTGAACGAAAATTATAATTCCTTACGCAGCTCCACAGAAAGGATTCAACTGAATAAACATCAATTTGATTATAAAATCACAATCAAGTGTTATTAACAAAATACATGCTACCATGTTGTCTCTCTAAACGGCTTTAATTAAACCCATGGACTCCAAACACTACAGAGTAATACATGTTTAGATATGTCCTTAACAATTTATATTTCATTTATAAGTGGTGAGCAGGTGTGTGATGTAAATGTTTGTGTTTAAAAAATAAATAAATATTGTGGATGCATTTTTTTATCTGAAATATTGTCTTTAAAAGCACCTATATGCAACAACAAAAAAATCATCAATCATATTTTCAGAAACAACAACAATATAGTACATTAGACACTTTATAACACGACATGTAAATTCATTGTTCATTTTAATCCCAAGCCACATTGCTGTGTCACACTCAAACTCGCAGTGCAGATCTCGGATTTTCTTAAAGTCATTTAGTATCACATAGAATTGTATTGGGCTCCACATTATCGACTGATTTTGATGTAATTCATATATAATTATGAGGGAACATCTGTGGACATTGTAATTTTTTTGTATTTCAGTAATCTAATGCATCGTTTTTCTTATTGTGTGAATATTATGAGAGTGTAATTGTGTGATTTAACGCTGATGTTTTCTTTGCACATTTATTTGCACACATCTATGGAATAAAATATATTAGAATTATAAATGTTGCCTCTGACATGGATTTTTTTCTGGGTACTATATTTTATATATATAAATAAAATATAAATAACCAATTTGATGTCTGTATGTGCCAAGACCATAGTGGGTTTAAGTCCTCATAGACAACTACAGCCATTAAATTTCGATTTAAAGCTTTCGTGACTGCAGGGATTCATCTTCTACACTACAGCCATGTCTTTGCAAAATAATTAATTTAATATGTTAATGACGCAGAACAAATTTACATTTTATTCCTGAAGAGTTCATCAAATGTATTTTTACAAAATATCTTGGCTGCACTTACAAAATGTATTACTTACCCTGCAACGGTATTGTAATTGTATCACTTAATGCCTTTGAGGGTGTACCACCAGGCAATGAGCATGAGAAGTTGCCTTGGAAACATACATAGAAGAATCTTACTCCAATGCAAGCAAATACTCTCCTTGCAGAAAACAATTTATTTTCATTTAAATTAAAAAAATAGATTTAGAGAAGCAGAAACGTTGAAACATTAACAGGACAAGTTATTTTGAACACTGGTAGGATTGTCAGGTTAGCATAATAAACCTTAGGCAAACACGGAATCAGAATATTAGCACAACGTGAAGCGAAATCCTATAGCTTGCATGCTACCGGTGTAATGAGTTTCTGCCGTTAGCCTTTTGTGAGTTTAAGTGAAACATAATCACGACATGCTTACACTGGCCAATGCTGAAGCCATTATTATTAGATACAGAACTTGTCAATCATTTTGTTTCTCCTCTGCATGACTATTTTTTTAATGCGTGGCCTGCTGTACCATTGTGCCTATTAATCAAGGACAGCATCCTCCAATCTTGATTTGAAGCTTTCGTGACTGCAGGAATCAATACTCTGGTTATTTCGGTGTGTCATTCAGACTCTGTTTTCTCGACAGACCTGTTCTCCACCTGAGGACCGCTGCTTGCGTTGTGGCCGAAACGTCGTGAGAATTATTTTATTATGTTCTATTTTTATCATTTTATTATTTCCATTCTACGTGACTTTACCGAAAGAACCAAGAAGATGAATCCCTGCAGTCACGAAAGCTTTCAATCGAAATTTATTTTGGTAAAGTCACGTAGGTAGAAAAAATAATAGATCTCGACGTTTCTATCGCAATGCAAGCAATTGTCATCAGGCGGAAGAACATCCTCCATTTAACCTCATAAAGTATAGGGGCAAGTGACGTTAGGCTATGTTGGCACGAACCTATTAAGGGCCAGCACAACACACGATCAGGAGCTGTAGGTATCAACGACGCATACACAAAACGACAAAGATCTCCATATCGCTGTAGAGATTAAACGATAAAATTGAACTATGTTTACTTGACCAGGTAAGGCCCACTAAGCTACATACCTTTGTTTCAGAAGAGACCTGGCCACAATCGATAGCTCAACGAAGTGACTGACCATGTAGAATTTTATAGCAGCAAAATACTCCAAACGGATGTTTCTAAGCAGTCGAGGGAAAACTCCGCATGACCCGGAGAAACATCCACGCGACCACGGGGAGAGAGACACGCAAACTCCAAAAATGCAGTCGTCAGGGTTGGGGTCGGGAACGAACTCACGGCCTCCTGCATACCTGGCGAGGTAGTTGACACAATACCACCGTGTTATTAGCGTGCACCTATTAAGAAAGGGAACGGCGCACAAAGGTGTGGGTGGTGTTATAATTGTCAGAGCCACATCCGGTGGCCTTTGTCTTCCCTGCGTTGACGTTGACACGTGCGTCACGAGAATTCGGTAATTCATTCAAGGCCAGGTCGAGCTCCTGGGGGTGTCAAGACGCGTTGACGCGCTGCTCTCCACTGATGTGTAACTGCCCTGCGCCCTTGGTTGTGTCATGTCTCGGGGTCTTTACTCGTTTCCTTTGCTGGCCCTTGTCGACTCGTGTCTTCGCACTGTTTGTCAAGTTCTCTCAGGTGTTTCGGTACTTTAGCGCTGAGTAAATGTAAATATATATACTCTTTGGTTCTTTCGGTAAAGTCACGTAGGTATAAAATAAAATCAATCAAGCGTCCGTCATCAGGTGGGAAAGTGGACGCTTGTGTTGCGCCCTTAACGTCGTGATTTATTTTATTTTTCTACCTACGTGACTTTACCGAAAGAACCAAAGAGTATGGATTCCTGCAGTCACGAAAGCTTCAAATAAAAATGTAAATGTGTATCTTTACAGCTGGGGATTTTTTTTTACCCAGGTAGTCAAATCGCAGTGTATATATCCAGTTTAATTTGAAAAATACATGTACGGCTTTTTTTTTCAATCCAATGACAAATGAAGATCTCCCCACGCTGTGCCGGTCTTGGAGGCTATTTAACCATACTTCACCACGCTGGTCAGTGTGAGTTAGTGGGGAGCGATGGTGGTGGGGTGCAGGACCAGTTATGTATGTATGTTTAACTTCTTTCGCACCGTACGTAGCCAACCGTTCTAAACGCATTAAAAAAATATATAAAAATGTGAAGCGAAAAAAAACCGATGGACCCGGAGAAAAATCCACTCGACCACGGGAAGAACACGCAGACACGCAAAACTCCAAATATACAAGAGGCGTCAGGATCTGGCTTGACCCCACGGCCTCCTTCACACCAGGGTAGGCAGTTTACATCTCGCCATCGTGGCCTTATTATAAGTGGTACAATAATTATGAGTGTTATAACAATTATAAGTGTTATAATAACGCTGTAAGTGGTAGACAGGAATCGAACTCAGGTCGCCGAGTTCATGGTGGGAAACCACTGCACAATCACTCCTCAGGTTAAGAACCCAGTGGTTCTTAAGAACCCAGTGGTTCTTAAGAACCATTGCCCGGGGTGAACGAACCGCTTGGGGGTGCGAGATGCCCTTTCTGGGGGGGGGGGGGGGTGTAAGGCATTCCAGATTTCATTTTGAAGGTAAATCCTCGAAACACAAATTCAGCACGGGCACGTAGGTACAACTACTTTGATTCGTCAAACCCTTTGCATTTATCAACATTATACTTTTAAACTAAAAAATCGAGAACCAAAGGGGTACAAAAGGCTGCAGCAAAGATGAACAATCACCGCATTAGCCGAACGATATTGCACACGCACACTCGCTCTGCATGGAAGCGCTTGCCATGCAGTATGATGACAAACTTGTGCTCAGCGTCCCCTCTCTCGGTGCATCTCAAGGCAACGCAGGGAGGAATGTCAGCTGGGCTGGGTGGTGCTGGGCTGGGTGGTGCTGAATAGTGAATAGTGCTGGGCTGGGTGGTGCTGTGCTGGGTGGTGCTGAGTGGTGCTGGGCTGGGTGGTACTGGGCTGGGTGGTGCTGTGCTGGGTGGTGCTGTGCTGGGTGGTGCTGGGCTGGGCGGTGCTGTGTTGGGTGGTGCTGAGCTGGGTGGTGCTGGGCTGGGTGGTGCTGGGTGGTGCTGAGTGGTGCTGGGCTGGGTGGTACTGGGCTGGGTGGTGCTGTGCTGGGTGGTGCTGTGCTGGGTGGTGCTGGGCTGGGCGGTGCTGTGTTGGGTGGTGCTGAGCTGGGTGGTGCTGGGCTGGGTGGTGCTGAGTGGTGCTGTGCTTGGTGGTGCTGGGCTGGGTGGTGCTGGGTGGTGCTGGGCTGGGTGGTGCTGTGCTGGGTGGTGCTGGGCTGGGTGGTGCTGGGCTGGGTGGTGCTGAGTGGTGCTGGGTGGTGCTGGGCTGGGTGGTGCTGTGCTGGGTTGTGCTGGGCTGGGTGGTGCTGGGTGGTGCTGTGTTGGGTGGTGCTGGGCTGGGTGGTGCTGGGTGGTGCTGTGCTGAGGTGGTGCTGGGCTGGGTGGTGCTGGGTGGTGCTGTGCTGGGTGGTGCTGGGCTGGGTGGTGCTGGGCTGGGTGGTGCTGGGCTGGGTGGTGCTGGGCTGGGTGGTGCTGGGGGGAGGTGCTGTGTTGGGTGGTGCATAGGCTGGGTGGTACTGTGTTGGGTGGTGCTGGGCTGGGTGGTGCTGGGTGGAGCTGGGCTGGGTGGTGCTGGGCTGGGGGGTGCTGGGGGGAGGTGCTGTGTTGGGTGGTGCTGTGTTGGGTGGTGCTGGGCTGGGTGGTGCTGGGTGGTGCTGGGCTGGGTGGTGCTGTGCTGGGTGGTGCTGGGGGGAGGTGCTGTGTTGGGTGGTGCATGGGCTGGGTGGTGCTGTGTTGGGTGGTGCTGGGCTGGGTGGTGCATGGACTGGGTGGTGCTGTGCTGGGTGGTGCTGGGCTGGGTGGTACTGGGTGGAGCTGGGCTGGGTGGTGCTGTGTTGCGTGGTGCTGTGCTGGGTGGTGCTGGGCTGGGTGGTGCTGGGCTGGGTGGTGCTGGGCTGGGTGGTGTTGGGTTGTGCTGGGCTGGGTGGTGCTGTGCTGGGTGGTGCTGGGTGTGCGCGGGCTCGGCGAGGAACCTGGGGGGGGGGGGAGCGGCGGTTCAGCGTCCCCGCTCGACGAATCCTCGCCACCCGGGGTTCTACTCCCGCACACGGTCGACACCGGCGACGAGTATCTGAACCGGTCCTGGGCCTCATCCCTAGGTCGACTCAGCCTCAAATGAGCACCCGGTGCGTTGTGTAAAAAAAAGAATCGCCACCGGGGAGACAAAGGCGGCAGGGTGCAATGCCGGCCACCCGCCCCCTCGTGCGCTGTGCCGGCCTTTTTCGTGGGCGCTCGCTCACAGCAACTTGCTCCTACGGTCTGGTGAGGCTACACGGGGGATCTTTGCCTTTGTCTGCAGAGGGATGTCAGCAGCGTTGGGTGACGGAGCGCTCCTCCGCGGGACGCAGAGACGATTCCTCGCGCCTCTCCGGACCCATTTCGCCATCGCCTCCGGAATTCACTCCGCTTCAGCCGGCGCTGCGTGCCCCATGAGCTGCGTGCGCATGCTTGAATGTTGCACGGAAATTATGTTCTTGTTTGGTATTTGAGGAGTGTTTTTTGTTGTTGTTATTGTTGTTGTTTTTGTTGTTGTTCTCTTTCACTCTCTCCCCCCCCCCCGTGTGCCCACCACCTCCAATCTCTCTCTCTATTCCACTCTCCCCCCAGGTCCCATCACCTCCAATCTCTCTCTCTATTCCACTCTCCCCCCAGGTCCCATCACCTCCAATCTCTCTCTCTATTCCACTCTCCCCCCAGGTCCCACCACCTCCAATCTCTCTTTCTCTTCCACTCCCCCCAGCTCCCATCACCTCCACTCCCTCATTTTTCATCTTTGGTTCACGATGATATCCACCTGCTCGCAACGTCCCTAATCTCTTTCCCCGTTACTAACGAGCTCTATCTATTCTACATTGAATCCGTAAAACTACAGTCACGGTAATCAGGAGACCTGTTGTGACCTCACTCACGGAACCGCGTCATTTCACCAATGTCACCAGTTAGACATGCACCCATTAATTTGATCTCTTTTTTGTTGTTTTACATTTCGAGACATTTCTTTCTGTCCCTTGGTTCTCTCCGTCACCTCCCTCCCTCTCCCCTCCCACTCCTCGCTAAGTCTCCACCCCAGCGCGTGTGTGTGTGGAGGGGGCATTAGCAGCTGCATCAACATCAGCAGCAGCAGCTGCTGTTGCCCTCCTGCACGAGGTTGAGCTGCTGCGCCTTCGAGAAGCAACCTGCCCTCTCGGTGGGGATGAGGCCGTGTAAGAACGCCACGCTCCTGGTGGAGTTCGCCGCCCTGTGCGGCATCGCCAGCTTCGTGCTGCTCGCCCTGTCCGTGGGCACTGACTACTGGTACATCATGGACACGTCCGGCCTCGGGGAGCAGCTGGAAATCGATAAGCGAGAAGAACTCGGACTCACGCACATGGGGTTGTGGAGGACCTGCACAGGTGAGTGATGCTGCAGATTGCGAGCGATGTTACGCGACTAACGCCGCACGTGGTGAGTGATGATGCACGTGGTGAGTGATGATGCACGTGGTGAGTGAGGCTGTACGTGGTGAGTGATCTTCACGGTGTGAGTGATGCCGCACGTGGTGAGTGATGATGCACGTGGTGAGTGATGCCACACGGGGTGAGTGAGGCTGTACGTGGTGAGTGATCTTCACGTGGTGAGTGATGCCGCACATGGTGAGTGATGATGCACGTGGTGAGTGATGATGCACGTGGTGAGTGATGATGCACGTGGTGAGTGATGATGCACGTGGTGAGTGGCTCTGCACTGTCGTGAGTGATGATGCACGTGGTGAGTGATGATGCACGTGGTGAGTGATGCCACACGGGGTGAGTGATGCCGCACGTGGTGAGTGATCTTCACGTGGTGAGTGATGCCGCACATGGTGAGTGATGATGCACGTGGTGAGTGATGATGCACGTGGTGAGTGATGATGCACGTGGTGAGTGATGATGCACGTGGTGAGTGGCTCTGCACTGTCGTGAGTGATGATGCACGTGGTGAGTGATGCTTCACATGGTGAGTGATGCCACACGTGGTGAGTGGCGCTGCACGTGGTGAGTGGCGCTGCACGTGGTGAGTGGCGCTGCACGTGAGTGGCGCTGCACGTGGTGAGTGGCGCTGCCCATTTGAGTGACCTGCACGTGTGATTGATGCTGCACGCGTGAGTGGTGCTGCATGCGATCGTTGCTGCACTTTGGATTATGGGGAGCGAAGTGCAGCGGCGAGCACACTGCACGTAAACCCGGTTACCCAAGTTCGATTCCCGCTCACGGCCAACACCAGTGACGATTATCTGAACCGGTTCTGAGCCTCCTCTAGGTCGACTCAGTCTCAAATGAGAATCTGGTGCGGTTTGGTAAACATCACCACCAGGGAGACAAAGGCGGCCGTGCGTGGTGTTGACCACTCACTCCCTCTTGCGCCGTGCCGGACTTCATAGGTGCTCGCTAACAGTACTTGCTCCTACAGTCTGTGAAGCCACCATGGGGGGGGGGGGGTCTTTGTCATTGGTGCTGCACGTGTGAGTGATCTTCACGTGTGAGTGAAGCTGCGTGCGTGGGACGCGATGTCACGAGCAGAGTGGTCCAGTTACGCGAAGTCCTCCGTGTCTCTCAAACTCCAGTGGGTTCAAGGACCCCCCAACCCAAACACACACATTTTTTTAAGTACTGCATTATTTTGCGTGCGCCGATAGAGCCAGTGATTTTAGAGGGAGTTATGTTACCATTCCTATCCGATGAGCCAGCAGGATTTATTTCGCGAGCCATGATCTGCTGATGAGACCCATGCTAGGGATCGATGAAAGCGTTACAGACTTTTCGTTTTTAAACAAATACCCCTTCGCTCGTTAACACGAGACTAGAAGGGCAAGAGGTCGATAGTCTACGACAAACAATGCACGTCTATGCGGCGAAAAACAGAACCGTGGTCAACTTACCTACGTAATTTTCAATTCCGTATCCAATTGAAGATGCTGCACACGTTGCCCGCACCTGATGATGGCGTTCGCGAAGAGTTGCAGGCAGTGAGGGACTCTTGAGAGGTAACCGCTACGCGTGGCGAATGAGCGGTTTTTTAAAACAAGCATCCATTAATAGGGCCGTTGTGTCATTCGAACGACACATTTCGTCTGCAAATGCGCTAAAAGCACGTTTAAAAACAAACTTTCATTGCACGTCTTCTCAAGAAACAGACTAATGACGACTATCAAGATTGACGAAGAGCGGGTGATCCATTTTTAGATATCCACTCATCCCTGAACGGGGAACCTCTTTGTTCTCAACAAGTGGTTAAGCACTGTGAAAGCCATCGCCACTTACGCGACAGGCGAGACTGAGAGAGGGTAAGATTATGTTTGTTCATTAATATTGGTGGGAGACATGTATCGGTTTTCCAAGTAAAATGTTTCCATCTCTATACATTCTCGCTAATATTCATTTGGAATACCCATTCTTCATTCACGTTTTCTGCCACATGCCACATGCATGTGTAATGGACTGGCACAACATATCAAACAAGCCTCGCTAGTGGGATTACTCTACACGGATCACCCGTATATTGCCCATTACGTGAGTGTTAGTTCATAACGCGCACTTATGGTCGACATAAGAGCATGATAGTAATTTAAATGAATAATGTGTATTTTCCCTAAAAAAAGTGGCTGCAACGTGAGAGTAATATCACGATGTCCATTATCCACGCGCTCGCTCACAAGATGGCTAATAGAAGACTGCATTCGCATTGCAATTAAGCAGCCGGGTGAATACATGAATGGCAGATTAATTTAGCCCGACAATTTGTTTTCCCATCAGCGTCTACACGCTTGCATACATATCTATAAATAATGCATTTCAGTAACATCTTGTCGCAAATAACCTTCACTCCACGAGCATTATTTCAACACCTGGGCAATGAATTGCCCACTTTACTGCAGGATAATCCTAACCCGCGTGTGTGCATGAATGTTTACCAATCTCCTGGCGCTGCAGTTGAAACAATGGGCAGTCGGCTATTTAATACAACTTAATTGTATCAAGCAGTTGAGCTATACACACAGGCTGTGTGCACTGGGCTGTCCAGTGCGAGTCTGAAGCTTCATGTATGATAACTCAATAAGTGCTGAAAATTATCCAGTGAACACGCAACGTTGGACCTACGTTGAGTCAATGGTTCTAGCAACATTCCAACATTGGCCTAATAGAGCTTTAGGCTTGTCAGATACAGTTGCTTAGATGTGTACCTAGAAGATAAATAAGTGGGGTTGAATATAATTTGACAATTAATTTGCCTTCTAAGAAGCGTACGGGGTTTGTTTTCATTTTGAAGTTGGTAAATTCCACTCTTAGATCATATCTTTTTTTTTACAATACCATATGCACATGAAAAATTGGAATTCATTTCTCAAAGGTCTAATGTCAACCAAATATTTTCCTTGCGCTATAACCTAGGTTCCAATGAGTACATATTCTGTAAAATATATATATACGAGTAGAAATACCTTTATTCTTCTGATATTACACCTTTTTTCTGAAATTACAGGTTGCGAAATGTATAGGTACCCCGTTAAAATAGCTCCGTATTGAGAAATTATAAAGGGAGATCAGAATTTTATTTGAAAGCTGATAAACATCTCCCGCCAATCTCAATACGACACGAATTCAATATTTTAACATACTGCTACGTGATATTTTAAGCCATCGTTTTCACAATATCCAGTCACCCGTTGGGAAGGAAATGGGTCATAATACATATAAATAAATGTGGTATCTATGAATGATAATGGTGACGTTTACCTTTTAAACCAGTGTTCTTGATGAGCGTGTTGAGTTTATGCATTGTGTTTTGTACCACTGCCAATGCAGTATCACCTTATAATGTGTATCCATAAATGGAAAAAAAAACACCCCGCTCACACACGTCAAAAACACTTCTTTGAAATAATTACATATTTTGAAAATCGGCGACATTTCTGGCAATGGCCCCACTTCAAAGCACATCAACAATGAAGGAGGCCCATTGCCAAAGCGTCACTGATGACATTTCATTTCATTTTTAGGCAGTGATGTTGACGAGTGTGAGTGAGGGGCTGTTTGTCATCTGGCAAAACAACCCCCTATCTTCTCGCGGTGCCGGACGGGCAACTCTGTCGTGGACAGTGCTGTGGGAGGAGGGCCAATGCCCATTGGCCCTCTCCCCTCATGACGTCTGTGACCACCACAGTGGCTAAACAGAAGCTCTGGATGGGTGCGAGGGGCTGGTAACCCCTCCACCTTCAATTCATTACCACGAAACTACGACTTAAACATAAATATGTAACTAATAAGCTTGTGCCGGAGGCCCCGGGGGGACAGGCGTCTATGACGTCTCCTGGCCAAACCCCAATTTGCAGAGCCAGGAGAATGAATCTTCACCCACAGGGCTTCTCTAGAAACAACGAAAAGCCACTACGGATGGCCACGTGGAATGTTCGAACGCTCACTGCGGAGGAGAGGTTGCCACTCCTTTGCCAGGAGCTGGACCGGTACCGCCTGGATCTCTGTGGCATTCAGGAGGTCCAGTGGACCGGTTCTGGCTCCTGCCACCATGAGGGGTGGACAGTCCTCTACTCGGGGCAGGAGACTGCCAAACAACAGGGTGTGGCTCTTCTTCTGAACAAAAGAATGAAGGGGGCGTGGAAGCGTGGCGGTGAGGTGTGGGAAGCTGTAAGCCCCAGGCTACTTTGGGCTCACCTTCCCATCAACCGGAGGCGAGGAGTGATGGTCGTGGTTACTTATGCCCCCACCGAAGACGAACATCCATGGAGGGATGCAGGCAAAGCCGATGAGTCGGATGCCTTCTATGACCTCCTGTCACAGGTGCTGGCTAAAGTGGCCACTCGGGACAGAGTCATCTTGTTGGGTGACTTCAATGCCCGAGTTGGTCATGATGCTGGCACCTGGTCTGGAGTGATTGGAAGGCATGGGCCAGATCAGCTCAATAACAACGGTAGGAGGCTGCTAGATTTTTGTGCAGGGTGGCTAAAGCACAGCAAGTTGGCACACTAGGGGGCACAGGTGGTGCATCAGCCAGTCATCTCGGTCATCTCAGTCAGTCGACCCGTGGCACCTGGGTCTGCCCCGTGACCTCCTGCCAGCGGGCATTCGACACTTCACGTGGCCTCAAGGTGCACATGGCCTGGCACAAGCGTCGTGGTGACGTCACCGCCACTTAGTGGCGAATGGCGGTTGTTGTTGTTGTTGTTGTTTGTCATCTGGGCTTGTGCACCATTGTCAAAGCATCATCATCATATAATTTGCATAAATTAATGGGTCACCCTGTATATATGTGTAGTGACATATGACGTCACTACCGTGTTGGGTTTGTTCGCATCACGTCACTGCTATGTCGGGTCGGTACGAATGACGTCACTGCCGGGTCTGGCAGTGTGGAGGCTGTTGACGAGTGCCACGGGGGTCGTGTCAGGCCGTGGCACTCTGAGTGAACCCGACCGGACACGTGACTGGATCAAGGTGGGTGCCAGGGGACCTTGGGGGTCACGTGGTCGGGGAGCAGAGCCTTCGCGAGGGTTCGAGAAGGTGGGCGTGGCCTGGGTGTGGCCGGCCATGCCAAGGTGCATATAAGCAGGCTCCGCACACAGAGCGGGGCTGTTCGTGTCCGGGATGAAGACCCCTCATGAAGACTGAAGACAGAAGCCTCTAGTCGTCGTGGCCAAGCAGAAGCCCTCCCGGCTTGGCCACGTTGAGTAGTACCCGAGTGTTCGAGTGTTAGCGAGATTAGGACGGTGGTCACCACCTTAAATATAGTGTGTGTGTTACAGTTGTATTGCAGTTCTGTTAAATAAATAGTGTTGCCTCCGTACGAGTGTGTGCGCCTCTGTGGAACGATTACATATGCATACAGTATAAAGAGATACCGTGAAAAGGAGGAACAGTCGTTGCTATTGCAGGATGTTCTTAAATTCAGGCATCTTATTTAATGCACAATCCACGTGGAAATTATACGGATAACAACCATAGACCTACTGACCACTCTCTCCGTCTTCATTATCGACACGCGTGTGATGGCTCCCTTAACGAGCCTAATGACGGGGCGCTTTGTGAGCCGTGCTCAAAGTTATGCAGAGATATAGTAACGAGTCAGTACGACCCAGAACACGTGCTCACCAAGAGAGAAAAAAACTCACCACATGGCCAAAATACTCACAACATGCCAAAAAAACTCACCACATGGCCAAAATACTCACAACATGCCCACAAAACTCACCACATGCCCAGAAAACTCACCACGTGCCCAAAGAACTCACCACGTACCCAAAAAACTCAGCACGTGCCCAAAAAACTCACAACATGCACAAAAAACTCACCACATGCCCAAAAGAACTCACCACATGCCCAAAAAACTCACAACGTGCCCAAAAAACTCACAACGTGCCCAAAAAACGCACAACATGCCCAAAAAACTCACCACATGCCCAAAATAACTCACCACATGCCCAAAAAACTCACCACATGCCCAAAAAACTCACAACATTCCCAAAAGGCTCACCACATGCCCAAAAGAACTCACCACATGCCCAAAATAACTCACCACGTGCCCAAAAAACTCACCACGTGCCCAAAATAACTCACCACGTGCCCAAAAAGTCTGCCGAACGTGCATGATTTTTGTTGTCATACAGCTCTGGTGAGTTTTTTTAAGTGACGTATGATTGTTGACCACTGCAAAGACAGTCTCTTAATTGTTCTTGCTTTATTGTGAACGCACGAGCTGGATTCCCCACCACCCCAACCCCAGCAAGGATTCCCATCAAGTTGCATACAATATCTGAATTATTTTTTTCTGTTATGTTGCCACTTAAATCAGTACGAACCACTTTAGATGATTATGCAACAAGTCACTGAACCTAGCACGATTGTTCTCCCGCCCCTCAACATTTTCTGGATTCGCGGATCACTGTCATGCCGAGTGGACAAACTTGCAGTAAAACGCACGCCGTTTTGTGAAAACATCGTAGCGGAAACAGTTTCGCGAATTACATCCCACGGCCTTTGCAAACCACCAGGTGGTCTGCGAACCACAGGTTGGGAACCGCTGCCTCTCACCGTGAGGGCATTTCACCCCTTGCTCTGTGTGCCTCGTGAATTTGCACTGCTTTTTGTGTTGAGTTTGTTGTTCTTCACCCGGCACCTCCGATTAGTACGGTTCCTTACGTACAGTGCAAAAGAAGTTCAACATACATGCATGCATGAACGTGTGTATTTATAATGGAATGGAATACACGTTTCAGTTATTAACGCAGCACAGTCGGTGTCAGAGAGGGTTAGCCAGCCTTACAATACCGCTCACATATGCAGTCAGAGTAACCCATTTGCACCATGAAATGACTTCTGTATTGAGCTGCGAATTCAAGAGCGGGTTGAAGATTTAGATATATGTTGAGGTATTGCACTCATTTTTGCATATTATGTGATAAGGATGGATTCGTTTTTTGTTTCCTATGCATGTGGTACGAACTGTAATGTAATGTACAGTAACATCCCCTTTGTCATTCCCCTGCTGGGTGGAGGCCTCCTCACAATCCGACTCTCGTTGAGGTTGGTTTTGACTCCAATCCACCATCCTGGTCACTGCAGATTTGGTGAAGGGGGCGAGAGAGGAGACAAGGACAGATGAATCCTCGCAGCAGTGTCTCTTTGGCTGCCCATCGAACAAAGATGGTCGCCGCACCGCGTGCTTTCAGATGCACTTCTGCGGCCGTCTGGAATGCTCTTCCTCCCGATATTAGGAAGCTACTGGAGCTATGCACTTTAAAATCTAGATTGAAAACTAATTTCTTTAGAACTTCCTTTTGTTTAGTTTGTTGTGCTTCTCCTGCACCTCCGATTATCACGCTTGCCTACGTATGGTGTGAAAGAAGTTCAACATAAATACACGTATCACTCACCACTCATGTTAGCCATGGCCGGGAATTGAACTTGGGTCATAGCCAGAGCTCGACCCTGTCCTGTGACACTCAACGTTTTTATTCATATGATATGCTGCATGTTGGATTGAGGGAGACAGTGTTATCTGCAGCATTCTTTTATCACCAGGTGTGATTAATTTCTGTAATTGACAGTTGAACATAAACTGTTTCACCTGAACTCACTGGGTCACACCTGGGGTAGATTCAACATAACATACGATAGTGCCATTATTTCAATGCCATTATGTCATAATTATTTCAATGCCATTAAAAAATAATCCCCTCATCTGCCACAATTCAAAGACGTGTATGCGTTTCCTTAAAATCTTCGGTCCACTCAATTATTATTCATCATCATCAGCCATTGTCTATCTACTGCTGGATGAAGGCCTCCAATAACATCGCCATCCCTCACTGCCCAGAGCTGCTACCATCTGTATAACTCTCGTACGTAAACGAACCTCATCGCTCCATCTCCACGGAGGTCATCCTCTTGTGGATTCATTCTCTCCATTGGTTGCCATTCTTTTGCCAGTCTCACCCATCAGCCATCATCCTATCTTAATTGTTAATGTGATGTCTAATTAGAGTTTTTTTCCCTGATCCACATGCTAATTTTTTTCTGTCTCCGAGTGTAATTCCAAGCATGCACCTCTCCATGCTTCTTTGGGAACTTTTCAGTTCTGTATTCAATTTTATTTGTGGGTGGCCAACATCACGCCCGGCCGCCTTTGTCTCCCCAGTGGTGATATTTACACACATTTGAGGCTGAGTCGACATAGGGGAGGCCCAGGACCGATTCAAATAATTGTCACTGGCGTTGGCCATGAGCAGGAAATGAACTCGGGTCGCCAGGTTCGTTGCGCAGCGTAGCGCTGCCCGCTATACTACAGGACAAGAATCTCATGGTTAACCGCGTATGGTCGAGCCACTAGGGCGTGCGCGCGATTGGCAAATTGTACCTAAATAAATCTAGCGCGAAACAGCAAAATCCTTGATAGCTAAACCCGCAAAAGGGAAGGGTTTGCTGTACTCACATTCAAGGAGTCAGTCACTGCCACTTGTCACTCCGTCACAAGTGGCAGGGCCACATCAAGTTACTCCATCGCAAGTGCGTGGGCTGAGTCGACGAGCACGCGGCCTAAAATCATTCCAGTGACCAAGACTTAAGTCACAGGGCCACGACTAGCACAGACTGAGTACGCACCGGGACAAAGGCAAGGAGTGGGACAGAACAAGGCAGAGCTCCGTCGTCTGAGTCCTACCCGGGGCAATCTCGAGGGACTTCATCAAACTGCCACCGGTGACACTCTGATCCTGCACGAGACGACGCCGTGAGGTCATCGTGACGGGACAATAAGGGGATCCAGACGCCAATGTTGTTGGGAAAAAGTGGTTAACACATTCCGCGGAGGGAGCTGGTAGGAACGTTGGGTTGCTCGGTCAATGGCCAGGGTCAACGGCGGCGTGGTGTATTCCGAAAATATGCCCGACTGTGAGGGCGGGCACAAGCCGGCGTGAGTAGGTTAAACGTTGAGTTTTATAAGGGCACCACGAGGTGACCAGCCCCTCCCCACCCAGCCCCACCCCTCCCACCCCCCACCCAGCCCCACCCTCCCCACCCAGCCCCTCACTGCATGACGGACGGACGGACACAATAATCCCTTGTGGGCTGGTGGAACCAGTGGGTTCCCACCAGTATAATTCAGTGTGTCTCAAGGGTACGTTCTGCATTGTATTGATGGTGGTGTGCGAGTTGGGTCGTTGATTGTATTGCTATTGTGTTCTGTTAATAGCTCCTGCGTCGAGAGGTAGGCACTACACATAGATGTGGATATAGAACAATGAGCAGCGAATCTCCCGTGTAGAAACAAGACAAATCTACCTTCTGTTACGTTCAAGACATTTTCTCTTCGAGTGTAATACATTTGATGGCGTACATCCTTGAAGTTAATGAATATTATATTCTTCGGTATTTCGGTAAAGTCACGTAGATAGTTTTTCTTTGGTTCTTTCGGTAAAGTCACGTATAACGTAGATAGGTTCAAATATTGCAGCCGAAATGTTATTGTTTTGATGTTGCTCCTTCAAACGGGTGTTAAACTGAACCAGTCACTTGATTCCTCAATCCCTCACCGTGACAGGCACAGGGTCCCATTTTCTTGACACATATAAACATAGACAGCATCTATATACGGAACCCACCCTTCTGACCAGCGTGCAGGTAAAGTATGGTGAAACAACCCCAATGCGACTTACATGGCATGGGGAATACTTCCTCCAGCAGTGAGTGGATCGACATTGGGCTGTACATATTGCGTGGTGCAAGTTAGCAAAGGGGATTTGCAACCCTTTCTCATTAGCAAAGGTGGAGATAAATGTTCACATTTTGATTGAGTTTGCTCACCGCGTCGCCGGGCTATGCTGATTGCAGCCTCGAGAAAATCTGCTGTAAGCCCTCGCTCCTGTGCTTGGGATTACCAATCAGGAAATCAAACAGTGGTGTCCCAACGGCAATAATATACGCTCCATCAATTCGAGTAGTATCCACTGGGGGCCTAACCCCCCTCAATTTAATGCATGTATTCATGTCCGGAGAATATATTTCTGCATGCTGAAATATATTTCCGCATGCTGAAATATATATTTATAAAATTTTCAGTAACAAAAATTAATACGCATGAGCACATCATATTTTACTCACACCCAAGACTTAATTTCAGCTGGGTCTGTTAGGGTCGGTGACTCGGACCCAGCACATCATGTCCAGGAAACGTACCTCTCGCTCCGGCTGTGGCTACTCTTCACGTGCCACCTCCCAGTCTACTACCAGTCGACATGGAAAATGATGCCATGAGAAATGAAGCCCGACCACCACTGAAGGGGAGTGCGTAATAAAAATGTAGATTCACAAAAGACACGCGAGGCATTTGTTAAGACGGGGCATTGCGGTTCGATTTACCTTGGCTTGCATTTCACGGGCTGCCTTTTTCCCGCACAGGAGCCGGTTCTTTTAAAAAAACGTTGTAAGGACGGCAGGGATGCAGCCACACTTTGTAAGTTGCCTTGCTAGCGAAAGGCGGTTATCGATTATATGCACAGTGACCCGTTCCCAGTATTTGCTAATGCTATCAGTATTTACTATGGCCATATGCGATGTACAGATTAAGCATATTTAACATATGCTAAACAATACGACATTGCTGTTCTATAATTGTATTAAACCGACAGCACCAAGCTGGCTGCTCGTGTGGGGTGCCGCCGTGACGAGACGTTTACTGCCTTGCCTGGTACGCAGGAGGTCTTGGGTTCGATCCCAACTCTGACGCCTGCATATTTGGAGTTTTCACGTTCTTCCCAGAATCAACGTGCGTTTAGCACGGTTGACTATGTATAGTGCGAAAGACGTTAAAATTCATAAATAACATGCATGAAGATTACTTGTTTGCGATACATTTTCACGCTATAAGCCACTTCATTGGGCTATCATTTCTGAAAAAGAGCTATTTAGTGAAGTGGGCCTTACCTGGTAAAATGAAAATAGTTGGTTTGTTAGCTACGTTGTTTTTAAATGTGTCATAATTTGAAAAATTACCATTTATGTTTAGTTTGTTAAACGGAGAAAAATGTAGACAAAAAAATGATGTGATTTTTGTCTTAGCTTTTTGGGGGTGTATTGACCATTATCAAATTTTTGTAAAAATATTTGATGATACTGCTTTGGCCGTGATGCACAAGAACTAGCAACACAAACACTGAATGTGCTCAACAACACTGCCTTACAAGAAATATATACGGGTGGCCCAAAAGGCAGGACACATAGAGTGTTATTTTCTTTATTTTAACAAATCACATTCTGGTTACTTAATTTATTGTAACATATGTTCAAACTGACTTCCGTAAACACTAATTCATGCATGAAGTCTCTTTTGAAATTATTTTAGAACATTTTTTTTAAGATTACACGTGTAACCTTTGAACATTCAGCAATTATGTTTTGTCTCAATTCATTCGGGGTTCTTGGTCGAGTTTTGCAAACGACGGATTTGAGGAGACCCGACAGGAATACATTATTTTTTTATTAAAATAGATAAACTATGAACTTCAAGAATACATAATTACAATGTTTAATGCTGGTGTTAAAATGTATGTAATAAAGCGATGTGTCCTGACTTTTGAGCCAACCTGTATATGACCTGTGACGTTTCAGGAAACGGCCCTTCTATAGCACACAGAGTGGCTAGAGAAATTGCATTCATAAGGGTTGGAGATTACACTTAACACCATTGGGCCTTATGAATTACATTTCAAAAATGATATCTTATTCACATGTTTTAAATAGGCATATGAAGTGAACTAATAGTAGCTATTGCGTACCAGATAACCACACCAGTCATCAAAAGGATTACTAAATAAACCCATTCGTATTAAACACGTTCCTTCGGAGTGGGCAGGTAGGAACTTGTTTGTACAGCGGATTCGTGCGATCCGTGTCACGCGGCGCAAGCTGCGTGGGGCGGCGCGTCACGTGGTGCTGAGCCCGCCCGAAGCGCTCTGAAATTCAAATCGAGGGCGTGGCTATGCACGACAGACAGACAAATAATCCCTGGTGGGCAGTGTGGAACTGTTGTTCCTACCTGTAGAAGTAGAAATATACAATGTTGCTGATCCAATGCATTGTGGGAAGGTTTGCTTTTGTGAAGACGAACAGGGCGAACCCCACCCTCCCCCCAGGCAGTGCATTGATGTACGTATTTTGAACTTCTTTCGCACCGTACGTAGCCAACCGTGCTAATTGGAGGTGCGGGGGTAAGGGCAATGAACTAAACACAAAAAGCAGTTCTAAAGCAACGAGTTTTCAATCTACAGTACATTTAAAAGTGCATCTGTCCAGTGACTTCCTAACATCGGAAGAGCGTTCCAGACGGCCGCAGAAGCGCATCTGAAAGCGCACGATGCAGTGACCGTCTTTGTTCGATGGATATCCAAGAGCTGCAGCGAGGGTGACCGGAGTTTTCGTGATGGTTTATGCTCCTTGTTGGGCCTCATTACCATTTCAATAGAAGGAATTTAACTTGCATGGATTTGTGAGGCAACATATTTGGTGATGCTGTGTTAGCAGCGGTGTATACGCACAACCAATAATGTATTTCTTAAACCAAACACACTCGTCAACAATGTTCTTTTTCTGAGAGAGAGTAGTCTGGGAAATAAAATGTTAATTTAAATTCAGTCTAACACATACAGAAATGTGTTTACAATTACAAATATAATAAAATATTTCAGGTGCATTGTACGCTTGCCAGAGGTCGTATGCTTACTAAAATAAATGTTCTACTATATTTACCGTAAGACCCAAATAATATGAATTCCTGCAGTCACGAAAGCTTTAAGTTACGTTAGAAATGTTGCCTCTTGGCAAAAAATAGCTGCAAGGCAATAATAGGCACACAATTAATGGCTGAATGTAACTATATTGCATGACTTACAAACTTCTCGCGGTGTCAATATTTGCATTTCATTGACTCCAGTGAACTGTGGTGGATGCAGTACAACTTTCAAAGCAGAACATTAGGTGCATTTTCGTCACGATATTTGTTTTAATTTCGGTATAGGGAACAAATTGCATAGTTTAACCCTGAAGCTTTAAATTAAATATCACTATATCAAACGAGCTAAATACCGTTCCATCTCACATGCAAACCGGTATTGTTCACACCAAGGGACAATTGTATGCCTCAATTAGCCTTCACAATTACCTTTAAATGAAAGCTAATGTGCACATTGACACAGCACACGACGGCTTACTCTGGGCAAATTATGCAATTATGTCTTTTACTCTTCTATTAGTAATACTATTGCTCAGGCTGGGGCCAAATTGTATATATTCGCATTTATACCGTCTCTATTAAGATATAATTTTTAAAAGGTTTTAATTTGGATTGTTCGTAAGCGAACAGCTCCAACACTCAGAATAAAACGTGTATGTATGTACATGTGCACAGGGGCAGGCAGGGATGATGCAGCGGTTAGCGCGCTGTGCTACCAACCTTACGTCCCGAGTTCGATTCCCGCTCACGATCAACACCAGGGACGATGATCAGAACCGGTTCTGGGCATCCTCTAAGTCGACCCCGGTTAAAATGAGTGTCTATTGCGCTGTGAAAACATCAAACATGAGGGAGACAAAGGCGACACGGCTTTCATAGGTCAAGGCCATCTTGTACACAACCCTTTGTCAGTCGATCCACTCTGGATTAGCGCCTTCACACGCCAGGATGATTACGTGACCATACATCACCATGGGTTTTGCTGCACTGACCACGTAGCCCCTCAACAGCTTGCCACAACCTCTTGTGTGCGTGGATGTTTTACCTCGCTCATGCTTACACGATTCAAGCTCCAATCCCGCAATGCTTCCGAGAATCCAATGAGATTAGGTGCAATTACGATTGATTTGGTCACAGGCTATATATATATGTTTTTTCTTTCCCTTTAAGATGTAGACACTGCATATGTTTTTTTTGTACCTTGCGGTTTGTGTTTTTGCATGAAACGTCATTTTAAAACAGGGTTTAAGAGCGGAAATTCATTTGTTGAATTCATACTTTGATCCTGAAGCCACCTATGATGTTACTATCTGCACAGTTCAGTTTTTGCATCACACAATGCACAGTGCAGTTCCTGATTTTCCCAAGCTGCGTAATGGAAATAATGGAAACATTATGCATCCATGAAATTTACTCCATTTCTAAAATAAATAAAGATGTGATTGCAGCTTGCAGGCAGTGGTAAAAGAGCAGTGCAGCGCTTTAATTGCAACTACAGACATCTACTCTTCATATCTTTGTGGAACATCTAAAATGTCCTAAGGTTGTGTTGTATAATATAACACTTCAAGGACCATTATGCTTCAAATGATTATATGGCCAGGGCTCACAAATTTGGGTTGATTAAATCTGAAGAAAAAAACAAGATTGTAGTTTGAATGCTTTTGAAAAAATAATATTTGGAAACGTAACTTGTTAGATGGTGATCCTGCCACGGTGAAATGGCAAGCAGCATGTACTTGCAATCCCGAGGGGGCCAGATCAATCCAATCTTCCAACACATAAGGTGCAACAGTGGCTGAGCTTCTTAATTGCCCACCCGCCTCTGTCCCCCCAGCAGTTTAAAATTGGTTCAACACAGTCGTTTGGCAGGTTCGCATTTGGGGGGTAAAATGTAGGTGACTCCCAATTCTCCCAAGATGTCTAAGCCAATATGAAAAGCAGGCCAATGATACCCTCTAGAGCAGCGGTCCCCAACGTTTTTGGCACCAGGGACCGGTTTCGTGGAAGGCAATTTTTACACGGACCGGGGGGGGAGGGGGTTCATCATTGGGTCTTTCCCACCTTTTCAAAGAAGCTCTCCAGCGACGTTAGTTTTTTACTCATTTTGGCTACTAGGGGTTAGCAGCTTGTGGGCTCACCAACACTGTGACTGAGACAAGTGCGCAGTGCGGGAAAGAGGCGCAGACGGAAGTGGACTCACCGCTCTCACCTCCTGCTGCTGTGCGGCCCGGTTCCTAACAGGCCACGGACCGGTATCGGTTCGCGGCCCGGGGGTTGGGGACCCTGCTCTAGAGCAGCGGTTCTCAAAGTGTGGTTTCCTGGACCACCAGTGAGTGGTCCGGGACGGTCCTCCAGGTGGTCCGTGGGGCTGTGATGCAAATGCGGGTTGATCCGGACAATAATGACCTTTTGTTAAAAATTTCGATTTAAAGCTTTCGTGACTGCAGGGATTCATCTTCTTGGTTCTTTCGGTAAAATCACGTAGAAGGGAAGTAATAAAATAATAAAAACAAAACATAATAAAACAATTCTCACGACGTTTCGGCTACAACGCAAGCAGCCGTCTTGCGTTGTAGCCGAAACGTCGTGAGAATTGTTTTATTATGTTTTGTTTTTATTATTTTCTTATTTCCCTTCTACGTGACTTTACCGAAAGAACCAAGAAGACCTTTTGTTAATTCATATTTTTACTTGTGATATTAATTTTGTGTAAGTTAAGCTCGGTAAACTACTCTCATTAAATCTATAGGACCTTTTTTGCCAGTATCAAAATTAGCAATGGGGTTTGTCCTTTCTGGCAATACAACAGGTGTTAAAGATGTTCAAACGCTAAAGGCATTAAGTCTCATCAAAGAATGTTGTCTCTGGCGTAGGCCAATCAGTTACAAAGGCAATGCATATATTATCAGAGTATGTTTGTTGGCATGTTTTACCACAAGTGAAAGCGGCTAATGTAGACTTTATGCCTTGCAAATTGATAATCGATTTGGTGTTTGGACATCTTAACAACTGTTTTTATTGCCATAAAGGAAAACAACCTATTCTTACCCTGATTAAACTACACGAACCCCAATATCTAAATCCCCCCCCCCTTAAAAAAACATTATACTTGCGTAAAAAAAGTTTTTTTGAAAATGTTCCGGCAATATAATAATTTACATGTATTTGTAAGGCGCCTCCCAGCAATCTCTCAAGGCGCCTAGTATGAATAAATCTGTATTAGTGGTGTTTAGTGGGAAGTTAATGAATTCCGTCACTAGGGATGCATCGGTTGAGCGGTCCGCGGGCCAAAGACGTTTGAGAAACACCGCACTCGAAGGACCAATCCAGAATTCACACGGACGTAAGACATTTCTGGAATGTACCTTTTATAACTAGCGAGATAGGCTAGGTAGGATACATGTAACACTAAAGAGATGTGTTGTGTGTATGTATGTTGAACTGCTTACGGACCGTACGTAGCGACCATTCTGGCGAATTGCCCGAAGATGCTGGATGTAATTACCAGCGAAACGTCGTACTCAAAAATTGTAAATGTTGTGGATTCACTCTTCAACACACCGGTGGGCTAAAGTAGTGAACTATTTGTCTTTTGTCAACGTGACACTTTTTTACTGATTGGCCGTGTCGGGTGGTGGAGGGTTACGACACATTTATAAATAACGCGATCTAACCAAAAAACCTTTATTATGAATAATATTGGTCGCGAAAGCCTACGTGTTAAATGTACGTAGCGCACCGTGTTAATCGGAGGCGTGGTGTGTTTTAAACTGAGTATACAATAAAATATGGTATACACAATACAGATTCAGCCTTCAGGAATGACCATAAATCACACTGAATAAAACATGTGCAGAGCAAGAACATTTGTGCACCAAAGTGTAGAAATGGGGCATTTTGTCCTGGTGTGTGTTTTAATATTATATTATGCACTGAACAATGGCAGGCGTAGACTTACCCTTGCCTGACAGATTATTTCCACCTGTTTCTCTCCTCTCCAAATCGACACCAGTAGGAGGTAGACGGTGCTCACATAAAGCGAGAGTGTGGCAAAGGGACGAATAGAAAATCATTGAGCTGTTCTCTTTGGGAGCAACATTCATGGCTTCGAACCAGCAGGGGCAAGAATGGTCGGTAATGGCTGCCATCAATGTTATATCAATTCTACAAGTACAACACAAGAGGAAAGAGTCATTTTAAAGGCTAACTGCCATCCATTACCGCATGCCATAATTTGTTCTCCCTACTGCGATGGTTAGGATGAGCATTAGAAGATCGGTATTAGTTGTGTTGCAAAATATATATTTTTTTACTTGTAATTTATACTCCCGTAAATGTGTGTCACCCGTTTTAAGCAACTGCCTGTAATATTGAAACTCAATACGTCAAATGTGTATCCAGAGTATCAAGTACAACTAGATTTTAAAGGAAAAATACATCACTTTACAACTGTAGAAATTACAACTCAGTACAGTATATAGGTGTATTATTCACGTGAAATGGCACATTTCATCATTAAAGGTTAATTGCAATCAGATATTTTTTTTCATATTGTATCCACATTTCCGTGCTGTTGTTTCGTTCATTGTTATGCTTTCATTGGTTTACATTTACCATTCAACTTCCGATGGTACTTGTGTGTTTAGCTTTTGTATCTTATTTTTATACTGTGTTTAACAATTTCTGCTCTACAAATATATAACAAAAAACTGCCATTGATCTTCTTGGTTCTTTCGGTAAAGTCACGTAGAAGGGAAATAATAAAATAATAAAAATGAAACATTAAATAATTCTCACGACGTTTCGGCCACAACGCAAGCAGCCATCCTCAGGTGAAGACGAGGTCTGTCGGGGAGACAGCGTCTGAATGAAACACCAAAGCAGCCGTCCTCAGGTGAAGACCGGGTCTGTCGGGCAGACAGCGTCTGAATGAAACACCACCACAGCGTGGTGGTGTGACAGACCTGGTCTTCACCTGAGGACGGCTGCTTGCGTTGTGGCCGAAACGTCGTGAGAATTATTTTATTATGTTTTATTTTTATTATTTTATTATTTCCCTTCTACGTGACTTTACCGAAAGAACCAAGAAGATGAATCCCTGCAGTCACGAAAGCTTTAAATCGAAATTTTAACTGCCATTGAGTTTGTTTTAATGGTCAGGTGCGTTTTCTGGTATGCTTTGCACAATGAGAAGAATATGTGTATCAGCCAACTAGCTTTGACATTCAATTATTTGGTACAAAAGCACCAACAGCTACAAACTCATTATGCAATTAACGTCTTGACATTCCATTCTATTCTTGCGCTGGTAATATGTCTAGGAGCTCAATGTCAGTGTCGAGGTCTGCTCGTCACGAGAGGGCTTTAGGAGAGAGAGAGCGCATGTAGTTTCCCACGTCATCCGTGAAGCAGCGCAAACTACAGTGGTTTACTCTTGTGTCCCATCGTTTGGGTTGCATGCCCACAGACAGACTTTGGCTTGTTCTTAATTTTTCATTTGCGAATGAGATGTGGGAAGTGGCCTTTTGATGTGGTTCGTGGTTACGCCGGTATCTTAGCGGAATGTCAGTCAGAAAATGCGATTGGTCTCATATGAGGTGTCTTGACATGAATCACATTAATCACATTCTGTATTCGAGTACAATATCGTACCTAGAGGTAAATGTTTCACGAACAAAATGCCATCACTGTGTATAGAATATATGTGATGTCGTACAGAATAAGTATTGTGCTAGCAGCATTAGTCCTGATGAGTCGAGAAAGTGTTGGCTTTCGAACAGCCATTAAATGATAAAAGCAAGTTCCACTTCAAACCAATCATAAACAGATTACCATTTATCCACTTGATGCATCTGAAACTATTTTGTGTGGAGAGAACATAATTTTTCCCAATCAGTGTTGTTATCATTCATGCTCCTATTTCTTTCATTGTTTTTGCATCTTGCCCTCTAATTTACAAAAACATGAACAAAACAAGTTCACTAAACAATTGAATATAAGTCCATATACCGATGATAGTTAATAAAGGCAGACCGGAATCATAATATGTGAAAGCGGAATGTAGTATTTTTGTAAATATTAATAATGGCCGACAACATACAAATGAGAGAAGGTTTTTAATCAGGGTGTATTATTAGCGATGAAAATGTGGATCCGAAACACAGACATTGACAAATCAAGTTCAACATGAGCGAAGGGGTGTGCAAAAGAGCATGGAGAGGTGCATGCTTGGAATGACACCGAGAGACAGGAAGACGAACACATGGGGTTGTTGAGAAAAGTCATTGGGCTTGGGCAGGACGTGTCGCTACGAGAGACGATGGCCGTGGAGCAGCAGCCAACGGATGGATCAACGTCAAAGGATGTCTCCTGGGGATATAGTGCAATGGAGTCAGCTTGTGTGCAGCAGCTAGGAGTGTGAGAGATGGAGACGGCGATGCCTTCATCCAGCATTGGATAGATTATGTCTGATTATGATAATAGCCTTTCATTACAACGACATCCGTGTTGTTTAGTGTGAACGATTTAATTGCAGTGAGTCACGCTGTGTTGTCCACTCTGTTACATTTTGACCACTTGTGGAATGTCGAGTATGGGTAACCTATTGTAAATGTGGTTCAATGACCCATATTGAGTGTGTTAATTCTTGCAAATTAGTTGTAAATCCATTAATACTCCTTTCAGTTGAGTCACGGTTTGTGTGCATGTGCATTTGTCTTTGTGTAAACATTTCATGAGACTGGCTGGTTTTCAATGAAACAGTGATACCAGGCATGCAATGTGGCTCTGCGCCTAGGCTCGCTAAATGTCAGCTCTGAGAATTAAAATTATTGGTTTAATTTTCAGGTAATGAACATGACTCCTGGTGTCAGAGTAGGTGGAAAAGCACTGCCGTTTACTGCGGAGCTGATGCCACTTGATAGTATCTCAAAGGTAGGTAGCCCTGTGATATTCGCTTCACAGGATGCTGAACGCACGAGGGATAATATGGGGGAATAGATCAAATTAAAGTTGTACTCCATTTCAGATTTGGCTGCAGCTGTCAGAAGCGCGTGGTGGTAACGACGTGATGGAGCGATAAGATAATTGTGTTTCACAGTATGCCCTGCAACCACAATCCTCCGCTTGCCTCTTGCTAATTTTCCAAGCTGTCTAAATACTTTCATTTGATTATAGCTTCCAAACACGTTCATGGTATATACACCCACATGTGTATTATCATATGTTCCATTGCATGAATGTTTTGAATATACTACATTGTACTGAATTTCGTGCAGTACTGCATTTTCACTTGCAATTTGTTCTCATTCAGAATTAATCTTGTTATTGTAATTTTTCCACGGCTCTGTTTGTCTGCTTGAGTTTCCTATCAAGGTTGAGTTACCTCTTGAAGCTGTATTAAACTAAATTGTATAGTCATGATGGTTCATTGTGTTGCACAATTTCAAATGGCACACTGACAGTGGAAAGTGAGTGATTATGCATATAATGTTCTGTACTTCCATGCCAATGTGTGGAATTTTGGGGGGAACTGTTCTACTTTATGATGTATGATTGTATGTATTGAATACATTAAAATAATTAGGACATACAATATATATTAGGGAATCTTGGTTTTCTTAAATTTGAATACAACATTGAAATGGTCCAAAACACATGTATTACAATTGCAATTGTTATGTTGTTATACGGTGCTTTTGTATGTATTGACCTGATTAGGCTCGTGATATAAATCTGGCATTGCCACTAAGGTAATAAAAGACAAAGCCAAGCTTCAAATCAAGATTAAATCCAATCTACATAGACAATTGTGACTGAGTGACTGATGTACACTTCTAGCATTGCTCTGAAAGGGCTAGAACATGTAAGTGTGACGCAAATATAGTGGAGTCTATGCTTATAACTTGAACAATCTGAATAGCAAATGCTTTTTGGGGCAGAGTCAGTCTAAACTTCCATGTGGTTGTAACACTCACACATGTACAATCCCCATGATCAGTGAACCGAGTAATGAGCTTCTTTGTGGCATGCAAATGCTACAGAGACCGCCAAACTCCTGCTACCAATTTCTAGTAACAGATATGACATACATACCTTGCAAAGTATAATATTCTAAATATTACTGTCATTATTAAGTAACCTGATATATAAGCATGTGTCTGTTGCGGTTACGAAGATGTAAATACAAAGGTGATGCAAGTAGGTGAACGTGTGTTTAATCACTGACCCGTTTAAATATGTATACGACACGGCAGATAGGGCTTTATTCCAATAGAAAGGGTTGTGGTTGGAGGCTTTTGAATGTTCTATGCGAGATAATCCTCTGCATTGTATTTGCACGCACGTCCCGGGGACTTATAATTCTCGTAAATATAAATCCACACACAAGCCGCGTGCCTGCACCTTGGGTAATCCTTGAAGGGCATGCGATGCGTGTGATATGCTAGAGATCTAATCCACATTGGGTTTTTTCTTTTCAGTTAATGGACTGCACTTCCATAAAGAAAAAAGAGCCAACACACATAAGATCGAGAAATAACACGCAATTATATCCACGTCTGTCGCTTTCCAGGGGTTATCGCTCGTAAAAAAAATTGTAGAGGTACACATGATATTTGAGCAACATTCATTCGACTCTTTGCCAACAGATAGACCTTTGTTGGGCACAAATCCCAAGCTCATTCTCTTCCACACAGTCGTGATAACAGTGGGCTAAGATGTACTTCATGTGAACCCCGACAATGTCAATTATGATTACCAGCTCCGGAACAGCAAATGAGAAGTGCTTGGGCCACAAGTGTGACCTGACTAATGCTCGACATGGGGACGAACTTGCCACGGGGCGCGTGTGCCTCCCTCTCGGGCTCGCGAGGATTGCGGCGTGCCCGCTCACTCACTTGCTCGCTTGGCAATGTGGCGAATGAAGAAGAGGCCATTTGCAAGCGATCGAAATGTCACCCTTCTCTCTCAGTCCACAGGGGTTGCCAGTCGCTCGTCAATCCATTTAGCAAGGAGGTGGAATTGTACTCGGACTTCCAGCGGCAGATCCCAGGTACAGTTCTGTGTGTGTATTCATGTTGTCAATATTAATGCTTAAGGCATTCTGTTTGCATATTGGCCCCAATACAGCAATCTAAGACACAGTGATATCAATTGAGATTGAAGATAATTCACTCACAATCTTCATGCATTGTAAAACTGTCGCTGTATTTCATGTACAGTGTATGTTTTTATTGATAGAAAGCTCTTTTATGTTCTGGTCTTTCATTTATTTCCTCCGATCATCATACCCAACTCCAGGGTCGATAAAATATTTGACACCATTATAGAGACGAAGACAGTGATTGTCCTCTATTCTCCATTCCTTTCTGCTAACGCAATGTGGAATTTCCAACTCAGGGCCGTAAGCTGGGGATGAGTACCGCCTTGCTTCTCATTTGAGCAGGAAATCACTTTGACTTATTAAAACCTGTTTGTTGTACGTGCACATTGAATACCTGGCCCATATACCTGAGTGAACAGAGGATGCTGCAGCTATGAGTCGCGGTGGCAAGATGTTATCTACCTCGCCTAGTATGCAAGAGGTCGTAGGTTCTATCCCGACCCTGATGATGCCTGTATATTTGAAGTATGCGTGTTCTCCCCAAGGTCGCGTGGATTTTTCTCCGGGTCCTCCGGATTTTCCCCTCTACATTAAAAAAATGCGTTTGTAGGTATGTGTGTAGAACTTCCTTCGCACCGTACATAGCCATCCGTGGTACGGTGCATGCGTGAGTGCACTGATACACGTGGCCACTCAGCTGAGAACGACAATGGCACCTGTCTAAGAGATAAAACCCCACGCCTAATTGGGCAGTCGGTGAAGCTCCAATTATTGTTTACCCCTCGTATCCGATGGTCACCAGAGGTGAAAGGTAAAGGTGCAGCCCTGCATTTGCTTGCTCACGGTCCTGTTGGTGGAAGGGCCTCCACTTAAAAGTAGACCTAGAGGCTATCGATGTTTATTCTGCCATGATGTTAAGACGTCTCGGTAAAGGTTTGAGTAACCAGATTTTACCCCACCACGCTCAACCCGCTAATCGGCTAACTGTGATGTACTCATTTGTCGCTCGCTGAACAGGTAGGGATTTAGGAAACCTACCCATTGCTTCAATCGCTGTCCCGGGAGATCAAATCGAACCGGCGACCTCTGGATTAGTGGACAGCCATGATAGCACGAATGGTGCCAAAATAATCCACTCCAGCTTCGGGCCCACATGCTCCATCCGTACCCCATGCGTGGACTTGAATATCACTTTGGCATCTGTAGTGCATTAAACAGACATTTAACGCAACGTTGTAGTTGCGTTTTTCTTCAATTGTGACAGTGATTATCCGAAATAATACCCACAGGAACAACGCTGCAATTTAATTGGAAATAAACTACGAGACATCGGATAGTGAGCCATACGGGCAAAGGAATAGACTGTCCACATATTCAGAAGTGTTTGTAAAAATGTCTAACCTCAACAGCTAAACATACCCAGCAGTAGTAATAGTCTACAATTATGCTGGATGCAGTGCATGTGCTACGTAAGCGGTCTATAGATACATTAAGTTACAAGAAAATAAGGATTCCTCTTATCTGTGAGCGTATTATCCACGTCTCCTATTGTCGGATATATTTTATTCTTGGATAAAGAGTTCATAAGCAAATTCCTTCTGTCATTTGTGATTCTCTATTATTATTTTAGTTATTATTATTATTTTCTTCTTCTTCTCAGGGATAGATAGATTACATTCGTTGATAACATCGCGGGTGATAATAATAGGGTCCTCAGTGTTCATCACTCACATCCCCCACGGGTCGTAGAGACCTGCCCTGGAAATACAATGAATTGTCACGATTCAGCGCCACGTATTTTTTTGTCAACAATTCACTCTTTGTGTGTCATTTGTATAATCTTATTTATGCATTGTATTTTCCGTCTCGTTTCTACAAATAGTTGTTCTTGCCACGTGAGCCTAAATGTCACGGTAGCATTTGTTTGCATTCATTGAATAATTTATATTCTTGTACTCCAATGATGATTATCACGTGTGGAGAAATATCAACATTTTGCAGTATGATGTTAAGCATTATCATGTAGTAGAATTTCAGGGATTAAAAAATTAATACCGCAATTCCATAGATTATGAAAAAAATATCAATAATGAATAGTCTGTGAATTGATGCATTGTAGCATCCATTTGAGTAACTAGCCCAACAATTGGTGATCCGTGCCACTATTGGTGGAAGGGTCCAAGAGGGAGCTCTAGAGAGCCACTCAATAGGGTAACAGTATTCTGGAATAACTAAGAATCAGGATTGACCTTTGCTGGCAATAAGACAGGTCTTAAGATGCTCATCATTTTGATACTGGCAAAAAAGGTCCCATAGATATAACTGCTCAGTATTTTGGAATACGCTTCCATGCTGGCTAGATGGCTTGTACAAAATGTGTACATATTGTACAAAAAGATGATACATTTTGCATCTATGAATTACATGTAAAACCCTTCTCCGAATCAAACTACGACAGGATGTTTCTAATTGATCTTTAAATGAGGCCTCATCTGGCACGTATTGTGCACAGAGAGTGATTGGCGTTATTTCACCCCACAGCTGTCAGATTATTCATGAGGTACATGTAGTCTCAGTCTAAAGACAGACAAATCCTAGTAAAAAAAGTCAATGGTCACCGCTACTTTTAGGATTTAATTCATGGCGCATTGGCCCTTCATACAAAGAAGGGAAGTCTTAAATTATACGGTCATTATGCAGTCATTATGACCGTGCTGGGATTTCCAATTGATTGTGCAGAAGCGCTGTTCCATACAAAAGGAAGTAGCATGCCTTGTGTCTTAAGCGAATCATTATAGCGTGATGGTCTCTATGTCAAGGAGCACCCACCATGCACTTTGCTATTTGTATATTATAATGGTCACATCTATAAATATGATGTAAAAGAGTCATTAGTAAATTGATATATTAATGGTATCAGTCATGTTGAGTTAAATAAGTAACTACAGTTACGATGGAGCTAATTACAGCTAATCAAATGAATATGTTGTATAATAATAATATGAAAAAATTTCTCAAACAAAAAAGAGAAAACTAACACAGGGCAATGCAAAGTGCATTTACAATGCTGAGCGAACATTTGCCATGTTCTTGTACTACAGGGCGACTGTGTGTGAAATTATTTTTCTTGTTATTTTTAATATGTCCTGCCATTTAACAATTACATAGTGGTGTCGCTTTATCACAAATGTAATGCAGCACGGAATTAATGACAAAATGTTGCGCGAAAAGATTATTATTCTAGTCCAAACAAATTCAAGACCCAAAGTTCAGTTCATGTATTATTTCACTAAACGACATTTTTCGTCATTGTATTTTGCTGTAATTAGCTTCTATGAAGTGCTCAGTGATATTATTGTTACCCTTTAGTTACACTGAAACACGGTGCACGATGAGGACACAAAATATCACATTTCACAAATTTGCTGAGAAATGTTCGAACATGTATAAAAGGTGCAGTCCTTTCCATTAATTTATTGCCCTTGAGAAACACCTATAGAATTTTTTTTATTGAATATATTACTTTCTTTTGCGACTTCAATCCACTTACAAATATGGCCATGACAGCTGTTTTCAACAGAAAAATAAAGGTGCTGTTCAGGTTGCTCAGAGGCCAGAGGTCACGTGTCACGAGATTATAGTCTCAGCCTGGTTCCCGATGACTGCACAAAACCACCTTCAAATCAAACTTGGTTTTGCATTTTCTTAGATAGAATTCCAGCTTTATGAATTTGTTTGAAGAACACACATGGGAAAGCTCCCTCTTATGTAAATGATAAATATATAGTACCACTTAAACAAATATATGTTTTTGTATGGGTAGCCAATGACATTTACGATCTCAAAAGGTTTCCATTTAGAAAAAGCATTTGTGACTCATAGGCGATGATGGTCGCTTTGGGTTGCATTCCAAATGTCTTGTCAGCAATCACTGTAAATGTCGCAATTTCACTTGCTTTGTTGGGTGTGCGCATACGTTGTGCTCAAGCCCCCTGTCATTCTTCTCAGACCAATACTATTTACATTCTCCTTCACCTCAGCCCATTCACATCACTTGCTGCACGTCTATACATCATACAAACTATGTATGTGACACGTAACATGAACAACATTGTCAGCCGACATTTATACATTTATTTATGTTTATTTTGTGTATTTGCATATTTCTTTTGCAGATGAACGTCAGAATGTTTTCGAACTGAATCCTACACAGGAAGTGTGTCTGTTTTAAGTGTATGTTGCTGTGGAACTTTAATAAAAATGTGAAATTGCATTGATCTCATTTGTTGAGATATATGCTCTCATACACTCGAGCAGCCACAATTATCTGAGCTGAATAACAATGAAAATGCCCGTGAAACCAAAGTACCTGACTGCCCAATAGTTTTTGCAAAATAAAAAATGCAAGACATCGTTGCATGATGCAAGATAATCCTTCTAATTGAGTTGCAGTCATATCCTGACGATTTTCTGTTTACAGCGGACTGAGCCAATATTCTATTACTAATGCGTATTGCTTTTCTTGAAAATAATCTCAATTGCAGGCAAGGTTATTTTGTGTATTTCAAATATTTCATTTAATTTGCAATCGCTAGGACAAGATAAATACAAATTTTGCAATGGAGAGCTGGGATACAAATAGATTAACGTAAATGTAACGTACAAAACAAAATTCATAACTAAAAATAAAAGTGATTCACTTCTTAAAACAAGCATATATATTAATTTAAGACCTACAAGTATTCATTTTGCTAAGGTTAGAAAGTGACTAATTCACCGAATTCTCGATCTGTGTTTTTGCGTGTGTAGAAAGCTTTTTAAGTCTAATTCAGTTACAGCCCTAATGCCTCATGGAATAAGGGTTATCGTGACCTGATTCAAAAGATGGCATCTCTTATTTGATTTTATAAAACAATAAGACATAGAGACAAAAACACGGTGAAGGCTTGCTGACATGACATGCTCTATTTTTTACGTATATATTATTTTTCGCCAATTCTATCCCAATTATGTGACTGGCATCATGTAATGAGACGAAGTACCCATTGACATCACTCGCAGAGCAGCCCAACCCTTCGTAATGCGGAATGGCCCACCTCCAGTTACTCTTCTGATGACTTCTGGTCCACACAGAGGACAAGGCAGCACTTCTGACTCCCTCTCAGAGCTGTAATTGAGGAAAATTATTTGTGCGCTGAACCAAATTTGTGTGTTATTTTTTGCAAAGCCCTCATTGACCAGGCAGAGGCCATACACTCACGGGGGAAGCTTAGGCAGAAAAATACAAGTGAAGCACAAGGTGCATGTGTGCGATAGTGACACAAATGACAGATGTTCAATTATGAGTGTTACAGTTTATCTGCATTTTCACATCAGGAGTATTGGGTCATATGTTACATGTTTTTTTTTATTCATGCTGTGGAGTAAGGCCCTAATATCCCAGCAGGGGCTACCATGATGTATAAGGCGGACAATTATGGCAGCTTCCCTCAAGCTTGGCAGTATTTAAGAACACGAAAGGTAGATTTAGCAGTCCAACAGCCTAACGTATGATCCAGCAATCACTGATTCACTGCAGTCACTCACCGGAGGTCAGTCGCCTCTTCCAGAGCTTCCACCGTGGATTATCTTCCCAAGAACATCACTCCTTAATTCCTCCACCCAGAATCGCTATCAGAATTTGTATTTATACTGGAGGAATCCGATGAGCTATATAGCTTTTTTCACAGATGTTCAGTAGGGGCATGTCAAATTGAGGACGAATGTGTTATACTTTAATGTCTTCTGTTTGTTGGCCACTTGTCGCTATGGACTTTTGGGCCTGTGCTCGGCAACCGTGATTTTAAGAAGTAGAGCCGCAATTCCTTGGTGGAGGAAACTTTCTACAACTATTTTGAGCAATATCACTCGTACGTAATGAATAGATAAGACTATAAAACGAATATATAACCCCAATACAGGATCCTAATAGAGTCTAGAATGGCCATGCATGATGTGCAATGACGCCGAAGTGCAGTATTGCCCTTCATCACCATTATAATTGTTGTCATCATCATGCATCTTTATTTACTGGTCCTACATGCCGTTACTAGCCAATGTTATCCATCTGACAGGCAGCGATGATGAAATCCATTGATCTACAATGCAATTAACATAATGTGTGCTCGTTGCCGATAATAATGGCAGTACATCATTATCACCCCCATGGATACATCATTATCACCCCATACCACATGAAAAATAATTGTTCGTAAAAAAATGTTCAGGTTAGTGTCAGAAGGATTCAGATGTGCAGTTGTGTGTGTAATCATGTAGATACTTTCTTATGGCTTGTTCCTTATCAAAATATGTCTGTTGGCTCAAGAGAAAATTATTTGCTCATGCCACTGCTGGCAGAAGTGCCTTCGCTCGAGGGAGCTCGAGCATATATGTTGTCCTATTCTTCTATGCTGATCAGACGTCTTGGAAGAGGTGGCAATATGCATTTATACTGCTGGGTGGATAGAGGCACATGGGACACTGATCGTAGCCTGCACACATAATAAATAGTTAACCTCCTATAACACAATGTTCTGAATGCTCCTCTGAAGCCAAATTTCTCTTGAGGTTTATTCGTTGTAGAATTTATATATTTTTTGTCAGATAGGGCGGAAGTAGAGTGGTCAACGTGCTGCGCTATGAATCAGGTGACCCGAGTTTGATTCCTGGCTATGGCTAACATCAGTGGCAAGTGATATGGGAGCCAGTCCTGCTCTCTCCCCTCCCCGGCCCCTTCACCAACCGGCACTGACCTGCAAAGTGAAGTATGGTAAAAAAAACATAACCGATATGGCATGGGGAGGCATTTGTCCATTGATGAATTGAGAATTGCTAGAATGTATTTCTATTGTTTCATATTTTTTGTCAAATCATGTGAAATATATTGGTCAAGTTCAGGTTTGAAGAATGCTGATATGCTTTCAATTGTGACACAATATGACAGGAATCGCCTTTAAAATTACACACAACATAGGTTACAAATCCTATTTGAGAATGATCTACGTAAGTAATTTTCATTAATATTGATAATCAAAGCATCTATATAGCTGATTTAAAATTCCATTTAGTATATCCACATACAAATAATTACATTGTTTTTCCTGAAATGTTATTCAAATGAATTAACTCAAACATAATTATCCATTGATATTAGCAATCTGTTGTGAGCATGGTTTTAAAATATAACTTGATTATAACAATGAATACATTTTCAACAATATTAAACATTAAAACAGCACGCTCCTATGCATAGGTATTCAAGACGCATGAGTGAATTAGATTAGTAAAATCACGAGAGTGAAGAGGGCTTTTATCTGTTTTAAAAGGACGCTATTTCTTTAACCATATAATCATCATCATCATCCTTGCGGGTTCACTGAATTTGGAATTATGTCCGAGATTTAACACACTTTGTGTTGTTGCTACTAATCTATAATAGCATCTGAGACGCCAACATGCATTCCCCCTTGTGAACAACAGTTTTACGAAATTAATCGTGTTCATGAAAAGATACTCATTAACAGGAAAAAAATTGCTGAAATGTACAAGAATGAACTTAATTGATCGGTTTAATACACGGTTGTAATGGTATACTTAGATGGTTTACAGCCAATCGCGGCTGTTGTTCATTGCTGTGGCCATGTCTGAACTGCGCAGTGCTGGAGAAGGTGGTGGTGATTGTGCTGCCAGTCAGCCTGGTCCTCATGGTGTTTGGAGGAATTTTCGTTCTCATCAGCGCCCTCATCAATCACTACTACATGATCTGCTTTGCTGGGATTTACTTTATCTTCGGAGGTAAACGCCATGACGGAACACACCTTCGGGAGTTCATTCCCTCCACCTGCATTGTGCCACCCACACATTGAACAAACACTATAGTACAGCTCCTTCTGTCAGATGTCTCAGAAGCCCTGCAGCAGGATGGGTCCATCACCTTGCACACACAGGTTGTAGTCGTCACGAAGCCCGTGGAACCACGTGAAGGCTGGCAGAGCGTCATGCAGTAAAATACATCTATGCTCCCCAGTATGTGTTCCACGCCAGGGCTGGATTAAGTTTATTGTGAGCCTGGTGCCGTCATAGCTTTGGAGCACCTCGTTGTATATGTGTAGTGAGTTCAACTGAGTCGCAGACGTATACTTGGAGGCAACACATTTATTTAGCTCCAACACACGAGGTAACTCCCCTTAACAGAATAACAACCTATGGTGGTGACCACCAGGCTAGCTACACTAGTTACCACGTGACTGGTGTAGTTAACCAGGTGGTGACCACCAGGCTAACTACACTAATTACAACGTAACTAGTGTAGTTAGCCTGGTGGTGGACCACCAGGCTTACTACACTAATTACAGCGTAACGAGCTATGGCGGACAGGGACCACAGCTCGGGTCCAGGTCCATGTGTTGGAGACTCGGAGAACGTAGAACGTAGACGAAGGTTTCTTCAGATTTAACAACAACGCCGGTCCGTCTCGGGACCCGGCTTATATTCTCTTGCGGCGTGGCCGGCTCCGCCCTTGGCCACGACCACCTTCCAGAATCCTCGAGCAGGATCTCGACCCCGACCACGTGACCACCCCTAGCCCCCACTTGGGGCCCCTTTGTAGACTTAACTGGTCACGTGTCCTCTCGGGTCAACCAGAGTGCCATGGCCTCTAGTAACCTCATTCCTACGGCCGGCACTCCCACACCCTGTCCTGTAGGGTTGGCACTGCACCCCAAGCGTGGTGCCATCTAGCGCTATCCATCAGTGCTCACCGGGCCCCTCTAGGGCCGGCACTACACAGTGACATCGCACGATGTCACTACATATGGATTTAATTCCTTCCTCTACCGTATTACCACCACCCATGTGTTCCAAGACAAGCACTCCATTGTTATTCACCACGGTTATTTCAAGTTTGGTGTTCAAATTGTGATATATACACATTTAACATCTGCATAACAGTGTCAACCCACTTTTAACATTTTCAGCACGCAATTGATAATAACGCACAGAGTTGATGCTATGGCTTTAATCAAGCGCTACAGTATTGTGTTGTATAAGGTACAATGTATAGGTGTGTGTGTATATTTGGGGAGGGGAGCTCACAATCAGAGCCCCTGGGCTACAGCATTAATCCCAACGAATGTCAATGCAATTTGTATTGCATATAAAAGCAACCACGTGTCAAGTTGCACGTTTCCTAAGACACGATGAATGTCATTCTATATTCTACTAAAGCCAGAGCTTGTATGCAGAAGATGATTGTTAATGAGCCCCCCCCCCCCTCCCTGATCCTATCACATTCAACGTAATTTTTTCAACCGCGTCTTTACATTACAAAGGCAGACGACAGCGAGCTCCACAAGATCACCCCCGTTTAATGTTGCACTTTCTAAGCTCGTCTCGAACCAAACTGCTAAACACACCATTTACCCTTTCATGGAATAACGGCATATTGTACGGATGCTGCACTCAGATGTGCGCGCGGGCGGTTAATCGATCACGGTGGACATTTGATGGTTGGATAGATTGTTGCGACCAGTGCCGGATTATCCTAGTAGAAAAAGTAGCGACATATGCTACGGGCCCCGCACGTTCAAGGGCCCCGTGATAAACGCTTTCAAGCTATCAATTCCGGTTCAGTGATTCTGCACTTGCTCTATTACTATAGTACTATACCGCCTTCAACTTTTATGAACGACTGGGTGTTTAATGTTAGCGATTTGCCGTATTATCTGGCCATACAGCAATAAAAAAAAAGAATACAATTACTTCACTATGCAAGTAAACAAACTTTGTGTTTTAATATTTACGTGATTTTTTTTGGTGTTTAATTTAGGGCCCCTTTATAACGTACGCTACGGGCCCCCCGCGCAAGCTTCATCCACGCTGTGTGTCACCCGCAGCCTCCGTCACGCTGGTGGGAGTGAGCGTTTACTGCGCCTACTCGCAGCTCGTCGCTCACACAGCGCAGCTCATCAGCCCCGAGGTGCTGCACGGCATCACCATCGCATTCGGATGGTCCTTCCACCTGGCGTGGCTCTCTTGCGCACTCGAGGCCCTCGCTGGGAGCCTCTTCCTGCTCTCCACCTGTGCAACACCCGGAGGCCAAGACGCGCCTCGCCGTCCGGTGATCTTCTTTCACAAATAACACAAATAAATACTAAGACAAAGACCCCCCCCCCTCCCCAAGTGTAGGCTAAACAAGATTGTTGGGGCAAGTGCCGTTAGCGAGTATCTATGAAGGCTGGCACGGTACACGCCCGACCGTCTTTGTCTCCTCCCAGAGGCGATGTTGACACAACACCGTACCAGATACTCTATTGAGGCTGAGTCGACCTAGGGGAGGCCCAGGACCGGTTCAGATAATCGTCACTGGTGTTGGCCGTGAGCGGGAATCGAACTCGGGTCGCAGCATGTTTACTTCTCTCCACTAATACATATAACTCGCAACACAAACAAGCGTTCGTTGATTAATTGTTTTGGTGCCACCTTTCAGTGGTACTTCTATACATTTTTTATTATATATATTTTTGCCCTTTTCTGGTAGTGCTATATATTTTTTTTCCTTCGTAGGGTAGGGTTGTTGATAAATGTGTGGAGATGACCAGATAAATGTGTGGAGATGACCTCATTTACTTGATACAGCAAGCGTGCTGTGACGGTTCCACCTGAAGACGGAAGCTTATGTTGCCTCCGAAACGTCGTGATTTTTATTTTATTTTTATTTTACTTTTATTAATTAAAATGTTTTACTTACGTGACTTTACCGAAAAAAACCCAAGAATATGACTAGGTAGTTGACTATGTGCTTCAGTGTTTTACACATTCTCACATTGTTCATAGGATTTCCACCTCCGAGGTACAAACAACGGGCGATATGATGGGAAGAACATCTCACAATACCGACAGAAGGGAGAACGTGTTAAGGCTACATGTCTTGAGCGGTGTATTATTATTATGATGCAAATGACAGACTGGGGCCTCTTTAATGGTCTGAGAAGACAAATCAATAAAAAGCTTTATTTTACCAGCCAGACTTACTATATGCCACAACACAAAGATAACGTTTTAAAGCAGCGGTAAAATATATGTTGTTTTTATTCAGCGGAGACGCATGAAACTGAACACGTGGCGCGCTCGGCTGTTCATTGCACCGCTCCGAACCGGCTTGAATTTGCGTTCCGAGGCAAAGCTGTGCAACAACGCCAGCACTGTGGCCCTAGCGAGACACAGGTGGACGTGAGCCACGCGTAATAGCTTGCCGTAGTCGTAGAAGTGTACTCGCTCCTCTTTGCAGTGACCTCGAAGCGAACACGAGCAGAGCGACGTCTGCCTTGAACTCCGCTCTGTCCGCATCCTGTGTCCATACAAAGCAGTGAATCGAAAACATTCCTCCACGACTACCCGCTATTTTGTCGGCATGCGTCACGCATTCCGTGTGACACACGCGTGCATGTTTTCTCACGTTTGTTTAATCTAATGACCCGTTTCCCCCCCAGCCCCTTTACTAATGGGTGCTGTTTGAATGCCACGGCTAATTTATGTAGCACACATGACCTTTTTGGCAAAATGCTTGCTTAAATTGCAATTGTGTGTGGGGGGATCGGCCAGTTGCTTTCGTAATTAGCGACGAGGTGCCTAGTGTTAGCCGAGGGCATGTTTTAATAGCCTGCCGATCTTACGTGCGCATACAGAGGGGATCTGTGCTTTTACAGGTCCACAGAGCTTAAATGTGATTTACTACCATCACCATAATAGAAAAGATACATTTAACGTGTGGAACTGTATTTGCATAAACATGCATATCCACTTGTATATGCACCAGGGTTAATGCACGTGCACAGTAGATGAACATGTGCTCATTTGGGTTGGGTGGTGCAGTGTTTTTCGTGCTGCACTTTTAACCTGGTGACCCGAGTTCGATAACCCTGCTTGAGCTAACGTCAGTAATTAAAAAAAACACCCCCCCCCCACACTGGTCTACTAGGCCTCACTTGATAGAGTAAATCTGGCTGTGACGGTCCCACCTGATGACGGAGACTTGTGTTGCCTCCGAAACGTCGTGATTTATAATTTTATTTTTATTATTACTTTTATTAATTTTAATTTTATTATTTTTTACCTACGTGACTTTACCGAAAAAACCTAAGAGTATTGTCAATTCGCTTTGAATGCCCTTGCCTTCGTCTTCAAAACATTCCTAGGAATACGAAATATATACAAACCATATAAGTATGGCGTCGGACGTTTCTTTAATCTCCGTTTTATTTGGAAACCAGCTAATGGAGCTCATTAATGAGGCTTTTTCCGAGCTGATAAAGCAGCGAAGCATGACACCCGACTGGTTACCTAGCAAAATAAGACAGCAAAAGCGTAAAGCAGATGAATTGATGCACTGTATACAGTCATTCGGTTTATATACAAATTGTTGGTAAACTATAAATATTTTTTTATTTTACCAGGTAAGGCTCACTGAGCTATATATATTTTTTTCAGAAGCGACCTGGCCACATATGATAGCTCAACGAAGTGGCTTAATATGCGGAACTATATAGCAGTCAAATACTATAAACACATGTTTCTAAATGTGGATGGAAAAACTGAAGGACCGGGATAAAAATTCACGCGACCACGGGGAAAACATGCAAACTCCAAATATACAGCAGGCGTCAGGGTCGGGATTGAACCGACGACCACCTGTATACCAGGTGATGTAGTTAACATCTCACCACCATGATATACGTTATGTTGTACTTTACCATGGGATGGATAGAGGCCTTCAAAGTGGACTGCCAAGTGTGAAGACAACTACCAGTTAACAGAAGTGTTGAGTGAAGAACATCTTTGCCGGAATTGCTTTTTTGAGAGCAATTTCACTCCGTTTCTGAATATAATAGTCAGTGAGCAGATTTAAAATGATTAAATGGCACCTTTCACGCATGAGTGTTTATTTATTTTTCAGCTCAGCAGTTGGTAAATGTAATGAGGCATGATTTGTTTTAATATAATTGAAGCATGGTATCTTGGAAATTCTGAGGCAGCCAAGGCTTGCAAGTGTGAAGTTGTGGAAAGCATATCACATGAAATGTTTTCTTGTGGGAGTGCAAATGGCAATTCAACAGCACGGTTTGCACTATTTTGGATATAAAAAAAATCAGCGTGATTCTTAAAAAATACCCATCATTTTTACTCACCCCTGCCACAGGAACGTGGAATCTCCACCGCTGACTATGAACAGAGGAGCACCACCTCAATGCTCAGTTTAGCAGCACATCACTCTGATTTGACATTTTACCAGCATGTTCTCTTTCATGCTTCATGGATTTGGCATTCATCTAATATTTCAACATGAATCCATCCCTGAAAATGCAAATTTTAGTGATGTTTTTCGAAACGGGTTGTACACATTTTAACATAGACACCATCTTCTCATGTGCATAATCCGTTTGTGTATAATTTCACATACAATGTTCAGCTATTGTATGCTGTACTTTGCAGGTACTTTATGAAACTGCTGACTTGCTCCGATGACAAATATGTATGTCTCGTTACTGGGTTAGAATGAGAATGTAAGTTTGCACAAGCCCTTTGCTTAAAACTTATTTGCATATTTATGTCATTGCTTTAGGGGCAGTCCATAAATGACGTCACGCGATTTTTGACGATTTTTGACCCCCCCCCTCGTCACAAAAAGTCAGACCTCCCCTCAATTATGACGTCACAAAGCTCTGCCCCCCCCCCCCCCAAAAAACCATATTTCCATTTTGCAAATAAAACATGCTTCAAATCGCTTTAAACTATTGTCTTTGTAGTGCGTATTTAATGTGGCGCTGCACTCTGATGTTGTAGGAGTGTTGTTATAACAATTCTATATTTATTTAAAGTTGCGCATTTTGATGTGACGTCACATTTCTCAAACCCCCCCCCCCCTCGTCACAAATGTCTGACCCTCCCCCCTAGGTGCGTGACGTCATTTATGGACGGCCCCCGAGATAAATACCATTCATTGTCAGCACCTCGACTGTTGCTTTAATTGCCCAAGTGCTACAAATTATTTTAACAATTAACAGCATCACCTACTTTGCGTTTACATATCCAGATCTAATAGAATAAAAATAGCATACATATTTTTTCACGACCAGATTTCACATTCCGTGTGGGCACTCACCTCTTCCAAAAGACGTCGGGGTACCACGGTGGCGAGATGTGAACTACCTTGCGTGGGAGACAGGTCCTAGGTTCGATACCGACGTCTGGAGATTTGAGTTTGCATTTCTCTTCGCGTGGTCACGTGGATTTTTCTCCGGGCCCTCCGGTTTTCCCTCCACATTTAGAAACATGCAATTAAGAGTATTTGGCTGCTATAAATTTCCACATAAGCCACTTCAATGAGCTATCATTTGTGGCCATGTCGCTTCTGAAAAAGAGATATATATCTCAGTGGGTCTTATCTGGTAAAATAAAAAAACTTATCATAAAATCAGTGTGAATGAAGACAAAATATCCTGTGAGGATCTCCTGCGCTCACTCGAGTGGAGGCCATTTCACCAGTAGAGGCATGAGCAATTACAGGGCTTGCAACATAACTGTTTAGATATTTTACAATGATAATGAATCATGTGGGCAGAGCAGGTGGAGATGCGGTGCTGCACTGCATGACCGTGCAGCTGTGGAGGCAGAGGGAGGCAGCGAGAGAAGACCATAATGAAGAAAAGGGACCCTGCGCTCATCCACTCGGCAGCCTCCACTGGCAACCCCAATCAGGCGGTCATGAGAGCTGCATGTAAGGCACTGCTATCATTCACGCTTAATTTACGCCGAATGGTCTGAATGGCACCAAAATGCATGGGTGCTTGCGATACCACCAGCCAATGCTTGCCAAAATGTTCTGAATCCAAGAAAAGCAGACATTACATTGTCTTTTTGCACATAAAAGCAAGTTGGAAAAATAACAATCGCATGTCACTGTATAAACGGATGTGTATACAGTATTAATACAGCCAATGCAAGTGACAGTACTGACGTGCATCCTTTTTTGGCCAAAACTATTCTCATCAGATGAGTACTTGGTGATTGTTCATACATAGCAAGTTAAATCTGCTTCGATTGAAACATTAAGCCATGTTTTTTCGCAGGTTAAACTGCAGTTTTGTGTCATGTTATATGCATTCTTCTGATATGGTTAATACTCTTTCAAAGCATTATAAAATGTGTATTTTATAAAAATGTATATTTCAACAAAGAAGCTCAAATGTGGCATGTTTTCCAAAAAGTTGATTTCCAATGTATGCATACAAATAGTTTTCGATTTTGTTATCCCGAAGGTACAAACAGCCCACTTCTTGGAAACGCCTGCTGTCATTGACAGAAAATTACTGTTTTGCGAATCTTGTCGCCATTAGAGACGTATGCACTCTACTTATCACAACACTCTAGGACGACGATTAGCATTTAATTGTGTTCTGTTTAGGCAGATTTTCACTGGCAACAATTAAAGGGGTACTGCACCACCTTTAAAACACGAGCCTAGGCAAGTTAAAAAACCAGCTAATAAAATGAAATACCACCTTGCACTTTTACCAAGGAACAGTGGGTTGAAATGTTGAAAAAAAATATAAACAGGTACTGAGTTTCATATTTTATTGTTTTGTAATACATACATGGGTATTCCAATTGCAGTAATACACCTCAATATAGGGCGGTGAAGGGTCAAAGGACAGGGTGGACACAAGTGCTTGCTTCATGCGCCATGGCTGGAGAGGATGCAAGGCAAAAATGGCGTGATGTCCGTTCTTTAGGTCTAGTGTTTCAGCTAGTCGCAGCACAGTGAGTCCCAGTCCATTAAGTATGCAGCATCCTTTTAATGTTCACGTAGCTTCTTTAGTTTTGCTAATTATGTATTTATTACTTTTTATTTAGTGTCCATCTTCAGTTTTTCTGTGCTGAAGTAAAAACACAAGCAATATATTGGAACTTGTTGCAAAGATGGTTAAAAAATAAAACCCCAAAACAGTAGGAGAAATCAGTAGATGCGGAGGCCTTGAACACTTGCTTCCAGTGACTAAAAAAAAAGAGATAAAAATGCAATTAAAAAAACATAATTTCAAACTGATTACATTTGCCAAATAACACCTATATGTAATTTTCCTTCACCTTAAGTAACCGTGTGAGCAGCGTGTACCATTTACAACCTAATGAATAACGCAACAAAAATCTGCATATTGAGCAGAGTGCATGCAATCTTATTTATTCTACGGTATAACAAACTGTGAGCTCTGCATGACGATACATACGAGAAAAAACTTTAAGTTAAATTACTTGTGCTGGAACAGGAAAATTTATGGAATAATAAAAACGCCTTCCATCCCCCCCCCCTACATGTTCACTACAACTCCTGCTTACACTATAGTCTTTTAAAGTTCTGGAGTGTTCTTCTTGGTTCTTTTGGTAAAGTCACATAGAAGGGAAATAATAAAAATAAAACATAATAAAATAATTCTCACGATGTTATTCAGACGCTGTCTTTCCGACAGACCTGTTCTTCACCTGAGGACGGCTGCTTGCGTTGTGGCCGAAACGTCGTGATAATTATTTTATTATGTTTTATTTTTATTATTTTATTACTTCCTTCTACGTGACTTTACCGAAAGAACCAAGAAGATGAATCCCTGCAGTCACGAAAGCTTTAAATCGAAATTTAAATTCTGGAGTGTTGTTCACTATAGTCATCTTGTAGCAGGTTAACTAGTTTTAAAGAAATACTCATCGAGTACCAGCTTCATAATGTACCTTTAAATCCCATATTGCTAAGGCTCCATCCATGCCAGTGGTGCAGAACTTTGTACAGATACTTTTGTCTCCCTCGTATAAAGACAGCTGTCTGCAAAACAGAAACATTGACAATTGTACACACGAGCAACTTCAGTATACATTGATAATAATCTCATTTTGTATGTTATCATTTTGTAAGCAACAATGTTATAATAGACTGTAATGCCAAAAAAGAGGATGGGATCCTTTTCCAGGCTTGACGGTCATGGTAAAATGTCCATTGATAAAGGGTCTCTGTATACTACATCTCTTATAAACCCTCTCTACACAACAGCATTGGCGTATTCTTAGGTTTTTTCGGTAAAGTCACGTAGGTAAAACATCAAAATTAATTATTTTATTTTTATTAATTTTGATGTTTTACCTACGTGACTTTACCGAAAAAAACCTAAGAATATGATTCCTTGCAGTCACGAAAGCTTCAAATCTAGAAGCATTGGCATATAACAGACGATTCCAACGTGCACTATCAGTACTATCAATGTGATATATGAGGAATTAAAATGCAAATAGTTTTGAAGGTGTGATGCAAGCATACATGACAACTGATAAATAACTGATGAATCTGGCATGAGTAAAACTAAAATGACAGGTATACTCAATGCCTTGATTATAATATCGTGGAGTTCATTTAAAATATGCATGTACAGTGTTGATATACATTTATGATGCAATGACTCCCGTCAGAATTGTTTAAAACACAAATGTATAGGAAAACCTTGCCCAATGTGGCTTCATCAAACGCGTGTTTCGGATATTCACGGTTTACGTAATGAGGTCTGTTTTCCGGAACACGGGGGCAATGTTTTGGCTACACGTGGGTTGACGCTAATATTCTCATCTCCGTGTCGGAAAGTGGTGTCTTGAGAGTGTTGCATCCATTGGGCGATTTATTTATTTATTTACCACTTATGTTTTTGTATGTGTATGTTTTTTGTGTGATAATATAACACTCAACACGCACAACAGCACAAGGCAAATGTTCACACATTGCCGCATGAATCTAGCCATCCAATCATTGGATGCCTAGATGGCGAATCACTAATGTTCAAGTGACAGTGTTAGGGTTGAGTGTCGGTCTGGGAATTTAGTGTCGGGGTGAGCGTTGAGTGCGAGTGCCACGGTAAGAGTAATAGAGATGGGGGTTTTGTGTTGAGGTGGTATTGTAAAACAAAGAGTGCACACACACAAGACATGGGAAGCGACTCGGCATCTTTTAGTAAAATAACAAAGGTGGGAATCATGTAGAATTAGTTTAACAAAGAGGGGGTGATCATTTCAGACACAGTAATGCAACCCTGTCTTTCCCATAAAAGGTATATTATTTGTTGAATCCCATTTTGCCCAACATGGCATTTCCAGGAACATAACTCCCATTTTGGGCGAGGTCTGCTTGTACATCAAAGATGGAAGTTTAAGCACTGAAATAAGAATATGGCTTTAAAGTGGCCTGTGAAATAAAAAAAGAGACAGCAGTTAAGATTTAAAAGTGACTAGGTTAACATGTAATTTACCAAGTGAAAATAAATAACATTTAGTTGGGCACGAAATCTCGCAATAACATAAGACGATAGATGGGCAAATTAATAATGGAATGTAGACCAATGGAGGGAAGGATAAAATAAAAATGACAGGACGAAATTAGAGGTTTTTTTTAGGTTAGATCGGATAAAGATATAAATGTGTCGTTAAAACCCGCCACCACCCGACACAGCCAACTAGTAAGGGTTGTCACGTAAACAGAACATGCCAATTCGTCACTCGTACAACACACTGGTGTGTTGGAGAGCAAAGCCACAACATTTACAATCCAAGTAAGACGTTTCGCCAGTAATTACAACTAGCGTCATCAGGCGACAGCCAGATTTGTGGAGAAGTCTTACTGTTTCGTTCCTTATATAGAGGCGTAGATGTGGTGACCACGCTTCTGCGCCACGTGGGGGGGGGGGGATTACTGAGGCAAAGTACATTATGCGTTATGCGAGCCCTTTGACCTTCTCCTTCCTGTCTATGGTGTTTATTAAAATAGCCTACCAACGGTAATCCAGATTGAAGTACTATCAATGTGATATATGAGGAATTCAAATGCAAATAGTTTTGAAGGTGTGATGCAAGCATACATGACAACGGATAAATAACTGATGAATCTTTGTTGGCATGTATTTAAATAATGTATTATTTGAGGATTCGCTTCCACCCAGTACTAAGGCGGTAGCTATCCTAACGGTTAAAGTTATTTTTTATTTCTTTCAATTTCGATATATTCTCTAATTAGTTTTGGCCAGTAGTAGCTGGTTTTGCATAGAACTTCAACATTATAAAAATCAATTGAGTGTCCCTGTTTGCACGCGCATTCTGCTACCGCTGACAGTTGTATTTTGGAGAATTTAATACAGTAGTATCAGCATTGCACTCCCATCCAAGGTAAATAAACCTTCCAAATGTATAGAATAATATATTGATGTGTTTTGTATTATTTATCAATTGGTATTATTGTACAATTTAACTAAGTCTATGGATGTCATTTATGCGTGCATTACAAGATGAATGCTGTGAAACATAAATTTTCGCCCATATGTTCAGACGAACACAGCGGGCCTGTGGCCACCTTAATCTAGCTCCTGTGGTGAAATTTTATTTGTGGGGGGTGGACAATTTTTGGATACCTGTTGGGTCAACATTTTACCCCCACATCTGGTGGAGGGGTCCACTTTCTATAACTTTTTGATTCAGGCCTTCTGAAAGGCTTTCATAATTTAGTTGACGGACAAACGGAACACCAGGCTTTTGTAATAGATAAACATAGGATATAAATTCGTGAATTGAACTTTCGCACAGATTTAAAAAAACCTAACCCTCGCAAATGTATTTTTTACATGTGTAGTGACATAGAATGGGTCACTAGGGCGCGTAGCGCGCTGGTCACTGGTAGAGAGCGGGATTGTGGGTGTGGTAGCCCGGTCTACCAGCAGAGCAGGTGAAGTGTGCCACTGGAGCGCATAGTGCCGGTTGCTGGCAGAGGAGGGATTTGAGGACACAGCAGCCGGTCTGCCAGCAGGGTACGTGATAGACCGGGGTAAGGGTTGTAGGGTAAAGGTGACAGAGGGGACACGTGGGGAGAATCCCAGACCCTTCTGGTAGGTTCCAGAAGGAGGCGTGGCCGAGGGTGGAGCCAGGCCACGCTGGGGAGGATAAAAGGGAGGTCCTGACGCTGGGTCGGGGCTGTCGTTTGGAATGGAACCCATCGTCTATGCAAGTCTTTGTCCCAGTCTCCACCGCCTCGGCATTGTGGGTCAGGCAGTGTGCCAGCCCTCCTGACCCGTGTGTAGTTATCCCCTCTACTGTGGAAGTGTAGAATAAACATGTGTGCTTCCTACTATTAGTGTCTCTGAAGTGACTACTACACGTCATAATGAGCAAGAATGGAGAAAACCAAAACACGAGGGTATGACACTCAAAACTCCACAAGTAGGCCAGCAACCTACATGATATACTGCCCCCCAGGAGGCACCAACTCTGCATGCCGAAGGGTGGGAATCTCCGCATGTGTACGCTCCCGCAATGGTGTGGCAAGGGAGGGGCGGAGCCTCACGTGATGCTGTTTTGGTGCAGTGTGTGAAGCGTGGTGTCCTGATGCTCCGCCGACGCCCTCTTGTCCATGTTGCGGAAGCGCTCCATGGCTGAGAGGTTGCGTTGCAGACTCTGCTTGGGGATGTCCAGCTTGCTTGAGAAGGACAGCACTCCCCGGTCGTCATGCACAAACAGCAGGGGGCAGCAGTCGTGACCCTGCAATGGGACAGATGCCCGTTGTTTCCCAATATCAAACATTACTGCCCATGTCACATACTTTACCTAGTGAGCTTTAGTAGTGGTGCTTATTACTAACCAGCTGGCTACAGTTTAAAGTGTATGCTAGTATTTTTGGTAATAGGCACAAATGGACAATTGTAATGAACCATTCAATTTCAATCTCTTTTTAAGCCAAGTTGACCGTGGAAGGGGATCCCACACATAGCAGAGATGTTATAAACCGTAATATTGCATTATGGGATCAAAAGTGCATGATTTTTCAGAACAATCCTAGAAATTGTTCCAGCAAAGCAAATTTAATCTAGAACAAATCAGTAATCAGAAACGTATGCATATAGTAATAAGTCCAAAGTTACATATAAAAAGATATTATAAATCCTATGGTAAATCAAAGGTGTAAAGGATTAAAAAAACCTACCGCAGATACAATGCTGTTTTCTGTGACAAAAATGATGCTCAACAGTGGAAGAAATTCTGTTTTCAGATGGGAAGACCTGCAGGTTTAGGAAGATTTTAACAAAAACATTACACATTTAAACAAACACTCGGTATACATGTGGAAACAAGCACAGGCATATAACTTGAAAAATATATTCATATTGTATATAAATACAAACACAAAAAATGGCTGTCATTGCTACACTTGCTATTAGAAATTGGCAAATAGAATCGGATATTAGAAAAGTACTCTAAATCCCCAAATTTGTATCCATTTATTTTCACAGGGAGCAAAATAGTCCAATCGAATACCACCTAAAGAAATAACGTGGCTTTTAGTGTCAGTTTTACCTCGAAGTTATTCTAATAACCAGTTCAAACATAATTAAGTATCAGTTTAAACACTCAGAAAGTATATAATCCATTCACACGTGCAGCTACATTTTGTCGAACATGGCATGTGCATTTAGTTTGTTTCTTCTGATAAATTTCCATGAATGCCATCATGACTGCTTATAACAATGTTCAAATAATAAACAAGGCAACAAGACTGCAGCATATATTAATTACTTTTATAAGGCTCCCATTCTTAGGTCAATGGGCATCTATGCATTGACAGTATTCATGATTACATGAGAAACAAATGGATATAACATGTCATGAAAAAATACATCAGTGCAAAAGCATACATTTAAAAATGTTATGATGTTTATTGACAAGGGAGGAACAACTAAATATAGCTTTGGGTTTGCGGAAGTGTGACTGTTTATATTGGGAACAGTTATGGCACTGGATGTCTATGCCTAAACAGAAATCCAGTGTCCACTTTGGTGAATCCTTCGCAGAAATGCGTCATTGAACATATTTTGCACAAGTACTACTGTATTAAGAATTAAATTATACAAGAATCCAATTCAGGCTAAGTAAGTTTACTTCCTGGCTAACATAAGAGGCAAGTGAATTCTGAACAAATCCTTGTAACCCCGACTTCACCAAAACGCACTGAGTAGCATGATCACATATGGTCATACCACCCCCAACACCCAGTGTGGGGAAGGCCCTCATCCAGCAGCACATTTGACAGTCTGACCTAGTACAAAGCAGTTGTGGTGGTTTGAAAATGAATACCGGCAACCATCTTTGTTGAAAAGCAGAATGCGTAGTTGAAATTATAAAGGTGTAAAAATGTCCGCACGCCAATGGGTCTTTTTTAGTAGCACTTTAATGTGGTGTTTTTTAGAACGTATAAATAAGCTGGCAAAAGACAGGTGTGCATTTAATTTATATATGTATGTTATTTATTTAATAGAACACCGACCCATTAACTATAAATCTACATGCAGAATTTGCATTAAAACATTCTTTCAAAATATGTCCACATGCCTTGGCTGTACACGCTGATAAAGCGTCAGCAAAATAAGTTATAGCTCTAATCAAAATTGTCATTCCAACTATGGCCACTGAAGGGAACAGCCCTGCTGCTGTATATCAAGAACACGAGAAGGTCTACATGGCAAGAATCCACATGGCAAATTTGATCGATGTGCCAATCCGATCAGCAACAATGGCAGTACTTTGATGAACAATTGAATAAGTGTTTAAAGACAAAAACATTTGTCACTTATATTTGTTGCCACTAAGCTTGTATAAATGAAAAGGAACTAATTAATTTATGTATACAGGAGGGAATTTTTACATTTATTTAAAAAAAATCACATTTCAGTGATTTTTCACTTACAATAGTTAACTTGACAAACTGCATACTTTTCGATTTCAAGCTTTCGTGACTGCAGGGATTCATCTTCTTGGTTCTTTCGGTAAAGTCACGTAGAAGGGAAGTAATAAAATAAAAATAAAACATAATAAAATAAAATAATTCTCACGACGTTTCGGCTACAACGCAAGCAGCCGTCTTATTATTTTATTACTTCCCTTCTACGTGACTTTACCGAAAGAACCAAGAAGATAAACTGCATACTCTAAAAAAGTGGATTGTTAATACAGCCACCACTGCCACATCTAGAAACATTGCTTTAAAAAACCTCTGCAGATATGAATTCAAGAATTTCTTAAAGTTGAGGACTTGACAATGCACAATGTGTTGGAATCTCTGCAGTTAAACGAGGATTGTGCTTCGTTGGTACGGTTTGATTCCTTGGGAATGCCAAGTGTTGTAGGTATGGATTGTGAAGGGGAAGGGAGATGGCAGCACAGCAATGGATTGACTGTGTGCAGCTTTGAGTGTAAAACCCCTCATATGCTTGGGTTTTCTCTGGGTACTTCAGTTTCCCCTCTCAGCTGGCAATAATTCAAACTGAATTGAGCAAGCATCTCAATGGAAAACCCTCCTGAAAGATAATCTTCAGATTCAGTGAAGCTTTTCTGGATAAAAGATATTGTTATTAACTTTTTGGGAGAAAGATTACCAAGAATATTTGTTCTGCAAGTGGCAAAATATTATCTCGTGTACCATTTGGCAAAGATTAGGCTACATTAAACCCTTGCCACATTTCTTAAGGACTTGATGTCCAGCTGCTGAGCAGGAAGAAGGGTGTACATGCTTACTCCATGTTTCGTGTGGCGTCGGCTATTGAGATGGTGCTGTCATGGCTAACCCAGGCCACTTTGTTTCCAGAGCCTGAGAAGCACACGCCATGAACCCAGCCTCCACCTCCTCCAAACTCCGCCATCATGGACCCAAAAGGCATCTTGATCCCCCAAGGTGTAGGCGAAGGCTTCTCCTCAACCTCCTTGATGTATGAAGAGTAGACTCTGCACATAGCAATGCACACTGCATTTATTTAATTATGCTGCTTTAAGAGTTTATGACGAAAGGTTATGCATAGATCCTTATCATACAATTATAACAATTATGGACACATTTATAGCAGATATAAAATTATCTTTGTTTATGCATTGCATGTACCACTAAATTGTCTTGTATTGGTTTGTAGTTGTTACAGTAATTCTGTTTTAATGTATAGTGTAGCATGGGCAAAAAATGGAGTTATTTAAATATTTAATCGGAATGGCATTACATCTAATGCCTAAAATGTATCTCTAAGACTAGATATGTTTTAAATCCAAACTTTAAAGTGTTGATGTGAAGCTGCTGAAAAAAACATATATTATAATAATTTGCAGCCCTTTGTCAATCCACTATGGGGTTGTTTAACTATAATTTACTATGCCGGTGAGTGACTGTGAAGACTGGCGGGCAAGACTGGTTCATTCTATATCATTTGTCTTAGCCTTGGCCAAGAATTTAACTGGGGTAACCAGGTTTGTCATGCAGGGTGCAATCCATTGGTCAAGTGCTCCCTCCATTGAGAATATGACACTGGATAAATTTTGCTCTTTTATAGGCAACACAATTGCTGCAAGGGTTAAATTATGTAGCAGAAGTAGTGATATATGCACTGTAAAGCGATAGCTGCAATCTGAAATCAATAACCCTGTGGTCTGAAAGGCCATACTTTTCACTGTTATAACTTCTACCGTTATATATTCACTGGGGGTTGCATGCTTAATTTTAAAAGGGCCAGGCTATAAGTAACTTGGAATAATTGTGTGCGGTAAGCGGTTTAGTCCGGCATAATTATATTGAGTGGCAACGGCCAGTCTCTATAGGGCATTATACAGCAAAGCTATTGGTGATGAATGATACAACGATATCGGAGAAATGTAGCTTTGTTGACACGAAATATATTTTTTAGTTTTTTGACAAACTAATTAGATTTATGGACAAGATGGTCCTGTAATAATATTTATAAACATCTATATTTAATTTTAGTAGGTACACACATTTATTTTGCTGTGAAATGAAATCAACCTATTTCAGTCAGGGGAATAAACCCTTTTAACATTTAACTATATCAGAATTCACGATGAAAATACATTTCCAGCAATTTGTGTAGCCAAAATGAAATGCGTTAAGTTCCACCTATAACATGTACAGCCCTTTTGTCAGTGCAATGATGGATGGTCTTCCTATGCCATGCATGCCATAAGGGTTATTTGACCATACTTCCCCATGCTGGTCAGTAACAGTTTGTGAAGTAGAGGATCATAGACATGGAAGCAGACAATAAAATAATGTATCTTGCTGCACTGCCCTCTACTGCCCAATACGTAGTACCATATCCTTTTGACAAAATGTTCGAGCATGTTGCCCCTGTTGAAGCGATATCTAGGTCTCAAAAAGCAGAAACACCTTTTTTAAACTACATTAGCACATTCAACATGAAAGGGATTAATGAGCAACTGAGGACAGGATCACATTACAATTATCACTTTCTGAAAAAGCCACTCAGTACTCACCGGCATTTGAAGTCACAAGAGCCTGCCACTAGCAAAACATTATTGGGATGCCAGTCAAGGCTCAGCACTGTCGATCGAATCGGCTTCTTTATGTGTTTGCTCACCCACCTTAAAAATATACAACATTGAATTAGGCATGTAGCATGTGCTGATGTCTCCTGGGGAGAAGACAATGTAGTGTCATATTAAAGTAATAGGGATCTTGTGCTCTATTACTGTATGTTGTTGACTACTGTGTGCAAGACATGGCAACGGAAAACTTCTAAATAAATGCTAACTGAAAAGGAGAAATAGTAACGTTAGTATATTTTACATTCAATGTGTAATTTGGATATACAGGGTGGCCCAAAAGTCAGGACACAAGGTTATTTCATTTATTTGAACACTGGCATTAAAACATTTTTCTTGTTTATTCTTGGAGTTAATATGTCGTCTATCATGAATATATATTTTTCTACTTTATCTGATATTAAAAAATATAAAAAACATTAACTGAAGATGAACCAGTACTGAAGGTGAATGAGTATTGGTGTATGCTTAGGGCAGCTGTAAATAATTTAAAAGTCTTAAATTAATTCAAAAGAGAATTCATGCACGCAATAAGTTTAAACATTTGTTAAAATAAATGAAAAAAACCGTGATTTATTAAAATTTATAAACCTTTTGTCCACGTTTGGGCCACTCAGTAGATACTGTCTGGATGTAAAGAACACTGATATTACAGTATTTATATGTCATTTAATATAATACATTGTATTTAAAAGTGAAATCGCAATGATTAAGGTCCTGATTTACATGTTTTCTAGAGCCAACACATTCCATATATCATAAATTATTATAGTAAATTTTCTGCATTTTGCCAAACCACCTGCTGTATGAAGGCCTCCTCATACCGTATGTCAACGGTTTGTTTGACCATATTACACCGCAAAAGTTATTACAATTTGAAGGGAACAAGAAAAACCCGGTTCACATGACTTGCCACTGATGTTACCCATTGCTGGAATTCAAACTTGTTCGACCAATGGTTAGTGCACTGTGCGATGGACAAAAGAAACAGAAGTTCAATATCTGGCCATGGCTAACATCAAACGGCATGTGATGGCTGAAGCAGTCCTGGGCCCTCTCCCTCCCACTTTACCATCCAGCACTGTCAAGTTTAGTGAAGTATGGTCAAACAACCACCTGACTGACACGGTATAGAGAGACCTTCACCCATCAGTGGATTGACAATGGGCTGTAAACAAAGGTACCATTAACGTCATAAACTACACAAAAACAACATGAAGACCTGGACACTAGTGTGTGATAAGTGTTCCTAAAAGTACAACACTTTGCCTTATGGAAAAACCTGAAGCAAATGCAACTGAAGATGCACCAATTCCTCACCAGTCATTCTCCTGCTCGAAGTAACACACAGAGATGAGTCTCGCGCCACTGCCAACAGCAAATTTGTTTTCCCGCGGTGACCACTTCACGCAAGTGGCTGCTCGGTTAATACGGAGGATGACCAGTGTTGGTTTCCAAACGCCCTCTTTGAGCGTCCACACGTACGCATTGCGGTCGGAACCACAAGTTACAATGCGATTGCTCCGTGATGCCCAGTCAATGCCTTTTAAACGATAAATTAAACAACATTTTACAACAGAATGACCCCCATGACTAACATGGTGTGGCAATGCCTTGATCCAACAGTGGACTAAGAGAGCTGTGAATTATTATTGCTAAAAGAACATGACAATTTTCTAAACCAAGGTTTGTTTATTTTCTGAGAAAAAAAATACTGCTTATAGTCTCCCCAGACATGCTAAGATGCCATGCAACTCCAAATATAAATGTGTTTTACTTGGACTGCTATGGAATTAAGAAGTCAAGGGTACTGAAAATGTACTTTCCCACCACAGAATAGAACATGCATACTAGCACACATACGCACAACATTGGGACAAGACAATACATGTTTTGGAATTTGTTTGATTAAATCCTGTTTGAATGAATCATTTTGATGACTAAGTATGCAAATAACTTACCTTGCATGTCTGACTCACTTTTTACATAGTCAAAGTACATTTTGTTTAGTTTCTTTCATTGAAAATTAATATAGTAGCATATATTCACAGCACAAAGTGTCAACTACATAGTTTAAATTTCAAAAGCGCAAGAGAAAACTATCTATTGTAGGCATCCTCTGAAGAAGGCCCCTTATTTAAATTAAATGTATTAAACAAATTATGAACCACAATACAAGTAAATCTCCATTCATCATATTTTTACCCTCAACCAAATAAGGACAGAATTTTAAAAGGTTACTGTTGAAAAACTGTGCGCCATGAAACCTAATTAGTGTAGGAATCGAACAAGAGATGTAGGTCAACTAAGAATGGTCAAAAGAAGCTCGGTTGAAAGAATGACAAATTATTACAAAGAGCAATGTAGAGTATTGATCTTATAGAAGTTAGTGATAAGGCAACATCTTTCGGAAAATGCTGTGCATCACTAGTGAGATCTAGGGAAAGAGATCGCGGAAGCGAGACAACAAAGTATCTGGACAACACCTTGAAGTAGAGGTGGTTTGGTTCACAAGGACACAGTGCAGCATATTACAAGATACAAGGGGCAGGAAGAGAAAAATTTAAGGCTGACAGGTCAAGCAATATACTTACCAGTGATGTGACCATTATGCTCCTTCAATTCATGCACTTTACTCCACTGGCTCCCATTCCTCTGATAAATGTGAACCTCGTGATTATTTGGGCTGATGGCGATCTCTACAGGGTAAATCACAGAATTGGTATCATTATCTTCAAAACACACGACATTTAAGATAATCATTGCAATACAATTAAGACACACTGTCATCATATGAATAGCAATGTATGTGCTTTTCTAATTATTTTAAGCAATCAATTAAGTGGAGAGTTTAAATCTCAAAGCGAGTAATTGTCAGATTGATATTAAAGCTATATATAAAAAACGGTTTGATTGTGATTATAAATGTAAGTAATCAAACGTGTTGTAACTTTTATATTAAATATAATGTAGAATAATTATTCATATACACCCACTTGACAGTATTATACAAAAGTAAAAAAAACACTTTGGTTGGTTTATGGCATAGCAGACGTGTGCTTCCTCAATGTCACATTCATCGCTAAGCATGAAAGAAAACAGTTGTCATTCCCGTGCCGAGCTGGATGCAAATGTCACAACGTCAGAGTCTATGTATAGTATTTGGCATCGGGATAGTTTATGTTTTCCTTTGCACGACCTTCAACATAAATCCTGAAGTGAAAAAAACAACACAATAGCTACTCGGTGTTGACCTCGGGCAGCCTTCTACTTAGCTTAAAAGTGATGAGAACTTTCAGAATGCAAAAGTTGCTAACTCTCCCAAGTGAATTTGAGGCCAGAATATTAAGCTTGTGCTTACGTGTGCGGTCGCTGTTCCACGCGTGACAAGTTATGGGCTCCAAAAGAAAGCTGTACAGTGACATTTTTATTTGCTTTTTAAATGGTCACTCGGCGAGGTGGCCTACTGCAAAAAAAAACACAGAGCACCAACAAGGAAATTGTTAAACACTTAAGTCGCATCACAATGTAAGCAAAGTCAACATAAAACTTTTGAATAGTTAGACAAGCACAGAGTAGTGTACACAACCGGCAGGCATTAAGTTACAACCGGCACCTGGGTGGGTGTTTTGCTCAAACACGTCTTTTTGGGCGGGTGTGCCGCGTGTACAGAGTTGCCACGGCTGCGGAAAAGCATTCATGGGGGCAGAACACACACAGCCCTCATTCCTCCTCTCCTTACCCCTCTCCTCTTATTACTCTCCTCATTTATTCTCCCCTTACCCCCTTTACTTATTCCCCTCAACACTCACTCTCCTCATAGATCTCAACCGACTCCCACTGCCTCCAACATCGCATTAACACATGACTGTAACTGTTAGACTTATTCCCTCTGCCCTCACTCCCACACAACGTTAATATATTTATACTCGTTATTCAATCCCCCTGTCATTACTTTTTATGCCCTCTCTTCTCAACCCCCTTTTCCCACTCTTATCGTTTCTCCTCAAACTCATCTCGTCACTCCCTCTCTCCTCACTCCCACACACAACTCATCTTTCCCCCGATTCTCTCTATTTTAATTTGCCCTGGTTCTCTACATTCAATCATCATGTCTTCTATCCTCCCCTCCTCATTGCCACTCTCCAAACTCCACATCTTGAGCAATGAGAAAACGTATCCGAACATAGCTTTGTCCGAACACAGCAATATCCGAACATAGCCACGGCAGGTGCAAACACCTTTTCCACACGTGTAAAATAAGCGAATCGCCCAAAAGGCAAATGTGGGGCAAAAGTGGAACACATCGTGACCTCGTGTCTACTTCGAGCCTTCTCCAGGGGGCACGTGGTATTCAATGTCTCTAAAGCCATAAGCTGGATTTTCAACTTACGTTAGCTATTAAATTAATAACACCGTTTGAGACGAGGCTCAAAAGAAAGCTGTCTCTGGTGTGGACCAATCAGTTTCAAGGACAATGAATATATTATCAGAATATATTTTTTGTTTGCATTCTGACCACAACAGTGGTTAATGCAGACATGATTCCTTGTAAAAAGTTTCAGTTTGGTGTTTAAAGATCTTAACACCTGTTTTGTTGCCAGAAAAAAGGGTAAAAACCTATTATCATATTAAATTAATATCCCCCTCATATCTCGTCGCTCCTACACCATTTCACTCCGCTTCCTACCTCTCCCCTCCACAACTGCTCTCACTACCCCCTTCACACCTCAACCCACCCTCTCTCTCTCTCTGCTCACAGGGACACCATTTACTTACTGCAACTGCTCTCTCTTCACTCCGCCTCGCACTGCACGTAACAGTGCACTTTCGAATACACACGTGTCGCTGCCACCCGTCTCACGAGGTGTTCGGTCGTTCGGGCCCCACGTGTTCCTCCCCCCCCACCCCACTGCCTCTTCACAGCCCAAGCCGGGGCCAACGTCCACGGGCCGGGGTCGCCACACCTCCAAGGGCCGCTTCGGTGAAATTAACAGCGATGCGGGAGAATGTGACGACTCACCGCCCCACTCCCCCATGCACGCAACTCTTGGTTGGATTCACGAGTCCGATGCCTTCCTTACGTCGTCCACCCACGTTGGTTCGCGTAGAGAAGAATCCACACAACCGTTAGCACTGTGGGTGACTTTAGTCAAAGTGCTGCGGCGAAGTTTGGGCTTCTGCGTTGGGCGCGACACGATTCGTCGATTAAATGTTCTACACTAAAGGCAAGGTAATGTATCCAAATCTGACGTATGAGAATGATGTAGTTTATTGTTCATAAACGACGCCTGTATGTTTCATGACACCGGTTCGTTGAGACACACCCGGCTGCGCAAAAGTAATACCGTAAAACATAATTAAGAATAGATTTCTACATATAACTTAACACTGAACAGTGAATATCAACTCTTGGAATGGTGAATCGTTCCCAACCTATGAAACACAGTATTGTACAACTTAAAAAAAACCGAAAGAATTGATGTAAACCTCAAACTTGCGTAACGCCGCGCTCCGCGTCGGCACAGGTATCGACACCAACGCCCCGATTCCGCACGTCTCCACACAAACCTGATCGCCCACGAACATTATACGAACATCTCCTTACGATCCGCGTAACCTGCTTCAGTGGCGTGGCGTTTGACCTCTCCCCCAGCCCTGCCAGACACTGCACCGTCGATAAAAAAAAGCGAAGATCGCTCTTGGTGAGAATCTACAAGTCGGGCGCATCAACCCGGGGATCGATTCTTTCGATAAATCGTTGCATTTTTCTTGTTGCTCAGGCCACTCTTACGTGTTGAGTTCATGTTGGGTTTATAATCACTCGTTTGTTTTGCCTCTATGCGATAAAACAACCCCGTGTGTGTGAGTGTGTGTTTATATATAGAGCGCCACCTCTCACTGGACACTCCGCGCACCCGGGGAATCGACGATGACGTCACCGCGAGGCCTGGACGCCCTAGGCCCTCACGCCCCCCCCAACCCCCCCTCACAACCCCCTCACGACCCCCCCCCCATAACAACCCCTCATCATAACCCCCCATCACAACCACCCCCCATCACAACCCCTCACACAACCCACCTCCACCCCCCACTTCACGTAACACATCCAAATCCGCGGCGACGGCGCAGTTCGCTTACCGCGGGGGACGTCGCCGAGATTCTGCCGCGTTCGTTGTTTCCGCTGCCGCCTGCCCGCCTGCCCGCCGCCGCCGCAGTCGTCTTCACCGAGGGGCCACCAACAACCACCGCCGCTGCTGCTGCTGCTGTCTTTTGTCCGCCGAGGCGCCGTGTTTACATTTCGCACCTCGCATGCGCCGCCACTGCCATTGCCGCCGCCGCCGCAACAAGCACCACCACCACCACGTGGGGTACGGAGTGCAGCCAATCGCGCGTCGTCGTGGAGGCACCACGTGACGTTGAGGCGACGTTGTGGGGGGTGAGGGGCGGAGCTAAATATCGGGGGGCGGGGCTGATGGTGAGAAGGAGCGGAGATGATCGTGGATAGGCGGGGCCGACCATGGATGGGCGGGGCCGACCAAGGGTGGGCGGGGCCGATGATGGGTGGGCGGGGCCGACCATGGATGGGCGGGGCCGACCAAGTGTGGGCGGGGCCGATGATGGGTGGGCGGGGCCGACCATGGATGGGCGGGGCCGACCAAGGGTGGGCGGGGCCGATGATGGATGGGCGGGGCCGACCATGGATGGGCGGGGCCGACCAAGGGTGGGCGGGGCCGACGATGGATGGGTGGGGTAGAGGGCGGAGTGTAAAATCTCGGGCGTTGATGATATATATTTTTTTGCCAGTTTCAAAGTATGAAACATAAGAATATTATTTGTTTTATATTTTATTTTATTTCTACCTACGTGACTTTACCGAAAGAATCAAAGAGTATGGATTCCTGCAGTCACGAAAGCTTCAAACCAAGATAAGAATAGGATTTACGCCTTTCTGTAAATAAAACTTGTTAAGGTGTGTTAAGCTGTATTCAAATGCTTGAGAGAATTCTGACTAGCATGAGAGTTAAATGAATACTAACAATCTGATTTGAAACACTATTACTTTGCATTGCAATTCAGTCCAGTTAAACTATGTAATGTTGTGGTCGGTCAACTATTGTTGTTAAAATTGTAACATCGGATTCACTGCAGTAAATTAATTTTGTCAACTTATGATCCTGGGAGTATTTAGGTCAAATTCTCTCCATACTCTAATTAGTTTTTGTAGTCAACATCTGTTGGTGATCCTAAGCCATAAATGGAAATTGCACCTACATATGACAGTGGCTAGTCTTCGTAAGATTTTCCACAAAATGCCACTCATTTTATCAACAACAAAAATAATGATGGCCTGCTTCGCTCACCAACTGGGAATTAACTTACTCCATTCTGATTGAAGAGTAATATAAATCTAAATTATCTGCAAACCCAAATTGTAAAAATGTTTTGCATGATGTTGGGTTTACATGTGTAATGCGGGCGCGGGCGACCTCCCGGATGTGACGTCACGGAGAGGTGGAGTTAGGTGACGTGGGAGCAAGGTTAAGGTTCTTAAGAGATGAGACCGGAAGAGGAGGGCAGAACGAGTGAGACTGGACCAGAGTAAGGCCACGTGGGCAAAGCCAGAAGGGGTGGCACGGCGGCCAGCGGTGGCCAGCTAAAGGAACAGCCAGCGGACCTGAGAGGGAGAGACAGCAGTGGGGCTGCTGGAGAGAAGGCGGTCGGGGAGCCGCAGTGAACACAGCCGGCGAGGCTGTGTGTGAGGGAAAGGCTACAAGAGCAACGAGAGGAGAGAGAGAGGCTACGAGAGCGACGAGAGGAGAAACTGCAGAGAGAACAGCCAGTGGGGGCTGCGTGAGGATAACAGCCAGCAAGGCTACAACGACGACGGGAGACCAACAGAGGAACTGTTGGCGTGACGGAGTTAACAGCAGTATCAGTGTCGGTATAGAAGTCTAATAAAAGGACAGCCGTGTGGGTTACGAGGAAGGACCGAATAAAGGACACCAAGCCAGACTTCGTGGTCGAGTCCTTTATTACATTGGTGTCGGAAGTGCAACGGCATGTCGAAACAAGTGAGAAAGAAAAATGTTCCAGCGCCAGCATCGGCTTCTTCGTCCGAAGACGAAGACTTCCCTCCAAACATGTATCCTGCCGGGGTGGTGGAGGAGTGCCCTGCTGAAACGAGTGCGGGGACGGGAGTTGAAGATGTAGCCGCAGTGTCAGGGCCGCCGACAACATCAGACGCTGATCTGCGATGGCTGCAGGTGGCGGAGCAACTGGAGACTCTCAAGGATGTCCTGGGCCAATTGTGTCATCTCGTCACCCCAAGGACGGCGACGGAGAGAGCGGAGAGTGCTCCACAGGCCGCCACGGTATCTTCACTCCCGGCGCCATTGGCCACGCGGCAGGAGGCCGCCATCTTGCGCGTTCCGCGGCGGGAAACCGCCATCTTGACCACGCCGCGGTTCGACGCCATTTTGAATTTGCCTCCGGAGGAACCATCGGCGGAGGGCGGAGTAAAGCGGAGTCGGAGTCGCCATCTCACCACGGTCAAAGAATTCGCCATTGGGGGCGACTGGAGCGCTTTCGCCTGCAGATTTTTGGCGGCGGTCCGTTCTGCGAGATGGACCGATGCTGAGGCCTTAGAAGTGTTACCGACTCTTCTGGACGACGAATCTGTTCGTTTTTTTCGCTCCATTAGGGCCGAGAAGAAGAGGACTTTATACGGAGTTTTTCAAGAAATGGCCGACGCCTACGAGCCACCTGACGACGCGCATCGGCGATTCGCTCAACGACAACGAGCGCCCGAGGAGTCGCCTGTGGCGTACAGGGGTGCGGTGCTTGATTTGGCTATGGCCGCGTATCCAGATACAACACCTGACCTGCTCGAGCCTCTCATCTTGGGCAAGATGCTCGAGCTGTCGCGGGATCTTGGGATTCCCAAGCCGGTGTGCGGGCATGAGAAGCTCACCTCCCGGGCGGCGGCGAAATGTCTCGATGCGCAATTCAACCTACGACGGTGGAAACAAGTTGCGGCGTGGACAGGGGGGCCCGTTGCAGAGGGTGGCGCTCTGGGATGGGACCCTACGAAGTCGGTATACGTGCCGGATGGGGGGGGCCCTCAGGAGCTGACGGCCGCCTCGGGGCCATGGTCAAGCCGCGGTGGACCGGCCTCTCGTGCTGCACCATCGATACGAGGCCGGCGCGATGCAAGGCCTGCGCTTCGGCGCAACGACGCCGATTGTTTCCGCTGCGGACGGAGGGGCCACTACGCAAAGGACTGCTGGGCCCGCATCCCGGGTCCGCCGCAACAGGAGGCCTCATTACCGGCCAAGCCGCCCAAGGATCCACCGAAACAGGCAAGTCGGCACGCACCAGACACCCGGCAAGGCTTTACACCTCACCCATCACCTTCGTTGTGCGGTCATGGTGTTGTTGTTAAAGAGAGACCTTCGACGGGGCCTTGTCGCTCTGTGACGCAGTGGCGCAAATTGGCACGGAGGGTTGTCGCGGCCGCTACGGGTTCGTCCACCGTGCCGGGGTCTATACAAGGGGTGGACGTGCGCATTTTGGTCGATTCCGGGGCGTCCGCGACTATTATTTCGGATGTCATTTTTCATCTGTTAGGCATTCCACCCGGGGCCGTGCGTCCGGTTTACGGGTCGTGCGTCGCTGCGAACGGGGGTAGTATGGGCATCGTGGGCCAGGTGGACGCTAAAATATCTATTGGGGATGTGTCGGCCTCGGGCGTTGTGTTGATTTCAAGATCCTTGGCAGTTCCTTGTTTATTGGGCACTGATTTTCTGGCTAAGATGCCTATTTTGATCAAAATTAATGAGAATTGTATTGAACTGCCGGGTGGCCGTCAAATTTCGTTTCTGCCGTCACCCTGGGGGCGACCTGCTTCGGCCGTACAAGTGCAGGCGCTATCCGTGGCATCTGTTGACATTCCACCTGGTTCACAGATGCTTATTCCCCTGCGGTATCGGAAGCCCCTGCCAGGTCGGCTGGGAGCGGTTGGGATCTTGTTGTCACCTTCAGCCTCGATAACGGCCGGGTTGGCGCTGGTTGGAGCGCAGACCATCGTCCGGCCAGATCAATTACCGTTTTTGCAGGTGCTCAATGCGGGTACTGAAAATGTTTGCGTCCCGGCCGGCACGGTTGTGGCACATGCCACCACGGCATTTACGGCTCACGATTGTTCGCATAGCCAGGGAGTGGTTGCTGGTGTTTCCGAGCCTGTGGCTTCGGATGACCGCTGGATTGCTAGCTTATGTGACGGAAATTCTTCCCTGTCTGTGGATCAATGGGGTGCGCTTCACAAATTGTTATTGACGTATTCCGATGTGTTCAGCTCCAATGATTTGGATTTGGGACGCACCTCGTTGCTTCACCATCACATTGATACAGGCGACGCTGCCCCTATTCGGTTGAATTCGCACCGAATGAGTCCCGCCGAGCGAGAACACGTTCGGGGGGCAGTGGAAGATATGTTGGCTGCGGATATTATATCGCCGTCAAACAGCCCATGGGGCGCGCCTGTGGTTTTGGTTAAGAAAAAGGATGGCAAATTGCGATTCTGTGTTGACTTTCGAAAATTGAATAAGATATCGGTGGCAGATGCGTATCCCCTGCCGCGTATGGACGACTCCCTCGACGCATTGTCGGGGGCTAAGTTTTTCTCTACACTGGACCTCTCTTCGGGATTTTGGCAGCTTCCCCTTGACGAGCCCTCACGGGAGAAGACTGCATTCCGTACGCCGCAGGGGTTGTTTCAATTTAACTGCCTTCCGATGGGGCTGAATGCGGCCCCTGCCACATTTCAAAGGCTCATGGAGCTCGTTTTGACGGGGTTGCAGTGGGAGACATGTCTCATATATTTGGACGATATTATCGTCTTCAGCCGCACATTTGATGAACATTTAAGGCGGCTGGAGACGGTGTTCGCGAGGATGCGCTCCGCGAACTTGAAATTTAAACCAAAGAAATGTCATCTACTGCAACGGTCTGTCCGTTATTTGGGGCACATCGTGAGTGCTGAGGGGGTGTCTACGGACCCGGAAAAAACGGCGTGCGTCCGAGATTGGCCAACTCCGGCCACCGTGGGGGATGTACGTCGCTTTCTGGGATTTGCCTCGTATTATCGAAGATTTGTACCGAATTTTGCGACCATCGCGAGGCCCTTGCACCTCCTTACGGGTAAGGGACGTAAGTTTGCGTGGGGACCGCCAGAAGAGGCGGCCTTTCAGAGTCTGCGTAATCTGTTGGCTACCGCCCCAACATTGGATTATCCGGATTTCAATCAACCGTTCATTCTTGATACGGATGCGAGCGACACAGGTATTGGCGCGGTGTTGTCTCAGTCTAAAGGGGGCGTAGAGCGCGTCGTTGCGTATGGTAGCCGGGTCTTGTCGCCCGCGGAAACCCGCTACTGTGTCACTCGCAGGGAACTCCTAGCCGTTGTTTTTTTCCTACGTCAGTTTCGACCGTACCTGTACGGCCGTTCCTTTATCGTACGTACGGATCATGCGGCCTTGCAATATGCCCTTAAAATGGATCAACCTTCCGGCCAGCTGTCGCGTTGGTTGGACACGCTACAAGAATTTTCATTTCAAATTCACCATCATAAAGGGGTGCGCCATGCGAACGCAGACGCACTTTCTAGATTGCCGCAGCGCTCCCCTTGCAAATGTGCGTCGGGGACGCAGAGATGTGCGCCCAGCCTACCCCCCCCTCAGCCGGTGGTATTGGCTGTGGAGAAGTCGGATGCTCCTGTGGAACCGGGGCCGACTGATGGGGTTTTGAATCTGCCACGGTCTGTTTGGATAAGGGAGCAAATGATGGATGAGTCGTTAGTGTCCTTGCGGAAGCGATCCAAAGTGGAGATTGGGGGTCCGGTTACGGAGGGTGCGCCGGAAACCGCGGTCCGAGATGGTCTGCTTATGTGGAGGGAAAGTCTCCAGGAACACTGGCGTCTAGTAGTGCCTGCGTCCCTACGATACGAGTTGATTAGAACTCTCCATTGTGACACGCTATTACATCTGGGTGTGCAGAAGACCTTGTTGACGTTGCAACGTCATTATTTTTGGCACGGCATGGCGACGGATGTCGTGGGGCACGTCCGCGCGTGCCCTGACTGTGCCCGGTGTAAGCCACCTAAACATCCTTATGTGCCACCCTTACAGTCAATTCAGGTGTCTCGGGTCAATGAATTGGTGGCACTGGACATTTTGGGACCTTTCCCACCTTCGGCGAGGGGTAATAAATATTTGCTGGTCGGGGTTGAGTACCTCTCCCGTTGGCCGATGGCCTGGCCGTTGCCCGACCAATCGGCCGCGGCCATTACCGACGCCTTTTTGTTCGGATATGTTATGGACAAGGGTGCGCCGGAGAGACTCCTTACGGATCAGGGCCGAAATTTTTCTTCTAAGTTATTGGCGGAAGTATGCGCGGGCCTAGGGACTAAGAAGGTCCGGACATCCCCATACCATCCGCAAACGGATGGTATGGTTGAGCGGCTAAACCGGACATTGTCTGCCATGCTGTGCCACACGGTGAGTGAGCAACAATCGGATTGGGACCTGCACATCCCGGGGGTGCTTTCGGCGTACAGGATGACTCCTCATGCGGCTACGGGTTATTCGCCGTTTTACCTTATGTATGGTCGGGAAAACGTGCCGCCAATGGATGTGCAGATGGGAACCGGTGTAAGGGGACCTTGTAAACCGCTTCCTGACTACATTCGGGACACTGTTCGCCGGGTCTCGGAGGCGCGGGAGAGTGCCCGTGTGGCTACGGCCAAAGCTCAGGCCCGGAATGAGAGGTATGCACGGCGTTCCAAGGGGGAGTGCCCCTGGAAGGTTGGGGACCTGGCCTGGCTCCATTGCCCGCAGGTGCGGCCGGGTACCTCTCCCAAATTTCACAAACCTTGGCAAGGGCCCGTCCGCCTCATTGAGGTTCCTAACCCTCAGTCGGCGCGTGTTCAGATTGGTTCTCGCCGCTGGTTTGTTCACACGTCGCGCTTGAAACCGTATGTTGCTCCCCTACATGATGCTTCATCTCCCAATGTTGCCTTGCCGGGGTCTGTTGCTGCCGACTCTCCCCCGCCTGCGTCCATTGATCTTGCTAGAGCGCCTGTCGTACCTGTTCCAGGCAGGCCGGCCTTGACACCGGAGGGGACGAGGCGCCCTGCTCGGAGGGTGCCTGCCAGATCTACGGGTCCTTCGAGCCCTGCAGCCCTTCCGACCCCGCTGCAGACACATCCGCGGGACACGCCCAAGACTGATCCTTCAGGGACACGGGACGTTGGTGGACTTCCAACAGCGACAGGGGGATTTCACCCTGTCGCTCCTCAAACTCAATCACGTTCCCGTTCCGCGGATGGGCCGCCGACCGTCCGGGACGGGCCGGCGACCCGCACACGCTCTAAATCCCTTGTGTTTCGTTGATTGTTATGTTGCGTTGTTCTTACTGTGTATTTATTGCCTGCTTCTGCTACGTTATTTGATTGTTGAGTTGTGTTGATTGTTCTTACTGTTATATTGCATGCTTGGTGTCCTTTGGTGTGTTACGCTCGGGTTCGCCCGCATTACTGTTGGTGTTGTTCAGCCGAGGTCGGCTGGGTTTTTCTCCACGGGGGAGGGTGGTGTAATGCGGGCGCGGGCGACCTCCCGGATGTGACGTCACGGAGAGGTGGAGTTAGGTGACGTGGGAGCAAGGTTAAGGTTCTTAAGAGATGAGACCGGAAGAGGAGGGCAGAACGAGTGAGACTGGACCAGAGTAAGGCCACGTGGGCAAAGCCAGAAGGGGTGGCACGGCGGCCAGCGGTGGCCAGCTAAAGGAACAGCCAGCGGACCTGAGAGGGAGAGACAGCAGTGGGGCTGCTGGAGAGAAGGCGGTCGGGGAGCCGCAGTGAACACAGCCGGCGAGGCTGTGTGTGAGGGAAAGGCTACAAGAGCAACGAGAGGAGAGAGAGAGGCTACGAGAGCGACGAGAGGAGAAACTGCAGAGAGAACAGCCAGTGGGGGCTGCGTGAGGATAACAGCCAGCAAGGCTACAACGACGACGGGAGACCAACAGAGGAACTGTTGGCGTGACGGAGTTAACAGCAGTATCAGTGTCGGTATAGAAGTCTAATAAAAGGACAGCCGTGTGGGTTACGAGGAAGGACCGAATAAAGGACACCAAGCCAGACTTCGTGGTCGAGTCCTTTATTACACATGCTCAGATTTTTTGTTGCAAAATTGAATTATTTGTTTACAGAACCCTTAAGGGGGTGTTGAGGGCCTCTGTAAAGCTATACAACATAATACAACATTCCAATGCATGAGAACTCATACGGCCAGATGTCTTTTTAATCTGACTGGTCCTATATTTAGATTAGACCAGGTTCTCACGGTCACACACTGTTGTGACATGAAAGATACTTTACGAAGTGATCTGTTTTTACAATTTAATTTAAAAACACATTAGTTTCTGCATATTGATCTACGTTAGAAAAGAAACATATTACCATGTTTAACATGTATTTCCATGGCCAGTGAAATCCATGCGACTATGTGCCAGGCCCAACAATATGTTCCCATGAAAGTCCAGCCTTGTCGAATCGATGCCATGGAGTTGCAGAATTGGGCATTTGGACTCCCTTCTCAAACTGAACTGCGCTTAAAGCCGGGTTGTATGTGGAATCGGCTGTCATGTCACAGGATAAATGTGAAATTCAATGCCTGCACCATAACGCAACTTGTGGAGGTTAATTTCCCAGCCATCTTGTGTACAAAATACAAGGCAGGAAATTAGAAATATTGATTTTAACATAAAAGTCAATGCTAACTAGTATGCACGCTAAATTTGAAAACTACAAGAGAATAATAAACGTGATTTGAAGCTTTCGTGACTGCAGGAATCCATACTCTTTGGTTAAGTCACGTAGGTAGAAACCAAAGAGTATGCTATACGTATAAAATTGCAACATTTTAGTTCATCAATGTATTCCACTAAAATGTATGTAAGCAGCAAAACTCCAGTTCAAACATTCATATTTGATTTCATCATGCAAAACTTTGACTATAGGAGGCAAACTTTGATTTCAGTAGGTAAATTCAATCAGCCAGACTTTGATTTAAGCAGGCTAATTGTGACAACCGGGCAAACTTTGATTTCAGCAGGCAGACTATGATTTAAGCATGCGAATTTCAATCCAAGCAGGTAGACTGATTTAAGCAGCCGAACTAAACTGGTTTAAATTTTCTGAGGCTTGGCAGTCAGTCCTGTTAAACATAATCCTCAGTGATGGTACGTGCGTTTTTGTGTATAATGTTCATATACTGTACAGTAGTAGTTGTTTCCTGAACGCCACTCTCTGGCTGCAAAGGATGTAGACACTACTCTTAGGTTTTTTCGGTAAAGTCACGTAGGTAAAAATACATAATAAAAAGAAACAAAAATTATAGAAATAAAAGAATAAATCACGATGTTTCGGAGTCTTGTGTTGCCTCCGAAACGTCGTAATTTATTATTTTATTTCTATTATTATTTCTATTATTTTTACCTACGTGACTTTACCGAAAAAACCTAAGAGTATGAATCATTGCAGCCACGAAAGCTTCAAATCTAGATGTAGACACTGAGTGTGCACTCGCGACAAAGAGCTTCACCGCTCCTCGGATTCCGCCCTCCGTGCCACGCAAACCACGTGACGTCGCGCGCCCCCCCCCCACACGCAGTCGCCAGTGCGCGTGCGCGGGGACACCCAGCTCGCTACTTCCGGGTCGCGCGCCACACGTGGTTTTCCCGCACGTGGCTGCTTTTCCATTGCCAGAGCGAGCCGCAAGCGAGCCGCAAAGGAGCAGCTTCGCCTATCCGCCTCTCGCTGTGCAACAAACAGCAACAGGCGCCGTGTAAAGACTCGCAAACCTAAAACTACTCTCCCCCCACCACCACCTCCCGCATCACTCGAGCCGCGCGGCCACCATGGCCAAGGGGAAGCGCGAGAAAGCGACGGACGTCGGCGAGGTGACGAGGAAGAAGAAGAAGAGGACGCTTGACCCCGACGCCGAACGGAAAGCCGAGGAGAAGCGAGCGAGGAGGAAGACGAGGGGGAAGGAGCTTCCCGCCGAGGTACCGTGGACACGCCCCTCCGCCAGACTCGCATGCGTTGCACGTGGAGGGTGGTAGTAACGCGTTCAGACGTGCGCTTGGCAAATGCAACTGCAGTTACTGTACAGGAATGTCGCTGCTCCTGTAAGCGATTGTGCAGCAATATTGCAGCGCTGTCTGTGGTTTTTAAAATGCACGTGTTTCTGGTGTTTGTACGTACTTCATTATACACGACATTGTGTTTTTTTTATGCCATGCTTATTCCTCCGTTCTACCATGAAATGGGATCCTTTATGCAAATATTCGTGATGCAGCGTTGGCAATGGCTTCCAACAACACGCAAAGCGTGTAAAAAGCACTCTGACTTTGCGTGTACATATCATGCAAAACCCCTTCAGCAGTTCCTGAGGCAGTGCATTGTGCCCCTCTTGTCAAAAATCTCCCATCAAAACACATTTGAGCAAATGTGACCGGACTGATAGGCAGCAGTGATGCAGAGATACAACAAAACGTACGCTTAGACCGGTTTCGTTAATCGTGGCGCACAAACACCTATGAAGACATTCATCAGTAGCACTGCCCAAAAGAGTAAATCCTCATTGTGGACGTTTCGGCCAATGGCCCTTAATATCTCTTCTTGGTGTAGGCAGTATCCTGATTTGACTGGATAGAGCCGCAGCCTCTCCCCAGTTTTCCCTTCCCGCACCCCACACGTTGCTTGCTTTACCTTACCACACAGCGCACGGCCTTACACCCCCCCCCCCATATTAATATCTCATCCACCCAGCCCCTCTCCTTACTCTCATTGTCCCATATTATTTGCTCAGTCCAATAGTGTAATTAGTTTTGTACATTGAATATTAAAATGTTTTGGAGGTTAGTGACACTGACATATCCTTGTTCATTTTCCTGAACTGACGGATAGTGAATATCATATGATGACGCAGGTGGATGCTGTTTGGGATATATACAACGAAAAAATTAAGACCTTAACAATTAATTGTGGGAAAGTACTATAACGTACATTTTTGGTTTCAACATGTTCTTTTATTTCAACCGACGTGACTTTGCCGAAAGAACCAAAGCGTATGGATTCCTGCAGTCACAAAAGCTTAAAATCAAGATTCAACATGTTATTGATGGTAATAAATTAGTGATCTGATTTTTATTCTCATTGAGGACTCATCTGGGAAAAATGAAGTTATAGCTATATCTGTTTAAATGAATCACTTGCTTATGGATCCTGCTTCCAAAAGTCAGTGTCCTGTCTGAAGCGTTCGATTTCATTCTATTGATTTAACTTCCAGCTCTTGCTCCGCTAATATCAAGTTAATCGGGAACATTCAACTTCAGTTGACTCGAGTTGACCTGATTTCTCCCAGAACTCGAGTACATGGACAGCTCCAGTCGAGTTTCTATAATTTTCTGAGTTACTAAATTTTCAGAAATATTTACGAGTAAAAGGTTCACGACATAAATATTGTTATTGATAATTAGTAGAATCACATCTTCCCAGCCATCGACAACCTTTTATATTCACGTATTTAGTGATCTACCGTAGTTCTACTTGCCCAAAATTCTGATGTTGGGAATTCAGCCAGCCTGTGAAACCAGTATTCTACCGTTATTTTAAACGGGTCATTGTGCAACGAATGAAATGGGGGCCTTGTTCAATGTCCCCTTTGTAGTGAGGTACCTGGGTCCCGCAAACTTATGGACCCCCTTTGCAGTTGCACTGCCTGGACACTCCGTAAAGAGATCAATTGGCTTCCACTTGGAAATGGCAGCCAACTCAAACCTAGTGAACGTGACCAGACGAGACCTTGTAGCTGATTGTGAGTCCGTGTGTTCGATTTAATCCCGCTGTGTTTTGCACATCCACCACCACCCACCTCGACAAAGAAAGATCACGTTCAGTCTCTCGTATTAAAAAGATTATTGTCACGCCCACATTTTTGTTATCACTAAAATTCATTGTACATCAAGTGGGGAATCCAACTCGGATGAAAACATAATCATCATGATCCATTTAAGGAATGCCCAATCACTCTTATAATAATGTAATTCTATATTTCACGGATATAAATGAGAGATTTCCATTTAGTTATTATTTTGTACTGATAGCAAAAAAATAAATTAAGTACTGGAGAATTTTAATGTCAATGAAAATTCTGCACATTGTTATGGATATTGCTTAAATAGATTACCCTCTTTTATTCCCGGTGATGTTTTATTTTTTCATGGTTTGGTGTTAAATATGAACATTTGAAATATCGTAGCATTTTAAGCACCTTATAAATGCACATTTTATTCTCATGGCACAACTAAAATGTGAACACTTTCATATAAAGTGTTCACATTTTATCACTGAACTCCATGATTTAACTTGTGTTTAATGCTGTCCAGTACATAATACCGAGCTCGAATTTTTTAAGTATACATCTATACATGTGTAGTGAGCGACTTCCGAGACACGTCCAGTAGAAGGCTTCTTATTTATTAAGAGCACACTGGGCGATACACTTCGTAACGCAGCTACGCATAGGCGATCCTAACACGCAGCCCATCTCCGTCATACACTACGCTAGCTGTTCGACTAGCATAGCGGCGGCGACGGAGATGGTCTTGCAGAAGAACAGCCACGTGGTCGAAGACGAAGAGATGACGACGAGCAGCGATGTAGCCAGGACCCGCAGAACAGCCCCGAACCTTTGGTTCGGTCCCCCTTATATCTGCCCGGCGCTGCCAAGCTCCACCTCTGGCCACGCCCCCTTTCTAGAAGCTTCGGGCTGGTTCCCTGAGCTTCTCGACTGACTCCGCCCTTCACCTTTACCCAGATACGCCCTCCTTATAATAAGGCATTATGTAATGCAGCCATAACCGTAATTACCCCTACAGGCCGGCAGGTGTCACCCTGTCATTACCCATGTGTATTGTAGTAAGAAAATATTGTACACATACAGTATAGTATTTTATTCAATAAAAATATTCAGCAATAGCGCTGGAAATCTGTCATGCCAAGAAATAAGCTGCTTTGCAGAATTTAGCTGATGTTAGGTGCAATTGGAAGTCGCATGTTAGTGGGTGGATTGTTTTAGCCAAATAAATAGCTAATTTGCTGTTTAGGTATCAGAATACAATTTACATTTGGTGTATAGTAACTCATGCGTACATACAATACATGTATTTTTAAATCCTTTATATTAAGTTAACTTGCTTGCTTGCTTAGGACCGTGCAAATCTTTCGGTCGTTTTTTAACCCACTTCCCGTGATCCAATCGAGCTGACATTTTCCACACAGACTCGTTGTGCGTGACAATTAATGTTCGTGAAAATTTTGTTCCAAAATTTTACACTTTTTAGCACAAAAATATATTTAATTACCAATTGCTTAATGCTGCCATGCAATCATCTGACCCATAGGTGGCAGCCATCGCAAGCCAGAGGACGAGAGGACTCTAGCCGCCACGCATATAAAGGATTTATAGTGAAAAACTTTGTTTTTACGGGTTATACTTGTTATTTAACCAGCAAACACATTGTACATTTTATGACTAATGCTTACAGGAAAGTGCATTTTAAACCTTATACACTGATTATCCAGTGATGCCCTAGAGTCTTGAAAAGGCAACACACTTTGGTGATTATTTCCAGATTTCAGCCCTACTCTAGCATAAAAAAACAAGCAGCGTTGCAAGGGTTTGAGCATTGAGTTGGCACCACTGAGATCGTGGATTTGAATCCAGCCAGCCACTTGTGATTATTTAATCAGGTTCTCAAGTGTAGCGAGTTGATGTTCTCAGCCTGTTCACAACAACTACAACACATAAAAACAATATTGAGATAAATAGTGTTTTTTATATTAAATTTGGTAAAATTACAGCTCTGAGATTGAAAAATATCACATTTACTGCCTTGCAACAGGCATTTCTCCGTAGCAGAACTTGTAGAAAAGTGCGTTCCCGACGGTGTACATAACAGAGGTCACCTGTTTAAATTTTGGAGGCAGTTTTACATTGTCATCTTCTTCCACTGTTCTCTCTCCAGCACACGCGGTTAGTGTCGTGCAAGAGGTTTAATGGTATAATGCCTATAGCACAATTGGAGTAAAAGTGGGGAAATTATTAAATACATAAACACGTTCAAATGAGTTGAGGTACGGTGAAGAAATTATACAAAAATAGCTATTGAATCTATTAAAATTACGTAATGTTATTCCGTGTCGACATTAACACAGCTTTTCATGGTCTTGTCCTGCTAAACGATGTGTCTTAACCTCCAATTCTTATTGAACATTTTCTGTTGACTTGACTTTAATTCACCAAGAGTACATTCAAGTACAACAGAGCCAATGTTTGATCTTAGCTCACTTTATATTTGTTTTTGTATGTCAGTCCCTCCAATCAAGATCACTGGTTCCTGTGCTCCCCCCACGCATCAAATGCAACCGAGGTTTCTAAGGCCGCATTAGAGTGGGCACACGTCCACACCTCTAGTTAACGCGATGTTAGTAACGATTTTTCTTCATGGTGTGTGTTTGTATGTTTTGTCACTGGAACGTACCCGATACTGCAGCCTGTGGCCCCTGGGAAGGCTTGCAGGGGGGCTGCGACTAGCAGTTTAGAACTGCTGCATTAAAGGTAACATCGTGCCCACAGCATGTTCTTGAACAAATATCCGGGTCATTCACTGCCCCTTTGCATTGCCTGGCTAAGCACGTAATGTCGTTTTTCAATAGCATCGGATGTGTTCAGTGAACCTCAACAAGCTCCATAAATGATGGCTTGTCAACATGCTCCAGTCACGGGGTTACAATCGAGAAACCATTTTTTTATATTGTAACAGTACATTCATATCCACAAATGAACCAGCATACGATAGCTGACTCGTGTAATACATTTCACATGTTGTAACCCCTTCATAACGGAGCTTTTTAAGCCAGCCAGTCATTCACGTGCAAGCCAGGCATATATTGAATCACATGTACGCCAGGCAAATGTGGAATAGAATGACTTGTGTTTTGCGTACGTCTCTTGAAATAGAACACATGCTATTTAGTTACAGGGGTCTTTTAAGTGCAAGATAAATCCAGACTGAGATGGGATGGCTATGCACTGAGAATGGGCTCAGGTGATGTTGTAAAGAAAGTCTTTGAAAAAGAGGAAGGGAAAATAACCGTTGGGAGATGGAATAAAAGTAACTTGAAGTGTTTCAGAGAAGTAACTGGGGTAAGTTTAACAAAGAAGGCAATGAAAGGGGAAGAAACTGACAAAGAAATGTGACCCCATATAATAGGAATAAAAGGAAGACGATCTTAACTTCCAAGTCACTCTGACGTACACTATTGTATTCACGACTGCCTTTGTTGTGAACATAATAGTGACGCAGTAAAATAATGAGCGGAGCTTCGTTTCAGCTGGGTGTGTCCGAGTTGGCAATCCAGAATGTTTCTGCCCACGGCACACCCCACATCCATTTACTGCTTGCTGTGGCTATGACTATCCTCGTCCTGTGCAACCTCCAGACTACCAGTGAGCTGGAAGAAATTGACTAAGAGCGCAAGCCCTGAGTTAGTGGTTAATGAAGAATTATAAATAATAATTTCAATGTTTGTATTATACTTTAACAGATACCACTGGTCTTGGGCAGAACTGGCTTAGTCGTGACCTTGTGTAAGTGTTTGAGTGTGCCATGTAAACAGGAGGGTTAATTCTGCTGCTATGAGATCAATGCTGAAATTGATCCAGTTTATTGATCTGTGGCTAAATGAACCTGAGAAGTTTTATAACCTTTTCATGGTTTTGAGTGTCTAAATGGTAAAGATGCTTTGGATGAGTGCATCCAATTGAAATCTCTACGCATTCCAAATATTTAACATCAATTTCATTTGTGATATTTCTCCAGCAGCAATGATCTATCCACTGCTAGATGAAGGCCTCTCCATCTCATATTGCCTTAAAATCGATCTGGTTAATGACTTGAGCTAATCTGATTGCTCCATCTTAGCAGTCTATTTCCCATTCCCTCCTTTGGCTACTACTCCATTAATAACCAGACACCCATCGGCCATCATCCATGTTCATTCTTGTGTCCAGAATGTTTACTTGTTAAAGTCTATACGATGTGCCTTATTTGTGGTGACCCATCATGCACTCCTGCCTGTTAGTGTAATTCATCGCAAACCTCTCTCCATGCTTTGTTGCATATCTTCATTTTTTGTACGATTTTCGTTTTGAATGTCCTTAATTTCCATTTAATGTCAAAGCAGGAAATATGTACTCGTTGAAAAACATTAGATAAATGTTTGTTTCTCTTTAAAGTGAAATTAAGTTGTTCAAAATCACTCTAGCTTGTACTTACAAGCTTCTTCATTTAGTAATTTTGTTCTGTTTGCCTTCAATAATTGTCGAAGATAAGCATGTTTTGTGGTGTTTTCCAATTTAGTCTCTCCAAAAAACATTACATTTTTCAGCAAACTTGTTTCTCCGTGTATTTACACCTTGCCTTGTCTTATGCGAGTTGTGATGCTCAGATTTGTGCTGACTCCATAGGTATGGACAGTGTATGAAAGTTAATGGAAAGAGTTGACAGCACAAATGGCTTGTGGGAGAACGTTTCAGATGATAGGAGCAACAGAGGAGAAGCAGTAACCTTAAACAAAGCAAAGGTTGACTTGGGGATTTGACATAAGGCCTTGTTGCTGGAGCTCAGAGCATGTCAAGAGGAATAGAGTGACATTAATGGGGGAGAAATTATGAAGATATTGCTACATTGCCTGGCCCAATCACGATGGGTGACCACCAGGGATTGTCAGATGTTGTGGGCCTGAAGATCCGAGGTGTGTCCACTTGTATGCCACCGTGCCCCTGACTGGCAGCTATCACGCAGCTCGGCAAAATAAGTGGCCAAGGTACGCAAATGAATAAATATCGGCCGTTCTATAGGATTCGGGGTGGGGGGGGGGGGGTAAAAAGTCCTACTAAATGGATGGCCCCGAAAGGCAACTGCTCGTTCATAGGAATGACCAAACTTCCCAATGTCAGGGCCCTCGCCCATTTAATATCACCTGGCTTATGATTTGGCATAATCATTATTAAATGTAATTAAGACGGACACGTTGCGCTTTACTGTTTTCGCTTCTTCATGTGCAGTACTGTGTACTGCTGTAATGTGTTTCGTTTTGTGTGTTTCTTGTAAATAATCCTGCTTGCTCACATGCTGCTGTTGGCACGCTGCTTTCTTTAATGAGATGCATTCATCCACTAGGGGGTACTAGAAGCAAGGCTTTAGTGTTCTGGTCATTTTTCAATTGAATGTTGTGGAAACAAAAATATGGTGCTGTCATCGACAGCCAGCCTTTTCCCTGATGGAACATTAAATTCACAGTGCGTCCGAACATATACATTGCCTTAATATATTCCTTAAATTAGAAACGTGTGTTATTTTTCTACAATGCACTTCGTCCGTCAACCCGCCAAGACTTTAATTCTCAGCTGGAAACACTGTCTCGCCGCTGAAGCCACTCGTTCACAGCACACATCACGTTGACACTTTGTTTTTACTTAGTTGCAGAGGAATTTTTCAGGCACTCGGTGGCACGTATGGATGTATTATGTTGAACTTATTTCGCGCATCGTACATAGCCAACCGTACTAATCGGAGGTGCAGGGGAAGGACAACAACCTAAACACAAAAAGTCGTTCTAAAATAAATTAGTTTTCATTGCGAGCATGGCTTTCCTCTATTTCTTTAGCTTTTCCCTGAAATTTGTCCAGATTTCTCTGGATATTTATGATATATGGATCTTTCAGACATCTTATTTTAATAAACATCCTTAAAATAATTGTCTTCTAATACTACTATGAAACATTGGCAGTTCGTAGAAGTAGTTTATAGTATGTTCTGCCACATTAACTTTTATTTTGGCACTGTCTCTATGTCAGGCCATGAACATTTAAATCACTTCTTGTACATGGTCTAACGTACGCATAATACAACGATAAGGATACAAAACTCTGTCAAAACGTGGAAAACAAGAACATTTGTGGTTGAGGTCCAAGAGCCTTCTCGGACATTAGGGAGTGCTGTGTGGTTTTGGATAATTGTACAACATTTTTAGTTTCATGTTGTTCATGATGAAGTCGCCTAGACTCTGTGGTAGATGCTCATGCCTTTGGTGATTTAGGGTAGAAAATGATTAATTGCTTTATTCAAACAAAGCTAATAAGCATGTTTTTTGCATGGTATAAAGTAGAGCAACGTGCAGTGCTCTCTTTGTTCAGCCACAAACCATAATGTTTAACAAATTGTGTGTCATTTAGTGGTAATTTGAGAATGGTTAAGTTATTTATTAGTATTCCTTTAGCTGCGCTTTCAGTTGCTTATAGTTGATTACAATCATAATACAACGTGTCATGTCATTTTTCAGATTAATAACACCCAGCACTCAACATGCAGCTAGTTCTTTTTTTCGTACACAAAATATAGTATATCAAATTTTGCTCAACATGTTTTAGTTCTTCTTGCATTCAGTGAATGCCGTTTGGCTTTAGTTTCACAATGATGCATTCTGTGGTGCATTTGCCATTCCACTGATGCATTCTGTATTTGTGTCGGGTTACGTTTAAAAGACTGTGACCAAATCACACAGAATGCATCCCATCGCATCATATCTTAGAAGCTAAGGAGTATTGAGCCTGTGCAGTGCTTGGATGGGTGTTCCCACCATTCGCAACCTGGAGCTACATGGCGGGCAATGCAACAAATTACATTGTTGTACTGTACTTCTATGCACCAAACTTTATCTTCGCATCCTCAATTCTTCACTGAAGTATGGTCAGATGACCACTATGACTTGAAAGATGTGTGGAGGCCCTGACACAAAGGGCTTTGTGTACATTTATAAAGTCTTGTTATTTTTGCTCAAAGTCATTTCCTCCACCAGTTGAGCACGTGGTAGCGCTTATCTTCTTTCATACAACACTGAGCCAGTGATGGTAATTCCACATTCCTGTAGCGGTGGCAAGTATATCCATAAGACAAACACTATTGACTTCCCTACAAATCGCTTCTCATTTATAAACCCCCTGAGGATTTTTTGTGCCGAGTTAACCCCTGACCAGGATTTGAACTCGCATCCTTCCGATTGTTCAGCCCAAAATGAGCTCGTGAGCGGGTCGATCTCTAGCCGAGTTAAATGAGTGTTTGGTTTGCGCGTGTTGGGGAATGGTAACGTAATAGCTCGCGCACGGTACTCTTACTATGCCAGAAATATGCTTATATTTGTCATTCTGCAACCCAGTGCCACTTCAAATTAACATCGGAGTATGCTCACCTGTGTGTCCCCCCTCTAAAAAGGTGCATATCATGTTTAATGTAACTAATACTTCCTTTTATGTGCATAACAATTGACCGTTGATGAAATGTCGTGCTACATTACATTAACGCTCTTCAACGTAAAACAATTGCATTCCATACACACACGTGTTACTCAAAAGTGCTGTTTTAGAAGGAAGTGAATACTTTGTCGACCTACATTGGGGCACCTCCTTCACCAGCCTGCGCTGGTCAACTTGGTTATGAAGTACGGTCAAACAACCTGCGTGACCAACACGGCATTGGGCGGCCTTCATCCAGCAGCGGATTGACAAAAGGCTGTGAATGGCATGTCTTTGCGTTGAACGTGCGCCCAAGGCAAAATACACAGCAGGTCCTGTGCTAAAAATATATCAAGCATTTGTGAGTGTGGCCGAGTTTTTCGCAGAGCAAACGCCCATGTCATGTCAGGGTACTGATGCAAAACCACTCGAGACCTGGGTTTGCCCCCCTTCAGTAAAAAGTTAGATGATCTCATTATGGGCTCCAGAGTGGAACAAACACTTGACTCTGCAGCTAAAAGGGCACTCGCTCTCATTCCTCTAGGGCAGATAAGAAAAATGTACTGGGTATGACGCTGGGTCCGCATTTATTGTCTCGTGTGGCCTCATTACAGGGCTAGCTACCCCCAGCCAGAATGTATCACTGATGCTGGTAAATAACAAAATATTTCAATAATTTACTGCTGCTCAGTGCAGTGGGGCCCATGGACTGGTTCAGATATCACTCGCCACTGATGTCAGTCGTGGCTAGGAATCAAACTCCGGTTGCTGTTTTCTTTGTGCAGTGCAGTAACCGCTGAGCCATCTCTTCCACCCAGCTGCTGTTCGTTTTGGAATACGATTACATGAAGTGTGGCCGTCCAACAGCCACCTGGAGCGCATTCACAGAAATGTTAAAAAAGGAAGGTGTCGCTCATGTACTGAATACCCAACCAGCCAAAGAGATTGCATGACGTCACAGAGGTGTTGAGTGAAGCCGTGTAGTGTTGAGGGAAGCCGTATCGTGTTGAGGGAAGCCGTATAGTGTTGACTAAAGGCTATGCAGCATCAAAACCAGCGTCAAGCCGGGAGCATAGGTGCCGTTTTCCATTGGGAGAGCATGCAAACATTTAAAAATATAACATTACGGATTTGCCCCTCCCCATATTTTTAAAGTGAATTTGCTTCACTGACCTCGCTATCATGATCGAGAAGTGATGTTGGCCTGAAGCTGACAGTTTCAACGCTACTCTGTCTAACATGCATGAGTTGGTTTAGCACGTAGGCTTTTGCGACCAATATCCATAACAGAGGTTTTTTCGGTTAGAACCCGTAAATATATAAATGTGTCATTAAAACCCGCCACCACCCGACACAGCCACAAATCTGGCTGTCGCCTGATGAAGCTAGTTGTAATTTCTGGTGAAATGTCGTACTCAGTTTGTAAATGTTGTGGCTTGGCTCTCCAACACACCGGTGTGCTGTACTAGTGACGAATTGGCATGTTCTGTTTACGTGACAACCCTTACTAGTTGGCTGTGTCGGGTGGTGGCGGGTTTTAACAACACATTTATATATTTACGCGATCTAACCCAAAAAACCTCTTATGGATGCATGAGTTGACGCATACGAAGATGGCAAATAAAAGAAACTCGTCTGTGTGAAATATTTTTCAGACAAACTAATCACATTGTCACACACCATCACACAGCAGGTTAATTTTTACGCACACTTCAAGCAGCACAAACTAATAATTTTTAACAGTATGAGGCTGACAGGCATGATACATAACTTTAATTAATGTGGGTTTTTTCTCCCTTTGTTCATATGACGTGCCTAGGAGATTGTGGTAAAAAATGTATTAACTTGAGGAGCTTTGGGTGTTACTCCCTTCTTTATGTGGTGGGTTTTCTTCAGGTACTATTCATAATGGCTAAACGTTCAAATGCAAGTCCCCTCTGGAAAAGAGTTGACCCCCAGTGTGGCTTGCTCGTATTTTTTGGAAGTAGTATTCGCAAGGACTGAACAAATTTCCCTGTAAATCAGCTTCAGTTGTAAACCCAGGTGTTGAGAAGGGTACCCTCAGAGACACCATATTTCAAGAAACTGTAAGTAGTATCTTTATTATTTTTACACTTGTGTTTACCCATTGTCAGCCTGTAATTTAAAATGTTCCAGATGCTGTTGTGGTGTAACAGTTAGCACCATGGATTCCAATCCATAAGTCGATCTCCAGACATGGCAGTTGATACAATGGGCAAGTTCCTTACATCCATCCCTATTCCCTTACTCGCCTTTACCACCTAAAGAGATAAATGAGTAGACCACAGTTTGTTCATCGGCAGGTCACATGTGGTGGAGTAAAATGTGGGCTTTCCTCCTCTTTCAAAATATCTGGCCAGTGGGGAAGAGCTCCCTCCAGAAGAAATAGGAATATAGGTTGTGAATAAGTCATTTTGTGGATCTTAGATATTGTGAAGAAGGCATTGTGGATAAAAGGCTTTCTACTGCATCACAGTGGTATTTATGGAGCAGTGTTGGTGCAGTAATATTTGCACTGCGTTAAAAAAACCTTAGTTCAATTCCTAGCCGTGGCTCAGCATTGGTGCTGAGTCATATCGGAACCGGTCGAGGACCCCCCCCCTCCTCCCTTCGCCAAGTCGAGCTGATGGGCGCGATGATGTGCTGTCAAAACCCATGTAACCGATACGGAATGGAGAGGACGTCGTCCAGCAGATGACAGCTTTTTGTACAAAAGGGCTGTGAAATAAATACAGGGTTACCTCGCTCAATGCGTGTACAGTTTGCGTGATTTCGTGTATTTGCGGCTAACCTATTTCTACTCAAAATTCTATATATGCGGCTTTAATTCACTCATGCGGCTATGCGGTCAGACGTGGTACAACAGTGTGTGTACTCTATGCTCTACTTGGCAGGGAGCCGTGTCGTGCGTTTTGCTTTGTGTGCCCGTTTGTTTCCCTTGCATAACACGAGGGAAACCTGTATCTGTGCAGACACATGCCAGGATTTGAGTGGCAATTTTCACGAGAGACTTTGTTCTGTTCACTGCACGCAATGTCCCACCTTTGCTTAATGCGTGTCACCGCAGATGACACATACCAAACAAATGGTGCTTACGGCCTAAGGGGGGACCCGCATAAAGAGGCATTGTTTTGTGCAAGCACTCTTCCGTGCATTGGTGGCTGCACATGTGACTCTGGGGTCAGAGCACTGAGCCTGTACCACTGAGATCATGGGTATGAAGCCAGGCCCAGATACCTGTGATTAAACTTGGTTCCCAAGTGTTGTCAGGTGATGTTCTTGCTGCACTTTTTTGTATTTGGCTCAATTCCATCGTTGAGTTGCAACATTTTTAGCTGGATTGGCATGTGACAAACACAAACAGTCGTTAAAGCCCATTAAAAGGCGCGTCCCTTTTGTGGATTTTGAGGTGAGCCCAGAGGTATTCCTGTTTGTTGTCTTATGAAGACGTCTGACAATGATTCACTGCTTGTTGTAGCAATTGCTTTGTTGCAGCAATCCGAATTGAAATGTGTCGATCTCAAGACATGATGCCACCACCACGATTGGAATGACACGTTACTATTAATAATTTCCAAAATATGGGTGAGAGGGGCGGGCAACTATGTTGCTGTAATTACCGGCTTGCTTTTGTTCGAGTTCTATTGAGAGACTTACCCAGGCACGGCCACAAGTACACACTGGGAAGCTGCGTTTTAAGAACTGACACTTCCCCTTTCGTCCACTGCTACAATGTGATTCATGGCAGTTAGTAAATGTCCACAGCAGTCTTGCTTTTAGTCACGGTAGGATGCCACTAGTTGTGAAAGGTAATACTGTACTGTGGTGTTTGCGGGTGCATGGGTGATAGATAAAAAAAACAGCTTTTGTTTGTAATGGGAGTACGAGTGTCAATTTATGGTTGGTACCAACGGCAACGACCTGTGAGTGCTACAAACAACACAGGTGGCGATGAACGATTTCTGAGCTCTGTGTTCGCCAAACAACCCACATGATCAACATGAGGAAAAAGCCTTTCATCTGTCAATTGATATATTTGTAGCTCTACATTGTGATGAATGTTATTTCTTTATTATTGCGGCACTATGCTTGCAGTAGATTATTGTAAAAAGACACAAGACGCTGATTGCTTGCAGATAATAGAAGAACTCGACAAACTAAAAAAAATGTCACTCAGCCATGCAAGTTGTATTTCAATAACGCACGAGGAGACATTGTCAGCACCATCCTTCACAATGACATCGATCGGACTAAGACAGACACAAATATAGGTTTGAACCGCTTGCTGAATTGTCGTTAATGAAATAAAATGCGAAAAAAACATTGTATAATCATTATTATTGTATTTCAGTAGCTACATTATTGGCAAATAATGTAAATTGTACGTTAGTCAAATCTTTCAGTGCAATATATGCTATGCCTCGTAATTATGATAACACTGTAACAATTTTTAAAAAAAAATTCCTGGGTAGTAAGTGTTATTTTGTAATTGCTTATGCCTCAAAAGTAGATAAGATGGCTATTATTCCCCACAAACTTTGCTTTTGTGACCAGGACATTGATATTTTGAAATTTACCTATTTTCCAGAACATTCCAGATAGATACATTCTATAACTTTCCAGTAATATAAATAGTAGTATAAATACGGGGGCCTTAAGCCCACCAGTTCAGTTTAGTTCCAGCTGCCTAAGTGGATACAAATCTGCATTTTTCTGAGATGTCATCAAGAGGCTGCAAGCATCCGGCAGACGCATTTTGCTATGTCCGCGGCAATTTATCAAGAAAAGAGCGAAAAAGCATTCTGTGGAAGCATCTGCTAAGATGTGTGAGGCCTAAAAGGTATATTTTGGCATGCCTGTCGGGGATCAAGACAAATCCTGGGCACTTCATTTCACCTGCGAGCAATGCTAAAAAACTCTGGAAGGTAAGATGGACAATTGTTGCTCGGAATTTTATGTTATACATTTTTTAAAATTTAAAATTGAAAAAGTTTAGAATTTCTAAATGTTTTACAATTTTCAATGTTATTGAAAAAATATCATATATGAAAAATGCTGCGAGAATCTCTTACACATTAGTCATGGGTGAAATAAATGTATTTTTGTAGGATGGTACAGAGGGGAAAAGTGAACCATGAAGTTTGCTATCCCAACAATTTGGCAGGAACCCACTGACCACTCAAGCAACTGCTACTTCTGCATGGTGGACCCTTCCAAACGTTGGACTGGCAATAATTTACCTGCTATCACGTATCCGGACCTTCCTTCATCCATCGCCCCAGTGCTACACTGCCATGAGCTCCCCCTTACCCACTCCTCCAGAGAGAGAGCAGCCGTCTTTAGAAGAGAGCAGCAAGTCAGAGAGCGAGGAAGACATTGTAGATCCAGGCGACAATTTCAGAGGTGGAGTTGAGGAGAGAAACCCATACTACCCCAACCAAAAAGACCTCAACGACTTGATCAGAGATCTTGGTCTCACCAAGTCCATTGCTGAGCTTTTGACGTCTAGGCTCAAGCAGTGGAACTTGTTGGATGAAAGTGTGCAAGTCGCAGATAAGAAGAAGCGTCACCAACCTTTTTTCAGCTTCTTCACTCGTCAAGATTGGCTCTGCTTCTGCCACAATGTGACCAGTCTGTTCGAGGCAATCGGAATCGCCTGTAACCAGAATGAGTGGCGCCTCTTCATTGACAGCTCATCCATGAGCCTCAAAGCCGTGCTGCTCCATAATGGTAACAAGTACCCGTCTCTTCCCCTGGCTCACTCGGTGCACCTCAGAGGATTACAATAGCATCATGACCTTGCTGGACGCCTTTAAGTATGATGAGTACGGCTGCGATGTCATCGGAGACTTCAAAATGGTGGCATTCCTGATGGATCTCCAAGGCGTTTTTACTAAGTTTCCCTGCTATCTTTGCCTTTGTAACGGCAGGAGCACCAAGGTGCACTAACACAGGCAGGACTGGCATTAGCGGACCGAGTTCTTTGTGGGGAGGAACAACGTCAATTGGGAGCCACTGGTGGACCCCCGGAAGGTGTTGATGCCACCACTGCACATCAAATTGGACCATATGAAACAATTTGTCAGAGCTGTAGATAAGGAGTCTGCAGCCTTCAAGTACTTTCAAGACTTCTTCGCTAAGCTGTCTTGAGGCAAAGGTCAAAGTGGGTGTCTTCGTCGGACCACAGATAAAGAAGATCCTGGAGTGCAATGAATTCCCCAAGAAGCTCACTAGTAAGGAGAAAGCAGCTTGGAACAGCTTTATCCCAGTGGTTTGTGGCTTCCTGGGCATTCACAAGGTCGAAAACTATGTGGAGCTGGTTGAGGCTCTGGTGAAGAACTACGGCACAATGGGCTGTAGGATGTTCTTCAAAGTCAATATCCTTGATGCTCATCTTGATAAATTCATGGAGAACATGGGAGCGTACTCGGAGGAGCAAGGCGCGAGCGCTTCCACCAGGATATACTGGACTTTGAACGCCGCTACCAAGGACAGTATAACGAGAACATGATGGGAGACTTCATTTGGGGGCTGATTTACAGGAAATTGTAAATCTCGAAAAACTACTCCCTTCTAAATATTTTGTAGTCATTTTTGTATTACTTTAGTATAAATACATGTTTATTTTAATTAATGTTTTTTCTGACTTTATGTGAACGAAAAGACACAAATTCGCCCTTTTTCTCATAGAAAATAGGTAATTTTCAAAATATCACTGTCCTGGTCACAAAAGCAAAGTTTGTTGGGAATAATATCCATTTTCTATACTTTATAGGCATGAGCAATTACAAAATAACACTTACTACCCAGGAACAAAAATTGTGTTACATCGTGTAATGTGACAAATGTTTTGAGGTTACAAAGGTATATAGACGATACAAGTGCTTTCAACTTCACAAATACGTATGTAAAATAATTTTCTGAAAACAAAATCACAGGACATGATATATACTTACATGGTATGGAGGTGATTAGGTTTTTTTTCATTTGTTAAGCCTAAGTATTAAATGTATCACTTCCAAGAAACACATTCTTTATTCCATACGTACTCCAGTATATCATTTAGGCAGCAAATACACTTTCATATCTATAACTAGCCATCGTCAATGCCTTATTTTTTCCCCAGCGTGTATAATCAAAGCATAAAGTAATGAAATAGAATGCGTATACTTTTATCAGTTTTTAGTTAGATTTTTCACATCAGAACGCTTTTTGTCAGTATCATGATTTTTCAGCAGCAGAAGTTGTGGGATGCATTTACCGACCGAACCTTGTCAGGGGGAAAAAAAGCCCCATTAGGGCTTTGTAAGGAACATTTACCCAGTAGTACCCCAGAGGGTTGCAAAATCAACAAACTCCTGAAGTTGCGATTAGATCCGTTCTCAACCCCCCTTACCTTTGAATGCTAAATGCAACATGCATTATAGAGTACATGTACTGTATTACCAGCATGTATGTGTCTGTGTATACGTAATTTTCTATAGTTGTTGAAAATCATTTATGGAAATTGTTAAAAAGTAACATTTTTTTTCCCATGAACCAAGTATTTGTAAAGTAAAATGACAAAACAGGCTTCTGGCAAAATATTTACTCTTACTATTTTAAATTAACATACAATATTACATCAATAAATCTGCTGCCAGGAGCCCTTACCATTCTGTTGACCGGGCTAAAGAACTTCGGCTCTATTCCTCTCCAACGCGTGTCCGCTCCACCGCTTCCACGGACAGCAGTGCAGTGCGCTCAGCGTATTGTCTAATTTTGAGCTGAAATTAATTCGAAGGCAGCGATATATAATTGGGGTGACACAGCTGGATGAGTAGGCCATGAGCAGGGCCAGTCCTCTGAGCGTCCTGTGCAGGCCGGGCCGCGTCGACAGCCACTCCGCCGTCTCTTTGTCGTCGTGTGCGGTGATGAGGTAGAAGAGCAGCAGCACATAGTAGAGTGTCCAGAGCGAGAAGTGAGCCACCACGGTTAGACGCACGAGGCGGAACGTCGCTGCCTCGGCCGCCTCCTCCTCGTCCTCCTCCAGCGAGCGGTTGTGCGGGCCAGGCGGCCGCTCGGGACGCAGGGGCCGGCGGTGAATGCGGCACGCGAGCATGAAGCTCACGGCCACTCCAAGCAGCGGCACGAGGAAGCCGGCGAAAAAGTCAACGGCGTCCACCAGCCGGCGAATCTGCAGCCGCTGGCAGTCGAGCATCTGGTCACCGTTGTTGGCGTTGTCGTAGGCACTGCCGCCGCCACCGTCCTCCGAGTCGGTGGGTTCAGCCCGGCAGGCGAAGAGCAGGAAGGCCGGAAAGACGGCGAGGAGTGCGCCACCCCACACGAAGCTGCAGAGGTGGCGCGCGTTGTGTGCGCTCACCATGGGGTTCCGGGGCAGCGCCGCCGCCAGGCTCGCGTCCAGGCTGAGCAGTGCCAGGGAGTAGGCGCCGGCCAGCGCGCTTATGCTGAAGATCACGAAGAGGGTCAGGCAGGTGGGCAGCTGTGTTTGGACCGACGGAAGCTCCGAGCCTTCGCCCAAGCCCTGTCGGTGCCAGAGCAGCTCCGTGCCAAGCATCTGCCCAACGGCGACCAGCAGCTGCAGCAGGTTGGCCAGTGCCAGGCTCACGAAGTAAATGTCGAGCGCTGCCATGGAGGCGCGGTGGTGGAGGTTCACGAAGACCAGGCTGAGGTTGTAGAAGAGGCCCAGGGGAAGGAATGCCACGAGAAAGGTGATGGTGAACACAGGAAGGGAGTAGTTGTAGGCCTGGCACAGGCCCTCCGGGGTTGCGTGGGACTGTTGGGGCTGCAGCTGCAGGCCGAACTCAGAGCCTGAGCATGCGTTGAGGGGCTGGAAGACAGGCTCCCGGGAGCAGCTCCACATGGCGCTTCGCACCGGCCTGCTCGGCTTAACATTCCACGCCGCGAGGTCAGGGGTGGCTCGGAGCGTGCGTGCAGGATTACCGCCGAGCCCAAGCGGCCCTCACATGTTGCTCGTTTGAGACTCTCGCCCTGTTCAAGAAACACACAGGAGTGGCGTTATTTGTGTAATGTGGTTCTTTGTTCCAGCACAGAGGTGAAAAAAAAGAGGTAAAAAATCTGGAACTTATCAGAGTTTATTTTTAGGCATTCAAAACCAGTAGTCGGCTTATAAAATATCTCCTGCTTAATAAGGGACATTGGCTGCTGTGGAGTCAAATTATTTAAAACCTGTGAATAATGACCACAAAGCCATAAAACTGGCATGCAACACCTGATTGTGGTTTTGTTTAAATGCCTTGTAAAAGCCACTTACAACATAATAATGGGTTGAATATTGTTAAAATTCAAAGACTACAGATTGTTTTGAATATTTAAATCGCATGCAAACAAAAAAACATTGCTTCCTACACATGCAACTTTAATACTCCCGAATTAATAGGAATCGATCAATTGCTGCATTCTTTGACCCCTAATCATGCTGGTAAAACGGTACTGTATTACCCCTTCCCAAGTGGGTTATAACTTGGAGATGTGCAGGTGCTAATTTTCAGCATTAGCAATGCACAGGGAAATATTGATTCTATTCTGGAATAGATTAATATTATATCTTGAATTAAAGCTTTCGTGACTGCAGGAATTCATATTCTTTGGGTCTTTCGGTAAAGCCACGTAGATAGAAAAAATAAGAAAAATAATAACACTATCACGACGTTTCGATCGCAACACAAGCAATCGTCATCACCTGATGAAAAAGCCATAAGATAATTCTCTCGTACGCTGCTGCGTTTGCCTGCCACGCGAAATTTAAAATATTTTACAATTTTGTCGTATCGCTATCGTAAGATCGAAATATTGTAAGTCGGACCATCGTAATTCGGGGACTATCTGTAAATGGGTATACCATAGCTCGTCAATTGGTGGGTGGAGTATGGGTACTCCCATCTATTCGAAGATTTCTGGCCAGCGTGGAAGTGTAGTCCATAATACCCACAAGTGGCTCTCTATAACTAGATAGTGGAGGTCATTCTTCCAACACGAGTGTTAGCGACCGATTGCAAAGGCTCTGCCTTTACCTACTTCTCCAAAGTAGAATTATCTTATGGCTTTGTCATGCAACCTTCTTAATATTAGGCGCCTGCTCCCAAGCTCCATACTGTCCCTTCATGCTGAGCTGTCCGAGCTTGAAACATGGTAGTAACCACCCTGGTAAGAGTAGCGCTCGTAAAACAATTATGAAAATAAATCAGAAAAATTGCGTCGACTGAAGTTCAGAACACACATTCACGTTGTACTCTAGGGCCATGTTCCAATGTGCGTTGAGTGTGACAACAAGGACCGTGGCATCGGTCCCATCCGATTCGAGAGATGTTTGTTCGTATTCCTTTTGTTAGCCATCAAAGTACATGGAAACAATGCCTGGTTTATGATTAAAAACGTCGACAGGATGGTAATGTAAAATTGCAGTGAAATTGTATTTTAAGCCCTTCTGGTTAGTTTTTATTCCAGAAATCCTTTGTATTACCTATGCATGCATACATACTGGACAGTACGTGTGTTCGTGTACTTGCAAAAGGTCTTTCTCCAAGCTAGCACAAGTCCACTGTCATGTGAACCATATCCATTAGTTAATGAATCATAAATGTCAGTGTGGTGTAATGTTGAAATGTTTTCATGTTGAGCACCTAACGGCTTTGTATTCATTGATGTAGTCTGTCAACGCCATGACTTCCCATATATAGGTCTTTATTCTCTGGACGTCGGGGTTCAGTCAACCTACAGTTTTTCATTGTCTTCTAAATCCTCTGAAGATCACTCGGGTTCCATTCGAAGCATGTTTATAAATATTTTATAATTACTGTAGTGATATGCACAGATGCATACAGGCATATATTTTGAAACGTTTACGTAGAAGAGTCAAAACAAAGCGTTCTTCATGCTGAAGCAAATGTAGGGGTGGTGCTAATCTCTTTCAGCAGTCCTCGGTTGATGCTGGAAATTCTACATTACTCTGACAGGGGCTATTCTTTTCATTGGAAAACTGCTGTTTAACTTTCACAAAATGGTACCTATTTTATATGATGGGCTGAGTTGACTCCTGACCGAGATTTGACATCGCACCCTTTCCTATTGAGTTAAGTGTTCTTACCCAGTAACCACAGTGCAGAGTCCCTGAATGTTACCAACGTGTAATGGTCCACGATTTATAATTATGCGAGAGCTCGGAATTGATGCATTCTATTTAATGCGTTGTGTTTGATGCATTGTAATAGTGCATTTATAATTGCAATTTGCCACCATTAATACACTCGATACAGAAGGCCTCGCCACGCAGTATCTATCAGTCACGGGGGTTGTTTGACCAAATTTCACCACACTGATCTGTGTGGGTTTGGCAAAGCGGTGGGCCCAGGACCAACTCGGACATCACCTTTCAATTTAATCGAACCGAAAGCTGCTGGGTTCTTATCGCAGTGCAGTGATTGCGCTATCCGCCGTGCCACCATTCCGCTCCAGCAATACAGTAAAATACTGTAGATAATTTTCACTATAGATCACAGAGAAAACATACGTATTTCAAAAGAACACTATTCAGGCTAGACCCAAAAGTTAGCACTATCGTTTTATTTATGTTTTTCTCATGAAGACTTGACTGTTGACTAAACTTTCCAATTGTGAAAGCACCCAGAATCCATCCACGGGGAAAGTAAAGTCTGCCAGCTCTTAAAGGCACATTTTTGCCAATCTCAAAACCCGGGGTGGTTAATAAATACCTAAAGTATTGATTGCCACATTGCTTTTTAGCTGAAATTATCTACAATGTTTAAAATAAAGGCGTGGATGCAATAAACTTTTAAACAAAACCTTATTTTTTTAAGTCGCTAGAAACTTGTACAATGTTCACTTTAAAGTCTCTCAACAAAACGAATAGTGGTAAACGCGTATTTCAAGTTTCTGAAACTTGTCCGTGGCCATCTGCTGACAAACATGACCTTGGTTTAGAAGGAATTAGTGGATGAAGCTTTACACGTTGGTAACATTCCATGTTATTGATGTTTCACTGCCTGATAAGTGTGCCGCATTCAAGGGAGGAAATGTTATTCCATTTTGGAACTGAATGTTCTTTGTTGTTCATAATACCAACACTTTTTTTTGCTGTTTGCCATACAGTATAATACTGACTTTTAACTCAAAGGGATTCATTATTAGCGTGTTCTGTTGTTTCAATGAGGCCAGTGAATTTTTTTTATGGCTATATAGCTTTTTTTAAGAAGCAATTTTACCACAAATGATAGCTCAACGAAGTGGTTTGTCATGTGGACATTTATAGCAGCCAAATACTCTCACGCATGTTTATAAATGTGGAGGGAAAAACCGGAGGACCCGGAGAAAAATCCACGCGACCACAGAGAGACCATGCAAACTCCAAAATTACAGGCGTCACGGTCGGAATTGAACCCACGACCTTGTGCATACCAGGCGAGAGAGTTAACATCTCGCCCAACAAATAAATAATGGACAATACAATTCTACACGTCGCTTAATGCCACTGTGCGCAAATTATGGCAGTTGAAATGTGGGGAAGTTTCCTAACTTCCCTTGTTTCACCATTCCGCAACTCCAATGTCTATCCAGCAGTATAATATACATGGGTACAACACAGGTGTGTCGCACGGGCAGGTCACGCGTGTGTAGCAGGGTAAAGTGTGGGTTCTTCCACCTCGTCCAAGAAAGGTTGGCCAAATTCCCTCTTGAGGGTCTCTCCAGAGCCCTGCCGAGCTAATACTTGTCTTGCCAGCAGTGGCGTGAGCGGGAAATTGCACGGCTGCACCTTTACAGTCTGTATGAAAGCATTACAAAACCTCTGTGCAATGTAGTTTGCACAGAGCCTTAAGCTGATGTGAGATTTTAAGCTTTGCAAACACATTTCAAAACCTCTCGTGAACACATGTCAAAGCCAGTTTGCAGAATAGTTTACTTCCAGCAAACACAACTACTGTCTTGTAACACAAGTACTGCTTAGCAAGTGAAAACAGTTGCCAGATTTTCCACATCGGAGATGCAAATATATTACATAATGTCATTTATCGTCTGTCTTACACCGTAGCTCCATTATCTGCACCCTCCCCCCTGTGGATAAGCGGAGTTAGATTGTGGATAACCCCGTGGATAATAGGAACAGTGATATGGATCACATGACCGCATATAATAGAAGTTCTGTACATTTCCAATATTTCAGGCCGACAACTTCAACATTTTTGAACTCCTGACCCAAATTTAATGCCAGTTGTCATTCCAGTGCCAGTTTTTGACATGTTATGAACATAGCTGAACATTTATGTAATGTTTTGTTCGCCATTGAATTCCAATAATATTCTTTGGTGTTGATTTTGCATGCAGTGTTGCATTGCATGAACAGCTTACATAACATCTCTTGACCCGGTCATTCATAAAAAAAGAACGTTTTTTATTAAAAGCAATTCTTTACACACGGTACGTGCATGCGTGTACAGGAACTGTCATGCATAGCAGACTTTATAGGCTGCTGAGGAGTTACTTTGTGGGCAGCAGAGGGCAGTGCAGGAAAAAAAAAGTTGTTGGATTGTACTTCTACGCTTCCCCATCTGTTCTCCCTGCCTTCAACCCAAACTGACCAGCGTGGTGAAGTATGGTCATATACCACCCACGACCTGCTCGGCATGGGCAGGCCTTCATTTAGCGGTGGATTGATAAAAGTGTTGTCCTATATGTGCAGATATTATCGACCGTTTCGTCAAATGGAAACAGACCAAGGGTGAACAATAATGTTGGTTCTAAAATCGAATCTCCTCCCTGAAAATCCATTGAGTAGCCAGGTGGGTACATCATTGTGGTTACTCTTTGCTGTGTTTGGGGAGCATTTTGTAACCATGATGTGCTAAGCACACTGGGTTCTTTTAATTATTTTTGGGAGAGTGGCCGCCCAGTCAAAGCCACTGGAACCCACTCCAGCCCCCAGAAACACAACGAATGTCACCAAGGCCACAATACAGAGGGATCATATATCCATGTCTCCAGTCAACACAGCGGTCAGCAAGGTTTCGTGTCGTGTTGTGTAATCCGTTACGTTTCCCGAGCTCCATTCGACGTTTTCTCCTGCACGGTATCCATGCCCCCCCCACCCCCCCACGTGTTTGAGAACCTCTGGGGGCAAGTAACCCTGCTTCTTTGCAGGCCATTGACTTGGAAGCAGCTTTCGCGATTAACAACACCGGCTAGGGTTGGCGCCGGCTTTAGGCAGGAGCCGTCAGCCGACGTGGGAGGGCAGCCTTAATTGGAGAGGTGAGGAAACCTGTTGGGCTGGTTTGCTAGAGCTGCCCTGCCACTGTAAGCCTCGACCAGCAAACGTCAGTGGCAATTGTTACCCGACCATTTTGAGCCAATCCAAATGACAGCATCCGTGCTGCTTTAGTTTTTGTTGTTGTTCAGGACTTTACCGAGGAGAATGCTCATTTTGCATGTATATTGTTATAAAGTGTCGATCGCGACGATTGCAGCTCCGTCGGGGTTTGAATCCGGTCGAATTACAGCGCTTGTGCATTTTGAATTAACTCAAGTGCTTTGTTTGTCCTTACAAGCGTTTGGGTTTGGGAGTGAACGATCCACTGATTCATTGAGCGAGATTGAGTCTTAAGCACAAGATACTCTCATAGAAACGCGTATGAGTCGATTTTTTTAATTCGTATATGTTGTAAAAGGTTAACATGGCTCCTCCAGCCACTAAAGGCCAACAAATGCAGCAAATTGTAAAAAAAAATTAATTATTAAAATGAATCACAGATCTGGATCGTGAAAATGTATCGAATCGCCAGTATGACAAATTGTTAAACCTATAAGTTACAAAGAAATTAGAAAATGATTTAATTGTCATACTTTTTTCCCAATAAAATGCTCTTCGGGATTAATCTACATCCTTTCACCCGAGTCCATTCCAGATACTGAAACGTTGTACCACATTACGTATATAAAATGTGACTTGTGATTGGTCCACATGAGAGGCCGGAGGACTGGTTTTTCAACTCCGTCTTTGAACAGCACCGATCCAAAATAAATGCAATCTGGAATGTGTCACGTTCCAGTGTAAAATTCATTCAAGCTTTTATAACTGCAATTGACCAGGAGTGGCTGCAAACAGTGGCATATGGAAAGTGGAAATGCCACTAATAAGGGCACTGAGAAGTGCCTGGCTGTATGGGATTTGATTTGTTTTAAGAGCTCTCTTGCTGGAGAGGAACTGAGAGCCAAATATGTTAAGGATTGTTGTGAGCTCACTTCTGCATATCAAAACTGACCTTTGATTCATTAGGTAATTGACTTCTTTATTTGAAAACAGCTGCCACATTCTAACAGCAATAAAACAGGATGAACATGATTAACTGGTTTGAATAAAATAATGTAAAATGTCAGTGCCCTTTTTGTCTAGCGTGAGCACACTCCTTGGTGACAGAATGCTTGAATGCTTGTGCATGGCAATGTGAAGAGTTGTGCTATCGTTTATGGTCGTATGTATGAGACACATTTTGGCCAAAAAAATTTTATAAAGCTTTTCAAGTGCTATCAGGAACATGAAGCAGGGCCGAGATGTCTTTACTTTAATCTATCCTATACAAGGTGTTCCTAGGTCTCGTATGTTGATATTGAGTGCTTTGATGATGGCTAGTATTATGTAATGATGAAGCATCCCTTGAACCTAACCTCCCTCCCTCCCTATGCAAGCCACTTGGATTTCAGCACAAAGCCTGTTGTGCAACTCTCTCATTTGTCGTGCGCCATACGTGATCCACGTTCCTCAATCATGGCTTTTGTGCTCGCAGCTGCTGATATTTCCTCCGCTCTTAATAATAATTCATCATTTTATACGAAATATAACTTGGCTTTATAATTGTTCTGATGCATCTGCTGGTAAGCCTATTGATTTGATTTTTATTTTAGAAAATTTAACTGGTTTTCCACATTCCTCAACCATAAATCAAGACAAGACAGAGTAGCTACCTATGCCTCTAGCCTTTATGCACAGCTCAAACCTATAATAGGCAACGTGACCTTTTAAGCATGACATTACACCTTTCTAGCTGATGTCGTGCTTTCTCACCAATGTCCCAAGCATAACCAAATGTTTCCTTGATGGGCCACGTGTTTCCCCGGTAGAGTGGTTTACTTTGTTTTCAATGGACTGCCTTCTTTCTCTGAGCAAGCTTTGCGTACGCATTGTCAGCCCAGCTCTCTCACTGTATTTGTGTTGGCACCCGGTAAGGGAAACTGAGTCGGGTTCCATTCAAAAGCCACACCGGTGATTGTGCAGGCGGCCGGTGCCGCACGTTAAACAGGGACCACCTTTATTTGCAGCGGGGGGAGGGCATGCGGAAACCGTCGTCAGGTTTCCTCCTCCCGAGCGCCGCTCACTGTTTTGGTTTCGGATGCACGCTGTGTTGCCCAAGCTGGGTAGCAAGGTAGGTGGTGTGTTCCACTTTTAAAGCCGGTGGCCCAAGCAGAAACCTATTTTGCTCTCTCGCCACAAGGAACGAACCATATCGGGGTTTACCTTAAACGTCTGCCCCCTAACTGAATAACGACATTGGTAGTCACCACCTCTTGAATCGGCGAATGGGCATAAACGGGCGCTTGCTAAATAGCTTCCAGGCATGGCAATGAGCAGGAGTTCGGTGCAGGCAAATTGCACTTGACTAAATCTGCCGGTCTCCCGAGATTTGGTCTCCCGGCCTAATGAGCACGGAGCTGGGGAAGCACAATTACAAAAAAAGGAAATGAAGGGCAGCAAAAGAAATGGTCAACGATGTATTTCATTTGGCAGTTTTTCATGACGTGTATATTTCTTTGCAGGAAACGCCAAATTGTCATGATTCAACGCTGCGCTATTTTCGTTGGTTACAAGGCCACAAAACAGAAATCACGGCACAAACTCTTTCAGCACACGGTGTGCGGCTTGCAGTGTTTTGGCAGAGTAGTTATCCTATAGAAATAATCGCATGCTCGTGCCGTGTCGCAGGTCACTGCGATTCGCTGACGTACGTGGTTTATTGATAGAAAAACTCAGAAGGGTTATTTTCATAGGTGAAAAGATAAGTCGTTTTAAATGAATAGCATATTTTGTTAAGGCGATCGGGCAAATTTTTCGATCTTCCCTCCCCCCTTTCTCCATCACCACAACGTTGTTTTAAGCGCCAGCGTTGATAAATGTAAAGAGCCACCCGCTGCAGTGCCGCACTTAAACAATATTACGGCTGATTGCAGCATAAATTGTTTTTTTTAAGGCAGCAGATGTTGATAGCAAACATACTGTTTTGGATTGGAGGGGTGGAGGTCGACCATGTGTGGCCCATTAAGTGGCCGTGTCTACCTCCCAGTGAGCAGGAGGACAAGAGCATTGTTTTGCTAACGCTGGCACCGATTCCAAATGAAGATTGAAACATGTACGCACGTAGCGATTAGTGTAATAATATCGGTGACAATAACATGTTATTTATCTATAAAAGCCTCCAAGTCTCGATGCTCTTCCATTTTTTTTCAGGAGGGGGTACCGCTATACTGGAATATTTGGCACATTGTCATGGATGAGTGTTTGGCTTCGTGTAAGAGGAAAGAGGAGAATCCAGAGATGAGAACCCAGCACCGCGCTGTGTATACAAGGGGGTTGCACTCAACCTCCTGAGCACCTTGCGTCTCCACACCTGCAACACCTGCAACACCTGCAAGTAGGGACCAGGCTCAAAAAACCTGCTTAGCTTCACAGGGTAAAGCTTACGGACACATAAATTGCTTGCGTGCGTATGTGTCCTGGAATAGTGATTGACAGTTTTTTGACACGGCATCAACATAGCCGTTTCCCTGGCGATCCCAAACAAGGAGGGGGCAGCAGACGCTGCATCTTGCTCTATCCTGGTTGGTTGGCTGGCTGTGCCACGGCAAAGCTGCGCCATCAAGTAGAACGTCTGTACAAAAGCCGTAATGGTCTCAAGTCTTCTCGGATTCCCAGTTGTATACCAATCTTGTCCGAAGCAACTCGCAGCACAAAAGTGGATGGAGAGTTTTCACTTGGGTCTCTCAGCCGTAAGTTGACTTGACGTTATTTCAAAAGCACAAGTGTGAGCATCATGAGAGCTGCATTACTGTTATAACAATATTACATAATGCACTTGCCACTTGGCACATTTTCTGTGTACAATACAGCATACATCCATGCTATGCATTGTGTACGGCTGTTTATAAATCCGCCCATAACGTTTATTTTTTTTGCATGCTCAGGGAAGTGTGCTGCACAGCGGGGGGGTTGGTGGGGGTAGGAAGGCAGCACGTTTTTTTGTGTAAGAATAGATTTGGCACCGTGCGTAATGCTTTGTCGAGGCGTGACGAGAGACCCCGTTGAAGAGTAACGCTCACGCCAAACAGTGCTCCTGAACCGAGGAAGACCGCGATAAAAAGTCGCTGCCAATGGGATAGTTTGCTTGCTTGGGATAAAAGAAGTGGATCGCTGAGGGGTCAGAGGGATCGTCACAAAGATGCGGCCAAGAAGGCTTTGGAAGAAAGAGCTGTTTACACTTAAGCTGTTAAACAAAGCCACCGAAACTTGTGCTGAAGATTGCCATGTGCTCCTTAGCTTTTTTGTTGCATCTAGAGCTTTCAGTGGATTCAATTTATCGGATCACCTGCAAAGAGATATTATTGCTAAATCTTTTCATGCCTAATGCCAACGAGAGCTCGTTAAGTTCGATTCGGGCAGTTGCAGCTGAAAAGAGCTTTTCGCCCCCCCCCCCCTTTCAGCCGTGAAAGCAACGGTGGACCTTTCAATGAGACCCGGCTGCCGCAGAGTCGACTTGGAAAAGTTTGTTTTGCCTTTTTGTTTTCCTGCTCACAGAAACTACATTGAAGACATGAATAAGAACATATTCTTGGTTCTTTTGGTAAAGTCACGTAGATAGTTTGGTCATGTGCAGACCTTTCTGTCACTCTACAGCCGAAATGAGGGCCTCCTCATACCATGAGGGTTTTGGGGATTATTCGACCTACTTCACTGCACTGGTCATTGCCGGTTGGTGAAAGAGGGGAGAATAGATGTGCGAGCATAGAAGTGTGAAGTATCCCAATAGATATTTCTGCACTGTTCTCTGCTGCCCACTACACATCACCACAGCTTCTAACGAACCACCTGTTGTGCATGGTGTTCACACATCCAAGCAATAACAAAGCTCATCCTGCTTAGCTTCTGAGATGTGGCGAGATAGGGCACATTCTGGGTGATGTGTTCACGGGCTTATGTTCACTGTGAGCTGCATATTACTGGTTGAATGTATGAACATTATCATGGTCTCTGTCAAGGTTGCATTGCTTGGATAATGAAAGTAACACCCCAATGCACCTGGAAAATAACGTTTTCAATCATTGCATACTACCCGCTATGATATATGGATCAGAGACACGGACACTGCTGGTGAAAATGGAACTAAAGCTCAAAACTGTTAAAAAAGAACATGGATATCCATGCCTGGAATTACACTCAAACAGATTGTACATGGATCAGAGAAAGAAAATCGGGGACATCGTGACTTCAAAGGAAAGTCAGTATTGGGCAGGACATATCTTTAAGGGATGATGGCGGATGGTCGAGACTGGTGACAGAATGGTAGCCAGGGGTGAGAAGCCACCCAACAGGATGTCCACTGTAGGAGATGGAGGCGATGCGGTCAGCTTATGTACAGGAGGGAGATGGATTCTGACATTCAAGACCATAATGGTATGGTAACAATGGGGAGGCCTTCATCTAGCAGTGGATCGATCTTGGATGATGATGAAAGTCTTTATAATAATGCTGCCCTATTGTTTATCCTAATTTAAAATCCATCGTATTAATAGTTACACATTTTAACAGGTGAATACTGTATTGGTGCCATAATAAACTTTGATCCTCACTACCAGTGTGCATTAGGAATCATGTTTTTAAAAGAGTATTTTATAAGGGTGCATGATTACTTTATTCCTTTGGGAGAAATCTGTCAAAGCAACTGCTTGCTTGGTGATGCTTTATAGATCTGATAAAGCAATAGTGGACCCCCATTGTGGATACCAAATGGCATCTCGCATAAAATCTGTATACATTCCTAACCTGCATTTTATGGCACCAGTTCTCGTGGTTGATAACAAAATACTCCCAGGATATGAATCGTCTCCTTATCTTGAGCACGGTTGGCTACGTACTGTGCAAAAGAAGTTCAGCATGCATGCATACATACATACAAGGGGGGCACCTGGGAAATTGGGTAAACGGCAGCTACACAATAGAGCAGGTTATATTTGTACCATTAATATGGATCCTGAGTGGTCACGTGTTCTCAGCGCATGCTTGTGTGCGTTCGCCTCCTTGTTTTCAGACGAGGGGGTGAGATGTATGCAGAATTGATTCCCACATTTGAACCAACTGGCGAGGAAGCATTTTAAGTCCCGTAACTTCCCTTGAATTTTTTCATTCGTTCTTGACCCCTACCCTCGTGAGTACTTGTCCACTCATTACTGTGGACACGTGTTTCGCTCTGTCTCTCAGCATACCGCAATGATGCCCTGGTCTCCGCCGGTTTGACGGGTTGGGAACGAAAGGGGCCGCGTTTTTGCCCATCTGGACCTGCGGAGCACCGCACGTCTAATGCAAAACATTTGTGCCAAGGCCTTGAAACCGTGGCTCAATAAAAGAGGCACGGGCTGGACCGGCGATCTCGGGAGAGGGGCCTGTGACGGAAATTTGAATGCATGGAAAATTCTGAGAGGACATGTGGGCCAAGTCCGCTGCCCAGTTGATGTGTAACACAGCTGCACACTTCCTCCTCCTCCGCTACTGCTGCCGCCGCCACCACCACCGCCATGGCCCCCAAGTTCTCTTGAAAAATTAAACGCTCAGGAAGTGGCGCCGGCCATTTACATTTGAGGAAATTAAAACTTGGGAGAGCCTGCGTTTTTGCGGGGAGGATAAGGGAGGTTGTTTGGGGAGAGTTGGAGGGTGGGGGGGGAGTATTTATGCAATCAGAGTGGTCGGGTGCATTGCCTTGGGCTAGCTTTTTGCAAAAACCGTTGTGTTTTCCCTGCTGGAGTAATTGGGGCTTCTCTGAAGAGTCTGAAAGGAAAAGTCTCAATGCTGAAGTTCTTGCCTCTTTGATCTGATGTCCTAGAGCGGGGGCTTTCATGTGAGACCAAAAGGGCTCATTGGTTTGTTGCCAGTGTTGCTTAGGAGGGAAGAAAGCCATTTTTAAATAATTGCATAATACAGCTATCTGCGACATGGCTGTAAACTTAGAACACCCAAGCCAAATTTGACTTGTGTACACAGATGAAATTTCTATTTAGTCAAAAGGGTTTTTGTCATGCCATAGGAATGTGGAATTTACATTATTTTCCCAGAACCACCGACGGATAGGATACATTTAGGGGAAAATGTCAAAACTGGGTGGTTTTTAACTTTTGCCGACAAAACTGGATCCCAAATGTCAAAACTGGGTGGTCTTGGAAAACGACAGGCAAAACAGGGTGGTGCTTTTTGATATGACAAAACTGGGTGATGTTCAATGTGGACAAATGTCAAAACTGGGTGAAGAAGGTGTACGATTTAATGTATCATTTTGTACACGTTTAGGTCCTTGCGTTATTCATCCATATGTCGCCACAGATTTAGAGCGTTCCAAATGATGTTTCTCGTGGCTCATGTTCCATACCTTGCACCACAACTTCCCGTTTGCATACTGGCACAGTGTGCCAGCTCGCTACTACAGTAACACTTACTTGCCATATGTATACTGGCACAGTGTGCCAGCTTGCAACTACAGTAACACTTTCAGCTCGCGAACATACACGTACTTGCCATTTGTATACTGGCACAGTGTGCCAGCTCGCTTACTTGCCGTTTGTATACTGGCACAGTGTGCCAGCTCGCTACTACAGTAACACTTACTTGCCATATGTATACTGGCACAGTGTGCCAGTATACAAATACCAAGTGTTTGGATGAATGGGGTGCTGGCACACTGTGCTAGTATACAATTATCAAGTGTATTTGACAAATGTCAAAACTGGGTGCACCCTGAGTGTCCAAAACTCAAGTTTTTGGCCACCCAGGGTGCACCCAGTTTTGACATTTGGGATCCAGTTTTGTCGGCAAAAGTTAAAAACCACCCAGTTTTGACATTTTCCCATACATTTAGCATCCCTGGGTTTGGGCAGGACGATATTTAGACTTTTTGACGATTTTTATTTCAAATTTTGCACGTTGGCAGCGGGCTTGATTGACTGACCATGGTTCCTTACTGATGCTTCTGCTGCTGATATTGGGATGGGTACCGTGCTGTGGATATAGATATACAGTACACCGTTTAGTTGCACACACCCATGAATAAACATCGTTTGCTCTCGAGCCACGTCAAGGTGGCATCATCTGACGCTGGTGGCCGTACGGTTTAGATGTGCGGTTTTTGCGGTAGCACGCACTGTTTTCATGGCCTGGTTGCATATTTCTGGCTGTTCCCCTGAAGGCTTTATCTGTCGACGCACAGTGGCGTGCAGTGAGATCTCCGCCCGGTTCAAACGGTTTTGGATGCCAGGCTTTCATCAGATTGCAGCTTTTTTTTGAAGTTAGAGGAGGTCACTTCCTGTCAAGTGCACGGTGATAAAATCTCGTGCTGCAGATGTTCACATTCATTGTTGGCCTTGCTTGCGACACACGTCTGTGTGCGCTTTATTCAAACAACATTTTTGGGCTCTGCTTGCAATACACTAATTTAGTTAATATTTCCGTCAAAGTATTAAAGGGTGACATCACCAAGATCATCATCAACATCCATGTTTATATCTACTGCCAGGATGCAGGCCTTCAAAAGCCATCACCATCCCTCGAGGTCTTGCGATGCAACAATCCGTCTATCTTTTGCACACAAGCTGATTTGATCACTCCATCTCCACAATGGACACGCTCTCAGGCGACCATGCTGCCATTTGTCTTGACCAACGTCCATCATCTTCTTTCTAGCCTGACCTGCAACCATTGGTCATCTTCCCTTTAAGTAGTGATTTCCCAGTCAAGTACGTTAATTTCCTTAATGGTGAATATGATATCATTAACTTGTTCTCTAATCCATCCACATTTTCTTCTTCCGGTCTCTCAATATAAAAGGATGTGATTAATAAAATGTCGTGTTTCTTCAAGAACTTTACGTAAAATTTTGACTTCACTTTTGTGACTGCAGGAATTCATATTCTTTGGTTCTTTCGGTAAAGTCACGTAGATAGATAATAATAAAATAAAGATAATAATAAACATTAACAAAAAAACTAAAACTCACGACTTTTCTCTCCGCCTGATGACGACCGCTTGTTTTGCGATCAAAACGTCGTGAGTTTTTGTTTTTTGTTAATTTTTATTATGTTTATTTTTTTTATCTACATGACTTTACCAAAAGAACCAAAGAATATAACTTAATGTTATTCACTCATGTAATGCATTGCTTTGATACTTGGGGTTGGATAACAAATTGCTGCCATCACAATTCAATAGCTTGTTTCTATTCAGGGTCATAAATACATTTTTGTACATTATGGAAAATGTCTTGGCCTCCAGTGGTTGGAGGGGTCACATAAAACACCTTACTGCATACATGAGTTAAACATACATTTTTACACGTGCGATTAGATGCATGTATCTTGATATTTGTGTATACCGATTGATGAATTTACGTTCAGCGTTACAACTTTATTTGTAACCAGAGAGTTTTTGGTTCGCTGCGTAAATCGTTTCGTTGAGTGTTCAGTTACACGAGCCGTAAATCAATAGTTACGCAACGAGGTGCCAGCCAACTGCTTATAGAAAAGCCAGGCTATAAGTTGAAGTGTTATGCAAATGTATCTTTTTGAATGCATAAAAAAACTGAAAACATTGCGTTCCCGTAATCTGGCAATGGAAGTGCCCTGAAGTCAACAGTCAACAGAAATATATATTTTTAGATATTTACAGCGTAATACTGCCTTGAGCTACAGAAACAAAATACTTGTGAGCTGCCAAACATGCCAGAGATTGATCCGTTTCGTCTATTCTATTTCACTTTTACCTTCTTGTTGTCAGCCTCTCGCTTCCCACTCCTAGGCAAAGGTCTTCCCCTGCTTCTCCATTTATTCCTTTTCTTAGTTGTTCCTGTCCAGCCGTGGCCTCCAATCCGGAGTTCATGTTGTCTCTCATCTCTCGACAGTTCTCATGACTTGTCCTGCCTTCACAATGCATTGAACTGGGTTGTGCTGCACCTGGCAAAGGTGGTTTTGGGGTTCACGGAAGACGGTTTGTAGAGAAACCCTGTGCATCACCGCTCACAATCATGCTGCCTCTCATCTTGCGGTGTCAGTGAATGTTTTTCTTGTGCTAGGTGTTACGTGAATTGTTGTAATGGCCTTTTGAAACTTTTTTTTAGCACATCGTTGGTTACAAAGTGTTAAACCAATTAAAATACTTAAAAATGTGTCTTAATCTTGGCTGTGTAAAATTAAGTATTTATTTGTTCAATCATGGCCCGTGACTTCATAGAAAATTAGACTGAAATCTGAAGAGAATTTAGAAAAGATTTATTTTATGGGTTTGACTTTTATTCCATTGCTCTGTTTACAAATCTCTCTGAAAGCATTATGAACGTTAAAAGCAGTCCATCAGCCTTAATGGTTGTAACTGCTTCCAATTGCAGTGGCATAGTTTAATAACTGGCACAGTAGTCATCGTGCTGCGTTATGAACCCGGCCACCTGAGTTCCATTCCCGACCACGGTTAATGTCAGCGGCGAGTGATATCTGGACAAGTCGTGTTTTCTCTCGCTCAGCAACCCCCACTGGCCAGCTTTAAGTATTTAACTTATATCATTTAAATTATAGCCCAACGAAGTGGCTTATCATTTGGAAATGTATAGCAGCCAAATACTCTAAACGCATGATTATAAATGTGGAGAGAAAAACCGGATGACCCAGGGAAAAATGCACGCGATCACGGAGAGAACATGCAAACTCCAAATATACAGGCGTCAGGGTCGGGATCGAACCCACAATCTCCTGCATACTAGGCAAGGTAGTTAACGTCTCGCCACCGTGGCAGATATATGGTACAAAAAAAACTTGAAATGTAATGACAATTGGCTGTAAATAAATGTATTTACAATGTCAAAGTGACGTGCTTTTATGGAAAGCGCATTTTAAAACTTTATACTCTGCTACAAAAAGTATCCCTGCTTAACCGTGAAAATACATCAACAATGCCATGTTGATAAAACACTCATGGTTCGTTTTTTTCTCAGTTGTGCATTGTGTCAGCTGCAGAGCTTAAAGCAAAGGAGATATTGAGTTTCTGTTTATTTGCTGTGCCTCCAAACAGACCTTGTTTTTGAGTGTGGTGATGTTTTAACATAAACATTCTCATGTATATGTTCACTTCAAAACATCAACTATACATGCTGACCTTTCGTGCTCGGAGAGCAAAATTAGGAATGTGGGCATGGAAAGAAATTTTAACATGTCACGCTGCTTGCTATCACATTGGTGAGACTGAGGAAGAAAATCCTGGTAATGTTTGTTAATAATTGTGTACTTCCCACTATGATGTTTGGTTCATAAACATGGTCCTTCACAAAGAAAGGGAACAAACGTAAACATGCGCAATTCAGCATGGACACGTGCGTGCTTGGAATTAACATTGAGAGACAGAAATAGGAACGCATGGATTGGAGAAGGTACACAGCGAAATGGCTTCATTAAAACTATTGAAAGCAAAAAGCAAGTGGGCTTGGGCAGAACAGGTCGCTGGAAGAAGGGGATGAAGGCTGATGGTCAAGAATAGTGATAAGAGAAGCAGCAAAGCAATGGGACGCATCGTAGAGAGAGGATTTTCAAACGTGGACGAGAGGAAGCAATGAAATCGGCTCTTGTGCAGGTACTGTCTGGATTGTTAACATCCGCTGTGTTGTGGGAGATTGGTGACGGCTTGGGGAGGACTTCACTCAATGGTGAAGTTGACCGTGGCTGATAATGACGAATAAAGTTATTGAGTTTTCATCTTAATATTAAAGAAATCGTTGCACAGAGATGTTCACGCATTCATTTGCAGTGTTTCGTGCATTGCAAATCATCGTAATGGATGTATCTTCATGCGTGTAGCTTAGAGGTCAGAACTTTCAATTGTGTGCTTGATTCGTGAAAGAATACGGTTCTTGTATTCGATTTAACACGAAGCCATATGAAGAATAACATCTAATACGCACTATAAATGTGTACTATGATTGGACACTTGCCTTCATTAGTCGAGACAGAGTTCTGTTTATCCAAAAGCTCATGAAATCACTTATGCCTTTAAAAAAACCAACGTTCAGACTTTGGAAATCTCATGTTACAAGTCGATGAGCGTTAATTTCAATCCAGGACGAAACGCGAAAACGCAGCAGAATGCATGCACCTTGGAGACCTTGCGAATGCAGGCCGAATTTAAACTGATTATACATGAATAAGCGGATGAGAGCAGGTCAGTGTGGTTTTGGAAAGCTGAACTTGATGAAACACAAACGTCCATGAAAGAATATATTTTGTATGTGTGTGTACTACTTGCTAATGACCTGGAGTCATTAATGCCGTTTTACCCCCAATGCGCTCACGAGTATCTTGAATCCAATGAGATGCATTTTCAAATAGTATATATCGTTCAACTCCATTGATCCCTTCAAGTTTATATTTCACTTGATCGCGTGATGACCAACTAAGGGCTATGCACATTGTTGTTAAACACAATATAGTCTCGTGTAACATTTACAGCTGCTGTTGATGTGTACACCATGCATTTGTGTCACCAATACAACACGGACAACATCACAGTATTGCAGAAGATCATAACTTACCTCGAACTTGCTTTTTCCCAAAGCATCCTGCCGCAGATTGATATTCCCTATCCTTCTGTTTGTTTCATTACAGGCTTGGGCCGGTCGTTAATTACTTTAATCCATTGTTTCCCCCCACCACCCACTCCCTCTTTACTCCAACAACAAGAACACTTTTGCTTCTCGAAACAGCTGCGAAGCCTCTCTCGCCAGTCACGAATCCTCGATGCTCGGTCCCCTTTGCGCGCAAAAACAAACCACACAGGTGGCGTTAAACACCGAACAAGTGGCGCATGTTGAACGACGTCTTCTTTCGCAGCACACACCAAGCCTTGTGTCAAGGCTGCCCAAGCTGCCGCTCGTCACGACGACGACGAAGACGGCCGGAGGGGCCAGGGGATGTCCGTGCGGTCCTCCCAGTGGCAGCAGCTGCTGCTACTGCTGCTGCTGCTGCGTGGACTTTCACGTGGCGTGCCACCAGCAGCAGCGTGACAGCTCTGCCGTGCCACTCAGACGCGCACACGCTTTTAAAACCCACCTCACCCTTCCCTCCAGAGCAGCAGCAGCAGCCGCCCCCCCCTACATCTCATTAGCCCTGGCTCCGCCTCGCCCTCTGCAGAGAGGAGTCGTTGAATGAAGGCTGAGTTGAGGACGGGAGTGGTGGTGGTGGGGGGGGGGCTCGACGCTAAGGAGGAGAGGACACGGGTTGAGGCTGGGGGGGGGGTGTTTGGGGGGGCTGCTGGTGGTGGTGAAAGGGGACACAATGGGAGCGGTTAGCGGCGCTGCGAACCCCCGGCGACCCGAGTTCGATTCCCGCTTGTGGCCAACACCGGTGACGATTATCTGAACCGGTTATGGGGCTCCGCTTGGTCGACTCGGCCTCAAATGAGTAGCTGGTGTGGTGTGTAAACACCACCGCTGGGGAGACAAAGGTGGCCGGGCGTGGTTTTGGCCACCACCCCCTCGTGTGCCACGTGCCGGCCTTCATAGGTGCGCACTAACAGCACTTGCCCCAACAGTCTGTTCAGGCTATATGGGGGATCTTCGTCTTTGGTGGAAGGGGAGGGGAGGAGGGTAGTGGGGGTTGGTGGGTGGCAAGGAAGGTGGGGGGGTGGAACCTTAAGCAAAGAAAAAAGTTCCCTACCTTGATGGAACCAATTAGATTAGTTGGCTGGCTGAGCTCCCCTGAGAGATGGTGGGGAAGGGGGGAGACGAGGGCTGGGGGGGGGGATGAAGAGGGCTTGTTTTGCTCAGTTGCCTCTTTAAAGTGGCTGTGCATCAGTTAATGCTTGACAGGGTGCCAGGGCCACATAGCTGCTGATATCTCCAGGCACTTGGAATGGAGGGGGCTGCAGCCGTGTGCAGTGGGAGGGAGGGAGGAGGGGAGGGGGGTAGTGGCAGGCATGGGGAGTTTGGGAAGTTGTTGGTGGAGAGAGAGAGAGAGGAGAGAGCCTTTGGGACATTTTGATGGAGAGCTGAAAACATGAGCTTGTGTGTGGGGGGGGGGGGGGGGGGTTCTTTTCGTGTTTTATTTTCTCTTGTAAAGTTTGCTCGGGTGAAAGTCCACGGAGACCACGCTAGCATGTGCCACTGCCATTGTTGGCACCCTCCTGCCACCTGTAAAACAAAAAAAAGCTCCCAATTTTGTCATCTCGCAAAAAAAAGAATGGCGAGGCGGTGTTCTCCGACGTGCGACACCGCCAACGTGATTTCGCGACGTGAATGCATTTGCTGGTGGGGGAAGGGAGAGCCCACGTGTGAGCCAAGTTCAAAAAAACCAGAATACATTCCCAAGTGACGTCTGCTTTGGGTGTGGTCAATGTTTCTGCCAAAGGCAGAGAGAGAGAATTGGACACGCAGATTTTACTTTGTTTATTTTGCTCCCACCTTCACTTGTTACATGTCTTGGATTTGCAAACGCTGACTTCCCCCTCCCTCTCCTCATGCCATGTTCATTATTAATAGACTAAAATACATACAAACGTGTTTCTTCAGGTGTTGGTGAGAAATATATGCGGCTTGAATCAACTCCAGGGGATCTTGGCATGCACGACACATAGCACCTTGCCAGTAAATTGCTCGTGCAGCCGAGTGTGTAGAATAATAATGGAAAAATATGTTATAAGTGTCTGTGCGCAGGCTGTATTAACACTGTGTGATATAAAAAATGGCTAAATAATGATTTGCCATTAAGTGTCTTGGTTTGTCACTCATGAATCTTAACTTTTCGTCACTGATCATTTGGATCGATGCAGGATAGATCTTAAACTTTCCACCTGGAAAGTTTTACGCGTTGTTTTAGACTTATTTACGGAAAAAAAATTTCCTGACATTTTCTATATATATAAAGACCATTGCCACGGGAATTATAATGCGATTGGGGGGGGTTGGAATAGAAACTGGATGTTTATTTTAAAAGCAGTATTTTTAAAGATATTTGAAAGATAAAAAAAACATGAACACTTGAATATTTCGGCAGGGAAGATTTAGTATGAATTAAATTTTTACAAGTAGACTCTGATGCCTATGTATTAATCCATTTGCCTGCCTAGTTTTAATATGAAACGATACCGCTGAGAAAGTATATGACTTATCTCATTTCATCTGTTCATAAATACGATCTGTACTGTATACGTATATGGTCTCCCAACTGTGTGGGAGGCCTTCATCCAGCAGTATCTAGACTGCCTGCTTTTGATTACCTATATGTCCGAAAATGATTAAATTTTGTAAAATATCCTGTGCATTTAATTTGTGAAAACACATTCCTGCGGAGGGAGCTGGTAGGAACGTTGGGTTGCTCGGTCAATGGCCAGGGTCAACGGCGGCGTGGTGTATTCCGCAAATATGGCCGACTGTGAGGGTGGGCACAAGCCGGCGTGAGTAGGTTAAACGTTGAGTTTTATAAGGGCACCACGGGGTGACCAGCCCCTCCCCACCCAGCCCCACCCCTCCCACCCCCCACCCAGCTCCTCCCCACCCAGCGCCCACCCAGCCCCACCCTCCCCAACCAACCCCTCCCCACCCTCCCCTCTCCACCCAGCCTGAGCCCTACCATTTTTGGATGCACGACGGACGGACACAATAATCCCCTGTCGGCTGGTGGAACCAGGTGGTTCCTACCAGTATAATGCAAATTGCCCTGTAAAAAGAAAAACAAGTGATATTTCTCCAGTTTTTTGTCAATTCACTGCCGGATGAAAGCCTCTCCATGCTGTGACCGGCATGAGGGTTTGTTTGACCATTCCCCATGACACTGGTTAGTGAGCAGTCCAGGACTCTGGTCAGACATCACTTGCTACTGATGCTAGCTGTGGCCAGGAATTAAACTAAGGTCGCTAAGTTCATAGCGCAGTGTGCTAACCATTGTGTTACTGCTCCCACTGTTTCTACTCTGTACCTCGTTTTATTTTATGAAAGACTTGAAGTGAGCATGTTATTTCATCGCTCAGTCTTGTATACTAAAAAAGTGCATTCATTGAGGTGCCTTAATGTGTTCTGCAAGGGTTATTTATGCAAGAAAGAATTATTTATTGACTTTATCATTTTCCTCATAATGCCCTCGGACTTGAAAGTCTATTTCCAAAAAAATTAGATCACCTTAATTCATCTCAGAAACGTAGAACTTTCCAGTTGGTGAACGAATACATTATAAGGTCACACTCATTGCACACTAAGCGATTGCCCCAAATCAACCACAATACCTTGTTGATCTCGTCAAGGAGCATAAACAATCATGCAAAGTCCGGTCATGCCCGCAGCGGTGTTTTGATAGCCATCGAACAAAGATCATGCATCACGCACTTTCAGTTGTGCTTCTGTGGCCATCCGATATTAGGAAGCCACTGGAGCTATGCACTTTTTAGAACTTATTTTTGTGTTTAGTTTGTCCTTCCCCCGCTCCTGCGATTAGCATGGTTGGTTACGTACGGTCCAAAAGAAGTTCAACGTACATAACATTTATCATCCCTGCTTTTTTTCTACACTTGACTTAAATTTCCATCACTTCCAGTGTACGAGGACCATCCATCCGGACCACAATTAGATGGGGCTTATAACCAAACACGTGACATGCATGTCACCTATTGACAATGACAGTGACGGCCCAGGCCATTCCTCAGCTAGCTACAGGTATCATTTTTTCCCCCTTGATACATGCTATGTGGTGGACAGCCAATGGCATTGCAGCAAAATCCATTGTTGAGTTGTATTTATATGTTCCTGTGTCATACTCCCCACCTTTACCAACCCGAAGTATGGTCAAACAACCCCTATGATTTGCATGGTGTGGGGAGGCCCTAATCTAGCAGGAGATTGTAAAAAGGGCTGTCCATGTGCATGTACAGACATACCGGTCAAGTTTGCCAGAATGGTAAATGCCAATTTTGTACCCCCCACTTAGCCTGGACTCCAGCTGAGGCAGACTGTCTGAAATAATTACCACCACAGTAGCTATCCAGCTATAAAAACCAGGATTACTTTAAGTGAAAATCCTTATTTTTTCAAGCTTCTTGCATTTGTACACAAAAACACTAAATCCTTTCATTTCCTGCCTCTTTGAATAACATCTAGCATTCCTGCCCATGCGTTGCGTGGAACAGAACTGCTTTTTCTTCGGTACATGGCTTTCACAAACAAAGCACATTTCCTTTCTCAAAAATAACCCCACCACCAAGAAAACAAACCCAACCATGTAACTAGCTGAGGGGCATGTGGGTACAAATTAAGCCACTTTATCGTACAAGCACATTTCAAACGTATGCCACAGCACTCACCCGACGTGCTGTGGGCACTAATAGATTTGTAATATTTCTGGACAACTCAACTGGATCATAAATATACCCTCCCTGCCTGACATAGCCAGTCATGTCCCATGTGAAGCCTCGCATTCAGAGAAGAGGAGGAGGACCGTGCTGTAAAAGGAAAGTTGTTCGTGCAGCGAGCACATTCCATCCCAGTTGCTTCTCGAAGCGGTTTGCTGAGATTTGTTTGGTAATTATTCTGCCTCTTGTTTTCTTTCTTGTCAGCCTGAACTGGGGTGTGGGAAATGCCCCTGAAGTCAATAGTAATTATTTTCAAGGAGAGTAGTGCGAATATACTGCGTTATACACAATGTAAGAGGGTCTTCTTGGAAAGCAGTGTACACATTAGCGTGTTTGCCAATGTGGAAGTGATATTTGTCAAACTGCATGAAAATCATCCACGATGATGGGAGACAGGCCTTGTAAAAATGTCGTCCCAGCTCTTGATGTCATCACATGTTAATGGAAAAGTCTTGTGCCTAAAAATGTTAAACACCCAATATCATGTGCCTAAATTAGCCACAGTTGAGATCAGATGTGTAAAAAAAGGCCAAACTCGATCTGGAATGTATGGTCAGTTGCCAGAAAACAGTGATTAAAAGCTTTATCCCACGACCAAAACTCTCTGTCCGTGTGAGCGTGTGTATGAATGTGCTTTTGGAAAGTGTCCAGTGGCATCGCAGATAATTTGTCAAAAAACATTAAGTCTGGAACGCAAATGCCACTTTTGAGTCAAATGCAGATCATTCATTGTAGTAAATGAAGAAAAAAATGTCACGGTAAAATGAAACACTCTTTGCTACGATGAAATTACTTGGCTTTTTACGCTTTGAGTTCCCCCTCCTCTTTGCTGTCATTTTAAATAAATCATGCCTTAGGCATAAACAAAGCAATTATGAAGAGTCCTTTCAGTTTGTGCTTCCAACGGTTAATATGCGATGTCGATGAACAAGAGAGCCATGGGGCACTGTCTCGCCGCTGTCAATAGCGTCGTGTATCCCTCCTGTAAAAAAAAAACAACCACTTGGCATCTGTAGCCTGCTCGCAGCATTCCCATTGTAATTTGAAAGACCCTCATTAGTACTTGTCCTGTTATTCTCTTTTTGTCAATTAGCTGATGGAGTGTGTCTGTTGCATTTCATGAAAGGCTATGAAAAGTGTTTGGGTTTTTTTTCATCCCATTTCAATCGTGCGTTCACTCTAGTATGAGTGAATTTCATCATCAACATCATTGTCACCAGCCATGGGCCTATCCAGTACTGGACGGAAGGCCTTCCTACACCACTGTTTAATCTCACGGTCTCGCCATGCCACGTTGCATCCCACTCCTTTACGTGAACTGGTCTCTTTGCGTATTCCTCCGGTGGTGGTGGTTATCTTATTGTGCACATCCCACCTTTGGCTGTGGGTCACGTCGTGTCGCAATTAGTTGGTGATGGTCGGTCGTCGAGACTTAACAATGGAGTCACAGCCAAAGGAAGGGAGCACACCTGAGATTAGGTCCACCAACTATGTTTTTTACTGGAAAAAGGCCATTTGCCTGGCATATTAAGATCTGCCTTTTCTGTCATTGATGGTATAAAAAAAAGCCTGCTCATATATTTAAGGGGAAAGCATTATTAACTAGCCTTTTGCCCGTCCTAGGACGGGTGTATTGCAGTAAATCTGAAACTTGCAAGCGAAAATGAGACCGCGACGTGATAGTCATTACATCAATGCGTGTGCAATTTGTAAGGGCGCGGTGACACAGACTTCTTGTATTTTAAGGTTATAATCCCTTGTTCATCATGACGCCCTTTTTACTTTGATGTCTCAATAGCGTTACGGAGATCGCGTGATGTGAGGGTTCTGCCTTTGTCGCGAGGTATTAAATTGATGCTGAGGAGGGGGAAGGAGGCGCCTCGGCCCGCAATGTGGAGTGACGTCAGCTGATAATTATTATGAATGGGGGGGGGGGGGGTGTCCATTTGGAGGACGTAACCTGATGACGACCGCTTGTGTTGCGATCGAATCGTCGTAGTTTTATGTTCTTTTCTTTGAACCTATTTACGTGACTTTACCGAAAAACCCAAAGAATAAGATGTAACCTGTTCATGATTATTAATGAGGGGGCTGGTCTATGTGGAGTGACGTAACGAGCGTTGCACACAGACATTTTTGGCTCATTATAGTAGGTAATTATAATTGGGGGGGGGGGGGGGGTGTGTCCATTTGGAGGATGTCACCTGCTCATGAATATTAATGAGGGGGTGATTATAGTAGGTATTTCATTGAAACGGCAACTTTACAGAGGCAACCAAAGACACATTCAATTAACGAGGTGGAAATACAGAACAGGCCTGATTTGTTGTCGGTGACGAGGTTTCTGTGATGCAGTGAGCTTTGGTCTTGGGGTGAGTTTTAGTATCACAGTTCAAATGTAAATGTTTCAGCCCATTGTGTCAACCCATTGCTGTATGAAAGCCTCCACGTACAGTATTGTGGTGGTGGTTATTGTGGTTGTTTGGCCAAACTTCACCATGCTGCTCAGTGTGGTTGGCGAAGGGTTAAGATTGGGGTGGGGTGACCCAAGACGGGTTCAGATACCACTTGCAATTGTGTTTGCCGTGGCTAAGAATCGAACTTGGGTGGCCGGTTTTATAGCAAAGTGTGCCAATTACTGTCACCACTCCCCTATAGTATCACAGTGTGGTAAGTTATTTAATGAAACTCCTGCAAAAATCACTTTGGAAATGATCACAAATGATTCACCCGTTGAGGTTACCGTTTGAAAGTCCACTGACAGTCGTGTGGTTTTGTGTCTGATGTGTTCTATTAGCTCACAATATTGTGTCATTTTGCATTTGCTGCTTTGCAGTTGGTCTGTCTTGTAACGAGCTCCCAATGGACTCCAAACTGGGGAAATGTAACTTTGGAATGCATCTCGCCACTTTGATTAAGCGCCGTCGTTTTTAAGAAGCTGGGCAGCCCTGGACCGATTGTGGTTATTTAAATACCTCCAGTAATGAATGAGGGGCATTTTAAGGCTTTGGTAAAGCTGGATTTTCAATGGCCCCATACCAGTGAAGGGTGTGTGCTGTGCCAACTCCCCCTTGCTTGGTTGCATTGCATCATCCAGTAATTGATCATTATAATTGATAAATTATAATTGAGTAAACGCAGGTCTTGCGACTCACACGCACATTCTCCGAATATATCTCTTCTATAGTTGTTCCCATGTTATTGCCCTACCTTGTGCAAAGAACGAGCACTGGCCAGTGCTGTGCAAACGTATGCGTACATGCATTACTACTGCTGTGTGTAAAAGCATTATGTTAGCACTATTGTCCCACATAGTGACGAAAATATTTTTCATCTATTGGCTTTCCAGACCAATTCTAGATTTGAAAGATTTGAAGCTTTCGTGACTGCAAGGATTCATACTCTTAGGTTTTTTCGGTAAAGTCATGTAGGTAAAAAATAAAATTACTAAAAGTAATAATAGAAATAAAATAAAATAATAAATCACGAAATTTCGGAGGCAACACAAGTCTCCGTCATCAGGTGGGACCGTCACAGCTAAAATTACTGCATCAAGTGAGGCAAAATTCCAAGAGACCAGCCCTTAAATACAGACCAATACCCATCCAACAACACCTGTTTTTGCAGACATTTAGACCAGTCTTGTCTTAAGGGTCTCATCAGTCGGTCAGGTCAAACCGTTTAAATAGGGGCGCCACAGTGGCGCGATGTTATCTACCTCGCCTGGTATACAGCAGGTTGTGGGTTTGATCCCGACCTTGCCGCCTGTATATTTGGAGTTTTTTATGTTCTCCCCATGGTCGTATGCATTTTTCTCTGGGTCCTCTGCTTTTTCTGTCCACATTTCGAACTCTGTACTTTGAGTATTTGGTTGCAATTCATTTCCACATGTTAACCCACTTCGTTGGGCTATCATTTATGGCCAGGTCACTTCTGAAAAAGAGCTACAGTGTATAGCTCGGTGTGCCTTACCTGGTAAAATAAAAATAGTCAAATAGATATTCACATGTTCCTTTTCTCCACCAGCGGACGGTAAAATTGTCCCTTTACATGCATTCCCATTGGTGGCGATATGTGAATAAGCTATACTTGTGTCTACCTTACACAAGGTGCCCGTTCAAAACTTTCAAAATGACCAAATTACTGCACTCTAGAGCACACACTTATCAGCTGCAATCTGAAACTGTGGTATGCACATTTCGGCCCAACTTAAAGTATTTATACACTGACCAAATGTGGATTATTTGCAGTCTACATCATCACAAGCCATGGTCAATCCGCTGGTGGATGAAGGACTCTCCAAGTTGCCACCATCTCTCGCAGTCCTGCGGCGTAGTATTCCACCTGGCACTTGGTTGAAGGACTTCAGCAAATGCATAATGTTAATTTGGAAGACTTAGCCAAGCACAAACCTGAATAGAGGCACAACTATGAATGAAGGTTGTGGACACCTTCACTAAGACACATGCGTGAAACTGAACTTCATGCCAAGTCTTTAGTGGAGCCTGCACATTCCTGCTTGACATCTATTCGTGACCTTGCTCCTTGCGGGTCAGTCTACGCAGCCACAAAAACAAACCCGGTGAGATGATGTGACGCCACAGTCGGCGGATTTAACGGACAACCGTGTATGTAATGGTCAACAAAGATGGCATGATTAAGGAGTGGTTATGCACTTGCAGGTGGCTCTGAAGAGAGCCCTTTGAACCGGTGTGATTTTGAAGTGACTGCACTGATCTACCAACATTCGGTTTAACACGTCGGCTTTCAAGACCTTTAGCAGTGATGGCGACGAGACGACAGCAACGACGAGACGAGTCCGTTCCCAGAACCGGCAGACTCGAGCTGATGCTCTTGGCTCCTTTCATGCTACCAGCGCGGACTGGCTCCGCCCTGGCCGCGCCTCCCTTCTCGAACTCACAAGCAGGTTGCAGGGGCCTCCAGACGGGGTCCTCCGTGACCCTTAATCCTAGTTCCTCCTCTGCCCACACACCGTGCACACCCTCACCGGCGTGTGTACTGTCTGTCCACCACAGTTGCCGCTGCTGTCCACAAGCCGGCGCTATGACATTACATGTGCAAGAACACGTATGTGTTCTTGCATTATTGTATGGTAGCATTTATTGTCTGCGAAAGTATTTGTATATTTGTATTTGTATATTTGTACAAATATACAGTGAAACCTCCTTTCCACAGCCTTGATTTCTCTGAATAATTGTACACATCGGTGAGAATCTGGCTGAGAAAACTCTTGTATAGGTTTGTGTATACAACTATACACCTTTGACTTTAAAATGAAAGATTTTACTGACAATTCTGAATTCTGAATAATAACGAACTCCAGTTCGTTTACCCTGGAGCGTTCTTTTAAACATCAAATGTGTACCTCATATTAAGAGTACTTACATCTGTGAAGCATTTACATGAATTTATTCGGAAATGTATTAAAGGTGGCCTTTGTTTAGCTTTTTTTTGCATTTCTCCACGTGGGCGTGCTGTGTGGGAGAGATAATGAATGGAGTGAGTGCCAGCAATGTCAAGAATGTGAGACATTTTTCTATAGAGAATTGTTTACTTTTGAGAGGTTCAAGTCTGAAGCATCTTGACAGATTGACAAAAAAAACCTACTTTCAAAATGTTAAAGTGAAGGGACATTTTTTGCAGCGAGTCTGTAAGGAGAGACGGAAGACATTGACTGCCAGCGGTGGGTATGGGATTTGGCAGGGTGAAGGTTTCAGGCTTTGGCGCTTGTTGTGCAGGCACCACTACAGGGGCAGTAACCTAACCCGGCTGTAAAATAGTGAACCCCCCTCCGCACTCCGCGTGTATGAAAAGAGAAACGGTTTAAAATGATTTAAATGTGAAAACAAACCGAATGGTGCGGCTTAATGTGCATTGTTTTTCCATCACAACTTCAAAGGAGCATGCCCCCCCCCCCCACCTTCTTTTAAAATCAAAGTTAAGATAAAGTGTGCAACCCTCCATGGGACCGGAGCTGATGTGAAAACAGATTGTGAAATAGCACACGGAGCCGTTTAGACCTACGCTCTGAGGGTCTCATCTTTATTTCCATCTGTCTGGCTTGACTGCAGTATATCTCCAAACACGGCCCTAACAGCTGCACTAGCCCTTTTTGAAGGACACGGAGTAATTTACCGGAACAAAATGGCATGGCACGGCCAGCGCATGCTTGGTGGTGGTGGGGGGGGGGGTCGTGTACTGTGCACAAGCTATTGTTCAATCCCAAGTAGTTTCCAGAAACTGCAAAGTGTTGTGCTACTTCTCGTAAATTACATTTCCATCATTCCAATCGGTTCATGCGTCAGTGTGCAACAGTTTTTTGCGACTTTACTTCCATCCGTGTTTATTTTGTATTTTTGCAATCCTTCCTTGGCTTTTTCGGATGCCAACACGAATTTAAAACACATTGTTGGGCAAAAATAAGGCACAATTAAGCTTCTCTTCAGGATGATTACTGGCCGGGTAGCAGCACCGGCGCTCAAGTGCGTCGGCTCGTAGCCGGGAGGTTTTGAGCTTAAATCTCGGTAGCGGTAAATTCGGCCCCATCATTCCTTCCGATTTGGTAAAACGAGCACCAGTTTGTGGGGAAGTCAACAGTGATCATCTTGGGCCCCCCCGGTAGGAATGTAGATATTGGCTGGGATCGTTTGTCTGCAGTGTTTCTAGTGACTCTTGGTGATTAGGCTACGCTGTCAACAAATGTATTTCTAAAGCTCCCCATCCTTAAACTCGCCCACTTGCTTCCCGCAAAGCAGCAGTCATTTGTTTTATTTGATTTGGTTTTTCAAGACTGGTCGTCTTGTATAATTGCTGCGAAGAAACATCAGCTGGTGGTAGTTTATCATTCTCGCAGGAGTGAGTGAAGAATCCTTATGTTATGGTTTGTTCGTTAAAATGTTTTTATTAAATGTTCTTGTTTTGTGCAAGTGTTTTATGTAAAGTATAGAAATGTCGTTCACGTATGCGGCTGGATTGCTGTATGTAATCATGTTTGTCGCCACTCTACGAGTTTGCACATGGTTGTAAATTCCATTCCCTTAGGCAACGGTAACGTGGGACATTACCAAAGCACAGCGAGACCTTGGCAACCTTTTGCAAGAGTGGGCTGTTATCTGCTGATGTCATGCACGAATGTAAACGTTGACATTGTTTGGTCAATAATTTGCTAAATAAACCGCTACCGTATTTAATGCATATTTGTGAGATGTTTCTGGTTACCTTTACAGAAAATGTTTTGTATCTCGTTGGGAATTTACTTGCTTACATACTGGTTATGGAGTTTCACTGAAATATTGTGCGAAAAAATAGCAGAGATTTACCGAATCCGTCAATGTCCTTTTGGTTGAAGGATCGTATTGTCTGTGTTTTTAAATGTCTCCACTCGAGAGTACTCTTGCTTTGAAACATTTGCGTGTTGAATGCATCGGCCACATTTCACTTTGAATGTGACCATGGCGTGATGATGCAATGTTCTCCAGAGCAGTGAAAAATTTCCGGGGATGCACGAGCATTGATGCGCAAAAGGAATCGGGCAGAAAGAGATTGCGTTCTATGGCCAGCCTCGCCCATTGGTGTGGGGCATAAAAAGAATGAGTTGTGCGAAGGTGAAATGCGGGCCAGCAGAGAGCACAACTGCCAGTGGTGGCAGGATGAGACAGTCTTGAGACATGTTTATTGCTCGTGTTGGTCCTGTGGTTGTCATTCAGTCCCCACCCTGGAACAGCTTGTGCCTATGGGTCATTGCTTCATTTCTAATTAATTTGCATGAGTTCTGTACGTCGTATATCAAAGTTTCTGGAACTTATGTCACTATCAGCCTCAAACTCATTGATGCCAGCACTTTCTGGTGATGAGATCCAATATCAGCCGCAAATGATCTACACGACCGCACACTTGATTTTCGTGTTCAGTTGATGAGCATTAAAGTCTGTCGTGTTCTTCTTTTATATCCACTAGGTGATATCAAAGTCTATTTACTCCGTGGATGTATTTGTAGAAATTACGCGTTAGTTTCCACTGGTGTGTTGTTCGTGAAAAATTTAATCCCGTTTCTCTTTTATTTTTATACCTCATCATCATTACGGTCTATGAGCAGATAGCCCCTACGTGTTCATTTGTTTCCACTTATATCTTGTGCCAATATGCTCAGATAGTGCAATTTTCCTGGCACAAATCTCTTATTTTGTCGTCAAGCCATCCTCTGTTAGGTCTTTCTCTCTTTCTGGTTCCCTTCTTTTTTTCCAAACAACACACTTTTAATGTTCCCGTTGTCCACCCTACATATGTCAGTTGACTTGGCAAGTAGACAAATTCCTTTATATTCACAATGTTGCTGCTTTGTATTATTACTTCTTTCTCAATGTCCTCCCTTCCGAACACCATCGTCTTTGTCTTCGTTAATCCTCAGTCCTGCATCCCTTCCTGACATATTCAGCGTATGAACACTTACTCGCAGTACTACGTAGCTTTCTTCCATCAGATCTATGTTGTCCGCAAATCTCAGGTTATGTATTATTTCTCCTTGCACAGGTATCCCTGTGCCGTGTCTTAAATGGCATCCATCACTTTTTTCAACTGTGACGAAATTGTTTGGAGATCGTGTCTCATACCGCTTGTTTTTGGGAACCATTCTTCTATTTCCTGTCCAAACTGTACTGCTGACTTTCACCTTTCACCTATAGCCTGCAGAATCTGTCTCAGCCTTTTCCCCTACTCCATATGATCTTAATTTTGCCCACGTTATATCTTAGTCAAATCGCATGCTTTCTGGAGATCTATGAAACAGTTGTAAACCAGCCTATTCTTTCTCTTTGCTTTCTCTACTAGAAGCCTTACCATCAACATTTATTGTACTGTGTTCCTATCTTTCCTAAACCCTGCCTATTCATCCACCAAATAATCCTGAGTGCGCTTTTAATTCATTTAATAGTACTTACTACCATTATTACCTACCCCATGTGGCTCATGAGTACGATGGTTCTGTAATTTTTGCAATCGGTGAGATTTCTTTTCTTGGGTATCATCACAAGTGTGCATTTTGTCCACTCCTCCAGTATTTTCCCTTCTCTCCATACTTGCCTGCATGGCTCATGGATTTCTTTCATAAATTATTTCCCTCCAGCTTTTGTCATTTGTCCACTTATGTCATCCACTCCTGGACTTTTGTTTTCTTCAGATTTTTTATTGCCTTTTCTACTTCTTCGCACAAGATGTTATCATTTTCATCATCATCGTTGTCGGCTATCTTTTTTAGTTCATCCAGCAGCCCTTCATTATCTTGATCCGTGTTCCTTTACAAATCGATGCAATGCTCAGTCCATCTATTTTTTGCCTTTTATTTGTCTATAAAGATCTTCGCGTCCTTGCCTTCTTATCGCTGTTGGCCTTGGTTTCCACTTCCTATTGGTGCTCTTGACTAGTTTGTACACCCCCTCCCTGTTCTTATATTTTCCAGCATAGTATTTAATGTTGCTACGTTGCTTTTCCAGCCATTCCTGCGTATCCTTTCTTGCAAATACCCTTCCGCATTGCATAGCTTTTTGTACTAAGGCGCCATCTCATCCGCTTCCCTTATCTTTAGTGTTATTTTTATTTTTTCCTGTGCTAGTTCCAAGGTTTTCCCATTTTCTTTTGGGTTTTACTCCTAAGGGTAGGTTTGCCCTTGCTGCTAGTTCCACTATCTTCTTCAACGCCTTGCTGTCTATGCTAAGGTGTTCTATTTTTTCCCCTGATTCTACTCGATATTTCCTCTTCATATTTCCTCATCTCATAGTTCTCGAGTGACTCTGTGTTCCTCATCTTCTCATATTGCGTTTTGGATATACGTTTTAGTTTTAGTCGTAGATTGCATAGTACCAAGCTGTGGTCCGATGACATATCTCCTCTTTGGAATGTTCTGCAATGTCGAACTGATATTTTCCAAGCATCTCTCGATCATTACCACATCTATCATATTCGTATGTTTTCCACCCAGTGCCCTTCATGCCCATTATCTTGCAGTCTTTTTTTTCCTTAGTTTTACATATGAGCATGTCATGATTTGAAGCGAATTCTAGCAAATCCACTTTCTGCTTTAGCCCAGTCATGAAAATGTGATCGTATGCATTACAATCTTCCATTACACAATTCGTCAGTGTCGTCTTCGGGTGCTGCTCATTTCTGCACAGATACTCGTGCTTTTGCGAGTGCACAGTATGTCAAGATTTACACAGTGGCCCGCAATATTATTTAATATTGCGGCCCCCCAAATTAAGACCACTGGTCCTGCTGTCCCCCCCCCTGGCCCCTCCTGCCACCCATCCCAGAAAATGCAACTCGGGTTACTCAGGCCACATACATTGATCACATGTTCACGCCTCGAGTCACTGCATTGTTAGTTACGTATGTTGAACTGCTTTCGCAGCGTGCGTAGCAAATCGTGCTAATCGGAGGTGGAAGAGGTGAAGATCAAAGTTAGTAAACATTTGTGAAACAGTATGAGAAATTCTCCAAAAAAACATAAATACACAGTCCACTTATTATCATCATTGCACATCATCAACTTAAACATAGACATTGTTGTAAAATTGCTATCTTCATGAACAACCCAACAAAACCGATGAGTTTCACATCCTTCAGTTGGTCAGCTGCCCTGTAGTTTTTATCATTAAAGCTCTCTTTGGAGCAGAGTCTTTCAAAGTGAATTTTGCTTTTGGTCAGTCTCTCTTTCATGCAAGAATAAATATCTTATCAGTGGTGGATGTTTACTCGCTTATGTATAAGGCACTCTGCTGAGGCTAGGTTTTGTAATATTGTGCAACGGTCCTTTGGGCATTTCATCGTGGTTGACTTGGATGTTTCTTATTAAGAGGTTTGCACATTCCAAGTCTCAAATTACGTTTTTGCCTTGCCTCGTTTATTGTAATAAGCACTGTTCACTTTCATGTTTGATGATGCCTAAAAAGGTTAAATGGCAATAGAAAAAAACAAGCAATCGTGTTGCCTTGATGAACGCTTTTAATGCTGCATAACTCTCTAAGGACGATTAGACATGTGGCGTAGGACATGCAGTGATATAAACCCTTATTGCGTTAGGAGGCAGGGTGCTCTCAGGTTATGTGTGCATTTCAATTCTTTCATAATATCATCTTGGTAAGCGTCTGATGCTGCGGAATCGCAGCAAAACCATAACGAGACACTAACACCACTAGAACCCGCTTTGCAAACAAATGTGTATCCCCTTGCTAGTTCCTTGTATGTGTGTGAGTGCCTATTATTTTATTTTCACCTGGCAGTTTCTTCAAAGTGTTAAACCCTGCCATGTTATTCCCCGTGGTTGCTTTACGCTGGCATACATACAGTGGAGCATTATTTCAATGAACATGAATGAAATGAAACTAATTTCCCTTCGTGTGTTTTTCGGGTTGTTCCGCACGTTGTCCGATGTGCTGGGAGTTTCTTCAGATCCCGAAGAGACTCCCAGCCCGTGGAGCGAAACGGCTCGACATCGTGCCAAAGATACGCGGCACAATCCAAAAAGCACGCCGCTGATCTACCACGGCAAAACTGAGAAAATAACAACACCATTTGTTCTCAATCCCGGCGCTTGACACAGGATTGTGCTGAGGCTGTGAAAGATAAAGGCAAGAAGACCGATGAGGAGGAGGAGGAGGGTGAGATGTCCGCACAGGAAGAAAGGATGCTGGAGAGGAAAGTGAAGAAGTTGCTGAAGAAAGCCGAGAAGGAGAAAACCAAGCGAGTGACTGCCACTGCGGTCGAGAGTGGAGAAGAAGCGGTCACTCCCTCTGCAGCAGAGCTCTCCTTGGAATATCTTACAAGGTATTAAAACTTGCACATAATCTTCACCTGTAATGAAGGATGGGTTTTTGTCACTGTAAATTTTGGCTAAATGTACAGCAGAGGTGCAGGAAATAAGCAATAATTCACAAAAAGGTGATGGATTAAGATGGGGGTGGTGCCCATCTTAAAAGTGTTATTTACAGTATATGTTTAATCTGAGGCCCAGTTTTAATAGGGGCAGCCTTATTCTCCCAGTCTTATAGCAGAAACCAATTTTTACAAAGAACAACATTTAAAAATATATTTTATGCATAATGTAACGTTATTATGCTCATCTTCTTTTGTGATAAGTGTGTACAATGCTCCGTGGTCCCTGGATGAAGGATGCTATCAAAGTCAAAATTGTTATTATTTTATTATCATATAAGAAGCCGGTCAAACACATGATGCAGAAACCTCTAAAAAAGTATCTTGAGGCTCGGTGAAGCTTTCCTGGATAAAGGGCGTTGTTTTGTATGAGCATTGCGGCCAAAAACATTTTGCCAAAACTTCAGGATGTCCCAAAGGAAGCCAAGTTTGTGGAAATGTTGTTTCGGATTTTTTTGTCCTATAAACCATTTCTTTTTCAAATCACATTTTTAACGTTATAGATATTACACTGCTTATACACTAAAACACATGCATTGTTGAGATTGTGTTCGTGTTGTGTGCAGATGGGATAACTAAATAAACTGCACATGTGCGCTCCACAAAACACAGCAGATAAAAAAAAACAGATTCCTTTCTCCCTGTGTTATTGTGTGTATAAGATGTACAGCTGTACATTGCAATCTCTGTGCGGAGTTTACCATATGGAACACTGCGTACCCTACTCCTTGGTGGAATCTTAACAAGTCTTTGATGAGCGGCAGCGGCCAGCACACAGGTCGAACAAAATTAACTCCCGTCTGTTTATTTTTTTGTCCCATTGTAAAGTTCTTCAGTGTTTTGTAGGTCAATAGTTTTGTCGTTCACATAACTTTACATGTGCTTGTGGTAGAAAGTGAAATTTGGGAGCGGGCCAGTCAGGCGTGAATGCCTCTTTATCACTCTTCTATCGCTACTACTATGACTTGATTCAACCGTCCATCGTACATACTGCAAGTAAAAACACTTCTATCTGCAACCTTCCCTCGGTACGGATGAATTCGCATCGTTTGTTCCAAGCTCTTATATAACCGCGTTCAGTTCAACAAACCTTTTCACTCTCATCTATTACAATTCTGATTGCCAATTTTTTAATGTTTTGGGCTTTGGGGCCTGTGCTCAGCAACTTCACATAAAAAAGGAATTTACCTAAAGTTACTTCGTATGTCGTGTTTAAGAAAACAATCTTGCTTACACTTGTTAATGTAGAGTGGTACCCCGAGTGTCTAAATGCCTGAAGCAAACTTTTCTTTTTTTACAAATTGCATCAGTACATATCTGTTCTTGGATGCACATTCACAATGAAGTCAATGCACTTTTTCAAACTTGCTGTGCCATGATCAAATGTCCTTTGCAACATAACAGAAATGTTATCATTATAATTTTGTGTAAACATGCAGGCAAAGGCAATATGCTGAAAAACGCAATGACTAGCCATTCACACCACAGGGTCCGCAGGTGGGATTGTTTTGGATCTCTCTGCTCTGAACTGGTTGGAGATTTTCCAGTGGGGTGATGTGGTCACCATTTTATTCCGCTGGCGTCGTGTAGGCTTTCTGATGATGCAGTGGAATTCTTTGTTTGCCCAGACACATGCAAACATTCCAAACTAATATCTGTGGCCGGGTGATGAGCGCATCCAAGTTTTATCTATGTGTTGTGCAGCTTCTCAAATTTTTTTTCATTAGCAAGTGCTGTGAGTTTGTTTGCAGTGTGCATTTAATGTCGGGAAATACCTTCATGTTATTAAGAACAAAACGTGTTAATTGAACGGAGGAAACTATTAAAATCCTTTCAACATTTGTGTCTTCATGCAGGGGATGGGTCTGGTGTTATTCAATATAGAATTTGCAATTGACTGCTGTTATTTTCACTATCCCAGTGCTCCAGCTTGGCATATTTTCTCTTACATCTGATTTCACAAGCTGAACAGACCTTATAGTTGCTATGGTTTTCGTTGTTTAGAAATGATTGTTTTTTTTCTACGTTGAGGTAACAGAAATTGTCGAGGATGTTTTCAACCTATTTTTGAGAAGGTCATGAAATATGATCTATGTCATTATTAGCATCGTCAGGAACCAGTCTTACCGGCAAGGGGATGCTCAGGGAATGCTGTGGTGCAGTGTTTTGTGTGTCATTGCAAGTGCGACCTTAGCTGGGCGTTATCCAGGGCAGACGGCATTTCGTTTGTTCTTTCTGTAGGCTTTGTTTACTTTTCCACTTCTTAAAGTTTTAGATCTGTAATACAAAGCAACATGTCTTTAAAGACAACATACAGCTTTGTGTAGAGCCTTTCTCACTCACAAAATAACATGCGAGCTTTTATGATGCAAATTGTTTTAATTAGACAATACAAATGTCCAATACTATGGGGACCTCATTTGCCAGTAAAAATATGATAATTGGTTCTTTACCCTTCTATCTGGCAACAAAACTGACACCTTTTTGCAAGGAGTCATGTTTGCATAGACCGCAATACCTGCAGTCATAATACAAACAAAAGAACATAACTCTGATAATGTGCACTGTCCTTGAAGTTGATTGGTCCACACCCGAGACAGCTTTCCTTAGAGCCTAGTCTCATATGGGTTGGACCAGATGACGCCAAAAGGCGCCTTTTGGCGTCATCTGGTCCAACCCATATGAGACTAGGCTCGAAGGAAAGCTGTCTTGGGTGTGGACCAATCAACTTCAAGGACAGTGCACATTATCAGAGTTATGTTCTTTTGTTTGTATTATGACTGCAGGTATTGCGGTCTATGCAAACATGACTCCTTGCAAAAAGGTGTCAGTTTTGTTGCCAGATAGAAGGGTAAAGAACCAATTATCAAATGTCCAATAATTATAACGTTTTAATAAAGTTCTTAAAATCTGCATTTAAGAATATTGTTGTTTAAGTTTTGTATCATAAGCACTGTTCTATCCACGGCTGGATGAAGGTCTCCCCCACATCATTGGCTTCCCTCACTGTCTTGCAATGACAAATCCACGCTCACAATGCACGGCCTTGCAAAGATGGAACAGCTTGATCTGAGATTTCATGAAATTTGAAAATTTCAATTCAGAAAAATAGTTAGGACAAAGATGTATTTCTTCACCTTGGTCATTTATAACGTGAAAAGATATTTCATGATAAATGGACTGGAGACCTACAATTAAGAAAATCATGAAAGTATAAAAGTTAAACAACCTAAGGTTTTATAGCAACAATCATAACAACCGATGAAAACTTAAGTCCAGGAAATCATTGAATAAAGTAACACTGAAGCCTGCAGAGTTAGCATAGGATAAATATACGCAAACCAAGTCATGCACAACAATTTAACGGAAGAAAACAAGTAGTCAACTTATATGTATTTTCTTTGGGTCTTTCGGTAAAGTCACGTAGATAGGTTCAAAGAAAATAACAAATAAAACTGCGACGTTTCGATCGCAACACAAGCGGTCGTCATCAGGAAAAGGGGGTTGGCTTCTAAAGGCAAACTGTTTATAAAGGTCAGCATGGGCGGGGTAGCTAATGTTAATGTAAGGGATTAAAAACCCAGCATGTCGAGGGGTGCTCGAAGGTGATGTAGGGCGGTGTAAGACCCAAAGAAATATGAAGTCAAGATTTAACTTGTATGTATTGTATGGAATCGGTTCACTTGACCACAGCTGTTACTTAGGCGCACTTACATTCTCCACAAGGTATAAAAAAGAATCAATGAATCAAATCTTGAATAGAATCGTGACCCCAAATCATGACAATTCATCAAATCACAAAGTGGACCGAATGGTTCCACTGTTACTTTATATAATTGTACAGCAGTGCTGATTTTAAATGGAAGTATTAAGCTGTATATTAAGCAACATTTTAATTTCGCTTTGAATTCTCCACTTTCAAAATAATCATATTTTTTTCTGCTAATTCATTTATAATTACCAAATCATATGAAAGGATGTAATTCAACCTGGCTGAGTCATTTTCAGATTGAGCACTCGGTGAGGCAAATTGCTGCCACCGTCACTTAATACGAGGGGCTGGGGCTGCTGGGAAATTTTCCTCTGCGTGAATGTCGACCCTATGTGGCCACTCTGCGATTAAATCTCCCACAAGTGTCTGTTGCAAAACCCTGCAGCGAGAAGCAGTAATGCTCTCTTCTTCACATACGGTACATTAATATTCATGATTTTAAACGTTGTCTACCATTGTTTGTCAAAATTGTAAGCTCATTTTGCTAGAATTAATACGACCTTGATTTTCTTGTACGTTTTGTTTAACAGTTGGGCCACGGATAAAAATCAGTGGAAGTTTCAAAAGCTGCGGCAAACTTGGCTTCTCCAACACATGTACGACGCTGAAAAGGTATGGACGTTGTAAAAAATGTGCAGGATTTTTTTGTGGATGCTCAATGTGAAACCATTAGTACTCTTACACGACGTCTGAATGATATTTCTGGAATGTCATCCTGAAAATGTTTAATTGTTTTATTTTGAAATACCAAAATAAATTGTTAAAGCTTCTAATGGTGTTCGTTTAAAGCTTCAATTTGGTGAAATGAAAAGGGTTGTTTGCCAAACATAAACAAGATATGAGTTAACAATTTCCATGTCACTAGGTATGTACATATTAATATCGATTTAAATATCGAAAAAAACACTTGACTGTAATGATTCTATTCAAGTAAATTTTCAGCTCAAGCCATTCTGCTTTAATTTTATTACAACTTAATTCCATGTATGTGCTATTCCTTGTAAGTTTGTATGTGTGTGTATACGAGGGAGTCATGACGTAAGTTTTTTTTTTCCACTGCACTACGAATGCGGTAATAAGTTTTATCTGCAGGCTGGTTATTAGCAGTGGCAAGTAGTACCGGAATGTTTCCGCGACCTCCCCTAGGCTGACTGAGCCTTAAATGAGTACTTGGTGTATAAATATCACCACTTCGGAGACAAAGGCATGGTACTGGTCAGTCACACCTCTCTCGTGTCCTGTACAACCCTTAATAGGCTCTCTCAAACATCACTTGCCTCATTGGTCTTGTGTGGCCAGAACAGCACAGTGTGTCTTGAACAATTTTATTCATAAATTATTGATGGATTATTTCGCCTCAAGTCACAAGATTCATCCATCATCTCATTGACTTGGCTGACCAGGGCAGTCTTCCGAGATTACGTTTCACGCAGCTCAGTGTTACAAACACCTCCATTAGCACAAACCAGCCCATTCCGGCGAGCCTTGCCTCTGCTGCTTGTTGCAGTGGTGACACTTGTGCCTCGCAGCAAGAAGGCCATGGATTCAATTCCTAGCTCAGGTGTCTTTGTGTGTGGAGCTTCTATGTTTCTCCCCCTGTTGTGCTTGGGTTTCCTCCCCACTCTCCTGTTGCCTCCTGTAGCTAAAAACCTCTCATGCAATATAACTAACTGTTATTGGCCAAATATCCCAATGCAAAAATATTACCTTCAAATTACGGGATTGGATTATGCATAGCAACATCACCCTCTATTATAAAAACTTATCACGGCTACAGAAAAAGATTAAGTTAGGCTTTCTTGGGTATACGAGCATAATAAATTCAGTAATTTAATTGGCTGATTATGTGGAATGAGAGGCACACGACAGCACCTATATTAACACTCAGTTTTAACCAATTTCTCTCCACTTGCTTGCCAAATAATTGCATATTTTAATTAGACTGTGATGGTGGTTTTTTACCTGCCATTACATCGTTTAGAAACATTATCGTTGACAAACAAATAATGAAAAGAAAATCTAAAAGTACTTGAAGAAACATGGAGAGATGCATACGTGGAATTACAGTTATAGAAAAAAAGCAACACATGTATTAGAGAACATATGCAAGTTAAAGATAATGTTTAAGAAATTCTTGGGCAGGACACATCACTGGAGAGGATGAATGGTAACAGTGACAGCCATGGAATGGAACGCGTCCGAGAGGCCATTCACCAAGGAGATGGAGTGATGAAATCAGCTAGTGAACAGACGTTTGGTGGATGGTTACTTTTCAGAACCACGAGAGATGATGATTATTGTACTACTGCAATGTCTCATGTCAAGCCACTGAACCATCATCTTCAAATCCGAGCTTTCCAGATCACTGGTGTGTCACCTTGGGTAACGAGCGTTCGCATTTGCAACGATTGTGATGAGCTCAACCAAGCCACTAATTATCGCACAACACACTCCATCCTAATTTGGTATTTGTAACTTGATTCAGCTGTACCCAACCCTTGAGGATATTATTAACATCAGAGCCAGAAAAAAAACATCTAGTCTCACCCACGGCTATTTAGCACCATCATTACAAACACCAGGCAATGGAAACTCTTTGAATAGACACTGAGAGAAACTCATTAATGTTTTATTCTGTTTCTGACCCTAGCCAAATGAATGTGCAGTGCAAGTCAGTGTTTGGGGGTATTCTGTTGAGGGAACAGGTCGCTGCACTGTAACTGATGCCTTCAAAACAACTTGCACAAAATGGATGGAGGGAACCTTCAAACAAAGTGCAGTATGATCAAATGTATGCACGTGTGCATATGCACAAGATGCATAGTCTCAACTTAATGGATGTGGCTGCGTGCTTTTGTACCTTCTGGCCAAACACTTTGAACAAGTAAAATGTTATATTTGTGCAGGTGCCAGGTAGCTCTCTTTTTCCTACATTACAAGTCAGCACCCGAAAATTAATCAAAGCAGAATTTCTCCCTCTGGCATTTGTTGCTGCCCGGCAGCATTTTTCAACTAAGGCCGAAAGCGTTAATGCATTTCCTGACGAGCCACGGTCACGTGTTGTTGCTATTGTGACACAGGTGCCGGACAGCTATTTCAAAATCCTGCTGAAGTATTTGGCCGGCCTGAAGGGCCAAGCCAAGGACACAACTATTGAGAAGGCAGAGTCCATCATGAGGAAAAGTGAGAAGGAGGATGTGGAGGAGGAGGAAGCGGATAAGGCAGAGGAGAAGGCAGAGGAGGAGAAAGGCAAGTAAACACAACGGTTAAAACGTGTGGCTGTGCATTTTCCCAACAGGGACCCTGAAGAAGATATACAATGTGGTTGGTGTGTGCGTACACTCCCTTTCGAAAAGTTCTCATCACCGAAAACGCCTCTATCAAAAGTCACGGTCACTACTATACAGTGTTACCATTTGAATGTGTTTTGGGTTGCAACGAAAAGATATTTAATATGTTGCTTAGAATTTATATTTCTAAGAAGTCGGTGGTGGTAAGAATGCCCAGGTTATAGCCTAATATAGTAGAATATTGAGTTATTTTCCATACTCAAAAAAATCCTCGTTTTTTGGGATTGAAGTGGAGTTGAGTCGTTTTCCAGGGAGGGCATGCAGCGCGAGCTGCGCATTTGGGAGTTTTCTCTTGGGCTTCGGGGATGTTCTCTTGGCATATTTCCTCCACTTCAACAAGAAATGTGAAACATACGCGGCACCTTCACGGGTGATTGAAAATCTGTGTCAGAGCTGCTCTTTGTTCCGCTGTGAATGTGCGCTTGATGTTTTGATGATGATGATGATGTTGCTGATTTTGGTGCTTGTCGCAGGTAGTCCTGTTGATGAGAAAAAGAAGAAACGTGTACGTCGGGTTCTGAAGAAGCTCTCGTGATTTCCTCGTCGTCGCTCTTCACAAGATGAAAATGAAACGTGTTTCAAATTGCACATGCAGCGTTGAGAATGAACACGTGTGCGGTATTGATATATATATTTTTAATACGGAGCAATCATTACTTGTCGGCGCCATAATGCTGTATTTATTATAATACACACGGGAATGCAAAAGTGAGGGGATGTTGCTATTGTTTAGAATTTTTTCTTTTCTTTTTACAATAAATGCATTTTCCTTGAATGTTTCATGTCGATTTTTGAAAACATATATATTTTTAAACTACTTCCCGCTGAGGTATTGCACTCGAGTATGAACAGGAAAAACGTTGCTTTCAAATAGCACTGTAAATTACACTTGCTCAATGGAAAACTAATAATAGTCTTGGACCTCGCACATACTGCCTATATCAATTGACAACACAATTCTGGAATGGATCTTTACTCAACAACCACTTTACACCATCACCTTGTAACTTTGCTGAATGTTAAAAGCATTTGGGGTGAATGATGATGAAAGACGTTTTTCTGTCATCCTTTGTTGAAAGGAATGTGCATTTAGCCCACATTGAGCACCACGAATTGTATCTTCATACCGTCCTCTGCGTTTACATTAGAATGTTGGAATTGGATCTTGTAGTTTCACTTTACAGCTAAAAGCTGCATTTGGCACAGCCATTGGCGAACAAGAAACTGCTTCATAGCAATTATAAAGTTTCAACGATAATATTTACTTTATACTTCTGCAGCATGTATACAAACTGAAAGTGAAATTAAGTTCAAAGTGGAGCAGTGGCACAGTGGTTTGCCTACAGCGCGAAGAACCCAGCGTGCCCCAGAGAGCATCAGTGGTGAGCGATAGCTGAACTGAGGCCACTCTTCATCAGTTTGCACTGACAAGCATGACACGTTGAGGGGGAGACCTTCACCCAGTATTGGATTGATAAAACGCTGTACACACTTCATTTTTATAAAGCTCAAATTTAGGTGAAGGAAACACTCCAAATCGAGTTCCATGACACAAGGACCTTAGCCACAATGCCAGAAACGAAAGAGATCCCTCCAAATAAAATAGTTCGCTGATAAATCCCGAATATCAATCAGCACTGCAATTCTATACTTCAGTACCGCACTTGTCGAGAAAATAATAAAGCTGAACGAGCAACCTCAACGGAAACACAATGCACAATGTAGCGTATGTGGAGGTCAATATCAGAGTTCACTTTCAAGTGACATTGCACAGCTTAGAGGACCATCTCGTTGAATAATGTCGAGTCGAGATACGTGCTTTTGTTGGTATAGAGCTCATTGTTGAGCCATTGAGATGGAATGTGTCGATTGAGTGGCTTGCTCATAGATTCCCCGTCGATTGTGTTGATGGTAAAAAGGTTTGCAGCAGAGACCTGTTGTTGGCGTGACACTGGCCTTGTAATGACGTGAAAATACCTTGGCCACCCACGCTGGTGGACGTGATTCATGAGATGGAGTGACGAGATTGGCTCAAGTTTGCACGTAGATTGATTTTGGCATCTTTGGAGGTCTTCATACAATTGAATAGATTATGGCTGTTTGTGATGTGGTATGCAACGAGTTTAGGTGACCTCTACAGCCTGTAAGGAGGCCACTTATATTCACTCCTGTTAAAAAACCTAGATTGAATTTGTATTTGCTACTAATCATGTGAAGTGACACCCAACACAGTAGTCTTCAATCATTAATAGGAGTCTTTATTTCTTCCAGCACGAGACACACTCTCCAAATATTTTATTTTCTCCAAGCGTCGCGAACTCTCTCACTTACCTTTTATATTACACTCAAGCACCTTTCCCGAAGGTTCCTTGACCTGCTTTTCCGTCCAGCCAATCACCTTCCACTTTTCCTAACGGATTGCAACCGACCACAACGTCAATGATCCTCCGTTGCCCGCTCTGCCCATGTTGTACTTCTCCAATCCCTTCTATTTATTTGACTGTAACCAATCCTCTTTGCAGGCCCGCTGAGGATAAATCAGAGGGCTGGTTTTTAAGTCTTGATTATCCGCGTCACGTGGTGTTCACCACGTCAGGGGAGTATCGTTGATAGTGATTCACTTTACACGTATATGCAGTTCAATTCATAGGGCTGCCACTTAATTATTGATAGTCTTGGATGGCTCTACTTGAAATACACGGTTTGGTTGCTTTAGAGTGCAACTAAATAGATTAAATAAAATAAAGCAGAACATCAATCGTACTCAACTCCCACACTGAGAGTTTTGCTTCAATTAGTTTACAGTAAAACTCCATTAATCCATCCTACAAAAATCCTAAAATCTTCGCGGTGCCCCCGAAGTTTTTGGAAACTTTTTCATCCACTGGAGTGGACTTAAGCATTTTTTAGGGCAAATCAAAACTAATGTGTGGATTATAAGACACTGTATTATCGCATTGCCTCGAGACATTGGGTTGTATATAGAGCATTTTAAACACGTGTCTCACTTGGAGATACAGAGAGATGGAGCTGCAAAGAGACAAAAATGCAGAGGTTCAGCAACGTTTTTGGTTAACCCCTTACAGACTTTTCGATTTAAAGCTTTCGTGACTGCAGGGATTCATATTCTTGGTTCTTTCGGTAAAGTCACGTAGAAGGGAAATAATAAAATAATAAAAATGAAACAATTAAATTCTCACGACGTTTCAATTGCAACACAAGCACATTTTCTTGCTGTGATGAGAATTTTATTTTTTTATTTCCCTTCTACGTGACTTTACCGAAAGAACCAAGAATATGAATCCCTTACAGAAAGGTAAAGTGGTGTGCTGATTGGAAGAGTTAATCTGCTTTGGATACTAAGTAAAAAAAATACAAACATTTTTCAGTATGGACCACAGTGAAATATTTTCAAAACTTTTGGTTTACATTTTTGCAAAACCTTAATCTGTTTTTTCCCCCGCACATTATTGGAGTGATTAGTCACGTGCCCCCTACTTCTACAATCTGCTGTTTCGCACATTCATGGAATTGTGATAAAGACAAACACCTAAAATTCAGCAAATTCTTCTCTCGATATTTTGGAGCAAAAATGAGCAACATTGCAGATGACAGGACCCATTACATCTTGTCGCCATATCACCACGGGTTTGTGTGAGTTCTGAAGAAAGAAACGTAATATAATAATCGAGAATACGCCCACCACAGAGATGGAGCATTGAGATGATTGGTTCATGTGAAGGATCTCCATGGATAGCTGTTGCATCGTGAAAGAGGAGAGGCAGTGCAGCTGATGATGCTCACGTGAACTAATGAAATTAACTGTAAATTAACCGTACAAAAAGTTACAGCTGTGGTTTTCCAACTGTATTGGGTACGGCGTCCAACCCAAAAAAGCCAACTATAAAGTGACAAAGGCCACCATACACAAGAGATATCACATGCCCACGCCTGCACGTTATCCGTGCCGAAGCGTGCGCCCCATGAGAGAGAGACGCTTGTGGCCTTGTGGGGCACGGATTGTTAGAGGACTGGGACTCACGGCTGAGCTAAGTTCAGGGTGACTGCGGCTGACGGGATGCAAAAGTCACACTGCCACCTGCTGGCTGGCTTGAGATCGGCGGCGTGAAATGCGGAGCGCGCTTTCGACTGAAGCTCACGCCAACGATCGTTCTATAAGCACCCCCAATGGTTTATGTGGCCGTGTTTTCTTTTAAATGAGTGATATTGAAAATAACTTTTTTTTAAACACGCTTTTATGAAATGTGCTAGTAATGGCAGAACTCCACGACTCCAGGATGTGGCCCCGAAGCTTGCCATAACGAAAGGGGCCGTGGCCAATTACAGCCAAGGTCAGTTGAGCGTGGACAATTAGAGCCAAGCCGAAACAACATGTACAAAAGAATGTTGAAAAATATATATTTTTCATGATATAATATAGTATTGTCACCAGTATGGCATAAATATACCAAGTTTGTTGTCGATACCACGTTGGAAAGTGGGTTAAAATTTTGTTACAAGATTTGAGGATGAAACAACGACAACAACAGGCAGAGTTAAAAGAAAGCGTGTAATAATAAAAAGGGAATTGCGTGATGACTCCACGTGGAGTTTGTTTATAAAAGAGCAACAATTAAACAGGACCCTGCGGGGTGGGCTGGTAGGAATAATACTTAGTACCGGTACAGAGATATCGACCAGGTATAGAGGAGTTAAAGAAAAAATTACTGTATTCTAGTGTAACGTTAATTAAAAGTGTTTGTTTTGACAAGAAACGCTGTGAGATTTAAAGACTCGTAGTCTTTCATTTCCAACACCACCCTCAACACCACCCCTCCCACGGACGGACGGACGGACACATTAATCTATTAGTGGTCTGGTCCACTTCGTTCCTACCAGTATAACTCGCCGCTTCAATAATGCCACGTGACGTCGTCACAACAACCTTTGTCCCTACTCTTTGGTTCTTTAAATAAAGTAAAGTTATGTAGGTAAAGAAAATAAAATAAATTAAATCACGACGTTTCGGACACAACACAAGCGTCCGTCATCAGGTGGGACAACCACAGCAAAAAGCAGTTGCTGAAATAGGCAAAAGAGTTGATGGTAACATTTCAGCAACTGCTTTTTGCTGTGGTTGTCCCACCTGATGACGGACGCTTGTGTTGTGTCCGAAACGTGATTTAATCTATTTTCTTTTCTTTACCTAAGTGACTTTACCAAAAGAATCTTAATTTTGGAGCTTTCGTGACTGCAGGAATTATTCTTTGGTTTTTTCGGTAAAGTCACATATAAAGATAAAATAATAAATTAAATAATAGCATACGACGTTTCGATTGCAACACAAGCAATCATCATCAGGTATAATGAAATAGCGACATAGAATCTAACCAGAAAACTATAGACAGACATGTAAGCAGACAGATATCACCAAGATACATAGAGCAACACAGGTACAGAGAGTGGTGATCGTCTTTGCCGTTGCAGCACCAACGTTTTGGAACAACCTTGTATGTATGTTAAATTTGTACTTGCATAGTTTCTTTTTTTTTAATGACCTGCTTGCCTTTTCTCTGTTTTTCACAACTTTCGTTTTTTTTGTATTGTTTGTTATTGTAACTTGCTGACCCGTCCCTACTGGTCATCTGCGTAAAAGGGCGTCAGAGTTCATCGGATTCCTCCAGCTGAAATAAAGATTCTGATTCAGTGTTACAGTTTCAGCAAGATAGTTTTTTTTTATGATAGCCAGAACACTACATTTTCAAGAGCAATAATGTAATGGATCAATTTGAATTCAGGCCACTGGCATTCTACAGAAATCATACAAATGAATAAAATAAATACTTACGAATGCTAATCGAATGACTGCACTCCATTTTAAGGTGACATGTTTCATAAAGTTGATGAAAATTTGGGCTTACCCAGATGGGCAGGGTACATGGAGAAAAGGGGACATGCTTGTGTGTACCGACAGCTGTTTTACACTGCACAACTCGAATGTCCTGAAACTATTTTAATTCAATCCAGATGTGACCCTGCTCCATGACTTTTTCTAAGTTCATGCGGTGCATCTGCACACATTACATAATCTTCACTTCATCCATCACACTCAACCTAACACCGTGGCTATGTTGTTGCTGTTAACACAGGGTCTCTCAAACTTTGCCACCCTGCTGATTTCAATACCAGACTTGTTTGGATTGAGTCTGTGGCGTGCAAACCAGCAGTTCATTATCACTCCAGAACCGAGATGTATGGAGTGTCTGTATAGAAGGATTTATGTTTTTAAACCAGACGAGAATCTGCTGAGCTCGCAAGGCATTATTGGCAATATTAAAGCAATCCCATAATCTGTATTCTTTGTGTTTCAGAAAATCAAATAACAACCAAATATTGTTTCGAAACAGCAGCACATAGATATTCCAAAACAGAGGGTGAAAAATGTAGAGCTGAATTTTTATTGTGAGTTGAGTACGGACGTCCAAGGCTGGCGAAGTGCGTGTTGTAGTCCTGTGAGCAGATTTAGATCCCTGGGCCCCACACGCGGTGCACTGTAGGGCCTAAGCCACCGTTGAATGTTCAGCAAAACTTTGCATGGAAATCTCTCGCCCTCAGGTCCCAACAGTGCTACTGACCTCTGACACAAACGTTGCTGAAAAGCATCTTCATATGGCTGTTCAGCTATTGCTCAGCTTCTGTTTTGTGGGCTTTTATTGTCCAGCCCCAACGTGATGGGTGTTTGAAGCGAAGCTGATACATTGTGAGAGTTGTCCCGATACGTAACGCAAGTTGTTTTACCTGCCTCAAAAATAAGGGACTGTCCATGTACTTATTGAATGTTTGCTTCTATCAGCGTCAAAGCCACTCGAGGATGTATTTTGATGTAAATAATTTGCTTTCATACCACCCTTCGAAAAAAACACAAGTAAATGCACTTTGAAACCTACGATTCTCATGTCCAGGTGTTTGTCATGCCAAGCACACAGGAAGATGCAGATGCCATTTTAATTTACGTTCATATAATTTAGTTTGGGGTTTTCATTTAATGATAAAAGTTGTAATGTTTAAAAATATATTTCCTTTAAAATATATTCATGAATAAACATACTCGTCCCATGTATTGGTTATTCGTATACATATTTTGAAGTCGATTGCTCTTGTTAAGACCACCCACCAAAATTTTATTTATTTAAAAATTCAGTCTATGTTATTCCAACTTACGAAGCCCCAACTATAGTTAGCTTGTTTCACATATATAGCTGTGTATTTGAGCTACATATGGCTTACATTATTACCGGGCAGTTTACTTTGCCTACGAATTCTGTATTGTTGTCACAGGTCATAATAGCAACAGTTCCAAATAATCCACAATAACTATTTCCACGTATTGTGCATACGGTACTTTATATAAAACTATCTCTTGGTGGTCTACATGTCGGAAAATATTAATCACACCATCTAATAGTCTACATCTATATTGAATGTGTACCAACTTTATTTCCTCTTGCCATTGTGCAGACTGCTGGCAGGGTCATAAGTGGGTGACGGTGAATCGGGTGTCTCCCATCGTCTGACCTGCTTTTGTGCTTTTACCATCTACATGGCAGAGGCTCGGTCTCATTAGCAGCAGTTGCACTTTAACAACTCTGGCACCCCCTTCTCAGCCAGTCTACATAACAAAGGCTCAGTTCTTTGTTATGTAGACTAGCCGTAGTCTCAAGCCGCACCTTACCATAATAATAAAAAGGGGGCCTGTCCTGGCTCATCCCCCCCCCTCAACCAGTATATATACGGGGTAGTATCTCTTGGAATTTCTCATTTACTTGATACAGCAAGCGTGCTGTGACGGTTCCACCTGAAGACGGAAGCTTGTGTTGCCTCCGAAACGTCGTGATTTTTATTTAACTTTTATTAATTTAAATTTTCATTTTTTACCTACGTGACTTTACCGAAAAAACCTAATAATATGTCTCCCATCGATTGGTTCACCATCTTCAAGGAATTCCACGTCGTCTTGACAATAAAACTACGAGATCGTTTTAACTCAACGAGTTGTCTTAAAGGGGACAGTGCAATCTTTGTTGCGCGTCTCATTCTTTCCATGCACGATTATATCGGGTGTCCGAAAATGAATATACCATGAAGAAAGTGAATATTTTTAAAAATAAATTTTCGAGATACTGACATAAATTTCAAATAAATGTTTGCATTAGACTTAGAAGTTTATTTTGTTGTGATTAACGACTGGTGATTTCTTTTTGTTTCAGGAGAACCCCCATTTTCTGATATAATGACAAGTCCGTCAGTTACCAGACTTAAAACCATTATATATATTTTTTATCTCTGGGAAGTCTTATACTAGCAAACCAAGGGACCTTGAAGAACTTAAACATCGTATTGTTGATGCTGCCAAATTAGATCGATTATAGTGAAGGGACATGTAGAAATATAATAATTCGTGAATATAAATAAACTAAAAGTATACATCTATTACATGTATTCATATCAAATTTATGTCAGTATCTCGAATAACAATATAACTATTTAACGTTATTTTTCTTATATTCATATCCAGACACTATTTACTCTGTGCTCTTAATCTATTTTATACTGTAACTATCTACTGTGAGTACTGTACCTATTAAAACCTGCACGCCATGACTAGATCACCCCGAATGTGCATAATCTCATCAGCTAATCAGAGTTGAGCCTGGATAGTGCTTGGTTGAGTGATCACCTTGCATAAGACAGGTCTTGTAGCCTGCAGCAGGGCTATGTTACGAGTAGTATAGGGCAGAGCAGAACATCAATTGTACTCTACTATGCTCCTACGTCTATGTTCTCCATCATCATCAACACCCACTAGCCAGCTTGGTGAATAGGGTTGCCACCTAGCCAGGTTAGACCGGCCACTGGAATCTGTGGTCAGGTGGCAGGATTTTATTTGTACTTATATAATAGACGACTTCCACGACGACTCTGGACTGGTGTCTGTAATTCCACAGAATGTCTGCACAGCTCCGCGCTCTTTCTCTCTCTAGGTAGTTCTCTCGCTCCCTCGACCGCTGCTGCGGTAGTCTCCCTCTCTCCTCCGGGCACACCGCCAGCCAGCGGAGGTTCGCCAAGTCGTCGGGGGGAGAGGTGGCGGGGGGGGGGGGAGAGGTGGCGGGGGGGGGGAGAGGTGGCGGGGGGGGGGAGAGGTGGCGGGGGGGGGAGAGGTGGCGGGGGGGGGGAGAGGTGGCGGGGGGGGAGAGGTGGCGGGGGGGGGAGAGGTGGCGGGGGGGGGGAGAGGTGGCGGGGGGGGGAGAGAGGTGGCGGGGGGGGGAGAGGTGGCGGGGGGGGAGAGGTGGCGGGGGGGGAGAGGTGGCGGGGGGGGGGAGAGGTGGCGAGGGGGGGAGAGGTGGCGGGGGGGGGGGAGAGGTGGCGGGGGGGGGAGAGGTGGCGGGGGGGGGGGGGGGAGAGGTGGCGGGGGGGGGGAGAGGTGGCGGGGGGGGGGGAGAGGTGGCGGGGGGGGGGGGAGAGGTGGCGGGGGGGGGGGGAGAGGTGGCGGGGGGGGGGGGGAGAGGTGGCGGGGGGGGGGGAGAGGTGGCGGGGGGGGGAGAGGTGGCGGGGGGGGGAGAGGTGGCGGGGGGGGGAGAGGTGGCGGGGGGGGAGAGGTGGCGGGGGGGGGAGAGGTGGCGGGGGGGGGGAGAGGTGGCGGGGGGGGGGAGAGGTGGCGGGGGGGGGGAGAGGTGGCGGGGGGGGGAGAGGTGGCGGGGGGGGGGAGAGGTGGCGGGGGGGGAGAGGTGGCGGGGGGGGGGAGAGGTGGCGGGGGGGGGGGGGGAGAGGTGGCGGGGGGGGGGGGGAGAGGTGGCGGGGGGGGGGGGAGAGGTGGCGGGGGGGAGGTGGCGGGGGGGAGAGGTGGTGGCGGAGGGGGGAGGAGAGGTGGAGGGGGGGGGGGGGAGAAGGTTGGCGGGGGGGTGGGGGGAGATGGGTGGCGGGGGGGAGAGGTGGCGGGGGGAGAGGTGGCGGGGGGGGGGAGAGGTGGCGGGGGGGGGGAGCGGTGGCGGGGGGGGGAGAGTGGCGGGGGGGGGAGGAGTTGGCGGGGGGGGGGAGAGGTGGCGGGGGGGGGGAGAGGTGGCGGGGGGGGAGAGGTGGCGGGGGGCGGAGAGGTTGGCGGGGGGGGGGAGAGGTGCGGGGGGGGCGGGGAGAGGTGGCGGGGGGGGGGGAGAGGTTTGGCGGGGGGGGGAGAGGTGGCGGGGGGGGGAGAGGTGGCGGGGGGGGGAGAGGTGGCGGGGGGGGGAGAGGTGGCGGGGGGGGAAGAGGTGGCGGGGGGGGGAGAGGTGGCGGGGGGGGGGCAGAGGGGCGGGGGGGGGAGAGGTGGCGGGGGGGGGGAGAGGTGGCGGGGGGGGGCGGAGAGGTGGCGGGGGGGGGGGAGAGGTGGCGGGGGGGGGGAGGGGCTGGGGGGGGGAGAGGTGGCGGGGGGGGGGGGGAGAGGTGGCGGGGGGGGGGGGGAGAGGTGGCGGGGGGGGGAGAGGTGGCGGGGGGGGGGGGAGGTGGCGGGGGGGGAAGAGGTGGCGGGGGGGGAGAGGTGGCGGGGGGGGGAGGTGGCGGGGGGGGGGAGAGGTGGCGGGGGGGGGGAGAGGTGGCGGGGGGGAGGGAGAGGTGGCGGGGGGGGGGAGAGGTGGCGGGGGGGGGGGAGAGGTGGCGGGGGGGGGAGAGGTGGCGGGGGGGGGGAGAGGTGGCGGGGGGGGGGGGGGAGGTGGCGGGGGGGGAGAGGTGGCGGGGGGGGAGAGGTAGGGGGGAGAGGTAGGGGGGTATACTGTATAAGCCTCCACTTATATACCCCCCGGCGGAGCTAAGCTCCGCCTACGGCCACGCCCCCTCGTGGAACCCTCTGGATGGTTCCCGAATATTCCCCGTAGCTCCGCCCGAGATTGAATCCCTACTCCAGATTGGATACCGGTTACCCAGCGGTGGCCATGCATATGTCCCCTGTAACCGGTGGCGCTCTCTCATTACACTTCGTTATGGTGGAATTGTGTTGAACTTCATGAGCGTAGAACTGCACAGTGTTGATCTCGGCTGATGAAGAAATATGTCTGGGTTTGATCTGTGAAAAAAGTAAAGTGTGCTCAAATAACTCCCAAGACCAGCACGGCATCAAGAGCCCCTCATCTAGAACTGGAATGACAAAGGGCTGTAGATGCACATCTTTATTAGTTGAATATGTTTATTTATTAACTTAACATATCACAGTTTTATAAGGGTTCCACAGTGTGCAGTCCAATCTAGACCAAGAATTAACCAATCTCTCCATTATGCAGAAGTTCCATTGCCGAAAATATCAACTTACTATTTTTCTGTTGTCAGACAGGGTTAATGATGAATGTGATGAGTCTTTTGATTTTGGCTTGCACCCCAAGATACTCCTTATTACTTTTGACTAAATTGGCTTAGAGGAGACCTGATGGCAGGCTCAGATAAGAATTGCCAAGGATCGAATCGAGGTTACTGGGGATGCGATCACAGTTCAGTAGACACTACACGACACTGCCTTACAATTGAATAACTGCAATAATTTCACAGCATTGTTTCACATGGCAATTGGGCATAGTCTAGTCGAGGTATAGACCATGTTGTTATAATACATTGTGGATTAATAATATAAAGTCGTTTTCCCGTTAATATAGATGTAATGGATACACATGACAAAACACGAACTCTTCCACGTGAAAGCACGAACTGCTTCCACATGGATTGTGATCCTGTTGCACATTATCAGCGATGCAGGAATGAGATGTGCCACAGACTGCAGCGCCACGAACATGCAAGGGAAAGAGAGCACACGAGCCATGCTTAGCATGTGCCTCGCATCACTGTATACAAAAATAGTCTACGTGTCACAGAAAATTATGCCGAGGCAGTTTGATAAATTCAAACATCTGCTGAGACAAAACTTTTCTGCAGACAAAAACCGCATCAAATATGAAGCAGATATTTCGTGTTGTGACAGATTCACTCCGTATTTTATTGTCTTTATTTCTGAACAAAATAAAGAGGAAATGCCACACTTGTAAATAATAGTGTCGGCACAATCTGTGTGTGTAGGCGATAATATCAACAGTGAATACATTCCCAAATGAGTGCTTTGTTTCATATCGACAGGGAGAAAATATGCTTATTTTGGAACAAAAAATATTCCTACGAACTGAGTGACCAGAGCTGAAAAATCACCGTCTCAATCTGCTGGCTGCTGTTACGCAACATTACCATATAAGTAAAACAAATACAAAGGAGACCTTTTTTGGAGATGGTTAAAATGCCCTGGCTTCCAGGAGATTAAGGCGCTGTGTTTACTGCACAGAGAGACAATGTATCACATTATCGCAATAGCATATATTTATTGAGCAACTGTTGATCAAACAAATGTAACCATTCGGCTTAGCAATGATATTTGTATCACATTATCACACCGATAACATCTGGTAAACTGCCAATATTTGTGTAACCCGTGCCCACCGTGCCTCAGTCTTTCCAGACCGTGACCATTATCGAGGAAACAACAGGGGTGGTCATCAATAAAATTATTAAATACAAGTTTTCGTCGTACTCCGGTGTTGTTTTTCTTCGTTCCACTGCGTGATCTTTTTCGTTAACTGCGACACGACTCGCTCCCAAACACCGTCCACACGCACACAAGGACTTGATGAAATATCAACGCGCTGAAGTCACGTTTGGCCCTCAACACTGCTGATGAGGCCCAGAAGGTAAAACCCAACGTTTGCTTGCTTTAAACAATTCCTCTCAGTTAAATCTTGATTTGAAGCTTTCGTGACTGCAGTAATCCATACTCTTTGCTCCCAGTTAGTTTGTGTGGATGGCCAATCGACCAATAGGCCATTTATTAATTTTAATTCTCAGAGAAAAGTTTGTTCAGCTTCGCCCTCTAGTAAATGAAAAATGTGGAATATTTGTGGAACATTTGCCTAGTCGAATGAATGAGCAGGAGAAATATGCAGGTCATTAATACGGCGCGAGCATTTTTCCTTCCTTTGCTCAAGTACTTTTCCAGCGCAAGTCTCCGCTTTAAATAATGCACGTGTTGTCTCGATGGCTTTCGGCGGGCTGCTTGCCTGCGAACCTACTTGCTGTGACTGAGACATTGTGGCACACACACCACCACTGCTTTGAGAGAACTCTCGGCCCTCCCACTTGTGTGTGCGCACGTGCGTGTGTGTCTTTTCTTGGAAGCTGCCAGCACACAAAAAAAGCTCAGGGGCAGCTCTAAGGTTTTTTTTTCTCTTTCTCTCTCCTCCCCAATCTTTTTTTTTCTCTCCCTCTCTTCCTTCTGGGGAGCAGAGCAATAGACACCAAAGAGGGCCTCTCTCCGCCTGCCGGACACAGGAATCTGTTCAGAAACTGGGACACAGCGTCGGATTTAAAGGTGAGTTGCTCAAGGCTCCGTGTCTGTTGGCGTCTCAACAGACGGAAGAGGTGACAAGGGGACTGTGAAAAGAAGCGGAGCCGGCACAAGGCTGTACAGTGGCTTATGCAATGGATACATCTGTTTCTCGCTATTTTTCAAGAGTTTGTAAAGTTTAGGCATCTGCCAAGAAACACTTTCTCGTGTTTTTGTTATATATATATGAACGTGTCTTTATCCTTCTTGCATATACGTGTTTCGTTTTATTTAGCTATGACGTTCATTAAAGTTCGTCTTTAATTAAGCTAACTTTTGTTCAATAGATTGCGTTTAATAAGTCTGTAATGGTACTGTATTGTGAACTCTGGTTGATTCTGGTCATCGTTTGCAAAAGAGACTTGTTCACTCGAATCGCTTCCCAGCCAGTGAAATGTTAAACCTATATGCGAAGTTTTTAAAATTATTATTGTTTGATAACATTATTTAGCACTACGGTTCGTGGACGCCACAGATTTGCAGGTTTTGTTTACCATGAAGGTGCTCACATCAACCTCGAGTGGAGACAGAAACTTCTTTATAAGTTAATTTCACGCCTCATGCATCATTAGACCCACCCAACGGCGAAAACACAACTATTATTGGTAATATTATATGTTGCGCAAGTACACACATTTGTGTGGCTACAATATCCAAACATTTGCTTGCAATGTCACATCCTTTTTTGTAACATTCCATCGGCACCGCGGTGGTGTGACTTCGATGTATGGCAAATGAACAGCCCTCGTCCACATCCATTACCAATGTGCATCCCATTTGTGAACCCGCAGCTGGATGGATGAAGGCCTCCTCGATGCCGTTCTCTCTTGGTGGTGGTGGGTTACCGTAAGTCGAGGACTTCCCATACGGGACGTCCTCGACTTACGTATATATCTCAGGAGCGAATTAGGTTCATAACCCGATGTGACCGCCCCGTAGAACTTCTTCACGCTGTTCAGTGCGCGTTGGTGAAGTGGGAGCCAGCACCGTTTTACAAATCGATCGCCTCTGATAGCTATACACCGTGTGTTGAACTTTTTTTTGCAACCGTACCGTAAGCCAACCGTGCACATCGGAGGTGCGGGGGAAGGACAACGAACAAACACACAAAGAGCAGTTCTAAAGAAATTATTTTTTTCCAAACTAAATCTAAAAGTGCATATAGCTCCCAGTGGCTTCCTAATATTGGAAGGAAGAGCGTTCCAGATGGCCGCAGAAGCGCAGCTGAAAGCGCACGATGGCGGTGACCGTCTTTGTTCGATGGTTATGAGGACCGCAGTTTGTGTGATGATATTGGGCTGACCGAGGCCGGCAGTGAATATCAAGTTGCCGGGTTCATCGTGCAATGTGCTAACCCAAGGCCGTAGCCATGGAGTCAACATTGGGGGGGACCAAATCTTCCAGGGTGTCTGGGGGTCCCAACCCAGAAAAATATCTAAATTTGAAAACTAATTTCCTGCCTAAAATATTTTAAAATTCACCAACACATGGGATGGACTTTTCATTTTTTTTTTTTACAATAATGTCTAATAGTGTGTTGTATTACATTGCTCTGTTTTTATTTTTTTACCATTTCTTGTTTCATTGTATGTAATGGCAGAGATTAGGGATTAATAAAGTACAACCATAACCACAATCATATAAACATAAATCTATGCATTGATTTATATGAAGACATGTCCAGATATTGTGGCCAAGGTTTAGCAAATTGTTGTTTTATTTACATAGCATATAAATAATTTTTATAGCAATATATTGGGGGGGACATTTTAGGCATATTTGAATAATGGGGGGATGTCACCCCCCCAATATATATTATAATTACGGCCTTGTGCGAGCCACTTCGCCACCGTTGCAATGCCCATACATCAAGCATATTTCAGGAGGATTTTCTGAGAGAACCAACGAAAAAAAACACTGGACTGTCTGCTAGCAGCCAGCGGTTAGGCTTGCGACACAGGGAGGGGTAAGGAAATGCCATTCATAATGCTGAGCATACTGTATTGCACTGCGGCTGCGTTAAACGTTATATATAAGCACAGTAAAATGTTTTCATAATACTTAAAAAATGCGAATCCGTGGCCCATTTTACACAATTTTGTACCGGTCTCCATAATGCTTACATTCATAGCTGCCACGAACAAAGCTGCACGTAACACATTCATGCCGTTTTTGTCACTCCACTGCTGAATGAGGGATATTTTAACCAAGCTGAACACCGCTGGTTACTTTGGGTTAGTGAGCTGGGTGGTAAGGGTGCTGAATAATGAATGTTGCTGTACTGCTCTCTACTGCCCACAATACCTATTTACACATTTTTAGTGCATGGTGGACACCCTTCCAAGCACTTTCCAGGCTCCAAACTGCTTAGCTTCCGTAATCTGATGATATCGAGAGCACTCTGGGTGATTTTGTTATCGGCGTAGTGAAATGTGCAATTTACATCAAAGCGTAGATTATATTAAACACATCATTATTTGCATGAATAATACACAACCCTTTCACCTATTCTAAAAGTGCCATCCTCGACCGACTGATTGTGCCATCTGTCTACCAACGAATGGCTGCGTTTCACACGGTCTCTCTGATTCACAAGCCAATCAGAATATAGTTTTCGCAAGGATCATGGGACTACGTGGTGGTCAGCAGAAACAGTGCAGCAAAGTCCCTTGCTCTACTAGGTTTCTATGATCCCACATTTATTCTCCCTGCTTTCACCAACCCACACTGACCGGTGTGCTGAAGTATGGTCAAACAACTTCCACATGTGACACGACATTTGGGGAGGAATTCATCTAGCAGTGGATGACCACAGGTTGTACATGCGCTTGTACAGGAACTATACACACGACAAGCTGTATAATGATGGGATTACGAGAATGAGTTTACAAAATGCATCTGATAACAGTCCTCGCGAATGTTTAACTAAACAAGAAAATAAGATACTTAGCCATTGATAATTGCTAAGACCACCCGTACAGAATGGTTAAGTCTTAGTATGAACTCCTGCCAACTTCAGTTTACATCTGCAACGTCTTTCGTACAATGTGCAAGTTACAACGTGTTGTGTGTTCCAAAGCATATCGGAATTGTCACGACAGGACACATCTGTTTCCAATTGGAGCAATACCTTTGAATGAACTTTTGTTAAAAAAATAATTTAGTCATCTTTTAATTTTAACTAAAATGCGATTACGGCAGGTTAATAATGTTCTACATGCCCCTCAGGTGTGCTCAATTGTGTCTCCAGTTTGATTCTTCAGATAGGGGCCCTGCCTGTTGTGTATTTAGAGAGCAATTGTCAAATGAACCTTATAGCAGGACCCCTGGGTCATATAAGCCCCCAGGCCCTCGCATAAACATGATATTATAATGTAAACAAAAACTTTGCTCTTTTTCACCAATGGGTTTGAAGGATTGTAGAACGTGTTGTCTTGTTAAACTACGCCTTTAAAACTGAAAACTACTTACCTGCAGTACTTGTATTTAAATACACTATCGACATTTTTTCTACACCCCTCTGTCAATCATCGTGTTTCTCCAGTGTGGATTTGTGAACACACTTTGTAAACGGTACATAAAATAGTCCGCGTTTTCAATGCGCTGTTCATATTGTAACAAGCGTTTATACTAATGTTACTCTACAGAGGAGTGGGTCGCCGCTCCTCTTATCCGCATTGATACGAGCGGTATGTGGGGACTATGGCCTAACCACAAAAAAAAAACTATCTGCACAGATGCATACGGACAAGAGAAGTATTATCAAACAGGAGGAATTAACGGTGCAACGCATCTCATCTGTTAAATATCTGCAGGTAATAGGATTGTCATTGATTGATCCTGGCTGCAGACATTGGTAGGTCACAAATAATAATGAAGACAAGAGAGCAGTTTCACTGTATTATGCATCCCGTTATGACAAATAAAGAAATTAAGTCGCGTAGGCAGTTTGAGCAGCTTTGGATAAGACTTATGATCCTGCCCATACCTGAGCATTCGTCCTCGCTGTTGTGCTTGGACGACATGACAACATAATTATCAGGTGGGTCGCGGCATTTATGTGCGCGGTGGGACGGAGTCACCATAAATAAAATTAATAACGATTTTGACTTCCGTTTATTCGGGACCCCGGGGTCCCGCCATAAGGTTCAGATCAAGAACCGCGTTCCACCTGGTGCCGACCTTCGCCGAAAAACATCTGAATGCGCTAACTCGAGTTCGCACCACCCACGCCAGATCAGGTCACCACCTTCACGAGTGGAACAATCAAACGAACAAATGAAACTCGGAGTAAGAGAGTTGAGACAGTGACTAAACCATAGGGCACATTGCAAACCATTGCCAACTTCGAAAATGGAGGCAGAAGCACCAACAATTCACTCAGCCTCACCGAAGCCATCGCGTGCCTTTCTAACTTGGATCTGGATCTTTAAGTTGCAAATCCTTATGGCGAATGCAAGAAAACCAGTGATTCTTAACTGCACCCTGCTCCTGCACCTGCACCTTGTCGATGTTAAGCTTTTCTAAACAACACTTGCAAGTGACTGAGTTGAGTGCCTTTGTTCAAGCTGCACATCCATTTGGGAGGAAAAAAATGTGTGACCATACTTCATAAACATCAGCCAGTGTGCGGTTAGTGATGATACCAAACTAGCGTGGGGAGTGTGCCACTCAAATGCAGATGAGTCTCATCACTACGTCAAACACTGTTTATTGTCCATTTTTGTCAACATGACTGGGTGCAATGTCAATGTGTAATATATAGTGACCAAATGTAAAATATTAATTAAGTAAACATATTTCCCTCAGATGCACTTCACGGATGTCTTCAGGACACCATATACGTGTGGTTTCTGCCCATAAACAGATCCTATTACTGTATTTGTTTGGGATTTTGCAATCTGAATACATTACAATGACGTTAACCGATTTTTATATCGGTGTTTAGTAACATGTAGAGGCACACGCTTGGAATTACACAGGGATTATATAACATATTCAAGTCAGGGACATCATACTGACTGTCAAGATAAGAAAGTGGGCTTGGGCAGAACACATCGCGAAATTGAATGATGACCATTGGTCTATACTTATGACAAAGTGGCAGCCAAATGAGGAAGCACATCCGAGAAAATGTGACCGCAGAGCTGGAGTGAGCTTGTGTGAAAGAGTTAGATGGAGTGTTGAATTGCAAGACAGTAAGAGATGGTGAGGGCTTGGGGAATCCTTCATCCCTGATCATGATCAGTTTTATTCTTGTCCTTTGATCTTTTTGCCTATTGGCGTATGACCGTTACCTTCACCGATAGCTCCTTGTCGTGATTTCGCCACTTCTCTCTGTCTGTTGCTTCGTTTTTCATCTGAGACAGCTTTCATTCATTATTATATGCATGTATGTTGAACTTCTTTTCCACCATACGTAGTCAACCATGTTTGGCATCCAGTCAGATCATGGTCTTCTTCCCCGAGCATGTTTGGAGTGTTCCCTCTATCATTCATCCCTTGCAGCCGGTCGCCATGCATCCTGGTTACGTGTCTCATTAAAATGGGACGTCGATTGCTCACAGTTGGGGCTCTTTCGGTTGTTGTCCGTTGCCTCCTGCGTTCCCAGTAGGACATGCTGGTCCACGAGGCTGCACTTGTCCTTGCCCTCGTCGTGTTGCTGCCCGCTCGTTCGTTTGGGCTGGCTCCAGACGAATCGGAGGAGGGAGCAGCCGAGGAGAGCGCCGGGGCAGACGGGGAGAGCTGCACGCAATGCTGCCCCGGAGAGCATCGCGACGCCTATGGCAGCCCCTGGCACTCGCCCACTCCGATTGTCAGCCCACAGAGCCGCGATCTGCTCCAAGGTGGGGCCTGTTTTTAAATCCTTTATATTAAGTTCACTTGCTTGCGCGCTTACGACCGTGCAAATCTTTCGGTCGTTTTTTAACCCACTTCCCGTGATCTAATCGAGCTGAAATTTTGCACACAGACTCGTTGTGCGTGACAATTTATTTTCGTCAAAAAAAATTTCCACAATTTTACACTTTTTAGGAATTTTTTTTAAATATTTCATTACCAATTGCTTAATGGTGGCAGGCAATCATCTGACCCATAGGTGGCAGCCATCTGAAGCCAGAGGACGAGAGGACTCTAGCCGCCACGCATATAAAGGATTTATAGTGAAAAACTTTGTTTTTACGGGTTAATTTTTTGCATCTTACTTTTTCTCATTATTTTTCCCGAGGGCTGCACATTACATTGTGGTAATTAAGCGAAGGTTGTGCGCTTCAAAGTGGGAACATTTATATATTTTATGTAGATTGGCGAGGGTGAAAAGTTGTTGATCCCCAAATTCACCAACCTGCTCTGACCAGTGTGGTGAAATATTGTAAATCCACCACAACCCGCACAGCATGGGGAGACCCTCATCCAGGATTGGATGGACATAAGATCTGTACATATATAGTAAGAGGCCGAACAAAGCATTGAATCACCTATGCATAGTAATTGCTATGCTCATGGTGCATGCATTGAATTACATGTGCAGGTGTTATTATTTTCTATTAATTTCCTGTATATTATATGCAATCAGTTTACATGACCCTGGAGCCACTAGAGGCGGAGACCATTCACCATGATCAGGGCTCAGCAACCTAAATAACAAGAAGAGCTATTTTTTTTATATTCGGTAAGAATAAACAACTATATTTCAAGAGTCCTTCACAAATGACGTCACGAAGCAGGCTCTTAAAGAGCCGCATGCGACTACGGAGCCACAGGTTGCTGAGCCCTGACCACGATGTTCAACAAATAATTCTGAAATAAAATCACAACTCAGATTTGCCACGGTTCATTGAATCATTACACCGCTGTTCAATTACATTTTCCAATAAATTATGAATCACTCTTTTAATTATTGCTGACATTGCCTTGCTCCGTGTGTGTTTAATTGTTACTCTTTTGGTCTATTTTACGTAAACGTTTCTTGCTGGCATTACTCCTTTCGGCTCTCATCTTATGCAGCAGCGGTGCTTCAGCTGGAACAGTTCCAAATGCTCACCACATCCATCTCGCCTTATTTTGTTCTCACGATACTGCTGGTGGCCATGGGGAATGGTGGGCAAATTACGTGCTCAAGGTTAGCAGATGTGCTTAAGGACATTACTTAGGAATATAGGGTACAATAATGATACAATCATATCGGATTATTATAGATAGACGTCCCTGCTCCTAGCCAGCCTATAGCAGCGTTCCTGAAAATATCGAGTGGGAAACTAAACCTTGTGTAAAATATATAGTAGTGCAGGTCACGAGGCACGTGCAGAGTGTTCGTAAAATATAGCCCTACGAATAGCAGCATTACTTTTTTGTGAGTTTTAGGTTTCACTTGACAAAGTGAGTGCAGCTGTTGTTACCATTATTCAATAGTGTAATACCATAACGATGTATGTTTCCACGCTGAAATAAACGATTCGTTGCAACGAGAAAGGTCTTCTCTAGGGCACGTAAGAGTTCAGATCAGGGCTGCTCAACCTTTTCATGACCGCATAGCTTGTGGAGGTGGTCTGAAAATGTCACGGACCGCCTAATGCCAGCCACTTTGCCTTTCACGGGTCCACAAGCGCTGACCCATATGAACCATTGACCTTTGTTGGCTCCATAATGATAGCCACAGACCTCCCGGTTGAGAACTCCTCGACAAGAGGGTAAGCGAGAGTGTAGTGGCTGCAATGGGGTTGTGCATTGCAGGCCTGTATGTGCATGCGCATCCCTTTTTCCACTATTGGACGAGGGCCCTCCCTATGTTGTGCAGGTCATGAAGGTTATTTGAGCAAACTTTATCACATGTTTCAGTGTGAGTTGGTGAAGGCAGGCAGCATAGATGTGGGGGCATCAAAGTAGAATACAACAATTACATTTTGTTGCACTGCCTTCTGCTGACAACCATCGAGTTCCAAAAGTTATATTTTGAAGATTTGGTGATCATAGGTGTATATATAGAGTGATCATTCTTTATGTTACGTAGTATTTTATAGTTGCTGTACAATGGAGTCTAATAAACACAACTGTAAGAAAATGTGTAACTACAATGACAGTCATTTTTGTGAAGATGACACAATAATTTGTCTTTTTTCATTCTTTATTTTACCCAGATAAGAGCCCATTCAGATTACAATTATCTTTTTTAATGGAAAATTGGGTTATAGTAAAAATCAGGTGCACAGCATTGAAAAATACATTTTAAATGGCATAAAAACTATTACATTTGTAAACAAACCTTTAACAAAGGCAAAAGATTAACGGAAAGGAGTATACGGTATATGTATACATGTTCAACGTTTTTCAAACCATACGTAGCCAACCGTGCTAATCGGAGGTGCGGGGGAAGGACAACACACTGAACACAATGAGCAATTCTATAAACCGAGATAGAAGCAAAAATCAAAAGCATTTATACTCCAATTGTCCAAGTCTAACAATAATAATAATTGAAACTCCAGTCGTGCCATCTGGTAAAGCATTCCCTTGCAATGTGTATTCTGTGATACCAAGTTTGTCGACTGCATTTACATGTTGACTCCTGTGCCAATGTAAAAAAAAACACTTCCTTGGCATCATTCAACTTTGCGTGCAGGGGATAAAGGAGAAGTGGGCGAGCGAGGCAGGCAAGGACTGGCTGGCAAGGAGGGCAATGCAGGACCGATAGGTCCAGCTGGTGGAAAGGGAGACCAGGGCTTGAAGGGATCGTCAGGCCAGTCGGCCAAGAACCCCTTCTCCGCATTCTCCGTTGGGCGACGCAAAGCAATGCACAGCGATGACGGAGGGCAGAATCTGATCTTCGACCTCGTGTTCGTCAACAAAGCTAGCAAGAGCAGCAAGGGGGACTTTGACATGTTCCGCGGTCGCTTCCGCTGCTCGGTGCCCGGCATCTACACTTTCAACCTCAACGTGCACACGTGGAACCTCAAGGAGACCTACCTGCACCTCATGAAGAACGAGGATGAGAAGGCCATCCTTTACGCGCAGTCGGCAGACCGCAGCATCATGCAGAGCCAGAGCATCATGCTGGAGCTGCACGCCAAGGATGAAGTGTGGGTGCGTCTGTACAAAAAGGACCGGGAAAACGCCATTTTCAGCGACAATGAGGATGTGCACATTATCTTTAATGGCCACCTCGTTATTCCAACTGATGCAGAAATCTAGGCCAATGTGTCATCCTGTACAGACTGTTTATGTTCTGAAAAACATCTTAAAAAGAGCTTTGGTGGGTTCAGTGTTCGAGAATTTCTTAATATTTTTGACTATTGTTAGACACATCTTAAGTTGTTGATGCTCATCTCTGAATTTTGCTCATATTCAACTAAAAAATGTGTTATTTAAAGTGAAGTCCCAATTCTTGTTTAACATCAGAGCTTTACTACATACACAAATGTATTTGTAATGTGTTAAAACAACCCGAATATACATTGGGGGGGGATTTTGTTTTAATGAAATGTTTCAAACGTTAGATAGAAATAAGCAGACTCCTGAAATTATCAGAAGGTGGCAGCAAATCCTGGGTTAGTTGTCAATGACAAGTTGATAAAACGTTGAAGGAACACATTTTTTTCTGTATCCTTGGGTCTTTCGGTAAAGTCACGAAGATAGGTTCAACTAAAATTAAAAAAAATAACACATTTTATTTTCTTTGAACCTATCTACGTGACTTTACCGAAAGACCCAAGAATATGAATTCCTGCAATCACGAAAGCTTCAAGTCAAGATTTTAAATTAAATTGCACAAAACCTACAGCAGATGGCAGAGTAGAGGCGAGTTGAGACGGCGAGATGTCAATGCGTCCTACAGACTCAGACAAGTAACGTTGACCAATTCACATTTTGTTTATTCTAGTTACAGTATAATTTCAGTGTCAATGTATGTAATCAGAACTGTTTTTTTTAAAATGTACATTGGAATATTTCACAAATCTAAGAATAAAATGTGATCATGGAAACAATGAAGAGCTTGATACGGTGTATTAGATTTCCCTCCCACAAATCACGGTCATATTCCTCCACGTGCAATTGAATATTGCGCAGAGTTCGTGCCTATAAAGGGCAGTGTACTTCAATAGGGATTACCGTTGGTACGGCTATTTTAATACACACAATAGACAGGAAAAACAAGATCAAAGGGCTTGCATAATGCATAAGCATAATGTGCGTTGACTCAGTAATCCCCCCCCTCCAACTTTGCGCAAGAGCGCAGAAGCGTGGTCACCACATCTACGCCTCTATTTAAAGAACGAAACAGTTAGACTTCTCCACAAATATGGCTGTCGCCTGATGAAGCTAGTTGTAATTACTGGCGAAACGTCGTACTCAGATTGCAAATGTTGTGGCTTAGGCTCTCCAACACACCGGTGTGCTGTACTAGTGACGAATTGGCATGTTCTGTTTACGTGACAACCCTTACTAGTTGGCTGTGTCGGGTGGTGGCGGGTTTTTACGACACATTTATATATTTACGCGATCTAACCCAACACACTTCTATTATGGAGTCGTCGTATTGTTGAAATGTTAATTATGGTCACATGGGCTAAGTTGCCAGCAGAGTGCAGTGCAGCGAAGCGCATTGTTGTACTATACTACACTCTATCGCCTATACACCCCGACCTCACCACCCAGCACTGACCAGCATGGTGAAGTGTGGTCGATTAACCTCCTCGACATAAATAGTGTGGGATGATCCTCATACAATAGTAGGTCGATACAATGGTTGTACAATTGTACGTGAAAATATTTTAGAGTATTTCTCATCTTTACTTTAGGACTTGCTTGTCATTAAAAACCCTCCTCTGTGCAAAATCTTATATTTTGAGGTTGTTTTTTGCTAATTTTTTACAAAATATACAATGCCAACATTAAACCCGCATGTGCTGCTACATTGCATCATGTTTTCTGTGTCATACTCTATATAGATTTATATTTTCATGAAAATTGACTCAGCAGGAAAAAGATAAATGTTGGTTTCTTGTTCCAGAGTCTGTGTTTCTGGATACATTCCAAATCTGCTAAGGGAATATCTTATTGTAATCATTACAGGATGAAATATCATTTTCTTTCCATTGGAAAGAAAGACTGATGCAAAACAGTTTTGATTGCTCAGATGAGATGTCAAATCTTATCAATTACCCGCTGATATTTGCTGTATACTGTTGCAGTCATATGGTATGTATTATGCTCTCATTGAGCATTTCACTTTTTTTTTCAAACGTATACATTCATTCCTATTTTGAAATATAAATGTTTTATGTGATTACCATTTTGGACCGCATGAAGCTGCACACGTATGTATGCGCCGTATGACATAGTGGATAATAAATGGTTGACTCCGGTGCCGTAGACTAACTCGATTTCGCAGTGTGGTTCCGAGTTAATTATCTTGTTAGAGTACTGAGCCAAGCACCTTTAAGATCCCAGTCTCAAATGTCTGATAATTCCCTGTGGCACTAAAGGGCTTCTCAGGTACCACACGGTTAGCGATTACAGATCAGTCACTGATGACTGCACAAAAAAAATACCTTTCGAAATTGGTCATTTACTGCATTGAATCGCCAAGCGTTAAACGTGCAAAGCGACAGCAGTGAAAATTCATTTAATGACACAGAAAAGTAAAATAAGTTCAGGGCATATGAAATCTGGCTCAAGATAAACGTCTGTATACCGGCTTCAATTGTAGAAGGTGGACCTGGCTCAAAGTAATTAAATAAACTAATTGTTTGATGACGCTTCTGCTGCATTGGCAGTGGTGCACAAGTACAAATTATAAAACACTCAACACGCTCGTCAATAACACAGCGTTAAAATTACATATTTGTAATAGACGTGTTGGGGAATGGCCCTTCATAGCACTTTTATATGTATAAAGAGGCAAGCAAAAGAAGCTTGGAGTGCTTTTGTAAAACTGAACTTGATTATGAAAGAAACATATCAATGTGCCTAAAGAAGTACGTTTTCAATAAATGCATATTGTCTACGATGACATGGATGCGACAAACGGAGACTTACAAATAAAATAGAAAAGCTGCAAGGTATGCAATGATACATGTAAAGGTGCATGGTTGGAGTAAAAATTGAGAGACAGGCGGATGAAGACATGGATCCGAGAACAATTTCAAGTTAGACATCATTTTGATTTAAAGCTTTCGTGACTGCAGGGATTCATCTTCTTGGTTCTTTCGGTAAAGTCACGTAGAATGGAAATAATAATATAATAAAGTATTATATTATTTTATTATGTTTTATTTTATTTTATTATTTCCATTCTACGTGACTTTACTGAAAGAACCAAGAAGATTAGACATCATGTTGACTTAGAAAAAGAGTAACTGGACAGAGCAATGACATAATGCTAGAAAGCTGGATAGCCAGTAAGTCAATGTTGATGATGGAAATGACCACTGTAGAGTTGAAGTGATGAGATCGGCTGTGTGCAGGAGCTAGATGGATTGTTGCATCACAAGACGTTTGAGGGATGACGATTACCTGGTGAGACATTCATTCAGCAGTAGATAGAAAATGAATTATGATTATGCAGTTAGGTTCATTGAGTGCAACACGTTGTTGCTAAATCTGAAAAAAAAACACAATTAGGCTGCGCAACAACCTCCAGTCACGACCACAGAATGTATATCGTGTAAGGTCTCGCACATTTAAACAACATCAAATAAAACAAACTTGTGTCGATTAGTATTCATCGAGACATCGAATGTACTCGTCATTATTACTGCAGTGTGCAATTGACGTATTCAAATAAGTTGACCGTGTTTTCATTGAACAAATTTGAAGGCCACTTACACACCCCATTTTGTGGTCACGTGCGTAACAGGTTCCACACATGTGGATCGCCACTCCACAACCACGTTCTTAACGAATGCTGACAACATTTTTCACACGATGTGCCATGACATTAATGGAGCTGCATTGTGCATCTAGGCGCAGGGTTTAAACGTGTTGCAGCTGTGCATTAGCCCCAAGCCATATGGATTTGTGATGCTGCTCGGGTGTTTTGGTTAGGGGCCGTCCATAAATGACGTCACGCACCAAGAGGGGGGGGGGATTCAGACATTTGTGACGATGTGTGACGAGTGGGGGGGGGGGTTGAGAAATGTGACGTCACATCAAAATGCGTAACTTTAAATAAATATAGACAACACGTTCTACTTAATTTAATATACTTTTTAATAAATGTTTTCTCCTGCTGTCCTACAACATCAGAGTGCAGCACTACAATGACAATAGTTTAAAGCGATTTGAAGCATGTTTTATTTGGGGAAGGGGGGGGGCAGAGCTTTGTGACGTCATATTTGAGGGAGGGGGTCTGACTTTTTGTGACGCCGTGTGACAAGGGGGGGGGGGGGGGTCAAAAATCGTCCAAAATCGCTTGACGTCATTTATGGACGGCCCCTTAGCACACCGCACTTGCAATCCACAGGTCGCCCCGTTCATTTCATTCCGCAGGAGTGGCAGTCGACACGATGATGCACGTTTATTAACGCCCTCTCCCCGCGTCTGTCCACCCAGCAGGTCAAATGGGTGCACCGCGGCTTGCCGATCGGTAAGTCGCCCGACGCCTGTGTGGTAGGGTAAAGTGTGGGTAACACCTCCTCTTCTAAGATGCCTGACCGCAGCATGGAGTCAGCCAAAATCATTCACTCGATGTGCTTTCGAGAGCTCTTTTTTTGTGGCGGTCCTTTCCTTTAGCAGTAACATGAGCAAGCGATTGCAGGACCGCACCTTCAATTGTATCATATGGATTTTAACAACACTGCCATCACTATTGCAATGAATTAGTCTCGACTAGGTGCTAGGTGTACTTGTATGTATGTTGAACTTCTTTTGCACCGTACGTAGCCAACCGTGCTCGTCAGAGGTGCGGGGGAAATGCTGATGCTGTCTTTTCTTGGATTGCTGTCTTTTCTTGGATTTTTTGTTTGCACTCAGTCACATATTCAATTAAAAGATGTTTTTTTGTTCATGTTTTTGTTTTTTGTTTGTTGCGGTTGCACTCGATTCAAAAGCCGAATGGCTCACAGGGCTATACCTAATAAATAAACTTGAACTTGAGAGTACAAGTGGAATGATGATGCATCAATTCATCGATTAACATCGATTTTTCGGCTCATGGTATATGCATCGAGTTAGGCCTATAAGAGCTGGTGTTTTTCAATTCGTATATGTTGTAACCCTTGGAAACACTTCAGGTGCTACCCCTCCACCCCAATTCGTTGAACTATTGTTTATTTATATTATTGGATAATGGCCCTGAATTGTAACACTTTTATTGAATTGCAGGGTGTCGGAGAGTGAATCATTCTTTCCGCAAAATTTGAGAACCTCACCTAAGTGACATAATTCGCTATTACATAAACATTAATAACTTGTGGCATAATTCTCATGCCATTTATATGCTAGTTTTATATACTTTAAAACACATTAAAATCACCTGCAACAAATTTTTTTTTTGACCATTAAATTTCATTATTTTTCATGAGTAATTATCCTTGCTTCATTTGCGAAAGGGATCTCACATCATATTGGGCTCTGGAATAATGGAACTCTATTGATATATGAATACTGACCATTGCCCAAAATGTCAAACATATATTTTCCTTTCAGAGCATTGTAATTGACAAATGTTTGCATCTTTTGTTATTTGGCGGTGATACACCGTCGTCGGCAGAACCTGACAAAATCCTGCACGTGGAGTTGATTTACGTGGGTACGCCAGTGCGTCGGTGAGATCTACACGATCTTGACGGGATCGTGGCTGGCTTCAGTGGCATGGCGAGCGGCGATGACCTGAGACACTTTGCCCGCTACAGCCTTCGTCCGTCTTCACAGCCGTTGAGACCCACGGTCTCTGCCTGTCCTGTCATTGACGACTTCTTGGGTCGCTTTTAGTCTGGAACCTCCCCTTTGACCTTGCCGCCATGGCTGGTGACCCCACCAAGGAGCACGAGGCTCCCGACGGATTTTCTATCGGGATCATTGGAACACGCAAAGCTCTCCACCACAATCAGGTCGCGATCCTCGGAGAGGCTTATGCACCACTGTCAACGCAGTGTCGCAAATCGTGTTTGTTTAATTGATGTATTGATTGTTAAAAAAAAAATTCTTTCTAAAAGTGTCTGCTAGGTTTAACGTCCAAGCGATACTCTAACGAGTATGCGACAATGCCACCTTCGGAGTTAGGTGTCATATCAGTGCCGTTACTTTTATCAAGACGATTTGTTTTCCAGACGCCTTGCGCGATTTTTTTTACCTTTAACACAAAAAGTAAAATAATGGTGGTTGACACCTATCCTGTTTATTGCCACGAGGAAGGACTTTCGGTAGAAATGCAATAACAGTTTGGAAAGCTGCCACACATGTTGGAAAAACACAGCTGTAAATCATTTTACAAAACCGTGCAAAGGTTTGAAAAGAAAATGATTGCAGTATTGCGTTATAGCTATTTCCTAGCACTGGGATTTTGCGTGTATTTTTTATGGAATGTAGATGCATGATTGTGTTTCACATTGGCATGGTTATAGCACATTGTATTTAATAATAGTTACCTCAATGAAATATTAACCAGCAACTCTAATGTGACATTAGTTAAGTAATTATTTGAGGCGGTGCTGGAAACAGCAGCTGAGCACTTTTTTTTGTTTAAGAAAGACGTGTCAGCAAACCTGTATAATTGTGATATTAAGCTAAAATTAGCAAATAAAGTTTTTCCACATTTTTATAAAGAATTGTTTTTTATGTGTGCCTGGAAATTATCCAGACAAACACCTGTATTATGACACGTATGTCTATCGATATTTTCCACTCTGACACAATAAATGTATTATGCGAGTGCATAGCTGCTTAGGTTTGTTAGAAAGTTCGGGAATGCTTGGGATCCCTTGCCTTGGGGCACGATTTGGAATTTATTTTTAATATTTTTTTTATGGACTGTCTTGCTGGCACAGAGAATGCTGCATTGTTCAAAAAGACAAAAACGCTCTCTCCACATCCATATGGTTTAGATTGTTCAATTCAAAACGTATACTTATAATAAACAAAGTCTTGTCATTGTCTTAAAATCGACTGTATGTAAATGTATATAGCGGTTTGTGTGCTATATATGATAGTAATATATTTAACATGCAAAATAACATTTTAGTATCCACATTAAACTATGTTTGAGCATTGCACTGTATTTGCAACATAGTTGCGATTTAGTGGATTCTCTTGGGTAGTTTTTAAATGAAGGAATAATTACGTACACATACACTACATTAAAAGTATGGGTTTGCATGGGTAGAAATTATAATTAAATATACCAAGTCCATTCTTACTCATGCTTATGACTTTTTTTTGTATCAGCTATGGAATGGCTGACATCGCTGCACTCGTATTTAATGATGTATTCACGGGGTGGTGCTGTGGTCGGGGGTCGACTCAAACCCGTCGACCCTCCAGAGTCAATCAAACAAATGAGCACCATTCATGTGAGCGTGGAGACACTGTGACACCACAGAGAATGGGATTGAAATCAGACCGACGCAGGGCTTTCCAAAAGCCTCGTTACTTCTCAAGAGCATCCACATTTCCACGTTTATCAATCTTCAGATACGACTCTCAAAATATCGCTACCCTTTCCATATTTGTCTCTCTACATATACAAAAAATACACGACTTCTTTTTTGCACAACTTATCAATCGCACAGCCTTCTAGGAGGTCGTCTGATCAGAAGTATTGGTTCAGCACAAACACACTCTGGACTGGATGTGACATTCGGTGGCTGATCAGCAGTGGCAGGCTTGTTATTTAGCAATGCTGGAGAACTGCGTGATGTTTATGTGGGAGGACCCTTTCTGTAAAAACTAATTAGCCTAAGCTGTATGCAAATGTAAAATTTGATACGTAGCACAAAATCATAGCTAAGCAACGTTGCAGAGAATAGTAATAGCGAAATAAATGTCGCTTCCTTCAGTCGTTATACACTGCATGCACCTATTGCGTGTTAAACAATAGCTCCAATTGCCGTAGAGAGCGCCGATTCAAATGAAGAGCTCTCTCTTTAGATTTGAAGCTTTCGTGACTGCAAGGATTCATATTCTTAGGTTTTTTTCGGTAAAGTCACGTAGGTAAACATTAAAATGAATAAAAGTAAGTACTTTTTAAAAAGTAAGTACTTTTTAATAAAAGTAAGTACTTTTATTAATTTTAATTTTTACCTACGTGACTTTACCGAAAAAACCTAAGAATATAGCTCTCTCTTTGTCACGTGGGATACACATGTCCGCACACACGCAAGATGTCCATCGATATGAATCAGCATTCTCGACACTGCGTGGGGTGAGTTGGGCAGTCGTCAGGCACGTGCAGAAAGTAGCGACTCAATTTGTAGTGGAATGGAAGGCAACTGGCAAATGTGGACAGTTGTGCCGTGTGCTGATTGTGAGTAATGGAGTTTGGCAAAACCTGGTGCTCACATTCAGTTCATGGAACTCTCGGACTGTTTTGTTTCCATAACCTGTTGACTGTCGGTCATCTGAACGATGGCGACGTCTCTTCGGTCTTCATTGTTGCTCGTAAAACGATAATGTGCGGCTGCCTCTATGTTTGATTACACTGGTCAACAGGGTGCTGATTCCAAATCTGATCTCAGATTTGCTCTATCACATCTCATTTTTATGCTATCGGCATACCCCATTTTCATTGATTTTACCCGAAATTAATTCTGTCACTTATGATTGCAAGTTGTTGCGAGTCAGTGACTGCCTTAGTGTTAAAATATGGTGCTGTATTTTTAGGATAGTGTGTTTATAATATCATTTTATGTAGATATCCATATTTATTTAATATTTTTCTTCTGCATTTTTTATTGAAAATGCAACATTTGATATCTCAAAAACTTGATGCAGAATTGGAATAAGCACCCCAAAATTACATTAAAACCGTTGGAATACCTTATGCCAAAAAAGTGTGTTGACCAGTGTTATTTTAGTTTATTTGGTTGCAACAAATTTCCACGTGAGAAGTGACTTCGTCGAGCTAATCATTTGCGGCCAGGTCGCTTTGGAAAATAAGCTAATAGCTCGGTGGACTTTATCTGCTAATATACAAAGTTTAGTTAAAAAAGGTGTATTTTTATATAGTTTTCAGGATTTGCTTACCTTTCCTATACTTTGCACTCCTGTCGTGTTTTGTATTGTATTGAACGTCTGTGAAGAGGAGCTTTATAGCTCATCGGATTCCTCCAGTATAAATAAAGAAAACGTGACGAGCTGTGGTGGTGGTGGTGTGGACCCACTGGGGGCCTTTGGCAGACACCATCATAGCCCCCCCCCCCTTCCTCCTTTCATTTAAAACAAAAACAATATTGAAAGGGATACAGACGTGGCAAGACGAGAGATGTGTAGACAAAAGATAGAGTCACGAGGTGACAGAGGAGATACACATGAGTTCGACATGTCGTGAGATTCGAGAGACTTAGCAAAAAGACGGAGATGCTATGAGATTAGAGAAGAGAGCTAGAGTACAACAAAAATGGTAACGAGAGATGAATAGTATGTTTTTTTCTGTTGCTTAGCGTGTTATGTTTAATAAAATTTGAATTGTTGCTGATATTTGGTTCACTGCTATATATATACTTTTTTTTATGAATCCAGGGCCCCTTTGGTGAGCCTCTTAGCAGTGCCGGATTAAGCTATTGCGGGGCCTGTAGCATACGTTATAAATGAGCCCTAAATTAAAAAACACACATAAATATTAAAACACAAAATTTAAACTTGTATCGTAAAGTAATTGTATTTTTTCATCTGCTATACAGCCAGATAATACGACAGATCGCTAACCTTAAACACCCAGTCGTTCATGAAAGTTGAAGGCAGTATAGTACTATAGTAATAGAGCAAGTGCAGAATCAATGAACCGGAATTTATAGCTTGAAAGCATTTAGCGCGGGGCCCTTGAAAGTGCGGGGCCCGTAGCATATGTCGCTACTTGTGCTACTAAGATAATACAGTACTTGCCTCTTAGGTGCCTCAGCATTGTCTTAGTGTACTCATGCAGAGTGTCACTACTGCGAACGAGTGAGCAGAGTAATCGTGGACTACACATTTACCTCGAGACAGAGAGCCTCCTGCCAGCACAGGCGGAGTTTGACATCTACATTTTGGGCATGGGTGAGCAGGGGTTCGCTTTGACACTCACATGAGGAATCGCGGCTGCACATAATTAATTTGTTTTTAATTGTAATTTACTGAAAGTAAATTATTAAATGTGTCCAGAGGGGCACCGCCCCCCCGTGCCCCCACCCCCGCAAACTGCTTAACAATATTATAGGCAAGGCATACTGGATGCAGGGCTGGTTTTTCAGACACCATTTATTTTTCAATTGACAATCATGTATTTTATTTTAATTCACGTCACTTAATACACGTTCGGACACTTGCACCAGATGAAATACTGGGCATCTGGTGAAGAAGAGCTTCATAGTTGGTTGGATTCCTCCAGTTTAAATTAAGATTCTGATTCTGAAATATGCAGTATCGACTTGATTTTCATTGGCACCAATGCTACATTCTTATTTAGAGAAAAGGCGATTGATGGTGCCACAATTCCAAAACAGTTGCAATGATGTGTGTGCACAATTAAACACATGCAGCGTGTAAAATTGTGTTTCGTACCTCAGAGTTCTCAGTTTGTTGCAGTATTGATGGAATACAAGGACAGAGACTCAGGAATATAAGGAGTTGTGTAATTGGGAGGGTTGCTATATAAATATTTTGCCAGTGAGCGTTGAGGGAGAGCCTTTAGAGCTGCGGGGAGTGTTGGGAGAAGGGGTTTGGTTGGAGGAACATATATGTGGAGAGCTAAGATACAATAAACACAGTTAGCTTACCTTCAAAAACACTGGAAAATCTGAACGGTGCATTTACATGAGCCAGGGTATTATGCACATATCCTTGACATGACCCACTCGATTATTCTCTTTCTTAATCCAGCCAGGCTGCCTTCTCCTACTTCATTTACCCAGAGAGGAAGTTGAAACTGTAGCGTTCGAAGTCACTTGTGTTTGCTGGTGCCCACTATAAATGCAGTGCAGCGTAGGCAGCAGTTACTTATTGCAATACAAAAGCTAAAATTATTTAAATATAAGGAGCCAATTATGCAATCAATTGGTCCACGAGGAAAACAAGAATACTGATGAAGGCATTGCCTTAGTGATGGTACGTTTGTAATTATAGCTACAGGCTAATTGTGTGGCTCGCCTCTCTTGTCCTATAACGAGACACTAAATTGGCATGTTTGCTTTTAAAAGGTTGCACCGCCCACACTCTGGAGTGGTGTAACTAAGAGGCACGGACAGACGCTGCGTTCACTCTTTTCAAACGCCGTTTGTTTTGGCCTCAGCTTCATCTCTACGGATGGCTTACATATACTTGTGGTGACATCATTTCCTTCGCTGTAGCACACTGTCGGAAAAATACATCTCGGCTTAAATGTTTTTTTTTTCTTTAGCCACCTTAGTTATTTTTAAAAAATATTTAGAAGTTACTCGATTCATTAAAATTACTCAGTGATTGATGTTTTTTTTATGTTTACATCAACAAAGTATAATTGTGCCATAATTGTTCGTCTTATACTTCCAAATTACCTGAGTCATGTACGTTTCCAAAAATGCACAAATTATAACAGCAAACGCTGTTACTGGTAAATGTTATCCTCTATATACTCGTGACTAGCCTAGATTATATCAAGGGAGACACAAGAGAACAGATTTTTCTATTCCTTAGAGTGTGTTGCTGAGCTAATGTCTACTACGCATAAACAATAACATTGACAAATTACACATCTTGCAAATAGACGAACAAAACATCTTTATCACGTCTCTTTCCTTTTCTCCCGCAAATGGTGATAAATAATTACATTGATTTATTTCTTGTTTTGTCTCTTGTGTTTTCCCCAGACCGTTCCATTTTTTAACGGCCTTACTTGGCTCTCACCATCTACCAGAAAAAAGCAAAAATACACAGTAACTCACGAAAAACATATGCTGTTATTTATTTAAATCTCAATGCATATCGCATAAATATTCTACTGGTATTAAACCAAATACACTATACCTCCCATTGTGTAGTTTGTTCAGAATAAGCAAACATTTTTTAGCTAAAAATAAGATAGTTTTGCACTGACCACATCTTTCGAACCATTTTGCCAAGTAAAACATAACCCATCATTGTGCCTCCCGAGTTTAATTTCGCAAACACAAAGGATGCATGCACAACTCTTATTACAGGGCAATACTGGAAAGTCTTTTTCAGCTGGAATGCAACTTCAGTACACCGGTCCCATTGGGAGGCCCCTTTTTTTTGGGAACAACGTGAATTTTATTAGCCGTGCATTATCGCCCTGATCTCATGGCGAGGGCAACAAAAACCTGGTTTGTGTTTTGGCAGCACTGACTAGAGTCCCGTGATTTTACGCATTTTGCTCGGGGCGTCTCTGTGCTCCAGGTGAGAGTCATGACGGCCGCGGTTTGTTAAAGCGTAGGCAGCCTAATTTTAAATATTATACACGGCCATGCGAGCACATGTTTAATGTTTGTGTATGTGCATCGAGCGCACGTGTACTCGAGTGTGTGTGTGTGTCTGAATGAACTAGGCGAGCGGTAGCGCAGTGGTTAGCGCGTTGCGCTACAAACCCAGCGACCCGAGCTCGATTCCTGCTCACGACCAATTATTTGAACTGATCCTGAGCCTCTCCGAGGCCGACTCAGCCTCAAATGAGTACCTGGTGCGGTGTGTAAACATCGCCACTGGGGAGACAAAGGCGACTCGGAGTGGTGCTGGCCACCCCCTCGTGTATCGTGGCGGAACCAATAGGTGCTCCTTAACATCACTTGCCCCAACATTCTGTTAAATAAGGCTATACGGGGAATCTTGGTATTTGTCATTTATAAGTCGTTTCAGCCTCAAATGCGATGTGTAAGCATCACCACTGGGGTGACGAAGATTGCCAGGAGTGGTGCTGGCGACCCACCCCCTCGTGTGCCCATTCCTGCCTTCATAGGTGCTCGCTAACAGCACTTGTCTTTGTGTGTGTTAGAGAAAACTGTCTGTCAAACGCTATAAATGTGACAATTCAAGTGACAAATTGAATTATGTAATTTGCCTAAAAATTTCTTTGAAAACAACTGCCCGGCTGTATTTATGGGAATGTGTTTCTTTAATTTACTCTGGGGGAAACTGAAAAATGCTTGATATACCACAGGGCTCCCCAACATGGGAAGGAGGAAAATGTAAAATATATTTATCATTTTTGCACCAGAAATCTGGTACTCTCGCCGGGTTGGCTGGGAGACATTAAGGATCTGCGGCTCGGGAAGTTTGATGCTTTAAGTGATTTTTTCACACCGTATCTATCCTGTCTACTCCTTGGCTCATATATACTCTTGTCATTTATATTGTATGCATACTTATTTTCTCGCAACTCTACCAACGTTTACTACTGTGCCTTTCCCATTTTAACTTTGACTTCACAGTATGTATATGAATATTATGAAAAATAAGAATAGATTTTATGCTTTCTGGCAATACAATTATCAGAGCATTATATGTTTGCATGTTCACGACAAGTATGTGTGGTTAATGCAGACTTGATTCCTTGCAAAAAGTTATTTTTTTGTGTTTGAACATCTTAACAACTGTTTTATTGCCAGAAAGGGTAAAGCCTATTCTTATTTTTCATACTTTGATACTGGCAAAAAAGTCCCATGATAATACTATTATTGTTGTTGTTGTTTGACATAGCTAGTTGTGTGTTTGCATGTATATGTACACACAATACGTATACAGTATTAGATTATATTAAAGAATACATAATGTACAGCCCTTTGTGAACCCACCCATACTGTGTTCACCGCAACATGTTTGTATATTGACCTTCTTTCGCACGGTACGTAGACCATACTTCACCACACCGGTCAGGGTGGGTAGGTGAAGGGGGCGCTCACGAACCGCCCATGATCAGATATCACTCACCACTCACGTTGGTCGAGGCCAGTAATCGAAGTCAGGTGGTAGCCGGGTTAATAGCACAGTGTGATAACCACCTCTGACCTCCCGTGCTACAGTACAGTATATTATTTCATTTTAAAATAATGTACGTACTTTAAAATTAAAATGCTATGTTATAATTACTGAAGATTGTCTTAAAATATATTCTACTTGCGTTTTACATTTATTCTAGCTACTGTTGCTACAATTGTTTCGTCGTCACTCTTGTGCGCGTGTATGTGAGCAATATATGTACAACTGCGGCAGATGGTCATACAAAATAATGGTTTCCATTTATTTAGCTTCTGGTATGCCAAGTATGGCGCTTTCATTTATAATTTTAAATGTGCACCTCATGGCAATATTTCCCGCTCAAATTCCTAAATCCTACCATCCTTGGCGTTACCCTGGATGGGATTCTCAGAAACTGTCTGTGTTTACACGGACACAAATACTTGGAAAATATTTGATTTTGCTTTGAGAGGCACAGAATCCAATCTCTGCTAGGGCTATTGACAATGCCAGTTGGCCGCAGTGTTGTAAATGCACGTGACATTTGCCTGCTGCAATGTTCCATGTACTGTGGACAAAAAAACCCACATCAAAGTGTTTGCGTTCCTGTAAACATAGCTGTTTTCAAAGAAAGGCCACGGCACAATTGCAGAGCACTTGTGTGAACAATGCATGTACTAATGTTTTCCTTGGCCCGAGTCCAGTCCGATTTCATCTGCAAGACGTTACACAAAACAGGCATAAAAATAGCAGGGCCTTCGCTCCTCAACTCAGCTCCTCCCAGCAGAGTCACGAGATGACATATTTGCAGAGCGAGCAGATGTTCTGTTAAAATTGAGGAATTGCAAATCATTGGCACTTACACAAAATTCTCCTCTTGATGTCTACTTTGTGTTGTGAAGAGGCAACAACATGATGACTGCAAATGAGGATATCTTTTTATTTGTATAAAACAAAAAAAAATGGTTAAGACAACATTTTCAATTTAGATACTCAGCTTCAAAAACGACATGTGACCCTTTTGAGTGCCGTTTATTGGACTATGCGTACATACAATTTATCTTTAAACTGTGGAGAGATTTGTAGTTTGAAGGGTTCTACGCTGGATGTAGGGTTACTTTTGTTAAACACATAACCTCAAATTATTATCTGTGAAAAAATGGGTTATATGTTCTACTGAACCACGCGTGCAGTTTGAATCTCCTGGAGGCCTAGTCAAGTGTTAAACATATATTTTAAAAGTTGACAATATCAGTGTTGAAACTATAAAAAAATCCCCATAGCTAACGAAACATAGAACAATAAAGTAGTAGAATCAAAAAGAATTCGAGTTTAACTTTCTACCATTATCGTAATATTAAATCGTATACTATACTTTTTTTAGTTGTTACTTTGTATACTTTTACAAAACACTTTCATGCAAGACTTTATATACGTGGTATTGTGTATTCTTATTTTATGTTAATCATTCTCATAATAATTATTTTACAGTGGTTATTGAAAAAATAAATATTCACAATTAAATGACGACAGTAAATGTAAGGACTCAACATTAAATGAACACTTGTCGCTCCTAAACTTTTGTGAAATTATTCAAAAGGTGAAAGTTGCTTCCTACTGTATCTCGGCAACTGCAGGATTTTCAAGCATTGCAGTCCATACATAGCTCAAACATGAAGCACATCTGTTAACGTGTTGACATGGACTGTTATGCAGTGTTGAGTTACAGCATCCTTGTCTTGGACTTAAGAAAACAAGACTATAATCACACTGCAGTAACACGGTAAAGGTGGACAGCTTTGTATTGCAATGTTAACTACATCACAATATGTTGTACGGGATGGTCAAGATTTCTTCTGACCCCCAATGAATTGACTCCTAAAATGTTTTGCCATTGCATATTCATTTTTATTTTCAATAAACCTTACCTGAAAATATTGAGTTATGTGGAATTAATTGGGAGTCACAAGACATCTGGACCATCCTGTAGGGCCAGCACGAATAACACTGCCGAATAATACCTGTTCAAATGGGAAAAAGATTGTACGTAGCTGATAGCAGCTGCCTTGCTGACTTGGCCTGGTGGTAGAAGCAACAAGTGCCTGCCGATCGTTGCAGAGGTTTACGGTTCGAATCCAGCGTCTGCCCTGGATATCACTGCGGGTGTGATTGCCTTAATAAGACTACACGCAGTCTGCTGTGGACGTTAGAGATCTCGTGACGTCATTCGCAAGAGTCGGCTATAGCGTGCTCGCGTCAGGGTCAAGATTTGCCACATTTGGAAATTTACACTGCAAATTTCTCATTTGGGACATTACATGGCAATTATCGCCGCACTGTCAGATTAATGCCCCGGGTCATTGTTGCAAATGAGACTATCCCGGTCTCGTGTTTTTGAAACCTGAAAAAATTACGAGCATATGCAGCTAGGAACATCATCACCATCATCAGCCAATTGCTTCATGAAGGCCTTCCCAAGCCACCACAACCTCTCATCATTCTGCAATATAACAATGAACAGAGCCTCATCGTCGTTTGGAATTCTAAGCATGCATCTCTGAATGCTTTATTGCAAACTTTGCAGTTGTTAATACATTTTCTTTGACAATGTCTGTTTCTGATCCGCATATTATAGCAGGTAATAGACACTAATTGACAGTTCTCCTGCTGTGTTTGTCTCACCTGAAGACGGTTGCTTGTGTTGCAATCAAACGTAGTGATCAATTGATTTTCTATCTACGTGACTTTACCGAAAGAACCAAAGAGTATGACAAAAAGTAGTTTGGCACACTGTTATGCTGAATATCATGATTTAGTTTACTCGATTAGGAGGTCGAGAACAGGTTGGAGTGGTTATTTTTTTAAATTAAAATTTTCATGGAGAATACTAATTATGTATAGTGTCCTTCGTTTTAGAACGGCATATTTATAGAAATCAAATTTGATTGATTTGATTGCATTAAGTGTAAGCAATTCAAGGAACACGTTTTTAGATCTTCTCACTGTAGGCAACAGCAACTTAAAAAAACAAGCTTCATCCATGTCAAACAAAAAAAACCCTCTCGCCATTTGGGACATTCATCACCACAATTCCCATGACAGAAGAATTCTTTCACTTGGTGAATCATGCTTAGAAAGCAGAATGCATTCCTTTGAGATGATAACCAATTCCTCTGTCTTCGTATGACTCACGTGCACCTGGCAAGAGCCACACCTTCTGCAGACATCTCCTTGACTAAACAACACGATTCAATCCAATGGTGTCCTTTGTTCAAGGATTGCACGTGTGTGAGCGCGTGAGTGTCAAAATTACCGCCGTGGGATTGCAACACATTGCGCTGTGCTGCAATGTGTTTAGATGGTGTAGAATCCCATTGTGATTTCTTTGCTTCTTTTGCAGAAACGGCTCGGAAAATGCCTGAGTGAACTGACACATGATGATTTATTCTACTTTTTTTTGCAGCCTTTTGACCGCCTAATTTGAAGCAGAACTGCGATATCACTTTCACTAGTCCCCCCCCCCCCCATTCTGTATTTTATACCTTGATGTGCCTCAGATGATCATAACACATGAATGGTTGGCTTTTGATCGTATAACATTAAAGGAGAATGGCAAATTTGTTTAAACTGGAAGTTATTGTTCTTACCCTGGGAGAAATGTTACTCGTGTTGTGATGTGTTCTTTGCTGTACTGCTTAAAAAGTTATTGTGCACGTGATGCACAATTAAGACACTTAAATATAGTATTAAGTGCGTTGTTGCAACACATTTCAACATATATTAAATTTCCATTACAATTCCAAACGCGCATTGTACCTGCGATTATCGATATTTGAAAGGCATAATCTGAAATGCTTTACCTTTTAATATCAGGCTATAATATTATTATCTTGTCATATATGTATATCAAAGCAATGGCTTTGATAAAAATATATATACGTTTTCTGTGAAAATATATTGTTCTGTCAATCAAAAGAGCACCACCAGTGACTATTCAATGCAGTGCCACATCCCAAGAGAACACACTCAACACTTTCCCAAATTATTTTTAAATATAATGTTGTAAGTGCGTCCATTATTACCATTAAATGCAGACTCACATGCAAACAGTAATTGCCATGATTATATGGGCGTCCGTCAATCAATAAAATGACGGATATGTGAAGGAGGCGTGTCGTCTACTTATTTATGTTACGATGCATTCTGTCCACAATGACGCAAGTGATTATTTTGCGTTGTGTATTGCATCATGTTTTGTCGAACTATGCCCCATATCTAACATACGAGTCCTTGCCTATACACGCCTGGCATATCACCAGCATTAGTTCAAGGAAGCCCGGCTCTGCTGATGAGACATCGCATGCCAAAACCGGCCCACAGTTTTGCTTGTGTTGAACCAATGCCACTGAGATGATGTACACATGTTGAGCTTCTTTCGCACCGTACATAGCCAACCGAAGGAAGGACAACACCATCTTACCAGAAGGTTGTGTGGCTGATGGGATTAGTACAAACTATTTGAATGATTTTACGTGGAGGGATAAATATGTGAAGATGGCATATTGTCCGTTAAATTATTTTGTTATCTCCTCGCTCCACAACGACCCACATGACTATATTGTAATATAACCTTGGAAGCAACAGCGTTCGTTATTCAGAACCCCTTGATGCAGTCCGATGATAATCTACGCCTTATTGGGAGACCCGTGGCATGCAGCTCGGTATGAATACTTGTGCACAAAAGATGACCCTTTATGTTAATTTGACGTCAAATGTCTCGTGTAAGATCAGGCGAGAACCCGGAACACGTATGACAAAGACATCATGCTGGGTGTGTTGAACCCAGGGCTGCATCGTAGGGTTAAATGCTTCCAAAACAAGAAGACTCATTTACATAGTGACTTAGTTTTGTGTGTGGCGGGGGGGTCTAGATAATTATTGATTTGACCTCCGCTTGTCTCGGATGGGTAAAGTTCGTGACATTCCATCGCCCACTTTGTCAACCCATGCACATGCTTGCAACACGTGCACGAACACACCAATTCACCAAACTGCCTTATTTAAACCTTTTAAACAGTATTGCCATTGATCCATTGGGGCCCAGCATTCATATAAACCCAACTTGGCTTTGTGGCTCGCAATCACCTTACGTTGGATCGGAATCCACAACATTTTTGTGTTTACAAAAAAAAATCCACCCCCTTCTCTCTGTATACCCCCCCCGCACACCACACACACACACGGTATGTGTGCGCTGTAGGCTATAATATAATCGGTTGGATTTTCACATGCGCTATGCATCCCAGCTGCAGGTGTTTCCTTAGAGCGAGTGGCTCTGTAACGGTGCGCAATTTGTTGACATTGGACGCGACGTGAGTCCAAGACGTGGGGGTGTTTTTTTTCTCTTTTCGCCGCACGGTGCATTGAAACCCACCATTGCACTGTATTGAAAGGATTAATTGCTAACAGACGTTCTGCGTTGCTTAAATGATCCGGATTAAGGCAACGGGTCGTACGAAATGCAAGAGGCATATTGCGCATAGCTCTTGTCCGTGCATGTGAGAGTGTGTGTGTGTGTGAGAGGTGAGTGTGTGAGAGTGTGTGTGTTTGTGTGTGTGTGAAAGTGTGTGTGTGTGAGAGTGTGTTCGTGTGTGTGTGTTTGTGTGTGAGAGTGTGTGTGTGTTCGTGTGTGTTTGTGTGTGTGTTTGTGTGTGAGAGTGTTTGTGTCTGAGAGTGTTTGTGTGTGAGAGTGTTTGTGTGTGTGAGTGTGTTCGTGTGTGTTTGTTCGTGTGTGTGAGAGTGTGTGTGTGTTCGTGTGTGTGTGTGATTATAACTCACGCTCTATAGCAACTGGGGAATGTAAACGGTGTGCCTTGTTACGTGTTCCAGTACCCAAAGACAAAATAACAGCGTTGAGTTATTAATATTCATGAATTCTTGTCACAAACGCCTGCCTCACAACGACAATAATAAAAAAGAGCACGGCTCTCCTCGGATGTCAGATGCTAGGATGGCTTGAGTCTGGTTAGGAAGTGGATGGGTGACCATCAGGGCTTGCCAGGCGTTGCAGGTGTAGGGCTACGAGGTGTGACCTGGATATGGCAGTGGCCGAGTGTCACCCCCCCCCCCTCGTGTGAGTGAGATTTGCTCAGGGTTATCCCGCAATCCCCTTACGTGCAAAAACGTTCACTTATAATTTGGGCTGCCATTCACAATGTAAAAACCCTTCTTCCAAACGAGTCACGAGACACAGTGTAGGCTATTTAATAAATACATAATTGGCATTAGGGGGCGTTCATAAATGACGTCACGCGATTTTGGACGATTTTTGACCCCCCCCCCCTCGTCACACGGCGTCACAAAAAGTCAGATCCCCCTCAAATATGACGTCACAAAGCTCTGCCCTCCCCCCCAAAAAATAAAACATGCTTCAAATCGCTTTAAACTATTGTCATTGTAGTGCGGAATAAATGTGGCGCTGCACTCTGATGTTGTAGAAGAAAACATTTATTCAAAAGTCTATTTAATTAAGTAGAACGTGTTGTCTATATTTATTTAAAGTTGCGCATTTTGAAGTGACGTCACATTTCTCACCCCCCCCCCCTCGTCACACATCGTCACAAATGTCTGACCCACCCCCTAGATGCGTGACGCAATTAATGGACGTGCCCTTATGCAATAATTGTTATTACACAATAATTGGAATAATTTGTTTGGCATTGCACGTTGAACTTCTTTCGCACGATACATAGCCAAGCGCGCTAATCAGAGGCGCAAGCATGAGTGTCATCACAGTAGCTTCAACATTTCTACCTTTTAATCATTTGGCACCTGTCTCTCAAATCCACCCACTTAGAAGATACATCAGTCGATTATTCCTTCCAGTGGTGCCTTGAGCACTTCAATTGTGACTGCCCGAACCACACAGAGAGTAGCAGAACGTGTGAGGGTCATATGGAAGCAATACAAAATCGAATGTACTCTTTGGTTCATTCTGTAAAGTCACGTAGGTGAGAAAAAAGAAGAAGAAAAATAAAGGTGGTTGTCCCACCTGATGACGGAAGCTTGTGTTGCTTCCGAAACGTCGTGATTTAATTTGATTATTTCTATTTTTATTTTTATTCTTATTTTTTATTTTATTTTTTCACCTACATGACTTTACCGAAAGAACCAAAGAGTATGGATCCTTGCAGTCACAAAAACTTCAAATCTAGAAAAAATTAATGTGTAAAGTAATCACATTACAATTTGACCAAAGTCAACCCACAGTAGAACCAATATTGACCCAACTCAGCATAGGAGATGGTGAGTGTTAGGGTGACGTGCAACCGCTATTTAACGATTTCAGACTTACCTCGAACGCGTTAATGTGTTCACTTTCTCCGTCTGTCTGCCTGCCAACATCTTTCGTAAAGAAGATACAATATGAACGAAAGTTTACTATAAGTTCCTACTGAATGACATTTGCTTTGGAGTAGCCTTTGTGAATTTAAACTGTTAAAAAGTACCCTTACGATGTGTTTTATAACAGAAAATAATATACTATACAGTCATTTGTCAATCCACGATGGATAAATTAAGCCCTCCCCTTGCCTTCCAAATGATGGGAACTGTTTGATCATACTTCACCACTCTGGTCATCGATGGGTAGTGAAGGGAGAGAAGGCCAAGGACCGGTTCAGGTATTACACGGAACCGATGTTTTCCATGGCTGGTAATCGCACTCGGGTCTCCGGCTTCAGAGTGCAGTGAGTGCACGAGCTACCGCTCCACCCTCGGTGTGTTTTAAATAACGTCGACATTTGCATTAATATTCTTACACAACGACGTCTGTAAGAACTGCCGTAAATTCCGCTACAATTGCCATCAGAGATCCCAGATGCCTCGTATTTTACGCTCCACGCCTCTATCTATTATCATTTGTGAGGCTCCTAGAGCCAAACCAAGGCATCGTATAACAGCCACGCGCCGGTGGGTGCAATTTCCTCAAATAATTCCATACATTTCCGAACTCTCACACAGCCAAGCCACCCACCCACCCTATCGTTGCATATTACCGCAATAATAATACTCTTTTTTTTAAATATATTATTTTCTTATTCCCCATAGCATTTTCCCTGGGGCCTTATACAGTTACAGTGGAGCGTTCCAGAGCGTGTATAGAGCATATTCGCTTCCTTACAGCTGTTTAAACGGTTCAGCGTTCAGCCCCATGCAGTGACGAGCAAGCCACGCGCACTGCATGCTTGTGTAGCTTGGCTTTGTTGGGTTTTCCCGACACAAACCCTCTATTGTCTCCGGGTAAGCGAGCGCAGGAGAACATTTCAGACAAGACAGCTTATTTTTTAGGTGCAGGATATATATTTTTTTCGACAAAACAAAAAAATGGAACAAAACATTTAAAGGTAAAAAGACGTCTGGGATAAATTCATACTTGGAATTGACTGACAGATAGAAAAGAGGAACATGTGTACGGTGTATTAGAGAACAGGTTCACGGCATGATTCAAACTGTTAAGAAAAGTAAGTGGGCTTGGTGATGATGCTGATGGCCGATTATCGAAAATAATGACGGAGCAACGGCCAAGGTATGGACATGCGGCAGAGAGAAAAGTTCACCTCGGAGGCGTTGGAGCGAATACATCAGCTCATGCAACGGGTGCTGGACCGATTATTCCATCTCAGGGTCGTGAGAGATCTCTGCCGCTTGGGGAAGCCTTCATCGAGCAATGGATTGACCAAGGCTGCTGCTAGTGATGTAACAACAGTGGCTCTGCAGAGAATGGTTTGAGTGATGCGTTCATTCCGCCCTCCCGCATGCTACAAGGAGCAGGTAACAGCCCCGAGCTGGAGCTGAGTGGAACACCTGCGCGAGTTAACCCCCCCCCCACTTCCACTCCGCAACGCCCAGGCAAGTGTTGTGACTGCCTTATTGTTAGCATTTATATATTGAAATAAAAACAATTGTGATACTGCGTTGGCAGTGGTGCACAAGCACACGTAATAAAACATGGCACTTTGGCAAATAACACTGCCGTGAAAGGCATATAAATATACGTAATGGGCGACGTTTCGTGTGTAGCTGGGACGTCTTTCTGCATCGAACGATCCTCCTGCCGATGAGGCTGGAGACTCGGTGAGAATTTCCTGTGTAAATGATTGGCACTACGTAGACTAATTGAATTGGGATTTTGTTTGTTTCATATACGCTTGGACTTACATTTTTTCAAAAATAAATTTGTTATAGGGTAAATTGATAACGTTTGAGACATCTTTTATGAAACCTTTCCACGCAATAAGCGTTATACGACGTCTGTATTGAATTTGCACGTAAAACATAGAAAGGGACCACAATGCTTCAAGCACATATGAGTACAAATTGCACAAGTTACCAATTGCAAGTCCTGACAGATATTAAACCCAATTTCAAATGGCAATCACCCTATTCTCGTCTCGTTTTCTTTCTTTGTGTTAGCAATACGCATCCAGCTTGCCGAATTCCATTTTTATAACATATTGTGACATTCAATTTCATAATAATAAAATACAAATAATGAAAGAATAAAACATAAAAAAACTCACGACGATTCGATCGCAACACAAGCGGTCGGCATCGGGTGCCTGATTATTTTTTATTTTTATTTTATTATTTTCCATCCACGTGACTTTACCGAAAGAACCAAAGAATATTAATTCCTGCAGTCACGAAAGTTTTAAGTAAAAATTAAATTTCATATGAAGGTATCAAAAATTAGCATTCAATGTCGCTTACATAGAGCATCGGGTAGGCTAATGCATAATATGCAGTGCAATTTTATGATATTTGCACGTACGATTTAGTTTGATTCTTAGTTTCCTTCATATGTAAACAGAATTCTGAAAATATTCTATCACCGATAGTTAAAGAGACGTAAGTTATTCTAATCCAATAACGTTACGTTAAAAAAACCCACCTGTTTTGCAAATTGAATACGATTGAAAATTGAAAATTTAATACGATTGTAGTCCCTGTGATTAACACAGTATCCCAACAACTACGGGTCTCTGCGATTCTTAACGCCGCCTGCACAAACCACCGATCACACTGCACAGGTTGTGCAGCATTGTCAACGTCTATGCTATGTTGTATTTGCGTCAATTCCCATAAATTGTGTTCACCTGACGTAAGAATGGTTCTAATTCACAGCCCCTTTGTCAAGCTACTGCTGGATTAAAAACATAAACATACATAAATAAAGACCCCCCCCCCCCTTGCCGAGTCAATGATCGTGGAGAGGATTGCTTGACCATACTTCACTACGCTGGTCAGTTCTAGATGATTAAGGAGACATTCTGGGGTTGTATGTATGTATGTTGAACTTATTTCGCACAGGACGTAGCCAACCGTGCTAATCGGAGGTGTTGAGGGAGAGGGCTTGGAGCGCTTCACAGCATATCATTCGCCACTTTTATCCTTGGCCTGGAATCAAACTCAGGTGGCTGCGTTCATAGAGCAGTGCGCTAACCGCAGCGCCACCCCCCCCCCCCAGCCTCCCCTTTTACTTGACGCCGCAGTGATGTGCACGTGGAGAATATTAGGCATGCGTAGAAAAGCGACCGTGGTTTTGGTCGCGAGGATTGGAGTTCGCAGTCAGCTCAGGGGAAGCAGTGCTTAATATCAATAAACACATATCTCATATCCCCGTCTGCTTCAGCATTATCGGACTTCAAGGAGGATGTTCTTTCTGCCATGCTGTCACATTACGTGTTCCAGTCGTGCTCGACCGATGTGTAAGAAGACACTTTATTCGACGCGTAAATGTACGAGCAAAAATTGAAATCCCGAGTCAAAAACTTAAAAATCACCCTCGCTTATTGTGATGTCGCCGATATTTATTCAGCAAGCAAGTTACGAAGTTCATGTATGTGTGATGACATTGTTTGCTTACTGAAACAATATTTTAAACGGGCAGTTTTCTGAGGACGATTTATATCTATGAAATAAAATTTCTAAACTAATTGCTCTTAACTGCACAACGCATGTGTATACACACAATTACAAAGATCCCCCCGGTAGTCTTAACAGACTGTTGGGGCAAGTGCTGTTAGTGAGCACCTATGACGGACGGCATGGCACACGAGGGGGTGGGTGGCCAGCACCACGCCCGGCCGCCTTTATCTCCCTAGTGGCGATGTTTACACACCGCACCAGGTACTCATTTGAGGCTAAGTCGACCTCGGGGAGGCCAAGAACCGGCTCAGATAACCGTCACTGCTTTTGGCCGTGAGCGGGAATCGAACTCGGGTGGCCGGCTGCGGGGCTCAGCGCGCTCACCGCTGTACATGACCACTCCCCACACACAAACACCCACACGCCGACACGCCGACACTCACATAAGCATCGGCATACTTGATTGAATGTCTGCTGCATTTCATCGGTTACTTTCATTAGTCGTAACCGGTAGCAGCCTTTGCCAGATTTCTATCGACTTTAGCTTCACCCTCCACCGAAGGCGAATTACTTGGTTCACTGAAAATGGAGGTTGTAAATTGTCAGTGTTAAGCGCAAGATTTAAACCACCGTAGATAGAACCTTAGCCTGATCCTGCCTTATACAAGTGAAACCAAATAAACCTTCTGGATATATATATTTTTTTTTCGGGCAAAAATTCAAAAGTTACCATTTTTCGCCGAATTATTTTTCTCGTTATGAGTATAGACTCGACTACATTTATGCCAAAATGTCAACATTTTTTTAGCTCATCTAGAGCATAATGAGAATTCTCACCAGCAATTCGTGCAGCTTGGCTCGGAAACTCCCTCTCAACGTCTCTTTCCCGAAGTGCCTCTCTCTGTCCTCGCTCAAAACAAGCAGGTCTCCTTCTCCTCTTCTGCCCCCCCTTATCTGCTGCATGATCTTTGCTGACGGCTCTGGGCTTTAGACGTCTGGGTCTGGGCTCAGTAACAGTTTCTGTATGTCAGGGCTAATTTTCACCCGGTCATCCGCACAGCAGCGGATTTTGGCTCTCCATCGAACAAAGGCGGTCACGGCATTGCGCGCTTTCAGATGCGCTTCTGCGGAACGCTCTTCCTTCCCATATTAGGAAGCCACTGGAGCTGTGTACTTTTATATCTCGATTGAAAACTAATTTCTTTAGAGCAGTTTTGTTGTTGTTGCGTGTTTAGTTTATTGTCCTATTGTCCGATTACCACGTTTGGCTACGTGCGGTGCGATAAAAGTTCAACATACAGTACATACACACACACACGCGGGTCTGTCCTGGCTCGGAGACGCTGGAAATATTTCCACACCCGGCACACCACGTCCGATGTACATTCCCCGCTATGGCCGTGGCTACGAGCGACGTGCCTAGCCCAGTCTACCAGCGACCCGGGACATATCCAGCGGTAGAAGAAGAACCCCTTTCTTTCCCGTATTAGACGTGTGTGTGACCAATGGCCCGATATTACGAGGTGTGTGAGTGAGACCTCCCTCTCCTCCTCCTCCTCCGTTGCTTTGACACTTGAGCTGACACCGGTGCATGGGGTGACAGGGGGTGGAGGGGGGTGCAGAGGCGGAGCCAAATCGCACGCTGCTGCGAGGCTGCACTCAAACCTCCCCCGGCTCGCATCCCGTGCACAAGCACCAGTCGGTCGCTCCTTCCCCTCCCCTTCCATCCCTTTCTCTCTCTCTCTCGCTCTCCACACACTCGCTCCTCGCTCACTCACTCACCCAGGCTCACGGCTCTTCACACCGCACGCCAGCTCGTTTGCCCGCCCAGACAGAAGAGCCGCATGCCCCCGGCGGCCAGGCTCAGTCGCTCTCTCACTCCATCCCTCTGCGCTCTCGTCTCGTCTGCTCGGATACGTCGGGACGGAGAGACAAAGCCGTGCTTCCCCGGCTGTGTCGCCCTCGGATGTTTTAAAGCTCTCCTTTTCTCAAAGGGAAGAGGACGGGGAGAGCTCATTGAGCGGTGGTCGCCGCGTGACCGAATGGAATGGAGGATCATTAACAACGGAGGCAGATGTTTGCGTGCGTGTTAATTAATTACACAAATTGGCCGCGAGGGCACGCGAAATGTTGCTCGCTAGGTAAATGAAAGAACGGAGGAGGCTGCGGTTAACGGAGGTCAGACCCCTGGCTATGTGTGGGGCTGTACGGATGTGGGGTGCCCCGCTGGATGTATACACGTTACACGCCGGGTTGAAGAAGACACGGCTCATTGGTGCCTCGAGGATTCGTGAGTTGGGATGCGCTGTGCTCACTCGGCTCCTTTCATCCGAATGAGCCCCCTCGTGTCTCGCCCGCGTCTTGGGATGTACATCATCACCTCGCCGCGGGATGTCCCATTCTCGAGGCGCGTGCACACGGTAAGTGAATCACGCGCGCACACACACGCGACGCGCACGCGGTCACATTGTCTGGCACACGCATCACGACATTAGTAGACTCTGACGCCTTTCTGCCAGATTTTACTAATTGAGTCACGGTCACGCTAAACGCTCATAAATCTGTAACAAAGGTAATTGTCACCCGAACTTGCTATGAGCTGTTATGAGTCGTCCTAGCACAGCAGCAATACCATGAATATAAACACAATTATACAATTATTATTTTTGGGGTCTTTCGGTAAAGTCACGTAGATCAAAATAAAAATATCACGACGTTTCGATCGCAACGCAAGCAATCGTCATCAAGCCTGCAATCGAAACGTCGAGATATTTTTTTTTTATCTCCGTGACTTTACCGAAAGACCCAAAGAATATGAAATCCTGCAGCCACGAAAGCTTTAAGTCAACATTTATACAAGTATTTTTCCTCGGTTGATATGTCATAAACACTCAACCACATCGTATCACGGATTCCTGATTAACAGGCGCGCATAACTCTTGAAAGGTGGCAGGTGATACCACAGCGCAGACAACTACTAAATTGTGTCGCTGTCGATATGTCGGCGTGCAGAACACGTGCGCGTCTGTTGCTGTCCCCCAAGCATGTCGTGGCAGAACTCGTTTTCCTTGTTTTTTTGTTGTTGTTGCATGTGGCACTCACTTGACAAAGGCGTCTGTCTGCCCAATATTCAAGCTTCGTGCTGTGTTCCTTGTGTTTGCCAGTCAGCGGGCGAGAGGTGGACCCAGAGAGGTCAAAGGTGTTATTACCTGCCCGGCTTGTTGCTATTTACGTGTAGGTCCATAAAACGCTACCGGCTTTGATGTTAACGAATTACAGATGGGGACATTCCTCTTAAATTGAGTTAAGTTTTATGCACTCCTTTCATTTAAAATTTGCACATGTTCTAAAATTTCGTCACGCTCTAACAGTCTAAATCTCTGTGTACAACTGAGATTTGAATACGTTTTTTGCTCGTTGACTGGAGATTAACATGGATTTAAAAGGTTTTAATTTACAAGAGAGAGTTAAACGAGCAAGGCACCATGCGTTGTGTGTCAATTTATATTGCCATACGTGTTAATGAAATATTCACATTTTGAATATCACACAATTACAATATGAACATGTTTTTGTTAAATGACAGATACATGATAATTACACATTCCCTCCAGCAGATATAAATCTACGTGTGTCTTTCCTGGGCTGGTGCTACAAAAGTTTTAGTTTTTTATCACGATCAGGTTTGGTCAATTATAACAAGGATCTCGTAACAATGTTGTGGCAATAGATTTACCTATTGTATAATGCTGTGTGTGGCAGTGTGTCACTCAAAATCTAATGGATGCAAAAACCAGCTCAGGGTTGTCTCAGCCCATCATAAATTTATGGGTCAATCAATGTTCGAATACCGCTTTCATGGGAAGTCAACAGTGGTTGTCACGAAGTGCACCCGTCTTATGAATGTGGAATGTCCACTCCTGGCATATGTCTATATATGTAAATTAGCACTGACCCCATTGTGCAATTGTGTGGGTAGTAACTTGTATTTTTGAAAACTTTAAAATAATACGAAAAGAATAATAAAAATTACTACTATAATTGATTTTGAATGCTTTTCATCTTGATATTCTAAAGTTAAATAATGGGTCAATATTTAATGTACATGTATAGCCCTTTGCCAATCGACTGGGATGTTTGCCTTCACTGCACCACAAGGCCAGACCAGGTTGGTGAAGGTGGGGAAGGAAGCCCAGGACTGGTTCCGATATCACTCAGTAATTTCAACCAGCGCTGTGCGTAACTGGATGCTCCAGAATCGAAGTTAAACATACATGCGTTTACTCCCTTCCATGCTTGTACTCAGGTTCCATGGTCCCATATAAAGTATTACACTTGCTAGTTCTACCGAATGTGACAAAACCTAGTTACATTTTTTTTTATTTTTAATAGGTCTTTAACCATATTGTGGCTAAAATAAAATTATCAACAGGGCTCAAATCTGTCACTCCATGTATAAGTAAAAAATATTGTTTAGTCTATTGGCTTTATAGAGCATACAACTATTATACATAATCATATGCAGTATGCCATTTTCATGGAATGGCCATTCACTAAATGGGTTATAAAGTATTAATTCACATTTTTTGGTAACACAGGAAATTGATGTCATCGAATTTTGCCACCTCAACTGGTTTCCATTTCTGTTCTAGTTCAAGGACTGAATTAGGCAAAGGATTTCGGTTTCGTGGCATGCAAAGGTTCAACAAGTTGAGATACAGCAGATGAGTGACGTGATTTGGAGAATAATGTAATGCAGAAATCTTATGAAAATGTAGATTTTCATGTTTGCAAAAAAACCCAAGTTTAACTGAGAATTAGTGAATATCTCAGCAAAATATAAAGTAATTAAATAATTTCAGCTACAACCATGTACATGCCATTCATTTAAACATTAACAGCAACTCAATAATTACACATTATAGTTATCCTTACCTTTACCGTTAAAAAAATGTTGTACCGCATATATGCAGCTTGTTTAAAACTAGCATGCTATGTTGAGTTTTTAATTAGTCGCAGGATGTGTGACCAATCACCAGTTAATTGGCAATTCTGCCGAGGCCGCAACTGTGCAACATAATCCACCTTTCGTCACCGATCAAACGACACCTGCGCCACACGAGACAGGCGCCGTGCGCGTGAACGCGGCTGGGTCTGGTTGTGCTCTTGCACGTTCATCGATTTCTGCTTCTTGTGCTGTGGGCGGCGGTTCGTGCTTCAGTATCTTGCTCTTCTGTGCCCTCCCCATGAAAACATCTCTTTCAAGCTTCCTGAGAGGGTCTCTCTCTCTCTGTGCCTCTCTGCAGCCGGCAGTGGCCCGATGTCCTGTGCCAAGGGTCTCATGAATCGCCCCCTTTGTCGGAGTCCATTACCAAAAAAAAGGTTGTGTGGGACGAGGGGAGGGGGGGCGAGAGGAGTGTGGCTTGTGGGGGGGGGGGGGGGTGGCGCTTGTGGGGGTGTGCGGATTTACAAAGGCCATTATAAGGTCACCTAAATCCAGTGCGCTGCCGCATGCAAGGCGAAATTGTTTTGCCATGAAAGACAAAGTTTGCGCCTGGCCCCGGCCGCTGCACAAAATGCTTCTTTCAGAAAAGGTTCCCTCTGATCGTAAATCACTCGGCAGCCCCCCACGCTTCTCGGACAGAGACGCTTGTGTATGTCACTACACAACGCCGCTCCTCATTCATCCATCCGCCAGACAATGCCACTTTTTTAGTGTTTCTTCTTTAATTTAAGATTATTTAACAGACACTTATTGTGTGTCTTCTCATTAGTACCGGCATGTGTGTGGATTATTGTTTGTGTACTTGGCTCTTTTATGTTTGAAGTAATGACAAAAAAACTGCTCGGAAATATGATGGCTAGCAAATTAGTTTCTGAAAGTGAACATAATTATTAAGGGATTATAAGACATATTTTAATCGTGTATGAGTTGCGGACACGATTTTATATTAAATATAAAGAAATATGCCGGCCTCCTGAAATAAAATCGTATATATCTGAATTGCAATGTCTAAGTTTCTCTGCTGCAGGCAGTTCTATCTCTGCTTCTCAATTGTTAAAATCTAAAAATATTATCTGCTTTTAATGTACATCGAATGCCCCAACATGATCATCTTAGCATATTTAAATATGGAAGTCCAATGTTTCCTGTGCACAATATTCATTATAACTTCACTCAATAAATTATCCCTTAAAAAATACTTTCTGTAATAATAGTTGCTGATGCTTCATATGTTAACAACAGGTCTCTTGTTTTACAGTGCCCCAAAGCTAACTTAAAAACCAAATACTTATCAAGGACATCTGAATGCATTGTTTTCTTTGGGGCTGAAAGCATTTGCGAATGTGCTTCTTCAAGGCATTCTGAATGGAGAAATTGTCTGGAACTGCTGTAGGTCTGAGTATAAACATGCTCTGAGCTATAGCTATATTGCTTAAAATGTAAAGGACAATTTCGAGTGGAGGACGTCAGTTCAGCTGCTTGTGTAATTAAATTCTTCTAAATGTGGGAGAAAGCTATATTTTTAAGATGATACATTTTTGGGACATTTTCGAACAAGGTGGCACAACATTGTGGGCCCAGGGAAAAAGAGAGAGCTTGTTTCGTGAAAGCTTAAAAAATAATCTGCACAAACTTGTCATTTATTAGTTGGGGGGGGGGGGGGGGACACAATGTTGAGTTTGTTTCACGGAACGGGTGAATAAAGATGCTTTTCTTGGTTGCGTCCGTGGAGAGGATGGGAGCAACATCTGATGGAAAGCCCCTGTGCTTTGGCTGCCACAAGAACAGCTTTGTTCCCATCTCCCGCTCTATTCCCCCCATCTCTCTCCTCTGCGTTCTCGCTCCGTGCCCGTGCTCTCACTCTTGCGCTCTCGTTTTCTATCCTCCATAGCTTGCTCTTTCACTCTATGCAGCTTGCTTTGACTCTCAATATATCTCTTTTTGCCACTTGCTGTCATTGCTCTTAACTGTGCTCTGTCTCTGGCTGTCACTTCTCTCCAAACACACACACCCATTCTCTCACTATCTGCCACCTTCCCCTGAATGATTCTGTCCATCTGTTTCACCCTCTCAATTCACTACTAATAAATATTTTCTCCCGACAGAGCTTAATCCATGCAACGTAAAAATGTGTATTGCACCGATTCATGTAAAGATAGCTATTTTCTTATAACTACGAGGGATAGCTAAGTTTTAGCATCAAAATACTAAAAATAATTCGCACTACCTTAGAGCTGGAATTATCTCAAGCTTATTAAATATATAATGTTAATTATATGCTTACAATGAATCCTATTATTACATAGGATTTACTATCCTCAAAAATATATTCGTATGTTTAGATCATTGTGTAGTTTACATATTTCTAAAAATTTTGGCTATCTTATGATATGATGTTTTCAGTATTTAACGAGTTAAAAACCGAACATTAGGCGTGAAATTATAAATACCTTATCACCGATTCTTAACCTCACGATGGATGCAATTAAATAACTTGTGTAAGAATTTATATTTTCCATTCGTATGTGTTATATGTTATCGGATTCGCGTCATCCCCAGCAGCCACTGAGAGGCGCGACCATTAACGACAATTTTAAAATAGGAATTGATTCCTAAATGGAATCACGGCAATTTATTACATTGGTGGATGGGTAATGGAGGGGGGGGGGGGTGTTGAGGGAGGGTGAATCATTCACATCCAACTCAATATGAATAAACACTATCAAATGGTGGTATTACCATATAATAAATAACTTGCATGCTGAATTTAAGATCCATTGTAATTACATAAGTATATACCCCCCCACCGACAATTTCCTGGAACATATCAACCTCGAATTTTGTCTCACAGTTGTGACTGGCCGGTTCAAGGATAATACAAACCATTTTCGTGGAATCTAATTTTTTTGTTTAAACAAACATCAATCAGAATATAAACTCACGAACAAAAAAAACGCCATGTATATGTAAAGTAGTCACTTGGCGGGAGACGACTTTGACGGGTAGCACACCTTTTTATTAACACCAAACTGTTACACGGGTGGCAACTGCCACATAACCCACGAGGTTCCCCTGAGCTATACCCACACGGGCTCTCACGCCCCGTAGCTTCTTGGAACCCACCCGGCTGGGTTATTAGTCTCGACTCTGGGCCCACAACCTGGTTCCACACGGACCCCAGGCCCCGGGTCCCACAGCCTCTGAGCCGCACAGGGTCCCGGCCCTTACAAGGACAGCGGGGCTAGGGGTCTCAGGGCCCTATCTCTTCAACTCCGTCTTCGATCTTCAGCTGGTAATAACTCCCCGAGTGCTCTCGCGCGTCCCCCTTTATAGTCCTCCATGCGGACGTCGCTGAGAGCACCCACCCAAGTTGACCAATCACCCAGCGCTCTCTCTACGATCCTCTTTCCCATATCGTGTCTGCGTGCACAACCACGCACCCAGCGCCGCCCCGTGATCCATCACTGTCAGTGTGCGTCAACACGCCCCACACTCGATGTAGCCACGCCCGGCGCGCGTACACCCACGCCCCCACCTTGTCGGCGCGCACCGCCACTACATATATAAAAGTGTTTCAATGTGGGGGCAAGTGTATCTCTGGGTCTTCATTGTATCTCTGGGTCTTCTCCAGACAGTCTCGTTTCCTGCCACATTCAAAAATACTCCGTAAAAGTTGGTTGAACATTAAAAGCAGAATCCTCCAAAAAAACAGTATTGAGACTCATTTGAGGCTTTTTTGAGTAAATTATCATATCTGCCCGTTTGTGCTATTGCATGAATTGACGCTAACCTGGTTAAAGACAACTGTATTTGTGGACGGACAACCGCGCCATACTGAAAAGCTATCAAGCCTTACACAGGACACCTTTTGTTCCGAATGCTTCTCCTTACATTAAAGGTATGGGACACTATTCATTTGTGCAGCAATCTCATTCAATGAAAGCGCGGTTGACGGTACACTCAGTAACCTGCATTGTAAATTAAAATATATATTTTTTGCCTCACATATTTCATTTCTTTAAAACTCAAAGCTGCCCATTTGACAAATTCAGCAATAGATCACAAGTGAAGGCTCAAGTTCTTCCACTGCCAGCTCTTTGCCGCTGAATGGAGGGGGTCTGTGTTATTTTAATTTTTTTCTAATGGCTGGCTGGAAAATTGATAGCCTTTGATCTGGTAAAGTTGGCAATTTATTACGGGCTGGGACACCCCGAGTGACAAAGGTGGTCGGGGTGAGGTGGAACTTGAATTCCCGCAAGGCTGAAATCACCTCCTCCAGGGAGGGTTAGTTAATCCATGGGGGGGGGGAGGTGAACCAGAGAGTGGATTTCATTAGTGTGGAGGTCTTAGTGAAATTTGTCGCGGGTCTCCACTTTTTATTGCCCCAAAAAATAATGAGCATCTGTAAAATTCCCCTCGCTGCTTTGTACTCTAGGTCCTGAAATCACAAGTGACTTTTGTTTGATTAAAATAACGTATTTATCAGTTACCTAACGTGAAATTGGTTTTCTTAGACATAAAAAAGTGATTGTTCCAAGTATAATATTTCAGGTCTGATTATTAAAATATGTTAATTGGGGTTTGAAATTACCAAATGTTGCATCAGTCATAAATGCTTCACATTATTTATCATTGAATAACTATGGCCATATTGTGGACGTTATAACCAAGAGGTGATAATCTGTGCACAATAGAAACACGAGTTGACATACTATTAAACACTGTAGTTGATGGGTCACCATCTGATTTTCTCACCTTTTTCTATGTAGGTGATAACAATTATGTAACTGGAGACAAGTCTTTGCAGATGTGCATTGGGGACATCTGTTTATTGGAAAGTGGAGTCCAGGGTATGTGCTGATTTACAAAAAAAAAATTCTTGATATGGGCCTTGATTTCCTGCACGTCTCATTCACCTGAAAGAAGTTCAACGTCCATACCTGCACAGTGGTGTGTACTTATGCATGCCCACATGTGTGCACATGTGTGTATGTGTGCGCTAATGTGTGAATGTGCTGAGTTCATGGGGAATTGGGGTTAAGGAGGGCACAAGTGAACATTGTACCTCTTATAATCATTATAATTTAAATCCTGTTCTATTCTTGGGGATGGAAATATGTTCAGGATCAGATTATATTGCTTTACAATAATTTCAATTAGAACAGCATTTAGGAAAAAATACAATTACATTGTGGTTCCGATTAATTATGCATTGCACAATTACAATAGATCACAGATCTGGGTATAACATGAAACTGCATCAGGTGATGGTGTCACCATTGGTGAAGGGAAGAGGAAGGACACCACCTCAACGATTCCTCTGCAGTTATGACTCAAGAACTCTCGTGCGGAGAGCGGCGTTGCAGGGTAAAGAGCAAGGGAGCTTGAGCCATGCTTCTGTCCTTGTGCAGAGAGCTAAAGAATAAGACGCATTAGAACATTGGGAAGATAATGCAGATTGATAGAGCTTTCAGCTTTTCGTGTGTGTTTAGTTTGTTGTCCTTCCCTGCACCTCCGGGGAAGGGCAACATCCATAAATACAAATACAAACCGCGAGACATCATTGATACACAATATTCTCTGAAATCTGATTTTAACGGTCAGATGCCTTCAATGTCAGTGCTCAGAGTATCCGTGCATGTGTCCCTTAATGTCGGATTTATGATAAGGACTACCCTTTGGTCACCATTGACGATTAATACAAATGCCTTTATACTTTATATGTGATGTGTATGTGTTATATGTGTTTCTATATACTGTACAGTATTCATGCACACGCCACTATTACTGCAATGCTGTAAAACGAGGTTGGAGAATGACTGTAATAAACTATTTGTACCGCATAAATACATTTCCAATATTTTCTGCATTTCAATATCTCCTTCACACATTGACAAATAACATTAATTACCTCTTCTTGGTCCCTGCAGTCACGAAAGCTTTAAATCGAAACATTAATTACAATTGTTACAATAATTGTTTTAATGCAGTGGATCTGCCAAATACTATATTCCGAGTAAAATAAAGTTATGAAATGTAATGTGTGGCATGGCTTAATACATTTTACACAAAATAAAAAAAATGTAGATGGTATGTTATCATTCTACCTAATTGTAAAATTGCATACCGTAATGATTTAAAGGGGAGGGGTTGGGGGTGCATTTGTTCGTGCACTGCGCTGTAAACCTGGCCACCTGAATTAGATTCCCAGCCAAGGTGGCGGCTTGGGGAGGTCTTCATCCAGCAGTGCATTGACCAAGCCTGATGATGATGAAAGTTGATTGGTCGGAATGGAGCGGTTCCGCAGCGGTGATCACATTGGCCATGAGTTCAATTCCCGACTATGGTTAGCGTTAGTGGCAAGTGATATCTCAACTGGTCATAGCCCCCCCACCCCCATTTTCCAGCAAACTTACACTGTTGGTGAAGTATGGTCAAACAACTCGAACAACCGTCACCACACTGGAGACCTTCATTGTGTCCTTTTATACCTTGATTAAAAAAAGCCCGAAATGCCTTAAAATATGGAGAACTAGTTCAAATGTAAACTCATTATCCGTCTTCCATTTCAAACTATAATCATCACTTTTGTATACCAGACTAATTTCTTTTTTAATGATGCATCACTAATACGGTGGGGTATTATTATCAGAGGTACAAAGGTTGTATCACAGAGCATAATGCAAGACCGCTAGGAAACAGCCCTACTACCTATTCTCGCAGCGGGCTGCTTGCATCCCGAGCACAAGGTATGTGTTATGTGCAGTGGCTGGGTATGCACATCAAAACGGGCAGCCCTGCTGGAAGCTCTCTATGTTTGACACGGGTTGGAGGGCACGGATTAGGCTGGCCTGCAATCTGAGATGGGGCGACCCGAAGGGGTCAGCTTCTGTACAAAGCAGGTTAACCTCTAGCCTTGTGTAGGGTGCGTGGCTTTGGTGTGTTCTGGTGTGTCAAATTGTGTGCGCATGCCGATGTCTGTAAGTTTTCCTGGCACGAATTGCCAGTGAGTCGGCTCGTGCCCCACAAGCTGGGCCGCGTAAGTGTATATGCGCTCTTATCGTGTGTGTGGATAATGAGGAATGGAGGCAACTCGCATTTGGCAGATTGAGGAGCTAATGTAACCGCTGCTCGTATGTTAATGCATGCGTATGTGATATTTTATCGCCAGCTTAATGGATAACAGTAATATTTAGAGCATAGCCTAGCATGTCGTGAGATCATGAGACTGCATATATGTTGCAATGTATCATTACTTGTTCAATTCCAGCCTGCACACACTTTTGTTTCTGAGTTTCTGATCATTTACAGAAAGTGTTAGAATCGGTTCAGCCTAATGGCCGTTTAGGGAATTGCAGTTTGTTCATGGTTTAAGTACTACATTGGAATAGTGTGTAAAATAAATGCTGATGATACAAAACGTGTGGTGTGCTCAATAATTTGGGCTGTAAATGATGATGCAATAACACGAACATAAATGTTGCAAATATCATATTTTTTTCATTAAACGGCAATATTTTGCACATGCTTACATTTTAGTGATCAATTCAAACGCGCGTTTTCAACGTGTGATGTTTGCTTCATTTTATTTCCTGTTGCAACGGACTTGAGCACTGAATGACTTACCCTTGGGTTGGGCCCACCAAGATCCCATATGAACTCTCGTTGCAGCAGCTCCTTCTCCTACGTCAGCAGTCCTGCTGCTGTGTTTGTTTCACACCTGATGACGACGGTTGCTTGTGTTGCGATCGAAACGTCGTGATCTATTATTTTTTCTTCTACCTACGTGACTTTCCCGAAAGAACCAAAGAGTATGGAATTATATTGGCGAGTGCTTTTGTCACACGTGTGAGGGATGGTAAATACTGTGCCGTGATCCAGTAGCAAAGTAGCCTGTATACTGTAGAACGGTTACTCAACTTCATACGTAATAAGGAAATGCCGATTATTCGACATTGGAAATCTTCACTGAGTCCCACAACTCGGTATTAGTGATGCACAATTTCATTCGTGAGCGTTTGGCATGTGGGAGGAATCAAGTACCCGGAGAAAACCTGGACATCTGAGCAGGGGACTCAGCACTGCCATTTTTGGCCACCTCGTAGCCTGAAAGTACACATCAGCAAGGAGAGCTATATACACAGCAGCTTATTGGAGTTTGTATAATTTTGCAAGTGACCACAAAAAAACACGCATACACGCAATTCCTTGTTTTATGGTGGTAAGGGGCCATCCATAAATGACGTCACGCGATTTTTGACGATTTTTTACCCCACACCCTCGTCACACGGCGTCACAAAAAGTCAGACCCCCCCTCAAATATTACGTCACAAAGCTCTGCCCCCCCCCCAAAATAAAACATGCTTCAAATCGCTTTAAACTATTATTGTCATTGTAGTACTATTTAATGTGTCATTGCACTCTGATGTTGTAGGAGAAAACATTTATCAAAAAGTCTATTTAATTAAGCAGAACGTGTTGTCTATATTTATTTAAAGTTGCGCATTTTGATGTGACGTCACATTTTTCAACCCCACCCCCCCTCCTCACACATCGTCACAAATGTCTGACCCCCCCCCCCCCCACCTAGGTGCGTGAAGTAATTTATGGACGGCCCCTAAGCTTGAGAAAAAAAATACATCTTGAAAACCAAACAGTCCGTGTTATTTGGGATATTATTAATTTATTTTAAAACATGTGTGGAAAAAATATTCATTAAATGTAATTGATTATGATGGCTCAAATATGTGTTTTATTGATTGCCTATTTTAAGGCAGCAAACTGAGGTGTGATGTTTGAGCAAGGCCAATTTCTGGCTAGGCTAAATTACAGGCGCATGCCTCCCTTAGGACAAGGCAGCCTATTAAGCCGTATCCTGGTAAAGCCACAGGGAATCCTTACAACTTACTGGCCTGCAGCTCAGTGCCTATGCATATAGGGCCAATATTTTAAATACGTTTATACTTTTTTGTTATGTATCAATAAAATAAACAACTGGTAATAAGAAAACTACTTTTGAAATGTAAATTTTTGCTTTAAGATATTTGCATATGTGGGCTGGAATGGTGATGCAGTGGTTAGTGGACTATGCTGTGAACCTGGTGACCAGAGCTCAATTCCTGCCAGGGTGATATCAGTGGGGAGTGATATCTGAACCCCCTTCACCCAAACCACACTGACTCGTGTGGTGAGGTGTGGTCAAAGAACCCCCATAACTGACACACTATAAACAACTCCCCTCATTTCTTATTCTTTATCTAAAAGTGTATTTACAAAGGGCAACATTGGTATTATTATTTCGTATCTTGTTATCATAGTGGTTGTCCTTTGCAAAAAATTGTCTCTTCCACTGGAATGTGGAATTTACTAAACTAAAACTGATGCGTGAGAACATAAGTCCAGTTGGGCTAAGATCAAGCACGTGTTAATTAGCATCGCAAGTTAGCAGGATATTTATTTTGCAAAATGTGTCAATATTTTCTATCTAAGTTTGTGCTTTTCTGTAAATGATGAAAATTAACTCCTAGACGAATCATTTTGATATTTTGTGTTTATTATTTAGTTGTTAAAAAAAGACCTGGGCTCTATTATTTTAACATATTTAGTGTTAGTATGTCTCACTTTGGCGTATATTTAAATGTGACAAGTGTTTTGTGATTTCACGTGACAGACCTCCAAGTGAAAATGTAATTTTCAGCTTAGTTTGCTATTTAAAGAAAGCTGCTCTGTGTGATTGCTATTCCGCAGAAAGATGGTCCATGTAGCACTTCATTTTAATGTATATTATGGTGCAAAATATTGAGATGTGTTGGCAGTCACGCTACATTTCTGAATGCCAATTTTAATAGGCGCCTGCATTGCCCGAGTTTTAAGCGTGCTTACCATTGAATTACATTGCAGATGGTAAAATATTCAATATCTAAACTTGCTTATTCATATCGTCGGCATTTATTAAAGCGTGTCGCTTGCTGTAATTGAACATTTCAGACTCTTTTACAGCTGTTGTGAGAGAAAGCCATTGTCATCTTATTAGAGCTAGAATTGGAAATGTACGTGTGAAAATAATAAACAATGTTGACGAACTTCTGGAAATACAGGTGGAGATGTGTGTAATGGGTAGCAGTCTGGTTCAATTCTAAGCACCGCAATTGAAACAATGGGCCAATTTTCTTAAATCCCGCCAAACAGTGTCATCAGGTACACCACAATTAGTTGATCGGCAGGTCATGTGTGGTGGGGTAAAGTATGGATACTTAAACTTATTTCAAGATATCAGACCAGCATGAAAGAGTAGGCCAAAATACCCTCTATAGGGGTTCTAGATATTCCTCTAGCAGCTCTCCTGAGCTCAAAAATTGCAGTGCAACACCTTTAACTAATAACAGGTGGTATATAATATAACTACATGACTTGGGAGAAGCAGGAGTTTACGATATATTGAATAAATTTATTGACTTTTGTGTTCTTATAAAAGGGATTACTCACGTTTCATATTTTTCTATTTAATAAAATGCCACTGCTACGGCAACTCCAATATAAACATTGTTGTTACAAAATATGTGAATGTATTTTTTTTTATTTTAAGAGACACAATGTTTTTTTTGTGAATGAAGAAATAATCACGTAGGATTGTGTTTAAACAGATGTGAACGCATTGCAAAATCCAACAATCCTGCTGTCACTATTGTCAGCAGCACAAAGATGACATTATTTTTCATCGTTCGACCACCTGCTTACAAAGGAGGGAGGCCATTTAACTTTGTAATGAAAATGAAAAAGTCGAAACATATTTTTTTTTCCATCTGCTGACATCTACGAGTTAGTCAGGTGGCGAATCAAATAGTAATAACTTTGACCGAGGATTAATTTGTTTATTATGTTTCTTCTAGCAACTTAAATGGTTACACCTTAACGCACAATAGCAAAGATTACACACTGACAGTTGTTAGATTGTGTGTGCGCGTGTTTACTTAAACATTTTTTTTTTACTCTCAAATAAACGCAAACCTATGAAAAAGGGCCCCGAAGACGTCAGGACGTGTAATTGTCGACCGTGTGAAATAGGGACAATGGAAAGCATTGTGTGGAGGAAATGTGAGGATTGGGTGTCTCGCAAGCAGCTGGTGCAGAAGCACTGAGTGGCGTTGTCCGCGTGGGTATAGCGCAGTGTGCCCATCGCTGGCAGGAGCGTCAGCCGGCAAGGGCTGCTGAACAATCGGGAAGTTGTTGGAATCGCACGTCTCTTTATGCCAGGAAATTTGGCCCGAGTGCCAGTAGTGGCGAGAGTGAGAGAGCGCGAGAGGGAGAGAGATCCCAGGCGGCATAGGCTTGTGGTTTGTGGCGTGTGAATGATTGCTTCTTTTTTTAGTTGTATGCGTTTGCAGAACGTGGGTTTTAATTGGGTCCGATTTCTTTTAGAACGTATTTATTACAGATGTTGTTAAAGTTTACATGGATCTGAGGTAGAACGCCATACTTTGGGAGCATCTGCAGCATTGTGCCTTGTTAAAAACTTATTTTACGATAATTTTTTTTTTATTTAAAATGGTGGGTGCTAGTGACTAAAAGTATTTTTGAATTCTGAGTGCAGTACATTAAAATATAGAATACCTTTAAAACTGATTTATAACATACCCACAGCAATTCCTCATGGCATTCAAATAATTGCTAAAACATATGCGTGGTGTCATTATGAAGTACTGCATATGATTTTTCATTGCAGGAATTGTAATTTAACTTTTTAAAAATACATTTCATCCAACTACTCCGATGTAGAAGCTAAAGCCACTGACTCGCAATCCAGAGGCAGTGATATTGACTTCCAGTCAAGAATGATGAATCGTTGTAAAAGATCATATTCACAAAAGCTAGACTAGCGGTGTTTATTTCTCTCTCTCTTGGTCTAATGTGGATGGCCCAAACTTTTCAAGTTAATCAAGCCAGAGTATAAGTCAGAATTGTGGTATAAATTTCTTAACATTTTCCTCTTTACGCAGACTGTTAAAACATATGCGATTTACTCAACGGTAAATGCATCGCAACACTTTTTTGTGCAGCCCACGGGGCTGCTTTGCTTGCAAGTAACGAAGCCGTGCATATAACCCAATCACCCAGGAATACGCGCAGTGTGGGCATGCCTGAGAAGCTAAGGAGGTATTGAACCTGTGTAGTGCTTGGATGGGTGTGCACCATGCACAGACAGGTTTGCCGTTGGCTTGTGAGGCTACAGGGTGGGCAGTGTAGCAAAATCCGTTGTTGTACTGTACCTCTATGCTCGCATGTCTATGTTCCCGATCTTCATCAATGCGCACTGATCAGCGGGGTGAAGCATAGTCAAATAACCTCTACAACCCACACGATAACCCCCACGGGACCCTCATCCAGCGGTTGATTGACAAAAGGGCTAAACATGTATTGAAATAATTGCCACGAGTACCGCCTTCAAACCCAGATCGAATAGGTAGATCAATATTTCCGCCATCATATGAGAGCATTTTCATGGGTACGTGAACTTTGTCACACATGAGCCATCCTTGAAAAATCTACTGCTAGATGAAGGCCTCCTCATACTGTATGTGTTGTGGTGGTGGTGGTCGTTGTTTGACCTTACTTCACCATGCTGGTCAGTGAGGGTTGCTGAATGCGTGGGGGACCCAGGAATGGTTCAGCTATCATTTCCCACTGATGTTCGCTGTGATTTGGAATTTAACTTAGGATGCCGGATGCATAGTGCAGTGCCGCTAACCACTGCCACACTACTCACCCTACTTTGTAATGTCTAACATATTTCTCTGCAATCAAATAATAAACGTTAATGTTCTGTGACAGAAATTACAGTATTCGTGTTGATGTTGCTTTTCATTTTTCAGATTTTGAGAGGCAAAAGATAATCATGCCACAATTGTACTGCGGAAAGGCTGTACCCATGAGCAAGTCTTAAACACAATTTCGTTGGCCAGAAGGCCGAAGCTGTTATCAAGGTTGAAAGCCACAAGGGCGCGGTCGAGGCTGGGGGTGTTTAAGGTCGAGACCGGGCCGAGCCCTTCAACTCAGGCCACATAACCCAAAGGCCAAGGTCAAGATCACAAACAGAGACAATGAGCTCGAGGAATTCCATCTAAATGTGCATCACGCATAGCCAATTTCCAGCATATCTCCGATCTCACTCCTGCACGAATGGAGCTCCTCAAATAAAACACAATGGATAGATCCATTATATTAACTCTACATAGTTACCATTTAATATCCTGTTTTTATTCTGTGTGTGTGGAATGCTTACACGTTGTGCAGAGATGACTGAGTGCCTGGTATGAACTTGGATGTCACTGGACAGGCAGACAGTCTGTATTTATTCCCCACTATTGTGATTAACATTGCTTTGTAAAGAGAATATATTTACAAATAAGGTTTTTTCCTATGGACCATCTTGAGAGAAAAGGACTTGCAGAATATTAAATATTGAATACAGATTATTGGCCATCTCTGTAAACAGAAAACATGCATGAATGAACAATGATAATTGCGATTTAAAGCTTTCGTGACTGCAGGGATTCATCTTCTTGGTTCTTTCGGTAAAGTCACGTAGAAGGGAAGTAATAAAATAATAAAAATAAAACATAATAAAATCAAATAATTCTCACGACGTTTCGGCTACAATGCAAGCAGCCGTCTTCAGGTAAAGAATGAGACACTGCCAAGCTAGGAGCTTATATATAAGCTGAGTTGGAGGTGGAAGAAGAAGAGAGCCTTAACAAAAGAATGTGCATATCAAGAGGAATTTAGCATATTCATGGGAAATGCGTAGGAGGTGGGCGGGGGGGTTTCAAAGTCATATTATGCCCATGCATTATGCAGGATCAGCAGCACCAAAGGGAGGGGGGGGGGGTAGCATTAACAAAGGGAGGGCATGTTAATAGTATGTAGAAGCAATGAAACATGTGAATGGGAAAACGGTGGCAGGAGATCCGCAGCAGAGCAAATAATGCATTCCCTGTGGAGAACACAAGATACACAGTTAATGCCAGTGAGTGGACTGCGGTCTGAAAGTCACCATAAACGTGAACAACAATCAGTTAAGATCCGAAGTGGTTTATTACGTCCTTCCAATGATTGCTAAGCCAGAATCCATCTTCTCGGTTGGAATTGTCTCTGTGTTTGTATATGTGGATCGCCTCATGAACGAATCTCTCATGGTAGCCAGATGGCTTGCAGAGAACCTCTGTCTTGGAGAAGTCAAGTCAATGCATCCGTGAACATAAAGCTGACCTGACCTGAAACACGGTAGGACAAACACCTCAGCCGTGGCAGATCACTGTTACAATTCAGTGGGTTCACATGACATTGACTTTTATGGTGACTTTCAGACCGCAGTCCACTCACTGGCATTAACTGTGTATCTTGTGTTCTCCACAGGGAATGCATTATTTGCTCTGCTGCGGATCTCCTGCCACCGTTTTCCCATTCACATGTTTCATTGCTTCTACATACTATTAACATGCCCTCCCTTTGTTAATGCTACCCCCCCTCCCTTTGGTGCTGCTGATCCTGCATAATGCATGGGCATAATATGACTTTGAAACCCCCCCGCCCACCTCCTACGCATTTCCCATGAATATGCTAAATTCCTCTTGATATGCACATTCTTTGTTAAGGCTCTCTTCTTCTTCCACCTCCAACTCAGCTTATATATAAGCTCCTAGCTTGGCAGTGTCTCATTCTTCACCTGAAGACGGCTGCTTGCGTTGTAGCCGAAACGTCGTGAGAATTATTTGATTTTATTATGTTTTATTCTTATTATTTTATTACTTCCCTTCTACGTGACTTTACCGAAAGAACCAAGAAAAATGATAATTGCCTTTTGGCGTCATCTGGTCCAACCCATGTGAGACTAGGCTCTAAGGAAAGCTGTCTCGGGTGTGGACCAATCAACTCCAAGGACAGTGCACATTATCAGAGTTATGTTTTATGTTTGCATTATGACTGCAGGTATTGTGGTCTATGTAAACATGACTGCTTGTAAAAAAGGTGTCAGTTTTGTTGCCAGATAGAAGGGTAAAAAACCAATTATCAATTGACAGCCTGTTTGTCAATCCACTGCTTGATTAAGTAATCTGCATGGCTTCCGGTCGTGGGAGTTGTTTGACCATACTTCACCTTGCTGCTCAGCGCAAGTTTGTGAAGGGAAGCCAAAGACCGATTCAGTTATCAGAGTTCATTGAACCGGGGGTTTTAACCAGTCTCACCACTTCACCTCTTCACGTACAGTGTTGGGTATATTCGATGTTATTCGGTGGAGAATACGAAGAACGGCGGCAAGGCGGGGCAGTGGTAATACTTGCACCACACAGTTAACAGGGTCTGGGTTCGATACTTGACTTTGTCTCCTTCCTGTGTGGAGTTTGTGTGTTCTCCCCCTGTTCTGCACGGGTTTCCTCCGGGCTTTCCGGGTTCCTGCCATAGCTAGCCCCCCCCTGCCACCCTGTAACTAATATTGGCAAAACGATCCAGTGCTAAAACATTTCCAGCAAATTAATTAATCAACTGGGATTACGTATCGCAGCATCGCTGCCTCAATACGAAAACTCGGCAGGACCTTCCTGAAAAATGTTCCTGAGACTCAGCAAGGCTTTCCTGTGTAAGCAAGTGTAATATTAAGCACACTCTAAATATATTATAAAACGTACCGTATGTGCAAATGCAATGTCAACGTAAAACGGTTCAATTACACTGACTAGAGGAGAGGTCGGAAAGAAAAATAACGGTAAGAGGAATATTTTTTCGAATTCTGTAAAAAAAAAGACCCATCATTATTTCAAGAGCCGCAATGCCACGTGATGAAACGTCACGAAGGAGTCCTCTTAAAGAGCCGCGTGCGGTTCCGGAGTCGCAGGATGCCCGACACCCTGTGTGACGAGAGCGAGTCACTGTCGTCTGACTGCCCTTGCCACCGTGAAGAAGGCATATTGCCAGGGCTGTAAGTGGGAAGAAATCACTGGGAGAACTCGCGAGATCTGAGGAGGAGGAGGGGGCGGAGGATCTTCGCTCCGTGCGTGGGTCTCTGTGCGTGCGTGTGCGTCTCTGAGCGTGTCTGTGGGTCTCTGTGCGTGTCTGTGGGTCTGTCTGTTAGTTTCGTGGGTCTATCTGTGAGCTTAAAAATAAAAGTGAATCCTTGATTCCTTCCGGAACAAAGTCAGTCGGTTTCAAATGTTCACTCCCACCACGTCGTTCTAGGGCGTTTCGGCCCATTTCCACCACTGGCTATTGCCTGAAGCGTGAATTTCAATATCATTACAATGCCGCTTGGACGTGTAGCGCTACCCAATGTAACTGACTTTCAAGATGCTGCACACATCAGTAGGACATGCATCACAGGAAAAAAACGTAGGCATACTGTAGATTCTGCCTATGGAGCACTTTTTTGCCAGTATTAATATGCTAACAACGAATAAAAGGCTTTAACCTTTCTTGCAATAATACAAGTGTTAAGATGTTCAAACACCAATCAATGTCAAGGACAATGCATGCATCATCGAAGCATTTTTGTTAGTATGTTTATTTGTGCTTAATGCACATTTTATGCCTTGTAATAGGTGTCTATTCTTAACACCTGTATTATTGCATCGAGTTTCTATACTTATTGACGAAAAAAGCTGTCTTCCAATAAAAAAAGCATGTTTAAATAGACTGTATATCCGGGTGTTTGTCTTGTTTTAGAGAAGAGACGGTCTAATTTTAGATTTAAAGCTTTCGTGACTGCAGGGATTGATATTTTCTTGCTGTGGTTTTCACACCTGATGATTGCTTGTGTTGCAATCGAAACGTCGTGAGAATTGTATTGTTTTATTTTTCTTATTTTCTTATTTCCCTTTTACGTGACTTTACCGAAAGAACCAAGAATAAGAGACGGTCTGTCATGTGCAGGGGGACAAAGGAAGAATGCATTGAGCTGAGACTTGAACAAGGGCACGGATATCTGTGGGGAGGGAGTTCCAGACAAATGGGGCAGCAGAGGTAAAGGCAATGCCCCCACTGAGCAAATGTCTACGGGGCCGTGCGGAGGTGTCGACAGAAGGTCTTTGTTTCTGGCGTGGGGTGGCAGGTGGTAAAGCGAGATGATAAGGCAGAGGTGGGAAGGGGGTAAGTCACTCCATGGAGGATCGTGAAGGCACGGTGAAGTGCAATCTTGACGTTTCATGGGATCTAGATTGGGAACGAGTGGAGGGATATTGACGTTTAATGAGGTGTCTTTTTATTAATTGGACTTTTAGTGATGCGGAATTTGAGGAGGCCATAAAGGAGAGACTTCCAGTTCTCCAGGTGGGATGTGATGAAGGCATGAATAAGGGTTTCAGCAGCAAGTTGGGTCGAGAGTGGTAGTTTTAATTATATTATTTTGTAAACTGCACTAACCAATGATGACATGACATGTTAGCCTGTGATTATACATCACTGTCAATGCCGTCCCAGTAATATTAAGTATCAGTCGATATCTACATCACCTGCTAGAGATAAGCTGAGTTGCTTAATATATGACTTTTTAATCGGTAAGAAAGACTATGGGACCCTTTCGTCCAGTATTGTATCCACCAATGCTGTACATTCTTTGGCGTTTGTGCCATCCTTTAACACTTCGCCTTTTGGTCTAGCACCGGTGAGACAGAGCCTAAGAAGAGGGTGCCTCTGGTGTAGGCGAATACCTTTCAAGGACAATGCATGCATTATATCAAATCATATTTTGTTTGCGTGTTTTACCACATGTGTGGTTAGTGCAGACTTGAAGCCTTGTAAGAGGTTTCTATTGAATAATAATTTCAGTTTTATAAAGCGCCATTCATACTGACAACGCTGTACAATAATTATTTGAATAATCGCATCTTAACACCTGTATATATTCAAAAAATTAAGTCTTTTTTGTTATATAATCTTTGGTAAGAAAGACATTTATGTCCCAAAACTAGTGTGAAGCAATTTTAGCCGAAATAGACAATAGTATAAATACTGTACTATTGAGGGCCCAATAAGGACAGTCTTATTGGGCCCTCAGTAAGTACCATCAAAAGTTCCCACCTCTGCGTTATTGGATTGACTTTATTAGGGATACTACAAATTACGTGGTTTTACACTCAGAAAGACCTGTCGTGCCCTCTGCTGGAAACGGAGTGCGTTCCACCGTGAACAACGACGTTCACAAGATGAAAAGACCGCGTTGGCATTGGTGCATAACAAACACCAGATTTAAATAAATACACAACTCACCACCTTTGCAAATTAACACCGCCTTATAACAATAAAGTATAGGCTGATATTTTGGGTAATATCCTTTATTTAACGGTAATCAGAACATATTAGACGATTACTATGAACCATTTTTATTAAACCAGGCAAGGCCCACTGAGCTATGCAGCTTTTTTTCAGAAGCGACCGGGCCCACAAATGATAGCGCAACGAAGTGGCTTTTGTGTAAATGGATAGCAGCCACACACACTCTCTCAACGCACGTTGATTCGAAATGTGGAGGGGAAAACCAGAGGACCCAGGGAGAAATCAGTGTGACTACGGGGAGAACATGCAAACTCCATATATACAGGCGTCAGGGTTGGGGTCGGGATCGAATCCACAACCTCTTGTATATCAGGCGAGGAAGTTAACATCTCGCCACCGTGGCGCTCAAATATGCTACTAAAGCACAGCAAATATGTTATAACATCCTGTTAATGACAAAGGTTAGTTTTGGTATGAATTTCACCCAACTCACAGCAAGGTATATTAGATTCTCGTTTACTCTAAAACAAACAAAAAAAAAATCGATGAATGCTTCAAGCATTTGCAGGCTTGTTCGCATACATTGAGGGAACAAAATAACATTTGTAGGTTTCGGTTTGCGTGATGCTGAGTCCCTCTGCTGGTCACTGTGTGCTCTTGCACTGCTTTGTAACCGAGGGGGTAACGAAATGTCCACGTGCAGCACAGCCAAGTGCCACCCTTGGAACGTTCTTGTGATCACGACTAGCACACATTGTCATCTGCAGCACATACCTGTCAACCCAAACGGTTTACTCCGTATTCTTGAAGAGGAAAATTGAGTTTTCAGGTCCATACGGCGTACAGCTGTTTCAATACGGGAATTTTTTTTGTCCATTTGTTTGTGTTTCTCGCTTGTGATGGGATTTTGCAGGATGAACGTTGAGATGTATAAGGGCACGGGGTAACCAATAAGGTCTGAATTGGTCTGTAATAAGGTAGACACTGATAAAGGGTTGACAGGTACGGCAGCATTTATAAGCAAATGCATCAATTATGCATACGACTGCTTGTGTTGCGATCGAAACGTTGTGATTTATTTTATTTTATACCTACGTGACTTTACCGAAAGAACCGAAGAGTATGTATTCCTGCAGTCACGAAAGCTTCAAATCAGGAATGATAATGATGATAAAATTAGAATTATTTATATGGCGATAATTATTTGTGCGTACACCCGTGAGCGCTTGAGGAGCACGTGGATTGCAGAACATTGACAGGAGAATGACATAATTAAAACTGTTAAACAAAGTGGGCTTGCGCATGATATTTGTTGCTATAATATTTCGATATGTAATATTATTTGTCATTCTTCTTTCACATATTTTAAATAATTTAGCATGCGTATATGCTAATTGTGTAACCATTATGTCATCTTTTGCCAATAATTTAACATAAATCGTAAATGTACATATAATATGTCGAAGAAAATTAAACAAATGTTAAGGATCAAACACAGAAACAAATATCATGCCATACACTTCACGAGAGAAGGGATGGTCTGGTGGTGGCTGCTCACAAAGCCCTGTCCAAACAGCCACGTGCACGACCACGTGGTGCGGGAATCTGTGTCACGATTCGTTTAAGGCAGTCCAGCAAAGAGATTCATAATGAAGGTGTTTTGGGTTAGATTGCGTTATTTATGAATGTGTCCCAACCCTCCACCACCCACACGACCAATCAGTAAAAAATGTGTCATGTTGACAAAATACAAATAGTTCACTACTTTAGCCCACCGGTGTGTTGAAGAGTGGATCCACAACATTTACAATTTGAGTACGAGGAAGTTTCGCTTGTTGCTGGCAAATCGCCCGAAGATGCCGGATGTAATTTCCAGCGAAACGTCGTACTCAAATTGTAAATGTTGTGGATCCACTCTTCAACACACTGGTGGGCTAAAGTAATGAACTATTTGTATTTTGTCAACATGACACATTTTTTACTGATTGGTCGTGTCGGGTGGTGTAAGGTTGCGATACATTTATAAATAACGCGATCTAACCCAAAAACCTTTATTATGAATAATACTGGTCGCGAAAGCCTGCGTGTTAAACCAGCAAAGCGATGTTACCGTTGGCATCACGCGTTCTATATTCAACATCGTTTTACATTTTCTTCAACGCCATAATCACTTCATGACTGCAAGCAGCCAATTCCCAACCCTTGTTTATGCGTGTGGATCTGGCACGTGAATTATACATAGCACTTTCATAATGCAGTGTCTGAAGGGTTCAGACTTTAAAGTGCATATTCCTCTTTGTGGCCGGTGGAGGTCGCTGTGGGATAATCTAAGAGTCAACACTTCATCCTGGACACTGGTTTTGCCATTTAACTTACTGGGGAATACAAATGTAATACATAGGACTGTACTAACTTGAAAACACATACACAGTTATAAATAACTAAACCCACGAGCAATACATGATGCTGATGTTGATGAATGGTTTTAAACATTTCTCAATATCCGTTTTAAAATGTGCATCAAACCAGAAAAATTCCTCTATACATTAAACAAAATAACATAGCACATGTGAGATGAAGTAGGGCCATTGCCAGAAAAGTCTCTGATTAAACATATGTACATCATATGTTTTAATGCAGTATTGCTGATGAATGTGTTGACTTTGTGAATTGGGCTTGTGCAGCGCCCAGCAGCATCACCAAATGAAATGTTTGATGATGTAGATATTTTCACAGACAGAAACCCATCACGCTGTGCACATGCACAGCACGTTTATCAATCCATCCGATGCGGATCGCTTGACAATACTTCACCACGATGTGTCAGTGTGGGTCTAGATAATTAATGTGAAGTGTTTATGCTGTACAATTCATTTACATCGCCACAATCGCGACGAGTGCCACTGTTGCGAACTTAGCAATTGTGTCGCAAGATAAAGCGACTATTTTGGTTTCCCTTCGATAAAGTTCCGTCAGAGTGATAAGTGGTTTTTTACCCTTCTATCTGGCAACTAAACTGACACCTTTTTACAAGGAGTCATGTTGTGCGCCTTTTGGCGTCATCTGGTCCAACCCATGTGAGACTAGGCTCTAAGGAAAGCTGTCTCGGGTGTGGACCAATCAACTTCAAGGACAGTGCACATTATCAGAGTTATGTCTTTTGTTTGTATTTATGACTGCAGGTATTGCGGTCTATGCAAACATGACTCCTTGTAAAAAGGTGTCAGTTTAGTTGCCAGATAAAAGGGTAAAAAAACAATTATCATATTTTTACTGGCAAATGAGGTTCCCATAGTGTAGATTCCGTCAGAGTGATCAACGAAACAAAGTTAACAACGTTCTGTGACGACAATCTGCAGACTCAATAGGAGACAATGCATCATTACCTCCTAAGTCTGCAGATTGACTGTGGATTCTGTATGAGTCTACTGTGTCAAACACAGTATTGTACTTGGTAAATTGTCGAGTGACACGATATCAGGTACGTGTTAAGGATTCAGTTTCATCTTCTTGGTTCTTTCGGTAAAGTCACGTAGAAGGGAAGGCTGCCTGCGTTGTGGCCGAAACGTCGTGAGAATTATTTTATATAGTTTTATTTTTATTATTTTATTATTTCCATTCTACGTGACTTTACCGAAAGAACCAAGAAGATGAATCCCTGCAGTCACGAAAGCTTTAAATCGAGTATTATGCTTGGTAAATTGTCGAGTGACACGATATCAGGTACGTGTTAAGGATTCTGTTTCAATTTCCCGTGCATAATAATCAATTGTCTCATTTGTACCACTTTAGAAGCTCTGCGTAGCGACATCTAGCGACATTCTGGGGTTCGTTTTGGTGACTTTCCACTTTTTTCAGAGTTCGCAGCCCTCATGAGGACGCCGCGACACGATGTCACACACACACACAGGTGTGCCGGTAGCTGTCTCGCACAAGACTCCCATGTGCTGGATGTGTCTTTTGTAGTAACAGGCGCAACGTAAAGTAAAAGTCCAGTCAGTGGACTCTGGTTCTTTCGGTAAAGTCACGTAGGTGAAAAAACTGAATAAAAATAACTAAATTAAATCACAACGTTTCGGAGGCAACACAAGCTTCCGTCAGTAATTCTGTTTTTTGCTGTGGTTGTCCCACCTGATGACGGAAGCTTGTGTTGCCTCCGAAACGTCGTGATTTAATTTAGTTATTTTTATAATTGATTTTTATTCTTATTTTTTCAAACTTTTTTTTATTTTCACCTATGTGACTTTACCGAAAGATTCAAATCCAGTCAGTGTGTTTCCCTGCTCAAGCCTCCGTTAACGGCCCTGATCGAATGGTTAAATTACACATTTCCATGGTCGTGACCAGTCTTACCTCAAATTCTAGTGACCCCAGAAGAAATGTAGAAAATGTAGGTTTTCAAAATTATAACTAATTGTAAGCTATCCACGTGGATCCTGCTGATTTAGTTATTCATCATGTAATCTCCTGAATAGTTCCGCTTGCAGATTTACACAATGGCAAAGTTGAACTTACAAAAAATGCTAAGTAACGTCTTGATTTGAAGCTTTCGTGACTGCAGGAATCCATGCTCTTTGGTTCTTTCGGTAAAGTCACGTAGGTATAGAATAAAATAAATCACGACGTTTCGATTGCAACATAAACAATCATCATCAGGTTAGCAGCCTGATGATTATTATTTTTTCTTGCTGTGGTTTTCCCACCTGATGATGATTGCTTGTGTTGAAATCGAAACGTCATGATTTATTTTATTTTTTACCTACGTGACTTTACCAAAAGAACCAAAGAGTATGCTAAGTAACGTATTCACTACATTAAGATACACACAGGGACACATGGATTAGAGAATATATGCACGTTAAAGACATCATTTAAACTGTTTAGAAATAGAAAGTGGACCTGGGCAGGACCAGTCACTGGAGAGAAAAATGGCCAATGGTCAAGAACAGTGATGTAGTGGCAGCCAAGCAATGGAACATGTCCAAGAAGACATCGGCTGAGAGGATGGAACAAGGTAATCAGCTCGTGTGTAGGTGCTACGTAGATCCCATGAGAGATTGTGATGGTTTGGAGAGGCATTCACCCAGCAGTGGATTTATCATTTCTGCTTATGATGAAACAAGGAATTATTTATGTTTTACATGTTCAGTTTCCCCAAGTTTCATGGAATACAGTTCATAATTTCCAATATAAAATTCTGCACATAATTTCGAGTAGGGAGTTGACTGAGAATGAGCAAAAACAGTATTAGCCTTCTGCTGAACAGATGCTTCTTTATGTAACTTTGGGTCGCTTGAAAGCCACTCCCAAATCCCGGTGTGGCTTTTCATGGGATTTTGTACCATCCGAGGCATAAGCAGCTGCCTCCTCAAAGCTCGCAAAATGTGTCACGATGTGGCAGGCACGTCGTCTTGCACTGTTTATAAAGCTGCCAGTGCTTTTGAAATCGCCAGAAGCCAATGTAGCTGTAGATGGCGGTGCATACAGCAGGTGTGCAGACGTTATACTGGGCAAATCCAACAGAAGTGGGTGTCTAGCAGCATTGCCCCTTCACTTTAATTATTGCTGATTGGTTCATGTTTGAATTGCTATTGGAAGGATTTATTTAATTGACAGACCCCCATCATTGTTTTGACAGTGATCCTGTCTACCACCACAGGTCTGTATTTAGAATGGCCTAGCGATGCTTTTGAAGCTTGAAAAAAATCGGAAAGAACCCGTTACTTCCTGTCAATTTTATAAGTAAACAAACAAACAATACAGCATATAAACATAAACCAAAGTTTTAGCTTACTTTTGTGATTTGTTAAACACCAAAAGGCTATTCTTCGTGGGATCTCATCGCGTTTGTGCAACTGTGCGAACCTGCAACGGGTTGTACTTAGTTGATGAGGTTGCATGAATCATAACTGATTTTTGGGTCAAATTGCATGAGTAAATTGTGTCGTACACCCTCCTCCACCTAATGCAGCCAAATGTATAAAGTTCTTACGTGAATATACGTGCCAATTTATTACTGCTTCAGCACACCGGTGTGTTGGAAAAAAATCGACACCATGTAACAATTGGATACAAAGTTTCGCTCGTAGTTGCAGCCATAATCATCATCAGGCAGTATCCAGAATTGTGAAAATGTGCTACAGTCTTGGGCTTTAAATCGGTGATGTGATGTCTTCAAGTTAAGGGATGCATACAGTTAAAACTTTATATATATGCCATTGACAAGCATTGATCATAAACACCTTTAATATTAAATATGATTATGTTTTATTTTCACGAACCGAAACACATTTTTGTTAAACTGTAAATATTACATGGACCTAATTGGCATTTGCTCTTGCTCGTGATATTAAACTAAGATTTAAAATAAATCTCAAGCCACATTTAAATATCGAGAGAACACTTCTTTATGGCGATAGGAAATTAAGTAGCTTTTTTAACGAATTAAATTAAACTCTTTAAAAGTGTGCTCCGAATTCTTTGTACGATCTAATTTCCTGTGTCTGTGTGATCTGTGACCTCACAAATTATTTCCAAGTCATTCCACAAGCGCAGGCTGCTGATTGCAGTGAAGGTATGCTGACGTTTAATTAGATTGACTTGGCTCTGTGCTGCTTCATGAAAGCTGTCCAAAAGCACTGCCATTGCCAGGGGGTTTCACGAGGACACCATTGCAGCGATCTTTAATTTAGCCATCTTCCCCACAAAATGTTCATCGCCCTATCGCTTACATTTCTACAACGAGGAATGGTACAAAATCAAAATACGCTACTCCATTTGGCAATGGAAGATGGTTAAATAACGAGAGAAGAATTACTATAGTAATGTTAATCTTACTTTGATTTGTTTCTGCAGTCAAAGCATTTTACGATTCAAATAGCGAATGAATATCACTTTTAAAGAAATACTTTTATAAGCTGATGCTACTTTTATTAAATTTGAACTAATATGTCTGGGTAAATACAAGGGTTTTTTGTTAAAGCTGTGTAGCAATGTCTCTTTAAAAAACCGTTATTTCTTTTAAACAGTTTTTACTTACCTTTGAATGCCTTCCTATAATAATAACAGCAAAATGAATTTTGTGAAAAATCTGGCATCGCATGTCAAAACGACTGTGGGCACATTTACAATGAAAACAGGGCTCTAGGTCACATTCATAATCGCTTATGCAGATGCTGCACATTCATTTTGTTTTAGATTGTTGCAGGCACCACACTGCGGAATTTTACATTAAGTTGTAGCATAAGAATTTTTTTTTATTTTCTCTACAAATTACACATATTATGTTTTTTTTAAGTGACAAAAAGTACACGAATGTATAAGCGTAAGTTTGTGAAGCGTGTGGCCGAGTTTATATTAAATTAAACTGACTTAGGGGCCATGCCTATGATGGATACACCATTTTCAGCGGTTTTTTTTTAGAAAATGGGACACATCGGACCAACACAAAACAGCTTTTGTTCCGCTCAGAAATGCACACCTGTGGAGTCCCAGTGATCACATCTGAGCGACATGAATACTCGAGATAACGAATCAAGCTTCTAAAAGAAGGGGGGGGGGGGGGGTAGAGCCGTCTTCAGGATGTTAGTTTTGTGCCAGTGTTCTTGCCGAGTCATTATCCTTGCTGCACTATTGTGAAAGCTGATCCCGTATGGGCAAAGAAAGGGAGATACGTTTTAGCTGATTAAGCAGCTACTGTTTCCCAGGGATGGCTCCTAGAAAATGAAGAGGCAATCAATTTTTTCATTGTTGAAAATATATTCTGGCAAATAAATGCTGCTGAATAATTTTCTGAATGTGTTTAAATATGTATGAAACATGTGTTTTTTTTTTATTGTATGCAATATTGTTTTCAAACAATTGCAAATTTACATTGAGGTCAGCTGTTTGAATATTACATTAAGTCAAACGATAATTTTTCATTATTCAGCATCTATTTCTGTCGGTGCAGGACTGCAAATGGGGGGCACTGCCTCACAAGGACTGACAGATGACTTGAAGTGGCGCGACATTGGTTCTTCACTCACTACTCATCTGTCTGCCCAGCATGGTCACAGTAAACCAGACTTCCATCAAAAAACAGAGGCTTGCAACTTAGAATGTCTCAAGCAAAAAACACAACTCGTGACTTTCATCCTTACACCTACAGATATTATTTTGATAATATTATTACGATATTGTGCAGACAATGGAGGGTGACCACTCAGCATATTTGAGAACAGGATATTAAAAGTACTGTATAATATATGCAAGCCCATGCTAAAACTTTATTTTCAATATAGTTAATCTTAGTACTGTGGTATTTTTCTTTTGGTGTTATGAATAGCGTATTAATATTAGATATTTGATATATTGGTGGAACTCTTGTAGTCGTATGTCATGTTCCAAAAATAACTCATACTGCCCCATGCATATTTTTGCATAAATACAAATATTTGCTTCGGGCACATCATATTCTTTGTTTGGTATTTTCATGAACTAGCCTTTATTATGATTGTGTACATTTCCACATATATTACCATGTTTACATACTTTCAAAATAGTTTTCATGGATATAAAGAATTGTTAAAACCTCTAAAAAGATCAATATTAAACTTTTTTTTGTATGTTTGCACATTCAAATGATGTGTTAAATCCTCTGAATAATTCAAAGGTTTGATTTTCAATAACTGAACCGTATAAGCCATCTACTGTTGGCCCTTTCTTGCAATACACATTGCCAAAGTGAAAAAGTCCATGTTTTTTGACAAAATTTTGCTTTCAGATCTAATTTCTTAAAATATTTACATTTAGCAGCAAAGGTTTAATTATGATATAAATTACCCAAGAGAGAGAGAGAGAGAAAAAACGTATGTTGACTTAATTCCTAGAAAATTTACTTTAAAAAAAATGTGAAAGATTTTATTTTACCAAATTTTATTTTCGTGCTTGTATTTCATTTTTAATCATAGAACACCTTTTCATGCAAGGAAAAAATATCTTTCCCCATCTGCACCCATTGCTGTTGACTTTATAATATTTTCCTATCGAAGTAAACTTTGCATGCACACTGACAACCCACGATTTTTGCTAACATTTTGTCTTGCTTGCATAAACTTCAAATTACACACCAATGTCTGCAGTCTCCATGGTGGTAACAGACACACATCCTCTGCCACTAAGAATGCTGCACCAACTGTGCGAAAAATGCTCTCCGCTGACAAATATTACACGATAAAAAATAAATGTTGAGTGAAAATAAACTTTTTCTAACGTGTGCCTCAAGTCAGCTACAAAATGGCCTTGGTATAATATGACATATTCTCTTCACGCGATATTTTCTTCACATCATGTGCCAAATTGGATAAAAAATATTTGATAAATGGTGATGTTTTAATTGATAAAAAGAAATTGAGTTGTGCCGCTTCATCCTGGGAAATACAAAGAAAAAGAAAGCCTTACATTGTGCAATACAAAATTAAATACCTTCATTACACACATGAATTCACGAGAATATACATGTTGTTGTTGCAAAGAGCTTTTTTTTAGTAGGCTGAAATAAAGAATTGCAACTTGTTGGTAAGATTGAAGTACACGATGCATGCCTTCAAACATACGCTCCATAATAAAGGTATTGTTTTATATAGAAGTAAAGTTTAAATGTGCAGCCCTGAAATTGCCTGCTCATGTGTATACTGGCAGAAGGATAGGTGAGAGTGTTCGCACGGTATCACACTGATGGACTATTTGTGGTGTATTACATGCTCTTTAATCCTTCATGCTCTTTATCCTAAGACAAAATAACCCAGAATATGCTTGATCTTGGAGCAAAGTCTATTGTTGTGCAAAGCTTCTAGTCTCCCTGACTTCCCAGACCCACGCTGACCAGCACCGCGAAGTATGGCCAAATCGTCTCGACAGAGCAGCAGGGTGCGGGGAGGAGGCCAATAGTGGAATGAACCAAAGCCTGCACATGTAAAACTTTTCTTAATTTCCTATAGCGATGCTTAAAGATTGGTCACAGGGCTTCTGTGGACTGCAGGGGTGCCATGAAAATTCGGTAAAATCACACATACTTGGTCATGTTGCCGTACCGAGGTCTGTGGCAGTGCTATTTTAGTTAAGTGAAACGTATACAATGATCTTAAGGCTCCTCTCCAGAGCACACGGCAAAGTAAAGAGTCATTGTTGCCAAATGTACTGCAAAAGAAACCCGGACAATTCCTTGCTGGGAGAATCCCAGGATAGCATTCCCCACGGATAGTGTAGATTATGAAAATAACGTAATCACAGTGATGGACTATTTGTGGTGTTCGTCACCTGTGGAATGTATTGTGCAACGAATCAGAATATTGATTTAGATTGGAGGAATCCGATGAGCTATGAAGCTCTTTCTCACAGATGTCCAGTAGGGGCAGGTCAGCAAGAATCAACAATAAACAATAAAAACCCGATAGGAGTGCAACATATAGAAAAGGTAAGCAAGTCCGGAAACAAATAAACAAATAAATGAATATTGCTTACAAGTGCAAATTGCATAAGTAAATAAAATCCTGCAGACCTTTCAACGTAAATGCAACCTCGGCAAGGCAGCAAAACAACAACAAAAACAATCCCAGACCGCACCAAGACAACACACAGTCCCTCAATAAAATTGCACATTAAATTAGAACTATTGACACACGGGTAAAGTTAAAAGTTACAAATAACAGATTTGTTCGTGCATCAAGTGATGTGAGTTTTGATTTTAAGTCGAGGTCACAATTGTGGGTCCTGTATGGCACATCTAGTGCAAATCGAACAGCAGGATGATAAAGCAGATTTAGTCTGTTTAGTGGTTTATTCGTTATCTGTAAGCAGCGTCACAATAGTCAAAAAGTGGTTGAATGATAACTTTAACAATTTTCAGGTGCAATCGAATGGGAAACTTTTTGTTGTTTCTGTATAAAAAAAACCCCTATTTTTATTAGATTTTCTTTGAGATGTGTTCAATGTGGGGTTGGAATGTAAGTTTTGAATCAATCAGTAAACCCAAGTATTTTAAGCACCCAATTTATTCATTGACGTTTTTTCTGATATCCGTAATAGGTGAAGGGAATTAAACTGGCTCTTTGTTTGAAAGCAAAGCATGATCTTCGTTTTTGTTTCAGATTTAGGAGCAATTTTATTGATGACAACTGAGTCGAAATCATGTTGGAGGTTATGTTCGACTTCGTTTGGAAATCAACCTGATACTAGCATGGTCATCAGCAAATAGATTTAATTTTGAGTGATTTAAGTTTCGTCCAAAATTAATTTAAATGTAAGGAGAACAGAATTGGACCCAGCATGGAACCTTGTGGAACAACGTTAGTTATTTTAATATATACAGACGAGATGTTATCACTATGTACCCTTTAAGAACGGTCTGAAAGGTAACTCTTAAACCAGTTAATTACACTGTCTAAAAATGTTTGTTGACCAAATCTTGTGAGTAGAATATCATGGTCAACAGTATCAAAGGCACGGCAGTAGTGGCCTTTATTTAGGTGATTGAAGAGATCATTTAATACATCCATAATTGCTGTGCAGTAATCCTCTCAAAAGACACCAGACGGTTTTACTGTGCAGGCAATTGCGACTTTTATGGGAAGCAGTTTATTCGTGATTATTTTTTGGTCGAATATTTTAGTAACTGGTGAAAGAATAGAGATTGAAAGGTAAAGGTGGAACTCTATAATTTATTTTTCACGCCGCTGCTCGCAGAAGGGGCTCAACGAGAGAGAGGTCGAAAGTGCCGATTGAATAATTGCGGAGTGCCCATTTACGCTGCTTGTGGACATACGTGGGCGGTGGGGGGGATTTAAGAAACTTGTCCACTATCCAGTAAATTATCTTAAAACTTCTATTATAATACCAAATGACTGGCAATGTTATCATCACGATATGATATATATCTGTTGTGTCAAGTAAACGCATCTGCAAGGACGTCCACCGACGAGATGGAGTGTTTTAAATCGGTTATTGTGCTCGTTGGACTACGATGTCGTAGGATTGCGAGCGGTGGCTACAGCTTGGGGAGACCTTCATCCAGCAGTGGATTGAACATGGATGATGATACATGGAATAACAGTTCTAAAACAAAACAAAACATGTCATATATATTCCATATTCACGTGTACAATTTTTATTTTTAATCATATCCTCTTAGTATTATTGTGACAATGATTATATATCAGTGACAATGCATAGTATTCAAGAAAAAAACTGCTTCATTACACCTTAAAGCCAATTAGAGCATGTGACAAGTAAGGAAATATTTCACATACGCATCGGGGCAGATTTATATTGGAGGTATGGGTAGAATTGTAATCATGCAAAACTATGCTTTGTATACCAAATGCAATATATCAGCTGATTGCATAATGCTTTTTGTTATATTGTAGCTTATTTATTATTTTGGTCCAGACCAGGGCTTAATTTATCACGAGATTTTTTCCAGAACGCTGCTAGCCTGGCTCAAAGCAGGCATTACAAATCGGCATAGAGTACAATGTATGGCTATCCATGAGAATGCTCTATTATTGTAACCTATATTTCTATAATCCTATGGACAGGCTTATAGGAACACAAAGTAGACGGTGATGACAAAATAAGGTGAAGATGGATGTGGTGTACAAGATGAAAATAAGTTCCCAGAACAGCGTTCCGGCTGAAATTAATCACAGGTTCAGGTGAACAATTCTACAAATAATAAGTGTGTTACTTTATCGGGCAGCAACAGAGCCTGAATAACTGTTCTCCATTTTTTCCACAACAGGCTTGTAATATTTTTAAAAATCACTTGGTGGTGCTACATGATTACCCTTCCACACACGTGCGCCAACACAAGACTGTGTACTTCTATCCCGTGCTGTGCGACTTGGGCTTCTTGTTTTCTGCCTTTACTCTTTTTCGAACAAAATAACATAGCCCTGTATGCACGTACCATAGTTGTACAATTAGTGTTTCCCTTCCTGCTTAGCCTAAATTAGGACTTCAAAACAATCCATTGTTTTTGGTAAAACATGATATTTGTGTGCGTGATTTTTACATACATCGAATACAACCTGGCTGTCTTGTCACCATTGTACGTTCGTTATCAACATCGTCAAGCAGCAGTAACTGCAACAGCAACCACAGCAGCATCATCTGCAGTGGCAGAAATAGCAGATGTCGGTGACTCTATCGGTAGGTGTATCTATAGTAAGTGAAATCTCTTGCTCAGGCCACTAGAGGGAGCTCTATGGCGCCCCCTCAAGAGAGGTGACTTTGGTCCGACTCTTCCATGTTGGAATAAATGGGAGTAACGCACACTTTACCAAACAAAACACGCAAACCTGCTGAATATTACTGTCTGTGGGTTGTACCCTTTTATTATATTTCTGAGTGGACAAAGGTGCGGTGGAATTGTAAGAGTGTTCCAATTGTTTCAGCTGCCGCGATGGGAGATGTAACTGGCGCCCTGTGGATCGTAAGCCCAGTGTGCGAACTAATACAGCATGGCAGCATCTGTTATCTGCATGCATCGTGGATTAAATCAACTTCCGTGAGTTCTTATCTGAGAATGTTTTCGGAAGGTCACTCTTTGCCAGCCCAGCCCTCGTAAACATTCTTAGCAGAAGCATCATCATCATCTTTGTTGCTTATTGCTGTGTGTCTCGGCTTGCTTCCATGTTCCATAGCACGATGATGATGACTCATCGGTGGAGAACGCTTGCATTTGTTGAAGTTTCAATCACAGTGGTGCATTTAATCAATTTTTTTCCTGTGCTGGGTAACAGCAGACTACGTCATGCTACAACGACCACATCATGTACCCGTGCTGTTATCAGGTTTCCCCTGGTTATCACTGCCAGCTCTGGCTCACATGGCCAGTCAATTTGTGTCTTGTTTGGGGCATAATCAGGTTAATTCAATATGGACAGCACTAGGGGTGATTCAGAAGGAGTGACCCTTAAAGAAAAGCTTCACTTTGAAGTTGGCTTGTGCCACATTGATCTCTTTAATGTCTAGCTTACTTTCTCATTTGAAGAAATGTCAGCCCGCATGAGGCTGATAGGAGAACACAGCAATCCGCATCGAGTGTTATAATATTGTATGTTTTCTGTGATTTGGCGTGCAGTGATTGATATTGAGCAAGTTGCCAAAGAATAAGAGTGGTCACTTAGCACGTGGAATTGTTTCAAGTTGCGCGCTCTTTCGGCGTTGAAAGCATTCTTCTTTTTTCTCTGCGTTTTATTTTTATTCCTCTAGTTGTATGAGGTCATGGGTCCAGTCAAAGTACGCGTGTTTTGGACACATCTGTGGGCTTAGCTGACCCAGCAGGCTCGCGCGTGTCAGGTTCATCGCTTGCGTGGGTGTGAAGTCAAACAAGGGGCCGAGTCTCTGGACATCGTTACTGCCAAATAACTAGTCCTCCAGGGAATAAAAAGAATATAGCCCTCCAGGGGTCAAGGTTGGGTGTGCTACCTCTGTAGTGGCGTGTAGCAGAAATTAAGATTTGCAAATAGGGATAGAACACAAAGGGGAGCCACTTTATTTGCCAGTGTGCATAAGCATTTGTAACCCCATCACTTGAAGACTTCATTATGCAAGTTGTGTTACCAATTTTCAAGGAATCTGAGGGACCACCACAAATGTAATTGCGGGTGTGTTCGCCCCTCTTTTTCTGCCAGGCCACACGCCCCAATAATCCTGCCTTTCCCACCCCACAGGGACAAACGACTCGGCCACTGTGGAACCCCCTCTCTAGTTTACTTCGTATAAAATGTAATGTCGAAAAGAAATACAATATATAACTTTCAGCTTAAGCAGTCTCCATATGGAGTCGTAAAAAAAAACTGTACCGCAGAGTGTGCGTGGAACATCCAGCAATCGGTGCTCTTAATGTTTTTTGCGCTGCTGAGCATGAATGAAAATGTTTACGAGCAATAAAACAATATCCATCAACTAGCATCGAAAGAAAGTCGGTCACACTGTAATGATGTTGAATAAATTTCAATCTCAGCAGTAGGGGACACTCTTTTTGCTCAATTACAAAAGGTCCCCAAATATTTAAACGCGGGTGCAGGCTGGTTATACGGTGTTTATAAATCTCATGCTGGTTGTTTAGCTGTAGGTGCATTTACATTAAAACCACATGTTCATTAGCGTAAGCACTATTGCCTTGCATCAGCTGCACTCCTGTACGTGTTTTATGGATGTCCCTTGCATTAACTGCAGTGGAAACGTAGGGATCGGGAGCCGGGTGCATTCATTTTAGCACGACACATAAACTTTTACTGCATCTGCACTGGTGAAGCATGTTCTGTGTTTTATAAGTATGATATCGGGCCAAGTTTTAAGACCTCACATCAATATTTTTACATTAATTAAAAATGCTACTTTTTTTCTCATTCGAAACATAATGTTTGCCTGTTGACGTGTTCTGTAATAAAGTGCATTCAATTTATATCATGTATATTTCCCAAAACGTCCATCCATATTCGCATTACTCTAATTTTTGAGGCATAATACATTGTGTGGGGCGCGGTAGTGTAGTGGTTAACACGCTGCGCTATGAACCCGGCCACCCGAGTTCGATTCCTGCTCACGGCCAACACCAGTGACGATTATTTGAACCGGTCCTGGGCCTACTCTAGGTCGACTCAGCCTCAAATGAGTACCTGGTGTGGTGTGTAAGCATCCTCACATGGGGAGACAAAGGCGGCCGGGCGTGGTTGCTGGCCACCCACCCCCTCGTGTACCGTTCCGGCCTTCATAGGTGCTCGCTAACAACACTTAGCCCAACAGTCTGTTAAGACTATATGGGGATCTTGTCTTTGTACTCTGTGTGTAATTGTTTGATGGTTGTTTGACATACATAAAATTTAGTATAATTACAAAATTAACAATTTTAAAATAGTAAGTATATCCATAATAGAGCTTTTTTGGGTTAGACCGCCACCACCCGACACAGCCAATTAGTAAGGTTTGTCACGTAAACAAAACATTTCAATTCGTTACTAGTTCAGCACACCGGTGTGTTGGAGAGTAAACCCAAAATATTAATAATTCGAGTACGATGTTTCACCATTAATTACAACTAGCATCGTCAGGTGACAGCCAGATTTGTGTCAGTCGCCTGATGATGACAAACCTTTCTAATTGGCTGTGTCGGGTGGCGGCGGGTTTAATGACACATTTATATTCATGTGATCTAACACAAAAAAACTGTATCATGGATAATATAGGTCGCGAAAGCCTTCGTGTTAAATTGGTAAGTATATGTTTGGTAATTGATGGGGTCAGTTAAATGCGTCATGTGATTGAATATATTATCTATGATACAGCGTTGGCAGTGGTGCACAAGCACAAATGACAAACTCATTTCATTCGTCAATAACACTGACCTTCATGCTTACTTCGAAAAAGAATGTATTTGAAATACGTAACGAAGATATTTTTTACTACGGAAACTCAACACGTTCATCAATAACACTGCCCTAAAAGGAAAAAAAGTCACAATTGTATAAATGTGCTAAGGAGGGCCATTGTCTGAAACGTCGCCTCTTATAGGGTTACAGATTCAAGTGGAGTTGATGCACGTAAGAAGAATAAGGCTTTAGTTACGTAATTTATTCCAGTACGGACGGTGACATTGTTTTTACTGTGTTTCGGTAAAAGGTAAGGAAAGCACATCATTTAAATGAATAATTGTTGAATGCATAGCAATAGTAATAACGTTCAAACATCATGAATTTTACTCATGGGCTTGAATCTGTGTTGGTCACGAAGCTGTGGCTCTCCAGCGCTGTGCTTGTTACTTACGGGTTCGTTTGTGTAAAGCCGTGCAGTGAGTGAACCAACATCTCACATTTCTTAAACAACATCAAGAAGGTTAACGGATAACAGCATTTGTCCATTGCATTTTTTTCAATGCATATTAACTACTGCAGTGGCAGCACCAAGGTAGAAGTGCTTGTTTTGCAGTTCCAGATGTAAGTAAGGATCGGGATGGCTAGCAGAGAGGGGTGTTTGGTGTTTTGAGAGTATTTATTCAGAGTGTATGGATGGATAAAAGGAGCAGAGGCATGCAGGACTTGATTGGTTGTTATTCTCAGCATAGAAGCTGAAAGCTTAAAAAAAAACTTCATCAAACAGGCACCTCGTCATCATGGCCACACTTCAATAACCTCTTTAAAAAACAAACCCAAAACATTGTAAAGTGGGGTAAGACATTTTTTTTTCTGAACACATTTAATTATTTACCTGAAAGATCGTTTAAAAACAATTCTGGATGCATATCCTTGACTCTGCTAACGACACACGATATGGCTTTGCGATAGTACAAAGTACATTTCTCGCAGACTTCTAGGCGTAAGTAGATTAACGAGTAAAAAGGTAAAGGCGCGGCCCTGCAATTTCCTGCTCACGCCACAACTGCCAGAAGGGGCGCCACCAACGCAAATTCTCGAGGTTCTATCCTTCCACATTGACCATATGTCCTGCATTAGAAGAGGTGAGTGTACACTCACAATATGCCCCCACCAAATGCAGCCGACGATTCACTGTCGTGTACTCATTTATACTGCTGGCTGGACACGTGGTGGTGGTGGTTGTGGGGGGGATTTGAGAAACTTATCCCAGTGTTTCGACCAGCGCTAACCGTTTCACCAAGGCCACACATACAGGGCCACATATACAGGGAGGTAGGATTGATATTGCCCATCTTAAGTCCAGCCATGCTTTATGTTTAATGGTCTTTTGGTGTCTCACATGCTGCGGACCCAGAGGCCACGTTGCATAAACACGACCGAGTCATGTAATAGACTGGCAAGTATGCAGAAGAGCAGCAGACCTCTTGGTTGCCAGTGGACGTCAAAGCAAAACCACAAGCAAGCAGTGTTAAGTTGCTATGCGCACATACTCCTAGACACTTACAGACAGCCCCTCTGTCAATCCACATGCTGGTCAGTGTGAGTTGAAGGCAGGCAGCATAGAATATACAGTAAAGTAATCAATGTTTCTGCATTTCCCGAAACTGCCCACCAGATAATCGCACCATGGCGATCACCCATCCAAGCACTGTCCAGACTCAGCTGTGCTTAGCTTCCGAGTTCTGACCCAGATAGTGTGCAGTCTGGGTGATTTGGTCATGCCCATGTAGGCGGCATTAATACAATCATACTGCATGCATTGATTTGAACTGATCTTGGAAGCTGAGCTTGGCCGAACCTGACTGTTGCTTGCATGAAGGAAACACCACCAGTGCATACCAGGTGCTGTAGTCATATGGCTGCTTGGGCTGCGAGGTGCCGGGACATGGTGGAATGGCGATGGGTGAGGTCCATGGAGATATTTGGTCGAGTGAGTCTCTGGATTGAGTCTCTCTGTTTGTGGATTTTATCTATTTGTGCAAAGCGCAAATGAGTGTTATCCCCTCACATATGTGGATTTTCTCGGGGTACTCTGGTTTCCCCCCCCCCCCCACACACATACCCAACATTCATTAATGAAATTAGCAAAAATATCCCAATTTCAGGACCTTCCTGAAAAGTTATATTTTTAAGACTCGCTGAGGCTGCCCTGGGTAAATAATTGGAATTATAAAATTAGAGGATGCTGATGCGAGCATTCTCTTAGACCAGGGGTCGGCAACCTACGGCTCCGGAGCGGCATGCGGCTCTTTACGGGCTGCTTCTTGACGATATGTACGTATGTACAGTATGTACTCAGATGCATTGCGGCTCTTGAAATACTGAATTTTGTACCGAATTGGAAAGAAATGGCTCTTCTTGTTATTTTGGTTGCCGACCCCTGTCTTAGACAATGTTTGGGCAGCAAATTTCAGTATAAATAAGTTGTTTGATCTTTGAACTCTGCTTTGTGCCTTAACCCAACATGTGTGACTAACATCCCAATTTAAGTATTTTCCCCCCCACTTTTTTTTTTATTAGAACTCCATTCCAACTCTGATGATTGCTTTGGCATGAAAACAGTGTTGCCTATTTTATGTGGGGGCCTCAACCAACATTTTAAATGAAATTGCCATTGACACAAGAATATGCCAAAAATAGCAGCTTTTAGATTAATAGACGATGGTGTGGCTTGTGGAAGCCATGCTCTATACCTGGTGTTAAAGGCCAAGCCTTAATCACGCTTGGGGATCATTCATATTTTGGCAACGGTGCATAATTTAGTCAATTGTATTGTCCACTGGATTTGTATAGGAAATGTGTAAATGCTGTTCAACACTTGTTCCGTGTTCACGGTGAAATGTTTGTTTGAACAACACTTCTCTCGTGATCGGCTCGACTTGCAAACATCGTTCATTATGTTGCCTGTCAATGATGATTAGCAACGCTTCACTGTATGAGCAGTTGGGTGCCACCAAATATTGGTATGTTATGACGCAGCTATCGATACATGTCATTTTAAAGACGTGTAATAACAATCATTTTACGCAGAAAACCTCACTCAGTCGCCAAACTCTTGTACAGTAGTGTCCGACATTGGGATGTTTGGCGAATACCATTACTATGATTTGAGCATATGTATTGAGATTGGAATACCCACGGAAACCACTAATGCTCCATATGAATTTATTCAATATTTCATTTTGTACTGACATTGTGGCGATCTCAGGCTGATTATTATCATACCTGGAAATCCCTGCTGGTCACCCATACAAGCACTAACCAGGCCAAGCCAAATTTGTTTCCGAGATCTAACAATATTTGGTGCATCCAGGATTATCTAGGAAGGTATTTGTTATCATTGTGCTATGATGTAATTAAAAATAAGGTAACTGACTGTAATACACAAACATATATGCAATAATTGACTTTTACCTTACGTACGAATTTTATCAGATGTTAACTATACAGCTAAATTGATACCACTTAGTTGTTCAATTGTACTGCAGAAAGTAAGGCAAAGTAAGTGCACAGGGAATCATAACAATGGAGCCCAAAGGTTTGGTCATTGTAAAATTCCCCTTGCTTTTATCATAAATAAATATAATTGCTTGTATTTACATTCAAAAGAAGATTAGTTCCACAGTGATTTCCTAAAGGGGAAAGGACTTTCACTCGAATTACATGCAGTCACATTTTCCCATTTGTATAACTAGCTGAATACAGGAGTTTTACAGCCCTTTGTCAATCCACTGTTGTAAGCAGGCCTTGTCAAGCTGTGTCAGTCATAGGGGTTATTTAACTGTACATCACCACTCTGGTCAGTGACGTTTGACGAAGGGTCGCTATACAATGGCAGTATAATTCACCATTTGATGATGCCTATGCGAAGAAAATAGGAATTGAATTCGGGTCGCTAGGCTCGTGCCACAGTGGAAAAGCCACCGTGGCACCGCTCCACCCGAACCGCAGTAAACATCAAGTCTGAATTGAAGGTCCGAAGGCCATGAGCACTATCCAATGCCATCTGCAAATAGACACCAACCTACACGATGGCGAGGCAGCATGTGACCACTTCTTGCGGAGTCTCTTGGCACTGAGTAAGCCATGGCAGCGTAAAACTTTACCACTTTGGCTGCCTTGCACGTAGTGATGTGCATCCTGCGTGCAAGGGAACAAGCCATTTTCAGTGGAAAAAAATGTGACTTTCTAAACGTTTTGTTTAATTAAGATTACCATAACGATCACCATCATCGTCATCAGAATCTTTGCCTTTCTTCAGTACATCATGCACCTGTATTTTTGCTTGTTAATGAATGTTATTATGTGACAATGGGTATGTATTCGTGTGCCCAAGACAGCCTTAGGAATCATGAGAAAAACTCCTTTTTGTTTTGAGCACCGCTGGCACAGCGTGGTGCATGTGCATGAGACTGGCTTATTGGCAAGGAGCAAAAGAACACATTTTGGCAATACAACAAACTGGTCCTGCATTATGAAAATCAATGTTTGGCATAACCCATGTCTACAATCATGGCGTACTGCTTGGTTTCATTTGTGTGCAAAAATATGCTACCAGCCGAATGGTTATTTACGTCTAACTTCGTAAAAAAGGTGTTTTCTGTCAGCACAGTGGCTACATTTTTGGCTCGTGATATGAAAGTCTCCGTGCAGAAAATGTGTAAGGTGCTCAATTGGCAAAAACCACAAATTCATCACAACTGTCAACCACATGGGCATTATCTCCAGATGTGAATTTTGGCAGAGCATCAAGATTGAAGACACTGGCACAAAAGATTACTACCGACCGTCATGTGATTTAGCACATATTATCTTTGAATGATCATTATTAATAACCTGTACACCCAAACAACATATATTCAAGAATCCACACAATTGGAGGGCCCACCCATGCAATCGCTATTGCTGATGTGACCCATTACAGCCCAGGTTTCCTCCCAATTGAATGACTTCAATCATTTTGCCTCCGGGTGTAATGATTCACACTGATGCCCCGATTGAGTTTATGCACTGTCTGAATTCATATCCACGATTCCATGGAAAGAATTTATATTTTTTCGTTTGTATAGTTTTCCGTCTCGTTTGTACATGTATTGTTTCACTCTATTTCAACACATCAGTCGCAGATGATGCGCGTGCAATAAAAAAAAGTCGATTCTTACACATGTGATCCGATGCATGTTTCGTGAGCCGAAGGAAATTATGCGAATCGATTAATTGATGCGTCATTACTTACCTAATGCTGGAGGATACCTAGCCACGCACACAAGGAACATTGCAGGCCTATATGTATTACATATTGGGGAAAACAAAAGAAAACTTGCAAGAGTTTATTTAACACTGTCTTTTAAAACTGCTAATTCACGGACATAGTCGAGTCAGAGATGTTTACACTGATTATGTTGACAATCCTTTGACGATCCACTGCTGGATGAATGCCTTCCCATGCTGTGTCAATGGTGGGGGTTTATTGGCCAAACCTAACCGCGCCGGTCGTTGTGGGTTGGTGGAGGGATGCCCCAGGACTGGTTCCGATATCACTCGCCACTGATGATATCCATGGCGGCCAGAAGTCAAACTCACGTTTTCGGGGGTTCATAGAAACGTAAACGAATAACTACGACACTGTTTCACTCTACGGTGATATTATTGCTTGCTTTATGACAATATATTTACTATACTCTTTGGTTCTTTAGGGAAAAGTCACGTAGGTAGAAAAATAGCGTGCCTTTACCAAAATAACTTTCGGTAAAGTCACGAAAGAACCAAAGAGTATGGATGCATGCAGTCACGAAAGAACCAAAGAGTATGGATTCATGCAGTCACGAAAGAACCAAAGAGTATGGATTCATGCAGTCACGAAAGAACCAAAGAGTATGGATTCATGCAGTCACGAAAGAACCAAAGAGTATGGATTCATGCAGTCACGAAAGAACCAAAGAGTATGGATTCATGCAGTCACGAAAGAACCAAAGAGTATGGATTCATGCAGTCACGAAAGCTTCAAATCAAGAATATACTTACTGAAGAAATTGTGCAACGGATGGTCGTAGAATACTAGAGCTTGGTTCATGGTTATGTTTTCATGTGAAACGTTCTCTTTAGCTCAGGTGTGTACAAATCTGCTCTAAACTATCAGCAACTTTTAACACGTGCATGGTGCTGTTTACTTTAGCTACAATCGTATTACATTGGATGCCTGGTTAGTACTTGGATGGGCAACTACTTGGAAAATAGCTGGTGTTGTAGCCTCAAGGGATGGCAGGACAGTAGTTAAATATTGCATATATTAGTGCATAACTTTCAATGTTATCCCCTCATGCGTCACCAAACATCCCAATGCAGGACCATCCTAAAAGTCAGTAATTCGACGGGGTGAGGCTTTCCTGGGTAAATATGGCATTATTTTTAGATTTATTTAGTTTGTGTTACTCTATTTTTGTTTCAGAAATATCGATTAGTTTGCTTCATCAGTTTACAAAGAATTGATTAATGTTAATCGGTGTTTCAAGATGTTCACAAGCACAGGCAGAGGCAGGGCCAGGTTTACATTTGCTTAGCAATTGCAGAAGAGCTCGTATTGTAAACCCAAAGTATAAAGTCGAAGCGATGTGAGGTCATTGTTTACAGGATGCTGTGGAAAACCTTGATTATTTTGACACGAAGCCTGAGCAAAACAATGAAACTGCACTTCTTCACGTGTAAACTCCCTCACCATGACACTCGGGATTTACTTGTGGAGCAGTCTCTCCATATGACAACCAATGTTGACTTTCCACAACGTTCAAGTTATATGGTCTAACTCAGGTGGAAGGTAGCCCGAGTTGGCATAAGTCTGCGATTCGAAATTATAAAGAACCAATTTGCATTCCCTTTATCGGAATCATTGCCCTGAAATGAAATATATGGGCATGAAAGCCACATTTTTTAATTCGATAAATTAATGTAGATCATGGCCATGGACGCTACCATGGCATGCATCTCGGGCCCTTGTGTAACAGATTTGTAAAGGTGGCTTGTGGATGCTGCCGAGCCAACTGCATTTATCGAAATTCAATGTTGTCAACTTTGCAATTTCATCACTTGATCTAATAGCTATTTGGGTTCACATAGAGACACAAATGTGGTCAAAGCGAACAGTGACAAATGCAGATTCAGCAGCGTTTTCAGAAGTGTATTAAATATTCTGTTCATTGTGTGTAGCACTTCATCAATTGTCAAGTGACATTTTGACGACTTTAGAAGGACTATCTGGTGACATATACCGATAAGCTTGTTTTGTGCCTGTCCGCTTTGAGGAGTTGGTAACACTGTTGCAGCTGACCGAACTTGTTTAGCCGCACATGGGTAGTTAGCGATTTACTAATGCAGCAGCTAAACTGTAGAAATCTGATGTTTGTATGCCGACGAAAAATCCTTTAATCTGAAGCGGTGCACCTCCTTTCATTAAGCACACTCGCAGGCCCAATGGCCCGTGTTTAGATTAAGGTTGTGTTGTGCAAGATGCACATGTGCAGAGTATAAAAGTTGAATTCCTGTTAGCTGATTGTGCATAAAAAAGGGTGTGGTTTCAGGGCCACTTCCACCAATGCATTGCTCACGAGACATGAGCGTGTCCTGCGGTCGGCTGTTAAACACGCAGAGAGCATGCATGGAAGCTTGCAATCTGACCTCTTGGCTATCATGTGACCTTGGGTCATGTGGACTATTCCCTTGCGGAGTCTTTCCGGATATTGGATTAATAATTAACTTTAGTAATTCCAAGTTCTGTGTGCATTGGTCATCATTTACAAGCATCAAACCTATAAAAATAACTAAGGTGAGATATAAGTAAAATAAAATTATCATGACAAACAGAACTGTAGGGAAGATGAATGTTCGTAGGAAGATAGCATGTATCATTGTTTATTCAGGGATTAATGTAAAAAAACATATTGTATCGAAATCATGAGACCTCCTTTGCCAGTACCAAAATTTAATAATAAGGGTTTCCCCTTTTTTCTGGCGACAAAACTGAAACCTTTTGCAAGGTTTCAGTTTTACTATTATATGGTACAAACGTACTGTAAACAATTATTAACATATCTTAATAAAGTAAAAAACTATTTGAAATGGAAAAATAAATCATACTAACAAATAATTGGCGACATGCTGCAAAATTTACACGCCATGCGACATTTCTAGACAAATATATTGTGCTCTTCGTGTAAATAATGGATGAGAGAGTTAAGGAAACTGGTTTCAGAAATGTATACAGTTCTGTGCAAGCACGGAGTGGATCGATGTGATTCTAGCTCAATAATTATTTCAGCTTGTGTCGGTTGATGAAAGCTCCTAATCCATTGTAACAAGGCATCAGCTAACGTATTAAACATATCACAAGGTGATTGAGTGTGTGGATTGAAACCCCTAATTTATTTCCAACTACAATGCATAAAGTTCTTGAACAAAAAACTGTATTAATACTGATTTTAAAGAGGGAGATGTGACTGGGTGGTGAGCACAATGCACATTGAACTCGGCGACCAGAGTTCAATTCCTGGCGACGGTAAATATTGGTGGCGAGCGATATCTGAACTGGTCCCATGGCCCTCTCCCATTCACATCCCCTCACTGATCAACATCGCGGAGGATGGCCAAACAGCCACGCGACGAGCGTGGTGCGGGTAGTGGATTGACAAAGGGCTTTAAATTCGAGTAGTTTCAACATTCGTATTGAAATGAAGAAAATGAGGGTTGTGGCATGCTACGTACCATATTTTAAAATCAAGTGGAATTGTTACATCGACATGATCAGCCAATTAAATGCAGGATGAAGGCCCTCCTCAAGCTGCTGCCACTAACCTCTCACGATTCTGCGATGTAATAATCCACCTAGCAGCTGCACGTGAGCCGATTTTATCACTCCATCTCCTCGGTGGACATCCTTGAGGATGACTTACTTTCCCTCGGCTGCCACTGTTATTATTCTTGACCATCAGCCATCATCATTTATAGCGATGACATGTCATTGTTTATCAATAAAAAAACAACCCCAAATGACTTTTGAAATCACTGGCCACTGCACTCTGTGTTGAAGGCGTTGCTAACCTTGTGTAATGTGTATCTAGGATCAGTGCTGAGTGAAAGTTCGCTGGCAGTGGCAAGGGTGTAATTGTAAACACACGCAATTATGTGTGTGTGGAGGTGACTGGGTTGCTTGGGGGTGCGGGTGGAGGGGAGTGGGAGGATAATGGCCATGTTAGAGCACTGAGCCGGCACTACTTGAGCATCCAGGGTCCCAACTCTGGGTGGTCACCTTATATGAAGTCGGGCCCTCATAAGTTGTGCAGCAGATTTGTCAGTGCAGTCATCGCACGATAAGGTTTTCACATTCAATGAATATTTTTTACGTGTAATTCAGGAAAGTCAAGCTCTGAGGCTTATCATCATCATCAGCCTTTGATCAATTCACTGCTGAATGAAGGCTTCCTCATGCTGTGTCGATTACGTATCTTCGTTTAATGACACTTTACTCTGCTGAGGAGAATCAAAACTGGCTTGGATGTCAATCGCCACTGATGTTGGACATGGCCGGGAAAAATAAACTCCGGTCGCCAGATTCAGAACGCAGTGCGTGGACCACTGTACTACCACCACCACCCTCCCAATCCTACATTACTACAGGTAAAACACATTACAAGGTGGCTTCAGATTACTGCGATCATTGCCTCGCGGATGATATGAAATACAGTCAAGGCTTACAGCTGGACCACACGTGCTATAATGACCCTGCCTCAGTGAATAGCTTGCATAACAGTTAAATCTTGCCTTAAAGCTTTTCGTGACTGCAGGGATTCATATTCTTTGGGTCTTTCGGTAAAGTCACGTAGAAGGTGACTATCTACGTGACTTTAGCGAAAGACTCAAAGATTATGCATAACAGTTGATATTCAAATAACTTCCTTGCTCGCGTTTAGCAGAACGCAGTACCAGATTAACGTCACGTGATTAGTACACCAAATAGGGTTCGGCAAAAGAGTTTGCTGAGAAATACGTGCTCGCGTATTTCTTGTCTTATTTAGTCATCAGAAACACAAACCAGTGTTTGTTATTGTCATTGGATTCCCTGTTGCCACCCCCCCCCCCCCCAAACTTTACCAGCATGACTTAATTGCAACTGAACGTAGACGTATATTTCGTATGTAAAAAAACCCCTTCAATTTTATTGCATACTAAAACTTGCTTGACTTCTGGATATTTTTTTTAACCACATTTACAATTTGACTTTTTAAGCTGAAAATTAAAGGGAAAAAATGAAAGCCGGGCATGAAGGTAAACAAAGTCACATCAAACTTGGTTCGAAGCCAGCTTTTTCACATTTAAATGGTTTTAACAAGAGAAGGAGCTGCGTCTGGCTGCATTTATAGGTATGTTTTGTCAATATGTCTACAGTTAGCGTGGAACATTGCAAAATCAAATGCACATTTTTTTACTATGTAAATATAGCACGTGGTTAATTATGGTCAACTATGTATGTAATTGGACACAGACCTTGTGACATGTGACCCATAATATTTTCATTTGTGCAAACTCGTTGAATACATGACTTTTCCAAATACTTAACACCAATGGAAACAGCGTGCACAGTGCTCATCTTGTTTGTAATGGCCTGTCGATTAAATTAATCCTTTTCATATAAATTTTGTGTGGAAAAAAACACCGATGCTTTACACTAATCACTATTTTTGCCCCTTTAATTAAGTTAAGATGAAAATTGGGGTCTCAGTTGGGACCCGATGTCCCTCTTTAATATGTTTTACTTGCAGAATATTACAAATCTGCTTACGACCATATCACATAGAATGGATCAAATGTTGGATACTAAGCAGGCATTTTGAGCCTGGGCATTGTGTGCAAGGGTGACTGCCTTGCATAAACAGTTGTTGTGAGAAACATTAATTGTTGGGCTTTACCAAGCTTCAATGTCTATGCTCTCCAACGTCACGAACCCACTCTGGCCAGCGTTGTAAAGTTTGGTCGAATAACCTCCATGATCCGCAGTGTGGAAGGCCCTCACGTGCAGCAGTGGATTGACAAAGACTGCATATTTACAGACTGTATAACAAATACAAAACGTAATAGAATGGCAAGATCTGTAAGTCTGATGTTGAAGTTTATTTCACTCTTTTTAGACTCGTAAACGTGTAATTGTATGCAGTTGCTCTGATGTGCAATAACAGTGAGATAACCCCTCCTGTGTGTTTTCTGGGTCGCACCACGCGTTGTTTGGCATGAGGTCCGACGTTTCACTCCACGCGCTGGGAGTTTCTCAAATCAAATCATGAAGAAGCTTTCAGCACATGGAGTGAAACGATGGACGTTGTGTGTGAAACAACAACACGCGGTAACAACCCTAAATCACACCGGAGAGTTGTACAACGCAACCACGAAAACATACACGCAGCAGTACTGAGATAACCTTTCAGTGAAAAAAAAATCCACCGCAGTAAAGGTTGTTTCGTGTAAGCTTTTAGGAAATTAACTTTCTTTGCATTTGCTTCTCCAACATGCCCATGTCGAATGATCCAAGCTGGCCATGGATCTGCTTTAAGTGAAAAGAGAGCGAGAGATTGAGAAATATCTGCCGTCAATAAGTCGCTCATTATGATTCGAGTGTAGACCGTCTCGTGTTACGTCCAATTTTATTTGGAGCCTAGCGCCGCATGGGACGACTGAGGAAATGAAATACCAAACAGTGGCGGCGCTGGTGGTGGTGGTGGTGGCGGGATGCAAATCCAAAGGTAACGAGAAACTCTGCGATAAAACTGGGTTCTGGGCACACATTTGGCCGGCTCAAATCAGAAGCAAATGGCAAAATTGGCTGCTTTGTGTATACATGCGTGTCCGTGGCTTGCACTGTATCATATCCTGCTTATATTGGGCTGGCAGCTGCCCAAGAATGAAATCAAGTAACTTGTTTTTTGGGGGGGCACGCTATTTAGTAGATGTGCCGGGGTGGGGTGAATAGAGAGCGAGGTGGTAGTTGCAGTGCATAATCCTCTTTGTATCTTAAAGTACATTACATTTTGTGCAAAAATACAGACACCTATGACGGCTAAAAACAAGAAACCAGCTACAAATACAACAAAAACGCAGAGGCGTTTAGTTATGGCTTCGTCCAATGTGACAGACAGCGTGAAAAGGCGACGTATTGGAACTTTCCATCTCGTAATGTTAAATACTGTGCACGGCATTGTATCACGTGATGGTGACAGATGGCAGAGGCTTGGGGAGGCCTGCATCCACTGGTGGTAGATGAACTACGCCTGATGATGAATATATATTTAATAGGTTATCACAGTTGCGTCACTAGAGGGGTGCTTGGGGGGTGCGGACCGCACCGGGTGACACCACCAGAGCGGGATGACACCAAAATGATTTTTGATTTAAAGCTTTCGTGACTGCAGGGATTCATATTCTTGGTTCTTTCGGTAAAGTCACGTAGAAGGGAAATAATAAAATAATAAAAATATAAAACAATACAAATTATCACGACGTTTCGACTGCAACACAAGCAATCATCATCAGGTGTGAAATCCACGGCAAGAAAATTGGATTTCACACCTGATGACGATTGCTTATGTTTCATTCGAAACGTCGTGAGAATTTTTATTGTTTTATATTTGTATTATTTTATTATTTCCCTTTTGCGTGACTTTACCGAAAGAACCAAGAATACCAAAATGATTGTCTATAACATTTTTTGTTGTTGCAGTGTTTCAGCAAAAATTAATAATTTTTTTCATAAAAATATCCCCGTAGTTAGTTATAACAACAAACATTTTTTTCGTAAGCCCAGCTTACATGTACTGTATCAATATACCTACAAGGATAAAATTCTATGCTAATTTACTTTTTGAACCTTCTAATGGTCAGAGCTGTCGTTGTTACCCAACTCCAGTGACGCTTCGAGTCACGTGGTCTCGTCTGCACGCGCTACAAGCACGCGCTGCTGTTTTCGTCGCTGCTGGCGTTTTTATAGTCGCTGGATTTGTCAAATTTTCTGGTGTTTTAGCTACAATATTGGGGTAGTCAGCATTTGTGAACCGATGTCAATAGGCTTGATTTGAAGCTTTCTTGACTGCAGGAATTACTCTTTGGTTCTTTCGGTGAAGTCACGTAGAATAACGTTTTTGAGAATGAAGTAGTAATTAAAGTAAATATTGGAATTTAAAGGTGTAATTTTTCTTTTGCTAGTTGTTTATGTCAGTACTATTGCCATTACATTCAGTGATATACGGGAATTATGATTTACGAGTAACATCAGTACAAAACACATTACTAAGGATTCTGTACGGTGTGGTTCGGGCGGAGGTCCGTGAGGGGTGACACCATGAGTTACCGCACTGGGTGACACCAACCCTCGTGACGCCACTGGGTTCTCATCTCACACTTGGACGCACAAGTTACTGCAGCATATTCCAGAGTGCTGAGATTGAGACTGTGGTGGTTACTGTTTGCGTTTTTAATATTCATTCATGGAGTTATTAATGGTGGTTGCCATGTCCTGTGTAAGCAAGGGTGAAATAAGCCATTGTGTTACAATTAACACACTTTCCACGGGGAGTGCAGATTAGTGTATTAGCCACCATAATTATTGTGTCATTGGAAGGCATCTAACCCTGACATTTCCAACGAAGGTATTCGTGACCCCTAACAAGGACATTGCTCCGTTAATTCACCAGCGCAGTTTTAATGAGGCACTGTCACGATTTGGTGTACAGAAACCTTAGTGATGATAGCTTCTCCGAATCGAGAATTTTTACATTTATATTTACCAATTTGGCAACATCGCTGTGTCTCATTTCATATTTTCTGTTCCTAAAGGCAGCACAGAGTGTGTTTGCAGTTGGGAACGTTCGTATAGACGTTGAGTGGTGAGTAAGCGGTTTTGGCAAGGTGACACACGCCTGTAATTCAGCACTTTGGAGGTAGGCGTTGGCAGATTGTGAAGCTTACTGGGCTGCGACGTGGTTATGATATGGCAGTAGGCAAATAGATTATTGTATCCATCTTTGCAGAGCTATGAGTATTATCCCCTTGTATACATAGGGTTCTCTAGATACACCAAATGTCTCCCTCATGCCAATCACTCAAGGCATTTGCCAACATTGCAATGCAAGACCCTCCTCCTTCAAGAGTATTGAGACACAGTGAGCCTTTTATGGATAAATAAAGGCCATTAGTACCATAGTTTCTAGTTTCTTATGTTTCACACCAATTACAGTATATTCCAATTGTGAATTTCTGAGAGCTTAGCGTTGCATTTCCTTGTGTTAAAACCCAGCCGTCATAAGGCTTTAATTGTCTAACATACACTACCACTGCTGTGCCCTTTCTTTATCTGTCTGGAGATGACCAAGTAATTCATTCTTTGATTTTCTTCCGAAAATATATCATTGTTGGCCTGAGTATTTAGGTTAACAAAACTAAGCGCGAAATGAAATCAAATACAGTTATTGGTAACTAGGCTGAGACCTTCAAACACACATGAGAACGTGCCTTATTATGTGGCTGACCAGGATCTAAAGTCCAAACCCACGATCTCATCTGTGCTGGCTCACTGCTCTGATATGGGCATTAGTTTCCAAAGACACCCAGCCACCTTCATGCTTAGGATTACATTAATGCCCAGACAAGAGGAGATCAAAGACAGCGCTCATGTAGGCGCTTAAATACTGACTATAGGCACAGATGGTCCTGGACTGCAATAATGTCACAATGGGGGGACACCTTCATATTAACATAGGCGAAGGTGCAGCTCTGCAACTGCGTTCTTAGACCACTGCTGGCAAAGGGCCCTCAACTAGAGGGAGCACCAGAGAGCCTCCCTAAGAGGGCATTTAGGTCTACTCTTTCATGGTGGCCAGACACTTTGGAAGTTGTTTGGAGCACACGACCTGCTGATCAAGTAACTGTGATGTCCCAATTGATTACGGCTAGGTAGACAGAGGAAGGGAATTTGAGAAACTCACCCCATGGTTTCAACTGCAGCGCCGAACTGGCGATCTCCGCATTGCAAGTCCAGTGTGTTGACTTCAGCATTACACCAACCATCCCCACATATTAACTTATTGGGGGGGAAAGGGAACTACTGCACTGTGCAGGAACAATTAATCTGTCTGGATTTGACTGTAGACGGGCTTGCTAAGACTGCCACTTTTGGGAAATACGTTGTTTAATTGTACAAATTAGAGAAGTGTGCAGATGAAATCAACATTTACTGTCATCGCCTGTCATGATTAAGTAAAATATCTATAGTCGCAGTTACACATTAATGTCTCCAACAGGATTCATTCATATAGTCGTGTAATCTTAACAGATCACAAATCATGCATTGTAGGACATTTTTGCAAGGCACACTCTGTGCAAAAGTTTGTCAAGTGTGTCAGATTATACCATATTTTTAAATCCTCATTTTTTTGTACAAAATATATGCCATGTGTTACAGAGAATGTAAAAACAACGAGCAAAGGAACATTAACGTCAGGAGTGAGATAGTTTATAAAATAATTATAAATTGTGCAGAGCCTGTTTATTTAAATGTTCTTATGTAAAAAAACGTGTTTATTATCTAAAAAATAATTTTAATGCACTTTTATTACCATTAGGGAATATTTATAAATAGTTTTTTTTCTTGCTTATTTCTTGACAGGCTGCGGGCAATAATTAAATTTTTTTTATCAAGGTTGACATCCCTTTGTTTTCCGTTTGGAAAAGCTCGTTGTAGTGCTCCACCGCCAGCACAGCAACACTTGAAGAGGTTTTACGAGCAACTTTGTGAAATTTTAATTCGCCAGTACAAAAATTGTCTTTCCCAATGTGGCAGTGCTCCTGAATATAATGTGAGGGATGGCACAGCATCAGATATATTGGTATAATGTAAAAAACCTAAATAACCATAATATTGTGGAAACAATTTGTAAATGTTTTTCCCATTAAAAAACAGCCGCTTTAAATTTAAGGAATGTAAGGCCCAGGAGCCAAATGATAACAATTGAGCAATACTAATATTATAACACAGTTACTAGTTATTCCAAGCTGTTTTGAGTTCTGTATTGTTAAACTATGTACCTTTCAAATTAAGGAGTAATCTGGTTTATTTTATGATGGTTCATGGCAACACCTCATGCATTTAAATCAACAGTGTACCGATTTGACATATACCGTACAGAAAATAAACTTGATAAATATAAATGTATGTTGATTAAATGTGACGACAATGCAGACAACATTTTATAAAGCATTTAATATTTGTTCAAGAGGTGAACTAGGGCAGGCAGGCAGGCAGGCTTTTTAGCAGAAAGGGTGTTTGACTGGCAGGCCCTTTATTAAGAGCACACATGACCCCGTGGTATGTGAAAGCTGGTTGGCCCTCTCTCAGAGGAATGCAAACACGGGATGTGTGAGAGATAAATGAGAATACGTGGGCCAGTTCTGGACACACATTGGGCAGTCCGGACAAAACGATGCAGTTTAGTAAATCCACATGTTGTTGTCGAAAACAGTAGAATGGCAATCTCCATTTTAACTGAAGTGGACATTTCACGAAAAAAAAACCTAATAATTTCCAGTAACTTTGCTTTAAGGAATGACAAAATGATGTTAAAAGTCTTAAAATATTTTTAGTTTGCAAAGGGCTTTTAATATTTTTATTAATTAATATATATAAGAGAAATAATGGAAATTACCTTACAGGTTTGGTCAGCAAGACCAGGCTACTCAAAGATCAGTTATCGTTTTCCATGGGGCCATTATAGATTTTAGTCAACATTGGCGAGTTTGAAATAAACTTGATAATTATTAAAGCCCATGAGCCAAATCATATATAATAAGGAGTATATATTTAAAATATGTTATTTATGAGCGCAAATGTAATGTGCAGGGCATCTGGCAGATTAAAGAGTCTTTTTCCCTGGTGCTGGTTAAAGACAGCGTTCAACGTTGCTGCTTTAGGGTGTACCTGTTCAGGGTGCACCACACAATCCCCCAGTCCTGTCAAGCAAGGCAATCGTAATGTGATATACTGTATTGAACTGTGTTTGTACATTGCTTTGTAACAAAAGGAAACCTCAGAGCTCATGGATACCCTGGAACAAGGGGTAATATTATCTTGGAGGTTTTTCATATTCTTTCAAAACCTTTTCACTCAGTATTAAAAGTTATATTTATATATATAAAAATGGTATAATATTGAATTTCATATCTGAATGCTGGCAAATATATAATTACTGTACTGTATCGCTGAATTGAAAATAAGGAATACTTCTTCTTTTCTACAGTTACATGCTTATTTCTCACTTTAACATCATGCTAATCCCTCACATTAACATAGCCACTTCCGTGCACTCTAATTTCTCACATTAACATCATGCTAATCGCTCACATTAACATAGCCACTTCCGTGCCCTCTAATTTCTCACATCAACATCTTGCTAATCGCTCACATTAACATAGCCACTTCAGTGCACTCTAATTTCTCACATTAACATCATGCTAATCGCTCACATTAACATAGCCACTTCCGTGCCCTCTAATTTCTCACATCAACATCTTGCTAATCGCTCACATTAACATAGCCACTTCCGTGCCCTCTAATTTCTCACATCAACATCTTGCTAATCCCTCACATTAACATAGCCACTTCCGTGCCCTCTAATTTCTCACATCAACATCATGCTAATCCCTCACATTAACATAGCCACTTCCGTGCCCTCTAATTTCTCACATCAACATCTTGCTAATCCCTCACATTAACATAGCCACTTCCGTGCCCTCTAATTTCTCACATCAACATCATGCTAATCCCTCACATTAACATAGCCACTTCCGTGCCCTCGTCTAGGAGGCCACTCTCCTAGATTACTTTTACATGCTAATTTCTCACATTAACATCATGCTAATCGCTCACATTAACATAGCCACTTCCGTGCCCTCTAATTTCTCACATTAACATCACTAGCCCCAGCCACTTCTTTATAACCCTTGATCTACACTCATTTCAAACCTTTTAAAACAGTCTGCCTCAGCAGCAGACCATGCTTTCCCACCTGACGATGGACGCTTGTGTTGCGCCCGAAGCGTCGTGATTTCTTTTATTTTATCTTATACCTACGTGACTTCACCGTAAGAACCAAAGAGTAAGGAATACTTGTCTATATTTTCTCTATCTGGCCAGGTGGCTCAGTGGAAGAGTGAGCAGCTCACAATCAGAAGATTGCGAGTTAATATCCTGGTTGGGGCTTGACTCGGCCCATCATCTCTCCGTGGTTGATAAAATATCTACCATTTCATGAGAAAGTCAACGGCGGTTTCCCTATTGAGAGACTCCCCCCCCCCCCCCCCCCCGATTAGGGATATTAAATTTCAACAATGAAAACAAAGGGCACTTTATTCAAACCCGCCACCTAATGTCCATTCAGCAGGAAACATTGGTTCGTCGTTCAACAGTCTGGGTACTCCAAGACGTCTGGCAAGCATGGTAGAGTCATCAAAATACCCTCCAGAGGAGCTGTCTTGGACGGATTCTGCCAACAGTGGCATAGCAATAACGTTCATGACTGCACCTTTAACTTTTGTTCACGAAGGGCGAGCAGTGCTGCATTGGTTAGCATACTGCACTGGGAACCCAGGGACCTGCGTTTGATACATTTCGTTTGACACTACAGTTCATTAAGGGATTCAACTAATACGCTCATAATATTGATACTAAGCAGCAGCAGCAGTGGTGACAGAATGATTAGCACACTCAACTCTAAACGCAGCAACCTGAGTTCAATTCCTGGCCACAGTTAACGTCAGTAGCGAGTGACATGTGAATTGGTCTCGGGTGCGACCCCCTCACCAACCCGCCCTGACCACCGCAATGACATATGGTCAATCATCCTTCATGACCAAGGCCTTCATCCAGCAGTGGATTAGCAAATGGCTGTAAATTGTTAATAATCATTGCTATTAAGTTGAACAATTAGGCTTTTAACACCTTACATGAAATAAACGTGTTGAATTAAAGAACATACTTCTTGTTTTTAAACGTTGACTACACATTGTCCCTCCAAGGTTGAGACATTGAGTACCTCCTCTTGCAAAGTCGACAGAAGTTGACGTTTGCAAGAAGCCCCTGCCAAAGGAATGTGGAATTCCCACCGCTGGCACAAGGCCACGAGTAGAAATAAGTGCCACTCCATGCTCGCTTGGGCACATACACACTTTAACTTGACGTTGAGGTGCACATGTAAGTCTCCACTTACTGTACACATGCAGAAGGTATTAATCATTGCCAGGCAGTTTCGATTTGGCGCGAGCAGCCTTGGTCCAGTCTCCACTCGGGTCACATTTGCACTCGCCAACAGCTCTGTTTGAGCGTGACGTCACACAAATCAATTGTGATCCATCGGATTGGCCACTGGGGAGGGTCACATGCCCTTTTTGGGTTACAACCTCGAACCCAATCAGCACAGCCCAAACACAAACCAGGTTGGTCCTGTTACGGTCTTACAAAGCGAAAATCCGTTAAATGATTTTAAAAGCAGCCTGGCCTGACTAGAACTGCAGTGGTCTGGCAAGCGCTGAAAAAGTTCCTGCCTGCGGTGGGGGGGGGGGGGTGTACTCTTGCTCAATTGCAAATGCATATGGTAAACGCATGAGCTTAATGTATTAGGTTTATTTTTGAGTAAGAATCACTTTGGAAGATTAAATTACCATTGGAATGATTTGTGGGTGTTTCATAGCTTTCTTAGGCAGTCTACAAGCAAGCAGGTGTGGTATTGAATTTGGTATTAATGGTTGGTCAGATTTCCCACTTTCATTCCTCGTGTTGAAAATTTACATTCTTGACATGCCACCACATACCACGCGGCTTTGCGCGCATTGAGTAACGCACATTATTTCCTCATCTCACACCTGCAGGACCGCAGAGACAGCATATTAATCTTGCTTTGATGTAAAGAACAGAAAAGACAGCTCAAAGGGATTCGTGAATTATGAAATCATTTTGTGTTACCTTAAACTGTGTGTGGTAGGACAGCGCGTTGCTTTTGTAACTGGATAGCACGCAAGTACACGAGGAGAACACCTAAAACGATTTATAGAACCCATGCTCCTATTTTTTATTAACTTCGAATGGAATTAAATTATACTTTTTGTAAAAAAAGAAGACAAAGAAGGATATTGACTTTGTCCTTACATTATTATAAAGCCATTGTCTGGGTAACTTGGCATCTGCACTGGGAGAATTATGTCCTTCATATTAAGCCCTGTTTGAGCCAGGGCTGAAAGAAAGCCTATTTAGAGTGGAAAATCTGCTTTGCTCATGGTACGCGTAGCAGAAAAATACATAGCACATCTCTGGGGACTACGGCAAGATAGTCATTGCCATGTTTATTCATTTTTTTTTATAAAAAGAATATTGAACACTGGACTTTCACACAGTGTGATGGTTTCTTTTTGTCTCTCTTCTTTTGTACATTATTGTGGTTCCCTCCCCTCCCCCTCGACTTCATTTCTTCTCAAGTATTGAGTATCCACATTGTCTTCAGTCAGGAGAATCATAGCAGAGCCTCGGGTGGCTGATTGATTTAATCTGAACCCTTAGCTGGCATGGGAATCAAGATTATTTGGCAGGCTCAAGCCTGGGCTGCGTTTTGTTTCGAGTTTAAAAAAGCAGAAGCTGTGGTTTTCTGCCGTCGGAATAAATGATGTGCTGCTGCTAAGGTCATAACATATTGTGCGTTTGTGTCACTGACTACTTTCCGTTTTAGGTAAAACTAAATATTCAAATCATGTCTATTTGGGCATCAGTAAGTATGGTAACGATACATTGTATATATAATATCAGATATTGCTGAAAAACAGTGATAACGAATGTCTTAATGCATGGATTCACAAACTCAATAATAACAATGTGAATTTACAGTGTATTGATCACCATCAATTATTAATGATAATTACTTAAACATGTAACACTACTTTGACATAATCACTGCAAGACTTTAAATAAAATTAATTATACCTAGATAGGCACGAATACGATTTAAACATCAAATATGCAAACTGCCCAGGTCGCTCGGTGGGAGAGAGAGTGGCTCGCGATTGGGGATGTTGCTCGTTCAAATCTTGTACCACTTTGTGGCAAAGTAAAAGGTGGTTGCCAGAGGTGTGGACTCGAGTCATGTGACTTGGACTCGAGTCAGACTCGAGTCATGAATTTGATGACTTGAGACTCGACTTGGACTTGCATAACAATGACTTTGTCCCACCTCTGAGGTGTGGACTCGAGTCATGTGACTTGGACTCGAGTCAGACTCGAGTCATGAATTTGATGACTTGAGACTCGACTTGGACTTGCATAACAATGACTTTGTCCCACCTCTGGTGGTTGCCCTGTGGATAGAGACGTGCCCCCAAAATAGGAATGTAGAATTTCTACCCCCACGTTTCAGGAAAAGAAACACTGACTTAATTTTTTTTTTATAAATGGGAAAATCTGCTTTCTAAAGGATTTCTAATTCGTTTTGCCTAACGGCACAAACTTAAGAAGAAAAAAAGACAACCAGGAATTCAATTTAAAAATTGTCGATGCCTGATGCTGATATACAAGGGATGGACTCTGGAGGGTGAAGTATGCATCACAGGCTGGTCAGCAGTACCTTGAACTCCTGCCGCATTCCACCAGCATGGCTAATGCCTAAGGAGTAGAGAGAAACGTGAGCAGATAATGTGACGGTTTCTTTCAGCATCCCTCTCATTGCTTGTGACCGTGGCCCATTGTAGCTGACCGTGTAATCAGCGTAACGACTGATCTCCCCGATGCTTGCTGGTGCTCCTTCGAAGGGTGGTATGTGTTTTTGGGGTGAGGGGTGAGTTGAAGGAATGGGCATTTGAGTAGGGGTGCAGGGGCAGTTGTTGAGAGAGGTGTTGGCTGGTCAGGGAGCTAATGAGTGGCGCTATGCACAAGTTTAACTTAGAAAAAAATGGCAAATGCATTAAAGTTTCACGGAGCATTGTGAAGCAATGATATAGATTTGCTCCTGTATGCAGAGGCTACGTTCACTGTGTTCACTGATTGAATACACACATTTATGTTCTACAGGGGTTAACAAATTAGTGAATGTATGTGGAAAATGAATCAAGGAATCGGTATATACTAACAATGTCTCTAGGAATATGAATAACTGTGCAACTCTGTGACACTCTGTGATAAATGTAGCCGCTAAAAAAGATGATTTCCAAGGATTAGACAATATTAATTTAAAGGTACAACCTTTAGGAGGGAATGTCATGTAATACACCAGTTTTTTAGAAGCTGCATTTCACGAAACTCTCTAATTAGTTTCGATTTAAAGCTTTCGTGACTGCAGGGATTCATCTTCTTGGTTCTTTCGGTAAAGTCACGTAGAAGGGAAGTAATAAAATAATAAAAATAAAACATAATAAAATAATTCTCACGACGTTTCGACCACAACGCAAGCAGCCGTCCTCAGGTCACTGTGCTCAGGTGAAGACCAGGTCTGTCGGGGAGACAGCTGTCTCCACGACAGACCTGGTCTTCACCTGAGGACGGCTGCTTGCGTTGTGGCCGAAACGTCGTGAGAATTATTTTATTATGTTTTATTTTTATTATTTTATTACTTCCCTTCTACGTGACTTTACCGAAAGAACCAAGAAGATGTCTAAATAGTTATCTAACTATTCTATTAACCTCTTCAAATGCGCACCTCCGATTAGCACGGTTGGCTACTTACGGCGGCGAAAGAAGTTCAACATACATACACCATCTTAGTATCGAACAATGTGCATATATATGTGCCTGTTAACAAAATGACTTATCTTTTGGACAGTTTGTCTTAAAACTGCCACTTTCATCTGAGAATTAGAAACCGGGTGACCATTGTCACTGTGCTAAATCAAGCCTGATGTCCCCAGTGTCCGATGTTTAATGCAAATGCTTAATCCTATTGATCCACTAATCACATTTCAGCAGTGGAAAAGCATCATATCTGACAAATCCGACTTAAGTTCACCTGCTTTGAAGTCACAGCCACTGTAATTACTGTGACGGAGCGCGGGCCGCGGGGATGCTGTCACATGTAGCAGCGCGGGGCGGCAAAAAGTGCCGTGGAGCGGCCACGGCGGAGGTCTGCTTACAGGGCCTCCCCTTCCCCTCCACTCGAGGCCGACCCCTCCATTCTCCTGAGTTTCTCGGGCGATGCATTTGTTCCCAAGGTAACCAATTTCATCTGAAGGTGCTTTGAAAGCGGGGCAAGACGATAGGGTGCTTCTCAGGGATATCTCGCCGCGGTCCTCGGCCGTGCACACTCCAGTAGTCCTCGTGTGCGCTTACCTGTGGGCAAGCATGCATTAAAAAGGCAAGCAAATACTCCCCAGGTCACCCACACTTCAGCAGCGCGCGATGAGCCCCCTCCCCACCACCACCACCGAACGCCACCCCCACAACTCAGCCGTGCTTAATGAGAATTCGCCCACGGTCGAGGGCTTTTTTTGGGAAGAGCTGCGCTGTCACTCGCTCCGTGGTTGAACGCCGCCAGAATGTTCGACGGTATCGGGACCCATGCGGGTGATGGACCAATAACGCTGTGGTGACAGCGTGGCCGTACACAGCGGCAGATGTTTCCTGCTGCCACCAACGTATCTCTACCAATGCAGTGCCTGCACTCGATTGGCAATAGAATGGCAAATAGTATATGGAAAGGAGGTGTGTGCTCATTGCAGTGGGGTGATTTTTTTTTATAGACAACTTTAGTCGAGTAATAAAATGCACGCACTTTTCTCCAAAACGCGTTAAGAATGTATCGTTGGTAATCTAAGTTGGGCAACGTTTTAAAGCGCTGTCTTGCGTTTTGTTTCGCATTCAGCAATATATGGAGCATATGATATGCAATGTGTCCGAGCGGGTTTTCCCTCTCGAGAAGATGGAGCAATGAAATCAGCTCGTGAGCAGGGTGCTGTGTGGAGGATTATGGCATCGTGGGATTGTGAGGGGTGGCAGTGGCTTGGGGAGGCCTTCTTCCAGCATTGTATTGACCACGGCTGATTAATGATGAGATGATGATCGTCTCATGTGTATCATAATTCGAGTCTTATTATTGAGTGGTATTTATACTGTGTCGAGGTCATGCCACAACATTGAGCTGAAAACGAGTGAGATACAAAACGGTCACGTGAAGCGTGTTTCTATTTTGAAACTCTTTGAATAATTTTGACTTCGTAAAAACAGAAATATGGTACACATAACAGTCCCTCCAGAAAAACGCGGAGTTTTTTGGTGATTGTTGCGCGCAAAAATCGTTGATTATGCGGCACGTTTTCTTAAAAAATGCGATGGAATATGCGGGATATTTATGCAATTTTATGCGATTAAATTGCGGGAACTTGCAAAAATTGCGGTTTGATGAAAAAGAGAAAAAAAAGTGATTCCCCCAACACCCTATTCACTCGGCTACTACTTTAATGTAAAGAGTCATTTCTTATTACTTCCTATGATAAGCAAGCATACTACATCACAGAAAGTGCTGGGAATATTTAAGTTCTCATCTTGTTTTATTTCAGACCTTAACAAACAGATGGCTCAAACTTACAAAACATTGAGTCGAACAAGTTCTGTAGCTTTACAAAATGAATATGCTACAACTTCTGTAAAAATGAATAAATAAAATATTAAAAAATAAAATATTAAAAAATAAAATGTATGCTTCCTGTTTTACAGAGGTAGCTATACAAATCAGACATCTTCTGTTAAAATAAGTGTTTTCAGTGCACAGTAACGTAAGCAATACAGTAACAGTACAGTCTTACAGTAATGTAAATTTACATACTACTAACAAAAAGTGCAATCTTACAACTGTAAAGTTGCATAAACTCCTGAATAAAACTAACTACGTAGCCTCTAACGCTTCATAACGTTCCCATGGCAACAGGGGAAATGGCTGCGCTTGTGTGAAGTAAACGCAACATTTTTCAACTTTCTGCTAAGATATATGTGACTTTTTGCAACGAAAATGCGGGGATTATGAAATCATGCAAGCCCGCATATTTTGCGCGCGGAAATCTGCAATTTATGCGGCGAAAGTGCGGCGTATTTGAAAAATCGCGCCCCCCGCATAAATATGCGGACTTTGGCTGATTTTGCGTGGAATCTTGCGATCGCATAATCGCGTTTTTCTGGAGGGACTGACATAATGCAGACAAGAAATATAGCAAAATATGTATTTATTTATTTTAAAAAATCACATTTAATCATATATTCACCAGATAAGGACCCATTGAGACTTCAAGTCTGTTTCAAGGGTGAACTTGATAAATGTTGGGCCTGAATGACAGTGCAGAGCTATGAAAAAAAACCAGAGAGAAAATCCACATATGCACAATACACAGTGCTGGAAGAATATGATTTATGCAATTTCATCTATAAAGGTAAACAACATGCAATGGAAAATTGAACTTCATCATGAAAAGCAATAGAATGGTTGTGATTATATTGCTAGCAGAGTGCATGCACTCTATTATTAGAGATACATTGAGGCTACATAATACGTGTTACCTGCCGTGACATGGATAATAAAAAATTACATTGCATACAACATGGCATAAAAGCTAAAAACCCCTCAAAGAAGTATAGGGGAGAGGTGCATGTGTGGAATTAGACTGAGAGAAAGTGAAGAACACGTGGATTTGAGACCATACGTAAGTTAAAGAAATGTTAAGTCGAGATCCTTCGTTAGAAAAATAAATAATCGCATGAGAAAGGTAAGTTGGTATGGGCAGGATGGTCGCTAGAAGGGTTCTAATGGGTGCTGGCAAAGACCAATTATGGAGTGGTAGCCAAAGGAGTGAACAAGCCCAAGAGGCCATTCACCTTGGAGATTGGGCAATGCAATCAGCTCGTGTGCAGGTGTGAGCTCGACTGTTGCATCGCGAGATCGTGATAGATGGTGACCACTTGGGGAGGCCTTCATATAGCAGTGGATATATCATGGCTGCTGATAGATACTGCCATGGATAATTGAAACATGAGATGCTAATATGCAATGGCATTATTCTGCCTGCAGTTTTCCGCTAGTTGAACGTTAAGTCCCATTCGATATATATTCCCTTATACCTATTTAATCAACAAGGAAATTAATGATATCGCATTCAGACTTGACATATCTATATCCCATCGTATAATACTATGATGTAATGGGAAATGCACTAAGTTGCTTACGTGCAAATCTATTCAGGCCACAATTCATGGCTAACCAATAGAATGCCCGAGTTTTTTTTGCCATGACATGTTTTTTTGGTGGCAAATTTCACCTGCTTTAAGTGTGGGAACTCATTAATTTGTAACGTATTGATGTCTTCCTGTCCCCTTTATCAAACTCAAGGCTTGGCAGAAAGCACGTTGGGTTTGCTGGCCACAGGGCAAAGACACGCGGTAACTTACCAGGTGTCTGTCTCCTGCAACAAAAGCCAGAGGAAAGCCTCGGGACAGTTGCTGTCACATTGACAGCAACTGCAAATTATTTCCTCTCTCAAAAAAACATTAAAGTGTTCTGCTGGCTCCGTTCAAAGGCTATCTTTTATTTTTGAACTTTAAAAAATAATCCATGGCATGCTTAATTAGTCGATAAGGTATGCATAGCTCCACTTGACAACATCATCGGTGTTTTGGAGAAGAAGAAAAATTATAGGACGTATACTAATTGTTTTTAATGTGTATTGTTGACATTTAGTTACTGGTGTTAACTTTCATCAACCTGGTAAGCCAAGTTCAATTCCCCACCACATCTACCAGTTTATTACTCCCGTGTTGGAAATTAACAGACACAATTCATCTAAAGGTGTAAGACATAGAGCACTGACCAAAATGGTGAAGCATGATCAAAGAACTCCCACAACCATCACGGCATGAGAAAGTCTTTGTCCAGCAGTGGAGTAATAAAGGATTATAGATTAGTGTTGTCGTTTTATTCCAAAAATACCACCTTGTGGGAAAGTCAACAGTGATTGTCCTATTAAACGATTCACCCACGCCATAGTAATGTATCATTTTCACCACTGGCTCAAGGCTGTAAACAGGAGATGAGCACCAGTTGAGTCAGAAACCGTTTCGTCTTTTTGTCAATTCCAACATCAGGTTTTATTTTTGGCAAATTCCAATAGCAAGTCACACAAAAAAAACCTGAGTTTACTGCGAAGACGAACTTCCTGCCCTCGTGCGTTCGATTCCACGTCACTTTCCAAGCAGCAAAGATTCTCACATTCCCTAGCAACGGCACATTTTAGCCATATGTTTATAGGTGGCAAGTCAAAATATTGTCCCAAATGCCTCAGTAGACAGCTTCCTCAGACAAGGCTGTCTGACTTAAGTTTGTTTAGACTACCACCAGCTCCACTGTGAAAGCATTTACCAAAGGGCTTTTTACATGACGCTAACAGATGTCAGAAAAGTCTTCATTGTAGACTTTAACAGGTTTCAACGATGAAAGTTCAAACTTTGTTTAACATTTTTTTTTTACCGAAGGTCAAAAATGTGACGTTTTATCTAACTGTCCGCTTGGTTTGTCAAGCCATTTGGATGACCATTGTTGAAAAAAAGTGTGGTCAAATAAAAAAAACGTATGAACTGTGAAAAGAGTTACCACTGCAGCCTCTCTCTACACCAAATGGGAGCTGGGTTGTGATAAGAAGGAGGAGGTGTTGGGGGCAGATTTGTTGTGGCACTTGTTCATGATCCAGCTCTCAGAGGTCATTTCAGTCTTGCCTGCCAAGGGAAGATCACCCCACCTCCTATTTAACAGCTTTTCCTCATTGTGGCCACACACTGTAACGTAGACAAAATGTCATATTTTGACAACCTTAGTGCCTGATCCACAACACGTCTGAGCTGTGGTTACAGAAATATGACTAGGACTATCCTGATATTTGTTAGTCATTTATGTAAACATATTATTGTGGTCACAGAAATCTTAAAATAAAAATGTATTTTCTCTTGCTTATATCACAATCGTATTTCAATGGTGCTACCAGCATCAGGTAACAAGATAAATAAATGTTCATTCGGAACTCTCTGCAGCTCGCAGTGCAATGGTCTGAGAAGATGATGTCAAATAGCTACTTATAAGGTCACTTAAAATAGCCTCACTGGTGTCACGTATTTTATATTCCCTGCAAAGAGTATTCAACGCATGCCAAGTACACACACATTGTTAAGTAGTACAGCTGTAACTTATCTGAATTATGTGAAGCAACAAATTGCATGTGATAGTTGTTTTGACAATGCTTAGACCATCAACTCCCTACGCCTGAGAATATTGTTTAATTGCCTTGTAACTGCCTCCATTTGAATCCAGGACCTCAGAGGTGCCTGCTAACCCTGAGCCACTTAGCTACCCCACTGATAAAAAAATAAACATCTATTTAGTCTTGATAATGTTTTTTTACAGGTATAAAAAAAAACATGAAACGCATAGAAACCGCATCGAGATTAAATTGAAGATTACCATATAAAAAAAAAATTTGTTGGCGACAGGGTGACTATAGGGAAGGAGAAACCTGGCAGAACTTAGCGGATTTATAATTAGGCTCAATGTGGGCCAGGGGGATGAGTATGTGGAGAAGGAGTGAACAGGAGAGGAAGGTGAAATCAGTCAGTTGAGGAGTGACCGGCAAGTGGTAGACTGTTGCAGTTTCTACAAAGCCATTGTTCTCATGCTTTGAGCTCTAACTAACATTCTTTGCTATATTAGGAGTAAACTTTTATTTCATCAGGAGATGTAAACAATCTGTTAAGATCACATGAAGCACCTTCCCATACGCAAGGGTGTTGTGGGTTTAATCGTAAGTTTCATTTCTAAATCGTACAGGGTCAAACACAGCATCAGTAACACAAATCTGAACAATGACAAAAATCTTGATTTAAAGCTTTCGTGACTGCAGGAATTCATACTCGTTGGGTCTTTCGGTAAAGTCACATAGATAGAAAAATAATAGATCACGACGTTTCGATCGCAACACAGGCAATCGTCTTCCGGTGAGAGAGAGAAAGCTACTGAAACAAGGTCTCTCTAGGCCTAAGATGGGAGTCCTCTCAGGGTAAGAGAGCGGGGCTAGAGATGGTCTCCCTGAGGCTATGGAAGTGGCCATTGTATTTTGAGAGATTAGCATGTCAATGATGCATCGGTGGCAGAGCGAGTAGGACATCCAGCCTGTCAATACAAAGACATCCAATCTAGTAATGCAACTCAGAGAGTCAGCTAACATCGGCAGGAAGGATGGAAACATCACAGCAGGTTACCTGGTTAATCACGTCCTTCCAATGATTGCTCAATTTGTACCCATCTTCTCGGTTGAAGTTGTGTCTGTGTTTATATATCTGGATGGCTTCATAAACAAATCTTTCATGATAGTAAATAATGTTTTTTATCCCTACAATATCGCTTTTTGCACAAAACAGGGCCCCGCCATGTAAATTGAGTGTATTGCCAATAACATTTAGCTGGCTGTTTTTGTTAAATAAGTATGACTATGATGAGATCCAGAAAGTTCCAATCAGTCCAGAGTGTTGTTGATTAAACAAATGGTCCTGGGTTACATAAGTTTGGAAAGTCCAGAGGCTGATCGACTGAATTCGTTTTTAATGTTTAAGTGGAGACATTAATGGCAGGCCATATAATCCTTATTGTGTTCATACATTTTCCAAAATAGCAGAAAAATCAGATTTTAGGAACAATAAAGGTATGCAAATAAACTATGTTGATGTTACAAAAAACGCTTACTTTTACTATGATTCTTGGCCCTAACCACCTGGAACCCATAGCTGATTATTAAATACAAAATTGTGCAATGACAACATATTATAAATAATACTCTCGACTACATGAAGGGCAATTTGCTGAAACGTCACCGATTATATATATACACATCTTTTTAGGGCCGCAGTGTTATTGATAAAGGTGTTAAGTTTTTTTGTGCTTATGCATTACTATCGATGCAGTATGACAAAAACACATTCCTGCAGAGGGAGCTGGTAGGAACGTTGCGTTGCTCGGTCAATGGCCAGGGTCAACGGCGGCGTGGTGTATTCCGCAAATATGCCCGACTGTGAGGGCGGGCACAAGCCGGCGTGAGTAGGTTAAACGTTGAGTTTTATAAGGGCACCACGGGGTGACCAGCCCCTCCCCACCCATCCCCACCCCTCACACCACCCACCCAGCCCCACCCTTCCAACCCAGCCCCTCCCCACCCTCTCCACCCGGCCCCTCGCCACCCTCTCCTCCCCACCCAGCCCTTCTCCACCCAGCCCCTCCCTGCACGACGGACAGACGGACACAATAATCCCCTGTGGGCTGGTGTAACCAGAGGTTCCTACCAGTAGCATTATTACTTTGTGGGGAAGTTAACGGTGGTTGTCCTTTGGAGACTCCCCACTGCCATAGGAATGTGGAGTTTCCACCACTGGCTTAGGGCTGCAATCGGGGGGTTATTTCAGCAAGAAACTACTTTGACTTTTTCACTGTATACCCACCCACGAATAGCTTTATGCATCCAACGGTAAGATAGGTAGGTTACAGAGTTTAGGGGCACACTATGGGGGAGTAGAATGTGTGTGACACTATCAATAATGATGATGGAATCCTGAAATATATTACACATGGTAACAACAAAATGAAACAAAAATCTACTTGAGATGTTTTGCAAGAATTAACAAATAAATTTTCTATTCATAAATCAAACATTAAATATTTTCTGGTATTTGCAACATATAAATGTGAATAAAATATGGTGCTGTTTTTTTGTCTAATGCATGATGAATGTTGGAATGTTGATTCTTGTTCTGTCAGTTAAGATTGTTATATTTGTCATGTGTGCAAATGGGCCTTGGCAGCTTTGTGGAGGGATATTTAAATTCTCTGCTGTGGCTTATAGGACTGATTACATTTCACAGCAATCAGCTGACATCACCTCTGCTGCTTTGATTGGCTAAATTTAATAAAATGTATCCATAACAATTGTGTGGGCCCAATTCAACAGCATTAACTATTGTCAAATTAAAGTTAAATTCATAAGTGTAAAAAACATCTGACAGTTTGGCATATGTATTCATATAGAAATTCTATATTATTTCAAAAGGAGATGTATTTAAAGTCGTACTATTTCTTTTGAGAAATAAATATGCTCCTCCATTTTGCAATAACCGAAGGTGGTTGATTAACAAATCAAGCACATGATGAATCGCGTTTTACATTTTAGTGCCAAACCAAGGTGTTGTTTAAACTTCAGTTGAATGTGTAATTGCAATCGCATTATCAGGTTACAAGTGACACGGGTCTGACATTTTTTATACACACTCCAAAAGCATATTACAACACAAGCTGCTAGTGAGCTTGACCTTTTGGGTACATTGTAAGCCAATAGTTCATAATTTAGGTCATTTGTGATATAAACTTGCAAAAACTTTGTTAAAATATATTTGGAAGTAATGAGCTTTTGGCTCCCTGGTTATGGAACAAATATTATTGCAAGCTATTTATTTAATTGATTTCATTTAAATGTACGTCGTGTTTTCTTTTGGGCCTGTGTTGGCAGTTTACTTTTTTACCTTGGTCTCATTTTGTGAAAGTCGTGCAAGCCTGCTGGCTCCTCCGCACCGTCCTGCCGATGCAGGTGTTTGTGCTGTGGCCTCTCTTCTAGATAATTACAATGGGAAGAACGTGGAGGCTGCATTTTGTGCTGACCATCACACATTTTTCTACCCATTTAATTCATGAAATCTGGCTCTGCTGGGTACGCCTTAGACAAGACAAAGATCCCCCATATAGCCTTGACAGACTGTAGGGGCAAGTGCTGTTAGCGAGCACCTATGAAGGCAGGAACGGTACATGAGGGGGTGGGTGGCCAGCACCACGCCTGACCGCCTTTGTCTCCCCAGTGGCGATGTTTACACACAGCACCAGGTACTCATTTGAGGCTGAGTCGACCTAGGGGAGGCCCAGGACCGGTTCAGATAATCGTCACCGGTGTTGGCCGTGAGCGGGAATCGAACCCGGATCGGTGGGTTCATAGCGCAGCGCGCTAACCGCTACACTATCGCTCCCCACAACACATACACAAACACGGACAAATATTCCCCATGTGGTATTTAGTGGACTTTTGGGGCAGGTGTAGTTAGGGATCACCCATTAGGGCATGGGTGGCACACGAGGGAGTGCTGTGACCAGGAGCACCAGACTGAGTCGAACCAAGGGCAAGGCCCAATATTGGTTCAGATATTTTCCACTGATGATTGTTGTGGATGGAAATCGAACTCAGGCTGATAACCGCTGCACCACTGCACACACACACACAACAAAGACACACACACAACAATGCACACACACACAACAAAGACACACACACGGATGCGTACACATATGCAAACCGCAGCATGAGCATTAATTGAAGGCTTCAATGTTGCGAGATGTTAACGACCTGTATATTTGGAGTTTGCGCGTTCTCCACATGGTTGCGTGGATTGTTCTTCGCGTCCTCCGGTTTTTCCCTCCAAATTTAGAAAACTTGAGTTTCGAGTATTTGACAGCTATACATTTTCACATGATACACCACTTCGTTGAGACATCATTTGTGATAGCCAGGTCACGTCTGAAAAAGAGTTATATAGATCAATGGGCCTTACCTGGCAAAATAAAAAGTTTAGCTGGTTTAGATGCCATTTTATTTGGACAAATACTCTTGAGGTGCAAATATGAGATTACACCGGACAAATGAGTGTGCTTTATGCACAGACTGTGGTGGTGTAACTGTACGCAGGTCTCAAGTAGACGATAGACCGCAACCGCATTCTTAATTTTTTACCTTTGAAGTTACAATTGTGATTTGGGTGCATTAACCAGAGGGCCGAGTGGCAGGGGGCCATTTCAGAGAAAACACAAATGAATGGGTTGCAAACATTGCAGGTGCATTGAGATACTCTGTTGCGTTAGGCGCTGCTACAGTCGGTGCACATCGCTCTACTGCCTACACCTGAAACAGCAACGTTTGAGATGCAGGGCGGTTTATTGCCCGCGTTCATAACAATTCCACGCACGCTGCGGCCAGGCATCGTTTTTCCTCTCCGCTCCGCCGCCCGGAGCTCCGCGGGGGGAGACTGGCATGATGCAACGCCGTCGCTGGCATCTGCCAAGCTGGCTCGCGCGCACCCTCGCCGTACTCAGGTTTCGTTTAAACGAAGAATAATGTGCTCGCATGCTTTTCTGTTTTTAAAGTATTGTTTCTTCCAAATGTAATGCAAGAAAATATATATATTTTTAATTAACTTTTTTTTTGCGCGATGGTATTTGTTGACGTTTTTTCAAGTGAAAATTTGATGGGAGGTTTAAGAACAACTTTGAGCGCGTTTGATCAAATATTTATTTGGCCAATTGGCCTTTATTGTTCTTTGATTTTGATGTCAATAAAGGTATCGTCAAGTATTACATAGTTGTAATTATACGGCAGTTTGAACTGCTGAAACGTTGACAACATTTTCATGAGAAAAGCAAGTTGTTATTAAACTGAAAAGCCTCGAATGATCTGCAAAAGCACTTCATCGAAGGATTATAAACAATCGGAGCTGAAATGTTGACGAATACTCTGGAGTCTCTCAAATCTCGAAACAATGTGAATGACATACCAAGTGTGCATGTAGTTGTATCGATATATCTCACACTGTCGTCTGATAACGCTTTTATAACGGATGATACCTGAGTGGATGCCCTATATATGATGACCGTTAAATGTTTTATTATTATTGCCAACATTTACGTGCATTACTCATAAATAATTTGAAATGTGTAAAAAAAGAGGGAAACAAAATATCATTAAATAAAGCACACGTATACCGACCCTTTTATCACCAACATGGACACGCACAAAAATAATAATATAATCTATCCCACTCGTGAGCAAAACACCACTCAATCCTTCCCTAATTGAGACGAGCCTTGAGTAGTATCCTTGAGGGGGGAATGAAGGGAGCGTGGCGTGGGGTATGGGGGGTGCCGACGGGGGGAGGAGGAGGGGGGGGGTCCCCTCTGTGCCGCATTCAACAGGAGCGCCTCGGCATTATTACTGGCAGGGCACGCAGGACGAGAGTGCTCGTGTGGGCCTGGGAACCCGGCGTGCCATTCAGAGACAATTACGGCCGTCGCCACAGATTAGCTCGTGAGCCATCATTAGCATGGGGCAGATGGGACGGCTTTTGCCTGTATGTGGTTACGAAGCAGTGCCGGGCTGTGAGTTCGTCCCTCCCCCTCCCCGTAAAAGGGGATGCCCGCTTACAAAAAACAAGCTATGGGATATGCCATTAATAAATATAAGTGTTGGGGTCCTTGCAAAGAAAATTGAAACAAGTCCAATAAGAGCCCTCAAGGAATTATTTTGAATCCAATAGCACTTAAATGGGAAGAAGAAGAAAACACCTTATGAATGTATGGAAGAATCAATAGGTCAGTTTTTAACAATCTTTTTTAAGTTGTAATGAAATTTGAAGTACCCCAGGAAGAAAATAATAATAATGTTGCAGTCTACAACAGAATACAGTTTTTTGGTAATATATGCAAAAAATGAAATCACTAGTATTCACATTAAAATGTTCAATACTTCATTTAACACAATTTCCAACTGCATTTGAATAAATTATGTTTAAATTTGTTGCCTTCATACTTTCAGACTGAAATTATATTACGGGTAAAGAGAATAATTTCTGGAACATGTTCTACTATTGTATTCTTTTTTACATTGTATTACATTAGAATACAAATTCAGCACTACGTGTCCTTACCATTACAATAAAACCCAATGGAAAGGTATTATTAATATTAGCTTTTTAAAGTTCAAATTGAATATTATTAACAGAATGAAGTCCTAAGTAGCATATATAAAGGTCATCACTGTTCAAGTTACACTGTTTAATATGCCACGTGACATTGGTGATTTTTTTTTAAACAACACGACTAATACTTGCGCAGCAACTAGAATTCCATCTAACAATTTTAAAAATGTAAATTTTTGCCCAAAAAGGTAAACATTGCCAGCAGGTCCGAGTGATAAATGTCTTTGGCAACGTCGTGATTGTGGCTTACCGTGATTTGTTGGTTTTAACAAAGGTTTTTTGGTGGAGATTCATGGGAAGGTGATATTCGGGGTGGGTGAGTTCCACGGACCATTCAGCCTCTCGGCCAGTCTGTTTAATTGTCACTTAATTTGTTGGGGCGAAGGGTGCTGCTATTGTTCCTCATTTTCTCTCAAGCTTCAGCCTTTGTGCGATGCGCTGTTTATTATTCCCTGTTGCCGCCTTCCATAAGTACATTTTTCTTTGCGCGAACCCTCAGTGGTGTATGCCTGCAAGCACACTAAATGCCGCCACGCTATTGTTGGGAGTCCAAAAAGTGAGTCATGTTAAATAGAATTTGGAGAAGGATATAAAAAAATTCTAAAATTCAGAAAGGACCACTTTGTATAAATCATAGAATTGATGGAATACAAAAACAGACCATACTAGCCAAAGGCATTTGTTGTATTTGGACATTGAATTGGATTGTGTGTAAGTGTATAATTACATTGATCCATGTTATGTTTACCTTGTGCAAGCATATTAAAATACCAATAAGCCATACAAATTAACAGTAGATTTTTATAAAAAAGTTAATGTTTAAGACGTGACTTTTGTATACCGTCAATGATATATATCTCTCAGTAGAACACATAGAAGGAAGATGTAGTGTGGTTGAATTGAACGTTTCACATAAACGCCACGACCCACCTGGCGCGGATCATTCTGTTGTCATGTCGTCCATGCGCAGCGAGGACGAATGCGCAGAAGAAACAAAACTTTTAAACTTTTATTCGCGCATCACGTAGAGCTCGTCGAGATGAATAGATTGCCGTGTCGTTCGCCTTCAACAGACATAAAATGACGTCGCAACGCAGTTTATGCGAGAGCCGGGGGCTTATGGGACCCCGGGGTCCCACCACAAGGTTCATTTGTACATGCGATTTAAGTATAGTGTAGAGAACGTGTCAAATAAATACAATGCTCTGCAATATTTTTCATGTTGTGCTATAGCCTACACATTTTTGCAGACCCATGCAGATCAACATGGTTGGCCTCCTGGTCTCCGATTGATGGCCCGATAAGACTACTCGCATGCAATGCTGGTAAAGCACAAAAGCTTATATATTTTTTTCCCTTCTCGTTCAGATGGGGTCTTTCAGCACTGCCAGAATTCACAGCACGCAGCCCACGTACACAGCATGAAACGCAATTGAATTACAGTGTTGTACTTTGGGCGAGTGCTTGCACACGCGTGTGTCTGAAATTGCAAAGCACAAAGGTGCACACTTAAAAGACTTCGTCGCCACCGCAGAGGTCTCCTGCTGCAGGAAACCTCACGGGAAGTCATCTGTGCACTTTGGAGCAGAGAGCTTCGCTTGGGCTGAATGGGACATTGAGGTCGAAGGGATGGAGACGACGCAAAGGTTTGAAAAAAAAAGTGGCCGATGGGGCTTTGACAGCTGCTTATCATCTTCAACATACGGCAGTGTGTTACTCCAATGCATATGTTAATAAGTACATTGCACATTCCTACGAATAGAAGCTCATACAGAGAAGGCAAAGCAGACTTGGGAAGTGACGTTATGGCTTTTTAGTTCATTATTTCAATGCCATGCACCCACACACTGCTCTCCAGGCTCGGGTTTAATTTTATAAGCACGTAATTTAACAATGACAACTTATTTCAACAAAAAATGCAGTATTAACATTCACACTTTATCGCATGCATGATTTGTAGAAAAAAAATCTTGAACATAGTCCACGTACAGCTTTTTATTAAATTAGGCACCAACCTGGGAGTTATTTGATTGCACGGTTGTCCAAAAACTATGGAAGCTGCTGCTGCTACTGCTTACGAAATGTTCTGGAATCGGAAGCGAGGATTGCACTTGAATTTGTCCGAAATTGTTGGAGCATTTCACCATTTGCATGTTAAAAGATGCCGATGGAGCCAGCATTGAGAGTGGTTCTTAATTCATTTGCATTCCTCCACAAAAAGGCCCCTTTTCAGTGGAATTAATTTATTCTGACATCATTTGTTCACCCTTCATTACTGCATTGATGATTGTGGATGGGCGAGGAGGGGTGGGGGTGTTATAGGGGTGGGTGGCGTGGGGGGCGGAGAGGTTGAAGCGAGTGAGGGATGTGGAGGGTGTGTGACAGTGATTTTTGGGGAAGAATGGCCAGTGTGAGAGGCTAATGCAGAATGAGAAATAGCGACCAGAGAGAGAGAGAGTGTAGGTGCTGCTTGAGGCTGCCCTCATTCAAGCTCGCACGCACACTCACATTCGCGCCCGCATGCACGCGCACACGCACACGCACGTACGCACCTCAATTCTCACAACCTAAAAGTAGACCTTACATCAGTGATAGCGATCCCTGTGCAACGTTTCTCAATGACGAAGTGAAGCCTGTTTTATGTAAATGTGACAAACGTCGTTGTTGAAATCGTCACTTCATTATCAGAAACACAGCTCCTTCTGGATTGGAGGTCATGCGTTAAATTTGCACAACGTGCACCGAGCTCTCGTGCTGCACTTGCAGGACCGCTGGAATGGCGAAGTTGGTTATTATAAACGATCTGTGTGCAGACACGACCGTTAGGATTGTGACAGACACCTTTCGTTAATCTGCACTTGGAGGCGTAAGGAACTTGTGACGCACATATCGAAAGGACGCAGGTCACGAACAATCCGACGCCAGTGCTAGGGACACACATTTTCAAAAAGTATCCGTTGCATCACAATGTGGCTGTCTGGTGGATAAATGATGCTGACAAGTTGTACTGTATACTTTGTAGTCAGGTCACATCTGTTGGCGGTTAAGTTATCCACATGACCACCACAGCTCCCTCTCCATGTTGAGAGTGTGCGCTTGTGGCAGTTTGATGTGCCACCACCCTGAGGGGAGCGGTGGCACAGCGGTTAGCGCACTGCGCTATGGACCTGGCCCTGCTGAGTCTGATTCCCGGTCACGGCTCGTGTCGGTGCCGAGTGACATCTCATTCGCTGTCAGGCCTCCCCACCCCCCACTTCACCAACCCGCACTGGCCACTGTGGTGAAGTATGGTCAAGCAACCCTCCAAGAGTAACACAGTGTGGTGGAGGCAAAGGGCTGAAACGTTACCATTTACTCAACGATGCACCATCTCGCCTCCTGCACAAACAAGCCGAAGCCGGGGCTAAGTTTAGAGAATGTCATACATTTTTTTTCCGGGCTTAAAAGGATGTTTATTTTTTTTCCCCTTTTTATAGTTGCTCAATTTTATTTATACTTAAAACAACGTGCTTTACTACTGTGCACACATTCTATAAACACTGAACTTATCCACAGCACCACGCCAGAAGGTGGCAAGCATTTGGCAGATTGAATAATAACATTTAAATTTCTCGAAAATAACATTTTAAAAGATTGAATTAACAGTGACGTTGCTGAGACTGCAAGCAGTGTTCTTACATATTTACCTACTTTATAACAACCAGCAAACAAACCACATAATATAAAATACGCCAACTTTTGCCGCATGGCAGTTTGGCTCAGGTGCAGGGCTCGGTTCACATTGCATGTGACCATGTCAAGCATCAAGGGGCCAGCGAGGACACTTTCTACTTTATTATTACTCTGGAATAAAGTTGTCTTTCTGCGACCTTGCCATTATTAGGTTACAATATAATTGCTCCCCTACCTGTGAGCAAATATATTCGCAGGTAGATCAATATTGGATGTGCGCCTTTTTGCAAAGTGCACAATGAATGATTTTTTAAAATTTCTCGGCTCATTTTTTGTTGCATTTCATATCAGCATCTGTAAATGAGACCACGTTATTCCAATATGCTGATCCTGCCACTGCTAATGCTGTGCTGGATAAACTACAAGATTGCCCTCGTCATCTTCAAAATCCACCATGGACTTGCCTCCGCTTACCTCTCCGTATCTCATCTCACTCCACACCCTTCACGGACCCTCCACTCCAGGAACCAAGGGCATACTGTTAAAGCCGTAAGCCAAACTTTTGCTCTGTGGGAAGTTGTTCCTTCGCCTCTTGCTCCGCTGTCCTCAAATTCTAGAACCTCCTGAGCCAAGCATCCGTGATGTTGATTTCCTGCCCCTGTTCAACTCCAGGCTCGAGCACTTCCTCTTCTACTCTGCCTACGACTGACCTTTAAAAAAAAACCCAGTCTATTCCCCACCTTTTGTCCCCGTGATTTATACATACCGTTTTGTTCCGGCTTGAGATGCCATTGCATGTAGATGCTACGCAAATTAAAATTATATTGTATTATATTATACCTGAATCCTTGCAAAGCAAACCCAGATGCTTAAATAGCACAGCTAAATTGGATGCGAATAATAGTAATAATAGTGGCGATGATGATGGTGGTGATATTGTACTAATATAAATAACCTGCCCGCTTAATGTCATGGGCTTCTGCTGGTCCGTGTTTACATTTTCCCGGCTGCCACCGTGCTGATTGAAGGTGGCGTGCGCGCCGCAGAGGGCCCCACGGGCCAGCGCAAACGCACAGGGGCGGCTGTTATGCGGCGGCTCCACTCGATCCACTGCTTACCTTGGTGGTAGTGCCGGCCCGCGTGGCCCCTCCCCCTTCTCCGACACCGCCCCGCCCCATTCCCGCCCAACGTAAACACAACAAGTAAAAAGAGTCTTTCTTGATTTTCACATTTTTCTCTGACCTCATAGAGGCTGGCTTATAAGCGTTACTAAGCTTATGCAGTATCAAAATTTGAAACCCATATTTGTGTTTAATACCTGAGCAGAATGTTTTTTTTGTTGCTTTCTTTTGGAAAATACAACATGTTCAATTTATGCTATTTCTCAATGCGTGCTCTAATCGCAAATGACTTCATGGAATTTTCTTTTTGTTGTATTTAATTTAACAGTGTTGCTTTTTTATTCGATTTGGCAGAGCAGTGAAACAGGCTTGCTGGGGTTTTAAATAACAATGAATTGAGAATGGATTGGCCAAATATATCCATACTTGCTGTTTGTGTTTATGCGATGCAAAAACAGCGACTTAATACATATTATTCCATGTTATAGTTGGTTCAAGGTATTATTTATTTCACAATGGAAGTGCTGTGTATATTGAAATTTCCATTGTACGCGTTCCTTTCCTTTAACACCCCCCCCCCCCCCCACTTTCCCTTTCGATCTCGTAACTTAGTCATTGTATTACCAATAATAATAGTAATAATGATGAGTGTCTTCATTTTTTAAAACGAAGAAATGTTAAATGGACTTGGGGAAAGGACACATTGCTAGACCGGATGATGACCCATGGACGACACTGGTGACGGGAGGGCAGCCAAAGGAGATGTACCTAGAGTATGACCACCATTGGATATGGAGTGATGAAAAGATTAGTTCATGTACGGGAGTGAGATAGTTAATGGGATCCCAAGACCACGGAGTGGTGGTAACGATGTGGGAATGCATTCATCCAGAAATGGATAGATCATCGCTGCTGCTGCTGCTGAAAATGATAATGATGAAGTTATGGACATGTGAATATTCAATTTGTGTTTTAAAGTTTTGCTCATTCTCTAGACATGCACAGAATCCCCTCCATAGACAATTTATCTGCATTTCACATTTTGAAAACGTCTTCCTTGGAGAACAAATTGAGTTTTGGTAATCTGCGCAGGACGGTCTTTTTCCCATTTGGCAAGCCGTGGAGGCTGATAATGAGTTTTTGGTTCGCTTTTGTAGAAGCAATACAGATCGGCAGACGTCTCTCGGAGCTACCTTAACGACTGAGTGGGGTTTCAGGTCATGGCACCACTCGTGCAGCGCCCTCTCTCGCCTGCCCCCCCCATGGAGACCCACGTCTCCACCTCACCCCTAACCTTCACCTTCTCCTTTGTGGCAAATTGCAAAAAAGAAGAAGTAGAACTCATTATTATTGCTATAGAACGCGACTTTGCTAGAAATGCACAGCCACAGTGGCTTGTGGAAAATAAGAAAAACCCTCCCTTTATATGTGTATATCATCTGGATTTCTTCAAGAGTTCCTCTTGGGTGGTTGAACATCTGTTTTTCATTTAAGGCGAAAAAAAAAGAGGGGGAGCATATTGATGCTGAGAAGAGCAGAGTGGTTATTAAGTGTATGTCCCTGCCATGCTATTTGCAAGATGTTGCTTTGTCCTTGGGCTTCCTTCAAACATACACTGTGGTGATTTGTACATTTTGTATCGTTTGGTTTTACTTTTCGTTCAAGGTGAGAATGCATCCATTTGAGGGCAAGGGTACGTCCACTGTTGGTGTCGTGTGTGTCACCCCAACTTTTTTGTTTAGATATGGCTCAGAGACGCCCACGAGATTTTGGACGAGAAAATACAGTATTTTAGAGTCCTCATCTTTCTCCATGACAAAAAAGTGGCAAATGCTCGATGACGGAAAAGTTCAATACACAGTAGTGCATGAATCAGAATATGTATTTATACCGGAGGAATCCGATAAGCCATAAAGTTCCTTTTCACAGTTGTCCAGCAGGGGCGTGTAGGAATGTTACAATAACAAACAATAGAAAAACCACGGTAGGAGTGCAAAGCACAAGAAAGGTAAATAAATCACCCAAACAAATGAAAATAAAACTAAACGATCCCCATCCTACTAGACAAAGCCCATTGAGGTATTAACTTATTTTTCAAAAGCGGCCTTGGCCACAAATTATAACTCAACAAAGTGGCTCATCATTTGTAAATTTATAGCAGTGCATGAGCACTCAGCTCGGTGCCGAGTCAGCATTCAGTAGTCACGTGTATATTTGACACAGGGATAGTCACGATGAGAACTCCGTGAGGAAGTTGTGGGTTTTAACTTTGCGGATTCGAGCTATGATGGACGCAATAGCCGGTGAGAATGTACCAATTACTTGCAGGACACCCTCAACTTGCACGGTGTGGATGCACCCCTCACGTGTGGCGGGACGGCTGACCTACCAAGGGGACTGCCAGTCGTGTTGCCCATGTATTTATTTGTTTATCATCAGTATAGGCAGACGAGTGACATGCTGCGCATTTGTAACACGGTGTGGGTAACATACAAATCCTGTAGCTTGACGTTGTTGAAAGAGGAGGGCACACAAAAACTCGGGCAGGGGGAGGGCGCAGTGAACGATGTAAGACAAACTTTAAGACAATGTTAAATGCTAAACAGAGTGAAGGGGGGGCTAAGCCTTCAATCGAGCCCCCACCCCACCCTGCCCACACACTATGGGGCTGAGGACGTACAGCACATATGCATTTTACACATGTGTACAGAACATCTCACGTTACAAGCATTTCACAGAATTAAATGTGTCGCAATTGTTTTAGATTACATAAATTCCCCTTAACTTGTGCAAACGTCAAGTCGTACCATTTAATGAAATCCAAATGTGTGGTGGGCATCATTGCAATGTACACGTAGTGAATATGTAAAATTAGAAGAGTTAGAAAACTGATTTAAAATGCAATACACATGTTAAAATGCAAACACACCAAGATAAAACGGAGCAAAATAACGTGAAAGGAATTTTGTAGAATGCAATGACAGCTTAAGCAATACTAATAAAAAACAATTGTGAATTATTTTGCAGCCAGTACAATTTCGTGATTAAAGAGCAGAACGATTGCCTTGATTTTTACCTCCTTTATCCAGCACCCACAAATGAGATTATCACCAAGAAGGGCTTTCATCTTGATCACCATCAAGGCCTTTTGTGGAAAGTGCCGAGATCAGCGTCCACCTTATATAAACAGCTGTCCAATTGATTTCACACTTCATCGCCTTTTTAAAGGGCCTTGAAATCGGCTAAGAAAACCTACCAACATTTAGATAAATAGCCACTATTTTCCTCTCATTAATTTGGTCTTTTTTTCAATGTCTTTTTCTCTTGTTTTTTACGTTTGGTGTTTTTATTGGCGGTACTTTATCCAACTACTCCTTTTAGTTTTGCTATGCGTACAACATTAGTTGTATGAACAGACGTCTCTTCAAATGGTCGGATGGGACCGACACTTAATATGTCATTATAATTAAATTTACGTAATATTAGTACAATGGTACAACATTATAAAATTCTGGTAACATGGTAATTTACATATTGATTGATAGATTGTGAGTAACTGGATCACCGACCTTGCAATTATGGTTACGGATACAACTAAATCCATACAAGAACGTGACGTCTCTCTGTAGACGTTCGTACGCACATGTGATCACTTCTCTATGAACTCGGACATACTGGTACCGTACAATAATTGGAAATCAGGAATATGTTTTTCACCTGGTAAACAAGTGCTATGATGCCATTGGCTGCCCATTGGTTATTTGTTGGCTTTGCCATCGGTGCGGCAGGTGCTCTGCTACAGCAAGAGATCAGAATCAGAATATGTATTCATACTGGAGGAATCCGATGAGCCCTAAAGCTCTTATTCACAGATGTCCAATAGGAGTGTGTAATAACGTTAGAATGACACGTGCACCTTTTCACAATGCAAAATAATATTGCGTGACCAGTTCTGAACTAAATAGGCTGGTGCTGAGTTTCTAAAATTAAAGTATATCCGTTTCTTTTGACATTTTTTTGTCATTTTGCCCATTGTTATCCTGAGTGTGCTATCGGCATCACGCCATGAGACAAAGCATCTCTTCAAATCTCTTGTAGATCAGTGCGACCCTTTGTGTTAGAGAATGGCCCATGGAGGCGGATATCACAGAGTTACCTCCAAGGTACTTTCAAGTGACCTCTCTTTCATACAGTAGAGAGGAAAGTATTTTCCCACCCGCTTGGACTCTGAGAGTAATGTTCGTCGCTTGACAGTCAGACCGATATTTTACTGCTCATAGCTGGAACTCGGCAACATTAAGCGCCAAACTAAATTGAATGTGATAGTTTGACGGCGCAGTCATTCATCGGTGACTGGGTTGAAACGATCTGCTTGCTACACTTGAGAGTCCGGTTGAATCACAGGCAGCCACACGGATTTTGAACCTCGGCATTCTCAGCAGTGCCAAATCAGTGCTCTGACCTCTGAGCCACCTGGTCACATCTAAAAGCAAGAGTAGTTTCAAAGTGAGGCATGTTAGAAGAAACAGCCAAAAAAACATATCTCAACAGGAGAAACCTGCAATTCAAGAGAAGTTCCAAAGGGCAATCCCTCTCTGGTGTGTGGAAACTGCTGACCTGGTGGGACATCCGGTCTGATCCCCCCTCGTCATTCCTTCTTAGATGTTAGTGTCAGTACTTGCTTGGGGGGATTCATGTTCGCTGGCAGAAATAGCGTCTCAAAGACATTGGCCATGATGATGAGGACTTTGGCAGATTTCGCTGGTGTGGGTGCTGCAGTCACAGAGCGCGATCTTTGTCACTTGACCTTCGCCATCTCGATCTCAAGATTATCGCGGTCTGGCGAGTGGTGTCGGAATGTGCACCTCGGTCTCGACGACTGAGATGCGAGCGAGAGCGTGAAGTGTGTTAACTCCATTATGACGTGACGAGGTATCAACACTGTTTTGAAATTCTCTGCCTGTTTTTTTCTAAGAACGCTCAGGCCAAGAGACCGTTGGGAGAGTGACGATGCTTTTTTTAAAACCGCGAATTAAATGCTGGTGTAGCAATCATGGATTTTGTTGACTCGAACGTGTAGGATGGCAGTGCCATGAATATGTAAGTTATTCACCTGTACATTTAACTTTTTATCAACAACAACAAAATTATAATTAGGTCGATCCTGTGATTTGTGTTTTTTATGTCCAGTGATATATATATTTATTTAATATGTTCGAATGCTGACAATGTACACTTTATACAAGCTTGCCACGAAAATAGTGGGTTTCAAATATGCATCACCAGCTATATTTTAAAAGCATCTCAGTAATTTGTAACATTTTAAACGTTATTCAAAAACACTGCTTATGAAGATTTTTTATACGTATATAAATGTCCCAAATAGAACATGATTAGTACCATTTATATTGTTCGCAAAACATTTTACCAGAGCAGTGTTTTTTCTTTCATTAATGTTATTGTTTTGTTTTTGCTGAATACAATACATATGTAAATGAAAAAAAAAACAAGACAATATAATACTGTATTAAATGTTAACTTTTTACACTATTTCTGTCGACTGGACATCATTTAAAAAAAAATCCCTCAATGCCTACCCAGGGGAAGAACTTTCATAGATTTTAGAATAGCCGGGTAATGTTTGGCTCGTAATAATCTATAACAGAAATAAATCTAATCCGTAAAATATAATAATCTCTATGCTGGTTAATGGGCTTTGAGCATCATTCAAATGTGATGTAGTTCTAGTACGTATGCATCTTCAAAAATGGCAGTTGTGATTTAAATCCATTTTAACGTTTGCAAAGGGTGACATGCTGTGTAGTATCTATTGTTAATAGGACTGCGGATCTCATCTTCCATCCCACATCTTTCAGAAACTGCTCAAGCTTTTCTATTGATAATTGGTTTAGAGAGTGTTTTACTTTAGTTTCATAAAACGGTACCTTCTTAATGGCCACACCACAGTATGGATTTTAGAGAGTCGCATTTGGCAATAATACATCAATTATGCTGCCAACAATTCTGGACAACTTTAAACAAGTCTGATCACACTCTTGGGCTGTTTTCAATTTGTAATGAGGCAACATTGGGTTTTGTTAAACATAGTGAACACATTATTGCTCCTAACATGATAAACATGGAGATCTTGTGTTCCATAGGGTAAGCACGTTTTTCTGGATTTAATTTTGGCCAGGACAAAAGCCTCCTGCATTTTTCTGTTTAAAATCAGCATATTAGATTGAGCCAATTGTCCATATTGCTGAGTTGACTAAAGCAAAATTCAGTTGATTCAGCATAAGGGCAATCTATTATAGGTCATAAGAACAATCTATCTACGTAAATGTGCCACTTTTATTGCATGTTGCCTTGTGGGCAGTTTTTATTTTGGTTACCGAACTTGCTGACTTGAAGATGCATTTTCATATGGTTTGGTTTTATTTCAATTCACCAAGTTGGCGGTGCTAGCGGTTTATATGTGCCGTGCAGCAGAAGACACAAATGCACAATGCGCAACTAATGGTAGCTGAATTGTAACGATTACTCTTTCGCGTTCAATCGCGTGTGACAACACGGCAGGTTTTCTTTTTTTCCATTTCAATTGCACCCCTTTAATACATTTTCATACGTCGTAATTTTACCAAAACATCAGAATCAAAATGTAGCATTTGAACATTTTTAGGCTCCCAATTAAGGAAGGAAAAGTGCAACGTGTGTTGGTGCCGCCACCCAGAATGCGGAGTTGGGATGTTAAACGTTTATGAACAAGAGCAACCTGGCTTACTTGGCCAACAGAAGCACCACTGTGCCTCCCCCTCCTCCCCCTCCCACCGCCCACCGCCGCCGCTACTACTGCCGCTGGTAGCCGTGGCATATTTTTTTGGGCAAACAGCGGTGGCGTCGCGCAAGACTGTCACCTGATTTCTTGGCACGTGCCTCGCAGGTAGTGTTATTTTGCTTGGCCACCGTTCACGTGTGCGGGCGTAACACCGGGAGGAGGGGGCCCGCGAGTTTCAAAGGGGGAATCGCTGCGCGGTTCTTTCTCTCCTTTGTTCTCCTCCCAAGGTCCAAACAAGCGAGTCTTGTGTGTGAAGCCACGAGCCACCCGCTAATGACGCGTGCAGTTCCATTAGAGTGTCGCGCTTTGGCTTGTTTGACGTGCGTTCAAAAAGTTCAGTCAAATGCGCTGGATATCGCCTTTCACTCCAACTTGTTATTTTGCAATTTCAGCACATTTTCAGGTAAAGAAAAGAAGTCATGTTTATTGACTGGTATAGAATTATTTTTCCATCTCTTTAGCTTAGCCCCTCTTTTATAAGCTAATGAAAAGACCAATTTAGTGTTTAGAATGTTTTAAATTGATTTTATTTGGTGAAAGGTAAAACATCTAAATGTTATTGCACGCAGTTGCTACCTTGTGTAGACTGCCACCCGTATATGCTGCATTTGCAGCTGTACACAAAACACGTGTGTTTAGTCTGTAATTGCATAGAAATCTGGGGAGAGGGGGGGGGGGTCCAAACAAATATGCCCAATTTAAAAATGTGTGTTGCTCATTTTCCAGTTAACATTACCATGACCCTTTCAGCGCATAAACAACGTCCTCACGCTAAGAAATGAAGCACTCAAATGAACATACTCGACTTGACACGAGATTGTGGAAGGGCAAATTGTCCTGAATTGATTTAGAAACTCCTTGTGCGCTGACCAGCGTGATGAAATATGGCGAAGTAACCAGCCATGATCGGCATGTAGTGGGAGGCTCTCACCCAGCAGTAGAATCACAAAAGTGATGTACATGTCCATTCTTATTTATCTAAAAGTAAAACAAAACTTGTGCACTTTAAATCATCTGACATCTCTGCATGCGTGTGTATTTAGGGCTGTAATTGAGTTGTTTCATTTGGATGCAAGTGAAAAAAGCTCCAACGCATCAATCTCTGTAAACTCAATTATCTGCGGAGATAGTTTTTTTTTTAGTAACCCTCTGGGGTGGTTCCCTACACCACATCCCCATCAGCAAAATCCATACCCGCAAGGGGCACTGTCACCAATGTGGCCCTCATTAACAGAGTTCAAAGGTGGTCATGGGGGTCTTATCACTGGTTCCCAATGGGGATCTGAAACCCCGAGACCGTTTCTGTCTTCCCTCTTCTGCTACGCACGTATTACCTACCCTTGCCTCTCTACATCATGTACGAGCATTCCTTATACTGTACTAATGAGCTCTGTCAATTGGCTTGATATGTTACCGAGTTCATTAATGCACCCTATAATCGACCAACATTTCAGAGCAATGAATTAATGTCATCTCCTTCTCAGCTGCATACGAACAATGATGATGAATTGCACTCTTAAGTGTTCCCTTGAGAATCAGTGCATTGAGCAAAAAAAATATTGTCACTTGCTTTCTTGTAAATAAATGTAGTTGTATTGGATATATTGGTTATCTTAGGCTTTTACTGTGTATAACTATTATTAATTATCATTCAGCACACTTAGTTAAATTTAACTAATGTTACACAAAGACAAGTCGCCAATCTAGTTTCCTTGAGACATTAATGCAAGAGGTATATATGATCGTGGTGAATGTAATTACTTGTGTTCTATCTGACATTTATTAAAAAATGAAAAATTGTTAACAAATAAACAAGTAGCCTGATGTAGACATCATAAATACGTTACCATAAGTATTTACTGAAAGAAACTTTCAAAAGAATGAAACATTTCTCCATTCAGACCCGGAGTTATCGCTTGCGTACCACTTTCGAATGCTAGAATGTGCAGCTTAAGCAAATTGGCTTAACGTTGGCACATAAAACGTGTACACACGTTGACCAGTTATTTTGTTTTCTGACATTATCCTTGACTCTAAGGTTTAGAAACAGTTTTGGAACAAAATTTAATAAAGCTCTGCAGACATATGTTTCCAGCCAAAAGCATGTCTCAATTTATTAAATCCTCATAAAGGCCATAATGACACCGTTTATTGCACATGGTGATATGAGATACAGATAAAAGGAGAGTGAGTTGTTCTTTGCTGCAATTTGCCCCTAATAACTTTCTGGTCTGTTTTACAGAAATGTTTTTCCAAAAGCCCAGTAATTGTTTCTGCCAGTGGAAAATGTCAAGTAACAGATTGAACAAGACCACGAGCAAAGATATGCTATATCATTTCTCGCAATGCTTTGAAAGCTGCCAATGATGTTAACAATGGCTTTATTTTATTTTCGACATTCATTTCCAAAATGGTTTCTTTTTATTTTGCTTTACTTTCCATGGCTAACTATTTAGTTGAGTAAACGTACGAATGTAATTTTGTAAAATATAGCTTTTCAGGGGTTTAGGAGGGAATCCGACGTCGCTCGTGAATTCATTAAAGTGCATATTTTCACAGTTAGCAATAATAAACCAAATTTCGGTACCAAATTTAATATAGTACGCATGCCCAGATATAATTCCACTGTAATAAGAGGCTAACCTCAGTGGTGAGTGGTATCTAAATCGGTCCTAGGCCTCCCCCCCCCCCATTCACCAACCCAGACTGAACGGCGTGGTGAAGTATGGTCAAGCAACCCCCATTACCGACACGGTATCGGAGATGCCTTCATCCAGTAGGGGATTGACTAAGGGGTGAAAAAAGTACTGTAATCAATGCGTTTTTGTGTTGACCTAACCTATGCCATCTAGTTCACTCAATTTCATGTTCATGTAAATTGGATGGGAAGCTCGTGACATTAGCAGACATGGAATTTATAATGAACTAATGCCTTAAAGCCGAGTGTTATTCGAGAAGAGACTATGTACGCACCTGTAAGCATCCACACTGTGTACACATTCTTAGGGTATTGTGTGTCCATTCATGCTGCATGTCAATCTCAGGAAAAACGGCCATGTCTTCAATTGTGTACACTGCAGTATTTTATGACCCGGTAGAGAAGGGCATTTCCACAAATCTATTACTTCATCATCAGCCATGGTCGATCCACTGCTGGATGAAGAGCTCCCCAAGCTGATCCTGTGATGTAGTCATTCGGCACCTGCACATGAACTGATTGCATCGCTCCATCGCCTTGATGGCGACCTCTCAGATGCGTTTTGTTTATTCTCCATCATCCACTCGCGACGTGGCCTGCCCAAACCCACACTGGCTCTTCTGACTCGGTTGCGTGCTGTCATTCACCTGCGTGTGCTCTATAATTCGTGTGTTCTTCCTTCTGTCTGCCAATGTAATCTCAATTATGCATCTCCCCTTGCTTAGTTGTCAAAAAGTCATTGTTCTATATGTTTTTCATGATTGTTTGTTTTTGAACCAAACCATAGCAGGTAGTGCACACAAAATACACAATTTTTTTTTAGGTACATTGCTATGTTGACGTTCATTATTTTGTTACGTAAGTTATGGTAAAAACAAATAGATGGTTCATGATTGTATGAAATACAAATGCTGATTGTGTAAAGTTGCTTCCAACATAGAAACCAATACTCTTGTTTCTGCCCTAAATGACGGAACGTGCTTTTTTATTGCGAATAAGTGTTTGACTTGCATCAACATTAAAATGCTGTAATACAATCATGGAGTAGGGTGATGGTGCAGTGGTTAGCTCACTCCGCTGTGAACCCATAAACTGGCTTCATAAGTGAGTGATATCTAAACCGATCATGGAAAATGAAATAAAAAAACTAAAACTCATGAGTACGCAAAGAAGTGTGGATAGATGTATGGTTGATATTTCGTAAAGACGGAAATAGGAATACATGGATTACAGAACTTTTGCAGGTTAATAAAACTAAACAATAAAAAAAAATTCACCAGGCAAGGCCCAATTACACCGTTGAAACTGTTACGAAAAGTACAAAAGTTATGTTTTTTGGGCAGGAGACAACATCGCCAGAAGGGCTACTGGCTGGTGGCCGAGACTAATGACGGAGTGAATCACCGAGGAGATGGAACAATTACATTAATTCATGTGCAGGAAGCTACGTAGATCGAAGGGACACTACGAGACGGCGACGGCTTAGCGGGGAGGCCTTCTCCCAGCAGGACAACAAATCACGGCTACTGATAACGACGACGACGGCGGCGGCGGCGATGATGATGATGCATTCATATCATTCGCTTGGCGATGTTTGTCGATCCGCGAGTCCTCCGGTGACATCACAGCGAGGTCCGCGTGCTCGCGCACGGCTCGAGCACGCGTAGGCGTGGCTGGGAACGCGGTGATACGGGGTGGTGGTGGTGAGACGCGGCGATGCGCCCCCCGGGGCAAGCTTTGAAGACGCAAGCGGTGCAGGTCACGGCTTGCCGCGCACATCGGCGGTGTGACGCAGAGAAGCGCTCGCACGCAGCGTGGGTTGCGATCGTGTACGCGGATGGTCGGGCGAACACATTTGTCTTCAGCGCAGCGCTCACGTGACACGAGAGTGGCTTACATGTGCACATTGATTAGAATCACTTTTTTTAAATAAAACCCTAATGATATGCACGGTGGCACATGTGTTTGCAACGTGTGTGTGTGTGTGGTGCGTGCGTGGCTTTTTGGCTCGAGTGGTTTTGTTTTTGTTTTACCCTCGTGTGTAAAAAGTGAAACTTTGCATCAACAAAAATGGGAGATGTCGATGTCTGCACCCATGTGCGTGTCGATGGTCCAGACCGGCAGCATCTTCCTGCGGCAGTTGCCATCCATATGCCCTGGAGGAAATGTCAGTGAACGTAATGCTACATATGTATTTCCTTGATAATTTGTTTTTTACCCTTCTATCTGGCAACAAAACTGACACCTTTTTACAAGGAGTCATGTTTGCATAGGCCACAATACCTGCAGTCATAATGCAAACAAAAAACATAACTCTGATAATGTGCACTGTCCTTGAAGTTGATTGGTCCACACCCGAGATAGCTTTCCTTAGAGCCTAGTCTCACATGGGTTGGACCAGATGACGCCAAAAGGCGCACAACTCAAAGACAATGCACCATCAGAGTATGAGAGCTCGGGGCAAGCATCTACACTATGGGAACCTCATTTGCCAGTAAAAATATGATAATTGGTTTTTTACCCTTCTATCTGGCAACAAAACTGACACCTTTTTACAAGGAGTCATGTTTGCATAGACCACAATACCTGCAGTCATAATGCAAACAAAAAACATAACTCTGATAATGTGCACTGTCCTAGAAGTTGATTGGTCCACACCCGAGATAGCTTTCCTTAGAGCCTAGTCTCACATGGGTTGGACCAGATGACGCCAAAAGGCGCACAACTCAAAGACAATGCACCATCAGAGTATGAGAGCTCGGGGCAAGCATCTACACTATGGGAACCTCATTTGCCAGTAAAAATATGATAATTGGTTTTTTACCCTTCTATCTGGCAACAAAACTGACACCTTTTTACAAGGAGTCATGTTTGCATAGACCACAATACCTGCAGTCATAATGCAAACAAAAAACATAACTCTGATAATGTGCACTGTCCTTGAAGTTGATTGGTCCACACCCGAGATAGCTTTCCTTAGAGCCTAGTCTCACATGGGTTGGACCAGATGACGCCATCTTTTTTTTGCATTATGACTGCAGGTATTGTGGTCTATGCAAACATGACTCCTTGTAAAAAGGTGTCAGTTTTGTTGCCAGATAGAAGGGTAAAAAACCAATTATCATATTTTTACTGGCAAATGAGGTTCCCATAGTGTAGATGCTTGCCCCGAGCTCTCATACTCTGATGGTGCATTGTCTATGAGTTGTGCGCCTTTTGGCGTCATCTGGTCCAACCCATGTGAGACTAGGCTCTAAGGAAAGCTATCTCGGGTGTGGACCAATCAACTTCAAGGACAGTGCACATTATCAGAGTTATGTTTTTGTTTGCATTATGACTGCAGGTATTGTGGTCTATGCAAACATGACTCCTTGTAAAAAGGTGTCAGTTTTGTTGCCAGATAGAAGGGTAAAAAACCAATTATCATATTTTTACTGGCAAATGAGGTTCCCATAGTGTAGATGCTTGCCCCGAGCTCTCATACTCTGATGGTGCATTGTCTTTGAGTTGTGCGCCTTTTGGCGTCATCTGGTCCAACCCATGTGAGACTAGGCTCTAAGGAAAGCTATCTCGGGTGTGGACCAATCAACTTCAAGGACAGTGCACATTATCAGAGTTATGTTTTTTGTTTGCATTATGACTGCAGGTATTGGGGTCTATGCAAACATGACTCCTTGTAAAAAGGTGTCAGTTTTGTTGCCAGATAGAAGGGTAAAAAACCAATTATCATATTTTTACTGGCAAATGAGGTTCCCATAATGTATTTCCTTTTAAAATAGTTAACATTTCATTGCCGTATACCATTTTGTTTAATATGTAGGCTTATAACTAACTTACCCTGTACTGCACCTGATATTGTCATATTTCAGAAGATATGTAGAGTGGAACCAGATTAATACTTGGATGGGTGGCCGAGAGGTAATGTGTATTTAAATGGTCAGTGTTAACCTACCTTTGGTGAATGTTAAGTAAAATACAAATTGTCAACAATAGCATTGTGTCCAACTTGGTCGCCGTTGACACCGTTTCTCTGTATCCGCTTACACGAATGCATGACAGAGACCTGTGTTCCATTCTCCTACATAACTTCTGGTTGTATCTCGTGCTGTCCAGACATCAATGTCGAACAGCATGCGATGCAAGCTGAAAACCCATCGCAGAGCGACACAGCACGGCCGCGAAAACCGATGCAGTAGCTCGATGGTGAGTCGTGTGTGCTAGACGGGTAACCACCAGGTGATTTTCGAGTGATGCAGGCATTGCGACGAGGCCAGCGTTGAGCGTTTAACCCCTCGTGTGCTTGAAGGGTTTTCTCTGGGTAATGCGGTTTTCTTCCACAGAGAACAAACACTTGTATTGGCCCAACATCGCCAGTGGAGCAGCTCCTGCAACTGAGCACTGATGCTCAGATTTTCCCCGGGTAAATAATTGGCAACTCTGTAACATTATTATGTACGGTAACAACAGTAAAAATCTGTAATTGTGCAAAATATAGCAATGTATTAGTTTTATTGCAAATATGACCTTTGAAGAAAGGGCACTCCTGTGTAACTGTTCCCTTAACGTGCAGCAAAGTGTGGAACCTCCTGATTGGCCTTGGATGTTTTTTTACAGAATACAGTTCATTTAATGCTACATATTTTTGTTACATGCCACAATCTTTTAGGGAAACCAATCTGCATTTCCAATTTGAGATCTACATTGAATACATCCAGTGTGAAATGTCTATGCTGGAGAAAAATAACATGAGAACGTGATAATTTACAAATACCTTCTAATGTAAATAAAAAACGCTTTTAATTTTGAAAAACTGGCTGATGGCATTCTTGTTTGATGAATGCAGCTGATAAAAACCTGAAAAAAATTCCCATTGCAGAAAATGTATATGCTAAAAGTGTAACAATCTACAATCGTCAAATGGAACACCATGACATTTGGAGCGCTGTCTTTCAGACAGCTCTGTCTTCACCTGAGGACGGCTGCTTGTGTTGTGGCCGAAACGTCGTGAGAATTTTATTTTGTTATGTTTTATTATTATTATTTTATTATTTCCCTTCTACGTGATTTTACCGAAAGAACCAAGAAGTCCATGATTAATGTTACATCTCATCATGAGGTGGAGCGGTGGCACAGTTGTTAGCACACTGGACGATGAACCTGGTGACCCGAGTTCACTTCTCGACCGCGGTTGCCGTAGGTGGGTAGTGACATCTGATCTGACCTTCTGCCCGCTTCGCCAACCCGCACTAACTAGTGCGGTGAAGTGGTGACGCGTGGTCAAATTTCATGGGACCGTTCCTGCCAGTATAAAAATAAAAAAATTGGCTTTACCCTATCTGGCAATAAAACAGGTGATAAGATGTTAAAACACCAAACAGAAACCTTTTGCAAAGCATCATGTCTACATTAACCACACATTATTGTGGTGAACATGCAAACAAAAACATGCTCTGGTAATGTATGCATTGTCTTTGAAACTGATTGGTCCACACCAGACAGAGCTTTCTTTAGAGACAAGTCTCAGAGATGATCCTTGCAAAAGGTTTCTGTTTGGTGTTTTGACATCTTAACACCTGTTTTATTGCCAGAAAGGGTAAAAACAATTATTACGTATGGTCAAATCGCCCACACGGCACGCACGCCATTGGGAGGCTTTCATCCAGCAATGGATTGATGAAGGGCCAAAAAAACTGTTTTTTAAATATACATTATGAAAAGTATTCGCATGACAGCACCAACTCATGCTCTCAAACCCTAATTTCACATTTTATTACATCTTACATAGATCATTCCAAAAGCATAGCGTATACTTTCAAGTAAATCTCTGGACACAAACAGATGTCTTGTCTGGGGCTCCACTGATCAATTGGGTGACTTGCAAACAGCTGGTAATCTACATAATCAATTTTCTGGAAGGCAACCCCGGCACAGGTTGGCCAATGCGCAAAAACTCAAGGGACGAATCGTCGTGGAACAATAGGTTGTTACATAATGGTTTTGTCCTGCATTCGTGCATGGATGCAATGACAAATATCCCCTGTATAGCCTTAATAGACTGTTGGAGCAAGTGCTCTTAGCAAGCACCAATGAAGGCCAGCACGTCACACAAGGGGGTGGTGGATGGCCGGCACCACACCCGACTGCCTTTGTCTCCCCAGTGCCAATGTTTTTTACACCACACCAGGTACTAATTTGAGGCTGAGTCGACCTAGAGGAGGCCCAGGCCCGGTTCAGATAATCGTCATTGGTGTTGGCCGTGAGCAGGAATCTAACTCGGGTGTACATGCGTACACACATACACGTATTCACTAAAAATGCACCCATGCCAAGATGCCAGTCCTTTGCATTTGCACCTACACCTAATCCTGCAGCCTGACCACCCTCCAATGCTCATTTTCCCACTGCCCCCCCTCCCTCTAACAATCTCCCTCCCCAACCATCCCTCGATCACTACTTTTACATCCTCTTTACTCACCAGCAAAATTATCATCATCGTGCGAGAATGAGGCGGCCATGCAGATTCGCACAGATTATGTCTTAGGGCTTTTTTGCTCCCTGGCAACTGTGGACACAGACGCCACCAATGCCACTGCACTAGACTCACTGCATAATGATGACGCTGTTGACAATGAGCTCCACATTGGTCACTCATCCTGTTATTCAATGTGGTCAACAGGGACAGAAACATTGACTAATTCTGAGTCACTTATCTAACAGCGTGACTGCATACTCGCATGTAAAGCACATTTTGAATACTAGTATTCTTGTAGAGATGTGTTTTTTTTGCAAAGTTATCTATTTTTAACTTCAAACTTTCGTGACTGCAGACATTCATATTCTTTGGTTCTTTTGGTAAAGTCACATAGATATAAAAAAAGTGATTAGAAATTGAAATAAAATATAAAAACACGAATGTAGACTGTAACCTGGTTCAAAATCGGAGTGAGTGTACTAGCAGTCTATAACATAGACTGTAGCCTGGTTATTAAGTTTTGTGAGTGTACTGGCCGTCTATGATGTAGACTATAGCAATGGTTATGAAGCTGGGTGAGTGTACTAGCTGTCTATAATGTAGACTGTAGTCTGGTTTTTAAGCTGGTGAGCGCATTGGCAGTCTAAGATGTAGACTGTAGCAATTGTTATTAAACTGAGTGAGCGTATTGGCAGTCTATAATGTAGACTGCAGCCTGGTTAGAACCTGAATCAAATAAAAATAAAATAAAAACAAAAACCACGACGTTTCGATCGCAACACAAGCAGTCGTCATCAGGAAAAAGGGGGGTGAGCCTCTAAAGGCAAACTGTTTATAAAGGTTTAGAGATGGGCGTATGCCAAGTGTGTCAGCAGCATGGGCGGGGCAGCTCATGTAAATGTAGGAAACAACTAAGCAGTTAGTGGGTCTCCACCAAAAGGGCCTCCAGGAAATCATTGCCCCTTGCTCCACACACCCACACTGCTGACGGTGGAGGTTGACAAGAAAACACATATCAAGTCATGACCCATAGTGGTTGATGACATCTTTCCAATGATTGCTGAGTTTATAACCATCCTCTCGGTTGAAATTGTGTCTGTGTCTGTATATATGGATGGCTTCATGAATTAATCTTTGTTGATAGCCAGTAGGCTTGCAAAGTACCATCGCCTTAGAGAAATACATTTGATGTCAGCCAGCCGCATTAAAATAATGATTGGCCAAGGCAGAAGTATTGGTCCTAACGTGTTTCAAATCTTCCTTATGCTCACGAACACGGTCCGAGACGTGTCGCTTCATTTCCCAAATGTAACTGCTGCCGCAGACACAGCTTAGTTTGTAGACGCCGGGATATTGCATGTCAGGAATCTTGTCCTTCACAGATGGGATCAGATCACAATTTTTTTTTTCACTTTATTTTTATTTCTATCTACGTGACTTTACCAAAAGATCCAAAGAATATGAAAAGTGATCTATATGAAAGGTTTTTAAGAATGACCTTGTACAACTATGCTGAGACTCAAAATACTTAATTATTGCATAAACAATACTGTAGAATCCCATTCACTAAATGCACAATCGAATGCTCGTAATGTTTTAGTGGGGAGCAGTGGCGTAGTGGTTCTTCAAATCGGCCACTTGAGTTCAACTCTTAGCCATGGATACCATCAGTGGCGATTGATATCTGAATTGGTCCTGGGTACCCCCTTTTCAATTCCCACTGAACAGCGTGGGGGAGCACGGTCAGAGAATCCCAAAGGCGTCGGGAGGCCTTCATCTAGCAGTGCATTGAAAGAGAGTTCTAAATTATGTTTTATTTAAGAGAACATAAATAAGGTTCTAACATAATTGTGCAACTTTTAAAAGCATCTTCCAGTATTCTCAAACGTTATGTTTTATCCAACATGTGTAAACTTTCTTATACCGATGATGAGAGTGATGGTGACATTAAGAAACGTCTGAAATTTTTAGCAAGCTAAAGCAAGCTAAAATATTGTTGAAAAACAGTAGCCTGCGATTCATCCAATGTTTATTTTAATGGTGTATGTTTCTTATTTCTAATGATACAGAAAGGCTATTTAAAAAAAAAATATATAGCAGTCGATTCTGACTAGTTAGCCCCCAGGACACTTTCTGTGCTTCAATTGTAGAATTGCATCTTGTCAGCAGATACCTTTTCATTGATTGAAACCTTGTGAACTTAGACGCTTATACCATGGAAAAAAGAGACTCATTGTTTGAAACTGAACCTTATCTCTGTTTCTTCAGGGACAATGTCACATCACAACAATGGTAAATTTCTGTTTAGCAATTGAACAGTGGCCTTCAATGCCGTCCTTGCAAAATGCAGCAGTGATATTATCGGATACCATGACCAGCTATAATTTAATTAGCTCTATGCATGATGAGGAGATTCAAGAAGAATGTGGAGGTTGGATACTGGGTAAAGTTCCTGCCCTCTGCCCGATTGCCACGTATCTCTTTGCATGGATGGGGGTAATTAACATGGTGGTCCATGCACCGATATAAACTACCACATAGTTTGAGAGAGTTCCAGAAATGTGACAGTTCAAACGTCTAATCTCAGTGGAGGATTATGATTTGGGAATGTATGTGGTTTATGTGAAGTGTTTGTATAAGGTTGTTCAACGTAATTCTCAATAATCCTGTATCTCATCTTTCTCTCTTTACACAACTCAGCTTTAGAATACATTTCCTTCTTGTAACTTGCCAGCCTTGTATAACTCAATTAAATTCAAGAATCTGGTCAACTTTGAGCTTCTATTTTTACTCAAACTTTATTTGTTGCTGGCTGTTTTGTATTACAGGCCTTAAGGCCATCATCAGGTTGTCTGGTTCAGTTATGCACCGATTAAGAAACTTGGACAACATCTGCTTTAAGTAAAAATTGTGAAATCTCATTCAGACATGGTTTGTATATACCAAAGCAGCATTCTGCTACCATTATTCAAACCGACTGGAGAACAAATTTACAAATGAGGTGAACGGATGGTGGGGAGGGAAGAGGAGGACATTTGCCTAGGGCGGGCCGTATGCAAATACACTCACAATGGCGGCTGGTGATTGGCTGGGACATTAGAGTTTTCTATAAAAAAGCCCTTACCTCTCGCGGGTTTAGCTTTTGTGGTTTTACAGCTGCGGCTTGGCACTGCTCGCAGGTGACCGCGAGATTCTTGTACGCGCTGTAACTGCACTGCTCGCGACGATGCTGCTGCCACGGAACAACGTACAGGCCACCGTGTCTCCCGAGTGGTCCGTCGTGGTCCATCGTGGATACAAGGTCACTCGGAGTTACGAGCCTTCAGTGAGGCAGTTGAGGTTCAGCCGCACGATTTTTCTTCCTACATTTTTTTTCCCCATTCCATATATTTACCTTGCAAGTTATATTCAACACGAGAAAATATGAACCATTTTTTTTACATTCAAAATACTTCCCGTTTAATGTTTGGGTGAATGTATGATACCATAAAACAATAGGGGGGGGGGGGGTGTTGTATGAACCGTGAACCAAACCCCGAGTTTCCCTATTTGCCTTGCGGTTTTGAGGATCGCGGATTTGCCGATTGCAGCTATTTTCAAGAACATAACCCCAGCGAGGGGCAAGGGTTTGCAACGTTACTTCAATTATTCCCCTTTTAAAGTAAGACAATATTTTGAACAGTTTTAAAATTTCTTTACAGGTGGAGCAGTGCCCCGACATGCAGTGCAGATACGCCACCACTGCTGTGATAGCTCTTCTACATATATAGTACTGTATATGCGTACACACATTGTTAATGTGTGTCTGCATTGTTTGTGTGTATGTATTTGTAAAGCCCGATTATCAATCGACTGTTTGACGAGAGCCCCCCACCCCCTACCAACACCATCCCTGTGCAGATTGAGATACTTATTTGACCATATATCATCACGGTGGTCAATGTGGGTTGGTCAAGGAGGGGGAGCATAGATGTACAGGTACCGTAGAACAATGTATTTGACTCCACTGCCCTTTACTGACCCTCCACATACAATGGTCACCCATTCGAGCACTATCCAGGCTCAACCATCCTTAGCTTCTAAGATCTGGCAAGATTGAATGCATTCCGTGTGATTTGGTCATAGGCACCTGTGTAGTTTGTTGTGCCATGTATACATATTCCTACTTCAGGGACTGGCCTCACCATGAAGTGCATAACTCTGCATGGATATACAACAATCTGATGGTTATAGCAACTGTTGTTTTCAATCATCGCGGTGAAGTTGGATTGCCCCCATTGTGGAGGAAAGAAGGCACCTTGTGGTGAGCGGTAGTGCAGTGGTCGGCGTGCTGCGCTACGTACCCGGTGACCCGAGTTCGACTGACAATGATCTGAACAGGTCCTGTGCCTCCCCTAGAGTCGACTCAGCCTCAATGCGTAAACACCGCTACTAGGGAGATAAAGGCGGCTGGGCGTGGTGCTGATCACCCAACCCTTCGTGTGCCGTGCCGGCCTTCATAGGTGCTTGCGAACAGCACTTGCCCCAACAGTCTGCTATAGGCTATATGGGGGATCTTTGTCTTTTGATGTTCAATATTTGTTGAATTCTAACATCACAAAACGATCCTTCAAATCAGTGTTTATATTAGAGTAGATAAAATACATGAAACTTAAAAAAAATAATTCAGACTCTAAAAGGCAACAGATTAAGATTATAACTCCTTCCTTTTGAGGATGAAGTGATTTTGTTTTATGTAGTTTTGGGGAACAGAGCTGGCGGAGCTGCAGGAGTAGTTTCACAATGGGCTGAAGGCTGTAGAGTAATTCCATCGTGGGCGCTGGCTTTTTCTGCTTTCCTAATTAGCTCGTGGATTACCGAAGAGCAAGCCCGGCACTCCGTCTGGGGTGATTCATAGACTTTTAAAATCCATGTTTCTCTTGGAAATGTACCTCAAAATTTTTTTGGCAAACCAAAATGATGTGTACTGTGCAGCAAAACACTAGGCTTGTAATAATTAATTTATATTTTTGAAATATTCAATACGGTATGTATTTTTGTAACACTTTGTCAATCCATTGCTGGGCAAAAGTCTGCTCATGCCAATACCGGTCGTGAGGGATGTTTAACCATACTTGACCACGCTGGTCAGTTGGCGGGCCTGTGACTGGTAAAGATGTCGCTAATGTTAGCCGTGGCCAGGAATCAGAAGTCAAGTTGCCAGATTTTAGCGCAATGCTCTAACCACCGCACCGCAGCTTAACCCAATGCAATTCCCTGTCAACCAAACCCTTCACACAAAAAACCCACACACATCTGTACAAAACAATTTGATAACCATTACAGGAGAAGAGAGAATCAAAGAGAAACACATTTAATTTATAACTGTACAAGTCAACAGTCTATATTAATGTTTTTTATTTCTTTTGATATTTTTTTAACATTTCTTTCCAATGTTCAATTGTCAACTATAAGACATGTTATCCGGTTACGCTTGAACTCTTTGCCGCTAAAACAATCTTTAATTTGTGTTTTTGTTAAACCTTTTTTGCCTAGTTGAAATGCTAAGTTTGCCAAAAGTGTCATTACGTCATGATTTGTATGACATTTGTATGCTTAAAAAAAAAAGTGTGTTTTAGTCGTCATACCAACAGGGGCGAATTGCACAGACTGTGTAATATTAGTACGGCTCCAACATAATATGACTGCATCCTGGTCAGTAGCGTGGCGTAGTTGGCATGGTTTCTGGTGCGAGGAGTGAACCCCCCCCCATCCACCACCCCCACTCTCACCATCACCACCTCTTTGTAGCCGGCACCTGGGCCTCTGTGGCCTGTTGGGCCCCGGTGCCGTTTGTAAGCAAATCACCCCGCATTGTGATGCACGCTGCCACCATAATTCAACGGGTTGTTGTTGTTGGATAGGTATACACCGTATTTCCACAGAGACTGTTGGGGGACGTGCTGTTTCGGAGTACCAATTAAAGCTCGAATGTGCATAAGCTGGTGGTGTGGATAAAACCATGCGTGACTATCTTCCCAGTGCTGATATTGATAGATGCTTGGTACTAACTTAAGGTCAAGTCAACCTAAGGGAGGCAGGCCCAGGACAGGTTCAGACACCACTCACTACTGATTTCAGTATTAGTCATGGCCAGGAATGAAACTCAGGATACTAGGTTCATATCCCAGTGTGCTAACCACTGAGCTTCCCAAACATGCACACGCATTCAAGTACACACATGCAGAATGTATTTTCATAGACTAGAGCGCAAGAAATATACTTAACTTCAGCAAAGCTCAGAAAGGTGACAGAATGATGAATGTGTCAAGGTTTTGTCGAAGTAAAACAATGATTTGCGCAGAGCACAAGATGGAGGGAATTGTGCCTCAAATTGGGAATTAGCATAACATCACGCTCAGTATGCATCGCCGTATTAAAGGGGCAGCACATGCTGTGAATATTGAGACACTCATTTAATTCATTTAGAGATTTTTTAAGACATCACAGTGTCGAACTGTGATACGTTCGTTCTTATTTCAGCCGCACTTTAGAGTAAACGCAAATTCGGGTACTGTGTTGGTATGTGTAAAACACGTTTTACATAAATAACCTTTATTTTTCTCATACGCATCATCATTGTGGCAAACCTGTATTCCTGCCAAGCCACACAGAGGATATAATAGAGCGCTTTAAAAGATGCCAAGACGTCATTGAACGTGGAGCTCATGATGAGGTTAGCATGCCTTCATCCTCAGAGGGAACGGTTGCTCATGCAGTCTTAAGACAATGCAAGTCTGACTTGCACGAGGAGCCAATATCTCACAAATGTGTTAACATTGATAACAATCTTGGAGGAATCGTGAAGGTATAATGAATAATAGTAAGGTTCTCATTCCCTACAACAAAACGTAATCATTGCTTAATGAGAATACTATAAAATGAAATGCGGTAGCATTATTGTAACCATAAACATGTGGAACGTTTGAACATGATTATTTTCATAATATAGCAGGGAATAATGTAATTTAAACGTTCTATATATAAATAAATAAAACTCTTCGGCTAATTATTTAAACTCAAATATTTATTTCACAATTAAAAAGGTATTATTTAGTGTCAACGCCCTACAGAAATGTTTTATGTTGAGATGAAAAAAAGTTCCAACTATGATTCAACAAAATATGTTACAGATTAGTATAGTCTCAGCTGGTTCTTGAAGTTGTTCGTGTAACAGCTTCATTCGTTTCTCTCCTGGTTTGAGCTGACAAGAGAGGTTGATCTGAGACAGAGATGCAAACTGATGAAACACTGTTGGTGATTTGAGCCCCCCACACAGTCTCTTCAATGGCCAATTGTCCATCTGGTTCAAATATTATTGTAGTCAAATTCTCCCCCCCCCCTGTTTTTTCATTATTATTATTTTTTGTATTGCCAAAGGTCCTTCCACTATTGTGTCTGGAAATCGTGATGAGATCAACATGGGATTGGCAGCCAATTAAAAGGGTGATATTTAAAATTTCTAGACGAAAGTGTATTGTCCACTCTCATGCACAGGTCAATGGATCATACTCCCCAGATGTGATGCATAACATATCTGCAAATAATGTGGTTTTATGTATGTATGCTTATGTTAATGCAAACGATATGCATTATTTTATCCCTCGTGTTTTTTATTGCTTTTATTGTATGTCATAATTTTCCATCTTCCCAAATATGCAAGTTGGCATATTGGCAATGTAAATTCATTCAAAATAAAGTCGTTTTAGGTTGATAGCGACTACAATCACAGCACTACTAATGAGAACCCAATAGGGCTGCCTATGTTATAAATGCACTGTTATTTATATATTTGAACATATTGATGCCATTAATAATTGTATGATGCATAGTAATTGGTAGTTGTGCAGGGAAACATGTTGACATTTTAAACAGTTTTTTGAGCGTTCTACTTTCAGAGGGTGGAAAGCACTGTTTTATTAAGCTAATGGATTGACAGCCATTCCATAGCTTGTATAAAAAAAGCACGTTTATAAAAACACTTCAAGTTAATCAGGTGAATGCTATTTATTTGTAATATACAATTTGACTGGTTAACTGATATTCAGGAAATGTGCTGTACGTGTATCCTCAATAGAGCTTATCAACGTCGTTAAAGACCTGTGATTGTTCTTTTCGTAACCCGTGCTGAAATTGGTGCAGTACAATCGTGGCTACATGCTTTAAAAAAAAGTACGCACTTTGTAAGCATTTAGTTGCATTTTGATTTAAAGCTTTCGTGACTGCAGGGATTCATCTGCTTGGTTCTTTCGGTAAAGTCACGTAGAAGGGAAATAATAAAATAATAAAAATAAAACATAAAATTATTCTCACGACGTTTCGGCCACAACGCAAGCAGCCGTCCTCAGGTGAAGAACAGGTCCGTCCTCAGGTGAAGAACAGGTCTGTCAGAAAGACGGCTGCTTGCGTTGTGGCCGAAACGTCGTGAGAATTATTTAACTATGTTGTTATTTTTATTATTTTATTATTTCCCTTCTACGTGACTTTACCGAAAGAACCAAGAACATTTAGTTGCAGTCAAAGACCAGGTCGAGTGTGAGCCCTGCGTACATCTGGGGCTGTGCGGCAAACTGCATTTGTCAGTTTTAGAACATGATAGTGTAGTATTGAAAAGTAACTGGATACAAAGCAATGCATTCCACCACCGAAAACCATAATACGATTTAATTGGTGGGACTGATGGAGCAAATGCTTTGTGTTAGCTGCATGGAGCTATGAAAGTCACACTTGAGGTTTCCGCTCGTTTTTGGTAATATTTTAAGGAGGGGAAAAAAGGCCCTAAATTTGATTCGTGGCTTGGGGACTACCCCCTCTGCTTCAGTGTGTCGATTTGCATTTAGAAATCGAATCTGCATTCAGGGGAGGTCGAGCTGGCAAAAATTATAGCTTAAAGCCCTTAATTATGCAGTGGGGACCGTGTGAATTGCCACTAGCTATTCAGGGAGCTATGAAATGTACGGCCGGCAGAGTGACAGGTTTTGTCCATCCATTCGTAAGCATGCAATGGGCATCTTTAAAGGGAAGCTGCATAAATAAAAAACATAAATTACATGTTCACAGTAATATGGCATTAAAAAAAAACTACGTCGACAAAAAACAAATACGAAAATTCGAATGCTATATATATAAAAAATAGATGTTAAATGAAAATGCTGTAAAGAATTTTATCAGTTCTCTGAATGAATTTATTTTAGGTACCGGTCACATTTACATGGGTACACATCAGTAAGTAAGTAAACGTGTTAAGATACTACACCAAGTGGCGACAACAGAAGAGACCGTCTCCGTATAAGAGACCTTGGGAGATTCAAACCCAACCTGCAAGAAATGGCAGTGGCATAATGAACTTTGTCTCGGGTAGACAGAGGGAGTGGAGAAAGCGATCCATTTTCCAGCGCTTGTCAGGGCATTGTCCACCACTCCATGTACCGCTGACTTCTCCATAGAGACGGCGCATGCAGCGAGGGCCCACCAGCCCAGAAAATGCTAAATGGAGCCCCCACCGGATACAGCCGTGCCTCAAAATCTCCTCCATAATTTGCCAGTTTTACCTAGAAGCCTGCTTTTGTAAATAAATAAATACATGCACGCATCAATACAGATATTAGACGAGGACACCATTTATTGAAGGCGATTTTTTCCAAAAAAACAGACTTCTTGGCGAGTGTTGCAAAATGAGAGTACTGAATGAAGTTAATGTTTTTTCTCATCAATTCAGGAATTATTTCCTTATGTTCATTTTACCTGCAGTAGAATAGAAAACGCGATAACAAAAATACGATACCAGACACAAATGAAGACTCGAGGCAATACAGTGCTGTTTTTTAAGCAATTATTGTATTGAATACATCTTCATCACTGGTGGCACATGCTTTATTCAGCGATGTAAGAGCGTGGTTGGATAATTAATGCTTGCGCTATGTTGTTTCTGCAGTCCCGGTGAAAGTGATTTTCTCTTGCATGAAGACAACAAATGGATGAATTAAATAGACAGTGGTCATGTATTTTGTAACAGTTGTGTACAAGTGTACACATTTTAATGCTGTAAAATTTGAGAAAACTAAAACGTTGTAGAGTTAAAGTGAAGATAAATAATACGTGTAAATTTACGTAATGCAAAGCATGTAAATACCATTTAAATATTTGTTTATATATATGTTTCACAGTTATTGCAAAATGCCCATAAACCCTTTCCAAGGCCCTGGCTCTTGCGCTGGACGTGAGCTGCAGTTCCGATGGTGCAGCTCCATCATGTGTCACGCTCATGCGAGCATGTTTATTTAAATAAAATGCAAAGCGGGACATCTGTTGTTCTGCATGTCCAATCCAACACTGTCTCCTCCCTCTCTGCCTCCTGCCCCATCCACAATCCTTACTACTCCGATCAATTCCCAGCATCCCCATTGTGTGCCCCCCCCCCCCAGCAGTGAATCGATGACTCTTGAAATGCTGTTTCTTTCCCATGTGCTCTAAGCTGATTTAAAGTGACCTGACACTCCTCTCTTCACCGCAGGTTTCTGCTACTGCGCGAATATGGCACGCACCAACCAGCAGACCATCAATTGCTTGCGCTTGTTATTTGCACGCGTCTGGGCTCCTGCATAGCTTCACACATAGCAGAGCTGTAATTGCTTATGATTTCTCACACCGAGTTCTGCAGACATATGAGGAAATATAAACCTCAGTAATATTGAGTGTTTCACAAATGCTGCGATTCAAGATTTCAGACTGTGCACCCATACTTTGTCAGTAGCTAATACTTGTATATGTGTGATTTGTTTTCATTCATTGCAAATTTAAGCTGTTTAAGCACAAATTATTGCAAGGATTTTGCAAGATCCCTTCATCCTTCGTGTTGACATTGAACTTTCGTTTGGGAAATATACCAAGCCTTTCCAATGTATTTTCATCATTGCACATGCATAGATTGTGTTTAATGTTAAATGTATCAGCTGACTGCAACATTAACAAAAGGGGTTTATTTGTAATGGAAAAAAACCCCAAGCTGCAAACATTTCATTGGATTTGGTCCATGGCATTCCCTTTATCAAATATTCCCCTTCAGCAATAGTTTCCTGGTTTTATTTCAAGAATGCATGGTATTTGTGTGGCGTTATACAACTTAAGCTACACCGGGCAGGTCACGGCTGGTGGTATAGGCAGTATTTTTTTTGTACTTTGGAGGATATAAAAAAGCTTACAAGCATTATTACAATTATCAAAGTGTACCATATTGGATTGTAGCTTATGCTGGTATCTACTTATATATATAATATATGAAAATAGCAGTTTGTGCTCTGGCAGTTTTTCTTATAGCTAAAAACTTGAATGTAAACTATGCATAATTAATGCATAATTTACAGCGCTTTGTCGTTCCACTGCTGCAATGAAGGCTTCACCGTGCCATGTTGATTATGGGGGGGGGGTTTGTGTGACCATACTTTACAATGATAGTCAGTGCAGATCGGTGAAAAGGAGGGTTGCCCATGACCAGTGTAAATATAAATCCATACTGATGTTATCCGTGTCTGGGACTAGAATTCAGGTCAACGGGCTCACAGTGCCATGTACGAACCACAGTGGCGTAGCTCCACTGCCTTGTAAAGTAATTTATATGTAACTGCACTGGTACATAATAATGCTTCAGACAGAAACCTCTTCACTATTGCTTGCAGACATTCCCTAACATGAACCATTGCCTATTGGCCTCAGTTGTATGTTATTACTGTTGAAAGCAATTACCGTCGATGGGATGTGAAAGCAACCAGTGCTGCTCCCTACTATCCTGGCTTTCTATCAATCCATTACCTCCTGAATTTTTTTGGCAAAAAAACAAATACGTGGAATATATACACACACAGATGCTGGCGCAGATGTGTGCATGTATATACTGCATACATACTTATGCTTACACACACGCAAAAGGAACAATCAAAAACTTATGAGATGGGAATATTGAAAGTAAGGACATGGTTTATATATCTTTTGTTGACACCTAAAATCAATGCAGTCATTTTATCGTATGCTTAAGTTGTTAAAATCTTATCATAACGAAGCATTCCACTCAAAAGTTTAAAGCCGCAAGTTCAAGTCTCAGTTTAGGGGTCAAGTCAGCCCATCATCCCTCCGGGGTTAACCAAACAAGTTTCACGGTATGGCAAGTCTACAATAAGTTTTACTATGGACAGACTGGCCACCAGCACAAAAATGTGGAATTCCCACTCCTGCTTCAGGGCTATGAATGCGGTGGTGAGATGTTAGCTGCCTTGTCCTGGTATGCACGAGGTCGTGGGTTCGGTCCCGACCCTGACGCCTGTATTTTTGGAGTTTGCATGTTCTCCCCATGGTCGTGTAGATTTTTCTCCAAGTCCTCCAGTTTTTCCATCCACGTTTCAAATTAACATGCTTTTAGAGTATTTGGCTGCTATTAACGTCCACATGATAAGCCACTTCGTTGTGGCCAGGTCGCTTCTGAAAAAGAGTTATGTAGCTCAATTGGCCGTAAGTGGTTAAAAAAAAGTTTCGTTTAATACTCACACACTACTGCACTTAAAAATGCGAACGTAGACCTTTGATATAACTTATCAAAACGATTAATGTAGCAAACACACCAACAGCAGTGCTATTGGAGTCGCGGTATGCCGTTATAAGTTGACGAGTCTGGACATCATCGCTTCTCTTTTTTGGAATGAGGGCACCATCAACAGCGTTGGCGTGATGCTGTCGAGTGCGCAGACTGTGGTTAGCGTCGTACAAGCCACAGTTTTCTCGCCCGTGTGTGCGGGGCGAGGCGAAGAGGCTTGCGTTGCCTTTAGGGGCTGCTGATTATTTGCAAAACCACAGCTATATACATTTTCAGTAGTGAGCAGTTCACATTTGGAGCTGGTTTATAATAATGTGTGGCACTTTTAAGGATCGTTATTATTCGACACATCACAGTGTGCATACACTGCATGTACATGTGCAGACCGTTGTACGGAACTTGGTTCAAAAGCGTTTAATGATGTAGCTGCTGCTCCAAAGTTTTGGAACCAACTGGCGCGCCGTCTCCTCTGGAGATCACCACCCTGCCACCACTGTGCTCTTTTAAACAGTCATTATTGAGGTCGAAACAATACAAATGTGAATGTACGGAATTGTTTTGTCAGATCATTTGGTTTTATTTACTTTATGTATTATATCTTGTTGATTAACTATTGTTGCCGTGTCTGTCTGCTGGCCTAGTCGCCCTCAATGGGTAATTTACTCGGATAATAAACTTCTGATCCTGTCCGTACACTGCTGGATGAGGGCTACTCCACGCCATATGGCCTGAGGAGGGTTTATTTCGCTAGTTGGTGAAGGTGGGGAGGAGCACAGAATTTTGGATTATAGTATAGTACAACAACAGATCTTGTTGCTCCACCCTCTGCTGCTAATAACATAGCCCCGAATATCTCCTCTTGAGCAATATTCTACACCTTTTGAACCGATACAAGATGGAACACCTGGTACCCGCAACCACATTACCAGTGGGGCAATGGAGTCTCCGGTCTGCGGAAAATTATCTTATCCGCATACATTTTCTTAACATATGCAGTTTTGTGTGATTTCACACTGATAAATGGAGTAATCTCGTGGATAACCCCATAGAAATATGCCCCCTACTTCAACACGAATACGATTTAGTTCTACCATAACACAGTACTCTCAAAAATAGTGAGGCCTCTGCAGTAGGTGGCAGAGAAGCAAGTAGGTTGCTACTTTTATCTCGGTGTATTTCTAAGCATTGTCCCCTCCAGAAATGTAGATCAGTGGCGATAGCTTCTCCTGTCCAAGATTCACCGAGTGACAATCAGAAACTGTCGGTCAAATCCTCTCATCTGATGAGTGTATGGGAAATATATATTTAATGTAGAGCACCGTTTGCGTGCTGTGAATGGTAAAGATAGATGGTACTGTGGTTTATAGCATTTGATATGTCTCAAATTCCAGGCGCAGTTTGATTTAGCCAGTCATATTTCAGCGGGTCGCTAAAATGTACCGTCCACATTTGCCTCAGAACCATAGATGGTGGGGGATAAGCCACCACTGCTCATTTTACAATGGAGAAACTTTCACTTGGCTTAACTTTTGAATGGTAATGAGCCAATCTTAGAGTTACATAAAACAACAGGCCATTGTAAATCGGTGTTGTAAAAAGGAAGAACGGGATTCCCTCCTCCCACGATTCAACGAAACGTCGCAATTGAAGGTTGTGATTGGGATTTGGCTCAATATATTATTTTCAAACGCTTTCTAACTAAGTTTGAAAGCGTTAGAATACAATAGATCAGTGCAAGTGTCTTTCTGTAACAGGGTAGGCATGATTATTGTTTCAAAGATGATCCGATAAGGAGACATCGGTATAAATATTTGCTGTTGTTAATTGGGACTTGCCCCATCGAAAACTGTCCAATTTGACGAAAAGATTCACAAAGCAGACTAAAAGACAGCCCGCACCTCCCCCTCTCCTCCTGATGATAGAATTACCACGTCACATCATCTCGTTGGACAGCTGGAAAAGGAACGTTGTTATTACTACTTAAATACTTCTGAGGAAAAAGCTTTACAGAATCCATGCATATACAAGACTTGATTTTTATTCCTAGTTATTTTGCATTTCGGTGAACCTCGCGCCCCGCAGTAGCTGCACAGGTCATGGTAACCCCATTGCATGCAACGTATACGAATAAAAAACACATTCATTATGTACACATGCGGATCAATGGATGTTAGCTTGAGCTTAACAATCGGCGTTAATTGATGAATCAATGCGATAATACACCAATACATATTCAAAATTCACTGTAGAACAAGATGGGGGTGGGGGTGGAGGAAATATGCCAGCGGAGTAATCCTGCATAAATTCAAAAGATAATTTTATAAAATGGCCAAAGCACAGTTTTTTCTTTATTCTTTTTTTCTCTTTTGCAAAATGACCATTGATATTCAAGTAATAGAATCAAAGCGTGCCCTTGCAGGAAGCTGTTTCATGTTGTGTTCCCTTCATGCCCCCTCTTCTTTTCATGTACGATGAATGAATTTCAGTCAGTGGTTTGTTTCATTAAAAGTTCGCAAAAAACCATTTTGTGAAGCCCCGGGCTCAAACTGACATTTTCTTTACTTTCCAAGCCGCAAATCCAAATCCTCATTTAAAAAGAGACAATTATTTCATTATTTGCCTCAAAACGCATTAGGAGAAGTCTATAGCCAATCGGAACTGGAGGGACACCACAGTGAAGCCCGAAACCTCGAGTGAATCGGGCTTTGAGACTGCCAAGGCAATCAGCAGTGGCATATCCACGATGGGGCCTGCGGTGGAATGTGCCACTGAACTCGTTTTTACAAAGCAGAAAATTGTCCCCTGGTCTGCTTGTCGGGTCAATGGAAACTGGAGATGGTCTCTGTGTGCAGCTTGGAATCCCACCTTGGCAAATTATGTGAAAGCCATTGACATTTGAAAATTAGAAACTATGTTTTATGTGTGTGTGTGTGTACACATCAGGGAGAGACAGCCATCCAGATGTCAACAGTTTGTGAATAAAGTCAGTTATTCTTCTTGATTAATATTCCTGCCCCGTGCACTCTCTGTCTTCTACATTTGCATGCTCAGTTAAACTACACTGCCAGCTGATGAGTAGTGCAGCACTAACAGCGTGATCACATCATCTTCATCCACTGCTGGATGATCCATCCACTGCTGGATAAAAGCCTCTTATAACGGACACCATCTCTCGTGGTCGAGTGATGCCACAATTCACCTCAATCTTCTTTAATCGCTCCACCCCCATGACGGTCATCTTCTCAGACATGTTAGCTCCTTTTGCTGACATTCTATCAGCAAGCTCTTCCATCGACCACCATCATCAATTATCACGATGTGTCCTGTCCATGTCCACTTACTTTCTTTAAGTCAATGTGATGTACACATGCTGCCATATAGAATATTCACTTTCACAAGAAGTGGTACTCAATTAATTGACCCCAGAGGAATGGAGGGTTGAGTCGACTCCAAACCAACACCTGAACTTGTAAATTCCCATTCCAAGCCGCACACTCGCCACCACAATGCCAACCGACCGATTACTGTACTGTAAGGGTAAAGCCATCTCTGCCTTTGAGCAGACAAATTACAGGTGCATGCCACCGCACCCACCTACACCTGCGATGTTGATTGTTATCATGTACCTTTAAAAGCACCTGAGAAGGTGTTCACGCCCATTGCAAGATTTCATATCACATTCCACTCATAATGAGCCACACATTCTTCCAAAGTCTCATTGTCACAGATGTTCTGAAATTGTTTATTGTAAAAGAAAGAAAAGACATCTCCTTACATCGTATGTTTGCTTTTTTTTTTTAGAAACGTGTCCTTTGGTGTCTTTTCAATTGCCAGGAAAAAAAAACCCCTGGGTAGGTGACACTTCGATTGACACGTTAACACGGGTGCTGTGAAAGGTCGCAAGGGGAGCTGCTTTCACGATAGACCATCGTGAACCACTGCGAGCATCAACTCATGGGGTGAAAGGTCAAACTGGACAGGTTTTTTAAAAGTTTAAAATATAGTTTTTGTGAGGCCATTGTGGGAGGTTGTGTCATTAAGACTGTCCTGAAATGCCATGGCAGCTGTGAATGTGAACAAGTGAACACATCGAGTTACGTGGCATGAAGGAGCCAGTCCATCCTTTAAAATATGAATGCTCAATATGAACAATGTACAGTGTTAATCATGCATAGAAAAAAAATTAACACGATACACTGAAATTATCCGTACTGCTGGATGAAGGCTTCTCCATGCTGTGCAGCTGAGAGGGGCAATTTGACCATACTTCACCATGCTTGGTTCGTGCCGGTGGATGAAGGTGGGGAGCATAGACGTTGTCGCAGTGTGCAAGTGTGGATTTTTCTGCACTTCCATCTGCTGAAAACGCAGCCTTAAAGCAGTCTACAACACATGTTTTATGCATGGTGGTCACCCATCTAAACAGGCTCAAAACCTGCTTAGCTTCTGAGATCTGACAATGTCAAGTGCACATGTCGAACCAAAAATGATCAACAACATGCAATGTCAACATTGTATGTTTCGAGTTTCATTTTTATGTTGGTTAAAATAACTGGATAAACAACAGTGTAGGATTTCATCTGAACCTGCAATACATAAGGCAGATGCTCTGAGCACATGCACATCATTTCTAAACAAAACAATACCCAACGTGTGTAATAAAGAGTTGAAATGTGACCCACGTTGTAATTATTTTCTTGCAGTGCGCTCAAAATTCTAAATCAAGACAAAATACATGGTTATGCATCTTCAAAGTTAAATGAGCTTGACCAATTACTCTAACCCCTTTTGTCAATATTGGATTCATAAAATCGTACTACAAAACAGTACAGTACTACACATTCATGTTATCTATTACATGTCGGGAAATTCTATTGGTGCAGATTATGTTACATTGATAAATCATGTAAGACTGGTTTACAGTCATGTATATTACTGTATGTGAGATGTGTAAACTTGTAAAAGGACACTCCTTAATGTAGATTTTTAAACTGTTCAAATAAATGACATGCGGAGTGGATGCGCTTATAGATGCAATCTTTTGATGGATTCCTTTAACGACTTAAAATCTTAAATCTGCCCGAGCACAGACACACCTACAACATTATGCCGAAGCTGTGCTTATGTGGTCATATAATTTTCCATTAAATTGTACACAGTGCGTTAACATAGCTGGCCTGGGGGTCTGGATGTCAACAGTGAAAAGATAATTACATACTGGCGAGAGACAAGCAGCTCAAAACATTTTGGGAGCCGTACCGAACATAAAATGTGGTAAATAACAACTAAACATTTAAAATGTTCACAGCTAAAAAAAATTCTAAAGCACTGACATTTCAAGTGTAAAATAATAACGCACAATAAAAACCCCCAAATATAATGTGTATCGACTATATATTATATGACGAGACCAAAACAATAGGAATGAACTTGAATTATCAGCCTCATTTAGAATTCAAAGATTCACGAGCATTGTCAGCACAGACTCAGCAGTGGGTGGTCTATGCACGGTAAGTGGGACAGGATGTTAAAATAACGTGGAAAATAAATAGCATTGTAATATACTTATCAACATAATTTCACATCTAACAGTCAAAGTGTGCACACATCTTTTAAGGGAACTGCTTCATAAAATGTACGTCTTAGCCGAATTAAATATGTACCATTGTGTTATCGTCATCAAGGTCACAGGAATATAAAGCTCGACATTTATCTGCCTGCCAGCTCATCTGGTTAACAGGCTTTTTTCTCTCTCTCTTTTACTTTTTTTTCCTCCAAGAGAGCTGCATGAATATCTTAACTCGGCCTTCCTCACGAGGCACACACACACACGTTAGCCTGATGAATGAACACATGTACACGTGCAGCAAATGTAACCATGCCACAGTGTCGGCCTGCGATGAATTGACCCAAAAAGGCCGTGCTGCTATATCCACGTTTTTTTTGTGGATGCGACTTTGATTGATGACTGCATTGTCACCCAGGGAAGCCACGGCCCTTTTGGACTGGCTAAAGCCGAGACCCAGGCCTTGAGAACTCGGGATTCTCCGTCTCCCCAGCGACCGATTTGCGAGAAATCCCTGGTAAGAAGTTAATAGGATTAGTGATGCTTTGGCTTGGTGCTGGCTGCAGGGGGCCCGGTAGCAAAATGCAACCATGCGAGTTTAGAGTGTGCAAGTCTGTCGTTACCCCCAGCATAGAGGCACACCAGGTCGTAAAGTATGCTCCTTAGACCCTTAAAGCGTTTTGTGCAAACAAGAAGGCACATGTAAAGTGTTTCGTTTTATATGGTATCATTCCTGGACGCTTTGGCAAATGACCATGGAGATAAATATTAAAAAGCATGCCAATAAATGCAGATTGTGAGAATCGCTGATTTCAACAATGCCGTGATAAATGTGACACGTTGTGTTACAATAGCATATTAAAAACAATGCCATTATCATTTTCATCAGGGTAATCAGTTTTGACTTTGCTCTTTCTGAGACAGTCAAGGCCACGTGGGGTCACAACCCCAATGTAACTGTATACATCTGTACTAAGAAACCATAAATCGACTGCAGACTTTATATTGTTTGTAAGAAACGTGATCCTTAAAAAAAACTTATTTTACCAAGCTCATCGTAACTTTTGCAATACCGTCGAGTTTTTCCAAGCAAATAAGCCCAGCATATAAATAAACAGTCATTCTAAAATATATCATCGAATGTGAACTGCAGCAGAAGAAACGTTCTCTGCCCGTTCACATCGAGCGATTATAAAAGACAGCACGGCTCGAAACAGATGGGATGGCTTGGAGATAGTGAAATCTCTTCCGGCACCACGAGGTTAGGCAGACCGCCTCAGGAATTAGAAACCCAACCTGTGCCTCCGAGCTGTTTGCTGGGCCGTCAATATGAAGTGCGCTGCCATTCAGACGTGATGCCGTGGGCAGCGCTTCCTGGCTAAACAACGGTCATTGGCAGAAAGCTTGACACCGACTAACAGCGCCATCTCAGCGGCTGCCATTTACGCCCGCATGGCTCTGACCCGATCGCAACGTTCAAACGCACGGCTGCGGAGGGGAAGGGCGAAGGTCGTATGGGGGTCAACTTGCTGTCATGAACACAAAGCCCCACGGGGTCGTTGTACTGTGGTCTTCACACATCAGGAACTCGTTGATGAAAAGCGAGTGTGCAACAGATGAGGGCTGTGTATAATATAGATGTTGGGATATATTTGACAAAGTGCGAATATGTATCTCAATGTTGGGAACGTATTAAAAATAGGGCAAATGTAGAACGAGAGTTTTATGGTCTCACTCAACGATTATCTGGTGTTCTGCAATATGTGCACTCTAGATTAGTGAAATACATTGCAGCTTCGCCAGGATGGTACCAATTATATTATATGCCAAATGCTTTTCTGATTTGAGAAAATCCTGACAGGTCTTGTATTATAGGCTTGTGGGTCTGTGCTAATTTTTTTTTACGTAGAAAAACCTTTGGACATTAAATGTCCAACACTTATTAAAGCAATGACCACGTAATAATCTATATTGAGATTGGTGTTTTGGTACCATGGTATGTTGAACTTGTTTCGCACTATAGGTAACCAACCAACAAACTAAACACAAAAGACAACAAACTAAACACAAAAAGCGGTTCTAAAGAAATTAGTTTTCAAACTAGATTTAACAGTGTATAGGTCCAGTGACTTCCTAATATCGGAAGGAAGAGCGTGCCAGAGGGCCACAATGCAGTGACCGTCTTTGTTGGATGGCTAGCCAAAAGCCTCTGCGAGGATGACCGGAGTTCACGTGATGGTTTATGCTCGATGACAAGATCGGCAAGGTATTGAATTTCATTTGTGGTAAGCACTTTATGTGTAATGAGTCCGACTTCATAATGCATTTGTGCGCAAAGTTTCCATCCTACGTCGAGAGCATTCTTTACGAAGGGTGTCCAGGCCATCACAGAGATCCCACCAGCATCACTGAATAAGCCATAATGATTGTGGCCGTGTTCCACATGCTGTAAGTGAATGTGATGCCCATTTCTCATGGAGCAAATTCTTTCAACCCTGTCTGGCCTAATCGTCACCCTATGTGAGAATAATTGGGCAATGGCAAAGCATGTCTGCCACAAGCTTGTGGTGAGCAGAGGATGAAGTGTCTGGGCCGGGCTCCAAGATTTGGTGTCATTTCTTTGTCCTTTTGACAAGGGAGATTTGCAACATTGCCTTACACCAGAGCGAGTCTCATAGACATGAAATATTATTTGAAATATAATAGGCCTATTGTAATTAATATATACAGCATGTATAGCATATTTTGTTTTAACAACTCTTTAAAAGGTTACAATAAGTAAAATATTTTTGAAGTGATGTCAAAAAGAACTCACATATTTGCTCTATCTCATATGTGCCTAAGTGTAGACACGTTTGTAAACTCCACGATGACTTGTAATTGATGTAATTCTACTATACGAAACGCAGCATACTGAACGCCTGATAGTACATCCCTTTATTATTTTGTGAGCCAGGTTGGATTTGAGACGATGCAAATATCAAAATGCATTGTCATGAAAACGTTCGGGATAATTCAAACATGCGTGGTGCACTAATTTAAAATTTGCGCCGGACCTCGCGAGCGCGCCTGATCAGCCCCAGGCGAGAATGTTTGCTCGTCTCGTTTGCCTGCGTCGGGCACGCTGCGTCCACGTGGCAGTTCAGTCGAAGAGCTCGCGACGTAACGAGAGATCAGTCGGAACGCGAGATCCAGGAAGAAGTCACGTTACTCTCACATTCGTCTCACTGGCACGGTAGAGCACACGTGGGGCTGGCGATAGAGAGTGTGTTGGCTTTCTGTTCAGATCGAAATTAAAGCGAAAGTTGTGTGTTTGTTATTGCCATGCAAACTCTTAAATTACAGCTCCTGTGTCGATTCACTGCTGGATGATGAAGGCCTCCCTACACCAATAAGTAATGGGGGTTGTTTTACCATACGTCACCATGCTGGCCAGTGCGGGTTGGTGAAGAGGGATCATCGGGTTCAAAGCACAGTGCGGTAACTGTTGTACCCCTGGTCCATTCTATACGAAGTATTGAGGGTAGGCAAAACAGACCCATCTGGGACGTGAGTGGAATTAGCCGCATTCTGACTTTATGTGAATGATAAAAAAATAAACTGCATAAACCTGCAAAATCTCACAAATGCATCAGGGCCTGGGGATTTCACAATTAGGCTACCGAAATGAAAACAAGTGTTTGATTAAAATAAAGTAGTGTGCAATTATCGTGACTTGAGCACGTACTGCAGTGCATTCATCAACTTTATTTTCTTTATAGAAAACTCACTGTGGACATCATGGTAGCCTGGCCATCAATAGACCTCCAGCAGAGGTTTGTTGAAGGGGACAGTTTTTAACGTTTTGGTTGGCAAACGACAAGCTTGTCGTTAATAGCAACCTTAAAAACACATTAAGGAAAAATTTATCCAATGGCTACTCACAGTAGCATTGTCTGGCAGTTTCTTTAGCACCGATGCTTGTTTTCATAGGCAAAGTCCAAGCATTAGTTAAACGTTGAAAAGTAAGAAAGGCAATACTTTGACATATGTGCATATAAAAGCCAAATTTAAAATTATTAGTCATGTAACGCATTCTGTTTTCAACTTTAGGCTCTGCCTACAGTTTAATATTACAATAAGATCATGGGCTCTCTCAAAAAAACACAAGTCTACTGTGGGGACAAATGTGCAGTTGGTTTAGAATAACTGACGGCTGCCACGGATGTGTTGTACTCAAGTTTGGATGTCGAGCCATTTGCAATTCGACTCTGGTGGCTGTCCACTAATATTTATACTCGACGTTTTTACCATAGCGCAATGCCTGCTGCAAAAGCACGGAGGACCTAGATAACGGCTCAAACAACGAACACCGCAATGAGAGCTTGCTGTGTGTGTGTCTGCGTCGTAGCCTCAATCTCAAGTTTTCTAATCACCAGTAACAGTGGCATGGACCCTGGTGCAAGGAAAGAAATTGGGCCCCATGTCCAATATTCACTCCGCCACCCCCCCCTCTCCCTTTTCTGAAGCCCGGCGCCTGAGCCTCTCTGACCCGTGGGCCCTGGTACTTAGACGACTGGCCTGTAACAGTTGAAATAATGGCATTGGCCATTGTTACATCTTGCCTTGTAGATACATTAAAATAAAGTAGCCTTTTTGCCCGTCCAAGGACGGGTGTATATTGCAGTAACTCTGAAATATTGAATAGAACAATTGTTCAGCTTATGATTTTAATGAGGGGGGGGGGGGGGTTGCCCCATGTGGAGTGACGTCACCGGTTAATGGTTATTGTGGAGGGGTGCGGCATGTGGAGTGACGTCAGCCGCTCATGATTATTAATGAGGGGAGGGGGGCGGCATGTGGAGTGCGCGACCTTCTTGTGCGTTAGTGTAAATTTCCACGCGGGCATGAATATTAATGAGGGGGGGGGGGCTCTTTTGCAGTGACGTCACGCACGGATGTAGCACTGTGCTGTTTAGATTTTTTTTTTACCGTCACTTTCTGTAAAGAAACGTCATATTTGAAGCGACATTGCATAATAAAGTATTCAATTCAGCTCGACCTTCCTCTGTGTTAGTGTAAAAATCCACCCACTCATGAATATTAATGAAGGGGGTGGGCCTCATGTAGTGTGACGCAATTTTTTCACCTGATGACGATTGCTTGTGTTGCGATCGAAACGTCGTGATATATTTTTATTATTTTTTCTATCTACGTGGCTTTACCGAAAGACCCAAAGAATGTAGCAGTAATTGTTTAACGTCACAAGGTCCACCCCATAATTGTTTACTTCTCTAAAGGCAAATACTACTAATGGCATTTCACATAGCTAAATTGTGAATATTAAGCATCCACTGATGGATGAAGGCCTTCCCACACCATGTTGACCATGGCATTTAGTTGACTGTACTTAACACATTCCTGCGGAGGGAGCTGGTAGGAACGTTGGGTTGCTCGGTCAATGGCCAGGGTCAACGGCGGCGTGGTGTATTCTGCAAATATGGCCAACTGTGAGGGCGGGCACAAGCCGGCGTGAGTAGGTTAAACGTTGAGTTTTATAAGGGCACCACGGGGTGACCAGCCCCTCCCCACCCTCCCCACCCAGCCCCACCCCTCCCACCCCCCACCCAGCCCCACCCTCCCCACCCAGCCTCTCCCGACCCAGCCCCTCCCCACCCAGCCCCTCCCCACCCAGCCCCCCCCACCCTCCCCTCTCCATCCAGCCCCACCCCTCCCATTTTTGGATGCACGACGGACGGACGGACACAATAATCCCCTGTGGGCTGGTGGAACCAGGTGGTTCCTATCAGTGCCACGCTAATCATTGCGGGTTGATAATGGGGAGACGGGGGGTGGGGAGCTGACCGGTTAAGATCAAATTCGCCACTGTTAGCCCTGGCTGGGAATCGAATTGAGGTCGCCGGGTTAAGGGTGCAATGTCCGAACTACTGCACTGCCATCGTGTAGTGAGCTAAACACTGCGCCACCGTTCTAACCCGACCTCGCTGATTAGGGGGCATTTACATGGGATTAATCGGTATCAATAAATATGTCCGCGTATACGTGCATGATGTATGTGTGTATGGTCACTAACAGCACTTGCCCCAACAGTCTGTTAAGGCTATACGGGGGATATTTGTATTTGTATGGTCAACTCCGCCTCAAATGGTGTGGCGTTTAAACATCGCGACTAAGGAGACAAAGGAGGCCGAGCGTGGTGCTGGCCACCCATCCCCTCGTGTGCGGTGCTGGCCATCATAGGTGCTTGCTAACAACACTTGCCCTAACAGTCTGTTAAAGGCTATACGGGGCATCTTTGTGTGTACCAAATGCTGTGCGGATGCTATCTCGCCTGTCTAATCATACAAAGCTCCATGTCTTCTCGGTCTCTCTATGCTTGCAAAACCAGAACACCCCTGAATGAATATCTGCACCGGTTTAAACAATCAGGCTGGCCTACCTATGATCCATCCTGGGTTTAACCAGGCTGGATTGTGTGAGGAGCTCGCAGATCCTTGAAAGATCTGGACACAGTCCCATCAGTGAGCTCCTCCGGCAGGCGAGGCTGCGTTGGCAGGGTCATGTATCCCACATTTCCAAGCAGCTTCTGTTTGGCCGGATAGTGTAGGTCCGGGCTACCGTAGAGATGTGCTGATGTGGTACAGGAGGATATGGAGCTGAGTGGACTTGCCAATGACCGGTACCAGCGGTGTCAGGATTTGCCTCTGTGGACGGGGCATTTGGAGGCAGTCGCCCTCCAACAACGGTGGAGGGTAGAGGAGCTACGCTCACAACAGTGTGCGGAGCGCTGGACGGATAAAGCGCAGCAGGTTGGCGCCGTAGGGAGGCACAGGTGGTGCATCGGCAAGTCATCTCGGTCAACCCATGGCACCTGGGGTCTAGCCCCGTGGCCTCCTGCCGCGGCGAGTCGGCGACACTCCACTTGGCTTCAAAGTGCACCTCGCCTGGCTGCGGCTGTTGATGTCCGTGTGCCCGTGGAGGGGTCGCGGAGCGGCAAGTGCGCTCCGCTGCGGCAACACAGCAGTGACGAATGTTTGAAACGGTCCCGGGTCTCCCCTAGGTCGACTCAGTCTCGGACGAATGCCTGTCGCGACAAGTAAATAGCAACACTGGGGAGACAAAGGCGGCCGGGTGTGGTTACTGGCCACCCACCCCCCATCGTGTGCCGTGCCGGCCGTCAAAGGGGCTCGCTAACAACGCTCGCCCCAATAGTCTTGTCAAGGCTGCACGGGGGATCTTTGTCCTTGTAAGTGTGCGTGTCCCTGTGTGCGTGTGTGTATGTCCCTGTGTGTGTGTTCGTGTGCGTGTGTTCGTGTGTGTGCACCCCATGCACGAATGTGCGTGTGTGTCCCTGTGTGCGTGTGTGTATGTCCCTGTGTGTGTGTTCGTGTGCGTGTGTTCGTGTGTGTGCACCCCATGCGCGAATGTGCGTTGCGGGTAACCCAATGCAGGCTTCATGCTGCCGAATCCACTCCGGGTGGTCCAGAGCAGCCACGCAGATCTTTCGGGAAGCACGGAGTATCGCTGCGGCATATTTAATTACGACGCATTGTTCAATTTTAGAAGCGCGCTCGCTGGTGATGGCAAATTAAGATTGAGGGTTCCTTACTCGAGAGCGTGAACTTTAGCAACGCAGCTTTGTGTTTTTTGCGCCTTTGCATATCAGCGTTTGTGGATATTGTCCAGCAGTGCTGTTTTTGTGAGCACCCCTCTGAAATGCATCAGCCATTGATATACTGTATGTGCACTGTAATTTAATAGAAGGGCCAAAGTGCAGAGAATTTTACCTCGGGGTCAACGCTGATTCCGAGGAGGATCTTCAGAGGTGGTGGCGACTTGGGGAGACCTTCATCCAGCGGTGGATTCTTCTTCTATCGTACGGCTGATGTAGACGCAGAGCAACCGCGTCAGCAGTGACCGGGTGTATCGCTGTGATGTCTCAGTCGTATTTGTGGATCGGGCATTGCATCGTTTCTATGTTGTGTGGTATGTCCTGGATGACCACAGTCGCACACTGGAGAGTTGAAAAAAAAAATTCCATTTGTGCATCAGGTATCCGCATCTGCCATGGTTTGTGTGAATGCGGTTTAGGGTCGACCATGGGCTTCGTGGAAGGTCAAACCCAGGGATCTTCTGCATTGGGTCTTTCACAAGGTGTTTGTGAGTTCTTTTGAACTCCATTCCAGCAGTGGATTGACCACGGTTGACGATTATGCAAATCTAACTCAATTATATATGGTGTCAGGTTTACAGCCATGAGTTATGTATTGTCGTAGCTTGTATTTTATGTAACTTGACATTACAATGTGACTCACTGAATTCTTTGTTATTAACTGTTCTTTAAGATAAAGGTAGCTCACTTGGTATGCACATTGGGTATCGGCTGGAATTATATAGGTCATTACTCATTTTGTAATTGTGGATGCTCTTTTCGCATCACACTGTTTCTAATTTAATAAAAGCATGCTCTAATGCTACAAATTAAATGCAATTCTGAGCTCCCCCTGCATGCTGGAGGTATTCATGAAACATCGAGGATGTGTGAACTTGTTCTTTATGGCTAACATATTTCAAAGGGAAGTGTCGTTCTGTATCTGATCTAACGATTTTCAAAACCCCCTTCTTCCAGAAATAACTGTATGCTGTACTTCTCTAAACAAACCAAAACCTTTAACTGGAAATTCGTTGACGTTGCTGTCAATTCATGCCCAGTGTCAGCGCAGGCGTGGTGGGTTTACGGGACAACTTTAACACATTCGATTAGATATATGATTCCTATGATGTCCCATCCCCAATTCCAGGGATTGATGTGCAGCGGCCGCCTTCTAACCTTGTCTTTCCACAGATCGATGCCGCCGCACGCACACGCTCATGCCACATTCAACCTGCTGTGTTTACCGTATTAGTCACTTTGTAACCCGATGCCGTAATGTACTTGTGCGCGGCCCACAGGAAGTACGAGTCTTTGTTAAATGACGAGCGGGCGATCTGTTTTGTCCTGAGCTCCGGGACTTGGCGTAGTCTCACCCCCACGATTTGTATTCTAAAGTCGGGCACACTCTCTGTTTTTGCTCCGCAGCCCCTGTTGGAAGATGAGGAGGAAGAGGAGGAGGAGAATGAGGGTGGGAGGCAAGCCCTGGCGCGTCTTAACTCCACATCGGCTACAATCCCCCCTCCCTCTCCCACACTGCTCCACGAGGCGGAAAGAAAAGGGAATAAAGTCTAATTAAAATTTACAGCTTGTGCTACCTACACACTCGACCACGGAATCCTCATTAGAAGCGAGGCACGTACCCGGCAGAATTGAATGCGGCCCGAAACAATTGCAGATGGCACGGGGAACATTTGTTGGAGAGGCCCTGGAGAAAAAAGGGACGCGAAAATTGTAATTGTGCACGTCACTTGCCCGCGCATTGCTCAATAATTCGGGAAATTAAAGCAGCCATAGGAATGGAGCCCTCGTGAAATCGAGTGGGATTCGTCTGGTCTGATGTAGTTGGCAAGAGGGTATTCAGGAATGAATAATTAGGGCTGACAGCTTTTAGCGCTTGCCGTTTCTCTAACTCATTTTGGCGAATGTTTAGTTACGGATTTTTTGTGTGTGTGGAAACTGAAATCATAAGAAAAAAAAGGCCGTCTGGGGGAATTGGGAAATCGTGACTAAATGTAGTCTGCGTGCAACGACGATGATGCACTTCAAGATTTTTAAAATTAGGTTGTTATGTCCCTGCGTGAAACGCGGGACGTGTGGTACGCGTGCGAGGCATTTCCAAGTTATGCATTTTGTGTACAACACGCATTGTGACCTGTAATGTTTTATCTGCTGTGACATTCTCGTGCACACACACACATACCAGAGAGGGGGGGGGGGGCACTCACAAAACGTTCCTTTTTTAAATGAAGTTATTTATTGAGTACGAATTGCCCCATACATTTGCCGACAAAACACAGCTCTATCCATTACATAGAAAGTGTTTAAAATGAAAGAAACTAAAGCAAAATAGCAAGACAAATGCCTCAAATATTGCAATAATTTAGAAACATGAACAATAACCATACGATTTTGTACAAATCAAAAAACATTTAGGACTCATTTAACTAAAGAATTTTTTTACAAACATATTCTGCTTGAATATGGAGAAAGGAAATACTTCATGGAACATTTAGGTGACAATTGTCAAGGTTGATAAAATGGTCCCATTAAAAAAAACACACAAACGCCCGACACCAAATCTAAGACTATGAAATATGTAGGCACATATTGGCTCTAACTATTCTGTACAAAATATGATACACTGTAGAAAAATTCTATAGCTGTTAGTACTGGAAAAGGATTCTAAATTATTGCTAAGTCAATAGCAAATATCACACAAAACGATCCTAGGCATTATTAAATATATATGATCCATACTTGCAGATTGCTTCTTTAGAAAGTTCGCACTTGTATGGCAACTAAATTTACGTAATTTTATTACACAAAGGGTTTTAAAACGTTGGCATCATTTTAGTAATTAGCTCCTCGCCCTCATACACATGCATTGCATCTGTAGAACACGCAAAGGAGTTGAGATTTAGGAGGGAAAAATAGGTTGATGAGTTCCTTTGTAAGAAAAAAGAAAATGCACTAAAAGGCACATCTATTGTTGGCTTCTTAGAGAGTCTGTACAATAAACACATCTTTATTTACTCAACATTGCGTAAGGAAGACATGTCTCCTCACAGAGGACTTCTTCAGGTATAAGTCATTGGATGTCAATCAAATTCGTGTCTTTTGTTTTTGCTAAATAATAACAGTAAAGGCTTCGCCAAATAAAATATGCATGAACAGTTCGCAAAACTCATTCCGCACTCTAATAAGGCATCGGCTAAAGCTTAATAGATACCGTAAAAGTGAATCTGCGAATGGGTTTTATGTCACTCTTAGTTTTACCGTAAACGCCATTTTTCATAATTCTGCACGCGTCCACGTTCACCTTGCATGTCCGCAAGGTAGGCTAACGTTAGTTAATTACAAAAATATGTCTTTGTTGACGCCTCGGATTTCTTCCTGACGACTAAGGTGAACAAACAAGCATCGCATTGCGAATGTAGACCTGCAGTGCATTTACTCAACGGTGCAAGTGAAGCGGACTATGTATTCGGCGTGTTCTGAAACGGCAAAAAACATGTATTCTGTACTTTATGCATAATTATTGTTGTTATTTTGATAAAAGCGTACACTACGATGTGGACGTCACCAATGTGTCTACGAAAGCGCGTAACGGTCTTCATTAAAATATACTCTATGTTTGGAAGGAAGCGCACGTTTTTCTCCCGTAAGCTTTGCCTTCGGCGTAAATGCCCAATGCAGGTGGACCCGCGCACCTGCAAGCAAACGACTCTATCCACACTTAAAAAAATTCACGCTTATCCGCAACCTAGCCCCCACCCCCTCCCCCATAACTTTGCTTGGGTTTCTATATTTAAAAAAAAAGTGACCGGGTGGTGGAGGACAAAGCCTACGGGAGGCTTCAGGTCACTAATTTCAATAGAGTTTTTTTTTCATTATTAAGGATTGTAGTTTAGAACCATAATAAAACACACAATCACCCCGCCACTTGGACGAGCTGGCACAGACTTGCATTAATATGGCATCATCATTATTATTATTATTCATGGCCTCGTGAGCTGGGTGTACACGGGCTGCTCCCAGGACGGGGGGCTGTGCGGCTGGGGGATGGAGGGCACCCCCGTGGCGTCCGCGATGGGAGTGTAAGACGGCCGCTGCGAGGGCCCCATGTAGGAGAAGCCGGAGTACAGGCCGGCTGCCTGCCCCGCAGAATGCCCGCTGTAGTAAGCCGCGGCCGCCGCAGAGCTCTGATGGTGGTGGTGGTGATGGTGGTCCGCGTAGCTGTACTGGGACCTGCTTATAGCCGGCACTACAGCTGCCCCGTAGTGCTGGATGCTAAAGGGGCTGTAGCCTCCCAGCTGCTGCTGCTGTTGCACTTGCTGCTGTGCCTGCTGTGCCTGCTGAGGCTGCTGCTGCTGCTGTTGTTGTTGAGGCGAATGCTGCTGCTGCTGCGGCTGCTGTTGTTGCTGCTGTTGGTCGCTGTAGTGGCTGGGACTCAGCTGCTCAGTCTTGACATGCGCTCTCTGCTCGGGACTGCTAATGGCAGGTGGTGGTGGTGGTGATGACAACGTGTGCTGCTGTTGCTGCTGCTGCTGTTGCTGCTGCTGCTGCTTGGACAGCCAGGCGTGTCCATTGATGCTGTAGCCTGTGCCTCCGTAAGAGGCCGCCACGCTCTGGCCGTGACCGGGGTGACCGTTGGGTGGCAGGTACTGGTCGAATTCGTTGACGTCGAACGATTCCATGTTGGAGATGACCTCCCGACTGAGCTCCCGTATGTCCACGTTGCTGAAGTCGATTTGCTGGCGGCCGCCTTCCTGCAGAGGGCGCCCCTCGCGCTTTATATCCAGCTTGTTGGACTGCGCGTCCGTCTTCGGGGTCGTGGGAGGCGTGGGTGGGCCCTGGGACTGCCCTGTGAAGGGCACCGCCACCCAACCCGGGGAGAGGCACAATTACATTCGATGCCATTTTTGTGGTTCAAACACACACGCGCACGCAAAGGATCCCCCGGTATAGCGTGTAAAAGACTGGGGGGGGGGGCAACACCACGCCCGGCCGCCTTTGTCTCCCGAGCGGTGATGTTTTACACACCGCACCAGGTATTCATTTGAGGCTGAGTCGACCTCGGGGAGGCCCTAGGTGACCGGTTCAGGTAATCGTCACTGGTGTTGGCCGTGAGCGGGAATAGAACTCGGGTCACCGGTTTCGCAGCGCGCTCACCACTACACTATCACTCCCCACAAATACACACACACGCGTACGTACAAAAACAAAGATCCCCCGTATCGCCTTAACAGACTGTTGGGGCAAGTGCTATTATCGAGCACCAATTAAGACCGGGAATGTGCAGAAGAGTGGGACAGTGGGAGGGGGGTGGGGGGTGCAAAACCACCCACGCACGGCCGCCTTTGTCACCCACAAATGTTCACCACATCGCAGCGTGTGCCGCTTATCGAAGACTGCGTCGACAGGCGAGAGCGCCCCAACACGTGCGCCGATGTGACCACCTCCGCGCGTGCAATTCATTCAATCGAGCAACTCGGGGGGTTCGCAAAAGCGCACGAGCCCATTGCTGCAATTAAATCGACTCGTTAACGGTGTGCAGCGGGGTGGGTGGGTGGGGGGTCACTCGCTCGCTCGTACCAGAGTGCTCGCCGGGAGAGTGCACGTCCCCGCTGGGCGAGTCCGCTTGGAGCGCCTTGTAAATGGCGTTGGTGGTGATGTGCGTCTGCTCGCCCGACGAGTCGGACTCGCTCTGGCCGTTCTTGCCCGACTTTCTCCGCCTCGGCTGGTACTTGTAGTCGGGGTGGTCCTTCTTGTGCTGAACCCGCAGGCGCTCCGCCTCCTCCACGAACGGACGCTTCTCGTTCTCGCTCAGCAAGCTGCGGTGGGACACGACGGGGAGTGGGGTTTGTGCGCGACACAGGGAGAGCGGTCAACTCGGTGCTTGCACACTCTTTTGGGCAGTGGCGCGCTGTGAGCCGTCGCAGGTAAAAAGCCGAACACCGCGGCACAGTTGCGAAGCGTCCGGCAAGGTGCGCAAAGAAGGTACAACTGGATTTTGGCACTCGGGAAAAAAAGATATTTATCAAGATCATAATAGTAATAATAGGCTGCAAATTGTGAATATAGACGGTTGCAATTGCTGTGGAGATATTTGGACTAAGAAGACAATTGCTTCGAGGTGATGAAGCCTTCATTGAGGTTTGTTTAAATCCATTCGTGCGGTTTTGCGTGGGTGGTAAACATCTGTATATGTGGTGGGCTTTCTCTGGGTACTCCCGATTCCACCATCGACCCCCCACAAATACACACGAAGCCAAACGATTATTTATGAAATTCTCCAAATATCCAGATGCTGGACTCTCATGGGACTGAATATTCTTAAGACTCGACAAAGCTCTCCTGGATAAACACGTTGCATTGTTATTATTATTACAACGATTATCATCGGTTCAACGGGAGACAAAAGATAGCTGGATATTTGCTGACACTTGTTTCTGACAAGATCTGATCACAACCATCGAGCAAGTAGAGACAGGGCCCCCCTCGTCCCCCTCCCCTCCCCACACACACGCAAAGTGCAGCCCTGCATCGGAGTTCTCGGTGCCAGGTAGGACTTGCCCCGAGGCTGGAGGCAGACGCACATGATGGTATCTCAAGCATCTGTGGCGCTCGCCAAGTGATGATTTACAAGATGTCGTGTGCTCAAAGTGAAAGCCAAAACAAAACAACCCTCTTGTCGGAGTATCCCCGTTGAGCATATAGTCGGTGTGGTGTATCCGCAGTAAGAAAGTTGACCCGTTGTTTATTAAGATAATTTTCGTGAAATACGAGCGGCGTAACGATTGAAAAAAAAGACGGTGGCTGTTAATGTCTAGCTGGCGTGCAAGTTGAATTTACAACTTCTTTACTGTTCGAACACGCACGCATGCATGCATGTCATATCCCATCGACCACTAATCAACACAAATAATTGTTGTACGCCGGCACAACAGCAATTAACAACAAAAAAGCTGCACATTGTATGCGTAAGAAGACCCCAAACGTCCATGCAACGGTGTCGCGCAATAAATAATAAACGTAAAAACATATCGCAGGTACACTCAAGAAACGGAACACAAATCTAGGCACACACACACACACGCGCAAGAGCGCCACCAAACAATACGCATCAACTGACACCCAAGAGCACTGGAGGCGAACTGATCTCTCACACTCACCGCCACAGTTTGCCCAGCGTCTTGCTCAGCTCGGCGTTGTGCAGGTGCGGGTACTGGTCGGCGAGCTTGCGGCGCGCCGCCTGCGCCCACACCATGAACGCGTTCATGGGCCTCTTCACGTGCGGCTTCGACTTGGAGGAGCCGTTCACCCTCACGGGCATGGGCACGAGGGTCCAGTCGTAGCCCTTGAGCACCTGGCTCACGGCCTCGCGGATGCAGGCGGGGAACTTGTCGTCCTCGTCCATCTTCTTGCCGGAGCCCGCGTCTCTGCCGAGGCCGAATACCACCCCGCCGTCCAGCACCCCTCCCGGGCCGCCGGCGAGCAGGAGACCGCTCGCGCCGGCGCCGTCCTCGCGGTCCGAACAGCGCTTGGAGCCGCAGCTCTGGCTGTCGCTGTCGGAGCCCGCCAGCGAGTCGGCGGGCGAGCCCACGGAGCAGGTCTCCGACATGTCTGGGCTGGGCACGTCCGACATGTGCTTGTCGTGCTCGTCTGACATCATTCTTTCGGCGTGCGCGGGCGCGCGCGCTATCGAGAGGAGAGCAGAGCCGCAGCGAGCTCGGCGTTCGAAGTCGTCGCTGAGATCTTGCAAACGAAACAAAATCACCAAATTGAACGGGGGGGGGGGGGGGGGATATTCAACGCTTTTGGTTTGTCAGTCGGAGCGCCCGCCGACGGCAGCGCTGCGTCTGCTCGTATCTCAAGAGTTCTTCTGTCTGTATCGGGGTCGCGATGCACCAGATGAGAGAGGATCCGACTTACTAATAAAATGGGAATGGTGCGAGCCGCTTGATTGGTCACCGCAGCTCCCTGCGCTGTGTGCGTGCGTGTTGTGCGCACGGGAGAGAGAAGCGATTTGAAGGCTCGCTGGGGGAAACGTGGGTATAGGTTCGGCCTCCGCTGGGCGCATTCCAACAATCGTGCGCCAAATTCCTGCGCTCGCCTCCAATTGGTCCGAAGTTACGGGGCGGTGCCAAGAGCAGTAATAAATATCTCAAGTCGAGATGTAAGCCTCCTCCTCTCCCCCCCCCCCCGCCTCTTACTCCCTCGCCCACCCCTCCCCTTGCCACACTGGCTAAATGATTTTAAAATTGAACTCCACGTGTAAGCTTAGACAGAAAGCGACTTTGTCTCTTTTAAAAGTCAATTGACAGCTACTGTGAATTGGAATGCACAGCCAGTGTGAGGGAGAGAGAGAAAATATAAAACGCGCACGAATAATCGCGCTCGCACCACAGCTTTGTGTTGCGTTGCGCCCTCTCTCAAGATAAGCCCTGCGCGCGTCTGATCAGCACAGCGCAACGATGGACGTGCGGCATTGCAGCCACACGATGGACGCTCCTCCACAACATCAATAAGCACGCACCTTCCCCGTTGCTTTGAACACTGCGTTGCACTATTTTCACGACTCGTCGTGAGGCTAGACACTTCGGGGTGCATTATCCGCGATAATAATAATAATACGCGCCCCGTACGTAATGCCGCACCTTCTTATTTCCCGTGTGCCATGGCTTAAGAGGCTGCGCGCGATTGCTTGTTTTGATGACGACCGTCAGTCTCAGTGAGTCCCGTTGACCATCAAATGCCGCGCGTAACGAATGCAGCCGTCGGAAGAAGTAATCGCCTCTTGAAGTGTAGCGGCATTTCCAAACGCAGAACAAGTCGCGACGGTGACTTCTTTTTATTTTTATTTCGCGTCGCAGTGGCGGCGTTCCTCTACTCCTACAGCTGGCGCGTCCCTAAACGTACACTCAAATTAACGAGACACAATATTGCCGTCATATAGATATCTGTCCTTTCACGTAACAAATATCAGCATGTATTACACTTCTCGTCAAGCAGAATAGCTTCGGGGAGTGCATCATTTCAGCAGCATTGATTCAATATACCGTAAGCTAATTCTGAACCGGTTTCGACACACAGTCTCTCATCAGCAGCCAGCCTTCCTTGAAATGATACATTCGATTGTGGTTGACGGGAAATGTAAAATAAATACCTTAAATTCTTTTATGTGGAGGGACAGATATATAAAGATTATCTGCGTATTTGTTGTTCCTTACATTCACCACAACGGCGCTGATGGCTATTTTGTGTTACTCTCTGCAAGCTCACGTTTTGCGTGACTGAGAAATATTCAAGTTGGATACCCTGCACTCACTCTCAAACTATTGCGAGTGTACTCGCGATACAGCCGAAGTTGGGGTGTGAGGACACCTGTTATAGGCACACGACACTACTGGTGGTCGGAAGACAAAGGACAACTTCTGATAAAAGCACACTTTGGAAATAAGTGTCACCTTACATTAGTGCGATGAAAAACGCCAATTTCCCGACACATTGACTATTATATTGGTACTGCATATTCCCTTTCAGGGCAATATCACTGCGGAATGCTTTGCATGTCTTTACATGTGCTTATGCGACATTGCCAACCTATCGATGGCGTCTCTTGTTTTGATTCCGAATGGCTGTACTTATTTCCATATCCTACGGACACACTCAGCGCTCACCATCGCAGCCGAGCGCATACTGTGCAATATGTGTGTGAACTGTGCAATGCGCAGAGAAGAACGCAGCCCGAGCGAAGCCGGCTTACTCCAGCAAGACACGCCCCGACGCGCGGAGCTGGCTCACGGGGAATGCTTCGCTGTGTGAGCTGGGGCTGAGCGTCGCTGCAAGGTGAATGCGCGCAGGTGACGGCACCTGCGATCAAAGTGGCCACCGATAGCGCCGCGCTCCCCCTCTCTCGAATGCGCCTGCTGATGGCATCGCACCGTGACGGTCACGCCTTGCGCTTTTGATGACCACCAGTGCCCGCGTCTGTCGCTCGTTCTCGATCGCTTAGGAAGCACAAACATCATCATCAGCAGCGAGCGCCTCGCTTGAAGGTTGGCCTTCTTTTGTTGAGACTGCACGGTTCTAATTACAGACGTGGCTGTGGGTGTTATTTGGAGAGCGGTGGCGTGCTGGTTAGCGCACTGTCGCTGCCCGACACACAAGGCTACCTGGGTACGATTTGCGGCCACGGCGAGTGTTATGCCACCTCTCATCTAAGTCGAGGCAGCTTTAAACGAGTACCTGGTTCTAGGTGCTAACAGCGGCATTGGCGAAACGGAGGCGGTCGGACGTGGTGCTGTTCACCATACCAGCACCAGTCTTCAGAGGTGCTCCTTTACATGACTTTCCCCTACAGTCTACGTGAGCTATACAGGGCCTCTTTATATGTTTAAGTCGCCTCTTGGGGGTTGGGGATGCTTTGGCAATTGACAACGATTTACCTCCGTGATGCCTCTGTTGTATGCTTATATATACACGAGTCGGCTCAGCAAGTACACGAGGCTTGCACCGTTCATTGTGCGGGCGATGTGCACAGTGCATTTGCCGGGTAATAACTGTGTGGGAGTCGTCCTTTGCACGTTCGTAATTCCGCGTCGCAGACACACTGCGGGTTGTGGTCACCTCGCAGCGCCTCGCTCGCTCGCTCGCTGCGCCTCGCCGGGTCGGATTTGACGACGGCGTAGGACGCGTGTCGCGGGGGGGGGGGGGGTTGTGGTGGTTGTGGTGGTGGTTGTGGTACCCTCGCTATACTTCACGCTCCAGGAGTTACGAATCGAGTGCGTATTTGGTTTTTTGTTTGTTGTGTTTTTTTTTACACCGCGCGGAAACGTTAAACTTAACAACAACAATAAACCAACCCCCATCACCGCAGAGGCCTTGATATGTGTGTAATGGGATTTTAATCATACTCGAAGTGACTTTCGCATTCGTTGCTCGGGAGGCAAAGGGAATGAAACGTTGGAGCGTCGATATGAGTCCCGTGAATGTTAACACCTGCCCCCTACCCCCCCCCCCCCCACGGGAATTGTAAACCGCTCGCGATGTCAACGCAGGGAATCTGAAATGTCGGGACGTGCAGGTGTAGGGCCTTTCGGTGGCCGTGGAGTGGCGGCGCGGATTCGCGTGCGCTCAAAGCGGCGTGCAATGGCCGTGAGTGAGAGAAATACGCAACGCGCAAAATCCGCATAAAGCATTAGCTTCCACTTTACCACAGTAAGTACGCATGTATGTTGAACATCTTTCGCACCGTACGTAGCCAACCGTGCGAAGCGGATGTGCGTGGGAAAGACAACACACTAAGTGTCAGAACCGCAAGACAAATACCAGAGTTCCTACACTAGAACGCTTGCCGTATGATTTCATTCTTTCCAGCCATTTTTCAAGTCACGACTGGATGAACGGCTACGCGCCTCGTGTCGGTCACGAGGGGTTGTTGCGCCATATTTCACCACGTTGGTTGGTGCGGATGGGTGAAGGCGGGGAGGGTGGGGGGAACATCAGCTAGCTCAGATACATAACTTGTCGCTGATTTTAGCTATGTTCGGGAATCGAACTCGGGTCATCCCTCGGCGTAGTATATATATTATTTTTCTTTAATACATCGTGTTCGAGGACATTTCTCCTTTCAGCAACGAAAATAAACTCGAAGAAGTGTCCAAGAAAAAGCGTGATAGTGTGCGTGTGTGGGCAGCTCGTCTGGGGTGTGTCTAATTGATTGAGAGCGGCGTCTAATGCAGATCCAAGTATCTATGGAATTCTGCCGCTGCATTAGCGTGGCGAAATAGGCGAGGCTTGGGTAGGCAGAAAAAATAGCGTTTTTTTATTGTAAAGCTGTCCAAGGCACCGTTGTGCTTCGAAATGGAATTCGTTACGAATAGCAGCGTCTTGTGATGTATCTGAGCTGGCTCCTCGTATCAACGACACAGCAACTGAACGCGCGGCCCTCGTCCGAGACTCATTTCGAGTGTGATGTGTGACACTCGGATTGCGACGCGTCCACTGGCTGAATAAATACATTACATTACAGCAACATTGTTGATAAGTGCGTGCAGTTAAGACTCATTCTTTACTTGGTGTCTGCGACTAACATATAAAAAAGTAGGCTGATGATGTGGTTTGTTCTTGCAAAGTTAATGAAAATTTTAAACTTGTAATGTTTATCGACGAATATTGCCTTATCGGTGAAGCGTGTGCTGAAGAGTTGCACGTTTTATAATGTCTATTCGCGTTGACAGCTCAATGATTTGCTATTTTGTTAGTTTATTAGTCACTAAAAGTGGTTTGCCGATGTGTCTATATTTTACACTGTGTAGTATATCTGTTATTAAATGCGTGTGCTTATGGTATATCAAAAATGGCCAACACTCTAATATGACTAAATACACATTGTGGTAAGTATACCTATGTGATCCATGTTTATTATTGCATCGATGAGAGAAACATGCAATACAATGAGTCATACTTATCATTCTTGGTTAGATAAAACTCTTACACATCTTCATCTCTGTGCGATTTATTTAAAACACAAACCACTCGCAGAGGAGTAATTCTACTAAGAAGGACACGATGTGAATGAATAGAGTTCTGGATCCAGTCAAACCTTTCCTGGCCGAATGATTGAATTCTCGAATTCCTACTTGTGCCTGTATCATTACATATTATAACACTTTCAAAATCTCGTATACACATGTGAGTAGCATCGTTCTGACCTACATATATGTTATCACATACCCAGGGGAAAATAAAATAACTTACCCCCCCTATTGAGGGTCAATTTATGGGTGAGGTGGATGGGAGTGCTCAAGATCAATTTGGATTTCATATGCATATCGGCAACCCGCGCTTACCAGCGTGCTGAAGTTATGGTCGGTCAAACAACGCCCATGATCGACATGGCGTGGAAAGATGCCCATCGTTCAGCAATGGATTCACAAAGGAAGGGCTGCAGGTGATAAATAGTGTTACGTAGCATTGAACTCGTGGTAAAACGGGCATTAAAAAACCCCACGTGAGAAGAAGACGCTCAACCCAACATTGTACCGAGCTCACGTCGTTCTCATCCGGGAACCCGCACCTCTCTGCACCGCACGCATTAACTCCTTCCCATCGTCCCCTACCCTTCCGTGATCCCTAAGACTCCCCTATCGCGGGCACGCCTTCATCAAACCTTGCACGCCGCTGCCATCTAAATCATTCTATTCTGTCGTCTGGCGAATTGCCCGATGATGCTGGATGCAATTACCAGCGAAACGTCGTGCTCAAATTGTAAATGTTGTGGTTTCACGCTTCAACACACCGGTGGGCTAAAGCAGTGAACTATTTGTCTTTTGTCAACGTGACACTTTTTTACTGATTGGCCGTGTCGGGTGGTGGAGGGTTACGACACATTTATAAATAACGCGATCTAAACCCAAAAACGTTGATTATGAATAATATTGGTCGCGAAAGCCTACGTGTTAAACTGACTTTATTTCAAGTTGACACTTTATTTCAAGTTGACACTTTAAATAAAATACAACTATCCGCAACTTAATGACGATTGCATGATAACGCCTTAACGATATGAGATGTAATACTCCTCTGTTATCTATGAGCTCTACGATATACCTTCATTGAATTTAAATGTCCTGATTGTTTTTGTTCTTTGTGAACTGTTACTGAAACAAACGTGTACAACGACAAAAACACGCGCACATACACGCATATGTTTGTAAATATCACAGACCAAAGCGGATGTTATTTGTTTTCCAATTATTTAAAATACATATCTACTTTGTGTATTCATGCTGTGAATGGCATTTATGTTTCAATTGTCTACAGCCATATTGTGCAACACAGTTTATCTTAACAGTTTGAACATATTAATGAAGGTATATAAACACACTAACACGTACTTATTAAACGATATCATGTATAAAGTGGGTTGATGCATACATGGACATATGATGCGCCCCAGGTGGTGAGATGCTATCTCCCGCGCCTGGCATGGAGGAGGTTGTGGGTTCGATCACCAACCCTCACGCCTATATATTTTGAGTTTGCATGTTCTCCCCGTGGTCGTGTAGATTTTTCTCAGGGTCCATCGGTTTTCCCTCCACATTTAGAAACATGTGTTTAGATTATTTGGCTGCTATGAACGTCCACATGATAAGCCGTTCATTGAGCTATCATTTGTGCGAGGTCCCTTCTGAATAAGAGCTAATAGTTCTAGATTTGAAGCTTTCGTGACTGCAATGATTCATATTCTTAGGTTTTTTCGGTAAAGTCACGTAGGTAAAAAATTAAAATTAATAAAAGTAAAATAAAAATAAAAATCACGACGTTTCGGAGGCAACACAAGCTTCCGTCTTCAGGTGGAACAGTCACAGCACGATAGCTGTATCAAGTGCTGTGACTGTTCCACCTGAAGACGGAAGCTTGTGTTGCCTCCGAAACGTCGTGATTTTTATTTTTACTTTACTTTTATTAATTTTAATTTTTTACCTACGTGACTTTACCGAAAAAACCTAAGAGCTAATAGAGCAGTGGGCTTTACCTGGTAAAATAAAATACACTCACAGGCTTCATCGATACGACACATCGTTACATCGCAGGCTCCGAGACAGGGTGCTAAAATAATGTTAAACGAAATAACTTTAACAAAACAGGATACGAATATACTTCGTACGCTAAGGCAAAACTTATGAGTTTATCGTTTGTGTTCTCGTGAAAATGGAAACGCATACAAAACACCAAATGCTTTATCGCAGTGGTTCTTAACCTTTACTGCAGCCTTGCACCCCTTTGTTTCGCAATCGTTAAAACATGTGTAACAAATACATCGGATTGTTGAAACAAAGTCGTTGTACTTGCGCGTGCCCGTGCTGAATTTGTGCCTCGATGATTTACCTTCTAAAACAAATCTGGCCACGTCTCGCACCCCCAGAAAGGGCATCTCGCCCCCCCCCCCGCCCAGGGGGTACAGCGTTCACCGCAAGTTAAGAACCGCCGCTTTTTCGCAAGCCACGTCACAATATACGGAGGACATGTACAAGACCGGATTTGAAATCTATTTTACTTTATACACCTTGCAGAAGAACCGTGTATCCTGAATACACAAAATGTCACACTGCATCCTTTGATACGTGATTACGTGCGCGCGTTTATGAATACACCCACGCACATTATATTACCAGAAAATCTAACAGCAATCACAGTGAGTCATGTTCATGCTGCTATCGCACGATGCACCTGCGCATTTGCGCATTCACTCGTCGGTTTCAATCAATGAATACATTATTATTATACGCCTACGCTTAATAGACCCTAGTATCATCTGAAGAAGACAAATAGATCGAAAAGTTAACATTTTCCTTTCCTCTCGGTGAAAGTCAAAAACGTGCTCTCTTCATATTTGTTTTTATTTCATCCGTTATGGGATGCATGTGTATTTGACGTTAACTGAAGCGGCAACTTCATAATTTCCATAGAGGGTGTCTTTAGGTCATAGATGTAAATGCATTTCATATATATATGTCGTATTCCCTTTCACATGATGTTCTTCGTGAAATTTATTTTAGACGTTCCGTGCAGAGTCATCAGGACTGTGTTCAGTCATTAAAGTAATGCGCGTCGCATTGCTCTCATCTCGCAGTGAAAATCGGTCATCACGAGGCAGCCGAACGAAAAAACTTCAGTGTTTTTATTTCCTCTTTCCGAACATTAAAAAAACCGTGCAATATAAAGTGGTAAAATATGGTCGTGTGTACGGTTATTAATTTAAAGTCCCTTCGGCAAAATATTAATAATGAAAATGCGTTTAATTAATGCGTGATGCAGATTTAACCTGAAGAGAATAACGCTTTGATTTTCGTGTACATAATACATTATTATTAATATAAATGCTGAATATTGTACATTCATACGCACGTTACATGTATTTTCTTTAGCAATGAGGTCAATCAGTCCCCATGTGCAGGAACGAGACGGATTCCGACGTCGCCAGACCGCGAAGGTTGGCGACGACGCATGGAGGCTGTCATCCAGCAGTGGATTAATCATATCTGATGTTGATGATATCGTGTCTGGATATATAAATACAGTATATAGGTATATTTCATAAAGTAGTTTGTTGTCCTTAGAAACCACATACATAACGTAAAATGGAACCTATGATCCTACCTTAGCAAACTAATAAAATACTTAACAACATGTCTAGAATAATATAAATATATATCTCGGTTTAAAAAAAAACAAATCGGAAGCTTGTATATAATCTCTGCATGCTCATAAGGGGACATTGCCATAGGAACGTCGTCATGACGACCACTGATGGAGATCACGATGGTGAAGCGGTGAGTATTTGTGATGATTCTGATGATGATGTAAATGGTCATAATAATCATGGGTGTGGGCAAATGAAGATGACCGTCATCGAAATGGCGCGAGTGTGCACCGTTTACTCGTTAAGTTATTGAATCTCGTGGAGCTAACGTTTAGTTGATTTCGTAAAACGTTTTACAAGCGTGCGCGCCACACATTGAAATTATCCAATAAATGTTCACTTACAGCTGCGTGCAAACACGCGCGCACGCACACAAACACGAGCAGAGCACGCACGCGCGCAACTGTGGTAAACAACTCAAAGCACGACTGTGTTTCTTCCCAAATTTTCCACGCTGGAAGCCCCCTGGTTTGCGCTCCACCCCAAAGTAGCCACCACTCACTTCGACCCCCCCCCCCTTGCTTCCTCCACGCCGAGTCATCAGATTTCATAATTGAATCGCAGTTCGGAGTGAAACGGTTCACTCTTGTTTTTGATTTACGCACTGCGTTTCTGGAATTACGGATCCGTATCATTTGTCGACTGCGAACGGGGGTGGAGCGGTGGCACAATGATTAGCGCAGTGCGCTGTAAACCCGATGACATGAGTTCCATTCCTGGCCACCGCTATAACGTCGGTACCAGGTGATCTCTGATGCCGTGCTGCCCTCCACCTCCTCCCACCATTCCTCACCTTTACCAACACGCACCGACCAGCGTGGTGAAGTATAGTCGAACGATCCTCAATAGCGTATACCGCATGTCCCGGGGAGGTCTTCATCTAGCAGTGGATTGACAAAGGGCTGTACAAAACAAACACTGAAAATGCATTGAACCACCGTAAGTCCCCAATTTAATGTCTGATGCCCCCCATGCATTAAAGTACCTTTACCGATGAACGCACCCCCATCCCCCCCCCCATTCGAAGCTTTAGATTCGCCCATCTTGCAGTCTGAATCGCGAGAAAAGCCACTGCCATTGCGTTTGACACGAAATACATCAAACACGCTCCCCGTGCTGCACTAATGTTGTACGGGTTGACCCGTGCAGCGCACAGGTGCATGCCCTTAACTCGCGCCTCTACCCAAACACACTCCAACAAGAAAACAGTTACCATTGGCGACGGGTCGCTCTTCTCCGAGACACAGCAAACCATAGGCCCCTGCATTCATCATTCCATTTCATACATTATATACACCGTCTACGGTAATAAAACACGCCTCGAGGCCTCTACACACGTTTGTTTATTGTTTTTCTGATTTTGCGGTTTAACGGTTAAAGTTTGCGATTCTTAAAAAAACACATTTTTTTTGTTTAGTTTCGATTTAAAAAAAAAAGAGATATTTTCTTAATTCTCCAGCGCCGTGGAAAACAAGAGCATGATTCACGGTCGAGTCGATGGCCTGTGTAGCCGCAGTGTATATACTACAGCGGCGAAGGGGCGTGTGTGTAAGCGTGCAGGGGACTATACGCATGCGAAATGTGCGGGTGCCGACGACATGCTCCGATTAACGCTGAGTAACTTTACTTTCGGCACAAAAAAAAACCACACAAGGCACTTTGTTCTTGCTCTATTGCGTTTATGGGATACGGCCTAATTATTTGAACTTGTAAATTACTCATGAGTACAGCGTCAGCTTTAATGAACATTTGACTTAATAACAAAAAAAGAATAATTAACACTTCGCTTAATTTAAATGCGAAGTAGATGGTGGCATTATTTTTTTCACATTTCCATGTGTGCTATATTACATTGGAATACGGCATGTTTCTGATAATAACATGCGATTATTGAACACACCCAGTACACAACGTGACTGTTGAGATGATAATTAGGGCCGCCTTGTCAATGCGATGTTTGTTTTTTCGTAATAATTTTTTTGCCGGGGAAAATCGAATCATCGAGGGAGTTTATTGATGTAGGTTAGCACATGTTGTATTGAAAATACATATAATTGTCGCTAATTTAGAATACACTTTTAATCAAAACGTATTTTTCCTAAGTGGAAATATTATACATGAGCACAGGTTGCACGTATAAATAGGCAAACATGATAATTATTTTTTTTTCCAAATCAACGGCTGAAACATTGCATTTCACGATTAACACGTAATCGGATATTGAACATGATAGCACGATGATATTGATATGAAAACAAGCTAAGAACGTTTCAACACTTTCTTCTCAAAACATTCTAACCGCTCCATCACACTTGAATGTTAATGTTATATACGATATACAGTACATGGCATGGACATTGCACGTTTGTGAATTAGTCCCAACGTTTGAGGACTGCACAGCCAAGATTAAGACACACGTCAATGCGTTCCGCGGACTATGACACTTCATGCAAAAACACACACACAACGAAAATTAAATAAACACGCGTGCGAAAAAGTTTCCAATATTAGAACCCTCTTGGTGAAAGGGCCCTTTTGTAAGCGTGTTTACTAGCCGCGGTTCTAGCAGCAGAGCGGCGGCGCAAGTCTTTAACGAGAACAGACTTCTGAGTGGATGCAAAGGCCTAAATCTCGTCAATAAATCATCGCCGACGTCACACATTGGGATGGGGGGGGGGAGAGGAGAAGTGTGTGCGGAGGGGATTCCGATGAATTGCGTTGCGACAGCGGGTCACGCGCGCTGCTATTCTCTTAATTATAGTCAGAGGCTTCGTGACACGCACACGTTGCTTGTTGTGCGCCCGCATTGAATTACCCGCGGCTGGCTGAAGTGGGTGTCACAACAATTTCCATTATTTCTACAGCCCTCCGCCGAAACCCCCCCCCCCTCCAGCGACCGTGGCGCATCCAACTGCCCTTCGCCGCGGGTCTGCGCGTTCCGTGCGGCGAGACACCGTGCGCGTGCGTGCGCGCGTGTCTCCGTGTGTCCCCGTGTGTCCGTGTGTCTCTGTGTGTCCGTGTGTTCGTGCGTCTCTGTGTGTTCGTGCGTCTCCGTGTGTCTCCGTGCGTTTCTGTGTGTTCGTGCGTCTCTGTGTGTTCGTGCGTCTCTGTGCGTCTCTGTGTGTTCGTGCGTCTCTGTGCGTCTCTGTGTGTCCGTGCGTCTCCGTGTGTCTCCGTGCGTTTCTGTGTGTTCGTGCGTCTCTGTGTGTTCGTGCGTCTCTGTGCGTCTCTGTGTGTCCGTGTGTCTCCGTGTGTCCGTGTGTATGTTGGCGGGGGAGCTGTGGTGTAGCGGGTGGCGCGTTGCGCGAACGAACCCCGGCGTGCCGAGTTCCATTTCCGCTCACGGCCAACACAAAGTGACGATTATCTGAGCCGGTCCTGGGCCTCCTCCCTTGGGTCGACTCGACTTCAAATGAGTACCTGGTGCAGTGTGCAAGGCGTCGCCACTAGGGAGACAAAGGCGGCGTGGTGCTAGCCACTGACTCCCTCGTGTGCCGTGCCGGCCTTTTATAGGTGCTCGCAAACAGCACTTGTTCCTACAGTCTGTTAAAAGCTATACGGGGAATCTTTGTCTTTGTTTCGTGTCTACGTGGGGAGCGGTAGTGCAGTGGTTAGCGCACTGCGCTATAAACGCAACCAACCCGAGTTCGATTCCCGCTCACGACCAATAGCAGTGGCGAATAGTGAACCGCTCCAAGGCCTCCCCTAGGTCGACTCGGCTTTAAATGAGTACCCTGTGCGGTGTGTAAACATCAGAACTCGGGAGACAGAGGCGGTCAGGCGTGGTGTTGGCCACCCACCAACCCTCGTGTGGCGTTCCGGCCTGTATAGGTACTCGCTAACAGCACTTGCACCCAACAGCCCGTTAAAGACTATGCCGGGGGTCCTTTGTCTTTGTTTTTATAGGTGTGTGTCTGTGGGTGCACATAGCCTGGCACAAGCGTCGTGGTGACGTCACCGCCACTTAGTGGCGAATGTTGTTGTTGTGTCTGTGGGGGCGAATGTGTGAGCGGTGGTCGAAGAATCCATCCCTGTATGTACGGTATGTTGAACTTCTTTCGCACCGTACGTATCCAACCGTGCTAATCGGGGGAGTGGCATCCCTGCCCAGTCTCGGAAATTTGCGTTAAAAAATCGACAATTCGTTAAAAAACCTAAAATCGATCATTTCTGTTTGGTGTTCACATCTTGTTCGTGTTACTCGTCGGTTTTCCCGTCTCGTCTTTGCAGTTGTATTCGCCCGCCTCTTCGACCTGTGTAACATGTGGGTGCAGTTTGCCGACGAAATAATGATGAGGCGTGCGTGGGGCGAGCGGTGCCGCCGTGGTTAGCGCACTCCTCATTCGCCAATAATGTATCTCCGTGAATCAAAACCCGTTGATTCATTTGACGGATGTATCGTGAGCCCTTAAGAGTCTGTCGATCAAATAATCGATTGCTGTAATCTTAACGCTCCGAGTGGTTTGCGCACAACGCTACGCCCATTAAGTTCGATTCCCAAGCACGGCTAACACGAGTAGGGAGTGATATATAAACTTTTTCCGCGCCACCTCTTGATAGACTCGGCCTTAAAATTAATACCTGCGAGAGTGATGTAAACATCAATCCTGGGGATACAAAAGCGGTCGGGTCGGAGTGTTCCTGATTACACCATCCCCGTGCTGCGCGCGTACAATAGGTGCTCGCTGACAACCATGAGCACGCGTCTAAAACACGTGTTATACGTCTAAACGGGAGATCGTTGTTGCATCGCGTGTCCGATAGATAGGCCGTATGGTGCACCCAGCCTGGCACGATCTCCGTGGTGACGTCACCGCCCGCTTCGTGGCGATTGTCGCTGCGCTGTTTGCCTGGAGGTCTGCGTGCGTGGCGGAGCCGGGCGGGCCCCGTACCCGCGTCGGTCTCTGGGGGTTTCGGGAGTCTGCTAATCTCTCCAGCTCCGCGTCGACATCACCCAACTTCCACGTGCTGCTCGCTCTGCTGCAACCCAGCCCCGCGGCCACGAGTCGGCTGCGTCCCCCGCGGAATTCAGGCAGGAGCAGAGATGAAAGCGCGTGCAGCTCCAAGCGATTTCGCCGTCGTTGAGAAGTTCTTTGTGCCGAATGCGCGTGCACTCTCTGTTTCTCGTGATGATCTCTCCTCCCCCCCTCACTCTGACCGCTCTCTCTCTCTCTGTCTACCAGACAGGAGACGGAGCTCCACTGATTACAAATACAAAATCACAACAAAGTTCCCCTTGCTTGAGATTAGAGATATTTTGGGAATAGTTTTTTTTCTTGATTTGAAGCTTTCGTGACTGCAGGAATCCATAATCTTTGGTTCTTTCAGTAAAGTCACGTAGCCCACCTAAAGCCGATATAACCTCGTGTTGCAGCAGCTCTTTCTCCTGCGTCAGCAGTTCTCCTGCTGTGTTTGTCTCACCTGATGACGGTTGCTTGTGTTGCGATCGTAACGTCGTGATCTATAAATTTTCTATCTACGTGACTTTACCGAAAGAACCAAGGAGTATGAATAGGGGTTATTTATTTATTTATCAGACTCCTAATTCCTAATTTCCTTTTAACTGTTTATTTTTTATGACATTTTTCACGTAAATATGTCCACTCCGTCCACACTTTTATGTAACAAGCTTCAATTCGCATATATTGTCAAAGCACTCCATTTGTCAATGGGCATATAGTTATAATGCCATAATACTTAAAAAAAAGTAGAAACCATACGTACGATACGTATTCGAAAAAGGCATTGTTGTTTGTATTCCTGCCTAAATCTTGACTTAAAGCTTTCGTGACTGCAGGAATTCATATTATTTGGGTCTTTCGGTAAAGTCACGTAGATAGGTTCAAAGAAAATAACGAAAAAAACTTCGACGTTTCGATCGCAACACAAGCAGTCGTCATCAGGTGGAGAAGAACGAGGGGTTAGCTTCTAAAGGCAAACTGTTGATGAACATGGATTCCTGCCTGCCTGGCTGGCGCGCACATCTGCGGGATGACGTCACCCACATCCCGTTCACCGCATCCCACGGCATTGATCCGGGATCGTGCCTGTGACGTCACGCCCCCCCACCCTCTCACCTTCCAGCCCAAGGCCGCGGATCCCGCTCAGAGATGAACGTCGTGGAGAGGGGTAGGGAGAGAGTGGAAGGGCGAGAAAAGGAGAATTAAGGGAGAGAGCAAAACGGAAAGAGGGAAGCAACAGGCAGAGCAGTGGGGTGCGAGGTTTAGGGAGAGGCAAGAGAGATTTGAGACGGGGAAGAGAGGTGTGGGAAAAAAAACTACTGCTGTAATCATTAAACTTTTGTATTTGACCAGATAAGGCCCACTGAGCTATACAGCTCTTTTTCAGAAGCGACATGAGCACAAATGATAGCCCAATGAAGGGACTGATCACGTGGACATTTGTCAGCCAAAAACCTCTAAAAGCATGTTTCTAAACGTGGAGGGAAAATTCGGAGGACCCGGAGAAAAATCCACGCGACCACGGGGAGAGTAAACATGCAAACTCCAAATATACAGGCGTCAGGGGCGGGATCGAACCCACAACCTCCTGTATACCGGGCGGGGTAAACAAGGAGAGATGGAGGGGATAGAAGAACGTGCGATTCAGTGGAGCGAGGAGAGGAATGTAGAGGAACGGTAGAGGTACAACAGAGGACAGGATTAGAGAAACAAAGACAGCGAGACTACAAGATACATTTTGATATACAGTACAGAGAAGGCAAGAGAAAGGTTGAGGGAAACAAGGCTCTAGATAAGATCCAAACTTTTGATGGCTGTCTGGCTGGGAGGGACAGGCAGATGGACGGTCACGTCCAAAGGATGTGCTGCTTGCAAGTTTGATTGGATAAAAAAAAACTCCCTAACCACATGCTCGCACATATGCTGCTGCGTAAGCCGGGCAGTGGTGGCTATTCACTCCTATAATCCAGCACTGGGGAGGCAGTGAGGGTTGGTGTATTGCACACATGTGAAGCTTCCTTGCCGTGGGCGTCGAGGTGCCATTCCTTGGCTCGCCAAGGCAGTACAGAAAGTGGATTGCGAATCTCCATCTGTTCCATCTGTATGGGATAGTGTTGTCCCCTTGTATGCGTATGGTGTTCTCTGAATATTCTTAGGTTTTTTCGGTAAAGTCACGTAGGTAAAACATCAAAATTAATAAAAATAAAATAAAATAAATGTTGTCTGAATGCTCCGGTTTCCCCCTACATGTAAATGCAAATACATTTGCCGATAATGCCTTAATAAATAAAGGACCGCAGAGCTCAGGGGAAGGGGTGGAATTCGGCTCCGTCTCAATGCTTGACTCTTGCCTTTCCCTCTTGTCTGTGGATCCTTGTGCCTCTCAGTCTTCCTTCGAGAGGGAGCGACTACTGCCCACGTCACAAGTTGAAATTATCGTTATTATAAGACACGGGAGTAATCCATAAAAGTTTGTTTTTACTTTTAAATGCACGTAATTGTGGCAGTTTCAGCACCATCGTTTTGAAACAATTTTGACAACCCCTTGTATAAAGATATTCTGCCTCAAATGTGTAGTACATAGCCAGAATTTTACCTCAAGTTACCTTAAATAGAACAAACATTAAAATGTACGTCACAGTTTCTAATATATTAAAATTTTATTTAGCAAAGTGCATTACATTTTTTTGTATAGCTAGGATTTGTGTGCTGATGAGGGATGGTCAGCATACTGAGAATGAAATACTAAAATGAAGCATTACTGTCACCTGTATATTCATTCCACATGCTTGTGTGCTACTCATTAGTACTAATAATTTATGTTCATATTAGCAAACCTCAAAGCCATAATTGCAGAACAACATAAATATATAGTTCCCCGACACTTGTTTCCCTCTCTAAACGGGTGTCTTCATTTTTAATTAAGCAATAAGACTTAATTAATTTCAACTAAACTTGGTAGCAAACTCGTTTGCAACATAAAACAAAATTCTCCAAAGCAGAACCTTAAGTACAAGCAATATACACGAGAAGGCGTATATGAACTTCAGCTGCTAAAATGTCTATATTGATCACTGTAGCCGGTAATTAGAATGTAAAGTAAATAAGTCATTATGGTTTACTACTTTGCTCGTATTTTACTCATACAGACAGGCACGTCAAATAAAATAGGCCGGTCAAAATTTTATGCACCATAAATGACATATAAATGCCACATTATTCGCCTTATATTTTCTGTAATGGGATCATAAATATTGACCTTGGACATCGCTTATAAATGAACTATTGAATAATCAATAAAATAAAAAAAACGCTTAGTTTTTTAATATATGGCCAATTTTCATGATTGCCATTAATTATATGCCACATTAATTATATGCCACAGAGCACACACTGACTATTGACAATGGAACCAAGCCATCGCGCCCTCATTTCTGCTAATTCTGCTAATTCTGCCTCAAATAACTTAAACAAGAGTCGCTTGCTTTTTTAGCTGGAAGCAATGCATTTGTTGCAATAACTCTCAGGCAAAGTCACGAAATACACCCACAACCTTCTCACAAATAATGTTTTATTTCTTTGGACAGGGAAGAGAATAACGAGGAGGTGAAGAGTCGTGAGTTGGCAGCGAAGAGTTCAAACCTTCACAAAAAAAATGACCCCATTGTGTCCTCGTTGCAAGAAAACCGAGCAAGGAAGTGGAAAAGCCTTGCTCGCAACAGGGTACGAGAGGCACCTGCTCCCAATTACTCCATATCATCTCGTGAGCAATGGGCCAAGTGGGTGCACAAGCGATCCATCACACGGACAAGAAAGCCGCTTCCGTTCTACAGGTCCGGTCAGCGGGGTTGTCCCCAGAGTGGGCTGCCCGGATTCGTGCGCCCTTGCCCGTTCGCTACACGGTAGTCGCTCTGGCTCAGGGCTGGCTTGCCCGCCTTATACCCCCTTTGTCTTTCCACCAGGGGCGTTTCTGGTTGCAATGGACGTGCTAAGCAGTCCCCCTTTGGTGGTCCTCCCTGTAGCAGCAATGTCAGAGGTACGGCAACTGCATTGATCAACTGCAGAGGTTGAATGCAGAGCATCTGTTGGCGTGTTTGTTTGAGTTGCGTATCCGACCGTCAGACAACTGAACCATTTACACCCAGTGCAGTATATGTGCAACTGTCGCTTTATATACAGTACATGTTTACACATCCGACTTTCATCTCCTATGCATTAGCTTACTTTTAAAGCACACTAAAGCATTTCCCCGTGTTTAAAGCATTCAGCGCTTTATTTTTGTCCGCTAACCTATTTTGGCAGGGTGTGACGGTAATTTTTGTTTATCGGTGTACACATATCCGACCTTTTAATATTTCTGGCTTCATCTCAGTTGCCAGCGAGTTTGAATTGCGACAGTGTATCTGCTGCATTGTTTAAAATTAAATGTATTGTGGTTGTTTTGTTTGTGCTTTGAAAAAAAAAATATGTATTCGTTATATATTTTATTTGTGGAGCGGTGTGCAATGGTAAACACTGTCGTAGTATGAACCCAGACACCTTAGTTAAAATCCCAGCAGAGGCTAAAATCAGTGGTGAGTGATATTGAACCCGTCCTCCAGTGAAGCATAGTCACATAAACCCCATGGCTGACACGGCATGTACGAACAAGATGCATAGCTGTTTGTCAGTCCACTGCTGGATGAAGGCCTCCTCCTATACTTTCACCATCAATCACGAATATTATTTCATCACTTGAAGGAATGTTTTTTACAATGAGCATATATGATAATATTCAAATAATTATACATTTACCGTTGCCCAAATATTGGAGTACATATGCCTTTTTTACGTTTAAGAATTTCCACTTCATATTTTAGATCCTCAAAATGTTTACTTAAAAACTGAGACTTTCGTTTAATGTCTACATTTCATTCTATAAAATCCATGTAACATTCTTCCTTTTTATGATAATAATATTTTTTATGTAATTTAGTTTTCTCAATATATATTGTTCATTGCAAATGTTAAAAATGGGGAATTCAGCTATGATAACAGACCATCAGCTGTCAAAAACATATATCACAGTGTCTTTAATGTTCAATTGATATAAACAAATGCTTTCATTCCAAGACAAATTATAGGAATGGTAATGGGAATCAAATGTCCAGTTTAATCCACCCGAAGTCTGTTTGCTAAACTGCGTATTGAGATATTTTGAGATTTTCTTGTGGTGCTGTGTGTTTTTATTTTACGTTTCTTTCTTCCTCTCCAAGCATCCATATAGCCCATGCAATATGCGCAGTCAACACATTCAAATAATTCCATTTTAGGAATATTAGGCAACTAAACATATCGGCCATCTTGTTTTTTCTGCGTTGTGGCTGACAAAAAAATCTTTCGCGAGCCTCGCAAACACCCAACGGCTGATTTAACAACACGGTCAGAAATACAAGACCAAAAAAAATGCCTTAATAAAATGAAAAAATGCTAATTAATTTTACCTTTAAGGAAACCGGCGGCACACCGAGCCAAATTGAGTCTAGACTATGTGTACAGTGTTTCATTTATGGGAGACACTATAGGGTGCCAAGGGCTGAAAAAAAGGGTAAATGCATGTGGGCTTGTTTGCCAAAGTTATGGTACAGAGCTGCCCTGGAGTCTCGCCAAAAAATATGCACGAGTGTTTATGTATTCTGAAATCGTACACTTGAAATATACACCTTTGTGTAAATCACAAAATCTCAGTGTACTCTGAATTAAAATTACGCTTTTGAATCTCACCGCAATTACAAACGCAGTAAATGTAACCTGCTTTCTCTACGTGCACTTGTTACGCGGTGTGATAAAGAGATGCAACCTCTAAAGTACCAATGGTATGAATCTTGACTTAAAGCTTTCGTGACTGCAGGAATTCATACTCTTTTGGTCTTTCGGTAAAGTCACGTAGATAGAAAAATAATAAAATAATACTAAAATCACGACGTTTCGATCGCAACACAAGCAATCGTCTTCTGGTGAAAAATACAGCAGGCGGACTGCTGAGGCAGGAATAAATATATGATATAAATGATATTTCTTATATTATATATATGATATTTCTTATATGATATATATATGATATTTCTTCCTGCCTCAGCAGTCCGCCTGCTATATTTGTTCACCAGAAGACGATTGCTTGTGTTGCGATCGAAACGTCGTGATTTTCTAATTATGTTATTATTTATATATATTTACGTGACTTTACCGAGAGACCCAAAGAGTACCCATGGTATGATACATACGAAGAGTCCAGCCAATACTATGCATGTACGTATGTTGAACTTCTTTCGCACCGTATGTAGCCAACCGCGCCAATTGGAGGCGCGGGGGGAAGGACAACAAATTAAACCCAAAAAGCAGTTCAAATGAAATGCGTGAGGCCGCAGGGATTCGAGGCCAAACCTAACCATGCATGCAGAGGGAAACGGTATGTAAATGCCCTGCAATGTAGTCCTCCTGCGTCGCTTTTTGCGATTTGCTTTATAGCTATCTGCTGTATGTTCTGGCTCTATGCTTGGCGTGAAACGTCAGACATCATGCCGACCAACACGCAATACAACTAAAAAATTCATCAGAGAGAGAGAGAGTGGGATAAGTGGCCTATGAATGAGGGCATGCCCTATGCACCATTTCATGTGAACATGTATAGTACAATCTTGCTTTCAGTGTTCCAAAATAATATATTTTCCCCAACAATAGAAGGACCAGTGAGTGGCTGCTATGGTCACGTGTACCTGGGATGTAATAATGGTGGGATAGATGCACGGCGGCTGGTTCCACCCTGTAATGTGGCAGCACCTTTTACCTACAACAGACATTCCTGTCGAAAAATAATTGATTTGCAGCCAAATGATAGGGATTCCGACATAAATCTAATGCCAGTATTGAATTGCACATTCATATGCACTGTACTGCGTTAACGTTATGTACTTGGCATGCGCGTCTGGTATGTTGTGGGCGTTTAAATATATTTTTTCGAAAAACGTTTCATGTCTCATGCGACCCGGTGTGCATTTATTCATCAGCAATACCTCGTGGTTTGCAAGTGGCAGAGTGTCTGAGAGGGGACTTCCCAGAGGTGTTCCAGTAGCAGATAAAATGAAACTCTGTGAATTAACCCAATGTTAAAACAATCGCATATTTGATTCAGTCTCCATTGTTTCTTCGTAAGACTGGCAGGTGGAAGACAGCTTGTGAAGCCGTCATCATCAGCATGGCTGCTGATGACAACATGGCTGCTGATGATGACGATTTCCTCTTTGCTCACCTAAAATCGTTGTTGTCGGTGTGTATATAATTATGATACACTGTACATTTTAAATATAATGATGATATACTGTACATTTTTGGCATGGGTTATTCCAAATCTAGATTTTTGCCTTTTCGACTAAATGCAATGAGTTGTATATATGTTACAAAACTGGTCGGTACATATATGTGATGAGTGTTCATACTCGCGTGGGCGATATGGTTAACATTCTTTGTGTGTCAAAACATGTTTGGCATTGTGTAAATATAATTCACTTCATTAAATGGAAAGTTTGGCCGCTAAATAGTAAAGGATAATTAACGACGTCTACGACCATCTACAAATTAGATCTAAATGTATTGCTCGCCTAAGTTATTGGGCAATTAAAATCTTTATAAGAGCCTCATTGAGCTCTCAATCCAGATTACATTTCTGGAGATATTGTATGCAGCACAAGTCACTTCTATTTTTTTTTCATCTAAGAAGAAATGAAAGTTAGTAATTCAAAACCAATGAACAATATTTGAGAAGTTGTTGACAGTCTATGTATTTATTTTATTTTTTCTTTCTCTGCGAGCAGCACAACTCCACGGCGTGAATAACACACACACGGCTTTATTGTTCCATTTAGGGGCATATGTAATTGCAGATATTAATTAACTTCCCCCCTCCCCGCCCCCCAGATACAGCGTTGCAAAACAGGTAATTACCTCATTTTAATTGGGCTGGCGCCCAATTTGTTGTGTGCTTTGCAAAACAAACAATTTAAATGTAATGAATTAATACTGACGGCGCCGCGCGTGAATGCCACTATTATGAAGGGACCATGCGTGAGGCAAGTTTAACGTTCAAAGGAAGAGAGGGTGGTTATATGCGCTGTAATTACACACCGAGGGCCTTTCGGACTAAGAATGCAGCAGCAGGGCAAGCATTTTGTCGAGACGCAATACTTTATCATCGTCGCATCAAGACCACCTCGTGCCCTCTAAAAATGCTATCTCTTTTGTCCTGCTGGTCATAAGTATTCCGTACAAAGTGATGGCACCTTTACATTTGAATGTGAAACAGCAGCCATAGCTCATTGGGAACACGATCTGGAGAACCGCTCGATGAACTTGGCATCGTTTGTCCCCGAAACATTTCAATTAACTGTTCTCATTATCCCGTTTTAAGTACGAGATGATGCAGTGTATAATCCTGATAAATGTATTCTGCAGAATGCAAATGACTCTCCGTATGACTATTAATGGCCATAAATAATCGTTTAAACGTGTATCATCTAATGTTGATCGAGACTAATGATGGAGCGGCAGCCAAAGGGTGGAACACGACCAAGTGGATGTCGACGATGGAGATGGTGATGAAATCAATCTGTGTGGGCAGTCGCTAGATGAAGAGTTGAATTAGAGCATCAAAAGAGATGGTGGCAATTCAGGGATGCCTTTATCCAGCAGTGGTTAGATCATGGCTAATGATAATGTAATGTATCGACAAATTAAATAAGTGGAAGAAACTTACTGTAAACCATGACTTTGCATACGTCAACATACACACTATCTCGATCAGTGGTGGCTTGTGGTCAAGCTTGGTCTTGCAAACCATAAGATCGGATAAGGCCGCAAATTGTGTTTGCTTTTGTATCCATGTGCAGCTTCACCCGCGAGCGTTGGATATAGCAATGGCCAAATTACATCGATAAGCTACGATCTCAAGAAAATGGTTGAGTACAAATGGTTCGGAAGACAACAAAGGGCACCAGGATTGCAAAACACAGGCAAGGGGCAGGAGAGACTGCTGCTGCTGCTGCGATCAGAGATTGGGGGCTGGGTTGGCTGTGGTAGATATGAGGCGCTCCTGGTTTACATACATCGCTGTAATTGGTAAGAAAAGGAAAGGAAATGTTTAGGAGTTCGAGAAAGAGAGCAGAGCTCTGTGGCTGCCCGTGTCGTGATAGAGAAAACACTGTGCGCCACTCAACATAGCGGCTTTTTGTTAAACGATGACCAACTTATGTTTCAGTTTCTTCATGAATCACATTAAACACCATTAGTAACGTGCCACACCAGTGTAATGTAGCTCAGATACGTTAAACTATTGCATGAGCCTCCCGTGCAGCTTTACATGTGAATGCAGTCATTGATGTGGTAATGGAAATTTACAAATATCAAAATTGTTGTTCTTAACTCTCATTATTACCAGACATAAAAGTCGATGCAACATGCCAAACCCTACTCACCGGTAACTACTCCAAAGGCCTTCCAAAACAGCACAGAGCCCCCAGAATCTCACAGTAATGTAACGGCAATTGGCGAAGGACTCTATTTCAGCTCGTCGCACGTCCGACTTTGAATTGATCACAGCCCCCGCACATGAGCCGAAACCCACGTATGTATGTTTGCTGCTAATGTTGCTGTCAGGCTACGTGATAATTAGGTACTGGCACAGTGCATGGTGTTGGCTCTCATACTCGGCCTTTGCTGCAGGGCCTGTTTGCTGCACTTTCATTAAAGATGTGGTCTGCAACTAATTAATTGGGAGAGCCTGCATGTCTGCTGTGGTTTGGCCTGTTTTTTGTGGTGTAATGTGCTTTTTTTGTATTCATCTCAGGGCCATTGTGGACGGTAAGTGAAAGCACGTGTTTGACATGGCAATTTCAGTGCAGGTCCAGAAACTGTCGTCAGTGTGACAATTTGTGCAAGGAAGCGAAACACTTCCTAACTACTGGTAAACAAATGCACAAATAAGCAAGGTGTGCTTTTTTAACTGCCAGTTAATGCTTTTCTAAATATTCGGGAGGTTTTTTTTCTGTTTGTCGGTGGCAGTTTGGGTCCTGCTGGGATGTGTTTAAAAAAACTCACACGAGTGCACATTTGCAGCCTCGGCAATGTTGAAACTGTCTGCAAAGAAAATATCACAGTTGGCTAACTACTAACTTGGTGTTTGTTTAAGTGTCTGATGTGTTAGCTAGTGAGAAAAAAACAAGATTGATGTGAACCGAAGATCCTTATAATGGAATTGTATAAGATGAGAAATGTTCAACAATGTAAAATATTTGATTTAAATGTAATTTTGATAGGAAATAACTGTTGAGTTATATTTCCCTTCTGAAGTTTTGGTACAGTATTTCACTTTTTGTAAACCCTTTCCTGTTTTGAGAACGTTTACTTGGCTGTCGTTTGGAGAATAACGTTCTGGATCGCATATAAGCCAAAGGTTGTACAAATCTGCAGCATGCAAATGCATCTTCTCAGAACCTAAAAAAAAAACAGAATCACTTGCAGGCACGCACCAAGGCCCTCTGGGTAGGTCTTTTTACACCAAGTTGTCAACCCTAACATCGGCTGGAGTCGGAAGCAGATTCTCCCAAGCTAGTGTTGCTGGTGGGACAGGCCAAGCGCATTACGTAATGTGTTTGCAGGTTGGGAGACTGGGAGAAAGAAACAAAGAGTAGAGAGTGAGCAGGACAGTGCTAATTAGACAATTACTCTGTCCCAGAGGGTATCTGTATGTGTGTGTGTGTGTTCATCTTTGTCGTTGTGTGTTTGTGTACAATTACTTGCATGTGGGTGGCTTGATCGTGTCTTGAAAGAGTTGGTGACTGTTGGGAAATAACTTTGAAGACACTACAGAGTTTTTGCGTGGGCATGAAAAGGCATACATGACCTGAATCTATTTCTACTTGTGTTGTATTATACTCGTCTTATTAATATATGTATGGGTCCTGCACTCTGGTGGCAGAGTCCACATTAAACATAGCTCAACACAGTGGAGGTGTTAAGCTTGGTATACAATTTACTGACACAGCTGAAACACATCACTATATTTGTCTAAACATGTTTATCAATGGATAGTATATGCTGTATGTAATAAGGAAAACACATGACATGTAATGCACTCTTTGTGGGTTTTACCATCATGTATCAAATCGAGGTGGGTAAATGATATTGACACATTCTGGATCAACGAAATATCTTCACTGTTGGGCTCCACAAGACTTTGGCTTTTTAGCCCCAAGGTCAGAGCCGTTAAGCCATCACTAAGCTGGCCATATGTCAGGTCTCTTGCCCCTCAAAGGTCTTCTTTTCTCCCTGTGGGGTCCTTGCAATTGTGGTGAGCACTATCAACAGAATCAAGTAAAACGAGTACCTAATTTAAGCTTAAGACGTTTATTTAGATTTTTTAAAATGTTTTACACATTTTTTTATTATTCTTTATCACTCGGCTAAATGTGCAGCTTCACAGAAATGAGAGAAAACATCAATCTATGACCAAATCACCCTGAATGTGCTGATAACTCAAAAGCTAAGTAGGGTTTAGCCTGGGTAGTACTTGTATGGGTGGAAACTAAAGCATGCCAGGACTAGGCGTGGGGTTGCGAGGTGACCATGCCAAATGTCACCCCCTCGTATGCATAGTTCGTTTTCTCCGGGTTCTCTGGTTTCCTCATTGAATGCAGGCAAATACTCATTTATGGAACTAGTCAACATTGATGTACCTAGTCAAAGATCCCAATGCAGTAACCTCCTGAAAGAGTCTTAAGAGTCAGCGAGGCTTTCCTGTGTGATTAAATATAATTATTATTACATACTGAAACACGACATATTCTTCGGTGGGGAACTGCTGAGAACCAAACTGGTGGCACTGAATACCAAAGCAGTGCTCGAAGGCAGCTCAATGTCTTTACAAACCCCATTTGATAAGTATTTCAGCACTTATAATCCAGATTACATTCTCAACAAAAGTACATTTTCCGTACAAATTGACAGATCTTCATATCCACTAACAGTATTTTAATGGGATTATCAAGCAATGAAAAAATATACAAGTAAATGCTTGCTCACTCTGACAAATCGCGACTTGATGAAGGCCTTTCTAAAGCCCCATTGGTCATAGGGGTTGTTGACCGTACTTCACACTGGTCAGTACATGTTGGTAAAATTGGAGAGGCTCTCAGGATCATTTCAGATATCACTCGCTGCTGTAGCTGGGAATCGAACTTAGGTTACCAGGTTTGCAGTAAGCCAGCCACTGAGCCACCGCTACTTTTAATGGAATTAGTAATTACTGATGTATTTACCACCCTGCTAACTTGCAGATCATAGGTTTACAATCGCACTGTTAATACGTTGGGACCTTGATCTATTAGTTTGTGTGACTTTTAGCTAATGACAGCATCAGCCATAACCTTCTGGTCCAGCTGCAGGAAATCTTTAGGCGTGTAGCTGTGCCCAGGGAATTTGAAACAGCACCACGGCAAAACGGTTGGCACCTGCACCCCTGGACCATTATAACTGCTCTGCAGCTGACTCCTAACACTCCAGCTTGCTGCCGGTGTTCACCAATGAGTTGCAGAACTGTCTCTGTTTAAAGTCTAGTTCATCGCACTGCGAAGTTGTACATGTACGTTGTGTGAATGACGCTTTAAATGTTCCAATGCCTCATCCATAGAGGGGTGGAAACAACTGACAACAACGTTGATTTAATTTCAAAACTTTGAATAAATGGTACATTTTTCTCAAACAAAACGCTACTTAACAGTTTGTCTGAAATATTTCCTTAAAACTAACTGATGTTTTACGTTACAACTTTGTGCTGTCTCGTTCATTTTAAGTCGTGATAAGAGTGAGGACACCAGACATGGCGGTTGGTTGGGCACCGTGGGAATTTTCATCATGGCATTACGAGAAACTTCATCGGTTATTTACATTTGCATGAAGGTGCGATTTTTCGCAGTTTGCCGAGTCTTAGTCATGTGAAAAACGTGAGCATTTATAGGAATGTCACTAGTTTTTTTGAAGTATAATAGTGCAAGTTTTGAACCAAAAATACTTTTGCATTATTTAGTTAAATTGAACAACATTTTTCGTCACGAAACATTTTGAAAATAAATATTACTGGAGTTTTCACAACGTTTTTTTTTTAAAATCAGACATTGCAACTGGGAAAGACATTCTTACAGAAATGACATAAAACTATTTGTGCAAAACAGTACCGGGTTTGGTTTAAAAAAAAATAAATAGTGGAAAGCCCGCTGAGATTCAACGGTCATACATTTATTCGAGGACTTACCATATCTTGTCACTCCTCAATAATTTTCCCTACATGCATATCAGTTGTAAGATTTTGAACGATGCATGTCTCCTTCACATGTCTTTTATAAATGGTGGAGAGTATCAGCAGTGCCATGACCTTTTCGACAAATTATTTGGCCAAAAGTTAAACCTAAGAAACAAATCCAAACCCACATGCACAAACTATGTATCCTATTCTTTCATACGACTCCTCGTTCACTAAATTTAGTGAAGCAGTCTCGTTGAATTTCTTGGACGAATGTGCATAGAGATTCGCCACTCTTTAATGGATATAGATATATCGTCTATGACCGCTTGTGCATTAGATATGGACGTAACGTAATGTCTTTGAAAAGTTTTTTGAGCAGGTTTCAAATATCAACATTAAACAAAACGTTTTCATGGGCAATGTACTATCTCCAGGAGTTGTAACGGAGCAGCAATACAATGCGAAACACCTCGGATTGTATTTGTTAGGACATTTTGTTGGCGATTCTGGAGAGGTGGAAATTTAATATAGGTTGGAAACTATTGACATATCCGGAATCTGATAATTATGGCATTTGTAGATATGTATTAATACACAGCTTCTTTGTAATCAGGGTGGATAGATTAATCACTTAATGTTGTGTTAAGCTCACGATGCGTGCGTCACATTGCATGTGTAAGAATCAATATTTAATTGAATATGTAATGGTTTCATATCACCCTTGCAGCCACTGGAGGCACTGCCATTAACTACAGTGTAAACCAAATAATATCGACGTGAAACATAACCCTAAATCACAACAGTTCATCACATTTCCAGCGGGTGGGGGTGGTGAATGATTCCATCTCTATGTTCTGCTATCATGTCCTGGTTATTAGGGGCACATGGTACTCGTGAACTCATGTGTGGAGCCCTACGAGCCAAGGATCAGTACCACCATGCCTTGGCACTTTTTGTTTTCCAGGGCCACGACACACCACGGTGGATGATCATGTTATGTTGGGTTATTAGAGATTAGCATTAAACCCTGACCAATTGTTTGCCAGATTAGGCTTGAGCATTAAACTTTTAATTGCATACACATGTCGAAATGTCACTGAAAAATAAATATTATAAAAAGTCAAAAGTCAAGGGTTAGAACACCGGAATGATTGATATTGTGCTGTTCACAGGAATATGTAAATCGAGGGTAATGCAATGACGTTGGGATGCACGTTAAGCTCGGCCCTTGCTCATTTGTTTTGCTTGGGATGGGCCGCTGGCCTTGCAGGAGCCACGTGGTGTAGCGTATTGTCCGCCTGTGTGCGGGTGAGTCCTGTGTGCTCAGCGCCGACGAAAGTGGAATGAGGTCATTTGTTGACAAAACAGATCTGGAGCCCGCAATGGGACCTCCCCTCCCTCCACACCCCCTTAGGAAATCGTTTGGGTCTGCGAGCTTGGGAATTTTGTTTTCTTGTTGGTGGACAGGCTGTGGACTCGACAGTACTCGTTCACACGTTTATCCCTGTAATTTCTGTGCCGTTATATATTTTCACCGTTGTGGCCTTGCCATTTGAAATAAAAATTTACATACAAAGTTTAATCGGATAATGCGAACTAAAATACTGTTATGCACTTGTTGTACAACTTTTTTTTAATGAAAAATTTAAATGTTAACAAGCATCCAATGACACCACATTGCTCGCTTTAAATTAGTATTATAGTCACATTTTAAAATAAACGTATCCGAGAGGCTGACCACCAAGGAGATGGAGTGATGGAATCAGCTTGTGTGCGGGCGCTAGGAGGACTATCACGTTGGAAGCATCACGAGGAATGGCAGAGGTTTGTGGAAATTCTTCATCCAGCAGTGGATTGTCCTTGGCCAGTGATGATGGTGATCGAAAGAATAATAAGAAAGTGTCTCAGTTACAGCATCACAAAGCGCCGAAACCATAATAATATAAGCAGACGTGTGTGTGTGTGTTGTATCGACCTGTCAATCAGTTGTCACGGCAGTGTTTGGTCTGGGAATTTGAGACATGATCTCCTGCTGCTCGTCTGTTAATGTGGCAGAGCGGTTTCTTTTTTTTTAGGGGGGGAGGGGGGGGGTGTTCAGTCATGGTGACAAACATAAACACGTTCCACCTATCAAATTCAACCGTTTAGACTTAATGCATGCGCACCTTGTTCAAATAATCCATGCGCAAATTACTCAAGTTGCTCGGATAAGTTCTTGTAATGGCCCCCACAAAGGGAAACAAATGTGAGTTGAAGTCTGGGTCACGGCTGATTATGTGTGCGGCATCACGGGATGGTCAGAGCGTATTGACAAAACACCCTCGCAGCTGGCCACTGCTATGTGCAGCCTCGGGAACAGGTGAAGAAATATTTTTGTGTTACTTCCACTCCACCCCCCCCCCTTTTCCCGGGGGTCCCTGTGCGGTAGAAATAAATCGAAAGGTAAAGGTGCTGCAATGTCTTCTTGGTTCTTTCGGTAAAGTCACGTAGAAGGGAAATACTAGAATAATAAAAATAAAACATAATAAAATAATTCTCACGACGTTTCGGCCACAACGCAAGCAGCCGTCCTCAGGTGAAGACCAGGTCTGTCGGGGAGACAGCGAAAGAACCAAGAAGATGAATCCCTGCAGTCACGAAAGCTTCAAATCGAAAGGTGCTGCGATGTCTTTCTCACGCCGCCGACGGTGTAAGGGCCTCCACTGGAGGGAGCTCTAGAGGACTCCTCCACAGGGAACTTTGGCCTCCTCTTCCATGCTGTCAGATGTCTTGGAGAAGGTGGGAGTGCCCACACTTTACCCCGCCCCCCACCCCATGCGACCGGGTGATTGACTAAAGCCGGGGTCGGGAACCTTTTTGACTGGGAGAGCCATAAAAGCCAAATATTTCTAAATATATTTCATTGAGAGCCATATAGTATTTTTAACGAATAATAAATTAAATATGTCTTACTTTTAATGCGACGTCTGGTGCTGCATGGTTTTGCTGATGGCCTTGTAGTCTGGTTCATACGTGGTGAGGTTGAGCTTCATGCAGGCGTGACCCGTGAAATGTATCTTCAAAACTAATTTCTGTTCACTTTAAAATGACACAGTATTATTAAACAATATCACAAGTATTTTAAAATCAGTTCCAAACAGATTTTTTAAAATTATTTTTTCAACTCAAAATTGCCTGGGAGCCAAATGCCGTCACTGGAAGAGCCATATATGGCTCGCGAGCCATAGGTTCCCGACCGCTGGACTACAGTAATTGTGGTGGACGCATTTACATCGCTGGGAGGATAGCGGTGGTGGGTTTAATAAACTTGCCCATTGTTGAAATACCGCAGTGTCAAAACAACCCCGATGACTGACACAGCATGGGGAGGCCTTCATCCAGCGAATGGATCGATAGAGCTGTACACTGTTATCATTATTGATCTGATATAAACCATCATGCGTGCTGCTGCTTTTGGCTAGCCATGGAACAAAGACGGTCACGGCATCGCGCGCTTTCAGATGAGCTCCTGCGGCTGTCTGGAACTCTCTTCCTTCCGATATTCGGAAGTCACTGGAGCTTTGCTTTTGTGTTGAGTTTGCTGTCCTTCGCCCGCACCTCCGATTAGCACGGTTTATGGGTGGAAAACCCCTGTTTTTTATCGGGTTTTTTCTTTAATACAATTAAACCCGATTTCGGGGAATTAAAACCTGGTTTAATGAATACGAAACTCTGATAGACTTAGGCTGCTTCCTCGTCGGTGCTGCTATCGTATTCGGGGCCATCGGGCACGGGGTAGTCGTAGAATGCGGGCAGGTTGGTCTTGATGAACACGAACTTCTCCACAATCGTGGGCGCCAGTGAGTTCCTTAGCTTGAAATGGATGAAGCCCATTGTTGAGAAGTTGGCGAAGTGCGGTTCTGCAATTAGAACCAATTAAACCGGATTTCTCCCAATCTCAGATGATCGGGTTTAATATAAAAAGACAATTAAACCCGATTGTAAAAAACCCGACTCTGCCACCCTTGGCACGGTTGGCTATGAACTGTGCGAAAGACGTTCAAAATGCATACATTATCATTTAGATAATATTCTATTTCACAACTACACATTCATATACAGTAATACCTCCATATAAGAAGTAGATGCGTTCCTGGAGCTTCATATATTGAAACTTCGTATGTTGAATAATTAATAACTGCGTATGTTGAATAATTAATAACAGTCGTACTATGACGATGCTTTCCAAGCCTTCGTAACTTTCCATTTAATACGATAAACACTTCGCAAACTTACCATTCATATTGTAAACAAAGACAATTTATTTTTAAAACAATGATATATAATTCTAGATTTGAAGCTTTCGTGACTGCAAGAATTCATACTCTGTTTTTTTCGGTAAAGTCACGTAGGTAAAAAAATAAAATAAATGAAAACAACTAAATTAAATCACGACGTTTCGGAGGCAACACAAGCTTCCGTCTTCGTGACTTTACCGTAAAAAACCCCAAAGAGTAATAATATAATATTTTATACTATAGAGTATTAAAATAAAATGAAAACCGACGTAAATCAAAGATAGACGGTGGACTGCAAAGTGTCTTCACACTCACCTGCGTGCGGTTATCAGGTTGCATTTCCCATCAAACACCGGAGCTCCGTACACGGCGCGTTGCTGCACGCTGATTGGCCGAGAAGAATGTAAAGAGGCATTCTTGTGACCATCGTGATGCTCAACGCTCTCAGATCCACATTTTATTACAAGATATTGATGTAGCATTGTAGATCGTCGACGATATTTTTTTATTCATAAATGTCAGCGTATTCATTTATTATTTTTCTTAAATTTTTTGCTTTCTGTGTAAAATAATGGTACTAAATCCAAAGTTCGTCATACCGAAACTTTGTTTATCGAGTATTTGCATATCGAGGTATTACTGTACATGCGCACATACACACTAGAGGTGCATTCAGTATGTCGACTGCTGTGCAAGATGAAAGTTGCGTTTTGAATATTGCAACATTTAAACTTGCCACGACTACTATGGGATACTTCTGTGCTGAGATGCAATGCAATCCCATGGGCCAATCTGCAGGAAAGAAATACTTTGAGGTAAAAATGGCCTATTAACATAGTTTTCGTGTAAAAGCAGGTACTTAATACAATATATGGTTTTGTGAGCTGTCACTATAATGATCCAATAAATATGACAATCATGAGTACAATTCTGAATGTTTGGTAACAGTCTGAGTGAGGGAACAAACCGCGTTGGCAGTTGGCACGACATCAGAGGGGCACGAGGATAACCTTGAGGGCACAATCTTGAACCCTGCTCGTTTGCAACACATTTGCTAATTTTCTCAAAAACAGCAACCATTTCAAAAACGCATATTTTTGGGTAATTATTTGCAAATTCACATCTGCAAGCAACCATTCAAAACAATGTACTTTCATTACATTACTTTGTCACTTAAACTTCACAAACAATTTTCAATTGTGTTCATCATTCAAAGCGTGACATGCGCTGATAAATATGAAAAAGCTTTAGCATGCTTTGCTTCATATATTTTTGCCACGTAGAGATGATGGTGACTTCTGCAATGACAAGGCATACACTCGCATAGCGCTGTAATTCAGAACGTTGGACAGGGGGTTGGTAGATTGTGAGAGATCATCATGTGCTTGATATGCCCACCTGCAAAGCTAGAAAGTGGCTGGTAAATAGAAGTGCAGTAAAAGTAGTTTTCTTGCCTTTGCATACGGATATTTCATTATTAAACCCATATATGCTTGGGGTTAATTCAGACAGTCCATTCTTTCCCTGCACCCAAACATTCTCACGTTCAATCCAGTACATGAGCTGATCTTCATTGCTCTATCTTGGGTTAAAGTGCCCTGTACTTTGGGTGGCATTCCTTCACCAGTCTCATCCATGTGTCCTGCCCAAGCCAACTTGCTTTTAACATTTAATATGAGGTCTATCATTTGCATTTGTTTCCTGATCATATGTTTTTCCTCGTTCTGTCTTGAAGAAAACAAATATTACAAAACGCTTTAGGAACAAAGTAGCGCTCTGATTAAGACGGTAAGGTAACTTGAAGACTCGATACGCGCATTTTTGCTTTGTGATTCATACATTGTTGATTTTGGCTTAGGTCGTATATGCATGACGTCATATATTTTACCATAACCCTCCACCACCCGACAGCAAAGAAAATCAAATCGACACGTGGGCAAATGTGCTAATTTATTCGGGTTTTCAGCAAAATGTGACGTTGAATAGCAAGCAAAATTTGACAATTTTATGATAATTTTCTGGAAATTACATCCAGCATAATCAGCTGTAAACAAACGCTCGGCCTCTCTGTGTTTGCATTTTGTGATCATAACCTATCGGCCCAGTAACATGGACATCGACTTTATATTCTTGAGCAATCGCCAAGGATCACACCATTGCCCCTTTATGATCAATAGAATAAGTGCCATTTGGTGGGTAGCCAATAGGAGCTGGCCAATTGGGGACATTTGTCCTCACTATAGGAATCTGGGGGAGTGGTGGTGCAGCAGTTGACAGTTCTATGAAACTGGTAACCTGAGTTGTATTCTCAGGGACGGACATCAGATGTAAGATGTGATGTCGGCACCGGTTCTTGCTCACCAATATGTTCTGACAAGCATGGTGAAGTATGGTCAAAATAACCCTCATCACCAACATGGTACGGGGAGACCTTCATCCAGCAGTTGATTGGCAAAGGGCTGTAAATAATGCAAGCTTCACGGTAGCGAGATGTTAACTGCCTCGCCTGGTACATAGTAGGCCGTGGGTTCGACACCTGTATATTTGTAGTGTCTGTGTTCTCTCCGTAGTCGCTATATATGTCCACGTGATAAGCCACTTCGTTGAGCTATAATTTGTGGCCAGGTCGCTTCTGAAAAAGAGCTATTATATAGCTTAGTGGGCTTTACCAGGAAAATGAAAAATAGTAGTTAAAAAAATTGCTCAGGACCACCACTGGGAGATGAGCACTTCACCATGCTCTCAAGCGAATGTGGTAACTTTTGCTGTTTACGATATATAAGTGCTTTGTGAACAGACCATGCAATGCAAAACGATGCAATGCCCGATCCACAAAAAGGAGACATCACAGCGATACACTCCACTGCTCCTGACGTGGTTGTCTGGCTTGACCACCTGAATGTGAAATTGTAAGTTGTTGCACTGCATCTACATCAGCCATACGAAAGAAGAAGTGTTTAGTAGGTTCTATGTTTTATGCTAAATTAACAAATTACCCCAAACGAGATCCAGACTGTGTAAGCGATGTTTTTCTTCCAGATCACTTATTTTAGTGCACAGAAACGTGCTGTTACTGATGCATTGTGGTCAGGGACTATGGTTCACGCCAAGCACAGTTTCCTACATTTCTGGCATCTTTAGATGCCTCGGATTCAGTCGATATTCTTAAGGGCCTTGTCAGCCAATCTGGGCCACTCTTAACAGAACTGAACAGCAACACAAAAAGCAAACGGATGGAACAGGAAGCACAAATGTCCCCGCTGAATAAGGTTTGTTTGTGTGGGCACGTGCAATGCATGTGCGTGGGATGTTTGTGCGTGGGCGTGCAGGTTTGTGTGCGCGCATGTGTTTGTGTGCCTGTTTGGTGTTGGCTTTATGGATTATTTGGGGGCAGCATTTGCTCCCCCAAGTCATCCCAGTGGGAACTGAATTAGTGACGATGTGGCTGGTTTATGCTCACCTCTTCCAGGTGTAATTCCTCATTCTTTGAAGAACCGAGAGAAAAAAAGTTAATATAGCGGCTTCATATTTATATATTTTTTTACAAAACTTGTTACATTGTGCAAACAAAAGAACCTATCAGTTTACATTGCTAATGTGCAATGTGTGAAACATTAGTTGAGCTCTAAATATATATAAATAATAATGTTGACCAACTCTAAGCATTTAATAACGAAAGTGCAGGCGTTAATATTTATGGATCTTTGTTCACCTTGCTCAACATTGAAATGTTCAAGGGATGCTTGATTGGTCTTATAGCTTAATGGGATAGCCCCTTTTGTTAATCCACTGCTGGATGAGGGCCTCCGGACACCATTTTTGTCTTGAGGGTTACTTGACCATACCTCACAAGACTTGTCAGTTCGAATTGATGAAGGCAAATGGCATAGCATTATTCGCTCAATAGTAAACCAATGCTTTTGTGGATAAATTCAATCCAGATGATGGTGTCACTTGATTGTCCTTTAACCCAACGCTACTGCATTCAGAATGCCCCTGCGTGTCTTATTCGTGGCCCATTCCCATTAATTTGTATTTTGACGAGCACTCGTAAACAGATGGTTATGAATAGACACAGGATCGCACGGAACATTAAAACGAAGGCATCAAAATTAACCTACGCATTTTTGATGATTTATCCCAGCCACGTTAAAATGCACCCATAACGAACACAAGTTCATGTTTGCGGGAAAGCCCGCGGCTGCGAGGTAAGGGGAGATTGGCTTCCCGAGTCTTCATTGTGCTCGGCCATGTTCTGCCCCTTTGATGTCATAAACTGCTGTGCCTTGCCCATATATTTTGCCTTAGGTAAGCCAAAGATTAAATAATATGAGATGTTTATTGAAAAGAAATAGCCATATTAACTAACACGGCTTGGGGTTGCTAAGGCGTCCCCCCCCCTTGTTCCTTTCTTGTATTTGCCAAGCCGTAATATGCAGGCCATGATATAGATGGTCTTGATTGCACAGAAAAACCACAGTCTATTAGGGTAGCTCTAAAGAAGTGAATAATTATTGTGAAGCACTGGCTTCTAACGTTTCACAACGTTTGGTCGGCCCGTTTGTGTTTGTGCTACTTTTTTGCAATAATTTTGGAGCCGAAAGCCAACATTCACTGGGGTGGCTGTGTTTGAGTGTGAAGTGAAATTACATGCGTTCACCAGGTACATTTTCATTAATGAATGGTAAAGTGCCTTAAGATTGCCTTTTGGCTATGCTAACCCATGTTCACACGGCCAAAGATATGAATGTATAGTGCCGCATCTGGACCCTTTGTGTGTGTGTGCGTGAGCACACTTGATGAACCAAAACCAATGGATTCGTTTGGTGTTTCAGAGTTTTTTTTGTTAGATCCAATAAATTAATGTGTATATTCATGTAAATGGTATGTATGGCATGGTTATTGCACTGGGCTGCAATTACAGTGATCAAGGCCTAAGCCACTAGCCATGCGTATCAGAAGCTATTGGTGTTGGTAACGAGAATCACCCCCCCCCCCCAACTCCGCGCCTTGGTTGACTGATTCAAAAATAAATTGCAAAATTCCTTCTGGGTTGCGTTTTCGTATGTGCTGAGAAGACAAAATGTGACCGGATGTACTGTTGGCTGGCTTGCCCCATCCTGCGCTAGGCTGGTCATTATAGGCACTTCCAGCACCTCATGAATGAAAAAAGACTCAAATGGGAATGTTTATATGTGCGTAGGGAGTGGTGGCACGGTTGTTAACACACCACATTTCAAGCCCAGTGACCCGAGTTTGATTCCTGGCCAGAGCTCTAACATCAGTGGCGATGGAGATTTGAACCTGTCCTGAGAATCGCATAAGTTGACTCAGTCTTAAACGAGGACCTTGTGTGGCACAAACATGGCCCCAGGGGAGGCCATATAAGGATTCATTGGAAATGTGGCCCTCTTTCTGGTATATCTTAAATTGAAAATATCTTACAAGCAGCCCTTGTTGGGCCAACATATATTTCAAATATGTACATGTAACCTCCCACTGCATAGTCACATTACCAAGTGCACTGTATTGCGGTTAGGTCGTCTATTTTGTTGGTTTATGAGTTTTAATTCCTGGCACAGCTGAATTAATTGGCGAACGATATATGAACCAGTTCTGGGTCTCCTTTAGCCACCCCATACTGACCAACGTGGTGAAGTATAGTCAGACAACCCAAATGAATGACAGAGTGGGAAGGATTTGAGTCAACAGTGGATTGACGAAGGGCTGTAAATTATTATCTGAAATGTACTATAAAATGTAGCACATAATATCAAAAGGATTGCATATGTAGGTGTTGAGTTATGCATGTTAACAGTCTGCAAGATTTTATTTTTACAGGATATATATTTTAGTAGGATCGAATACATCTAGAGAACAAACATTTCTTCACCACTAGGCACAATTATGTTTTCCAAAGGAAATATTTACACTTTATGAATGTCGAAAATTGTTCTATAAAGTATAACAAGGCATAAATAGAAAGCCTTCCTGATAGTTTTGTGTTCTACAATTATGGTGCAAATACCAAATGTGTACATCTTAACAGTGGCACTAGTGTGACTTTCAAATACCATATATTTCACATCGGTTTACTACATCACCGTCAAGAAGCACTTTCAGCCTCTGCAGTGCATTTTTTGTTAATTTAAAGTTTTGATGAAATTGCACACCAAACTGAAATGTTACAAATTCCATTGGTCAGTCTATTTTGAAAATGATTTATTTCTGAAAAAAAAACCTCTCTGCTAAAAAAAAAGGCAAACACGATGTAAGGAAATGCCGAAATAAATGTGTAAACTATGTCTGCATTCCTTAAGAAAAATGGCACAATACATCATCACTAAGCAGTGCTTTGTAATCTACCGATTTGGAGATTGAGCTCTGCTTGCATATCCAGACTATGACAAGTGCATGCAATAAATAATGAAAATAGCAGCATGACTAAGAATGCAGTCATTGGTGCCGGTGCTGGGAGCACAGACTACCTCTCTGCTGACAGGCGCCCGCAAACACAGCCGTACGTGGGGGTTTCCCACTGTAAGAGCCGCTTTAAATGATTAATTAGGCTCTTAGCGTAATGGTCAGCTTTGAGCAGGTGTGTACACATGTGCCATTTAGGAACTGGCTCAGCCCACAAGAGTCTGATTACTCTGTGCCCTGTGCCGCCCTGTTATTCTTGGGAAAATTAGTGAACAAGCGAAGAATTAATTAAACCTGCTAAACCCCAACACTAAAGCTAACAACGGTGAATTCACGAGATAACTGGTCTAGCTTCACGCTCGCGCACCAATGTTATGACGAGGGCTCTCTTCGTTGTTTTACAAATCATCAGCTGATCATTTTGACGAACAAAAAAAGCATTTGCCATATGAGTAATGGTAATGATCACATTATGACTTAAGAGATCTGAAGAATTGTTTTAAAAGATGAATTATGAGGGTGATGAACCTTAACTGAAAGTTGAATTGCAAAGTAATGCGCAAAACTATAACATGTTAAAATTAGTCCATATCAATGCGCTATATGAGGATTATATCAGAATCAGAATACTTATTTATACTGGAGGAATCCGATGGGCTATAAAGCTCTTTCACAGATGTCCAATAGGGGCAGGTCAGAACGTTACAACGATAAATAATAAACAAACACGATAGGAGTGCAAAGTATAGGAAATGTAAACAAATCACTTTAAACATACACATACAACGAAACTATTATTTTGATCTGACCAGCCAAGGCCCACTGAGCTATCAACTTATTTTTCAGAAGAAGCGACCTGGCCACAAATGATAGCTCAACAAAGTGGCTCGTCGTGTGGAAATGTATCGCAGCAAAATAATCTAAATGTAAATGCACGTTTCTAAATGTGCAGGAAAAATTGAAGGACCCGGGAAAAAAATTAACGCGATCACGGGGAGGGAGAACATGCAAACTCCAAATATACAGGCGTCAGGGTCCGGATTGAGCCCCTGACCTGATACGTACCAAAGTAAGGACAAAATGTAACTGAATTGCTGTTAGTATTTATTTGCAATTCAGGTAATAAAAAAAATAGGTAAATATCCAAATGCAACACATAACTCACCAATTCAGAAACCACCTTCGTGTGGTCTGGCACCGTGGTGTAGAACATAGTAGAGCTACATGAGAACTCCTGCATGTACAGTATGTTGAACTTCTTTCGCACCGTCCGTAGCCAACTGTGCTATGCGGAGGTGCAGGGTGGGGGGGACAAACCCAATTACCCATGACTTCGGTTATCCGTGGCAGCAGTTGACTCCACCAAAACTACAATCACCCGCGGCCCTGTTCTAATTATCATCCATCATCCATAACTTTCCCAAAGTTCATCACAATCCCTCTTTAGCCTGTCCCGCCTGTTTTCCTAACTATTCACCATAACCACACCACCACTTTTAATAGCCCCACTCGTTATCTCAACCACTATCATCCTAATATACAATTGTATAATTGCTGTAAAGTGCCTTCGAATAAGGCACTATATCAATGTATACACGATAAGATAAGAACAGCTTCCTATTGCCTGTGAATTATTCACGGATACAATTATCTGTGAAATTTGTCCTGCAGACAAGCGGAGTAAAAATCGCTGATTACCCTGCGGACAATAGGATCCATGATATCGGTGCCCAGAATCACTGCAGATAAGAGGAGTTATCCTGTAACACGTCATTGGCTTAAACTGTAGGGCAGAGTGGTGACACCGTGCCTAACTATACTTGAACCGGGCGAACTGCGTTTGATTACCAGCGATGGCTATTAGCGGTTGTGAAGGATATCTTAATTAATTCAGGTCGTTTCCCTTCATCAACTTGCACTGACCAGTGTGGTGAAGTAAGATGGAAAAACCTCCACGACAAAACATGCCACGGGGAGGAGGACTTTAGCCAATTGTGGCTTGACAAACGGTTGTAAAGTAATATAGTTATTATTTTGTTCAACTGTGCATGTATTTGCTCTCCATTGAGTATTTAACTAAATAAGGACACCCAGCCCCTAGCTGGTGGAAGCTGGCTTTGATGCACCCTGGAAAGTAGAGGTCTAAACGTGTTGGGCTAAGGTTTAAGGATGTGAATGGATGTTTTGTGGCCTGCTTTGGCCCTGGAGCCCCCTCACAAAGCCATCTTTATTGCACCTGGAGGCAGCGGAAGATAGGGGGGTTTGTTAGAGACGGGAGTGGGCAGTGGCTGGGGCATTGGGGGTGAGGATACTGCAAGGAATAGAACCACATTGTGCGAGTTAAAAGGCCATCCTATGCCCAGAATCACCTCCGATACTGAACGTCTGTTACAGTGAAGGGAGGGGAGAGGGAGCACTGAAAGGTGACATTTAGGCGCAGAACAAACTGGTTTTGTTTCAGGGCGAGTGCCATGAGTGAATGGCTCCACAGATAATGTGCCCTTAGGCACACACACACTGGCGTTTTATCACAGGCCCCACTATTCTAATTAATGTTTGTCCATGATATTTTACCGTGATTTCGTGCTGTGAGGCGCAGACTTCATTACGACGCTCCGCTCCTTTGGTGCTGACACGGACATCGTTTCAACGTCGAGGATTTTTTAAAACTCGGTCTACTTCTACTTAAGCAAGATTTTCTTATTTTAAGGATGATTGTTACAGAAGGTTTTGTGATTCAGACTATTACACGGTATGTGCTAATTAAGGATATTTTTGTATGGAAGTGACATGCGTGGTTTTCGGACAGTGCTGTGCATATGATGTAAGGGCAAACATAATAATTACAACAATGCCATCATGTAACATGTATTTGTTTTATATTGATTCAATTACGTATCACTTCTCGTTATGCTCATCGACATGCTGAATGGAAATTTTCAATTGATCAATCGTAAATCTGCTATTCACATTCTGAACGAATAACATTATAAAACGGACACTTACAATGTTTGTATATGTATTGAATTGGCCTGGCTTCCGATTGGTGAGTATATTTTTTGTTCTCTTTCTGTTCGCACCCTTTTCCTTCCCTGGAGAAGTGGTGCCGACTTACTGCTTGTGTTTAAAGCGCATTCACTAAAAGTGGATGGTGAAAAAAAGAATACAAATATTTCTGTTTTAATAAATTATACCTTTACATTAAAAGAGAAATTTTAAAGGATTGTAACAAAAACTAATTTGCCTACAACTTAAAGATGTTTTTACGCCACATATTGGATATAAGCAGGAAAATAAAGTTTGATGGTGTCTGATACGCAGGTTTTTACAATGATATTTGGACACCATCCTTTATATTTGGATCGTTATTGAGATATTGATGGGCACAGGAGCTTTATTTTAATAATATTAGCATAAGCATATCGACAATTGTGAAATTTTAAATTACTGTACCATTGTGATTGCGTGCCGTCTAAGCTAGTACGCTTAATCAAGCAATTTTGGATAAAGACTATTTTATCGACATTTCAAGTGTTTATAAAAAAAGGCTCAAGGCCTAAAGCATATTTTACAGTGAGCTGCGCACCTCGTCCGAGAGCATCTTAATTGAATTACTTTAAGTTACGGCTTTAAAACATTTTTATCCTCACCTCAAGGCACATTCATGCCTTGCGTGTGAAATTGGGCAAATGACATTGGATTTATGCTCCCATGTTGAAAACGTTTCCACATCATTACACTGGACATTAGTTGTCTGATTCCTCTGCCTTTTCTCTCGCAGGCAGACACTCGAGTGGCAGAGAGATTATTTGTGTTGCTGATTTATTTTATGCTAGACACCGCTTAGAAAGGATTGTTTAGGTATTCATGTAGATTCCAAGCCTATTTTTCCCTGCCTCTATTGCCCCATTTTAGAATGGAGGGCAAGAGATTGATTGCTCTGTTCTGCAACATTTACGTTTTTCTCCAGCAGCTAGGATTGTCGTGGGATAGGGCCTCTGTGGCAACTGTCAAACGTGGCTGATGGAAAGGGTCCATTTGGCCTTGGCCTCTCTGCAGACTGGGCCAAAGGTGCTAGGGCTTGCTTGGTCATGATTTATATTTGGGGGAACTTTCAGTTAGAAGCTATCAGAGCTGTGTGTACCGGCACACGTAGGGGAATAACAGCATTTGCAGTTAATTCTTAGCAAGTGCATATCACAAGCACGAGTTTATGAGTACAGTATAATTGATTAAAAATGTCACGCAATTGTAATCCAAATTTTGATACAGACGAGCACATTAGCACATGGATATCATGTAAAGAATCATTTATGCAATATGCATTTTGAAACACTTTAGTTGCAGAAATAATGTTATGCTAAAAAATGCCACCATATTGCACAAATATATACATCATTACGCCCTTAGCTCGTGTTAAAAACATGTAAAACGCATTTATGTGAATTAATATTAAATTAAAACATCCTAAATAGCTGTTATTTTAAGAGCATGACATTAATTATTTCAAATGTTTTAATCGTGAAAATATTATTTTGTGATGAATGATTTAAAGTGCTTTAATATTTACTGCATTCAGCAACGATTATTTTTTACTTGTTGCAATAATTCCGTTTGAAAAGAGTAAACATTTCCTTTTTGGAAAACGTCTGTGCAGCACAGGGCTTGATGCAATGTAGCTATTTGCATTTTTTGTTATAAGTTGTGATTTCTCTACCTGTACCGGATTTGTGCAGGTGTGACATAATGTCTAACTCGATTCACCATATGCTTCTTACAGAATGTCTCAATTTTGTATACTTGTTTTGACCGGCGGTCAGAAACGTTCATTAAACTTTTATGCGTTGGGCATTCACAATGAGTCACCACGGCTTGCTTGTGTCCCTAATCCACTATTTGTGCAGGTGTAAGAGAGGTGCCACTGAGCTGCGTGAAAAAAAAAATACCGGAGTACATTTTTTCTATTTGTAGATATTAAATGTAATATGTTAGCTATTTATGAAAAAGCTGGAATAAATATTTGTTTAAATTACTACGATCATTAGTGGCCGTATGAACAACTGTGAACCGCCACTAAGCATGTGCAGATAGATGCAAGCAAGTGTATTAGCAATGTGCCATTAGATACAGTGGACGGGCCACGCAGTGGTGTTATTGTGAAGGAGAGTACTTTATATGTGCAGTCAAAAGAAACTTCTAAAAGGCTCCCGTGATTTTCAACTTCAGTAAAGATCGTAGTCATCATCATTATCGTCACCACTATCCCTGCAATTGTCATCGTGATTTCTAATAATAATAAACACGAATCGTAACTTGGTAGACCGTTTTACTGGCACTAACCACTAAATCTACCAAGTACCGTAATCAATCATCTTCAATAGTAATAACATACAGTACATTGGCCATGCATTGAGAGAGCTGTTACCAATCTGCCGGTATGATCAGCATGTCAAATGCTAGGACGAATAAAATGGAGTTGCAAATAACTGTTGGGGCCTGTGAAATGTACAAAAAAGTACATCAAATATACGTTTTTTTATACGTACAGAAAAGTGTTGTACTTTTTTGTTTTTCTGTAATGAATACTGCATTGCCAAAAAAAAGTCCCAAACCGCATTCCCTTTCTTTAAAGTGTAAAACCCTGCTGCTCACTCTTACCCCCTGCATCTCCTCCTCTTTCTCTAATTACATTCAGGTTACTCTTTCAGAAAAGGAAGGAAAAGGACCAACATAGATGGGGCAGGGGAGGGTAGGAGGTGGAGGATGTGAGGGGAGGCAGGGGATGAAAAGAGGGAGAAGGAGGAGGACGTGGGGGGGGGGGTAATCTTGGCTGGGGGAGCCTGGGTGGTGTTCAGTGCGGAGGGGGTGAGGTCACAAAGATTATATGCCCTCGAGCCACTGATTATAAAGGCAGCAGGAAGGGCATTTTTTTCACGGAAGTTCTGCACAAGTCCCATCCCATGATGAATGATGCCCATTGATCAGGTTTCGCTGGAAACCAAGTAATATTGGCCCCCGTAACAATGGTGTTCACTGTACGTGCTCGCCGATTCCATCGTGGGATGATGGGCATCCACTGTTCCTCCATCCCCAGCACCCCGGCACCTCCCTTTGAGCGAGATACCCAAGCTGCAGCGGACGGCCTCAGCTGAGCAAACCAGATGGAGCACGTGCGTTATCGCGAGGCAGTATCTGATTAGACCCGTTTCCGGCCATATTCAGCTGGCAAAGCGGCTCATTAATGCTGCTAGGGGACAGGTGTCCCCCCAAGTATTTTCCTGGTGCCTGCTGCCATATTATTTTCTTTGGCTTCAAGAGTTACATAGCAGTTATGCTCGTAATGTTGTGCACTGCGTACGGCGTAAACTACGATAACCGGATGCTTGTTTTTGAGTTGCCAAAAGGAAAAATTATGATTCCTGCGCATGTTATGCTGAGACAAGCATGGACACCGTAAGATCGCGCCGGATGAGATTGACGCCTCGGCGGATACTTTTTGATGAACCTCAGCGAGACCATTGTCTGCAAAGCTATTCGTGTGATCTGAGCAGAGACGTGTGCCAACAGAGACGACGGCCTTGTTCTCACTTTCAAGGTGGCCTTTGCATAACGATTGCCAAATCCTCCCCCTTACTCGCTGAATATTCACTATATTGGCAATATAAGCTCATAATTAAAACATCACAGGCTCTTCTAACAAGATCACTTGTATAGCCATAGGAGGCTGAAGGAGTAAGTGCTGTTTGCGAGCACCTATGAAGGCTGGCACGGCACACGAGTGGGTGGGTGGCCAGCACCACGCCCGGCCGCCTTTGACTCCGTCGTGGCTATGTCTACACACTGCACCAGGTACTCATTTGAGGCTAAGTCTACCTAGGGGAGGCCCAGGACCAGTTCAGATAATCGTCACTGGTATTGACCGTGAGCGTAAATCGAACCCGGATCGAGCGGTTAGTGCAGCGCGCTAACCGCTACACTTCCGCACCCCAGAACTCTGCTAACCCACACACTACTATCCACATTGTCCCGTAGCAAATTATTTTTTTAGCATTTTGCAGCCACACACCTGTAGCACGGTTCCCCTGTTCTACAAAGATACATAGCCTGCATGGACTGTTGGGGCAACTCCTATTCGCGAGCAGTCACAAAATCTGGCATGGCACATGAGGAGGTGGTAACCAGCACACCAACATCTGCCATTTGCCACTCATTGGTGGTGATGTCGCCACAGTGCTTGTTCCAGGCTAGGCGCATTTTGACACCATGTGATGTGTCAAAGGCCCTCTGACAGGAGGTTACAGGACTGGCCCAGGTTATATGGATTAACTGCTTGAGATTAATGGCCAGAAAATACACACACAGACTCACAGTTGGGTGTGTACAGAATATATATCTTAAGTTTCATCCCTCCGAACCTCCACGTGTCCTCCATGGTGTTGGCGACGCACCGTTGTATCGAGATATGTTTGCCGTCATCTAAAGTGTGATTTAAAAAAAATAAATGCTTTCCTTGTGAGCTCTCGAAGATCGCCCAACCTCTCGGTTTAAACACTTTATCACGTGCCTTTGTGAACATTTCCAGCCCTAGAACAGCCGACTTGCAAGACTCAAGAGGAATCCTTCGCAGAGTGTTGGTACTGACCGATTGGGGGCCGTAAGCACATGTTTTTTGTGGGCTCCCCTTTCAATTGATCACATCCTATGAGATGACAGAGGAGATATAGAAGTATCGAGATAAGAGAAATATAGACAAACACAGGGATGTCGTGAGACGAGAGAAGAGATACAGACAATAAATATATGAGGTGTGTATTATTAGGTGTTTAATGTTCATTAACTTGTTTCATTTATGAGGATTTTGATTCGAGCGGACATTTCATGCATCCTTATATGTTCATGATTCCAGTGCCCTGTCAGCTGCTTTTGGGGCTCTACGCTTTTATATGTATGTTAAAATCTAACTTTCGCACCGTATGTAGCCAACCGTGCTAATCGGAGGTGCGGGTGAAGGACAACAAACTTTACACAAAAGCAGTTCTAAAGAAGATATAAAAGTGCATAGGTCCAGTGATTTCCTAATATCGGAGGGAAGAGCATTCCAGACGTCCGCAGAAGCACATCTGAAAGCGCGCGATGCAGTGACCACCTTTGTTTGACGGCTCGTCAAAAGCCACTGCGAGAATGACCGGAGTTCGCCTGATGGTTTATGCTCCTTGCCAAGCCGTAAGCTGTTGTTTATCGCTTGTGTTATCACTGCCTTCTGACCTCTTACTTAATGGAGCTCTAGAACAGCATTCCAGGTCAGCCGTTACAACACTGGTCGAGGCTCAGGAAAAAAAACTTCTGAGACAATAATAATGAAAGTCCAGGCATCCGTGACCCTGAGTAGTTAATAAAGCAGAAATATGCTTTCCTTACTGAGGATGGTTAATCCAGAGGAAGGTCAACTGGTCGAAATTTTAAGTCTTCGTTTACAGTAATTTTTTTTCTTTTTTATGATTTAGATTTAGTCTACTTGGTCATGGTACGTGATGCAGGAAAATTTAATTTACTTTAGAAATACATACATGCATATGTACGCAAAACAATTATGAATGGTATCAGGTAAAGTCACGTAGATAGAAGAAACATAATTTTAAAAATCACGACGTTTTGATCGTAATCGTCCTCAGGTGAAACAATATAGCAAGAGGGCTTCTGAAGCAGGGTATTATATAGCAGTGAAGTAACTGCGGACGATTGCTTGTGTTGCGATCGAAACGTCGTGATTAAAAAAAATTCTGTCTACGTGACTTTACCGAAAGACCCAAAGAGTATGGATTCCTGCAGTCACGCAAAGCTTTAAGTCAAGAAGGATATCAGGTTTTGAATATATATGTTTAAAAACATGTTTTTCTTACTCTGTATCCAATTGTATTTTATTTGTGTTATCAGTTTCGTGTGAGATTAAGTAATTGCCACAAGCAGTGTCAAAGAATGGCCCTGAAGGATGATGTCACTGAACTACGTCTGAAGCCAGGCGACCTCTTTATCCATACCAGGAGCACGCATGCTATTGCTCTACAAAGATTCCCTATCGCATGCCATCAAACCAAGAATAAAAAAAACGTAAACTCAAACGCATGCATCAACAATATCGACTTAATCGGCAAAGTTTCAGGCAATGGTCCTTCTTCATAGCTCATAAATGATGAAACTTCACGAATTTTCTCTTTTTTAAGGCAGTGCTGTTGACAAGTGTTTTAGAGGATTTATATATATATATATAAGTTGTGCTTGTGCACCACTACCGACAGCGTCAAAAAGCGTTTTCAGTTCACAGCTGGAATTTCTGCCAAATTTGATGAAAAAGTACATTTAAAATTATGTTTATTGTGTGCAGTCATCGGTAATTGGGCAGAGATAAACCTACTACACTTTTACACCCGATTTCATCACAGGCGGCTGTCTGGATTCAAATCCAGGATCTCAAAGATGCCGACTTAATGCTTTGACCCCTTAGCCGCACGGTCACCTCCTTGAAAATATATAAGAATGAACACAAGGGATCTAATAATTTATATCCCTGAGGTAGAAATGTAAACCTCATAATATATTTAACTGCTTTACGATTGTATTTTAATATTACTGTAGGAATGCAGCTAAGTAGTACTTCTTATGAAAACCAAATAATTAATTATTAGCCATTTATTTTCGTATTGTATACGGCTTCTTTCTTTATTCATGTCATACTTGATCTGCTTTACAAAGAATATAACAGCAATTGCTGCACCTATGTGTGTCCACCAAAGAAATTGTCAGACATTGCAAAATGTTTACACAAACGTAGGGTGAAACTGTTTATCTGTCACAGACACACACACACAAAAACCGAGACGCTTTCGCAAAGCCAAAAAACATATTTTGTTTTCATTAAATCTTCAGCGCACGAGGGGGAGAAGGCTGGCTGCCGCTCACCAAGGGCAATGAGAGAAGCGACCGCCTGAGTTTATGAGCCGATAACAAACACGAGGTCTTGTCCTTGTAAAAAAATACTCGAACAAAACGCCGATTGAATAAAAAGCTATTCGTGCAGCCATCGTGTTTTTCTGCTTCACGTCATTGCCGGTAGAATCAGTATCAGCATCGCTTTTTAAACTGGAGGAATCCAGAATCAGAATATTTAGTTCTATCCGACAGAGGTAGAAGGGTCCTCAACTCGAGGAAGCTCTTGAGAGCCCCTCTAGAGGGATACCTACTCTTCGACGCTGACCAGAGACTGTGGGAGTACGCACATTTTACCCCGTCGCACGCGACCTGCTGATCGTTAACTGTAGCGTACCCATTCATACTGCTGGGTGGACAAAGGCGGCAGCGGCTGGAGGGGGGGGGGTTAAGAAACTTGCCCCATTGATTCAACTGCTGCGTCGGGAGTTTGGAACTACCCATCATTGCACCACAGCAGCACCCTCCCTTTGTCCTTGCATCGTACAAAAAAACCCATCTATTTACTATAACAAATTTCTGACTTTAAAAGCAATTGTTTTATTGTATGTGCTCTCGGCTAACAAGATGAATTTTCAATGATGTTTAAATGGTTGATAGCAAATTTATGCTTTTCTGCTTAAATTCAATACACTGCTGGATGGAGGCTTCCCCATGTAATATCAGTCATGGGGGTTATTTGACCATACTTCACCATGTTGGCAAGTGCATTTGGTGAAGGGAGGATACTCATGACCGGCTCAAACTTTTTTTTTAACTCTTTGTATTTTACCAGGTCAGGCCCGCTGAGCTATTTCGCTATTTTTCAGAAGTGAGCTGGTCACAAATGATAGCTAAACAAAGTGGCTTATCATGTGGAAATGTATAGCAGCCAAATGCTTTAAAAGCATTTTTCTAAATGTGGAGAGAAAACCAGAGGACCTGGAGAAAAATCCATGCGACCATGGAGAGAAAATGTTAACTTCAAATATACAGGCGTCAGGGTTCAGGATCCAACCCATGCCCTTCTGGATATCAGGCGAGGTAGTTAACATCTCACCACCGAGGCACCCCGATTCTCAGCTATTGTTAACCACCTCGGTTTTCGCAGCCAATAGAACGATTCAAATTAGATTTTTAGTTTACACCATGTAACGGCTCTGACCAAATTTGCGTCGTTAAGACCCTCCTCCACCCAATGATGCCAAATAAATAAATAAGCGGTGACGTGAACAAGCATTTTATTTTGTATGATTAATGTTGATGGGTTTTTTTTATCCACAAAAAATGCCTTTTGTGAATCATTGCTCTCATTCTAAATATAATAGATTTTACATTTAATTAAACGCACACATACTTAATCGTTTAAAGCCTTGTTGCAGTGTTAATTATGGTAATCATTTATCGAGTATAGTCATTTAAATGATAAATACATTTTATTTCTATGAAAATAGCGAAAACATTGTTGTTTCTTCCGACTGGAGCGAAGTAGCCTCGCCAACGACCTTGAAATCGGTTTCAATTACAGAAAGTGAAATGGGCTATAGTTTCAAATTATTGTTTGTAATTACATTTTATTGATGGTGAAATAGTTTTAGTGTGGACGGGCATGAATTTATTATGCCCATTCACACAAAAAACTTCTAGTTGAACAAGTAAAAGTAGAAAAAACACATTCTAATTTTCATGGGAATATATACCTATAGATTAATGTCCCAAAATGTTAAATAATTTAACCTTCTAAGAGGATAGGTTTTGAGTACAACTAAAGGTATTTTTCCGCTCGCAAATTACTATAATAATTACCATAAATTATTATATTTTGTTGTTGTTACTGAGTTGTCATGGAGATTTTTTTTTATTTTAGAGTAAATATGGCGAGTGAGGCGAGGGATGTGGATAACAAGGGGCAGGTTAAGTACCCACAAACCCTGGACGACACATTAATCTGTACACCTCCAGCTTCTTGTAAATCAAATGAAAATTCATGGAACTGGGTTAATAAAGACCCATGCCAATGTAATTCACTCCTGTGTATCGGTGTGTGTGTGTGTGTTTCGTGCACGTGCCATTGGCTGGCCACCATTGTGCATGAAAAGCAGCTCTTGTAAATGTGTCCAAATGCATGTTTGTTAATTTACATGTACAAATGTATAACATGTAACGTGTTACGTGATGAGCATTCAGAAAGTGTTATTTATTCTTCAAGGGAAACTTCAACGAAATATGTGCACACGTATACAGACCCCTTTGTCAATGCGTCTCTGGATGACGGGCTCGCTACTGGGCACGTTGTGGGGGTTATTTCACCATACTTCACCACTTTGGTCAGTATGTGTTTGTGAAGGTATTGAACAAAGATGTGGGAGCATAGAAAATGCAGTGCAACACTGAATGTTGCTCAATTTCCCTCTGCTTCCCACCACACAAACCCCTATGACAATCTGTACATGGCGATCCACCCATAACAAGCACCGTCCAGGCTCCAATCTGCTTAGCTTCTGAGTTTTGTTGAGATCAGGTGCATTCCATGTGATTTGGTCATATGTTTTCAACAAAAATATGCCCTGCCCTAAACCAGCACATGCCGGTATAGACGATACAATTTCCATACTAGCAATACATACCAAAAATTCTCAGCTACACAAAATCGGATTGTGAAAAGTAATTGCTTTGAAGCACAGTTTAATTACATTGTAATGTAACATTACCAGGCTTGAATTCTATTAAAAATATGCCTTGAATTGTGTAAAAAATATAGGTAATGCTTTGGAATTGGCCAGTACTATTAAAATGTGTTTACTTTATTATCGTTGTATTAAAGCATTTACTTTGAATGGTCTTTTGATGGTGTGGTATTTAGTGCACTAACTACTTCGGGCAACCTTTTGCAATAGTAAATAAAATTACCCTTTTCAGGAATGTGGCGATCCACTGCTAGATGAAGGCCTGTCCACGTCTGTGTCGGTCATGACCAGGGGTCGGCAATTTGTTTCTCTGGAGCCGCATGCTCCTCAAGGACTGGTTCGTGATGTTATTCACATGCATTACGGTTCTTGAAATACAGATTTTTTTTTTACCTAATTTTTCCCGAATTCTTGTCATTTCGGTTGCCGAACCCCTGGCCATGGCGGTTGCGTGACCATACTTCACCAAGTCAGTGCAGGTTGGTGATCGGGTTTCCACAGGGAACTCTTTCAGATCTCACTCACTGGCTAGAAATTTGACTCAGGTGGCTTTGTTCAGAGCGCAGTGCACCAAGCGCTACCACCGCTGCTGACACACCCTCATTGCAAAAACACGGTGAGCGGGTAATATAATGCAAGCGACATTGATTCAGCATTTAAGCTGTTGGAGATTAAAATTATGATAGGCATTATTTGGTCACATGAAATGCTTCTGATGATTACATATACTGCGACGTCATTAAACTTCTGCTGGCTTAGCAATGCGATGTGTCTATACGGGCAAAGCTATAATTTTAAAAGTAAAAAAAATACGTATACAAAAATGTATATAACAATTTTACGTAATTTGAAAACGTACTGGTACTTTCCATTTCTGTATCATTTGTACTTGACTTTGATCATCAAACCATGATTGTTAGCTAAAGTGGCGCCTAGTCGGAGATAGTGTTTTTTAAATCTCTCTCTCTGCTGTTACTTACGGCGGATAGGGGGATGGGGGGGGGTCTCCCCTTCTGCACGCTGCACAAAAAGAGCGCTCTCTTGTTCCACCGCTCTTGTTCCATCTGGACCACGACCTGCACGGCGATGTGTATTTTTTTCAAAGCAAATTATAAAATAAATCACGTGGCTAATTTAAAGCAGCCACTGGTTACATGGGGGTTCACTCACTGAAGCCCAGTACAGGAATTAATAGCATACGCAGATGACTGTTTTTTTCCCCCTCGCACTCAAATGTGTATATGCACTTCCAATTTTACTTAATTCCATTTTGCTATATTTATGACCACAGTAATAAAAGCTTTACTAAATCAACAAGGCAATGAACAATACTAAGTGAGCAAATGCCCCAATAATATTGGGTTGTATGTTTGTGCTCTTTACAACATTTTATATGCAAATTAATCGCAATTTTTTTTCCTGATAAGATAAAGCAGTACAGTATTACTTATACAATCATTATTGTGAAACAAAACATAATATTGTAAATATTCAGTGCATAATATTGATTTATGTAGATCAATAGTAAACATTTTAAATCGTACTAAACACCGCATCATTATAGTCTACGTAACCTATATGTGCATTTTTGCCTAGACACAACATTGTATAACAACTCGTTTAATCCATAGGTACAGAGGCGGGTTTTATATTTTACAACCAACAACAAAATAAATCCATTCACATTTCAAGACACTTTTTGCAATATGGATATGTGCATAAAATCTATAAAAGAGAGATTTTCATCCCTGCTTTTTTGACTGTGGCAACTATCACTGCAACACAATGCACAACACATTGACTTTTTAATTTATTTTCAGCCCAGCTTGCAAAAGGATGTGCACAGTCAGCACGCCGCACTGCGTGCATGCTGATCACTGGGGTTCACCGCCATGCCCCCCTCTGGATTGAGTGGAAGTACGCCGCAGCGGTGCACACAGGATGAAAGGAAACACCCCCGCCAGCCCAACGTTTGTGGAATTAAACGTATGGATTCACTTTGATTCATGTAGGTCACTGCGTGAAGAACAGCTCCTGTTATTCTCCCATTTCCATGTTAAGTATTTATCAGCAGCGGTCATGATCAATCCACTGCTGGATTAAGATCTGGCATCGCCAGTTATCATGGTCCTGTGATGCAAAAATGCACCTAGTATCTGTGCATTTTCTGATTTCATTGCTCCATCTCCACGCTATTCTCTTTGACCACTGGCTGACATTCCATCGAGCTTTGTGTTCTACCCAATCCCACTTATCTTAAGCGTTTGAAAGATGTATTTCACCTGCACGTGTTCGCTAATCCACGTGTTCCTCTTTCTGCCTCCCGATGTAGGTCGAAGCATTCGACTCTTCGTGCTTCTTTGCGCACCTTTCGGTTTTTGGTGCATAAAAAACACATGAATTCCGAAGAATACAATAAACCTGATTGTTTCATGAAGTTAATAGGATTATGCGACTTTTACTTATTTTTCATGATGTGTAAATATATTTGCATTTTGAAAAACTCATGTAGAATGCCTAAATACAACTGACAGTGATGTTTCAAAATTTACATCTGAAGTTATATTACTTGATGCTTTTTACGAAAGAAACACATGCAAAAGGTATAGCATAAATCCAGTATAATTTGGTGTAATTGTATCTGCCAGTCTGTCGGCATCTTCAAGCTTCGAGGGTATAGTGTGAAAGCTCAAATCCAGAGGAAGTATCGTGCTGTTTCCCAAAGAAACAGAAAAAGGTTAAAAAATCCTAGCTTCTGTTCAGGTTATGGGCTGCCACCTCTTTAAATTCCTGCATGCTATTCAAGTGGAAAGTTCAGATATGTAATTGTAGGAACATCACATGATCAGGTAAACATTTTACCATGTATGATTTTGCACGATAACACATCTTAAACATTTGTGTTTGTCAACATACCAAACGCTTCATCATGTGTGTGGCCGCGTTAAACATTTGACACAATTGTGGAAATATATTTGAAGTAGTGGAGTGATTTATTGGCTCAAGATAAAGGCTTTTTACTGACAAATCGATTTTCATTAGCAAGTATGTGGCTTTGTGGCTTATTGAAGGTAAATGTTGTTTTTATAATAATGGTAATTTACAACCTTTTTGTCAACCGTGAATTCGTTTAAGACCGAAACACGAAGGCTTCTTCACAATTCTGGCAAATTTCCTGATGAAGCTGGTTGTAATCACCAGCGAAACGTCATTCTGAAATTGTTAATGTTGCAGGTTTACTCTCCAACACACTGGTGTGCTGAAGCAGTAATTGATTTGCACGTTTTCTTTACGTGACAAACCTTTACGATGCATTTACATTTACACGATCTTACCAAACGTACATTTTAGTATGGATAATATTGGTCGTGAACGCCTATGTGTTGTTAAACTATTAAATGTTAATTCACGGCTCTGTCAATTCATCTGCTGTACGAAAACCTGTCCACACAGTTCCTGTCACGGGGGTGGTTTGACCTACTTCACCACAATTATTATTTTGTCAGCTTTGTGAAGGTGAGGACGTGCGTGGCTTAGCTCCATCTCAGCTATGACTCGCTATTGATGTTAGCCTTGGACAGGACTCAAACTCAGGTCTTTGTTTTGATAGCACAGTGCGTGAACCATTGCATTACTGCTCCCATAAAGATAACAACAATTTTAACTTGAAACCCTTTGTTAATTCTCCGCTGATGAATGCCTGCCCATCCAGTGCCACTCACGAAGGCTATTTGACTATACTTGACCATGCTGGTTAGGGTGGATATATATATGATAGATATATAGTAAACAAAAAGTCACTTACTTATTACATGCAGAGGTAGTTCACAATATATGAACACATTTGTGTCAAGCACATTTGATAACTGGACATTTTTCTTTTAAAATTCTTCTTGCTTTTTACATGTTTGTGGTTGCATAAAGGTGTGGTTATGGCGAGTGTGGAATCCGTATAAGTACGGACTGCACAAAGTCAAGGCAATATTTTCATTTTGGGATTAGAAACCAATGAGAGCATTATAGTCTTCTCTGGTTAAATTTAGTGCGCCGTGCGAGTCAAATGAACGAAAATGGGTTTAAGTACCTTTTCAACTTAAGGAGAGATGTGAAATTCCGATAGCTGTTTGCACCTCACATTTAGTCATTGAGTTTTAGCCACGGGTCGCCAATGAAAAAGGGCTAAGCTCAATGGGTCTTACCCAAAACAAATGGACTAACCGACTCTTTTACTGTTTTATTTATTGGTATATGTGTATCAAGGCCGAAATTATAATATATATTGGGGGGGGACACATCCAATATTCAAATATGCTCAAAATGTCCCCCCCAATATTATTGCTATTAAAAATATGAAAAAGTAATAATAATTGGTCTGCTATGTAAATAAAAACAACAATTTGCTAAACATTGGCCACAATATCTGGACTTGTCTTCATATAAATCAATGCATACATTTCTGTTTTAATGATTGTGGTTATGGGTGTACTTTATTAATCCATAATCTCAAACATTATATACAATGAAACAAGAAATGGTAAAAAAAAAAAGTAAAACAGACCAATGCAATACAATACACTATTAGACATGATTGTAAAAAATAAATAAAAAGGTCATCCCATGTGTTGGTAAAATTTTAAATATTTTAAGCAGGAAATGAGTTTTCAAATTTAGATATTTTTCTGGGTTGGGACCCCCAGACCCCCTAGAAGATTTGGTCCCCCCAATGTTGACTCCATGGCTACACCCTTGATGTGTATACAAACCAATATCTTAGACATGCTAACAAAATCTAAGGGACATTTAGAAGAATACAGTTTGATCCAAAATCCTGAAGATAGTTTCAAAATAAAGTAGAATTTCCTTTCCTGTTTATTAAGCGCACTATAAGCATTCCGTGGGTACAATGTGGACTCCTAAACACGAGCGTAACTAAGAAAGTTACTATTTTTCCTGGCTAGATATATCAGGATAGTCTAGAGAAAAGAGGCTGTCCATCCGAAAATGGCCTTTCAAGTGGCATGTTTGTGTTCGCCTGCCAATCTCCCTTGCCTCTCTTAAGAAGAGTCAAGTGGATGTCGGAGTCAGAGTATGGTCTTGTACTTCTACCTCTGGGTGGTCCTCCCATCCAAAAGCCTCCTCTCTCTGTGTCTAGGCTCTTAAGTCTCCAGCAACTATGCATTTTGTTTCAAAAAAAGAAAAATATTGTTTTCCACCTTTTTTGTTGGTGGAGTCCACTGGGATATTTCCTTTTCGGTTCACCCACAGTGAATACTTAAGTTGTCAGATTGTCTTCTTGGAGTTAAGCTGGTCATATTGCTTTCATCAACAACCATTCACTAACACCGCTGGTGCATCTGCAATGTAAAAAATAAAGTTTAAATACCGACGACGTTGGGGGTGGAGGAGTGACGCAGTGGTTCGTGCCCTGCACGATCAATCTGGTGAGCCCAGTTCGATTCCTGGCTGTGGGTTAGCATCAGTGGCGAAATATATCTGAACTGGTCTTTGGCATCTCCACTCTCACCAATATACAGTTATCAGCATGGTGAAGTATGGTCAAGCAACCGCCATCATTGGCACAGCCTCGGTAGGCCTTCATGCAGCTATGTATTAGCAAAGGGATCTAAATGACTATTGTTCATTATCAATCAATATCCTAGCATATGTAGTGAAAAAGAGCTCTTTAAACCTACGATGGCAATACTACACGTTATTTCAGGTGAACAGTAATTAGGTAAACATGGCGAACTTTTGTTTGGAGAATTAATTAATTAAGTAATCAGTACATTCCCAGGAATTTATTGCAGCTGCAGTAACAATGCCTATAACAATCGGCGAACTCATAAATTTGATTTTATTTCAAACATGCACCTATTACGATTGTCTCACCACATGGTGTCAACTTTTCCCTATAAACTTCAGTGCTGCCAATGATCCTTGCTTTTAAAGTTTAACAAGGAATGCACACCATTCACCGCTCACGAGGGTGAACACCGTGCAACTTGTAGAAGACACACACAAAGCCACAGAGGCTCTGTGTAGCCACTTATTTAACGGTGGCTGGACTGACAAATATATAGGCCATTTAGTGTGTGTAATTTAGCATGCGTCTTTTTTAAAACGAGACCTTAGAGTGGCTAGCCGAGTGTTTATGAGAGTAGGTGAAGTGTAATGTCGTGCTTATTTGTGGTATTCACGCAGCTGCGATGCATTGTAAAGATGCTTAAGGAAATGTATTACTTTGCTCGGTATATACAGCGGAGCACGATTTTCTCAACACGAGTGCATACCTGGATGAGTTAATCGAGCGATCAAATCATTTATAGCATTTACAGATTCTGCCAAAAAATATTACGAGAATAAAGATGTGAAAGGTACACGGTCGCAACGTTTTTAATTCATCCTCTCATAGGTGCTGCTCGCAAAGCAGTGTACTCGTCACTGAAACTGAACATTGCAATAGAGAATACAGCCTTTGTAATTTGACTAATTTTTGTATGCAATGCACAATCATATAAACATTGTGATCGTATCATATTTTTCCATCGGCATCGTCACTCAGCTCCGTAAGGTAATTTCTGTGTTATAAATGTCTCCGAATGTACAGGAGTTTATGCAGGATAGCCTCACTCAGCATCTTTTTTTGGGGGGGGGGGGGTCTTGCATAGGGAAGCTTGGTCATTTATTATTTGTGCACGTAGCAGAAAAGTGGTGCACCCATCAATAACCCACTCGTTCTGGGGCAAACCATTCTACAGCGCGCACAGATGGGTTCACAAATTCACTTGCTGCACTACCAACTCCTGGATGTGTCACAGCCCGGCGTGTTTTGAAGTTTCCCAAATCATGTGATATACCACAGCTGCCATCCAAATGATTGTATTACCAGTGTATTCCACAATCCACAGCTTCTACTTGCTATTAATTTATGAACCATAGATATCTATATATACATAGTATAATTAACATACAATATTGTATTATCTTAGGCAATGTTATGCACGTACTTTATTGTTGCTACATATAGTCAAAATAAATGTCACCATATATACGAATCTATACAAATTCAGCTTAACTCAATATTACTTTGTTACACTTTCATAAGCCCAACTGCTGTATATCACAAAAAGAAGTTTAAAAAAATCTAAACATAAATCGTACCATAAATTTTATTGTGCCGTTACAGTATTTCCATGCCTTGCTAATTTGCCACATGCATTACAATCATTCGGGAGGATATCTTGGTTTGGCTATTCGAGCTTATATTTCAACTAAATGCCAAGAATCTTAACAAATAACACACCTGAGTGCCATTAACCTCCTGTTAAAGAGGGGGCCTGGATTGGGGAGGGAAGAGTGTTGAGGTAGAGCAAGCACTCGCAAAGCAACAATTCTGAAGCTCAAAAAGGGCCTAACTTGGCCTCATACAAACCTCATATTTCCATGGGTGATTTGTTTTAAATTTCCATAATAATGCTACGTACTAGTAAATGTTGGCAAGCTTTAAACTGCATCCAGCTCAACAACGATGGTCTTTATCAAAGTAACATGGAAAACATTTCCAAGGAAAGTTGTCATTGGATACAATTATGCCAAAGTCGGTGAAATAACCTCATCTTGTCGTGACCTTGCAAGCCCATGTACAAAATAAGTGTTGAAATTTACACTTGTAAAAAATACTAAATGCATTGTTTAAAGACATATCAGAGCAATATTTTCTGCTCAGGTGCATTCATGTTGGTCCGGTTTCTGAGGAAGGCAAGCCATCACCTTGACCTGCCAGACTATCCAGACAGACACTGGTTTGGTGTGGGAATGCGCACGCCCACTCACACAAACGCACGTGCACACAACTGCATACACACATGCATTCAAGTGACCAAAAACAAACTCTTTCATGTTTAATTAAAAATTATGTAAGGAGAGAGAGCATTCACAGAAAATTTGACTTCATTTTCTCTGGACAACACAGTAGCATTGGTATATTCAGTTCATGCAACAACATGACCCGCAGAGGAATCCCTCCTTATTCCCTACCATTTTCCACATGTGGAAACTTGTATGGGCCAACGGGCTATGTACGTGATGCCAAAATGACAACAAAATTGTGGGGTTGCAATGGTAATGTTAATCAAAGAGGAATAACGTGGAACTGAATTAAACGTTCGTGAATGTCGTGGAGATAACTTCATCTTGGGAGCAAATGAAATAAATTAGTAAACATAAAACCCCATAAAGTGAAAACAAATTCTTATAGGGATTTGCAACATAAGTAGCAGATTTTTTTTGTATTTTTTTCTCTGTCCAATGTAACTAGTCTCTTGACTTAGTTCACTGCAATGTTGTAGGTTTTATACTCCACATCACAGTAAAGTGTATTTTTTGTTTGTTTTACTGGGCAATTTAGCTCATTCCTAGTCACTAGCATCTTAACAATAACAAACTATGTTCTCTACTTTTCAGTCATAGTTTTGTAACTCCTCTAAAGAAGCCAAACAAATTTGTGTTTTTATCTAGCTAACCTGTGGGATATTTAGCACTCTAAATTCAGTGTCAGTCAATGTGGCTGAATACTGAAATGTAACATTATCTTTCATAAGTTATATATCTTAATTTTTATACTTATGCCGTTGGTATGTGTTCAGTGAAACAGTGTGTAATTAATGTAGACCTTTGGCTTTTTACAAATTTTACAGTGAAATATTCACTTGGACACATATTTTCAGGAGTAAATTAGGAATGCAAACATTTAATCGTTACAATACTTTTTCTTTACCCACTATCATTCCAAAAGCATGAATTCTCATTTTGTGTCATTGGACTTCGGTTTAGCCATGTACATTGATCTATTTCAGCCTGAACGTGTGAAACGAAAGTTTTAGATTTATATGATGTATCTTGTATAACAATGCATGCAACTGATATGTAGACATGTGCGACAATATGTCAAAACAGGAATATTCCTCATTAAATGCCACATGAGGAATACCTCCATGACTCTTTCACAAAATGGCAAGAATCTCTGTGGTGTGACTTGCCGGACATCTCGCGTTCATAAATCGTGCGGTAATCGAAACAAAATGAAACCAAAGTCGACATAAAATATTTGCCGGTTTAATTTATTTTGTTTAGATGACTTCTGTTTGCCATAACCTTCAAGGAAGAACAGTAGTGTTTTGTGATAGATGCCCCACTTGTAGGCGGGAAAGTCCTTGGAGGATGATGGGCTCCCTGCAGGCATGGGGCCTGGTTCTGCCATGCACTAATGAAGCATGTTATGGTTGAGCCACAGAGGCTCTGGACGATGTAGCGTCTACGGCATGTGGTGCCTTGATGAAAGATGTCTGAGGTTAATTGTTCTGCACTCTCCGAATACGCCTTTGCCGTTTTTTCCCTCAAAAGTCAAAATGTTTAAGTGTCTACATGCTCCAACGTGTCAGGTGGAGCTCATCTTCTTCATTGGTGGTTGTGACCCAGCAGTAAGGATTCCACATTCCTCATGGACAATCAATGTTGACTTCCCACAGAGTAGTTTGCAGTCTTATATGAGAGGAAAAAACATGCATCATATGTCAATAAACATTGTTCCCTAGAAGTACTTGCATATCAATGGTAAATTGATTAAAAACACGTCTTTTTATTATCCATACTGAAATATATTGAGCATAAAAAATAACATAATATATGCACAGCCATATATTAGCTAATAATAACCATTTGAAACATGTAAAAAGTACGTGTGGAAAGTTCCTTTAAGCAGTCTTGATCAACAAATGTTATGCCATGTGATGTGGTGAATGGATCTATGCCATTACATAACCGGCTCTGTGGATGACTTGTCAAGCACTCAATCTTTCTAACTTACCATTGTAAATGTGTTTCTAAAGGAGGCATTGTAAAATATATGTTTAAATCTTTAAATTAGGCTCACTGGCAAGCTGGTGGTGATAAAGTAAGTTAGGTAATTGGCAGGTTTGACAGAACACAATGTTTTAGAAGCTTGTGAAATTCATTGCCAATTCATAAATCTTCAACATTAACAGTGACAGTTGCCAATAAACACTTTAAAACTTGGGCCCATTATTCCCTTCCTGCCATCGCCTGCCTCACTGACTCCTCCACCCACCACCAGCTCAGGGTCTCCTCTCCCTCCCCACAATAACTCTGAAGTATTTCCCAAATGTTTGACTGGAAACATCTCAGACTCCATCCAAAGCGAGCAATGCCACTTAATTATTTTCACATTGCCAGTTGCCAAAAGCCACAGCCAATATATTTAAAAAAACATGCTGTATTCAAAATATGTTGATAAGTAAATTGTATACTAATCATGGATCATTTTAAAGGCTATGTTTATTTTATTTTTTAGTAATCTAAGGTTTTAAGATTGTGTCATTATTGTGTAACTTTTTTTTCATTTAATAATGGTAAACACCCTTTTAAAACTGCTTATTTTGTTTAAATATGTTCAAAAATAATGGTCAAGAATATCTTTCCCCCACAATTTGTGGATCAGAGGTTACAATTTCCGAAAAAAATTGATTACTAGCAAATTTGTTTGGGGAACAGAGATAAGAGTATTTATTAGGTTTTTTGACCTTGGGAAAAGCAACTTTTAAAAAGTGTTTTATGATGGAAGTCCAGTGTGTAAAACTGTGCAGTGCATTCCAGCTCAGATAGCTTTGTTTGACTAATGATAGAAACACGGGCAGTTGCTTGGTTCAGTCGGTAGTTTGTGGCAGGGTGTCGTTATCGATCTGCTCCAGGCTGGGCTTAACAGCCCTCATTAATTTCACTTGAGAGTTATGTTGTTTAATCTACATGAGCAATAGGGAAGTTAGATTGTAATTCCACGAAAGTTATATTTTGGAACAATTTTCTCAAATATCAGGCTCTGCTGCCACATTTATTTTAATTTTGGTTGTGAAAATACAATTGAGGCATTCAGTAAGCTAGAATAATTGTTCTTACTGGCAAGGAAGTTTGATATTTCTGGGAGGTGGTTATAAGCTTGCATCCTTTAAAACAGTTCCCCAAGTCAACCACTAGTCACGTTCAGCATGCGAATCAATGTGAAGTGATTGGATAGTGCGGTAAAGTATCTGTGCCACTGATGCTGGAATGGACGTCTGCCATTTCATTTATAAATACTGTCACGTAAAACAATGATGATAGTTGTTTTTTACCTGACCACTTGACTGATCAACGTTGTTCACCGTAGGAGCTTGCACAGGTGAGAGCTGACCTGCTTTAATCTAACTATGTACTATTCTGGAATTGGGTTTTAGGATAAACCTCTGGACACAGTTCTAGATTTGAAGTTTTCGTGACTGCAATGATTCATACTCTTTGGTTTTGTCGGTAAAGTCACGTAGGTAAAAAATAAAATAAATGAATACAACTAAATAAAAGCACGACGTTTTGGGCGCAACACAAGCGTCCTTCTTCAGGTGGGGACAACGTAGTAGCGAAAGCACAACACAGTATATTAGGCAACTGCTTTGTTTACGAGGTTAGAAACTAGCAATAGTGTGAGGATTATCAGCTTGCTGGTAAATCAGCACTGATAAATCACCTCCCGCCGCCCGCATTTATTACCGGTTGAAGGCAACGTGGTAGTTGACGGGGGGGACAAAATCTCTTATTGTGGAGGTGTCTGCTCGGCATTGCTGAAGCCGGATTAAGCATGTTTGTTTGGATTTGGTGAATGGGTCACCAGCTGTCTTCTACCATGCAGAAGCGACACCTTGTGCACGACTTATTAAACAGATCAGACGCTGTTTGTCATGCACTGGCTCTAGGATCGGAGGATCATCAGCTAGAGAAGGGCAAGCGAGTGCAGTTTGGGAGTGCCTGTAAAAGTGATATTACGTGGGAGTGAGTGCCATTATTCTTCAGCTGTGGTAGTATTTGCAATGCCACCCATGCACGAAATGGTTTATGCTGTTCAATTCCGGTGCTAACTACTGTGTATAGTGTCTGGAGATGCGATTATATTTGGATGCTTAATCGATTTGCTTACCTGACTCAATTCAGCACAGGATAACACAAGGAGCAATGAGCAAGAGAGGAGAAATGCGCCAATAGAGGTTTGGCACACAGTGTTGGGACATAGAGGTCACCAACCTTATGTTGAAAGGCAAAAGGCAACGTGTGGATTTTGAACTCTGACCCTGAAGGGCAGATCACTTCCAGGTGGAACAGCAATCATGTTGAAAGGGAATCAAAATGATATATAGTGGCTATTATAACTAAACACACTTCTTGATTTGATGTGGATATTGGAACCGTAAATTATAGCTTCAGGGCTCACTTAGATATACATGCAGGGTCACTACGGAAGATGGTGCAGAATAACTAATGACCTATCATAAGTTAACTTCCTTTTTCGGAACTCGAGATTCTAATTTAATATTAGAAAACAACAATGTCGCTTGTTGTTAAACGATCATTCAGCAACTAAAGGTTTTAAAATAAAATAAAAATCACAAGTCAGAAAATCATTACACCATTCAGAGTTGCTGAATGGGTCCTTAGTGGAGATAATGGTAATACATAAAATGTAACGCTGCTGAATATAACATTTAATATGTGACTTATATCAGAGCCCTTGCAGCAAGGTAGACAACCTCAAAACAAATATTCCTACGTGTTCTATGGTAGATAATGAGTGATACCAATAAAAAACACATGCATGATTATGATGGTAATACTAATGCTCCTCTTACTTCATTGGAAACGTTGATATCTTTAAATTAAATCAAGGTAGGTGTTTTTTTTATAATTGCAAATTTTTTTTATTAAGTTACTGTAATTATTGTTTTAAATTAAATATGCGACGGAGAGATGTTAACTACCTTACCTGATACGCAGGTCATGGGTTCGATCCTGATCCTGACGCCTGTATTTTTGGAGTTTGCATGTTCTCCCCGTGGATTTTATCTCCAGGCCTTCCCCCCCCTCCACATTCAGGAACATGCATTTAGAGTATCTGGCTGCTATAAATTTCCACGTGATGAGCCACTTCGTTGAGCCATCTATTGTGGTCAGGTTGCTTCTGAAAAAGAGCTATATGGCTCATTGGGCTTTACCGGGTAACATTGAAAGAAATGATTGATAGGATAACACGCAAACTTATGGACATCTTATATGACTGGTAAGAAAATCGGACTTGGGTAGGGACATTCCCTCCCGCTCCCCCCCACAGGGGATGATAGCCGATGTACAAAAATGCTGATGCAATGGCAGCCACAGTTGAGAACATGCCCAAGTGGACCACCGCTAAGATGGAGCCATGAGATCAGCTCATGCACAGCAAGAGACAATTATTTGTAGCATCATGAGAATGCGAGGGATGATGATGACATCACGAGGCCTTCATCCAGCAGTTGCTTGAAATTAACTGATTATGATTTTATTTTTGTAAAAATGTATTTCCATGCAGGAAAAAAAGGTCCAAATAAAGTTAAACCGTTGATAAATATACATTGTATTTCTTAGGCTTCTATGAATGTAACTTAAAGTTGCCCCAAAATAAAATATAACTTGATGGTTTATTGGGTTAAGATGATTTTGGCATTCAATGCCAACGCATGTAAAAGTAAACCTTATCTGAAATGACCGACATCCTATCACACTGTGCATGTACCTGTCCCCCTGGCAGGACAAGATACAGAATACAGGGGTGCCGTGGTGGCAAGATATTACATACCTTGCCTGGTATGCAGGAGGTCGTGGGTTCGAGCCCGACCCTGTCGCCTTTATATTTGGTCGTGTGGATTATTTTCCTCCACGTTTAGAAATATGCGTTTAGAGTATTTGGTTGCGATACGTTTCCACATGATAAGCAACTTCGTTGAGCTCTCAGTTGTGGCCAGGTCGCGTCTGAAAAAGAGCAATACGGCTCAGTGTACCTTACCTGGTAAAAGAAAAAAAATGTTTCGTTTAAGTTTACATTATTAGTCAGGCCGACGGAAACAGATTCATTGATGTGCATTAAGCACGTCCTTAGTATCGCGCAACACACACGCGCGCACGCACGCTTGCATTTAGTAAACTTCCACGAAACGTGGCAAAGCAGTGCCACATGGCGACATGGCCCTGCGGTGCTGGTGACCCGTGGCTACTTCGCCAGCGGAACAGCACCTGGCTAATCCCCCCGAGGCGTAAATTGTTGCCCAAGTTGACACTCAGGTCCTAGCGTGGGGGGCTTCCCTGCCGGGCAGGGCACAGAAAGCAGCTTGTGTTAATCGCCAACCAGGGCCACAGAGCGCCGCGCCTCCAAACCCCCCGCCGCCCCCCACGCCGGCCTGCTGTTTGTCATGGCTCGTAAACTGATCCATCATGCGTCACACGCGCACACACACACGCACTCGCGCACGCACGCACACACAGTCACACACGCACGCGCACACACACGCACACACAGTCACGCACGCACACACGCGCACACACACGCACACACAGTCATACACGCACGCGCAGACACACGCACACACAGTCGCGCACGCGCACACGCAGTCACACACGCAGACACAGACGCACACACGCACGCACACGCGCGCACGCACACAGTCACACACGCACACAGTCACACACGCACACACGCACAGTCACACACGCGCACGCACGCACACACGCAGACACACACACACGCACTCGCACACAAACACAGACACACACGCGCACACACGCACTCGCACACACACACGCGCACGCACACACACACTCACACACACACGGTGACACAGACACACGCACACACACACGCACACACACACACACACACGCACGCACACGCACACACACAGACACACGCACACACATGCACACAGACACACGCACACACGCACTCGCACACAGACACACGCACACACACGCACACACACAACGCACACACGCACACACACGCACTCGCACACACACGCACTCGCACACACACGCACGCACACGCACACACACGCGCACGCACACAGACACGCACACACACAGACACACACACAGACACGCACACACACAGACACACGCACACACGCACGCACACGCGCACACACACACGCACACACACACAGACACACGCACGCACACGCGCACACACACACAGACACGCACACACGCGCGCACACGCACGCACACACACGCACGCACACACACAGACACCCACGCACACACACGCGCGCACACACGCACACACACACGCACACACACACGCGCACACACACACGCACACAGACACACACACAGACACGCACACACACACACACGCACACACACACGCGCACACACACACGCGCGCACACACACACACACAGACACGCACACACACACGCACACACACGCACGCACACACACGCGCGCGCACACACGCGCACACACACGCACGCACACACGCGCACGCGCGCGCGGGACATATTCACTCTGTCACTGTACATGTGGAAAGCAACTCTGTAGCGGCAGCAACGGGAGGTCGACGATTGGGTTCATGTTGTTGTTGTGACAAAAATGTGACTTTTTGCTAAATCGTCCCAGACTGTGTATTCCTTGTTATGGAATAGTTTTAAAAAAATACACCTTAAGGAGATGGTATACGTATGCAATTTTTGTTCACTGCTGGATGAAGGCATCCTCACACCGTGACAATCATGGGGGTGGGAGGACAATGCGGTTTGGTGATAGTGGAGAATGCAGATGTGGGAGCATAGATGTATAATACAACAATGTTATTTTGCTGCACTGCCCTCTGCTACCTGCAATGTAACCCCACTTAGCCTACAGCAACCTCTCATGCATGGAGGTCACCCCATCCAAGCACTTTTGCAGGCTTAGCTTCTGAGATATGACGAGATCGAATGCATTCCAGGTGATTTGATCGTATCCATTTGGGTATACACTGCTAAAAGAGAACAAAGAAATCGAGTGGTGATAAAATATTGTATTCCAGCATAGGTGCCTTTAAGTAACGAGCCATGCATGCCATTGAGCAAGTAAAGGTCGTGTGTGGTGTTCTCGCAGACACGGGGATTTGGAGTCGAGGTAAATGCAGAGAGGTCAACTTTGGTTTTCAATTCTCATCACTCCCCCGAGTCATTCGATGAATGTTCATGGTTATGATCTTGATTCAAGAAATATTTACGAAGGATATGCCTCATTTCTATAATCTCATTTGGATTTGTTTGTGTTTGTTTAGTTTTGTTAATTTAATTAGCCTAAATAAAAAAAAAAACTTCATAGAATTAGAATATGTACACCATTTGCTTACAGACATTATTTTGTATGAAATATGTCTGATTTTATTTTATTGTAAAAGTCATGCGACTATCTCAGTGGGCTCCTACCTGGTTTTAATAACGGATTTCATCTGATAAGATCAATCAAACTTTGCCTCAGACAGGAATTTGCAGAAACATGCGTAGCCTTTTTGACATTGTAATTATAAACTTAAAATAGCATTTTGGCTTCATTTGGGGATTTATTTTCTCTCCAAAGAACACGATCGTTTTTCTAAATGTGTGCTTTATTGATTTTACTTTCATTACATTTCTCTTCAGAATTATTAGTTTAACAGACAATGCATTTGTGTAATACGCATTTTCAAATGTGCAACTAGATTTCTACAACTGATAGCAACATCGTTGCCAACAATGATGATGATAAAGATATAAACACAATATGGCAAAAAGTTACATGAATAAATTAGCGTTAATTAAAAGGACGATTAAGCTAAATATGTTGCATTTTCACGATCAACTTAACATGTATTTCAACTTATTTATGTCTTCCCATACACTCAAAACATACAACATAGACTATGAATTGTTGAAATCATAACAATGATAAATCCACGTAGATTTTTTTAAACTTAATTTATTTAATTTAACTTCTATTATGCCATTATTAATGTATCATGAGGTGACCGCAACAATGAGAGTGGGATTACAATTCTGCACAAATTCCCATCACACGAGATTAATGCAGAGCCTAAAGACCCACGTCATGGTGACAACAGATTTACATTTTGATAAATCATTGAGGCCCTGCTGAGAGACCCTGAGGCCGTCCTCCTTGCTCGGCTTCCAGACCTCTTATTCGCTAATGTACCTTGCAGCAGGGCACGCATGCAATATAACCTTCGCCGTGCCTGGGAATATCTTTAGAAAACACGAGAAAGCGCGTCGCATGGGCTCCAATCAACAAAATAAAGGACGCAACAGTACCCACAATGCCTTGCTGCGTAAATGTCTTTCATTGCTTGCTCCATTTAATAATGGAACCCATCTGCAAAAAAAAAATAACAAAAAAAAACCTCTTCCCAATCGGGCCTGTGTTGTGCCTTTTGTGTGGGTGCTGTGGTTCCCACACGCTTCTACCATGCCTTCCCCGCAACTCCAAACACTGCAGTTCCACTCTTGTGCACCGCAGTGGCTGCGCTCTATATAATGGCAGCCTTTGTTATGGAAACCATGGTAATTACCATAATCGCCCCATGAGGAAATGGACAAAAGAGGAATCGAAAAAAATCTGCAATCATCTCAAGCGGTCAGGTGTTAAAACCCAGGCCTTCCAGGGCTACCCTGTTTTGGAGTCCGTCCGATCTGCCCTTCTTAATTCTGAATTTGAGAAAATAAATGAGACGTTAGCTTTGTAGATAGTTCATAATACACGGAACGCTCATTCCATGTTTCTGTATCATGTCATTGAAATAATTTATTGGATTATGAGTATTAAGTCATTTCTAATGCAGATAAACTCCTGCCACTTTACGTACGTGTCAGAGGTTTTAAGCGACGTTAACATTAACCAAATAAAATGTTCTTATCATTAAGCACACGTCTCAACATAGGCATCCAAATATTAAACATTTACAGAGCATAATCAGCAGTGTAAGTTAACATTAATTAATATTAGAAGTGAAATAGTGTGTTGCCTGTTGTCATGAATGATAATAATCTTAAACAAAGTTTAGAATTTAAACAAACACCCTCTAAAAAAACCCTCATAAATCATAATGCACCGAAAACAAAAGAAAAAAGATCTGATATTTCAAAAACATGCCGGTTTTTTTTTGTCATATATATTCTCGCAGTATTTACATGGTTTGCGAGGCAAGTCATCTGCACTCCACATTGCATTAAGGGACAACTGAACAGGACAGATGCATCGGCATGTGTGTTGTTGTCGAGTTTGCACACTCGCGCCGAGGAGGCAAAAGATACGGAGTCGGTGGAAGGGGGCGGTGGGCTAACGGGGGGTATAGCTGTTTCACTGTGGGTAGGGGGTGGTGGCTAAGTGGCAGCGCAACAGGTGGATTCCCACACATATCAGTCCCGTTTTAATCCCCCCAGAGGATGGTACATTAAATATCATTATGGATCGCATGTCAGTCAATCACCCTGACTGGGGACCTTGCGTGCCGCTAACTCACACAATGGGGCTCATTTACGGCTGGCAATGCACCCGCACGCCCAATTGTCCTTGCCCAGATTTGGGTTACCACTGTTTTCGCAAAGGCTCTTCGGACCGATCTCTGGAGAATTTTAATGTGGGCTCGATTTTCCTTTTGGATTAACTTTGCAGATGCACCGACCAGTTGCCATTTCAGCATGTAAACACCAATTCAGAATACCGTTTTTTGTCAAGTGAATGCACAGATAAGTGCACATGAGTGCCATGTATTCTGAATTGAGAGATTGATATGAATATTTCAGAATATGCATTTGAATTGTTTACTAAAACTGCAAAAAAAGTGTACGTTAATTGAGTTAGGAATGTGACAGATATAGTTATAATCGGAACCAAATCCAAATTTGACCGATTACAGTATTCCAGATATGAACTTAAAGTTGTAGAAACCAGTTTTTTCTCTTTCTATATTTGCATACATTTAATAACAAATAAGTATAACCCGTAAAAACAAAGTTTTTCACTATAAATCCTTTATATGCGTGGCAGCGAACTTAATATAAAGGATTTAAAAATATATTCGCCTGTGGAGGACGCGGGGATCGATCCCGCGACCTTTGGCATGGGAAGCGAGGGCGCTACCAACTGCGCTACTCCGCCACGGCCTGTGGAGGGGTTACGCTCTGGGCTCTTACACTCTGACGTTCAGCCAAAGCCATGAATGCGTTCTATTTGAATATATGTAAAATTATTTTTTTTTGCCTAAAAAGTGTAAAATTTTGGGAATTTTTTTTCAGGAACAATAATTGTCTGGCACAACGAGTCTGTGTGGAAAATGTCAGCTCGATTGGATCACGGGAAGTGGGTTAAAAAACGACCCAAAGATTTGCACGGTCCTAAGCAAGCAAGCAAGCACGCGAACTTAATATAAAGGATTTAAAAATTCATGTTTCCTACATTCTTAGGGCGTCTTAAAAGCCTAAAGAGGTGCTTTGAGGTCTATACTAAAACATGAGATACCACATTATGAACTTTACCATAACATATTCTTAGATATATTTTTGCAACGACCATAAATACTTTTTTACGTCAGGAATTCGTGTTTAACAGTCAGATATTGTTGTTATGCCACTAACATGAATAGACATATGCAAATGTTCGATATAATAGGTATCAAGCGACAATACATAATGAAGAAAACAAATAGTCTGTCCATTTCGTACAATTTGATGACATTCTATGAGGTTTGAGATTAGAATAGCGTATTTATCCTGGAGAATTACGATGAGTTATGATGCCTTTTTTCACAGATGTCCAGTAAATATTGATACCAGGTCAACCAGCTGAGTACATGTCAAGCCAAACAATTCTAATGCACATGACTTGTACATAAACAAGCATTAATTGGTAATTGTCTTCATCAGCTTCCTCCATGTCAAACAACTATTTTCGATGTGTGGTCCATACGACACGTGACAGTCCCTGTATTTCCAGTTTTGCACATTGTACTGGGTGCTCAACTTAGAGTCAACCTAGGGGACAAAAGCTCGGATACCACGTGCCACTGATATTATCTCACGACGGCGATCAAATCCACAGTCACCAAATTCACATCACACAAAGTGTCGTGAACCGCGGCGCTCTAACGACTCAATTACGCCCGTGCGTGCTTTGAGCCCAAACGTTGAAATGAACCAATTACTCGCAATGCAGTTTCGCAATGTAGGAGGGGGGTAATCCCACATTTATCGATGTTGTTTCCTTTCACGTTGAACGGTCATAGCGTCACGCGCCCGTACCGCCCATCTCTCTCGACGGCGCGGGTTTGTTCGCCACGTGCTGCGCCGTCACAGCTGGCGAGGGGCGCGCGGGCGCACGTGGGGGCCGAACGCAATAGCCACCGCGCGCGCGCGCGCTCACGCGCTCCCCGCAGCAGCTGCTGCTGCTGCTGATGCGTGCGCGAGTCCCACCCGAGCGAGCTTGCAAGCGGCGCTGCGCGTGTCACTCAGCCCCGACTGTAATTAGCCCCCTCCAAACCCTCTCGCTCTCCACACCCACCGGGCCCCCGATCCCCCGTACTCCGGAGGCTCGCCACCTCCCGCCGTCACCGGCCCGGTATAAACCAGCAAGCTGTGGTTGGCGCAAGCAGGTGTCGCTTGACCGCTGGATATTGTTCAAGCAAGTGGTGTCAGTTTTGTGTCCGAGAAAAAAATAAGAGCACTGCAAAAAGTGTGTGGGTCTGTCAGTGGGGTGGGGAGCGGTAGTGTAGGGGCCATCCATTGAGTAGGTACGCAAAAATCTGTCAAAACTTGACCCCCCCCCCTCCCTGTACACACGTGGACTTTTTACATCCCCCCCCCCACCTGCGTACGTACGCTTGACGCACCCCCCCCCCCCCGAATCCTATAGAACGGACGATATTTAATCCACGCAGAAACGATCAAGGATTAATAATATTAACGTATTTAAGCAACCAGAGAGTCCACTGCCGGACTATCTAATTCATTTGAAGGCCAACGTAGACAAATTATAATCATCGAGGGTTCACCCCCCCCCCCGTTTCCTATGCTCCTATGCGTACGTGCATTGTCAGTAGACCCCCCCCCCCCCATACGCAAGCGTACGCATTTGGGTTAACCCCCCCTCCCCCCTCCTTACGTACCAACTAAATTGATGGCCCCGTCGCTGTTAGCGCACTGCGCTACGAACCCGGTGACCCGGGTTCGATTCCCGTTCATGGCCACCAACAGTGGCGATTAATTATCTGAATCGGTCATGGGCCTCCTCTAGGTCGACTCAGCCTTAAATGAGTAAATACGGTCGTAAACACGAGCACAGGCTTGCAGCTGATCACACCACATCCTCATGCGCCAAGCTGACATTCAGAGGTTCAGAATCAGAACATTCCCAAGTTAAAGCCCATTGAGACAGAGGTGCTCGCTCACAGAACTTACAACAAAAGCCTGAAAATACGATGTGGGTATCTTTGTTTTTGTTTCCTATTGGAATATAAATTCACAGTGACATAGCTATTGAGTGTGCAGACCCACGGTCCGGAGAGGTCCAGATGCCTTGGCATGGGCTCTGAGCCATACAAACCACGGGATGCCACTGAAAATGCCTCATCCTGTACCAGAGCCCGCAAAAAAGGCTTCCAGATACGGGGAGTGGGTGGCGCAGTAGTTAGAGTTAAGAACCCGGTCATGGTTAACACCATTTGCTAATGTTATTAGAAACAGACCTGAGCCTCCATTAGGTTAACTCATCCTGAGTGATGTTACGGCATTACCTGTAAGGCTACAGGATATGGGGTGTGTTTGTTTTTGTATGTGCTAGAGAAGGGTGGCATCGTGCCTAGCGCATTGTGGTCCGGTCTGAGTCACATGGGTTCGTAGCCATGAATAACTGCAGTGGTGAGGGGTATCTCAATTTTGCCAGGACCCCTCCACCTTGATCGACGTAAAAAAAATGAGCATCTGACGCAGTATGTATATACAACGGCACTCTGGACGCAAGGGTAGTTGGGTGTGTTGCTTTCCACACCGCCCACTCATGTGGCATGCTGCCCTAATAGGTGGTTACTAACCGCACTCGCCTCAACAGTCTATAGGGTTACCCGAGGGATCTTGTCATTGTACGTGAGAAAAGTATATAATTAACACTGATTGCCAAAGCAAAACAAACTTTAAGTTTTCGAATGTAACTTTTACAATTTACTGTACATTATTTTAGTCTTGTTCCATTTCACCGCAATAGCTCTTCCTCATAAACTGTTAGTTTCTTCTACAACAATATACTTGTTTCATTTGCCAATTTAGTTGTAACACACGCACCAGTGCCCGTCTTATAGTGACATAACAGGAAACGGTTATGCGGATCTTCAAAATGGGGCTATTAGTTACATCCTTGTTATTCCCCTTCGAATCCCACCCCTCCAGATCTATTGACGATACTTCATATGCTGTATACGTGGTGTGTGTGTGTCACTGTCACGAGGTTGTGAAGAAGGGGGTTAGGCTAAGCTCGATCCTTTGCCCTCTGCCCTGACATGTGCTCCTTTGAGTTGCCAGCCCTACATGCCCCTTGGGAGAGACATTTTCTCAAGCACCCTTCCTTTACACTCGAAGGCTGCCCTCAGCTGACCTACTTGCACATCCCCTGCGCCAACAAGCGCTGTTTCTATTTTGCATGCACGATACGTGCGTGCATCTATGCTTTTTTTTTGTATTCTACGTAATTGCTTAGATCTGTGTAGATGATGATATCACGCTATAAATACAGAAGTGGCCATGCAGTGGTTCAGCGCACCGTGATATGACCCCAGTGACCTGAGTGTTAGTTCGATTCCAGGCCATGGCTGACATCAGTGGCGAGTGATATATTTATGGGTCCTTACCACATTCATTTGCCATCCTGCACTTAATAGGGTGGTGAAGTGTAACTAAACAACCCCACTCACCCCAACATTACTATCGTTTCACGTAACCTCATGACGGCACCCGGGGTTCCTCAATAAGCCCCCGGCTCTTGCATAAACTGCATTGCGACGTCATTGTATGTCTGTTGAAGGCGAGCGATACGGCAATATATTCCTCTCGACGAGCTCTACACGATGCGCTAATCAAAATTTCAACGTTTTGTTTATGACTACTGCAATTTCGGCAATGATGGGTGCTTGGTGAAGAACTAGAGAATTGATTTCTGGTGGGTCGCGGCATTTACGTGCGCGGTGGGATGGGGTCGCCATAAATAAATAAATTACGATTTTGACTTCCGTTTATTCGAGACCCCGGGGTCCCGCCACAAGGTTAAATTTAATTCACAAAAGTAATGTCAAAGGATAGCCTTAGACATTCAGACCAGTGCCGGATTAAGCTAGTGTGGGGCCTTTAGCATATGTTATAAAGGGGAACCAAAAAAAACATTAATGTTAAAACACAAATTGTTTACTTTCATAGTAAAGCAATTGTATTTTTAAATTTTCTATACAGCCAGATAATACGAAAAATCGCTAACCTTAAACACCCAGTCGTTCATAAAAGTTGAAGGCGGTATAGTACTATAGTAATAGAGCAAGTGCAGAATCACTGAACCGGAATTTATAGCTTGAAAGCATTTAGCGCAGGGCCCTTGAAAGTGCGGGGCCTGTAGCATATGTGGATACTTTTGCTTCGAGGATAATCCGACACTGATTCAGACACTGTATTTTTTACAGTTAAAAAGGATTGGACACATACTGTACCTTCTTCATGATATTCACGTCATGACATCGTTTGGAAGATGAGTCACAAGGCAAATCCTTTGCAACATATATGATTTTCATTGTAGTATACAGTTCAGTATTTAAATACGAAATGGGTAATAATTGCCCAATTACTTTAAAAAAATTGTAGTAATCAACTAACCTAATTTAAGTAACTTATACACAATAAGAAGTTTTATATTTGTTGCCCAACAGCTAATGTAAAATGTGTACAGATCCTTTAAGTAAATCACTACCTAATAATTTTCCTAATCGCAATTATTGATTTGTATATTATGAAATGGAACATGTATAGCATATTATTGCATGCAGATACAGCGCATATCAGTTCGCAATAACACATACGTCAAACAAATCTGAACACAGTCGAAGCATTCTAAGATAACTACACAAAAGTATGGACGTGCATGGATGAACCTACATGCAATATTGCGTACACTAATGGTATGTCGAACTGCACACACGTGCATTGTAATTTTACATGTTCTCCATTCGCTTCTTATGATGATCTTGTTTTATTATTTTTGGCTCACCCAGTCGTCTGGTGTGTTCTATATACTAAAGTACGATTACTCACAATCGTCCCGTAATTCATGTTGTACAATGTGATCGTTTGATGAATGGGAAAGGCTTTCAACATAAAGCTCAGATACAATTGTAGTCACACAAATCGTTTCGTGTTACCAGCAACTCATTTTTAATGGGATTAACCGCGGAACAGATGTTATCATTGCCAAAGGTTTGTCACATTTATTTCGTCAACACTCTGGTTTATAAGGCCCGGTGATGATGACGATGACATTTGTTATAATATTGTGTGTTGTATGGAACACGTCCAGAATACTTTGTGTCCCTTAACGATCTGTTGCATTTCGTCTGTAAAATAAGCTTGCTTTCCAAGTTGGTTTTGGCCGCTTCGGAGCAGTGGGCCTCTCCGTGCACGTAGTTTTCTCAATTCCTTCTCGCCCCCACCCCCAATTGCACGCAGCTGTGGCGAGGTGACTCATTGGGCTCGTGAGTAAGGCGGCGTAATTTCTGTGCTTCTGCTTCCAAACTCTCTCCGTCGACTTCACAGTGGCACTGTAGGCGTGTACAATTTTCATTGTGCCGGGCAGCTTTGCAATACCTTTCATTCCCAGTGTACCCATTCAAGTGTTATATAAGGCACATAGGTGTGTGTGTGTGTTGTTGTTCTCATAAACATGTGAGCCGTTGCCATTGCAATGGAATAAGCACAAGTGAATCACTTGAGGGCAAGCGGTGTCATATGTTTGGGTGTCGGATATGGAGACAGGTTATGCGTGGATGCAGACATACGCACGACTGTGGTCATTTTTAACATGTGGATAAATAATCGCCGTTAGTTTTGTATTCTTCTCTGCTTTTGTATCAACTCTTTCCTCTAGACTCAGTCACGTTATCATCATCATCATCAGTCACGATCAGTCCACCGTTAGATGAAGGCCTTCCCAAACCATCTCCTACGGTCCTGCATAGTACAAATTGAATCACATCCCTCGAGGGTACACTTGTGACGAGTCTGTCCTAAACAATGTTGGCGTGCTTTGGAAAAAGCTGGACATTGCCTGCAGAATGTTCACATTTGCCTACCCAATTTTAGCGGTGGCTGGAAAGATTGATGGATGGCTGAAGGCGCTCACCAGAATGGTGTTTTACATCTGTTTTCTGATGCAATGTCTACATATGTCTGGATGTGCTGACGATCAATACCAGGTGCGTCCGCCTGCTGAAGAGCTTATTGATGCTAAAACGTGAAGATAGAGTCTGTCATTATAGGAATTGGTCAGTGTCATTGTACGCCAGTATGAAAGCGCATATCAACGGTAAAAAAAAACATCTGTTCGGATCTTCAGATATCCTTAGCAAAACAGGATATCCTGGTTGAATGAAGGAAATTGAGTCACCCAAGTAAATAGAGTAATTTTAACAGATTACCGAATAATTTCCCGTTCTTTAATGTATAACTATTCTCCTGGCCGATTTCCATTCACAAAGTATGGGCACGATTTGCTAGCCCAATGCGGTGAGTGGAAGCGTTCAGTCAGTGGGGGATCCACAAAGGGCTGTACGTTTTAGATGTATTATTAGCAATGTAATATTGGTGCATTCATTCTATTTCATGAAGTAAAGAAAAAACCCACTTATCTATTCCAAGTTAAACTATTCATATTTTGAGCAAACCCGACAAAGTCAAGAGGAAAGATTTAAGACATTACAAATTCGTTTTGGTGTCCTTTTTTAAAATCTGATTTGCCTAATATGTTAAATGAGTGGACTTTGCTTGCTATGAACTTATCACTAGGATATTGTGAACATGTTTCTCTTGTGCTGGTCAACAGCTAAACCGCTGCTTTGCTTGCATGTACATGTTTATATACTGGGTTATTTCTGGGGCCTGGAAACTCGAGACAGAAGGGCGGTCCCGGCTTCAGAATGTACAGGGCTACAGTGACGCAAGGAGTTGTGATGTAATGCAGGGGTTATTGGTAACCCATTATACCATAGGTGTTTTTACTCCCGCTTTCCATCAACCAAAATCCCCCGCGCGTGGCGTCCCCCCACCTTCCCCAGCTCCCCCCCCCCCAACTCTTCCCCCGCTCCCCACCCCTTCAAGTGCGTGGGCATCAGGGCTGACGTGTGCCGTAGAAGAAATAAGTAACCAGACGGTTTCCTGGAGGCCTAAAATTTGTCTGCAGCTAAAGTTGATGGATTTGCAGACTGGTTGGAAAGGAAATGATCTCCGCTACGACTCATTTTCAGTTATTTCACAAGAATGGAAATTAACTAAAACAATTAGTTATAGCTAATGACCGAATTGAATAGCTACAGAACAATGCAAATAATACCACAAAAAATAAAGGCATAGTACTGTAATTTGTAGTCGGAAAGGCATTATTATGGTGCTTGCCACCCACCCCTCGTGTGCCATGCTGACTTTAATAAGTGCTCGATAATAGCACTTGCCCCAACAGCATGTTAACTGCTATATGGGAGTAACGTGTCTTTTAATGTAGCTAACATCTTACTTATCTTAAGAAAAATAAAAATTCTGAAAAAAATAGGGTTTGGCAAAAAAAAAATGCATGCTACAGTGTAGGGATATGGCTGTTTATGCACACATAATACTTGGGTGAGTGCTCTGATGAAGTTTGCATGATATTTTGCATATTTCCCGTGGTGTAGTGCACCCTAAAACCTCGTGACCCAGCAGGTCAAAAAACAATCTGGCGTGTGCTTGTTTAAACAAATACTGTTGGATAATATTGGTCAGAAAAGCCATTAATCTACGTGACTGTAATGGTATTTTTTTTGTATATGTAGAGATGCAGAATACCATTTTGTTTGGATTTCCTTTTAGGGGTCGTCCATAAATGACGTCACGCGATTTTGGACGATTTTTGACCCCCACCTCCCATCGTCAAACGGCGTCACAAAAAGTCAGACACCCCCTCAAATATGACGTCACAAAGCTCTGCCCCCCCCCCAAAATAAAACATACTTCAAATCGCTTTAAACTATTGTCATTGTAGTGCGTATTTAATGTGCCGCTGCACTCTGATGTTGTAGGAGAAAACATTTATTAAAAAGTCTATTTCATTAAGTAGAACGTGTTGTCTATATTTATTTAAAGTTGCGCATTTTGATGTGATGTCACATTTCTCAAACCCTCCCCCCCTCGTCACGCATCGTCGCAAATGTCTGACCCCCCCCCCCCCTAGGTGCGTGACGTCATTTATGGACGGCCCCTTACACATACATTTCCACGAAAAAAGCATGAAGCGTTTGTAAACACCTTCCACTTCAGAGTGTGTAACCTGCATTTGTAATTCCTTCAAAATAAATGCCTTGAGAAAATATAATGGTAAAAAACCAATAGCTTTAAAATAAAATACATATGAAATGTAAAGTTGAATACAGTACTTACGAACTTTGATAGGCTTTGTTGCTTTGCGAGTATCGTGATACAATGACAACTTAAAAAAGTATATATCAGCGGCATACGATTTGTGATACTAAAACCATTTCTGTATAGTTTCTTCAGGTTTCAACCATTCTGTAGTTTATCCAGAAGCAATGCAATATTTACTAATAAATTTGGTTATTTCATTCTACTCAATATTTGTCATGTTTAGTGTAATATTCTAAAATTTATATCCATAATAAAGGTTTTTGGATTAGATCGCGCAAATCTATAAATGTGTCGTTAAAACCCGCACCACCCGACACAAACAACTAGTAAGGGTTGTCAAAGCCTACGTGTTAAACTGATTCGAGAATTTACTGTACAATTGGGGTGGGGGATTTCAAATCACTTGGTGTATATGGCACAGTTCTCAATAAAAAAAAATATTGATAAAAAAAAATCATATCTCTTTTTGGTTAAGGGTTTTTGATAAAATACACTCTTCATGAGGGGCAAGCTATAGTTATTCCAGTAAATATGAATCATCTTTGCTTTGCAAGTGTTATTAAGTGCGACATGGGTGAATTAACTTGGCCACAAGTCAGACCCATGAGAGTAAATAGTTCACAACGACCAATGGCATATGGCAGTTGTCTTAACATTCTCGAGATATAGTGGCCATATGGAGAACACGTTTGAACGTCAGAGATCTGGAGAAAGGTAGAATCATAGGGGCCCAGCATTGGGAGCAAACGGAAAGATTTAGCTGTCAGTTAACATTTTTTGAGCGTATGTGGATTAGCACAGTTGCCAAGAGACCTTTTCTAAATGTCTTCAGTACTTGGAACATATCGCAAGCCATTGGATGGGTACTGACCCTGCCCACCCAGGGAAGGAAGATTGTGGATTGTAAACGAGAGTGTATTCAACCAGTGGTGAACTCAGTCAAAATAAATGGCTGTCGAAATCAAACAAGCGCACTGGGGTGTCTACGTGGGTGGTTCGTGATGGCGGTGGGAGGGGAGAGGGAAATTAGGTAAAGCCATGGGCAGTTAAGCAAAACCAAAATATGTCACCCCCGAAGTATTAAATATGAACGTTACAATGTGTCTGCAGTTTAGCATCAAATATTCACAATTTGTGGAAAACTAGGCTCACAGATAAATCCACAACATTACATATGGTAGGATTTAAAGGTAGACTTATGAGAAGTGCTCAGGAATGCCTTTGTTTAAATATTGAACTAATTTATTATGGGTTTTGTTTTGTAAATGTTTGTATTGTCAATGTATTCATTTATTCCACACTCTCAAGCCAGCCACCACGGTTCAATCCCAGTCATGGCTAACATCCCACACTCATCATCGTGGTCAATTTTGGTCAAACGTCATAACCGACCCTGCATCTTCAGTAGCAATCCCACCAGCAGAGAAATGGTAAAGGGTACAAATAGTTTTTATATTTTATTCACAATAACATGTTTTTATTAGTTGTGTTCCAATATACAATGTTTTTGTTTAGAGCAGCAGAACACAGATAAATAAATGTGAGGTGCCAAGTAAAGTAAATGCTAGACGTTAATCATTTTGCATGCCAAGATGTAGCCTTTTGTGTAAAAAAAAGTTTTTTTTTTCAAAGACATATTAAATATGTTGACCGTATAGAATTTCCTGGGCAGGTGATGTTTCTCGTACTTTTATAATTGGCCCTAATGTAACTTTAAGCTTTAAAATAATACACCCTGTTTTGGTATGCATTGATTTTTGGGGACATAGAATGTGTGCACTGCTATAACGAATAATGTGGCTTTGGTAAATGAAAAGAAAAATTCACATATATTTTAGAGCTGTCCATCCATGTTCATGCCACTCATTCCATCGAAGAGACAATGATTTATGAGAAGTAGTCACATACCTTGTTCGCAACAAATATACTGCACATAGTTTAACACCTAGGCTTTCGCCACCAATATCATCCATAATAGAGGGTTTTTTTGGAGTTAGATCGCGTAAATATAAAAATGTGTCGTTACCCCCCCCCCGCCCACTTTGCGCAAGAGCGCAGAAGTGTGGTCAACACATCTACGCCTCTATATAAGGAACGAAACAGTTAGACTTCTCCACAAATCTGGCTGTCGCCTGATGAAGCTAGTTGTAATTACTGGCGAAACGTCGTACTTAGATTGTAAATGTCGTGGCTTGGCTCTCCAACACACCGGCGTGCTGTACTAGTGACGAATTGGCCACGTTCTGTTTACGTGACAATCCTTACTAGTTGGCTGTGTCGGGTGGTGGCGGGTTTTAACGACACATTAATATATTTACCCGATCGAACCCAAAAAAAACCCTCTGTTATACTGTACATAAACAAACCTGTCAGATTTGTACAGATGAATCAAGCTGCTGGGTGGGGGGCTTAATGCTTCGATCTGGGCACTGCATCGCAATCTGAGCTGTCCTTGCATCAGACAATGCTCATGGGTCAGGATGATAAGAGCCTTGGAGCACTATAACAGACATGTATCAGATGTATTTTGGGCTACTCAGAGGAATGTAGTCTGATGTTGTATTTTAGTGGGCCTGGAACAAATAATAAAGTATATTTTTTTACGTGACTTTGTGTTCCAGTAATTTTAATGGAGTGGATTTATGTGCATATTTAAAGAACAATCACGAACGAGCTCCAGACAGCTAAGATGCACACATATATACAAGGCTTGATTTCTCAGTGAATGTTTTTTGACTTACTGGTGGACTGGAGCTGGCACGTGACTGGTAGCCACAGCCATAGCGAGAGTTATACTGGATGTGGTGTCCTGGGTGCAGAAATATTTTCCATGTCACAGAGCCAGCTGTCCTGAGTATACAATATGTCCTTGGCAATATACACCGCTCGAATCATCATGAGTCAAACTTGCAGTTTCACTTTCGTCAAATGAACACTGCACGTTTACACGGAATTTCAGACAACTCATTGTGCCAGGGCATGGTTATCCCCTTTTGTTCCTTCCACCCTCTAACTAACAATTTCAGTTGTTGAAAATAATTTCACTGATGATTCACACATTATATTTAGCATTTTGGATTAGCTGAATTTATAATGAATACAGATAGTTACAGTAACATTGCGTATGGAAATTAAGTTGTTAAATTAATAATTTGGAAATTATTTCTTGGCGCTGGAAAATTCCAGACAGAAACCGCTTAAATAAACCCACAGTCCCTCTCCCAGCGAACCCCCCCCCCCCCCCGTGTTCTCATGGAGGCAGACTGCTGGGGTAAAATAAAAGAAACTTAGCAGCAAGCCATACCTGATTAATCATCAAAAAATACATTTCCATAGTTTTAGGGAACAACGTTGAACACTAAAATAAAATTAGACCGACCAAAAAATACGTGTGCATTTTTGTCGCCCTATTTTCCTGAAGCTTAATTTAGATGCAGCATTACTAGATGTGACTATTGACCACTCCCAATATCAAAACATTCTTGCAATAACTGTATATAAAAATGAGACTAAACAAACAAAAAGAAATCCCTTCAATATTTGGTAAGCTCAGAAACCGTTGCGTCATTTTACACGCGGAGGCGACACACTGCACGTAGACGCTCACACGTGCGGCCTCCGAGTGACGCAGATGGAAAGCATTGAAGGCCCTCTCGTACCTCGCGCCCACTCGCTCGCTCACTCAACCCACGCAGGCACCCACCCAAGCTTCTCCCCCTGACCCATGTTGCTCGCTTTGCTGAGAGTAAGCGCCACACGGAGCAGAACCAACCCGCCCCTCCCAGCAGAGTGGCGCAAACCACACGCCCACGAGCTACCTCTCCTCCGCACACACAACAAAGACAAAGATGCTCCCCCCCCCCCCCCCGTGTCGCTAACACGAGCTTGTTGGGGCAAGTGCTATTAGTGAGCACATATGAAGGACGGTGCGACGCATGAGCTGGCGGTGCCGTCAGTAACACGCCTGGCTAAATTTGTCTCGTCAATGCCGATGTTCACACACAGCACCAGATATTCATTTGAGGTTGAGTCAACCTAGGGGGGTAGGGGGGGGAGACCCAGGACGAGATCAGACATTCCGCCAGTTACTTATTGGTCGCCTAGTTCGTAGCACAGTGCGCTAACCATTGGGCCACCGCTCCCCACGATAATCGCTACACACACATGCTCTCCCTGCCCCTCCCTTTCCAGTCTGTGCTCTGTTGGTCGTCTGGCTAGAGTGGCACCGCAAAGTGACGAATTTCGCACTGGATGTCAACCGCATGCCGCAGGCACACGCGCAGTAATGACTAGCAGATTTTCTCCAGCTGAGCAAGGCAGTCAGTCATTGTAAACGGCTTCCAGCAGTAATGCCAGCACTTGATTGTGGTTCTGTACAACAATGCAACCATTTCATAGAAGCAGACCACATTTCGTATATTCTCAAACATGCAGTTTGTAACGTAACGTTCTCTTAGGACCTGTGCTGTATCGTAGGTCCTGACAATAATAATTGCGGTTCCTGGAGGCTACAATTAACGATGCAAAAACAATACTATCGACATTGTATTCTAAATACGGCATATAATCCTAATACAGACTACTGTTCGCGGAGCACCGATGAAAGCTGGCCGGTGGAGCCAGTACGAGTTCTTGGCTGCCTGCGTCACTGAATTGCTGACGTTGACAAGCAATTGCAGGTATTGATAGTTGAAAAACTATGACAAACTTACGAGATTACTAACATTTAAATGATAAAATATAAATTGAAGCCACTCATGCCAATGAATGAATGCATATCCATGTAATGTCAGTCATTTGCCACGTCAGTCATTTTTTGACCTTACTTCATTGGGCTGGTCAGCGCAAGCTGGTGAAGGGGACGAGGGCAGGACTGGTTTTTAGTATCACTTGCTGCTGATATTAGCCGTGACCAGGAATGGAACTCAGTGTAGCCTGCTAACCATTGTAAAAACTGCTACCTATTTAAATATGCCCGCAAGATGACCTCTTGCTAAAATTGTATGATATCCCTCTGACTGCAAAAGGTTTACAAATGATATCTTTGGCAGAAATGAATATCCTCACCTCGATGCTTTCATTAATATTCTTGGGATCGTGTATTTCATCTGTGTTGCATCATGCACTCTTTTGAGGAAAAATGAAGCAATTTGGCTGTTATTGGTACAAAATAAAATGTTTACTTAAAGCTTTCGTAACTGCAGAAATTCATATTCTTTGGGTCTTTCGGTAAAGTCACGTAGATAGGTTCAAAGAAAATAGCAAAAAACTACGACGTTTCGATCGCAACACAAGCGTTCGTCATCAGGAAGAGGGGGTTAGCTTCTAAAGGCAAACTGTTTGTAAAGGTTTTAAATGGGCGTAGCCCAAATGTCAGCAGTCAATGTTCATGTAAGTGGTGGGCAGTGACCGTGACGGTGGTGGGTTTTCCACCAATCAAAGGGCTGCCAGGTAAAAATTTGCATGTTAATGTAAGATCGTTGAGCGGCCTCCACGGCGAGCGCGCCGCAGCTACAGCTTAGTTTGTAGACGCCGGGGTATTGCATGTCAGGGATCACATCCTTCACAGATGGGATCAGATCACGTATTTTATGTACTGTGTTAAATCGAACCTGGATCTTGTGTTTGCTCATGATTTTGAAATTCTTTTTGGTGACCCTTGCTGTATGGCAAGGTGATGGTTTTGATTGGGTCCTCAGATGGTTCCTTGCCAACGGTTGGTGTGATAGCTTTATGGATTGTGTACAGTATTTTCCCGCATATAGCCCGCATACCCATATAACCCGCAGATGCATATACCCCACAAAAATTGCGTTTTGTGTCAAACAAATTTCAGATAGCCCGCACCTCCATATACCCCGCATGCATTCATATCTTTAGCGTCATTACCGCAGCTTAATTCCATCATATTAATACGAAGTTTACATTTGTAATACATTCCACTATCAATTGTTAACACTAAAATCATAACGTGCACAAAGAAAACACACTAACCGGAAACGAGTGAACTTGAAACAGTAAATAAGTAACAAAAGTAAATATCCAAAAAATAAGTAACACATAACTGGTAGATAAGTAAGTACAGTTTTAGCACTGGTAGATTGCGCACTGCGCAGACAATAGCGGCACTACGGTAACGCCTTTGCCTCGCCCACAACCCCCAACCTCTCCTCCCCCAGCTCTCCCGTTGCCGGTAAACAAAGTGCGGCCACTTCAAACATTGTCGTTTCATTGTACAAACAAACCGAACAATTTAAAACGTGATAACATGTGCAATTTTAGTGCGAGTGGTTTATTCAACAGTGCTTTAGTCAAAGGTAAGTGTTGCATAGTGGATAGTCCGACCATGAATATTTTTTACGAGTTATGACATGTTACACGTGTAAAATATTTTTGGGATAGCCCGCACCTCCATATACCCCGCAGGGTCTTGTTTTGTTTGTAAAAAGTGGTTTACCCCGCGGGTTATAAATATGGTAGTCTGAATATCCATTCATCTTGAGAGCCTGGTGTACGTGTTTAACTTCACTGGCTAGGTGATCATGGTCGGAAATACATTGAGCTCTATGGTGTAGAGTTTTGATGAGGGAATTCTTCTGGGAAGGATGGTGGTGGGAGTCAGGTTTTAGATATGCATTCATATGGATGGCTTTTCTGTAAAACAGTGTCCCATTGAGCCATCTGGTCTCTTTTCGATTAAAACATCCAAGAATGGTAGTTTACTATTCTTTTCCACCTCCATGGTGAATTTGATGGCTGGGTGTATGGAATTGATGTGGTTGAGGAATTGGTTCAGAGCTGGTCGGCCATGTGGCCAGGTGACGAATGTGTCCTCTACGTACCTCTTCCACATGGACGGATGGCATCTGTCTCAAAATTTTCCATGAAAACATTGGCTACAACTGGAGATAAGGGAGAAGCCATTGGGGTACCTTCAACTTGTTTGTAGAATCTTTCATTCCAGGTAAAGTAAGTGTTTGTGAGGCAGTGTCTCACCAGGGCTGGTACATCAGCATTCAGTCCTTGTTTGACCAAATCTTCAATGATTGCAATGGTGTCAGGCACAGGAACTTTGGTAAACAAAGAGACTACATCGAAACTAACGAGCAAATCACCTGGAGATAGTGAGATGAATTAACGATACCAAGTGAGCTGAGTTACGTATAGCTGAGGTGGTCTTACCAGTGAATGGTTGGAAGGTCTCAGACAGAAATCGGGCCAGTTTGTAGGTGGATGAGTCAATGGTGGAGACGATAGGATGAAGGGGTATACCTTCTTTATGGATGAGCGCTTTGAGCTTTCTCAATAAAAAATGAGAGATGACATTGTCATCCTCTCAGCCGACAAGGGCAATGCTACAGTCATCATGGACAAAAGCACATGCCATAACAAAATTCAGGACCTACGTAATGATGGAAGCTATTCAAAAATTTACAGAGATCTAACCAACAGCCTCGTTACGAAAACTAACAATATCATCAACGATTCGACATCTTTAATCGAACCAACCAAGCGGTTTTCCTTAAAACCCTCTGCTGCTAGACCACCCAGATTGTATGGCTTACCAAAAATCCATAAAGAAGGTACACCCCTTTGTCCCATCGTCTCCACCATTGACTCACCCACCTACAAACTGGCCTGATTTCTGTCTGAGACCTTTGATTGGTGGAAAACCCACCACCGTCGCGGTTGCTGCCCACCACTTACATTAACATTGGCTGCTGACATTTGGGCTATGCCCATTTCAAACCTTTATAAACAGTTTGCATTTAGAAGCTAACCCCCTTTTCCTGATGACAACCGCTTGTGTTGCGATCGAGACGTCGTAGTTGTTTGTTATTTTCATTGAACCTATCTACGTGACTTTTACCGAAAGACCCAAAGAATATTTTAAAAAATGTGTTATCCAACAAAAAAACCCAAATTACGTTACTTATAGTCCTTTATCCATCTGCTTGTTTAACCAAACTTCACCAATGCTGGTCAGTGTGAGTTGGCCAAAGTGTGTACTTGGTGAGTTTAGATATAACTCGCCACTGATGTTGGATGCCATGGTGGCGAGATGTTAACTACCCTGCCTGGTTTACATGAGGTCGTGGGTTCAATCCAACCCTGACGCCTGTGTATTTGGAGTTGCATATTCTCCCCGTGGTCGTGTGGATTTTTCTCCGGGTAATCTAGTATTTCCCTCCACATTTAGAAACATGCGTTTAGAGTATTTTTCTGCGATAAATTTCTATGTGATAAGCCACTTCGTTGAGCTATCATTTGTGGCCAGGCCGCTTCTGAAAAGAGCTATTATATAGCTCAGTGGGCCTTACCTTTCAAAATATATTTTTTTACAGTTTAGTTTAAATGAAAAAATCTATTTTTTTTGTTTAAGTTAGCTGTGTAGGGAGTTGCCGTGGCCAGGAGTTGAACGTACTTCGCCATGCTCATTTTAGCATACGATATTCACAGCGTTACCATTCTCTCACAATTAAATAACATGCGCCATTCTACAAAATATACAGTTGATCACTATCATTTTAATACTATTGCAACAAAATATGCAGGCACGCTTGCACGTATTCTTTCCATGGACTCAAGTAACACTCTTCAAGTAACACTAATGTGTAATGCGTAATCAGCTGTGTCCCCTGTTGTAAGTGGTATTACAGGGTAGGGTTCAACTTTAAATGGAATAATTGCTCAAGTTGTTACGTTTTAAATTGTTTGACAAATGGACGAACAGATTTATGGAGAGACAAACGAAAAGCCAGACACACAGAAACTGAGAACATGATGACAAGGAGTCCATAGACTCATTGAAAATGTTGCAAGTGAAAGGCTGATTGCTTTAAAGAGAATAACAACGTCAATGAGTTGGAATCATTTTTCATGCTGCCCTGTGACCTGCTACTGACAGCATCCTCCAGAAATTGTAGTGGTTATGCGTTCACAAATTCAACAGCAATGAAATTAACTGACATGCCTTCCTGCAAGGCCTTGCAGAGAGAGATGAAGTAATCTGGATACTGTTTCTGACTGGGAGATGAAATGGATCTGAGCAATTTCAAGAAAATACATTAACATTTAAAGTTATGTACTTTTAAAGGAATGGGCTGCAGTTGTAGACTTTGTTAAGTTAATATGACATAAACCATCAATATAATCACGGCAGTGTTGAACAATACTTTGCGATTTTAAAAAGAATTTCCAACTTTTCTGAGGTCATACAAAATAAAACAGATGGATCAATGTATCACAAAACATGAAGGTTATATATTTGTATAACTCGTGTTAGGGCATTTGACAAGTGTGCCTGTAAACTCACATCTTAAATTTTTGTACATTAAATTTACAATTAAAACATGAAAATAAACATATTAACATGCTTTACACATTTTATTCATTAGAACGTTCTTAAAGTTGTCCGCCTTTGAAAAATTGGCTCTGAAAAATCTGCACTTTTTCATGTACAGTGGCCAACGATCACAACGGGCTGCTGAAATGTCATGGGCCACAATTCCTTTTCATTTGTTTACTTGGTTTGGGATTCGTTGAATGATTCCATTATATGACTTATTTTCCCTTAAAAAAAAGTTCTGATGGCCATATTCATGGGCTAATGATGGAAAAATCCATAAATTTTTACTAAAAGTGAAACCCTAAAAATGTGGAGTGGTGGTTACCCTAGAAACAGGTCACTGGGGTTGTCGGTTTAATGTATTGAGATTGCACATCCGAGGGATCTTGTATAAGCACTATACCATAATTTACATGGCTCGGAGACAGCATGGGTGGCGTCGGTACAGCTAAGAAGCGAAGTTCACTTTTGAGTTTGAAGGAGAGCTGGGCATTGTAATTTCCTGGCTTAGTGAATAATTTATAGCGCTCTGTAGTAAACGATTGCCAAAACAGTGGCTTATGGCCAGTTACCGAATCTCAAATTGGATTTCTACAATATCCTTGGTCAATTTCTCAACAGACTTTTTTTGCGAATGATTCAATGTTCCTAAACATATTGTGTCATTTAAAGGTTTCTATGCTATGCCTATGATTTTAATTAATACATTTTTCGTTCAACACTTCTAGAATATATTGTTCAAATAACAAATACGTTGGAATATGTTGATGGATAATAAAATATATCATCATCAGCTATGATCTACCCATTGCTGGATATCTATCCCCGTATTTACTAATGTAAGACTGAGTCGACCTAGGAAAGGCCCAAGATCACTTCAGATATTGTTGGCTATGAGAGGGAATCGAACTCGAGTAGCCGGGTTTATAAAGCAAATACACCACTACATTACCGCTCCCCACCATGCACACACAAACAGAAGGACAAGACAAAGATCCCCCATATAGCCTTAACAGTATTCTGGTGCAAGTGCTGTTCGCGAGCACCTATGAAGGCTAGCACGGCACACGGAGGGGTGGATGGCCAGCCTCATGCCCTGCCGCTTTTGTCTCACGAGTGGCTATGTTTACACATTGCACCAGGTATTCATTGGAGGCTTAGTGGACCTAGGGAAGGCCCATGACCAGTTCACATAATCATCACTGGTGTTGGCCGAAAGCATGAATCAAACTCGGGTCGCTGTGTTCGTACCCTTGTGCAGTAACCACTGCGCCACCGCTCCTCGATGCAACAATCCCGTGAACACCTGCACGTAAGTTGACTTCATCACTTGACCTCCAACGCAGATGTCTTGCACTCTTTTGTCTGCCACTCCATCATTAGTCTCGACCACTGGTCACCGTTCCTTATAGCAACATGTGCTACCCAAGCCGACTTGCGTTTCTTGACAGTGAATTAGCTAAAACAACATACCAATGTGCCTACAGAAGAAATGTGTAAATAAATTCATATTGCCGAGTGTGACCGACAAAAAAGGAACAAAAGCTGAAAAGTGCACAAGATATGGAGAGCTACTTGGAATTGCGCTGAGAGAAATAAAGATCAATTGATGGATCAGATAACTAATATATGTTAGATACGCCAGAATGACTGTTAATAAAAGTAGTGTGCTTAGGCAGGACACAGTTACGACAGATAAATGGTTGATGAGTCGAGACTAACAATGCAATGGTAACCAATGTAACGAACATGTGCAAGAGGATGACCACTGCAGAGATGAAACGATGAGATCGACTCACATGCAGGAGCGAGTTGGCTTGTTGCACCGATAGATATAGCCTGTATCGAGTAGTTGATCGATCATGGCTGATGATGATTACGATGATTGTAATGATTGTGCTAGAAATTGTGTGCGTGGAGTAGTGCACAGTAGGTTGCACTCTACACTTTGAAACTTACGTTTCATTACCGGACACGGTTACCATCAGTGGCACATGATATTTGAAGCAGTCCTGCCTCCACTGACCAGCATGGTGCAGGATGCCCAAACAAACCTCATGACCAACACAGCGTGCGGGAGATGCTTTCATAGAGCAGTGGATTGTATATCATTTATTGCTTGACATATTTTTTTAAGTGATCATTATATCACTATGATTATGATGACACCAATTTGAAGAAAAGTGTTGTTTTATGTTTAAATAAGACACACTACTTTTGGATGAATCTGAAAGTTAATACACACATACATTTTTAAAAAGACCTAAATAATCTTAATTGGCAGTTGTTACATAAAGCATAATAGGTTACAGAACGCATGCATAAAACATGCGGATTCGATATGAATATAAATCAAGTACTTTGACTAACGTGGTGTTTTTACATTTCCAAAGTTGAATTATATTACGAACAAAAACGCGAAGACCTACATTTTGACATTGCATACTTCAAAACCATTGGAAATCATCAAGTTATTCAGCAACAACCATTCCCCGAGGACACACATGACACCTCTGTTTGGAACTTAAGTGTGTTTACAAAGATTTGGCTGAATCTCTTGGGCACGGGGTTGTTTTAATGGACATTTAACAGACAATCCCATCTGTCTTGAGGCCCATGCATGTGCCAGAGACAGGCGCGAGCATTTGTGAAGAAGGGGGCCAGCACTTGGCGCGCTGTCTCTGTCATCAGCCTTTCCGTTGGCCTCAACGCCTGCACCTGTCCACGGCTCTGACACCACACTCCCCTCTGGCCCTGTCAGTGCTCATAGATGGGCCTCGCCAATTGTACGAGCTCAAGTTGATTGTGTTCACGTCTGTCCGTGTCATCTCGTTTGCCCGTAGTATTTTTAGTGGTACACATGTTTAGGAGACTGTTACATCCAACCATGCCACCTTATGTTGTTTTGAACCCAGTCAGTACACACGCTGCAATGAGGTAGTGCCTTGGGCTGGTTTTGTTGGATTCTTTTGAATGCCGATGCATGAATATGTAAACTGAATGAAAACGATGTGTGTTCGCGTGACTTATTACATACATTATACCTTTCTGCTAAAGTTGCCATTTTGTCAAACATTACAATTCTCAACTATACAACTCAAAATGAACACCTTTATCTCAATTTATATCGCTGAAAATCCTGATGTGTACTGCTCCGAGAATATCAATATTTTTTTCTTATTGTGTTCTATTCAGTTGTCAAATTTTAACTCATCATTGCATTATACCCACATTTCATAAACCATTGACTCTCTCTCTCTCTCTTTCTCTCGATGGGAGAGTTCGTCTCTGGAACATGCACAGAGAGAGAGAGAAAGGGTTACGTCCCCGGAGCTGCTCACGGTAATCTGATCCGCATGGCTTTGGGGATCAACAGAGAGAGAGAGAGGCTGCAGCAAGCTGGTAAGACTCCATGGCAGCCAGGCGAGGCAGCTGTGTTCATTAGCGCTGGGATTGTGCTCTGCGCCGTGGCAGTCACGTACAAGTTTACAGGGCCTCGGCAATGTGGCCAAAATTTTAAATAAACACGGCCGTGTTAAAACAGCCCTTTACCCCATTGTGGTCCAAGTCTGCACCATTATATTGCCATAATAATAATAATGCATGTAAATTTGAAGGCGAGCGTACTCGATGGAAATGTATGTCAGGTTTACGGTCTATTTGTATAACTTTGTATCATCATCATCATCAACCATTGTCAATTCACTGCTGGTTGAAGGGTTATCATGGATCCATGATGTAACTATACGCTTACAGCGTGAACAAGCAACGTACATCCTCCCGGTCGTGTTGCAACTCTTGGTTTTGTTTAGAATAGCTGCATTTATACAGGTGAAATGCAAAATGTTTCCCCAAACAAATGCACGCCGAGACAGAGTGTGAAATACTCATGTTTTATGTTTCCAGTATTTATTGCATTTCAAGCTATAATTTTCCGACAGAAACCTCAGATTTCACAGATGCATTTTGTCAAAAACGGTTCTTCGTACACAATTGACGGATCGCATGAGATCAGCACGAGGCAACACTGAACAGAAAGCTGCTCCACTCTTCAGCTTCCGAGACTGATATACTGTAACACTTGCGCTGCCTATCGGCTAAATAATCCTGACAAGCGTGTAAAAGTTGGTTTAATGCCTGTAAGCACCATTTCCTGTAGCAGAGGCAGCCGGCACCTGTTCGGGGCCGTTTTCCCCACTTGCAGCGAGTGTGGCCAATCACTTGCACATGTGGCTGCCCCCAGTACAACAAAAGGAGTGCAGGAGAAGAGCATGAAATTAATTGGCTCAGCCTGCCAGAACGTACCACCGCACTAGTGGCGCACAGTTACATTTTGGAACAACTGTTCTGCTTTGGCCCTGCCTCGCTGTCACCCTTAATTTTTTAGTTTTTTTGTAAAAAAACAGAAAAATTTAAGGGTGGGTGGGCGGGAGTTTCTGAGCTGCCTTAAGTGCATATTTAAATATGCTGCATACGAGAGGTTTGTGGCATTATATGCAAGTTGTATGCATTATGCTTTCATTAATCATGAAAAACACATTTTGCTCTACAGAAAAATATTGATTGTTTATTTTTTGGCAAATTTAGTAGCAAATGTTATAACTTCCATACCGACTTTTATGGTTTAAATTCATGTAGTTTATGCAAGCAGTTGGCAGAAAAATGTCCACGCTCCCCAACCTCTCAATTTCTTCTGATTTCGCAGTTTTATCACCCAAAAAATTGTATAACAGCATTTTTATCAACAAGTGAAAAACACATCATACATTTCAATGTTCGTACATATATAACGTAAAAAATATTACATTCACTGCATTATTTTAAGAGGCCGTGTTGGTAGTGAACTTTCGCCAGCAATCCATAGGTGCATAGATGGTAACAAATGTATCTGGCCAAATTAATACTGTTATTGCTTGTTTTACAACGAGATGATGCTGGATAGAGCCAACCATGTAATAATTGCCTGAACCGGCCCGCGGTTAGGTAAGGAAATTTTCAGATGATCTCAAAAAGGCCCATTGGGAATGTCGCTTGCAATAAAGTGTGCTTAAAAGGTGAGTGCAAGCGGGTACATTTTGGTGTTGATGGGCAATTTTACGCTGCCATCCAAAATTGGAGTAATTTGGTGAACCCCAAGACCCAACCTCCTGCATAGATGCATGCCACACTCTTTGTTCTTAACCTGTAAGCATAATTTTTTTTCCCTCTCTTGTCCCATCAAGTTTTACTTCCAACACCTCCCCCAACCTCTACCCCATCATCCCGCACACCACCCGACCCCTCCCACAAAATGTGGCCATGTGGTTTGGTTTAGTAACTGATTTTTATTGTGAGATCCAGCCTGTAATATAAAAAAAATCAACCTTGGGCCACCAACAAAGAACCCTGTTGGACATTCTCCTACTGTATTTACACGATCCGGATTCGTGCCAACTTAGAGCATGTGAAATGCATTCATTACAGCTGACAGATTGTCTTTTAATAGGCTCTTGCAGAATTGGCCTTCTCTAGAGGTAATGTTGAGTTGGAAACAATATTGCATTGATTCGCCCACTGGAACTGGTTCACAGCCAGAAACCTTTTTTTTAAAACTGCAAATGCAGTAATCTACCACATAATAGCCCTAGGGTTGCAGTTAGCACCAAAAGGTTTCAATGCCGAACATGTTTTAAATAGAATAAAGTAGCTGTACATAGCGAATTCTAATTAACATAGGAAGGAACTTCGTACGGATCGCGAGACCGTGGAGTGAACCACGGAACAAGCCTTTTGCATTTCTCTCCTACAAAATAATGGACATCGCAAATGTCAAAACGTTTTCACACCGTCTCATTTTGACCTGCGATGAAGCTCAATTTGTCACTGTGCCGTGTGCTAATGTGAGGTTGTCACGTGTCTTAAACCCCCACAGCTTGGACAGATCAAGACCACATTGGTTGCGCGTGGAGATGTCAACAGAAACAGTGATCGCGACCAGCATTAGCATTTAACATGGCACTCTACTAACAGGTGCACGTGCAGGCCTTAATAGTTGCCTGGCAATCACATTTGACATCGTAAGTAAATGCATAATCGCGACCAGTGTGCACTTTTCGTAAATCGCCGGATGACTGAGACTGCAGTGGTGAAGATAGATGTAAAGTGAAGCTTTCACTATTGCTCAATACAATTAGTGCATGTAAATCATTCACACGGAGAAATATCGATCGCACTTTGTTAAGTTTGCATGCGATATGTACCAAGTAGCAAATGCCTTTTTTTGGTTTGCGGTGTTAAAATAACGAACGATTTGTTCTCACTTAATTTCTCATGTTTAACAAATGTGTGTTCTATACCAAACTGAAAAATGTCGGGATAAGAAAAAAACGTTAACAATTTAATATAATAATGAGTGAACATAAACACGTGCATTGTTTGGCTACAGCCATATTAATGCAAACATAATTGCATGGGCAATTGAGCAAGTGTAATGAGCCAAGCGGCGTTTCCATTTTTTAACAGGCAGTAAAGCTGTCACAATAAAGGATTAATTATTAAAGTGCATAAGCAGATACCGCTGAGGGAAAACAAGTGCAGGAAATGTGTGCAGACAACTGACGAGTTAATACAAAATGTTTTTGTATTAGTTCAAAACTACTGCATCAGTCCGAAAAAACGAACCTCGCGAAATTAAATGTTGCACACCTGTGGAGCCGCGGTAATGACTACCATGGCATGCACATATGTAAGGAATTACATACAGAGGGTTCTGTTTCTTAGTGGGGATGATGCTGTATCGTTACCAGTCGATAAATGTTCCCTTACGTTATGTAAGGATTACGTTTACTCTCATAAATAACATGTACTAAGCAGATGCTACCTCACCAACTTGTATATTACACAGGCAATTCGAGTGTTTAATGAATAAATAAAACATTTCCATAAATATGACAGTGGCTGCGCTTCGAATATCTGCAGATATGATATTCAGCTCTTTGTTTGCCTATTAAAGCAAAAACACAGCAAAATGTCATTTGCTTAAAAAAATGACTTAATTGTGCACTCAATTAAGTCGCTCTCTGGCAAGTTTAATAAGAAAACAAGTTGTGGCTCAGTAAGATTTTATAGTTCTGAAATACTTTGGCCTCACGTTTTATAATCATGATGATGAATATCTAATGAGATTAAATGAAGTACTCTGAAATCCATTTCATGTCCAAAGTGTATTTGTCTAATGTTAATGCACATGGGTAAGTGTACCTATCAGTACAACTTGCGTGAGCAAATGGGTATGAAATTACTTGGATGAATTGCAGATCGCCGTCACCCTATCCCATCAGTCAATTCGAACTGGTTATTTATCTAGATTTGAAGCTTTCGTGACTGCAAGGATTCATATTCTTAGGTTTTTTCGGTAAAGTCGGTAAAGTTACCTACGTGACTTTACCGAAAAAACCTAAGAATATGGTTATTTATCTGTTGTCTGACATTCCATTGTGGCTTCCGCATGAAAATTATGCTATTTTTTTATATTTCTGCCAGGCATAATGGTCTGCAGCTATACTGGCTGACACATTTGGAGGAGAATAATCAATTTAATACAGATGATGTACAAATGGAATCCATTCTTTGAACTGAAAAACCCTGCGTGACAAGCCCTGATGAGAGGCGGTGGGGGGGGGGGGTTACAACAGCACTGGGGCCCCCATATATCAACAATTAGTTTGGTGAATAAATATACAACCGATTCTGACGGTAAATATTAAGTGGAGGGTACATGTAAATGCACATTTATGGTTAATATCTCAGCCAGCTTTCCCATTTATTCATATTGTTTTCGATCTATGCCATGTCCAAAATAAAACATAATATCTAAAGTCACGCTCTTCGTAAATGCAGGATTCGGTACAAACGCGACCTGGGATGAGTTGCTCTCTTTGACAATGGTGACGGGTGTTTGAGAACGGATAGGGGCCCTGCAGCCTGCATTAGTATGTACCAGGACGCCACATATCTCTCAACAGGCTTGCACAAGATCAACAGATTTGACATTCTTTTGCAGCTTCTATAATGAGAATTGGGTTTTCCTCTGGACTCTCCATCAAAACGGTAAAAAGATCACGGGACTGATATACACGTGTACATATGTGCACAGATGTACTAGCTTGTGGAGCTCTCATAATTCTAACCTTGGCAAAGCTTATGGATATCAAATGCGGCAGCGGGAGCCAAATCACAGGGGAAACTTCGAGAAAACGCAGCTTTTTGGATCTTCACAAGAAATGTTCCCAGCCAGTCCCATGAGGATGTATGGAGCAGTATCTGTCTTCTTTTCACACTCCCCTACTCCTACCCGCAGCACTCCCCTCCAAAAGCAGCACTTACCAAAGACTTGCGGATCTGGTTGCTTCTTTTGGATGGAAACGGGGTTCGACTGCCGGTGGAAATATAATTGCAATGTGAAATTCTTTGAAATTAGGGTCATCTGCATCAACATTTTCCACTGATTTTGTTGGGGAAAATAACGCATTGCTTTTCTAAGTATATGTTAACATACTGCATATATCAGAGTGCAAAGTGTATTTTCATGTTATGTTGTCTGTAGTGCTCGCATTTTTATGATTGTGTATAAAAAAATTAAGAAATGCAAAGTGTTTCTCATGTTTAACCATATCTTCTCCTCATACTATATATGAATAAAAAATACAGAGAGATTTTCAAAAACGATGCTTTGTCATTTTCTTTGGAGAGATTGCCTGGTGCATGCAGAAATCAATAAATCATCGCCAGTGGTCACGCATTGGGTGTGAAATGTTTCTGCAGCATTGTTAATTTGGTCAATGCCTCCCGAAAAGGGCCATTGACATGACATGGTTACCCGTGTTGCTGGCTGCAAGCTGCTTGAAAACAACACATTCCTTGGAAAAGAAGCCTTTTCATCCAGGGAAGGGGTGGGTTTTATGCAGGTAACGATTGCCAACCACTTGATGAAACCTCCTGCCACTGTGAGTGGGAGATCGGAGCAGGTATGTAATTAATCGTTACTGATGGACAAGGGGATGTGTGGAATGTTGAAAGGGACAAAAAAAGAACAAAATCCTCAAATGCAAGCCAAGAATGGGAAATATGTTTCATTATGTATAGCCGTTGCATTCAATGATTTTTTTTCTCTCTAAAAGATTAGCTTTGAGAATCGGCAAAATAATAAACGTATGCCTCGGCTTCATAGATCAATAATAATAATAAGCACATTTCTTTCCCCAGCGCCATATTTCTGAGACAGTGTCACGAGGCAGAGGCCGATTGCGATGCTCCAGTGGAGAGGCACTCGATACACGCCTGTTCACTTTTACAACCGTTCACTGATGTTTTACCACTTAGAATATATAACTGAAGGTAATTTGAACAATAGTAATTATAAACAGTTTTATTTAACGGTTAAAATGTAAAGTTGCAACCTGTTCGACATTACCCATGATAGCATTTAAGAGTTATATTCTGCCCAGTGCGTGGTGAGTTTCAAAACTGGCATCTGTCTGTAGTGGAATGTAGGGGGTAGAGGACATACCTCATTTGGATAATATGAAACAATAATTATACTATGTGTGTAACGCGTGTGACGTCACTCCACATGCCCCCCCCTCCCCCATCATTAATATTCATGAGCGGGTGGATTTTTACACTCACAGAGTGGAGGTCGAGCAGAAATATTTTTTTCGCAAATTCGCTTTAAGTTTGACGTTTCTTTATTGAAAGTGAATCTAATAAAAAATTATATGCAGCAACAAAGTCGATTTGGTGTCTTTATTTCTTCAGCACTTGAGGCAAAGTGTAAGTCTAATTTATGCTTCTAAATTATGGTAAAATAGACATTTATCGGTGATTTTCCAGATATTGTATCGAATTAAAATTTATTTCAACCCCAGCGACCAAAAGCAGAAGAAAATAAAGTATCAGAGCAGTGCATTTGAACAAATTGAAGGTCTGTTATATACAGTGCTACAGTGACATGAAGTGAGGTGTTTTATGACGTAGTTTTTGCAAGAATCACTGCCATTAATACAGTGCTACAGCGAAATGCAGTGAAGTGTTTGATGACAAACTTTTGTGCAAGATTCACTGCCATTAAATTTACACAAGATACAATTATACTCTGGACAATTTTTCGTAAATATTACAGCTTCCGTCCTAGGACGGGCAAACCAGCTAGTTGAGAATAATGGAGTAGCAGTCAAAATGGAAACGCATTCAAGAAAAGAGACGCCCTAGAAATGGAGCAATAAGATCAGCTCATTTGTTGATGCTGCGTAGATTGTTACATGACTGGATGGATTTGATTAGACTTTTTTGCCCTCGGCAGCAGTCAGGTTTAACAAATTCTGCTGCATTAGCAGATGCTATTGACAAGAACACTCTATTGAAATTATGGAGCCTCGTCAAATGAAAAAAAAGTAAGACCGTACATAAACTCACGTGTTGGAGTGGAGCATTATGGGTAAAAATAGAACTGCTTTCCACAACCACACAAAAATAAAATACATTCTACAAAGCAGCATGGCTATTTTATATTACAGCTCTCCACATAATTGCACCTCTGTGTCATGTTTATGTGAACACATTTTCTCTGAAATAAAACATTAATCTATCATGGAAACACGATAATAAAGCAACCAACAGTCACTGCTCTATCTGCTGACTTTACCAATATGTTGATCATAACAGTGAGTAAAAAAGTACTGTAACTTCTAAATTTAAAGTTGTCTCTTGACTTTTGCAGACTTCAGATTATACTGGAACAGATTGTGGCTGTCTCTGAATAATATTTTGAGACCTTTCCAGGTCCCATGACCATAGCTGTAGGCAGCTAAAATCACATGAAACCTCATCTATTGAGCATAGCCAGTGTCTTGTGATGTCCTCATCGAGGCACATGACGTGTGATAAACTGAGAATGCAGATAAATCAGGGGCACCGGCCATGCCTGTGGCTGTTGCCCGAGTCAAAACACGGCTCCACATCTTTTATTAATGCTCACGATGTCTATAATATTGTGCGTGATCGTGACACGTAATATCAGAGTTGGTTAATAAGCGGGATGCTTTTATTATTTGTGTACAATAATTGTTTGCCTACAATAATAGTAGTTATTTTAATGATAAAACTATGTCTTTTTTAATTTATCATAAAAACTTTATATTTTGGTGTTGTATTGGAATTTTAGAAATACTGTAGAGTAGAGAGGGATTTCAAAGCACTCATATATACACACAGTATGTGTAAACATATATGTTGAGTATGAATAAAATTTTGCTAAATACATTTTTAGTTCTTTAGTCTGGTTTTAAGCAGTGTGCGATATTGAGAAGCATACAAGGGTTGAGTGAAGGTTTTTGTCTAATTCACGTGAATGACAGAAGGTCTAGCGGCCTCACGCTATACTCAGGAAAGGTGCAGGAATAATTGCAAGTGATTGTTTTTTTACCACCGAGGCTACGATAATGAGCCAAATATTTGGAACGTGAAGAACGATTGGCTTCAACCTCCGGCTGGGAGCTACATACATGCATTGGGAGCAAATGACACAGAGATGAGGTCCTTGGATCTATAGCAGGTGGAATGATTACAGAGCCTCAAAGACCTAATCACCCAGTCCATTTATCCCGTTTCTTCCGTAATTTCCTCCTCATATCTGACAGTGGCCGACGACTCGCACCGCTCGGTGACTCGAGCCCTTTAATCTGCGTAATTGTACCTGCTCCGCTGATTAACGGCCCGCTCCGTTGCACCTTCCCTCGCGCTGCTTCCCACATTATCTTACGGCCGGATTAATCAAATCTTCACATGAAAGGCACACCCGGTTGCTCCTTGCTCCAGGCTACAAACTGATAGGCGACGACAGAAAGTCTTTCGACAACGCAACACAACTGCCACCCCTCCCCCCGCCCCAGCTAACACGACCCTTCCCACAGCACCAGGTCCTCTTTCATGGCTTGAGAGTCTCCTGGTGGCATTTAGGGAAGGCAAATGTGCAGCCCTACAATTACTGACGGCCACTGTAGCTGGTGGGATGGCTTCAATGAGAGGAAGGACATTAGAGTCCCTTCCACGCTTGCCAGACATCTAAACAAAGGTGGGAGTATACCCACATTTTGCCCCAGCTTACGCGACCTGCCAATGCAACTAACTGTGGTGTACCCAGTTATTATGTTACTGGGTGGGCAGAGGTGGTGCAGTCGTGGTAGGGGATTGAAGAAAAACAACCGATGTTATTGTGGAGGAGTGCCTTGTGGTCCAGATGTCTTGTGACTCCAAATTAATTGACCTCTAACATTGTTTTATTTTATATTGCTTGCATTATATTACACACCCAATGGCATACAAACATTTTCACTTTTATAGAATTAAATGGGGAGGGGGGGATCACAATGGTGCGGTGCGCTGAATTATAAACATGGTGACCTCAGTTTAATTCCTGGCGATGGATAACATCAATGGCGCCATGATATCCGAACTGCTCATGCGCCTCCCTTTAATCAACGTACTGCGTGGTCAAACAGCCGCCCCCCCCCCCCCCCCCACCGTGTATTAGGAAGCCACTGGGGCTATGCACTTTTAAATCGAGATTGAAAACTCTTTTCTTTCAAACTTATTTTTGTGTTTAGTTTCCTGTCCTTCCCTCGTACCTCCGATTCGCACGTTTGGCTACATACAGTGCGAAGAATGTACAACATACATACATCATTGGAATGGTCTTCATCCAGCGGTGTATTGACAAATTCTTACATTATAAATGTATTTTAGTTGTAGTAATTACATGAGAAAATTGTCAAGATGTATTGTTCGTTCAGAGGAATTAGATGCACGCAACCAGTTAATACTAAATGTTGAACATTGAGGCTTTGGTACAAGGACAGCAACACGGAGAAAGCTTGGTAAAAATATACAAAATCCAGTAATCCCTAACGAGTCCCATACTGCTTTGTCTAGCTTGTGCGTCCTCAAAACACAAGTCAAAATGTAACATCATAACAGGTAAAAAGTATTTTTAGAAGCATGTTTTGAAAACACTGTTCCTGCAATTACATTCCTTTCTTCCATTTTATTTATATATACCATCATGAATTACAGATGTGTTCCAAAAGCAACATTGCCTTCTACAAATATGCAAAGTGTTTAATTTTACTATAATGCAATGCTATAAACAGGCTATTCAAAGTGGCAAGCAGACAAAAGCCATCAACCAGGTCCTACCACAAAGATGTGGATCTATGCTGAAGTTGTTGGAATGCTCTCGATATACCTTCATCAATTTTAATTCAGCCTCCGATGCGGAAATCATTTTGGGTGGCACTCAAGCAAAGCCAAGCAATGTCCAGTCATATATTTGGTTGCTTCTGAAAGCCAAGTGGGATGAAAGCATGGATTAATGTGCTATACGATGTGGATGGGTTACCACACAATGGGTTTTTATGTAATACGAGGCATACATCAGGGCTTCGTGCTGTCACCACTGCATTTCATTGCTTTCTTTGATCTAACCCATAGAAATACTTGCATGGGATTGAAAACTGACCTAGTTTGATCATGAGTTCAATTCTTCTCTTGAACAAGGAAGAAAGAACGTTGATTGAAATGATGCAGTTTTTGGGAGGAGTGGTGTATGTGTGTGTTTTTTTACTTGACTCTAACTTTTATGTCATTGCCAAAGTGCACTGCTGGCCATTTCTTGGGCTATTATTTATGATTCATTGTATATTCTTATTGGCTTTGGGATTTCATACATTGGACAAAAGTGTGCAGAGCAAAACTATTCCAGGGTTGCATTGTCGATACTTTGGTGGACATCCAGATTCAGCAAATTGATTCAAGCAAGGAATTGTTCTGCTGGTGATCCTAGGATAGTTTTTGAATAGCACAGGGGAAGGTGTAGCACGACCACATGTCAGTGTTACATGTCACTGATATATTCCCAGTACTACTGCCTCTCAAACAATGGCAATAACGTGAAGGTTTTGTATCAATAACATAAAAACTGACACCACAGAGCTCCCAATAAATTATGCACCCAACCACCAGACAATGCTTTTCATGCTGTGCAAATAATAGTTCACTGTGTGTCTATCATCCGCTATGCAGCACTTAAAAAAGACTCGAGAGCTGGTCTAAGCTGAATTAAGTGAAGAGAAACGATTTCACTTGGTTCTTTGTGTGGTGATTGGTGTCCTTCAATGCCCTTCACTTGAGAACCTGGTTTTAATCTTGGGTGGCTGTCTGAATGCAAACATCGAATCTAAGCCATGTTGGCTTCATGCTCTGCCATGGACAGTGGTACTCTAACTTAGTACTGTGATATGGGCACACGTCCATCATTTTGTTGCCGCTGTTGTTGTGTTCTTGAGATGAAAGCTTCATTTTCAAGTCTCGTTTTGCCTCACGTGGTATCGCACGCATAAATGACCTTGCTCAATTGTTCTCAGTGACCTGTTTCCAAATGGCAAATTATCTTAATTAGCTTTAAATGAGAACACTGGTTAAGATATAATCTCTGCAGTCAGGCTTTGATCACATCTATGAGAGTAGAGAAGGCACATGATTGACAATGTCTTTTTTACTTGAACATATGTATATACAATTATGCTGCTTACATAATTGTCTATATTTAGAGTACACACACTTACATGTGGTGGGCGAGGGGGGGGGGACCTGAACAGAACAGAATGGTTTCTCATAACCCCCCTGTGAATCTCAATGCATATAAACGTGTGGGATGGTTTCCTGTATGTATAATTAAAGAGTATTTATTATATTAATTGGACATAAGTATTTGGGTGGGTTCCAGTGTTATTTCAGGACTCAGAAAGTCTATGGCACTTTTATGCAAAGTTATTAGTAACCTATACTTACATTGCCATGTTGGTTTCTGCCTGTCAGAGGAGGCACGCAAGGAATTGGCTTAATTTGGAACAATATAAATTTGACTCCAATTCCCTGCATTCCACGGTGTATAAACCTCGAACCTGTTGTCATTGTTGGCATCGGCTAAAGAAGCTCATTGTTTCTAATTATATTCATTTTTTTATAGTGTAAAGTTAATAATATATAATGTGACTTTTAATGCATATGCCCTATGTTGTAGCTACTGTGGTGGTGGTGTATCATTTAATATTTCAAGAACCGTTTTAATTGCATCTTATTCTAGGTATTTGTAGGGGACTTAAAATAATATTATTTGACACTGCAATGCACTTGACATGTTGAAATTTTGCATTTCCTTTATGTCACTATATTTCAGGTCTACATCATGTTTCCGCCTATTATATATATTTTGAATCAACGGTTGTCACTGAGCGCTCATTAAGCCGAACACGCTTACAATTAAAACATAATTATTTTCACTTTTTGCAGCCAATGGAATAAGACGTGCCCATTGTGCCAAATTGCTCCCATTGGACGGTATTACTTTCAGTCAGAGGCTCGCTATGTTGTTTGTCATCCGATATCTACATTAGTGGCAGTCGTTGGACATCGCAGATGACTGCAGGGGCGACATTCACATGCCCCATCTGAGGAATCGCAAAGGAAGAAACCGAACGTTGAAATGACATTACCCCACCAGCTGCGTGTCCTCCGCATGCGACCCTACCCCCCGCCCCCCCACCACCCCCCACCACCCCCGCCCCCCACCACCCCCCCCCCGCCCCTACTAAACCCCCGCGCCCCAAGGCGATTGAGTGCGAGATGCCATTTCCGCCTTTTTTCCTAAGCCGTGCCCAGACCTTGTTTACACGGCAGAGTGAAAGCATGTGCAGCGATGCTGCTAAGTCTGATAAAGAGGTCAGCACATGGACCTTGCTATATCGGGCCACAGACTTTAGCGAGCAAGAGGGGGAGGAGGAGGAGGAAGGACACTCAGTGGGCCTAGGACATTTGTTTATTTTTCCCATGTGCTCTAATGACTACTTGTGAGAAAGCATTGCTCAGCATTAGCACTGTTTGTGTTGTTTTAAACAGCTTCGGCTCCTGAATTCCATGGCCAAACAATAAAACTCACGTCAAAAATATGTCCAGGTTACACTAGTCGTTATATTTTCCCCTGTGGATCCATATGGTTACATTGACCGTTTATGAATACCATACCCCCCCCCCCCCCACCGCGATGTTGTCACAGTTGCTAACCATATAATACATTTGGACAAATATACATTGAACTTTTCAACATATAAACTGAATATTAGATTTCGATTTAAAGCTTTCGTGACTGCAGGGATTCATCTTCTTGGTTCTTTCGGTAAAGTCACGTAGAAGCGTCTCCCCGACAGACCTGGTCTTCACCTGAGGACGGCTGCTTGCGTTGTGGCCGAAACGTCGTGAGAATTATTTTATTATGTTTTATTTTTATTATTTTATTACTTCCCTTCTACGTGACTTTACCGAAAGAACCAAGAAGATGAATATTAGATGTGGATTTTCTTTATAATGTGACCTGGCAATAAATAACTCTATGGGTTACGAATATTAACTCTGATCATTTATGAAAAATGCCATTCCCTTGCCAGCACAAGTAGTGCTGTAATGTGTTTTGTTAAGATTACTCTACACTCTACAGAGATGTGGGTTAGCAGTCAAAAATTCATTCATCAACAATGTTGACAACATCTTTGTTATATAATGGTTATATGAATTAATTTATTGTGATTTGTTTTTACTTGGTCGAGCAAATGCACAAAAGGGCTATGTATGCAATTATTTGTTACACTGAAACGCTGTTATATTAGATACGCTGTTAAATAGTAAAATAATTCACAAATAGATGGTTGTCTTATTGTTTCATTGGTGGCTATACTCGAATGTATTCATGACATGATCATCAAGAGTTATGTGTATGTGTGGACTAGTCAAATAGTTTTGCAAAGCAGACTGAAACAATCCAAGTAATTTGTTTAATACTTATATTTAAAATATATATGTTCAGTCCTTTGTCATTGTTTCTAATTATATTAATTTTGTACTGCTGGATAAAGGTCTCCCCATGCCATATTGTTCGTCGGGATTATATGACCATACTTCACTATTCCTGGTCAGTGTGGGATGGTGAAGTGGGAGGTCACGAAACAGTTCACACAGCACGTGCCACTGATGTTCGTGGTGGCCGGGAATCGAACTAAGGTCAAACAGGGTTCAAACCGCTCGCATATATTAGCACTCCAGTCACCACTGACTGCGAAAAAAAAAAACCATTCACATTAACATCGGTTTTGCACTTAATTTGATAGAATTACTAGCTCTGATAATTAAAAATATCAGTTCTACTTCCGTGCATCAGACATGTGTGGAAAAGAAGTAGTTATCTGATAGCACCTTCAACACGTCATTCCCAAACACTAGGGGTATTGGAGTGCTCTGCAATAGTTACAAATGGACACTTCGTGCTGTGACATGATTCCGACAGCGCAATTGGAATACAATGACCTAATTTTTGTTAAGTGTACATTTTAAAGATTAAATTAAAAGGGCATCAAATTTATGTCAGTGCAACTTGTTATTTCAATTCATTCTCAATGCTATTTGACCACCCCCTCCTCCAAATATGTTGGAAACACACCTAAAATAAATGACACTAACGTCATAACATCAGCCAGGCATAGTGGAATACAGCAGTGCTGCAGTATTTGGAAGAAAAGGGTTCCTGGATCATGCATATTTGTGAAAATCCCAAATGCATAGGTTACTAGATTGTTAGCAGATTGCAGAACAGAAAGTGGGTTATAAATCCCATCTATGCGGATCTTGGAGTGTTATCCCCTCATATAGGTGGGCTTTATCCGGGTTTACGCAGGTTTGTTCCAAAATACAAATATAACTTCTTGAAGCACATTTGGCCAAATGGATTCTGGAATCTATGAGGAGCTTTGAACACTATACCAATGTATTCATGAATTATCCCCAGTAACTTTGGTTTTCTTCTGCATTCCAAAAAACCATTACCTTATTGAAATAGGCCTAACATCCCGTGGGGATGAGCCTCCTGAAAAAAAGAGTCTTGAGACCCAGTGAGACTTTGCTGAATATAATAGGATTGCTACTGAATCACTGGAACACATATATCAAGCAGTGGTGTTCAAACTGCAATACGGGTACATGAGATGCTTATTCCACTGAGCCAGTACGTGCAGACAGATGGGCTGTGGTTATTATTATAACATGTCAACAAGAAAGACTGGACGTCTGAGTCTGGAAGCTGCGGCTGGTCACGTGCGGGCCTGCTCGCACTTGCCACGCTGGGGCACATGTTGTTTGTTCTCTGTCTCGGCGGTGAGCACCACAAGGCAGGCCCCAGAGAGAGGCAGTTAACCACACACACGGAGCGCGGGTTGTCATTCTCTCAGACCAGTGGTGACCAGGGCCAGACGGGGACCATTCTGAATGTGACAACCAACCAAACATTCTCTACGGTTTATTTTATTTTAATCTCGTGTCCAATGGGAAAGCATACAAAATGACAGCCAGAATCATATAACAGTATTTCACGAATGTCATCGTCTTGCTTATTTGTAATTTCTTGCAAAAGATCACGAATGTAAACAAAAAAATTGGTGTTTGTTTTTGTGGAACAAATGTTTTACAAAAACATGAATTGCAATTTTACAAATCCTCATTTATTTAGGACGAATGTATTTCCTTTGAACCTTTTGCTATATTTCATTCCTAAATTACATTAAAGGGAATTATTTAAATGAAATGGTTTTGTTATGCAATACACGAACATATATTTTCGATATTACACTCAAAAGAAGGCTTGGCACATAATAAATATATACATAATGTGTGAGATACATTCCAAACAACAGTTGCTCAGAATAGGAATAAGAATATTTATTTATTTACTGGAGGAATCCGATTAGCTAGAAAGTTATTTTTCACACATGTCCAAGGGGGGGGGGGGGGTGCGAACGTTACAACAACAGACAATTAAAACACATTATGGTCGTGCAAAGTACAAAAAAGGTAAACAAAACACCCAAACACATACAAACATAACTAAACCATCCACATCATACCAGGCAAAGCCCACGGAGGTATTACCTTATTTTTCAGAAGTGACCTGGCCACAAATGATAACTCAACAAGTGGTTTATCATTTGGACATTTATAGCAGCAAAGTGATCTAAATGGTATCAATGCATGTTTATAAACGTGGAGGGAAAAAAAAACCGAGGACCTGGACAAAAAACTCACGCGACCACGGGGAGAACTTGCTAACTTCAAATATACAGGCGTCAGAGCATAACTTATACAGAGCACAGATTCGACCTCAGCTGGAAAACGATTGTCATGTCTAGGCTCGAGCACCAGTTGTTTTCTCGCTTTATTTGGTTGAATTCAGAGTAAAGCAGTTTATGTTGGTTGATGATACAAAACCAATCGGCTCCGTCACTTTCTTATTGCTCTTCGATTGCTACTGCAATGGTGACTGTTCCTATGAACTTAACCCATTAACGATTCCTCTTCAAATGTTGAGGATTGTATCTATCAGATTGACGGTTCATGTCATCCACGCTGCTGCGCTCACCTGCCATGCTGGAGGGAACAACACTTCTCTTTCTCCTTCTTTCCACCGCGCTGTTCGACTTTGGACAGTTTTAAGTGCTGTTTGGTGCTGACCATTGCTGACCTTTGGGCCTCTGCTAAGCAGCCGTGATAAAGTATATAATTCATATATATGCAATATATTACAGTACATGAAAGCCATGCGCAAGCTGGCAGTGTGCATTTATCCGTCTGGGTTTACCTCGGTGCGGTATTTGACGTCGACCTGAGAAAGACGTTGAAATTTCTGCCTCTTAAAGCCGAAGGCATCCAGTCGTGACCACATACAGCACCTGTGCTAACATTCCTAGCGGCGCGTCATGTCGCTCGTGTCTGTGTGTGGGCGTGGACACGTGATAATATATACTTCTTTAATTCGAAATGTTAATGCAATAAAAAATTTGGTAAATAAATAGCTTTCAAGAATAACACCGAGTTAGACTGCGGAGTTGTCTTTTACAAACCGTGACATTCTTTTGTCTCGAATTTTATTGGAACGGGTTTTGCCATTTGCACTCGTGTAGCGAGAGGGGTGGACAACCCTTCATGGTGACACTGCTTCACAATGGCCTCTCCACGCCATGCTGGTGATCTGGGTATTTGACGATACTTCACTCCGCTCGCCAGTCCGGGTTGCTGAATGCTGTGGGCAATTGATGCGGGGAGCACAGAATTATGTTCAACGGCGGATTTGTCTGCGATGCCCTCTATTGCTTACCACGTTGCCCGACCTGTTATGACGGGCTCAACCTCGCTCAGCTTCAGAGATCTGACAAGACTGGGTGCATTCCGGGCGATTCGGCATTTGTTGAGGATAAAATGAATAAAAGACAATGCGTGCGCTACGGCCCCGAATTAATCTTAAGCATGTTGCTGAATCGGATTTTTTTTTTTTAAAGAGCAACAACAGGAACTATTTCATAGGAAACACACCTCGGTGGTGGGATGCAAATGCACAAGAAGAAAGAAAAACACGTTACACACAGAAAATCACAAGAGAAGTTTCATACAGTGTGTGTAACGAAGACAACTTGTTTTAAAAGCATGTGTGGCTTTGCATTTTTCCAGTGTTTAAGGTGTTTTGTCTGCTTCAATTTCTTTTTATCGCGAAAGCCTACATGTTAAAAAGTGTATGTTGTTGCTTAAAAACCGGCAACTAAACCCGTGATGTCCTGGTACATCAAGAGTAAATGCCTCTGGGCATTGGCTAGCGTGGTCTCATCTTGCAGCGGCATTTTGTATTGCACAGTGGTTCTGGACACACTAAAGTGTCACTGTTCCCTTTAGCTCTGCACATTTTATAGTTGTCCAGCAGCTCTCAAATGTGAGGCTGGGCAATGCAGTGCATAGCCGTCTGCATTAGTTATGGTCAGACGTGGAGCTCTCTGGCTGCAGAACTTTGCTTGATTCCCCCACCCCCTCGTAACACCAACTCCCTCCTCGCACAACCGCGCAGAGATGCACGCAGTGACAGAAAGAGCCGTTGTTCTTTGCTGGCAGTACTTTTGACATTTAGACCTTTCTTGAAAAAGGAACAATTAATCGGAACAGAACATGAACGTCTTAGATTTTGGGCTGCAAAACTGTAACATTTAAAAATGTGTCAATTATTATGTTTTATTTTTATTATTTTATTATTTCCATTCTACGTGACTTTACCGAAAGAACCAAGAAGATGAATCCCTGCAGTCACGAAAGATTTAAATCGAAAAATAAAATAAAAGAGTTGGCTAAATTGTTTTTAAAGTTTCACAACATAAACGTGTTTCTTGTTATTTTTTATTTGTCAATGGGGGTTGATGGATCATGTAGATTTTTTTATTTTCGGAAGATTCCAAACATGCAGGATTGTGATAAGTATGTATATGATGTACAATAATGTTTTTTGATGACCTGATCTGTATGAATCTTGCATGTTTTATGATGTATGGGTGGGTTTTCTCGGGATACTCCAGTTTTCTTCCACATACAAAATAAAGAATGGAAGGAGTTTTATGAACATCCCAATGTCATAAAGAGTTTTGGGAATCAATCAGGCTTTACTTTATGACTAAAGCATATTATTAATGTATTAAATATCTGTAAAAAATGTGCAATTTTAAGATTTTACTTTACCTATTATTATAATCATCGACGTCGATTCATGCTTTTGAAACTTTGGATCATTTCATTTCTCAACCTCTTACATCAAAAACTGTATATGGTATCTTACCATATACAGTTTTTATTTATAAATTTTATAATTGGAATGTGAAATCAATATCACGGACATTCACATATAGCTGGAAGTGCAACATTGCTGATATTAATGTCAGTTTCTATCCGTTTTTCTTAATGCTAGATATTGGCAACATTTCTAATTAAATGAATGATTGGTCACATAATGTAGCCTGTCACATTGTTAATATTTTGAAAAGGAAAAATGATGCTTCTAATATTTTGACAAACATTTTGGCAAGAATTATATTCACACTCTGGTGTTGCCGGAAATACAAAAAAATTCGATGCATTAACCCACAATTAGTTTAAATACACAATAATTATTATACAATCTCACAACACTAATTTTTTCCCCAATTCCAGAAAGAATGACTACCTGTTTTGTGCAGTGACACGAGGTGTATTTAATTGCTGTATGTATAACTAACAAAGGATATACCCACCCCCTTTTAAGGCGAATTCTGTAGAATATAGTTACTTGTATTAATCATAGCATGCAACCGTGCGGGGCCTCTCATTTGACAGAGTGCATAAAGCCCTGTTTTAATGGCCTGGTAAAAGTCATTAAAGGTCCAACTTTGCTTGTTGGCACTGTGGCATCAGGTTTTTGAATTATGGGGTACATTTTTTTTTCACTGCCAGGAACATAATTACTTGATTAGCTGGTGAAGGAGAAATCTGAAGAGCATCCAAAAATGCTACAAGAGTTCTTTTGTAAGTAGTAGTGGTGCCGACAGAAGATTGAGTGGGCATGAGTGCTGTTCTACGTAACATATTCAGCAGACAGTTCAAGAACAAATGGTTAATGGACCTAAGAATGTCTGATACTTACGTGACTTCCATACTGCATTTTGACTTCTCACGTAAAATGTGAATTTTTTTGGCTCATTGGCTTACGAGAATGCATGTGAAATATGTATACATTTACCATCGATTTTAGTCAACATTAACTATTCTTACAGTTTTGTTTAAAATTAATATTCAAAGTACGCAAAAAATATATTGGCAAACATTTTTAGAGATCGTCGTAAGGTTCTAAATCACTTTCATAGATGTATAACTGTTTGTGATATGTAAATTGCCATTAGATTGAGTAGAGTAGGCTTTTAAGTTATTTTTTGTATATTTTATGAAAATTTTCTTGCAATGCTCTTTGAATACATATTTGTGCCAAAGATTTAGCACAACATTTATCTCCACAAGGCATCTTGATTGGATATATTTCACATAAATGAGAATGCTGCAAATCAACCCCATGAGCTGATGTCATGCAGTACTTTTGAAATGTCCACGAATGGGTTCCTACATTACATCTAATGGCGAACTTGACATGTCTGCCTAGATAAATAATTTTGAGAGATTCTTTAAGTAATTATTTTCTATTAAAAAACAAATTGGAACAATAAAGACATCAGTGTTTAATAACATAATTTGAAAAACAGTATACGTGAATTTAAAAGGTGATACTAATCCTCCAATCCTTTTATTTTATATATCACTTTTCACAAGTAACATTCCATGAAATGTCAATGTACGTCACAATTGAAATATTGTACAACACAATAGATTTGTGGTTAACTGTGTTTTAAAACAAGAATGCGTTCCCAACTGCAGAATGGCAGTGCCATCTCTACACAACTGGCTGCCAGACCAGTACTGTTATTAGTGGCCATTTCTGTGTCGAGTTTTTCAGCTTCCATGTATAACAAATACTTGTGCGAAGCACATATATTTATTTATTTTGCTCAATTGAAAACTGCTCGCGTAACACAAATGCTTTAATGTGTGTGGTGTCTGCCGGGCCTCTGTAGGTTGTGAACGTTTATTTGGCCATCCTTCACCACACTGATATAGTGAGGGTTAGTGAAGATGAGGAGCATAGATTTGAGAGCATAGCAAGTACAACAATGGATCTTGCTGCACTTTCCTCTGTGCACACGTAGCCCCACAACAGCAGCCTACAGCACCTGTTTTATGCATGGTGGTCGCCCATCCAAGCGTTATCCAGGCTCAAAGCCTACTTAGCCTCTGAGATCTGATGAGATTGGCTACATTCCAGTGTGATGTGGTCACATACTTACATAGATAGAACATATATTATATATATTTTATGAGTAACTGTTAATAAATCTTACATGTACAGTATATTGCATTGCAGTCGTCGTTAAATTCAACAGTAAGGTTTGTTAAGATACTCTACCATATATACAGTATATTAAGATATGTATTACTTTTCAAACCTCGGGGTTGTGTCACGCAATTGATATCTTTAATAACGATAACATATGGAGGATGAGTTAAATGGCATTTATATATTTTTTTGTTATTTATGAGAGTAATGAAAAAATATAGTTCGCATGAAAAAAAGAGCATTTAAATTAGAAAAAATAAACTTGTAATTATCTGAGGGTGTATATTATTTACCTCATTTTCCGGTTTATGAAGTTAGGGCCATTGATATCCTAGATTTTAATAAAATGTCAATTCTACAAAGGTCACGGAGCTTGTCGATGCGATGGCAGTACGCAAGTTCAAAATTGTATGACATTTGCTTTTAATTACTTGTGATACTCGATTAAAGCTGTTTAAGTGAAATGGTGTGAAAGTTGTTCAACATACATAAGTACAACTGACCTTTCAAAACGCCATATTATATAGCCTTCAATGTTTATCCCTCTGCTGATATCTGGACAATATTGGGTTTACTATATCCCTGTGTGTTCATCCCTCTATCTGTGATTTGTATTGTCGAACAACATTACGTTCATAATGATTAAGAAAAACATAAAACGGTGGTGGTGTGGTTAATGCACTGTGCTACAAAGCGCCTGATGTGAGTTCGATTCCCAGGCATGGCTAACATCAGTGGCAAGTAGATAACCTGGGTCACTCTTAACTTTGGAGCTTACGTGACTGCAGGAATTATTCTTTGGTTCTTTCGGTAAAGTCACGTATAAAGAAAAAATAATAAATTAAATAATAGCATACGACGTTTCGATTGCAACACAAGCAATCATCATCAGGTATAATGAAATAGCGACATAAAATCTATTTAAGGCCACCCCACAGAGACGATCACCCCTCTCTGTACCTGTGTTGCCCGCTCTGTGTATCTAGGTGATATCTGTCTGCTTATATGTCTGTCTATAATTTTTTCTGGTTAGATTTTATGTCGCTATTTCATTATACCTGATGATGATTGCTTGTGTTGCAATCGAAACGTCGTATGCTATTATTTAATTTATTATTTTTTCTTTATACGTGACTTTACCGAAAGAACCAAAGAATAACCTGGGTCACCCCTTCACCAAGCCACACTGACCAGCATGGTGAAGTATGGCCAACCCCCCCTCCCCCAACCCCCAAGGACTGGGATGGCATAAGGAGGCCTTCATCCAGCAATTTTTTTTTTTACAATCAGCTGGAAATTAATATTAAGAAATACATATGAAACTGTGAAAACATAGAAATGTAATTAGAAACTGTGAATTTAAATGCAATGGCAAGATAATGCATGTATATGCTCATGCTAATTAACATTCCCATTATGTATGTATGTTGAATGTAGTTTACGTACTGGAAAGTACACAATGCTTGTTATCGCTCTGCGGAATACAGAAGGAAGAACACTTGGACCAGAGGACAGACACAAATTGGTGACAAATTGGTGGTGAGATGTTAACTACCTCGCCTGGTAACACGAGTTCGTGGGTTCGATCCTGACCCTGACGCCTGTATATTTTGTGTTTGCATGTTCTCCCTGTGGTCGTGTGGATTTTTCTGTGGGTCCTCCAGTTCTTTCCCTTCACATTTAGAAACATGCGTTTAGAGTATTTGGCTGATATTCATTTCCACGTGATAAGTCACTTCGATGTGCAATCATTTGTGGTCAGGTAGCTTCTGAAAAAGAGCTGTGTAGCTCAGTGGGCTCTTCCTGGTAAAATAAAAAATAGTTTCGTTTTAAAGTTTATTTAACTATTTGATAAGTAAGTCTGCTTGGGCAGGAACGGCAGCTCCCGGCGAGAACACACCTGAGAATACCTCCACCGTGGAGACGGAGCCATCAATCAGATTGTGTGCAGGAGCTTGATGGATTATTGCATCATGAGACTACGAAGGATGATGACGACTCGTGAAGCAGTGGATAGAGCATGGCTGATGATAGTGCTTATGCTAATGTAATAAATACGAATGCAAACATCTTCAGTTGATCAAGATGTATTCAGTTTTGTTTTTTAGGATTATGGTAAACGGTATTGTGATAGGTTTTAATAAATCAAGCAGTTATCTTTTTAGGTGCACTGTGTAAGCATCTTAATCAAGAAAAATCTAAAAGCAGAAACAGAAATTGTGAAAGATAAGCAGACTTGTTCCTTGAGGCAATGCAAGGGAACAGAGTTAACCATGAATATTAATGAGATAATACTAAATATCAAGCAAGAGTAAACATTAGATCTTACTATAAATATGTTATCAGATGTTTAGTAATATAAATAAGGACTTTCAGGATGTATAATTAAATTATATCTCACGAAAATATCCTTACGAGGAAAACATGTTTCCTACACTTCGCTCCACACATGTTTAAGAAGTTATTTACCATAGCAATACAAAAAACAAACACAAATCTTCTTAAATTATTGCAACATTGCAACATTGAAATCCCACGGCACACAACAGTGCACACTTGTGAAGTATTTCACGAGTATTTTGTTTTAAACACCATAAACAAAAATTGACATTGAAATGACCTCAATGGACATCCTTCTAAATTATAAGGCACTCATAGGCATGCATAGCATGCATCATGCGACACGCTGTTCCGTACATAGTGACAGAAACTGAAGTAGCTGTTTTTCTTCTTTTTCTGTATACTCCTCAAGCGTGCGTGTTGTTGGCTTCCAGGCCATTGTTGGTATGTTTTCTTGATCACCATGGTGGGGCTATCGTAAAACAAAATAATTAGCGGCCTTTTTCCACATTAAGCTCGTGACATGCAGTGCATGTCCAGGCCAGGCCGGCGATCGGGTCAACAGGGTAAGGCTCAAGGGTTTAATGTTCCTACTGCCGCCTCTTTCTCGCAGCTAATTGTCCCTTGCATTTTATTGAAATTGATGACTCACCCCGGGGTTTCTCCATTTACCACCATAGGCAGTGGCATTGTGTCAGCCGAAGGGGCAGCTCTTGTTGTCATGGGCACGAATATTAATGAAAAAATATATAAATAGGTTTTGCTGCTTAATTTGTATTGTTTATAGTCTTAGTTCTTTCGGTAAAGTCACGTAGGTAAAAATGAAATAAAAATTAATTTAAAAAAATCACGACGTTTCGGAGGCAACACAAGTCTCCGTCATCAGGTGGGACCGTCACAGCCAGATTTACTGTTTCGCTTGATATCACTTGATACAGCAAATCTGGCTGTGACGGTCCCACCTGATGACGGAGACTTGTGTTGCCTCCGAAAAGTCGTGATTTTTTTTTTATTTTAATTTCATTTTTTACCTACGTGACTTTACCGAAATAACTAAGAGTATGAATCCTTGCAGTCACGAAAGCTTCAAATGTAGAATTGTATTGTTTGCTTTTATTGTCATATTAAAATTGTTGCTCCCCCACCCCCCTCCTCCCAAATGCTATCCTGATCGTGCTATCATCGTCATGTCACAAGACAAAGCATCCTATCGGATCTCACACTCAGTGCAGAGCAGTGTTGGGGACTGATCCACGGAAGCAGATGTTGCAGACCAACAACCTCTAAGATGTTTTCTCGTGACCACTCCACCTTCATGCTTGTGATACACTCCTTATATATGATCAAATTAAGATGTTGTTAATGACACTCAACGGCTACACCAAAGCAACTACAACAGGGATTGCGAAAACATTCCAAAATCAATATTCACTCGCTACCTTTGTTCGAGTAGATTTCTTTGCCTTTTGCTCTCCCAAAGTATTGCAATCACGCTGTCAGCGTCACGCCATGTGATGAAGAATCCATTCGGAAATCTCTGTGAAGAGACATTGACAGAGATTGCCGCACCAGTTTTCCTGATATACATTTATATGTTGTTGTATTCTCAGAGCTTAATTCCTCCTAAATTAAGTGCAAACAAGTAATGCAAATGGGGACACCACAGCTAGTGAAGCGGAGTCCCGTGCGGTGGGATAAAATGTGGGTACGACCACTTCTTTCAAGACATCTTGCCAGCCTGGCAGGGCCAAATATACACTCTAGAGGGATCTCTTGTGAAGGTTGTGAAGGCCTTTCTGCAAGCTGTGGCACGAGCAATCAATTGCAGGGCTGCACCTTGATCACCCAAAGTAGAAAAACAAAATTAATATGATAAGGATGTTTCAGTGACGAGGCTGAGACCACTTCACTTGAGAACCCAGTTGAATCACTTTTGGTTGCCTGAATTAGAACCAAGAACCTTAGCAGTTACATACAATGTGATTCTAATTCTGTGTTGCGTTGCTTGCTTATTCTTAATCTAAAATTTATATATTCCATCTACTAGTTTTCAAATGAAATGGAAGCAGTAACTTAATTCTTGGGCATCATATGGAAATAATTATAGGCAGCCTATTTTACCAGCTGCTTAAAACAATAATTTCTCAGCTATCATCTGACACTTGCTAAAATGAAAGGGCCTGATGTTGTGTGGGTTTTCTGTACACCCATGACATGATAATGAACACAATCATTGTTTCACAATGTGCGTAAGACATTTTCACGTAAAGTAGTGAAAATAAAATAAATTGCTTTCAATACATGAACCTGCAAATGAGTTATTTTGTATTAATGCGTGACAGTTTATTGTTGATTTACAGCACAAAATACAAACATTCTCTGAGTAAAACTAAATGTCAAAAGATTTTCTGACGTTAATGTTCCGTTGCTATGGATACAATGACGTAGTACAGGATCAAACGTGTGAGCATCATGGCAAATGTCGTGATTGTGACAACATCACCCTCCGCTGTAACAGCATTTCCAGCTGAGCTGATATTAACCAGTAAACAGGATTTGGCCTCTGGCATGAAGTCATGAGGCTCAGTCCCCTTCACACTACGAATGCCACATGGTTTGGGTGGCTTACGACATTTACTGTAATGGCTCACCTGTTCTCAATAAAGTCACCAGCAAAATCCATGCAATATTATCCATAATATACATTGCCCACAAGAAGCGGTCACTATCGTTTATATGGTATAAGGTACAGATGCAGTCCTGTAATTTTTTACTTATGCCACTGCTGTCAGACGGGCCTCCAATAAAGGGAGCTCTGGATTGCCCCTTAATATGATGGGGGTTTTTTTCGTAGTCATTGTTGACCAGGCTAAGATCATAAACTTGAGAACCCAGTTTAGTCACTCTTTTGACCTCCTCTTTTAGCTTGGAAAGAGGCCTTGAAAGAGGTGCTAGTACCTCCACTTTACCCCACCACATGCAATCTGCTGATCAACTGTGATGTACCGACTTTATAATGGTGGGTGGAAAGAGGCAGGGGGATTTAAGAGACATGCCCATTGCTTTTACTGCTGTGCCAGGGGAATTAATCGGCAACCTCTGAATTGCAAGTCCAGTGTGCTCACCATTTTACCACAGCAACAACCCTATCCTATACGTATAATTTTGACCACAACGGCATCGTCATTGGGATGGGTCTACATGAATAAATTTTTGCAACACACAAAACAATATAATTTACCAAGCTGGTGCCTAATGTGAAAAACACACCATGATATTGCATTTTCTGCTTTTTTTTAAGTGTCTGTCTCAAGTCTTGTGATTGCAAAGCGTAGCGAATCAGGAATATGCTGCATTCTCATCTTTCATACTGTGAAAAAAAACATCCCTTTGGGATTTTTTCTCCCTCTACCGAATTGATAAATGGTCACTAATGAGACATTTTAATGTGTTCGTTTTTTGAGTGGGTATGGGACAGCTCGCAATTGAAACGGACAGAACATCTCGTTTTTGGAAGCTAATAAATGTTGCCTGTGGAAAAAAAATGTAAATTCTTTTTAAAGGTTTAGCAGTAACAATGTTGTCAGCGAAGGGGAAAAAATGAGTAAGAATGATCACGTGACTAAGTTCACTAAGGGACGTTTTAACACAGCTGGCGATGGTTTACTTCTTCATGGACATCTTCTATAGCTTAAGTGTGCTGATATAACGCTTGTCAAAATAGCTGATCTCATGTAGTCAATATTATACATAATTTATCATAAGTTTACTGTTGGATATTTCAGAACCGTGCACATGAGATAAGCAACTCCTACTTTAATGATGTATATTTTGTAAATATGTTGAAATCAATAAGGCATTTTGAATGTATTTGTTCTTTCGTGATATTTTGCACCATGCCAAGTTAGATTGATGCACTATATTGGGGACTTGAAGCATTCTTGATGAAAGGATTGAGTAGACACATTGTTCAATACCATGTTTGATGTGTGAAACAAAATAGGAACTTAAAAAATTACAATCTGTATTTTGAAAACAATGAATACATAGAATAAGTGAAAATGCTTTCATGGTATCACGTGTATGCTGATTGCAAAATTAACTATTATTTGAGAGGTGAAAATCACATCCATATAATAATAAACAGTAATAATAAACTGACATTCAACCAAGCGTTTACTACATTGGCAGTCTCGGAGCTAAATTATTTGCAATCAAATGATAATAAATAAATATTGCCAGATCTTTGTCAATCCATTGCTGGATGAAGGCCTTTCCACATAATGTGAGTTGGGTGGGGTTTTGACCATACTTCTCCACGCTGGCCAGCACATGTTTTTAAAGGGACCTAGGGCCATTTAAGAAATCACTCACTGCTGATTTTAGCTGTGGCTTATCAACTTGAGGTCGCCAGGTTCATAACGCAGTACACAAACCAATCTGCAGCAATTGATCCCATTACATTTAAAATTGAAATATTTTTCTAAATTCTGATAGTGTTGTTCCTTTAACATGTTACACGACAATATTTTATGATGTGTATCAATTACAACAAATCTGCAGTGGGCTCTCACATGGTTACACAAATAATTTCAATTATTAAAATAGATCTATAATTCATCAAGCTGGACACCCATTACTTAAGAATGTAGAGCTTAAATATGAAAACCATTAATACTTTTGCACTGTTTTGCTTGTTATTTAATTCACTGAAACAAAACATGTAGTTAGTTTCCTCTTGTCTGCCGAAATTTGCCTTTGACATCGAAAAAATGTTCGCCAATGCAACATTGGTATGCATTAGCGCCACCTAGTTCCATACAGCATGGCAGCACTGTGTTGCAATGCAAACGCTGCATTGTGTGTAAATGCATCACCAGAGTGACTGGGACCCGTGGAGGAAGCGTGCTCGTCGCGGGTCCGGCCAGCTATCTCGTAACCTGCAATTCCTCCAATAGCATCGACACCAACATCATAAGCGCTGTTTGGTCTGATTACTTTGGTGTGACGGACACAAAATGATGACTCAAGTCACTTGTATCCTATACTCTTTGGTTCTTTCAATAAAGTCACGTAGGTATAAAATAAAATAAATCACGACGATTCGGGCGCAACACAAGCGCCCATCATCAGGTGGGAAAGCGTGATCTGCTGCTGAGGCAGACCATTGTTTTAAAAGGTTTGAATTGGGAGTAGCTCAAGGGTTATAAAGAAATGGTTTGTATCCTGTTATCACGTGCACCATGAGGACGTTGTTGTTGCACAATTCTCAGCCACCTTTTTAGTGGGCGAAAATTGTATCTCAAAAATATCTCTGAACCAATCATCCTAGGGAAGGGGCTGCTACCTTTACATACATCTGACAAATGTATCCACAAAAACGTGCTTTTGTATGTTTAATTTCTTTTGCACCGTGAGTAGCCAACCGTGTTAATCGGAGGTGCTGGGGAAGGACAACAAATTCAACACAAAAAGCAGTTCTAAAAAAATTTGTTTTCAATTTAAATTTAAAAGTGCATAGCTCCAGTGGCTTCCTAATATCGGAAGGAAGGCCATTCCAGATGGCCGCAGAAGAGCATCTGAAAGTGTGCAATGCTGTAACGGTCTTTGTTCGATCGTTAGCCAAAACATTCACCAGAACTTACTTTAGAATATATTCCATGCAATTAATTGTTCATTCCATATATACATAAATAAATGAACAAATTAGCTATTCGTAACTGGTAAGTTGCATCACGTGAATAAATTATGGAGCCCCAAATTGTGAAAGAAGTTGATACAGAGCTACGAATGCCCTCTCTCGGAGGCATTGAGGCAAATCTGATAATCATAATTTTTGAGCCTGCTTACTTTACTACGCCTCCCTTCGTACTTATTGACATGTAAATTTTTTCCCTACCCCCTCCCTCTCTCTGCCTCCGCCCCCCTCTGTCTATTTAAGGCCACCCCACAGAGACGATCACCTCTCTCTGTTACCTGTGTTGCTCTCTCTATGTATCTTGGTGATATCTGTCTGCTTATATGTCTGTCTATAGTTTTCTGGTTAGATTCTATGTCGCTATTTCATTATACCTGATGATGATTGCTTGTTGCAATCGAAACGTCGTATGCTATTATTTAATTTAATTTATTATTTTATCTTTATATGTGACTTTACCGAAAAAAACCAAAGAATAAATCTGATAATGTTCACATAATCTATCACAAGGGGACATACAGAGGGGACATTACACCAAGAGTATGAAGGCAAGAACACTTGGCTCTGGACCACCCAGACCCCCTTCAGTCAAATAAACTCATCACGAACGTATAACAAAACACCCGACCGCTGAGACAGTCACACTGTCATGTTTGTCACTGTGAGCACAAGGAGAACGTGGAATACAACACAAATATAATTTGTTATTATGCATGTGTAATATTCGATTATTTTTAATTTCATATTCTTGTGGTACGCTAATATTTGAATGTAACAATTTGCATTCATTATATTGCATGCTTAACGAGAGAACGTTCAATCATATGAACGTTAACAAATGTGTTTGGCATATATTTTATTACAATTGACATCTTTGCATTTTAATTTTCCGAGCCGAACACATTCGTATGAAAACATTCAAGACATTATTTAGCACGTGTATACGTTGCTATTTATATACAGTGGTGGAAATATGCTATGGGAGGCTGAATGCTTTTTTGAAAGCTGAGTGTAAACAGTAATAAAGTAGCAAAGGAAAAAAACAAGCAAACGCACCTTATATCAAATAACAAAAACCTGGACGCGAATATTCCATGAGTGTCAGCAAAATACCAATGCACAAAATGAAGGAAAAGTTCAACTTCGCTAACAGCAAGAGGGGGAAAATGCGCTGCATGGCAGTACGCAGCAACGCCTCCTTGTCATGCGTGGCCAGTTTGTATATGGAACTCCTCTCCGTTTTCCATTATTTTATTTTCCAAGGGCCTCTAGCTTAATGAGTATATTGCATTTTGTACGATTCTATAAACACAAAGGTAGTGTATGATTTAGGGATGAGTTTAGCTTGTTTTTTAAAGGACAAGTTTCAGATTTTCTCTTGGATTTTTAGATCAATTACATGGGGCAATATCTTCATGCTATGGCCTCTTAGCCACATCACCCGGTGCCACATGCAGGGCCGATTTCAGGCACGGGGGAAGTGTTATTTCGTAATTGCTTATGCCTAAAAAGTATAGACAATGGCTATTATTCCCCACAAACTTTGCTTTTGTGACCAGGACAATGATATTTAGAAATTTACCTATTTTCAATGAGAAAACAGGAGAATTTGTGTTTTTTCGTTCACATAAAGTCAGAAAAAAACATATGAATCAAAATTAAAATGTATTTATACTAAAGTAATACGAAAATGACTACACCAGATTTAGAAGTGAGTAGTTTTTAGAGATTTACGATTATACTGTAAAAAAACTTTCACGAATCAGCCCCCAAATGAAGTCTCCCATCATGTTCTCGTTATACTGTCGTTGGTAGCGGCGTTCAAAGTCCAGTATATCCTGGTGGAAGCGCTCGCCTTGCTCATCCGAGTACACTCCCATGTTATCCTTGAATTTATCAAGATGAGCATCAAGGATATGGACTTTGAAGGACATCCTAGAGCCAATTGTGCCGTAGTTCTTCACCAGAGTCTCAACCAGCTCCACGTAGTTTTCGACCTTGTGATTGCCCAGGAAGCCACGAACCACTGCGACAAAGCTGTTCCAAGCCGCTTTCTCCTTACTAGTGAGCTTCTTGGATAATTAGTTGCACTCCAGGATCTTCGTTATCTGTGGTCCGACGAAGACACCGGCTCTGACCTTTGCCTTAGACAGCTTAGGGAAGAAGTTTTGAAAGTTACTTGAAGGCTGCCGACTCCTTATCTACAGCTCTGACAAATTGTTTCATAAGGCCCAATTTGATGTGCAGTGGTGGCATCAGCACATTCCGGGGGTCCACCAGTGGCTCCTACTTGACGTTGTTCCACGCCACAGAGAACTCGGTCCGCTGTGGCCATTCCTGCCTGTGGTAGTGCGCCTTGGTGTCCCTGCTGTCCCAAAGGCAAAGACAGCAGGGAAACTTGGTAAAACCGCCTTGGAGACCCATCAGGAATGCCACCATTTTGAAGAATCCGATGACCTCCCAGTCGTACTCATCATACTTCAAGGCATCCAGCAAGGTCTTGATGCTGTTGGAATCCTCTTTGAGGTGTACCGAGTGAGCCAGGGGAAGAGACGGGTACTTGTTACCATTATGGAGCAGCACGGCTTTGAGGCTCCTGGATGAGCTGTCAATGAAGAGGCGCCACTCATTCTGGTTACAAGCGATTCCGATTGCCTCGAACAGACTGGTCACATTGTGGCAGAAGCAGAGCCCATTTTGACGGGTGAAGAAGCTGCAAAAAGGTTGGTGATGCTTCCTCTGATCTGCGACTTGCACACTTTCATCTAACAAGTTCCATTGCTTGAGCCTAGACGTCAAAAACTCGGCATTGGACTTGGTGAGACCAATATCTCTGATCAAGTCGTTGATGTCTTTTTGGTTCGGGTAGTATGGGTTTCTCTCCTCAGCTCTACCTCTGAAATTGTCATCTGGATCTACAACATCTTCCTCGCTTTCTGCCTTGCTGTTTTCTTCTAAAGACGGCTGCTCTCTCTCCAGAGGAGTGGATATGTGGAGCTCATAGCAGTGTGGCACCGGGGCAATGGATGAAGGAAGGTCCGGTTACGTGATAGCAGGTGCATTCTTGCCAGTTTGACGTTTGGAAGGGTCCATCATGCAGACATAGCAGATGCTTGAGTGGTTAGTGGGTTCCCGCCAAATTTTTGGGATAGCAAACTTCATGGATCTCTTTTCCCCTCTGTATCATCCTACAAAAATACATTTATTTCACCCATTACTAATGTGTAAGAGATTCTCGCAACATTTTTCATATATGATTTTTTTTTTCAATAACATTGAAAATTGTAAAACATTTTTTAATGTTAAACTTTTACAATTAAAAAAATTGTAACAAATTTTATAACATAAAATTCTGAGCATCTTACCTTCCAGAGTTTTTTTTTTGCATTGCTCACAGGTGAAATGAGGTGCCCAGGGTTTGTCTTGATCCCCGACATGCATGCCGAAATATGCCTTGTCGGCCTCACACATCTTAGCAGATGCTTCCACAGAGCACTTTTTCGCTCTTGTTTTGATAAATTGGCCGCAGACATAGTAAAATGCATCTTCGGGATGCTTGCAGCCTCTTGATGCCATCTCAGAAAAATGCAGATATGTATGCACTTAGGCAGCTAGAACTAAACTGAACTGGTGGGCTTAAGCCCCCTGTATTTATTCTACTATTTATATTACTGGAAAGTTCTATAATGTTCTAAAAGTTACTCTAAGTTTACTCAGCACTGAATCTATCAGGAATGTTCTGGAAAATAGGTAAATTTCTAAATATCACTGTCCTGGTCACAAAAGCAAAGTTTGTGTGGAATAATAGCCATTCTCTCTACTTTTGAGGCTTAAGCAATTAGGAATTAACACTTACTACCCAGGAACAAAACAAATTGTTACACAGTGTATTCACTGGAAGATATATAAATCAATGATTACCTTTAACATGCTTTGTTTGACATACATGTACTTTTAATTTAATTAATCTATGACTCTTCTTCTGGCCTTGGGAAGCCACTACGATTCTGGGCTCGAATCTGGGCAGCTACCCATGGTCAAACCGTGTTCTCAAGTGGATGGAAAAAAACCACCCTGTTAAATTTGGTTTTGCACTTAATTTTGTTAAATTTCACATATAGAATAAATACAAGTGCCGACTTAACTGCCATGCAATGAACACGTCTGAGCTAGTCACATGGCTGAGTATAGCACATTTGCCACTTGTTGCAGGGTTTTTCAATTCGAGCCTAGTAGTTGCTCTGTGCTGCCATTGGTTAAACAAGAGTAGGTAAACGATTGTCAGCATAGTTGCCCAAATTTGCCAAATTTGAAAAATTACCCACGAATTACTTTGTTGAACAAAAAATCATATAGAAAAATTGCCCCTCATTACCAAACTATATTTGTTTGTGAAACATAGTGCCTTTGTGATAGGCTATAAGACATGAGTGAATAACATTCTGTGAAATCTTCTTTGGGCTGCTCTCCAACAGACTTAGTTTCATTTCCCTGCAAGAGTTCCAATTGAATGCTTCATCTCATGACGTTACATTGATAGGACTATTCGAATGAAATTGGGAAAATTATAGAAACATGTATTACAGTATTTATAAATGTTAAAGGTTATATGTTTACGAACTGGCATATTAAAATGCAAAATACAGCAGCTGACACGAACAAATGGAAATAATATGAAAAAAATTGACAAAACAATAATATTTAAGAATTAACTTTGTGCCAAATTATCACTTTTGTGTGGAAATGCTTATCAAATATTAACAACATACAAGTTACGTTACCGAAGGAAAACAGAAGAACCTGCACCACTTGCACACCTGCCCTAAACCAGGAGAGAACAGTCGATGTAACATGTTCATTTTATCTGCTAGAAAAAAAAACTATCCAAACTTTGTTGGAAGAACAGTGTCATTTTCTGGTTGAAAGGGAAATGTAATTAAAAAAATGAAGATGTTAGCAGTCTGGATAGTTTCTTGGCTCTGGCATTGAGATTGTTGTGCAATACAATTCCATTAGATTAACTGAGAACACAATGCAGTGGGAGGAAAATTGCATAAAATACAGTATTTTAATTTTCATTACATTTCAGTGATGGAAAATAGCGTTACGTCGTTTTGAACTGTGCTCTCCATACCATTGAAGCCCGAATCACCTAAGGAATCTTTCATACATCAAACATTACTGATATGCTACGTGGCTTATGAGCTTCCAGAAGCTTTAGGATAGTGGAACCTGAATGGGCTGTGAGATAACCAGAAGATCGCAGCACAGCAATTCATTATTGAATCTATCAGTGCGGAGCTCTGGAACGCTATCCTTTCGAATGCACGAGTTTCCCCCGCGTAATAAGGTTTTGTTTCTAGATGCCAAAAACATGTTATTGGCAGTGACCTAACATCCGAATTGTAGAACTTTCATAACAATGAGTCTTAATGCTCAGTGATGTTTTCCTGGGTTAATGTTGAATGAAAAAGATCACAATGTAAAGTTGTTTGAGAGAATCACATTTGTATTAATGAGCACAAGCATTATATTGTTGTTCAGAGTGTCAGGCATTTCACTTGTATAATGTTTTATAAAATATCACACAACTACCTCGTCATATACCGTAATGTACTTTTTAATTGTTACATTTTAACTTGTGGTAAATTATATATGTATAAATTAACGTGGTATTGAGAAGGCAATGTACATTTAGAGAATATTTTAGCATGAAAGCGTGATTTTCTATTTTTAAAATGACTGTTTACATTACATTAACATTACATTGCCCTATATTTGTAAAACCAAAAAATACTCCTTTAAAAAGGTGTTCATTATCTCCGTGTCCCTACTATATGTTCTCCCCTCTCGTTCCATGCTCCAATGCAAGATTTTCCAATCATTCTGACATCTCTGATCCTACATTTGCCATGGCGGTAAGTATGTTAACTTGCTCATACAGAGGCAGCTATGCAGCGAATTACGTCCTGTTTCGCGAAAACAGCTCAGATCTTCGGCCTTGAAGTCAGCCTGAGGAAGACTGAAGTTCTTCATCAGTCCGCACCCCATGAGGAGCACCATCCACCAAGCATCTTCATTGAACAAACAGAACTGAAAGCTGTCCACCAGTTCAGCTACTTGGGGTGCGTCATCTCGTCTGACGCCAAGATCGACAACGAAGTCGACAACAGGCTGGCCAAGGCAAACAGTGCATTTGGCAGACTATACAAACGTGTCTGGAACAACAGAAACCTTAAAAGAGCCACAAAGGTCAACGTCTACAAAGCTGTTGTGCTGACCACTCTCCTGTATGGCGCTGAGTCCTGGGTCACGTACCGTCGTCACCTGAGTCTCCTCGAGCGTTTCCATCAGCGCTGCCTCCGCACAATCTTCAATATTCACTGGAGTGACTTCGTTGCCAACACTGAAGTCCTCAAGTCAGCGAACGTCATCAGCATCGAGGCCATGGTCCTCAAGACACAGCTTCGTTGGGCAGGGCACATCGCCAGGATGGAGAACCACCGCTTGCCTAAGATCGTGCTGTATGGGGAACTGTCCTCTGGCCATCGCGACATAGGGGCACCACGAAAGCGATACAAAGACTCCCTGAAGAAGTCCCTCACTGCTTGCTGCATCGATCACCGTCAGTGGGCAACACAAGCAGCTGATCGCAACTCCTGGCGGCACACAGTCCACCAGGCCACCTCCTTCTTCGAAGATACCCGCAGGGCCCGTATGGAGGACAAAAGGAGAAGGAGGAAGAACCATGATCCCTCAGCACCCATCCCAGATGAGACCTATACTTGCAGCTGTTGTGGCAGGACCTGCTTGTCCCGCATAGGCCTCTTCAGCCACCAGCGTGCCTGCAGAAGACGTGGATGTCCTTCCTAGATCTTCGTTCGCGAAGCCAAGCCATGATGATGATGATTTGATGATGAAGTATGTTAACTATCTCGCCTGGTATGCAGAAGTTTGTGTTCGAGTTTGCATGTTTGAGTTTGCATGTTCTCCCCGTGGTAGCATGATTTTTCTCCGGGTCATCCGCTTTTCCCTCCGAATTTACAAACATGCATTTATATGATTTGGCTGCTTTAAAATTCCACATGATAAGTGACTTCATTGAGCTATCATTTGTGGCCAGGTCGCTTCTGGAAAAAAGATATATAGCTGAGTGGACCTTACCTGCTGATATAAAGTAAATAGTTGAGTAATAGTTTTGCATTATTCATAGGATTCTGCCGTGATGTTATAGTTAGTGCACTATGCTTGAAATTCAGCTGTCGCTAGTTCAATTCAAACTCGAGATGAAACAATGGTGCAAGTTTATTAACCACCCACCTCCTGCCTCTGTCCACCCAGCAGCATAAATGGGTGCAACTGCAGTTAGGAACTTCCCCCTTTCTTCCAAAATGTCTGGCCAGTGTGCAAGAACAGACAAAACACCCCTGCAGGGGCATCTTTATACAGCTCTCTTGGTGGAAAGCCTTCCATCGTCGGCAGTGCTGCGAGCATGAAATTGTAGAGCAGCACCTTTACTTTTTAATTTATCTGCACACATTTGAAACTATGCATTTAACAAAACGATATAAATTGTAGCAATTGCTGTTAAATATTTATAAAATTTTAATAAACTCATCATGGATTCACATACATTACAAATTGGAATGGGACTGTAAGAGGAAATCATTGCTTATATTTTCCAAGGTTCATACCTCTTCTTGAATGTTTGTTATACATGTCTATGCCACTCTATATTCATGGTAACGTGGTTTGTGTGAATAGTCAAGGATCCTAACATTCAGTAAAATAGGTTAAGGCACTATGTTTTGACATTGATTTATAGATTTTATCACTGGCATTGGCTCTACGGCTATTTACAGAAATGTATTGGCTTTATGATCACAGTGCAAGGCTTCAGACTTGGTTAGTGTGAATGTGAGCTATAATACTGCTGTTTTCTTGGACAGGTTTACTTTAGAATTTCCCTTTAATTTTATATGAAGTAAAACTGTGTGTGAGATGAAAATGTTGGCAAATATTAAAACTGTGTCCAATTACCATAATGCTGCCTTTTATCGAAATAAGTTGGAAACATGTTGATGTAAAGGTGGCTGTGGAAACAGAGGGCATGTTTTGTTCATACATATTTAATTAATTCAAAATCTCTCTGACAAGTGGCAAGATGAAAAATAAAAGATAATTTATCTTCGTTTATTAAAAGAGTAACGAAGAAGTAGAAGAATACGAAATAATAATAACATTTATGCTAAGTACTGATTCGCAAAATGTAAATCTTGACAAAAAAGGCATCAACAGCCAAGTACAAATAAAACCTCATGAATCTTTTTGTAGCATTTTTTTTATAATGAAAAATGGCCAACAGTTATGCTACTGGGTGAACAGGGAGATTTAAGAAACTTGCCAATTGTTTCACCTGCCGTACCTTGAGTGCGAATTGAACCGGCGACCTCCGAAATTGCCTCGCAAAGTCCAGCGCGAGCATGTGTGGGTTCAAGCAGGAATCACACACCGATTGTTGGAATGGTGCTCTGCAAGCAAGTGGACACATTAAGTGGTGGCTTTTAGATGTCATTTGTATGAGAAGGCAGACTTACCGGTGCCTCTCCAGTCACAGGCAATTACGTATGAGAGTGCTCCAGGTGCATTGTTCGTACACTGACATCTCGATAAGTATAGGTATACACACAGCGCTGTGCTAACATTGTGAAATATGCAATCGGGCGGTGGGGGGGGACATGTGGGATATTTTGTGAGGTTTTTTTTTACGAATTGGTATTTTGTTGTGTGTTACTTAGCAACGTTTTTGAAAATACTTTTGCTGGTATTGCACAGAACGAGGCGCTAATTATTATCACCATCCTGATAAAGTGTGGTAAAATAACTGCTGCGCTAGACATGGTGCAGGGAAACATTCATTCAGCAGGGGATTGACAAAGGGCTGTGAAAAATTATTTGCATGAGCTCTTTCAGCCTAGAAGTGTCCATGTCAAGGTCAAATACACCTAACACAGAAAGGAAACAGACAGAGAGTAAACAGACATTAAACATTGCTAGCATTGACCCCTGCTGTGAAAGAGACCATCATAGATGTGATAGATCACGTATGATTCATATATTGGAATTAATTCATGTTTGTTAAATCATGCTTTAGATTAGGTTAATATCTGTGTGGATTATGACATGCGTTCTCAACAAACGTAACAGCTTTGGTAAAAAAATAAAAAATATATCTTACTGACTATTAAAATTTCTGCACTGTAGTGGCAAAGAATTTATTTTAAAGACCTTTGTTTAACCTGTTAGTTCAACACCAATCCGGGACCCTTTTCCTGATTGTATTTATTATGATAAAAGTACTTATCTACTAAAATATGTTGAATTTGCACCATCTTTAACCCTTTACAAAAGAAAACCTTTGATGTGTTAGGTTAATCCGTGTAACCTGATGAGCCGCAGTATGCTATGTTTTCACTGGTTGGGTAAAGTGCTACCAGTCCTGCTGTATATCAATGCTAAATGCTCAACATTTGTGGAGCAATAGCTGTAATATAAGTAACAGGAATTAAATACATGGAAACATACCTAGGTTTATGAGTATGGTTAATAGCTGTTTAAAAATATTTTGAATATACTGTTTGTTTTTGAATTATACATTTAGGAGACCATTATCTTATTTACTAAGGACTGCAAGCACAGCAAATGCTATAGCTGTAAATGACAATGCTCATACTCTTTGGTTCTTTCGGTAAAGTCACGGCGATATAAAATAAATTAAATTAAATCACGACGTTTTGATCTCAACACAAGCGACCGTCATCAGGCGGAACAGATACACAGATACAGCAGGGCAACAGCAGTGGTGTGTGTTGCGATCGAAACGTCGTGATTTAATTTAATTTATTTTATTTTATACCTACGTGACTTTTCCAAAATAACCAAAGAATATGGACCCCTGCAGTCACGAAAACTTCAAATCTAGATTGACAATGCTCGTGCTAGCAAACACATTTTTAATTCACACCCCTATGTCAATCTACTGCTGCATGAAGGTCTCCTCTTGTTGTAGTAGTCACAAGGGTTGTTTGACCTTACTTCACCACGCTGGACATATGCCGAACAACGTGCGGTACAACCCGAAAACACATCAGAGAGATGCACAATGTGACCGCTGATATATACGCAGCAAACACATACATCAGTTTAACAACACCAGGACTGATTGCAACAGCTTTGAAAATTGGGCTGCACAGCAGAAATGAATCTTTTTGCTTTTACAGGTTTTTTTTGCAGCACAAAACAGAGCTTTCTTGGTGGTTTTCTAACAGATAATTCCTGGGTAAAAACAGAGAAGCCAGCACAAAATAACAAGGCCTTGTCTACCTTGCCTTTTATACCACGTGAACAATTTGGAGATTTTTTTTCATTTAACTGGCGCCTGCTTTTTTATCTAAAAAATAACATGCCTCACTCCTATACAGACGCACTATACATATGTTTTCCACCTAGTCTTTGTTTAGCGCAAACGCAATGTAATTACGCCTTTGGTATATGTTCCACAAAAAAGTGCAACAATGTTGAAATACAACCAAATATTATTATTTTAAGTTCCTCTAGCGGGTTCCAGAGACTTTGCCAATGCTCCAAAGGTCTGTCGACACCTCCACACAGGCAGCCTGTTTCCCATCACGGTGCCTGCTGGCTGATTCATAAATGTCTGGACTCTCAGGAAACTATAGCCTGCTGGCTGATGGGTTTGTTTTACTCAAGTCATGAGGCCCGCTGGGAGCATGACAGTCTAATCCACACAAGATTCAGTCTATTTTATGCTTTAATGCGATTGGGAAAGGCCTCTTTTTCTCTAATTTTTTCAGCAATTATCTAAAGTTTGGCCTGCGTCCAGTTAAGCCTCTTTGGGGAACAAAAACAGCTACTTTAAAGGTAATATGAACGTTATACATTTTTGGTATTTTAAAACAATGCTTTATCTACAAAACTAAATGGAATCAAGGACGTTTTCATTGAGAATTATGGAAGAATTAAGGCAATCATCAATAGGGCACCTTTTGCGGGTAGTGTACTCCCATTTGGAAGTGGTGACTAGTTTCAGCGTAGGAATAAGCAGCTGAGATTTAAAATTAATTTTTTTTCCATCGGCTACAATCGACCTTTCCATTTAAAAAAAATAAATGTGAACCGCACTTGATGAACGTGTCACATATGATGATGAACGTTTGGCCAGATGGAGTCTGTCATAGGTGACAAGCCCCAGAGACAAGCCCCAGAGACCCAGACCGGAATATGTATGCCTTTGCTTGGCTGTTCATCAGAGTCTGCTGCAAGCGATATGCTTGATTGTAGGATGACGTTGTGTGTAGTTAAGGATAACAGTTTTGTAGGCCACATTAGCCCTACGCAATGTCTTTGATTGTGGTATATTTGTTTTGTTGTGACATAACATTTCAATGCTATTTCATCTGTTTACATAGAGAGATGAAGCACCTTTATCTATTGTCGGAGTCAGTTTAATATGGACACATTGTTGTAAAACAAAGGACGCTGCCATGGTGGTGCAGTCGTTAGCACACTGAACTTGCAAGTCCAGAGAGGTTTCTAGTTCAGTCACCCGACGGGGCAGCTGAAAGAATGGAGAAGCTTATTGAATTCCCCTGCTTCTGTTGGCCTCCAAGTGTAAATGGGCAAAAAACAGTCAAGTCTATCGGCAAGATCGGGTGCAGTGGGGTGAAGTGTGGGTACGCCCAACTCTTTCAAGATGTCAGGCCGGCATGGACGAGTGAGCAACAAGGACCCTCTAGAGAGGCTCTCCTTGAGCTCCCTCCAGTGGAGACCCTTCCACCAGCAGTGGCGTGTGCAAGCACTTGCAGGGCTGTACCTTCACTTTAGCTTGTTGTTGAACATTTGCCAAATACTATTCATAGATATACTGTAAAGTGGTGCAGTGGCTAGTTCACCACGATATGTAACCATTGCCCTGAGTCAGAGTATCCGTCACAGCTGACGTGCATGACAAGTGATGTCTAAAGTGGCCCTTATCCTTCCGCTTCATCAACATTCACTTATCAGCATGGTGAAGTATGGTCAAACACGCCCCATGACTGAGACGGCGTGGGAAGGCCTTCATCCAACAGTACATGGTCGTGAAAGCCTACGCATTAAACAATACATAGCAAGTTTAACACAGAGGCTTTCGCGATTAATATAATCTATAAGAGGTTTTTTTTGGGTTAGTTCGCAAAAATTTCTATAAATGTGTCGTTAAACCCGCCACCACCCTACACAGCCAATTAGTAAGGGTTGTCACGTAAACAGAACGTGGCCAATTCGTTACTAGTACAGCACACCGGTGTGTTGGAGAGCAAATCCACAACATTTACAATCTGAGTATCACGTTTCGCCAGTAATAACAACTAGCTTCATCAGGCGACTGCCAGACAACACACCCGTGTGCTGTACTTGTAACGAATCGGGATGTTCTATGTGCGTGACAAACCTTAACGCCACATTTATATTTACGCAATCTAACACAAAAAAACCTACATTATTGAGTACAAAGCAAAGATAAATTATTATGACTATTATTTACAATTGACAAATAATAATTCCTGTAAACAGACCGACCCATTGTAAAATCTGTTGCTCAAGAGCACATTGGATACATTTTGATACATTTTATTTATTATTGATGAGTTCAGAAAACTTAGTATTTTAATGAATAAAGAATGTCCATACTGCTTTTTCTATGCACTGTACGTCCAAAATAAACGACAACAAATGCAATTTAACAGATACCGAATAAAATATACGTATATACATTCATTCACTGTATTATTAGCATAGGGCATTATTCAAATATGAACTAAACATGCTACAGTATATTAATTTGAATGCATACGTCATATAAAAAAATAATTAGGATATTATACACATACTCATCTCTTGTGCACGATGATACCATCTAATACATCACCATATTATGTTATTTTAAATGGAATTCTCTGAAAGTGTGATTGAAGTAATATGCACACGTGAATTCAACCAGGAATTGATGACTGCTCGCTCTATAGCGCAGCCTTTTATGCCACCGGGATTTCTTTCATAGGTGGTTAGTGGTGACACAACCCAGAATCCAGTGTCTGCAACATGAAAGGAGCCACAAGAGAATGAATTTAAATAGACAACGTTTTATCCTAAGCCATGTTTATACTAGTAACTACATCTAGGGCTTATAAATCCAGGCCTGGTTCACTGTCAGTAGCCAATTCTCCGATGTAAACGTTGTCCCGCAATTCAGCCCGTCTCAGCCGAGCGCGAATATCATGGTGCTGAGGCCACATGATTAAACACAATTCGGCCCCGATTTTTCCCCCCAGGTGAGGTGGGTTGGATATAGCCGGGCTCTGCAGGGTGCTTAGAATGCGTAGCTTTGTCTCCATCACACCACCATGGCGCTCCTATGTCAAATACCAATTAAACTGATTGCAGGCTACTGTGATTCGAGCGATCTCACAGGAGTAAACTTCACTCTCGATTCACGTTTTATATAAAGTTTGTTCACCACTTAATGTGCTTCTTGCCTCCTTTCAATATAAAAGTGTAACTCACCTGCATTGTACTGTTATTTTGGTGGCTGTGAAGCAACACTGGATAACTCTAAACTAACATCTGTTGCTTATACATTTTAATAAGGTCACACAAAAGGAAGGTTAGACTAATTGTAATCTATCTTCACATTTATTTACCAAACCAAACAATGAAATATTCATTATTATTCAGGTTCTGAATTCCCCCCAAATAACTGAAATAATAAAAAAAACAATTGTAAAAAAACAAACCCAAATGCATAAATACAAATATAGATAATAATTATAATATCAGATTTGCTGATGACACAGTGAGTTTCACAACTCATGGGAAGGAACCACGGGAATTGATATAAAAGTCACGTACAACTAGTTCAATAAACAATGTAACATTTCTGTTGGAGGGACACAACTGGAACGAACATCAGCTCCTGTATGCCTAGGCCGGTTATTGAAGGTGGACTGGGATAAATGTTACAAAATAGCAGGTCGGAGTGATTTATAAAAATTAACTTCATAATGAAACGAAAAATACCAACGTGTTTAATCAGTGCGCACTACCTGCCGTGAATTATAGTTCAGAAACAGGGACAATCACAACAGAAATGGAAGAAAAAAACGTTAATATGTGCAAAGTCGATTGGAAGAAATGTACATGCTAGGAATTGCTGAGTTACAGGAAGAGAACATACATCATATCAGGACATCATATGATCACGATATGTTGCTAGAAAAGAAGATGATGGTCACTAGTTGAGACAAATGATGAAGTGGAAACCAAAGGAGGGAATAGGACTGAGAGGGTATCCACCGTGAATACAGAGTGAAGCCATCGGTTCTCCATCACAAGATCTTGAGAGTTTGTGACGGCTTGGGGCCACCTTCAACCCAGCAGTGGAGAGATCATGGCCGATGATAATGATTGAAGTTAAGTGCATCCATATTAAAATAATGTGAGCCGTTGCTATTTAGATTTTTTTTAAAATAAAAAACAATATTATACATATCTAATAAAATAAATTATTTGTCTCTTAGTATTACTGGATATAATTTTAAACAGGATATAACTACAGAGATGATGGTTTCGTCATTGAGTCCCATGTATATATGCATGCTCTAGACATAGTCTATGTTGTGCTTAGTGTTCCTAACGCAGTTAGCTGTGGTACAACTGGGCCATGAAGTGTTCTCCGCACCTAACATGAAGTAAATACACAAATAAATCACATTTTGGTTAGCTTTCTCGCATCAAATTACTGCACCATTGTGTTGCCGGATGGCATTAACTACATTCTAAACATTTAAATGATGCATTGTTTCATCGCTCTCGGCTGTCACACTGAGGCTCGCTCTTGTGTGTACATGGGAAATCATGTTTCAGCATTATGTTGCTGTTCAGGAAAGTGAGTGTAAAAAAATACCTGGAGTTCAAGTAGTGCACGGCAGTCAGATTTCAGCAAGGAAGAAAAATCAAGGTTAAAAAACACGTGAAAGTGTAAAAGGGCAGCTTTGTTACCTTGCTAGATGTATGTGACTCTCCGTGCACCAGTTTATTATGCGTATTTAATTACCATTAAACGGTGCAGGCTATTTGCGCAGAACCAGACTCGTAGTGTTTCTTTGCGAAAATCAAGCACTTCGGCTTGGATGGGCCTTTACACATTGCGTTAGGAAATGTTTAGCAATATATTTTTCCACAGGCCAAGGCATTTACAGACATTGGCCTTAATGAAACAGGGCTTTCATGAGCAACTTTAATTGCAATCAAGTCAGTTAAAATTGGCTCATATTAAACATGTTAACTTACACATAGTAAGAGAACCTCCCTTCAATGCTTGTCATTGAGTGTACAACAACATGGATGCACTAACACGACTGACAAATACAAACATAAAACTTTGAAATACCGTACTTGGTACATTATTGCTTAGAACCAACTATTTTTGGGATGGATCCATTTTCATGTTCTTCGTATATCCATAAAATGTTAGAAGGCCATAACCAATATTTAGGTGTTGTGTTTTGTTCCCCTGTAAATGTGCGTGGAATTACATTATTATCTAAACTCAAAACTCAGAGTATATGTGCATCACACCGTTACACCATTTTTCTAAATTTGATCATTACACCCGTGATTTTGCCAGAAACAGTTCAACCAAATAAATGTAAATTGTGCTGAACATTTGATTTACAGTTTCCAAAGCCAGATATTTTATCTAGTGTTTTTTTCCCCCTTCCTGGTTATTAGTAATTTGTTCACATTTGTTTTCATTCTGTAAACACAGCTGGAGGGGCAACGCCTGTCTAAAGCGGTAGCCACCCACACTGAATACACGCTGCGGTTTCCAAACAATGCAAATGGCAAAATAAACTAAATGTGTCTGCGAACCACTGGGAGAATGTGGGATGTGAAGAATGTCTGTTTAATGTAGGGCACGCTGCTAAATCAGCCTCCAGTCATCAACCCAATCCATGATCTCTCAGTACCCACCTCGAACTTCGTAAACCACAAGGGAATGCTCATCGTGATTTGTTTTATATGTATGCAACTATATTGAAATGTACATTGTTGATTGTATATAGAACCAGATTGTCATGTATACGTGAATCCCTTTTGTCAATTCACTGCTGGATGACAGCCTCCCCATGCCTTGCAGGTCGTAGGAGTTATTTGACCATACTTCACCATGCTGGTCAGTACGGGTTGGTTGGTGAAGGCAGGAAGCATAGATTGTGAGATTTTGCCACACTGTCCACTGCCACTCACAACATAGCCCGAAAGCAGCCTCTTATGCATTATATCTTTTTTTTTAATACATGGTGGTTCCCCATCCTAACACTATCCAGGCTCAACACTGCTTAGCTTCTGGGATCTGGTGAGGTCAGGTGCATTCTGGATGATATGATCATGGGCACGCAACTTCTTTGGCGTTGCACTGAAATCCATTAGAAAATAAATCTGAAAATATAAACATAGCTTTGTAGGTCCTTGCAACCATTTTTAAATGTCGTGAAATGGAAATGTACATAATCCAACATAGAAAATGCGTATCAAATTGGTGTATTATTTACTATACATAATTTGGTATAAAATTTAGCTCTGACGTTTTCATCAGGACAATCCATTAACAACTGAGTTAGCACCTTGGATTGCAGCAAATATGGTACTGTTTGGGAACTACAGCTATTGATGGAATGAGGGCTCTGATGTTTCAGCCAATATCGATCTACTTTGATAGTAACCATGTATTTTCTTCAAGTTAACTTTGATATAACCTTACATCATCCATGTCATGGCCAACAAAAAAAACAACCATCAACAAACTTACGCAAGCAGGCGACTGGGTGTTTCACCTTTTACTTTGGTATTGCCCTGCCAAGCACGTAGCAATAAATTCTTCAACTCTGTTAATATTTATTTCACAGTATTTATGAAGGTAGGTGGTTGTTTCAGATTCTTGATGCATTCAGATGCTAATGTTTTTGCCACACTCATTGCTGCAACATACCAATGTCTCAAATGACCAGTATTCTCAATCAGTGCCCATACCTGCTACGACAGACGTACGCATCAGACATATGGGTACTCACAGAGTAAATGGACATATAAGCTGAAATACATGTAAAGAAGCTTGGAGAAGGTGCGTGCTTGGAATTACACCGATAGATTAGAGATCAAATGCAAATTAGAGAGACGTCATGCCTGTTCAGCGAAGTGGACGGTAGCAGCACCACACCACGAGAGAGGACGCTGGAGAAATTCTCCAGATCGACAACAAAATGGCCCACATCGGAGGGAACATGCCGGAGAGGAAGGCCACAGCAGAGAATGGACGATGAGGTGACGTCATGTGCAGAAACCAGATGAATTGTGCACGGCACATCGATCATGGATCACGATGATTGTTTAAGTTTTGAAAATGTTTAATTATTGGCGCGGTGGTTTTGCGCTAAGTTCCATGGTTAACATTAGTGGTAAATTATATCTGAACTGGTCCTGGGACCTCCTCTTCACCAACCGTACTAACCAGCATGGGGAAGTATGGTTAGACGACTCCTATGATTGACACAGCGTCGGGTGGCCTTCATCCAGTAGTTAATTGACAAAAGCCTATACAGACTATGTATTTTGTGATGTATACATTTTGTAATAAGGCACTATATAAAAAAATAAGTAATAATCTACATATTGTGGGTTAACTTATTTCATGTTTTTCAAAAAACAACACATTTGCAAAACATTCAAAACCATACACAATATATAAGTAATCATACATCTGGTAGATTTTTTTTTATTCAAGAAAACGTTTAAAATGCGAATGTTACTTGAAGATTGACTGTAGTAAATACAGTTTGAATTGCATTCACAACTGACTCATACTGGTATCTAACACGCACTAAGCATTTTTCCGCTCGATAAGTTGCAAAGATAAATCGCTTTTCCTCTAAAATACACTGAAGTCCCATCGAGTGAAAACACAGAAAGTTTACAAACAGGGCTAATCATTCCATAAACAATCAATGCATCACTTTCACCTTTATGTAACCACTCTGACTTTTATGTTCTCTGTACGTGTTTATTTGTGTGGGGAAAGGCCTGAATTATTCCAAATTATTATGGAGTTCCTGTTTCAGGTCCATATCCTCCCATTGTTATTGAAACCTCTCTGAATCTCAATTACCACAACGCAGTTTACGCATTCCCATCTGAATTGTCTACGCTCTTGCGCTTTGTAGTCGGTGTTATTTTTTTTTAAGCCAACCTGCTTTGTTAATTGAAAGCTGGCGCGCACTCAAAGGCTCGCGGAGTATTTTTTATAATTCGGCCGTCCCCGCGGTGATTAACATTTTCTGCAGCCGGCCCACCTACACGCGTCTGGTCGCTCAATTAGTGCCGGGCGAAACGAGGCAGCTGCCGCGTTCGATTTCGGCCAAATTAAGACGGCGCAAAAAAGCGCTCGTGGCCGATCAGGTTTCTTTGAAGTCGGAGCCGCTGCTGTTCTTGGCGCGAGCACAGCGAGTTTGGTTCGACAAAAAAAAAAACTGTTTGTGGAGGCGGTGAGCCGGCAATGGAGCTTGGGGCCACCCCTGCCAAATATTTTACAGGTCTCCCGTGGCATCATAACAATTCAAGCACAGAGCCCAAATGCTACAGTAGCCACCTTTTATTTATTTCTGTGCTCTGTTCAACATTTCCCCCCCCCCCCCCACCAATGCAATTTTTCCAAGGTGTGACCTGTTTTTTGCTGAGTTTAGCTTTTTGCTGCCAAATGAAATACAATGTATGTCCGCTTGTGTTTGCGTAGTGTTGCTTGTATACGTTTGTTTTGTCGACGTTTATTTTATGGCATTTCCTAATCACCAATAACGTATAACCTTCTTTGCGCTCTAAATAATGAACCCATGCTTTTCTAAATATCTCGAAATAATGTACAAAAAACAAACAGCAAACGTGTGAATTGTTCGTGTGGTTTTCATGTCAAATATGAATAAAATACCGTATTTGTTAAATTAACAAAAGCTAAGCTTTATTATTAGTGATTACATCTGGTGACATTCCGCAAATATGTCATTCCTTTCCAGCGCGTGTAAATAACGTTTACTATGTAAGGATGTTACCTTTGTTGACTAATCGAGTGTTTTGCTGGCCTTTTATTCCATCCCAGCTATGTTTTTGCAACAGATTACAGCCGAATGCCGTCCTTACCCTAAGTTGAAATGAAGAGGCATCTGGAGGACGACGATCCAAGGCTTCGGATCTCAGTTTCATTGATGGGTCCTTGCCTTAGACAGCAGTTGCACTAAGAGCTCTGGCGGCTGGACCTGCACAAAGATTGTTGTGCCAGTGCCTTGGAGAAGATTAGGCAGTAATAACTGCATTTGGGTGCCAGGGTTTTTGTTGGGTCTGGTATTGCATTGTCATTGGTTTCGTTGGCAATGTGCGTCAAGCGTTTTGTTTGACTCACTCCCGCCCCTTCGAATATCAAAAGAAGGTACGAAAATAAACCTTTACAATAAATTAAAGAATCAAACGACTTTAAAAAAAAAATTTCTAACGGGTGGTTTTTGTTGGCGTATTAAGGTGATTTTTTTCAAATATATTTTCTGTAAGCTTCAGCTAGCCGCTCTATTTCATACGTACAACTGACGAGAGACAAGGCTCGAGGGTTAGTCATTCTCCAAGACACATATAAAATCCTCTAAATCCTCCAAATTCTTGTAAAATCAAAGAGCACCTCTGCGAAAACACACCAAGCCAGCGACAAACGGTATGAATGGTGGTGATCTGTGGTGTGTTTTCATTGAAAACAGTGAGGAGTTCAGGGAAGCTGAGGAGCATTTAATGTGGCACCCGTGAAAGGAGTAGCTCGTATAATTATAAATGTGAATCCTGTTAGGGGGTGAGTGCAAGTTCAGGATAGCAGTGAGCATAAACAGCTTGACACAATCACGCAGAATTAAACCCCACACAAATGTGTCACAGCTTCGCTCGTGGGGTTACGCGCGCTCTGCTCAAGAGCGGCACTGACACCAAACATTACCAGAGCGACATCACGCAAAACTTTTTGTTGTCAGCGATTAGCATTGACAATACTCGATGGATTGATACAACAAAATGAATAGTGCTTGAGTTTCTAATTTCCAGAACGTATAACTTTTGATTATTTATAGTTCACATTTTCTGAATTAAACACACAATGAAACACATTCTCTTGATTTACAGAGGCTGGGATAATTTAAAATGTGGCTAAATCCCAGCATGCTTACTGGACCTTAGGAAGGGTTCTGCTACCGATTAAGATCAATAAATCACATTTTCCGCTATGAATTGTTCAGGTTTGCATAGATCACAATACTCTACCAAGAAAGAGAACATGAGTTACCACCATTCCCTAGTTTTTGCAAAAGTATAATTATATATATCCGAGCAAAAAACTATGGCTCCTGTCGCAAACATGGCAGCAGGGTGATAGCGTTTAATCGCAAAGTTAGACATGACCCATTAAGGTGTCTTGCAAAAGATGAAAATAAAACCAACGTTTTAAAATCACTTTTATGCTCGTACTAAAAAACATATGTTGTGGTTTTATTACAGCTTTCTGTATTACCTGCAAGAACAAACACCCAGAAGCTACATTATAATTGAAAGGGATATAATGGCACAAAAGTAGCGAGGCACATTTTATGAAGAACTGGCATGAGCCCCATTCTTTTAAAACAGTGAAACTATAACAAAGGTGCTCTCGCAAGTTTGTGCATGCATGCCATCAGCGATGCAAGCAGAATTTTACTATACAATGCTACCACAGTGTTCAATGTGCAAGGTGCCTGCAACATTGGAGCATACGATAAGTGGTCCACACATAATATATGGCAACCACTCTGGAACAATCCATTATGCTGGAGAACTAGAGGCCAAAAATCCATGCCAGACTTTGAGTGCTAAAATGTATATGGAAATTGTAGCAACAAATTGTATTTAATTAAAGCTGCATGGTGAATACGGAAATAAATAACTAAATAAAGAGACAAATAAATACATCATGGGGTGGATGATTCAAGCAAAAGTGGAACATTTAATTTCTCTCAATGTATTGTACCACGTTAGGTGTGGTTATATACAGCATAATAGAAGCTATGGGAAACCAAAGTTTCTGCTGAAAGTAATGATTGTGGCCTTTTTCCTACGATCGCAAATGCTCACGAGCTGTTACTCGCGACCATCACCGAATTGAAAATCGCTATTGTTTTTCGGTTCATCATTTCGCATTACACGAACACCCCCTTTATTGACGCATCAAAGAAACTGATGCACATTCTCATAACCACTGGTAATACGCATTGTTAAAGCAAATGCTCGGCGGCACAGCAAGCGCGCCCCCACTCTGTTTGTTCTCTAAGGTGATACGGTCAATGCTGAGGACCGTAACAGTAACCATATGTGTCAACAGGCAACGTTTCACCCTCCGATTAAGGAATTTCACAGTCCTGTGATCGTAACTTAAATTACCAGAGATTATAATGGGTTAATTTGCCCTCCATAGCTTGAAGGCAAAAGGGAAACGGGATAAAATAGCACGAAGAACAAATTATTTTGTCTCACATCACTTCATAATTTGAAGTTTGCTGAAACAACTTCCCACGCATTACTCCATATCACAAAGCATGATCTGTGTCACGTATTGGCTGGAGTTTAAAAAATAATTTATGAAGCTATACTGTAAACTTTCCCAAAACACTAATCCATTTGGTAATTAAACACTGTACAGAAATGCAATTAAACAATATCAATACAAATCCAATCTAGAATGCATGCCATTCGATTAATATTTATACCGTGAATTTTATTATATTGATGATATTTTTTTAGATTGCAGCATAAATTATATTTTTTAATTAAACATTGCTTTCGGTTAATGATGCTCTTTCATATTTTAATTATTTTTTGTTAGTTTTATCTTGGTATTGGATACATGACTATTTCACTTACTTCATATGCCTCGGTTGACATATTTTGCAAAGTTACAGACAAATTAAACAAATTCCACGGTCAAAAGTATGAAAAGTTGTTGCCTAACATTTTTACAAATTGTATGCATCATTAACGAGGAAAAGATTATGTGTGGGGGTGGAGGCTGAAACGGAGAGATTAGCAATTCAGCTGACTGCTGAGCGCACATTACTTGCCCCGAGACTTTCAGCTGGACTTTTGGTCTGACAAGGCCCTCCTGGGGTATGACCAATGGAGGTGCGAGATTAGGAGCCGTGTGATGTTCTGGAGGTATCTCAGCATGCGCGTGTGTGGCAATAAACCTCCTCCAAGCCTTGAAACCCCCTTGTCGTGAGGCAAAACCCCTCTCAAAATCGTTTTCACGCTTTTATCTTGACCCCAGAGGGATACTCCAGTGGTGGGCCTACTGCTCTTGTTTATGTATATTTCGCCCCTGGCAAGTGAGCCGTGGCAATTACGTCATGTTCCAAATGGAGTGAGCCTACCTACGCATGAGCCGTTCGGTGCAAGGCTGTGCAAAACCACACGGTATTGCTGGGCCCCTCCGGCGAGCCCTGTTTATTGTCCTTCCCATTTACAATTTGTCTTTCATCTCGGATTTTATGAGGATTCATTCCATAAACACGAAGTAAATTATGTTAGTCAGAATGTCTCAGGTAACCTCACAGCAAGAGTGCTGATCTTTGCCATGGCCTGTAAACTGAATTGAATTTTGAATTCCATGAACAGCATGGGTTTGTTTTCTGATGTAATTTCGTTTGATAATCGCAGTGTAAGACTATTACTTCATACATTAAAAAAAAACATGATACTTGAAGTAGAATCACAATGAAATGTCGAAATTTGAATAAAGAAGTCACCATTTGTTTCGAATAATGTTGGCGGTTGGCACACCCTCCTTGCAATCCGGAGATCGCTGGTTCGATCCCCCTACGCTGGTGTTGAAACAATGGAAAGCATATTAACATCCCCGCAGTATAAATGGTCACACCACAGTCGATCAGTAGCTGGCGTGTGGTGGAGTAAAGTATGGGTCCTCTCACCTCTTCCAAGACCTCTGGCCAGCATATAAGCGTAGTCCAAAATACCCCCCGACTAGAGTGCGCTCTCGAGTTTGCTCTCGTGGAGGCCCTTCAGCCACCAGTGAGTTGCGTATAAGCAAACAGTGTCAGGGCTGCACCTTTGCTTTTTACAAATTGAATAAACTTAACTGTTTAATACAAATATAAATTTTTCTTTTTTTAACGGACAAATGTCGAGTAATTATGTTGTTATTCAAGCAACATCAATGCCGTATACCAATAAATTATTAATTTCATGCGAGAATGGTGATATTTCACCGTTGAATCATATACACAACACAGGAGCTGTTCCATGCTTCAACTCACCAAAAGGCTGAACATCCATCTCTAGTATTAAATGTTCTGCTTCCTAACTTGTCTCATTATTAACATTTGCCGAATCTCATCAATCAGCTTCGTTTAGACAATGTTGTCAATACTTCAACCGAATTATTAACAAATATCGGACATGTTTAAAAATACCTCTTAAAACATTTTACGCAATACATTTAATGCAGAACCTCTTTTCGTTAACACATATGTAGTGCAAAAGCAAGGCACAGGTATGAAGTGATTTTGACGGCAATTCATCAACGTCACAACATTCCACATCAACTTTGTAATGGGAAATAAGATTATTCGTTGATCCCTAGGAACGTTGTAGAGTGCAGTAAGCACCCAATGTGTCTCAATCATTTGTGGCTTAAGTTAATTTAGTGCGTTCTACAAAAGCAGACGCGGATATTGCTACTTGCTCAGAGGAACATGTACGAACATGAGCACGAACAAATGTGTGAGAAATTGAACGTTGAATTTATGAAATTCGGTTAGTAAAATGGTAAGCCCTGAGGAACAGGTGTCGCATTTAAAATGTGTTGCTCTTGTAGACAGGACGGGCCCAGCCACACTCTGTAATAAACACAACTCACGTGTGATTTACATTTCTTTATTTTTAATACCTAACCATAGCCGCCATTTATAAACGTTCACATATGCGTCATTTGGTATTTGCCATGTATGTTTCAAATCTCACCCTGGACTCCATTTGCGAATGAGATAGTCTATCTCAGGGTAGTGTCCAGGTGAAATAGTTTCATGTACAAATAACTCCCCTTTTAATGGGAGAATAGGTAGTAAGGCTGACGTTTTGGCAATAGGGCTTTTTCAGAGCAGCGAAAGATGTGGCAGAGTTTGACAGGCTCAGAGTTGGAAATAGCCCTTTCCGATGTAATTGTTTGTACTGCAGTTATTAGCACATCATTGTCATTTATTACAACGATTGTAATTGTGTTTTTGACACCTTTGTAGTTTGACACCGCTTATGATTTAAACGTTTTGTGCTGTGTGTAAACACTCGCACGGACGCGCACGGAGTGTACAAGCAATGGCTTGATCGCCAAAGCCAGCAGTGACAGTCCTCTTGAGAACAATTGGTTTGACTGAACTTTTCATTAATCAAGCTTTGACATCACTACCATTGCCATATCTGCTGCAAGAATGTTTCTTGGCTCCTCTTGTGTTTTCCAGTGGGTCCACAGGCCCGCGAGTACTAAGTCAAACCAGGAGCATTACATTCGACAACATTAGCGATGGGAGCAGGGAAAACGGCCACTAATGATGATTATGATCCCAGCACCACAGATCGTTATCCTGCCATTAAGCACAATTACAAATGTAACGTGAAGTATGGTAATGTGAAAATAATAAAATCCTTGCTAATCATGTGCGGTCCATTTTTGCTATGTAACAAAAACTGACCAATTACCTACATAACAAGGAAATTGTAATGTTATTTTATTATACAAATTAATCAGTACAAACAACTCTTTAAAAATGAGCCGACTGTTTTTCCACCAAAGGAGCTAATTTTTACATTTAGAACTTCATATTCTCTGCGGTGCTTCTCTCCCTCCAGCTAAAAGACATCAGGTCAAGTGGATTACAGAAGCCGGGGAAAAATCAAACCATGCTAAACCTCCTTTGTTGGGCTTTTAAGCTATGAAGTTTTACTCCTGAAAATTAGAAACAGGCAGAACCATCATATGTTACCCCCACTGCTGCGGCTCGATATAAATCTAAAGGCAACAGGGGAAATATTTCATTCAAATCCCGTTCTTATATCGTGTTCTGAAGTGTGCAATGGAACGTAATCCTTTTCCATGCATTAGCTCACCCAGCACAAACATGTGAAACAATTGTGGCCACTGTACAATATGCTTGATTCAATTTTTACTCGTTTATTCTTTCGTTACAGGGTGCTGTTGCTTGTGAGCCATGACGCCCCACACATGCAGCAACCTTTGCAATAACGAAAACTAAATTTATGACACAGCACCGTTCAACTTTTCTTTCTTTTCTTTGTATGGTAGCATGCTACATTGAGTTGTCATATTTTCCCCCCAAAACACATGTAATAAAAAAAGTTTTCAGAATTTAAATGTACAATGCCGACCATTTGTTTGGAGGCTATAGTTAAGATATCTTTTTTTTTGTCATCCCCTAAAGATATTTGTTAAATGATGTTCTTCTTGCGTGGCTTGTATGAAACATTATAAACAAAACAATGGAATAATAAGATTGAGATTGGTAGAGCGCGGTATATTATGTTGAAAAGACAATAGTGCTTTGGTTAGTGCACTGCCCTATGCACTCAGTAACCATAGTTAGATTCCTGGCCATGACTAACATTATTAGTTAATTATATTTGAATTGGGACCTCCCTTACACCAACCGGCTGATGAAATATGGTCCAACAATGCCCCGTGACCAACACAGTGTGCGGAAGCCTTCATCCAGCAATGTACTGACATAGAACTGTACGATAAATGTTTTTACTTGGTTTCATTACTTTTATTGGCTTGTCGAATGATTATAACAATTTTACACAAAAGAGTCGTCACATTTTGTTAATCTTCTCCGCATCGCATGAGCTCTTGAGTACACATAGTATCGGGAGTTTTCTCCTTCGTTGTTTGCCATAACCACACCACACGTTTTCATTTAGCCTTCCCATTTTAAAACTGCCATGTCAGCCTTCACGTGTACGCCAAACCATCGCACCGCATTTCATATGCCTTAATTGTATGTACCCTGTAACTTGGCAACATTACTCTACTTCTAAGTTTCACCACATCCAGATATGAGCATACGTCCTTGAGAGATGTTTTTTTTTATTTTACTTCAGCCCTCAAAATCTGCATTAAATTTGTCATGTAATGATAGCTCTTTACTTGCATAAAAGTTATAAAAACACTATGCACGATAAATTGTGTTCTGTTTATTTTGTCAGTAGCTCTAATGGCATTCATTGAATGCCCTAAAATATGTTACATATCAGGTTCAGTATGTTCATTTAACATACCCTTGTCCGCATGCCCAACAACAAATCGCGTTCCCAACAAAACTTGTAGGATTGTCAGTATTCGTTAACGTAATGTATTACAACATAATGAGTTTTAATTTACCTGTCCACCACAATGGCCTCAACTCTTTACATAATATTCCTCCCAATCAATGACTTGAAATGTCTTGCTCACGCTACTGCTGGAAATAGGGCCTCCACTAGAGGGAGCTCTAGAGAGCCATTCTGGATTGTATTTGGCCTACTCTTTCCAGACATCTTGGAGGAGGTGGGAGCACGCACACTTTACCCCACCTCATAGACCTGTCATTTAACTATCTGTGGTCCACCCATTTATACAGCTGGGCAGACACGGGCGGGGGTTGGGGTGGATTTAAAAAAAAAAACTTGACCATTGTTTCAACTGCCACGCTGGGTGGTCGAACCAGTGATGTCTGGATAGCAAGTCCAGTGTGCTAACCATCACACCATGGCAGCAGCTACACTTTACCCAGTACAGATTATGCAAGAAAATGCATAATTATTCCAATCCATTTCTCTCAGTTATTGTATAATGATTGCTTATTGGCCTATCCAAATTTGCCTTCTCTTGTGCTACTCCCCGTATGTGGAATACTTTTCCCGATGTTGGTCGCAATTCAGAGACAATGGCAATGTTTAATCCCACCTCAAGACGCATTTATTTTCCATTCTTTTTGGTTCTCTCAATTAGCTACGATACTTCTTAGTTTTTCCTCCCCTTGGCCAATTATTTATTAATTAATTCATGTGATGTGCAGTGCTTTTATTACCTTGTAGAAGAGCGTTTTATAAATTTGATTTATTATGATTCCCATGACAAAAATATATTGTCATAAATGTTTCCCTACAGTAGTTTGCTCTTCATGGTCACACTGATCGCTTGATTAGCTTACAATGAACTACGTTTGAGCTCCCATAAGGTGACCCCTTGTATTACCCAACAGAGTTGTACAGACTTTAGCTGTAAGGAGACATCACTTGCACGCTTACCTATGAATGTTGTATTATGCATTTTGTGAGTCTATGCCAGTTACATCGCACATTGGCGACTATGAAATTATATCCAAGCAATATTTAACCATATGAGTTATTATGAATCATCATAAAATTAACTAAATGTTGACATTAATACAAGGATACAAAAAACATTATCCATGAATTGTTAAAATGTAATATTATAATTTCAGTTTCATGCTACCACTATTTCTTGAGCACTGATGCTATTATAGTTGAATGGTCCATAAAATTGCGTTTGATTGAAGTTGTCATACATTTAAAATTGTAGTGGCATGGTATGTTTCATTACAAAACGAGGCTATATTTCACCAAACGATGTGTACAAGTGGAGAGGTGTAATACGGTAAAGTGTACACAATCCGACACACTATAATCAGAAATATTTATTGGCCCGACGCGGACTGATTTACGGGGTACAAACGGCAGTGTCTCCAGTATATCTTTCATTACAAGACAGATTTTGCCGTTTGCAACTTACTTGCTGCTTTAGAAGCTTTCACTTTTTAAACTAAACATATTTCTTTACACATGGTGATGACAAAATTATGTTTCCTTTTAAGAGTCGGCAAACAAAGCGTCTGACATCTGTCTGGGAATAGACATCGTCTTGTCACCACTGCTGGGAAATGAGTCGGACAAGACGTGTTGGTGTTCGTGTTCAACTTAGACTTAATTTAAGAAATACAGAACAAACAATATTTACATTATTGTCACCTCTACTTGTTCAATAGCAATCGCCGTCATTCTGTGAAGTGTTTACATACAATAGATCTAAGCAAGCACCTTTGTGTGTTTAACTGTTTAAACAATGGGAAATGATATACAGTACATAAATACCGTACATAATGGGGGAGAGTAGTGGCGCAAGGGGTTAGCGCACCGCACTCTGACCCCGGTAACCTGAGTTCAACTGCAGGCCATGGACAGCATCATCCCCCAATTCTTGCTGACCAGCATGGTGAAGTATGGTAAGAAAGGATATCTATGCCCGACACAGCACAGGGACGACTGCATCCAGAAGTGTATTAACAAGGGCTGTAAACTATGTGAAAATGTAATTCTTGTAATGAATTATAAGCGTATGTTTTTAGAGTTTTTCTTATTGTTAATAGTGCCTTGATGCATAGTGTTAGGATTGTATAAATATTGGGAAATAGCATGAAAAAGAACGTTTAATTTGAAAGTCTTGAGACATCTGTTGATACCCTTCAATGTCTGTAAAAGCTGTGAGTTCAAATACTGTATATCGCTTTTAAAAGGCCTTCGAATATAAATTAACGTTTTCAAAAATACATACAAATGTTGATGAAAAATAATTCACTCACATTATAGTTTATTTACAACAACAAAACATTCTGGGCATGTTCTGAAACAAATGGTGTAATTTTACAGTAGATTGTATATAAAATAAAATTAATATTTTACTATGAAACATACTTCTATATATCGTGTTTAACAAATAGTTTTATGAAACACAGGTACTCCCTCACGGTCATTCTTTTTGAAAGAAAAACGTGTATAAATTAGAAAATAATAATCACAACTTGTATGTAACAACAGTCCTTTCATTGTCAAAAGATTGCAATGCAAGGCCTGCTATAGTTTCAAAGAGTCAGCAGCGTTTCTTTTCAGTTAAAATCATATACAAGCTGCCTGTCGTTTACAAACACCTATAATTATTTTCTGCCTTTCAAAATCCATAATTTTTCACATTACACAAAAGGGCCTTTTTCTTGAAAAGTCTTGTATTGTGGCTCGGGCAATAAAAGAAAAAAAATTGGCACAAAGGAGAAGGAGAAAATTGCAGTACATTTTTTAAAATGAAAATGCAGCTCATAATGCTACCTTTTGCCTTTTCATTAGGAGAGACAAAAAATGTTATATAAATAAAAATCCGAAATGGAAAAAAATCACGTATTATAATAAAAGAGAGGCTTTTGAACCCGTAGAGGATACTGGGGATGACTGTCCAATGACCGATGAGGCATGTTGTTCCAGGCTTTTCATAAAATATGAGCAAGAAAGGCAAGGTCCTGTGAAAGGAGATAGAAATGTTTTCTTAAAAAATAAAAACTGTGGATGGATTGTCAAGGACCCTGTTACAGTAAATTATCTCAGAGGTCACAATATCCAGCAGCATCAAAGGGTAATAGAGACATTCGACACTTTCTCAAATGAGGCACCACGTGGCTGACGGCCATTTCATTATCACAGGGGCAAAGAAAACCTAACAAGCAGCACCTTACACCAGATGGTCAAATCCAGTCGCGCCCAGCTTCGCATAACCTGATGTTTTTCAGGCGAAGCTTTAATTTACTCTGAAACAAAAAAGAAAGAAATTAGAGTTAATGTAAGTTTTCTCTTGTAGACATCTGGAGGGATCTCGTGTTACTTTCCAATTATTTGCCTTCAACATCTCATCTACTTCTCATTAATCTTTTATTCATCAAAATAAAGTGACCATTCGTGAAGCGATTGTGTATTTTGACGACTCAAAATAAACGTTGTTTTCCAGGAAAATCCTTCCTCTGGCCCATCTATGGTTCCCAGATTGGTAAACAATAATATGTCTTAAAGAGTGGTCCACGTTAAGAGGAACTAAACATGTTACACAATTCATCTACAAAGACTGCAATTAGTAGCCAATCACTTATGGTGATAGAAAATGAAACCCATACAAGATATGCATACATGTAGTTTTTAACTGAAGTATAATGTGTTGAGTAAAAAAAAAATAGTCAAACAACTTTAGGGAGTGTGTAAACGAAATTTAAATCTCGATTTAAAGCTTTCGTGACTGCAGGGATTCATCTTCTTGGTTCTTTCGGTAAAGTCACGTAGAAGGGAAATAATAAAATAATAAAAATTAAACATAATAAAATACAGCTGTCTTTCCGACAGACCTGTTTTTCACCTGAGGACGGCTGCTTGCGTTGTGGCCGAAACGTCGTGAAAATTGTATTTTATTATGTTTTATCATTATTATTATTTTATTATTTCCCTTCTACGTGACTTTACCGAAAGAACCAAGAAGAGAAATTTAAACCGCTCGTAGTTTCGCCAAATAGGTTCTTCACAGCTGTGATGGAGCGAGATGGATTCATGCATCGCGAGACCATGAGGAACGGCAGACGCTTCCGGAGACCTTCATCTAGCAGTGGATAGATCATTGCTGATGCTTATCATGGTGACAAGGATACTACCATTAACACTACGCATAGGGTGGCTTTATGCCTGGTGCAATGCATTAGACAGTTTATTTGTACACTGCAATGGAATGTATATATGCATGCTTTTTTACTCTTAGGTTTTTCGGTAAAGTCACGTAGGTAAAAAATAAAATTAATAGAAACAAAATAAAATAATAAATCACGACGTTTCGGAGGCAACACGAAAGCTTCAAATCTAGAATGCATGCCTCTATTAAAAAGTAAATTACAAATGACCGGTTAAATGAATAAAAAAACATCCAAGTTATTCCGCGATTATAATTTTAAAGTTTCAAATCTAATGAGTTCTAATTTAACCCTAAAGTTATGAGTATCTCTGTGCATATCGTGTCTTGAAATGGTAAACATTTGCTAGCTAAGTGCAAAAACTCTTAATATTTGTGTTTTTCAGGTTGATGATGTGCCGGCTTAATCAGTAGTAACTGTACTTTGGATGTCATCAATCGATCCCAACATCTGTCATGTTATTACTGTTAATTACCTACGTTTGAAGTATTCTGGTAATTACTTGAGAGAATTTAAATGGGTCACAGATTTTACTTTTACATTACATACTTATTACCATTACCTTACATTTGTTATTATCTATATGATGTATGAGCTAGTTTTTTTTTATTTTCCTTCGTGAAATGTCAGTGTGCTGACTTAATTACGTGCAAAGCAATGGTAACACATATATTGTGTGATGATAGCAATAAATTAGTTCCAAGTAAACATTGTAAGATTGGGGGCACGTGTCTGTGTGTGTGATTTACGGGCAATTGCATACACTGGTGTGAATAAGTATCAGAGGTGTGGACTCGAGTCATGTGACTTGGACTCGAGTCAGACTCGAGTCATGAATTTGATGACTTCAGACTCGACTTGGACTTGCATAACAATGACTTTGTCCCACCTCTGAGGTGTGGACTCGAGTCATGTGACTTGGACTCGAGTCAGACTCGAGTCATGAATTTGATGACTTCAGACTCGACTTGGACTTGCATAACAATGACTTTGTCCCACCTCTGATAAGTATCCACATCAGCTTAAATTGCAAAAATAATTTGACACCAATCACCTGAAGTTCATTCCCCATGTGTGTAAAAAAAATCCACGTTAACATAGCTTGATTTAGTGGATACATCTTATTGAGTTGTATTGTAACAGTCATTGTATCACGGTACAATGTTAATTTACTTTAAAATGTAAGTGATTTGATGTTATAGAGGGCTGTTAATAGCAGGTAAATGTTTGTAAGAAGTACTGTGTTTCTATTGCGAATAATTTTCCCAAATTATTTTTCTAAGCATTATGATGTATTTTGTTTTGGTTTTCATCAAATATCTCAGAAAGTAGGAATTTTGCAGTTGGTGTAGTTAAAACAATCACCAACATTTAAACACAATCCAGAAATAACAAAGGAGAATATACCAATTGAGCACTGAACAAACACCACGGTGAAATTCCTGCACAGAGAGCACAAGCGTCTTGCGAGGATGCAAGATGCCTTTCTGAGAACGGTCCATTTAAAATGTAGAATCCCATAGATTAATAAAGCCAGGCCCACAAATCGTGGTCAAACTCGAAATATTGTCTTTTAGTTGCAGCACCAATAACAGGCATCTAACAAATGAAGCTCGTTTAAAACAAACTGAAATCTAAGTATATAAGGCTATACGTAAGTAAAACAATAGGAATACCTTTAGACATTAATTTGTCATAACGCAAAAGCAATATAAATAAATGAAAATATGATGTTGGGAAGGATTTTTGGTTCGTGTAAAGCACTTTTAACTCAGATACCTGACTTGGACTCCTGTCCATGGCTCCCCTTTTCTTGAGTGCCCATCCAGAGGGTATTTTTGGCCTACTTTTTCACACTCTTGGAAGAGGTGGAAGTACCCACAATTTACATGCGACCTGCCAATCAATAACTCTGGTGGATCCATTTATGTTACTGGGTGGGGATTTATGAAACAGGTACATTTTTTCAATATCCACACCACAAGGTCGAACTGGTGATCACTGGATCGCAAGTGCAGTGTGCTTACCATTACATCATGGCAGCATCCCAACGTTGGAGTATTTAAATTAAAAAGTGGCTTTATTCCTTTTCTCACGTTGTTTAAGTCTAAAGGATTTCGTAATACAATATTACTTAATAATGTAAACACTTTCCCAACCAATACAGGAATTTTGAATTGTGTGTTAGATATGATCATTTCGGAATCGGGTTATGACCCAATCTAAACAACATCATCCCATCCAGCGCCAGATTGTCCTCGTAGCAAAAGTAGCATATGCTATGGGCCCCGCACTTTCAAGGGCCCCACGCAAAATGCGTTCAAGCTAGCAATTCCGGTTCAGTGATTCTGCACTTGCTCTATTACTATAGTACTATACTGCCTTCAACTTTTATGAACGATTGGGTGTTTAAGATTAGCGATTTGTCGGATTATCTGGTTGTGTAGAAAATAAAAAAATACAATTACTTTAATGTCCAAGTAAAACATTTGTGTTTTAATATTTACGTTTTTTTTATATTTAGGCCCTCTTTAAAACATATGCTACAGGCCCCACACTAGCTTAATCCGGCACTGATCCCATCCAGTTTTATTTAAACCTTGCACCCGTTGTGCATATTATTGTGGAATCATGAATATTTTTTTCAATTGCCTAAAGAGAGGATGACACATAATTGAATGTTCCACCAAGAAATACTTCATAAATGATTCAATCCAAAATCTGGACGAAAAAAAAACTTACATCACCTGACATTCAGCCATACAACGAATGGAAAGAAAAATAATGTTCCATTCAAGGAAAATCTTTAATATTTCACACTTATTCAACCCAAGAAGTGTTCTATCCAGCATTATCAAATTATTATGAAATATCCATGTCTGTTATGATGACAACCACACTCACTGAAAGCAGATTATGTAGTTGAGTGAGTGGCTTTGGAATGTCAAGGGCACCCAAAAAAATCTAGACCTGTTCAGCATCAGGACATTACACAAAGGAATTTGGGCCCTCTACACTTCAAGTTCCTGCAAACAAGCTCTCGTGGCTCTCCCAAACAGCGTCCACCTTCATCGTTGGAAGCAGGAGAGCGAACGCTGTCTTTCAAGGATTCTTTGGGCCCCTGGGACACTCTCTGAGACAATCCAGAAGCTCAAGGTCAATGGCCAGAAGTCTGCAATCACGAGGAGTTTAATGCCACTTGGCAGGCGCAAAATTCCAGTGGCAAATGATTCCACTAATGTCATACACTACCTATGCGGGGTGTTCCTCTTATTTACAACACAAATCAAACAATAAGGTAATTTTTCTGGCTTCACTGAATATTATTTGTAATCTGATTAGCTGTAGTCAATTATGTTTAATTTTTGAATTGTTTTTCTCCGTGAACAAAATATACTCCAGGCTTTGAAAATTCATGAAGTATAACAATAAAACATTTCCACAGTGGCTATAATTAAGATATTATTTTCAGTCCTCACAGTCTAACATGAAAATGCTTCAAACCACAATAAATTTAAATAACACGGTCCGATATGATCGATTTCCCAACTTACACAACGCCACGTGTATTTTTGGTCACAAATGCCATATGCTCTATATAAGCTGACACCCGACCACACGTAATTAGACCCCGATTACACAGCTCTACTTCAGTTAGATCTATGTCACTGGAAAACAAGTGGACACACTTTGCTTCTAGCCTGACAAGTGTGTTGTGAGTTTTTGGTGCATACTTAGGTAAAGAAGTGCAAGGCTTTGCCATGTGCTTATTTTATCTGCAAAAAGAAACAGTTCTCATTAATAACCTTTTGTAATGTCAGATTGTGGAAGGTGTACACCATGATGTAGCCGGTTTGTCGAGCGAGCAGGCATGTGTACGTAAGAGAGTGAGGGATAGAGTGAAAGAATGAGACAGACAGCAGTCTTTTTTACGATATTTTTCTCAGTTGATGACAAACCTGGTCAACACCTACAAAGGCTGCCTTCAACTTCAGAGCTTAAATTTGCCTCGTACAACTTGTTACGGTAAATCCCAGTTAATAACAAGACATTGCATAACATGGAGTGTAAAGCTTACCGTCACATTTCTATATGTAAGTTTCACATTATGGTTTCTCTAGAGTAGCTGTCAAGTTGTACGTTTTGTATGCATGTGACTGCCAAACATTTGCCTTGAAGGATCACAGAGTTAGCATACCGCCGTTGTGGTGTGGAACAGAGGTTGGAGGGGCTTCTCTTCAAATATTTGACTGGAAAATTCAGGGCCTTCATAGCATGGCAGCTATTTTTGACACGGTACGTAAAGATTGCAGGTACTAACGATCAGCTGAACAATTCAGTGTGAACGGATAGAAGAGGATGTGCGAAAACAGAGGTTTATTATGGCCATTTGACGACCAGAAGCAATGCAAAGTAATATCAGGATAAAATGCAAATGAGACTATACAAAAAATATCTGAACATTGAGAAAATATAGACATGAGAGATGCATCTTCTTGGTTCTTTCGGTCAAGTCACGTAGAAGGGAAGTAATAAAATAATAAAAATAAAACATAATAAAATTAATTTTATTATGTTTTTATTATAAAACATAATAAAATTAATTTTATTATGTTTTATAATAAAAATAAAACATAATAAAATTAATTTTATTATGTTTTATAATAAAAATAAAACATAATAAAATTAATTTTATTATGTTTTATAATAAAAATAAAACATAATAAAATTAATTTTATTATGTTTTATTTTTATTATTTTATTACTTCCCTTCTACGTGACTTTACCGAAAGAACCAAGAAGATGAATCCCTGCAGTCACGAAAGCTTTAAATCAAAATGAGAAATGCAGTTTGACGACATAAGCATTGAACTACTGTTTAATTTGCACATAAAATTCTACATTGGTCTGAAAATGTTGTGTTTAGTTGTTGTTGTTGTTGTGGAGATACACCCACAATGCACATAATGGCTTCTCCGGTTTCCTCTCACATTAAGCCAGATGCTCATTAACTGAATTGTCCACACATCCCATTACCCTCCTGACAAATTGTCTGAAGAATAAGTGAGGTTTTGCAGGTAAATAATTGGCATTGCTTTAAAAAAGAAACTTAAAGACTAAACAATTACAATGTTTAATGTAAGTGTTATGAATAAAAAAATAACCCTATGTGTTGTGACTTTTGAGCCACCCCGTATTTGTAACAACATGTCATTTATTCTTTAATCTTACATAAAACTTGTATGCCACTTTCAAAAAAATATTTGTTTGGATGAGATACGGCAATTATTTTAAGTCACGACGAATCAGGCTTAGAAGAGACAATTATTTTATTGCAATTACTGTCATTGGTTTAAATCAGACGATTAAAGGTGCAGCCCTGCAATAGTTTGCTTACTGTCACCACTGGAAGAAGAGCCTCCACTTCAGTGAGCTCTCGAGAGTCCCCTGCAGAGGGCATTTGTTCTACTCTTCCACGCCGGCGAGACATCTTGCAAGAGGTGGCAGTAGGCACACTTTATCCCATCACACCGAGCCTATTGATCGGTTCTGGTGTACCCATTTATACTGCTCGATAGACACAAACGGGAGTGCTTAAGAAACTTGCCGCATTGTTTCAACTGTTGTGCGATGAGCTAGAATCAAACCGACAACCTCTGGATTGCAATTCCTGTGCGGTGACCATTACAACGCTCTGGTAGCATCCAACTATAACGCATGTGGTGGTGGTGGGGGGGGGGACGTTACTACTCTGTTTAAAACAACACACCTATGTTTTCTTTCTGGGCTAAAACGTCTGAATGTGACGCAAGTGGAGGCGGTGCAAACACAACAGTTTCTGTCTGTCGGGAATTGTGAATATACAGGTAACCTCCCAGAGATAAGAGCTGCACATCCGGCAAATACCGACAACAGTTTATTCAGTAAATTGCCGTGGAGTGTGGGAGGCATCACGGGCAAGAGATGACTAACTTCTTTTTTTTGCCAAGGCCAGTGCACTGTCTAAGCAAACAGTGCAATTTCCACTAACTGGGCCATGTGTCACTTTAAAATGAATGGGGCACCTTTTTGTAAATGTAATCATTTAAATTATTATTGTTATCCCAGGTGAAACTTTTCACTTGTGCTCTTCTGATTTCTCATCCTTTTGCATATTTATTTGATCATCCTCATCGTGATTATTAACCGTGATCTATCCACTGCTGAATGAATGCCCTCCACAAGTAGTTGCCATCTCTCGGCTGCATTTGTATATGATCCTAAAAGCACTGTTTTTATTATCCCCAAAAAACAAATACTCTCAAGTTTATTTTATGTGCCGTGGTGGCGAGATGTTAACTACCTTTCCTGGTATACAGGAGGTCGAAGTTCGATCCCGACCCTGAAATCTGTATATTTGGAGTTTGCATGATCGCCCCATGGTCGTGTGGACCTTTCCCCCGGTCCTCCGGTTTTCCCTCTACATTTAGAATCACGTGTGTTCAGTATATGGCTGCTATAAATTTCCACATGATAAGCCGCTTTGTTGATGTATCATGTGTGCCAGGTCGCTTCTGAAAAAGAGCGATATAGCTCAGTGGGCCTTATCTGGTAAAATATAAATAACACATTGTTTAATTTAAAATGAGTGGATAGAGTGAAGAAAGGTGCATGGCATGAGTCGATATGAGAGGGGCAAGAGAGAAGGGTATGAAATATGGCTAGGTGACCTGAATAAGGGAAGGTGGTGGTTACGGTAATGGGAATATAGTTGTAGCAATTGGGGAATGTACTAAATACAATCTTTACATTCAAATATGACTTAAAGCCAATAATAAACACTTTCCAATCATCATAGTTTACAAACAATAATAGAACACATGAATACGTTTCACATCTCATTGTGAAAATAGGACATTGATTTTGCGTGGGCCACAACTCTTTATCGTGGCGCATGACAAATGTGGATGCAATGTTACGCCATACACAAGCGTCATTGACTACAAATAGACTTTATTGAACATTTTTACATTATTTACACATTTTGTAACAAATGCATTACTCTCACGATACGCAGTTTGGAGAGCCCATAAAGATTCCATAAATTTGCTCTCGTGTTTATAATGCATACACAACACACACAAAAAGAAGTCTGCCAGATGCCAAATATGACTGTATAAGCATTTCTGAGGGAGATTTATTTCGATATGTTATATTCATAGCCCAACCACAATTCAACTTAAAGCATATCATATCTGAGGGAGAGAAAAAAAACTATTTAACAAACCCTTGGTTTAAACGTCACACGAGAAGCACAAGACAGATATCAGCCGATAGGACTGCATTATCTTCTCAGCCCACGGCAGCCAGCTTTGTGCCGCAGGGCTCAAGATTGCCGTGGATTTGAGCGTGGGTGGATTTCCTTCCCGACCAAGATTGGCAGGGCCAAACAAATGGAGAACTCTGAAACGCATTAAATCACCTGCTTTCCTGTTTGAGAAAGACCAGGCACGTCACGCCCACTGCTGTGTCAGTGCCAACATGACCTCACTTGGGGCTTATTTCTCCCTTCCCGTATCCCTGTTCTGAGAGCAGCCCAAATGTAGCAAGTTTTCGGAACCACAGCCCCTTGGAGAACATTTTAAATATGATTTTTTTTTGTACTTATTGCCAAATGTACTATTTATGTAGCGCATTCGTTTTGTAAACGAGCAAATCTGATTGAAAATGCATTCATTGTAAATGCTACGAAACAAAAAATACATCACATCAAAGTTGTTTTTAAGTTGTACTTTTTTGTTGATGAATCTGCATATATCATGCATACCAAGTGCAAATAAATAACTTTACAGAATCAAATTTTATTATTCATGAAAATAAACTATTGAAACATTTAAATAAACTCATCTCTTTTACAAAATGCCGCAAACCTATTTTTTATATGCTTTCCCAGCGTGCGGTCTTGATGATTTCATTCCAAACAAACACTCGCAATGAAATGTTGCACACGCACATACACGCCACCGACCTCCTGCACAATGTGTTTTCCTGTAACAATAAAAACAAACACAACATGTTCCTAGCGCTGCAAAATAAACACCGGCTTGTGGCCGCAGACCTAACAGCCTTCTCATGGGCAGACAACGAGTGGTACGATGCCATTTAAGGCCTACATCGCAAACAAATTGTGATTTTTTTTTAAAATAAGGACAGTGGCTCATCCCTAAATATATGGATGTATACGACTTTAAGCGTCTTGGAACAATACTGCTGTTTGGAATTGCATTTAATTGGTGATGGAAGACCACATTATAGACAGTGATCACGTTTTACAGGTGGATTAATGAGTTGGGAGTATCATAAGGCCCCATTGCTTTAAACTAGTTTATTTACATCTTTGAAACCATTTTGAATCATATGTTTTCCATACACAATGTCAGCACCTTGTACAATTCCAGTGTTTAGTGTACTGTTAGAAACGCAAGCAGACCCAAGTTGTGCTGATGAGGTCAAATCTCTTTTTCTTTTCATGACAATACCTTTAATGTACGTTAACTACCAGTATTTTAATAGCAAAGGACGTGTGCGCAATTACAATGGAATACATTCGATCAAATAAGCACGATATAAATCATTCAATAAACATTGTTATATTGTTTGATATATTTCAAGGTTTACATTCAAAGGTTAATGCTAGTAAAGTGTCAGTGCCCCGTATAAACAAAAAGAATGATGTTATTGCTGTTTAAAAGTTTTCTTGCAGATACAGCTCAAATGGCACAGTTGCTTTGATTTTTTCCATCTGGCTGTGTTTGTGTTTATGCTGACCCTCAGTGGGTAGCAACGAATGTTTTTATTGTGCCTAACAACAAACTGCGCAACTGGCCAGAGGATGGAGAATGGCGCTGAACTCCGGTGCGAGGGAAAAACACGATCATGGCAAGGGGAAAAACGCATGTGCAAGGTGGAACCGCACTTCTCCTAGTACACTTCTCAGAGGCCAAGTGGAAAATGACCACCAAGAGCTGCGTAATGCGTTCCAGCTGTGGGTGCGTTGGCGTGCTCTGGGTCCCGTGTCATGTTGAGGTGCCACGGATGCACACAATGATGTGCACTGCCAAGCTACGCCCCTCAGCTTCCAAAAAACCGCCACCTTTGGGACAGGTCGATTACCTCTGGCCCCGTGAAACAAGTTGCAAGAGAGCTTTTAGAATTTACAACCAGGGCTGTGCCGAGGTCCCCGAAGATTGCTACATCAGACGCTCGCATGTCGCTACTGGACATATGACCCAGTGAGCAGAGGTCTGATATTACACTCTCAGACAAGCGTGGATGGGGTCACTTTTCACGTCTAACATCTGGAGCAAGTCATTTATCTCATATTTGTTAGCCAGTTCTGGCCTCTGGCGCTGTGTGATTAATACAGTGTTGCATAGGTCGTTGTCTTTTGAAGAGGTCATTATACAGATACTCCCATATGCTAAGGGACTATAAGTAGATGAAGAGAAAAAACTCCACAAGGCCTGTGTGTTTGAATTTATTTAAATACGTATCACATGATACATGCATTCCTTGCCTTAAAACAAGTTAACGTTTTTTTTAATCAATTAAATCAAGGTTTGGTGATTTGTAATGGTGTCATATTCCACATCACAAATTTTAACATCCCTTCCAATAAATTTATGATCTTAAAATGCAATAGCTGCACTATCATTAGATGTTACTCAGGTTTCCCTTACTAACCATATATGGCAGGTGAGCAGGCTGCAATCTCGTATTTTATAATTAAATTGAAACTGACATATATCTAATCTGTAAATAGGTAATTATATTCTGGAAGCAAATACATGTTTCAAATAATTGTGAACATAAAGAAGGGTAGAGTGGCAGCATAGTCGTTACTTCTATGCACTAAGAACCAGGCAACCTCAGTTCTCTTCCTGGCCATGCCCTGGTTCGTTGTGAGCGATGTCTAAACTGGTCCAAGGCCACCATCGCCTTTATCAACCAATACCGATAAGTTTGATGAAATATGATCAAACAACCACCACAATAAAAAAGGGGTCAATAGGTTTCATAAAACACCAATTGAAGATGTGTTTTAAAGGAAAAGGGATCGTAACCTGGTAAGCCTGACATTTAATTGCATATAGTATACATCAAGTTTGTACATTGTCCAGTGGAATTTGGAAGAACAAGGTGGATGATGACCTTGACTTTCTTCATGTTGTTTAGTAATTCTTTCAATAATTCCAACACATGTGCTTATTTGAAGAACATAAAATGAATGATAATCGACAGGAAACTATTCACAAAGTACACTTTTAGATATGTCCCCTTCCTGGAAAAAGGCAAACGACTGAAATTTGACCCACTCAGCATAGAAAAATGCTGAAGGAACTGGGCTAAATGTGTGGAAAATAAAATAAAAAATTCCAAGTTAAAATATCACAATTTGGTCTTCACTAATTGTTGCATGATGGGAAGCTGTCTTTCCTTTGTTAATATAACAACATAAATTAGATATATATAATTAGCAGCTGACAATTTTTTTTTAAACAGAGGTATGCATAAATCTCAAGTTGAGTAAGGTTTTAGATTTTATTTTAATTCAATACAACAATGTTTAAGAAAACATTATATTCTATAGTTTAAATATATATTTAACATGTGAAATAATTGCTTCAAAGACATTTCCTACTTCAGTGATACATTCCCTTGCAAGTAATATTACATGTGTTATACTAAAGTTACTTTTTATACACGAATAATGATAACATATGATAATATAATCTATACCTTTACCAATCAATGCTCATTAAAGGCCTCACCACACCATATCGTTCATGTTGGTTGTTTGACCATACTTCACTGCACTGGTCACAACTCGTTCAGATTTCACTCCCGATTGATGTTAGCCATGGCCAGGAATCAAAATCAGATCATCGAGTTCTAATCACAGTGCACACATCACTATGCCACCAATCCACCTGAAAAGCAACTTTTAAATGTACAGTGTAAGAGTTCCAGTTAATAAAACACGACGATCTATGAATGCTAGTGTATGTAAGCAGGTCTCTGTTAATTTTATTTGTGAACTAATGTATGCAACTTTATTACACACTATTAGTGTTACATGTAAAGCGTCATAGCTTCAGCCAGCAGTAACAGCAAATACAGCACAGCGCATTGTCTTGAACAAGGTATTTGTAGCTTGCCAAACAAGTGGTTATAGATAAACCGAGAATAAAGAAATGAATCCCTGGAGGCTTTGTTCTCAGCAGGTAGGTATAAGTGTGGAGCTCACTATGCATTTTGTATGAGAGCCTTGAGGCCCCCTCTTTGAAGTGAACATCAGCCAAAATCCAGTGACCCAAGTACAGGAAACCCCTAACCTCTTCCACAGCTCCCACTGGAAATGTACCACAGGGTCCTGTTGTGGTCCAAAGTACATGGAAACAATATTAGACTTGGCTGCAATGATGGCAACATTCCATCTTTGGCAAGGTATTAAAATAGGTTACAAAAAAAAGCTGTTGAAATAGGTGTTCATAAGTGTATGATAAACAAAAGGAATGTAGTCAATAATAGCACCAGCAGTGATATAAAGTTGTTGAATGTTTTATTACAATCTGCCACGAGCATCACATTTTGTACGTGTTAATTGTCGCTGAGCTCATCAAGTTTTGGCCGTGCATGCGTTAACATTACCTCCAACGACGCATACATTACTGTATTTCAGAAATGTGTTTCACTGCAGTAGTCAGCATTCATAACGAAAACACGGGGTTTGTGGATTTAACAATGGGATTTTATGCAGGTTGAGCTGAACATGTGCATTTCACGAAGCTTCCAGAGGGAAATAGCAACGTTGGTCTGACTAAGTCAAACTAGTCCCGTCATAGGCAAGTGTATTTAGGTCCGAGACGTGAACATAAGGCAGATCTGAAACACGGTAGGACCAATACCTTGGCCGTGGCTGGTCATTGTTGTAATGCGGTGGGCTCACGCGAATTGATATTTCTAAGACGAATGTACTTTGCAAATCCACTGGCTATCAACAAAGATTCGTTCATGAAGCAATCAATATATATAGACACAGACACAATTTCAACCGAGAAGATGGGTACAAATTGACCAATCATTGGAAGGACGTTAATAACCAGTTTAAGTCATAACTGGCTGTAATGTTTCTATCCTACCTTCCGATGTTAGTGGTTATTTTCGACTCTCTGGTTTTATATTAACAGGTTAAATGTCTTTACATTAACAGGTTAAATGTCTCACTAACACAGCCACCGTTGCTCGTTTTTCTCCATGTGGCGGTGGCTCTGCGAGGTTACATTGACATGCTAATCTATCACAATACAATGGCCACCGCCGCATCTTCGTCGTCGTGGAGGTAGCTTTCCGATCTTACATTGACATGCAAATTTCTCACATTAACATCACTAGCCCCGCCCACGTCGCTTATGACCCTTGGGCTACACCCATTTCAAACCTTTAAAACATCCTGCCTCGGCAGCTTTCCCACTATTTTTTTCCTGATGACGATTGCTTGTGTTGCGATCGAAACGTCGTAGTTTTGTTGTTACTTTTGGCTATTTTCTTTGAACCTATCTACGTGACTTTACCGAAAGACCCACGAATATAACTCATGACCATGAACAGGGCTAAACACAGCTCCAGGCTCATTTGAGAACGTTGACTATATTATTGAAAAGGTTTAAAATCAAGGTGGTGAGGTAGCTCAGAAGTCATCGCGCTAGGACAGGAACGCTCAGATCTTGGGTAGATTCCAGATTTGAGAATAAAAGATATATAGGTTTGACTGTTATGGAGAGAACGTGACTCTTTTGCTGGACAGGTGGGATAATGTTGTCCCCAAGTGTAAATAAGTGGTCACTTGAAGGGATATGAGAGGTAGTTCTGCGATATATTTTTCTGAAGATCATTCTCTGACCAGGGTATTGTGCCGCTCTACATGGATTATTTGCCTCTGACGTCATGCCAACCGTACAACCAGGATGGATACAACGTTGGAGAAAATACCAAACAAAAACATGACTATGTATGAGTGATGAGTTACTTTTATCATAAACTTGTGAAAATGTTTGCTGAATGAATGCTTTTTAATATAAGCATAGCGCTGTAAGTTTGTTGGCAATTCCATTTGACATACCGTAGATTTGAAACGTTGCCGATCATCAATTAACCCGGATTGTACATGAGCTCTCAGAAACTGAGCAGGCTTGAGCCTGATTAATTATCGAATAGGTGCCCATCATGCCTAGGACAGTACGCCAAAATAATTTGTTGTACTGTACTTATATGCTCTTTGGTTCTTTCGGTAAAGTCACGTATAAAGATAAAATAATAAATTAAATACTAGCATACGACGTTTCGATTGCAACACAAGCAATCATCATCAGGTATAAATGATTAAGATTGTACTTATATGCTTCCACATCTATGCTACCCGCCATGACCAGCATCGCTGTTGGATGAAGCAGTGGCCTCTGGGCTTATTATGGACAGTGTCACTAGGAGGTCTCTTCATGTTAGAAAAAAAACTGTGACAAAGCAAAAACACACGTGATTTAGAAACGAAAAATGCCAGCGCGGTTCCTCGGGAGAGCTCACAAAGAGGAGATAACTCTCCTTTCTTTATTTCACAGTTGATGAACTCTTAAGCTTGTCGTCCGGAATTATTAACATTCTCACACGTCAAAGAGAGATGTCTTGCTGACATCTAAACTTGAAAAACATCACTGGAGTGGGTAGATAACCTAATTGGGGAGTCACATTGGGAGGCAAGAGGGCGGGGATAATAAGATCTTCTTGTCCATCAGACTTAGCAAAAGCCTTCAAGTAGGTGCAGGCATTATACCGTGATGTCAAAGTCAAAAGAGCAACCCCATTGCTAAAAAGACCACTGGGGCAGTGTTCATGTTAATATTGTGCGCATGGATCGGTATTGAGATACTTACAGTTCATCCTTAAGACTCCTTGCTTATACGATCTTTACCATTTTTTTAATGTTTTTTTTTCTATTCTGACCAAAAAATATAGCACATTTAAACAAGCAGCCTGTGCGTCGTATAAATGTGTTGTGACTGAATCATATACAAAGTGAATAAAAAACAAGCATTCTTTTTTGTGTGGATGGAGACAAAAGACAAATAAACCCCGTATAGCCTTAACAGACTGTTGGGGCAAGTGCTGTTAGCGAACACCTATGAAGGCCAGCATGGCACACAAGGGGGTGGGTGGCCAGCACCACGCCCGGCCGCCTTTGTTTCCCCAGTGGCGATGTTTTTACACACCGCACCCAGGTACTCATTTGAGGCTGAGTAGAACTAGGGGACCGGTTCAGATAATCGTCATTGGTGAGCGGGAATCGAACTTGGGTCGCCGGGTTTGTAGCGCAGCGCACTAACCACCACACACATGCACTCAAAAGGTTATTGCTCCAAGCAAACAACATGCATGTGTTTAAGGTTTGAGCGTCACGTCGTTATGGAATTTTCTACATGAGAAGACGTTAAGGCATACGTCAGTACTATACTAACTGCCTAATGAGTCCAATGGTTTGTTAAGTCTGAGGGAACCCATCTGTAGGAAATGAGCAAGCTGTCTGACACAGCTTGTTATGCTATAATGTAACTATGACTGACGTCATGTGGCAACTATTGTTTTAGATTTCATCACTGGCTGGAAGTGTTTCCCCATCCTCTGTAAAGCCATGGTCTTGCACTATACTATACTATTCTGTCTTTGCAGTGGATAGTGCGCTGCGTGATGCACCCAGTGAACTGGGTTCAATTCCAAGCTCTGGGTAACATCAATGGCGAGAGATAGCTGAACTTGTCTTGCACCCCAACCCACCACCGTTCACCAACCCATCCTGACCAGCATGGTTAAATAGCCATAATAGAGGTGTTTTGGGTCGTTAAAACCTGCCACCACCCGACACAGCCAACTAGTAAGGGTTGTCACGTAAACAGAACGTTCCAATTCTTCACTAGTACAGCACACCGGTGTGTTGGAGAGCCAGGCCACAACATTTACAATCTGAGTACCACGTTTCGCCTGTAATTACAACTTGCTTCATCAGGCGACAGCCAGATTTGCGGAGAAGTCTGATTCGTTCTTTATATAGAGGCGTAGATGTGTTGACCACACTACTGAGACAAGAGCACAGAGGCGTGGCCACCATATTTTCATCAAGCAGTGCTTTTACTCAGAGCTGTGCGTTGTTGTTTCCGAATTGCTATGCATTATGAAAAGTATATACGTGATCCCATTAAGCCAGTTCGCTGCATCAATCAAGACCATCGGGCAGAAACCACCAGACTCAGATGAACAGCCAGCAGTGGATTGACAAAGGGCTGCACATTTATTTATTTTTGTCACAAATGACAGCTGGGATGACTGCCCCTGCCTCATAGCAATGGCATCACGCCGCACGGCACACGCACAGGGTGATGAGTTTTCTACTTTGAATTCACTTCTCACCTTTGCTCCTTCATGTGCTGCGCTGAGTGGAAGCCAATGTGTTTGCCAGGCAGGCTTTCCTCAATCATCAATAGTCACGTGCTCCGGTGCCTCCCGTGGGGCCTACAGTGTTTAAAAATTGGGGTTCTAAGAGCTTGTGAGGTCTAGTGCTATCAAGTCAAGTGTGCAACGTGCCTGAAGAATGTTGGGTAGGGTACTGTGACCGTGGTGCTCAAAGGGGGCTGCCGAGTGTGTGGGGAGGCAAGCTTTTGTTGTTGTTCTAGATATGGACTCTTTACCATCTGCTGGGATAACCGGAGTGAAGTTCCAATCACATGAAAGTATGTCAGGATGAAGTAAAAACAAGTTGCATGAACTTATGATCGTAAATATGAATATTAGCAAGACTTATGAACTTCAAATCACCGTGAACATGTTCCCTCTTGGTATGGACGTGCATTTCATTTGAGCATAAACTATCATTTCACGTTAAAGCATCCAGATGGTACCACACGTCTCTAAGATGGACACAACAAATGAAGAGTTTGATCACGTGTGGCGTATGTTAACTACCTCGCCTGGTATGAAGGAGGTCATGGCTTAAATCCCAACCCTCACACCTGTATATTTGGAGTTTTCACGTTCTCCCTGTGGTCGCATAGATTTTCCTCCGGGTCCTCCTGTTCCCCCCCCACCGCCACACACATTTAGAAACATGCGTTTAGAGTATTTAGCTGCTATAAATGTCCACATGATAAGCCACATCGTTAAGCTATCATTTGTGATAGCCAGGTCGCTTCTGAAAAACCGCTATATAGCTCAGGGGGCCTTACCTAGTAAAATAAAAATAGTTTATAGTTTTGATATCACGCTCTCGTAATTGGAACTGAGCAGCAGCCTTGAGTGCCCATGCAATGCTGACAATGTTGAACTTTTTTCACACTGTACGTAGCCAACCGTGCTTATCGGAGGTGCGGGGGGAGGACAAGCCAATTCCTGTGGAATATAGATGTTGAGTTTGAGATGATGAAGATGATATCTGACCATGTGATGTACATCCATACTCACCGAGTTTACATGAAGAAAGGAGGTGACATATCTCGGTTTATTTGAATAAACGTTTATCAGATATCACGTTCACCCGTTGCGTGAGGTGGCCTGCTGTGCGGTTCCTTTGATTGAGTCACACGCCGATTAAATGGCGACCGAATGGCAGCCAAAGGAGATAATGTGCCTGAGAGGGTGACCACCATGTTCAGAATTAAGAACACATTCCTGCGGAGGGAGCTGGTAGGAACGTTGGGTTGCTCGGTCAATGGCCAGGGTCAACGGCGGCGTGGTGTATTCCGCAAATATGCCCGACTGTGAGGGCGGGCACAAGACGGCGTGAGTAGGTTAAACGTTGAGTTTTATAAGGACACCACGAGGTGACCAGCCCCTCCCCACCCAGCCCCACCCCTCCCACCCCCCACCCAGCCCCACCCTCCCCACCCAGCTTCTCCCCATCCTCCCCACCCAACCCCTCCCCACCCAGCCCCTCCCCACCCAGCCCCACCCCTCCCATTTTTGAATGCACGACGAACGGACGGACACAATGATCCCCTGTGGGCTGGTGTAACCGGGAGGTTCCTACCAGTATGGATTGTGGCATTGCAGGAGCATGATAAGAATACAGCAACGGCACAGGGAGGCCTTCGTCCGGAAGTGAATAGACAAAGGCTGATAATGACGATGATTAAGGAGTGAAGATGATGAATGATATAAGTATAATTATGATTATATTATGAATATTACAAATAATAATGATGATGTTGTTGTTTTTGCCTCTGCCAAGAGATAAACTCAAACCATCATACCCTATGGGGTAATACATCACTACATCACACTGCAATTTTAAACGGCCCCACTTTTCCCCATCTCTGTATTACCCGCATTACTTTCACAAATAAGAAGTCACGTGGAAATGGTAAGGGTGTTAAATTCACATTATGTATGGGGTCTTTTTTTGCAATGAAGAGGAGTCATTCGGCAAATTCATCATATTATCCGAATGTTTCGGCAGATAATACAATCGGGTGGAGAAGGGATGGTGCAGTGATCATCGCACTTCGCTCTTATAACCCCAATTACATTTCTGTACACAGCCAACATTAGTGGTGATTGATGCCGGAACTGATCCTGCCTCCCCAGCCCTCCTTTCAAAAGGCTGCACTCACCAGCATGGCAAAGTGCTGTCAAAAAACTCCCCATGACCAACACAGTAAGACCTTCGTTCAGCAGTAGATGAACAAATAACGATTCCTTATTAGAATTATTTGTTGTTACTGTATTTTGTATTTATTGATGTTAGTAAATTACCAAATATAGTCAATCAGTTCACAATACCAAGGTCGCAGTGCAGGAACCATCTAACCCAGGTGAATATCTGAACATAAGCATTATGTGGCACATAATTGAGTAGCCCAATGAGGCAGTATATTCTGGTGAAAGGCTGTGCACTGAAAAACTGGGTTGTGTTCGATGTTCAGGCAGCCAACATTAGTTACTAGAAAACATGGATGTTCGAGATTGAGGCCCTTATTGGCTCATTGTCTGGCTAAGGTCCGGAATGGTTCATTGTGTAACAAGTCCACGCTTGCGGAGAGTTCTAGCCTATGGCCAAGTGTCTCTTAGCTGGGGTCCTTCGGTGAAAGTGTTTATCTGGGCCCCCCTGGACTTCCACACGATGGACTCATTACACGTAATGCTTTTTACGCAGATGCAACAAATCTAGCACACTGAAAGCAATAATGCAAAATATGGCATTCACTCCCCGGCAAAAATGAGTTAATATGAGAGTCACGACCACAGCCCACCTTGCCTATGCTGTGGTGCTTGTCTGCCATGTAAATAATGTTGTCGCCTGTCCTGCAGGACTTGAAAAATAACCCTACAATGCAGCGCACACAAACGCGTATTACTTTAATTGAATGCCTCGTGCTTACACCTGGAAAACATGATTCCACACATTAGTCATGGTAAATTGACACTTTACGGTGAGTTACTTTTAAAGAATGTTGCAAAATTGGCAGAAAAAGGTCTCATATTTGTCTCATAATTTGAAAGGCACAGCTGCTTAATGTAACATTCGACAGCCTTTTACATCTACAGTACAGTGCGTATGGTCAAGCCATGACTCTCAGCACAATTTTCTACAATCAACTCGCCCAAATTGACACACAAATGTTAAATGTTAACACGAAACAGGTGCTGACTTTTCTTGTCCTTTATTAAAACCAAAAAAACATTGTACTTGACAAACCCTAAAAATAAGAAAAGATCAATTGAAACAAAGAACTAAAAAAAATCTTATTTTGCAAAGTCCCTTTCAATGCATTTCAATCTGGCAAATTTAACAGTGTTTTTTAAACAACATTGTACGCATAAAGGTCCTACCACATAAATACATGGCATTAGGTTTCAGATGTAATTTCTTGCAACACAGCAGTGAGTTTTTCGTAATTTTTAGGTGCGAATGAAGGGGCGATGTGACTTGTTTCAGCCAAATGTGCCAGAATAAACAAACGGGGCAGCTCTCCTCATCTCCACAGGCCAATCCGACGAAAGGGGCTGGGTGGCAGCAGTCAGTTTGTTATTTGCGGTAATATAAAACCCTAGATAAGCAACACATGAGCAGAAGAATCGTGAGTTCGGGAACATTTTGGCCACATCATTATGTTGTCTGCACAGGCATTAATGGCAATGCGATCACAGCAGCAATTACAATTTGGTGCATATGTATTGAGTAACAATTATAATACAGCCAATGAGAGGGTTAGATTATTTTTTAAAGATTTTTATCCTGCTAAAATATAGTGTATTACGGTTTGAATTACATATGTTTTGTTAAATTTGTATAACCTTGGAGTTTTCAAAAAGCTCAAAATATATATTGATATATCTCTCTAAAAATGGTTATGAAACAAATTGCCTGTCAAATTAATATTGGGATCATGATTCACCAATTGTTCACTTTCAGAATACTTTCAGCAACATAATGGAGATATAAGCACCGTAAATTAAACTGACATCATGACGGGCAAAACGCCCTCAATTCACACTGTGACTTTTTTTTTTAACTGCTTTGATTCTAAGCCCGGGGACCTGGGTTTGCTTGAAACAATGTTCTCATAAATATGCAAACAGACTCACTCTAACCTTTCGTTTCTCAGCTCTCTCCTTTGAAGCTTGAATTAAAACGAATACGGTTTAAAATGGTATTTATTCAGATGAACAAATCTCCGCAATATATTCTGCTTGTGTTTAATTCGCCATAACTTTGTTGGCACGCACAGCAGGGGACTATAAATGATGTTGACTTATGAAACAACAAAAACGAAAGAAAGTACAGCTTTAAGTGCACTTCATATTTGTTTTAGCAACACTATATGACTATAAATAACAAATGAAAAAGTAAATTTACAGGGGCAATGGTGGGAGAAAAATGTCTAACAAAACACAAAGTACTACAGGTGCATTGCACTCTGGGAAAGCGTACTCCGCACGTCCGTTGAGATATTATTGCACTCTGCAGACCAATTGCAGCACGGTTTGATGTAGTCACTACCAATTAGGCAATTACTGCCAAGATGTGAAAATGACGGCTGCAATGTTTTCATAAAATGAACGAGCTGAGAAATGAAAAGTAAATTCCATGTATGCAGAATCGTTTTAAGGGACAGCCCTTAACCAATGTTTATATAAATTGTTACATTTATTCACATGACACAATATCAAAAGCTGTCTTTGAAGCAGGATAAAAGAGTATCCCTGCACCGACCATGCACATAGTTGTCGACCAGAGTGGCCTGCAGCTCTTTAAAGATCAATCATCACACCATGCAAGCCAATGGAAACAGTAGCATGCTGTGCCGTGGTCACTCTCTGAGGCACAGCACCCGTATTTTGCAAATCACAGAGGGCAAGACCCATGGACAGAATGAGCACATATCTTCTGACAATCGGTCTATTGTAAGGCGGACTGTCGCAAGTTAATTTGCCAGTGGGAGATGCCCTGAGGAGTTGTCCCATGGACTCATATTGAACTGAACAAAACCTCAAGCACTGGGATGACCCTCTGATTCACAGCTAAGGAACCCACATTGATCTCATTCTCTTTCCTTCAATTCCACGAAGTAAATGTCCATCCATGAGTATTTTAAGGTGCATGAACTTGATATAAGGCAAAAAAAAACGAAATCTACAAACGCAATAAATTGGTAATGTAAAAAAATTAAATTATTGCAACTTCACCAAAGTTTGTATGATAACACTTCCTTTACTTTTCTGTTGTCTTCGAACATGTTATAAATATCACGAGGCAACTGAAGGTGTCATTTTTATTGGACGTACTATAATTGCATACCACAATCGCAATCACGCGAACGCTTTAGCATTGGAAGTTATTAAAATAACTGGTGATATATTATATCAGTGTAAGGTTTTCAAAGCACAACAAACACGGCCTTGCATTTTCCCTTAAACTATTCAGTCAAAATCATAAGTGCTGGCAGACAATAAATTGAAAGTTCTCCTAAAGCTGCGACAGTGGTGAATGTTTTGACTGTAAAAGCTCATTCCTGATCTCATTGGAACAAGAGATGCCACCATGTGTGGCCTGTTTTCACAGTTAACAGCCAGAGCCACATTTTCACAGTTTTTTATGTGTCGAAAAAATACTTCTCCAGAAAAAAACGACAATCAGACAAGTTGGGCGACGGAATTATGCATGAGACTTAATGATTCTTATTTACTGTATTATGTTGTTACTCAATGTATTTACAAGAAAAGTGGTGTTTTCTTTACCAATGTATTGTAGTATGAATGCTACCTAATTTAATAAATTATTGTTAGATCACCATCAGCAGGAAAGTTATATCCACTGCTCGATAAAGCCCCCCCCCCATCATTACCACAAATCCAATTTGCTCCTGCATATGAGCTGCTCTTATCACTCCATCTCTGCGGCCGTTATACTATCAGGCACATTCTCTACTTCGGTTGCAATTCCATCACTCGTATTGTCCATTGGTTGACTATCATCCTTTACAGCAAATTCTATATGGTATCAGTTTTTATTATTATGCTACACCGTGAAGGACAGTGGTTACTTGCAAAAAAATATAATATGGATTCTCTTCACTCATTGTTTCCTGGTCTATATTCTATTTTTCGGAATGAACTTTCCTCTAGTTTTATGATCATTTCTCTATCGTGTGTTGTGGTTCCAGCTTGTTCTCTCACGGTTACTATTTGCGATTTACCAATCATCAACTTATTTTTTACTTCATAATGGTCACGATGCCACATGAACCAGAAATATGGACACTCGCAAAGAAAATATAACGGAAGATAATGGGAATGCAAATACGTATGGAGAGATTGCATGTTTGAGTGACAAAGAGAGGGACACAATGATCAGGGGACAAACACAAATTGGAGACATTATATTTCGATTTAAAGCTTTCGTGACTGCAGGGATTCATATTTTTGGTTCTTTCGGTAAAGTCACATAGAAGGGAAATAATAAAATAATAAAAATGAAACGATCAAATTCTCACGACGTTTCGATTGCAACTACAAGCAATCGTCATCAGATGTGAAATATTTCTTGCAATCGAAACGTCGCGAGAATTTTATTATTTTATTTTTATTATTTTATTATTTTCCTTCTTCGTGACTTTACCGAAAAAACCAAGAATATGGAGACATTATATTGATATTGACCAGTAATGAATGTGAGTGAGCTTGGAGAATAACTGTGGACACCATCACAAAAGTGGGAATCCCTGTTGGATCAAAATGTGCAGACCTGTCTACTACATTTTTACATAGAGATCAATGGAAAGAGTGACCTCTGGATTGCAAATCAATTGTGCCAATCAGTACACCACATCATGTCTTGATAAATCCAAAGGCATTCATAAAAATAAAGCCATATCATAAAATATATTTCTAAAGTTAGGCTCCCCAAACTCTTGTAGATTTGGGTTCCATTAAATTTATCATGTCAACAAAATGATGATCAATTCCCAAAAAGTTCAAAACTGATTGAAGACATCTAATGCATCACACATGTTTGTGCAATTTCGGGCTGATAGTCACAGAGTTTTCAAATTTAGTTTGTGCGGATTGAATGCTATCAAAGAATGCTTAAATGTAAAAACTTTACAAGCATGCACCCTGCCAACACTGCAATGTGGTGGAACACTCTTTGATTGGGTACCTCATTAAAGGCCACAACCTCCCTTGAGACCAAGGCTGAGCATGTTTGGTAGCACGCACGATGGGATTGTATAGTGCAGCCTATAATGGCGCACTTCGTGCCAAAAATTAGACTCCAGCAAAGGTTATTTTTATATCTCCATCTTTTCCAACGTCGTGGCTTAAAACTGAAATAGTGTGACATGTTTTAATTAATTCCCATGCCACCGAGCAGCGGCCGTCAGCAGGGGGGGGGGGGGGGGGGGCTGTAATCAATTTTGTATGGTTATGCATGCCCCTATAACACATATATCGCATAGCCTTAAAAGGTTACAGCTACAATATGTTAAACAACGTTGTTTTGTCAAAAAGGTGCACCGCGCACTACGAAATGAACTATATCATTTACCCATATTTAGGGTTTAGTTGTAAATGCTATTGAGGGTTTATATCACAGCAATTCCAGTGGGAACAGGTAGCCAGAAATGCCTGCTTGTTGTGTACATTGGCTGCTTTCCAGAAAATAAACGTACCATTTTGCCTACTGTCAAAGTAAATGAGCGAATGTTCTTTTAACCATATAACTCTGATGGATACAATTTTTACGGACCAACACCTATACATAGATTGCAGACAAAAGTACCCACACGGCACCGAGTGTTTGACTTCAGTCCCACATTTTAATTCAGTGGAAAATTCGGTAAGGGCAGCAATAGAGTAAGGCATTGTCAGCAATCTGTTGGACATTAGAGGTTAAGTTAGCACAAACTCTATAATTGGGAACCGTTTTCAAATGTGTTTCCCAATAGTTGCGAATATACCAAATGTAAAACATATTTCAACTGCAGCTTGACGATCTTATTGAATGTTCCAAAATTAGTAAAACTCCTCCCAAGTGTAATAATATAGTTTGACTCTCAAACGACGTTCGGAGCAATGGAAAATGCAAATTGCATGAAAGTATATTGTTGTCTTATATGTTTTCTAATCCATATGCTCAAATTGTATTGATATATTTATAATATTTTACTTTGTTATAATTTTCTACAATAATTCAGTGGGGCAGTTTATAAAGGCAACTTTTTAACTCAGCATTCACATTTATTTTATTTCATAGTTAAAAAAGGATTGTTCCACTGGCACTCACACTTAAGCAATAAAGGTTTAAAGCAAATTCTGATCTACGGAAATTTTGCAAGCAGGCACAAATATAATAGTCAGTATGTATCAACAATATTTAAAAAAATTGTGGTGCATAAGCACAAATAACAAAAAACACAAACCCATTTGTCAATAACAATGCCCATATATGTAGATGCCCTTCTTCATAGCACATGGTTGTTATTATTGAAAAAAACAAATCCTTATCCATAATTTTATATGAATATTGCCAAAGAGAATACACATTTAGGATGCATATTTAGATATTATGAAATCATAATAAACTACTTTTCTCCAATAGTATTACTATTTAATAAGAGAAAAATATATGTTTGTAAAATGTATTTGGAATTTGACTAACACTTGTCATATGAAAACAAATTATCAGTGGAAACGTGACATCCGAGGATTTGTATAAGTTATAACATAATACAGTTTTCCACCTGGATAACATTTTGAAAAAGAGATCAGTGTTTTTTCTGAAACTACAATCATTCTGTATCAGAACCCTATTTGCAGACAAACTTACTGAGTGATAAAGGGCTAGTGATTCTAGCGTGTAATCTGCATGTCACATGAGCACTGAAAGCTGTGTTTAGCAGTTTTAATAATAAAGCAAAGTTCAAAGTGTACATCGAGCCAAAACTTTACTAGTGTCATTGCTTCAGAAAACATGGTTTCCACATGTTATGTAATCATATGTAAGCCATTCAAGTCGCATTTAACTCTATGTTGTTTGGGATTTACCATAATTCCTTCCATACATACATACGTACAAGCACGCGATTACAACGGTTACGTTTTCATCAACAACACCGAACGTGTTTGGTGTTGTGGAAAAATGTATTCGCTTTCCGTAGATAAACAATTTGCACGCTTTTTCGCGCGTGACGATAATTTGCCAGGCGACGATAGTTGGGTTGCCGAAAAGCATTTGGGGAAATTTCTGCTGATCGGTGTAACGCTCGCAGGACAGCTTCGTGCCGCTAACGTACCAAACGGCTGCCACACGTGGATTATGTAGCATGTGCTGAACTATAAAATTATTTCAGCAGCTCCATCTTGAGGGAATGTTTTATTTAACACTATTACTTTCTGAAACTGTGCCCTTAACTTTTCTAATTACACACTTCATTAAAAGATATTGAAAAGGTTTGCAGCAGTCACTGGAGGGAAATTTTGAGCCGAGAAACTTCTGGCACTGCGGCACATCTGCTGGTGTATTGTTAATATTTTTTTTCATCGTATTCACAACAGGCAAAATTAAAACCATGAGGACAACCCCCACAAGGCTCATGTTTAACACAAATATACAGCTAATCTTTGTCAGCAATAACAGTCAGTAATAACATTATTACTGAAACTCTCTATACAGCGTGTATGTCAAGGAGTCTTGTACACAAAGACAAGGATCGTCATTCTCAAAAAGTGGCAGCATTCTTAAGCGCTTGGACACTTTTTACTTGCGCAAACTGTTTAATTTTTTAAATGTATAAGTCGTGATCATAAAGCATTCATAGTGTCGTGTTCTTCACGGAGGCACACACTTGACTTGGAGGCAACACGTTGTGGTTTAGTATTAACGAAGCCACAACGGGGCAACTACATAACCGGGTCAGTCAGTAACATTCTGACTGACCCACGATGCCGAGCGAAGACAGAAGATTGGAGAGACGTAGCACCGAGGGTTGATTCCAGAGAACAGCCCCGATCAGGGCTCGGGACTCGGCCACGCCCCCTTCCAGATCCTTCCAGAAAGGATCTGGCCCCTACATCACGTGTCCCTCTCTCCTCCTTTTGCGCCCCCCTTGCCACCTAGTCTGGTCACGTACCCTCTCGTGGTCACCCAGACTGTCATGTCCTCACTCGACCTCTCTCTCACTATTACCAGGACTATGACCCCTAGGGCCCGCTTCCATGGCATCCCCATTCTGGTGCCAGACCCAAGAAACACAGCTCCATTCTTGTGACAGTAGCTAGTGCTAAACGCCATAGTGAGCCCATTTATGTCACTACATCAGCATCAAATTTGTCCAATGCGGCATATGACGCATGTTTTGGCCACATGGGACATTGTACAGTATTTTTACCACTTAGTTTTTGTCTGAATAAAATTTATAAATGTTCTTAATATCATAAAATAATTAAAAATTTCAAGAAAATTAATGATCCATGGTTGATGAGATAAATCACCAAATGAATATTCATATATTACGATTTTACAGCCATGAATGTTTTTATGTCGAAAATCCATTTTAGAAATCCTTAATATTATATTCCTCGTATTTCATACACAGATTAAAATCAAAGCACAAATAGTAGTTTCCTTTGAAATACATCTAAATCATCAAAGTCCCTTTTTATTTAAGCTTAAAACATCTATCCAATACAATAAAATATTTTATCCTGTTTCACAAAGTACTCATATCTGATTTTGTGAGAGGTCTACCTTTTAGCTTACGTAAATATAACATTCCTTTAGCCACACAGCTGAAGCAGCTTCAAAAGGGGTCCAAATCTATGGTCACGTCACTTCACACATTTATCAACAAAGCATTCGTACTCTGTCTCGTTTGAGCCAACTGCTGGTTAACCATGTTCCTAATATTGTCGTGAACCAATTACATTTCAAAATTAACATTTGTAACAACAATACATTATTAAATAACTGCGAGTATCTTTAACGTCCACCCGGTGCAGCAGTTTCAACTTTTTTTCACCTCTGCTGGACATTTCGCCTCCCTTGCATCGGCTCTGCTTATTTTGCAGTAGCTCAAATTGAGCACTGTCTTGCTGGCAGGAGCCATCATACCTGCTGCTTGTTGGGCATCCAGCCAGCCGACCCCCAGAATACGTGTGTGTGTTTTTACAAGAAAGAGACCTTTATAAATCAGGGGCCTGCGGTGCATGCCGTGAAACAAAAAAAAAGTTATGAGTTAGTGGTGCGCGGTGGCATTAGCCCAGAGGTGTAGGTTGCTCAGTGCAGCCGCAGTGCTGCGGCACCGCGCCTTCCGAGTTTGAACCTGGAGTCTGGTTGCTTGGCTGCGTGCCCACATGCCACACACTTATGCAGCAGCGCACGTGCACTGTATTTGCAGGGTGTCTAAGTTATGTTGATGAATGCATGTGCAGTGCGGGGAAAATAAATTAACCATTTATGCGATGACACCAAAACTGCTTAGCAAAATTATAATCTCCCAATCATCGTGAAGAGAAGCTCATGCCTGGCTTTTTTCTGCATTAGTAAATTGACTTACTTCATCAGTGGAATCATTTTTTCACTATTTTGTCATTATGTGTGCCAAATTATGCAGTTAATTTTCACGAAGGCACACTCCTGTGGGAGCATTTGCTGCTCTCCGAGGGCACATGAAGACGACTGGGAAATGTATTAGCGGTAGTCGTGAAACTAAACAAGGAAACATGTGCACATTTAGGGGCCTTGCTATTAAAGGGGCCTTGCTATTAAATTGTATTTTTTTAAGTTAATATTTATTATATTAGTAGTTAGATACCGCTAGTTTATGGTATTAGTAGTTTACATATAAAATATCTCACTAAAATAAACTATACATATTTCACAGCAGATCATAAGCCGAACGCTTGCATTTACCATTGTCCAAGGAAAAGAAAAAAATCCTTTAGACCGTGACTCACTGCAAATTTCTCCATCATTAAATACGTTTGTCCACCAGTGAAATTACTTAAGCCCATGACATAATGAGGTGGAGTTTTCTGTGGGGATACAATAATGATGTCGAAATTAGGGTTGAATGCACAATTTGAAAAGGGCCAAATAGGTTGCATACTTGTGTCAAGGGTAGGCACAACAAAGGCGTTTCTGGTCCATTACTCTATAGGAGTTTATAGATTGCTTTAAATCATTAGAACAGCGCAACAGGTCAGAGAATGAAATCTTGCCACTATAACAAGTATGGGACGTTGTTTTTTTTCTGTAAAAAGAATGGACGTAACAATGTTAATGGTACAATCTATAAAATAAGGGCTGTATATGTGATTTTTTTTATCAATAGAATATTTATCAATAGTTATGTATTACAATTAGCATAATAATGTGCTGAAGGGCCCAAGACAGATTTGTGGATAAGTCCACCTGTTTCGTTCCTGTTGCCTGATGAATCTAGTTGCAATTACTGGCGAAACGTCCTACTCCGATTGTAAATTTTGTATCTTGGGCTCTCCAACACACTTGTGTGCTGTACTAGTAACGAATTGGCATGTTCTGTTTACGTGACAAACCTTGCTAATTGGCTGTGACCGGTGGTGGCGCGTTTGACAACACATTTATATATTTATTCGATCTAACAAAAAAAACCTGTTTTATGGATGATATTGGTCGTGAAAGCCTACGTGTTAAACTGGACTTGTTTTGACACCCTTAGAGGACAAACATAATATAGAGGCTCACTCCTCTTCTCATATGCAGTTATGCAAGGGTGCTATTATCTTTAAGCACTTGATATGTCTGTCATAGAAATCTTGATTTTTTTTTTTACATATTGCACATAAGTACTAGAGCTTTGCCCCGACAGGCACAGTCGATTTCATCACTACATTCAAGTCACAATTCAAAAACATATCTTTGCACTTGCATTAAACTAACTAAATCCACAACTGTCTTTTATCGTTAGTTTAAACAACGATGATGTGAAGCTTTCGTGACTGCAGGAATCCATACGCTTTGGTTCTTTCGGTAAAGTCACGTAGTTAGAAATAAAATTAAAATAAAACAAATCACGACTTTTCGATTGCAAAACAAGCAATCTCCATCAGGTGTGACAACCACAGCAAGACAAATTGCTGAAGTGGACGAGATAGAGAGCTGCCGTGGCAAGAGGTTATACAGGTAAGAAAAGGGGAGGAGCAAGGGGGGAGAGAGAGGGGGGGTGTAGGGGGAGGGGGGGTGTAGGGGGAGGGGGGGTGTAGGGGGAGGGGGGGTGTAGGGGGAGGGGCGGGCTCTGCGTGAGCGCTCGGAGGAGAGAGGACGTGAGGCCGGGGGGGGGTAAGTGGGCGGGGCTGGAAGTGGGAGACTGGGAAAGCTGGGGATGCAGGGGGAAATAAAGGAAAAATAATAATAAACTCGGAAATAGAAAAGTACCCGGCAGATATGATGGAAACAACCATAAACAGTTAAGGTTTTACCTGGTTAATAACATCCTTCCAAGGATTGATCGATTTGTATCCATCTTCTCGGTTGAAGTTATGTATATGTGTATATATCTTGATGGCTTCATGAACAAACCTTTGATAGTAGCCTGAAGGTTTGCAGAGTATCTTGGTCTCGGAAAAAAACAATATCATGAGAGCCCACAGCGTTATAACAATGGTCAGCCACGGCCATGTTTCAGATCTGCCTTGTGTTCGCGAACACGGTCCGAGACATGTCGTTTCGTTTCCCCAATGTAATTGCTACCACAGGTACAACTCAGTTTGTAAACTCCAGGATATTGCATGTCAGGAATGACATCCTTGACAGATGGGATTAGATCATGGATGTTGTGTGCTATATTGAATTGGACCTGGATCTTGTGTTTGTTTAAGATTTTTGAAATCCTTTTGGTAACACCTGCTATGTATGGTAACATGATGGTTTCGATTGGCTTCTCAGGGGGTTGTTTCTCCATGGTTGGAGAATCAGTTTTGCGAATAGTGCTCACGCAGCCCCACCCCACACCCCCCTCTCTCTCCCCTCTTGCTCCTCCCCCTTTCTAACCTATATAACCTCTTGCCCCGGCAGCTCTCTCGTCCACTTCAGCAATTTGCCTTGCTGTGGTTGTCACGCCTGATGGAGATTGCTTGTGTTGCAATCGAAACGTCGTGAATTGTTTTATTTTTATTTTATTTTATTTCTAACTACGTGACTTTACCGAAAGAACCAAAGGGGATGGCTAGCATGTTAATATGTTATCATTGTTGAGAATGTTTGAATTTATGTTAGGTATTAATGTGATGGTGTCTGAGTGGCAGATTTATGCCAGAAAGGTGCACGTATGTAAACAAAAAACATTTTTGACGTAACTTGACACTTAGCAATTTTTTACAACTTACGAACATTTCACTGAAAAATATTTTCGAATTAAAAAGCAGTATCTTGAAACATGTACTGGATTTGATATCTCATTGAAACCAACAGTTATGGTGCATTCTTTCACATGTGCCCATTCCTGCAAACATACTGCAATGGAGCCCATTGCCACTTTCACAACATCCCATGTATTTAGATGTTGTAGCTTATGGTGTGATGTAAAGTGTACCTATGCTATACAGTATTCCTCTATTGTTAGTTAAGAATAAATTCGGGAGGTTCCTCTGGGAGGGTATGCGCAATGGGTAAGTCACCTTGCCAAACCAATTCAAGTGAGTGTAACTGGAGAAATCCCAAGAATGATTGTGTGTGTTTTATAATTAATCAAATCGTATAAATACCAATGGCCGTCAAGTGTACTTTTTCTAGGAATGAGCCTCTTTAGAGTGATGCACAATAACATACCCCAAACCTAATTAATGAGTCCATAATTACAGCCCCCTGTCAATCCACTGCTGGATGAAGGCCTTCCCACACCGTGGATGGTGTTTGTCAGTCCTCGGGGTTGTTTGACCGTATTTTACCACACTTGTCACTGCGGGTTGGAAATCAAAATCAAAGTGCGTGTTGGATTTATAGCACCGTGTGAAGACCAGAGTGCTTCTGTGCCACTCCTAGTTGCCTGAGATAAAAAACTAAAAAAGATACAACTTTAAGGTCGGTCCACACTTAACTAAGCTATCCCTTGCACAACTTGGTTGCATGCAACCAAATTGCTTATATGGGGATGTCTCTGCAAGCAGTTTTGCAAGAGGTTGCTTACAGTATAGGCACACTCTGCATTAAAGTGATCTGCTCAGCGATTCGCAGGACATATTTAATAATTTGACACATTTGCAAACTACGATTGGTTAAAATGTTAATGAGAGTGGGAGGTGCAGCAAACTAGAAATGGGTGAGATTGTGCTATACAAGGCATGGCCAGTCACAATTACTCAATCAGATGTGCACAAAGCAGTTGCAGGCAATTAATTTGCCTAATTTCAAGAGCGATTTGATTGGGCAACTAGTGAAGATGGGTCTGATGAAGTCCATCCACTGATGTCTGTTATTTACCAATTTCACAGCTTTTTTCATAGCCAATGATCTCTGTTCTATGTCTTCCTTCACCTAAGTCATGTTTTTCTGCCTCTGGATGCTCTTATTACGTTAAAATGCAGCTTGATGTACATAATATGATGGCAATCAATAAAGCTGGTTATGCATTTGTAATCTCATCAGTGCCCCGGGGGGGGGGGGGGGGGTTATTGAACCCCTGTCAGCAGTCAGCAGAGTAACATAATTGTTTTATTGTCTATTGATACTGCTTCTTAAACATATATATATTCATATATCAGATCCTGGCTCTTGTGTAGCTCAAATATACTTGAAACAAAATCAATCAATCAAATAATTTAGCATGCTAATAACCTAGCAATAATTGTTTTTGCTATAGTTTTTATTATTACATCACTGCTTTGTGGTTGCTGGAATTGTGAAAATGTTACTTCGTGATTGGAGCTATTATTAATACTAATGCATTTTTCCCGAGGCTCCCATTTTTATAAACATGGGGGTTTCGCTTGCTTAAGCAAATATTTTGTGGTGGTGGTGATGATGATGACATGCAACGTTTATAAACCAAAGTTAATCTTTCTAAAGTTACATTATTGTTTTTCTTCAACAGGGAAAAAAATCCACTTGCTAAGAAATACAGAAAAAAAGATGACATTTCTTTATCAGAACATTACTCAAGCGTGCTAAAAATATCACAAACACTTTAGTTTTTTCATTGCTTAGCATTGTGGTATTTGATCAAAATGTTTAACACATCAATTCAAGGTGGGGTTTTGAACCTAAATGACCTCTAAGAACTCCTACTGATCGTAAGCTCACGGAATACACCCTAAACTTCCTAGCGTGTCGACAGCAAATGAGATGGAGAGAAGCTGAGTCAAGGGAGGGAAAAGTGCAAAAAAAAAACAAGTGAAAAATGAGGCTCGGGTTTTTCTTATTTATTTTGACAGGCTGCAAGGCCAGTTGTTGGTGGAAAGTTGGACACGTGCAGTTCGTTTCTGAAGAATGATGACTAATCCTGCTTCACCCCTGCTATTTTTTTGTCTCGACTGCTGGCTGTGCCTAGCAGTTACCCACTGAGCTATGGTCTGGACAATGCCCTAACAGGATCATTTAACATTTGCTGACCACACATAATGCTTGTTAATCATTTGCTTGCCATTGGATGATAAAAAAAACGTACAAATGTGTGCGCATATATTACAAAAATTGTTTATGGCATCGAGTGAAAGAGAAAAAAGCATGCGAAAACAAATAAAAATAAATAACGCGCAAGACTAGAAAATAAATTTTCTCAAGATTAATGGCATAAACATTATCACATCAGCGATTTGAACTTCCCAAAAAAATGAACGACCCTTGATTTTTTCTGGACTGCAATACAGTGATGAACTCAGACATTAAACTAAAACTAAACTATTTTTTACTTAAACTAAACAAAGTAAGGTCAACTGAGCGATATAGTTATTTTTTGCATGAGCGACCTGGCCACAAATGATAGCTCACCAAAGTGGCTTATTACGTGTACATTTATAGCAACCAAATACTCTAAATGCATTTTTACAAATGTGGATGGAAAAACCAGAGGACCCGGAGAAAAATACACACAACCACGGGGCGAACATACAAACTCCAAATATACAGGCGACAGGGTCGGGATCAAATCCACGACCTCCTGCATACCAGGCGAGGGAGTTCACATCTCGCCAACGTGGCGAGATGGAACTGGCCATGGAACTGTGTTTTAAAGTTCTGTATTTGTTGCGGAACCAGCAGCCGACTGTTTTTTTCAGTAACGTAAAACCCTATTTGCTCAGACAAGAGTCTTGATAGGAGGCTTTTGCACTTGCTTGAGTCATTTCATGAAATAACGTCATCTGGGTGTATGGCCATTTGTTAAAAGTATACATTTAACGCTGATAACAACGATATAATAATACTTGAGGGAGACAATGGGTATGGTTATGCCAATGGTATATGCAAAATATCGGCCATAAATCGTGAACATGTGTGAACAGTATTCACTCAATTGACCTTCCCCGGTCGATCTTAATGCCAATTATTTACCCAGAAAAAAGCATCACTCACAATGAAGCCGATGTGTGGGTGTCAGCATCCCACATTGTATTATTTGGCCAATTAGATTCTGATGAGTGTTTGGCTTCATGTGGTAGGAAACCTGGGCGCCTGGAGAAATCCCAGGCATATACGAGGTGACACTCAACATCTCCTGGTCACACCTTACAGCCCGAAACCTATAACACCTGGGAAGCCCACAGTGGTCACCCATCCAAGTACCCAAATATTAAACACATTCCTGCGGAGGGAGCTGGTAGGAACGTTGGGTTGCTCGGTCAATGTCCAGGGTCAACGGCGGCGTGGTGTATTCCGCAAATATGCCCGACTGTGAGGGCGGGCACAAACCGGCGTGAGTAGGTTAAACGTTGAGTTTTATAAGGGCACCACGGGGTGACCAGTCCCTCCCCACCCAGCCCCACCCCTCCCACCCAGCCCCTCCCCACCCTCCCCTCCCCACCCACCCTCCCCACCCAGCCCCTCCCCATCCTCCCCTCTCCACCCCCCTCCCATTATTTGGATGCACGACGGACGGACACAATAATCCCCTGTGGGCTGGTGTAACCTGGCGGTTCCTACCAGTACCAGACATAATGCTAGTTAACTTTCAAGATCTGATGAGATGGGGAGCATTTAGAGTGATATGGTTGTGAGATCAAACTTGTGAATGCTTAAGAGTTACCATTGCAGCTCAAAATATGTGCTTTAATTGTGACTGTGGGAATTAATTATAATTTACTAGAAGTGCTATAATTCACCTAAATTATGAAACAAAGGAATCAGCTATATGACTAAATCGTGACACAGAATCGTTGAGGAACGGGGATGTTAATCATTCCACCACTATTATTTACGGGCAGCGGTGATTATTAATAACACCAGGTATATATTTAACTTTTTCACTAGTTCATGGCTTATTTATGTTTTACTTGTGAGCACAAATTTTAAAGTATTTGATTTTAAGGCATTTGAAAAAGTGTGAAACATATGGCAGTTTTGAAAAGTAAAATAGTGTAGAAACTGCCAATATAGACTGCTGCATAGCATTCAGTCGACATATGTAACCTGCCTGGAGTACATTTTTATAAAAAAAAAAAAATTTAAGTGCAATATGTTAATCCTAGATTTCACCTACACATATAAATGATGTTGGTTTTGTAAAGCAAAACAAAAAAATCCAGTACAACACTGTTTATATTTTCTTTTCTGCATTAACTTAAAACAATCTATCTGTAATTGAAAACTGTTTTAACAATACACCTTCAAATAATGATGAATGTAACCATTAACCAGCACACTTATCTCACTTCATTTAACCAAAAATAAATGTTGTGCTATTTTACAAAACCGTAGTATTCCTCCTCACAGTCGTACACTTATCTCCATGAGTAAACATTGCAACACCTTTATTAATCACACTATTTCAATGTAATTAGAAATCGGAATGAAAAAATACTTTTAGCATACTTTTCACAAACGCTCATTTTTGAGAATATTTAGGAATTTCAGTCACGTGTATTAATTGCCAGGCTTAATGTTACTCTCGTTATGAACAGCTGTTTGCTTAACTTGATCAAACTTTGGAGTACTAAAATGCCCACGACTTTCTCATTCCCTTGATTTTAGGGCCATAATTTGAACTGACAAGAGGCCATTTTGCAATTAAAACAAAGGCCATGCATGAATAGAATTGTACCCTTAGAGGAAAGCCCTGCTACTGTGCTAGTGTGGCACAACACAGGCATGAGACTGTCAAACAACGGTTAATTCATATTTAATAGCGCTTGCTTTCGCTCCACGCGTTATCCGATCGTGTGCCACAAATTAAGCATGTATAAAGAGGTCTTAGGTGCCTGCTTCTAGCCCCAGTCCTACCGTGCCTACGAGACCAAACTGTCAACGCTCATTGTTTGACAAGCTGCAGTGCCACTTTTCCCATCCCGTTTACAAAAAGAGTGATCGTTTTATTAAGAAAGTGGCAGCCTGCCGTGAAATGTGTCTGTTTGGTCTCATTCTCCTGACCTTGCGGTGTGTCCTTCCACACCTGCAATCTAATGGTGGGAACTCCTTTAAACCGGGCATTATTGGTGTTGGGAAGAAGTGGAATCACTGTTTAGACCGTTTCCTTTAATTTATTGCCTGTGCACTTTTACAGGCAATTACAGATGCTGAGCAATCCAGACAACTGAAAAGAATACCAACACCATTAACTTGTTTGACGTAACACAAGCGATCAGCACTTTGCTTCTGTCATCGTAGGCCTTCGTTGCATTTGGGCATCGTGTTAAATGCCTCATTGCTGCATAGTATACCACTCATCCGCGTAAATAGCTTGCACGGTGAATGGTAACACAAACGTGTTGAACTATGCTTTTAATGACTTGTGCTTATCTTGATGAGGACTACATTTAACTTAAGCAAGAGTACTGCCACGCTTAATTTAATGTGTCTGTATGACTCACTATTTACATACTTATACAGCAGGTAAAATGGTTAAGCAAGGATAAGATACTGTTTGCCCAAGGTTTGACATTTGCCATATGTTTACTTTGTTCAGGAGTTGCCAAGGATTCTAAGTGCAGCAAGTTAAACTCTTGGGAGCCAATCAGGTTTTAGGGGTTTGCGTTGAAATAGTCTTCATGGATTTTGTCCAAACCCAATACCAGCTGTCCCATATACAAAACAGAGCTTATTTCATGAACATTTGTACGCACTTTGAATGACTATAACCTGCAATTGTTTACATACATATGCTTTATTAATATTGATATTTTTAATATTACTAAAGCATAGGTGTGTAAAAACACCAAACATAAATAATTTATATAACCAAACAGACTTTTTACAATAAATTGTTACACTTGTCAAACTTGATTCCGAAACGTCGTGATTTTATTTATTTGGTTTCATTTTTTATTTATTTATTTTTTACCTATGTGACTTTATCGAAAAAAAGCAAAGAGTATTGATTCCGTCACTTCATATGTTCGTTGTCAAATTGGAGGAGCAGCTAAATAAGAAACTTTTTGTTTATGTTTAGCAAGTCAACCCGATTCAGAATTAGCATATAATTGGTATAAGCTGGTCACTCATGATCGGTATTTCCGATTAAACCAAAAAATTGGCTCATATACATTTTTTAGGTTAATTGGGGCAGTTGCATTAGATAATCCATGAGGAATTTATAAGGAAATAGTTTATTTATTTTCTACACTCTTAAATAGCTGACTTTAAAATAAAATAAAAACCTTTCACTATTGTACATATTTCCAGAAGTAATTGGCAATTCGTACGACTGCAAAATCAAAACATAGTTTAGTAAACAAAATACAAGGTATAAAATGCTTTAAAAATTCTCAAATATACTGCAGTGCGCTTGCAGAAAAACTAGAAAAAAAATAAACGTTGCTTCAGTGTTTATTCATTATATTCTAAGATAAAAAAAACACTTAAAGCAGTATAAAATATATATTGTGAAGAAATGTATTAAATGCTTCCATTGCCCTCATGATGCTTAGTTTAGTATCATTTAATTAGAAATGGCAGAACACAGTGCACCATAAAATATGTTAATGACAGTCTTGGGCTGTGATCGTCCTTGTAAAACAGCTGTTTATCTCAACGGGCCCGACCAGCTGAAATAAAGTCTGAGTCTGAGAGTGTCTATTGATTGGTAGTCAGGGAATGAGGGAGGCATCGTGAGGAAGACAGCCATTGAGGCTCTAAATGTGCAAACTTCGACTCATATGCAAAACTAAACATGCCACTCCGTCGTCAAGTTGCTCAGTGGTCCAGTGATCTATTTTGTCTATTTTTGAAAGATAATATATTTAGGCTTTGTAGGTGATGGAACCCTAAACAGATAAAAGTTAAACTAGGAACTACTCCGCTTCGAATTGCACAGTCTTTTCATGCATATACTATATCACTGGATACAAATCTATCTTGATTAGTTAGGCATATTGCCGGAAGGTCAACAGCACGTGGGACATTATAAAGTCACATAATTTAGCAGATATTATTGCCATGGTTTAATTGTTATTACATATTTTTATTCCATACATGAATGAGCATTCAGCCATTAGCAGTGATGGTGCATACACACACGAAGCCCTGGTTCCACCTTCATGCCCAAAACTCAGGAAAAACAGCAACCACGGCAGCATGGGCATGGAAAACCACTTATTTTGCAAACTAAGAAATATAATGCAAGAGGCTTGCTCTAAAAGTGATGCTGAATAATGGAAATTAGAAATGTAATAACCAATAATATCATCATCAGCCATGATATATCTACTGTTGGTAGAATGCCTCCCATATCTGTCACAATCTCTCACTTCATGTCACGATCCAACCAGCTCCTTCATCAGTCCCTCCCCTTAGTGGACGTGCAATCAGGCATGTTTTCTCCTCGAGCTGCCAATTTGTCATGAGTCTGAACCTCCAACTATCAGCCATTCTAGTGATGTGTCCTGAGCACACTCACTTATCGGTCAATGTCTCTAACTTGTGCATATTCTCTGATCCATGTGCATGTCTGTGTGGTTTCAAGCATGCACCTCTGCTTTGTTGTACACTTTTCAGCTCAAGTTTAATTTTCTTTGTCAAAGTCCATGATTCTAATTCACACAGCACAGCAGGTAATATAGAAAAGCAACATACCATCGTGCCTAAAGGAGAAAATGTTGAATCACTAAATTACATAGTAGTAAGCAAAATCACGAGTTGCATCAAGGTAAAAAACAACATTGCAGGTTAATCATGGCATGACATTCTCTTAAAACAATTAAGAGAAGAAAAAAATAGAACAACACTCGTTGGTTGCTATAACACTTCTCCAAAATTGAAAGTGAACCTTTGGCAGACTATAAAAAAAAATATTGCAACTGTGTGGGTGTCAGGGAAAGGAAAAAAAAGAACGAAAGAGTGGGGCCATTTTTTTATTGGCCAAAGGAGGCTGTTTTCTTTGTTGTTGGAGGATGGAAGCTGGCAGCCAATGCTGGCAGTCAATCATATTTTAGAATAACACCGGGTGGGAGCTTGGCAATCGCCAGCCACCCAGATGAGAAAATGGGTGAGTCGAGCCATCACACAGATGTCAAATAATTTTCCTTCCCCCCCCGACCCTGAATGTTACCTGAAAGAGTGATTTTTATAAGCTCCCATGGCACCTTTGCAACGATGTCATATTGACTCCGGTGATGAAAAACATATTAATGCGTCCAGCAGACAAGCGGATGATCTCATTAAAACACATCGTTCTGTCCTTGAAACTTCATAATGCACTGATTGTGGTGAGGCGAACGCCGTTTCAAAATTCTACGGTTAGTTTGCGCCCAAAGATTTTCAGCGGCTGAACGGGCGACATGATTCTCTTGTTATGTTACATACGAGGCTTATATAACATAAATGTTAGCACTTCAACCAGTGTGAAGCCTTAAAAAGAGGTCGTTGGAAAATGTACGAAATATAACTGTTTTTAGTTTGGAATATTTAATTTGCTTTAGCAGATGTAAAAGTGTACTTCATGCTACCTTTCAATTAGTTATATCATATTGAACGATGGCATTTTTCTTGAATAGAAGATAATGATGAGCATGGCTGGCTACGTACGGTGTGAAAGAAGTTCAAGAAGTTCAACATTCAGTAGCTCTGAAATATGGGCAAGTACTACTGTGCAAAATGGCCAAATGTGGATATGTTTAATCGTTATGCATTCCTTTGCTTTCCTAAGATAACCTTTAATGCTATGTTTAATCAATGGCAGTTGCAGTTTAGTGCTATCTGTTCAAATTCACATGACTACTAATTAAGCTCTAATTATGTCAGCCACGATAGCATGGCAAAATGCTGATGTATTAATACATGGCCCAGTCTGCTGTTCATGCCAAAGGCAATGTTATTTCTCTACGGATAAAATATTTAATGCTGTGAAACCTCATTACATCAGCCAGGTAATTTTCGCAGCAATTAAATAAACACTCTGTGCATTGTATAATGATAGTTTTTTTAGATTTACAGGGTTTTTTTCATTGTAACATGAAAATGAAAAGGCTACTGTTGAACAATGAACGCTTATACTCATATAATCGAAACACCTATGTGTAATATACTTGATAAAAAACTAACACTTTCATAAAACCTAGGTCATAAATTTGCAGAAATCTAATCATCAATGGGAAATGTTTGAGTCACTTTTGGTACCATAGTAACAAATATAAGTTTTCCTAAATAAATATTCATATATAGAGTACACACATCCACATCTGTTCATATTATATGTCCAAAGCACATTTTGAATATTTTTTTTATAAACAAAGCAACGTTACATAGAACTACTTATGTCTCTGGAAGTACATGCGATTGAGTATGTATCTTAATGAAATATGGAAATAGTAACACCTAGATCAGAGAACAACATATCCAAGTGGGGTTGGACAAGATACATTGCGAGAAGGAATGATGGCTGGTGGTCAAGACTCATGACGGAGTGGCAAACAAATCAAATAATTTCCCTTCCACCGGGGAAATGGAGCAACGAAACCAGCTCACGGAGAGGAGTCAAATAGATAATTTAATCACGTGACAACCAGAGGTGGTGGTCGCCTTCACCCAGCAGTGATCATGGCTGCTGAAGATGAGCAGCCGTAAGTTTGTTCTTCACAGCAATAGCATATGTACGAATTATATTCCTAAACCTGCCCTAGCTCTATACGTATAGGAACTCACGGCTATCACAATATGGCGAATATTGTAGACGACCCTTGGCCACGTGTACAGACGTCATTCAAAGACGTCTCATCTACCACCTGAGCCGCCGGTCCCAACACAAACACGCCATCTGGCAGACACCTGCCGGACATATGGGTAGGCAATGCTTTCTTTACTTGCACAGCATAGCGTAGAGCCAGACTCAGTGTCCGTTCATCGTGGTCCTACAAAAGCCAGGCAGTGTGACATACCGTGACGTGCCATGTTGATAAGTGTCCATATTCAGGCAACGGAAGAGCTTCATCGTTAGCGGGCTTGCCACTAAGCCATTTTGCACGGTGTTTGCACATTAGACACAGACGAGGGTGATAAAATGTTACGTTTGGTCAACATTGCCGTATGGCTGTGAAACAACGATAGTTAGTAAAGGGATGGAACAAAAGCCGGCTGGTACAAACAAAAGCACGTGAATTCTCATGAGAATGCTGAAAAGCAGCGGGTTAAGACATTGATTGACACACGATGAAGAAGTATTCCGAAGATGAAGAAAGTCATGAACTTATAAAGGTTAGAGAGATAAGAGTGGCTACGTTTTTGGAACATGTGGTAAGACAAGAGGAATACAACGTGTGCGTTACTGGTAAGATGAAGAGAAAACGATTGAAAGGGAGACCAAGAAATGAGTCTATATGCTGAGGTGGTTGATTCACAAAGGCAGACGATGAGAAAGAGTTGGTGATCTATGGCTGTAAATCCTCAGATTGTGGGCGGCACATGATGATTATGATCATTGGAGGTGTAGCCCCACGGATGATAAGCTGCAGAGTCATTGTTGAGATTCCAGCGACAGAAATCTACACTATTGTATGCTGGTGTAATTGCTCCAAAATCCAAAGTGTATTAATGAGTGTACCTACAAGAAAATTACGTAAAATGAATAACAACGTCTGTGACTGTGCTCACCAACATCATTCTTGCAAAAGCATATTCAATATGAAAAAGCTCTAACATGCATGAATACAGATCACAGAATTGTTTTGACACAACCAGTTAAAATCACATTGTGGCTGACAACTCAATGATGTAGCTGTTGGTTTCATGCAGAACAAGGCTCCTATTATTTCCCCCTGACACTAAAGAAAACGACATATCTGATAGATCCAGTTTGAAGGGGGATTTACGACACATTTATACTTACACGATCTAATCCAAAAAAACGTTATTCTGGATTAACTCGACGAGTTAAAAAAATTGCGACCAAAGCCAAGTTTTTTTGCCCATATATTTGCGTATTGAATCCAAATCACTTTCTACTCAGAAGCTGTTGAGTGTGGTGTGAGAGCTTGTACGTCCAATGGAACCTCAGTTGTACGAAATAATGCAATGAGTCGTTTAAATGCTCCTTGTGGAAGGAAATTAATTGTTTTCATAAATATCACAATATTTGCTGTGAGCCCTGCTGTTCAATTTGTCAAGGCAGCATGTAATATTGGTATACGATCATAGTAAATATGCAGTTACAAGCACAGCAACTAAGACACCCTTTATATTACTGGAAAGTTCTAGAATGTTCTAAAAGTTACTCCAAGTTTACTCAGCCCTGAATTTATCTGGAATGTTTTGGAAAATAGGTAAATTTCAAAACATCACAGTCCTGGTCACAAAAGCAACGTTTGTGGGGAATAATAGCCATTTTCTATACGTTTGAGGCATAAGCAATTAGGAAATAACACTTACTACCCGGGAACAAAACAAATGTTGTGCAGTATTATATGCAAGTAATAATTTCTGATGCACTATTAACTTCAATTGAAGTTTTGAATACTCTATCTCTGTATACTGAGATGCACACTATGAGCATTTTCGTCAGCGTGTGCTAAAGCTCAATCGCTGTCTTAGATTACAGAAAACATTTCATCATTTACACTATGAGATCTCTTTTACCAGTGGCAAAATATAATAGTAGGTTTTTACCCTTTTACTCTGATATTGCACTGTGTTTGAGTTGTACGCCTTCTGGTGTCATCTGGCCCTACACCAATGGGGACTAGGCTCTAAAGAAAGCCGTCTCGGGTGTGGGCCAATCAACTTCAAGGACAGTGCATATTATCATCCTTATCAGAGTTGCTTCTTTTTGTTTGCTTTTTTGACTACTTGTGTTGTGGTCATTGCAAACATGATGCCTTGAATAAAGGTGTCAGTTTTGTACCAGTTAAAAGGGTAAAAACCTACTATTACATTTCATCATTCTTTATTCGTTTGTAATAGGAAACACGAAGCAAAGTGGACAATTGTTACCACTCTACACTGGAGATGAAATGAAGCTTCACGTAAATGTTTTCCTTCGTGTATAGTAATTTAAATACTAAAATTAAAAGTTAAACAAAACTTCATGTAACGTGAGGTGAACTGTTTTCCATCACATCAATATGCTGAATAAAAAAGTCTGGTATTTTTAGCTGCAATTTGGCATGTTTACACTAACCGATGCTAGGTGCAGCTGTGTAATACTGCATAGTGCAAATATCATTGACACTGCTGAATTGTAATGGATGACCTGCATGCAGACACATTTAACTACTGTATATACTCCTGCTACAATTGAACTGTTTCAAGATTTCAATGGATGCAAAAAATGTAACTCCATCGATCTTGATTATTTGTGATGTATTTTCAGATATAGGAATCTGAGACCACATTCGGTTACTTTTGCTGATACATAGTGGCCCAAAAGTCAGGCCACATAGCGTTATTTCATTTATTCTAACACTGGCATTAACATATTTTAATTGTTTATTCTCTAAGTGAATATTTTATCTATTATCATTATTAATATATGTTTTTTTTCTAGATTTGAAGCTTTCGTGACTGCAAGGATTCATACTCTTTGGTTTTTTCGGTAAAGTCACGTAGGTAAAAAATAAAATAAATAAATGAAAACAAACCAAAGAGTATTTTTTCTTCTTCCATTTCAGATGCCATTTAAAAATGGAAATACAATTTACTGCAGACGAGCGAGTACAATTAGTTTTAATGTGTGCAAAAGAAGGCAGCTGTATTTTTTTTAAAGGTCCTGAATTTATTTCAAAAGATAATTTGTCCATACATTAATGTTAATGGCAGTCATTTTGAACATTTGTTACATTTAATCCAATAACCCCATGTGATTTGTTTCAATAAATATAATCGCCCTATGTGTCCTGACTTTTGGGCCACTGTATATTATTGTTGATGATGCTTTGACAATATTCCGAGGCAAAAAATAAAAATTGGTTACTTGTTTAATATCTGACAAGTTATGCTCAGTCTTTCAGTGTCTTCTTTTCTTTTGTATGGCGGGTGTAGATGAAGAGCAACAACTACAATTTTGCATTTAGCTGGTCAAGCCAGATAACCACGTCAGGGGTAGTGGAGTGTATTGCTGTGATGTCTCCTTCATATTTGTGGATCGGGCATTGCGTCGTTATATGTTCTATGGTCTGTTCTGGATAACCACAGTCGCACTAGTATATAATTACAATAACCTCCCCCCCCCTCCGCCTCAAATTGTTGCACCTGATGAGTTAAATGATGACGTCACCCTGCTGCTGCTCTATTTAAGACCGGGAGCAAGAGCAGAGCCTCACCATTCTGGCGAATTGCCCGATGATGCTGGATGCAATTACCAGCGAAACGTCGTACTAAAAAATTGTAAATGTTGTGGTTTCACTCTTCAACACACCGGTGGGCTAAAGTAGTGAACTATTTGTCTTTTGTCAACGTGACACTTTTTTGCTGATTGGCCGTGTCGGGTGGTGGAGGGTTACGACAAATTAATAAATAACGCGATCTAACCCAAAAACGTTTATTATGAATAATATTGGTCGCGAAAGCCTACGTGTTAAACTGCATATTGTAGAGTTTGACATTTTCAATTTTTGCATCTGCCACGGTTTATGCAGATGCAATTAAGGGTGGACCATGAGCTTCGTGGAAGATTAAACCCAGGGATCTTCTGCATTGGGTCTTTTTTGAGTTATTTGAACTCCATTCAGCTCTCCAGGCTTCATCAAGGTTGAATTTATATTAAGGTTAAACGCATGGGTCCAAAAGGGCTAGCGTGACTTCAAGCGATGACGAGGGATGTTATTGAGGCCCTGATGAATGGGAAGGAGACCGTTTTCCTCCATTCGCAAGACTTCCTGGAGGATTGCAGCATTGCAGCGGATGGGTGGGGGAGAGATGTGTAACAGCATGTGCAATCAGGGTGTTGGGGTCGACTTGATACATCGAATTGCAGTGTTCAGTTGGACATCAATGACTCTTGTGTGACTACTTCTGGTCCATACTGGTGCACAGTATTTTGCTACAGCGTACACAAGGTCATTCGTTGATGCCCATAGCACTGGTGCTGATGCTTCCCAGCTGTGCTTTCCAGGTTCTGAACCAGTTGACCCTCGTCTTGGTCTTGGCGGCTACCTTTTTAAGGTGGTTATGGAAGGTTAGCGCATGGTCCAGCTTCATTCCAAGGTAGGTTGGAGTGGGGTCATGTCGCACAGTGTTGTCACGGAAGGTCACTTTACGAGTGTGCTTGGTGCTCCTATGATTAAGACGAAATGCAGTAACTGTTGTTTTGTGGGGATTTGGCTTGAGCCTCCATTTCCGAAAATATTCCCCCATATTGTTTAGGTTTTTAGTCAGAGTGGATTCAACGTCGTTGAAAGTGGCTGCTTGCATTGCCAGGGAAAGGCTATCCGCATATACAAATTGCATGACCCAGTTGCTGGCATTTAACTGGTGTAGACATTGAAGAGCATTGGCGGTAGTATTGAACCTTGTGGCAATGCATTGTTGAGGAACCAGGGTGAGCTGGCTTGGTCGCCCATATAGACACGCAGTCACCTATTGCTCAGCATCGTCCATATCAGGTGTATTGTTTCGAGGAAAGGAATGGTCCTTGCGAGCTTCATCATTAAGGCCTTAAGCCAGACCTTGTCGTAGCCCGATGACAAGTCCACAACGATTGCGGTGGTCTAGGGTTTCTTCTGGAATCCGGCCTCAATGTCTGTCGCAAGGGCCAAAACTTGGTCAGCTGGCGGTCTTTAATATGAGAGACAGATGAGTTTATTCCTCATAAGGGCTCACAATTGGATAGTTAGAGGTGGCCGAGTGACTCAGATGTCAGGTCACTGAGTGGGCACCGCTGAGATTCTGTCTTCACATTGAGGCAGCCACCTGTCATTTAACTGGGTTCTCTAGTGTAGTGAGGTAATGGTTTCAGCCTAGTCACCAATGACTGCACAAAAAACCATCACATTCAAGTTGGTTCTCCACCCTGAAGTTGGATAAATGCCAGCTCTCAAGATTGAACATTGAGTTGGCTGTCATGAGACAAACATTACTTTTCTTTGCAGAGGAGGTGGGAAAGTGCTGCCCTTTACTGTGTGGACCAGTGGTCACTTGAAGGGATCTCTGTAATATCTGCTCCCATGTGCCATTATCTAACGTGAATGGTTGCACTGCTCTCTGAAAATCCGAATAAAATCCAAATAGATTCTTCATGATGTGACACCAATCGGGATAACATTGGAGGGGGGGGGGGGGTAATAACAAACACACACAAAAAGATTGGACAAGTTGCATTCTCATTTGGGCTCATGCTCAGTCTTATGTTCATTGAGAAGTGAAGGCAAGGTTTGTGTTATTTTCTTTAATTCATCACTCCCCACTAAGGTGAACGGTGGCAAGGAATTGAACTCAGGACACAGCTCAGTGTGCTAAACATTAGACCATCACTGGATTGTAATGGCTGCTTAGATTTAAACGTTTCATAGGCGACAACTGGCAGAGGCAAATGTGTGTTTGCACTGTAATAGGCTTACAATATTGAATTATACTATTGTTTAGAGGATAAGTTACTGGTGGATGCAGTGTTGCCAGGAAAATATATTTGAAATGAGGCTTTAACAGTGTGGTGTTGGGCTAGGAAAGGAAACGCAGCAGACACTAAAGTGTGATAGGCCAAGGATCCCAAAGCCTGCAAAAACATGTATCTTCCTTAAGTTATTTCTCTGTCTACTGGCATGAGTTATTGCTCACAACTGCATGTGTTTTACAAAGGAAATAATCAGCCAAAGCAATGTATATCTCAATTCAGGCACATCACAGGCAGTGGGAACAGATTGGGGGGGGGGACGCTACTGCAAGCATTCCTGATTGGCCAGCACTGGAAGGAAATTGAACCATGCATTCGCTTTGATTATTTCACTTAAATCGCCGCTGAGGATTTTCCACATGCCGCTTCTGGTAATCAATCAAGCTAATGGATGGCTATTTCAGTCTAATTTACAGGTATTAGGTGTTGAGTCTAATAACACTATGAATGTATACACATTTTTTTCCCCCAGGTAAAATAACACTGTCCATACATAGGGAAAGTGTGTGAGAGTGAGTTCTGTATACTCTGTACAAATGCTCAAAATAGTACAAAAAAACTTTAACAGTGCTGTACTGCACTTGCAAATGTTTTTGCATGTTGCATGTAGAGTATTGCACTTTTTTTGTATTTACACTAAGTGCATGCTTAAATATATGCACATTTTTACAAGAAACGCATTTGTATTACTTTTAGTAGAGTGAAGTATTATTGACAATTACTGGTCTTATTATGTATCGTTGTCTTCGTTTTTTTTATATCTGCGTACGTGCCAGCTTGAGCTTGTAATCGTCTAATATTGTGATGTTGAATCTCTTATCTGCTCCACATGATTTTTGTTATCTCCTGGATACATCTTACAGTCAGTACACAGTGTTATTTACTGTGTATAGCTGCCCATAAATGAATTGATTGATATTGATTCTTAAGCTCATGATCCCTTCGTCAAATTCCATGTGTAAGATTATTTTGGGATTTATGTATGCTGTATGTGATGGGTTTACATCACTCTTACAACCACAAGAGGCCACTGCATTCATCACACTCTTCAAATTGTGCTCCTCAATCATGACAATTCATGAAATTGCCTGCTGGATGGGGTAAGTGTTTGCATCATTGCACTACTATTGTTTTATCCTTTGATGTTGGTGAGCGAATTTTAGGTTACGAATTTTGAATAATGGGTTTATATAATTGTCATAATTGATTCCAGACTTTAATATCAAAACTGTTTTGTACTCTATGTGCAGCCAAAGTATAAGACTGTACAGTATTTACTTGGACACATGTGGACTTTGGCTGCTGACATTTAAAGCTGTTTTTAGTAAAGGGTTTTTGTTATCGATTTAAATTACATGCCTTCATGTGCTCTATGTATATATCCAATGAATTACAACCGAACGACATGCAAACACGCATTGGGTATTGCCTTTTTATTGTAAACTTATATATAGTACTCTTAAAAGGTCCCCATGCAATAATTGTTGAAAAAGCATTTTCATTCCAGACTGAATGGGACCTTCAGTTATTGTTTTATACTTATTTCTGTTTAATTTTTTTGGACTTAAGGGATTTAAAACCTTTTTGGAGTATTTTATTTCTAGGCTCTATACTTACAATAATAAACCTGCACTTTATTGACAGGTTTACACCCAGGCGTAGGTTGGTGGCCACATGGCAACAGAGGTTAAACAACTAAATACTGTGTAATCTGACATAATTCAAACACTAAAAATAATACACAACAGTTGAAACTGAAGCAGTAAAATAAGTAAAGAAGCCTGTACCCTCCACAGTTAGGTGCACTGTGCTATGACTGTAAGAACTGGACACATGCAAGTGGGTGGCCATTATTACAAAACCTATACGGTATTTAATGAAGTCAACATACTCTACATGGTCTGTGGTAGAAACATAATAGCAATGCATGGCAAAACTAAATTGCACTATTGTATCGTGCCATGCAATGTCTATTCTGGAAGTGTAAATTCCACAAACTCAGTTTGTCTGATATTATTAAAGTTTTTTAATTGATTGATTACATATTTATTTAGCATTACTGTATTTAAACGTATTGAATGTTACCATTTTCATTGGCTAAAAAGTGAATTGTACATTAGTGAATGTGAATTTCATGCTGTAAAAATAAATGTGAAAAAAGGCCAAGAGTTGCATGACATAATTTGGCGCTTTGAGAGGCAGATTTGTGTCAGAAAGGCGCCACATATTAAAACAAAACTAAAACAGACTTGCCTTGATTTGACTTTAGTTTGCTCTCAGTAGTTCGGGTGTTACAAATATTTATTTACAATCTAGAGCCACAAAATAACAACAAAGTTGAACATGCAAAAGTTTACTAAAAACTTTCTGGCTCCGTTTTATTATGGTGTCCGTCTGGTGAGCCAATAACGTGACATAACGGGTCCTCTAATTGCTTCAGAACACTACCATCTTGGCTGACCCACGGAGGCCTCAATATGAATGGCCAATCGTGGCAGCAATTTTCCCTGTTGTAGTCCCCTCCCACCTCACCCCAGCCTCCCTCCCAGAGCTCCCCGCTGTCTATTCTGACCAGCACCAGCAATCTCATCCATTCCTAGGCCATCCCTGCGCCTCTCTACCCCCAGGGCTCTGTGATCACAGCACCCAGCACAAGGATGTAACTGGAATGTCCTGCTCTGGGCTCTCTCCCATGCCCCGCCCGACCTGGGCAAGAGCATAGCTTCACCTCTGTTTCACTGTTAATACTTAACTAGATTTATCATGCCTAAGAAAGTATGCTTTGAGATGTTTCTTTGTTGATTTTCTTTGTATGATGTTATCATCCTCACCATCACCAATATTTTTATTAGTATTACATGCTTTCCAGCTCTTCCTATTTAAGCAATATGCTGCCGATTAAAAAAAAATTCCGCATACTGATTTCCAAAGTGTAAAACTAAATTTTTAATCTTGGAGTATTTTGAGTTTTTGAAAATTGGTATGCAGTAACATGTTTTGAAAATCAGCAACCTATCATGAAATCAGAAGGGATAGTGAGTATTGCCTCCAATTTCACCTGAGTTTGTGATTTACTTATATTACAGATTTGTGCTAATAAAATCCGTGCCTTTTATGAACTAAGTTTTTTTCCATGGCATTTTATATTAATTGCAAGTATTGTTCTGTTGTTTTTCTGTATCTGATTTTGTCTTAGCTTATGTAATCCAGGTTTCTATTGAATAGACTCTTGTCCTAAAAATATATTTTAAAATATATATTTTTAAATCATGCTTGTTGAATCTAGGACCAACATATCCAGTGGATTACTGGAGTGGTTTTACTATGGGTAAAAATATCATTGTTCAATATGATGGGGGACGAACTCTGGCATTGCCAGCACTTACGTAATATTACATCATTCATTGGGATTTTTATTATTGAATTGTTGTGACCTGGTTTTTGTCACCCCAATCAAGCATTGTTTTCAAGTTTGGTGTTTGATTGTGAAGTAAGTGTGCATTGGGCAGCTAAAAGTAATAGCTGCATGTCTATTACTTTTAGCTTGAGCATGAAATGATTATGATGAGTGATGTGCAATTTTATCTGCAAAGGAGTGGATCACATTGTGAGTGGAATATATAATGTATTAATAAAAAGAAGCAATAATGCTGGAGCCAATATCATTGTGGAACATCAGCATGAATGATGAAGGTATCATCAGACTGGCTGCCATCAAGTGCCACATAAATTGATTTATCAGTTAGAAAGCTGTAAATCCACATATGCAGGTGAGAGTGGATTCTAAAATATGCTAGCTCTTCAGTTAGTGTAGGATTCCTATGGGTACCTCATTTGGCGTCATCTGGTCCAACCCATGTGAGACTAGGCTCTAAGGAAAGCTGTCTCGGGTGTGGACCAATCAACTTCAAGGACAGTGCACATTATCAGAGTTATGTTCTTTTGTTTGTATTATGACTGCAGGTATTGCGGTCTATGCAAACATGACTCCTTGTAAAAAGGTGTCAGTTTTGTAGGATTCCTGTCCCAATAGAATACTTTAGAAATTACAAGGCCAGGATTATAGACTCCACAATGTTGAAGACTTGAGCTTCCAAACACACAAGTTCACCTCCAGAACATCCTTGATGGAATCTACACTGGTGATCACTAAGAAACGATAATGATGCCAAGTTATGGAGGAGCTGAGTGTTGATGATAGGCGATTCGAACAATTTGCACGGCAATAAAGCAAAAGTGATAAGATGATAGTTACTCGTGCAAGATTGTCACACATTTTGTTTGTGGCAGGGCAGGAACCGAGCTAATTTCCAAGTTGTTGGTGCAGCGTGAGTACAGTATGAGAGCTTAAAGAGTCGACAAATAACTGGTGCAGATGCTGGAGCATACATTTTAAGCAAAATGCCTGGTATACCATTGGGACCACAAGCCTGAGAAGTATTACATTTGGATAGTAGCCAATGTACATCATACAATGTGATTCTTAGTTATTTCATCTGACTGTTCATAGGAATCACCATAGGTGGAGGTTCTTTTTTGTCATCAAGAGCCAACTTTGCTGCAAAATATAATCCAAAGAGATTGGCCTTGTCTTTTGTGTCAAGAATTACAGACCCAGGTTCATGCCCAATTTGTGGAAATGAAGTTTCGTTTGAAACATCTTTGGCATACGAGCAGAATGGATGAGGGCCAATCTGACAGGATGTCAGTTCCTTGCATTTGTGAATTAAAGATTTAAGTTGTTCTTGATTGATGACACATTTACGAATGTTCCTTGAAACTTTGTGTTTGTCAAGACATGAGAGAGCAGCAGCGACGTTTCGTCTCATATGCATTGATTGGGGTAAATCGACATTGATTGGAGTAAAACATGCGACTCTGTGAGCCGCTAACACATCTTGATTGATCTCTGCTATGGCAATTTTAAATAATGACTGCTATTCTAAAGGCATTATTTTGAAATATATGCACACTGTATGTACATAATCCCACCCAATATGTTACACAGACATACTCTATTCAGAACTGAAGTGTGCTCATGAAAAAAGGCTGTTTGTAACGTTTTAATATTTAGAATTATTGAGGTCAATGTGTTTTGACACGAGAGTTGTTTTATTGGTTGCCATTTGTGCCAAAATGCATCTCCTCCCACACACATGGATTTACTCTGGCAGCAGCGCTGCACATTATACAGGATTGCACTCATAATGCAGGCGGCAGACAATGTGTGCCAAATGACAATACGTGGATGAATTGGTACAACCAGTGCTTTAAACACCCAACACAGCTCATGCCAGGACAAATGTGCAAATTAACTGTCCACAAATCTAGTAACCTATTCTTAGGTTTTTTCGGTAAAGTCACGTAGGTAAAAACATTAAAAAGTAAAATAAAATAAAAATCACGACGTTTCGGAGGCAACACAAGCTTCCGTCTTCAGGTGGTACCGTCACAGCCACGACAGCTGTATCAAGTAAATGAGAGATTGCAGGAGTTACCACTGCGTTTATATAATGGTTGGAGAAGGTGGTGGGGCAAGGGCCGCATACTTATTATTAATATGGTAAGGTGAGGCTTGAGACTAAGAATAGACTGCATAACAAAGGCTGAGCCTTTGTTATGGAGAGGTGCGGTTTGTGACTCAACCTGTAACAAGAAGACCACCACTAAACATGGTAAAACAGTAATGGTTGTCTGTCAAATAAGATTGGCAAATAAAGATTGGCTCAGCCTTTGTTATGCAGTCTATTCTTAGTCTCAAGCCTCACCTTACCATATTAATAATAAGTATGCGGCCCTTGCCCCACCACCTTCTCCAACCATTATATAAACGCAGTGGTAACTCCTGCAATCTCTCATTTACTTGATACAGCTGTCGTGGCTGTGACGGTACCACCTGAAGACGGAAGCTTGTGTTGCCTCCGAAACGTCGTGATTTTTATTTTATTTTACTTTTTAATGTTTTTACCTACGTGACTTTACCGAAAAAACCTAAGAATATGAATCATTGCAGTCACGAAAGCTTCAAATCTAGAATCTAGTAACCATTTTTGTTTTCATTAAGCACATGTTCTTAGTCTGGTGACTATTTTTGCTTTTACATTATAATTGCAACCACAGACACCATGGCCATGTGGTTAGGTGGGTCCATAGGTGTGCACCATATAGAGTGTTTATGCACTGTACGCATGTTTATATACATTCGTGTATGCCGATCGTAACATATGGGGGTTGTTTCTGCTACAAGAGATGAAAGCATATGGAGGTGATGGTATATAATAAATACAAACTCTAAAGCAGAGTTAAGGTTGTGTGATCATAAAGTCTATATCCTCATGTTCTCTAAAATGGCACAGGCAAAATGAGCTCACTTACATCTTACATTTCTGGTTACACATGACTGATACTATATAAGGCCTATGCTTGTACTCTCCATGTGTCCAAACCTCCTGCAGCCTCTTCCAAACACAGACTGCTCAGCAGGTTTCCCACTGTTAAAAGTGAGCATTACTTTATTGTCTGCATCATGCACCATCCATCATGCAGAAATTGTTGAAATCTTCAACATCTATTGGAACCGAACATTATCTCGTATGCTTTAATGGAGTTTCATGACAATATCATGGAGCTGCAAGGATGTCTTGGGGCCTTAGGTAAAATATTTATTCAGCCTTTGGTCAACATGGACCTTCTTTGTATGCGTTAGGGTATCCTGGAGTTATTATGCCCTGTGGTAGGGATCAGGCACCGTCTTGTGCCGATGTTTTGCTTTTGGGCTTTCGCTTCAAGAACATTCAGGGCCAGTGAGATGGCATCTGATAAATTGTTTGCACTCGGGTTAAACGTGCTATCCAGATGGGCAAAGAAGTGGTCAAAAAAAGTGCTTTTGGAATTTCACCAGACTTTCCCTTCTCGTTGCAAATTCAGTGGATACTGTTAGCCCCAAGGTTTTCAAGAAAGGCTTTACATTTGTTTAGGTTTTCAGCAATGCCAAAAAAGACCATAAAGCTCTTGCTCCACTTCCAATATAAATCACCTTCATATAAACTATTCTTAAAATGGTTCCAAATCATGTCGGGTTTGGTTTTTTAGTAGCCGGTAATTACATGTGCAACATGTATTGAAACGTCAGTGTTGTTTGCAAAGCTGGGGCATATAACACATGAATGTGTTATGAAAATAATTCATTAACTGATTTTGTATGGTCGAAATAAAGGAGAATATGTTTGGAATACATGTATGTGCCACAAATTGTATTGATAAAAAAAAAACCATATAAATTATAGCCGCTTGTAAACATTTTGTGTGAATGATTTTGCATGAGTTGTGCCGCTTCGTTCAGGTTCTTTACCACTGTCCATCCTCATATGGGTAAGTGGGGGCATGGTCTCGAATGTATAGCGGGTGCGTTGACACCTAATCCACATGCGCCCCCACGATGGTGATGTCACCCCCCCTCCTCCCGTGTTCTTCCTGACTGGCGACCACCCATGATATGCGCATCTCCTCAATATTGCAGAACTCGTGTATTGATCGGTCAACCCATACATAAACAAAATATTAATAAATAAATACATATGCATCTTTGACTGAGAGCAAAGGGAGAGCTTTACGGCCTGACCAAATGGTCTTCAAAAATGTGACAATGGGAAAACTCAAATCACACCATCCACATGTGAACTCCCGGCATGCATTCCATTTTTACCTTCAAATACTCAGTTTCTCTCTCTATATATATGTTTCTGCCTTTAGTGAAGAAGACCCTTCCCTCTCAGGGATAGTAATTCGCATTAACGCAATTGACAAATTATTTGATGCACGAAATCGAATTTCCGCGTGAACAAAAAAAAATTCACACTCCACTCGCCATGAGATCAAACAAGAAGCGCACGAGAGGCTCCATCATTCATCCGCGGCAGCGTCACGGTGTCCCGAACAATGCAGCAGCCACGCCTCCACATCACCTTTCAAGGCATTCCAACATGCAGATCTTTGGGTGAGTTGCCTGAACAGGCTAGTTGTTTTAGATTTTAATTAATTATTAATCAATAAAAATAATTTGTGTTCTTTATTCTTATTTTTGTATTGTGGAAAGTGATATAGGTTAAAACTGTAGGCTGGTAGTAGAGTTGGAATGACTGAAACACATCCCTAATAATTTTGTGTATAACATTAACGGAAAAAGCCTTTCTGATTGACTACATTCCGTTTAACGCGTGTTTTCTGCAAAATGTATCCCTTCAATAAACCAAGGGATACCTGTACAGTACTGCCATCACAATGTAATAAAAAAAGATGGCCCATCTACAGGTAAACAAAAAACTTACCGATTTTTATTTTACCAGATAAGGCCCACTGAGTTTTACAGTAATCCCTTGCCAACCCCAAATTTACCAACCGTGAGATTTGAATATACGCGTATTTACTTTTATATACCTGTTTACCAACCGTGAGCATCTCGGTTTGAGGACACGCAAATCGCGAGTAGCGCCGAGTCGTGAAATCAAAATTGTCGTAGCATCCGCCGCGTTGTCTCAACAGACCTCCGTGAGACACGAGGCAACTCTCTTGGGTCTGTAGCTACCATCATCTTTCTTCTCCACATTGCTACCTCCGTGCAGTGGGGTATTCAAAGACGCCTTAAAGCCGGTAAGCCTGCTAAGAACCAGACGACGCTGAGAGTGTGGAGGTGGAGGAGGAAGAGGCGCCAGAGATCCCTGAGTTGGAGTAGGAAGAGTGTCCACAGGCCTCCTCTTCCTCCCTCCACCCCACCATCACCATCCTCATCATCGTTAAAGTAAATGCGATTGAATTCGCTGTATTTTTCTTAATTAAACATGCCTTAAATGTCACTGGAATTCTCTTTATTTGGTGTGTTATGTTAATTGGTTAATTTTAATGAACGTAAACACTATTTATGTGGAATTTCATCGGTTCACTCGCGACCTTGGTCCCCCGAACCCTATTTCCCCCGTAAGGTCTTAAGTTTAACAACCGTGGGGGGGTGTCAGGACCTAACCCTCACGGTTAGTAAGGGATTACTGTATAGCTCTATTTCAGAAGTAACATGGCCACAAATTATAGCTCGGTGGATTGGCTTGTCATACGGAAATGTACAGCTTCCAAATTCTCATGTTTCTGGAACGCATGTTTCTAAATGTGGAGGGGAAAACCGGAGGACCCAGGGGAAAATCCACACAACCACAGGAAGAACATGCAAATGCTCAAATATGCAGGCTTCAGGTTTAGGATCGAACCCACGACCTCCTGTATACCAGGCGAGGTAGTTAAAATCTCAGCACTGTTGTGCCCAGTAGATACCCCTACTGGGTATCTGTGAAAAATAACTTCATAGCTCATCGGATTTCATCAGATTTATCCAGGCTAAATAACAATTCTGATTCAAAAGATTATGTTTCACGTGAGCACAAAATGATCTGAGCATCCATGTCTCTGTTACAACTACAGATAACTGCACTCTGTTCAACCATAAACGTTCACAAATGTTTTCACTAAATTACCATTACTAATAAATGTTCTCCAAATTGGTTGATTATAATGAAAGTTCAATAAGAGTATAAATGATGTTAAAATAAATGTAATACAAACAATGCAACCGGTATATATAGAGTATATAGATGACATTGTTGGTTCATGCAGTAAACTTTAACTTTGCAGCTGTTTGTTAATTTACGACTTCGTGAAGGCCTCACCAAGCTGTGGTAATCATGATGTGATACCGAAAGCACAATCGGGACAACATTAGGGGGAAATTACGAACTAAACATATTTTACCGAAGCTAAATCACTTGAAGGGAACTCAGACGTAGCTGTGCTAGATCTGCCTCTGTAAGCCATTCTCTAACACGAAAACTTGCCACCTTGTGTAAGATGTCCGAATGGATTCTTTTTTCTGATGACATGACACAGATAGTACAATAGGGATGAATTTGGTGGAGGAGGGGGGGGGGGCACAAAATAATAAATGAATCGATTAACTGATACATTTTTACACCACCCATGAATGCTTTAAACGAGTTAGTGATGTCACACATCACATACGAAGTATTCACTTTGCTCCCATTGACTCGCGAGGTATGCGGATTGAGTCGCTCCCCGTCAGGGATGGAACAAACCTATTTTTTTAGATCCGAATTTGAGGTTTAAGATTCAAACCTTAATACACCTTAATAAACCTCATGGTTTTATTCGAAATACTCCCAGATCAGTACTCGTCCTCCGACGAGTCCATGTCGTCGCCCTCGGACATATAACTGCATTCGGCGAACGCTGCATAGTTTCTCTTGAGGAAGACCAATTTTTCTACCGAACTGGGCGCCAGGCTGTTCCTGAGCTCGCTGTGTATGAAGCCCTTAGTTGAGAAGTTGCGCTCCGAGACTGCAGAGGATGTCGCCATCGTGAACAGCTTGACGCCGATCTTCTGAAGATCGGGCCAGGCCACGCCGGCAGACTGCCAATACTGCAACAAAGGTGTCTTTCGTCCCTTGAGCAGCATAATGAATCTAAACTCGCCAGCATCCTTCTCCTGCTGCGCCGAAATGACGTCCTCGGTGAGCTGCGTAAAGAGCGCCTCTCGTCATCAACCCCCGTCTCATCGTCGGTCGGTGTCTCCAGTAAGATGTTCTCCAGCTCTTTTTGATTAGCCAGGCTCAAGACCTCTCCACTGAAGCGAGGATCTAACAGATACGCCATGGGCTTTTCCGCACATGAACTGAAAGCGACTTGCTGCCAACTTGATCAGGTAGTTGACCTCTTCAGTGCTCACATGACCGTTTTCGTGCAGCTTGGCAAACTCAGCAGGGAGGGCGTGAAAATCCGGCAAGACTTCAGAGACTGGTACGGACTCGGATTGATATTTGACAATCAATGCGTCGATGGGCGTGAGCATGTCAAGGGACTTCTGCAACAGAGAAACGAAGTCGTCGCTCGTAACGATGGTCTTGATTCGCATGCGCTGGGATTTAATTTGTAGAAGCGATTTGTTTGTAAAGGATAGCTCACCGAAGTGGCTCACCGCGTGGAAGGGTAATGCAGGCACACATTCTAGACGCGTGTTTGCAAATGTGAAGGGAAAACCTGGAGAGCCACGCGACCACGGGGAGAATATGCAAACTCCAAATATACAGAGTCAATCCCACGACATCCTGTATACAAGGCGAGGTAGTTAACATCTCGCGAGATAGTTATATGTAGAAGAACAATATGTGTTGTGTTAGGTTGTGTGTGGGCAGCGGTGGTGTGGTGGTGAGCGCGCCGCGACACGAGTTTGATTCCTGTAACGATTACCTGAACCAATCTTGGGCCTCCCCTAGATCGACTTAGCCTCAAATGAGTACCTAGTACGGTTTGTAAATATCGCCCCTAGGGAGACAAAGTGTGTGATGCTGACCACCAACCCCCTCGTGGACCATGCATTTGTCCCAACAGTCTGTTAAAGGCTATACGGAGGATCTTTGTCTTGTCTCTGTTCGGTTGTGTATGTAGTCTTGCATATGCGCGTGTATGTGTTTCACATTGTCCCAACTCACACCGTCCTCTGTGACAGACTGACGCTCGAACGCATTGCACTCAGTTGCGTAATGCTTCACCTCGGTCGTTGCTTGCGAGTGACAGGATGCAATCCAGCGCAATTTGAGCGCACTCCCTCTTCGATTGCACTAAACTTTCTGAGTTTATTCTGACATCAATATATTACATATTATATTTGAGAAAAATGTAAATTATTGAACAAGCGATTAGAAACATGTTATCGCTCAGCTTAAGCATAAATGTAAATCGATGCATTTATTCACCTTTAATAGTTGGCACATACGTGATAACGCTTTGCCCATGTGACCAATAACTTAATTGGTAGGATTCTGATACAGACAATATTGATAGTCAACCTATACGGTGATACCAGGTTACAAATGCACAGCAATACAAAGCTAGCTTAGTATCTATGACTAGAGCTTTAGTTTGTGAGATTTATCCAGACATAGGGCCTCTCATTGCTAATTGACGTAAGGCTTGCTTAGTTTTTTGCCACCAAAAATTCGTGACATTGGTCCGAATGCCAGTGCTCGGAGTGTGTTCCCTGCGCACTCGGTGCTGCATAGAGAACGAGTCCCCTCTACAGCTAAAGGTGGGTCATTGCACCCGCATCTGAAACGATTGCCGAAAACCGTAACCTCAATACCATGCGTCACACAAATGGAAATAAACCCCAACAAAAATCAATTACTGAACATTACACACTGTAAAATGAGAGTTGGTGACCTCGTAGTTCTGCGCAAGTGGTGGGAAGTCCACATTCCTGCTTACCATGGCACCACGATGGTGAGACGTTAACTACTTCGCCTGGTATACAGGTCGTGGGTTCGATTCTAACCATGACATCTGTTCGAGTTTGGATGTTCTCCCCGTGGTCACGTGGATTTTTCTCCGCGTCCCCCCAGTTTTCCCTCCACGTGTAGAAACATGTGCTTAGAGTGTATTGCTGCTGTAAATGTCCACATGTTACGCCACTGGGATGAGCTGTCATTTGTGGACAGGTCACTTCTGAAAAAGAGCTATATAGCTCAGTGGGCCTTACCTCGTAAACAATATATATTAGTTTTAGTTTAGCTCATATGTTGGGCACACTTCGTTGTGCATTGCTAGTTTCTTGTTCACAAACTACATGTCTATGATACAGAGGGAGCTCTGTAAATGTGTGCTGGGGTAACCACTGAGAACGTGAGAAACAATAGCAGCTCTAGGAGACCATCCAGCAGTGGCTTGATCATGGCTTTTGATGATGATGACGATTAAAGAATACAGTAGTTTATACCACACCCCGACGCTATGAGGACGCATGCTCACTCGGGGTGCAATGATTCGCAACCCCCTCAACGATTAGGTTGACTGTCGTGATTCAGGACCACAATTCGATTCTTGCTATTCTTTATTCGGACTATTATAAACGCAGCGGCCTCTAGTGGCTGAAGGAATCGTGTCAATCCATTACACACAATATTGATTCTAACACCAGCGATTCAATGCGTGTATTGTGAGTTTAGAGAAAACAATATTAATTGACGAATTGACGCATCGTTTGACCCCCCACTTCCAACCAAAGCTGGGACCATATTGCTCAGGGTGGACTCCTTAAACACCCCTTAGCATTTGTGTAAGCGCGCGCCTTCAGCTCATCCAAGGTTAGGGTCTTGAGAGAGACCCATGCAAGCCCTTGAACAACAATCATCACGATGGCTCCCTCATGAGGTCAACTGAAAAAAGGCCCACTAATGTCTTGAACAGCACCACACTCGGCCACCTATACAATCGCCACCATTGCATTGCTTGCAGTTTTTGCTCCACATACCAGGTCGAGTTGACCTTGGATGACTTCGAAGGAAACAAAGGAAGCAGTGACCCCAAGGTCACCGGGGTGGGAGTTAACTTTATCAGTCAGTTTGTCACCCCTCTCCGGCGCTCGGTCCCGTTCGCTACAAGCCACGAGCATTGTGAAATGCGAGCGTCCACAGCGGAAGTTCGTCGTGTTGTGTTTTCGTTGTTTGCTGTGCAAGTAATGTTGATAGAGTACACAAACACAATATGCATTCACACATGGACTGATGATTGAAAGAGATATAAAAGTCAATATACCACGGGTTTACAGAACAAACAAGGGTATGATACTTTGGCTCAAAATTAAAAACATGTTGTCTTCTGCGAGGCATGTCGCTAAATGCGATGACAATTGATGATCGGTAGAAAGAGTAGTGAAACGCCAGCCAAAGGGGAATATTAATGCACGCTCGAGTTAGATTTGTGACAGTCTTGAGCCACAGTGCTGGTAATATCAACATGGCGAGATCTTAATCTAGCAGTAGATTAACGTTTCAAAAAGATATATTCATGTCAGTGCATTTCGACTGCTATGGGAAATGCGATTGCAGTACAACTCCACAATATTAGTATCCACTCTTCCTCTTATCTGTGAGCCCAAACCAATCTGCAAGCCTCCCATGATTCTAATCCTATTGTCTGAGGCGCTTGTCTTCCCAGGGATGAGAGGGATTACTCAGAAATGGTCACGGATAATTGGGGTCTTGTGGTAAATTCATCCTGTTATCCATGGGTTGCATGTTTGCTGGCAGCGATTGATAATAGGCTCTGAAAATAGCACCCCGCCTTCTGGAAGAGTCAAATTGTACTGTGTTTATGATGATGTCTCATTACTTGAATGTCACGATAAATTCAACTGTGAGTATCTATTGCAAAAAAATATCATGGAACACAGCTAAACGAAAGGCCATAATCGCTGACGTATTGCTAAAGGACTTGATAAATATAGAAAGAGGGTTAACAGCTTTGAGACAGGTTATACGCTCACTATCAAGTTCTGATTGTCCCTGTACTTGTCTATCCAGACCCAGTCAGATCAATATCATAAAGGTATTGCGTTTTTATGATATTCATATCTTCGGATAGCAGGTAAGGATCATGTACCACCATTGATTCTGTGCAGTGCCGGTGGTCACATTTGATTGAATTACTTACTTACTGCGCTACAGTAATTACACTCAGAAAGCTGAGCATGGTTATTAAAAGTAAGATACCAATAGTGCCGAGAGAAAAAAAAGTTGTTAATCAGCGCGCACTCCCCGCGACGACATGGTTCATAACCATGGTAGTCAATGAAAAACACAGACCAGAAACTGAAAGGCGTGCAATGACGCATAGAGGGAGATGCATGCTTGTAATTATATTCAGAAAAAGAAAGAGGAACACGAGGACAAGAGAGTATAGGCAGGTTAAATGGCATCATTCAAACTTTTAAAAATAGTTTGACTTGGGCAGGACGCGTCGCTTGAAGGAATGGAGGCCGATGGTCTTATCTTATCTTAATGAGATTTATAGAGCTGCTTTGCCAAGGCGCTTTACAGAAATAATGAAAGTGTACATAGCATGATAATAATTTTAGATAAACAGTTGGGTGTTTGTAAGTGGCGGTGTAGCTTTGATGTAGTAAAACAAGAGGGATTGATGTGGAGGGGTTGGATCAAGAACAATGACCGTGGCAGCCATGAGGATTGGAACACATCTGAGAGGACGTTTCCCCGAGAAATGGAGCTAAGAAATGGAGTTCTTGTGCAAATGCTAGGTGGATTCTTACACTGTAGGATTGTGTGGACGCGCTGGGTGTTGGCCACCCACTCCCGTCGTATACCATGCCATGCCTTCAAAGGTGCTACTCGCTCACAGCACTTACCCCAACAGCCTGTTCAGCCTATAGGGGGGATCTTTGTCTTGTCTTTGTTATAATGTGGGATTGCGTGAGGTAACGGCGGCTTATCCTGTAGTAGATTGCCCATGGACGCTTCCGATAATGATGATGACTTTTCTGTGAACAATGCTGTACCATGTTAAACATTCAGTGTTTAATACCTTTACATTTTTTATACGTTTAATTAATATTTGAATAAAGCACGATTATGACGATGGATTTGTGAAGATGTGGTTGCATTGATAGACTGATATTGATGCCACGTAAAGTTCCGTGTGAGTTTATTCCGTACAAACGTCAACTCTATGGAGCATTTTTATGATTGTTTGTGGTTCTGCATGGCATTTCAATGCATTGTTATGCAGTCACAGTCCAGTAATGTATCATAGTTGTTTATGAAAACAAGCGAGGAGGAAAATAAGCAAGTCGAGGAATGTCAGCACAGGCCACTGTTGGTTTTCTAAGGGCAAGTGGCCCTGGTCTCAACCTCCAACATGATGGAAGCGATCGCCAAGCCATGTCACTAGCCTCAGGCTGAGCATATATTACAGCCTCAGCATAACATGGCACATTCATTATTTACAAAGCAGAGATTCAGTGTTTCCCAGGGCCCTTTTCCTGGTCCAAATCATTCTCTCATAATTATGGTACTTAGACTTTCTGAGGGCTCTGCAATGAGACAAAAAATATCCAAGCACGTGTTTACTTTTTTTCAGCTCTTTAAGCACAGACGGTTCACAGCATAATCTTATAAAGCAGCAAAATAAATGGCATTTGCAAATGTCCATTTCCTGATAACATAGCATTTGGCAATTAAACATAAAGGGATATTTTATGTTTTTCTAAAAACATATATCTTAGAAATGTAATGCCTCTAATAAATCCACTTCTGGATGAAGGCATCTCCATGCCTGGATATATTATTTATTCATACTTTACCATGCTGGTTAGTGTGGGTTGGCGAAATTTCGTGGCCAGAACTGGTTCTGATGTTAGCCATGGCCAGCTATCAAATTTATGTCACTGGGTTCACCACCACTCCACCATGGACATTAAATATATTAAGTATACATTTAATAAACAAACACAAATTACTATAAATGTAACCACACTTGGTAATTCAACTCACGTTTTTCATTTCAGGTTAATCTAATGTTCTTGTACTACATGCTGTGCCTTATAGTGCACAAGGTATGAAAAACTTCACCTGCCCTTTTTTACGCTATCCATAATTCTTAGAATTGCATGTGTAAAAAAAAACTCGCATTAGTACCGTAGACAAGTGAAGCAAAGTGGGACAATTTTGCTAGCACATAGTAAAAAGGGTGCCAAGCGCCATTCGACGTTTCCTAATTTTTCGCTCTCAAATGGGACATACAAAGCAAGGTGAATGGAAATTATACACCAGGCTGGTTCTTGTAAATGTCACGTCAAATTTTAGTTTAACATGGCTGCCCTCTCCTATTTCTCGGTCACACGTTGCACATGGGGGGGCCGATGGGGTGGCTTTCCCCCTCGACGTCCGAATAGCCATGATTCATGGCCAATAAACAGAGGTCTTGAGAGAATCTGTCTGCCAGCCAAAAGCACCCTAAATCCCGACAGTGAGATCACTCCATGCGTTGTGGAGGGCTCTGTTAACAATTGCTCATTAATCCTCTTATGTGATACAAAAGAAAAATGTACGACCCCTGGAAGCACCATATTTCTCTTCCACAAGTGGTAGAATTGGTGCAGAAAAATTGCCTATCGAATTCAACTCCTGTGCCGTTTGCTTCCTAAGTCAATATTCATTTACTTGTTACACGGCGGGACAAATGTAATACGTTGTTTTACTTTGTGGCACTATTCCGCCACGTAATCTACACTGCAGTAAAAACCAGTGGCTTGATTGCAATCTCCCTGTATCGCCATCAATGTAATACTTGACCACTTAAATTAGGAGCAATTTAGAGTAATGAAATTCTTTAAATAAATAATGTGATAAGATGTAAATGTAGTTTATTTTAAAATATCAAGAACATTTTCTCATTTATAAGGTAATGCACAAGTACAGTTTTAACAAATCCAAATGTAAAATAAATATTTATACAGTTTGACTTACTCAGCTTTTACCAATGTATAATTGATGTAGGGTATTCAAGCATGTGAAATTATAATACATTAACTCCATTACAATACACCTAAGAAATAGCAGCAAGCATTAGTCAAAACAAAGATTTATTTTTAAATATATATTGACATATAATCCAATAAGAAAGCAATCTGTTCTTTCTTATTTCTGAAAGAAATTTGCTTAACTTTAAATATTAATTCATAGGCAGGTAGTGTTGCCAGTTTTATTGGCGAATGGGAAACTCAACGCCAAAATGGAATGCTGTTTGTATAGAATTAATATGCCTAGCACAGGCCGAAGAGAATCACGCATCAGCCGTCCCATGCAATAACCCAATAGCTGTAATTTCAGCCAGCGCTAATTCTGTAATCTCATCCATCTAATCTGTCAAGCAGAAACATATATGATTACCCCCAGGCTAGACCTCAGGCTGACCCAATATTGCATGGAACTTCACCTGCGAAGACTAACTCCCGAAATGTATCGGTTACATGTTTTCACGGCTGCGAGCCACAGAATGCACCCTGCACCACCAAACGCACCGTAACCAACACCCGGCCTTTTATGGCTGACATTTTCACTGAGGGGATTAGGCGTTTGAGATATTTTTCAACCAAACTGGCAGCTCGCTCTGTTCACCTTTGGCTAACGACACCTTTCAAACCTTAATTGTCAAGAGAATATGAAGTAAGATTGAGAAAAGTGTGCATAATCGAAAGCGCTTGCTGTAAGGAGTGAACGTCAGTTGTAGCTTTTTTGTGAGAAATTTCTCACGTGGTTTTTTTACATTATATGTTTTTTTAAGCTTATTTTCTACAAAGTACTGTACTCCAATGGTTTATACTTGCAGAACTCGTATATTTGCAATAAACTCATAAATGTGATTACAAAATTAGGAGAGGAGACATTCAGCGTTAAGTTAGCGTTTACAACTTGTGAAACAGTGTACTCTGAAAATATGTTTTGCTAAAGTTCATACACAAAAGCCTAATAACTTTTTCAACTTTTAGGTTCATTTGATATCATTTATGTTTGAATTAACATCACAATTTAACTTAACTGCATATTTTTCTACGCATCGAATTAGGATAAATAAATAAATAACTGAGGCTTTTATATTTTTTTATATAAATACACGACACATATAAAAAAATACAGAAATATTTCAAAAACGTCAGAAAAATTCCCAGACAGATGTTGAGGGGGTGGCCCATTTTGCTGCGTGTTTGATGTTTTATCTGGAAACATCGTGCACCAGCCATGGGACGCAGAGGATCAAGATGACCCTTTTCTCAACCTCCCCAATTCCTTCAGTTATGAACTATTCACCACTGACTGCAAGACTAATGTGCAGATGTGGAACCTAATTTAAACAAGTCACACAAATAATGTATTTTGTCATTATGGTGATTTCAGAAGAGTTATAAAGTGAAGCCGTTCAATATGTTGTATTCACAATCAAATGGAAGTCTGATGAGATAAGCGATTTGCATTGAAAGGGAGATCCGGTACATATGAACAAAATAAACTTTTAAATTGTTATGTTTTTTAAAATTCGTTGTGGTTAATGTTTACAATGTGTGAGGTGGACAATGACATTGTGTGATGCCTTTTTCCTTTTGTAATTGTGAAAAATAGTGGGCACTAGTGGCTGCAGGGTCATCTAAAAACATAGATTCTTAAACAAGAAAATTGATATAACAATCGTAAGCTTAATAACTGATTTTAATTAATAAATTCTTTGTTCCACCCCTAGTATTAAGACTACACATTGTTACACTGTTTATCAGGCACTAAAACCTCAAACTTGTGGCACAGTGACTTGCATACAGTGCTAATAATTGCGAAAGTAGCTCTGCGTTATTGAGTCATATGAATGTGGACGTGCATGTGTATATGCATGTGTATATGCGTGTGTATATGCGTGTGTATATGCATATGTATATGCATGTGTATATGCATGTGTATACGGTATGCATCAGGGGAGCGGTGGCGCAGTCATGAGCGCGCTGCGCTACGAACCCAGCGACCTGAGTTTGATTCCCGCTCACAGCCAGTGACAATTGTCTGAACCGGTCCTGGGCCTCCCCTGAGTCGACTCAGCCTCAAATGAGTACCGAGTGCGGTGTGTAAATATCGCCACTCGGGATACAAAGGTGGCCGGGCATGGTTCTAGCCAGCTGCTCCCTCGTGCGCTGTTCCAGCCTTTATATGTGGTCGCTAACAGCACTTGCCTCAACAGTCTGTTAAGGCTGTATATAGCAGAAAATCAGAAAATAGCACATTGTGGACTAATACACAGAAAATTCAATACACAATTGCAATTGAATACTCTTTTCATTTCTTTGTAAAACATAACAACTACACCACAGTTTATGAAGTCAGCTGCAAAACAAGACAATCTAATCACTATAGAAAACAGTTCTTGTCCAATAAAAACAGGTATACATTTGACACCAACACTGCTCTAAAAACATAGAGGTTGCCAAATTCAAAATTCATCATTCAAGAACAAACACGTTTTCCGATGGAACAAAAACAGTACAACTAGCTGTCATAATGATATAATTTGATTCTGGGTCAACTGTGAAATATCACAACAGAATACAATGACATCACAATCCATGTGTTTTAAATACACTCATAAAAGCTTGCAGCAGGTCGTACCAGAAGAATGAACAAGGGGACACGCTTAAGCGTGTGTCTAGGTCGTTTTTTAGGAATGGTAGTGCAGTGGTTAGTGCACTGCGCTACAAACCTGGCGGCCCGTGCTCAATTCCCGCTCGCGTGCAACTCCAGGGAGACCAAGGGGGCCGAGTGTGGTACTGGTCACCTTGTGTGGCCATGCCGGCCTTGCTCGCTAACAGCACTTGCCCCAAAAGGCTATACGGGGTATCTTTGTCTTATACATTTGTATAGATCTGGCACATGTTATAAACTAGTTCAATTTAAATGATCAAACAATCCATCAATGCCTTCACTTATAACACTTTTATGTGGTGTTTGTCATGTATTACCACAATTTCAGTAGAGTTATTTGGGTGACAATACACACATCATGGGACCTCCTTTGCCAGTACCAAAATATGAGAATAGGTATTCCCATTTTTTCTGGCAACGAAACAGGTGTTAATAATAGTAATGCAATTTATAACACGCACAAATTTGCGGACGGAACGGCCGCAACTCAGAGGCGCGGAGCCAAGCTCAGAGTCACTCGAAAGCGTGGCTGTAGAGGAGAGTATATAAGTGTCTCTTGAAGGAGACGATTGAGGTGATGCTGAGAATGTGCAGAGGGGTGACGACGTTCCAGACTGTCGGGGCAGCCACCGAGAAGCGGCGCATAGACGTGACCGTCCTGGATCTTGGTATCAAGAGGAGGTCGTGAGTCGCACAGCCGTGTGCTGTGCTGCAAGTCGTCCATGATGAAAAGAGGTACGGGGGGCAGGCAGATGTGAAGGCATGGTGGCATAGGCAGGCGATCTTGTATGTGACCCTGCTGGCAATGGGTAGCCAGTGGAGGGCACGGAGACAGGCAAGTGAGTCGAGATGGGGATGAGTGCGGCCAATGATGACGCGTGCCAGGTTGTTTTGTAGTCTTTGAAGTTTTTTTGAGGTTGCCAGACCGGACTAGGACGGAGTTGCAATAGTCGACGCGAGACCCAACTATGCAACATGCCAATGTGTTGGCAGTTTCAGTGGAGATGAGAGGACGCAGGTGTCTGAGAGCCTTCAGGTGAAAGTTACATGAACTGATGATTTGATTGGTTTGACAGTCGAAGGATAAAGGTGAATCTAGGGTGACACCGAGGTAGTTGATGTGATCGGTGAACCTGATGCTGTGACCAAAGATGTGAATGTGTGTTGGGAGCGCTGATGAGTTGAGACGTTGCCTGGTACCTAACATGATGGCCACTGACTCTGACGGATTAAGGGCAAGGTTGTGTGCAGAGAACTACTGTTGCAAGGCAGTGGTGCATTCCGAGAGCCTCTCAAATCCAGACGCATTGGTAGAATTGATGGCGGTGAACAGAATAGTGCCGTCCGCATACGAGTGGTGCTTAACACCGAAACTTGCGATGAGGCGGCCGATCGGGGAAGTGTAGGCCGTGAACAGCAGGGGACCCAGGACGGAGCCCTGGGAGACGCCCCATAATGCTTTTGTTTCAGGAGATGTGGACGAGCCCACCCTGACTGAGGATTGCCGATCAGAAAGGTACGACAGTATCCACTTGAGTGCTGAGCCACATATACCGAAGGTCGGATTTCAGGAGGGAAGTAAGTAAGGAGCGAGTGGTTGACGGTGTCAAAGGCTGATGAAATGTCCAGACTTACAAGTACAACGATGGAGCCAGAGTCAATAATCATTAAAATTTAATCGAGCAATCTGGTGAGTGCTTTTTCTGTGGAATAGTTTTGACGGTGAGCTGACTGGAAGGAGAAGTAGTTTTAGGAGGAGGTGATGTGGGGTTTTAGCTGGGCGAGGGCGAGTCTTTCGAGGAGTTTTGAGAGGTTCGAGAGATTAGTGATGGGACGATAACTAGACGGGTCATCAGGGTTGAGACTTGGTTTCTTTAACAGGGGGGAAACCAGGACAGATTTGAGGTTGGACGGAAAACACCCCATAGAGAATGATGCATTTGCGATGTTCCTGATCGTAATGGCGAGTTCCGGAGCACATTGCTTGAACAAGGAACCTGGGAGGACGTCGAGTGGGGATGACTTCATGTGAAGTGATTCAATCAAAGAGAAAACGTCTTTTTAAGACACCGGCTTGAACGTGGTAAGAAAGGTGTCTGGGTGAATGTTTACAATTTCAGAAAACGAGCGGAGTACAATGGTGCGATGTGAGGGAAGACGTGCAGGAGTTTGCGATGGTGATCAGCTTGTTGGTGAAGTAAGTTTTAAAAGAGGTGGCAAGTTTCAGTGAGGCCAGGGGATCGCTAAGGTGGTGGACCATGGTGCTACCAGCATGTAGAAGATCCTTGAGGGTTTTCCAAAGAATGCGTGGTTTTCCGGTAGCTGTTTTGATGCGTTCTTCAATGTAGGAGGAACGTGAGGAAAGGATAAGTTTATTAGTTTTCCTGCAGGCAGTTTTGGAAGGCAACTAAATCAGCAGGAAGACCACTTCTGGATGCGATCCTTTCAAGGCGCCACCAAACTGAAACCTTTTATAAGGAATCATGTCTGCATTAACCACAGTACTTGTGGTCAGAATGCAAACAATACACACAGTTGAGAATAATATGCAGAGCGCAATGGAACAATAAAACAAATTAGATAATCCATTTTCGGTAATCCTAAATGCACCCAGATGTTGTCAAGGCAGAATATTCCAAAATGGTATTTCGTGGATTTTATTCGGAGGTTGGGAGATGAGAAAATATAAAGATAGAAAAGGGGAAGAATTCACTTTTCGGGGATTTACCAGTGCAAAGAAAACAATATTTCTGGCAAGACTTTACATTTGTAAAAAATACTAGCAGTATAAACGGGTCCACCACAGTGAGTCGATCAACAGGTCGCATGTTGCATGTCACATGTGCTGGAGTGGGTACAACAGGTCGCATGTCGCATGTGCTGGAGTGTGTACTCCCACCTCTTCTGAGATGTCTGTCCAGCAAGAAAGAGGAGGCCAATTACCATCTAGAGGGGCTCTCCAGGGCTCCATCTATTGGAGGCCCATCTGCCAGCAGTGGGGAGAGCAGTGAATGACAGGGCTGCACCTTTACCTAAACAAGGACCAAGATAATTAATAGTTCAGCACTCGTGGTATCAGATCGATTCGAGTTCCTTCCGATACAATGCTTCACATCGGAAAGAGATGGCAATTCGATTCTCAAATGTTTTCCCATAATCGTCAATGAGAGTATTATTTCGTATGAATGTTACATTTTTTATGATACTATTCATCATGGAAATAATAATGCAAATTCCTCTCGTTCCTGTTTAGTTAGTGAGCATTATTTATTGATCATTAAAACAAATCCTCGCTGCATATTCGCCTACAGTATTCCCCCCTGTTTCCTTCCCGCCATATGTTGTGGACTGAGAGGAGAGCCCATCCGTCGTCTGTGCTCACTGATTCTCACATCTCCTTGTGTCTATGAATTAGTCGAATCTGTCCTGTGCTTCTCGTCTTCTTTGTACTTTCCTTTGTACAACAGCACATCTTTAGTGGTCTCTTTTGTTGCCTTTTTGAGGCTGTCTCATCAGGAACTGTTTTGAATTTTATTTGATATGCGCTGTATTTTTGTAATAACTTAGTGCACTACCACCTTTTTTATTTGTTTCACTGCCACTTCTTACACACTGCCCCTTTGCAACATCGTGTCTGTACAGAGCTGTATTTTTTTTGTCTTACATTTATCTGTATTGTCTTGTTTGAGCTATCTAATTCTGTCTCCACCAGATTGCCCAAATCCCTGTGCTGGGCTGTGCATTAACGTGAAATATAATATTTTATGCATAAAGTTTTTGTAATGTCTTTGTCTCCAAAATAATCGATTCCTTGGAAACGACAACTTGGGGCAAAAATAGATTTTCACTGACACATAATTCCAGTCCTAATACATTGTAATGTACAGTCCTTTTTCAGTCCGCTGCTCGACGACGGCAAACCCTCTCCATGCAAGTCGTGAGCAAACTTCATGGCACGTGTCAGTGTGGTTTGGTGAAAGAGAATTCCGATTACCACTTCAGATATCACTCACCGCTGATGTTGGTCATGGTCAGGAATTGAACTCAGTCCATTAGCTTTATAGTACAGTGCGCTAACCCCTGTGCCACCGTGATCTGCAAGAAATAAATGTTTCTCGACACAGTATTTACATGAGCGCTAAAAAAAAGACCTGTTCGCTCATTTTAGTGGAACAAGTTCATTTGCATCCTTGGAAGATATTTGAAAATGTCCTACACTTTGTTTGGCCAATTGTTGTCATCTGTATTGACTCAAACTAAAGTAAACAGGATCCATTTGTCACATCATCACTTCTTTGCTGCCCTGGGCATTACTTATGTAAATGGTGGCTCTGCCCCTCTTGGGCAATGTTGAGCTATATATAGACAAATACTGATATACCTTCAGTCTTTAAACTCCCACAAGTCCTCGTATGGAGGCTGGGTTGTTTGTGAAGCTTTGCCCCACGCCAACATGCTACATCAGCAACATTGGTACAAGGTGTTTCAACTTCATAGCAGTAATAATAATCCACAAATTTAATTCAGCCATGTGTCAATCCATTGCTGTATGAAGGTTTTAAAAATTGTGTTAGTCATGGGCGTTGTGGTTGTTGACCATACTTCACCATTCTGGTTATTGTTGCTTTGTGATATAGGGGTTCCAGAAGCAGTTTAGATGTCACTCAGCACCGCTGTCAGCCATGGCTGGGAATTTAGATGCAGGTTGCCAGTATCATAGTGTGGTGCGAGAAGCACTTCACCACCGCTGCCTGTTTAAACTTTAACAAGGAAAATGTAAAACAAATGTCAATTCCTTGATTTGGAAGGGTACTACGGAAGGCTTGTTTGATGGCTGCAGGCCAAATAGTTACATGGTTTATGACTGTGGTCCTGCAAGTTGATTGCTTCATAAAACTAGGAGGCATATCAGTCACTTAAATGTGATTGATTACAAGCAAATCCAAGTCCCAAATTTTTACTCGTTTCAAATTCAGTGACCTTCGTGATTGCATGTAGGCATCTGGTCATTAGGCAATATGTACGAATAACAAATTAAAATAATCAATATTATGATTCATATTAGATTTTTTTTGGGTCAGATCGCATAAGAAAATGTGTGTCGTAAACAATTTTTCTTTTTTAAACAACGTCCTGATGATACTGGTTGCAATTACCAGTGGAACGTAATACCCATATGTTAAATGTCTATTTTTTTATTTTATATTTTACCAGGTTGAGGCCCACTCAGATCCATAGCTCTTTTTCAGAAGTGACCTGGCCACAACTGATAGCTCAACGAAGTGGCGTATCATGTGGAAATTTATAGCAGCCAAATACTCTAAATTAATGTTTCTAAATGCAGTGGGAAAAACCGGAGGACCCGGAGAAAAATCCACGCAACAACAGGGAAAACATGTAAACTCCAAATATACAGGTACCATAGTCGGAATCAAACCCATGACTTGTATCCCAGGCGACTTCATTAAGATTTTGAGATTGCGTTCCAACAACACACTGCTGAATTAATAATACATTGGCCAGCTTTGTTCACGTGACAACATTATTCATTGCCTGTGTCGGGTGGACAAGGGTTTGCGACACACATTTTACTGTTGAAATCTGTGGCACAAAATATATTACGATGAATCAATAAACATAATGAAATATCAAAATCAATCTTTTCCTGCTCAAATGACCAATTGGATGGTATCTATCGCCATTTGTGGTTCTGGGTCAATATTGGAAATTCGACATTTTTATTTTGGGAATCAATCTCTCCATCGGTTAGACCACTCATAACTTGCCACAAAGTGATACTATTATAGCCACCCCAGAGAATCGATGGGCTGAGTTAAGCCCCAACTAAGATTTTTAACTCACAACTTTTAAAAGGGAAATCTAGAGCTCTCGTGAAAAGTAAAAGTGTGCCGCCCTGCTGGCAGAAGGGCTTCCACGAGAGAGAGCTCTAAAGACCCAATTTAGTGATGATTTTGGCCAACTCTTCCATGTCTTTGATGTATGCATACTTTAACCCATCACATGCAGCCTGCTGATCAACTAACTCTGATGTGCCCATTTATAATGGGATTTAAGACACTTGCCCATTGCTTCAACGGTCGCACCAGGAGATCGAACCAGAGACTTCTAAATTGCAAATCCAGGTTGCTAACCATTAAACCACGCTGGTGGGTATGTGTCCCACAATTGCACTATAATTTAGAATACCACTATTAATTTAGTTCTGTCGTCTCGCATAATTAAAAGGTACGCTCTCAAATTATCCCCAAATGAACCACTTGTGCCTGTGCTTTTCTATTAATGTGCACTGATATTTAATGACATATGTAAAGCGTCATTTGGCATTCCTCAGCTCCTGTGCAAATTTAAAGTTCAGTAGGGCCTTGTGATTGACAGCTAAGATCTCTAAAATAAGCCATAGCAAATTAAAAGCACCAATCAACCTTTCGCAAATGTGTTATTGTTTTATTTTAGCGTGAGCCAAGAAACACATGCCTGTATACCTTTTTTTCAATGATTTCCATCTGGCATGCGAAGATAATTGCACCTGCACCTAATTTCTGTGAATCATGAAAAAAATCCAAGGACATAAGGCACTTTTTCTGCCAAAAAAAATTACCCAAGCCAGCTGCAAACGGTTATCAAGGCAAAGAAAAATAAGTGTAATTCTTCATTGCTCTAAGCCTGTACATTTTTTACTTTACTTTGGGAACTAGTGACAAGGGATTCGAAAATAAGCTTGCAGTATGTCTCCACCATTGATCAAGTGTACCCACTGTCATTTGTAATTATAACTCAATCGTATTTAGCATTTTACTGAACATTACACAATCGATTTGCTTCATGATGGAGCCTAATTTCACCCTGTATATTGTACATATATTGTGCTTCATGATTTTTGCATTGAAAAGACAGAAACATATACGGGCAATATATTTTTCTATAACATGCGATTATGAGCTTTGCTATCAATTGATTAGTGTATACATGGTTGTAAGACTATGTATACAAGAGCCTACAAGGTATGTGCTTGGATTTGAATGAAATAATGGTGGTAAATTCATCATTAGTGAAACAGATATTCCACGTTTTCTCCCAACACCCCTTACTAAACTAATTTCACGCATCACCATGATCATGATGTTGCCATTTCGCTGCTCTTCCTTCCCCCAAATCACAGCCTCTCTACAGCAAGCCTCACGTCTGACTCAGATTGGCTCAAGATTGAACCACATCACTTACATTGATGAACATGACGCAGGTTTCATTAATCAATTCTACAGCCACCGATCGGAAAAAAAACTCACTCATTATTTTCGACATTTATTATTACAACCTTTGCCAGCAATTCTCACCGGCAATGCATTTCCTATTAGCAATCTTGTTATGGTAGTGGCACAGAGTGTCTGTAATCCAGCACTGTTGAGGTGAGAGCTGGTGGAGATCGCACAAATCTTGTAAAACTCCTTCCTGTTGACATTGAGGTGCCATACCCATGCTTGCCAGGAGAAATACATAAAAATGGCGACTAATATCAACTGTCTCTTCTGTATGGGATATAAAGTTGCCCCCTCTTCACACGTGGGGTTTTCTGGGTGCTCTGACTTCCTCCTACTTGTATAAATACTTCTTAATTGGATGAAAGCATCTTAATATATAGAGGAATGCAGAGCTACGACAATTGTCATCTGCCTTCCAGCTTGTTTGTGGTTCCTCAGCGAGTGTGAGATGCAAATCGCGTGAACAATGCTAAATAAAACGAGACAATATTATTATAGAGTGGTAGAGTTGTGTCTAGGCAAGGAAAACATACGTTTTTGAAAAGTGCATCAAGTGTTCAATGTTTACAGAGCACACAACCTTGGGTAATCATGTGAATTTGTCTGTGATCTGATTGGAATTTGTCATCCCAGTCGCCCACTATGGGAGCGTGATAAGATTTGTCCAGATTTTGGCAATTATTTTTTTACAATACCGTAAAAAATGGCGTGGCAACCATTTCCAGTGACGATTGCCAGCAACGATTGCCTTAAAATTGCTCAAGCGTATCATGGCCTTGGTGAAATTTACGTAACCTCGTTTCATCCAAATAATGGAGGAACAGCTTACGATTATTTATATTTTTTCTTCGTACACATATGTTGTGACATCGCGGATGTCGCTGTGTAATGCCGGCCCTAGAGAGCCACGGCGTGCGATGTGTTCACATCGCGGACACCACGTGTATGTGAGTGCAGTACCGGCCCAAGAGGGGCTCGGTGAGTGCTGACTGACAGTGCTGGATGGCACCACGCTCTGCGTGCAGTGCCGACCCCTGAAGGATAAGTGCCGACCCCTAAAGGGTGTGAGAGTGCCGGCCATGAGAATGGGGTTACTATAGGCCGTGGCACTCTGGTTGACCCTAAGGGCTGAGCCAGCCACGCCACAGAGGATATAAGCCGGGTCCCCGAGAGGGACCGGCTGCTGTTGTTCATCCTTAAGAAATCGACGTTCTACGTCCTACAAGAGTCACCAACACGTGGACCTGGACCCAAGCTGTGGTCCGGTCCGTTGTAGCTAGTTACTGTGTAATTAGTGTAGTTAGCCTGCTGGTCCACCACCATAGGTTGTTATTCTGTTAAGGGGCAGTTATCCCTTTGTGTTGGTGTTAATAAATGTGTTGCCTCCAAGAAGTGCGTCTGCGACTCAGTTGAACTCACTACACATTTCTATTTCACATCACACTGATAAAGCAACGGCAAATGTGTTCATTAAGAATTCAGGAATATTTTAGTTTTCCAAAGAAGACTGAGATGTTCAAAAATAAATTGCAATTCCTATGAGTGTATGCACCGAATCTCAGCCATGTGTCTCAACACAATTGTGTAATTTTGCATTATTCACACACACCTGCACACAAAACAAATCGAAGAATGGGTAGTCTTAGCTGGTTGCATATTTGCTTGCAGTTACCTATGGAAGGGAGGGAGAACAGGGTATGATTAGCAAAAGCTGTAGCTATGAACTCCCTGGTGTGTCTAGACTAAGCAAACAAAAGTTCTTAACAGCCCTTTCCATTATATTAGTTATAATTGCTTGAACAATGACCATACATCATTCTATGAAATAAATGCCTGGCCACCCATCATGTAGTGGTGTCATAATCTTAAAAAAAATATTACTCACGTGTCATTTCTATCACTTTGCTATCAGATATGGGGAGGTGGAGAAAATCCCCACAGAATCGGATAATAATTAAAAGTATGTGGTCTTACACCTGCCACTTTATTATTCTATATAGTAAGCCGCAATTGTATGCAGTTATTTTTTTATTTGGTCAGTGTACAAACAGAGCATAGGAGTATGTCTAACAATATGGTAATTACAAATTGTGTCTTTCGGAGTGCCAATCTTAATTGACCCAAATATAGTGCATCTTAAGCTGTGTTGCACTTTATTTGAGAACATTCCCTCTGGTGAGCAATAGCACGTGATCGTGCAACCCTTTTCCCATTCCACTGACTGTAATTGATTCCAACCTTAATACCCTGTTGGTGACCCCCCCCCACCTCCCCAAGGCTGACTCAGCATGAAATATGTACTAATTTCTTCAAATGTAAAGAAAGGAGTCAGTCTGGCCACCCATTCCCTCACATGCCTGGTCAGGAAGTGTATATCCCCTTGGATAACTTGAACCCTTTGCACGACGTTTTCACGACCACTGGCGAGCCAGCTCGGCTGCCCAGGAATGGCCATGAGTCATTCCAGCGCAGCTCAGAGGTCGCAACCGGGTACCCGATACCCGTACCCTACCCGATACCTGGCTACCCGTACCCGGCCGGGTACGGGTACGGGTAGCCGTTTGCGACCCTGGTGCGGCCGGGTGCGGGTACGGGTAGACCGTGAGTCACTGGTGAGTAGCAGTTTGTCACTCATTTCGGGTAGGGTACGGGTACGGGTAGGGAATGGCTAGCCGTACCCGACCGGGTACGGGTACGGGTACCCATTTGCGACCCTGGTGCGGCCGGGTACGGGTACGGGTAAGGAATCAAAACCCGTTTGCGACCTCTGGCGCAGCTCGTATCAACGTGCCCACACCCCATAACCCACACGACTGTGACCTCGACCCCTGCCCATTCTATCCCCACTCACTCGCTCACTACCCTCCTTAACCGAAGGGATGCTGTAGTATTTTTTCTTCCTTTCAAAAAAAAACGTATTTTTTCATCTTTACTTAAACGCACAAACGTTATATGCATCGCATTGTTAAGAAAAGGTAGTGGGCTTGGGCAGCGTGTGTCGGGTTGCTTAAGTGCGCCTTACGAGAGGGAGTCACGTGGTCGTTAGCCCAGTTTATGACCTGAGCGGACTCCCTTCCCAATTGATGTGGAAATGCCAAATTAGACCCTCCAGGGCTTTCAATGACAACAATAATATAATTCACAACTCTTTTTCGACGAAATTCGGGATTTTCGACAAAATTCTGGAAACGTATCGATTGGTCCACGAGACAACTTGATTTGAGTGACCATATCAGGTGATATTTGATTTAACACAAAATAAATGCATTATTAATCATAATAATGGATGTTAAAGCCTACATGTGATATATATATAAGTTATGCACAACCCTTAGTTAATCCATTGCTTGGGGAAGGCCTCCCTACACCATATCAGTCAAAGGTATTGTTTCACCAAACCTCACCACACTGGGCAGTACGGTTTGGTAAAAGGGTGGCACGGGACCTAGTTAACATATTACGCACCACTGATGTTAGCCCTGGCCAGGAATACAACTCCAGTGAGCAGGTTTGTAGTCCAGTATGCTCACTGCTGTACCACAGCACCAGCCCACAGGGACTTTCAATAGGGACACTTTATCCCAAGCTTTTTTCCTATTCATAATAGGTCCTGGCTGATTCCAGGAACATAAAACTGCATCTTAGCTGTTTTGGGTTAGTTTTTTGACCACCGCATCTATTGACTGTGTAACCTTTTGGTTTTAGCCATTAGCATATTTACTACCAGTGTGTGGGAGGACACGGAACAAGATAATTGTTGTGGAAAAAAATCTCGCATTCCTACATGGCATTTCTCATGCGATTTGTTACAGCCAGAGCACTCGCAATCAAAGAAACTGTTGTAGTCGCTGACTCTTTTGTCATGACACTTCAGAAAATATCCACAAATTGCAAGGAAGAACGGGGCCTTTATAGTCGTACTCAAATACATCCATTTATGTCCGCATTATTCTCACTTGCTTTATTTTTTACTTACGTATTAGTGATTGAACATTTTAGCTGATATGATTGTAATTGATTTCAAGCCATTATTTGCCTAATGATATAGAATTACTAAATGCAACAATGAGTGTATTTTTTTTACATTTGTTTCATTCATATGCAAACAAACGACATAATTCTATATTGATTTTGCGCGCCACTTTTTTTGCTTTAACTAGAATTTTCACTGCGACCCATCAATGGTACTGCGTTTAAATTGTTCAATACACCTCGTATATTACAAATGTGCCTTCATCAACTGACAAAGGTGGTAACACTCATCTAATTAAAGCTGCTTATAACGGAGCTAGGGGGGAAAAAAATCACATAGTATCAGGATGGATTAAGTTGAAAAAAAACTCTAATATTAATTTCTAGATGTTTATCGCCACTTTATACTCCCATACTTTTTTTGCATGACATTCCGCCAAAAAGTTTTTTTTTATCTTTTTAACGGTCAAAAAACGCCCACGGCGTTCTCTCGTCTCCAACTGAATGTCAGCACATGTACACAGCCTCCACCACTGGCCAAACTTCCTGCAGTCAGCAGGGCAACTGTCTACCATCCATTGTTCTTTTATCGCTGTACTGTTGCATAAAATGATGTGAACATTTTATAAAATGTGATCATTTTATATTTAGTCCAAACTCCATACTTTCATTTAAGATATGAATAGTTTACAAAGGTTGCTGTTGTTTTTTACAGAAATTACAGTGACATTGGATAATCCTCAGAACTATTTTCAACTTATTTACAAAATGTACAGCGTCAAAGAATAAAACACCGAAGATTCTACAAATAAGCACAGGGAGACAAAAATAAGAGCACATTAATCCGGAAATGAATTGAAGTTAGAAGCATGATTTTGACTATTGAGGAAAATAAGTGGGCTTGGGCAGGACACATCACTAGGGTGACGGCCAGTGGATGAGACTGGTGACAGAATGGCAGCCAACGGAGAGGACGTACCCAGGAGGATGACCACCATGGAGGTTGAGCTACGAGGACAGCGAATATGCCAGGAACGATGTGGCTTGTATCTTGGCAGGAACAAGAGTGGTGGGATGGATGGTTGTCTTCATCCAGCAGCGGATAGATCATGGCTGCTTTTTTTATCACAGCGCCCTCGCACATTTTGACTTGTTTGAAGCTGTGCCAAATGACGGGCATGCTCTGCACAAGTATCGCTTATATTTCAGCCATGCGCATCAGTATGTTGTCATCAATATTGCGAAAGGATTAATTGCCCATTCAAATAACCACTTCTATAGTTATGCACAAAGTGCTTGAGAAAGCCTTATTTTCGTGGATATAATAGTATTGTGGGATGCAGCACACTGGACTTGCTTAGCCAAAGGTCAACGGCTTGATCTTCTGGTGGGCCGCTCGAAGCACATGCTAGTGTTTTGTTTGTTTTTAATATCCCGCCTCTGACAACTCAGCAGTATAAATGGGTACACCACAATTAGTCATTCAGTAGGTCACGTGTGGTGGGGTAAAGTGTGGCCACTCCCACCTCTTTAAATACGTACCAGCCAGAGAAGTTATGTTGACCTCCCTCTAATGGAAACCCTTCCACTAGCAGTAGGTGTGAGCAAGAAATTGCAGGGCTGCACAAGAAGATTATATTTCGTATTAATTTATATACTGTACAATAAACTAGCTTTGCCTGCTTTCGATCAGCTTTAGCATCCATTTCTTACAGAAAAAGTACCAAAGAAACTGAGCTGTAAAATGTTATACTGTACAAGTGTATGATGTACAAGTATACAATATAATAGACATTATATACTGTAAAAGTATATCATGGTAGGATTCATCACCCTTCCAAACATCCACACATAATGTTCTTAAGTCTAGGTTCAAACACAAAAAAACATTAACACATTTGCCCCCCATGTGAGGGAGACCAACGAGTAAAAAAAACACTGCATGTATTTAACTATTTTTGTGCCTAATTATGGATGTCTAGCTCTTCTAGAACGTCATTAGAATTTACGTTACTCCTAACTCCCTCAATCATGACTCTCTATATACAAATATATGTGTTAATCCAACAGTGCTTGGTATTGAAGTTCGTGGGAAACACAACTAAAGGTTCTTTGTTACTATTTGTGTATACAGTGCATTGTCTTAGTTGCAAGAATTTCAGGAAGAGATAGGAGTTTATGAATATATAATAAATGCATGCAAAAAGACAGGCCACATTAGAGAATAATTTTTTCTGCAGGGAAAAACATAATAACCTCAAGTGACCAAATGTTCAGAAATGTTAAACAGTGAATACAAATACGAATCTCATTTATTTGGCCATGAGAAAATATTTATAGCCAGTGAGGAAACAGCTACATCTTTTTCAGGGATTTTAAGGATTTAATATTGTGTCTGACTGTATTCAAAGTATATTAACATATGGCCATTATTTAATGCAATTAATCAGCCATGCACATTTGCTAAAGATGACATGCTAAAACGGAAGTCATATTGTGAGCTATTGCTCATCTGTGTACTCACATAAAGCGAACTTCATCATGCTTGTGATAAACTCTCAAATTCTCCAGAAATTCCGCAGAGTGTAAGCTACACCAATTGTAAAGTTTCTGCTTAAACAATTTATTCTTCTTTTGCCAAGAGTCATCTCTAGTAACGTCCGTGAGATGCCAAAGTGCAACATTACATTCTACCACCTGTTGTTATTATAACAAGGCCACAAGTGAGAAAGAAAATGTAGCACAACTAACACTAAAGCAACAATGTATAACTGTGGTAGAGGAAACTGGAGTCTCTTTTTTTGAGTGAGGAGTGGTCGGGTGGCTCGGAGGTCAGAGCAATGAGCCAGGACCTCGAAGATCCTGGGTTGGATCCAAGCAGCCACCCAAAAGATTAAATCGTTGTCAGTCGATGGTCTCGGCCCCATCACTAACTGTACGCAAAACTTCTCATACAATTTAGTTTGGAACTGAAATCGACTAAATTCCATAATATTGACAACCATGCAACAAGTGTAAAATAATGCACTCATTGCTGCATTTAGTAACATGAAGCCTATGTGTTAAACCAACAATCTCGTATTGGCACGTATGAAGGCAGTTTTACCCCAACTGTAGAATTAATGAAAAGGGACCACTCAAAGTTTTTTTGAGAGGAGTCCTGTGAAAATCTGTAAGATTTCCAAATGGATTCTTCATCATGGCATAATACCATGATTATTACACGACTGTATGTTATAAGCAAAAGACAGTTTTGCTGGCTGGCTTCCTGTCTGGCTGGGTAGCAGGTGAGGCAAGTGGACGTGTGTGGCAATGGCAAGTCACAGGGCACATCCGTGAGATGACGTCGCCCGCATCATCCCTCAGCGTTTGAGCCGGTTTCGTGCGATCGCGATGACATTACGCCTTGCCCCGCACCTACCCGCCACCCTGGCTGTGTATATCCTGCGGAAATGCGCGTGTAAGGAAAGAAATTAAGAGTCCACAAGAAGAAACTTGCCTGATGTACAGTAGAGCAGCCGGCCACTGTGGCATTTAACGGTGTCAAACGAATAGCTTATACTAAACTGTGTAGCGAGGAGGATGGAACGTATGATCCTTGTGTTTGTCCAAGGGCCTGTATATTAATCTGTCAGAACGTCACAAATTTCACCAACAACTGTACTCTGTGTTTATAAATGACCCAGCCATAATAACAAATACAGTTCGCACTTATTTGAATATAGGTCGTAAGTAAAAATAAAGAAAATCTTACAATGCAATCACAATAACATTTCGAATTTATTTGCACTGAAGTTATGGGCGTTCAGCACTGGTTTAGTTACGTATGTTCGACATCTCACAGTGTTTCACAACCACCGGTATGCAGAATGGACAAATTACATGAGAATGGCAATGGATTTGTATTATATATGTTTTTTATTCTCTTTTCTCAAACGAGCGTTTGTTAGTATTGCAGTTTGTAGTAAACATATGCCTTGTGCCTAAATGCTCGCAAAACGTTTTAAAGTTTTGCACAATTGGTCCATGTTGAATAAAAAGTTAAATGAACATAGCAGAGAGATTAAGAATTGCATTGGTAATTGGCAACTCAAGCCATGGCCTTACAGTCATAACCAAGAATACCTTCCCAATACAGCAGTGCTACATCATGGGACCTCCTTTGCCAGAACCAAAATATGAGAATAGGTTTTCCTCTTTTTTCTGGCAACAAAACAGGTGTTAAGATGTTCAAACACCAAACTTAAACCTTTTACAAGGAATCATGTCTGTATTAACCACAATACTTGTGGTCAGAATGCAAACAAAAAACACACTCTGATAATATATGCATTGTCTTTGAAACTGATTGGTCCTCACCAGAGACACCTTTCTTTCGAGCCAAGTCTCAAACGGTGTTAGACCAGAGGAAGCCAAAAGGCCTTAAAGTGCACTGAAATCAAATATTGGTGCATCAGAAACATAATCTAAAATAATGTGTGCATTCTCTTGTGACTCGAAATTATATTATAATTCTTGACTTAAAGCTTTCGTGACTGCAGGAATTCATATTCTTGGGTATTTCGGTAAAGTCACGTAGATAGGTTAAAAATATATAACAAAAAACTACGACGTATTGATCGCAACACAAGCGGTCATCATCAAGTGGCGATCGCTTGTGTTGCGATCGAAACTTCGTAGTTTTTTGTATTTTTTTTCCCTATCTACGTGACTTCACCAAAAGACCCAAGAATATATATTATAATTGTGCCGTTGGCAGGAATTTCTGTTTTGTGTCAGAGAATGAATGGCCTCAGAAGATGACCTCACTAAGGTCGTTATCCACACTTGGGGCAAACCTATTACGTGCCCTGTAAATGAGTAGCATCAATCACGTGTCAATCAAACTGATTGTTCAAATTATAAAAGATGAAATCGTCTCAAGTTTTGATGTGTGGTGTTTTGTGCGATCATTGTGGTAGGGCTGAGACCACCAACTCACTGCACTTCAAACCCCAGTTTAGTCACAGATGCTTGCCCAGATACGAGTCCAGAATCTCAGAAGTGTCAGGTTCATTGTCTGACATATTAAGAACAAGCCACTCAGCCACCGTGACATCTGTTTTTTTTTATAATTTGATTCTTATTTACTAATATGATATACTGTACATAACACACCTTAATTGTGTAACTGTACCTACAAGTAAAACATTCCAGTCATTCTCAATCCACCAATGGATGAAGGCCTCCCCATGCCATGTTAGCAATGGCTTTTTTTCTTACTACCATAATGCACCACACTGGTCAATGCGAGTTGATGAAGGCATGGTAAGGGCAGGATCGGTTTGGATATCACTCACCACTCATGTTCGCCATAGTCAGTAATCGAGCTTAACCAGTGTAACCACTATACTCTTTGGTTCTTTCGGTAAAGTCACGTAGGTATAAAAATATTAATAATAGCAACCCATATATCTTTATATACTCATGGAATTGTTGTATTATGCATTGCACAGATACAAGTTTACGTGATGAGAGTCTAAAGAAAAAAGAGTCAATACAGCTAAAATCCAGATGACTGGAACGAATCTGTGCTGTATATAGCCTTGCCCCATCCTTGGAGAGTCTCTGCAGGTGTCCACTCCCGCTGAGATGAGCTTTTGGATGTACCATGTCACGCCAGAACCATCTTTTACCACCTTCATTCAGGCAAATAGCTGGACCGCCACGTGATTTGGAAATTGTTGAATCAGTACGCTATACAGTAAACAGCTCAGGAATTTGTTTTTCATACTGGCTTATTAATCGAGGATTGAGTGGTTTGGAGACAAAAAGAGGGGATCAAGGAAACACCGTTCCCTATTACACCGGTCAACTTTTAAACGTATTTGGACTTAATTATAATTAAATGTGGCAATGTGAGCATTTTTGAAAATATGTGCCAGGCTTTTTTTTATAGTCTTTTTTTTATAATTTCTCCTCAACAAAGCAGCATGACACATTGTTGTCGGCATTGTACACGATCATTATTTAAACGTAAACATTTTATTTTGTATCTTATTCATGTTAATACAAACTTATATATATATCCAAACACATATCTACTTGACGTAAGCGTTATGGACATAGAGAGCAGTTCTGGCCGTATTAAAACACGTGACAGCTGTTCACACCCAATGCGATTAGAGCCACAAGTGTGCGCAACGTTCTTGGCGGGAAAGTGTTGTGTGTGTGTGTTTTTTTTAGCTTATTTCAGTTGCAGCAGGTGGTACTTTGAGAGTACTGTTTGCGGTGATAACTGAGGACAACTGCAAATTTTGCCGAATCTAACTTGCACAGCTCAAGTTTCTACTGTAAGATACCGATTGCACCGATGTCTTTGTCATCGTTGATACCCGTTCGTACCGATGCCTCCTCTAAAGATGCCACCACCTAAAATGTGTTGGCAAGCTTTTCAAGAGAAAAACATCTAAACATTCGGAAACGATGACTGCAAAATACCACAACATGGCTTGTTTTGCTCTTTAGTTCACACTGCAGTGAAAAAAATGGTTAAGAAAGGACTTACTTGTTGAGGCTAAGCAACAGAGATGGTATGCGCCCCTCTCTAAATGGGGGAAAATGGTCCACTTATGAGTTAAATAATGACTCATAAATGCGCAGCAATGAATTTGCCGTGATGGCATGCCAATCCATGACAATAAGCGCTTGTCTTCCTTCAAATTGCGGTGCCCTCAGCCTGGGGAATTCACTTTATTGAAATCTGAGCAATCAATCATCACCATTATTTTGTGCATGTACTTTCACTTTTGACTCATCAATCTCAAGAGCCCGTGAACATTCTTCTCAGTGTTAATCAAGGTCAGCGTGGAAAGTTTTGAAACATAATTTAAAACATCACAGATAAGATGGTCGGATTTTTTTGTTATCTTAGAATATACAGTTTTATACATTAATTACAAAAGTGAAATGCATACTGATAACATATGTGCCCTATTTTTGATGCCAAGTTCAACAGATAAAACTCATTTGTTCAAGTCAACCACTTCCCACTTCTGTCAATGCCATCAAGTGGGGTTTATGACTTGTAAGCCAAAAATTAAAGCCACATCTGAGCACTGCAACAGCTGTAATGCTTTTCGTTATCCTTTTTAGTTTTATTACTGGCTTTTGGTATATATGTTATTACACCTTGGCTAAATATAATTATATGCACACACTGCATATTCTATTAAATTTAGGCATGTTCAGTGTTACAGTTGAGATGTTACAATGGGCACATTTTTTTTCAATCCCTCTCTTGCCCCTGCCTCTGTCCACCTGGCAGCATATGAGGGGTACACCACACTTAGCCAATCAGCAGGTCAGAGTTGGTGGGGTAAAGTGTGGGTACTCTCATCTCTTACAATATGTCTGGCCATTGCGGAAGGGTTAAGCTGATTACTCCTTCCGCCAGCAATTGTGTGAGCAAAACATTGCAGGAGCTATGCCTTTATGTTTTGCATTGTGATGTGTATGAAATGTATATAATCACGGCAGGATTTTTTTGTTTGAATGTGTTCAGTACTGTAAGTGAGTAGTTAAAGATGAAAACTTCCAGGGTATACGTTGCCTTAGCCAGACCTATTATGTAGCATAAGAAAACAATCAAGATACTATTGTTTGTTTTCCTAGCAATCAGTGTCATAATGCTTAATCAATGCTTGGTGGTCATTGATAGCATAATATATTATCTCAAACGCTAATCGGAGTTTTGCTTCCATTGTGATCAAATCCAGAGACAGGTCAGCATGTTAATGCAAACACTTCGAGTATGCAACATTTTCACGGCCTCTGTAGTATTTAGGAACAAAATATACAAAAATGGTAAACATATTCATACAAGCGTTCTTTGACAAAAAAAGTTGAGTTGTTTTATAATCGCTGGTCAATATAAGTATTTTAAAATTGTAAAACCATTACCATATTGTTTTTAATTGCATCAGCTTTTTACCATCACACTTGGAGATAGTTTGTGCTCTAAAGGCAGAGATCATAATATCAATAAATGGTGTGCTTAAGAATTGTGATGATGAAGGTGGCTTGCAGCTCAAGGGACATGATTCCCATGTCAAAATATTGAGCCATAACCTCTGAGATCTTGAATTCAGACCTTGGTTCGCCCCCACGGCTTAAACGTGAGCAGTGAGTTTTGATGGTCTTATTCCAGTCGTGGGTGATTGCATGAGAAAACCCATGTACTTTGTTTGGCCATATATACTTGGATAATAAAACAATGATTTTGAAAACATCAAATCCACTGTTAATTATTTTTAAAAAAATCCGTTTTGCTATTGCATTTTGATGACTTAAAAATGTGTCGAATGTTCATAACAATAATGTTCTGCCCTTTAAATCCGTTGCCAAATATAAGCCTAGCCACGACATTTTAGTCATGGGGGTGTTTGAACATACTTCACCATGGTGAACAGTGTGGGTTGGTGAAAGAGTCGTCCAAGATACTGAGCTCATAGTGCAGCGTTGCAACCACTGCACCACCACTCGACTTCCCTCTCCTCCCAGCTGAATGTTATTTTGAGTTAACTAATGAACAGCAACTCTGTCAGAGATGGAATACACAGGGAGATGTATGCAGAATAAACATGAATTCAAACGGTGCCCAAAAATAAACAAGAGTTGACAATTATGTGCATTTTTATTTATCTTGTGTACAATATGTGTATACACATGTACATTTACTCAGAAGATTGGATTTGTACGCCTGTGTTAAACAAACAGTACCACTACTTCCCTGCACATAGTCATCAAAACGTATAGCTTTACAAACCAACAACTGTCCAATTTAGACAGTTTTGAATATCAATACCAACAGCAGGTAAATGCAAGTGATCATTCACCATTCCTGAATCAAGGCTTCACCGCGAGTTTGCCATCCCTCACACTCCTGTGATGCCACATTTAACTACACTTAGTTGGCCAATCTTATTTGACAGACAACTATTACAGGTTTACCATGTTTAGTGGTTGTCTCCTTGTCACAGGTTGAGTCACAAACTGTACCTCTCCATAACAAAGGCTCACCCTCTTAAGCCTCATCCTTACCATATGAATAAAAAGTGTGCTTTACTTGGCCCTTTCCCCCCCCCCTCTCCAAACATTATATAAACGGAGTGGTAGCTCCTGCAATCTCTTATTTACTTGATACAGCTGTCGTGGCTGTGACGGTTCCACCTGAAGACGGAAGCTTGTGTTGCCTCCGAAACGTCGTGATTTTTATTTTTATTTTATTTTACTTTTATTAATTTTAATGTTTTACCAACGTGACTTTACCGAAAAAACCTAAGAATATGAATCCTTGCAGTCACGAAAGCTTCAAATCTAGAATTAATCTCACTTTGGCGCACGAGCAGACATCATCACTCCATTGTTTCATTATTATTATTACTACTGTATTATGATTGCAGTGGTCATCCTGTTGGATGCATTCTCTCCTTTGGCTGCCATTCTATTACCGGTTTCAACATTTGGACAGCGTGCCCCTTCTAGTGATGTGTCCTACTCTAGCCCACTTAATTTCCTTAAAAGTCAATCGTTGCATTTGTTCAGCTTTCTGTCTATAAGTATAATTCGGAGCATGTGTCTCGCCATACTTCTTTGCTTACTCTTCAGCTTTTGTTACATTTTCTTTGGAAGTGACCATATATTATGGTGGAGTACTTTCAAAAATTGAAAGGTTTCTTCTGTATGTACATCGGTATGTTGCTTGTCATTATAAAATTTGTCCAAAGCACCCCATCAGCTCTATCTCTTTTTATCGTAATTTCTATCCCAGTCTGCCTTAAATTATTGCCAAAGGTATACATTTTCCATTTGTCTCCTTAAAATAATAGTAATTCTAATTATGATTCCGCTTGTTTACCCAGGAGCACCTCACTGAGTCTCAAGACTTTTTCAGGAGGGTCCTGCCAGGTTTCTGCATTCGGAGGCAATGGTGTTATTATTTTGTGGAATCCCAATTTAATAATTTCGAGTAATTTTTTCAGCATTGAGATGTTTAGCCAATACCAGTAAAATTTTACGTGGTCTATTTTTTAGCTATGGGAGGAAACAAAGGAAACCCATGCAGAATAGGGGGACAAAGCATACAAACGCCACGAAAAAAGGCACCCAAGTCGGGAATCAAACCCATTACATTTTACGCTGTGAGGTACAAGTGTTACCACTGCACCACCTTGCCACCCACGAACAATGCTTTGTTTTTGTTCAGCAAACTTGTTTGAACATTGGATTGGAGAAATCTTGGATCTCGAATTTAATTTCAGTTACAGTAAAGCATAGTTTTCCCACAGTTCACATGAATTGCAATATGTTGTGTATAAAGTGTCGCCTCGTGCACAGTTTTATACATGGCATAGCGTGGTAGCGCAGTGGTCAATCGCTGTGCTACGAACCCGTTGACCCGAGTTTAATTCTTGGCCACGGCTAACGACATTGGTGTGTGACATCTGAACCAGTCGTGGGACACCCCCCCCCCTCCCCCCGGTTCACCAACGCGCACTGACTAGCGTGGTGAAGTCGTCCATTTAGGTAACGTCTGTTGACTTCAAAGCTCTAAATTATATTGGCCAAAATAAACCCCATGTGAGTTATCTGTTCATTATAAACCAATTTACTGTACTTGATTTATGAATGTACTATTGTTTTTGGTGTTTAAATTGTCGTGCTTGTTTCTTTAAATCCTATGTTATATTTGGAGCATCCTATTCGACATATACCTGTGTAGACAATCGGTGAAAGGATAATCAAAATGCTTTAATCGATTGCACACAACAGTAACCTTGAGCTCGTATGTTGGCACTGCAGGGTTCCCACAAACCAATGAGCACAAGCTAACCTCTGCAAACCGTTTAAATGTTTTTATCACATGCTTAAGTATGTTATATTTATACATCATAATTCAGATCAACAAAATATCTATTTTTTATGATTTCAGCACTTTCCTTGGAGACTTTGGGCCACCAAGATGACCGTAAAAAGGAAGTGGCCAATTGCACAGAGAAGAATTATTTCAGTGGAAAGTCGGCATCGAAACGTACATTCAGTCCAAACAACCCTGGCAAGAACATTTTGCACAGCTAAAGTAGCCTGCAAGATGTTCACACAGGAAGCCAGCAATGGAAATCGAACAAACAGATTTAACAAAGCACAACCCTCCAAATGGGCCTGCATTTCTCTGTAACAGCACCAACTGTGATAAATGCTAGTAATTATAACCATATTTCCCCCTCCCTTTGAATCTACTGATGAACTGATAAAGGTACAAGAGTTCATTATTATTATTTTATTTTTACCAAAAAGGAGATGCAGCCTGGCTGTTTAAAACTGCAATATGCTCTTACTCAAACCTTATGCATGTACCAAGGAAAATCAAGTACATTGTGGAGGTGATATGACCATGTGGTGGAGTCATCAGTCTGGAAACCCTCCAGGATTGGGGCGAAGGGGAAAGGGCAGAGGAAGGAAGTCTGTCTCAGACCGTATCGGTCTAATCTTCATCCCCGATTATCCACGTACTGCGCTTAAATTTATGCGTCTCTTGGAACCATCTGGGAGCACTATCCTGGCCAATTTGCTTATAAAAACAGCGTTGATATAATGCCTCGTGGAGCTAAGGGGGTCTTCGCAGATTCCGTGATTCTGCCACACCGATGAAGCACAAAAACAAAAGCGAAAGTTGGACGTGAGGTGTTGACGGTGCGCTGCGGGCCAGTCGGCACGGCTCCCCTGCTAGGAACACCGATGCGCATCACTGTAAGCTGGCTATGACGAACTGGTAACTACAGATGCCAATGCACCCGCGGCATTAGCATGGTGCCTGCCAGATCTATGAGTAAGTCCTTTAGGCACTGTAACCAGGCCACACTTTTGTTTAACCCTTTCTCCAACTATACATATTTGCTGATGCTGTCATGCGAATTTCATTTTGTTCACGTTTTCTGAGAAGCTGATCAATGTATTGTCAACAACACAATACATTTGCTAGTTATGTTCAAGGGACTTTTTCTTCTTTCGTATGGCTGATGTAGGTGCAGAGCAACCAACTACAATTTCACATTCAAGTGGTCAAGCCAGACAACCGCGTCAGGAGCAGTGGAGTGTATCGCTGTGATGTCTCCTTCATATTTGTGGATCGGCCATTGCATCGTTATATGTTTTATGGTCTGTTCTGGATGACCACAGTCGCACACTCGAGGATTTTCAATTTTTCATTTGTGCATCAAGTATATGCATCTGCCATGGTTTGTGCTACGGTTTAGGGTGGACCATGGGCGTCGTGGAAGATCAAAAGCAGGAATCTTCTGCGTTGAGTCTTTCGCAATGTGTTTGTTTGTGAGTTCTTTTGAACGCCATTCAGCTTTCCAAGCTTCATCGGGGTTCAATTCGCACTGTTTAAGGTTAAGCGTATGGGTCCAAAAGAGCTTGCGTGACTTAAAACGACGACGACGGATGTTATTGAGGTCCTGATGAATGGGAAGGCGAATGTTTTCCTCAATTTGCAGGACTTCTCAGAGGGTTGCAGTGTCGCGGCGGATGGGTGGGGGAGAGACGTGTGACAGCACGGGCAGCCAGGGTGTTGGGGTCGACTTCAAGTGACTTATTTCTCGGGAAATGTTTCTTAGCTTAATAAAATGTAAAGTTGGGTCACAATCAATACCACGAGATCGCAACATATGGGGTGGAGTGGTGGCACAGTGCACGTAATTCAAGTTTGATTGTTGGCCACAGCTAATATCAGTGGTGAGAAATGTCTGACCCAGTCCTAGCACCCTCCCTTTCACCAACGTGCACTGTTGATCGTGTTTAAGCAAGCCCCATGACCGATCGGACACGGGGGATGCCTTCATTCAGTAGTTTATTGACAAAGGACTGTAAAGTAAAAGATCAAAGCACCTCGCAATAATATGATATATTTTAAGAAGTTGCTTTACCTGTGCTAAATTAATGTTTCGTATTAGACATTACAATCTAGATTTTTTTGTTTCTTATTGACATTAATAATACATGGTTTGATGAAATCTTCATTCTTTATGCCACGAGTTGCCTTTCATAGAGCAGTAGATTGATTATGAGTGATGGTGATGACTTTAAGTAAATTATGTTTGCATTGCTTAAAAAGAATGATGATGATGATAATAGTTACTCTAATTTAAAAAAAAGAGGTCTTGATATTGTAATTCAGTGTGTGCGTATGTGTATATATATGTCCATTAATGTACACGATCGGTACGTCAAGACAGAGGTATAACTCTTGAAAATGTTATCAGAGTCTATTTATAATGAAATAAAAAATCTGTTGGTTGTTTTATTCGAGTACGATAATTCACTCGCGTTGTAGCTCCCAGTTCTCAATGTAACAGCACATAAAATATAATTCAAGCCGATTTGTAACCATGTCGCTCGTATGGCTTTATGAAATCCATATGGGTGCACTGCACGCCGTTGAGGCATGTATAAAGTTCGACAGTGGCAGCTGGTTCTGTTCAGCACTCAATGTGATCCTCGCCCGTTTCTATGCTCACCCCAGCAGAGCACACGGAAATTGGCAAGAGGCAGGAAGCTCCGAAGCCGTCTCATTTCCTCGCTTTAATTTCTAAGTAATTGCTTAGAGCAGCAATCACTCCTTCCATCAGGAAAATAAACATATACGGGAGGAAAAAAGAGGGAAAAAGTCACTTGGTCCAGCAGAGAAAGAGAGAAGTAGAGCAATCGGTTTCTTCAGAGTTCAAGGTGAAAACCAGGATGCAATAATGCTTGTATGTTTCTCTGACATGCTTCCATTAGCGCCGTACAGGTCACAGGATGCTGTGTTCACACCCGGAGCTGCTACAATGAAAAGGGAAACTCATTAAAATGCACAAGTACTGCGATGTATTCTGTGCGTGTCCAAGACAACGCCTCTGATGTTGGCGTGGAAAAGCGGTTGGAGGATTTCATTGTTACCCATTTTACCGTAAATTTGTGACATATTTTGGAACAACTTACTTTTCAATGTATTTCAACCAAGCTGATATACTTAGGCGAGTGCCTTTATAACAATGTGAGAGCCAATTGGGACGAAAGTTTTCCCTTTCCAGGGAAACCTAAGGTGAAATTCGCATTAGCTCCCTATAATGTGATCCAATATAGCAAAGGACGCTTAAAGACTTGTAGTGCCATTCAGTTGAAACATTGGGCACTTTTTTCAATTCTCCCTGCCTCTGTCCACCTAGAAGAAAAAATGGGTACACCAAAATTAGTCGAGTGATGGGTCGTGTGTGGTGGGGTAAAGATGTGGTACCCAACTCTTTCAAGGTGCCTGCTCATCATAAATGAGTATGCCAAAATACTCTCTGGGCAGGAGCTCTCTCTAGAGCTCCCGAAATTGGAGACCATTCCACCCAGCAGTGGTGTGAGCACGACGTTGCAGGGCTTCACCTTTGCCTCTACCACTATTGTACCGTGCATGCGTGTGCATCAGAGGTTACTTTTACGGTAATGTATGTATTCACCACTGCACTTATGAATTGTGTTTTATAGCTTTCATAAATGTTTTGCCTTTTATTGGACATATTCCCGTTAATATGTATTGTTTGAGCAATATAAACATATTAAACCTCCATTTTCATCAGTGTATTCCCCTTTATAAATGTTAGAGGTGTTCTTCTTATGTATGTAAGTTGTCATTCATAAGCCTTTGTCAAGCCACTGCCAGGTAAAAGCCTCCATGACATGTTGGGGGTTGTTTGGTCATACCTCAGCACACTGGCTCGTGATACGATAAAGCGATGACTCGTGTGGTGAAGTATGGTCAAACAGCCCTGATAACTGACAGTGTTTTCTCAAAAAAATGTACTATCTACATGATGGTTTAAAAATATGGCTTTGATATGACAGCGCAGCAAGCTGGATAACGTACTGTATATGTTTTGTAAATCATTGATGCAAGCTAACAATATGCACCCTCTAAAACACGTTTGTTTAAAGTATTGCGTAAAATGCAGCTGCTACAATACGATTTGTGTTTTAAAACATTCTCGAAGGCAGCAGCTGCAGTCTTTTTTTCATATTGTTTTTGTACTTTGTTTAAAATATATTTTAGAAAAGAACAAAAAAAACGTCCACTATCTCCTGCATCTTGGCTCACGAATTAAGAGTTGCAAATGTCCCGTACTATTGTGTAGCAAAGCACTGTGATAAACCCCAATGACAATGTATTCAATAACTCGTACGGCTCTGCCATCAGCCGGCTAACGGAGTTGTATAAAACAGCCTGATTCCATCACGCTGTAAAAACTCCATCTGGCAAAGGGAAGCTCCAGCTGCTGCCTCGAGGCAGGGCTGCTGAGAGAGGCCTCTCAACTTCCTAATCCCCGTGCCCATCACTCATGGCTATCTCATGTGCCTTTGTCAATCACCTTCGCTCATGCCGAGCAGTTGCTCTGCAGTCGCGTTTGCTGCTCGACAGTCGTGAAGGCGGAGGGTAATGTGCTACACGGGAAAATAATGCAATCTCGACGACCACCGGCGCGAGATTTGAATTCTCGTCCGTGGCGTAAAATTTGATAGGATTTCAAACGCGCCAATTCGCCTTCATTAGCTCACTTGACGAGCCTCCTCCTTTCACCCCTTTGGCGACGTTTGTTGAATTTCCGCAATTCATGGTCGCAATTAGATTAAAGAATGCAGTCCGTGTCAAACGTTGCGGTGGATTGCAGTGCCCGTGGTGGCTGATGGGGTCGCACCGAATCGAAAGCAATGGATACTCACATGAAATAGGATTCTATGCATTTGTCGTGAACTTAAGCATTTCATTTTAATGTGAGCACCGTTCCTGCAGTGGACGGAGCACGGCTCTCCCTCAGGGCAGCAGCGGACAGAGCACGGCTCTCCCTCAGGGCAGCAGTGGACAGAGCACAGCTCTCCCTCAAGGCAGCAGTGGAGAGAGCTCGTCTGGCTCCATCATGGCAGCAGTGGAGACCACGGGGGTCCCTCAGGGCAGCAGTGGACGGAGCAAGGCTCTGCCTCACTGTCACTCACCCGTCTCCTTCAGGGCAGCAGCGGACTGAGCACGGCTCTGCCTCAAGGCAGCAGTGGAGAGAGCGCGGCTCTCCCTAAAGCCAGCAGTGGAGAGCACGGGGATCCCTCAGGACAGCAGTGGACAGAGCACGGCTCTGCCTCACTCTCACTCAGCCGTCTCCTCACTGTCACTCACCCGTCTCTTGCTCGCGGTCACGTGACGCACTTCAACCAATCCGGGGGCGTACGTGTTTGGGAGGGGCGCACCTCTGGTTGGCTGCTTGCTCACGGTCACGTGACGCACTTCAACCAATCCGTGCCGCGTTAATCACAGTCACAGAATGACAGAGCTGGGTGTTTATATTTTAAATAAATGTGCGGATCATCGCATGTACATACACACAATAAATAAATACAAACTTCATTAGATAGTGCTATTTTTCCGAAACATTTAACTCCTTGTTCAATATAATAATTGAAAAAAGAATGAAATGTTTGCTCCATATATTAATGTAATATCCCCTATATTAACATATGAAACATCTGACTACTTATTAATCATTGATCTACATCACCATGTTTCGAATCATTTGATGTTATCTTACTCATATTTTCATACTGCTGTGACAAATGAAGGGAAATGAGTGACGGTTGGGATTCAATTACAGTAAAACATACTTTCATACGGGGTGATGTTGGGGATGCTATTGGTGAATAATATCAACAGTATATACCAATGGAAATTATTCCGATTTCTTATTTTTTTTTATTTTACAAAATAAGGCCCACTGAGCTATATAGCTATCTTTCAGAAACGACCTTGCCACAAATGATTGCTCATTGAAGTAGCTTATCATGTGGAAAATGTATAGCAGCCAAATACTCTAAATGTGGAGGGAAAAAACGGAGGACCCGGATAAAAATGCACGCGACCACGGGGAAAATACGCAGCCTCCAAATATATAAGTCAGGGTCGATCTCGATACCCATGACCTGTATACCAGGCGAGGTAGTTAATATCTCGCCACCTTGGCGATTATGTGCATTACTATTCATGGCCAAGTGTCCATGCACTCTGCGTTTGCCACCACTTTCTGATTACTCATGTTGAAAGCTACTCATAACAGGATGAATTTGTCACTTTCCAGAGGCCACTTCCAGCGACTCTTTATCTGTGCGTTGTGGGAGGAATTTGCCACCACTTTGGATAACTTTTATCTGTGGAAAAATTGATGGGTTTCATGCTCCCAAGAGATCACGTCTGGGTGACTCGTTCATGGATAAACAAATCATAGGCAACGTTTGCCCCCCCCCCCTCTTCCAGGTTGCTGCTCTTATCCACGGATGAGTGTGAAAATAACAGGAAGAATTTACTTTCTTACTTTTTGGCCATATAAATCGAAAATTTAAAATTGATGTCCAGATTCTGAGCCAAAAATGGCTTCAGTTGATGTTCAGTGGATTGCTTCAGTTTTTGAAATGGGAGGATTAGATGAAGATATTTGGCCAGAAAATAATTGACAAAAGTAAGGCTGAACACACATTTCTACACTCTTCATACTCTGTTAAAGAAAATTATATATGTGGTGCCCATTGCTGTAATTTTATGTTTGTGATTGTGCAACACAAACTTGGCCAAACTAGGCCAAAGCAAGTACAATTTTGACAATGGTTCACTGTGTGATCAGTGGTCCAATTGGTGCTTGCAGTCTCATGCCAAGCATCCTTTGCATTTACACTTGGGAAGGTAATGGGTGGCTCTGCCACGCATCTCAATTGCGATAGGAGAAAATGACATGCGAACAATAAAAAAATCCACCAGCACACCTTTGATAACTGCATTTGACTTGCTTTGGCAACGTTTGCCTTGCACAATCACAAAGGCATCTGAAAACAAAACATACAATTGCAGCAATAGGCAGCAATAGGCAACATATAACAGAGCATGAACAATGGATACATTTGCGTTCGGTCTTAAATTTGTAAAATATTTTCTGGCCAAATATCCTCGTCTAATCCTAGGATGTCAGAAACTTCACAAAAAAATCATCAAATTATTATGTATTACAACATTTCTCATGCCAAAATAAAATCTCTCGTGGCCACTGAAAGAGACACAAGTCATATCCGGCTGCTTCTGGCTCAAAGATCACGAAGAGAGCGCATCCCAGATGGCCGATGCTGCAGCTTCACAGCGTGAATATCCGCTAGACTAAATCATCGTCAGCCTTGGAGGAAGAGGCAGGAGGCCTCCTTCGCCTCGTGTTTACAGAGGGAGAGAGGGAGGGTGGCACGGGTGAGGAGAGGCAGGTCGAGGCGCGGATGTTTGTGCAGGGAGGTCGCAGAGGGCTACCCTGGGTGACGGCAGCGTGATGACATGGGCTCCAGTTACTACCGGTGGCGCAAGTGAGGACTTTGCATCTGAAGCTCTACCAGGGCCCCACACGTTCACGCTTCAGTTTTGGACGCGTTAAAATACCTTGCATATTCGCCCAATGTGTTGGATCTTAATAATGCAGTAGTTATTTTATTTTATGAAAAAATATTGTCTGTCATTTCTGCTGCATTACACAAAACAAAAATGTAAGAAGTCTTAAATTAAATGTTGGAATGCAGTGGGGATACCGCAATGACTTTCTCTATACTAAATGTATATTGATACTTTGATTAGTCATTTATAAACAAACAATTGTTGTTGTCATTCACAGTGGAAACTATCCCGAGCGTCATCTTCTGAACCTCAAACACAACATAATTGAACAATATATTGTCTCCTACAATAATTTGATCGTCAAGATTGTTTTAAAAAAAAAATACACTCCAAACAGTCCTTGACTTACGAACACCCAACTTCCGAAGCAGCTTCCATGATTTTTTTTTTACATTGACTTTAAAAGCAAAATAAACCGCGGGAGTATTTTGTTCATCTGAGCGATTCTCCACGAGATGTAATGAGTCAGCCTCGCGCTGGGAATGAGTGTGTGTGTGTGCACGCACATGCGTGTGTGTGTGACGGTTATCTGAATGGGTCCTGGGCTTACCCGAGGTCGACTCAGCCTCAAATCAGTACGTGGTGCTGGTCAACCACCTCATTGTGTGGCATACAGGCCTTCATAGGCACTGCTCTTTAACAGCACTTGTCCCAACAGTTTGCGACGGCTAAAAGGGAGATCGTTGTCGTTAATGTGTGTGCATGCGCGCGTGTCCCATAGGTGTGTCTGTCTTTGTGTCTGTATGTGTGGGTCTCTGGGTCTTTGTGTGTGTGTGTATGTGCAATTGTGGTTACTCATTGCGCCCCTTGCGACAAGCAAGCATCACGACTCATGGCAAGTGAAAATAAAACCTATTTTTTCTTATTTGTGTTCTTTATTTATGTTTTATTTACTCTAGAGTATTTGTTTACAGTGGTACATGCAAATGTACAATATTTATTCCTATCTATGAGTTAACAATGCTTCGCTTTTTGTCTAACCGCTTAAATAGTACTTTAAATTTAAATGCTACTTACGAACCGTTCGACTTGAGGACGAGTCTCAGGAACGAATTATGTTCGTAAACCGAGGACTGCCCGCTTAGTTATATTACGATTATCCAAAATGTTATACATCAATTTGAAGAGGATTAATTACAGATAATTAAGGCAAATCAATGGCTATTTAGCGTTTGTTAAAAAAAAAGTATGCCCCCCACCAAAAAAAAGCAGAATTCTCAGACTCACCTACCAGCTAGCAACAGAAATCTGGGTTTAGAATAGGGGGTAGTGAAAGGGCAGCAGGAATTGTGCCTCTGCAGAACAAATAATCTTTCCCCATCGGTGGGTTACAGGGTTAGTATCCAACCGCATAATTTTCTACTTTACAACTCTCGTGGGAGTCCAAACACAAGCAAAAAGCCTACCCCTCCTGGGCCAGTTGGAGCCAACCCACACAGCTAGGGTTATGGTCCAAGAGGTGCAAACTGCTCTCAGAAGGATGACCACTGCAATGCTTTTTTTTCCAAGGCACATGATAATTTAATGCTTTAGGCATGCCATGATTACTAAATTGCCAGATTATCCCCACCGAACGCTTGCCATTGACAAATGCCGGCAGAAATTCTAAAGGACTAAGCATACTGTTTGGCATGTGGACAACAGCCAAAAAAACAAGATTTCTGGAATAAAATGTGGGAATGTTTCAAGCGCAGTAAAACCATGCTTTGGTTAAAAGGTACCACGATTGGAAAATATAATCTTTCAGATACCAAAGAAAAGGTTTTATAGTCCTCTATACAATTATATTTTTACTTATTCTTTGGGTCTTTCGGTAAAGTCACATAGAACAATTTTTTTTACAAAAAACTACGAAGTTTCGACGATTGATTGTGTTGCGATTGAAACGTCGTAGTTTTTGGTTAATTTTTTTGTTCTACGTGACTTTATCGAAAGACCCAAAGAATATGAATTCCTGCAGTCACCAAAGCTTTAAGTTAAGATTTTATTTTTACTTGTTAAAGAATGGCATTGCCTGCCATGTTCTCTGTCTCACAAAAGAAACAATGGACACATTTGTATTCATTTGTATTGTTTGAATTGTTAAAGACATATTAGATTTCTATCTACCTTGAGGAGATGAAATATATTAATATATAATTTAGAGCCCTTTGTAAATCCACTCCTGGATTGACAATCCACTTCTGGATTGACAAAGGGCTAGTTAGAGGAGCAGGTTGGGGAACTGAGGGCCCAGGTCTGATTCAGATATCACTCAGCCCTGATTTTAGCTGTGGCTGGGAATTGAACTCATATCATCAAGTGCATAGTGAAGTGTGCTAACCATTAGGCACTGCTTGAACCCTGAGCAAAGAAATACACTTATGAAAATTTAAATAACAAAAAAAGGTGTACGAGTGTACTACAGTGCTATTGATGGACTGGGGCCATAAATAAGCACATTTGATCAGCTCTGGGTTCACATTGTTTAATATAAACATGACAAACATTAAATCGTGACTTAAAGCTTTCGTGACTACAGGAATTCATATTCTTTGGGTCTTTCGGTAAAGTCACGTAGATAGGTTCAAAGAAAATAACAAAAACTACAAAAACTACGACGTTTCAATCGCAACACAAGCTGTTTATAAAGGTTTGAAATGGGCGTAGCCCAAATGTCAGCAGCCAATGAGAGGGCTTCCCAGTAAAAATTTGCATGATAATGTAAGATCGTTGAAAGGCCTCCACGGCGGGTGCCCTGAGGTGGCTATGTTAATGTGAGAGATTAGCATGTTAATGGAAGATCGCAAAGCAAAAACATTGATCTCGGTGAGCGAGGTGGCTGTGTTAGGGTGAGAAATTTAACCTGTTAATGTAAAATCAGAGAGCAGAAAATAACAACTAACATTGGAAGGTGGTAGGATTGGAATATCACAGCTAATTATGACTTAAATTGGTTGATAACGTCCTTCTATTGATTGCTCAGTTTATACCCATCTGCGGTGGGCTCACACGAAATTGATTTCTCTAAGACGAAGGTATTTTGCAAACCCACTGGCTATCAACAAAGATTCGTTCATGAAGCCATCCATATATATACAGACACAGACACAATTTCAATCGAGAAGATGGGTATAAACTGAGCAATCATTAGAAGGACGTTATCAACCAGTTTAAGTCATAACTAGCTGTGATGTTCCCATCCTACCACCTTCCGATGTTAGTTGTTATTTTCGGCTCTCTGATTTTACATTGACAGGTTACATTTCTCACCCTAACACAGCCACCTCGCGCGCCGACCTCGAAGTTGCTGCTCTGCGATCTTCCATTAACATGCTAATCTCTCACATTACTCACATTAACATAGCCACCTCAGCGCACCCGCCGTGGAGGCCTCTCAAAGATCTTACATTATCATGCTAATTTTTACCGGGCAGCCCTTTGATTGGTGGAAAACCCACCACCGTCGCGGTCGCTGCCCACCGCTCACATTAACATTGGCTGCTGACATTTGGGCTACGCCCATTTCAAACCTTTATAAACAGTTTACCTTTAGAAGCTAACCCCCTTTTCCTGATGACGAACGCTTGTGTTGCGATCGAAACGTCGTAGTTTTTTGTTATTTTTTGTTATTTTCTTTGAACCTATCTACGTAACTTTACCGAAAGACCCAAAGAATATGACAAACATTCATAGAACAAACCAACCAATTTATTTTGGTGAACTATATTAACCACAGATTTCAAGAAAATATAGCGACTGTTGTATTTGTCACAATAATCATACTGAAGAAATATGTGCAATTAAAAATCATCTTCACTTAATGTTGCACTGTTATATGCATGCAAACATGTACACAATGATAAACACATGCACACACACTTTCTCACTTGTTACTTGTGTAAATTAGAACAATACTCAGGCTTTAAAAAAATCCTTATTTCACTCTGTAGATTACAATACATGAAATTAAAATGTATTCCACGGCATATTTTTACATACTGTATCGTTGCCTGTGATATGTCAAAGCAATTCAGCTTGCCTGTACATATGTGGCACACATGTTTCGTAATCCAGGTACCACCAGTGTATTTGTTTAAAGTCTATGCCATTGCAGAAAGCCCAGGGTCTTTAGTCTAGGGAATAGGTTTTGTAACTAAAAGCAGGTGATTTGTGTCTGAAGCTGGACAGGGCTTGTAACCTCATATCTTTTAATACACAAGGGAGGTAACGGACACTCACAGACAAAACAGTCTGAGCTAGCTTCGTGCTGGTTCACATGCGCAAGGCTACTGCTGCTCTATGAAATATAAATGTACAAGTGCTTCTTCCTTCCTACCACCATACCCCAGACTCTTGACTCAAATCCAGACAGCTCTCAGACATAAAACCCCTGAGGTTTTAGCTATCTACAAAACAAAAACATTGCTTACAGTCAATAACAAAACACTTCGAAATTACATATGCTTTGTGTTTATTGTTTTGGAGTAAGGCTGCAGGACACTTTTGACCTTGCACGCTGGAAACAAATGTACCTCAATTAATCGTGATGATTACTTACTGGTTAACAACGTGTCTGTTTCTTAAAAGATGAAATTAACCCACCTTTAATTAAGGCCTCACTTAAAATGTATTCTTTTCCACAGTTAAATAAAAGCTGGTTCAAAATTGTAAGTTGGACGTGTCTTTATGTAATAATCGGAAATGTTAACTGAACATTTCAAAGAGAGCACGAGTGTAATCGGTGTACCAGATATATATTTAAGCAAGGAGTGGTCTGGGAAAATAGGACACTGTCCACAATACACTGTCCATATGCGAGATGTGATCATTTGCATGCTCGACCAGCTTTATAATGATATACGTCATTGAGTGCAATCTGGTAATGAATGAAAATCAGTTTTATCAATATGCTTTGCTGTGTGCAATACAATATATGCATATTATTTTTTTATAAACAGGCAAACATTATCGGTCAGTCAGTTTATATTGTACAGTATACAGTATGTTTTCCTCTATTGTAAAACATGTTACTTTGCAAGAAATGCATTAGGTTAAGATAAAAAAAGGTAAAATTGCAAGCCTGTAATAATCTCTCCCTCATGGAAACCAATGTTTATTTAAAAAGGATTTGGCGTCTCTCTCCATCGATAACTGGTTGTGAAAAAACGGGGAGTCAGGTCAGGTCATCATGCTGAAAAGTTTATAGTAGACATGTACCTTTAACCTGCGTCTGGCACTAGCCACGAGCCTTGGTCCATCCAAACACATTACGGCACGTAAGATAATGCTTCCATCGCCCAATGCAATGGTAGTCCCTATCCCTTTGATTATTTGTGCAAAAGATAAGATCCTGTCACTCATGTACCTCCATGCATTTATTTATAACATCTGTTTTACAAAAAAAAATACACCCACGGGAAAATCGAAACCGTTTGCCAGTCGAACATTCCCATTGGCTGCTGCTTATAGAATGCACGTTTCATGATCACCTCATCCAAACAGAATGGTTTGGAAATGTAATTTTTTAATCATCAAAACTGAATGAGCACGTGATGTAATTACATTTAAGATTGTTTTGTTATGTATTCCAGTTTTCATCTTGGATGATAGTAGTTTAATCAGTGTCACATGACATGCACTACCTTTCAAAGTCCCCCTTAAATTGTGGATACTGCAGATATCTGTGCAACAATCTTTTTTTTTTGCTAGACCTCCTGGGTCAAGTAAGCATTTCATGGAAATGGATATTCCCCGCATGGAACCCATCAGCTCTGACAAAATTCATTCTCTCACTCGTTTCTCTACATCAAACTGGCTGCTGTGCATATTAGTCCACACCATGTCACTTCCTATTTCATCAGCCCCCTTGAAGCACAAACCTGTATCAAGTGCCTATTGCAATTTTTTTCACTTTGTCCCTTTTTGTGATATGCACAGTCTCTTGATGGGTCATTTGATGCCGCAACGTTTGTCAATGTTGCTTATCTCATTAAAGCGTCTGATGTTTCCTACACCAGCTATACTGGCACAAGATGCACTCTTATAGGCGCAGAGAGAGAATGGAGATCATGCACACGGGGATATTATTCTGTTTTACCTCTATGAATCACAGCGCTGAAAACTCAAATTCCAAGAAGGTTGAAGTCTCTAACACGCACACAAAAAACGATTACAAATCATCAAACTGTTTATAAACAAGAGTATGAACACTTGCATCCCAGGATCATGGGAGAAGGTGGCAGCTATGGGAAGACCATCACTAAGCAATGGCTTAACCACGACTGATGATGATGTTTTTTAGATAATAGGAATTTCACTAATTCGTGTACATTGCTTGTACACTGACGTTACTGAATTGAATATATACGTACATGTAATGCACCTTCATTTTATTACCTTAAAGACTCTTTATATGGATACCATACAAGTGTGTTTTTAGCCCAGAGAGTAGTCGTTTATATCAGAGTGCACATGCACCACAACTGTTATTCTTAGAGTGGAGAAAACCTATACTGTCCAGTGAACGATCGCACGCAAAATGCCCGTGGTTAAAATGTGCATATACCACGTGCGCTCACGATGAACTCATATGACTCTCTTATACAAGTGACCTTCGACCCAACTCCCTCCACTTTACACCCCCTTCGCCCACCCCCATACAAAGATACTGCACGGCTGCCTCGTTTCTGCTCGAGATTGCAATGCAATACAGGAGTTTCAATCCCAGCCTTGCCGTTTTAGCAAATCATATTATGCATTTGCCAAGACGATGCACATAAATCATTTTGAAATTCTCGTGGAAAAAAAAATGGAAAACAATTAAACCAATGTCCCCATGTGACCAATCTCTGCTCCCAAATGAAGGGTAGGGGTCCTTCTCCCCATGACCTCCCCAGATGTTTAACACTAAGTCGTCCCATTCAATGAGGCTGATTAGCGTCGAAAACGGTCTCCTCCGAATATCGCAGTGGTGCATGGACAGGTTTAATTTTTTAGTAAAATATATATATTTTTACCAAACAGAGCATATACACAATTTCATTTTTTTCCCTACGCATGGCTTCTCTGCGTTATGTTTTTGTTTGGGCACTTGCAAAACAACTCACCATCCTTTTAGCGTTTCACTTACATTGCACGCGACAGTGATTGATCAGCAACACATGTACCCAACTGTGCATTCTTCTTTGCGTAATGTTAGAAACACAGGGTTTTCTCCCCCCCCCCCCTGTGCAAATGACTGATACAGTGACCTAGAAATGATACAGGCAGTCCTGAGAATCTAGATCGTATGTTTTAGTACTCTGATCATTCTCCCATTGCACCAGATGCCAATGATCACTTTCGAAGTCAAATGTGCAGCACAGTAACACGAGATTGTCATCAGAAAAGCACCACTCGTGCGACCAATACGTTCATAGTCACTGGCCACTTGGCAAATTGCATAGCAGTTTCAGATGCAGACCATTTTTAAAGCCTTTTTATTGAAACTCTGTGTTTCTTTTCGTGTCTTAGTGTAATTCCCAGCCCGCATCTGTCCATACCTCTTTGTGAACCTTTATCTATATATTTTGTATTTCTTACATCGTTACACATGACATATATTTGTCCATTGCAAAACATGCTGCTGTGGTATAATGGTTGGAACACTGAACTTGCAATGCAGAGGTTACCAGTTAAATTTCCCCGTGCGGCTGATGAAACAATGAAGCACCTTTCTCAATTCCTCCCCCGCGTCGATCTGCTCACCCAGCCGTCTAAATTGGTCCACCACAGTCAGATCGCCTGTGGTGGAGTAAATTGTGGGTACTCCCCACCATTTCCAAGATATTTGGCCAGCAGATAAGAGTAGGGCCCAATATACCATTTTGTATATTACACCTTTACGTACACTATATTTGGATTGAAAAATGTGACGTGATGTATATGTAACCATCACGTCCACTGTGAGAACTTGCAGTTTCATCCAATACGAGGCATCTGCCAGGGCCAACGTGGAGCTGTCATTTAAAAAGCGTTTTCACATCTGCACGTTTCCAGCAACCTCGGTGTTTGTCTCCGTGTATCCATATTCTGGGGCTCTTCAGAACAGCTGTGCAAGTGCTTAGAATATGCAATTAGATACAACCAGCATTATGGTTAACACACAAACTCACATAGCATGTTTGAGACTGAAAATTACACTGTTACAGTATTCGCTGTACTATTACACCAACTTTACAGAAGACCCGATATGTGTACTCATTTGTAAACTATATTACTTGGCCATTGAGCCGTTCAATAATTACATATTCATTACACAGTAATTAATGGAATGGGGTAGGCTCAGTGGTGGCAGTGGTTATAGTACACTGCACTATAAGCCTGGTGACATGGGCTTCAGAGCCTGACCACGGCTAACATCAGTGGTCAGTGATGCCTGACCCGGTCCTCAGCTTCACCCTTCACCAAACCGCATTGGCCAACCTGATGAAATCTGGTCAAACATCCCCCATGACTGACACAGCAGTAGGGGAAGCTTTCGTCAAGCATTGGACTATGCAGTAAATTATTACATTTTTTAATGCATTAATTGAAATACGTCACGAGTGAAAAGTAGCATTGAACACTGTCTTTCAACGCTTACAGATTCATATTGAAAATTACTGCAAATAAAAATTATTGTTTTGCATGAATGTTATCTCTGAATGGTGTTTTTTTTACAATTCAACTTGAGTAGTGTATTAATCACAGAAAATGTTTATTTTTTATATTACATGTTTCTGTTTTATTTTACACTACATATGGTAACATAACTATCATTAAAAAAACACCCTACCATCACACAACATGGATATATGTACCATGAGAAGATATTTAGAACAACTTGAGTCCGTGAGTTGATAGTAAGTTGTACAGATTGAAGATCTTCAACACAACATTAATGCACTATAATGACCTTAAATAAAACTGCAGTGTAATAATATTGTAATGAGAATTTTGCGCCTTATCATCATCCATTGATATTCGGCTACATTCATTTTACTCATTATTGCTGATGCCTTGGAAAAGTGCGTACATTCTTGCATCAAATAAAAAAAAAACACACGAACTTGCTTTGTCCAATCACAATGACTATATTATAGTATCTGAACAAAGTGGTTATTAATTATATGCTACTCAGAAGCATCGCATAGAACATTACATTGTTTACTTCCAGAACCCGAGTCAATGTCACACGTTATCATTTTGAAGGTCATCCTTTTTATTGGATTGTGCTTTTGCGTCAGAAAAATTCGCAGCACGGTTAATTTGATACAAATTAATGAAGCACTGTACTGTCTGAAGTCTTTGTTAACATTTACAAATGTATAGTTTGAGGCTCTCGCGTGAACGAATTGGCTATGGCCACATCATTTGCAGCACATCCAATGTCATCATAATCTCGCAAGCTAAGCAAGTTATTGAGGCTGGATGATGCTTGAATGGGCGATCATCATGTTTAACGCAGCTGTTATAGACTACGGTGGGCTGCATTGTGGGCAATGCAGCAAAATATATTGTTGTACTGTATTATGCTCATACTCTTTGGGTGTTTCGGTAAAGTCACGTAGATAGAAAAATAATAGATCACGACGTTTCGATCACAACACAGGCAATCGTCTTCAGGTGAGAGAGAGAAAGCTACTGAAACAAGGTCTCTCTAGGCCTGAGATGGGAGTCCCCTCAGGGTAAGAGGGCGGGGCTAGAGATGGTCTCCCTGAGACTGTAGAAGTGGCCATTGTATTGTGTGACTTTACCTGCAATCAGGAAAAAAATTAATAAAAATGTGTACTATGCTCCTACATCTATGGGGGGTGATGTGGCCTAGCAGTAGCATGTTATTCCTGCGGTTGCAAAATCCATCATAATACTTCTGCTTCACAGTGGACGTTAAAGATCTCCTGATGGTATCCCTCATCCAAAAGTGGATTGATGCTACAGATGGTAACATAACTATCATTTATGATTTCTCCATGCCAACTAATGATACTCATACTGGCTGCGTTAGAGTCCAGGTAAAAGCACTGGCAAATCAGTGTTTTAATTGTATTATAGTCTCCCTCAAGTCCCCACGCCATGGTAGTACTTCTCATGAGTGTTTCTAACAGTGCTTGGAATATATTGAGATCAAGTCACTGGCATCATCATTGTGCCAGGCAGCTGCTGGTTTTGTCAGAGAAAAAAAAATATTGGTGGCTTAATTTCCAAGATCACCTGCTGTCTGAAATGCTAAACCCTGGCTGAAATAGAAAGGATATTGGAAACTACGGGGTACTACACTGTTTTGGAAAGTTGGCTTATATTTAAAAGACATTTACAATTAGCACAATATGCTTGCATTCTTTAAGATTTAAGTATATCTAAGCAAATGGGTCGTGATATCTGAAATAATTTAAAGGTAGTTTATTTTCTTTGTGACTTCACCAAATTTTCTATCCATGTTCAAGCTGAACTAAAATAATATTTACCACGAATACTACGTACAGCAATGAACCTCCGTAGTCATTTGATTGAAACGCTTAAATTAACTTACATTTACATAATCTTAAACGTGAGAAATACATGGAAAAAAAAAACAATGTATTACATTACTGTTCATCAAGGTCTGTTTGGCTTATTTTTAAAGTATATATTTTTTTGATGGCCAGTTATGGTTGCACAAGTGGCATTTTCACGTTATTCTCTTGTTCATGAACTCATGTAAACAATAATACGAGTCACGTGTAAGTGGAAGAGAACGTTTAGGTGTGCACTTTTCCTAAACTTCAACCCACATCAATACAGCATGTCTCTTTGATTGTGAGGTTTGTGCACGAATTCCAAAACGTGTTGGGAGCAGCTACATTCAAAGGTCTCTGCAAGCGATGACAATAATACTGCCTGCATTGTGTAGGATGACCATCATCGTTCGTTTCGATGCTGATACCTTATAGATCAAAACATTTATCCACAATTTTTCGGTTATATCTTTCTTATTTTCTATAGATGATGAGTGTGCGACAAAACGGTTATCTTTAAATGTGAATGCAATAGTTGTTTTGTATACAAACCTTCCTGACTTTGTAAACATAAATGTGGTATGTATTTGATATTCAGGATAGCCAACTACCATACTATTCTATATAAACTTACTAATATAGTATCTTGTGATACTGAAATGATAAAAATCGGTCACCAAAGTATGTACTGTATTGTATAAATGCAATCATTAAAATTTGTAATATTATTATGATTCTCTCAGTCTAGTTGTGTTTTTAAAGTCGCTTGTCTTCACTTGCCCATCAAAGTTATTTTCTCATGAAAACATGTTTCATCCTGCCTGGAATTGAACTGTGGACATGGTTGTGTGTTTGTGTAGATTTATATGTACATGCATTAGTATTACAACCCTTTGACAAGTAATTCCTTTATATTTATACGAACTGTTTTAAAACATGACATTGTCTGTGAAATGTAAAATCCAATCACAGATTTCTAAATATCAACGTTTGTATAAACATTTCATCCAAAGCAATGTATTTTAGAATTAAAAACTCACATTGTGAAAATAAAATAAAAATACCAATTAGCAAACTGAAATACCTTGCTACACTCTATGGTATTAGAATGTATGTGTATATAGGTACAACACTTTGTCTGGATTGGGGCATAGGCATTGTAAAATGCACCACATTATGAATGTCAAAATCTAATTTAGTTTACCAAACATACACTTACAACATAAACAAATTCAACAACGTTTGTCTTTAATACCTTTACCGAATTAGTTCTGAAAGAACGGGGCAGTGAGTTTGGTTGTCTTTATCAACGATACATTGTCAAGAACCGAACACTCGAACTCCTATCCCACGTGGAAAAGGAAAGATTATTTTAACCTCATTTCACATCGCTTTTTTTCACCTTTTCTACTTCCACCCCCGAGGGCAGTGTTTCCTAGAATGACTTTCAGGACCTGGTGGCCTCAAATACTTGATCTTGGTTTACAATCCAAGTGTATTCAATGCCATACGTAGGAAAGGGAACATTATGGAAAAAAGTATTGATTTGATTTGTGTTTTTTTGCAAAACAGGTTTTTTTTCCTTGTAAAAACTTCTAAAACTAACAGATTGGCGAACTATGCCTATGCTGTCCGTATTGTGTTGATGTTCAAATAATGAGGGTGTGGACGAGAAAGAGGGGCAGTGAATGGAGGCAAGGAGCATTGGTGTGCGGTCGGGTTGCATAAGTTATACTTATCAGCTTCAAAACAACCACGCCTGCCTGGCTTTGATGGAGAGCTGCCACCTGCTACAACTCAGAGCCACAGATTTCAGTATGTCACGGCTGTGTAAACGGCTTACGTCTCTTGCTATAGAGATTTTGCCAGACCGAGGCATGCACATAATTCCACACTGCATTGCCAAGCCTTGAACACGTGTCCGATCTAACTGTTCATTCATTTTCAGTCTTCTTAAGTTATCTACTCAAGGGCAACTCCACGGCTCAAGCGCCCTCCATCCCATCTAATCCCCCCCACCCCTTCTCTACACCTCACAACACTACTATCCATATCCTTTATTAGGGTGCCTGAGTCACAACAAGAGGAGAGTTGAGGTCGTTTTCCTTGTCTTCCTCAGCAGCGTTTTAGGGTTTTATCATCATCATCATATGCAGTTTAATGAGAATGACGTTTTGAATATCGCGGTTTTGTGTTGCGTGTGTACCACTGGCAACCTGGTGTCACAAAATAACTTACTTCAAACGCTGTATTTTTATTATAAAGAGCACTGCCGATGCTTTGCGAAACTACTGGAAACAAACATCTTCACCTATACCGAATGTTGTTTCTTTCTTTGTTATTGTTCTGAATGGTTACAATAATTTTCATTTTTCCCAGACATTGCATCGAATGCTATTTAAACATATGCATTTATCTGGCATCTGCATGGATACACACGTGCACTTCTGTTTCATAAGATTATGTGGAGGGATAATATTAGCAAATTGATGATCCTAACCCTTGGCAACGTGACAAATCCTCGAGCACTATACATTCAAACGTGGCTCACTATACATTCAAATGTGTGCAATGTTTAACATTTGTCACGTGACAGTGTTTTTGTTCCGATTTCTATTTACTTCATTGCCGTACTTTATTTAATTAGTTTTATTTTATCGCTTTGTTGACCCAGGTCATGCTTGCAAATGAGAGCATCCCTGGTCTCTTGGGTTCTCGTTAGACGAAAGTAACTTTGACTTAAATCTACATGAACGTACAGAAAGTGTGACATTGGTTCACAACTAGACTATGTAACGTTAAAGATTACGACGGCATGATGTTATGCTAACATAGTGCAGGCAATAATGTATGTATTGTTTTTAAACTGTAAATCTCAAGGTTCTACAAAAAAAAGCTGGCTTGCCGAGTCAGTTACATTGTGTTCCCCTCCCTGGATTACAATCTCAAAATGATTCCAACCACAAAGGGAGAAAAATAATTGGCTCATACCAAATGCATTCATGGTCCTAAACTGTGTCAAGCAATTAAGTGTTTGAACAATAATTCACTCCCATTAACATTTTAGAGTGCATTAGCCTGGGTATTCATTGCATGCAAAATTAAATTAGCCGTTAAATCATAAGCTAAGGAGAAATTTGCCAGCAACAAATTACCACGCAATCTCGAACACACCACGCACTCTTATGAGTCACATATGAAACGAAAAACACGAACAGAAGTTACAGTCGGGCTGTATTTATTAAAAGTGTTTATTTTTGATGCAGAGGGAAGTATAGTCGCAACATGAATAGAAATACTGAGATAAATACCATAGCATGTGACAGGAAGTGGACGCATCAGCACAATAATCCTGAAAATAAAGAAATGTATTTGCATTGTTAAATACATAACAATGCAGGGTCGTGGCAGCCCCAACAGTCTGGAACGATATCCCTCTGCACATTCGTAGCATCACCTCAATCGCCTCCTTCAAGAGAGACTTAAAAACTCACCTCTACAGCCACGTGCTTTCGAGTGACTCTGAGCTTGGCTTCTTCGCCTCTGAGTTGCGGCCGTTACGTCCGCAAATTTGCACGCGTTATAAATCGAATTATTATTATTAATACACTTGATGTATTGATTGCGCCTTTTCACCATCTCATCTCATCTCCAACTATTTTTTTTCATGCCCCATGAACTCATAAGTTCAACATGTAGCACGCTGCACATTATTCACTCACTTTCAAGGAGAGAGGTGTGAGGAACTTAGGAAAACATGTTGTGAATACATTTCAAACAAGATGTAATATTTAAAACACACACACACATACACATGCTGTGCCATGTGAAAATGTAAAACTAGTATTTAAATAATTGTACAAAATAAAGTACACTACTTAAAAATGCTAACACCAGTGATGGAATCATTATAACATGTTTATATTGTATTTTCCATTGCTGCAATCAGCTTCACATTTCTCCATCTCATGCGCACGCCGTGTAGGTTTCAGCTGGCCACCTTTGCTTGATAGCAGTTTGTGAATTATGAGAAAAAAATGTGAGCAGCTCTTTAATTCCCCTTAGGTTTGATGGCTGCATTTTGTCTGCAATTATACTGTGTCCAATTCAAGACTCAATTAAAGGCTCCAGACTGTATTCAGCGCACACAAATACAATGACAGGTTGAAACCCAAGCAAAATCACCTTCTGAGTAGGATTACCCAGAGATTAAACTCGGAATGTAGTCATTGTACAAATGCGTACCTTGAGTGGATCGCGTATTGACAGATGTTAAATGGTGGTATGTACGTGGATTAAATTTCTGAACTCAGCCAAGTCAAGTTTCGCTCGCGTGCAGGATACGTACATTCGCAACGCTGTGAAGGCAAATGATCACATCACGTGTAGGACTTGTCAACTTAATTGGCACATTCATGAGCATGTGTGGACAAACATAAGTTTGAAAAAATATGCAATTTGTAATGTGCATACCTTGATTAAACAATGCCGAATATTATAAAGTTGCTGCTTCAGTGAGCTTTTAAATAAAGTAACAGATTCATTTAAAATAATAAGTTTTGGTTTTAGGAAAAGAAGGTTTCGAAGTGTTGGTCAACTGGCTTTCTTTAACCTCTGGTGTATTTTGAATTAACCTATTCTTTTAACCGTTATTACATCTGATTATTTCCACCGGTGCCGATATAGAGGTGAGTAATAGTGATTTATTCACAAAGCGTGCATGTCTCCGTACCGTTTCTCAAACATTTCAGCTGCCATTCCCAGATACACTCCAAGGTATGTTAGCGCCCCTTTGTGGTTGAAAATCAAAGTACATCAGCTGGAGCCGGAGCCCGCTCTGACAACCTTAGGGTAAGGCAACGATTTTTGTTACGGAGGTGTGGTCAAGGAATCGTGAATTTGAACCCCACTCGATGGGGCGCATCCTCGATGTCTTTAAACAAACAACATCACGTGCATCGTGCACTGGAAGACGGTGCCAGCAGCGCCGAGGCCGTGGGGCTGGGAGCTCTGTGTCAAACCGGGCGTCCCATCTTTGAATTATTTTGAATCTGTTCCCATCAAAATCAATTGAACATGCCATGTTTTGTTCATGAAATGACTTGAATTATCCACCTGGTATAATTTTTTTATACAAATAATTTATTTTAACAGTTTTTATTCCGTTTGTAGTGCCTATATATCTGTATATTGTGACCATTAATTGAGTCTATTTAATTCCCTAACATTGGCCGTGAATTTCGCAAAAAATAAACCTGACTTTTAACTGTAGGGCATGACATATTTCAAGAGTGAATTGTAACGTGTGATTATTATATTTGGCTGTCATTATTACATCTCAGACATTCGCAACATCATTCCCATATCCATCAACTGGCTCACCAACCTCAAAAGCAACTGCCAAAAGAACGATAAAATATTACATTTGAAAAGACAGCCATATATGGACCCACCAAAGAAAAGATTTCAGGTTGAGAACGTGGGATGTGGAGGTGGGGAGAGGGCGAAGGGTGATGGGTAATAAAGGAATAAATGGATGTTAGTGGTGGGGTGAGAAAGGTTGCGGCTCTGGTGGGTGGTTCACACACAAATTGCTTAGCAAACCTGTGTTGTAGTTCTATACTGTATTTTATCACTGAACCAGCTGCCTGACGCGAGTCTTGTGCGTGATTAGTGATTAGAATCGCTGGCTGCACTTCACGATTCACAGCCTTTTGAGGTCATCTCCACTCGTTATATTCATGCCTCACCTACCACAATGAATACCTTCTCGCTAGGTATGACATTTTTTTTCTTTTAATAAAGACGGGGGAAGATTTAAAACATCTGATCCCCAACCAGAGGTCCCGCCATAGGGGTCCCCTTTGTAAATGTCTGGCAGTCCGCCACACAACATACCCCTTTTTGTCAGTAACAATTTTCAAATGTGCTTTGCGTTTAATGAAATATTGAAATATTGTGAGGTAGAAAAAAAAACTGCGTCGGTAATTTGTTATTATGAACTCAGAAGGACTCCATTCTATTGAACAACGCTTTTAATTTACCGCACAAATATCTTCACATTTTTGGAGCCTGTTAAATCATTGTCGAAAAATGTACTTAATTTAATCAAATGTGAAAGTTTTATGTTAAAATCCCCCAAAAACACGATCGATTCCCTAGGATATGTTTGTACATGGATCTGTTGAAACACAGGAAGTGTTCCCAATTGTTGCATTAACCTGAACTATTGTAATATCTGGCTTAAATTCCAAATTTCGGATGAACCGTAAAACATGTTTTTATTTCGCGTTGATCAGAAAGCATGAGATGCCATGGATCAACATTACTTGTATTGCATCAGTTCCATGCTTTTTCTGCGAATTTTGGTGTCGTGGTATTGTGTGAAATAATTTTCGTTAACATGAAGACAGGTAAAATGATTACATAGTGTAAATGATACGAAAATCCCCCCCAACATATCCAAAATTGTCTTTTCAAATCGAAAGATCTGAAATATTTTCATCTAAAAACATCCCTAGTTAATATCCATTGTATAGTTTGGCTTGAGCAATGGCACAGTAGCTCATGCACTGGGCTATGCACCCGGTGACCTGCATTCTATTTCTACCCAGCTACAATTGAGATTAATGTATTATCTGAACTGGTCCTGGCCTTCATCAATCTGCAACTAAACTAGTTTCTAACTCTCTGGCAATAATAATGTAATCATGCGAACATGACATGTAAAGTTTCGTTTAGACCGTGTCTTGTGGTTATTAAAACGTATGAGTACATGGTACAAATGACCTGCCAAAACATGGATCCACAGATGCAATATGCCAACTTCTTTCTTGTCATGTACCCCTACCACACCTATCCATTCCTAACAGCAAATACTGTACTGTAAATGGTCCAAGTTAGCAAATTACATTGTTATAGCATTTACATGTAATTAACACCTAAGACATTTAACTTAATAACAAACAAAAAATTCACCTACGTGACTTTACCGAAAGAACCAAAGAGTATGGATCCTTGCAGTCACGAAAACTTCAAATTTAGAATTAATAACAATCAACTAAATATTAGAAAATTTACATTTAAATGTTAATTACTAATAAAAACATAATACTGTACAGTTTAAGCTGAGTTACCGTGAAAGCAAAGGAGACATTTTTTGATGGGCTTAAATCATATATTTTAGGCATTTGTAAAATACATGCAAAACGATTGTGATGAAAGATAACAGAGCTACCCCGCCTGACCATACCTCACGTGACCACCACAATCACGTGATACGTTCTGCGTTCACCCTAGCGATGTAACGCGTACCCCCAGGGGTATGCATAGCACAGGTTAGGAACCACTCCAATACGTGTATACAATAATCATTCTTCGATTTAAAGCTTTCGTGACTGCAGGGATTCATCTTCTTGGTTCTTTCGGTAAAGTCACGTAGAAGGGAAGTAATAAAATAATAAAAATAAAACATAATAAAATAATTCTCAGGACGTTTTGGCCACAACGCAAGCAGCCGTCCTCAGGTGAAAACCAGGTCTGTCGAGGCGACAGCGTCAGATGCTATTATTTTATTACTTCCCTTCTACGTGACTTTACCAAAAGAACCAAGAAGAAGAATCATTCTCCATGTGGTTTATAGCAAAAACATTTGTAGCCGCTATTTTATGAGATTTCATAAAGCCAGACATCGCTATAAATCATATAAAGTATATCCAACAAAGTTCTACGTAAAAACGAAAACACGAAAAAACTCAAAGATTTTATTGTGGTCCCTCCAAGCAATATCAAATACTGCACAGGAGCCGACTGAAAACAAATGCCGCAAATAAATGTTCATAGAAACATCAGGCTGGCCTCAGCTGGTGTGTTTATTTGGTACAAATAATCCTTCTGCGACTCAAATGTAAGTCACATATAGGTTTCGAGCATTGGTTCACATAGTGAACCAGATGCTGACTCACAGCAGGGTCTTAAAACCTTTCATTGACCTTGGCAGCAACACAACACATGTTGCTCACACGAGCTGCATAAATTATACATGTTTAGAGATACTCTGCCATTATATTATCCTATCACAGTGAACACGCACCGTTGGGCCAATGTTGGATTGTGGTTGAAACCGTTGAACGTCTTTGATATGGCTACATTCAGATTCCTTGCCCCTGAATTAGCACCGTTAGATACTTTTCTTGGGATGTTCAGTCATTGTTTAGGGCCCAAGCCATAATTACATTTTCATAACCATGATTACTGCCACAATTGCCCGTGAAATGGTCGGTTGTGTTTTGTTCTAAGGTGGGGAGGGGTTCGATCTCGAGATCAGGTATTGGTCACTCCCCTATAGGGTGCGTGCAGCAGATAAATGTAAGGTGGTTTCCATGGGTACGTTGACGTCAAGGGAGATGAAGTTAATGTGAGCCTTCCTTATGGCACGCAGATTGAAGCTCTAAAGCTGATGTTTGGAAGCCCGCAAGAAAGTAAGTGTTTATACGCATCAGCACCCAGTGGAGAATGCACTGTCTTATAGTGAGCACGTCTCAAACGCTTTCATTACATCGTTTGGCTTAAACGCATGCAATTTAATAACAGTTATTTCGACAGAAGCATTTTTTATTTACATACTTAGTATATTCTTTTGAGACTGCTGCATTCTGGAGGCATTTCCATTTCAGAATACTACGTAATCATATTGTGTAAAATTGTAACAAATATTAATTAATCTTGTTATGACCAACGTTACAAAAATGTACAAATATTTATTCAAAGATTCATTCATATATATTCATTCATTCATATACATTATCGGCAAAAAAAGTATTGTTTTAATCTTAGTAAATGCACTCGCCATGTTTTAAAGGTAAGGGAATGTAACTGCATGCACACAATAACCTTTTCATACCAGCAACCAAAAAACATTCCCCTATCCGTCTCTTACTTTAACGAGCACAGGATCACACCGGTGTTGACCTTCAATGTCAGAACGTTGACGTCGGCATTACTGCTCATACGCCATCTTGCCACCTCATTTTAACCAGGTGACATTGAATGGATCATTTAAAAATGTGTTTCACTTATTACTCATTACAATGTACAAGAATTTACTAAATGTAAACGTTGATATTTTTTTACGTTACTTAGACATTAATTAGATGTTTTGTGTTAGTTTGCTATCGTTGAAAATACTGTATTGTATTGCCGAGAAACGCAACTGTAACCCTCACAAACGCCATAATGCCTTACTCAACATCGCTATTCTATAGAAAGTTTATACTTTGTGGAAACTAGATGCGTTTTATTCAGTACAACTGCAGATAAACAGTAACGGCAAATCATCTAAGTAACTGCCTAATTCAAGGTTTCAAACCGGGGCAAGGTTAGCCTCGTTTCCTGTAACGCCCTCTGGGTTCAGTGGCTGTTAGTTGAAGCTCATGCCTGGAATACATTATGAGCTAAAGGATAAAGAAAAAGTTCCCAATTTCCCGCTGGACATTGCATTTTTCCCTATTGGTATGCCGCTATCAACACAGAAACAATAGCAGCAGATTCAAGAGTGATGTTCGCGAGAATGGGATTATAACGTGTGTCTTGTGGTAGACTGCTTCATAATCTAATATTAGTGTCATTGGTAAAATTGCTTTTGCAGTCACACTTAGAATAAATAGATAAATAACTCTACCATCCTGGTGACAGCACGACCTGCCATTATGAAAGTACCATACAATCATCTCTCGAATATTTGGGGTAATGGGGGAGGGGTAGTCTCGATAAAACAAAAAAATTAGGAAATGCAAAGCATGTAATTAGGGTCCAAAAACACACGTATTTCTTACACAGAATAGGGTGAAGACAGAGAATATATCGCCTGAATTTATTGTTTTTAAAGTAATGTTTACTTGCCCATATCTTTGCTGTTTACTTGCCAACATAATATGCTGACACGTGTTTGTTCTCAAGCACGATTATTGTGCACACTGGATAATATGCCAATGGATAATCGAGAGTTAACTGTAAAAAGTAAATCATAACTATTAATGTGTATTGTTTAAGAAAGAAAAGCAACGATGAGTTAAATACTGTAAGTGTATTTTAATGTTTGAAAATAAAAGTATAGATTGCTTTTTTTATATTTAACTCGGACTCGCATGGGAGTCTTTTTTTATCTTTCATGTTGGTGTCAACGGGCGGTTGTGGTGTTGCATTTGAGAGAATTGCACATGGGTGATGAACTTTCTGTTCTCAAATTGTGGATAACATTTCTGGGGTAGACAACCAAAATATGTTCATCCCCTATTGCCAGCAATCAAAGTAGATTGTTTTGTTATTCGGTAACATCCACTGAGTTATGAGCTTTTTCAGAGGCGACCTGGCCACACGTAATGGTGACTTCCCGGTATACAGGTATATGGGAATTTATAGTAATGTAAAATAACTAAACTCATGTGGATGGTAAAACCAGAGGACCCGGAGACAATCCACGTGACCATGAGGAGAAAACACGAATTCCAAATACACAAGATACAGGTGTCAGGGTCGGTATCGAACCCTAATGCGAGGGAGATAATCGCACCACGGAATTAACATCGATTGACCGCAAAACAAAAATGAGTGAAAAATATTGTACACATGTAAGCCAATGACCAAATCATTCAGAATGCACCCATTCTAACCACAACTCAGAAGCTAAGCAGTAGTGAACCTGGATGGTGCTTGTGACCACCGTGCGGAAAAAAGACAGATGTGGTAGGCGTTGTGGGCAGTAGAGGGCGGTGCAGCAAAATGCATTGTTCTGCGCGCCCCACAACTTCACAAACCCGCATTGGCCAACGCGGTGAAATATGGTCAAATATCCCTCACGCAAAGTGTGGGGAGGCCGTCATCCAGCAGTGGATTGAGAAATATGGGCTGTACATGTACACTAGGGCACCACTCAAAATGCACATGGAAAAGTTTCATTTTTCTTGGATGACACCCTCTCTCAATGTGTTACTTTTTGTGTAAAAGTCAAATGCTGAGAATGCCATTAAAAGCTGTCAATATGTACTGGCAGCTCTTCTTCGATGCATCTATGCCTATGCTATATCTATTGACTGTAATGCATTTTCAACTCCATTGAGCAACCGATAAGTATTGAGGGATTTTCTTTAAACTCGCAGTGCTTCATTTTAATGGGCCAAGGAATAAAACCATGTGTGGCCTCAACAATAGCAAACCTAAATGTTGAGTAGCACCATAATGTACACATAACCATACACAACGCACTGTATTTTAACAATCACATTCGCTTAACGGTTATACAATATACATACGACAAGGAGCATAGTTATGTCCCTTTAAACATGTAACGTCGACAATATTTTTATATATTAAACACCTTATTACACATGTACATTCGTATTTAATGCATATAATACTGCACGTAGAATTGAGGTAGGACAGCTACAAGACAGCCCTGCGTCAAGGTGGCTATAAATACCGTGTTCAAGGGACGTGTGAAGCACCAGGAAGGCAGATCTCTTCTCTCTCCCTCCCGTGGCTTAACTCATTGATGGAACCAACCTGCACACTTTGCTCTTTGTAATGTAGTATTCTACTACACATCTGAAAGAACACGATTTTAAAGCATTGAGATGAGGCGTCATGATTGTGCATTTAATATGTTTACACTTAACCAGGTTGGCATGCGAGTCGGGAATGCAGAACATTACTTAGAGATGCTACGGGCAATTAATGTGCATTCATACCCTATTAGCATTATCATCCAAGTAGCAAAATGACAAGTTTACACTCGCTGGAGGAACATATACATATACACATCATTTAAATGTAGAAGACCAGGGTGACAACATCTCCATTTATTCTAACATTTAACTCCATAAACAATATATATACACTACTGGATGAAGGCCCGTCTGTGTCTGCCATGGGGGCTGTTTGACCATACTTCGCTACCCTTATCAGCACGAGTTGGAACCGTTCCGGATGTTACTTCAAATTGATGTTAGCTGTGGCTTGAGACTCAAACTTAGGTCATTGGTTTGACAGTGCAGTTATCCAACCACCTTGCTGCAGCTCCCCCTTACCACCATGACTGCATTCGAATTACGCATAGCATCAGTGTACGTATTGTGCACACATAGGTGAAATATAAATGTGAAATATAAATGTGTTTTATGCTGCGTATCGTTCTGACATGTAAGTTTTGTTGTGTGTCATGCTTTGACATTTCATTGTACACTCAATTTGACTGAGAAATTATTACATCGAGGCATTTAAAAATCAATTTCAAGGTTTTGGAATGATTTGTTGAAAATTGTTCTCAAATATTTTAAGTGCTCAATACCACTCCTCATGACACTGTAAACGCTCGAGGTATCATTATAATTATTTTACCCAAATCGAGCGGAATAGTCTTGATGATCGGACGGACATAAGTGGGGGTCGTAATCGGAATTATCATGAGAGTCGTGTTCAATTTAAAAAAATATGTTCTTGGTGCATGGTGGTCCGTGGGTTCGGAAATGTTGGGAACCACTGCTTTATCAAGCAATGTTAGACATTTTCAAACAAAACGGTAGGTGGCAGTTAGCGCCTGAGAGTTGCCTTTAAATCCGAGCTTTTTTCCTTGACGCTGCCAATAGAGGGCAGTGTAGAGCTGTTGCGTCTGTTCATGATGTGCATGACTGTTCATGATGCAGGACTCACAGTGTGTCAAAATCAAACTGTCACAATCACAAGAAAAGTACTGCATTTCCAGTGCTCATTACGATAGTGTGTGTGCATTTATGCAGTGCCGTGTTTAAGTTTTACTTGGAGAGATGCATGCTTGGGATTACACTGAGACACAAAGAGAACACAGAATTACAGAACAATCAAAAGTTATAGACGTCATATCGACAGTTGAGAAATATTAAGTGTGCTTGGGCAGGACATGTAGCGAGCATGGATGATGGCTGGTGGTTGAGACTAATGATGGAGTGACATCCAAAGGATGGAGCGTGCCCGAGAGAATGTACACACGGAGATGGGGCGGTGAGATGTGTAGGAAGGAATATGATAGCTTCGGGAGGTTTCCATCAATCAGTGTATTGATTATGGCTGATAATGATAATGAAAAAGGATCCACACACAAATGTTAACAATTCACTTCGATGGCATATGCATCTATTGTACCGACAGTGTTTTTTTGTCATATGTTGCACCTTTTCAATAGCATAACAGTATCCACAAAGATAATTTCAACGTTAATGTAAACATTACAACTATTATAAAAGATGTATTATAGCATCTGGTGCAATGTAATAATAGCTTCTGGAGTAGCGCAACTAATACTCTCCAGGGCGTAGAATGGAGTCGTTCACGAAATGGTCCATCGCTTGGTTTGGGCGGCCGTAGTTACACCGGAGGTCATCTGTAAATGTTCCAGACGTGTCAACAGCGACCAGTCGCTTTTCCGAAGCAGTTCGAAGAACGCCACAGTTTTCTTGGCAGTTCAAATCAGTGGCGGAGTCCTCGATGAGGCATTTATTCGTAACCTCAGCAGAACTCCAGTGTATATTAAACATACATGTTTTTTTTAATATATATTCGCACCTCCGATTAGCACGGTTGGCTACGTATGATGCAAATAAGTTCAGCATACATATATTGTTTGTTTTAAGCTAGAGCATGTAGAGATGTAAAAGGAATGAAAATTGCTGTCATTATATTTCAGCTTTTAGGAAGTAGCAAGTGGCTCCGAGGTCAGAGCACTGAGCTGGCACCCCTGAGATTTCGTAGGTTTGAATTCAGGCAGCAGCCTGCCGTTCAATTTAATTCTGAAGTGTATTGAGATGATAGCCTCAGCATGGTTGTACAAAAAACCCAATCACATTACATTTGGTTCGGTATTTAATTTGTCTAAATCCCAGCTCTGGAATCTTTACATATTGATTAAATTGTTATGCGAAAATAATGTTCTCTGCAGGGAGAATGTGCTGCCACCTACTCTGTGAAGAAGGGCCAAAGTCTGAAATGTCACATATTTTGACTTTTTTTTATTTTAAGGTAGTGTTACTGACGAATGTTTTGAGTTTTTTCCGTGGAACAAAAATCACTAGAAGTGATCTCACAGGTAGATGTGTGGTATCTGCTTCCATGACCATTCTCGATCACAAACCACTGCTCAGTCCGCGATGCCAACATCACAATAAGGATCGAGTTGGGGGAGGGAAACACATCTTGACATAAGAATTGCTTGAGTATGAATTGATGTGTTTCCCATGTGGGGTATTGTGTGACTTTTGCTACGTGTATTCCACGTAGCCTGCGGTGTTATTGAGTCAGTGTGGGGTAACTTGTTCAGGACAAAGTTCACACGCATGAAAGAATAATTGTTTCAGTTTTGCTGCCTAAAGTAAATTCCTTAGGTAGAGAGATATTGTACACCACTACCAATGCAGTTCCCTTTATGTTTCGTTTCCCATATTGTTTTGGCTCAACACTGGCTATTCATCTGCATGTTGCAATACTTTGTTTTCCCTGAAGTGTTTTTATCGTTGAATATGGAAATCCCTTTAAGCAAACAGGGCTGCAGCTGGCTCAGCCAGAAAAGGAATGCTTTTACAAACCCTTCTGGGATTGTTCCGATTATGCGTGTTCAATCAAAGGCAAGAATCACCTGGTGGACGAAACCCCACGACAACGCACCGCTCTTTAACCCTCTCTCGAGCTTGCAAATGCGCTACAAATATACATGACCGACGAGTCTAATCACGGTTTCATCGTTGCCACATCCAAACAAACAAGCATTTCCTACTTGTTCAATTACTTCCCCGTGTCTCCCGCTTGCGTTTCCAGTTAGACCGCAGTCGTTTGGTGGCCCACCCAGACACATCCCCTTGCCCACCCTCTCTCAGTCCATTGCAATCACCACCCCCCCCCCCCCCCTGCTCATTTTCCATTCACTCTTCCTCCCCATTTGCAGCTGTGTGCTTTTACGTCACTGTGGTGGCATACAGTGAAATGTTTGTCATTTCAGATTTACCAACGCACAATTAACAAAATGTTATATACTTCACTGTGTAATGCGTGTTCAATTCATTTCGCAAGTCGTATGGGTTACATTAATGGCACTGTTTATAGTATGCCAACCCGATTAATTTTATGCTTGCTGTTTTTTTAACCCCATTTAGGTTACACTCATGCTGTGGCGTGATGCGATGAAATGAAGAACATCGCGATTGGAACACTGACAGCGAGTATTGCATCGCCTCGTGTCAGAGAATAGCCCCGAAAGATGACGTCAGAGAGCCAAAACCTCTCTTCGGTCAGCTTCTTTATGCACACCAGGGGTCACAACATCTAGTAGCCGGCAAAGTGCGTTTCGTGACACTCAAGCCAACTCTATGGTTAACTCTCGGAGCATGAAGCCAAATTAAGGGGTGGGTCAAATTGAATATGATTGCGGGTGTTTTCCGTGCGGTAATGGTTGCTTGGGATAAGGCCATTAAGTCGCTAAACTTCGTGAAATCACGAGCAGCTGGTGCATGGATTCGAACCCAGGTTCTGAGCAAGTGGCAGTGCTCAAACTCCTGAGCTAAGCCGGTCACCACCTCTCCACTGTTTTTAGGTCTTGAAAGTGTACTGTACATCATACGTTATTTAACCTCGGCGTCAGTGAGAAAAAGTGTTACGCCTGCAATGGAAACAACATTACGTTTCTAAAATAGATTTTTTAAATATATATTTTTTTGTATGAACAATTGATGAAAACAATTGTAAAAGCAAACGTGGTGCACATGTACATTTACAATGGTATTTAGCGTATTCATTCTCGTGAATCTGACAAAGTAAAACCGTAATTTATGAGTTGCTTTTTTTTTCACTAAATGTGCATGTTCACTCTCTCTTTTTCTGTTGTTGCAAAATCGCTATAAAATGATTTACTGCCCATGGCTACTGTAATGTGCATACCAGATCTAACACAGCAACAAAAAAGCAGTATTTAGCTTTTTTCCCATATGAGCAAAACTCAGGGCCATTGGGCCAGAGAATTTGTGCCCAGACACTGCTAAACTGGACACTTTTGCAGACAACCCACAGTTGAAATCTGCAGAGATGATGGAAATAAACACTGTACGACGTATGGGTTTTATTTTTAATACGTAAATTGTTGACATGTCCAAGGAGGACACACAATCTTAGAATGGTATTGAGTGCTCGCAATACAACTGCCTCGATTATCATTAAAACTAAGCGCCTCTCATTACAGACAAAACATATCTATAATTTACTTGTGTGGGAAAGCTCATGATATATAATATCAGTTAGGCCATACTTACTCCCAAGAAGCACTTGTGTGATCCCCCCCCCCCCCCCCCCAATTATAATGTGTTATTTTATGTTTTCCTCAGCAGTTCTCCAGAAGAGAAAAAAAACAGATGGATGCTTACTCACTTCATTGCACACGCGATTGAGGACAACAACATGTTATAGTTGATTTACTTTATTGTACACCAGTCAAGATTTTCCAAATCGGTATCTAGATGTAATCGTCAGGCCTCCTCGCAGTAAAATGTGTTTCAGTATTTTGCCAATAAAATATAAATAGAGAACAATGTATATGTTTAACTGAATATCAACAATATATACACAGTACACTAAACTGTGGAAATGAACACCATTTACCTGCATCCTTTTGTCTACAAACTGTGTAAAAGGGCCACAGATAGTTACCAGATTGCAGATGCTTCTTTGAAATCAAAAGTACGCTGTTTTTAATGGATGAAATCTGATGAAGACTAGAATATTTCCAAATGTACCTCTATCCTTATTACCCCGATAGCAATTGGGTTTCAACCAATAATGCAGTTTGAATTGAACAAAAATAGAGCCAAGACTGCTTGGAAATCTATGAAGAGCGAACAAGAAAATTTTCACGGAGTATTGTAATATGCAAAGTGGAGAGGGGTGGTGCAGCAGTTAGCAAACTATATTATGAACCCGGTGAACTGTGTTCAGTTCCTGAAAATCAGTGGTGAGTGATATCTGAATTGGTCCTAACCTGTATTGCACGTATGTTGAACTTATTTCCTGCACTGACCAGTGTGTTGAATACAGAGAACTGACATGACATGGGAAAGCTTTAATTGAGCAGTGGATTATAAAAGGGCAGTACATTATTTTTAATATATTTTTCAACACTCACCATTTGGCCAAGCTTTTGGAAATCAAATTATCCAAATGGTAAGAAATGATTGCACGTTGTGATGCAAGCTGGTTTTTTGGATTAATTTGTTCCCGTCAAAGCATATGGGTGGGATATTTTTTTGTGAATTCACACAGAGAAATCTAATTAAAATTTCCTGACGAAAATTTCTAAAAAGGACAATTACACCAGTTCCGAAAAATTGCAATTGCATTTTTGAACACGTAAAAACCAAGGGAGGGGGGGTCTGTGAGACGGTGGCCCATTTAGTTTGTGTAGTGCACTACGAACCCAGTGACCTCGATTAGATTTCCGGCCATGGTGACGCGGTCGACGAGTAGTATCTGAAACGCTTCTGCACCCCCCATTCCCCAGTATGCCCTGACGAGAGTACTGAAGTGTGGTCATAAAACCCCCATAACTGACTCAGCGTGGGGATGGCTTTCATCCAGCAGTGGATTGACAAAGAGACGCAAATTGTATTATGATTATTTCAAATTGAGGGATGACTTACGCAGTTAAGCAACTCAATGGCATGCATTTATAATAGTGTTGCACACTCGAAATGAAGGATGTGGGCAGGTGCTGCAAGTCGAGGGCAAACACATTTATTGTGTTTGATCTGTAAGATGCAACAGCACGTGTGCCACACACAGCAATCCTCAACCGAGTCGCCATTAACCACGTGACTGGTGTACAAGTCCGCTTAATCAATAACCCTGCCAGCCACCCACAGGCCCAACACAGTTATTGCATGCTGGTGTACACACGTGCATTGATGTACTGCACAGCACATAAGGACCTTCATAAAACTACACTTTACTCCCTTGCTGCACAAGGAAATAACTAAAAGAGTGGTCTACTTCTAATGTGCCACAATATAATACACGTGTTAACGAATATGAACCTATTTTTCTATTGAATTAAGCATTCACAGGTGAATGCTAAGCAAGAACAGCGATTTAGTGCTTGTTATACAATATTTCCTTTTAGTGGTTATGGGTAGGAACATGCTGATAAAATGTTGGTAATTATTGTAGTTTAACACGTAGACTTTCGCGACCATTATTATTCATAATAAACGTTTTTAGGTTAGATCGCGTTGTTTATAAATGTGTTGTAACCGACACGGCCAATCAGCAAAAAAGTGTCACGTTGACAAAATAATGTAAAGTAGTGAACTATTTGTATTTTGTCAACGTGACACTTTTTTGCTGGCCGTGTCGGGTGGTGGAGGGTTACGACACATTTATAAACAACGCGATCAAACCCAAAAACGTTTATTATGAATTATTGTAGTGTTGTGCTATAGGGAGTGGTAGCGTAACGGGTTAGTGCATTGTGCTCCGATCCCGGCCGCCCGAGTTTTGATTTCCGCTTATGGCGATTATCTGAACCAGTCGTGGGCCTCCTCTAGGTCGACTCAAACTTAAATGAGTACCTGGTGTGGTGTGTAAAAACATTGCCACTGAGGAGACTCGTGTGCCATATCGTCTTTCATAGGTGCTCGCTAACAGCACTTGTCCTAACAGTCTGTTAAGGCTATACGGGGATTTTTTTTGTCTCTTGTACTAGGATGGCACGTTGCCTAGCTACAGCTCTAATTTAGGGACTCTACAGCGAAGGCAGCTGCAGTAATGAATACCCAAGAAAGAGATTCTGAGTAAGCACGATTGGGATACTTGCATGCTGTGAAGGCAGTTTTTGAGATATTGCATAGCAAGAGGTATGACAGGAAAGGTAGTGATCTAGTGACATAAGAAGGGAGGGGCTGCTGTAGGCTCTGGGTTCCCAGGTGGGTCCAGACGCGTAAGCCTCTGGGCGCCAGGCACTGGGTTCCCAGGGGGTCCAGACGCTTTTAAGCCTTTGGGTGCCAGGCGTTGGGTTCCCAGGCGCTTAAGCCTTTTTGGCGCCGCCAACGGGGGGGGGGGGGGGGGGGGGGCTGTGTGTGCTCTGTGGGATGTCTGGTGGCGCACAAGACCCACCCCTCGTCGGACCAGGCATAAAAGGAGAGCTCCCTGGACGATCGGGGCCCAGTTGTAACTCAAGACGCAAGACCCACGACCAGCCATCTGAAGACCCTGGGATGCTGTGAGAGCCAGCGCTGGGACTCTGGAACTCCCGACGCTACGACCTTGTGAGGGCGAGTCCAGAGCGTAGCCAGAGTAGAGTATCTAGGCTGTGTAGCTAGGCTGTGTACCTAGGCTGTAACAGAGTATCAGGACTGTTGGAGTGTTGTATTGTAATAAAGAAGTTACATCTACAAGTGTCTCCGGAACCCGTTACATTTGGCGTCAGAGGTGGCAATGGAGACAAGAAGTAAGCCACGTACCTTCAGTCCTGACGGCGATGTTGAGGAGCAAGCGGCGACGGGGCAGCCAACTCGGGCCGACAACGACGCCGCACCGCCGGCTGAGCAGGCGTCCACCACACCTGCCGATCCTCCTCCAGCGTCGGGAGCAGCAATGGAGGAAACGCTGCTTCGCCTCACCGAGCTGCTCCACGCCACCGTCTCCATCCTGGACGACATGCGTCGCTCACAGGCGGAGGCAGGAGGGAGAGAGGCGGCGCAGCGACCGCGCCATCCCGCCGGCTCCAACACAAACACATCCGCGTGTGTCGTCACTTCTGCGGGGGGAGCAGTGGCCGCTGGGAGCGGCGTCACTTCCGGGCCCAGCGTGGGCCATCCCGATGACGCCGCGTCATCAGCGCTGCGTCCCTCACCGCCGGGTGACAGCTGTTTGCAACCGCAGAGTGAGAGCGCTGAGAACGCGCAGCCAGCTTCAGCCGGGTTGCCAGGCAACGGAAGCTTGGCTCACGTCCAGCAACGCCTGCCAGCACTCAAGGCATTTTCTTCAGAGGGGGGTGAGTGGGCAGCGTTCGAACGCCGGTTCGTCTCTCTTATAGAGACGTCCGGCTGGTCGGAGTATGAAGCGCTCCAGGGCCTCCCGGCCATGCTCGACGACGACTCCCTCGCAGCACTCCTTGCTGTGCCACGCGCGAAACGTGCCACGCTCACGGATGCCCTTCATCAGATGCGGCTGATTTATGGACCCCCATCCGAAGCACGTCACCGCTTCGATGCGAGGAGGAAGAAGGCCTCCGAGTCAGCGATGGGGTACCGCAGCGCGCTGCTGGCCATGGCGAAGGTTGCCTACCCTCGCATAGATGAAGACGCTGTGGAGTCACTCGTGCTGCAGAAGCTCATGAGCTTGGCCCGCCAGCTTCGAGTTGCCATGCCGACAGCCGACGACGACGACGACTTCACGTCGCTACGTGCTGCCAGGTGCATCCAAGCACACCTACATTGCGATGAGGACACGACCATCGCCGCCTGCGCAGGCCCACCTGATGCACAAGCCTATGACGTGCATTCGGGGCCTCATCAGGCCTTCGCAGCAACAGAAAATCGTGGATCGTCCAACTGGCGATCCCAGCGAGATCACCACCAGCGGGACCGGCCAACCTCGCGCCAGGACGGAGCGTCCATCGTCTGCCACAACTGTGGCCTTCGGGGCCATGTGGCGTCCGGCTGCCGGGTCCCCCGACGCCGGACTTCAGGACCTCCGGCGCCTCGGCCACCCCCTTATCCTCGGCATACCCAGGCGAGTCACGACACCTCGCACTCTCGGCCCCCACTTACAACAAGCACGCACCCTCACACCACACAGGGGGGTCATGCTTCGGAGGAGGGGGATTCGGGCCCATCATTGAACAACCGGGCGCTCGGACCGGGTCAATGGTCCGAGTTGGCCCATAGGGTCGTTGCCGCTGCGGCAGGGTCCTCTGCCGTAGTGGGTTCCATCGAGGGCGTTGATGTTCGTATGTTGATCGATACGGGTGCGTCGGCGACCATCATTTCAGACATAATTTATAACATTTTGCCCGATACATGCCGTCCCTTGCAGCCAGTTGATGTGCCATGCTATGCCGCAAATGGGGGTTCGTTGGGCATCACTGGACGGATCAATGCTCAGATCCGCATTGCTGACGTCCAATTAGTTGGGCCCATTTTGGTCTCATCAACCCTCGCCGTTCCGTGCCTCCTCGGAACAGATTTCTTGGGGAAGATGCCCATTAAAATTCTCATTAACAAAGGGTGTATTGAGCTCCCCTCCGGCCGACGCATGGCCTTCCTACCCACACCCACTCGGTTACACTCCGCATCTACGACGGTGCAGGCGTTGGCGGCGTGCACAATTCACATTCCTCCTGGCTCTCAGATGTTAGTTCCCCTCCGGTTTCGTAAACCCCTTGATTACGACGCGTTCATGGGGGGTGCTGTGATCGGGCCTTCGCGTTCAGCTGAGCGGGTGCCGGACCTCGTGTGTGCACAAACGCTCGTGCGAAGCGACCACGACCCCTTTATCCAGGTCCTTAACGCGGGATTGGAAACGGCCGTTATCTGTCAGGGAATGGTGCTTGCTCACGCGACGCCAGCCCCGCCAGAAGATGTGATCGTGGGTCACGTAGGGGGCGAGTTCTCTTCCGTTGCCAAGCCAGGTCCTGACACAGGATGGCTCGACGCGCTTTGCTCCACTTCTGCCGATTTGTCACCATTACAGCATGCTAAATTACGCACGCTGCTGAGCGATTTCGCCGACGTTTTCAGTCAAAGCAAATTCGACATTGGCTGCACTAAATTGCTAAGCCACCACATCGACATGGGTGATGCCGCTCCAATTCGTCAAAACCCATTCCGGTTGAGCCCGGCCGAAAAGGAACATGTACGGGTGGCCGTCAACGATATGTTGGCGGCCGATGTCATTGCGCCATCAAATAGCCCATGGGGGGCGCCGATCGTTCTTGTTAAGAAGCACGACGGGAGCCTCCGCTTTTGTGTTGACTTCAGGAAACTTAATAAGATTTCTGTGGCCGACGCCTACCCGCTTCCCAGGATGGACGAGTCGCTCGATGCCTTAGCAGGTGCGCATTACTTCTCCACCTTGGATCTCCTCTCGGGGTTTTGGCAGCTACCCCTTGATGACGCATCCAAACCAAAGACGGCCTTTCGCACGCCGCAGGGACTGTTCCAATTCAACAGACTTCCCATGGGTCTTCACTCGGCCCCGGCGACGTTCCAGCGCCTGATGGAGCTGGTCCTCGCTGGGCTCCAGTGGGATTCTTGCCTAATCTACCTCGACGATGTAATCGTGTTCAGCAAAACTTTTGATGAACACCTCACGCGATTGAAGGCAGTTTTCCTTAAAATGCGAACAGCTAACCTCAAATTCAAACCGCAAAAGTGCCACCTCATGAGGGATTCGGTTCGTTATTTGGGCCATATTGTCAGCCGCTCGGGAATTGCCACGGACCCCGAAAAGACAAATTGCGTGCGCTCATGGCCAACTCCTACCTCTGTTGGGGAGGTGCGGAGTTTTATCGGCTTCGCCTCATATTATCGACGATTTGTTGCGGGATTCGCATCCATTGCGAAGCCCCTCCACGCATTAACGGCCAAAGGGGTCAAATTCCGCTGGGGAGAGTTAGAGCAGGCATCTTTCAATGCCGTCCGAAAAGCACTGGTCGATGCTCCTACCCTGTCTTATCCAGATTTTACCACTCCATTCTGGATACAGACGCCAGCAACACCGGAATTGGAGGGGTGCTGTCGCAAATTGTCAATGGAGTGGATCGCGTCGTCGCCTATGGCAGCAGGGTGCTGTCGCCCGTGGAGCAACGTTACTGCGTGACGCGCCGCGAATTGCTTGCTATCGTTTTTTTCATAAAGCAGTACAGGCCATACGTGTATGGCAGGCATTTCACAGTACGCTCCGACCATGCGGCGCTACAATACGCCTTGCGAGTGGACCAACCATCTGGACAGCTCTCGCGTTGGCTCGAGATCCTCCAGGACTTTGCGTTCACTGTCATTTACCGCAAGGGGATTCAACACGGGAACGCCGACGGGTTGTCGCAGCTGGCGAACAATGGGTGCTGTGCTTGTTTTTTGGGTGCAGGGCGTTGTAGGCAGCCTGACGGGGTACCGCCCCCATCCCTTGCGGCCGCGGCCGGGGATGGGGTCGGGGACCACGGGGCTCCCTCCACGCAAGTTCCGCAGGACGCATTGCTGGGCCTCGGGTTGGACGACTGGGGACGTCTTCAGATGGAAGACGTCTTCCTCCTCAAATTGAGACGCCGCGCTAGGGATGCCGAGGGTCACAGGGGGCAGGGGGGCCCCGTATCATATGTCATCCGGGAAGGCGTCCTCATGCATTGGGATGGGGGGTCCCAATCCCACACATTGGTGGTGCCCACCTCCCTGCGGGGGCGACTTGTGTGGGAAACCCACAGTCGCCTCTTGCACTTGGGTGTTCAGAAAACACTAGCTAAAATCCAATTGGAATTTTTCTGGCCGGGCATGGCAAACGATGTGGCTGACCTTGTGCAAGGTTGCACAGAATGTGCACGGCGGAAACCACCTGCTAGGCCGTCCTGCCCGCCGCTCCAATCCATTAAAGTTTCCCGGGTCAATGAGATCGTCGCATTGGATATTTTGGGTGCGTTTCCCGCTACTCCTCGGGGTAGTAAGTACCTTTTGGTTGGGGTCGAATATTTTACCCGATGAGCCATGGCCTGGCCACTCCCCAACCAGTCTGCAGCAGCCATTACGGAGGCCTTTTTCCAGGGCTACGTCCTGGACAAGGGTGCTCCCGAACGCCTGCTGACCGACCAAGGGAAAAATTTCTCTTCCACGCTGTTGCGGGATGTGTGCAACCTGCTAGGGACACACAAAATTCGCACCTCGCCATATCACCCCCAGACTGACGGTATGGTTGAGCGATTACATAGGACACTTACCTCCATGCTAAGCCACCAGGTGTCTGAGTCACAGACTGATTGGGATCTCCACATACCTGGTGTCTTGGCCGCCTATAGAATGGCGCCCCATGCTGCCACGGGGTACTCGCCATTCTATCTTATGTATGGTAGGGAGGTTTGCCCCCCAATCGACGTACAATTGCACATTAAACAGCCCGCACCTAAGGCTAAGATTGCCGACCACATCCGTGCTAATGTGCGTCGTCTCATGGATGCCCGGGAGGCTGCTCAAAATAACTCAGAAGCCCGTCAGCTTGCCAACGAGCGGTTGCGGAATCTCCGCACATCCCGCCACGTTTGGGTGGAAGGGGACCGCGCCTGGCTCCACTGTCCGCAGGTACCATTGGCTACTTCCTCAAAACTGCTTAAGCCTTGGAGAGGCCCGGTTGTTATTATTCGCGTTCTCCACCCGCAGTGTGTCAGGATCCAGCATGGCAAGCGACGTTGGTTCGTGCACCCGTCACGTCTAAAACCTTACATTCAACCCTACACACCTCCTTCACTTCTCCGGGGCCGAGAGCGCGACATGTCTGACGAGCCGCGCCGCGATGATGCTGCTTCTAACTCTCGGTCAGGTCCCGCTGTCCCGCCCTCAGGTGCCTTGGGAATGAAATCCGCCACGGCCGACCAAGCGGGAACAAGCTTGCCCGCGGGATCAGCGACCCAGGACACAAGCGCAACAGCGGGTCGTCGGTCCCCTCCCGCCTCCGTCGCGACCGATGGACCTGCCACTCGGACTCGCTCAAAACTCAAACGATTTTTATGGCCCCCTGCCCACGAACTCTCGTCCCAACGCGACGCCACTCACCTTGCCATCATGTATAGTGGGCGATTGGGGCGTGCGTTCATCCTGCATATATGTGTTTATACAGTGTTGTTCTGCATCGTGACCACAGGAGGGGGAGAGGCGCTTTCTTCTCATTTTTGTTTCTTGATTGTCACACACTCATTCTGATGGTTAACAAATAATTTATTGTACAATTGTATTTTTTTTTGACAGCCGGGTCGGCTGGAGGCTACGTAGAGGGGGGTAATGTAGTGACATAAGAAGGGAGGGGCTGCTGTAGGCTCTGGGTTCCCAGGTGGGTCCAGACGCGTAAGCCTCTGGGTGCCAGGCACTGGGTTCCCAGGGGGTCCAGACGCTTTTAAGCCTTTGGGCGCCAGGCGTTGGGTTCCCAGGCGCTTAAGCCTTTTTGGCGCCGCCAACGGGGGGGGGGGGGGGGGGGGCTGTGTGTGCTCTGTGGGATGTCTGGTGGCGCACAAGACCCACCCCTCGTCGGACCAGGCATAAAAGGAGAGCTCCCTGGACGATCGGGGCCCAGTTGTAACTCAAGACGCAAGACCCACGACCAGCCATCTGAAGACCCTGGGATGCTGTGAGAGCCAGCGCTGGGACTCTGGAACTCCTGACGCTACGACCTTGTGAGGGCGAGTCCAGAGCGTAGCCAGAGTAGAGTATCTAGGCTGTGTAGCTAGGCTGTGTACCTAGGCTGTAACAGAGTATCAGGACTGTTGGAGTGTTGTATTGTAATAAAGAAGTTACATCTACAAGTGTCCCCGGAACCCGTTACAGTGACATCAAAAGCAAAAGCCTTGCCAAGAACGCAAAAAAATTACAGCAATGTTCAGTTCGAGTTGAGTTGAGAAAATTACATCCACTTCACGAATTTAAAGCTGTATCATTAAAAGCTGATGTATAAATAACTGAAATTAGACAAGTCAATGTAATAGATCAAGATGATACTACAGATTAACTATATAGACATAAAGCTGAGAGAAGTGGAGAAGTGGTGCAGTGGTGTATGAAGAACTTTAACCAATTTCTGAGGACGAAACAAACTGGAACATCATGACACAATTCCTTTCAAATGAGTAGGTATGAGAGGCGCCCGGGGACATATGTACCCCCCTGCCCCCCCCCCCCTAGCTATGCCTCTGATGAGAGGGTGATTTGTAAATTTGCTGTCGGAGTGAGGAAGAAGAGAGAGAACATGCATTTGAGTTTGCAGCCAGCAGGGGCATGTGTATGACGAACACTATTATGAATTTAAGGAACCTAGAAAATGCACCTCGAGGAGCCTATATGGAAACAGATATAGATTTAACTTGATTCTCATGCACAAACCTCAGATTATATCGGAGAAGGCACCCGTTTCAACACACTCAACACAAGAAATTGCAAGATAGTTTGATACCAGAAGACAGAACTAATCTTCTTCTTCCTAGCGTTGTTCCCGCTGTGGCGCAGGGTCCGCTTTTCGGCATTGTCTTCTCCATTTGGCTCGGTTCAGGGCATCTTCAGGGGATGCGTTGACCGTCTTCATGTCTTCCTTTATTCGGTCCATCCATCGCTTCTTCGGACGTCCGCGTGGACGGCGGCCCTCTGACTCAATACGCACAGCAGTCTTGGCCACTGATGACTCTTTACTTCGCATCACATGGCCGTACCACCGAAGCCTTGCCTCAAGCATCTTGTCCGCAATGGGGGCCACACCAAGTCGCTTCCGAACGTCTTCGTTCCTGACACGATCCCATCGAGTGAGCCCGAGGCTCCATCTGAGCATCCTCATCTCCATGGTTTGGAGAGCTTGTTCGTGCACAGTTGTGGCTGGCCAGCACTCGGATCCATAGAGTGCCACCGGTCGGACGATGGTCTTGTAAATTTTTCCCTTCAGCCTATTCGGCATTTTCCGATCACAGAGGACTCCGGTGACTTGCCTCCATTTCATCCACGCCGCATTGACTCGTGACCTCAGTCGTGATGCTACCATCTGAGCTGACGGTGGAGCCCAGGTACTTAAAGTCTGTCACTTTCTTCAGATCTTCTCCGTCAATACTGATGGTGCCGTCGGTTTGGGGGCCACACTCCATATACTCCGTCTTTTTGATGTTGAACCTCATCCCGTTTTCGTCCAAACGTTCCTTCCACAGGCGCGTTTGTCTTTCCACTTCTCCTCTCTCTTCATCTGAGAGGAGGACGTCATCCGCGTAGAGAATTGACCATGGAAGGGGCGTGTGCAGGTCGGCAGTGATCGTGTCCATGCACAGGATAAACAGGAGTGGTGACAGGGCCGATCCTTGGTGCACTCCAACGCTGATGGGAAATGGCGGTGATATGCCCACTGCACACCTGACTGCACTGGTGACGTTCTTGTATAGGATTTGCACCCAATGCACGTAGGTTTCAGGGACTCCATGGGATCGAAGCGAGTGCCAGATGAGGTTGTGGGGGACCCTGTCAAATGCCTTTTCAAGGTCGAGGAACGACACGTGCACAGCTTTGTTCTTCTCTCTGTGCCTCTCCAGCAGGAGCCTCGCCGCGAATATGGCGTCCGTAGTGCCACATCCTTTGACGAAGCCGCATTGGTTAGGTGATAGGGTGATGATGTTTCTAATCCTCGTGTCCAAAACTCGCTCAAAGATCTTCATCGCATGACACAGGAGCCTGATTGGCCTGTAATTCGAGCATTCTGCCACGTCCCCTTTACCCTTCCAAATTGGAACCGTCGTGCTGGTCGACCAGGCTTCTGGGACCTCACTGGTGCTCGTGATGGTGCTGAAGAGCTGGGTAAGGAGGGCAGCACCCTGCCTGCCAAGGATCTTCCAGGCCTCAGCAGGGATATTGTCCGGGCCAGTCGCTTTCCCATTCTTCATTCTCTTGATAGCTTGTTCCACTTCGGTGATGGTGATAGGTGAAACCGGACCGAGGACGTGTTCAGCGCTAATTATAGGTGGGTGGGGAAATTCCTGGTTGCAGATTCCAGAGAAGTAGTCGCTCCAGCGTTGAAGGATGGCGGGCGGGTCTCTGAGAGCGCTGTGATTCTCATCCTTTATGCATTTGACCTGACCAATATCCTGAGTCGAACGATGGCGCGCCTCTGCCAGTCGATAGATCTTATTGGCACCTTCTGGGGTGTCCAGTTCGACATACAGTTGGTCGTATTGAGCTAATTTCACCGCTGCAACTACTCGCTTCGCTGCCGATTTACAGTTTCTGTATTGTTGGTAATCCAGATATGCGAGCGTTTGGCGCCACTTCTTGAAAGCTAGCTTCTTCTCTTTCACTGCTAGCTGAACTTCTTCGTTCCATCACCATATTTGCTTGTCAATGAAGTGTTTTCCCGGCTTAGTTAGCCCCAGTGCTTCCGTTGCTGCTGTGCACAGTTGGCCGGCGAGATCTTCCCAAATCGCATTCGCCGGTCGGTTGGTGTTCACATCAATCTGATTAAAGGCGACTCTCAGCTGATCCTTGCATTCCTTCATCCGCCACCACTTAATTCGCTGCTGTCCAGTTGTTGGTGGGCGATGTCGCTGGCCAATGTCCATTTTTATGTCCATGACCAGGATGCGATGTTGTGGGGCGATGTTGTCCGATGGTATGACTTTAGTGTTTGTCACCATTTTCAGCTTATCCCGCTTGACAAGCCAGTAATCAATTTGAGTTGATCTCCCACCACTGGCATACGTAATGAGATGGGACGGTCTCTTCTTGAAGAAGGTGTTGGCGAGGACAAGATCATGGGCTTCCGCAAAGTCCAGGGCTCGGTTTCCCTCATCGTTCCGGGTACCATATCCTTGGCCACCATGGTTTCGAGGGTATCCATCCCGGGCGCTTCCAACGTGTCCATTTAGGTCTCCACCAATTACTAACTGCTCTTCTCCATTTATCGATTGCATGTGTCCATCAAATTGTTCCCAAAATTCCTCCTTGGTATCTGCTGGGCAGCCGGGCTGCGGCGCATAACAAGATACCACCCGGAGGCGTAGGTCGTTTGAGTCGATTTCGATGGACATGAGGCGGTCGGAAACACGGTGGATGGCCACGACGTTGTCTCGTAGATTTTGGCTGACTGCGATTCCAACGCCGTTCTTGGTGTTTCTTTCACCGTTGTAGAACAGTTTGTATCCTTCTCCAATCTCCCTGGCCTTTGCTCCACTCCACTTCGTTTCTTGGATGCATACGATGTCGATACGACGGGCCTTTAGGGCAGCTGACAATTCTCGACTTCTCCCTGTCAATGTTCCGATGTTGAGTGTTCCCAGCCGTAGTCGGACTAACTTCTTTGGCCTGCCCCGTCCATGAGCAGGTAGCCCTCGTCCACTTCTCGCGTCGTTTGGGCGAGGACGGCGCGCGTTTCCCCTGAGGGGTGCCCTAGCTTGTTCCAAGTTGATTTAACGTTGCCATAGATGCGACACAGAAATACTTTGGCCGGTGGGTCGCTCCATCTGACGCCAAAGACCCTCACCGTTGGTTGGAATCCAGCCGGCACCGCGTGGAGGTGGTGATGGGATTTTGCCGGCCAGAAGACAGAACTAATCGGAGACAAAAAAGACAGTTAATCAAAAATCGAGTTCAGAAGGTATGCGAATTGAGACTGTTTTAGACTATTCCGTTAACATTCGACCAATAGTCAAACAAGGTGACTTGAAAATAATCTCACAACTCTGCACCACTCGAAGTGCAACGTTAAGAAGAAAAATATTATTTAATAAAATCGCAAACCTGAACAAATAACTATCCAATCGCTTTGAGGGGAGAGGATGAATTGTTCTAGCCCGAAAAAGGAACAAAAAAGTGCTGCTCTTCAGTCAGTCATGATTAACACCCTATTCCTTAGGGGTGGAGGAAATGGTAACGAGGTGGAGGGGATTAAACTGTCACGTTCATATTACTCTAGAGCAGCTGCAGCCAACCTCGCTTAAGCAGACCTCAGGCTGACCTTAGTCGACACGAGGCCACACCTAAAGGAGGCCTTAACCGAAACGATCATATGTACTGAGGCTGTAATGATGCATCGTTTTGAGGTGGTATTTGAAGCTCGTGACATTAATGAATACAAAAAAATCATACAAATGTGGGTGGTTGTAAGAATGTGTTCGACTTAAGAAAATAGAATACGACCCAGATGGCATTTGTTCAAAAGCTTAAAAAACAACAATCATCATCAACAGCCATGGACAATCCACGACTGTATAAAGGCCACCTCAAGCCACTGCTACTTCTCATGATCCTGTAATGTAAACATCCTCCTAGCATCTGCACACAAACTGGTTTAATTGCTCCATCTCATAGGTGGGCATCCTCGCAGCATTCCATTCCTTGGCCATCACTCCGTTATTATTCTTGACCATTGGCCATCGTCCCTTCTCGTGACATGCCTTGCCAAAGTCCACTTGCTTTTCGTAACAGTTTCAGTGATTTTCGTTTTACATTCATTATGCATGAATTTGAACCACAGTATTTTCATAATAAAAGTATATTAATCTAAGTGTCCCCCTGTAACAACAACAGTAGGGGAGGGGTGGGGGATGCACTTGCGCAACTCACCATTTCACTGTTGGACCAGTGACAGGTAAAAGGTAGAATCTTACAATTAACATCAAACTCCTTGCCATTTTACAGGGGCTATGGAGTTGCAGTATATTTTAAAAAGTGCCTTCCTAAGTCACACCAAACCCCAGTCTTTTACCAGCACTTGTGTCTATTTTAACCGTTTATCCCCCTACAGCATTGGATCTCAGTTTTGGTCTGGTGGCCGTACCCCCCCACCCTCCCAATCAAGACCACCGGTCCCTGCAGCCCCCTTCCCCACTCCCAGCCCCCCAAGATCGACTCTCGAATAGTCCGTATTGTAAATTCCCTTTATTTACATTATTAATATCGATGACAGGTGCGTTATCATTTGAAGCATTAAATAAATAGTGCATTGCTTAATAGTGTTGAAATTGTATGCAAATTGCTTCTGTAATATTCCCTGTAATAGCAAAAAGTACTGTATTGCATGAAGCAAACCGCACTTTTCTAGTGGAATGTTATTCACATTACTGAAATATGAAAGGGACTGGAAAAACAGAGTGGAATGAAAGAGATGGAAAATGCAATGTGAAAATCAAGTGGGATCTGCTTCATCACCTTGGCACCAGATTTTGTCTTCCGATTACATAGACTTGCTGTGAACCATTGAAGACAGTATGAATATATGTTATTCTTGACAAAAGGGGAAAAAGGAAAATAGACAAAAAACCAACCCTCATGGCCACTGAAGGAAGTATTTTTTATGAAATAGCCAGAAATATTGTCATATTTTATTTAAATTTAGTGATATTTTTGGACTGTGAAAGTCATAGGAATTGTGCCCTTTACAATGTTCTATATCAAAGATAAACGAACATCTAACATTTATGGTATTGAAAGGGACTTGTGTTCACACGCTTGCCATTTCTACAAATAAATACTTTTTTAGCTTTCACAAAGCATCACTTTGACTGAATAGCGGCAAGGCAGTGTTCTGTCACCAGATAAAACAGAGTGGTGGTATACAAGCGTTCCCACCTGGTAATGGCAGGATATAAGGATATTCCCAGTAGAAAGATGTGGTATTGGTTGCCATGGGGCTTTGAACACTGCATGCCCCAAGAGTCAGCAAGACTTCTGAATTTAAAAAAGCTCTTTGAAGGCCATATATAATTAAATTAATAAAGATACATACCATTCCTTGTAATTCTATATAACTGCCAAATAAACAATTATATTGTTACATTTCATGAAAAAAATATTGACACTTTGGCCATGTGCTCTGCTTACGTATTATGCAAGTCTAAGAAAGACATAGGTCATCTGGAGACTGCCACACAACCACTGGTTTCCTGTTTTCAAGTGTGGGAAGCTAAGGTTGTGTCAGTTGGGCAAGCAACCTGAGCATGTCGGATTAAAGCACAAGATCCATAATTGGCTATAAGCAGCTTTTTGAGAACACCTTGTTTATGGATGACTTGTCTTAAAAATCCAGATGGGACCTATACAATGACCATAAGTAGGAACACTAGCATGCGTCTCAGGACATTTCTGAAGCAATAATTAGCCTTTGTGGTGTTTGTATTGTGGTAATGTCAAATTTCATCCGTGTTTATCCACCTTTGTACATATACTTAAACATACTTTACAGTAAACTCAATGGGACATATACATTTTTCCGTTTTGTGATCTGCTGGATTTATTTATAAGAGGTTATTGCAGTTGTTAGCAATTGTAGATGTACCTCAAGTTACCAATAGCCGGGGTTTAATTTCAGCTGAGTCTATCTGATTCAGTGACGTGGAAAATCTCTTCGCACCCAGTATTCCATATGATACAGCCCTGGCTGCCAGTTACGTGCCACCTCCCGGTCTACCAGTGACCTAGAAAACATTCAGTGAGAAATTAATCCCCACCTATGGTCCATAATGGAGTATATTTAACTGAGCGGGACTTAGTGACTCATGTATGCAAGCGATCATTTGCACATGGCTGTATTTGTATTAGCTGCATGGCTTTAATGGGCTGAAGTGGGATCCAGGCTGCCTAACCCCTACAACCTGTTACACAAATGACAAATGTAACAAAAAATAGGCCATCTGGTTGTGCTACAGTGACGGTGAATAGAATACATGATTAAAATTATAATTAGATATTGTGAGATTTTTTAGGGAAACTTTTACTGTCATAGTGATTATCCCCATTACAATGATTATCGTAGAGGTACTGGTACGGCTCAGGGGCTTCAAACCACGTGAGCACACAATGAGGGTTTGAATCCGGGCAAAGCACAAATGGTTTTACCGCGTTCCTAAGGATAGTAAGTCGATGGTCACCTCAGTCTGGATAGCAATTCAGCTTGTTTCATGTGAAATCTGGTCCATGTTGACTGTCTAGATTTGTGAATATGGTCAAATTGTTAAGCAGCATGATTAACTTCTGAAAATCAGTATGCAGTAAAGCGGTTAAAAAATTGGCAACCTACCACTTAAAATCAATAGCGCTGGAAAGTATTTGCAGCTGACCAGTATTGATCTCATTCACCATTGAAACATAAGGCTGATACCTAGTCCACACGTTTGGCCAAATTCCACGTCGATTCTGGCATGGTGCTCAGGTAAGACAGGAGGCCCTGGGGGACCAGCACAGTCCTTATCGGTGGCAACGTGCAGCCGGGGATCCCATTTAAATGAATGGAGAGTTCAACAATGTAAGCACCCACAGAAGAGTCGTGATTCCTGCAGGAATTGCCCAAGGTGGAATCTTAATACTTGCGTAATTCCTCCGGGAATTTCCCAGGTTTACACTATATATACATAACCTCTTTTCCCTTTGGCAAAAAGAATGATAAATCATCGCACTTCCCGCATGGTAACGAAATCGGCCAGATAATCAGCAGTGCAGTACTATACTGCAATTCCAAAAATCAGTTTGAGGGAAATCATGAGACAATGCTAATTTATTTATTGTAACAAAAATACTAAAACAACAGTGGTAGTAAAGAAAGCTCGTTTGGCTTCTCTCTTTTTCTGTGGTCAGATAAATGTCTATCCACACGCCTGTGCCACATTAAATCCAACGGAGAGGGTGATAAAGGACAAAGCTGAAGCGTGCGTGGTTTCTTAGCAACGCCTGACAGCGCAAGCATACAGCACTCACTGAAAGTGTTTTGCTGATGCAAGTAGACGTCCCACAATATTAGTCTTTTTTATTAAAATGTATATTATCTTGTCAAATTGTTCTTGTATTTAAAATAATTAAACATAATTACTTCCAATAATCCCTGTTCTAATAACATAAAAAGTCCCACCCTTCCATATCTCTAAGGTAAAATTGTAACTTTTTTTTAGTCTATTAGCCTTCCAGACAAATGTTAAACTTTAGACCAGTTTCAGCCTTCTGGGTCTCAACAGAGTTCGGCATATATAAAATAATGTTCCTTTCATGTGTGTAGAGAACAGAAGCTTACAGTATTTTATATTCAAAGAGTAGATAACCCATTGCTCTGCAATAGAAAATAAGAGACAGCTGTAATGGTCATAGTCTTCTCACCATCCGGTAATCGGAGCATTAAAAATCATCTGCTTTTTAATGTAATAAAATGCTAACACATTGCGAGGTTATTTTAATATTTTCTAGGATTTAAAGCATATTTTAGAGAAAGAATTCCAAAAAGAGGAGCAAAAATTTTAACGTTAGAAGAATTTTAAATGAACAATGTCAGTCTTCTGTATAACTTTCACGTCTTTGGTGTCGCTATCTATTATTATTATATGTCTTCTGAACTTCCTCCAACATTTCAATTCAATACATTTTATATTTAAAACGAGGGGCTGGAGACCACGCGAGGAGGAGGATCGCCTGCTGCGGAGGCCCGTGGTTTCTTCCGCTGCGGCCAGCCGGGGCATTTTGCGCGGGGGTGTCAAAACCAACCTCAGCCCCCGACGACGGCTTAGGTGCGACACACCAGACACCCGGCCCAATACACCATCTCAGGCATCTCGGGTTCCACGGGTCATCTCCACCCCGCATCGCGCTGACGGTGCCGCCGAGTGGCAGGGATTAGCTGCACAAGGGTGGCCTAGCTCAGGTACACAGTGGAGAAAGTTGGCGCACCGGGTGATCGCAGCCGCATCGGGTTCCTCGGCGGTGTCGGGCTCCATCCAGGGGATCAAGATACGTGTCCTGGTAGACACATGTGCTTCCGCCACCATTATATCGGACGTGATTTTTTATTTGTTGCCAACGAGGAACCAGCATGTTAAGCTGGTGGTAAATGCATGTGTCACGCCGAACGGAGAGAGTACGGGTATCATAGGGCAGATAGAGGCCCGCATCGGGATAGGCGAGATCGCGGTGGTTGGACCTGTGTTGATCTCGAGGACGCTGGCGGTGCCCTGCCTTTTGGGCACGGATTTTTTTAGTGAGATCAGGGCTGTGTAGAGATGCCGTCAGGCCGTCGACTGTTTTTCTTGCAGTCTCCACACAAAAGTGCGGTGGCAAGTGTCACAGTCCAGACCCTTGCCAGGGACTTGGTAGAAATCCCACCAGGCTCGCAGATGTTGATACCGTTGCGCTACCGCAAGCGATTGCAAATTACTGACCCGGAGGCGGGCATCCTGTTGACTGTCCAATACAGTGACCCGTGGCCTAGCGCTGGTCGGCACACAGATGATCCTTCACCTGAACCAGGAGCCATTCTTACAGGTGCTCAATGCGGGCCCGGGAACGGCTGTGGTTCAGGCGGGGACGGTGCTGGCCGACGCGACGGCCGCATGTTGCGAGGGTGCCAGGATTATGCACGACGGGATTGTTAGTGCGATGGAACAGAGTGTTGGATCGGACGAGTCGTGGGCAGAGGTGTTGTGTCAAGAAAACCCGCAGTTGCCCCCGGTGCAGCGACGAGAATTACAGCCGCTGCTGTGTGAGTTTTTAAATGTGTTTAGTAAAAGTAAGTTTGATATCGGCCATACCTCCCTGTTGCAACACCGCATTGATACGGGGGAGGCCGGCCCGATTCGTCAGAACTCGTATCGGTTGAGTCCACTAGAGAAAGAGCATGTGCAACAGGTGGTGGACGAGATATTGGCCGCTGATATCATTATCATTCTACCAGCCCTTGGAGAGCGCCCGTGGTGCTAGTTAGTCTTAGGTTCTGTGTGGGTTTTCGTAAATTAAATAAGGTCCCGGTGGCAGACGCATAACCGCTCACACGCATGGATGACTCCCTAGACACATTGTCCGGTGCACGTTTTTTTCCTCGACTTGTTATCGGGGTTTTGGCAACTTCCTGCAACAAAATTCCGTGCATTACTTGGGTCACATCGTTAGTTCGAACAGAATAGCCACGGAACCTAGAAAACGGCATGCTAACGAGATTGGCCGACCCCCAAGTCCGTGGGTGAGGTGTGCAGCTTCTTTGGGTTTGTGTCATATTATCGCAGATTCGTGCCACAGTTTGCCATGGTGGCTAAGCCCCTACATGCTTTGACTGCCAAGAACCAGAGATTTAAGAGGGGGGTGGAGGAAGAGGCTATGTTTGCAGCCCTTCGTGAGCGCCTATCCAACGCGCCCCCACTCGACTGTCCGGACGCTAGTGACACGGGTATAGGAGCCGTCCTGTCCCAGGTTAAGAATGGAGTAGAGAGGGTAGTCGCGTATGGCAGCCACGTTTTGTCTGCTATGGAACAGCGCTACTGTGTTACCTGCAGGGAACTATTGGCCATGGTGTACTTTGTACAACAGTATATGCCTTATCTCTACGGCAGATCATTTATTGTTCGCATGGATCACACGGCCCTTCAGTACTCCCTGCGATTGGACCAACCTTCTGGCCAGCTCTCATACTGGCTGGAAATTCTCTAGGCATACTCGCTCCGCGTGATAAACCGTAAAAGGGTGCGGCATTGCAAAGCTGATGCATTATCCCACCTGCCGCAAGGAGTGAGCTGTGCGTGTTCATCAGGCGCGGGTCATTATACACCTCCGGCGGCGGGGCCTGTGGCCGTCATAGCGGCGCTTGATGAAGCGGAGCCCGCCGAGGTGGTCGCGTCGGGTGACAGCATTTTGCACCTTAGGTGTGTCGAGTGGGGGCAGTTGCAGATGGAAAATGTGTCCCTTATGGCTTTGTGGCGTCGCACTGAATTGGGGCACAAAGAGTCTGCTCCCTCTGACGCCCTGCGACTGGTCCTTCGGGATGGCCTTTTGATGTTGGGGCATGAAAGGCTGCACCGTCATCGCATTGTGGTTCCCATTGCCCTTCCAGGCAGGTTGACTAGGGTGGTGCATGAGGACAAATTGTTACTCGGGGTGCGGAAGACGTTGTTAACGTTGCAGTGCGATTTGTATTGGCCGGGAATGTCGAGCGAAGTGCACCACTTGATTAAGGGTTGTACATACTGCGCGCACAGAAAACCACCGCTGAGGAAGTCCCAGCCTCTGCTGCAGTCCATCTCGGTGTCGCGGATTAACGAGTTGGTCGCGCTCGACATTCTAGGACCCTTTATGGCCATGCAGAGTGGGAATACGTTTTTCCTGGTTGGTGTTGAATATTTTCCGCGGTGGCCGATGGCCTGGCCGTTGCCTGACCAGTCGGCAGCTTCTATTGCCGAGGCGTTTTGCATGGATATGTAATGTATAAAGGGGCCCCTGAGCAGTTTCTCACGGATCAGGGGCGGAATTTTTCTTCGAAGCTGCTGCGCGAAGTTTGTCAGGCGCTGGGCACTAGGAAGATTCGAACGTCGCCGTACCATCCCCAGACAGACGAGATTGTGGAATGCCTGCATAGAACCCTGACATCCATGCTTTGTCAGGCGGTTAGTGCGGCTCAAACTTATTTGGATCTGCATGTTCCGGGATTCCTGGCAGCATACAGGACGGCTCCCCATGCTTCCACGGGATTTTGCCGTGTTTTCTCATGTATGGAAGATAAAATGAACCTTCCATGTAGGTTCAATTGGGTCTCTCTGAGAATAAGGGTAAAACGATCTTGGCTACGCCCTTGCAAATTATGCTAAAGCGCGTTTCGGCAACACGCGAAGTGGCCAAGGCAAACACTGCCAAAGCGCAGGCGGCTAATGAACGGAATGCAGGGCGGCATCACCATGTGCTGCATTGGTTGCACTGCCCGCAGGTGCCGTTGGGATCGTCCCCTAAATTGCATCGGCTATGGAAAGGTCCCATGGAAGTGGTTGAGGTCAAACGGCCGCAGTGCGTGCGTATACGGGTGGGTCGTCGCTGTTGGTTTGTCCATCTGTCGCGGTTGAAGCCCTATGTTCCTCCCCAGACTGACACCTCATCTCCAAGTTTTGTACGGCCGGTGTCTGACGTGTCCAACGAGCCAGGGAAAGCGGCCATGGAGATCGTGCATCAGAAGGATTGTGTTGTGCCGCCCACAGTTTCGGAGCCCCTGAAGGTTGGCGGGTCACGAGGTCTCACCGAATGTGAGGGGCCGCTGGCTGTGACCCGGCCCGCGTCACCTGTAAAGCTGGAGATGGAACCGACTTCTCTGGGTCTTCTGTTCGAGTCCGCATCCCCTGTGAAGAATGCGAAGATTGCTCCCATGGATGGGCCGGCGTCGAGGAGTCAGTCAAAATCTTGTAGATTCTGGTGATAGCAATGTCCCTGTGTGTATGTAATGAGGGGGGATTTACGGTCGTGCTCGCGAGTTATGCGAAGGGGAATTTTTTCTTTCTCTCTCCCTCCCTCTCTCTCTTCTCACCTTTGCCCTCTACAGTACCTTCCCGTGTTGTAGCTTGGGTCTTTCCCCTACCTTCCACAGTTGTTGCTTGGGTCTTTCCTTTCTCATTGCGGATTGTTCCGCCTTAACAAAAACAGTTTTGTTGTCTTCGTTTTTTTTACTGTTTTTACTTTGGTGATCTTTTCTGCTCATGTCTTCGATTTTGTTAGTATTAGCCGGGACAGCTATCTTTTAAACATGGGGGGGGGGGGGGGGGGGGTGATGTAATGGCAGGGTGCCATCTGTTGACCAGGAGGGGTAATCATGAGTATGGGTGCATTATATAATAACCAACTAGAAGAGGGGCATAACTGTGTTAAAGGTAAAAGGCGGGGTCAGTTGGGAAGCTCCGATAACCTGCTCGAAGGTTCTAGAACGGGGACATGACCGAAGGTTCGGGGCTGTCGTGGGGTCCCGGGTCTTGGCTAGCATCGCTGTCTTCACCGTCATCTCTCTCTCTTCAGCTGCCTGGCCAATCCTCTACATGGCTCCTCCCATCGTCGTCGTCGCTATATTAGTCAGCCAGCGATATAGTTAGATGCCGACGATGGGGCTGTGTAGATGGGTCAGCTATGCATAGCTGTGTATATATATTTGTCACCCAGTGATTGTGCCAGAAGTGTGAGAATAAATAAGAAGCCCTCGACACATTGTGTCTCGTAAGCCGCTCACTGCACATATACAGTACATGGCTCAAAAGTGCATGGAAAACATGACTAATAGTTGCTATTTTTGGAATGAAAGTGTGAAGTGGGCCCTGATATAAAGTCGCTCAGTCTCATGCCCAAGGTGGCAAGTGTCCTAATTAAGCTGCATCTGAGAGCGCTGCAATAACCTTGGGAAAAGTCTGTAATAAACGTATTCAGCTTCTAATTATGAATTCGGTGATATGAGCCAAATTGAAAGGGTTTTAAACATCCCATTATAATGTATTTTCTTAGTTTAACATTTATAAGCCAAAAGAACATTGTTTTTTTGCACCACCATTTTAGTATAATGCCAAAAGTATCTTGAGTATGTTAGTTTTTAAATATGTGAGAACCATAATATACTGTACAAACAAAATTGTGGTGAAGGGGTTTGTGCACTGCACTCTGTACTCGGCAACCTGAGTAAGATGACTGGCCATATCAAGCATCATTGGCGTGTGATATCTGAACGGGTCTTGGCTCCGCAATTTCACCGACCCCCATATACCAGCCTGGTGCAGTGTGGTCAACAACACCCTGAGATCACACGACATGGGGAGGCCTTCATATAACAGTGGATGGACCAGAGGCTGTAAATTCGTGTAATTTAATGAAATACCAGGCCTCTCAATGCCATATTGGGGAGAAATTGGGTACTTCTGTGCTTAGTTGCTGGCTAAAAATCTGTTTTTTTTTAAATATATAAATTGCATTACGTTTATACCCACACTACATTGCAATTACGATGTGTTTTTAAAAAGTTCCATAATACAAAAGTACTTTATTCAGTGAAATCAGGTCAAAGCAGCCAATGAGAAATGGGAAACGACACGAATATATGGTCTGTCCATACATCAAAGCAATGTGCTGGCAGGTGTGCTTTTTCCAGGTGTCTGCCCTTGAACAGCATCCCTATCAATGGCAACTAATAGAACTACTGTAGTTCTAAAATAGTTTTTCACACCTAGGGGTGCAGGATTTGTAGCGTTTGGGTGGGGGGGATAGTGGAACAGAGTGTTAATCTATTTACAGTACCATCCACGGTCTGATTGGCAAAATGCAGGTTCATTTTCTTCAGCATACTCAATTAAACCAGTGCATTGCAATTTAAATATTTGGGAATATCTGTATTGATATTTTTTTACACTTATAAAATATTGTCACGTGCATGAAATATTAATGTATTTCATAATACTTTGTCAGCATAAACAACTGAAGGGACATTGGCTCATTTATATTTTAACTCAGTGGCATTAATTGATAACATTTCATTATAGACATTTGCGAAATAGACTATATAAAAACATTCACTTTCTATACATCACATTTCGTAAAGAAAACCATAATTCCCAATAAAGATATTAGCTGCTAAATTGTGCTTTAATAATGTTGAGCATATACTTTTTACAACACGTATTTTGGCAAATATGCACAACCTGAATAACAAGCAACACTTGCAGACCTTTTCAGGTCATTGCAGGTCATTATAGCAAGGCACGTACATATGGGAAAGCCACATTCACTGTTTACATAAACATTATTGCTGTGTCAGTTATCACGCCGTAAGAAAAATCATTGAGATAGTTTTCTTAAACAACATTTTCGCATTGATGCAATTAATTTGCACATGAATCTGCCATATTCTTCATGAATTTAATGTACATTAAAGGTTCTGAATTTACTGAGTATATTGAACACTGATGTCTGACCTTAATAAACTTGCACTGAAAAAATAAAATAACTTTATTTTGCAGATGCATTTTAAGGCTTTAAAAAAATAAAATCGATTTTAAGCTGACAGTCCAAGTTCCCTGTTGTTTTAACAGTCTGGTGATATTGATACATTGACTTAATGCAGTATCGTGTATGACAGTGATATTACAGTCACATCACCAGAGTGCCATGAAGGTACTCTTAATTCTACTTTTGAAAGCTTCAAGGTCGTGTCAGACTAACTAATTATGAATCGACTGGGGGTGTAATGATCCAATTATTCATAGAACGTTTATTTAGCTCAGACTTGATGTTTATATTTTATTTGAAGAATGTATTCATGTTTAGAATTGCAACCCTGAATGGCAACAATTCACTGAATTGCCAGGAAGGGCGATATATGATTACTCCTCCAACATATATATGACATTAGAAGTGTTATTTGGGTTGTATTTTCATGTATATGCCTTGTTCTTTCTGTCTTATGAAGTTGGAAATTATATCTATGCTTTTTATAGCAGTAATAAAATAAATAACCATTTGCTTTACAAGGTAAAAATTGCATATTTAATGCCCATTGAGACATATTAACAGTTAAGTAATATTAGGGGGCTTGATCAGGACATGTCTCTGGAAGAGATATTATTAGATGGATGAGACTAGTGATGGATTGGCAGCCAAAAAGAGGGAACACATTAAAAAAACACCACCGAGAAAAAGTGATGAGATTAGCTCATGAAACGGAGCCAGATGGGTTGTGGCGTTGCAGGACCATCACGACGACAATGCGGGGAGGACCTTCATTTGGCCGTAGATAGAAAATGGCCAATGATAATAACAACAAACTTTTGCTAACACTCCTACTCGTCACAAACCTGCTGACCTGGGTTCGATTTCCGGCGATGGATAACACCAGTGGCAAGTGATGCTGGAACCGGTCCTGGACACCTTCCTGCCCACCCCACTTCGCCAACCAATGCCACCTAGAGCAGTGACATGAACAAACAACCCTCATAGCTGACACAGCACGTGGAGGCTTTCATCCAGCAGTTGACTGACAAAGGGCTGTACGCAATATTAAAATAATGTTGTCAAAGTTGCCGAGTCCACATACAAACCAAAACAAAACTGGCAGTCACTGTGTAATGTCTAAGTCAATTTATGATATTACATTGATATTTACCATTGATAACATCATCACCAATTAACCATCCGCAGATACTATGCCCAGGGCGGTTAGTGGAGGACATAACGACCTGAAAGAATTTGAAGGTTGTGAAAGTGGTGCCATCATCTTCAATAAGATGACAGAGAGCAGCAGATGCAATAGTTGAAGCCAACAGGATAAAACAGAATAAATAAGTAATCTCAATCCAGACACTTACCTTTAATGTCATTCTTGTCACATTCTTGTCACTTAAAGGCCTCAATACGTGCCTTACATAAACAAAAAAAAGTATTATACAGAAAAAACTTGTAACATTTATCATTAACACTTCGCTATAACAGAAATATATACAGCAGGCTGACGTGCCAGACAATGTCTCTTCTTCAGAGCAAGGTGAGAGGGCAGAAATACGAATACATGGAGATCACAGTTTATATCCCGCGAGGCCCTGAGAAAACTAGGAAATTTGAGAGAATTGACAGTCACATATGAACAGTGTTCTAATAGGCGATATTGAGTAACAAAGAAACCACTATTAAGTTTTTTTTTTTTATATTTCATATATATCGTTTTGGTATGTTGCACATATTTTGTATTTGTAGTAGTCAGTCTCAACACACCCTGCAAAACAACTTGCACAACCATGGAGATACTTTAAAGCTTTATTTTATTCATAATTACAATGTTGTACAACTCTGTGCCATTCTAAAACTCTTTCCATCACTCGCATCACAGCGCTATCCTGATGTGCCAACCCCCATCTTCCCAGTGTTCTCACCACACTCTAATGCACCACCTTCAACAACCGTCGCCTCTCCGTGTGCTCTCCCCAGTTCTGTCTCCCTCACACAATAGTGCCCGGCACTAACAGTTCTCTCCAGTGGTATCTTCCCCTCGAACACAAAAACGAGTCCCTTTCATGCATAAAAAACGAATATCCCCCTCCCTACGCGTGATAGATTTGCCATTACTCACTGCCCGCAATACCACCCCGGTGCATCACCCTCTTCCCTTCTCCCCTCCTCGCATTCTAACTCATCTGTTTGTTACTCGTGCTCTATCAGATAAACGTTTGTATTCGCGTACATGTACAGCCTGCTTGTCGATCCACTGCTAGGTAACGGACTCTACACACTTTGCGAGCCGTGAGGGATATTTAACCATACTTCACTACACTGGTCAGTGTGTGCGTTGAAGGTGTAGAGAAGTACAAAACAACAATGATTTTTACTGCACGACCCTCTGATGGCCCACATACATTTTACACACGTAGTTTGTGCATGCTGGTCATGTACGTATCCAAGCAATATCCTGGCTGAAGCCTGTTTAGCTTCTGAGCTCTGGAAAGACCAACAGCTCCACCTCAACCCACTTTGTGTGCATGCTGTTGTTTTACTCCGAAAATGTAACTATCCCAGTATTCCTATATAAGGCATAGATGTTCATGTGCTTACCGAAACTATGATTTCCAAACCCTCTTTATTAATTCATGCTATGATTTCTTTAAAACCCCCATCCTTTAAAAAAAATATCATCATGCATCTATACACACCTCATCTCACCACACAATTCATTCCCTTAGCCCTTATAAAACTGCTCAGCATCGTACACCTCGCCAATCACAAACACCCGCGTCACCAAGATCATTCTTTATTCTATGCGCAAAGTGCATAGGAAGAGGCGTGAAAGTACAAAACAATATGAGCTCAACGAAAACATGTTCCTTTCTGTGGGTCCTCTTTGTGAAGATCAAATGAAAACAAGATGTTTTATTTCGCAGTTCTATTTTTAGCTCTGTTCTACACCATTTTTGGGTGTAAAACGTCAGCAATAATTGGATTCTGAAATTGACTTTAGGAAAGGGGGAAAAACGACATTCAGGAATAGAGAGGGCCGATGTTATTCCGAGCTTACTTGTTGTCAGATGTAATGAGTCTGACAACCGCTACCTGGAAGATAAAGTTCTCAATAGTAAACCTAATTTGTCCATTTGGATCCTGCACATTGGCTACCGGCTGATCGCCGCAGTCCTATCAGAGGATACCATCCTAAATGTTTACTAAGTCAAAGGAATGAAGCAACGTAATGTTTTGAGCCAGGTGGATGAGGCACACCAGATAGATGTGTTTATATGTTAGGAAACATGGATATATCACTGAAATAATAAAGGGTAAAACGTGATAGATGGTTGCTTGACAGAATAAGTAATGAGTGTAAGTTCCGAAGTAATAACATACGAAGAAAACATATCACAAATTATAAAAATCGTGAGTTAAAATACCATATGGCATGAGCTCACCGTTGACACAAGCAGCAATGCTTTAAGACTATTTTCATATAAAATATTTAACATTTGTGCTGTCCAGCTCTTAACACCTTCCAATGTGAAGTGGTTTCGATTGAGGTGCACATTCAACTTGGAGGCAACACTATTTATTAACGCATAACAACCAACTAGAACATTATACACAGGGTGGTGACCACCGTTCCTAATCTCACTAACACTCGGGGAATACTACACAGCGTGACCCGGACAGGTAACGGGCTGCTTGGTCACGGACGAAGGTCGGAGACTCCCAACACCACTGATTGCGTCTTCCTCCCAGGGTTGAACAACCCCGCTCTCTGTTCACGCCCCACGTATAACCGCTGCGGCGTGGCCGGCTCTGCCTCAAGCCACGCCCCCCTTCTCGATCCTTCGAGAAGGTCCGGGCCCCCAACCACGTGACCGACCTCCGTGACACCCGCCGACAGCACCCATACCGAGCCCACACAGTAGTGACGTCGTATGTCACTACAAATGTATGAATCCCCTGATTTGTATTAACATATTTAGACGGCATGCAGCAATACATGAATCCATGTATTAAAATAAATAAATTCACTCGAATGATGAATTAAAGGATTGATTATTTATAATGTAGGCCAATTATATCCAAAATAAATATTTAGGTTATATGAGCAAACAAAACTGTACAAATTATATTTTTTAAACAGGAAAATGCAAACCAGATAGTAAAAATTATATCTTAAAAACTAAATTCTCGAATTGAATCACGACTCCTGAATCATGAAAATCCATCTCATAATTAAGAGTTTGGCTAGTTAGATTCCACTTTTTTTTTGCAAAAGCCACTGCACGCTCTACTGAACTCTAGTGAGCGTTGGTAGATTATACTGTCAAATCTGTATATGATGAGAAAACTCGTCATAAGAGAACAATCTTGAATATTATATGGTGTTCTATACCCCAGCATGAAGCGGTAGTTACATCAAGGATTGTTTTACATTTAATTGAATGGCCTGTAGCTTTGGGCCAATTAGAGGCATTGTAGCAAAACAATGGCACGATGTTTACCACAGGCCAAAGTAAACCTCTCAAACAATTTCCTGTTTTTACAAATAGTGTACAATCATAGTTTTGTCAATCTTCTTTGGTAATTTTGGGCTACTATTTATTGTGCATTTATGATTAACAATATACTCTTAGATATACTATATGTTCAGTTTTCATAGTTGGGGTGTATGTTTATTCTTACAGTAATATAAACAAAGTTCAACCGATGATTTGAAAAGCCCAAACACTAACCCAGTCACAAGGGTCCATTCACAATTCCAAGATGCCTTCATAATTTGATATTTAACGTTGCATATAATCGTATAATAACATATTCATTGAATGAGATACATTCCTATGTTCACGTTACTTGCGTATAATTGTGCGTGTAAGAATGATTGACTTACATTTCTTGCAAATGACATGCAAATTATTTGCTAATGATACCTTTATGCCAATGACACAAAAATATTTTTCCACAAACAAGACTAAAAAAACCTCACAAGAAACAATACCAAAAAGGCTAAAAACGAGACGAAAATAGAATAGATTCTTAATCCCGTGGCCACAAAATGTTACAATTTATATCATCGTGGGGGGGGGGGGGGGGGTTAATGTTTACATGCCTCGCGGTAATGTCTGGGATCAAGATCAAGATCCCAGACATCAGCTGGGCCCATTTAGTTGATGTCTCCAAACTTACACCATCACTGCTGGATGCTCCGAGACCTGCTTTTACAATATATCTCCATCTGAGATTGTATTTATATCGTAAGCAAATATAAATAAAATAGTTGCAAAAGCTAAACTCTAACAACTTTATATTTATTCAAAAGTGGATAAGAGTTAATCTACATGTATATAAAATCGTAAATATGTCTGTCTGTCTGTGTGTCGCCGGACCATATGCAGTTTCATTGGACGGCGGTTGCCCCTGGCAACGGGTAGCGACGCATTCGCTGCGGGGTGGACGCCATTTTGAATTCCCGTTAAAAATATGCGCACGCATTAACACGCGACTCTGAGGTAAATTCGTCAAAGTTTCACGTCCTCTTCACCCCCCCCCCCCCCCACCACAATGTGTGCAATTACTATTATAGGGTCGGTAGATAATAAAATTATAGCGATTAGACAGTATTATTGTAGCGCGGGGGGGGGGGGGGGGGAACGCCCAGTACCCAGCCTCAGCCGGGTGGGCAATCTAGGCGAGACCGGAGGCTCTGCACGGTACTAGGCCTCGACACCCCACCACACTATAGGCCGTACATATTACTGCACAGCGGCCGAGGAGATCGTGGCTGGGGGGGGCAGGGGTAGCAGCCCATCTGTGTATATACGTAAGGTTATTAAGAAATATATTTTTCACCCGGGCAACGCCGGGTACTTATGCTAGTATACATATATAATTGACCTTTTGCGTGATCTATTGGAGTTTTATGCAATGTGCATATAAAATGCCCCACTGCAATTCTACTCGTTGTTTGCATGCTATATATAGAGGTGGGGTCTTATCCCTGATGGCTCCTGCAGACACCGTGTCACGCTACCGAGATTGAAGCACTACTTTTGGATACAATCAGTTTCCACTGCAGCATCCAAACAGAAGAGCTAATAAAAAAAACATTTTCAGCATCTCGGATTAGTCTGGCGGATGATGCACATTTTTCCATGTACCTTTTGAAAAGGGTGTCTCACTTTCAATTAATTAATATAGTATCTGTTCATGTATAGGTCCCTTTTATCAATCTACTTTCCCCAATATATGCAGGTCACGAGGGTTATTTGACCACATTTCGCCATGCTGGTCAATGCGACTTTGTAGAGGCAGGGAACACACAGAGACATTGGAGTAAAGTACGCAACAGTAATACATTTCGTTGCACTACCCTCTGCTGATAACGTCGCTCCGCAGTAGCCTGCAGCACCTGCTATATGCACAGTCGTCACCCATCCAAGCGCTTAGTAGGCTCAACCTGCTTAGCTGCAGGAATCAGGTTGGATTAGACACATTCGGACCGATTTCGTCATTGGCACAATGGTATATATACACACAGTATATGTGTACCAGCAGGATGCAAATGGATGGGGGGGGGATTTCCGTGACTCTGCTTTTTGTATACCCGGGACTGTACTTTAAGTTGTCATCCCTGGGGAGGGATTTATTAATGCTCCCACATAGATGTTTAATTGAAGGGGCCAGGGTGGATCGTGGTTAGTTTGAATGGAAGACAGATTTGGAATTCCAGGTGTGAGGTGACCAGGAAATGGCAGCACAGCAATGGATTATTGGATCTGTCTATGCGGAGCTTTGAGTGTCACCCCTCCAATGCATGGTGGGTTTCCTCCAGATTCATCGGTTTCCTCCAACAAGAAGCCAATCACTCATTATTTAAAAACAATTAGGACACTACTGGAAAAAGATGCTGTACACCTGTAATATAATTATCATCACAATCAGCCATGGTCTATCCACTGCTGAATGAAGGCCTAAATGAATGAAGGTCGTCACCATCGCCCACAGTTTTTGCAATACCACAATTCATGTAACTCCAGCATTAGAACTGTCTCATCACTCCATTCCCAAGATGGCCATCCTCGCTACACACTTTCACCTTTGGCTGCCATTCATCCCAAATCTTATCCCTTTTAGTGATGTTTCCTGCCTTAGACCACATGCTTTCCTTAATTATCAATATAATGTATCTATTTATGTTTGTTTCCTTAACCATGTGTTCCTGTATATTGCTCTCAGTATGGCTGTGCATGCATCTTTATTGATTCAATACACGCTTTTCAGCTTTGGTTCCATTTCGTTTTTAATTGTCCATGTTTCTAATACATTCATACGCTGTATTACAATAACATGTATTACATTTTACAACAGTGTTTTGAAGCAAATTCCCATATTCTTAAAATAAGCAATTTTTCTGCTTCCTCTTCAGTCAATCTCGTCGGTAAAATTGTGCTTTTTCCTGTCCAGAATTGGGAGAGAAAACACTTTCCATTAACATGTAAATTTGGCCATTCCTTTGATAAAACGTGTACCTATGCTATATATTTAGGCAAATTGAACATGGCATTCAACATGACAGGACAAATATATGATTAGTGTTCACCAAAGCTGCCATTTTGCACATTCGTGCTGTGCGCCCAATGTTATCGGATTGGAACGTGTGGATTTGTTACGTAGGTATTGCTGTTTTGGAGAAATTTGGAGAGATTCATAATATGATGTGGGAGACTCAATGATGGAAATGTCATAGATTTTTGCAGCTACTCGAATGCTTACAATGGCTATTGGGTACTACAATTATGTACTCAGATTGCTTAATGTCTTATGTAATCTAAATGTCCTGGCACATAGCATAGACACAGAGATTATAGTTATGTCCACAGGTAATACCTTAAACATATTTTAAATGGCATAAATCATACATATAATACATACCCTTCACACCTGTTAATGTGTATGTAATTGCTGTCTCGGGGACTATTATATTATAAATTCTGACAATATTTGTATTTGAAGCAATGGACTTGCCACCACTTAAATGCCCAACCTTTTGTAACACTAGTTATGAGAACAGCCATGTCTGGAGAAAAAAATACTTAGGTGAAATGAAGTTTAAACAATTGTGATTCTTCTGGTTAAATTTAAAGTTAAGTAGCACAAGGATTTAGCTCAATCGACTGGCAACCATTACAAAAGCTGATGGGCCGGTCTGTGTGGGGAAATTACAAATGGGATCAGAGTAATTAAAGTATGTTATTGCTTCTAATGTGTATGCTTCATTGCCTATTTATGGTCCCAGTTGGCATTAAGTCCCATATTCGGCTGCCCCAAAGAACCTTCCTCACCGGCCCATTTGTTTTTTGGACCAGCCCAAATGCGCCAATCAGACAGCATGGCAAAATCATGCTAATACGTCACATCGCGAAATCGAGCTAGTGTACAGTTTCGATTTAAAGCTTTCGTGACTGCAAGGATTCATCTTCTTGGTTCTTTCGGTAAAGTCACGTAGAAGGGAGATAATAAAATAATAAAAATAAAACATAATAGAATAATTCTCTGTATTCATGTAAAATTGTATTGTGTTTTATTTTCATTATTTTATTATCTCCCTTCTACATGACTTTACCGAAAGAACCAAGAAGATGAAAGTGTACAGTTTGTCGCACAACTCATTTACAAAAAACAAGTAATTGCACATAGCCCGAGTTTAGGCCGGTGTGTTACAAATGGCTGGCCCGATTTTTTGTTCCAGTCCATCACTGGGTGTTAGTGATAGCACAGTGAAACTCCTCTCATTCTGTATTCATGTAAAACGCTTCACTCTTCCTATTGTTTGTACCTCCAGATCAAACTATAGAAAATCCTATTATCCGTGGATACATTCATCATAGTATTTGTGCTTATCAGGAGATAAGAGGAGTGTCCTGAATGTGGCAGCACATTCTTACAATCATCTGCACTTATCTGTGAATTAATAACCAAAAAGTGATCTCCCATAAGTGCTAAATTCAAAGTATTATCTGCAGATAAGAGGAATAACCTGGAAAAAGTGTAAAATTCATCGTTTACTACCACGCTTCTCTGCAGTAGACTTAGACTCTTGCGGAAGTGGTCTCACGGAAGCGCCGGATGCATCCTATCATCTGTGGCTTTCTGCAAATAGGAGTCCACTGGTGGTGGCAGATTAAAACAAATTGTTTCCATCGCCTTGTCTCGTGAATTTCATGAGGAATTAGCTGCGCAACTCAAAAATTCACAAACATTACTGGATCGCGTGAGTTTTTAGTCACCTCCAAAATATCCATAAATCCACGACGAATTGCAGATTTTGTGAGTTTGCCACCGTGAATTACGGGAGTTGCCGCGAACTTCAGGCGCATCACGAATCGTGAGAGTCACTAATATTTGGAGTTTGAAATGTAAAAATGTGCAAACGTGCTAAATACCCCTCTTCGGCATGAATATCCTTTTTAGCAGAACAAAGACTTAGATGCTATGAGAAAAAAAAACTTCAACGCAGTAAGTCGTGTTTGTAGTTTTTTTTATAACTTTTATGCTCAAAATTACAAAAGTGATGTTTATTTAATCCTTCTTCCACCATATTGACTAGTTGGTTACTCATACGTCATACTTGTGTGGTATACTATACATTTATTAAGGAATAGACAAGTTTTGCGATTCCTATGCAGTGTTCTATGTTGTTACACTTCTGCCTTAAAATACTTTAATATAGATGTGGCTGATTGGCTTAGGGGACTGATGGTTTACACTATGAGACCTCCCTTACCAGTGGCAAAATATAGTGATAGGTTTCTACCCTTTCAACTGGTGTCATCTGGTCCAACACCAATGGAGACTAGGCTCTAAGGAAAGCTGTCTCGAGTGTGGACCAATCAACTTCTATGCCAGTGCATAGCATTATCATCATCAGAGTTGTGTTGTGGTTATTGCAAACATGATGCCTTGTATAAAGGCGTCAGTTGTTGTACCAGTTGAAAGGGTAAAACCCTATCACTATGGACTGATGGTTGTTTGAGCATTGAAATAGACTGGGTTTAAATCCAGGCAGCAACTTGAAATTGGAACGTGGTTTTAAAGTAGATCTAAAGGAATGCAACAGTCTCATGTATGTGTAGTTGCTCAGTGTTGTGAATGGATATGCTCTACAGGGAGATCTACAAAGTTTAACAAAAAATTGTGTCAGTATGTCCTAGTCACACTTGCACAACTTTAAAAACCAAGGAAGACATCGCTTGCATATACATGGATTCGGTACATATGTATACTGCTTTGCCCTCTGAAATATTACATGAGTGAAATAACATTGCCTTCAGAGCTCCACAATGAGAATACGTCACACAGAGCATGATGTGATGTCACGAGGACATCATGGGGAAACGAGGCACCTGCATGGTGTGTGACATCATCGCCATCGCTGAAAAGGATTATCGATTTATCGCTGGCTTTATTGCCAGATTTTTGGCAACCGTTTGATCAATTCAGTTGGCTTTCCATATGATCAGTGCTTCATATCAACACAACTTGATACTATAATTCAATTTGTTATGGATCATCGTTATGAGCATTATCATGACCATTTTATACAGATGGAGCTCATGCATGAATGCTTTCAACATCAGTTGGCAGCATTAAAAACATAAACAAATTATCAATTGGTTTGGACATGAGTGGGGAGAATCATTATTTATGGACATTAATTATTCAGAATTTCAACCATATGGGTTATATTTCGATTTAAAGCTTTCATAACTGAAATTATTGTTTTAAATCTATTCTAACATTCATATTGCTAATTTGAATACATTTTGGTTACAAAAACTTGTCAACAAATTCAAATTATGCAAACGCATAAATAGATGTCAGGTCTCCACCCACTATTTAATTAATCTCTGTTTAATCGCACCTAAGCCACATGAAGGGCATCGACAAAGCCAAGGATTTTTCTGCTTGGCAACACTCCTCTTGGGCACAATATTACAGCACCATCATTTTTTTCAATGGATTATACAACTACAAGCTCAGCTCCTCATCCTCAACTATTCTTGATACAAAAAAAATGTGTGATCAACTGATCATGTGAGTCAATAAAGAGCAGCATATACTCTATCATGTTTGCCAATATTAGACGCAGAAGAAATTAGTGTTCTTGGTTGCATGGTTGTCTTATGTAAGGCACATAGTCTGGCTGCATGCTGCCTTGGCAGAGTGCTTGTGTTACAATTGGAAGGTAAAGAGTTCAAATACCGGTCTTGGGTCGACGAACCAGTAATTAAATTAGTACCGGTTTGTGAGAAGGCAACATTGGTCATCGTTCCGAGAGACTGGTCTCCCACACCATAGACATTTTCCACCACTGGCAATGGAGTTGGACACTGCTAAATACTCAGGACACGTTGAAGTTATTTTGGTCATGCTCTGCGAATTGAATTCCAAAAGTGTAAGCCAACTCAGCCAAGTTTACATGCTTAAAGAAAAATAATCGTGCTGGGGAACATTCTAAAAAGCACCGTACACAGGTGTACCAAAATGTAATTTTAATGTGAAAAGAAACTCTTATCTATTTACTGTACTGTAGCTTATTTTGAGTGATGCTGCAGTGGTGTAATAGTGAGCACACTGGACTTGCAACCCAGAAGTCATAGATTCGAGCTCGGCACTGGAGTTCAAACAATGAAAAATATTCTTAAACCCCCTACCACATCTGTCTACCAAGCAGTAAAAAATTATACAGCACAGTTAGGGAATTGGAAAGATGTCCAGCATGAAAGATTAGGCTCAACATATCTTCGAGAAGAGTTCTCTAGAACTTTCTCTTGGGGAGGTCTTTCTGCCAAAAATGGCGTGAGCAAGAAATTGCGTCTTTATAAACATAATAGCATGCACAAAGTGTAAGCATGAAGCTACCGTTGTTAATTAGACATTTTAAATAATCAACTAACTTTCGAGGAAATATGTTAAACAATAGAAATGAAGGACGTGGGCAGGTGCTCCAAGTCGAGGGCAAACACATTTATTGTGGTTAATCTGTAAAATGCAACAGCACGTGTGTCACACACAGCAATCCTCAACCGAGTCGCCATTAACCACGTGACTGGTATACAAGTCCGCTTAATCAATAACCCTGCCAGCCACCCACAGGCCCAACTCAGTTATGGCATGCTGGTGTACACACGTGCATTGATGTACTGCACAGCACATAAGGACTTTCACAAAACCACACTTAACTCACTTGCTGCACGAGAAAATAATTTAAAGCGTGGTCTACTCCTAATGTGCCACAAATAGCAGCGCGTTTTTTTTATCGCACAATATGTTTTGTTTTCATAGTTGATTGTGGCCTCAGAATAATCCAATGTGCACCCAGATGGGATTAACAGCTTTGAGTGTGACATGAGTAGAGGCTGCTAAAATACCAAATGGCTCTGCCCTACAGCACAAATAGATATCCATCCTTTGTAGACGCCAAAGTACACTGAATTGCAATGACAGAGCAGGTGGTGGCTCTACTAACAATGTGCAAAAAGTCAATTTCTTCTTTCAAAGATTATGTGGGTCTTCTTTATTGATTTCTAAGTCAACAAAAAGGAGCAACAACGAGAAATAGACAAGCTATCACATGTTGAAAATCTCTGACTTGTGTTTACTTAAACTTAATGTCGCAAAATCTGCTACATAATTACAAATATATTCAGCATTTTTGAAATTTCACCCTTCATATGTTTGCAAAAATGTCATTGTTACATATGAATTATAACTTCCGGGGAAATAAAAGGAGATTTAACTGAAATTGTATTTTGCCAAGAAAACATGAGGCAGCACATTCTGCGGGCTTAATATGATAGGTAGTAGTGGTGAGTTTTGGATTTAAAATGTCTGGTTTTCAGATATTTAAGCACATAAGTTGGATTAAAACATTTATTTCCATCACATACTGGTGTAAAATCTCTTTGGAATGTGACGTGACACCACTTTTGATAACATAACTTCCAGTTTTTGTATCAAAAGAAATTGGATAGTCCAAATGTTTATATCTAGCCCTTGGATTTGAATTAATGCATACATTATGTAATTAATTTGTAGCGTTATTGGGAGCATTTCCCGAGTTGGTAGGTAGTTGACAGGTAGAAGCTACCCATAAGTGAAAAGAAATATACAAAAAGTTAAGACGATATTTGGTGATGGTGTGTTGGCAGTGGTGCACAAACACAATTAACAGAAAAGAAACGTAACACATTCATCAATAACACTGTCTTAAAAGCTAAATTATATGACAGGTCACGTGTTTCATGTAATGGCCTTTCTTCATAGCACATAATTTATGTGCTTCGTACCATATAAATGCTTCATAGCACATAGCATATGTAGCGGAAAATCCCACAAATATTGATTATTCTGCATAGCCACAATCTAGTCTGAAAACAAAATATATTGTGAGATTATAAATACACGTGCTGCTATTCTATATTTTTAACTAAATGTTTATTATATAACTAATTGTGCTACGAAGTGCTCTGAACTACATAAATTATGTGTTTCATAGCACGAATTATGTTCTATGAATGATGTGCTATGAATAAAGGCCATTGCCTGAAAAGTCGTCTATCATGCACCGTTTCTTTTGTTTGGTTTCCTTGCAATTCAAGAATAAAAATTTTATGTTAGAGCTAAGGTTAAAATCTCACATATTGCAGTGCTTGTGATGTTTCTAAATGTCACTGGGTACTCTTCTGCAGCTTGTTAATGGGTACCAATTACAGCATAGGGGATCTATGGACAGTGTTGCATAATATATATGTGCACATATATTCATACACTGCCCGGCAAGGTTCAGTGGATCGCGTACAGCACTGGGTCTCTCTAATCGCAGATGTCATCTCATCGCATGACATCAAATACCATCATTATGCTGATGATACACAATTGTTCACCGCAGTGAAGTCAAAGTTAGATATGGAGAGCCTCGGTGTGGTTTGCACGAAAAGAAATTCTACTTAATCCAGAAACATTGGAGGTCTTGCTGATTGGTACTCAGGCTAAAGCGACAAAAAATGTGTGGGAGGATAACCTGTGTGGGTGATCGCAGACTCCAGGACTTGGCTTCTACACATCTCAAGAACCTTGGCACGATACTCGACCAGAATATTTCATTTGATCACCACGTTCAAAATATTGTCAGGTCCTGCAATTTCATGTAAGGGCTCTGCGACACATTCGACCACAATTGAGTTGTGACATGATTCTAGATTTGAAGTTTTCGTGACTGCAAAGATTCATACTCTTTGGTTTTTTCGGTAAAATCACGTAGATAAAAAATTAATTTTAATTTAATTTATTTTAATTTTTTACCTACGTGACTTTACCGAAAAAAACTAAGAGTATGAGTTGTGACATGCCCAACACGGGGGCGTGTCGCAAAGTATTGACAAGGCCTGATTATTGCAACTCGCTACTCTATGGGACATCCGGCAAAAACATTACCAAGCTGCAGTGATTACCAACCTCTGGGGCTTTTCCTGACGGGTATTGCAAGATCTGATCATGTCTGTCCAGTGCTTGCCGAGCTGTTATTGGCTTCCGGTTGCTGAACAAATACATTATAAAGGTCGCACTCATTGCACACAGAGTGCTTGCCACAAATGAACCACAATACCTTGCTGATCTCGTCAAGGAAGATAAACCATCACACGAACTGTGGTCATTCCCTGCAGCGGCTTTTGGCTAGCCATCGAACAAAGACGGTCACTGCATCGTGTGCTTCAGATCCGCGTCTGGGGCCAAAGAAGTTCAACATCCATATATACAAAACATTTCATTATCGTTTTCCAAACCATCTCTGTGAAGTTTATTTACACATATGGAATCACTTTATGTCTCTCATAAATGTATGTTTTCTAAAATCTTCAATCAGGCAACTGCAGAAACAACACAAAATATAATACCGTGTAACTGCTCTTATCCAGCGATTGTTATCTTCGTCTGTCTGCAGACCCAGCTCGTGATAGCCATCAAAATTATGCATAACTGTATGAATTTGCCATCACTTATTGATCCCTCCTCTTATCTAGAGAGAATCGTATGAAATATGGCACTGCTTCTGGGTCACTCTTTGTGTCAAAATGCAGATAACAGGGAGAATCCATTTGAAGCCATTATTTTTCCATGGTTTATTAGGGCCACAGATAATAGGAGTCACGAGTAATATGGAGGCGGCTATAAGGAGATTTTCTGTAACTGTGTAAAAGCTCAGAGGATTTGTGTTCTATCAGAGCACTAAATCTGTGTGATTTATTCCCGTGAAATGTATGGCCGGACATTTTTTGTTCCTTTGCAGAAAAGGTGCATGTTTCGTACCCCCCACAAATCCAACCTCATGTCCTCATCATGAGGGGTGGGCAACGGCCTAAGTATATTGCATTACTTGGCAGGGTGAAGTATAGTGGGGTACCCCCTGCCCACTACGGTAACTATAAAGGCCTGTCATGAGCCTTGAAATGGGTCGGCAAATGAAGTTTTGGGGGATTAGGTGGAAGAGGATCTTTGGATCTCAATGCCTACGAAAGTGGATGAAGGACTGCAGCAAGTTGGAGATCTCCGGCTGTTATGGACTTTCCCTGCCAATGGACCCTGGACCGCCTGCTTGTCAAGATAATGTGGTCGCTGTAGGTGCGCACGCTTCCCCACATTAAAAGTAATCACGCTTAGGCTTTTATCACGGGAAATAACATTCTCCCAACCTTCGAAGCCCTGCGGCGATGGATTAGTCACGACGGGGACAGTACTAGTGAAATCTCTAGCCATGAGTCTGCACGTAGATCGCGGTAGTAAGATGGACTAAGACATGAGTGCAACTCGGCAGCTGCTATCGCGACTTTAGGATCCCCTCTACTCATTCCGCATGGGGACGGGCTAGAAAAGGTGGCCTAAACGTAAGCTATCCAACCCCCTCCTGGCTGGAATATGGAGCGCTCTCGTTGTGGTCAAAACCACAAAAAGACAGTGATTTCTGCAACGTGAAATGTTCGCACTCTGATGGATGATAAAAAATAATGTGTGATTGGTAAGAAGAGCTGCTATTGTCACCAAGTAACTTGCGAGATATAACGTCGACATTGCTGCCATGAGTGAGATGAGGTGCCCGGGTCAAGGTCAGCTGAGAGAAAAAGCTGGAGGGTTAGACCTTTTGTCTGGAAAGGAGAATCTGCAGAGGACAAATAAGGCCAGGGGTTTCAGCTTTGCATTTAAGAACAAGTTCATCAGTCATCTTACAAAACTTCCTGTCGGAATCAATAAACGTGGTGAATTCACCAGGTAGCACAAGAGTAGAGTGTGTGGCTCAAAATTGGAAGGGAGTGAATTTAAATCCCAGTCAGGGGTCGACTAAGTCTTTCCTCCCTCCACGGTCATTAAAATGGGTACAAGAGTGTGGGGAATAACAGCAGTTGTCTAATGGCAAGACTCGCCTACACCATAGGAATGTGGAATATCCACCACTGAAATGTCTACCAGTGAGAGCCCCTCAGGTTTAATTGGGCAGGACATCAATGTAACTTGATTTAAATATGTGATTGTGAGTGTACATAACCCCACCTTAGGATACACTGCTACTAAGGTGCAATGTCCTACAATTTCTAGAGCATCCAGACAAAAGTGTATCCCCCTTTCAACTCCATTAATTTGTGGACCTCTCGTTTCACTGATGAAGTTCATTATGCTGAAAAAAACCTGTGCTCATTAATTATATTGTGGCAGGCTACATCTTATCTGTGCCGATTTCTGCACATAATTACATTCGGTTTCTTCGTTTGCCTTTTGGAGACTAAAGCTATTTAAGTGAATTGTGTTGCAAAAACGCTAACATTATAGGATGTGTCACATGGCATGACTTTAATTTTACACAGTCAGCCAGCTGAGTTTTTAGTAATATGCTTTTGACTTTCGATTTAAAGATTTCGTGACTGCAGGGATTCATCTTCTTGGTTCTTTCGGTAAAGTCACGTAGAATGGAAATAATAAAAATAAAAATAATAAACCATAATAAAATAATAATATAATAACGTAATATAATAAAAATAATTTTTTTATCTTTTTTTATTTTATTATTTCCATTCTACGTGACTTTACCGAAAGAACCAAGAAGATGCTTTTGACTGTTTGGTTTAAGCTATGGTTTTAGAACGAATCCAATAACTGTTTTCTTAAGCCTTAAGCTCATATCGGTGTTTGTAAACATTAATGAGGCCTAGTCTGATTTTTATCTGTGGATGTTTACAAAATCTATTTTTTTAAAATTACGGATTACAAGTATTCTTTACGTGAATATCCTCTTCAAAAAGCTGTTCCATAAGTTATGAATTAAATTGTTTATCACATAATATTACCAGGGAACAGTGTTCTTGATATTTATAGTCAATAACTTGCGTGTTTTGTAGACTCCATTTGACATAATTGCACACAGTTGTCTGTAAGTTATTACAATGTTCCACAAACTGAGACAAGTTGTGTACTTGCAGACTGCATGAGTTCGAGTGCATGTGCACTCCTGAATAATGTAAGTGGTAGTGTATGGTAGCACGATGTCACTTCGTTGGAAATTAATGTTATGCATTTCGATTTAAAGCTTTTGTGACTGCAGGGATTCATCTTCTTGGTTCTTTCGGTAAAGTCACGTAGAAGGGAAATAATAAAAGGACGGCTGCTTGCGTTGTGGCCGAAACGTCGTGAGAATTATTTTATTATTTTATTATTTTTATTATTTTATTATTTCCCTTCTACGTGACTTTACCGAAAGAACCAAGAAGATAATGTTATGCAGGCAGTTAATGATACATATCACCATGTAGTATTAAATTGCACATGTATGGAATGCACGTCTGATGATAAGAAAATCTAATATTTGTATTTCAATGGTAAAATCATACTCTTTGAACAAAAGTGTTCAGAATTTTTTCTGCAGTTTGACATTTGCCAAAGTCAATATGAAACGTGGCTTTCAACTATTTTAGGCCAACACCAAGCATAACCCAACACTCTTTTATAATTGCAGTCTCTGTAAATCCTTTCTCCTCACGTACGCATATAAATATCAGGCAGTCAGCAGAGTTCATATGCTCAGCAGCTGGCGAGTCTGTAGTGTAGATCTTTTCAAGTAACAGTCCGCCATCAAATGTGGTGCCAACACTTGAAGCCGGTCATGCCCTTAGTGAGCAGATGGCACAGGCAATGCTGTCAGCACTTGTCAGGAATGTCCATTAAAATTATTTAAGATCTTTCAGTCGCCTCTGTTTGCCTGACCCATTCATTTATTTAATAGTACAACTGCATAGCAATTGAATACGGTGCAATTTGGATTTACGTACAACATCCAGTTTAAATTAATTTAATTAATAAAAACGTAGGATAATTATTGATGGTAAATTTACGTCCATTTCATTGTTTTTATCAAACGATGAGGTGGATGAGAACAGGCTATATAGTTGTTTTGGAAAAATGATGTTGATAATGAAAAATAACATGCCAATGCGCCTAAACAAGACCGTTGTTGTATCAGTGTGTAGTGCTAGCAGTAATATATGGTTCAGAAACATGAATATTAACGAAAACATGTTTTTAACATAAAGAAAAGGAGTGCATAAACATGGAATTCCATTGAGAGACAGAAAGTGAAACACTCAGATTCGAGAACATATCCAAGTTAGAGACATCACGACTTTCTCGTGGTCAAGAATAGTGATGGAAGGACAACACAGGAATGCAATGCGGCCGAGAGGATGTCTATTAAGGAGATGTTGCGAAGAAATGAGCTTGTGTCCATGTGCTAGATCAATTGTGACATCGCAGCACCAGAATAGATGGTGCCATCTTTGAGAGGCCTTCATCCAACTGTGGATTTACCATGGCTGATTGACATAAGCATCTCACGTCAGTGTACAGAAATGGTGGGCACATTTAATTCATAACGGTGATGAGATGTTAACGACCTGGCCTTGTATACAGGAGGCCATGGGTTCGATCCCGACCCTGACGCTTGTGTATTTGGAGTTTGCATGCTCTCCCCGTGATGGTGTGGATTTTTATCCAGATCCTCCGGTTTTCCCCTCCACATTTAGAATCAGCATGAGTTTAGAGTATTTGGCTGCTATGCATTTCCACTTGGTAAACCACTTCGTTAAGCTATCATTCATGGCCAGGTCGCATCTGAAAAAGAGATATGTAGCTCAGTGGGCCTTACCTGGTAAAATAAAAAAAATTGTAATAACGACAAGCAGTTAATCACAGGCAGTGCAAAGAAGGCAAGTCTTGAATTCAACAAAAAGTCGACAGCATCAATCGCTGGAAGAAAGGAGTTCCACAGTATGGGGGCATCAGAATGGAATAAATAACCTCCCGCTGAGCCAAGGCTAACTGGGGGCTTTGACAGAAAAGTATCGAATGCGCACACAGACATTGTTAAGGTGACACCACTTTGCAACAAACATGTAACATGTAATATTAACAACAAACATGTAATATATAATATTAACAACAAACATGTAATATGTAATATTAACAACAAACATGTAATATAACCTTCAAAGGGTTTATTACAGTCCACAAAAATCAGGCAAACATTCGATGGTACCTGTAAGAAATCAACAACATAACCATATTAAGTGTGTAATTTGTATATTTTATGATTAAATACCAGAAATTTAGTTCACAGGGATAAATACAGGTTATCAGGAGCCCAGTGACTATACTTAATGTGTTTGATTAATTGACTAATACAATTTTCTGCAGCTTTTATCCCTGAGGTCTGCGTTAAATTCTATCTCCTCACTTTTGTTTACTTACGCAACATTGTTTAAATATTGTCTATGTTGCCTTAACAAAGAGCGGTATTTTAAAACGAGACCCAACCTTCTGTTTGCCAGAGTTGCTGGATCATGCTTGCTGTTAACCTTTTGTTATGTAACACAAAATACATTGAAAATGGAAGTTTTTGATGGACAGTTTTTTTCTTGCCTCTATGCCCATAACTCTTGCACCCCATATATGCACTCGTCAGTAGCCATGTTCTATCCACTGCTGAATAAAGGCATTCCTATGCCGTCGCCATCTCCTATAGGCTTGCAATGACACAGTCAATCTCGCTCCTGCGAAAGAGCTGATTTCATCACTTCATCTCCATCGTGGGCATATCCTCAAGCGTGTTTTCTCCCATGGTTGTCAGTCTCACCCGTCACGTGTACTACTCTCGAGTGATGGATGTACCTTTACTATAATTAGCTTAATTATGGTCGAGAATTTTAATTGAAATAGAAATAATGTATTGTTGATGGTGGGTTGAATTAATTAATACATGTATGCAATGTGTACATTTGAAGCACCTCTATTCGATTTCTAAAAAAATATTTTGTGAACAAAAACGGAACATGTAACGATGTTGCGTGTTATCTTTCTCTGTTTTATCGCTGCTGCCACTTGTACTTGAATGTGAAACTAAATGCGTCATTAATACAAAGGTTTTATCTAAACACATGTACATGACTGTTAAATTAAGCACTATTTTTCTGGAATATATTTTTCCAAGTAGATGAATGTGTACAATATTGGACTTTCGCCGATAGACAATATAGTTTCGATTTAAAGCTTTCGTGACTGCAGGGATTCATCTTCTTGGTTCTTTCGGTAAAGTCACGTAGAATGGACATAATAAAATAATAATAATAAAAACATAATAAAATAATTCTCACGACGTTTCGGCCACAACGCAAGCAGCCGTCCTCAGGTGAAGAACAGGTCTGTCGAGAAGACAGAGTCTGAATGACACACATTTTTTTGTCAAGGCGCCCTTTCCCCCTCCATCCCAGCTTAAATAGTCGCTCCAAGCCTGGAGTGTGTCATTCAGACTCTGTCTTCTCGACAGACCTGTTCCTCACCTGAGGACGGCTGCTTGCGTTGTGGCCGGAACGTCGTGAGAATCATTTTATTATGTTTTATTATTATTTTATTATTTCCATTCTACGTGACTTTACCGAAAGAACCAAGAAGATACAATATAGTGCCCCAAGCCTTGCATTAGACTATACGAATGTATTTTTTTAAGTTAGTGTACAGTATTGTGTTTGAGCAATTAAATCAAGCAAGAGTGTCAATTAATATTTAAAGTAATTAAGACCAAACCTACACAATGTATACAGTATGATTGGGTTTATGGGTGGTTAATCAATTGAGGTGTACGTAAGGCAAGCCCACAGAACAAATCTAATAATACATATTTGGAAAAGAGTTATGATTACCAAAAAGAACAATAAAATGTTTTATTCATGAGCAATGGAAGGCAACAATAGGGTACACTTGGAGATCATGTATAGTGTCACTATGAACCATACTGTTGAATCAATCACAAACTTGGAATACTATTTCAACTACACATCTATATTTACGTGATATAACCCTAAGAAACTGTATAATGGGAATACTATTGTTTGTATAATTTTAATATGGACATGGCACTTGGATTATTAGTTTAAGAACAGAATATGTGGGAAATGTTTGTGAATTGCGTAGGGGTTTGCAGATATACTTTCGGGATTTGTTCCCTAATTTTGTATTAATTAGAAAAATCGTAAAATCAGGCCGAGATACAACGTTTCCGATGGTCTCAAAAATGTAATTGTCTTTCAGATGTTTCTGAGAATAAAAGTGGTCATTATGATTGCATCACTTTCACTTATGTCCTACCAATGATGGTGTCCCGTGGCATCGAATCATGTAACTTGTGTGATCCCAAAGACACGTGATGTAAATTATCTGAAAATCCACAAAAAAAGTATCTGAAACTAAACCCTAATACCCGAGATATAATATTTGGGGGATGAGCATTATTAATGAGCAACCGAAACTATAAACATTGCTGGTAAGATGCCACTATTTTAAACATAGCACCACTAACTCAAGAGTAGATTATGTAGATCCTTTAGTAAAGGAGGTCTCATATTTATTTTGTTTTTGCTCCTGATATAATGGAATTCAATCAGGCAAGGGAGAGCATCACCTGCCTTGGGCTAAATGTTTGAAAGTCCATAACCATTTAAATATAGCACCTCACACTTTCCCAAGAGACACGGTCTTTATCTTTGGATCTTTGTTAATGCCATTGCCCTTGAGCTCAATATGGTGTCAAGAACACCAATGAATGCAAGTATCCGTTGCTATATTCTGGATACAGTATTATGCATTCAATTCACTGTGTTCAGCTAAATAAACCAACAAATATGAATAATTTTCCATTCTTAGACCACTCGTTTGCCCATCCTCCACATGATATGAACCCAAGGTTTTTCTCAGCAGTGCCAGCCGAGCCCTCTGATCCCTGAGCCACCGAGCCACTATGGTGATCATAATTCTAATATTTACAAACATTATTTAACAGCAATGGTCAAAATCTATGAACAAATGTATGTTTCTAGTGCATTAAATAGTAGAGAAAGTGGCGCTCACGAGGTAATAGTGGAGTTCCTGGAGGCCTCACGAGCAGGCCTCACGAGAGGGGAGGCAAGAGGGTACAATCAAGGCCCATCTTCAAATCTTTGGAGCCCCAAAAAAGGTGACAGGCACATATAATTTTCATAATTCAATGAATTTCCATAAAATATGTACATAGAATGCAGTCCATATGATACAACTACGAAGAATGGAAACAGATCTGCAATACATACCAATGAAATGTAAATTATTCATTTAATGATTATATATTTATGAGACGTTGCGATGTAATGTTGTTTCACCGTACGTAGCTAACCATGCTGATCTAGTCCTTTTTCACAATATTTGCAAACGCATGTGCTCAGCGAATTTAACATTGGTACAATCTAGGCCTAGGCAAGTTGCTCTGTTGGTAGCAGGAGGGTGGGAATGGATGGAGAACCTCAGCCATCATTATTATTATTACGTACTCAGGCCCAACATTTATTTTGACAGGCCGAGTGCTCGCTTAGTATAGCATTAACTGAAGGTTAAACTAAAACAATTTAAAAAAAATTTTCCAGATAAGGCCCACTGAGCTATAGCTCTTATTCAGAAGCGACCTGGCCACAATTGATAGCTCAACGAAGTGGCTTATCGCAGCCAGATACTCTAAACGCATGTTTCTAAATGTGGAGGACCCGGAGAAAAATCCACGTGGCCATCGGGAGAACATGCAAATTCCAAAGATATTGGCATCAGGGTCGGGATCAGATGTCCCATGGATGAATTCGCGAGAAAGTGTGAGTGCAGTGATCACAATTATTATTGCCATGATGTTGGCTGCATGAGATATCTTAATACGTTCTTCTTTAAACTCTATTGAATTGTGTTGTTGGTGACAAAATCCAGTTATCACCAGACTGTAATTCATTGAAATAATGAGTACAACTCATCACGAGAATGACCTGGCTCAAGCACCTGTGATGCCACTGGGGGAAAATACAATCAGTGATGGATCAATGTGGGTAGGCAGCCGTTAAATGTGAAAAGCATATTTTGGTGTATGGTAATTTTTTGCAAATGAAAGTAATTCTAGACTCTAAGTGAAGACTTTGTAAAATTGTGCACAGACATGTAAAAGATAATATAATTAACCTAATTCATAGATTATACTATCACTAAAAAGGAATTGTAAGTTCATACAAATTGTTGTGAAGACATTGTTATCCCACACATGGCACTGTATATTAAAATCAAAGTGCATGTAAAATGTGTGACCTAAATTATAAAAATTTAATTTTCCTTCACTTCAGAGGTCCTAATCCGTTATGAAACAATTGTTTCCCGGTGTAAATTTATCATAAATAAATTATAAATCCCTTTCATTAAACAGGAACAGACTAAAAGGTCAGTGCAACAGATTTGACTTTGCAATACAGCTCATCAGCCTGGCCAATAGTGATTTGTGTAATTATCCCACCATGGCACTTGCTTCAACAGTTAATGTTGCAATAAAGAAGCGGAGATCGTTTTCATTTGTTCTATCACCGTAACTCATTACTTTGTCACAAAATACATTACGGGATTGTGATAGTAAGACTGAGCTAATCTTCACCACGTGGTTGACCTTTTATCAGCTTCTTCATAGAGCTCGCATATGTGTTAAAGCATGCATGCTACCATGTTTATGATAATTCAAATTTTTGTCTTTTAATGCACGTTTCTCAATAATGCATGAACAATGCAACTCCTTTTATCTTTAACATCCGCATGATTGCCATATCACATTTTTGCATGGATAACAGAGTTTGCATGACACATTCATCCTGTTTCTACAAAATAAAGGTAAGAGGCACACACAGAATTGGTAATTTATAGGACTAAGTAAATCCGAATCATGTCTTCTCGTGGTGAATCAGTGTACTGTACAGTACATGCTATTGATCATAAACACGGACAGCTGACAAAGAAAACTAAATAAAAGTAGAACATTGTACAAAACAATATTGGTAGGTGCAGGCTTGGGATTATGCTGAGAGACAGCAAGAGGAACACATGGATTGAACAATGTGGCACAAGTTACAGACAGGACACATCGCAAAAGGGGATGGTAGCTGATGGTCGAGACTGACAATGGGGTGGCATCCAGATGAATGGAAACGCCCGAAAGGACGTAAATGGAGCAATGAAATCAGCTGACGTGGAGGCGCTAGGCAGATTGTTACATCGCAAGAATGTGAGAAATGGTGACTGCTTAGGGGGACTTCATTCAGCAGTGGATAGATCAAGGCTCATGATGATGAAAAGTCACATGAACAATTCATGCTATTATCGGTATTTATTTCACGGATAAGAGACCTCGCATGACACATTAATATCATGGCCCCATACATCAACGAAGATAAGAGCACACGGATACGATGAGTTTCAGTTCACATTGTCAAGGCATTTCAGTGAAAAGAGCATCGCACTAACATTGGCGTTTCTATTTCATATCCATTTTCATACGGTGCATTAAAATATAAATCCACGTGTATTCAGTCTGAGAAAAATGTCGACCTCCTTGCTTATTGGCAGGATACAGGATGACTGTGTGTTATGGAACAAACCAGATTGAGCGTCATTGAGGACGTACCTCTGCTTGCCTTCAAGGCAGAGAGTTGAGTATCACTATTTAACTGTTGTTCCACCACTCCCACCTAAATGGGCATGAGTGCATCGATCATCCATTGGTTAAATGCCCCTGTTCTTTCCAATTAAAACATGCCACTGATCACAGCGATTCACTTCCGTGCATTATAAAACTTTCCACTTCATTTTCGAACCCAGTTTCCCATTGTTTGTCTTTACATGGCACCGCATATACATTTTTATTTCTGGGAAGAAAATACTGCACATGTTTTCCACTCCTCGCAGTGAGGCGATCATTGAGAGAATAAGCAGAGAAAAGAAGGCGTGGGGGGGTCAGTGACATTTACTCTTGAAAACAAAGCACCTCGCGACCATAGCGGTGCTACCCATCAAACTTTAACTTACACAGAGTATGCGCTGCAGTTACCTCGACATATAGCTTGTGAGATACATCTCCTCGGTATAACCTCCCGGTACGTGCCCTACCAATAGCGTTTGCAATTGTAATTGAGCCTGGAAGCATGTGGGAGGATGACTTATCGGGCCTCCACTAAGAGCTTCCAATGTAATAATGTGTTAATTGTTTTAAGCCAGCATGCACGGCACAGGTCTAAGCATCGGGTGTGAGATTTCACAGTAGACACATGCACGCACAGGAAACCTTTCCCAGTGCTGCCTGCTCTTCTTAAGTAGCTTAACGTGATACCACCACAGCTCAGGCTCAAGCTGGGCTTTATGCCAGGAGTAGCTTGGGGAATTTGTGAAGAGAAAACAAACATTAAATGATCAGGTGTCACCATGAATGCTTTTTTTCCTGAGGCCCAAAAAATGTAAAGGTGTAGCCTTACAATTGCTTGATCAGGCCCCTGCTCGTGGTAAAAGCCTCCCCATGTTGTGCGAGAGTCATGGTGGGTTTTTTTAAAAATCATATTTCACCAAATTGCTAGTGTGTACAATACAACAATGGACTTTGCTACATTGCCCTCTCCTGCCTACTACGAAGCCCAAATACATTCCAATAAAAAAAACGTTCTTTACCCACGAGTGATGCAGCAACCACCATCTCAGCCAACGTTGACGTTTGTCACAGTAAAGTTACAATTGACACAGATGCATGAATGTAAAACATAAGCACATCCATAGCAAAACAATATTCAAAACATTGCTTATTTAAGGTATGTATTTATTCAAAAATTATGGTACTCTTATGGACGTTATTGAAACACATTTCAATTCCGCTCACCAATATAATTTTTGCATAAGGTACAATCTACCATGTGTAGAAAACTGCATTTTGCATGAGATGTTGAAAGCTATTTAGTTATACTCTCATGAAAATAAAAAGCATTGTGACGTACAATCGGTGTTGCTAAAGGTACAAGCACATTGGCAGTATTTTGACAAGGACAACTAATTGTAATCATTAATGCATTCGTTTTAAGAGACTCTTCATGAGGTCCGTGATTTTTCCAGTAAACTCTTTTTGCAAGGTGAATTAAAGTCTATGAACACATAATAGTATTAACCAATGCATTTAATTATAATTTGCAATAAAAGGATTACATTTCAAAATCTATGTTTTATGGTAGTTTTAAGACTGAATGTCAGGATATACTACTCAATAACACATAACAGCTCCATCTGCATTTGTGAGATTGCAAAGACAATGGAAAGTTGATGGGGTTGGAGCTATTTGCACTGGCTGGAGACTGCTGTGTGTAAATTAGTTATATGCGTCAACTGGCACACACTGGGAGACAGGAAGGCACAACAGCGGCACACAACAGAAAAGCCAACGGTCTGCTGCTCGTTTAACCAATTTTATCTGGGTAAATATGTCCCGTTAACTGCAACCTCGGCATAGAATTACTCTCGTCTTCAAGTAATTTTTTTCCCCACGACAATATGATACTAACACAATACAAACTGTCCAGAATCATCTATCACATCAGACAGTGTATCTATAGGATTTTATTTTAGATGAAGAGGTTGAAGATTCGATGCGCTCTGAGCTGTGGTCGAGTCCAAGTTCTCAAGTGAGTCTCCCTTTTCAGCCGCCTCTCTTCCTATTCTCATTCTACACTTGCTTAGTTTGGCGATGTTAGACTTGTCCCTTTACTTGAATGCCACATTTGTTTGGTCACTCGTTGGCCCAATGTCGTCCTTGTAAACGAAGGAATGCATGCAGTTTTGAGTGGTGAATCAAGGCAAATGACCAGGGTACACTTTAGTGTAGGGTTTTGCATCACTTGCTTGCACTCATTGTGTGCAGGATTTGCACCGCTCATGGTCATCGAGCATGCCTGCTCGTTGGCACTCTCTATGCACTCAAGAAAAAAATATAATTATAATAGCATCAGTGCATACCAGCATGCACTAGCATACAGTAAAGCCCTGTCGAGGTGCCCGCCCGGAAGGCATGAAGCCTTATTGGCAGGTGTGTATTTGTACAGCTCTTCGGAGCATTAAGACACGTTATTCATGTCTGTGGGAGGTCTGATTGTGGAACACTATGTCGTGTAGGCAGATTGTTCTGGGAACGGGTGCTAATATTAGTAGTGATTTTAATTTCTATTGGTACATTCACAATTCACTCTGCACACTGCAGGAACATTTAATGTTGGAGCTGTAGATCGCATTACTTAATGTTTAAGGGCAAATTATAATATAATAATTATTTTATTAATCATTCCGATGCAAGAATACATTTTCAAGATGGAAAAACGTAATAATAATTTTTAAAAAAATACCACAGCGCCTTGTAATAAACATGTGAAACCATAAAATAAATTCGTTAAAATTGACAGTTTATTCCGATAGTTTTGTAGTTATGGGGTCATATGTGGCCAATATAGTGCCTAAATGTATTTTCCATGCTCTGTAATATTAATTGCTTTGCCATACATGACATTTCTGGAAAACAGCAGATGTCATTTTTTTCATCCTCGTCTTTCTCAGCCTTTCCAGATACCGCAACCCCAACCCTTACCATTCCACAAAAACCTCATTCACCACCCCACAAACCCAATCATACCCCTATTGCAACCCTCACTACCCGACACACCCAATAATTAACCCTACCCTAAACCTCACTACCCCACAAACCCTATCATACCTCTACCCCAACTCTCACCAACCCCACAAGTGCCACCTCTACCACCTTGTTACCCTCCTACAGGGTAAAGGTGCAGTCCTGCAACTGCGTTTTCATGCCGCTGCTAACAGAAGTATATCCACTAAGTGGAAGCTCTCGACAGCCCTTCTAGAGGACATTTCGGCCTACACTTCTACACTGACCAGAGGTCTTGGAAGAGGTGGGAGAACTCACAATTTACCCCATTAATTGCAACTAGCCAAGCGCCCTGTGGTTTACCCATTGTATGGGTGGACAAAGGTGGGAAGATTAAAAAAGTGCCCATTGAATGAACCACCACACCGAGATTGAGCCGGCATTTTGCAGTGTGCTAACCATGACACCACAGCAAGTATCCTTCTATCTTGCTGAAGGGTGGTAAATATGGTGTGAAGCCTCAAGTGAAATTGCTCGATATTCAGATAAGGAATTAAGTGCCAAGGTCAAAGACTAAAAACTGAGCGTGTAACATTTCACCCTCTCTCTGTAAGAGGACATTTTTGTTATTCATCTATTATTCAATTCATGACTTGATGCATGTGTTGTGAGGGTACACATTTATTTAAATCAATTAACATATTGTAATCGATACATCGATTTCAATCACTACATGCCTTTTGGTAACACATTCCAATTTGAAAAACAACGTAGTTTTTTAAAGGACAAGATCCATCAGTTACATTTCTATATTTTCAACAATACACTGTAGGTGTCACAAAACGTTATCAGGCTACCATAAAATGAAAGTACTAACACCAAAACAACGCATTCTTTTCCAAAATAATAATTCCCATTCACAATGCATTTTTCAGATAATTCATGCAACGTTTCAGGTCCTTCCAGAACAATTGTTTTTGCAGCCCATTCAGGTATCCCTCGGCTCATCATCATTCCCAAAATACTTTCCACGCAGATGCTTCTTCAATTTGAGGAACAGGTGAAAGTCACTGGGTGCCTGGTCTGGAGAAATCTAGGATGCGGGAGTTCCTCAAAGTGGCATTCCTTGACAGTGACCTTTGCAACTCTTGCCACGTGTGCTGAGGCATTGTTATGCAGAAGCTCTCAACTTTCCCCAGTGCTTTGATTCACTCATGCAGCTGATGGAGCAAGTCTGCATAATATTTATCTGCGATCATCTCCTTTAGTGGCATTAAGTCAATGTACACTGCACTTTCAGCATCCCCAAAATATTCCCTGATTGCCAAGTGCCCTGACTTTAATTTCTTGGGTATTGGAGAAGTTGTCCCGCAGCAAGGACTGCTATTTGGACATAGTGTTGTAGCGGTAAAATCCAGATTTCATCACCGGTACTAAATTACTTGTCAAACTGGCACCAGCCTGGCTTCATGAAATAAATAAGGAAAGGTTCTGCTTAATTGTGAAATAAATACATAAAATAACACTTCGTTCAGTCATCCAGATGGTCTTTTTAACCAATATTTCAACAAAATCAGCACTGATTTCAACTCCACGGACACTAATTTATACTGTTAATATTCTGATTTATGATAAAATATACAAATATATATTTAAAATACGCCAACCCTTTAAACACCAACAATTACAATTTTCATAGAAGGAAAAAAAGTATGCGTTAATGAATAAGTAGGAATGGATGAGCATTTAAACCAATTATAACATCGTCACATAGATTATTCACTCTTCAATGATGGATATACAATTGTGTCAGGGTGTTTCCAAGCAGTAATATGTGTATACAGTATATAAATTAAAGGCTGTCATGTACTAACAAGCTAATTCAAAGTGTGTACCCACTTAAAAATGTAGGGTGGAGATGCTTATTTCCATTTACAGCTCTGAGTCAGAGATAGAAAAATCATCTATATAGTGAGGGCAATCATTCCAGCATTTCCAACAATTAACCTTCTTCAGCGTTAAATAAGACAGCAAGCAAGCTTTGATTGATCTCTACATTCATTGGGACAATTGTGGAACTGTAATAAGATAAGGTGAGATTTTCAACTAATATTTTTTTTAAAGGTGAACAAAATCTGTACCCATTTTCATTGTGTACATTTTGTCTGCCTCACAGTTGACACATTGAGATGTTAAAATTAACAAAATTAACATTTCAATAACAGTATTTGTAATCAGTTGCTATGTTAAATTTAAGAACGTGTTTTTTTCAATGTATTCAGCAAAAAAACATTGATTATTTATTACATTGTGTACGTTTTTCATTCCCAGGCCACACTTAGGCTTAGCTTGAGCAGGGAGACAGGCACAGCATGCATGCACTAAATGTGGGCTGTGTGTTTATACTTGTATACACACCAATGGAGAGGGAGAGTCAATATTATCAAAGCAGCCCTTTCAGACAATACAGTTTTCTGCTATGAGATGGATTGTAAAGGTCTATGACAGTGTCTGAAAGAGAAAGCCATATTATTGTGTTTACATCATAACCCATAACTGAAAAGGTTATCCTGTGCTACAAAAAGAGTTCATTGGCTCTAGATATGTTGTTAAAGAAAATAAATAAATAAATAAATAAATAGGTAAATAAATAGATAAATGAGTACAATACAATTCAATGTGGATTTTTATGCCATCTAAATTGAACTGCATCTCAAGATGCTGAACAAAAGAATGGCGCATTAGCATTATGGGCAAAGAAACGTCTTTAGCCTGAACTTGAACATGGGCAGAGAGATGACAGCATGGATGGATGCATGAGAACGGAAATTCCAGACAATGCTGGCAGCAGAGGAGAGAGAACGACATCCCACTGAGCTAAAGTTGACTTCAAGCTTCAACAGTAGGCCTCAGAGAATGCATGAAGTGGATTACAATCTCAATGTCGCTTAAACACACAGATGTGATATCTGCAATGCTTCGTCTGAATTATTTGCCTATGTAGACATACACTCTACGAAGCATTGGCTTCACTGCAACAATTAACTCGGTGTAGGAAAGAATCCCATTTAGCTGTATTCCTGAGCATCAATACGCTGACCCAATAAAGACATGATACCAGAAACCCATAATCTGGAAGTGTGGGTGGAAGATGTGGGATAGAGCACAAACTGTGCACGTCTTTCTGCAAAGGCACAGATGACGATGGTGCAGTAACACCCAGCAGGACTCTGGCATGCTCGCAACAGCCAACCTCCAGAAGCTCCACTTACGCTCACGTGATGTTAAGCTTATTGTAACATTGCAAGGACGCTCATGGTGCTTCTCGCTGTAGCCCACCAAGCTAAAGACATCCACACGTTTTGCTATCAAAGCATTATATTCAACATATCACACATCCGATTCGCACGGTTGGCTACATACGGTGCTGAAGAAGTTCAACATATATACATACATATTGCAAGGTCAAGCAATAATAAACCTAATGAGTGATAATTTACGTCTTGATCAGACAATAAAACAAACATTTTTTTCATGTATTCTCAGCACTTTATCATCATCATAATCAACATCAGCCATGCTAGATGAATGTTTCCCCAAGACGTCGCAATCTCTCGTGGTTGTGCAATGTAACAATCATACCTGGTGACTTCACACAAACTGATTGATATTATTTATGTTGAATATATTTAAAAACACCATGGAAATATAGATACTATGAAGTAGCTTTTCCCAACCTATAACATGAAAATCATGACATTTCCGCCACAACTACATTTTGACGTTTTCAAGATGTTTAATACAAATCTCTCAAACAGATGTTGCCTATCAATTCTTTAAAAAATACTTTATTTTTAGCACCTTGCATACAACTGTGATAAAAATAGAAATATAGTATAGCGTACTATATTTTCATTAGTCACATAAATTATTTATTTTCAACTAGATATAAAATATATTTTTACTTTAATTAATGTGGCCTTCATAAATACTTTTGAATGAAGACCTCCGTTAGATTACAGTAGAAAACTAATGATTAATAGCCCCTTCATATGTTAAGTGTGTAACTTAAGCATGGCTTGTGTCAATGGAAAACTTCATCAGAGACATATTAACGGAATGTAACTCATGATGTCAATGTGCAAAAGAGCTTTTCAGCGTGACTTGCTATCCTGCAACTTCAGGAATGTTTTGATTTCATAAACTTGTTTCCACGGAGTACATTTTGGAAATTTTCCTCAATGGAAAATTTCAAGCAGCCATTTGACCTGGCAAGTAATGGTACATTAATAACGGAGGAATAGTTATTAATGGGATTACGCAGACATGTGAGGATGTATTTTAAACAGAATCAAAACGCTTACTTCCTGACATGTGGCATGCCTGCTGTCTGCACCGAACCTACAATAAAAAAAATGCTCACAATTCAGCTGAATAACAATTGCACTTTGAAAAACTTTTCTCAAATTATGAACACTTCAAAGTGAGATGGCAGACAGAGCTCAGTGGTTGTAAGTCCCACTTTTTTTTAAATACATGCATACTAGAGAGCGTTCTAATATGCATTCATGTACATTAACAATTACAGTATTTTTAAACTCCCTGAGACTTCACTTGCTAGAGTAAGTTATTGTAGCTTTCTTTCTTCCAGTTACTAGTCTCCCCCAGCATGCATATTCTCTTGTTCTGAAGTTCCATGCCCAATGACAGGTCCTTGGCTTAAGCTTTCTTTATCAAATTCGATCATGCTCTCCCACCTTATCATTTAAATCCCACACTGCACGGGAGTTCTTGAGTCTTAGGAATGTGTAATTTCAACCACTGGTCAGGGCTGTAAATATGAGATTAAGCACTGCCTTCAATGCATATTTAAGCAGAAAATCACTTTGAATGTGTGTGCTGAAAAGTGTGTTGTATGCTGCTAAGAAAATTCAGGGTCATGCCATTTGTACAGCATTGTTTCTTTACAGGCAGTCCTTGACTTACGATCACAATTCGTTCCTCGGACTGATTCGTAAGTCGAACTGTTCGTAAGTCAGGTCAGTTTTATGAAAAGTGTCCCGGTTCAACAGAAAAAGGGAAGCATTGTTAAACTCATAAAAAGAAGAAATATTGTACATTTGCATGTAAAACTGTAAAAAATAAGTGTATAGTAAATAAAACATAAAGTAACATAAAAAATAGTTTTTTTTCTCCTTAGCTTGAGCTGGATTGCTTGTTGGAAGGGGAGCAATGAGTCACCACAATTGCACAAATACACATAGGGAACGCGCGCATGCACACACAGACAAAAACAAAGGTCCCCCAAATAGCCGTTCACAGACTGTTGTGGCAAGTGCTGTTAGTGAGTAGCACCTATGAAGGCCAGTACGGCACACGAGGGGTTGGGTGGCCAGCACCAAACCCAGGCACCTTTGACTCCCCAGTGACGATGTTTACACACCAAACCAGATTCTCATTTGAGGCTGAGTTGACCTAGGGGAGGCCCAGGACTCATTCAGATAATCGTTACTGGTGTTGGTCGTGAGCGAGAATCCAACTCTGGTCACCGGGTTGGTAACGCAGCTCGCTAAACATTGCACTATCACTCGCCACACACAGATGGGGGGCACGCGTGCACACACAAACGCGCGCATGCACACACGCACAAACACTCACTCCCAGCACAAGCCCGACTCAATAAATCACGTGGAGGATTGCTCCACTAAACTAAATAGTTTTAGCAGTTCAATTTACAAATGCGAGTTCGCGTTTTAAGTCAGTGTAAAATATATATATTTCATGGAAGCTGGTTTGGAAGGGCGGGTGTTCGTTAGTCAGGGGGTTCGTACGTCGGGTGTCTGTAAGTCGAGTTCTGCCTGCATTCGTAAAGTAAGAATATCAATGGATATTCTGACCAAATTCTTGCAAAACCTTTACTTGAACAATCATGCTGCAGATGCCACCATTTATGTGTCCTTCTGTGATCGCCCAGTGCACTATGAGCCCACTCCAAAATAGCAAGGGATTATCATGGAGAGACGTCTGACCTTCAATCCTCAAATAAAACATATCTGTGAAAAGAGCAAATAATTGATTGTTTTGCTACATAAACTTGCAAGAATGACCTGAGATGCCTCAACTGATGTGCTGCCAACTGCCACCCTATCCCTGATCTATTCAATGGCTGAGTACTGTGTTCCAGCCTGGTCTGGGAGCTCGTACACAAAACTGGTAGATGCACAATTAGATATCGCAAGGCGAATCATAACCGGAACACTGAAACTGATACCAATCCCCTGGTTCCCTCTTTTGGCAAACATTCTGCCACCAAATATCCGCAGAGACATGCAAACTGCAAGGCAGTTCACACGTTTTCTTGCCAACGATAACCTTCAATGTACCTGGGATCGCCCTGCCACCAACCTTGAATCTCACTAAGATCTGCAATAACACTAGTGAACGGAGAGGAATAAAAACCTTATTCGAGATCCAAACATCGCACCTCCTGGCTTTGACATTTCTCGAAGATATTGGTGTAACTTTAAACCACATCAGAACATCAACAGGCTGATGTGCACACCTCCTTCATAAAAAGACAAGCCACAGTGTTGTCATGCCCATGCAACCCAAAAATGTACCATATAGTAAAGCACTCTAGTCTGCGCTCCTTCAACAGATTAATAGAAAAATAGCACAAACTCCCTCCTGAAGCTCTTTGGTGACTCAGACCTCGACATTGGCATTGAGCTTCTGAACAAATCGCCATATGCAAGGGCAGAATAAAATTATCCGAATACAGTTTCACTGACAATCTATGAAGCATTCTCGTAGCATCATGTCTCATGTCACATTGACATACGATGGAATAAGTTTCCCGAAAGAACAATGTATTTAAATATATTTATTGAACATATGTATAGTTTCCTTTGTGGATTGCAATTCCTTTTTGAATAGTCAAACATTTACGTCTGGTGAAATGAATGTCAGCAGCGTTTCTAATCCACGAAAGTACTTTTACAATAAATGTATTCTCGAGGTCATATTGGTATTATAGATGTACAGACAATCCTTTGTCAATCCACTGCTGGATGAGGGCCTTCCCATTACTTGCAAGCCGTGGAGGTTACCTCACATTATTTCAGTATCAAATAGACCTCGATGAATCCGATGAGCTATGAAGCTCTTTTGTACGGATGTCTGGGAAGTAGGGGCAGTCACTGTGGGTTGGTGAAGGCTGGGAGCTGGCTCTCTGTTCATTGCACTCATTGCCCACAATGTAGCCCTACAGCCTATAACACATGTTAATACATGAGAGTCGCCAGCCCAAGATTTATTCAGATTCCGATATCTGATGAAATCGTGCGCATTCCGAGTGATTTGTACACAGGCCTTTCCAGATTAAGAATTCACATCTCTTTTCCCTACAGTATGACAAATTTTCGAAGTACCCCCATAGACAGGATATTGTCAAAAGCCTCTTGGCTCTTAATTTAACCACTATAACCACAAGCTGCTCTCTTTGGTTTATACAATAGTCCATATGCATTAAATATGCATATACACATCAGTTGGGGGGCGGAGGGCGTGTTTAGAACTTTTTTTTAAGTGTAACAAATGAGCAACTTATGGCTTTTATATGGTAAGGGTTAGGATATAAATGTCGGTCATGTGTTCTTCAATTTCACCTGCAATGATTGCTGCCTTGGAGCTACTTGATGAGAATAATACATAAATCATAACGATGATAATTACTGTAAATGAAAATACAGTGTAACTGACTAAAACATCACGTGATTGAAAGTCATAGTAATATCATCGTAAATTTATCCTACCTATAGTTTTAAAAAATGCATATAATTAACACGAATTCCAGCAGCACTCAATAAATGACCATAAATATATTCTGAAAAGTGTACACAATGTATTGGTATTCATCTTATTTCGAGTATATTGTATGCCACGCAAATTGGATACATGTGCTTTTTTTATTAGGTATTTTAAGAAATATGTCCTTTTATTGAATTAGGGAGATAAATAAATGTACGTGACATTTGCTGTAGCTACACAATTATGTCTATGCTATGCCCAGAATGGAACACAGTGTGTAATTGATACTATTACCAATTGTGACTGATGAGACATGAACTTTGTCCCAACAGCTGTTGTGACCTTTACAAAGTGCCAGGAACCACATAAGATGTATGGCAGACTCCACTAAATAAACTTAGTAATAGTTTGTCCAAAACTTTACAATACATACTTATAATATAACACATCCGACACAACGAGCCTAAACTGAGATTCACGTACAATGACATTTAGCTAAGAAGTGTGACACAATATTCCAAGAATTGGTGCAGGATTATTTTTTTTTTAATCAGGAACATTTGTGAAAATATGCTATACCTTTTCACGTGCTTTTTTTCTCAACAAACAAATGTCAACTTTAGCTGCTTAACAGCTTAGTGGTATTGCCATTGAATTTGACTTCGTGAATTACATGCTATAGTCTGCAGTGGAATTGTGACCTCACACTTAAAAGAGTAATTTCAAATCAATCATAACTCAACTTGGTATATTGTGTGGTGTTAAAATACTAGATGTTTTTTTATACTATTGGAAGACGACATTCGCATATTGAATTATGTATGGTGCTACGGGTAAAACAATCGATATCTACCCTTAGTCACTTTTGGTTGGCCATAAATTACGGTAGTTGATGTTTCATTTTTGGGCCACAGGCAATTTTTTCAGATCGTGAGGTTTTTTCATTGGTTGGAGAGGACGTCTGTGTTGTCACAAGCACGTGTGTGCTCAACACAGTTAGGAAAACATACCAGTCCTGTATTAAGAATCCTGACAACAACAAAAAAATCACAGGACAAAGGTTTACATAGTAAGTACAAAGTATGTTTTTATTGGTCTCTATAATGTTTAATGCACACTCCCATGACATTTAACGCATACTTTTAAGTGTCATTGAGCTAATATAAAAAAAGACCGGATTAAAGGTAATTTGATTAAACCAGTATATGAGTGCTTGTTATTAATTATTTGGGATTTGAATAAAAGGAAGCAACAATTTTTTAATCATCCGGAATTAATTAATTGCTGTACTCTAATTACACAAACTACGCAGTAACACACGGAGTTGGAAGGTGTTCGTGCAGTTCCTGGTCATTAATTGCACTGCAGCATGTGTGAAGCAGCTGGCTTCGTTCAGCCAGAATTTCGACATTCTGCTAACAAATTGTGTCTCTACTGGTTAAATTGTGAGAAAATTTAGTAAACTTTTTTTGCATATTTCCTATTTAAATGCTAATTAGGCAACTGTACCCACCTGATGATTGGCAATCACGGAAATGTATACCATGACGCCTGGAGTTTCCGTACACACCGTCCTGCTCGCTCAAGAAAGAGGTCGTTTTCTATACCAAAAGGCACTTATTGCACTTACATCGGTGAAAGTGAATAATTGCTGCCATAGTTTTCGAGAATAAATTCACTACTTAATCCCAACGTGTTCTGCCCTTGCCTCGCCCTGCTCATGTTTAACTGTTAGAAGATATGCTATATACAAGAGTCATACATCGGTGGCCATGTTAATTTCACAACCAATGCATATTCTGTGCATGCTCAATACCACCACGTTCTGCTGCCGGTAATGAAATGAATATGGTTGGGGTGTAATGATTAATCCACTCGTCTATGAAATAGTTTAGTCCACAATACGTGTGTAGTGTCCTGTAAAATCACTCAGACTGACACGTTATAACAGGTCACCTGCTTACACTTTATTAGCCTATTCTTGCACCAATTGTAGGCACTCCTATCACTGTCGCTGCGGTCACTTCTGTTAATCAATTCCCACTCTTATCGACGCTACACCTCGCTAACCTGCACAAAACAGCCCTCGTTTTCGGCAGCTCCGTACTCAAGGAACCGCACACAGCAGCGCTCACACAGAGGTTTCCACACAGCAGCGCTCACACAGAGGCTTGCACACAGCAGCGCTCCCACAGAGGCTTGCACACAGCAGTGCTCACACAGAGGCTTGCACACAGCAGCACTCAGACAGAGGCTTGCACACAGCATCACTCACACAGAGGCTTCCACACAGCAGCGCTCCAGCAGCCTATGTTCCCTCACTCGCCTGACCTGGGCGGGGGGGTCAACCAACACCCGCCCGGCAACTCGTGAGGATTGAGGTTCGTTCCCAGCAGCGGCGAGACGTCTTCTCTCTCTTGCTCCCCGCAACACGAACTCCCGCTCCACTCTCACACGCGTCCTTATATCCCCCTCCCAATTGTCCAGCTCCTCCCTTGTGTCTCTTTAGGGCCAGACAGGTTGGCGCCTGTAAGGCAATCAATCACCCCTTATCGCACGTCTCCCTGGCAACACCTCCGGTGTCAGCGTGCAATCCGGGCTGACCCGGTCTGCACCTGCCTCTCTCTCAAATTAGGTGGTGGTTTGCCCGTGCAACGTTATGTTGCACACGCGCAAGTGTGCGCCACATATTTCACCACACTACATGTGTGTAGTGACATAGAATGAGTCACTACGGCGCCTAGCGCCAATTACTGATATAGAGGGGAACTGGGAGTGGAGTAGCCCTCTCTGCCAGTAGGGCATGTAACGTCATGGAACGGGTCCCTAGGGGGCGTAGTGCTGGTGGCTGGCAGAGAGGGGGCATCTGAGGACGTAGCAGCTCGGTTGGCTGGCAAGGGCACGTGATAGGCCAGGGTAAGGATGTGGGCCAAAGGTGACAGAAGGGACACGTGAGGTATGGCCCAGAACCTTCTGGTAGGTTCTGAGGGCGGAGCCAGGCCATGCTGGGGGGCATAAAAGGGAGGTTCCGAGGCTGGATCGGGGCTGTCTGCTGGAATGGAGTCCTCCATGCTACGTCTTCCCCTGGGTCTTCGGTTTTCATACAGTGGGTCAGGCAGTGTGCCGACTGTCCTGACCCAGTTTATGTAGTTATCTCGTTGTGGTCCATAGAATAAACGTGTTGCCTCCTGAGTTAGTGTGTGTCTCTCAGTGAACCCACCACACGTGCATTGAAATTGTACGTATTCGAATCCATATTTTTTAGTCGTATATATTGTACAAACGGGGTTCACGTGACTTTATCCAGCCACTAGACGACGCTATATTCATAACAATGTTAGTATTAATAAACAAAACAAAAGCTATCAAATCGTGGACACTGAGTGTGATAATTAATAGAAAAATGAGGGGATGGGATGAATTGGGACACCCTCAGAAATGAAGTGTTTATAATGAAACCCACACATCTTCCCATTGTTATAGACTGCAGAATGCACACAACCCACCCAAACTGGGATGAAATTAATATTTACACGAGCAGTTATTGCGTAAAAAAATCTGCACAATGTAATTCAAGTGTACAATTATTCCGATGCAGTATTGTAGCATACCTGTAAATAATTTGCTCCTTCTCATGATTTGATGAATCATTGCAATCCGGCAGCTACACGAGGCATTGTAGCGCATCGTGTAGCTGCCGGGGTCAAGTCAACTCGTGACATACAAGAGGTACAAATCTAAAGTAATCGGTTCTCACACACATGATTGGATGGTTGTATTGTGAGCATATACGGATGGGTTCTGTAAATTGGTGATGTTGTTATCCCCATAGATTATGTCTTGCCTCACGGCAGATGGGGAGCATATGTTAACAGGAAGTTCCTGTTTTTTTATGCTAATGTTGGTCACGTGACCAGGAAGTGACGATGTCAGATTTCCACTGTACCACTGGGGCGTCAGCCATTACAAAGATAAGTCAAGATGGCGGCACGCATCGCATCTCAGTGAGACCACAGCCGCACTTATCCATTGTGGGAGCTTAAGAAGCATTATCCGTAAGTTGTTTATATTCCTCTAATATTGGAAATGCTGTTGTAATGTTGGAATGACCGTTATAGCAATGTAAATGCCTTTATGGTGCCGTTAAGTTGTTGTAGTGAATACGAGGCCTAGTTAGTAACGAAGCCTGTGACTTTCCTTATTGTGGATATTACTTGTGATTTAGTAGGTCGAGTCAGACTTGTGCCTATGTTGCGATCCTTAGAGTGATAACGAAGTATCTCATCCACAGTTTAGTGTTAAGTGTAATGCTGTACATTTGGGGTGCAGTGGGATGAATACACTTGTGCCTGTATGCAACGCATCAGCTTGTGCCTTTGTCTAGTTGTTCAGGGGTAACGTGGGGGCCTGGTCCTTCCAGGATCTATTGTTATCTGAGACAATGTTCTGATGCTGTGGTGTTCATTGTGTGGGTGTTTCCGAATTATAACAGATGCTGTATCTGTGTTTTCTCACCAGTTTTACCTGTTAAATCAATAAATGACGATCGGAGTTGGACGGTCATCCTGGCTTCGAGGGTTTATTGAATACATGGTTGTCTACTCGACTAGCGGTGCAACGCAGCGCACAGCGAGGCCGAGATAGATTATAACTAACTAATGTGCTGAAATGGTGCATATTATAATATGACAAAATGTACGTTCTTGAATATATCTGATGTGGACATTTCATCTACGGTACAAGCACAAGAACCAGGATTTTGTTCTAATTATCAAATTTTGGTTGATTATAATTATTTTGTTTTATAATGACAATAATGTTCTGATTACGTAAGATTTACAAGATGTTAATCAAGCTTGTGCTGTGTTTATGAAATAGCATAAATATTTCTGACATCCGTTATGTTGTTTGGTGGTTTAAAAAATCTAAAAAATTCGGGACATTTTGTTTTATCCATGTTTGCATTGACCTTTAAACACATGGTTATGTCCTGTTCACTTTTGTACTCAACAAATTATAGTGCACTCTGTATTATGCACATTGAAACATGCTTTTAACTAATTTACAGAAATACGTCAATGCATTGTTATATGAAAGCCAAGCAGGTTGTTTTGTTTCATCAGTGCAGGTTAGTGAAGTAGGAGGTCCAGCATGAGTTCAGATATCACTCACATCTGACATTAGCTGTTGCCGGTCATCAAGTTCAGCTCCCTGGATTGATAGTGCAGTGCTCTTACCACTGCGCCAACTAAAAGGGGGCCTATATTTGGCAAGTTCTGCCCAAGAAATAGTACACACTTGTCTAACATTGTTGAGATGAATGGAAACTTTAATATTCCCAAGCAGATCAGTCAGAGTGATGAATATGCCCTTAAAGGACGGCACACACTCAATCACAATGTGTGACTGCCACACGGTTGGCAACGTATGGTGCGAAATGAGTTCAACATACATAAATACGAAATAAGTTCAACATACATACATAAAAACGGTGCCAACGGTGTACACTGAACGATGGACTGCCCGGGCTGAATATGTTAACGCAACTGATGGACACATTTTGTTGGCATTCCGACTCTTAATATAGGCTGCCTGTTTCGTGCCACTTCATTGAAAGGCAATTTAATTAAACTAAGAAGCCCAATAGACTGAGCTGAATACAAGTAACCAAATAGGAATTATAATTAAATGTTTTTTTTTGTCTGTGTGCACCTAAGAACTATTCCAGACCAAGAAGGTAATGTAGTAATTTTGTAATCAATACGCTGACACAATATGTACTTTGTTTCCTGACTACCTCAATCATACACAACATATCCGGCTGATATAAACACAACAAAAGAGCATTTTTAATACGTCTACAATTTGTTTTTTTTTTATTTGAAGTCCATTAAAAGCTGAGAGTGATCTGCTCCCCACCTCTGTCATTCCCCTTCACCTTCGATTTTAAATATCAAACTGTGACCTCATTGGAAACTTGTTCGTGAGTGTATGAGTTTCATAATTTATAGACGAAACTAGCTTTTGCTTTCAAATACAGAACGATGGTATGAAATTAAATGCACCTCTTGACAATATATTACTGGTAGGAACCTCCTGGTTCCACCAGCCCACAGGGAATTATGGTGTCCGTCCGTCCGTCGTGCAGGGAGGGGCTGGGTGGGGAGGGGAGGGTGGGGAGGGGCTGGGTGGGGAGGGTGGGGAGGGTGGGGAGGGGCTGGGTGGGGAGTGTGGGGCTGGGGGGTGGGAGGGGTGGGGCTAGTTGAGGAGGGGAGGGGCTGGTCACCCCGTGATGCCCTTATAAAACTCAAAGTTTAACCTACTCACGCTGGCTTGTGCCCGCCCTCACAGTCGGGTATATTTGCGGAATACACCACGCCGCCGTTGACCCTGGCCATTGACCGAGCAACCCAACGTTCCTAACAGCTCCCTCCGCAGGATTGTATTTTACATTCCCAGAGAATATAGCTTCCTATCTTTACAAGCCACGAATTCATCTGGAGATCGAGCAGTTGCTCCTGCCTCTGCTTCCTGTCTAGAACCATGCTTACAATACTTACAGATGTTAGCCAAATTACAGACTTGTGCTTAAATATGTTTGTGTATTATATTAATATCTCGAAACATTCTTAATAGGCGACGATAGTTTGAGCAGAGTATAAGTTGTAAAATACCAACAACAATAATAGTTATAATCGACAGCCCTTTGCAATCTATGACATAAGTCCTTCCAAACTCTATCGGTCATTGGTTTTTTTTTATATATACATACTTCCCATGCAGCTTAGCATAGGTTTGTGAAGGGGTGGGGGTCGAGGACTAGTGTGGGGAGCGGTAGTGTAGTGGTTAGCGCGCTGCACTACGAACCCGGCGAGTTCGATTCCCGCTCACGGCAAACACCGGTGACGATTATCTGGACCGGTCATGGGACTCCCCTAGGTCGACTCAGCCTCAAACGAGTACCTGGTGCGGTGTGTAAACATCGCCACTAGGGAGACAAAGGCGTCCGGGCGTGGTGCTGGCCACCCACCCCCTCGTGTGCCGTGCCGGCCTTCATAGGTGCTTGCTAACAGCACTTGCCCTAACAGTCTGTTCAGGCTATATGGGAGATCTTTATTCTTTGTCTAGGACAAGTACAGCTATCACTCACCGCTGGTGTAAGTCACGGCGAAGAAATGGGTATATATCGCAGCGTGCCACTGTTGTCTCCTACATAGCAAACACGGGTGCTTTCAAAGTTAGTTTACGGTCAGTTTTTGAATCCTCCAAAACATATTGTCACAACACAATAATAATTGATTGGTGGGGTGAAACCTGCCTTCGGTTCCTAACCACGGCAAACATTAGTGACAGGTAATATCTCAATTGGTCCTGGGTATCCCCCCACCCCTTCACCAGCCTGAACTGACCAGGATGATGAAGTATGGTCATTCCAATCACTGTTACTGCATGGGGAGGTCTTGTTGCATGGAGGACGAATATTAACTCCGTCGCATGGTATGCAGGAGGTCGTGGGTTCGATCCTGACCCTGACGGTTGTATATTTGGAGGTTTTGTGTCTCTCTTCCCATGGTCGCTTGGATTGTTTTCCGGGTCCTCCGGTTTTACTCTCCACATTCAGAAAGAAGATGCGTTTAAATTATTTGGCTGCTATACATTTCCACACGATAAGCCACTTCGTTGAGCTGTCATTTGTGGCCAGGTCGCTTCTGAAAAAGAGCTATATAGCTCAGTGGGCCTTACAGGGTAAAATAAAACATTGTTTAGTTTAGTAGTTTAGTTAATCCATCGGTGGATTGACAAACGGCTAACTTATTAATTATTTTATTTAAACGTTCCGCATATTAAACAACAGTCATTGGTGTTTAAGGAGGGCAGAGGCAGTTATATATTTTAATCACTATGACCTTTCCAGTGTTAGAGCATCGTTTAATTGCCTTCACTACTCAAGTCCCATTCTCAAATGAGAACCGGTCATCTTGCCCACCCGTGTATAGCTAAAGGGCAAGAGCAAATGAAGCACTTCTTTCGGTATTGAAGAGAAGAAGTGTAATAGTGGCACTGTCAGAGCATACCGCGGACAGACCACTGGTGTTTGACATTTAAATTATTTTTCTCAAGTGGCTGAATGAATGACGGTCGCTCTTTCCTGTCCCGGAGTTGGAGCATTTGTGATCAGTTAACTTTAAAACGTGCTGTATGTTGAAGTTCATTTGAGGTTTTCGCATCACGTTAGGATTAAGACAGTATATTAGACTGCATGTTTGTATGTTTTGGAGTGTGTGTGTATATATACTGTACTTGATCCCGTGTAACTACAGGGCTTTTGATCTCACCGTGTCCTTGGATGTTTAGTGTGTGTTTATTTGTTTGTAGCCGTGTGTCTGCGTGGCGTGCATGTGTTTATCTTCCTGTCTGTCCGTGTATTCACGCTCATAGATAAACATCATTACAATATCACGCTTGCCTGCGTACATTAAAAAAGGGGATGTTGATCTACTTCCCCCACTTAGCATAGGGCCCTTACTGAATTTAAATATCAAGCGGCGCTAAACAGTGCCAACACAATTGTACGCCGTGCGCATCTCATTGTGCAATTCCATTACGGCAACTACTCAACAAACCAGTAATTCTTTAAGTTTGTAATGTGTTTTACATTAAATGCATTTACAATGTTCATATGATGAACAATCTATATGATGAACAAGTAATGTATCGTTTATCGATCACTTTTTCACTAATATGAGGTTAATTATGTGTGCATTAGATCAACATTCTGATGTGCCACTTCATGATCATTTATGATGCTGTCACATCCTCTCTGCTACAGTATAGAACACTTTGGATGGTATAGTTAGTTTATATCCCTTTGTAAAATCCATTGATGGATACAGGTTTTTCTCATGCCTTTCCGTTTATTGAGGTTATCTGAAAACACTTAATCACACCGACGAGTGTGGGTTGGTAAAACCATTTAAAATTTGATCAATCGAATTTGGGTCGCCGGATTCATAGTACTCTGCGTAAAACCACTGGACTACCGCTCTACAACTATGTAGTCATCATCAGCCATGCTGTAACCACTGCTGGATGAAGGCCTCCCCCCATCATCGCCATCCCTCACGGGGCCCGTGATCTCATCGCTCCATCTCCGTGGTGGTCGACCTCTTGGGTGTCCCCAATGGTAGTTGCATTTCGGAACAGATATACACTTTTCAACTCCTTAAGTTTCCTTTAAAATCACACAACGTTCCACAAAAGAGGCACGCACACCTGCCGATGAGTTTCTCCGGTGCCTTTTGTGTACACACTCACATAATTCCTAATATGGTGGAAAATTATTGGCTCGCATGGTCAATCTTTTACCGGGCCAAAGCACGCGAGAAGGTCCTACTGGCTTTGAATGATCACAGCTGTGTGGCATGACCAAATAAATTGGCTGCCATTTAGGATGTGGTCTGTTCTAGTTGGAGTAACACCTGCTGCTTTCCAGCCTTCCTTTATTTTCTTGGTCAGTGAGAAACAGCAGGAACTCAAATTAACCTCCTGGAGAAAACCAGGACGTATGGCACTCATGACCACACACACGTTCCTTAACATTTTCCCGATTATTCAATACTGGATTAGGTCACATTGTAAGTAATGTATGTATTGTATTATCCTTTGCCTGGTTATGTGTTGCAGCAGAGATAGCAATGACGTAAAGCAATGAAAACGATGTTGCTAAGGCTAGGAACCAGCGGTGCTACGGAACTAATACGATTCTATGAAACAACACGAATGTTTATCTAATTCGGTATCAAGCCACACATTTTAAAATCGGAAGCAATGTTTTGTGTTGATCAAAAAATGTGGTAGCTGCATTTAAAACATATATTTCACTTGGAATCACTATTCGATGACATCATATGTAATGTTTTGCATAGTTTAAGCTATTATTCAAGAACCCTCAATTGTGATATACGCACAAATCACATCTACAATGTGTTATGCGGTGTACATGGCCATGTGTGAAACAAACTTTAAATATTAACTCATATTGTTAATGGGTTATAATTAATTCATTTACGCTTTTTTTTTCATGTAGTAAATAGTTGATCATTTGTCACATGTGATTTACGTTGTCCACATGTGTATACACTTGTGAATCTCTGGGAAATAATCCAGAATGCAAACGATGCGTATTTACTTTTACTCTTTCGAGAAAAGGAGGTTTATTTTGTGAAAATAACTATCGGATTTTTCATTCTTGTAGCCTTAATGTTTAACGTGTGTGAGGCATTCGGAATATGTGATCAGGAGAGCAGATGACTCCACAAAGCAAGGCTTCAGGAACTTGTTGCTGTCACGCATAATTTCGCATCCCCCAGTGCGCATGCATGAGACAAAACACCCATTGTGGTTTGCCAGTGAGAAAATATATATAATTGTATTTTTATTTTATCTCCCCAAGACTCAACACTTTGGTTTCTATAAGCTAAAAACATTCACCGATTGAAATGTAAAATCACCTCGGCACCACTAAATGCAGTCATGAAAGTCATTGTAAGAATGTATTTTGTGTTCTATGTTTTGTTTTCTAATCACTCATCAATGGCATGTGCCTGAAATCATTAATCTTCTTCATCATCAGCCAGATGATGACCTCCCCAAGTCATCATCATCTCTCAGGATTTTGCGACATCCCAATCCACCTAGCACCTTGCACGCTAACAGATTTCATCTCTCCATCTCCTCTGTGAACACTCTCCTGGAAGAAGAAAAGCTTTTCCTGGAAGATTGTGAAGTCTTAAATATGTAACGGATCAAATCGTTGACCCAAAATTGTTATCACTACCATGCTCGTCTTCACAAATCTATTACCATATATCTGGAAGTTTAATTATAATTTTTTACTGAAGATGAATAATTGTGCATACAGATCAAGATGGACGCAAGATGAATTGATGTGAACTTTGGCTGGTGCTTTTTTGTTTTATTTAGCTTTGGCTAGAAGCCCGTGCGTTGGGTGAGAACTGCTTGCGTGTGCTTCCCTGTCGGGTATCTTCACTGTACCAGCTGACCAGCATGAATGTAGATATCATCAAGGAAGCAGGTCCACAAAATCAGGGACAATCTGAAAAAAAATCTTTCCCCTACATCTGTTTACAGCACAGCATCCATTGCCTCATCATTTTATATTTAGAACAATCAATATATTCAGCCGATACACTTTTCACATCAGAATAAAGCAAATCAAGAGTGGGAAACTGTATACACTGTTTAGAGAAATATTAAAAGAATAAACGAGAATGTTGTCACTGTTGAGGACATTTATAAAGTTTATTATGTTTGTGCACTGATTTATTTCATATTTATCATTCTCAATTGTGGTGTAATTCAGTGCATTCACAAATCATACAAATGCATGACTATGTATGTTATAAACCAGGCATGTTCAGATGCATCTATTAAAATCGATTCTTGCACTCAAAGCGCATGTTTCAAAATATGCATGCCAGATTTGGTTGGTCAAGATTGCAAATTGTGTTACATTTGGGCTAATGGAGAGAAATATATATATTCTAACAAGGCAGACAAAATGAGACAACCATACGAATGAGATTATAAATACAACACAACATATTATTGATTCTTGGACCCTGAATGATGAAGATTATGACAAATCGGAATCACTGGTGAATTGTTACATACCTGATGAAGTTATCGAGGGGATGATTATTTTCAAAATATTATTATATTTGTCTGTGGGTGATATTAGAAATCCACACTTTCATTGTAATCTTGGCTTGTAAAAATCAAATGCGGCATTCACAGTCCACCCTCTTCACGTAAAAAAATGCATAACTTATATTTCATCTCAAACCTCATGTAAGATCAGTATAAAAGTTACATATGCTGCATGTTTAATACTTCTGTCCCATAAAATCACCCTGAAGACCTATGATTCTGAATTAATGTTTGTTGCACTAATAAAACCCTCATTTCATGACATACCACTCTCCAGGCACTGGTTCTTTATTGGCACACATTGTGCTTGCTGCCTCTTACATAAAACAAAATATGCGAACTCTATGTCAGGATTCTCTATTATTAAACCAGAACAATTGTAGCAAAGTGACATAGCAGTGTCCTCACACTTTCAGAGTCCACAGCATTTAATTAATTTTACACTGGCCTGAAGGTCACAATTCAGCAATCGCTCCTGTTATGGAAGGTATATTCCAATAATGCCTTTAAACCAGGATAACATTTCTTTTGGTAGAGGAACGCTGATTTATGATGGGTGTTCCCCACTGGCTAAGAGAGCCAAATGAAAGTGTATTTAAATTTGATTGTCAGAGACTGGGGTTGAACGTGGATTGTGGCAATTTGATACGCTGACAAGACGCTGTATCCTCGAGGGCAAATTCAAATCTTTGCATTCTCCCGGGTGTCTTCTGGATTTTGGTACATTGAAACATTTAAGAAATGCCAGTCAGTTTAACTTCAGTGGTTATCAGACTATGTACATAAACAGCATCATGGCGGTAGGCTGTGGATAATTCAGTATCACCTTTGGCTCTGGCTCTCAGTGCATTAAACAACTGATGTTCGACTTCGCTTTCCATCAAAACCACCAATAGTGCATCCTCTGGAGGTGCTCGATGATGCATGTTGATAGGAGAAAAAAACCCTATGTTATTTATTAATTCTAAACAAATACATTTTTAAATAAATTACATTGGCCAGTTTAGAATGTCATACAGCATTTTGGTATTTATATATAGTATACATATATAGTATACAGTATACAGAAAATAATGTTGGTGGATTCAGAGTATCTTGTGATCTTGTCACATCGATGCAACACTCGCAAAAATAGCCATGGCTGCTTCTATTTTCGCAATAAACACATGACGCCATATCTATATGCCGTGGCAACATAAGCACTTACGGGTTTCCCTCACTTTACGCGGGAGATGGGCACAAAGCGAAACCACACGAGACAGCTGCCTGCCGAGTAGCGCATACAGTACACGCAATGTCGTCCCACATCCCACCGCATAGCCGCATATGCATTTTGGGTAGAAATAGGTGAGCCATACAATCGCAAATTTTCGGAAACTAAACCTGCCAAAGCGAGGGAAACCTGTATAGATATTTTCATCTGGCTATACAGCAGTTCTAAAGTGACCCATTGTCCCAATCAAGCATGTGTTGCGTCTCCAATGCATGAGGTCACTTCAAAGGAGAAGTGACCTGGGCTCTCGCTTGCTTGCGGACCTAGGCATTGCTCGAGAAGCCACCGCACACATAGGTACGAGGTGTCTTAAACCACCGGTGTGGCCTGAACACCGATGTCTTAACACATTACCCAGTGCCACTGCCTCCTCATGCTCTAGGGATCCTCAAGGGGCTTTGCCCTGCTTTTTATACCTGCTCGAGGTTGTTGGGCAGCACTCGGTCCTGCAGTTTCTATACTAGCTGTAGACAGCATGTCCTCTCCATGACAAGTTGGTCCTATACTAGCTGTAGACAGCATGTCCTCTCCATGACAACTCGGTCCTGCAGTTTCTATACTAGCTGTAGACAACATGTCCTCTCCATGGCAACTCTCCCTGTTATTAGGGTACCCCAATCAAACGGTCCCCCCCACCACCATCCCCGCAAGGTGACCACCCGAGAGTGCTGAGGCCTGAGCCCATTGGTGACGCTTTTGGGAGGGGGGGGGGGGCTGCAGGTGTGTGACCTGGAGTCGCTTGTTGTGTCTGCTTCGTTACTGGAGGAAGCTTCAATGAGATGATTTCTGGGGGCAATGGTGTGGTCACATTCGAGAAGAAAGTGTGGCCATGGCCTATAAGTGCTCTGATTATACTCGAGCAGTTAACTCTGGAGGAAATTACTTCTCTGTTCTTTTTTTCTTTAACTCTGGCATTCTGCAATGATCTGTTTTGTCTCCTCCAGTATTTCATCTCTTTATTTTTTTTCATTTTCTTCCATTCAGAATGTGACCCACTCCTTTGGAAATAACAGTACACTTCATGCATTACACTCACTTAAATTCCAAGCTCAAAATAATACGTTTAGCTGCCCAAAGCATATATTCTTCACAACTGATCACCACTGACTCGAAGACACATCTTTATTGGGATAAAAAAAACTAAAATATCTATTTTTTTAAACCCATGTCAATCATTATATCACAACCAAGGCTTGTAATTCCACAGTTTTTCCCATCATATTTAACAATGATATTCGTATCAATAGTAACAACAAACTCACCTGATCCGTCATGAATCGACTTGATTACAGACCTTAATCAGGAGGCATCGAAGAAAACAATCATTATTAGAATAAAAAGCATAACTTCGGCTGTTTGGCTATGAATTTCCACGTGATAAACCACTTTGTTGGGCTATCTTTTGTGGCCTGGTCGCTTCTGAAAAAGAACTATATAGTTCAGTGGAGCCTTACCTGGTAAAATAAAACATAGTAGTATATCTGGGGTGGAGCACTCGGCTCCTACCTCACTGTACCTTGATATGATTCATCGTAAAGCAGTCAGGGTGATTGATGATCCCCCACTTTGATTCACTCACGTCACTCATTGACTGGTGATCAGTTGTCTCCTTATCCCTCTTCTATCGCTGCTACCATGGTTGCTGTTCCCGTGAACTTCGCTCTTTGATTCCTCCGCCTATGTTGAGGTCTTTCAGACTGACCGTTTCGTCTTGTCCATGTTGTGTTAATTCACCACCACACTGCAGGCCACAACAACACAATCACTCACCCACTCTCACACCACACCGCCGGTAAAACACTTCTCTTTTTATGCCTCTTCACGTTGGCATTCCCTCCCATTTCCTTTTTCCCAAGCTCTCATAACCCTGCTGAATCCAAGAAATGTGTTAACTGTTATCCATTACAACTTTGATGGTGCTGTTTGTTGCTGGCTGCTTGACATGCTGGTCCTGTGCTCAGCAACTAAGTTTAAAATCTATATACAAGACATTGCCGTGAATGAACTGCATCAATGCTGACGTCATGTAAGATGTACTGCCGCACGCTGAGTTTACAGGTGCCTGCATTTGAGCTTCGGCAAAACACCTTTGTTGTGTGTGCGTGTGTTCATGATAGCGATGGTAAAACTGAGTTCTTCCAAAGCCCACAGGTACATCTGCGCATGCAATTACTGTGCAAAATGTGATGCGTGTGGCAAACGAAAGCACAATAAGGTGCACCCGATGTGAGCGCATCGCCAAGATGAACATTCTTGGAAACCACACGAATGTATAAAACATTTGGAAGAAGTGACATTTTAAACATATTTGTTTATTACAGTCATACTGGAGATAGGACACACAAACAGGTTAATTTTACAGTGCATATCTAAAAGGCATATACGGGAATAGATTTCCTTAAAGCATTATCATGGAAAAAAATCAAACAAGCTATACAAAGTGTGAACGGTATACTCTAAAAATAGATACCTTATACCGTGTATTGGTAAAGCAGTAAGGAATCTAATATGAAGAACGAGGAAATATACATATATACTGCTAGCCTGCAAATGTGTTTGGTGTGGTTGCCTTTAAATCTGCAACTAGACACGGGAAAATATTGGTTCATGCAAAGAACGACGATGTATGGCTGTTAAGTCACAAGATTGCTGTAAAGAAAAGATGATGCTTTAAAGAGTAAACAAGATAAACACGTTAATATATTCAGCCAGCCTGATCATTAAGGATGCTCTTTTTCCCATTCGTACAATCGCGAAGCATCGTCTACATACTTGATAGGCTGCAAAAAATAGATGAGAGGAAGACCCTAATGAACAGGGCTGTATATTTCATGCCAAATCAAAGCAAAGCAAATTTAAACGAGCATTACGATTAAAAGAATAAGTGGAAGCTGTTGATTTAGTACTCTCTCTCTCTGCATGCCCCCTCATAAGTACCAGCTAAAATGTGCGACGCGTACATTTACAGCCTGAAGCAACCGTAATAGGGGACATCGACACAAAAAATACCTCCCTTGAAGGCATTGCATTTACCCTTAAAGTGTCTACAATAGAGTGCATTTATTTCTTTATTATACAAATAAGTACTGAATACTCTCCCTGATTAGTAAACCCCCCTTTAACTCCAGTTGCCACCCATAAAATAGTTTTCTGTACACTTTGTTCAATAAATTAATAGCAACTATTTACTGCACTACATTAATATATGTGTGTGTGAATCGCTAACACTGACGTGATATCTCAGCACAAAATACAAGGATCGGTTAATGTCTAAACAGTCTCCATTGGTTTTATTCGTAACACTTTCCTGTTAAAAAAATATTCAACTGTGCTCTTATTCCATGTCATTAAAATATTCATGTGCAGGATGTTTACACGAGCACTACTATTAACAGCGGTCCATTCCTTAATCCACACAAAGTGGAACTGCACTTATTTTCACCTGCAGTGGATCTTTGTGCATCCATTGGTAAAGTACTGTCAACTATAACGGCTTCCAATACGGTATAACGACTGGTACTGCTTATTTTTTGGGGGGGATTTTCTCTTTGCATTAACAACTCCATTTCAAAGCACTAACTTTGCATTCATATGCAAAAATAAAAACTAACTTGAACATCTGAGAACATCTCACCGGTATAGCTTTCATATTGGAACAACATTCTAACAGATACCAAAACAATTGGTCAACAATCAATATTATTTTCCTGGATCATTCTGAGAACATTCAGAGACAGCCAGAAAAAAACATCACACATTCTTCTTAGTTCGGTATTGCTTCTTGATGGGCACATCGGATTACTACACTGAAGCTTGTTTGAAGAGCTTTTTTTCCCAACTTAGGATTTCTGGTGGGGAAATAGAAAGCCAAGAAGCTGTCAAATCTCAGATTCCCTTCGATATGACCTCTGGTCCAGTGGGATGGTGGCCTGTAAGTGATCCATCTCCAGAGCACTTCCCAGTCCAATCTCATTTAAGTCCCTGCTCTGATTTTCATCGTCTTCTTCCTCCTCCTCCTCATCTTTGCTCATCAGTGCAACCTCATTTTCATAACAGAATGCTGCTGTTGTGGTGGGAACCACAAAATTTTTCTCGGCCAACATTCTTGCACTGCATGCAGGTGTGTGCACCTCGTAGGTGTTGTGGAACCGCGAGTAGTCCACCTTGTAATGATTTTTCTCTTCAAAAAGAACTGGCTCAAAGCGATGGCCCCACAACACTTCACTGGAGAGGTACGAGCTGCGTGCTTGCGTGGTCATTGCTGTTGCTTCCACCATGCCTTCTAATATGACGATAACTTCAAAGTCTGCTATGTCCAGTTCCTGTTTGCTAATCCCATACAGTGGACTCTCCAGATCAATCTGATGAACGATGGTTATTGGCGATACAAGAAATATCCGGTCGAGGCCTTTGTCAAACCCAACATTGATGTCTATCTGGTCCAATGGAATGTATTCCCCTTCTTCTGTTATTCTCGGCTTGATGAGCTGTGCCCGCACATGAGCTTCCACGATGTGGCTTTTCCTCAGGTTGCCCACGCGCCACATCAGGCACAGCTTCCCATCACGCATGGCGATGACGGCATTGTGGCTGAACAGCAGCGTCTGCGCTCTCTTCTTGGGCCGAGCCATTTTGGCCATAATGGCGCCGATCATGAAAGCGTCAATAATGCAGCCCACAATCGACTGCAGCACGACGAGGATAATGGCTGTGGGGCACTCCTCCGTCACGTAGCGAGATCCGTAGCCGATGGTGGTCTGCGTCTCGACGGAGTACAGGAACGCGCCAACGAAGCTCGTCACGTGCATCACACACGGCGATTTGGCACCATCCAGGTCCCCGTGGATCAGCGCGAGGACCCAGAACGCGAGACCAAACACGAGCCACGACAAGACGAAAGTCAGCGTGAAGATGAGCAGCATCCAGCGCCAGCGAATGTCCACGCACGTGGTGAACATGTCCGCCAAGTATCGCTGCGATTTGTCGGTCATGTTTACAAAGTGAACGTTGCACTGTCCGTTTTTCCTGACGAAACGGTTGCGGCACCGACGGCGGGTGTGGATCTTGCCGTTGCCGTTTCCGTGCCCATTCATCATCTGCATGGTGGTCAGCTTCAGCCCATCTTCTTCGGACGAAACAATGCTGTAGCGGTTCGTTGTGCGCATACTACCCATCACTGTTGTGAGCATACATTAAATGGCAGTGCGATTGAGTGGCGATTGAAAACAAAAGAAAAAAGTGCAACACCGTTTTCTCACTAAACCTGATGCTCACACGTCATGCGAGCCGCACACAATAAATAATCAGCACCACTTGAGCATGACAGCTCCTTCCCTACTGCAGCACGGAGCCATTAAGTCAGTCTTCCCAGCACCGTGTCCACGTCAGAGAGCCACCTGTGGGGGAAGGGGGAGAGATATATGTAAATAATTAAATAGTTCCCCATTCATTTTATGAGTCAATCGCCCACTGGAGTTTGTGGCATTAAAATAACCAATGTAGATGTTTGTCACTGAATATCAGTGATATGCATTTACACGTATGTCTAACCTGTGCGAATATCACTGAGTTGCAGTTATTTCCTTATTTTAAAACCATTTTTTTGGTCTGTAATATATTGAAAGCTCTCGTAGACTGGTGTATGACAATGGAAAAATAAAGCGCAACGATCGTGGAAAATCCATTGTAGCTACAATTAAATATCATCTGGTGGAACCCAAATATTTGAGAATGCTGTAATTCTGGGTGCCAGAGATCACGGTCTCATGAACGTGTTCGTATTTTGACTGTCATGCTGTCGTGAAAGGAACACCTGGCATATATTGTGTCACAGCCACTGGCTTTACCTGCTTCGTCTGCTCAACAGCCAGTAATGGGAAATGGTACATATCTAAATAACTAATTAGAGTTGTTCTTAATGACATAATTTGTACAATTACTTTAAACTCATTGTCATCTTCAATATTTTCTTGTTAATTTACCTCTTATCTGAGAATATTGTAACAGATATGCATGTGTCACACGTCTAGTTATGTCTTTATCTTAAAACCCATGATGAGACTATAATTTGGTTGAAGGACTGTTAAATTTGGATTTTATATATTCTTATATATTTTTGCACAATCTTTCATACACATTATGTAATAATAATAATGATATGTAAAATAATGTCCATGACAACAGGACTGTATGCTATAAAATGACAGGTTGCTATTGCAAATTCCCGAAGGATAATTTCCACTGTCCTACCCTGTTGCAACACCATGGACTTTCATTCAGCAATGGTTTCGATATCCTAGTGATGCTCATTCTTGGGAAATGCATTATTATGCCCAATGAAAGCACATCAATATCGATAAAGTACGATATTTGATCGTAAGAAAAAATCCCAAAGTTATTTTAGCAGTGACAAACTTTCTAACGACTTATTCATCCATTAATTTTGTCCCCATGTCATCGTGACATTTCAAATTAAAACAATGCACCGTTAAAATAACGTGCGGGTTAACACATTCTGAAATAACCATGATCAGGTTCCAGCTAGTGTTTTTATTTAGCGCTGCAATGTGAGCAACAGAATCTTGTCCGTTGTATAACGTTTTTAAAGAATACTTCTCACTGCAAAAAAAACAACAACACAATGCTTTATCCGTGCCCGTAAACGGCAATGAACGTTTTAAAGCTTTCGTGACTGCATGGATTCATATGCTTGGTTCTTTCGGTAAAGTCACGTAGAAGGGAAACGTCGTGAGAATTTTATTTTATAATGTTGTATTTGTATTATTTTATTATTTCCCTTCTACGTGACTTTACCGAAAGAACCAAGAATATGGCAATGAACGTGTATCATAGAAGTGTAATTCTATTTCACAAGGGAGCAGACCCAATGAGCTTGGATGGTGAACACACTGCACCGAGCGCTATTCAGCGTCTCCTATTTTTTTGCGCAGTGTTTCATCCCTTGATCCCCCCGCCTACCCCCCATGTTATATTAGCCACTAGTGTTGCGCATTAATCTTCAATGGAAGTTGAGCATCGTCCCATGCGTTTTGTGCTTTTATTACGGATACCTGAAGGGGGACCAGAATATTAAGTCACTAATTTGATATACGTGAGTGTAAGAAATGTGAATGATCGTCTATTTTGATTATTACAATTAAGTCATTACGTGGCAAAATTTGTTACGATGCATGATAAATCAAGGTATATATAGCATCGGCTTGTGTACTTGAAACGAGTTGCAATAAATGATGTAATTTCTTCCTCTGAAATAGTAGTTTAAACAAATTTTGACGACTTGAAGCAATGGTGTCTGTATGGTCAAATGAAAACGAAAGCTCAACATCAGACAGGATGGGCAGAGAGTTTGACCCAAATATGCACCATCTGATAGAGGGTTAAGATATCAATTATAATAATCACCTAATCACACTATTCTCTCAGCTTGTAAAGCTTGTAATGTTCTTACGTAATAGCCAATGTCGTCAGAGACCATGGAAAATAAAACACCAGAATGCCACATGCGTATTCCCTTCACAAAATACACATCTTCAACAACAAAAACACATTCTTCACTTTGAATAACTGGTATTCTCAGGTGACAACTAAAACAGAAAAACACGGCAAATGGGCCAAAACGAAAGAGAAAGGGGACAAAATCCCCACGACGTACCTCATCGCGGCCGTGACAGCGGCAGTGGCAGTGACAGCGGCAGTGGCCGGCTCCTCTGCAGATTCCCTGCTTTGGGGAGAGGCGCGCGTGCTGGCTGCGTGGGGACGACGGCGGAGGAGGAGGGAGGGAGGAGGAGGGGGTGGAGGAGGAGGGGGGAGGAGGGGCGCGCTCTGTGCGCTCACGGAGAGGCAAATCGGCGACGTGAACGGCCAACGCCACCTCTTGGCGCTTCACCCTGCGGAGCCGTTGTGCAGCCCTCCGTCACATGACCGGCGTCGTGACTGCCAATCACAGAAAACTCCTGGTCACTCAAAAAAATCCCAAGCAGAGTAAAACTAAAAAATGACTTAACAAACCTCCGATGCAAACTTTAAAAAAAAAATGTACACGCCGTACAATGTTATCGACTCCGATAAAAATTCTCAATCGTGATATATTTTGTCTCCTTGTGAAGGCGGTGTGCGATGCGCTGCTACTCTCACGAACGTGCACTCTGTGAAACCCATATAATCGTATCATCCTTTAAAAAAATCATCTTTAACTCATTCACATTTTATGTAAATCCGATTTCCCCTTTGCGAGATGCAATTGCTGTCACGTAATATATATGTGTCGTACAACTCAGGTAGCGTGTCAGTTAAAGCTGTCTGCGTGATCCCAATGATAGTAGTGTGCGTGTGCCCCTTTTAGTCCTCCTTAAGATACACTCGGTAACTTGGCTGTCACTTTCGCCCGAGATTCTGTAGCTCCATTGTGCTTACAGCCTGCGCTCACATGTTAGGCTTTTGTGGCATCAACTTGTTGAAGGCGTTGTGTGGGAGAACGGGCTGGTCGCATGCAGCCCCGAGCTTCTCACTGTGCCCCGTGGCCATCCACTCCCCTCACGTACACCAGCGACACATGATGCTTCTGGGCTAGGCCATTGTGTGGGTAGGGTAGGAGGATTCCACTTCCATATGAGGGGTGTGCGCATGTGGCTCTTTTAAACGATACGACTATAAACGAAAGTTAACCATTTTATTTTATTTAGCATCAATGGCCCACACTGAGCCATATAGCTTTTTTTCAGAAGCGACCTGGCCACAAATGATAGCTCAACGAAGTGGCTTATCAGGTGGACATTTATTGCAGCCAAATATTGGCATGTTTTTAAATGTGGAGGGAAAACCAGGGGACCCGGAGAAAAATCCACACGACCACAGGAAAAACATGCAAATTCAAAATACACAAGCGTCAGGGTCGAGGTAGTTAACATCTCACCACCGTGGTGCCCTTTTTAGAACGTAATGCAGGGAACATTGCTATCCACCACACCAATGAAATACAACTAATACAAACAATTATTTTGCATTATGGATGAAGGCCTCCTCATGATTTTCAGTCCATTGAGTGTTGTTTGACCATTCTTCACCACTCGTCAGCACAGGTTGGTGAAGGGGTAACCCAGATATCACTCACCACTAATGTATAATTGCTGTGGCTGGGAAGCGAACTCAATTGGTTGATCTTCTTGGTTCTTTCGGTAAAGTCACGTAGAAGGGAAATAATAAAATAATAATAAATAAATTAATTACATTTATTTTACTACATTATATTTTTATTGTTTTATTATAAAACATAAGAAAATTATTTTATTATGTTTCATTTTTATTATTTTATTATTTCCCTTCTACGTGACTTTACCGAAAGAACCAAGAAGATGAATCCCTGCAGTCACAAAAGCTTTAAATCGAAATTCAATTGGTTGAGTTCATTGTTCAGTCCATTAACCACTGTGCCACCATATTCACCACATTGGTTGACACTATTCAATTGACAAATTCATAAGTAGAATTGCTTGCTTGTGTTTATATTCAAAAGTACAATTACATACAAGTACAGAATAGCATGTGACTAATATATAACCTGACTGGTTTTCTGAGATTGAACAAGGGAAGCTCGATTTTCTGGCTGATAATTTCTGCTAGTTTTTTATGTTTCCAAAACCAGTGCCTATAAATCAAATGTATATAACTATAAAAAATATATCACTTACCATTAATAAATATGCAGTATGTACTCACACTGGCCAAACATGGTAAATTCCTTCCCCTCAGTCATCCCACTTGTTTTAACTAATATTTCCTACTTAAGTAGAATGCAATTATAATTTTTTTCAATTTGATGAAAATTATACAAAAAATAACACTACTCCTTTTCAAAACTGTCATACAATTTACCATTATCATTTGTTGAAGCCATTTGTGGCAATTCATCCATTGTTTACAACTTCTGATTCTCCGACGCCGTCCATTGTTACGTGTGTAGTAAGTATATGGAGGCTTGACAACAGGATCGGAGGCACACTTATTTATTACACCAGCACAGTCATTACAGGTCACTTGGCTACAGGGATTTCTCGACAGCTAACCCCTCTAACCTATACCAATTCCTCCACTACAGGACTAGGGGAGGCTATCTGTCCCAGCTTGGTTAAGCTGGGATCCCGGCTCCCTGAGTCACCAGACCAGCTTCGTCTGGGCTCTCGGGGCCACGCCACCGGCTTGCCCTGGTCGGCCCTTATAAGGACAGCGAGCCAGGGGAGCTCTGGGGCCTACACTAGCTGGTCTTCCGTCTTCTCTGGTTAAAGCTGAGTCCCGACCTCGAGCCCTCGAGCTCATCACCTTTTATAGGACTCGCCCCCGAGGGGGGGCCCGTGGGGGATACACATGCGGACGTCGGTGCGAGCGCCACCCTTGTGTACGGCCGTAACCCCGCCCCTTGTGTTTGTTGGCCATCCGTGGCCATGCATAATCACACCTCAACATTCGTAGCCATGCGCAATTACACCTCTACATCACCCCCCCCTGTACAGCTCGCAGCCGTCCCCGGCTGCAAAAAAAATCAGAATAAAGGTGCATCCCTCACAAAAACCCCGTGTGTGTGCCTCGCGTAATTTTTAACAAGAACAAGAAAACTTCAACAAGAACAACAAGAGGAAGAGAGAGAGAGAGAGAGAAAAAATATAACCCGACGCACCCTCCCCGGATAACACCCCAAAACCAACATATATATACACTCCGGACGCCACCTTTCCCATTGTCCGCAAGGCCCCCCAACGGCCGACCTCACAACACCCCTTCCCTTTTGTCCGCAAGGCCCCCCAACGGCCGACCTCACAAAAGTCTGCGCGTTTTGGCGCGCGTTCTCGCGGCGGGCCCGTCACAAGGGCCCGTCCCGGCACGCTCAGTGACGGTTGTTGACGGTCCGGGTACAAGAGGGTCAGGCGTCGCTGCCGAGTGACCCCCGACCCCTCCGGGAGGGGTTGGTGGGCGTGGGCCCGTCACTCCTGTTTCACCTGGGGACGGAACAGTTGGCGTCAGGTTAGGCGAGTGCAGCGACGACGGGGAGTCGGCGACACCCTCACACGTTTGGCCATGCGTGTGTGTGTGTGAACCACGGGGCGGCGTGACGAATGGTTTTAACCTTGAGGGGTGCACATACCACCGGCGCCTCCCCCATTTGACGCGAACACATTGTGGCCGCAAAACCTGCACGACCTCCACTGGCCCCCGCCACGGCCGTACCAATTTCGACGAGGTTGCCAGCGGCACCTGAGGACAGTGCAACCACGCCCTGTCCCCTGGTTTCCATTTGACCACCTGCACCCGCCCCAACCGAAGCCTCTCGTTCGCCTTCTGGCGGAGTTCGGAATTTTGCACGGCCGCTTCCCGCGCCTCAGACAATTTAGCGATGTTAAATTTAACGTGTTCGGACAAGTTAGACTTCGCCTGGGGCGCCGAGAGCTTCAGCTGGGTCGCCACAGGGGGGTGAACTTCGCGCCCATACATTAAAAAGAAAGGGGAAAATCCGGTGGCCGCATGGGGAGCCATTCTGTAGGCCTGCAACACACCGGCTATACGGAGGTCCCAATCCGTCTGGGATATCGACACCTGCTGGGACAGCATGGACGTGATGGTCCGATGCAGCCGTTCCACCATCCCGTCAGTTTGTGGGTGATACGGAGAGGTCCGAACCTTCTCCGTACCCAAGAGGTCGCACACCTCACGTAGGAGTTTACCAGAAAAATTCCTACCCTGGTCAGTAAGCAGCCGTTCCGGAGCACCTTTGTCGAGGACATAGCCCTGGACAAAGGCCTCCGCGATGGCTGCTGCCGACTGGTTCGCCAGGGGCCAGGCCATAGGCCATCTCGTGAAGTATTCAACCCCCGTTAGTAAATACCTATTGCCCCTGGGCGTAGCGGGAAATGGGCCAAGTATGTCCAGAGCGACGAGCTCGTTAACCCGGGAAACCTTAATGGACTGCAGCGGAGGGTTGGACCCCCTAGCAGGTGGCTTCCTTTGCGCGCATTGCGTGCATGACCCCAGGAGATCCCCCACGTCCTTTTCTATGCCCGGCCAGAAGAAATCGAGCTGGAGCGTGGCAAAGGTCTTGTGAACCCCCAAGTGCAGAAGCCGCTCATGAACAGCCCATACCACCTTACCCCTTAACGCTGCAGGAACCACGAGCCGCTGGCGGCGGGTTTTTCCATCCCAGTGCATTAAAAGACCCTGGAACAACCCCCACGAGTCAACGTTCGCCACCCCCTGACCAGCCCCCCCGACGCGACGGCGCAGAGCGAGGAGGGAGGTGTCCTCCATTTGGAGGCGTCCCCATTCCGCGACCGACAACCCCAGCAACGAATCCCTCCCTTCTTGCTCGATAGGACCCGAAGCCGAAGGTGCATCGGCAGCGGCCACGAGGACCGAATCGGTGGTGACGTTCGGGGGTCTACAACGCCCCGAACCCAACAGGCACGCGCACTCCGAAGTGGGTGGCAATCGTGACAGGGCGTCAGCGTTCGTGTGGCGGACACCCTTACGATATGTGGTGACAAAGTCATAGTCTTGGAGGATCTCCAACCATCGAGACAACTGGCCCGATGGTTGTTGAACCCGCAGGGCGTACTGTAGGGCCGCATGATCTGTACGGACGGTGAACCGCCGACCGTACAGATACGGGCGGTACTGCTGAATGAAATAAACAATCGCCAATAATTCCCGACGGGTAACGCAGTACCGCTGTTCGGCTGGAGACAGTACCCGACTACCGTAAGCCACCACATGCTCTACGCCCCCAATGAGCTGGAACAGCACGCCCCCGATGCCCGTGTTACTTGCGTCAGTATCGAGCAAGAAGGGTTGTGAAAAATCGGGGTAATTCAACGGCGGAGCCCCCACCAAAGCATTCCGGAGGGCGCGAAAAGCAGTCTCCTCCTCCGGCCCCCAATGAAACCTGACTCCCTTGGACGTCAAGGCATGCAATGGTTTCGCAATCGTAGCGAAGTCAGCCACAAATCGTCGATAATACGACGCGAACCCAATGAAACTCCTGACCTCTCCCACCGAGGTGGGAGTCGGCCAGGAGTTGACGCATTCCGTTTTGGCGGGATCAGTGGATATCCCCGAGCGCCCAAAAATGTGACCCAAATATCGCACCGATTTGCGGAGTAAATGGCACTTCTGCGGTTTAAATTTCAAATTGGCAGCCCGCATTTTGAGAAAAACAGCACGCAACCTCTGGAGGTGTTCCTCGAAGGATTTGCTAAAGACGATGACATCGTCTAAGTAAATCAAACACGAATCCCATTGCAAACCTGCCAAGACCAATTCCATTAACCGCTGAAAAGTTGCCGGCGCAGAATGTAAACCCATCGGCAAGCGGTTAAATTGGAAGAGACCTTGCGGTGTACGAAAAGCAGTCTTAGGTTTTGATTCGTCATCCAGAGGAAGCTGCCAGAATCCAGATAGCAAATCGAGGGTGGAAAAGAATCGCGCCCCCGCTAAGGCATCGAGCGACTCATCCATTCGAGGAAGCGGGTACGCATCTGCCACAGAGATTTTGTTCAGACGCCGAAAGTCGACACAAAACCGCAGTGAGCCGTCGTGTTTTTTCACCAAAACGATCGGCGCGCCCCACGGGTTGTTGGAAGGGGAAATGATATCGGCGGCTAGCATGTCATCAACAGCCGATTTGACATGATCCTTTTCGGCGGGACTCAACCGAAAGGGATTTTGGCGGATTGGCGCGCTGTCACCCGTGTCAATATGGTGTCGCAGCAATTTAGTACAACCAATATCAAATTTGTGTTGACTAAAAACGTCAGCAAATTCGCTCAGGAGAACTCGCAGCTGCGCGCGCTGCGAGTCGGACAGGTCCACTGAACCCGCGCAAAGCGCATCCAGCCATCCGTCGTCACAGTCCGAATGCGGTCGCGACGGAGGATCGGTGGATACCTGACCCACGAGTGGTTCCTCATAGGGTACCGGCGTTGCGTGTGCAAGCACGGTCCCTTGAGGAACCACGGCCGTTCGCGATCCCACATTAAGGACTGCAATGAAGGGGTCCCCATCCCCTCTCACCATGGTCTGAGCCGCGAGCAAATCGGGTCCATTTACCCCGGCCCGAGATGGTCCCAACAAGACCCCCCGATCCGCAACCCCTTCATTAAACGGCCGACGCAACCTAAGAGGGACGAGCATCTGAGCCCCCGGAGGTACGCGCACAGTTTTTGTCACGAGCGCCTGCACGGTGGCAAACGCCCGACGCTCCGTGGTGGGGGAAGACAAAAATGTAACGCGTCGGCCCGATGGGAGCTCAATGCACCCCTAGTCAATCAGGATACGGATGGGCATTTTGGCCAAGAAATCCGTCCCCAACAGGCACGGAACCGCGAGTGAGGAGGAAACCAAAACAGGCCCGGATAATTTAATGTCTCCAATGCAGATAGTGGCGCGGATTTGCCCAATAATGCCCAGCGAGCCCCCGTTAGCAGCATAGCATGGCACGTCAACAGGGAGCAAGGGACGACTTTGAACGGGAAGGATGTTATAAATCAAATCAGATATAATGGTCGCCGATGCCCCTGTGTCAATTAAAATCCGCACCTCTACCTCATCAATATGACCGACCACAACCGATGATCCCGCCGACGCAGCAACGACACGATGGGCGAGCTCCGACCACTGACCCGGTTGGAGCGCTCGCCGCATTATAGAACAATCGCGCGCGACGGACGGGGAATTTGGAGCCCTGTTTGGTTGAGCGCGTGAGTGTGTGTCGGATGTGTGCGTGGGCCAAACGTGTGAGGTGCCGCGACTCGCCGTATCTCTCTGCTGGAGCTTGGGAGGAGACGGCGTGGCGTCCTGACGAGGTGTCGCCCCGCGCTGACGGGGAGCCCGGCATCCTGACGCAACGTGGCCTTGCAGGCCACAGTTGTAGCAGCGTGTGAGCGCCCCCGATGTCCTGGGCTGCTCCTGGCGGCTCGGTCCATTCCGAGCCTGTGGTGCCGCCGATCTCCATTCCCCTCGCTGCTCCACCCCGCAGACCTCCTCCGATGGGAGGGCGGTAGCCGCCATGGCATGGCTGGCCGTTTGCCGCCTTTCGACGAAGGGACCGCAAGCCCCCGTGGATGTGGCGCGCGACCAGCAGGGACGACATCTCTGCGTCGTCTTGAGCCAGGACGTTGACGTCCAGCTCATCAGCGAGTAGCAGCAGCTTCTCAGCCACCATGGCATCCACTCCTTCCTCGTCCATCCGTGGAAAAGCAGCCTTCGCCAGGGCCAGGAGAGCCGTCCGGAAGGCCAGGGGCGATTCGTTGGCGCCCCGATGCCGATCGTGGAACAGCTGCCTGCAGTCCGAAGGCGGCCCATAGACGGCTGACAGCAGCTGCAACGCCAGGTGTAGAGTGGCGCGCTTTTCCCTCGGCGCCGAGGTGAGGGTAGCCAGGGCGTCGTTGTCCAGCATCGCTGGCAGCGCGCGTAGAGCCTCGGCGTCCGACCAGTTCGCCATCTCTTGATGAGCGATGAACCGCCTCTTGAAGCCGCCCCAGTCTCCGTCAGCGCCGACGAATTCTTTAAGAGGCGGCAAACGCTGCTGTAAGGCGGCGTCCGTGGCTGCAGAACGCTCTCCGTCGCTCCCCGCCGATGATACAGTGTGGGCGGGCCGTGAGCATGGCATCGCCGGTCGCTCTGATGTTGACGCGCCGGCCGGCGTTGATGATGTCACGGCTTGTGCTTGGCGCTCAGCAGACACGTGACGCGGGCCGGCCCCGCCCACCGCTCGTACTGTAGAGATGGCGGGAAATTTGACCGCGAGCCGCGTCGGGGTGGCGGGAAACGTCGCCCCGCGCCGGCTGGCGTCGTCGACCCGCGCTGCTCCTCCAGCCCCCAGCCACGTGATCTCCTCCAACGCGGCGGCCGCGGCGTAGAGCAGGTCCGCCAGGCGGGAGTGGGCCAGCCGGAGTCCTTCGGCCGACGCATCCCCCTCCTCCTGTCGTAGCGGCGCGGGCGTACTCGGCCCCGGCTGCTCCGATTCGACCCCGGCCATCTCTGGTGGTGATTCGGCCATGGCGTCTTCCATCTCCGACTCCCTGGTACGTGTCGTCCCTCGTGTGTCCATCGTTGGACGTTTTACTTCTGACACCAGATGTAGTAAGTATATGGAGGCTTGACGACAGGATCGGAGGCACACTTATTTATTACACCAACACAGTCATTACAGGTCACTTGGCTACAGGGATTTCTCGACAGCTAACCCCTCTAACCTATACCAATTCCTCCACTACGGGACTAGGGGAGGCTATCTGTCCCAGCTTGGTTAAGCTGGGATCCCGGCTCCCTGAGTCACCAGACCAGCTTCGTCTGGGCTCTCGGGGCCACGCCACCGGCTTGCCCTGGTCGGCCCTTATAAGGACAGCGAGCCAGGGGAGCTCTGGGGCCTACACTAGCTGGTCTTCCGTCTTCTCTGGTTAAAGCTGAGTCCCGACCTCGAGCCCTCGAGCTCATCACCTTTTATAGGACTCGCCCCCGAGGGGGGGCCCGTGGGGGATACACATGCGGACGTCGGTGCGAGCGCCACCCTTGTGTACGGCCGTAACCCCGCCCCTTGTGTTTGTTGGCCATCCGTGGCCATGCATAATCACACCTCAACATTCGTAGCCATGCACAATTACACCTCTACACGTGCATAAATAATGATGAGGTATATAATTTATTATTTAGATTAATAATGATGAGGTATATAATTTATTATTTAGATTAATAATGATGAGGTATATAATGTATTATTTAGATAAATAATGATGAGGTATATAATGTAGATCAGCTGGAAGGATCTGTGGGCCATGGAAGCGAGGCGGTTGAGCTTTTCCATCAGAGCAACATATGACATCCTTCCAACACCAGTTAATCTTCACCAATGGTATGGTGAAGATCCGGACTGTGCCCTCTGTTCCATGCCAGCCAACCTCAGGCACATTCTTACAGGGTGTAAAACAAGCCTCACCCAAGGACGCTACACTTGGCGTCACAACCAAGTCCTTAAAAACCTTGCGTCCGCCCTGGAGGACAAGCGAGCTGCCACCAACTCCCTACCACCCCCAGCAGCATCACACCCCTTACGGACGACCTTTGTCCGCGAAGGGGCTAAACCACCGAAGAGCGGCTCTACACCAATAGAGCGAGACCAGCTGCGCTTGGCCCGCGACTGGAAAATGCTAGCTGACATTGGCCGGCAACTTGTGTTTCCTCCGGAGATCGCAACCACCACCCTAAGACCTGACATGGTGCTCTGGTCCCGTTCGCTCAAGAAGGTCTTCATCATTGAGCTCACAGTACCCTGGGAGGACTCAGTAGATGAGGCTTATGAGCGAAAACATCTGCGCTATGCCGATCTAGCTGCCGAAGCACGGCATCATGGCTGGAACACAGAAGTCCGACCAGTGGAGGTGGGCTGCAGAGGTTTTGTGGCAACATCTACAACCAGACTGCTTAGAGACCTGGAAATTAAGGGCCAGAGCCAGCGTTCGGCAATCAAAGCTGTATCGGAGGCGGCAGAAGGCAGCAGTCAGTGGCTCTGGATGAAGAGGAAAGACCCCAGCTGGGCCCCAAAGTGAGAGGGCCAGGAGGTATGCAGTCAACAATGCTTGACTCAGGGAGGAGGACGCCCCTGTCATGCATAGTCCCATGGGATGTTGGCTACCAACAACAAGGCAACTCCTATGACTAATTGGGAATGGGACGCAAGCGTAGGATTGATCACCCTGTCGCTGGCCGCCTTTGGGGAGGGTGTATAGTATGAAAGGCCGAAACACCCTAGGAACCAAAGGGTCACTACTGACGATGCGCTCCCCAAATTTCACCAGGCTCACTGTTCATGAACTCTTGGAAGTGCTTGCCCAAAGGATAGTAACATCTCATCCTGTGTTCTTTGGAATCTGAATATCTGGACTTGTCCAGTGACTGCTGAGAAAGATCAGCTGACAACAGGGGAAAGTCCTTGTGGCGGCACGGAGAGACGGCTGACAGGAGGAAATAGACCCCACTGGGACAGTCATGGGTTAGCTTCCCATTTCTGTAGTTTCCCATGCTTCGCAGTATGTTGGAAACACCCGATTTAGCTACAGAAAGTCAACATACGAGAATACCCCTAGAGTCTGCGAGAGTGGGGGCGGAAGATGACTCATCGAATGACAACATGGTAACGACTGGACCGGAAACGACTACGAGTAATGAGAGCACAGCACAAGAGAACACCACAGCAACTGTCACAAGTTCCGCTGCAAAAGCAGGCCACAAACAGATGCAGGTATGTGTCTGTGGTTGGAGGAAAGTTACATCACACCATGGGTTGAGGATCCACCAGGGGAAGAAGGGGTGTTTGGGTAAAGAGAGACAGAGGCCTCGCATTGATTACTTTCTGCGAAAGCGATCAAATCAGTCGAATGAAGCACAGCAACTGGACGCAAACCATAGTTTGCAGTGCATCAGTACCACTGTCATGGAGGACGTAAACTCAAGCACCCAAGTAACAACTGAGGTGGAACCAACAACAGGAGTGGAACTCACCCAGCCTCCGAGACCTGCAATCGAGAGGAGACTACCAGGGCACAGACCGTATGTGAAGTGGCCTGGCGCCAATGACAAGAAGTTGTGGGAAACAGTGAATACTGACCTTACCTTGACCCTCGAGAAACTTCGAGGCACTGTGGAGAAGAAGTTGGAGAGGATGGGGGACATCATCTATGAGTACGGGGCAGAAAGCTTTGGAGTGCAAGAGGCAAAAGGCGGGAGAAAGGTTCCAACCCCACCAGTTTCCAGGAGGCAACAAGAAATCAAGTGCCTCGTTCAAGAAAGGAGACAGCTTAAGAAACAGTGGAAGAAAGCCTCGGAAGTGGAAAAGGAGGGCATAGAGGCACTTCAGGCTGACATCAAAACCCGGTTGGCATCCCTCCGTAGAGCAGAGAACCTACGGAAGCGCAGAAGGAAGAAAGAACAAACTAGAACTCGATTCTATAAAGATCCCTTCAAGTTCCTTAAAAGTCTCTTCACGAAGGAAAAAAGTGGAGTTCTAAAAACAACAAAGAAAGACCTAGAAGAGCACCTGAGAACAACAAACTTTGACTCAAAGTGACATGAACATCTGGCCATCCCATCAGATATCCCACCCATTGAACCCCCGGAACATCATATTGAGACCAGCCCTCCGACATGGAAAGAGGTGGAAAACACAGTTCGAAGGGCAAGAACAGCATCAGCCACGGGGCCAAATAGAGTCCCGTACAAAGTGTATAAGAACGCACCAGACGTCCTGAGGTTCCTCTGGAGGCTTATGAGAACAGCTTGGCAAAAGAAGATAATACCCAAAGTGTGGCGTAGGGCAGGCGGGGTCCTGATCCCTAAGGAGAAGGATGCAGTGAACATCAGCCAATTCCGCCCAATCTCCTTACTGAATGTCGAGGGTAAAATCTTCTTTAGGATCATTGCCCAGAGGATGGCCGAGTACCTGCAAAGGAATGCGTACGTCGATACATCTGTACAGAAGGCAGGAATATCAGGGTTCTCTGGCTGCTTGGAACATTCCAGCATGATCTGGCACCAGATCCAAATGACCAAGGTGGAGAAAAGGGACCTCCATGTAGTCTTCCTCGACCTCGCCAATGCATTTGGCTCTGTGCCCCATGAACTCCTGTGGTCTGCCTTCAGATTTTTCCACATATCGGACACCATCACAACCCTGGTGAAGTCGTACTTTCAGGATCTGCAGTTCTGCTTCACCACCTCAGAGTTCACCACCTCATGGCAATGCCTGAATGTAGGTATAATGGCGGGATGTACCATTTCTCCATTGGCATTCATAATGGCAATGGAGGTTATCATCAGATCCTCAAAATGGGTTGCTGGTGGACAGCGAGTCGACTCTGGTTTTCGCCTCCCTCCACTCAGAGCCTACATGGACGACATTACAACATTGACCACCACTGTCCCATGCACCAGGAGACTGCTCAGAAAACTCGAGGAGAACATCAGCTGGGCCCGTATGAAGATTAAACCATCCAAGTCACGCAGCATCTCGATTGTGAAGGGAGTACTCTGTGACCTGAAATTCTTCATCGGAGATGACCAAATCCCAACAGTGTCTGAGCAGCCGGTAAAAAGCCTTGGAAGGTGGTATGATGCAAGCCTGAAGGACAAAGATCAGGTGCAACAGCTGCGCAAAGACATCAGTAGTAGCCTACAGTCCATCGACAACACCCAGCTACCTGGAAAGTTAAAGGCCTGGTGTCTGCAGTTTGGTCTCCTACCCCGGGTGTTGTGGCCCCTAGCAGTGTATGAGGTTCCAATCTCAACAGTGGAGAAGATGGAAAGAGGAGCCACGAGCTACTTAAAGAAGTGGCTCGGAGTTCCACGATGCCTTACCACCATAGGCCTCTATGGAGATGGTGTCCTCAAGCTGCCCCTCACCAGCCTAACCGAGGAATTCAAGTGTGCAAAAACCAGGCTCCAGATGACACTGAATGAATCTCGAGACCCAGTGGTGAGCAACAACGCGTCGACCTTGGCAACTGGGCGCAAATGGAGGCCAGGAAAAGCAGTCCAGGAGGCAACAGCAGCCCTCAGACATGCTGACATTGTGGGTCATGTTCAGCAAGGGAGAGGAGGCCTTGGGCTAACTAGCCGTGCTGCTTGGAGTAAGGCCACTGCACCAGAGCGGCGGAAGATGGTAGTGCAGGAAGTACGCCATCAGGAGGAGGCTGCAAGGTGGGCCAAGGCAGTCTCTCTTGCCAAACAAGGACAGTGGACTCGATGGGACAGTGTGGAGAAGAGGAAGATCAGCTGGAAGGATCTGTGGGCCATGGAAGCGAGGCGGTTGAGCTTTTCCATCAGAGCAACATATGACATCCTTCCAACACCAGTTAATCTTCACCAATGGTATGGTGAAGATCCGGACTGTGCCCTCTGTTCCATGCCAGCCAACCTCAGGCACATTCTTACAGGGTGTAAAACAAGCCTCACCCAAGGACGCTACACTTGGCGTCACAACCAAGTCCTTAAAAACCTTGCGTCCGCCCTGGAGGACAAGCGAGCTGCCACCAACTCCCTACCACCCCCAGCAGCATCACACCCCTTACGGACGACCTTTGTCCGCGAAGGGGCTAAACCACCGAAGAGCGGCTCTACACCAATAGAGCGAGACCAGCTGCGCTTGGCCCGCGACTGGAAAATGCTAGCTGACATTGGCCGGCAACTTGTGTTTCCTCCGGAGATCGCAACCACCACCCTAAGACCTGACATGGTGCTCTGGTCCCGTTCGCTCAAGAAGGTCTTCATCATTGAGCTCACAGTACCCTGGGAGGACTCAGTAGATGAGGCTTATGAGCGAAAACATCTGCGCTATGCCGATCTAGCTGCCGAAGCACGGCATCATGGCTGGAACACAGAAGTCCGACCAGTGGAGGTGGGCTGCAGAGGTTTTGTGGCAACATCTACAACCAGACTGCTTAGAGACCTGGGAATTAAGGGCCAGAGCCAGCGTTCGGCAATCAAAGCTGTATCGGAGGCGGCAGAAGGCAGCAGTCAGTGGCTCTGGATGAAGAGGAAAGACCCCAGCTGGGCCCCAAAGTGAGAGGGCCAGGAGGTATGCAGTCAACAATGCTTGACTCAGGGAGGAGGACGCCCCTGCCATGCATAGTCCCATGGGATGTTGGCTACCAACAACAAGGCAACTCCTATGACTAATTGGGAATGGGACGCAAGCGTAGGATTGATCACCCTGTCGCTGGCCGCCTTTGGGGAGGGTGTATAGTATGAAAGGCCGAAACACCCTAGGAACCAAAGGGTCACTACTGACGATGCGCTCCCCAAATTTCACAAGGCTCACTGTTCATGAACTCTTGGAAGTGCTTGCACAAAGGATAGTAACATCTCATCCTGTGTTCTTTGGAATCTATTATTTAGATTAATAATGATGAGGTATATAATTTATTATTTAGATTAATAATGATGAGGTATATAATTTATTATTTAGATTAATAATGATGAGGTATATAATTTATTATTTAGATTAATAATGATGAGGTATATAATTTATTATTTAGATTAATAATGATGAGGTATATAATTTATTATTTAGATTAATAATGATGAGGTATATAATTTATTATTTAGATTAATAATGATGAGGTATATAATTTATTATTTAGATTAATAATGATGAGGTATATAATTTATTATTTAGATTAATAATGATGAGGTATATAATTTATTATTTAGATTAATAATGATGAGGTATATAATTTATTATTTAGATTAATGTAGTGAAAATCATAGCATTCCATTACATGTGGCAAGCATTAATATTTTACGTGAATAATACTATGCATTATAAAGATCAATTATTGGATTTTACTTTTTGATCCAATGTTTTCACCCTTGCAGGAAAACGAATGTTCTTTAATTCCCATCTGCCAGAGTAAAAGCTTTTGCTGAGATGAAAATTGGTTGCCAAACTTAATAGTTAAAATCACTCGGAAGTAATAGTGTGATATATTACAGTGTGTATATATTTAAACAAAAAAATGGTACTAAAGCTACATACAGTGCAGTTATGTAGAGCTCATGTATTATAGGGACTTTTCTAAATACATGTCACTGTTGATATGAGACAAGTAAGAACAGAACTCAGTATGTCTGCTATTTAAATGATACATGTATAGCTTATGCAAGGATTTCCATTCATTGGATATCCGCGGAAAGCAATTTGCGTAAAACCTCATTGCACCCTAATGATTGTTTAGTGGAAGAATTCAGGCACACAAGAGATCAACCTTCATCACTCTACGTACTTTAAAAGAGGGCATTTTAACGATTGAGTTTTAACTTGTTTAGCGGCATCTTTAGACTCGACCTTGTAAGTATCAATCAGAACATAACACCTATGAGTATCAGTCAGATCGTAATACCTGTAAGTATCAATCAGGCCAGTCATGGCTTGCGCTGAGAACATTGCGAGTAGAAAATTGCTGTGAAGGAAATAGTTCAATGTCCTGGTTTGAAAAGAATGCTGACAAATTTAAGAATTGCAAGATTAGCACGTGTACACCTCTGCAGCAAGAGATGAAGATGTGCGCTCTTTTTGCCGATGTATGAAATGTAGTGCATGTACTGGACACCGTGTACTGCTTCTCAAAGAAAGAAATAAAAACACTTGCTGACAATCCAGAAAATGAATTTGCACAAGCAATGTGGAAGTGAAAAACATTCATGGAGGAAGGCAACATTAACTATGGGCAAATACGATATTTCCAGGCGTGTTCACTCTGGCGAAAATGCTATCTGCAGGTAACATTTGAATGTATACTGTGATGTGTTTTGGTATGTGTATATGTCATACAATCGTTGTCTTATGGTATTGTATGAAAATACAAAATGTATCATTATTATTCTGAAAACAATTAACCTCAATGTTACATTTCTTACCTGATTTAATGCAGTTAATTTTGTGGCAAGATTTCGCCAAGAAGATCAGTGTTTTACATGCGATTTTGGCAAAATATATAGCATTGAGAATGACGTGTGCAGTATAGAGGGCCACATATCCGAAACTATAAACTTTTTTTTATTTGACCAAGGCCCACTGAGCTATACAGCTCAGTGGGCCTTGGTCAAATAAAATAGTTCAACGAACATGCAAACTCCAAATATACAGGCATCAGGATCGGGATCTAACGAACCACCTCCTGTATACCAGGCGAAGTAGTTAACATCTCACCACCACGACGCCCCAAACAGGCATCGGAGAGGTCTCCACGAGTCAGGCGACCAAGGGGAAGATGCCAAATCAGATGGTGGGACACCGTGACGGCAGATCCTCGAGAACGCGTGTCGACTGTGCAGCAACCTGGCAGAAGGTAGACATCGTCGGCGAAGTGTGTTAGCATCAATGGCTTTGGCTATTGTATTTTTGTAATTTTCTAACAGTCTATTTTGGCACGTGTTTATTTTTGTGTGGTTGTGCTTCGCACTGTGGGGTTTCTCTGTTGAACAAGTCAAAGATATCGTTCCTCCATTGTATCCTTGTAAATTATGACCCCCGTCTGTGTTATTTTGTCTAGTAGCCGGCACAACTTCGAAGATGTTACCGCTACTTTACAATGTTCTAACACGTATGTGCATGTACAGCCCGATTGTGCATTTGCTGCTGAATGAGGGCGCTCCACCACACCATGTGGGTGGTAAGCGTTATTTGACCATACTTTGCCATGTTGGTCAATGTGGGTTGGTGAATGCAGGCAGCATAGAAGTGGGAGCATGTGACTCGTAAAACCAGTGGATGTTGCTGCACAACTGTCCTCTGCTGCCCACAGCATAACCCCGCAGCCTATAACATCTGTCATGCATCATTGTTGCCGATTCAAGCACTGTCCAAGCTCAACGATGCTTACTTCGCTTCTGAGACGTGAATAGTTCAGGCACATTCCAGCTGATGTTCCCACAGGCAAACGTCAGTTCACTGTCATGTATTCACTGTGACCAAACAACTCTCTGTGAGCTCAAATTGTATAGAATATAAAACATCATTCATGGATACATAGAATGTGCAGGGTAAACTATATATAGTTGGATAAATGTTGCTAAACATACCATAAAGATCAATATGCTGGCATCAATAGTGCATCATGTATTGTCCAAGTGCATCATTGCAGTTTTGCAGTTATTGTTTATGCCAAAGGCTAGGAAAAAAAACAATTGGGTGATTGAAGCGTACTTGGTACATGCCACTATTCATTTTTCCCAGCAGAGATCTATATTTTAAATGTCATGACAGCAGACGGTAATTTTATATCCGAAATTTAAAATTAAAATAACTGTTCGTTCCCACGTTCTGCAATTAAGTGTGCTGTTTGTAATACGATCATTACAGCTGAAGTATAATCCCAGAGAAAATAAATTGAAATCACATTGTACTTTTCAATGTAACTTTTTTAATTCTATACCTGCGATTCTATCCATTATATTTACAGTAAAACCAATCTACCAATCAAGCTACTTGTTTTCCAACTTGGTAGTATGGGGTTGGGCGTTGTATTTGCACATCTTGTTTACTGAATGTTATAAAAACTGTCTGGTAACCTAGAAATGTTGAGGAACTATCAAACAGCTGTTCAAATTGTGAGTGGTCTGACATGAAATTGGTAATTACCGCAATGTTTATTTTTCCAAATGGAAAGCGATGTTTTGAAAGACTTTGTCATCACACCCCATAACACTCACACATGTGTAGTGACAGAACGGTCACTACTGTGTCGGCCCGTACGAGGGCTGGGGGCCCCAAGGGGGTGCCTGGGGGGTCACGTGGTGGAGGGATCCGGACCTTCCCAGAGGTGGGGGGAAGGGAGGCGTGGCCTGGGAAGGGAGGCGTGGCCTGGGAGGAGCCGGCCACGTCTGGGCGGAGCTGGCCACGCCAAAGCAGATATAAGCGTGGTGTGAACGCAGAGCGAGGCTGTTGTACTGTACTCCAAAGTGAAGACACCATCGGTCGTCAAGTCCCGAGTCGTCGTCCTGGGCCAGGCAGGCCGTTGCCTGCCTGGTCCAGTCTGTGTCGCGTTCCAGAGTGTTAGTGAGTTGAGGAAGGTGGTCACCACCTCATGTACAGCGTTATGTTACTTACCATTTAATAAATAGTGTTGCCTCCAAGCTGTGTGTGTGTGCACCTAATTCGAACCCACTACACATGTACTGTCTGAAACGACCGTTTAAGATGCATACAACTTGTAATCTATTAACATTATTCAACTAAGATTTTGCCTCTTAAAAGAACACTTTGCATTTAAAACATGCCAAAGAAAATGTTTACCTTTAATAGAAGCTAACATATATATTCTGAGCTTTCGTAAATATAAATAATATTTGTTGTCCTTCCCCACACCTCCAATTAGCACGGTTCGCTACGTATGGTGCGAAATAAGTTCAACATGCATACATACAGTTTAGTCAATTTGTACAGTATCAGCTTTCATCCACTGCTGGATCAAAGCCCCTCATGCCGTTGCCATCCCCACACAGTCCAGTGATGCCGCAATTCATCTCACTCCTGCACATGAACTGAGGTGCACCGTAGTGGCGAGATGTTAACTACCTCGACTGGTATACAGGAGGTCGTGGATTTGATCTCGACCCTGATGGTGCCTGTATATTTGGAGTTTCCATGTTCTATTCCCGTGGTCATGTGAGTTTTTATCCGGGTCCTCTAGTTTTTCCCTTCACATTTAGAAACATGCATTTAGAGTTCTAGATTTGAAGCTTTCGTGACTGCAAGGATTCATATTCTTAGGTTTTTTCGGTAAAGTCACGTAGGTAAAAAATTGAAATTAAAATTTATTTTTACTTTTATTAACTTCAATTTCAATTTTTTTACCTACGTGACTTTACCGAAAAAACCTAAGAATATGCATTTAGAGTATTTGATTACTATACATTTCCACATGATGAGCCAATTCGTTGAGCTATCATTTGTGGCCAGGTCGCTTCTGAAAAATAACTATATAGCTTAGTGGGCCTTACTTGGTTAAATAAAAAAAAAAATCGTTGAGTCTATGTCATTGCTCACTCTCTGTTGTTTTAATGACCTCTTGGGAATGTTCCTGCTTTGGCTGCCATTTTGTCACCGGTCTTGGCTATCATCCACCATCCCTTCTCACAATGTATTCTGCCCAAGCACCCTTGTCTTTACACGGTTGCCGAGAGCATGCCCAAAGGCCCAAAATGATGACCACTTGTGAAAGACCCAAAGAATGTGAATTCCTGCGGTCACTAAAGCTTTAAGTCAAGATTCCGTCTGTAACTTTGTCTCCATGGTGGCTGTGTTTCTTTCTTAGGCTGCCACTCTGCCATGAGTCTCAACCATTGATCATGATCATCATCCCTTTTTGCGTTTGTTCTTTGGTACAATTTTTTCTCTTCCACTTTCTTCGTGAATTCTTTGCTCACTTTCAGATTTTGTACTTTTTTCTAAAAAGTAATAATTTGTCTATTTTAATTGCATTTGGTCAATTTATCAACGACCGAATGAATATCAAATTAAACGTATGACTTACAAACTATTATTTTAAATAGCCCATAATTGGCATTGGCATTACATTTAATTATCCAAACCCCACTTAGAAACAATAATAAATAAATGGCCCCAAGTGGTGTTGTTGATTGGTACAGTCCATGAGAATGAGAGGCATGGTGCTCATTAAGTAAGGTAACACAAAACATAATGTTGTATATTCACTTGAGTTTTTTTTTATAAAATGACAAAAATTCTGCTATTACAAGTCTGTTCTTTTTGTTCAGTAATATAATTACGTTTCACACTTTTAAGTTCAATCTCATTGTTACAATCTGCTCCATTATGCAATCGAGACATTTAAAATACATAATTGTAATTAGAATAAGTAGCAATTCTGTGTATACAAATTTAACACATTTGAAACCGTGTTTTTTATATAATCAACCATACTGATGTACACTTCATAAAAAGTAAAAAACGCAATGTACTATTATTCTATTCACTTGCCCTGCCAAATATAAAAAAAAAAACATTACAAGTGTAATGCGGGCGTCAACGGCCTCGCGGATATGAGGTAACGGGGGGAGGGGTTAGGTCACGTGGGGGAGAGGGGAAAGCTCTTAAGGGCGGTAACCGGAAAAGACGGGGGGAGAGTGTGAGAATAAAGACGGGAGGAGGCCACGCAGGGCAGAGAGTGGAGAGTGGCGCGATCGCCACAGGACGGGACTCGGCACCGTTGGCCAGCGGTGTCCGGGCACGGGGGAGACGGAGAGCAGCGGTGGGGCTGCAGAGAGAGCAGCTGAAAGACTGCACAAAGGCGGAGAGGCTAAGAGGAAAGCAGGCAGCGGGGCTGCATCGGGAGCAGGGAGAAAAGGCTACGTGAGCAACGGCAGCTGTCAAGCTGCCAAGCGGGAGGTGGAGAAGGCTCTGAGCGAGGGCCGTGTGGGGCAAAGTTGTAAGAACCCAAATAAAGGACAACGGAGACAGACACAGTGAAAGAGTCCTTTATTACACAAGGAACATGTAGGCCAGGCTGCAGATATCTGTCATGATTTCAACACGAACAACACTTCTGTGATCATTGCACGTGATCACAATTTAAACAGTGTGAGAAATTAACAAAGAAGCTATTTATACATTTACCTAAAATTTCTGGCATAAAAGTGTGATATATTTATTCAATAGGCAGGAATAACAATACACTAAAGGGAACCCTTGGGTGAGAACATGATGCACTCATGTTGCATCATGTGCATTATGAGGTAGATTCAAAGTGCCTAGCAGCGGTGCTAGGGAGACTGGAAACTGCGTTAATCTAGCTCTGTCCAAATAATAAAATGTGCATATTGCAATCTCATTGCCACTGCTCAACAAACAAATTGTGCAGCAGCAATATAAATGTATGGCTTGTGTGGGGGGGGGGGCATCTGGGTTGCATATCCATCAAGTCCAGGCATTGACATCATCCTCAAAGTCTCGGCATGAAACACATCGTGTTATCCTGCAATTTTTCAAGAGCTGTAGTAACACTTTATTGACCTGTGTGTGATGGCCATGCACTTAGCATCAAATGTGACGAGCCAGTGGCACAATGTGCAATGTGAACGTATTTTCAAACTATTTTATGATTCTAAGAAAACTAAAAAAAAACCTGAATGCCATGGCCTCTGTCACCAGCCATTTATTGTACCTTTTTTTCCTTTTATGAAGTGACTGCAGATTCCAAAGCTGCTGCTCGAAAAAACAATTTTATGGCCTGGCCCCAAGAACATCTGTCCCCTTGCTGGTATGCGACATGTGGGGTTTGAAGACCCTGTCAATTATCCTAACACGTGACCATCGTCAAAGTTTTCGACACGGTTTGTGTGTGAACTTAAAAAAACTTGCTTAGATTCTAAATTGACCTTGAAAACAGCTTATCATACAGTGTATTGTGTTAGCCTCAAGTGTGCTTTTACAAACAGATGGCACTGCCACAAATATTATGATGGCTAATGCCATTTTACTCTTGAAAATGTGATATTATTTTTGACGCTGTGTCCACTAACACTATGAAAGCTCTGTGCGTTCAAAATGTCAGATGATTGTTGTGAGCATCATAATTTATGCACCTTTTAAAGCTTTCGTGACTGCAGGGATTCATCTTCTTGGTTCTTTCGGTAAAGTCCCTTCTACGTGACTTTACCGAAAGAACCAAGAAGAAAAATGTATGCACCGTTTCAAATATACCTATATTTTTTGTATTCTTGCTTGCATGGAGAGGTTTTATCGAGCTTTCACTATTAATCTTCTGCTGGTTGTGGCAGTAACAATATTACCCAATGCCTCAGCAAAACCAGCCCTGAAGTAAGTCTGATGCTAGCATTCAGACTTAGCTGCATCTGAAGTGGTTGTTCCCATCTTTGAAAGTGGAAAGCTCATGCCTCAATTGCAGCAATAGCCTTCAATTGGTACAACCTGAAATGCTTTGTGGAAGCCTGCATTGGGTCTGGTTTTTCCATGTGCTAAAATAACAACTGTGTTTGACAAGCCTGGTCATCAACGATGGCATACACAAAAACATCAATCACTTGAGTTTTTTTGCCTTCATGGCAAAATTCCAGGTCAAAGAATAAAAAAATATTGTTTGCATTGCCACGTGACAAACATGTTTATATCAGAGCATATGGACATGTCCAGCACCCCCTAGTGTTGTGTATTTTTTTTAAGGTTTCTCAGAAGCAGTTCTGTTATTTCTAATTTCACAGACTTTTCTCTAAAAGATGGTGTATCGTTCTGTGAGAGTTTTCATTGGATTTTCATTCGTACCATAACGTGACGATGATATCAAATGTAACAAAAATACAATTGGAGGAAAGAGATAACCTTTTTGTTAATTAAAGTATGACAAAAGAAAGCAGATGAGTGATTTCATGTGTTCATGTGGACTCGGACACAGTCTTTGGGAATTCCAAGAGGACAAAGACACATACCTTTGGGGCAGGTGCTATAAGCGAGCACCTAATTAAGGCCAACACGGCACACGAGGGGGTAAGTGGCCAGCATCACACCTGGCCGACTTTGTCTCCCTAAGTGGCGATGTTTACACACCGCACCAGGTACTCATTTGAGACTGAATCGGCTGAGGGGAGGCCCAGGACCGGTTTCAGATAATTGTCACTGGTGTTGGTCGTGAGAGGTAATCGAACTCGGGTTGCCAGGTTCATAGCGCAGCGCATTGACCACTGCATTGCCTTTCCCAACAATGGGAACACACGAGCACCATCACTGTGCACAAGGAATGAATTCTGTTAAACACACCTGGTTTTTTTTTAAATACTCATAGCACGAACAATTAAAGCATGATTGATACTGTTATTAAATTTCAATCCAGTCACATTACTATATTTAGAGCAGTATACATAACAATTACAATGAAAAATTACTGTTCTGTTTTCTGCATATAAAGGTAAACTAAATATGTTATATATTGCTGGATTCCAGCTGTGCATTGTAATATCGTAGTGGAAGAGATAGAATATTAGTTACAATTACAGTATTTAAATTAATGGCTTTATTAACTGGTACGTGGTTTGGGCTTCATTCACAGCTCTAGACTGGGTTGTATTTGGACTTTTTGCAGTTATCTTGTTTAAGTAAAAAAAAATTTGTTATCTAGTAATTAATTTCTAAACAGGAAGAAAAGGAAATGCCAATTAAATGTAATTTTAATAACTGTGTAAATTTTGTATATTTAATATTCTGTGGAGCTTGTAAGTTTGTGACGTGGTCAGTTATGTTTATCCAACACTACCACACATCATATAAACAGCAGAGCATAACAAGTTATTGACTTATGGCTGCTGGTGAAAATAAACAAATCTATCAACATTTGAAAAAATACTGTAAGCAGAATTTATGCCCTTCAGATGTCTTAGAAATGATTTATGTTACAATTTGCAATGGTAAGCATTGTTTTTCATTCAACAAATTATTTTGGAGATACTGCGTAGGCAGTGGTACACAGGCACGCATAAAACAACACATTTGTCAATAATACTATGGCCTTGAAAATTATAAAATGTTTTATTAAATTAACAATGACATACTGTTACTGCAATGCTGAGATAAGCAATGTTACCGTACACTAATTAACTTGCCATTAATTTAGTCTTCACTTAAAGTAAATGACGACAAATTAGAGGTGGTATCATTCACTTGCAGGAATGAGATCACCTCTGCTTACTATGCAAGACACCAGGAAGATTGTAACAGGTTCTTGTTGTTCGCAAGCTGGCTGCTTATTAATCATTCATTCAATACATCAGTGAAACATCCATTGTACTGATTTATTAATTTCACCTGGCCTGCCCTCATTATCAATGCAAGACTTCTTGGGTTACGTGACAGGTCATGTGATTATGTTGTCCTATAGGCATATATCATTTGATGTTGAAACAATCAAGTTGGACTGCAACAAATAGTGGGGGGGACCTCCTGGGTATCTGTTCTCGACTTGATTAAGTTGAGATTTACAATAAATAATGTTAAAATTACAATAAATGTGCATCATGTATTTAATCAGATTTGAATAACATGCAAAAGACTGTTGAAAAAAGTTGAACGATAAGAAACACTATGATATTATTCATCGTTCATTGTTGTATAGACTTGCATTAAATAATATCCTGGAATGTACGTCTTCTAAACGACTTCTGGAATGTTTGTTTCTATCCTTGCATTTTAATATTAAGTGTGTAACAACGATCATTGTATTAAACAAAAAAATTTAAATTTGAGACATCAATTTTACAATGTTCGATTCATAATAGGTTCCTTTGTTAAATTCTGATATGATATAACATTCAGTCAGAACATTCAACCCTGCTGTTTTACACAAAAGTATGGGTGCAAACATTTACAACCACTAGAAATTCAGTTAATTGATTTATAAATCGATTTGTATCCGTCTCATTAGTATGGTTTTGTTCTATCCATTACCCTGAATGTGACAATAGCATATTCTACATTTTCCGTACATAGAAAAATATTGAATGTTGTAATTTAGTTTATGAAGGCCCATTGTCTATGATTATGCATATTATAGTGAACCAGTATATTAGTCTCGATTTAAAGCTTTCATGACTGCAGGGATTAATCTTCTTGGTTCTTTCGGTAAAGTCACGTAGAAGACCAGGTCTTCACCTGAGGACGGCTGCTTGCGTTGTGGCCGAAACGTCATGAGAATTATTTTATTATGTTTTATTTTTATTATTTTATTATTTCCCTTCTAGTCCGCACTGAGATGACTCTGAATCCAGATTCCATTCAGTTTCAGGACTTTTTAAGAATTCGAAATATCCAAATCGACGTTCCGAATTTGGAGCTGAGTCTGCTCAGCCACAGTAGTGTTATGTAATATATAATTTATATATTTAAATGCTCCACAATAGCGTTATGTAATGTATTGAAATGCTGCACATTAGCATTGTCGTGTATGCAGGAATACATTGTAAATGCTGTACAGTAAAGCTTTATGCAAGTACATGGATCCGATACATGTCATTGACCTTTAAGAGAAGTAAGCTTTGCCAGGACACTTTGCTCAAAGGAACGATGGCTGAAAGTCGAGGCTAATGGCAAGAGTGGCAGTCAAAGGAGGGCAAGCAACCCAAAGGGCATCCACCGTGAAGAGATCAGCACGTGTGCAAGAGCCCGGCGATTTTGTTGCATGGCAGTGGCTTGTGAGAGATATCGGCTTAGGGAAGCCTTCGTCCAGCAGTGGATAGATCACAGACTCTTTGGTTCTTTCGGTAAAGTCACGTAGGTATAAAATAAAATAAATTAAATCACGACGCTTCGGGCGCAACACAAGCGTCCGTCATCAGGTGGGACAACCACAGCAAGAAACAATTGCTGAAGTGGGCCAAATCTAGATTGGATAGATCACGTTTGATTAATATGAGAGTTAAAGAGTTACTATGGCGTGAGAGAAGTTTGTGCAATACTCTTGTATCTTAGCATCCTAGGATCTATTCCCACCTTTCAACATCGGTGGCACGCTGTATCTGAGCGACGCCAGAGCCCACCCCTCGGGTGATGCTGATGCAGTTGAGTGCCTCGCTAGTATGACTGAATGTTGGCAGTATTAGCAGGACTTCAATGTTTGCCATTTCTAATTTGTCATATTTTTGTGTTTTTTTTTACTCAAAACGTCAGCTGAAATTTGCATTTTATTCCATTAGACCTTGATTGATTTCTCCGCACACATGTACAGTCTATTTTCCTATAACGTTTGCTTGCGTAATTGGACATAACGTGATGAATATATTAGGAAATAATTTTTTTATAACGCGGATGCGAATTGGATATAACGCGATTGAGTGAACAAAACTACGTTTCGCGACTAGGAATAAGTTGTTACAGCTGCCATGGCGAAGCATCACGCAAGTTGGGATGCTGCTGGATGCTTCTAGATGGTACCCACGCGCCTCAGTCTTTGTTCAGCCTGCATATGTATGTCATATGTTATCGAGGACTGCAGTTTACCCTATATTATTTATTATAACGCGATTTTACCATGACGCGTTGTTCTTCAGGAATGCATCCAACGCGTTATAGGAAACAGACCGTACGTGGTGTTTGAAGCTTAACTAAGTATCCCCCTGATACAACCAAAAATTTGACTTAAAAGCGAATAATCGTTCATCTCCTGATGATATAGATGGACACACGAGTAAAACTTGGGGTAGAAGGCTACTTATACCGAGTCTTGTGACTCGTCTTGAGACTCATCACTAACTTATTGCGCGCTCTTGTTTGTCACAAATTTTTTTTTAAAACTTGACTGAAACCTTCGTGGGGTACTCTTCGTGTAACCATGTAAATATAAAGGTTACTCCTTACATACATCAACACAATCTAATAATGTTTAATATAGTATACTGCATTGTAGATTTTAGGGGTTTTTATTCATTAAATATACCTGGCAAAATGTCATTCATAGTTCTAGAGGCATTTACAGCATAAAGTTAATTTGTGATTTTACTTTTCATATCCATGTTCTCTGATACCATTGATCAATCGACATTCATTGTGTTCGATCATTATGTATTCGTACATGTATTATTACATTTATTTTACACCTTCAGAGCTAAAATCAATGCACGTTTGCATTGTTAAAGCTATTCACACATGTTGTACTTGCATTAGTTACACAGTGAATATGACTATATGCGAGCATTGAAATGTCACGCCTGTATGAATTCAACAGATGCTGTGAACAAAAACATGTGCATTATTCAGACTTGGCTTCACGGGATTATTTGTAAGTTATTGTTTTAAAGTTTGTAATAATGCATTTTCAAAAGTGTAAAATTGAGTACACACCAGTCTGACCTGAATGCTGGCAATAAGCTATTGTATTATCGCTTGAGCCTGAAGTCATGTATGCCAATTGTCAAAATTGCTGCTGGTACCTCGAACATTGCATCATTTCCATCACTTTACTGCTACCACTTTATTTTGAGCAATGCTATTGTTAAGTTCGTATTGTTACCCAAGGAATGCGCTAAGATTTATAGGTCTGTAACTTAACATCTTCAAATTTTCATGCAAACTATTATAAAACAATGGTTAATGTTGTTCTGTCTCTTATTCGACAGTTTGTTTTTATAACAAACTTTTTTTTTATTTTACCCGGTAAGGCTCACTGAGTCCAATAGTTCTTTTTTCAGAAGCAACACGGCCATAAATGATAGCACCTCAACGAAGTGGCTTATCACGTAGGAAATTTAAAGCAGCCAAGTACTCTTATTTGACTACCGCCATCGGATTTTGCATACAGGAGAGTTTTCATGCTAAAATATAACTTAATAACAATGTTAATTTCACGTTAATCAAAGTGTAACGAGGTTATGGATTCTGACCAAATGTTTGCAGAAATTGAACAATTTTAAAATTAGGGAAAAAAACAACAGGAGATGTTAACTCCCTCGCCTGGTATGCAGGAGGACGTGGGTTCGATCGCAACCCTGACGCCTGTATACTTGGAGTTTGCATGTTCTCCCCATAGTCGCGTGGATCTGTCTCCAGATCCTCCGGTTTATCCCTCCCCATTTAGAATCCACATGCATTTAGAGTGCTTGGCTGTTCTAAATTGGCACGTGATAAGCCACTTCGTTCAGCTATCATTTGTGGCCAGGTCGCTTCTGATAAAGATCCATATATCTCAGTAGGCCTTTCCTGGTAAAATAAAACATCGTTTAGCTTAGTTTAACATCATAAGCATTGGTGGCTTGAGTTAATAGGTCTATAAAAGTGCAGAGATTAGTAATGACTGGTACATTTTGTATCGAAGTGAGAAACAACAATGTCTGCTACAGTTCACCACCAGCAGGGATGTAAAGATAATGGACATGATCAGAAAATGAGAATGGAGGAGCCCAGCGAGAGACGGAGATTCGCACGTACAGCTAGGCCTCGGCAAGGTAAGGTAAAAGTGTAAAAACAACGAGCCTACCTTTACCCTACCTTTTACCTTACCATAATACAATCACTCTACCCTACCTTTTACCCTTTAGCAGGTAAGGTAAAAGGTAAAAAGCAACGAGCCTACCTTTACCCTACCCTTTACCCTACCCTTTACCCTACCCTTTACCCTACCCTTTACCCTACCCTTTACCCTACCCTTTACCCTACCCTTTACCCTACCCTTTACCCTACCCTTTACCCTACCCTTTACCCTACCCTTTACCCTACCCTTTACCCTACCTTTACCCTACCCTTTACCCTTACCCCTTGGCATGTCAACACCTTTACCCGTTACCTTTACCCTTTTACCTGGTAAAAAGGGTAAATTATCTTACCTTGCCGAGGCCTATGTACAGCTGCCACATTGTCCTCGGTAAACTTAACCGAGGGAGTGATCACAGACTTGTGCTATGCTTGTTACACTTAAACTTTGCCAGAGAGAGGAGAACGCTAATCATAGGCATGAGAAAAATAGTTTACATCAAACATCTAGTTTCGGAGGTGGGGGAATTTATTCTAAGAAACAGATTGAAACCCCCAAGAGAGAACCGAGACGGTGAAATGGATCACCACTTTAATTAAAGATAGAACTAAAGGTGTATGTGGGGTGGATGCACGGCGGCGGGGGGTAAACAGAAAACACATTATCTGAAACCAAAAAAAGGCATCTTTGAATCAGATGTAAGACATGAAAATTCCAAACAAGCCAGATATTATAAGCTCTTGGACCGGATGGAATAACTGTGGATTTCATCGGGGAAGTTGAGACCAGTTGCTGAATCAAAATATATGGACATTTACTTGATGTTTACCCACAAATGAAATACCTCAAACAATATAATGATGTCTCAATCATCCTTCTCTTCACAAATGGAGACGAAACAGTTTTGAAGCATTACAAACAATTTGCCTCTCGTCAAATGAAAAAGTGTTCCTAATATATATGGCCGGTTTTTTTTTGTACATTAACTAACACTAAAAAAATTGTTTTTACCAAGTAAGGCCTACTGAGCTATATAGTTCTTTTTTCATAAGAGAATGGTCACAAATGATAGCTCAACGAAGCGGGTGATCATCTGAAAATGTATAGCAGCCAAATACCATTAAAGTATGTTTCTAAATGTGGAGGGAAAAACCGGAGGTCCTGGAAAAAAACCCACGTGACTATAGGGAGAACATGCAAACTCTGAATATAGTTGCGTCAGGATCGGGGTCTAACCCACAAACTCCTGTATCCCGGGCGAGTTAGTTAATATCTTGCCAACGAGATATTAACAGTACATTATATTTACGTGCTATGAAGAAGGGCCATTACCCGAAATGTCACCTATTTAATATAAACGCCTTGTTATGTGTTGAGGTTTCTTTTTTTATACAATATACAATAACTAATACCATGCAATAGGAACTCACATGTAATGATAGTTTAAAAGGGGCGCAACAGAGTATTTGGCTGTTATAAATGTCCACGTGATAAGTCACTTCGATGAGCTATTATTTGTGGCCAAATCACTTTAGAAAAAATAGCTATACAGCTCAGAGGGCCTGACCTGGTCAAATAAAAAAACTATTTTTGGTTTAGTTTCAAATACGAGCCTCAGTATGTGTATTACAGTTAGCAGTGGGAACTATCCAGCTAGAAACACGTTTTATTTGCATCGTATCACTACATATGACAATGTTGAAACATTATATATATTGCCATTGGTGATGAGCTTTCAAATGAACCTGCATTATTTTAAGCCAAGACTGATGTGTTAATGTATGGAAGGCACATTATATATCCCAGCTTTAAAAAATATTGCTGAATGGTCAAGAAAAGTATATTGCCAATGCTCAACACTTTCGATGGGTATAATTAAATTTGCAGGGATAAACTTGCTTCGCCGTGCATCTTTGTGAGCTTGATAATTTAATTATATTTAGACAGGTGTAGCGATCGGCACTTTGTGATCAATCGTACCGGACACACATCTTGCTAATCAAATGTCCCAGTGTTTATTGAAGATTTAATGTGTTTATTTTTTAAATAAAAAAATCATATATACGTAATGGGATAATATGCTTAAGGCAGCATTTCTTTGAACTAATTTTTTGTTCAATTAAAATCGAAAAGAGCGTATAGTCTCATCAAGGGCACCTATGTACGATAATAAGATATTGTATATGAACACTGTCTAATTTATACTGGATATTATCATCATCCATGTTCAATCCACTGCTAGCTAAAGGCCTTCCCAAATATCCTTGTAGTCCCACAACAATCACAGCTAATCTGTCATGAAATATCTGGATTACGGATCTCGATAAGGGGGCTGGTTTTGTTTCCAGTGCCAAAGACATATTTAACTCCGAACGAGTATTACCAGAACACAAAGCACACACGTTTGGTTCAAGTTGCAATAATGTCATATCTGGGATAAAGCACCCAGTTCCTAGCTCGCTGCATGTGATAGAACGCAACGTGAAGTGGTCAGTAATTGATGATCTATGACTCACTGATTCAATCTGGTTATTTTGCTCACCAGCCATCAGTCGCCTCCTTATCACTCTTCTATTGCTACTGCCATGGTTACTGTTCCCGTGGACTTCACTCATTGATTCCTCCCCCACAACCCCATGTTAAGGACTCGGTCTATCAGTCCGTCTGTTTCATAGCATCCATAATATTTCCAACCAACGTAGTGCAGGCAAAATTTTTTTTTTTTGTCTTTGCACTGCTCGACTTCTGATTCAAGATGCCTTTTCATGGTTTCAGATAATGTGTTCTCTGTTTACCCCCCCCCGCCACTCCACCACCCCACCGCCACACACACCTTGAGTTATATTTCTAATTAAGCCCTGAAAACCTTGCTCAATTCAAAGAAAGGTGTGTGAACTCTTTATTTGTTACAACTTCAAGAGTGCTGTATGTTGATGGACACTTGCCATGTTGGGCCTTGCAGCCTGCGCTCAGCAACTGATTGTTAAAACTTACGCCTATAGTAAATGAGCCAACTGCTTGAAGACCCAACAATAACCCATAAGTTGTTCATGTACACAGTGATTTGCGTATATGATATTTGTCTAGGTTTTTACATGTATTATTACCGTAATCTCGCGGCCGTATAACAGTTGATATGTACATATCAGTTTGACATTTATATAAACAATTGTATCACCCTTAATATATTTCAGCAGAATCATGATGGAATAAAACAAAATTACAGGACCAGTTGTCCTGACCCTTTAGACTTGCTTGCCAAGAATTGCTTCTGCATGTGTTTTGTGAGTTAAGTTACAGCTTTAAATAGCAAACATCCAATAATGGCCACATGGTTTAGGACTATTAAGCGTTTTAATAAACTACTATTTAAATTCAATGCTGAAGCCATTGAAGCAATTTCCACGTGCCATATTTTCTGTACTTTTTTCAGATGTGTTCATGTTCAATGAAGATGTAAAAGGTACTATTAACAAATGGTTGGAAATATTTATGTAGGCATATGTCGGTCACTGGCATTAGTGCAAGTCATATATAGTAGATGAAAACAACTTGCCTATATTTTGGTTATAAGTGCATTCATACTATTCGTCTGCATGACTATCTTCACTTGGGTTTGGTATTTCTTATTCCATAGTAAAACCCTTTAAAGAATGTAAGTAGGCTTGGGCAGAACGCATCACCAGAAGAATTGAGGCAAATGATGAAATAACAACTTGAGAAAAGAACGCGCCTGGCTCGTGAACAGGAGTGAGAGATGGATTGTGGCATCATAAGCTCCTAAGGCATGACAATTGTGGTGCCACAGCGACGGGGCCGCTCTGCCGAGCCAGGGAGCCGCCCGGCTTCCCCCACCGCACTGCCCCCCATCACCCGCCCCACATAAGCACACACCCGCACGCATCCCCCCCCCCCCCCCCCCATAGAGCTGGAAGGGAAGGTTACCTGATCGACCGGTTTTTATCCGAGAGACCCTTATCGGGATTAATTCTCACGGTTTCCGGCGATCAGGGAATTGGATGACCTCCCCCGTGCTACGTGGTACCGCGGCGCTGCTGCCGGCCTTAATATGGTGTGGTCGCGGCGTGGGGCATTCGGCCACCGCGGTTGAGGCGCATTTCCCCCCACACACACCCCCACGAGTCGACGGGGCAAGCAGGGGAGGCACGAGACAGCATGAATAGCGGGGTCACAGGGGCTGTTGCGCATAGTCATGGGGGGTTGGGATAATTGCGCTTGAGCGCGCAGGCCCCATTGTTAGGAAGGGTAAGGGAGTAATTAGGATGTACGCCGCCAACGTCGCTCACTGATTAGCATATCAACAGCGCCTGGGGACTGCCGTGCGCGGGCTTGGGGTGCACGAGCCCATTGTTCAGCGCAGCATCCCCTTTGGAGGTAGGGAGGATAAATAGAGGAGCGCAGAGGGGAAATCGCGCTCTTACTCCAGCGCCAGGCGACCAGACGCAGCTCGAGCCAGCGACCCGGACGTCCGTGCGACGCACCGAGGCACGCGGTTAACACCGGGATCAGCGGACCGCCGTGGACACTTAACAGTGAGTAAGAAGGTGAATTAGAATCATAGCCGATAAATAGGGAATAGGTGCCGGTTTAGTGGAATAGGCCAGCCTCGTCGACTCACTGATTGAACATCAGTTACCAGGTAATAAATCATTAATAGCGAAGCGTGGTCTCGCGTGATCTTGTCGTGCAGTGTGAGCGTGTGGGAACGCGTGTGGTACTGTGTGTGCGTAAGCTCGCGGCGTGCGTAATAGGCGTACCCCAGGTGCGCGATCATAACGTAAGCGGCCAGCAGACGGCGAGCGCTGCGCAGAGCGGCGCAAGAGGGGTATCGCGTGTGGAGCTGTATGCGTGTGTGCGCGCACGTTCACTACGTGTATGATACAGGTGCGCGATCGTAACGCGAGTGGTCAGTGTTGAGTGAGTGCCGTGCAGAGCTGTGTGTGTGGGTGTGCGCGTACGTAATTAACCATGCCTGCTACGCGGACCCGCGGTGGAGGGGAATCCTCGGGCGACGGCTCCCACACCATGGGTGAGGAACTCAGCAGCGGTTCGCTTAGCAGCAGGGGGGCGATTGATGATGCTAGCCCGGCCGTTAGCATTATCGAGGGAGGGATTTCGGGGGCTAGCGACCCCCACATATTGGTGTCAGAAACGGGACGATCCCCCGCGGCCCCAAGGGAAAGAGGCCCCCCAACCCAGGTTAAAATCAAATGCACATTTACGGGCAAAGGAATTCCATCATGGAAATCGTTTGCCCGCAGCATCAGGGGGGCTAAAAAGGTTAATGGGTGGTCGGATGAGGAGGCGTTGCAGCAGTTAGAGATACATTTAGATGGGCGAGCAGCTGACTTTGTGGAAGCTTTGCCCGCAAGCACACAAACTCAGTGGGAAAAATTAATGTGCGAACTCGAACGGCGCTTCGGCACCTATGACGAGGAGGAGGCGCAGGCGGCCTTAGAGGCACGCCGCCGTCAGCCCGGCGAGGATCTGCGAGATTACGCCGAGGACGTACGCATGTTGACCCAGCTCGCGTACCCGGAGCACGAGGCGAAAGTAATTGAGAGCCTCGCTGCCGGGAAGGTCCAGCGATATTTGGCACGCACCCCGTGGTGGCAGCCAAATATAGACGGTGCACGCCTCTCCTTTAACACACTTGTCGAGCGCGCGCGCAAATGCGAGAAGCTCTCGGGTGAGCGCGCGCAGCCTCGAGGGAGGGGACGAGAGTGCGCCGTAGCGAGCCTACTCTCGGACGAGGAGGAGGAGCTCGCCATCGCAGGAAGGGGACGGGCAAGGGAGCCCCAGAGACCCAGCGAGAAAACCCCGGGGTGGGTAGCTGGGTTACAGGCCGGTATGGGAGATATGATAAACCAAGTAGGTGAGAGGGTAACCCAGGTACGCGAGGAAGCAAATAAAAATATGAAGACCCTCCAGTCTGAGATGGGTGAACTACGTTCCACGGTAGGGGGGCTAGCCGGGAGGGTGTCCCAATTAGAGTCCGATTTGGGACAACTGCGTACTGCGGGAGGGAGAGGGAGTGGGCAGGGGGCCCACTACGGAGCCGCCCCCCCTCCTCGGGCATGTTATATGTGCGATCGCCGAGGGCATTTAGTGAGAGACTGTCCTGAAATCACCCGAGCTAGGCAGATGCGGGGGTTAAACTCCAACGCCCCCTAGAAAGCGGACCAACTAGGGGTGCAATCGACGCGGTCCCGATACAAATAGACGATAATGAGAATAATGGCGAGCGAGTGATCTCCACACAGGTTCCAGCAACAACGCCCACGGAAACGGTGACTCCCGGCGACTGGCTACGGGAGCTGGTGGCAGGGATCACGGGGGCCACGTCGCTGGTGGAAGGGGAGGTTAACGGAGTGCGTACCCGAATCCTGCTGGACATGGGGGCGGTGGCCTCGCTCGTGAGCGCAGCGCACTGCAGCGCGATCGGGGTCGACGTGCGTCACCTGCAGGCCCCGGACCGCGCGCTGCACACTGCGAGCGGAGCCGGAATGGGGCTGCTGGGGAGAGCCACCCTAGAGGTCCGCATAGGCAGCCAGGTGTGCACGCAGGAGTTCTACGTGTCGAGTGCGTTGTGTCACGAGTGTATCGCAGGCACCGACCTCCTAGAACGGTTGGGACTCAACGTGCAACCCCGCCAGCGATGCGCCACCATGGAGAGCAACGGCGAGCGGATACCGTTCCTGGGACGAGAACCAACTCGCCGCCGCTTTGCACCTGTGGCCGCTATCCTGGCGACGGCAGTCACCATCGGCCCGCTCACCGAGATGCTGGTGCCGGTGGCAACATCCCCCACCGACCCCGCGCTCCGACCATCAGGGGAGGTAATGCTAACTCCTCACCCGGAGTTGGCAAAACGGTATGGGGTTGTGGGATCCGCCACGTTGGTAAACGCAGATGGGGACCGATTGTTTATGCGGATGTTTAACCCCCACAATACCCCAGCGATACTGCGACGGCGCACCCCGATAGCCACAGTACACCCCCTGCACGCACGCCACTCTAACGACTCGGTGTTCGCACTCTGGGCTGAGGACCCCGGTCGTCCTGAGGGTGAGCAGGACCTGGCCTGGCGAGTCGGCCCGACTCCCCGAGCCGAGGTCGTTCCCCTGCTCGACGCGTTACATGTACCATGGGCGGACTTACCTAAGGGAGAGGCCGATCGGCTGCGCGAGTTACTGCGGGAGTATGCCGACGTGTTCAGCGAACACGACTCGGACGTGGGTCGGACCGACCTTGTTAAGCACCAAATTGACACCGGTGCAGCCCGACCCATCAAACTCCCTGCGTACCGAGTGGGCGCACCCGAACGCACCCAGATCAAGGAGGCGGTTGGGGACATGCTTCGCGATAACATAATTCAGCCCTCGGCGAGCCCCTGGTCAGCCCCAGTGGTACTAGTAACGAAAAAGGATGGGTCAACCCGGTTCTGCGTCGATTACCGTAAACTAAATGCAGTCACGCTCGGCGATGCCTTCCCCATACCCCGCATCGACGACACCTTCGACAGTCTCGCAGGAGCGCGGTATTTTTCCACCCTCGATCTGGCGTCCGGTTACTGGCAGGTGGAGATGACGGAGGAGGATCGGCCAAAAACAGCATTTACCACCCCGATGGGCCTGTTTGAGTTTCGAGTGTTGCCGTTCGGACTCACTAACGCGCCCGCGACGTTCCAGCGGTTGATGGAGTTGGTGATGCGGGGTTTGCAATGGGAACAGTGCCTGATTTACTTGGACGATGTGATAGTGTTCAGTAGATCTTTGTCTGAGCATTGGTCCAGGCTTCGAGAGGTGTTCCAGTGACTGCGAGCGGCTCATCTCAAGCTCAAGCCACGTAAGTGTTACATCGCACAACGCGAGGTGGGGTACCTCGGGCATCGCGTCAGCGAGGCAGGCGTGCGCACCGATCCGGAGAAGGTACGCGCCGTAGTGGAGTGGCCACGGCCAAGGAATCTGACGGAGATCAGATCATTTTTGGGGCTCGCCACCTATTATCGTCGATTTGTAAAGGGATTCAGCGAGATTGCACGCCCCCTCACCCAACTCACCTCCCCTAAGCACCCCTATCAGTGGACGGGGGCCTGCCAGACGGCCTTCACCACTCTCAAAGACCACCTCACCCACGCCCCCACCCTCGCTTTCCCCGATTTTACCACCGATTTTATTTTGGACACCGACGCCTGCAGCAGCGGGCTGGGCGCGGTGTTGTCACAGGTACAGGATGGGACGGAACGAGTCATCGCGTACGCCAGCCGGACCTTGAGTGGGGCCGAGCTGAACTATTGCGTGACCCGCCAAGAGTTGTACGCCGTGATTTTCGCATGCAAACAGTTCCGGCCGTATTTGTACGGCAGGAGATGTCGCGTACGCACTGACCATTATGCTCTGCAGTTTCTTCTTACATTCAAGGAGCCGCGGGGGCAGATGGCCCGGTGGTTGGCGCAGTTGCAGGAGTACAACCTGCAAATCGAGTATCGGGCTGGCCGGACGCATGCAAACGCGGACGCCTTGTCGAGGCGACCCACGGTGTACGCCGAGACGAGGGCGGAGGAGGCCTGCCCGTGTTTCACGGGGGGACGCTGCCGGCAGGCAACGGACCCCCGAGAGGCCGCGGCCACTGACCCCCCCCCCAGCGAGAGAGAGTGCAGTGTGCGCCACGGAAACCCTCACAGGTGACACTGAGGATCCCGTCGACCACCCGGCAAGCGCGGGACCCGCGGCTCGGGACCCGATTGGACGGATCCAGGAGGACGTCGGCTGCGCCTTCCCGGGCCTAAACGACGAGCAGCTGAGACAGACCCAGCAGCGAGATCCGGATCTGGCGGCAGTGGAGGCGGCACTGCGGGAGGAAAAGAGCGCCCTACCAGGACCCTGGAGCGGTTTGTATGCCCGGTTGTGTGTGCGGAACGGAGTGGTACGGGAGTTAACCGAGGCCGGCCAGCCGGGGTGCATCTGTGTTCCTGCCCAGGTGCGACCCCAGCTGCTACGGCTGGTGCATGACCACCCACTCGGGGGCCACGATGGGGAACGACGTACTCGAGAGACCCTGCGTCGCCAGTATCTCTGGCCCAAATTGGCACAAGACGTGGCGGCCTGGGTACAGGGCTGCCGCGCCTGTCAGCAGTGCGGGCCGAAACCGGCACGATACCAGGTACCCCTAAGGCCGTTCCGCGTCAGCCGCACGAATCAGCTGGTCGGGATCGACCTACAGGGGCCATTCCCGCGATCCCATCGAGGCAACCGATATATCCTAGTCGCAGTAGAGTATTTCACCCGCTACCCCGTGGCAGTGGCCATCCCTGATAAAACGGCCTTGGTGGTGGCCCGGGCATTTGTGGAACACTACGTACTTAAGCACGGGATCCCAGAACGAGTCCTCACCGACCAGGGTAGCGAGTTCGAGGCCGAGTTGTTCCAGGCACTGTGCCGAGAGTTCGGAATCCAGAAGGACCGAACCACAGCGTACCACCCCCAGGCGAACGGGATGGTGGAGCGCATGAATCAGACTTTATCGGGGAAACTCAAACGTATGGCGGCCGCAAATCAACGGGATTGGGATGAACACCTCCCCTACGCCCTTTTCGCCTACGCCACCACCGTACACACGTCGACGGGACAAACCCCGTTTTTAATGATGTTCGGCCGTGAGTCTCGTTTACCCGCAGATCTGCTATTCGGCGTCCCTTCCCCCCAGCCGGAGGAGGGAAGCCGCCCCGTGGAACACCTGTTGGAGACCCTACGGGAAGCCCGAGGCCGAGCATACCCGCAAGGGGAAGCCGCGCATCGGCGGCAGGAACAGGGCACCCGACCCCGCATGGAACCCCCCTTGTTCCTGACAGGTGCTAAGGTGTGGCTACACACCCCTCGCGTCGGGGCCGGGCAGGTGGGGAAACTGACGACCTACTGGCGGGGACCCTGGACCGTGGTGCGACAGATCTCCCCCTGGACGGTACTAATTGATGGCGGGGAGAGGGGTCGAGAGACGGTGGTCAATGTCCGCCGCTTAAAACCGTGGAAAGCGGCCCCGGCGAGAGAGAACCCCGTCACCCGAAGGCCCCAAAATCCCGGAGTACCCGCATCCCCCGTGCCCGGGGGCCTCGCGCAGTATATGGGCCCCACGGAGCCCAGGGCTCCGAGGGGCCCCGGGCGGGGCCGGGGGCGACGAGGACGGCGACCCTTAAACCCCACCGCTTCTGAGTTTGTTCCCCAGCCCGCAGGTGCCAGAGGCCGAGGGGAGCCGTTGGAATGGAGGAGGAGACCACCGCCGGAGCCCCAGGAGACGGAGCCGCCACCCCCGAGGCCAGCCACAAGGGCCGGGCGAATCCCGCGGACCCCGCGGCGATACCTCGTGGGGGCAACCCAGGCGAGGTGCTCAAGTCAACCCGGGACGGGGACTGGCACCCCGGGGGGCTATGTGGTGCCACAGCGACGGGGCCGCTCTGCCGAGCCAGGGAGCCGCCCGGCTTCCCCCACCGCACTGCCCCCCATCACCCGCCCCACATAAGCACACACCCGCACGCATCCCCCCCCCCCCCCCCCCCATAGAGCTGGAAGGGAAGGTTACCTGATCGACCGGTTTTTATCCGAGAGACCCTTATCGGGATTAATTCTCACGGTTTCCGGCGATCAGGGAATTGGATGACCTCCCCCGTGCTACGTGGTACCGCGGCGCTGCTGCCGGCCTTAATATGGTGTGGTCGCGGCGTGGGGCATTCGGCCACCGCGGTTGAGGCGCATTTCCCCCCACACACACCCCCACGAGTCGACGGGGCAAGCAGGGGAGGCACGAGACAGCATGAATAGCGGGGTCACAGGGGCTGTTGCGCATAGTCATGGGGGGTTGGGATAATTGCGCTTGAGCGCGCAGGCCCCATTGTTAGGAAGGGTAAGGGAGTAATTAGGATGTACGCCGCCAACGTCGCTCACTGATTAGCATATCAACAGCGCCTGGGGACTGCCGTGCGCGGGCTTGGGGTGCACGAGCCCATTGTTCAGCGCAGCATCCCCTTTGGAGGTAGGGAGGATAAATAGAGGAGCGCAGAGGGGAAATCGCGCTCTTACTCCAGCACCAGGCGACCAGACGCAGCTCGAGCCAGCGACCCGGACGTCCGTGCGACGCACCGAGGCACGCGGTTAACACCGGGATCAGCGGACCGCCGTGGACACTTAACAGTGAGTAAGAAGGTGAATTAGAATCATAGCCGATAAATAGGGAATAGGTGCCGGTTTAGTGGAATAGGCCAGCCTCGTCGACTCACTGATTGAACATCAGTTACCAGGTAATAAATCATTAATAGCGAAGCGTGGTCTCGCGTGATCTTGTCGTGCAGTGTGAGCGTGTGGGAACGCGTGTGGTACTGTGTGTGCGTAAGCTCGCGGCGTGCGTAATAGGCGTACCCCAGGTGCGCGATCATAACGTAAGCGGCCAGCAGACGGCGAGCGCTGCGCAGAGCGGCGCAAGAGGGGTATCGCGTGTGGAGCTGTATGCGTGTGTGCGCGCACGTTCACTACGTGTATGATACAGGTGCGCGATCGTAACGCGAGTGGTCAGTGTTGAGTGAGTGCCGTGCAGAGCTGTGTGTGTGGGTGTGCGCGTACGTAATTAACCATGCCTGCTACGCGGACCCGCGGTGGAGGGGAATCCTCGGGCGACGGCTCCCACACCATGGGTGAGGAACTCAGCAGCGGTTCGCTTAGCAGCAGGGGGGCGATTGATGATGCTAGCCCGGCCGTTAGCATTATCGAGGGAGGGATTTCGGGGGCTAGCGACCCCCACACAATGCCTTATCCTTCACGGTAATCATTATATTTAGCATTTGGTTCGATTCTTACCCACAGCTCTGGATTTCACGTTTTCTGTTTTAGATAACATTTCTCAAGTTGAATTTGACCGATGACCAAAACTATGAGATCCTATAAATTAATTGCTATGTCAAACCCATGACACAAATTTATACATTGCAATCTAAGAAAATTCTCAAGTAATTTTTTCATTCATATTGTTTCTCGACATTACATAACAATCACGTGGAGAATGTGTTTTCTTTAAAATATATATATTCACAATAATGACACAACTGAATTGTACTTATTTATTACATTACTATTATTAAATAAATATATAAAAATAAACATGTTCTTTGCTGCAGGCCAAATATATGAAATGGAAAAAGACAACCCAAAAATAACCGTTGCATTTCGCCCCAAAGCTTGTATTTTTTGGAGCAGTAACTGTTTGTCTATCATTGGAGCCGACTTAACTCTACATTGTCAACAAAGTGGCAGCTGTAGGCCCACAACTGTCGAAGTCATCAGTTTGACTTGTATAAAACAGATCCCAATGTTGCAACTCCAAATCATATTTACTGGACATCTGTTAAAAAGAGCTTCATCCCTCATCAGGTTCCTCCAGTCTAAATAAAGATTGTGATTCTGATGTTATGTCGCTTCCTATTCCATGCCTCATTCAATGCTGCAACTTCACGAAGATGGCTTCAAGCCGATGCAGATTTACATATAATTTACTTTCTTGTATTATCAACCCATATACTGGAGTAGAAAAAAATACGTTCAAACTTTCTGTAATGTCACGTGAACATTTGGGATTAATATAATGCGATTATTATGTTTCTGCGTGCTCATGAATGCTGGTGACATTTACATCAAATGACAACTCTAATTTGATGTAAAATGTGACACTCATATTGATATCCTAATGCCACCTCCACAGTAACATGACTGGTCTGGGAAATACAGACCTGTTTTAAATGATTGAACATTTTCAGAGACCTTTCAAGTCATTGTTGTAATGCTGCAAAAGAAACTAATAAACAGGATCTGAAATTGATGAATCAACATTTGTGGTCAACCTATGAACAACAGTTATTGTAAATAAATTTTCATGTCTTTCGTTCGTAAATACATAATGTTTGTGAGAGTTTAACTTGCCAACACTGTCATAAGTGGTTTTGTAATGTAAATTTCAGACAATATTTCTTGATATAATGTATGTATATCATGGAACCAGTGAGAAAGAACCATCTGAGGACCCAATCAAAACCATCACCTTACCATACATAGCAGGGGTCACCAAAAAGATTTCCAAAATCATGAACAAACACAAGATCCAGGTTCGATTTAACACTGTACATAAAATACGTGATCTGATTCCATCTGTGAAAGATGTAATCCCTGACATGCAATACCCCGGCGTCTATAAATTAAGCTGTTGCTGCGGTAGTAGTTACATTGGGGAAACTAAGCGACATGTCTTGGACCGTGTTCGTGAACATAAGGGAGATTTGAAACATGATAGGACCAATACCTCGGCCGTGGCTGATCATTGTTTTAATGCGGTGGGCTCACGAAATTTATATCTCTAAGACGAAGGTACTTTGCAAATCCACTGGCTATCAACAAATATTCGTTCATGAAACCATCCATATATATAAAATCGTTCATGTCTGTCTGTCTGTGTGTGTGTGTGTGTGGACTTTGGCCCATACGCACTTTCATTGGACGGCGGTTGCCCCTGGCAACGGCTAGCCACGCCTTCGCCGCTTTCATTGGACCTGGCAACGGCTAGCCACGCCTTCGCCAAGGGCTGCAGTTTCATTGGACGGCGGTTGCCCCTGCCAACGGCTAGCCACGCCTTCGCCACTTTCATAAGCTCCGTATTTAATTAAATAATAGCCATTACACAGTATTGTTGAAGCGCTAGGGGGGGGGGAATGAACGCCACCCGTACCCTGCCTCTTCCAAGCCGACAATTTTAGGCGAGGCCGCAGGCTTTGCACGCTACTAGGCCTCGACACCCACCACGCCACTCTGAGGTAAATTCATCAAAGTTTTTCCTACTCTTCACTACACCCCCACCACAATGTGTGCTATTAATATTACTTTTAAACCCAACGCGCCAACAATCGATTACTTTAATGTTCACTGTACAAATACTCATTAAGCTGGGTGAGCGTACTGCCAGTCTATCATGTACACTCTAGCCTGCTTATGAAGCTGAGTGCGTGTACTGGCAGTCTATAATGTGGACTCTTGCCTGGTTATTATAATCGATTCTTTATATGTTCTTTGTACAAACAGTCATTAAGCTGCTTGAGCGACCCCAGTTCGATTCCAACTCACGCCCACCACCGCTGACGATTATTTGAAACGGACCTGGCCCTCCCCTAGGTCCACTCAGCCTCAAAAGCGTAACTGCTGTCGTGTGTGAACATCGTCACTGGGGAGACAAAGGCGGCGGGGCATCGTGGATCCAAGTCCCGGGCGAAGCCGGGTCATGTGTATGTGTGTTTGTGTTTATGTGTATGTCTGTGTGTCTCTATGTATGTGTGTATGTATGTGTATGTATGTGTTTGTGTGTATGTGTGTGTGTATGTATGTGGGTTTTTTTTATGTCTTTATGTGTATGTCTGCGTGTCTCTATGTATGTGTGTATGTACGTGTGTGCATGTGTTTGTGTGTATGTATGTGTGTGTCTATGTATGTGTGTGTCTATGTATGTGTGTGTATGTGTGTGTATGTATGTGTGTTATGTGTCTGTCTGTGTCTGCATGTATGTGTGTGTGTATTGTGTATGTGTTTGTGTGCATGTATGTGTGTGTTTGTGTGTATGTGTATGTCTGTGTGTTTGTGTGTATGTGTGTGTATGTATGTGTGTGTATGTGTTTGTATGTGTTTGTGTGTTTACGCTCGCATTACACAAATGTGTTGCTGGTCTAAGGCGTTCCTCGCACAGCATTGCCGCTTTATTCTTTCAGTCGTTTACTGCCTTACGCACCCTGAAAGTCGTGTGTGTCTGCAGCAAGCGCGTGTATGTGTACCTATGGACGCGCGCGCGTGTGTTGTGTAGGGGGAACGGTAGTGTAGTGCTTAGCGTGCTGCCTGTGTGTGTGTCTGTGTGTGTGTGTGGTGTGTGGGGAGCGGTAGTGTAGTGGTTAGCGTGCTGTCTGTGTCTGTGTGTGTCTGTGTGTGTGTCTGTGTGTGTGCGTGTGTGGTGTGTGGGGAGCGGTAGTGTAGTGGTTAGCGTGCTGTCTGTGTGTCTGTGTGTGTGTCTGTGTGTCTGTCTGTGTGTCTGTGTGTGTGTCTGTGTGTGTGCGCGTGTGTTGTGTAGGGGGAACGGTAGTGTAGTGCTTAGCGTGCTGCCTGTGTCTGTGTGTGTGTGTCTGTGTGTGTGTCTGTGTGTGTGCGTGTGTGGTGTGTAGGGGGAATGGTAGTGTAGTGCTTAGCGTGCTGCCTGTGTGTGTGTGTGTGTGTCTGTGTGTGTGTGTCTGTGTGTGTGTGTCTGTGTGTGTGTGTGTGTCTGTGTGTGTGTGTCTGTGTGTGTGTCTGTGTGTGTGTGTCTGTGTGTGTGTGTCTGTGTGTGTCTGTGTGTGTGCGTGTGTGGTGTGTAGGGGGAACGGTAGTGTAGTGCTTAGCGTGCTGCCTGTGTGTGTGTCTGTGTGTGTTTGTCTGTGTGTGTGTGTCTGTGTGTGTGTGTCTGTGTGTGTGTCTGTGTGTGTGCGTGTGTGGTGTGTGGGGAGCGGTAGTGTAGTGGTTAGCGTGCTGTCTGTGTGTCTGTGTGTCTGTCTGTGTCTGTCTGTGTGTGTCTGCGTGTGTCTGTGTGTGTGTCTGTGTGTGTGTCTGTGCGTCTGTGTGTGTGAGGAGCGGTGGGTGTAGTGGTTAACGCTACGCTGCGCTACCAACCCGGCGAACCGAGTTCGATTCCCGCTCATGGCCACCACCGGTCAAGATTATTTGAACCTCCCATAGGTCGACTCAGCCTCAAACGAGTAACTGGTGTGGCGTATTAACATCGCCACTGGGGAGACAAAGGCGGCCGGCCGTGGTGGATACAAGTCCCGGGCGAAGCCGGGTAGTACAGCTAGTCCATATATATAGACACAGACACAATTTCAACTGAGAAGATGGGTACAAACTAAGCAATCATTGGAAGAACGTTATTAACCAGTTTAAGTCATAACTGGCTGTGATGTTCCCATCCTACCACCTTCCAATGTTAGTTATTTTCGGCTCTCTGATTTTTTACATTAACAGATAAAAATTTTCATTAACACAGCTTCCTCGCACACCATCCTCGAGGTTGCTGCTTCACGATCTTCCATGAACATGCTAATTTCTCACATGAACAAAGCCAAATTTGGAGCACTTGCCATGGAGGATGCTCGGCGATCTTACATTAACATGCAAATTTTTACCTGGCAGCCCTTTGATTGGTGGAAAACCCACCACCACTGCAGTCGCTACCCACCACTTACATTGGCTGCTGACATTTGGGCTACGCCCATTTCAAACCTTTATAAACAGTTGTCTTTAGAAGTTAACCCCCCTTTTCCGGATGACGACCACTTGTGTTGCAATCGAAACGTCGTAGTATTTTTGTTATTTTGTTATTTTCTCTGAACTCATCTACGTGACTTTACCGAAAGACCCAAAGAATATGAATTCCTGCAGTCACGAAAGCTTAAATTCAACATGTGCTCTATTGCTTGTATATTGTGTTCCCGATGGAAGAGAAGCTAAAAAGCATATGCTACCAAATATGTCCTCTAAAACATATTCCAGGCTGTTTGATTGGAGCGTTTCCAAACTCCGAGCGATTCACGTTAGTTGCAAAACCTCTTCGAGGAGTCATTGCATGCCAGGATGGCTGAACAAAATAGACGGTGGCAGTTACACGCTTATTTAGTCTCTGCCCCACTTGGATTTATCCATTTCATGCTTTTCCTGTAATTCTTAAATCCATAGATTGTGCAGTCGTGTCAGTGAGAGTCATGAAATTTTTGAGAAACTCCCTGATATTTATTAATATCTAACCATAATTTTAGAGCCTGTGACACATAATGTGAGTACAGTTGAAGCTACTTTTATCAAACATCCTGTAACAGTTACATATGTATTCTTAATAGATATTGACTGTGGATGTATTTTTATTCTAAAGCCACAATGTTATCTTCCTGGCTTCTTGAAGTACATTTTTGTCAAGAGCATTCCAATGTGTTTTTGTCGACCTTTTTATTACTTTAATAATTACTGTCATTTTAGTCCTATACAATGAAAATCAACGTATAAATGTGCCTAAAGAAGAGCATTTTAATCGGTGTATATCATTGTTGTTAATTTTTTATTTTCCAGCCTGCACTCATTGTTCTGTTGTGATGGGCTTTCTCATCATGTATAGATTTGGATTGGTGTACATTAGCCGCATTGACATTTAGCATCAGAAATATAGACGTAGATAAATACATATAATGGGCGCTGTTAAGAAGCACAGAGAGGTGTATGCTTGGAATGACAACGTGACACCATAAGCAGAACGCATGGAACGGAATACATATGCAAGTTGAAGACATATTCACTGTTAAGAGAAATATCTGAGCTCAGGAAAAACATGTGACGACTAGGAAACATGGCCAGTGGTTAAGACAGAGTGACAAAGATGTCGTCGTAACAAATATAAACAATCTAACCACCAGAAATCCACTCGGAGATGGAGCAATTGAATCAGCTTTAGGTGCAGGAGTTTGATGCATTGTTACATCATGAAGTTGTGACAGACGGTAACAGCGTGGGGAGGCTATCATCCTACAGTGGATGGATAATGGCTGATGATGGTACCTTAAAATGAATTACACTCATGCTCTAAGTACACAGTTACATCATCATGTATAAACGATACATACCACTTCCAAATAGTATTATGTAACCTGATTTAACATTATTTAGCATTTGTATATGCTGGCCACACATTTTCTCACACTTGTTAAATGTATACACTTTGGTTCTTTCAGTAAAGTTACATAGGTAGAAATGAGGGAGTTCTTCAGTTCTTCAGAAGAACTCCCTTATCAAAACACTACACCATAGGGCCCACTGCATCTCCGACCAGCGCCACCTAGCCAGTGAACTGGAAGCACGTACACCAAGCCCTCAAGATGAATGGATACTGAGACCGCACAATCCGGAAAGCTGTATCCCCAACCATGGGGAGACAACCATTTGAGGACCCAATCAAAACCATCACCTTACCATACATAGCAGGTGTCACGAAAAATATTTCCAAAAACTTAAAGAAACACAAGATCCAGGTCCGATTCAATACAGTACACAAAATCCGTGATTTGATCCCATCTGTGAAGGATGTCATTCCCGACATGCAATATCCTGGAGTTTACAAACTGAGTTGTGTCTGCGGCAGCAGTTACATTGAGGAAACGACATGTCTCGGACCGTGTTCGCGAACACAAGGCAGATTTGAAACACAGCAGAACCAATACCTCTGCCATAGCTGATCATTGTTATAGCGCAGTGGGCCCGCACAATATTGTTTTTTCCGAGACCAAGGTACTTTGCAAACCTTCGGACTACAATCAAAGATTTGTCATGGAAGCCATCCAGATATATAAACACAGAGACAATTTCAACCGAGAAGATGGGTATAAGCTGAGCAATAATTGGAAGGACGTTATTAACCAAGCAAAGTCGTAACTTGCTGTGGTGCTTCCATACTTCCCTGCCGTTTGGCTGTTATCTCCGACTCTCTGAGTTGCATTGCCCTGTTGGGTGACTCTGCATTAACGTGCTGGGGTCTCACTAACATGGCCACCTCTGCTCCCTTAGCCTTGATATATCGATGGTTCTGGCTGTGTGATGGGCTGTGTGTCTCACTGGCGCGACCACCGTTGTGGTGGTTCTCTTGCGTTGACGCGCTTGTCTTTCACAGCGCAGTGGGTAGCGCCGCAGCTTGTGTTACACATAGACATGACATTAACTTGCTAATCCTCCTAATCTCTCCGTCCAATTTCTCCCATCAACAGAGTGCTAATCTCCCATTAACACTGCTGTTGTGCGCATATGCGGGGACGGTGCTCTTGTGCGGCGACGGAAGCTCATTTCATGCTAATCTCTCTCCCCAATCTCCCCCATTAACACAACTGACGTGCTTGCGTCCGGGGATGGAATTCTTTTCCAGCTCAGACCCTGCCTGCTTGTCCTTCGCCACATATATACAGTAACCTGGTTGTAATAGCTCTTTCGCTGGTTCAGCAGTTCCACTGCTAGATTATTTTTTTCCACCTGAGGACGATTGCTTGTGTTGCGATGGAAATGGCGTGATATATTATTTTTTATTTTATTTTTCTACCTACGTGACTTTACCGAAAGAACCAAAGAGTATGGATTCCTGCAGTCACGAAAGCTTAAAATCAAGATTGTTAAATATAACTCTAGAATACTAACCTAGTAAATATGTCTATATTCGAACAGGCCATTCTTTCAGAAAAACATGTTCACTCCACATCCACACAACCCCTGTGGTTACATAAAGCGGCACTTCTGTAAAGCCTTGGTGCTAACTTCATATGACTATAGCTAATAGCATAATTTCTGGGTACTGTTATAGAATACTAGCTGTACTACCCGGCTTCGCCCGGGACTTGTATCCACCACGCCCGGCCGCCTTTGTCTCCCCAGTGGCGATGTTAATACGCCACACCAGTTACTCGTTTTGAGGCTGAGTCCCTCCCTCACCGCTCTCCCTCCCTCACCGCTCTCCCTCCCTCACCGCTCTCCCTCCCTCACCGCTCTCCCTCCCTCACCGCTCTCCCTCCCTCACCGCTCTCCCTCCCTCACCGCTCTCCCTCCCTCACCGCTCTCCCTCCCTCACGACTCTGTAGAGGACGTGAAACTTTGATGAATTTACCTCAGAGTCGCGTGGTGGGTGTTGAGGCCTAGCACCGTGCAGAGCCTCCGGCCTCGCCTGATTTTGCCACCCGGCTGACGCTGGGTACAGGTGCCATTCCCCCCCCCCCCGCGCTACAATAATACAGTCTAATCGCTATAATTTTATAATCTACCAATCCTATAATAGTAATTGCACACATTGTGGTGGGGGGGGAGTGAAGAGGACGTGAAACTTTGATGAATTTACGTCAGAGTCGCGTGTTAATGCGTGCGCCTATTTTTAAGTGGAATTAAAAATGGCGTCCACCCCGCGCCGAAGGCGTCGCTACCCGTTGCCAGGGGCAACCGCCGTCGAATGAAAGCGGCGAAGGCATGGCTACCCGTTGCCAGGGGCAACCGCCGTCCAATGAAACTGCAGCCCGCGGCGAAGGCGTCGCTGCCCGTTGCCAGGGGCAACCGCCGTCCAATGAAACTGCGTATGGTCCGGCGACACACACACACACAGACAGACAGATTCGCGATTTTATATATATAGATGTTGGAGAAATTTCTATTTTTTTTAAGCAATTGATGTTCCCCTTCATGAATGCCGGGCATTGGTGGTGCACGTCTGACATTCGGCACCGTGGAGGTGAGGGCTGGTGGATATTACACATATATTGTGACACTTCCTTCCCATGGGCACTGAGGTGCCTTACCCTGGCTTGGAAGGAGAAGGTGGGACAGCACATGTGGGCGCCATCTTGTCCATCTGTTTGGTATATAAGCGTTGCCCCCTTACACGTGTGGGATTTCTACGGGTGCTCTGGTTTCCACCCACATTTTATGGAGTTTCACCAAATATCCTCATGTTGGGCCACGGAGCGTGGGCAATGGTAGACGTTGACTCTGGCTGCCTTCCCGCCCTTCTGTGGTTGCCGGTGTCTCTGAATCTACGGCAACTCTGCAGACTACAGATTTGTATCTGATTAGCATGGTTGACTACATACGGTGCAAAAAAATGTTCAACAAACATACGTGTAGATAGAGCTGGGTTTTTTTGCATCTTATTAATTATTTTGTAATTCTGTAGCAGTAGTTTTATACAATGATATAATGCCTATGGTATTGTAATTGAGATACTCGAAAACTATCATTGACATTTGTGTGTCTACAGGTTGGAAACTGTATTAACTATGCTCCAAAAACCAAAACACCCATAATTTGTTACAGTTGCATGCGCTATAGTTGGAAGGCTATGATTAGATAATGATGTAGACAAGTTGAGCAGCACTTTAATGCAGAGTCCTCTTGGGCAGCTGAGTGGAGGACAGATAGCTTGGTGCCATGCAAGATCTATAGATACTAATTATTTCGTTATTTTCAATGCAATCTTAGACAGAGCCCGCAGAGTTTCTCCAGTAGAGAAGTAACATGATCAAATTTACCTGCTTTGAAAAGTCATCATCGTCAGACAGAGTCCATTCACTGCTGGAGGAAAATATACCCAAATCACCACCACTTCTCACGAACCTACGATGTTAATAATCCTCCTAGCACCTGCACACAAACCGATTTGAAAAGCATGGTGGAACATTGCTGTTTAATTACTCAGCCTCGTGTCATGTTTGAACTTGCTGCACTCCCTATACATTACCTCGGTTCATTGTTTGTATTGTCACTCACTGACTCAGGCCACCTTTTAAATCTCATTGTATTCTCACCTGGTAATATGAAAGTGACTGACTGACCAATTGTATTACACATTGATGGATTATTTAGCATAACGTCACTTACCTTTCATTTGTTTTGTTTATTAATACTGACCTGGTTTCAATTTCCGGCCATGGCAAACATCAGTGGTGAGTCAAATCTGAACTGTTCCTGGGCACCTCCTTCGCCAACCCACACTGACTAGCATGGTGAATTATGGTCAAACAACTCCCATGTTGGACACAGTATAGGGAGGTCTTCACCCAATAGTGGAATTTTCAAAAGCCTACCTATTTGGATTTAAAGCTTTCGTGACTGCAGGGATTCATCTTCTTGTTTCTTTCGGTAAAGTCACGTAGAAGGGAAGTAATAAAATAATTTAAAAAAATATTTTATTATGTTTTATTTTTATTATTTTATTACTTCCCTTCTACGTGACTTTACCGAAAGAACCAAGAAGATGAAAGCCTACCTATTATTACTGTTATTAATATTCATATATACTGTAAGTGTCTCAATTATATTATGGGTACACGATTGGAATCTGCTCTCCACTGATATATTTGTTCTGTTGCGCTTTATTTTAATTTAAACCTTAAACATATAACATATTGCGTTTGCACTTGCATATTTGAGTCACAGAGCAAGTCATGTTAAGGTTATTAATTTCCCTAACCATTTGTAAAGTATATAGAGCTTAACCCAACAGGGATCTATAATGCATGGCCAACTTTTTATTAAATCTCTTTACAAGTGTACATTTAATGTTGTGACCTGGCAGGAACCTGGAAGATGGAGTAATGTCTACAAAGTTTGCAGAACAGTTTATTTATGTGCAAACCATTTAAAGTTGAAAATGAGCGTTCCAGTTAATTAATTTAAATGTCTCTCCATGCCATTCTAATACCAGACACAAGTGTAAATCTTTCATTGAAACACATTGCTGGCAACAGTATATATATGGACTAGCACTGCCCATGCGTTTGCACGTTATATAACTTAAGTGAAATGGAAGTGATGTGGATTTTGTGAATTTCGGTCCAAATTGATGTATAAATGTATAAGTGCTTCGCCGTTACTATTCTGGGATAAATCTAATTTTGTATAAAGTGTTCTCATTTTCGTAAGAAATTCACACTCATTGAGAATGGAGATGTATTTAACGAAGTGAACCGTTAATTATTTTGTTCTTTGAAGATTTTTATAGTGAAATTGTGCACAGCGGATGCTGTATAGTGTATACCATACGATCCAAATGGGGAAATAGAACTCTAAAGAAATGCCTACCTTTGACACGTTCTCCGTTTATAACAACCAAATACATTGTGCCACATGAATATTAAATCTGACATCCTGCACAGAAATCTGAAATCTAAGCTGCTATCCATTTCTAATTGATATTTGCTGGCCTGCTACTTTAAATCACTTTTTAATAATTGCATCCGGTGTGAACAATGAAGGCAAGGTGCATTCCAATTATATCATCATTTACAAATGCCAGGCTATCGAATATTCGGAGGTGGGTTTTTTTACGTTTCGTGTACACATTGTTGGAAATTCATAAATGTGACAGTTGTCCACGAATATCTACGGCAAGAAAAACATTTGTTTACTTCCTACGTACCATTTGGGAGATATAGAGTGGGAGAGCTGGACGGAGGGACACTTGTAAATTGTATATATATGTGTAGGTTATGGACACCAGTATGATAGTCTGAAAAGTAAAGAGTCAACAGTTCATTCTCTTCATTTTTCCAAAAGAATGTTTTTAAACATTATACAACCCATGGGAGTGTTTTACATCCAAGTTTCTATACACTGCATGCACATTTTTTTTGTTAAATCCCTTCCTTCAACTTGGGGGGCCCAAAGCATATGGACCCTTTCCCCGATGTGTAGATGTATTTTTCAGATTCTGTCATTTAAAATCTCGTGGTTGTGTGTTTCACATTTTGGAAAAATAACTGTCTTTTTATATACCAACTAGCTGTACTACCCGGCTTCGCCCGGGACTTGTATCCACCACGGCCGGCCGCCTTTGTCTCCCCAGTGGCGATGTTAATACGCCACACCAGTTACTCGTTTGAGGCTGAGTCGACCTATGGGAGGTTCAAATAATCTTGACCGGTGGTGGCCATGAGCGGGAATCGAACTCGGTTCGCCGGGTTGGTAGCGCAGCGTAGCGTTAACCACTACACCCACCGCTCCTCACACACACAGACGCACAGACACACACACAGACACACACACAGACACACGCAGACACACACAGACAGACACAGACAGACACACAGACACACAGACAGCACGCTAACCACTACACTACCGCTCCCCACACACCACACACGCACACACACAGACACACACACAGACACACACACACAGACACACACACACAGACACACACACACACACAGACACACACACACAGACACACACACACAGACACAGGCAGCACGCTAAGCACTACACTACCATTCCCCCTACACACCACACACGCACACACACAGACACACACACAGACACACACACACAGACACAGGCAGCACGCTAAGCACTACACTACCGTTCCCCCTACACAACACACGCGCACACACACAGACACACACACAGACACACAGACAGACACACAGACACACACACAGACACACAGACAGCACGCTAACCACTACACTACCGCTCCCCACACACCACACACGCACACACACAGACACACACAGACACAGACAGCACGCTAACCACTACACTACCGCTCCCCACACACCACACACACACACACAGACACACACACAGGCAGCACGCTAAGCACTACACTACCGTTCCCCCTACACAACACACGCGCGCGCGTCCATAGGTACACATACACGCGCTTGCTGCAGACACACACGACTTTCAGGGTGCGTAAGGCAGTAAACGACTGAAAGAATAAAGCGGCAATGCTGTGCGAGGAACGCCTTAGACCAGCAACACATTTGTGTAATGCGAGCGTAAACACACAAACACATACAAACACATACACACACATACATACACACACATACACACAAACACACAGACATACACATACACACAAACACACACATACATGCACACAAACACATACACAATACACACACACATACATGCAGACACAGACAGACACATAACACACATACATACACACACATACACACACATACATAGACACACACATACATAGACACACACATACATACACACAAACACATGCACACACGTACATACACACATACATAGAGACACGCAGACATACACATAAAGACATAAAAAAAACCCACATACATACACACACATACACACAAACACATACATACACATACATACACACATACATAGAGACACACAGACATACACATAAACACAAACACACATACACATGACCCGGCTTCGCCCGCGACTTGGATCCACGATGCCCCGCCGCCTTTGTCTCCCCAGTGACGATGTTCACACACGACAGCAGTTACGCTTTTGAGGCTGAGTGGACCTAGGGGAGGGCCAGGTCCGTTTCAAATAATCGTCAGCGGTGGTGGGCGTGAGTTGGAATCGAACTGGGGTCGCTCAAGCAGCTTAATGACTGTTTGTACAAAGAACATATAAAGAATCGATTATAATAACCAGGCAAGAGTCCACATTATAGACTGCCAGTACACGCACTCAGCTTCATAAGCAGGCTAGAGTGTACATGATAGAGTGGCAGTACGCTCACCGAGCTTAATAAGCAGGCTACAGTGTACATGATAGACTGGCAGTACGCTCACCCAGCTTAATGAGTATTTGTACAGTGAACATTAAAGTAATCGATTGTTGGCGCGTTAGGTTTAAAAGTAATATTAATAGCACACATTGTGGTGGGGGTGTAGTGAAGAGTAGGAAAAACTTTGATGAATTTACCTCAGAGTGGCGTGGTGGGTGTCGAGGCCTAGTAGCGTGCAAAGCCTGCGGCCTCGCCTAAAATTGTCGGCTTGGAAGAGGCAGGGTACGGGTGGCGTTCATTCCCCCCCCCCCTAGCGCTTCAACAATACTGTGTAATGGCTATTATTTAATTAAATACGGAGCTTATGAAAGTGGCGAAGGCGTGGCTAGCCGTTGGCAGGGGCAACCGCCGTCCAATGAAACTGCAGCCCTTGGCGAAGGCGTGGCTAGCCGTTGCCAGGTCCAATGAAAGCGGCGAAGGCGTGGCTAGCCGTTGCCAGGGGCAACCGCCGTCCAATGAAAGTGCGTATGGGCCAAAGTCCACACACACACACACAGACAGACAGACATGAACGATTTTATATATATAGATAAGCGTTGTCTCATGTGTACGTGTTTTTCTAAATATGAATGTAGTTTTTTTTTATTATTTGCAAGTTTACTGTAATATAACATTTGCAGCACTCATGAAAAGATTAGAAAAGATGCACCATACTTAAAGTAAACGTTGTTATTATGTATGTTTGTGTTTTCGATGTTTGTTGGTTGCACCTGACATTGTGTCCCAGAATGCCCCACAACAACCCTTAACCAGTTTTTCTAAACATTATAATGCAGTATGTATAATGTTCACTAAGCATAATAGAGGGTTAGATCGCGGATGTATACATTTGTCGAAACCCTCCACCACCCGACACGGCCAATCAGTAAGAGATTTGTCACGTAAACAAAACGCCAAATCGTTACTACTTCAGCCCAACCGGTGTGTTGAAGAGTGAATCCACAACATTTACAATCACTAAGCAGTAGGGTATTGATGTCGCGTTGTAATGGTCAGCACACATGTTGGACCTGCAATTCTAAGGTTGCCAGCTTCATCTCCCAGAGAAGCAGTCGAAACAACGGTTCAAGTTTTTTTTTTATTTGCCTCTGTCTACCCATCATTATAAATTGCTGCACCACAGTTAGTCGATCGGCAGGTCTCACGCAGTGGGGTAAAATGAGTACCACCTTTTCCAAAATGGCTGCCATGGAAGAGTGGGCCAAATACTATGAAGAGGGGCTTTTTATAGCTTCCTCTAATGAAGGCCCTTCCACCAGCAGTGACATGAGTAAAACATTAGCAGGACTGCACCTTTACCTTTAAATATAGTCTATGTCTTTATCATCATTATCTTAAATTTTGTCTACTTCATTGTCATCACCATTATGTTCTGCATGTACATCTGTGCCGCCATTCCGCTCCTAGCTACAAAGTGTACAACGATCAAAATATTCTCCAAACTTTTGCGAAAAGTCCGCAAAGTATCCACAGAATGGAGGCGACAGATGCGTTAAATATGACAGCATTGGCGATACTGTACAATAGTGGAACGTTTTCATGAGTGGTGTACACATTCGTAACTCTATCCTAACCCCACCAACTCTGGGTCATTGGTAGAATAGGTAGTGTTAGCATGGCTGCGTTTTGTTGTGCTGTGGGGCCCCACATGCATTGCTAAATGTAGAGTGGGTCGGTGCGTGAAAATGGCTGTCATTCTTCCATAGAAAAGATGGAATAATGGCGAAAAATTATTCATCAATGGGCCCGTTGACTTTAAACCATAGAACTAAAAGTGCAGTAGCATTGTGTACAGTGAAATGGCAACTGCCAGTTGCACATATCTGGGACCGCAGGAGTTGGGCAGGTCAAGTGGAAACATTACTCTGTGATGAAGCATCATGGAGAAAAATCCAGCCACGCAAGCTACATGAACACACAAATAGTAAGAATTTTTTTCATTGAATTTATAAATCAGGTTTATAATTGAAAAAGATTTTTTGTATGTTTACGTTATTTTAATATTTACACTAATTGCTATGTTCCTGCATCAAATATATGAAATGGGTGTAACACTAGAAATACCTTTGTGTGTTTTTAAACCATGTTACTGCTAGATATATTAAGGTATTGGAATTATTTATAACCTGATGGCATGTCCTTCCATTGCACATGCAATGGCGTCAATCTTCATTATTTAAAGTGCCTCACACATACGTGGCAATGGGATGCTTTCATATTGGATCTACATTTTTGAATGATTTTGAAATGTTTCATTTAATCTAGATTTAAAACTTAGAACAGTTCAATTTGAATGTCAGCATTGATTATATAGCTGTTTTGTGTGTGGAATCAAAGTTACCCTCAGTGAAAAATTGTGGGGGCGGGTGGTCCAGAGCCAGTTCAGATTTCACTTGTCACTGATATTATTAGCTTAAGTTGGTGAATCAAACTCAGGTCACCAGGTTCGTTGTGCAGTACGTTTACCAATGATCAACCGCTCTGTCCCTGATACGTTACGTGGCAGCTTTTATATGGTGACAGCTCTGCATGGTGTTCCAAATCATCTTACAGTTGCAAAATTACATTTCAAATTTTGACTTTTGGTCAGTCAGGACAGATTATGGAAACTGCCTGAAATGTACAAAAGCATTGTTTAGTTTTGGCATTTGTGGGCTCTTCCTGAATATTTGTATGAGCTCTGGCATGTAAACCATCACAGGACTGAATTTCTGTGCCCCTTTACACAGTCCACGATGCTCAAAACAAAGCACGGAGCAACTTGAGGGTGTCTCCATTGGGACTGAGCACTGCGAATAAAATATTACCTCGCACCAACCGCTCACCCGTGTCTCATTAAAACATGCGATTCACTCGGTGATGCAACATTCCATCAATCCCATATCCACAGCAGGGGCTTTAATATGCACTGGTCTTGCCTCATTTCCATAAATTGTGGCAACTGGGATTTCCTGGACTAGCACTGGTTTAGAACTCAGCTAGGATCAGCTCCAGGGCCCAGTCCATCGGTCCTTACTCTTCATGAGCCTTGGGGCTCCGTAGCCGCAATCCATCCCTCTCCATGCTCCCCCCACCTTCTATGGTCCAGAAGGTGTGGGGTAATGGAAGCAATCTTAAAAAATCAAGTTCATTTTTTCTTACAAGTTTAACAGTCAGTGATTACTTCAGACTATTTTAGATTCTATTATTTGGTCATTTTCATGGTATGCATTTTGAATACAAACACAGCTTCCACATTCACCTTGTGATAACACAACTAGATCCAGGATCAGCCCAGCTCTGAGCTTGTAGCATACTCAATGATACATGTGCAATGTGGTGAAATATGTGGCGCACACTGTTGGCCGAGGGCAACCGAGGACAAACACTTGTGCGTGTGCAACCTAACGTTGCACGGGCAAACCGCCACCTAATTTGGGAGAGAGGCAGGTGCAGACTGGTTCGGCCCGGGGTTGCACGCTGACACCGGAGGTCTTGCCAGGGAGACGTGCGATAAGGGGTGATTGATGGCCTGACAGGCACCAACCTGTCTGGCCCTAAAGAGACACAAGGGAGGAGCTGGACAATTGGGAGAGGGATATAAGGACGTGTGTGAGAGCGGAGCGGGAATTCGTGTTGCGGGGAGCAAGAGAAAGAAGACATCTCGCCGCTGCTGGGAACAGACCTCAACCCTCACGAGTCGCCGGGCGGGTGTTGGTTGATCCCCCCGCCCGAGTGGGACGAGTGAGTGCGTCTGAGGGAACGTAGGCTGCGGGAGTGCTGCTGTGTGCAAGCCTCTGTGTGAGCGCTGCTGTGTACAAGCCTCTGTGTGAGTGCTGCTGTGTGCAAGCCTCTGTGTGAGTGCTGCTGTGTGCAAGCCTCTGTGTGAGCGCTGCTGTGTACAAGCCTCTGTGTGAGTGCTGCTGTGTGCAAGCCTCTGTGTGAGTGCTGCTGTGTGCAAGCCTCTGTGTGAGTGCTGCTGTGTGCAAGCCTCTGTGTGAGTGCTGCTGTGTACAAGCCTCTGTGTGAGTGCTGCTGTGTGCAAGCCTCTGTGTGAGTGCTGCTGTGTGCAAGCCTCTGTGTGAGCGCTGCTGTGTACAAGCCTCTGTGTGAGTGCTGCTGTGTGCAAGCCTCTGTGTGAGCGCTGCTGTGTACAAGCCTCTGTGTGAGTGCTGCTGTGTGCAAGCCTCTGTGTGAGTGCTGCTGTGTGCAAGCCTCTGTGTGAGCACTGCTGTGTACAAGCCTCGGTATGAGCACTGCTGTGTGGAAGCCTCTGTGTGAGCGCTGCTGTGTGCGGCTCCTTGAGTGCGGAGCTGCCGAGAGCAAGAGCTGCTGTGTGCAAAGCCTGGAGTGCGGAGCTGCCGAGAGCGAGGGCTGTTTTGTGCAGGTTAGCGAGGTGTAGCGTAGTTAAGAGTGGGAATTGGTTAACAGAAGTGACCGGAGCGACATTGATAGTAGTCCCTACAACTGGTGCAAGAATAGGCTAATAAAGTGTAAGCAGGTGACCTGTCACAACATGTCAGTGTGAGTGATTTTACGAGAAATTACACATGTACTGCATTTTTACGAGCCAAAGAACTCGAATACGTTCACAAGTTGACTCCCTTGACACTGCGTTTCCATGTTTTTAGTCAACTCGAATTTACTGGCATTTGGGAATTGAGCCCGAATTCTCCATAACATTTGTTTTGTTTGTGGGCTGGCCTGAATTCAGGCCGAGTGAAAATAGATCACCAAACGTGCCAATCAAATAATTTTTTATGAAGCGGGAACATTCAATCTCACATTAAAATTAAAATTTTGTCAGCAATGTGGTCTTGACCTTTTACTCACAAGTATTTCTTGGAAAGTCTTCCTCAGAAGTGTGTCTGAGAGAAAATTCCCCAACTCCTGTGATAACTTGAATATCTTGGAGTATCATAGAAATTACACCTTTTTAGTCGTCTAAAGTTGTCCCAACGACAGTGGAGTCAAGTTGGCTCTACGTGAAAATGAGGTATAAGTAGACCCAGTATGGGGCTCGCTTCAATAAGACCGGGTTTCCAGAACGGAGGTCAAGCCAAACACAATCACAAAAACACAGTTGAAGCACTCTCTGAAGATTGGAGAGCTGAATACGTTTCTTGGAAAAAGCCTAGGTCACTCAACTACATATTAAGGCGAGATAGGTGACACTTAGCAAGTTGGAGAACGGAGCTCATGCTGCTTAATCTAAACTCTCATGAAAGGCGTGGAGGTCTCTTTTCAAGGAGCCTTCTCATTTATCCACCTCCATCATCCAGCCATGGTGTTTTCTGCCTCAAGCATGTAACCCCAGCCTTCTACATCTGTTTCTACCTCCTCCATCAACCGTGTCTCCAGAGTAGGCAGCCTCTGCTGAACCGGCAAGTAAGGGCATCAACTCACCATCTTGCTCGCACCCATTACTCATAAATAGCAGCTCAATCCTTTATGCAAGACATCTCGTCAAAGGAACAGAATCAAAGGGTTTTGGGAGTCTGTGGCAGGAAGTTATTGATGCAAAACATCCCGCCGGACGAATCCCTTATAAGAGCTCCCAGATAGATCAGGGGATTTGGTTATCTAGAGAGGGGCGACGCAAGATTACATTACACTATGGAACACGATTTTTGTTCCTGGGTAGTAAATGTTATTTTCTAATTGCTTATTCCTCAAAAGTATAGAAAAAGGCTATTATTCCCCACAAACTTTGCTTTTGTGACTAGGCCTTTATGTGAAGGAATGACACAAATGTAAACTTAATTTTGATTTAAAGCTTTCGTGACTGCAGGGATTCATATTCTTGTTGCTTTCGGTAAAGTCACGTAGAAGGGAAATAATAAAATAATAAAAATATAAAACAATAAAATTCTCACGACGTTTCGACTGCAACACAAGCAATCATCATCCCTTCTATGTGACTTTACCGAAAGAACCAAGAATACAAATGCACACTTTTTATCATTGAAAATAGGTAAATTTCTAAAAATCACTGTCCTGGTCACAAAAGCAAAGTTTGTGGGGAATAATAGCCATTTTCTGTACTTTTGAGGCATAAGCCATTAGAAAATAACACTTACTAACCAAGAACAAAAAAAAACATGTTTTTGTTTCACAGTGTTATCAATGGGGCGCGGGGGCTTTTGGTGGTTGGGGAGAGAGTCTCGTTACTCCCAGGGCTCACTCATACGGTTGGTCGAGATCTGCTCTTGATGACAACGGTGAGGAAAGGGAATTGGTTAATCGGAATGGTGAATTGTTTAAAATGTTTCCTGGGTTTAAATAAGGTCAGAGGAGGAAGGGATATTATATCCCAGCAATATGATTAATCGAATTTCAGTCACTCTGGCATTGATGTCTTATGCGCTCTTTGACCTTTTTGGAGTATTTTTTAAGATAATATCGTACTCTATTTTGAATCAATTTTTCATTGTTTGCTCTGTGGTTTCACGTGATATTGATTGCCTGATGCTCTTTTTTACGATGACCCTCAATCATTCAATGTCTCTGCAGTCCCTCGCCTGCTTACATGCTTCGCCTGTATTTTTTTAACACCGCCAATAAATAAAATTTACAGCAACAAAAAATAAGTCGTGAAACGCAATAGTGTCACTGCATCTCTTGCATTCTCATTGGACAAAGCACGTGCACTGGATATTATAGCAGACATATTCTTTGGGTCTTTCGTTAAAGCCGCGTAGATAGAAAAAATTACAAAAATATCACGACGTTTCTATCGCAACGCAAGCAATCGTCATCAGGTGAAAAAATAGCGAGAGCTGCTGAGGCGGGATGTTATAAAGGTTTGAGATGGGTTTAGCCCAAGGGTCATAAGCGAAGTGGGCGGGGCTAGTGAATAAATTTGCATGTAAATGTAAGATTATAGCAGACACTCAATTTTAAGTGTAATTTGTTGAACCAGAACTCAAGAGACCAGAATCAGTCTCACTTGCAAAAGTCACCTAGGTATCCAACATTACAAAAATATAAAATGATAAAACAAACAAAGTATCAAGAGGAATTACAAATATTGAAAACATAATTCCATGCAGTGCAATTCGGCTCAAGCACATTTCCTCCAGACTGAGTGCAGTACAAATTCCAAACTAATCTACAGAATAATTACCATTAAACAGATATAGGGTGACTATGGTACTAACAACAATATCTAAACAAACAAGGATATGCATATTCTTGGTTCTTTCGGTAAAGTCACGTAGAAGGGAAATAATAAAATAAAATAAATAAAAAAAGAAAAACTTCTCAAAATTTAAGGATATGTATGTCAAATAAAATTGCAATTATCGAAGTATCAAGAGTTCAGAATCAAGTTGTGATTTAGCAGACAATCGCTACCACAACAATGCTTTTGAGCTGATTTGCATGGTTACAAAAATGTTTGTTGTACTTCTTTCGCGCTTGCTAATCGGAGGTGCGGGGAAGGACAAAATAACTAAACACAAAAAGCGTTTTTTAAAAGAATATTTTTTTAAATCGAGATTTAAAAGTGCATAGCTCTAGTGGCTTCCTAATATCGGACGGAACAACGTTCCATGTTGTTGCAGACGCGCATCTGAAACTGCTAATTAGAGATGTCTTGTTGACTGTTAAGAATGATAAATGGGTTTAGGCAGGACACATCGCTAGAATGCATGATGGATGAGACTAGTGACGGAATAGCAGTCAAATAAGAGAATATGCCCAACAGGACAACTGCCTTGGAGATGGAGGAATGAGATCATAAAATGTGCAGGAGCTCGACATAGTCTGCTATCGCAGGTCCTTGAGGGATGGTAATGACTTGCGGGGACCCTTTTTCCCCAGTAACTATAATATGACTTATGTCGATAATAATGATGGTACAGTTATCAGGTTTCCCAAGCGTATGGATACTAAATATTCCGAATGGGCATTTTACCAGTATTCGGAATTGTAATCGTTACTGGTTCTTGCGTAATGGTTTGGGATCTATCTACAGGTAAATTAATGTAAATACCTAGTTTTGGTACCTTTAACATATTACGATAATGTACTGCCTATTTTCAATCCACTGCTGGATGAAAGCCTCGTCCTGCTATGTTGGTCGTGGGGGTTGTGCAACTATACTGCACCACAATGGTCAGCGTGAATTGGTGAATTGGAAACCAGGACTGGTTCAGATATCACTCACTACTCAAGTTAGCTCTAGCCAAGAATTTAAGTCAGATCGCCAGGTTCATAACACAGTGTGCTAACCACTGCACCACCGTTCCAACCAATCTTTTACATAGCGTTGGACAAACACTTTAGTTTGACACAAATGGCATTCATTTCTCTGCCATTCTTCATTTACGAAAGGAATTTGCTAAGCAATTAAAATAAGCCAATATCCTCTTGTTGGCAAGCTATCTTGTGACCGATGGTAAGGTACTTAATTATTTTTTTAAGTCCACATTATTGTACCATTGTAATCTGCAATACATTTTTCCATGATTGTACTTAATTAGATTTGGGGGATTGGTAGAATTCTACACAGTTTAGCTCTCTCTCTCCCAGAATCTATATTTTGATTTCATGGTATGCTAACTCAGTGAGGTCTATAATTATACATGCTGTCAGATTCTTACGATATACTATAACAGTTTACGAACTAGTATTGTTACATATCATTACATAACATTAATCTTTGTCCTGGATATAATTTTAGATTTTAACATTTAATTATTAGCAATAAATAAATATTATAATAAAACAATAAACCACATTAAAATCAAATTCTAGTCCATCAGCCAATATGTTGTCCGGAATAATGTTTCATTCTCGCATTTGTTGAAGTTGGCAAACTCTGAACGCGTATCAACCTTGTGGGTCTCATAAGCAAAATAATAATGGTATGACTGATCATTACAACATAGCAATTTTAATGAAACCCTGATGGTAACGTCAGAAATAACATGAGCCAGCACCACAAACTTTGGGCTGAACGTAGATAACTATGCATTTCATCGAATGTTCAAGATACAATTATCTAATGTATGTGTAGTGTACTTGAAACTAAGAAAATGTTGCACATGTTGGATGGTTTGATTCATGCAGCCAATTAGGCTGCTCCAAAAGAGCATTACCTAAGCACCCTGCCTGCTTTAGCGTCGAGACTAAAGGCCCTGGAACGGCTAGGAAAATGCTATTACTGTACAGTATATGGGAATGCTATAGACTGAATAATCATCATCAGCCATAGTCAATTCACTGCTGAATGAAGGCCTCACAAAAGCTGTAGCCATTCAATAAGTACCTGTATTTAAGTGCAAATATATATTGTAAAGCTGTATTTCTTGTGTCGGATCAGGTACCCCATAGAAAAATATGTACATTTAAACACTCTGTCTAAATACAAAAAGGGCAAATAACAACACAAAAGTGATTTTTTGATATATATTACAAAATGTTTGTATTGCTTTGTTTCACTGTGCTATTTAAAAAATAAAAATCTGTCTTCCAAATCAATCATTTGTTTTGGTAAACAATCGTGCTGTTTCCATATTGCTTTATTGAGTTGACCGTGGCTGGAGTTGATTAATCTCTTGTTCACGGGAAGCCCTGACCGTTGCGTCTATTTTCAATTACGTCAGGGTGATGCAATACGAACAATCCGGGATTTCCAATTGAACCACCCAGGTGACTGATTTGTTGAACTACTATGCTTCACTGCAACGACATTCAATTTGCACTTCAAAACATCTAAATTACGACCGTGTAATCAAGATGCCGTACAAATAGGAAGAATTTGTGCATTGAGTGGGCTTAGCTTAAACAGGGGGTGGGGACATAACCTGCAGTGTAAATCATGGTACAGATGAGAAATAATAAACTGGATAAACAGGGTCAATTTGTCATAAAAGCAATATCAAACCGAAAATCACTGTGCAGGCTCACCATGTGACACACAAAGGTCAAAGTAAATACATTAAAACGTAGTTCAAAGCAGCACCCAGCATTAATATACTTTCTGATGATAATATTGGCGGAGCGGTTCGCGCACTGTGTTATGACCCCGATGACCTGAGTTTAAGTCCCAGCCATGGCCAACACCAATGACAATAGATATCTAAACCCTTCCCGAGCATTCTAGATTTGAAGTTTTCTTTCGGTAAAGTCACGGAGGTGAAAAATAAAATTTAAAATAAATAAAAGTAAATTAAATCACGACGTTTCGATTGCAACACAAGCAATCATCATCAGGTGGGACAACCACAGCAAGAGAAAAAATTCCCGAGCACCCAAATTCACTAACTCACACTGACCTGCGTGGTAAAGTAAGGCCAAACAACCCCACTGACTGGGGATCGGCAACCAACATAACAAGAGCCATTTTTCTCGAATTCGGCCAAAAAAGTTATATAGTTCAAGGGAAGCAACGCATGTGAATACGAGACGGTGATCCTTCATAAATAACATCACGAAGCAGTCGTTAAAGAGACGCAGTCCTGCTGGTTGCCTACCACTGCCCATGGCTGATACAGAATGGGGAGGGTTTCATCCAGCAATTGATTGCCAAAGGATTAGTTCATTCAATTATTTATTTTTAGAAGACCTTTAAGATCTTACATGACTCTCTTTTTCAAATTGAAACACTTCCCTTTATTTTGTAATGTGTGCACATTCATACAACCAAAATAAAACTTCCAACTATGTAAAAAAACATGACATTCAATTTATTTTCAATTAAAGTTACTTTGATGTTTCATAAGAGCTGATTTTTAAAGCAAATATTTTAAAAGGTATATTTTTAAAATGTAATAGATTAAATATGTCTCGTTAGAAAAACGTATTGTTTCTGAATATGTTTTGTCGTAAAATTATGTAATGACAGTGCATTAGTTATTTGTGCTCAGTAATTAAAACATTATTCACTCGAAAGTTGTAATTTTGCACATTTAAGATTTCATTTAGCCCTTTGATTTAAATGAATAAAAAAAAATCAGTTCCATTTGTACAATGACACAGAGTCAAAGAATGTTATTTTTTCACTATGGAAATGTTTACAGAGCTAGCTTTGGAAGGTAGTAAGCCTTAATATGTGAGAATTCCAATCACGCACAACGGCTATACGGCATGCACATGTTTTTTTCACCTGTGGCCAGCAGGAATGGAATGCGTTTTCCGGTGTTACGTTTTTAGCACCCATGGCATCAGAGGGAGGCTGGTGGCATACCAACGAGTCTGGAAAAGCTACGTTCCCAATTTCTAATTATAAACCTGCGGAAAAGTGCATGTTGTATCTGTCTCCCTACATATTCACCGTTTCTATCCTTAGCTCTGTCTATAATTGTATCTGTTATAGCAGACACATCTCTACAAATTTAATCCGCGTACTGTAGTCTGCTTTTATTCATCAACTCTCATAGATATAGAGTGCTATTGTATCCTCGTCGTATTTAATAATTGCTTACTTTAATAAAACTGCTATAGTTTTCTGACGAAACAAAACTTTACTCTTTATGTATGAAATGTACATCCAGCAACACGGCTTCAGAGAATTTAATTTGAGAAGAAGATCGTTTAAATACACTTGCGAATTTTTACTTGATATTGTTTCTATTCATTGGGTTAACACATGCACATTAGATTAACATGCCATCGTGTAAAAATGCAAGGGTGTCACCAAATACAATAATATATGACCTAGGTGTTGCCTCTGCACGCTATTGTGTTTGTGAATATTGTTGAGGGATGTTAAATAACACGTAGGCTTTCGCGACCAAAATCATCCACAATTGAGGTTTTTGGTGTTAAATTGCGTACATATATAAATGTGTAGTAGGTTCCAGGAGACTTGGACGACGTAGTTGGAGGCACACTTATTTATTAACCACAATGTACATAACAGGCCGAGATGTACAACACTCGAAGGGGTATCGGCCCCTTCACCCGTCTAACAGGGAGCTCACACAATCTATGTTACGGCTAGCCTACTCCTAGGTCCTCCACTACAGGGCTAGGGGAGGCTAGCTCACCCAGCTCTGGTTAAGCTGGGATTACGGCACCCTAAGTCCCCTGACCGGCTCTTACAAGAGCATCGGCTCTGGGCTCTTGGGGCCACGCCACTGGCTTGCCCTGGTCGGTCCTGAGAAGGACAGCGATCCAGGGGAGTCGCAGGGCCTATCTAGCCGGTCTTCTTGCTTCGCTGGTTAAGGCTGAACACTGAACCCCGAGCCCTCTGGCTCACCGCCTTATATAGCAACTCCCCCACTGAGGGGTGGGGCCGTGGGGGATCCCAGCGCCGTGTTAGCCCCCCAGGCTAAACGGTGCGGACGTGGATGTAAGCACCTCTCGGCGTACGGGCATAACCACGCCCAGTGTGTTTGTTTGCCCTCCGTAACATCTCATCAAATGTGCCATTAAAACCCGCACCACCCTACAAACCACTAGTAACGGTTGTCACGTAAACATAACACTCTGTGTGCCTATGTGTGTGTCTCTCTCGATGTGTCTCTGTGTTATCTCTCTGCTTGTGTGTCTGTCTGTGTGTCTCCGTGTCTGTGTTTTGTCTCCCGCTCAAATTGAGCAATCTTTGGAAAAACGTAATCATCCAGGTAGGGTGTTGACTGTTATGTTAGCCGACTCTCTGTGTTGTATTGCATTATATTTCTAAATTTACTCGGTTTGTTTTCTCTTTCATTTGTACCTGATGATGATTGCTTGTGTGGAAATTGAAACGTCGTATGCTATTATTTAATTATTATTTTCTTTCTACGTGACTTTACCGAAAGAACCAAAGGGTAATTCCTGCAGTCACGATAGCTCAAAATCAAGTTTAAACAGAACATGTCAATTCGTCACTAGTACAGCACACCGGTGTGTTGGAGAGCAAAGCCACAACATTTACAATTCAAGTACGACGTTTCGCCAGTAATTACAACTAGCTTCATCAGGCGACAGCCAGATTTGTGGAGAAGTCCACCTGTTTCGTTCCTTACATAGAGGCGTACAATGTGGGGGGGGGGGATTACTGAGGCAACGTACATTACCACGAGCCCTTTGAACTTGATCTTCCTGTCTATTGTATGTATTAAAATAATGTTGACGTTTTGTGCAAAACTCGCTACTACTGAACAAGACTAATTAGAGAATCTATCGAAATTGAAAGAAGTAAAAATAACTTTAACCGTTCAGATGGCAACCGTCTTAGTCCTGCGTGGAAGCGAATCCTCAAATAATACATAATTTAAATGCATGCCTACAACGGGCAGCGTACTTCAGTATGAATTACCGTTGGTCCAGCTATTTTAATAAACACAATAGACAGGAAGGAGAAGTTCAAAGGGCTCGCTTAATGCACAAGCATAATGTGCGTGGACTCAGTAATTGCCCCCTCCCACATTGTGCAAGAGCGCAGAAGTGTGGTCAACACATCTACGCCTCTATATGAGGAACGAAACAGTAAGACTTCTCCACAAATCTGGCTGTTTCCTGATGAAGCTAGTTGTAATTACTGGCGAAACGTTGTACTCAGTTTGTAAATGTTGTGGCTTGACTCTCCAACACACCGGTGTGCTGTACGAGTGACGAATTGGCCACGCTCTGTTAATGTGACAACTCTTACTAGTTGGCTGTGTCGGGTGGTGGCGGGTTTTAACGACACATTTACATATTTACACGATCTAACCCAAAAACCTCTATTATAGGGATGTTAAATATATATATATATAGACAAAATGCCCCTCTTCAATATTTAATGATTGTACTTAATAATACTCAGAACTACTCATGTAAATTCTGGGCAGCCCGTTCATCAACTTTCATAAAATGTCTCGGGCTTTCTCGGGGCCTCAGAGTGTAAAGTGCAATGATCAGCTACAAGTCGGTCAGTCTCTCTGCCCTGACTCTCCACTCTGAAGATGGGCCATTTCTGGTGAATTCATCTTATATATTTCTTTTGTAAAGCGGTGTTCATTAAAATTCTGGTGAAATTAAAAAAATACTTTCCTGCCACGACCGAACACAGTCTCTTAATTTTTGGATTTAATGGGCAATTTTTTTTTGTTAACGCATGCAATGGCATTGCTACAACATAAAAAAAATCCGCTCTGATTTAGCCTAGAACTTGTAGAAATGAATCTCAAATGTTGGCACATCACCACTCTAATACATCCTAGCTGTCAAGGTTATTCTTCTAAATGTCAATAACTATCGCCATTGGATGGACACTTGCTTTGTTATCCTGGGATGCTGTATGTCTGTCGTGCTTACATGTTTTTCCTCTGTCATTCATCATTCACTGAAAACAGCAAAATGTTTGATTAATGTGTCTGTAGATGTATACAGGTGTGAGGCTCAACTTTTTGCATTGTCCTCAGCACATTATTTTAAAGTGTTAAACTGTGTTTAGCTGTCGCTTACCACTCATCAGCAGTAAATAAGCAATGTTTTGATCTAACAAAATAAACTATCAATATAAAAAAATTACTTTTAATAAAATTATGCCTGTGTCTCAATACTATATTGTAGGTGCCAAATAAAAATCGTGGAGAATGTAGGTTTTTAACCAGGTTTTTAAAAAATCCACAATATTGTTAATAAATAATGATCAGTTTAGCTTCAGTGAAGACATTGTTAAGTCCGATTTTAATTCAAGAATAAATTTACTTACGCACCAATTATCCCAGCATTAGCATTTTTTTAGATAGACATTAACAAAAGTATTAATATGTGTACAAGTACATTTACTTCTTGCTCATTTTCAATGAGTAAAGAAAGAAAATGTAAGATCTCATTGAAATCTAATTTTAAACACTGCTGACACTTTGAATGCACCTGTTTTGGAACCACCGGTGGAAAAACAAGAATAACCATTATTATGTTATATTTTAAGCTTAAAATTTAACACTGGAATTTGAGCGCTTAATTGTAAAATATTTCAGGGAATGGAAAATATCATCTGTTCTGTTTCCTCCTTCCTACCTCCTGCCACTAAGTGGTTGGCAGATATTTTTTTAGAGCAGCTATTTACTGTAAGGACAGATATGTTCATGAGTAAACCCTCTCATTTGAGTAAATTACATAATAGGCCTGCTTTTTCCTGAATATACGAGTAGCAAAGTGTGCACATTGAGGTAAGGATTATTTTGAATGGTAAATAACAGTGAGAAAGTAATTTTTCACCATTAACAAATGGGCCCTTCCAGTAGGGATGGTTATATCAAACAGCATTCTTTACATTGATGATAAGTAGAACAGATTATAAAATACCTTTGCCAATTGCTCTGGTTTCAGAATACACTCGTCAGCTGGTGTTTGGAATTTGGAGTGGCAACACTCGCGACAATTTGTTTCCATATGCCTTATTGCATAGAGATCATTATTATTAGTATGTATATATAGATCGTTGTTGCTGCCAGCTTGGGAACTTGATGCAACATTGATGGTTTTAATCTTTAAATTCCAAAGTGTAGCACCATTTTTAGAATTGTGCATAATCATTCCTATACTTGTGGAAGATTATATCCTCACACTAAGAACTTTGTAAAAAATATAACTTTAAAGGGCATTTTAATGAAATTTTCATGGTTGTATTAAATATATAGATAGTTGCTGCATGTTAAAAGGATGTTGTCACAAAATGTAACTTAGTGTTTCAAAATTCAATCCATGTTTTTACTTCTCCGAAACATGTACCTGTTATAAATAGTTTTTCACACTTTCTTTAAGGCATGTGTTGTTTTTTATTCATCTGTCACTCAATATTCAGGTCCTTATAGGGCTTGTTTAGTTAATGTAAGAAAACAAACTTTAGAAATATAAAGGGTGGTTTTGTTATTTATATGAAACAATGAGGTGTTAAGCTTATGTTTGATATGTTAAAAAACAAGGTTTAATTGTACAATGTAGAGCAACGTCATTTAAAGTGATGTTCACATCAGAGTGCACAATAATGGAGGTAATCCCAGCAGCAGCAAAGCTGTCAAGTCCAGCATTTTATTCTGGCAGCATAAGAAAATGTATCACTGCTGCAGACAATGGCACGGGATTCTATACAGTGCAATTAATTTTTAAAGCTTTTTATATATCAATGGTACTTGAAACGTCTTTTAGCAAGACTTAAATTGACTACTTTGTGAAATTGCCTGTCACTTGGAATGTGGAATCCTATTACCACCTGTGTAAATTTGCATATACATGACGTTAGGCCTGTCTTTACTATGGTGGTAAATAAATACGTGAATTGTTCCTTTATTTTAACATGTCCCTACAAAAACATCAAATAAAAGTGGCACTTCAAGTTATAATGGTTTTGTTATTGTGTTGCTACTTTTTGGAATATATTTCCAAGTTCTAACGTCGGCGTACTGTATTTACTTTAACATGTTCCCATCAGTTTTGACAGAAGCTAGCGTCGTTTACCCAAAGTGTGGTCTTTCTAGGTTGGCTGAAAAAATGTTCACCTCTAAACACTGTGGGCATCTTCATTCGATAACGATCCCCGAATTGGAAAAAGCCACCAGTTGCCCATGGCCAAAGCTTGAGAGAAGGAAACCTTCAACAGGCGGCCTAACCTGGAAAACCACACTTGAATTACGAGTGGTTGAGAAAATATACTTCCTGAATGAGTGTTGCGTAGGTGGGAATGGTTTAACAAATGCCTCTTTTTTAAGTTCAGGTTCTGTTTAAAATGTCCTTATCAGAGTCAGTGCAAGAACCACGTGGGAAGCACATGAAGTGGGTGTTGGTGAAGCACATAGAGTTACTTCGTCACTCAACACACCAGACCTCTTCGGACTCCTGACACAACCATGAGGTGAGGCTTTGTGAGATGCGCCAACAGCTTATAAGTCATCAATGTCACAAACAGCCCTGATTTGTGATCTCAACAGCTGTTTGCTTCATAGAATATCGCAGTTGTGCAACGTTTGGTTTGCAATGACAAGTAAACTGTGGTTGGTCACACTGTTGTTGTTGTTGTTAGGAAATGGCTGAAAGTATTGTCCAATGATGAGGAAAAATTAGTCATTCTCTAAAGTGGCTGTGATTGGAGTGAAGAAGTTTTCCTTTTCTGATGCTGAGTTGTCAGCCCAGTTCTGAACGGTCAACTGATGCTGGTCAGTTGTTTCAACGAGAAATACTTGAATGCATGACCGAAACAGCTATTACACTATAGCATGCTATGTTTGGCTCACCCAGATTTGCAAATATGATCATTTCATAGCGTTTATGCAAAGATAATTTGGTCGGCCACCAGCAACCTCGACATTTTATTGCATTCTCAATGGTGCATATTCACGCCGCTGCAGTGCGGCAGCTGCTGCTGGCACAGCGAGAGCTATGCATTTGGTAACTCCAATAGAACCATCATGCAGTATACCGGAACCAATAACAACCTTCAATTCATGCTATGTTAGCTAACCGTGAAACAGCATCTTATGCATATTTTTTCAGCAACCTGCCATTTCCACATATTTTGAAATTTTACGTGATGTAAAAGTTATGACCGAAAATACAACTCGTCATGAAAAAATATTATCTGCTCATGCAAACAGAAAAAAAGAGTTGCTATCTGATGTGCTTCTTTGCAGATACAAAAACCTTCGGTTGTAAACAAGGACAAAAGCTAGATTGGTGACTCATACTTGGCTTGCTGGCTGGCTGACTGTTAAAATTATAGATAAACACATCAATAGTCCTTGTCAGCCACTGTGGTGACCTCTCTCATTCCTCGTTGCCCCACACCACAATTTCGCGTGAGGCTTTTGTGCTTCCGGCTATAACACAACACTCTGTTTACATAAAAAAGGGCACGTTCACGCTTTCAAAAACAAGGCGTTGTCGGGGCTTGCAGGGACATGCCTATAAATGTCATCTCAATTTACCCATTCTATTACATGCGTGCAAGTGCACATGTTCCAAATTGTAATCGATGTACCGTCAGTGTCACACACTCTTTTAACGTAAAAATATCAAGTAATTTGAACTTTAACTTGCTACTAACCAGTTGTGGAAATGTGTTTTTTTTGTCAAAGTAAGAGGTGGCCAAGTGGCTCAGAGGTCAGAGCACTAAGCTAGCACTGTTGAGAGGCTATGGTTCAAATCCAGGTTTCGACCGCATGTACTTTCAGCTTGATGCAGATACATCTTCATTACATTCACACGGTACTGTCGTTGAACTGATAATGCGTTTCTCTCAACTGAAATTTAACATAATTAAGTGAAAAACTAAAGTCAGTGGTAATGAGACTGAGACCATCGGGTCGTTACACTTGGTCAACCTGTTTAATTGCACGTGGCTACCTGGATTAGAACCCAAGAAAGTCAGGGATGACCACACTTCTCCAATACCTGCGACATCTGCCATGTCAGTCATTCTAGATCCAGTGTGAACTCTCCACAAAGTGGTTACTCATCATCATTGTGAGTGAATGCACAGGGGACGATGGGCTGTGGACACACGCCACTGATTAACTCTGACATACGTCTTGCGTTCTTTTGCATTTTCATTCTCTTTCAGGAGTGGACCGATAAGAACAACCCTCAAGTCACAAGAGCCAGCATTAGCAACATTTTAATGAATGTGTCAACAGGGTTGTACATCTTGTTAACATCACAAGGCCATTGCAGATACAGTGTGCTCTGTAATTGCAGATGGATAGATGTACAGTAGTCTCGACTGCTTCTTTTGCAGCTCTGAAAGTACTAAACGAAACATTGTCATAGACAGCATTTCAACCATTCAAATTCAGCAGCTGTTTTTATTATCTTCAGATATGGCTGTGAGTACAAAGTCAAAAGAAAAAAATCACCATATGTTTTATGCTGTATCCACGTAAGTTTGGTTTGATATGTGAGGTAAGTTTGGTCAGTGAGCTAATCTATGGACCCAGAACAAACAATTAACTTGTCAGTCCTGACAAAATTACATTTGAGTTTTTGTCAATAAAAAAAATGAATAATACTGGTTTTGCTCATTTGAGGTTATTGCACAATACACTTTCGTGGCCATATGAAGAAAACGGTACCAGTACTGTAAAACAATTCCATCTCAAAACCAATTTCTGTTCTTGCTACACGGACCATTTTGAACTATTGAACTCTATGCTACGTTCATGCATCCGCCGGTGTTGTTAGCGTGTTGACATCCAAAAACAGCACAGTGGGAACCTGGGTAATATGTTGATTACTAAATGAAGATGAGCCTCTCAAAAGAGGCCAGTGGGATCCATAAACACTGACAGAGAAGCGGCTACAAACAACCTGGGGTGAACCACTCTGGCCGGCCATGAACCACCACCACATGCAGATCCAATTTCTGCTCTGCTACATGGACTTTATAGAACTACGGTGAGTATTGTACTTTCGTGCAGCTGCTGGTGTGCTCAGAGGTCATCGGTGGCACCACAGTAGGGGGGCTACCGATCCCCACTTGGCAGACTGTAAGGGCGTACAATTGACTTTAGCAACCCTCTAAGAATTCTGTGTGGCCAGGGGTGGTAGAAGGCAATTGACGTAATCTTAAACAAAGAGTGTGCATTATCATGAGCACGTAGTTTTTAAAGTAAGAAGCAGCTCTTCTCACTGGAGAGACATAGCCATCGGGGGCCCCCACACCTCCAATGAGCACGGTTGGCTACGTACGGTGCGAAAGAAGCTCAACATACATGGAAAAGGCAGAGATTACCACCTGTTGACTTAAAGCTTTCGTGACTGCAGGAATTCATACTCTTCGGGTCTTTCGGTAAAGTCTTCGGTAAAGTCACATAGATAGAAAAATGATAATAAATCATGACGTTTCAAAACGTCGTCATTCGCACATTAAGCCATCTCGTTTCCTATCCCCATAGCCAGTTGCAGAATTGGCTTTTTCCCTACGTAATGTAGCCTCATGGTATATTATGGTCCAATAACCAAGGCATGGAAGGCCCTCATCCAGCAGTGAATTAACGAAAGGTCCGAACAATGTAACCTGGACACTACTCCTCACTAGCCCCCCACCCCTATCCCTCTCAGCGGGTTAATTCTCCCACTTGTGCAAATGTGGCACCACCCATGCTGAGAGTTTTTCACCTTTGTCCGGATTTTACTTTCCAATCTGTGTGTGAATGTCCATGTGAACCAATTTTGCATTAAATATGTGGATAGCAGCTAACTCAGTATTTTGTTAAAATAAGTACAGCATATGGATGTGCAGTGTAAAAGTTCACATGGTGCTTGCCCGCAGAGCTAAGTAAAAGCTCAACTCAATTTAGAAGAAGAAGAAGAAATGGCACCAAACCGGAATGATGTTTCGTGATGAATTGGTATTGACAGCTGCGCATTTTGCGCATCATTTGTGACGTCACAAAAGTACAGAGTTAGTCACTTGGAACACTCACGACAAGATGGGTCACTCTGTGTCAACTCCCTCCACTCCCCAATGTGCGCTGCTTTTAGAGCCTTGGCGTGTTGGTTACGCCAGGCCAAACCACTGCTGTTTTGCAATTGAGACGCTATGAACACTTTTGTTGCCACTGCTCCATAAATAGCAATGCAAATAATTAACTCTCCACAAGGCTCAATTCAGTCTTGGATTTAAAGCCAGGACACGTGAGGCTTAGGTCGAGGTCGAGGCAGAAAGCCACAAGGTCGAGGTTGGAAGCCATAAGGGCATCCCGAAGCTCAGGCCGAGAACCGTTTAGGTTGAGGCAATCATCTCGACCAGTCCAACTACAATTCCTCTAAGCTGAGGCCGATGTCAAGGCCACTGCATCTAAGACCATGATCACCCCCCCAAGGCCAAGGTGAAGGATGAGAGCTGAGACAATTTCCATGAGCTGGCCGGCCTCCAGGCCTAGGACTGGTGTCGAGGACCCAGGACTGGCTCTATCCCACTCATGGGAAACACAAACCCTCCACGCAGGCCACAAAATAAATGCAGACTTGCCAAGATATAGTTAAAAAGTCATATGTATACATGGACCCAGGTGATTTTTGGAACAGCAAACATTTGTATAATTAGATGTCTCGGTTCTTTAGCCATTCGATGGCATCTGTTGTCAGATGAACAGGTGTGGTGCCACTGTTCAGTGAGCTTGATGTGCTTCTGTTTTTGTTCTGCTCCACAGTTGAAGATATAACTATATTTTATATATATAATTGTGTAGAAGATGAGCCGATTGGGCCGTTCGATGTCCAAATGCAATTCACCATGGTGCAGGCTTTATGGTGAAGTGAGACGTCACAAAGGGATTCGATTGGTCCACTAATTAGGTATTTGTTGGTCATTTGTGCATCCCTTCATTATGTTCGCTATCTGCCTGCAAACTTTTGAGTCCGATTAGCACGATTCGCTACGTATGGTGCGAAAGAAGTTCAACATAAGTACTATACAATGGCCCAAATGGTTAATGGGATCTGAGGCGAATATAATGTGCTTTGAAATTTATTTTTTTAGATTTTTACAATTGAGATAAATGAATTGTATTATGTTTCTCTGCAAAGTAAATGTTATTTATTCCGTTAATTATTGCTGTTTCGTTTCTCCATGTTTAAAATGTAATTTTAATTCTGAACGGTGATAGCATGATACATTTTACATTGCCAAGCGATAACAATATCTCATTTATACCGTTTGAGAGAACTCTGGAATTGAAAGTGGTGATGGCTTGAAGCCACACTGAGCCAATGAACAGCAAGTGTGATTGTGAGTGTTATTTAACTCTTGCAAACTTCATCTGCACACGCAACTCATGACGTCAAAGCAAAAAAATTGCTTCTGCACATCCACTCTATATTTTTGTCAATTTTTCAAGACTATACTAAGTCCGTGAGTGTGTCTCTTTCCAAATATGCACACAGCATCCTGTTGCATACTTACTACAATCATATGTCACTTACTATCTCTGCTAGTCACATCTGTCTGAAACGTTGCTGTAGCCTATCTAATGTGTATTGGCATTGCCATGGAAACCTATGAAAATCTTATCAAAGGACACGTGCATTTTATGTTCTGGCAAATAACGACACGCTGTCTACACCGTGCTAAATATATTTCACAACAGGCTATAAACTTATTAGATATTGTAGCATCGTGATAATTGGCAGAAACATAAAACTTAGTTAACTTAGCAAGTAATACATTCAAAACAAGTTACCATGTAAATTTCATATACCTTTTCGGCACCTTGCTTGTGATCACTGATACCATAAACAGCATTTCACTGGCCTGAGCAAATCAAGATTGCTGTGGCAAGAGGCATCCCAGCTTTGGCAGATTACTCTAAATGACTGGGAGGAAAGTATCGATAGATAACTTCAACTAAAGCATTGTAATATGTTACAGCTTTCAATGTTTAGACAAGCGTGAGTAATTAAATGTGAAGTAACTTGACATTTAATGTAAATGGAGATCTTAGGGCTTAATTCGCAAAAATGTTTTTTGATAGCAAATTTTAGCAGCAAAAATTTAAAATATTAATTCGCCAAAAGACGTTTAATGAGTCACCCCCACCCCCCCTCTTGCGATTCGATAATTTTCCACAATTTCCAATAACAATGTCATACAAACAGTAAGTATGTATTCATTATTGCAGGGGTCACATTAACCAGTTACATAAAACATGCTATATATGGATCAAATATATTCGGTTCTCACATGCACGAGTTGATTCATTTTTCCTGATTAAATGTTGCCTCCCTACTTTCTACCACTGCACGACTTTAAATTTTGGTCTTGAATCAAAGTTTGTCTTGTAAAATATGTATGCAGCACCATCTGCTCTGTTTAAATCCATGTTAGCTCTTAGCTTAGCCACAAAATGTAGAATTTCTTGAAATAAAAGCGTTTTTGTCAATAAAGCTGCAAAACTATGTTCAAAAATATTACAGCTGTAAGAACATGTTATTACCCTTCTGGCATGGATTCTGCAGATAAAGGTGCTGATAGATCATATATAATTAAACCCTACATTGTACAAATATCATTGCTAATCTTTGCAATTATTGTTTTATTCTCACACTATTAAATGCCCAATCGTTTGTATTGTAACATGCATTGCAATTGTAACTGTGATTTAACATAAAGTATGTCTCCACACTGAAATGAGGATTGGACAGTGCATACTGTCTGTTCTCTTATAACGCAGTAGTTGCATTCCTGAAAAACACCGCGCTATGGAAAAATCGCTTTATAATGCATAAAATATGGTAAAACAGTCTGCGATAACACGTGAGATGTGTATACAGGCTGAACAAAGACTGAGACGTGTGGATAGCATCCCGGAGCATCCAGCAGCATCCCGCCTTGTGTGATGCTACGCTGAGGCAGCCGTACAACCGCTTATTCCAACTCGCGCGACGGAGTTCTATTCACTCAATCGCGTCATATCCAATTCGCATCCCCGTTGTAATGACAGGGAAGTGAGCTTACAGTACAAATGCACTAGTGGCCACGGGAGGTAATGACAGGGGTATCAGTTGTGAGTGCGAAGGGACTGGTGGCTACGGGAATATTCGAGAAGGGAGCGTGGTCAGGAAACGGAAGAGGACGGTAGAGTCTGCCGGTAGAGGGAGCGTCCAGAATCCTGTGTCGATTGACCTCATAAAAGTTCTGCATACTAAATCTGGATTGAACTGGTCTTCATCTCCCCTTTCGTTAGATTCGAACAAAGGTCTGTCCTTCAATTCAATAGCTCTGAATAAAAAAATGTTGAGCAGATTATCTTCGTTCCTGGGAGATGTTCACCAGTCTATGATACAGATCAGATGTGTTTTCCTCTCTGTAGCATCCTTGAAAAATCGTTTCTAATTTGGAAATAGTCAAATTGGTATTTATTTCCGGCGTGTCCCTTAAGTTCAGACGAGGACTAATTACTCTAATTGCAGCCTCCAGGATCTCAGACTCAACATGGCCCCTTACGGATTCCTCCGTCAATCTGGTGCATTAGATTGGTGTAGGACAGCTAGTCTTTCTGCACTCCTTCACCAATCTGTCCACTGATCCTAAATTATCTCCTTATTTTGTCTTCCGGCTTGTTTCCTGGGCTGGCCATTTGGGCTGCACCCAAGGATACCATGGCTGTTGTTTCGCATTCTTGACTTGAGGTTGTCTTATCCACCAGGGCTTTCCTCGATTCTTCCTGTGATTCCTGCATTTCACCAACCCTTTTCTTCCAATAGATTTGACTGTGAAGGTGCCTGATCCATTCCCTTGCTATTTCTGTCTCTGCTATACTGTTTCAATGAAAAACAACAGGTTGTGGATATATTCGCAGGCCTCTTCCTCTTCTTGTTTTTAACTTCATCCTGTACTCTTTCCAACATGCAGAATAAAGCTCACCTGCTTTTATCTTCACCAGTCTCATCATCCTTGAAACATTTCAAATGTCTGCATGTTTCCACTAACTGGTCCATCTGCAGCTGTTCTAAAGCAGCACTGGCTTTATCCGGCAGCTGTCCCAGCGCCATGATGTCCGAGCTGTTGAGATTCTTGCACAACTGCCTTTCCGGATGGTGGCAATGAGATTACTTACTCCGTCTTTTTGGAAGAGCTGATCCGAGTGACTTCACTCTGCGAAACTCGTTCTGCCAGGCTCGCCAACATATGTTGCAATTCCAGACTGCTGATTAGGGTCCAGTCTGGTAGCTACACATTTATTTTAATATGTATCTCTTCAATGCTCTTGCGTGGTGCAAAGAAAGCACTGAGTTGGCCCGTGGTAACTTCACCAGGATCGGAAGATTTTATTTGCGCACTTCGCCACAGACTCTGCACACTGCAGACAGCACACGTGCGCTCTGGAACTTCCACTTACGCGCACCGCGCCACGCTCCACGTCACCCGAGCGCAACGTGGCTGCCCGAGCCCAGCGTCGATCACGTGTCAGGAGAGCCTTGTATGAGCATGTTGTGAACAGAGCCCCAGTGCCACTCTGCCTCCGTGTTTGTTTAATTCTGCATACTTTAAAAAATAAATATATATATGGAGGGTTATTATTTTCATCATCGTTTAAAAATGTTTTCCTACATGTATGTAACGCTAACATCAGAATGTCGAGGAATGAGAGACTTGGTGGTGTTTGTATGGAAAATAAAAATCATTCCATCGTAGGAGTTGGTACCAGTGTGTTGCACCTAATACCTGACACAGTTTATAAATGGGCTAGTGAATGACGACCTGTGTACCAACTGGCCGATCGTGAGTTTGTGATCTGTGTGTGTGTGTTTTTTTTTAGCACAATCGCGTCGGGATTTGTTATGTGCAGCAGGGTGTTCGGCACTGCCCTTCTGTCTCCTAACATCACGGGTTGAGCTCTATTAAAGTGATCTCGGACCCCTAACCCGTCTCGGGGCGTAATCTCGGAATGCGGTTCTCACCATTGCATCCCACCCATAGCACATACCCCCCCAAGACGTCCCGGTTTAAATTTTGATACATGAGCGGAGATGAAGGGTCCGGGCAATCCCACATGTGCCCTGGTTTTTCGCACCCAAACCTCCTGTGACACTTGGTCACACCGCTGGTGGTGGGGTGGCCTTCGCCGCTAGGGAGAGCTCCAGAGAGCCCCTCTCTAAGATATTTTGGCCAGGCATCTCAGAAGAGGGTGGGAGTACCTACATTATATTTGTCGATCGACGAACTGTGGTTTACCTATGTTTCTTTCCTGCTGGGTGGACAGAGGAAGGGATATTCATGAAACCTGCCCATTGTTTCAACTGCCTTGAGATTTAAGCGACGACATCTGGCAAACCACTATGGTATAGCATCTTTCATGATAGAAATAAAAATCTTACATTCTCTAATGTACGCAACCTGGTTTCTTCGTGTATATTGCCCTAATATACCTAATATAAATGGTACAAGAAATTTATATTTTAAAACATCATCACTTAGTTCTTAACATACTGTAGCATACAGTATTTAGGTTGTCAATACACTGTCACATTTATGTTATTTTTTAAAGTGTGGCGTACATCTCCGGAGATGGCTTGCATAAATCAGTTGGTTGCATCCACTGGAATATACGTTTGGCTGAGCAGCTATTCAAGCATCATTTGAGAAGGTGCAGATGTGTATAGAACATCATACATGTGAGGTTTTACAGATGACCTATACATTCACAAATGTGGCAATGGTCTCTCTGAGCACAACACGTGTAACACTTTACTGCAATGTTTGTTTTATATTTCACCAAGTCAAACGTCAGGCTGAAATGTCCAAGCAAGTATTGTTATTTTGCTAACATGAGTAATGTAGCTTTCAGAGCCACCTTCTTGTTCAGTTATATGTACATATTTGTCTCCATATATATAAAAGGCAAAGTTGTGATTATGTGTGTCTGTTCAAAATGTTTAGCGTACTTCCCGACATGCAAAAAACTTGAAATTTGGCATGTGGGTAGCTTCCAGACCGTACACAATGCAAAAAGTATAAAAATAGACTTTTGTATTTGGGGGGGGGGGGGGGGGGCGCAATAATGGATATATTTTGCACGGCAAGTGAGCGGTGATGTCACATCTGTGATGTCACCCGCATGCGGCAGCGTCACGCAGTGTGCCTGCGGACGTCACGCATCCCCCCCCCCCCACATCCTCCGCGTAGGCCGTGTATTAATCCAAGACAAGAATCCAAGTCTCGGGCGAAGCCGGGTAGTAAAACTAGTTATGAATAAAGTTCACCGACTCACTGATAACTTAACGAGTAACCACGAGTGACTATATACACTTGGATAACTTAGATAGCTCTATCCGAGCAAACATAACTCTAGCCTTCCAAGACTACAAGGTGCCCACTCCAGGATGATGAAGACGACCCGCACCAAGGTGACGATGGCGACGGCAGTTCCCCCACAACAGCAGCCCAGAGCCCCGATTCACGCCGGCTCTTATCCCCTTCACGACCCGGCCACGCCCCTATTCCTGAACCCTCTCTCACAGCACCTGGCCTTGTCTGTCTCTGCCCTTATTACAATTTACGACCGTTAGGTCCCGTGCTTCCCCTCACGCACCCTGCCAACGTTTGTCGCATCAATCATTATTAGCGACGACTTAGGTCCCACATTACCCTAACATGACCCTGTCTGTTCCCGTTACGTTAATTAGTAACCATGGCCACGGGGAGCCGTACTGTCCCTACATTGCTCCGTACTGTCCTTACATATGTAAGCAATGGTAGATGCATTGGCACCATAAAAAAGTAAAGATGCGGTTGCATCGTAATGTACATGATTCATCACTCTGCTGTGTATTTATGTGACAGATCCCTGGCATATACGATTATGGATGGCAGTCAGCAATTGTCTTAGATGGCCAGTAGTTGTGGTGCATGCCTATTGGGGGCCCTTCTTGGAATAATTTTCAGGAACCCATTTTCAATTCATATATTATTCGTGAAATAACAGAAGGTGTATAGACAAGAGATACCGATGTAATAATAGAGGAAAATATAATGAGAAAATGTATAGATGTATTGGGATCAGAGACGTGAAATGCAGACAAGTTATAGATTAGAGATTAATGGGCTTGTTATGTTTATTGGGATATGAATTTAATCTGAAATTTTATGCGCACACACTTTTTTTTCATGAATCCTGGACTTCTTGAGTTGCTTGGAGCATACGCATTTGCTTAGCGTGCTTATGCCTAGCGCGGCCTCCTTAGATACCCGCTGAGTTGACTGTATTCCTGCAATTTCTCCATAGAGCCAGTATTGGCACCAATCAAGTGTTATGGTCCGGTGTGTGTGTTTGCTTCACTGACCATGGTGACACAAAGGATAATAACCCTGTTCAATCAAAATAGCTACTTATCTGAAAATGACAAATCCTTTTTGTACATTTCCGTCAATTGCCTCATGGGTGCATCAACTACAAATGGATTTTAGTTTTCCTCCAAAACATCACGAACTACCAATCTGTTATGTGTCGAACAACAGCTTGACTGAACCCTCGAGCATGTCAGAAATATTGTCTTTTGGAAGAGACAACATATACATGGTTTTTTTTTCAAGTATATAAAGACACAACATATCTTACAGTGTGTGCGTGTGTAATATACACATCACTTGCTTTACCAAATACAACGTCTGTTATGTATGTAGTATGCAATGTTTCTGATTTTTGTTTATAACGGTTCCTGAACATGGACGCCAAGGTCCCAAATGCCAAGAGGCCAGCTACTAACAAGCACGGTTTAAAGTTGCAATTGGGAAGAGTTAATACGTTTATTGAAATTGAGCAAGGTTATGAGAACTTGGCAAAAGAGATGATGGGAGGTACCTAAAGTTACAATGCTTTTGCCAGGGAAATAAAATCATTGCTTAATTGTTATTGGCCAAAGTTACTGCCTAAAGTTTCTTCCTGTTTTTAAAATATTATAATCTTAATTAAATGCCAGATGAATGGACATGTATCACCATGGTTAAGTAATAATTCGTATGGACTGAAGAGCTGTTGTAAAGCTGTGTGTACAATTAACTGATAATGGCACACTAATGTCAATAGTTTCGTAATGACTTTCAAAGTTACTTAGTGCTATATCTCTGTGTGGAAGAAAACTGAAAAACAATGCAGGTCATGTAGGTTCCACTAAATAGGGCACATTCACTCATGTCCTCTCCTTCCAATACCATATTTGGTGTTATCCAATACAGCTGCCCTTTTTCATACATGTGTGTGTGTACTTCCCTTCTCCCTTATAGAATATCCCCAGTGTAGTTACGCAATGACAGTGAAATATCTATTCCTATATAACAAATATAATACATCATTCCTGAGCAATGTTTAAATTTTTATATTTATTGTGAATTTTGGTGCTGGTGGCACCGCATTTGTCTTGCAACTACAACTATGATCTATTTTATCATGATCATCACCCATTATCTATTTACTGCTGGATGAAGGCCTCCACACAACATTGCCACCCTCATCATGCAATGCCACAATCCATCTTGCACATACACACAAGCTGATCTCATCGCTCCATATCCATGGTGGTAAGATGTTAACTACCGCGCCTGGTATATAGGAGGTTGTGGGTTTGATCCTGATGCCTGTATATTTGGAGTTTGCATATTCTGCCTGTGGTCACGTACATTTTTCTCCGGGTCCTCCAGTTTTCCCTTCCATTTATGCATGCATTTAGAGTATTTGGCTATAAATGTCCAGGTCGCTACTAACAAATTGCAATATAGCTTGGTGGGCCTTCCCTGGTAAACTAAAAAAAAGTTTATAGTTTTTTAAATTCATTTCAAGCTTGTTTCTGAATTTTGCTGCCATACTATCACTAGTCTCATTCCATCTGCCATTTTATTTGTGATCCTGCTCATGCCCACTCGTCCATATTTCTATCTAATTTGCATGTATTATCTAATCAGAGCCTCAATGTAATTAAAATCAAGGATTCCTCCATGCTTCTTTGCATAAAACGATATAAAGAAGCGATTTAAATCATGTTATCGAGATGGAACAACTACACTGTGAGATGCAACATTAAAACCCAGATTGGGGATCGGGTATTGAGATATGTCTATTTACCAGGGTTATCCACAGTGGCATACAATGGTTTCCAAAAATGCAAATGCAGAAGTAAATTCAAAAACATTAATTTAAGAAAATATTAACCGCGTCAGGTTTGATGTATTGTAACTACCAAATGGACATGAACATCAAATGGGTTAACGAGCGTAATATAGTCCACAAGGTGGGATGAAAATTATTAAGTGGACCAAAGTAGTGTCCGAAAAGTTCACTGAAAAAAATAAATATTTGTTTGAAGGACATAACTAGAAAATTAAGTATATGCATGTTATTAATTGCTATACAAAGTGATAATTAGTATTTGAATGTGTTCATGTATATTTACATAAATAAATATATCTTTTAAACCACTTACAACTTTTCGTTGAACATTTTATACAGAAGGTTGTTTCCAGCATCATGAATGTCAACCAATAATAAAACTGGGAAAAAAGCTCAGACATTTATTCAAATTAAGCATTATTTTAATAACAAACAAAGTGAAGAGCATCTTAATTAAAATTAAATATTTGCAGGTACTAGAGAATCTCTCTGCAGTGCGCACAAGCAAACAAAGTGTTTTAGATGAGTTCAATAAATACCGCCACACGCTCATCGCTCATGCATTATGCGCAAACAAACTAACTTGTACACCCGTGCATGGAATGTGTAATGTGTCCAATACACCAGAGCCACTATGGAAGACAGCGTAACACACGAGACTCTCAAACTGGAGTTAACAGTTTCACACGCTGCTGATCTATTTGACCAATGCAACGACAGTGATTTGGCTGTTCTCGAAACCATCGTCTATGTACTCGGTGACCGTATCGCCCTCCAAATCGTGATAGTCCGGGTGGTTTCGTGGCGGTGGGGAGCAGAGACATAGGAGCATAGTACAGTACAACAATTGATTTATCTGCGCTACCAACAATAGAGCCCCCACAGTCTCTATCACCTGTTATGAATGGTGGTTGCCCATTAAAGCACTATCCAGGCTCAATTCTGCTTGGCTTCTGAGATCTGACAATATCAGGTGCGTTCCAGTCATTGGGTCATGGGCTCTTATGAGATTAATTAAGAATAAATCATCACGATTTTCAAGGTTATATAGTCTTTACAATTTGCAATAAAGTCACTGATATATGGTTTGCGCCTATACTTTTGGCCAGGAAGTAATTTTCACACCACAATGGAATGTGTCGTGCATGTACGAAGTTCCAGACCACTAAACCGTGGTGTACATTGTTATACAGCCTTCACAATATCCCTCGTGTAACCCTGAGAGCCTCATGACGCTCTGATCACCTGCTACCAGAAGGTATTGCTCATGTTCGACGTTTTACTAGCCTTGCAGGACCGCCTGCAGTCCACATGGCACTGCGGTAGCAAGTTTGCCGCTTTGTTGCAGAGGTTCCTGGTTCAAGCCCCAGGCTACCTTGGATACTATTTTAGGTGTATAGCCATAAAACAACGTCGCGTTGTCTGCTTCACAGTGAAAGTTTAAGAAACCGTGACGTTATACAAAAAGTATAGGCTCTATGGGAACAGACATCACAGTGCAAAGTTTCCTAATTTTTTTATTATTCAGAAACTACAACATCAACGCCTTCCACCTGAGCCAGGACCCTCCTGAAAAAAAGTATTGAGACTCGAGGAGGCTTTTGCTGGATAAATAAGTGTTTTTAATCAATACACATCGCATGCATTATATTGTCCAGGTTACACCAATGGTTAAAGAGGCTCATATGCTCAACTTGTAAACTGGAAATATACAGTGTACCACCCACAAATCAACGTCTTACTTTTTGCGGGGGGCGAAAGGGTGGGTTATCATGTTTGTTGACCTTTTTTCTCAAATCTGCTGAATAGCATGCATTGATCTGTGGTGCGAGCATCCCCTTGTGTTGATTCTCGAGTTAACAAAAAAAAACTGGGCTCAGAAAAAATAATTGAAAGATTTTTCCGAATGTTAGCATTTTACGTACAGCTCATATTAATTGCGTTTTAACTCGTGTTTGTAGCGCACGGCAACAAATGTCAATGACATAAACATGATTACGGTAATGGTAGAGATAAAATTTTAAAATATAAACGAGTTTCTGAACTGCACAAACTGGAAGTGATTGTTCCTTGAGCATTCTCAAAAAAATGTCATCTGCTTTGCAAATATTATCATCGTTGTCTGAGTGATATCCTTGTTTTATTTTAGCGCACAACTGATCAAACAACGCCGTTACAGCTTAAGCTTGCTTTACAGATGACGCAATAGAGTTTCAAATCTCAACACACATAAAGATTTGGACTTTCAAAAGGGTTGAGCCCGAAGGCTTGCAGAAGCTGGAGAAAATGTTGCATTGAGTTTTTTTTATCCATTAACCCTGCTTGTCTGAGTGTCTGTCAAACGCAGCATTACATAACATTATGACATCATCAATTTGATAGATTTTCTTTCAAACATTTGTAAAAATGATGGTTAGCCTCTCAATGCTGTCGAGGTGTTATATATAAATCGCGAGTCTACTAATTGCACAGAAATTAGAGTTCGTCACTTCATGTGAAGTACAACAAGTGGACCTTGCATTCGCGACTGAGGATTACAGCTTGTAATGAATTCTTAAAGGAGAAATTGTTAAATTTAGATACCCCATTTCAGCACATGCAATATGATTATGGGGTGATGACATTATATCTGCTTAAATTCTTGGCATATTTTCATAGAAGATGATACGCCAGTGGTGAATTTTAACCACGTGACATTTGACATTCCCTTCACATGCATTCCACATCGCTTGTACTTTCCTATGTTAACACATTTAAGTGAGCAATTTGCATATAATATGTATAATGAACGAATGAGTGATTATTATACACACGAATATATGCGTGTATATTCAGCATAAACATTAACTTTTTAAATCAATTCATTTAGATTTTTGCCTGCCGAGTTAAATCTTTTGTGTGGGCGATTTATAATGCGAAGGCATTGAAACTAACTCTAGCAGATGTTACTGAACCATTAAAAGTAAAAATGTGATCACTTACAGCCCCTTTGTCAGTCACCCACTGCAGGATAAAGTCTCCCCACATCGCGTCGGCCATGGGGGTTGTTCAACCATACTTCACAATGCTGGTCGGCACGGGTTGGTAAAGGGGTGACCCAGGGCCAGTGAAGATACCACCTTACTCCTGATGTTAGCCGTGGCCAACAATGGACCTCATGTGGCCAAGCTCATAGCGCAGTGCGACAACCAATGCACCACCACTCCCTCCACCTCTATATTTTAATCCATTAAGCTTGTTGCACACAACATAGGGACGTTTTTATACTTGGCCTTTACTTTATCGGGCTCTATAGTTATCGTTAAAAAGACTTACTCTATAAATGAACACATGAAGACACGTACACTTGGAAGAACTTTTTCACAAGACTCGTTAAATAAACTGCCTGCATAATGATGAACTGGCTTGAAAAATACCCTTCATTCCTTTTCTGGCTGTGTTAAATTACTTGTTATGTTGCTCAGGAAATAGCTCTCCTTTCCATTGTCTGAGAGTCACACCTGAACAAATAGAGACATTTCCACTCTTGTTAAAAGGTACTAAAAGGCAGCCTAACATCTGGCGGCGTTCATACAAAGGTCAGACATCACATGTGCAGTCCAACTTAACCGCGGCGCCCTAAAGCCTTTTGATGCCATTTGTCTGCGTGTTGGGCAACGTTGATTGGCTCTTATTGAATAACTCACTTGACATAGATAAAACGAGCCGAAGATCATTTATATAACTCTCAGGCATTTAGCATATAAGAAAAACCACATGCGAAATTCATCAATTTGTGGAATAAATGCGCGCGTGTTTAAACCAACAGGCAGTTAAAGGAACTCGTATGTAAAAAAATATATAGTCATGTGCTTATAACGAATACAATTTGTCATCCTTCGTGTAAGTATTTTTGACCAAACGAGTATGCAGTGATGATGGCTAGCCGGAGAGACAAAAAAACCAACTCATTAGCCCCATTCTCTCTTCACCTCTCCTTTCCCCAGTCCCTTGCCGTTGTGAAGTGGTGCCGCTATAGGACTCATGCAGCACCACACGTGTTTCGCGGTGGAAATTATCTCCTGGTGTCTGATGCTGACCTCGGTCACCTGTGCCCATCTCCAGCCTCATATCTATTTCTGCCCTCTGTGCGAACAATGCAACAGCCAGTGCTAATGTGTTTTCGAGCAGCCACATTTTTATTACGAAGGCATTTTGTACTTCAGTGCTGACTTGATATTGCTTGTGCACCCACTTAATGTTCGGAGATTATTTAACTTTCTGTCTTATTTTGGGAACACACTTCAAATCTAGAATGTAATTAGAAGTAAAGGACAAAGATTATGGAGATCATAATGTACTCTCTCAACAATCGTATTCACCCCGATGTACTATCCAGATGAGGTCCTCGTAAATATAATATTTGTTTGCATAACTAAATAAAAGAAAGTGATTGAAGGCCTACTCTCGTGTCGTGTTGGAGTGATTTTGATAACACTTCACCGTACTGGTGAGCGTGGGTTGGTGAAAGCGAGGTCCAAAATTGGTTCAAAGATCACTGGTCCCTGATGTTAGCCAAGGCCGGTAATTGAGCTCATGTTGTAGGGTTCGTAACGTAATGCAGCGACACTGTGCGACCAATTCAGCCATTAATACAGACAATTGTTCACCTAATAGATTCACGACAGTACCATTGTACGGTACTATTTAATAAAACGAATCATGACTATGCGGTACTGCACATGCAGACACAAACTCGTGGTAGAAAAGTGCAATAGATACACATGCGCACGTACAATAATGTCCAGGCATTGTGTACATTTTTTGTACAAGTTTCTTAATATTTGCATGTGTAAATAAAAAAAAACTGCTCAACTATTTAACATTGTTGGATGTACATCCAAACAGGAGAGTGTATAGGGGATGTGGAACGTGGCAGCCAAGCGTGTAATTGAAGAGGCAGTCGAAGTGCTTCCCATACACATGTGGTGGACTCGGCGAAAGAAGCGATCTCGAACTGACAGCAAATGACGAGTACGAGAAAATAGCCAGAGGCTGCGGTTTGCCAGAGGGGTTACGCTGGGTTGTGATCAAGGTAACAAGGTCAGCAAAAGGTGTCCATGGGGAGGGAATCCCATGGAGTGACTGCAATCCTGGCAGCAAGATTTCAAACACGGTGAATACGCTCCCACTTAAAGTGTCACCGTTATTCATTCGGGACCGAGCGCAATGTGCCCTCGTATTTTTGACTCGGAAGACCACGTGTGCCGTTGAGTTCGGTAACAGTCGTAGGTTTGGAGTCGGGAAAGACGTAAAAATACGAGAGAACGTTTCGGGCGCAGTTGTGAAGTGACTTTGCGAATGTTTTGCGCAATGAGTTGGATAGGTCGTGGCACAACTGGACTTGTAAGCACACTGAGACTGATACGTCAAACAAACATAACATTGACAGCTAGGGGCGTCATCTAAAATAACACCACACCTTGTAGGCAAACGGCTTTGGAAAGAGTGAACAGTTGCTACATTTTAAATAGTTTTCGATGGCTTATAGTAACTCTTCGGAAACAAACACTGTCAATTTTTGAAGTTTTAATTGGAGAAAATTGAGCTGCTGCTGATGTCTTTGCCTCCGTGGACTCCTCCTAAGGTGGAGACTCATCCGGATAGATGTGAGTACTGACATCATATGAGGCCGTGGGCTGCCTGCAGTTGTTCGTGTGAAAATTTTGTTCATTTCGTTTCATTTCTGCATGCGTCCCTGGCCATCGTCCCATGAAAATACAGAATGACATCGCTTGCAAAATGTGGTGCACAAAGTACACGAGACACTCTATCATGCTGGATCTTGTTCCAGGAGATTAGCTCTTGGGAGAGATGCCTGGTCTGCAGAGCCATCCATTTTAGCACCTGGACCCGTTCCTTGGAGGTGTTGGGGTTGGGCGGGATCCATCGTATTTGTCTCATTTCGCAGATGCTCCAAAGTGCTGATTCCTGTCTTTTTTTGCAGCTGCTTTACACATTGTTACAGTGGCCAACACATTTAGAAATGATGGCCATTGTAAAGGAGACGGTGGGTGCTAATATAAAGGCAATGCATTGGCGTGCCATAGCAGGTGCAGTGACGCATTGTGCTGCCATTGGACTGCATCCACAAGTGAACGCATCCATAAGTAGGGACCACCTGTGAATTTCGTCTCGAGGCTTTTAAAGTTGAACTGGTTTTAATTCGCCATGTTTACGAATAGGAGTTTTTAGAGTCGACAAAGCTGCTGGGCTGAGAGGTTGCAAGGAGATAGCAGAACAGCGAGTGGGTTCATAAACCCAGGAACACGTCCGTCTAGAGTTTTGTGATCCTCTCCTGTACGTGTGTCATTTGAGTGCTCCCTCAAAAGAGTCAGGTGATTCAATGAGGTTTTCTTGGGTAATTGAAATATATACATAATGTTTTACTTTTAATATCACAGTTGCTGACTGCAGGCTCAAAGGCCTTAATTTACAAGCAGCCACCAACAAACAGCACTTCAATTTGTAATAGTTAAGAGTTAACACGCTTCATGAAGTGAGCAAGGTTCAAATAACTTTGGTGAAGAGACAATGGGAGTGCGAGGGAAGAGGCAACATTTTAATTGTTTTAACTTGCTGTGCGGTACTTGAACACACAGTATGGGTTAGGTGAAATGATCAGTTTGGTAGACCGAGTGGAGGAATCAATGAGTGAACTTCACAGGAACAGTAGCCGTGGAAGTAGCAACAACAAACAGTGACGAGGTTGTGATTGACTGCCAGTGAGTGAGTGATTGAAGCCAATCGGTGAGTGCTGGACCATCAATCAACCTGACGGGGTTATGTTGAGTTCAATCACACACAGATCGAACCAAGAGTCTCTTCAACGTGTTTCCTATAAAATATAAAGTTAATGGTCCAGCCCTGCAATGGCCTGCTCACTCCACTGCTGGCACAAAGGTCTCCGGTGAGCACGGTTAGCTACGTACAGTGTGAAAGACGTTGTACATACATGCCATGCTTTTTAAAGTAATAATTAAGACTTTGGTGCAGAAAATAAAACCAAGCTGTTTTGATGCCTCCTAATCCAAATAATAATGTAAGCTGTGCAATTCCTCTTCGTTCCAATTCTGTCAGCGGAGTTACCTGTGCCACTGTGTACCCAGTTCATACATTTGTGCCGGCTCCCAAATGACAACCACCGACTTCTGTATCAGGATTGATGACCACCCTCGTCCCCTTGAGCTGGCTGGGAGCTTGCAGGAGTAGAACGATCTGCTTTGTTCACATATTGCATGAAAACACAGACACTGCGCATATGTACGATGCTCCTGGTGTCTTATTTGTCCAAAAGGTTTTCATCTGGAAATAGTTGTGAGTTCAGTGGGTGTTTCTTTGGCCAATATTGTTATTTCCCCCCCCCCCTTCTCAGTTTGTGGAGGTGAGTTGCTTTTAATGAAATGAGACCAAATGGCACTTGCTGATAATAGTTTGTGCCATTTCCATAATTACCAAATCACTTGGAGCGGAGTTTTTACTAATTGCAAGATGGTCTTTGATACTATTGATGGTTCATTGGATCCAGTAAGTCTATTATTCAATATCAACCAAACACCAAACATCACATTCCAAGGCTAACTTTGCCTCGATAAAAAAAAAAATATAACAACACTTAATTTTATTCTTGATTCTTTCGGTAAAGTCACGTAGAAGGGAAATAATAAAATAATAAATATTAAACAATAATATAATTTTACCAAAAGAACCAAGAATATGAATCCCTGTAGTCACGAAAGCTTTAAATCAAAATGTAACGCTTAATTATTTAAATATGAACCTTCATTCTTTCCTGAAGAAGGCCAGTCAGCCGAAACATCGCGATCTTCCTCTAAGTGACGATAAAAAAAATGGTGTTAATTGTAATGAACATGTTACCTGGGGATGTATTCACTCACTGAAGCAGCAGCTTGAGGAGTTGACACTATTAAACACGTGTGGCTGTGACTAAATTAACTTGTTTTTTAATACTGTAACTGGTATTATTAATAGATGTACTTTGTCAGTTTCATTGCAATTGTGTTTACGTGTGTGTGTTCGGGTCCAAAAACTACATCGATGTATTTATTTTTGATATGTGTATTCATGTCAGACATGTTGAGTGATGTGTTACGTTATTCTTTTAATGATGACCACTGCTCCAATAAAATATGTTGGGATGAAACTCTTTGAGAAAAATGTACTTCGTCATGCAGAATATTCGTTCAGTCGACCTCAACAAACACACCACCAGTGATTGCATATCACAACTATGCCAATACGTCTCAAGCCACGGGTACGAACAAATACATTGCAAAACTTTGCTTCGTAAGAACAAAAAGTAATGCGTGAAGATGAGGTTACATGTCAAGCAAAATAAAAATGTGGACAGGACATACTGTGAATGAGGGTGACAAAAACTGAAACAACCCCAGTGATAGGATGGCAGCTGAGGGAAGGAAAAAGCTTGGGGAGGGAGGGAGGCGACAGGGGGTCGACTCAAGTGGAAGTAAAACCGGGACACGCGTCTGAGTGAAATTGATTTTACAACTGCACATGACTATGACGTAGTGTTAGCCGCATGGAATGGATTTCATCCAGCAGTGGATAAAGGATGTCGATGATGATGATGGCAACTGCTGGTGACTTTCAAAATGCCGTTGGTAATATTGCAAAGAGTGGAGTCAGAGTCGGTGATGCTGCTTAACAGCTGCGCAATTGCCCCGTGAGAAAAAAAATCTCTATTTTCCGCTGACAGAACGTCTGCGTCATGGGCTTTGGCTTCAGAGTGTCCACTCAGTGTGATCGTTGCGGTACATTGTCTTCCTCTGGCACTGCATTTGCTTTACGCATCGGTGACTGCCCGCCGATACAGCAGGCGAATGTATGCTTATTTATATGCCAGTGTTTCCAGGAGACGTGGCCTCTTCCTCCTCCCGTCACAACGTCGCTGTAAGCTATATACTGGCGTGAGTTTTCGTAGTGAAACTTTAAGTACTTTTGACTTGTGTATGCTCCCATTAGGATCATTTAATTGTTAAAAGAGTGGAATATACTCTTTGGGTCTTTGGGTAAAGTCACGTAGATAGGAAAATTATTTTAAAAAAATCACGACGTTTCGATCGCAGCACAAGCAATCGTTTTCAGGTGAAAAAAATACAGCAGGCGAATTTCTGAGGCAGGAGAAATATATATATATTTTTAATCATTTTTCTATCTACGTGACTTTACCGAAAGACCCAAAGAGTATGAATTCCTGCAGTCACGAAAGCTTTAAATCAAGAGTGGAATATATTATTTGTCGTCCCAGGTTTGGTTTGATTTAATGTGTCAACGAACAGTTTAAGTCTCGAGTCTCTAGGTTGCAATTAATTAATGGTGCAATATGTAATACACTAACTATGTGCACATGAGCATATAGTTTTATTAAACAATCTTTTACTTTTACATTTTATGGATATTACATCGAGCTGTTATTGTTTTAGTGATAAGGTTTTGACTTCGCAGTACATTTTGTGATTTATCACTTGTATTACGTTTTTTATATTAAAATTTCATTAATAACAATTATTGTGGTGCTATTATTGCTATCAATGAGCTGGGAGTTTGATTTTTGTGTAATAATTCGTTCATCCGAGGCTACTAATCACAGCCAATGACATGATGTCACCATACCTTGCCAACACTTCCTTCAGCTAAATCCCTAGGCTCTTCTATCACCAATAGCACACCTCCCTGAGCTACTGAGCCAATTTTGATGACTAATAGCTCGTGAAAAAATCTTGTGCTGATTAAAAAGATGCATCCATATTTTGAAACTTTTCATCTGCACTTGCTTGTTTCAATTTAAAATGAATGATTGGCAAGTAGAGTTGTTTTCCATAGGGCATTTTAAGGTTCTACAGTCATGTTATAAAAATAGGAATGTACATGACACACCTTGGCTAAATGCTCTATTAGACATACTTTGTGTTGGTGTTTTCAGTCAACTTGACACTATTATTATAGAAGCAGGATTTTAATAATAATTTCCATCCCTTTGTAAATCCGGTTTGATGCAGGCCTCCCGATGCCATGTTGGTCATGGGGGTTGATTTATGACAATTGGTGTGGATCAGGGAAGAAGAAGAGGATTCGGATCTGTTCAGAGATTAGTTACCACTGATTACCACTAGCCGTGGCTCTACCTCAGATGAAGTTGACTTTTCCATATTTTATTCACCAAATTTGGAGGTGAAAATTTATGGTGCCAAGATCGCTTTTAAATAGTCTTCTTCTTCCACGCGTTGGTCCCAGTCGTGTGGGGTCCACTGTCCTTACTAACCTTCTCCATGATGCCCTCTCCTGCACCGTCTCTCTTTAGGGTTTTACGGCCGGTTGCCACCAGACGCCAATAACCCTCTTCCCCTTCATCATGGCTTGGGACAGGCAGAAACTAATTTCTGGTAGCGTTTGCTCTTAAATATTAATCATTCTTACTAGAAAATTAATTAACTATTTTCTGCAGTGCTTTCGAGGCCTGCAGATTTCAACATTGACATTTAGCTCTTGAACATATCATTATTATCATCACGATCCATGGGCAGATAGCCCATCGGTGTCCGCTGCACATATTACCATACACAAGAAAAATAACTGATCTTTTGTTCTTTTTCAGATATGCATGTATTTATATATCTAATTGATATGGCTCTTACAACATTTAAGTGGTAAAAAAAAGCTTTTTTAAATGGAGATTCAGGGCTGTGAAATGTTAAACAGGAAAACTCGCCCACCACCATTCTTACTCATCAATCATTATCTGTGGCAGCTGTAAGGTCTACAAAACTCCTATTATCCTCTTCTTAGTGTCATCCATAGATTAAAGGAGTAACTTTGGATAACGTGGCTGATGAAAAGATCTCGAGTTTCCATCCCCCACATCACCGTGGATAAGATAAATTTTTCTGTACAACAATTCAAAAACTATTTCACGTTACCCATCACAGTCCTGTGAAAACTATTTAATTTTGAACCGGAATAAACACATTTCATGGAAGATATGGTAAACAGTGCGAACGTTTCGAAAAGGACATGACAAGAGAGTTGTAGTTGTGATCAAGAAGAGGAGGTTGCAGTGGGTGGACATGTGTGGGATGGATTGGGGCACGTTTTAGGTGGCACTCGAAGATTGGCGACCAAGCAGAATGCCTAAAGCCACTGAGTAGCATACTAAACTTTAAACTATTTTGATTGCAAACTCCAAATAATACAGGTTTCACGGTCGGCGATTGAACCCATGACCTCCTGTTACCAGATGAGGTAGATACGGTAAGAAGCGACATTGGGTGTCAACTTTTCAATGACTTCACAATCTTAGCAGAAAGAAGGCAGAAATGGATGGTAACGTGAGGTGGCATGCATGCCATTGGTCATGATGACCTCCCGACCATGAGCACTACAATTATGCAATTGAGTGACAGGAAAGCAGATGTACTTAGGACTTGCAGTTGTCTGCTTTGTGTCACTTTGTGGTGCCTTTTTAATTTATTTATTTTAAATACTTTACAGCAGTAGTTCTTAACCTTTACTGCAGCCTGCATCCCTTTGGTTCTCAGTCTTGTTCTTTTTTATAAAGTGAATACGTACATAGTTTTTGAAGCAAAGTAGTTGTACTTATTAGCCCGTGCTTAATTTGTGTTTCAATGATTTACCTTCTAAAAATCTGGGATGTCTCACACGCCTAGAAAAGGCATCTCACCCCAGGTTAAGAAGCACGGCTCTACAGTATCGAAACCGAATACTGTACATTTAGTGCAATTTTTACAGAGGTTTTTATAACAATGTTTGATGTTCAAATGCATATAATTTGTGTCTACAGAGCGAGTTGTTTTTTCTTACACAAGGCTCAAAGCCCATCTATTCCCATTTGTGAATTTATGTCTTTCGGTAACTTCAGTGGAAATATCATAAAAGCAAACCACATTTTTCTCCGATATCTCACTTCCAGTTTAAAAAAAAAATTTCCATTGACTTGGACATCCTTAACATGGCTCATTAGCACAAGATGTGAGAGCGGTGAATATGGGTGACTTTGCCAGGCTGGAGCATCTGGGCCATGTTGCAAATGAGGGCAATGCTTTTATTTACCGTGACATGGCTTGGTTTTCCGTAAAATCACTTTTGGTATTATTCATACAGATTTCCATTACGTAAAAGGGAGACATATCTACGCTTTATTTGCACACCCTTTTATATACCCCATGTCCTGCCATCTTTGGAATCACAATGACGTTTTGGCACCTTCTAGTTCAAACTTGTACAATTATAAGAAAACCTTCATCGTCGACGGTCTGTGTTTGCCTCCTTTTATTGCAAACCCCATTAGGACTAAATTCCGAGAACGTTTAAGTAGTATTCAATTCACCACCAGTGCCAAAAAATAACAAAGTCTCCACGTCTGCCATTGCTCTAATTTTGTGTAAATGCAGATGTGCAACAAAAGCACGTCTTCCTTCTTGTAACTCTTCCTTTGAACATTCATCAGAATATGCTTCCTAAACTAAGTGCTGTTTGTATTCGCCTTATTGTTGATTGCTTATGTTAACATTTGGATAACATTTGAACCTTTATTATTCCAATATTGTACGTTTAAAAATGTTACTTAAAATGCATTAGAGTACTGTATTACCAATAATTTACTCAGGAAGGCCTCACTAAGTCAGGAGAGTAATACATTTTATATTTGTTTGGCTTCATGTAGCAGGTAACCAGAGTACCCCAGATGTTATCTCCCTCGCCTGGTATGCAGGAGGTCGTGGGTTCGATCCCAACCCTGACTCCTGGTATATTTAAAGTTTGCATGTACTCCTCATGGTCTTGTGGATATTTCTCCGGGTCCTCCAGATTTTCTCTCCAAATTTCTAAAAACATGCGTTTAGAGTATTTGGCTGCTATGAATGTCCACGTGCATTCCACTTCGTTGAGCTATGATTACGGCCTGGTCGCTTCTGAAGAAGAGCTATCAAGATCAGTGGGCCTTACCTGGTAAAAAAAAATTGTTTAGTTTAAAAACCCATACACAAAAGGGTGAAAAATAAAGTACTGCCTTTTCCTGGTCACCTAAGCCCCAACACTATACGTTCACTTTTATAGTTAAAGGGATGTTTTATTGTTATATTTTAGAAGTTATTCATGTTGACAAATGTGCCCAAAATGCACAATTATGGAGTACCGAAAACAGCTATCTACAGTTCTGGTTTCGACATGGTAGGTGTCGATTCGATGTTTCAATAACAACAGCGCTGGGTATTTTAACACATTGCATTACTCATGCTGCCAAAGGGGACTTTCAGTATTAGGTCTACAAAAAAACAAGTGAACCAAATTATTAGCAAGCTGAGCCCCACTGTTTTACAATGTTTAAGACAGTACAGTTCACAATACTCTTGGAATTGGAAAAGGCTATTTTGTTACGCTAACTTAATATGTTAACATAATTTAGAATATAAAAAATAGCTTTGTATAATTTCCTTGTGAAGCTGTATATTCATTGTCATTGGACTCGTTATGTTGTGTACATAAGAATATTTGATGTTTTGACACTAGATATAATTAATATATACAAACCGATCCAAATTTTCACTTTAAATATGTATTATTATTCAGTAAGCATTTAAAATAAAATAAAAAGAAAGCATTTTAACTATTTAACAGATATACCTAGTCACAATGAAAAAAATCTGGAATTGTGACCAGTGCCAAGTTTTTAATCCTAGGTCTGGCATTGTTTTTTTTATAATTAATCTTCCACTTTGTTTTCTAATGAGAGATGATTTTCACACTGTCAAAATGCACGGATATCAATTAAATAAGAGCCTGAACTCTTGGTACTTTTATTTTAGTATATTCTGAAGAGCAAAAAAAGGCGAAACGCACAGACAGCCATGAGGGATCCTCAGGTTTGCTTGGAGAATCCACCGCCCAATTGTGCTCATGGAAATATAAAAATACACTCACAAATAGATGCACACATTTAGGTGCCTGCTTTCATTCGAGCATATGAGAATGTTAATTGCACTGGTATACAGCATTATGTAAAACACATCGAAATGCTAAATGGAAAGTTTTATTTATTTATTTCCCATAAACTTTATAGATCCCAAAATGCATCATTCTAAGTGGTGTGGAAAGTTTATGCGTGGGTGGTGTTTTTGAAAACATATTTATCTATTGCATTAAAACATGTGGAATTTGCCCTTATAGACAAGACAAAAATCCACTCATATAACCTTAACAGACTTTTTGGGCAAGTGCTGTTAACTAGCACGCAATTTAGGCCACCACGGTACACGAGGAGGTGGGTGGCCAGCACCACGCCCGACCGCCTTTTCCTCTGTAGTGCCGATGTTTAAACACCACACCAGGTAGTAATTTGAGGCCGAGTCGACCTAGGCGAGGCCCATGACCGGTTGAGATCATCGTCACTGGTGTCGGTTGTGAGCAGTAATCGAACCCGGGTCACCGAGTTCATAGCGCAGCACGCTAACCGCTACACTACCACTCCCCTACATGGACAAGCACACACACACAGACATAATATCTCCTGGGTATATCAATAACAAAGCATGCAGACTCCCTTGAAAGCCAGCAGAGACAAACCAATGATAACATCTCATAGAGAAGGTGAGCTTGAAAGCTAAATCCATAATCTTTTGTATAAAACACTTATAAAAACAGTGATATCGTGTGGACAAAAATATTCTGGTGTTAAACATCTGTTGAAAATGACAGACGTTTCATATGAAATGTTTGATAGGTTGCTCTTACCACGTAAAATAACTATCATTGGAATGTTCTTACAGTAAATAAAGATTATCAAAGTTTGAATTGTCGTTTTTATTGATGAAGATTTTTAGCAAATGTAATTAATTTAATGATATAAAAAAGCCATGTTGGATTGTGCAGAATAGGGGGTTTTTTCAGTTCTTTTTTTTATGCCAATTACCAAATAAGACATTTGCACATAGAGTAGACAAATTCTCTGCACAAAGCATCCCGTTGGTGCTTATTAATTTATACTCATTCCTCACAATGTTCCGTCTCATATATTTAATGACATGGAAGCAATTTAATGGGACTCGATTAATTATCGTATGGTACTCATCATCATCATCAGCCGTTGTCTATCCACTGCTGGAGTAAGGTCTACACATGCTGTCATAGCTCTGTTTCCACAGTGCTTGTCCTCTCAGACATGTTCTCTGCTTTGGCTGCCTTTCTATCACCAATCTCATCTGTTATGGTCTCATCCCTTCCAGTAATGTGTCCTGCCCACTCTCCTTCACAGTCAATATGGTGTCTCCAATTTGCATGTGTTCCCTAATCCATGTACTTCTCTTTTCGTCTCTAGCTGTCATTTTAAACACACCCCCTTTTCATGCTTCTTTGTGCACTAAATCAACTTTTGTTCCGTCTAATTTTTCTGAACCCATTTCTCAGATCCATACATCATAGCTGGAAATAACCACCTATTAAAATGCATCCTCTGTATCTCTATTTTACACCGTTTGATTATTATCTCAAGACAGCCCAAATATATAATAACCCTTGCTTTATTTCATTATAATGCCGAGCAAATATCTTGACCATTATGCCTTCCTCAAATTTCACGAAGGCATACCGGCTTGATATACAGCATGTGTATACACTGTATACACACACACACGACTCTTTTAATGCTGCCTACAGGCACAGAGCACATTTTAGCTGCTCTCCAGGTCACTGCTCTTTCCAGTTAGATGCACACTTATCTGCCGGTCTCGTCACCTGCCTTGGAGCCTCTTATACCCTGATAGTGTGCTGTGGGCACTGCGTCAAAAAGCACACCATCTGTTTCCTTCCAGGCGCATAAGAGCCAACATTGAACAAGATAACGTCCGTTGCCATGGCAAAAATTAACCAGACTCACAATAAACTGGTAATTTTCCATGAAAAATTGAGTGGTTGTGGTTTGTGCCATTGAGAAGATACATTTTCAGAGTGATGTGATTTGTATTCTCATATGCGATTAACATTTTACAGTGGTATGGTGTCATCAATGAATGCGGAGCTGAGACATGACAACCACTGTCCCAGTGTGTCACTCCCATTGTGTCAAATATCACTTTCCTAGCAACGCCAGATGCGAATCATCTGTGTCAATACCAAGGACCTCCTCTACGTAAAATGAGCTGTATATAGGTAGCTAGAAATGAGATTGTCAATAACGATCAAAGACCAGTCTCCCATGTTAATAACTGACCATGTTAAAATATATATATTACAAATGGTCATTAATAACCCTTTGCCATTCCACTACTAGATGAAGGCATCCCCATACCACGTCACAGTCATGGTGGTTGTTTGACCATACTTCACCACACTGACCAATGCAGTTCCATGAAGGGGGTGAGGGTTGTCAAGATTTCACTCGCCACTGGTTGTCCATCATCCCTCCATGGTCGATAAGTGAGTACCATATTTTTCTCTTCTTGGTTCTTTCGGTAAAGTCACGTAGAAGGGAAGTAATAAAATAATAAAAAATAAAACATAATAAAATAATTCTCACGACGTTTCGGCCACAACGCAAGCAGCCGTCCTCAGGTGAAGAACATGTCTGTCGATAAGACAGAGTCTAAATGACACGTCTTAGGCTTGGAGAGTCTATTTAAGCTGTGAGGGAGGAGGAAGAGAGCCTTGACAAAAGAATTTGCATTTGAAGAGGAATTTAGCATATTTATGGTTACCACTCTGTGGGGAATTAAACAGTGGTTGTCCTCTGTATAGAATTGCCTCTGCCATAAGAATGTGGAATATCTACCACTGGGTCAGAGCGCTAAATCGGATATGAGCCACGACATCAATGCTCATGAGCAGGAAAGCACTTCGATTTTTTATGAGTGACAATTAAGATAGTTCAAAGCAATTGCTATTTATGGGCGGATGTATTCACTAAAACTCAACATGGATTTTATGCCGCTAAGTTCAAGAGTATTTCTGTCAATTGAAAAATAATTGTCTCCTACACCTGGGGAAATCATCTGTCCTAATTGTAATTCATTTCCAGCTGAGAATCTATCATTTGCATTGTGAAGACTGCATATGCCATTTGGAAAAGTGAAATTATGAGGTCGTTCACAAGCACCTTTTACGGTTTGGATAAGTGTTGCCTTGTGTCCGACAAGCTCCATGTGGTTTCAGAGTGTTTCTTGAGTGCATCAGGATGAGACATTAATGAGACATTGGGAGGCGCATCGTTCGTAAACCCTGGACCCATAATGTAGCCCATATCGGTTTTGGTTGGGCTTATGATTGGGACTTGTAAGTGAAAAATCTATTAATGATCCCCTTATGGAGAAGTGGGACAGAGCCCATTAGGTGTTTTATCAACGATGAAAGCCAGTGGACGAATGCAGTGACAGAATGATAGTGAAGAGTGACCATGTGACATTATTGGTTCACCAAAAAATCAAATGCTGTCGAGTGATAAGGGGAGGATGCACGTAATGCCACTGAACAGCATCGGAAAAAGTTACACAAGCTCTCATCGCTGGCCGACTTTCATAGCTTTTGTAACACCATCTTTCAGCCCTCATAGCGCAGCAAATTACAATGACATTCTTTGAGAACTCAATACGATACGTAGGTCATGTTATAATTATCAATGGCTTGGAAAATACTATCTCTGTGGACAGTTTCCTACATTGATTGGCCTTAATTAAGTGCTGTATTGATGGATAGGGAATGGAAAACATTGTATATTTCAAACCATTTGCAAGCATATTTATTCTAAGGTAATATTGGAAATGTAATACCTTGAGGACCTTTAAAAATATCTATATGACAGAAAAGCACAAAATATTATTTCATTTACTCTCCCTGACACAGTAAATCCATGCTGCCATTAAAGGGAAAAGCCAAGTTCAGAAAATGTTCTGCGGTTGTATTCAAATGAAGTATTCAGGCTGAAAGTATCGTCCTACTTTATTTTGCATCGTCACAAAGTAAAAAAGCCGATCCTGTTTTTGCGGTACTATTCCCATGGTGCATAGAAATGCTATTGTAGGTAAAGTACTGCTCAAACGATTCCGTTTGAATTTACAGCATAGTCGAATTGCTAATGAACAGTGGTAACACTTGTGCCTCACAGTGGGAGATTGTATATTCTTCTCCTCTTCCTCCTCCTCCGGTTCCCTCCCATAGCTAAAACAAACTCCATACAATGTAATTAGCGTTTAACCAAAAATCATCCCAATGCTAAAAAATAATACCTGCAAATTACTCAAGATCGGGCCCCCTACTATTAAGACTTGGCAGGACCCTCGTGAAATAGTTTTGAGATTCGGTGAGGCTTTAATGGGTAAACGAGCGTAAATAAAGAATGAAAATAATTAGTTCATCGTTTCTGCGCAGTACAGATCTGGCTGTATGCTACACAACGTTCGTGTTCCTACATGTACCATGGTGATGCCCCACCAAGGTACCACAGACACATGGCCCTGTATTTGCATTTTGTTAATTGAGCATAATTGTTTAATATTTTTGCATTTAAACACTTAAATTGTCAACAAAATATATCTAATAATTCACTCACACTGTTGTTTGTAACACACATGATTATCATGTTTTTCTGCATCTTCTCCTTTCGTGTGGCTTGTGTAGATTCAGGGCAACAAGGACAATTTCACATTCAGGTGGTCCAGCCAGACGACCACGTCAGGAGCAGCGGAGTGTATAGCTGTGATGTCTCCTTCATATTTATATATCGGGAATTGCTTTTTTACATGTTGTTTAGTCTGTTCTGAATGACCACAGTCGCACATTGGAGTTTTTAATTTTATATTTGTGCATTAGGTATCCTCATCTGCCATGGTTTGTGCAGCTGCAGTTTACGATAGGCCGTGAGCTTCGTGGATAATCAAAAGCGGGGTACTTCTGCATACATTTTCTGCATCAATATTGTGTGATATCCATGTATACAATTTACACAAAAATTATATACACTTTTTAATTATGAGTTATCCTGTCAGTAAGGATTATCGTTTTTTTGTCCCCACCCCACCGCCTCCAATATATGTGTAGTGGGTTCCACGGAGACACACACTTGACTTTGGAGGCAACACGTGTATTGCTGCACTCCGACAGGGTAACTGCATAAACGTACGGGATAACAACATAGGTGGTGACTACCACGTTGTAACTAAGACCACAACGGGGTAACTACACTACAACGAGGTAACTACATAACCGGGTCAGTCAGTAGCGTACTGCCTGACCCACGAGACGAGCGTAATGATCGAAGAGACGGAACACGGCGAGTTGGTTCCAGACAACAGCCCTGATCGGCTCTCGGGACCTCCCTTATATGCGCCTGAGCGTGGCCTGGCTACGCCCCCTTCTGGATCCAACCAGAAGGTTCTAGGCTGCATGTCACGTGTCCTGCTCGCCCCCCTCGGGCCCCCCTCGCTACCCTGTCCTGGTTACGTGCCCTCTCGGGTTCACCCAGAGTATCATGTCCTGGCGTGCCCTCTCTCTGCCCGTTACCGGAACCATGCCCCCTAGGGGCCCCTTCCATGGCATATACACCCTGGATATCACCCAAGGTTTAAGTGAATCAGTCACAAAATCGAACTTTTATAATTAGATATGTTTTCTTACACCGATGATTCGATGTGCGTATCATGAGCATAAGAATATAGTTTGATCAATGAATCGATGCATCGTCACATACCTACTGTGATACAATTATTCATCATGACATACATTAGTACATGAAAGATATACCACTTTAATGTTTTTTATCTATTTACTGTTAAAGTAAAAACCAAATTACAATGAATGGATGTTGTTGAATTGCTTCAGTCATTTAAATACTTTTGCAATCATTTGATGTAAATTTTTACAAATAAATCTGTTGAACATAAGAAACCGTTTGAGAGTATTTGCCATATGCCAAAAGTCACCATGGGGCTGATGAGCACCATCTGCCGGCCTTCTTGTAAGCTTTGTCTGCTGCGTGAAAGCTGGGGGAAAGGGAACTCTTCCACTTTGCATCCAAAGCGTTCCAATATACAGACCCTGACACCTGCATATTTGGAATTTGCATGTCCTCCCCGTGGCCGTGTGGATGTTTTCCCTGGGTTCTCTGGTTTTCCCTCCACATTGAGAAACTTGCAGTGAGATGATTTAGATTATTTAGCTGCTATACATTTCCACATGATAAGCCACTTTGCTGATCTATCATTTGTAGCCAGGTCACTTTTGAAAAATAAGTCAATGCCTCAGTGGGCTTTTCCTGGTAAGATGGGGAATGGTTTCGTTTTATTTGTATGTTTTTGGGTGATTTGTTTACCTTTTATTGTACTTTGCACTACTATCGTGTGTTTTGTATCGATTGTTGCTGTAAGTTTCTTACCCACCCCTACTGGACATCTGTGAAAAAGAGCTTTATAGCTCATCGGATTTCTCCAGTTTAAATTAGCCACTGGGTTTTCCATTATCTCTAATAATTTAAGGAGAAAAGACCAGCGAGGTGATTAATGAGCGCTGGAAGGGAGCTGGTCTGCAAATTATTTTCAATCTCCCCATGGGTGGCAAATCAAATTGTCGGGTAGAGAGGAGGTTGAATAGCGATTCTTTTTTGTTCTTTTCAGTTCATGGAAAGCCGGTATGGAACAAAGTGTTTCGCCAAAAATATCATTCTACTCCTTTGATATATTTTTTAACACCTCTTTGGTTGCTAAAATAGGTCATCTAGGCTCATATCAAAGGGAAGATTGATGATCTTTGGATCAGGTCAAGAGACAAAACGTCTAAAATTAGAACAAAGGAACGATTATGCAATGTTTGGAAATGTTATTTAAACATTTCTAATTGCAGCTTGCTTCTATCATTAGGTTTTTTGTAAATTCAGTATTATTGTCGTGCAATATGCGCGTGTGCGTTTATCTTTGCATACGTGAACAATGTCAAGGGTCGAGAGTCTGCCTTCACTTGCAAAGAATAGAAAGGTTTCGCTTCGTTCACATACATTCGGTATTTTCATTCACGTGTTCAACCTTAGTTTGTTTGTAAGGTTTTGCGCAGGTTCGTGATTAAATTGAAGGTATTCCCTGGCCGCGTGAGTCACGGAGGGAGGCGACGGTGCGTGGAATCTCTCCGGCGTGCGCCATTTACCTGTGGCGGCGCTTCAGTGCCGCGACCCGGGACAGCGCCGCACGGCTTAAAGATTTCTAGATGTGGAAAACCAAAATGCTCGGACAGCTCCAGCTCGAGCATTAGTGGAAACATTTTGCTTTGGAAGAATTACGATGGTCTGTGGGTGCTGAGCTCGAGACATGTACAAGCAGATTCGTGAGAAATATTAAAACAGATGTTAACTTTGCCAGCGCTGAACAAATACCGTTTTTGGATTCCGCACCTGTTCATCTGCTAACGCTAATGATCTGCAGTTAACTTCACGTAGAAAACAGCTCATTTCAAATCACAATTATGGATCGTGCTGGTAATTTCCCCCATAAATAAGTGAGACTGTACATTCCATTTTGATCAACTTCCTTTAGATATTCTAACATTTTACCTTTTAAATAATTTAGGTTTTCTAGACCCCTTGCCTTTATCCACCCAGGAGTGCTGGCGTTAGTCGATGACAGATCACAGACTCTGAGATGAATCAGAAACATTGCTTTTGACAAGGACATGGTATAAAAGCTGAAAAGTGCATAAAGAAACATGAAGAGATACATCCTGGGAATTCCATTGCGAGTCAGAAACATAAACACGTGGATCAGAAAACAACACAAATTGGAGACATCATATTGACTGTTTCAGTGGGCTTTGGCAGGATGCGTCGCAAGCAGAGATGATTGATGTATGTACGTCGAATTTTTTTTCGCACCGCCACGTAGACAACCTTGCTCATCGGAGGTGCGGGATAGCACCTCTGATGATAGCAGAGAGACAAGACGAGCGATGGAATAAAAGTCAAATGAGGGAACGCACCAGAGTGGACGACCATGGTGAAGATGGAGCAATGATGGCAGCGTGGGGAGGCCGATCATCCACCAATGGATCAAACATGGCCGATGATGATGATGATACCAATGCCATATTACATTTAAACTCTGCATTGCTGAATAGTGCTTGGATATTTAGTATATTGTTGAAAGCAATCATCAAACTTGAGTTTCAAGGTCAATTGTATTCCCTCACATAGGTGTTGAAATGTCACATCAATACATGACAAGTTATGCAACTTGGCCTATCCAACCATTTCAAATCAATATTACACTGGTGGCATTTTTTGCATTTAGAAATTTGAGTGAAATTGCGGCCACATTTTGTATTATTATTATTATTCAGTGTGGCTTTCTGGAATAAAAATTACATTTTGTTCTAACATGCCAACAACAATATGTATTAAACAGTAAAAAAATCCAAAGGTATATAGGTCACCTTCAAAATACACTACATCGTTCTTCAAACACTAATTTGCATGCCAGTGGCCGATTCGTTGGCTCACCACACAATGATCTCAGTAACCGAGTTCAAGTCCCAGTCACGGCTAACATCAGCGGCGAGAGATATTTTAACGAATCCCTGTGTCACTAACATTATGGTCAGTGGATATTGGTATGGTTAAACGAACCCAACATATATTAAAGGTATAGAGAGGTATTCATCCAGCAGTGGATTGAAAATTGGCTGTAAATTATTATTACTGTTAGTAAGGCATAGATAAAATGTAGTTTTTCATGGCACCAATATTTTTTTTATTGAATGTGATAGCTGTACAATAGTTCCTTTTTCATATGGTATATCTAATGAGTCAATTATGCGGAATATAATGGGCTGATTTCGTTGTAAGACAATATGAGACACTACATTGAGAAGAATAAACAGGTGGAAGCTGTCCATTCACTGAGGAAAGGTGAAGTAGAGTAGTCTTCTTCAAGCAAACAAATGTTCTCTCTGCCATGGAGCAAATCACAGGGTTGGCTCGGCGTTTTGGAATCGCTGATTAAAACACATTCCTGCGGAGCGAGCTGGTAGGAACGTTGGGTTGCTCGGTCAATGGCCAGGGTCAACGTCGGCGTGGTGTATTCCGCGAATATGCCCCGACTGTGAGGGCGGCCAGAAGCCGGCGTGAGTAGGTTAAACGTTGAGTTTTTTAAGGGCACCACTGGACGACCAGCCCCTCCCCACCCAGCCCCACCCTCCCCACCCAGCCCCTCCCCACCCTCCCCTCCTCACCCAGCCCCTCCCCACCCTCCCCACCCAGCCCCTCCCCACCCTCCCCTCTCCACCCAGCCCCACCCCTCCCATTTTTGGATGCACGACGGACGGACGGATATAATAATCCCCTGTGGGCTGGTGTAACCAGGAGGTTTCTACCAGTATGAAGAGCATCGGTTGTCACTCGTAAAGTGATTTGAAGAATTGTCGGATTTTAGGTCACAATTAAACAATTAATATTTTGCCTTTTTTTAACTTAACTTTCATATCGTTTATTTGTTTTTCACATTTCGTTTGTCCTCTCCATGAGCTTAAATGTAACATTTCATTTTCATCTGGTCTAATTTTCAGAAATCGTAAATAATTGTTTTTTCATATACAGTTATGTGCATATATGGTGAGCATAAGCATTGATTTTAATCGATAAATTGATGCATCATTACAGACCTGTAATGTATTACAGTTTATGGGGCTCTACCAGGAACCTATAATGGGGCTTGCAGCCAAATAAAAAGACAGATCCTCCGTAAAGCCTTTCGCAGGTTATTGGTGTAAGTGCTGTTAGCAATCACCTATTTAGGCTGATACTAGAAAACGAGGGGTGATGTGGCCAGCACTGCACTATGCCGAGTCAACTTTGTCTTCCCCGTGCTGATGTTCAGATAGCACACCAGGTACTCATGTGAGGCTGAGTTCACCTAGGGGAGTCACAGAACCAGTTCAGATAGTTGCCACTGATGATAGCCGTGGCCGGGAATAGAACTCAGATTGTAGTACAGTCTGCTAACAACAATGCCACTGTCTACCAAAAAACACATAGAATGGTATTTAATCCCTCCATTCGCTGATCCATATATGTGCACCACAACACGAGGCTCCCTCGAGCAGCAGGTTTTTCAGGTGGGTAACGGACGCCTGTCGGTGGCTTACACAAAATAAACATTTGGTGTCCTCCAACAACGGTGTAATCTCCAGCATCATTTTCATAATATGCATGTTGACTCCTAAAAATAGCATTTCAACAGAATGCAAGCACGTTGCCTTCACATTACTTATCAGTCATACACTACACTGCTGTCCAAATGTCTTTCTCCTAAGTGGTCAGGGTGTGAGAAATTCATTTCCTATTGAAACTATGGGTTTAATGTAAGCCACATTTGCTGTCACACGTGCTGTGTATATGCGATCCCATGCTTCCCAGTATCCCAGAGTAGGAGAGAAACGTACAGCCTTTAGGTCGACCGCATATAGGCAGCTGTCATTATCTGTTAAGGCTAATTGAGCCGAGAAATATTACAATTCATACTTGGACTTGTGTACATCCCCCGTTTGCACTCCCGGCACGGCAGTTGAGATGATGGACGAGTTAATTGAACCCCCCCCCCCCCCCCACTCTACCAAGAGTATAAATGGGTACCCCATAGTTAGTTGATCGTCAGGTCCTGAGTGGTGGGGCAAAATGTGGGTAAAACCACGTTTTCCATGATGTCTGGTCACCGAGGAAGAGTAGGCAAAACACAAATGCTTAAGAGGCACTCGAGAGCTTTCTCTAGTGGAGGCCCTTCTGCCAGCAATGGTGTGAGCACGCAATTGCAGGGCTGCACCTTCAAATTTTTTTCTTTTTCATTGTAATACAAATTGTATTCTATTTGACTTCCAAAGTTTTGTGGGATATTCACAACCTGTTCTGTTTCCTGGCCACATGATGCACATCTCAATTTGAAGTATTAAAGCAAAAACAAATTTGGATTATGTCATCAGAATCATGAGATGAATTTATTTTTTATTTGGATCACTGCAGCTTCTAGTTCATCACCCTGTTGGCAGTGAACAACCCCAGAAGACAATGTCGCAAATCTCCTCCTGAAATCACTCAGAGACACATTTGGCCACACTAGGGTCACATTTTAATGCCCTGTAAAGATTGTTCATCACTCTTGATTTGAAGCTTTCGTGACTGCAGGAATCCATACTCTTCGGTTCTTTCGGTAAAGTCACGTAGGTATAAAATAAAATAAAGCAAATCACGACGTTTCGATCGCAACACAAACAATCTTCATCAGGTGGTCTAACAGATGTGTGGAAACCCTCCCCGTAGAGGTGGTTCAATCGACGTGACTTTATCGAAAGAACCAAAGAGTATTGTTCATCACATCACTGAAAGTGAAGTGTCCTAGAGATGGAATTTCGTGAACGAACAAATTAATTGTGTTTTTTGTGTGTGCTATCAGTGACCAGACTGAGACCGCCAACTCTCCACACACGAGAACCTGGTTTAATCATGGGTGGCTACCCGGATTTGAACTCGGTTATTCAGAGAAGTGACAGTTCAGTGCTCTGACCCCTGAACCATCTGGCCACTTCAATACAATTTTAATAATGGTGTCGTGGGCCTTTCACCTGCCCAGCCTACTCAACGTCACCTGAGCTTTCTCTGTCCTCACCGTGAGGCCTGCACCGTTTGTCACCCGTATTTAAAATACGTTTTGTACGTTGCATAACACCCCAGTGCAAGAAGGTTTATCCATTACTGTCGTCTTGTTTATTTTTTAAAAATATTTTTTTTTATGTTCCACTCGGTGACGTTGGCAGAAAACACGGGTTGGATGAAACCCACGTTGCCGTGAAAATGTCTAATGTAAACACGGTCAGATCGAGGGGACATTGCGCACACACGGTCACGTGACGCCACCTGGCAGGCCCAACGTGTCACGCCGCCACATCCCAGGTCCCAACAACCACAAGCACGGACAGCAGTTTGAGTAGATGCAGCTGCCCATTGAATAGCAGCTTGGAACTACGGAATATATATTAGCAAGAAAATTAATTCCCAGCACTTGCATCCTTAAAATTTCTACGAATGTCAAAACGGTATCTGGCATTACAAGGCAAACTCCTATAGCAAACAATTTTGCACCATCGCTACCCACCCAGTGTAATTTGGCGTTATGGCACGTTTGACAAATTGATCATAACAGTTAGTGTGTGCGTTCAGGCCATAACATTTACGCCACAGTATAAGAGCTTCCACAAGAGTATGATGGAAAAAACCTGGGGCCGTTATTTCCAAAGCAGGAATATCAGATAAAGCTCTCGGTCACGGAATGGACATGTGTGCTAACCATTCTACCATGTTAACCTATATTATGTCAAAACTTTGATTTGATATTGCTCAACAAATTTGGGCCAGTAATGTAGACTGATACAAACAAAAATACCAAAATATCCTGTGAGCCGACAAAAAGTTTGTGTACACCAATTTAGGTCTATACGGTACATGAGGATGTAGTGTGGCCAGCACCATGCCTCGCCAGTGCTAACGTTTTACATACCAAGTACTCATTTAAGCCCAATTCAACAAAGTTGTGGATCAGGGCAAGTTCTGATATTACTCGGCACTAATATTCGTGGCCAGGAATTGAACACAGGTCACCAGATATGTAGTAGTGCATTAACCAATGCGCCACCACTTTTTCAAACAAGAACACACAGAATCTAGAATATATTAAAAATACTCCATCATCAACACTGCCCTATAACAAAAAATTGAGAATGACTGCTTCCTCAGAGGTGAGATTATTTTCGTCTATGCTTGAACATATCAGCCAAGTTGACGTAAAACACAAGTGTGGTTAGAATGAGGCCAATAGTTACATAACAGGTTATGTGCCAGAGGCAAGACCTACGTCTCAAAACAGACAAGCCAATGACATTTTGAAATTGCTCAGACGTCTTTATTTTTGCTGTAAGGTCATCATCGTCACCACTCTCACCACAACAATTATTATATCCCATTAATCTCGACGTTTGCCATAATGCTGCATTAAAAATATCTCAGCAGGATGCATACTTTGGGGACATCACAGCAGAACTTATTGTGAAGGTCATTATATCCGTTTTCTTTAGCATTATTAGTTGAAAATAAATGCATTGCTAGTATAATAATCATAATAATCACCACTGCTAACAATGCAAATAATTGTGCACATATTTGTATCCTGCATATAGAACTCTCTTCATATAGAATATAATTGTTTTCATGTTGCTGAAATGTATTTTGCTGACAATGTACATTTTCTTCTGCAGTATATTTTGCAATGAGCCCATTTCATTACTTATTTAAACCTTATGACCGCACATCTTATAATATACTTTTCGAATCGCAAAATACATGTATTTCTGTGTGCAGCACCAAAGGTAACCAGAAGATTTCACCGTTTTCCTCATAAAATAAACACTTTACACGAAAGAAAAGTATACATCTTTGGAAAGAATTTTTATTCAAAGAAAAACTGCACGAAAAAAACAACACAAACAAGGCCCTATAGTGTGCTGAAATCCTCTAAAACATGCACACGTAAGTGAAAGGTATGTTGTGGTTTATTGTTAACGGCCTTATATATATTTGTTTACATACAATGTAGGCTTCAGATCTTAAGCAACGGTATGCATTTCCCCATATATGTCAGCTCAATAAAGCCTGGTACACCATTCAAGTATTAAAATATCATATATCCAAGAAAAGCAACTGCATAGCTTTCACTACCATACATGGCTAAAATACAGTAAATTATAAAAATATTGACAATCAGACATGACGGTCAATTTTTCTAATTAAAGATATTTTCCTATACAGTAGAATAACAATACAACAGTGATATCATTGCAAGTTAAACAGCATTTCCATACATTTCCATTGTGTGGCATCTCAAAAAACTCACGCAAACCCTTCTTAAACAGATTATCTGGATAAAACACGAACTTTCCGTATGAGATTCGTTTAATGTTTGTTTTAAATACAAAGTGTCGTAAAGCAAACACAGCATTTTATAAGCCTCACCACGCTGAATTTCACGCATATTTCACTTGTGGTCATGAGCTTCTGTTACATCATCACCACTCAAAAAACCTGAACATGCATCTTTGGAAGAAAAGAAAAATATCCAAATAGTGTTTTTATTTTCAAGACAATTTTTGTATTGAATTATTGTAATTATAATATGTACTCCATAACATGCTCGTCGTCACTGCTGCTACTCACTGTCGCCTTGATCTCTGAGGTGGATGTTGCTCTTGTGCCTCAGTAGTGAACTAGCGACACAAATTAGGTATGGGGTTTTTTTTGGCAGCCATTCACCGATTGTGAGAGATGAAAGCTCATATTAATAATGATGACAGATGCGCAAGATTTTTCAGACAAGTCAACAACTCAGAGGTGCGGAGCCAAGTTCAGGGCTGCTCGAAAGCCTGACCAAACAGATAGGCCTTTAGTTCCACATCGAGGGGGCGATAGCAGAGAACCGACTTGAGGCTGTAACAGTTTGAGACCGTGGTGTCCAAATCTGATTTTGAGTGACACTGCGTAGGGTTCTACATTGAGCTTCAGTGCAAGGAGAAAATAGTGAGGCGAGGTATTGTGGGGGACCGGTGGTGAAGGCGCGATGACAAAGGCAGGCGATTTTAGAATTTGTCCTAGCTTGCGAAAGGGAGGCAATGAAGAGTACGGAGGGTGGTGGCTGCAGTGTTGGGCATGGAAGTGAATAGGCGAAGCTGATCTCAGTTGCCTATGCTTATTCAGCACGAAGAACCCCAGTGTTGAGTGCTCATTTCAAGCCAAGAGAAACTCACCAAGACCTTAGCAGTTACAGTTTTAAAAAAAATATTTTGAGTGTAAAAAAGAAACGGCCTGTGGGAGATTAGGAACCCAGATCACTGGAAGTGGCACGTACCCTAATCACCACACCACTGCCTCCTGCAATGTCACTATTAGCTCATGCTGTGTGTCTATGATGTTTTAAATGTATATCTTTACATTAAAGAATTCTGCTATCTTTAAACGACTTACAACTGAAGTCATATGAGGTACAGCTGTTAAACCTTTCCCAGGCCTACATAGTTTCATCTCTATTTCAATCCGATACGTACATACACTTAGCAAGCTTTTTACATATTGGCTAAATAGATAGAGGGCACTTTGTGTTCCATTATAAAGAAATGTATTTGCAGATAAATGATTTAGGAAACGGCCAATTATATCATTATGGCAATTTTATTAACTTTCACCACAATAACCATTAAAGCATATCATATTTGGCAAAGCTCTAATACTTCTCACGTTTCCATTTTGTTTTCATGAAGATCGCACGTGTAGATTGACAGGCAAAGCCGGAACATTCACAGCTGAGCAATAACACCACAGGGTGTCTGCCACCAAAAATAGAGAACTTTGCATTATTGCCTCTGAAACAATCAAAATAGTGTGTCGACTCTGCACCATGGGACAGCAAAATGGCATTCATTGCTCTGCTTGTTGTAAATATTATTTACACAAACACATTGGGACAACATTAACTTATGTCGTTGATTACTTTTCCTGAAATTAAGGCCAGTGTTGAGATTGTACTGGTGAAAATTTGTTGAATCTTCATATTCAAAAACTTACTTTAAATAAAAATTGGGAAGGGAGAATATTATAATTAAGATGAATAAGTAATTTAAATAAAATGGGGGTGAGGGAGAATATTAAAATAACAAAAAATGTACGGCAAAAGCATGTGCGATATTCTCCACCGATTGAACCAACGCCATGCACACGTTACGCGCAGGAATGGCAACCAGGATTAATAACGCGTTGGTATCTCTGTGTGACCTATGTATATTTACTGCTGCAAATGTAGCAGCACCAGCATGCATTTGATCCTTCTGGGGCTGTCTACAATGTACCATGAAATGTCTGCTATATGCTTTAGTTCTGTCGCTTTACTTTGAGGATTTGCACCCCCAATTCACGAATACTCAGTTTGACTTGTCGCCTAGAATCAGTTTCACAAACGTAGCAACATCTGTATCCTTGGCGTTATGTATTCCAAAAAAAGTGTTGTCCTGCAAAAGAAAAAAATCAAAAGGACAGTTACCAATATGCTGCATATTTTCATACGTTATAACTGATGTCCATACAAACATATTGCTGGGTGGAGCAGTGGAAATGGTTTGGTGCATTGCAGGATGATCCCCGCAATTGGTGAGTGGTGACATCTGCCTCTCTCTCTCTTCACAAACCCACACTGACGTTGCTGGGTTGTATGGCCAAACAGTCCTCATGGCCAAAACTATGTGGGGGATACCTTCATCCAGCAGTAGATTGCAAACCCCATTTCTATCACATCAACAATTTTGGCCATGATGACATCTCGATCTTGATTCTAACACAAGAGGAACTTGAACCATTTTGAAAATGTAATGATGGATAATGGCACGTCATTGCCTTACAGTTGTCTTCATGGCAAGCTGTGCATTACTTAATGCGTTTTCACACATCCCACACGTCCCTTTTAACGTATGTTACCTATGATTTTTTTTAAAGCACATGCATATATGCATAAGTCTAAACTCATTTATTTTCCTTATTCAACTGCCAACTTTCCAAAGCCAAATGTCCTCTGTAACCGTTGCCCTTTCCCATCTTAGCATTTGGCTTGAGCAAAAGCTGAGGATGCGAGTATTTGGTAGTAATAGGCCACCCAAAGCACAAATAGACTCACGTGCACACAACCAGAACCACCCTTTTTGGGTGTTTAAGGCAGCAGTGGAGTCGTACCTTTTGTCCGTGGGAATAAGCACTATGACATTTTCTCACTCATTCGTATACTTGCCCAGTTCTAATTTTGGATGAATCTCAAGCTGTCACCACTCACTGTGTACATCTCGTAGCGTATTTGTTTACTTGCTCTTCATTCACACACAACTTTTTCGAAAGGGATAAAAAATAATCAGCATTTATTTACTTCTTATTTGGTTTAGTGATTGTAATCACTTCTCATGACAGAGTTTGGAAGCCACTCCAGCCTGTGCATGTGTTTTTGTGGTGAATGAGCCTACACTCATACCCATGAATAGTGGCTAAAATATCAGAATTCATCCCAACACTCGGCTTCGAGCAGCAAATTACAGGTGTGTGTCGCTGTGCCCAATAAGAACATTAACCTTTGTGCCCCTTCAAGCTAGCTAACATCATCCATCTCCCTTGCATTGCTCTGCCTTGCAGAGAAGTTACGTTAACCATCATCACACACGGCTGCTCCCAAACCCCTGAAATACTGATGGTGCTTATTTCATGTTGAGATGACCTGGAACAAGAGCTCAGTGGCTACACAAGCCAATTATAAGACCGTGATAACAGACTAAAGCTTAGGGTGTCGGGTTGCTATCTCTGAGCTACAAAAAAACAAGGATATATCTTTGGCAGAATGATATCTCACTATAGGAAGAGGGGATAACCACATGTAAATGTGTTGCCTTGAGTGGTGTATTATTAATAGGCAACCGACAAAAACGGTGACTTTTAATGTTACAGGAAGATGTACAGATTTCCCAGAACAACAGCTATCTCAAAAAAAGAGGACAATCCGGTGAAAAACAGGAGAGGTGGCAACCCTCATTGGCAACCCCAAAAGGGTGGGCGAGAGACTTGGAAACCCCTTTCCAGCATAACCATATTGCAACACACGAATGTCTTATTCTGTGCCTGTGCATTGACGCCCCCTTCTGTGCAATAATATAATGCACTAGCTCCCCCCACCTCCGTGGCTATTTTCTGTTATGCTGCAGAGTCAGTACATGTCGTAGGTTTGTTTTGGAGGTTGAGCTGTATACGCGACTGTCCACCCGATTTTTGGCCCCCATCGCCTAATTAAAGCCCATTCGTGCCGGTGCCCTTGCTGTCGTAGAAATGTCTCACTTTGAATTAAATGAAAGAATGGTGTGTCCCCGCAATTTGTTCTTGTGTGAAACACACACATTGTTTAAGTCTCTTATTTGTTTAGATTGAAAATAGGCTGACGTAACATTTAGTATAATATAGGTTGCTATTATTTTACTGGGTTGGAGATGGTCAATGTTGCAAGGGAGACTGGGTAAAATATGTCCCATGTAAAGCTTGTGATGCCACCAAATTTCTACAGTGCAGAGCTATAACTGTTACCCATTCCTGACTTAAAGCTTTCGTGACTGCAGGAATTCATATTCTTAGGGTCTTTCGATTGAGTCACGTAGATAATTTCAAAGACAATAATCAAAAACTACCAACGTTTCGATCGCAACACAAGCTGTCGTCCTCAGGAAAAGGTGGTTAGTTTACTAAAGGCAAACTGTTTATAAAGGTTTAAAATGGGCGTAGCCCAAATGTTAGCAGCATGGGCGGGGCAGCTCATGTTAATGTGAGTGGTGGGCGGGGCAGCTCATGTTAATGTGAGTGGTGGGCGGGGCAGCTAATGTTCATGTAAGTGATGGGCAGCGGCCACGAAGGTGGTGGGTTTCCACCAATTAAAGAGCTGCCAGGTAATAATTTGCATGTTAATGTAAGATCGGTGAGCGGCCTCCACGGCGAACGCGCTGAGGTAGCTATGCTAATTAGAGAGATTAGCATGTTAATGTCAGATCGCAGAGCCAATGCACGTCGAGGTGGGCGTGCGAAGGTGGTTGTGTTAGTGTGAGAAATTTAACCTGTTGATGTAAAATCGGAGAGCCAAAAATAACAACTAACATCGGAATGTGGCAGGATGGGAACATCACAGCCAGTTATGACTTAAACTGGTTGATAACGTCCTTCCAATGATTGCTAAGTTTGTACCCATCTTCTCGGTTGAAATTGTGTGTGAGTAATACAAAATAAAATGCATTATTTTTATTTATAAAGCAACTACGTACAATTATATCTCAATACGCTGTAAAAAAAAAGTGGGAGAAAAAGGAGGTACACGTTTTTTTTTAAATACACAGCTGGTCATCAGCAGAAGAATGTCTTAAGGCTGGACATGAACAGAGGCAGAGAGTCAACAATGCAGTTGCCATTACTAGAATCACACGAAATATGGTTGTTGTTGTTGTTGCTGTTTATTTAAATGGTTGTAACGAAATGCATCCTTCTTACCATTAGCTCGGCGTATGTTGGTCTCTCATTGGGATTCTTTTTTAGGCTGTAGAAAAAGGAACCATATTAATTGAAATGTCATGCAGCTGCAGTTATGTAACAGAAATTCTCAATTCTAGTTGAGGATACATTTAATAATCTTTTCTGACCAATGTCAGACAAACTTGCTACGTCTTTTATAAGCAGAGGAAAGAGGCACGAAAGGAATACAATTTCACTTGATTGATTTTTTTATAATAACTAAATCATCGGCATGGGGAAAGCCTTCATCCAGTTTTGGATTAATGGCTGTAAATTACTCTAGTATTATTTAAATAATCGTAATTTGATTACATTCTGGTTAAAACACCATGATAACACATTGAACAGGCTCTGTAGAAGGAACATAATGGAACCTGATTTTACCTGTTGACATACTGATAAATAGTTTCATTATTCACAGGTGAAATTGAATTACAAGATGCCTTTGGTCAATTTGTATAGACAATTAACATTCTCGTAAAATGTTTAACTTCTTTCACACTGTATGTAGCTGACCATGCTAATCGGAGGTGAAATAGATGTGACTTTTAAGTAGACAATTCATTATACTGGCTTCTGACATTCCTGTCCATTTAGAAATGTTAAAGTGTTGCTATTCTCACCTACCATTTTTTTGTATTATTATTACTGTTACAAGGTTAAAATGGCATTCATAGACCAGTAAAAATAGTCATATGAGAGCCACTTTGCCACTACAATATTTTCTACATATAATTTAATGGTCAAATACGGGTTTATAGTACGAGTGTGAAAAGGCCACTTTTGAAACTTTTGTAAATTTTTAGAAAAACGAATGGCTACGTGTTGCTCAATTGAGAGGAAATAATTGTCACAATTCCAGCAGAAGTGACGAAAGAGATGGCATGAATGTTAAAGTGACCGGTAAGCAAACCAGAAAAAATCCACTCTTGTACTTAAACTTTTTTTCCTAGTTAATGGGCCTTTAAACTCTTACATTGTTGCAACTAACGCATATTTATTATCGAGTAATTATTTTGGGAGGAATCTCAATGCCCTGAAAGCCAACATATCATGGGCATTGTACATCTGTCAACATTCTTGTTACATGATCCCTTTCCCCCCCCCCCACCTTTTGCTTATGTAATTTCCTTCCTGCTTCTTGTTTTAACCAATTCCCACAAATAAATTAAGGCCCATGACTTGTGCTTGAAGTTTACAGCCATATCGGTTTGAAAGTGAACGCATGATTGTTTAAGCGGAGGGAGCAATACTCCCAAGGGTACCTAGCTTTGAAAAAATAATCATTTTAAACATTTGTCCGGTTTGTCAGTCACAATGATGAAATACACAGTCCATGCATCCCTTAACTGCCCGTGGTAGGCACTATTTGCATGTGCCCCTCTGTCTACGAGTCCAGGGAGCCTCCTACCAGAGTGTGCTGAAGTCCACAAATTCCGGAGAGAAGTTCTCCAGCGGAAGCTGTGGTGAGGGTTCTTCCACGACCTGCTTGAGCTGCTGGAAGGGCGTCCCCCACGACTCGTACGGGAACTTGAGGATGGCGAGTTCAATCTGCAAATGGACGGCATTCCGCAATCGTCACTCGAACTGCAGACGAGATGCTACACCCCACCAGCCAAGTCGAAGACAGATTCCCAGAATAAGCCTTAACAGACTTTTTTAGGCAAGTGCTGTTAACAAGCACATATGAAGGCCGCCACAGTACACAAGGTGGTGGGTGGCCAGCACCACACCCCGAATACCTTCTTCTTCTTCCCAGTGGCAATGTTTACCCACCACACCAAGTACTCGTTTGAGGCTGAGTCGACCTAGGGGAGGCCCAGAACCAGTTCAAATATTCGTCACCGATGTTAGCCGTGAGCGGGAATCAAAATATGATTACCGGGTTCGTAGTGCAGTGCACTAACCACTACACTACCGCTCCCCACACCACACATCACACACACACACATATACGCCGTGCGCCGAGCAATATCACCTTACTCATGTAAATATGAATTATTTTCCTTATTAAAAACCACTTAGATTTACAACATCACAAGACATATATATTTATTTAAATGCTATTTCATTATAAAATGTAACGCAATCAAGTCGCTGGCTGTTACATGGAGCTCTTGTCAAATGTTAAATAAAAGGGCTCTAATCTTACGATGCCCGAAGCCAAAAGAAAAGTGAAAGTGTAAATTATATTTCCACGTTTTAATTATAATTAGAGTCACTGTAGAATATAGTTGAGAATGCTATTAATAACTATAATCACAATTTAGGTATAATGAGGTCAGTTTCTTAAAGTTAATCAATCCACTGCTGGATGCAGGGGTTTCCTCTGCCATGTCAGTCATTGGTATTGTTTGACCATACTTCACCAAAATGGTCAGTGCAAGAACGATACAGGTATTACTAGCCATGGTTGAGAATCAAATTCGGATTAACAGATTAATGACCACCGTGCTACAACTCTACCTTAATCAGTTTAGGTCAGTGGTTCTTAACCTGGGGTGCACGCGTCCCCTGGAGATGCGAGATGCCCTTTCTGGGAGTGCTAGACATGGCCAGATTATATTTAGAAGGCAAATAATCGAAGCACAAATTAAGCACGGGCACGTAGGTACAACTACTTTGTTTCATCAAACCTATGTATTTTTTTTTCATGTTTACGATTGAGAACCAAAGAAGTTCAAGGCTGCAGTAAAGGTTAAGAACCACCACTGGTTTAAGATTAAATTTGCTAAACTTACACAAGAAGCTATATGTGCCAAATAAAGCAGAGCAATGTAATGGTAAATTTCAGCAACAGTGTTTTGTGCGGATAGCAGCGTTTAGAAGGAAATGTGCTACAGCAGCATTGCAGCAGTGTGTGTCTATCACAAGACCCTTACCATGGTAATGCCCAAACTCCAAATGTCGGACTTGACATTGTAACCCTTCTGATTGATCTCTGGGTTTATTCTCTCTGGCTGTAAAAGTGAAAGAGGGTGGGCGCACATGGGATAGGGTTTAGTCATTTCTTTTCTCACGGTTCCTGAACTCCCATGAACAAGTCAACTAATGCAAGTTTTCAATGAGAAATAGGCAAACAGTAAATGACAAAGTGTCATAATAAGGTAGGGGTGCAGCTCTGCAAATGCTTACTCATGCCACTGCTGGCAAAAGGACCTCCTCTAGAGAGAGCTCTAGGGGGCCCCTCTAGAGGGCATTTGGCCTACTCTTCTACATTGGCCAAACATTTTAAACGTGATAGTACAGTACATACTTTATTCCACCACAGACAGCTTGCTGATTGACAAACTATTGTGTAGCGCTTGGAGATTGAGCCATGACATCTGGATTTCAAATTCAGCTTGCAAACCTTGGCACCATGGCAACATTCCAGTGTCATAATGGGGAGGTAAAAATGCTAAATTATCATGTTAGATTGTTAAAACTTGTGCCTGTACAAAACTGAGCCTCATTGCGAAAAATATGGAGAATCTACACATTAATCTATTTTATACTATTGGTAAACAGTTGTAGGCTTTGACAATGACAGGCTCTACCCAGCTTTAGCATCACATTCCATGGGAGGTGATTGTCGTATTCACTGATGACAGAGATTATATATATGTAGGTGTTCAATGTAAAGCATTTTGCAAAGTTAGGCTAACCACGTTCTATATACATATGGGCTGTAATATGTAAGGGCCTAGATTATAATTTATTTATTTATTCAATTTTTATAAACAGACTTGACTACGTTTATTCTAAATTCAGATTTTTATCCCTTCTGGAGTATAAACAGAATTGACATAAGTCAGTCATTATTATCAATGCACACTAGATATATCAACTATATATTTACAGCCATTTTTAGACAATCCACTGCTGAATGAGGGCCTCTCCACACCATGTAGGTCATGGGGATTTATTTGACAATACATGACCATACTGGTCAGTGCGTGTTCATTAAGGCAGAGAGCACTGATGTGTGAGCATAGAATTACAGGACACCAATGGGATTTGCTGTACTGCAATCTGCTGCCTTCAGAGGAGCCACGCCAAAAGTCATGGGCCATAATATTCAAATGAATCGGAACACCTACGGCCATATATGGTTTGCAGCCTGCATCCAGGGTTTTGGCTACAGAGTCGACCAAATATCCACTGATGCCAAAATCGCACATCTTGACGTGTCCTTGTGTGTTGATCAGAACATTGGATGGCTTGACATCTGTATGGGAGCGAGCAGAGAAAAGGAAAAACAATGAAAATTGTAGCTTTCCTTCAAAATAAAAAAAACATGAACATTGTTATACCATTTTAAGTTTTATGGGAGTATAACACTTGCATGTAAATAATACACATTTTATATATGTTTAAAGAATAGCTGGAATAAATATCTGACTGTATATATTTTTATATTTTTATAATGTTATTATATATACATTATTTTTTTCTAAGGTTGTGGATTTTTAAAAATAAATTAATGGTAAATAAAACCACATGTTCTGTTGGGTATGTCAAAATATTATTTTTCATGTTAAAAATTCCAATCTTGTAGATAAAAAGTTGTAGTTAAACTTTGACAAGATATTAATCTGTCTGCTTGTTTCTGCCATAAATGACATACCGTATTGTGGAATTACCATAATCATGAAAATGAGAACCCTCTCAATCAAAACAATGCTTTTCAACTTTTCGTGATGTGCATATTAACCTTCAGGCTTGGATGGGCGATCACCACGAATAAAAACGTGTTTTTTAGACTACTGGGCTACACTGTCAGCAGAGGGCGGGGCAGCAATCCATTGTCCTGTGCTGGCTGCTTTCAGCAACCGGCACTGACCAGCGTTAATGAAATATAATTTATTATTTTATCTTTAGACGTGACTTAACCGAAAGAACCATATAATGAAATAACCCTGACGACACGCACGGCGCAGTGAAGCCCTCGTTCGGCAGTTGCTTGCATGAAGAGCTGTATGTGTACTTTATAGTTTGATGGTAATTTCCACTGTGTTGTTGGCTGCGAGTGAAAAAGTAAATAATGAAAACTGATTCGTACTGTTCCCCCGCTCCAATGACATTGCACCCACACAAGCCTCTTGAGTATCCATGTGCCATTAAAACGTTACACCTGCCAGATACTATCATGGACATGTGCCATTTGAGGTGAGTGGTGGCACAGTGGTAAGGACACACCACCTACGAACCCGATGACGTGAGTTCGATTGCCGGCGATTGTCAACATCCAGTGTCAAGTGATATCCGATTCAGTTCTGTCTCACCAACCCATAATGACCAGAATGATGAAGTATGGCCGAATAACCCCCATGATCGACACGGTGGAGGAAGGCCTTCAATGCCTTGAGAAATTGTAAAATATTTCGGTATTAGTATACGTGTACATTTTTATTATTAGAAAATTATCACAAGTTGTGAGGTTTCAAAATTGACCAATTACTTGTCATGCGCAGGAGGGAGAACGAGTGATAATTTGATTCAATTTATAGCATCAATTCCCATGGGTATGGAATAAAATTATCCCTACAACTTCCTCTTTTTTCTGTATTACCTTACACATCATCCTGCATACTGCACGCACTTTCTACTGTGATATAATTAGCACGTTTTAAAATTACTTTGTCAACGTTTTCAGTTACTATTTTTTATAATGATCAAATACAATAGTGATCATTTACAAGTCTAAAGTAGCTTAAATCCCCCCCCCACCACCCTCTGTCCACCGAGCAGTATCAGAATCTGTATTTATACTGGAGGAGGAATCCGATGAGCAATAAAGCTCTTTTTCACAGATGTCCAGTAGGAGCGGGTTAAGAACGTTACAACAACAATACACAAACACGATAGCAGTGCAAAGTATAGGAAAGGTAAACAAATCACTTAAAATATACAAATGAAACTAAATGATTTGTTTTATCTTACCAGTTAAAGCCCATTGAGGTATTAACTTATTTTTCAGAAGCGACTTGGCCACAATTTATAGTATAAATGGGTACACCACAGTTTTTGTCTACAAGATTTTATCGACAAGATTGTACACCAACTTAGCAGGTTGCATGGAGTGGGGTCAAGTTTGGCTACTCCCATTTCTTCCATGATGACTGTCTAATGCTAATGTGGAAGAGCAGGCCAAATACCACCTAAAGGGCATCTCTAGAGCTCCCTCTAATCAAGGCCCTTCAGCCAGCAGTGGCATACACAAGAGATTGCAGGGCTGCACCTCTGCAGGGACCTAAACCAACGTTTGGAAACGTTTAATACCTCCCGATGGACTTTGGATTGAGCTAAAAGGAGAGCTATACAGTGTGTTATGGTGCACGTCTGTATCCTTACCCCTGTGAATCACAGATAGTTTACTGTGCAAATGTTCCAAAGCTTTCACAATCTGAAAAAAGGTCGCCGATGTTAGTTTTTAGACATCAATACGATCAAATCTGTGCAACGAAATTAATATATCCACTTTCCACGTGTTGTGGTCATGTTCAGTTATATTTTTAAGAGTGCTTGAAAATAACATCAAATAACGCTTGGTTACAAATCACAATCTCATCAGGAGAGGGCGCACCAGTCTCTGTTAATCTTTTTAGTGTAGCCGACGACAATAGAAGATGATCCGTTTATAGACACCCCACTGATGTCAAATGGGCCCCCCTTTATTTCTCAACAGGCGAATTAAGTTGTGAAAGCTATGTTGGACAAAGTGTATCACGAGAGTGTTATAAGATACAATACGCCTGTTGAGATTGTGTGAGGTACATGTAGTGGCTTTGAATTAAAATGTTGTTTTTGCTGCAAAGTCGACCTGTTAATTTAGAGGGGTCTCTATATATGGATCACAATAACGCAGCATTGCCAAATAATGTTTAATTTTGGTAGAGTAACAAAGAAACAGTGTAATTTTGTAGAATGCAATAAACATCACTACGTCTGCAATAATTAACATGGACCTTTACGTAAAAAAATACCGACACAGTAGTTCAGACTTTCTAAAAACTATATCGTAAGGGCACTTGGCTCCGCTACGATATGAAGAGATCCCGGGATGTGCTTACAGCGACGGAAATCTTTCCGAGGATGTCCTCAGGGATGTTGAGGCCCTTCTCGATGACCTTCTTGTAGAACTTGTCCAGGGATGTGTCCATCAGTTCCATGCATATCCACACATCGCCCTGGCAAGGGCAGGCAACAAAACACAACGATCTCGTCAAATTTCGAAAATAAACGCCGTACTCGGCGTTCATCCACATCTAGAGGTATAATCATTAATGTTATCACTTAAAAACAGGCAAAATTCCCACATTTCATTTTGTGCAGCTGATGCCTACTTACATCTTTTATGATGGAACGTAAAGTTTTACAGTCGTGGAGATGAAAAAACAGTGATAAGCGATACTGTATTTTTACAGTTTTTTTTAATTGTGAGACAAAGTGGTGTTAAAATATTCAGGTTTGCAGTGTGAACAACATGTTTTCTTCTCAGCATCCAGAACAAAGCTTTCGTGTGACAAGGTAGAGTGGTGGGAAAAATATCACTGGAAGCTTTTGAATGACTGCCTAATGGATGCCGTATGCAAAAACCATAAACAGATGTTAAACTTGCCTGAAACGATATGGCCATTTAATTGAGGAATCGATTTGTAATTACAATGGGGAGGCAGACCCAGGTTCTAGGCAGATAACTATTCACCCTCCATGTGCTTCTATCAATCGCCATCATTCGAGTTCGCATCACGATTGTACTCAATAAACTTTTTCAATCTCATTTTTACTATCTGGTTCATATTCATTCTCACTATTTCTATCGCTTTGGTACAGTTTTGTTCGTTCCATTACCATAAATGCACCGTACCACGATCACACAACTTGAATAACATTTCCATAAATCATAATAGATGCACAGATGCATAATTTGATGCAATGTCCCCAAGCATGAAATGTGATTGCTGAATCGGAACATTGTTACACGCCGATCAGATACCAATGGTTCATATTTGAAATGACCAAGAGACTGTGCAAAAATCCACTTTTGGATTTTCTTTGGGGAAAAACATAGCTTATTAAATTAAGGCCTACCCACTCATGGCAGACGTGTTATTAAGATCCGGAGCAAACTAGGAGATACAACTGTGTCCAGACATCGTTTTTGACGAATGTACATGCACAGCCAGTGTTTATCAATCCACTGTTGAATGAAAAAATCCACAAACCTTGCAGACCATGAGGGATAGTTAACCGTATTTCACCATGCTGGTCAGTGCGGGTTGAATGTGGGGTTGGGGGGATGCAGAACAATGGATTTTGCTGCACTGCCCTCTACTGAGCACAACAGCTATACCATCTGTTGTTTGTTTTGCGCATGGTTGTCACCCATCCAAGCACTATCCAGGCTGAACTCTGCTTATCTTTCGACATCTGAGGAGAACGGGTGCATCCTGGGTGACTTGGTCAGAGGCTCTTGGCTAATACACCAACATAAGATGCAAAGCGGCTCAGCGTTTCTAAGGGCTTTGCAGCTCACCTCGCGGAAGAGGGCTCCGTAAAAGGTGACCGTGTAAGGACAGTCGACAGTGCGCATCGAGATGTCCAGGTCCATCAGAAGCCTCTTCTGCTCCTGGCTGTTTACTGTAGCTCGGATCCGCTAAAAAAAATATTTGGACAATTGCACTCAATTACATTAAACACATCTGACTTCATCTGCACAGGAAGTGATGAACGTGAAACTAGTACATATTGTAACACTCGTCATATATCACTCTCTGTTGTGTTTTCAGGTCGTGCCGTGCGTTATTCGGCATGATGTCCGATGTTTCTTCAGGGACTGAAACTTCAGGAAATTCAGAATCTTCAGAAATTCAGTTCCTAAAGAAGCTCTCGGCATGTGGAGCGAAATGACAACCATGCCGAAAAACACGCGGCTCACCTCGAATAGTAATCGGAGAGTTATACAGCAACAACAATAACACGCGCCATTCACCACTAAGTGGCGGTGACGTCACCATGGCGCCTGTGCCAGGCCAGGTGCACTTTGAGGCCACGTGAAGTGTCGAAGGCTCGCTGACAGGTCACAGGGCAGACCCAGGTGCCATGGGTTGACTGACTGAGATGGCTGGCAGATGCACCAGCTGTGCCCCCTACTGTGCCAAGTGAGTTATACAGCACAACCTCAAACACCTATGGAGAAGTAACAGTCGAGGAAATGATGCATCTTTGACACTGGATTTGCCTATGGGCATATGTAACAAGATAAGCATATTCTGCAGCATCAGTAAGCATGTGTTGCCACATTCAACATTCCGCATATATAATTTCATACAAATGAATGCCGTTTTCATATTTTGGCCAAAGTAGAAGCCATCCGATTCGGACCATGATACTCAAGAAGTGTGAACACATGGACATTGATGAGGAAAATGGAACTCAAGCAGAAAAGTGTGCAGAGAAACATGGAGAAGTACATGGTTGGAATTACACTGAGAAAGAAAGGCAACGCGTGCAAGTTAGAGATAACATGTTGGCCATTACAAAAAAAGTAAGTGGGCTCGGCACGATACGTCACTGGAAGGGATGATGGCCGGGTGCCAAGACGACGAGTGGTACCCCCAATGGAAGGAACACCGCCAAAAGTTCGACCATTGTGGAGGTGGAGCAACTAAATCAGCTCGTGTGCAGGTACTCGATGGATTGCTTCATCACGTGACCGTGAGAGATGGAGAGACAGGCTTGAGGAGTCCTTAATCCAGCAGTGGATAATAATGTAATTTCAGATAGCGTCATTCATGCAATTGCATCCCACAACACTGCACATTAATTAGCCAGTCCCTTACGCAGACAATAGAAAAACAATACCCACTACTTAGCAAATAAAAAAAACAATAAGATGAATGCAGAAATACCGAGAGCAAAAGAATCATGTATGATGATGATTATTGTGAAGGCTTACACACTGGCTTGTAACTGTGAATGAAGCCACAGCAGAAGATGCACTCCAAATAACAGTCAACGGAGAGACGAGCGATGGTGGCCTCACCTTGACGGCCATGATGGTGCCACTGGGCGTGTGCCGCACCCTCTCGACCACGCCATACGCGCCGCGGCCCAGCTCGCATATCGATTCCAGGTCATCAGCTTTCACCTCAAAGTTCTATGGGGTTCAAAATAGTAAAGGAGAGCAGAGGACATGTACAGCTGCATGAACGTAAGTTTAACTTCTATCGCACCATACGTAGTCAACCGTGCTTATCGGAGGTGTGCAGTTGGTGCTAAGCATCAGCACTAATGAGGCACACAGCCATGCATCGATTCATCGATTTTAAATCAACTCTGACACGATGCACGCATCGTATTGTGCACGTGTTAATTAATTAGTTCCAAAATCTCAACGGATATATGAAAACAGGACGAAATTTTAAAAAATGGTAAGGTGGTGAGAAGCAACTGATTCTAGAATGGAATTATGATCCTGAAAATAAAATTACTAGGATCATGACATCCCTAACACTCACCTACAACTCAAATGGTTGCAGTAAAGATGCCTGCCAACAATCGGTAGGTCTGTGGTGCCACAACGACGGGGCCGCTCTGCCGAACCAGGGAGCCGCCCGGCTTCCCCCACCGCGCTGCCCCCCATCACCCGCCCCACATAAGCACACACCCGCACGCATTCCCCCCCCCCCCATAGAGCTGGAAGGGAAGGTCACCTGATCGACCGGTTTTTATCCGAGAGACCCTTATCGGGATTAATTCTCACGGTTTCCGGCGATCAGGGAATTGGATGACCTCCCCGTGCTACGTGGCACCGCGGCGCTGCGGCCGGCCTTAATATGGTAGGTCGTGGCGTGGGGCATTCGGCCACCGCGGTTGAGGCGCATTTCCCCCCACACACACTCCCACGGGTCGACGGGGCGAGCAGGGGAGGCACGGGACAGCATGAATAGCGGGGTCACAGGGGCTGTTGCGCATAGTCATGGAGGGTTGGGATAATTGCGCTTGAGCGCGCAGGCCCCATTGTTAGGGAGGGTAAGGGATTAAGTAGGATTTACGCCTTGCACGCGGCACACTGATTAGCATATCAACAGCACCCAGAACCGCCGTGCGCGTGCCAGAGGATCGCGAGCCCATTGTTTAGCGCAGCATCCCCTTGAAGGTAGGGAGGATAAATAGAGGGGCGCAGAGGGAAAATAGCTCCCTTCTCTCCAGGCCAGCGGACCAGCAGGACTTCCAGCCAGCGACCCGGACGTCCGTGCGACGCATCGAGGTACGCTGTTAGCGCAGAGAGCAGCGAACCTCCGCGGGCACCAAGCAGTGAGTAAGAAGGGGAATTAGAATCATAGCCGATAAATAGGGAATAGGTACAGGTTTAGTGGAATAGGCCAGCCTCGTCGACTCACTGATTCAACATCAATTCGCAGGTGGCATATAATAAATCATTAATAGCGAAGCGTGGTCTCGCGTGATCTTGTCGTGCAGGGTGAGCGTGTGGGTGCGCTGTGTGCACAGTGGTTCGCCACGTGAGTGAGCGCTGCGCGGAGCTGAGCGCGCGGGTTGCGTGTGGGAACGCGTGTGGTACTGTGTGTGCGTAAGCTCGCGGCGTGCGTAATAGGCGTACCCCAGGTGCGCGATCATAACGCAAGCGGCCAGCAGACGGCGAGCGCTGCGCAGAGCGGCGCAAGAGTGGGTGTCGCGTGTGTTCACTCCGTGTGTGATACAGGTGCGCGATCATAACTTGCGTAGTTGGTGTGGAGTTGGAGTGCACGGAGCGGCGTGTGTGTGTGTGCATACGTTCGTTACATGTCGGACACGGATGCGCATTGGTAACGTGCCGCACAGGGCTATACTGCGAGCACGGCGTTTGATTGACGATGATGTGCGCACGTATGCTCGCAGCGTGGGAGCGCGGCGCGAGGCTGTAACCGTAGTGGCGTCGCATTCGAATGCCGGCAAAACCGTAGCGAGTAATAGGGAGGTGGGGTAACTTAAACGGAATAGGGGATGCAGGCGGGAGGGACCCCGGGGGCCAACGGCCCCCACAAATTGGTGTCGGAAGCGGTACGGACCCCCGCGTTACCTCACGCTAAAATAAGACTAATATTTACCGGCCGGGGGGCCCCTTCGTGGAAGGCATTCGCCCGCAATCTCTTAGGGGCCAAGGAAATTAATGGATGGACGGACGCGCAGGCAGTACGTCAACTTAATATGAATCTTGATGGGCGGGCAGCCGATTTTGTAGAAGCGTTACCCGCGAGCGCACAGACACAGCTAGAGGAGTTGATGCACCGACTCGATCAGCGCTTTGGCACGCGTGACGAGGAGGAAGCAAAATCGGCCTTAGAGGCGCGCCGGCGCCAACCTGGCGAAGATCTACGTGATTACGCCGAGGATGTGCGCGAGTTAATAAAGATCGCACGCCCGGGGTACGCAACTGATGTTATTGAGGAACTGGCCGCCGAGAAAATCCAGCGGTACCTGTCTCGCACGGCGTGGTGGCAGCCAGACATGAGCTGCCCACGTCTTCCCTTTAACACCCTTGTCGAGCGCGCACGTAAGTGTGAAAGAATTCACAGCGAACGCGCGCAGCTCCGGGGGCTGGGACGAGAGCGCGCCATTGCGAGCCTGCTCTCGGAAGACGAGGAGGAGGAACAGGAGCTCGCGAGGAAGGTAAGGGGCCGGGAAAGAGAGCCTCCAGTGTCCCGCGAGACAACCCCGGGATGGGTTGCCGGTATACAAACGGGTATAAAGGATGTCTCCGGCCAGGTAAACCAGGTACGCGAGGACGCAAATAAAAATATGAAGACCATCCAGTCTGAGATGGGTGAGCTACACTCCACAGTAGGGGGGCTGGCCGGGAAGGTATCCCAATTAGAGTCCGAGTTGGAACAACTGCGTACAGGGAGAGGGAGCGGGCAGGGGACCCGCTACGGAGCCGCCACCCCTTCCCGGGCATGTTATATGTGCGATCGCCGAGGGCATCTAGTGAGGGACTGTCCTCAGGTCGCCCGAGCTAGACAAGAGCTAAGGTCAAACACTAAGGCCCCCCTAGAGAGGGGACCACCGGGGGGTGAAATCGACGTAGCCCCGACACAAACAAGGTGTGAGAATAATGGCGAGCGAGTGATCTCCACACAGGTTCCAGCAACAACGCCCACAGAAACGGTGACTCCTGGCGACTGGCTACGGGAGCTGGTGGCGGGGATCACGGGGGCCACGTCGCTGGTGGAAGGGGAGGTAAACGGAGTGCGTACCCGAATCCTGCTGGACACGGGGGCGGTGGCCTCGCTCGTGAGCGCAGCGCACTGCAGCGCGATCGGGGTCGACGTGCGTCACCTGCAGGCACCGGACCGCGCGCTGCACACGGCGAGCGGAGCCGGAATGGGGCTGCTGGGGAGAGCCACCCTAGAGGTCCGCATAGGCAGCCAGGTGTGCACGCAGGAGTTCTACGTGTCGAGTGCATTGTGTCACGAGTGTATCGCAGGCACCGACCTCCTGGAACGGTTGGGACTCAACGTGCAACCCCGCCAGCGATGCGCCACCATGGAGAGCAACGGCGAGCGGATACCGTTCCTGGGACGAGAACCAACGCGCCGCCGCTTTGCACCTGTGGCCGCTATCCTGGCGACGGCAGTCACCATCGGCCCGCTCACCGAGATGCTGGTGCCGGTGGCAACATCCCCCACCGACCCCGCGCTCCGACCATCAGGGGAGGTAATGCTAACTCCTCACCCGGAGTTGGCAAAACGGTATGGGGTTGTGGGATCCGCCACGTTGGTAAACGCAGATGGGGACCGATTGTTTATGCGGATGTTTAACCCCCACAATACCCCCGCGATACTGCGACGGCGCACCCCGATAGCCACAGTACACCCCCTGCACGCACGCCACTCTAACGACTCGGTGTTCGCACTCTGGGCTGAGGACCCCGGTCGTCCTGAGGGTGAGCAGGACCTGGCCTGGCGAGTCGGCCCGACTCCCCGAGCCGAGGTCGTTCCCCTGCTCGACGCGTTACATGTACCATGGGCGGACTTACCTAAGGGAGAGGCCGATCGGCTGCGCGAGTTACTGCGGGAGTATGCCGACGTGTTCAGCGAACACGACTCGGACGTGGGTCGGACCGACCTTGTTAAGCATCAAATTGACACCGGTGCAGCCCGACCCATCAAACTCCCTGCGTACCGAGTGGGCGCACCCGAACGCGCCCAAATCAAAGAGGCAGTTGGGGACATGCTTCGCGATAACATAATTCAGCCCTCGGCGAGCCCCTGGTCAGCCCCGGTGGTACTAGTAACGAAAAAGGATGGGTCAACCCGGTTCTGCGTCGATTACCGTAAACTAAACGCAGTCACGCTCGGCGATGCCTTCCCCATACCTCGCATCGACGACACCTTCGACAGTCTCGCAGGAGCGCGGTATTTTTCCACCCTCGATCTGGCATCCGGTTACTGGCAGGTGGAGATGACGGAGGAGGATCGGCCAAAAACAGCATTCACCACCCCGATGGGCCTGTTTGAGTTTCGAGTGTTGCCGTTCGGACTCACCAATGCGCCCGCGACGTTCCAGCGGCTGATGGAGTTGGTGATGCGGGGCTTGCAATGGGAACAGTGCCTGATTTACTTGGACGATGTGATAGTGTTCAGTAGATCTTTGTCTGAGCATTGGTCCAGGCTTCGAGAGGTGTTCCAGCGACTGCGAGCGGCTCATCTCAAGCTCAAGCCACGTAAGTGTTACATCGCACAACGCGAGGTGGGGTACCTCGGGCATCGCGTCAGCGAGGCAGGCGTGCACACCGATCCGGAGAAGGTGCGCGCCGTAGTGGAGTGGCCACGGCCAAGGAATCTGACGGAGATCAGATCATTTTTGGGGCTTGCCACCTATTATCGTCGATTTGTAAAGGGATTCAGCGAGATTGCACGCCCCCTCACCCAACTCACTTCCCCTAAGCACCCCTATCAGTGGACGGGGGCCTGCCAGACGGCCTTCACCACTCTCAAAGACCACCTCACCCACGCCCCCACCCTTGCTTTCCCCGATTTTACCACCGATTTTATTTTGGACACCGACGCCTGCAGCAGCGGGCTGGGCGCGGTGTTGTCACAGGTACAGGATGGGACGGAACGAGTCATCGCGTACGCCAGCCGGACCTTGAGTGGGGCCGAGCTGAACTATTGCGTGACCCGCCAAGAGTTGTACGCCGTGATTTTCGCATGTAAGCAGTTCCGGCCGTATTTGTACGGCAGGAGATGTCGCGTACGCACTGACCATTATGCTCTGCAGTTTCTTCTTACATTCAAGGAGCCGCGGGGGCAGATGGCCCGGTGGTTGGCGCAGTTGCAGGAGTACAACCTGCAAATCGAGTATCGGGCTGGCCGGACGCATGCAAACGCGGACGCCTTGTCGAGGCGACCCACGGTGTACGCCGAGACGAGGGCGGAGGAGGCCTGCCCGTGTTTCACGGGGGGACGCTGCCGGCAGGCAACGGACCCCCGAGAGGCCGCGGCCACTGACCCCCCCCCAGCGAGGGAGAGTGCAGTGTGCGCCACAGAAACCCTCACAGGTGGCACTGAGGATCCCGTCGACCGCCCGGCAAGCGCGGGACCCGCGGCTCGGGACCCGATCGGACGGATCCAGGAGGACGTCGGCTGCGCCTTCCCGGGCCTAAACGACGAGCAGCTGAGACAGACCCAGCAGCGAGATCCGGATCTGGCGGCAGTGGAGGCGGCACTGCGGGAGGAAAAGAGCGCCCTACCAGGGCCCTGGAGCGGTTTGTATGCCCGGTTGTGTGTGCGGAACGGAGTGGTACGGGAGTTAACCGAGGCCGGCCAGCCGGGGTGCATCTGTGTTCCTGCCCAGGTGCGACCCCAGCTGCTACGGCTGGTGCATGACCACCCACTCGGGGGCCACGATGGGGAACGACGCACTCGAGAGACCCTGCGTCGCCAGTATCTCTGGCCCAAATTGGCACAAGATGTGGCCGCCTGGGTGCAGGGCTGCCGGGCCTGTCAGCAGTGTGGGCAAAAGCCGGCGAGGTACCAGGTACCCCTGAGGCCGTTCCGAGTCAGTCGGACGAATCAGTTGGTCGGAATCGACCTGCAGGGGCCCTTTCCACGATCCCACCGGGGCAACCGATATATTCTCGTAGCGGTGGAATACTTCACCCGCTACCCCGTGGCGGTGGCTATCCCGGATAAAACAGCCCTTGTAGTGGCCCGGGCCTTCGTGGAAAACTACGTACTTAAGTGCGGGATCCCCGAACGAGTCATTACCGACCAGGGTAGTGAATTCGAGGCCGAACTATTTCAGGCGCTGTGCCGAGAGTTCGGGATCCAGAAGGACCGAACCACGGCGTATCACCCCCAGGCGAACGGGATGGTAGAGAGGATGAACCAGACTCTGGCCGGGAAGCTTAAACGCATGGCGGCCGCGAATCAACAGGACTGGGACGAACACCTTCCCTATGCCCTGTTCGCCTACACCACCGCCGTTCACACCTCTACAGGACAGACCCCGTTCCTAATGATGTTTGGTCGCGAGTCTCGCCTGCCCGCAGATCTGCTGTTCGGTGTTCCTCCGCCGCAACGGGAGGAAGGGAGCCACCCCGTGGAGCACTTGCTGGAGACCCTGCGAGGGGCCAGGGGCCGAGCCGGCCCGCACGGAGAGGCCGCGCACCAGCGGCAAGAGCAGGGCGCCCGACCCCGTATGGAGCCCCCCTTCTACACTGCGGGCTCCGAGGTGTGGCTGTACACTCCCCGCGTCGGTGCCGGACAGGTGGGGAAGCTGACCACCTACTGGCGAGGACCCTGGATTGTGAGACGGCAGATCTCACCATGGACGGTGCTGATTCAGGGAGGAGAGAGGGGCCGGGAGATGGTGGTCAACATCCGCCGACTGAAGCCGTGGCGAGCAGCCCCCGAGGGGGGGAGCCCCGCCGTCCAAGTACCCCGAAACCCCGGGGTCCCCCCACCCCCCGTGCCCGGGGGCCTCGCGCAGTACATGGGCCCCACGGAGCCCCGGGCTCCGAGGGGCCCCGGGCGGGGCCGGGGGCGACGAGGACGGCGACCCTTAAACCCCACCGCCTCTGAGTTTGTTCCCCAGCCCGCAGGTGCCAGAGGCCGAGGGGAGCCGTTGGAATGGAGGAGGAGACCACCGCCGGAGCCCCAGGAGACGGAGCCGCCACCCCCGAGGCCAGCCACAAGGGCCGGGCGAATCCCGCGGACCCCGCGGCGATACCTCGTGGGGGCAACCCAGGCGAGGTGCTCCAGTCAACCCGGGACGGGGACTGGCACCCCGGGGGGCTATGTGGTGCCACAACGACGGGGCCGCTCTGCCGAACCAGGGAGCCGCCCGGCTTCCCCCACCGCACTGCCCCCCATCACCCGCCCCACATAAGCACACACCCGCACGCATTCCCCCCCCCCCATAGAGCTGGAAGGGAAGGTCACCTGATCGACCGGTTTTTATCCGAGAGACCCTTATCGGGATTAATTCTCACGGTTTCCGGCGATCAGGGAATTGGATGACCTCCCCGTGCTACGTGGCACCGCGGCGCTGCGGCCGGCCTTAATATGGTAGGTCGTGGCGTGGGGCATTCGGCCACCGCGGTTGAGGCGCATTTCCCCCCACACACACTCCCACGGGTCGACGGGGCGAGCAGGGGAGGCACGGGACAGCATGAATAGCGGGGTCACAGGGGCTGTTGCGCATAGTCATGGAGGGTTGGGATAATTGCGCTTGAGCGCGCAGGCCCCATTGTTAGGGAGGGTAAGGGATTAAGTAGGATTTACGCCTTGCACGCGGCACACTGATTAGCATATCAACAGCACCCAGAACCGCCGTGCGCGTGCCAGAGGATCGCGAGCCCATTGTTTAGCGCAGCATCCCCTTGAAGGTAGGGAGGATAAATAGAGGGGCGCAGAGGGAAAATAGCTCCCTTCTCTCCAGGCCAGCGGACCAGCAGGACTTCCAGCCAGCGACCCGGACGTCCGTGCGACGCATCGAGGTACGCTGTTAGCGCAGAGAGCAGCGAACCTCCGCGGGCACCAAGCAGTGAGTAAGAAGGGGAATTAGAATCATAGCCGATAAATAGGGAATAGGTACAGGTTTAGTGGAATAGGCCAGCCTCGTCGACTCACTGATTCAACATCAATTCGCAGGTGGCATATAATAAATCATTAATAGCGAAGCGTGGTCTCGCGTGATCTTGTCGTGCAGTGTGAGCGTGTGGGTGCGCTGTGTGCACAGTGGTTCGCCACGTGAGTGAGCGCTGCGCGGAGCTGAGCGCGCGGGTTGCGTGTGGGAACGCGTGTGGTACTGTGTGTGCGTAAGCTCGCGGCGTGCGTAATAGGCGTACCCCAGGTGCGCGATCATAACGCAAGCGGCCAGCAGACGGCGAGCGCTGCGCAGAGCGGCGCAAGAGTGGGTGTCGCGTGTGTTCACTCCGTGTGTGATACAGGTGCGCGATCATAACTTGCGTAGTTGGTGTGGAGTTGGAGTGCACGGAGCGGCGTGTGTGTGTGTGCATACGTTCGTTACATGTTGGACACGGATGCGCATTGGTAACGTGCCGCACAGGGCTATACTGCGAGCACGGCGTTTGATTGACGATGATGTGCGCACGTATGCTCGCAGCGTGGGAGCGCGGCGCGAGGCTGTAACCGTAGTGGCGTCGCATTCGAATGCCGGCAAAACCGTAGCGAGTAATAGGGAGGTGGGGTAACTTAAACGGAATAGGGGATGCAGGCGGGAGGGACCCCGGGGGCCAACGGCCCCCACAGGTCACGAGTTCAAATCCTTATCAACGGTTGAGTCGGCCTATAATAAATGATCTTGTCTTTTGAATTGACCTGTTAACGTGGTATTTCCACTGTTGGTTCAGAACCACCAGCAGAGACGTTTTATGCATTGGAGAACTTTGACTTTGTACGCGTTCCATCACAACACACACAACACAAATGGACAACGCTGGCAGACATTGGACCTCTATGCTGGTAGTGGGCGGTCTCAGTAAAGTATAGTCTAAACAGGAACACGGGCACCGTGGAACAGAGACGTGGGTGGGTTCGTTGATAAAGCAAGACTTCCAGCCAGTAAACATATGAATAAACTCAAACGCAAGCGGTAATATCTTATAGCCAGAATAATTTTTGTCCAAATGCTGCTCTTAATCAAATGGTGTCGTGATCATTCAATGGCCTGTACAAAAAAATATAAGTTACTTTTATCTCAAGGGTACGCTCTTTGACGATAAAGATTCAAATGTTTGAAGTTCATTCAGTGTGTCCACCCTCGGATCTATGAATATTGTGATTTAAACACTTTAAAACATCCTCTTCAAGCAAGCCGCTGATCACATCGAAGCAAGCCGCTGACATCTAAGAAGAGCTTTAAATAGCCAGAACACCACCATAAAAGATCAAACTTCACTATTTTCATCCCACACGATAAGCGTCGATAATAAATCGCTCGTCGCGCACGCAGGGAGAGACGGGAGGCGCCACGTTCTCTTTGGCAGGTCGCCGTGAAATGTCACGTGACAGGTGCACGAATTCTCACCGACGTCTAACGGTGATATTTTAATCGGCGACGTTTTGTCTATGCCCCGGTGTAGTTGATCTGGGCGATCTTGTACTACCGCCGAATTCCCTCACTTGTAGCACTCGCGTTTCTAGCTAAACACGTACGTGTTTTATTTGGACAAGCAGAAAAGCGTGGCAGCATGTTATTTCAAGACTGTGCAATTGCAGACACCGGTGAGCTTATTATGCCCTCTGGGTTTAAATACACAAATTATCCCGATCAGGACCGTTGCACACAGAGTCGGCATCTTTTAAAGCGACCACAGGGACAGCGCTCCATGGAAGTTATGTTTCACTTTCACAGCGAACATGTTAGCGTGAGGATAATGGATCGTGTTAGCAATAAGCAATGACAATACAACTGGTTTCAGGTCATCGTTCCAATGCGTGAAAGTATTTTTTGGCACTGTGCATTAGCCGTGCTCAATAATTGACGTTCTAGTGTCAGCAATGAGCTATCCCTTTCCATTGGTGCAACATCTAGATTTGGCTTCATTGCAATGTGTGAACGTTTACATTTAGTTTTTTGTATTTTGGTAATACCTGTAAAAATAAAAAGGTTATCCTTGTGCATTCACCGGTGTAAGGGAGTGGAGCAGTGGTACTATGATTATTGCCCTATGAACAACAAGGTGACTCCTGTTGGATTACCGACCGTGGCTGTTAACATCAGTTGGCGAGATATACCTGAACTGGTCCTGCCCTCCCCCCCACCTTCACAAACCCGCACTGATCAGCATGGTGAAGTATGGTTAGGCAACCCCCAAGACCTACACGTACGCTTTGTGAAGGCCTTCATCTATCAGCAAATTGACAAAGCGTAGTAAATTATTATACATCAGTATACCAATTACCTGCATAGGATAATTTAAGAACATCTGTTGTGCGATGCTGTCCTTGTGGTCACATGGCAAATAAACAGCACACAAAGGCTTGTGCTGAACAACCCGAGTGCATCGTTCACATATATACACACGTGCTATGCATGTGCACGCATGTGTACATACACGCATACCTGCTTGAACATGTCTTAACGATTATAGTTGCAACTGCAAAAGTGCACGCACAATGAGGAAGGCATTGTCTCCTGGGTGTGTGCCATATCCTTGTTTTAAGTTTGCTCTCAACTGTACACAATGGTGAAAATTCATGACCTGCAATGTAATACTGCATGTGTAAAATATTTTCTACAACGAGTGGAGGATTTCTTTTTAGTAATGGGTGATTTATGATGCAGTAATATCACACGGTGTCAGTCCACTCCCTTGGATGAAGGCCTCCCCCTTAGCTGCGTCAGTTGTGGGGATTTGACCATATTTCACCATGCTGGTCAGTGCAGGTTGGTGAAGGGGGAAGGTGGTGGGAGGAGGGGGGTTGCAAGTCCGGTTCAAATATCACTCGCCACTGACTGGGAATTGAACTCAGGTTGTCATGTCATCATACATTGTGTTCACCTCTGTGCCACCATTCCTACCCATGTATGACACACTGTAGTAGGTAACCTAAAGATCACTATCATTTGCCAGCAGTTGGAACCAGAGCTTATCCTGCATCCACGTGGTTGAATGTTTGCATAATGGTCGCAATTACAATATACCACTCTTGCACTATGTGTAACGATTTGTGTTTGTGCAGAAAGGTGTCTTAATTATCTTGATTATACAGGGACACTTTTGGTGTTGGTGCATTTATATTTGTGACGTTACTCACTTCAAACATGTGCACATAAAACATATATAATGTGCACGGTACATAAGATTCCTCAATATTACCCAATACTCAAAGTGTGCATTTACCAGAAAAATAAGTTGAGATAATTTACAGGAAAGCCACGAATTTAATCTGGAAGGCTTGACATTTGCAAAGAGTTACTCAGAGGCATTGGATAAAGCTGAGTAATGGTGCATGTGTTGTGACTTGTGGAAAACATGGTTTAAATTTAGTTCTCCGCCACCACTGGCTTGCCACACAGGCCTCACTCCCCCAACTCCCACCCTCTTCCTGAACTCCCACCAATCAAGCTGCAAGTACAGCCCTTAAAACAAATGTTAGCTTTGCAAGATATCCAGGCAGTTTTTCTAAGTTTGGCTTGCAATGGTACTTGCCAGGAAACACCCATGCTTGCAGAGCCGATAACACTGCACACATGGGCACTGGGCTGTACGATTTCACACTTTCTCTTTTTAAATACTTGAGGGTTAAAAGAAATGACTGAAAAAATAAACTCGAGCTCAATTACAACCTGGTCCATGTGCCGTTCCACCAGACCTCTAACCTGAACATTGTTTATGCTGAGTGTGTGTGCCGCCCCGAAATCACCAGTGCCAATGATGAACGTTGAAAGGTTGGAATTTTTGCGTGAAAACAAAAATGGGGACTACGGCTGAAATGACCGTTTAGAAAATGAGCCGGAGAAGGCAGGAGTCGGGTGAGGAGAGAAAAGGGGAGGCTGGGAGTCGGGTAACAGAGGGTGGTGGTCTAGAGAGCTTGGAAAGGTGGGGTTGGTTGGTGCTGCAATTACAGCCGGTGTTCGGTACATAGAGGCGAGTAGTGTTTGTGTTGCGTACAAGTTACGAGTGCGTGCATGCATTGCACGCAAGTGCTGAAATAGGATACATAATCCGTGGCTTTAAAACTGGTGTAAAAACAGAGACCTGTAACCACTGCATATTACATGCATGCACCTGGTAATAGACTTGGGGATTTTTTTGTTTGCAGAATTATTTTATGTTTTCATGCCCCAGAAAGGCATATGAGACAAATTAAAATATATTGCCTTTCATACTATGAGTACCATACATTAAGTACAAAATATAAACAAACCGAATTTGTTGCATTTTTTCGAAATGACAATCTTCCAATTTTCGTAGTGAATGCATACGGCTAATAATCCTGCAGCAATGTAATACACACCCAACATTTATTATCACACGACCATCGGTGGTGTATAGCTCACCATCGGCTAAAGTTACCAACAATAACACTTCATGTTCACAACTATCATATTGCCATTGCGTGGTGAAAAAGAAAACAAACAAAAGTGCTTAGACAAATATAAATTATAAAGTGGTGGAAGCGGGAATGTAAACCGTTGACTTGGACAATTTGAACTTAAATTAAGGGCCGTTGCAAAACATTACAAAAACATTCACGCACATGCTCCACCTGCAAATTTGCACGCCACAACACAAAACACAAAACAGCAGTCCACTGGTGCTCTCCAGCCATGCGAAAACGCACAATCAATGCGTCAACAGCTGTGCCATCCAAAAAAAACCCCACTCCACGTACAAATGTTTAAGCTCGGATTGGAAACGCAGGTTTCCTGGATGGGGAAGTTGGGGTTGAATGGAATCCAACATTTTTTGCAATAACATTGCTATGCCTACTGGCTCTGCAATCGCTGCTGAGACAGGGGGGGGGGGGGCAGCGGTGGGGGAGGGAGGACATGGTGCAAAACACTTTCATGAGGCTCAGTGAAATCACTGCACAGGATGTTATTGATACTTCAAGAAATATAACTGCCCAGGTATTTATAGGTACCGCTGTGTATGATTGTGTGAATGTGAATATCTAATGCCAGCAATAACACGTGTAACATATACACATGTTTTACTGCTTTCTAGTTTGCACATAAAAAGCCAATGTCCTTTCATTAAATTACAAAAATGTGCCTATACTGATAAAAGGGCATATTGTTTGACGGTGGTAGTAGCATGCAATATCCAAGGTTTGGCTGTTTTTGTAGATGTGACGGTAATAAATATTGGGTGGAAACTCAAGCTGTGTTGTATGTAGGGCGCTGTCCGCAAGGGTTGGTGCGTACCTTGTCATCAATAGTTATACACGCCTTTGAGTCAAGATCTCTGGGTGGCCTGAAAAACAGAGATAAGAACGTGTGACCTTTAGCATAAATGCAAAATGCGGTCACAGTAAACATATGTACATGTGTTAGCTTCTAAGTTGCATTTTATTATATTAAAACAGAGTACATTGAAATAACTAAATAATATTAACTATCAATATTATTGCAATTATTACAAAAAAATGGTGCAAGCTACATGATGCAAATTACGTATATACTGTGCATTGAAATGCTTATGAAAATATTAAAAGAGTTATCCCAAAATAGTTTATTTATTAATTTAAAGTATTGTTTGCATGAGCCAATATTCCTCACTTAATGAAACAAAGTTGACCAGGATTACTAAAACATTTCGCATTACCTGCCATTAAGACAGAGTACTGCTAAACTGAATTTGCAATGATTATGCAACCCAGTCTGTTCCCCTATAACGCGTGTAACGTGAATTGGATATAACGCGATGAATGTATTAGGGAACACCTTTTTTTATATAACACGATCGAGTGAACAAAACGATGTCGCGCGAGTAGGAATAAGCGGTTGTACAACTGCCTCGGCGTACAATCACACAAGGCGGGATGCTACTGGATTCTTCCAGATGCTACCCACGCGCCTCAGTCTTTGTTCAGCCTGCATATACATCTCATGTGTTATCGCGAAGTCTGCTTTACCCTGGATGTATATTATTTATTATAACGCGGTTTTTCCATAACGCGGTGTTCTTCAGGAACGCAACTACTGCATTATAGAACAGACTGTACGTCTTTTTAAAAAACTTATATAAATAATATACTATTAATATATTTTTTAAATGGTAGTGTTGAATGACACAGCACTGCCCACGTTGTTATTTTTTTCTTTCGAAGAATTAAGTAAATTTACATGACTGCCCTTGCCTTAGCTGGTTTTCCAGCTCTGCATTGTCAATACTGTGGATGTTGAGGGCTCTTTCCTTTAGCCTTGGATATGTTATCTGAAGCTGAGCCTTGGGTAAAAAATACAAAAAACAACATTGTTTCCCCACTTTAGGATATAACCACTGACCACAGTTGCCTTGTTAAAACATGTATATGGTTTAAAATGATCACATTTCAGTGCTGAACGCTAGGTTTCTCGCCTTGAAACTGCTGATCAGTTCCAAACGTTTATTGGCAAATAAAAACATAACAAGTACAACTCTAAGCACAATGTGGCTTGGCCGTTGCACGTTATATGCCTGGCGTGTGTATGATATTAATGAGTTAATCCACACGATGCTTGCGAACCTCTGAAACATATGCCGTGAAGCACTTTACAATATCAAGCACCATTATTCTGTAAAAGCTTCTTGCTGTTGAACTGCATCAGGCCCCATTGCATTCAGGCTGCGGCTGTCAGTCTCGCTCTGTCCGTTGCTATGCAGGCAGTAGAAGCACATCAGATAACATTTGCTCGTTTGCACAATTGAAAGCATCATTAAGACCTTAAGTTAACACATTTCACTACGATAATTGTAAAACCCATTAGCATTACTGAGTCACTTTCCAATTGTAGTAACGGTTGTTAGCAACATCTAGTTGCTCATAAATTAACCAGTAAGCCTTTCTATAATGTAATTCAATGTAATTATGACGATGCTGTGTTTCAACACAAGCACTCACTCAAAATCTCTACAAATTTTTATTTTGGAAATTTCTGCCTCGAGTGTTGCCGGGTTGCAATGTTTTGACCAGAGAATCTTGCCTTGAGCACAAACTTGCGTCAATAGCGTGACCTGGGAGTCTATTTATTTTCCCACTTGCAAAGTCACCCGGAAGGAATGTCCCCCCAACTCATTCATGAACACAATCCCCGACACGCAGCTCAGCACAGAAACCCCTGCTCCCACCCACGTGCGCAAATTATAAGCGTCTTCAGATTGCAAACTCCGTAACAACAACCCTGCACATGCAAATCTTCCTAAAAATGTGTTATCCATGGGTCGCGATATAAAACATTTTTTATTTATGCATTATTACTTTATTGCCGAGAAAAGTATCATTAGTTTCCCAAAAACAATGGACAGGGGGTTAATACTCGTCTCTTGCTTACAGTTCTCAGCCAGTTGTGAAAATCCATCATTGGTTGCAGTGGCATCACTTCATAATGTAACCACTGTAATTTCCATAAAGTGGTACTTGGTTTTTCAACCCATGTGGGATGAAGGATTTTACGTGAAAAAATTAATGGTTGAGGTTTTTTTTTTTATGTTCGGAAGGGGAAATTTTCTAAAAAGGAAAAATAATGTACAGGACCAGCCAATGCTGAAGGCCTCCAATTGCCATATCAACCGTGGTGGTTGTTTGACCATTCTTCATCATTCTGGTAAATTCATGTTGGCAAAAGGGTGGGGGAATGGGGTGAAGAAATGGTTCATATCTGACTCGCCACTGATGTTAGCCGTAGCTGTAAATTAAATCCAGGCCACTGGGTTTGCAGTGCAGTGTGCTAATCACTGCACCATCACTCCACTCGTTTTTTTTTTTTACCATCCACCAACGACCTTAAAGTCCACATTATACCAATAATATTGTATAACACCTGTATCATAATCTTCCAGCCGGGTTGGATTTCTTGTTGAGTAAATAGATCATTTTACTTACCACAAATATCACACTATCAAGACAAAAATATAATTTTCATGACTATCATGCACATTACACTGCACATGAAAAGTATTCAAATTTCACATGAGAGTCAAGACACCAAAACACAATTACAATACCTACTCTTACAAATAACACATAAGTCTTTAGCAACTACTTGACATGCAATGTTGAACTTTCACAATGTTCTGCCTCATTGTGATGCTTCCTCTATAGCCACAGTGCTACCTAAACATGAATGATTCCTGCCCGCCTTTAACCTTTAATATACCCCAGCAAAGTTGCCAATGCATATATAGTGCCGCATTATTCACAATTAACAGCGCATACTGTCGTCATGGCAAATGCAAGTGCCCCAAGCCCTCTCTCATAAATTGAACAATTTTCTTGTTGCACCTCATACGCAGGTGCGTCATATGCTCTGTGCATACAAATAATGCAGGTAAGTTGGCAGTGCGGTGTATAATGCAGGTACAGTACATAGGCTAATCACATCTTCCCGCTGAGTAAGCAGCTACACCAGCATAAATGATTGTGCAGAAAAATAAATCCATAAACAATCCCCTGTAAACGCTGCACATTTGAACTACAGCTACAACTATTCCCAAATGCAAACACCCAAACAGAACTTGTCCCGACGAGTTACAGCAGCCGACGAGTAGCTCGTGGCACAGCCCCACTCAGCGTCAATGTGAGGCTTTTGTGCACCGGTATCCTGGGCAAACGCACCGCCACCTGCTCTGAGTCATATATCACCCTCTTACTTAAAAGGGGCTGCTCTTAACATTAGTGCTGTTAATGAGCTTGCGGCAAATAAACACGGCTCGGCATGACTGCGCCGGCAACTTGGGCTGGGCCACATCAAGCAGGGCCCCCCCCGGTGCCGTCCCAGGGGGCTGTCGGGAACCCCTCGAGGGGCGCACACGGTGTGGCCCAAACGCATTGTCGACACGCAGAGCATTCCGCAAGCGCAGCAGTGTGAACTGGTGCATTTCGGTACTCTTCGGTGAACGGCGCTCAGTCACGGTGTTATCTCATCACACCGAGCCACGGCGTGGCCACACCGCGGCCGCTCAGTCTGTGCATTTGTTATCTGCGAAGGAGACAGTGCGGCGGTGGCTGTGGGTGACAAGTGGCGGCGACGGCTCGCGGAGGTCATTGTCCGTGCTAGAAAAAAATGCTTTATTCTGTTATGTTTAAAATTCGCAAAACTTGGATTTTTTTTTTTCTGGAGGAGTGTAAGATTGCCTCAATTATTTTTTTTATTTTAACGTAACCACTCTGACAACTTTTTCAGGTCAAAAGCGTATGTGCGTAAATGTGACAACAATTTTATAACATGCACCAGTGTGACAGACTTGATACCATTGCACATGGAATTTGCAGGCATGCATGCATAACAAAAACGTAAACCACAAAACAACAGTGCAAACGATCGGATTTCTCAATTTGCAGAGCCAACAATCATTCTTGCAGACATGCAGTATTACTGCTGCACGAGATTTTGATAAAAAAATAGATCATTTGCACGCCTTTACTGATCCACTGCCAGATGAAGGCCTTCCCACGCCACGTTGGTCATGGGAGTAGTTCTTGATCATTATTCACCGTACGAGTTTACTGGTTGGTGGGTGAAGGGGCAGGAGAGGGGGTAGAGCGGAGCAGGACCGGTTCTGATATCACTCGCCCGTGGCCGAGAATCAAACTCGGGATGCAAGGATCATAGCGCAGCACACTGCTCCACCTTGCCATAAAAGATGCATCGCATTGAATGTGTGGCTGGGCTTAACGCCATGGCGGTAGGAAACGAGACAACAAGAGCATTGGCTTCTTTGCTTGTAAATTGAGGTTACAGTTGCACGATGAGACACCACAAAAGTCTTCAGTAGTCAATTTGTTAGGAAACTAACAGAGAGTGCAGCTCCACTCGTGGAGATAGCCGATGGGTTTTGATCAGGGGATGTCAAACTCAATCGGACAGCAGGCCGGTTTGGATTCAAATGCACCTCACGCGGGCCACACAGTTGGACCTATAAAAAAGTAAAGCATAATAAGACGGTATTAATTTACCGGTAGCTACATTCACGTCAACAACCCACGTAATGTCAAAATAATTTAATCAATGAAATGATATGTATAGCCACTCACTGCTGCCGCTGTTTTCTTCCTGATGCCTGACACCTTTGTTTGGACCACTGCATATAAGTTCGGAACAAGTGACTGGGCTGTTGCTACCTTTATTTGCTGTGCACAGATCAAGCATGTTGGCTTTCCATTAACCTCCACAAAGAAATACGAATTCCTCCACTTTTCTTGGACAACTCTACATTCCATCTCGACGTTCCCTTTCTTTAATAACACAATTAGGCTATACGACTCATATCACACTTTAAAAAAAAAGATATTTTCCCATGCATTCGAATTTAGAATTTGAACCATAAATTGAAACGGGAGGATTTGCTGCTGGAGTGATCAGGATAGTCGTGTACCGGTCGGGGGTTGCGTGTATAGAATGAGCGCGAGGAACTTCCTCGGATTTCTAGGGTCACACAGAGGTGGTGGTGGGGGGGGCGGTGGACTTACGCGAATGTCTATCGCCCAGATAAAGTGGCCGTGGGGAGGACGCGGCTCTGTGTGCGCACATTGCAGTGGGTGAACCGGGTGGGGGCAGTGGGTGAACCGGGTGGGGGCGGCGGCGAGAGAGGAAGGGGTGGGGGTGGATGTCCAGCGAGGGCATCGAGAAGCGAGAAGGCGAGGGGGGTTAGAATGCACGGAAAAATATGTTTTTTTTTTGCAGCAGGGCCCACCAAATCCCCCGTTTCAATTTCCGGTTTTTAATTCAGGTTGAATTTAGGCAGAATTTTTAATTTTAAAAATATATTGCTGTGTATATAAATAAATCGTACAAAAAAATGCAACACGTGGCGGACCGGAGGAAGGGGCTTTAGGTTGCCGAATGTTGACACCCCTGATGTTGATCATTGCCCTTCCACGATTTAGTCAAAATTACAATTGGGGAAAAAGGCCTACGCATTGTATATACAAAGCGTTTTGCATTTATTGTATCGGCTGTACCTGGCATACAAAACGAGTAGAACCTGTTTCTGGTCACAGCGAGTGCATCTTTGGAGCCCCTTGAACTATACCTAATCTGGGAAATAACGCAGGAGGGTTTGCTTACGAACAGCACTTCCGTTTGCCAGTTATTTTGTGAGAACTGAAAGGAAGGGAACGTAACTGTTTTTCACTCTGCGTTTCTGTTGCCAGCAATGTGAAACAAAAGCTCTTAATTTTCTTGGGTCATCTTCATTACTTCCTGCCAGTAATGTATATTTAGTGTACATTCGTTCCCGCTTCATGTTGGTGTATATAGGCAGATTTGCTTATGAGGCAAGTCTCATGTGTGTCAAAATGCTAAATTATGACTCATTTTACAGTTACCAGGACCGGTTTCGGCAAGCTGACCTGCTCCACCAGTTCTCATGCGAACACCGCATCGTAGATGCATCCATTTCATGAGATGTCTCACTCGCTGACTGACACGAAATTTGGTCAACATCATTCTCATCAGCCATGGTCAACCTACTGCTGAATGAAGGTCTCCCCCACGCCCCTGCCACCTCTCATAATCCTGCAAAGTAATAATCCACCTAGCACCCACACATTAATTAATATTATCACTCCATCTCCCTTTGCATTCGTACACCCATTCCTTGGCCGCAATGCTCTTATTACTGTACTGTATTCTTGACCATCGTGCATTATCCCTTCTAGCATATGGATGAGGACACCATGGTGAATCAACGCGAATAATATCAAGGGTACAGAGGTAAACATACCACGATGGCATTAACCTGCGGATTTTCTCGAATCCGTGTGGTCCTCCTTCCATCTACTTATTTGTGGACTTTTCAGTATTTGTTCAATATTATCGTTAAATACCAAGCTTATAAGGTAGCAGGTAATACACAACGATTAACACTTTAATCTTCAGACACATTGGTACAGTGTCACTTGTAATTATCAATTTCATGTTTTTGTAGCATTGCAAAAACATATTAGCTCATCAAACTCCAAAATTACACCATGGGATCTGGAAAGCCAGTCTGCATGTCTCCATCCTCTATTTGTTAACCATAAATAAAGATTTGTTTAACACGTAGGCTTTCGCGACCAATATCATCCATAATAGAGGTTGTTGGGTTAGATCACGTAAATATATGTACTAGTGACGAATTGGAATGTTCTGTTTACGTGACAACCCTTACTAGTTGGCTGTGTCGGGTGGTGGCGGGTTTTAACGACACATTTATATATTTACGCGATCTTGACAGTGTTTCCCAACATGGCAAGATACTTCTGCACATAGAACTTTTGTATGAATGTATTTCGAACTTCTTTCGCACCGTACGTAGCAAACCATTCTCATCAGAGGTGAGACGGATAGCATCATATGGAAGTAATTTGCTCTGAAATTACATTGAGGGTCTACCCCACCAACACGAGCTATAAGCCATTTGTATTTAACCAGAGGCATTTTGTCTTTGTATATATGCTTTGCTGTCTTTTATATTAACAGAGATTTGATCAATACACCACGAATTTCGAATGGCATTTTAGTAAAGTGGAATCATACCATACCACCCATAAACATTTATCACTGTCTTCCAGAATGCACATTCAACTTAAATAGATTGGATATTAGCCAAAGTCGTGCACTAGAAAGTTGCATTTATAACTGTTTTCTGGCACGTGGTTATAGTGGAAACGTGGGCCGATTCTTTTTAACAAAACAATAAATCTGTTTTGTAAGTAAATGCATATATGGTGAATGATATGCCCGTTATTTTTCAGTTAAATATAATTACACAGACATTTATTGGGCCTCTCAGGATTAAGAAAACTTAATCACTGTCATCACTCATAATTATATTACAGTTTTCTCAACCTTTGGCTAAGACAATTGTTTTAAATTAACAAATTCATCCCGAATTCACACCATCCTGTCAGTTCTTAGAGACTAAGCAGAAATGTATGTGTGTGTGTGTGTGGTTTGTCGTTATATTTAACTATTGCTGTCCTGTCATCTCCTGTCACCTTGTAGTTCAAACCAATAATAATTGGTAATCTCAAAAAGAGTGTTACCCCTTCGTATACATGCGTTGTCCCCAGGTACTCCTGAAGAATATTTCGACTTGTTGCACCTTTCATAGGTAAAGGGCATTATATTATTAGTTTATCTTGACAAAGTGCTCAGAAAATGCACATAAGCTACGACGGCAATGTTTACAAAAGTGAATTGTGTGAACACTGGTGTTACAAAAAACGCTAAAATCTCAATTTCTAGCCAGTTGTCCCATTCCCACGAAGTAATATTGCTAAAATGTATAAGATGTCAGCATTATTTAGAGGCATGCAACAATTCCCCTCGCACGACACCCTTACTTAATGCATCGCTCATCGTTACAGGCCTGTGAACAATGCTGTGTATGACAAAATTAGATTGGGCAGGATACATCACTTGAAGGGCTGATGACTGATGGACAAGGCTGGTGACAGATTGGTGGCCAAAAGAGGGAATGCGCCCGAAAGGATGGCCACTGTGGAGATGGAGCAGCGATATCAGCTCATGAGCAGGAGCGAGATGGATTGTGACATTGCGGTATTGTGGGATGGCAATGACTTGGAGAGGCAGTAAATATATCATCACTGATGATCATGATGATGATATAAAACCAGTATATTATTTGCTCTCTGATGTAGAACTGTACATTAACGCCTTCCTCTAGTCATGTGTTCATCTGTCTCCCTAGTCCTCGCTGTTGATGTACTCATACTCACGTTGGACTCGGAGGAGTTTGCTTGAAAACGTCCTCCGAAATCTTTAATCCAGGTTTTTTCCCCCGGCCTGTAGATAAAAAAAGGCAACACCCATCATTGCTGAACGGTAGTGAATTTAACAAGTGTTTAAGTGCCTCCAAGAAAAATATGTACAAGTGGGTTACAGTTTCTGCTGACGTGCATAAAAAGTTATCATGACGGTCACATGTCCAAAATAATGAACATTTGTACTCGTTGTTGTTCTCAGAATAAGTAACATTTTTTATGGCTGCTGCTGTGCCGTATGGCTCTTCTCGTGGGTGTTTTGAGCTGTACTGTGCACGGTTCAACATGCCGTCCATTGGCTCGCTCCAAGGGCTCAGAGCTTCATCAGAAACTGGTATATTTCTCATAAAATGAAACTTTAACGGAATTACTCACTTCCTCAATAAGCACCCAGCACATAGAGCGAAACGTCAGACGGCATGTCGCACCGCACAAGGTACATCCCGAAAACACATCGGACGGCTATGCGTTAATTCGTTTTGTATTTTTAAGTAAATTTACAAATTAATTTGATTCACCAAATGTTCCTCATGAAGTTGCATCAGACTTTCCAAAAGGATGAAGTATTTCTACTTATGAGTCATGTTTGTGAATGAGCAGGATCTTTTTATATTGTAAGTTAAATATTTATGTGTGTTAAACCAGTTCTGTATGGGTTTTTTTTTCAGTGTATAGATTTACACTTTGCAGTGTAAGACCCCCAACAAGTGGATGCACCTGCCCTGCCTGGCCAGTCAAGTCTCACTTGCAGATTGCATGCAAATTAGTAACAAATGCGAACATTATTACGACTACAAGGAAAATTCAGGCTGAGAAATGTCAGTTCCACTCTGCACAATCCTATTATTCGCCTCGTATGGTTAATTTACTGGTAATTGTAACCCAAAAAAGCCACTCGCACATCCGATTAGCATGGTTAGCTACATACGATGCGAAAGAAATTCAACATACATACAACTGTATCTGCTGAACACATTAAGCCTCTAACGTTGAGTACATCCCTTAAAATATCTATTAATTTTCTCAACATATCTTTACTGTATACATAAACCACATACTTCACATTAGTTGTCAGTCTGAAAAACTATTTGCACTGTCACGAGGAAGATTACACAATAAAGTTGGGAATTAAATGTACGTGTACAAAATAAGGAGTTTAATTTCCAAATGGTCATCAATAATATCCTGATCTTTCATTCACACGCCACATCTTCTAAGCATATAAACCGCCAACTGCGTAACACTACCCACATGCGGAATTTTCTGGCTCCACCGGCTGCTGACACCGACATCCATGCCTTCATTACCTATCGCCTGGACTACTGCAACTCGCCATTTCTACAATCTCCCAAACGCCCCCGATGTTAAGGTTACAGTTGATTCAGAATGCCGCTGCAAAGGCCTCTCTCGCCTGTACATGAAAACGTGATCACATCACTCTAATCCTGCTCCAGTCCCTTGATTAGCTTCCTATTAAGTCTCGGATTCACTTTAAGATTGCAAGCAATTGTCTTTACGATTCTTCATGGACTTGCTGCTTCCTACTCCACCTCTCTCATCTCACTTTTACTCTCCGGAAGGCTGTCTGCTCCAGCAATAAAGGCCTACTTATAAAGCCCACAATCAATCTTCATTCCATAGGAAATCACTCCTTGGCTTATGGAATTCTCTTCCTGTTGAAATTTGGACAGTTGAGACTGCCCTTGTTCAAGGCAAGACTTAAGCTCGATTGGTTTTCATGTGCATATACATTTTCATCTGAAGAGCCTCAAAGATGTAGTTGCATTTCGATGATGTATAAATATAAATGCTGTTTTGTAAAAATTTAATTAGATACCGAATTTGTGCTTCTTTTTTAACTGCATTTTCTACACTTTATTTTGCAATTATGTAAATCGATTAAGTTAATTAAATATAATTTTGTCGATGTATTTAATTTCATTCGCTACATGTCTATACAAAATATAAAAAAAGATATAAAAATATGTAAATTGAAAGTTCCATTCTTGTGCTTATTCTGTTATTAAAGGTTCATTTCAGATACAGCAGTTGTTTTTCATATAAAATTTCCAGGACACATCCCAACCTATGCTGAACTACATTAACATTTCCTTTGCCATCATGCAATCATGCTTTCCTGTATGGAATTGATGATCCTGTGTATTAACATCACTGGAACGTCTGTACCCTCTGAAGAGGGTCAGCCTATAGTTACATTTTAGCCAGGTGAGAACTCAAGAGATATAAGGGTGGTCTCATTTGCAAGGGTGACCTGGAGAATTATTCTGCCATTAGGGGGCGATGACTGCTGTGCACAGTATAATTAATCCACCAACTGGAGAAAAAAAGTGGACTTTACTTACAATTCTGCCAGTTTTATAACTTTACGTAGATAATATTAATAAGAGCAAACAATTATACCCACTGGAATTTAATTGAAGCGTACACACACAGTTATTATTCACAGACTCGTTAAATAAAACACATGGCTCACTTTTATATCCTTGTTTGTCTGGCACGCGTTGCACGTATTATACTTTTGTAGTTACACTGCGACTTCTGTTTCACTTTCCGCTTTATGGATTCTTTCGCCTAAAAAAAGACTAAGTTACAAAAAACGAAAACTTCCCAATCTCTTCTGCCACTGGAACACAGTGCGGAATCCCACAAGTCAAAACTGTGCTGTGTGAATGGCACGTATGGGACAGCTGCATGCCATCACGAATGAGTTGCCGAATGAGTAATGGTTATACATAAGTACATTATCCTTTCAAATGTGCTATCCCTTGGCAATTATAACGACGCTCAGCCATTCACCCCGCGGTTCAAGATCGGAGACTATTAGTAGCTGGCTCGCATTATTAATTTCCAATCGCAGCTACGTAAAAAGGCTGTGCTGGAACAGAGATGTATTTTCATAATAACTCAAGTGTTATTACTGTTAATAGCAGCTTCTCGACCAGCTTCAAACAAGCACTCCATCCGTTTAAGTTGGCAACAGCAAAATGAATGATAATACGTCAAACGTGTTCTTTCTGACACAAAGGACCATCCAAACTCACACAAACACACATAGCGCTGTTTGGTGTGCAGGGCTGATCGATACACTTTGTAATTGTGGTATTGTGGGTACAAATTACACAACCTTTGCGCTAACGTTCTGCTGATGTTGAAAGCCAATATCCACATTTCCAAGTTAAAAGCCCTTCTATTTCGTTTTAATACCGGCTGCACTCCTTTTTTTCTCTCTGACCAGACCATTCGAAATCCATTAGGTTAATGTAGAAAAACAAACATTGCAACATCATCTCTGGCTCCCAGTGCGTTCCCAACAAAATTACACATCTCGCTTCAACGAAGGGCTCGGGTGGCCAGAAGAGTGAAAAGCGCCCTTGATTGGCTCAATGAACTTCTGCATCTATAGCCGAGAGAGAGAGAGAGACGGGGGTGGGGTGGGAGAATGCGACCCGGAGGGTCACAGCCACATCCTGTCCCAGACAGGAGACGCTGCAGACGCCAGTGCCGACTGTGAGGCACGGGACAGGTCTGGTGGTTGGTGGCAGGCAGCTTTGTGTACACACCCACTGCTGCTGCTGCTGCCGCCGGCCGGCTGACTCCCACGCACCACAGTCAGTGTGTGTGTGTGCGTGCAGTGTGTGTGCACAGTGTGTGTGTAGTGTGTGTGCATGCAGTGTGTGTGCGTGCAGTGTGTGCACAGTGTGTGTGTAGTGTGTGTGCATGCAGTGTGTGTGCGTGCAGTGTGCGTGTCCACAATGTGTGTAGTGTGTGTGTGCATGCAGTGTGTGTATGTGTGCATGCAGTGTGTGTATGTGTATGTGTGTGCATGCAGTGTGTGTGTGCATGCAGTGTGTGTAGTGTGTGTGTGCATGCAGTGTGTCTAGTGTGTGTGTGCATGCAGTGTGTGTGTGTATGCAGTGTGCGTGTGCACAGTGTGTGTAGTGTGTGTGTGCATGCAGTGTGTCTAGTGTGTGTGTGCATGCAGTGTGTGTGTGTATGCAGTGTGCGTGTGCACAGTGTGTGTAGTGTGTGTGTGTGCATGCAGTGTGTGTGTGCATGTAGTGTGTGTGTGCATGCAGTGTGTGTAGTGTGTGTGTGCATGCAGTGTGTGTAGTGTGTGTGTGCATGCAGTGTGTGTAGTGTGTGTGTGCATGCAGTGTGTGTAGTGTGTGTGCATGCAGTGTGTGTGTGTATGCAGTGTGCGTGTGCACAGTGTGTGTAGTGTGTGTGTGTGCATGCAGTGTGTGTGTGCATGTAGTGTGTGTGTGCATGCAGTGTGTGTAGTGTGTGTGTGCATGCAGTGTGTGTAGTGTGTGTGTGCATGCAGTGTGTGTGTGTGTGCAGTGTGCGTGTGCACAGTGTGTGTAGTGTGTGTGTGTGCATGCAGTGTGTGTAGTGTGTGTGTGCATGCAGTGTGTGTAGTGTGTGTGTGCATGCAGTGTGTGTAGTGTGTGTGTGCATGCAGTGTGTGTAGTGTGTGTGTGCATGCAGTGTGTGTAGTGTGTGTGCATGCAGTGTGTGTGTGTATGCAGTGTGCGTGTGCACAGTGTGTGTAGTGTGTGTGTGTATGCAGTGTGCAGTGTGTTTGCAGTGTGTGTGCATGCAGTGTGCAGTGTGTTTGCAGTGTGTGTGTGCATGCAGTGTGTGTGTGCATGCAGTGTGTGTAGTGTGTGTGCATGCAGTGTGTGTGTGTATGCAGTGTGCGTGTGCACAGTGTGTGTAGTGTGTGTGTGCATGCAGTGTGTGTGTGTGCATGCAGTGTGTGTGAACACAGTGTGTGTGTGTGCATGCAGTGTGTGTAGTGTGTGTGTGCATGCAGTGTGCGTGTGCACAGTGTGTGTAATGTGTGTGTGCATGCAGTATGCAGTGTGTGCATGCAGTGTGTGTGCGCATGCAGTGTGTGTGTGTGCATGCAGTGTGTGTGAACACAGTGTGTGTATGTGCATGCAGTGTGTTGCATGCAGTGTGTGTGTGTGTGCATGCAGTGTGTGTGAACACAGTGTGTGTATGTGCATGCAGTGTGTGTGCATGCAGTGTGTGTGAACACAGTGTGTGTGTGTGTGTGCATGCAGTGTGTGTGTGCATGCAGTGTGTGTGTGTGCATGCACTGTGTGTGAACACGGTGTGTGTATGTGTGTGCAAGCAGTGTGTGTGTGCATGCACTATGTGTGAACACGGTGTGTGTATGTGTGTGCAAGCAGTGTGTGTGTGCATGCACTGTGTGTGAACACGGTGTGTGTATGTGTGTGCAAGCAGTGTGTGTGTGCATGCACTATGTGTGAACACGGTGTGTGTGAACACAGTGTGTGTATATGTGTGTGCAAGCAGTGTGTGTGTGCATGCAGTGTGTGTGAACACAGTGTGTATGTGTGTGCAAGGAGTGTGTGTGAACACAGTGTGTGCGTGGACTGTGTGTGAATGTGTGTGCAAGCAGTGTGTGCATGCACTGTGTGTGAACAGTGTGTGTGCATGCACTGTGTGTGAACACAGTGTGTGTGTGTGCATGCACTGTGTGTGAACAGTGTGTGTGTGCGCATGCAGGGTGTGTGCATGCACTGTGTGAATACAGTGTGTGTGCATGCACTGTGTGAACAGTGTGTGTGCATGCACTGTGTGTGAACACAGTGTGTGTGTGTGTGCATGCACTGTGTGTGAACAGTGTGTGTGTGCGCATGCAGTGTGTGTGCATGCACTGTGTGAACACAGTGTGTGTGTGTGTGCATGCAGTGTGTGTGAACACAGTGTGTGTGTGCATGCAGTGTGTGTGTGAACACAGTGTGTGTGTGTGTGCATGCAGTGTGTGTGAACACTGTGTGTGTGTGTTCATGCAGTGTGTGTGTGAACACAGTGTGTGTGTGTGTGTGCATGCAGTGTGTGTGAACACTGTGTGTGTGTGAACACAGTGTGTGTGTGTGCATGCAGTGCGTGTGAGTGCACAGTGTGTGTGAACACAGTGTGTGTGCATGCAGTGTGTGTGAACGCAGTGTGTGTGCATGCAGTGTGTGTGTGTGTGCATGCAGTGTGTGTGAACACAGTGTGTGTGTGCATGCAGTGTGTGTGTGTGCATGCAGTGTGTGTGAACACAATGTGTGTGTGCATGCAGTGTGTGTGAACACGGTGTGTGTGAACACAGTGTGTGTGTGTGTGCAGTGTGTGGGGAGCGGTAGTGGAGCGCTGCGTTACGAAACCCGTCAACCCGAGTTTCGATTCCCGCTTACGGCCAAAACACCAGTGACGATTATCTGAACAGGTCCTGGGCCTCCCCTAGGTCGACTCAGCCTCAAATGAGTACTGTTAACATCGCCACTGTGGGGGAACAAAGAGCGGGCGTGGGGCTGCTGGCCACCCATCGCCACGTGTGCCGTGCCGTCCTTCATAGGTGCTCACAAACAGCGTTGCCCTCAAAGCCTGTGAAGGTTATAAGGGGAACTTTTGTCCTCGCTCATAGCACTTGCTCCTACAGCCTGTTAAGGCTATACAGGGGGTCCGTGTCCTCGTTGTCAGTGTGTGTGTGTGTGAAGTCTATGTACGGTATGTATATATAGTGTGTGTGTGTGTGCACGTGAGTTCGGTCAAGAACAGCCTTTACCCCAACAGTACGCACACCAACATGCAAGCGCATGCATACGAACAATGAGCCTGTATGCATGCACTTGTATGTGTGTGCACATTCACACATTTGCTTTACACATCTATGTATCTAAATGGCCAACCCTACTCGAGGATCCCTCCCTTACCCACGCCCCCTCTAGGAACAGGCGCTGCACGAAGCAGCGTAGAGGACTCCAATGCAGCCTCTTCATCACTTTACTGATCTTTCCTGCTCCCATTACTGTATTCCCATTCCATTTCCATCCTTTTCCTCTTATTCCCCATCCTTTCCCTTCACTTTTACCTTCCCCGTTCCCATTGATTTTCATCCTTGGCTATACTTCCCTTCCCCGTGGTGTGCCACGGATAAAACAAACAAGTTGCAAGTGTGTATTCATGTAAACACACACACACACGGAAACACGTGGAAATGCACTCGTTGGCACGCACGTGCAAAACAAAGGCCCTGGTTTAGCCGTGTTGGAGCTATTGGAACAAGTGCTGTGAGCATCAGCGTGCGTCTCTCACATTGAAACACACGCACACGCCACATGAAAACGCACACAGTCGTAGCGTGCATTGCTTGCACAAACACAACAATCCCAAACACTAGACATGCATTCCCACAACTGCTGAGGAACGTGTTAGCAAGCACCTATTTTATGTATGTACACACAAAGTCTATTGTAATTCCTATCCACGTGCCTTCCTGGCTACACACACACACACAAATATGTGCATGCACATTCTTCACTCATGCCTACACATCACAAACAGGCTTTCTGGAAAACGAGCAGCCTAAATACACATTTCAATGTAACTCTCTGTGCAATAACCTTTGCAACAATGATTGGAACTGTATCGCCACAATCCAGCAAGTTTGTACTCGAAAGATAATTATCTTAGCACACATTGACATTGCACCAACAGAACATGTTAATCATCCCAGCACTAAGAGCCTTTCATGATGCTCTGCTAATGATGCAAATTTAAACACTGTATAGCCATTTTTAGTCATTATGCAGTCACATTAAGAAAAAAATTCGTGTGCTTCTGCATTTTAGCTGCTTCGGTACATTGCATTTGAAGGCATTTAGATGTAACATATTCGTAAATGGCAGCTTAAAAATGCTCTGTGTAATGCTGTATGTATGCTGTAAGAGATCAGGACAATTTAAAAAACCTTAGCGCTGTACGGCATGCAGTTGGTGGCCTTTCAATTGCACAATATGCATATTACAAGTTTACTAACTCCAGGTTAAACCTCTGTTCACGCAAGCAAAAACAATTTAGAGTAATGTATTTGGGGGAAAAAATTCCACCAAAAGTGCATGCCTTGAGAAACTACACGAATTATAATGAAGGTGACACCGTCGTCATCAGCTGCAGCAGCATCATCAGCCACGATCAAGCCACTGCTTGGAGAATACCTCGCCAAGCCGTTACATAAGATATTAACGATGCATATCATCCCCATCCAATAAGCTATGCCAATAATTGAGCTTCGCTTATTGGATGTGAGACTTGCAGAAGATTCCTTGCATATGAAACTCTCACACACCCAAGACTCAAAAACTTACCAGTGACAGCAAAACCCACCAAACAAAAAAAACCTATTGTTCCCATTTTGGAAACACCCGTTTATTTATTTTTGTATCGCAACTTTTGCAATTTTAATAGCACGATTCAACCAAAACGGCCACGTACGTTGGATCCGATCAAAATGTTTGTTGTTGTTTCAAAATAACGCCTTCCACCTGGATTCCATTCCAAAAAAGGAAAATGCGTTGAACAAAAAAAAACTTGTGAGAAACTGAAAATTCAGCTGGCTAACAACCTGCAACGTGATCAATACGGCTCATCTCCGTCTCTCCTGTGGCTTGCACCCCAAATGCCACCACCACCACCACTCCACTCCACAGAATTCGCCGCTTGGCACTGCCCCATCTCTTTGTGCACGCAGTTTCCTCTGCTGCCCAACTGGACGCCCTTAGGGCCCCCCTTAGCACGTCGGCGCATGCAACGCTCATGTGTGCATTCCCAACATTATTGTACCTTCGGCTCCCCACCACCCTGCACACACGCACCCCTTCTCCTCCGCTGTCTCTCGCCGTCCCCTGGTGCATTTTCTGTCTCTCTCTTCATAAGCTGTGCAAACACGGAACTTTTTTTTTGCAAAGCCTCACTTTTTTTCTCTTCTTAGCCTCTCTCTACTCTAACCACCGAATCCTCTCCCCCCCTCCTCCTCCCTCTCCCCATGTGACTCCTCTGTGGTTGCGTAACAAAGCTCAAGTTTATACCCTTTAGGAAAATCGGACAAATGCAATTATTACATCTTTTGCCTCTTGTGCGCAATGCATCAAAGGCTCGCAAACTTGTTGTAGTGGTTTTTTTTTGTTGTGCAGGGAGGGAATGGGAATTTGTTCGAGATAGCTGTTGTCTGCAAGGCCGACCCGTGCCAGAAATAGTGCTGCGTGGATTTGCATCAGCTGTGCGCAAGCTGCCCGCTACCACCACCACCGCCGCCGCCGCTGCTGCTGCTGCTGCTGCATCCCCACGAGCGATTATTCCACCTCTCACCATCACGCAGCAGCACAGCGCTCTCCTTGCAAGGGCAGCAGCCGTGCAACTCAATGGCCTCAAGCTGTGCAGCATCAGCAGCAGCAGCGACAACACAACAGCGCTTCAATGCACGCAAGTGCATCAACTCCGGGCTTCGCAGCCCCAAGTCCTCCGAAAGGGAACAACACCAACAACCATCATTCGCGTAACCGAAGCAGCAACAAAGAAGCCAGTGCCTCCACCGACCCTTGCTTACCTTTGCCCTTGCCCTTGTCCATGCTTAGCAATTTTCAGAATTGCATTTAGCAGAAACGGGAAATGACGTCTCTGCTGCTGCTACTTGCTGCTGCTGCACCCGCAATCGGCCGACAGCTGTAACTCGAGCAGGGCATTCAGACAGAGATGCAGTCTGTCCGTCCTTCTCTCTCTCTATCCCCTCCCTCTCTCTCTCTCCCTCCCCGATTTACACGCCCTAACCGGCTGCCAGAGCGCACCGGCTTTTGCACAGACCAAAGTGATTCATCAGCAGGGCCGATCCCCAACTGCCCCCCTCCACCACCTCCTCCTCCTCCTCTACCCCCAAGTCAGAGCCCAGCCCACTTTTATTCATGCGACCTTTCATACCCTGTTACGCTGCGCCCTCTCCATTTGCATGCAAAAGGGGCCCCGTGGCTTAGAGATTATGCAAGCGGCTTGCAAGGGTGGGGCTTTAAAGAAGCCAGTGGCTTCGTCGTGGTGGTGGTAGTGGTGGAAGGGGTTTGTGGTTGATGATGGTGGTGATGGTGATGGGTGGGAGCAAAGCGTTGGGAGCTCAGGGGGAGGGGAGGAATTGCAGGACTCAGCTTTGCGAAATGTATGAAGTAACTTTTTTTTTAAAGGGGAGGCTTGCAATGCAATGCGATTTTCAGCCAGCTTAATGCTGTGTTAAACAAGGCGTAGAAGCCGGAAAAAATACACAACACCACTGAAAGTTAGCTAATGTAATGTACTGTAATACTATTTGCATCTGTCAAGATAAAATGTGTTGGTTTGTTCTTATATAACCATATTACTGCACAGCCACTGTCAGACTCGTAATGTGGAAATTCAGTTTCCTAACATAAATAGTAAGGGAGGGCGTTTTGCAGTGGCTAAATTAATAGTGTAAAACATCTCGTTTAATATGGCTCGTGGTGGGGGACAATGCATTCTAGACGACAGCTCGTTGGTTTTACACGCAGCTGGCTATTGAAACGATGATCATATGACAACAAGGCTTGGCACCTCGCATGGTTTAATGCATCATACAGTATTGCCAACCTTGCTTCGTGCGAAGCATTCTGCAGATACCCAAGGCAGCAGGCACAGTGCGATGCGCACAGGGCTCGCTTGAACACACCACACACACACACATCATCAGTGTTTCCTTTCAAAATGCCGCGACGACGTTGCAGTTTCACAAGAGGTGCATCCACTTCCTTGTTAACGTATTGCAAGCTGTAACGTTTCGTCACACGGCGACTGTGACGCGGCAGATGTTGCCCGTGCGAAAGTCAGCAACAACCACACTTTCAACAGTCGAACGAGATGGGACGCATTCTTTTTGTTGACACGTTCCTCCAGCATCACAATGCTAAGTAGCGCCCAGGCCCCAAATGCCATTGGCATCTTTCTCATGCAAAATACTTTTTTTTAATTGACTTTTGGGCACAATTGCACATGCAAAAAAAATCGTGGTTGGTGCTTGGTCAGTGTGGTGTACAGGAATAATTGCCCTCTTGAGTAATGTTTGCAGCAATGAGACAATGCAATGTGCTGAATGGTTTTTTGTTTTAGTCTGCAGTGCATTTATTGAAGCTTCCACAATGACCCCCGATTGGTAACGTTACAGTGCACGACTAAACGTTGCGTTAATGTCACGCTAACACCCCTCGCACCAGCAGTTACGTGCAGAGTGCCAATTTTCATTGCAAATACCGCACGTAGTGTTTAACTGTAAAACTATAACAGTTATTGAGAAGCATTTAGGTATCTTTTTATCAGATTGACTCAGTTCCAAGGCATGGGGGCGTGATTTTGAGATACTAAAGCAAGCGGAACCAACCAAACCTTTAAGCGTGCACACACATACACATTTAACTATTTTTTTTATATTTTAATAGTTGAAGCCCACTGAGCTATATCACTGTTTTTTTCAGAAGCGGCCTGGCCATAGCTGATAGCTCAACGAAATGGCTTATCACGTGGTAATGTATAGCAGGCACACATTATAAACTCTAAATGTGGGCCTTACCTGGTAAAATAAAAGAAGTTAATAGGTAGGTAATACAGTATCTGTAACAAATCTGCAGTCGCTAACAGTTGGTGAGTTGGCAAATACCTTGAAACTGTGTTCAGTCGGAGTACTCGAATTAACAGTGGTTGGCCAATACGTGGATTCCAAAATATATTTTGTGGATCTCAGGACAAATTAGAACAAACACTGATGGCAAATAAAAATCCCCGACTATGAATTGATACATTAAAAAAACTTCTACCAATAGATGGCGTTAGTACTGTCTACTGAATAGTAATATTCCAGAATTAACTCCAGTTATTTGTTGGTCAGAGCAGTGCTTGGCATATTGGCAACCGCTCGATTAATATTTTAAAGTATTTTATTTTTTTATATCTAAAGTACTCTAGTTCACGTTTTATTTGCTTAATTGCTCACATGTGTAAAACATGTTTTTATTATTAACTTGAGGCCCCTGCGTATTTTTACTACTTATAGTCATGCCAGATTGTGAGCTAATGGCATTGGCATCTAAGTCAGCTTGTGGCAAGCTTCGGAGGCTTCAACGCACAGTCATTCGTGGCCTGCCTCTCCTCAAATATCCTTTGCACATGTCTAATGTGATCTACCGACCAACCGATACAGTTGTAATTTTAGAACCTGAGTTTAAGTTTTAAGCATGCGAGCTCTTAATCAGCAGTGCCAATGTGCTCTGCGCACACAGAGTGCCAGAGTCGTGTCCAGGGCACACGAGTGACTGGTATTATGTGCAAGCAGATTGGGCCTGTGTTTTGTAAGAATTTGCTTTGCCTTTCCAGCAATGACAAATGATGTGGTGCTGAAGAAATAAAACAAAATAAAAACTTTAAAGCATTGCTGTAAATATGGCTTTGTTAAAAAGTTGAATACTGTAATCCAGTATTGTACTGTACTGCATAATAAACTGGTCGCAATATATGCACTTTGCAAGAAAACTACAAAGTACACGATGTGGGTTTTTAAGCTTCTACGTGACTTTACCGAAAGAACCAAGAAGATGTGGGTTTTGTCGATTCAATTGATTGTATATCACAGATAAAACAAACATGACATTGTTTTGTGATGTTTTGTAGGTACTATATACAAGTGTTATATTTGTAAACGGTGTATTTCACAATTCGGTATGAATATATATGGTTTGCCAATACAACATTCTAAAATTAAAAGGAAATAACTGCTGTCGCCTGATGAAGCTAGTTGTAATTACTGGCGAAACGTCGTACTCAGATTGTAAATGTTGTGGCTTGGCTCTCCAACACAATTTGGCATGTTCTGTTTACGTGACTTTACCGAAAGAACCAAGAAGATGAACCCTTAATAGTTTTGGCTGTGTCGGGTGGCGGCGGGCTTTAACGACATGTATTTACGCGATCTAACCCAAAAAAAACTCTATTAATGATGTGCTTTTGAATCATCTTGTTAATACGTGTATGTCTAACCTTGGCAGCACGATCGATCAGAAAAGCAATGGGCATTCAAGTTTGCCATTACAATACATCTTCTTGGTTATTTCGGTAAAGTCACCGAAAGAACCAAGAAGATGAATCCCTGCAGTCACGAAAGCTTTAAATCGAAATTACAATACATGTCAGGTTAACACAATAAGGATAGCCCTATGACCAGGAGTTTATGACCATTCACATTAATGTGTTAAATATTGTAAATGGGTTTTTAAATTGTTCACAGTTAATTGTACCCTGCGCCAAACTAACCCCAACACGTGACTGGCTCTACGCAAGTCCGGATATGACTGCAGGTGGAGTGTGGGTCATGTGGAATGCACAAATTTAATTTTCTTTCCAAAGACAAGGAGTACAATAACACAACCTCTGTGCGTTGATGGTATGAACTGCGGTACTTACTGATAAGATCTTCAAGTTTCGATTTAAAGCTTTCGTGACTGCAGGGATTCATCTTCTTGGTTCTTTCGGTAAAGTCACGTAGAAGGGAAGTAATAAAAAAAATAAAAATAAAACATAATAAAATAATTTTCACGACGTTTCGGCCACAACACAAGCAGCCGTCCTCAGGTGAAAAATGAAACACCACCAAGATTGGTGGTGTTTCATTCATATGTTTTATTTTTATTATTTTATTACTTCCCTTCTACGTGACTTTACCGAAAGAACCAAGAAGAAGATCTTCAAGGGCATGTGATGTTTCCCTCCCCCCATATATTCATACCCAGAGTTACACAGAGTTTGATGATTGTAAACCTCCCATTATTACAGGAAATGAACTTTCTACCTAAGTGGTGCAGAGTTAAAATGTAAAATGAATCAGCACATGGGGGGTGGTGGGTTAGGGCGCCACAGTGGCGAGATGTTAACTACCTCGTCTGGTATGGAGGATGTCGTGGTGTGCAATCCCAACCCTGACTCCTGTATATTTGGAATTTGCATGTTGTCCCCATGATCGGTTGGATTTATCTCCAAGTCCTTTGACTTTTCCCTCCACATTTAGAAACATGCGTTTCGAGTATTTGGCTGCATACAATTTTTTACATTATAAGCCACTTCTTTGAGCTTTCATTTTTGGCTAGGTCGCTTCTTAAAAAAGAGCTATATAGCTCAGTGGGCCATACCTGGGAAAATAAAAAAAAATTGACCAGAGAAGAGTCCTCACTACAGGGCAGCAATATGTTCCATGCGGCATTAACCACCATAAAGGCACTGCAAGGCGGTTACTCTCATATTGTCCATCCATCTTCACCAGCTATGAACAATCCACTTCTGGATAAATGCCTCCCAAATCTACCACCATCTTTCACGATCTTGCAATATTATGATCCATCTAGCACTTTCACACGAGCTGCTTTGATCACTCCAATCTCGTCGGTGCACGTCCTCGCAGATGCGTTCTGTCCCCTGGATACCACTCCGTCATTATTCCTGACGATCTTCTTCTGGATAAATGCTTCCCCAATCTACCACCATCTTTCACGATCTTGCAATATTATGATCCATCTAGCGCTTTCACACGAGCTGCTTTGATCACTCCCATCTCGTCGGTGCACATCCTCGCAGATGCGTTCTGTCCCCTGGATACCACTCCGTCATTATTCCTGACGATCTTCTTTCGTCCCTTCTAGCGACGTGTCCTTCCCAAGACCATTTCTTTTTCTTCACAGCTTTACTTACATCGACAATCTGTATATATTCTCTCATCCACATGTTCTTCTTTTTGTCTCTCAATGTAATTCAAAGAACGCATTTATCCATGTTTCTTTATGCACTTGTTTTTGTTCACATTGTGTTAATGGATATTAACGTCATCCAATACATGGTTCTTATTTCCCAGTGTGGTTTCCAAACCTGTTTGACAAGATAACAACAGGGCTCTCTTATCATTACACTTTAGCTGGAAATTGACAATTCAATTTTTTAAAATGTCTACTGCCAAACAATATAATTATGCCCTAGAGTTCTCTTAGTGGCTTTCCTAAGCAGAATTTGAGTTGCCATCATGTTGGTTGTTTCATATGAAATATAGATGAACATAATACTCGTATAAAAAGTGAGTGAGAAAATAATTGTTGGAGCTTTATTAAATATCATATTTTGCAATCTTTTGTCAGTCCACTGTTGGATGTAGGCATGCACACACACACCGTGTCTATCATGGGTGCTAATATATACTTGTACAATGCTTTCACTCATTAAAACATTTGTTTCTGTGAGGTGCATGCTTGGAACAACATGGAGAGACAAAAAGAAAAACGCAAATAGCTATCAGAAAACAAACACAAATTAAATACGTGATTTTGACTCGAGAAAATTGACAAGGCTTGGGCAATACACATTGCTAAATAGGATTATGGCGGTCCATGGTCGAAACTGGTGGCAGCATAGCAGCCAAAGCAGGGAACACGGCCAAGTGGATTTCCACGGTGGAGAATAAATGATGAGATCAGCGAATGCGCCAGCGACAAATGGATTGTTTTTTCACAATACCGTGAGGGTTGCCGACAACTTTTATAGGTCTTCATCTGAGAGTGGATATATCATGGCTGTTGATAATTATTCTGATTACTTTCTCTAAATCTCGTCATATGCATTATGCTGCAATATGCCTCTCCTTACCTATCCGTACAGGTTATTCTTCAAAACAACTGTCTCAATTGCCATTGAAATAAATGCTGCCAAACTGCTCCCTTTAAATAACAATCGGCCGTGTAGTTTTTATAGCTTTGTGATTCAACGTGCCAAGCTTTTCTAATTCATACCACAGACACGATTTATCTTTACAATGATGTTGCAGCTCTACAATAATTTTATCTCTGCTCGGACACTCAGGAAGCCATGGCCTGTAAAATAAAAATTTCCACCTGCTAATTAATTCGTCAAAAGTACTAGTTTAAAGAGATATGCTTGGATATATTTTATAAACATTTATAAAGTAGATTTAACAAGTATTTCCACTATTGCTAAATGTGACTAAAACATCTGTGGATTGGAAAACATTTAATAAATCCACTTTTTATGTTTAAATCGAATAGAAATAATAAACATGCAGTTTGCTGCTGTATAAAGGGCCAGGCACGACAGTTTACAATTACAGTACTATATTCAAAGCATGCAAAGTATAATAATTGTGCCAATTAATCCCTTTTTAAATCCTTTATATTAACTTCACTTGCTTGCTTGCTTGCGCGCTTACGACCGTGCAAATCTTTAGGTCGTTTTTTAACCCACTTCCCGTGATCCAATCGAGCTGACATTTTCCACACAGACTCGTTGTGCGTGACAATTAATTTTCGTGTAATTTTTTTTCCAAAATGTTACACTTTTTAGGACAAAAAAATATTTAATTACCAATTGCTTAATGGTGGCATGCAATCATCTGACCCATAGGTGGCAGCCATCTAAGCCAGAGGACGAGAGGACTCTAGCCGCCACGCATATAAAGGATTTATAGTGAAAAACTTTGTTTTTACGGGTTAATTTTTTAAATCCTTTATATTAAGTTTGCTTGCTTGCTTGCGTGCTTGCGTGCTTGCGTGCTTGCTTGCTTGCTTACGACTGTGCAAATCTTTCGGTCGTTTTTAACCCACTTCCCGTGATCCAATCGAGCTGACATTTTGCACACAGACTCGTTGTGCGAGACAATTAATGTTCGTGAAAAAGAAAATTCAAAAATTTTACACTGTTTAGGGAAAACAAATTAAATATTTAATTACCAATTGCTTAATACTGGCAGACAATCATCTGACCCATAGGTGGCAGCCATCTCAAGCCAGAGGACGAGAGGACTCTAGCCGCCACGCATATAAAGGATTTATAGTGAAGAACTTTGTTTTTACGGGTTATACTTATTTAATGTTCACCTCCACAAGCACATTTGTGATACATTTGTGATTTGTTCATTATATAAAGACGAGGCTTGAGCAACATTAATGGATATTCTTTGGCAAGTCTGATGACCACCATGGAAATGTGGAATTCCCATCACAAGCTTAGGGCTACCAAATTAAATGAGTCACCAAAGGGCTCGTTTGAGCAGAAATACATTTTGCCTGCAAAACAATGATATTCAATAACTTGTTCTTAAAACTTTGACATCCACTGTTTTAAAAATTATACGGGCAAAATGTGTATAGTCACTCATCAGTCATGATCTATCGACCGCTGAATGAAGGCCTGTCCAAGCAGTTGCTATCCCTCACGGTCACACAATTCAACATGAGCCGATCTTATCACTCCATCTCATTGGTGGAAATCATATTGGGAATGTACTCTCCTTTGCCTGGCACTCCTTCGCTAGTCTTGACCACCAGACATCATCCCTTCTGGTGATGTGTCCTGCCCGTGCCTACTCTTCTTTCACTTAGAGTTAATAACCTGAGTTTGATCCTACTGGGCCATAGCAGATCAACAATGCAGCAATTCGAACACGAGTGAGCCTGCTAACAACGCCCGCAGCTCTCTCAGCCTATCCCATCCGGACGTTCGCCAACACACGATGCCATGCTCAAGCTTCCAAACTGAATCCCACGAGGCTTGCACGTAACAAAACTGGTCACATCACTACATTTTTACACCCCAGTACATGTCTCCAAACGAGATATTGTGTTTAAATTGAATGACACACGGTTACCAATACAGGAAACTATTTATAGTTCGAGTCTTGCAAAATAGACACGGGCATTCAACTTAAACTGGGAGAACCCGATAAGCTGTGGAGCTTATTTCTCACAGGTGTCCAGCCCAAGCTGGAGTCAGCAACGGCGTCAAGTTGCAAAAATAATGGATGTGAGTTGCAAAAGATAACTTCATTCAACCTGATAATTGTTTTTTTACCCTTCTATCTGGCAACAAAACTGACACCTTTTTACAAGGAGTCATGTTTGCATAGACCACAATACCTGCAGTCATAATACAAACAAAAAACACAACTCTGATAATGTGCACTGTCCTTGAAGTTGATTGGTCCACACCCGAGACAGCTTTCCTTAGAGCCTAGTCTCACATGGGTTGGACCAGATGACGCCAAAAGGCGCACAACTCAAAGACAATGCACCATCAACCTGTGTGCCTTTACGGGCTGATGTCACAACAACTTAAATGACGATTGGCTGATAAATCTAGGCACTATTACAGTACAGTAATCTATTTGTATTTTTTTATATATATTATTCTGCTCGTATTGGTCTGTAGTGTGCACCCTGATGTTGACTAAATCTTGTCTAGGATGAGTTTTGAACTTTTTCTATCAGGAAAGATTGTGGGTTATACCAGGAAAGAGTATATCGTATTCTGTATCAGGAAGGAGTATAATCAGGCAACAGCGTATGTGCGGTTTATCAGGATATTCATTCACCTGGATGAGGCCAACCTATTCACATATACAGTGGCTTGTCAAAGTTGTTCACATGTCCATATTTGCTCATGTAATAGATTTCTGCAAGTGAACAAAATAAGATAAATACAACTTGTATTTTTTTACATGCCAAACGGTACAACAGTGTGCTTTAATCACAAAATAACATTTATGCCAATCACACATGGCTGCGCATAGTGTAGGTATCAGTCAGGAATCCTAGATTTGCATGGAACACACGTTATTTGTGCCCAGGTGCTGACTTGCCTTTGCACAAAGGCGCTCTGCCCCCAGGCTACATTCTGAGGGTTCAAATAGCCGAGAAAGATATCTTACTTACAATCTTACATGAATGATGCCCCCAGGCTTTATGCTGGTCAGTTGTGCACAGACACCTCTCTTCACAAGCCCTTTTGAATCATACGTTCCCAATGATTGTAAAGTGGTTTGAGTTATGTATGCATTTAAATGCTTTATAAGAAGAAATACAACAACAATAATCTACAGCCCTTTGGAAATCCCCTGCTGGATGTAAGCCTTCCCATGCCGTGAGTCGTGGGGATTGAGCATACTTCACCACACTGTTCAGTGCCATGTTACCCAGGTCGCCTTTGCAAAAGAAACACTCGTATCATGTGTCTCGATGGGCCCATATTTCACCTGCTGGTTCAATAAAGGACATTACTAGGTTGGTGAAGAGGAAACCCACAACCGGTTTATGTAACAAATAGAAATCAAATGTTAATATTGTACCTCTGATGTCACTACATTATAACAAAGGGGATATTTATTTTACTGAATTATGACAAAACCTGCTGTGTTGTTATGATGTATGTGCCTACATATTAATGCAGGCTCTTTCTCATGAAATCAAGTCAGGTAGTGAGCGCTGTACAATAATTAGCACTGTGCTAACCACTGAACTACCTCTCAATTACAAAATATATATGTGCACATTTTTGTACTGTTTTTGCATATGTAGAACTTAAATATAAAGCTCAAAATAATTTTACAAAAATTCCAGTTTAGCAACGAAATAAGTAAATTATAAATGGCGTACTTTCCATTTAGAAAAAAAATCACTTTCAAATATTTACTCTAGTAATGAATTGATTTATTGAGCACAGTTGAGTGTGTTAAAATCTATGTAGACCGTAATTATATTAAGATTTTTTTTATATATATGGTACAAAAAGTCATGTAAGAAAAAAAAGCGCCATTGAATTCCTGAACAAATGTAGAAATAAATTGCAGGAGGTAAATTTAAGTGCGGGATATGGGCAATGTTGATTAAAATAAATCATGCAAGCACTGAATTCCGTTAAGATAAATGTACAGTAATACCTCGATATACAAAGTATCCGCAAAACCTATTATCCGTGATCTTTTTTACCCCAAAGATATGAGGATAAATGTTGCGGAAAACAGGATCCGTGACATGCGTTCCCGTATCACCGCAAATTAAGGTTCTGTAATAGTGCATTATTATGGCTGAATGTAAATGTTACACATATGCTGTGCCTTTAGGATTTTTTAAAATGTTTTTCCTTTTTGCTTGTAGTGGTAATATACTATACTGCGTATATGATGATATTGTAATGTTAATTACTTCATTGGGCATAGTTATTTTTAGTAAAAATTTCATTTTTGCCATACTTGCTTTATCTGCAACTTCTTTGATCCTCTTGTGAATGATATCGCTAACAAGATGATAACATTTGTATTTATGCCATGAGATATACATTCACCAGTCTGTTACTGTTATCTATTAGAAAGCAAGTCGATGCAATATTGTACCTCTGATACCACTGCATTGTAACAAATGGGGGTGGAAACGTTACTGCCTCATGATAAGACTTGCTGTGATAATACTGTATGTCATACATTCATGAAGGCTCTTTCTCCCTACAGAACTTAATAAGCACTGGCAGTCATGATTAAACATAATCGACAGCTTCAAGGCAAAGATAACACAGATGAGTGTCAATTATATGAAGATGTTACATATGACTCATCTGTTTTATAACATCACCAGACTGTTGGTAAAGTGTTGACAACTCATGAAACAGCAAGGGATGTAAATTTGGTTTTACACTCAAATAACGTAAAGACGCGACAGTCGCTTGTTCATAAACTTCCCTTTGCAAACTGGCAAGGCTCAATACATTTTCAATGGATGCATTTTTTGCAGGTTCAATTAATAATGTCCAGTACTTAGGCCGCCTATGAAGGTATAATGAGGATGCAGCATTTCTCGTTGCCGTGATAACATTGAGAACTTTGTTGCCCGACAGCACATCATTACCGGTAGTTGCGTTCGCGAAATTATTTTCAATGTAATTCATTGTGCGGACCACTCTCTTGCACGGTGTCTTTGTTGTACAATGGACAGATTCACATCCTTGGAACTACATCGAGAGACAGAAAATGAGGAACGCATGGATCAAAGAGCAGTGGTTCTCAACCTTTTTTTGCTACTGTACCACTTGGTTGAATTTTGTTTCAACCGAGTAACCCCTTGCCTGGCCCAACGTGGTTCTGAGAAATAAATGTATGAATAATGAATATCGATATTTTAAAAAATTGTCCATTTTTTAGGCATCCTAACGAGCTGGTGACTGCGAGCGATTAAAAACAAATTCAACAGACGCTCTACATGCATAACGTAATGTGTTCGTGCTCGCTGGTTACTCTTGGAAACCACATTGTTTACAATCAATTAATTTAGAAAGGTCTATTAAATCGTTCTAGGTTGCCATATGGATTCAAATTTCATCGTTGTTATTTTATATTGGCAGATGCATACATTATAATTCACCAAAATAATTGAACCTATCTACGTGACTTTACCGAAAGACCCAAAGAATATAACTTCACACATTTATAAATCACCTCACGTACCCCCTGGGACATTGCCAGGGGTCTGCGTACCCCCAGTTGAGAACCACTGGATTTTAGAACAAATGCAGGTATCAAGACATCACTGTAACTGTGAGTAAAAGTAAGTTGCCTTGGGAATGGATATGTCAGTGGAACGGATGATGGCCGGTGATCGATAAGAATAATAATGGAATGGCGTTCAAGGGATGGAACACCACAAGAGGACGTCTATCGAGGAGATGTAGGTGCTAGGTAGATTCTCACAGCGTGGCATCGTAGAAGATGTGACAGATTTTGGATGTGTTTGTCCAGTAGTGGTGGTGACAAGGGTTTAGTGGTGGCGAGATGTTAACTCCCTCGCTTGGTATGCAGGATGTTGTAAGTTCGATCCTGACAATGACTCCTATATACTGCATTTGGAGTTTGCATGTTCTCCCCGTGATCATATGGATTTTTCTCCGGGTGCTCAGGTTTTTCTCTCCACGTATAGAACCATGCGTTTATTGTATTTGGCTGTCATAAATGTCCACATGATAAGCCACTTAATTGAGCTATAATTTGTGGCCAGGCTGCTTCTGAAAAAAGCTTAGTGGGCCTTACCTCCTAAAATAAAAAAAAACAGTTAAGTTTTAGCAGTGGATTAATTATGCATGATAATGCATAGATACTACATTTATATGAAAAAAACACCCCTAATTAATGAGTTCATGAAGCGAGGTACATGTTGTGTATTTAAATACACTGTCATGTATTTTTCTTAATGTCTATAATTGTATGTCTATAATTGTATGTTAAACTTATTTCTTATCGTACGTAGCCAACCGTGCTAATTCTAGTTGAAACATATCAGGTTTGTTCGGCATTATTTCGTATAAGCGTGTTTTCTAACATTTCACTGTAAGCCTATTACAGAACAGTATTCGAGCAGTTTGAATAAGACAATTTACAAAAAAAATCCACTAAGATGAAAACAATTACAGTACTTTCTCAATTAACTACTATACTGCTATATTCAACAAAAACGTTGCATAATTAAACAACACATATTTGTTTGCAGCTGTTGTCAATTTTAGGTCACTTTTGGAAAATAATTACGTCTGTCTGCACTATGCTCGAATGTGTTGGGCAAAACACAACCCTTTTGTTCGAGCCCTAAAAGTCACTGCACGTGCATTGGCTGCCCCAGTACAGAGCAATAAAAATGGATTGTTGGCCTCCAAAAATATGGTTCATTCAGTCATCATCAACCTTCATTAATCCACTGCTGGATGAAGGCCTCCGCAATCCGTAACACCTGCACGCGAGCTGTTTTCAGTGCTCCCATCTCTTCGGTCGACGACCTCTTGGACGTGTTCTCTTCCTTGGTTGCCACGCTGGCATTATGCTTGACCGTTTGCCATCAATCCCTTCAAGTGACCTGCTTGAATGATGTAAACAACTTGTGTGTTGTAAGTTATCTCATCCATGAGTCCCTCTTTTCGTCTCAATGTGATTGCGATCGTGCATCTCTCTATGCTTCTTGTGCATGTTTCCGTTTTTGTTCCATTTTTACTATTGGAATTTACATGTTTTAAAGCAAAAGCGTCCATCAGCAATCAACCCCATATGATGGATCACGTGGGTTTGATATATAACTTACTGTGTTGTTAATTTACAGCCCTGTCAACCCACTGCTGAATGATGGCCTCTCCTCGTTTGTTGCATGCAGTCTCAGTATTTTTGTTGTTCTACATTGTGTATGGCACATGCATACACTCCAGTTATTGTAAGGTAAATAAAAGTAATGTCAGCACATCTTTACACGTGAAATGCATTTGGCATTTGCGTAACTCTTAACAAAGAAGGGTAATCTAATTCAATGCAATCACCATATAATTCTAGAACCATTAAAAACGAATGTACACTTGTTGATGTACAAGTCACTTTAATTTAGACAAAATCTCACGTACATATGCAGTCAGATATAATAACGTGACGCACCTCCCTATTTGCAGTCTGTAGTTAATGCCATGCATCTATGAAAGCCACCACAGCCATACTGCCTCAATCCTACTTCCTACAAAGATGACACAAGTTGTAAAGTTCCCAAAAATAATCATGCCATTGTGTATGAAAAATTATGTTTTGGACGTGTACCTGGTAAAAATATAATATTTATTACACACTTTCTTTTAACTCACTGTCTGTTGTTGTTGTCGTATCCTCAAATCTTGATCCTCAATTTTAACCCACTTCCCAATGTGGTATCGACTGCAAACTTGGTATACTTATGTCATACTGATGACAATATTATATTCTATCATAAAAAATAAAAATTATATATTTTTTTAACATTCTTTTTTATATGTTATGTTTCGGCTTGGGTCTAATTGTCCACGGTCAACTGACGTTGGCTGTAAATCACCACGGTCCCTTACGTTATGGCAAGCTTTGGGGCCACTTCCTGGAGTCGTGGAGTTCTTGCATTATTAGTACGGTACATTTCATAAAAGCGTGTTTTTAAAAAAGTTTTTTTTTTATACTTATTTTATGAACGGTGTCACCAGCCACTGGACTCTCCTGGTATTACCAACTTCAGCAATATTCCCGGAATTTTTTTGCATTACGTCCTACTTCTCCGTTAAGTCCACAAGTCTATATTGCTTATTATTGGGGTCTTTATTCAATACCATATTGTTTTCCAACAGGAAATAACAGCCTATTTGAAACGTAAACAAAAACACATGGTTTCAGTGTTTCGCAAGATATGCAGAACATCTACACAGCACTTGTATTTGGACTGGACCACCAGTTTAAACCACCCACTCTGGGTAGTTTTTTTTTTAAATTAATGGTGTTTGGTCAGTTTATGCTCAACTAACTGCCGCGATACATTGTCAAGATTGTTTTAGACTGTGCTGCAATGTAGTTTAACAGATGCATAATAACATGTCTCATACAGAGTGCCATGGTGGCAAGATCTGAACTACCTCGCCAAGTTTCCATGTTTCTCTCCCCATAGTCACGTGGATTGTTCTCCGGGTGCTCAGGGTATACCCTCCGCGTGTAGAACCATGCGTTTATAGTATTTGCCTGCCATACATGTCCACGTGATAAGCCACTTCATTGAGAAATTATTTGTTGCCAGATTGCTTCTGAAAAATAGCTATATAGCTCGGTGGGCCTGACCTGGTAAAATAAAAAATAGTTTAGTGTCTTCAGTGGTAAAGAAAAAACTATTCGATGATTGATTTGGTCTGGTAGCATGGTAAAAACGTAACAGGTAAAGGTTGCATTATTACAATTGCTTGTCTGCCTGCTCACGCCACTGCTGACAGAAGGGCCTATGGGTAGTATTTGGCCTACTCTTCTACACTGACCAGATGTGTTGTAAGAGTCCTGAAAGCATGGTATGGTAACTAATGAATCTGATTATGAGTAGGGGTAGATGGAAAGACTCCCTGTTCCCTCTTCCGGCATCTCATTTTCTCCTGTGACCTATGCTGCCTCTTCAATCAGATGTAATTTCCATGTACACAGTCAACAAATTATTGCAGAAATTTCCATGCAACAATATGGCATGATATATACAGTATATGATTTATTTCATATAGCATATAACAATATTAATACATGCAAAAAGTACTATCTGCCATGACACATGGATCAAATTCGTGGCCATTAACAAGAAAAATTGAACAGTTCACTATAATTATAACCGTAGCAAGTGTGGTATAAGTCCCACAATAGATTAAATTGCTGGTGAGTGGTTTATGCGTAGAAACAGTTACACCTCAATAATGAACCAAATTAGAACAACAAAATACAAAGAAGCATGCATGAGAGAAGCTTTCTTTAAAATATGTTGAGAAAGAATGAGGAGCCCATGGATTCGAGAACATGCACAAGTAAATACATCATTAAAACCATTAAGAAAAGTACGGTAAGCATGCCTGGGCAGGACACGTCATTGGAAGGGATGAATGTTGATAGTCAATAATACCGGTAATAATAACAGAGTTGCAGTCTAGGGTTATAATGCATTCAATCGGGACGTCCACCAGGTAGATGGAGCCGTGAAATTAGCTCGTGTGCAAATACTTAGTAGAGTATAACATCGTGAGATCGTGAGAGATAGTGGTGGCTTGAGGAGGCATTCGTCCAGCAGTGACAATGAGGATGCTAGTGATGGTGTAGATGATCGATTCTCACTGGATCCTACGGAAGTTTCTTTGAAATGTTTTAGGACTGAGAAAAACTTGTGAATGTCCCCGACCACCAAAACCTTCACCGGAATACGCATTCAGTAACCACAGCTATTAATGAATAACGAGCACATCTTGCACAGTACAGTACTGTTATGCATTGTTATGCATTCATACCCGCGCACACACACACTGTTTATGCAATTTTGGACGAAAGAATTCAAATAAAATGTGCTAATGATGTTTTATTTTTTTCAATATTTAGAGCAAAAGTATTCAAAACATTGCTTACATTTCCAAAAAGTTTACTATTTCCTCTCTACCTTTTACAAGAAAATAGCATTTTCTTCCGTTTCGCGCTCACGTGTTTCAAACTCGGTAGGTTCGTGCAAGTAATTGTACAATCTGAGCAAATTGTTGCCATTCTTTTTAAAAGCACTTTACTTTGGGATGCAAATCAAAGAAAACCGCACAAATGCTAAATATTCACGTAACTTTTTGACACCACAAGGCTGCTTTCGCAAAACCATGTCTCACGAATGCATGGCTTCTGCATGAATCAGCAACGGAATGTTTGGAACTGGCATCTAGCAACACATTGTCATTTAAGTAACTGGCTTTGATTATTCACATTCCACTTTCAGTTTCATTAGCATTCCCACACAAGCGTCCCATGGCTACCGAGTAGGCTACACGATGGTCAGTAGTTATGACTGCTGGTGTACATTTACTAAATTCATGTACTTTACTGCACATGTCCATCCGTGTGGTCCACCGATCCACACATTCTATCTTATGCTTGCCCCGTTGTAATCTGACACCGTTGTACTCATAATAAGCGGTTGGAATTTTTTAAAGACAAACTATTAGTCCAGTACATGTACAAAATAAAAAAAAATATTACATGAACAATTCCATCTTGATGGTTTTGCTCTGCCAACAAGGACATTTAGGAACACAGTACCAAGTGTTTTAATGATATTCCTCAGAGTGTTTGCAAATACAGAGGAGGCATATATCGAGACAACTGGTATGTAATTTCCTCAATATTAGTTTGCAGTTCATCACATTGCAATGGTCACAAGTTTGTGCAGATATCTGTCAGTGCATAAAGGGCAGCCAACACGTTGAGAATAACGCTTATTGTGACACTTTTCAGTGTGCTAATGGATGCTAAGTGACAATTACAAACTTTAATTACAGTACTAATATCCTAATCTCGATTAGCCATCATATACGATACTATACAGAACTTACATATTTTCCGCCAGAATGAAACAGTGTGTGTGTGTTAATTGGTTGCATCTTATCAACACTCAGTTATTGTGGTTGCGATTGCAGAATGCCAAAGTGTATGACCACGAGAAGACCAATCAGCTTATATAGGTGTGAGATGAATTGTGACATTTTGCAGGACTGTAGCGGATAGGGACAACATCCAACAGCAGAGAGATAGTGTCTGATGATGCAATAGTAAATGCAAGCGTGCATCCAAAAGGTGTTCTACCTGGCAGTGTACATTCATCTCAATGTACACATAATGGAAATTCTGTACTATGAATGAATTAGAATGTTGTTTTGGTGAGAGCATTTAAACTCCAATTGTTTCGTGCCCAGTGTTACTCAAAACAAACCTGATTCAAAACCCCTACAAGCATCCCCCACTCTGACTAAGTAATAATTTAACAAATATATAGTTTATTTTCATGTTCTCATTCTATTAGCCCCCGCCCACCCCCTTATTTACAAATCTATGAATGCATATGTACTGGGACACTTTGTATATACCAGGGGTCGGCAACCAAAATAACAAGAAGAGCCATTTCTTTCAAATTCGGTACAAAATTCAGTATTTCAAGAGCCGCAATGCATCTGAGTACATACGTACTCATCGTCAAGAAGCAGCCCGTAAAGAGCCGCATGCGGCTCCGGAGCCGTAGGTTGCCGACCCCTGGTATATATCATTGATTGCATTGGCAACGCCGACTCACCAAGCGAGTTAGAGCCTCCGGGCATTACCAACGGCACCATGGGGCCAAATGACTATTCTCTTGCAGGAATGGCTTTCATTACTGATTTTCACAACAACAGCTGACAGGCTTGATTATCGGCTTGGGTGGGGCTTGCCAGCAAGTTGCTCAGCACCCACCCCAACTTATAAAAAAAAATCACCTTAATTTCAGTACTTGGATGTTGAAGCCAAAAAGCATTATGACCTCAATACCACAGAGTATGCAATCCAAGCTTATAACTGCTGAAATCTTACCTGAATATGACCAATTCAGCACTCACATTTAAGTTAGCTGCGCACAGGTTTGTGTGTGTGTGTGAGAGTGAGTCACTTATAGACGTTAACAAAAGAAATGCCAATTTGGTGAGCACTGTGTTTGCACGCTATGAGCAGAAGTGCCTTGCAATATGCCATCACTTGTGTGAGGCCAGAGCAATTCAGGTACAAACAAGTAAAATGAAACTGCCACACGAGTGAGTCACCATCAGCCAGATCTCTCAAGTCTTAAGCCAGCATGAGCCCCCCTAAGTTAAACAACAGCCACACACACAGCTTCCTTGCCTCCAACCGCTTTGCTTTGTCATTCAAGTACAGAAATCTCTGAAAAAATGATAGCTGATCGCACCAGCATGATACTCTGTAAATCGTCTGGAATAAAGTTACAAAGTACTGTACTGATCTTTTTTGCCTTCTAGTTTTTTTTTGTAATGGTCAAAACTGAACCGAACACTTTTTGTTTTACTAGTGCAGCAATTATTGTTATTGTTAAAGCTTTCATGTTGAGTGAACTCGGTTGACACGTGTCCATAATTGCGTAAGTGGGTTGTTATTAAGAAAATGTCAACTTTGGAGATACGCTATTTACAAATGTTAGATTTAAGTGGTGGTTAAGTAAATGCACGCGTTATATAGGTCGGGATGTCACACGACTCCTCACTCATGGCACGTGTTCATGACACGAGTCGCTTTGTTGTAGCACTGGCGAAACAGTGGGCACAATTCGACTTCCTCGTGTGCTCTGCCTTCCTCAAAGGCCACAGGCTAAGTACCCGCTAATGCACCTCGTGTTCACTGTTAGGCAACGTTGGGATTGACACATCCCTTGGAAGATTACTGTAAATGTAGTTCATGTTATGTAAAAGGCATGCTGCTATATTCGAGTGGCTGGGTGTTCATTCACGACAGACTTTGTGCAACGGCAGAGCTCACGTGAAGTTAGCATAACTTATTTTTAAACTCACCACCGATTTCACTTAACAGCCTTATAATGTCAACATACAAAAAGGCTGACGTTTTAGGAAAGGACCCATTTTCAGAGGCAGTTTATCAGCCACGTACTGTATTTGTAAAATCACTACATTATCTTAAAAATAAGTATTTACATATAGTAGGAAAGAAAGGCTTATGTACTAATCACGGATATGGTGTTGGTTAAGTAGACATCTAAAAATAGTTAAAGATTTAGAGCGAAGTTTATTACAATCGGTAAAGTCCGTGTCCTGCTGCAGCCTATGACAGGCGTTCTCTTCCAAGTCACTGTTTCTTGACTTGATATGCATAATAAACATAATTGATATGAGCAGCAAAGCTAATCATTGCCTTCCCACACTTCCACCAACGTCACAAACATCTGCGTTTTTATGAATGTCCACGCTCTTAAGAGGATGCTCATTCATTCACTCATCCGGGATGCTGCTGCGTTTAGCAGGGACAACCTTGCATCCATTGTACAATGAATCATTATTATAATTTATATATCTAAATGTGTGCCGCACGTAATCTCGAAGCGCGTTCAAAATGGTTTAACTTGCACCAAATTCGCACAAATCTATCAACACAAATACATGACTGCGCAAAAGGCGTGCAAATAAATATTGTACCATAATAACACATTAAATTACCCGCCTGTTTCCTAATACAGTTGACGAGTAATAGCTCTTTTCTTTTTAAATAAGCTTTAAATTTGTTCTCGAATTAAATTACCGGCTGCCCAATCTTAATTCGGTGTTCTGCAGATGAACCGCATGATGCTTTGTTTGCACAGTTTTAGAGCCATCGCTTCTGTTCGTTACCACCGCAGTACATTTTATTGTTGCTATGCACCATATCCTGTATTATGTTGTGTACTGTAGTTGTGTTGGTTATCATTATGTACATTTCTCTGATATGATCCCCAGTACATATTTTAGGATATCCGAATTTGCCTGATTGGAACCAATGTCCTTCCTACCTTTCCAAGATATGTTTCTAGGGCGTTCTTCTTCTCCTCCTCGGCCGGTCAAAACACAACGGACATGCACGCTTACAGCACGGACACTTGCACGCCAATATAAACAGGGATTATGAGACAATGCAATCTGCGACAGCTCCATGCAGAGTGTCTTTGTGTGTACGCGCACAATAGGGTGGGGGGGGGGACAGTGCAGCGGTTACCGCACGGAGCTACAAACCTGGCGCGCCTGAGTTCGACTCGCGATGCGGGAAGCGACATCAATGGGAATCTGGACGGTGTCAACAATTCGTCGCATCAGATCTGAATGGCAACCATCACCGGAACAACATTCTGCCTCTTCGCGTATAGATGAGATGTGTTTAGTCCATCAGCCCATTGTCTTTCTCGGCCAAATATCAGCAAGCAGTAAACCGAGACTGGTTTCGATCTCCTCCTGGGTCCCATCAGCAGAGTCAGGATTATTAATCAAATGTTGCTGGATTTCCATTTGCTATGTGGCAAGAGCACTCCGTATATCAAATACAGCCATGATTCTCCACCGCGACGCGGAGTTTTGTGATCGTTTTATATACATTGCCTTGTATTCGTCGAATTTACTTGTTTTCATCAATGTCACATACCTTTATTAGCTACATTCAGGTAATGGTCAGTTATTTTCGTACTTTTTTACGCGAACACTTTTTTGTTGTATTCCCACTCCAGGTCAGCACCAGTGACGATTGTCTAAACCGGTCCTCACCTAGGTCGACTCAGCCACAAAATAAGTACCTGGTGTGGTGTGTAAATATCGCCACTCGGGAGACAAAGGCATCCGGGCGTCGTGTTGGCCACCCACCCCTCGTGTGCCACGTGCCGACCTTCATAAGGTGCTTGCAAACAGCACTTGCCCCAACAGTCTGTTAAGGCTATACGGGGGATCTTTGTAATTGCACGCGCAATGCACCCCGCGGATTGTCTGCCTCTCCACGCTGCTCTCTCCGTGTTTACCAACTCGCTCCAGTCAAATGCAAATCGCGTGCGGTGCACGACCCGCAGTGCCTGCAACAGTAACCAAGAGCGCAGAAGACACAACGACGAGTACCGGTGTGTGTGTGTGTTCTCCCCTCTGTATTGGGATTGAATGGTTGTGTGTGGGGTGGGGGAGTCATTATAGTGGATTATGGCAGGGGGGGTTATGGAGTCGGTTCAAAGGGTAGGCAGGTGTAGAGATTAATTAGGCGAGTCTTTGTTTGTGTATGAACACATTATCTGCTGATGGTGCACAAGCACAAATAACAACGCGTAGGTCTTATGAGCAAATATGCATTTAATAGGCGACGGTTCGGGCAATGAACCCCTCTTCATAGCACATGAAGCTACGGCCTTTGCGAGTAAGAGCAAAGCAAAAGAGCCATCGTCCGAAACATCGCCTATCATATACGCTTCCTAATAAGGCCACACACACAGTCTTAGTGACGAGTGCTGTCGGGTTTCTCGCGCTCTGTTGTCGATCAGCGAATGAGAACGGCATGGCCAACAAAGCCATCAATTAAAGGCATCGCTGGTTTGTCATTACGCGCTGGTCACAAAATAGTTAAGTACGGGGATCTTGCAGCCGGTGTCACACATGAGTAGCGACCAACTTTGCGGGCCCGATAACGCGTGTCAAGCGCAACGCGTTAGAGCCGTCACCGCACATCAATCAACAAAGCTGCACGGGTTGCGAGCCGCGCCTGTGTGAGTGTACATTCGTGCGTTGCGCACAATGTTTGCATTCGTAGCCGAACGGAGAAGAGGTGTGTGTGTCTGTGCCGTAGTGTTGTCGAAGAAGAAAGTGGACGATAGCCCGGCAGTAAGCGTGTTGAGTGCGTTACCTCTGCCTGTCAGCGACATCTCGAGACGGTCACGGGCGGCTCAAGCGAAGCGCGCGTCGTAACGCACCGCCCCGACGGACCCCTTTCGCGTCGCTCCTCGTGTTCTCGTCGCTGGTGTTGTGTGTGTGCCGGTCGCGGCTGGCTGGCTGCCTGTTGGCTCACGACAACACTCGCCCCCCGACTCTTGCCACCGCCGCTTGCTCGGAGTCGGAATGCACTGCCGGCGAGAAATTCCTCGACGTGGAACGTGGGGGGGACGCGTGCGCGGAGCCGAGCGGGAGCGTTCGACGGCACAAAAAAGAACCCCCCAAACCCACCTAGCCCACACGAAACCTGTTGCAGCGCGCGTCTCGGCGTACAAAAGACGAGACAAGCCGGGGAGGGAGGAACAAGGCTCTGTGACCTACACGCGCCGGTGGTTGGTGCGAGGCGAAGGAGGAGGTGGGGTGGGGTGGAGGCTACGGCCGAGGAGTGGTCCCGACGTCCCCTGCTTCGTGCCGTGCGTGGTGCGTTGTGGGGGGAGGAGCGGTGGTGCAGCGGTCAGCGCTACGCCGCGCCACGAAACCCCGGCGACACGAGTTCGAGACACGCTCACGGCCAACGCCGGTGACGATTATCAGAACCGGTCCTGGGCATCCCCTAAGTCGACTCAGCCTTGAATGAATACCTGGCGCGGTGTGTAAACGTCGCCACTAGGGCGTGGTGGTGGTGCTGGCCACCCACACCCCCCGCTCGTGTGCCGTGCCGGTTTTCACAGGTGCTCGCTAACAGCACTTGCCCCAATAGTCTGTGAAGGCTACACGGGGTGGGGTGGGGGGGGCGATCTTTGTCTTTGTGTGTGTCCCCTCTCCCTCCCGCGTGCGTGAGCAGCCTCCGGCTGGCTCGAGGCGACGGGGCGCGCCTCCACGCAAACCGAGACGACGCGCGGCTTGGGCACCGAGTGGAGTGAGTGTGGGTCAGCGCGCTGCACCGCGGACCTGGCGGTGTCCTGGGCGTCCCCTAGGTCGACTCGGCATCAAATGAGCACTTCTGGCGCGGCGTGTGCCCGCATGCAGCACTTGCCCCAACAGCCCGTCGAGGCTACCCGGGGGATCTTTGTTGCGCGCTGTTGCTGGAGAGCGGAGGAAGAAGGAGGCGGCGCTGCTGACGCGAGGGGCCAATAGCGCGCGGATCTAGCGCCACGTGTGGACACGCGCGCCGCACGTGGGTACAGGTGCACGCACACACGTGTGTGGACACGCACGTGGGTGCAGGTGCACGCACACACGTGTGGACACGCACACACGTGTGGACACGCACGCAAGTCTGAATATAGGTACAGTGCACGCGCGTGTGAGCACACACACCTGCGAACACAAGCCACGCGTATCAATGGTCGCGTGAATGCGGACACTTGTGAACCGACCATACCTGTCAACCCCTTATCAGTGCCCTACCTTATTACAGACCAATTCAGACCTTATTGGTCACCCCGTGCCGTTATAAATCTCAACGCGCATCCCACAAAGTCCCATCACAAAGGAGAACCACAAATAGACAAAAACATAATTTTGGCCGTATTGAAACTGCTGTACGCCGTATGGACCTGGAAACTCAATTTCGTTGTACAAGAATACGGGTAAACCGTATGGGTCCACAGGTATTGGTACCTAATTACTGACGAGGTAGAAAAACTACTCAGAGGAGCCCTCTTATAGCCTCCTCCAGTGCTGTTAGCGAGCACACCTTAAGGCCGACGCGTGACTTAAAATACGTGACATTACGTGTTCGTCCCATTAACTGCGTTGTCATGAGAATTGCTGTGTCATGGTTATGAGTGGAATACATGATTTCATGAAACGCAGGTAAAGGTTTAAAAGGAAATAGCGGAACTCCAAACTGTCTGAATAAAAATAGGCCATGAGCATATTGGCCTTCCAGATCAATGCCGTCAAGTTGCATTCGTATAACGGTTAAATCAGTGCTATCGATTTCACGAACCCCGTTTACACGAAGAAATAGCATTTATTCGAGAAAACATTGTCGATTGGAATGCAACGATTGTGTGCGTGGCTACGAACACCCACGCAAAACCTGCTGTAACTTGTACGTGAAGTGCGTTCTTCTGTAACAGGACACAGAGACTCTAGGATTGGAAAACAAATGCAGTCTCGCCATGCGAGATGCAACTCTGACTGGTCGGTATCAATAATTCGTCACATCACATCTGCATGGCAACTATCTTCAGAACTCCATTCTGCCTCTTCACATATAATCAGCCCATTATCTTTCTCGGTCAAATATTATTAAGCAGTAAACTGAGACTGGTTTTCGTTCTCCTGGGTCTCATCAGCACAGTCAGGCTTCTTCATCAAACGTTGCTGAATTTCCATATGCTATTTGGCAAGAGCACTCCATATAAAGAATACTTCCATGATTATCCACGGCGATACGCAACGCTGAGTTTGTGAACGGTTTCATCCATTGCCTTGCAGTCATCGAATGAAACTTGTTTTTTGTTTATCTCACTTTATTAGGTGCATTCAGTTACTGATCAGTTCTTTTCGTACTTCTTTTGCTTTATGTTATGCTGTATTGTGTTGTCAAATATTTAAATGTTTAGGCAATTTTCAGTTTTAGCTAGACCTGTGTAGAGCTAACTTACGATGTTAATAACGTGTGTAGTAGTTGTTCATAAACTGGCCCCACCACTATCTCAGGGCAGAGATGGGCAGTGTATAAATTGCATGTACTTTACTACATTTAGTAGTTGGTATCTAAATTACACACCTCAAAGTAATTGGTCATTTGTATCCACATTATATTGTATCGAAACAAATTTTCTTCACGTAACTTGTCATTTGAATGTATTTTGCACAACTCTGTCTCAGGGCCACCACAGATATCAGCATTGTCCCATTGCTCATCCGAGCATCAGGATATTTTAATTTTTGATCTAATGTAGTGACAATGAGTTATGTACAACCTGTCACTTTTAACCTCGGTCAAAAACAGCAAAATATTTAACTCCATTCTTATAAGGATGTTATGTAAACATTCCTTTACAATTACTTTTAAAATGTTAAGATGGGAATTTGTGGAAAAAAATTGTCTCTGGGTGCGGGGTGGGGGGGTATTAAACTATGAAATTCCACAGGTATTTTCGAGTACGCTATATCCAGTCTGCACAATGAGATCTACGAACCATTGTGCAAAGCTCACGGATGCCATGTGTGTGCATCTGCAAAACATATTTACTGGGTCACGCTTTGTGAAGGGGCATTGCTACATACGTCAAACCGAGCTGTTTAAATAAGAGCCACGAAGAGAAGTGAATTGCCTTGGTTGTGTTGAGTTATAGAGAGAGAGTGCTCTACCTTACACCACCGGCACCTGTGCTTGTGTGAAATCGCAACCCTATTGTTGGGGCACGGCATGCTTGGCAGCTTGGTGCTTCACAACCCGTAGTCCCACGTGCATTTCACCCCCTCCGTGTCCATTGCTATTGTGACTGACGTATAATTGTTTCATATCCAGGTGTAAACGTGTTCCTTTGACCTCTGTAGCAAGTTAGAGATTAACTTCCATTTGCTTCACAAAAATCAGTGAGTACACGGTTGCTACTTGGTTTGTGCATCACATCAACGATGGAAGCTGTCACTGTTGTCATGGAAATTGGATTTTCCACTTGTTTTGTGCAGCAATGTTTACGCATTGGCTAGTTTCAAAGAGGACGTATGTGTGAGCTTGGACACGTGCTTGAACTGACGTTTCTGGAGCATATCACACCTGCGCTCTTGTCTTTGCACTGGCTACTAGTCAAGTATCGAGTGCATTACTGTATATGATCCTGCTCCTGACCTACAAGGCTCCCATGGGTTAAGACACGCAATATTCCAGGGTTTTTTTCTGCTTTCCATACACGATCTACGGATGAAATGCACCTGACAAATGTAAACTATTATTGTAGATACACCCTTAGCTGCTTTCCTTTCTTTTACTTTTTTGCATTGGGCATCATGGACACACGTGAAGCTGTAGTTAATTGGCATGAACAGCGTAAAATGGCAATACAACACTCATTTACGCATACAACTATTGTCAAGTGGCTATTCAATTAGCATATTTCAAATAGCGTTCAGTTGCACGTTATTATTAAAAATATGCAGTTCCAAAAATGTAACCATTATGGCAGAATTTTCACGTATCTGTCTGTGTTGAATTACGCATAGATTTGTGGAAACCAAATAAAAGTACATAGTGAATGGCAGATTTGGCGTTGTTTTCTTTGAAATGCCATATCACACTGAAGCTGAGAATTCTGGAAATATACGTTACAGGAAAAGAGTGTCATTCTTTGCGTCATTTGGCAAGTGGTTTCCTTGGCATTGACCATGAGCAGTCTTAAAACAGATTATGTTCACAATGCAATAAAATGAACAGTACCGTTTTTTGTATCAACTAATTTGTACTTTTGGTGGTTAATTAAGTGACATTGGTGAAGACTAACATAGGTCTAGGCATCTAATTCAGATGCATATATATATATCTGGAATAGCACATACGTTGATTACGCAATATATTGATATTTATAAATGGAGCTGGGACAAATAGTTGATTAAATAACTTGATGGCCTAATATTTGTCATTGACTACTTTTTCGTCGTCAATTATTCCGGCCCATTTAAAATGGTACCTGCCCCCACATCCTGCCTCCTGAAGGCAGGAAACCCTTACAAGCCACGCCCAGCATGACGCAAATGGCGATTCCGATTATGTCATTCAAACCTGCCTATCGCCTTCTATCCAGCGGCATACATGGAACAGAAGTGAGACTTTTTAATCAACTATTTTCGTGTTATCCAATTAGGCAAGTAAACAGATCATCGGTAAAGTAATTGATTACTGTACTTAAATGTTTGGATAGCCCAGATCTACAGCATTTATCATCTGCAATAGCTTTATGGGTGGCTGGGTGATCTAGGAGTGTATTATACTCGGTTCCAAAGTTTGCCAGTTTACAACATCATTTTCCAACCAAAGAAGATTGTTATCAAATGAGTGCAAAAAACCTTTCTGACGCAAAACAAACCAACCATACGACATAAGATTAGGCGTAAATGATGATGGCGATATTTCCATATTTCGCACGCACATTACAATTCTTGTAAGTCCCCACCACTGTAACAGTGCTTTAGATGCGATCGCCAAATGCACAGTTGAGCGTACAATTGGGCATTCCTGTGCCACAGTGAACACTCGAGTTATATACCTCTGTGCCACTGAAGTAGAACATAACATTTCTAGCGTCCTGAAAATTGCGAGTTGCTAGTCCGTGGCATGGCAATATTGGCATGGGTCCTAGTGCAAGACATACGATACGAACGCCTAACCAATTTCCCCTCCCATCTGTAACCTGACACCTGTGCCCCTTTGGCCCATGGGCCTCGGTGTAGTTGCACCGCCTGCACATTCGATAGGCACATCACTGTTCATAATATAGTAAGATGTAAAGAGTTTATGGAAATCCCAGCACATAATACCTGAAAACGTGGCCCTGGACAGCTGCATATGCCTCAAAGCCAAGCTGTGCAATCATATCATTCTTCTGTTGCTCAATTTAATGTTAACACCAGCAGGACCCTGTGCCAACTAATCAGTTGTTTATTGTTGAATGTAAAGTCTTCTTCAACAAAAGCACACCAATAAAGCTATACCATGAATCTATTCACATTTTGAGTTGACCCAGAATATACAATGTGTAGCACAAGTAATAAGATTCCAAAGAACACAGGATGAGATGTTACTATCCTTTGTGCAAGCACTTCCAAGAGTTCATGAACAGTGAGCCTGGTGAAATTTGGGGAGCGCATCGTCAGTAGTGACCCTTTGGTTCCTAGGGTGTTTCGGCCTTTCATACTATACACCCTCCCCAAAGGCGGCCAGCGACAGGGTGATCAATCCTACGCTTGCGTCCCATTCCCAATTAGTCATAGGAGTTGCCTTGTTGTTGGTAGCCAACATAATCTCCGTCACCAAAATGTCAACAACACACGAAATATTGCGACACAACGAATGGCTGTCTTTGTTATTTCGGTTACATTGGTTTCTTGTTCATTTTCTAAACATAATATACTATGGGTACACATATACATTTACAGAGTAGTGTAAAGAGGGCCACAAACTAAAACGTATTTGGGATCCTTATGGTTCAAGGCTAATGCCCTGAGCTCATAGAACCAGACTGAGGTATTATTAGGATCATAAAAGTTTAGTGTTATTGCCCAAGACTCACAGAGACCGTTTCAAAAGTGGCTATGCTGTAAAAAAAACACTTAGCTTATAAAGTCATGAATAATATTTTTTGGCTAAGTTTCCAATCTCCTTCACCTGTAAGAACAAAAAGGCTTGAATCAAATGCTTGTAAGCAGATGTGAATAAATGTATAATGCTCAACCAAAATCATTTTTAATGGTCTGAAGTCCAGGTTCTTGGCAAACTAATACAACATTCCCAACTCTCCCCCAGCCATTAAAATGAATTACTACTATAATGAGCCAAGAATGTCTGTGTGTAACGTGCGTGACGTCACTCCACATGCCGCACCCCCCCCCCCCCTCCGTCATTAATATTCATGAGCCGGTGGATTTTTACACTCACAGAGTGGAGGTCGAGCAGAAAAACTTTTTTTCGCAAATTCGCTTTAAGTTTGACGTTTATTTATTGACAGTAAATCTAATAAATAATTATATGCAGCAACAAAGTGGATTTGGTGTCTTTATTTATTTCTTCAGCACTTGAGACAAAAGGTAAGTCTAATTTATGCTTCTAAATTATGGTAAAATAGACATTTCTCGGTGATTTTCCAGATATTGCATCGAATTCACATTTATTTCAACCCCAGCGACCGAAAACAAAAGAGAATAAAGTGTCAGAGCAGTGAATTTTAAAAAAATTGGTCAGTTATATACAGTGCTACAGTGATATGAAGTGAGGTGTTTTATGACGTGGTTTTGTGCCAGATTCACTGCCATTAAATTTACACAAGATACAATTATACTCTGCTCAGGTTTTTCGTAAATATTACAGCTTCCGTCCTAAGACGGGCAAACAAGCGAGTACAGTATTAACAATTTTGTTGCTATTCCATTTAAGAATGTTTCGGTGAATACTGTAGTATGACCTCCATTGGCTGCATGGGTGACGTGAACCTATTAGATATAACATATACAATACTGTAACAGTGATCCTTTTGATGTACGTGCTTTGAGCTGAATAATTTATACTGATGAAAAACCACCACGTATTTACAACCCTGCAACTCATGAGCTGCCACGTTAAATATATATTTATTTTTAATGTACGTTGCATTTGCCGGCCACTTTGTGCCTCAGGGACCGTCCATAAATGACGTCACGCGATTTTGGACGATTTTTGACCCCCCCCCCCCCCCCATCGTCACACGGCGTCACAAAAAGTCAGACCCTCCCTCATATGACGTCACAAAGCTCTGCCCCCCCCCCCAAAACAAAACATGCTTCAAATCGCTTTAAACTATTGTCATTGTAGTGCGTATTTAATGTGCCTCTGCACTCTGTTGTAGGAGAAAATATTTATAAAAAATGTTTTTAATTAAGTAGAACGTGTTGGCTATATTATTTAAAGTTGCGCTTTTTGATGTGACGTCACATTTTTCAACCCCCCCCCCCCTCGTTATACATCATCACAAATGTCTGCCCCCCCCCCCCCAGGTGCGTGACGTCATTTATGGACGGCCCCTCGGTCAGAATGCTATTCATGGAAGGAAGTCTCATGTTTAACTTTGATTCATTGCTTGAAAGCGGTGTGGCTTGAAACGTGTTCATCTAGTATGAAACCTTAACATCAAGGTATACTGTATTGAGGTAAGTGTGGGGTGGCGTAGTGGCGTATCAGTTAGTGCACCATGCTAAGTCACAGTTCAGTGGTGATATCCGAATTGTTCATGTCTGCCTCCCCCTCCTGCCCCCAGCTTCACGAACCCGCACTAACCAACATGGTGAAATATGGTCAAACAACAGCCCATCGCGGTGGGGGTATGCCTTCATCCAGCAGTGGATTGGCAAGCCGATATTAAATCAAGTATGTACAGTAGGTAATGAGTTGAGACAATGTCCTCACTTGATTTAACGTGATTGCGTACTTAAGAGCATTTGTACTCTCAAGCTATGCTATATGAAACTGTCAAACACAAGTAGATTGGCAGATGCTGAAGTTTGATGAATTTTGTTGAATCCGTGAAGCATCATAATGTGAGAAAAATCTTTAAAGCTCATAAGGAGATGGGACATCCAAATTAGCAGCCCAGAGATGGAACACTTGTGCAACACTCAGCCGCACGCACTTTTTCGTTTTCCTGACAGCCGAGCTAATCCCCTGCACACGTGTGAAGAAGGGAAGCCCGTGAACAAACACGACTTCCCATTCACACCCCCAGTGCAGACCCAGGGCTTAAGCACGTGTCTTTATTAATTAATTTATAACTCCATATTTCCCAGAAAGCGCATAGCGTTGGCTACCATACGTAACCAACCGTGCTAATCGGAGGTGCGGGATAAAATACAAATGCTTATGCCAACCCGCTTTAACCAGTCTGAAGTATATAGTGAAATAAAATAACCCCCTTCACACACCACGCACGGTGTGGGCATGTTGTCAACCAGCAGTGGGTTGACAAAAAGGTCAGTGGATTGACAAGAGGTCAACTATAGATTGACGTTCACAGCTCAGTGTCTGGCCCAAGATATCCCGACACCACAAGTCTTGACCGCCTCTCAAAAATCATCTCTTCTACTGCGCTTCGAAGGGAATGAGTCTCGTTCTACATTACATTATCGGAAAGTGCAACGAATCCATGGAACATATTAGACTTATTTGTAACTGCCACCAGTGCGTTATGGGTTTACATGTTTGAATAACCTCGCGATTGATGCTTTTGTCACTGAGCCACTTTGAACTGGCTCAGCATTGATTCCTAGTCACTTGGAAGTGATGTCATCATCAGTCCCCTGCTGGATGGAGACTTCCCCAAGCTGTTGATATATGTGACAGTTTTCTGTGATGGACACTAATGGATAATGATGTAGGACAATTCCAAAGCATGTCAATGTATACATGGAGATTAAAGCATTTGTAATATAATTTGAAAGAGTACGCTTCTTTACATATGTAAAGGTCTTAAATTCCAAAGAAAATATTTATCTGATCATAAATCACAAAAGAGGGTATTTTTTAATCAGAGGATGTCAAATACCACTATGCAAATGCTGATGGGTTTTTTTCGAAATGCATATATTCGATCAATTAAGTTTCGGTATAATACAAATTTTATTTCTTTCCCATTATTTTATACAGCTAAAAAATTAACCCGTAAAAACAAAGTTTTTCACTCTAAATCCTTTATATGCGTGGCGGCTAGAGTCCTCTCGTCCTCTGGCTTGAGATGGCTGCCACCTATGGGTCAGATGATTGTCTGCCAGCATTAAGCAATTGGTAATTAAATATTTATTTATTTTTCCCTAAACAGTGTAAAATTTTGGAGAAAAAAAATCCACAAAATTAATTGTCACGCACAACGAGTCTGTGTGGAAAATGTCAGCTCGATTGGATCACGGGAAGTGGGTTAAAAAACGACCGAAAGATTTGCACGGTCGTAAGCAAGCAAGCAAGCACGCAAGCACGCAAGCAAGCAAGCGAACTTAATATAAATGATTAAAAAATAAAGGAAAATAACAAATAAATCCACTGAAATAAATAATGCAATCATGTTTTTTCACGAGGTTATTTTATTTATCAATTTTAATACTGGGCAGTATAAAATATCATTTTCAATATAGAATGTCTTTGTTTACAATATGAATGGTAAGTTATACAGTGTTTATAGTATGACATGGTAAGTTACGAAAGCTTGAATGCATCCTCATAGTACTGTTATAAGTTATTCAAGAAACGAAATTCCAATATACGAACGAAGCTCCAGGAACGCATCTACTTCGTATATCGAGGTATTACAGTATGCAACTTTACATTTCATGATCTCAAAGTGATGTGTTTACACAGCCTCTATGTAAAATTTAAACATGTGGCACTGGCATTTGGGAATGCTCAATCTGGCCTTTAAAAACGTGGAGGGCACATTTTAAATGTAATTAAACTTTCGAGGAGCATTCATCAGATAAGAACATGACCTTCCTTTAAAATGCAATTTAATGAATAAATATATTGGCTTTGTCAATCTTGGATATAATTACGTCCGTTTACTAACGGTTTGTTAACGTTAAATAGAGTAACAAAAACTAATATGCAAACACGATGTATGTGGTACTGCATGTCTGTAGCAATTTGAAGGAAAATGTTGGTTGCGGTCGACCATGTAAATTTGTGAAACTCTGAAACCCACTAACTTGCTTGATGTGACCAGGTGACAGTACAGCAAATGGGTTGTGAACCTGTGTGCACAGTTGAGTGCTGTGTTCTCGTGTCCATTGGGTTTTTTCTCGGTAAAGTATGAATACAGCATTTCATTACACACACACACAATCCCATAATGGAATTGGCTAAATACCCCACTTCACGGCCCAACTCACATTGTTATGAGACTTAGCAACATTATTATGACTGTAAAATATGTTTAACAATTTACCATTTGGACTCGGCGGCGAGAATGAAATGGACTACTGCACGAGCTAACTGCAGCTTTTCACATGCGGTATATTAATATTTTCCCTGCTCATGGGTTTAAATACATTATCTTGCACTGGCATCCTCTGAGAGTTTTGTTAAACAATGGAGAGCGTATCTGTCGATGTTATCTTTTTCTTTTAAGATTTGAAATTTTTGGGGGGTTGTTCAAAGCTCTCTTTGTTCCAATGTAATAATAAAATAAAAACTACCAGCTAGAAAAACTCATGTCACATATACTGTATTCGACGGGTTTTTTCCTGCCACAAAACTTTAAATCATTGACGTTATCAAGCGAGCCTTTCCGATTATGAGCATTTTTGAGTGACTCACATGTCTTTCAAGTGGTTACATTTTTGGGGAATTATTTGTAAGGTTGCCGTTATCGTTTTTATGACAAATGATGTTTGAGGTGCGTTTCAAAGATTGAAGCCCTGATTATTACTGTGCTCTTAGCCGTGCGAGTTGGAGGCAGCCTCATATTAGATAGCTCATATGCAAATTAACGGAAAATAAGTAATATTTTAAAGCAATTTTTTTAAACACGCTTTAATGAAATGTACCGTACTAGTAATGGAAGGAAGTGGTCCCGAAGCTTGCCATAACGTAAGGGGCCGAAGTCAATTACAGCCGTCAGTTGAGCGTGGACAATTAGACCCAAGCCGAAGCATAACATAGAAAATAATGTTTAAAAATATTTATTCTTTATTTTAATGATAGAATATAGTATTGTCATCAGTATGACATAAGTATACCAAGTTTGCTGTCGATACCACATTGGGAAGTGGGTAAAAATTTAGTTACAATATTTGAGGATACAACAGACAGAGTTAATAAAAAGCGTGTAATAATAAAAACAACCAAATTATCTTCGTGAGTCAACCGTATTATTTTCATATTTATTCATGTTTATTTATCTTCCATCTTCACTACCAGGCTGAAGTAGTACCTAGGCTACATGGACCCACCCTGTGGAATTTGCAGGTCTGGAGAGAGTCCCAATCTATTTCGGTGGCCATCACCAACCATGATCAGCTTCCACGAATTTCGCTCCTTGACTCCTCCAACCCAATTGATGCCTCGGTCTGCAATGCTGTGTCGTCTCAACACCGTGGTCAACAACCACGATACAACAAACGCACACAACTCGCCCACCTACTTTCCCACCGCACTCACTGCAAGTCACAAGCAACTCACCAACTCATTCACTCGCTCACTCCATTGCAAGGTGACGTCACTCAACCACTTACCCACACACTCAATCGATACACTGCACTGCGCTTCACTTTCTGCTTCGGGGTCGTCCATAAATGACGTCACGCGATTTTGGACGATTTTTTTACCCCCCCCCTCCCTCGTCACACGGCGTTATAAAAAGATACCCCCCCCCTCAAATATGACGTCACAAAGCTCTGCCCCCCCCCCCAAATAAAACACGCTTCAAATCGCTTTAAACTATTGTCATTGTATAATGCGTAATTAATGTGGCGCTGCACTCTGATGTTGTAGGAGAAAACACTTATTAAAAAGTCTATTTAATTAAGTAAAAGTGTTGCCTATATTTATTTAAAGTTGCGCATTTTGATGTGACGTCACATTTCTCACCCCCCCCCCCTCGTCACAAATGTTTGACCCCCCCCCCCCCTAGGTTTGTGACGTCATTTATGGACGGCCCCTTCTTCCCTCGCATGTGTCCACTTTGGAACTCCCTCCACTCATCGTCCCCCCCCCCCACAAGTTCCTCTTAACCGTGCCCAATTCACAGAAACGTATTGAGCCCATGCCATTCAAACGTTCAATCGGGCTGTTTGTAGCTGGCCGCTTGGCGTATTGGTCCTGCTCCACCAGAGCCACCTCCAACAACCCTCCACGGTGGCGAGAGGAGATGTTCACCACCTCGCCCGGTACGCAGGAGGTCGTGGGTTCGACCACGACCCTGACGCCTGCTTTACGTGTTCGAATTCTAGATTTGAAGCTTTCGTGACTGCAATGATTCATACTCTTAGGTTTTTTTCGGTAAAGTCACGTAGGAAGAAATAAAAAAAATAGTTAATTTATTTTTTAAAATAATAGTTAATTTTTTTTTTTATTTTTTACCTACATGTTTGGAGTTTGTCGGTGTCTCTCTCCCCTGTTCAGGAATAGAAACATCGTGAGTTTAGGAGTATTTGGTTGCATGATCAGTCATTTGTGGCAGTGTAGCTTCTGAAGAAGAGCTATATAGCTCGGTGGGTTTAAGATGTTATTTTTAAATAAATGTGAAGGTTTATAGATAAAAAAACACTCGGAGCGTGACGTCAATAACCCGTGCGGTTAAGTCTCCTGAATCAAATCCGATGCGTGTCGATGAAAAAACACGCGACATCGACGAATAATTATCGATTCCTTTGCGACCGACTCAAAATCCCGGCATCGATTCCGTGGGATATGAACTCGCCTCTCAGCAAAGCCCCAGGGTGGCGGTGACGTCACCCCCCTCGGATTTTACGTGAGGGGTGCGATGACGTCATGTCACTCTAGCGGGTGACGTCACGAGAAGCATGGCGGCGCCCGTTGAGGAGAGCGTGGAGGCGGTGGCGAGCGAGGAGGAGGAGGCGGTGGTGGAGGTGGAGGAGGAGGCTGTAGCCGAGCAGGCGAAGACCTTCAAGGAGCTGGTGAGTGGCCTCTTATCCTCACTTTGTCGCTGTGGGGTTTTGTTGTTCAAGGCGCCCATTCGGGCCTCGTGCCTCGGCGGTGTGCGCGCAGCATGGTTGGTGATCGCGTTGCGGGCCGCTGCGTTTATAGCTCTGTAACGCTCTGCTGGTCGCCACCGTCCCCGTGGCAGAGTTTGAGTGATGTTCTGGACGTTTAAGAAGGCGTTATTGTTGGTGGTTTGCGCGATTGTTGAGTGTAGGTTCGTTGCTTTCGCATCTTGGCGGCATAGGCCTAGGCTGCGAGGTGGCCACGAGATGGCAGTACTGTACAGTACAGTAAGTGGATGCTATTCCATCAGAATCTTTATTTGTATATGTGTTCAACTTATTTCGCACGCTACGTGAGCAACCGTGCTAATCGGAGGTGCTGGAGAAGGACAACAAACTAAACACAAAGCAGTTCTAAGCAAATTAGTTTTCAATTTCTCGGAATGAAGAGCGTTCCAGACGGCTGAAGAAGAAACCCGAGAAATCCGATGAGCTATAAAGCTCTTTTTCACAGGCGTCCACTCGGGACGGGTCAGAAAGTTACAACAACAAACAATACAAACAGCGATACATATCTTTGGCAATCTACAAGATTAATGCATTACTTAACCTCGTTGGTCAGTGCGGGTTGATGAGTGACTGAGATAAAAACATTTACTGCAATAAGGTACACATCACCGACACCATAAAATATCAGTGTTAAACTCATACACGTTAATTCTAAGCAAACATCACTACAACTAATGGAATAAATCGTCTAATTTTGTATAATCTTGAATGGTTTTGTAATGCCGTATATTTATAATAATGACATCAAATGTATGTAACTCAACAATACTGTATTATGAAAGTGTGAGAAATACTGCAAAGTTAATGTAACCGTCGGGTTGTTTCCCTAGGGCGTCACGGAGGTGTTGTGTGAGGCGTGCGAGCAGTTAGGATGGAAGCAGCCCACGAAGATTCAAGTGGAAGCCATTCCCGTGGCCCTCCAGGGTAGGGTATCTCGCTCGTTTTGAAGTTTGGGAATTCATTTTGTGTTATTAAACGGTGCATAACACGCACTCGACACTTTTAGTTGGCAACTTTTTTATGCTGCAATAAAAAAAGCGTAACTGCATGTATAGTTTCCTTTGCTGGCTCTACAACCAGATAAATAATTGTCCAAATACATTCCTGCTTAAATAGTGTGTTTTAAATGTGGAGCAGCGGATAAGTGGTTTGGTCAGTTGCGAAAAGCGAGGGTTTCATAATGTACTGGTTTATTCTGCACTGCAAATATAAAAAAGTATGGTATGTCATAGTGACCTTTGTGTTTTCAACCTCTCATGAATCTTTGAACATATTATCGATGCAGCGGTGTGCACTGTGTCACTTATTTCAGGGAAAGACATAATCGGTCTCGCGGAGACAGGCTCTGGGAAGACGGGGGCCTTCGCGCTGCCTATTCTACAGGCCTTGCTGGACGCGCCACAAAGGCTGTTTGCGCTTGTCCTCACACCCACGCGAGAACTTGCCTTCCAAATTTCTGAGCAGTTTGAGGCCCTGGGCTCCTCCATCGGCATAAAATCAGGTTGGTAACTTTATCAACAAAAAATCAATAATACCTTAATATTTATCAACTGTTGGCAAACACCAATATGCTGTGGTTGTTTATACGTGTATATATGAGTTAAATAATGTTTATTTTAAGTCAAGCTAAAATTGCTCGAACTTAAATTGGTGGCATATTCCACCAAATGATAATATCTGTATCTCACCAATGCATGTTTTTTTCACAGCTGTGGTGGTTGGAGGTATTGATATGATGTCACAGTCCCTAGCCCTGGCCAAGAAACCTCATGTAATTATCGGTAAGTGTTTAATACTGTGCTATTAAAAGCTTTGTCGTATTGATAAAAAAATAAGCAACGTCATTGTTCACATATTATATGGTTCATATGAAGCTTTATCAACTAGTTATTTTAATTGCCATATGTTTTCCACTTGGACATTTTTTCTTCTAATTTGTTGCTTATCCGAGTGTTACATTTAAGCCATGGTAAGTATTTTATTCAGTGTGAAAAATGTGAAAAATTCCTTGTTGATACCTTGTAAAGAGCTTTTACATGAAAATTATCATGATGTGCTAAGCGGCATTTAATTGAATGTATGTCAAACAGCTGCAAGTCAATATTTGGTATACCTGATAATACACCAAATCTCCAATTGACAAAAATTATGCGAAATAAGTCAACTTGTCCCAGTAATATTTAAATATTGACTGATTGACTCGTGCTTTCCAGCAACTCCTGGGCGGTTGGTGGACCACCTGGAAAATACCAAGGGCTTCAACATCCGTGCTCTTAAATACTTGGTGATGGATGAGGCTGATCGCATCCTTAATATGGATTTTGAGACTGAGGTTGGTTTATTGTTTTACTCAATTTTTACTTCTTTGTTTTATGCCAGAAGCCACAGATCAATCATTGGCTTTTTTGGTTCTACTTTCATATCAAGTTTCTAGAACAACTGACAACGAGGTTCAGCAGCCCAGGTATAGTCCTGGGACCATTAATTCCCTCACTTCATGAGCCACATGGCTTTTGTGGGTTCAGCCACTCCCAACTTCATTCCACTTGTCTCTTCTCCCTCCCTAGCTTTCATGGCCAGGAGAAATCATTAAAAATAAACTTGCTTTAAACAATGTTTCATGCTAGAGTGGGTACAATTAGATTATTCCGAGTAAATGTATTTTGAACTAAGAGAGGGAAGCAATGGGCCACGCGGTCTCGCTTCTGCACTGTGGTCACAATTGGTTTCGAGGGTGGCCTGGGTGAAAGCTTGGAGCTTGCTTCTCAAAGAGAGCCACGCGGTTCACTTGAAGAGCCTGCTTTTGTTGCCTGGCTAGCCTGATGAGGCTGCCAGGGGGAACCTGTGCCAAGCCTGCAAACAAAAACAATAAGTGAGCTTCCTCGCTGTCTTGAAATAATAGCTAAACAGTGATTTCAGATATAGTTTGGTAATTGCCATTCATATCATGACACAAAATAAATATAGATATGTTAATAATTATCTGAATTGTTGTGTAGTGTTTTGCATTTACATATTACCCCTGGGTGTATTTCGCCTTGGTGAACAACTGTGCACAGTCAATACTTATGATTCACTTATATCTTTCATTCCATAGGTAGACAAAATTTTGAAGGTGATTCCAAAGGAGAGAAAAACATACCTGTTTTCAGCGACAATGACTAAAAAAGTAAGTAATTATCAGTACATGCAGCATATGCCTTCAGATTATAACAAAAAATATATAAACGTATATTTTTTTCAATATGAAATCCGTCATTACTTTTGTGTTTGTCCCTGGTTTCTAGGTTCAGAAGTTGCAGCGGGCAGCACTCAAAGAGCCAGTGAAGTGTTCTGTCTCTACCAAATACCAGACTGTAGAAAAGTTGCAGCAATACTATGTCTTCATTCCAGCCAAATTTAAGGTACATTTCAATTGCAGGCAGACCTCTGAATGCAGGGGTTACGCTCCTGGAAAATGCTGTGTTGGGAAAAATCGCATTCGACAAATAATAGACCTCATGAAAAACACAGGGTGTTGCGTTCCTGGGTCTAAATTCATCACCCCCTTCCTCTTTGTTTACTTAATTCTACACGATTTCCACCCTTGTCATTGTACTAAAGGATGTTGAGTCGCTTTCCATTTCTTGTGTGTGCTTTTTATTTTTAAATCCTTTATATTAAGTTTGCTTGCTTGCTTGCTTACGACCGTGCAAATCTTTCGGTCGTTTTTTAACCCACTTCCCGTGATCCAATCGAGCTGACATTTTGCACACAGACTCGTTGTGCGTAACAATTAATTTTCGTGAAATTTTTCCCTAAATTTTACACTGTTTAGGGAAATTTTTGTTAAATAATTAATTACCAATTGCTTAATGGTGGCAGACAATCATCTGACCCATAGGTGGCAGCCATCTCAAGCCAGAGGACGAGAGGACTCTAGCCGCCCGTTTCATGATCATGCAAATGTTGACATGGCATGAAATCCCTGCCCCCACGCTGTACAATGGAGACTATTTATAGAGCAGTTAAATTGAAGCCGCCAGGTTCTTGAAAGTGGTAAAACGGGTCAACGCTAGTGCCCTCGGGAATATACGGGGCATGTGAAGAGGTGATCTTTCATTTTTAAATCCTTTATATTAACTTCACTTGCTTGCTTACTCAAGAAAAACAAATGAATAATTAAATGAAACCGATGCCATGCATATAAAGGATTTATAGTGAAAAACTTGGTTTTTACGGGTTAATTTTTTCAAGATCACCTCAACATTAATCCCCTGTCTCCATTACTGTTCCCGCACAGCAGCACTCGTGCCCAACGCTCACCCCCGACACTGAATTCCCAGCCTGACACTCGCTCCTGAGACCGTCACTTGAACATTATTCATTTGCAATCTAGGCATCCGTATGACTAATGTCCTCCGACTGGACGGCTAGATGCATGCGGCAATGTATGAACATTTGCATTGCGCCGTTGGGTATGTTGAGTGTTACATTATCACGTGAAAAAAACACGCAAAAACATGCTAAATACATATTTCTCACAGTCAATTAATTCTCACCGTACAATGGATGCTAGCTCTCTCACGACACTACTTTTTGACGCGGGGATGAGATTCTTAGCAACGTCAAACCATGCATAGCCAAAACATCGCCCCGTGTTCTGGAAAACAAACCTCCATTAGGTAAACCGTGTAAAGCCAAAATAACGCAATCGATAAAGCTTTGTTGGGCAAGGTTTTCCTGTATTTCATATATTTACAGTGACTAACATTATTATGCTATCGCATGTTGGGTGGACATTTGCTTGGAAGTGTAAAAAGCGTCTGTCAACAGGAAGTTTTTAAGCCTATTTGATACTTTTAACACTCATTTGTGAAACACCATGCTTAACATCACAATCTTGAGTACACCAAGGTGTTTTCATCCAGTATGTGAAAATAGTGTAATTGTGTTGGAACAAGACTTGGTGTTCATATCAGATTTATTTAATCATTGCAGTAAGCCACTGGCTAACTAGACCAATATATGGGTCTGGGAAAATATAAAATTCTGCAATCTAAAAATTTACCCTGCATATAGGCAATTTCAAATGCCTATGAGGCCAATTCTTTTATCAGGTATGCACGCAACACAGGTCTTATGATGAGAATAATGACCAATTATATTCAGTGTAATGTGATGTACAGTTGTGTAATCTTAAGTAGTAAACTTTAACGTTAGTGTTTAATTTAGTTTTTTTTACTTTTAAGTGTTACACAGTGACACTAACCTCAGTGATTAATTGGTTTTGCCAAGGGCATGAACACAGCTGCGTTGTATCAGTGATGAGTACATAACTCAACATTATACAATAGTGTGTATTGTAGTTATCTAGTTTAAATAAAAATATTTCATTTGAAATGTTATGAAAAAAAACAAATCTTTAATTTAAATGTGAGGTAGGCTCACGGGTATGTTTCTTTTTATATTAATGTGTGAACACATATCCAGAAAATCCATTTAGCCAGATCAGATTTCCCCCTGCCCCCTCCTCTATTCTCTGTTAGTCCAGTGAGCCGGAAGCTTACTGTATATTCCAATGTTGGAAGGACGTCTTTTCAATTATTGAACACTACAATGTCAGGCTGAATTTGAATTAACTGTTACACATGCATATTGGTATGTCTGATGCAATTAAATGAGCAATATCAAATTCCCTTTCTGCAATAGAAATGCATGTTTAGTGTTTATCATGCTGAGCATTGATGCTGACCTGAAACCAGTGTGACATTTGTATGAAGGTAATGCTGTGTGTTTTAATGAATGCTGTGTAACCCTCATATTACTTGGCAGGATTCTTACCTGGTCTACATCCTCAATGAGCTGGCGGGAAACTCGTTCATCATCTTCTGCAGCACGTGTAACAACACTCAGCGCATAGCTCTGCTCCTGCGAAACCTGGGCTTCACAGCCATCCCACTGCACGGGCAGATGAGCCAGGTAGGAGATTTTACTCTCTTCCCACGGCAGACGTGACTGCCGCATATTGCAGACTGCCTAGATTGAGTGGGTTACTTCCTGGCCGTCGCATTAACCAATTTTGACAAATGTATATCACCACTGGAAGATGTTATTTTGTTTTAGTATATGGCACATTTTTTGGTTTGGCCATGTTTGTTTGTTGTAGTATGGAATGATGGCCTTAATCTAAGTTGTCTTGTGGTTGTTGTTGTTTGACTTGCATCCCACTGGGATTTTTGTACAGCGTTGGTGTACGGTGTTTTTTTTCTGGAAGACTTTGCAGTTTTTTCCTGGATTTTTCTGTTTGTGCATAGTCACTTTAAGATGTTTTCTTGTTCACTCATAAATGTAGATATTTTTGACGTGCACCTGAACAGGCTCTTACCAATGTCAAAAATGGAAATGTTTGCATTTAAACCATTGCTGAAAGAAAATCTGTAATATAATGCAGGGGTGGCCAATCACAACTCCCATACCACATGCAGAACCATGCGGCAAAATAGTTGTTTCACTTTTCAATATTATTTTACTTGAAACAGGAAATATCTGTGGTAGCTGCCTGGGCCACTCGTTTCTAACAGCCGAGCCAGACACAACACTCCCAGGCCATTTCTGAACTTCGTAGCCAACCAGCATGAGCAAACTGGCCACGTGACCACCCCATATGATCGTCCCACATGTCTTATATGAAGATTTTGTTATCCAGCTGGCAGGGTCAGGAAGTTGGGCCAGCCCTTGTATAATCAATCCAAAGTACCAACCCACACGCACAAGACGTTTTCTATTTGAGGTCATTGTTTGTTCGGTGAAATGCTATTGGTACCTTGATTGATGAAGATGTTTTTTCAGCACTTTCAAAGTAAATATCAAGCTTTGTCCCACTTCCCAGGCTACCTATTATTCTGTAGTGACAGGCCCATACAAGTGCCGACTGTGTATTTTGTCAAGAGAGCCTCATTTTTTTTCCAAGCAGTATTCTCTCTGCTAAAAACTAATTCCCAGTGCATGTATTATAAGGTAATTTTGATGAACATATTTCTAGACGTAAATATACAAAGTATAACATTGCAGTAATATGCGATATTAGAAAAGCATTTGCTGGTTGGCTGGCTTCCGGCCTGGCTGGCACGTGGGGTGGGGAAGATCGCATGAGCGGTGACCACGTCAAACGCATCCCACGGCCTTTCCCCCGTGCTCACCCTTGACCTCAGCCGTGTATTCCACACAAATGCATGGGATACCTTACCATACTATAATACTATATTAGAAAAAAAGCCTGGGTAGCTTGGTGGCTGTCAGGAAGGCAGGACAGAGGGACAGACATTTCCATCAGACTTATTGATGTCGCTTTTAGTATTATATCCTAAACTCTGGCATTCAGTAACTTTTTTTCAAGATGGGTGGATTGCTCGTGATGAATGGAAATTGTTCTCTTTACATTTGGTCTTACCATTGATTTTATTATAATATACATTGTTCAATGCATTTGTAGTGGAACAGTAATGCAGATGTCAAATGTTTGATTTGTATTCATTATACCTTCACCATTTCACATTAACTTGCTTCTTGTAAAAAACAAATCTAACCAGGTATCTGTTTTGACTTTAACTAAAGGAATGATTGAATGTAAATGTGTTTAGAACAAGCGCTTGGGCTCCCTCAACAAATTCAAGGGCAAGGCTCGCTCCATTCTGTTAGCGACGGACGTTGCGAGCCGTGGGCTGGACATCCCGCATGTGGACGTGGTCATCAACTTTGACATCCCCACTCACTCCAAGGTGGGGTCCCACCTGCGCACACCGCTCACCACTTTGCCATTTCAAGCGCCAAGCCCTAAGCCTGCATGGAAATTCAGTTACACTCCACCACTTGCCTTGGTCTCTTCTCAGTTTTCAACAAAAGGCCATAGAGTGTTTTGGCAGATGTCATCGCTACTAGATAATATTTCTTCCTGGGCTTCGTCTTTCTTTACTGTCATAGCAAGGGTGTTTTCAACATGCACTTCCAAAGTAGACTAAATACACGTAGCCGTTGAACATTGATTTTAATTCCCATAGATTGGTCTCCCTCTGGCGACTTTGTACGATACTTTTTTTCATTAAAAGTGTAGAGTACTACAAAAATAATTTTACATGACAAATATTTTCCATTGACACCTACATATAGAACCCACTGTTGTGCACAATAAAGTTACAAGAATTCTGCTCATTAGAAATAGCATAACGTGGTTGTATTTGCATTTCGGAAATAAACCATTGTGCTGTTACATTAGTTGAAGGAGCTAAGGCAATTCCATCAGACATTGTATGTATGTTGAACTTATTCCACCACGCACGTAGCTAACCATGCTAATCAGAGGTGTCTTTTTTACATTATATCCTAAGCTGTGGCATTGGACACCTGTGTTTTTCTTTCAGGACTACATTCACAGGGTGGGTCGAACTGCAAGGGCAGGCCGGTCTGGAAAATCTATCACATTCGTGTCACAGTAAGTTGCTGCTCCCAAGAATCAAAAGCCTTTTTCAGTGTTCAACAATTGAGAGTAAGTGTTTGTGAACCTTGACGCAGCTGCAGTGCAAATGCATTTTGGCAGAGTGCCAATGCCACTCCTGTCTGGTTTCTTGTGCAGATAAAATAGTAAGACTTGTACCAAGAGGCTTTTAAATGCCTATAACTGCACACCTGTTGGTATGTAATTGTTTGATATGAGCGGTAGAAATTAATGTTAGATTTCATAAGTTATAAAGTTTTAGTTGCTAAAAAAGTTTTTATGGCCTCTCCTTTGTGTTGCTGGTAGTTGAGGTGTTTAAATTAACGGTTTTAAATGTTCACCTGAAACATAATTTGTCAAGAGGCCTGAGCAGGAATAATTATAACTTTACTCAAATAATTGGTGTGGGTGTAGACAAGGAAGTGAAATCAGTACTAACGAGTGCAACATGTAAGGATAGAGCATTTAGTCATTATGAACTTAAATTACCCCATCAAACATTCACAATGGCTGCTTCAAAGCATCCAAAATTTCCTCTATACAGAATGAGGCAGTTACAACTTTCTACAGTAGATGGCACTTGGAACCTGAACATGTTGTGACTTATTCGAAAAGCTTCAAATATGGGTTTGGCCTATGCTAGTTATACATTTATTAATACGCTCTGTTGCATTGTTAATTACACTTTTTTCTTGTTCTTGTGATGCATTTGTCGTTTGGTGAAGGTACGATGTGGAGCTGTTTCAGCGTATCGAGCATCTCATTGGAAAGAAGCTTCCTGCCTTCCCCACCAACGAGGAGGAGGTGATGATGCTGACAGAGCGGGTATCCGAAGCCCAGAGATTTGCTCGTATGGTACGTCGTGTACTGCCTTGTTTGTTTTTTTATCGCAAAAAAATATTGGCGTTTCTACAATTGTGTTGTTGAAAACTGCTCATTGTTAAAAGACAAATTCAATGTTGAAGAGATGGTTGCATTTTTTTTACAAGTGTTGAAGGCCTACATTAAGTGATATCCAAAATGGTTTGTGTTTAGACAGTTTTGGTCAGTGTTAAATCTACCCAGTACGTTTATAATATGGTTATTATGGTTATTTATATACCAAGAATAGTAACCATAGCTATCTATCCAACGTTATGACTTGCGGTGTCCTGTAACACTGCCATATACTTAAATGAACACATGATACAGGTGATTGTCGTTGTTAAAATGTCATTAAAATAGGCCCAGTTAATGATCTGGTCATTTGCTTTCTGTGATATTTGTAGAGATGTGGTTTATACACTCTGTAATTTATTTTCCATCAATTGTGCAACATGTCAAACAGCAGTCGGCCTTTAGTGCATTTGATCAAAATGCTATTGTCAGTTCATTGTGTTCACGTGCCTTATTGTAACCTAAAACATTTTCAGTTTTGTCAAGTTTTGTTTAGGACTGAAAGACATATTGGGTTTTTTTTCTCAGGTATGCTACTCTTATGTAAGAGTCGGCACTTTGGACTTGATTTCCACAGGTCACCAGTTCGATCTGATGTGTCTGTATAAACAATGGGCAAGTTTCTCTAATCCTACGTATCCGTCCATACTACACCACAGTTAGTTGATGATTAACAAGATGGTGATTTAAGTGTGGGTACACACCCCCCTCTTTCAAAAAAATCTGGCCCAGCATGAAAGCCTAGGTCAAATAGGTCAAAGGATAAGTCACATACCCTCTAGATGGCCTCTGCAGGAACTGCCTTTAGTTCTGTAGTGAGCAAGCATTTACAGGACTGTACCTTTACCATTTGTTTCTTTTTGCAGGAAATGAAGGAAACCGATGGGAAAAAGAAGAGGCCGAGGGAACAGGTTTTGGATGATGCGGAGGATGCCTCCGGTGTCCGCAAGCACGTTAAAGGAGGAAAAAGAAGGAAATAGAAACATGCAATAAAAAGACTCTTACTCTTCAGGGTCACAAGTAAATTATGGAGGAGTCCCCAAGTCGATAGCATAACTCCCCAAACTCATTACGGCAGTTAAGTTGAGGTGTTCATCCTTCTTTAATTAAACATTGAGTGCACACAACTGCGTCGAACCTGGCGGCATTGGTGAACAGATGGCTTACGGCCCCCAGTGCGCTCATCTTTGAGAGCTGTCGTGCCCACACATCCACATCTTTTGCCGAGTCGTGATGGGTTTGATTTCATTATTTTCGAGCTAACTTGGAGCATTGCTTTATCATTTTACGTGTCTATGGATCAAGTTGCCATCTTTATGTGAGAATTTAATGGGGATATGTTGGCATATAAAGAGTGATACACTTAATAATGGTCTTGACATTAGCGGCTTATTTGGTTTCAGTGGTCATTTTTCAAGTGAAATTCCTGGTGTGCTACATCGCATTTAAATTACCAGCCTCGCTTCATTCCTGTGAATTGCTTTTTCCCGTTGCTGTTGCAGATTACTTATTAACTGTAATAAATGGCTGTATATCATCTGCGCTTTTCCAGTACTGTACGTGTAAAATATCGCAGTTACTGTTTAACCAGGTGATTTGTATTATTACGCCGTGCAGTCCACACCACAGTTGTAGTTGTCAGCAGTTGATGTCACCTACTTGTAGTGTGAACTGACGAATGTGTAGCAAAAAATATACACCTCGGCACATTCATAAATAAAACTCTTCAAATATGAAATACATTTGTAAAAATGTATAATGTAAAATATATTTAACAGGCAAATGTTTTGGGGCAGTGGCCCTGAACGTGCTATGAAGAAGGGCCCTTCCCCAAGACGTCGCCTATTGTATTTCCTTTTCAGGCAGTGCTATATTGATGAATTTGTTGAGTTTTAGTTTTTTGTGCTTGTGTACAACTGCCAAACGCAGTTTCTCCAAATATTTTTGTTTACCGCAACTATACACTATAACAGAGACTTAACGGTGAGTTTACCTCCCTGTGTATATTACAAGGATGGAGCGACGTGTGCATGAGCTTTTAAGGTTAATTGTTTTAATGCTAACATGATCATTGTTGGAACAATATATGAAAAATGCTTTTTAGTCACTGTAAATATCAAATAAAACAGGCAGCTTCAAAGTTTTTTCTTAGAGGGCAATGAATGAAATTGCCTCCAAACCATTTAAGTTCTATCAGTATGTGGAGTGTATTTGTCAAACGTGATTTGACTCTTGTGTGTCACTTGCTGAACCATGCAGGGAGAAACCAACTTGAATGAGCAGTCCTAACAAACATACATGAAACTTTGTGTCCCAGTGATATAATAAACTACAGATGCTTTTGTATAACATGATGCCCATAGAGTACATATTTTATATGTTGGACAATTGTGTGGTTTATGTTTCAATGTTATTGAAAAGTTCAATCTAAAAAAAATGTGTGTAAAGAGTACAGTATCTGCCAGTATCTACGTGGGATAAGCCAAGGTCCAAGGCCAGACTGTCTTTCTGTTCAAATCAGCAATTGTCGCTCCTTTTCATAAGCAGTTGGTAGTCGGGAGGCAGACATGCCTAGGTTCTGACGCAATGGTTGGGTTATGCTTGGACGGCCCCAAAGAAAGGTGAAAAGTATTACGTCCCTTTTGCTAAGCCACTACTGGATGAGGCCCATTTGTGCCGGTTATTTTACCATATTTTGCGATGGTGGTCAGTGCGAGTTAATGAAGGGCGTGGAGCAGGTGTTGGCACATACTACAGTATATGAATGGATGTTGCGTCATTGCCGTGTTGTGCTCACCATGACACCGTGTTTGTGCATTGTGATCACCCATCCAAACATTTGACTCAAGCCTGCTTAGCTTCTGAGATCTAATGAGATTGGGAATATTCTGCATGATTTGGTTGTGGACAAAGTATTGTTATTCACAATTACTGCGCAGGTAGTTTTATGCACCACAAAGGAGGAGGTGGTGGAGTGGACTTGCAGCCAACAAATCTTTGTACAATAGATACTTTTTTAATCACTGATTGTCCACAAGCTCAAAACGCTGAAAAGGTCAGCAACAAACAGCACACTTGAAGGTAAAATCGATATATAACAGTTGATGTGTTTCTCGGGGTTCTCAACCAAGGAGACGAGAGGTCGGTCAAATATGAAGGCTCCATAGTGAAGGTTGTCCCTTGATGACTAAACGCCGGGAGGGCTGTGATCATGTCTGCAGTCGGCTGTGGATGCGTTGTCATAAGCTGTCCTATGCATGGCAGTTGAACACCGGTCATCGAAGTAATATGTTAGATTTATGTGAAAAAAATACTGGGGTGTCGCGTATATGCAACACATTGGTGTTCTTTCGTGTTTGTGTTTATGCATGGGCTTGTTTATAGCAAGGCGTGTTTGTTACCAAAACTCAAACCACCCAAACCCAGTCAGTTTTCGGTAGTCCTTGCAGAACATTTTTGTCATGCGTGACCCTGCCAGTGACGTTTGAGACAAATAAATAAACTATTGAGATGTGAAATATGTTATAATTAGACTTGAGACTTTAATTGTTTATTGACAGTGTGTTTTCTGCGTTAATGGCAACTTGCAAAATATGTATGAGCAAAACAGTGTAGTGCGTTACAATATAGAATATCCGACTCGCTGAGAATTGGGAGTAGAGTCGGCGGATATTGGAAACAGTTGGATTTGTGAACGTCTATAGTAAAAGAAGTGGACCCAAGCACTAATGCATACTGCCCTGGGTGTGGGTGGATAATTGTCAAGACAGTCGGATATTTGACGTACAGTACTTAGTGCTAAAGTTTAATGTAAATGCCAGTAAGAATACAATATACTTGGCCAGGTTTGCTTTGTTAGGTATCTTTCGCTGTTTATTGTAAAACGCGACGTATTGACCTTAGTGATGTATGGAAGTTCCAGCTGTGCTTTTGTCAGTATACTGTCGTTTTACGGGTCTGTTTAGCGTGACCTGCTTTTGCCAAAATCAGACGGCACTAAATTCACGTTTTACTGTGCTGTCATTCTCAGTGATGATAACCGTATAGGCAGTAAATTGTTATTGAAATTTAACAGGACGATGCACTGTAGGTTGGGAGTGGTGATGCCATGGGCTTAGTACACTGCACATTGAACCCCCTCGAGTGATATTTGAACGAGTCCTGGGTTCCCCACTGACCATAATTTCGCTTCGCGTTCGGGGTTATTTTTTATGGAAATGCGAAAGCGCTGTGCTGCCAGCCAGCCCAATTCCCCCACCTCCCCAAAAATCTCAAATCCCAACGGGGCATGATGAATGTTTCTAGCCTTGGTCAAAGTCACGCGAACTGGAGCCATCGGCAAAATGAAAAACAAACTAATGCGGAAAGTGTATTTGCTTCAAAGTTGGAACTGCAAATTGGCAACCCATTAACTTTACACGAACTTTTAGATTAATAGTCGTGTCTGGAAGTACAACATCCTTTACCAGTCATACGTACACACCGGTAGTCGGTGTAGTAGAGTGAGTGTGGGTGGTGATCGTACAGCCCTCTCGACAATCTATTGCCTCACGGCATGCGGGTCGCAGGGGTTATTTTAGCCACCACCAGTGCGGGTTTATGTCACTGGGGAGCATAGATGTGGGAGCATAGTTGTGGGTACAACAACTGATTGTATCATCTGCCGAGCCCCGTGACGCACACACGCAACGTAGTGGTTCTCAACTGGGGGGTTCGTGAGGTTATTTATAAATATGCGTGAAATTATTTCATACGTGAGTGTCAATGGTGAATAATCGCGTATGAGTCTGCCAATATAAAATAACTACGATAACATTTAAATCCGTATGGTAACCTCTAACGATATAAAAGGCATTTCTAAACTCATTGATCGTAAACAAAGTGGGTTTCCAAGAGTAACCAGCGAGCTGAACAAATTACGCCGTGCATTGCAGAGCGTCCGTTGAATTTTTAATTTTTTTTATCTGCTCACAGTTACCAGATAGGGTACCTAACAAAATGGACAATTGGTTAAAATATTGATGTTCATTCATACATTTATTTCTCAGAACCAGTGTTGGGCCAGGCAAGGGTCTACTCGGTTGAAACAAAATTCAACGAGGGGTACAGTATAGCCAAAACAAGTTGAGAACCATTGACGTGTAACGTATCTTGGGCACACCGTCTCACATCTCTCTCATCATCATCATCATCACGGTGGCTAGGAGATGTTAACCACCTCGCCTGGTGTGCAGTAGGTCGTCGGTTCGATCCCGACCCTGACGCCTGCTGCTGTATATTTGGAGTTTGCGGTGTCTCTCTCCTACGTGGTCGCGTGGATTTTTCTTCGGGTCCTCCGGGGTTTCCCTCCACATTGAGATTATTTGGCTGCTATAATTATCCACATGAGCCAACTTCATTGAGCAATCATTTGTGGCCAGGTCGCTTCTGCTAAATAGCTGTATAGCTCAGTGGGCTTTACCTGGTAAATTAAAAAAACTAAAGTTTTAGTTTAGTAATTGTCGTAAACATACAATGTCATACAAAATAAACACCAAGCGTTTAGTCCCAACGTATGCAAATATGTATTGTTATGCTAATACATAATAGCGTTTTTTTTGGTTAGATCGCGTAAATATATAAACGTGTCGTTAAAACCCGCCACCACCCGACACAGCCAACTAGTAAGGGTTGTCACATAAACAGAACGTGGCCAATTCGTCACTAGTACTGCACAACGGTGTGTTGGAGAGCCAAGCCACAACATTTACAATCTGAGTACGACGTTTCGCCAGTAATTACAACTAGCTTCATGGCATGTTCCGTTTACGTGACAACCCTGACGAGTTGGCTGTGTCGGGTGGTGACGGGTTTTAACGACACGTTTAAATATTTACGCGATCTAACCCCAAAAAAACTCTTATGGATAGATATTGGTCGCGAAAGACCTACGTGTTAAATCTATATTAGAAGTTTTCGTGACTGCAAGGGATCCATACTCTTTGGTTCTTTCGGTAAAGTCACGTAGGTAGAAAAAAATAAAATAAATTAAACTGTTGCGCAAATGCAACCTCGGCTCTAATGACCTCTTTGACATTACGCACTCGGCCCCGGAGGATCGCAAGTTTGTCTCGACGCGCGTTCTCGTTGGCAACCGTGGAAGCAGCGTGCCCCTTGGCGCAGCGCCGATGGCCTCCGCTTGGCCCGTGCGCGTCACGATTCGTCATTGGAATGCCGCTCCCTTGAACCACACCTGGGTTGGAGCACCCCGCCCCAAACGATGGGTGGGGAAATTTAGACTTAGAACTTTCGTGACTGTGCAGGAATTAATATTGGTTGGTTCTTTCGGTAAAGTCACGTAGATAGAAAATAAAATAAAAACTACGACGTTTCGATCACAACACAAGCGATCGTCATAAGGATCAAAACGTAGTTTTTATTTTATTTACTTTTATGTTGTTCTATCTACGTGACTTTAACCGAAAGAACCAAAAAATATGGGTGGAGAACACAAACTCCTGCTTGACGACAAGGGGGGTGGGGGAAGAAGCTAAGATGCGACCTGACAACTTTCATTTCGTACGCACACGGTGGGCCACTCCCTGGCTCCCGCTTTGAAACAAACCCGCAAATGAGATTTGCCGTCGCTGCTGCAAGGCTCTAAGCCGCCACTGGCTGCCTCCTCGGAGGGGAGTATTTTTGACCTGGCAAAACTATGTTTTTTTAATTAGTAATACCCGGTCACTTTTGTCGCTGCAAGGGCCTTTTTTATTACTCGGTTGACGTGCACGTACTGTGACGTTACCCGTTATTGGGTAACGACGAGCTGTGTGTGTGTTAATGTTTAGCCCTCCAAACGTGATTAAAGGTCCTACTCGGACCCTCGGTAAGGAAAAGGTTCCCCATGCTTGGTCTTGGGGAATGTTTCAAAGCGGCTAGAAATGATCCAACCGCTAAATTATGACTTCAAATGTAGAATGACATGTCCGTTGATGATCCTGAGCCAGTGATTTAAATTCCACATTCCAACAGCTGTCGTTCTATCCATAAAATGAACATGACTCTGTCTCTTCAGGGACTTCGAGACAATGTTAGCCAACAGCATAAAAAAAGTATGCAAATGACCAGTTTCGACCTTCTTGGTCTCATCAGCAGAGACAGACTTGCTCAACCAACACTGTTGTATTGACATGTTATTGACAAGACCATTCCATGTAAACAATGGGGCCCTGTTCATAGCAATAAAACATCGTGCAAGGACAACCAAAGTTAACTTCCAACTCAGTTTGAATCACGAGGTGCCGCGCAGTGGCAAGATGTTATCTCCCTCGCCCGATATACAGGAGGTCGTGTGTTTGATCCCAACCCTGACGCCTCTATTTTTGGAGTTTGCGTGTTTTCCGTGGCTGCGTGGATTTTTCTTCGGGTCCTTCGGTTTTTCTCTCCACATTTAGAAATATGCATTTCGAGCATTTGGCTGCTATACATTTACACATGATAAGCCACTTCGTTGAGCTATCATATGTGGCCAGGAAGCTTCTGAAAAAGAGCTATAGAGCTCATTGGGCCTTACCTGGTAAAAACATTTTTATCGACCTGGATTTACACTCGTGAACTTTACTTTGAGTTGAGCACTCTTGCACAGCACTACCCAGCCAGAGTGGTAAAGAGGCTAGGATATGGCAGTACAGCAATTGATTCTTAAATCCATCTTTGTGGAGCTTTGAATGTGAGACCTTCACGTGAATGGCGGGTTTTCTGCAGACGGTTATTTCTTCCCCGCATGAAAGCCAGGTACTCAATAATGAAATTGACCAAACATCGTTATCTAAGACTTTCCTTCAAAGTCTTGAGATTCAGTGAGACTTTCTTGAATAAGTTGAATGGGGTTATCCTTTAATCACTACTTTATTACATTTGTAATGATGTGTAATGCAAGCTGGCCCTATTATTCGTGTGTGTGTGTTGACAATTCGTTACCTCCGCTACATTTGGTGATCAAACATCGTGAGCAAGGTACGCAAGCCGGGACCGCATTACGTCACACGTGTGTCTGCTTAACTCGCGAGCTTCATTTAGTTGCATAATATTTGTCAGTTTGACGTCTGCGAGTTAATCATCGTTTGTACTATTTTTATCCAATACTTTGGTAATAGCTCGAGTTAGTCACCGAGTTGTATGAGTGACACGGCGTCGGGGAGGCTTGCGACGAGAAGTGAATGTCAACGGCTGAGGGCTAACAAAGTTGGCTTAAATATTCTTCAAGCTACATTTTAGTCCAACGTTAAGTTAACGCGACATTAGAACTGTAAAGAGCTGTGGACTCGTTATACAGACACCTCGATGGCTGTTCGTGTGGATGCGTGTGTGTGGTTTACAGCAGCCTGTGTTTACTCAGGTCTCTGCTGTAAATTACACGCTGTTTACAAGGCATAGCGCTACCATTGGACCATAAAAACATCCCATATTGAGAGGCGTTGACAGGACCTAAAGCAAACTAGGGCCCGCCTATTTTTTTAGTCATCCGCGTCCCTATATTTAACTTCTCGATGGGTCTTGGCCTGAGGTTTACGAGCTTTACACATCTGGCTTATAAACTACCTGAGCAAGTATACTCGTACCTGGTAAAAAAAACAACGGTGAGTTAAAATAAATGTCACATTTGGGTATTTGAATATCGTGCCCTTAAAAAACTTCAGGTTGATAATTATAATATCCCTAGCAATTAAGTAAATCATGACCCCACCCACCTACATTTTTGGAGGACCCATTTTCGAACGATTATAGTTTTAAACAGAGCATGTACTATGTGCAAGATTTCATATTTTAAGCTCATCTAGAACATATATTTAGAATGTATATCACTGACCACGGGCTATATATTTAATGGATAACATTGTCATGTGTCCAGGATTGACAGACGTTGCTACGGGCAGTACCTGTAAGAGGGGGTTGAGAGCAACGACAAGGCATATAAAGAGCCAGGAATTTTCTCATGAGCTGTAGATCCAGTAATAAAACGAATCTGGCAGCGGTTAAACCAAGTAAGCCCCACTTAGATACGGTGCAATGAACTTGCAAGCTGCCGTCCATATGTCAGTGTAAAGCGTTCTGGTGGGCTTGTGGGGTTATTTCAACTCCGCACCTATCATATAGCATGTCAACGTAAGCGTAATATCAAGCGGTTACAAAGACTTGATTATGTTTTTTGCAACTGGGTTCGTGCCAAAGGTAATGATGACTATCGTGATGGACTTGACTACACATGTCACCTTCACGCCATGTGCCGTTTTAGTTTTTTTCATTTGTTACTGCGAGTATATGGGGTGTTCACACAATATATATGAGACCTGTGTACACTTGAACCCATGTATGTAGCGTTCCTGTAATTCAGCACGTTTGAGGGAGGCAATGTTGCTCGGATGGCAAACCATGATGTGGCAACTCCCCAACTGCTGGGCTAGAAGGTGGCCAAGAGATGGCAGCACAGCAAATAATCACGTGACCTGTCTGTGTGGTTTTTCAGTGATCTCACCTCGTATGTGTTGGGGGTTTTGTTCCAAATTAGAGACCCTCACTAAAATATGAATTTGCCACGTCCCAATGTACGACCATCAATAAATATATACACTAAGTGAAGATTTTCTGGATAACTTACGTTCAATATTTCTATGACATCGATTGTTCGTGATCTTAGGGAATCACTGAATAAAAAATAAGTTGGAGCCAACGAAGGGGAACGCGTCCGAGAGAACGCTCACCTCGGAGATGGAGATGCGCTCGTGTGCAGGTGCTTAGGGTGGATTTTTTAATTGCAAGAACGCGAGAGATGGTGGTGGCCTGGGGAGGTCTTCATCCAGCAGTGGATTGATCACGTCTGATGACGATGACAAATCATTGATCGGCGTTGTGCGGTTCCGCAGCAGTTATCGCATTGTCCGTGGGTTCGATTCCCGACCACGGTTAGCGTCAGTGGCGAGTGGCACATCTGAACCGGCCCCACGCTTCTCGCTCACCCTACCCGCGCTGACCAGAATTGTGAAGTATGGTCAAACAACCACCCGTGACGGACACGGCGCGAGAGGACTTCATTCAGCAGCGGATTTGACAAAAGGAAATGTAAATCAGAGGTCCGGTGCGTTTCTGTACGAAAAACAATTCTCGTTGCCAACATCACGTTTCACTCGTGACTGCGAACGACTGTTCATTCAGGAATAGTTCTACGTGAACGTTTCAAGCATATGTAGTGTAGCTTGTGTTTGTTTACAACCGCCGTGCAACTCTGGGGGAAAATATTGATTCGGACGAGATGTGAGCGCTTTAGCTACTCAAAGGGAGCTCAGACTCGTATGACTTTATTTCAGCTGGTAAGGCCCATTGGGCATAACTCTTTTTTTACAAAACCAGCTTGCTATGCCCATACAAAGATCTCCCAGCGTCGTACACCCGACCCACACTGATAAAGTTCTCGTGATATTTTTTTTGTTTTCACAACACGAATACCAGGATCGTATGATTGATACAGCGTATAAATGTGTGGCTAGCTATACAACTGTATTATACTACATATGCTGTTTGTTGGCAGCACACGTGTATTGGTGTATCGACCAAAACAGTGCTACATCTATTTCTCTACGATTTTAACATCACTGAATGTCTTACAATATCGTCAAATCTCAAAAGCTACGTAGGTTGGAGCTTAGTACTTGAATGGGTGACCACCGGTGCTTGCCAGATGTTGTAGGCGTGGATCTGCAAGGTGTGACCAGAAGATGTCAGTGTTGACTGTTAGCCCCTCAAATGCGTGGTGGGTTCCGTGTACTCGAGTTGGTAATTGCCAAACATCCAAATCCAGGACCTGACTGAAAAGAGCGTTGGGACTGCGTTACTTTCCTGGATAAATAATTATCTTTATTTAATTTATGCTGTTAACATTTTCAATTGAAACTATAACCTTTGTATATTCAGTACATATAAGGTGTTTTAACTTCACACTATTTTAAACGGGTTGTGCTGTGCTTTTGAGCGGTTCGATTCGCAGTCCAAATGTTGTGAGTTTACAACCTCGACTCCTTCACTTTGTGGAAATTCACTTGTGGTGTGGATAAATTGGCTCCCGCCATAGGACCGTGGAATAGACACCACTGAATCATGATGCCCCAAAGTTGGCAGAAACAGAGACATTGTATCCCATATCGGGTAGAGACGGTCACCCGATCAGCCGATCCAAACTGCTTGCAACAAATGACTGGAACCGATTTTCATTGAATCGCAACAGATACTGAAATCACAGCTGATGGGACATCCACGTTTAATGTAATCGTTTATTTGAAGAAATCATGCATAAAATAATAGTGTAATTCAAATCTTATAACAAAACACATTTCTAGCGTTATTCTAAACGCTTTTAGTTGATTAGTGCAAGTAGTTTTTTTTTCCATTTTACACTTCTGCAGCCATCTGGAACGCTCTTCCTTCCGATGTTAGGAAGCCACTGGACCTATATACACTTCTAAATCTAGATTGAAAACTAATTTCTTGAGAACACCTCCGATTAGCACGGTTGGCTACATACGGTACAAAAGAAATTCAACATACATATCCATCCACCAATGTGCTATTAGGCATGTAACAACACGTCGGTTCATCTATGAAAATCGATTATGACGCTGGACATACGTGCGACGCATAGTGTGTGCGATAATCTCTTGTAACGATTTCCGTGAACGCACTGCGCTTTCAAGTTAGACTCCCGGCCACGGGTTACGGCTCCTCCCCCGTTTACCAACCCGCACTGACCATCGTGGTGAAGTATGGTCAAAAAACCGCCAACACTGACACGGCGTGGGGAGGCCTTCATCCAACAGTGGATTGACAAACAGCTGTAAATGTATTATGAAACGTTCCGCCAATGTTACATGTAAGATAATGAAGAGGACAGCCCCTTACAAATGAAAGCGAACATATTGGAGCAATACATATCAGACATTTAGGGGACAGAAAATATAATCTCTTTTTTAATTCTAACCAAGGCCGTAATTATAATATATATTGGGGGGGACACATCCCCCCTCAATATTCAAATATGATAAAAAAAAATGTCCCCCCCAATATATTGCTATAAAATAGATTTTTGTTTATGTGATTGTGGTTATGGTTGTACTTTATAAATCCCTAATCTCTGCCATTACATACAATGAAACAAGAAAATGTAAAAAAAAACAGAGAAATGTAATACAATACAGTAATACACTATTAGACATTGTTGTTAAAAATGAATAAAAAGGCAATCTTATGTGTTAGTGATCTTTTTTTATATTTTAGGCAGGAAATGGCAGGAAATTCGTTTTCAAATTTAGATTTTTTTTGGGGGGGGGGACCCCAGACCCCGTGGAAGATGTAGTCCCCCTCAATTTTGACTCCGGGGCTACGGCCTTGATTCTAACTACAGGACAGTAACTAATTGATACTTCATCAAATCGCCGGGACAGCCCCCAGGGAGGGGGTGGGTGGATGGCCGGACCTGGGTATCCGAGCTAAGGGTCGGGTGAATATTTTGAAGCTTTACCGTTCGTAAGTTGCAACACATTTTCGTGGCAGCCCGTCATCACTGGATTGTGCCAATACGGCATTCATGGCGTGTGTCGCACGCACAACGCAAGCGAGCGAGAGACACCCACCCCCCAACGCGGTGCCGGTGGCGTCACTCGCCATGTGAAACAGAAGCGGAGGGGGTGGCCTGGCCAATGGGCTGAGCCAGATCGGGGTAACACCTGCGGCTATAATAAGGGAGGGATCGGCAGCTCCAACGCACGTTCCAGATCGTGCAGAGAGAGCGAGCGAGCGCAAGTAGCGAGGTTACAGCAAGCGAACGAGTGTCCGTCCGCGTGAGACGAGCTGCAGACAGTGACGTGCTCGTGTGTTGAGCGGTGGTTGCGCGCGGTTCCCGTCCGAACAAAAGAGCGAGAGAAGAGGTCCTTGGCTCCGGCGCAAGTGATCCTCCTCCTTCTCCTCCTTACTCGTTGACCATCGCCTTTTGTTTATAAAATCACCGAAACAACAACGCACGCGCCGGCGCCGAAGCGACTCGTGCAAACTGCGCCCGCTCGGAGTGAGCCTTCCGGGCGAACGAAGAAAGAGTAGGAGGAGGAGGAGAAGAGGAAGAAGGAGTAGGAGGAGGAGGAGAAGAGGAAGAAGGAGTAGGGGTGGTGGTGCTGGTGCAGTGAAAGTGAATTCGCTCAGCCGGGGAACGACTGCGCGCGCGTGATTCCCGGAGCGCACGGCCACTGCGGGGGCGGGGAGAGGGCGCAGAGTTTGACGAGCACCATCGGTAAGTCACCTCCACGCAGTGTGTGACCGCCGTGCGCGCGCGCGTGTGTCCCTGTGTGTCCCTGTGTCTGTCCGTGTGTCCTCCTTGCGTGGTGCACGTCTGGGGAGCGGCAGAGTGCGTCGCGGGTCAGCGCGTTGCGCTGCAAACCGGCCGCCACTCGAGTTCGATTCCTGGTCACGGGCAACAGCAGCTGATATATTATCTGAACCGGTTCTGGGTCTCTTCCCTCTTACGTTGACACGGCCTCAAATGAGTTACCTCTTGTGATGTGCGTGTGTGATCGTCGCCGCTGGGGAGACAAAGGCGGTCGGGCGTGGTTGCTGGTCACCCACCCACCTCGTGTGCCGTGCCGGCCTTCATAGGTGCTCGCTAACAGCACTTGCCCCTACAGTTTGCTAAAGCTGCACGGGGAATCGTTGTCTCACTCGATAACAGCATTTGCCACGACATTGTACACGGCTATACGGAGGATCTTACGTTTCTCCTTTGTGTGTCGTGATCAAGATCATGTGTGTGTTGTGGGGGTACGGTGACGCTGTGATTAGCGCACTGCGATACGAACCCGGATACCCACGACGTTCCATGCTCAACCTCGGCTGACATCGGTGCTCATCGATGATATCAGAACCGGTGCTGCCCTTCCCCTGCACCCGCTCTAGTCGATCTGTCGACTTAGCCTCATGCGAGTGCCTGATGCGGTGCGTAAACGTCAATACTTGGGAGACAAAGGCCACCGGGCATCATGTTGGCCACACAACCTCAGTGTCCACCGTGCTGGCCTTATTGGTTGTTCGTTGACCGCACGTGCCCCAATAGTCTACCGAAAAGGCTCTCTGTACACTGGGGATCTGTTCGATTGTGGGCTGTGTGGCGTGTACAGCCCTTGCGCGCTGGTGGATGCATGATCCGCTTGAGTTTGTGTATGAATATTTGTGGGGGGTTTTTTTATTTGCTAGGATTGTGAGCGGTTTTACTCCGGGGTGGTAAGATCTGGGAAAGATCAATACTGAGCTGTAGATAAACGGATTCAACGCAGCAAGCCGCCCGAACGCTCACTGCATCGAGCGCTTTCAGATGCGCTTCTGCGACCGTCTGGAACGCTCTTCCGATATTTTGAAGCCACTGAAGCTATGCACTTTTAAATCGAGATTGAAAACTCATCCTTTAGAACTGCTTTTTGCGTTTAGTTTGTTGTCCTTCCTCCGCATCTCTGATTAGCACAGTTGGTAACATACGGTGCGAAAGAAGTTCAACATACATACAGTACATAGGTTCAGGCACAACAGCGAGCAATTGAGAATTCGGTGTAATTGGGAAACGTGATCAACATAGAGACGACCTTCATTCCAAACCAGGTGAGAAACAAGACCGAGGACCTCTCTGTCTAGAGACACATATTAGCCAACTTTTTTTTTAAGTCGGAGAGATCTTCTGACATCCAGGTCTCCCTTGATAAAGACTCGTCACCTGACGGCGTTAACTACCGTACATTGCCAGCTCGGGGTGCGGCAATCGATTAGGTTTGGCCCTAATATTTGATTTGTTTCGCGTGGCCACACCCAGGCTATAATATGACGTCTCCTCTTGCCTAATTACATTATTACATACGTTTTTGTGCTTTTACACTGTTGTTGACAACATATCTAATGATGGTTGTCAAGGGGGCCCCATCTCGTACCTTTGGCCAGTTACGCGACTGTCAGCTGATTTCAAGGCTTCCACAAGAGTAGTACTCTACCGTAGTTACATACTCAGGAGGAGGTTTAATTGTTTCTGTTATTCGAGCCATAGGTTCACTTTCAGATGGCACGCTACCTTGCACTCGATTTCGTTGTGGAGTGGTGGTGCTGTGATTAGTGCATTGCGGCTAAAAACCAGCCTACCCCAGTTTCATTCCCGGCCACGGCAGACGGACATTGCGAGTGGTATTTTGGGAGCCCCCTTCGCCAACCCACAGTGACCAGCGTGGTCAAGTATGGTCAAACAACTCTCATGGTAACCGACACGGAATGGAGAGAGACCTTTAGTGGATATACAATTATGTTTATTTGGAAATCTTAAAAAAGTGCGTGAGAACCATGGGAGGTAGTAGAAATTAATTACTGTGGATGCTGCCAGGTTCTGAAGCAAGAGGACACTGCCAAATGATCCCTGCCGAGTAGTGAAAGATACAGTTAGTATGTAGTGTGGGTGCTTGGGCAATACAGTGGAGCATTGCTGGAATCCGATTATTCTTTTTCTTAAGCCTTCAAAATGTTTGGGTTTTTTGACGAACGTGCCCGGTTTTGATTATCGTCCAGTGCACAATGCTCAGGGGACCTGAGCAGGCCAGGCAGTGATAATAATTATGGATTGTAAAAAAGAATGTACTGTATCTACTGTCCTGTACATGTTTAACTTGTGTTGACGTTTCAAGCAAAATTAACGTTAAGAATATGTAGCACGTGCTGAACTTAACAAAATAAAGTCTCTAGTAATAATTGTACACCCTTTTTTTTGTAAATCCACTGCTAAATGGGGGACTCCTCGTGCTCTGCGAGTTATGGGGGGATATTTGACCATACGTCATCACGATGGTCAGTGAGGGTTTGTTATGGCAATAGGGGGAGGGGGGGCTAGGTCAAGTTCAGATTGTACCCACCACTGATTTTTCTCGTGGCTGGGAAGCAAACTCAGTTTGGCAAGTACTTACCGTCGAGTACTCCCTCCAAATGCACAATAATGGCATGGGCTGTACACTGTGAAGTTTTGAAACCACCTATGAACAAAGTGCCCTGGATGGGCCAAATCCCTTCTACCTCTAAAGCCAAGCAGAATTGAGCCTGGTTAGCACTTGAATGTTGACTCTTTGGAAATATCAGGTTTTGAAGACTTTGGCTGCAAGGTGGCTTGAACATGGCAGTACAGCAGTGGATTATAACCACTTTCGTGGAGCTTTTGAGCGTTATCCCCTCCGGCATGGTGGGGTTTCTCCGGGTATTCTGATTTATTTCCATATGACGTAAAAACACTCATTTAATGGATTGGCCAAACATCCCAATTCAGGCTCGATGGTGAGCAGTAAACTACCTCACCTGTTATACAGGAGGTCGTGGGTTCGATACTGACCCTGACGCATGTATACTTTGAGTTTACATGTTCTCCCCGTGATCGCGTGGATTTTTCTCCGATTCCTTCGGTTTTTCCCTCCACATTTATATTATTTAGCTGCTCGAATTTTCAATGATAGGCCACTTCATTGAGCTATCATTTGTGGCCAGGTCGCTTCTGAAAAATAGCTATATAGCTCAGTGGGCCTTAACTGGTAAAATAAAAAATAGTTTTAGTTTAGTTTAAGGTATTGTGAGCAGTGGGGAATTTTGTTGCAGTTGGCATACGACTTGATTAAATTCTATGTCACCTCATGGCCTTGTCAACTTGGCATCATCATCACCTTCATCTTCATCAATAGCTACTATCACCATTTCCATAGCCATTAATCATCATTCAACACCATTATATTTCACATCCTTCTGGCAGTATCATCACACTGATTTTACTTATGCGTCATAGTGCATAAATAATAATAATTCTTATGAATGTGTGTTGTGCTTAATCTGCTGTCCCATTTGTGTGTTGCAGCCGGTAAAATGGCCAGACTCGGGCACGCCATGCCAGCGGTCGTCGGGCTGCTGCTGTGCACGCTGGCGGAGCAGTGCGGCGCGCAGGCTGTGGGCTGCGGCAGCGACGTCCAGTGGCCCTTCACGAGGCTGTGCGACCAGACTCTCGCGTGGGGCATCGTTCTGGAGTCGATCGCCGCCGCCGGAATCGTCATCTGCTTCATCCTGGCGTTTGTGCTGCTCGGCAGTATCCCCTTCATCAAGCAGAACGGGAAGAAGGACTTCGTCCCTGTGCAGGTGGTCTTCACGGTGGCCACGATGGGGCTGTACGGCCTCACGTTTGCGTTCATCGTCTTAAATACACCGCAGACCTGCCCGACACGACGCTTTCTCTTCGGTGTGCTCTTCGCCATCTGCTTCTCTTGCCTCATCACGCACGCATACGCGATTATCAGCCTCAACCGCGGCGCAGAAGGGCACTCCCCCTGGAAGCTGCTGGGAATCGTGGCGCTCCTCTCCCTCGTGCAGGTCATCATCAACGTGGAGTGGCTCATCACGACCATGGTGAGGCCCTTCCAGCAGCCGTGCCTCTATATGCCAATGGACTTTGTCATGGCCCTCATCTACGTGATGGTGCTAATTTTCGTCGGCTTCGTCATGTCCATCTTGGTGGTTGCCGGAAAAAATCGCAACTGGAGGAAGCACGGGGTTTTCATGCTGATCACCCTGATATTCTCCGTCTCCATCTGGATCGTTTGGATCGTCATTTATGTGCGTGGCATCGACGACCTGGAACAGCGGGGCAACTGGGATGACCCCGTGCTGGGCATTGCCCTGCTGTCCAATGCCACCGCTTTCCTGTTCTTCTACATCATCCCCGAAGTAAGCCAGCTCAACAAGACGACGAGCCACGGGGACATGGAGAACCACTTCCTCCCCGCGCGCCCTGCGCAGAACCCGCCTGCCACCCTGCCAAAGCCGTACGTCGTCGAGAATAGAGCCTTTGCCTTGGATGAGCCCAACTCTGGTACGTGCCTTGCATGCGAATAACTTTCCCTTTGTCTTAACACTGTCCTTGACCAAATCTGCCAAACGGGGATTGGATTGTACATGTTTCAGTTAAGTCACGGTTAATTGTGAATTTTTCTCGGCGAGTGTTTCATCTGTAATATGGTGCTTGTGAACATTTTTTCGTGTCGCTATTAAATAATGAAAAGAGAATGAATATGCAACTTCAAAGGCATCGTAAAGATTACATGTCAATATTTGACGTATAACCAGATGGAGAAAAACAATTGCTTAAGCTGTAACTTAATGGGACCTATTGTCTTACGGATTTGCCATGAATTTATTTTTCAGGATACAAGTCTGACTCACCGCTGAACGGTCATCATTCCAACCCGGTGTACCAGCCAACGCCGATGAGTTTAATGATGAATGGCAGGAATGTAAGTTAATGTAGGTTTTTATTTGCTTCATGGTGCTGTGTGCATATCGAATGAAGGGTGTACATCATCATGCTGATTGTGTATAATTAACATTATTTACAGCCCTTTGTCAATCCACTGCGAGATGAAGGCCTTGCCACACTGTGTCGATCATGAGAGTTATTTGACCATACTGACCACACTGATAAGTGTGGGTTGGTGAGACAGTGGGACCCAGAGCTGAATTGGATATCACTTGCTATCGATGTTAGCTCTGGCCAGGATCAGACTCACCAGGTGACTGGGTTCAGAGGGTAGAGCACAAACTGCTGTGCCAATGCTGATTTTACTGCTCAAGAATTCTAAATGTGACAACATTAAATATTCCAGTTATGCTACTAAAGAGAAATGTCATGCTTTTGAAAAAATAATTATTCATTATCTGCTTGATGAGGGCTTCCCTGTGCCATGTCAGTCTTCGGGGCTGTTTGGTCATACTTCCCCACCGCTAAAATATAACTCGCCACTGATACCCTAGCCAGTCGTTGGCTGAAATCAACGTCATCGCCAGGTTCATAGCACAGGGCATTTACTACTGTGTTCCCATGCCACCCTCTATTGAATTACAGTATTGCAAATATTCCAGATGAAGTTTCTAAAATTTAAATGTGCAACTGGTAATCGTTACATGTTGGGAGGTGGCACACGAGTTATATTATTGTTTAGTTTTGCACTGTACTTCTATCATGTACGTGCCATGTTACAGACGACAGATTGCATGAAATGACTCGCGTAATGATTGATGCGTGTAGCGGCAGTCTTTTATTAAAGGGAGTCGTTTGTTGGCTACTCCGGTCACGGTTCTGACGTCTGTTGTTTTGTCGCATTGCGTGTTGCCCTTTCTCGCAGGATCACATGATTCCACGGGCGACCTACAACAAGGACGCGCACAATGCCCCCACGGTACGTATAGAGGACACCGACCGAGTGCCGCCTCGGAAGGCCTTTCTTCCCGCCAACAACCAAGGCCTGAACCACTTTCAAAGTGGGGAAGACTGGCGTACACCACTGTAGTAGACATTTGTTGCTGTAAGCCCACCCGCTTTTAAACAGTGCAGCAATTTCAAATGTGCAGTAGCTTCTTGAAGTGAAAGCGAGAGTAACTCGTTTTCAAATGAAAGATTTAAACACCAGTAATTTATGCCTATTAAAGTATTCTTGTTTCATAGGTCCCAACTGCTGGCTGGTAAAGGTGCAGCAGGTGACCTGATGTGGAGGGGCTTGTGTCGTACGGAGCAATGCCTGTGTACTGCTGGTTAGTAGCCACTTCCTAGCAATTTGGACTTAATGTGTCTACCATCAAGCACCGGAAATGATTCTTTATTTGTGTGTTTTTACCAATAGTGCTTTATGTTAAGAAAGGTTTTGGCTAAGAAAGACTTTACATTTTAGTACGTGCTGTGGATTGATGTCCATGAGCGTAATACTTGCACAAATGTACGTTATTATTTGTAGCTTGAAAAAAAAGTAAGTGATGTATATTTACGCATTTTTAACCTTTCGAAGGTTTGATGTATGTAAAATAGTAGCAACTGTTTGGAAAGAATGGCCAAAGACGTGAACAAAATGTCAAACTGAGATACGTTGGTTTGTGTAAAACATGCTTTGTGTGTGAGTGTATATATATGTGTGTGCACATATACATGTGAAACATGTTTATATGTAAGGAGTGTAGGCACATTTATGTATATGTATTTAATGTAGTAAATTGTGTGTAAATACTAATAATGCTGGTAAACCAAGCTCATACAGTGCGACCAAAGGTAAAGTTGATATTTCATTTGGTCACCGGTTGAAGTGAATTGTCCAGTTCCCGACAGATGAATGGCAAATCAACACCCATAGTAAATTCATAATGGAAGGCATTTCTTAGAAATAAACACGCATATATGCCATGCCCAAAATTTTCAGAATCTGTTGAATGGTGTGACATTGTTATGCTAAGAGCACAGGAGGGCTTCATTATCTGAATAAATACTTTCCTTTTGGTTATCCTGTAGCTTGGACTTTTGTATTCTTCACAAGTACAGATGCACATAATGTTTGCTATCTTTTCACAGCTTTTGTATGTCTTGGCAAGTATTTATGCTGTAGTATGCCTTTGTATGATAAAAAAAAATACATTGTCATGTATAGAGTGACTCTGACAGGCGCAGAATTACACTGCACGCTGTTGTGCATGTTTTATTTATACGTTGTTGTCTAAAATAAAGATATCACAACAAAACCCTCGTGTGTGTTTGTGTTTTATGTTGGTGTGCCAGCGTGGGGTGTGTGATCGGGCACTTTACCCCGTGACCTCAATTTGTTTTCTTTTTATGCACATCATCCATCAACTCTTTCTTTTTGAGCCTACAGATATTTGTATTCATCGCTGTTTACATTTGCAAGTTTTGCATTGGGGTTTTATTTGACTTGCTCAGAATGCCGCTATTATATATTACAGTGCTTGCTTGTCGAATATTGCTTCAACAAATGTGCAAATATTGTTGATGAGAATTTGTGAATTCTATGGGATATTAAAGTCACATACAAGCTCACTGAAAAGAAAATGGTAATAAAAAGGACGCACGCAGCTGTAAATACATATCTTTGCCAACTGTTGGAGGTGTATCTTGATCACCTTTTCAAATAAGATGGCAAGTGAGAGCAGGATGGAGTGTTTTTTTTGTAAAACTAAAATTTGTGAATGAGAAGCGACGTACTAATGTGCTGCGCATTAACTGGCACATGCAGTGGAAACATGAGCACGGACAAAGACAATGGAGTGAAAGCTGCAAAGCATGAAGAGTTACATATGGGGAAATGCGTGTAGAGAAAGAAAAAACATGAACCAAAGAACAAATGCAAATTGCGAGACATTGACTGTTAAGAAAAGTGTACTTGGATATAATGCATACCTATAAGGGCTGATTGTCAGTGAATAAGACTTGTGAAGGAATGGCAGCCAAAGCAGTGAATAAAGACAAATAATACCCCACTTTAGCATTAACAAGCCTCCCGTGGCAAGTGCTGTTGACAAGCACCTATAAAGGTCGGCATGGCGCACAAGGGGGCGAGTGGAGCGAGAATTGAAGCTTTCGTGACTGCAGGAATCCATACTCTTTGGTTCTTTCAGTAAAGTCACGTAGTTTCACCTGAAGACGGACGCTCGTGTTGCGATCGAAACATCGTGATTTATTTGATTTTATTTCTACCTACATGACTTTACCGAAAGAACCAAAGATCGATTTTGGCACCACAAAACGTCGGGGAGGCCGTTGGCATGGGAAGGCCTTCGTACAGCAGTGGATAGATCACTGATGTCTGTCTACAATTCTTAAGTGTTGTATAACAGATTCCATTGAATGTGCGTAGTTAGTAGGATTAAATTATTGTTTCCATGTCATGGTATTAGTGCAACTCCATTGACAGTAGCAAATGTTGAAATTTACTAAGCTAATCCCATGTGATGAATGCTATAAGAATATTAAATCATTAGTGGTGGGTAACACGCCACTAACATTGAATGGGTGTTTTATTCTGCCACACAGCTAGGGTTCTTACTGAGTAATGTTTTTTTAATGAAAAACAGTAAAAGCTATAATTTGTTAAGCTACTTTTTTGTTGTAAAATTTAATGACTCATACTACGGTGTTATTACAAGATGAATTGCGTTAATTATATTTTTCTAATAAAATATTAAATGCGTATTTTATGCTTTGTCTGTAAATGTTATTATTTGTATACCACTCTATCAACCATCGTTAATAACAACAAGGTGTGATTATGTGCACATCTATATTCATTCATTTTTCATGTATGCATGCCAGTACCCCGATATATGTACATGCATACTATACAATTATGATATTTAATATTGTCCTTTTACCAAATTTGGATTTATTCAAATAAATACTGTAAATAAACTGCATTAAATGCTATATTGTGGTGTACTGCATAAGAGTTGAAGTTTCTGGCAAGGCATGCTATACAGTGGTGAGATAGTGGTTTGGGCATGCACGGGAGTGATGAAAATGTGATTTTCTGCTTCTAAACCATCGATGTTAATGTGTTTGTGCTGGATGTAATACAATCACTGCCACTGTAATTCAGTGCGTGATGGGAGAAAATATACAACTTTGTGCAACTGAGTTTAATATTTTTTAACACTATCAAATTTAATATAAATCTTGCCAGCTTCACAAAGACTTATTATTGTGAGTGTAACCAGATCTTTCAGTATTTACCAAGATTGGCAGGTAGTTGCACGCCAAAGGAATGTCCAGACAAGCTTAGTGAATAATTTTTACTGCTGGCCCAAGTCTCCTGTTGCGGCAGAGGTGTGTGCTTTGGGTTTTTTTTACATTCGTGCACAGAAGCATGAAGTGTACATTTTTTATTGACTTCTGTAATATTAATACAAATGTTGTTTGGCATGATTTTTGTTCAATTAAACACTATTCCATTTCTCGCTAAGCCTTGACGCATAATCGCTTGGCATACTGAAAAACGAAAAGGTGAAGGTGCAGCCCTGCAATTGCTTGCTTACGCCACTGCTGGCAGAAGGCCCTCCGCTAGAGGGGGCTCTAGAGAGCCCCTCTAGAGGGTACTGAATCTACTCCTCCACGCTGTTAATAATGTTTGGAAAACGTGGCGGTACCCATATTTTGCCCCTACCACACGTAACGTGCCGATGGAATCAGTGTGGTGTACACATTTACACTGCGGGTGCGTACCGATATATCCTATTTTTATTATTATTTTACACGCTTTTATTTAACTCACTCCGTCTGTTGTCGTATCCTCAAAAAATATTGCAACTACATTTTTACCCACTTCCCAATGTGCTATCGACTGCAATCTCGGTATACTAATGTCTTACTGATGACAAGACTATATTATGTTATTAAAAATTAAAAAAATATATTTTTAAACAATCTTTTTTACAGGGTCTAATTGTCCACGCTCAACTCACGTTGGCTGTAAATCACCACGGATCCTTACGTTATGGCAAGCTTCAGGGCCACTTCCTGGAGTCGTGGAGTTCTGCCATTACTCGTACGGTACATTTCATTAAAGCGTGTTTAAAAAAAAGTATTTTTTAACATTACTTATTAAGTTCAATTTACAGTATTTGGAGGGCCCAGTATGAAACGCTTGACAACGTTCCTGATGTGCATGTGCGTGAGTAATGGTTTGTTTGTGGTTGCACATTACTCGCGGCATGTTTGAATATAAATATCTTCAGTTGCACCACCGTCTATGTCATTGGCCAGTGCTGTAACCGGATATGAACCGAACACAAGTCAGAACATAACCATGAATGGTATTCATCAGTTGAAATAGAGCCAACACGGCTTTATAAAAAAAAAACTGAGACTATAGAAGCAACATTGGTAAATAAGACTGTCTCGTTATTGACGAAAACAGTTTTTCTTTTACCAGGTAAGGCCCACTGAGCTATACAGCTCTTTTTCAGAAGCAACCTGGCCACACATCATCACTCAACGAAATGGCTTATCACGTGGAAATTAAGAGCAACCAAATACTCGAAACGCATCTTTCTAAATGTGGAGAGAAAACCGGACCCTGAGAAAAATACACGCGACCACAGGGAGAACAATGCGAACTCAAAATATACAGGCGTCAGGATCAAACCCACGACTTCCTGTATACAAGGCAAGGGAGATAACATCTCTCCACCGCAGCACCACACGAGCACATTCCTGCGGAGGGAACTGGTAGGAACGTTGGGTTGCTCGGTCAATGGCCAGGGCCCGACTGTGAGGGCGGGCACAAGCCGGCGTGAGTAGGTTAAACGTTGAGTTTTATAAGGGCACCACGGGGTGACCAGCCCCTGCCACCCAGCCCCACCCCTCCCACCCAGCCCCACCCAGCCCCACCCTCTCCACCCAGCCCCTCCCCACCCAGCCCCTCCCCACCCTCCCCTCCCCACCCAGCCCCACCCTCCCCACCCAGCCCCACCCCACCCTCCCCTCCCCACCCAGCCCCTCCCTTCACGACGGACGGACGGACACAATAATCCCCTGTGGGCTGGTGTAACCAGGAGGTTCCTACCAGTATTAACATTCTCCACGATGAACATTCTGAAATTTAACAATGGTGCTCAGGATAATTATATACCTGGTAGTGAGCTTTGTCAACTTTCTATCAGCTTTAGCATCACCCTCTCCAGAAGTGGCAGTGCATAGTCAACTTGTGATGATCATATACATTTAAATACAAAGCATGACACTTGAAGGGATTTAGAACCTTGGGATGACACTGCCCAATGAGTAAAACTCAGCAACTTCCGGGCCATAATGTTTGGGTACCCCAAAAACAACAGTTTGGTTTCAATATTCTTATAGTTATATGCAAATACCAAAGTATCTTTGTCCCAAATTCCAGCTTTCTTAACCCGGCCGAAACACCATTAAAATGGACATCAGTTAAGTCAGAATTATCTCTATGCACAGTATAGAACACTCTTAATTATGGAGCTTTCGTGACTGCAGGAATTAATATTTGGTTCTTTCGGTTAAGTCACGTCTAAAGATAAAATAATAAATTAAAATAAAAGCATATTACGACGTTTCGATTGCAACACAAGCAATCATCATCAGGCAAAAAAGAAATAGCAACAAAAATCTATAACTAGAAAACTATAGACAGACATACAAGCAGACAGACATCACAAGGACACACAGAGAGAGGACACATATCGGCAATATATCGGCAATATGTGTCCTCTCTCTGTGTGTCCTTGTGATGTCTGTCTGCTTGTATGTCTGTCTATAGTTTTCTAGTTATAGATTTTTGTTGCTATTTCTTTTTTGCCTGATGATGATTGCTTGTGTTGCAATCGAAACGTCGTAATATGCTTTTATTTTAATTTATTATTTTATCTTTAGACGTGACTTAACCGAAAGAACCAAGTATAGAACACCTTTCCATGGAGGGACGAGCCTTCCACCATGGGAATGTGGAATTTCCTCAACTGTCTTAGAGCCACCAATGCAGTGGAAGTTCATCCCGGTGCTAATTCTAGGGTGGAGACACTTGATTGGTTAATGTAAATAATATGCAAATCACGACGCAAACCACCATGGTGCAATATCATCCAATAACCCCTCATGACCCACACGGCATTTTGAGGCCCTCATGCAGCAGTGGATTGATAAAACGGGCTGTCCACACGGAACCAGGTGTTTGGTGAAATGCTTCTCCCAGGTCCCTGTGCCACTTGTCCATTTAGTAGCTTCTCTTTGGACCAATGTTAACAGTCGTAACCGTTGGCCATTTTCAAATGGAAATATTTCTTCACTGCTTGACCTCATCACCACGTGCTTGACCTCATCACCACGTGCTAAAGACCACGAACTCCTTATTTCGTGTATGTTGAACTTCTTTCGCACCGTACTACATTGCCATCACTTTAACAGAGAAGAACTGGAATTATCTTAAGTGCGTGTCAGAGAGTCTTAACCTTTAACACCATTAAAGTACAGTACTATAGAGTGGGGATTTAACACTGCAAAGGTCGCTTCGTGGGCCTAATAAAGCCGTTTGTCAAGTGCAACTTGGCTTTGTCAAGGGAGAATTGTGAGGCCTTTATGCCGATTGTATTCCACATACAGTATTTTATGCGCATAAAACTTTCCCCCGTTTTGCTTAACCTCACGGCGATATTATGAAACGCAGCTGCAGGTTCTCGTAGAGTCGTGAGCGAGAATGTTCTGCCAGGTAACGCTGCTTTAATAAGATGATGATGAACGGGGTGAGCATTTCACTCTGTGGCCAAGCTACACTCACTCTGGGTACTCAGGTGAGTTAAACAGACTGTGACTGAAAATATTAAGCCGCACGGTACTCTGTTTGCACTTCCCTTTTCATATGCTTTGTTTGTGATTGCCACACGTGCTATTTGAGAGTGGGTTGGCAGCAATAGCAGAAGGAAGGAATGGTCTATTGTCAATGTGAAAGGGTCTCTTGTCACAGCTCTAATATGGCCAAAATGTTGGCTCTTTTTGAAGTGTGTGGTGTAATAGTGAGGATATGCGCATTATACACGCAGTATGGTGATATTATGGGACATACAAGGAATCATTGGAACATAATATTCTGGTCACGTGTCTGTTTCTGTCTAGATATCAACTTTTGTCTGTACTGTGCCTCTCATTTGATTATGGCCTTTTAAGCAATTTTATGCTTGTTGGATTTCTCGTCATTTATATAAAGTGTTATAATTGTATTACAGGCCGAGTCGTCTGTTTTGTTTATGATTGTCACACATGCTATCTGGAGTCTCGGTTGGCAGTAATGAGGGAAGGAAGGGGTTTATTATCACAGTGTGGAAAGATCTATTATCACAGCATGGACCATTTTCACGACATGGACACTGAGTGCTGCTTGACACATTTTGGACAATTATTACTGTACGCCTAATAATTATTACGTCCCTAATTTTACGGTTTGATTCAAACTTTGGTCACCCCTAGATCTTGCTGTCTCTTGGTTGCCAATTTAATGCTGGTTTTGTAATCATGTTATATTCTCTTCCATTGTCGTGATGTGCAAAGCTCAAGGTTGGTTGTCTCCAATTGTGAGTGTTGCGATTTAGTCTCAATTTACTCGACAAATCAGTGTCCACGACAACAAAAGAAACTAACGATATTTAATTAACAATGACAATTTTGTACAACTCTGTGTCATTCTAAAACTATTTCAGACACACGTAAACGGTCGTGCTTTCGCTACGTTGTCCCCACCTGAAGACGGACGCTTGTGTTGCGCCCGAAACCTCGTGATTTAATTTAGTTGTTTTCATTTATTTTATTTTTTACCTACGTAGCTTTACCGAAAAAACCAAAGAGTATCTTTCCATCACACCCATCACAGCCTCCCATCCTGGTGTTGCAAACCCCATCTTGCCAGTGTTCTCACCCCACTCTACGGAACTACCTCCTACAACCGCCCACCTCTCCACGTGCTCTCATCAGTTCTGTCTCCCTCACAGGCACGAACAGGTCTCCCTCTGGCTCTGCCCCCCTCCAGCACGAAAACGAGACCATTTGATGCTTTTTTGTTTAGTTTCTTACCCTTCTCACGCACCTCCGATTAACACGGTTGGCTTTGTATGGTGCGAAGTTCAACATACAACATGTAAACAACAACTTCTCCTAACTAAATAAACCATTCCTGAGTTAAACACCAATTCATCAGATGTTTGATTTATATAAATCGACCATTGTCTCCTTGGTGGTTCTGTTTACTTGACTACTTACAGTCTCGTGTATGTCTTTGTGATTACTCCAAGAATCTTGAGTAACACCAAGGTGTTTGGAGCCAGCTCAAAGGTTGTCAACCATACTGATGAACCAAATTTACATTAATCTGCATCTTTAAGTGGGTGTGGTTATATTTCTGAACAATTAATATTAGTAAATTCATCCACTATGGTACTTTGAAAACACGTTATAATTTGGATTTTTTTTAAGTTTCTAAATGTAATGTCTCCAGACCCATGGTTAAGGTAGCATGGTGTTCAAGCCCATTTACAAAACTTGCTGGGAAAAGCAAGTCTGTTTCGATAGCACCCAGAAGCACACGGATTTAGCTACTTTTATTATAGGTAGTTATGGTGTATTCACTAATATCATTGCTCAAGGCCTAAACGTTAACGTCAATGTTTTCCTTGCAATAGAGGTAATGTTTAATGTGTCTTAATGGTGTATTTCATCTCTTAGTTAAGTAGAGGATACAGAGTTACAGACAGTATTTCCCGCAGAAGAGAGGGTGGATCACTGGACTATTGCATGCACATACTTTCTTTTATAATGTTAAGAGAACTGGTATATGCCAGATAATGTGACCAGGTTGATGTACCAAATGAGATGTATTCATCCAGACAATGTGTTATTGCTTCAATTTATCATGTTAATTCACATATTTTGCGATTCGTAAAGTCTTACTGCATCCATGAATGGGGATGAATGACTGTGCACTGTCACTCAACATCTGTTGTTTTCTAACAACGACTATATGTCAGTATAATGGTTCAGGCAAACTTAGGCATTGAAAACAACTAATTGGTCACATTATTGCTCTCAGAGTCTACGACATACGAAACTTAATTTGTCAATCTGTGAATCAGTCTGTCAGTTCCAGCACCTACGTGAATATTTTTCATCATAGAGAGTTGAGTAATGATTCTTTCCGACTGCAAAAAGCCAGATAGCTGTGTGGTGTTGTTGATGAGCTATGTATGACATATAAACCTTTGCATTAGGTAAAAGATTTTCAGAAATGTAATGTTACGACTCTTTTTTTTATACATTTCACTTTTACATTTTCAGTAGAGATTTGAGAATAGTTCGTGAAGTTGAGAAAAATCTGATTCACATGCAAGGAACGAATACAACCTTGGGCTCTAAACCGTGAAATGCAATGGTCAATTCCTAGTCGTTTGAACAAAACTCAATCCAACCATCTACTTATAAAACGTATAAACAACAATTATTTCGTGACAAACAAAAAATGCATGGACACAATTATTTTATGTTTATAAGTGGAAATATAATGTTTGAATCCTTAACTTTAGAATGTACCAATTGGTCTCTTGTTTTGCATTTTGATTGATTGTCTCTCCCAGTTGTTATTTTTACTCATACGTTCCATAGGGCAGTGGTATAGCATTCAGACAGATTCTCTGTCTTTTCAAGGCCTCCATGTAAAATATATGACAGGTCTGCGGCACGTACAGCTTGCCCCGATGAGATGCAGTCGTTCTTCCATTGAACAAGCCTGGTAAACTGCTTTGTGACACGCACAGATGTACAGCAGTCGTTTAAGTGTGGAAGCCAGGGCAGACCTTTATTTCTTTAATGCTTTTCTCGCCTCTGCTTTCCTTCTGGATCCTGCATACAACATAGTGGCATCTGGTTCGTGTTATGAAACAGACCATAAAAAAAAGATCAAAGTATAAACTAAAAACCAAACTTATTTGCATATATGTGTGTGTGCATGTTAATGTATGTTTGTATGTAGCGTACATGTGTATGTGTAAATTGAGCATAGACTTTGATAAGACGAAATTACAGCACGGTACATGCTAAGTCGTTGAAATGGTAGTATCCAATTCAATGCTATCTCCTATGCTATACATTGATATTTAACGATTATATTCTACAACCATTTGTCAATCCTTTGGTGGATGAAGGTCTCTCCGTGCCGTGCGCGTCGTGGGTTTTGTTTTGTAGTTTTTTAGATTCTTCACGTTGGTCAGCGTGAAAGCCATGAAGTCTTGCTGCAGTTCTGGTTTCGATATACTTGCCAATGATGTTAACCGTGGCTGGGACTCAAACTCAGGTATCAGGGGATTCATAGTGGATTGACACTCACCACTTCACTACTGGTCTTTCGGATGCTGACAATAGCCGCACAAAAATTACGCTTAAAGAAGGTCAGTGTTTTATTTTGACAGCGAAATCTTGAAACGCCATTTGCATCAGTGTAGAGATAATGACATAGTGCTGAGCCCCAAGCCATCCCACAATAGAGCAGCACATGCTCCATATGGCTGGTGCGCCTGCTCCCGTCGACATTAGTATGATTAGTGGTGCCGCCCCGTTCTTTGTTACTGTCCTCAGCAGGAGGTGAGTGCAGTTTAAGCTCCTCTGCTGCAGCATTTGGGCTCACGGCTACACTCTACGGTGACCGGAAAAAAATGCAGGGGATTGAATTGGCAGTGGTTGCACAAGCACAATTCAAAATAAAATTTGCCACATTTGTCACGAATAATGTCACGTAAAATAGCATAATAAGGTAATGGTTCCAGCATTAAAACAAATGTTTATGGTAATGGTACCTGAGAGAAGAAGAGCCAATGGCCAATATGTTATCAAATAATATACTGTTCTGTTATAAGCCTGTGAAAGCAGCACCGTAGCCCTTGGCCCACTGAACCCATCCACTTGAGGTCGATTCCAGGCCACGGTTAACATGAATGGTGGGGTCTATATTTTAAGTTTTCGTGACTGCAGGGATCCATACTCGTTGGTTCTTTCGGTAAGAATATGAATGGTGGGGTGCTATCTAAACCGGTCCCGGACTCATACTTCACTAACCCGCACTGTCCAGCGAGATTAAGTGTAGGAAAACAATCCCCAAGACCAACATGACATGAGGCCTTCATCCAGCAGTGGATTGGCAAACGGTTGTACAGGTATAGCAAGTAAGATAATGGCAAACTTACGTGTTGAGTGGTGCAGGAATATTCTGAGTGCTGTTTATTGTATACTCACCATTCCATTTATGTTGGCAAAATGTTTGTGCCACCATAAGAGAATTAATCAGGAAAAATAATGGGGTAAGAGTGGACAATGTCTTCCCTGTAAACTCTGCATGTTACTCATTAGTTCATGTTACCACATTTATACAGCACAAGATGCCATAACGCCTTTATTCCAAAACTCTGCCAACTACACGATAAGAAATTCTTGTAAATATTTTCACCATATTTTATGGTATTTCCTCATGGGGAGTTACCATTTATTATTGGAGGCATAAATGTATTTCGGTAAGATATGTGTGTTACCTATTTAGCTGTTCTGTTTAAATAGCTGGACTTGGGGGGTATTGAAATAATGGGTTCAATGAAATACTACTGTATGTACAGTAATATTTCATACGTTACATTAATGAGGGATACTGCTCTCGTGTCATGGTTAGAACCCTGCCTTAGTAGATCAAACAATGGGAACATTTCTTTAATAACCATCAGCATTTCAGTTTTCTTTTTTTTTCAGCCATTCGGCTCTTGAATCGGGTGCAACCGCAACAAACAAAAAACAAAAACATGAACAAGAAAACATCTTAAAGTGACTATGCGCAAACAGAAAAATCCAGGTAAAAACTGCAAAGTCTTCCAGAAAAAAAGCATAATTTGCACACCACAGCTAGTCGATCAGCAGGTTACATCTGATAATGTAAAGTGTGGGTACTCCTATTTCTTCTAAGGGATCTGGTCAGCGTAGAAGAGCAGGCCTATTACCCTTCAGGGTGGGGGGGAATCTCCAGAGCTCCCTCTCGTTGAGGCATTTCCGCCAGCATTGCTGTGGGCAAGCAATTGCAAGGCTGCGCCGTCACCGTTTCTGTACGTTCGTGCACATCACGAACGGCGAATCGTCCCAGCGCAATCAAACTCTCATACAATTTGTGCGCTGGAGGCTGCGTGGAGGGGGCATCACACGACCGCTGCTCTTGTGGTTCACACATGGGCGGCGGACCACAGCCACGGCTAATTAAGCGCTCCAGAAGAAACCGCTGAAGCTGCCCTAAATTCATGCTGACGAGCTTCTTTGGGGCTTGGCCACTCTTGCCAAAGGCAGCCCAGCCGCTGCTTACCCGAAGGTGTGACACGGCTTACGCCTGCCCAGTCGGGGCATGATATTTCTCACGGAAATGTATTAACGGGATGCTGGCAGACTGTAGAAGACGTGGCTACTGGTGGCCACGGCTATGGCGAGAAGGTGGTATACTGGACGTGGTGAGCCACAGACCTGGGCTGCAAGTAATCCCTGCCCACAGCCATAGCCAGTTTTCCCTTTCAAGCACACACTTACAACATCTCACCACCGCTGCAATGTCACCGTGACGAGAAAATCATTCTGGTCATAGTTGTACAGTTTCTCTGTTGTTTTATTCAACATTGCCTGGGCCAGTGTGTCTGTTTTGTATTATTGCACGTATTTAACATGTACGAACAACAAGTAGACATGTTCAAATACGTACTGTATTACATCTTTCGACAGTGTATCACATCCTTGTCCACTGTAATATAAACGCGATTACTGATCACTGTCACATTGCATATGTGTAGACCATTTCACCGTGTTTACTTGGCGCAAATGCCTTAAGCACAGAGGTGAAAACTAAATATTATTACGGTGTTTAATATCACTGCACAAACACGAATGGCGTGATCGCAACAGTCAAGATGATACTGAATACGCTGTTCAATATTCATCTGCAGGGGTAGACCTATCAAGGCAGGACTGGGCATTGTATTTCATTTTACATTATGACAATATGCTGCAGAAATGTAATGGAGCAGGAATACTCAGACGGCTAGGTCATAATATTGATATGAGTACAGTTGACTTGAAAATGTAATGTTTTCAAATTGTCAGCCATACTTCCCCAAATGTAAACATCAGACTACTCAAATTATTAATATGGCATTTCTATATCATACACTTCTACAAGTAAAACATGCAACTTCTGCAGTAATTGTAACACTTTAAAAGATGCGATGTTCTGTAATACCCATTTAAGTATTGGCTGGCGATCCCAACCATTCCTTTAATATACCAAATGTATACATTTTCAAACTCATATTGTGAACATGATAATGTATGTTGATATAATGATTAGTAAACATACAATATTACAGCATATGCATAGAAATTTAAAATAATATGCTATCTAGGACGGTGGGGAGTGGGAGGCTAACCCCTGCATTTTCCATTCGTCTGGGTACCCTCCATGGAGCCCCAATAAGTAATTGGGGTAAGAAGAGGTGCCTGCTTGAGCCAAGTATACAAAAAATAAAAGTGCAGCCCAACAATTTATTTGTTCAGAGCCACTGCTGGAGAAAGGGCCTCCACTAAAGGGGAGCTCTTACAGAGCCCTTATCTGGAGGGTATTTTTGGCCTCATATTCCATGCTGGCCAGATTTCTTCAAAGGAAGAGCCTTTTTTCGAAATAAAGTACTGTAGAAATACGATTTAAAGGGAAAAAAATACTCGGGTAAATGTGTGAGTTAATATTACTGTAGAAACATATCATAGCAGACAAAAGCATACAAAGTCAGCCGTTTTGGAGCGTGTAATCATGACGACCATATGGCCCCATCCGGCCCTATGGTAGCCAATGTTGCGCGTGCAAAAAGTGCTCATTTCAAAGGCTTGTTTGAATAAATGTGTTTCAGATGCAATTGTGAATTTTTACTTCCCTTACACTATCATTGTTGATACAGTGGTGAAGAAATTACAGTAGAGAAGGGCACGTGACAGCCATTAATCTTCTCTGACCTGCACAGATCAGGGGTTAATTTGCAGTGAGTAATTGCCATTTGTATTGATACATTATACAAGTTGGACATTCGCGCAAAAATATAACGTGAGGTTAGGCACTGCAATAAAAACACATCAAGGGTGATAATGAACAATTAAAGTCACGATTTTTACCTCGGCCTTCCAATAAATGCAATTAGTTAGCCATGTCAATATTTTAGTTCATATCAAAAAGTAAATTGTAATTTAACATTCTTTTTATAGGAGTAGACACTCGATCCAGAGCCGACGTGCACCCGATTAGCTTATCAAAGGTTCAAGGATCAAGGTGTGAAAGTTCACAGCGTCATAGATGGAGGGCATCGGACCTTTTACATTACACAAGAGGAAACTGTCAACATCTAATAATAGTGTTGAGCTCGGTACACTAGTAGTAAAACTTTATAACCACGAGGAGTGCATTGATGCATCTTCAAGTATTCTTAAACAAAAATGTACAGTAGATTTTGAAAATAAAAGGATGCCATTGCTCATGTAAGCATGAAGACAACCACATTTACTTCCCACAAAGTGTGTCCAATACATTTTATTGACACAAAAAATATTATGGATCAAATTGACAAATTATTGGGATTTGAACCTGTGACCTTCGGATTGCCAGTGGAGTGTTCTGCCACAGATTAACAAAAGCAAACGGGGTTTTTTTTCTGGTCAAATAAAAAAAAACATTAACAATTCGTGAGAAAATGGATAAGGTACGTACAATTTTCATCTTGTGAAAAGCTTCCTGGGAGAACAGAACTCCACAACAGTTATTTTGCAAGCAATGTATAAGTAACAGTATGTCGACATGCAGTTCTTTGTCTAAAAAAAGAAAAATCCCGGTAACATGCACATGTGTGACGACTTGACCTCAGAAGGGACCTGTTGGGGCATCTGCTCGGCCTGAATTATTCATGTGCCACACTCGAGTGGCCGCTCCGTGCCTCACTGAGCTTTATATAACAACCCACCACTGGTGGAAGCAGTTTGTTGCCCCAGGTTGTTAATCGAGTGAGAAAGAGAGGGAGAGCGAGAAACGAGAGAAACAGTGGGAGAGGCTCGGGAAAGAGAGCAAGGGAGAAGGAGTGAGACACGTGGGAGATGAGGGGGGGGGGAGAAGGGGATAAGGACAAAAGCAGCAGGGAGTTAATCGAATAAGCAGAGGGAAAGACATGGAGAGCTCAGCACCTTGCAGTAAAGGCGTGAGTGGCAACCATTGGAGAGAAAGGACTTGGTAATTGCCCACACAGCTGGTTTACTCTATGCTTACACAGATGGCTGGCAAAAGCGGGATTTTTTTCTTGGTGGGGGGGGGGAGCGGGTGGTTTGTACTGGTGACTGGTGTCCTTGCGTCAAATTACAACAAAAATATATTCTGGATCCACAACATCTGCTAAAGCTTTTTTCTTAGCAGAAAGATAGATATCAAGTTCTGGCAGTGGAATATTCAGGGAAACATCTAGAACTGTCACACTATTGTGTTAAAGTGGTAAAATAAAAAAAATTCACCCACATAGTTTATTTCATAGAGTTATCTTATTCACTGGGGCCACTATCCACTATGCATAGAGTTTTCATGTCGGTTTATAGGAGGAAATAAAGTTTTCATGTCGTTTCATAGGAGGAATGCTGAGTTAGTTCGTTGTGTTTTATTAATGTCACTTAGCCTATATTTTGGAATGTTAATAGTGTGTATTGATTGCTGTTGTAAAATGTTAATGTTTTTTAAATTTTGACTTAAAACTTTCATGATTGCAGGAATTCATGTTTTAACGCAAAGATAACTCGTTCGTGTAATGTGATGTTCCCATTTCATCAGATGCACCAGAGCAAGCAGAAGTGCTTTGTCCACATCTTTTCAGGTAAAATGTAAAAAACGGGTTTTTTTCATATTAGACGCAGAATTGGTTTGTAAAAAAACAAGTGTGTCCAATTTGGTTGTTGTAATATTATTTATTGTTATCCAGTTGTAAAATAACAATAAAATAACAATAAATAACATTTTGAACGTAAGTTATTTTGTCCTTCAAGTGATGAAAACAAGAAAGCAGACTTACCAACTCGCATGTTTAGAACATGTCTGATCAATAATTAACATTGAAACTAGCAGACAGGATTGTGACCACGCCAAAACAATACAAAATGTATTTATTATACTGTGTTTATAACATTAAATCAAAGTTCAAAGAGGATTGTTCGTATAAAACCACGTTAGACTGATATGAAGCATTTCTGCCAGTTACATCATGCATTTGAAGAGTGGTAAGAACACTGGCCTATGGACCCATGCAGTAATGATGGATATGTTGCTGATTTTCAGATTAATATTCTTGTTTTTTTTCCGACAGCTCTGTTCTTCACCTGAGGATGGCTGCTTGCGTTGTGGCCGAAACGTCGTGAGAATTTTATTGTTTTATTTTTATTATTTTATTATTTCCCTTCTACATGACTTTACCGAAAGAACCAAGAATATGAATCCCTGCAGTCACGAAAGGTTTAAATCGAGATTTTCAGATTCATAAAAAATCGAGCCACAATTGTGCGTCTCATTGGAATTGATTATGATTGAATGCTGGTATCATGAAAGTCACATCAGATTTTTGAAGTTTTATCCAGTCAACTTTTTTTAGATACAGAATTATAAAAATCTGCTTGCATGTTATAGGTACAAAACAATTACACCACAATACATAAACCACTAATTAGAGATAAACTTTGAAAGTCACAAGGCATTGAACTAGGACTACATATTTGCATTTCAACGACCTTTGAAGTTGAAAAAGTCTACGAAATATGATCACTGTTGACCATGAGGAAAATATATTCTGCACCACTAAGCACAGAAATGTGCATCCGTACATTATTGCACATTTATATTTACAATTTTATTATGAGACATAATTTCAAGATCAGATTTGTTATGCTAATACGTACATGTCAAAGCATGTGTTTATTTCACAAAAAAGTATGCTGCCTTACTGCCTAGCATGTTAATATCTAATCAACACTAACCACTGAGTGTGTTTTGATGTCTTTTCAATTGCACTATTGTCCGACACTCGCTTTATGATGCTAATTCCCTCATCTGCATTTGCACGAGACATGAATGAGAATGTAAGGGGAAGCGGCATGTGTGCGTGGTTGATAGCAGGCACAGGAAGGCAGTCCCAGAAGAGTGGAACAGACTTCCTAATCCATTTCTCTCGCTGTCAGACATGATGACACCTGGGAACAGCTGAAAAAAAAACCTTTTTGGTCGCAGCTTCTTAAGAATTGGATAAAGCCAGATAAAAATGATTAAACAAGGTTCAATCTTGGGTGTACTCTGAGCTTTGGCATATTTACATTGGTTGGATGAAAGGTGAAATGAATACCTCAGATGTGCCAGGGTTGTACCTGAATAAAACGGTGATCAATGGTCAATGTCTCTGCAGGTCATTTCTGTAAGCAATACTGGATTTTAACTGCCCGCGTTGCCTTCAACTGAGAAAACATGCTACAGAAGCCCTTTTCTACGAACAACTGATTAGTTTGCTGATGTTCGTAAATTATATGTTAAGGTTATTTAAAAATTTCACCCCGCATGTAATTGGCCAGTCTTGTACGCAAAGCAGCAGTTACAATGAAGCGGCACATATATGTGTGACAGTACTACTGAAATTGGGGCAGCATATAATAAGAAAATGTACTAGCCTGGTTACCTTACATTTTTTTTTGCTTTCAACTTCTTCCCTCTGCTTTTAAAAGGCAATTGCAGGTTTTGCTAATGTGACTGACCATACCAGAGCTGTCCAACCTACAGACCACAAGCCAAATACAACTCCGAACTAATTTAATCCGGCCTGTAGCATCACTAAATTTTACCGATAAAAATGTGGTTCACTGGCAGCTCCCAAATAACTTTACATGGAGTGAACTTTTTTTGTCACTATGTAATGATATAACTGGAAGATGGTGTGGGTATGGGTGGTGTTGTATCAATGCAAACCTCCATCTCTTCTGTCTTTCAAATATCACCTTCATATATCTCCCGCACCTCTGATTAGCATGGTAGGCTACGTACTGTGCGAAAGAAGTTCAACACACATACATTATATATTTCTCCAATCTCTTATATATCTCTCTTCTGAATATGTTCCCCAGTTCTTTCTTGTATCTCTATTTTGAACAAATATTTCTTCTCCTTGTATAATCTTCTTCGTCGTCCACGTGTTTGTCCCACTCACGTGGAGTCCGCTGTCCTTGCCAACCTCCATGCTTCCCTGTCCTGCACCATCTCTCTTTCCGCTCCTCGGGCCACCAATGTCTAATCGCACCACATTGCCCCACCTCGTCTTCTGCCTTCCTCTTGATCTCTTTTCTTACACTTGCATCACTTGCACCTTCTGACTCACGTAATTTTCTTGTTGTCTCTCAACATAACCGAACCACAGCAGCCTTTTCTCTCTCTCTCTCATCTTCTCTGTGATTTCTACCACCTCTCACTTCTTCATTTCTCACCCTCTCCTTCCTTGTTAAGCCCAACATCCACTGCAACATTTTCATCTCTGTGACTGCCATAGGTCCTCCCTCTTTCTTGTGCCCCAGCACTCGACCCCATACAACAGCACCGGCCTCACCACCGCCTTGTACTATACACTACTACACTATACACCACTACACTATACACTACACTATGCACTACTATACACTACACACTTTTCCCTTCAACCAAACTGGGACCCTCTTATCGCACACCACACCAGTCATCTCTCGCCATTTCAGCCATCTAGCCCTTGTTCTTCTTCTCATTTCTCCTTCTCGTGATCCATCAGCACACATCGTTGCACCCAGGTACTTCAACTCGTTAATCTTCATTAACAGGTCACTTACAATTTGCAATCCTCCTGCATTGTTTCCACTGACATTTGCCACCATGTGCTCCGTCTTTATCCGACTGATCCTCAACCCATTCCCTTCAATCTTTTGCAACTGTAAATCATCTTCCACTACCCCTGTGTTTTCACCAAATAGCAAAATATCGTCTGCTTTCCTCTCCTTTTATTATACCGAACTCAACATAAATATTTTCATCATTGTGGAGAATATAAGCACAAACATGAATATGCAAGCAATGCACTTACTTCACGTGCTGTATTTGACCCTCCACATAAAATAAAATAAGTTTTATACATCCATCAGTCACACGGCCTTCTGGGAGTGCATAATCTAAGCAGCATCTGATAGGTTCAATACAACAAACTCTGGACTGGCCTTTACATTGTGTCTCATCAGTGCCATCAGGCTCATTTGAACCAGATGGTAATATACATTGCGTGAAGGGAGGCATATTTTCTGCTTATGTATCTGTTTATTATGTCTGTGGCCCGTGGCTGTCTACATGTTAGTCATTACGGGAGTCAATATAAAAACAAAGTTTGATCACTCCAGAGCGACACAACAGTTCTCATTACTGGAATGAATCTGCTGAGTTTTCCATTGTAGCTTGCAGCCTCCTTGGGGCAATGCTGGATTGTTCAAGGGCAAGCCGATTTCATTAAACATGGCGGAGTCATTTCAATAATTGAAATAAAGTAACGTGAATTATTGATTGGAATTTAATTATGCAAACCTGTGGCGAGTGAAAATATACACGGTGGCAGTTTAGTATGCAGGAAGACAACAACGATGATGATGTTATTTTTCCCCAAGTTCACACCTCAGTGCAGCCTCGTAAAAAAAATCCCATGTGGATAATATGGGGACAGCAATGTTATAATTTATTTATAACTGATTTTTACGTTTAGTTTGTTGTCCTTCCCCCGCACCTCCGATTAGGACGGTTGGCTACGTATGCTGCGATAGAAATTCAACATACATAAATCTGAACAACGGATTGCCATTGTTCACGAATGCGTTTTTTTTATCATTGCATTTTCTTCCACTGGGAATTTAGAATGTCTGAATGTGACTTCGTTTGAAATGACATATATAACACACAAAAAATGGGAGTGGAGTGGTGGCAGGGTGGTTAGCACGCTGCTCTACAGAAAACCTGCAACCTGGTTTCGATTCCCTGCCAAGGCTAAAGGCAGTGGCGAGTGATATTTAAACTGCCCTGAGCTCTCCTGAACCAACCCGCGCTGTCCAGCGTGGTGAAGTATGGTCAGGCAATTGTCATTAAGGACATGCAGTGGGAAGACCTTAATCCAACATCCACTGGACAAAGATCTGTAAAAAAAAAAGCAAAACATGCATTGTAAGGCGATACATGGTGAACGCATTAAAGGTATGTACAGGCTCCATTCAACTGTAAACAGTTTAGAGCTTTATAATTGTCTACGAATTTAGAATCGTCTATTAATTTTCTCATGGGCACCCGAGGTTTCAGTAACTAAGTGAATTCGGTAATCCTTTGCACACATTGGTAAACGTGATCAAGCTGGACAATAATCCCGAATACTCGTGCTGAGATCCACTGCCTTCAATAGGAATCTGCAAGTGCCATGAAAAGAAGCCTCTTGCCAGAGTACGGAAAATCCTGAAGCAAAGCAATCACCGAAACGATTATGTGTTTTTTTTCCTCCACTCTAGGTTAATGATTACATCATTTTATGATACCATTGTACTGAGTGGTACATACAGAATGACTGGTTAATGAATGGGGCGCCGAATTAATGATTAATTTTGAGCTTCCCGTTGAATAACAAGAGTGTAAACATTTTTGTGAAGCCATCATCCGTTGTCGTGTCTCACATTGCACACACTCTCAAATGTGTGTCTTCCTTTAATAAATGTATTCCAACTATATTCCTTCCATCACTAAGCTTTTCATTCGTGTGCAATAGCAAGTCAATATAAATAGTGCTCTCCACTCAAATTTGGCAGCAATAAAAGGGTAAAGTTATTTTCTGTATTCAATGTGCAGCCCTGAGCTAGTCATATAAATTCCACATTCCTATGGCGGGACTTGATTATCATAGGACAACCACTTAATTTCCCCCAGCCTAAAGTGGTACTCCTTTTATCGACCCAAGAGGGATGATGGGTTGAGTCAACTCCCAAATGTATCAGAAGAGTTATATTTAAGGGTGAAAAACATATTCGGGCTGTATTTTCATGGCTGTGCTGAGCTGCCCAAGTCTATTTTAAAGAGCCAGTGTACCTTTTTTCTAAAGCATTTCCACACAGAAGAAGCTGTTGTGTTCGAAACTACACCAACACGTGATTCCTTGTTTTTCTTCAGGCCCTTCTTGATTTTTTTTCAACTTTCTCTTTTCCAAGAAATGAAAGAGCAGCAACATGTAGCTTGTGTTACGCGTTCCCACGTTTAACGCATAAGGGGCATTGGAAACAGAAGTCTGCTCAATTATACGGACCTCTATTGTTGCACAAGGAGAGATGAGTAAATGCAGTGTCCTGTTAATTAAGTATCAGTTGTGTCTTTATATGGTTTTGGTCATCATGTGTTCAGGTGGGCAGGAGGTCGTGGGTTCGACCTTGACCCTGACGGCTGTATATTTTGAGTTTGCATGTTCTCCCTATGGTCGTGTGGATTTTTCTTCGAGACCTCCGGTTTTTCACTCCACATTCATTTCCGCATGATAAGCCACTTCGTTGAGCTATCATTTATTATCTAGGTAGATTCTGAAAAAAGAGCAATATATCTCATTGGGTTGTACCTGGTATTTTCATAGAATAATAACATTAATGTGCAATGCAAGCTCTTACACATATATTTGAAGGGATGCTGCAATAAATAAGTCCTCATTGCCAGTATAGATTATTTACTCGTGTAAATACACCAATGGCTAATACGTATCGTTTTAGAATTGAACACCCACCTAGTTATAATTATTTAAATAACGATTATATGTTACTCCCAAAGTCACGATTGAGGTTAATGTATATGTAATTGATGCTGCGTGAAATCTACAATTTGCCCATGCGTAATCCAGTATATCTCGAGCCTGTTCTGGTAACCCCACATTTGGGCCATGATCAAATCACCTTCAGCTGAGTCAAATTAGTACTTGCAAAGAAAGCTGCGTGTACATACCAGGCGCTTGTAGACTTGGGCTCTGAGGAGACCATAGAAAGCAGTGCACCAATTGTATTTCTGCATCTGAGTGGAGCTTTGAGTATTAAGCCCTTGTGTACGTAGGTTTTCTCTGTGTTCTCTGATTACCTCCCACGTGACTCCAAACGCTCGTCAAAGGAATTGGCCAGACAGCTCAATTCAGGGCAATCCTGAAAAAAAAATCTTGAATATCATTGAGGCTTTCCTGGGTAAATAAAGGTGCATTGTTATTATTCAATTACAGCTGTTAAGTGGTTAACCTTGTACATACTTAAACAACAGTCAGGGCCATTTAATTTTTGGCACTGATAAGAAGTGGCTCTTGAGCCGATATTTTATTGTAATTGCAACGTGTAATATTTGCAGCACATGAACTCACATCATCTTGCATTCATGCAACGACATTTTCAGCATTTTAAAGGAGATCATGGATCTCTCTGGGTCCTCTCCGTTGTAAACAACAGACAGAAGAAGACATCACGTGAATACGGTTAAACTATGTTGTGACAGAAGCAATATTGATGTCAATATAACTCCTTTATCACAGTTAAGCAATGTATTTGTAACAGAAAAAATACATTAATTCTTAACTGAGTCATGCAATAATGGTAAATTGCAGAGTTGTCTGAATATGGGTATATAAGTGTTTTTTAAAGGTGCATTTTGAGTGTCAAAAGAACACTTCACGAGTGAGAACACCGCAACAAAAGCCCTTCCACTATCGTCAATAATTTTTTTCATAATTCATAGCCAAAGCAGTCGATGAGCAGGACAAAATGTAAAATATTTCACAAAATAATAAGTTGAAGTACTAAAATTACTCCTACTGACAAATCGTCAAATAGATGGCAATCTTACCTTTATTAATACCTTTAATCAGACAACTTTGGCAGGTACACGATTGTCATGGATTATATCTCCACACTCACAATGCACACATGGTGATTACACGTGGCAATTTTACGCCTGCATTAAAGACATTCGTGGCAGATTCACAACACAGCTGCTCTATTTCAGCGAGCACAATGGGCCAAGCCGCAGCGGCTGTGCTGGCCACCTGACAACCGATAATGCGTGTAGCCATATTCGTGCAATGACGGGCAAACACGAGAACAAGAGGAACGTCCATTGTGGACGGCCATTGTCTTTACATGTGTAGGAAAACATTAGTTTGAAAACGGAGTTGAGCCTCGAAGCTTTATTGCTCAAACCACGTTGATGTGCAGAGAGGTCATGTTAGGTCTTGTTGTGGGGGTCTAAACATGTTTTAGGAAACACCGTAAGGCCAGTACAATAGCTGCAATTTTAGACATTCTAGTTTTATAAATAGTTTTACGAGCAACCTCAGGGAGACAATCAAGGATGGAGGTGATTCAAATCCCCATCACCTTTTTGTTATCTTAACACGTAGGCTTTCGCGACCAATATCATTCGTAATATAGGGGTTTTTTTCTCCAGATATCTGGCTGTCGCCTGATGAAGCTAGTTGTAATTGCTGACAAAAGGTCGTACTCAGATTGTAAATGTTATGCACTTGCTCTCCAACACACCAGCGTGCTGTACGAGTAACGAATTGGTATGTTCTGTTTACGTGACAAATCTTACTAATTGGCTGTGTCAGGTGGTGGCGGGTCTAACGATATATTTATATTTACGCGATCTCACCCAAAAAAAACCCTATATTATGGACCTTTCTGTTAATAAATACAAAACTAAGATACATTTAAACAATTTAGAAAGCTGTCTTAAGTTCTTACAAATCTCATGTTATTGCATTTTGTTCTGTATCTTAAATAACACTGCACAACACTACATATGGGCCATTTATAAGGTTGCATATTTATTGAAAGCGTCTGTTTAAATCTGCGAAAATATCTGTCCAAGTGAATATTCAGATATTTCCGAGAGCATTGATACACTGGCAATATGCAAGATATTCGTGTCTCCATTAAATTACAGTTACTATGACCAGTAAAATAATTACAGCAATAAACACAAGCCGCCTGCCAAGTTTTATTGTGCGGGCACTTGATTCACGATACTTTTTTGAAACCGATAAACATCTTGTGGCCTATCAGGAAAACATATAAATAAAATAAGCTCAGGACAGCACCGCTATTTTTGGGTTGGTGTGCGATGTGCGGTGGCAGTGTTTGGAAGACTGTGAGGTTGAGCACTGAATTCAACCCCAGTCAAACCACCAGTTGAGCCAGATATCGAGACTGAACCAAATACATATTTATCCCCACACTCAAAAGACTTGCAAAGGTGGGCTTGAGTCTTATCTTCCCAAACATGAATATATGCAGTGACTGAATTGAAATGTTCGGCTTGGTCAACAGTTGGAAGGCTCCCGCTAAATGTCGGAATGTAGACATCAGATGTGGACTGCAAGGAGGCCTTCCATGGGTTGGGTGTGGTGAAATATCCACAGAGCATCTCGCCATCACTGCGTGTTTGTAGAGCGAGGTTCTCTCTGTGGTTGCTCAAGCTATGCAACATTCCGGACGCACCTTTGTGTAATTCTACGCTGCGCCGTTTCAACCAGGTACGAGTGCAGGATGATTCAATGAATGGTCGTGGTTCAATCATAATTTTTTTAATAGAAGAAATAATTTTGCATCACTATATCGTGATGACTGTAGCAGCCTTTAAGCATATGGAGGGGCCATGTGAACCAATTGCACCTTAAAACATTGCACACACATCGACTCTCACAAACACAATTCGTGAGCTTAACAATGGATAGGGTAGCAATGAATCGATGCGGCATTACACAAGGAGCCGGTTGCCGCTTTTAAAGTGCTTTGGGAACCTCATTCTTGTGGAGGAGCTTGTTTAGCAAATACTTGCTGGGCTTTGCCATTTAGAGTCGATGTGCGTGTAACAGCCCTTTTGTCAATCCACTGCTGGATGAGGTCCACCCCATGCCATGCAGGTCATGGGGATTATATAACTGTCCTTCACTCTACTGTATAAGTCAGTGCAGGTTCGTGAACATGGGGAGCACAGACAAGGCAACATGAATGTAAAGTAGAATGGAATATTTTGCTGCACCACCATCTACTGCCCAACGCATAGCCCCACAGCCTACAGCATCAGTTATACATAGCAGCACTAACCAAGCTTATGCCTGCTTCGCTTTTGAGATTTAATTAGATTTGGTGCATTCCAAGTGAATTGGTCATTAGCAGAGTAGAATACTGAAGCTGTATATTTTTATTTCGCATTTTCTGAACAGACAGGCATGATTTCGTGCAGTATGCAGACATGCAAATGTAGCCTGTGTTGCCATGTTACTACAGATTTAAGTTTACTTTGAAGTTTTATAGTGATCATTAAACAATACATTTTAAAATCAAAGAATGTGCAAAAATTAATTGCGCAAATGCATGGGCAAATTAACCCACTGACACAAATATGATGGAAGTAATGGATGCATTTATATAGGAGACAAGGTGTTGTGATCGTGCAATCATACGAACACTCGTAAAATAAACCACTTGAAAGTGCTTCACGTTCAAATAATTTACTGTCAAACTGCACCACTAGCACATTGAAGCATACTTAAACCAATATTGTATAATATGTTAGAGCAACGTATACGTGGCAGATTTAATTTAAAAAAACAATCATCATTGCTCGCCATCGTGTACGCACTGCTGGATGAAGGCCTCCCCACACTCTCACCATCCCTTCACGGACTTCGGGTGTCATTATCAGTCTCACACTCCTCACACGAGCAGATCTCATTACTCCACCTGCACCCCTCCTTGGGCTGCCACTCCGTGACCAGTCTCGTCCATCTCTTATACCAATGCGTCATGCTGCAGCCAGCTTCATTTCCTGGACAGTCAATATCACATCTCAGATTTGCATTTGTTCCCTGATCCATGTGTTCGCCATTCAGTCAGTGTAATTCCAAGCATGCATCTCTCATGTTACTTCTCAGCTCTTTTAGCCATGTTGTATTATGGACACTGACAAAGAAAAACATTTCAAAGGAAGAAATAACACAAACTCTTTGGTTCTTTCGGTAAAGTCACGTAGGTTAAAAAAATATAATAGATCACGACGTTTCGATCGCAACACAAGCAATCGTCATCAGGTGAGACAACTAGAACAAGAAAAAAAGTAGCAGTAGCAGAAAAAAGTAGCAGTAGCTTCAAGTCTAGAATTAGCAGTAGCAGGTTTTTCTTGCTGTAGTTGATGACGATTGCTTGTGTTGCGACTTTACCGAAAGAACCAAAGAGTATATATTCCTGCAGTCATGAAAGCTTCAAATCAAGAAAGAAAAAACACAATTAATTATTTAAACGTTCTCAATTAAAAACATGTTTTCTTTGCCCCTAGATTCAGCTGTCGGCACTGTAGTTGTAGCAGAGTTTTTCATTGAACTTCTCAGTAAACCAAAAAGACAGCCGTGCCAAGAAAGCTGCCAGCTTAATTAAAATCTGATAACCTTACATAGATCTCCCATTGTTGGCTCTGTGCCCCAATATATGAAATATCCACAGGGAGTTGTGTGTTCCTAACATCATAAGCCACCGGTCACATCGCATCCAATCGATCATATGTGATCAACTAAGTCACGTGTGAATGCTTTCAACCAGGGTGCTGAGGATAATGTTGGTGAAGTTACTTGAATGCAGCATAGGGGAAGAGGAGCGTAAGAGCTGTTAATGTCACGGTTGTCACTGTATTGTGCTGGGGTTTCACGTAATGTGAAGGTTCACTTTAAAACAGCACGACGTATAGCTAAATGTATGAGCACGTGGCCTTCAAAATAGACAGAAGCATGTCTATGTAACGCTTGTCTTGTGCCGTTATTAACCGCTGAATTCCCATGGCAAGTGCGTGAAACAATTTTGGCCCTGGAGATAGTTTGAATTAGTTACGGGAAGCTTGGTAATTTGAGTATGCGGACCATACCCATGATACGAATGTGATGTGAGCTCGGATAGAGTTTGGAGTTAAATGTGCCTCTGTAATGGCTTTTCATGGGGATTAATCACACGGCAGTGGCGTGGTGCGAGACGGCGTTGCACAAACCGTGTGAGCGTGCGTGGAGCGAATGTATAATTCATTTCGGCTTCAACATGCATCGGTTCAACCTCCCTCGTAGTTCTGACTCGGGTATGAAACAAAACGTAGAGCAGCAAGCCACGATCCAGTAAACTTAGGAAATGTGCGTTAAGTTACCAAGATAACCGCCAACGTTGCCCTTTCATGGCCCAACTATGAGTACAGTAATTGTGTGTTCGCAAGGTGACTTCGCTTAGGCTGCGTGTAAGTGGCACGTGTGTAGCTTCAAGCGCCATTAAGTCGGAGTGTGTGATACGCCTATTCTAAGTGCTTTCATATGCTTCAGATGGTATACCCAGAGCATGTAGGTGAAGCCAAGAAATGGCTTGACTGTTCAACATATTGTTGGCCGGAGTACAAAAGTAAGAGAAGTAACACTTATTTGTGGGCCCTTGACAAATGCATGATGATAGCCAAATCATTGACCATCTTAGACTGCATGTTTTAGGATACATATAATTGCTAAATGTATTGTCTCCAAATCCTTGTGCAGAGACTATACATTTATTTTAATGTAGGCAATTATTTGCAGGAAACCTATTTTTAGCACACGTACCTGTGCCTGACACTCATTGCTGTGCTCAGTGTAACAACAGTCTTGGGAATTACTCATTTTAAGTGCCATGACCAGGCGTGGCTCACTCCTTTAGTTTTGTGCGCACTCGAATTGTGAAGAATCCCTCACGTCAATGAATTGTGTAAGACTTTCCAGGAAGAACCGGATTTTAAGTCCTTCCATCCTCCCCACCCCTAACACCCTCTCTCTCTCTCTGAGGCATGTTTATGCTGTCTCTGTTCCTGTTATTTTTGGGTTGCTGTGGACTTTTTTTTACTTTGCTTTATCTTCATCATCCAAACAGGACCCTCCCTTAAAACAGATGTTTCTGTTTGTTTGGCTTTACCAGTGAAATTATTTTTACGGCTAAACTATTACCTTTATTTTTCTATTTGGTTTGTCGGATGACTGTATTATCTACGGGGTGGGGGGGCCTTTTTGCCAGTATTAAGCGTAAAGCCGTTTCTTTTTATCGACTGCATTCCTGTATGTGTTCACTGTGTAGTAGTGGCGCAGTGATTTGTGCACTGCTCTATGAACGAGGTGACCCTGAGTTCGTATTCCCAATCAGGGCAAACATCCTCGGTTTCCCTTCACCAACCAGCATTGGCCAGTGTAGTAAAGTATGGTCAAACAACCCAAATGACCAACATTGCGATGGGAAGTCATTCATACAGCTGTGGAATTGATGTGCAAATAATTTTTTCCAAGTATTGGAAGCTCTGACTGCCCCTGATCCCCTACTAAATTAACATTTTTCTCACATTATTTTAGTGGTAATGAAATAGAATACGCTTTAAATTTCGCTTCAGTCGGAGTCTTGCGAGTACGCCGTTAGACTTATAATTACCCAATTCATGCTCCGACTTTTTTCACATCTAGGGAAACTGCATGTGCAAAAACGTAATTTGTTTGCAGTTTTTGCACTCTTTTAAAATAAGCTAAGCCTGAGCTGCAAAATCCGCTGGTGATATAACCACTGGATGCTATCTTCTTGGTTCTTTCGGTAAAGTCACGTAGAGTCTACGTGACTTTACCGAAAGAACCAAGAAGATGAATCCCTGCAGTCACTGGATGCTGTTCACATAGCAGGTTAAATATATGATTCAGTTTAACACGTAGGCTTTCGCGACCAATGTTATTCATAATCAACATTTTTGGGTTTAGATCGCGTTTATTTATAAATGTGTCGTAACCCTCCACCACCCGACACGGTCATTTGGAATGTGTTTTATTGTGATTATGCTACATTAGTAATCAGTTAGTGGTTGTTACTTATAAGGGAAACAACCACTAACTGATTACTAATGTAGCATAATCACAATAAAACACATTCCAAATGATTACTAATCTACAACTCGCATCGTAACAATAGCCTGATTACTAAACTAGTATATACTTACAATCACTCCCCCCTTGAATCTTTGCACCTGATGAGTTAATGAGTTAATGATGACGTCATCCTGCTGCTGCTCTATATAAGAACGGGAGACAGCAGAGCCTCACCATTCTGGCGAATTGCCCGATGAGGAGGGCCACGACCACGGCTGTGTTGTCTCTACCGTGTCTCTGCTTGTGTCGTGCCTAGTCTTGGCTCCCTGGCTGCCTGGCCAGTGGCAGCCGCGCAGGCCCTCAGGGCCATGGCGACCAAGCGTTCTGGGGTGGTGAGCCGAGGTGAGCGGGCCAGTTTGGCTGCTGCAGAGGATGGTGAGGTGGGACTGCCTGGAGGAGGGAGACCCGCAGAGGAGAGGGACGAGGCGCGAGCGTCGACCTCGAGGCGAGCGGAGGAGGACGCCTGGTGGCAGCAGGCGAGGAAGGGAGAGGAGCCGACGAGGAGTGAAATGGTGTCGGCCAGCCCAGGAGAGGAGGCGGAGGAAGCACCGAGCTCGGCGGGCCTGCAGGCGCAAGGTGCCCAAAGCGACGCTGTCCAGGCAAGTCCGGGACCTGTGGGGGCAGGGCGGCCCCAGGAGCACACAGGGCGGTGGCGCGGAGGAACGGGCGTGAACTTCACCCCGATACACGCCAAGCGGCACAATTGTGTACGGGTGTCCTTCAAGGAAGACGTGCCTGAGGAGGTCACTATCGACAGACCAAGATTCGTGCGGTCTGTGATGATAGAAATTCTGCAAGTGGATCCCGCAGATCTCTTTTGTTTGATTGCCCTGCCGGGTGGCCGGGCTTTTGACGTGAGCTTCAAGACAAGTAACTTGCTGCAACGCTTTATGACTTTGTTCGAGGAGAAGGCGGGGGAGAGGCCCCTGTCACTGCTTAAACTCCAACTGCTCTCCGAGCTAGACACAAAAATGGTCACCGTGTTTTTGTATAATGAGACTCTGCCAGACCACGACGTCGAGGTGTGGCTGAGGCAGCACTGCCTGGTGCTTTCGGACAGTAAACGGGTCCAAGACTCTTTAGGGATCTGGACGGGCGCCAGACAATGGCGAGTGAGGTTGAGAACGGCAGAAGGGGCTTTGCAACACATCCCGAGCGCCCTGAACATTGGTGGCAATAGGGTCTACGTGGTGTACGCGGGGCAGCCGAAGCTCTGCAGGCGTTGTGGGGGAAGCGGCCATTTAGGCTGCAGCGTGCGAGGCACGGATATGCTTCCGATGCAAGGCACGGGACCACGTTGTGTCAGAATGCTGCGCCCCGGCATTGTGCAACCTATGCGGGAATAAAGACCACCTGTACAGGGACTGCCCGCTGTCGTACGCAAACAAGGTCCGCGCACACAGGAGCAGGGTGGCGGATGGAGAAGGGGAGGTGGCCGAGGACGGGCTGAAGTCAACGCAGCCCGGCGGGAAGATGGAGGATGGGGGTGGAGAGGTGAGCAGGCAGGGTACGCCACTGCAGGACGAGAGGGAGGAGGGGGAGATGACGTCGGAGGAAGACGCGGATCCCACGGGCCGGCAGGTGGAGCACCCCGGGGACAAGGACGAGGAGCCCGTGGGAAAACCTCCCGACCCAACGGTGGTGGACTGGGCGGAGGCGGTGGAGGCGAGGGAGAACGGAGAGGAGCAGCAGAGGGAGAGCACCAGGAGGGAGAAATTCAAGGAGGTGGGGAAAAGGAAGCGGAAAGCGCCGCGTGGCCCAGCGAGGACAACCCGCAAACGGGACCTGGAGGCAACAGACTCCTCGATGGATGCGAGGTCGTCGGAAGATGGTGCCGTGGCGGCTAAGACCAACCAGGGAAGAGGGCTGCCCAAGGAGCCTAGGAGAGGGGAACAATTGCAGGGATTGGCTGACACAAACCTGTATGAACTATTGGACGACGTGTCTGGGTAGGGAGAGACAATTCTGGGTATGGACCTTACCGTAGCATCAGTAAACGTGAGGGGAATGTGGGGTAGGACTAGGAGGGGGGCCATTCTGCATTACCTACGGTCCCTGAAAAAGGGACGTTTACTTTTTACAGGAGTGCCACTTGCCATACTCCCTTGGTCGAGAGGATCTGGCTAGGGACTGGGAGGGACACTGCTTCTGGTCCGGAAGCAATGTTAATAGGTGCTCAGGAGTGGTTATCCTCCTAGGTAGAAAGAACATAGAGGTGCAGGAGGCCCGAGAAGTGGTCCCGGGACGACTCCACTATGTCGATGTTGCATATGGTGGGGCGGCGGTCCGGCTGATCAATGTGTACGCCCCCACAGGCTCTCCGGAACGTGTGGAGTTGCTAGAGAACGTGGCAGCCTTGCTGCTAACACGAAGGCACATCGTAATGGTGGGTGATTTTAACTGCCCGCTAACCCTGGCGGACACGCGGCCAGTCGCCGGATGTCGAAAGTTGGACCCCTCCTCTAGGAGGCTGGGGGCTTTGGTTGGAGATTTTGATTTGATTGACGCTTACCGGTCGTTACACCCAAAACGACCAGGGTTCACGTGGTCGAGTTGTTTGAGAACCGCACACTCGAGGATTGATTTCCTCTTTGTCTCTGCCAAGGTTAAGGTGGAGAGAGTGGAACACGAACCTTTCTCTTTTTCCGACCATAAGATGATAGCTGGGGGGCTCAGAATCCCAGATGGGCTGAGGTTGGGAAGGGGAATCTGGCGCATGAACTCGGGACTGCTGGAGGACAAAAAGGTGGTGGAGGAATTTGTCAGGCAGTACGAGGAATGGAGGAGCCTGCGGTGCTGCTTTGGCACGATAGCTGAATGGTGGGGAATGGTGAAGGGGCGAATTAAGTCCTTTTTCCAGTCCCAGAGTAGGAGGAGCGTAGGGGTTGCGTTGCGGGGATTGAATGAGAGATTGGAGGGAGCATATAAACTGATGGAACTGGGATTCCCCGTCATGGGAGAAATAAAGCAACTAAAAGATAGGATCTCTGCGGTGTTGGAGAAGCAGGCCGCGCAACTTGCATTCAGGGCTCGGGTGAAGGCGGTCGAGGAGGGTGAGCGTTGCACGCGTTTTTTCTTTAAGAAATGTAGGAAAGCGGACAACACAATCCGAGAATTGGTATGTCCCAGGTTAGGTAGACTCAAGAACACAGAGGAGATAACGGAGGCCGCCAGGAGTTACTACAAGGAATTGTACAGGAGCAGGCCGTCAGACGAGGGGGCGCGGAGCACACTGCTAGGGGGGGTAGATAGGGTTATTGAGGCTCCAGAGGAGCTAAACAAACATATCCAGAGGGCAGAATTGGATGAGGTGGTGGGGGGATTACGTCGGCACAGTGCACCAGGGTTAGATGGGATACCGGCTGAATTCTATGTTACGTTTTGCAGTACCCTCAGGGACGACATGTGGCAGATGTATAAGGAAATTACGGAGGAAGGCCCTGTGCCAGATTCAATGACAAGAGGGGTCATAACCCTTGTATACAAGGGGAAGGGGGAGCGCAGTGACCTCGGGAGCTGGCGCCCGATCACCCTGCTGAACACCGATTATAAAATCCTGGCCAAAGTTATCGCGGTGCGTCTGGGGAAGGTGGTGGGGGAGGTGGTGGTGTCTGACCAGAAGTGTGCGGTTCCGGGCAGGCGGGTATCCGATAACCTCGTTCTGTTGAGGGAGGTGGTGGAAACCACTGTGGAGAGGGGTAATTCATTGGGTCTACTCAGTTTGGATCAGGAGAAGGCATTTGATAGCATCTCGCACGATTATTTGTTCGCGGTTTTGAGGCGAATGGGGGTGGGGAAACAGCTTATAGACTGGATAAGGAAGCTATATCATAAGCTCACAGGTAGCCTGCTAATAAATGGAGTCATCTCGGAAGGGTTTCCAATTGGGTCCGGTGTGCGGCAGGGGTGCCCGATGTCGCCGGTGTTATTCATAATGTGCATGGAGCCTTTTGCCCAGGCTGTCAGGGGAAGCCGGCTGATTAGAGGGGTGAGCATGCCAGGGTGTGCGGAACCAGCAAAAATTGCAATGTATATGGACGATGTTGTCATTTTCTGTGGGAATGTTGCTTCGGTATGGGAGGCCCTAAGACTTGCGGATAGATTATTTTTGGCCTCAGGATTAAAGGTGAATGTAAGCAAAAGTGAGCTGCTGATATTCGGTGACCCCAGGTTATTTGAGGGCCGCCCGCCAGGTATAACGGTCCAGGGTGAGGGGATCAAAATCTTAGGAGTCACGTTCTATAGGGAGGACTCGGCGACTAAGAATTGGCGGGGAAAAGAGTGCATGGTGAGAGGCAGGTTGGCTGGTTGGGCAGACAGGCGCCTTTCAATGGAAGGTAGAATGTTGGTCTTGAGGGTGGAAATCCTCCCGGTACTTATCTACCTGGCCTACGTGTTCCCGCCGGGGGCGCAAATGGTAAAAAGGTTGGAGCGCCTGTTTTTCAAGTTCATCTGGGGGGGAGGGATGGACCGAGTGAAGAGAGAAACAATGTACAAACGTGCCGAGAACGGTGGGAGGGGGGCCCCGAATGTCGTGTGCATCCTCAACACGATTTTTGTCTGTAATACGCTGCGACTATATTTCTCCAATGGGCTCCAGGTGAAAGCCTCATATTATGTTCGGTACAGACTGGCATGGCTCCTGAGACGGCTAAGCATGGCGTCGTTGCCGCGCAGCACCCCCCTGGCTTGGCCTCAGGGGTGGTTGTGCACCGCGGTAAATGAATACATCACGAAGTACGAGCCGGACCGGACACGGGGGTCGTGGGTTCCCAGGGAAGTCCTGGCGGACATGTCGAAAAAGGAGATCTGCACAGAGGTGCCAGGTGCTCGGGGTACCCGGGCACGACAAATTTGGGAAAACGTAGCATCGGCAGCCCTGACGAAAAGGCAGCGGGACTTATCCTGGCTGGCCGCATGGGACAGGCTGGAGTGCAGACTATTTATGTGTTCCCGCAGATTGGCCCGCTCACCTGATTGCCCGAGAGGCTGTGGCCTGGGAGAGAGCGCTGCTCATGCCCTCGTACAGTGCCCATTTGCCCAGGAGGTGTGGGAGTTAAGCCGACCCCTGCTGTCCCATTTTTGCCCTGTAAAGGCCACAGCGCCTAATATGATTTGGGGGATGTTCAGGCAGAGAGCGGGTGGGGTCTGGGCTCAGGCATGGGCCGTCATAGGTGCCGTAAAAGAGGCCCTGTGGACGGCGCGCCAGAAGCTGATTAAGGGCGCCTATATGTCGCCTCCCGAGGTATACCGACTAGCCAGGGGGCTGTTAGAGAGGGTGGTGGAGGTGGAGCGGGCGACAACGCGCAGAGCAGCCACAAACGCGAAGTGGCGATGGCCGCTACCCAAGTGCGGGATAGGCTGAATTCGAAACGACCCCCCCCCCCTTTTTCGACGAGAATGGGTGGATGAATGTACCCCCCCCCCTTTCCTCCGGTGCGATGGCGACTTCTTGTCTTTTCTGAGTAAAGGGTGTGAAAGAGGGGAACTCGATCGCGGCATACTCGGTGCATCGGCTGTAAAAAGGATCCCCTGTTCCCGTTACGTTCATGTGGTTTTTCCGGTCTTTTGCTGTTATTTTGGCTGTACAAGGCAGAGGCCTGCTCTTGCTTGAAAGGAAATAAAAACCTTAAATCGGGCTTGCCAGGGGAGACACCAGGAGCATCGAGGTGATCCTTCCAGCCCGTCCGGATCTCAAGTGAGACCTAGCCACCAGCCCCGAGGCCTGCGAGGGCCCTGACCGTGTGGCCAGGGATGACCATGCTGCCAAGAAGTGGGGACTGCTGGAGAATGGAGACGGAAATTGCAACAGACGAAGAGGGGAAATGGCGAGAGGCAAGGACCACGAGGGCCACCCGAGTTGCTGAAGGAGACCGGGATGACCGAGCCGCCCAGCTTATGCTCGCAGCAGATGAAAAGGAAGCAGAGAGTGCGTCAAGAGAAATGAATGCCACCTGCACTGCTGAGGGAGCCTGGGACGACAGAGTCGGCCAGACGGTGACTGCAGGAGACAAGAAGAAGACGCGGCGAAAGCAGAGGGCCACCGACACCACCTACGCTGCCGGAGGGGACTGGGGCAACCAGACCGACCCGCTGGCAGCAGGGGGATGCGTGGAGGAGGCATGGAGATGGATAGAGGGGAACGTGGCGGAGGCACGGCAGAAGGAGAGGATGGAGGAACTGGATGGGAGGGCGGGAGCTGATGGAGTGGGTGAGGGAGGCCGAGGAGAAAAAGGTACGGCGTCCGGACGCAGAGATGCGGGTGCCCCCGAGCGGAGGGTGGGGAACGAAGCCAGAGAGACGCCAGCAACCCTGGGGCAGGGGGAGGCCCGGAGGGAGAACGCGACAGTGGACGCTGGACCGGTGGGAGCTGGGAGGCCGCGGGAACGAGACGGGAAATGGCGAGGCGGGGCAGGGGTGAGTCTGACACCACCTCATGTCAAACGACATAATTGCGTCAGAGTAATGATGAAGGATGAGGTAGCAGAAGAAGTGACCATCGACCGAGCGACCTTTGTACGGTCAATAATGATGGGCTTGCTACAAGTAGAGCCGACAGACTTGTACTGTTTGATAACTCTGCCGGGAGGGAGGGCGTTTGATGTAAGCTTCAACTCAAGCCCCCTACTACAAAGATTTATGACCCGCTTCGAGGAAAAGGCGGAGGAGAAGCCATTGATATCAATGAAGCTACAACTGTTATCAGAGCTGGACACGAAGGTGGTGACTATTTTCCTATACAATGAAGCCCTACATGACCACGACGTGGAGGTCTGGCTAAGACAGCACTGCTCGGTACTGTCGGGCTGTAAAAAGGTGAGGGACTCAGTGGGGATATGGACAGGGGCAAGACAATGGAGGGTGCGGCTGAAAACAGAGGGAGGGACCTTGAGACACATCCCGAGTGCCCTGAACATAGGAGGCAACCGGGGATATGTTGTGTATGCCGGACAACCTAAACTGTGTAGGAGGTGTGGGGGCAGCGGTCACCTGGCTGCAGTGTGCAAGACAAAAGTCTGCTATAGATGCAAGGCACTGGACCACGAGGTAGAAGAATGCAGTGTTCCGGCACAATGTAACCTCTGCGGTAGCCGAGAACATCTGTACAAAAATTGTCCGGAGTCGTACGCCAACAAGGTTAGGGCGTATAGGGTAGGAGGAGCGAGGGATGAGGAAGGGGGTGGGACCAAACTGGACCCGGATAAGGAACTGGTGAGGGAAGGACGTGGGGAGGTGGCTGAGCAGCAGCCACCAGCGACGGATGGAGGGGGAGAAGGGGAGAGGCATGCAAAAAGAGCAGAATCGACATCGAGCGAGCAGGAAGAGGGGCTGGCGGGGGAGGGGAGCGACGGCATGGGCAGCATCTCCGAGACGACTGTGGAAGACTGGGCGGAGGCGGTGGAGGAGGATGAAGGAAAAGGGGAACGACAGCAGGAGGAAGGCGGTAGCGAGACATGGGAGGGACCAATCGGAAGGAAAAGGAGGATACGGAGAGCCCCAAAAAGAGGCGCCCCTTTAGGCAGCACGGAATCCTCGGACTCCTCGCTGGACACAGAGGCCTCGAGGGAGGGGATGGAGGAAAGGGTGGAGAGCCGGCGCAGGGGGAAACCCTTGAGAACAAGGGGCAAAATGAAATTGCGGGAACTGGCGAATGAAGACGGTTACGGAGGGCGAGCGGAGAAGGCCGCTTCGGACTGAGACACATCCCAACATGGAACTTTCCGTGGCGTCCGTAAATGTGAGGAGCTTGAAGGGAAAGGGGAGGAGAGGAGCAATAATACAACTGCTACAGGCTACCAAGTGGGAGGTGGTCTTCCTCCAGGAATGCCACCTACCATACACCCTGGGCCGGGAGGAGCTGTTGGAGAGCTGGGATGGCTACTACTTTTGGTCCGGGAGTAATGAAAATCGATGCACGGGGGTGGTTACCCTCCTAGGCAGGAGGGGTATACAGATAGTCGGGTCCCAAGAGGTGATCCCGGGCCGCCTCCATTATGTGGACGTGTCTTATGGAGAGGCAAACCTGAGACTAATAAATGTGTACGCCCCCACGACGTGCACAGAAAGAGTGGACCTATGGAATAATGTAGCGACCCTGCTCGTGACGAGAAGGCAAGTCATAATGGGGGGTGATTTTAACTGCCCGTTGTGCCTGGCAGACCTATTATCGGTGGCTGGGAGGAGGAGGCTCGACCCTTCCTCTAGGAAGTTGAAGGAGCTGATAGAGGATTTTAAAATGACTGACACCTTCAGAAAGGTACACCCGGTGAGACCGGGATACACGTGGTCGGATAAGGGTGGTAGAACACAATCACGAATAGATTTCATCTTTGTGTCTGCCAATGTGAAGGTGGATGGAGCTGACCTGGAACCCTTCCCCTTGTCAGATCACAATTTGGTGAAGGCAAAGCTCGGTATTCCAGGTGGCCTGAAGATGGGGAAGGGAACCTGGAAAATGAATGTAAGCCTGTTGGAAGACAGAAGGGTCGTGGAAGACTTTGTAAGGAAGTACGAAGACTGGACGACCCTGCAGGAATGCTTTGCCACGAGGGTGGAGTGGTGGAGCATGGTGAAGGGCCGGATAAAGGCCCTCTTCCAGACACATAGTAGAAGGAGGAGTGTAAACAGGGAACTGCAGCTGTGGAACGCTAGAATCGAGAAGAAGCACAGGTTACTTGAGCTGGGATTCCCGGTGGGTGAGGATATACGGAGATTGAAGGGAAGGTTATCCTCGGTATTGGAGAAAAGAGTCAAACAAATGGCATACAGGGCAAGGGTCAGGGCAACGGAACAGGGAGAGAAATGTACGAGTTTCTTCTTTAAGAAATGCAAGGCAGGAGACAACACACTTAGGGAATTGGTGAGTCCGGTCAGAGGCAGGCAGGCAACGACAGAGGGTATGATAGAGATAGCGGAGGAGTACTATGGGGAGTTGTATGGGAGGAAGGGAACGGATAGGGGAATAAGGGAGGCACTACTAGGGGAGCTAAGACATGAGGTTAAGAACCCAGAGGTACTGGGAGGGAGGATCCAGATGGAGGAAGTGGAGGAGGCAGTGAGGAGGCAGAATAAGAATAGGACGCCAGGACTGGATGGAATTCCAGCAGAATTCTATATTACATTCTGGGATTTAATGAAAGGGGACATGCTGCAGATGTATAGGGAAATGCTGGAGGGTGGACTGGTGCCAGAAGAAATGTGTGAGGGGCTCATCATACTGATGTATAAGAAGGGGGACCGGAGAGAGTTGGGAAACTGGCGTCCAGTTACGCTCCTGAACTCGGACTACAAGATTATGGCAAAAATAGCTGCGACGCGCCTGGGGAAGGTGGTGGAGGGAGTAGTCGAACCCGACCAGACGTGTGCGGTGCCAGGAAGAAGGATTTCGGACTCCCTGATTTTATTAAGGGAGGCAATAGAGGTAGAAGGAGAGAGGGGATGCCCCCTAGGGCTTCTTAGCCTGGATCTTGAGAAGGCTTTCGACTGCCTCTCGCACGAGTATATGTTCGCAGTGTTGGAAAAAATAGGAGTGAGGGGACCCTTGGTCGATTGGGTGAGGCGTCTTTACCAAGGGCTCAAGACCAGACTACTGATAAATGGGGAGCTCTCAGGGACAATTCCAGTAGAGTCAGGGGTGAGACAGGGGTGCCCGATGTCCGCGGTTCTATTTGTAATGTGTATGGAACCCCTTGCACAGGCAATAAGAAACAATGAGGAGATTAAGGGAGTGACCATCCCCGGGAATAAGGAACAGGGGAAGGTGGCGCTATATATGGATGACGTAGTCGTGCTATGTAGGGACGTGGCATCAGTGTGGGGGGCCATGAAGGAGACAAACCGCTTCGGCCTGGCCTCCGGCTTGAAGGTGAATGCGAGGAAGAGCGAATTGATGGCCTTCGGGGACCCGAGACTATTTGAGGGCCGGCCGCCTGAGTTGGGGATAAAGACGGAGGAAGTCAAGGTCTTGGGAGTGTCCTTTTGCCGAGAGAGGTCGGCGGAACGAAACTGGGACGGGAGGATAAAGCAGGTAAAGGGACAGTTAGGCAAGTGGGCCGGGAGACGGCTCACGATGGAAGGCAGGATTCTGGTAGTGAGGGTGGTGGTTTTACCAACACTCAACTACCTCGCATATGTGTACCCGCCAGGTAGGAGGGAGGCAAGAATCCTGGAATCGCTGTTGTTTAAATTCATTTGGGGAGGCGGGATGGATAGAGTGAAGAGGGTGGTGATGTGTAAACGCGTCGAACTGGGGGGAAGGGTGCCCCAAATATTGCACGTGTGCTGTCCTCAATTTTTGTGTGCAACACTTTGAGGTTATTCTTTTCCGAAGAGCCCCGGGGGAAGGCCGCATGTTATTTAAGGTATCGCCTGATGTGGCTCCTGAGGGGGCTTGGGATGACCCAATTACCGGCGGGCACGCCCTTGGCCTGGCCACAAGGATGGCTGAATGCGGCGGTGGGTGACTACATAAAAGTGTACAATTTGAGTCAGAGAGGGGGACCGTGGAACTCCAAGGAGGTATTGGCCAAAGTAAACGAAGGGGAGGCCTGCGAGGGGGTGATGGGCGCGAAGAGGACTATGTACCGTCAAGTGTGGAGGAACACTTCATCAACGGCGCTCACAAAAGAACAGAGAGATCTGTCCTGGTTGGCGGTGTGGGATAGATTGGAGACGAGGGGCTTCATGTTTTCTCGCCGAATGGCACGTTCGCCCAAATGCCCGAGGGGCTGCAACACAGATGAGGACGCGGTGCACGTCCATGGTGAAGTGTCCCTTCGCACAGGAGGTGTGGAGACTGAGCAGTCCGCTGTTGTCCTGGTTTTACCCGTCGCAGGTGATAAGTCGGGACATTATGTGGGGAGTCTTAAGGGAGGTGCGGGGAGATGACAGAGATCGAACGTGGGCCATAATAGGCGCGACAAAGGAGGCCTTGTGGGGAGCTCGCAGAAAAGAGTTGGATGGGTCCCCTATATCACCGTTGGAGGTGTGCTACTGGGCAAGGAGGTTGCTAGAAAGGGTGATGGAAGTAGACCGGGTTAGGCTGGGATACAAGGCCGCAGGTGTGAAGTGGAAGTGGCCCCTACCCGGGGTGGGGTAGCGAGGGGACCGGCGGGTATAGGGAAGGGATAGTGAAGGATGGCCATGCACATTTTAGCCGGCCTGCTAAGTCGTGTGGGCAAGGAATGTACGTGTTCGATCGGGGGAAGGCGATGTGATGGAGCAACGCATGGGTGAATGGTGGTGATGAATGTAAATAAGGGGAACGGGGCGGTGTGCGTTATGGCGGCGAGCTTTTTTTGTTGCATTGTATGTGGGTGGAGCCCGCGGATGTGACGGAGACTCGAAGTGGCCAACCGGGGCGCCCGGGAAGGAGTGGTTTTCAGTACTCTCTTTGGTTTTCCTTGTACCCGTTGAGAAGTTAATAAAAACCTTTAAATCGCAATTACCAGCGAAACGTCGTACTCAAATTGTAAATGTTGTGGCTTCAACACACCGGTGGGCTAAAGCAGTGAACTATTTGTCTTTGTCAACGTGACACATTTTTACTGATTGGCCGTGTCGGGTGGTGGAGGATTACGACACATTTATAAATAAACGCGATATAAACCCAAAAACGTTGATTATAAATATATGATTTTGAAAATGAAAATGCCGCAAGCTTGTGCCCTCACCAGCTGTAGCCAATACCGATAATTATTGATTAACAGTTGTGCATGCAACTCGCTCTAATTAAATCTTGACTTAAAGCTTTCGTGACTGCAGGAATTCATATTCTTTGGGTCTTTCGGTAAAGTCACAAGCGTTCGTCATCAGGAAGAGGGGGTTAGCTTCTGAAACTAGCCCCCTCGCTCTAATTGTTTCATGCTAAGTAATTTCTATTCTGTGGAATTGTGAACATGGTGTCGACTGCTATCGGCATACACGGCACTATCCGATATACATACTCATAAATATTTAATTATGAATATATTCACCTTGGCAGGGTGGGGAAGCCATGGTGCAGTGGAGTGGTTCGCACACTGCGTGTTGTTAACCTGCTCAGCTGAGTTCAGTTCCCTGCAAAGTCAGCAAGTGAGTGATACCTGAACTGATACTGAGCTCTCCTTCACCAACGCAGACTGTCCAGCGTGATGAAGGATGGTCAAGAGATTGTCGTTAAGGACATGTCGCATGACAAAGGACTGTCAACAAAAGAAAAACATACATTTTAAGGCGATAAACGATCAACTCATTCAAGATATGTCCAGTCTCCATTCAACTGTGAGTTATATATTCATATTCATAGTTTTTTTCGGTAAAATCACGTAGGTAAAACATCAAAATTATAAAAATAAATCAAATAAAACAAAAATCACGACGTTTCGGAGGCAACATATCTCAGCCTATCCTGGAGGTCCCTTCCTTTACCAACATGCACTTAGGGGGCGTCCCTAAATGACGTCACGCGGTTTCGGACGATTTTTGACCCCCCCCCCCTCGTCACACGGCGTCACAAAAAGTCAGACCCCCCCTCAAATATGACGTCATAAAGCTCTGCTTCCCCCCCACCCCAAAAAAAAAAACATGCTTCAAATCGCTTTAAACTATTGTCATTGTATCTTCTTGGTTCTTTCTGTAAAGTCACGTAGAAGGGAAATAATCAAATAATACATTTTTTACATAATAAAATACAATTCTCACGACGTTTCGGCCACAACGCAAGCAGCCGTCCTCAGGTGAAGGACAGCGTCTTTCCGACAGCCCTTCTACGTGACTTTACCGAAAGAACCAAGAAGATGAATCCCTGCAGTCACGAAAGCTTTAAATCGAAATTTATATTGTCATTGCAGTGCGTATTTAATGTGGTGCTGCACTTTGATGTTATAGGATAAAACATTTATTTAAAAGTCACACTTCTCAAACCCCCCCCCCCCCCTCGTCACACATCGTCACAAATGTCTGACCCCCCCCCCCTCCTAGGTGCGTGACGTCATTTATGGACGACCCCTTACCTGTGTGGTCATGACTGATATAGGTTGCGGGAAGGCCTTCATCCAGCAGTACACTAACAAAGATCATTGTTATATTTAAGCACCTACAAAAGCTATTTATTAATTTACATCAAATGTGAGCAAACAGCTTAAGGGGTGCATGGTAACCTTGGGCAACATGTATATCCGCTTAAGACAAGATGCCATATTTAATTTGTAGGAAATAAAGCTGTGCTAAGCTGGGATAAATGAAAACATCACGAGTGTTTTCTCCAGCAGTCCTGCCGAGGTATGTTTCAGCAGCGCTCATACGTTGCCCATTTACATCAATCATAGTGTCTCTTCAGTTGCAGGTGTATTCATACACGATAATGAATGCATTTAACAAGGGTTACACTAATGGTTTGTGCGTTGGTAAAGCCACAAAAAGCTGTTACATATGAAACCATGACATGGGACGTGGTGATAAAGACATTAAGTAGAGGCTCCCTGCCCAATGTCCCCACTCGTTGTAGGCAGGCACCTTGGTAAGTAGCTCCAACCCGTGGTGCAGTTGCACTGTCTGCATACTCCCAAATAAGACTTTGAACCGTATATTTTTAGACAAGTTGTTGCGTGAGATTAAGCAAAATATAAGAAAAAAGATCGTAGGGTTTTGTGGTGCGTGGGTGAGTTATGCGATGCTGTTCAATTCGTGATCGCCTTTGGTCCACGACACTAGGCCAAGATAAATCGTTGGCCCGTGATGAAAAATGTTTTGAGCTCCGTTGCTCAGTTGTACCGCTGTGATATCTGACCTGCTGCAGGATAACATTTCAAGGAAAACTCGTCTTAAAAGCAAAATTTCCGCAAGCCGCTCTCCCACTCTATCTGTCTCTTTTCATCCCACCTTCAATCTCTGCCTCCCACTGTTACGCAACTCTTAATAAATCATTACGTTCTTGAAAAATAGTACCCAGCTTAGATCTTTTATCATTGGAATTATGCAACAAGCTCCATGTGTGCCCAATTTCGATAGACATATTTCTTGATTTACTTGTCAAGCACACGGATGTAGCCTCGTTAGTCCAATTATTATTAAAATTGCAAACGCTGCAGAAAACGCACGGAAGGTTGTTTTAATCTCCTTTTTAACACTATCATGGAAGTCACCCGGAACTTTCTGAATAATTTATGGAATGACACATTGATACTTTGATCTGGAAAGTCTCAGGTGGGCCATGCTTTCACATGTGTTTATGAACAAGGAATGCGCCTCTAATCTTAGCGGTCAAACCTGCTCTGCAAGCCCGGCCACCACCAATGCCTGCTGATTGTATTTCATCTCATGAAAAGAGACGTTCGGACAGATGCTGACAACACAATCCGTTTTCATATTGAGCACAATTATAACATAATTCATGATGGAATAACTAGGATGTCAAAGCTCGCCTACGTAGATTTTAGTAATCACAAAGTCGTGGCTGTACTGTTAGAAGTGATTTAGTGATAATCGGTACTTTATAAAAAAAATGCTCGTTTCGTCAAACAATAAAGCACTTTAATTGAAATGTTTTAAGTGTAAAATAAAGTTCAAACATCGAATAAAGTTTAAAATTAAAGTTAAACTGTATCAGGTGTAGTAAAATGAAAAAGTATACTACATGATGATTTAGGAGCCGGAATTATATGACAGTAATTAAATTTACAACGGTGTGAATAATTGCGTGTGGATTAGTGGCGCATTGGTTCATGCGCTGCACTATGAACTCGGTCACCTGAGCTCGATTCCCAAAGCCAAACATCTGTGGCGTGTACAATCTGAAGCACTTCTGTCCCACTTCACTCATGTGCCCTGATGAGTGTGGTGAAGAATGGGGCGCCGCAGTGGCGAGATGTTAATAACCTCACCTGATATACAGAAGATCGTGGGTTCAATCCCGACCCTGATGCCTGTATATTTGTGAGTTTGCGGTGTCTCTCTCCTCGTAGTCGCGTGGGTTTATCTCCGTGTCCTCCTGTGGACCCGATTATCCCCACCCCTATTCTTCCCAATTGTCCGTTATCCAATTTATTTTCCCATTAGAACTAAGATTCTTAGGGTTCTTGAAAAGAGGAGTTCTGTAATTGGAGTACTGCATTGATATGTACTGCAATGACAATTTGAGCCAGTTTTTCCACTGCCATTTTTTATTGAAACAATAAAAGTTATTCACTCACATTTCACAAACATGTCAAAACATGTCCATGCATTTGTTTTACTGAGTTGAGTGAGACATTGCCACATCAAGCACAACAGCACTACATTTCATATTTTACGATGCACCTTGGCTCTGGATATACTTTATTCAAATACGTGTGTGCGTGTCTCTGCATGTACACATACTGCCATAGGGCAAGGTTGTTGATTGCGGTGGCACGTGTGTATGTTGAACTTTTTTCGCACCGTACGTAGTCAACCGTGCTCATTGGAGGTGTGGGTGCGAATACAGTGCGGTAGAATATACGTCAATGCCTCGACACCCGTGAAGGTTCGGTTCTTGAAAATCTGCATGAAAGTAGAAATCGCGAATGTAGATATATATGTTTATAGTGGGGAAGTGGTGATCGGTTCCCATGTCCTACTGAAAGTACGAGAAAAAATACAATGTTTTATAACTTTAATTCTATACTATACACATAAATAACATTCACATACTTAATTAAGTAAAAAAACAGCACAAAAGGCACCAGCTTCAGCATGTGGATGGCAGCACACGGTCCACAATCCACCGCTGTACTAGGTAAATACAGAACACCTCCCCATGATGCGATGTTGCCAAACCGCATGTCGTCGAAGGAAAATGGCTCAAAAGTGAAACTGGTATACAAATATAAAGTCAAGAGTAATCGACGTCCGAGAAAGAAACATCCACGAATGAAGAGGTTTTACTGCATTTAAACGTCTGAGTTGGTCCCCTTAAAATGGAGTCCTTACTCATGTGTACGAGTGAGTCATTAAAATGTGGACAGGCCTTCATCCATCAGTAGATAGAAACATGCCTGTTGATGATAAATATTGGATTGCCTCCCATCCATGATCTTCGCATATATAGTTGTGAAACCTATTATCTGTCAGTGGATTTCAAATTATTCCTGTTACCCGAAGAACCCCGGGATTCACAAATGAAAGACCCAATGCAGAAAACTTCATTGCAGTTCCAGTGGAGTCTAAATTCTAAACGATGCGGGGTCCCCTTGTTTTTAGGTGACTATTGCACCACCGCCTCGCTCAATGTGATGCTTATTGGACCAGTGAAGGGTGACCCTCAAACACACCCAGGTGACTTCTTTCATGATGAGGCGACTGTTGGCCCGCTATCTTTCACGAATCCAGACACGGTGAGTGAAAGAAACATAACCTGTTCTTTACGTAGTGTGGCTGGCATTAAACCTGATGCAAGGAATTAAATGGGGGCCCATGGTCAAATCCACCCTCTCTTTGTAGCCCGGCGGTTGGGCCCCTGAAGCCCGTGGGTGCTGGCGCACTTACAGACCAGGTATCTACGCCAACGATGATATGTAATTTTGTGTTTAGTGAATGTACAGAACACGCTTTTGAATGTTGTGTAATATCCTCAATCAGGGCTGCAGAAAATGAGTGACTCCTGAAAAGGACCCCACAGCCCAATGGTGCAAGAACCTTTCTGAAGATCCAGCTAAGGAAGAGCCTTGGTTCTCTCTGCTCCGACAGCAGTGGGTGCCACTCTCAATCGTGGCCCAACAACAACACATGGAAGACGATGTTGATATATCTTTCATAAATGGAAGATCAAGGACTCACCAAACTGCGAATGTGGTGAGGTGTAAACGAAAAGTCGTATATCGCTGATGACTGCGCAATACAACATGCTTATGCTGGTGGAACAAGTGGACTCCACTCACGCTACCCCAGATGCTGTGGAATGGCTTACAACATTAAGAATACAATTACAGTCTGTTTCCTTTTGTAAATGCCATACAAAATAAAATAAAAAGTGACTACCTGAAATATATATTTTAAATATTAACGTGATGGCAGAATTCGGAATGTGCCAAAAAATGTGCGCTTATCTAGGATAGAGCTGCTAATCTGGCTGGCCACGTGCGTCACCTATAGCTGTCAAAACAGTCTTAGGCTCGACAAGCTCTCCGTGCATCACTGACGTGTTTTGCCTCAATGGTGGATGCATAAACACACCTTGGTAGCCACACCTTGCGAGTGTGTTAGCATTTTTATACAGTCTCCAATATGTTCTGAACGCCCTTGCCCCACAGCTTTGTGCAATGTACATGTCGAAATGTTTGTTTTGGCTGAAGGCCTTTAGCCTTTATGGTTAGGAACGAAGGACATACTGTTTCTATGACTGCATATTGACATCATGCTGGTGCCCGATGACTATCTTTTTCCAGAACATCTTAACTTTATGATGTTATAATTTAGGGTCACATTGGAGGCCTCATCACGACTATGCATTGTGAATAAATAAAGTAAAATAAATTAAATAACAGCACTTGAAGAATGCTTTTGGGTTCAACTCTCAGTAAAAAAATATAATTGTGTATGTTACACATGAATTTATAAGTTAATACTTTTTTTTGCCAGGTAATGCCAACCGAGTTACATAGCTATTTTTCAGAAACGACCTGGCCACAGGTGATAACTGAACTTAGTGGCTGATCATGTGGAAATGTATTGCAGCCAAATACTCTAAACGCATGTTTCTAAATGTGGAGGAAAAAAACCCGGAGAATCCGGAAAAAAAATCCACGCAGCCCTATCAAAGATAAATTTTGCTGGATGAACGAGGAGCGTTTAACATTGGGAAGTTTACAGTGACGAGATGTTTCATATCATACTTCATACTAAATTAGAAGAAGAAAAACTTTTCCTGGCTGCCTGACGTCACGACTCCCCCCAAGCCACCCTCCACCCTGGCCGTGTAATTCGCGCAAATGTACGTACATTGAACTTCTTTTGCACCGTACGTAGCCAACCGTGCTAATCGGAGGTGTTCGTCGGCAGTGCTAGTTTAAGTCGAACCATTGCCGGATGAAGGTTACCTCGGGCCCTTTCAGTCGTGGGAATTTTTGTTACCACATTCCACGATGCTGGGACAGTGCGGCAGGTTGATAAAATCAGGGGAAGGGTCCGGATCGGTGAAGATATCACCCGCGACTGATGTTAGCCACGGCTGGGAATCAAACTCAGATCGCCGGATTCAATGTGCAGTGTGCTGACCACTACGCCACAGCACCCCCCCCCCCCCACTATTTATGTCGTATATGTATTTTTGTATGGGCTACTGTATATAAATGACCCCTTCCTGTGCATCACGTTGCATAGGCATTCCCATCTACTTCGCGTCAAACTGTGTTTTATCAACCAACACCACGATATAGACGTGATTTTTTTTGTACGTACAATCTGTCGCGTCGCTGACATGTGCCCCCAACCTCTAGGATATGCGGTAAAAAAAGAAATGAAATGTATTGCCATCCACCAGCAGGCTGTAACATCGGAAGGTCTTCATCATATGATTGACATCGGGTTTCAAATCATGCCGGGCAATTAGGGGTAACTTCGGTCCGTGCGACTGGCTGGATGCACGCGCCGTCCGTCGGGGGTGTGATTTACACGACTGCTCACTGTCACTTCCAGCCTCTGCACGAGATTGACAAGTGGATTCTATTTACAAAGAGCACTCTTTGGAAAATTAATCCCCTGTGAGATTTCAAATTGAGGAGGCTTACAAACAGTAGTAGAAGTATTAACAAAAAAATGCAAACTCCTTGCCAAGAGCTTTAATGCTGCGAGTATTTACAGCAATGCAAAAACAAAGCATGAATATTGATGTGTGATTACAACTGAAAGGAATATCGTATTAATGTATATATTGTATACTTAAGGTGCAGCGTTGGCGTAGTTATTATCGCTCTGCACAACGAAGCCATCAACTCGAGTTTTATTACGGACCACGGTTAACAATGAGTGAGTGAAATTGGAACCGATCAAATCCCTCACGAACCTGCACTGTCCGGCGTGGTGAAGTATGTTCAAAATCCCTCATGACCTACACGGTGTGTGGATGCCTTCATTATCGCAGTGCTATTTTTGAGCCTGACCTAACTACATCATTGGTGTCGCGGCTGGAACTAAAGTGTTGTTTATTTGACAAATTATGGGCACGTGAAATCCCATGTACACCTTAAGATCGTATTTATGGGTGTTCCGTGAGTAAAACACCCTAACAAGTTGAGTTGCACAACATTTTTAAGCTATATGTATACCGATTAGCGGTGTAAAAACTCGAGCTTTAATGTTAACATAATATCTCAGATCTGCTTCTGATGGCATACAAATTAAGATCGTGTGTAGTGTTTTAGAAGGTACTTTTCAATGTAGATTACTCGGCTATTTTTGCTCTTCAATCAAGAAGCGACATGCTGTGCCTGACCCAGGCAATGACAAAGCTTTGCTCGCGTGCGATATTTGATATGCAGTGAAGTCAATGACATACAATTAGGACACACGCCCTGCATGCCCTTCTGCCTTGCAGGGTGCAAGTGTCGATCTTCATTAGCCATGCATATCGCTACTCTGGAACGAGCTGCGGTATGCTTGGCTTTATCAATAATGGATCACAGACTTCACTTAACATTCATGCCCATCTCAAGATGGGTTTCTTTCCACGATCTTCGTGGGTTAGCGCTTCGTATAAAGTGGGAAACCGCAAGCGTGTGTTTTACTATTTTTGTGTGCTCGCCAAATCTGCTTATCCACGAAGTTTTGAAATTCCGTAATCTTCTGCTATAATAATTGAAACAAATGTTGAGTTTAAATTGTGGCTGTACAATTAAACCTGAGAAGGAGTTACATGTTCAGATTTTTATTCTAGGAGTTGGCAATTATACATTGCGACGATGGTAATGAAACAACAATATTATAAAGATGCATGTGACAGATGTCATCATCGTCGTCATCACGAAGCATGGGTAGATAGCCCAGAGGTGTCATCATTTGTTGACACTTTCCTCTGTCTTGTGCCAATATGCTCAAGTCGTGCACATCTTTCTGGCACTAATCTCCTACATCGTCAAGGCATTCTCTGTGAGGTCTTCCTCTCTTTTCGGTTACTTCCATTTTTACAAACAACACACTTTTTATTTTCCTGTTGCTGTCCATCCTACATATGTGTGCAAATTTGCAAATAGTGCAACTTCTACTTTGTTGCCATCTTATCCGATTCCTTTATCTTTAGCTTATTTTTCTAATTCCCTGTGCTAGTTCCAATGTTTTCTCAGCCATTTGTAGTGAGTCCAACTGAGTCGCAGACGTTATCTTGGGAGCAACACTTTATTCACACAACAGCACGAACATAACACAACCTACGCTCGGGTCTCGAATGCCCATCTAACCACGCTATGGCAGAACTAGACACGGTTCGCTATCTCGGGCCGGACCACCAGCTGGGTCCTGGACCGCGTGGCTAGAGGCTTCTTCTCCCCGATGTGGATCTTCGAACACCAACACTTGAAGAACCCCGAGCTCCTCACGGAGCTCTCGTTATATGCTCCCGGGCTGGGGCTGGCTCCACCCTTAGCCCCGCCCACCTTCCAGGCTTCTCGAGCTCCTTCTCGAATGTTCCCGAGAGCTCTCCGGGACCACGTGACCGCCCCTCGGCCCCCGTCCACCGGTGATCCCCCTCCAGTATCATCCGGTCACGTGACAACAGGTCATCCAGAGTATCATGCCCCAGAGTAACCCTGGCTGGCTGACGCTCGCTCCCTCACTGGGAGCCGGCACCCCACACTGCTCACGGTGCCTTCGCGCTAACCAGCGCTCACCCAACCACCGCTAGTGCTGGTACTGCAGCCCGCAACCGGGACTGCCCGCAATGACAACGTTACCGGCCGTGACTTCGCAAGTCCCAGCACCACACAGTGACAAGTACAGTCACTACGCATTTACTTTTGTATTTTACTACTAAGGGTATTTTTGCTGCTACTGCTTGCTCCACTATCTTCTTCAATGATAATGCCCTGCTGTCTTTGCTAAGGTGTTCTATTTTTGCCCCGATGATTCGACTCGATATTTCCTCTTCATACTTCCTGCTTATCTCCTCGTTATCTCCTCGTTCTCAAGTTCCTCTATGTTCCTCTTCTCCTAATGCATTCTGGACATGCGTTTTAGTTTTAGTTGTAGGTTGCAGAGTACCGTGCACTGGTCTGATGACACATCGGCTCCTTGGAATGTTCTGCAGTCGAACTGATGTTCTTTGATTAGCTCTTCCCATTCCTATGAGCGTGGTTTTTCAATCCCATTATCTTTCTCAGTCTTACGTGTGTAGTGACACCGCTGGATGTCACCATGCTGTAAGTGCAGTACCGGCCCTAGAGGGCACGGTGTGTGTCGACCTGCAGGGAAGGTCGGGTAAGGCAATGACAGCTTGGTTGACCTGGGAGGACACGTGACCGGTTAGAATGACAGGGGGGGGCCCGAGAGGGGGCTGTGAGGGTCACGTGATGGGAACCGAGGTTCTTCCTGAAGGTTCTGGAAAATGGGCGTGGCCAGGGGCAGAGTCAACCACGCCGGAGAGAAATGTAAGCCGAGTCCCGAGAGGGAGCTTGGCTGTCCGTCCCGGGGAAAAAACCCTTCGTCTACGATCTCCGATCTTCAAGTCTTCCAGCACGTGGACCCGGGCAGTATGCTGTTGGTCCCGGTCTAAAGTTGATAGTTATCCTGTAACTTTCGTAGTTAGCCAGGATGGTCACCACCCTAGGTCGTTGTCTTGTTAAGGGGTAAAGTTACCCCGTTGTGTTGAAGTAATATATGCGCTGCCTCCGAGTCAAAGTGTGCGACTCAGTTAAACCCACTACATATGTGATAACTGTCTTTTATTGAGCTTTTATATATTATAGAAAATAAATAACTTTTCTGTTAATGCTAAAACTATTTTACAGCCTAATATGAAAACGATTGCCAAGACATTTATTTAACATATAATCATAAACTGTTACATACATTTCGAGTAAGTATTTTATTTGAAAAAATATAATGAATAAATAACATTCCACCCACTATCAATTTACCAATGGATGAAGGCCTTCCCATGCTGTATTGCCATTCGTTTTTTTCCACGCTTCACCATGCTGGTCAGTGCAGATTTATATCACTTGCTACTGATGTTAGCCATGGCTGTATATCGAATTCAGGTAATCGGATTCATAGCTTAGCTATTCCTGTACTATCCATCATTTATAATTATTACCATCGACTTTACATCAGACACTGTGTTTTGTTTAATAATTGTGACAGTACAATGGAAAGGAGTGGGTTTATTCATGTTCTCAAAAACAAAACAACTATTTACCTTATAAAGTCAAAATAAAATTGGCAATATAGCTGCCAGGCGGGAAAGTTAATTTATTTAAATCGACCAGGCATCACTTCCTGGGGGCTGAAGGAGTGTGACCATTAGATAGACGATCGTGAGATGCCCCAGCGCACCTGTGAATATGCCCCTTTGTGCGTGACGAACGACGACACGGCTTGCGATCTAACCTGTTACTGTGAGCGGCCTGAAACTTTATGGAAACATTCCAATCACATTTCCAGTCGTGCGGAACGCAATGGTGTCCTTTCCACGGTTGGCTACGTACGGTGCGAAAGAAGGTTCAACATACATAGTGACAGCACAGGTCAGAAATGCGTGTGTGTTCTTCAAAAAAATTAAATTATTTTTAATGCCGCTTCCCTTTTAAACATGAAAACATTCAAAAAAGTTGCCAGTTCAATTTTTGTTCGGGGTGCGACTCAACCTAGCATCCCTCTGTACTCAAAATTAGTATTGCTTTGTGGAAAGTGGCTTTTCACCATTGGCCCAGCACAACTCAGAGAGAGTTAGCACCGTGTCATACTCACATGACGTTTTAACTTCTTAAATACGTTTTTATATATACTGTATATAAATCCCTTAGGGAAGAATGATGTTTTACTTGCAACCAAGGTTACTATTAAAACCATTATGACTGTCTTTGTCATCGTCATCATGAACAATGAGTTCAGCACGAGCGGCGCATGATCTTGAGTTGTCGCGTTTGTTTAGGTCCCCTGCAATGTTTGTTTTGGCGTTGTGATGGAGTGGTGAGTAGTAATTTATTATGATAGAAGGCAAGCCCACACCTGTTTATAAATGCCGTACTATATGTAACCTAACCACATACTATTTATGTACAGACATGCACATTCGGGTCTTTTTAATGGATGTTTTTGCTCAAACGAAGAAAATAATGATATTATTAAGCGAAATGTCACGTACTTATACGATTCCAGGCTTATTTTAAAATGTTCTGCACCAGGGAAGCACACATTTAATATTTTCACCCTTGATATTTAAACGTGATTTAACAAGCTAATTAAGGAACTAAATGTGATAACGTTTTGTCCTCTCCACTGCGTTGCTCACCTTCGTCACGAAGTGCTTACGTGATGTCATTGCTGAATAATGGAGGGCGGAACGCTTTGTGTGTCAAGTTTGCCCTGACGCATCACCAGAAGACGCTAGATGTCAACACGTAGCGACTTAACACTCGTGCATTCCCATTCACCCGTACGCCTAAATGCGAATGAAATGTCGGTGAACAATCATTTGACCAATAACACACCAGCACACTGCGTGGCAACGTAGTGGCAGAAAGGCCTCTGTGAGAAATGGGGTTCTGGAGGGCATCCCTACGGGGTATTTTGGAGGACCTTTTCAACCCTGGATAGACATCTTTAAAAAGTGGCAGTGCCCACACTTTAACCCAACCACGCGCGATCTGCCAATTGACTTGCGAAAATAACTCATCCATACTGCTGGGCAGACAGAGGCGGGTGGATTTAAGAAACTTGCTCTGATGTTTCAACTGCCGCACTGGGACAGCTCACAAAAGCAGAGATTTCCAAGTCCCTTGTGCTTCTCATTCACACGACAGCCTCCGTCGATTGGGGATTACTGCATATAACATGTACCTCTGTAATTTAAATATTTTAAATTATTATTTTATTTAAATTTGTATTTTCTTTTCTATCTACGTGACTTTACCGAAAGAACTAAAGAATATGAATTCCTGCAGTCTCGAACGTTTTAAGTTCAAAATGTACCTCTGTTCTAAAAAGCCGACATGTCTAAGATTAGATGCGTTAATTCTCTACCCCTAAGCAGAAACATGACTGTGTGTACATAACCGTGAATTTACAAGTCTGTTGTATTGCCATGCAGGTACAGTATATTATTCCTAAGTAGGGGAGTTTGTTCGCAGTAATTACGTAGCATTAATTCAGCTCCGAGGCCAATGTGACCTGGGTGCATTGATTTGATTGCATGCCACGTCACTATTCACAATATACACTTGTGTCTTGGTGTAATCAGATTGTTCTGTGGACTTCACATGAAGTGTACCGTCACTATGCAAAAGAATGTTCCGACAGAATGACAGTATTGTTTGTTAGAGAGAGATAGTTATTTTTTGAAAACATATTAAATGCTGTTGAAAAAGCATTCAATTAATTCACTGTGACTGTTTCGGTCAATTGGTTAAAAGTAAGAAAAACATGCTACGCTCATTTATGTTGTGGTGCCATAAAACCATAATGATCTTAAGTTAAGGAGTGTGAGTCGAGTACTAACAACAGTTGCACAATTTTATTTGTTATAAGTTTGTCTAAATATACCTCAAGGTCGGTTTTACAAGCCGTAAGGAACTTCAATAAAGCTACTTAACACTTTTTGTTCAAAGCTTATTCGAATGGTCACAGCATTATGAAATATTTGCCACAGGCTTAGTCACACACTGCATCAATTACCACCTTTACAAAAACAATCGAAAGCATTCTAAAGATGTTGAAACGTCAATACAAACATTACGTACATGTTGCACCCACGTCTTGGTAATGTTGACACAGTCCTAAGTCCCCAAGTCAGTACAGACATTAAAACCTGGGTCACCACCAACAGGACTCTTCCCGGACTATTCACAGGTCTCTTTACCGTTTTGGTTTTAAACACTTTTTGAGAATCCATACGCAAAATGTATACAGCAATGCTGTAGTAAGCAAGTATAGTGAAACCATTCTTTATCCGCATACCTGACAACCCATACGGTTTACCCGTATTCTTGTAGAGGGAAATTGAGTTTGCATGTCCATACGGCGTACAGCCGTTTCAATACGGACAAAAATGTCTATTTGTTTGTGTTCTCTCTTGTGATGGGACCTTGTAGGGTGAACATTGAGACGTATAAGAGCACAATAAGGTCTGAATTGGTCTGTAATAAGGTAGGCACTAATAAGGGGTTGAAATATATGTATCCATGTGCATATAGGGAATGCTATTGGTGGATCCTATTATCCGCACTTGTTCGCAAAAGTATATCCTGATGTTTGCTTTTTTATCCAAGGATAAATGTGCACAATGTGATGCATTTTTACACCATTTTCTGGGCCACTCCTCTTACCTGTGAGAAAAAAGGTAAATTCAGCGCTGCTGAGAGACCGCTCCCTTCCGTTACTGCGATTCACTCTTTTTAAATCCTTTATATTAAGTTGGCGTGCTTGCTTGCTTGCTTAGGACCGTGCAAATCTTTCGGTCGTTTTTTAACCCACTTCCCGTGATCCAATCGACCTGACATTTTCCACACAGACTCGTTGTGTGTGACAATTAATTTTCGTGAAATTTTTTTTCCAAAATTTTACACTGTTTAGGGAAAACTAATTAAAAATGTAATTACCAATTGCTTAATACTGGCAGACAATCATCTGACCCATAGATTGCAGCCATCTCAAGCCAGAGGACGAGAGAACTCTAGCCGCCACGCCGATAAAGGATTTAGAGTGAAAAACTTTGTTTTTACGGGATTACTTGTTAAATCCTTTATATTAAGTTCGCGTGCTTGCTTGCTTGCTTAGGACCGTGAAAATCTTTCGGTCGTTTTTTAACCCACTTCCCGTGATCCAATCGAGCTAACATTTTCCACACAGACTCGTTGTGCCAGACAATTAATGTTCGTGAAAAAAAATTCCCAAAATGTTACACTTTTTAGGCAAAAAAAATGTAATTTACATATATTCAAATATAACTCATTCATCGCTTTGGCTGAACGTCACAGTATAAGAGCCCAGAGCATAACCCCGCCACAGGCCGTGGCGGAGTAGCGCAGTTGGTAGCGCCCTCGCTTCCCATGCCAAAGGTCGTGGGATCGATCCCCGCGTCCTCCACAGGCGAATATATTTTTAAATCCTTTATATTAAGTTCGCTGCCACGCATATAAAGGATTTATAGTGAAAAACTTTGTTTTTACGGATTTACTTGTCCTTTATTACCCGTAACAACATAAACGAAAAATAAATAAAAAATTCCACCACTTACAGGTGACTTCTCTTATACGTGGATAAATGTAACTCGGATGAATGTGCCACCCGGGCAACTCTGCTCATCTGCTAAAATACATTAATAATATAATCGGACAATAGCTCCTCCTGGGAGACCACTCCTGAGTGACTCGTCATTGGATCCATTATGGATGATTGGATGTATTGCCAAAATCTCGGTCACTCCAATATTTATCCGTAATAAACACGCATAAACGTGGATAAGATTTTTCAAAGATCGATTGAGACAGCAGATATTTGGAGGCACTGATTAGAGGGGGTTTAATGTAACCCAATTGTCAAAAAACAAATCTAAGTATAATTCCATTCTGTATCACCACATATAAATACAAATATTTGTAATCCATCGGTATATTGGCATTCCATACCGATATTATCAAGTGGCATTTATTTAAGTAAGCAAACACTGGACTGGTTTCAAACCTCATTACTCTCATACCCACAGTCAGGATTGTAACAAAAAATGCTGCTAGATTACTAGATATTATTGGCAAGAACACTCCATATCGATATAAGCAATATGTGGAGACGCAGAATGGAGTTTTACCCTTAGTATATTTGCGTTCACACGAAAAAGAAGTTTTCGTACACGATTGCAAAATACAAATTTCATCTTGCCTGCTTTTTTTATTTGATGAAATTATCTTAAGAGTCATACTTTTATTTTAAGAATGTGAACATTAGGCAGACAGTAGCTGCCAATGGAAACATTTTCTTTGGACTATATGTGATGCACTGCGTCCCACCACACACCATTGCCATTGCTTTGATTATCACTAAAGGGACAAAGCAAAAATACGATCATCACACGATCGAGGCAGGCATTGCCGCCCACTGTCACTCACAACACGACAGTGTTAATTGCCAGTGTCTCTGCATTAGTTTCACATGCTGTTTTACTGTATTGGCTCGTAATGAAGTAAACATAACAATATTCACGTGTGGTCCTTTTTAATTCACTCCTGGATGAGGCTCTCCTCACATTGTGGTCCAAGAGAAATATTTAATATTACTTCACCATGGCGGTCAGTGCAGGTTGGTGAACTGGGGGCCGGGGCGGGGGAGGGGTGATGAGTTCATAAAAAGTGTACGGTATATTACTACACTGCTCTCTACAGCCCAAACTGTATATTTCACTGTTTGCTTGCACATGGTGGTTACTCATTAGCGATGATTTCTACCAAGGTTATTATTCTTTATCATTATCACTGCTTCGTTCAATCCCAGTCCTTGTTGACATTTTACTGCTGCATCTATCCACCCGGTTTTCTGACTGCCCCTTCTGTTTTCTTTCATTGTTATGTGGATCCTGTCTTTGTCCATGTCACTGACGTCGCAAAACCCCTGTAGTCTTCATTCCTTAACTTTGACTCTTAAAATTGTTTACCGTTTTCTTATACTGGAATTTTTCAGTTTCTGCAGTGTACTGACATTTCTGCAATATTTTTCAACGAACCCATCTCAGTTCAACGAACCCATCTCAGTTCAGCCAACCCATCTCAATATGTAAAGGAAGGATTATCCACATGTTGACGTCGAGGTGCACACTGCTCCAGCGTCATTATTGGGTCATTCCGGTTTATTGCCATTGCTATTTGTGAATGTCCATGAGAGTTCTCATGCGTGTATTCTAGCCCACGGTTCCACCAAAAATAACACGAACAAACAAATGTCTTCAACTTCCAGAGAAGCTTTAAAATATTATTATGTAGTATTCTGTATCCTAGGCAGCGTTCACTTTTGAAAAGGTGCTGTTGTCCATATGGCTTTTCACCTGATTGTCAACATTAGTTGGCTAAAACCCAGTAATTACAATGCCAAATACTAATTAGTGCATTTAGAAATATACTACTATTACAACAATACCGTTTGGACTTATCTAGAAATAAATATATAATCACAATATAATGTACAGCCTTTTGTCAATCCACTGCTGGATGAATGCCTCCCCATGTAATTTCAGTCATGGGGAATCTGGTCACACTTCATCACGCTGGTTAGTGTGGGTTTGTGATTGGGAGGGCTCAGGATCCATTCAAATATGTAACTCTCCTTAAATACTCTTAGGTTTTTTCAGGAAAGTCACGTAGGTAAAAATAAATAATCAAAATAATAGAAATAAAATTAAAATAATTATATAATTATATAATTGAATGTTAGTGATGGCTGGGATTTGGATTCTGGCCACTGGGTTCCAAGTACAGCATGCTACCCACTGTGCCCTTGCTGTGGTTTGGATGTATCCAATGTCTAATCGCAATTGGCTATTTTTGGGTCAAAGGCTTACGTCCCTGAGATACATTCAAAGAACAGAAGTTTAACTTAGATGGAGGAAGAACGGAGACAGTATCCCAAATCAGTGGAACTTGCAGCTGCAGTTGGGCTAGCTTAAACAAATGGGCGTCTGTGCGATCATTTAATAAAGTGGTTCTGGACAGTGAAATGTCAACATAGTAGCAGTATCTAAGACCCCCAAAACTCCTTGAAATGGAATGGATTTAAAGGGTTTTGAAATAAATATATTGGCCTCAATTTTCCATTGCCAATGACCACATCACCTGATCCTATCGAACCTTGGGCTGAGTCTGGAAAGTGCTTGGATGTATAATGACGACTTGACACTTCTCTTGAGATGGCACTTTATTGAAGACACGTTCACTATACATATGGCGGAGACCCCCACTGCAACAGCCCCGACCGAGACACCCGCGCATCTCCCCCTTATATACCAACTGAGGCCACGCCCCCCTTCTCGATCATTCTCACTGACTCTGTGCACTTGCTCCACCGGCAGACTCCACCGTCCTCGTCCGTCGCCTGACCACGCTCCCTTCTCCAACATTCCCGTAGCCACCAGTCCCTTCTCAATCACAACTGATACCCCTGTCATTATCTACCGTAGCCACTGGTGCATTCACACCGCAAGCAGGCTCGATTGTCATTACAGATAGGTGACCACCATGTGCGAGGGACGGTGTATTAGGCATTGTGGGCAGTAGAGGACAGTGCCACAGAATCCATTGTTCTATTGTCCCCTCACCTTCACCAACGCGCATTGACCAGTGTGGTGAAGTGTGGTCAAACAATTCTCACGACCCGCATGCCAGGAGGATGCCTTCATCCAGCAGTGGATTGGCAAATGGGCCGTACATGTACATCTGTCTAGTGTAAGAAACATTATGAGGATAAACTTTAACCAATGAATTTACCATATTGATGTTTACCGAGAGGTGAGAGGTCAATAACGTTTGAAAACACCTTTTTTGCAAAAAAAAACCTTGGTAAATACTGCAGTTATGTTACAAAAATAAGCAAATTAATAATTCCTTTTCACTAAAAACAAACACATCCTTTAAAAATAGAGTAATACTAAAAATGCAAGTAACATGGGAAGAAAACACAATCATATAAACATAAAAGATGCGAACTTTAATCATTATTTAATCAAAGCAATAAATAAAAAATAATATAGAGCGAATCGTAATCATAGAAGGTTTTTCTGTTATGTAGTATACATGAACTTTCATAATAGAGGCTTTTTGGGTAAGATCGCGTAAATATTTAAATGTGTCATTAAAGCCGCCACCACTCGACACAGCCAACTAGTAAGGGTTGTCACGTAAACAGAACGTGGCCAATTCGTCACTAGGGCAGCACACCGGTGTGTTGGAGAGCCAAGCCACAACATTTACAATCTGAGTACGACGTTTCATCATTAATTACAACTAGCTTCAGGAGGCGACAGCCAGACAAATCCCTCCAACACACCGGGTGTGCTGTACGAGTGACGAGTTAGCATGTTCTGTTTACGTGACAACCCTTACTAGTTGGCTATGTCGGGTGGTGGCGGGTTTAACGTCACATTCATATATTTACGCGATCTAACCCAAAAAACCTCTTATGGATGATATTGGTCGCGAAAGCCAACGTGTTAAACTTCATGAACTTCACCCAATAATTTCATAATAATCATCGACCATGATAAATCCCCAAACCATCGCCACCTTTCACAATCTTGCGTTTCAACAATCTCCCTCGCACCGCCACACGAGCTGATTAATCTTCATTGGTCTCCGGATGATTTATAGTAAGACGTTTGTCGATCATTCTGCTTTATTCCTTTAAAATCAAAATTAGTACAAGGAGGATGAGTAAACACCAAACACAGCAAAATAATTCCCCTTTCAAAAATGGAAGTTTTTTTTTTCAATATGAGTGAGCTGACATGGAGAGTGGGCGAAATCGTGCATTGGAGTGAACAAACAGCTCAAGAAACCACCACACTGCCACAGCGATAGAAGCTGAGTTAACACCTGAGTGTGCAACAGTGCGTGTGTGGACAAGGCAAGCGCCTGGCGGCTAAAGCCCAGCGAGTTAGCACAGTGGGGAACGTATGTATGTTGAACTTCTTTCGTACCATACGTAGCCAACCGTGCTATTCAAAGGCGCAGGGGGGGGGGGGGGTAACAACACATTAAACACAAAAAGCCGTTTTAAAGGAACATGATGCATCTGCCAGTCATCTCAGTCAACCCATGACACCTTGGTCTGTTCCGTGACCTGCCAGCGTGCCTTCAACACTTCACGTAGCCTCAAAGTGTACCTAGCATGGCACACGCGCCGTGGTTACGTCACCGCCACTTAGTGGGGAACGGCGGTTTTTATGTTTGGACAAGGAGAAGAGAAAGAGTGGGGATTGCACACCATTCAGCATCCATCCATTGTGTCGAACGGGTGACCACGGTGGACAAGGGCTGTAATGGCGAGACGGTGCCATCGGCACCACCGCAGCTCGATGTAAATGCCGTGGTTGTAATGGTTAGCACAATGGACTTGCAATCCAGAGGTCACCGGTTCAATCTTCCGGCACAGCAGTTGAACGATGGAGACATTTCTTAAATCCCCCACATTTGTCCACCCAACAGTTTAAATAGGTACATCACAGTTAGTCCATCTGTCGGTCACGTGTGGATGGGGTAAATTGTGAGCACTCCCACCTCTTCAAAGATGTTTGGCCAGAACGGCAGAGTAGTCCAAAATATCCTCTCGAGGGGCTCTATAGAGCCCCCTCTAAATGGAGGCCCTTCCACCAGCAGTATCATGAGCAAATCATTGCAGGTCTGCCCCCTTCAGCTTTTAACATCATGTTTAGCTGTAAATGATGCAATGACAAGCAGTGAAGAATGGTTCCCATAACCACGGTGTACACAAACAGCCACTTACCTCCCAGCATTGTACAATAAAATAAATATAGCTTGTGTCTACTATTAAGTTCATTTATGCGAGATAACCAGTAAGCTTCAAGTGTAAAATCCGATACGGTACTCATTCAATGAAGGAGGGTACGTGCCTTATACAACATACTCAAATACAGATCACTCCTCAAAACAGCGCCTGTAATTTAGCTAAATTTCCATAAAGGTATAATCCAATGTAAAAATAATAAGATGGCAGTTTTAACTGCGTGGTTGAAATACTGGCAACGTACCCCTCATATGCTCGAGATTAAGTGTTTCCCAACAAAATTAAACGTTTGAGAGGCCTCAACAACCACATCGCAGAAACATTCAAAAGAATCACAACTGAAATGTTAGTGAATACCTAGGGCTCTCTCAAATCTCAGTGCGATGTGCGTTGCCAATTACATGGCGGACACGTGGAGGTTTCAAGGGATGAGCCTCGTTCCCGAGTGTGTGTGTGTAATTTTAATTTGGAGTGGTGGCATAGTGGTTAGCACACCGTGCGACGAACCCAGCGCCCCGAGCTCGACCAATAACAGTGACGAATATGTTAACCGGTCCTGGGCCTCCCCTAGGTCGACTCAGCCTCAAATGGGTACCTGGTGTGGTGTGTAAACATCAACATAGGCGAGACAAAGCCGAGTGCAGTGTGGCCCATCCACGTCCTAGTGTGCTATGCCAGCCTTCCTAGGTGGTCGTTAACAGCACTGACCACAAGCGTTTGTTCAAGGCCATAGTGGGTTCTTTGTAGTGTTTTCCTATCTCAAACAGTTGTCGAAGTAGAATGACTAAATGAAGGACAGCCTTTATAGTATCATAGCAGATTTATTTGATGTTTGTGGACATACTTGACTGTTCACTTTTTTGATGCAGTGTGTTAAGTATGCTCACTAATCCTGCAACCGCTATACGACTATTTTTTATCATTCACTTAGCTAGCCATTTAATTTTCGTTATTCGGGGGCCACGTGTGTGAAGTAAAAAGGTACAGGACTGCGATGACAGGCACAATTGGTGAATTGAGATGGTTGGAATCAATCATTATTGATTCGCGCATAAACCCCTAACTCATGATGAGTCTACTGAACATTATTTTTATGTTTTACTCCAATAGCGACCTGCATGCATCTCATCAAAAACCACCCGTTCAAACGTCAGTTGTTTAACTTTGCATTGTGGATAAAGCGTTAACAAACACTCTAAATATATGATATTTCTATTACCATGAATTCTTCACACTGGACGAGTTTTCGCAAGCGTTTTTTTTTTACTTTCGTCGCACAGATCGCAACTTTGCTAGCTGGCGCTTTTGTACGAGCAGCTGCTTCTAAGAAGGCACCTTCATGTAAAAGTCATCCGAGGCTGTGTTTTTCGAACGCCCGATGAGTAAAAACGTTTGTTGGTACAGTCGTGCGCTCATGGAGCTGTTGCCATGCCCACGTTGTATGCCCCCCGGCACTTCAGGGCAGCGCCACTGGCAGTGGGTCCAGGAATAGATTGGTTGTGAAGCTTCACCAAACAAATACTGCTAATTTCCCATGATGCCTTTCCAGGCACTGAAACCACTCTTGGGGGGGGGGGGGGGGGCAAGAGATCGAGATTTGTATCCCCAATGTGTGCACGGGGTAATGCTGTGAGATGTCCTATTGTATTGCATAACACACTGTACTAACTCATGGCTAGAGTCGCGTTCTTTGCATTGAAATGGTAGACATGGTTGGGGTCGTTATTTTTTTCCCACGTTTCCATCAATCTTTTATTCTCAAAACAGACTGCCACGCCCGCACAACAAAACACCTGGTTTATCAAATCAATGGCGGTCCTTTCACCGGGCCATTAAGCCGCTTGTCACACAACGCCCAACGGTGCCATTGTGTGCCCGACACAGCGCGCACATTTCCAATCATTTCTGCGAGGCATATTTTCACTGGGTTGTAAGCAAGCTGTATCAATCTCAATGGAAAAAAAACTGGACTGTAGTAGTTAATAATAATTGGTTTTTTTCTACTTCAACAAATGTATTTACGGCACGGTAAATTACTGCGGTGGAAAACCATGTACTTCTTACATGAATAATGCAAGCCAAGCCATTATAACTTTGCTACAGCTGCATTTTATTCTACACTGAAATTAAATGTTAATGCTTGTTACATTACTAACACGTATCTGTATTAATTTGAAGTGCGAAAACATGAACTTATATTGCAGTGTTCAAGGAATGAACCTTGTCACGTGCTATGTATTAATGTCCCTTTTCCATTGGTCTTTGCCCACACTTTGTGATGCACATGCCATCTCACTGCAGCCTCTCTGGAAGAATCAAAATGGAAATTGAGTAAGAGCTCAAGGGACTTTGCATTTTAGAAATTAATCACATTTCTTGTATAATGTACATTTATAGCTCGTTTGGCTATTCACTGCTGGATGAAGGCCTCATATAACTCTGCACGGGTTGTGGGTGTTATTTCACCATACATCACCATGCTGGTCTGCGCACTGGCTGAGCATAGTGCAGTCCATGAATGGATTTTGCCGCACTGGTGACAAAGTAGCCCCGGAGCAGCCTACAACACCTGTTTCATGCATGTGGCTGCCAATCCAAGCACTATCCATGCTGAAACCTGCTTAACTTCTGAGATCTGCCGAGATCCCTCTGATCTGTACAATAACAGCAACAAAAAATATATTTTTTTTTAAACACGCATTCAAGAAAAAAAACGCAAATTAAAACCTATCATCATCAAAAGCAAATTATTTGCATATGAAAAGAAATGTATCTGCAGCCGAGCAGCATGGAGGGTAACCTGCTGCAATTAATTCCACTTAGGAGCACTCATAATAACATAGTGTCATCACATCTGATGCATATTTTGCAGATGCTTCCTGACCCGATGCCAGATATTTTTTGGTATTTTGATATGGTCGAAAGTAACTCATTGAGGATAAATGGCACCTGTCCATGTAAGATCTTTTTTTTATCAGATCAAGAACTGTATAATTAACCCCCGACAAGCTTCAGTTCGTGCAATTACAGTGTTCCAACGTGAAAAGCTGCAATTTACTTTGTGTGTGAAGAAATCATTTTTTTATTCCGTGAAGATTAGAAAATTCCAGAATTGAAAATAATCCCACACGCTGTCTTACAAGACCACTTGTAAATAATTATTGGTCGTGAAATGTATGTACTAGAGTTACGTGCAAGATGTATGACAAATGTATGTACACAATTCTAGATTTGAAGCTTTCGTGACTGCAAGGATTAATATTCTTAGGTTTTTTCGGTAAAGTCACGTAGGTAAAACATCAAAATTAATGAAAATAAAATAAAAATCACGACGTTTCGGAGGCAACACAAGTCTCCGTCATCAGGTGGGACCGTGACAGCCGGATTAGCTGCATCAAGTGAGGCAATGTACACAATCTGAGAATGGCATTCTAACCTGTCTGAAATTGATTGTTCCATGTAACAGTGGTTAGTACAAAAATGCAGTCCGAAATGGTCAAAGTAGGTCCACAGGTTTGATAGCACATTGGGTTTGAATTAAGGAGAAGGAGAAATAATGTAACATTCAAATCAAATGAACCTGTTATTCAGATAAGTTGAATAACTTTCCCGTTTTCCCAAAACGGAATTGTTTCTCTTTAAACCGCCGCTTTACTGCCACTGTGCACAGTACAGCACCGTGATGAATGCATTGTTTATCGAGTAGCCTCCAAATTACAAAGATATTTGAACATATATAAAAGTAAATCCTTGAATGCAAGTGTGCTATGAACCTGGAAATGAGTTCGATTCCCAGGCATGACTAATGAGTGAGCTGCATTAAGCCACTTCACCAGCTGGAAGCGTGGTCAAATAACCCCCATGACTGGCATGGAATGGCAAGGCCTTGAGCCAACAGCGGATTGACAAACGACTAAAAGTGTAATTCAGTTATTACATATTTTTTGTTTAATTATTATTCATATATATACACCATTCAAATTCGGGTAGCCAGCAATGATTTAATTGGTTTCTCAGGTATAACGAGTTAGTTGGTCACCAATGACATTTTAAAAAACTCATTACGGAAGGGTTAGGTTTCAAAGAAAGATCCGTAACCCGAATTTTTTGTATTTCGGAAACTGAACAATTTTCTTCCAAAATCAAGATAAAATACTATAGCCGGAAATGTTTTATCTCCCCCACCGGATGACGAGTTCGTTTTCTCTTAGTATTCTATGGCGCTGTCAGCCGTTTTCTATCGCGACCTGTATCGAATCGCTGTACATGCACTCTATACTTCCTATGATCCTTTCATTTAATCGAATACCTACCCTGACACTACCCATAATTAAACTAATGGAGCATACACTGTATCCCATTCTTTATGAATATCACAAAACATTAATATTAATTGTTAACAGAAAGTAATTAGTTTCAGTTTCATTTATTAGGTATAACCCTGTGAGCCATGCGGCTCTTGACTCGGGTGCAACCGCAACAAAACAAAAACATTAATAAGAAACATCTTAAAGTGACTAAACGCAACAGAAAAATACTGGGGAAAAAAGCAAAGTCTTCCAGAAAAACACTTCCGAGCGTTCGTTTAGCGTGCATTAGGCTCGGCCTAGACTTCTCCGATCACTGTTGGCTGAGACCACAAGCAATCGAAGTCGAATTGTGTTAAATGAAGTACATATAGTAAACAACTCATGAAAAAAACTTAAAATGAAGAAAACTTGCAATATAAACATGGGAATTTTTAGTTCCAAGCATAGAAAACAAACAATTACGTAATGATATTAAAGGAAAAGAATTATGTAACGCTACAAACATCATTTTAGTGAAGCCCCTGTGAAGGCGGCAGGTATTCATCTGCAATTTCACCACTCCACTATTTTGCGCTTACGTAACTAACACAGACAAATCCGCATATTTAATTTTTTTTTACATGATTTATGGGAGCATTTCTGTAAAATCGGATTTTTGCAAGTCAGGTCTTCTGCAACCCAGGGAATTACTGTACTTAATTTAAAAAATGGTTTCACTAAAATGGCCTATTTCAGCTCTGAGACTTAGAACAATAATTCCAGTTAATTACCATGAATACGAACATTCGTTGTGGTGTGCTTTTAAAGGTGCATTTTAAATGTGGATACAAAGTTACTTCAGAACTAGTTCTATAATATAAAAATGTTGATAAGATAATTAGAATTGGGGAGAAAACAAACCATGTGCTCTTAGCATCAGTTTCCTCTGCCACGAAATTAGTTCCACTGCACATTTGTCCTTAATTGGCAAGTAACAGGGCTGTGTTATAACAATATGTGCTGGCACCTGGGCCCTGAGTTTGTCCTCGGACACCCTTTATTAGCAGACACATTTTGGTCATGTCATGAGAAGTCACTATATTGACAGAACATAGAAGCAATTATTTTATATGATGGGTCATATCTTAAGGTTAAAGGTTACCTGAAGTAGCCCTGTGTGTGTATACCGAGCTAATTTAGGCCATATAAGCAATGTTAACGACGAGGATAAACATGGAAGAACTGAAGTATGGCCAGGAAGCAATCGACACACCAGGGCTTTAAATTAAATTGTAAAGAAATTAAAAGACGTGTGTTGATCTTTCTGGGGCAATCGCTCCAAGTGGCTCAAGCCTTGAAAGCAGCGAAACATTACAATAAACCGTAACAATGTACTCTTGGGTAAGACGACCCGGGACAATCTTCACTGAAAATCTGGATAGAGGATAGATTGTTGTTTGTCACAGAATAGTATCATCCCATTCTGACAAGTTTGAGGGGGGTGGGCTGAGGCTGTTAAACTGTAATTTTGGGGGGCCCTCTTTGCATATTAATTTATTTCCCTTAACTGTTTTACCACCACTCATGCCCAATGATAAACACTCCATTGTTACATGTGTTTAAATGTGATGTACAAATTGGAAAACTAAAACAAAGATGCAACAAACAAAACTGGTTTAATGTTGACATATAACCGGGAGAAATACACATTGTGATGCTGCAGAATTTGCAACTTAGCGAGGATTTATGATTGTGCTACAGCCACTACATTTAAACTGTGGCTGTATCCGCTAAAGCCCTTGTGTTCACCTGGCTCTGCATGTACATCCCACGTTTGACTGTACAGTAGCAAACTTTATGCTGTATATACATCCCCAATAAATGTTGGGTGTTTTATTGACCTATATGACCTTTGATGTGTAGCTATCGAATGTGCGGGCCAACGGCACCTGCATACAAAGAGGGAAGGAAATTGGACAGATGGCCCTGTTTCATTCCTTGCACCACCAGAGTCAATGCCAGCGATGCTACGTCACTGATTTTACGTGTAAAATTTGATCTCTAAAATTCTGTGTTTATTTTGGTAATTAATTATTTCTGAGATAGAATAACGCAACATGCTGTATAACATTGTGCCACTAATTTGGCAGCAAATTACAACTATACATTCACAAATGCTATATTATTCATACATTTGTAAGACAACATTATGGTGCTTCATAGAATGTGCACTTGTGAACAAGAAAGATTAGATTTTGAGCCAATGTCATAATTTATTTTGTGTCACAAACGTCTATAAAATACATGCTATAGAAAGTGACTGTACTCCACAGACATTGGCTATGGTTGACAGTAAATGGCTGTACTCTTATGGAAATGGGCATACACTAATACATATGTAGTGAGTGACTTCCGACACACATGTCTAGTAGAAGGCTTCGTTTTTCATTAAGAGCACACAGGGCGATACACTTCGTAACGCGGCTACAGCCGGGCTGTTCTAACACGCTGCCCATCTCCGTTCCTGTGCTACCCTGGCTGGTTGACGAGCGTAGCGGCGGTAACGGAGTTGGTCTTGCAGAAGAACAACCACGTGGTCGAAGACGAAGAGATGACGGCGGCGGCGACGCTACCAGGACCCAGACCCCACACTAACAGCCCCAAAGCTCTGGTTCGGTGCTCTTTATATCTGCCTGGCGTGGCCAAGCTCCAACCCTGGCCACGCCCCCTTTCTAGAACCTACTAGACCCTTCGGGATGGTTCCCGGAGCTTCTCGACTGACACCGCTCTTAACCTTTACCCCAGATACGCCCCTTCATTATAAGGCATTATGTAATGCAGCTATAACCGTAATTACCCTTACAGGCCAGCAGGTGTCACCCTGTCATTACACATATAATACGTGATGCAAAATAACACACATGGAGTGACCGAGTGATCGATGTAAATTTTTATTATGTTCTAGACAGGCTAGATTTGACACAAATATAGTCTATTCTATGGAATGTATTCGAAAAAACGTCCACCGATGAGATGAAGTGATGAAATAATCTCACGTGCAAGATGCTAGATGGATGTTGCCTTTATTGCCTTTATCCAGCCGTGAATTGACCATGGATTTTAAGTACAATAATACAAAAACTATTTGTCTGGCCCATAAAAAATTGGGTTTCCAATTTAGTCAACACTCTTTTTTAACCTATATCTATGAAAGTTTTACGTGGAAGTTTTTTGAAGGCTGCCCAAACAAAATATGATACAGAATGAGATAACTCATTAATTTTATTTTATTTTCAGAAGAGTGTAATGCAGGTATTTGTAGTGCGGCAAAGCTGTGTCTGGCAACATAATACGATTGCTGTACAACATTTATGTTGCATCAGAGTTACTTTGTGGAGCAATATGGAACACTTTGTTATTTATATTTATATATAAATATGTTTATTAGTATGGAAGACTTTATTCATGTTATTCCTCACAATAAAATACTGGATGATAATGCAGCTGAAGTTATACTCATTTGAAATACTTCTGGTCCATATGCTTCATACAGATTACTTAGTACAGAATCCAGCGAATAGATTATTGGTGTCAGCATTCACTTGATCAAGGTCTACTCAGCACGTGAGGGAATACGTGCGTGACAAACACCATGTCCTTTTCTCCACGATGCCATGCGGTCATTTGTTAAGATAAAGATGCACTGCTGGGCATCCCAATTGAGATGTCTTAAAATAGCTTCAAAAACGTACTATAATACTTAAAATGCATGAATATTATGAACACGTTTGGATCTGAAGTAGTACCTGTGGCGATAAATAATGTACCTGCCAAATAACAACAGTATACTTTTTAACAAGTGATAGTAATGAAAGTAGCACAATCCTGCAGTGACAACATTTTTAATTGTGTCTGCTTGTAGGCTCCCAGCCGGTACATGTGCATAATTAAAATGTAATGGAAGGCACTCTTGATAAAATGTCAAGACTGAAGCAAGAGAAAAGTAAACATGGTTACTCACAAGAAGAGTGCATCTTGCCAAGCTGCTCCTCAACCACACCCCCAAGAGAGCTTATGATGACCTTAGGCACTAAGGTAAAAAAAATGGGCGGTCTCCTTGGTTAAGAAATATTTAAGTTTCAGCTTCATTACTCAAACTGATTACCGACTCGCAGATAAATATAGCTGCCCCACATTGCATTTGATGATGGTCAGTGCTGATATTGTAAAATGGGCAGCAGCTGACTCGTGCTGGCAGAGCTTGCATTGGAAACATGTTTAGCTCGGCAAAATACCCTCGAGGGACTTTGTAGAGCTCCCTCCAGTGGGGGCCTTTCCGCCAGCAGTGACATGAGCAAGACATTGTAGGGCTGCACCTTGACTTCTTTATTACCACTTTCAAACTGAATCCGTCAAGTAAGGTTACATGCGATAGTTTAAAAAGTAATCCCGTGCCATTGGTGCCATTGGTATGTTGTTAATGCTACTGTAGCCCATGTCTTTTCCAAAAAGGCGGGGGAAATTGCATTCTTAAATAAATAAACTTTGAAGCAGTGGCTACTGTATAAATGCTGGAGGCAAAATGTTACAAATTTAGCCAAATGTGCAAATGTAGCGCTAACCATAGAATGTGATCCCCTATGGGTTTTTGGGTTGTACCGTGCATTGTGCAAAGTTTTTCTCCACATGCTGGAAGCTTCTTCAGGGTGGCAAAATGGGCAGCTCAATTTGCACTGGCTGCTGTTGGTGCATCCAGTTCTTGATGCTGATTGGCCCAGTTCTTAGATGTAGGCCGGTCGCTGTTGTTTTTGAACACAAGTGGAGCACAACGTCGGACACCTTTACGAACAACACACAATACAACCTGAAAACAGATCAGAGGGCTATGCAGCACGGCCACAAAAAGCTGCGCAAGTCCTATAATCACGGGAATACAAGTTTGAAACGGAGTTACTTTTCATTTTTTCACTCAGGTTTTAATTTGCTTTTCAGTTGGGTGTCCACGCTGTAACTAAAACACTCACGTGGACGTGCATATTTGTCAGTGGGCCTGGCATCAAGGCTGCTATTAAATATTGTACAAACATGCCCACGTGATGAAAGCTAATCAAAGTAATCTGTGTACCAAAAATGTTTAAATAAATAGCCTTTGCATGATTTCAAATGATAAACACGCGACGTGGACAACATGCCCACTGTACGGCGCATATTTGCTTTAAAGCATTGGTGTATCCAACCTTAAAACAGCACACAGTTATTTTGTTTTCACCACCGCCAATGTGTGGCCATCAGTAGTAGTGCATTGCACAATAGGCCTGTATGTGCATTGCATTGCAAATGTACACGGAACACCTGACTGATCCCAAGTGACTGACGTTACTGAGCTGCATTCACGACAAATTATGTTTTCCATTGTATTTCTTTGTCATCGAATGTGTATTAGTCATCATCATCCTCCATGATCAATCCACTGCTGGATTAAGACCTCTAATCTGTCGCCATCTCTCAAGAGTTCTGCAACGTAACGTTTAACCTCACACCTTCACACGAGTCAATTTTATCACTCCGTCTCCATAATGGACGTCCTCTTGAACATGTTGCACGTCCTCTTGAACATGTTACTATGCTTGACCACTGGTCATTATGCCGTCTAGCAACATATCTTGTCCTGCTCATGCACACTTACTATTTGTGATAAATGTACTGTATATTAAAAAAAATTAATGTGAGTCCTATTTTTAACGGTGCCCACATAATGTCGCATGTATAATGTGAACTATTCAAATGCCTTGGACGGCAAGGATCCAGCTTTTTAAATCCACACCGCTAGAAGGTCTGAAGGCTGATGGTCAAGAATGATAATGGAGTGGCAGCCAAGGAATGGAACGTGTGCAAAAGGGTCTCCACTGAAGGAGATGGATCGAGGGAATAAGCTCACGTACAGGTGCTAGGTGGATTGTTACATTGCAGGATCGTGAGGTATGATGACAGCTTGGGGAGTCCTTCATCCAGAGGTGGATTGATCATGGCTGACCATGATGATGTGAAAACCCGATCACACCATAACAATGTGTTGTGTTGTGAGCATTTTTAATCAATCGAAAAATAATGCACAATTACTAGAATTGATAAAAAGTAGGAATTTTAACGGTCACAATTTTGAATATTGCAGAGAATGAGGCGTATGTGCTGCTTTGCCTCGCACTACACTTCATTAATCGATACTCTTGTTTCCCGTTTCAGGCGACACAGCAGATACACAACAGAGGCAAAGACTCTGTTCATTTCATTCAGAAGTTACAAAACCTGAGTCATCTCACGTTTCGTTCCCGTGTATATTTTAGAGATAATTATCAATGTTCACAGGGGTAAAACAAATCTATCTTTCTTTGCAATTCCACAAGCTGCTCCTCATCGATTGATGTCACCAAAACATTTAATGCTTTTCAATGTGGATTATTACATGGGTAAAACCACAATAAATAAATAAACTCTACTCTGTGTGGTGCCCAACCCCTGCACTCAAAATGGTGCCAGGAATCTGGGCAAAGCCTTTGAAGCATTGCTGCTATTCTTCAAATAGCAGCTAAATGTTTTGCTCTTTGAATCCGAGTGCTAGATCAGCTAATAATTTACATTATTTTAACTTGTTGCTCTGTTTCGTATGTGAAGCTTCTCGTGATGAATTCTGTAAAGATAACAACCTTGTTTTTGCGTGTGATTCATGAGTCATTAGGCTCATTTTTATACTCCACAGATATTGACATTTTGTATGCATATTTATCATGAAAACAGGATGGCTCCAACACTGCAATAGTTTGTAAGCGTTAGTGCTTTGGAAACTGGGTCACTATTGTAAAGAATTGGATTTTAATTCAGTTTTTAATTGGCATTGCAGCCTGCTTAAAGGAAGTATTAGAAAACGTGAAATGTGCCACGTGTTTTTTATTAAAGTCAAAATGCCATAATTCCCGTCCCTTTCCATCGCGTGCCAATTTGAAAAACCGGCGGTAAATAAGGCTGAAATGTAATTACATGCTTACCAGCCCCACAAATAGCAATTGTTTAATTTTGCACCAAATATGAACGATTTATATCTTTCAACTTGTAACTTCACAAATTATCAAATACATGGTTTAAGCCGTGAATATCCCATTTGAGCGTGGAAATAGTTTCGTACGTTTAGACATTTTATATTATAGAATCATACATTTGTAACATTACATTGAGCGATTCAACATGAAGTGACTGCAAGCTCGTCCTTCTCACGCTTTCATTGAAAAGCCCCGCATGAAGTTATCTTGCTCACACTACAGACGGGCGCCACCACACTTGAAGACACCCCGACCAGAACTACAGGTTACAGCACAACTCGAGTTGCAGGTTAAGGCCGTGTTTCTTTTCTCTTCTGAATGTGCCCAAAGCAGCTGCGCAAGCACTCTGTCTTGAAGGTGCCATGTGTTACCACGGCTACTGCCTAGAGCAGTGGCTCTCGACCCCGTGGGTACACGTACCCCTGGGGGTATGTGGTAATCTCACATCGGGTACGTGAAGTCATTTATAAATGCGTGGAATTATATCAGACGTGAGAGTAATTAGTGAATAATCATGTATGCATCTGTCAATATAAAATAACTACGGTACAATTTAAATACATATGGTAAACTAGAACAATACAAAATACCGTTCTAAACTCATTGATGGTAAAAAAAAATGTAGGTTTCCAAGAGTAACCAGCGAGCGTGAACAAATCACGCCGTGGATGCAGAGCACCCGTTGATTTTGTATTCGCTTGCTAGCCAGTGTAGGATACCTAACAAAATTGATAATTGGTTAAAATATTGATGTTCATTATTCATAAAATGTATTTCTCAGAAGCATGTTGGGTCAGGCAAGGGGCTACTCGCTTGAAACAAAATTCAACAAGGGGTACAGTAGCCAAAACAGGCTTACTTAATACAAAATTTAATTTTCTTCAGGATGAAACAGTGGCATAGTGATCAGCGCAATGCGCTACACAGCTGGCAACTCGAGTTCGATTTCGAGCCAAGGCTATCCGCACTGACAAGTGACATCTGAACCGCTGCTAACCTGCCCCCTCCCATTCAACAACCTGCATAACCGACACAACGTTGGGAAGCCCTCATTCAACAGTGGATTGACGAAGGCCAATACAGTACTGTGCATTCTAATTTTTTATTATAAATATACAATTATTTTAGGGAAGCTGCTGTGGTGGCTACCAGATTGGATTTGCAATGCAGAGGTCACCGGTTTGATCTCCCCCACGACAGTTGAAACAATGGACAAGTTCCTCTGTCCACCCAAGCAGTGTTTAAATGAGAACGCCACAGTCGATTGGCCGGTCACATACGGTGGGGAAAAGTGTCGGAACTCCCACCTCTAACAAGACATTTGGCCAACATGGAAGAGTAGGCCAAATAGCCTCTAGAGGGGCTCTCATGAGCTCCATTTAGTGCAGGCCCTTCCACCAGCATGTATGTTGAACTTCTTTTGCAACTACGCTAACTGGAGGTGCAGGTAAAGGACAACAAACTAAACACAAAAAGCAGTTCTAAAGAAATTCGTTTTCAATCTAGATTTAAAAGTGCATAGCTCCAGTGTCTCCCTAATATTGGAACGAAGAGCATTCCAGACGGCCGCAGAAGCACATCTGAAAGGGCGCGATGCAGTGACCGTCTTTGTCCGATGGCTAGCCAAACGCCGCTGCGAGGATGAGCAGAGTTTGCGTGATGGTTTATGCTCCTTGACGAGATCAGCAAGGTATTGTGGTTCATTTGTGGCATGCACTTTGTGTGGCACAAGCAAGTAATTGCAGGGCTGCACCTTTGCCAATTATTGTGGGTGTCCTTGCAGCACTCAAACGAGCCCCCAGCACCATTCACTCAAAGCAGCCCCAGCACGAGACGCCGTCGGCGTGGGTTAAATTGAGCTATCCACCACCTTAATTTTCACAGTACAGTATTTTCTAATTTCGCATCAGACTGTAATTTTATCTCGCTGCAGGGAAAGGTGGCTCTTGCCGTGAGTCATCATCGGTCGACAAAGCAGCCTACGCAAATGCAAATGTCTGAGTCTGTACCGATGAAACGATTTTAATTTCACTATAGTAACATCGCCATCATCCGTCATGGGCAATCCACTGCTGAATGATGATGACCTCCTCAAGCTACCACCAATTCCTGAGATCCTGCAATGTTTTACTATCATAACAAAAGTGTAATATAAAAAATAAATGCTTGTGCCATGCTGCTTTCAACTGCTATTGGATCTAGCAGCATGCGAGATACAGTAACATGTTGATGCATAACACACGATGAAGGCACTTGATTTTAGACAGCATGAGGTTGATCCATTTATCGACACCCCACTTATTTCTGATGCTCCTCTCAACAGGTAATTAGCTGCAGTCGACAACGCTTTCTCTATATAAAAGTACAATACATCCTCTCTATTGAGATTAGATGATAGACATTGTAGAGACTTTGAAATACAACTTTGTTTCTTATTCTCTATACTGTACAGTAGTATCCCCCCCCCCCCCCACACACCATATTTCCTGAGTGGGATATCTATTAATGGATCGCCCTGCACAACGAGGACCCACTGAGACCACTGGGAAGGGGAGTGGCTCACTTGACAGGTGCCATGGTGCCTGGTATTTTTTCGGGGCCCAGTGGGATACTTTAGGGGCCTGGAATGGTGTTCTGGGGGGTGGTGGGGTGGACTGGAGGGTGGAGAAAGAGGCCCCTTTACATCATTTTTTTTGCCCCCCCCCCCCCCAGGTCTGGTTTCTGTTCGCTGTGGGTCTGAGTGGTTCTGATGTTTGGAATGTTGTAAATACAATGGTAACCTACGTAGAAACGCACAGACGAAACTCAACAACGGTAACACGTGTTGCTTTGCAGAGAGTAAATACGTAGCACGGTGCTGTGGGCTCCAGTGCATGCTCTTCTTGATTTCAGTTATTTAGAGGATAATAGCACACAAAGTACAGTTCGCGCAACGTACACATTACAAGGGTAATTTTATAGAACCAAAAGTGTACTGACCATCTTAATTTAATTGTAAAGTAAAGGCTCAACGTTGTGTAATACTACTTTTATATGGAATAGGCCTACAAATATGCTCAGAAATATGTGTGAAATAAATCAAATATACAATCATGATTATTACAGTATAACATACACATCTTACAACTTTAGCATTTCATCTCTAGTCATTGCTATGATCTTGGGAGTTGTCTCTAATACACAAAAATATAGACTTAACCTTTTGTACTTAATGCACAGAGACCGATATATCGGCCTCACCTGGTATACAGGAGGGTCGTGGGTTCGATCCTGACCCTGATGCCTGTTGTATATTTGAAGTTTTCATTTTCTCCCCATGGTCGTGTGGATTTTTCTCCGGGGCCTCCGGTTTTTCCTCCACATTTAGAAGCATGAATTTAGAGTATTTGGCTGCTATAAATGTCCGCATCATAAGCCACTTCGTTGAGCTATCATTTGTGGCTAGCTCACTTCTGAAAATAACTATATAGCTCAGTGGGCCTTACTTGGTCAAATAAAAAAATGTTTAGTTTTACATCGCTTTCTTAGGCAAGTTTTGCTGCTGATGAGCACCTTTACTTACGGATTGAACATTAAATGCCAGGACTGCAATAATCCGCGGCAATATGTGGGGGGGGATCATATCATGGATCTTACAATCCACGTCACACCACGGAGGTTACACTGGAAATCTGGAAATGTGTGTTTGCACTGGCGCAGTGTGCCACGGATTTCAGGAGGAAACGGCTGCACCGTTAGTCCACAAAAGATTGCGTGTTTCTACAGTATTTCCACACACATGTTAAAGATTTTCCTTCAGACAAAAGTGTATTGTGTGCACCTTCCATCTATTTTGTCTTATGTTCTCTCTTTCCACACACACACCTGTTAAAGGTTTATTTGCCTCCATTTCCATGTCACATAAAAGTATGTTGTGTTGTGTAACCGTGAAGCGGTTATTGGTATTGCATCTCACTTATGGAACACAGGCCAACAGAAAACCTGCATTGGGCCTAAAACAGAATCCATGTGTGGGCCCCTAAGCTTCCTCAGAACAACCCCAATTCCCTGCCTCCTACCAACCCCCCTCAAAATCATCTACAATCCCCCAGGCCTCTACTTTCCACTCTTAAAACTCATTAAAGATTATTAAAAATCTGAGCCCACTCAGAAGGCCTGTCAACCTGGAACATACAGTTTCAGTTATTTTGCATGTATATAACATTCTCTACATTGTGTCACATGCATTGAATCACATTTAAAACTGTATTAGGTTAACTATTTTCGTAAAGATTTGGAAGGATTTACAGTAAATCATCTTCCAATTGCCTACTTACGGGCTTGTTATATTGTTTTGTGTTCCAAGTTCTCAATGCAACCGTGTAGAGTGTGTGTACCTCATTCAACAATTAGCAGTGCATGTTTGGCAACAAATCTCAGAGTTGGAAATAAACATCTTGTCAATCAATGTCACTTTGATGAAACAGGTTTAACATATTGCCAGTTAGTGAAGCTAATTTTAGATATTTTGAGGTGTTTTACAGCTTCGCCACGTAAATCATTTTCTTTCAATCTCTGATTCCATTGTGGAATGCTTTCTCAATCAGGTGTTTAACTAAAGGTAAGGCCCAATGAACTATATAGCTCTTTTTCAGAAGCAACCTGGCCATAAAGGATCGCTCAACAAAGTGGCTTATCATGTGGAAATGTATTGCAGCCAAATATTATAAACACATGTTTCTACATGTGCAAGGGGAAACCGGAGGACCCGGAGAAAAATCCATGCGACCACAGGTAGAACATGCAAACTGAAAATATACAGGCGTCAGGGTCGAGATCGAACCCACGATACATAGCGGGCGAGATATTTAACATCTCACCACCGTGGCACCCCGATGTTTAATTATTTCACTGATTTTAAATTTTATCGACACTGTGTAAGATTGCGATTAAGTTGGGTTACATTATTTATGTACCTTGATGTGATCTGCTATTATTGCACCTCAATTCTAGTATCTACCAATGGGGTGGAGCAGTGGCGCATTGGTTCGCACACTGCACTATAAACCTGGCAGTCATGGATTCAAGACCAAGACCCATAGGCCAAGACCGAGGCCTAAATACCTTTAGGTTGAGGCCCTTGTCAAGGTCAGGTCAAGGATGAGAGCTGAGGCAATGTCTCTGAGCTGGTCTCAAGGCCGAGGACTTGGCTCGAGAACCCGAGACTGGGACCTGGCAATTTGAGTTAAATTTCTGGTCACAGGTAACATGTGATATCTGAGTGATCATCGGCGCCCCCTTTACTAATCTGCACTTACAAGTGTGGTGAAGTATGGTCAAGAAATCCCAACGACTGACATGGCATGTTGACCCCTCATTCAGCACTGTATTAACAAAGGGTTGTAAATAATTACAGTATTGCTATTATTATCTAAATAAGTACAATACAGCATTACCTTCAAAGGAACATTAAATGGCAATCATCCATTTAGTGTATTATCACTGTTAATTACTCTGCATGGGATATCTTCCTTTTTCTGCGCACTGCTAATTTCCTAGACGTATTTATTTAGAAGAATATTACTCTAGAGGCCATCTAATTTGTGCATAGAATAGAGGTCAACAAACCACTCTCTTCCCTTTTTAGCAACAGTCAACTGCACTGTAATAAAGTAGCATTTGTAAGCACTACTACAACACACTAGAACAATTCTTAGGAATTAATTTGACATTTTGGGACTCATAAAATTACCTAAAACTATTGGCATGAAAATTGCCTATTGTTGAAGTAATATTTATGTCCATAGTGCAGTTTAGTATATCCTGAATGTACAATTAAAGTAACGTATCTCCTTACTCAAATGAAATGTAATACTGTGGTGCCACGGCCTCGAAGCCACTCTGCAAGCGCCACGACCCCCGCAGGCCCCCACACTGAGTACACACACGCAGCGTACACACGTAGTGTCCTGGCGGGGGATTGCATGGCACAACGGGTTTTAATCCGAAGGGTCCCTATGAGGAATGTCCCACGGTTTCCCGGTACCAGAGGATTGGCTGACCCTCGCAGGACAATTTACATCGCGGGGCCCCTGAGTTGGCTTAATAGTGTGTGGGCGCAAAGATGTTTACCGGGCCAGCCGCGATGAGTCATTCACGAAAACGGGAGAAGCTGGATTGGAATAAGCGAGAACGACAGACCATGAGGTCAGGGGTGCGCAGCGCCACGACCCCCCCGACTCCCCTACCGACCCCCCCTACCAAATATATATTCGCAGGGTGTGTATTCACCAGTCGGGCGTTATTCCGAATTAACGAGGGTGAGCAATGCATTCCTGAGTACGGACGGGCAGACAATGGATCGCAGAAGTACCGGCCGCGACGCTCCATGTAAGGGAAAAAAAGGGGGAAAAGCGGAGCTGGTACCACAGGTCGGCACACGATTGGCCGCGCGGTACAACACGACCACAGGCCTTTGAAGTCAGTGGGGATTAAAGGGGAACTCGGGACCGTTCGAACAGAGATCTTCAACATCTTGCCCCCCCCCCACCCCTGCCGTCCTGCCTTCTTTAGCCGCTCGCAGCACCCGTGTGACGCCAGCGAGTACCGCTACGAGGCAGTGATAGGCAAGGCGTTTTCGTCCTCTTCCCTCCGCCTCTCACAGCGTCCGTGTGATGCAGTGAGTACAGCTGCGAGTTACGTGGTAGGGCGTTTGAGTGACTGGGGACTTAGGCAGCAGTATCCTCCCCCCCCCCCCCCCCCCGAGTAGTGTGTGGTTTGTGCCGAGAATAAAAGTTAGCACACAGCATAGGTGTGGTGTCTGTGATTTATGTGTGGAGCGACTGCGTGGGAGAACGCGGGGCCGCGGTATGCGCGCGCGCGTTAAGTGGCAATCGCTCGCAGGTGCGAGCGCGTCCGCGGCCCCCTCGTGTTAGCGATAGCTGCGGTGTGCACGGGCGAGTGGTATAACTCCGTGTGGCTCCAAAGCCAGCAGCACGAGTATGTCCCTCGGAGAGGGCACGAGCCCGGCGGGTGCCAACCCACGCGGTGGAGGAGGGATCGGAAAGAGGGCGGTCGTCACGCCCCACCTGCCGAGCGAGGGCGGTGGGGCCCCACAATACTGTGCAGTACTGTTTTGTAATTATTAGCACAGTGGGTAATGTATATGGTGGATGTCAAACTCGTCAAAATGTAAATAAACAAAGTCAGTTCGTGTTACTTGGCTGGAGTACAACCTCCCCATAGATCAACTAAGTGCCGGATTAAGCTAGTGCGGGACCTGTAGCATATGTTATGAAGGGGCCCTACATAAAAAAAAAACACATAAATATTAAAATAATTGTATTTTTCATTTGATATACAGCCAGATAATACGACAAATCTATAACCTTAAACACCCAGCCGGTCATAACAGTTGAAGGCAATATAGTATTTAGTGCGGGGCCCTTGAAAGTGCGGGGCCCGTAGCATATGCTACTTTTGCTGGGATAATCCGGCACTGGGTCAACTATTGGATCTCCATCAGGCAGACGTTGGGATGCTGCCAGGCTGTGTAATGGTTAGGACACTGAACGTGCAATCCCAGATGTCACCCGTTTTGATTCATTCTTGTGGGAATGGCAGTTGAAACAGTGGTGCAAGTTTCTTAATAACCCTAGATTTGAAGCTTTCGTGACTGCAAGGATTCGTACTCTTAGGGTTTTTCAGTAAAGTCACGTAGGTAAAAAATAATATTAATAAAATAATAATAAATGAAAATAAATCAATTAAATCACGACGTTTCGGAGGCAACACAAGTCTCCGTCTTCAGGTGGGACCGTCACAGCTAAATTTAATATTCACTTGATACAGAAAATTTGGTCCTTCCGACAGCAATGACGTGAGAAAGCAATTGCAGGGCTGTACTTATACCTTTTTCTTTTTTAGGTTGTGAGTTTTCAGACCCTAGATTGATGACACTGTATATAGCTAAACATGAAAGAGACATCACTGTACCTTAGAGTACTTGTTTTATTGTTCGCTGCTAAGTTACACATTTACTCAAAGTGTACAACGTCAGCTTCACAATTTATGCCCTCACTTTTTCCACAGCATATCGGATGCTTCACACCTTGTACACTTTTCTCTACTTCATTCTCTGCCGTCCATATCTCGAATATCCATATATCCTACCAATGCCACCAACTTTTCACGTATTCATAAGCATTCTCTACACACACAGACATACTTGCAATGCTCACTGTCCTGTCCACTTTCCTCACATGTCAAACATTAATTCCCTTAAGCCATCCAGTCCACTTTTCACACATTTGACTGTGTCACCACCCAAATCATTATACGCTCCACACACTACACTGCTCCCAACCAATTCACACCTTTCCCTCACTCGTGTCACAGGTTAAATGTTTTCAGTAGATTAAACTGGAATGTACATATTCTTTATGTATTGCACTGTACTGTATATGTTACGGCACAGAATACAATGTTCACATTTGAAATATCACATTTGGAATATCATTAAATCTGGAGGATTGCTTAATCTCGTTGCTATGCGATCAATGTCATCCTGGGAAGGAAGTATGCTGTCAGCATGGCCATCACGTATTTTATCTTTATGTCATGCGCCACAGATTATATATGATGTTAAAATTACAGCGGGAAGAGCGGTGCCACAGTGGTTAGAGCACTGCTATCACCCGAAGGCCTGTGTGCTTCCCCTTCACCAACTCGCACTGACCAGTGTGGTGATGTTTGGTCAAATAAACTCTCATGAACAACAGAGCAGTGGACTGTGAAAAGGCTGTAAATATAATAATAAACATAGATTAAGAATAATGTTACAATGTTACCACGTAAGCACTCTCACAGAGACACACGTTATAAGCAAGGTTACCCAGTGGTCAAGATAAAAACAAAGTACTTGGGTAAATAGACACTTTTGGCATTTTGTGGTGCAATGATAATTTGGTTGCCCAAATGGGAATCAGATGCCAATTATGTGCGTTTGCCTTGTTTACGTGAGATCACCAAAAAAAATACCGCATGGTTACAGCTGTTCATATGTGAATTTATAGATTCTCTACTCATATAAAGTGTGACAATGAAAGTAATGATGTACTGTATTATGTAAGTATCCCTGAGTATGTAATCAATGTATACAAGGCCAGCTAACCATTCAATAGCATTTACAACGCAAGTGCAGTAGCGTCAGTGCATGTTTGCTGTTTGTTATTGTGGTGCCACGGCCACGGAGCAAATCTGCAAGCGCCGTGACTCCCCCCTGCCCCCCACCCTGAGCACACGCACACACGCAGCATACACACGTAGTGTCTCGGCCGGGGATCGCCTGGCACAGCAGGTTTTCATCCGAAGGGTCCCTAGGAGGGAAGTCCCGCGGTTTCCCGGTGCCAGCAGATTGACCGACCCTCCCAGGAATAATCACATTGCGACGCCCCTAAATTGGCTTAAAATTGTATGGGCGCACAAAGGTTCACCGGGCCAGCCGCAATGAGTCACACACGACATCGGGGAAGGGGTTGGGGTGAAATATTAAGCAAGCAGAGCAAACGATAAGGCCAGGGGATTCCAGCGCCACAGACCAAGTACACACTAGCCAGGTGTGTATTCGCTACGGACGGCCTTCCAGATTGAACAGGCTGAGTCAGGAATTAATGAGGACGGGTGCAGAGACAATCGGCCGCAAAAAAACGTACCGTAACGCTTCATGTAAGGGCAGAGAAACGTTTGAAATATCACAGGTAGGCGTACGATTGGCTGCGCCGAATAATGTAACCCTGGACTTTTTTTAAGTCAAGGGGCCTAAAAAGGGGAGCCAAAAACCGTTCAGGACAGATCCCATCTTCAACAGCTTGGTCGCCAAGAACCCCCTGCCGTCCTGCCTCCTCGAGCCACTCGCAGCATCCGCGTGATGCCAGCGAGTGCCGCTACGAGGCAGGGATAGGCAAGGTTTTTTCGTCATCCTCCCTCCGACTCTCACAGCGTCCGTGCGACGCCGTGAGGACAGCTGCGAGGTACGTAATAGGGCGTGTGAGTATCTGGGGAATTGGATAGTAGTAGGATAGGCTCTGCTCGCAGAATATTCCCTCCGGGCAGTGCAGGGTTTTGCGCCGTGAATAAACGTTAGCACAGAGCATCGGTGCAGCGTGATTTGTGTTTGTGTGTAAGAACGGCTGCGTGGGCAGACGCGCGGCGAGAGTGAGGGCTAAGCCGCAGCACAAGCGCTCGTTGATATAATCGCCTGCAAGGGCGCGCGCGTTCGCACCGCCGCTGTAGTGTTAACTGTGGTATGTGTGCGTATTAAAATCTAATCGCCAGCAAGAGCGCGCGCATTCGCGCGGCCGCTTTAACGTTAGCGTTGGTGTGTGCGCGTGGTAGGGCGTAATCGCCTGCAAGGGCGCGCGCGTTCGCACCGCCGCTGTAGTGTTAACTGTGGTATGTGTGCGTATTAAAATATAATCGCCAGCAAGAGCGCGCGCATTCGCACCGCCGATTTAACGTTAGCGTTGGTGTGTGCGCGTGGTAGGGCGTAATCGCCGGCAGGGGCGCGAGCATGCTCACCACCGCGTTAGCCTTAGGGGTGGTGTGTACGAGTGAGTGAGGACTAACCCTGTACGGCGGTAAGCCAATGGTTCAGCCATGTCTCTCCGAGAGGGCGCTAGCGCGGGAGGGCCGATCACCCGATTTGCGAGGGCCCGGCGGGAGCTGAGCGAGGCGGTGGAGGAGGGAGTGGAGGAGGCCAACGTAGTGCCCCACCTGCCCAGCGAGGGCGGTGGGGCGGGCGTCGACCGCCACATTATATTTAACATAAAGGTACTTCTTTTCCACCTTAGGAAATAACAGAAGCATTATTTTTACGAAGTGTTGCACTTTAAGTAATTTATTACTGCCAGAAAGTTTTGGTGCTACTGTTCTGTAATGTTTTGCACACTGGACTTGCAATCCAGAGGTCACTAGTTTAATTCGATCACCCAGCAATATCAAACAAAGACAAAGGTCCGACTATTGGGGAAAGTGCTGTTAGCGAGCACTTATGAAGGTCGGCACGGCACACGAGGGAGTGGGTGGCCAACACGACGCCCGGCCACCTTTGTCTCCATACAGGCGATGTTTAAACACCGCACTACGTACTCATTTGAAGCTGAGTGAACCTGGCGGAGGCCCAGCAATATCAATAGTTTGGAAGAGTAAGAAAAATGCCATCCAGAGGGGCTTTCACGACCACTCCACTCGTGAAGGCAGTGGTGTGTGTAAGTAAGTGCCTTTACCTGCGGTGTAGCTGTAAGGGTTTTAGAGTATTTGAGCATGCAGCACGTAAAGAACTACGTTGTATTAAATTAGTTCACGGACTCCCCTGCACTCACACTTTATATTGCTTCCTTATTGGCGTCAACGTGAACGCGTCATTATTTTTACAATGCAATCTCTGTTTGTGCAGTCTGTGTGCACATCTTACGGTGACTGCCACAGCTGTTTTCCGATCCACGGAACATCATTGAGGGCTGATGGCAGGCTACGTAGAGTGTGTCATGGGGTGTGGTGGGTTGTAACTGTGGAAGTCGTCATGCATGGTTCAAGCAGTTCAAATCACTCATTTAGAGCTGTAGACCAACGTCCATGGGTCACTGACCAAACACTGTTGATGTCACGTCATATACGGTAACTTGGCAGTCTCTGTGGAATTAATTAGAATAACTCTGGTCTCGATGGGTGTAACTATACACCCCTATACACCACCTCCCTGGCGATTCAATGCATTTTCACAATTCAGGGTTGCAATTAAATTTGTGGATTTTTTTTTTTTACAATGTAGTGAATGGTCATCATGTGTAAGTGTACGGTATTTCCTCGTTATTCGAAAGGTATACGCTCTGGAGATGCATGTGAGTGGATAATGATATTGGCCTATGAAAACCTATTTTTGTAATGCATTATCTTTCTCTCTCACCACTTTATCTCGTCACTTTATCTCATCACTATATCGCTCATCACTTTTTCTCTCTCTCTCGATGCAGTCGTGTAGAGTTCCAGATGCGATTAGTGGATATCCAAAATCGCGGATATCAAATTCATGAATAACGAGGGAATACTGTAATGCGCCAGTGTAGCCCATTCAATTTTCTTGTGAGCTCTCCAACCTTGTTAAATGTTTTAAGTATGTTTTACAACTACAAAACGTGCGCCCGATACAACGCACTGAAAAATTAGGGACCTCGTTTCAAGGGCAAGATGAAGATTTTAATGGGGAGGGAAAACAGGCGGGGGGGGAGAGAAATAACCGGCGTGCTAAGGGAAAGCCGGGATAGGGGGGAAGAAGATGGGAGGAGCGTAGAACAAAGAAAAACCCTAAGAATCAAAGCAACATACAAGCTGCTCTTCCATCATTCCTAATTCCGCTCCCGCTTGATCCCTCAGGGGCTCTGTCCCTCTTTTTCCCATCCCTATTTCCTGACCTCCTCGTCCGGCCTGGTCATTTTAGACTGTATAGGAAAGGAGATAGCCTGGCTTAGAACTCCCATTCCCTCCCTTTAAGATTGTGGCTTCAGTGCTCCATGCCCACCTGTGCTAGGAAGGTAATCATGCCACTGTTTTCATGAAGGGGATTGTTGGTCCTTCCAATTGACCAATATGGTCTCCCTGGCTATGATGTTAAAGGATTGGAGTCGGGCATGCTGATATCTCGTAAAGGTATCCGGGTTTCAGGCCCCACAGAGTCTCGTCGACCAACGGAAAGAGGTTAGTGCCACATATGTCGTTGAAAACCCCGTATAAAATGTATACAGTTTTGCAACTTCCAGACATAGCTAGTCAAGCGTGGAAGAAAGTTTGGACCATGTCCAGTTGGGCGCCTTGGACAGTCTGGGGAAACCTCCATAATTTTTTCTCCAACTTTTGTTGAACGCACAGGATGTTTTGGTTGGAGAGCTGAAGAGAAAGATGAATGGTTTGTATTGGCACATTACACCTACACAGGATGACCGTGTCATCTCCCAACTGCCAAACGACCAGTATTCCAGCAAATGGATTTCAAGTTTAGTGCGCTAATCATGATACCACAGGGTATATTCGTTGAAAATAACGGATTCTTACACGTGCTTTGATGCATATAGTGTGAGCTTAATAATCAATATTAATCAATTCATTAATCAATTCATTGATTGATTAATCATTACAATCCTATTGATCTCCAATCATTTCTCCCATTTCATCCATTAGTCCATCACCCATAAAAAAATTAAGATGTATTGTATTGACGTGAAGGACTGCCACATCATACATGAAGTCACTGACTCACTTAGTGTGCAGTTCTAAAGGTCACGTCATTCTCAGAATCAACAGGAGGTTGTGAATTTAAAATGAAAGAAGTGTTGTTGATCAGTCACGTTTATAAGTGTTCAAAGATATGCAACGACTGTGAAATGCTTTAAAGTGAATTCTGGACACAAATATAAACTGATGGTTACACGTGCTTTGGAGTTCTGAAACAATGTGTGTATTGTGTTGTAAAGCTATTTGTAAATAGAATAAAAGGGGCCGTCCATAAATGACGTCACGCGATTTTAGACGATTTTTGACCCCCCCCCCCCCCCCCCATCGTCACACGGCGTCACAAAAAGTCAGACCCCCCCTCTCAAATTTAACGTCACAAAGCTCTGCCCCCCCCCCCGCCCCCCAAAATAAAACATGCTTCAAATCGCTTTAAACTATTGTCATTGTAGTGCGTATTTAATGTGGCGCTTCACTCTGATGTTGTAGGAGAAAACATGTATTAGAAAATCTATTTAATTGAGTAGAACGTGTTGTTTATAATTACATATTTCTCAACCCCCCCCCCCCTCGTCACACATCGTCACAATGTCTGACCCCCCCCCCCCCTAGGTGCGTGACGTCATTTATGGACGGCCTCAAAGTGGACCAATTCTGTGCGTGATAGATTCAAATTGTGGTGAGGTATCAAATACCTGATCTTATTCTTTGCCCCCGGTTTGTGAAATCTTGGCCGACTGCATAATTTTCCACCGAGTCGAATGCCTCGAATGCCTCTTCACTAGACATAATTTGAAAACAGTAGTGCATCGATAATTATCCGGTGGCTTCAGGGGAAGGGGTGGCGGACTTTCAAAAGCGCTGGATAATCACATCATTATTTTAAATAGCTTATTTTTGGACATTCTTGGATAACGTGTTTTAGGTGTTGTGTTTTTTTGTGTTTTAGATTTGTTTACTTATGAAATTGGCATAAATAAGCATACATATCGACACAAATAAATATCCCACTGTACAAAAGTACTGTATTTACTATACCGTACTTTACCACTCCAATCTCGAAGACTCTGCATGGGGGTGATGATGTACGTACTTGGCTCTTAGTTTGACAACCATGTGTTTGACGATCGCTGGACTGATGTTTTTCCGGGTTCGCCGGATCGGCCTGGGATCACTGGATAATGTTGGAATGCCGTATAATCAAGCCCCGGATAAATAATCTGTGATCTATTGTATATATGTGGTCAATGGTGGAAAATCCTTTCCTAAACCCATCTTACTCAAGTGGTTTGATGGCCTCCACACTATCAATTACGTTTAATTCACCATCTTGAATAGATGGGTCTGTAATTGTTAAGGTCAAGTTTGTCTTCTTTATGGAATAGAATAATTATTGATGCACCATTGCATGATTGAAGCATTTCATTTATGTGCAAACATTTAGTAAATAGGTCCACAAACATATTTAGAAATTCTAAATACCATTTACTAGGATTGAACAGCAACACTGAGATTACATGAAGAAATAAAAAAAAAACTTCATCAGAAGGGGCGTCAGACAACCAGACACACTTTGATCAAATTAATGCACAGTGAAATTACAAGATCTTTCAAAATAGTGTATATTGGAAAATAAAGTAATAAATATAATGGAGAAAATCTTAACAATCTCAAATTTCCTTTAAACTTAGTCGCTATGACAACAGCTGGAATTAAATTACAGGCAATGACTGATGATCTCAATAAAGAGGATTGCGAGGTTGTGCTCAAGATAAATGAGCAAAACTAAAGTCACGTGCCAAACGCTCATGAACCAATTTTTTTTTTTGAAGGGACACAATTGGTAAACACAGAGGATATAACTAACACAATTATTGAAGGTGGTTTGGGATCAAAATGATGAAATTATTGGACGGAGAGCAGGTGTTCGTGCACTCAGATAACTTGACTTAATTATAAAAAGCAAAATACCGTGTGACATGTGTCTGGAGAATAAAGTTTTCCATCAGTGCATATCACCTGCTATGACCTATGCGTTGGAAAAACAACAAAGGAACTGGAGAAACAAAAATCGCAAAACTGTGCAAAGAACACTTGAGAGGCACGTGCTTGAATTTATACTCAAAGATAGTAAGAGGGAGCTTGTGGATTGGTTAAGAGGGAAATTTGAGACGTGATATTTATTCGCCACCACCCAACACAGACAATTAGTAAGGTTTGTCAAGTTAACAAAACGTGCCAATTAGTTACTACTTAAGCACACTGCTGTGTTGGAGAGTAAACCCACAACAATTACAATTATATTTAGGCGATCTAACCCAACAAAAAACGTTATTATGAATAATATTGGTTGCGAAAGCCTAGGCGTTATACTGATCATATTGACTGTTAAGAAAAGTAAGTGGCCTTAGAAGGAATGATGGCTAATATCTGAGAGTGGTTCATGCTGCCACATTGGAATGCATGCTGCATTCCTGGTTGTTTTTCGTTTTGCTCTGTGAGATAAAGAGATTTTCTTTTTTTTAAGTCTCCATGCACACATTTTTAAAATAACCATTTTATATGGTATTTGCATCAAACACTTAAAGAATAAAATACATAAATCTTGACATAAAGATTCCGTGACTGCAGGAATTCATATTCTTTGGGTCTTTCGGTAAAGTCACGTAGATAGGTTCAAAGAAAATAACAAAATACTACGACGTTTCGATCGCAACACAAGCGTTAGTCATCCTCCTGATGACTTCCTGATGACGATCGAAACGTGGTAGTTTTATTTAATTATTTGTTGGTATTTTATTTGAACCTATCTACCTGACTTTACCAAAAGACCCAAAGAAGATAAATAAAATAAATTTAAGTACATTTAAACAAAAGTGTATATGTTTTAATGATTGCTATATTTTATCTGAACTGCTAGGTACTTGTGAATTTTGATCAGGCTCACCAAAGTTGAGAGTTTAATGTAATATGGAAAATATATAATGTACATTTGATGGGTGATGCGGTAAAATATGAACACTACCAATGTCACTATAATTAGACACAAATCAGGAATCCAACTCACTTTTTTTATTTGAATAAGTGTTGTTTATTCATTTAAATTTTGTTTAAAATGTTATGACTACTAGTATGTCCTTTCAAATACACATTGTCTTTACAAAACAGCAAACCCTTTATGTTTTGTCAGGATGAAGTGAATAGATCTTAAGTAAAACAAAAGCTTCATGTTATTGTCCACTCAATTTCGGTTCTACTCAGGACTGTTAAAGATTTCGTTCATCAAAGTACACAATGCCAGTCGTGGATGTAAAAGAGAAAAACAATCCATAATCAACGATGTTTGGGTTTAGATCGCGTTTATTTATAAATGTGTCGTAACCCTCCACCACCCGACACGGCCAATCAATTGTAAATGTTGTTGCTTCAACACACCGGTGGGCTAAAGCAGTGAACTATTTGTCTTTGTCAACGTGACACATTTTTACTGATTGGCCGTGTCGGGTGGTGGAGGGTTACGACACATTTATAAATAAACGCGATCTAAACCCAAAAATCGTTGATTATGAATAACATTGGTCGCGAAAGCCTACGTGTTAAACAGAAAAACAATCATTTGTTAGTTACTCAGTTTATTAAAAAAAAACGGTAATTTTCATTCCAATAAGTTGAGGTGTATTTCCTACTTCATATTAGAAACCCAACGATAGCAGCATCCAATTAAAAACCTCATGGACCTCTGTGCACTTAGTCGTCTGCCCAAGGGCCTGCAAGTGCTAGATATTGCTGCAATGTGGAAATTACACTGACCTTAATCAAGTTTGGATGTCTGGTCTATTTATGTAACGTTACTCTTCTGGTCCATGCTATACAGTATACATTTGGTTGTTAATGTACTGAAATGTAAATCCACTGCGAGATGAAGTCCTCCACATGCCACGTTGGTCATGAGTATTGTTTGACCATACTGTACTTCAGAAGGGGGGTGTCCAAGACCGGTTAATATATCGGCCACTGATGTTTGCCAAATTCACCACCGGTTTTACATTGCGCGAACCACGGCATCACCACTCCACTCCACATTCTAATGCACTGGCCAAAAAGGACTGCCGATGCCTGCATCTGCCATCACCACTGCAGTTTTATTAAATTACATTGTCTAGATTGTTTATTAAATTGTCCTCTTTTCTTGAGCATTGCTTTAATCCTGCCTTATGTCCGCATTGTGTGCTATCCCACGGGCTGTGAAGGGGAGAGGCTGCTCTTTTCAGCTGTCACTTGTGGGTGAGAGGTGAGCTGCAGTAGTAATTGGATGTCCGTGCAGTTGACCACCAAAACAAGCTTCTGAAGTACTATCACAAGAGGACAAACATGTTAGTGCAGAAAGTGGCTTGAAAAGCGGATGGGGAAGGAAGGGTCCTCTGAGCCCAAGAGACCTGTTGGGGCTGTCTGCTCTATAACATGTAATTATATAAGATACGCAATCTACATGAGAAAATACGAGTAAAAATTGCACTGTTGGTGTAGTACTTACCACTGTATATACGGCATATATGGGTGTCTTGATGGCAAGATGTTAACTACCTCGCCTGTTATACAGTAGGTCGTGGTTTCTGTATATTTGGAGTTTGCATGTTTGCCTCATTGTCGTGTGGATTTTTTTCTCCGGGTCCTCCAGTTTTTCCCTCCACATTTATAAATATGCGTTGAGAGTATTTGGCTGCTATTAATTTCCACATGATGAGCTACTTCTTTGAGCTATCATTTGTGACCAGGTCGCTTCTGAAAAAGAGCTACATAGCCCAGTGGATTTTAGCTGGTAAAATAAAACATAGTTTCATATGAAGCAGAAAAATGATGTCGAGAATAATGACAAATATACAGCCATTGATCAGTCCGCTGCTGAATAAAGTCACTCACAGGGCTTGTTTGAACATACTTCAAGCTGGTCAGTACGGGTTGGTGAAGACGGTGAGGGGATTCAGGCTCGGTTCAAATATCATACACTCGCCACTGCGAAGAACTGTGACTGGGAATCGACCTCAATTGGCCAGCTTCATCGTGAAGTGTGTTAACTACTATAAAAGCACTCCACCCTATAAAAAAATGTTGAACTCTTATAACTTTCCACGATACATTTTTAATACCTTTTGTAAAATAATTAAACATCGTAAAGCCCTTTAATTTACATTTTTATGAGATTAGAGATAATGTTCTTACATTTGTAGTGAGTCATTCAGAGACACTATTTAGGAGGCAACAACGTTTATTCTACACTTTACGCAACACCGTTACACATGGGACTAAATACACCTATTCCCACTCTTGTTACTCATAGGACCACAATACACCTATTTCTCTTGCATTCGAGATAACTATAATCGGGTCAGAGATGCCACGTGCTGCCTGACCCACGATGTCAAAGACGGGGACGAAGACATAGCACTTGGGTTCCACTTCACCTGCAGACAGCCCGGATCTGTGATCAGGGCCTCCCTTTTTAAATCCTTTATATTAAGTTCACTTGCTTGCGCGCTTACGACCGTGCAAATCTTTCGGTCGTTTTTAAAACCCACTTCCCGTGATCCAATCGAGCTGACATTTTGCACACAGACTCGTTGTGCGTGACAATTTATTTTCGTGAAATTTTTTTTCCATAACTTTACACTTTTTAGGAAAAAACATTTTATATTTAATTACCAATTGCTTAATGGTAGCAGGCAATCATCTGACCCATAGGTGGCAGCCATCTCAAGCCAGAGGACGAGAGAACTCTAGCCGCCACGCATATAAAGGATGTATAGTGAAAAACTTTGTTTTTACGGGTTAATTTTTATCTCTCTCACCACGGCCTGGCTCCACCCTCGGCCTCGCCCTCCGTCCAGAATATTCCCGACGGCTCCAGGCTACACCGCACCTGTTCCCTCTCTGGCTCCGCCCTTAACCACGCCTCTTTCGGGAACTCTCCAGACGTTCTGAGCTACTCCCCCCGTGCCCCCTCGTTCGCCTTTGGCCCACATTACTCACCCCGGCCCATCACGTGCTTAACCCGGTGCCGGGGTGACTCGTCCTCACATGGCCTCTACCATCAGCCGCCCCCCACCACACTCTCCCAGTGGCCCCCTCTGGTGATTCCCTGGGGCGCTGGTGGAGGCTGCAATCCCCTACTCTGTCGGTAGGACTCATCAGGCAAGCACCCAGTACCATGCCCCTAGTGGCCCACTGAATGTGTTGGCCTTTGCGCCTGTTTCAACGGCACTTGGTGCTACGGGCCGTAGTGATCCATTCAACGTCACTACACATTTATAAAGAAAAACGCATTGAGGAAATACTGACACCTAATGGGCAATGTGTGTCAACAACATGAAACAAGCTGTCGTGGCAATGTGAAATTTACGAGTTCAAAGCGCAGTCAGGGTTCGACTCAGACTATCATTCCTTTCAGATACTTTATACATGTACGATTGTTTTTGGTAAACAGTGGTTATACTATGCAAACGCTGCTCCCTGTAAGTTGATAACAGAATTTCACAGTGAACGTTAACCATGATCTTTCCGACTCTTGGTCCTGAGATCCAACAATATTTCTATCACTCCATCTTTTCAGTTTGCATCCTCTTGCACACGTTCCATTCCTTTGTAACTCTTTCACTTGATCATTGGCCATCAGCCCTTCTCGTGACGCGTCCTGCCCAACCCACTTGTCATAACAGTTTTAATGAGAGTTGGCAGTGCTCCGGCCATCTGGCTCTGGCTCCAGAATGGCTCCAATAGTTCAGCTCCGGGCTGGTTCCACAGCTGAGGAAGACCTCTCTGCTCCATCTGCAGCTCCAGGCTGGCTCCAGCAGCCCCTGCTCCAGCTCTGGAGCTACTCAATTCCAGCTACTTTTTCCCGGCTCAAATTCTGGAGCCCTAGGAACCCATAGTCGGCCATATATTTTCTTGACAGTAACAGCATCGTCCTCTTGCAGTTTAAAAACAAAAAAATTGTACATAGTGTAACCATGTGATAGTTTAATTTAGAATCACACAAGGGCGTCTTTGGGAGGTGTGTGCATGGCGTCTGATCTTCACGGTGGCCAGAAAGGCGTATTCATTTAGCGCAGTTGTTTATTGTCAAGGTGTTTTATTTAATCAATTTATAGTTTAAGTTGTTGAAAGCAACACAACTTTACATGCAAATTTCCCTTATATTGGCGCCTCGGAATGTCCTGTTCAAGTTCAAATGGTGCGCGTTATAAATGTACCGTATTGATGAGACAATTGGCTTTGATTGAAAACTTTCGTGACTGCAGGAATTCATATTCTTTGGTTCTTTCGGTAAAGTGACTTTACCGAAAGAACCAAAGAATGAGGCAATTGGCCTTCTCAGTCCAGCTACAGGTATGAAAGCAACTCCTAAAAGAATGGTGTTGTACTGTCCTCTGCTGTCGACCACGTAGCTCTGCAGCAAGAAACCCTGAAATATCCTGCGAGCAGGTTATCTTGCACAAACTATGAAACTATAAACAATTTTTATTTTTACCAGGTAAGTCCCACTGATATATCTATCTTTTTTTCAGAAGCAACCTGGCCAACAAATGATAGCTCAACGAAGTGGTTTATCATGTGGAAGTCTGTAACAGCCAAATACTGTGAACGCTCCTTTCTAAATGTGGAGGGAAACCATGCGACCACGGGGGAGAACATGCAAACTCCAAATATACAGCAGGCTTCAGGGTCGGGACTGACCCCACCACCTCCTGTATACCTAGCGAGGTAGTTAACATCTCGCCACCGTGTTTAACTTCCGAAATTTAATGAGATCGGGAACATTCACACATGATTTGGTTCACAGGCTAATAATAAATCATAATAATGTCCTTTTATTAAATTATGCTGAAGGGATTACAGAGCATTTTTTTTAATGATGGAGGGTATTTTCTTGATCATTTTATCTTCTTCGTATAGCTGATGTTGACGTAGAGCAACAACTATAATTTTATATGGAGGTGGTTGAGCCGTTGGCAGGAAGACCGAGACGAGACGAAAGTTGTGCGTGAACACGAGGAAGTGAACCACGAGTTGAACAGCACAGAGTGAGATGAGGTCATGATTTTTTGGAATACACCCGATTCGACGCGTCTGCCGCGTGCATTGGAATCCGCGAGAATCTACGTTTTGAGTGAATATCTCTCGCGCGATTTCTCGAGTCCATCGCGTGCGTACGTTGACATTGCGGGGGAGCGGTGGTGTCGTGGTTAGCGCAACTGCACTGCGAATCCGGCCACCCGAGTTCGACTGCCGCTCACGGCCACCGCCGGTGATCAGAACCGGCCCTAGACCTTTGGGGGCCCTAAGCAAAATTTGGTTGGAGGCCCCTTTGATGTATCATTTTTTTCACCCACGAGCTAGCAGTGACTCTAGGGGGCCCTCTGCTGGCCACGGGGCCCTTTGCAATAGCAAGGGTCGCTTAGTGGCTGGACCGGCTCTGCCGGTGATGATTATCCGAACCGGTACTGCGTCTCCTCCTCGAGGTCAAACGAGTACCTGCTGTGTGTGTCTGTGTGTAAAACATCGTCACTGGGGGGGGAGGCAAAGGCGACCGGGCGGCGTGGTGCTGGCCACTCACCCTCCTCTCGTGTGCCGTGCCGGCCTTTGTAGGTTCTACTTGCTAACAGCACTTGCCCCAACAGTCTTTTAAGTTTAACACGCAGGCTTTCGCGACCAATATCCATAATATAGATTTTATGGGTTAGATCGCGAAAATATAAATGTGTCGTTAAACGCGCCACAGCCAAATTAGCAAGGAGGATTTCCCCACAAATCTGACTGTCGCCTGATGAAGCTAGTTGTAATTACTGGCGAAACGTCGTACTCAAGATTGTAAATGTTGTGGCTTTGCTCTTCAACACACCTGTGTGCTGTACTCGTACCAAATTGGCACGTTCTGTTTACGTGACAAACCTTACTAGTTGGCCGTGTCGGGTGGTGGTGGGTTTTACGACACATTTATATATTTACGCGATCTAACTCAAAAACAAGAGGGATACGTTGTCTGTTGAGGCTACACGTGGCGATGGGGTTGGGACTAGTTTAACACGTAGGCTTTCTTGACCAATATCATCCATAATAGATGGGTTTTTTGTTTAGATCTCGTAAATATATAAATGTGTCGTTAAACCTGCCACCACCCGACACAGCCAGCTAGTAAGGGTTGTCACGTAAACAGAACATGCCAATTAGTCACTAGTACAGCACACCGGTGTGTTGCTGAGCCCAGCCACATCAGAAGTGTGGTCACCACATCTACACCTCTATATAAGGAACGAAACAGGTTGACCTCTCCACAAATCTGTCTGTCGCCTGATGAAGCTAGTTGTAATTACTGGCGAAACGTCGTACTGAGATTGTAAATGTCGTGGCTGTACTAGTGACAAATTGGCATGTTGTGTTTAAACTTGATTTGGAGCTTTCGTGACTGCAGGAATTACCCTTTGGTTAAATTTCGATTTAAAGCTTTCGTGACTGCAGGGATTCATCTTCTTGGTTCTTTCGGTAAAGTCACGTAGTAGGGAAGTAATAAAATAAGAAAAATAAAACATAATAAAACAATTGTTTTAATAAAAATAAAACATAATAAAACAATTGTTTTATTAACATAATAAAACAATTGTTTTATTATGTTTTATATTTGTTATTTGTTTTATTAACATTATAAAAACAATTGTTTTATGTTTTATTTTTATTATTTTATTACTTCCCTACTACGTGACTTTACCGAAAGAACCAAGAAGAAGATACCATTTGGTTCTTTCGGCAAAGTCACGTAGAAAGAAAAAATAAATTAAATAGCATACGACGTTTCGATTGCAATACAAGCAATCATCATCAGGTACAAATGAAAGAGAAAACAAACCGAGTAAACTTAGAAATGTAATGCAATACAGCACAGAGAGTTGGCTAACACAACAGTCAACACCCTACCTGGTTGATTACATTCTTCCAAAAACTGCTAAATTTGAGAAACAAAACAGACACGGAGACACACAGAGACACAAGCAGAGAGAGATAACACAGAGACACGTCGAGAGAGACACACACAGTGTTATGTTTACGTGACAACCGTTACTAGGTGGCTTGTCGGGTGGTGGCGGGTTTTAACGACACAGTTATACTGATAGGAACCTCCTGGTTACACCAGCCCACAGGGGATTATTGTGTCCGTCCCTCCGTCGTGCATCCAACAATGGGAGGGGTGGGGCTGGGTGGAGAGGGGAGGGTGGGGAGGGGCTGGGTGGGGAGGGTGGGGAAAGGCTGGGTGGGGAGGGGAGGGTGGGGAGGGGCTGGGTGGGGAGGGTGGGGAGGGGCTGGGTGGGGAGGGTGGAGCTGGGTGGGGGGTGGGAGGGGTGGGGCTGGGTGAAGAGGGGCTGGTCATCCCGTGGTGCCCTTATAAAACTCAACGTTGAACCTACTCACGCCTGACCCTGGCCATTGACCGAGCAACCCAACGTTACTACCAGCTCCCTCCGCAGAAATGTGTTATATCTACGCGATCTAACCCAAAACCAACCTCAATTATGACGTTAAAATCGAAATTTATGACGTTCAAGTTTGCTGTGCGTGACGTCCCCGCCCATTGACTTTCGTTCCCTCCCTCTCTCTGCCTCTCGGCGCGCCGATTGGTCAATAAACTAAAGCCCCCCCTGCCCCGCCCCCCACCGGCGCCTCGCTCCGATTCGCCAGTGGAGAGCGACCGCGCGCTGATTGGTCAATAAACTAAAGCCCCCCCGCCCCCCACCGGCGCCTCGCTCCGATTCGCCAGTGGAGAGCGACCGCGCGCCGATTGGTCAATAAACTAAAGCCCCCCCGCCCCCCACCGGCACCTCGCTCCGATTCGCCAGTGGAGAGCGACCGCGCGCCGATTGGTCAATAAACTAAAGCCCCCTCCGCCCCCCACCGGCGCCTCGCTCCGATTCGCCAGTGGAGAGCGACCGCGCGCCGATTGGTCAATAAACTAAAGCCCCGCCCCGCCCCCCACCGGCGCCTCGCTCCGATTCGCCAGTGGAGAGCGACCGCGCGCCGATTGGTCAATAAACTAAAGCCCCGCCCCGCCCCCCACCGGCGCCTCGCTCCGATTCGCCAGTGGAGAGAGCGACCGCGCGCTGATTGGTCAATAAACTAAAGCCCCGCCCCGCCCCCCACCGGCGCCTCGCTCCGATTCGCCAGTGGAGAGAGTGACCGCGCGCTGATTGGCTGTCGCGCGCTTCCCGTTAAATTCAAATCTCCCCGCCCCCCCCACTCGGTTCACTCGCGTTCGATTACGCGGGAGCACGTCTCGACTTGGACGCGCGAGCTTTTCGACGTACGTCGTCGTTGTTGTTCTTGTTCTTGTAACAAGCACATTAAACCAACGTTTGCATCGACAAATTGAGCCGTAGAGAGCGAGGAATTGCGGCGACGCCGTGGGGCAACACAATGAGCGCTGCGGGACAAGAGCGCGAGTAAGCGAGTTTCCCGCGACCAGCGTCTCGGTGTTGTTTCTATCCCTTCCTCTGGTCTCTTCCCCCATCACGTTTACCCACCTCTCGTTGTTCATGGCGTGTGTAAAATGCTGTCTTTGCATTGTGCTGTGTAACGTTTCAATGGAATCGCTCGCCCGTGCTCACGGCGGGGTTGGGGGGGGTGATGCAAGATGATGCCATCTTATGATGTTGTTTTTGGGAGCGAGGTGGCATTGTTGATGTTAAAACATATCATGGTTGCTGATTCGTAATTGCGATTGTTCCTAAGTCTAGGACCGTGGTGAGCTGAGATCGATCTCGCCCGGGATGAGGTCGCGCGTTCGATCCCAAAAATTCTGACGTCCGATTTTCCCCTCCACATTTAGAATTAATAACACGCGCGTTTGACATGATCGGACACTTTTGTTGAGCTATCATTTGTGGCCAGGTCGCTTCTGAAAAACTCGCTCTATAAATCAGTGGGCTTTACCTGGTAAATTAAACAAATGTGTTTCGTTTAGAGTTGAGATGCTATTTAAAGCCGAATTGCATCGTTTCGTTATTGTATGTTTGTGATGTATCAGTAGCTTTGCCTTAGATCCTACACAATACACATCCACATTTTGACTGCCACACAAAGCAATAGTTGTGGATGTCGTGATTTGTGTTCACAGAACTCTTAACAAAGCGGTGTCCATGATGCCGAACAACGTGGGCGATGAGTCTGTGATCATAATCAGCGATGTTGATGATTTTAACCAAAGCAGCAACGACTTGTCCACACGGTGTAAGTTGCGGTGTGACTATAAGTGATGCTATCCGTGTAATTGGATGTGTCATTGTGTCTTGGGCACTTGCAGGATGGTATGATTGCTCTGGTTGCTGCATTATATTTCATGATGCGATATAATATTAAAGTTATAAAATGCTTAACTGTAAACGTTTGCATGAACTTAAACATTGTTTCTTTATGAAGTGTCGTTTTTTTCTTTTCTGAATTTTATATAAATAGAGAACTTAGAAGTTGGTAAACTGCAGTGAACGCAACAAGCTTTCCATAGGTATTTTAATCGTTACAGCTGACATCACTTATAATGAACATGCTACACAGGACATGATTTATATAATGCATACAGTAACACCCCAATGTAAACTTTAATTGTGAATTTTTGTGGGTTTACTCTCCAACACACCATTGTGCTGAACGAATTGGCATGTTTTGTTTACGTGGCAAATCTTACTAAATGGCTGTCGGGTAGTAGTGGGTTTAACGACATTTATATTTACGCCATCTAACCGGAAACAAACCTCTTATTGATATCTTCTTGTTTCTTTCGGTAAAGTCACGTAGAAGGGAAGCTTCTGCCCCTGCCTTTTAAACAATGGAATATTGAACACAGTGCATTTTTAACACAGGTAATCAATGTCATAGCATTGACAAACCGCCAATAATTTCAAGTATTGCTTAAAAGTTTTGTGAAATATACTGTTTTTTTTTGGTCTTCACATGTGTATAGCAGCTGATGCAGACGACAGCATCATTGTCACCTTCAGCAAGAAGGCTGAAGTCTTGCCTCATGCCCGCAGCGACTGCACATCCAATATTTTCAGGTGCTCTACATACACTTTAATCCATTTTTGTCTTGAGTAACTCAAAATAAATAATCATTCGCGTCCGTTGTGGCGTATACAAATAACTTTTTCTTTTTTTAATAGGCAGACAATATATATTTACGATATCTTGTGTCTCCATGTAAAAAATTGAAGACATATCTTACATAACCGATCAGCTACAAAGCCTTCTACTGTTTCATCAGCTTGCATGGAGCAATGCTGGTTAACTGCTGATCATATTGGCAAGGACCCATCCCCCAGTTATATGCAAAGAACATAACTAAAAATACAAAACAACTTAAAATAAACATTCGTGTCATGGAGAATATTAAATAAAATAAAAAAGCAGACCGTGTCTCATTTTTTGCATATCCAGCTCTCAACATAAAAAAATGTCTTTCTGACAACCCATCAGCCGCACGGCTTTATGGGAGTGCATCATTTTAACAGCAAGAGCTGAATCGGACTTAAAACAATTACATTTGAAAAATATTGGTGCAAGGAAAAAGATTTGGTTTATGTAAAAAAAATTGCGTTCATCACGATTGTACCAGTGAAAAATTATGTGGAAATATTTTTTCTCTGAAATGCTGAACAATTATAGAACGTGTATTTTTGTATTTGCAGGCCTGCAGAAAATGAACTTTCTTGTCCATTGAGCATGAACAGTGCATTCTGTGAACAGTGTTACTGCTACGTTTGCGATGGCCTGGCTTCACAGGTATTTGGGCGTGCATTTTTTGTGCCTGCACTAACATAAGCAATTAAATGAGTTGCCTGCAAAATTGTATTATTTCCCATTTGTATCCCAGTCCACGTTGTTGGTGCACAGGTTGTGAAATTAATAATTACAAATTTGCCCTCCTTTTTAAGTGCAAGTATTGGACAACACTTGGAATATTCCACTGCAATGCACACAACAAGAGCAGTTTCTGGAAGAAAGCGCGGAATGTGGCTTCTAATGGTGGCATCCTTGCAATGTTCAACCTCAACCCCGAGCTGATTGATGCTGACATAAAAAATGCAGGTTTGTACTTGTAATACATCTAGGTAACACTTCACGTAACATTTTATTACATCCCTAATTTGTGTTATACCAAACTTTACGCACACTCGTTTTGCCACTGAACTTCCTGCCTTGACTAGAGACTAGTGCAGCAGTTCTCTACCTGTCGATCATACCCCTGGGTAGGCCTCGGTAAGGTAATTTACCCTCTTTACCGGGTAAAAGGGTAAAGGTAAAGGGTAAAAATGTCGACATGCCAAGGGGTAAGGTCAAGGGTAGGGTCAAGGTAGCTCGGAAGAATTACCCGGTAGGGTAAAGGTAGCGCGAAGTATTACCCGGTAAATACGGTACCTTGTTTACCGCTAAAACCTCCATGGCGCAGTCCATGGCCTCCATTTAATGTGTAATTTAAAACAAACTTTATTAAAAACACGCTTTTATAAAATTTGCCAGTAATGACAGAACTCCACGACTCCAGGAAGTGGCCCCGATGCTTGCAATAACTTAAGGGGCCGTGGTCAATTACAGCCAACGTCAGTTGACCGTGGACAATTAGACCCAAGCCGAAACATAACATGTGAAAAAGGATTTTATAATAGAATATAGTATTGTCATCAGTGACATAAGTATACCAAGTTTGCAGTCGATACCACATTAGGAAGTGGGTAAAAATGTAGTTACAAGATTTGAGGATACGACGACGACAATGACAACGACGACAATGACAACGAGGACAACAATGACAACAAGCTTGTAAAATTGGAATCCTCGAGAGTATTCTATATGAATGAAGCGTTCTACCTAACATTTACCGTTATAAACCTTGTTCATGTGTAGTAGTTCCCTAGTAATTACCCTGTAATTGGGTAATTGATATGGGGTAAGGGTAAAAGGTAGGCTCGTTGCTTTTTACCTTACCTGCTAAAGGGTAAAATATAGGGTAGAGTGATTGTATTGTGGTAAGGCAAAAGGTAGGGTAAAAATAGGCTCGTTGTTTTTAACTTTTACCTTACCTTGCGGAGGCCTACCCCTGGGTGCACTGGCGGAGCCAGGGTGGCACCGTGCCTCGGGATTTCGATCAGATAATTGGGGTTTATTAGTAATAAATCGTTATTTTGCGTCCCCCACTGCCACTGTGTAGCATATTATTGTGTGCCAGGGACTCTATGAGATGGTAGGACAATAGTCTCAGTCCAAAATTGACAATAAGTAATGGCAAAGCAAGTGATTCACAGAATTGTGCGCAGTTGCGTATACAGTATGCGACTTCCCTGAAGGCATAACTTCAGCGAGCGCGATGCCGATCACACACGGTTCGAATTCGACCCTCGATCAATGGTTGCGCTATCGCCGCACACGCGTCTAATAAAAAGCAAGGGACAAGTCCTTACTTACTAACAACTCCTATCATTTTTCATTGCTGAAGGGGTTACCCCCTTTACCTGAAAATCCTGGCTCTGCCATTGCCTGGGTGGCATTAAATACTTGAGGGGGGAGGGGCATGCTGCAATATGGTTACTGTGCAATTGGGAGAAGTTTTACAATTATTTATTATCGAAGTTTAATTGAGCCTTCACTTAAAATGTTCAATCTGGTACTATGATTGGAGTCTCAATACAAAGGGTGCTTTGGTAGGGTAATTTTTATACATTTTCATGACTTTGGTAGTCAAATATTCAACAATGCCCATCCTATACGGTACATGGTTGCACACAATCTTTAGAATCTGTCACTTGATTCAGTCAGATCAGGTCAGATGAAGTAGCCCAATGCATTTCGTTAAAATGAAATAATTCTAAATAACACATTTCCATATTTAATGCATTTGCAATAACACGAGCATAGTGTATTGCTTTTGATATTTTAAATACTCTGCCTGTTTATTACATACTACCCTTTTCCCATCCAAGGACGGGTGTATTGCAGTAAATCTGAAACTTGCAATTGAAAATCAGACCGCGACGTGATATTCATTGCATCCATTCGTGTGCAATTTGTAATGCCCCGGTGACACTTATTTAATTTAAAGGTTATAATCCCTTGTTCATCATGACGTCCTTTTTACTTCTACGTCTCAATAGCGTTACGGAGGTCGCGTGACGTGAGGGTTCTGCCTTTATTTGAGGGTTACAAGTTGACGCTGAGGAGGGGGGAGGAGGTGCCTCGGCCCCCCATGTGGCATGACGTCACCCGATAATTATTATTAATGGAGGGAGGGGGGTTCTCCATGCGGAGTGACGAACACCCGCTCATGATTATTAATTATGGGGCTCTCAGCACAGTAGGACTCGTAGCTAGAAATATTTTTTTCTCCTTCTGAAAAGGGGATTTGGTCATGTTGGTACCGAGTTGGATTATTGTTACTGATCTGTGAGCGATATGTCTGGTGCATGCAGGAAAGCTCCTGGAGACGTTCCTCATGATCTTGAAGCCTTTGTATTGCCAGTACTTTATCGGTACACGAGAGCCAGGAAATGCATGTACCTGCACTTGCCACGATGGCGAAGCCAGCAATCTTCCCGTATCACCCTGCCAATTCTGCAATTTGCACCACTTGACTGTCAAGGAGCATTTGTAAGATAATACACATTTTTAAAAATATGATTTAATGAGTTTAACCTTTGTAAAATTTAAAAAAGCATATGTATAACACTGCTAAAATATATTTTTGGAATATGCCTGTACAGCTGGTTCGGAATTAATTTTAACCAGAATCCTCATCGGATGTATTATATTCTCCCCGTACTTTTAAAATGTCTCATGATTCTGTGATATGACAATCCATCTCACTCCTACATATAAACTGATCAAATAGCACCTTGGATTAGCACCGTTGGCTACGTACAGGGCGAAAGAACTTCAACATACATCACTCCATGGCTGTTGTCGTTTGAGGTGCATTCTACTTTTTGTCAAGCAGGCATCATCCCTTTTAGCAATATCTCATACCTGTTAACCCCTTATCAGTGCCTGTCTTATTCCAGACCAATTCGGTCCTTATTCGTCACCCCGTACCCTCATACATCTCAACGTTCATCCTACAAAGTCCCCATTACAAGAGAGAAACACAAAAAAATGGACAAAAATTTGCTTTTAATCACGTTCCCGTACAAGAATACGGGTAAACCGTATGGGCTAGATATGCAATATGGTCCTGTCTACTTTTATTAATAATCCGTATGGCGTCTGACTTGAATTTGTTCCAATATTTATGTGCCATTAACCATTGGTATAATTAAGTCGTCCTTTTAACAGAACTAGAAGTCTGTTTATCTAGGAATAGTTTACCTATATTCTGATTAGTTTTACATTAAATGTTTTTATATTTAACATTACAAGTGTACATACAACATTTATTTTATTCTACAGATCTTCCATACAAAAGGGATATGATTATTGTCTCTTACATGCTTAAATATAATTTTAAAAAATTGTTTCAAACAATAATAAAAATGGCAAAATTTATAATACCTTCAGAAAATACATTTTATTTTAGAAGTCTGTTTGTCCAGGAACCGTTAACCTAATTTCTTATTAATTTAACATAATGTTTTTATATTTAGCTTTAAAAGCACGCATGAAACATTTATTTTCGTTCTATAGATCTTCCATGCAAAAGCAATATGAATATTGTCTCTTCCATGCTTAAATCTAATTCTAATTATACTTTTTTTTAGAAACATTTTTTTAGATAAATGTATAAAATGTATAATAGATGCAAAATAGATAACACCCTTAAAAAAACATTTCATATTCATGTTTTAGAATAATGCAATTGTAGATGAGGAATGTCCTTAATTAGGTTTTTGTTTGGAAGTGTACATGTACAGCCTCTTTATCAATCCTCTGCTGGATGAGGGCCTCCCCCCGCTTAATGTGGACCAAGGAGCATTTTTTTATACTTTTAGCCATGCTGGTCAGTGTGCGTTGACGAAGGCAGGGAGCAAAGACGTGGAAACACAGCAATGTTGCCTCACAACCGAGCCCCCACAGCCCAATAACAATCTGACAACCTGTTTTGTGCATATCAAGACTCAAACCCTGCTTACCTTCCGATATCTGATGAGATTAAGTGCATTCCGGGTGACTTGATTGTATCGGCTTGTCATATGTATACATTAATATATTTGTCAAAATATGCCTTGTTATCTGGCTGCAGTTACCAGCCTGTGTTTTCTGCAGTGGAGTCCTTCCTCAACGTCTTGGGTTCTCTCGGCCCCAGCGGGCAGCTGCTGGCCATGCTGGGGGTCGCAAAAGAGATCATGCTGCACACGGAAATGCCGATGTATGTAGCCTTGCTGCAGTCATGGACATTAACGTTTTTTTAACTTTTCGAGCATGGAATAGATTACCCCCCCCCACAGTTTAATAAATTGTCAAAGTGCGATTTAAAGAATAAAATTAGTTTTTAAACATTGTAGTGAATGTAACGCTTCCTGTGGCTGCAGAATTTAAATAATGCAATTGCATGCAGTATTCAAATGGGATATAAGTGATCCTTAACCCGATTTGATGCATGCACCTTGAGCATAAGAATCATTTTTTTATAAATTAATCCATTGTTGCCTGCAAAGTGATGGAACATTAAATCCAGCTCTTAAAGGATTGGTTCACGAGTTAACACTTACTATTATTTCTGACTTCAATACTTTGGCTGCAATAAATGTATCGTAACCTAATGTTCTCTACATCTAAGATTATAAAAAATATATTTTAAGTATCAGGGATGTGGATTCTCTTAATTGTCCCAAGACCTTATGAGTTGCTCATTAATATTAATGGTTTAATATGCTGGATAAAAAGTATGCTACAAAATTACTTGTAATAAATCATTTTGTGGTATCAATAATGAATAATATGGTTTGGTTGTAAATTCCAATCAATTGGTTCTGTTTAAACACCTCAGCCGTGGCAGATCACTGTTACAACTCAGTGGGCTCACATGATATTGACTTCTCCAAGACAGAGGTTCTCTGCAAGCCATCTGGCTATCATGAGAGATTCGTTCATGAGGCGATCCACATATACAAACACAGAGACAATTTTAACCGAGAAGATGGATTCTGGCTTAGCAATCATTGGAAGGACGTAATAAACCATTTCGACACACATTAGGGTGGGTAGAATAATACATAGTGTTATATTAAATGTATAAGGTATAGGTTGGTTTACAGCAATACAGTATATAATTTAATGTTGGCAGTATATAGTACGGTATATGCTCGTGTGATGCAATAGAATAAAGTTTAGATGGAAGCATATTATATAATTTTTACGACGTAGAATTGTAATGTATTACTTGCTGTTAGTAACTCAGCTTATTGTAGAGTATAGTAAGTATACTGATGGTGCTATGCAATTTATACTTTAGTTTTTTATGTAGTTTATACTTTAGTTTTCTACGTGGTTGTTGAGTAACTGCAGCTACATATCATTAACATTCCTTTCCTTTGTTACTGCTAATCCCTGCACCCCCCCTTGGTGCTGTTGACCCTGCATAATGCATGGGTATAATATGACTTTGAAACCCCCCCGCCCACCTCCTACGCATTTCCATGAATATGCTAAATTCCTCTTCATATGCACATTCTTTTGTTAAGGCGCTCTTCTTCCACCTCCAACGCAGCTTATATATAAGCTCCTAGCTTGGCAGTGTCTCATTCTTCACCTGAAGACGGCTGCTTGCGTTGTAGCTGAAACGTCGTGAGAATTATTTTATTTTATTATGTTTTATTTTTATTATTTTATTACTTCCCTTCTATGTGACTTTACCGAAAGAACCAAGAAGATGGTTCTGTATAATTTTGCACAATTGTCTGTTCAATTGTAAAATGGGTGAATTTCAACACTGTTTAGTCACTGGGAATGCGCTCTTCAAAAAACAACCAAGGAAGCCTCATGCGTCCCATCAAGTTGCTCAGTCTGTGACTAAAAAAAGAAATGGAAAAATGTAATGTGTAATCGGTGACAAATTAAGCAAAGATCGTTTCAGTTCATGTAAAAACGTGATCTATTTTATGTGTTGGTGCTCTACATGTGTACATCGGTAGCATTTGCAATGATGTATTTAATTTTACACGTATATTAAAATAATCATTGGCAGTATTGTTGCTCTAGGACTTCCTCTTGCGTGGGGTCAAGCTGGAAAAATTTGTTAAAACCAGCTGTCGTGCACTTGATGGAAATGTAAGTTTGATTATTTGCTTTCATTTTAATGTCTACGTAACATAACTGGGGCCTTCACCAACACACACTGACCAGTAGTGAATTATAATCAAATAACCCCCACGACCTGTATGGTGTGCATAGGCCCTCTTCAGTATTTTCACCAGTGCTATTCAATTACATAATTAAATAAATATGTATTAAATTAACAACCTCCTAGGGTATATAATAATCTTGTCTATGACATACCTAAAAGAAGTATTCATTTTAAATGGTTGTCTTACATAAGATACATAATAATACTGATATGGAAGTCGTTTGGGTTTTGTGTTGTTATTTTGCATGCATTAAATAAGTCTGGCTTAATACAGTTTAAATATTTTCTTTTGGCTGTTTGCTTTAATGTTATGCAGGCTTTATTATTTTACAATACTTTATAACAAACAAACAAGTCACCTTAAATGCTTCAAGTGTTTCCTTTGGAATAAAAATGTACATCGATACCTTACCCACATGCAATAAGCCCAATGTTTAAAATGGATCTGTTTAAACAACGATTTACCAGTGAGATGAATTGGCTCAATAAAATGCTTGTTCTTTTGGAATTAGAATGTCTGAACAGAGGTGAAATTTATTTCAAATATTAATGGACATTAACATATTTCTTCCGTAAACATATTTCATCCACTGACTATTATGTTTCATGTGTCGACGGTGAACTAGGAAATATTTGTCTATTCTACCTACATTTTTCCACAGGGAATTTATTCAAAATGACAAAAATTAGCTTAATAAAGTATTATCTGTACTAAAGCTCTGCATTGTAACAATTGTATTATTGTTAAATAGGATCCAGTTAAAGGCCCGCATGATACAGGTTGAGCATAAGCTGCCACCTGCGTTACTGAAGGGGCTGAAGATCTTCTTCTCTGGCCTGTTCTTCCCAATCCACTGCCTTCGCTTTTTGAACAGGTGAGATGGGTCAGCACTGCAATGAGACACACACTGGTCTCGGTCTAACATGGCAAACAATAACTGTTACCACCATGGCAGATACAACCCATTTTTATAATTCTAAATGTGTCAACCTGCCCAGTAGTTCGACATACCCATTTACAATCAGCTATATTATGAACAAAAGTATTTTTTTTTCTTAAAACATTCTATCATTCAGATGTGACCAGATGGCTGAGACTGTCTGGGGCACATCTCATGCTCTGCTAGAATAATAGGTTAGAATCTTGACAACCATTTGTAATTAAACTGGTTGTATTTTCTCAACCAAGTTTTCACTTAATATGGATCACATTTCTATTTTGGTTGAAATGTAAACAATACCTCTACAGCAGAGCATGGAGAAGGTTCAGAGAAAGAGGCACGTTCAGGGATTTTAGAGATTGAGGGTTTTCAGTTTTTGTTATATAACCTTGGCTGTTCTCAACATTCGGTGATAAAAAAAATAACCTGGAGGAATTCTAAAGCTAAAATTGTATTCTTATGACATGACAACGATTTATAATGAGCCAAACTACTTTGATATCTCATCTGAAACTATTCTACCAGTGATCCAACGATATGTCATTTTGGATTTTTTTTGCTGGTCTGGTTGGGAGAATTAATATTTTGACTTAAATAGCTTTGATCCCTTTATCCATAAGCGTGCATAAGCAATATAATTTCTCGATTTCCGTGTCAAGTTTCATGGGTTTTCTGTTTTACCAAGTGAGAACTTACCAAAACAAGAGTTTTTTGCAACAAGTTATGATATAGTAGGTCAAGTCAATATTTTTGCTTTACGTGGGGCCTTTTTGGCAAAAATCTGCCACCCAAAGTGCCATCACACCTATAAACATAAACAATGTTGTCCTGTTTATAGCTGTTCATAACTAAACTTCGATTGATACATTATTATATGAGTAGGACAAGTGAGGCAGTATGCTGACATTGCTTATTTAATCTATTTTATGTAATGCACACATTTGTTAATTGCATGTGTCTGATTTGTGGCATAGAATTTTTACTCTTTTTCGCTTGCCAGCATGTTTATCATTGGCTGGGATGAGCCCATGATCTCGTCTGTGATGAGGGGACAGAACATTTCTGGCATATTCTACATAAAAGGAAAGCGGCAACTCCTACATGAAGACTTTGACGTGGTGGTGGCTCGCAAAAATAAGCTGGTGCAGGAAGAAAAGCAAGTCGTTTTTGTTTCACTCAAATGCACACTACTGTAATTGTGTGTAATTATGAGACTTTTTCGATTTAAAGCGTTCGTGACTGCAGGGATTCATATTATTGGTTCTTTCGGTAAAGTCATGTAGAAGGGAAATAGTCAAATTAAAAAAAATTAAACAATAAAATTATCACGACGTTTCGATTGCAACACAAGCAATCATCAGGTGTGAAAACCCACAGCAAGAAATTTTTTGGAAAAAAAAAATCTTAAATTATTTTTTCTTAAAAATAGATATTTTTCTTTAAAAAAAATTCTTGCTGTGGTTTTCACACCTGATGATGATTGCTTGTGTTGCAATCGAAACGTCGTGAGAATTTTATTGTTTATTTTTTTATTGCCCTTTTACGTGACTTTACCGAAAGAACCAAGAATTATTGAGGCTGTCGAAAAACTATGTATTAAGTTTGAAGGCTGGTTGAATTCAATTTGGGGCAGTAGGAAAACGCTGGCATGACCTGCACAAAGCACTTGGGATGACCTTTGCACCTGTTTATCTGAAGTAAACCTTAACCACAACAAACACGTTAAATTAAAGTAAATGCCTGTGTATATTACAATTGCTATTTAATAGCATAATAATATTTAATAGCCATTGTAAACAGTCAATGTATACATTTGTAATGCTTAAAATATGCTAATTCACATAATTTCCCAAAGAGTGAAAGCTAGTGAGTTCACGATGCACAATAAATGCCCATGGGCAGAGCCAGTGAATGTGGGTGCATTATTGAATATGCTAACTTCATCCATGAGACTAATGTTAATTTGAACCTTTTGGGTCACATGCTTGATGGGGTCCTGTGCAGCCTGGTTCTTCATTGAACAGTCACTTGATTAAAATGGCTACTCTCAGCGATTTTAATAAAATAAGAGTATTTTTTTCAATGATGTGAAATGTGACAAGTTTAGTTTACCGGTGTGTATACTCATCTATGTTTTTAACCTGGGTGAAATGTTATCATGTGCTTTTCGTTTCTTTGATTTCTCTTGCATCAAAAACGAATTTTTATTTTTAAGGTTAAATATGTTTGTGATATTTAAGAGAGCTAATTGCCTTTTTGATCCTGTGCCCAGGTACCAGGAACTCATTAGATACCTCAAGGTTGTGCTTACGCACAACATGAATGGGTAAGGGAATGCATTGAACAATAATTTTTATAAACATTCTAAGGTTCAATGTGTTTATACATTCTGTTCGTTTGTCTCAGGGCGTCACAATAACGTTTATAAACATGATCTACTGTGCATTTTAGTTAAGTGCTGATATTACATTCATTCTCTATACAAGACCAGTCAAATTGTTCCAAAAAAAAGGGTCACAAAGCGAAACTTCTTGAGACGGCTGCCTCCCAGTAGCGCATACAGTACAATAACACCTCTATTTCTGGAGCTACCTGCCTAGATTGAAACTTCCTATTTTGAATAACTTATAATATTTGTACTATGATGCATTTCCAAACTTCGTAACTTACCATTTCACACTATAAACACTGCATAACTTTCCATACATATTATAAACAGACAATACATTAATATAATATACATGACATAAATCAAAGAAACGGTGTACTGTACAGGCATGTCTCCCTTATTGAGCACTCTTTCTACAAGAATTCGCTATCACGAGCAATGTCATTTTAGACTCATTTGTTCGCAAAATGTTCGTTTATGTCAACTAACTGGAATTAAAACTCCAAACTATACTTTATGATTGTACAGGTTTTAACAGTTAATAAACACAGTTTTAATTGACGAGCATTTATACTCGTTGGAGTAACTGGACTAAAGTAAAATTTGTTTAAAGGGGGAAAATGTTATTACTGTGTTAAGTGACCATGCGGGGGTGTACAAATGGATATATCTTCCTTATTTGCTTAACTCATCTCCTTGTACCCTCTGCCTGTGATGCAGATTGCATAAGCTACAGTATGAGATCCCAGTGTACCTTTGCAAAATTAACAAGATGTTTGATGCCTTGCGGTGGATGGCATCATCCCCAAAGTGCACCAGCAATCTTCCTCCCACTGTCATCAAGACAATGATCGTTAATGCCTCCGAACTCATCCATGACACAGCGGCTCCAGGTACCCTTGGTTAATGTTTGCTCCTTTGCACAATTGTATCGTTTCTGTATTAGCCGAGTTGCTACCACAAGTGAAGCATGAGCACACTAGGCTAGCAATCCAGAAGTCGCTGGTTCAGTCTTCAAGTGCGACCATTAAAATAATGGGGCAGGGTTTTATTATTGCGGTTTTGTGTGTGTGCGACAAATTAATTTGGAGTGCAATTTGAAATTCATGGGGTTGTATTTTGAATGTTTGCAGCCGTAGCACGCATGACAGTGGCGCAGATTTTAGGACCACGAAAGATCCCCACACGCACCTCTCCCTCATTCTGTCTTCGTCTGCCACTGTTTACACTCGTGCTTTCCTTTACAGTTTTTTGGACTTGCGTACTGTGCAGTATAATATTCCTTTATATATTGATATTTGCATTTGACATGTATTATCTTAATTCTTTTAAAAGGTTAATTTTATAACAATCATACTATACAACGGTGGTTTTCGACCTTTTTTGACTACTGTACCCATTATTGAATTTTGTTTCAACTGACTACTCCTTGCATGACCCAACATGGTTCTGAGAAATAAATGTATGAATAATGAATGTCAGTATTTTAACCAATTATCCATTTTGTGAGGCATCCTAACTAGCTATCAACTGCAAGTGAATAAAAAATGCAATGGACGCTCTGCATGCACAACGTAATTTGCTCGCACTTGCTGGTTACTCTTGGAAACCCAAATTGTTTATGATCAATCGGTCTAGAAAGGTATTTTATATCATTCTAGGTTACCATATGGATTAATATTTTATCGTTGTTTATCTTGGCGTATTCTTACATTATTATTTGCCAATGATTCTAATGTTACCAATATAGTTATTTTTTGGTCTGTCTGCGTGTCTGTCTATATGCGCGCCGTATGGCCCGGGACGAAAAAGCTCTTTGTATTTCACATCTGTCAAGTTTAAAGTAGTTAAATTAACAATGCATTCCCTTTTATAAGCACGGGGTGGTGCCAGAGCACGCATCTGCGCATGTGTAGTGGGTTTGTATGGAGACGGAGTCTTCTTAGGAGGCAACACGTATCCTAATATAAACACCCAGGTCTGTCATTCTGTCATTGTGACTAACACGGCACGGATTGGTTGAAGTGCGTCACGTGACCGGGACCAAGCAGTCAAGCAGAGGTGTGCCCCTCACAAACATGTACGCCCCTGAACAGGCACGTGTGGGATGACGTCCCCGACGCGCATGTATGGGCGGTAACGTCAGCTCTCTTTCACAACACCTCAGCCGCGTTCGTGTGTAAAGACGTCACGCCTCCAACCACGACACGCGCACAGCCTGCGGTGGGCCTTCATCCAGCAGTGCATTTGAACACAAAAAATTAACCCGTAAAAGCAAAGTTTTTCACTATAAATCCTTTATATGCGTGGCGGCTAGAGTCCTCTCGTCCTCTGGCTTGAGATGGCTGCCACCTATGGGTCAGATGATTGTCTACCAGCATTACGCAATTGGTAATTAAATATTTTTAAAAAATTCCCTAAACAGTGTAACATTTTGGAAAAAAAATTTCACGAAAATTAATTGTCACGCACGAGTCTGTGGAAAATGTCAGCTCGATTGGATCACGGGAAGTGGGTTAAAAAACGACCGAAAGATTTGCACGGTCGTAAGCAAGCAAGCACGCAAGCAAGAAAGCGAACTTAATATAAAGGATTTAAAAAGTACAGCACTCATGCACAGTGCTGACTTTTTCCACTATGAAAGTCAAATAATATAACAAACACACAGTTCTGTGTGTCATTCTGTCTGTCATTGTCACTAACACGTAAACTTGCCAAAATATTTATATAGAAGAAACTAGGTTGTTTATAACAGTAATAACGGTAACACCAGGTCCCTAACAGGAAGGGGTATTGGCCCCTTCTACCCACAACCTAAGGAGGTACAGCCTCCAGGCTAACGTGCCCTAACCACTGGGGCTAACCACTCTTCGGCCTTCCGGCTAGCGGGACCGAGGGGAGGCTGACCCGACCCAGCCAAGGTCCTCGGGTCTCGACCGCTGGCCCACACAGACCCGGCCCTGAGAAGGACGTCGGGTCGGGGGATCCTCGGGGTCCTAGCCTATTGACCACTGGCCTCACTGAGCCCCGTCGCCCTTATAAGGGCGACGGGGCTTGGGGTCCAGGGTCCTATCTTCAGGTGGGCTTCTGGATTGACTCGAGCCGCTTTGGGGTCCGGCTTTTATGGGGCTCCCAGGGTCACTCCTCCCCTGGTCTCGCCCATCATCTGGAACCTTCTGGAGGGACCTGGATTGTTGCGCAATCCCCCCCAGCCCCACACCCGGGGGCCTGGGGTGTCCTCCGGTTCACAACCGTCCCCCCAGGTTGCCTGACCCACGAGTCCTACTTGGCACAGGCCGAACTCGCTATTGCCCCCTGTTGGCCCCTGACTGGAGGGACCTGCTCAACCATAGTGGTGGCGGCGTACTACGCCCAACAATTACCCACCACACATGCGCGAGAAAGCCAGGTCCGTGGTGGTCGTTGCCCTAGCAATGCATACACGCAATTGGTGGGAGGGGAATTCTCATTTGCGTAAAAAATACACAAGGCGGAGGTAAATCGTTTACAGTGTGATATCCTCGTCTCAATATGTGCACTTATAGTCCGTAGATAACATTATTGTAGGGCAGGGCGATGGTGGGGTGGGTAGCAGCCCAGCCTGCAAAGGTGCCACCTCGGCCAGCTGGACAATCTAGGCAAGGCCGGGGGGCTCTGCACGGGACTAGGCTTCACCACTACACTCTGTGAAGTTAGTGTTATAGAGTTGATATCTAGTATAGAGTCGGTTTCTATGACTAGAGTAGGTACATACTACTGTAGAGTTTGTAGTTACTGCTACTATAGAGCGGGCATGGGGGGGGGGGGGTATAGCAGCCCCACCCCAGCCAGCCAAGGTGCCACCTTGGCCGGCTGGGCAATCTAGACAAGGCCAGGGGCTCTCCACGGGACTAGGCCTCACCACGGCACTCTGTACTTATTATAGAGTCGATATATACTATTATAGAGTTGGTAGATACTACTGTAGAGTCAGGAGATGCTACTGCAGAGTCAGTAGATGCTACTGTAGAGTCAGTAGATACTGCTATAGAGTAAGCAGATACTGCTATCGGGTTGGTCGTTACGACTATAGTCGGTGGATACTACTATAGTCATTAGATACTTTAGAGTCGGTATTCACTACTATAGAGTTAGTTGATACTACTATAGAGTCAGTAGATACTATTATAGAGTCAGAAGTTACTACTATAGAGTTAGTTACTACTGTAGTGTTATTCACGGAGGTGCACACTTTGACTTGGAGGCAACACGTTTATTACAAGGCCCCAACAGGGCTACTACATGAACGTACACACGCTAACTAGACCCCAACAGGGTCATTACAGTAGCACTCTTGTGACAGTGGCTGGCGCGAACACCATAGTGACACCATTAACGTCACTACGCTACTCTAGTCAGGGGATACTACTGTAGTGCCTTCAACTGAGTCGCACACTTAGACTTGAAGGCAGCGCATGTATTTAGTTCCAACACACGGGGTAAACCTTCCCCTTAAGACGATAACAACCTAGGGTGGTGACCACCTGGCTAACTACACTAGTTAAGGTAACTGGTAACTACGGACCAGGGACCAACAGCATGCTGCCCGGGTCCACGTGCTGGAAGACTCGGAGGACGGAGATCGTAGACGAAGGGTTGCTTTACCGGGATGAACAACCTCGATCCCTCGCGGGACTTTACTTATATTCTTTGCGGCGAGGCCGTTTCCGCCCTTGGCCACGCCCTCCTTCCAGAACCATCGGGAAGAACCTGGGATCCAATCACGTGACCCTCCTAGCCCCCTCTTGGGGGGCCCCCCTGTCATCTCAACCAGTTACGTGTCCTCCCGGGACAACCAGAGTGCCATGGCCTCACATGACCTTCCCCTTAGGTCGGCACACACACACCGTGCCCCTCTAGGGCCGGTACTGCACCCACAGCATGGTGAAATCCAGCGATGTCACTCCACTACTGTAGAGTTTGGTAGATACTGTTATGTAGTCAGATACTACTACAGTCAGTATATACTGCTGTTGAGTTGGTATATACTACTATAGAGTCAGCAGATATTACTTTAAAGTTAAAAGTTACTACTATAGTCAGTTGATACTACTATAGTTATTAGATACTACTGTAGAGTCGGTATATACTACTATAGAGTTGGTTGATTCCACTGTAATGTAGCTCTCAGACACCGTCTTGTCTTCTGTATATTTATTATGAATGAAGTCCACTGACAACTCAACAAGTAACTGTGAGTGACTCTGTACACTTGGGTAGTGAGACAACTCTATTCAGAGACAGCATAGCTTCTTGTCTCAAGACAACTCGCAGACGATGGAGACGACCTGATCCAAGGCGACAACGACGGTTTCCCACAGCAAACAGCCCACAGCTCCGGCTCGCGCTGGTTCTTATCCTCACTCGGTCCGGCCACACCCTTATTCCCGAATTATCCTCGCCGCTCCTTACAACATTCGATGTCCTTCTGATTTTTTGTGTATGCCAGCAATCTCTTTTATCCATGCCTTCACAGCATCCCGTGAGAAGGCATCTTTGTTTCTCAGTCTTGCACTGAGAATAATTTTTCTCAATGAAGAACTCAAAAATGACGTGAGTCCTAAAATATACGTAATTTCTCTTCGCGGAACTGTTCATTCATTCATCAATGCCTATTCTGGATAGCAATTTCAATTCATACTTTAAATACAGTTTGACCTGATGCAAACTTGAATATAAATATTTTATTTAAATTCAAATTTCCATAACGAAGCCTTGTTTTTGGACATGTTTCCAGGCATTATAGGTTTTTGCACGTTTATTATAGGTGGTGTGCATGTTTGGACATCATTCCTGCTGATTACATAAATGCAGTAATTTTTGTGAACAAGTTCAACGAAGTATCTTGAGATTCTCAAGCCAAACACATGCTGTTAGCGAGTAAGCTAAAGATCAGCTTTTACATCCAGAAATGTATTCCTTTTATTTAAGTGCTGTGAAGTTGCACTGCCCCTCCCCCCTCTGCTCACATAAACAGTGGTTTGTTGAATTACTCTTTGCCTTAGCAGGAGGCTGCCATTATAAGGCATTTATCTTATCACCTCACAGTGATATGTGAAGCTGTAAATATACAATGCATTACTGGGTTATAATGAAACACTGGCCAATGCAATATGACAGTTTTGTGTACAGAGCTTTGTTTCCCAGTTAAGTATATGACTAGCATTAGCGTTACCTGTTGAGTGCTTTACTGCATGTCTCTATTTTCCCCATACAGATTCACTCCCTGGTAATGCTGGTCAAGTTGCTGTGTACCCCTCCAACCCCAGCGGGTACTCAATGTGCACACATTCAAGCCCTCGGATGTCCACCACCAGAGCTGTTTGAGGCAAGTCACACCTATCCTTGTCAATTCGTACCCAAGCAAGGTCATGACTAATCGCGGTCACAGTTCCTTCTCACTCGTGTAGATTTTGAGTGGAATATGATTTCAGTAGTTTAGAAGATATGTCCAATCTGCCTGTTTACTGTGCCACTTTTCAATTATCCTGGCTGCTGACACTCACATTCCATAATAAATTCTACCTGCAGCTGTTGCACAGTCGGCACCCAATCTCCTGAGTCTGCTTCTATAGTTTTTTCCCCCCATTGGTTGTATGTCATGTCAGTGTTGGCAATCCTCCAGGTGTGCACCCCAATGCCTGTTTGTCTCTTTCTATCTTCCTTTACATTATCTTGCATCACGGTTCTCCAACTATTTTCCAGCAAACCACAATAAATTGGCATGTGCTGGCAGTACATGCGGTGTCATATTAATAAGGTCATGACATCCTAATGTCTACATTTTACCATGAACATGTACCTCCACTCCAGGTTCTTCATCTGTCTCTTATTTATCTTGCTTTTGTTTCCCTATATCTGTATCCCTTTGTCTCGGTGCGCTATATCTCCCGGCAGTCTACTTCAAAAGTTAAACACCCCTCAATTGTGCAATCTCTGCAGTGCCTTTCATTGTATTTTTTTAATGTTCACAAATGTGGTAGGGGTTTATGCAGCTGTTTTGTATGACTCCAGCTTGTCTTCCATGGCTTATCACCGATTTAGTAATGTACTCAATACCGAATTTTGTATACTGCCTGATCTCCGTTAACTCCGCATTATGGAAAAATCGCGTTATAATATATATAATAATTTTGAGTAAAGCACAGCCCATAATAACACGTGAGATGCTTATGCAGGCTGAACAAAGATGGGCGCGTGGGTAGCATCCAGCAGCATCCCGCTTTGTGTGATAGTACGCCGAGGCAATTGTACAACCGCTTATTCCTACTCGGGTGACGTAGGTCTGTTCACTCAATCACGTTATATCCATTTCGCATCCGCGTTATTAAAAACATTTTCCCTAATCTATTCATCGCGTTATATCCAATTCGCGATATGAAAACATGCTTTATAAGAGAACAGACTATTTATGTTCTCCTTATTGTTTTATCATAATTATGTGCAATTGATGCAAGTTTACCGTTTTACACTAAGCATGGTTGCTTCAGTTGTTAAGAAGACCAAGCAGATTTGCTGCAGAATTTTACAAACGTTATCATGCAAAATGGGGAAGTATCCCCAATGCGGTTTGCCCAGAAAATGTATTACTATTTTATTTTGAAAGTCATTGCTGCATTCATGGTTAATCAGCATTTTAGCTCATTAAAGGTATTTTACCAGCGTGAATTGTAATGTACTGTTGTAAGTTTGATCTGCAATGGCAAGGGCAGTTGGTGAGTAAATTGTTCTGATGTTGTTCTCTCCCCTAATACATGGATGCAGATGTCCCATGCTATTGAAGGCCTGAATGAAGGAAATACACACATCCCCTCCATCCCAAATACCTTCTCATCACTGGTAGAAATTTTACCTTTACTTATACAGTTTCAGATTTTACTGCCCAAAAGTACATTTTCCTCCTGAATAGATATTCTGCATTGATATTAATCATGTACATTCGATCCTCATTTGGCAGGCTGGCTGCGTTATCATCGCTACACACGTTATTGTCCAGAACTTCTCCTTGCAACTGTTGAGGCCTGACAACTTTTGGAACCTGTTGCTAGCCTATGGGGTATGTTTTTTCTGAATACTCTTGAGCATATTCATTGAGCCAAAGCACTGATAATGTTTCTTTTGAATAACCACAATCCTATTTTCATCATGCTATTTTGTTGATGTAATTTTGATAAGATGGCCGCAGAATACTATTTGTATCTACAAGTTTATCTAGAAAGATGTGTTTGTGTTGCACACGGAGTAGAATCCTGGGTGACCCAGAATATTGAGGTCGAGCAATTACAGCAAAACATCAGCAGTAGTTTAACATTTCAGAAAACCAATGTTAGCCATTAAAGGCAAGAAATACTTGTGATTATATTAAAAAAATAGCAACTGTATTGATGGTAGAAACATCGGTGGCAATCACTCGTCTCATAACTCGTTTTTTGGAGGGCACTGCCAAATGTTTACAGGGGGTGATGAATACTAACGTTCATTTAATTGCATAATTTACAGATAATTTTTAAGATTTAGACTGCCAGCACACAACGGCCCTACAGTTGCAAACGACCTCGCGGAATCTTTAGTGTCGAGTGTAGAATAGACGGCGCATACTATTGTCATTGTCAATACGCCCACAGTATTGATCAGGGTGGCCTCTGAATTCAGACAGTGATCATCTGCAACAAGTTTCAATTGTGCTACCGCTAGGCCATGTCATTATAATGACATAGTTTGGTGCTTTTGCTCACTTCTATAACATTGACAAGGATGTAAATAAATGAGTATTTTTTTTATTTTCAATTTAACCATTATGGTAATTGATCTTATCGTTATACCAAGCCTTTGTAGACTGAAAAATCATTAAACCTAAGTAGAAATTGACGTAGTTATCCAAGTGCTCACAAACCAAAGCCTTGGATAATAAGCAAGATATATTCTTGGAATTGCATTGAGATAAACACACGGAGTAGAGAACATGTACTGTTCAATAACATCTAACGGTTAAAAAAAGGTAGGCCTGGGCAGCACACGTCACTAGAAAGATTGATCGATCAAGAATAATAATGGAGCGGCAGCAAAGGAATTCAACTTGTCTGAGAGCACATCTATCGAGGAGATGTCACTTTAAAATCACCTTATGTGCAGGTGGTGGGTGGACTATTACATTGCAGGATAGTTATAGATGATGGCGGCTTGGGTACACCTTAATCCATGAAGCAGTGGATTGACCATGGATGATGAAAATGATGGTGAAAAATGTTAACTTAGATGGGATTTCTAATAGCTTTCCTGGGAACATAAGCTACTTCGTTACATGACCTAGAACTGGCATGCAGAATACCTATCAACTAAGAATTGTGTCTTTGGGATATAACGTAGAAAACCTGAGCTGGTTCTGAAATTGCAGTGTTGTGACTTGTAATAAGTAGAAAGAATAATGAAGAAACTTGTTATATTTCCACAGCCAAACATGTGGGCAGTGGAGTTTCTGCTTTCCTCCATCCGACATTGCCTCAAGTGGACCTTTGTTGATGATATGAAAAACTTCGCCTACCGTGAGGGGATAGTCGAGAGGTGATGCTCATTCCATTGCACATTGGGCTGACTTTGTGCTGTTGTGGTGCTTTATGGATTAAAGCGTATATATATGCAGAGTGCTTATGTAAATATTGTCTTCACATGTAAATATAAACTATGATCGTTCTCCACAACAATGTAAATTACTTCGCATACAATATAGATTTTTTTAAGTGACCATGGCTCCATTATTTATATGGAGTGCTTTTGACAAAGCAGGTATCCGCCACTATAACTTTACACATTGTTGTTTTCCGCATGTATGTTGCTGATGAATCAGGGAACATTTGTTTATAAGTTTAATGTTACGCATGTGCCTTTCTTGAAAAAAAATGACAAACATTTTTCATGCAATCTAGATTTTAAGCTTTCGGGACTGCAGGTTCTTTCGGTAAAGTCACGTAGGTAGGAAATTAAAATAAATTGCGACGTTTCGATTGCAACACAAGCAATCATCATCAGGTGGGAAAAAACAGCAAGAACATTTTTTTGCTGTGATTTATTTTATACCTACGTGACTTTACCGAAAGAACCAAAGAGTTTTTTTCGTGCAATTTTAAACTCGGAATCCACGCGGTGGAAAGGTATTATTTTGTGATGTAATACTGTATTGTTCACGCGTAGCATTTCCCAGGAACGCATTTGTGCATCCATAATATATAGTGCGGGATTCCTGTAATATCCGTTTTACAACTTTGACTGACGATGAGACTGAGAAAGTCAAAACAAGTCCATAGTGCTGCTAGATTATTTTTGCCTGGAAAGCCAATAGGCCGTGTGACTAAAACATGTCTTGACATTGCTTGAACTTGCTAATGTGCTTTTCTAACGTGTGCTCTGTTCTGTTTACCTGCAACCATTCTGGACCATGCTGGTTAAAGTCATAATTTGCCACATACAGTCCTGTAAATCATGCAAATTAAGCTACGCAGAAATATATATTTTTTCACGTAAAATGTTATCGTCATTTTGTGTTTGTAAATGTGTCCAGCAACTATAATTGTCAACCGAAAACTATTCAAAAATACAATTATATTAATCTTCTTGGTTCTTTCGGTAAAGTCACGTAGAAGGGAAGTAATATAATATTAAAAATAAAACATAATAAAATAATTCTCACGACGTTTCGGCCACAATGTAAGCAGCCGTCCTCAGGTGAAGAACAGGTCTGTCGGAAAGACAGCGTCTGAATGAACACCACTACGCTTGGCAACGTATATTTTAAGCTGGGTTGGAGGGGGAAGAGCGCCTTGACAAATTAATTTACATATCAAGAGGAATTTACCATATTTATGGGAAATGCAGATATGGGATTAGTCACTACTTTTGGAATGCGTAGGAGGTGGGCGGGGGGTTTCAAAGTCAAATTATGCCCGTGCATTATGCAGTATGCAGGATTAGCAGCAACAAAGGGAGGGAGTAGGGTTAGCTTAATAAAGGGAAGGAATGTTAATAGTATGGAGCTGCAGCAGCTAAACCACTACGTAAAAAACTAAAATATAAACTACATCTGTGTTATAAATATACTAAATATACTCTCCAATAAGCTGAGCTACTAACAGTACGTGACTTTACCGAAAGAACCAAGAAGATGAATCCCTGCAGTCATGAAAGCTTTAAATCGAAAAATACAATTATATTGTATATCTATCCACATAATGATCCTGAAAGTGAATTATTTTGGACCAGTTTCTAAAAAGAAAAAAAGATTGGCTACATTTCTTCTGCTAAATAATTAATCTTTGGGGAAAAAGTCCAATGTTTCGTACCTGAACTCTGCTTCATCTGCTGGATTGCTGACAGGTTGGCTGTGCAGCACCGTCAACAAATATGTGCTCTGACTGACTTGTTCAGGAAGGTCGACCATGCAGAGTTCAACCACCTTGGCATTTACTTTTCAAGCCTACTCTTCTTCTTCATAATGACGTAAGTGGTACTGAAGCAGTTTTTAGCACAAAAACCGGTGGTGAGAAAGACAATGTTTTACTTGTACCATTGTCTTTCATGCCATCTTGTATACGCTTATGAAAGAGCCTCTGCATGACGTCATATGTCGCCATCATGCGATGCATAAATTGCATTAACTCCTGTTTATCAGTTGATTTTATTACACTGTCTCTGGTAGATACCTACTCAGGCGTGTTCCCTCTTCTAACTGCCACTCTTATGAGTCTTGACTTGTGGCCATCCATTCTAGGGATGTGTCCTACTCAAGCCCACTTAACTGTTCTCAAGTCAATGTGTTTTCTTTTAAACCATGTGATCTCAAGTGTAATTCCAAGCATGCACTTCTCCACAATTGGGAAGTGTTCCTGATCCGTATGTCATAGCAGTGCACCAACTAAAAACATTCTACTGTAGGCATATAGGTATATGTTGTTTTTAAACACTTTATAACTGAGGTTGAATTGTTACATTTGTCTACTCTTTCTCAAGATGATCTGGTAAAGTTGATTTAATATGAATTGCATTTTATTTTTAAGTTTGCCCTCCTGTTAGAAATCCTCCTTTTAGATAACCAGGGTTGTGGTACTGCAGTCAGAGTGAACCTTATGGTGTGACCCTGGGGTCCCGAATAAACGGAAGTAAAACATTTAATATATTTATTTTTGGCGACTCCGTCCCACCGCGCACATAAACGCCGCGACCCACCGGGCGCGGATCATTCTGTTGTCATGTCATCCAAGCGCAGCGAGGACAAATGCGCAGAAGAAACAAAACTTTGATTAGTGTATCGTGTAGAGCTCGTCGAGAGGAATAGATTGCCGTATCGTTAGCCTTCAACAGACATGAAATTACGTCGTGATGCAGTTTTTGCGAGAGCCAGGGGCTTATGGGACCCGCCATAAGGTTAAAATGCTCGGTTAATCAAATCGTTATCAGAGGTTGACTCCACCAAATGTTCCATCCATGGTTCATGATTTTACATTGTAAACATTTATGCAAAGTGACAAATCCTATGGAGGTGTACTCCCCAGCAAGCAGATTTTCCACTACTGGTTCAGGACCTCCCATGGAGACGAGCACCCCACTGCACACTCATTTCAGTAGGAGGATATTGGCTCTTTGAGTTTCACAGTAAATAACTGGTGGCCAAACCTCAACTCACAACCTGCACGGGCTGCCGAGCATTTCAAGTTCAGCTCGATGGAGATGCAGCATTTGTTTTTACTTTTCAATACAACCTAATTAGAAACGGGAAGAATCTACATAAAGGGAGCGGCAACCTGAAGACTTGCCCCCGGCAGTGAAGGCAAACATGAGATCTCCCATGGTACTGCCACATTTCTAAATTCAAAAACTACAAAGCCAGCTTAGCCCCCAGTGAATTAGCCGTGTGGTCACCGTTTGGCTCTTGTAGCTCTCGGCTGTATGAAGATTTGGTTTGCGATTCACAGTGTCAGAAAGTGTGGCCACCCGTTATAAGATTAAAAATATTTAAATTGGACAATTGTAAAAAAAATCAAAAGACATCACAAATTAAAATTCTCAAATGCAACTACAATACTTAAGCGTGTTTTTATATTAAACTAGAAGGCAGTCCTCAAAATTATGGATTTTACAAAGCACATGATAGATTTAAGGTCCAGGTGTTGAATTTCACAATGCAAACAAGTACAGTTGTGAGATTTTTTTTAAATATTTGCAGATAAATATCTCTCATTCAGCCCTCATTCAATCATTTTTACATGTAATTGATTCTCATTATTACCTTAATCACTTATACTTATCAATCTTAATATACTCAAACCTCTCATTCACTCCTCATTCATGCATTCATTTATTCTCATTCAATAATTCACATCTCATTCATTCTCATTCCTACCTCAATCACTCATTCCTCGCATTAATTCTTACCTCATTCAGGCACTCATTCCTATATTACCTTGTACAGTGTTTCTCATTCTTACCTTATTCAATCAATAATTTTTATCCAGTACCACCCACCAGGATTACTGAGGCTCTCCCATGACTTCCTGGCCCAGCTGTTGCTATGAACACCATTGCTAGGCACACCGTTGCTTGGGAAACGGTTGTTAGGGACGTTTGTCACGAGGCTGACGGTTGGTCCTCGCAGCCAGGACAGACATTTGCTTTCATAATACACAAGCTCGTTAGCATAGCGGGGTTTTCTGTTTTGTAGTCCACTTTGTGCTTTTGTTTTTGGTTCATTATTCGGCACGCGCAACCAACGGGTTTTAGAACGATACCAAAGTTGGGGCCCGTAGCAGCTAAGAAAAAAAAGTGGATTTGTATCAAGTTTTAAAAGTTCGTACAAACAAACAAGGGGTGAGATTTCATTCACATAGAAGATAGTTACTCAGAATATATGCCTCGTATATAAATTGTTCCCCGTTATATCATAAGTTTCCATCACTTGTGTCCATTATCCACGTATCCATAACCCTTGTGCTCTCTATTACCTTATTCGCGCATTTTTTTAATTCATTTTGGATATCATGTTTTCTTATCTTTTATAAAAAACATTTTTCACGTCAATTTAACGCATCTTATCTGGATTTTGCCCATTAAGTGTCATCTATTTTTAATAGTCTGTGATTAAATGTTTATAATTGTTATAAATGTAAAGTTGCACATGTTAAATATGAAATATAATCATAATACAGTTAAAATGTTTTTTTATAACCCATCCATAAAATGTGTATGACGTCTTGGTGTTTATATTATTTGGGTCTTTCCGTAAAGCCACGTAGATAGAATAAATATATAAAAATAATAACAATATCACGCACGACGTTTCGATCGCATCACAAGCAATCGTCATCAGGTGAAAAAATATAGCAGGAGAGCTGCTGGGGCAGGATGTTATAAAGGGTTGATGGGTGTAGCCCAAGGGTAAGTGGGCGGAGCTAGAGATGAAATTTGCATATAAATGTAAGATCTGAGAGCTGAGCCATACCCACGACGACGAACCTGTGTGGGTGGCCATTGTATTGTGAGAGATTAGAATGTCAATGTAAGAAATTTGCATGTAAGTGTAAAATCGGAGAGCTCGCCCAAGAGCCAGTCTTGGTGTTACATTGCATTTCTGTTCCTGAATGTTTGGGGGCTTTCTAAAATGTTTTCTCTTTTAAAAGGAACGCTTCCACTGAACCAGAAAAGGAAAATGTCAAAAAATGGATGGTGTCCACGGTAATATGCAAAAAAAAAACACTGTTTTGCCTATTATATTTAAGAAAAATAAAGGAAATAAATCGGGGTTTTTTTGACAGTTAACAGAGAAGGGAAGGTTGTAAAATGCTTTAATTCCAATTACAAATGTACAGCATTGTCCATTTTAATTGTTAGGACTACATGTAATTCTGTTGATGATTTTGTTATTAGGAGCTCAATTCTTGCTACTTTGTACTTAACACATTTCAGGCCAGTAAATTCTGAGTGATGCATCTTTCACTTGTATGTGCCCTGTTACAATATAACAGAGTTTTAAACCAGTGCAGTACTTCCAACTCTCACTGCTGGCAGTGGGCGTCAAATATGATTTACAAATAGCCCTGGCTTGCCACATGAACACACCTTGTCACTGAAATAAAAGTCGGTTACAGAGAGATGTGGTTGCATTTAGTTAGATGCTTTATATAACCAACTTGTATTTGTATTAATTTTGTTTTGAGTCACGGCATAATCGTATAATATAACTCAATGGCCACAGTTGGAAGGTTGTCACAGTTCATATGGTTCAAGTGGCAATCCTTTCAGTGCTATTGAAATTGGAATATTTATTTCTGAAGCCAATTTCAGAGATGTCAAGCTTGGGTGGGGTCATGGGTAATTTTAGGCAAAATTTTGCTTGGTCCATTTTGAGAATGGTACCGTATCTTATGATCCACACATAAACATCATTTATCTGACATGAGCAACATTCTACATAGTTTCTAAGTACATATTTATCACTCAAAGGCATGTAATGATTCAACCCTCTTCAAATGAGTTCTTACAATTCAGGATTGCCATTCATCCTAATAATCCATTGCTTTTAGTCTTGTATTATCTTTCTTATGTTATACCTTGTTTTGTACGTGGTCTAAGATGCAATTCACATATAATTTGAATTAAAAGTACAGTAAATAGTCTCGTGCAGCAATCCCTCGCCAACCGCGGAAGTAGGTTTCCTGGAAAAGGTCACGGTAGGCATATCCTTGGTTGGTAAAGTATAATAAAATATAAACATTAAATAAACTTTCTATTCTTTAATATTGGGGGTAGAAGTTAATGATTATGACAATGCGATGATGGGGGAAGGGTGGTTAGAAGGAGGTGCTCAGTCCACAACAAATAGAAGCAAAATATGTGGTTACGATAATTACAACAAATCGGACGGCTGATAAGCTACCACACAGCGTCACGGATTGTCCGGTGGCTCAGGGGAGAACCGCGGCCCCGCAAAATTTGTAGATGTGTAATGCGAGCAAGGAAAGAGGGGGCGGAGTCTGGGTCACGTGAGGAGGAGGAGGAGTCAGGGTCACGTGAGAGAGAGGATTTAGGGGGAGAACCGGAAGCGATCTAGGAGTTGAGAAGGAGTGGAAACAGGGGGAGGCCCCGCTGGGCAGTGGCGAGAGGGTGGCGCCATTTGCCACGTGGTGGAAGGCCACGGCACTGTCGGCCAGCGGTGTACGTGGGGCACAGCAGAACTAGTGGGCTAGAGTTAGTGGAGTAGAGCTAGCGGAGGAGAGCTAGTGGAGTGTGGGAAGCTAGCCGGGTGTGAAGAGCTAGCAGAGTGTGCGGGGCACACAGAGCAGCAGTGTGGCTGTGGAGCGGAGCAGCGGTGTGGCTGCAGGGTGCACGGTGGAGGAGGTGCGGGTCTGAGCGAGGACGCCGCAGGGGCGAGAGAGACAAGAACCCGAATAAAGGACAACGGAGACCTACACTGTCTGAAGAGTCCTTTATTACAGATGCATGTTGTGGATATTCAAAATTGCCAGGCCGCGTTTGGCGAGGGATTGCTGTACAGATAATGCACCGTGTGTACATGAATTCCGCAGTTGGCAAGTCCACAGTTGCCGAGGGATTGCTGTACACGCCATTCTATGAAAGTATCATGAGCATACGAATCTATTTAAATAAAATTGTTATATACCTAATGCATTAGATTCTGCAGTGTAAAGGCAAAATGTGTATTCAAATACAAAAAAGACAGGAAGATTTTTTTTTATCCTGTGGGTAATTAATCGATAAGTAAGAGATGTGACTTGCCTTCCCTGCCGTTGAAATAATGGACTGTTTTGTGTCCCTGTGTGTCTGCATCTAGGTGATTCCAACGCTGGTTCGTTTAAATACGCAAGAGAGCATTGAGCTGCAAAAAGCAGTTTGGCATTTTTTAAACCAACCCAGCTAATGAACGAATAATGAATGCTGCGCCAATCATCGCACTTCCAAACCATGTGAACATTTTGGTGTTTTGTTAGATTTTTGTATTGCAACAAATGGTTTGGTAAACAAACGTGGTATAGTTCCACCCAATGACTTGTTTGGTTGTAGTTTGCAGCACGTGATTTATTTTTATACTGTTGACTTTCACATGTTTGCCATAATCGTTACGTAACTTTCACAGTGTTTCTGTGGTTTACATGTTTCCCAGATGTTATGATTTTTTTTCCCGAAAATTCTTAATTGTGACCACAATATTGTCAAGTTATTGGACTTCTGCTTTTCTTATTTGCTTTGGAGTGTATGCATTGCTTAGAATTAAGGTAAATGTGACATAACCAGCCACCCTCTCAACCATATTCTGTGCTAACTGTGGTGGCTTATCTTGCCGAGGACGTGGCAAATAAAATAAATATTGAAGCTTCTGTTGAAGCGAAGCAACAATTCTTGATTTTAAAAAGGATATATAATAAAGAGCGAAAAAATAATTAAATAACCCTGTTTTCACTTTTCTATTGCCATTTATTCTCCCGTTCATAACATGACAGGTTCAAGTTCATGGGTGTTTGTCATCGTGTTGCCATATCACGAAATAACCTTTCTAGAATTATGTACAGTGCTTATTAACAGAATGGCAAGTGTTATTTAAGGTTGCAATGATTATGTATGTTGAACGTTTGCACTACGTAGCCAACCGTGCTAATCGGAGGTTCGATTAGTGGACACCAGAAACGTTTTACACATGGCACACCACGGGAATGGGAGTACAGACAAGGAAAAATATATAAAAATGTCATGCTCGTGTTCAATGGACTGCATTTGAATAACTTAAGTAATCATCCATATTGCAAATACTGAAGCATAAAAAATAACATTGCAAATTAGAAATATTTAGAAAAAATTTCGGAAACATTGCAATCATTGTTCAATTTATAACAATTTTATCGTGACAATTGCGTGGGAACCCGTCATGGATACTTGCCTACGATTTGGGCATACATAATACGACCGACAAGGTGCCAAGACTGAATGTAGTGTACAGTGTGGGACCACAGCACAGGCACCTTCCCGTCTTGGTGCTGAGTGTTTATTACACCATTGGTGGTGGGTGGGATCAGCGTGTTCAGGATTTGAGAGGCCTCCCTGACCTCACTGCAGAGTTCTTAAATTCCACTCGGAGTAAATGTCAACCGCAGCAGCGTCGTGTCACCATCGTGTACACTGGGCAAGTCTGTGTTGCTGCATGTGGGAGCCCCTCACCATTGCTTCCCATGTTCCACGAATAGGTACTACCTTGCAAGCTCCCGTGAGCTTGCTATTGTGCATTTTTACTATACGCACTGCCCTAGCTTGTAAAATTGCCATTAATCGTGGCTCCGAAGCGTTCAATGAGAGAGGGGAGTACGTCTGCACTTTCCTTATTGAATCTCCCGAGGAGTCAACCTGAATTCCTCACCATTACCACCACCTCCATTGTCAAATCATCAAAGTTTATGGAAAAAAAGGTATTTATTAGTCATTGTTATTAAACATTTATCATTCCCCCCCCCCATGTTTGTGGGGCTGACGTCCACCCCCACTTTCGTCGCGAGGCAGGTGGGGCACGACATTCGCCCCTTTCACTCCCTCCACCGCATCAGTCGGCCACAGCTCACGCGGCGCACAGTGGTATGCCCACGCCCGACATCTGCGAGCGATTACCTGCCCGCTTGCCCGTGCCTCGGCTCCGCGTCCACTCTCGCAGCGTGTTTTTCCCACGCAATCGCTCTACACACAAATCAGACACCACACCGATGCTCTGTGCTAACTTTTATTGGCGGTGCAAATACACACTACCTCGGGGAATATTTTGCGAGAAGATCCTAGCCTCCTGCTACCTAAGTGCCCAGTCACTTAAACACCCTACCACGTACCTCGAGGCTGTACTCACGGCATCGCACGGACGCAGTGAGAGTCGGAGGGAGAAAGACGAGACAACTTTTTACCTATCACTGCCTCGTAGCAGCACTCGCTGGCATCACATGGATGCTGCAAGCAACTCGAGGAGGCAGGATGGCAGGGAGCGAGTCTTGGTGGCCCAGAGGTTGAAGACAAGAGCAAGAGTCGTCCCGGGCTCACCTTTTTATGCCCCTAACTTCAAAGGCCTGGGGTGACGTCGTTCCGCGCGGCCAGTCGGGCACCTACTACCTGTGATTATCGTCCCCTACTATTTTCTCTTACATGGAGTGCCACAAGCCAATCGTGCGCCTACCTCTGATTACCGCTCACTTGGACCTCGTGCCACGGGGAGTGCTGCTGCTCCACCCACCCATTGTTCTCCCGTGCTCATTAATTTTGACCTTGTCTGCCCTTCTTGCCTAATATTCCACCCTCAGCATCTTCCAATGTCGTGAATGACTCATTGCGGCTGGCCCAGTGAACCTTTTTGCACCCATACAATTTTAAGCCAACTCAGTGGCACCGCAATGTGATCTGTCTTGCGAAGGTCGGCCAATCTCCTGGCACCGGGAAACCGTGGGACTTTCCTCCTGGATGCCCTTCGGATTAAAACCCGTCATGCCAGGCAATCCCCCACCAAGACACTGCGCTGCGGGTGTGTGCTCAGCGTGGGGGCTGGGGGGGGGGGAGTCACAGCGCTGCCGAGTTTCTTCGTGGCCGTGGCACCACATGTTCACCCGTACCAGGAACAGAACCACACTTTTTCTCTGTGGAACAAGGATTCTGCATTTGCGAATCTTGCATTCCCAAACATTTTCAAGAACGTAACCCTGGCAAATAGAGGTTACTGTTTTGTTAATTTTGCACCATGAACCCTGCCACCTGAGTTTGATTTCTCAGCCACGGTTAACATCAGTGGCAAGTGCTGTAATATAAAATCTGTTCTCATCCATTTGTGGTGGTGGGGGGGTTAAGGAGAATGTGCTAGAGTGTACTTGTTGCAATAATTCAGAACAGGTGGCCGAAAGGTACTGTTATAGTTTAAGACACGTGCCGTAAGGGTGTGCAGGGCACCGTCCGATCAGCGAGGGGACCGAGTGGGTATATTAGGGGAGTGAGGCCTGCGATCTGGGTGCTTGACTGGGGACCCCAATGACCAAATAAGGTGGACGACATTGGGGCTGACCGATCGTGTAGTAACAAGGTGGAAACCATCAGGGCTGACTGATAGCGGAGTAATTACTGGCAAAGTTGTAATTACGTTCGAAGTTGACACCGTACGTTATCTTTAGAAATAAACTTTACCTTTTTCGAAAATGGACGTCTCCAAGGAGCTTCTTTATACATTGATGTATTGAAAATGTCTGATATTTGTTTTCATTTTAATAAAATAAAGTTACTTGTGGTTTCACTTGCTTGGTATATGAATGTGTTTTTAGGGGTTAAACCACAATCGTGTGCTTATCAGTGCCCAACATGTAAGACGTTTCCTTTCTGGATTTCCAACCACATTAAGGGGTCTTGATAGACTATACGTGCTTAACTGCTGCACTCGTCAATGCTAAATGGTAGTTCACCATCGTTTAACCTTTCTGCAGTGCATTCCGTGGCGAATACATTTTATAATAGGTCTCGTGGATCTGAATGATTGGCACGCCTTGGAGAGGCCTTCAACTCGCAGTGGATTGACACGGTTATAAAGTACTACGTTAATTTGTGAATGGTGGATCATGGCATTTGTACTTTATTTGCAGTCTCTGCAACAGAACATAGAGGTTTATGAATTTTACTGCCAAATAGGAAGCCCTGCAATACACCCAGTCAGGCCATTTTACATCTGGTTTAGATTTTATTTTAGACTAGTGGGAAGTACTCGGCATTGCCCGGGTCTTAACAAAATGTCAAAACTACTCTTAAAAATCTAACAGCAGTGCGTACTAACTGGTGGTACCTGCTATGATTACAGCAGTGCATAATGTGGTGGTACCTGCTTTCACTGCAGCAGTGCATACTTTGGTGGTATCTGCTAGGATGACAGCGGTGCATACTGTCTATGGTGGTACTTTCTATGATTACAGCAGTGCATACTGACTGGTGGTACCTATTACAGCAGTGCATACCGACTGTGATGGTACCTGCTATCACTACAGTAGTACATGCTGACTCTAGCAGTATTTATCGACTATAGCATAAAGTACTCACCTGACAGTGGCGTGGTGAAGCCTAGTCCCGTGCAGAGCCTCCGGCCTCGCCTAGATTGTCCAGCCGGCCGAGGTGGCACCTTGGCAGGCGGGTTGGGCTGCTACCCCTGACACCCCCTCCCCCCATCCACGATCTCCCCGGCCGCTCTGCAGTAATATCTACGGCCTATAGTGGTAGCATCTAGCGACTATATAGTAGTAACTGCACGCATCGGGGTGGGGGGGACATCACAGTGAAGACTTAAGCTCAGCGTTGTGTATTTTATAACATTTTTTACGCGAAAGAAAATGTCCCCCTCACTCCCACCGAAGGCGTGGAACTTGGCATGGGCCGTTTTTCCCACAAAAAGCGTGTGAGTTGGTATGGTCGTGCACGTGTCATAAATAAATAGATAGCACGCAAAAATCTCACTAAATCGCTCATGAAACTAATTTAAAGTTGACGGATGTGAAAACGGAATAGCGCTTGCCCACGGCGGGGCTTACGGTGTGGTACCCGGCAATTTTTATTTAGCGTCAACCCCACCATTGGAGAGCCAAATCCTTCGCAAGTGCGCGAACACACACAAAGCCACACACACACCCACAAACAGACAATTTTTGGCTTTTATATACTGTGTATAGATTACAGTACACCGTTTGCATCGATATTTCAGCCAAAGTATCAGACATTAAAAAAGCACGTTTGAATCATAAAAACAACCACATTCACAAAGCAGAATGGTGATTTGACCAGTTTTATGCAACAAAAATGTGGTTAAAATTGCCTTTCCGCGAACACATTAAGCTCCATGCATTTTATCACATTCCAAAGCACAATTCAGAGACTCATGGGTTTATGTATATCTTCTCATATATGGCTTGAGTAACATACCTCTATGCCATTTGGAAAAAAAACATGAATACAGTATGTACAACCGTAACCGTTACCTTTAAAAAATGCATTCACATTACAAAGAAAATACATTCAAAGAACAATATAGGATGGTAAAGGAATTCTCATTACGACAAAACATTGTACCGTTTACCTCCTTTGCCAGTACCAAAATATAATAATAGGGGTTTTCCCCTTTTTTCTGGCAACAAAACTGAAACCTTTTTACAAGGATTCATGGCTGCATTAACCACAATACTTGCAGTTCAAAATGCAAACAAAAAACATACTATGATAATATATGCATTGTCCTTGAAACTGATTGGTCCACACGAAGAGACGTCTTTCTTTTGAGCCTCGATCCAATTGGTGCACGACCAGAGGACGCCAAAAGGCGTACAGCTCAAAGACAATGCACCATCAAAGTAATGAGGGCTCGGGGTGAGCATCTCGATCATTAGACCTCCTTTGCCAGTACCAAAATATAATAATAGGGTTTTTTCCGCTTTTTTCTGGCAACAAGGATTCATATCTGCATTAACCACAATACTTGCCGTTTCAAGGACAATGCATATATTATAGTATGTTTTTTGTTTGCATTTTGACTGCAAGTATTATGGTTAATGCAGACATGAATCATTGTAAAAAGGTTTCAGTTTTGTTGCCAGAAAAAATGGGAAAACCCCTATTATTGTACCGTTTGTAAATGATGATTACTTATTGTAAATAATGATCATTATTGATTGTAAATGATTGCTAATTTTAAATAATCACTGATAGATGATTACTGATAATATATTATGATTCACGATTGCAAATGATTATTAGTGATTGTAAATGACAATGATTAATGATTGTAAATATCAGCAATGGCTGCAAGTGCTTGTTACATATAATGACAAAGATTTTGGAATTATTTGCACTCTAAACTCATTTCACTCTTGGTGAGTTCAGAGAACATGGTGTAATTTCTGACAATGATGAAGCTCAACAAACAGGATAAAAAATATTCAAGTATACATTTTAATAAATACACGGTGCTTAAAAAAATGTCAACACTTATGAGAATTTGCAACAATACCACAAATAAATGCGCCTCCAGGCTTTGGAGACCACCTGGAGAAGATTCCAGACGTGTTGACAACGATGGCGAACAAATGGAGACTGACTTTTTGAAGCTATTAACATACATTTGTTATTATGTTACAGAGTACTATCTGTTCTTTTTCCATCAAAAACGATAGTTCCATCTAAGTGTTAACATTTTTTGAAGCACCCTGTTTATCACTGGCACATTACAGGGGAAATGCTTAACTTTCATTATATTCACTTTTGTGATTGTATACGTTCAACGTCCCCCCCCCCCCCCCCAGTTTTATCCCAAGTATGCTTTTGGAATTATGTCACGAAAGATAAAGTATTGTGTCCATTTTAATTACCAACAGTGCAACATTCACCCTGCCGTGTTGGAGAAGTCCGAGAAAAGAGATCACAGAACTGCTTCTTAAATCTATTTAAACTCGCCTTTTGCCTGTCCAAGGCAGTAAATCTGAAACTTGCAAGCGAAAAGCAGACCGCGACGTGATATGAATTGCATCAATGCGCGTGCAATTTGTAAGGGCGCGGGGACACGGACCTATTTCATTTTAAGGTTATAATCCCTTGTTCATCATGATGTCCTTTTTACTTTGATGTCTCAACAGCGCTACAGCGTTACGGAGATCACGTGACGTGTCTTTAGGGTTGTGAGTTGACGCCGAGGAGGGGGGAGGAGGCGCCTCGGCCCCCATGTGGAGTGACGTCATCGGCTAATTATTATGAATGGGGAGGGGGTCCATTTGGAGGACGTCACCTTATGATTATTAATGAGGGGGTCCATTCGATGTGGAGTGACGTCACCTGCTCATGATTATTAATGACGGGGGAGGGTGCTCCATGTAGAGTGATGTCACTTGCTCATGATAATTAATGAGGGGGGGGGGGGTGTCCATATGGCGGACGTAACCTGTTCATGATTCTAGATTTGAAGCTTTCGTGACTGCAATGATTCATACTCTTGGGTTTTTTCGGTAAAGTCACGTAGGTAAAAATACAGCAATCGTGCTGTGACGGTTCCACCTGAAGACGGAAGCCTGTGTTGCCTCCGAAACGTCGTGATTTTTTATTTTACTTTTATTAATTTTATTTTTTACCTACGTGACTGTTCATGATTATTAATGAGGGGGGGCTGGTCGACGTGGAGTGACGTCCCGAGTGTTAAGGACAGACATTCCTGGGTGCTTCTAGTAGGTATGGCTGCTTATGAGGGGGCAGCACTTTCCCATCCACCTTGCGAGAGAGAAATGCATCACAGTCAACCAGAATTTTAAATGCTCACAGCTGGAATTATTTTTTTTTTGCCAAATTAGGTGCCGAACAACATCTGAAATGGGGTCGGTGTTATTGCTCAGTAACTGGTGACCAGGCTGAGAACATCAACTCAACACGTTATAGAACTCGAGATCATCATGGGCGGCTGCCCGGATTTGAACTCGGGAACTCAACAATGCCACTTCAACATTTACCTCCTGAGCCACCCGGGTGACCTCGCTGAAGACATGCATCATACACTCACTCTCAAACAATGCTTGAGAATGATTTTTGAATATAACACGAAGCTATGATATCCAAGTGTTGTAATACATTCTACGGTGAGCATATACGGTATATGGCCAGTTGTCCACTTAAAGTAAAATGTAATTTACAGTTTACATTTTTCACAAACTGTCCTGCCCTTCGGCAAGCCGCTGCTGGATGACATCTTCCATTATTGATCGTGGAGGATGTTTGACGGCACACTGTTCGGTGCAGACCAGTTCAGATATATCACTCGTCACTGCTGATAGCTATGGCTGGGAATTTAACTCTGATCACCCGATTCATAGTACAGCATGCTAAACACTGCACTATCACTCCACCCCTTAAACTTATGGAACAAAGTGTCTTAATTTCAACTCTAAACTTAAGATGTGTCATTGCTCGCTAAATATTATTCTTATGGCATTGAATAGAGAATACAAGCTGTTCAGGTTATTACTTAGCAGAATGGCTGAGAAAATAATTTATAACTGCAATGTTTAAAAGACAGACTTAATGACTGGACACTTAAAATTGGCTGTGTAAAAAAATGATAAATAAAATATCTATTTCATGGATTTTTGGTAGTTTCCACGGAACAAGATATGTTACCTTAAGCTGAACTAAACAGTAGTATTATCATCTGTGGGACCCTTTGATAGTATCAAAACGATGAAAAAAGAACAGTTACCCGTGCCCGAAATAATGCATGTGTTAAGATGTTAAACACCAAATAGACACTTATGACAAGGCATCAAGACCGCATTAATCACACGTTATATAACTGCTCAATCCGAGCCATCAATGCTTTGAAATTTTCATTGCCTTTGTGCTGTTCGCCCTTTGGCCGGCCAATCTCTAGTCTAACACCGATGAGACAAGGCCACAAATGAGGCTCTCTCTGGTGTAGGCCAATCAGTTTCAAAGACAATGATTAAATTTTATATCAAAGCATGTTTTTACAAGTATGTATGCCTTGCACAGGGTGTATATTTGGTATTTTAACATCTTAACACATGTATTCATGCCAGAAAAGGGTAAAGGCTTTTTTTTCATCAGTAATATCACAATGCAACTTCACATATATTTCGATAAATGTACAATATAAAATATTAAAACGTATTAAACAAACGACATTCGATTCTTGAATTTTTAAAAAATGTTGTAACTCCTAGTACATTCTGCAAACACCCTATATAAATCCCCATTATCAAAAATAAGACCGTGTCTGTGTGAACAGTGCGATTCGCTGCAGAGGTGGAACACTGATGACGCTGATCTGCTGGCTTAAGAGGATCGATCAGTGGTCCTTCTGCAATGGAAAAATATGCACGTTTATTTACCCCTTTGTCCACTTCATCTCAATCAGTGTTGAACAATTTAGCCTGAAGGCGTATGTTTGCCACGATGCCTGTTTGCTTCCGTACCATTGTGGCGCTTTGCTGGACGACGATAATTCTCGGAACTTGTGGGTAGCTCGCGACCAATTGCCAAGGTGGGGACAGCATCTGATCGCTTGGCTTGGTGGTCTGTGGTCGTACCTCTGCTCGTTTGGCTCGTGCTTTCGGTGGAATGCGACGAAATGTTTTTTGACGGCCTGGTGTTCGACTCTATTTGTTGGCTCTTCGTGCTCGACGAGAATCTGGGTTCACTCGGACTTGCAGCCGAAAAGTTTCCAATAAAGTGTGGCGTGCCGGTGGCATTTACTTGCTTGTCGGGAGATGTGTTGAGATTGAGATCGCTGTCTGAAGTAACTTTCGACGGTGCAACAGTTGCACCGCCTGTACCAGTCTGGGTAGAATCTACGGACCCGCTCACTGTCGTGCTGTCGAGGTGAATGCGTTCATTGTTTGTCGATGAAGTAACGTGAGTGACGAATGAGGTCAAGAGAGTCGAGTCAGAGGCATAGGAATCCGTGGAGTTTGTCTCCATGGGTGGGATGGCCATCTCCCTGTGAGACACTGCGCTGGAGCTGATGATGGGTATGGGCTGGGCTGTCGCATTGGATGCTGCGGTCGAATTTAAGATGGACACAGTTGTCGCGTTCACTTCGTCTAAGGCAATGGAAATGGTGGACATGTTGTGGACACGATTGAAAGTGCCAATAGTCACGCTCTGGTCTAAACCACGAGCAGCTGTGGTTTCGTGTTGATTGTCTAAATACATGGAGGTGTCGGTGGTCAAAGTCTCGTCTGAATACGTGGCAGTGGATAATGAAATATGTGTGTCACCTGTCACTGTCGGTTTTTCAGTATGATGTAGGAATATGCAGGACTCTAACTTATTTTGAAATATTTTAAAATCGGCTATATATTTCTCCAAATAGCCTAAATCCGATTGTAATTTGTCAATAAGTTCTGAAGGAGATATATTTGTCTTGCTGTAACTCTTGGTGATTTTCTGAGGAACAAAAACATTGTTTAACCAAATATTCGCTCATAGTGTAATTGCAATATTTATTCTTTTCAACTCTATGACTGTCCGTTAAAAAAAACGAATTCACGTTTTTTGGCTGGGATTATTACAGCTCTTATGCATGCATGCGTGTTGAACTTTTTTTTCGCACTGTATGTAGCCAACCATGCTAATCGGTTAGCTCATTAATCATAGCATGTTGATATAGTTTGTTGTCCACCCCCGCACCTCTTATGAGCAACATACAGTAGTAACAAGTAGCACACCTGTCCTTCGGACATGACTGTCAGCCCTACCCTGAAAAATATCCCAAGCACATGGAGTGATACGTCGCACACAATTCCGAACACCATGCTGTATAACTAACCGGAAAGTATTAGGAGAGCGAATCAGCACAACCGCAAAAATACTGCAAAACCCTACGCAGAAGAAAATTTAGTTTGAGTTTGGAGTATATCTTGGATACTCTTTGATTGCGTTTGTCGCTATGCACATTTGGCGGTGACAAATGTTTAACGCGACCCAACAAGCGACCTCCGTATTGATTTATTTGGGTCCGGAGAGTGGGTGCGTTTGTTATATCATCACCACTTCATATTTATCCCGTGCCTCCCATTGAGGAGCCCCGTGGCAGGGAACCTCCCGATGACAGCTGTCCCCATCCAGCACTGGCCAGCAGGTGGACATCAGGCTGCCAGTAGGGGGCGATGTTGCTTAGTGGTTTCTATATTAAGTAGTTTTTGAGTAATTTGTGAAAGTTTCCAAATTTGGACGTGACACCGAACATAAACGGGCAAGTCTTAGCTTCTTACCTTTTCCTTTAATATGTCGAGGATGCTCATTTCTTCTAAAATATGCTTGATGTTTGTCCGAACTGGATGCAGTTCATGCAGATGATTGTATAGACGTTTCAAATCGTTGTTCAGAAGGTGGAAAGACAATCCAGTGGTACATATCTGGTTATGACAAAAAAAGAAACGTACAGTAATTATATGATACTCATGAATCAAAATAATCTTTGTTTTCCACACTGTAGTACTTTTGCAAAGTGTTCCCTCTGGGGTGTATGCCGGGCAGCAAAGCAAACATTACACACAGCCCTCATGATTCCACCGCCGACCTTCCAATATATGTTGCCTCATTTGCATATACATTACGTACTATTGGCATATTACAATGTTCATGGATGGACTACAGGCGAGTGGATAACATGAGAAAAGTAAACTTATATGAAGCGTGGTAGGAATATTAAAATTGAGTTATCAAATATACGTGTAAGCAGCATACAAAATGTTGTGCTTTTATACACGGTGTGACTCACCTCATCCTCCGCCTTAATATCAGGCAACACGTTTGTCTCTACCTTGTAGTCCAGTGGAAATAATACCATCTAAAAGTACAAAATGTTTGTGGTTATATATTAAACAAAACCCATTTGAGTGTGTATACAATACCATTCTCAACACTGAACATCGTTCATATCCTGCACTACACTGGTGTTCGCAGTTGTGCTGTGCGGCTCTCCGTTGTATTTTTGCGTTGTTACCACGTGATGTTCAGCGTGATGTCCGACGTTTTTTTCTCCACATGCTGGGAGCTTTGGAAATTGAATTCAGCAGCTCAATAGAGTACACGAGTTACTAAATGCAATCCCTTTAAGAAGCTCTGAGCTCGTGGAACGAAACGTCGGACATCATGCTGAACAACATGCAGCGCAACCCAAATACACAATTATTAATAGGTACCGAGTGTCACTGTGATTTAAGTTGCTATTGATATATCAGCCTATTATATCTTCTTCCAATATGAAGTACTTTACTGTTAATTTGTGTTAAAAGACAGTGTAAATTGCATGTGTTTGGAGTGTGGGTTTTCAGTTATGCCTGCACACCATTGCGAATTCAGTCTTAATATTTTCTCGAGTATCAACTATTATGCTTGAATCAAATGTGAATATTCATTTTGGAAGGAGATATTTATTTTATAAATCTGGATTGTTAAAGGAAAACTAATGGCCCTTACATTTCTTGCTCCACTAGGGGGAGCTTTAGAGAGCCATTCTCGGGAGTATTTTGCTTGCTGTTCCACGCTGGAATTACTTAACAAATACGTCAATAATCAATGTGAAGTAACTACACTATTGAGTGAAACAACTTGTGTAGTAGTGAGCTAAGCGATTCTTACCATGTTGTTTTTGAATTTGGCCATCGATACAATGTTCTTAATCATTTCCAGATGACCAGAAGCATCTTCATTGGCAGGATGAGCGTTCGTACCAGGCACTTGTCGGTACTGTAGTAGGAGGAGAGTGAAAAGTGCTGTGGGGAAAGAAAAAGACAAATTATTAGATTACATGACACATTTTTCCGTAGGCCAATTTATGTATGTTAGCGTATATTATTACGATAATGTGATCTCTTTTTACCTATTCAACATTAAGTACATGGATTCGATGTTGTAATGTAAAAAATATCTCAAGTTAAAACATGGCTTTTAAAAAAGTATTTTAATCGAGGTTATTTTTGTTAGGGTTAGAGTAAAAAATATATTTATTACCAATTGGTAAAAAAAAAAAATTTGTTAAACCATTGCTTCCACGTGCAACACAAACATGAAGGAAATGTTTGTAATCCGATGTTATTTGTTACCTTTGGCCAATTTTTTAAAAAATTCTTTATATGCGTGGCGGCTAGAGTCCTCTCGTCCTCTGGCTTGAGATGGCTGCCAACTATAGGTCAGATGATTGCCTGCCACCATTAAGCAATTGGTAATTAAATATAATTTATTTTTTCCTAAAAAGTGTAACATTTTGGAAAGAAAATTTCACGAAAAGAAATTGTCACGCACAACGAGTCTGTGTGCAAAATGTCAGCTCGATTGGATCACGGGAAGTGGGTTAAAAAACGACCGAAAGATTTGCACGGTCGTAAGCGCGCAAGCAAGCAAGCAAGTGAACTTAATATAAAGGATTTTAAAAAAGGAAAGCATTCTCCATCATTATTATAATCTTGAAATGTGTATCGATGCTGATGCCATCCCTCACGGCCCAGTGCTGCTGCCATCCTTTTCATTCCCCGCACATGAACCGATCTCATCGCTGCATCTCTGTGGTGGTCGTCCTCTTGGACGCATTCTCTCCTTTGGCTTCCATTCGATCAACAGCCTCATGGGTCGGCCATCATCCCCACCCAGCCATGCATCCTGCCCAAGCCCATTCAATTTTCTTCGTTGTCAAAATGAGCTCTGCTTTGTCTTTGCTTCAAAATCGGCATGCAAGTTGTCTGTCTCTCAGTGTAATAACAGGTATGCATGTCTTCAAGCTTCTTTACGGAATGTTAAACTTTTGTTCCATTTTTTTAGCCTCCATGTATCTGATTAATGTCAAAGCCAGCAGTATGTACTGATTCAAAATGGTATTCTTCATATACATTGGTTTGCTTCTTTTCATTATCATGTTCCACTTCTTAAAGGCACTCCACCCTGTTTTTTTTCTCTGCGTTATTTCATAACGTTCATGTCTAGCTGCTTCAATAACAGCCCGAGGTACATATATTACGTCATGTGTTTTTACATTGTGTCCCTTCAGCGGTAATTATTATATTGGGCAGGTACTTTAAAAACATGAACAAAAATCAAGCTATAAAAAAGTTGACGTGGAAATTATCTTTGAGTGTCAGCATTTATTTCGTCTCACATATCAGCTGATCGTGATGCTCACTGCTGCACACAAAAGTCCCAAAACTTCCCCGAAATTACAGTTACGCCCAAAAAGTTTTTTTTTAAATCACCTAAATTTTCTCTTTAGAACAGAAACGTATAAAGTCTGATTAATTATAGACTAGATAGGTAAGAAAGTATGTCACACCAACTTCATGTTACATCAGTTTGGAATCAATATCCTTAATACCATTCATCATACAGAGTGATACATTTATAGATGTCCTACTGATTTATAATGACCCTCTATATTTCTTCTTACTGGTAGGAACCTCCTGGTTACACCAGCCCACAGGGGATTATTGTGTCCGTCCGTCCATCATGCATCCAAAAATGGGAGGGGTGGGGCTGGGTGGAGAGGGGAGGGTGGGGAGGGGCTGTGTGGGGAGGGGCTGGGTGGGGAGGGTCGGGAGGGAGGGGCTGGGTGGGGAGGGGAGGGTGGGGACGGGTGGGGAGGGGCTGGGTGGGGAGTGGCTGGGTGGGGAGGGTGTGGAGGGGCTGGGTGGGGAGGGTGGGGCTGGGTGGGGGGTGGGAGGGGCGGGGCTGGGTGGGGAGGGGCTGGTCACCCCATGGTGCCCTTATAAAACTCAACGTTTCACCTACTCACGCCGGCTTGTGCCCACCCTCACAGTCGGGCATATTTGCGGAATACCCCACGTCGCCGTTGACCCTGGCCATTGACCGAGCAACCCAACTTTCCTTCCAGCTCCCTCCACAGGAATGTGTTAACAGCTGACTGAATATTGAGTGTTCAAATGTTGAATTCTTGTATTGAGTTTTGGTGGCAAATGTGTTGAGGCTTGAAATACAATGTTTTCTTTATCATGATTCCCTATTATTGTAGTGGGGTATCTAAATTAATCACCCCCACAATACATTTTGGGATTTATATCGCATCTAAATGCAACCGCTTCTCAACACTATGATACTGTAGAATAGTACTTCTTGACACCAAGGGTAATTGTAGAACCAGACGAAGACGAATATTCTTACTTAAGGCCGCTTGCCGTTTATTCACTCATACACACTCTGGCCACCGTACACTCACTGCTTGTTTATACTCTCTGCACTCGACACTTACACCCATTATGGCGCACGTCAGAACTCTGTCCTTTACGCGGACATCCCGTCAGCTATTTACGCCCGGGTACGACTCCCGTTTGTCTACTCCCCTCGTCTGCCCGGGGCGGGGGATCATCCAACACCACCCGGCGACGAAGTGAGACCTCTACATCTCGAGCCCTTCTTCTTCTGCGGCGGCTGGGATGTCGTGCACGCAGGCTCTCGTTCCTCTCTCTCCCAACGACGGCGACTTCACTCTCCCCAAGGCGACCCAGAACTCACGCACACTCCTGCTTATAGAGCCCCCCTCATTCTGAGTCCACACGTGCTCCCATGGCGCCAACCCCGTGTCCCCACGCGCACACCTGCAGCCCCCAATTGCCCTCACTCTCACAGAGAGACTTGCGCAAGGTTGCATCATGCATGCCCTTGCACGACCTTTCCACAACTCACACTTCCCCGTGCTCGTCCCTCGAGGCCCTTCTCTACAATACCACTGTCAAGCAAAAGATGGCCGGATTGAAAAACATAGACATGCAATGCAGTGTATTTATGCGTAGTATCATATTTTCACTTTTTTTTATATACTGTGTATTTAAAGAAGCTCCAACAGCACATGCAGCGAAACATCAGACGTCATTAATTCATTCAGAAAATTGTAAGCGCACTAATTGGACGTGCATAAAGAGAAGGGTCTTAAGACAATGACGCCGACGTGCAGCGAACTGCGGACGACTGGAGCTGCGACAGAGAATTGTCGTTCGCCTTGTCTGCTTCGAGAGGCCACGGGCTCGACAGGGAGGCCACTTGATTCAGATCGTGCCAAACAACACGTGGTACAACCCGCAAATAGCTACGCAGTCACTGCATTCATCACCCAAAGCCATCCGAACAAATCTGTCCGCCCACCGCTTGCTGTGACAGTTTTTTTGTGTGGAGCGTAGCATTGCCTTCAGCATGTCTGGTTTTATAGCAGAAGAAGTCAGTCCGGATTTGGAGGGGGGGGGGGATATCTAACTGTTTATCATCACATACAGTATTCAACTTTGTGCTTGAAAAGTCTGTGGAACATCGACAGTTGATTATACCAATCCATAACTACACTATCTGCCTTGGATGTTTGTAAAAAAAAGGCATTTTGCTTAATTCATGTAAAACGCATAAGCACTAATTTAAGGATGGGTTGTCCAGTGGTTGCAAACGCACGAGAGCGTCGCGTTCCTGCAGTTGGTAAAGACGATGTGAAAATGTGTGTCCTGTGGACAGCCAAAGGGCTTCACCAAGGAAATGTGCAATGTTGAGCCAACGTTGGTATGTGCTTGAAAACATTGGACTAACTTTGGCCCAACGTTCCGTGATTACTGGGATCCATTGTCTCACGGGTTAAGACATTCATTCAAATTTGGCATTCTAGGGATTTAAATACTCATCATTGCTGTGACCGTTTAGTTTGCTTCAATCTGTAGTAGCAGCAGCTTTCAATTGACTGCACTATTTTCTACTCTGCAATATGCAGTACTACTTTACAGTGTATGTAAAAAAAACGTCTACAGGAATGTAGGCTGCAAGCAGCAATGGCAGAATGAAAACAGAATGTGTAGATGACTACGGCCAAACACTACACAATTGTCGCCTTATTTTTGCTCGTCAAGAGGAATTCCCGTACAAATATACCAAAAAAGAACCCGGGAAAATCCTGTGCAGCAGTGTGGCTGACTCAGCTCTCGCTAAGAACTTTCCAGAATGCGGCCACCATGACATCCAACGACAGAACTACTCCCCGTCGGATCCCAGAGATGACACTTGAATCGTTTGTTTGCATGTATTTTCCAACAAATGACAGGCTATTTTTTTTATCTTACCAGGTAAGGCCCATGAAGCTATATAGATATTTTTCAGAAGCGACCTGGCCATAAATGATAGCTGAACGAAGTGGCCTTTGTGGACATTTATAGCAGCCAAATACCCGAAACGCCTGTTTCTAGTTTCTAAATGTGTGGTGAGGGGGGGGGAACCGGACAACCTGGAGAACAATCTACGTGACCACGGAGAGAACATGCAAACTCCAAATATACAGCAAGGTAGTCAACATCTCACCACCGTGGCACCCCAGGCTACATAAAAATGAAAGCAAGAGTTTTGGTCGACTGGTCTAGTTATAGAAATATTTTCTGAAATATTTGTTTTCATCAAGAGTGTCCAGGGTGTTAACTGACACTTGCGTAGCTAACACGTAACGACATTTATAATCTATAAATTGTACAGTATGGATTTTTGCAATGACTATCACACCCAGTCAAGCAGATAAACAAACACATACATAATTAAGTGGTGCACACCGCCGTTTCGGATTGAATGTAACCTAGCCATGACAAATGTAAAAAAAATAGCCCGTGGGCGTTGGTCGAAGGGGGTAAAGGTTCCAATAGCACTTTCAAGTGGTGTTAGCTATGGATGGGCATCAATCAAGCTAAACTCAACTTTTTATTTTACCAGGTAAGGCCCACTGAGCTATATAGTTTTTTTTTTCAGAAGCGACCTGGCCACAAATGATTGTGCAACAAAGTAAATGGCTTATCATGTGGAAATGTATAGCAGCCGAATGCTCTGAACGCATGTTTATAAATGTGGAGGGAAAAACCGGACGACCCGGAAAAAAATCCTCGTGACCACGGGAAAAAAATGTAAACTCCAAATAATACGGGTGTCATGGTCAGCGATTGAACCTGCGACCTCCTGTATACCAGGCGAGGTAGTTAACATCTCGCCACCACGGCACAAACATAGGTGTCAAGGTTCACCGTACAACTCGATAACCCTCTAACTCTTATAAAAAAAAATACTGGGACAATTTTCATGAGCAGCAGAACACCAACGCAATTCGATTACAAATTGCGTTTGTGTTCTTTTGATTCTGTCAAAAAATTGACGAGGAAAATGGAAAGCTTTTCTCGCTGATGCAGTGTCACATCATGCTTGTATAATAACAATGTTTGCGGGTGGCAACAATTTCCAGACTTCAAATAAATTTTACCCTTAGGAAATTGGTTCGATGTACAATGGTACTTTTTTAGTGTTTATGTTATAAGTTATTCTTCTTAGTACTTATCTCATTAAGTGTAGTTTACTTTCTGAGTCGACTTTCTCCAGTATTCGATCTATCGCCATCACCACAGTAACGCGACCCCCGTTGACAAATTCTCGTCATGTCTTCTTTGCTCTGCCATTCTCTCTCTTTTCCTAAACTTTCATGGTCTGAACTTTATTTAAAATGTAGTTTACTGACATCTTGGCCATGTGTTACAACCATATCTGTCTATCCTTACTCAACTTCTCCTCTCTCGACGATATTACTTTTACTCGTGCCACTTCTGTGTTGATGATATTTTCAACTGACTCCACAAATCTATCTCAGCAATATCATCTCTGTCACCCTTATGTGTTCCAGACCATTTTTCTTTCCCAGAACTCTGAGCCATACATGAACACTTGTGTGATCACCGTCACTGTGCACTACGCCTTTAAGTTTTATGTTATTACAGTACAGGTTTATTAAATATCGGTATTGCATAAACACAAATATTCATATCACTTAAAAATTAATTGGAAGAATGTGTTTCCAACACTGTAATTATGCTTTTTAAAATGGTGTGCCCAACTATACTGCTGGGTGGACAGAGGCCAGATTTATTTAATAAATACTCTCTGGTTCTTTCGGTAAAGTCCCGTAGATAGAAAATAATAATAAAATAACACGACGTTTCTGTCGCAACACAAGTGTCCGTCATCAGGGAGATTGATTTAAGAAACTTGGCCACCGAATTTAATCACTGGTTGATCAAACGACCTAACGTCAGTTTTTATTTCCTATCACTTGGATTCCGTGGGCATGTACGGCTAACATGACAAAACATGTTTCGCGCACAAACCCGCAAAAACAAAGTCATAGGAATATATCTGCTCCAGGTTAGATACAGTAATTTTCCCATACACTGTCATGCTTGCACGTGCCAGATTGACGACGCAAAGGGGCCGTGATGAATGCATAGATAACCAAGGTACCCAACATTCTTTCATGTTTAACACGTAGGCTTTCGCGACCAATATTATTCATAATCAAACGTTTTTGGGTTTAGATCGCGTTATTTATAAATGTGTCGTAACCCTCCACCACCCGACACGGCCAATCAGTAAAAATGTGTCACGTTGACAAAGACAAATAGTTCACTGCTTTAGCCCACCGGTGTGTTGTAAATGTTGTGGCTTCAACACACCGGTGGGCTAAAGCAGTGAACTATTTGTCTTTGTCAACGTGACACATTTTTACTGATTGGCCGTGTCGGGTGGTGGAGGGTTACGACACATTTATAAATAACGCGATCTAAACCCAAAAACGTTTGATTATGAATTCTTTCTGTTCCAATTTCCATGCCCAGCCATTTAAAATAAGAAAAAGCCTGTGTGCAGTTATAACGACGCCTTTTGTTGTGACGGTGTAATGGTTGGCAGGTTGAGTTGTCAATCCAGAAGTCGCCTGTGTAATCCCCTCGCATGGCAGTAAAGAAAAGTTAATGGTGCAAGCCACTGCCTGGCACAGAAACCACCACCACCACCATGAGGAGCTCTTGAGAGCCCCTCTCGGTGATATTTAGCCTACTCTTCCACGCTGGCCAGATGTCTTGAAAGAGATGGAGAGTTACCCACACTTTACTCCACTACACGTGATCTGCCGATCGACTAAATGACACTTGCTGGGTGGACTGAGGCGGGATCGAAATGCCAGCGTGCTAACCGCCGCACATGACGGCAGTATTATATTTCCTACGAATATGCAATGCAACACGTTCTGCAAGGCAGCAGTGTCTGGACATAAATATATATTTCACTTGGCTACGTCTCGTTCCCTGGCGGATTCAAGCGAGATGAACGCTGCAGTGAGAAGACAATCAGCAAACATCTGGCGAATAGATTTGACAACACACAAAGAAAGATGAGCATTGCGTGTACAGAAGCTCGTATCCAGACCACAGAGTTAAAAATAACTAAATGTGTATGGATATTTTGTTGTTTCGACCACCAACTCAAGGAGTTGAGAAAATGTGGTCATCCTTATCTCAATGTACACGATGAAGAGGCCCATAGTGTAAATGTGTAGTGTAAACTAGGATTTGATGATGTTTTAGGAAGTTTAAATCTAATATTAAACAATTGGGCTTGTGTTATTACCTCATTATGTACTCTGTTGAACTGTAATATAACACCTCTGTTATTTTTACAGCACAATAGAACCCCACTTTCGTTATCATGCTTAAATACCACTAAAATAGAACACACAGAAGTATCGTTATCATGTTTACTTTTAAGACCTAATCTCCAAAAGTATATCCACCCCTCATAAACAACATTGATTACAATTTATAACGTAAACAAAAACGGACCTTTTAATTTGTAAGACTGTAAACTTCTGCAACTGATGCAAAAGTAGTTTTGTTTATACAAATATCTGACCGAGGTAAAAGTTGTTTCAAAGTTTGATATTCACATACAATTCACAACTACTGTATATCACATTGACTTTTAAACCATAATGTGTATGAAGCTGGCCAAATGCGAATAGTATCACAACCTTTGCTTACGTACAAAATTAGTGAGTGTGCTCAGAATTTGTGTGTGCTGTTCGTCGTGTGTATATTCAATAGGTGCTTGCTAACAGCACTTGCCCCAAGTCTGCTATATGAGGGATTCATAATAAAGGTTTTTGGGTTAGATCGCGTTTCTATGATTGTGTCGTTAACCCACTACCACCCGACACACCCAACTCGTAAGATTTGTCACGTACACGAAACATGCCAATTAGTTACTACTTTAGAACACTCGTGTGTTGGAGAGTAAACCCACATTTTACAATTTGAGTAAGGCATTTCGCTGGCGGTGACTCGAACCAGCTTAACATGACAACCCTTACTAATTGGCTGTGTCGTGTGGTCGTGGTGGGTTCACGCCATATTATATTTACGCTGATCTAACTGCAAAAAAACCTTTACTACGGCTCGCGAAAACTTACGTGTTGTATAGTGTTGAGAATAGTGTGTGAGTGTGTGTGAGTGTGTCGCGACTTGGTGTGGCGGTGGTGGTGATGGGAGCCCCAAAGCGGAGTGGCTCACGCAACTCGCGTAACGAACCCACAACGACCTCAGTTCGATTCGGCCAAGGTCAGTGGCAAAACAAATATCCGAAGCGCTCCGGTGCACGCATTTACCCTCGCCCGGTGCGGTGTGCATGACAGATCAAGCGCGACCCGGGGCGTGGTTGCTGACCGCACAATACAAGATGCGTGTTCGCTCACGGCAACTTTGCTCCAACACTCTCAACAGGCGTTTACGGGTGATGGGGAGAGAATGTTTCATCCCCGTGTGGTTTGTGCTCGTTTTCGTGAGCTGCGTGCGCTCAAAGTCGCGTTGGCACCTACCTGCAGGCAAGCGGGGACGTCTGCATCCACCTCGGCTCTTCAGCAGCATCGTAGCGGCTGTGACGGCGGTTGCGAAGTGAATTGCGGTGTGTTCTGTTGGTCGCCGTTTAATTGTTGCAACGTGCCACTCACTACTTGACTCGCTTGCTTCTCTCTGGCTTGCTGCTCTTGTGCGCGGTCCTGTGTGCTGCTCCAGCCACGCACTTTCACTTCCTCCAGAGCCACCGCTCTCTCTCTCCACGTGCGCGCCCTTATGTAGTGGAGGGTGTCACATGATAATGGGGATTTCCCCCACAATGTCCATTCACTTTCCCACTCCTCCTTTTCCGGGGATAATTCATATTTTTATTCTTGCAGTGCGAGAGTATGGCAGCTGCGGATTAAGGGCACTCGTCGTCTCTTAAGCATGCCAGGGTTGTTCAAATCCGCGGTGGGTGTGTTTTGTTGCAATACTGGGAATGTTATGAGCTATTTGTGTGTGTGGTTTGAGTTGTGACTGCGCTGTGAATTGTGTGTGTGTGTGTGATTTGAGTTCTGTGCGTGTCTGTGCTGTGAAGTATGAGTGTGTGATTTGAGTTGTGTGTGATTTGAGTTGTGTGTGAGAGAGAGAGTGCGATTTGAGTTGTGTGAAAGGATTGTATATCTAGTGCCCCCGGGGTGACGAGATGTGAACTACCTCGTCTGGTATACAGGAGGTCGTGGGTTCGATTCCGACCCTGATGCCTCTATATTTGGAGTTTGCGGTGTTTGATAATAGGTATTTCCCCCTTTTATCTGGCAACAAAACAGGTGTTAAGATGTTAAAACACCAAACTGAAACCTTTTTCAAGGAATCATGTCTGCATTAACCACAATGCTCGTGGTCAGAATGCAAACAAAAAACATACTCTGATAATAAATGCATTGTCCTTGAAACTGATTGGTCCACACCAGAGACAGCTTTCTTTTGAGCCTCGTCTCAAACACCTTTTGGCGCTTCTGGCTAGACCAGAGGATGCCTTTTTGAGACGAGGCTCGAAAGAAAGCTGTCTCTGGTGTGGACCAATCAATTTCAGATATCATCAGAGTGTGTTTTTTGTTTGCATTCTGACCACCAGCATTGTGGTTAATGCAGACATGATTTCTTGAAAAATGTTTCAGTTTGGCGTTTTAACATCTTAAAACCTGTTTAGTTGCCTGAAAAAAGGGGCAACCCCTATTATCATATTTTGGTACTGGGAAAGGAAGTCCCATGATGTTTGCAGTGTTTCTCTCCCTGTGATCGCATGGATTTTTCTCCAACTGTTCCGGGTTTTCCCTCCACATTTAGTATTTGGCTGCTATACATTTCCACGTGATAAGCCACTTCGTTGCGCTATCAATTGTGACCAGGTCGCTTCTGAAAAAGAGCTATACAGCTGAGTGGGGCTTAACTAGTAAAATAAAACATAGTTTAGTAGGACTGTGAGTTGATTCCTTTTTCTAGGAGTGACCCTGGATGCGTGTGCATTGGAATCAGCTGAAATTAAGGAAACAATGCAGATGTGAAATAGCCTTCTCAGCGGACCTAAGCTTAGGAAACACCACTGAAACAAATTTCGATTTAAAGCTTTCGTGACTGCAGGGATTCATCTTCTTGGTTCTTTCGGTAAAGTCACGTAGAAGGGAAATAATAAAATAATAAAAAATAAAACATAATTAAATCATTCTCACGACGTTTCGGCCACAACGCAAGCAGCCGTCCTCAGGTGAAGAACTGGTCTGTCGGGAAGACAGCGTCTGAATGAGCACGAGGCACGAGACGCTGTCTTCCCGACAGACCTGTTCTTCACCTGAGGACGGCTGCTTGCGTTGTGGCCGAAACGTCGTGAGACGCTGTCTTCCCGACAGACCTGTTCTTCACCTGAGGACGGCTGCTTGCGTTGTGGCCGAAACGTCGTGAGAATTATTTTATTACGTTTAATTTTTATTATTTTATTATTTCCCTTCTACGTGACTTTACCGAAAGAACCAAGAAGACCACTGAAACAGCGAGCGTGACCACACTCAGCGTCCTGTGGTAAGAAATGTGGTTAACTAGTTGTGTTCCCGCAGCATGCTCGTACAATTTCACTTTCCTCTTATTTCACGTTATGTAGGCGTATTCGAAGCACACTATCTGGTTCTATCTCCCGGCGTGTCAGTTGAAACAATGGGCGCTTTTCTTCAATCCTATGACCTCTGTTTATCCAGCGGTATAATAGGGTGCGGTAAAGAATGTACACTGCAACCTTTTCAGAGACGTCCAGCTAGCGTGGAAGAGAAGGCCAAATACCCACGAGAGGGGCTTTCGAGAACTCTTTCTAGTGCCAGCAGTGGCGTGAGAAGGCAATTTTCAGGTCTGCTCTTTAACCTTTATAAGTAAACGCATGATTGTTTCTGATAAAGTTCATTATGCAGCGTTTAATTAGTAAATTAATAATACACGAGTGCGTGAAAAGTGCTTAGCTACAGCCTGGTCAAACCTCGAAAATTTCCACGCAGGGTAAACCACATCCTTCACACGTGTCTACTCCAATCTACCAGCGACCAAGACTGTTGTGCTGTTGTCCTTTCCCCCGCACCTACAATCGTGTTACGGTGAAATGTTGAGCTCGAAATTGTGCCCTGTGCTTGCAGTTTTCAAAGTCTCGTTTCCACGTTGCATCACACTTTGAAAGGCAATTGTAGAAAATGACACGTTTTTCCATTACGTGTTTTCAAATACGTGGAACACAATATGGCACAATGATTGAATACAAAACTCATCGTATCTATGGTATGCAGGAAGTCGTGGGTTTGATACAGACTCTTGACACATGTGTTGAGGTGTGTAACACGACACGAAGGCAGACGTTGTCGGGGCTGACGCCAAATGGTTTATTAAGGGAATTCGCCTCGCTTTTGGGAAGGGCCAACACAGATCACTGGCTAAGCTCAATCTCCCCTGGGGAAAGGGTACTGGGGAATCCAGACGCCTTCCAGGCTAATGGGCTCTTCCCACAGCGCTGACCAGCAGTTCATCCAACTCGGCCAGCCGGATAAAGATGCCCCCCCTAGCCTCGTGCTCTTTCTCCCTTACCCTGGGTCCCCACTTCCCCACCGCTCACGTTCCCGATTCCCCGCAAAGACCTCGTCTACGTCACCGGTCCCCCCTCAAATACCCCGAGGGGACATGACGTCACTCCTCCCGAGGCGAGTGACATCCCGTCATCACTCTACTCCTCAACACATGCATGTATTTGGATTTTGCGCGGATTTTTCTCTCGGTCCTCCGGGGGGTTTCCCTCCCCCGTTTATAAACATCTGTTTCGATTATGTGGCTGCTAATATAAATTCCCACATGATATAATCCACTTCATTGAGCTATGCTGTGTGGCCAGGTCGCCTCTGAAAAAGAGCTAATAGCTCAGTGGGCTTTACCTAATAAATACAAGTTTAGTTTAGTTACTCTTCTTATAATCAGAGTAACTAAACTCAACTTTTATTGCGGATAATTGCACTAAATTATCCGTGGGAGCTGTAGTGTCCGTGAAAACGCATTATCCACAACCCTATTTTTCCTCTTATGTGCAATTATCCGTAAATTTCCCGTGGATGAATGGAGTAAATTCACAGACACCACCGTGGATAAGAGGAGTTAGGTATATGCATACAGTACACGCTTTAAGATATAGATAATACATAATGGTGTTCGAATATACATTAACTATTTGTACAACAAGTAATTAAGAAAACACTACACACATTTCCTGTAATTTACGTTTGTTGAATAAATATTACGTTATCAGTTCCGCATCAAAAGCGAATAATCCACTCCTACTGCGAATGAGCCTAATCCATACCTGGAGTCACATCTGCATTTGACAGTTGCATTCTCTACAAGTCACGACGATATTGTCTCTCGTCTGACCTCTTTACACCCACCTGAAAGATCCAAAGAGTATACATTCCTGCAGTCACGAAAGCTTTAAGTCAAGATTTCGTCGATTACATTTAAAATTGCCCATTGAGATGACGCCATCGATGCTCTTATAGAACTTCGATCATAAACAAAGACGTTCATAATCTATAATCTCTTTTTAGCTCCATCGTAGACAAATTCATAATTTTAAGCCAAGGCTTCTCGAAAAGGTGCTTCTCAGCTTTTTTACCAAGTAACCCCCCCCCCAACCAGGATATAAACTTTTGACCATTCGGTGTTTTTCTCAACGGCATAGTCAGCTCGGATGACTAGTGATTTCAGTCATGGTGACGACTGAGAAACTTTATTGAATTTTAAAAGAAAACCCTATTTCTTAGGAATTCTCCTCTGTGAAATAAAAGGAAAAAACGTTGCAGCACTGCGATTCTCGCTTACCGCAGACTTGGAGGAAGTGCCCCCACCATTTAATTCAACATGTGAGTGCTTAAAACAGTGACAATAGTATGAAAAGCGATGATAAATGATAGCATAATATTCTTTGGGTCGGTAAAGTCACGTAAAACAAATTTCTTTTTTTTACAAAATTTGTTCTACGTCACTTTACCGAAAGACACAACGAATATGAACTCCTGCAGTCACGAAAGCTTTAGGTCAAGATTTATAGTAAAATAGTTTTTAATCCCAGGAATAGTTGAAGCTCTTGTTGTTTTCGAGTCTAAGCAATGTCTAAGGCTCTAAGCCATCCTAAAAAAAATGACAGTGTGCTTCTCAGTACAGTACTGTAGTTGTTTTAGTTCATTCATATATCTAGTGATATTTTTGTCCCATTAGCCTTTTCAAACAGCGTTGTCAGGTGGTTCATTCGACCCCAGAACAGTACAGGGGTTATTTTGATCAGAGTTTGGGGCCTTGTTGAATGTAGTAGACACTCTTGGTGCAGTTTATGTCTATTACTATATAGTGAATTTGTTGTTGTTGATCCTTATCTTCCACTGGCATGTTTTGTTTTGGCAGGGTTGATCGTGATTTACCACCTCAAAAATAATAATACTGAATAAAAATGCCATAACATGTATAAATACTAATACTTTCGCCAACATAATTCCGAATAATAATATTCTCAAGATAGTCAGGGTCAGCTCCCTGTCGTCAGCACGTTCTTGCCAGCACTGCATAGAACATGGCTGATTACTATGACTGTGAACAGTTAATAAGCGTGCGTATTCAGGATATTACTGCACATGACCCACACACATGACCCCAATTTGTACAGGATGTGTCCATTATGTGAAAAGATTATCAAAATAATAAACTGCAATTCAATGAGTGCTTGCTCAAATTATAATTGTCGAAATGGAGAAAAGTCGTCTGATTTGTGCTGGTTAACAATACAATACAGTTTTAAGATATTAAGAATTTGTTGTTATCAGTGAGCTTCTCCATAGCGGAGGGGTTTTGCCATGGTGTAATGGTTAGCACACTGGACTTGCAATCCGGAGGTTGCCGGTTCAATGTCATAACTTAACAACTGCAATAAGTTGTGTTGTTTTTCTAACCCCCCCCCCCCCCCACCTCTGTCGACACAACAGTATAGATTGAGTACACCACAATCTGTGGGCAGGTGATGTGTGGTGGATTCATGATCTCTTCCCAGCGTGGAAGAGTCGACCAAAATATCCTTTAGGGTGGGCTCTCCAGAGCTCCCTCTTGTGAAGGCCCTTCCGCGAGTGTTAGTGTGAGCCAACAATGCCATTATTTTATTTTTATTAATTTTAATTTAATTTTTTTACCTACGTGACTTTACCGAAAAAACTAAGAGTAACAATGCATGGTTGCACCTTTACCTTTATTGTGGTGAGTTGATCAACGGTGAAGCAAAGCGTTTTGTTAAACAAAAGAATTGGGTCTCAGCAGGGTCCAAAAATGTGTGTAAACGCTTTGCAATAAAAAAATTCACAGAGGCAGCATCTGTTTATAATTTGACCTTGCTACTGCGGTCAAGACGCTCAATGTATGTCATGTGTTTTCCTGTTTACATAGAATATTCATGATATGATCATTCGAAGAAGTTGCTTGTTCAAAGTGGTACGTTTTTATAACAGAAATACCCGTCGCTAAGTGACGCACTTTCACCCCCACGTCACTTTCTGTCCATCACCCCTTCTAAAACTACAAAATATGTCCCTGCCTGCCGTTCTCCTCCTATGTCCCCTATTTCCTCAGCCCGCAACCTTCGTGTTACCTTCAACTCTTCCTTCTACCTCTCTGATCAATTCCCGCCACCACGCGTGCCTGCCGGTTTAATTTGTTCAACATTCGTAAAAAATCCGACCGCTTATTTCCACCTCTGCTGCAAAACTCCTCCATCCATTCTCTTATCCATACTCGTCTGGACTACTGCAACTCTCTTATGCCTGGTCTCTCCATTTCATCAGGTCCTATGTTGTAGCTGCTCACCCCGAGCTATACATTCTCTGATAGTGGCGTTGTCTTTGTGCTGTTCGCCTTTTGGCGTTCTCTGGTCTGACACTGGTGAGACGAGACCTTAAAGAAGGCTGTCTCTGGTGTAGGCCAATCAGTTTCAAAGACAATGCCATATATAATTACACTGGTCAACACACTTTTTCCGGCATAAGGTAATTTTGGGGTGCTGATTCCAAATCTGGCATCAGTTTTTGTCTATCCCATCAGGTTTTTGAGATATCAAATATTGCATTTTCAATGAAAACTGCAGAAGAAAAATATTAAATAAATGTGGATATCTACATAAAATGATATTATAAACACACTATCCTAAAAATACAGCACCATATTTTAACACTAAAGCAGTAACTGACTCGCAACAACTTGCAATCATAAGTGACAGAGTTAATTTCGGGTAAAATCAATGAAAATGGGGTATGCCGATCGCATAAAAATGAGATATGATGGAGCAAATCTGAGATCAGATTTGGAATCAGCACCCTGAAATTAGTCTAAAACAGCTGCAAAAGTCCAGGCCAGAAAAAAAGTGTTTTTTTTGTTGACCAGCGTTATCAGAGCATGTTCGTTTACATGTTCACCACAAGTACGTGTGGTTAATGCAGACTTGAATCCTTGCAAAAGGTTTTTCTTTGGTCTCTGAACATCTTAACACCTCCTGTTTTATTGCCAGAAAGGGTAAAGCCGACTCTCCTTTTTCATATCCAACCTTCCCGACAATTCCCATACCTCGGACCCACGTGCAACTGCATTGGTTCCCTGCGCATACCGCTGCCTGTTCAAATTCCTCACCCTGATAAACAAATCCCTTCATGGGCTTGTCCCACCATATCTTTCCCCTCTTGTATCTTTCTACGTGTCGCCTTCTCGCCCTCTACGTTCTCGATATTTGCTGTCTCTCTCTCTGTTCCTCTTTCTCCTTGTGCTCCATCCACGATTTCGCTCTTAATCTCTCCTCGCCCCCTTTACTGGAACAAACTTCCCTTCCACATTACACAGTCTCATCTTGGCTAATTATTTTCCACTCCTCAAAACTCACTCATTTCCCCAAGCTCACGACCCCTTAATCTCAAGCCTCATAATCACCACCGTTACTGTTTCCCTCTTCATATTCTCAGGGCTATCATTAATTCCCCACTCATTCAATCCATGCATCATCATAATGTATTGTCATCAATCTCGCTTTCGCCGAAATCACCACAAATTCCCCAATTGCTTCCCTCATCTCCATGATTCACCTCATCGCCACTATTACATTCATGTGTTCCGTTCTTAATTCTCTGTAAAGTGCCTTGGTTAAGGCGCTCTAGAAACTACGGGAAGATAAAATAAGATCGGGTGCCCCCCTGTCGTGCCCCTCCTCCTTTAGCGCCCCCCCCCCCCAGCGCCCCCTACCCTCGCTGCAACACACCCCCACCCCTTCTACCCCCCCCCTTCTCCTGCAGCCCCCCCCCAAAGCCGCCCCCCAACCTTTCTACCCCCCCTTATCCTGCAGCCCCCCCCCATAGCCGCCCCCACCTCTCTGCAGCCCACCCCCAGCGCCCCCCGCTGCAGCACACGCCCACCCCTTCTACACCCCCCTCTTCTCCTGCAGCCCCCCCACATAGCCCCCCCACCTCCCTCGAGCCCCCCACCCACGCGCTGGGCACCCGTACCCCCCACCTACCTCCCCACGGGGCCCCTCCCAACTGATGTCATGAGTCAATGAGAAAGCACGGTGGACGGGGGGTGCGTAGCCTCCAGCCGATGAGAAACACTGGGGGATGAGTGTAAGTGAAGTGCGCTGTAGATGGAGAAGATGAGAGGGAGTTCTGCATTTGAGTGTGAATAATGGACAATATAGGAGGCTGTGTGTACTTAGGCCAGCGACTGACAGTGGACCGCAATGAAATTTGTTGATATACAAGAGAACAATTTGGAGGTTTTTTTGTTAGCCGAACTTTATATGGAAATATGAGGTACAAATGTGCCAATACTGGGTATGAAAGTGTTGAATAAGTGCATTTGTGGCCGTCCATAAATGACGTCACGCGATTTTGGACGATTTTTGACCCCCCCCCCCTCGTCAAATGGTGTCACAAAAAGTCAGACCCCCTCAAACATGACGTCACAAATCTCTGCCACCCCCCCCAAACCATATTTCCATTTTTAAAATAAAACATACTTCAAATCGCTTTAAACTATTGTCATTGTAGTGCGTATTTAATGTGGCACTGCACTCTGATGTTGTAGGAGAAAATATTTAAAGTTGCGCATTTTGATGTGACTTCACATTTCTCAACCCCCCATCGTCACACATCGCCACAAATGTCTATGTTTATATATCTGGATGCAGAGTACCTTGGTCTCGGAAAAAAACATTATCATGAGAGCCCACAGCGTTATGGCAATGGTCAGCCACGGCGGAGGTATTAGTTCTGCCGTGTTTCAGATATGACCTGTGCTCGCGAACACGGTCCGAGATATGTCGTTTGTTTCCCCAATGTAACACCCACCACAGGTGCAACTTAGTTTGTAGACTCCAGGATATTGCATGTCAGGAATGACATCCTTCACAGATGAGATTAGATCACGGATTTTGTGTACTGTATTGAATCGGACCTGTATCTTGTGTTTGTTTAAGATTTTGGAAATCTGTTTGGTAACACCTGCTATGTATGGTAACGTGATGGTTTCGATCGGCGTCTCAGGGGGTTGTTTCTCCATGGTTGGAGAAACAGCTTTGCGAATAATGTGGTCCGAGTACCCATTCACCTTGAGGGCCTGGTGTACGTGTTCCAGTTCACTGGCTAGGTGGTGTTGGTCAGAAATGCAGTGGGCCCTATGGTGTAGTGTTTTGATGAGGGAATTCATCTGTCCTGGATGGTGGTGGGAATCAGGTTTCAGATAGGAATTCCCCCCCCCCCCCCCCGGCATTTTGTCTGCTCGTCCTCTAAACGTTCTCGCAGCACCCCTCTCCCCCTACCCCCCTCTATCTCTCCCCCCTTGCTCCTCCCCCCTCGCTTACCTATATAGCATCTTATTATAGCAGCCCTTTTGCCCACTTCAGCAATTGTTTCTTGCTGTGGTTGTCCCACCTGATGACGGACGCTTGTGTTGCACCCGTAACATCGTGATTTAATTTATTTTTATTTTATACCTCCGTGACTTTACTGAAAGAACCAAAGAGTATGGATCCCTGCAGTCACGAAAACTTCAAATCTAGATTCACAAGTATTGTGGTTAATGCACACATGATTCCTTGTAAAAAGGTTTCCGTTTTGTTGCCAGAAAAAGGGGAAACCCCCTATTATTATATTTTGGTACTGGCAAAGGAGGTCCTGTGTAACGTTGTTTGCAACTACCGAGTCTGTCGCTCCACACGAAGCTTCGGGTCTTCTTGGCCAAAGCCATGCCTTCTCTTCTCTTTGCTTGCAAAACGTCGACCCCTCGAATGGAATATCGACGCCGGTGTGAAATTTTCAGGTTGGCCTGCCTACGATCCATCCTTGATTTAACCAGGTTGGATTGTGTGAGGAGCTCACAAATCCTTGAAAGATCTGGACACATTTCCCATCAGTGAGCTCCTCCAGCGGGCGAGACTGCGTTGGCTGGGTCATGTAGCCCTGCATGTCCAGCCACCGCATGCCCAAGCAGCTTCTGTTTGGCCAGATTGAGGGGGATAAATTGGCGCATTACGGGCTAGAGAAGATATGGAATGAAGCGGTACAGGAGGATGTGGAGCTGAGTGTACTTGCCAAACACTGGTACCAGTACTGTCAATATCGGCCTCTATGAAGGAGGCTCATGAAGGACCCAATTGCGCAGTTGAAGGTAGTCGCTAAATGCGCAAGTTGGGGCACACAGGTGGTGCATCTGCCGGTCATCTCATGGCACCTGGGTCTATCCCGTGACCTCCTGTCAGTGATCCTGTCAGTGAGCCTTCGACACAAGCACCGTGGTGACATCACTGTCGCTTACTGGCGAATGGTGCCTGTCGTTGTTGTGATTGTATTGAAAACACCATTGGACAGATCGCAAATTTAAATTCTGGTGGGTGGGTGGTTGGCACAGCTTATTATTTCTTTGTGGTCGGTAAAACAAGCATAGCATCAACAATGATTGTCAAATGGATTAACTGGCTTCTGCGATAGGAATGTAGTGCTTCTGGTAATAATTGAGTAGCCAACTACTGATTTGAGCTGGGCACACTTGTTGACTTTAGAGGGCCTTACACGTGCCTGTTTTACGTTATGTCTATATAGTGACCCCTACTGAGAACATTGTGTCATACATCTTAAAGTCCACAGTTTTTATAACATGTTTCAACAAACCAAGTTGACACGGTAGGCGGTTCGATCTTTTTATCCGGTTGAAATACAAAGTCGTTTTTGAAATAGTGAACCCTCAAAACTCCTACTCACACATAACGTATTTAAAATAATAAAGTGTCTTAAATCTAAGCCCCAAGACGACAATAAACAGATGTTCACTCTCTCCCGCCTGCACATGCGATAGTCGAGCAGCCTCCCCTGCTCACCGTGCCAACCCCACCTCTCCTAAACTGTAGGGATAAAGAATGATAAAACAAAATAACGCAGTTTTTTTTAATAAACGATTGTGGTAGAAAGGGTTCCTGAAACAAATCTGAATGTGTTCGTTGGTTTTATTGAACATGTTCTGTGATAAATGTAAGTTATTATTAAGTTTAATTGTTAAGAATATAATGATTACCCCTCCCCCCTCAGTCCCACCCATTCCCATCCTCCCTGTCCTTTTCTTTCCCCCAGTATGTTAGTTGTCGCGGCGAACTCGTCCTGCTGTTTGAGGAATTTCTGTTCCCTCCCCCTCTTCGTTTGGTGACCGGTACCTTGCCTCGGGCATGCGTTGAGATGTAGTGAAACCAATGTAAAAAATTAAATATAATTATTTACTTAAAAAAAAACGTGAAATCACCCAAAAGATTAATCCAAAACATAATGATAGTTCAGTATTTGTTTTGAATCCGCACTAAAGTACAGGGTAGTCCAGATGTCATGTGACCCCTGTTTGCGATTCTCTAAAAGTTCATATTTTTACAGTAAGGTTTATTCAAAATATAAATGATCGCCCGTATTGATGTGATGATGGTGGAGAGAAGTGCGTCCAATATCAAATTTGCTAGTGCTAAATACATCCAAAAAATCGTTCAAGACCCGGCGCAGCTGAGCTCACTGAACTACCATAAGTGCAGGGTTTTCGGAATACAGAGATTCCAGCCACGCGGAATCCGGCTCATCAGGTTTATCAACGTTTCCCGCAACCACACGAACTGGCTCCGCATCATCAAGACAACGGGCCGCTGAAGCATGTGCCAGGACAGTACCTGCCTGAATCACAACCGGCGCATGTCCCGCATTCAGTACCTGCAGAAATGGCGTCTGCTCGGCGGATACAACCGTCATAACCCCCACTAGCGAAGAGGATCGTGGCACGATGTTAGAAGGGGTTAGCAGGATCCCCTCCTCCGGCCCCGGTGAAGGCAACGCTTTGCGCAATCGCAGGGGTACGAGCATTTGAGAACCCGCATGCACCTCAACGGTTTGGCTAGCCATCGCATGAATGACAGCGTTCTGCGACGGCTGTCGACCAGGGGAATGTAGAAACTGCAACCGCTGTCCTGACGGCAATTCAATGCACCCCTGGTCGATTAGGATTTTCAAGGGCATCCTGCTGAGAAAATCGGTGCCCCACAAACAGGGCACGGCTAATGTCCGTGAAACTAATAGTTGACCTTCCAAAAAGATTTCCCCAATTTGAACAGAGGCCAACATTTGCCCCATGATACCCAGTCTCCCCCCATTAGCGGCAACACAAGCACTTTCTACGGGGGCAAGAGGATCGGATGACGAAGGCAACGTACGGAACACAGCCTCGGAAACCATAGTTGCAACGGCCCCCGTGTCTATTAACAACCGAACCTGGATCCCTTGAATCAAACCCACAATTGTTGAAGAACCCGCCGCGGCGCCCACAACTCGATGAGTTAACGCGTCCCACTGATCGGCGCCATGTGGGCAACACATTATCGAACTCGCACCCCGAGTACAACCCGCGACGGGATGACATGTGACAGACAGATTCTGCGCACGGCCTATGCTAGATGGGTGATGGGACAAAAATGGCCATGTGTCTGATGCATCCGGACTCGCCTGTATATTGCGGGAGGATGAGTCGTTGAAAAGAGGGTGGATGCGGCGGGAACCCTCCAGTCCCACGGCGGCAGTCGATGGCGATGTGTCCCGCGCAGCCACACCTGTAGCAGGTACGGTAAGGGCGGCCTGGAGGCTGACTCAGCCTGGGGCGCCATTCCCACACTGGCGGGCGCCATACAGCACCCCTTTCCTCCATTCCATGGGTGAAGGAGGCACCGACATGCTTGTCCGCAGTTGGCTCCAATGTACTGGCCGCCACCGCCGGTCGGTCATTGAGGTTGAAGTGTGCTTGGATGCCGCGGGCCACCTGCAGAGAAGTTAGGTCATCATCCTTCATCACCACGAGGGTGACCCCCAACTCCCAAGCCAAGGAGAAAAGGCGTTCCAAGGCGAGATAATTCAGAGCGACCCTGTCAATGCGAGGAAAAGCCGCGTGCCCCAACGCGAGGAGAGCGCTGCGATGTGCCAGAGGCGTCTCATTTTCGCCCCATCGCTGCAGCCGAAATCTTCTCTGAACATTAGACGGGGAGTAATAAATAGTAGCCATCTTGGTGTTGACGCTCGTGAGGGTCGCTCTATCCAGCTCTGGGATGGTGAAGGAAGCGGCAAGTGAGTCGTCGTCGAGGGCCGTGGGAAGTGTTTGGAGCGCTTCGCAGGGCGTCCATCCCACCAAGATGTAGGCGGCCTCGAACCGGCGGTAGTCGTCGAAGTTTGTAGGCGTCATCCACCTTCGAAATCGGCTGCTGCTGCGGCGTGGTCCGATCGCGCTAAATGGCGGATTTGAGTGCAGCTACAGCCTCCAAAATGGTGGCCAGGTCCCGCGTTCCCGTCCCCTCAGACACGACAGCGGCGGGAAGCATGTCTTTGTGTATGGTGGTCGATGCAGCCGTCATCCGCTCGAACAAATGAGCAGCGGCCGACAACAGCCTCCCCAGATGACCAGCGATGTCCAACCAGCTCTGCGGGGGAGGCGGCAGGGTTGGACTCGCCATGGTCTCTTGCGCCGACTGCAGCACATCGTCGGAGTGGGCGCTCGGAGCTCCAGCAACCGGAGCTCTTGGAGGGACAACGTCTTGCTCGGCCTCGTCGTCTGACGACGTAGCAGGTGGGTTTCTTCATTTCGACGCCGAGTTGGACATGACGACGAAGGTTCATTGGCGCTTCTATTACCAAATGTAGTGTCTTGTAAAATCACTCAGACTGACACGTTGTAACAGATCACCTGCTTACACTTTATTAGCCTATTCTTGCACCAGTTGTAGGCACTCCTATCACTGTCGCTACGGTCACTTCTGTTTACCAATTCCCACTCTTATCTACGCTACACCTCGCTAACCTGCACACAGCAGCTCTTGCTCTCAGCAGCTCTGCACTCAAGGCTCCGCACACAGCAGCGCTCACACAGAGGCTTGCACACAGCAGTGCTCACACAGAGGCTTGCACACAGCAGCGCTCACACAGAGGCTTGCACACAGCTTCGCTCACACAGACTACGTTCCCTGAGACCCAGTCACTCGTCCGACCTGGGCAGAGGGATCAACCATCACCCGCCCGGCGACTCGTGAGGGTTGAGGTCCATTCCCAGCTTGAACGGCAGCGGCAAGACGTCTTCTCTCTCTTGTCCCCAGCAACACGAACTCCTGCTCCGCTCTCATGTGCCTCCTTATATCCCCCTCCCAATTGTCCAGCTCCTACCTTGTGTCTCTTTAGGACCAGACAGGCTGGCGCCTGTCAGGCCATCAATCACCCCTTATCGCACGTCTCCCTGGCAACACCTCCGGTGTCAGCGTGCAACCCCGGGCCGACCCCGTCTGCACCCGATTTTCCCCTTAATGAGGTGGAGGTTTGCTCGTGCAACCTCACGTTGCACACGCGCACCTGCCTGCCCTCGGTTGCCCTCGGCCAACAGTGCGCACCGCGTATTTGACCACACTACATCTATACTAAAGTGTTGTTTGCTATTAAACATTAATTGTTTTGTTCTAATGTATCACTACTACAGAGGAAGGTGTTCGTAATTCATTTTAATTTGTAAGAAAAAGTTGACTCATATGACATATGTATGTTGAACGTCTTTCGCACTGTACGTAGGCAACCATGCTAGTTGAGGTGTGGGGAAAGGCCAACAAACTAAACACAAAAATCAGTTCTCAAGAAACTAGTTTACTAGCTTGGCAGGTGTGCCGAACAGTGCACTTTTGCATTCAGCAGTGTGTGTTTTATGTCAGAAGTTAATGCCCTACATAATATCTATCAAATATCAAACACTGTTATCCACGCATAATTTGCCAGCAAAGCATCAAAGGAATGAATCAATAACACATTAGGCACAGTAATGTCTGTTGGAATTTGTATGGCAGGCTGCTTTGTCAACTTATTTTAGACGTTGCCAAATAAAGGGGTGCAGTGGTCCTGGCTGTTGTATGCAGCACTGTTTTGTAATGGCACTCTATGTTATAGGTTTCCTTCGCTTTATGCGGTAGATGCGTTCCAAAAAAATGGTGCACGAAGCGAAACCGCACGGGACAGCTGCCTGCCGAGTAGCCATACAGTACACACAAAGTTGTTCCACGTTTGACCGCTTAGCCACATATGAGTGAATTCAAACCGCATATAGCAAATTTTTGGTATAAATAGTTTAGCCACATAGAGTATACGTGAAATCGCACAAACTGAACCCGAATTAAGCGAGGGAATCCTGAACCTTAGTCTAAAAAGAGGATTCAGTGTTGTCAGTGTTCACTCTATAACTTACACAGAAGTGTCTTACAATAAACACAAATTTTGTGCTATGAAGAAGGGCTATTGTCCAAAGTGTTGCCTATTATATACTGTACATTTTCTATTTAATGCAGTGATACTGACAAATGTCTGGAGTGTTTTTGTTATATTTGCTTGTGCCAACGCCGCATCATAACCAAACATTTTGTTAAATAAAAGAAAATTGAATTGCCTATTATGGGAGATATTTAGAGGTTTTCTCAATAAATAACCAAAGATCTACAGTCCTCTGCTCAACAACACCCTGAATAACAGACCTGAATTCTTCAGCTCAAATGACCGTGTGTCCTCCCTCTCTGTAAAGAAACTCTGACTCCCCCAGTTTTTCCACTCACTTCATGATTAAAGTCCCTGACGAGACATCCCTTTTCCCTCCCCCATCCTCTTTAGAACGCTAATCTGCACCCTCTTTGCCTAGGTATTTGACTCACTCTGGCTTAAGTGTGCATTTAAAAACGTGCGTTTAGAGTACTGTATCTGATTGCTATTAAATTTCACGTGATAAGCCACTTCGTTGAGCTACCATTTGTGGCTAGAGCTTTCTAGTTTAATCATCATCAGCCATGTCAATCCACTGCGAGACAAAGGCATTCCAAAGCCGCCACCATTTCACGATTATGCAATGTAATATTATGATTCCCCTCGCATTTGCACACGAGATAATTCAATTACTTAATCTCTTCGGTGGAAGTTCTCTCTGACGCGTTCCATCCCTTGGCTGCAATTCCGTTATTATTCTTGACCAGCGGCTATTATCCATCTCATCAAGCAGCGTGTCTTAACCAAGCTGACTTACTTTCTTAAAGGTTTCAATTATGTATTTAACCTACGTATGTTCTCTCATCCATATGTACCTCTGTGTTTCAATGTAAATGCAAGCACACACTTTCTCCATGCTGTTGCATTTTATTCGTGTATTTTATTCTTGCGGATGGCAATATGTTCAGGAGCTGAATGTGAATGTCTAAATATAAGAAAGGGTAAAACCTATTCTTATATTTTGAGAATGGCCAGGGAGGTCCCATGATGTACCTGCTCACCCCAAGCCCTCAATGTCCTGATAGTGGCATTGTCTTTGTGCTGTTCGCCTTTTGGTGTCCTCTGGTTTACCACCGTTTGAGACGAGGCTCTAAAGAAAGCTGTCTCTGGTGTGGACCAATCAGTTTCAAAGACAATGCATCATATACATTCTTGGTTCTTTCCGTAAAGTCACGTAGATAGAAAACAAAAATCTAAATTAAAAGCAAAAAACCGACAATGTTTCGATCGCAACACGAGCGGTAAGCCTCTAAATGCAACTGCTTATAAGGGCTTCCAAAGTTGTGATTGGGCGGAGGACATGAGTTGCGAGGCAGCAGCAAAGCGCAAGAAGTAGGAGTAAAGCGCGAGAAAGAGGTGGAGCTGAGGGCGAGGGGCGCAGTCCAAGTGTGTTCAACAACGGGGGGAGGAAGGGGGTAGATATAGGGGGAGAGAGAGGGGGGTAGAGATAGGGGGAGAGAGAGGGGGAGTAAAGCGCGAGATAGAGGTAGAGCTGAAGGCAAGGGGCGCAGTCCAAGTGTGTTAGCCAATGGGGAGAGGGTAGAGATAGGGGGAGAGAGAGGGGAGGGGGGTAGAGATAGGGGGAGAGAGAGGGGGAGAGAGGAGAGGGGGGTAGAGATAGGGGGAGAGAGAGGGAGGAGAGAGGGGGGAGGGAAGAGATGGAGAGAGAGGGGGGTAGAGATGATGGGGGCGGGGGGCATTGCACCTCGCTATACCCATCCACACTGCTGACGGTAGAGGTTGACAAGAAAACACAAATCATGACCCAAAGTGGTTGATGACATCTTTCCAATGATTGCTGAGTTTATAACCATCCTCTCGGTTGAAATTGTGTCTGTGTCTGTATATATGGATGGCTTCGTGAACGAATCTTTGTTGATAGCCAGTAGGCTTGCAAAGTACCATCGAATGGTGCAAAGAATTTGTTTTTCCTTTTCGTGTTCGTTTCTGTTTTAAATAAACCTTCCTTAACATTACGTGTTCGAGAATCAAAACTCCCCAGCGTGCGCTGTGATAATTAATCCTACGTTTATCTAAATTGGTAATGATTAACGGCGCTATATATTATTAAATAGGGGGATTTCACAAATTCGAGCCCTTCTATAAAATGCGCTATTGGATGAGGTCCTCCCGAACGCCGTGCGGGATCGTGGGGGATTCCGTGACCATACTTCACCACCCCGGGCATAGACGTGTGCACATATAAGCACAGTAGGGTAACAACAGTGGATGTTGCTTTTCTGCCCTCTGCTGCCGACCATGTAGCCCCCCTACGGTCGCCAACCCTCCCGGATTAGCCGGGAGTCTACCGGAATTGGCGTCAAATCTCCCGGCGACCGATGAAAGCAATTCGGATGTTTGAGGATATTTGAAGAAAACAAATGAATATAATGAATGCGCATAATCCCATGCAGAAGTTCACCGTCGTTAATATCTAACGCTCTGTCATCTGATTGCGTTTCTCTTTCAACCCCTTGCTTAACATTTCGAGATCTTGCACTGTGTGAGAATTGTATTTTATTATGTAAAATTTGTATTATTTGATTATTTCCCTTCTACGTGACTTTACCGAAAGAACCAATAAGATGAATCCCTGCAGTCACGAAAGCTTTAAATCATCAATGATAATAACGTGCCATTTTGTTGAGGGGGCTTGCTGTGTGTTATCTTGGTGTGGTCTGGGACTGTTTTTGCAGCCTTGCCCAATCTCGATCAATCGGAATGATGAAATGAAACAGACAATTACTTATTTAATTTTCGTGACCTGCTTACCATTTTCACTCTTTTGCACTCCTATCGCTTTTTTTTATTGTTTGCTGTTGTAACCTGCTGACCCGCCGCTCGCTCCTGGACATATGTGAAAGAAGAGCTTCGTTGTTCATCGGATTCATCCAGTCTAAATAAAGATTCTGATGATGAAGGTAATAATGATTCTGATGCAATGACGTCTGGGACCTTTCTTGCCAGTATCAAAATATAAGAATAGGTTGTACCCTTCCTGGCAATAAAACAGTTGTGTTAAGATATTAAAACACGAATCAGAAACCTTTTGCGAGGAATCCTGTCTGCATTAACCACACGTACTTGTGGTGAACATGCAAAAAAAAACATGCTCTGGTGCAAGGCCAATATTCAAATATGCTCAAAATGTCCCCCCCCCCCCAATATATTGCTATAAAAATATGCTATGCTATGGAAAAAAAATTGCTATACCTTGGCCACAATACCTGGACTTGTCTTCATATAAATCAACGCATAGAGTTCTGTTTATATAATTGTGGTTATGGTTGTATTTTATTAATCCCTAATCTCTGCCATTACATACAATGAAACAAGAAATGGTAAAAAAAAAAAAGTAAAAACAGAGCAATGTAATACAATACACTATTCGAAATTATTGTTAAAACAAATCCATCCCATGTGTTAGTGAATTTTTTAATATTTTAGGCAGGAAATTAGTTTTCAAAGTTATATATTTTTCTGCGTTGGGACCCCCAGACACCCTAGCAGATTTGGTCCCTCCTAATGTTGACTCCATGGCTATGGCCTTGCTCTGGTGATATATGCATTGTCTTTGAAACGGATCGGCTCACACCAGAGACAGCTTTCTTTAGAGCCCAGTCTCAAACAGTGTTAGACCAGAGAACGCCAATAGGTGAACAAGCAGAACATTTGAAAAATGTTTTTAGCTTGCTGTTTTAACATCTTAACACGTGTTTTTTTGCCAGGAAGGGTACAGCCTATTCGTATATTCAATTATGTCCATAATACCTGCAAAATGACGTTATAACTCCCCGTTTGTGACGCCATAATCACGCTTTGCAAATGTCATTAAAATCAAATAACGTTTGACGTCACCCAACGTCATTTTCCCACTTCGCCGACGTCACAGCGAGAGCGCTCTGCTAATGACGTCACAGACTACCGCCGTCGTCTCGTTTGCACGAAACGTCACAATCGCCTTGGTGCGTGGTGCTCATTGACCGCTGCCTTGGAATACATCAGAGTCAGAATCTAGATTTAGACTGCAGGAGAAATCCGATGAGCTATGAAGCTCTTTTTCAAAGACGTCTTGCAGTATGGGCACGGTCAGCAAGTTACAACAGCAATCACTAAAGTTTAAGTGTGCACGTAATTTTACAACATAATTTTTATTGTTTTTACTATGTAAGTGTGGATCGTTTTGATGTCTGCTAGTCGAGTCGCCCTGGAAAAAAAAAATATCTTCTTAGCTCACTGAGCCCTTTAACTTGGCAAATCAACTTCCGAGTCTGATGGTTTAAAATCACAACCCTGCGGTCGTTACGCAGACAGAGGCGATTATTCCGCCAGTGCGCCTGCGCAGTGTGGCGCCCTCGCGCGCGACGCACGACGGGAGGACGATGCGAAGAATCGATTTGAGAGGGAATCTACATGAAAGGGAATCGACAGGCGGCGAGTTTTTAAATCGAACCAGAACCGAAATCGGTGTGATGATTATTCCCCTTTAAAGAATTAAAATGATCGGCGAGCAGCCGCAACGGTCGCGAATAAATGAAACGCGCAACTTCGAAAGCGACCTCCGTATATTGCTTAACGATTGATAAAACGTGCGCATACGTTTCAAATTGCTACACGAGTAAGAATCGCAAAATCGATTCCTCGTCGCATCCCAAGCCAACGGTTAATGGCGGGGGGGGGGGGTTCAGGGGGGGGATTGTTAAAGGGGTTGTTGAGGGTGGGGGGGTTGAGGGGGGGGTTGTTGTGGGGGGGGGGTTGTTGTGGGGGGGGGGGTGTTGTGGGGGGGGGGTTGTTGTGGGGGGGGGTTGTTGAGGGAGGGGGGGTTGAGGGGGGGGTTGTTGTGGGGGGGGGGGGTTGTTGTGGGGGGGGGGGTTGTTGTGGGGGGGGGGGTTGTTGTGGGGGGGGGGTTGTTGAGGGAGGGGGGGTTGAGGGGGGGGTTGTTGTGGGGGGGGGGTGTTGTGGGGGGGGGGGTTGTTGTGGGGGGGGGGTTGTTGAGGGTGGGGGGGTTGAGGGGGGGGTTGTTGTGGGGGGGGGGTTGTTGTGGGGGGGGGGGGGTTGTTGTGGGGGGGGGGGTTGTTGAGGGGGGGGGCTTGTTGAGGGAGGGGGGGGCTTGTTGAGGGGGGGGGGGTTGTTGATGGGGGGGGGGTTGAGGAGGGGGTTGAGGGGGGGTTGAGGGGGGGGGGTTGTTGTGGGGGGGGTTGTGGGGGGGGGTTGTTGGGGGGGGGGTTGTTGAGGGGGGGTTGTTGAGGGGGGGGGCTTGTTGAGGGGGGGGCTTGTTGAGGGGGGGGTTGTTGAGGGGGGGGGTTGTTGAGGGGGGGGGGTTGTTGAGGGGAGGGGGGGCTTGTTGAGGGGGGGCTTGTTGAGGGGGGGGTTGTTGAGGGGGGGGGGTTGTTGAGGGGAGGGGGGGGCTTGTTGAGGGGGGGCTTGTTGAGGGGGGGGGGTTGTTGAGGGGGGGGGGTTGTTGAGGGGAGGGGGGGGCTTGTTGAGGGGGGTGGTTGTTGAGGGGGGGGGAGCGTTGAGGGAGGAGGGGAGGATTGCGGGAGGGGTGTTGAGAGAGGGGAGGGGGGTAAGAGAATCTGGAATCGATCCGGCAGCGGAATCGATCGCCGTGAAGGAGTCGCCGGGCGGAAGCCGCCGAGAGAGAGGGCGCGAGTGGAGAGGCCGCGGGCGACGATGGGCGACTTGGTGAGGAGGCGGTCGCGCCGAGGGGGGCGAGGGGCGACAGGGGACGGCGGCGGAGGGAGCCGCGGCGGTGGTTGACGTTGGCGGTGATGGTGGTGGTGGTTGTTGTGGTTGTTGTGGTCCTTGTTGTCGTCGGCTACGTGGGCCCGAGGCAGCGATGATCTGGCAAAATTTGGCCACTCGGCGGACGCAGTCGTCTCCTCCTACTCCTGGCGTCCACCTCGCGTCCACCGACGTGTGGCCCAACACCTGTTGTGTCTCCTCCTACTCGTCGTCTGTCCACGACCTCCCCGTGTCCTCCTCTCACTCCCCGCGGCGTCCGCGGTGTTTTCCCCGTGACCCCCCCCCTCCTCCTCGTCCACCACCACCAAGTCCTCCTCCCGTGTTGTCCACCTTGTTGCCACTTGTGTCAGGGGAGTCGTAAGTTTTGTCTCGCCTGATGAGTAAGACGCATGGTCTTATTTGACGCTTACATTTGGCCTCTTACATGAGGCCATCGGTCTATTCCAGGCATCGGCAGCACCCAGGTTAACCAACTCCAGTTTCCGTGACAAGTGCTGTCTGCTTGGTACAGCTGCAACTATGTACAGATCATTTCGGAAGATAAATGATCTGTACATTGTTTATTCGGCTACGTTGTCAGCATTCTGCTGGCCAGATACACAGCTAATACCTTTGTATAATGACATACATTTCTGAGATGTCATTATATGTTTCCTATTCAATTTACCTATTTGAATTATTGTATTAAATCATGATTGCGTGTCTTGATTCTATCACAAAGGCGCTATGTTTCACAGGCGGGTATAGTCTGCCCTGTGCTCATAGTAGAGGGGGAGGGGGGGGGTGGTCGCTGTTGCTGTTTATTTTGTTACAAGTTGGGTAGATGGTCACATTTGTAACCGCGACACCGGCACATATGCCCTACTTTGTCGATTGGAGCGGTGGTACAAAGTATTGGTTAAGTGCCCTATTGCTAAGCTATCAACCTGGTGTCTCGAGTTCGATTTCCGGCCACGGCAGCAGAAAGTTATGATGTGACCCCCCCACCACCTTCGCCAACCCCACACTGATGGACCTGGTGAAGTATGGCACGAAAATATTAAATCGCGTGACCCAACTTGGCGTGTATTCGGTATGGCTGGAAATTATTTTACAATGTACTGTGTAACAAAAACCATGCATACAACTCTTTGAGCACAATGTCTGAGCAGCTGTAAAGGTTATTTCGATTTGCCACAGAGGGGAAATTTGCCGTTCATCTTCACAATCCTACGTGGGTTTTTTTGTAAAATGGCATATATCGTGCTTTTTTTTAAATATATAAACGATACAGTATGTGCTTTCATAGTGACAATCCATTCAGAATTAATGGTTGCTGATGCTTGTCTTGTAACCCTCGACATCAAAAAAACAGGCAGTAACGCAGATGTGCATCATGAATGATAAAGTTCGTAATTCATCATGAATATGTTAAGCTTGTGGACAATAGTGTTGTACTTGAGCCTCTGTGCGGTTAGTTTTTCCATTGCATGCAATCAGTGTCTCTGATTGCTGGGCATGCCAACTTCCTTTATGCCCGGTGACATGAGAAACCCAGTTCTGTACTTCTATGTTGTTGAGGGAGCATGCTCTTGTTAAAAAAAAACGGAATTATTTATTACTTCCTTATGCATAGACAATTATTAAAGTAAGAATGCACAGCACATACGTTAGGTCTCATTCGACTGTAAATAATGTATGTGTGGGTGGTGGGTATAAGGTAGTATTGTGGTGTAAACTTACATGCAGCTTAACCTAAGCTGTGCTGAAATTTAATAAGCCGTTGACAATGCAGACCTGCAGGCGGGCAACACGAGGAGATGTGTACGAGGGATATGAAACTGCTTCATATTTGATTGATTCTGAAGCTCTCAGATTTGGTGCTATATTTTCTTTGTCAATAAGTGGAATTAATATAGGGCAACAGTTTACATGCGAATTGATGTTTATCAAAGTGCTGCACATTACAACTTTCTTGTTTAGATCCACACCCTAAAGCCATGCTTATTTTTGAACACCACATTCTATTTATACCAGTCTTACCATGAGGTACATGTTCAGTAAATGCTTAACCTTGTAACGTTGTTAGATGGCATGAAACAACTTCTGTACATCTTTAAAAGGACTTGTATTTTTGTAACTTTTTTTTAGATCATTCGTGTCCAGTCTCCAGATGGAACAAGGCGCGTTCCGGTAACTCGAAGGGAGACGGCTGCAGATTTTCTAAAAAAGGTAAAACATGATTATAAATCAATTCTTCATGCATGCGTTGCATTGAGTGGTCTGGAAATGTGAATGTAGCTAGCCATATTTTGCATGGGCTCTTGTGGTATTGTAATAGGTGTTTTAAACGTTCCATATAAAATTTAAAACAGTACGGTAAGGCATTGTTCCCTTAAATGTCCGTGTATAAAGGGTCATTAACTCTGAGTGTACGCCACATCTGCATGGATGGTGCTAGAATCTTTACAGTTTTCGACAGCCTGCCAAATCACTTAAAGCCTGCGAATATAAAATATACATACTGAAATATTATCCCTGGTATATCTGAATGCACTTAGGTTTGGTACAATTAAGGTTTGTGGAACGGCTTTGGTTGCTCAAAAGTATATAAAGTTCCATATATTTTAAGTAGAATTGTGTGCTGTATACTTCATTTAATTCATAATGATGAAGGGAATGCATGTGTGGTCATTGTTGTGAATATTTTGCATGGTAGAATGTAATCCCATTGTTTTATTAAGATGTATTGCAACTGTGTCAGTATTATGATTAGTGAAACCTAAGTGGGTTTTTTATTTATCTTAGTATGGTACCACATTTGCATTTTTTCAATCACGTTAAAAAACACAAACCTAAAGCATTAAACATTCCCACATAACCATTCTGAGAACATAGAATACATATATTACAAGTTATGTCACAACCATCTCAAAATGCACAGCATGTACATCCAAAATTACACAGTACACTCAGTCCACATAGGTAGATAAAATGTGTTGTACATGATCTGGGATGAAAGGGAGACCTGGGAACAATACACAGTGGTACGCAAAGGCGGATGTCCACAGTGAACAATATCCTCATGGGGGTGCACAATAACGCATGCTTCTTGGATTGCGTCACCATGTAATGTAGGCATTTCACACGGATAAGTAAGGTAATGTTTTACTTAGCTTGCCATGTAGCATCACTTATACATTCTCAGATTGAACCAGTTGTAGGGCAGTAAATGAAACTTTATTATCTTCATGTCATGGTGGTCATCATTATTACTTAACTAGGCATTCTAGAAGTTTGCCCCCAAACATTTGAGGACCATGTATGGCTCGGATGTCTCTTTGCGTGGGAATTAGAAAATAAGTCTTCGCAATGCCAGAACCACCAGCCCAACGTGCCTGAATGAGGCTACTGTCGATCTATAGTTATTTCTTTAATGATAGCTTCCACTATTGAAGGTCACAAACTGCATGATTAGGCAATTCTGAGGTAATTTGTACAAATACTATACTGATCACCAAGTGCCAGCGTATTCCTTTTGTGCTGTACTGGAGTGAGGTAATATTGTATTCATATGTGGTGGCTGTGAAATATGTGTGTAGTTTTCACTTGCCAAGGTCTCTATTTAATATTAAGATGTCATCCAATCAGTTTAATAATACAGTAATTTGGGCTTTAACAGTATTTCCACAGTTGCCTGAAATTAAATATATTTTGTATGTTCTCTGCAGGTGTCATCAGAGTTTGGATTCTCTGAAAATGGATTTGTCATATGCAAGAACCGAGACAAGAGCGGCGAGATCAACCGGAAGTCCCGACAGTCTCTAATTGCACTGAATATTAAGTAAGCGGAATGTCCTTCTTGTTGCGGTCTTCAGCTCTGATTCATATCATAGCAGGTCGTATCTAGTTTTTTTAATGTATTTTTTAGGCACATTGGCATGTTTATTTCCATTATCAAATGTAGTTTTCAGGAAGCAGTTCAACCTGCTCTCACCTCTTTATTCTTGAATTCATCAATTGTCACAGGTATACATATTCTGTGTCCCTCCCAACAATTGCTTTTGTTTATGAAAAATGTGAAAACATGTAAAATAAAACAATGCAAAGAAACTAAGAGAAATACGTTCCGGGACTTGCACTGAGAAAGAGAACTAACATGTTATAAGATCTGATGGCCAATTGAAAAGCTGTTGATGGAATGGCAGTTAAAGCAGAGAACACACCTAAGAGGTGAATCAACTTGATGGAGTGATGAAATCAATTCACATGCATAAGTAAGATGGATTGTGACATAGCAAGACCACATGCGATTATAGTGTATTGAGGCCTTCATCCATCAGTGGATAGATCATGGCTGGTGATGTTGGTTATAACAACATAGCTTTACTTTGTTCAGAAATTATTTGAAATACATCTAATACATAACCCTTTAAATAGTCTTAGAGTTAAATACGTATAATGTTGGCATAAATGTTCTATATCTCTTTGTGTTTTTGAATACTAGTACCTTCTTAGATGGGCGTAAGACTCCCTTTCCATTCTATAAATGTATTAACCTGTGATCATGGGTTATGTATTTCTCGGCTTTAAGGACCATTGCTATCTTTTTTCGTAGTTTAAAAGTTTTTTTTATATTCTGCCTGGAATAAAATTAAATGCCGTTAGTAAGTGTCGTTTTACTTGAGATTCTGTTGTGAGAAGTTAATTTAAAATAATAAATGAATGTACCGAAAGAGCAATGAAAATTATCTGCCTAATTACAGAAAGCTCTTGCAAGGAATGCAGTTTAATTCTAGACTCAATCACATAGTAATAACTGACAAATCTGCCACGGAAAGGGCTGTTTGAAATTAGGACATACGCTACTATGTCGATGCATATAAAGTCTTTAACATATTGGAGATTTTCAACCAAATGGCTAATAATATCCTGATGAATCCATCGAAAGGATTGAGGAATGCAGACTGCTGTGGTCTGGTCATGTCAAAAGCATTGGCAACACTCGTGGAAGGTGACGGGCAGAGGGTGACTGAGAAACAGATTAACTGATGGAGTGGAGGAGTAGGCATGATAACAGACAGGATTGACATGAAAACAATACTGACAGATGGTGCCGGCATACCCTGGATTACACCCAAGATGCGATCCTGAAAACCAGAATGTAAATAAAAAGTACTTAAATCGAAGGATTTCCGGTGGATTGTAATGTGGTACTATACCTAAACATAGGATGCTAAGTAACCCATTGCGCATCTATAAATTTAGTACACATTAAAGAGACTAGCCAGTCAGGGATGCTGACGCTTGGGCACTTGAGGATATTTGGCGCCTGAATGTTCACCGTGGAATGTATATAATTTGGGGCTTAATGGTTAAGTTTGTAAGTCTTCAGTACATTTTTACGAGGTACACAGTACGTAAAATGGAATTCGGTCTCAATAAGTTGAGTGTATTATTGCGAAAGTGCGTAAATCGGAAGGGCGTAAAAATCGGGGTATTACTGTATATAGTTAACTGCTGTCGGAAGTTTATGGGCCCTTCGACATCGGTGAAAAGGCTGGGCGGGAAAATAATGACTCATTGGAAATCTCCATTTGGCTGTCTTTTGTGCGAACAGGCATGGAGATATGCTTTACCTATTTCCGGACTCAGCCATGCCCTCCACGTCCGCCGAAGCCATGGACACAGGGGCAGCGGTGGGGTCGGTGCGTGGCTCTGTGTCGTTGCTGGCCCAAGCGGGCCCCAGCACAAGCACGACACTTGTAGCCAAGCGACAAGGTTTTCCCAATGCCCAGGCTTCAACGCAGGGCATCGTGGAGGAAGAGATTGACCAGTACCTGTCGAAGCAGGAGGGAAAGATCTATCGCAACCGCGACACTCAGCTGTGAGTCTGCATCCCTTACTGCTGCGAGTGGTGTTGTTGGTAATGCTGCACCATTACCTGCCTGATTGTTAGTTTTATTCATATGCTTGTTAATCAGTATAGCACTCTTGGCAGTTCAAAGCCCATCACGTCCACTGAGCTATGAAGTGAACATTACGGGCACCTTAGCTATCTCTGGCTAGCATAGGAAATGTTCTGCCAATTTGAATGACTAATTTGGAAATTTCCCTTCATGAAACTAAATTGTGTAATGCACTTTTATTGCCGCGTAAGAAATGCATGAGCAGACCTGGTCAGTTTTAGCATTGTCATCCTGTCGGCATGCAGTAATTGGAGTGCCATCTTAAATAATTTAGCTATTATCATTTATTTGTAGATCTGTTCATAAAGTGATATCTTTATGAATGCATCCAAATAATAGAGCTGTCATAAATTTAACGTCAATTTAGCTGTCTGAAATTTGTTCAAATGGGAAATGTCCTCTGATTGTCTTTAGAGCATTACTAAAAATAACAATGAATACAAACAGCTGAGTCAACCTTCTGTGTGACATGTGTTGATGCTATTCCTGGAAAATACTGCTGCGTACTGCGGCATGTATGACGTGTTTATTTCTGTGTTTGCGTCGAAAGTAGTTTTAAAAATTGCTTATAGCACTGACTTTCAAACTACAACAGCTAGTCCCAATATAGTCTCGTTTTCCTTGAGTGAGGGCTGCCTGCATTTGAATACTGTACGACATTTAGTTTTTGTATTGCGCATTGAAATCTGAGATGTTTTTGTTATGAAAAACTTTGCTGTTGCCACTTTGTTTTACATTGATTATTATAAAATACCTATTAGTAGAGGTTGCACTTTTAAGTACAGATTTTGGGATTCTTATCTTTGTGTTTCATTTCCTTCTCAGTTGCCGCCATGGACCGATGGGAAAGTGTGTGCACTGTGTGCCCTTGGAGGTAAAGCTTTTGACCTGCACGTGTCAGATTTACATGATTCAAATTAAATTCCACTATGTGGTTGAGGGATAGAACTTTGGCATGGGTGGTTAGTGCAATGTGCTATGAATCAAGTAACCTTAATTGATTTTGACAGGTAGGCTTTCGCGTGTTATATCTGAGCCAGTCCTACGATGCCTCTTAGCAGCATGGCAAATTATGGTAAAACAACCTCCTTGACCAACACGGCAGAACAAGACCTTCATTCAACAGTGGCTGTAAGTTAGTATTAGGGGATTAAGGGAAGATCATATTGTGTTTAAAAAACATCCCATTAGGTTTTCCGATTTGTCGAATTTGTTAAATTCACAAACAATCTAAAGGTCACCACTAAAGTTAAAACCAGTTTTGTTCCTTGTTATTAAATGTGGTGTGTATATTTTTCCTCTGTTAGCTAACTTTGTGCAGCAGTAGTTTATGTGCACTGCACCGTGAACAAAGTGATATATGAAACCAGTCCTGAGCTTCCTTTAAAACCGCACTGACCAGCATGGTTAGGTGTGGTAAAAAAAAATCCATGACCCTACATGGCAATTTGAGGCCATGTAGCAGTAGAATGACAATGTAAATTAGTATTTGTTTATTGACTTATTTGATTGGTTAAGTAGGATTACACTAATAAACTATATCTTCGACAAACAACTAGTTTTATTTTTGAAATGATTGAGCCCACTCACACTTGACTTTTAAAAAATTGTCTCATTCACTTGTTCAAGTTTACAGGAGTTGTTTGCAAAAATGTCAGCCAATATATTTATTTGTATGTCCTCAGGGGTGGTATACACAGGCATCTAACCCTTCACCTGTCAGTCCAGTTATACAACCACTTACCATCTGTGGTTGTTAGACATTGTCAACATTCTTAAATATGCTGTGTCGTGCCTTCCTAATTTGTATTTATACCCATTTAGAATGTTGCTGTCCTTTCCAATACAGAAGGAATCATATATTTACATTTGCTATGTTGATTGTGCGTAGCGGGTATTAAAATAATATGAGGTTAATTGAAAGTTAAGTTCACAACTGTAATGTGCACGTACCTGGAGTGTGCCAACATATCCTAAAAGCATCAACTGTTCTTCAGAGCAGTTTTAGACTAAAATGTACCATTGTCACCCGACATACTTGTTAAACGAAACTATATACACATATAGTCATAAGTGCATATTTGAAATGGTTAAAGTGGTTTTTGTAATTACGTTTCCCACAGGTGTTATCTGGGGTGGAACAATGGCATCATTGGTTAGGGGGTATCAATTATGAAGTAGGTGACCTGACCTAGATTCCAAGCCATGACTATCATCGGTGGCGAGTGATATTGGAACCAGTCCTGTTTCACCCCTTCACCAACCCTAAATGATGAGCGTAGTGAAGTATGGTCATACAACCCCATGACCGACACGGCGTGGTTGAGGCCTTCATCTCGAAGTGGATTGACAAAAGGTCAAATGGCCTGATAATACACATTTTGAGATATGATCTGGTGTATAAAGACCCTGTACAGGGGGTTAGGTGGACCATTACACTCAGTGTTGAGTGCTGCATTATTGGATAACATAGATTGATCACTGGCGCTCACAGTTTCCCTTGCTGTCTCCCCCTCACAGCCATTTGATGAAGACTACTTGAACCACCTGGATCCCCCAGTCAAGCACATGCCCTTCCATGCTTACATTCGCAAGCTGACGGGTGGTGCCGACAAGTGAGTGTTAAAGGCAGAGACATGAACCGATTCCTGGTACACCTCGACCACTCCAGTTTGCTTTTGCATTTCAAATTTTCAGTTGAGACATTATGCTTGTGTCCTGTTTCAACGAGTAATTTCAATGTTCTGCATTAACAAAGTGTGTTCAAACAGAGCAAGCTTGTTTTGCTTATCTAAAATGGAGTATGTGTCTCTTTTAAGAGAGTCCTTAATTGAGCTGTTGCATGTGGAAAGAAATCCAAGCACAGGTAGTTGTTGAAACACTAAAGGTCTGAACCCACCTTCTTTATAGCCATCTCCCCGTCACCCCACAGCACAGCAGATTTGGAATGTTTGTACCTACGTGATAGGCCAATACTTCCCTGCAAGTTCTGGATTACAGGCATGAACTACCATGCCATAAATGTTTTGCCTTTGTCGAACAATTGCTTATTCTGCTTGTTCCAGCCAGTGCACGCATGTTTGTTGTGTTGTTCTGTCATCATGCAAATTCCACAGCTGGTGCACTGTTTACGACATTGACCTTTTCTTTTGTGCCACTCGTGCCAGGGGGAAGTTTGTTGCACTGGAGAACATCAGCTGCAAGATCAAGTCTGGGTGTGAGGGCCACCCGCCATGGCCTGATGGTATCTGCACGAAGTGCCAGCCGAGTGCGATCACCCTCAACAGACAGGTACTAGGGTAGTTGTTTAAAATGATCTGCGCAAGAGCTTGCAATGCTTGAACTGGGTGGATGTCATACTTTTTCAGAAGTTACCCGAGTATAACCCATTGAGCAATGAAGCTCTTTTTGTCAAAGGCAACTCGGCAGACAACGTTAGCAGCAACGCATCCATCTTAAAGATGTGTATGTTTTTTTATCTTTTGATATCTTTAGCGAATTATCTTGTGCATGTACATCGTGTGTAGAAATACCGCCATGTGGACAACATCATGTTTGAGAATAACACGATTGCCGACTGCTTCCTCAACTGCTGGCGGAATACGGGGCAGCAGCGCGTGGGTTTCCTGTACGGCCGCTACGTGGAGCACAAAGATATCCCCCTGGCCATACGGGCAGAAGTTCGCCGCCATATATGAGCCTCCGCAGGTGAGGACTCACTACTCTACCAAGTGTTTGGATGGGGTATTACGTCAAAAGTTTGCCTTTAGGAATTTCGGTTAAACAATAAAGTATTCGGTCACAATTAAGCAAGCAATCACTGGAATTTGTAATGCCGGGAGGCCTGTGGCAATCTCATTGGCCTCCCCTACTCACCAGGAACCCCTATATATAGGACCTGGTATTTGGTGTCAACCACACATTCACACCACGTGTCCAAAATGTAGGTGGCAAACCTTCATGATACACAAGGAATATGAGGCAAGAAATACGTAATGCAGTAATTATGAATGTGTTCATCAGTGAAATGAATTGTGTGTTAAGTAGTCATTCGCTTGTTCTGAACCAGCAGCCATTCGAATAGATATTTTTTTGTTCTTAGCAGTATTCTACTGATTCACAGTATCTATGTAGAGAAGAAAATTACCTTAAAACATTAGGGATTTTTTTAAAAAATGAAATGTATGTTTGCAGTGAATATGTGTAGAAAATATATATCATGTTGTCTTGCCCACCACTGATTGTTTGGTTTTTTATACCTATTCAACCTCCATTAAGCACAGAAGGGCTCGGAGAACAGCTTGGAACTGTTACCTGACCCACGTGCCGATGTGGTCGATGAGATTGCAGGAAAGCTGGGTCTGAGAAAGGTAAGTGCCGCATCATTATAACCACCACCAACACTGGCTACATTAACATTGTAGCACCCATGCCAGATAATGTGGATGAAGGGACAGACAAGGCTTGTCACACACATGCTTTGTTATCTGTCCAACTAAAGGATACATGTGAAAATAAAAATGTGTAAAGTTATTGTTTGTGCAATAGACTTGGAAGAATCCAATTATTTTGGTTGTGAGCGAGACTGAATAAATGCTCATCAATACGTCTATAACTCCTGCTTGTACATTTTGCAGGTCGGTTGGATTTTTACTGACTTGCTACCAGAAGACACAAGAAAAGGCACTGTAAAATATATTCGGCACAAGGTAATTTTCCTTCATTTGGATGCCTCGCTTTGCCACTTGTTTAGTTACATTCTCTCGCAAGCCCATTACCAAAACCGGTTGGTGGGTGTGTGATACCTGTTCGGTGCCTTTATTGCCTGAGTGGGTCATAATCCATGTACCTGGGCTGGAGTGATTGGAAAGCATGGGCCAAATCAACTCAATAATAATAGGAGGCTGCTAGACTTCTATGCAGCCCATTGGCTTGTAATTGCCAATGCGCTGTTCTGGCATAGGCGAATCCATACAGCGTCATTGATGCATGCTGGGTCCAAGCACGAACATCTGCTAGACTATATACTGACGGGCCACCGGATGCGGGCCCATGTCCTTGACATCAGCTTGTCGTCTGTAAAATGTACCTACCAATCTTCCACTGCGGATGTGTGTGTCCACCTAGAAACCCATTCAAATCTGCACTGACTTAATCTCAGCGAGATGATGATTAATGATTTCTGTGAGATCTTGGGGGAGGGGAAATCCCTCATCCCAAAAAACATAATAGGGCAAGGTAGGGATGACCCTGCTGGGGCTGCGATGCCTCAAATATTAATCACCCCCTGTGAGTGGCTGGCAGCGTTGCCATCTGTTCAGGATGTATGGAAGGTGATCCAGGGTCTGAGACCAGGAAAAATGCAGGGCAAAAATAATCTCCCAAGCGAACTGCTGAAAGAGGGTGGTGTTTGTTTTAAGACTGTCCTATATGACATCTCTAGCTTTACTACCCGGCTTCGCCCGGGACTTGGATTCTTGTCTTGGATTTATACACGGCACGGCCTACACGGAGGGTTGGGGGGGGGATGCGTGACGTCAGCAGGCACACATTGCGTAACGCTGCCACATACAAAAGTCTATTTTTATACTTTTTGCATTGTGTACAGTCTGGAAACTACCTACATGCCAAATTTCAAGTTTGTTGCGTGTCGGGAAGTATGCTAAACATTTTCACAAATTTCCCTTTTATATATATGGAAGAAGATTACAACAGTCTGGACCACAGGACGAGTTCCACACAATTTGAAGAATGCCCTGGTGGTTCCTTCTTTAAGAAGGGGGAATGCACAGACTAACAACTATAGGGGTATCTCCCTCCTCAGTGCGATGGGAAAGGTCTTGACCAGGATTGCTCAAAATCACCTTGGCAGGTACACTGAGAAGAGGCTTGCGGAGCGCCAATATGTTTTCAGGCCAGGGCAGTCCTGAACAGATGTCATATCCTCTGTTTGCTACAGCAGAGGTATAGGGAATTCCAACAGCATCTACATCTCTGCTTTATTGACCTAGTCTATGTATGTATGTTGAACTTCTTTCACACCATACGTAGCCAACCGTGCTAATCGGAGGTACGGAGGAAGGACAACAAACGCATATGATGCCATCAATAGGCCAGGGCTCTGGGTTGTTCTTTGTGCTTTTGGAGTCCCTAACTCTCTGCTCATGCTCATTCAGGACCTTCATGATGGTTGGCAGGTCCCGGTAAAGCTATGTGAGTGGGAGTCAGAACAATTCCCTGTTCACCTTGGGGTGCGACAGGGATTTACCCTGGCTCCTACATTATTTAACATATTTTTTCAACCACGTAGTTTGAGAAGCCTTCCATGGCTGTACCGGAGGAATTTCCATCTGGTACACATACAATTGGAGGCAAATAAATGCCGGAGTGCAGTCGAGGGATGGTTCCCGATTGGTAAATAATAATTATTATAATCTGATGATTGCTGCTGACTCGGTGAACGAGTTGAAGGTGCTGCTGCTGAACCTGGAATGTGCTACTAAGAGGTGGGGCCTTATCATCAGCCCCACCAAAACTAAGCACCTGCCTGGGTATTTTGTGTCATTCAACACTCCACCTCAATTCCCCATTGGTGATGGATCAGTTGTGGAGAGATGGGAGAGGTTTCCAAATCTGGGCAGTGTGCTTATGACCACCTCTGGTTTTGACAGCAGAGGTCTCGCTCAGAATCAGTCGAACGGGGGATTATCTTTTCATCGGCTGCATAACGCTGTGTGGAAGCGACCTGGTCTGTCGCTCTACACAAAGCTTTGGGTCTTCTCGGCGACCGTCATGTCCTCTCCACTATACTTGCAAAACGTGGATCCCCCCTAATGGAACCTATCTGCCGGTTAGAAACATTCAGGTTGGCCTGCCTACAATCCATCCTGGGTTTAACCAGACTGAAATGTGTGAGGAGCTCACTAATCCTTGAAATATCTGAACACAGTCCCATTGGTGAGTGCCTCTGGTCGGCAATGCTGCGGTGGATTTGTCATGTAGCTTGCATGCCGAGCCACTGCATAACCAAACAGCTTTTGTTTGGCCGGATAGAATGGGGCTAAACGGGCATGGCACAGGCTAGAGAAGAGATTAACTGATTTGGTACATGAGGATATGGAGCTGAATGGATTTGCTGATGACTAGAACCAGTAGTATCAAGATTGGCCTCTGTGGAAGAGGCTCGTGAAGGACACTACTGGGCAGTTGGAGGCAGTCGTTCTCCAACAGCATATGGCAGAGGAGTGATGCTGGCAACAACGAGCTGAGCGCCGGACAGCTAAAACACAGCAAGTTACGTGGCCGCAAAGTGCACATAGCCTGGCACAAACGCCGTGGTGATGTCACCTCCATTTAGTGGCGAATGATGGTTGTTGTTGATCTGTTTACCAATTGCATTGCACTTCAAAGGGGATAATCATTTTCATGCATGTTTTCTCTTACCACAAATATCATTACAGAAAGTATTGAAAAACTAAGGGAACTTGTTGCTGTTGTTGTTGTGTGCATTGGGAACAGGACTCTCATTTTATGAGCGCAGAAGAGTGCATCATGGCTGGAGAATTTCAGAACGCAAATCCCAACCCCTGCCGACTCTCACCGGACGGACACTTTGGCTCCAAGTTTGTGACAGTCGTAGCCACTGGTACCTGATTTATTATTTTTTCCCCAATTTTAAGATTGATTAATTTAATAGCTATGATATTTTGCATCAGTGTATTGGGTGAATTTAAAGCAATACTGTTCAAACCAGACATGTTTTATGGACTTCTGTCGGGTAAGTCACAAAGTCTCCGATTTGTGTATGATGTCAACAGGTTTATTGTGTTTTTCCAAAATTGTATTTCAGAATGAACGCTTTCCCATTCCGTTGACATACATGTACATCATCACTTTTTCATCTGAATCTTTTCCGATGACATGTGTACGTAAAGTTTTTTTGTTTTGTGTGCTCATGAGACGCAGTATCTATTTGGATCTTTTTTAAAGCATTACAAAGATGGTTACCGCATCACGCGCTTTCAGATGCTCTTCTGTAGCCGTCTTGAACACTTCATTACAATATTAAGAAGCCACTGGAGCTATGCACTTGTAAATCTAGATTGAAAACTAGTTTCTTTAGAATTGCTTTTTTGTGTTTAGTTTGTTGTCCTTCCCCGCACCTCCGATTTGCACAGTTGGCTACGTACCGTGCGAAAAAAGTTAAACAGACGTACAACCTGAAACTGACCTGAGAACCTGGCTTAATTAGAAATCCAGATTTGAACCGCAAATCAATCCCCCAGCGGTGCTTGCTCGGTGTTCATATGACTGGGTTTCTTTTGAACAGGGGGCCCAGACAATCAGGTGCACTTTGAAGGCTACCAGGTAACAAACCAGTGCATGGCGTTGGTGCGAGACGACTGCCTCCTGCCCACGCGCGACGCTGCCGAGCTTGGCTTCGTCAAGGAGTCGTCCAGTGAGCAATACGTCCCGGACGTGTTTTACAAGGTCGGTTATGCACGCCAGTCTCCCTGCAGCTTTATTCCCACGCTGCGAGGTGTTTTAATGATAAAGTTCTGATGGTACAGTGGCAGTTTTTTGGAAGGTCAAGTGATATGGACATCTCCTTGTTTATGTTCTGTTACTTGTTCAGCACCCTCACCAGCATAGTGAAATATTATGAAATGTTCCTCATGGCCCGCAAGGTGTGGGGAATCCTTTATCCAGCAGTGGTTTGACAAAAACGGGCTGTACATGTGCCGTATTTGTTTCGCAGATTGGTGAAGATAACCTACACAAGTAACAGAACAAACCGACTTGCATTATGAAGCATGGTCAAATAACTCACGAACTGCCTCTATTTTAAAATGCCTGCCGATGAATATAATTGACAATCGATGTATTATGAATCTTTTCAGCTGTACGAGAAACACATTTTTTACATTTTACAGTGAGCATACATATTTATTGTACAAAGTAATGTTACCTTAATGTTGCTCAGCTTGAAGTGTATGGAAAAAAAAGTTGTGCCCACTTTTTTTCACTTGCGATCAGGACATAGACAAATTTGGCAATGAAATCACGCAGCTGGCTCGGCCACTTCCCTTGGAATACCTGATCATCGACGTAAGTGTTCACTGCCGTTGCTTTGTGCCGATATAGAGCGCACACCAACACTAATTAATGAGGGATCAATACGAAGAGACCTCAAAAATGTATTATGAGAGCAAAGATGAATTTGCATAGACAAGAAATGGGTTAGGATTGTGGCTGCATATAAATCACCTGGAATGTACCCGATTTCGTCAGATCTCGGGAGCTTAGCATGGTTCAGCTTGGATAGTGCTTGGAGGGGTGTAGGGTTGTGAGCTGCAGAATGTAGTACAGCTAAATCCATTGTTGTACTGTACTTATATTCTCCCACTTTGATGCATCTCGCCTTCACCAACCTATAATGAGCAGTGTAGAGCAGTCTGGTCAAATAATCGGGTAGGCAGACCCTGATCCAGCAGTGAGTTAACTAAAAGTTAATTAATTTAAACTCCATTTAATTTTGCTTATTTAATGAGTGTGAGACTTTTATGATCAGTTAGAATGCACCCTTGACGTTTGTTCCCTCTTCACTGTTCAGATCCCCACAACGTTCCCGAGGGAGCCACAGTACACATTCAGCACAATTACAACACAGTTTCCGATCGAGAACCGGGAGATCACTGGCGAGACACAGGTAAAATCGCCGTGGCATTTACCGTGAAGAGTCTGGACACTGCACAGGCACCCCTCAAGTGCTGTTTTTATAATGCACTATACAATATATCTTCTAGAACATTTGGGCAAACTGCTTTTCATCATAAAATATTTATCTTGTACATGAGCCTTTTCTTATACCGCTAAGGGTTGAGCATTACATACATTCTACTTGTAACCATTTCTAAGATTGCATTGTTTTTTAATAGAATGCTTTTGCGATGTGTTTGTACGATATGAAAAATCTACCTTTGTGATTGCTTTAAAGCTAGCATATTGATGCCAATGAAGTATGTCAATATCAGATGATTGGATTTAGGCATTTAGGCAAAACAAAATATGCCTGCCTATGTGCATTTAATAACCTGATTGTGTCCACCACCATGTTTTGTTACAGGATTTCAGCAGCCTCGCAGATTACCTCGCACAGCCAGGCAGCAAGAGCCTTCTGGAGACACTGGCCAATTTCCATCTGCTCATCTTTCTTGCCACAAACGATGTCATGTCTCTCAGGGTGAGTCATGGAAACACATCGTGCAGGTGCAGCAAGGAGGAGCTAACAGCATTTAATCGAGGGGCAGTGGTTGTGGCTGCCTTCGTGTAGTTATTTTGGAATACTGGCAAACTACTACTCTGCTGGCATCGTGTCAATCAGCCAACACATTAGCAACTGTCCATATACGCTGCAGTGAATGTTCGGGTAGTAAGATGAATTCTATTAGACCAAAACTGCTGATGATTAAGTGCAAAAGATTAAATTATATCTATATTATGAGCAAATATGTGTTTTTTGTTATCAAACTTAAATAATTTTGGATGGGTTTGTGCATTTTTGGGTACATAATCAGCAGCACAGTGAATACGTTTGCATTTATTGTTTGGAAAACATTGAAATACCTTTTCAAAAAGTACCAACTTTTCTAATTGACAACACGACTTGTACATTGTAAGACAAATTTGACTTTGGTAAACTGTACCAGATGATTGACTGATGATGGAATTACATAAATAACAAGATGGTATTATGCAATGTTGAACCCAGCAAACTGAGTGATTCCCAGTGATATCTAACGTCAGCGGTGAGTGATATCTCAATCAATACTTCTTTTACATGCGAATATGGCCCTCAATAAAGTAGGCATCAGTGCACATTACAGCAGAACGGTACAGGGGGCATAGAACGGGAATGAAAAAAGAATCCTGTCAACGGTTGAGCAAAATAAATTGAAACCGCGTGGAAAATGAAGTGCAAACTTGTGCGACGAATAGCATAAGAAAGGAAAGTAGTGAATGAAATAAATAAGTAAATAGGGGGTTTTTCCCACTTAAAATTTAGAATTTATGGGAAGGCAAGTCTGAACAGATGTCTTGTACAGACTCCAAAATTGAAAGACACTTGGAGCGTTTCAGATGTCCGGGCGCAGGGTCTTCCAGATTTTTGGAGCTGCACTCGAAGTCTCGTCCCCTCAGCGTCAGGTGAAAAATCCTGGCCTGTGCAATTCTTGCCGATTCTGTGGAACGGAGTGTGTATATGTCCGAGCATTGGAGGGAGATGCGGTTTTGCAAGTAGATAGAGGCTAAGCCATGCATATCTACATTAGTACAGCAGTGAACTGTTATACAGTCAACCCTTTCTATCCACGAGGGTTACGTTCTTAAAAATGCTCGCGAACACTGAATTCGTGAACGCAGAAACCTTGTTCCAATGGGAAAAATAGGGTTATGTTCCAGGTACGAGTGAACATAGTGGTGAAATAGTAAATGTTTATTAACAGTGACTACAATAAATAATACGTTATAAAGAAGAAGACAATGATTTGATGACAAAAGATGGTGATAAATTCAGGAGGATGACTTATCCAGAGACGCAGTTATTTGATCATGCACGGTTGTCATTCGAGTACTCTGGGGAGTGCTAGCTACATTACTTTCCCTGATTGTATTGGCATTCTTTTTAATGGACCTCAGTCGACTCATTCATTCTAAAATGTATAAACGAGTCAACTGTAGCACATATAAAGTAAAAATACACAATAGCGAGTTCAGAGCGGGATTACTGCAAGACTTGAGGATTACGCGGGCAGAGGAGGGGGGGTGTGCCCAATCTTCGCAAACAGTTTCAAATGTAAAATGCTGTGCGCACCTCCCCGGTATCTGGTCTGGCACGATGTACACTTGCGAAGACTGGAGTCCAACGGATCGTGAATAATACATTAGTATACATTTATTAACTCGGAAATATGCAAAACTCACGAATCCAGAACTCGCACATAGCGAGGGTTTACCGTACTTATTTCCATAAACAACCGAAGCACTTAAGCTAGACAAATTTTGTAATTGTTGGTAATGAGATTTTGGCACATTTTTTCCAAAAAGACAGGTGAAAGGGAACATTTGTTGACATGTGAATTGTGTCTGATGTATTTGGGTGTGCAGGATCATATGGATCTGCTACTAGATGCTGTTAAAATGAATGATGAAACGCTGGCTCATCACTTTTCTGAATCGGAGCACTGGGCGACACTTGATCAGCTCTGCAGTAAGTATAAAACTAATTTGACTGTAAATAAGTACGAATATGAAGAATTTTAGGTCTTGTAAACATACTCTTTATTATGCTTGATTATGCCATAACTACCTACATCGATTCAAAGCATCCATGCATTCTGTACCATCAAACATGAAATCTAAAGCATTTTGAGAGTCAAAACATGAAGGTTCCCATAAAATGTGCCGTACCATTAAGCAGACTGATCTGTGTGGTGTAATTAATCCCATTGTTTAATTTTCGCTTTACAGTATAGGGGGCAAATGTTTTTTTCTTATGTACTAGGCTAATATAACAAGTGTTCACGCCTCAGTTTACTTACTCATCAGTCCAACGTGCCCCTGTGGATTCGTGGATGGTTGCTGATTGTGTGTGTCCCCCACGTGTGCGCACGCTGTGATTGTAGAGAACGTGATTGTGCAGCCGCGCGGTGGCGAGTTTGAATCCATGGGTGCTGCCGGAGGTTTCTCACAGTCCTCGTCAGCAGCAGTGTGGGCCTGCAAGCACTGCACATTCAACAACCCACCTGGCATGGCACAGTGTGAAGTGTGCAGCCTGCCCCGCTCTTGAGAGAGACTTTGCCAGGCACACGAATGCCATTGTAAAGGCCAACGCAGGCACAGGCTTGGCCGACAAAGAACCCACTTGCAACTGCTGTGGCTGCTGAAAGCATGCGTGTCCTTTCTGCATTCAATCTGCCACACACAGGATAGTCGTTGCTTTCACGAAGTTTTTCTTTTGACGTATGTTCCCTGGAACATCAAAGCTACAGGATGCAAAAAAAGACAAATCATCGTGTTGCCCGGTTTTCCTCCTAATTATGTTTTGACGGACATTCACAGCTGCAGCTCTTTAGTTTATCATATTTTTCCCAGACATTAGCAATTAAATGTCAACTGTATCAATTGAAAAAAAACAACAGCATTTTATAACAATTTCAAGCAAAGAATGTTACATGATTAGTGTTGGTATTAGTTACAGACAGCTATAATCGAATTTTAAATTATTTACTTTACACGTTTAAGGCTTATTTACCAGCAGCTGTTATTTTGCAAGTGAAAAATACCTATTATTGAAAGACTCATTAATTCAGCAGTATCTCGACAGGGTGAGGTCATAGTGCTGCTGTAACCTCAATGTCTGGCTGAAAAGCTGCCGTACATAAAGTGAAAATTGGTGTATAGTAAGAGATTTGGCAAAAACGACGGTAACATTGCAACTTTATCATTGAACAAAAATATCACTTTAATTTGTTACTTCAGTGTTACATTTTAAAGATGTGCATTTGTTTTATAGATTTCCTGTCAAACTAGTAATTCCTCCACCAGAAATAGTGGCAAGATGCGTGGGTTTGGTTGAAATATTTGATTTTTTTCGCTCTGTCATTCCAGTGGTTTATATGCGCTGGAGGGGCTATACTTCACAGCATTTGCACTTCCAGTAGTAGAGCTAGACCTGCGATGAAGTGCTGGGGATGCCTTGCTTATTGCGCCTAAGCCCATGTGACAATAGTAGTGAATAATTAACGAATACATCAGCGCTGTACATCGATACAAATTACACCAATACTACAGATCCACTTTTGTGGCAAGTTGAGGGGACCTTTTTGAAATTAATATCAACAATTCATTGTACGATTTCAAGAATATGTATATTTAATTTATGATAATGAAAAACTAGTTGATTTTTATTTTACATTTCGGTGTGTTATGCAGGAGACATTCTGTAAATGTAATTTTTGATGTTAAATTTGACATTTCTAAGTACCTTATCTCCTTGGCAATGTGGAAGTCACCGGTGTTTTGGATGTTAAAATGTCCATGTTTGTAGCAGTTTGTCAGTGCATTATCGCACCTCGGATTAGCATGGTTGGCTACGTACGTTGCGAAAGAAGGTTCAATCTCCATACATACACCGGCATGTGACAATGACTGGCATGCACCATCAAAGTGATGTCTCATAACCAGTTGAGTTTGTGATGCATAAGATCAAGCTTAAGACACCAGCTGCACGGTCCACCGAAGGAATTAGAACAAAATAAATCGACCCCATTGTTTTACAAATGAGAATTTCAATAAGAGACTTTGTAAGAACTAAGTTGACATCTAAATTTGACACCTTAAATATATTCATCGCTATGAATTCTCCATCCATTGTACTGCTTTATTTATGTATCCCTAAAGTGGTCTTTTGGGCGAATTCCGTAAGTGAATGCTTGTTTTTTTTCTGCTAAAGAGTGTCTAGCTCTGCTACTGTGCATTTCCTTCAGGTTGCTGAATAAAGAATCCTTTAAATGAGTGCATCTTTCTTTCCTGAAAATAATAAACACCGAGTGTAATGGTTGTAGGAATATGAATTCCATAAGGTGGAATTATAGGTTAACCTCTGGTGTCTCAGATGATGAATACTTCCTCTTTGGTTCTTTCGGTAAATTCACGTTGGTATAAAATTAAATAAATCACGACGTTTCGGGTGCAACACAAGCGTCCGTCATCAGGTGGGAAAGCATGGACTGCTGCTGATGCAGACTTTTAAAACATGGCCTGCTACTGATGCAAGCTGTTTTAAAACATGGCCTGCTGCTGATGCAGTGCTGTTGATGCAGACTGTTTTAAAACAGTTTGCATCAAGCAGCAGACCATGCTTTCCCACCTGATTGACGATTGTGTTGCGCCTGAAACGTGATTTATTTCCTTTTATACCTACGTGACTTTACCGAAAGAACCAAAGAGTATGGATTCCTGCAGTTACGAAAGCTTCAAATCAACATTGATGAATACTTGTAGGAAAAGTTAAATTGTTTGACAGCATTTTACGAAAATAACTCTCCGTGATTTTCTGCTAAAATGACCATTGAGACGGTGCTCCTTGACAGTCCTGGGTCAGTGTGGAAATTCCACATAGCTATGGTGTGGGCCAGTTTCCTGCTTAGACAACCACTGATGATTTACCCGAAAAGTGGTACGTATTTCATCGACCTCAAAAGGATGATGGGCTGAGTCAACCCCATCCAGGATTTGAGCTTGCAACTTTTTGATCAGCGAGCCACTTCCATCGCGGAGCTACCTAATGGACTGTTTTACAGTACAGTACAGTGCACTGTAATACAATGTTTCTCATCCATTCAGTAAATGGTATCAACGAGATCTCGATATTTTACAATGTTGAAAAGGAAGTTCTTTGTTGTGCAAATGTGTTCAGGTGTAACTGCAATACAAGCACTTTCCAGTGGGGACAACCCAGAGATTTATGTCCCCACTATGAGTGGCATTTGGTAGAAACCGTTTGACCTTTTTTTTAAACGAAGTGCTACTTTTTAAAGTGACATTAATGTCAATTTGATTTTTTTAAATCCAAGCTATTTTATTCATATTTTTAATTTATATGACTGGCATTTCATCATTAATTAAAGTGGATAGACCGGTATTTGAGAAAAAGCCTTGGCATCCGCAACTTATAAGTGTAACATTTTGTGCATTTGATTTGCCTGTTGTATTCACAGTACAATATTTATCATTATTTACAATAACTTGCCATTACTCTTGAACACTTTAGGTTTATGCATTTTGAACATTGCATCCTAAAGCGTACACATTTCACACGTCCTGATTTTTCATGTCTAAGCTATTAGAGCGCACATGCTATGCAAGTTGTAACCAATGTGACAATCTGTAGCCAGTATTGTCAGTATTGTATCCTACTAACTAATGTAGCCTTTACCGCTGTTAGAAGATAGGGTCGTATTCACAAATGGCTCAGAAAATCTCTTCGTAAATGTTTATATAATGATGAAGGCAGGTTTGTGCTCCACAGTATACATTGCTAAACCGATGTAGTGATTGAAACCTACTGCATGTTGGCTCCGTGTGTCGTTACGGGAGGCACAATGAGTATATTTATCTTTGTTTGAAAATGTTATAGTTTTCATCAGACGTATCACATTTATCTTTAAAACGAACGTCGTTCATTTGCCTTAATTTATTACAGCAGTGTTACCCGGATTACATTAAGCCCTTAAAACCAATATCCCATATTTTTGTGTTGTATTCTCATGTACGGTAGAAGGTTTGTAGGTTTTATATTGGAGATGCCGTAACAATGCGGCTTCCTGTATTGATAGTTGTGCAGTAAAGGCACTGAATAGGTCCAAAACTCAGTGCTGCCCGATTCACTGCGGTACCATTTCACATTAAACTACTACCGTTAAAGCGTTCAACACGACCTTATCATTAGCGTCGTTGTGGAGAAGATAAGTAACACAAATTATCAAGACAATTCACCTTCCATAATTTTGTCTTATTGTATTTTCACAGAGTACTATATATAATTGTGCGTCGATCTTGGACACACCATATCTGGTGTATTCGGTAAGGTCCTTGCCAATGAACATCTGGCAGTTTTCCAGCAATAGTTGAGGCAAGCATGACTGCTGATGATACACCGAATGTCGAACTCGGTCCAGAGTTTACTTGTCTTGAATCAACGCTGCTGAAACGTGGCTTCCGAGTGACCGATAGAACGTGTTAAAAAACAAATACTTTTATTACGGCTATGGGAATGGGGCAAATTGTCTGGGCGTTTGCGTTGTCACGGCCGCGCGTGCACGGAGAAGGTTGCCCGGCACCACGCCAGTGAAGAGCGACAGGAATCCAACAAGTTTGCGTCGCGCTCTGTAAGGCAAGAGGAAGTTTTTTTTGTTGTTTTTCGCATACAGGTGGTATTTGCCCCGGCCAGGTGAACGCCTACTGCATACTTGTACAACCCCCCCACTCCAACACACACGCCTCTTTCTTTCGCCCCCCCTCTCTCTCTCGAGTGCTCTCTTCCCATTTCTTCCCCGTCGTTATATGTGAACAAGAGTTTTAAAGATACATACGCAGTTGACTCTGCGACTACTACGCAGGCTTGGTTGCTTGGTTCCTTGGTTTCCCCCCCACCCCACCACGTTCCCTACCACCCCCTCCCCACGGGCTTGGCAAGCGCACGCCGGGCGTGAGCGCTTGTGCCAGGCATGCAGGCAATCAAGTGTGTGGTGGTCGGGGATGGGTACGTCTTCTCCACCGTCTCACACACATCTCTCTCTCGCTCTCGCTGTGCGCGTGTGGAGGTCGACTCAGCCTCTGTCTAATGCTGTCCTTAAAGTGTGTATTACTTGAGTGAAGTTTGAAGGTCGTAATGGGTGGTGCTGTCGGTCGATGTGTCTATGATGTACGTCGATGTTGAACTTCGTTCGCGACGTACGTCGCCAACCGTGCGCGGGGCAGGACGACAAATTGAAAGATGAAAAGCAGTTCGAACGAAATGCGTTTTCCATTTAGAAGATGGTATTCCAGCGTACGTAGTTTTAATAAAAATTGCATGCGAGTATGTCGCCGCATTCGTACGGTTCGCTGACGGCACTTGCCCCACACGTCTGTGACGGCTGTACGTGGTGGTGGTGGTGTGTGTGGGGGGGGGGTCTTTCTTCCTTTGTACGGTTGAGCGTAGCGGAGAAGTCGCTCGTCACTAAGTGGAGCGAACAGCTGATGCGTGAAACCCGCTTGCGCTGAGAGCGCGTAACGACCGGTCGGCTCCTATGTTTCGTCTACAAGATATTCAAGTTCAAGTTTATTTATTAGATGTAGCCCTGTGAGCCATTCGGCTCTTGAATCGGGAATCAAACAAAAAAACAAAAACATGAACAATAAAACATGTTAAAGTGAATATGTGACTAAGTGCAAACAGAAAATCCTAGAAAATCAAAGTGTGAATGGGAAGGTCGTGGCGAGTTTGAAAGTCTCGCGTCCGGCCGAGTGTGGGTGGCCTCTTCCACCCTTTCGCGAAATCCACACGGTGGGGAGGTTGGCCATCTCTGCCTCGTGTCCTTACACTCATAACGCTCTTTGGGGTTTACTCCAGTTGCAGATTATCTTGTGGGATCTCAGAGCCACCCGCAATTTTGTTTCAGGTCCCATAGCTTTAAGCACGAGATTAAATGTCAAGTGATTATATATATTTTGACATTTCTCAGAAATGTTTCACATTTTGTGAACTGAATCCGTTGCATACATTGTGTAGATACCGTTTATGCTGTCAGGGTGTATTGGTAACGGATCGTCATTGTAGAGGCTTCATTAGATATTTCAAAAAGAGACATGTTTATACCTGCTCTGTTCGCATCTACCCCATGGAGTGACAGACCTTGTGGTAACCATGTACTGACCACAGCGTGCTGTTACAGGTAGTCCTCTACTTACGATGGAGATGCGTTACGACGACCCCATCGTAAGTTGAAAATATCTTAAGTTGAAGATGGCCAAGCCTACCCAGGAGTCTTAAAGAATGGTGATAATTTAGCAAAACAGAGCAATTTACAGTACCGTACTGTATAAACGATATACCTTATGTATTTATTAATTGCAATACTGTATTGCACAGTAAAATGTAAAGTAAAAACAACAAGGTAAATTCTTAGCCTACCTATATGAACTGCAATTTAATAGAACGTTTTTTCAGGGAACAATCCTATATGCTATAAAAACACTTCTAACATGCATTGAACGTATCGTATCGTGGTAACCTTAAAATGAAATCGCTAAAGCTACGTATCATACATGCATTGAACGTATCGTAACGTATCATATTGTACTGGACTCACCAAGATTTTGTCCGTCGTCTGCACACTTGAACGATGTTAGGTTGTTGATGGCAATTTTGTCGTATCGCTATCGCCATCGTAAGATCGAAATATCGTAAGTCGGACCATCGTAACTCGGGGACTACCTGTAATTGGACATCTGAAACTTATTCATATTCTTAGGTTTTTTTCGGTAAAGTCACGTAGGTAAAACATTAAAATTAATAAAAGTAAAATAAAATAAAAATCACGACGACATATGTGGGGCATAGACAAATCACTCCAAAACCTGATCTGCCACTCCAACGCCAATCTCGCTGAAGGATATTACAGTGGAATTCAGGGTAAAGCAGTGTTTCTGCTTTCAACGTCAGTTCGTGCCGGCTGGGTACAGCTCACACATCAATTGCTGCTAAAGCATACATTTCTTGTTTATACGCATACTGTAGCGGTGGTCATTGTTCAAATCCAGGTTACAATGCGTATGGAATTCACTTCTCATGACCAGTGATGGAACAAGAATGAGGATGTTTTTTTTTACTTGATCGGCTTTTTTAAAATAACTGTTGTGCTGCACATTATATAGGCCTCGTTAAGGTGAAAGGTAAAAAGCAACGAGCCGACCCTTTTACCCTTACCCCGTACAAATTACTCGATTACAGGGTAATTACTGGGGTACTACTACACATGAACAAGGTGTATAACAGGTAAATGCTAGGTAGAGCGCTTTAGTCATATAGAATACTCTCGATGATTCCAATTTTACACGCTTGTATCCTCAAATCGACTGCAAACTTGGTATAGTTATGTCATACTGATGACAATAATATATTCTATCATAAAAATATATATTTTTAAACATTCTTTTGTAAATGTTGTTTCGGCTTGGGTCTAATTGTCCACGGTCAACTCACGTTGGCTGTAAATCACTACGGCACCCTGACGTTATGGAAAGCTTTGGGGCCACTTCCTGGAGTCGTGGAGTTCTGCCATTACTAGTACATTTAATAAAAGCGTGTTTTAAAAAAGTATTTTTTAAATATTACTTAGTAAATGTAAGCCACGGACTGCGCCACGGAGCTTTTAGCGGTAAACAAGTTACCGTATTTACCGGGTAATACTTCGCGCTTCCTTTACCCTACCGGGTAATTCTTCCGAGCTACCTTTACCCTTTAACCCTTGACCTTACCCCTTGGCATGTCGACACCTTTACTCTTTACCTTTACCCTTTTACCCGGTAAAAAGGGTAAATTACCTTACCTTGCCGAGGCCTATGCACATATGTATGCCATGTAAATATAGTGATACACCATTTCATAATGGGGAATTGTGACCATCCCTACAAGCTCATACTTGGAGAAAATCACCTCAAAGGCAGGGAATTTGAGAGTAATGGACCTTGTGGTGAAAGGGCTGCTAGTTGCACTTAGAACAGTGCATTTGACACAAGGAAAGAGAATCGGGAGCAAAGCCGTCTGTATGCCAGGCACACAGACGATAGCAAATGACTCATGTTCAGTCAAGCCGCACTGCCATTTTACAGCAAGATTGGCATCATGATCACAACACGAGTTCCATTTTAAGATTTTTTTTGGCTTCTGATTAGGTCTGGGTATGTGCTAGTTCATATGTAAGACGATGTCTTCACGTGTTATTTCCAAGTTTTATCAGGATGCTTTGGCAACAGCTTTGCTGTTCAGTTGTGTTTGGGAAAAGGCGTTCGCGTGACACCGAAGTCACTCATTTCAACGGCTGCACTGATCTAAGCTGAGGAATTGTAGCAAAACCAATTTGTGCTGCATATTACAGAGCATAGCGCGTAACGACTGTACTTGAAGTCTATTTGTAAAACTAATTTTGTCCTATACACAGCAGTTCGGTTTAACAGTGGAAATCAACTGTGAAGTACATCTGGGTGAGAAAACAAATGACAATGCTTCTTCAAAGACAACGAACTAACAACATGCGTTATATGCAGGGCCGACATGTTCGTAGACCAGGACTTCGAAAGTGCACTGTCAATTTGTCTGACAATGTTACATTTCAATAGCTTTACACAGATCCTAAGAGGTGTACAGAAAAAAAGCAAATACATTTAAATGCAATTTTCTTGATTCAATTAAACAAGACAATTTCTTTTAAAACATTTACAATAACAAACATTATCTCGGTTTACCATATGTGGCGTAATGTGGAAAACCTTTGGATTGTTGCATGCCCTCATGCTTTCAGCTGACCTTCATCAAAGGTCCTGGCAGTTTGAATTGATTTCACGTCAAGTCAACCGAGCAGAGCACGGAGGCATGGGAGCCGATTGAATCGTGGGTGTGGGAGGCTGTTTGTGGTCGTGGAAGCGTGGATCCACCAGGATGGAAATGGAACGTGCAGTTCATTAACAATTATGCCAGGGCTCACAAGTAAACATCTACACAGGAGTTGACGGTGGTGTTTGTGCACTTTGTGTCAGTGCGGTGGGAAAGACGTGCATGCTGATCAGCTTCAGCAACAACACCTTCCCCGGGGAGTACATTCCGACAGTGTGAGTTATCCCTTTGTTTGCCAATGGCAGAAAAAAAAATATTTAAAACACCTTTTACATGTAAACGTTTTGTTTCAGTGGAAGTATGCGTTATTGTAGAGCAAAATGTGAAGAAAATGCATTGTCTACATTATTCATATTGTTAGCCGTGTTTTATTATGCATTGAGAATAAGGTTACCACCACCTGTCCTGGTAATCCCAGGTTCATCCTCTTTTTTGGGGGGGGTAGTTGTCCTGAGAAATTTGTAAGTATTCCCGGAACATGAAATGGGCTGCTTATTTGTCATTTGTGTAATAATTCACCACTTAAGGCAACACATTTACCAACAGTTCTCACTTCTTTTGGTATAATGAGACATTCCTCTCCCCATGATATCCTGTTTTTTGTGTACCTCAGGCGGCAGTGCTACTTGAGTCCAATGCCAATTCGTGAAGCATGGCTGTTTCGCGTAAAAGTAATTTACACACTCGCGTGTTGTGTAGCATGCTCTACATGCCAAAGCACATGGCATTCTTTCGTGAATAAAGGAGGCGCATGAGTGAGAGACTGCATCCCAATGCTGTACACGCCGTAGAAGTGAGGTTGTGTGTACATGTGGCGTGCTTGCATCAAACAGGTTCGACAACTATGCCGTCAATCTTATGGTTGATGGAAAATACGTGAACCTGGGGCTCTGGGACACTGCAGGGCAGGAAGACTACGATCGGCTGAGGCCGCTCTCTTACCCACAGACGGTACGGTGTCCACGTCCACACCCGTGGATACATCCTCACCCATGTTCTTGCACACACGCTTATGTAAGGGATTGTTTACATCCGTGTTAAGCTGTCTCCCTGCTGTAACACGTCGTGACTTGGCACTCGCCTCCATGCGCAGCAATCAGCCAATGCTGCCAATGACACATGCCATAGCAGGCATCCATCGTCTCTGGATATATGGTTTCTGAGGCAGTGGTTATGATTGTATTGGCTCTGGAGAGATGATGACATATTTGAACTTGCAGCCTGCCAAATATACGTCGAATGCTCTGATCACATTACTCCCAAGCTGGCTTACATCAGTATCTATGCATATATGTACAGTGTTGGGAATACTTTTACCTGTGTACTGAAGAGAGACAAACCATGAGCTATCCCAGTGTTATTCTAAGCTTGCTATCAGCTTCATTACATGAGACGAAGTGTCAATTCAGAACTCTTGTAGTGAAATGCATCACCTAATTTGTTAGAGAATGGTTTGTGGAAGGGATATCAGAGCTACAGCAGTGAGATTCTTTCAAGTGACCGATTTCATCCATACTCGTAGGCACTTCACTTGTCCACACACCATGCACAGAGAAATATATGTTGCATGGCAGTCCAACCAATATATTTTATTATTTATAAAAGCTGGAATGTAGCCGAATTAAGTGAAAACCCTAATTTATTATTGTGATGGATTTTTTTCGCGTATTGATAACCACGAGGAGACCCATCAACTCTGCACTTTAGAACCCAGTTTAATCACCCAGATTCAAAGCCAGGATCTCATTGGTGTCGGCTCATTGGTCTCAATCTTGACCCACCCAGCCACCTTCCTGGCTCCTTGTGTGTCCTTTCTTACATCATCAGAGTGAGAAATGAGACTTGGCCTGTAGGCAAAGGTCGCCTCATGGGTGATACGCTGTGTTTGAAAAGGTGTACTTTTTTCCATTTGCCGTACATTTATAAAGGTCTCCTAGATGACCTGGACACCGTGCATATGGCATTCACTACAAAAATTATATTAAATTTGCCTCAATATATAACATACATATTTTTCACTGTGGATACGCTTAAGCATTGAAGTGTTTTCAGTGTACTGGTTCGTTGTAGTATATGCATGATTGCACTTGCTGACGCAGTAAGGATTATTATTTGATCGGTAAAACTATGCAGCTAACTCTCTCTTTGCTTCTTTAGGACATTTTTCTCATTTGCTTCTCGGTCGTGAGCCCATCTTCCTTTGACAACGTACGCGTAAAGGTACGGCAACAGCATATTTTTTATATATTTAATTTTTGGAATTTATTATCCCAAATGTTATCACAATTGTGCTTTTGGTGTCATATGAGATGAAAAATTCATTCGCATCTCTCTAGGAACAGTTCAACTCTTCAATTTTGAAAGTTAAGTTAATTATTTAACCAGGAAGTCACACTGTGTCATAGTACTCTTTTTCAGGAGGATCCTGCATTGGCATTTAAATTTTAGATATTTTCACCCAGTTAATGCGTGTTCATACATGAAATTGGCAACTCATGGAATAGGATGTCACAGAAATACGTCTGATATCCCATACAGTGACCTCCATCTGGCCCACGCGGTAGAAGGGAGCACTTCCCCATCTGCTCTGCTTACGGGGCAATGTTTGTCGCTTTGCTACAGATTTTTTTAAATTGCACAGTGCTGTATTTAAGTGTTCTTGATGCGCTAGCTTTGATTTTTACATTTATCTTGCTTTTCGCTATTACATTCCAATTGTTTGAAAACTACGTCATCAATCTTACGGTTGATGGTAATCATGTGAACATGGGGGTGTGGGACACGGCTGGGCAGGTAAGATTATGATCGGCTGAGGCCGCTCTCATACCCACAGACAGTACGGTGTACATGTCTGCACACGTGTGTTCATCTTTACATATAGGTATCCACGTCATGAGATAAAGGAATGTCCATTCACAACATGCAGAAAGCAGTGTACCACCCCAACCTATAATATTACCTCTGGAAGGTGATATGATAAACATACTTCTAAGACCCCTTTTTCTCTGATCCAAGTGGTGACGCACCTTCTGACATCCGGTGCTTCATCGATCCCCACTGTGAATCTCCTGCCAACTACATTTTGTGATGGCTTTGCACTGTAAGAATGGTTTAAATACCAATTGGCTTAATGTATTATATGCCTCGCAATTTTGTGCACAAACCAAGAATAGATGATTATTTTTCTCACCTACACAACCCTGTATATTTGCATCAATTAGCAAGAATTTTACTTATATCCTAAAAGACAGAAGTTGTAGACAAATTATTTCATTATTACAGTGTTACAGTTTTTCCATGCAACATGTGATATTGTTTCAATCATTACATACACAAAATCACAACAAAGCATAGCAGAGAATATCAAAAATTGTAAATGTTGTGGAATCACTTATCAACACACCGATGGGCTAAAGTCGTGAACTATTTGTCTTTTGTCAACGTGACACTTTTTGTTTTACCGATTGGCCGTGTCGGGTGGTGGAGGGTCACGACACATTTATAAATAACGCGATCTAACCCAAAAGCGTTTATTATGAAGAGAATATCCTGCGCATCCCTCAAATGTATCCTCATGTCCATATACAGCCTTCATTCCATGAAGTTCACCGAGTGTTTCCGGTTTAATCTGTGTGCCTAGGATGAGGTATGATTAATGTGTGTGTGTGCGGAAATATATCTGGCGCACCCTGATTCGGCATTGGAACAGCATCAGTTACAAGAATCCTCAGGCAAAATACAGGAACGAGCAACTGAATACAGACGCAAGTGCTAACATGCTAACCCATAACCGCTAAGTTTAGCCAACAAATGTTTCTGTTTTACGAGTTTTCCTGCTTCATTAAAAAAAACACCCAATACAACAGAAAATTGGATGTACAATATATAGCGACTAAATGTGACTGTATTTAAAGACGCTATACAGAAACAGTAGATGTACAGCACTTGTATGTAGTTCGTGACCATACTTCACCACATTCGTCAGTGCGGGTTGGTGAATGCGTAGAACACAGACGAGGGGACATTGTCAAATTATTTTTCTGCATCATCCTCTGCTGCTAACAACATCGCCCAAGGGGCCGTCCATAAATGACGTCACGCACCTATTGGGGAGGGTGGGTCAGACATTTGTGACGATGTGTGACGAGGGGTGTTTGAGAAATGTGACGTCACATCGAAATGCGCAACTTTAAATGAATATAGACAACACGTTCTACTTAATTAGATAGACTTTTTAATACATGTTTTCTCTTACAACATCAGAGCGCAGCGGCACATTAAATACGCACTACAATGACAATAGTTTAAAGCGATTTGAAGCATATTTTTTTTGGGGGGGCAGACCTTTGTGACGTCATATTTGAGGGGGGGGGTCAGACCTTTGTGACGTCATATTTGAGGGGGGGGGTCTGACTTTTGTGACGCCGTGTGACGCCGTGTGACGGGGGGGGGGGGCAAAAATCGTCCAAAATTGCGTGACGTCATTTATGGACGGTCCTCAAGTAGAGCTATATAAGCAGTTGACATTTTTCTTAACACCAGCAGCAGCAGTCAGTCACAGGCAGAGGAAAGGTAAAATGGTAAACGTTCGGCTGTTGGCTGTGTGCCCAGTGGTTCAAGGAAGTGCGGCACCACTGCCCAGAGACCCCTATCATCCTGGTGGGTACCAAGCAGGACCAGCGTGAAGACAAGGACATTCTCAAGCACCTCGAGGAGAAAAGCATGCAGCCTGTGACCAATGCTCAGGGACTGAGTCTGGCCAAGGAGATAGGTGAGCTATGCAAAAGGATATCCGCACCCACTTCTTAACACGTACGTGTTCACCGCCAATCTTGCGATTCGTAATTCATTTTTGGCTTGGACCACGTTAATGATCTGGCAAGACATTTGTCACAAGAGCTACAGTTTAATGTAAACGTGCCATTTTTTATTTGAGGCTACATCGGGTGGTGGAGGGTCTTGTGACAGAAATTTTTCCAGATCGTTACGTGGTCCAATCCAAAAAATGAATTGTGGACCACATGTATACTTTGTTACTATGAGCCATAGTACGTACAGTATTCCCTCATTATTGACGAGGGATACATTCTAGAGATTCTCGTGAATGGCACATTTTGCGGGTAATGATTTTGCCTACGAAAAACCTATCTTTTTAACGAATTACCATAAGTAAATACATAAATAAGCTATTAAATGCATACAAATGATCATAACACAACAACATTGGTGGTAATAAACATTAATTAAAAAATTGGTTTGCCTCCTATCTCCCCCACCACCCAATTCCAATGTGTTTTTAAATCACTTGAGCTAGCTGCCACTTCACTGTGGCCAAGAGCTAGATTTCTCCTGGACAATGTTCTTCTTGAGTTGGCCAGAATTCCCCATGTCAGAAGTTAGGCCAAGCAGAAATGTAAAGACCTGTTCAGCTTTCGTGAATAACTTCCGAAATCAGAGAATTGTAACTTTTTCATCAACTTGAGTTCATCATCAACTTGATATTTGGGAGAATTGAGGTCAACTCACATTCACACGAGTTGAGTCGAGTTGGCTGTTCATGGAAACAAGGTATTTCGCACCTCCGATTGCATGGTTGGCGATGTACGGTGCGAAATAACTTCAACATACATACATTACACTAACTAAACCAGCCAAGTAAATATCCACCCCCTGAACAACCTGTACCTCGTTAAATTGCCACAATTAAGGAGTTCTCGTTTAATTCATGAATGGTTAATTTTTGTTTCATCTGTATAATTTCGTGTGTGCCCATTTGTTCTGTTCCATGTGCAGAAACTGGCTTGTTACATTGGCCTAAATGTAACAACAGTATATTATTAGCATATCATCACGATGAGTAATTGTCTATCCATGGCTGGGTGGCCTTCCCATTCCATCGCCACCCTCCCAGTCCTGCAATCTCACGTGAACAGATCCTATCGTCCCATTTCCACGGTGGTCGCACCGTCTGATGTATTCCCTCCTTTGGCTGCCATTCTATCACTGTCCTCGTCCATTGGCCATCAACCCTTTTCGTCAAGCTGTGTTCTGCCCAAGCCAACTTTTCTTAGCATTTGAATGGTCATCTCTATGTCTTATTCGTTTTTTATCCTCCCCCCTTGATCTAGGATATATTATTTAGTGATTCACGGCATCTTGTTTACTTTTTTAAAAGTGCTTTATAAATATAATGTATTACTATGAATCCATGTGTTCAAGTTCCTGTCACCCCGTGTCATTCCAAGCATGCACCTCTGCACGCTTCTCTGCACACGCTTCATTTATCGCTTTTTTGCACGATACAGATCACGTTTGTAAACCGCACTGCTTCACAGGCTCTCGTGGTTGTCGGTACAGTGTAGGAATTCACTTGTTTGTTCATTCAGGTGCAATCAAGTTCTTGGAGTGCTCAGCCCTGACACAGCGTGGCCTCAAGAATGTGTTTGATGAAACAGTTCGGGCTGTCATCTCTCCAGAACCAAAGATAGAGAGGAAGAAAAAGATGTGTGCTCTTTTATAACACCCAGGCTTGCGTACAATGGACATCTCTTGCACTCTGCCAAGCAAGACCCCACAACCAATGTGGGATCCTAACCCCGAAAATGCATTTTGTCAACAGTGTCAACAATGTATCATATTTAATTTCCTACAAAATAACAAGTTAAATGCAGTTAATGCTTGTAAAAATGCACACAGAGTACACGACAATAACTGTATATGTATAAGCCTCTGTCTTCATTCTATTTTGGAAATGTGGGATTTTTAATCATTACTGTATAGCCATGTATTTACGAGCAGTCGTGCAAGTGACATGCTCATCCGCTTGCTGTTTACAATTTCTGTGGCTTGGCCCATTCTAAGCTACTGCACTTGGGCAAACTAAATTGGGAACAATTCAGTATTTTCCACATTTATACAGCATTGCGCCCTTGTTGAATGTATTCTGCACTTGCATAAAATGTCTATTTTGTATTCAGATCTGTTTATTTTAAAAAAATTATTTGGTTAAAAATAGTGATGTGCTTATTTTGAACACTACAGGGATTACTCAAATACGTTACTTGCATTTATCTTAGAATGTTCCATCCTATTTACTCTCACACTGTTGTCTTGGTTGAGCTTTTATTATTATTTTTGTAATGCTTGCATGCACCGTTTTTTTAATATATAAAATATCAACAATAACCTTGCAAATAAACTCAATGGGACGGACTGCATTCAGGGCTTTTGCCCGTGGTTGTGCCACGCATTACATCGGGCACGAGGTGGCTGGATGGTTCAGGGAGCCCGTCATTGTATCGATATTCCACGTGCGTTTCGTTTGATGGTTTAACAGAATGTCTCAATTTTATTTTATTTCCCATTTACTGGATCCACGTGGATCTATTGGAAAATATAGAAATACACCATGTATGAATGCTTATTTTGGTTGTGGTGAGATGTTTTTTAAGAGGACACTATTTGCCCATCTGAACAATATTGCAAACTGTCTTAATGAATAGACAGCACATACAGTATCCAAACGAAAGACAACATATACATTATTAAGGTGGCCACCCGTGCCGATTAGCAGTCGGTTACGTACGGCGCGAAAGAAGTTCAACATACATACAAATGAACCTTATGGCGGGACCCCGGGGTCCCGAATAAACGGAAGTCAAAATCGCAATTAATTCGTTTATTTTTAGCGACTCCGTCCTACCGCGCACATAAACGCGGCGACCCACGTGGCACGGATCATTCTGTTGTGATGTCGTGTCCAAGCACAACAGCGAGGATGAATGCGCACAAGAGCTGAACAAGCGAATGCTGCACTCCATGCTCGGGTATGGGCAGGATTATGAGTCTTATCCAAAGCCGCTCAAACTGCCTACACGACTTGTGTTGCCTCCGAAACGTCGTGATTTAATGTATTTGTTTTCTTTTAACCTACGTGACTTTATTTGTCATAACGGTATGCATAATAAAGTGAAACTGCTCTCTTCATTATTATTTGTGACCTACCAATGTCTGCAGCCAGGATCAATCGATGACAATCCTATTACCTTGTCCGTATGCATCTGTGCAGATCGTTTTTAAATCCTTTATTAAATCCTTTATATTAAGTTCGCTTGCTTGCTTGCTTACGACCGTGCAAATCTTTCGGTCGTTTTTTAACCCACTTCCCGTGATCCAATCGAGCTGACATTTTCCACACAGACTCGTTGTGCTAGACAATTAATGTTCGTGAAAAAAAAATTCCCAAAATGTTACACTTTTTAGGCAAAAAATAAATATTTTACATATATTCAAATAGAACTCATTCATGGCTTTGGCTGAACGTCACAGTGTAAGAGCCCAGAGCGTAACCCCTCCACAGGCCGTGGCGGAGTAGCGCAGTTGGTAGCGCCCTCGCTTCCCATGCCAAAGGTCGTGGGATCGATCCCCGCGTCCTCCACAGGCGAATATATTTTTAAATCCTTTATATTAAGTTCGCTTGCTTGCTTAGGACCGTGCAAATCTTTCGCTCGTTTTTTAACCCACTTCCCGTGATCCAATCGAGCTGACATTTTGCACACAGACTCGTTGTGTGTGACAAGTAATTTTCGTGAAAAAAATTCCAAAATTTTACACTGTTTAGGGAAAACAAATTAAATATTTAATTACCAATTGCTTAATGGTGGCAGACAATCATCTGACCCATAGGTGGCAGCCATCTCAAGCCAGAGGACGAGAGGACTCTAGCCGCCACGCATATAAAGGATTTATAGTGAAAAACTTTGTTTTTACTGGTTATACTTATTTTTGCGGTTAAGCCATAGTCCCCACATACCGCTCGTATCAATGCGGATAAGAGGAGCGGCGACCCACTACTCTGTAGAGTGACATTGGTATAAACGCTTGTTACAATATGGACAGCGCATTGAAAACGCGTACTATTTTATTTACCGTTTACAAAGTTTGTTCACAAATCCACACTTGAGAAACACGATGATTGACAGAGGGGTCAAAACAAATTCGATAGTGTATTTAAATAGAGGTACTGCAGGTAAGTAGTTTTCAGTTTTAAAGGCATAGTCTAACAAGACAACACTTGCCACCATCCTTCAAACCCACTGGTGAAAAAGAGCAAAGTTTTTGTTAACATTATGTTTATGCTAGAGCCGGGGGCTTATGGGACGCCAGGGTCCCGCCATAAGGTTCATATATTGACCAGGTCAATACATCAGAGATGTAGGTCCTGTTGGCATACAAAACAAAAAGTTACTGTAGTTGGAAGCCCAGTTTGTCAAATTTGTGAAGAGAAAAAGCCATCAGAGCAGAATTGGTGGAAGCCTCCCAACAATGAGTTTCAAACAACGCGCGTTATGGAAAAAACTATCAGCACTTCCAGAAGAACGACAGTGGTCCTCTCGTCAAAAGCCACCATCGCAATGAGGAAATGTGACCAGTTGACAGCAGCAGTGATAGACACAATTGTGGACCGGTTTCGTCTTAATTTGAATACGCCGGCACGGCAGTCACTGCTGTTGACTTAATGAGGTCAGAGCCATTCCGCAGTTGTGTATCCCCTGCGTTGTGTGAAACCCACTCCTATTAACTTGCACTCCAATCACGTTTTTTGTACTGCTTGTTGTTGTAACGTCCTGACTCGCCCCTCGCTCATCGGATTCCGACTGCAGTCGAAATCAAAATTCGGATTATGAAACCTCCCCCCAACCCCACCCCCACGTGGGGGCAACGAAGCCCCGCCCCCTTGCCCGCAGGTACCGCCCTCTTGTCCACAAGCCCCGCCTCTCCGCGGCAGAACCCCTCCTCCCTGCGTCCCATTGGCTATCATCTCTGTAGACCCCGCCCCTTTATCGGAGAGGTCACCCCCCCTCCCCATGACCGGCCCCAGTTGAATGCCCTCGAGTCTGATTGGTGGCGCTTCGCGACTGCTGAACCAATGAGGGGCGACGACACGAGGCGGCTGCAATCAGCTGGGTCGGGTCAAGGGTCGCGACGGCCGCGCCACGTGTGGCGTAGGTGGGGGGGCATAGCAGGGACGCATCCATCCCTCACTACTCAGCAATACACACAGTCCACTCATAGCATCAGCTCACCACTACACAGAGTTCATTCAAAGCAAGCTCACCCCTTCGTGCATAGCATCAGCTCACCACTTCACACAGTCGTGCATAGCAGCATCTCACCACTGCACGCGGCCGAGCACCAACCAAATTGGGCACACACCACACGCTGCAAACTCTGCAAACGAGGCGAAGAGAGAGACACTGCGGAGACCCCCGCAGGCCGACATCTGGAGGACTTTGACGGCCGCTCTGAGCTTCAAAACTGGAAAAGAAAAACATAACATAAAGTGACCCTACGGAAAGTTGAGAGGTGGGATCATGGTTAGGCTCAATAAGAGTGCCACGTGAAATAGTTGGCTAGGGTTGGGGATACTGCAAGTGCCTGGTTCGCACAAGGTTCGGAATATGTGCGAGTATTAGTGTTTGGTAGGCTAGTCTGATTAGCGGTGGGACCAGTACTAGTGGTGAGGTTGGATAGGGGTTAGATTTGGGTCCGTTAGGGTGGTGTTTGTGGTTGATTGGGGTCAGTGTGGGTGGACCAATGTTCGTGGCTGGTTAGCAATGTAGTTATGGGTTTTGGTTAGTGGGATATATTACTCGTGGCCGATTAGCTAGTTGGTCAAGGGTAGGATTAGGGCAGGGGTCGGGAACCTTTTTGACTGGGAGAGCCATAAAAGCCAAATATTTCTAAATATATTTCATTGAGAGCCATATAGTATTTTAACGTATAATAAATTAAATGTCTTACTTTTAATGCGACTTCTGGTCACGGGATCCGTGACCCGAGAAATTTGATCTTCAAAACTAATTTCTGTTTACTTTAAAATGACACAGTATTATTAAGCAATATCACAAGTATTTTAAAATCAGTTCCAAACTGATTTTTTTTTATTATTCAACTCAAATTTGTCTGGGAGCCATATGCCGTCACCCGGAAGAGCCATATATGGCTCGCGAGCCATAGGTTCCCGACCGCTGGATTAGGGGATCGACGTACAAGTTGCTCTTCTTGGTTCTTTCGGTAAAGTCACGTAGAAGGGAAGTAATAAAATAATAAAAATAAAACATAATAAAATAAAATATGTTTTATTTTAATAAAATTAAATATTTTATTTTATTATGTTTTATTTTAATAAAATAAAATATTTTATTTTATTATGTTTTATTTTTATTATTTTATTACTTCCCTTCTACGTGACTTTACCGAAAGAACCAAGAAGATGAATCCCTGCAGTCACGAAAGCTTTAAATCGAAAAGTACAAGTTGCTGTTTGCATAGTAGGTTAGTGTCAGGTCTCGAGTTTCTCGTGTGTGTGTGTGCAGTGCGCTCCGCTATAAAGCTGCTCGCCTGTGCCTCCCATATTCACTGCAGCCACGCGCGGCCTATTTCATTGTTCGCCCGCGCTTCTCGCTACGTCGGCGGCCACGGCTGTCAACATCGCAAAACGCACAGCGGCAAAAACTTAAAACGCTCATTCATCGGGTGGGGAGGAGGGGGGGGACAAAACCCGTGTTTTGGACGGATCGCGGCTTGGCCAACCAATCTCTCGCCCTCGAACAAGCCAACCAGCGACCACCAAACTCCACTCCCCCCCCCACCACCAGCAGCAGCGCTTCAACCAGAGACCATCCTTCATCCGCTTGTGTTCGCGTTTCACTTTTGGTGGCCGTAACGCGACCGCTGTTCGTTCCAGTTCGCTGCCTCTCGAGCCGGGAAAGTCTTCGCCGGGTCCATCGCCCGAGGGCCGTGGCCATGGTCGGCTTGACGGACGCCGCGGCTTTCGGACACTTCTACACGTTCTTCTCGAAGAACATGACGCGGTCGTTGCTGCTGCTCTTCGACCTGGCGTGGAAGTTCCGCCACAGGTTCCCCTACATGTACTTCGTGGCGTCCATGGTGATGAACGTGCGGCTGCAGGTGCGCTGATTAAAAAAACCATCCTTCCCAGCCTTGTCGTCACCAACCACCCAACACCATTTGCCAGGCCCGCGCGGTGGCTTTGTTAGGTAAATGCCGTGTGTGTGTGTGTTTTTGTGTGCTGACATGTCAGTCAAGTGTTGTGTGTGTGTGTGTTTTTGTGTGCTGACATGCCAGTCAAGTGTGTGTGTGTTTGTGTGTGTTTTTGTGTGCTGACATGCCAGTCAAGTGTTACGTGTGTGTGTGTGTGTTTTTGTGTGCTGACATGTCAGTCAAGTGTTACGTGTATGTGTGTGCGCGCACTTTGTAATGGTGATGGTCTTGTGTTGGTAGTTGCGATTGTGGTGGTGCGTATGATCGTGGTGGTATTCATGATGGTGGAGGTTATGCTATTTGTTGTGAATGTGGTAATGTGATTATGTGGTGGTACAGTACTGTATGGGACTCGACAATGATGGTGAAGTGTGCTGGACGAAGCGGCGTAGGCTGTGATGACCTCGTGGTGCGGTGCTTTAAGCCAGGCCCACATTGCAGCGATGTGTTCAAATCGCGTTTTACACGGCGCGACAAAGCCACTGTCGCACAGCGAATCCAGTGATCTGTTATTACGAAGAGCTTTTAGATATTTTGGTAATCCGGCAATTTCAGAGCAACACTCTTGGAGAGATTTGTATTGGATTATTTCAATGTTTTGACAAATCGGTTCAGCCTGATTTTAGATTAATTTGTTTCGTCAAATCGGTTGGACTTAACCAGGCATTTTTATCTACCTGTAAAAATGGCTAATAAAATTACCCGTGTGTCACATCTTGACAAATGTAAAATGTGTTTAATTTTTGGCAGCTCCGTCACCAGCAATGGCGATGATCGCCAGGGCAGTGCGTTTCAAAATCTAAATATGGCTCAAATCGCTCTAACGTGGCATTTAAAATCGCCACATCTAGAGGATTAAATGTCGCTCGTAATGGCGACGTTTAAATCCCACGCATGTAAGTGGTGACGTGCTGACTGACAAACTCTTTAGAGCGCAGGTGCTGCAGTACTCTCGATTTCCGCTTGTTAACAAACAGACTGGAGTTAAAATAATGTATGTTACAAGTGCCACAAGGTCATCATCATGTTTGGCTGTGGGCGGGCAACCTTTCGGGGTTTCGGTGAACCCACACAGGACAGGTTGAATCCAGCTGTTGGGGAGGTGCAGCCATATTGACAGGCACGTTAATTTTTCAAATGCTATTAATTACAAATACGTCCAAATACGCTATTCGCGAGATTGTGTGGGTAGGCAAGGAAAAGGTTTAAGCTTTGCACCACTGGACTGATGCCATTTGAAAGAAGAGCTGTGCATTGTGTGCCAGAGTTCATCTTTAATTTCACATTGCTGCCCCACGCCGCTGTCATTTGTCCCAAAATAAATTAAGGGCCTCTTTGTTTTTCCATGTTTTGTAGTTGCTGTATTAAAACCTAATTCATCCACGTTTTGCTCAGCTATTTATCCGTAAAAGAAAAGCAGGCTTTCTCTTTATACACGCCTCTGTTGTTCTTAATATCATCACCACTTCTCTGCATTACTGTACATTGACTCGTGACTTAGGCGTTTTAGAATTACAAATACCCATAATGTGCTTTTAACCAAAGCTTAGCAGCACAGCTAACTAAGTACACCATAATCGTGTACTTTAAATAATAATTTGGCTTCTACACGTGTTTATGATTGTCTAGCTTTCAATTTAATTTGAAATTGTCGTACATCAGAGCTCTTTTGTCAACACTTTGCCATTGCAACCTGCAGATAGAATTAGTATAATGTTAAGCAAATATATTAAGTTGAAATGGACAACTGAGGTTATTACATTATTGGTGTCTGGAAGAAGTATATTGTGCCTAAACTAATAAACAATGGGTCTATGCTGCTAGAATAATTCATTATTGATTTTCTTGTGCCACGGTAACTCATGCCATATGGTTACTTACACTTGGCATCCCATGGTACCTGGTAGTACAGTTGCTTATGTATGGGACTGATACTGAATATATTACAGCAATATATACAAACAGTGCTATAAGGACTGTGTAGCCCGGGTAAATCTCTGCAACGGTCAGTAGAATGGATAACAGAGACCAGTCAAAAATGTCTAGAGCTCGCAAATCTAATTATTTAAGTAATTTAGATTATTAAACCAAATATCGGTTTGATTAATCGGCTAATCTGATGCAATTAAAGTAGTTGCGAAAAAAAAGTATCCTCTGTTCCCACGTGTGCCTGTGGATGGGAGATGATGAGTGGGATTTGGTGACATTGGTATCTTCAACGTGTCACGCTGTGGGTGATGCTTGTTGGGGGTTTCCTTCAGTAGACACGATGTAGAGGCCACCACCGTTTTGAAAGTGGCCGAGTAATCACATGCAAAATAAGTAACCAATTAAATGTTTTTGATTCATCTACTTAATAGAGCCGTAATTTTAAATAAGGCATCCTTAGATGAATTTGGGACAAAGTGTCGTTTGACCTTGAAAATAAATAAGTTTTTCTAATGTAAACTACAGCATGTATTGGTATGGCTAAAGTCCATAACCCAATTGTTGTAACTGTATGCCAACACTTGAATGGTAAATAATCAAGGGTTCAGTAATTCAATAATAATATTATGGCCGAGTGGTTATAACCATTTAAATACGTTTTAGCTTGTGATTTATTTGTACCTTTGTCAATCCACTGCTGAACAAAGGCTTCCCCATAGATGGTGTAGAGGTGGAACAAGACTGGTAAGTTTGTGATTAGAATAAATAAATAGTGTCTACATTTCACTTTTGTGCATTGTTGTTGCTTTTATAATGCCTTGTAAATGAACCTAAAATGTTTGTTCTTGTGGGGTTTTACATTTTGTATGAAAGTTGAATACTGTTGTGTGTTTCTGTCATTGTGAATCATGTTGTATTTTCTCTGCTTGCAGGTACACATTGAAATCAACCCACATTAAAGAAAACCTTGGAGTTGAAGATGTTTTATGTAAACTGGACAAAAACACTCGTCATAAGATGCTCCGTTTCGGATTTAGTTCAGGACCTTCATAGGCAAGACGTTTGATATAAGAAGAATTACCTACAATGCAATCCGTTCTGCAAACAATGCAATTGCAAAACACAAACAGTCATATTTAAAACAATGATTGTACCAAACCAACTGTTATAAGTTATGACTGGTTTGGTTTTTGCACATCAAATATAAATAAACTGTTTACACTCAAAACAGCAGGGCAGTTATTATTATTTGGAGCCTTGTATTGCTCACAAAATGCATTTGTGCTCAAATTGGTATGCCAAGGAGTTATTTTGGCACGCAATCTTTCGTGATTTTTGAATCTTAAGACACTGCTGTTGCTGTCATCAGAACCTGCCTCATTTTAGTATATTGGGAAATTATTGGATTTCTCGGTACAGAAATTGGTAACACGTTACACTGTTTACGTTTCACACCAGTAAAACATTGTGAGGTATGTGGTCTTCTCTGTAAGTTGACCCATTCAGGGTAGCATATTTTACGAGTAGGATAAGTTAAGTTGTGTAATGTCTGTAAAGTGAATGCACTTGTACAAAAGGACATGTTATGGGATAGAATGATGGTGCTACTGCATTGTTGCATTTATTGCTAAAGGTGTTATTTATAGGAATGTATAGAAATATAAATAACTATTATTTAGCATCTCCCCTGTCCATCGTGTCCTTCAACATTTGGATTATAATCAACATTATATTGCCTGACATACACACTTAAAATGTTTTGTTCAGAATTTTGCAAAACACCTGTTTTAAATTCTGTAAAAGCAAGCCTTTTTATGACTTAGAGAATTTCGAAACGTCTGTCAGAGTTTAGATTTTCACGTGCTACAGCATGCCCCTTATGCATAAAAAAAAATTAGGAATGTCGTTTTTCAAAAATGTTTTATTGGTAATTGAATAACCATCTTACTGTGGTTTATAAAAAAAAAACGCATTTCAATTGGTGGTTGACGTTCAAAGTGGACTGCAGCCCTCAAATGAATAGTGCCACCCCCCGTGATATGTGGATCAAAGAAACTACCGTACTCGAGATGCTGGTATGGCAGCAAGAGAAGTTTATGTGAATGCTGTTGCAAGAGGTCACACGTTTGGCCCAACGGTCCTGTGCTGATGATGCATGATGAATGAATGTGATTTATAAAAGTAAAAAACGTTGCATTGTTTTGTAACGTGTTGATATGAGTCACGTGATAAACACAATTTTGTAAGATAAAATGTAATGTCTGCGTGTTTACAGCCTTTAAATTCATTACCTGTGTTATAGACTAGGTACGGTGTAACAAAAATCTACATAATGTATAATGAATATTTATGACTTAAAGCTCAAAGTAGTTTTGGCTTAGACCAACAATGTAAGTAATGATTAATTATAGCTGCTGTGATTTGGAAGGTACTGGGAAAATTATATTGGGGATGTTTGTGACGTCTCAGAATTATTAAGTCAGCCAGTGTTATATTGTCATCATTCTCTTGGGTTCTTTCGGTTAAGTCACGTAGATATAAAATGAATAGATCACGACGTTTCGATCGCAACACAAGCAATCGTTATCAGGTGAGGCAGTTCTCCTGCTGTTTGGAAAGCTTCATATCAAGATTGTCATTGTATGCGAAATGGTCTTCCCATGCCATCTCATTTTCTTGTACATAAGGAACATAAAAATGTGCATATGTACATGAACATTTAAAAAGTCCAACTGCTTGCACTCTGATGCACTCTGTTTTCTGTTATATTTTTTGTCCACATTGCCAGTCCTTTTTTTGCAGTGTCATGATTCATGCTATTTTTGGCAACTTGTAACAACTCGGCCAAGTTGTTATATGACTTGTTAATTGAATACAATAACAAACATGAAATATAATTAATTGCAATGCTTTGTCAAGCCCCTGCTGGACGATGGGCTCTCCATCTCGTGTCAGTTGTTTTGGTCATACTTCACAGGTCAGTCCAGGTTGGTGACACGGTAGCTGTGGCTGAGAAGTGAAATCCAGTTGCTGGGTCAGTTGTGGAATATGCTGACCGCAGTGCCATGATCACTCAACAATAATTAACTGATGCATTTGGCAACTGTGCTTTGGTCCAGGAATAGATTTGGACCACTTTTATTCCCATTGAGCACGGTCATCTTTTAACACAGTAGGTGATATCAAGACATGTATTTTAAACCAATGTAAGCCAACTCATTTGTACAACAGCACAAGTTAAACATGACACGATTTTGTAGAAATGTCTGCCTTAATATTAACTTGTGTACATTTAATTTAAAGAATTTTTTTCATAAATGTACACTTCCCTGGTCTCCATCTCGATATGATTGTGTTGAGCTGATGTATTCAATGGCTATCCACTTGGCAGATTGATACTGCACCTCATCTGAACTTTGTTTTTTACACAACTGAAGGGCATTTGGTTGAGTTGATCCTTCCTAAGTTATGATAAATCAGCTTGAGCTTTAAGCTCAGTAGCAAAGTAGATACATGCGTCTCTGATATTGTAGGAGTGGATAAAATGTAAGCTTTTTTTTGGAGGTGGTTCCACCTCAATTTATCTGCAAAATATATAGTCTGTATTTTGTTTGTAATTGTCCATTATTAACATATTCATCTGCATAATCCATTAAGATGGAACATTTCATTTGTAAGCATGTCAAGTGATGACTGCTTGCATGAATATTGAGATTTTGATGTGTATGGATTTAGTAGCAAATACAAATCCTGGGAATGTTCAAGAAAACCAATTTATGCACGTGTTATCTTGAAATGTTTGCTTTTTCAGAGCTATTTTACAGAGCTCTGAACTTGACTGGGTTATAAATGTGTGTTTTACGTAAGAACCTATGTGGTGGTACGGTACTATGGGATATTCATGTAGATGAATGGTCCATCTGGTTTCCCAACAGCTTGCTGCTCCTGGTTGGTTAATTCTGCTAAACCTAAAGTGATGAAGTGTGAGGTACAGTATATATATGTTTCCCTCACGATACATTGGGCTACGAGCACTTGTTTGACTTAATGAAAAGTAAACTATTTCCATTACATTGCAGGGGAAAACATTTGAAATGGCTTTTTGTTTTGTAAGCTATATTTATGATTTTTTTGGTTTAGTGTTTTGTACGATAGTATTACTGTGTTTGGAAACAAATTATAGCTTCCTAAAATAATTAAGCTAGCTCATGTTGTATAAGACTTCTGATCATCTGCTCTCCATGGTTAAATTGATTGCGTGTTGAGAAAATTAAACTTCTCACTTCACTGTATCAAAAGTAGTGGCATAAAGGATAATGTCTTTTTTTTACACTTGTCAATTTCAGCTACGTACTAGTAACATCTGCAACTCGTGAGCTCTGTACTGTTAACCGTAAATGTACAGTTTTTTTTTTAAGTCTTGCCTTACTGGCTGCAACATGCAGTGACTGCAAATGTCATGTTTGTCATCGTGGCATTGAATTGTCAATAAATCCTCCAATGAGCCCAGTGACGTTTTCGTAAATGTAGTAGACTTACATCTTCGAATGCATTACATAATGAGCAGACATGGGAAATTACTAGGAATGTGTATTAATTAATAACTAGACTCGAGCATGTGGAAATATATTGTCCGATTGCAGATAATTCTAGAGCCAGTTAAATATCAAGGTTTAATAATGACTTGTCAACTTATTAAATGACTTTTGGGATATGAGTATATTATTTAAATACCAAATTTATGTGTAAAAAAATAATTGCACTGCAAACTTAAGAAAGCCAATTGGGACAAGTTAGATTGGAAAAGCAAGCTGTGTCGATTGTCTGTGTTGTGGCAATGCATGTTTTAGCTATGCATGACAAGTCACATGGTTTAGATTATTCAGTGGAAACCGCCACAGTGGCGTTTCCAGCAAGAGCGTTGGCCTGCAATTGCTCCAGAAAGCCCTGTGTCCTCAGTTGCCCCCTGGTGGAGGTTCTATGTCAAAAGTACTGTACATGGTGTCGACAATCCCATTACATTTTCCCCATCGAAAGAAGTGTGGAAGTGTTCACATAAATGGTTTTCAGAGGCAGACTTTGAAGCAATGAGCATTGGTGACTGCTGTGCCGATGAGTCTTTTTGATAAAATCGGTCCACAGTTGTCGATCACTGCTTCATTGCTGCTGTTGTCAGTCGGTCACATGTGTTCAAATGTACCACTGGTGGTGACTTTAGTGGACACGAAGATGCAGTCCTTAAGATACTGCTGATGGTTTTTGCAAAAACGCACAGAGGATGAACTCTTATTCCGTTATGGGATTTTCTCGTAAATTACAGATTCATTCGGTCAATAGGGTCGCCGCGATAATCACTTTTTCGCGATAGGATAGAAAATATCACGATATGACGATTATCGCGAAATAATTTACCCGTTACGTATTTCACATTATCGACCTGTTTTTTGGTGGTTCACTCAAAAAGCCTTGCCACAAGTCTTCTCGTCGCTAATGAATTATTGTTTACTCAGGAAAGCCTCACTCGGTATCATCACTCTTTCAGGAGGGTCCTGCCAAGTTTTCACAGAAGTGGGCGGTGATTGCTCTGTGTACGTGCACAGTATTCCAATGAATACATTTGCGGGTAATGAATGGGCAATGGTTCTCTTTCTTGTTGTACTATTAGAATCGGAGTCTTTATCCTGAAGGAATTTGACGAGCTACTTGGCTCTTTTTGCACATGTCCAGTCGGGGTGGGTCATCGAGTTACAACAACAAACAATACAAACCAACGATTGAAGTGCTAAGTAGAGAAAAGATAAGCAAGTCACTAAAATACATTTAATAGAAACAAATAAGGTATATAAGTACAAATTGTATAATGGGACCAGGATTGGTTTCAACACCCGTCCGAGATTTCGATTTAAAGCTTTCGTGACTGCAGGGATTCATCTTCTAGGTTCTTTCGGTAAAGTCACGTAGAAGGGAAGTAATGAAATAATAAAAATAAAACATAATAAAATAATTCTCACGACGTTTCGGCCACAACTCTACGTGACTTTACCGAAAGAACCAAGAAGATGAAACCCGTCCGAGATGTTAACTCCCTCGCCTGTAATGGACGAGGTTGTGGGTTCGATCCCGACCCTGACACCTGCTGAATATTTGGAGTTTGTGGTGTCTCTCCCCGTGGTCGCGTGGATTTTTCTCCGGGTCCTCCGGTTTTTTCCCTACACATTTAGAATCAACATCACTCGTTTCCAGTGTTTGGCTACTGATATACATGTCCACATGACTAAGCCACTTTACCGAAAGAACCAAGAAGATAAATCCCTGCAGTCACGAAAGCTTTAAATCGAAATCTAAGCCACTTAGTTGCGCCATCCTTTCTGGTCAGGTCGCTTCTGAGAAAGAGCCACATAGCGAGCTCACTGGGCCTTACCTGGTAAAATAACAAAAACATGAAAAATAAGAATAGGTTTTACCCTTTCTGGCAATAAAAGAGCTGTTCAGATGTTAAATACCAAATACTGTAGATACCTTTTGCAAGGAATCATGTCTGCATTAACCACATGTACTTGCAGTGAATGTATTGTCTTTGAAACTGGCCTACACCAAGACATACCTGTCAACCCCTTATAGTGCCGACCTTATTACAGACATTCAGACCTTATTGGTCACCCCGTGCCCTTATACATTTCAACGTTCATCCTATAAAGTCCCATCACAAAGGAGAAACACATAAATAGACAAACGTTTATTTTTTGCCCGTATTGAAACGGCTGTACGCCGTATGGACCTAAAACTACATTTCCCTGTACATGGGTACTGGTAAACCGTATGGGTTGACACCTATTCCAATGCATTGTCCTTGAGTTTCAAAGACAATGCCATATATTACTGGTAGGAACCTCCTGATTACACCAGCCCACAGGGGATTATTGTGTCCGTCCGTCCGTCGTGCATCCAAAAATGGGAGGGGTGGGGCTGGGTGGAGAGGGGAGGGTGGCGAGGGGCTGGGTGGGGAGGGTAGGGCTAGGTGGGGGTGGGGCTGGGTGGGGCTGGGTGGGGAGGGTGGGGAGGGGCTGGGTGGGGAGGGTGGGGAGGGGCTGGGTGGGTTGGGTGGGGAGGGTGGGGGTGGGAGGGGTGGGGCTGGGTGGGGGGTGGGAGGGGTGGGGCTGGGTGGGGAGGGGCTGGTCACCTCGTGGTGCCCTTATAAAACTCAACGTTTAACCTACTCACGCCGGCTTGTGCCCGCCCTCACAGTCGGGCATATTTGCAGAATACACCACGCCGCCGTTGACCCTGCAGGCCATTGACTGAGCAACCCAACGTTCCTACCAGCTCCCTCCGCAGGAGGAATGTGTTTAAAGAGCATGTTTGTTTGCATGTTCTCCACAAGTACTGCGTGTGGTTAATACAATACTTGATGCCTTGCAAAAGAGGATCTATTTGGTGTTTGGACATCTCAACGCCTGTTTTATTGCCCAGAAATGATAAAAAAAACTCTCATTTTTAATACTTTGAAACTGGCAAAAAGGTACCGTGATCAAGTAAATAAATAGTTTATCAACTTGTAAGGCGACAACAATGTGTTCTGTTTAACACGTAGGATTCGCGACATATCTATAATACAGTTTTTTTTGGGGGGTGAGATCGCGTAAATATAAATGTGTCGTTAAACCCACCACCACCCGACACAGCCTATTAGCAAGGTTTTGTCACCTAAACACAACATGCAATTTTGTTACAAGTACAGCACACAGGTGCGTTGGAGAGTAAATCCACAACATTTACACATTTATTGGTTACGAAAGCTTACGTGTTAAACTGAGTTTATCGTTTAAAGTTAAAACGCGAGTGCGTCGTCAAAAGGGGCCGTCCATAAATGACGTCACGCGATTTTGGACGATTTTTGACCCCCCCTCCTTCGTCACACGGCGTCACAGAGTCAGACCCCCCCTCAAATATGACGTCACAAAGCTCTGCCCCTCCCCCCCAAATAAAACATGCTTCAAATCGCTTTAAACTATTGTCATTGTCGTGCGTATTTAGTGTGGCGCTGCACTCTGATGTTGTAGGAGAAAACATTAGTTAAAAAGTCTATTTAATTAAGCAGAACGTATTCTTGGTTCTGTCGGTAAAGTCACGTAGAAGGGAAATAAAATGTTCTTGCTGTGGATTTCACACCTGATGACGATTGCTTGTGTTGCAGTCGAAACTTCGTGAGAATTTTTTATTATTTTATATTTTTATTATTTTATTATTTCCCTTTTACGTGACTTTACCGAAAGAACCAACAATATGAATCCCTGCAGTCACGAACGCTTTAAATCTAAATTTAAGCAGAACGTGTTGTCTATATTTATTTAAAGTTGCGCATTTTGATGTGACGTCACATTTTTCACCCCCCCCCCCCCCATCGTCACAAATGTCTGACCCCCCCCCCCTAGGTGCGTGACGTCATTTATGGACGGCCTGTGATGAGGCGGTCGAGCTGACGTCAGGGGGAGGGGCGGGGCTAGCGGGCACGTGACTTCACCGAGGGGCGGGGGCTGGCGGCCGTCACGTGTCCCCCCACCCACCCACCCTCCCCACTCTCGCGCTGCACGCCGGGAGTTGTCGCTGAGAGGGGGCCGCTCGCGTCTCGCTACTGCGGCGTTCGTGGTGGTGGTGGTGGTGCGGGTGTGGAGCGGGGGAGAGCGCCGCCGCAGCCGCCGCCGCAGCCGTTTCTCGTCGGGCGAACCAACGCGAAGCCAAGATGGGGCGGCGCTCGACGAGCTCCACGAAGAGCGGGAAATTCATGAACCCCACGGACCAAGCGCGTGAGTCCCGCCAGGCCTCAAATGTCCCCCGAGTTCGCTTCGGCCGCAACGAGCCGCGAGGGCTGCCACCCCCCTCGGCCGTTGATTGGGCCGCGCTCGCACCACGTGACGCGCGGGAGCCAATGGCGCGCTGCGAAAAGATTTTTGCAAGCGCGCGCGCGCTGGGGAGGTGGGGTGGGGGGCGGCCCCCCCCCCCCGGTCCCCCCGTCAGGTGCACGTGAACGTTTTGGCGTTGATTTGTTTTCGATGGTGGGCGTCCTCGGTTGTTGTTGTTGTTGTTGTTGTGGTTATTTGACACGAGTACCCGGTGCGGTGTGTAGTAAAACATCGCCGGGAGGGAGACAAAGGCGGCCGGACGTGGTTGTCCGCCTCTCAACCGCCTCGTGTGCTGTGCCGGTCTTAATAGGTGCTCGCTAACAGCGCTTGCCCGAACAGTCTGTGTACAGGCTTTGCGGGGGAGCGGGGGGGGATCTTTGTGTGTTGAACTTCTTTCGCGCCGTACCGTAGCCAACCGTGCTCATCGGAGGTGCCGGGGGAAGGGCAACGAACTAAACGCAAAAATAAGTTGTAAAGAAATTAGTTTGTCGGATCTAGATTTAAAAGTGCATATAGCTCCCAGTGGCTGCTTGATATGGGAAGGAAGAGCGTTCCAGACGGCCGCAGAAGTGCATCTGAAAGCGGGCGGTGCAGTGGCCGTCGTTTTTCGATGACCAGCTAAAAGCCGCTGCGATGATGATCGCAGTTTGCGTGATGTTTGATGCTCCTTGAGTTTTGTACAACATTCTTTTTTGTACAACAGTAATTATTGTGATGCCTTCATGATCAACAATGATACGCGAATCAATGACTGAATTAATAACTTTACTGTCATTGTACTTAAAGTAATAATATTTCGCGGACACAACTTAATTACTGATAAGTAAAGGTTATTGAAACACTAATTAAACCGATATGAATACATTTCCACCGATTTTAGTAACACTTGGAAATTTCTTTATTAGCACGAACACGATGCTAACATTCACAGTAGTGAGATCAATCTGCTAATAACGTTATTGTCGCATTGATAAATATCGACCTGAATGGGCTGAGCTAACCTTGACTCGGACTTAAGCTTGCCATCTCAAAACTAAGAGCCTTGATGCTATTTAAATTCAATATATCCCAATTGTATACTGTGAATATTTAGAAATGTAAAAATGTGGAATTTCTGTGTTTAATATTGCCGTTCTATACCATTCTCCTAAAATATGTTTCCATTCAGGCAAGGAAGCAAGAAAGAGAGAACTTAAAAAGGTATTCAACAATTGCACGACTTTTGCCTTATAATTGCTTCATTTGTATCTACACTTGGGACGTTGGAAATTGGCAGGACAACATATATAACTGGCATTTTGAAATTTGAGAGAAATGATTTTCAGACTTGTTTTAGATAGGGTCTTTTAGATTCAAGTTTATATTTGTAGCAGTTTTATAGTTGGATGTTTCTGAAAGGCTTTATAAAAGTAATCTTTTAAAATTATTCACGTTAAAAGTGCGTTGCGCTAATTAACTTTAAATTAATGTGTTCGTATGGCTGCTTTTGATTAAATATTTGTAAATGCTTCATCGCAAATTACCTTATTGTGAAATTCTTGTTTACAGAACAAAAAGCAGCGCATGATGGTGCGGACAGCGGTGCTGAAGATGAAAGATCCCAAACAGATATTGAGGGACATGGAGAAACTTGATGAACTTGGTAACAAACTTTTAAATGTAGCTCTGTAGAATTATTTGCTGTTTGTAGAAATCGGACATTTAGTTTTTGTGATCCACCACCAGTATCACATTTCATGTTCAAGATTGCTTTATACATGTTCAAGATTGCTTTACATCTTGACACCTGTAAAGCAATCTTGAACATGTGGTAACATTCAAAATAAAAAGTCATTTGATCAGTCTGAGTACAGCATGTGCATCTTGACCATACTATGTGATATGTTAAGTCATGTCATTTATGCATTTTTATAATTTATTATATACCGTTGCAATTTTAATATGTATAGCATTTAAATGCAGCTTTATAACAAGGCACTACAAAAAAACGAGACGGGCATCATAAAAAGCTTGACGTTTGTATTGAAGACGTATCTAGAAAAACAGTCGCAGGCAGTAGTTGCCATGTGTTACAGATTGGCATCGAAACATGCAAGATATCAAACACGATCACATGTCTTCATGCATTTGAGGCCATTATGATATATTATTTTAATATACATTATAAGATGCTAACACATTGTGTGAATATGAGTAGTGGATGTGCTTGATTCAAATGCGAATTGGAATTGTTTTCTTAGTGTATGTTTAAGTGCAGTTTTTCTTTTTACATGGGAGGATATTTTTTGAGTAAAAATGTGGAATGTTTGTTGCAGAATTTAGTGCCATACAGACACCCATCTTGAATGAAAAGGTTTTGAGAGACAAGCGTAAGAAACTTCAGGAGACGTTGGACCGAATCCTTCACCTCTATGAGAAAGACAACCCCGATCAGTACAAGGACCTACGCTCCGCTGAGATTGAGTACAATCAGAAGCGCCTGCAGATGTGCAATTACTACGAAGCTGTCAAGGTGGGCTCCAGTAAAGCCACTCGGTTTACACTCATAAATCTAACATGTTGAAAAATAGCTTAAAATCCATGCTTGATTTTCTTGTTTATTATTGCTGGGTAGATGCTAGTGTGGTTAATAGTGAGTAGTCTAGATTTTTTTGTAAGTTGCAATATTTTATTAAAATACATGGGTTTTCAGTACTGTTAAAATGTACGTTTTTGTAAACTGAATAGTACCATATTGCTGCTGCCTGGTTACATAATTGCATGATTGCATGTAACTTGCAAAGTACACGGTAAAAAATGTATGATAGAATCTGTTACTCCTCAATCACCGATTACATGCTCCACATGCCACTTGTGCAGATAATAAATAACAGATAAATATTTTATATAAAATTATAATTATAGTTAATCAATATCGCTAATTACCTAATTTTGGAATTAATGATCAACTTCTGATTTAAAAAATATATATTTGCACTACCTTCAGAAGGATATGTTAGCTTGCAGACTTGCGAGTCAGACTAACGTTTATGTTGCTAAGTGGTATATTGTCTCTTTACTTTAGAATGCCCAACACGTGGAGATAGAGAGCATCCCACTGCCCGAGATGCCGCACGCGCCCTCCAACATCACATCCATCCAAGACATCCCCCTGCCAGGCGCGCAGCCACCCTCCATCCTCAAGAAGCCTTCCGCCTTCAGGTGTGCATGGGGCTAGATTGATACTACTGTTTTTAGTTTTGTGTGTTTGTTCTTTATAGCACTCGGATGTGTTTTCAGATAGTTCCTCTTATAATTTCGCATAATCTCCGATGCTTCGCTCCATATGCTGCAAGCTAATTCATAAACTAAGATTCATACATATCGAAGATCAGTTCCTAAAGTTAGGTTCCTGACTAAACTCCGAGCATGTGGACCACAGCATGAGATTTGCCGAACAAAACCGTGTACAACCAGAAAACGCATTGGAGAATAATGTTCTCGTTGACTTGGGTTTGCGCCCTCTGTTGGTCACGTGTGACAGTGCGACCAAGGTGGGCCCTGGCGCAGGTGTGATTCGGCTCCCGCTGGGCAGGAGGCCCCCAGGACCTCCCCCTGGGCCACCCCCTCCCCAGGTTCTAATGCAAGCAGGCCTGCTGTCTGGGCCTCGTGCGGCCCCTGTGCAGCCAGCTGCTCCCTCGCAGGAAAATGAGGATGATGAGGAAGACGACGATGAGGAGATATACGACCCTGAGGCTGGTAAGCGATCACTGAAATGTGGCCCATATTCGTCTTGCACTTATTAGTGACCATACCTGTCGCTGTTTGCTATGAGTTAATATTAAATGTTAGTCCATATTACTGACCGTGGGTATAATAGTTTACAATGACTGTGGTTCTGAAGCGTGTCATGTCCGTAGAAATGATTATAGCTGTTTGCCATGAGTCTGGCTTACGTTTTTCGCCCCTGCGTGCGCCGGAGCAGCCGTTCCAGAGCTGGACGATGAGGACCTCAAGGACCCAAACCTGCATGAGGGGCTGGACGCAGACGGCAGCGAGGACACGGACAACGACTCGAGCGATGACGACGACGATGACGAGGACGACGATGATGACGATGATGACGTGGATGAGAAGCGCAAAGAAAAGGATGAAGAAGAACATGACAAAATGTTGCACCAGGAAAAAACATCACACCAGGATAAAACATCACACCAGGACAAAACATCACACCAGGACACCGCCGAGCGGTCCGGTGAGCCCTTTCCGCCAGAAACTCCTCGGTGGCACCCCTCGTTATAGTCCCTCTCGTGCCAGCTCAGCACTTATTCTTCTACGTGTGCGTACAATGTGTTCTTAAAATAATGTGAGTGGATTTATCGTGTCCTGCACATTACATTATATGTGGAATCCCGAAAAATTTGAAAATAAATCAAAATTGCACTCACGCTGACTTGTTCTTAGCTATTTTTCCACACTGAAATCGTCAGCCAGTCTCAGTTTAGTCCTGTCCTGTATAGTAACAACTGTAGCATTGGATTATGCATCCCAGAATTGGCTTGTAATTTTCATGATTTTAAGTGCTAATTTGACGTTTCTGTCAATAGTTAATACAATACACTTATATAATGTGTATAAATAAAAAGCAATATTAAAAATGACCAGCTGTAAATGGGCAAAATTTGGTCTTCATGGAATTTACAGGGTTTTGTGTAGCAGCTATTTTCTGGAAATTCGCCTGGTATATCGATGACACATTCTATTTAGCCAAGTGAGATCACAGCATGTGTGTTGGGTATAACATTATAATGATTACTGGGGAATACGTTTTTGTAAAAAATACAATGTGCTTCGTAATTGTTCTGTTACAAATACAAAGTACTGTGTGGAGACACATCTAAACAAATATAGCCGTGCACTATCAAAAGCATGATATATAGCAGCCTGGACATGGTTTGTAAAAATGTACACTTATTTTTTTAGCCATTGTGAGTAATTTCTATCTTGGGCAAGCCATAAAATGTAATTTAGAAGTAATTCAATATTCCTACAGTCTTGGCACAATGCATGATATTTGTAGTTATGACCTTATTTACTTAACATCTAATAATAACTTTGATTTATGAAACCTCTAAATATGAAAGGTATTGTAAGACATTGTAAAGAGCTTGAATAAAAAATCCCCCAAAAAACACGGCTACAGACAATAGAATTATAACATGTAAAAAAACTATTTAAATACACGGTGATTAAAATAAAATGCCAGTGGGTATGCAGCAGGATAGTTCGTGGATACAGGCCAAAACCTCCTCCAGTTTAATCTCAACATTTTTTTCTCAGGGCGGTCGGTGCGCTTCGCCGATGCTCCAGAGGAGCCTCCAAAACCCATCGTCAAGAAGAAGAAAAAGACTAAAGAGGGCGGCCTCACTCCGCTGCAGGCCATGATGTTAAGGATGGCTGGTAAGGCTTCCTACAATAAACGTTGCTACACACATTACAACTTTAAAGATGTATTACAATACACAAGATACTTGTGACATTTTTTAGTTCATAGTTCCTATAAGTGTCTATTAAAAAAATATAATTTTCACAAGCTGTCAATGCTAGCTGATGTCATTGGTGGAAATGAATGGTCAAGTCCTTTGTTAGGCAACGCAATATATGCCCATATTTCAGCAATGCAGATTACACATTTATATCGTGCAGTTCGCTGTCACCACTGCTTTGCATATTACACTCATACAGAGTTGGATAATGCTTCCAGATTATTTAGATCAAGGCAAGATCTGCTATTGCCTCAATTAAACTGTTAGTCATGGTGGTACTTCACAAATGTGGGATTGAACTAATCTACAGGGGTGGGTGGTGGAGTGGTTCGCACACTGCTATGAACTCGGCATCCTGAATTAGATTCCAAGCCATGGATGGGCCCCATCTTCACCAACCGGCACTGACCAGTGTGGTGAATTTTAATTAACAAACCCCCATGTTGAGAGGTATTCATCTCGCAGTGGATTATCAAAATGCCTGAGAAGTAAAGTTAAAGTATACTGATATTCCACTGACCATATTAAAACCAAGATGTAATATTGACGTAATGTACATTTTCTCCGTTACAGGTCAAGAGGTACCAGGCATCGAAGAGGAAGACGATGACGATGATAATGATGATGATGAAGACATGGAGGCTGAGCAAGAGGAGAAAAAGAAAGACACGGATGACAGGATGGGCAGGGAGCAGCTAAAGACAGGGCCGATGCCTCCTCCTCCACCACCGGGCATTGGGACGAAACATCCCTCAGCTCCCCCACAGATGCCACATGGACGCATGCTGCCTCCGCCTTCCCAGCAGCCACAACCACCTCCCCACATGATGATGCACCCTCAGGGACCCCCACCCCTCGTGCCCCCTGGCCCACCTCTAATGAGGCCCCCTGGTCCCCCCTCTGGCCCTCCACCTGGGCCGCCTCCAGGTACACGTGTGAATGTTATGAATGCTCTTTTTACTGTTCGCTTGAAATAGCCTCTTACAATACATGTACGATATTGTCGAGATTATAAGACACACTTTTGTCCTGATATTTTTAAGAAGAAGTTGGGGGGGGGGGGTGTCTTATTATTCAGGGAATACTTAGTCTGCTGGAATATTAGGTTTAATCTGGTGGTTAAGGATCATCTTGGCTAAGATTCGTAAATCCCCCTTCCTCTTTCCACCCAGCAGTATAAATGGGTACACCACAGTCAATCAGCAGGATGCACGTGGTGGAGTAAATTGTGGGTATTCCTACTTCTTTCGACGTCTAGCCAGCGTGTGGATATTAAGACTTCTCGAGGGTTTCTCTTGAACCCTCTCCAGTTGAGGCCCTTCTGTCAGCAGTAGCATGAGCAAGGAATTGCATGCCTGTATCTTTACACATATTTTCTAGGGATGAGTTTTGAATTGAAAGGCTTTCCCATTTTTAAGGATGATTTAGGGTTTTTCAGGATCATACATTGAAATCATTTAACTTCTCTTTGTGCTAACAAAAGTGACACCATGTGACACCACTTTTGTCAATAAGAGTTAGAAGTCATGTTCCAGTGGTGTCACACTTTCTGATCAATCAGAAACGCAAGAACATTTTGGATCCAAAATTTCTTATTGAGGCTCAACGTTCGTATTCGAGAATCTCAAACACGTCCCTAACATTCTATTTTAATTTGTTCTGCAATCAGAATTCAGAATGCATTGTGCGTACAACACAGCTCTTAATGACTTATGGATATTTTACACAAGCAAAAACCTTTAGATGTTTCAATCTGGTTATTAGTAATTCATGTTGGTCTGTTGTCGTCGTTCAGGTTGCATTGACGAAGCACCATTTGTTCACCGTGGATTTGTTGTTTGTTCTCCCCAGGTGTTCCTCCATTCATGCGTCCGCCAGGGATGCCTGGCATGCGGGGGCCTCTGCCCCCTCGCATGCTGCCACCAGGACCTCCGACCGGCCGCCCTCCAGGGCCACCCCCTGGTCTGCCCCCCGGTCCCCCTCCCCGGGGACCCCCACCCCGCCTCATGCCACCTGCAATCCCAGGTATTGACACCTCCCACTTTACTACTAAATTATTTATTTTAAATCTTTCCAACTAAGGTCAAAAGCATTTATGCATTAGGCTGCCCATTGGTTAGTAGCAGAAGGTGACGATATATTTCGTTAAACTGATTCAATACAAATTTAAATTTCGTGTAAACATGCATTGCTATAATACCTTATAGAATACTGGCCGAATTGGTTGATTGGTTGCCTAAAACTTGGTGATAAAAATCAGTGTAAAGGAGATTACCCTTTCCTGCGAAGATGATTGTCACAAACTGTACGCACCTCACCTCACCATGATGTAATTACGTGGGACGTAACCTTGTGACTTAACACATCATGTGATGTATGACAGCATCTTTTGAGAATTGTAAGATAATTGTATTATCAGTCTTAATTAAATATTTATGAGAATAAGCGCATGTTAAAATGCGATCGAGGAATCATGCATATGCATGATTTTTCTTATTTGTTATCGGGTCTGGATGGATGGAACATCATTTGTATTGTTACAGGCGAGACAGAGAACACTTTGTTTTCCTAAGACTGGTGGAATAGATTGACTAGGCCATCTTGACACCACCTAAAGTTATACTTGTGCTGAATACAATTGACTTGATGCTGTGGAGTTATCCTATCTTTCCCAAACATGAACAATAATGTAATTGGCCACCTTAACTATTTAAGGCTCAGACATCAGAGCGTTGCTGAGCTGGCACCTCTGATATCCTGAGTTCAAATCCAGGTAAACACTTGTGATGAAAATTGGGTTCTCAAGTGGAGTGAGTTGATGGTCTCAGTCTGGCCACCCAAAGACTGCACGAAAAATTATTCACTTTAAATTTGGTTGTGCACTAAATTTCGATAATTTCCTGCTCTGGGAATTAGATATATCAGTTTAATTGTGATTCAATGAACATTAGTATCAGTGGAAGATCAGGTGGGGTAAATTGCTGCCCCTAATTGGTAGAAGGTCACTTGAAAGGACTTTCAGAGGTAGCCTTACATTTGGTAGAGATCAGCTGATTAATGAGTTGCTTGTGTGTTTAGGGATGCTTCCTCCACGCCCGGGCATGATGCGCCCACTGTCCATGGCCCCCCCGCTGGGGCCTCCTGGAGTTTTCCCCCCTCCTGGTCAGCCAGGCGGTCTTCCCAATCCTGGAGTGCTCAGTGCCCCTCCGAGCCTCATTCAGCGGCCAAAACCGGATGAGTCGGGTGGCCCTGGAGTGCCCAGTATCGCGGTGCAGCAGCAGCAGCAGCAGCAACAGCAACAAAGTCAACAGCAAAAGCAGCAGCAGCCACTCGCTGGTGCCACCATCGAGAAGAAAGCGACAGCGGGCGCTACAATCAGCGCCAAGCCACAGATCACCAACCCCAAAGCCGACGTGACCCGGTTCATGCCCACTTCGCTGCGCGTCAAGCGAGAGGCCAAGGGCAGGGGCGCCCAGCGGCGGGCGGATGAGGACATAGCCCAGCGGCCCCTGCAGAAATCCAGCGTGACCTCTGTATCTACAGCCACCATGGCCACCAAGGATGACATGTACGAGTCTTTCATGAAGGAAATGGAGGGCCTGCTGTAGAAAATGCGTTTTTGTATGTTATTTTGTTTAAAAAAAATCTGTTTTAACATAAACTCCACTCGAGAGGAAAGCAGCCCCACTGAATTACATTTTGCATTGTGTGGTATGTACAATTTACTGTTTCTTGGCCATTAAACAATTCCTTTTGAAGTATTTCCATGCAGTATTTTCCACTTTCGTGATTAAACTGCCTTTGTCAGTTTGGTAAACTAAACATCGCACACAAATCCACTTCAAGATAAAATTGGGTTATATCAAGCAGGAATACAACCACCGGGCAATGTGTGCAAAGGTTCGCATTGTGTTAAATCATGTTTCCAATTTCTTATCGATTATTTCAATTGAAATAAAATTGTCAAAATATAATTTTAGTATTTTATTTTAGTGCCTAAATTGAACATTACTTCATAACAGTTATTGCCTTCAGGAAACAATTTCGAAGTGTACAAGCAGAGTTTACTTTTTGTGCTTTTGAAAGGCAGATGCACGTGAGTTGTGGTTCACATGTTGGCAAAGCAATATTTAAGTCTAGCAGAACACTCTCCCTTGGCAGAGCCAATGCAACAACCCATAGAGAACTTCGCCAGTCGTACGTGGTCTTTTTCCAACATGAATCATACTCATGATATCGGAGGGTTATAATAGGACCATGGGTTTATTATTTTCATTTTATTATTTCATGGCAGACGAGCAGTTATGGTTTTTTGTATTTGCAAAGGAATTGGCAACCTTGCATTTTGACTTTTAAATCCTAGATCAGGGGTCGGCAACCAAAATAACAATAAGCCTTTTTTCTAATTAATTAATCAAACGATTCTTTGGTTTTTTCGGTAAAGTCACGTATAAAAATAAAATAATAAATTAAATAATAGCATACGACGTTTCGATTGCAACACAAGCAATCATCATCAGGTATAATGAAATAGCGACATAGAATATAACCAGAAAACTATAGACAGACATATAAGCAGACAGATCACCAAGATACATAGAGCAACCCAGGTACAGAGAGAGGTGATCGTCTCTGTGGGGTGGCCTTAAATAGACAGAGGGGGGCGGAGGCAGAGAGAGGGAGGGGGTAGGGAAAACATTTACATGTCAATGAGTACGAAGGGAGGGGAGTAAGGTAAGCAGGCTTAGAGGGAGACAGAACACACTAAATTAAATAACCTAGCAAAGTATCGAAATGTTATGTAAAACGACACAGAGAGTCGGTCAACACACAATTAACGCATTGCCTGGTCGATTACGTATTTCAAAGATTGCTAAGTTAGAATTTAAGTGTGAAAATTCAAAAGAAAGACAAAACATAAAAAAAAGAGGAACGGAGACACAGACAGAGAGAGAGAACAAGAAACTTCTGGGTTTCTTGTTCTCTCTCTCTGCCTGTATATTTAGTGTAATTTTCTCTGTCTACACTCGTTTTGTATCGTTCTTAGGTTCTGCTCTGTCTGTGTGTCTCCGTTCCTCTTTTTTTATGTTTTGTCTTTCTTTTGAATTTTCACACTTAAATTCTAACTTAGCAATCTTTGAAATACGTAATCGACCAGGCAATGCGTTAATTGTGTGTTGACCGACTCTCTGTGTCGTTTTACATAACATTTCGATACTTTGCTAGGTTATTTAATTTAGTGTGTTCTGTCTCCCTCTAAGCCTGCTTACCTTACTGACATGTAAATGTTTTCCCTACCCCCTCCCTCTCTCTGCCTCCGCCCCCCTCTGTCTATTTAAGGCCACCCCACAGAGACGATCACCTCTCTCTGTACCTGGGTTGCTCTCTCTATGTATCTTGGTGATATCTGTCTGCTTATATGTCTGTCTATAGTTTTCTGGTTATATTCTATGTCGCTATTTCATTATACCTGATGATTGCTTGTGTTGCAATCGAAACGTCGTATGCTATTATTTAATTTATTATTTTATTTTTATACGTGACTTTACCGAAAAAACCAAAGAATAATTCCTGCAGTCACGAAAGCTCCAAAATTAAGATTAATCAAACGATTTAAAGAACTGTAATGCATGTGAATACGACACGGTGGTCCTTATTAAATAATGTCAGGAAGCAGTCCTTAAAGGGACGCATGTGTCTCTGGAGCCACAGGTTGCGAACCCTGTCCTCGATGGTGAACTTTTTGAAATTTAAACATGCTTACATTTGACATGTCCAAAGTGAAGTCTGCATTCTTGGTGCTCCTCTCCATTGGCAGCCTTGAGCCAGTGGTCGAAATTACACATTTCTATATTGGGGAAAATATCTGAACATATACTCCGTAAACATTGGCTTTCCTTTGGTGATACAGTACAATCAAATGGTGCGTGTGCAGGAGCAGTATTTAATAATTTTAATGGTCATTAGAAAGCATTGCTTGGTAATGCTAAACCTGTCCACTAATCAGATCAGTTATGCTGCAAAAATAACTCGAATCCCTGCAAGTATTCGTGTGCAAGGTATCAATTTAATGTTGTGATTGAAGAACACATCGTGAAGTTGGGTTTGAAAAATTACATGGCTCAGCCATCCAGAAGTTGTGGCAATAAACACAACTGACTGTGCATGTGGCTGCTGTGATGTCTGTTTAAAATGATCTAGCATTGTTTTCATTATAGATGCTTGGCATTGGAACAGCTCATCTAATTTATTTCTATTTTCATTGACTCTTTGTACCTCCGTTTCAAGGCATCATATTGCCATCCATCTTTCATATGGCAGTTATGCCTGTCAATCCAGGTACTTCATGACAATTATTTGTAAATGGTGTTTGCGTCTTTTTTTACGTCAACGCTTCATTATATAGAAGTCCTTGTACATTTTATCACGATGTAGCACGTTGCAGAAATTACATGCTTATGTAACATAGAGTCTCATGACAGTTATTACACCCAAAAATTAGTTTTTTAAGAAGACTGTAATGTCTGGCCTAAAACTGAAATATATATTTATTCTTTGGGTCGTTTGGTAAAGTCACGTAGATAGGCTCAAATGAATACAAATAAAATTAAAACCACGACGTTTCGATAACAACACAAGCGATCGTCATCAGGAGGAAAAGAGGGGGAAAGCGGCTGAGGCAGACTGTTTTAATGGTTTACAAGTATAACCCGTAAAAACAAAGTTTTTCACTATAAATCCTTTATATGTGTGGCGGCTAGAGTCCTCTCGTCCTCTGGCTTGAGATGGCTGCCACCTATGGGTCAGATGATTGTCTGCCAGTATTAAGCAATTGGTAATTAAATATTTAATTTGTTTTCCCTAAACAGTGTAAAATTTTGGAAAAAAAATTTCACCAACATTAATTGTCTCGCACAACGAGTCTGTGTGCAAAATGTCAGCTCGATTGGATCACGGGAAGTGGGTTAAAAAATGACCGAAAGATTTGTACAGTCGTAAGCAAGCACGCAAGCAAGCGAACTTAATATAAAGGATTTAAAAATATATTCGCCTGTGGAGGACGCGGGGATCGATCCCGCGACCTTTGGCATGGGAAGCGAGGGCGCTACCAACTGCGCTACTCCACCACGGCCTGTGGAGGGGTTACGCTCTGGGCTCTTACACTCTGACGTTCAGCCAAAGCCATGAATGCGTTCTATTTGAATATATGTAAAATAATTTTTTTTTGCCTAAAAAGTGTAAAATTTTGGGAATTTTTTTTCACGAACAATAATTGTCTGGCACAACGAGTCTGTGTGGAAAATGTCAGCTCGATTGGATCACGGGAAGTGGGTTAAAAAACGACCGAAAGATTTGCACGGTCCTAAGCAAGCAAGCAAGCACGCGAACTTAATATAAAGGATTTAAAAATGGGTGTAGCCCAAGGGTCATAAAAGAAGTGGGTGGGGCTAGTGATGTTAATGTGATAAATTCGCATGTCAATGTAAGATCGGAAAGCCGCAGCAACGTTGAGGTTGGCGGGGGGAGGTGGTTACGTTGGTGTGAACACATTTTAACCTGTTAATGTAAAATCGGAGAGCCGAGGCCACGGGAAAAATAAAAACTAACATAGCAAGGTGGCAGGATGGGAACATCTTTAAAACAGTGCCTCGGCAGCTTTGCCTCCTTTTTTTCCTCCTGATGACGATCGCTTGTGTTGTGATCGAAACTTTGTGGTTTTTGCTTTTATTTTTATTAATTTGAACCTATCTACGTGACTTTACCGAAATATCCAAAGGATATTAATTCCTGCAGTCACGAAAGCTTTAAGTAAAGATTGATATATATGTATCCAACAATTTGTGAATGTGCATTCAAATTGCATTTTAATATGCTTTCAACTTGAATGTTTTTACTTTGCAAATGGTGAGTATTTTACAAATTTTAATTGATACTTGTGAATGCTTGTCACTACAATGATAGTTATTTCATTCTCCCAACTAAGAAAACTATGGTAGTAAACAAGTGTGTTGTCATCAAGCTTGTGGAGAATAAATTAATTTTAAAATGTGACACTTGTTATCTGAAGCAATCACTTTGGCTGCGCAGTATTTGATATATCAGCCATGTTGCATGGGAATTTGTATGCAGCCCACCGTGTGTTTTAAAGACCTCGAGCATTTATATTGATAACCAGCAATTTTATATTTTAAATGTGACATTTTACATTTCGATTAGGCACATCATGTACCTTCTAATCCATTGAACTGATGAGGAAGTCGTCCTGCCATGCCTCATGAGTGAAGTTGTTAACCTGGAAAGCCACTCTAAATCCCATAACCGTGATGTGACTAATGATTTCCATAAATTCCTGCTCAAGCCTTTCAGATTTGAAACTGTTCAGAAATTGGATTCCACCTTGACCTAAAGGGACTGATAATATGAAACAAATTGCAAACGATGCATGCAATTATTTAAATCAAAATATGATAATAGGGTTTTCCCCCTTTTTTCTGGCAACAAAACAGGTGTTAAGATGTTAAGATAACCCATTATTTTTGTGTGATATACTCTATGCACACCATTTGAAATTAGCAATATGTATATAATACCGATAAACTGATGGGTAAGTTTTTAATGTTTGTATTGAGACTAATTCAAGTTTTCGATTGCACCTTACATATTTAACGAGCATATCCTAGTTGAATATACAGTCTTGTGTGTAAATAAATCTTGTTTCGCTTATCTCATGCACCGTATAACAAGCATTACCTGCACCTGCGAGTTATTCAGCGCACATTCCTTGCGCAGAATGCGTCCCTCCCTCGGTATTGGCTTTCAAGAGGTGAAAACTCGTATTTACAACGACCTCGCAGGAAACTGCAGATCAACCACCACTTGAGCATCAGTATTCAAATACGGCAGCTTCCATTTTGTGAATTTGCAATTAAATAAGAAAACAGCAGCAGGAGTGTAGATTACCGCATATGGTGCTGCGCTATGAAAAGGTTACATTCACAGCGCTGGCTAATGAGCAAGATTTAATCTGAAATTAATGAACCTGCTTTATAATGTAGGGGGATGATGCATGCAAATTAGGTTGGGGATGCAGAACATGAACAAAAGTGCAAGGTTTGAATTGAAGCCATTTGATTCATATTATCCGTTTGGTCATCAGTGGTTCATTTTAAAAGCGTGGCATCTCACAGTAGGCCTTTCATGCCCCACTCGTTTATACATACATTAAAATTCAGAACATTTAGTAACTGCGGCTAATTGGTGTTTATTGAAATATTGTAGAACCTTCACAAAGGCCAACTGAGATGAATGCATGATCAATTCATGTGCTTCTAAGAAGCAAATGCGTATTAAGTGTCACAGAGGACATATACAGCCTTATGCACATTTCGTTTTTCGTGCTAAAATTTGAATGTGCAAAAAACATTGTGATTTTCTGAAACGGGCTTAACCAACAGGGAAAATGTATCGAGGTTGATTTTGCAGACAGCCCCAAACAAAAGTAATCATTGAGTCCTATGATCTAAAATTATGTGGTTCCTGCAATTCCTCATAATTGCGTAGAAGTCTATTTGGGTCCAATATGTTTCACGTTCAAAGTAAAAGTGATTGTTTTTGGCCAAATGAGCTCTATAGATTAAAATAACAATGCATTGATCAATCGATAAAAAAATACATATATTGTTTACACTCGACATACAATGGTGCGTGTAAGGATTATTTTATTAATGCATAACAAAGAAGACTGCAACGTTGTGATCAGTATAAATGAGTAAAACAAGTAATGTACAAACAGCTCACTAAACAACACACTTGTTTACGCCGCACGACGACAATCTTCTCGACATCAATAAAGTGAGGTCTCAGCAAGCGACATTGATCACCTGCTGAGCATGGCACCTCCGATTAGCACGGTTGGCTACGTGCGGTGCGAAAGAAGTTCAACATACATTTTTTTGAACGGACAACGGGAAAAGATATCGGAGCATTCTTACCTCAGGAAATTATTTAAGACAGTCCGATCTAATTATGTCTGTACGTTGAACTTCTTTCGCACCGTATGTAGCCAACCGTGCTAATCGGAGGTGCGGGATGAAACGAGGGGTTGGTTTGAGCATATTGCAGTGCATGTTGCGAAATTGAACTTAAATATTGCAAAGCAACAATGTGCCTAAAAAAGAAAGTGTTCACTGTGACACGAATCAGAAACATGAACATTGTACTGTAATAAATTGTAACAAAAGATTAAACTAACGGGAAAGCATGGATAGATGCATGCTTGGAATCACCGTGATAGAAAGAAGAACATGGGTAGGCCAACAATCGAACATTCGAGATATGTGGACTATTCGGAATATGAAGTGGGCATGGGCAGGACACCGCTAGAAGGGATGATGACTGCGACTGGCAATGCAGTGGCAGGCAAAGGGCAGTACGTACTGTAGAGAATGACCGATGGAGTGGATAAGAAGACAATGTCACCTTCATATATCTGTCTCCACATAAAACACAAGTATTTGTCACGCAACCCATCTCACTGAGATGTACACAACCCCCTGTGGAGCTAGAGTGAGCAGGTGAGCGAGAGGAATTGTTACACCACGAGACCACGAGGGGAAGTGACTACTTGGGGCAGGCTTAACCTGGCAGTGACTAGATCGTGGATAATTATTGTGTATGTAATTGGTTTACGTAAACCGGTTAGCCACTCGAGGTGCTACATTCTAAATGGCAAAACAAGTAATTTAATTCAATTTAAACCCTGAAAATGTAACAATCGAATCGCTTCTTCAAAGTGCCTTACAATTGCATTTGTAGGCATCTCGCAAAGAGGAAACAGTGCCCCCTTGTGTGCCTGACGAAGATTTCGCACAGTAAATTGACGCTTTTATAGTCACATCGATAATATATCCTTCGCAGTACATGTAATGGATGCTAATACAGGATATAATAATGTGCATTAGTATTACATACATTTGTTAATATGCTGGATGAAGGCATCCTCATGTGCGTGCTGGGCATGTGGGTTATTGCACCATACTTCGTGATGGTAAGGGTTCAGTGGTGGAGGGCACCAGTGCTGTGCCCTGTTCAGATGTCACTCAACATTGAGTTGGAGCCTGGTATCTAAATCGGGTTGCAAAGTTTGTCATAAGGCGGTGCGCTGAACCACACTGCGCCAACTGCTCTCGCTTTTGCAAAACAATATTTATTTTAACTTTCACTGGCATCTCTTAGAAGTTGATATTAACTCCCCCCAAAAAGCAGTGAAGGGTGGTCAAGGAATCATGATTAGGAGTGTAAAATGCTATATATGTAACGAATATTTTTTGCTCTTGCCTATAAATGTGTGTGTGTGCGTTATCAGTGTCTATTATCATTCTGTGTGTTACCATTGTGTCGACAGTTTTATTAGTGGGAAATTCCCTAATGGAACTGACTTTTCCACGTTTTTTTACCTTCTTTAGTCTGCTGAGTGGGCTTTCACGCATAATTTCCATGACTATAAGACTAGGAGTGATGCAGTATGGATGTCGGTGTTTGTAATTAAATATGCTGATATTTAAACTTGTAAACAGCCTTTTTAAAATAACATTTAGGTTTATATGTGTACAGTATATATGTTTTTAAAGCACATACAATTATTTAATTATGCATCTGTGGAGTTATTGAGTGATCATGGATGGACATTTGGTCGGAACTCTGGGGTGCTGCAGGTGTGGACAACAGGGCTGGAGGGTACAGAGTGGAGCATTCGGTCGTTTCAGAGTGAACAACAAACACATCTGATGATTGCTGAACGTGGATTATGAATGAGCCTTGAGGCCAGGCGTTTGACACGACAAAATCAAACTGCATTCGGAATCATTTTATATATTTTTGTTCAGCCCTTTATCACTCCACTGCTAGATGAAGGTCGGTCTCCCTCCTCCCCATACCGTGTGGGTCGTGGCCTAGTTGTTGAGCCATGGTTCACCACGCTGGGCAGTGTGGTTTGGAGAAGGAGGTGGAGGACTCGATCGGGACCGTTTCATAAATCACTCGTCACGAATGTGAGCAGTGACCGTGGGGGAATCGAACTCAAGTGGCTGGGTTCACAGCATAGTGCGCTAATCAATGTGCCACCACTCCACCCCCTGATTTCTGACAAAATTTAAAGTAGATTTTAGATGCACAGTGCGCAATTTCTTGCAATTGTATATGATTATCCAGCAGTGGCGGCTCCTGCAAAATCTCTCAGGGGGGGGCAAATATCTGGATGATTGATAAGGATAAGGTCCACCCATGCAATGGATAAATTAACAGCTTAAGCATGTAAAGGCAACTTCACTTATTTAATATTAATGAAAAATGAAGTGACTCTTACAATGCATCTTGTTTGTTTCTATACTCACTATTAATACAATCCACTCAAGTTTATTTTATTAAAGATTCCACTAGGTGGCGACAAATTATATTGTTGGATGAAACGTGCTTACGTGTGATGACGTAAGCACGTTAGGGCGAGCCCTCCCGGAAGCCATAGAGAATGCATTGCAGCGCCCCCCGTTCGAAAAAAAAACATCTTTGAATGTAAGTCTATGGGGCCACTCGGGGCGATTCTCAGCCGGAGTGAAATCGCCCAAAAATAGGCGGTACTCCACAAAACGTGACATGACCCTGATTGGACTATATCCAGAGGCACAGTGACGGCTAGCGTGACTCTGTGGTTGAATGACATTGGTGGTGCGTCGCCCAATCGCCCTAATGAAGAAACCGCCCCTGTTATCCAGTTTACCTGGGGTGCGGTGATAGTGAAACGAGCACAATTATGCTTTAGTTCATATTTTGTCCTTCAGTTTTGTTGGACACTTTTGCTGTGAAGTGTGAGTTGTGGAGCGACACTGGGTTTCGTAACGAGGACCCCCTGCACACTGGCACAATGCATTGCGCTAACAAAGAGCTGCGTGAAACGAAACATCGCAGAGATTTGACTCCCAACGTTTTGAATATTGTGTACTTTAGAAATGGCTTTCAGCTTGTTCTCGACCGCCTTGTTAGAACATAGTCGTTTGCTATGGGCAAGTCCATCTCCAAACATTATTTTTAAGGCACACTCAATAATTGAGTCCCATTCTGGTGGCATCTGTGAATAACATCAAATCCACTGCAGTAGGGATCGAGAGTCGATCCCAGAAGGGAATCTATTCTCAATATCGTTAATATTGAGTTTGGTTATAATCAATTGAAAAAAATCACAGAACGGCCATCCCTATCAAATCGTATTAATCATTTATAAGCAGGATGATCCGATCTGTGCTGTTGTGAAACTTCCGCATCGTGTGGGCACCTCTTTTGCATAATACCTAAATTTAGAGAGATATAACAATAAAATGGTGTAGTTTTACAAAAAAAAATTCAAAAACTGCATGTTTGTCTAACACGTGGTCTTTCGCGTCCAATATCATCCATAATACAGGTTCCTTGGGTTAGATCGCGTAAATAACATGCAGTTTGCCTGTGGCAACTGCATGTTTGTGGCAAACTGCATGTTTGCCACAGGACGCACATAGCACGGCCGCCAACCAAGTTAGCCACCACATGCACACGCACCAATCTTCAGCACTGTCGGTGGCAATAACCTTCCTAAAGCGGTCCCATTGTTTTATGTCACAAGCACACGATATGGGAACTCGCCTCAACACGCCAGCGGCGCTCAAGCTAGCTTCACGACGCTCCTGCGTTATTACTTACTCCTCAGAAGCTTCATCATCTGTCGCCTAAAGTCGTGCGTGGGACTGACTGGAGGCCGTGCCGATTGATGGGCGCGTGGTAGCCAGAGGAGTGTGTCGGCAGCCTGCCTGGGAACACGCGGCCCACCGCGATCCCATGTGGTCACTGATTAATGCCTCCTCTCAGTCAGTCACATAAAAGTGGTCAGACTTTGTGCCACTTATAGATGGATGACCTCCCTGCCGCTCTCCTCCCCCACCTCGGCTTGCTGCAGGGAGAGACCCATTGTCCCCCGTGTTTGTTTATTTCCCACTACCCCACATCTGCCGCACTAATTTTTGGGGTAGCTCTCCCCTGCTCTCGGAATAGCGATTGATGAGCCAGAAGTGCCCCACTATGTATAGAAAATGACTGAGCACCGGAAAATTGTTAACGCAGAGGGGAGTGCTGTGGATTACAGGCAGCAGCGTTTGCATTAAGCGTGGCTGTGCAATTACTGCGAGCCCTTTTTGACCCTGACTGCTAATTTGTGATGTGCTTCTATGATTCTGCAAGCATTTCCTTTGGCCAAACATATATCTGTATTGCACACAATTGTTTTGTTGAAAATATTTTCTTATTGAATTAAGTTCAAATATTTCCCACCTTTCATAAATGGATAATATCTATACAGGACATTGTATAAAATATATAGATTTTATATTGTACTGTGGAGTAAAGGTCACAAATGGTAATCACTGTATTGCTGTTTATATGCTGTTAGTAACGGATGGGAAAATTGCTGTCCTTAGCGACCCTTGTAGGGCACTGATGAGTTTTGTGAAATGTGTCACTCTTGCTCTCACTTGTGGATTAGCATACTGTGTATGTAATGAAGAATCTATGACCACTAATTTCATGGGACAAATTATTCACTGCCGCTCCAAATTCGTGAATATGGTATCATTGCATTTGAATGAAGAAATATAATGCACTCAATGATTTTGCTGTCATATTCAGTTTCCTTTCTAGTCTTATGATAAACCATAACTCCCCCTCTTTTATTGTGGACATCGGGAAAAATAAATCCCATTTCACATTGGTACTACGTTCAGTGGATATGGTTAACATATTTGTGTATTCAAATAACATTTATATATTTTTTAGAAATTACCTACTTGTGTTTAGAAATGTTTAACGATGCACAATTTATTCACTATCGCTGCCCTCTCTGCCTGTGAGGTCTGGCATAGATTGATGAATGGGAAGGCTGATTGTTGTGTAACAGAGCAATCAGGCGGCTTGTAGTTTGGGTCATTCGTGGGGGTTCGGCCAAACCTACATTGTTTACGCTTGTGCGATTCCAGCCATCATTAATTAAAACTGAAAAGCCCACGTATCTGAATTTATTTTAAATTGCACTATCAACATGTAAATTCAAATCAATTTTAAAGGACAGAGAGTCATAGATACCCATTGCAAGTTAAGGCCAACTAAAACAATTATGCTAAATTGTGCACTCAACGATAAGGAACGAAACCAAACAAGCCGTGCATGATTCACAAAAACCGGCACTATTGTAATTTCCCAGCACGTCTGTGTGAAGGAATCATTTATAGACAGTGGCAATGATGTCTTGCAATATCTTGACTCTCAAACGCAGGCCAGAGTGCACAGTAACAATCACCATTACAGAACTCGAATTGGGAATCCATTGCCCTCGAGTTTTCCGAGTTAATATGCCTCAACATTGCAATCTCCAGAGGAGATCTATTTTACATTTTAAATGCTGGCCGATGAGCCCACTTATCCAGCCACCGTTACATGCTACATATACTGTACAGTAATAGTTAAAACGTTTACATTGTGGGTAGCACAAGACATTGCAGCATACCATACGCTCCCCACCTTCAGCAACCGGTACTGACCAGGGTGTTGAAGTTCTGTATTGTCAAATAAAGCCCGATGACGCACAAGGCGCGGGGAGGCCCTCATCTAGCAGTGGATTGATAAAAAAATGACCATATATGCACATTAATACGATATGCATGAGGATATGTGATTCGCTTTGCAATTGAACGTGATGTGCCGTGATAATGGATAGAGTACACAACTTTCATCACACAGATTCTTGACAATGACATCTGTCGCTGAGGGCAAGTGCGGAATATGATTGTGACTTTGCTGATTTTTAAATGCACGTTCTGCTATTTCACCGGCACGATCACTGACGGCCCATCGTTGGAACCCTGAGTGACAAAAGAGAAACAACCTGGCAGGGAGCGGCTCGGAAATTAGACACTGCATGGCCCCCACCCTGCCCCGAGTTGGTTCATTTAACTTCTCAAACCTGCCCCTAGCAGGTGTTGTCCAGCTGCGGCAGATAATTATACTCGTCTGTGTCTCTGCACCTCTTGTGTTAGCTCTCGAACAGAATGTGTTAAAATAAAATAAAAAAATCAAGGTAGGCGGTGTGGGTATTTTTGTTGTTGTTGTTGCTGCTGTTTGTGAACGTTGATAGCTGGGCCCGAGACCATCTGCCTTGGTGCTCAGGAGAACGATTTCCTTCCTTCAAGTGGAACTCGGGCACAGCTACGTGACCACCGCGAACGAAATGAGAGTGTGTTTCGATTTAAAGCTTTCGTGACTGCAGGGATTCATCTTCTTGGTTCTTTCGGTAAAGTCACGTAGAAGGGAAGTAATAAAATAATAAAAATAAAACATAATAAAATAATAGAATAGAAAATAATTAATTATTTTATTATGTTTAAAAAATTTTATTTGATTATTTTATTACTTCCCTTCTACGTGACTTTACCGAAAGAACCAAGAAGAGAGTGTGTTTCTTATAGGGTTTGTCTCGGTTATATTGCATCCATGTACCTACCCTGTGCGCGTGCAGGACTGCACAATGTCCAGCACAGGGGTTTACAAGGCTATTGGAGACTTGGTCAGGTTTTCAACAAGTTTGACATTCGCATGAATTATTTTTTTTCGTTCACGAGTTATTCATGACCCAGGGCTTTTAATATTAAAACTAACAACATTGAAAGGATACAGTATATACCACGAGTATATATTTTGTACAATTATACTGTAGTGTCAAAAAATACAGTTTTGTTTCAAATATAATTTGCCACTCATGATGGCCGTGGTCGTGAATATAACTCAGATAGATGGCTTCATAGTGCAGTGGTGCCACTGGTCCCATTGTTCATTTGTCAAATATTTCATACATATTAGATTTCCAGTACGCACAATACATCATTTTAATTGTGAGCAACATAACGGAGTACTGCTTCCCATTACTGTAAAATAAAAAGCAGCATTCGAGTCAAGAAGAGGGTCTGTGAGCATGGTTTCACTATTATTATTATTCACCCTGTACCAAATTAGCGCATTAATAGTTAACAAGGATCCATCCCTACGGGATTCTAATTCTAATGTTAATAGGATACATATGTTCCTGCCTTCCCAGGGTTCTTGTTCAATACACAGAGGATTTGCTAGCGCATAAAAAAGGTCGCTCTGATCCATTCATCCTCTATGGGAAGGCTAAACGATTCTCTGGTTACGCTTTGACCCAACAGTAAAAGGTCAATCCTCCTTAGAGCGCACAGTCCCCGATGATCACTGCTCTGTTGCAGCTGGTTGTGTGCAGCAGTTTGTGACCACGAGGGCAGTGCTCTATACGGCCACAACTTTTCAGTCAAAGGATATGAATGTGCGTGTATTCGGCACATGTCTTTAACCACCCATCAACGGCTGTGCAGATATCACCAGCGTCCGTGTGTGAATGTCATCGGCCTTATAATATAGAAATATGGAATAGGCTGAAGTTTTAGCTCTCTAAAGAAGACCCTTTGCTCTAAAAGTCAGCTTTTTATTATTTGTTTTATTAGTTTTGCCATTATTTAGTGACCTCCCCTTATAAGTGCAATGCAATGATGAATTTAGTGAGGGTTCTTGTGTAATATTTCGTTTCATTTGACAGATTATTAGCAATTGATAGACTAGATTGGTTTGCACATGTTTTGTGTGCTCTTGTGTCTATTTTCATCATGGGACCTTCTTTGTGATGTTTGTCACTTGATATTGACAACAATGAATCCAAAACAAAGTAACTTTTCTCATGAAAATATGCTAATGACGTGTCCGCTATATTTACAGGCAAAATAAGCTTTATCTTTCAGCTTTTAAGAAAGTAATTACGAGACATTCACAGTATGGCAAATTCTTTGGGTCTTTCGGTAAAGCCACGTAGATAGAAAAATAATAAAATAATAAATAATATAAATATCACGACGTTTCGATCGCAACACAAACAATCGTCACCAGGTGAAAAATATAGCGGGATAGCTGCTGAGGCAGGAAAGAATTTACATATATTGTTATTGTTTTGATTAATTTTATTATTTTTCTATCTACGTGGCTTTACTGAAAGACCCAAAGAATATGAATTCCTGCAGTCACGAAAGCTTTAAGTCAAGTATGGCATACATTGTACGACTCAGAATAATAGCAGCATTGATTTATTTAAACGAATTGTGTTTATTATAAACAGTGCATAATGCTCTTTGAGGTCCCCCCCCCCCAGTAATGCAAAATATGTTTTCATTTTATGGAGTGAACAAGTGCCAAATACTTTAGCCGCGTTATATGTGCACTTTCAACTGGCTGGCATGTGAATGCGTAATAAGGCCATCCGTGGATGACCTAAAACTGTGGGGGGCAGCGTGGAAGTGGGATATTAAGACAGCAATACCCAGGAATGTAAAACGTTTTTGTTCAAATACCGTTCATCGCCGTGCACTTCTTCTATCGGTATGGATTATTAACAGCGGATAAAATATGTAATTTTAGATTTTTTTATCCACTCAATTGTTTATTCAGAAGCAGAGTGGATCATGTCCATTCCTCCTTTAAAGGAGTGAAGAAAGCAGCTGTTTACAATGTGGTGGTCGATGGCGCGGGATTCGTGGTCGCACTCGCAGGCCACCGAATCTTTGATGCGCCATTTGTGCATCAGGTGGCCGTATCGGCCATGGCCGGTCCTGATTCGGTTGATGGTCGACCATTGGCGGTGTGGAAGGTTGAAATCGGGAGGTTTGCAGTACAAGAAGACGCTGGATACAAGCACACCCCTTGTGAAGCAAGGCCACCTGTGTTTATATGCGAAGTGTCCACCACCAGTGTAAAATAGGCAGATATTGCTTATATCAGAACCGCGCTTATATAAGATGCGTGTATATACAGCTTCCACTGTTATTACGAGTGTGTTTATTTGCTATTGTTGTGATTGCAGACGGTGTGCTGCACTCCGCATGAGTGCGATGGAAGGTCATTGCTTGAATGGCTCTCCAGTCGTCGCAGTGCTTGTGAATGTGAGTGTATCGTGCACAAGCATCATTAACGCCACCAGACAAGAGCGATTGATTGATTGTACATTCAGTTACAATGTTTAACGTAGATGGCAGATGGGTGAAAAAAACATCCACAGAGATGCATTATCTCCCGAGTCCTTTTAATAATTTTAGCCAACGGCCCTGGGCTTCATTTCGAGAGTTAATTTCCTTTTCCCCTGTCACCCGTTATCCTCCGATGCCCTTCCCTTACACACAAACTTTTGATGGCCATGGTCAATACATGGGGTATGCATTGCTTTTTTTATGTTTTCTCTCGAGTGATTTTTGTATAGCGTGCGTGACAGCTCACAGCTGCCAGCTGCTCTTTACCTGGTCAACAGTCTGCATGACGCAAAAAAAAGGAGGGCAAACAATGAGCTACCAAAAAAAATCGTTACCATTGCTGAATCTGTGCTCCTTCGCACGTGTCCACGTGTGTGTTTGTGTGTGCTCTCCTTGGACCGGAAATGAAATTTACGTGTACGAATTTATTGTTCCGTTGTTTATTTATTTTAACAGGAAAGGGTATTTTTTTTGTTAGGTAACGGTAAAAAGCATAATTCAACCCACGCACAATGGCGTCACCTGCAGAGCGGGCTTTGTCTTTGCTCCCGGTGATTCTGGGACGTTTCAAACGAGACGCGCTCGTCGCTGCTGTCTAATGTCGCGATTGTGAGGCAGCAGTTGGGCCCAGCAATGTCTGCGAATTCAAACCGCAAAAGCAGCAGGTATTCTTGCACAGCTTGCGCTCTTCGGAAGAAAGTGGTTTTGTTGTAAACACAGATGAACCCGGCAGCACGAACGGGAATTGCTCGGCAAATGCGCGTGACACGCTGCAACAAAAGGGGAGCACTGTCTCCTGCTGTTCCAGACAAGTCGAAATATCAGTGGAACGCATTTCACATTCAATTTAACTTTACCCTGAAATGACCCTTGTCACACGAGACGCGTTAGAAACTGAAAGGGGAGAAACGTGAGTTTTACAAGGGATTTTTTTTCTTAAAAATTCGGGATTTTCGATGACATTGTGTGAGGTGAATATAAATATGCATTTCTTTGTATTAACTGTGGAGACATTTTCTTCTGTGTCGCTAAATGAAACCTGCGCGGAACGTAGATGTAATTACTTTGGACGTTACACAAATAACACGTGGCCCATAATCCTTTCGTAGTTACCTTTTTTGCAAGTCCTGTTTTGTTGCAAATCTGCAATGGGTAACTGTTCCGTGGTACGAACGTTCAATTTCCACCTTTAGCTCAGCGCTGGCTTTCGCTCAGAGCACGAGCCACCGTCCCGTGCTCATTCATTTGAGCGGCTCGGCGGGGGGGGGGGGGGACACGAAGGTTGGGGGGGGTGGTGGTTAAATCGATGTTGGAGAATGGGAATGGGAGATGAAGTGTCCACCAAGCAAGGAGGCAGAGAGCAAAGTGCCACTTGCGAGCGAGCGGCCCCCAGGGCGGCAAGCGAGTGTGCCCTCCAGGGGGCGAGCGTGGAGTGCACGGGCAGCACGTGGCGCCTGCTGGCGGCTTGCGCTGACCGGAGCGCTGTCACGAACTCTGCACACTTGACAATAACGCTGCCTGCCACACGCTGTGTGTGTGTGTGTATCAAGTAGGCGATGTTTCTATGAAGAAGAGCCAGGGCAATTGCCCCCCCCCCCCACGTCACGTATTAAAGACGTGTGTGTTCTTACTCTTACGGCAGTGATTTTGGCGAATGTTGTTGAGATTTTGCTGTTTGTGCTTATGCACCACTGCTGACGCTGTATTTAATAATAATAATAATAATGAAAGAATGCTTGCTCAGGTCCAGGGTCGCTTCGCACCTCCGATTAGCGCGGTTGTCTACGTGCGGTGCGAAAGAAGTTCAACGTACACACCTCGGGAAAATAAAATATTTGTCCCACCCCCGGCACCCCCACCCCACCCCGGCCCCAACGCTGTTGCTTTCATTGATCACGCAATTACCAGTCACCTTAAGCAAATATCACGATCACCCATAGCCAAGTTGCACTCTGTTTCCACGTTCCTCGGTAACACACGGGTTAACCCGAAATGATAGTGGGATGGTTGTGGATTCTGCGTCAGCCGGCACGTGCTCTTGCTGTGATACGCACCGACGGGGGGTTGAACGGCGACGCGGTGATCAACACTCTGCGTTTTGCAACTCGCAAAGCTGAGTTTGATTCCCAGTCACAGCTGGCGTCAGTAGCAAGTGATCTATAAGTTGGTCCCTGGGACCCCCTTCACGAATATGGTGAAGTATGACATAATAACCCCCATGACTGACAGCATTGGGAGTCAATCGTCAGCGGATTGCCAAAGTGCTGTCAATTGTTTTTAATAATTGCTAGGAACGTGCACGCCCTATTCTATTAAATTGAGTATTTATTCTATTTAGTCCTTTGGACGTGAACGTATGTCCGTCTCTACAGCCAGCCAGCAAAACTTCTGGAAAACATTGTGTATGCACATATGACAGGATATCAGTCCATGCATATGTTTGTGCTGTACACCATTGCGACCATCATTTGCCAGTGTTCAATTGACTCATTGGAAAATGCTTCTGATGTTTGTTTCGGATATTAGATATTGTATACATCATAGGAGTCCATTTTGACATGAAACAATCTATTTTGTCATATATAAGCTTTGCACAGCCCATTGGAGCTTCAGTGTCGTGCGTCTCTACACTCGGGATGTGTTCCTGATTTTTGAATTATTCCAAAAAAAGATAAAGGTCAGGCTTTGATACGATATTTGTGTGATATGAGGAATAAAACATGTTTCAGATCGTGATGTCACACGCAGGTGACGTCACTTCTATGCTCGACAAAAGTGCTGTGACGTGGGGTCATTTGGACGATACGTTATGTCACTTTTTCTTAAATTATTAAAATAAAATAAATGCTCTTTTAAATGATTTTTACTCGTGGAACGTTACGCTTAAAATTGAAATAGCATGATTAACATTCAAAATTATTTAAATAATTACATTTGTTGTGTAAAGCATGACATGTATAAGAATGAATCCCTGCAGTCACGAAAACTTTAAATCGAAATGTACAGGTACCCCTCGATTTACGAACGTTCGGTTTACAAAATTTCTCGTTCACGCAGTTGACAAATTATGGACATTTTTTGATGAGCTTAATCGAATTTACGCGTAAACGAAATTTCACACGGCACGCGCCATGAGATCAAACAAGAAGCACCCGGGAGGATGCGTGATTCATCTGCGGCAGCGTCACGGTGTCCCTACAGCATAACGGCAATGCCTCCACGTCACCTTAACAGTCATTCCAACATGCAGATCTTTTAGTGAGTTGCTTGCAAATTTAAATTTTTTATTTAAAATAATTATAAATCTATTTAATATTTACGTTCTTTCTTTTTTTTTCTGGAAAGTGATACAGGTGTGTATTTTTAGGTTAGGAGTAGAGTTGGAATGACTGTCCGAAACACATCCCTAATTTTTGTATTAAAATAATGGGAAAATCCATTCCACTTTACGAAATTTAATTTCACGCTTGTTTTTTGAAGAACCCATCCCTTTTGTAAATCGAGGGATACCTGTAATACATTTGATCCGAAAATACGAAATGAAATCTGCAATAGACCTTTACAAAAAAAGAATCGCATATTACGACAAATAAAATCCCAAAATTATTCCTACGATAAATAAACGATGATGATGATGATCTAGTAACAGGTGTCTGCAACTAACAAAATCCCTAAACAAACGCGTCTTTCAAATGGCTTATGTAGGCTCATCTGGCCATGAGATGTACCGTTTTCTACAAGTGCTGCTTCCTTTGGGACTCTATTAGGCATGTAAGGGTTGCGTGCACGTGAACCACGGTACATCTGTCATGTTGGCGCTGCCAGCTGTCTTTGCTTATCCAGCGAGCGGTGAAAATTGACATTTGTAAGCCCATAATACCACATCGCTGTACAGTGGTATTTTTTATTTCTTAAGAACAGAGGGAGCAGCGAAGGGTGACGTTTAATTGCTCTCAAGTCAAAGTGTCTCCCTGCTTAAATGGGAAGTGGAGCTTATCTTTTTTGGCCTCATCGAACCGGTGGTGGAAATTCCTCACTCCCAAGGTGAGGCTGTTAGGGAAAGTAAGCAGGATTGGACAGGGCATGTTGCTATGAAGGATGATGGCCAGTGGTCGAGACTAATCAGAGTGGCAGCCAAATTAGATCATTTGCAGATGGAGTAATGAAAACAGCTCGTACGCAGAAGTTGTATGGATTGTAACAACCGGAGATTGGCAAAGATGGGGACGGCTTGGGGAGGCCTTCATCCAGCAGAGGTTAGATCATGGTTGATGATGATAATAGCGACACCTCCCTCGCCATAAGATGATCACTGTTGGCTTTTCACAAATCAATTTCAAGGGTACAGTTGACACGTAACAGTTCATTGACGCATCGATTAAAATATATTCTTATGCTCGTGATACATACATATAGGTTTATGTGAGAATCAATAATTTACGCGTTATGAAATTACATGCAGATGACATGCTGATATTGCGTGTAGACTAATGGAGTGGGAAAAACAGCACCAACGAGACAGAACAAAATTGAGAAATAATAGAAACAAGATGTAAATTAATTGAATCGTGACCCCAAAATGGTGACCAATTCGAATTATGAGTGTGGGTGATCGACCTACATAAATATAAATTGTTTTGTGATGGTGCATTGGCAGTGGTGCATAGGCACAATAAAAAAAACTCAACAGATGTATCAATAACACTGCCATAAAAGAGATCTCTCTTCTATGAATAAGGGTCATTGCCCAAAACGTCGTCTTTTACAGATACATTATATGTATTTTTAGGGCAGTGTTATTGACAAATCTGTTGAGTTTTTGTTATCCACGAGTACATGCCACCATTTGCTGAATCCTCAGTGCCCGATCACAAGGGTTACATTTCATCCATGTGATGTCATGCCCAGAAATGCATTTAACAAGTGCTTTTGACCTGCCCGCCCCACCCCGATTCAAAAAGTGCGTTTAAAAAAAAGAGAAAATGTCAGATATAATTCACGCTCCTTCGCTTGGTTATTGTTCCGGCTGAGGCCATGCGCTGCGTATGAGCTTGAGCTGACTTTTGTGTGGGTTGACTCGGTTCAATCTATTAGCCGCAGCTGACACGGAGAACCCAAGCTGATTTGTTTGCTCTACACGGTGGCATTTAAAATAAGCCCTGTAGCAGAATGGAGCGATGAAGCAGATCAACTCGAGAGCTTCGCAGCCAGCGCATCAATCACCTTGGCTGTCTGCGGTAATCAGTAAAAACACAGCAGGCCAGTTACCATCAAGTAGTGCTTTTTGTAAAGCAGAAAAAAAGGCAATTTATTTCCTTCCACTTTTACACTCATTGTCAATGCAACAATCAACAGTGAAATGAATCGGAAAGGTCATATAGTGCTTCTTGCATTGTAATTAATTGAATTCAGAGATTTAAAAAAAACATATGTTTAGCATTTTAGAATTGTGTTCAGGTTTTGATCAGTCGGCTAAATACCGAATGTACGTACAGTATATATGTGCATTCTTTATAACACCTTTGTTAATCCACCGGTGGATGATGGCCTCCTCGAGCCGTGTTAATTATCATAGTTGTTTGACCATACTTCACCACTGCTGGGTAGTGCGGATTGGTGACAGGGTGGTCAAGGACTCATTCAGATTTCACTTTCCACTGGGGTTCACAGTGGCCAGGAATTGAACTCAGGTAGCTCGGCTTGTAACACAGAATGCTCGCCACTGTGTTCGTCCTCTCACAATTGCAGTATATAAGTCAGTTTTCACCGGCCCTTCCTTAATAGTGTACCTTGCCTTTCCAACAGAAGCATGTTGTATATACAAGTAGAAATACGAGTGTAATCAAATAAATATGATAAATGAGAATGTTACACTGTAACTGAGAGAAATTTGGTTTGACCACATGATTAATGCACATTCCACTGGTATATGAATTCCACAATGCTTTTAAAACAAAACTTTAATGATGCGACGTGACACTTGTTCAATTAAAAACCCAGAGGTATTGTTTAATTTTTAATCAGAACTGTTAACCTGTTCAGTGTGGGCATGTTTAACCAGCGTGGCATTAATCACCCACAAAAACAAATGAACGAAAAAAATGATTGATTAAAATGTGTTTGCTCAGACTTATCGATCGCCTGGGTGTCAGGGGTAAATGTTTCTCTAAAAGGTCTGGACCTTCACACTGGCCCTGGTGAGCACTTATTTTTTGCTGATGTTTTGCTGCTGCTGCTGCTGCCGCTGCCGCCACTGCTGCCCATCAGCAGCTTCCTCCGACCGTCCAGGCGCTGAGCGTGCCGCATGCCGCTTGTTGTGAAACAGGCGGTGGGGGAGATTCGTGTTTGCCGCACGTTCGCGTTCTCAACGGCACCCACCGTCCGTAGCTCTCATACCAAACAACTATTCTCCTTTTTTAAAAGAAGAAAAAATGTCCTACATTTGCTATTTGCATTGTCGCTCACGTCAAAAGTCTGGACGAGTTTCCCTTTTTTTGTCATGAAAAGAGAGAGGGGTGGAGGGGAGGGGGAGGGAGTGTGAGAGAGGGGAAAAGAGGGCAGGGTTGTGGTATGGGGTGAAGTGAGTGAGTGGCTACAGAGGGACAAAGACAGAGGGATAGAGACAGTTCTGTTTTAATAGCCAGCAGGTTAAGAATTGGCCATGAGCCAAAACGAGTGTATAGAGATGGACAGAGGCTGCAACACAAATAAGCAATCGGGTAACCAAGTAATCGTGCTAAGGCACGATTCCAGAATTTGAGAGAGTGTTGTCCGCCCTGCGTTTTATTGGTACGTGTGCCAGGTGCGGCTAATAAAACTCTGGTGGAACACATTCGTTCACATTTACTCTTCAGTCACCTAAAATACCTTATTCTCACACGCCCCATGATCGATAAGACATTGTTTTCAAAAGTGAAGAAAACTGTAAATGTTAAAAAAGCTGTAACATTTTTTTTAAAGAGAAGAGCAGCATTCTAGGCAAATGTCTTGTACGTTATCAGATAACAAACTGACAGTAGACCCCCGTTTGAACTAACATTGGCCCAATGCAGCAAGTCCACTCGGTTATCAGTGATTGATTAATTCACACAGTGGAGAGAGTTGAAGGGCTTGCTTGTAATTAAGTTTTATGCAGCTCAGTGTACAGCCCCGTGTCAATCCACTTCTTCTTCTGAGGTCGATGTAGAGCAACAACTATAATTTTAATCTTGATTTGAAGCTATCGTGACTGCAGGAATCCATACTCTTTGGTTCTCTCTTTATTTTATTCTATACCTACGTGACTTAATACCGAAAGAACCAAAGAGTAACTATAATTTTGGTTTAACACGTCGGCTTTCGCGACCAATATTATCCAAAATAAAGTGGTGGTGGGTTGGGTTTGGTTAGATCGCGTAAATACTTTACACTGTGGGGCAGTGCGGGTTGGTGACGGACACCCAGGGTCGATGCAGCTATCACTCACCACTGATCAGCTACGGCTGGGAATCGAACTCCTGTGGTTGGTTTTTGATCATCGTGCACTTACCACCACGCAATCGCTGCACAGCCCTATAGAATGAAATGGGCGGCTAAATCCCATAATTAAGATGCGAACATAACAGTGATATGAGTGAGTGTGAGAAAACATTTCGACGAAGCCACAAACGTCCCAGTGTTTGTCGTTATAACAAACCACTCGGCGGGCATTGCAAACCTTAGGCGGCGACTCGTGAGCGTTGACTCAAACAGGAGAGCGCTCGGGAGTAATCGTCTCATTTCTCGTCGTGATGATCCGGTGTTTTTCAAAAAGGCCCCCCCCCCCACCCTGCTCTTCACAGCTCTGGAATTCGTGGTTTGAAATGATCTTTCCCTCCTACCAGTTTGAGACGCGTGATGTGCGCCTCCGCCTGTTTAATTAGCGGAGGGAACGGCAGTCTTTTGCGCCACCGTGCCATTGTCGGATTACGAAGTATTTTACACAGAGCCATAATGTCATTTTACGTTACCTGAACGGCATGGATAGGAAGTCACTGCGGTCATTCCTACCGCGGTGACGGCATGCGAGTCAGAGCTGGCTGATTGAAAAGAAGCAAACGGCCTTTTCTACGTCGTCATGATTATCATTATCGGCCGTGATGTATCCACCGCTGGATGAAAGCCTCCCTAAGCCGTCGCGATCACTCACAGTCCGTCAATGCAGTAATCGATCCACTTCACAGGCTGGTGAAACGCAGTGGATGGTGGAAATAGGGGATGGAAACAGTGGATGGTAACAGTGGATGGTAACGTTTAAAAGTGAAGTGGTTCATGCAATGGAATAACCTAATTGGGAATTTAAGGAGGTGATTAGCAACAGCTTTTATTCAAGTCTTTACAATGAGAGCATATTTGTGTTATATGGAGGAAGTTATTACTGTATTTTTCAATCCAAGTTATAAGAAGGATTAGTTCCTACATTGTTGCTTTAATAGAATATTTATGGAATTCTTGACAGCTGCCTACAAATCCTTTTTTTCAGTTTCAGGTGCAGTGATTGCCCCGTAATAAGTGAATGCAATAATTGTCCTGTTGTCGAGTTATAAATGACATTGATTTCATTGTAAGCAGTGGCAGTTTTCAAACAATTACTTTTTGTTATTCGTTATTACGACCGAGTTAATTTATAGAAACATATATTCACCCCCCATTTCCCCCACTGCTAAGTGCCTCTTTCGTACGTATCAACCAAACAGAGTTGATCGCAGAGGGCGGTTGCGGACTGGAATTCGCAAAGCGAGCCGTTCACCTTCGCGTTCATGAAACATAAAACCAACATCTACTTCAGTCGCAGTACAGTCATGCCTGACACTATCCCTAACACAAACACATAGAACCCCCCCTTAGACTCACTTGTCAGTCTTCCCGAAATTACTTTAACTACTTACGCAAAACTTAATAAGCCCTCCCCACCCCCCACCTACCTACCCCTTCTTTTTAATGTCCATGGCATCCCCATAAACGCTCGTTGCTACGAACAAAACGGGGACAAACAGCGCCCGCCGTGTCACGAATACCCGCTCACTTAGCGGGTGACGCACGCGCGCGCGTGCCAATGCGCTTGTTTGCGGCCTTTCTCTGCCTATTTCATCCCCGACAACGGTACCTTTTATGTCACTTCTGCGATTAGGAACTGTGGGTGGGGCCCAGCCGCTGCGTCTGTTTACTTTGCTAACAGATTTCACGTGAAGGGGGAGGTGGTGGTGGTGGTGACTGTGATGGCACGCTGTCCTGGGGTAAGAGATGCAAGCTCCGCTGTGCCACCTTTGTGGCCAGACAAGCCTGAGCATGCAGCAATGCCCCACGTCACCTCGTAGCTGCCGCTGCTGGGGAGGGGGGCGGCTCAGGTATTCTCGGCTCGTGAGACCTTGGCAGCCTGGCTAACCATGACCCTACTCGGAGTGCTGATTTTTTACAAACTGACATGGTGTGATAACAGCAATAATTATAATAATTTACGTTTATTTACGCTGCAATGCCTCCCTGATTATGAAGACTTTTTTTCGTGACAGTTCTGCATTGGGGTGTTTGGCCAATTCCATTCATGAGTCCTCCCTTGCCAGTATCAAAATCTGAGAATAGGTTTGACCTTTTCTGGCAATAAAAGTTTGTGTTAAGATGTTAAAACACCAACCAGAAATCTTTTGCAGGGAATCATGTCTACATTAACCACGCATACTTGTGGTGAACATGCAAACAAAAACATGCTTTGGTAATATATGCATTGTCTTTGAAACTGATTGGTCCACACCAAAGACAGCTTTCTTTCGAGCCTAGTCTCAAACAATGTCAGACCAGAGGATGCCACACAGTGTCAGACCAGAGGACGCCACTGTCAGGGTACCCCGAGTTATAAATGCCCTCATAGTGCATTGTCTTTGTGCTGTTCGCCTTTTGGCGTCCTCTGGTCTGACACTGTTGGAGACTAGGCGCTAAAGAAAGCTGTCTCTGGTGTGGACCAATCAGTTTGTGTGGTTAACGCAGACATGATTCCTTGCAATAAGTTTCTGTTTGGTGTTTTAACATCTTAACACAAACTGTTGTATTGCCAGAAAGGTGTAGAACCTATTCTTATATTCATTCATGAGTGTTTACTATGTATGAGGAACCTGGAGTATACGTGAGGAAAAGTCATGCATTTAAGGGGCATAACATTCAAAGCTCCACACAGATGTAATTGATTCATGACTGTACTGCCAACTCCTGGCCACCTTGTAACCCAATCCTACAACACCGATAATTCCCTGATCGTTACCTCTTAAAGTTACTCGCCAAGTTCCACCCTGCTTCGATTCCCAGATCTGACAAGATTGGGTGCGTCCACGATGATTTGCTCGTAGGCGGTTGTACATTGTAGGATGTCCAATTTGCATGCTCATTCTAAATCCCGCTCACCCATGCCCCTTATAACCCGGTGGGTTCCTCCCCTCGCTCCAGCATCCCGGCTCTCTGCGCTGCCACTCCCCCCCCTCCCCTTTGCCCGAATTGTATTCCCACACTTTGCCCTACTCTTCAATGGACAAGAAACTCCATTTGCATAGTGTTTCCCGAAAACCAGAGCTGTATATATGTCAATTCAGAACTCTGCTGTTCAGAAAAGTAGATTTATTTTATTGTGATTTACTTCTACATCTGCAATTCTTTACTTAGTACACAGTCTGTTCCGTGTCACTGACACATTGGGCAGCCCAATTGCCTCAACTTGTCACAGTCTTGTGCCATCGGTCAGTGCCTCGCGGATATAAATACAGATTTGGGATGCATGAATGGATTGTGCGATGGTCAGAGTGCTCGACTCACAATCGGGAGGGTTGTGAGTTTGAATCCTGATCAGGAGTGAAATCAGCCTATCGTCCATCTGGAGTCGTTAAAATAAATAACACTTCGAAGGAAATGAATAGCAGTTGTTCTATGGTGAATAGGGCCCCCACCAATGGAATGTGGAGTTTACAAAACTGATTCAGGGCCGCCAAAGGACCACTGCTCTACCCTCAATAAATACCAATTCGTTACCCGGGAACGCTTCGCTGAGTCTCACGATTCGTTCACAGGAGGATCCTGCATTGGGATTGTTTGGTCCTTTTCCATGAATGAGCGTGTAGGGGAAATCCAGAGCATGAAGGGATAACACTCAAAGCTCTGCCGCAGTATATTTAATCCAAGGACTCAATTCAGTGAGTGGATCAAATCTATCTGTGGACCCCACCCATTTGTGTACCACCACCTCGTGTCACCTCGCAACCCTCTTAACCCTCTGCCTACATCCGTTAGTTTGCACTGGTGGTCACCCATCCAAGCATTAGCCATGCTCAGTCCAGCGAAGCCTCTAAGGCACAGTTAGGGTGATTGCGATGGAGGAAGACTATGATATTTTTTGGTTTTACATGAATGTATGAAGTCATTTTCCACGTAGATAGCAGGAATCGCAAAATTTAATTACCTTGTGGAAGCAAATTGACACTATAGGAGCATTCTGTATGCCATTCGTAAAAATCTAAGAGAATATATTTCGTGAAAAATGTATCACCACAGTACACCTCATCCCCACACCACACCTCGTCACCGCACTACACCTCGTCTCCACACTACACCTCGTCACCTCATCACCACACTACACCTCATCACCACCCCACACCTCGTCACCTCACTACACCTCATCACCACACTACACCTCGTCACCTCACTACACCTCATCACCACACTACACCTCATCACCACACCACACCTCGTCACCACACTACACCTCGTCACCACACCACACCTCGTCACCACACTACACCTCGTCACCACACCACACCTCGTCACCACACTACACCTCGTCTCCACACTACACCTCGTCACCACACGACACCTCGTCACCACACTACACCTCGTCACCACACCACACCTCGTCACCACACTACACCTCGTCTCCACACTACACCTCATCACCACACGACACCTCGTCACCACACTACACCTCGTCACCACACCACACCTCGTCACCACACCACACCTCGTCACCACACTACACCTCGTCACCACACCTCGTCACCACACTACACCTTGTAACCACACCACACCTCATCACCACACCACACCTCGTCACCACACTACACCTCGTCACCACACCACACCTCGTCACCACACTACACCTTGTAACCACACCACACCTCATCACCACCCCACACCTCGTCACCACACTACGCTTGTGAGGATGAGGGATTTTCTGCCTGGTTAATGTTCATCAAAGCGGCTGCCCCGGGTGCGCGCTCGGTATGCGCCAGCGACCCTCCCGGGGCTGACGCACGCGGCTCCCGCTGCTGCTGCTGCCCCCCCCCCCCCCCCAAGGGAGGGGGCCTTGGCCACGCCGCAGATTTGCAGCCCGGGCAACCGCAGCTCATGCCCTCGGCGGCGTGTGGCCGAGGGTGGTGGGGTGGGGCGAGATTTTATTTTTTAAAACAACTTCGAGGGCTAGTTGTTGCAACTTTGTTGACTCGAACGGTGGAAGTGTGGTGTTTGCACCCAGCAAATTGGGTTGTCGCAAACAGTTTCTGCAGTGTTGAGTTTGGATGGGCTGCATTCTTCATTTTGACACCGCCTAATGAATGTCCCAGTAATGTGGCATTACCGGACATTTGTTTATATGTTTGTAGTAATGTGTTAAACAAAAGTATATATCTTCTTGGTTCTGTCGACAACCTGCTCTCCACCTGAGGACGGATGCTTGCGTTGTGGCCGAAACGTCGTGAGAATTATTTCATAATGTTTTATTTTTATTATTTTATTATTTCCATTCTACGTGACTTTACCGAAAGAACCAAGAATATGAATCCCTGCAGTCACGAAAGCTTTAAATCGAAATTTAAAAGTATATATTTTAATGTTCAGTGTCATTTACACTCAGGCTGGAGTGGTGACGCAGTGGTTAACTCACTGCGCTATGAACACAATGATGACCTGAGTTCGTTTCCAAGCCAATATCACTGGCGAGTGACATTTGATATCTGAAGCCGTTCTGTGCGTCCTCTCCTTCACCAGCCCACGCTGACCAGCATGGTGAGGTATGGCCAATATAATGTCCATGTCCGATACAGCATAGGAAGCCTTCATCCAGCAGTGGATTGACAAGGACTAAAAATTGTTAATTTTATTGTTGCCACTGAAGGCTGATCTCGAATGCATTCATACGAGAGGTTGAAACGTAGAATTTGGTGCTATTGTTCTTTTGTGAGTTTAAATTTATGAGTACACATTTGTGACTACACTTCTGCTCTTGCAAGCCTCATTCCAATTGACGTTTCACATGTTTTTGTCTTCCCTTAATCATGAACGTTGCAATCCACTCTGGAAATAAATAACCTTTATAAATTGAACACAATGCTAACTGGAATTTATAATAAAACAAGGCAATTGATTACAAATGGAAATGTAATCTTGGCTTCACAAAACAGAGTTAAATTCTGTGTTCTTACGGCTTTTAAAAGTGATTAAATAACACTGCAAAGGGTGCTCAGTATTTTGAAGAATATATATTTTAAATATGTACTTATGAAAGGCGACGATTACATTATTTTGAAGAAATGTTTTTTTTGTCATATTTCGCTGGATCTATTTATATGTATTTACTTATATGAATTTATAATCTATTACTCTATATTTATATATAATCTCATTGAATTGTTCGATTTATGTATATTTATTTTCATAATTTGCTTTTGAATATGCAAACTTCATTACAAGTTCATCCCGTTCTCATTTGAATAACGTTAAACACTCATTAGACAATGTTAATGCTGTTCAGTTACCAAAGCGCTTTTCCTCTAATCACCTTGGTCGTAAAACTGTCTTCAGTGATGTAAACCTCCCCCGATGGTTTATTTCCCTTTCCAAGATTGCGCACCTGAAAGCTTGTACCTTGGCCTGAGCGAGAAGCCATGTTTAATCTCGGCCCACGCAAGCTTTATAACTTGGCCCACTGCACATGATGAGAATGCATGTCCAAAAGTGAGCATTATTTTCTCAAATAGTATTCATGGAGAAGAGACTGATTCCCAAGCCCAATTCCATTACATGTAACAACATCCTGGTGGTGCTGGAAGTCCCAGGGCGAATGTTCAGTTAACATTTACACCTGCCTCGCATGTGCGATATTCAATGAATTTATAATGTATAAGGATATTTCAGTGGCGAGTGATATTTCGTTTCCTCTCACCGCACTGACCAGCGGAGTAAACGAAAGTCAGTAAACTAATGTTCATTTATTCAGGATATTTACATGTAGACATTTGTGTTTTTTCCCCCATGAAACAGGTGATGGCATGGCATGACAAACTTTATGAGCTTCGATTGCGTTTATACCGTGTCGGCCTTCCTAGGTGCTCACTAACAGCACTTGCCCCGAACAGTCTGTGAAAAGCTGTATGGGGGATCGTGTTGTATGTTTGTTGGAATACATTTAAGCATGTGCTGTATTTAGCATGGTGATTAAAGGTGTAACAATTTGATTTCCTTTTTACCTTATTCAGGTCACGTCGCAAGATGCACGTTATAATAACAACTCACCGTAGAGATAGATTGGTGATAGGTTGCCTAATTTGGGTTAATCAACGTGGTGCAAATGGCAGCGCCTCTTGTGGCTGCAGATGTGACGTGAACCCACCACAACAATCGATACCAATTCTAAATAATGATTCTTGCACACGTGATTCGATGCATGTATTATGAACTTAAGAATCGATGTAAATTGATTAATCGATGTGTCAGCGTGTAAATGCATATGATGTGTGTTTTAAGCAGTGTCGATGTATATGCATAAATGGTTCACATATATCATCGGCAGCTGTATGATGGACAGTTTATAGCAAACTACTTTCGGAAAATGTGTTTCCACCACTGTCCACACATATACGATCAATCAGATCCTACAAAAGACAAATGAATTTCAGATACCATTATATCTGGCTTTTTCAGATATTGATACAAGTTGTACAATATGAAACATATACAGAAATGATCAAAACCATTTATAGAGGTGCAACAGCTCCACCGAGACTGCATTGAAAAGGTAGCAGAGTACAAATTACGCTCTCACCAAGGCTATGAGACATATTCTGGAAACAGGGCTGGAGAAATACAGGCATGCAGAGAAAGGATTTAACACCTCAGGCCTGCTGCCAACATAGTCCTAACAATAACCAATGGAAATGTACTGCAGGATATTATGAAAGTCGTATTCAAGTTTGGCAAGGAAAAAATGCATTACAACGATGTGCTTAAGTCATACTCTATGTACGGTTAACACGTGCTCTGTCCTTACACGAACGTTTGAGTCCGTATATTATGGTCTAGATTTTTAATAACTGCGTCTGCAAATTTCTTCGGTAAAGGTGTGGCCCTGCAATTGCTCCGCACACACCACTGCTGGTAGAAGAGCCTCCACGAAGAGGTCGTTCTTAGAGAGCCCCTCTCGGTGATGTTTTTGGACTTCTCTTTCACACCGGCCAGGCAACTTGGAAGAGACGAGAGTACTTACACATTGCCCCACCACACGTGATCTACCGATCGACTACCTGTGCACATTTGGTATCTATATATGAAAAAAACACATATTTACACGCGCTTTTCAAACGAGTCGGCTTTGCATTTTGTTTCTCAGCACACGAAAGTGTAACGCGTGCCCATGATCACTTGCGCACACATACAATGTACGCGCACAGGTGTACTTTCGTCTGTGTGTGTGTGTGTGCTGCCTTTACTACCGTGGTGGTTTTTTTAGTGGTATATATATATTTTATCATGAATAATTTTTACTCTTGGTCAATAAATGTGAGAGCTTCACAGTGTTACTGAAAAGTAATAAAACGCTAATGCAAGTGCACAGCGTGTCACGACGCTCCTGCTCCCGTGGTTAGAGCCCACCTCACATTTCCGGTAGTCCACATTGCGTTTTACTGTCGCATTTTTATCGCTGTGGAAATGAACTTCTGCTCATACATTACCTCATGTTAAAATATAACACAGTTATGTCACGACTGCAGAGGGCAGTTCAGCAGCAACACGAAATAATCCATTGTTGTACTGCACCGCACTTCAACATCTTTGCTCCCCGCATTCACCAAAGCATGGTGAAGTATGGTCAAATAAGCTGCATGGCGTGGAGAAGTGGAATGACGCCAGGGATGTGTATGTACACGACCGATGTTGGCTCATACGGGATCAGATTCACCTGACCTAATGTGGGATTTTGGACAGGAATAGTCACCAATAATAAAGCCAAGACAAACGAGGGCTGTAGCATTTGTTGACTCAGAGGTGGTTCCATTTGATGTGTGGCCGTAGCTGGAGCGTGCACCATTCTCAGAGCCATGCCTGTGACCACATGTTCATAATTATAATATATATTGGGGGGGACACATCCCCCCCAATATTCAAATATTCAAATATGCTCAAAATGCCCCCCCCCCCCAATATATTGCTATTAAAAAAATTGCTATACTATGGAAATAAAAACAACAATTTGCTATACCATTGCCACAATATCTGGACTTGTCTTCATATAAATCAATGCATAGATTTTTGTTTATGTGATTGTGGTTATGGTTGTACTTTATTAATCCCTAATCTCTGCCATTACATACAATGAAACAAGAAATGGTAAAAAAAAAAGTTAAAACAGAGCAATGTAATACAATACACTATTAGACATTTTGGTAAAAAAAAAGTCAATTCTATGTGTTAGTTAATTTTGTAATATTTTAGGCAGGAAATGAGTTTTCAAATTTAGATATTTTTCTGGGTTGGGACCCCCAGACACCCTGGAAGATTTGGTCCCCCCCAATGTTGACTCCATGGCTACGGCCTTGCTGTGACCACATGTTCATGCTCAAGAATATTGTAGGGGTGTATACATGTACAGTACTGCCCTTTTGACAATCCGCTGCTGGACGAGGGCCTCCCTACACCGTACAGATCCTGGGGTTATTTAATCATACATCGTCATGCTGGCCAGTAGGGGTTGTGAAGGAGTAAGGCAAAGACATTGGAAAATAGTACAGTACAACAATTATTTATTCCACACTGCCCTACTCTATAGCCCACCACGAAGCCTCCCAGGAGCCTAATGCATGATGGTTACCAACTCCATCACCATCCAGATTGAACCCTGCTTAGATTCTGAGATCTGATGAGATCGGGCTTATTCCGGGTGATTTGGTCATAGGTGAAAGTGAATCCCGACTTCTCTTGGATCAACTTCGTTTACAGATATGGCAGCATGCACCTGTAGTCAAGCACTTAATTCTGCGCAAGCGACTTCCCATTGACAGGGCTGCAATGTGGCCAATAGATAGGAGTACAGAGGACTAAGTTTTAATCTATCTGTATATATTTAATCATCTTTGGGTACTCGACTGTTTACACTATACAGGCTAAATACCCAAGAAGAAAAATGGCTGAACCTCCCAATACAAACCTTCATGAGAGGCTCTGTGAGGCTTTAGTGGACAAAGGACATTGTAATGACTAAACTGGTAGGTTTAATTTTACAGAGCCTCTTTATTGGTCTAAAAAAGGAAAAGAGGCCAGGATAATAATCGGTCATGATTTTTATTTTAAAAAGTGCGACTTTTTTTTTCGACAGAACTTGTTGCGAGTAAAATAATTATACGACTTAACCTTGAAAAACATCATCGTGAGTTTTGGTGGGGGGGCGGGGGGATCCAGAAGGATCCTGGGTGACTCAGGGGTGCAATGCACTGTGTCAGGGCACTGAGGAATCGCCTCTGTGAACCCGGGGTTGACTGAGGGGGCAAACAAGAAAAAAAAAGCAAAAGTGCTGTCCCCGCGATGCAGAAGGGTTCTCATGTGTAGTGAGTTGAATCGTCTCAGCCCAGTCACCGATGATTGCGCTAACAAAAGAAAAAGAAAAACACTGTTTCCAAAAAAAGAGTGGTTGTTTGTACTTGATTCCCAAAATACTCGTCTCAAAGACGACACAAACGCCAGGAGATGCACCGGAGAAAAGTGCCGGGCAACGCAGCAGGAGAAGAACCATTCATGCTGCAAGGCTTGCTTAATTAAAGAGTGCACTGATGTGGCAGAAGAGTCCCTGTCATGCCTTTATCGCTGTTTGACTCGCCTTTGAGGTGAGCCCATAAGCTCCGTAACTCTGCTGCTAGGCATTTTTTTTTATAAATAAACCACACCTCCTCCGTATTATTCCCAGAGGTCATTGAGTTAATGATATGCAGCAAGAGAGACGTTCTAACCATGCGCAGCTTGGCCCAGTCTCTCACACGGGATGCGGGATCACGTTGATTCGGGTCTCTGGCTGCTCTCGTGTGTAGTAACCCAAGACGCAGGTCCAGGTCGCAGCAGCACAGACAGATGTCGCAAAATAAACCAACGTAGAGGCAGAACTAAGCACCCGCCGTAATTGTCAAACCTCACCGTACATTTATGAGCAGGTTTTCGATTTGTAAAGCCAACGAACAAATCACCTGGAATGCGCACGATCTTGGAAACTAAACAGGGTTTAGGATGGATCGTGCTTGGGTGGGTGACCACCATGCACAAAAGGTTGTTATAGGTTGCTGGGTTACGCAGTGGTCAGCAGAGGGCAGTGCAGGAAAATCCGTTGCTGTACTGAACTTCTATGCTTCTCCTCGTTCACCAACCCCCAATGACGACCGTATGGGCAATATCTATCGTCCGGCAGTGTATTGACGAAAAGGTTGAGCCTTGCATGTGCATGCATTGATTTGTAAAAGGAACGTGAGGGTATACAGCCTTCAAACGTCCCTAAATAAGGCAATCCCATTGCTGTGTGATATAGACATGTTCCTATAGCAACTTAACACAAGCCACGAATTAAAAACTGTTGTTTTGCCCGATTGAACTACATGTGCGTGCTTACATTTGTTGCATTTTCTGTAATAATTAGCATAACGTGCCGTATGTTTGTGGTGATATTTCTAATTTCACATTGGCTGATGACGTAAGTGCCGTTTGATGGGAAAGTGAAGAACGGCTGTCCCGTAGTTGACGAAGCAGCGAGATGGTGAGCGTGTCTTTTTTTACTCCGGTATATTCGGTCTACAACAAAGGTGGCCGGGTGACTCACGGGTCAGAGTTCTGAGGCCGAGCCGCTGAGAACGACTCAGATTAAACTTGGATGTCAGGTCTCGTAAAGTTGACGGTCTTAGCGCAGTTATGAATAACTACAAAGATCCCCCGTTTAGCCTTAACAGACTGTAGGGGCAAGTGCTGTTAGCGAGCACCTATGAAGGCCGGAAAGGTACACGAGGGGGTGGGTGGCCAGCACCACGCCCGACCGCCTTTGTCTCCCTAGTGGCGATGTTTACACACTGCACCAGGTACTCATTTCAGGCTGAGTCGACCTAGGGGAGGCCCGGGACCGGTTCAGATAATCGTCACTGGGTGTTGGCCGTGAGTGGGAATCGAACCCGGGTCGCCAGGTTCATAGCGCAGCGCTACACTACCGCTCCCCACTGAATAACTACACACACACACAAATAACTAAAACTTGTAATTCGGGTTTTCACTTCATTTAGCTGAAGTCTGGCTCTGAATTTATTTTTTCGTGTTTGATTGCGATTTGAAAAATACGCTTTCCAGGGTATCGATATGATTCTCCTTGTGTGGATTGGCTTATTTAAATTTATTCCATTAATAGTAGTTTTCTGACACGGCATGATCCGCTGCTAGCTGCACAGAGAGAGAGAGGAATGTTTCCACCTTGTGACATTATACTCATAGCGGAATTGGCATATAATTGAGATACAAGAAAAAACGTACAGATAAAAATTGTAGCAAATTAAATGCAACATGCAAAAAATGTTGGCGGCAGATACCTCGATGGGTAAAGGCAGCTTCGTGAGTGTCACGTAAGAAATACTTTTCTCTACGCATGTGTGCTTGCGTGATATTGTATACTCACGATACACGCACATGGAAGAGCGTACATCAGTTGAATACAACCCAGTGACCGAAGCACAGAATACAGATTGCACCTTCTCACCTAACGCTCGGTCAAGTGGGCTTCTCAGCGGGTATTTTTCAATCTCCCATCATCTCCAGGTGTCCATTCCATTTATCCTCACGCATGGCCGGCAGTTCAAGCTACTAGGACAGTAGTGCTGGTGTGTTTAATTTTTTTTTGGATTAAAAGCCACTTTGCGGCGAGCGAGACGACGCGCTCAGAAAGAGTGTTATTGTGCCGCTCGGGACCTGTCCCTGAGTAACCTTGCGATGCCTCCAAACGTACACTTTTATTTTAGGTGAATGATTGAAAGGTTGTCCATCTTTGGCCTGTTAGAACCTCGGACCCGCATACGTTCAAGCGTCCGTGCGTTTGTGATGTCGTCAACGCTCTCCCCGTGGTTCAGAATCAGAATATGTATGTATAGTGGAGGAATCAGATTAGCCATGCAGCTCTTGTATCACTGATGTCCAGTGGGGGAAGATCAGAACGTTACAGCAAACAATTCAAAAACGCGATGCAAGTTGCAAAGGGTTATGTCAATGCCGTGAAACCGTATGTGTGCCTGCGTTGTGTGAAGGTGCTCAACAAAATCTACAAAAACAAATTCGGAATGCATTGGTCTAACATCCTAAGGATAATCCACGTGAATAACGAGTCTTGAGACTTGGTAAGGCTTTCCTTGGTAATACTCATCATCATGACCATAACTGTTAATGCTTGCATACTTCATGAGTCTCAATGCACAAGCGCATGGGTCAGCGTGTAATGTGTGTTATCCATCGACTTACAGCACACTTGGTCGCCTATTCAGTTTCCATGTGCAAAATAAACCACAACACTACTCATAGCTGGCAGAGGCCTTGTGTGCAACTCGCTCCTGCTTTGTACAATGTCTTTTCAGTTGCGAACGACCATTTATAACTTCTCGTGCCATTGAACGAGAATGTTCATGCTCACAATGCATTTTGGTTCCACTTTTTCAAGGGTAAAGCTCAACATGTTGATAATGTATTCTGCACGTCCTGCACACACTTGCCCTGACAAATGAATGCACATAGATGTGGTGCTGCGGTGGCGCTCTGGTTAGTGCACTGGACCCTGAGCCCCTGACCTAAAATCGATTCCCGGTCACGGTCAACATCAGCCGTGAGTGATATCTGATCCGGACCTGAAGCTCCCCCCCCCGCACCTCCCTGTTGACAACCCACACTGACCAGAGAAGAGAAGTATGGTCAAGCAACCTCCACAAAAATACACAGTGTGGTCCTTTCATCCAGCAGTGGATTGACAAAGGGCTGTGAGAGAAGTGTTTTGATGTTCTCGGTAGACCAGCTTTGTGATTTGAACGGTTGTGATTGTTTCGAGTTTTCCAGTTAACTTTAGGCCCTCCCGTGGGCACGTTTGAAAGCGAAGTTTAAAACTCACAGACTCGAACAAAGGAAACAACGCGAGGCACTCGCAGCTTAGAACTCAGTTGTCTGGGGACAAGGCGAGGCGTGGGGGGGAGGCTTGTGACTGCCCGGCCAATCTGAAACGAGGGACGTTGTTTTTTTTTAATTCCCCTGTGGGTCCCAGGTAATGAAGGGTCGTGACAGCTTGCACTGTTTGAAGTATCCATCTCCCAATGGTGGGGTTTTCTTGATGTTATTGTTGTTTGTTAGATGTATTTGTGTACCGCAAAAAGGTGATATTATTTTATTGCAATTAGTTGCCGAATAACAAACTCGCATGACGCTAATACATCTGTACAATTTAGTATTTTGCACTTTTACTTCAGACATTACAATTATTCTTTTTACCAGAACGACTGGTTAAGGATTAGTTATTCTTCGAGTGTTACTGGCTAAGCCAGTCCACCCCTATGGGTGACAAATCAAAACATTTTGTCCGGATCTGAAAAATGTGGACCGAACATTTGTTAACTGGCCTTAAGCATTTCAATGCAAAAACGGTGAAGTATTGGCATTGTGAATCTACGCATACGATTCCCATTGAATGTTTAGGCCTGGCATTTGGTTACAAATAAAAAACGTACGTAACATAATATATACAGTACATGGAGAAGGGGTGGGGAGCGGTGGCAACGTGGTTAACACACGGAAATATGAGTTCAATTTCCAGTAATAGCTGGCATCGGTGACGATTGCTACGTGAACCGGTCCTGGATCTTCCCTTCGCAAACCCTCACTGACTAATGGCAAAGTTTGGTTAAACAACCCTACCACGATCGACTTTGCGTAGGAAGGGCTTCATCCAGCAATGGACTGACACAGGGCGAGCATTGGTTAGCGATAGCATTACATCCGTGTAAGCACGTACGAATATACACGCGTACGTGTTTGTTGTGCATGTGCAGTAACTGGTATGGATTTCATTAACTTAGAATCCATCACGATTGTTGCAAATTTTGTTGACCTATTTGGAGAACACAAAGGACGCAAGGCCAGAAGGAAAACAGAAAGATGAAAGGCCGAGGTGAATCAGAGACATCCCTTCCTCTTCGTCTCTCTTAGGCGGCCGCATTATGTGCGCACGGTAACATTTCCAGAGCGGATTTGGCGGGAGAGATCAAATAGAGTGGAATCCCACAAAACCGTGGGACCCATCAAGGGGCCCCTCAGCACCCCCTCCACGCCTCCAGGCTCCCGGCAAATATTGATTCCCTCCCCCCCAGGCGAGTCGCTCCGGTGGCTCCTGGGGGAGATTGGGGAGACGACCGACCGAGGGCATGGGGGGTAGGGGGAGCGTGTGTGGGATGGTGGTGGCAGAGGTTTAGCTGGAGGTTGGGGTGGTGGGTTGAGTATTAGGCAGGGATGATGGGAGCTCTCATCAGCTCTTGGCCGAACGAGTGCTCAGCTGTGACGAGTCCTGGGAGGTGCAGCCGGGTGTAATTGTTTGTGGCGTTCCGTCATCTCAGCTCCTCGAGCGCGTTTGCTTTCTCTCTCATAACATTTTGGTCTTGCATTGGCAAAGAGCACAGGTGCAGGGAGATGTGGACGAGGTTAACAATGCATCTACAAGTAGCATATGCAGTATAATCCTTTGTCAGCTGCGTTGTGCGCATGTACAGTTTTTGTCTGCCAAAATGCTGCTTTAGGTAGATTTCACGTGCACTGTGAAGAGCTTTTCTTTATTTTATCACGGCTTGTACATCCTTCAGAACTCATTGCTCATCTCATGTCTCCAGCACTGCAACTTAATTATAAATAATATAAAGTTTAAAGTGTGATTACCCTGTCGTGAAAAATGCCATCGAAATACACAGCAATGTAGTTGTATAGAGCATTAAGATGTAAAGGTGTCTGTGGATATTTTACGACAATAATAACAGCAGTATTGTTCAGCAGAGTCTCAAGACTCTTCACATGCAAACTACAAATATACAGACGTCATTGTCGGGATAGAACCCACAACCTCCTGATCACCAAGTGATGGAGCTAAAATCTCGCACCCGCGGTGCTCAAATGCCACTCACACAGGGTGACACAAGATTCACGGATAGGTCAACAACCTACTTTCTGCACTGCCATCATGCAGGTGTGATTATCACAGACTTGATTATGTCTGTAAAATCCACTAACACTAACTCCTAATTGTTGCTTGCAGGAAATACATTCATAAATACGTCTCCTTGCACAAACCAAGCATAGAGTGGTGCTAATCTCAATTGCGGTTTAAATTACATATGATGGTACAGCCCAATCAAACACCTAAGGATGGGTAAGACAATTTAGCAACACAGAAGTCAGTTTAACGCGTAGGCTTTCGCGACCAATATCATCCTTAATAGAGGTTTTTGGGTTAGATCACGTAAATATATAAATGTGTTGTTAAAACCCACCACCACCCGACACAGCCAACTAGTAAGGGTTATCGCGTAAACAGAACGTGCCAATTCGTCACTAGTACAGCACACCGGTGTGTTGGAGAGCCAAGCCACAACATGGCTCTCCAACACACCTCTATTATGGACAACACAGAAGTATTAAAAAATAATGGGATAATAACGAGTGTAGCTGTTTTTAATCAGATAGAGGAATGTGGCCTAAACTATGGACGTGCAGTTCGAGGGTCACAGGGCCCTTGGGAAATTCAAAGGCAGAAGGGCAAGAGGAAGACAAAGATGGAGGCGGTAATAGGATGATAACATCAAGGTGTAGACCTAGCTCACAGATTGGACATCACGAGAGCTTGTGCCGAGAGGAAATTCTGCGATGACCCTCGACCTCCAAACCCGGAGATACCACCGAGAAATGTAAAATGTATAACATAGTTGCCATTTCAATTTATTGTGTAGAAGAGGCCAAAATTGCGTGATAAAAAAACATGATTCTACCTCTCTCGAAAGCAACAATCCAAGGCCCTTTGATTTATAAAATAAGCCAAGCATGTCAACAGTCCTTGTGTTTATATACACAGCACAGTCACTTGGCCTGGGCCCTTACAGTCGACTTGGAGCATCCCCACTCTAACACCGCACCACACCTACGAAGGCCCAAGGCCTCCATGCCTTTTGAAGTGCTACTGTTTTCATAGTGGATTCCCCTTCATGTTCCATCGAGTCAAAATACTATAAAGGCATTAGTTCAGGCAGCATGGCACAACCGGAAAAAGATTAGGGCACACAATTGTCTGGCTCCTTTTCTGTCTTGTTATTTTACTAAGCCTACAAAAGCTCATTTATTCGTTTAAAAAAAGCATATTTACGACAAATATACGGAGCTGTCAATTTGGTGTCATTGTATTAATCAGAATGGTTATGCAAAACTGTGCACCAAAATGAGACAAAATAATAAACAAAAATTGTTTCATATATTTAGACTCGAATATGTCTGAAGTAAAACAATGATATTGAATAATGACACTCATCCTCGTCATAGCCATACTGTTCATAGCGCTTCGATTTTTACGTTGCTTGCCACATTTACAAATGGAGAGATAGTTGCAAATGAAGTAAATTAACATTGTCTCATCTAATGATTCGACACCTACACGTTGCCGTACACTAACAATGACAATATAGTTACACCTTAAAGTGTATTTACACATCATATCACTTTTCTGGGACCGTAAGAGGTTCGCAGAGTCTAACACGCTCAAGGTTAATTAAGTAGACAAAGTAAATATCCATTAACTGTAGAAAAACAGTATACAGAATTGGAAGTGAGAGCCGAGGGCTGTATGGAGTGGAATGTAAGCTGCTCCAGGGGTTTGTGGTGCTTGGTCGTGACGGTTTGGGTTAGAGGGTTTACACAAGCTTCGGAGGGATAAGCCTCTCTGAGCAAACACACAGCCCAGCTCTTACACAAAGTAGACAAGGAACCACTAGAGGAAGAGTTCAAACGCCGCATCTGCCTGTGATGCCTGGTCCTGTGATGCACATTGCCATCACACGGTGCCTTTCAATAAGAAAAGAATACCACTTATGGACACGCATCACAGTCCAATTGGCATCGACGAATGCGACAGTCACGGACGACGAAAAATGAAAATGCATTCGGTTCGTCGCGGTGTGTTGGGAATTCGATTTTGCTCAATTCCATGAAAAGAGAATGGTGCAGCCCTGCAATCGTTGTGTTCCCACCACTGCTGATGGAAGGGCCTCCATCGGAGGGAGCGCAAGAGACCCCCTCGAGAGGGTACTTTGGCCGACTGTCTTCCATGCTGGACAAATATATTGCAAAAAGGTGGGAGTGACTCACACGTTCTACCCACCACATGCGAATGCCGATCAACTGTGGTGTTGCCCATTTACACTGCTGGCTCTGCAGAGGCAAATAATACGTAAGGTGAGCCCCCAATTGCGACACATTTGGGTAAATTAAATATTCGGCAGCTTGCACGTGAAAATGTGGTCGGGTAACTTAGCACAGAATACAGTGTGTTGCTTTCAGATCACGAGGCAAGCTTATTGGAGTACGTTTGAGTCAGATCAGCGAGTGCTTTCTCGGGGTGTAAACTCGGGGTGTAAATTCGGCCAGGTGGCACAGCGGTCGAGCAAGCAGCTCGTATTTGGAAGGTTTCCACATTAAATTCTGGTTTGACGGGTTAATTCAGCCCATCATCTCTTTAGGGGTAGATAAAACGAGTACTGTATTGTGTGGACACACTTTCGCCCACCATAGGAATGCAGAATTTCCACTAATGGTTCAGGGCTGTAAAGAGGTGAGGAGCGCCGCATCAGAAATCAACCTCCTCGTTGATTCAATGAATTGCCCCGATTTCTGGTCACAATGAAATAATATATTTTTTAAACACTATGGTGGTTGGAGGGTACCTGTGAATCCATTAAGTGCAGCGTAAACAATTTGAAAAACATAGATTGTTTCACCCGGGATTTGATGCATGCATCGTGAGTTTATAAAATCGAAATTAATCAATGAATCAATGCATACACCCCTATTGCTTACCTTTGCTTGCAATAAAGTTTGCCACAATCCATCTTGCTTCTGTGTATCAGCTGATCCTCCGTGGTGGTCATCTTTTCGGGCATGTTGCCTCTTTTTGGCTGCCATTCTCACAACATTTGCTGTAATTAATTCTGCCCAGCAAATGTGTACTGTCCAAAACCACTTCATTTTGTTTTTCATGTAATGTCTCTAATGTGTTGTGTTCTCTGATTCATGTGTTTCTTTTCCTGTCCCTCAGTATAATTCCCAGCATGCACCTCTCCAATTATCTTTGCTTACCATTCGTCTTCTTGGTCCACGTGCATATTTTTTGTTATCTATTTGTCTTGGCAGTTCAGTTTTCCAAAAGCACCCCAATATGCTTTGGGATTTTATATTAAAATTTTAAAAAATATATCATTAATGAGCGTTTATATAAGTGGCATGAAACCGGAGCACCCGGGAAAAAGATCACACATACACGGGGGCAAAACTATCCCCGTACAGATGGAAACATATGGCAATTAGGCCACTTGCTGTACTGCGTTCTCCTGGCGAGTAAGGGTTATGGCACCTCGACAGCCACGGGAGGGGAGTTTCACAACATTTGTGCGGTGATGCGCCAACCCTCGCTGCATCCACAGTGCTGGATAACAGGCCACGTGCATGGCCACCACCACCCAGCAGTAAATTAATGTTAATTAGATATCAGCTACGTGCAATGGATTCCATCCAATGACAGAAAGTTATAATCAGGAACAAACAAAAAGTCAACGACACGGTGCCAGCGGTAGCCATGAAAGAGAAGTAATTTCGTGTTGGAAATCAGTGAAATCATTTTGATTAGAATAATCAGAGTAATGTATCCTGTTTGCTAATGAAAAGCTAGTGAGTGGTTGTGAAAAGAACCCCAAATGGACAGATTTCTCACCCTTACAAGCATCCGTATCTGCATGCAGAAGGGACACCTCATTATGAATCATGATCATTATCGAACCTGTCAGCAGCTGGATCTACTCAAGGCAATGTGCCATGTGTAAGCATCGATTATCACGGTATTCCAGCATAAACATATACCCACGTGTAGTGGCAGCTTACGAATGCCATTCTCTTTACATTTTTGTCCTTTTAAAATCAATTGTTTACTTTATTTCTTGCTTGCACAATCTGATGTTTGAATGATGTAAAAGTATACACCAGTTTCCTACATTATTCGTTTTTTCCCCAGGTCTGCCTTACAAACGAGACGTACTGTATTTTACCTGGCTGCTTAAAATAAATTATTGCCACTAATACAGATATTTTTGCAATCGTGCAGTGACTGATTTGATTTACCAACCTTTGTTAACACACTTCTGTATGAAGGTACCCCACGCCAAGTTGATAATAGGGGCTGTTTGACTACATTTCACATCGATCAGTGCGGGTTGGTGAAGGGGGAGTGTGATGGCCCAGGGCAGATTCAGATATCACTCAACAAACAAACTCAGGTCGCCAAGCTCATAGTGCAGTGAAATAATCACTCTGCCACCACGATTCGACCCCCCGCTTTGAGCAAAGGATGCCATTGCTGCTTTTAATGCTGTAAAGTATGATGAAAAACAAAAATAGACTTTGAATGTCTTGTTTAAAATAATAATTATATAAACAAGAATGTTTGTTTTGGCTGTATTCGATTTCGGTATCAAGTATCACTACGAACACAGTGTTGTTTCTGCATAGCTTTAATATTGTAAGGTAAGATAACATTACCAAGGACCTTGTGCCGGCATAACAATTGGAGATACTGGAATGGTATTTAGATAAATTTATATTTTACGGAGCCTATGGCCAAATTACCTGGAATTCCGATCTCATCAGAAGCCAAGCAGAATTGAGCCTCGACAATGCAGGGATGGGAAACCACCATGTGTATAACAGGTGTTGCAGGCTGCTTTGGGGCTACAATTTTAGCAGAGTGCAGTGCTGGAAATTGTGTTGTTGTTCTCAGTTATGCTCCAACATCGATGCTGCTCACCTTTACAAACCTAAATTGACCTGCACCGTGAAGTGTGGTGCAATAACTGAAATAACCTACAATAAGGAGGCCCTTGTTCAGCAGTGGATTGCACAAATATATATATATGACAACAAGCTTTGCAGACATAAAGGCTTCGATATGACATTACCCCAAAACATACCTGATCTGGATGGAGTCTCTTCTGAAGGCCGTCAAACACTGCCATCAGACTAAAGACTGAAAGGGGAGCACCCTTGCAATGTTTAGCTCACCGTTTGCGTGTGAATGTAAGTGGAGTGGTGCAGTGATTAGTGCAGTGCACTACACAATTCCTGAGTTGGACAGCCTGCCATGACTAATGTCAACCATCAAACATGGGAAGACATACAATTTGGCCATACCAGCCCACCCCCCACACACCACACTAAACAGGTGCTTAGTAGCATGTGTTTAGTGAGTAGTGGTGGAGCATCGGTTGTGCACTGTGCTATGATCACGGTTTCCTTGGTTCGATTTCCCAATCATGAATATCTCTAGAAAGTTGTATCTCAACCTGTCGTGGCCCTTTGCTGTGTAGACTCAGCCTTAAACTGTTAGCTGGTGCAGTGTGGAGACAGTTGGCCGGGATTTCGTGCTGGTCACACCACCCACTTCTCTGCTGCGTTGGCCTTAGGTCCTTCACTGACAGCACTTGCCTCTACCGTTTGTTCGGGGGAAATGAGGGCTATTTTATATTAAAATGCATTCTAAACAATGTGTATGCTGATCTGAAACCGCACACAAGTTAAATATGTTAACATAGATGCCGAGATGTTGAAGACAACTGGATGGATTGCTAGAAGTGCTGGAGAAGCGATGTTGGTGTATTTTTGTAGAAAGGTCAATGTTATCGGCTGATTGCATATTCTGTGTGAATGTCACTCCACATTACATTGAGTGAGAGTGATGTACTTGACTTAGTTTCCTTACAGTTTATATCAACAAAATATGAATAGTATGCAAACACTTATTTTAAACAAAACAATTTAATCCGAGCTGCCTTTAATTAGATTTTGTATCGTTCAGATTATTAACAAAATAAATCACAATATTTGTATTATACTCTTTGGGTAAATATTAATAATACTTAAAAGCAGATGACTCAAGGCCTTTACAAAAATATATGTGAATAGCATTTTGAGAGTTGACCTATGGATCTGGAGCAAACCCACAGCGCAAGAATCACTGGCCCATGATGCATCTCACTGTCGTGGCCATGTTTCAATCCCCTGATACTATACCACGTGGCGCACAATCACAAACGAGTTTGGTTCTCCAGATGACACCTGTTATCCGCTCATTTGTAAGCATTAAGATCCGAATTCAGTGTCATATTAGAATCGTATTTAAAATAGCAGTCATAATTGCACGGCCTGGGTCATGAAGGTAATGCGATTGCCATTTTCTAAATACGCAAACAAAATATTTTCTCAGTCTGGCTAAGAGTGCAATAACCTTTATTGTAAATTGCCTATGAAATATTTTTCTTCCGTACAAAAAAACAGAAAAATATAAATAAATAAAAAACCCGGACCACTCAATTGATTGGTTTACTTTGGGAAAACAAATGTAAGACGTGTTAAATGTCCAGCAGATGCGTATTGATTTCCGCGTGTTTATTTCCGCTTGAGCGCATACGGTGCCGGCCTCCTTTGCGCCCGCTGGCACTGTTTATCGCACGGCGGCGCATCCCGCGTGCGAGCAATTAGGCGGCCTCGCAATCGACTGCGCGGCAGAGCCTCACAACATATCACATGGGCTTTAATTGGGGGACATTAATTAGCGTGCAAAAAAAAAACCGGGGAACCGTGCTGGGGAGCCGCGCAGAAGAGCTGGAACGGCGCGTTCTCTGGAGCCTTGCGGGAGAGTTAATTACCACACTGTATGGAGCACTCCCCCCCCCCCCACGCCGGCTGAATGCGGCCGTGTGTGCAGATGAGTGGCCTCATTAGGATTGGCTCAGCTCGGTTAAAAAAAACCGAGGTGTTGTGGGGTGGAGCAAACGCGGCGCCGTGGCTCGGAGGGACCTTCTGGCTCAAGTGATGCTCGCAAAATCCACAGCCACCTTCTTCCACACCCCCCGTCCTCCTGGGCCCCCTGCTCCGTTCTGCCAGTCATGCGCGATCTCGCAGGGGAATTGGTGCCCCCCCCTCTCTCTGTCTCTGCGTTCTGTCTCACTTAAGCGCCGCCTGCCAAACACTTTCCCATTTAATGTACACAAAGTGTGCTTTTATCGCTTAACACTATTCCCGTTCTTCGAACGAATAGGAATATTGGAGGGGGGGGTGTCCTTATTGAGTATTTTTTTGTAAAGTAATAACAGGTAAAAGGGTTAAGGCAGAAATATACTTCATAATTATAATTTCGAGAGCAATGCCAATGTAACCACTGTTTCTCCATAGGGTTGTTACAATATGACTGAATAAGATCACATTTTCATTCAGACCCGTAAAGCGACAACATGCCAATTCGTTACTAGTACAGCACACTGGTGTGTTGGAGAGCAAATCCACAACATTTACAATCTCAGTAACGAATTAACATGTTCTGTTTACGTGCCAAATCTTAATAATTGGCTGTGTCGGGTGGTGGCGGGTTTAACGACACATTTATATTTACGCGATCTAACCCAAAAAAACTCTATCATGGATAACAATGTGCTCTTCCAAACCGTATATTCGCTGCAGATTCCTCCCCACCCTCCAATTCCATCCACTTTTACCGTAAAAGCCACGGTGGACGTGTCGTGTATGGGATGAGAACACCCGTGTTATAATACCGCGTAGGGGAGCCAACCTTTACACGGGGTTTGTGTCGGGGTCGTTGCCTCGTTATATATTTTTTGCCATCCCACCCCCAAGTGCAGGTGATTTATTTAACCTGTTACTCGCACGGTCACACCACCTCCCACCCTCCTCTCACACATCTGCCTGCCGATCCTCATATCTTGCATTTTTCTTTTCTATCTACGTGACTTTACCGAAAGAACCAAGAATATGAATTCCTGCAGTCGCGAAAGTTTTAAGTCAAAATTTACTCCCGGTCATGTCCCCTGTCACTGTGTGCACGGGCATGCGGTTTGTACGCTTACAATTACACGGTGTATAGTACATAATATACTGGCATGCGCCGCTGTGGGATTTTCCCATTGGGGAAAGCGTTTGGCTGTGAGAGCTTTGTCCAGGTGAGACCCTGCTGCCTTTTTGCATATCAGAGGCAGGCCCCATGACGTATACAGTACGCGTATGCATGGATTGTGTTTTTTTTGTATGCAGTGCATGCAGCTCACACACTTTTGGGGGGGGAAAGGGTTATGCTTTGATTTATTAATTCTTGGGCACATGAATATTGATTATCTGTGTCAGTCTTGCCAAATAAATAGCATTAAGTATTCTGAGTTTTTTTTTCAAAACTGCAATATTCTCCAGTCTGTGTTTATATGGTGTCTAAATGCAACTGCAACTGAAGACGCTGTCTAAATATTGAGCCATGCGTATCATGGGGACGAAAGGGAGGGATACTTTTTAAAAGTTAGGTGCCATTGAAAACAGTGCCTAAACAAGTTGACCAATTTATAGATACCCCTACTAAAATAATAGGGAAGCATTAGACAATCACAGGTTGTGATTGATTGCTGTGAAGAATTGCAACCTGTACACACGTAATACATTCTCCAAAGTCGTAACAGCTTTGGCTCTGTGTTTCGTTACATCGTTAATTGAAACCGGGGTTATTTTTCAGTGACGCACCCCAAAATGTGTGTGTGTGTCACAAGTCCGCGAATCTCCTCCATCTGTGCTGCCACCTCCCTGCTCCATTCGGCTGTAAGATCTGGGAGCCATCGCTTACACAATATTTCAATCAGCCCCTTGGAGAAGAAGGTAAGAGATCATTAGAAATCCTTGGAGCATCTTTAAATGGATCTCCTTCATCGTGGGAAAACATAGTAGACATTCTATCGATGGGAAGAAGGTGCAATACTACTGCAGGTACTTCTTCTCAGACTTAAAGCCAGCTTAAATAAAACATATGAGTCATATTTCTTGTAATACATATTGTGATTAGACAGGGTTGGTTGGACAAAGCGTCAGTTATGAAATTGATTATTGTTCGATAAATATTTATGATTAAAGCATACATGTACACTTAAATTACAACACGCAACAATCAATACTACTGACCCCCAAGGGATGGTAAAATCATCATAATGTGTCAAACTATATGTGCTCAAAAGTTTATTGGCATAGCGATAGTTTGCGAGCAGGAGATCTATGGACAAACCATTGTGTTGCGGTTTTGCTTGATGGAGGAGTCAGCGTCCACACCGATTTGAGCCACATTTGTTCTTGCCAGTCAAAGTAGAGCAGTGGCACAGTGGTGATAAGCACGGTGCCCTCCGTGCAATTCCCTGGCGACCAGTTCCGGTTCCCCCCCACCATCCTTGACCAAGCCGCACTGACCATGCATGGTGAAGTACTGTGAAACAACCCCCCATTAATGACTCCGTTTGCGGAGGCTTTCATATAGCAGTGCATTAACATAGGGCTGGACACTTTCATTGCATTATTAAAGGAGAGTCGAAGAGAGATGCACCTATGTGTAGTAAGTATATGGAGGCTTGACGACAGGATCGGAGGCACACTTATTTATTACACCAACACAGTTATTACAGGTCACTGGGCTACAGGGATTTCTCGACAGCTAACCCCTCTAACCTATACCAATTCCTCCACTACGGGACTAGGGGAGGCTATCTGTCCCAGCTTGGTTAAGCTGGGATCCCGGCTCCCTGAGTCACCAGACCAGCTTCGTCTGGGCTCTCGGGGCCACGCCACCGGCTTGCCCTGGTCGGCCCTTATAAGGACAGCGAGCCAGGGGAGCTCTGGGGCCTACACTAGCAGGTCTTCCGTCTTCTCTGGTTATAGCTGAGTCCCCACTCCCGAGCCTTTCGGCTCATCACCTTTTATAGGACTTGCCCCCAAGGGGGGGCCCGTGGGGGATACACATGCGGACGTCGGTGCGAGCGCCACCCTTGTGTACGGCCGTAACCCCGCCCCTTGTGTTTGTTGGCCATCCGTGGCCATGCATAATCACACCTCAAAATTCGTAGACATGCGCAATTACACCTCTACATCACCCCCCCCTGTACAGCTCGCAGCCGTCCCCGGCTGCAAAAAAAAATCAGAATAAAGGTGCATCCCTCACAAAAACCCCGTGTGTGTGCCTCGCGTAATTTTTAACAAGAACAAGAAAACTTCAACAAGAACAACGAGAGGAAGAGAGAGAGAGAGAAAAAAATAACCCGACGCACCCCCCCGGATAACACCCCAAAACCAACATATATATACACTCCGGACGCCACCTTTCCCATCGTCCGCAAGGCCCCCCAACGGCCGACCTCACAACACCCCTCCCCTTTTGTCCGCAAGGCCCCCAACGGCCGACCTCACAAAAGTCTGCGCGTTTTGGCGCGCGTTCTCGCGGCGGGTCCGTCACAAGGGCCCGTCCCGGCACGCTCAGTGACGGTTGTTGACGGTCCGGGTGCAAGAGGGTCAGGCTTCGCTGCCGAGTGACCCCCGACCCCTCCGGGAGGGGTTGGTGGGCGTGGGCCCGTCACTCCTGTTTCACCTGGGGACGGAACAGTTGGCGTCAGGTTAGGCGAGTGCAGCGACGACGGGGAGTCGGCGACACCCTCACACGTTTGGCCATGCGTGTGTGTGTGTGAACCCCGGGGCGGCGTGACGAATGGTTTTAACCTTGAGGGGTGCACATACCACCGGCGCCTCCCCCATTTGACGCGAACACATTGCGGCCGCAAAACCTGCACGACCTCCACTGGCCCCCGCGACGGCCGTACCAATTTCGACGAGGTTGCCAGCGGCACCTGAGGACAGTGCAACCACGCCCTGTCCCCTGGTTCCCATTTGACCACCTGCACCCGCCCCAACCGAAGCCTCTCGTTCGCCTTCTGGCGGAGTTCAGAATTTTGCACGGCCGCTTTCCGCGCCTCAGACAATTGAGCGATGTTAAATTTAACGTGTTCGGACAAATTAGACTTCGCCTGGAGCGCCGAGAGCTTCAGCTGGGTTGCCACAGGAGGGTTAACTTCGCGCCCATACATTAAAAAGAAAGGGGAAAATCCGGTGGCCGCATGGGGAGCCATTCTGTAGGCCTGCAACACACCGGCTATGCGGAGGTCCCAATCCGTCTGGGATACCGACACCTGCTGGGACAGCATGGACGTGATGGTCCGATGCAGCCGTTCCACCATCCCGTCAGTTTGTGGGTGATACGGAGAGGTCCGAACCTTCTCCGTACCCAAGAGGTCGCACACCTCACGTAGGAGTTTACCAGAAAAATTCCCACCCTGGTCAGTAAGCAGCCATTCCGGAGCACCCTTGTCGAGGACATAGCCCTGGACAAAGGCCTCCGCGATGGCTGCTGCCGACTGGTTCGCCAGGGGCCAGGCCATAGGCCATCTCGTGAAGTATTCAACCCCCGTTAGTAAATACCTATTGCCCCTGGGTGTAGCGGGAAATGGGCCAAGTATGTCCAGAGCGACGAGCTCGTTAACCCTGGAAACTTTTATGGACTGCAGCGGAGGGTTGGACCCCCTAGCAGGTGGCTTCCTCTGCGCGCATTGCGTGCATGACCCCAAGAGATCCCCCACGTCCTTTTCCATGCCCGGCCAGAAGAAATCTAGCTGGAGCGTGGCAAAGGTCTTATGAACCCCCAAGTGCAGAAGCCGCTCATGAACAGCCCATACCACCTTACCCCTTAAAGCAGCAGGCACCACGAGCCGCTGGCGCCGGGTTTTACCATCCCAGTGCATTAAAAGTCCCTGGAACAACCCCCACGAGTCAACGTTTTCCACCCCCTGGCCAACCCCCCCGGCGCGACGGCGCAGAGCGAGGAGGGAGGTGTCCTCCATTTGGAGGCGACCCCATTCCGCGACCGACAACCCCAGCAACGAATCCCTCCCTTCTTGCTCGATAGGACCCGAAACCGAAGGCGCATCGGCAGCGGCCACGAGGACCGAATCGGTGGTGACGTTCGGAGACCTACAACGCCCCGAACCCAAGAGGCACGCGCACTCCGAAGTGGGTGGCAATCGCGACAGGGCGTCAGCGTTCGTGTGGCGGAGACCCTTACGATATGTGGTGACAAAGTCATAGTCTTGGAGAATCTCCAACCATCGAGACAACTGGCCCGATGGTTGTTGAACCCGCAGGGCGTATTGTAGGGCTGCATGATCTGTACGGACGGTGAACCGCCGACCGTACAGATACGGGCGGTACTGCTGAATGAAATAAACAATCGCCAATAATTCCCGACGGGTAACGCAGTACCGCTGTTCGGCTGGAGACAGTACCCGACTACCGTAAGCCACCACATGCTCTACGCCCCCAATGAGCTGGGACAGCACGCCCTCGATGCCCGTGTTACTTGCATCTGTATCGAGCAAGAAGGGTTGTGAAAAATCCGGGTAATTCAACGGCGGAGCCCCCACCAAAGCATTCCGGAGGGCGCGAAAAGAAGCCTCCTCCTCCGGCCCCCAATGAAACCTGACTCCCTTGGACGTCAAGGCATGCAATGGTTTCGCAATCGTAGCGAAGTCAGCCACAAATCGCCGATAATACGACGCGAACCCAATGAAACTCCTGACCTCTCCCACAGAGGTGGGAGTCGGCCAGGAGCTGACGCATTCCGTTTTGGCGGGATCAGTGGATATCCCCGAGCGCCCAACAATGTGACCCAAATATCGCACCGATTCGCGGAGTAAATGGCACTTCTGTGGTTTAAATTTCAAATTGGCAGCCCGCATTTTGAGAAAAACAGCACGCAACCTCTGGAGGTGTTCCTCGAAGGATTTGCTAAAGACGATGACATCGTCTAAGTAAATCAAACACGAATCCCATTGCAAACCTGCCAAGACCAATTCCATTAACCGCTGAAAAGTTGCCGGCGCAGAATGTAAACCCATCGGCAAGCGGTTAAATTGGAAGAGACCTTGCGGTGTCCGAAAAGCAGTCTTAGGTTTTGATTCGTCATCCAGAGGAAGCTGCCAGAATCCAGATAGCAAATCGAGGGTGGAAAAGAATCACGCCCCCGCCAAGGCATCGAGCGACTCATCCATTCGAGGAAGCGGGTACGCATCTGCCACAGAGATTTTGTTCAGACGCCGAAAGTCGACACAAAACCGCAGTGAGCCGTCGTGTTTTTTCACCAAAACGATCGGCGCGCCCCACGGGCTGTTGGAAGGGGAAATGATATCGGCGGCTAGCATGTCATCAACAGCCGATTTGACATGATCCTTTTCGGCGGGACTCAACCGAAAGGGATTTTGGCGGATTGGCGCGCTGTCACCCGTGTCAATATGGTGTCGCAGCAATTTAGTACAACCAATATCAAATTTGTGTTGACTAAAAACGTCAGCAAATTCGCTCAGAAGAACTCGCAGCTGCGCGCGCTGCGAGTCGGACAGGTCCACTGAACCCGCGCAAAGCGCATCCAGCCATCCGTCATCACAGTCCGAATGCGGTCGCGACGGAGGATCGGTGGATACCTGACCCACGAGTGGTTCCTCATAGGGTACCGGCGTTGCGTGTGCAAGCACGGTCCCTTGAGGAACCACGGCCGTTCGCGATCCCACATTAAGGACTGCAATGAAGGGGTCCCCATCCCCTCTCACCATGGTCTGAGCCGCGAGCAAATCGGGTCCATTTACCCCGGCCCGAGATGGTCCCAACAAGACCCCCCGATCCGCAACCCCTTCATTAAACGGCCGACGCAACCTAAGAGGGACGAGCATCTGAGCCCCCGGAGGCACGCGCACAGTTTTTGTGACGAGCGCCTGCACGGTGGCAAACGCCCGACGCTCCGTGGTGGGGGAAGACAGAAATGTAACGCGTCGGCCCGATGGGAGCTCAATGCACCTTTGGTCAATAAGGATGCGGATGGGCATTTTGGCCAGAAAATCCGTCCCCAACAGGCACGGAACCGCGAGTGAGGAGGAAACCAAAACAGGCCCGGATAATTTAATGTCCCCAATGCAGATAGTGGCGCGGATTTGGCCAATAATGCCCAGAGAGCCCCCGTTAGCGGCATAGCACGGCACGTCAACAGGGAGCAAGGGACGACTTTGAACGGGAAGGATGTTATAAATTAAATCAGATATAATGGTCGCCGATGCCCGTGTCAATTAAAATCCGCACCTCTACCCCATCAATGTGACCGACCACGACCGATGATCCCGTCGACGCAGCAACGACACGATGGGCGAGCTCCGACCACTGACCCGGTTGGAGCGCCCGCCGCATTACCGAACAATCGCGCGCGACGGATGGGGAATTTGGAGCCCTGTTTAGTTGGGCGCGTGAGTGTGTGTCGGATGTGTGCGTGGGCCAAACGTGTGAGGTGCCGCGACTCGCCGTATTCCTCTGCTGGAGCTTGGGAGGAGACGGCGTGGCGTCCTGACGAGGTGTCGCCCCGCGTTGACGGGGAGCCCGGCATCCTGACGCAACGTGGCCTTGCAGGCCACAGTTGTAGCAGCGTGTGAGCGCCCCCGATGTCCTGGGCTGCTCCTGGCGGCTCGGTCCATTCCGAGCCTGCGGTGCTGCCGCTCTCCATTCCCCTCGCCGCTCCACCCCGCAGACCTCCTCCGATGGGAGGGCGGTAGCCGCCATGGCATGGCTGGCCGCCCCCTTTGCCGCCTTTCGACGAAGGGACCGCAAGCCCCCGTGGATGTGGCGCGCGACCAGCAGGGACGACATCTCTGCGTCGTCTTGAGCCAGGACGTTGACGTCCAGCTCATCAGCGAGTAGCAGCAGCTTCTCAGCCACCATGGCATCCACTCCTTCCTCGTCCATCCTTGGGAAAGCAGCCTTCGCTAGAGCCAGGAGAGCAGTCCGGAAGGCCAGAGGTGATTAGTTGGTGCCCCGACGCCGATCGTGGAAAAGCTGCCTGCAGTCCGAAGGCGGCCCATAGACGGCTGACAGCAGCTGCAACGCCAGGTGTAGGGTGGCGCGCTTTTCCCTCGGCGCCGAGGTGAGGGTAGCCAGGGCGTCGTTGTCCAGCATCGCTGGCAGCGCGCGTAAAGCCTCGGCGTCCGTCCAGTTCGCCATCTCCTGATGAGCGATGAACCGCCTCTTGAAGCCGCCCCAGTCTCCGTCTGCGCCTACGAATTCTTTCAGAGGCGGCAGACGCTGCTGCAAGGCGACGTCCGTGGCTGTAGATCGCTCTCCGTCGCTCCCCGCCGATGATACAGTGTGGGCGGGCTGTGCACATGGCATCGCCGGTCGCTCCGATGTTGACGCGCCGGCCGGTGTTGATGATGTCACGGCTTGTGCTTGGCGCTCAGCAGTCACGTGACGCGGGCCGGCCCCGCCGTCCGCTCGCACTGTAGAGATGGCGGGAAATTTAACCGCCAGCCGCGTCGGGGTGGCGGGAAACGTCGCCGCGCGCCGGCTGCTGTCGTCGACCCGCGCTGCCCCTCCAGCCCCCAGCCGCGTGATCTCCTCCAACGCAGCGGCGGCGGCGTAGAGCAGTTCCGCCAGGCGGGAGTGGGCCAGCCGGAGTCCTTCAGCCGACGCATCCCCCCCCTCTTGTCGTAGCGGCGCGGGCGTACTTGGCCCCGGCTGCTCCGATCCGACCCCGGCCATCTCTGGTGTTGAATCGGCCGCGGCGTCTTCCATCTCCGACTCCTTGGTACGTGTCGTCCCTCGTGTGTCCATCGTTTGGACGTTTTACTTCTGACACCAGATGTAGTAAGTATATGGAGGCTTGACGACAGGATCGGAGGCACACTTATTTATTACACCAACACAGTTATTACAGGTCACTGGGCTACAGGGATTTCTCGACAGCTAACCCCTCTAACCTATACCAATTCCTCCACTACGGGACTAGGGGAGGCTATCTGTCCCAGCTTGGTTAAGCTGGGATCCCGGCTCCCTGAGTCACCAGACCAGCTTCGTCTGGGCTCTCGGGGCCACGCCACCGGCTTGCCCTGGTCGGCCCTTATAAGGACAGCGAGCCAGGGGAGCTCTGGGGCCTACACTAGCAGGTCTTCCGTCTTCTCTGGTTATAGCTGAGTCCCCACTCCCGAGCCTTTCGGCTCATCACCTTTTATAAGACTTGCCCCCAAGGGGGGGCCCGTGGGGGATACACATGCCGACGTCGGTGCGAGCGCCACCCTTGTGTACGGCCGTAACCCCGCCCCTTGTGTTTGTTGGCCATCCGTGGCCATGCATAATCACACCTCAACATTCGTAGACATGCGCAATTACACCTCTACATATGTATGTACTGTATGTATATGTAACTTTTTTGCACCGTACGTGCGGGGGAAGGACAACAAATTAAAGACAAAAATCAGTTCAAGAGAGGTTAGATTTCTATCCACATTTCAATTTCATAGCTCCAGTGGCTTCCTAATATCGGAAGGAAGAGCGTTCCAGACGGCCGCAGAAGTGCATCTGAATGCACGTGATGTAGTGACCATCTTTGTTCGATGGCTGGCCAAATGCTGCGAGGATGACCGGAGTTCACATGATGGTTTATGCTCCTTGACGAGATCAGCAAGGCAGAATATTTTATGCATGCGTATTGCACGCATGCATAGACGATCCCTCATAAAGGCTTAACAGATTTTTGGGCAAGTACTGTTGGCGAGCACTTATGAAGGCCGGCACGGCACACTAGAGGGTGGGTGGCCAGCACCATGTCCAGTCGCCTTTCTCTCCCGAGTGATAATGTTTACACACCGCGCCAGGTACTCATTTGAGGCTGAGTCAACCTAGAGGACGGCCAGGACCGGTTCAGATAATCATCACTGTTGGCAATGAGCGGGAATCAAACACGACTCTCCAGGTTCATAGCGCAATGCGCTAACCGCTACGATACCATGCATCCTCACAATCACAGTAAAATACATCCTGATGAAAATTCAAACATTTGCATTTGTATTACTCTAACAATTTACATGTGCACACACTAAAATGTATAGCATACAGAATGATGGTGGTAAAATACTTTTTTTTTTCAATGTAGTATCTTGTGTACATTGCAGAAAAGTCAAGTGTTCCAAGTTTGTGTTTTTTTCGGCAAGACATGTTCCTGCTGAGCGTGAACTTAGAGGATGCAAAGGGCGCAGATTGTCAGACAAAATGATGATGGCTGTGAACTTCCTGGTGTGCCCTCATCCTTCTGTAGCCAGCCAGTCTTTCTATTCGCCATCCAGTAACTGTTGAAGAAGGATTCCTCTATTGATTCTACACATACACACGCCCGCACACAAACATACACACAAACGAATATCCGTTTCGCCTTAGTAGACCGTTGGAGCAAGTTCTATTTGTGAGCACATATTAATGCAGGTCACCTTTGTCTCCCCAATGCTGATGTTTACACAGCGCATCACGTACTCATTCAAGGTTGAGTCCACTGGTTTTGGGGTGGGGGGAGGCCCAGGACTGGTCCACATACAGGCGTTAGCCTTGGCCAGGAATGAAACTCGGGTTGCCAGGTTCGTGGCACTCGTGCCCGAACCACTGTGCCATCGCTATGAGACCTCCTTTACCAGTGGCAAAATATAGTAGTAGGTTTTTACCCTTTCAACTGGTACAAAACTGACACCTTTATACAAGGCATCATGTTTGCAATAACCACAACACAAGCAGTCAATATGCAAACAAAAAGAAACAACTCTGATGATGATAATGATATGCACTGTCCTTGAAGTTGATTGGTCCACACCCGAGACAGCTTTTCTTAGAGCCTAGTCTCCATTAGAGTTGGACCAGATGACGCCTTTTGGCGTCAACTTCAAGGACAGTGCATATAATTATCATCATCAGAGTTGTTTCTTTTTGTTTGCATTTTGACTGCTTGTGTTGTGGGTTGTGGTTATTGCAAACATGATGCCTTGTACCAGTTGAAAGGGTAAAACCCTATTACTACACTGTGCCATCGTCGCTCAACCCACACACAACCAGACAAGAAACATCCACTCACAGTCCACACGTTGCAAACAGACGCAACAAAGTGCATCAATGGAATGAAAAACGTGGAAGTGTGCATTTGCACACACAATGCGCGTGTTCTTAAAAGCACAACGGGCAGGTCCGAGGTGAGGGAACAAAGAGGACTGAGTACGCAGTAAGCACACAGCACACGCTCATGCACACAAAGAGCACGTGCAAGTACATCCAGTCGGCACATAAAGACAAATACAAAGATCCCCCGTATAGCCTTAACCGACTGTTGGGGCAGGTGCTGTTCGCGTGCACATATGAAGGCCGGCAAGGCACACAAGGGGGTGGGTGGCCAGCACCACACCTGGCCGCGTTTGTCTCCCGATTGGCGATATTTACACACCACGCCAGGTACTCGGTTTTTTTTGGGCTGAATTGACCTTGCGGATACTCGGTTCATAAAATCGTCACCGGTGTTGGCCGTGAGCAGAAATCGAATCCACCTGGGTCGTCGGGTTCGGAGCGCAGCGCGCTAACCGTTGCACGATCTCTCCACACGCACACACAGACAAAGACACAGACACACAGACAAAGACACACACACACAGACAAAGACACACACACACAAACAAAGACACACAGACAAAGACAGACACACACACACAAAGACACAGACACACAGACAAAGACACACACAGACAAAGACACACACACACAGACAAAGACACACACACAAACAAAGACACACAGACAAAGACACACACACAGACAAAGACACGCACACAGACAAAGACACACACACACGTGCACACGCAGCAGCGTGGCTCATAATACCACATTGACTGCATAATGTAGGTATTGGCGGATTAATCGCCCAGCACACGCACACTATGTGAGCACAGCACACGTGCACAAGGACTTGCATTTGCACCTGACTAAGACCACCTGGGGTTTTAATTCAAATATTAAGTGATCGTGGTTCCCAGTGTGGAAAATTGAGAGATATAAATGTAGACGTGATTTAGAATGCATTGTTACGTATCACAGCGCTCTGCGCGCGTGGTACAAAAAGGTAGAAATTAACAAAAGCGTGCTTTCTTGTTTTTTTTGGTTGGAATTGAAGCAGTGGGTGAATGAGAGTAGGCTTACAGATGCTTTCTTAGGCAAACTCCTACAGGACACGTCATGGCATAAGGACACGTGTCAGGGCATAAGGGCACTTGGGAAGGCAGCCAACCGCGTCCTCCGCATGCTGCTGCTGGTGCTTATTATATCCACCGTTAAAGTTTTGGAAGCTTGGACAAAAGTTTTGAATCATTTTTTCCCACGCAAGATTTCCAACATTTGATAAGCTACGAGTGTTTTTTTGTTGTTGCTACACCTTCCACATCCTGACGTTAAATACACACATACATGAACATTGCCGACGTAAGGTCGGATTTGAAAAGTGAATTGAATGCGCTTTGCAACCGTCTTCACAGCTGCGGATCCCAGTTTGGATCATGATTTCCGTGAGCTCGCCAGCTGCCACCACTCACCTTAGCACTTGTGAGCTAGATGAACGCCAGCTGCTTGCGAGACGAAAGCGGTGAAGGGAAGTCCTTTAGTTGGCTGACCACCTGCTCAATGGAAGAGAACTGTCTGGTCTTGAGCAGAAGACTCTCTCCCACGTGAATTTGTATTCCACCGATGCTGTTGCTTGGCAGAAGAGTCGTGTGTTGACAGTTTGTGTGTTTTTTTTGCGCGTGCAAGGCAGTGTTGTATTTAATTCCCAGTGTAAATTATGATTGCACAGTTGAATGGTTCCCAAACCATTGTAAGGTAAGCTTAAGTAGTCCGAGGTTCATTGATTGTCATGTTTTTATTCTTAGGTGTTTTCGGTAAAGTCACGTAGGTAAAACATCAAAATTAATAAAAATAATAAAATAAAATAAAGATCACGACGTTTCGGAGGCAACACAAGTCTCCGTCATCAGGTGGGACAGACGGAGACTTGTGTTGCCTCCGAAACGTCGTGATCTTTATTTTATTTTATTATTTTTATTAATTTTGATGTTTTACCTACGTGACTTTACCGAAAACACCTAAAAATATGATTCCTTGCAGTCACGAAAGCTTCAAGTCTAGAATGTCATGTTTTTGTTTAATTGCCTCACCGTTGGTATTTGTATACAGACATGTGAACTCATATCGCAATAAAAAAACACATTTTTTTAAAGGGAATCCTGAAAGAATAGCTTCTTCGATGCGTTTGTGGGTCGTACCACGTGTTCTATCGCATGACGTTACATGAATCGCTCCACGTGTGCTCTGAATTTATTCGTCTTGCCAAACAATGTACAGTACAACCTTAAAATAAATCGGAGAGCGATGCAGCACAATCCGCGACAACCGACGCAGTCGTGGTATTTTAAACCAGGAACCTTCATATGGACGTACCTGGAATTGTTGTGAAGCTTTCGTGACTGCAGGAATCCACACTCTTTGGTTCTTTCGGTAAAGTAAATTTAAATAAATCACGACGTTTCGGGCGCAACACAAGCGTCCATCATCAAGTGGGAAAGCCATGGTCTGCTGTTGAGGCAGACTGTTTTAAAAGGTTTGAAATGGGTGTAGCTCAAGGGTTATAAAACCATGCTTTCGCATGCTTGTGTTGCGCCCGAAACGTCGTGATTTATTTTACTTTACACCTACGTAACTTTACCGAAAGAACCAAAGAGTATGGAATTGTTGTATTTATTCTAAACGGCATTTAAAGAAGGATTGCAAGAGATGTGCTCCGAATACTCGGTTGGTTAATGGTCACGTGAAGGCATAGCCTGGCGGTTGTGGCGCGCGCCTCTAATCCAGCGATGTGGAGGCGAGGGTTGGTGGAGCCCACAATCGTTGCCAAACTCCCTTCTCGTAAGCATCGAGGTTTGCCAGGAGAAGGCAGCACAGCAAAAATGTCCACTCCATTTGTTCCATCTGTATGGGATATAGTGTTGTCCCCTTCCTTCTGCATGTAAACATCCATTAATTGGCCGATAACACTTTACCCTGTACAGAACCGCAGAGATAGGAGGGGAATTTGACGCCAATTCATCGCACTTGCTGCCTTTCACCCTTGGCTGTGGTTCCTTGCATCTCTGATTTATTATCTCTCTTCATGAGTGAGCGAAAAGTGTGTGCTTACAAGTGGACATTGTTATTATTGTTATTGCATTGTTATATCTGAGATGTTGCGGTAAGTCCCCGAAGGGTGGACAACAGAAACATGAATGTCGTCTTCCCAACATGGAAGGATTTTAAGGTGCAGTGAGCTTTTCTATTGCGTAGGTTTTCGCGGTTGTGCTATAACACATTCCTGCGGAGGGAGCTGGTAGGAACGTTGGGTTGCTCGGTCAATGGCCAGGGTCAACGGCGGCGTGGTGTATTCCGCAAATATGCCCGACTATGAGGGCGGGCACAAGCCGGCGTGAGTAGGTTAAACGTTGAGTTTTATAAGGGCACCACGGGGTGACCAGCCCCTCAGCCCCACCCCTCCCACCCCCCACCCAGCCCCACCCTCCCCACCCAGCCCCACCCTCCCCACCCAGCCCCTCCCCACCCAGCCCCTCCCTCCCCACCCAGCCCCTCCCGGCACGACGGACACAATAATCCCCTGTGGGCTGGTGTAACCAGGAGGTTCCTACCAGTATAACTCTCCGATGCATCTTCGGGTTGTACCGCGCGTTCTTCAGCATGGTGTGCAGCAGAGGTGGGACAAAGTCATTGTTATGCAAGTCCAAGTCGAGTCTGAAGTCATCAAATTCATGACTCGAGTCTGACTCGAGTCCAAGTCACATGACTCGAGTCCACACCTCTGGTGTGCAGTGTTTGGCTCCACATGCGGCGCTCTTGGCGTGATTGTGGGGTTGAACTGTCACACGCGCCAGACGACACGCGGTTCAACCCAAAAAACAAATCCGAGGGCCCAATGTTTGTTTCTGACGGCTGTGATGAAAAACGATTGAAAAATACAGTGGCTGACACGGTCTTAAAATACGTCTTTTCGTTATTTGGATTTGGTAAGCGCTAAGTACAAGATCGGTGAATATTATCAGCCGCTCGGTCAGGAAATGCACCTTAGAGAATTTCTGAAAGAGCCGCGTTAATTAGACGTGAGGAAATATATTGTTTTCACCTGCGGCTTGCTCTTGGCTAAGTGATGCACTCTGCGCAACGGATGCAAAGCTCCAGTGAAGGAAAATAGCAAACTGAAACTGGCCCCATGACGCTTCCATAAAAAACGAAAAATAAACAAATATATTCATAATAGAACGTGCTTACAGTTACATACTGATCAGATACTGTCCATTAATGGGCGTTGTAAAGTACCTAATTATGGAAAGATAATTCCTCTCCTTTATAGACATGATCCCATTTATGCACCATGTTGAAATGTCTTATTTTTCTTTTGTCATTTTATTTGTTTCACTCCGGCTTGATATGACTTCATTTCGAAATGGACTATGGATAATTTCCTGAAACATGTTGGGGAGTCACAGATTGTTTTCTGGGGATTCCATTCTTATAGTTCCGTGTGACCTTCAGTAAAAGCAAAGCTTTGAGTACAGATAGCCATCATGAATCAGCTGGGATAAACATACTTTCCTGCTTTGAGATGAAAGTGGTCTTTATATAAACCCTGCCTGTAATTCGTTTGAAAAAAGCATTGCGATTGATGCAGAGTGGATAATAACGTGATATAATTATGGTGACAAAAGAAGACGTTTTCATGGTCATTTCAGAGTGTTGCAATGGCTCTTCAATTCCATCCTGATCGTTTCATATATATATCCAAATGTCTTTTTCGATACAGAAGCCCTCTCTGCGAGTCCATTCCTCTCCCTAGCACCCTTCTTTCACAAATAAAATATCTTCTTTTAACAGCATCTTGGGATGTGGGTTGCATATAGATACTTTATAAATGTGTAGTGGGTCCAACGGAGTCACAAAGGTTGTTCCTTTTAGAGGCAACACTTTTATTTGTAACACCGTAACACAAAGGGGTAACTGCCCCTTTACCAAACTACAGCGAGTTACTGCTACGAAGGGTCCATCCATCACTTGGTCTCCGACCACGTGGTTGCCTCGTAGGACGGAGAGCTTCAGCTTGAGACGTAGAGCTTCCCGCTTGTAGATGTTGACCTTCCCGCTTGTAGATGTTGAGCTTCCCGCTTGTAGATGTTGAGCTTACCGCTTGTAGATGTTGAGCTTCCCGCTTGTAGACGTGGAGCTTCCCGCTTGTAGATGTTGAGCTTCCCGCTTGTAGACGTGGAGCTTCCCGCTTGTAGACGTGGAGCTTCCCGCTTGTAGATGTTGAGCTTCCAGCTTGTCGAATGCAGCGACCCCGGTCCCTCTCAGGGACCCGCCTTATATCCCTCTCTGGTCGGGGCCGCTCCGCCCTCGGCCCTGCCCGCCTTCTCGAGCATTCTCGTTCCCTCTCGATCCTTCTCAAGAACTCTCTCCGGCCACGTGATCACCCACTAGTCCACCCACCTGGGGCCCCCTGTGTGGACATTCCGGATCACGTGTCTACGGGGTCAACCAGTGTGCCATGGCCCGGGGCAACTCTGCCCCTGGGCTGACGTTCACCCCCTCCCCCTCGTGGGAGCCCCCCACCACACGCTGTGCGTGGTGCCCGCACTGTCCCAGTGCTCACCAAGCCCCGCTAGGGCTGGTGTTACACACAGCCACCCACACGGTGCTGTCCACGCTCGGGCTGGTGTCACACACAGCCACCCACACGGTGCTGTCCACGCTAGGGCTGGTGTCACACACAGCCACCCACACGGTGCTGTCCACGCTAGGGCTGGTGTTACACACAGCCACCCACACGGTGCTGTCCACGCTAGGGCTGGTGTCACACACAGCCACCCACACGGTGCTGTCCACGCTAGGGCTGGTGTCACACACAGCCACCCACACGGCGCTGTCCACGCTAGGGCTGGTGCCACACACAGCCACCCACACGGCGCTGTCCACGCTAGGGCTGGTGCCACACACAGCCACCCACACGGTGCTGTCCACGCTAGGGCTGGTGTCACACACAGCCACCCACACGGCGCTGTCCACGCTAGGGCTGGTGTCACACACAGCCACCCACACGGCGCTGTCCACGCTAGGGCTGGTGTTACACACAGCCACCCACACGGCGCTGTCCACGCTCGGGCTGGTGTCACACACAGCCACCCACACGGCGCTGTCCACGCTCGGGCTGGTGTCACACACAGCCACCCACACGGCGCTGTCCACGATGTAGGAACATCGAACGGCATGACCCTTCCGGGCCGGCACCATACAGTGACATCCCCAATGTCACTACAAATGCAGATGGATGAATGGTGGTAAAGTGGTTTAGAATTCTGAGCTATGAACCAGGCGACCCGAGTTCAAATCCTGGCCAGTGCAAGTGATATCTGAACCTGTCTTGGACATTCCCCTTCACTGATCCGCACAGACCGGCGTGGTGAAGTATGGCCAAACAGTCTGCACGACTGACACGGCAGGGGGATGCTTTCATCCAGCAGCGGATTCACAAAGGGCCGTGACCTTGAATTAGAATAACTATTGTATCGTCAACGGTGACTCGGTAAATACCCGTCGGTAAACTGTAGCTTGCTGAAGCAACAAATGCATCTTGAAGAGGCGTCGGTGGGCACAAGCAAGGAGGGTGAATGTGGAGAGTTCATCTTGGTCGGGTGATCTACAGCCGTCGGTTGCAAGTGACGCTGCCTGAGCTCTGTGCGCTCATTAATCATCTGAGCGTGAAGGGAGCTGGATGGTTTTACGCGATGGCCGTGTGTGCCCAGTTGGCAGCGGTTATCCTGGAGGGGACGTGTGGGGTCCGTTGAATGTGTGTGGAGCGTCTGGGTGGGTGGCACGAGGGAGCGAGGGAGGGAATGAGAGGCAGGGAGAGTGGGGTGGTTACCGGTGGAGTGGGGGGGGGGGTGCTGAGAGTTCTGATGTTATAAGGGTCTGACGAGGCTTTGACCGTTTCAGCAAATGCGAGCCGAATATAAACGACCCAGTTCTGGGAAGCTTCTCGGCAGAGCCCATCGCTGCAGAAGCACCTTTGAAATGCGCAACATAAAAGAGATATAAATGTATCGTTCTTACATTGCAGTGCTCCATTGCCTGTGCCAAATGCTTAATTATTGCACTATAAATGTAACTGTAAATACATAAATAAGCGTCTAAGCCTTTTCATTTAAGTGCTTATTGTGGGGTGTTTTGTTGAGATTTTTTTACACTTTCTGCAACCTCATGTTTATGTAATTAAGAGGGGGATTGAAGTTGCTTGACAACCCTACTAATGAATATTCATTTAAACGTATTGACTGCGAAGTGTAAAATAATGTGATGCATTGACCCCTTGGTGCACATTTTTTCCTGGATAATTGAATTTCAGTGATTGTTGCCTGCTTGCAATTCTCAACATATGCTTTGAATTAATTTCTATAAAACTATAAAGTGTTTTTATTTTACCAGATAAGGCCCACTGAGCTGTACAGATGTTTTTCAGAAGCGATTTGGCCACAAACGGATCGCTTAACGAAGTGGCTTATCACGTGGAAATTTATAGCAGCCAAACACTCTAAACGCTCGTTTCTGTCATCATCATCATCAGCCATTATATACAGTGGCCCCAAAGTGATGTTCTCAACATTTTCTTGGACAGCGTCTGAATGAGAGTTCTGACGCTGTCTCCCCGACAGACCTGGACGGCTGCTTGCGTTGTGGCCGAAACGTCGTGAGAATTATTTTATTATGTTTAATTTTTATTATTTTATTATTTCCATTCTACGTGACTTTACCGAAAGAACCAAGAAGATTAATCCCTGCAGTCACGAAAGCTTTAAATCGAAGTTCTCAATATTCTATTATTTGTTTTCATCATCATTATTAACACTATGGGAACCTCATTTGCCAGTAAAAATATGATAATTGGTTTTTTACCCTTCTATCTGGCAACAAAACTGACACCTTTTTACAAGGAGTCATGTGTATTATGACTGCAGGTATTGCGGTCTATGCAAACATGAGTCCTTGTAATAAGGTGTCAGTTTTGTTGCCAGATAGAAGGATAAAAAAACAATTATCATTATTAACGTCAACAACATTCATTAGATTAAATGTCAAGGCACATTTTTCTCGAAGCGAAGAAAAGTAAAATCACTTTTTCAATAGATTGCCTTCGTTGTTTACGCACATTTGACCAGCATCGACCACACATTGACAGATTGCTCTACATAGCTCAGTGTTTATAACAAAGTTATGAAAACTGTCATTCAATCAAGGTCGTGAAAATTATTAAAACTATGAACACGTTTGTCTTCTTTGCTTAGAATAAGTTACACTTTACCTCAATAAATTAGCTTTTGAGCCACCATGTACATGATAGATGCAAACCTTGCTGCTCGCTTGAAATCACAGTCTCTGATCCTGTGCAATGTTAATTCATCTGCAGTCGCTTCCTGTGGACACAAACGTCTCTGAACATCTGGTGTTTGTCCATCAGGATCAAGTTATTATCTATTTGAGCTCTGTCATATCCATTTTGTAGACTCTTTTTGAGAAAGGTGTTCGTTATTTTCATGTCCCTGCTGGCTGTGAACTCTTATAGATGCTCTGTTCTCTTGTTCCTCACTGAAATGCAAAAACTTACAAATCCTCCTCCTCCCATTTCTGCTTATTTTACCTACCTTTGCACTATTGTCACCCCAGTATGATTTTAAATTGTGTTTGGCCCTGATTTAAAGTTCCTATCATACGTATGTTAATTGTTCCTGAAGATTTTCTAAAACGGAACAATGAGCAAAGCTGGAATTAGAAAGAGGGTTTCTACCAAATCAGGTTTTTTTCTAGTTACGTTGAATTCGAGTTAGATCCTAGAGAAGACAAATTAATATCAAATGCCATGAGGCCTGATTTAATAGACTCATTATGATCATCATCACACATACTCTATCCACTACTGGCTGAAGGCATCCTAAAACCATCACCATCCCACACCATCTCGTGATGCAACAATCTAACTCCTGCATATCAACTGATTTTTGTCCACCTTAGTGGTGGTCTTTCTCGTTTGTCGTGTTCCCTCCTAGCGGACATGTGTGAAAACGAGCTTTATAGTTCATCGGATTGCTCTAGTATAAATAAATATCCTGATTCTGATTATTTGGTTGTCACAAGTAAAAAAAAAAATCTAATTATAGATTCCTAGCCTTTGTAGACTGCTGTATTAAAAAGAATTTGATTCAGTTGAGACATGCAATCATCTAAGCTATTGCAAAGCAATGCTTTAATACAATGTATATAGAGAATGTATTACACTCATTCATAGAGGTTGAACAGCTGCACTGACATTGCAGGAAGAAAATAACAAATCAAAAAAGGAGTCAGAATAGGAAATGCACTCTCGAGAATATATTCTGAAAATTCGAATTGGCGAATTGACGGCATAGAAACAATTGAGAAAATATTAACCATTGAATTTTTTTCTGATGGGATAATCATTACAGCAACCAATGACAATGCAGTCTCAGGAAATAATCAAATAACTTCAAAAGAACGTTAATAAGTTCAACAACAATAACGTGCAGCAAGTTTGCGAATTAAATGAAATTATTTGATGGATACAATTGAAAAAAATATACGACAAAATAGGCATGCCTAGGGAAATTATTGAAGGCAGACCCGGATGAGAATGGGGGTAATAAAACGGTTAGTGTAAGATGATTTAAGTGCTTTTGGAACATTGAAATTGATCATGAAAAGCAATGATCCAATGTTCCCAACTAAGAATGTTTCAATCAGTGCATGATAGCTGCTATGACATTGCTTAGAAACATGGAAACCCACAAAATGTCACAAAAGCTGGAAAGTGTGTAATGAAGTATAGTATCGGGAAATAATCTCAGAATTATACTTAAAGTCTGAAAAAGGAACCTGTGCATCAGGGAACAAATGTCAATTAGAGACGTAATAATGACTGTTGAGAAGAGTTGGCAGGATGCATTGCTACAGGAGAAGATGACCGATGAACAAGACTGGTAATTGATTGCTGCCAAAGGATAGAAGCAATACCCAGGAGGACTGACCACTGTGAAGGTGGAGCGATGAGATCAGCAAATGGACAGGAGCGACACAGACCGCAGCATTGCAAGACGATTATGAGCGGTGGTGACATTATCCAGCAGTGGATAGGTGCCGGCTGATGCCTATTTAGTCACGGTTTCTTTTTAATGAGCGTAGAGGAGTTCTGTTATAGAATCGTAAATGAAGTTGTAAACGTGACGTCTGGTTCACACATCGCATTACTCCCAAGGTTGAATTGAACCATGACAGTGTGCGGCTCAGTCACTATTTTATTTAATTTAATGTTTTTTTACTTAAGTGCCTTGGCTGAGACAAATGCCATGAAATGTGTGAATCCTCCCTGATGAGACACAAAGGTCCTGTTTTCACTCATCTGTGCCAGGGATTAATCCCAACCTCTTTCTCACATTATGGTTCCTTTCTCAAAAGGGCAAATTAGTCCATAAGCCACCCTGCCACCTGACATAGCTAATTGCTTCACGTTGATGTTTTCTATAATCTGCAGTGTTATGCCTCAACTATGTGTGAAGTTATGCTTTGTATTTGTGTGTGTGTGCTTTGCTTCTGACAATGTTAGCTTAATTTTCCTTCTATTCAATTTGACCGTTGTTTAAAAAATGCTGCATTAAACTTGACATTTGAAAAATATTTTGTATGAGTCCTCCATCGAAATGAATGTCACTTATATGCAGTATGTATGTGATGTCTGTGTACCTGTAACACTTATATTTCATACACAGTGCAATGGGTCACTAATCATAGAACGCTTCATTTTCTGAGTAGAAATGTTGCCAATTCGAGTTTTACTTTGTCAGACCTTTTTTAATATAAAATAATAATAAGACTAATTTTATAAATGGAGTAGAGGAACAACAACCACCTTGTGACATTTGTCAACCTATCATAGATTTGCAATGTATTCACCACACATGTACCTTATTTCTTCTGTCAATCACCAATTATAACTAACTCATGGAAAATCTTACCAATTATTTAACTTTTTTTCCTGCGTTTTTTAAATACTTTGTACCTTATTCATGTTTATCATTGAGGGGTGGCATCGTGGTTTGTGCAACGTTCTATGAGACCTGATGACTGGAGTTCAAATCCCAGCCATTATTAAAAAACAGTGGGTAATTGTTGTACAAACCACACTCTGGGTACCTTCTTTTTACCAACCTGCAATGACCGTGATGGTGAAGTACGGTCCATCAACCCCTACAACCAATATGGCATGGAAAGGCCTTCATCTGGAAGTGGATTGACAAAGATATGTGAATCAAATGAATATTTAGAATATATAATACACCACTAATATATCAGCATCAAACAGGGAATAACCTCTGTGCATGTTTTACAAACCCCCTTTACACATTCCCACACGTGTTGATGTTCGTGGTTTTGACCTCAGTTGGTGTCATCCACAGAAACTGAATTCCATTGTCAGTGTGTGTATATGTGTGTGTGTTTGTAGATATATAATCCTGTTAATAATACATTTCAGAAAAAGTACTGGACCTAGCTCTGACCTCTGCAGAACTCCACGAAGCAGCCCTTACTCATTGCAGGAGCGTTTGTAATAACCGGCCTTTGCTTTCTATCATTTTACCAATTCTCAAGTCAATATGCTTCTCTATCACCGGTGCTGTGATACTTCAATCATTCCAATGTCCTACCATAAGGTTCTTTATAAATAAATAAAATGAATTAGATATTAATAAATGCCGGAGTGAGCCTTTATATATATATCATGAGAGGCTGCTGCTTCACTGGTGATAAATAGATTGATCATGATTGAAACATAATACATTCCATGTAAAAAAAATGCATATAGACTGCAAAAAACATCGGCTTGTACGCTTATAAAATTAAGTACTATAAATGTTAAATATGTGCAAAAAGGGTAAACAATTGAACCTGTATTTTTAGGTCAACTCAGTCATTTGAGGTCATGAGAAACTTATCCTGATATTTGTGAGAAAAGTCCGTAAAGGCTCAATACACAATCGATACTAGGGCCTATCAAAAGAAGTGCGCATGTATGCAGCAGGTAAATGAAAAACACGCACAAACACACTTGGCAAGACACTTTGGCGCTAAGTTATCATGCGATACAATTGCTGGTTCTAGAATCATCTTGATTGCACAATGTTACAATAACGCATTAAAGTGTAAACAAAAACTCGGTGTTTGCGCCAAAGCTAAAAGAGTTGGGAGAAAAATAATAAGCAGGCAATATGCCCCCTTGCCACACAAACTCTGGGCCGGTTTTCAGATTCAACGTCTCATGAGTAAGAGCCAGACCTGGTTGAACCAATGCTGATGAACTGCCTGATATTTAGATCAGTTTATCTGCCAACGTATTAACGTTCTTACTTTCGTTATTGCAAGAGTTGGGGCGTTATAAACTTGTGTTGATGATCATGCTGCATGCAGTGTGGTTAAAGTATACCTATTTGATTAGAACATTGTAGTGTATTAAATCATTGGCCATCTTCAGCAGCAGCAGCAGCAGCAATGCTTAATGGTTCCCCAACGTCTCGCCATCCCTCACAGTCTCGTCATGCCCAAATCCATGTACGTGCACTGATCTCATTGTTCCATATCCAGAGTGGTTGTTCCCTTGGGCATTGTCTCTCTTTGCCTGCTACTCCATTGTCAGTTTCATCTATCAGACATTAGGCCTCCTGGCAATGTGTCCTGCACAATCCCACTTCGTTTTTTTTATCAGTCGCTACGATGTCTTCGATAATCGTTTGTTTCCCGACGAATGTGTTCCTCTGTCCGTCTCTCAGTGCAATTATGGGCAAGCAGGTCTTCATGCTTCTTTTTGCACTTTTCTGCTTTACTTTACATTTGTGTCCATGTTTTTGATCCGTATGTCATAGCAAGTAATATTCATTGATTAGACATGGTCTTATGTAGGCGGATTGGTGTGTTGCTTTTCATTACACTAGGTAACACAATTTTTGTTCCTGGGTAGTAAGTGTTATTTCCTTAATGCTTATGCCTAAAAAGTATTTTAAAAATGGCTATTATTCCCCACAAACTTTGCTTTTGAGACCAGGACAGTGATATTTTGAAATTTACCTATTTTCAATAAGTCAAAAAAATATGAATCAAAATTAACACGCATGAATACTAAAGTAATGAAACAATGACAACAAAAGATGTAGAAGTGACGAGTTTTTCGAGACTGTTCCTCCCCACAGAGAACTCGGCCTGCTGTGGCCAGTCCCACCTGTGGTCGTGCACCTTGGTGTCTAAATATGTTGTAGTAATTTTTTTATTACTTAAGTATTAATACATGTTAATTTGTATTCATATGTTGTTTTTTCTGACTTTACGTGAACGAAAAGACACAAATTCGCCCGTTTTCTCATTGAAAATCGGTAAATTTTAAAATATCACTGTCCTGGTCACAAAAGCAAAGTTTGTGGAGAAATAATAGCCATATTCTGTGTTTTTGAGGCATAAGAAATTATGAAATAACACTTACTACCCAGGAACAAAACAAAAATGGTTACACAGTGTTATCTTCGCAACTCTTCATTTTGATTCCAGTCTTCTTTCAATAATTGTGCTGGGTATAAATATTCTGATGCGTTTTCCAATTTTGCCTCTCCTACAATGAATCTATTTTGTTTAGCAATACTACTAACATATAATGAGATACAAGTAAAGTAACACATTATGTAGGTAGCATATATATTTACTTGAGATCATTGGTACGTGGCAGATAAAATTTGCACTACCTGGTAAGTAACCACTTGGTGTGAAGTTAACGATGATCATCATTGTGATAGACAGTCCTTGTCATATGAATGTGGAAGTTTCACCACTGGCATCTATTGCCAACATGAGTATGGTGCTATTGCTTGCTTTAGTAGGGAAACATTGTATTGCTCTCAAGCACCTAAATATAAACTCTGGTGTGCGATTGGAGTCACCCAATACCTGATTCACAAATACAAAGGACGCATCGCCACAGCGATAAACTCCGCTTTTCCTGACACAATTATCTGGCTCAACCAGCTCAATGTAAAATTATAGTTGTTACTCGACATCAACATAAGCCATACGAAGAAGAAGAAGACATACAAACAACTTTAGTTTTTTTCAACATGCTCATCGGCTTCATAGAAATTAAATATACCATTGCTCCGTATAAAGCTGTATGTGAATTTGATTTAAGCAGCAGATGGATCAAAAGATATTACAGCTAGCAGCCTCTAAAATAAATGGCACATGCATTGGATGGTTAGCATCCGTTCTACTTGTATTACAAAATGCTACAAATGTTATTGTAACATAATTGTGACGTTTGAAATCGTAAAATTTGGTCAGTGAATTTCCATTAACCATCGTCACCATCATTGTCAGCGGTGGTGAATCCATTGCTGGATGGTCTCCCCAAGCCGCTGCCACGTTCCATGATCCTGCAACGCAACAGTCCACCCAGGACATGCACACAAACTGATTTTAGAACTCCCATCCCCTAATTTGGATGTACTCTCGGACACATTCCATTGCTCGGCTGCCACTCCATTATAATGTTTGACCATTGTCCATCATCTCTTCGAACAACATGTCCACTTTCCATATGTTTACTAAGCATAATAAATACTTTAAATGGATTATCATTAAGAAAAAACAGATGTAGTCGCTAAAACACTTATTAAGGATCCAACAGGACGGATACCATTATTTTTGGTCATTATTTTTATTTTACGGAGCGTATTTAAATATTAATGATAATAAAAAAAACAAGGGTACCTTTCTGAATTCACAAAGTCGACTCAATCTAATGAAATAAATAATAAAGCGAGCACAAAAGGCGTGTGTTGATAGTGTGTTCTTTTGTGATTTTGTTCCCGCACACCGACTGAACAAACGGTTCTGAGCTGAAAGCTTTTTGGCTGTAAGAAGCGGGTGAACGTGAAAACGCTAAGTAAACGTGTGGGGATATGTTTTCCCTCGTCGAGGGGATGGAAGGATATCGAGCAATCCCAAGCACTGCTCCACAGCTGGATATCCGACTATGCTAACATCTTTTCTCGCGTCTGTGTCAACACAAATACAACTCGTGTGCGTGTGTATAATAAACAATGTGTGTGCACTATTTATGAATAAATAACGCATGTGTTTTTATTGTCCACAGATACAGTATCTATGTATATGTGTGGAGGGAGTGGTGGTGCAGTGGGCGTTCAATTCCTGGCCACGGCTCACAGTGAGGAGTGATATCTGAAGCAGTCCTGGGCTTCCACCCCACGCAGTCATACACTGACAAGTGTGGTGAAGTATGGCTAAACAAGCCCCCATGGCAGATGCATCATGGGGAGGCCTTCATCCAGCAGTAGATTGACTTAAAATTGTATATGATTGATTTGTATTCGTAAATATACATAGTGTGAGTATTTAGAGACATGGCAGATGTCACTTTGCATCATCCATCCATCGTTACCGTGGGATGTCTGCATCTGGTAAGCATATGGGAAGGGACACTGTAGTTATATTGTGCTTGTGGTCAAAGTTTGTAGAAGTAATTTTGAAGCCCAATAACACTTACTTATGGGGTTCTTGATGGCCTGACACAAATGTGTGAGTTTCGATTTAAAGCTTTCGTGACTGCAGGGATTGGTGAGAATAATATTATTATGTTTTATTTTTATTATTTTATTATTTCCCTTCTACGTGACTTTACCGAAAGAACCAAGAAGATAAATGTGTGAGTATTTGCACAAATATATATTAATTTCCGGCATGCATGCATACCATGTCTAGAAACATGAAAAATGCATTATGTGCCCTGTGATATGGTGTAATTAAGGTGAAGTGTCTGAGGCCTCCAAACCCCCTTACCAACAGAGCCCTCCCATAGAGGTGAGAGTCTCCGAGTCTCTACCACTATGGGTAGAGGTAACAGTGCAGCCCTGCCATCTCTTACGTAGACCGCTGCTGGTGGAAGGACTGTTTGTTGTAGTACGGAGTTAGACTGATGGCCTTAATCTAAGTTGTCTTGTGGTTGTTGTTGTTTGACTTGCATCCCACTGGGATTTTTGCACACAGCGTTGGTGTACGGTGCTTTTTCTGCAATATTTTGCTGTCTTTTCTTGGATTGTCTGTTTGCACATAGTCACTTTAAGATGTTTTCTTGTTCATGTTTTTGTTTTTTGTTTGTTGCGGTTGCACCCGATTCAAGAGCCGAATGGCTCACAGGGGCTATACCAAATAAATAAAAACTGAAACTGAAGGACTGTAGAGAGCCCCTGTCGACGGTATGTTTAACTCCTCTTCCATTCTGACCAGAAATCTTGGAATAGGCGGTAGTACCCACAGCTTGTTATGCTGCCAGCCGTGACTTGTCATATGGCGGTCATTTACTGCTGGTCAGTCACCTCCTTGTCACTCTTCTCGTTGCTACCACCATGGTATCGATTCCCGTTAACCTGACTCGTTTATGTATCTACTCCTGTTGAGCACGTGCTCTACCAGAAGCACTGATTCATGTCATCCACGCTGTGTTTAACCACCACATTGCAGGTCACAACACTTCTCTTTTGCTTCTCCCCTCGCAGTGTTCGACGTTGGAATTCCCTCCTATTCTAGAGTTTTCGTGACTGCAAGGATCCATACTCTTTGGTTCTTTCGGTAAAGTCCCGTAGGTAAAAAAATAATAAAAATGAAAACAACTAAATGAAATCATAAATTTAATAAAAATATATTAATTTGTGATTTCATTTAGTTGTTTTCATTTTTATTATTTTTTACCGACGTGACTTTACCGAAAAAAAAGAGTATTTCCCTCCTATTGTATATTTTCCCAAGTTATTACAACCTTGCTCATATCAATAAATATATTATTTTAATATGTTAACTGAAATAGTGCTGTAGCTGGCTGTTTGGTCTTTCGATCATTTGGGCCTGTTCTTAGCAATTGTGATATTATTTTCAGTAAAAATAATGTATAACTTAGACTGGACATTTCTAGTAGGCGTTGTGTTTATGTAGCCGGTAAATTAAATGTGTATATTACTAATTTTACAATATAGGCATTATTTGTTGAAAGTTCTCATTGATTTGTAGGAGATTTATTTAAAATTAGGTGGCATTACAGGATTTAGTTTGTGCTAAACGGAAATGAAAATTACGGAGTGTTAAATGGAAGTAAATAATTAAATAAACTCTAAGTCCCTCTTTAAGCTGATAGGGCTTCATGCCTTGTATTTTTGCAAACTATAAAAACAGTCCATTGTTAACCGTTTGTCCTGAGGCTGATTTTAAATAAGCCATCAAAGGTCAGAGAAAACTCTGCCAGCACATGTGCAATGGCTATACAATCTTTTTCTTATCTTAATGGATGGTCCTAGGAAGTCCTTTAATAATAATAAAGAACCTTTATCACAGCATCCGGCCTAGCCAGCAGCCTAGCATTTAAAGTAAAACTGGGGAAATAAAAACACCGTCTTTCAGTGTGTGTGTGTAGCAATTCTATTTCATGCAATCGTAATAATTTATGCAAAAATAAGAATAGTTTTTACCCTTTCTGGCAATTAAACATGGATACCCTTTTGCAAGGTATCAAGTCTGCATTAACCACACGTACTTGTGACAAAACATGAAAACATTTGACAATGCTACTTAGGGTATGTCATTTATTCATTCATATAAACTGCTTTCTTGATATAGAGTTAATATATATTTTTAGAAGTCGCATGAAGCACAGTTATTGACTTATTTCACCAGTGAACGGGAAGTTTTATGGCCATTTCCTAACAAGCAAAGTTCATTCATCTCTCACCTCTCCACGTCTGACGCAGATTATCGTACCCCTTTTCACACCTTAGAATAGACTCAGGTGTCAACAGCAGGTGAGACAGAGATTTTAAAAAAAACATAGGTGTTATATCACTACACGACCTCTGGGAAGAGATATATGAAATTGTACAATTTTGTTTGTGCAGCACACTTCCATAAAAAGTAGCTGCTTAATCTGCACATTTTCCCAGTGTTAGAAAAATGCATCAGATGTTATGTAAGCCGCTTTAATGTGTTAATAATACTACGATTAATCTCCAATAAGAGCCAGACTTTGTCCTTTAAAAGAGAAGCTGAGAGAGAAGCAACAAGCAGGAACTTAGACCAAAATATGACTGGTCATGATCAGGGGTCGGCAACCAAAACAACAAGAAGAGACATTGCTTTTCAAATTCGGGAGAAAAAAAAAACCTCAATATTTCAAGAGCCGCAATGCATGTGATTACGAGACGGCGGGTCCTTAATAAATAACGTTGCAAAGCAGTCCTTGAAGAGCCGCATGTGGCTCCGGAGCCGCAGCTTGCCGACCCCCGGTCATGATGAACAACGGTTTTATTATATAAATTGAGCTAGCAATGGTGTGTTTAAAATGGTGCGTGTTTTTCAGTAAATTTTTTTTTACTATTTAGGTTTGTTTTGTGACCTTTGTTTCATGTAACTTAAGTACAGGGTGTCCATACAGTTATCATCAATTGAAACATTATTATACTTTAATTGAACAGCAGTTTGATATGCGTGTTCAAAGTTGGCAAACTCTTCCTTTTGGGACTGATGCTTTTTTTATATATATAAAACTGAAAATCTTGAATGATCTTTAACAGCGTGTAACAGAAGCATTTGAACAATCACAGCTGAGATGTTGGCGAACACCTGGGACGTCCTCAAGTCTCAATACGACCGATGTCGCCTTCGGGGTTATGTGCATGATTTGGGGGATGAAACTCACAATGTAGAATATTCATAATTCAAGGTGTGTGCTGTTGTAGTTTTATCCCCGTAGCCTATACTGCTATCGAGAGTAATTACAACTCTTTATTAATGGATGCTATCTTTATACAGTATTTCACAAAAGCATGTTGTCATATATTTAAATTATTATATGTGCTTTAAACTATGACATTTGTCATGCTTAACCAATGTATATAAATGTTGATGCATCTTTATATTGGTATATATTATGACTATTGTATCCTAAAATACACACTGTATCATAAAAATGTTAATTATATATTTACATCCACCAAAAAATTATGTATACGAATGAGAATTTTATAGAATGTGTCAATTTATTGTCCATCTGGATGAAGCTGTCTTAATAAACAAAGCCAACATTTCTGAGCCCAATAAACACCTTTGTATTTATAATTAGCTTTTGAAACCATCCTTCAACCCAGAGATTGGGAGTCTCTTTTCAGGGTAATATATGCTTATGCAAAGAATGTTCATACATTCTTCTGCCATTAATGTTCGTGTCAATTCCCTCTATGGCCTGTATAATTCTACTCATCGATTCCTGCTGTAAAAAATAATTATTCAAAGCCTCTTGATTTACGTGTTTCCCCTGTTTGTATTGCGTTTTGAGATGTAGTCGGATCTCGATATTTGTAAATCCAAATTGTGGGTTCATCCCGCATCAGGTCCTTCTAACTTGAAACACGAACCTGGTGAGGCCAGCCTTATGTAAGCTTGGCATGAAGTACTCACTTGATACAGCTATCGTGCTGTGACGGTTCCACCTGAAGACGGAAGCTTGTGTTGCCTCCGAAACGTCGTGATTTTTTTTTATCTTACTTCTATTAATTATTTTTTTTTACCTACGTGACTTTACCGAAAAAACCTAAGAATATGAATCCTTGCAGTCACAAAAGCTTCAAATCTAGAATGAAGTACACCGATTTAATGTAACTATTGTGGACTCTCTATTATTTGCGGTAACGAGGGGGACGGCCGCGCATAATTCGAAATCGCGAATATTCCTACAAAATAATTTTCCACGGATCTCTATGTCGGAAATCACATTTGCCCAAGCAAATGTGATTTCTATGTCCACTAAGTGGACAGCAGAGCCACGCCAATCAAAATCAATCAAATTCTGCCCACTGTTGGAAAGATATGCAGCTACTGTACTGTAGTGGCGATCACGTGGATTTCGGATTAACCGGAGCACAGATTTGTTCGGTTGAAGCACTTGACTTGTAATAAGCATTTACAAGAATAACAATATATAATTAATTTGGGCTTAAGGGAAAATCCATGATTTATTAACTTACGTCAAAATCTCAGGTGCGCGGTTACTCCGCAAATAAGATAATCCGCACGCAGATAATTATTATTATAATCAAGAGTCTACTATAGTTGTCCTATGGGTGTAGCTGTGGATTTCCATTTTGGCAGCTTGCTGCACTTGTTTTAAGCACTCCTTTATATGCAGATTTGGGTTTTCCCACCCACCTTTCCCCTCTTTAGGCCCCGCACCTTCCTCTTTAGGCTCCACCCTCTTGATCTTGAGGCCCGCCCCTTATCAGCTAGGCCACGCTTCTCTTATGTATAATTCGCTCCTTGCAAATGTATGCTCCACCCTTTCCCTGATTTGAGTGAGAAACAAGGCGAGTAGGTATTGGGGGATTGTGGAAGTGGGGGGGGGGGGAGTGTGCTCACACAAGCAGAAGTAGGAATGGGCAGACACAGCACGGGAGTAGAGGTAGTTCGGCTTCAGGATGACAAACACAATCCATTTCGAGAAGTATAATAATAGATGCTAATAACAATAACAAGAGAGAAATAACAACATTACGTCGAAGAAAACTCTAACCAAAATGTTGTGCTCGGTGACCAACCGTATAGTGTATTTGTCATGCAAGTTAAGTACATCGTATTGGTTGTTAATAGAAATAGCATGACATGTTACTTCACAGGATGATGTCCAATGCTCGAGACTCACGACAGAGTGGCAGTCAACGGGAGGAATACACCCGAGAGGACATTCACCCCATTGTTGTAGCAATGCAAACACTTTGTGTGCAGGTGATACATGAACTGATGCATCTCAAAACCATGAGAGATGGTGATTGCACCATTGGAAAAAATATGATAATTGGTTTTTTACCCTTCTATCTGGCAACAAAACTGACACCTTTTTTTACAAGGAGTCATGTTTGCATAGACCACAATACCTGCAGTCATAATGCAAATGAGGTTCCAATGGTGTGAATGCTTACCCCGAGCTCTCATACTCTGATGGTGCATTGTCTTTGAGTTGTGCGCCTTTTGGCGTCATCTGGTCCAACCCATGTGAGACTAGGCTCTAAGGAAAGCTGTCTCGGGTGTGGACCAATGAACTTCAAGGACAGTGCACATTATCAGAGTTATGTTTTTTGTTTGCATTATGACTGCAGGTATTGTGGTCTATGCAAACATTACTCCTTGTAAAAAAAGGTGTCAGTTTTGTTGCCAGATAGAAGGGTAAAAAAACAATTATCAGATGGTGATTGGTTGTGTAAGGCCTTCATCCAGCAGTGAAAAGATCATGGCTAATGATCATATGTAGCCAACATTGATCTCTAAATGTTTTAGGTGTTTACTGCAGTCACGTAGTATGACACCACATTCTCTACAAAATTTTTGAAGAGTACGTGAATACACTTCCCCATCTGGCTCACAAGTCAACACTAAATATAGAGTTAGATTCAATTTGTATATGTAGTTCAAGCATTGAAACCCCGTCAAAAAGTAAATGAAACAAAACGAATTTCCATATGTATTAGTCACACATTTGTAAGAGATGTTAACTACCTCACCTGGTATACAGAAAATTGTGGGTTGCATCCCGACGCCTGTATATTTAGAGTTTGCATGTTTTCCCTATGGTGGCGTGGAATTTTCTCCGGGTCCTCCGGTTTTTCCGTCCATAATTAAATAATTTGGCTGCTATCAATTTCCACGTGATAAGCCACTTTGTTGAAATATCATTTGTGGCCAGGTCACTTCTGAAAAATACCTCTGTAGCTCAGTTGGCTTTACGTGGTCAAATACAAAATATTTTATAGTTTTATAAGTCGCAATCCATTATTTATATTACTCAAAATTACAAACAGTACCGGCAAAACCACATTATAACTCTTGCTTTGTAAATCAGAACAGGATATTCAAATCCAATGTTCTGTCAATCCATTAGAGTAGCATACTTCACAGGCCAGTGGCCTCAGTTCAGACTTGAATATGCATACAAAGAAGGGCCTTTGAAGACAGCCCCATTGGTGAGTCGAGCTACTCAATGGGCCCTGTTACAAAAAGGGGAAGGTAGCCCTTTCATATGTCTTTAACAAATCATCACTGCACTGTACCCATATGGAATGAACCTAGACCCCTCATTTTAACCCACCGAGCTCCCAAAATAAGAAGGCCCCATGGGTCGTACCGGCTTCCCTGTTGTCGGCAGCCACGACGGCTGGGATTAGGGAATGTCAATTGATCTGCACACTCTTCTGACCGCCTTGGCAAAGTGAGGGCTCCCTTCCTTCGGGGCTCTGTTGCACTTGATATACTTTAACAGCCCTCCAGCGTGGAATGCACGGACCCCATTCCTCCCTGGCCTGAGACAGAATGCAGGATTTAAGAAGGGCCAGCAATGGACTCTGACAGTGGGTGCTGGGATTTGAGCCCATTGAGCCACTGAGCCGTTTGCCCATGAGCATGAAGTGCCTGCGTGAGACCGTGCGCCTCATTGGCTTAAACAGTTCATCTGCAATTCTCAGCACACAGGCTTCCTATGAAGTTGCGACGCGGTGGCTTTGCGTGTAGTTTGCTGAAACAAAATCTTTGCAGTCGGGCTGAGCATGCTCATGGACAGGAGGTTAGGGGGGGGGGGGTGTGAGAAAGTTGTCGCGAGCGCTTGGTTTTCAATTACAAATGCACCTCTGTGTGCACTTTAGGGGTGCCATTATGTTGTGTGTATACCCTATAGGCCTATAGTATACAGTACACCCTCTACAGGGGCACCGCGATGGCGAGATGTTAACCCCCTCGCCTGGTATGCAGAATCTCGTGGGTTCGATCCCGACCTCGACGGCTGTTGTGTATTTGGAGGTTGCATGTTCTCCCTGTGGTCGTGTAGATTTTTATCCTCCGGTTTTTCTCCCCACATTTAGAGACATACATTGAGAGTATTTGGCTGCTATACATTTCCACGTGATAAGCCATTTCGTTGAGCTATCATTTGTGGCCAGGTCACTCCTGTAAAAGAGCTATCGAGCTACAACATTTTGAGTCAGAATTTGTAAATTAGCTGAAATTATTGAAGCAAATATGAGTATAAACACAAGCGTTATGTCTGGAGTGAGTAGACATGTGGGTGTCACAGGTAGAACCCTTGGTGTGGTTGTGTGAATGCAACATTGGAGCAGATATACCGTTTCGCATATAAATTGCCATCCGATACCAAATCGAACTCTCAGCATTTATTTTATGAAAATGTTGCACATGAGTATTGGTATCTGCCCCATTTAGGATCCAGATTGAGATCCTTACAATTTGTGAACGCACAAAAATAACTAGATTAAACAAAACAGATAAATAGCATACTTAATTTGACTTCTATTGCAATTGACAGGAGTTGAAATTCATTTTCATGTAGGCTATTAAAAATATGTCAAACCATGTTGTAAGTGCATTATGCTTTTATTTTTCCAATTCAAATGTTGGCACTGAGATCCATTGCTGAAGGGCCCTCTTATAAATCTAGATTGTTATTATTGTAAATATGGTAAATGATGAAAGTACGAACCATCTATTTTCTGATGACATAGTAATTATAACTGCCAATGATAATTAACAACATTAAATGACTGAATAAATTGTACAATGGGCCTAAATATAAATAGGAACAAAATACAAGGAATCCTCGTTGGATGGACACCACTGGAAAACACAACACGTTATGTATTAGGCTATCATTACAGACTAACCAGGATCAAAACGATTAAATAAATAGCTGAGTGAGAGCAGGATTGAGTGTTTATTGGAAAATTTGATTTAGTAGTGAAAAGCAATATACCAATGTGCCTAAATAAGAAAGTTCTTAACAAGTATATGACCTTCTATGACATAGCGAAGTATCCAAGGAAAGATGGAGAAGTGCATGCTGGGAAACTACACCGAGAGACAGAAATAGGAACACATGGATCAGAGAAAAATGCTAATTGGAGACATTATGTTGACTGCTCAGAAAAGCACAGGGACACATCACGAGAAGGGATGAGAGCACATGCACAAGACTGATGATGGGTCGTAGCCATAGGAAGGAACACTCCCAAGAGGATGACCACCACAGCGATGGAGCGATGAGAGCGGCTCATGCACAGGAGCAAGATGGATAGTGCCATTGGAGTGCCGAGAGGGATGGTCACGCCGTGGGAAGGCCTTCGTGCAGTTGTAATAATGATGCTGATAATGTAAGTGGTGAGGTTAGAGGCAATAACCCATTAGATTAATAATCCGACTTTACAATATGATCTTGTCATGCCTGCCAAGTGGGCATGCCCCACAATGCTCTGTATTGTCTGGAATGGTCTCAGTTTTACTTTTGGAGCCAGAAATAATAATTTAATAAATGTACGTTGAGCCTTATGAGCAGCATAATAGAAAATGTTTGTAATTAATGCCGCATTTACACCGAGTTGTATTTTTCATTTAAAAGTAGTTCTTAGTACATTTTGTCAATCCACTGCTTTATGAAAGCCTCCCCACGCTGTCAGTTTTTTGACATACTTCACCACAGTGGTCAGTTTCCAGCCGTGGCTAGCGATCGAACCCAAGTCATCCGAGTTCACAGTGCGGCGCGTGAGCTCCTGTGCCGCTGCTCCACCCAAGGCACAGCAGACGAATGGCTTAATCTCATACCAGGATTTTGAAGATGAAGAATGCCCCGTGAAGTGGAGTTTTAAAAGCAGCCAAGAGCAAATAAAAGAAAATATTCCGATTTTGCCAAGTTGGTGCTGAGGTCATGGGGGGGTGGCATTTATTGTCATTTCTTATGAGGAGTTGGTGTGATGTGTGTGTGCCATCCAGCCATTCTCCCCCACAGCTCATGGAATAATTCAGCAGGGCTCTCTCAGTGGCAGGGCCTCGAGCCAGCTGAATGTAAGCCCTGTTTTAAAAATGTATTTTATATATTTTTAATATGTCCAGTTATATATTTATTTTAAAACGCTGGCCCAAATCACTACCACAGACTAAAGCTGCTTTAATGAAGAAGGAAAAAAAACCGGCTGCACTATCCAAGCAAACAATGTCAGAGGGAGGCTGGCTGGGCTTGAGAGAGAGAGAGAGGGTGTGAAAGCTGTTGAAACAAAGGCCTCCTCTATTTCTAGATGAACACAGACGCTTCATAAGCAATTCAGCGCATGGAAGATTGTGTCTGTGAATAAAACAGCTTTTCACCGCATTGCCTCTTTCCCGAAGCTCAAATCCCACTTTTGAGGATCTCACCCTTGCCAACTGCGTATTAATAGGAGGAAGACTGACGGCTGCCCAAACCGCCATGCTGGGAAGAAAAAAAACAAATTGTGTACAGAGATGCCAGATGGCTTCCACTGTTGTTGCTCTTGCATCTTAATCATAACACGTACCGTAAGCAAAACTTGTTTTTTTAATGTAAATAATCCAATTACGCAGATATGTTTTACAACCCTATTAAGGACATTATTTACCAGAGAGTGTATGTCGTATTGCATGGAGTTCATTCATGTGCTTTTGCTTTGTTTTAATGCCACTATCACGCAGTGTAATGCGCGACCAAAATAGAACACGGGAAACTAAACAGGAGCTAAAGTCGTTCACCCTCTACTCGTGTTAAATACCATTAACGCAATCTGATTACTCACCATGTCATCGATAATTGCCATGACATGTCGCGACGTACACCCTGCATTACTTTGCTCCCACTTACCACGCTGACCTCCTCTCACTCTGCTTCGCATCCCAACCGCGATGCTCTCTGCACTCTGCCTGGCTTACCTCCTCTATATGTCACGCAAAGACAACGCTCCCTCATGTAGCCATTGACACACTGTTAGGGCAAGTGCTGTCGTTGGGGTGGCCAGCACCACGCCCGACCGCATTTGTCTCCCCAGTGTCGATGTTTACACACCAGGTACTCATTTGAGGCTGAGTAAACCTGGGGGAGGCCCAGGACTGGTTCAGATATTCGTCGCCGATGTTGGAATCGAACTCGGGTTCGTAGCGCAGCAAGAGCTCCCCACACGCACAATAATAGTGCTAACCACGATTTCTATAGCGCTGTCACATAGCGAGTGATTGTAAGAGCGCTGAAAACAATTCTATAAATGCATTTGCTGTTCCTTCATGGCTCTCGTAACATATTGTGCTGTTCGCCTTGTGCCTTTGCAGGATCCATTGACACATTTGTATTTTTCCTACCACGTAAAGCCACTTCATATTGAACACTAACAAACGATGGGTTTCAATATGTAATGTTAAATTAGGTAGCTATTTAAACGATTCTGCCGTAAATTCTCATGTAAATGTTATTTATGTGGTGCACAATTCTCATGAACTAGTACTGTATATGATATGGTGGTTGTCCCTGAATAAAATGAACCTATTGAAAACGTATAAAGTTAACAAATATCGTATTGACATTACCAAAAGCATTTGCAGAAGAGCCCTCAGTTTAATAAAGCGTCACGACATACATTTAAATTAAATATAAAAATGTGTCGCAGAGGAAAAACACAGACGAAAGAAAACCGCAGACAGTCAACATAATCATAAATAATACTACAAAAAGAATTGGGAAGGCAGCACACAATTAACGACATTAAAACAAAAACTCGATAGCTGTTTGTGAAGAATCCATTCACGAGCAATGAGGGCTCACGAGAGAATTCTTTTTGAGTGCTCCCCTGTGACGTCAGAACGGGAGTATATAGGTTTTGTTACAAATGCCTATAGGACTATTTATGGTCCAACAGCACCAAATTACTTGCTTGAATTCACTTTATAAGTCAATTGTGTGCCTGTTGTAAGCGGGGGGTGGGTGGAGGGGGGGTCAACATCTTCTTCAAGTTCAAATGCGGGCACGCTAAGTGACGTTTTGCTTTGTTGTCACGTGGACGCTTACAGGAGACATCTGTGCTGGCGATGCCCCTGTCCAAGTTCATGCTCAAGACCTTTCCTCCTTGCCGATGACCTTTTTTCTCTATAAAATAATGAAATGCCCACACTCTTCACACTTTTTCTTGGCATGTGGGGGCATTTAAATTATATAAACACAATTGTGTCGTGTAAATGTGCTTTGTGTACATGCAGTGTGGTGTGAACATTGCACAGCAGTTGTGCAGTTACCCAGAGAACAATTGAGGGTTTTTTTAAATCCATTTATTAATTCGTCTTCCCAGACGAGCGGTAAAGAAACCGGAGAGATTTATTTAATCTCCGTTGCATTTAGCGCTACGATAAATGTGGCCCCACAAAGACGAAGCGCCTGCGTGTTTGTGTCCGATGCTTTTGATGATTTATAAACTGCAAAGGTTAAGCTGTCGTAATTAATGCACATGGAAAATGAGCAGTTGCTGGTGTCATGTCAATGCATGTGTCCCATACTTAATACAACATTCTTGGCGCTGTGCTTCTCTCGTGCAATTCTTTTTTTTTTTAAGATGCTCTTTAGCGACTGATTTGCTAAATATAAATGAATGTGACCTCTTCTTATTCATTCTACAACATTAGAGTATTTGTTGCAATACTGCAAATTATAAACTGACAAATTAATAATACAGTGTAATCAATACATCATAACAGAGATCACTTACACTCTAAATACATCACGTGATTTTAATGGAACACTGACATTAATTTAGCAAATTAATATTTAGAAAGTGCCTATACTATAATGAATATGTACGTTTATTTGTTTGCTGTATTTTCTATCTTAATCCCAGTTTTATTCCAATTGTACTATAGGCATCGCCATGAGATGATAATCTATTTGGGTCTCTCGCTGTGCAGTGCATCGCTGTGCAGTGCATCGCCCCACGATAAAAAAAAACCCAGGCAATGGAATGAGATATCAGAACTGAGTCTAAAACCTCAGGTGACCTCTTATCCACACTCGAAGTAGGGCACTTTTTAACAAGCCCTTCAAAGAATATTTGTCGTATGGTAGACAGATCATATATTTTTAATTCACAGGGCTGTAATTAGGACAAGATGAGTGTAAAATCAGGTTTAGTTTCGTGTGTTTGTGTGCGGTCATCGGTGACTGGGCTGAGACATCAACCTACCGCACTTGAAAACTGGGGATAACGACGGGTGACGACTCAGATTTGAGCGCAGGATCTCAGTGGTGTCGGCTCAAGACTTTGACCCCTGAACTACGCAGCCACTTAACTTTCTATAGTTAACTCAGTTTAAAAAATGTACTCATCTGTGCTGATGCCATATTGATCAGTAATTGAATGGAGCTGTAGTCCATCTCAGTCCTTAACTTAATACCACATTGGCTGTTCCTTGGCACTGTGCACTTTCCCAGTGCCTGGTTTTAATAATAATCAGAGTTGTGGGAGTTCACTTTAACTCCTGTCATGACTTCCTTTCTGTTGAGACTTGCTGGTTGGGACTCTTGTATGATGATGCCGGTATTCAGTTGAAAGTAAAAAAAAGGAGCACAGAAAGGTTATCTTAATTAGTTGCATTTTATAAAAAAAAATATTTCGCTGCTTAAAAACACAACTGAATGCTTAGATTTGTTTAATAATGACTGCTAATTAATTATAATTGCTGTCTCTGTTATATGCAACTTTCACTAGTAATTGAACAAAATTGAGGCCCCTTCTAATGGTCTCATATGTAACTAGTATTGTAAACAAAAATATTTCTTGAAATATTTAGATCTACTAACCAAATTATTTATTTACATCCTTGACCTTTGCTGATGGCATGACCCACGGTAATAAAGACCATGTTCAGTGCCAAATATTTTGCTCACCAAATCATTTCAATTGCTTTCAATTAGTAGCAGTATTTCCCACATGGAATGTGAAATATGCCAACTCCAGGAAAGCTTTCCAAACACGAAGGTATTTTGTGACCTTTTTAAAAATCAAATATAGTAGGTAATGTGATGTTTATTCTTTTCACAATAAGTGAAAATCAAATCCTCAGTTTGATTTATTAGTCGAACACAAAACATAGCTTATACCATCTTAATGATATCTATCCGAAAATGCATTATTGATATTTTGCACACCAAAACGACAACAATAAATTAGCTATTGTGAATTTGTCTCACCACGTGCAGCTCGTATGTTGATGTAAAAAATAAAAGGTGAAAGTACAGTCCTGCAATTCCCTGCTCACGCCACTGCTGATTAATGGGCCTCCACGAGAGAAAGCTTTATTGAGACCCTCCAGCGGAAATTTGGCCTACTCTTCCACACTGGACAGACATCTCGGAAAATGTGGGAGTACTCATATTGTATAGGGGATTACCCACATTTTACCCCAGCATGCATCACCTGCCACCCGACGAACTGTGAAGGAGCTATTTATACTGCTGGGTAAACAGACAGGTGGGGAGGATTTAAGAAACTTCCCCATTAATGCAACTGCCGCACCAGAAATCCAACGGGAAACTTCTGGATTGAAAGGACAGTGCACTAACCATTGCACGAAGGCAGCATCCCTATACTTTGATGTATGGTTCGTCAATGTTATGGATCTCCTTTAAAATGTGGTCTCTGAAAGTGGGCTTTTCTTCTCTTGCAATGATTTATACGTCCTAAATTTTACGGGTTAAACAAGACAAAGCTATGCTTAATTGGTGTCATTTCAGTTCATCCCCTCTAAAATGTCCATCTGTAATTAAATGAGCTATGGCAACAGAATTACAAATGTTTTGCTATTCAGAAAATAATTGTTTTCCTTGGCTGTCGGTGGACCTTTGCCTCGTTCACCACCAATTCTCCACTGGTGTCATTATTCCTCAAAATGGATATGGCTATGTTCTGTAACAAAACACCTAAAAGTCTTCAACTTAATCTAATTCTGGCTCCACTCCGAACTTTACTTTGGAAGTGGGTTGTTCCCATCCACGAGTCCCTTTAAATGAGATTTTACGAGAAATTCCTGCAGTTGGGATGGCGGTTAGTGCACGCTGAAAAGGTACAATAAGGCAATGTATCAATCAAGGGCTGCGGACGTGCTTTCAGTCGGGTTTCCTTCCCCGGGAGTCCAAGGGGAGAAGAGAAAAAAAACAAATCGTTTACTCCATCGCCCCCACAAAGAGCCCTATAGTCCTGGTGGGGTGGCTATAATGTGCCCAACGTTATTGTTCCCAGTGGCCATTGAGTTTATTTAGGAATGCACAGATGCAGAAGCTTGGATTGGACACTTGGATAATCTAGCGTTACCAGAACGCCGGAGCAGTCTCCCCAAACCAAACCGTACGGCATTGCTACCCCCTCAGCCGCCCCCCACCCGTTTGCCACCACCACCACCACCCTTCTCACACCCAGCTTCTTTTTCTCTCCCACTAGTTTATGGGTTGATAATGGGAGCAGTGTCTGAGTTGTGTTTGCGAGGAAGGCCCCCGTCTCCCCAGCAACCCAGCGCTGAGATGCGGAATCCCGCGAGCCGGCGAAGTGCCCGGACCCCGCGCGGCCCCAACCAACAGGGGCGTCGCTGCCTGCTGCTGTTGCTGCTGCTACTGCCGCTGTTGTGTTGGGTGGTTGGTGGCGGTGGTGGTGAGATTCTGACGGAGCTGGGACCAGCGCCCGTGGCACGGACGGCTTTGTGAGCGCCGCCGCCACCACCACCACCTTGTAACGGCCACGAGAGTTATGGCGTGCCTTATTGCCGGACCGAAAAAAACCCAACCTTGCCCCACGTTCTCTCTCTCGCTCTGTGTGTGTGTGTGCTTTCTCTTCCCAGCCGACAGAGATTGCCTCCTTCTTACCCCCTGAGTTCTAACGTGGTGGCGTGGTTTTTTTTAAATGAAGATTTATAGCTTATTATTTGTTAATATCGGAAGACAGGTTGATAAGAGTATGTAACACTATGTTTGACCCTGGGTGGTAATTGCTATTTTTTTTATTGCTTATGTCTAAAAAGTATAGAAAATGACTATTATTTCCCACAAACTTTGCTTTTGTGACTAGGACTTTATGTGAAGGAATGACAGAAATGGCACGCGTTTTCTCATTGAAAATAGGTAATTTTCAAAATATCACTGTCCTGGTCCTGAAAGCAAAGTTTGTGGGGAATAATAGCCACTTTCTGTACTTTTGAGGCATAAGCAATTAGGAAATAACACTTACTACCCAGGGACAATTTTTTTTGTTAGTGTAATTGCAGTTATTTTAACATGCACGTGCTCACTATAAAAGTATTTCCTGAAATATAATACATTTGTTAAGAAGCAACCGAATCAGGAATGTTTAACACGTTGGCTTTCGTGACCAATATCATCCACATTATGTTTAGTTGTTATGTGTAAAGTGTTAAAATTATTTATTGCAATTTGAAATAGTAAATCTCTGACTGGTTCTCCTCAGAATGCCTTCTTCCCATTTGCCTTAATTTTTCAGAACCCTATCCTCGCAAAACTGCAACAGCATACATTATGTGCTGAAAGAATAGCAACACGATCATTGCATGAGTTAAGCAATAGACAAAAACTGTAATTCAATGCAGTCTTTTTTTTCTGGCGAACACATATTTGTTATCTAACATTGAAAGCAGTGTGTCTTTTTTGTGAGGTTCAAAACTGCTAGAGTAATTTGATTTATTTTTATTTTATTGTGCTAAAAAGTTATGTTACAACAAAAACAGAATTGCCTTTTTGCTGAGGTGTAAGTGGAGTGATTTTTTACTCCCAGTGATGGCCATTTTTCGCCAGTCACTTCACAAGTGCTGATTGAAAAGAAAAGTAAATGATGGTAAACACTGATTGATTCATAGTTGTGCTTTCTTTTGAAGCTTCAAAGCATGCCTCTGATAAATTGATGGCTTAAAATAAAGCGCACAATAATGCTTTCTCTTATTTTTTTTTGCCTTTTTCAGCCAGACAGAGTAAGAATGGGTATTAAAGGGTAGGTAAAAAATACATTTGCAGGCGTGAGATGTGCATGCGCGACCATAGCACGGTCTTTTAACATAACCTCTCTACCAGCCCCAATCCACACTCCAAGCCTAGCTCTGCTCTTAAAACCTTTACCCAGCGCCAGCACTCATCCCACACTCTCCCTCCTCCCACCATCAGCCCACCCTTGAGGCCTCACAGAGTCCATGCAATTAATAGTGTCCCATTCGTCTGTGCAAGCGGAGGAGTGGTTTTCGTTGTAAGTGGCCTTCTGGGATTTGTGGTTGCCCAGTGCACAATGGAGCCCACCTCAACCTGTGGATGGCATTAAGGCATTACCACAGCGTACAATACACATTGTGGTTTTTTGTTATGCTTTTTCAAATTTATACACGTGTATAAATGTGATGTGATTTGATTTTAAATACCTAGACATCCTGAGACTGAGTTCACTGCAGCTTTGATCTGATGACAGTGAAGAAAAGGTATAGCATATATTTTTTATACTTCACATTGCAGTGCTCGAATCGAAATGTTGCACTGTTCAGCATAGTACTGCGTACCTCGTGCAGACTGAAAGGCAGTTACGTTATTATCGTGTCTATTATTGCAAATGGCAGGTCTTGATAATGCACAGAATTTGCAATGTTACTTTGGAACATTTATTTTAATTTTAAGACCATCTCTTAGCTCATACTTCACAGTTGAAATATCTTGCTTGTCACTTTGCAACCGCTCAGGGCTAAAAGACCAATGATATGATAGTAATGGCCCTCTGTGTCAAACCAACCAAACCAGGCTTCACTGACAGCTCCGGGTGCCGGAGTGCTTGAATAAGAACAAAGGTTGCTTAGGTGAGCGGTGGGGTGGCGGTTAGCGCACTGCACTAGGAACGCAGAAATGTAAGTTCAATTTCCGGCCGTGGCTAATTCCAGTGGCGAGTGACATCTGAACTGGTCTCAGCCACCCCCATTTAAAACCCCCCAGTGAGCAGCGTGATGAAGCATGGTCAAACAACCCACATGCCAGACACGCCATGAGAAGAAGGCCTTCGTCCTGCGGTGTTGGCAACGTTCTGTAAATGATCATTACGAATAATAATGAAGTAAATTATTTGGTGAGATGAAATGTACAGGTAGCTATTAGTGATCCTTATATGGATAATTTGTACGATTGGAGACAGAGTTGATGTTGATAGTCATGACTAAATCACATCACTAATATTGCACATTTAATGCATTGAATTTGGTTTCCGTGTGTTGCTTGGGCAATGTGTAGTGTCGCGTGTCATTGCGTGTATCTCATGTATTCCAGTTGCTTCATACGGGAGTGCATGCACTGCTGTCAAATCCATCCCAGAAGACACCGACTCACAAGTGTTGTGTCTCCCTCTCATCTTCCACATCCCACTACCCACCCTTTTTATTTCAATGTTGAGGTTCATGCAGGCCTTACTTTGGCTTAGATTGACGTGCCCTGAAACTGTTGCTGTGGCACAGGAGGCATGCAGGTAATTATTGTTCCCAAGCACGGCACTCATTCCTTTCTGCAGCTTTTAACCCAAATTTGTGGCCTCGCATTATCGGGCTGCTGAGAAGGAAACTGCCACTATTTGGACACATATGTGGGATGGACAACAACAGGAGAATTAAAAGTGTGCTGTACGGACAAATGGAAGGAACCCGGAAGAGAAGAAGACCTAAAGGGGAATGGCTTTGCGACATAAGAGATTAGTGCCAGCAAGATGTACACGACTAGAGCATATTGTGACAGTGGAAACAGATGACGAAATGTGCAGTGAACACCTACGGACTATCTGCCCACGGATCGTGCTGGTGATGCAGTGTAAGACCAGACCGCAACATACACACGTGTTTTCATAGAATGGGCAATTACGATATAAAGTCACCATTAAAAGTGAAAAACCTCAGACACGTCACCATCATCTTTCCAGACCCCTCATCAACAAGTTTCGTATGATAAAAATGACCCACTTTGAAGCCATTAGGTTTATACTTGGACCGAATTAATGCGTTGCCATTCACGTTATTATTGCTTGCTCCCGACACCAACACATGCTGCGTTTACTGTAATCTCTGCTGTGGGAAAGCCCATGGAAATGCTAAATAGAACTGGCGTTAAACTGAAACGCAATTGTTGTTTGCTTAATTTCAACCGTTGCTTTTACAAAAAAAGAAGAAAAGAGGGTAGGGAAATAAAACCCAGTGAAGCAATGTTGAATAAAGTTGGGTCTTTTGTGTCCGTGTTTGTATCTGGCCGGTGGGTGGGTGGGCGAGTGCCAGCTGTGTTGGTCTATTTCTAAACAAATGGGTAAACAGTGCAAATGTATGTGTCTAAAGAGCCTTTTGATTGTAGTCAATAGGTGTTTGCAAAGGTTTTGAAATAACAGTTTGCATGGAGTATATGAACGAAAAAAAGACTGCCAGCATTCTGTAATAGGCAGCTCAAGGGCGATAAGCCGCAGCGAATGTTTTTGAACGTTGAAGGGCTGAAATGCAAATAGTTTATCTCACAGGTGTGCCTTCATTGTCGGTGTTGTGCAAATGCGTCAATGTCACAGGACAGAGATGTGCTTTTGTTTTTTAGTATTTGGTGCTGAGTGAACATTAATTGGTGCAGTTTGTGTAAATAGCGCCTGAATTCATGTTTTCCGTCGAATGTGTTTGTTTTTATCTTGCATTAGCTATGAGTGCCAAAATAAATTAACATGCAAATGTATTCATTAAACGATAAACGACATAAATAAATAACAATTTGTATTAGCGGCATGTTTAATCAGCTGCCTAAATCGATGCATAAGTGATGCATTTGGAATAGGTACGCTTAGAATTACGTTGAGAGACAGGGGACGGATAAGAAAACATGCCGAGGTAAATTAAAATTTAAAAACTGTCAAGTATGTGAGCTTGGCCAGAACGTGAAGGGACGATGGCTGATGGTCAAGAATAGTGTCGGAGTGGCAGCCAAGAAACGGAACGTGTCCGAGAGGTGATTCCCCTTGGAGATGGAGCAATCAATTCAGTTCATATTTCGTCGCCTGGTGAATTGTTACATTGCGGGATCTCGAGAGATGGCGATGGCTTGGGAGGCCTTCATCCAGCAGTGGATTGACATGGCTGATAATGAACCTTTTGCAGTGCTAGTGGGACAGAGGCAGGAGAAGTTCCAATTGTTCCAGAACCCAGTTCCATCAGAGACCTGGCAGGATTGAATCCGGGCGACTAAGTTGGCACTGAGAGGTTCCCAGGCTTGAGATGTCACGTGTGGTACATGTACTTTGGAAAGTTGGTAGATAAGTAAATTAAAGAAATACTTTAATGAGTCATAGAACTGGACTGTCCGATGATTTATGTATTTCATGACCAATTATTGGTTCGACTGTTGAAGTGCATGCAATAATTATCCGGTGTTTGGTGTGCATGCAAGGGCATGCATAGGTTGAGTGTTAATGTTCTTGCATCGCAGGGGGCACAGGGAGAGGTACACTTGGGTGGTACATTTATAGCACAGCAGACATTGTTCCAATAGCGCCGCTTTTGTTTCACGATAAGCCCACCTCGTAAGCATTTGCAAATCTGCAAAGGACTCTGGCGGTTGTGCTTGCCGATCTAGATCTGCAGGATCCCGTTTAATGCGACGAATTCCACCCTCGTGTTTTAGTTAATTACGACGAAATGAGCTGGGGTGGGGGGGGGGTGAGAGCAATCTCGCAAAAGTCGCAGCAGTTATATAAGCCTCTGTGGAAGGACGTGACTCTGAAGGGTCCTGAGAGATGCCTGCGCATGCGCGCACGAGGCGTCTCCTCCTCACGAGAGGGAGCTTGGTGCCCCTCGCGAGAGGTCCCCACCACTAGCAAGGCCTCTCTGTGTGTGTAGGTGTGCGAGACTCACTTTCCTGGGACCATTACCTTGCCTTCGCTGCGCCAGGGACACCTGGCTGAGGGAGGCGTGCGCGTGACTCGAAGCTCAGAATGATTAGACGCAGCGGGAAGAGATTCCCTTTCACGAACCTGTGAATTGACTGCTTGCTTTTTCATGAAAATAATTTAAAAATTGCGTCCGTCTGAAATTATATTCATAATTTGTGCATTGTCGGAAGTGGGAGTTGGTTGACTACTTTGCTGCTCTATTCACCGTGGGTTTGACGAGAAAGGGGCCAGGACCGATGTAGATATCAGTCACAAGAAGAGGTCGAAACACGGCAGTATAGGACGAGTGCTTGTCAGACCGATTCCTATCTTCCAATACCACAACGATTCCGTAGAGGGGAAATTGCATTGGACATGGGCTGCAGGACAAATAACTTTCATACCGGCACTTGTACTTTCCTGATTTGAGTCACCGCTGACTTTAGACATAGTTAGCATTGAACTCGGTATGTCAGGTTCGTAGCACAGTATGCTAAGCAGCGTGCTATTACTCCATTCCCAAAATTACATCAATTTGATGTTTTTTTTTTTACATATAATGTCATTATATAGCTATCATGATATGGTAACAGAAAGGATGCAGCACTGTGTATTGAATCACAACCTACTGGGGCGAGCACTCTCACACCAGGCATTACTCAATGCCTCATGAGAAATGATTTAGTAGCAGCCTTCGAGAACATTGGGGGGGATTTTTTCATTAATTAAAGTTGTGCAGTGTGCAAAATTTGACAAATATCTTCAGCTCAACATTTATGCTTAATGAGTTACAAAATTGAATGTGTAGTGTCATGAATAAATAATGTGTGCTCTTGCGCGAAGACTTTCTCATCCAACACAGCTGGCTTCTAGACAAGTTTGATTCCTCATTACTTAAGGTCGAATGTGTGTTGTGTCTCGTGCCATGATGCATCTCGCCACCTGTATACACTAATCGGAGCCCTTCCACTCCACCAGGCTTCAGGCCATGCAATCCCACGTGCTAAATGTGTTCTTGCGTTCAAATAGGTGGGGGGGGGGGTTGCTGCCGCAGGGTGTACTGATCAGCACGCTGGACAATAGTCGATGGTGTGAATCGACCTGTCCGCGCGACTGTTGAACCAATGGGGCAATTTTCAGAAATTCCATCCATCCCGGTTCTTTGTCCACCGAACAGTATGAATGTGGTCAACTGCGCTTAGTCTATCGGCAGATCACGTGTGGTGGGATGAAGTGTGGGTTACTCCCCACTTCTTCTGAGATGTCTGGCCAGGCATAGAGGAGTAGGCCAGCTATTCTGTAGTGGGCTGCCTTGCACCAGCATTGGCATGAGCAAGATTAAAGAAGGAAACATGGAGGATTTCTCGAACAACTCTGGCTGTCGCCTAATGATGCTAGTTGTAATTACTGGCGAAACGTCGTACTCAGATTGTAAATGTTGCAGCTTTGCTCTCCAACACACCGGTGTGCTGTACTAGTGACGAATTGGCCACGTTCTAATACGTGACAAACCTTACTAGTTGGCTGTGTCGGGTAGTGGCGAGTTTAACGACATATTTATATATTTACGCCATCTAACCCCAAAAAACGTATTATGGATGATATTGGTCCCAAAAGCCTACTACGTGTTGAACCAAGATAAAGCAGGCCTTAACCTTTCCTTTTGAATTGAAAGTGAATATTAAATAAATTAATAACTTCACTTGATGTGGATAAATTAATGTATTTGATGGAATTACATAAATTTCCTATACCATTATGGGCAAATTAAAAATGTACATTTATTTCTCGATGAAGTTACTTTCAAATAAAATTGATGCCGACACGAATTTGTAATGGTCAATGATAAAACACTACTTTAAAAGTGTACGTATGGATGTTTTTGTTGTATCACACACCGAAGTAAATGTCAAACGATCCGTATTTTTGTGTTATGTTGTGGCTGGTGAATCTGTTTACGCTGTGTGGTTGGGCGGTACTTCACCGTGTAATTTCATTACGTGTGGAACACGCTACTGGCCTGGCCTACCCTGGGCAGGTCTGAACAGGCATCATTATAATGGTCGCTATTTACAAGCTGTGAAATAGTGCCATAACATATGAAAACAAACACACCTGCAAAGTCCCCAGTCTTTGTTTAACCTCTTGGTGGGCTATGTGTTTATTAAGCTCAGCGATGTCGATCGTCATTATGCAATTCCATCTCGGTGTGGTTGAAGCAGTCGTATTTAATTTGTTAACAAATGTGAAATATCAGCGCATAGTTACTGTATTCCATTGCTCTGTCGTTCAAGTGCTCCAAAATCGTTATCTTATTGATCGGAAATCAGCTTCTCACGAGGGGAAGACCTTTCAAATGGTAATCAGTACATAGACACTGTTGACCAACGTATCCACAGTAACAACGGAATCCGCGTTTAACACCAGCAAGGAGCGAAAAAGAAGAAGTTTAACCCTTTCTGGCAATAAAACAGGTGCTAGAATGTTAAAGGGGCCGTCCATAAATGACGTCACGTGATTTTGGACGATTTTTGACCCCCCCCCCCTTCGTCACACGGCGTCACAAAAAGTCAGACCCCCCCTCAAATATGACGTCACAAAGCTCTGCCCCCCCCCCAAAAAAAAGATAAAACATGCTTAAAATCACTTTAAACTATTGTCATTGTAGTGCGTATTTAATGTGGCGCTGCACTCTGATGTTGAAGGAGAAAACATTGATTTAAAATGTAATTAAGTAGAACGTGTTGTCTATATTTATTTCAAGTTGCGCATTTTGATGTAACGTCACATTTCTCAACCCCCCCCCCCCTCGTCACACATCGTCACAAATGTCTGACCCCCCCCCCCCCCCACCTAGGTGCGTGATGTCATTTATGGACGGCCCCAAAACACCAAATAGAAACATTTTGCAAGGAATCATGTCTCCATTAACCGCACGTACTTGTGGTGAACATGAACACAAAAACATGCTCTGATAATTATAGAATAGGTCCCATGTAGTAGCAAGGAGCCTTCCCTGTCTCCCGTATTTCCCACAAAGCTTTGCGAGGCCACCGCGTTCACGGTGTCGATGACGGATGTCTGTGCCTCATCCGAAGAAGCGTGGAAGTCAATGCGCATTGAGCGAGAGGACATTGGTGCTGTGCCATTGTGAAGGTGATGTTAGCAGATGTGATAGGGTAGATGTCTGGCCGTGTCAAGAGCGGTTGTGGTTAAAATGTGGCTTACTGAAGCCAACCAACAGACTTTGCCTTGGTGCAAATACTCAACCATACAATGCGACTCATTTTTAATGAACAAAATTTCCATGCGCACCAAACAATTTGGGCGGACGTGAACATTTCGGGGACTTGGAAGAGGGGAGGGATTTGTGTTTTTTTAAGATGTTGCTGGGAAAGCGAGACAGCGAGTGAAGGAAGGCAATAGTGGCGGTAAAGGTAAAGATGGTCAAGACTCTTTGTGGAGGGGATACAGTCCGCAAAGAGGCAGAAGAGGAGAAAAGCTGGGTCACGATACTGGAATTCAACAGAGGAATGGTCTCTGCAGTGTGGAGTATTGAAGCCATTTTTTTTCGTTCCTGAAAATACTGCGATGTAATTGGAACATTAAATCCGACAAGAGTGCCGTGACAAATGTGATGCTCAACATTAAAATCAACAAACTACAATACACTTTGCCTTACACGTGTGTGTGATGTCGCGAAATTTACAAAAAAGTTGCAAAGATGCAAACAGCAATAAAACGCAGCCACAACCCATTGCACAGCTTTTTCATTACACCCAATATAATCCGCTGTACTTTGCATTTCCACACACGTGTAGGCATGTCCCTGATAATATAAGCTTTGGTAAAGTGAATACCTTAGCTGCCTGGGATCGTAAAGCATGGTGCGTAATCTTTGCACACTGTTGATAACAACAATAAACACATAGTAGCAAATTGTAATCCGAATTACAACCCAAAACAGGTGTTCTATATTGTCATCATGCGGCATTCCTTGAAACAATATTTGGCTTTTGCCTCCTGGCATGCCGTGCAGTTTGTTTTACAGCATTTACTCTTTAATGTCCTGATAACCACATCGTGCAGGGTAGAACGCTGACCCCGGAATTCTAGCGAGTACCATTCGTGATCGAATTGTCCGTGGGACCCCCCCCCCTGACAGAACTGGAACCTATGAAACCGATGTCGATGGAGGGCTTCCATCTGCTGTGGAAGCAGCACGCTTTGGCATGTCAACCAGCTCAGCTGCGATAAACGCCTCTTCCCGCCGTCCGTGCTGTCGACTCCCTGCCCCTGCTCAGGTCAAGGCTCAAGACATTCCTTTTCTTATTCTGCCTGTAACTACAAACTCGTCACGTTCGCCTGTAACTGGCTGCCTCTCTACAAATATATTTTTTAAAAATGCCAACTGGTCCTGTACAGCATCTTAAGATGCCGTCGCATTTCGACGCAATTGCCCATTGCGTTGCGTTGTTATCAATTCGGCGCCGCCATTCTGCAGTGGATGTTGTTGCATGAAGTTGTCTGTTGAAGACCGCAGGCATCTCTTAAAACACATATATATGTATATCCTGCGTTTATTAAGACACGGTACTGCAGATAATTTACATTCACACGTGGAGTGGAGGGTAGGAAGCCTTGCAGTTTGAGCGGTTGCCACTGAAGCAACAGATTGTAAGGCTGAATTGGGTTGAATTCCTCCCCCAGCTCATAGAGCTGTGGGGTTGTTATTTAAGCCGTGATACCCCTGCTGTATGGAGGGAATTGCAGAGCCAGCCATCATTTGCAACTGCATGGTCCATGGTGTAACATTGTCATTGTCAAATGTATATAAAAACTATAGTGTATTTAAACAACAACAAAAGTTCCCACATTTACAGATACAGAGTCTCTCTTGCAAAAGAGCTATTACATCTCAACACTTCAAGTTTCAAGTTTCATTTATTTGGTATAGCCCTGTGAGCCATGCGGCTCTTGAGTCGGGTGCAACCGCAACAAACAAAATATGAACAGAGAACATCTTAAAGCGACGACGCGCAACAGAAACATCCTGGATAAACCAGCAAATCTTCCAGAAAAAAACCCACAGTATTACAACGCAGTGTGCAAAAATCCCAGTGTGATGCAAGTCAAACAACAACAACAACCAGTGCTGAGACGTTGCCCCTTCACTTACGTGGGTTTTCTCCGGGTACTCCGGTTTCCTCCCACATGTAAACACTCATTAATTGGGACGATAACACCTTAATATAGAAGAGAATCGCGAAGCTTGGGCAATCGTTGTCACCGTCTCATCACTGTACTGTCTTCCAGCTTGTCTGTGGTTCGTCCTCGTGCCTCTGATTCATTCTGTCTTTGAGAGGTGCACAAATACTGTGCGCCTTACAAGTTGAAATTCGTATTGACATTAACATACATTAGAGGTTATTGCTGGTGTGCTTGACCGTTTGCTTTTTGCCTGTGTGTAAAGTGTCTAGTCACCTAATTTAACACGTGCTTGTCAATCTACCGCTCGGTCAGAGTTTCCCCACACACCGTGCGGGTGTTGGCGTGTTATTTTACCACACCTCACCCCGCTCGGCAGTGCAAGGTTAATGTTGGTGTATGCGGTGAGCATAAGCCTTGAAGCATAGTGCAGTGCTCCAATGGATTTTGCTGCACAGTCCCTCTGCTGACAACGTAGCACCGCAGCATCCTGCAGCGCCTGTATTATACATGGCGATCACCCATGCGAGCACTCTCCATGATCAGCTCTGCTTAGGCTCCGAAATCTCACGAGATTTAGTGCAATTCGGGTGAATTAGTCGAAAGCGTAAATGAACATGGGACACTTAATTACCTGATAGACGTTTCACGTGTTCTTTTTTTTTGTTCAACTACAACTCTAAGAATGAACATATGGATAGACACAATTATACTTGCAAAAGTAATGCATCACTTAAAGCTCAATCCTGGTTCGTGACATTGCTCATTATAAACCGCTCGCTGTCCTCTTCTTGCCTTTGTTACAACCTGAGAGCTCTTGAGAGGCCCAGACGAAGGGGTGAGATCCAATCCGCGTGGCACTGCCGCACGAAATCGTCACACCGGCGCCCCCCAATCGCCTCCTCATTTTGTGAGAATTCCATCCTGAGAGGAGGTGGAAATAGAAGTCTCCATCTGGTTACCCAGCCAGATTGATCACGTTGCAGAATGGAGGCATCATTATGCACCCACCACCTGGTACAGCACGATGATTGCTCGCACCGCCAATCTGTCACATTTACCATGAGCCAACAGAGATGGAGAAAACTTCGGAGTGCAGCGCATCAATGCTGACTGTGCCATTAAATATCCGAAATTAGTTTGGAGCACATTTTCAGAATATTTTACGTGCAGCAGCAGCTTAACTAGCAGGGGCATATAACGATAATTTCAAGGGCTTAACGCACAATGGAGTTTAACAAGCACACAGCATTTTTTTTATTTCAGAAAAAAACTCTTTGAGAATGAACACACATACTCTTTATAATTGCCGTGACTCCTATTGTGTTCAGCTGGATTTATCAATGTCTTTATTTGTTCACTTTACCAACCAAAGACATGCAGGTATAGCCACCAAGTGAGCGATGTTTAAATGGTAAATCAGTTTCGCTTTTTCTTTACGAATGACAAAGGTGTGTGAAATGAATTTACTTTGTCATGTTTGAATGGCCATTAATAATAATAAGATCATCAGTTTTTGATTCGTGAGATAATGGAAATTTCCAAAAATAGATATGGCGTTATGTTAATGGACCTTAGTTATGCATATTGTCAATGGCACGAGCTTAACCTCTCTTTTAAAGAAAAATGTAAAATACATTAATCTTAACACATTCATCTTAGCTCACAAATACAATGTCTCTTGGACAATAAAAACAGATTTTTTTTTATGATTACAAAACAATGAATTTAATTTTGGATGGCAAATCACCATTGATTGCACATTGCTAGTGATGTTCCTGCAGTATAAGGTTCAATTGTATTTTATGCTATTTACCATCTCCGTTTATGTAATCTGAATAATTGATCTTAGCATAGAGATGTATGAAGATGGTACTAGTTTTTGTTCTAATTTGTACGACAGGTGTTCAAAGGACAGGAAATGAATTGCCCCTCGTTAAAAGCCCAGCCTGCTGATGACAGCACGTGTATTCCCATGATCACTCCCCTGCATTCACATTCATATATCTCTGGTGGGCATATTCGAGGACCTCGTGGTAAATGTGTTTGCCACTGGGATAAGAAAATCTAAGAGCTTGCAGGTCGAAGGGCGGTTATGCCCCACAATGCCAGATGAATCGCCAAATGTACTGTGAAGCAGCAGATGCCGCTCTGGCCGCATGGTAATGACTCGGTGATGGAACACCCACGAAGAGCTCACTTCTCGCCATGTCATGACCCAAATGCTTTCAACTTGCAGTGGCTAATTTGTAAGTAAAAAGCTTCCCCAGTAGAGACTGAGCACTCCCATAAAAGATATTGGTATGAGCGTGGCTTCAACGAGCCAAACAAAGTCTCTTTTACCAATGTCACTGATTCAACAGCGGTGTGAAAATGCTTGCCATCTACTGTATAATAAGCAAACGTATGTTTATTTGCTGTGTACGTGGCATAGAGCTGACATTAATATCATTGAAATATGGTGTGTTAAATATGAGCAGGCATAGATGTTGTCTCCCTTGCCTGGTATACGGGAGAATGTGGGTTCGATCCTGACCCTGACGCCTGTATATTTCGAGTTTGCATGTTCTCCCTGTGGTCGTGTTGATTTTTCTCCGGGTTCTCGGGTTTTCCCATCCATATTTAGAAACATGCGTTTCGAGTATTTGGTTGGTATAAACGTCCACATGATAAGCCACTTCATTGAGCTATCATTTGTGACCAGGTCGCTTCTGAAAAAGAGCGACAGTATATAGCCCAGTGGACCTTAACAGGTAAAATAAAAGAATTTAGTTTTAGTAAAAAATTGTTTAAATACATGCCAGCCATTTAATTTTCAATTCATCAAATTAAGAATTCCTTCCCACATCATGTTGGGCATGAGAGTTGTTTGACCATTCATCACTACGTTTGTCAGTGTGGGTCGGTGGAGCGGAGAGGACGACAAGTCCATACTCTTTGGTTCTTTCGGTAAAGTCACGTAGGTATAAAATAAAATTAATCTCGATGTTTCGGGCGCAACACAAGCGTCCATTATTTTCTACCTACGTGACTTTACCGAAATAACCAAAGAGTATGGATTCCTGCAGTCACGAAAGCTTCAAATCACGACAAGACCAGTTCCGATATCACTTGCAATTGAGGTTAACTGTGGCTGGGAATTGAACTTGGGTCTTCAGGTTCATAGTGCAGTGCATGAACCACTGCACCACGGCTCCACACTTTGGCGGATTGCCTCACGTGCTGAATTTCAAATCGAAACGGCGGTCACGTGCAGTGTGCACTATGAGCAGTGCCTCTGGTAAGTCACGGTGATGTAGCAGATTATTATAACTTCATCCTAAGTGGTCAATATTGGGATAATTTTTCGGACTCATTCAGTGGCTGCTCTGTTGCTTTTGTACTGTTTAAGTTGTCTTTAGTGGCTTTAAGCTTTTATCCCTGGCTTTAAAAAAAAACGTATCCTCCACTACCCTCCACATCCTACATCCTACTCGCAGAAAAACACAAACGGAACCGGCGTTTTAGGTGAATGCACAATGTGCGCGTGCCTGTGGTGCGTGCACAAAGCCAAGGTTGTTTGGACGCCTCGGCTCTTTCTATCGATTGCTCTTCCGTTCGTTTTTTATGCTTCTTGAAGTGTGGAAGGGAAAGGGGAAGGCGGCGGCGGTGGTGGTGGGGGAAGCAGGGGGCATGGCTTGTGGGGGGCTCGGGTGGGCGTTGGCGGCTCGTGGGGGTGGGGTGGTGGTGGTGGTGGTGGTTGTGGGGGGTACACGACATGTCTGGACAAGCAGGAGCGGCGTTGCTCAATCGCTCGCGTGCTCGCAGCCGCGCGCACGCATCCAGCTGCTGCGCTCGGGATCAAAGTGTGGACGAGCGCGCTTCGTGCGCGTGTGTACCGTGCCTGACATTTACACGACCTTTGCCTGGAGAGAAGGAAGGAGTTGTGCGGTGGTCGCCGCCGCCGCTGAACAAACTCGTGCGCAGCCGCCTCTTTCCTCCTCCTCCTCGTTGCGTGCAGTGCGCCGCGGTGTTTTCCGCGTCTCCGGCACGCACCATGGCGGGGTTAATGTCCACGCGTCAAATCGAATGGGACATCCGTTGGATGTTTTTACATTGTGCGTGGAACGCATGTACAATGAATATTCCATAAACGTGACTGCACTAAAGCTGTAATCCCATGGATGTGATAATACTTCCTAATGTTATTTTATAAGGTGTATTATTGTAACGATCTTTTTTTTATTATAATCGCAAAAGAGGCATAGTGTGTATGTAAATGGTTTAATTGGGATAATAAAATGGAATTTGCATTGAAGCTCAGACACCTGCACAGGAGGCTCAGACGCTTGCACAGGTGTCTGTGTGTGCGTGTTTCATGTGTACGCTTGTGTGTACGTATTTGACGGCTGAATTGTTCAAGATTATTTTTACAATAGCTTCATTTTGAGACGTCGGGTTCTTTCTTGCCATCTTGTTCTATTTGATCTACAGATCACGTGCCTCTTAAACTCCATAGACCATTATATGCCTGTGCAAATTTGCAATTGGATTTGGTTGTTTTTTCAGCAGCTTTATCGATGGCACAATTTAGTCGAGTAAAATAAAAGTACAGACTGTGATTTTATCACTTTCATATCTTTGCCACCGCGTTCGAATTCGTTCATCACACTCTGGCGGACGCAATATTCACACCTGTCGTTGAGAAACCGAAGAGGTGGCAGCCTGCGACTAAAGGCACTTTCATTCCCTATTTATGTGCTCGCAGGATTTTCAACCATTGTGCCAAACCTCTTTGCACCTAGCTGGGTGGTTTGCCGTTTCCTTGGAGACTCTAAGAATGGGGGGTTTCAAAGCCCAGTTGTCCGATGGTATGCATTCAGGTATGGCAGGAGTGTTCTTGTGGCTTGGAGCCGTTTTGTGGGGTATTTGTATGGATTTTTAGAGCAAGTACCCATTCCTTCTTCAACTATTAACACATGTCTATGTCTCTGTTAAGGGACCCCTTGTTTTTCGGCCAAATTGGGAATACTAACAACGGCTCCACTTCGCGTGTTGCACAAGTTATACTGGCGGTTGGAATATTTAAAATTGTATCATACTCAATTTTAAAGGCCTTGAATAGCTATGGCAAAAGAGCTTTCGTCTGAGTACTTCTGAAGAAGAATAAAAATAACTTTCAAACAGCCACGTACGCAATTATGGAATTCGGCCAACAACCACTTAGGGATCCTGGCATCGTAATTTTCATTCAATTTATTTGACAACTAATTTGTTTAAAGATATTCATGCAGTGAGCATCGTATAAATGCAGTTGTTGGTCTAATTTGTGGGCGTTATATTATACAAGAGGTGAAGTAAAGAATACGTGATACTGATATTAATTATATATTCATATACTGAATGATACGCTAATATATTCAATGGTACACCGATATATTTAAATTGAGGACGGCAGGAAGGAGGAGCATAGTTGGCAGCCCAACAAAGCAAAGGGAGTGCTTCTACTTTATCTTTGGTCACAATTTCACCCATTTGTGAGTGGTAAATGTTTCTTCTGTAGTTATAATCTTAATTATCATCAAGCATCATGCACAATCCAGAAAGTTTACACTGAGATCTCCATCTCTTCTTGTCCCTTGTTTCTCGTGACGTGCCACACTTTCTCTGTGCTCGCGATCCGAACCATTTCGGTGTGTTGCCTTTGTCTCCCTTTCGATCTCTCGTACTCACGTTTTTCAGTAATCGACAAGCTCTCCGATGCCTGGTCGTCTCATCACACATCCCAATAATGTTGTTGCCTTCCTTATTGCGATAATCTTCACGACTAGATGACTTTGATTTGTGCGTTTTTAATAAGTACTTCTTCATTTGTTATTAGTTCAACTTAGAATTGCAAATTTTCTGTGTGTGAAAAAGTTTTACTGCACATGAAATGAACGAAATTAGGCACTTAGTGTCATATTAGGGCTTGCCTGCCAATATTTAATGGATTGTCACAATTCATCGTTGTGATTTGATTCATATTCTTCTGTTGATGATCCAGTGCTGTTAACATCTACCTCACCGCTGCACATGAACTGATCTCATAGCTACATCTCGGTGTTGGTCTTCCTCTTGTGCGTGTTCTCTTGGACACGGAAGACAGACTGAAAATAATGAGTTAATACACTCTGAATTTAATGTGCAAGCAAAAGTTTAAATTGCAATCAACAAATCGCATCACTTAACCCATTTTGTTGTGGTCATCATCACTGTAAGAATCCAGCGAAGCATGTCCATGGTCAGTTTAACACGTAGGCTTTCGCGACCAATATTATCCATAATAGATCGCATAAATATAATACAAATAAATATTTACGCAATCTAACAAACAAACAAACAAAAACATATTCATGGTCGCTCCCCTTGATGCAAAAATCGCACACAGACCACGTTCTCGTGATGCTGACATTGCGGAAAGATCGAAACTTTGCTGCCGAAAAGTGCGTGTCATTTCATTTGTGATGCTACACTGTGAGAAGGCGTTCTCTGGGGAATGAGTCACATTTTGTAGAAGACATTTGGTTAACTGTGACAATGCATTTAATACTGACGTCCTTAATCCAATATTGAGCAGTTATCTTAATTGGGAGCCTTTATCTTAGTAGGGAGTCCGAGTTCATATCATAAGAATAGGCTCATTTGCTGATTTCTAATAATTCGACACATCCCCAGAAATATATTTTAAAGCACATTAAGTTGTCATAATCCATTGTGAAATGTTTCATAAGTCAACGTTTCAACATAATTGCTATTCAATTGCATAACACTATGTAACGCAATTTTTGTTCCTGGGTAGTAAGTGTTATTTCGTAATTGCTTATGCCAAAAAGTATAGGAAATGGCTATGATTCCCCACAAACTTTGCTTTTGTGACCAGGACAGTGATATTTTTTAAATTTACCTATTTTCAATGAGAAAACGGGCGAATTTGTGTCCATTCGTTGACATAAAGTCAGAAAAACAACATGTGAATCAAAGTTAACATGTATTTATATTAAAGTAATACAACAATATTCCAAAAGATTTAGAAGTGAGTAGTTTTTCGAGATTTACGATTTTACTGGAAATAACTTTCACGAATCAGCCCCCAAATGCATTCTCCCATCATGTTCTCGTTATACTGTCCTTGGTAGCGGTGTTTAAAGTCCAGTATATCCTGGTGGAAGCACTCGCCTTGCTCCTCTGAGTACGTCCCCATGTTCTCCTTGAATTTATCAAGATGAGCATCAAGGATATGGACTTTGAGGGACATCCTACAGCCCATTGTGCCGTAGTTCTTCACCAGAGTCTCAACCAGCTCTACATAGTTTTCGACCTTGTGATTGCCCTGGAAGCCACGAACCACTGCGACAAAGCTATTCTATGCCTTTTTCTCCTTACTAGTGAGCTTCTTGGGGAATTCATTGCACTCCAGGATCTTCTTTATCTGTCGTCCAACGAAGACACCGGCTTTGACCTTTCCCTCATACAGCTTAGGAAAGAAGTCTTGAAGGTACTTGAAGGCTGCCGACTCCTTATCTACAGCTCTGACAAATTGTTTCATAAGGCCCAATTTGATGTGCAGTGGCTCCCACTTGACGTTGTTCCTCCCCACAGAGAACTCGGTCCGCTGTGGCCAGTCCCACCTGTGGTAGTGCCTTGGTGTCCCTGCCGTCCCAAAGGCAAAGACAGCAGGAAAACTTGGTAAAACCGCCTTGGAGACCCATCAGGAATGCCACAATTTTGAAGTCTTCGATGACCTTCCAGCCGTACTCATCATCCTTCAAGGCGTCCAGCAAGGTCTTGATGCTGTTGTAATCTTCTTTGAGGTGCACCGAGTGAGCCAGGGGAAGAGACAAGTACTTGTTACCATTATGGAGCAGCACGGCTTTGAGGCTCCTGTATGAGCTGTCAATGAAGAGGTGCCACTCATTCTGGTTACAGGCGATTCCGATTGCCTCAAACAGACTGGTCACATTGTGTCAGAAGCACAGCCCATCTTGATGGGTGAAGAAGCTGTAAAAAGGTTGGTGACGCTTCCTCTGATCTGCAACTTGCACACTTTTATCCAACAAGTTCCATTGCTTGAGCTTAGACGTCAGAAGCTTGGCATTGGACTTGGTGAATCCAAGATCTCTGATCAAGTCGTTGAGGTATTTTTGGTTGGGGTAGTATGGGTTTCTCTCCTCAGCTCCACCACTGAAATTGTCATCTGGATCAACATCTTCCTCCCTCTCTGACTTTCTGCTCTCTTCTAAAGACGGCTGCTCTCTCTCCGGAGGAGTGGGTACCGGAAGCTCATGGCAGTATGGCACCGGGGCGATGGATGAAGGAAGGTCCGGATACGTGATAGCAGGTGCATTCTTGCCAGTCCGATGTTTGGAAGGGTCCACCATGCAGAATTAGCAGTTCCTTGAGTGGTCAGTGGGTTCCTGCCAAATTCATGGGATAGCGAACTTCATGGCCCTCTTTTCTCCTCTGTACCATCCTACAAAAATATATTTATTTCACCCTTGACTAATGTGTAAGAGATTCTCACAACATTTTTCAGAATGATATATTTTTTCAATAAGATTGAAAATTGTAAAACATTCTAAAATTAAAAACTTTTACAATTAATTTCATAACATAAAATTCCAAGCAACAATTGTACATCTTACCTTCCAGAGTTTTTTTGTATTGCTCGCAGGTGAAATGAGGTGCCCATAGTTTGTCTTAATCCCCGACAGGCATGCCGAAATATGCCTTGTAGGACTCACACATCTTAGCAGATGCTTCCACAGAGTACTTTTTCGCTCTTGTCTTGGATAAATTGGCCCCAGACATAGCAAAATGCGTCTGCCAGATGCTTGCAGCCTCTTAATGCCATCTCATAAAAATGCAGATATGTATCGACTAATGCAGCTGGAACTAAACTGAACTAGTTAGCTTAAGGCCCCTGTATTTACGCTGCTATTTATATTACTGGAAAGTTCTAGAATGTTCTAGAAGTTACTCTAAGTTTACTCAGCACTGACTCTATCTGGAATGTTCTGGAAAATAGATAAATATCTAAATATTACTATCCTGGTCATAAAAGCAAAGTTTGTGGGGAATAATAGCCATTTTCTGTCCATTTGAGGCATAAGCAATGAGGAAATAACACTGACTACCCAGGAACAACAAAAACATTGTTACACTGTTATCTTTCATTCAGTGCAGCTCTACATCTGTATACAACACGGTAAATACAAATCAAAATTAAGAAACAATACTCAACCTTTAGCAGTGCTTGCCATTTAAGCATTCTCCTTGGCGTTTCTTGGTCACTCACGCTAGTCTGATATCTATCAAATGCTTCATGTTTATTTTTAATTTGTAAAGCTACTTAGACATTAGAATTGTGATCTGTTGGTGCTCCTGTACTGTGTCTGTGCCTGTCTATCAATTTATGTCGGCCTCTCGTCGGATCATTATTGTTTATATTATTGTGATAGCGATTTGACATTTCAGTGTCTATGTTTTATTTCACAATCTCGTCCACGACACTTTGTGTAGAAAAATCTCATCCAATATCCCAAAGACAACTGAGGATGTTTACTCCATGGTACAATAGAAAAGTATTTTAATTTTAACACGTAATATTACTTTAAAATAACATATTGTGTTAATGCATGGAGAACTTCTTTCGTACGTAGCCAGTTGCGCTAATCAGAGGTGCGGGGGAAGGACAACAAACTAAACACAAAAAGCAGTTCACAAAGAAAAAAGATTTCAACTTATAATTAACGATTAAATGTTTTCCCTCTCAACAAAAGGCAGAATAGCATCTATCCACCATGTGTATTGCACACTTCTGCAGTAAGACTCGTTATCAATAGTTTGACCGGGAAGCTTAATGCTTATGAACATCTTTTTTAAGAATGTCAACATCATTTGCATTGCCTTTTGATACGATAATTGACGCGGTTTTTTTTCTGTGCGCGAGCAAGCAAGCCCAGAGGGTAAATAAGCATCCAAGCGCGCGAGTGACTCATATTCCCGTAAAGCACCAAAAGGGTGGCCCGGAAACGTGAAGAATGCGGCCGAGCGGTGACTCTCCCGGACTCCTCAATGCGCAGCTCTTGAGCGCGGCGGCTCCGATCCGTGACCCCCCCCCCCCCCCCCAACGAGAAGAAACATTGCAACTGCGCAAACACGAACGACGCTCGCTAGGCTCCAGTGATTAAATAGTTACGGGCACCGCTTTGTAGCTTATGTCTTCTTTTTTTTCACCGGGGATAGGAGAGGGCATGTAGGGGGCACACCGAGGGGAGGGGTGGCGGGTTGGGGGGGGGGACGATGGGGGGAGGCTGGTGGCATGCAACGCTGGTGGGAAGGGTGAGAGCGAGGAATGGGGAGGCATTGTGGAAGCGCTTTGGCATTAATTGCCGCGTGCCGGTGTCACCGAGCCCAGGAGCATCATGAAAACGTTTGTGAAATGTGTGATCAAATGCGCGAATGGTCTTTAAGCGGGTGGCTTTGACCGAATAGTCGGTTGTGTTGGAGATGTGATTAATTACAGCACATACAGTTTTATAAGAACATCCAATAGCCACCCCCCCCCCCCTCTTTTTTAAAGGGAAGCTGCCTGCTGGCAATATAAATGCCAGAGACAGGGATCTATTCAAATTCACAAGGTTTATGGGCACATATGTAATTGGGATTTTTTTTGTTGTTGCACAGGACGCATGACGTTTTAATGCCGAAGCTAACAGTCGTATTTTATCTCGTAACTTGGCTGTGAATTGGCGATGCGGGCATTTTCTGCTGCCGTAAAGTAGCGCGTTTTCGCAAATGTTTGTTTTGTTTGTTAGAGCGCGGTTATGCAACCGGTGCGAATCGACGAGTCGGTGACTTCCACCCGCACCCAAAGCGCCCCGCTGCTTGCGGGCGTAAGGAGCAGGGATCGGGCACACGCGGATTGCCAAGTGATGGGGCTCCAATCAGAATCTGTATTTATACTGGAGGAATCCGATAAACTATAAAGCTCGGTTTCACAGCTGTCCAACAGGGGCGGGTCAGAACGTTACAACGACAAAACAAAACAAACACACGATATGAGTGCAAAGTAGAGTAAGGGTAAGCAAATCGCTGAAATAATTATATACAAACTAAACTATTTTATTTTATCAGGTGTAGTGTTATCATTTGCAGACACACTGTTAGGAGGCAACAACTTCTATTCACACAATGCTACACCGTTACACACGAGACTACAGTGAGGGAAAAAAGTATTTGATCCCCTGCTGATTTTGTACGTTTGCCCACTGACAAAGAAATGATCAGTCTATAATTTTAATGGTAGGTTTATTTGAACAGTGAGAGACAGAATAACAACAAAAACATCCAGAAAAGCGCATGTCAAAAATGTTATAAATTGATTTGCATTTTAATGAGGGAAATAAGTATTCGACCTCTCTGCAAAACATGACTTAGTACTTGGTGACAAAACCCTTGTTGGCAATCACAGAGGTCAGACGTTTCTTGTAGTTGGCCACCAGGTTTGCACACATCTCAGGAGTAATTTTGTCCCACTCCTCTTTGCAGATCTTCTCCAAGTCATTAAGGTTTCGAGGCTGACGTTTGGCAACTCGAACCTTAAGCTCCCTCCACAGATTTTCTATGGGATTAAGGTCTGGAGACTGGGCAGGCCACTGTAGGACCTTAATGTGCTTCTTCTGGAGCCACTCCTTTGTTGCCTTGGCCGTGTGTTTTGGGTCATTGTCATGCTAGAATACCCACCCACGACCCATTTTCAATGCCCTGGCTGAGGGAAGGAGGTTCTCACCCAAGATTTGACGGTACATGGCCCCGTCCATCGTCCCTTTGATGCGGTGAAGTTGTCCTGTCCCCTTAGCAGAAAAACACCCCCAAAGCATAATGTTTCCACCTCCATGTTTGACGGTGGGGATGGTGTTCTTGGGGTCATAGGCAGCATTCCTCCTCCTCCAAACACGGCGAGTTGAGTTGATGCCAAAGAGCTCCATTTTGGTCTCATCTGACCACAACACTTTCACCCAGTTGTCCTCTGAATCATTCAGATGTTCATTGGCAAATTTCAGATGGGCATGTATATGTGCTTTCTTGAGCAGGGGGACCTTGCGGGCACTGCAGGATTTCAGTCCTTCACGGCGTAGTGTGTTACCAACTGTTTTCTTGGTGACTATGGTCCCAGCTGCCTTGAGATCATTGACAGGATCCTCCCGTGTAGTTCTGGGCTGATTCCTCACCGTTCTCATGATCATTGCAACTCCACGAGGTGAGATCTTGCATAGAGCCCCAGGCCGAGGGAGATTGACAGTTCTTTTGTGTTTCTTCCATTTTCGAATAATCACACCAAATGTTGTCACCTTCTCACCAAGCTGCTTGGCGATGGTCTTGTAGCCCATTCCAGCCTTGTGTAGGTCTACAATCTTGTCCCTGACATCCTTGGAGAGCTCTTTGGTCTTGGCCATGGTGGAGAGTTTGGAATCTGATTGATTGATTGCTTCTGTGAACAGGTGTGCTCCTAATCTCAGCTCGTTACCTGTATAAAAGACACCTGGGAGCCAGAAATCTTTCTGATTAGAGAGGGGGTCAAATACTTATTTCCCTAATTAAAATGCAAATCAATTTATAACATTTTTGACATGTGTTTTTCTGAATTTTTGTTGTTGTTATTCTGTCTCTCACTGTTCACATAAACCTACCATTAAAATTATAGACTGATCATTTTTTTGTCAGTGGGCAAACGTACAAAATCAGCAGGGGATCAAATACTTTTTTCCCTCACTGTATGTCACCTAACTCTCTTCGGCCGGGGCTACAGACACCAATCCTCTTCGCGCTTGCAGGATAACTGCATGTCTGGTCAGAGCAGCCCTCGTGCCTTTGACCCATGATGTCGAAGAGCGCGGCCCCAAGCGATGAGCATAACTCTTCCATTCACCGAACAACCTCGAACCTAGCTCGAGGCTTGCCTTATATCCTCTATCTCCTGCTGCCCCTGCTCCTCCCTCGGCCGCCCCTCCCCTCGGCCCGTCCGGCCAATTCCAGTTCCCTTGCACCTGTTCGCCCATCCTGTCACGTGCTTAACCTGAGCCGACAGCAATTGAGAGTCCGCACGCCCAGGCTCGTCAGGCACATCAACCACCCAACCTCAGGGAAGTGGAGATGATACATCGTGTCCCACGTTCTGTGTCTATGTTTGATCCATGTGTCATGCAAGCGATACGCACTGATTACAAACGTTCTTAAAGTGCATTCGTATGTTCCTTTAAATAACCTACAGTATAATTTTATATCAAAATCACTCCTTCCAGCTCCCACTCACCTCATTCTATGAACATTTAATCCTGTACTCTTTGGGTCTTTTGGTAAAGTCACGTAGATAGGTTCAAAGAGAATAACAAAAAATTACGACGTTTCGATCGCAACACAAGCGGTCGTCATGAGGAAAAGGGGGTTAGCTTCTAAAGGCAAATTGTTTATAAAGGTTTGAAATGGGCGTAGCCCAAATATCAGCAGCATTGGCGGGGCAGCTAATGTTCATGTAAGTGGTGGGCAGTGACCGTGACGGTGGTGGGTTTTCCACCAATCAAAGGGCTGCCAGGTAATAATTTGCATGTTAATGTAAGATCGGTGAGCGGCCTCCACGGCGAGCGCGCTGAGGTGGCTATGTTAATGTGAGAGATTAGCATGTTAATGGCGGATCGCAGAACCGTAAGCTCAAGGTCGGCGCGCGAAGGTGGTTGTGTGTGAAATTTGACCTGTTAATGTGGAATCGGAGAGCTGAAAATAACAACATCGGAAGGAGGTAGGATGGAAACATCACAGCCAGTTCAGACTTAAACTGGTTGATAACGTTCTTCCAATGACTGCTCAATTTGTACCCATCTTCTCAGCTGAAATTGTGTCTGTGTCTTTAAAAATGGATGGCTTCATTAACGAATCTTTGTTGATAGCCAGTCGGTTTTCAAAGTACCTACGTCTTAGAGAAATCAATTTCGTGTGAGCCCACCGCATTAAAACAGTGATCAGCCACGGCCGAGGTATTGGTCCTACCGTGTTTCAGATCTGCCTTATGTTCACGAACACGGTCCACCTTTAACAATCACTCTACCATAGTAAAATATTATCAGTTGTATTTTATGATTGTGTCCCTTCCAAAATGATTTTCTGTTCAGTGAAGTTGCATTACATATATTTTTTTCTCTCACTTTATCTTCAGGCACACTTTGCAGCCAGCCTTGCTGTAAATAACTTAAGTGTGCACTTCACTGCAAAAAATTTAATTTAATTTCCAGATTTTACAGTTGAAAATTATTTAATGACCTTTTGATCTCCAGTTGTTTAAGCATTTCATTTTCAACTGGCAACTCTGCGGAGATGGCATGTTTTTAAAAATTAAATTTAAACCACTCCCATGACTTTGAAAAATGATCTAGTTGCATGCCTGGAGGGAAATCAAAATACCCCACTCTCTTTTAAGTTGCTGCCCACCATAAATGGGAGACAATATTACGTGCGTGTTTAGTATGCGAGATGTGAGTATATCCCGCATGCCAAAACAATACCCTAATTATATATAGTTTGGCTCAGTGGGTTTACTCACAATGTCCTTTTGGAATATTTGGAGAGCAGAGCATAGTATATGGCATTGGGAGGTACTAGGAGGTGGTGACATTTACACAAGTCTGTATCCTAAGATGAATATGACCCTGGGCTGCACCAAGTTATGTTATTGTACAGCAGTGGACATGGACTTCAGTCCGAGTGAAATCACAATAATAAAAATGTTTTAAGTCCACCATTTAACCAAAGTCCCCAATTAGAGTACAGTATCTAATTCACCATCAACTAACCACTTGTAGTACAGATGAGACAATACTGTACGCACAATATAGGGTTGCCGCGATAACATTTTCACGAATTTATACCAAATTTCACAATGACATCACGATAGCACTTTCCCATAAGTGCTTAATTCTATTCCACATATGTACAGTATTGTACTGCGTTTGTGCTTTGCTCTACTTTTAATGTGAATGAATATTTCTTACAAAAAAAACTACTTAAGTTCAATTAACAATCATAACTTTCATATCGCACATGCTGTCAGTTACACACGACATTATTCAATAGAATGAACTACAGAAATTGAGGTCGTTTGAATGTACTCTATTTAAATTATTTCACACCGTAATAGGCCAACCGTGTTAATCGGTGGTGCCATCAATCACTGCAAAAACATGCTTTCAAAGTGTTAATTTGAGTAATATAAATAATTTGTTTACAACTTTCATTCATGCTTTTGTCATTTCATACATATTGTCAGGATTTTTTTTTAAGAAAAAAAATTGGGATTATCACGATCTCACAAACGGGCAATACAAGTACAGTACATCTTACGATATATCAGCGTCGCCAAATCGCAGCAACTATAATACAATCCATATACAGTCTTTGATTCCCAGTTGAGGTAGTTGACTACAAGTGTATTAAATCGACGACTGCTTCCGTGAACCCAACATTGAAAAGGGTACAACATGCTGAAGGGGTTTTACAGATCCGTTGTGGTGGGATAATGTATTTTCAAATGCATTCTGCCAGGGTGGTAAGCAAAGCTCTGTGCTTTTCAAAATGTGGAGGCTGTACACCTGCAGCGGTGTGTGTGCTGTGAGTGCAGGTGAGAAGGTCACATCATTATATGGATTGCTTGCACAGGATACTCGGAGGGTTGTGAAGACTGTGAAGAATTATGAGGCATAGATCAACTAAATATAACGTTGAATTTCCTTAATACATCTTGGGATGGGCATTAGGGGCTCTGTTTTTGTGAGAAATGTCACACTAAAATGGTCACATGGTGAAATTTCATGATTGTCAAAAAACAAACCACACAATTAAAGCATACCTTCTGCTTGGCATTACAAACTGAACATGTCCAACAACTGTTTTGTTCCTGCCACCTGAAGCCATGATTAAAAAACCCATTTTGTCCAGGCGAAATATAAATTGAATTACAATGGGCTTTTATTTGGGCAATGAGCATATGTTCTAATCAATCATTGACAATTATGTTGTGTCATCAACATCATCAATCATATCCATATCCAGGCATTTGCTGGGTCTATTGATGGATAATACCTCTTCATGCATTTTTCACGGAGGTGTTATTCTCCTTAGTCCTGTATTCTATTTTTCAATGCCTTTGCCTCTTTTTTTCCATCCATACTTGGTATATCCTGCATGACTGGCACAAAGAGAAACCCAGTGCCTACACTTCTCCGTCTTGTACCATCACTTTCAGATTTTCCCATATAACACTGGTAGATACTGCCTCTGTCTGTGTTGTTTGATTCCATCTCACCAGTGTTCATCCATGTCTTTGTGAACCATTTTCCAGGCTCCAGATGAAGGCTGATGGCATGGCCCAGCCAGTTCAGGTGGAATTTCTCCATCCACCTTGTACGTACTATACCACTTCAGTCTTGGCTCTTCTAGCCTTTCAATTTATTCTAAACTAGCTTTACTACCCGGCTTCGCTCGAGACTTGGGGGGGGGGATGCGTGACGTCAGCAGGCACACTGCGTAACGCTGCCGCATGCGGGTGACATCACAGATGTGACGTCACCACTCACTTGCCATGCAAAATATATCCATTATTGCAACCATCCCCCCCCCACCCCAAATGCAAAAGTCTATTTTTATACTTTTTGCATTGTGTACAGTCTGGAAGCTACACACATGCCAAATTTAAAGTTTGTTGCATGTCGGGAAGTATGCTCAACATTTCGAAAAGACACACATATTCACACATTTCCCTTTTATAAAGATGTATGTATTAATGGGAATGATGGATATTGAATAATTATGGTGGTTCTTACGAGATAATGAGAATGATGTATGATGATGATTATGATGTTTTAGTGCAGTTACTGAATACATATTCAGACCAGTGATGAATAAGTCAAATTGGCAACAAGTGAAAACTCTTTTCCATCACTTTTTATTACCTTTCCTTTTTATTCCATGGAAAGTGAACAGCAAACATGCCTCATATGACTCAGCCATGTAACTCTCTACTTTAATAATTCTCAGCATTCAGGCGTGACAGCACAATCCGTTTCCACACCATGGATTCCATCAGCACATTAGAAAAATTATCTTTTCACTCTCTCCATAGAACTCTGTAAAGTGTTTTTTTTTTACATATATATCATCCAAAAGTTTGTCTTCAATAAATGACTGTTCCAGTAAACACCGAAGATGTTGGGGGTCTTTTCTCCATGTCTTTTGGACAGAATGTCTTATATTTAGGAATCATTATTGTAATCTTTTTTTGTAATAACAGGCATCCAGATCAATTGCGATGACTATAAAATTACAATCCAGTAAAACAATGTGAAAAAAGAGAATATTTTACAATCATTGTTGCATTGTCAAAATTACTTTAAAACGATTTCACAGTGACCAATGTTTGAGCCACTTCAGGATATAAAATTAACAGTTTCTGTGACCCAATATCAGCATAGTATATTGTTGACAATTTTAGCTTACATATCCACACCTTTTTATATATATATATTTTACATTTTGTTATAGGTTAACACAACGGCCCTACCTTGGTTCCAGATTCTTATTACGTCATTACGCCTACAGGGTTGTCACCAGGTTGGATTGCTACAGTTTGGTACAACAGCAAATTACCCACAATCCTCCGTTCATTCTTCATAACATCAGCAGACCCACAACCATTCCCTCATACACAATGCATTATCTGCCACTGATTTCCAGTCCTTCAAGGATATTGCATCCTACAGCTGAAAACACCAACCCAATGAAGAAACCTACTGCCCTTTCCCAAGTGCCTCTTAAAATCCTGGCGACCGCCATTCGGTTAGTAATGCTCATGGAATGCATAAATGAGTTACAGTGCAAAAGACTGTTAGCAATATGGTCAATTAAAAAAAGAAGTCAAAATTGTTATACAATAGTATAATACGCTCTACTAAAATCTGTTACATTTGCATCTTATTTCATTGTTTATAAAGAAAATTGAAGAGAAATAAAAATGCAACTAAAATCACAATGTAATTCAACAATGTAATTAAAACAATACAAATCTTCAGTTCAAATGTAGGCACACCTCTTTCCCAAGAAAACAATTATATTAAAAATAAGCATCATGCATTCAAACAAGTTTTCTGTTATCAAAATACTGCAAAACAAGAGAGTAGTGTCTTAGATCTCATTTAGTGTATATGCGTGTGTTTAAGTCTGCAGAAAGTTTTATGTTTTAGAGTTCACATTGTATGTTGTTTTTTAAATAAAAAAACCACCAGGAGGACTAAATCACAGCAGGGCCTCTGGCCTGTCCCACAGTGAGGCATGTCCTGGGAAGCTCGCAAAATCAAAAACCTCGTCGAAACTGACTGTCGTTGTCAGGAACTCCTCGGCGTCTTCCTCCCAAGGGTGGCGAAGAGAGCTGATCGCGAGTGACAGCTCCTCGTCAAATGTAGGAGCGTGAGCCCTCAGGTCGACTTGCTCCAGGGCGTGCTGGCACCACTCGGGCGGCGGGTTGATGTGCCGACCGTGCACCGTCAGGTCGATGTCGGCGTGCGCAAACGACGCCTCGAACTCTCCCGCTGCGTAGGCGTCTCCGCTGTCACCGCTGTCGCCGCTGCCTGAGCCAAATACGTCGTGCAGCACCGACTGCCAGTCGAAGCTGCCCTTTAGCGAGCCAAGGTCCTTTTGCTCCTCCTGTGCCAAAAACTGCCTATTGCTTAGTGCCACCTCTGGCCTATTCTTGCGCTCGCTGTGAAAGTGCTGGAAGGAGGCGGCGGCATCGCCATTGTGGCAGTCCTGGTGGGCGTGCAGATCTGAGGGCGAACGGCTTTCTAACGATGCCTGCGGGAGGCCGTATGGGCCTGGTTTGTTGGCCGAGATGGGGTTGTTGGCCCAGCGCGCCGTGCTTATTCGCCGCCTCCTCAGCAGCCCGTTGGCCACCACATCTGCATACTGGGGGTTGATGCTCCAGAATCCCCCTTTTCCAGGTTCGTCCTTCTGCCGTGGAACCTTGGAGAAGCACTTGTTCAGCGAGAGGTTGTGGCGAATGGAATTCTAAATATGGGTGATAAAAAAACACACACGTCAACAATCAAGTGTGAGGTTTTTTTGTAACACGTAGTGTACGCAGTGAATTCTTGCAACAATTTTAAAGTGCAAAATAAATGCTGAAAAGCGAACGTCCTTCAGATATCACGCTGCTATTGCCAAAGCTGAGCTGTCAAGTGCTGTTAGTGGGTACTTGATTAGGCTCTGTTTGGCAAACGAGAGCATGCATAGGCAGCCCAAAAAATGCCTGGCCACCCTTAGAAATGAAGTGACAAATACTTATCCGAATAAACATTTGCATACATTAAAGCACTGTTTTCATAGGGGTGCAGAGAAACTCTAAAAAATCATTAACGGACCATCAGGACTTTTAAATACCAAAACACCAGAGGGCTTGGTGCTGAATAATAGAAAAATATAATCCTTTCTTAAAATGTCATTTATTTTCCTGAAAGTTGACAGACCTAACGATGTATTCATTGTTATTATTTTACAATGCTGGAATAAAAGCTTATGTTATTGGTTTGAATGAGCCTTAAGCGTACTGGAATGACCCTAAAACATACTGCCGTTAGAGCTGGTAACAGCCATATTAAATGAACAAAGCTTTTATAATAGAAACAAAAGGCAAGGGAAAGTGCTTGTGTTAAGTGTGTCTGTGTCTCAGACTTAGCAGATTAAGACTGGTCTTTCAGCAACATGTCTCGTATTCAAGAGGGCCAACAGACATAGAACTGCATCTTGAAATACCAAAGATGGTAAACATCGCCGCCTGTGTAGAATATGCTTTAAACAATTTACCACTTCTCTTGTTCGTTAAACAACATCCCAAACCTAAGAATTTAAAATAAATCTTATTTGCAAAAGGCCATTCTCTGCTTTTGAAAATTTCTTTCTTGTAGATAATAATGTTCGAACAAAAAAATAATATTTTGTTCAGATAAATATGTTTATGGCTTGCACAGCATTAAGATTTGGGTGGAATGTACATTTAAATGATCAAGGTTAGAGGCATACCTTTTGTACATACATTACATACAATTAGTTTCTTTACAGAAGTGCCAATGTCTTTGCAGGAAGTAGTTTTGGTTAAATTCTGCCACTTCTGAAATTGTGTTCATCCTACTCATCAGTCAAAGTTTAATGTAAACAAATCATTTAGTTGCGTTTTATGGTAAGGTTTCCTCACGTGTAATTAATAAATTGTGCCACCCTCTCCACTTGTTGGGTAAAGTTATATCATATCATCATAAATGTTAAATTGTAGTTGTTGTTCTGCATCTACATCATCCATACAAAAGAAGAAGGTAAAATCACAATTTTCAATCAATTAACAGGGATTCAACGGAGGGAACAAGACAGGGGAAGTGTGGTCCATGGAGATGGAGGAGAAATCAGCTTGTGTGAGGATAAAGTATGCTGATGGCTTGGGGACGCCTTGATCCAGGAGTCGATAGATGATGGTGAAAATGATGACGGTGAATGGGGAGTGGTTCTGGGAAGTATTAATGGTTGCACAGGTGGGGCAGGGGGTAACATCTTTCCCCCATTGAGAGACCAGGGGAGTAAGAGATTCCCCACCTACTACAGAGTGTCTATCCTTAGAGTTGGGTATGGAAAAACTGCATTCATACACTTTGTTTTCTGGGCTTTTGTGTGAAGTCATTTGGGGCCTGGGTGAGATGTTAACACCTAGTATATACATCATACTTCATGAAGCCAGGAGAAAACACAGAAATTCAACTTAGATGTGCATGTAACAAATCACCCCGTATGGCAATTTGATGAATTCTGACAATTTGGGGTCATGATTCTATTAAAAAATCCATTGTTTTTCATTTTCAGCCTGTTTTGTTTTGTTTCCCGTTTGCTCTGTCTGGTTTGCACAATTGTATTCACTCCATGAGCCAAAATGTAACATTTGCATTTCATGTGCACACCTTTTTTATTACACGCACAATTTAATGCATGAATCGTGTGTATTATTTGATTCTAACTGCTGAATGAATGCATATGTAATACTCCCTCAGCATCTGGACATGGGCATTAGATCTCAAATCCAATACTATTAAATTTAGGTTTACATCACGTGAATCCTCTTGTACCATACTGTGCTTATCAATTGTCTTTAGATGTTTTTAGACTAACACAATTTCCAACGAATGTAAGTCAACCAGTGCTGTTGTTGCTGCACGCACGGCTAATGCACTAATACATGCACGCTGGTGTATGGATGCATGTTGAATTTATTTCGCACCGTATGCAGCAAACCGTGATAATCGGAGGCGCTGTTAGATCTTAACACTGTACACTTTCAAAGGTGATAGTCTTACACGATACAAGACTGACAGCCTAGTAACTTTTTTACATTTTTGTGAAGGAGATACGTTATGTGCAGATCTAAGTGATAGCCTTTCCAAACTGTATTGAATTTCTACGTGACTTTACCGAAAGAACCAAGAAGATTTATTGAATTTGTTTATTTCCATTTAACGCGGCATTCAGAACCAAACACATTCTGACAGTTTTCCTGACCTAACCAACATGACTTCTTATGTAAATTTCACACAAAATGTTTCACTATTTCAGATATTACCTATCATCAATCAGTCGTAAGTATGTTAACATTTATTTGTTTTATTGACTGATACATTAAATATTTTTCAAATACGGTTCAAGTTCGTATTTTTACACACAAACGTCCCATTAGCACGGTGTCTGTGAATTAAATAAAGAGCAAAAAAATATCACGAATTGTCTGTCTCTGACAAAGGTAAATGTTTTAAAAAATCAAGGTCGTGCAAATGTAATATTAATAGGTGATTATGGGACAATAAGAAAGTTAACACGTTTAAAGTAAAAAAAAAAGGTAAAAACGGTACAGCGTGCTATATTTAAGAACAAAGTGCATGCGGCCCGTGGGCATAATGTAAATAAAAACACCCCTATTTCCTTTGGGAAATGGTACATTCCACAATTAAAATGTTCTGCACCTGTACAAACGACATTGGCAATAGCTTCCGTAATAAACACAAACATATGACATAACTACAGTGTTTGTTTATGTCTCTGTTCTTTAAAAAAAACGATGTTTTAGGATTCACTGCACATTTTGCTAATTACGTATCGGTATTTACAGTATTCATGCAATATAAATAAACATGAATGCTGTACTTAAAATACTGTTACAATAATAATCAGTCATTGTTATGGGAATGTACAACATGCCCCGTTACGCTTTTTAAAAAATATCCTTTCGAAAGGTTTTCGTTCTAATTTGAAAAGAAACTCGCTGCAATTAACATTTACCGTATTAATAGGGTAACTGTGAGGTTTGTGTTCTAGTATTTCAAGAAAATTGTGGTGGCTGTATTAATAAGTCAGTTTTCAACGTTCTTTTCGCATTCAGAAAAGTTATACCTTGGGCAAATCGCCAGTGCCAAGGCTGAACAATGTATTTGCCTCTGCAGAATAAATAATTTTAAGCTGTAATTTAGCTCCATTGTAAGAACATGGTTCATTCTATTTGCAACGTGAGTAATGTTGGATTGGGCAATAAATGCATGTAGTAACATGCAACAGATTAGCACTGAGGCAGGCCATTGTGAAAATGACAAAAGCCACCATCACCGAAGTCATTCTTTCCAGCCCTTAATTGCTTTCATTATTCAGGTCTAACCTTACAATGCGCTCTGATATCAATTATTTGCGCTGTTCTCGAGAATTTCCAAACACTGATCTCACGTTTGGTTCATTTTACAGCACAATTACGTAAAACATCTCATTCCTGTGATCCTATTCGGTCGAGGATGTGCCCCAGCCTTGAGTATATTTCCGTGGGCTCATTTGGAACTCACACGTACGTACACACACAGAGCCCCGTCGTCTGTGCTGGGCTCACCCCAACCAGCCACAGAGGGGCCCCGTACCCCCCACAACGCCACCCGCATTCCACATCCCTAACAACATCCATTTAATCACTCTCTATAGCCCCCCGCCCCCCACTGCTGGACCCATGCCCAGGCAATAAACAGGGCAATACCTAATCGCTGTTCTCACTGCTGTTCGGCGATAGTGGTTATAAATATAGCAGTGTCTACCGCGCTTTTATGAAATAAATACATTCGTAAGTGGTGTCTTTGATGTGGGAAAACCACTTGCGTATGGCAGGCACAGCAGTATAAATTGCTATTCAAGACAAATTTAATGCGTGTTTATTTGAACATCTGCCCCCAAAACCACAAGGGGGCTTTTTTTTCATATCGCTACTTTTTGGGTTTTTAAATAGTAGTTCGAAAAATTCGCTTTTCTCTTGGACCCAGCCGGCACCGCCGTGCATTGCTTGTGTGCAGTGTTATGAAGTGGAACCAGTGGCAAATAAAACAGCTCCTGTGGAGACTGATAAGGACCCAGCTGGAGGCTGCGTCCCACGAGATAGGATGCGTGGAAGGTGCATTGTAGGTTTTTGTTGTTATTGTTGGTGTGTACAATGCCCTCCGGGTTTTTTTTTACTAATAAAAGAGATGTCATGCATTGCAATCACAATGAGGAGGGCATTTGAACCATTGGCTTCTGGTAATGAGCTTCAGTCAAAACGTTGCAATAAGTCATCAGCATTGAAACAAAAGTCGGCGTGCGTGGTATGTGTCCTGATCTTGTTGGTGGTGCCTTTTCACATCACCTACTGTGTGTTGTAACCCGTTAATTTGAAAAAGTGTGTAGAAAACTAGACAAACAATTAATGTATGTCTGAGTTTAACAGATACTGTATGTCCGTAAAGTATTATATTTAGAGCCGTCAAATTATTTTATGTAATTTATACGTATACTGTATATACGGTATTAACATTGCCACGTTTATTTCCTGCGGTTTTGCGATATCAAATACATAAATTATAATTGGAAATATTTAATTGCCCTATATTGTGAGATTGTTTCGACGCTTGACTATTATTGATAGCACAGCATTTTACTGTTCAGCATGTTAAACCATTCGATTGGCGTTTACGCTATGCGATGTATATCTGTTTATACATGCATAGTATTTTGAAATACAACAGCACTTTACTTTGTACTGTACCATTATGTATAGGGCGGATGAGAATTCGCGGATAAGTGAAATTCCTCATTAAATTGTCGTTCTCTGCGACCCCCCCTCCACACCCCCCATGGATATCGGTCCCCAATGTAAACATTGATAAGAACGGGTGTCCTCCTGCAAATCTATTTTATAACGTGGTGTACATTCATAAACATGTATACGTATGCAGTGCACAGTACTTACACAATTCAGTATTGTACAATATTATATGCAAAGTAAACTGTACTGCATTACCAAATCAAAACGTATGTCACCAGACACGACTAAACTGTATCGTACAATAGTCATACGCACAACTCTTGCTGGTTGTTTGCGAGCGCAGGAGTTGAAGCGGCACTCACTGAATCGCTCCGGGACATTGTTGAATGAAAATAAAATCGGGTACCAACTCGAGTAGCAACAAGCTGCTAAATCAAAACGTCTGTCCTCCGACATGACCGACCCGTGGAGGACACGTGCTCTGCGCACCTGTTGGGCTTTAACCCACCCTGCCTGCCTGCCTGGCTGGCTGCCTTTTAGCACGACCACTTACAAAGGAAACAGGAAGCGTCTTTTGTGTTAGACTTGACAATGGCAAGCAAATCAAAGTTTGCATGAAATGGTGCAAGACTCATTTAGCAACGGGCAGTTTAATTGTTGTTTATATTTGAGAGGCATTTTTTTGAACAAGAGCGTATTCTGGCGCACTTGGAGTAGAGCACATTGGCAGTGGAGCTTCTTTATTGGCTGTGGGAGTAATGTGGTGATTATGCATTCAAGGATGAATGCACGAAAATCGATTATGTATTATCTGGGATTACAGCATTCAGATTTAATGCAAACGATATAATAAAGAAAAATATAATCAATACAATTGAGATGGGAAGAATGAGACAAACGTATTAAAACATTTTCTGATTACAGTTGTGTAGACAGCATCATGATATGAATAATAAATTTGCAAATCTCAATAGAGCAGTGCACCCCTTGGCGTCAGGCAATGGCCCACGAATGCGACTTTTTTTCTCCTGAAAAATCCTTCAATACCCCTTTTCATCCTTTTCATTGTTGGGGTCGCACTTTCCCATACACTCTCCTGTGAAGTGAACCCCGATTTTTTTAATTATCAGATCTGCAATTCTAAACAAGTGAAGTGCAAAACCTAGTTTAGTGTGATTTTTTTTACTTTGCAGATTTTCGTGACGAGGTTCTATCATCTCACTGCACTTGAGAACATGTTTTTTTTTTTAGCATGGATGGCTGCCCTAGATTCTTACCCAGGATCTCAGTAGTGCTGGTTCAGCACTGACCTCTTCGCCCTCCATTCCCCACTCTAAGTACTGTATTGATTCACAACCTGAATTATGACAAGCTGATGAGCAATGATTGGGTTCAGACGTGAAAAAATGATGCTCCTAATGCGAGCTGGCACCTTGTGACTAAGTGTAACTAGTGATACTTCCAAACAGAAAACTGCATCCTTAAAATATACGACCCAAATTATCCTCAATGCATCCAGCCTCATTATACTGTCCAGTAATTTGGCAGCTAAGCAAAGCTGAGCCTGGTTAATATAGAACTTGGGCAGAAGACTGGGACTACAGTTATTAGGTGTTGTAGGCTTGATACTAGGTGGCCAAGAGATGAGAGTACAGATATTAATTCTTGAATGTAGAGTGTGTGTGGAGCTTCGAGTGTTACCTCCTCATATGCGTGGGGCTCTCCAGATATTCCTCCCACAAGTAAAATACTTAATGGAAATGGTCAAATATAGCAATGCTTGGCCCTCTTGACAAAGTATTGAGACTCGGTGAGGTATTTCTGGGTAATATATAACAATATAAACTTTGCAAAAGCTACTTTTGTATGGCGTAGTGTGTATGTGATGGCTATGAATGTGTATGCAGTGAATTACAGTATATGCAAGAACTGTTCACAAGTCGAATCATTATTTCTGAGATGTACAGTCAACAATAATAAATACTGTACATTTTGCTTTAATACCGTCCAGTGCTTTTCATGCAGCTCTTTACAATTCGACTCAAGGATGAGCGTGTCGTACATAGAGGGACATTTTGTCTAAGCACAATACTTTGCACTTGGCTTCTAAAAGAGGTGGACAGGATTTATAGCAGTACTGTATTAGGCAAATGCAGAACAGTGGAATCTACTTTCCCGGGTTTCCCATGCAATTTAAGGCCAAAGTAGGTGCCACTTGAGAAAATGCTGAACTCTAGACACAAACTCTCAAAACCCACTCACCCAACCCATGCACTTCACCACTGCTCCCACTAGAAGACCCTCCTATCCGCCCCCCACTACCCAACACCACCCACCTCTTCAGCCCGTGGAGGAGATGGGCGTGGGTGGGGAGGCGTGGTCGTAAAGATGGTGAGGGTGGTGCTGATGGTGGAAACATGGATGACATTGAGGGTGAATCCAGTGTTTTGTCCCGCACTTTAGGTTGGCAAATGAAGGACACAGGAAAAGAAGTGGGGAAGTGGGATGATTTATGAAGGTGTTTAACGTGGTGATTAATGGACCTGACATATGTACACACCATTGGTGCAGTAGCAAGTGGACGGTAGCCGGGCTGAAGTCCATTTTCATTCAGCCTGATAGTCAAGGATCTAAAGTATCCTCCAGCCTCGCTTTCACGTTCCTCTATCGACGAATCTAGCACCGTGATGGGTGTCATGCATATAATGAGAAATTGTATGTACAGTACTGTATTTAATTTTTGGAATAACATTTATAATTTCAGAATGGACAGAAAAACTGCAAAAATACAGTTCTGAAATTATTTGGAGACAAGCTGAAATGCCTAAAAATGTAATACTGTAAGTTTATCCTTTAAGGTGTATAATTGAAGACATAATTTAATATAAGTGTAAACATATATATTGAAGTGCAAAATAAACACGCATTGTGTTAATTTCACTGTCACGAATGCGTGTATGTGCAGATTTTAATCCTTATAGCATCACAACTACACCCAATTATCACTTGAGTAATCCAGATAATATTTTTTTAAACCAACACCGCCTAATGCTATATTCATGTCTTCCAGTCAGCGAATGCATGTACGAGATGTTAATACGGTACAGGAATCTACTTTACATCTACAACATTATTTGCTCACCTGTTGCTGTTGTACAATGAACTACTAGAGAATGCACGAGTATGAAAAATTATACCACCCAAAGTCCACTCATTACACTGGAGAAGGCTTTGCATTTTAACGATACGGCAAATTACATGTTCATTGAATGAGGCAATGAAAGACACCCAGCTCCGAACCAATTAAATAATTCACTCAAATAAAAAAGGCAATTCAACATTTTAACTCAACACCGTTAAAACAAAGACAAAAAAATACAACCTCGTTCATTTCACTGTGTAATCTCACAGCCGAGTGATCGCCTCTCTCTGCCTTTCTCTCCACCAGGTGTCTGTGCGTCTCCTTACCCTCCAGCAGGGGTCGGCGTGGCGGTAGTAGCAGAAGTTGTCCGTGATCCACTTGTAGATGGTGGCCAAAGTCACCTTGCTCTTCTTGCTGGCCTGCATGGCCATGCAGATGAGCGTGGCGTACGAGTAAGGTGGCTTGGCCGCTCCGTTGGTCCTGTAATCGATCTCCGTCTGCTGCTGCTGCTGCTCCTGTGCCATCACTGCTGCGCTCACGGGTTTGCCCGGCGTGCGGGGCCCCGTGCTGCCCGCCGTGTCCCCCGCCGTCGGCGAGGCAGGTGGGCCGGCTCCCACCCCGAGCAGGTCACCCCATCCAGGGCCACCGGCAGCGGCCCACGAGCGGCCCTGCTGCTGGCCCGGTGGCCTCGGCAGGTCGGCGTTGGCGATGGAGAAGTTCTGCAGCCACTGCAGGCTGGTGAGGCTGTCATCCAGGGTGACGGCCCCGGCGTCGTTGTCACGGTCCTCCGGGTGCAGGAGGCGCCAATTGGCCTTCACCCGGTCGGCGATGGCTGGGCTGGACAGCACCGGCATGGCTCTGGGCTCAGCTGCTGCTGTTGGCGGAAATGGGGATGGCAACAAACATTGTGGGAAGTCACGCACAGATCCGTTGTCGATTTTGCACGGTACAAGAATAATAATACTACAATACGTGATGAGCAGTGGAGATTGGCATCACCACTTCACCATTGCTGGACAGTGCGGGTTGGTTGAGATATCACTCTGAAACGTCGTGATTTAATTTAGTTGTTTTCATTTATTTTATTGTTTTACCTACGTAACTTTACCGAAAAAACCAAAGAGTATGAATCCTTGCAGTCACGAAAGCTTCAAATCTAGAAATATCACTCGCCATTGATTGTTAGCCGTGGCCAGGAATATAACTCAGGTGGCCAGGTTCGTAACGCGTCTTCTTGTCACGTTGGGGTGAATTGTTACAATTGCAGCGTGGTGGCGCTGTAGTCGAGCGCTTGACTCGTTCGGAAGGAAGCTCATGAGGTCTCATGTCGAGTCCGAGGCTGTCTCAGCCCATCATCCCACTAGGGTCGATAACAAAAGTCACTAAACGTTGTGGGACATTAATCGTGGTTGTCATATGGGTAGATTCATTATTTATTGGTCCCTGCCGTATGCATGTAGAATTCTCATCTAAATTGAAAACTAATTTTTTTTAACTGCTTTTTGTGCTTCGTTTGTTTTCCTTCCCCCCCCCCCCGCACCTCCGATCAGCTCGGTTGGCGACGTACGGTGCGAAAGAAGTTCAACATATATTCACTGGCTCATGATCAACAATGGAAATAAATAAGGACCACGTTATTGCTTTGAGGCAGAAGACAATGAGTTTTAAATGTTACATCATGACACTACTTTAGCTTGGTGGTGGTTTTGATATGTCATCTCAAACGCGTTACAATCAGAGGCGAGAATGTGGATGGCATTCAATATCGCAGTTCAGCAACCTGTATTACTGCAGGACTCTGCGATGTTCCTGTGACCCACCCTGGGGAGTCCAGTTGTCCTTTTTGGACCAGCACCGGACGCCCATGATGATGATTAACATTGCAAATGCACAATTGTGCAAACGAGGTATAAAATAAACAAATAAATGTTCCGCACTAACAAAAACTTACACGCTTACATTGCAGTGCAAAGGGTAAAATTATTTAAAGGTACGATAGTATCAAACCCCTACTGGGATAGTCATCTCTGTGTTTAGTTACAATACAAATGATCGAAAAGTTGTGGCACAAGGCAAAATATTAGTATTTATACTGTGGAATTATTTCAATTACGATGCCTCTCATTGAAACGTATCTAAAAGGGGGTTTCCAGAGTACATGCAATGTATGCATACACACATCTTTCATTTACAACCAAGTGCCCGCTGAGATTACAAGCATATTGTGTAAAGGGAGATCACGGTTAGAAACAAGCATCAAAGCAAATAAGTGCAAAAGTAGCAGACAAAACAGTCGAAAGAGGAATGCTTGCAATCTGCATATATTTTAAGAGCCAATTTGGATTCAAAGTCTCTTTTCTATCCGAGCCCAGTTTCTAACTCTCCCCATTAAGGGAGCCCTGAAAGAGAAGTAGAACACAAAAGCGAATACAAAGCACAGCACACACCAAATGTAAATGTACGCAATGTGCATTTCACATAACTTCAGTTCCACATGCTGTCGACTGTACTCATGTTGGGCTGTTCTGACTCTCCGATTTGGCTTTAAGAATAAAACACGCGCAATGTTATGAATGGACTGGCACTGATGCACTCACCTGCACTAAAGTTTTGTTACACGTCTCAGCGTTTACACGTCTAGTCGTTTAATACCGATTGCTTACCTGCACAAATAGCACTGTGCCAAACCACACGCGTGTACATTTTATATATCCAGCATTACCACTTGGCTCTTCAAATTGCCCACAATGTGAAATGACAATAAACGTGAACGTACAGATGCCGTGCAGTGCGTCACGTACCACTTACTTACCTCGAATAAATTCTCAGAGGGCAGCAGAATCGAAGCATGAACAACGCAGTTTATAACACGGTATCCAACCGCTACTTGTATCCGAGAAAGATGTGCCGGCGGTGGTCTATATGGTGCCTGGCCAAAGGCAGCAGCAGCAGCAGGAGGAGGAGCAGTGAAGGGCTTGGCTCACTGCTTGCGTGAATTGCGGTGTGCGACGGATGGTGCGCTGGGATGGACACAAAACGCACAGGGTAGCCCTGCCCGGCTCTTTAAAACAAGCCTTGCAGCTCACGATTGGTTTCACCGGACTCTCCGTCACCCGTCCCTCGGATTCTAGAATTACTACCTCCCCTTTCCACCCACTTCATGCACTCTACCCCTCCTTCCTACCCCCTCCAGCCCTCTAACCCACCCCCGCAATGTGACATGCGTCAACCCCCCTTCACCCCAACACCCACTCCCGTGTTTAGCACTGAGAGCCCCACTGCCCATTCTCATTAAACCACTTGCTAGAATGTACTACAGGGTTCTGCACGGGACACTTTTATCAGCGTTGTGTGCATGGCAAATGCTGTTTGTTGAGTTGGATTGTAAAAAAAAAAGACGCATGTCTGTCTGCAATTTTTTAAATTATCTTTCAGATATAATTTTTTTAAAGATGTATTTCTACATACCCTACAATTACATTTGATTTGATTTTCAACGGTATCGTAACCTCAAGACTGCAAAATGGCAAATTTGTATATATTTTTTTAACGCCAGAAAGCCTCACCGATTATTTTCCAGGAGGGTTCTGCATTTAGGTTCTTGGTCATTCCTATTCCATTTTGGACGCAACCAGAGTACGTGGAGGAGATAACAACATGCATATGAGGGGATGAGACTCAACATTTCCACACAGATGGATTCAGCCATCGCTGTGCTGTCATCTCCTGGCGACTACACAGATGATGAGCATGCAACATCTTGGGAGGTAGGGATAGAGGGGGGTTTCGTTGGAGGTTATTTTCAGTGGTGAGCCTGGTGCATGAAGCCAAGGGCATGGGGGGGAAGAAGACGACATATTGGACACTTCACGACGAGGCATTTACTCACAGGCAATGCTCGATGACGTTCGTGTCAATCGTTGCCTTGCCCACTTGTTTTATGCGTCGTATCCGTTGCGTGAGAGTCGGGTGGGAGTACTGTGCTGACCCATCCGTGGGGACACTATAGGGGAGAATGTCCTCTCGTGCAGGTATTCCTTATGGGGCTCCTAGGTGCACGTTTCTAAATTGGTAAAACTCTGAGCATTCAAAAACCATTTGAACACACACATTACTGTACATGCATTCTAAGTGTGCGCGTGTGAGACTGTGAGTGGACATGGTACATGTTGTGAATAGTACATACGGTACAGATGCGAGTGTATATTGTGGCATGTGCACATTTTTTAAAGGGCCAGATTGTTATGATCATACTCTGAAATATATTTTGCAATTGGTGGTTTCTCGTCCTGCTAGAGCATTATTGTAATTTAACAAAACAACTCAAAAATTCCTAAATAATATTGCTTTAACAGAAATACATACAGTATTTAAAAAAATAATAATTAGCCATTGCCTGGAACGTCACCAATGTTTGTGTTGTCGTGCTTGTGCACGCACCACTGCCAACATCAGTCGAAATCGTCTAAGTATTCGATAATCTGTCGCCTTATCACCACATGCGTGTGGCATAAGTCAGTTTGTACACGTTGTATCGTGAATGATAGATATGTAATGTCATGAGCCTGATAACTTTATCAAGCTTTGCGCTTTATCAATGAGTTCCCTCCTCTGTTCCCGCAGCACCCAAAGCGGCGTGTTCGTACGATCTGTGTATTAAGCCCAGAACAACTGAACTTGTGACATTGATTGCTGCATGGACAAATTATCAATTGAAGTATAAAGATTAATTTTACGACCGGCTCTCGTAACATGGCTTAGCGATAGTGGGTTTGCCGCCTGTTGCAAGAGGTTCACGGTTTGAATCCGCCCGGGTTTACTGTTGCCGATGTATTAACGCACATCAACATCCGCAGATAAAGATTCATTTACGTGATTCGACACGACTCGGCCAATTCTAAAAATTACCCGCAACTTATGAAACCGGGAGCATACATAGCAAGCATCGCCTCCTACTGGCAGAGAAGAGTTCGTGCCGCATATGCCTGAGACAACATTTCGGTCCCCTAATTCGCGTCGCTCACCGCGTGGACGGCGTAAAGGAGGGGGGAGCTCTCTTCAAACGCAAAAAACATCAACATTAAATTTTGATTTAAAGCTTTCGTGACTGCAGGGATTCGTATTCTTGGTTCTTTCGGAAAAGTCACGTAGAAGGGAAATAATAAAATAATAGAAAGATAAAACAATAAAAAATGTTAATGTGTTTATATTTCTATTATTTTATTATTTCCCTAGAAAAAAGATAAAACACGTAAAAAATTATATTTATATTACTTTATTATTTCCCTTCTACTTGACTTTACCGAAAGAACCAAGAATAACATCAACATTGTTACAAGCCGCCACGCATATAAAGGATTTATAGTGAAAAACTTTGTTTTTACGGTGGTGCCTCCGACGGATCTACTTGCCCCCCACCCATCCACCCATCCATCCACCCACCCCCGCCGGAGGAATGTGGAGTTGCCATCCTTTGCGTCCAGCAACGGCAGGCGTCGTTGTTGATGTTGGGGGCTGACGTCCCTAACGGCCACACCACGAACCGCCGCCGCCCGTGCACAACGGCCACAGGTCAACCTCCTCCTCCTCCTCCTTGGTCTATCCACTGCTGGATGGAGGTCTCCCCATACCGTGTCGATTGTGGGGGGGGGGGGGGGGCAGAGGGTTGTTTGACCATGCTTCACCACGCTAGTCAGTACGTTCACTAGGGGAAGGCAGGCGGCGGGCGGGGGGGGGGGCAGAATGGGTGCAGATGGAACATCCGTGACCCCAATCGAACTCAGGTCGCCGCCGGGTTAACATCGCGATAACCACGATGTGCCGCGCGATAAACACTCCACTGTTCATGTTAAAGCATTAATTACTACCACGTTTACAGCACTTTGTCAATCCTACTGCTGGATGAAGGTGTGGGGGTGGGGGGTGTGTGTAGTGAGCATATTTTACCACACTAGTCAAGCCACTTTGGTGACGGTTCAGCCGGTTCCGCGAATCGAACTGGGGTCGGGGCAAGGTTCGCAGCGCGGCGACTCTCTGTGGGCGACTATTTCGCGGTGTCACCCTGCGACTCACGGCCACCACTGAGCACCTCGCTGGACGTTGGAGGGATCTTCTCCTCCCGACGATCTCACCTCGGGGAACGCTCTCGGCCACCCACGAGCAACGTCTTCCCTGGTGGGAGGGGGGGGGGGGGAGATGGCACCGTGCGAGTGACGGTTGTCGATGCGCCCGTTGTTGGCACGTGCACAGGGAGCGAGATGAGTGACACGTGCAGAGGAAGTGAGTGACACGTGCAGAGGAAGTTTGTGACACGTGCAGAGGAAGTGAGTGACACGTGCAGAGGGAGTGAGTGACACGTGCACAGTGAGTGACATGCAGAGGGAGTGAGTGACACGTGCAGAGTGAGTGACACGTGCACAGGGAGTGAGTGACACGTGCAGAGGGAGTGACACGTGCACAGGGAGTGAGTGACACGTGCACAGTGAGTGACACGTGCAGAGGGAGTGAGTGACACGTGCACAGTGAGTGACACATGCAGAGGGAGTGAGTGACACGTGCAGAGTGAGTGACACGTGCAGAGGGAGTGAGTGACACGTGCACAGTGAGTGACACGTGCAGAGGGAGTGACACGTGCACAGGGAGCGAGATGAGTGACACGTGCACAGGGAAGTGAGTGACACGTGCAGAGGGAGTGACACGTGCACAGGGAGTGAGTGACACGTGCACAGTGAGTGACACGTGCAGAGGGAGTGAGTGACACGTGCACAGTGAGTGACACGTGCAGAGGGAGTGAGTGACACGTGCAGAGTGAGTGACACGTGCAGAGGGAGTGAGTGACACGTGCACAGTGAGTGACACGTGCAGAGGGAGTGACACGTGCACAGGGAGTGAGTGACACGTGCACAGTGAGTGACACGTGCACAGTGAGTGACACGTGCACAGGGAGTGAGTGACACGTGCAGAGGGAGTGACACGTGCACAGGAAGTGAGTGACACGTGCAGAGGGAGTGAGTGACACATGCAGAGGGAGCGAGATGAGTGAGTGACACGTGCAGAGGGAGTGAGATGAGTGAGTGACACGTGCAGAGGGAGTGAGTGACACATGCAGAGGGAGCGAGATGAGTGAGTGACACGTGCAGAGGGAGCGAGATGAGTGAGTGACACGTGCAGAGGGAGCGAGATGAGTGAGTGACACGTGCAGAGGGAGTGAGATGAGTGAGTGACACGTGCAGAGGGAACGAGATGAGTGGGTGACTCGTGCAGAGGGAGCGAGAGGAGTGAGTGACACGTGCAGAGGGAGCGAGTTGAGTGAGTGACACGTGCAGAGGGAGCGAGATGAGTGAGTGACACGTGCAGAGGGAGCGAGATGAGTGAGTGGCTCGTGCAGAGGGAGCGAGATGAGTGAGTGACACGTGCAGAGGGAGTGAGTTGAGTGAGTGACACGTGTTGAGGGAGTGACACGTGTTGAGGGAGTGAGTGACACGTGCAGAGGGAGCGAATTGAGTGACACGTGCAGAGGGAGCGAGATGAGTGAGTGACACGTGCAGAGGGAGCGAGATGAGTGAGTGACACGTGCAGAGGGAGCGAGTTGAGTGAGTGACACGTGTTGAGGGAGTGAGATGAGTGAGTAACAAGTGTTGAGGGAGCGAGATGAGTGAGTGACACGTGCAGAGGGAGCGAGATGAGTGAGTGACACGTGCAGAGGGAGCGAGTTGAGTGAGTGACTCGTGCGCGTCAAGCAAGAGTCGATTATATTTTATTGGCCCGCGTGGTTGTAGTTATGGTCAATTAAACCCCGCGACCCCACGCGGCGGCTTGGGGAGGTCTTCGTCAAGCGGTGGATTGACGAAGAGGCTGCACGTGTACAACAACAAGAATAATGATCATCATCATACGACGTGCCAGACTCATCGACCAAGTGGAACGAGTGAACACGATCAGGTGACGCGCTCATAAGCCTTGCTTTTAAGTGGGATAATTGTCGGGTTTTTTTGCCTGAATATTCGTCAATTACAGCCTCGGCAACCATGGTCAATCCACTGCTGGATGAAGGCTTCCCCAAACCATCGTCATCTCTCACGAACCTGATACGTTTTTTTTTGGGGGGGGGGGGTAGCATGACTTCTCCAGATCCTTCGAGTTTCGGGGCTTGTAAACGCAGCTGATGAAGTCTTGGCCACGCCGTGCTGCCGCTCAGGTCGACACGACCGACCCCGAGCGGTTAGGACTGAGATCGAGGACGTGGTGAAGAAGCAACTCATCAACTCATCAACTCGCACCGAGAATTGCGTGGCACATGCTGGTCTCTGTAGAGGATGGTGAACGTACGAATCTTCATGTGTACAGCCAGTGGTTGTGGTACGCTGCGCTATAAACCCGGCGACCCGGGTTAGATTCTCGCTCACTGCCAACACCAGTGACGATTATCTGAACCGGTCCCGGGCCTCCCCTAGGTCGATTCAGCCTCAAAATTATTACCTGGTGCGGTGTGTAAACATCGCCACTGGGGAGACAAAGACGGCCGGGCATGGTGCTGGCCTTCATAGGTGCTTGCTAACAGAACTTGCGCCTACAGTCTGTTCAGGCTTTGGCGTGTCGTGGTGAATACGTTAAGGAGACTTCACACCACACGCGTGTCAGTGGCGGAGTGGCTTGAAGCTTGGTGGATACCGCCGCACTGCCCTCTAGCGCTTCACAGCGCCTCCTGCTGCAATCTGTGTCCAGATGGTGGCCGCCCATCCCAGCAATGTCCAGGCTAAGCCCTCTCTCTCTGCTTTAGCCTCCAAGATCGGGCGCATTGCGGGCAATTTGGTCACGGACCAAGTAAACACCCAAAAAAAAACATAATTTTGACCGTCTCGAAAAGTAAGTGGGCTTGGGCAGGACGATACGTGGTGGCCTTGGCTATGAGGGATGATGGTTGAGACTCATGACGGAATCGGCGTGTGTGGCATGCGCTTGATGACTTGTTGAATCGCAGGACCTGTGAGCGATGGGAACTGCTTGGAGACGCCAACATCCAGCAGTGGATTGCTGATGGCTGATGGTGATGCTGAGCGTACCGCCGGCTAAGTGCGTCTGTGTGAGTGTTTGTGCAATTTGCATGCGTGAGTTACGTGTTCCTTTCCATTGTGTTTGTGCGTACAACTGTGTGGCCTTTGTGTACCGCATGTGTGTGGCTGCACGTGTGTGTTCCTCTTCGTTTTGTCTGTGTGCGCGAGTTCCTTTCCTTTGTGTCTGCGACTCGGCGTGTGTGTGTACGTGTGTGTGTGCTTCATTTGTAATGTGCGTGTTCCTTTCCTTTGTGTCTACATAGCGTGTGAGCTTATTTAGAGGTTGGGGGGGGGGGCGTTACAGCCCCTCTGTCAATCCACTGCTGGATGAAGGTACCTCCAACGCCGTTGTGGGTAACGGGAGTTGTTTGACCATACTTGACCACTCTGGCCAGTGCAGATTGACGCGTGGGTGTGGGGGGCAGGACAGGTTCAGATATCGCTCACCACAGATGTTACATCCGTGGTCAAGAATTACACTCGGACCACCGACTTCAGTGCGCGCTGTACGAACCATGGTTCTGGTTTTCCCGATGATAAACTAAAACTAAACTATTTTTTTTATTTTACCAGGTAAGGCCCACTGAGCTATGAAGCTATTTTCTTAAGAAGCAACCTGACCACATATGATAGCTCAACAAAGTGGCTTATCGTGCGGAAATGTATCGCAGCCAAATACTCTAAACGCATATTCGAAATGTGGAGGAAAAACTGGACGACCTAGAAAAAAATCCATGCAAACTCCAAATATACAGGCATGAGGGTCAGGATCAAACTCACGACCTCTTGCATCCCAGGCGAGGGAGTTAATACATCGCCACCGCGGCACCCACATGATAATGATGGTGTTCTTATAGATGTAACGGGCCTACTGATGGTGTTGCCATAATGGTTGTTGTGCATATGTCAGGCTGACCTTTTCAATAATGACCACAGTGTTGCTCGAAATGTGATGGTCTTTTAATAACGTTGACAATGGCGTTATATGATATTGCTCATTGGGTACCTGTACTAACCGTGATATTCTTATAATTCTCACGGCGTTCCTATTACGTGAGAGTAATTACGTTCTGAAAAAAAACGATAACGTGGTTAGAATGCCCACGGTGTTGCTATAATCGTGTAATTGTAATACGGTATTCTTACACAAATATTGTAACAACACTGATTATTTTTGCTGTAACGGAGAGGCAGCATCATCTGCAGTGGAGAAAGTGCATCCACCAATTGGTGATGATGCTGCTGCTGCTGCTGGTGATGATGGCGTTGCCTCCCTCCCCGCTCACAAATTAATTCCCGCTTTGTTCACTGAGCGCGCCACTCTTGCCGCGCTTCTGCACACGGAACGACGCGAACCAAAGGTCACGGCGCCTGCAAACGTCGCCAAACATTGAAAAAAAGGGAAGGAGGAGGGGGGGGGGAACGCAAGGCACACCCGGGACCCTGAGCCCTGATGTAATAGCTAATAACTGCACTTTAAAGGGCTTCCCGATGCTGGCTGTAACCTAAGGAACTTGCGCTCGCGTGCTGCTTTGTGAGCCTGGTCTCTCCCAGTGCCACCTCCCGCTAACCCCCCGCACATGTTTTAGTTGGGCCCCTTTTATATTACATCACGTAGCACTCCCTTTCACGCGTTGATAGCCAGGTTTATGGCTTTAATGACCGGCGCGGTCAAACTCGTGCAACCGTGAGATAATCGACCCGTTAACGACACGCTGAAGTTGCTTTCAGAGAGATCTGTAAACAAAAATAACCTTTAAAAAAAGCAAGATGCTTTTTTTTTCTACTCACTGATCAGTAGTGGCAGGATTTGTTCCCACTTATTGACCATCGTATCTGAATAATAATAAGTCATTACTCATTAACTTTAAATCAAGAATTACTCTGTCACCTATTGTAGCAAAAAAGCCTGGCATGTGTACCTATAATTCCTCAATGGCAACTTCATTCATTGTGCACAGCTTTAATCGTTATAAGTAATCATTAACTGTCTTACTACATACTAATATAATTCCTTTATCCACAAAACAAATGAAATGTTCAACCAACTAAAGTATTTACACCTTTTAAAACATTTTGGAATATTGTAATAGCTTGTGTATAAGCTTGTGTCTATTTCCCCGATTAATAAGCCTGTGGCTATACTACCCCTGTTTATCTCTCAAGACAGACATTGCTCTTTTCAGAAATTTATTTCGATCCATTATTTAAAAGTGGACATATCGTGGTCGTAAAATGGATCTGAACTTTATATGCCTATACGATCCTTTATGTGGTGGACAGGCATTTGCAGTGTGATTACAATGCTCCTACCACGAATAGGGGGCGTGCCCACAGAATTTCATTTAGAGGGCAGCCATGGGAGCAGGACGAATGTTGGGGAGGTACCCACTCTCTGGAACAGTGAGCATTGTATCTCAAAATCCACAACAAATTGGATGAGCAACATTCATTTTCAAGGAGGCAGTTGCATTACCCAAAATTAAAGTTAATTATCCATTAGAAATCATGTTACTACGTGCAATGCCAAATGAGTAATTTGCAGAAACTTGTCGTTTGAGTACATCCCTCAGTTTTACCCACAAACTAGGTTTTAATGCTTGAAAGTGCTGAAAAACAAATTGAGACCAAAAAAGTGTGCTTTTATTTTCCGACAAAACTACACATTTTCGCGGGGTTGATGCTAATAATTTTACTGTTTTCACAACACTTTGATTATTGCTGGATTTCTCACTAAAACTACTGCTTTTTACGTGTCAAATGTTGAAAAACAGGCTTAAAGCCAGCAGGAAAACAAGGCCTGAATAGGGATTTTTTTTAAAGAGCGCCCCCTAGTGGTGTTAATGAGAATCTCACATGAACACATTCCTGCGGAGGGAGCTGGCAGAAATGTTGGGTTGACGGCGGCGTGGTGTATTCCGCAAATATGCCCGACTGTGAGGGCGGGCACAAGCCGACGTGAGTAGGTTAAACGTTGAGTTTTATAAGGGCACCACGAGGTGACCAGCCCCTCCCCACCCAGCCCCACCCCTCCCACCCCCCACCCAGCCCCTCCCCACCCTCCCCACTCAGCCCCTCCCTCTCCACCCAGCCCCTCCCCACCCTCCCCACCCAGCCCCTCCCCACCCTCCCCACCCACCCTCCCCAGCCCCTCCCCACCCTCCCCACCCAGCCCCCCCTCACCACCCAGCCCCTCCCTGCACGACGGACGGACACAATAATCCCCTGCGGGCTGGTGTAACCAGGAGGTTCCTACCAGTAAAAGTTATTCTTGTCTCTTTCATCCCATTCCGTCTTTCTCCTTGTCCCTTCAGGTCTCTCGCCAGCTTGTCTACTGTGGTGTCTCCTGCCTTATTTTTAATCGTCATATGGCCTCCTTTATATACTCTGTATCATAATTTGCTAGGCACTTTCAGGCTGAGTGCTCTTGTTATTAAATCATTGGCTTTTGAACAATTTCGTCTCAAGGGTATTTTTTCGTTGTAAATAAAGTACATTTTACCATTTCCTTGTGATATTTTGTGATTGCTTTTACTTACAAATATATGTTATTGATACAATACATTCTACAATTTCATATATTGTGATTGTTTTCATTTGTAATAAGTATATCAAAATGAGAACAATGCTGGTTTTAACCCATGTCCCAAACGCTCTTTACTCGACCACAGAAAAGTGATGACAACTGACCAAACCTGGATATGAACCTGGTGGGTCCTTAGCTTAGTGGCATAATGTGAACTCAGGGAAATCTCTGGTATCGTTCTTGTGATTTGCTGTACTGCACTTTCAACAGTGGCGACTGGTCTTCATGGTTGGGGCATTGGGGTGGTGCCCCACCTAAAAATGTGTCGTTCATAAAATACACTTTTAATATATTAAGTACACGTTTTTTTTTACAAAATACACTTTTAAAGTTGTTGCATTCAAAAGTTTGTAAATAACTTTTTTGTAAGTGGCGAACTTGAGTAACTTTACGCTTTCAAATCCATTGAAAGAGAAGTGATCATCAATAGTTTCCTCCAAAGGATAACAAAAACCTAAACACATCCATCAAAGACTACCTTTAAAAAATGCAAAAATATATAATAGGCGACGTTTGAGGCAATGGTCCTTCGTCATAGCACGTGATCAGTTCGTCAGCTTCCTTTTGCATGATGCTAACTCCGCCCATGTCGCCACATACAGGTGAGAAGCGTGGCGATCTCAGAAACAACGACGATTTCATATTCAGGTGGTCAAGCCAGACATCCGCGTCAGGAGCAGCGGAGTGTGTCGCTGTAATCTCGCCTTTGTATTTGTGGATCGAGCATTGCATTGTTTTCTGTTGTTTGGTCTGTTCTGGATGACCACAGTTGCATATTAGAAATGTTTTCATTTTCCATTTGTGCATCAGGTATCCGCATCTGCCATGGTTTATACGGATGCGGATTAGGGTCAACCATGAGCATTGTGGAGGATCAAAACCAGGGATCTGAATTGGGTCTGTCACAAGGTGTTTGTTGAGATCTTTTGAACTCAACCAGTCACAAGCTGTCATCCCTCCCCCGCGCCACTCATCAGTTACGCGTGCATCGCTCCATTTCTTGGCTTCCGCTCCGTTATTATTTTTGATTCTAGATTTGAAGCTTTCGTGACTGCAAGGATTCATACTCTTAGTTATTTCGGTAAAGTCACGTAGGTAAAAAATTAAATAAAATTAATAAAAATAAAACAATTAGAAATAAAAATCACAACGTTTCGGAGGCAACACAAGTCTCCGTCATCAGGTGGGACCGTCACAGCCAGATTTGCTGCATCAGGTACAGCCAGATTTGCTGCAAATCTGGCTGTGACGGTCCCACCTGATGACGGAGACTTGTGTTGCCTCCGAAACGTCGTGATTTTTTTCTTTTTTATAGTTTTATTTTTATTAATTTTAATTTCATTTTTTACCTACGTGACTTTACCGAAAGAACTAAGAGTATGGATTATTTTTGATCATCAGCCGTCAACTCTTCTGGTCACAATGTGCCCTGTCCAAGCCTGCTGACTTGCATTCACAGTTTGAACGATGTCACTCACCTGTTGCATGTTCTCTAATGCATGTGCTCCTCTTTCCGTCCCATAATTTGCAAGGATACATATCCCAGTGCTTCTTTGCGCAAATTCAAGTTTTTGTTACAAAAATGTCGCTATACCATGAAGATGTCATTGCTGGTAGTAAGTAAGCACCGATAAGAAATACACTTGCTTCTTTCGACACTTTGCCATGTGTCTTTTTCATGACCAAGTTCCCGTTGCTGTTGCTGGTGATTCCCGGTCCCCTAAATTACTGCAGCTTCAGTGAAAATTATCAAGATCAAAATACTTTCCATATTTTTATACGAAAATGATGAAGAGAAAATCTAAGAAAGATTTTAGCCACCGGCCGCCATTGCTCTGCATTAAGAACGAGCAGAAGGACTTACGGTTTTAATACACCAACGATATTTTTCAACTTGAATAATATATTGTTTATACAGTTATTATACCACCACAATGTTATTACGGGCCATTAACTTTTGTAACTTTTTTGTAGGATGAGAATCACACAAATATACTGTATCACAAAACTCTAAAGAGTATTAATTCGTGAATTTTCTAACTTTTATTTTTCTTTGCTTTAGACTGGTGTTTTTTTGTTTGTCATTTTACCAGCCTAGCGCCCAAACTACAGCATCCCTGAATCACCAAACTCGCTACAAACAACATGTTTGTCGTCGAGTAATGCGCACGTTTGAACTATGTATCAATATATGCGTAACGTATTAATTTAAACACTTAAGACTTTCAAAAGTGGAAATAATAATGCCAGGTGAGAATCGTGCGCCCCCTGGTGTTTGGCGTTCGCATCGAGATGAGAGGCGAGCCCGGGTGAAAACCACGTCTATATAAGAACGGGAGACACCAGAGCCTCACCATTCTGGCGAATTGCCCGATGATGCTGGATGCAATTACCAGCGAAACGTCGTACTCAAATTGTAAATGTTGTGGTTTCACGCTTCAACACACCGGTGGGCTAAAGCAGTGAACTATTTGTCCTTTGTCAACGTGACACTTTTTTACTGATTGGCCGTGTCGGGTGGTGGAGGGTTACGACACATTTATAAATAACGCGATCTAAACCCAAAAACGTTGATTATGAATATGATTATGCATTTTATTCGTCTTTCTGATAATACATTGATAAAGTTTCTGATAATGCATTGTCCACCAAAAAACGATTAAGGTGATGTTATTATGACACAAATTTTGATAATTTGGTTTAAATGCTGAGCATTTTACTTGCGCATAATGTAATGTTACGTTCAACTTTCTGAAGTCATGTTCATCATAAACACTGATATAATTAACACTTATACTTAGCTAATTAATTTCACAATTGTTAATGATGACTCCAGATTTATATAGGGGTATGTGAACTTTAGGGAAATAAATGTGGTTACGAGTCATAAACATATTATTGGTTCTTTCGGTAAAGTCACGTAGAAGGGAAACAATAAAATAATAAAAATATGATTTTATTAAAATAATACAAATATTATTTATAAAAAATATTATTTTATCAAAATAATAAAAAATATTAATTTAATGATTCCCTTCTACGTGACTTTACCAAAAGAACCAAAAATATGAATCCCTGCAGTCACGAAAGCTTTAAATCAAGAGTCATAAGTAGTCGAAACACATTAATACCTCGGTTTACATCGGGGATGCGTTCCTGAAAGGTGCGACGACGAACATTGAAACGACGTCAGTCAAAGCGATTTACAGGATTGGTGGAGGCGAAGGCTGAGAGGCGACGGATACGATCATGTACGGATGCTGCTTTCAGCGACGTAAGTGTGGGTTCATGCGACGCAGACTAGGTAGTGTTATTAGTAAAGTCACGACGTATTTGCAAAACTGCGTAAATCGGGGCATCACTGTACTGGACTTAGGCACTCAGCAAAAACCTGAGCCGACATCCTCCACTCCACAATATTGGGTCTAAATGTCACTCCTGAGGATGTCGTGAACAAATGCACATTGAAGAAAATCAATGAACAGTGACCAAAACATATGTCGCGTTTGTTTATTTTTTTTATTTATAAGTGCTTGACAGCGCTCGAACTACATTTCAATGTCGTCACCGCTCGGTTGATTTTTAAAAAGCAGCCCGATAACGATGTGACACAGCGCGACACGTGACACAGCGTGACACGTTAGGCAGCGACTTTTTGTTAACATAAACTCCTTAATACAAGAATTGATTTTACCCTTTCTGGCAATGAAACAGGTGTTAAGATTTCGATTTAAAGCTTTCGTGACTGCAGGGATTCATCTTCTTGGTTCTTTCGGTAAAGTCACGTAGAAGGAAAATAATAGACCTGTTCTCCACCTGAAGACGGCTGCTTGCGTTGTGGCCGAAACGTCGTGAGAATTATTTTATGTTTTATTTTTATTATTTTATTATTTTACTTCTACGTGACTTTACCGAAAGAACCAAGAAGAGGTGTTAAGATGTTAAAACACCAAACATAAACATTTTGCAAGGAATCATGTCTGCAATAACCACACATACTTGGACAAAACAGTCGCTCGGAGGAGTGATGACCGAGTGGTCAAGGCTAAGAATGGAGTGGAAGCCAAATGAAGGCTCAAGGAGGAATCAGACCCAATTTAATGTTTGATCGATATTTTCAAACACCTCAGGCCCGTCAAAAGAGACGGCACAGAAATTCGTGGTTTTGTTTTGTGAGAATCATCAATACCAAAAGAGTGCAGAACCACTGCACTCATCAGTATGGATAAATAACCATCACAGCCTGTACGGAAGTGCAGATGTTCACTAAGGAGTAGGGATGAAGGGATGACACAGTGGTTAGTAAACTGCGCTATCAACTTTGGAATGTACGACCTTAGCCAAGGAATCCTGATTTTGAGCTGCAGGAGGCACCACGTGAAAGAATTCGTCTAAAACCAATACCGTGAGAGCAAATATCTGAGTTAGAGAAAGCATAACACAATACCGAAGCTGAGCTTAAGGGTGCTGTGGGTGGTATTATACCAGTTATGACAAGCGCTATTGTACTGTATAATAAAGTGCCTATTTACAGTTTTAGAACAAAGATAATCCTCCATTCTGGGCCGAATTTCACCCAACTTGACCTGGATTTTGTAGCCTGTACAAGCCCCTCACAAAGCTGCCAATGCTAATGCTCAAGTCAAAGAACGTTCCGGAATGATTTCTCACACAAGACATCCTGTTCAGCTTACATCAAGCGGACGAGAGAATATTTCGTTTGTATCTGCAGATTAGCGAAGATTTGCTTTGACCTTCGTGGTTTTGTTTCCTGTACAAAAGTGAGCGCTTTACAGTAACCTGTTAAAAAACACAACAACCATTGACAAGTACTGGCAAGTTATTGCAACCATTAATTAGAGTTCGAATGATCGCCAACTTTTTGTAAGACCTGAGATTTGCGAAATAGTGCAGCTGCAATGCTTCGACATCTGACTTGGGAAAATAAAAGCTAATCAGGCTCATTTTTCAGATTCCATCAAAATCACTAAACATGCCTTAAGTGAAAACTTTGAACTGTTCTACTTTGGCGTTATAAGTCATGCTGGAGAGGAATGTGTGAATCAATAATGTATGCACTTCGAATGTTCCCGTCCGCAGTTCTACTCGTGACCCAAGGGGTTTGTATTTACACAACTAATCAAACACCTCTGCTTGGGTCAGACATTTTTAAAGAGATTGACATTTGCTTCTGGTGCAGAGCAATGGGCCCTTTTGTTTCTGCCTCTTAAAATGTTTGGTGTCCCCCCCCCCCCCTTGCGTGGTGACCTTGTTTAAAGGCGGGGGGGGGGGAATAAAAACACACGGGGGGAGGGAGGCGATGCTGGGGGGGGGATGCACAGTCAATGTTAAACAAACTCGCTATACATATTGAATGCTAAGTGGAACGGGTAACGATATGATCCAACATCCTTTGCATCGACTGTGACAATTCAAAGGGGCACCCGGCCACATACACAATTGTTTTAAATAGCTTTTTACGTTTGAAAATACACTTTTCATGTTTCTGTTCTTAAGAGTGGAGAACCACTTTACCCTTTAAGACGTCTCTCACGGGTTAGCGCACAGGCCACTGTGAGCGGCACGGTGAGGTGTGTAGTAGGTGTGTGCATCCCCAAGGGGCAGCAGCTGCTGCTGCACAGCTTGGGTTAGCTGATGGAGCTGCTGCTCTCAGTGTGTGCCAGCTTTCCAGAGATTTCACGGTCTCAGGATCACTCATTCACCACGCCCGTTGGGTAATACGTCTGCAGGACAAAAGCCCTATCTAGTTTACAGCATATGATTGATGTTTTGCTCGTGTTAAAGCAGCAGCCATGTTGCAGAGTAAACAACTCACAGTCGAAAGGATGCAAGTTCAAATTCCGGTCAAGGGCAACTCAGCTGATCATTCCGTTGAGGTCAATAAATCAGTACAGGGCTGTATTGTGGGATTCCAGCAATGGTTTTCTGATGGATAGACTGGCCCCTGCCATATTAATGTGTAAGTGTCACCCCTGGAAGAGGCTCAACCGTGTAGAAAAGCAATGATTGAGCAGTGAAACACGTGGAACGGTAATGTAACTTTTGCTAAAGCAATTTTTAGCTTTCTTCGATTTTTTCTTATTTATTTTCGTATAAAAATATGGACAGTATTTTGATCTTGATAATTTTCACTGAAGCTGCAGTAATTTAGGGGACCGGGAATCACCACCACCACCACCGCCGCAGTGCAGTGTGCACACCACTGAACCAACAGTCCACTGGCGTGGGGGTTTGTGCCCACCCGTAATCCAGCACTGTGCAGGTGAGGGGGTTGGTGGGTCAGACAAATGTTGTGAAACTCTCTACCTGTAGGTGTCGAGGTGGCATACCCTGTTTCACCAAAAAAAAAGCAGGACAGCAAGTTAACCAATCGCCACCTGTTTCCATCTGTACGGGGATATAGTGCTGCCTCCTGGCACGCGTGGGTATCTCTAAGAGTGCTCCGGTGTCCTCCCACTTAATAATATAACACTCAACAATTGGCTGAAAACATCTTAATACAAAAATCCTATACTGGACACTCCTAAAAAGAGTCATATGACTGTGTTACCTTCGCAGATGATAAAGTAAACTTATTATGATCCTCGAGTTCCGATTACTGGCCAGATATCAGTGACAAACTCTTAACCAACCAGCATTAACCATCGTGGTAAAGTATGGTAAGAAAAAATACCCAAAGAATGACAATGCGCGCGTGGAGAGGCCTTCATTCAGCAGTGAATTGCCAAAGGGCTGCACGCGAATAATTCAAATGAAGTCACATTGCTCTGGTCATCGCATGTTCAGGGACCAGTTTGCAGTACCCAACGTGTGCCGGGCTTGCAGCAATCTCCAGTGAGCGTGGGATTGGTGTGTCCCGTCGTCCCAGTGTATGCAATATGTCATTGTTGATGTTCCTTTTCAAACATGGGAATTTTGACACTGAATCCAGCAACCTGCGTTTGATTCCCTGTCGTGTTTAACAGTGGCACGTGATATCAAAACCGGTTCTGGTTCCCACGTTCACAAAATGACCAAAATGATGAAGTATGGCCATGGCGAAGGGAGGCCTTGACCCCATTAGTGGATTGGCACTGGGCTGTAAATTATAGATACATAATTCAGAGGATAAAGGTTCACAAATGATAATATAGATTTGTAAAAACTCCCAAACCCACTGGGCTATGAGGTGGCTAGGAGATGGCAGTACAGCAAGTGGCGTCTGTGCGAACCTTAGAGTGCTTTCTGCCCACCACTCTGCTTATGGATTTTCTCTGTGGAACGTTGGTTTCCTTCCACATTCAAAATACTCAGTAGAAATTAATCATCCAAACTTTGCTGGATGTATGTGGAACGTTTTGCACCATACGTAGCCAACCGTGCTAATCGGAGGTGGATATATACATTGCAATTATAATTGTGTTCATGGCCAGCTTACCACAACACTCAACCAGAGATTGCAACTGCTTGCAGTACAGTACTGTATTACCAATGCAAGCCCTAGAACAGCGGTTCCCAACATTTCCAAGTGTACGGGCCCATTTTCAACCTCCAAACATTTCGCGGACCACAACGATTTTATTGTACAGCTCAAATTGTGCATTCCTAAATAAAGTGGTGTGACAATTTTACCTGCAGGGGGCGCCACATGGTTGCTTTTGACTTGCTGATATACGTTTTCCCGCAAATACATTCAGGGATAGAGAGCCGTGTTTTTTTTGAGGCAGTACAGCAAGTTGGGTATCTATCCATGGTGTTTGAATGATCTTCACTTGTCGCATACTTGGGTTTTCTCCAGGCACTCTGTTGACATTAAAGCCGGAAAATGGTATCAAAAGCAGGGCCCTCCAGCAGTTTTGAGTATCTGTGAAGCTATCTGGCTAAATAGCAAGTTGAAGTTTATTTTGTTTAACCATGAGACCAGGGTAGTTCAATTTGCAACAGTGACTTAGGCCCCCAAAATTACAAAAGCAAGAAAATAACATAAGAGTACAGCGATGAAGCAAATATAAATCAATCCAACACAACCGTCACATGAGAGAAGTAACAAATATTGCACAAACATAAAGCAATGTTAAATAATTACATATTACATTGTTGTGAGTGTGTGTGTAAAGTGCTGCGGTTATCCACTGTTTCGTGGGCAGGATAGCATACAGCAGGGTTCGCCTGGCTCGAGCTTCAAGGCTCCAGAGCCGGTGCAGAGTTTGCCAATTGTTATTTATTTGTGCTCTGGAGCCAGAGCCGGAGCCAGAGCAGAACTGGAGCTAGAGTCAGTGGAGCCGGAGTGGAGCTGGAGCCGGAGTCACTGGAGCCGGAATGGAGCTGGAGCCGGAGTGGAGCTGGAGCTGGTGTTAGTGGAGCCGGAGTAGAACTGGAGCCGGAGTCACTGGAGCCGGAGTGGAGCTGGAGCCGGAGTAGAACTGGAGCCGGAGTGGAGCTGGAGCCGGAGTGGAAATGGAGTTGGAATCACTGGAGCCGGAGTAAACTGGAGCTGGAGTCAGTGGAGCCGGAGTGGAACTGGAGCCGGAGTGGAACTGGAGCCGGAGTGGAACTGGAGCCGGAGTGGAACTGGAGCCGGAGTGGAACTGAAGCCGGAGTGGAACTGGAGCTGGAATCACTGGAGCTGGAGTCAGTGGAGCCGGAGTGGAACTGGAGCCGGAGTGGAGCTGGAGCTGGAATCACTGGAGCCGGAGTTAGGATTAAAATAGTTTTTAATGCAACTATCACTAAATTTTGTAAATATTTCCCGTGTTGGCTGTCTGTTGTAGAAATGGCAAATGTCTTGCTCAGTGTGGAAATGGGACCGTGTTATCAAAGTCATCTTTGTAGTTTGACCCTCTGCTCACTCCTGTCATCCAACACAGCAACCTGCAATATTTGCACTACTTACAACAGCTCCCTGATATAATACCGGTGGCGACCTCAGCCAAGCAAGCACGTGTACATGCACTGCAATGAATTAGACAACACTTAGGACATACAACAAAACAATGTTTTTTTTTGTCTCAAATTAAAAACAGGTTTGTAACCATGGCAAAAGTATTTAGACTTGGCAATAAAGAGTCGTGGTTCTTTCCTGCAATACAGAGCACAGCCAGGTCAGAGGGATTAGGCTGTATTGTTACACTCGCTGGCTTGCATCTATTCATTCATGGTGAGAGCGGAAGTTCCATGTCTGACTGATAGTGTACACAAGTTTCGTGGCTTTATGCCCACCAGCACCGTTTTCAAATGCAGCAGCTCTGGACCTTGCTGTCAAACAAAAGGTCGCTGGAACGGTTGCTCAAACTTCTTTTTGACGGCACTGTACTTGTATTTACTCCAGCAAGCGTGCCAAGATTTGGGATCATTTTGTGCCCTGTGTAAATGTGTCGCCGTTCATCAAAAGTAGGGCGAGCCGCACACTTTAAACGAGGTGTGATCGCTTAAATACTTGTCCCATGACCAATTAAAGTATATATAAAATAAAAACCCTGTGGGTTGCTGAGTTACCAGGAGAGGCTTTATAGAAAACTCCTGCGATGTGGGTGACCAATTTTGCGGATCCTATTATCTGCGGGGTTGTTGGCGAATTTTCGCTCACCATTAAATAATTATCTGCGAAAAAAATCTTGGATAATCGGAAGCTGCTCCGTAGTTATTTGTACGTGAAGCCATTCATAAACTTCGGTGGTCCTATGAATGTAAAATTGAGTTAAACAGACATTTAAAATTCAGCATAGTACTGTATTGTAATTATCTACGTCAAAACAGACATCGCATATGCAGGCAGGATGTGACACATATGACACCGATGGTATGTCTATCAACTTTGTACAATTGGCAAATCCAGCATCACTGTATGTGCCACATCCTGCCTGCGTATCCCAGCGTGCCACACTTCATGTCAGCAGTCACAACGTGTTGATTGCACAATTCTCACCCGCAGGCACGAGCCTGCAGACAAACACACGTGGACATTTGTTTAGAAATTGCCTCAAGGAGAGCTGCTCCACTTGAACGCCTCAGATTGCAAAAGTCCTGGGTCCTCTAAATTTTTGGGCAGACCATGCTTCTGGTCTAACTGCAGTCGAGTACAGAATTGTAGTGTTTTCATTAAGATACAGTGTGAATCTACGGTATTCATGTAATGGAATGTAACCTGGGGTCAACATGTCAGCCACAACAACAAACAGTGTTTTATATGCTATTTGAATTTAATAAACATTTAAAATGAGTACTGTACGGTCATGGGAAAATACAATTTAATCATACCTTCGTCTGACCATTGGTTAAATTATGAATCCATGCAATGTACAGATTTTAAATCATCTGCACCATAATGACCAGCATACTACACTAATTATTTTGACATAAGCTGTTGTTGTGCAATTGTTGGTTGACCTCGCTTATTACTGTATTGTAATCTGTGCTCTATGACAACACACTGTCCTGTGTTAGACTCCAGTTATCGAGAGCTGTATGCTGGTGATTAACGGGAAATGTGAGCTTTCATTAGTCTTGTATGAATTGTAATACACAAAAAAATGTGAGGTTTCATCAGTCTTATATGAATTGTAATACACAGGACTGTACAACTATAAAATTCCAGTGAAATTTCAGAGTTTACATCACTCTCCAGCCTTTAATTCTACCATACATATTAGCTACATTTTTCTTCGTTTTACAAAACTTATTTCTAATTCTCAACGCAAACAAATTAAGCGATTCGCTAAAAGCGTTTAGCTAATAAATGTGAAGACCCTCATGAGATCAGGATGGTGACACTATTTAGGCATGCTTTTTGTGACATTATAAGCAAATCATCAGTGAGGATTAACCCTTCATGTGTCTAAATGAAGAAAACTCACTCGAGCGCTCTGACCAAACACACTGACTCACAGACAAATGAAGTTTCTCATCGTTTAGACTCCAATCAAAGTGCCCTGTGCCCAACACAAAAGGCGAATTCATTGTAAAAATGACGTAACATGCAGTGGATCCACATGGCAGAGAATTTCAAATGGATCGATTTCAGTAGACACACGGTTGAATTTAAATGGATTAATCTCTTGGAGCACGCTGTCCATCATCGCAGCAGTGTGGTGGTGGTCTTTGCTGGGAATGAGGTGCTATTTTGGGGAGCCTAACCACACATCTCCTTTGTCCCAATGCTGGCTGCATTACTTATCGGAAAATAACATTTCTATTGTATGTGTCTATTAAGTCATCCCATCTAATTTCAGTTGCTATTACTGAAAGTGCACCATTTTCACTTTCACAATTCTGGTTGCAGGCGCTTTTACGGTAATGTTAGGCCCGAGCCAGTGCTGTATTGTAAATCCGAAATCGTCACGTTGTATTGTTATAAATATGCACCCATTCATTGGTAAAATCCACATTTAAGATATTTCATGCCAACCTACGGCACTTACCTACCCATGCATCCTTTAATGCAAGCTATACATGTGAAAATAAACTACAGTGCTGCATTATTATGGCGATGTTAAAAAAGCAAGTAAAATGTTAAGCCTCTGTGTTAAAATCATATCATGATTATTCAACTGTAGGTTATCGTTGTCGTCTACACGATTAGTCCTGTAGCGTGTACAACATTCTCAGGAACGTGTCGTGACGTGTAATGCAAAATCAGGCCACGTGCATCAGGTGCTCGCTAAGCTGCATTGGCTCCCGGTTGCTGAACGAATACATTACGAGGTCTCACTCATTACACACAAAGTGCTTGACACAAATTAACCACAGTACCTTGTTGATCTTGTCCAGGAGCATAAACCATCACGCAATCTCCGGTCACCCTCTCAGTGGCTTCTGGCTAACCATATAACAAAAACGGTCACCGCATCGCACGCTTTCAGATGCGCTTCTGCGTCGTCTAGAACGATCTTCATTTCCCCCACACCTCCGATGAGCATGGGCGACTAAATACGGTGCGAAAGAATTTCAACATACATACATACATCCGGGAAAGTTTGGATGGTTTGGCCTGAATGTTTCTCACTCAGCATGTAACGTTAATGCTTTAATGTGGTAGAGTAGATGCAGTGTATTCATATATAACCATAACGCTTTCTTGACATTATTTTATTTCGGGTTTCCCCTTTTCTGTGGACAATGGGGTTTAGTTGGTCAATTATTTTTCTGACGCCCATTTCATTATTCAGGTATCTCCCCCAATGCTCAATTCGAAGCTTTATTCGGCGGACAGTAAACCCTCTCTATCCGCGAAGGTTACGTTCTTGAAAACGCTCGCGAATGCAGAATTCGCAAATGCATGAACCTTGTTGCAATAGGAAAAAGGGGATTACATTCCTGGTACGAGTGTACATAGGGTGGAAATGTAAAAGGTTAAATAACAATAAATATAATACATGATAAACCATAAATAATGTTTTTTCTTATCTTTGATGATGATGATTTGACGACGATGGAACAGGTGCTGATGGTGAGGAATTCAGGAGGATGACGCCTCGGCAAATGCAGCTGTTTGACGACAGGACGCTTGTGTTGTGCCCGAAACGTCGTGATTTAATTTATTTTATACCTACGTGACTTTACCAAAAGAACCAATGAGTATGGATCCCTGCAGTCACGGAAACTTCAAATCTATATTGAACGCACAGTAGTTATCATTTTAGTACTCCGCAACACTTTCCCCGATTGCATTCGCGTTCTTTTTAATTGACCTCACAGTTGACTCATTCATACTAAAATGTATAAACGAGTCGACTGTAAGCACGCATCAAGTAAAAATGCACAATAGCGAGTTCAGTGGGATTATTACGAGACTCGAGGACGACGCGGGCAGTCGAGGGGGCATGCGTAATCTTTGCAGACAGTTTCAAATGTAACCACATTCTGCATCCACCTCCCCTGTGTCGGTGGTCTGGCACGTACACCCGCGAATACTGGGGTCTAGCAGGTCGCTGAATAAGGAATTAGATGAGTGTACATTTTGGAACTCGCGAATATGTGAGGGTTTACTATCTTGGGATAACAATCCCCGATCACGTGGATGAAAATCTCTCCTTGAATACGGATCATTGTATGGTTCAACGATTATGGTGATTAAGCTCTCATAACAGCTGAGGTTCTCAGATTAATTTCTTCTCCCATTTTCTTCCATTACCTTTCCCTATTTAAGCCATTGTTGCTTATTCTCACTGAGCAGAAATGTATGCAAATTCTGTGTGCTCAATGAATAATGTATTGAGTGGCTTGTCCAATGTAACTACTGTACTGTATAACATCGGTTTCAAATTTCCAAATGTCTATGTTTATATACAGTATGTTGTTAAAAACACACGTTACTGTGCAATGCTTTCAATGTCTCGACACCAGCAATGTTTCCCTAACGTGTCGAGTTCATCGACTGCACGGATGCCAACGGTTTTAGCCGTAAAGCTGTGTCACGCCGGTGACTCCAATGCTGCGGAATTGGCCAACGTCTTGGCCGCTGTAATAAACCACTGCCCTTGCGGTTTCGGCTTTTCCGAGCCGGGTTTCGTTAATCGTTGAAAGCGTTAGACTGTAGGCGACCTCATGCCATGCATCATGACCAGCAGCGGCGTAGCTCCTTCACAAAAGGGCGCCTCGAGTCCAGTTCTAAACAGCCCTGTAGCGTGCCCCTGTTTCACAGCGGTGGCAAATACAAAACATAATCAAGGGAAGGGAGGGCATGACACAGTCGATGTTACAATACATTTAAACATTTTAGGCACCACGCAGAATAAGATATGCGATTGTTTGTCGTGCATTCTGCCCGAGCTCTCACCCGTTATGGGTATGAGGAAGGCTGTACATGATTATGGGTGTTTGCCAAAGTGGTGAACTTTGCCACTGCTGTTAAGTATTGTGGCAATATATTTTGATTGGCCAGAATAAATTGGAAGGGATTCTGAAATTTCAGCACGGGTGAAGTAGTCACCTCGACCACCCCCGATGCTACACATCTGGGCTTTAAACACAAATACATCCACTTATACCGTATTTTGTAGCTACAAGTAAGAGCTGATGTTTTATGGTCCACCTGCCTGTTGGCCTTGCAGAATCGTGGTAAACAGCAAAAGTTGTCTGGACTGGTTCAACTTTGTGGGTCTCTTTTTCGATTTAAAGCTTTCGTGACTGCAGGGATTCATCTTCTTGGTTCTTTCGGTAAAGTCACGTAGAAGGGAAATAATAAAATAATAAAAATAAAACATAATAAAATAATTCTCACGACGTTTCTACGTGACTTTACCGAAAGAACCAAGAAGATTTGTGGATCTCATTAGGAGTCAGGCTTGCTAAACTAATAGCGTACATCATTAGAGTTCAACTTGCCAGGTTCGTATCACAGTGCCCCCACTGTTGCACCTGAAAATGGCATTAATGTTTATTTAGTAGTTTAGCAACATATTACAAGTGGAATTTTATGCATTGTTTTGTTAACACATTCGAATCTGCTTTTTCTGCTGCCTCAATCCCACTTCGCTTCTGAGATATGACGAGATTGGTTGAATTCCGGATGATTCGGTCATAGGCTAAAGTATTACCTGGTCGTAAATAAAGGTCATCTGCAATATTTGCTAAAACAGGTTTTGGCTGCTATGTGAAGATATACATTGCATATTTAAGCTATTAAAAAAATAAACACAGGACAATAAAAAATCACCCAACTTTCCAAACATTGCCAGCTCTTTTAACCACTTCGTATGGAAATGTTTACCAAGAACATTTTGCTAGGTCTATTGACCTTATACTCCGACAATTATTTGGTGGGATTTTTCCTTGTTATTGTGTTTTTGTGGATGGGTGATGATTAAGAATTTCTTACAAATAGCTTATCTCAAACGTTGCAAAAAAATGTGACTTATAATAATCACTATTAAAGTAAAGTGTTATATTTACTGTGCCGCATTTTTTTTTAGTTTAGGCCAAAACATAGTCTTTTATTTTTTTAACTGCAGCTGTTTTCAATAAGTCACGCAAAAAAGACACACTTCAGGCTCATAAAAGTATAAAAAATTATATCAAGCGCCAAACCATTGTAGGCAAATCTTTATCAGCAAATGAGTAAATGAATACACAACATTGCTGCCATCTGTTGATATCCTTTTTTTCATACCATACGTTCAAATAGGCAATTAAATATATACTACTAATACTAATTTGAACACATGAATACACGAAAGATTATATCTAAGGTTTAAGTTTGCCTTCAAGTGAATACAAACATGGGCTTTTAAGTTGATAAAAGCATGCACTGTGAGCACAAAGAATCACTCATTCATTACTTATTGCGTCACCACTTTTTGGCAGGAAAAAATATTTGTGCTTTGCAAAGTGTCTTCCAAGTCATTTTCGGGAAATAAAGCGTTTCATTGAGAAACAGCTTGGGAAATAATCAATTAAATTAAGTCCCTTCCACTCCAAATCTGCACATCAAAATAATATATCTTTTAGTCGACTGGCCTGCTGTATTAACCAGGGGCATTTGTTTAAGCGCACAAACTTTAGCCCAGTTTAGTCCTTCTGGTGCTCATCAGGAGAGTAAATACATGTTAAATTATTAATTGCTACTGGTTTACCACGTGTTATTGGTAAGTGCCCTCTATCTCCACCATTGGCTGTCAGCCACAAAAAACAAAACAGTGCAGTGCTGTGTAAAACAAAAATAATTATTGAGCGTGGTTACTGTGGGACTCTGGTTAATCCATTAAATGAATCATCTTCTATTCCTTATCTCAACATAAACATATTTTAGTCTCTCAGCCTACTGGCCTTCCCGAAATTTATCCAGCAGTATTATTGTAACAGTGGTTTGACCCTTGTATGTTGAACTTTTTTCGGATGGTACGTAGCCAACCAGACTCATCAGCAAAATGAGGCCTGTTCCACAAATTATGAACTGCTGGTTTACCAGATGTTAAGCATAAGTGCCATCTTGGGAAATAATAGTTGTTACAATGAACGGCTTCAATTGTCTGTAGCGATCGAACAATTCTACTGTGGCACACGCATTTATATACGAGTGTATAGACACAGAACCGCGTTAATGATATATCAAACAAACACAGATGTGTGCAAGATAGAATATATTTGTGTGCAAATTACTTGCAATAACAAAACGATAGATGTTATTTTCAGCCGACATGGCATGCACGCTAACATTGGTCATAGACACCCTTTGGCTCAATGCAAAGTTAATAAAACTGTGAAGCAATGTTCAGGTATTAAATCAGCACCCGTTGGCATAACGATTCTGATGTTCAAAATTAAACACGCAAGCATGCCTGTAAGCAAGGATTGTGTGCATCAGGTGAAAATATTCCCATAAGAAATAAATATCACGTATTTGTTTTCTAAAAAGCATAACAAATAATACAGCAATCTAAGTATGTGGTGACAATGGTACCGAAGCATAAATAACAACAAGCTCAACACACTCGTTAATGACACCGCCTTAAAAGAAAAACAAATAATATCGTGCTATGTGCTATGAAGAGAGGCCGTGTGCTGTGACCAACGCTTCATGGGGAAGACTTCATTCAGCAGTGGATTGACAAAAGGGCTGTAAATAAAGAATAATAATAATCTATCATGACAAAGTATAATTTATGATTTATTACTTAGATTTGAAAAATATACATTTTTAAGTAACGTATACTGTATATATACCACTGATTGCGTAAGCCGCATAAACCATATACTGGGACCATAGATGAGGGTCAGGTTTGAGATGAATAATTGTGATCGAGCTGGCTCTTGTTTGAACTTCAGCAGCCAACGTCTAAACTGGGGTGACACACGTGGAATAAGAAGAGGAACACCTAAAATAGTCAAATGCTGGGGGTGAGAAATGGGAAGGACACAGAGAAACGGGGCTAATGTTTATTTATTTTTAAGCATGTTTTGCTGGCCCGTGGGATCGATTTGCTGACCTTCCCACTCACTTTTGCAGCCTCCAAACTCCTTTTCTTGCCTGCCCCCTTTCCCGGCGCCCTTTCTCATTTCCTCGAATGCACACATTTCCTTGCGGCCCTTACAGTTCTTCCGCCGTTGTCCAATGTCTCAGTTTCCTGCTCGGCTGTTGACATCCCGAGTGCTTCGTCGACCACTGCTTTGCACGGACATTGCTGCAGCGAGGCTGCGCAGCTATTTATCCACACTAAAGTTATCACGATAACAATAATGATAATACTAAATATTGTATGAGGTTTTCGTCACGGTGATTGTGAGATAACAACTCCAGATTATGCCACTAAGCAGTTCTAGAGCTTGCGTGGGTCAGCTATGGTGAAACGTCAGAAGATTTACCTACGACTAATTTAACATATCACACTCGCTTAAATGTCACAGCCGATTCGACCGATAACACTCTCCAACTTTAACAATGGACTCATGTATCGAAATTTCACGAGCGTCATTTGTTGTTTTGGCATTACAAGCTTGCCACTAAGGTTATAATTTTAATCTATGGCAAATAACCGCAGTGAGTCAGCATTTAAATTATTAACGTGGGATATTAACCAAACCGTGCAAACACCACGGAGTGACGGCCGCAGTAGGTGTATGGTTAGTCAGCAATCTGCATGGCAAATTTCACACAATAAGTAACGGCACCGTTTAGCATTTTACTTATTATTCAAAAAGTCAGTGTCTCTTTGCTCCCAGTGAACGCGGGCAGTGCTCAATTCCATTGGTGGACCTGTGTGCCTGCCAGTGTTGAAACGTTGCACATTCTTATGATGAGAACTAATGTTCACTCCACGTCGTGATGCTTCCTGTATCAGCCTCAAAACCTTCCCACGGTGCCCCAGTGCGTAAAACATTCTACCAAGACTGAGAAGGAAAACTACAAACTCAAAATACTACGTTCACGGAATCACAATGCAATCGTGGGAAGAGAATATTATTGCATGTCTGCCTTCTATTATAACATATTAAAAATACTCACTTTCTGGCGTGAAAACTGTTTCGTGCGCTGTATCATTTTTAAGAAATTATACTCAATCATTTAAAAAGATATGAAAAATTAAATACAGGTGTGACACGTGGGCTTTTGCGACCAATATGATTCGTAATTCATTGTTGGGTCAGATCACGTACGTAAAATGTGTATCGTCCACCCTCCTCCACCCGACGTGGCCAATTAATAAAGGTGTCACGTGAACAAGCGTGACAATTTATTTGTGCTTCAACAGCACGACCAGTGTGTTGTTGAAAAGCAATTCACAACATTTAACAAGTGGGTACGACGTTTCGCTGGTAGTTACAATTAACATCAGGCAGTTGCCAGGATTGTAAAGGTCATTAACAATATTGTGTCCTTTGCGTTACATTAATTTCCCTTGAGAGCAGTATCTTGCAACTGAAACAAAAATGCCGTCGCTACCCAACAGACAAGCAAAATCTGTAAATTCTATGAATAGAACAGGGAAACCGACTAAGAATAAATCAAGGAAGCATGAATGGGAAACGTTTCATAACCGGGGTCGGGTTTGAGAGGAACAAATGTCCGAATCAAGAATGCCAGTGTCTTTCCCAACCAACCTCCTTATCCGCGGGTTTTCGAAGTCAAGGCAGGGTGGGATTGACAGAACACTACGGCATTCACTTATCCGAGTGAATAAACCACGCCACCTTCAACTAGTTTAAACTATTTAAAGAGTTATACTGTTGTCAATTAAAAAGCACACTAAAGTGGTATGTTATGAACTGGGCCACCTGAGTTCGATTCCAGACCATGGCTAACATCAGTGGCAAGTGACAGCTAAATGTCCTTCCTACACTCACAGAGTGTATAGGGAGGCATTCATCTAGTAGTAGATTGACATTGCCATTGTATTTAATACCAGAACTTATGGCATCTTGCTTGTAGGATCGTGATCGTTGATGTGCTGGGGATAATTCTGAGAATGTTAGACGTGTATTATATTTTTTTTGCGAACGTGTGATCAAATTTTTTCCATCTGCCACCTTAATGTATTTCTCAGCCAAAACAGGGAAAACGTGTGTGCTTTCTTGTGAAATGATGGTTATGCATGTGCGTGTATGTCTGTGTGTGCGGGAAGCGGTAGTGTAGCGGTTAGCGCGCTGCGCTGCGAACCCAGCGACCTGAATTCGATTACCGCTCATGACCAACGCCAGTGACGATTATCTAAACCAGTCCTGGGCATCCCCTAGGTCGACTCGGCCTTAAATGAGTACCTGATGCGGTGTGTAAAACATCGCCACGAGGGAGACAAAGGTTTCTGGGTTTGGTGTTGACCACCTACCCCCTCGTGTGCCGTGCTGACCTTCATAGGTGCTCGCTAACAGCACTTGCCCCAACAGTCTGTACAGGCTATACGGGAGATGTGTCTTTGTGTGTGTGTGTGGATGTCGTCTCGGCGTCAAATACCTGGTGCGGTGTGTAAACATCACCACTGGGGAGACAAAGGCGGTGTGGTGCTGGCCACCCACCCCGTCGTGGACCATACCGACTTTCATAGGTGCTCGTTAACAGCACTTGACCCAACAGCCTGCATCGGATATACGGGGGAGCTTTGTCTTTGTATATATGTTGGGAGCAGTGGCGTTCACCACTGCTTGCAGAAGATCCTCCATTGCGGGGAGCTGTAGAGAGGGCATTATGGCCTACTCTACCACCTTGGTCAGAATTGGGACTTTCCATAACTTTACCTGCCATTTATATTGCTGGGTGCACGAGCGAGCAGGAGTTTTAGAAAATGTTCAGCATTGCCAAAAACTTGCGCGCCTGGTGATTGAGCCGGTGACCTCTGTCCACCGCACTGAAAGTTACAACCACGACATCATCCTCACCATGTGTGTGTGTACAGTTCGAGAGATTTTACATCAAGTGTACACACGATAGTTGGCTGAGTTCTCTTTTGGTCATTCCAATGGGCGGCTAATTACACCAGTTTTGCCAAACGTTACAAAAATAGCCATATCTTTTGTACGAACACTGAAGCAAATATCTAAACATTATGAATGTAAAAACAAAACATCTCATTCTTTATCAACTTGGTCGGAAAAACATCTGTGGCCCGATTTGTTTTGGTCAGTAAAATGTATGTTTTGTACCAAATTCTTTTTTAAAAATGTAAACATTGCAGCAACGCATTATGTAAGATTGCATTGTAATTGTGAACTATTTCAGGTCTAAACATCGTTTACGGGACTGCAACTGAGTCCAAAAATACCAACACGGTTTTCCCAGTTAATTATCCAAGTTTTTTTTACTATGCAGATTTGAATTTAATTATTCTCCTGTCAGAACATTTTTTATGTGCACTGTATATACTGCTGTGTAATAATATCAGGAAGTTTTGTTTTATTATGGCGGAAAGATCTTTTTTGTTTTGAAGAACAAATCATTAATAAATGTTCACTTATATGGACCACATAGTTAAAGCGCTGTAGCCTGCGCTCCTTTAACGTGGGAGCAGCAGCAAAGCCACACTAAATGTCTCTCCTGAAGTCCTCTTCGTCGTGGTCAGCAGCATTTGACTCCTGAACGCATTGTGCTTCCGTGCGCGAGAATATTGCGGGTAAACGCGCACGTGCGTTATTGCAAGCACACAAACGAGGTGAAAACACCTCCGAGGACAAAGAGAAAAACACACAACAACGCCCGAGTGTTGTTGCGTACAGTGAAACATTGGGTCCGATAAACTGAACTGTATGTTCAAGGGGGCAAAGTCTCAGCCGAGTGTCAAAACAACAAACGATGTCACAACCGGCAGTGGTTGGGTGGGAGGAGGAGGGGGGAGCTTTACCCGAGACGACCTTTTGTTCTGACCTTAAGCGCGAAAGATTACGTAGGGGAGGAGAGACCATGTCTGCATGCAAACCACACAACACATCCACCCGTGTGACATCTACTGCTGCTGCAGGCAAGAAGCATTCCTCCGTGCCACGTACCCGTATAGAGACTAAACAAATGCACGGAGTTGTGATACAGTATTCCGAGAAGCTGCCACATACACGAACACATTGCTGCAGGCAACTCGTCAAAGTACGCTCGTGGGTTTGTGTGCGTTGCGTCCAACGGGGCCCCACGGTTTTGGATGGGGGTGCTCTTGACTAACAACGCGTGGTTAAATGCACCAGCATTTGTTTAACAAGTTCGACTCGAAATGTTTAAAAAAACAATACCGAGGTTTTCTTGCTAAAACAAAGTTATGGTTAATGCTGATGGTCTAAAACAAATATATATTTGAAGACAGAACGGAATTCTGCTTATACACATCCTCTACCGACCTGGCCTACTGACGATGTGCCATGAAAGCGGGCCATTGCCTGACACATCCATTGTCCAGAGTGGCCCAAAAGTCAAGACAAATAGGGTTATTTAAATTATTTTAACACTGACATTAACACATTGTAACTGTTCACGTGATAAGTTAATATTTCATCTATTATCATTGTTAATAACTGCGTTGTCTTCTTCGCGTGTGGTCACCTGAAATCTGTTGTTTACAACACTCGACCAAGACTCCTGAACGAAATGAGACGAAACAAATAAAAAGTCCCAAATTAATTTCAAAACAAAATGCATGCATTCATGTTACTGGTAGTCAGTTTGAACATTTGTTGAGATAAGTTAAATAACCCTATGTGATTTGTTAAAATAAATATCAACCCTATGTGTCCTGAATTTTGGGCCACCCTGTATACTTTTTCATTTTAAGGCCACTGTTTAGTTTGTTGTCCTTCCCCTGCACCTCCGATCAGCACGCTTGGCTACGTACGGTGCGTGCGAAATAAGTTCAACATACAGTACATACGTGCACAGTGTTATTGATGAATGTGATTGAGATGTATTATGCATCCTGTGTGTATGCTTTAGAACGCTGAGTCAGTGCTGCTGCTATTGAAAAAATTCAAAGGATTAGGTGAACCGAACATCCAGTCCGGTTAAACCGTTCTGAAAACAAGAAGTAAAATGCAGGCTTAACAGTTGAAATGCTAATCAATTATAACGAGGAGTTGTTATTTCATATGCATGGGAAATCAGTTGTTGTGTTACCAGCCCTATACTTTATACATGCATTCATTATACGCGGTACAAGAACAAGTGCAGAAGCCATTCATATTAATGAAAGGAATGTAATTAAGGTAATCATAAAATTTTCATAATCGTATTACTTATTTGCTAGAAGCCTTCCAGATTAATGTAAAACTAGCAGAATTTAGATTTGAAGTTTTCGTGACTGCAGGGATCCATACTCTTTGATTCTTTCGGTAAAGTCACGTAGATATAAAATAAAATAAATTAAATCACGAGTTTCGGGCGCACACACAAGCGTCCGTCATCAGGTGGGACAACCACAGCAAGAAACAATTGATGACGGACGCTTGTGTTGCACCCGAAACGTCGTCATTTAATTTATTTTATACCTACGTTACTTTACCGAAAGAACCAAGGAGTAGCAGAATTTGTTAAGGCATGCAAACTGTGGACCGCTTTAACCCCTCTGGAACTCATCAGCAGTTCAGGTACGCCAACAACTAATGGTGGTTTGTACATGTACAGCCCTGTTGTCAATCCATTCATCAATCTGGATAGTGCGGGTTGGTGAAGGTGGGCAGCATAGACGTACAGTACAACGCATGATTTTTCTCCCCTGCCCTCTGATGCCCACCATGCAGCACCATTGATGGCTTACCAGATGTTATTGGTAAGTGCCCCCAATCTACACCGTATTCCATGCGAGTTTTGCTTTGTCAAGGCTGAATGGGTGTAGTTGAATGGGTGTACTGTAGTTTGTTACCGTGGTTTAAATAAAGAAGGCACGCTCAGCACTCAGAGTGTAGGTTTGATACCCATCTTTGGCCCCAAGAAGTGTTATGTGAACAACTGTCTGGTAAGAGGGTTCCATCCATCACAAGTGACTGAGTTGAAACCCGCATGTTTGTATTGGCACACTGAACAACCCACAGCTCTCTTGCAGCGACTTCTCTAGTCACAGTTAAATTCTCAACTTATCATATTACTGTATTTGATAATACCTCATGCAGGACCAGACGTTAATATAACATAGAAATGCGAACTTATGCTATATGATGCTTGGTATTATTTCAACGATAGAGTAATAATTACGTAATTTCGTGTTATGGTTCCGTTCCATTAAAATGTTACTCGGTTTTTTTTTAGACGAAGCGTTCGGAGATTAGCCACGTGGTTTGTTTTCTTTTTGCATACTGAACATGTGCAGCCTTAATTTATCACAAATATGGTTTTCCTGAATATAACCTCAGTGTTTTCCAGGAAACGCCAAAGAACAACATGGCACTTCCACGGAAATAAACTTCGTAGCTGGTTTGCGTTTTTTTTTCTTCCAGCTGTATCTGTCAAATACCTCTCCCATACCTGTTTTTACACATTTCTATACATTTCCACCAACTGCACCTTTATTTTTGAGATACTGTACAACAGCACTGTCATTGACCCTGTTTGCAGTGGCACAGTGCGATTGGCATGGGTCCTGGTTCATGGAATGCAACGGGGCCCATACATCAATAGTTACACCACTGCCCGTGCGGCACACACAGAATTTCCTATCGTAAGTACAAAAGTACAGTGACACTTCTTCTTGGTTCTTTCGGTAAAGTCACGTAGAAGGGAAATAATAAAATAATAAAAATAAAACATAATAAAACAATTCTCACGACGTTTCGGCCACAACGCAAGCAGCCGTCCTCAGGCGAAGAAAAAGTTTTTTTTTTCGCCTGAGGACGGCTGCTTGCGTTGTGGCCGAAACGTCGTGAGAATTGTTTTATTATGTTTTATTTTTATTATTTTATTATTTCCCTTCTACGTGACTTTACCGAAAGAACCAAGAAGATGAATCCCTGCAGTCACGAAAGCTTTAAATCGAAATTTTACAGTGACACTGCTCTTATCCGAGCACTTATTATCCACAGCAACTATCATCCAGTCTCTAATCAATCAGATTTTTTTTAAACCTCCTATCATCCATATTCTCACACATAATAGGAGCTGCGCATATAATGAATTCATATTAAATGGTATTTATGCTACCAACATTGGTAGCCATGTCTTCTTGGTTCTTTCGGTAAAGTCACGTAGAATGGATATAATAACAAGATAAAAATAAAACATAATAAAATAATTCTCACGACGTTTCGTCCACAACGCAAGCAGCCGTCCTCAGGTGGAGAACAGGTCTGTCGAGAAGACAGAGTCTGAAGACCTGTTCTCCACCTGAGGATGGCTGCTTGCGTTGTGGCCGAAACGTCGTGAGAATTATTTTATTATGTTTTATTTTTATTATTTTATTATTTCCATTCTACGTGACTTTACCGAAAGAACCAAGAAGATGAATCCCTGCAGTCACGAAAGCTTTAAATCGAAATTGGTAGCCATGATTAATAAATTCATCCTACTAATGACCATAATTGTCAGCTACTTGTCAATCCACTACTGGATAAGGGCCATCTGACACCAAGTCTGTTGTGGGATTGTTTTTACTATATTTTCGGAGAAAATCAAGCAGCCTCCATCCAGAAATCAAGCAGCCTCCATCCAGCAGTGGAGTTGCCGATGATTATCGAACATCTGCGCAGCTCAGTGGGTGGAATCTGCGTCACATTTTCACCGCAATTACTAAACCCGTGGAAATGTTTTTTGAGGGACGTCCGCACTCTTCCCTCTCCACCAACTACCAACAGCAATTTGCCTCGCCACCTCACCCCATCCCTTCCCATAACCCCATCAACCTCCCCCTCGTCACAGCGACTCTGGCAAGGGTGATGAGAGTGTTTGTCGCCTCTAAGGGGTGTCTGTGGCTACAAGGGAGCGCCTGTGAAGTGAGCACACATGATGCATTTCGTGCCCACGTTGAGTATGACTATTAGATATCACTGTAGTTGTTAATCGTGTTAGACGAAACATTGTCATTATTAAATACTACTAGCCTTTTGCCCGTCCAATGACGGGTGTATTCCAGTAAATCTGAAATTTGCAAGCGAAAAGCAGACCGCGACGTGATATTCATTGCATCAATGCGTGTGCAATTTGTAATGCCGCGGTGACACAGACCTATTTCATTGTAAGGTTATAATCCCTTGTTCATCATGACGTCCTTTTTACTTTGATGTCTCAACAGCGTTACGGAGATCACGTGACGTGAGGATTCTGCCTTTGTAGTGAGGGTTGTGAGTTGACGCCGAGGAGGGGGGAGGAGGCGCCTCGGCCCCCCCCCCCACATGTGGAGTGACGTCACCCGCTAATTATTATGAATGGGGGGGGTCCATTTGGAGGACGTCACCTTATGATTATTAATGAGGGGGGCTGTTCGATGTGGAGTGACGTCACCTGCTCATGATTATTAATGATGGGGGGTGCTACATGTGGAGTGACGTCACCCGCTCATGATTATTAATTAGGGGTGGGGGGTCCATGTGGAGGACGTCACCTGTGCATGGTTATTAATGAGGGAGGCTGGCCGACGTGGAGTGACGTCACGCGCGGGACACACAGACATTCTTGGCTCATTATAGTGGTAAATTTGGATCACACTACAGTATTTGTTCATGCACTGTTGATGGGTTTCTACTGCTCTCCCAGTTATCTGAGTAGAGGACCGATGATGTTTTGCTGTGATGGATGCCGTGGTAACCGATAGCAATAAACATAATGCACTGCGCCTCACTCTCCGATTGCAATGCGTTGCTGCAGGTTGAAGGACGTCATTAAGAAGCATTACTTTCATCACTTTTTTTTATAACCAGATTCCAAGTAAGGCATATAACAACAATTATTTGTGGTTTTAGAGTTTCGTGTTAATCTGGCTGGTTCAGCTCCCAGGCACTGGCCACATGGCACTAAGCCAACTTCACAAATGCAGTTCCGTGGCTGCTTTATCTTTATTTCCTCAATGAGCGCAAACACCCATGTTCCCGTGCATTCGAGGCACCGAGCCACTGAAATACCTCCACACCTGGGGCCAACGAGGCAACGTGGTCAGTGACAGACCGTGCCGGCAAGTGCCCCATGACTCAACTCGATGGCAGTCTCAGAGTCCTGGTTCAGCACGACGATGATTGGCTACGTACGGTGCGAAATAAGTTCAACATACATACGTAGATAACAATTATTGAAATACTTGCCCCTGCCGCATACACGTAGGGTGGTCATTTTTCCTTGAATTTAACAAAATCTAAAAATCAACACACAAATGTGGTATTGTAAAAGTGACATATCCTGGCAAACGGGTGTTGGTGGGGACAAAAGCATCAACACACGCAAGACATTTTAAAGAGATCAACGTAGTGCTGTGGAAACACGCACATTCAATCTGAAATATGTAGTGTATTGCCCATGCGAATTGAAGCATGTGCTTAGTTTAAGCTGGAGCTGTCCAGGGCTGAACTCCGGAAAATATTTTTCGTCCCATTCCCCTTGCTATTGTGCTATTGGGGGTAGGGGTACAATGTCGAGTGGGTTTGGGGTTGTGGGGCCCCAGAAATTGATACCATCTGTAGTACAGTGGTTAGTGCAGTACACTATTAACCAGAGGTGTGGACTCGAGTCATGTGACTTGGACTCGAGTCAGACTCGAGTCATGAATTTGATGACTTCAGACTCGACTTGGACTTGCATAACAATGACTTTGTCCCACCTCTGAGGTGTGGACTCGAGTCATGTGACTTGGACTCGAGTCAGACTCGAGTCATGAATTTGATGACTTCAGACTCGACTTGGACTTGCATAACAATGACTTTGTCCCACCTCTGCTATTAACCCCCCGGCCACCCAAGTTATATTCCAGGCCACGGCTAACATCAGCCGTGAGTGATATCAGAATCGGTCCTGTTCTCTCCCTTCACCAACCCGTACTGACCAGCGTGGTGCAGTATTGCGAAAAAAAGCATGACATGGGGAATATTGTATCCCTTGGTGGATTCAGAATGGCTGGAATTTATAGTTTTTCATACATACTGTACTGATTACATACGGGTGCCAAACCCTCAATGCATCGACTTTACTCTGCGGCAGATCAAGGAAGGCATTTTGTAGCACAACAACAAACCATTCAACAAATCGCGCGTTTACTTTGCTAAACATTGATTCTGGAAGGGCCGGCGGAGAACGCAGATAAACACATGTATACGTACGTAATGCATAAATTCCAGTGTCTTAGCAACGCAAGCAGACACAACACGTCAGCAGTGAGCCACACTCGAGAACAAACAAACCCGACAAAGGTCTGATGCACGTGTTGACCGGATCCACTTTTCTGTCAATTTTCAGCGGAATAAAGGTGAAACCGGCAGGAGAACATACGGCTATTTGTTTCCCTCTCTTCACCAGTGTGGGTAGAAGCTGCCGTTCAGCCGACAACGTGTGAATAATACCCAGAGTCCATCTGATTTTGTTTACAGAATCCTGCATGTATATGACATTTTCATACTGATGGCATTGAACTATCAGTTCCACAAGAGAAGAAATGGAATACGTAGATGACACACCCAATCGCACGTCTCATTTTGACATCTCAATCAAAAGAAAGCAAGAGCTGCATTTTATTACCCGAATACAGAACTCTCCACATCACGGACGAAATGTCCCTTTCAGGGCATTCTACAGACATTACATTGCTGATAAAGCTGGAACGTATGAAGGTACCCACAATTTACCCCACCATAAGTGATTTAAATCATTTTAAGATCTTAATAAAATATTAAATGGTACAAAGCTCTTCATCTTGATTAGATTATTCTAGCAGGGGCACAGTGGCAATATATAAACTTAATGGGGCCTAACGGCCGGGGTCACCCATCCGGTGTGTGCAGGTGGAGTAGCCAAATTGCCTTCACCCACCACCAGACTGCTGGGTGGAATAAATGCTGTAGTATCATGTATGGTATATCCAATTTAAACATCTTATTGTCAAACATACTGTACATGCAATTTAGTTCCTAAACAGAGCAATGCTATTTTAAAATGGTTTATCAAGTGCAAAGAGTACAGCAAAAAAAACATTTCAGTTTTTTGTGCAGTACACTACAACTCTCCCTTGACCTTCTGTTGGCTGAATATGCAACTGTTCTGAAATCAAGGCAATGGCTGATTCATGGAAATCATACACTTTTTTTTTACAAGAAACACCTGTGGCTTATCACCACATTCATTTGTTTCCTGGTGAATTCAGACCCCCACTCTACCTCGGTTTGTAATCTGCAAAGTGGTATTTGAAGGTGATATCTTAATAATGCTGAAACTTATAACGCGCACAATATATTATAGACGTAGACGACTGTGACTCTGAGGCATGCAGCCAAGCTCAGTGCTGCTCGAAAGCCAACGCGAAAGAGGTGGGGGCCTCTAAGTGTCTCTTAAAAGTCGGTGTAGATTGAATGCTGCTGTGAATTTACAGCGAGATGGCATTCCAGACGGCGGGGGATGCCACTCAGAAAGTACGTGTGACAGTGACGGTCCTGGTCCTTCGTATAGAGAGGAGGAGGTTGGGAGTCGTGCTACAGAGATTTCTACAATGAGCTGTATTGAAGGGGGATAGTAGTGAAGAGAGACACGTATGGTGACTGAAAGTAGAGGCATGGTGGCATAGGCAGACAATCTTGTAGCTGACCCCACTGCCGGCAATGTGAAACCAGTGGGAGGATGACACGGGCAAGATAGTTCACGTACCAAGACCGTACATTTACCGGCCATAGTACTTACAGTAAGAATATATACACGTGGAAATTTGCAGGTATTTAGAGTACCACTTCATTTACTTATATATTATTTGGAGGTTTTCCCCCCCAAGAATTTGGTTTCCTGAGCACAGGCTGAAAGGCCCAACAAGCCAAAAGGCAGGCTAAACAACACTTGCAGGTGAAATATATCGGAGTTAATACGAATGTTGTGATGTTATTGTTATTTAACATTGACATCATCAAGCCAATAAATCATGCATCCATGCCTTAATCGCTTTGAATAAATGTTTACACATCATGCAATTTGATACGCTTATTATTGGCAAATAAAGGTTTAATTAACGTTTTTAAATTACAGCTGTACTGTGTCGTCTTGACACAGTTAATGACACAACAAACTGTGGTGCGTCAGTGTTCTCGGTGTCCTTTACGCGTAATAAAACGTTTTATCTGAATAAAATACGCACAGCTCAGCTTCCAAAGTTAAAAACAAAGATATGTGGTTTCACTATATGCGTAGGTTGTACTGCAGTTATGTGCTCTGCCTGCTCATCCACTCACAGCTAACACATGTGAACACACAGTGAGCACTGCGATGCACACAGCATCCTCATCCCTATCTAACAATCCATCCCTTAGAGCAGTGGTTCTCAAAGTGTGGTCCCTGGACAACCTGGAGGTCCGCAACGGTCCTTCAGGTGGTCCGCGGGGCTGTGATGTAAATACATGGTGATCCGGAAATAATAATTTTCTCCCAATCGCATCCCAATTCTATAATCAGTGTCACATCATGAGACAAATAATCTATTCGTAAATATCAGAGCAGTGTAAACATTTGTGTTAGAGAAGGGCACACGGAAGCGAATCTCACAGAGCTACATCTGAAATCACTTTAATTGACATCTGATCCACACAGTAGGAGGTAATACTTTTCTACTCACTCTACATAATTATGTTCATTGCGTGACAGTCACACCGATATTCTAATTCTTAGATCTGGAATTTAAAACTTCACCAACTTAAGAATTTTTCGTTTACCAGGCAAGGCCCACTGAGCTATGTAACTCTTTTTAAGAAGCGACCTGGCCACAAATGATAGCTTATCGTGTAGAAATGTATAGCAGCTAAATACTGTAAATGCATGTTTCAAAGAAGTGGGGGGGGGGGGAGGGAAACGGGAGGACCCGGAGAAAAAGACCCGGAGAAAAATTCACGTGACCACGGGGAAAACATGCAAATATACAGAAAAATTCACGTGACCACGGGTTGGGATCGAACCCACGAACCTCCTGCATACCAGGTGAGGGAGATAACATCTCGTCACCACGGCGAGAGGTTAGCCACATGAAGAACAGAATGTTATATGATGGGATGTTTTCATACAGCTATTAGTGACCAGGCTGAGACCATGAACTAACTATACCTGAGAACATTATTTAATCACATGTGGCAACCCAGATTTGAACCCAGAATCTCAGCAACGATGCCAGCTCATCAATGTAACCTCTGAGCCACCCGGCCACTTAATCCACCAGACGTATTCAACAGTCTTTGCATACTCACAAAACTCATGTGCACATACACATTGATACCGTGATTGTGCAGATCAGGATATGGGGGTGGATTGGCCTGACATGGGTTTTCAAATTCACACAATAGGAGGTGCAGTCAAGACAGGTAATACAAAAGTGTTGTTTTCTGAAGTAATCCAAAACAAAAAGCACATTATGTTCATTTGCCAGTTCTTTCCGCATACTTTGTGTGCAATGTATAAATCCAGACCGAACCACTTTAGCCCCGTAGCCTGTACAAGGTTTGAACCAGGGTCCGCGCCTGCACGTGAGGTATTCTTTTACTGGAATCGTTCAACACACTACGTTAGCTGCACTGGCATTTAGGTAAATCGCCAGCGCATCTAACATAGTGTGTTGAACATTATTGAATCAAAATACGTTCAGAAATTTCCCAAAACATTGCCACCTGAATACTGCGCGGTAGTATATCAGAGCCATGTGGTGTTGTTATCCTTACATGCAATAAAAAGTCGTTAATTAGCACCATCAGTGCATTCTAATCGTACCCCTGTACCACCACGAAGGGTATACTGGGGTAAACATTTGTGCAGGGAAATTCATTCGCCATTTAGTAATGGTCACACACCGCATTGCCAAAATAAAACTTTTCACGAGAGGATATCAAATTTCATATTACGATTATCATAATAAAGTATCCATTTCCGCATAATTTTTCCATTGTAGCTCACATTCTATTTAATGTGCTTTGCTATACTTTTTGTACAAAGAAATAGTACTTCAAATGTTCGACTGTTGTTCACTCAATATTTACCTGCCATAAATATTCGAATTATTAAAATCTATAACACTTCTAATGCGCATGCTGTCAATTACATACTCTGTACATTTTAATAACTTGATGAAATACCACATTTCTCACTGTGACACAACCACCATGCTGTCAATTGCTCCTGAAAATATTTCACGAGGCATTAATGCACATGACGGAAAATAGCTGTCCATTGACAACCTCGGTCATCAATGTTGTCATTACGGAACTATTGTCAGAATATAAAACGAGCAACGATAATCAGGAACCAATGTTGCGAAACCAACGATACGATCACCGTGGAGCGTGCATCGCACCACGTATCGTATCGTCGCCACATCGCGGGCAAGTTGACTCACACGCGAGTGAGGCTCGCTCACAATGAGACTTCGCGCACATGGTCGCTCGTCCACACCGAATCGCCGACGCAAATACGGCCATGCATCACCGGCACAAGCACAATGATTCAGGAGCTGGAAGAGGAAAGCGGAATTAGGCAAAAGAGCCCAGGCGGGGAGCGTGTGTGTGTGGCGTTGCTCACAAACAAACACAAAATATCGTTAAAGCGACATCGAAATACGGGGTTGCTGCCATCTCCTTGCAGATGGAAACTAACCCACGGATAGCGACTGCGCACAGAAATGTGCCTGATCTAAAATAGCCCGAGATGTATCCGTGATGTATTCATTATTCACTTATTCGGACTGCTTTTGTTCGGTTAATTACAGTCGCTACGGAAAAATGGAAAAGAGGAATATATCGAGACCGATTCGTATAAAATATCACACGTGGAAAATGCACCGTACAATATATGCATTCAAATAGTATGGTTTCACCTTCAAAGGTTTTCACAAGTGAAAAGTCCCCAGAGAAAGCTCTAAATACACTTTACCGGTGAACATGGTTTGCAGCACAGCCTTTAACCAAATTGCCTGATATGTGCCCATTCCCGTCAGATCTCGGAGGCTAAGCAGAGGGTTGACCCTGGATGGTGCTCAGATGGGGTGACCGCCACGCACATGAATGAGATGATGGGCTGCAGGGGCACGTGTGGTGGGATGCACAGAACAGTGCAGGAAACGCCATTCTTCCCAAGTTTATACTGGTAGGAACCTCCTGGTTACACCAGCCCACAGGGGATTATTGTGTCCGTCGTGCAAAGAGGGGCTGCGTGGGGAGTGAGGGGCTGGGTGGGGAGGGGAGGGTGGGGAGGGGCTGGGTGGGGAGGGTGGGAAGGGGCTGGGTGGGGAGGGTAGAGCTGGGTGGGGCTGGGTGGGAAGGGAGGGGCTGGGTGGGGTGGGGAGGGGAGGGTGGGGAGGGGCTGGGTGGGGAGGGTGAGACTGGGTGGGGAGAGTGGGAAGGGGCTGGGTGGGGAGGGTGGGGCTGGGTGGGGGGTGGGAGGGGTGGGGCTGGGTGGGGAGGGGCTGGTCACCCCGTGGTGCCCTTATAAAACTCAACGTTTAACCTACTCACGCCGGCTTGTGCCCGCCCTCACAGTCGGGCATATTTGCGGAATACACCACGCCGCCGTTGACCCTGGCCATTGACCGAGCAACCCAACGTTCCTACCAGCTCCCTACGCAGGGATGTGTTATACCCCCCAACTATTACCAACTCGCAATGACAACCTGACATAGCTTAGGAAGACTCTCATTCCAGCAGCAGATTGACAAAGAGTTGTACGTGCAATCATCACAGTATACATCAAGTCGATGGATTGATCACCGACAGTACTTTTGTAATTATGCTGTGTATGGTTTCCCTCCATTTATTTGAGAAGATAATCACCTCCTTTAACGCTTTATACGTTTTGAAGCATACACAGTAACATCAATAAATGTTGTTGTTATCCATTATAATGAAGGCTGCATGGCTATGTATGTGTACGTGCGTGTACAAAGCAACCCTATATTGACATTTAAATACCAATTGCTCACACTTTTGAGCAATGCGTTTAATAATAATAATCTGGAGAACAGAACAGTGAGTGTTCGTCAAGAGGTGATGGTGCCAGCTGGATCTCCAGGCCACATGTGGAAAGGCGGCGGTGACGTTTCTGACTGCAAGCCGCTACATAGCCGGGGGTCCTGTGGAGACAGCCACAGTCAAGTGCTTAACTGTGGCTGTCTCACTCCCCATGCCAGATACAACAACACTGCAGAGCTTCAGCGGCCGCTGGAGAAACAAATATGCAGCCTCAACACAAACTCCAACAACACTGTGTGCCATAGCGCGTCGACAAACGTTACACCACCACCACCTTTATTGCAATACAGTCACACGACTGTGATTGATCACCCTTCCTTGGGCTGACACGCAAAGTTAATGCACACCAGCCGAACTATCAGGGGCAGATGAGGCTGGACATCATTGAGTGGACGGTGTGTGCTTTCGTAAGTGGATTGCTGGCCACGGATAACACCGATGGCGACTGTCTAAATCGGTTCTGGACTTCCTCTCGAGCTTAGCCTTAAAAAAAAGTCCTTAATGGCCTGGCATGGGGCTGACCCACCCATCTGCACATCATGCAAGCTTAACTTGATGCTCACTAACAGTGCTTTCCTCAACAGTTTGTGAAAGCTGTAGGGGGGATCTTGGTTAATTCCCCACAACAGGTATGGTGCATTCTTCTGAGTGAGTTAAATCTCTGCCTAATTATTCTCATCACTTGGGAGTCTTTGCCACCACAGTATTATACAAAGCTGTATATTTATGGTGAGTAGTATTATAATAGGCAATTTCGGTTGCAATTTCTGATATTGTTTGGCATATATATATGCTGTAATGAGGACCGGGGAGGGAAATTACTCACTAAGTAAAAACGTATTCATAGTTTCCAAAATGCCCATATAAAAATTGTGACATTTCAGAATGATCCTTTTGGCTCCTACTGTACATATACCAGGAATATAACCAATGAAGATACTGCTTTGTAGTGAGCGGAATACACAACCGCTTTTGTAGCAGGCTTGTTTTTTCACAACCACCAAATTTGTGTTTCCACCCAACCTACCGCTATGAAACTATTCTTTTATTTTACCAGGTAAGGCCCACTGAGCTTTATAACTCTTTTTTAGAAGCGACCGCACCACAAATGATAGCTCAACGAAGTGGATTATGTGAAAATGTAAAACAGCCAAAAATTCTAAATAAATGTTTCTAAATGTGGAGGGAAAACCCAGAGGACACGGAGAAAAATCCACATGACACCGGGGAAACCATGCAAATTCCATATATACCAGCGTCAGGGTCGGAATTGAACCCGTAGGCTTTAACTACGATACAGCCGGTCCCTTATACCAACAACAGCATAACATTTTCTGCCATCACTATGTGTTTTAAGTTTCTTTTGCACCGTACGTAGCCAACCATGCTAATTAGAGTTGCGGGGAAACTACAACAAACTAAACACAAAAATCAGTTCTAAAGAAATTAGTTTTCAATCTAGATTTAAAAGTGCATATCTCCAGTGGCTTCCTGATATTGGAGGGAAAAGCATTCCAGACAGTCACAGAAGTGCATCTGAAAGCGAGGCAATGCAGTGACCATCTTTGTTCATGGTTAGCCAAAAGCCGCTGCGAAGATGACCAGAGTTTGCTTGATGGTTTATGCTCCTTGACGAGATCAGCAAGGTATTGTGGTTCATTTGTGGCAAGTACTTTGTGAGTAATGAGTGCCACCTTATTATGTATTCGTTCAGCAACCGGAAGCCAATTCAGCTGATCTTGCAGTACCCGTCACGACGTGACAAAGGATTTTGAACACACAGAACCGTGAATCCGCTGCCATTCGACCAAAAAAAATGCAATCCACAGCTTGTCCCAGGCAACAAATGCAATTATAAAATAAATATAATGCATTCCAATAATAAGAAATACTGCGATGTCCACTATAAACAAACCTCAAAGTGATTTATTACTGAAGTAATTCAATAAAAAAACAATTTATTTCAGATGGAATGGCAGATGCATCCGAATATGTAATAATATTTGTAAGTTTATAATAATAATAAAACGGGAAATATGGATATGGAACAAATATTTCTCTGTTGCATGCTTGGAAATCATATGATAAAAAAGCACTGCCCAACCACAGAAAATGCAGTGTGTTGAAGAACAGTCTCATCACCTGCCTTCACACAGCACCACGCAGGGAACTTCTCGTTTGTTTCCAAAGTATCTTCTTGGTTCTTTCGGTAAAGTCACGTAGAAGGGAAATAATAAAATAATAAAAATAAAACATAATAAAATAATTCTCACGACGTTTCGGCCACAACGCAAGCAGCCGTCCTCAGGTGAAGAACAGGTCTGTCGGAAAGACAGCGTCTGAATGATTATGGGTTTACAATAGTTTCTGTACAGTATTTATCTAAAAGCCAGAAAAGCATATGACCAACGTAAACACATACGAGACTCATCTTCTTGGTTCTTTCGGATGCATTGTGTTTTATTTTTATTCTTTTATTACTTCCCTTCTACGTGACTTTACCGAAAGAACCAAGAAGATGAATCCCTGCAGTCACGAAAGCTTTAAATCGAAATTTCACATACGAGACCTCATACACTTAACATTCAAGCGGAAACGTTTATCAAAACAACATTCGGAGATCACGTGAGATCAGCAATAACTCTCAATAAGCACACAAGTACGGTACTGTATCATTAACATGTAGAAATTCCATCGTGGACCCATTATATGAAGTCCTAAACTACTGGAATGTTTGGGTTACTACTTCCCGTACATTTTTCTAAAGGACACAACATTCCCAACATGCGAGTTGGCTGCCAAAGTGCCTTGGGTTTCCAGGACTAAAAACACCGACGTAAACTCAACCATTCCACAACTGCTGCCCATTCCTACACAACTCACTTCAGCCATTGAGGACTTGTGTGCAATGCTACTGCATGAGAGAAGCACGCCAATATTTGTGAATGTGTCAGAAGAGTCAATGTTAAGATCATTCTGTTTCAATTAAATCCCTCCACCTTGCCCACAAGCAATAATAATAATAGGTAGAATATCAGCCGTGTACTATCCACTGCTCATGGTGCTACGTGCGATAACACAATGCCTCTTGGCTTCTGCACATGAGCTGATGCTATTGCTCCATCTCTGTGATGGTCATCCTCTTGGGTGTTCCCTGCCGCAAGCATCTTCCCTAATCCGATTATTGGCTTGTAAAAAAAAGTCTACAAAAACTCTTACAAAGCCTTGTAAAGCTTTCCCGATTTCAAACAGAAACACGGTATTGTTACCAGTCTACACTGACAGTGTTAAGATTTATAAGCATGGCAGTCGTTAAACAACAGGTTACATTGAGTTTTATTGCCCTTGGTCTCGGTTCAACCAAACACGTTTACAGAGTACAAAGTACGAGCATGAGCTGTACAGGGCAGATGACGCGTCTTGTTTCCTTGACACACAATATTGATAACTACAGCCCTTTGTCAATCCGATCATGTATGGAGGCATCCGCAATACCATGTCGGTCATGGGGGGTGTTTGACTATACTTCACCGCACTGGTAAGTGGAGGGATTTACAACTGACGTATTTCATCCTGAACAGTCGGACTGCTAGAGCTTAAGCAGAGACGTTTTATAAAGTACAGTATTCCAATTAAAAATATACAGTGTAGAGTATTTAGAATAAGACACGTGCAAATCATTATTTGTACATAAAGTATCGTAGGTATGTCAAGAAAATCTAGCATGTTCATGTCAAGAACAACATGTACAACTGCATCACATTTTTACACTTTCCAATAAAATTTAGTGTTCAGTAAAAAAAGAATTGCAGCCCTCTGTGAATCTACATCGGTCATAGGGCTTGCTTGGCCGTACTTGAACACAACCAGAGGATGATGTGTTAAAGAGGATCCAGGACATACACCACTGTGACATTGGCCATGACTGAGAAATCGAATCCAGGTCACTGCGTTCATAGCGCTGTGCGATAACCAGTGCCACTATTCACACCAATGTAACATTTCAACGGTACTGTACTTACAAAAATATGAAAACATATTTAACAAGGCAGACTAATGATGAATGTGTCCAGACATATGCTGAAATGTCACGTTACACCGCATCGTTCAGCAGTTAATGTTGGAGATTAACTGTGCACAACTGTTGGCACTGGTCCGACTTGCTGAGACAGCTGCTCCAGGTGTGCTGTACAAACACAGCAGATGGATGTGTTTTTGTTCATTCAGCAGCATCAGCTTCTCGTTGTGATGCCTACTACACATACAAATATAATGAAATGTATTTAATCCAAGAAAAAAATTATTACATTATAATAACATGGGGGGGGGGGCATGTCCATACTTCACCATGCTGGTCAATGTGGGTTTACTGTGTACCAAAAATACAGCATTGCGATCGCACTTTATAAATTACACGGCTGCTGTTTATTTATTAGAAGCTCTCTAGAACATGGTTTTTCTACCACGATAGTCTTTCAACCTAAGTGCCCCGAGTACAAAAATAAAAAAACAGACAGATCAGTTAGGCTTTGCCAAGTCTTTAGCAATAGAATTACAACACTTGTACCATATAACGCAAGCCTGATTTTGGCCTCCGGTCCGATTGCATTTTTCAACAAGTAGTGGCCAGGCTAAGCTCAGCACCAGCTGCATGTGCCCATTGCTTCACACCACCATCGTGGCGGTGCGGCAGGCACACACCAACAGAGGTTGTTAGAAAGTATTTTGACAGCTAAGGCAAAAAAGAGCCCTCAAAGTCTTGAGAAATTAACAAAGGGACACTGACACATTTCGGCGCTCCTGCCACGGTTATGTAGCTTGACCACCTGAATGTGAAATTGAAATTGTTGCTCTGAATCCACATTGGTCGATAGATTGTGATAGTTTTAAAGATATAAAAGTTACGGATTATGTGCAGTACTACAAATCATTGTGTATGTAAATTAGTGCAGAAAGTGACGTGCAGATTTAAATGTCTGTGATGTGACGCCAGAGTATTGTTACATGTCCATGAATGCCAAAGGGTGTTGCGTAAACTACAACAGTTACAAGCCTTGGAAACTGGTCACTTGCCAACTGTGATGGATTACCATTACCCCTCATGAATGATCCACGTGTTATGCTGATCTAACCTCCGGTCACAAGGTCAGTGGCACATTTCCTATCATGTGATCACCTCCCAAGGTCACACACCACTAAATGTCACTTAGTGTCGTTTGCTGTGTACATGGGGGAATTGCAGAAATCCAGTTCCCCCTCCTATGGAAATGCATACAAGCCGTATGTGCAGTACAGTACTGCCATTCGAATACCGTGCTACACTCAGCTGACAATTCTCCATAAAATTACCATTTTTAGTTATACAAAAATATTTAAATCTTAAAATACTCTAAGTAAGTTTTCAAGGTGCGTTATCAAATGCACCTGCATTGCTGCAGTGTAAAACAAAGGCCAACTAACTGCACAGCTTCCATGATTCATATTAAGTGTACAATATGCATATTTATCATAGTAAATGTTTAATACTTTATATTTATAGTATAACACCCATTAAGAGACCAATTATAAAATGAGAACAAGAATATTGCATTTAATTTTGCATCCAAGTTGCCTCTTCAGTAACGTTACATAGTGTACTCAAAGGACTTAATACTGGACAGTACGTGGATGATTTTCCCCACATTTAGGGTATAGAGACTGCATTTTTGTCCGTAATATACATTGAGAGTCACCGACAAAAACGACTGGTCTGGAGTGACATTTTTTGTTTTTACGTCAGTAGATTTTGACCTCCTGAAGCTGGACTCGTGGTTGGTGGTAAGGGTGTGGGGAAGAGGCTTTCCGATTTCGGGGGGTTGCCCGACATACTGCAAATAATTCACTTATTCATGCTTGCTACAGCGACGTGACATTTATAACGTAATTAACCTGGAACATATTTAAATAACATTTAATACCCGAGTAACTAATTATTTACTAACTTAATACTTACATTTTAAGAAAACCAATTCGGTCACGTGTACTGCACAGTTTACCATCACTCGATGTGGAAGGCTGAAGGTTAAACTTTTAAATAAAAAACAATGTGGAAAACCAGAGCACTACAGGAAAGGTCAAGTGCCCATCCAAGGGCACAGGTTCACCAAATTCTACACGATAGTTAAGTGCATGCTTTAGAGAGCTTATGAAATGCGAGTACACAAATGCACATCAGTTATATCTGCTGTACGTGAATTACAATTGTCAGGGGAAAAGTTGAACACCCCTAATCAAAATAAGTGAATATGGACGTATTGGCGGTACACCGGTGCAGCATGACACACGTAATACACGTCTGAAATAAAAATTTTAGTCAACAAATCTGTGATCAGTCTTTAATTGACACTGTCACATAGTTTGGCGCGATCCGAAGGGTTATTTCATTCGGCTGAGACTATAAAAAAAAATGCTAATATTGACCGTTCATTGGGCCCGGGGCACTTGATTTTTTTGGGCCGACAAGGAGGTTCGAGCCCCTGGGGCAACAGCAGCTTTCTTGCGAGCCTTAGGTGGGACTGGAGCACCATCTTCATTGTCGTCGTCGTCGTCTTGAACCGCCGATGGATAGTACGACAAGCAGAGTGTTGGGGTCTCTAGGGCTTTTGTGATATCAACGATAAATGAGGACAATATATAAATATCTCATGAAGAACCAAATTATTCATGAAAAGTCAGTGCTCGTATTTATCTAACCCTGACCTTACCCTAACCATCCCACCACGTTTAGGGCACGATTGAAATCTGACACGAGTAAAAACACGGAGCCAATCGTCATCAAGCTGGGTGCTGTACGGCAACAGACCGTGACGCTTCATGTTAAGCTGCTCATAACGTGAGTCTTCCGACTGCTTCGACATCATGTGAACTGATTTTGACGCAAGATTTTCTGACAAGGGTTGCGAATCGCAGGAAAACAAATAAAACAAAGAATTATTGCGAAAAATGTGCATTTTATACTGAGCACAGGTATACCGCCAATACGTTCATATAGTATTTCCTAAACAAGAGAGGCATTAGCTCATGCTGTATCCTACCGTTTCCCGAGACCAGCTAAATTCGGCTTAACCTGAATTCCGGCTTACTCGAGTCAGGCTTCGTCAGAATGTTGTTGACATCAGTCGCAATAGGTGCAGGTGTACATTACTTCACATTAGCAAGATAGGCTACATACGGTGCGAAAATAAGTTCAACATACATGCATTTACATTATCTTAAACCAAAATGCCACCACAGAAACATGAAACTGGACTTATATGTTTTATCTTTAAATGACTAGATTCGAGAAATCTCACAAAACCACCACACCAAGTGAAAAATAACTAAGAATTTTATTTTTCACACAAGCCATGCGCTAATCTCTGAATGCAGCGCTCCCAAACGTTTGTGACGATGCACGACAAGCACGAGGAACACACATCATAAATCGGTCACTACAAGCGATACATTAGTAACTATTTCCATGAAATAAGTAGGCCACTTTGGAACCCGCGTAATATGCTACTTGAGTCTCCAAAATTGCATCACAATATGCAGAGGTGATTTCACGGAGATGACATTAAAAGGCATTAAACCAACATGATTAAGATGCCTTATTGTCACATTTTATGACAATTAGCTGGTGACTTTATCTGGAGTGCTATTATGCGGGTCTTAACTGTGCTTTATGAAAGAAAAACACAAACAAGTTCAAAGCCTGCCTTCCTCTCTAAGAAAACCACGGCTGGCCCTGTGGCCATAAAAGCAGGTAGAAAACTTTAATACAAAAGACTGACCAAAAGAAAGGACGATTTATGTATGGAAAAAAGTTTAACAAAACTATGTAGGTGAAAGGATGTACAAATACAGCCAAAACAATGAATGCTATTTTCATTTTTTCGCACATAAAGTGTATTATTAAAAACCACCGTACTCAAATGACAATATATTAACAATGTGCTACATTGCCAAACCATGGCATGCATTTAAAAATGTTTCCTGACAAACAAATGAAAATGTGACGTTTTGATGGCAATAGGTGTTGCAATGCTATTGCTGGTTATCAGTGTGCTGACCAGTGTTTCAATATCAATGTAAAATCATCATTATAAAAGAGCTCGTCGACGGTTCTAACGATCGGCGATGTTTGCATCATATAAAGGTTCTTTCCCCAATGTTAGTTACAACATTTAATTCTACAGCATTTAATATCACCTTGCCAATGAAATCACAATTTTATTTTATAAGTAATTGAGTAATCTCAATTGTAGATTTTTAAAAGGTCCAAGTTAATAGCAATTTCATAATGGCAAATATCATACTTTGTTGTCATACCTTCGCATTTAAAGAAAGAAAAAAATATTTAAATTCAGATATGTTTTTTAAATTACATTTTAAATATAATGTAAATGTGACTAACCACCTTGTCAGCTATGAAGAAACACTGACAGCACTGAGGAATACTGATAAGAACTGAATTTTCCTTGTATGAAAACTGAGAATAAAAGACTTGTTATACTTAAAGTTAATCGAGTTTCCTCCAAAACGTATAAAAACAAGATAACTCTAATGATAAACCAATAACTATTCCTATGCAATTATTAAACGGATTTTATTCACATAAGTGCAGTTACGACCTTTGCTAAATTTCATTTTTAAACATTGCACTCTCATGCTTTTTGTTTAAAATCCCATAATTTTTTTACAAAAGCCTAAAGTATATCAAAGATGCAGCATACATTTTGAAAAAATGTTTCTCATTATTTAGCTTAATGGGAGGTTTAAACCACGTTACCAAAAAGCGAAGTTATGAGCTGACGCACATTTACACCAGACAGCTAAACATTTCCCTGATCAAAATGTGTTTCACAAAATGAAGTATGCAATTATACCACACAGGCTTGCTGCAAACCCAATATCATGAACACCATAATTAACTACTTCACCACAGCACTAAAACAAGACAAACCATTCTGTAATTTTGCGGCCTTCCAAAACGCTGCAATTCCAAATAAAGAGGGAAATCAACAATGAAAGTTTTAAGCCAAGCTTTCTTCACGTTTCAATAACCGTCCCATTACAATGCAAAATTAATCTTGAATGCACAAGGTCTAAAAGTTGTCCTTTGGTGCTGAAAGTCATCTCTCTGCCTCTGGCACGTGGTTTGCTTGCGGTTGCTGGTAGTGCATTTGTGCAGGTGCTCCAGGTTGCATCCTGGGATGGAGCATGAGGGGAGGAGACATCGCTGCTGTAGCTGCCACGGTGCCACCAGACATCGGGACACGAGCGCCCATGCTGGGTGGGGAAGAGGCTGACGCGGCCCATAGCTGACCGTAGTTGCTGTAGCCGCCACAGCTGCCAAAGGCTGGCGGCGAGGTGGCCATGGCAGCGGGGCTGCCACCCTGGAGGGCTTCCGATGTCCTGAGTCGCGAAAACATGGCCAGCGCATCGGGAAAATTTGGCGGCGTTGCTGGTGTGTTGGCTGGGGTGCCCATCTGTTCCAAAGAATTATAAGACAGGGAAGGAAATGAAAAGAAATGACCCAACACACAAGTGTTATATGTTGTGATAGACTAATTATAAAAGACCACTTCATGAGAACATAATTGCTCAGAAAGATATGCTATCTATCATAAGCAAGAGGTTCATATTGTATATTACTTTTTTCTTATAATGAACCGTTCATATGCAAACGTTGAATTCCTGTCATTAGTTTTTAACCACAAACCAGAATGCAATTGTAACATCATTATTATAAACGTTTGTTCCCAAACGTAAACAAGCATTAAGAGTGATCATCTCCATTGGCAGTCCTAAACCAGTGAAAAGTCCACATTTGTATGGTGGGGGCCAGATTTTCCATTGGACAACCACTGCTGACTTGACACTAAAATGCACACACATAAAAATATGGCATAAAAGTTTATAACACATTTACAGGTTAAATGTATTTATCTTACAGAAGATATGTGTGGTGGCAAGAAAATAACAATATTTCATTAAATGTAAGTGAAACGTATCATTATTTTATAACTTTCAAAAATCAAGCTTATTTGGAAATGTTCTGATGTAAATGAAAGACAGTTTAAAACTAATTTAATCGGTGGCACAAATCATGACCTTATTTGACTTTTCATGAGAAAAAAAAGTTGTGCCAAAAATCGTCCCAGTACCATTATTTGCAAGTAATTTTTTTGTTCAGCACAGCTCTATTCTGAACGTGAATATGGAATTAAATTTCATGTAAACAGACCCTGGCTATTTATATAAGCTGGCACAGTACAACAACTTCTAACCACTCAGGATAAAAAAAGATGCCTGGCAGCACACCGCTCTTCACATTTAAAATTCACAAGCGTCCGGTTCAAATAATATGGCTTTTTGTGATTTTAAACTATTTATTTTATGTAACGTCACATATTTGTTGTGAGTCTTCTCATAAAGCATAAAGTATTTTTTTGGTTATGAAAATGTTTTCATGTAAACATACTCTTCTTCGCACAACCTTGTGAAACCAGTGAAATCTAATGCAGAAACAAGTTTCCCAAATGTTAAGAACTTGTGATGCATACCTGATCTTATCAAGCCTTACATATAACTGTTGGAAATTCACACATTGGTAAGCGCATTTTTATTATTGCTGGTTCTGCAGTAGTCGACAGTACTTTGGATGTTCTGGTCAATATGTCCTTACTCAATTCATAAAAAGCCTCAATTTAAAATTGAAGGAAATGAAATGTTTGTGTTTTTTTTACATGGAGCACAATATGTTGATCACTAAAACTTTTCAAACAATAATCAGTCTGCTTTCTAAGTGTAGGAACAAAACAATAAAAACAGAGGACCCTTATTGTATGGCTAGTGGCCAAACATTCAGCAACGGAATGCTCTCAATACAGCCATACAGTGTGCATGCACTATGTGCAGCAACTCAGATGCTTTTCGGTCTGTTAGCTATGCACTACACTGGCATGCTTGAGCAGGTCATGTGATAGCAAGAACATTACTGCAGCGTGTGACTTTACAGTACTTAACGCATATCGTTTTACAAAAATGCTGTTACCGCTTCCAATAATAGCACCGTTGATTGCACCCACCCTCGAGTTGAAATGAAAACATTGCACTTTCAAAATGTAACAGAAACTAAATGTTCTTTTCGTCAGGCAACGCTATTAAAAGAACATGGATCCGACCCGACTCAAAATCAAGTGGCTTTGTTTGCGACTAAACATTTCATTCTCTGAAAGTCACGTGCAAAAAAAGGTTCCTTTCTTTAAAAGTTTATTTCCTTTTTCAATTTCATCCCGCTGTATTGGCGATGAGGCAAACTAGTATTTCTTTTGTCAATCCAAAAATGTGCATTCGCCAATTTACGTTAACAAAAATATTTGCACGTGAAAAACGTTATTTTTTCCATCGAGGACTGCAAAAAAAATCACGAACCATTTTGGAACCAAATCAAATAAATTATTTGCAAGGGCTTAATTAATGTCCAGACAGCAGTTTAACGATATGATGCAATGGGCTAAATTATTGGTCAGTCATATTCATAGTTTAAATCCAAACCAGTGTAGAGAGAGAGAGTAATATCCTGAAATACTAAATATATAGCTTGTACAAAAGCAAATGTGTAATTGTTTTCTACTGTGCATCATCTAAATACCAAAACTTGTTATTATTAAAACATAACTAATACTATACGTGTAATTCAACCAAATATCAATATTTTTGCGACAAATGTTGTCACGGTAGGCTATGGTTATAAACAATCAACTCCATTGTATGTTCCTGATTGTCATTAGTTATTGAATTAGGTTATCGGTAAATTACAGATGTCATGTTCATTTCATGGTCAGACCACGTGCTTTGCCGTAATATCCAAAGCCTGACATCTCTGCGTGGCATGTTTTAAATGTGAATAACATTTGTAAAGTAACCTAGGTGCGATGGTGTAAATGTCACAAATTTTCGTAGCTGGTTATCAAGACTACCACCCTACCTTAGGGTTACACTATACTGTACAACATGAAAATTAAATAATTATTCCTCGCTTCCAATGCACGCACCACAATAGAGATGCCTAAAACGTGTCAAATTAGTTTGTGTTCAGTTCCATCGACCATGAAACAACCCATACATTTCACTGCATGGCAAATCCCTCCTATCACGAGATCCATAACCAGCAATTCATATTTACATAATCATCAATAACCGCAAATGCCGTTTGAAAATGAAACTCGGCGTAAGATGCAAGAACATTTTATCGTAAACGTGCACTGCACTTCAGATTACAAGATCAAACACGAGCTGGAGTTCAAACTTGACTGCCATAGGGGAGGACAGCATTTCACAGTGTGCCATTCTTCAGGAGACAATGTTACCACCATTGCCGTCTCACTTGCTAACACTGAATACTTGCATCTCATATTACGAATACTACCCTAAGAAAAACCAGCTCCCAGTAAAAACACAGGATGTTGTCTCAATTATTCCTTATTAGATGTTATGCTGTTTAACGATAATCGCACGTGTAAAACATTTCACATTATTAAAATGTTTACCTGGCAACATTCAAACTGCATATTAATTATGTAATCCTCCCCATATGTTGACAAATGGTACTCCTTGGATAACACCCCCTGTAATGACAGTACTCTACTTACAGAACTAAGCTGCCTGCTTATGCAATTGGTTCGGATCTGGGAGGGGCTTTAGAACATTTAGTTAATTCTGTATGAGTTTAAGATTTATACTCTAATTAAGGGGCATTTTGTTAAGAACTACAGTACAACCCGGTATACTTGGTGCTGTCTGATGGTATTAACTGTAGATAAACCTGCCTTGTTTGCACAGATCATGGACACGATCTTTTCCAAAATTGTCTTTCTATATATACTGTACTGCATAGGACTTGTACAACCCCTTTGTTAATCCACTGCTAGATGTAATCCTCCCCACATCTAGCGGGTTGTGGGGGTTTTACGAACTACTTAACTATGCTGTATAATAAGTAAACACATTGAAACACTCGTTTTAATCACACTGACACATGAAGGCCTCCCTCCCCATGCCATGTCACCATAAAAATGTGTTTGACAATGCTTCACGGCACGAGCCAATGCTGGTTTGTGAAGGAAGGGGGAACCAGGCGCAATTCAGGTATCTATCATTCAAAAGCTTGACAATCGAGCTCAGTGCCCAGGTTTATCGCGCAAGGCACAAACCACTGCTCCAACCCTGTATGTTGTACAACGTACATCTTAAACTGAAAAGTTGTGATCGCTTACTGAGAGCCCAGAGTAATGTTAATAAGCACAGGCGACCAACCCTGCTCAAGTTATGAGATTGTGGTTAAGAAACAAAATGCCACTCTTAATTATGACAAAAAGATATTTTCAGGTCTGTACATGTAAAAAGATGCTGCTTCGTTAACAAAAAACTATACTTATTATGTTGAAATTCTTTCTCACCGTACGTAGCCAACCGTGCTAATCGGAGGTGCGGGGGAAGGACAATGAACTAAACACATATATCCTGTAGTAAAATCGTGTATAATAATATGAAAGGGAAATTTGTGAATGTGTCTGTTCAAAATGTTTAGCATACTTCCCAAAATGTTAGAAACTTGAAATTTGGCATGTGGGTAGCTTCCAGACTGTACACAATGCAAAATATATAAAAATAGACTTTTGTATTTGGGGGGGGGGGGGGGGGCGCAATAATGCATTCATATTTTGCACGGCAAGTGAACGGTGACGTCACATCTGTGATGTCACCCGCATGCGGCAGCGTTACTCAGTGTGCCTGCTGACGTCACGCATCTCTCCCCATCCTCCGCGTAGGCCGTGTATTAATCCAAGACAAGAATCCAAATCTCGGGCGAAGCCAGGTAAAGCTAGACGTGTATAATAATAACTAGGCCGCAGTGACAGACTTATTTCATTTAAAGGTTATAATCCCTTGTTCATCATGACGTCCTTTTTACTTCTATGTCTCAAAAGCGTTATGGAGATCGCGTGACGTGAGGGTTCTGCCTTTGTAGTCAGGGTTGTAAGTTGACGCCGAGGTGGTGGGAGGTGCCTCGCCCCCCCCCCCCCCATGTGGAGTGACGTCCCCTGCTCATGATTATTAATGAGGGGGCGGGCCGACGTGGAGTGACGTCACGCGCGGGACACACAGACATTCTTGGCTCATTATAGTAGTAAATTAATGCAATGGGAAAGTGGCCAGATAAAGAGGGCTGGCCTCTCTTCAGGGAGTGGGGGATGGCGGAGGGAGGGGACATAAACCCGAAATGTCATCACGCCATGTCCTCCTACCAACGCCTCACCCCTTCTCCCAGCCGTCCCCCCACTCCTCGTGTCTCCCATGCCTCCTCCTCCCAACGACTCACCCCACCCCTCTTCCCATGAGCACTCCAGCTTATGTCTCATGAATCTCGTGCGGCTGGCTATACTCATGCTGATTTTACATGGCACCGACACAGTTTGCAAGATGTGTCCTGAGCTGGTTAACAATACAATTTACATAAGTGGGAGTCCAACTAAAAATAAACAATGAACTTTTGAGATTAATAAACATTTCCAGCCTTTTGTCAATCCACTTCTGGATGAAGGCCTCCCGTGGGAATTTTCACACCGAATCAGTTTAGATACCACTCATCACCGATGTTCACCATGGCTGAGAATCAAACTGAAGGCGATCGGTTCAGTGCAGTGCGCTAACCAATGCACCACCACCACTACACCCCGACTTCCTTTTCAACTAGACAATGTCATAGACAGCAGAAGCAAAACTTATATGTTATATATACAATATAATTTTACCTGCAATTACTTAATTCAAAAGGCACTCAAACGTATCTGGAATACCAAGTACTGTATGTACTACAGTACAATAACAAGTGTTAACTGACACATTGTGGTGATTAAAATCTATCCTGTACAGCTCAGGGTATAATTTGTACAAAAACGTTATTTATATGTAGCACTGAATAAAGAACTGAATATAGAAATATTAAGAATCATGTAACATTTTTAAGTCATTAGCTTTGTAAGTGAATTTTAGAAATATCGAAGTGCAAAATGTGTGGTACATTAGCTAAACAAAAGGCAGGAGCTGAGTGGAAGATACCTGGTTATTCCTGCAAGTGGTGTTAAATACAAGTAATTTCTTCAAATAAATTAGTAAATCACATCTCCCATGCGTAATAAACTTAAATACACTAAGGTGACTCACATCTCACTTTGCCAGTAATGCTCTTGATTAAAATATATACATTACATTGTGTTCTTCCTAAGACGGGATATATTATTTTCAGCGAACCCGGATGCCTTGCTATGGCTTACAACATAAAAAAAACATTGTATACCGCTTCTTTTTCGAATACTATATGCAATATTATTTTCAGTCGAACTGCTATAAGACAATACTTGGCAGCTATACACCATTATATGCAGATAACGTGCTACAGTTTCAGAAACTTATGTACACAAGTTACTTGCATTGGTGAAACAAGATGTCAAGATTTTGGCGAACATACTCCTGAAAACTTAAGTATGGCTTGCCAATCAGAATCTACCTTTAGTCTTCATTGTAACATTGATCTATTATTCTTTTCAACTCATCCATATATATCGAAGAACAATAGCAACGAGAGCTCAGCTCTCATGGAATAAGTTAAATGTTTACATGGTGAATTGAACTGAACAAGCATAGAATGCAACATTTAAAAATTAACCATTCTGGTAAAATATTGTCTCCACCTTTCATCCTAACAGAAGTACAAATTAAAGAGGGATAGGAGTTTGTGATATTTACAGAGCAGTTAATTCACAAGCATAACTTTATAACATGTGTGGATTTTAACGCTTTCTCTAACTGAATTACTAGAAAGCAAAATAAAATGTGGGAGCGTTTGAAAGTTTAGTTCTGCAGTAGTTATTTAATGTTGATGTCAATGTCATCTAATAAGAGAACATTGGGTTAGAGAAGCCTTTACCTTAAAAACCTGAACATCACTTCTCCCAAACTGGATGTTTGTCCTGTTTTGTGTAATGTAAATTACACAATCTTTTAGATTTCCATTTTGGATTACCATCATTCATTGTATTTCTAAGCAAATAGTTATTCTTCTAAACGCCATTAAATCCAGAACGCTGTACTGCTACAACACCAAACAAAGAATATGTCAGCAACATTCTTTGGAAACAGTGACGCTGCACCCATCACTCACAATTCCACTCACATCCCTTCCACCCATGTGATCTTGTTGCATGAAAAGTACACTGGAAGCCTAAGACGATGGATCCAGATCAGGTTTACACACACACACATGCATGTGCCAATAACACATATCTTCAAACAGCTCCATATTAAGCAACCTTATGTGTGCTATTAAGACAGTCTTAAAACCAGAACCATATTTAGAAACCTTGGGTGTGGAGCCAGAACCAAGTGTCATCAACGAGTTTTCCAAGCACAGCACAAGATTACACAAATCGTAGCTGTAACAGAAGCACGGTATGGCAGGATCACAGCTGTGTGTACAAACACTTCATTGTTTAGTGTTTAATCAGCTAATGATGCAACGCGCTTTGGTTTATATATAATTAAATAATTTTTGCCCACACAAATGTTGAAATAGGATACCACTTGAATTACAATCATATTAACAAATAATAGTAATTCTTTAATTCCACGAGAGCTAAATGGAAGGCTATGATCGCCGACATCTTTGAAAGAGGACATGACACGTAGGAAAGAATAATAAACACACGTTAAACAAAGGTAGGATAGGTACTACCAAGTCTTAATATAATCAGATGTCTCACAAACAAAAGCTTAACCAGAAAACTTTGAAAGCTGTGTATACATTGACAAACACATGCTACAGTATTTGTTAAACACGCCTGTGTGATCATGTTATGCTTGGGAAAGCCATGCCAGGCAATGGGTGTGGTGTTTCCATTCAAATCCTCCCAGTCTGAGAAAACCCTCCAGTCATAACAACGCAGCCATGCAGGATTCCAACAGAATCCCTCTCACATGCACACATCCCACATAAACGTTCTAATAAATGTAATTTTCATGTCAAACAACTCGTATCACCCTGCAGCAGTGTAAACAACCAGTGCTATTTTCGTGAAAGATCTGTCAATCTGTCAACCATTAACATTGATGCTACTTATTGACTAACCTTACCCGGTAAGCATACATGTAATTGTGTATTCACGGGCAGTCTATGACCCCCCACCCCACCCCTGCCGATAAAAACATTTCCACGATGCCGATGGTCAGTAAGTTCTAAGCTTCTGATACCTAAACACCATGCGTGAATCACAGCAGTGTATAAAAAAGTCATTCATGTCAGCCGTGCAATTTCCCACGGCCATTTTTGTTCGGACGACACGTCCAGGGATGACACGTGCCACGGGTATTATCACTTCCTCGATCTGGCGAGCCAAGGGTACTGAATGTACCTCAATTCCACGAAAACGCGCAGACAAAATCAATGCTATCTTGAATTCCTACGTCAATGTACACAGTGTAGCAACTCATAAAGGCCTCGGTTAGAAATTGTTTTCCCGTGCTGTGCTATGTTAGTTAAGTGCTGTTGTTAATGTAGAAATAAAACCTAAGAAAGTGCAACTGGGTAAAACAAAGAAAAGCCCCGGACGGCATTACGTTAGTGACAGCAGCAACTGCTGCTTTAATGAAGTCCATATGCACTGCGCAATAATTAAAATAAAAAAATATATACAACGCAAGTTGAATGAATGGCAAGGTCAGCGTCTTTCCAATTTCAAGTGCAAATTCTCGGTCAAACACAATGCTTACGTAAAGCACTGTAACACTACATAACCGCTTTACAAACATGGATGCTATATATATTCAAGGCCACATTGCAGATTAGTTAGGTTATGGATGCCGAATTGTCGTAGTGGCATTGTAATCATCACAATATAGACAACATAATGTTGTATATACATAGTTGTATATCCACTAATCCGATGCTCGAGTTCGATTCTCCAGCGAATGACATCTGAACACGGTCCTGGTGTCTCTCCCCCTGCCCTGGCCCCTTCACCAACCCGCAATGACCACCGTGACAAAGTATGGTCAAACTACCCCTGTATGCATGGAACTCAACTCCTGCTTAACCCATAGTTTCACACAAAGGTGAAAATGTTCAAACATGGTTGGTACTTTCATTTTTACCTGGTCACCATGGTTGCAGTTGACAAAGAGTTGTAATATCCCTCATTTCTCAGCAGTGTTTGCAGCATATGCAGACTGCTCCACAACTGGTGTTAACAACCAGTGTGCCGCTAGATCCCGGCAGAAAAACAATGTGAGCACGTGACCCACTTTAAACATCTCCAGCGACAGCATCGTGACCACGTCGGCAAAAGCCAAGCGCAATCAGAACTCATGCATCATCACCTACGGCAAACACTTGTACCAGTGGATTTGCAGGGCCTGCAACTGCACATCCGGGCCCACGGACCCAGGCGTCAGACCAGAGAGATGACAGGGGAAGGCCCAATTTCAATACTGGCACCAGGGTCCACACTAACCAAGCTACGCCAGTGACAAGTACATGTACCGCAGTGACCATTATAGCATCGTCTGCAGTTCAGCCGATGGACAGGGTGGCTTGGGGTCATGGCATAGTGAACGCTGGGGTCATGTGGCAGATACTCACCATCTGGTGGTACTGATGACTTTGGGGCATATTCCCGTCTTGAAAAAACGTACTCAGTGCAGTCTGGGGGATAAAAACAAAAGAAGACATACGTTGGGGAGAGAAGAGGCAAGAGGAGACGGACCAGGAGGGAACGGCGAGTCGGAGAAAGAGAATGCAAGACGACGGATGAGACAGGGAGAAAACTGGGAGATAGGTTAGAGACACAGGGTCGAGACGGGAAACATTATAATAGACACATGAAGATAACACGTAAAAGGGGAAAATGGCGAGACAAGGAATACGATGAAAGCGAGACAGAGAGGGGGACACTTTTAGATGTGTCGGTGTCAAATGGGGAACGGGTAAGGAGATGGTCAGGGACAGGTGGACACTTGTGCAGTGATGATCGGCAGGCCGCAGCCAAGGCAGAAAGGTGAGACACAGTAAGACAGGCATACAGAGACGCAGTAAGACAGGCATACAGAGACGCAGTAAGACAGACATAGAGACACAGTAAGACAGGCATAGAGACACAGTAAGACAGGCATAGACACAGTAAGACAGGTATACAGAGACACAGTAAGACAGGCATACAGAGACACAGTAAGACAGGCATACAGAGACACAGTAAGACAGACATAGAGACACAGTAAGACAGACATAGAGACACAGTAAGACAGGCATATAGAGACGCAGTAAGACAGAGACACAGTAAGACAGGCATACAGAGACACAGTAAGACAGGCATACAGAGACACAGTAAGACAGGCATACAGAGACGCAGTAAGACAGGCATACAGAGACGCAGTAAGACAGGCATACAGAGACGCAGTAAGACAGGCATACAGAGACGCAGTAAGACAGGCATACAGAGACGCAGTAAGACAGGCATACAGAGACACAGTAAGACAGGCATACAGAGACACAGTAAGACAGGCATACAGAGACACAGTAAGACAGGCATACAGAGACACAGTAAGACAGGCATACAGAGACACAGTAAGACAGGCATACAGAGACACAGTAAGACAGGCATACAGAGACACAGTAAGACAGGCATACAGAGACACAGTAAGACAGGCATACAGAAACACAGTAAGACAGGCATACAGAAACACAGTAAGACAGGCATACAGAGACGCAGTAAGACAGGCATACAGAGACACAGTAAGACAGGCATACAGAGACACAGTAAGACAGGCATACAGAGACACAGTAAGACAGGCATACAGAGACACAGTAAGACAGGCATACAGAGACGCAGTAAGACAGGCATACAGAGACGCAAGACACAGTAAGACAGGCATACAGAGACACAGTAAGACAGACATAGAGGACACAGTAAGACAGGCATATAGAGACAGCAGTAAGACAGGCATACATAGACACAGTAAGACAGGCATACAGAGACACAGTAAGACAGGCATACAGAGACACAGTAATACAGGCATACAGAGACACAGTAAGACAGGCATACAGAGACACAGTAAGACAGGCATACAGAGACGCAGTAAGACAGGCATACAGAGACGCAGTAAGACAGGCATACAGAGACGCCAGTAAGACAGGCCATACAGAGACGCAGTAAGACAGGCATACAGAGAGCAGTAAGACAGGCATACAGAGACGCAGTAAGACAGGCATACAGAGACGCAGTAAGACAGGCATACAGAGACGCAGTAAGACAGGCATACAGAGACGCAGTAAGACAGGCATACAGAGACGCAGTAAGACAGGCATACAGAGACGCAGTAAGACAGGCATACAGAGACGCAGTAAGACAGGCATACAGAGACGCAGTAAGACAGGCATACAGAGACGCAGTAAGACAGGCATACATATACACATGGGGGGGGGGGGGGGGGTGTGAAACAGGTAGGAGACAGACACGAACGGGACACGAGACAGCTGAGAAATAATGGGAACCGAAAAACCAATGGGACTTTGACACGTGGACAAAGTGAGCAGACAGCCAGACATGGACAACCAAGGGACAGAGAGACAAATGAATAGACAGACACGGCGAGGGTCGTGGTGGTGGTGGGGGGAGGAGGATAGGGAGACAGTGGCAGAGGAGGAGGAGGGGGGCTCAACGAGGCGGGTCGCCATGTTAAGCGCTCAGGCTCCTCCGGCAGCACGAGGCTTTCTAACATGGTCGCTGCTGTTGTTGTTGTTATCCTCCACCGCTTCCATTGCTGTCGTGTCAGTGTCGTCGTTGTTGTTGTTACGTGTGTGTTGGATGTTTGCTCGTGATACGTGTGTTCTCATGCTTGCGATTGTAGTGTGTTGTTATGGGTTGTTGTTGTTATTGTTACGTGTGTGTGTTGAATGTTTGCTATTGTTACGCGTGTTCTCATGCGTGTAATGTGTTATGGTTGTTGTTGTTGTTTGTGTGTCGGTATGTTACGTTGACTTTGTGCTGTTATTGTTGCAGCTGTGTTTGTTGGTGTCTTGTATGTATTGTTGTGTACGTACTGCTCGGTCTGTGTTTTGTTTACGCGAGTTTTGTTTGTGTATTACGTTTCTGCCGCTGGTGTTGTTTGTGTTTATAAGCGATTGTTGTTGTTTATACTTACGTACTGTATTCCGTTATAGTTATGCTCTTATTATTTCTGTTGTTTTTGTTACTCATATAATTATTAATATCATTAGTTATATTTATTGTATTCGTTATTCCTGTTTAAACTGTCGATGCCGTTATTTGTATTGCTTGACGACCAAATTGTATTGCCTATAATGTCATTACCATTAGTCATTGCCGATGTATTAATGTCGTTTGGCGTTCATCTTATTCGCAAGTTAACATCGATGTTGCTATCCGTACCGTTCCAAATCTCGACGTCGCTATGCCTTATTATTGTAACCCTTGTAGTCATGACTCAGTTGTCATTATTTACGTGTCGTCGTGTATGTCGTGTTCACCTCGAATTGCCAATGCGCCGCCTGCAGCAGCTGCTTCGCCTGGTCCGCGGCGCAGCCAGCGGTCAACACGAACTGGTTGATCATCACCTGGTGCCTCAACTCGTCCATCTCCACCGACATGACAACAGCGAGCACAAATCGACCACCGCCAACCGAATACTTGAACGAATACGATGTTAATTGGGCGGCAAGGCCTCGTGAGCTGACGCCGCCTGCGCTAATGCGTCCGTCCGTCCGCCCGCCGCGATCTAAATATTTACATCGGCGCGTGGGGGGTTCGGCCGGCGCGGTGACGTCACCACGCCGGCGTGACGTCACCACGCACGGCGTCAAACGCCGTCGCTTTCGCCGCGGCGGCCGCGCGTCATCTTTCCGAAGGGCGCAGCGAGTAGAGGAGGGGCGGTTGAGCGCCCTTGCGTGGTGACGTCACGCCCCGATGAACGCCTTGCGTGGTGACGTCACGCCCCGATGAACGCCTTGCGTAGTGACGTCACGCCCCGATGAACGCCTTGCGTGCGGATGTGACGTCGTCACGCAAAAGGGGGATGTTTGTACGGCGCTCGCCGGGGGGAAGGGGGCGTTGCGCCTGACGTCAACACGCGGTGCGTGACGTCACCACGCAAGGCGTTTTTACAGCGCCTGACGTCACCGCCCACGTTACGGCCACGCTCGTGACGTCATCGCGCGCACGGGGTTGTAAGTCGACCACGCCATGGGCGTGTGACGTCATAGGGTGTGGGCAGTTCCACGTGCGTGGGAGTGTTCCTGAGCGAACACCTCCGGTGTGTCGGTGGTCGGTTAACAAAACAAAACATTGAGTGGCTTTCTTGTAAAGGCCACGTCGTACGTGGTGACTCTTGTGAATGAAAATCCCGTGAGGTATTTTAACACAAATCGAGTCAAACTTCTGCCTGCTCAGAGAAACAAATAATGGGGTTGGGAATCATCTCCCATCGGGGAATGGTTTTGTATTACAAATTACCATGGCATGCACGTGTCAGTCTATTCGTAGAACATCAACAAATACAGCCGTTCATCCACTAATACGGCTGTTAATCCACCGAACAAAATTGTATCCGCTGGTCAGTGCGGGCGAGTGAACTGAGTGGGGTGCAAGCCCCGAAACGTCTCAGATCTCACGAGCCACTTAATGCCAGCCATGGCTGGGAAACAAACTCACCGTGCTGGAGTGACAGCGCAGTGCGTGAACCACTGCACCACTACTCCACAAAATGATTTCCCACAAAATGGTACTCAAGTTATCGATTCATTAGGGAAGACGAGCTGAGTCATCTCCATCCTAGACTTTTTGTGAGTCACAGCATTACCCGGAGCACCGTTTAACATGTGAGGCGAGCAGGCCTTTAATGTCAGCACCGAGGCTTTACAAAACTAAACTATAAAAACAAATTGCCAGGTTAAGGCCCACTGAGCTAAAAACTCTTTTTCATAAGCAACCTGGCCACAAATGTTATCCCAACGAAATGGCTTATGTGTAGATTTATAGCAGCCAAATACTATAAACACATGATGTTGATTCCTAAATGTGAAGGGAAACCCCGGAGGAACCGGAGAAAGATCCACACGACCACGGGGAGAACATACAAACTCCAAATATACAGGCATCAGGGTCGGGATCGAATCTGCAATCTCCTGTATATCAGGCGAGGTAGTTAACATTTCACTACCTTTGCATGTGGTGGGGTTTGATTTCGTGGGAATTTTGTCAACAGGTTTACTGGAAGGGTAATATTAGAGGGGAATATATTTTTTTTATTGAGCATGTGAATTATAGTTAGAGGTAAACGTGCAGCCTTACCAGTGTTTGCTCACGCCACTGCTGACGGAAGGCCCTCTACGAGTATGTGATTGGCCTACTCTTCAATGCTGGCCAAATGTCACAGAAGAGGTACGTGACCTGCCAATCGACAACCAGTGACAGCTGTATATTTGAAGTTTGCATGTCTCTCTTCACGTGGTCGCATGGATTTGTATCTGGGTCCTCTGGTTTTTTCCCTCCACATTTAAAAACATGTGCATCAGGAGGAGCGGAGTGTATTGCTCTAATCTTGCCTCCTTCGTTTAGTGTATTTGGCTGCAATTAATTTCCACATGATCAGGCATTTCGTTGAGCTATCATTTGTGCCCAGGTCGCTTCTGGGCCTTACCTGGTTAAATAAGAGCTTATACTGTTGGGTGGCCAGAGGTGAGGGAAATGAAGTGGAATAACCATTACACTATGGCAACATCCCCAAATTATAGTAATATTTATTGAGAGGATTTTCTTTGTTTTTAAAGTGGGGGATAAGTCATCTCCAGAACACACCACATGCATTACAGCGCAGCATTAATGGACACACCTGACGGAGATCAAGTGCATTTGAGCAGAGCTTTTAAGTCTATCATGCCATAGCCATCACTTTTGCAGCATGCACTGGGCCTCAATTTGTTATAATAATGGTGGTTTGATAAATTTCCCCACCAACTACTATTGTTCTAGAATATTAGCATCTGTCACCCAAAAATTTATGAGAAATTTCACAGCTTTGTTGCTTGCTTGCAAAGGTAGAATTTTCAGAGAACATACACAATGAATACAAGGTTGAATAAAAACTAGAGATATTTAATCTACCACGGCAGAGTGATGTATGAAAACTAGGAATGTATTATATATGTGTCTCTGTCACTGAGTCTGCTGTGTCTATGTGTGTTTCTCTGTTCCTCTGTAAATGCATAACACATTTGAAGGGTGTTGGACAAATATCCCAATATAAGACCCTCACAAAAAAAGGCTTGAGACTTTTCCGGGAAATAAAGGACTTTTCTTGGTAAATAAATATCATTACAGTATTATTAGGCGGAATTATAATTGGTGTGAACAGGTGGTGTAGTGGATAACAAAGTACGCTATGAAATTCGTGGCCTGAGTTTGATTCATTCCCACGGGTCAATCAGTAACAAGTGACACGAACCAATACTGGGACTCTCAATTTATCAACCCTTGCTTGGAATTGCGAAGTATGGTCAAATAATTACCATGCCTGGCATGATTTTTTTTGCCAAAATAAACACGAAACCGTATTTTGTTCGTCTTGTGGATCAACAAAAATGTTTCTACAGTAGGTTCACAAGGTTACAATGCACTACAGTAATGCTGCTGGTAGAATCGGCAACTCTCGCCTGCCAAAAGGCCCCCAACATCGGCTCGATAATCTCCCTGCTGGCTCCAAATCCATTCCTGGATCAAATACAAGGCTGCATTCACCATCTTCAAGATCCTCCGTGGATTCGCCCCTGGGAGGTCGCTCTATCCCCTGCGCTACCCACATAGCCTGAAACTCCCCTCTGCTATTGGTGCTCTTGACTACCCACCCCTGTTCGAATCGAGGTTCAAGACCTCCCTCTTTGAATCTGGCTGTAACTTTCCACGTATAAACGTAATTAATCAACATGCCTACTTTCTGCAGGATACCCAGATCCCATTATTCTGTACAGTGTCTTGAGATGTGGTTGCATTTAGACACTGTACTAATCCAAATGCTATTATAGACAGTGTACGGTATTTTAAACACTGCGGTAGAAAACACGACGTTGTTTATTGTTGTCTGCATTGTATAGAGTTGCATATAATTTCAGACATCCATCATGTTGTTACAACATGACACCAGCAGTATGGGATATTCAGTGACAAGGTAAATCACTAACAGTTTGTCAAAACTTGAGGTGGTAACTGAGGATGCGTTCACACAACTTTCTGATTGCAACAACCAATCCTTCATTAGATCAGATAAAGTAATGATTATTTTGGGTTTGGCGGAGGCTTTATAAATACTTTCTTTCAACACATCACATGTTATGAAGTATTTTTAAATTAAGGATCGTACATGTTCAAATATGCACTTTAGGTTTAAATGTTCATATTGTGACCTTATACACTCAGTATTGATTTTGCACCAGTGTGCAACTGTGGCCATTCAGAACAGGCCATACAACATATAACGATTCAATGCCCGATCCACAAATACGAAGTAGACATCACAATGATACAATCTGCTTGCTCCTGACGCAGTTGTCTGGCTTGACCACCTGCATGTGAAATTGTAGTTGTTGATCTGCATCTACATCAACCATACAAAAGCAGACGACTACAATGTTCGTATAATTATTCAGCATCTTTTGTACATTAATCCAAGTGTTCCGAGCAAGAGAGACTTATCTTAATGGTCTCTTTACCTGGTAAGGGTAACGGACCATTCATAATGCCATTGCACAAATGCCACCGTCCAGCATATGCCAAGAGACGCTCTTGTGAGTCCAAAGTAATAATTGTGAAATAATTTGGCAAACATTTACTTAAAATGAACCTCTGTAAGGAGGTTCATTATAAGCATGATGTATGTACTATGTTGAAATTATTTCCCACCTTATGTATCCAAGCGTGCTCATCGGAGGTGCGGCACACTTAATTAATCTCAGTCTATTATTTTATTCTCGTGGTAGCTTCAAAAAACACATTTATATACAAATGTAAACACTTCAAATACAAATAATGGTTGTTATCATTATTATCATTATATACATGCCTTTGCCAATCCACTGCTGGATGAAGGCCACTCCACGCCATGTCAGTTATGTGCATTTTTTTTACCATACTTTACCATGCTGGTCAGTGTGAGATGGTGAATATGGAGTCCAACACCCACCAGTTAATATATCACAACTCCACTGATGCTAGCCGTGGCAGAGTATGTAAGCCAGGTCACAGGGTTCATGTGCGAAAAATTACTGCGCCACCTCTCGCTATACTCATGGTAACAGGATATTAATATCGAAGTAAAGTACAGCACATTGGAAACGCATGTTTTGCTGTGGTGCTGTGAAATTGGCCCCATTGCTCAAGGTGTCGTTCTTGCTCCCGCCTGCAGAACAGCTGCTGTCCCGTCTCCGTGTCACATGCAGCTTTGCAGACAGAGAGTAATTTCCATACTATGGAGAACAAAAATAGCTTAGCAGCTCGCACAATTTTTGGCCAGAGAAACACAAATATACCGTGATGTGTTTAATGTATGTCAATGAAAACCACAATAATTTAAAATTACAGTATACCGTAAATACAAATAACTGAAATGCAATCATTAAAACATACGCAAATGAAGTTGGTGTAATTTCTCTGTTCCTGCAATGTGGCTAAAGTGATTTTGATTGGAGGCTACATACCACCAGTGACCAAAATCCATTGTTGTGGTACTGTGCTTCTGTCCTATGCTGCCCGCCTTCCCCAATCTGAGGCCACGGCGTGGTGAAGTATGGGCAAATAACGACGGTACTGCTTTTTAATTTTAACAATCACCGGGATGTGATGTTTCAACAACAGCCTGCGTTGCCAAGGAGTCGCGATTATGACGTTCTCCTTCAACTGTTGGGGTGGAGCAAATGACGTGCACTCATTGTGACCTATTCAACGCCGGTAGAATTGGAGCCGCAGATATTCACACAGTGAACAGTGTTTGAAAGTAGGGAATACATAAAATAATGACATCATACGAACTGTTACAAAAAAGTAATTGTGCTTGGGGCAGGACACCTCGCGAGAAGGGTAAATAATAATCATGTTGATAATTTGCGGATGTAATGCGCATTTCAACCGAAGATTCCAAATGGCCAGATGGCCAGAAGCTGCATTCGAAGTGTCTTTAATCAAAAGCATAACCGAGGAGTCAAGAATAAATGACAAGAGTGGCAGCCAAGAAAATGGTAACGCGTCCGGGAGGACAGCCACGGGGGAGATGCAGCAAATGAGATCAGAAATCAACCGGTGGATCATTACCTTGGCAGGCTCGTGAGAGAAAGATGTACCTGTCAACCCTATACTGTTTATTCGTATTCTTACACAGGGAAATTGAGTTTTCAGGTCCGCACGGCGTACAGCCGTTTCAATCCGGCCAAAAAATGTGTTGTATATTTGTTTGTGTTTCTCCCTTGTGATGGGACTTTGTAGGATGAACGTTGAGATTTATAGGGTTCACGGGGTGACCAATAAGGTCTGAATTGGTTTGTAATAAGGTAGGGCACTGATAAGGGTATGACAGGCATGGAAATATGGCTGGGGAGACCTTCGTATCCAGCAGTGGATTGATCATGGCTTGATGAGGATGACGACGATGCATCAGTGAGCCTCATGAACGTCATGTTGAGAGTGCACAGGCTGGTGCATTGTGTGTAACACGGGCTGGTGGAAAGCAACGCGCTTCCCTGGGACCCAACAGCGAGCGCAGTGTTTCAGCCTCGCCTCGTATTCTCACCACCGTTAAATGTTCACACCACTGTTTACAAACACACAGCACAATTCTTGAGTATATATATTTTTTCAAATCAATAAAAATGTATACATGAACTGTATTCCGCTTGATTGAATGCGCAGCAGCTTTTGTGCCGAGTGCAGCAACACATCAGCACCCGCGTTCATCTTCAATGTAACACAAAAGATGGTGTTGGGGTGGTTGTTGCTGGGGGTGGTGTGGAATTCTGGCTCACCGTACGACTTGTTTTGGCTCGGAGGGCTTCCGGACTTCTGCAAGGACAGCCAAGTCAAATTATACTCAAGTCTCGTCACTCACCGACTCCTTACATTTTCCCCACCCCATCCTCCCTTCTCCTACCTAACAGGAGCATGCACGTCTGTCTGTCTATCTGCTGCGAGCCACAGCTTAACCCTGGAAACAGGAGACTTGACCACTCGCAGTGCCATTTGAAGTGTCTTTAATCAAAAGCATTTTTCTACGTGCTGCCTCCCTCCTTACACACGGCTCAACTTGACTGGCAGTCTCCCATTCACGGAGACCTATACCATTTATTATTTAAATGGCATGAACTTTAAATTCAACGCACGCAGAGGCCACACACACACGGGTACTGTATGTAGTGCACTTACACTCTTCTGTCTCCATTGTGTATCCCTATACAGTGGTATTGGATAATACTCATCCAGCAGTGGAATGGACAGCTCATGATTATGTATATATACAGTGCTGTAGTCAGCTATCACACACCAAGGGGTGCAGTATTGTCACAACGGTTCGTAGGTGCTCTTATTGTTTTGTTTACATACATTAGCTGCACAGGCAGTACATCTTGTGTGGTAAATGCAGTACAGATGTATTTCAAAACAGTACTCTATTATTGGGTCTCATTGGTGCACATTGGCACACACTTATTCCGGAATGGCAAGATGTCTCTATGTGCATGTCAAGTACGGTCAAACAATACCGACGACACGTGGGCTGGGGGTCTTTAGTCAGCAGTGCATTGGCATAGGCGTGGTAAATTCTTATTACAATAATTACAGGATGCTCGTCATCTCAGATACTGTAATGCAGTACTGTATAGTATTCATTTTATTTGAAACAGTTCAATAAATGTAATTCCCACATTTGCGTATCGTCATTCACCCCATTCCCCTGGCAGTAAATGGGGTCATTTATAAGAATCGACTGGAGGAGGTGAGCCATTAATAACAGAATATTCCCTCGTTATTCGCGAGGGATACGTTCCGGAGATGCTCGTGAAGAGCAAATTTCGTAGAAAGTTACCTTAAATTAATACTTAAATAGGCTATTAAATACATTGCAATTATCACAACACTATTTTTTTATTGGTTATGATAAACATAAAGTAAATACAACATGAATAATAAAGTATTAAATCATAGTTTATTAATGAATTTACCTTCAGTTTTGATGATGCTGCGCGGTAGAAGGATGATGATGGTGACGATGATGATGATCGTTGTGATGTCGTTACTGCTCCTACATAAACGTAGAGTTCCAGATGCAATTCGCAGATAGCCAAAAACGCGGATAGCAAGTTCGTGAATAACAAGTTCAAGTTCATTTATTTGGTATAGCCCTGTGAGCCATTCGGCTCTTGAATCGGGTGCAACCGCAACAAACAAAAAACAAAAACATGAACAAGAAAACATCTTAAAGTGAATATGTGACTAAGTGCAAACAGAAAATCCAAGAAAGTCAGCAAAATATTGCAGAAAAAACACCATACACCAACACTGTGCAAAAATCCCAGTGGGATGCAAGGCAATACTGAACTAGCAACGTTTTACCCATGCAACACCATGGGGATAGGAGTAGAGTCAATGATCTCATGTATAGGAAAAAGAAAAAAAGAAACGTAAAGGAAAGAGAGAGAGAAATGGTAAATGATAGGAAATGATAGGAAAATTATAAGAAGAACCTGATCAAAGGCTTAGGAAAGATGATATGGAGGAAGAGGCTCCATGCAGCGCCTGTTTTCACAGGGGGTGGGGAGAGGGGAGGGATTCATAATGGGGTGGACACGTAGCAGTCGCGTGATTTACGGGTGATTCAGATATAGATATTTGCTGTGCTATTAAAACAAATACATATATATAATGCATATTGAAGTGAGCTGTGCATGTGAGAGTTATCATGCTTGGTAGACTTGGCAGACCTTCGAATCTGCCAAGTTGGATTTAGTGCAGGTTGGTGGAGGGAACCAGGCAGAACCGGTTCGAATATCATTGCCACTGATGTTAGCCACGGTTTAGGAACCGCACACAAGAAGCCACCACGTTCGTGATACAGTGCGCGGACCACTGCGTCACTACTCCCTCCATGCTTGTAATTGTTTCTCCCAAAATAGGGATGTGATCCCTTGCATTGTTGTATTTAACCTCTGTGAATATTTATTTAAATGAACTAATTGCAGCAATTACTAATTGTGATTAAATCAGGCACACTTTACATTGATTAGCTAATTGTAGTGTGTAATGGGCCCCGTGCTTTATGCAAATTTTAGACAATTTTAAGTCAGGGTTTCATAGAGAAGTGGCAGCTGGTATGTTCTTTGTAGAGTATTGATCTGTACTTGATCCCTAAGGAGTGAGGACATTGCATAGTCAATGGAATTTTGAGACGCATGCCTTACTTTGCAAAACAGTTAAAGGAGCTGAAAGTGGCAGGGGTGCTGGCTGTGGGGGAGGATGCTTGAAGATTCACGGATAATCTGACCTTGTGGGTCTTTGCTTAACTTAGAATTATCATAAGAAAAGGGTTGCTTGTTCGAAGCACACATAATAGCGCTCAGTGAACCCAACACACTACGGATTTAACGCACTTACTGCAGGTGCGTCCTGTCCTCAGCACAGCACTTTACTGTATTACAATTGCACAATTGCACAATTGACACTTGTTCGACTCAACCGCTTAATTACGACTATGGGTAGGCCAACCCACGTGCAATTATTGTCCAAAACTTCTCCGTGTCTCGTTTCGAAATCGATCAAATGTTTTCACGGGCAGTTCACCCTTTGCATATGGAATGCTTACTGGGCACATTCACAGTGGCGGCCTTGTCCCATTTATAAGTTGGTGGGCATTACCCTGCCGTTCATTCATCCACACAAATTTACGCCGCCTAACAATTTTCCGGCTGGGTGCACCATCCCTGGAAGAAGTAAATAAATAAATAAGCAAAAAAGGACAAATCCTGGTTGCACAATCACGACTTTCTACTCCATCAAAAGAGGGCTTTTTTTATTTGTCCTGCGAATGTGCGTTGCCACACCGTATCAAAGGAGAAGGAAGTGAAGGCCAGTCCCGGTGTCGTTTCACTTTGATTTTGATCTCTTAAAGTTGACAGCAGCAGGTGCACTGCTAATTTCGATTGCTAAGCTGATTCTTACATATAATGTTTCCCTGAATTGTTATCACTTTAGCCACTTTTAAATGTGTGAAAGTCGTTTGTGTTATGGTCGCCTACACGTAGTGACCTTTACAAGGGTTTACGATGCTACAACAGTTTATTGCAAAATAATATAATTGGCTGAGGTTCAAATCGAGAAATTAATTATATTTTTAACATTGCAGTAGTGTAGTTTTCAGGTTACACTATCGCTTTTGTAATTTTGGTGACTCCATGCCACTCTTGCAAATGAGGCTGTCTTTGTCTCTTGAGTTCTCACCTGGCTAACAACGTAAATTTGAAGTTGAAAACTTGAAATGTTAGCGCCTTTAAAGCAAGCTTCAGAGCTCACAAGAATTATTCTGTTTCATAAAACCTGCAGGAATCCACGTGTAATTCGACGCATGCAACAATATGAATCCACGTTATCGTCCCAGCACTAAGTGTCGCAAGAGTGTTCGCAAATGCATTTCTTTCGCATGCTTTGCTTTTGTAAGGCCAAAAGGAAGTAGTGACCTGATGATTGTGTGTGTCAGAGAATAATGTCGGCAGTAACAGCTGGTCTCAACATGTGGAGCGACGCACACTGTGAGACAGGGCGTCCACACTCGGGAGGATAATAGAGTCGTCACTGGATGACATCATTGTTATTCATTCTGATTCCGAGAAGGGATCATCGTGTGTATGTGCGGTCATGCAGTAAACATCGCATGTCGCCGTGCTGCACACTGGACTTGCCACCCAGAGGTCGATCGGTTCGATCGCAGAAGTTGAAACATCGGGAACGTTTCTCAAAGCCGCTCCATCTCTGTCCGAACTACTAACTGTGGGTTCAACACAGTTAGTATGTAATTCGGGGCAGGTTTTGTGTGGAATCATAATTTATATATCTATAGTATAAATGATTCCTGCCTCTTCAAAATGTAGTCAAATGGTTCGCGTTATCGCTTTGTCTTTTGCGTATGTCATTTATCTGACAGGTTTTTTCATCTCATTCAAGCACTGGCTGATCTTGTTTTTACTGGAATTTTCAATACCAAACTCACCACTTAACTAAAGCATCCTGTTCATTCGTCTCATCCCTTTGTGATGCCGTTGCTCGCACAGAGTGGTTTTCATCCCGTGTCAGCTCTGTTGGTCTCGTCATACCAAACTCCCTGTATGTTATGGACTGCTTCCTACTCTTGCTTCAAGTTGTTTTAAAAGCCTCCTCTCTTTTCATGTCAAAATTATAGCCTAGACTCTCAAGCCTTCCTCCTCCAGGATTCCGGTTTCTATATATCACATTTAAAGTCTCACTCCGGCACTTCTCTTTACGTTTGGAGGGGAAATATGACATTTGTTCAGTGCCCAAAACTTATGAAAATAATACATTCCATGTTTACAAGTGGGACTGTTCATGCATGTTATTGTGTCAATATGAAGAATATCTGCATAAAGAGTACTGCACTACCTTCATTAGATTTAGTGTTTTTGGATGCGTATGGGGAGTAGTGGCGCAGTGGTTAGCGCACTGAGCTACGGACCCAGCGACCCGAGTTCGGTTCCCGCTCACGAACAACACCAGTGACGATTATCTGAACTGGTCATGGGTCTCCGCTAGGTCGACTCAGCCTGAAATTGATACCTGGTGCGATAATGTAAACATCACCACTTTGGAGGGCGTGGTGCTGATCACCCATCTGTGGATCGAATAGACATCACCCCTTGTGTGTCGTGCCGGTCTTCATCGGTGCTCGCTAACAGCATTTGAGCCAAAAGTTGGTCAAGGCTACACGGGGACCTTTGTCTTGGGGGAGGGGGGCAGGGGGTGATGTCTTTTCTGCTCTGATGTCCGTGGAGAAAGGAAGCATAAATTCGGTCCTGATGACCATTCTGCCGATCCTTGCGCAGACATCTCTTCTCTCACTGCTGCTGTCCTAAACGTGTGTTAGTTAATTATCTATCTGACAACGGGGTACATTTAACCTTGTTGATTGCCATAGGAATGTTGTTGTTCGTGGAAAGATTTATAATTTACCTTCAGTATGGGTTATGCTCGACTGATGGATACTGAGTACAGTTCTGTTATTCTACATGGTTAATAACGATCTTTTTATATTGTCGTTTTGTGGCTTGCCTTTTAAAAACTCAATAATGACATTATTACACATGTGCAATATGCCATAGTACTAATACCTTTCTAGCACATGGGCTAATAAGGTCAAGATACCAATCTTTTATTGACTTTCGTTGTCATTTTTAATGTTAATGAAATCCGGTGTTCATTTGTAATGCCAGTCTTGCACCATAGTGCTGAACAACGCTGATTTTTTTTCCGATGAAATTTCATTAAGCCTGTAATAATGTAGTAAAATATCAATCCCTTGGAGTTACAAAAACAGGTATTCGATCCACAGATTCAGATACAAACGTACTTTATTTCGAGTGCCATTACCACTCACATCAATTTCAGTGACTCTCTTGGCCAAAACAAACCTCTGCCTCATTGCAAATTCATGACTCAACGCATCACAGGACTGTGTGTACAAACCATTCAAGCAACAGAGACACGCCCAGAGGATCGGAGTCGGTGCCATAGAGCCCCATTGATACATGGTACGGTTTTCATTGCTGTAAACAGAACTACAGTGCTGCAAATAAAATACAGTACCATCATACACAGGTGTGAAATCCTGCTACCGTTGGATCTCCAAGTTTACCTTTGCTTAACATATGTGCGGGCTTTCCCCGTTGATTTTGGCTCATTTACACGAGCACAGTCTGGCAGACAAACTGGAATAGAGAAACGTAATTATGGTAATTTAGAAGCATATGTTATGCGTAAGGTTTGCGATGAGAGGTTAAGGTCTCATGAATGAAGTCAAACTTCCGCAACAAGAAAACAGGATATCCTTATGGAAGGAAGTTGGGGTTGTTTTGAAAACATGGCACTGTATTATCAGGACATATATCCATAGTACAGCATATGAACGAACTAACCTTGAACATGATAAGCAAGGCAGAGAAACAGTATTTCAAGATCACACATTTATTCTGGAGGGAGCACGTGTAATGTGGCGCATTTTAAAAATAACGTAGTTCCTTTTTTTCATGAAGAATTATTAGCCTGCAGATAAAAATGCCAGTGGGTGCATAGTCACGAGGAATGATATGATCATGTGTTGTGTATAAAATACATAGTTGACAGTTTTTAGAAAAATAAACGGCCTATGTGCTGAATCACTTTTGCCCGTGTTTACCCGTGATGTGCACATGCTATGAAACATAATATAGCTTTGTGTTTTGCTAGCAAATTTGAACTTTATACTGTACAATAATGCCCATGGAAATAATCTCACATGAGAAAAAGCACGCACCATCTATGGTTTTAAATGTGTATAACTTGTATTAAACTGGATGTAGCTATTATACCGATTGTATGATATATGATATTATGCAGCACTTTGTCAATGCAACTACTGGATGCAAGTATTTCCACGTCGGGTCGTTCAAGGGGGTTGTTTTCATCAAACTTCAACATGCCGGTAGAGAGCAGTACAAGACTCGTTCAGCTCTGTTGGTCTCTCGGCATCTCCATTGATTTTATCCGTGATTGGGAATCAAACGCAGGTCGCCTGATTCAAAGTGCAACACGCCACTGCTTCACTCCTCCACCCCTGTACACAGCAGTCCAGTAGAACTCCAATATTCCTGGTGGAGGGAAACCTCCAGCGGACCCGTAATCCGCGATACACCGTGACAACCCTACAAAAAGGAGAATTTTATCAGTGAGTCACGGGTTTTAGGAGGAAATATCCACCTATCTCATATTTTTGCATGCTATAGAAGGAACTCGGCACGTGACTAGTCACTGGAAAAATCTGTGCTAAAAAAGCGGATTATAAGAGTTTCGTCATGTTTTTCTTAAAACCAAATCGACAAAATCTGCCATATGGGACTTAAGTTAAGCATATTTTAGCCTTCATATCCAAGTGTAAAAAATGCAATATTCCCTAACTACTAAAAGATCACATCAGCACGGTATGTGCTACATAAACCCCCCAAACAGCAAATGAATCCGAATGTTTTTTTGCATCTTTATTTACCTCTTTCCATCTCCTATTTGTCTCATTGGACCTCTGTCTCTGTGTATCTCGGAGAGAGTCAGAGACGCGTGGGAAGCGCTTCAAATAAAGTCGTCTCTGTATGTCGCGAGGCACCGCAAAGGGCATGCTTTTTGTTGTTGTATATCGCAGTGGCTGCTTTTAAACTTGCCAAGCTTAAAAAAGAAGAGTCTGCGTGGCAGACTTCAAATCCTTGTCGAGAGCAATAAGGTAGACTGCACTTCTGCGGGGAAAATATGGCCAGTATGTTGCTGTATATGTAGTCAAAGATAGAAAAAAATGTTCTCAGAGTATGCTGAATTTCATTGTTTAACGTTCGTACACCACGACTCTACTGGAAGAATATACAGTCATCAAACAAACATTTTACACACTCAACTGGCCTGGTTATGCACACACCAAGCCCATGGCCAAACAAATTCAAACCCGCCTAGTCTGGAATCAGCAGGAAGGGGTCACAACCTTAGCGAGCAGACATAGGCATCCAGACTCTTTTAAGGAAAAGTGAAGTCACTTCAGTACAGTTCAGTAAATGACATCTGGAGTAGATACAGTTAAATACCACAGTGTGTCTGTAACCAAACACCATACTTTGATGACTTTTTTCCAGACTGATTTAAAAAAAATTTATAAGCCCATGCCAACACAGTCAGAATTCAAACTGTTGTATGCTGTTTGGCACTTTTTAAGAACACATTCTGCGAACTGTTTTCTACATTTCACACTTTTTAAGAACATTTTACAGAATGTATTCCACGATTCTAACAAAGACCGTGTGAGACTGAAATACATTACATGTGACCTACAGTAGTGTAATTTTACTTTTACGTTCATTGGAGACAATGAAGGAGAGTGCCCAATTTGAACAGGCCACGTTATGGATGTTGACAAACGTGTGTAAGCTGTGTTAAATATTCGCAGGATGTGTTGGGAGAATTGTTGGGAGCAGGGAAAATGACCCTGTCCCTTGAGTGTCAAAATAAATAAGCAGATAATGTCTCCTTCACACATCCGTCTTTTCATATAAAATAAAAACTAAAATATTTCTAACACACCCCATCATTGCACGGCCTTCTGGGACTGCATAACTTAAGCAGCATTTATTTAAGCAAACTCTGGACTAGCTTTGAAGCAGACAGTGTCTCATCAGCAGAGTCATGCTTACTTGAATCAATGCTGGTTAACCGCCGACCTTACCGGCAATGACCCTCTCTGTCCCTTGAGTGAATGCGTGGCTATAGTGTCGGGTACACGGTTTAATGGACGTCATGCAGTCTTGCTTAGGTACATTTGCTGTCTGTCAGTTGATCTGTTGTACGTGACGTGAACCATCAAAGCGCTAGCGTGGCAAGCTCACGGTGCTGAGGCAGCTGTTCAATACACAGTAAGATCGGTTTAAATCTTGGGCACATGTTTCTCTGTAATCCTCCACTGTCTCTGTAAAATGTAATGAATCAATTGGCAAAACACTTTCAATTTTCCAAATGTGTTTGGTAAGAGTGGGACAATTGGCCGAATATCCTTCACAGACTTTCACTTCATGTACATAGAGCAATGCCTCCTACACTGCAGCTGGGTTGCACAATCGCACTTTTACTGTCATTTGCATTGTTTCTCGTTTTTTGCTTGTCTTTAGACTCTCAGTGGGTTCTATCAGGGGTGTAAGCTACACAGTATGTTGATATCCTGTGACATGCCAAGCATGATGGGAGGAGAAAGCTTAAGGTCACATTTGCACCAACCCAGGTCACCCTTGCAAAAGAGCCATGTGTCTCAATGGGTTTATTTCATCTCCTGATTACATAAAGGATACATTCACACATTTTTTTCCCTGTCTACAAATCGTCCAATTTTGTCTGATTTATTTATATTCTCATTTCTTTCCAGCCTGCATGCACCTTTCTCACCGATGAGTTTCTTGTCGTTTGTAGAAAGTGTTAGATTTGGTTCTATGTGTAAGGCGTGCAAAGCTAATAACGATATTGCACTGCAGTGGCATTGGTGGCGCAAGATGTGGCAAGCTATATTACTCGCGTGAAAGTACAAGCAGTACGTATGTTGTTTTCTTTCACATTATGAAAGTCATCGGCTTACGAACGACATTAGTTCCTGGGGCCCATTCGTAAGTCGATTTGTTCATATCTCGGAACTCAATATTTAATTGCTATGGTTCAACGACAAAATGAACCATTGTTAAACTCACAAATAAGAAGCAATATTGTACATTTCCACGTAATATTGTAATCAATACTGTATAATAAAATAAAACATGAAGTGAAGTAACATGAAAAAAAAATGAATCCGTTTTATTTTCAATTACCTGAAGTCCTGATGCGGGCTTGCTTGTCAGAAGGAGCGTGCATCATGCGGGATGCTTAGACTCATTACATCTCGGGGAGGATCGATCAGCTGAACAAAATAGTTGCGCGGTTCAGTTCGTAAGTACGAGCAAACGCTCATAAGTCAGATGGTTAAAAACAATATCTTATAACGGTTCGTTCGTAAGTGTGGATGTTCATAAGTCGGGTGTTCGTATCTCGGGGAATGTATGCACATTAAAATGAAAATCTTTCAAAGTTTGACCTTGAAACAATGAGTATGGATTTTAACATTCTCGTTTACGTTACATATGGAGACAGTAATATAAAAAGAGAGATATATGGGCAGGGCGTTGAACAAGCCTTTGATCAATCAATCACAATACATGCATTGTGTAAGATACGATATTTATAAGTTTATGTACTGGATACCTTATGTATGGATTCACCTAATCCTTACAGCCACTAGAGGCGTTACCTTTCTCTGCAACGTTGAAAATACAATTTAATCAAATTGTGACATTGAATCATAATTCATACCAGCCCTCATACTGTACTGTATCAACATTCATAGTTATAAATTGTAGAACTGCGTTTTATATGAATGCACGTATGGTAATTAGCAAAAGTGGAGATTTAAAAACAATATTTTGTTGGGTTTTATAAGTAAATGTTATTTTGGTTAGATCTTCCTTTAGATATATTAGGAATAGGTTTCCTTACGTGTATTTTTATATTAATGTTACGGTGTGGCTGGTTTAAGCTGAATTATTGCCAGAAGCCAGTGCTATTGGCTGGAGGCTAACACCAGGATAACCCACGAGACACGACTTGCGAGGGAGCCCAAACAAGCCACCCGCACACACATTTTCGTTCAGCCCTGCATTAAAAAAAGAAACCGTTGGAAATCGCTTTAATCGATCCCTATCGGGACTTTTGGCCAGTGACTCATTTCGTGGGCCTCCACAAGGGTTATGCTGGTGAGATCATGTGGCAAGATGTCGCTCCCATCGCTAGCAGCCAATCTCTGGGATTTTTTTTGGTAAGTGACACCAAGTTCTGGCACTCTTCAGCTGTACAGGGAACCGGTTTTACGGGAACTGGTAAGGCGGGCCGTACCCTCTCTGTGTATATTTCCTCTGTAAATATCAATAAATCATACATTTTTAGGGTCTGAAGAAGGGGCGGTGGGGTTGGCGGCCTATCGTCACCCCCATCGCCCCTGTAGGATCCAACACTGGTGAAATCTGAACCTATCCAACTCACACTGATCAGCATGGTGAAGGATGGTCAAACTCCATGAAGGAAAAGTGAGGAAGGCTTCATTCAGCAGTGAATACATGATTATTGTGTGACAATTCCCAGTGTTATCATACGAATAATACATTATTCATGGCACGATTTACGATTCCAATGTTCCTGTTATTTGTTTTGTCAGGTTTAAACTGTTAGTACCTTATTTCTAGTGATGTTTGTATACATTTTTACATTCAAAACACTGCCTTGTCATGCATTACACAGATATCAGATGTCGGTTTATAACACAATCTGTTATCTGTACCAAAATAATATTTACACCTTATCTTATTATCAAAAGGGATGCTGTAATTCAAAGGGCTATGATTTTCATTGAAAATAATGAACTAAACGATAAAGTTAAGGTGCTGCTGGGACACATCTCATTGTGGGGTGGTGAGTAGATTCAATTATCGCATGCGTGCAAGATAGAGGTAGCGAATGGCCAGAGTTGAGAGTGAGTTGCGTCATGTTGCGTGTTGTTTACAAATATGCTGTTATCATAGCTGCTGACAGGGCTGTGTTGACCAACTGCAGCCGGTGCCGCGGTGGTTGAGATGTTAACTACCTCACCTGGTATCCAGGGGGCCGTGTGTTCGTTTCCAACCCCGAACCTGACGCATGTATATTTAGAGTGTGCATGTTCTCCCCGTGGTTGCATAGATTTTACTCCGGGCCCTCCGGTTTTTCCCTCCACATTTAGACACATGGGTTTTAAAGCGTTTGGCTGCTTTACATTTCCACATGATGAGCCACTTCTTTGAGCTGTCATTGGTGGCCAGGTCGCTTCTGAAATAAGAGCTCTATATCTCAGTGGGCCTTAGCTGGGAAAATACCAAAATAGTTTACTTTTCGTCGATGAGCCACTGAATATACACGTGCCGATTTTTTTTGTCTTGGGGGAGCACTGGAGCCAGCAATTCCCAAGCTGTGTACCGCGGACCCCTGGTGGTCAGCGAGGCAACTACAGAGGTGGTCCGTGGAAAAGAAACGAAAACATCATCCTCAATCAAGCGAATGTACAATTTCAAACAGCTGGTAAGCGTGCGGTGGTCCGCGAAATGTTTGAAGGTTGAAAAGGGGTCGGCACATTCGAAAATGTTTGAAACCGCTGCGCTAGAAGAATGAACATCCTGGGCAGGCTAACCCAGTGGTTCTCAATCATTTTGTTGGCTGCTCTACCCCTTGTTGAATTTTGTTTCCAGCGATTACTCCATTGCCTGGCCCAACAAGGTTCTGAGAAATATATTTATGAATAATGAACATCAATATTTTAACCAATTGTCCATTTTGTTAGGTACCCTACACGAGCTAGCAAGCGAATAGAACAATTCTAGATTTGAAGTTTTTGTGACTGCAAGGATCCATACTCTTTGGTTCTTTCGGTAAAGTCACGTAGGTGAAAAAATACTAAAATAAGAAATGAATAAATTTAGATTTAAACCAAGCTACGTGGGATGAATTACATCTAATCCCAGTTCAATGAACGCTTGAAAATATGAGCAAACTTTCAACCAATGCTTAAATCACCATCAAAATAGTAAGTTACACAATTTACAGGACATCATTATTATTATTAAAATAATGATCCGAGATATTTATCTGACTTAGTGACTGATTAACAGCATCAAACGATTGGCTAATGAATGTTTTTTCAGTGATATGGTAAAATATTTTAATCCAGCACATTCGTCAAAAACACACGGATCTTCTTCACAACGGGGTGTTGTTAAGTAAAGGGCCGTTGCCTAAAATGCTTTAGGGCGATGCTGTTGAAGAATTTATCGAGTTTTCTTTTTCAGTGCTTGTGCATCACTACCACCACAGTATCATATTTTTTGTGGAATATTTTTTTATTTGTATAAAGTACTTGCTCTCATCAATCAAATAATGAACATCGGGTTGATGTTTCATGTTTTCCTGTAGAATATTTATTTTTCTCCGTGAGTGTTAACCTTTGTATTCACCATCTTTTATTATATCTGTCAGTGCACATTTCAAACCCCAGTGAAGCATTCAAATTGGAAGGAGAAAAAACCCCTCTTGTGAAATAGCTGGTGGCAGGTAAACCGAGAGGAAGCAGAAAGAATGAAAGGCGGCAGGGTGACGCAACAATGTGTCATTGTGCTTAGTTTAGAAGGTTAGCTTCTGAAATCGAATCTAATATTTGTGGTTGGAACAACGGCAATATAAGTTGTCCATCCTGTCAATAACGTTTCAACAAGGCCTCCATTGCCCCCTAGTGGGACGTCAATGACATTCACCATTGTGAATACTTGGGCATGCTCAAGTGGTTATGAGTACTGTATTGTTTTCCAATAAAGGTATGTCTGTACTGCACTGACACTGGCCATATTAAATACACACACATAAGGGTTGCCGCGATGTAGTTTTCACGATATATCAGCATTTACAATGACGATTATTGCGATATCCGTTTCCCGTAACTTTGCAATTATAATTCACAATTTGTATGGTATTGTTTTGTGCTTTGCTGTTACTTCTATTACGAATAAAGAGTACATGACAATTGTGCAGTTACAATCAGCATAAGCCTACTATACTTATAACGCACATGCTGTCCGTTTCCACACATTCATGCAATAATAACACCAATTATGAAAATGATGATTACATATAATAGCCATTACGAAGGCAACCGGTTAATTGGAGTGGTAACAGGTGCATGGTTAATGTGGATGTGAATTAAACCTGTTAAAAATGCACCACGGGGAGTAGTGGCACAGCGGTTAGCGTACTGTGCTGTTAATTCATCCGAGTTCGATTCCATGTCATAGCCAATACCAGTGACGTGTGATATCCGAAATGTTTGCTGGACTTCCTCTACACCCATTTGCACTGGCCAGCATGAAAAAGCATGGTAACACAATCTCCACGACCGACATCACGAAGAGACCTTTATCCAGCAGTGGATTAACAAAAAGCTGTACATAAGTCGTTGTCCTACTCGCAGTTCTGTTGAGAGTATGAAAAGTGGTCTGTACCCGCGTCATGGTTCCACAGAATTCCTAGACAAGCCCAAATCTAACTATGTTGGTACTTGAGATTTCTATGCATGACTCATTCTACTCTGTGTGTTTCTCCTGCCCACTTGATTTTCCAGAGACTGTGCTTGTACAGGGTCATGCAGAGGTTGCATTGTGGATGCCTGTACATGCGTCTCTAAGCAAGGAGCCGTCAAGGCTGCAGCTCCCTTCGCATGGAGGCACAACGGCAGGTGTCTGCTCTAACAGTTCAGCTTTAAAACCGCGACCTGAGACGCCATCACAACATTAGTAGACGACATTTCACCAATTTGGATTACAATGGGAATAAGGATATAACATCCAAATTGATGGTATGTGATGTGCATATGAAGGCTTCCCTAAGCTGTCGCTGCCTCTAGTGGGTCAACAATCCGTCCAGCATGTGTAAACTCGTCTATTTCATCTCCACGTCTGCAATAGATGTCTTCTCGGACGTGGTATCTCCTTTGGCTGACCCTCCGTCATTAATCTTGACCATCGGCTACCATCCGTCCGAGTATCAGTATTTTCCTTGCGTGTGGCAATATGTTCAGGAGCTACATGCCAATTTCGAGGTCTTTCTAGCCACAAGAGTGTTTTAGGAGAGAGTTGGTGTAGTTTTGCTATTGCTCCTCCATTGAAGGAACTACAATGGTTTACTCTATGGTGCGTAGTTTGGGTTGCATGGCCACAGTTATAATTGTGGTTTGTCTTTAATGTTCCATTTACGACGGAGATGTGCTCAACGACCTGTTGATGTTCTGATGCGGTTGAATGTTACTCCAGTGTCTTCGAGGAGGAATGTCAAAGCCAGGGGGTGCGATATTTGGGTCTCGAATAAGGTGTTTATTTTGGATGTCCGCATTGTTGCATTCTGTTCGTCAGCGTTCTTCCAGATCTGGGTGAGATTCTAGGATGGTGATAGGACGAACCCGTGAAGGCGATCGGCAGGTATGTTGTCGAGGTGAGTGGCCTCTGCAATACCAAATCTTGTCCACCTGGCGACGCACCACTCATTGCGCTCATCACCTTCATTCTCTCACAGCCACACCCCTCGAATCTTACCCCCATCCTTTCCTCCATCGGCTCAGCCACTTCCACCCATGTCAGGCGCCATCTCAGTCAGAATCAGAGTCTTTTCATTTATTTATCCTGGAGCATTCGGATGAGCAAAAAAGCATTTTTTTACACAGATGTCCATAACCGGCGTTTCAGAAAGTAACAAGAACAAACAATAGAAAAACCGATAGTCACTGATTTTCTTAGACCAGGTCGATTTATAGCCTGATCCATGATGCTCTCTGACAACTCGATGAGTTTTTAAACGTATTATTATGCTTGTTTACCTAGGATAACCTAACTGGGTCTCAAAACAATTTTTCAGGACGATCATGCTAAGTTTTCGGAAAATGTTGCCCTGTATAATCCCAATTTGAGTAATTTACAGGTAATTTTTCAGCATTGGAATGTTTGGCCAATGGTAATTACATTGTATCTTTTTTTTAGCTATGGGAGGAAATCGGGGAACCTCGAAGAAACCCATGCAGAACGTGGGGGAGAACATACAAACTCCACACAGCACAGTGCCCGAGTCGGGAATCGAACCCATATCCTTGTTTTCAATTGTGCGGTGCTTCAAGACGTATTTTTGGTGGGGACGTGTAAATTTCAACTCGTATGTTTAGGTGAAAATGCTCAACATAGGTGAGTGTTTTATGCTATTGCTTGTATGTGCAGGCGAGTACGCACACTCTTATCAAGTAAAATGCCACGTGTCGTCTTCTTCCGCTTGTGGCATCACAAGGTGCAGCTGCATCCCCAGGCACCTCCCGGGTGTGGCTCGCTTCAAGCGGCACCCTCACGGGGACCCGACCAGGAACTTCGGTTACAGTTAATACTAATAATAATGGTTCGTGGTGATTAATTTCTGACATTTGGTATTCGCGCCAATACTATAGCAGAAGGCTACCACGAAGGCGCCATGTTTCACGGAAATAGCTTGCAGTAGTTTCACAGGAGGAGGCGATGTTACGATGCATAATCCCGATTGAATAATTTGGTGATATTAATGTTTAAATTTGGAAATTACGGCAGCACACAATGCCCTACTCTTTTCCAATTACGTCAGGAGATCTTTAATGTATGTGTGTAATCGGAGGTGCTGGAGAAGGACAACAAACTTAACACAAAAGGTCCACTGTGAAGCAGCCAACACGCATTTAATATACCTGCAGTATTTACCAGTGGGACCTGCTGGACTCAAACCTCAAACCTCTGCAACAATCAGTGAACGCATTGACACTCGGCCATCTCACCGTCCCTTCGTCATTGCTCCTCACCTTCCCCCATCACCCATTCCCCATGCCTCGATAGTCCTCCCCGACCTCCACGCGTCCGATGATCACGTGTTTATGTAACTTTGTATTTACCTGTAATAGGAGTTCCCTGTTCATCTCCACCTGTGGAGCGCTTGGTGTGCTGCACACTGCTGTGTACATTTCACCTCACCATTTACTCGCACATGTTTGGAAATACATGTTTAACGTTGACATTTAAAAGTAGTATATATGCAATGCGTTGCAAATGAATGATTACATCATAAAACGTGTGTAATTATATAAAACATTCTTTGAAGAAGGGCCATTTCCAAAAAGGTCTCCTCTGATGTATTTTTCTTTTAAGGCCAGTATTATTGACAAATTATTTGAGTTAATTACTTCTCCAAACGAATGTGCTTGGTCCACGAATATGGAAATGAACCGTCACCACAAACACAAAATGTTGTTTTATAATGCGTCTCCCTGCCCAAACCAAAGGGTCCCCCTGCCCATTCGACCAAAGTGGGCATTCTAATGGTAACCATTTCACAATTCTATAACAAGGTTAAGCACATATAGCCATGGATTAACTTTCGCCGTACCGTCCTGTCTGGAAGAGAGTTCCACAACATATTACCCGCAACCTCCTTCTGCACCTCCGATTATGACGTTTGGTTACATACGGTGCGAAAGAAGTTCAACATACATACACACATACACACACGCATACATACACACACATACACACACGCATACATACACACACATACACACACGCACCACCCACCGCGCCTTCCCCACCCACTGTGTCGCGTCCGGTGGGTTGTGTGGGTCGACGGGCTCCGGAAATTGTTCCATGAGAAATTAAGCTCTGACTGAACATTAATAGGGCATTATGGAATTTTTTGTACTTTTCTTAGTTTTTAACAACAAAGGTAACATCGCTTCAAATTAAAGCGCTGCTGCTGCCGCGGTGCCCCTTGCAACTGACGGCAGAAAGTGCGACCGGCACGCACAAAGCTGCGACCACCTCACGATGCCACCGCTAGCTACTTCAGAATCACAATCTGTATTTATACTGGAGGAATCCGATGAGCTATAAAGCTCTTTTTTTCACAGATGTCCAGTAGGGGCGTGTCAGAACGTTACAACAACAAACAATAAAAAAACACGATAGGAGTGCAAAGTATAGGAAACGTCCATAACAGAGGTTTTTTGGGATTAGATTATGTACAATATTGGTCGCGAAAGCCTACGTGTTAATCTATAAGAAAGGTACAATATCACTTAAATATTTCTACAAATAAAATATAACTTTTATCCTACCAGGTAAAGCCCACCGAGCGTATGAGCTCATTTTCTAAAAGCGACCTGGCCACAAATAATAGCTCAACAAAGTGGCTTGTCACGTGGAAATCTATCGCAGCAAAATCACCTAAATGCATGTTTCTTGATGGAAATAATAACGTCTTCGCATTCTTCTCCCCTGCAATGCGATGCGGCGTAGGAATAATCGCGCTGCAAACCGCGCAACCTTTTGCCAGGTGTTATGGCTTCGTGACTCGGTTCTATTCGCGAACTAAATGCCAATGCCGAGGTCTTGTTCGTGTTGCGATGGGGTTTCCACTGCCTCGTGCCCACCCACGTGCTTCGAGACGCGCACATCAACTCGCACCGCCTCCTCCTCCACGTGGTCTTTTGTCGCGCGCTGCTCAAGTCGCCGCTTGCGATTTTAGAATTTCGCCTAGCGTCGCTATTTTTCTCGTGCGCACGAGAATCTATATACAGTACAGTAACGGGAAACTGGAAAATGCCATGTACGTGTGATTAGACTTTGGTAAAAAAAAATGCAACTTACGAAAGTAAATATACGTGTGAGATGCTCAAAATGAAAATGGATTCATAACACTGAGACACAAGTTACATGCAGATACGTGGTACAAAACATTTACATTTAAAACTCTCCGGTGTGCGACTGTGTTCACCCAGAACAGAATGTTGCACGTGCGATTGTCAGCGGAGACGGCAGGGGTGCTGGCTGGGTCTGTGCGGTGAGCCTGCCTGTTTGGCCGCTCTGGATGACTATATATTTGTATGTTGAACTTCTTTACGCACCGTACCTAGCCAATCGTGCTAATCGGAATTACAGAGGGAAGGACAACAAACTAAACACAAAAAACAGTGTTAAAGATATGAGTTTTCAATCTATATTTCAAAGTGCATAGCTCCAGTGGCTTCCTAATATCGGAAGGAAGAGTGTTCCAGACGGCCGCAGAAGCGTATCCGAAAGAGCGCGATGCGGTGACCGTCTTTGTTCGATGCCTGGTCGTATAAAAATGGCTACGTTTCTGAGCGCTATTGCCACATTTTTAGGCCTTGGCATTGCATCCTCTGGATTCGACTCCTGCACTGTGATGGGCCCTTTTGCAGCAAAGCAAGTGAGTCTTAGAGACTGAAGTCGCATGCAACAGCATATCTAGATTATGTGCATTGCACAAAATGTGGCGGGGAAACATCAGGCATGGAAACACTTTCGTCATCTGCATGGAAAGTATATTTAGAAGGGCGCATTGCAACAGTTGTAAACCTGTTGCTTGAACGAAACTAAACATTCCCCGAGCGGTGTTACCAAACTTATACATGGTGATTCCCAGTCCGTGACAGTCAGGATAGATTCGTCATGCCTCTTGGCCACAAGATATGTTCACCACCACCACATGCTGATTAGTCTTCTAGCCTCGAGGACTCATGGAGGAAATAGAGGGTGCAACAAAATGAAATGGTGTGGGTGCAGCAGGCACGATATAGACTGCAGAAAAAACATTAGGGTGATTGATGGAGTACATCAGGGGCCATCATCATCATCAGCTGCTACTGCCAATCCACTGCTGGATGAAGGCCTCCCCGAGCAGCCAACATCTCTCAGTCCTGCGATATAATAATCCACCTAGCACTTGCAGAACGAAATGATTTAATGGCTCCGTCTCCTCGGCGTATGGCGTCTCGGACGTGTCCCATCCCTTGGCTGACTCTTCCGTCATTATTCTTGACCATCCGCCATCATCGCGTGTACCAGCGTGCTCTACCCAAGCCCACATATTTTTTTGCACATTTTTTATTACGCCAATAACCTACATATGTATGCTCTCTAATACATGTGTTTCTCTTTCCATCTCTCAGTATGATTCCAAACATGTATCTATCCATGCTTCTTTCGACACTATTCGAGTTCTATATTGTCGTGTTAATGACCGTGGTTGTTTCTGAACCACGTGTCATAGCAGGTAGTACACACTGATTTAATAAAAACGTTCTACTTTAAGCACATTACTATACAATAATACATTTTAATATCACAATCGGCTTTCAAAAATCACTCAAAGCCCCTCTTGTCCACCCCTTTAATTTATCTCCTTGATTCTGGTACGACGTAAATAGCTGTCCGAGGTACAGAATACTCTGCTGCACCCATCTCAGGCCTATATAAGACCTTGTTTCAGTAGCTTTCTCTCTCTCACCTGCAGACGGTTGCTTGTGTTGCGATCGAAACGTCGTAATCTATTAATTTTCTACCTACGTGACTTTACCAAAAGTATGGATTCCTGCAGTCACGAAAGCTTCAAATCAAGATTGAACCGCCTCTACGGGGAGGGTTTTCACACAACTGTTGGATCTTTTTACAGACTGCGAGACAAGAAGGCTCACTTGATCGAGTCTCTCACCATTATTAAAAGATGCCTGGATACCAAGGTAATACCGATCGCCTTTACACTCACATCTGCTGCTGTCACTTCTCCTAATGCTAAACGGATCTTGTTCAGGGCTAGCCTAGCCCTAATCTCAGAGCGAATAAGACTGCTCCGATTTGAACTTGATAATTTAGACAAGACTCTCTTACAATCTCACTTAGCATTGACAGAAAAAATGTCCACATCTGATTTGGACCATGTAGAAAACATGATAGTTCTTCTGCCGCTTCAATGTCAGCCAAATGTAAAGTTAACCTGATTGCTAAATTCAGCTTCCTGTCTAAGAAGAAGCCAGATCCACATGTTAAAAAGTTAGATGTTAACAAGATTGTTATCAATCAGAGTAACAGCCCAATTTCCGACAGCCTAAAATCGGTATTAGCTAAAGGGTTGAATTTCGCAGCCAACCCTAAACGCATCCCAGTGGATGATATCATCGCCCAGGTCGACGTAGCCCTCAAAGGTTTGGGACACATCCCGGCAGACATTGCTAGATCTGAAATTGCTGCTATCCTCAAAAACGCTAAGAAACCCATTAGCAACATCAGCAAGGATGAGCGTTTTCAACTCTCTAAATTAAAAAAGAGAGATGATATCTGTCATCCTCTCAGCCGACAAGGGCAATGCCACTGTCATCATGGATAAAACCACATACAACAACAAAATTCAGGACCTTCTTATGGATGGTAGCTATACCAAAATCAATAGAGATCCTACCAACCGCTTGGTTACGAAAACCAACAATGTCATTACTAACTCGACTTCTCTAATCGAACCAACCAAGCTGCTCTCTCTAAAACTGTCTGCTGCTAGACCACCAAGATTTTATGGCCTTCCAAAAATCCACAAAGAAGGTACATCGCTCCGTCCCATCGTCTCCACCATTAACTCACCCACCTATAAACTGGCACAATTTCTGTCTGAGACCCTGCCTCCATTCAATGGCAAGACCACTTCAGCTGTGCTTAACTCAGCTCACTTGGTTTCTCGAATCAAAGACATCTCACTATCTCCAGATGATTTGCTTGTCATTTTCGATGTAGTCTCTCTGTTCACCAAGGTACCTGTGCCTGACACAATTGCAATCATTGAAGACTTGGTCCAACAGGGACTGAATTCTGATGTGCTAACTTTGACGAGGCACTGCCTTACCAATACTTACTTCACCTGGAATGGTACATTCTACAAACAAAAGGGTACCCCAATGGGTTCTCCCTTATCACCAGTGGTAGCGAATGTTTTCATGGAGAAATTTGAGACAGATGCCATCCAGACATCCGCCCTATGTCCTTTCTTGTGGAAGAAATACGTAGATGACACGTTCGTCATCTGGTCACATGGCCAGCCAGCACTAAACCAATTCTTCAACCACATCAATTATATACACCCAGCCATCAAATTCACCATGGAAGTGGAAAAGGATGGTAAGTTACCATTCCTGGATGTTTAGATCGAGAAGAGACCTGATGGCTCGTTGGGACATTTTGTCTACAGGAAAGCCACCCACACGGATGCCTATCTAAAGCCTGATTCTCACCACCATCCAGCCCAGAAAAATTCCCTCATCAAAACACTACACCATAGGGCCCATTGCATCTCCGACCAGCACCACCTAGCCAGTGAGCTGGAGCACGTACACCAAGCCCTCAGGATGAATGGATATTCTGACCGTACAATCCGCAAAGCTGTCTCCCCAGCCATGGGGAGACAACCATCTGAGGACCCAATCAAAACCATCACCTTGCCATACATAGCAAGGGTTACCAAAAAGATATCCAAAATCTTAAACAAACACAAGATCTAGGTTCGTTTCAACACAATACACAAAATCCGTGATTTGATCCCATCTGTAAAGGATGTGATTCCTGACATGCAATACCCTGGTGTCTACAAAATAAGTTGTGGCTGCTGCAGCAGTTACATTGGGGAAACGAAACGACATGTCTCGGACCGTGTTCGCGAACACAAGGCAGATCTGAAGCACGCTAGGACCAATACCTCTGCCGTTGCTGATCATTGTTTTAACGCTGTGGGCTCACACGAAATAGATTTTTCCAAGACGAAGGTACTCTGCAAACCCACTGGATATCAAAGATTTGCTCATGAAGCCATCCAAAGATATAAACACAGACACAACTTCAACCGAGAAGTAGGGTACAAATTGAGAAATCATTGGAAGGACGTGATGTTTCCATCCTTCCTGCGATTTTATCTGACTCTGAGTTGCATTATTAGGTTGGATGTCTTTGTATTGACGGGCTGGATGTCCTACTCGCTCTGTCACCGATGCTGCGACATACTAGGCAAGTCACTGATGCTGCGGCATACTAAGCTCGTACATTGACATGCTAACCTCTCACAATACAATGGCCACTTCCACAGCCTCAGGGAGACCATCTCTAGCCCCGCCCTCTTACCCTGAGGGGACTCCCATCTCAGGCCTAGAGAGACCTTGTTTCAGTAGCTTTCTCTCTCTCACCTGGAGACGGTCGCTTTTGTTGCGATCGAAACGTCGTGATCTATTCATTTTCTATCTACGTGACTTTACCGAAAGAACCAAAGAGTATGGATTCCTGCAATCACGAAAGCTTCAAATCAAGATTGTGTTTTGTAGCTTTATGTTGTCTGACAAATGTCGCCATTTTAGTGAACTTGTTGCACGGGAACCTTTATTATCCTGGGCCCAACTTGGCAGCCTTCTCTACTATTTTTGTAAAATTTCCAGCCGTTCACTGCCAGTGGACGTTATAATGACCATGCTGTCAGCAAATATCGGATGGTCAGTCAATATTGTGTCCACTCTAATTTTCACAAAATATCTTCTAATGTCCGTGTAAATAACTTTGACTCCCCCTTTTAATATGAGATGTGTTGGTTACTTCTTTATGTTATATCATTGTGGCTTTTTTGTTTTTGTAAATGGGTTTCATTGCTTTGAAATATGTTTTATTTAGACATTGGTTTTCAAGAGTTTTGATAACTGCATACATTTTACTGAGTCAAATGCTTTTTCATAGTTCCCATAGGCCAGGCACATTGGTACCTAATTATTAGGCAGCAGTGTTGATGTTGACCATGTGCAGTGCAGATTCGACTGTGAGTTTATCGGGGATTAGACTGTGTGTGCAGCAGAGATAAGACTGGAGTGCAGTAGAGATAAGGATTCGACTGGGTGTGCAGTGAGGATTAGAATGTGTGTGCAGCAGGAATTAGACCGTGGGTGCAGCAGAGATACGACTGGGTGTGGAGTAGGGATTCGACTGGGCGTGCAGCAGGGTTTAAACTGTGAAGTAGCTATTTGCCTGTGAGTGCAGCAATGATTATACTTCGTGAAACAAGGATTAAACTCTATGAGACGTCTCCTTTACCAGTGGCAAAATATAGTAATAGGTTTTTACCCTTTCAATTGGTACAATAACTGACACACTGGTAAAGGAGATGTCTTAGTGTAAATGCTTACCCCGAGCTCTCAATACTCTGATAGTGCATTGTCTTTGAGTTGTACGCCTTTTGGCGTCATCTGGTCCAACACCAATGGAGACTAGGCTCTAAGAAAAGCTGTCTCGGGTGTGGACCAATCAATTTCAAGGACAGTGCATATCATTATCATCATCACAGTTGTTTCTTTTTGTTTGCATTTTGACTGCTTGTGTTGTGGTTATTGCAAACATGATGCCTTGTATAAAGGATTAAACTGTGCGTGCAGCAGGGATTCGACTGTGTGTGCAGTGGAGATGAGACCGGGTGTGAACAGGGTTTTAACTGTGAAGCAGCGCTTAGGCTATGCGTGTGTAACAGGGATTCAATGGTGAAGCAGGGATTAGACTGCGGTTGCAGGAACTGTGAATTAAGTCATGTTCCCCACTCTCTGCGTGCGCTACATGGATGAGCGAGAGCTGGTTCTGCAGGGGACGCGAGAGCAAGGCATGGAGGGAGGGAGGGAGCTGGGGGCTGCAGGGGCAGCAGTGGCCACGACGTGCGGAGGCTGGCAGTGTCGCGATAAGCCAGTGGGCAGCACTTCCTGTTGTTGGAGTCGCGATCTGGAAAAAAGATATAATCTCGCGTTTATGCGACATTATTCTGACATCTCTGTTTTATTCATTCATTTCCTAAAATATGTATGTTGAACTTATTTCGCATCATACGCAGTGAACCATGCTAACCAGAGATGCGAAACATCACTAATTCGTACATAGTAGGGGTGTAAAAATGCATAATTTAAAGAAATGTCAAATGTCTTATTCTTAAACTCGCAATATATGTATTGAATGCCACGTTGAATATTCATATATGGCTTCGTGTGTACCTTTTCGCCACTATAGGCTGCTACATTCACCGCATTTGCTTGAAAAACATTAGTAGTCAATCAATTCGTGACTGAATTGCAAGTGGATTGAATTGCGAGGGGGTACATCGTGGTGGCACCCCATATAGACAGCATTGCATATGCCTCGAGTACAGCGTCATCGCACACGGTCTCAAAAATTAGGAGGATTTCACAGCGAGTAAAGACATGCCAATCAAGGACCTCTCCACACCATGCGGGTCGTGGGGGTGGTTATTTTACCATACTTCACCACGCTGGTCACTTTGAGTTGGTGAAGGCGGGAAGCATTAGCTGTGGGAGCACACCATAGATCCACAGCCTATAACATCTGTTGTGCCATGGTAGTCTCTCTATCCAAGCACTATCTTGCAGGCTGGCAAGAAGTAATGCACTCCGGGTCATTTGTTCACGGGCTCACAGTGTCAGACGCAAGCGACGACCTCTTCGCAACCAAGGCAATGCGGGCCGATTTTTGCTGCAGGTCAAACAAGGTGCCTCGTTGAGTCCAGAGAGAGAAACCCATCCAAACGTGTGCTCTCCCCTCTCCCAATCCGTACACAATTCACACAAATACAAGAACGCATTTCTGTGCTGACAATATAGTACCAACTTTAACATTGATCGAGACAATTTTGTACGCTGTGTTTCCCCGAATAAATAAAACCACCCCAACCCATCACGATAGTGGCGAACACGTGCCGTGACAGCCGGGCCTTTTGCCCCCCCCCCCCCCCCCACCGAGTGAGCCGCACAAGGAAATGGACCGGGCATACATCGGTCGGGGCCCGGAGGCACCGCGTCGATTCCCGTAAAGTGGCGCCGAGCAGATGCCTCCAAAAACCCAGGTCCTGTGGCGATCGCCGTGGTCGCAGCTGCGGTGGGCTGTGAGGTCATGTCAAGAGGAGATTAGCCCATTTTCCAACCGCATCAACCGCCCTGCACGTAGCCTCCACTGCACCCCCCCCCCCCCCACTACACTGCTGCCCCCCACTTCTCCCCAGCCTACGCTTGCGCCCATGAGCGGTCACACCACCCAATCGTAGAGGTCGATACGATCACGCGACAGGCAACCAAGAGGAGAGGCAATGGTGATTTTGGGTAACTCTGCGAAACGATTCTGCTTTACGTCAACTGCAACGCACACGCCGGGCAATTGACGTGTGCTCATCATCGTCACCACCATCATCCGATACCAACAATTAAACACATGTCCCCCTGGCATTGCCCATCGTGCATGCTAGCACAGCGAGAAGCGGGGGGTTAATTATTTACTTTCAAATGTGCCCTCACGAGGAGACAAGGAGCTGACTCCTATGGCAAAACGCCACTCTCTTTGCGCGGACTGCAAGAGGCAGGCGGGCAGCTGCTCTTCAACTCATTCATCGTCTGGTGCTTGTCCTACCGTACGCGTACAACGCACATGTAAATCCTTGACAGCCTTCCAAGGGCTACATTTTTACCGAAAAACCCCGAATCTTGACCCCACAGGAACAAGACTTCTGCCGAGGTGCGTGCCCGGGTCGTTGCAGCAGAAAGTCGTGAGTCCGTCGTCCGTCGCCAAAAATTTCAGTCGCTTAGCCCAAGGTCCTCCAAAATGCTCAGCTCAGCTCTGAAGCAATGGGACGTCCAGAGATCTCAAGGAGCAAAAACCATCGCGCAAACTCCGGTCATCCTCGCAGCGCTGGCTTTTGGCTGGCCATCGAACAAAGACGGCCACTGCAATCGCGCGCTTTCAGATGCGCTTCTGTGGCCGTCTGGAACGTTCTTCCTTCAGATATAAGGAAGCAAATGCGAGCTTTGCACTTTTAAGTCGAGATTGAAAACTCATTTGTTTAGAACTGCTTTTTGTGGTTTAATTTGTTGTCCTTCCACCGCACCTCCTATTAGCACGTTTGGTTAAGTACGGTGCGAAAGAAGTTCAACATACATCACTGCACGCATACGGTGGTGACCGTGTTACGTTAGCACTGATAAATCAATATAACTCGTTAGATAATGTGGGTCCAAATAAAATACACACACTAACTTTACAGGCAGTTGAGAGCTAAAAGTAACAACACTGCGGTGTAGAAACTGACATGGGAAGGCGATAATATAGTTGAGTACACGACTTGGTGGGCAGTTCAGGGAGAGGAGAACATATATTACTGCAATTAGAATCGTGCACGTTTAGGACAAAAACATTCGCTTTATAATTCCAAGTGTTCTCTGTACAGTTGTATAAACGCAGAAATTCGGGTGGAAGTGGATGGGAACCCTTTCGAGCCTTGGCTTAAATCTGCTGAGAGGCATCAGCAGCAACGCGGATGGTTCGTGGATGAATTGGAGCCGCCTCTGTCTAACAAAAAAGTGATTTACGCAGTTACCATCGGGTCCTTGTGAAACTACACTGCAACACGTTACTACCAACGACGCGAGCTACGTGGCCCTTATCACCAATGCCGCGTGCATTGTTAACGCCATACAGCTCACGGAGAGATCTACTCTCAGATATGGATGGTGTGTGGGAGGAAGTCGTGCGGGCTGGGTGCGAGGTGATTGGCCACCGTGAGCTGATAAGGCCACGGGGCGCCCTTAAGTACTGGCACTGGGTAGCTCCACCGCGAGCTCGTAAGTCAATCCTGTTCGTCGGCACAGCGCCGAGATTGTCTCCTGTCCTCCTTACCTGTCTTACCTGGCGACCCGTCTGCCTCTTGCCTACTTGGTTGTTGTTGTCCGCTTTGCGTTGCCGGCTTCTGCCATCCGCGGAGAAATAGGTACAAAACCAAGGTGCACGGGTTAATTGACCCCCGCGAGAAGATCCCCTGCTGTGAGAGAAATTTAAGAATTGTTAACTGAAAGCGCTGCCTCGCCGCGTGAGTGTTCGGTGCGCGTATGGCAGGTTCAAATTGCGTGCTTGACATCTGCAAAGGTAAACGTGTTGGCGGGCACAGCGTGTGCACAGACAGAATTGCAGTGCGTGATGCACGTAGCAGCTAGGGAGGTTTAGACCGCGACATCGAGATGATGTGTGTACCGTGAGGCATAGTTGGGGTGTACGGTGAGACGGACGGATCGTTACACTTCGACGGGAGTTGCGCCTCCATACTCGGGCACCACCGTGAAGGTGGATCCGGGGGTGCCGATGGAGACGCTTGTGGGGGGAGGAAGAGGCCCTCTCTGGCCCAGCACCTCGCTCCCCGCCGGCCTTCACAACTGGCTGCTTTACTGTAGAGGAAGGGGTACAGCATCCAGTTGTGTGAGACGGTGGTGGGCTCTCTCTGCAGCTCAAATTGCGCCCCTCGTTGACTGGAGTTGGCGGAGCCACGCGGGAAGGGGAGGCAAGAGGCCGATATTGCAACCACGACGGTGATAGTTGTACCACTGTGATTGTCATTTTTTATTTTTTCACATCGCTTGTCATTTTTGTATCGTAGTTGTTAACACAATTCCAGTCGTTTGTTATTGTTGTGCCGTTATGTTGCGCATTTGTTACCGTTGTGTTAACGTTACGGGCCAGCAGGGCACGTGGCGTTCATGTATTGAATTTTGGTTGAGTTTCTGTCGTGGCGTTGAGCAACATAGAATATAACGTCGGTCCTGCAACGTGGTGGCACGGTTGAAATATTATGTTGATGCGATGTTGAACGAAGGTTGTGAGTACAACACAAACTGAAGTAGTATCCCAGTAAATATAGAACTTTGGGGCAAGGTTGGTCAAATTGTTTCAGCTACGTTCAAATGTTGGTCCTGCGTTGAATATTTACTGAGTTTGTGTAATACATATGGGTATGTGTACTTGTGGAACATATTACATTTGCGTGCAATATGATTAGTATACAGATCAACTGTTCATGCACTAAGTTACTCGGGGTCATAGTGACAGAGTTAAATGGTAATGTTTTCAATTTAAAATATGTAATCATTGATTTTAAAACATCGATTCAAATTTGTAAACACTAAGAATGATCATTGTCAGAAAGTAATGCTTGGACAAAATAGTTCCATATCGTGCCCCACAAAAAAAACGTGAGACCCAAAATACAAAAAAAATACTTTCAAAATGTTTAGTTATCAGTATCACACCGACTCCATTTGTGTCATTCACAATATTTCGATGTTAAATACCTATTTTATAGTGGTGTTAAAGTTCCAAATTGTACCCCTTAAAATTGGAGGGCTAAAACATATTTTTAAATTTTCAGGTTTTTCTCATCATCATGAACACCAACATCATCAAAATGAATATTCCATGTTTAATTGTATTAGCTCTTATATAAGTAAAGTTCCAAATCGTGCCTCTCCACGATACAAATAAAGATTTTGGGGAACCAAATTCCAAAATAAAATATAGAAATGCGGACGTTTATTCAGCGTGTGCATTTCTACATCAAAAACGCTTGCGAAGCTCAACCAAATCCTGGCATTGAAAACACGAGTGTTGCTCAATGCCAATTCAACATGTTTTGGCAGCTTAAAATTATATTGTTGGTGTTATTTTGTTTTGTGGATGTTATGGTGATTGTGTTGGGGATGTTTTGTTGTTTGGTGTTATTTTGTTGAGTTATTTGTTATGGGAAGGTCGGGTTTATTATTGCGTTGTGTAGTATTATTTAATTGCGTGGTATAATATTGTTAGTGATATTGTGGCAATTTTCCTGCCACTCGGTTGTATTCCTTATTACATAGATTTACAGCTGTGTGTTACCACAAGGTCGTGCAAGAACATATACCAGTTGCTTGGAAAAGTTAAAATGTGCCAGTTGCTTGTAAAATTGTAGTTTTTCACCACCGTGTCATTGTGAATAAAAACGCGAGAACTGACACGGGGTCGTAAGCCTCGTCTCTCGCCGTGGTGTCCCAGCCCCGCACTGCGGCTCGAGGCGGCTTCACCACAGACCGAGTGAGCTCGGGGCTCTCACAGCAAATGGCTTCTTCCTCTCTCGAGCCCAAAACCCCACCGCACTCGAGCGGATCCGCATTTTCTTCTTTCGCATGGCTGATGGAGATGCAGAACAACCGAGCCAAGCAAGGACAGCAACAAGCTCAGCCTTGCAGGCGTGACAGGGACATTGCACCTCCATGATCCGTGTTCACAAATCCACAAACCCAGCGCTGCGCATGAAGATGCATAACGGACTGCTCCGCGAGATAGACACATCCACTTAATCACTGTGTCCAAGATACACTTTTTTTGTCCAAACTTGCTCGCATTTATCTTTTGACCCACTTGTTCGCTTTCTTTTCAGCTCCTTTCCGTTGACTGTTATAATTACTATATTGTGAGCGAATTTGAAATGTTTAATACGTTATCTATATTTGTTCTTTATTTCTCCAATTCAAATTGGAAAAGTCACCGTGAATCGTTTTTGATGAGAACACGTCTCACAACTTGACCCTCCATTCGAATTGATACTCTTCGATTTTTCATGCAATTTCAATGTATTTATTCAATTGTTACATGTTTTCCTCCATATTTTCAACATCCTTAAATTAAGGGTCTAAGTTTATGAGCTTGGATGACATCATCAAATTAATTTCCAAAGTCTGAAAACGCCCAGACTTTGGTAAGACCGTTCCATATGCTTTAATGGCCTGACAGTTCCCATTGATCTCCTCGTCACAAAGTCGTAAGCTTGTTTAAAAGTTCACAAAGGAACATTCAAACATCCTCTCCATAATCCCAACTTCGCTCAGCTGTCGTGCTGTAAAGATCTGGTTGCCTAAGTGCACAAAAGTTCTCAAGCTTTGCCATAAGTTCGGCAGGCTACAATTGTAACACGATTAAATCGTAAGAGATTACGGTTAATAAGGAAACAAATGTGTTGAGACATTGAACTCCCACTCACGCAGGATCTGTTGATAGGGATTATCACGACTCGCACTGCACCGGCCAATGAATCGCCCGGGGTGAGTGGCACGGTTGCAATTTGAGCGTCAAGGATGTCGCAGCTTGTCATTTCCTCAAGAACAAACTTTGCATGTGAAGCTGGATACGTTACCTCATTCTCTATTAATTATGCACGCAAACTTCCTTTTGCTGCCCGATGTCCCGAAATGATTCAGTGGATCGTGTTCAAAAGCTAACCACACCGGCGCGTCTCAAAACATTGATTCCATGGCAATTTAGAGCTTGTTAAATCTGCATGGCAGCGTTTGCCCTGTTGTACATGCATCATTGAGTTGAGGCCCGGGCAGCAGGCCGATAGCTGCCGTTACACAAATGGAGGGCGAGAGGTGGGGGCTGGATTGGCCACTGCCTTTGGGGCGTCCATAAATGACGTCACGCTATTTTTACCCCCCCCCCCCGCCAGTCAGACCCCCCCTCAAATTACGTCACAAAGCTCTGCCCCCCCCCCAAAAAAAACACATGCTTCAAATCGCTTAAAACTATTGTCATTGTAGTTCGTAATGCTGCCGCTGCACTCTTGATGTTGGAGAAAACATTTAAGTCTATTCAGTAGAACGTGTTGTCTATATTTAAAGTTGCGCATTTTTATGTGACGTACCATTTCTCGAACCCCCCCCCCCCCAGGTGCGTGACATCATTTATGGACGGCCCCTTAGCTTGCCAAGGTTTTCCCAAGAGTCCAAAAAAACGCACCATACTCGAGACTTAGCCGTGGGATATCGGTTGGAAAGCACTGCCATAATCGAGTTGAATTATTGATCCATTACAAACCCATTGCTTAAGTGTGTGTGCAATGGTTGAGGCAGCAAAGTCACCAAGAGAGCCATGTTACCAATTCCCCAAACAATACAGCCAAGTGTTCAAATGACCTGTGCCAAGACAGAAAAGTGCTTCATTCCTGTCTTTATGACATTTGCAAGCATTCCATCGTGCAGTTATGCATCTGTGCCTCAACAGTTACGTGCGTCTCACACTATTTGCACATCACCATTGTAAAGTGTGCCTTGCATCTCATTGAGATTATTTTGACTTGGGTTGAGCACTCATCAACACATGCTTGTTGCAGTCTGTACAAGCCTTAGTTGTATACACGTTATTGGAAAGTTAAATGAATACAAAAAAGCCACAAATCACAATTGTTTTTTTTATTGTGCCACAGTAACGCCGCCTTCTCCACACGGATAGATGCAGAAGCGGCCACTGGTCTGGCTGCCAGGAGATTGTCCCAGCGTTCCCCGTGCCGACGGTGTGGTCCTAAGACCAATCGGCAGTGGCTCCACCCCAGTCCTCGGTTTGAGCTGTGGGGGCTGCAGTCCAGTCCTCCATGGTTGCTTGGAAGCCCCAAGTTGCTGCAGCTACACAAACAGAGGCAGCATGTTACACGAGGCCATGGTGTACAGCTGTCCATCACCCTATAGCACCACTCCACCGTGTCACATTTTCTGCAGCCATTGAAACTTACCGGTGGGATTCTCAGTGACGGGCACGGAGGGTACCGGCACTGCCTCGGCAGCCCAGTCGGCAACCTCCGGCGGCGGCGGAGCCTCGGTGGGCTGAGCAGCCCACTCGCCCTGGTATTCCGGCTCCTTCACAGCCGCCTTCTCTGCTGCAGCCTGTTCCTCCTTCTCAATCTATAAATGAAAACATCACGAGTCAGGGCCACAAGAAAATAGCATGCACAACATACATCATCCAGTGCAATTGCAGTAACCATGGGCTGTCAAATACTTTAGTCAGTATGTGAGTAATAGAGGCAGACATATTGCAATAAGGATATAGAACCAAACATTATTTAAAACCTTACACTGAGGTTCAATAGTAAAATGATAAACCAATGTTGCTTCTTGTTATCAGTCTAGAAAAAATGTATCACGTAGCATTGTACATGATTTTAGTGCAACATGAAAATGCATTTCAGTAGGTGGAAACAAGAATAAAAAAAATTATCAGTTACAAAAGCAATTTATAATGATGGAACAGCTAGAGGCTGCATTAATTAAAATCAGTCGTCAGGTAAGGACACTCACTAAGATTATTCAGTGACATAGAAAATGTTCTGAAGATCAGTTGGGAAAATGCATAAATGTAGTCACTGACAAATAATATAAAATATAAGCTAAAAAGTAAATAAACAAGCATGGAGGAGGGTGTACACTTGGAATGATACTGGAAAACAACATTTATAAACTCACTGGTCCAGTATAAGCACCACCATTTGAAGGTGCCAATTTAGACTGAACTGGCCACACGTACAAAATGTACAAGTCAGCCTCCAAGTATGATTAGGAACAGAGTACTGACAGCCCCCTCGATGATTTGTTATGGCTCTACCTCTTCTGGGTCACGGTAGAAGTAGAGATCAGGCATGATGTCCCAGGGGTGCTCCCGTCCAATGGTGCCACGCAGACGCAGCACCTCACGAGCCAACATCCACCACATGAGGCCGATGGAGTGAGCTCCCTGAAATAAGGGACAGGGTGCAATAACAGGGGACAGAGGAGAGGGGGAGATCAGGGGCACAGGGGATACAACAAACAGTAGAGATGGACAGAGGGGACAGTTAAGTGGCGACTTAACTCTGCTCGACAAAAAAGCATCACATATGATGACAAAATGTATTAGTAATTGCATTTAAATTGCAACTCGTTTGCATTCAACACCATACCTTTAGAAAGTTACATTTGTACTTATATTTGCTATAGTCTTAATTATACTGAAGCTTTTTAACTCGACTGTTTGCCAAGAGTAAATTAACTTTATTGAAAGCCTTAACCATAGGAATTAACATGATATTTTGCGAAATTGTAGCAGGGCCTACTACCAACGGCCAGTCAGGGGGCACAAGAAGCCCTACTGGTGTCAGCGAAAACCCTGCAGATTGCTGTTGCACACAGACTACGCTCCGCGTTCATCGACCAAGTCTGGTCTCAGCGCAGAGCTCCAGCTGTGTGCCGGCTTTACGCCACGTGGGAAGAAGGGCTCGAGAGCTTTTAACTATTAAAAATGTGATTGGGCTTAAGCAGAAGAGATGGAGGAGACTATCAGCTGTACCTTGTTGTTACAGGGAACAGCAATGTCCACGTAGCGCAAGGGCGAGTCAGTGTTGCACATGGCAATGGAGGGGATGTTAACGTAGGAAGCCTCCGTGAGCGGCTGATGGTCCTGTCGAGGGTCGGTCACGACGAGCAAGCGTGGCTCACGAAACGCAGCCTGGATCTGGTTGGTGAAGGTTCCGGGGGTGAAGCGCCCAGCAATCGGTGTTGCTCCGGTAGCAGAAGCAAACTTCAGCACTGCACGCTGAGCAGCACAAGATGAAAGCAACTTTATCAAAAAGGCTGCAATTATTATACGAAAACATTCTATAAAACGTTAATGTTCATTGGACTACATATCTGAATATAGTGGCTTGTGACTGGCACACAGGTAAACTTTGCTCTTATAAACAATTTAGAATTTTATATGCAAAAAATCTTGTCCAATTGGTTTAAGTTATGGAATCATTATAGCAAGGCCAAATTGAACATGGTTGATTTTTGATATGAGTGCGGAGATTTAATATTCATGCCATCATTTATAAAAGGGAGCCATTTCAGAATACGAATATTTATTTATACCGGAGGAATTTAATGAGGTATAGAGATCTTTTTCAGATGTCCAGTGGAGGCGGGTTAGAACATTACAACATAGAAACACGACATGGGTGCACAGTATAGGAAAACAAATCCCATACAATGTTAAATAGAACTTAACTATTTTTCACTCCGGTTATTCTTGTATAATATTATTATTTACTCAATTACTTGCCTGGCTTTTATTTACAAGCCAAGCAGGCGTTTATACCATGAGCCGAGTTCTCCCAGCCAGGCAGCCCAGGCATGAAAGAGAGGGGTGCAGTGTTCCCGCCTCTAATGTACGAGGGATCAGACACAAGGGGCCCTCACTTAGCTTAAGAACCCAGTTATGCGAAACCGTGTTCCATAACATAAGCAACATCATGACTTTAACATGGTGTTGTACATTTGCAGAATAACTTCTTGACGTGTGAAAAAGAGCTTCACAGTTCATCGGATTCCTCCAGTCTAAATAAAGATTCTGATATTAGTGCAGAATAGTTGAACATTTACAATTTTTACGCCATTATACCAAGTTCGCTCGATCAATCAATTTAAGATTTGAAACATGCTATATTCAGCAAAAGGATGCAAGCTACCATACATCTGAAGTAATAAGTTTGGGTGGCTTACAAATGTAGCAGGGCCTACTACCAACGGCCAGTCAGGGGGCACAAGAAGCCCTACCGGTGTCAGCGAAAACCCTGCAGATTGCTGTTGCACACAGACTACGCTCCGCGTTCATCGATCAAGTCTGGTCTCAGCGCAGAGCTCCAGCTGTGTGCCGGCTTCATGCCAAGTGGGAATGAATGCGTCTTTGGGTCTCATCTATATCCATCAGAAACGCGTTTAGACTAACGCGAGTGGGATGACCGAGGAGTCCCAACAAGTGTCTGGCCATTTCACGCGAGGCCACGAGCCCACCTGGCCATAGGGGCGGGAAGAAATGACGCAAACGTCCGCTGGGTTCTCAATGGCAACGATGGCCCTGGCCGCCAGAAGCAGCTTCTCCCAAGTCTTCTTCAAGTTCAAAATGAAGATTCCTGAAAATGGGAACCACGCAAGGAGGCAACCCGCGTTACTACCGTAATGTTCAATTGCAAACATTCCTCAAGCAAAACAGGCATTCGGTAGAGAAGTAGCTTATTTTTAAAAGCGTGTGGCGAGACGCCGTACCGTCGTTCTTGCGCTTGTAGACGTACTGCTCCATCTGGAAGTCACAGTTCGTGGTGCCAAGGTGGGAGTTGGCGGCCAGGAACTTGAGCACGTCCTCCTCGCGCATGGCCAGCACATCTAGGCCCCCGGACATCGTGTCGCGTTTCCCGAGTAAAGCAACGATGGGAAACCTGCGGCACCACAGATGAAGTCGCCCGCCATCAACAACGTGGCGGCGTGCACGTTCAGCGCCAGGCTGCAGCTCTCACGGCAGAGCGCCAGGATCACCCAGCGACCACCACTCGCGGCTGCGCCTCCACGAGCAGCAGCCGAGATAGCGAGCGCCGACACATCGCGGGATCGTGCGGCACGAGCGAGGGGTATAGGGGGTGGTAGGGGCCGGGGAGAGGGGCCCAGGACAACGCGAGGCCTAGGCCGCGAGGCTTCTCGTCCCGCGCTCCACGTGCCTCAACCACATCGCGCAGCCTCCGCGCCGCACGATACATTCGCGGAGGGAGATGGGATCGAGTGATGGTGCGGCGAGACGTGGTTGTGTAGCTAGGTTAGGGTTGGAGTCGCGTTGGGGGCCGCGTTACGGGATGAGGAGCGGAGCGAACCTGAAAACGACGCCGCATGGAAGCCCGGCCTGGTGAGAGAGACGGGGGCGTGGGCTGCGCCGCGCGATGAACGCGCGCGACGTCACCGCGCATCATTGCGTCATCACGCACAGCCAATCAGCGCGCTGAACGTCATTACGCACGATTCAGCTCGGCCTCCTGACGTCACCACGCTGCCCGTCGGTGCCACATGGAGCCAATGAGCGCCCGCGCTGGCCTCACCGAACCGCGTGTCGTCACGTCCGTCTCACCAGCGCGCGTGGCGTAATCACGCACAAGCTGGCAGCGTGCGTCGTGACGTAATCACGCACAGTCTCCCAGCGTGCGTCGTGACGTAATCACGCAAAGGCCATCGGCGCGCTTGGGACGTAATCACGCGCGCAGGCTTCCGGCGCGCATCGTGACGTAATCACGCACAAGATGGCAGCGCGCGTCGTGACGTGAACACGCACAAGCTACCAGCGCGCGTCGCGACGTAATCACGCACAGTCTCCAAGCGTGCGTCATGACGTAATCACGCACAGGCCACCGGCGTGCGTTGCGACGTGATCACGCACAGTCTCCTAGCGTGCATCGTGACGTAATCACGCACAGTCTCCTAGCGTGCGTCGTGACGTAATCACGCACAGTCTCCCAGCGTGCGTCGTGACGTAGTCACGCACAATCTACCAGCGCGCGTCGTGACGTGTTCACGCACAGTCTCCAAGCGTGCGTCATGACGTAATCACGCACAGTCTCCTAGCGTGCGTCGTGACGTAATCACGCACAGTCTCCCAGCGTGCGTCGTGACGTAATCACGCACCGCACGAGCGGCCGTAGCTACGTAAGCGCGTGGCGCCACGGCGGCTTCACGTGACATCACGGGGAGCGATCACCCGCAGAGGTGAGCGGGAGGATCGCGGCCTGCGCCGCGGATCGCGAATCTTCGCGGCTCCCTCCCTCCCGCCTCTCGTTCTCACGGGCCTCAGGCTCCAGCTTCGAGCCCGGCTCCTGTTTCTGTTGGGTTCCTCTCGCGCTGATCTGCCGCAGGAGATACGGAGCGGAGCTGGGGGGGCACCTTGGTAACGGGTTTTTTGAAAAATACAAAAAGTGACATCACCGAGCCGAGGCGGCTCGTCGCCGTGACGTCGTCGCGAGGCCGACTGGGAAGGGAGAGAGAAGCCGGCGAGCCGAGACAGCTTCGTGTGGGCGGGAGCAGGGAGCGAGTTGTCATTCGTGTGAGCAGGGAGTGAGTTGTCATTCGTGTGAGTGGGAGCAGGGAGTGAGTTGTCATTCGTGTGGGCAGGGAGTGAGTTAAATCGAAATTTAAGGGAGTGAGTTGTCATTCGTGTGAGCAGGAGCAGGGAGTGAGTTGTCATTCGTGTGAGTGGGAGCAGGGAGCGAGTTGTCATTCGTGTGAGTGGGGGCAGGGAGTGAGTTGTCATTCGTGTGAGTGGGAGCAGGGAGTGAGTTGTCATTCGTGTGAGTGGGAGCAGGGAGTGAGTTGTCATTCGTGTGAGTGGGAGCAGGGAGTGAGTTGTCATTCGTGTGAGTGGGAGCAGGGAGCGAGTTGTCATTCGTGTGAACAGGAGCAGGGAGTGAGTTGTCATTCGTGTGAGTGGGAGCAGGGAGTGAGTTGTCATTCGTGTGGGCAGGAGCAGGGAACGAGTTGTTATTCGTGTGAGGAACTGCGTGTGAAGGGCTTTAATGTGATGAGGAAACCGTGTGTGAGCTGCTGGTAGTGAGGTATCTTCGTGTGAGGAACTGCGTGTAGAAGAAGTGTTTGCATGTGATGAGGAACCCTGTGTGAGGAGTTGAGGGTGAGGTGTTTTTACATAAGCTGCTGGTAGTGAGGTATCTTCATCATGTGAGCTGCTGGTAGTGAAGTGTCTTCACCATATTCTTAGGTTTTTTTCGGTAAAGTCACGTAGGTAAAAAAAAAAAACATTAAAAAGTAAAATAAAAATCACGACGTTTTGGTGGCGACACAAGCTTCCGTCTTCAGGTGGTACCGTCACAGCCACGAGAGCTGTATCAAGTAATTTTTTTTACCTACGTGACTTTACCGAAAAAACCTAAGAATATGAATCATTGCAGTCACGAAAGCTTCAAATCTAGAATTAATGTCTTCACCATGTGTGCGTTTGAGAGTGAGGAGAGCTCCAGGAAGGAGTGAGGGCTGCCAGGGTGGGTCTGCGTGTTGTGCCGAGCCGCGTAGGGGTCTGCGTGTCGTGCAAGAGTACCGGTGTCGATGGGGTTCAGTATTAAACATTCAGAAACGAGAGATGATTTATTTTCACTCGCACCGTTCTATACAGTAGACAGTGTATTTGACACGCCCAGTATAGCGCAATTGAGGCAATATGGGGGAGACGAGAATGTGGATTCGGCGTCAAAATTGGTCACTTCTGCAATCTCAGATTGTGAAGGAATGCCTTACTCCTCCCCACAAACAGTTTTTTTGTAAATATTCTATTCGGCACGTTCATACCTGTCATCCCCATACGATTTACCCGTATTCTCGTGCAGGGATATTGAGTTTCATGTCCATATAGCCGTTTCAATACGGGCTTTGTAGGATGAACGTTGAGATGTATAAAGGCACGGCGTGACCAATAAGGTATGAATTGGTCTGTAATAAGGTCACTGATGAGGCGTTGAAAGGTTTGCATGTTTATCTGCAGCCATGTGTATAAAGTGCAATGTGTCAGATTGCAGATTGAGCTGTACACATCCCTGTCCTCCCGATTTCCTTCCCCCACCTCACCACGGCGTGCCTATTTTAAGCCTATTGCAATGGTGGACAATCTCAGACTGATCATGACTATGATCTCCTTGCTATAATTGAAACGTCTCCCTTGTTACATTAGAGGTGGGTGTTCCTGAATGTTACTTTTAAGACGAGCGTGAAAATAATATTGCTCAACTCACTCTGGTTTCTGCCAACACAGAGAAGCTTGCTGTCGCATCACACTGCGGTGTGAAGGGTGACTTGACTCTTAAGTCATGGATGAAGATGAACAAGTGGAGTTTTCAAGCGTGGAGGAGGAGTTGTGCTATTGGAAGCAAAATGCATTAAAATACAAAGCAAGGTAAGGGCACACATCTAACGGTGCCTCTCACCACTCGGTGAACATGCCTGTTTGTTCTGAGGCTGCCGTGGCGTGAGGCTGAGCTCATGCGAGTGTCTTCATGTCTTCAGTTGGATCGCTGCACAGGAGGAGCTTGAGGAGTTCACCATTGGTAGCCGTGAGCTGGAGGCAGAGCTGGAGGCACAGCTGGAGCAGGCCGAGGGCCGCACTCGCGAGCTACACGCCACCAACCAGCGCTTGATTAATGACCTGGAAATTATCAAGGTGTTGTACAGCGCACCGCTTTACAGCACCATCACACACACAGACCTGTACAAAAACAACCGCCATTCACCACTAAGTAGTGGTGATGTTACCATGGTGCTTGTGGCATACTAGCTGCACTTTGAGGCCACGTGAAGTGTCCAAGGCCTGTTGGCAGGAGGTCATGGAACAGTTCCAGGTGCCATGAGTTGACTAACTGAGATGACATTCAGATGCATCAACTGCTCCTACTGTTCCAACTTTGTGCGTTTTAGCCACCTGGTGCTCCAACCATTGTGAGTGTTACAAGCCCTCCTCCACAGAGGTCAATCTTGATACCGCTGGTACCAGTCATCGGCAGGTCCAATCTGCTCTACATCCTTCTTTACCATATCAGTCCATCTCTTCTCTAGCCTGTGCCATACCCGTTTAGCCCCATCTGTTCAGCCAAACAGAAGCTGCTTGGGCATGTTGTGGCTAGGCATGCATGCTACATGACCCATCCAACGCAGTCTCACATGCCAGAGGAGCTCACTGATGGGACTGCGTCCACATCTTTTTAGGATCTGTGAGCTGCTTATACAATCCAGTCTGGTTAAACCCAGGGTGGATCATAGGCAGGCTAGCCTGAATGTTTCCAACTAGCACAGATGTTATTTTAGAAGGCTCCATGTTTCACATGCATAATTGTGGTCGAAAAGACCTGGAGCTTCGTATGAAGTGATAGATTGGGTAGCTTCCACAAAGCACTATGCAACTGATGAACGATAATGCCGCTCGACTGATTCTGAGCGAGACCTCGGCTGACCAACCAGAGCTGGTCATAAGCACACTGCCCATGGTAGCTGCTTTGTTTTCGTGGGGCTGATGGTAAGGCTCCATCTCATAGTAGCATGCTCTGGATTCAGCAGTAGCATCTCCAACTCATTCTCAGAGTGGGCAGCAATCACCAGATCATCCGCATACGTAACATTGTTGTCAATAGGGAACTATCCCTTGACTGCACCTGGGCGGCGATCAGCCTCCCGTTCTATCTATACTGGATATAAATTCGACTGGTACATCCATGGAAAGCCTCTCGAACTACGTGGTCAATGGACATCTTTGTCGCACCCCAAGGTGAACAGAAAATGGTTCTGACACCCAGCCATGCAGCTTTACCCGGGCCTGCTCACCATCATGATGGTCCTTAATGATTGTGACAAGAGAGTCTGGGACCCCAATAGCATAAAGTATAATCCAGAGCCCTGGTCTATTGATAGTATCATAGGCCTTGGCCAGGTCAATAAAGTAAAAATGTAGGTCCTCTACACCTCTGCTGTAGCAGATGGACATAGAATATGGTGTCTGTGAAGGACCGCTCTGGCCTGAAACTACTTTGGGGCTCTGCAAGCCTCTCCCCAGTGTGGCTGGCAAGGTGATGTTAAATAATCCTTGCAAGGACCTTTCCCGGCACACTGAGGAGGGAGATGCCCCGGTAGTTATAATTTGTGCCGCCCCCCTTTTTAAAAATGGGGACAACCAATCCTGTCGACCAGACAGTTATAATAACGTCACATCAGGCAATCTGCACACAAATGCCACCCTCAGCAGTTTGCTTGAGAGGTATTCCCTACCCGGTATAAATTAGTGCTAGGTGGAGGAGTTACCAGCCCCTCGTATACACTGATGTTGTTACATACATAAAAATACACCCTATTCACACTTTCAACCTCACTTCTGGCTCAACACACTCACCCCTATTCACACTTAAGCCTCACCAGACCCCACCCCCTTCTCAACCCTCTCACTCAGGTAATCTTCACCGTATTCACCCTCACACTTTACTAGGTCTGACATACACTGCACTATAAACCACACAATACACTACACTATATTTAATTATATCACAGACTACAATATTTAGAATACACTACGATACACCAGCCTGTACATCGCATGACACTATAGCCCTCTTCATCCTACTCTACAGTACAGTAGTGCACAGTACTCCACATTAAATAAAACATGAATACACGATCATGCACACACACATATATAGACACAGAAACACATAAATACAAACACATATGTTAATTAAATAGTAAACAGGTGCAAAAACCCTGTTAAAGACCTGCACAACACCATCACACATGCACACACACCTCTACAGAACCACCACACGCACACCATGACACACGCACACACCATCACACACACTTCCACAGCACCATCACACATGCACACACACCTCTACAGAACCACCACGCACACACCATGACACACACACACACCCATTCACACACACTTCCACAGCACAATCACACACCTTCACAAAACTCTCTTGCACATGCATATACCTCCACAGCATAGTCATGGACACCATCAAGCACCGGTCTCCACCCTGAAAAATATTATGCAACACCCTTGCGATAACATTAAATTCACTTAAATCTAAACCTATAAACAACCAACTTTACCCTACAACCTGACATTGCCTGACAATACCGTGACCAATTGGCATGATTAATTATTGACTTAAAGCTTTCGTGACTGCAGGAATTCATACTCTTTGGGTCTTTCGGTAAAGTCACGTAGATAGAAAAAGAATGAAAAAAAATCACGATTTTTCGATCGCAACACAAGCAATCGTCTTCAGGTGAAAAAATACGGCAGGAGAACTGCTGAGGCAGGAGAAATATATATATTTTTTCCTGCGATCGAAACATTGTGATATTTTTATTTTTCTATCTACGTGACTTTACCGAAAGACCCAAAGAGTATGATGAATGATTATTCATAATTAATTATTATGAATCATGCCAGTCAAGACAACAGCTTATTGAGATGGTACCAATGCTACAAAATATGAATGAATAAAAACAAGGCACAATATAAATGGGACACCATACAAGACAGTAAAAATGAACCTATTTAAATCAGGTAATACCTGAAAAAGTACAAACAAGATGAGACAATTATAATTCTAGATTTGAAGTTTTCGTGACTGCAAGGATCCATACTCTTTGTGGTTTTTTCGGTAAAGTCACGTAGCATAATTACTGTTGCTGGAGCAGTCACACCTGATGACGGAGGCCTGTGTTGCTTCCAAAACGTCGTGATTTAATTTAGTTGTTTTTATTTTGTTTTCACCTACGTGACTTTACCGAAAGAACCAAAGAGTAAGATGAGACAAAATTAATACAGTACAAGCAATACAAACTTTACTTGTGGAACAAATGATTTAGAACATATGAGACACAATACGGGAGAAAAACAAATTACATTTTCAAAATAGCAGATAGAAAATTCTAAGAAGACATACAATAAAAATTTGAAAAAATATGAGACAGACAATACAAACAAAGCAAACAATACAAATAAACCAGAACACATGATACCTTTAATACATTTGAGATACATATTACATATGAGACTGTATAAATGAAATAGAAAATCGTTCTTGAATTGCATCATGACCCAGAATAGTGACAATGAATAACATCATTTGGTGTTGATTTTTTTGTTGAATGTATACTAACGGTATATCATGACCTGTAATGACAGGAAAAGCTGGAGCAGCAGCATGGCCAAAGCTATCAACAAATATCTTCCCTGGAGGAGCAGTTGGCACAAATCACTGCTATCAAGGATCAGCTGCACAAATATGTGCGCGAGCTGGAGCAGGCGAATGATGACCTGGAGAGGGCCAAGCGGTATGTTACACAGTGCAGTGACAGCACACGAGGCACAGTGGTGAGGTTTATGATGCAGAGCACCCATCATGGCCCCGTAAACTGACAAGAGTGGCTGTGCTTTTTGCTGGTTCTTAGTGCAACGTTCGTTTCCATGGACGACTTTGAGCAGCGAATGAACGAGGTGATTGAGCGCAACGCCTTTCTGGAGAGCGAGGTGGACGAGAAAGAGAACCTGCTCGAGTCTGTACAGCGGCTTAAGGACGAGGCTCGCGGTAAGTGCACCACACATCCCTGTGGTGTGGTGTAGTACTGATGTTGTGGGACTCGTGTTTGTGTGTGTGTGTGTGGCCTTAAAGTGCACATAGCCTGGTGACAGTGGCAAATGTTGTTTGCTTATTTACATGACGGTTATCTGAACTGCTCCTGGGTCTCCCCTAGGTCGACTTGGTCTCAATGAATATCTCGTGTGTGTAAACATTGCCACTGGCGAGACATAGTTGGCCGGGCATGGTGCTGGCCACCCAGGACCTCGTGTGCCGTGCCGGTCTTTGTAGGCATTTGCTGACAGCACCTGCCCCAACCGTCTGTTCCAGGCTATACGGAGATTTTTGTCTCGTGATTGCATGGTGTCTTTGTATGGTTTATTGGTGTTTGGGTGTTTTTCCATGGTGTATGTGTTCTGATGTGTACCATCAGCCTAACTAACACATTTGTGAGACACATTATAAAAGTGGATACTCCACCCGCTCAACTCTCCTAGACCAGTCGGGTGGTTATGGAGAAGTTCGAGAAGTTTTCGTTACTCGGCATTGTGTTCCTGGCCAGCTCTGCTTTGGAAACAGGCCTCGCTCATAATCATATATAGCACAAGCCAGAAGGGAGATGGGCTGATGTGGTACAGATGGACTTGGCGGTGAGTAGACTTGCCTTTGACTAATACTAATGGTGTCAAGATTTACCTCTGGTGGGGGCTCATGAAAAATGCTACTGGGCAGTTAGGGGCAGCTACCAGTATCTCTGGAGAGTGGAGGAGCAATGCTCACAACAATAAACAAAGTGCTGGATGGCTTTAACATCATCATCATCATATATGCATAGGTGGCATCAACCCTTTGCACTAACCTGTATCCATGTGCCACCACGTTGAAAGCAAGGCCAGTTTCACGACAGATCTGATGAACCCACGAGTCCCTTGGGCAGCTGACTGGATGTTGCAATTATAGAGTCAGTCGAGATCTGCTAAAACACAGCAGGGTGGTCGTGGCCACGACAGGTGGTGCATCTATCTGCCTGTTATCTTGGTGATACCTGGGCCTGTTCTGTGACCTGCCAGCGAGCATTCAGCACTTCATGTGATCTCAAAGTGCACCCATCCTGGTACAAGTGCTGTGGTAACGGCCCTGCCACTTAATGGCTAATGGTGGTGTTGTGTACACGTGGTTGATAGGCAAGTGTGTGTGTGCTGGCTGTAGACTTGCGCCAGGAGCTGGCGGTGCAGCAGAAGCAGGTGCGACGCTCGGCACCGAATTCGCCATCAGCAGAGGTGGCTCCATCACCGGCTCCATCACCGGCTCCATTGCCTGCTCCAGCTCCAGTATCCGTGCCATCACCTTCCACCCCCCGTGTCCCTGGAGACATCGCCTTCGAGATGCCTGTCACTCCACGATCAAAAGGTACCTCCGTCCCACTGCCATCACATTTCAGGGTGGCCTCTTTGTAATTGTGTTTAAGAGGCCAACATGCAACTATAGACTGGGTAACATGTATGAACTCCGAAGGTATGTAATAGACTATGGAACATGTGTGAACCCCTGTGGCAGTATGTCATAGACTGGGTCATGTGTGTGAACCCCTGCTGCAGGAATGCCCAATGGTTATGGAAGTTCGCCACTGACCCCATCGGCCAGAATCTCTGCTCTCAACATTGTTGGTGATCTGCTCAGGAAAGTCAGTGTAAGTAACACGTTGTCTTTTTATGTTCGTTTTGCTGATTGCCTGATATAAATGTAAAATATATTAACACTGTTATGTTCAAATATTTAAGTCCTGAGGTGAGGGTGTATGCTTCAAGGAAGGTGCTGTAGTGGGTCCGTGCGGTTTTGCAGGCACTGGAGTGTAAACTTGCCTCTTGCAAGAATGTCATGCGGGACCAGCAGTTGCTGGGAAAAGTGAGCGGGAGTCTCTCGGGTACGTCTCGGACCCCCCACAGCCCAAGCCCTCCATCTCCCGGACACGACATGGGGTGAGGAAGGACCGCACACCCCAATATGTCCGTAATCGCCCTCTCGTACCGCCCATACGAGAAACTCGTGCATTCGATCCATATCTCAATGCCCACGAAGCCAGGAGTAGCAGGGCTTCAGGCTGCACATGCCATTTTCCTTTCCGAAAGTGTGCACAACGGGTGTGAAGCACTTTTTGTTTGCTCATACGACATGGTGCAATTGATCAGGAAATGCATTAAGACACTTGCAATAGTGTACGTCTACGACATGAATGTTCAATGGCTGTTTCCCGGCTGTGTTTCATGAGGATGATGCATAATTGCCTAAATAATAATTGTCTGTGTGTACTCTCTGCAGGCCTAGCAAAAGGTTGGAGAGAGCTTCCTATTTGCCCTTTGCGGGCCCAACCCCACCCACGCCTGCCTCCCCACCAGGTGGCATGCAGATCACCGTTTGACCTACAATGCCACCTCTGCAACCTGCCACCACAGTACCATAGCAACTCTGGAGCAACCACAGGCACCCAGCACACCCTACCTCAGCATAGGCTGTATATCCCAACACAAACTACCATCCGCACCTCTAAATTTATTCGGTGTCCTCTGCAAGTACTGGTCCCCCTATAGTTGTGTTCTTTAGTTGTGAAGTCCATTCGAGAATCTGCACAGAGCAGATGGATTTGTAATGTTCACTTATGCCACAAACCTTTAAAGTGTGCGCCTCGTGCTGCCAGCTATTTACTGCGTATTTATTGTCTCATGTAGGGATTTGCTCAGCATGCGCGTACATATAGGCGGATCCGTCTGTACGCTCGATACAAGAGTAGATTACATTGTTGGAGTGAGTTCAAGGCCATGATCCACTTGAGAATTTTTGTAAAGGCAATCGTTGCTTGCAATGCATTTACCATGAGAGACTGGAAATTTGGTGGGAAATGGAATGGGGTGATTGAGTTCTGTCTTGCCTTTAATCTCTTGAAATGACTCGGGCCCATCATGCCTCTCATAACACATCTTTTCACCACCAACTCCACATCAGACTGCCACACCCCATCTCTCCACACAAACACACTATCTCTCCACATCATCACAACACTACATCATCACATCATATCCACAGCTCACTCGTGCAGGGACTTAAAGGCACCATTTTTTAAAATGCAGATTGTGTGTCAGTCTTGTGAGCTTTCTGTGATCTAATTGGAAGTTGCTGTCCCAGTTGCCCACGAGGGGGAGTTGAGATCAGTATCAGATTTTGGGCAACAATATTTTAACAATGGGTAACGCTGCGGCAACCATTGCCGGTGCTGATTTCCGGCAATGATGATCATGGCCTTGAGAAAGTGATTTTGGATTCTGTGCATCTTAACATGCCGGAGGTGCCTACGCTTGCTGCTTTGGCCTTTGAGCCACATAAAGCAACGTGCGGTTTTATTTTCAAAATGTGTTGTACAGCAGACAGAACTTTTACAATATTCCCCAGTGCTGCCAGAAAGCTTTGAGATTACTCTGCCCAATTCAATTCTCTGTTTCAATGGTGGACAACAGAGCAGGTGCATAGCAAGGGTCCCAATGGCACTACGTCTGTAGCTTGCACAGCAGGTATGTGCTTTTGCAACTGCACTTGCTCGTAGTGCCATGTGAGTGTTAATGCAGAGCGGTGGTACTATGAGTTGCTGTACCCCCCCCCCCCCATCACCAAAGCAATGCTAGAGGTAGCTGCAGCCCTTAATCACCATCACAGCGTGAGAAGTAGCAACCTATGGCGATGCAAGGGCTGGAGCAGCAACTCCGCGCAGTTGTGGCAGAGGTTAAGGTTTGACTTGAAGGGTGTGTGTGCTGCTCTATCTTCTTGCTTTTGTTGTAATTCTCTAACTTTTGTCAGCACATTTCATTGTATATACGATTGTTCTTGTAAAGTGGTGGACTAAGTGAACACGACTATTGCACATAGGTTTTGATCGCTTGAGGAAATGCCTTCCACTCAAGTGACTGAAAACCGTGTGCTTTATCTTTTGTTATAAAATGTATTGGAATAAAGTTGGACTTCAAAAACATAACGATTTCTCTTTGAACATGTATGTACATTAGAGCACTTCACGTTATTACACCATCTCTAATTTATCTTAATTCCACGAACTTTTCAATGTAGAAACCAAGCAACACCAGTCTACACTGAGCCCTAAATACACATTGCTTCTGTAAGGCAGCAAAGATGCATGGTAAATTAGCTTTATTGAAATCTGTACAGCAGCGGTAAAACATTCATTAATGTAACATCCTTTTGCGTATTTATAATCACATCTTCTGTAAACATTACGCACATGCTGTTTAAATACTTATTGGACCCTTTTATTTAAAAGGCACAACTGCACACTGTCGAGATTAGTGCTAGATGGCATCAAGTTCTAGTAAGTTACCCAAGTAATATAGAACGTTCTTGCTTGGCAAAGTCCTTGTGACTTTTGTAATGTTATCTCCAAACAAATTCAAATGCCGGTTGATTTGTCACGGTGGCGGCATGGTCATGTGGGTCTGTTCAGCACCACCACTCAAGCGAGTACTCGTGAGACGCCTGGGTTACATGGATTCCTGTGTGGGAATTGGTGCAAATGGCGAACGCTTTGGTCGTGTAAGACTCCTTGCTTTGACTCCACACGCCAGTGTGACTGAGAAGCAGTATTATGTCATGTGTGTTGATCTCATGTGGCATTGTTAGTCAGAGGCACTTGTATCACGTGTCAGACTGTCATGTGAGAGTCACTGTCCGGTGTGCTGCAGCCATGGTGGTGGTTTCACGTCTTCAGGCCCAGTCCCACCATCATCCTTTCATACACTGTCCACGCCATGGCAGTTACCAGTGTGCGGCGTAGACATCGCGGCACAGCGCCATGGAAGAGACCTGTCAGACCATGGCTCTGTGCACATGGGGACAGAAGTCGCACACAGCATGCGCATGGTGGCAGTCAGGTCCTGTAAACGGCACGAGCAGTAGTGTTCTTATGGAGCCCAGCTACATCCTGTGGCCAAGGACACTGGTTGAGGATGTGGAAAGTGAGCTGGGCTTGTTTTGTATTAATTTGGTGGCAGCAACTTATGATGCCTCTGTCTCCATTGGGTAATGCAGTAAAGCGCAGAGACCGTGGCTATCAATACCGAGGGGCTGTGAATATTGGGCTCTGCCAAGTGCACTGAAGGAAATACACATCCCTGTAGGTAGAGCTCAGCATTATGGGTGCATGTATAAAGGGACTCACTCTGCAGATGGCCACAAAAGTTTGTCCTGTGTGGGAAAATCTGTGAGGCTCCATTTGCATGTAGGTTTTGATGGTATCGGCTGGTTGCGTGACGAGAGATGCTACCACTCCAGCCAGCACCCCGCACGCAAACCGCGTCGGCACCTGGCCCTCCCTCTCCACTCCTGCAGGACACAAGATGCAGTCGGCACCCGATGCAGGAATCGTGGCTACACAGTTGGCGTGGTAAAAGCACCACTCTGCAACCCCTGCCTTCACAGAGCCCGATGCAACCAGACCGGCCAGTGCAATTTTCCAACCATTAATGGAGGTCACACGAGGTGAGGACTCATTTCTTTGAAAACCCAACAGAACCCCAAGTGTGGAGATGCTGGTGATAAGAAGGCTTTTGTACCGTGTAGCAGCATGTGCTTGGCCTGAGTGTAGATCATGACGTAGATCCCCGAGAAGGGCGCATCGCGAGCGAGCGTTGCCGTCAAGCCGCTAAAGAGGGCGCGGATGCCTTCCGTCTTACGGATGCTGCTCAGTGCTCCGAGCACACTCCTGTACTTGAAGCGGCCACTCTGCCTTGGAAAAACACAACATTTAGCAAAAGCTCACGGTGTTAGCGGGTGCAAAATTATCCGAGGTGGTGATTGTACCTCATATCGTGTTTTCACAACAGTGACGGGCAGCATGCACACTGCAGATACGGTCCTTGCCGACAGCCCCAGCAGGAGCGAGTCCAGGGCGGATGGAGCACGATCCCTGCATCCCCACGGCACAGGACCCAGTGACGTCACTCACTATCTCTACGGAGCAACAACAAACCCGTTAATGAGATCGGGCACCGCAAGCTACTCGGAGCCATCGGCCCCGATGCTTGTTCTCATCACGCTGGCTCATCTGAGACTTTAGTCCATTAAGTGCAATTCACTTAGTATCAACGCGCCCAAATACAAGCTCAGGCCCCATGTATAGCCACGTCGCCAATAGGACCAGCACTCGCCTTCGGAGCTTATTTGGTCATATTGTGTTAGCAGTGCTAAATCACAAAAAAACGAACGTTATTCAGAAATTACACTACCCAAAAAGGAAAAACAAAAGCAACGTTTTTGGAAATGGCCCTTCATAGCAAATATAAAATTTTATATGAGGTGAATATTTTTCTTACGTACTATGAAGGGCCATTGCTCGAAATGTCACATGATGTATTATTTTTCCTTTTAAGGCAATATTACCTGAAGAAACTCTCTTCGAGTGAGTGCAGGGTGCAGAAGTAGATGCCAACGCCAGGTACGCAGCGCACGAGAGACTGCAAGTGACACGGACAAGGAAACAGGCATTTGTAGCGCAGGTAGAATCGTAGCGACAGAACAATGACTGTGCCACGGTAACCTCTTTAAACAGATGCGTGCGCGGTTGTCAAATACTTGTGTCCACTCCACGGGGACCTGCAGACTCACAGGGCCAAGTCCCTTCCAGAGGCCACGCACGCTCTCCGTACGCACCACATGGGTCAGCACGGACAACATCCGCACCCTCGGGGACCTAGCAATAAAAGGGGCGACATAGGCCACATGGAAGCTGGGTCCACACCTGAGTCGCATGTAAATGAATCGCTTATATGTTGGCGTCTCTGCAATGTGTTGTGAGCAGTTCCGTAAGTGGTTTCTTACAGTAGGCTTTGCAGCAGTGAGCATTGGTGATTATACTTATAAGTCCTGCTAAGAAAAAAACTGGTGTGCGGTTGTCTGTCTCACTTGCTCAAATTTATTGATGGTCACCTAAGTAAATAGGACCACGATGCAGTTTTTTGCACAATGCATAAGGCCGAGTGTGTTTTGTACATTGCTGTGTTGTCTTAAACTTAGTAGACTTACTATTAAGCGTCACGACCAGCAAAGTGATTATTTCACCACGTGCACATTTGCGAACAATGATTGGTTGTCAGAATCTTGAATATCTTGTTTATTTTTTTAGAGGCAGTAAATTAAGAAATGTTGACCAATAGAATGCATTCAGCAGGCATTTCAATACCATCGGTAATAAATGAAGCCATAATTTAACGAAACTGACAGCACCAAAGGAATCGGTCACTCCAAATACCAGAAAATGCTTTACACACTTCTCAACACAGAAACCTTGATTTGCAACTACTTGCTCAAATGTGGTCAAAGCAGTTAGTTGCGTAATTGATCACTGGCCTCGAGACCCGTTTGGTGGAAGAGTTTAGGCATAAACGCGTTTTTATAATTAGTGTATGTATGGCTAGTTGGGGTTAAAGGCTAAATTGGCTTAAAAGTATATGGATTTTATGGATTTCAGACTTTGGGTTTATGGGACTACAGGTAGATGAGTTTAAGGGGTAAATGTGTTTTTTTGTAACAAAACGCGAACCAATACAGAACACATAGCTTGCATAACGGGGTTGTCACAATTCATGAAGGACAGTGCCGATGCAACTGAACCATATAAAGGGGAAGGGAGGTAAAAGGTGGGGAAAGGGGTCCATTACCCCCACCAAGCGAGGACACCACATGGGGAGAAGATGGAACGTTAAATTGGGAGGGGATAACAAGGGAGGGGGAATATAACCAACCAAATGAGGGAAACATAGGACAAGGGAGGGATAGGAGAGGGGGGACAAAGAAGACCCCTAAAATCAAATAATATACATGCGGCTAATGGGCGTTAATGCTATCCTTCCAACATTCCAAGTTTCGCTCCCGGTTAATCATCTTTTTTGAGTCCATTTCCTGGCCCCCTAATCCAACCAGCTCATTCCAGGCTCCATATGGCCTCGAAGTATCAGGACTCAAATGCTCCATGCCTGCATGTGTGAGGAAGGGGTAAATGTGTTTAAAAGTTTAGGGGTAGAAAAGTGAGGGTAGACTCGTTTTAGGGATATTAAGGCATTAGGCTTATGGCAGGAGTGGGGAACATTTTCATCATTGAGGGTAAAATAGGACTGCCAAATAACTTTAGCGGATTACACATTAACATCCACACTTCAGCCCCGTTACATCCAAAATGCAACTTTCAATGCCAAAAGTGACAGGAGCGCGCTAATACTGTAGTGATAAAGTGTCGTCGTGTCGAAGACATTCCCCTCTAGTACCCGATTAGTGTGAGTGAGATGCATTCACAGACGATGAGACGCTGATGAGACAGCGTGTTTCAAAACCAGTGTGGTTTGTACTGAAGCAATGTTGCTGAAATTACGCAGTCCCACAAGGACGTTGGGCAGACGGCTTCTGTAAGAACAGCTTTTATTTGTATTCTACGTGCACATTGCCAGCCTATCTCTTGTTATTTGTTAGGTAGTCGGCCTCGTGTGGCTGCCGACCGTAATCGATAATGTCACGGGTGGCACAAGTAGCTCCACCGGCCCTGGTGGTGCACGAGATCGGCGAGGTTCACGGCTTTAGGGGTAAATTGTTTTGACGGGGTCCCAGATGACCGCTGTTGTTGTTGCTGCTGTTGTTGTTGCTGTTGTTGTTGTTGTTGTCGGGGTCGCACCGTGGGGGGCTGGCGGCTCTTAGCAGCTGGAGCCGCGTCTTCACCAGGTCCAGGGGCTGGAGCAGCAGCGTGGAGCACGACCCGCTCAGCGCCCCGCACAGGAAGGCGCGCAGCGCAGAGCGCGTCTACGAACAAGAGGGGCACCATCAGAGGCAGCAGCAGCAGGGCGAGATATCAGCAGCAGCAGCAGAGACATCAGCAGCAGCAGTTGCAGCAGATGCAGCAGCAGCAGAGATATCAGTAGCAGCAATAGTAGTAGCAGAGACAGCAGAGGCAGCAGTAGTAGCAGCAGCAGTAGCAGCAGCGCAGAGCGCGTCTACGAGCAAGAGGGGAACCATCAGAGGCAGCAGCAGCAGGGCGAGATATCAGCAGCAGCAGAGACAGCAGCAGCAGTTGCAGCAGAGACATCAGCAGTAGCAGCAGCAGAGACATCAGCAGTAGTAGCAGCAGAGACAGCGGTAGTAGCAGCAGAGGCAGTAGGAGCAGCAGCAGTAGCAGCAGAGGCAGCAGCAGTAGTAGCAGCAGCAGCAGTAGCAGCAGTAGTAGTAGCAGCAGTAGTAGCAGTAGTAGCAGCAAGAGCAGCAGGAGCAGCAGTAGTAGTAGTAGTAGCAGTAGCAGCAGGAGCAGCAGCAGCAGGAGCGCAGCAGTAGCAGCAGCAGTAGTAGCAGTAGTGTAGTAGCAGCAGCAGCAGTAGCAGCAGTAGTAGCAGCAGTAGTAGCAGAGTAGTAGCAGCAGTAGCAGCAGCAGCAGTAGCAGCAGTAGTAGTAGCAGTAGTAGCAGCAGCAGCAGTAGCAGCAGTAGTAGTAGCAGCAGTAGCAGCAGGAGCAGCAGCAGTAGCAGCAGTAGTAGTGCAGCAGTAGTAGCAGCAGTAGTAGTAGCAGTAGTAGCAGCAAGAGCAGCAGGAGCAGCAGCAGTAGTAGCAGCAGGAGCAGCAGCAGCAGTAGCACCAGCAGTAACAGCAGCAGTAGTAGCAGCAGGAGCAGCAGTAGCAGCAGTAACAGCAGCAGTAGCAGCAGTAACAGCAGCAGTAGTAGTAGCAGCAGCAGAGACAGCAGTAGTAGCAGCAGTAGCAGCAGGAGCAGCAGAGCAGTAGTAGCAGCAGCAGAGACAGCAGCATCAGCAGGTGAAGGTCTCTCCCCCCCCCCCCCCTCTCTCTCCCGGGCAAGGGATGATGTCCTCTCTGCCTGCACTGGGCCTAGGGAGGTCCGCGTGCTTACGGCCTCCTCCTCCCCCCGTCCCCACCGTCAACTCGCCTTCATCGCCCTCACGTTCAAAGGCCATCGCCAGATATTATCCGACGATTCACCCTCCTCCTCACCCTCACCTCCTCCTCAACCTCACCTCCCCGGCCTCACGATCACGTCCCCGGCCTCACCACCCACCCCCCGCTACCTCCGCCACCGTCCTCACCTCTACTGCCTCCATGAATCTCGGCAGCAAGGGCAGCCGAGAAGCGGAGAGTCGCTCGGAGTCATGGCCCCGACAGAGGAGTGGAGAGTTTATAGCCCCGAGAGAGAGAAGGGGGGTGATGGGGGTGGTGGTGGTGGTGAGGGAGAGACGAGGGGGGTCACAAGTTGCCGGCGACGTGGTCCCGCTTGGCGGCGCTGTCTCCCTGCGTGTTCATCGACACCGGAGACCGGGAAGGGAGTGGAGAGGGGGCGACAATTGAACCTCGTGGCAGCATAGTAACCCCGGCTCTTGCACAATGTCCGTGATGCAGAGGTCGCAAACGGGTTTTGATTCCTTACCCGTACCCGGCCGCACCAGGGTCGCAACCGGGTACCCGATACCCGTACCCTACCCGATACCCGGCTACCCGGCCGCACCAGGGTCGCAATCGGGTACCCAATACCCGTGCCCTACCCGATACCCGGCTACCCGGCGGCACCAGGGTCGCAAACGGGTACCCGATACCCGTACCCTACCCGGCTACCCGTACCCGGCCGCACCAGGGTCGCAATCGGGTACCCGATACCCGTACCCTACCCGATACCCGGCTACCCATACCCGGCCGGGTATCGGGTAGGGTACGGGTACCCGATTGCGACCTCTGGGATGAAGCCATGTTGCAGGCGCGGGGTGGGTTGATTCTAGGAACTTGAATTGTGAGAAGAGACAAGACGTTGGGAAATGAGTGACAAACAGTTACTCACCAGTGACTCACGGTCTACCCGTACCCGTACCCGGCCGCAACAGGGTCGCAAATGGGTACCTGTACCCGGCCGGGTACGGGTAGCCGGGTGTCGGGTAGGGTACGGGTATCGGGTACCCGGTTGCGACCTCTGCCGTGATGCAGTAATTTGTAGTCTGTGTTGATGGTCGGCGATGTGGCAATCGACTCATCTCGACGAGCTGTGCTCACGATGCACTAACACGGTGTGCCACGTGCTGAGAGCGTTCGGAGTGGCACCGATTTAGGATTGAGTGGTAGCCCAGTCATGGAGTGAAGTTACACCCCTGGGAAAAAGTGTCCCAGAAATAAAGTATTTAATTGCCTCGGCCATTCTGTATTATTTGGTACCCCGGGGATACCGCTATAAAGATCATATATTGGTGGTGTGGAGGCAGAGGCACGTTGACGGTGATGGGTGTTCATTTATGTGGGGTTGGAGTCAACGTGTTGTGTTCATTCATGTGGGGTTGGAGTCAACGTGTTCATATGTTCACTCATGTGGGGTTGGAGTCAACAGTGTTCATCGTGGGAATGGGTTGTTCACGTACTGATGGGGAGTGGGGGGTCCACGTGTTAATTCACGACGGGGCGATTGTTCACGTGTTAATTCATGGCAGAGGGCGATTATTCACACGTTAATTCACGACGGGGCAATAATTATTGTTCACGTGATGGTCCAATTGTCTTACCTGTTAATTCAAGGGAGTGATTGTTCGTGTTAATTCACGACGGGGCGATTGTTCACGCGTTAATTCTTGGCGGGTTGAGTGAGCACTGCTGCTTCTATACCTGTTCGGAATTTGAGAACGCTTGTCAACATTTTATTAAGAACGCGTTGAAGTGACATTATTGCTCGATACCGTTAAAACACGAATGTTGTTTAAGAAAATGAGGCATATATACACCCACATGAGATACAAATAAAGCATTTATTTATCCACACGACGAGAAATTGCACAGTATTTATGCCAATACACCCACTACCTTGTGTCAGGGCACGTTGCTAAATTGAGGGCATCTGCAGCGTTTGGCCACGTGCGTTTGGCCACGTGCACGGTTGTCTGCAGCGCATCAAAACCCATTACACTTTCGCATGGCCACAACTTAACCAAACGGCAATGATATCCCTGGCAAAGCGAGTTGACATAACCCCCACGGATCCACAGCCGATTTCATTTGACTCGAATCCCAAGAGGGCCGAGAGGGTCACGGGCGTCTTGGCGCCCTGAGGCCGCTGGCCGCCAGGTAGAACTCGGCCGAGTCGCGGCGACTCGCGGGCGGCTTCAGTGCCCGCACCTCGCGGAAAGCGGCACGGAGCCGGCCACGGAGCTCCTCGCTGCTCGCGCCGTCCCACAATTTACAGAGGAAGTGGCCCCCTGGCCGCAGGCATGACGATGGCGAGCGCCAAGGCGGCCCTGCACAGCGCCAGGCTCTGCTCGTGGTCCAGGGCGCGCACTCCGCTCGCCCGGGGCGCCAAGTCGCTCAGCACCACGTGCGCCGCGCCGCCCGGGAGCAGGGCGCGAACCTTCGTCTCGGTGTCTGCGGCGCGCACGTCGGTGCCGCCCAGGAACGAGACTCCGTCGAGCGGCTCCACGGGCAGCAGGTCCAGGCCCAGCACGAACCCCCGCGGGGCACCGGGCAGGAGGACCCCGGTCGCGTTCACCCTGCGCGCAGCCTCCTGGCTCCAGGCACCCGGCGCAGCCCCCAGGTCGAGCACGGCTCTGCCGGGCTGCAGCCAGCGCAGCTGCTCGTCCATGTGCGCCAGCTTGAACCCGCTGCGGCATCGCAGCCCCAGCTCCTGTGCGCGCCGCACGAACGGGTCGCGTCGCTGCCTCTGCAGCCAAATCTGCGCGGCCCCCGAGCGCGCCCGGGGGGCCGGGCTCGGGGCGTGCAGGGCCCGGCGCGGCGTGGGGCCGCGCAGGGCCCCGTGCGCCCTGCACAGAGACTCCACGCGGCGCGGGAGACACGCGGGGAAGCCGAGGGCCATGGCCTCGTTGCGCAATCGACACGCCTCGCCGCGCCGGAAGTGGCCGTATCCGGGTCACGCGAGTTCATTCATTCCGCTTGGCGCCACGTGGGTGGAGGGTGGTGCGGGTGCCCGACGGGTGCGGATTTTGTGGGGTGGCCGTGCGATGTCGCGCCGGCTCTTCACGCTGGTGCTGGTGCTGAGTCCTCCGCGGGTGCTGCTCGGGATGAAGAAGCGCGGGTTCGGCGCTGGGCGCTGGAACGGGTTCGGGGGGAAGGTGCAGCCGGGAGAGAGCGTGCGGGAGGCGGCCAAGCGGTACGGGCGGGTGGGTGGGCTGGAGTAGCAGCAGGGGGGGAGATCTATGTACAAGGATGAGGGAGATAGGGGGAGATCTGTGTAAAAGGGAAAAGGATGAGGGAGATAGGTGGGATGATATTGGTGGGTTGGCGCAGGGATTGTTTGGGCGGATGTGACCTGTGCCAAGCATAACCACTGGCACTTGCCATCACACAGCTCAGTAGTTGTATAATTCCCAACGCTAAACGTTGTCTCCAGATTATAGTCAAGTTGGTGTGGGGGGGGGGCGCTTGACTCGAAACGCACACAACTAAACATGCATGTGCCTAACTCGTGAGACGAGAGGTCAGCAAGCAAAGATTATTTGTCATTCATAAACACGTGTGCGGGCAGGGAGGTGACAGTCATTTGTAATTTAACAGTCATGTTAACGTACGTAATTAGTTATTTAATGTTTAAAAAATACTATAGTACTGTACGTTAAAATTGCAGAAATATATAATTGGAGAAGCGCGTGTTGAGGTGTAAGGTGTTTTGAGGTGTCTAATGACTTGCAGAATGTATGGAAGGGTATCAGGTGGATCTGTCTCAAGTGACAATGCGTGTGAGGGTTGGCGTGTGTGGTGAAGAGGGTGGAGAATGAGGTGAGTGTGGGGGTGAGTTGCATCAGAGGGTGTGAGGAGCTATGTGAAGAGGTGAGTGTGGAGGTGTGCGAATAGTTGAGAGTGGAGGTGTGTGCTTTTGCAGGGAGCTCTGGGAGGAGTGCTCCATCACGGCTCAGGAGCTCATTGAGGCCGGCACACTGACGTTCGAATTCGTTGGGGAACCTGAGTTGATGGAGGTGCACGTGTTCCGGGCTGACGCCTTCACCGGGGAGCCCAGCGAGTCAGATGGTGAGTCACTGGGCAGTCTCGTGGAACAAAGTAACATCTTATTCTTCTTCCACGCGTTTGTCCCACTCATGTGAGGTCCGCTGCCTTTGCCAATCTTCTCCACACTGCCCTGTCATGCGCCATTTCATGTCCGATCGCACCGCATCGCACCACCTCCATTTCTGCCTTCCTCTTGGTTCTCTTTCCTTCCACTTGCATCACTTGAAAACGCAATCATATAAATCGCCGCAATAATATCAATCGCCGCAACACAGCGACTCCAGCACCTGTTATCAGTGAACACCTTGAAGTTGCTTCCCTGTGTGACACTTGTACTGCACCCCCATTTCTTCCATCAGAAATGCGCCCTCAGTGGTTTGACCTGGACAAGGTTCCCTTCTCGGAGATGTGGCCCGACGACCACCTCTGGTTTCCGATGTTGCTCAAGAAACAGAAGTTCAGCGGCTTCTTTCGGTTCCAGGGAATGAATACCATCTTGGAACACAGCCTGGAGATTGTGGAATAAGGGTTGCGGCAAGAAAGTGCTCGTAAACATTAGACGAGGTCCAGACACACCTGCCAATGTAACACGTGCTTCGAGCGGTTTACAAGTCGGCTTTTGGAGAAACGTTTGTTGAAGCTGATATATTAGCAGAGGTTGTAGATATTTGTGATAATGGGGCATTTGTGTGGGCGGTGGGGTAGAGGAACTCTGGTTTAATCGCATTGTTTTTTCATACTGTATAGTATTCACTGCTGCAAACGTAAGTGGTGCCTGAATAATTTGTGAACTTTCATCTCAGCACAGCTTTTACATAAACATTCCTTCTACACTATTTAATCCAAGTGAGGGCGAATTTAAACCAAAATGATATTTTACAAAATAACCTGGGCCACAACGCAATACAATATGCATGCATTTAAAATATGTACTGTAATATTGTATATTTAAGCTGATGCCAATGTGAAAATAAAGTTCATGAGTTTGTAAGCAGACGTGAAACACAGCTACATGCAGATATAGTGTTGTGAGTGGGCACAACCGAAGCACGGGCAACGTGGAGACATTTACACGAGCACTGTCGTGTTGATGTCTTTATTAATCCTTATTATAGAACTTTTCTACTCCACTCTCCTTGCTGCTCCACTCTCCGAGTTGTTTAACTTGTCTCTCTTGAGCCTCAATTCACAATCGGTGAGCGTTGTGTAACGGTGTTTTATTGTCGGTGCAAGACGATCATCAACAACGGGAACGATGAGAGGTGGATGTCAACACTGAATTTTATTCTTGATTTGAAGCTTTCGTGACTGCAGGAATCCATACTTTTTGGTTCTTTCGGTGAGGTCACGTAGGTAAAAATAAAATACCTGATGAAGATTGTGTGGATTTATTTTATTTTTACCTACGTGACTTCACCGAAAGAACCAAAGAGTCTGAATTTTATTCTTAGCTTGTGGCACACGAAGGCCCTAAAAACTCCCCCTTTAACCAATCACAGTGCCTCTCACTTCCTCATGACGCTCATTGCCTTTGCGTGACAGCATCTTGAGAGAAACGCGTTTCCGACTGTACAAAGCACGAAACACGTCCCCAAAAGCACGGTGGTGCCACTGAAGATGTGTGGGTGGTCAGGGTTCTTGAGTTTCTCTGGTAGAGAGGGGGCGTGGTTAGGGTTCTTGGGTTTCTCTGGTAGAGAAGTGGGCGTGGTTAGGGTTCTTGGGTTTCTCTGGTAGAGAAGTGGGCGTGGTTAGGGTTCTTGGGTTTCTCTGGTAGAGAGAGGGGGGCGTGGTTAGGGTTCTTGGGTTTCTCTGGTAGAGAGGGGGCGTGGTTAGGGTTCTTGGGTTTCTCTGGTAAAGGGGGGCGTGGTTAGGGTTCTTGGGTTTCTCTGGTAGAGAAAGGGGGGTGGTTAGGGTTCTTGGGTTTCTCTGGTAGAGGGGGGGGGGCGTGGTTAGGGTTCTTGGGTTTCTCTGGTAGAGGGGGGGCGTGGTTAGGGTTCTTGGGTTTCTCTGGTAGAGGGGGGGGGGCGTGGTTAGGGTTCTTGGGTTTCTCTGGTAGAGAGGGGGGCGTGGTTAGGGTTCTTGGGTTTCTCTGGTAGAGGGGGGGGGCGTGGTTAGGGTTCTTGGGTTTCTCTGGTAGAGAAGGGGGGTGGTTAAGGTTCTTGGGTTTCTCTGGTAGAGAGAGGGCGTGGTTAGGGTTCTTGGGTTTCTCTGGTAGAGAGGGGGGCGTGGTTAGGGTTCTTGGGTTTCTCTGGTAGAGAAGGGGGGTGGTTAGGGTTCTTGGGTTTCTCTGCTAGAGAGGGGGGGCGTGGTTAGGGTTCTTGGTTTCTCTGGTAGAGAGGGGGCGTGGTTAGGGTTCTTGGGTTTCTCTGGTAGAGAGGGGGCGTGGTTAGGGTTCTTGGGTTTCTCTGCTAGAGAGGGGGGGCGTGGTTAGGGTTCTTGGATTTCTCTGGTAGAGAGGGGGCGTGGTTAGGGTTCTTGGGTTTCTCTGGTAGAGAGGGGGCGTGGTTAGGGTTCTTGGGTTTCTCTGGTAGAGAGGGGGGCGTGGTTAGGGTTCTTGGGTTTCTCTGGTAGAGAGGGGGCGTGGTTAGGGTTCTTGGGTTTCTCTGGTAGAGAGGGGGCGTGGTTAGGGTTCTTGGGTTTCTCTGGTAGAGAGGGGGCGTGGTTAGGGTTCTTGGGTTTCTCTGGTAGAGGGAGGGGCGTGGTTAGGGTTCTTGGGTTTCTCTGGTAGAGGGGGGGGGCGTGGTTAGGGTTCTTGGGTTTCTCTGGTAGAGAGGGGGGCGTGGTTAGGGTTCTTGGGTTTCTCTGGTAGAGAGGGGGGCGTGGTTAGGGTTCTTGGGTTTCTCTGCTAGAGAAGTGGGCGTGGTTAGGGTTCTTGGGTTTCTCTGGTAGAGGGGGGGGGGCGTGGTTAGGGTTCTTGAGTTTCTCTGGTAGAGAGGGGGCGTGGTTGGGGTTCTTGGGTTTCTCTGGTAGAGGGAGGGGCGTGGTTAGGGTTCTTGGGTTTCTCTGGTAGAGAGGGGGGCGTGGTTAGGGTTCTTGGGTTTCTCTGGTAGAGAGGGGGGCGTGGTTAGGGTTCTTGGGTTTCTCTGGTAGAGAGGGGGCGTGGTTAGGGTTCTTGGGTTTCTCTGGTAGAGGGGGGGGGGGGCGTGGTTAGGGTTCTTGGGTTTCTCTGGTAGAGAGGGGGGCGTGGTTAGGGTTCTTGGGTTTCTCTGGTAGAGAGGGAGGGCGTGGTTAGGGTTCTTGGGTTTCTCTGGTAGAGGGGGGGGCGTGGTTAGGGTTCTTGGATTTCTCTGGGAGAGGGGGGGCGTGGTTAGGGTTCTTGGGTTTCTCTGGTAGAGAGGGAGGGCGTGGTTAGGGTTCTTGGGTTTCTCTGGTAGAGAGAGGGGGCGTGGTTAGAGTTCTTGGGTTTCTCTGGGAGAGGGGGGGGGCGTGGTTAGGGTTCTTGGGTTTCTCTGGTAGAGGGAGGGGCGTGGTTAGGGTTCTTGGGTTTCCTCTGGTAGAGAGGGGGGGGTGGTTAGGGTTCTTGGTTTCTCTGGTAGAGAGGGGGGTCGTGGTTAGGGTTCTTGGGTTCTCTGGTTAGAGGGGGGCGTGGTTAGGGTTTCTTGGTTTCTCTGGTAGAGGAGGGGGGCGTGGTTAGGGTTCTTGGGTTTCTCTGGTAGAGGGGGGGGGTGGTTAGGGTTCTTGGGTTTCTCTGGTAGAGAGGGGGGTGGTTAGGGTTCTTGGGTTTCCTCTGGTAGAGAGGGGGCGTGGTTAGGGTTCTTGGGTTTCTCTGGTAGAGAGGGGGGCGTGGTTAGGGTTCTTGAGTTTCTCTGGGTAGAGAGGGGGGGCGTGGTTAGGGTTCTTGGGTTTCTCTGTTAGAGGGGGGGGTGGTTAGGGTTCTTGGGTTTCTCTGGTAGAGGGGGGGCGTGGTTAGGGTTCTTGGGTTCCTCTGGTAGAGAGGGGGGCGTGGTTAGGGTTCTTGGGTTTTCTCTGGTAGAGAGGGGGCGTGGTTAGGGTTCTTGGGTTTCTCTGGTAGAGAGGGGGGCGTGGTTAGGGTTCTTGGGTTTCTCTGGTAGAGAGGGGGCGTGGTTAGGGTTCTTGGGTTTCTCTGGTAGAGAGGGGGGCGTGGTTAGGGTTCTTGGGTTTCTCTGGTAGAGAGGGGGGGCGTGGTTAGGGTTCTTGGGTTTCTCTGGTAGAGAGGGGGGCGTGGTTAGGGTTCTTGGGTTTCTCTGGTAGAGAGGGGGGCGTGGTTAGGGTTCTTGGGTTTCTCTGGTAGAGAGGGGGCGTGGTTAGGGTTCTTGGGTTTCTCTGGTAGAGAGGGGGGCGTGGTTAGGGTTCTTGGTTTCTCTGGTAGAGAGGGGGGCGTGGTTAGGGTTCTTGGGTTTCTCTGGTAGAGAGGGAGGGCGTGGTTAGGGTTCTTGGGTTTCTCTGGTAGAGGGGGGGGCGTGGTTAGGGTTCTTGGGTTTCTCTGGTAGAGAGGGGGGGCGTGGTTAGGGTTCTTGGGTTTCTCTGGTAGAGAGGGAGGGCGTGGTTAGGGTTCTTGGGTTTCTCTGGTAGAGAGAGGGGGCGTGGTTAGGGTTCTTGGGTTTCTCTGGGAGAGAGGGGGCGTGGTTAGGGTTCTTGGGTTTCTCTGGTAGAGAGGGGGGCGTGGTTAGGGGTTCTTGGGTTTCTCTGGTAGAGAGGGAGGGCGTGGTTAGGGTTCTTGGGTTTCTCTGGTAGAGAGAGGGGGGTGTGGTTAGGGTTCTTGGGTTTTCTCTGGGAGAGGGGGGGGCGGGGTTAGGGTTCTTGGATTTCTCTGGGAGAGAGAGGGGGGGTGGTTAGGGTTCTTGGGTTTCTCTGGGAGAGGGGAGGGCGTGGTTAGGGTTCTTGGGTTTCTCTGGTAGAGAGAGGGGGGGGTGGTTAGGGTTCTTGGGTTTCTCTGGGAGAGGGGGGGGGCGTGGTTAGGGTTCTTGGGTTTCTCTGGTAGAGGGGGGGGCGTGGTTAGGGTTCTTGGATTTCTCTGGTAGAGGGGGGGGCGTGGTTAGGGTTCTTGGGTTTCTCTGGTAGAGAGAGGGGGGTGGTTAGGGTTCTTGGGTTTCTCTGGGAGAGGGGGGGGCGTGGTTAGGGTTCTTGGGTTTCTCTGGTAGAGGGGGGGGCGTGGTTAGGGTTCTTGGATTTCTCTGGTAGAGGGGGGGGGCGTGGTTAGGGTTCTTGGGTTTCTCGGAGAGGGGGGGGCGTGGTTAGGGTTCTTGGGTTTCTCTGGTAGAGGGGGGGGCGTGGTTAGGGTTCTTGGATTTCTCTGGGAGAGGGGGGGGCGTGGTTAGGGTTCTTGGGTTTCTCTGGTAGAGGGGGGGGCGTGGTTAGGGTTCTTGGGTTTCTCTGGGAGAGGGGGGGGCGTGGTTAGGGTTCTTGGGTTTCTCTGGTAGAGGGGGGGGCGTGGTTAGGGTTCTTGGATTTCTCTGGGAGAGGGGGGGGCGTGGTTAGGGTTCTTGGGTTTCTCTGTTGGCGGCGGCATTCGCTGTCATGTTCGCGTGGACTTGATCTCCCTCGCAGTTGAGTTTCTAAGCCCCAGAGTTCCATCAGGCGCCATTACCTGGTCTTGCCGCCTGTTGTGCCCGTGTCAGTGGACGTACGGGTCTTCATGACGAGCTGAACTCTGCTGGACTGCGGTTTCTAGACCGGGGCGAGTTTGGAGGTGAGGTTCAGAGGAGCGGGAAGTGCGAGTTTCAGGGTGTGCGCTTGTGTGGTCGTGTGCTGACCATAATAGGTGCTCGCTAACCACACCATTCCCCAACAGTCTGTACGTCTATACGGTCATCTTTGTGTGCGTGTCAGTGTCATTGAGTGAGGAGCGGTTGTGTAGTGGTCAGTGCGCCGCGCTACGAACCCGGCGACCCCGAGTTAAAAAAAATTTGCTCACGGTCCTGGGCCTCCCTTAGGTCGACTCGGCCTTAAACGAGTACCTGTCATTGGAGAGACAAAGGCGGCCGGGCGTAGTCTTGGCCACACCACCCCGTCGTATGCCGAAGCGGCCTTCATAGGTGCTCGCAGACTACGTGGAGGATCTTCGTCTGAAGGGGGGCAACTTCTCCTAGGGCACCGTCATCGGTGTGGTGAAATCACCATCACCTGGTGGCGAATAGCCGCTGCGACCACTGTGTATGTGTTGGTATGTCATTGTGTTAGCGTGTGTCAGTATGTATGTGCTTTTTCATTCGTGCCAATGTATTCGTGTATGCATATCAACGTGTCTTTGTTTTTGGTTGTATGTGTACTTAGGCATTTCTATGCTGTGTATTTAATTTGGTGTGTGTGTGCGCCCTAGAGTCTGAAGATCTGGGTTCGACATGGATATGCGGGAGGCAGCGCTGACGTGTCTCTTATTGATGCTGGCATTGGGCTGTGCTGGGAAACGGAGTGAAGGTGAGGAGGGAGGAGGAGGGGTGGTGGTGTGTCTGTGGAGTTGTTGCCTTCTTTCGTGTCATTATTGGGATATGGGGAGCGATAGTTTCCGTGGTGGTGGTGTCGATTGGTGGTGTCGATTGGTGGTGTAGTAGCGGTGAGCGCGCTGCGCTACGGCCACCAACACCAGTGGTGACGATTTTCTGAACCGGTTATGGGCCTCCCCGAGGTCGACTCAGCCTCAATGTGTGTGGGAGACAAAGGCGGTCGGGCGTGGTTGCTGGCCACCCACCCCCTCGTGTGTCGTTACAGCACTTGCCCCAATATTCTGTTCAGGCTACACGGGGGATCTTTGTCTTTGTGTACGGATCGTGGAGAACTGGCGCACTGGTGAGCGCACTGCTACAAAATCCGTTCATCCCCAATATCAGTGTTAAATATTTTAACCGGACTTGGGCCTCTCCTAGGTAGACTCAGCCTTAAATGAGTACCTGGCGCGGTGTGTAAACATCAGCACTTGGGAGACAAAGGCGGCCGAGCGTGGTGTTGACCACCCACGCACGCCCTCGTGTTCCGTCCCAGCCTTCATAGGTGCTAGCTGACAACACTTGCTCTAACAGTCCGTTAATTTACCAAATTCGTGTTACCTCAAAATGCACCTAGCCTGGCACAAGCACCATGGTAAGGTCCCCACCAATTAGCATTTTGGTCTCCATCTGTGTGTGGTTGCAAGAGATTAGAAACAGTAGTTTCTAACCTCTTGCCGTAGATGTGCATAAGGGTGTTGTTAATGTGTGTGTGTGGTTGTGAATAGCTTATTGACTGGTGTGCATAGCTCTGTGGTGGTCATTCCATTTCTTGATCCTGAGCTGGTGGTGTGAGTTCCACACTTTTATGATGTGGGCCAGTCTTGCCTTTCGCACGACATCCACTTGTGATGCCTAATCCAGGTGTTACTCATTCTGCCTATTTGGAAGGGACACTTGTGTCCTTCGATACCACAGTTGGGATCAGAACACCTGAATGTAACTTTCGGGGATTTGAATCTTTACCCACTGAGTTCTATCCCAGTCCATATCGTATAACCGGCGCACGTATGTCAATATTACACCATGCACTAACACGCACACACACGAGAGACATTATTATTCCAGTTGTAAAGATGTTTATTGTCATTGGCCTTCTAAGTTTAAACTTTTTTCTGAAGTTTTTAAAATATGCTTGACCTAGGAAGGCCATTTGGTGACATTTTTCATGATTGGCTTTGGAAGTGCATGGTTCCTCATTGGCCTTGTACCTTTCATGTACATTTTCACTGATAGTGTTGATGCGTTTTACAACACATGCTCTATATAGATGTACATTAGTATTGGTAGTGGTGGTTCTATCACAGTAAACAGGGGGCACATATGTGTGCCCCACCTAATATTAGTGGGGCCGTCTGCAAAACACCATAATTGGGATGAGGCTGTAAGAGCAGATCTCGAAGTTCAGGTGTCAACTGGGTAACTCTTTCTGGATCTGAATGGGATGGTAAGAGGTGGTGGAGCTAATGGCATGAAAACATAACTTATTTAACCTGAGGGCCTCCCCAGCACTAAATGTTTGGCCAACTCCTTGCATTTGTATTGTGCACCAACAGTATGGTAATATGAATATTCATGCATTTCTATCTAGTTAAGATTTCATATTAAAATAAACCCTTGTTTCCTCATTTATAAAATGTTCAGGCACAGTCTTCATTTGTATTCAACTGAGTTGTTTTTTATGTTGCAAACTGGTAACTTCATGCTGAAATGTAAAACAAATTGATACAATGCTTACATTGCCCATATACATTTCAATACTTGCTGTATACAGTATTCCCTCGTTATTCGCGAACTTGTTATCCGCGATTTTGGCTATTCGCGAATCGCATCTGGAACTTTACTTGACTGCATCGAGCGAGAGAAAGAAAGTGATGAGATAAAATGATGAGATAAAATCATGTGCAGCATCATAATTTAAGGTGAGTTCATTTGTAAACTACTAGCTTTACTACCCTGCTACGCCCGGGACTTGGATTCACCACGCCCGGCCCGCCTTTGTCTCCCCAGTGGCGATGTTCACACACCGCACCAGTTACTCGTTTGAGGCTGAGTGGACCTAGGGGAGGCCCAGCCAGGAGCGGTTAAAATAATCGTCACCGGTGGTGGCTGTGAGCGGGAATCGAACTCGGGTGGACTGGTTCGTAGCGCAGTGCGCTAACCACTACACGACAATGCGTTACGCTTCCGCGGGTCACATGACAGATTTGACGTCACAGCTCACTTGCCGTGCAAACAATATATGCATTATTGAGCTCCCCCCCTCCAAAAAAAAAACCCCACAAAAGTGTAATTTTAATAATTTGTGCATGGTGTACAGTCTGGAAAGTACCCACATGGCAAATTTCAATTTTGTTGCATGTCGGGAAGTACGCTAAACATCTTGAACAGACACACATAATCACAACTTTGCCTTTTATATGTATGGAGATTATTTAAAACTTTAATATTTATGTTTATTTACTATGGTTATTAAAACCAATTGAATATTTTCGTGTTATTCAAGGTAAGTCATTACAAAGATAGATTTTCATAGGCCAATATCTTTATTCGCGAAATTTGCTATTCCCAAGGATCTCCGGAACGTATCTGTATCCCTCGCGAATAATGAGGGAACACTGCATATATTATATATACAGGCAGACCTCGGTTAGCGTGACCCTGTATAATGCTGATTCATTACCGCGTTCTTTGCCCTGGATAATTTTTTAAAATCTTTTTTTTCAATCAAAATATCTACAAAGCACTTACCAGTGAGAACACAAAGCAGTGCCAGACGAGGAAATGTACCCGCCTACATCATTCACTTTGCCATTCACAGCGACTTAAGCTCTGAGCACCCCCCGCGATTCGATTATCACAATTTGTGGTCACCATTTCATTTTAAATAATCGATTTGTTGAGGGAGGTGAGACCTCACAAGACCAGGATAGAGTCTCAGGCAGAGGTCGCAATCGGGTACCCGATACCCGTAGCCTACCCGATACCCGGCTACCCGTACCCGGCCGGGTACGGGTAGCCGTTTGCGACCCTGGTGCGGCCGGGTACGGGTAAGCCGTGAGTTACTGGTGAATAACCGTTTGTCACTCATTTCCCAACGTCTTGTCTCTTCTCACAATTCAAGTGCCTAGAATCAACCCACCCACGCCTGCAACATGGCTTCATCCCAGAGGTCGCAATCGGGTACCCGTACCCTACCCGATACCCGGCCGGGTACGGGTAGCCGGGTATCGGGTAAGGTACGGGTACCCAATTGCGACCCTGGTGCGGCCGAGTACGGGTACGGGTAAGGAATCAAAACCCGTTTGCGACCTCTGGTCTCAGGCTCCACCTAAAAGAAACCTTACCACAGAAATGTAGACTGAGTACATCACGAAGATCACAGAGTTCCTGGAGCTTTTCTCTGAGAATGATCCAGATTTGGAGCGCAGCAGCTCCCCCATGGATCCCTTGGAGGGGTACGCTAGAATGCACTCATGAGTAAAGGATATACTACTGATGTTATCATACATTATTATTTTTACGTTTGAAATAATGTTTACCATTTGTATTATTTGCGCTTTTACCGATAACCCAATGAAGCCCTCATATTTTGCTCAAACGAAAGATACAACACTGTTGGGAACTTATCATTATATATACAATGGTATAATGACCCCTTTTAGCGCTGTTTCGATTCGTGCTCCCTTCTCTTTGAACGCATTTTAAGTGCTAAGCGAGGTCTGCCTGTATTTACAAGATATCGCACTCTATCGGAGGCAAATTACTTGATTCATTAAAAAAAAAGTGTATTTGTGTTTGGAATGAGATGTAAAGCTACGTAGAACTTTCGGCTGGCCCGATACTGCGATTGAAAACAACCTTTGGGTGTAATTCTTTGGGGCCTAAATTCTAATATTGTATTACTATTTTCAGATTTTTTTATATACAGTAAAGCATAGATTAAGGGTGCAGTGGTGGCAAGATGGTTAGTGGGAATGCACTTTTATCCTCGTTACCTGCATTTGATGCCCGGCCACGTAAATGGTGAGTCATATCTGACCTGTTAGTGGGCTCCAACCTGCACTTATCAGCTTGGTGAAGTTTTGTCAAACAATCCGCAAGACTAACATAGCATGAAGAAGCTTTCATTCAGAAGTGAATTAACAAAGTGCTGACATTTTTTGTCTATTATAAGTATCATCAGCCATATTTTATCCAATGCTGGAAGAAGGCCACCTCATGTTGTCACCATCCTTCACTGTAATGCGATGTACCTCAACCCGTCTCGCTCCTACACGTGAGCCGATCTTGTAATTCTATCTCTGCAGTAGTGGTCCTCCTGGGTATGTTCTCGCCTTTAGCTGCCATTTCACGTCCTACCAAAGCCAACTATTCTTAAGTCAGCAGGATTTATCCAATTTGCATTTGTTCTCTGATCCATGTCACTGTCATTCCTAGCATGCATCTATCTCTATGCTTTGCATACGTTTCATGTTTTACCTTGAATAGCCTTCGTGAGTGTACTTCCTTGTTTAACTTCTTTTCTAGTCTATGATACTACTTTGTTTATATGCAATCTCATTGTAATGTCCATTTTTATAAAAAAAATTGTGTCTATAGCAATCCCTTGCCAACCGCGGGGGTTAGACTCGTCATCGTTTAATTAAGTTTCCTGTTTATTAACTAAACACCGAATAAAATACAGTACATGACACAATAGCGTAATAAAAGTTAAATAACATGACATACCTTTAATATTCACGATGACGACAAGGAGATGATGTGGGAGGGGCTCAGCCAAACATCCTGCTCTTCCTCTGGGCCACAGACGCAAACACTGGCCTTCACCGCTTACGGCACGCTTGGGGTCCATGATTAAGGGCAAAATTAACCCTTTCCCGGAATCGTAAGAAAAAATTAAATAACTTTATTGGTACAGTATGTCTTTTATAACATCACACAATACAATTATGTCATGCTGTGATGTAATACACACATCATTTGACTTCCTTAACACCGTGCTTACCCGTGGATCCTGACGTTTTCAGGCCGCGGTTGGTAAACAGGTTTTCAGAAGTAAATCCGCGTATACTCAAATCTCGCAGCTGGAACATTCTCAGTTGGCAAGAGATTACTGTGTCTTTTTTAATCAAGGTTCATGAGAGCTTAGATGACTGTATCATATCCACTAATAAGATGAATGATGTATTTCTGGGTCAATTCGGTAAGCGCAGATAATAGGATTAATTTGCTGCAACGTTGGTGCATGCCACTTATCTTGTAAAGAATGTGAATTATAGAAAGAATGGTGTTTTTTATCCAGTACTTGGAATGTCCACAGATCGATGGGGCAGTACAGATGTAGGAAAACAGGAACATGAGGGCAGATAAGAGAAATTTCACTGCATAAGTAAATTACTCTTATATCTTAGTATCCAACAGCACGCACATCATTTCTGTAAACGTGCATACTGTACGTCATTATAAATAATAGACAGCATTTTAACGCAATGTGTACTTTATACACTTGCATTAGTGTGCATACATGTAACTCGAAACCTGAGTCGATGTGTGTGTGCTGCTGTAATTTCATACGGGCTCCACAATAAAAGAAAATATTTTTTACGTCAAATATCTCAGGGTCTAATTTGCCAGTGGAGTAGAAACACATGCTGAATATACTTCACAATTCTCATCACTTAATGACAAACACTGCAATACCAAAACGAGGAGCATTTCCTAAACGGTACGTAATCTACATACAGTGAGGGAAAAAGTATTTGATCCCCTGCTATTTTGTACGTTTGCCCACTGACAAAGAAATGATCAGTCTATAATTTTAATAATAGGTTTATTTGAACAATGAGAGACAGAATAACAACACAAAATTCCAGAAAAACGCATGTCAAAAATGTTATAAATTGATTTGCATTTTAATGAGGGAAATAAGTATTTGACCCCTCTGCAAAACATGACTTAGTACTTGGTGGCAAAACCCTTGTTGGCAATTACAGAGGTCAGACGTTTCTTGTAGTTGGCCACCAGGTTTGCACACATCTCAGGAGGGATTTTGTCCCACTCCTCTTTGCAGATCTTCTCCAAGTCATTAAGGTTTCGAGGCTGACGTTTGGCAACTCGAACCTTCAGCTCCCTCCACAGATTTTCTATGGGATTAAGGTCTGGAGACTGGCTAGGCCACTCCAGGACCTTAATGTGCTTCTTCTTGAGCCACTCCTTTGTTGCCTTGGCCGTGTGTTTTAGGTCATTATCATGCTGGAATACCCATCCACGACCCATTTTCAATGCCCTGGCTGAGGGAAGGAGATTCTCACCCAAGATTTGACGGTACATGGCCCCGTCCATCGTCCCTTTGATGCGGTGAAGTTGTCCTGTCCCCTTAGCAGAAAAACACCACCCAAAGCATAATGTTTCCACCTCCATGTTTGACAGTGGGGATGGTGTTCTTGGGGTCATAGGCAGCATTCCTCCACCTCCAAACACGGCAAGTTCAGTTGATGCCAAAGAGCTCCATTTTGTTCTCATCTGACCACAACACTTTCACCTAGTTGTCCTCTGAATCATTCAGATGTTCATTGGCAAACTTAAGACGGGCATGTATATGTGCTTTCTTGAGCAGGGGGACCTTGCGGGCGCTGCAGGATTTCAGTCCTTCACGGCGTAGTGTGTTACCAACTGTTTTCTTGGTGACTATGGTCCCAGCTGCCTTGAGATCGTTGACAAGATCCTCCCGTGTAGTTCTGGGCTGATTCCTCACCGTTCTCATGATCAATGCAACTCCACGAGGTGAGATCTTGCATGGAGCCCTAGGCCGAGGGAGATTGACAGTTCTTTTGAGTTTCTTCCATTTGCGAATAATCGCACCAACTGTTGTCACCTTCTCACCAAGCTGTTTGGCGATGGTCTTGTAGCCCATTCGAGCTTGGTGTAGGTCTACAATCTTGTCCCTGACATCTTTGGAGAGCTCTTTGGTCTTGGCCATGGTGGAGAGTTTGGAATCTGATTGATTAATTGCTTCTGTGAACAGGTGCACTCCCTTTAAGAGTGTGCTCCTAATCTCAGCTCGTTACCTGTATAAAAGACACCTGGGAGCCAGAAATATTTCTGATTGAGAGGGGGTCAAATACTTATTTCCTTCATAAAAATGCAAATCAATTTATAACCTTTTTTGACATGCGTTTTTCTGTATTTTGTTGTTATTCTATCTCTCACAGTTCAAATAAACCTACCATTAAATTATAGACTGATCATTTCTTTGTCAGTGGGCAAACATACAAAATCAGCAGGGGATCAAATACTTTTTTCCCTCACTGTATGCCTTCAGTTATTTACCTTGTTAATGCGGTGATAAGAAAGCATTCCCATCCTGTGTTTTTGGTACGCGATAATAAACTTGGCACGATTGCGGCTTGCCTTCTTTAGGAAGTGGGTTTATAGAACTAAATAAAATAACTCGGTCTGTAATGTTTTTTGCTCAGAATACATTTTAATAGTTTGGTGGTAGAGCATAGCTTTCTTCAGGACTTGTACCAATGTCCTGATTGAGGCCAGACATCCAAAAACAGCCATTTCTTTGAATGTTCTTTCAACAGGAGGGAAGCCAGGCATGACTGTATTTTTGTCCCTCTACTTGCAGGAGCAACAATTAATGATTCCACGTGTATACTATATAGTGCTCTGTCATTGCTTGTGAATTATTGTGTGAAGTTTTATACATGTGTTATTGTGAGAATAGGTTTTCCCCTTTTTCTGGCAACAAACAGGTGTTAAGATGTTAAAACACCAAACTGAAATCTTTTACACGGAATCATGTCTGCATTAACCACAATGCTCGTGATCAGAATGCAAACAAAAAACACTGATAATATATGCAATGTCTTTGAAACTGATTGGTCCACACCAGATACCGCTTTCTTTGGAGCCTAGTTTCAAAAGGTGTCCTCTGGCCAAAAAGGCTTCCTCTGGTCTAACACCTTTGGCACTGTGAGGCCCTCATTCAGCAGTGGAGTGACAAAAGGACTGTACATGTACAATGAGCACTCACCTGGTTGAAGATATGTCAATAATGTGTATAAGCTGAAATTCAAACATGTACATCAAAACACATATAGAGGTAACAGTAGGCCCAGCACCGTGACCACAATGTTACCTTTGGCTCCAACATACCAGTGTTCATTTGTTCTTGACCAAATACATAAACACAAGTACCTTCCACCCATTTTAGGCTGAGTTTGCCTAAGACAGAGCATGTTTGTGCACACCTGGGGAGACTAGGCCCATCGATGTTGTTCTCGAGGAAGTTTTATTTTGAGCCTAGTCTCAAAACGGTGGACTCCAAAAGGCGTACACAGCACAAAGACAATGCACTATCAGAGTAATGAGAGCTCAGGGTGAGCAGCTACATCATGGGACCTCCTTTGCCAGCACCAAAATATGAGAATATTTTTCCCCTTGTTTGTGTTATTGTCTTTGCAGTTTAATGCATGTAACTGTGCCTCTAAATGTGTGGCTGTGTGACTGTATAGGTGTTTGCCTGGCTATGTTTTCCATTGTGTGTCTGGTTGTACTTGTTACTGGTGAAAACACACCTCCCCCTTGTGTTGTGCTGGCCTAAATAGGTGCTTACAAACAGCATTTTCTTAGACAGTCCAAGGTTAATTGGAGGATTATTGTATGAGATGGTGTGTGTGTGTGTATAAGTATGAACTTGGCTGCTTGAGTTCGATTCCCGCTCATTGCCAACACTAGTGACGATTATCTGAACCAGTCCTAGGCCTCTCCGAGGTTGCCTCAGCCTCAAATGAGTACCTGGTGGAGTGTGTAAAGATCGCCACTGGGGAGACAAAGGTGGCCAGGCGTGGTGCTGGCCACCCACCTCCTCATGTGCTGTGCCAGCCTTCATAGGTGCTTGCTAATAGCACTTGCCCCGACAGGCTGTTAAGGCTACACAGGGAATCTTTGTGTATGAGTGCAGGACTGTTAAGTTTGAGGAAAGAAGATGCATCATCTGTGAATTGTTGCAGCAGTGTAAGTCGAGAGGAAGAATGCTTGAGTGGAGGGGGTGCTGAGTGAGCAGTTTTTTTTTGGTCACTTGTATGAGTCTGATTGTGTGCGATATGTACATGTGTAAAGCTGATTGCGCTGCGTTTTGCGTGTGAGTGTTTGACGAGGCCCAATTGCACGTCACACTTGGCAATAAGTGAGTTGACAGGCCTGTAAGTGTATAGCAGTATATGGAATGATGCATGTTTAGTGGTGTGTGTGCGGTTGGGTTTGTGTGATTCTGTATTTTTGGCTCTGGGTGGTTGTGGATGAATGTGTGTTTGGCTGGTCCAGTTTGAGGAGCTGGTAACCGATTTTCATTTATTTCCTTTATCAAACGACCATAGAACAAAAATCCAAGTAAGAATGTGTCAAAGGTTCTGAGAGAACATGCATCCATTTGTTCCCTAGCCAAATCAATATGGTAGAGCCAGCAGACAAAATCCCCGCCCCCACTTTCAAGAGCTTCTTAAAGCGGCAGTTAATTGATTCAACTAGCCACGTGGAATATTTGAACGCTCACTGGGGTAGAGAGACTGCCATTCCGCGGTCCGGAGCTCTTCCGGTACCGGCTAGAGAACTGTGGAATACAGGCTCCTGTTACAACGAGGGGTGCACAGTGATTTAGTCAGGGCAGGATAACTTTTAAAAAAATGAGTGGCTCATTCCTGAGTGTGGAGGCGATGATTGGGAGGTGGTGAGTGCTAGGCTGTTGTGTACTCACCTGCCTATCAACAGATTCAACAGATGTTGAGGATTGATGGGATCGTTGTCATTGGAGTGTGTGTGTTTGGGGTGTGTTTGCGTGCGCACGTGGCCTGTGTCTGTGTTTGCAAAAAAGATCTGGACAAAGTCCCATCGGTGAGTTCCTCCGGCAGACAAAGCTGCATTGGTGGGTCATGTAGCCCGTATGCCCAGCCACCGCATGCCTTAACAGCTATTATTCAGCGGGATAGAGGGGGCTAAATGGGCACGGCACGGGCTAGAGAAGAGATGGAAAGATGTGGCATGAGAAGATGTGGAACTTAGTGAACTTGCCAATGACTGGTTACAGTGGTGTCAAGATCGGCTTCTGTGGAGGAGGCTCGTGAAGGATGCTACTGGGCAGTTGGAGGTAGTCGCCTCCAGCAACAACGGAGGGCAGAGGAGCGACGCTCACAACAATGAGAGGAGCGCCGGGCTGCTAAAACACAGAAAGTTTGCACAGTCCGGGCACAAGGTGGTTCATTTCAGTCAATCAACCCATTGTACCTGGGTCTGACCCATGACCTCTTCGACACTTCACGTGGCCTTAAAGTGCACATAGCCTGGCACAAGGACCGTGGTGATGTCACCACCACTTAGTGGAGAATTGTGGTAGTTGCAATTTTCGTGGCTCATTGCGCCCTTTTTGACAAGAAAGCCATCATCAGGACTCAAGGTAAGTGAAAATGAAACGGATTATTTTCAATTTTTGTTACTTTATTTTACGTGTTATTTACTACCCAGTTTTATTAATGAGTTTAACAATACTTCCCTTTGTTGAACTGTAAAATATTTAATAACACTGATCATATGGGCATTTAAATCCAGTACATTCTACATTCGACTTATGAACGGGTCTCAGGAACTATTTGTGTTCGTAAGTCGATGAATGGCCATAGTCTTTCTCCTTCCACAGGTATTCCTGCGCTGTTGTACTGAATGGCATCCACTCTTTCTAAGTATCTGACGAAGTTGTTTGGTGATAGTGGATCTCCCTTTCTCATACCTATTGTTGTTGGGAACCATTCTATTTCTTTTCCGAACTTTACTACCGACTTAGACCTTTCACCTATATCTTGCAGAAATCTGTGTCAGTCTTTTCTCTACTCCATATGATCTTAATGTTTCCCACATTGTCTTGCTTAGTCGAATCAAATAGGTTCTGGAAATCTATGAAACGGTTGTAAGCCAGCCTATTTCTCTTTGCTTGATCTGCTGTAAGCCTTAACATCAAGATTTGCTGTACTGTGTTCCTGTCTTTGCTAAACCCTGCCTGTGCACCCACTAAATATTCCTCAGCCTGCACTTTTAATCGGATTGATAGTATTATCATTAGTATCTTCCCCTTCTGGCTCATGCGTGCGATGGTTCAGTATTTTTTACAATCGTGAGGTCTCCTTTCTTGGGTATCGTCGCAAATATGTTTTTTTTACACTCTTCTAGTATTTTCCCTTCTCTCCATACTTGTTTTCATAGCTCATGCATTCATGTCGTCTATTATGACTAGTCAGTTAACCAGTCACTCAGTCAATACAATATATTATTTACTAGGAAAACAATCAATCAGAAGGCTTTCTCTGTCATCCGTCAAGATCTCACTCATTTGAAAACCCAAATTTTTTCCAGGTGCAGAAAGCATGTCAATCCCTAATGAACCCTTCCTCGGTTCATTAGGGATTATTTTTTCTTTTTAAATCACGTCTTAAAACTCACCTATTTTAACTTGCTTTCCCTGTAACTTACGATAAAAATAATAATTTGTTGTCTGTTTAGATTACTCACTAATTATTACTACAGTATTCACTTTTCATCAAAAGTCTTATTTTATTGGACTTTCGAGTGTAGTTTTTATTATTTTTTATTATCAGCGTTCTATTTCGCTTAGATTTTAACTATAGTTGTGAGTGTAATTTTACTTTTAAGTACCGCGCTTTGAGATATTTCAATATGAAATGCACTTTATAAAATAGAGATTATTGGAATTTGCTACCCTAGTTGCCCACTAGGGGACAGCTTAAATCAAAATTGTTCAGATTTTGGGAAATTAGTTTTGCAATGAGAAGTGCTGCGGCAACCATTGTCGGTAATGATTTCCCTCAAATTTCCAGCGTTAAATGTTGAGACGTTTGTACAGTGTAAACCTTTTTAAATTTGCTTAACGTTTAAACTGTCAAAAATGTGTAACTTCCAACGCCATCTACAGGACGTCGCTTGCAGTGATCGCACACAAAACGTGCCTCCGTATCTTTATGGTTCCGTCTCTATTGTTTTCTTTCTCTACTTTTTTGTCTGCCTTTTACTGGGCTTTGTCTCCTTGCCTTATTTCCACATAACAACAATGGAGGATGGATGAGCGATTGTTACAACAATGAGCAGTGCCAGGCAACTAAAACATAGAAAGTTGGCACATTGGGGTATGCAGGTGGTGCATCTGGTAGTAATCTCAGTTAACTCATAACAACTGGGTCTGTTTCTCTTGCCAGCAAGCCTTCAACACTTCCCTTGGCCTCAAAGTGCACATAGCCTGGCACAATTATGCATGGCGGCTGTTGATGTTGTTTTGTCTGTGTGTGATTGTGTGTGGATGCGTGTTTGGCTGGGTGGTTATGTGTTTGAATTTGTCAACGTGGGTGTGTCACGTTTTCTGTGTATGTAGGTGTGGGTGTGGGTTGTTGTAAACATTTTGTACACATTGTGGTAATCAAGAATGTGTGTGAGTGAATATGTATGAGATTATTAATGGTTTAAACCAGCACTTGTCAGAACAGCTTTCAGACCAGGAGTTGTTTGTCATCATCTTTTGTGTCAACATATTTTTGGTAGTGAGTCTGTGTGCTTATGCCAGTAAGGATTTGTTTTTAAAGGTCGTGTCTCGTGAATGGTTTTACAATGTAAATGTTGAAGTTGCTGTATCGGTAAATGTCAGAAGGCTTGTGTGTGATGAGGTGCAATTGGTATTTTTTTACTGCCCTACGGTTCTATTACTCTGGAGTTGATTCCCTGCTATGGATAATATTTGTGGCAGTTAGTATATCAACCTGTCCTTGGTCTCCCTAAGGTCAACTCTTCCCTAAATGAGTACTTGGTGCAGTGTGTAAATATAATAAAACTTCTCAAAGCTAGCTAGGTAGACAGCCTTTCCAGTTATGGGGGATGTCTGACATACTGCAAATAGTTCATATTTTAGTTCTACAAACGAGCAATTATATTTACAGGTAATTAACGCCTAACACATTTAATTAACAATCAATTACTTGATAAGAATGATCTATTCTTGAGAATTTAAGATTAACAATTCAGTAACAAGTGATATTACTACTGTACAGTTTCATCCAAGACATTGAAGCAGAGGTGAATTTGTAGCTTTTGATTTTCTAGTGCATAAGCATACATCAATTGTATTTATTACCAGAGGTGTGGACTCGAGTCATGTGACTTGGACTCGAGTCAGACTCGAGTCATGAATTTGATGACTTCAGACTCGACTTGGACTTGCATAACAATGACTTTGTCCCACCTCTGTTTATTACAATGGTCAAAAGCACGGCCTTGAAAAGAAAATATATACAGACTCATTGGGTCTTTCGTTAAAGTCACGTAGATAGAAAAATAAAAATAAATCGCAACGTTTTGATCGCAACACAAGCAATCGTCTTCAGGCGAAAAAATACAGCAGGCGGACTGCTGAGGCAGGAAGAAACATAGCGAGAGAGCTGCTGCAGCTAAAGGTCAGAAATGTTTGAGATGGGTACAACCCAAGGGTAAGTGGACGGGGCTAGAGATGGAATTTGCAAGTCAATGTAAGATCGCAGAGCTAGGTATACCTCGACTAATCATGTCTGCATTAACCACAACACTTGTGGTCAGAATGCAAACAAAAATAAAGGCGATTGGTATGATCTTGGTGTCGCGGCTTCTCTTCAGGGAAGTGAGCGACTCGATCAGATGGATCTTCTTGTCTCGGAGTTTGTTAAAACATCTAATGGTTGTGTGGAAACCCTCCCCGCAAAGGCGGTTAAATCATGACTTAAAGCTTTCGTGACTGCAGGAATTCATACTCTTTGGGTCTTTCGGTAAAGTCACATAGATAGAATTTTTTTTTTTAAATTCACGAAGACGATGGCTTGTGTTGCGATCGAAACGTCGTGATTTATTTTATTATTTTTCTATCTACGTGACTTTACTGAAAGACCCAAAGAGTATGAATTCCTGCAGTCACGAAAGCTTTAAGTCAAAATATATTCAGTAATCGGTGACATGGCAATAGCCATTTTCCATAGCACGTAAAAAAGTATGCATACCATTATAAAGAAGGGGCATTTCCTGAAATGTTACCTAATTATAAGAATATTTTAAAGCCGTGTTATTGATTATAATCTATTGAGTTTTTTTTTATTGTGCTTGTATACCACTGCTAACTCAGCAGCATCACCAAATAATGTATTTATGACAATCGTTGTGCTATAGCGGCTTGCAATTCCCAGTGTTGATAAGCACATTTCCAATTCCTGCACATGATTAGCATAGAGACGTGTGGTCGACTTGCAATGAGGATTACTGCAGAATGCCATGTTCTCCCGCTCACAGCTTAATTATCCCACAAACTGTGTTTTAATGCCATGTTCTCCCGCTCACAGCTTAATTAGCCCACAAACAGTATTTTGGTAGAAGTATTTATTTTACAAAAATTTCCTTATATTTTTACAAACAGTTTTGGTCGCCTTTCCGACTTAATCAAGTTCCAGGTTACTCGAGTCCGTATTGAATATGTTTTACTTTATCAGCACTGTGGAGACAACGATGGCTGGACGTAGTGCTTCCTACACCACCCCATACATCGCACACCTGGCGTTGACGTTCATCAAAGACATCACAACATTAACTGGCTGATGGGCACATCTCCTTCGTATGTGGACAATTTAAGACAAGCCGCAGTGCGATTGTCGCCATGCAACCAACAACTATGGACGGTATAATAAACCACCGTGGCCTGCGCTCCTTTAATGGAGGAATACTAAAACTACACAAACTCGGTCCTGAAGCCTTCTTTTGGCGAGCAGACCTCTACATTGGCACTTACTCCCTGAACATATTGCCATTCGCAAGCATAGAATATACCACCTCCCCAATGTCTCCTCAATAAGTGTCCGTTAACAGTGAGTGGTGGGGGAAGGGGTGAATTTACTTTTAAATATTTGTGAGTGTCACTTTATGGGACCACACATCCGTGTGCTTTATTGCCTCAGTTCCTTCAAACGGAAATTAATCCGTGAAGCCTGTGTGTACAGAGAGAACACCCAGTGTTGGGGCTGTTCGCGAGCACTTAAGACCACCTAAGACCGGCTTGGCGCATGTGAAGTTGACCTGGCCAACACCATGCCCGACCACCTTTGTCTGTCCAGTGCCAATGTTTACACACGTGTACTCCTTTAAAGCTGAGTCCACCGATGGGAGGCCCATGACTGGTTCAGAAAAATCGCCGCTGATATTGGCCGTGTCAGCAGGAATATAATTGGGTTTATAGTGCAGTGCCATAATTACTACGACTGATCCCCACAATGATATGAAAAAAATACATTCAAGAAAGATCCCCAGTTTTAACATGTAACAGTATATTAGGGCAAGTGCTGTTAGTGAACACCTTTGAAGGCTGGCACGGCATAGAAGGTGGTGGGTGGACAGCACCACGCCCAACTGCCTTTGTCTCCCCAGTGGCGAAGTTAACACATTGCACGAGGTACTCATTTGAAGCTGAGTAGACCTAAGGTAGACCAAGGGCCAGTTAAAATATTTTCTGTCACTGTTATTTATCTTACTCGGCAATCGAACTTTGGTTGCTGGGTACGTAGCACAGTGCACTAACCACTGCACTTCTGCTTTGTAACCACACACTGATGTGCATTTACGAAAGACATATACAGTATGGTATATAAAGGCACACACAAGTACTAGATATGCACACATACACAGACATAACACGTGAACACTTCATAACGTACATGGTAATACTGTACACCATACACAACACTCGTACTTACAGAAACTTTGCACCCAGGTTATAAGTAGCTGTGTGCGTGCTTACTGACGTGAGCACACGGACGAATGGGCCATGTCACGCAAAGAAAAATATCCCCCTTTCGCCATACAAACTGTTGGGGCAGATGCTATTCGTTAACACTTTTGAAGGCCATATTCATAAACACCTACATTCTGGTATGCAAATACACACATCCCACAATATGTAACGCATGTTTGAACAACTGTCCAACAATATCCAGAGCACGCCTCAATTGCTGAAATAAAAAAAAGGATTTGCAATGCCCCTGTTGTGAAATCCATATATGTATGTGCTTGGCCATGGTACTGGATATTAAATCAGAGACCATTAAAGGCATATTTATGGCTCATTGACGAGACACTAGAGCTCAACACACATTTACAATGAGACTCTCCAAGCAGTTACCCATCCATAAGCTTTTATCCCTAAACCATAACGCCTTAAACCTATACAAAGTCAAATGAAGTGGCATCTGATAGTATTTCATCTATTGAAAGTCAAGGAAGGTCTGTGATTGCATGAAAATCTGGTCTATGATTTTTTGATACAAAAATCTGTGGGAACAGTTGAGCCAGATATTATTTAAGTACAATCGTCAGTTTTCACAGTTAAACAGGTGGAATTGTTGAAGCTTCCGGAATGAAAAATCCTTAGTTTGACACCATCCTCAAAGAGTACCACTTCTTGCCACATGTAATTTTGTTGTTTTAAGGCTGCGAAATGTATGTGCCAGTTATAAAGTTTGTGAGATATGAGGCTGATAGATCTGTATAGACCTGTGTGCCCATGTCAGGTGTATTGTGTACCTCTGCATTCTGTTCATCGTGTGTATTATATAGCGCCCTGGAAAGGGCACGATATAAATGCGAAATAAAATAGAATCCCTGTGCTCTCTACATATGTAGTACAGCAGTCAGATTGCTGCGTTACAAACCCGGGCGAACCGAGTTGTTTTCCTGCCCATGGCCATCACCAGTGACAATTATCTGAATTGGTCCTGGGCCTCCCCTCGGTTGACCCAGCCTGAAATGAGTACTTTGTGCCATTGGGGAGACTAAGACGGCCGGACTTAGTGCTGGCCACCTACCTCCTCGTGTGTCGTGCCGGCCTTCATAGGTGCTTGCTAAAGCACTTGCCCCAACAATCTGTTAAGGCTTTAAGGGGGAATCTGTGTCTTTGTACAGGCCGATGTATGCACTTCTAGCTAATTGTTTTATTCTTGCCTATGGAAATATGTTCAGTAGCTAAATTCAAATGTTGAGGTCTGCTAGCCACGAGATGGCTTCAGGAGAAAGTTTGTCTAGTTTAGATATTTTTCCACTGAAGGAGCGCAGACTACATTGGTTTACTTTATGATCCATAGGTTTGGGTTGCATGGACACAATCGCACTGTGACTTGTTTTTAATTTTAAATTCATGAAGGAGATGTGTGCATTGGCCTGTTGATGTTCTGATGCGGTTGATGGTTACACTCATCTTTTAGAGTAATATCAAAGCCACTTGTGTTTGTCTGTTGTGTGTGTACACGTGTTGTTTAGCATTTTGTTGTTTTCCTGTGCTTCTCATGTGCAGACAAGTGTCCTCTGCCCGGATGCAATGTGGACCCCGCAACACAACTGAGCTTCGATGCCGTGAGCTCGATCCACGCGCGCATGGACGATGATGACGACGGCACCATTGACACGAGGGAGAGCGACGGCGTAAGCAACATCATCGTCACTGTCACGATCAAAACATTATGATCGTTGTCATCATCAATATCATCAACACAAATTACACCAGTTACTTCATCATCATCAACATACCATCATCGGCAACTTCACAATTGTCATTATTGCCAGCATCATTCACACCTTGACGGGGAAATGGCATAAGGATTTCACCAACACAAGCCTCACTAGCATTGTGTGTATGTAAATGTGTATGTGTGAGTGTTGGGTACAGGTGTCCATGACATCCCCAGGCTAAAGCCTATTTGCCCTTAGTTAAGGGACTGAAATCCTGCCCCCCGCAGAGAGCCTACAGAAAGACTGCACAGGTGCAGTCCTGAGAACTTAGGTTTAATTCTTTGCAACCTAACACGAGTTATCCTGATCCGCACCACTCGTAGTGTGGCTACTCAACCGTAAGCTAGTCTTTGATGAAGCGTGTTTACATCAGCATCGGGGAGACAAATGCGCCTAGGCATGGTGTTCGTCACATGACCCTCTTGTGTGCCATGACCGTCTCAATAGTAACGAGCACCACTTGGTGTTCCGTTTCGTATGATTAATAATAAAAAATAATGTCTTGGACACAGTACACACACTAGAAAAGTTTAACATACATACAAATAAAGGTATTTAGGTGGTGAGCTGGTACCAATTTTCACCAAAGCTCTGTGGTCCTCTATATATTAAAGTGTTATTGGTAAATTAATTAGTGTTTACATGTTAGTGTAAACCGGACCACCTGGAGAAAACCGACACGTGTGAGGGGGAAACACTTTATCCCATGCAGATGGAAAAGGTGGAGTCCACATTTTTTATAGCGCCTTCTCCTGGCAAGTAAGGGTAATGCACATTGACACCAACATGATTTGTGTGATCCACCATCCCTCACTGCGTTCACAGTACTGGATTATATGCCTACACCACCATCGCCTGGTGATGTAAAGACGTGTGTGTGTATGTGTTTGTCTTTGTACATCCAAGTTCCTGCGTGAGGACATGGAGTACAGCGACCCGGCCACACAACATCGTCGCTTCCACGGCGGAGACCAGACAATAACGCTTAAAGAGATGTGGGCAGCCTGGCTTGCATCTGATGGTACACTCACACACACTCACAATCTTGAATGCAGTGCTTTTACCTGGACTCATTGCACATTCTCACTCGAATTGGTTAATTTGCAATTTCGTTTTATCGGCTACGTAACAATGTGTGAAAGCTACTTAGCTTGTTGCTGCACAAGAACCTCTGGGTATTCTCGGCCACAATTAATGCTCAAATTTTTTTAACTTGTGAACCATACACCCATTTAAAAGAACGCCTGCGCTGGCTTGAAACGTTTAGGCTGGCCAGCCTATGATCAACTGTTGATTTGACAAGACTAGATTGTGTGATGAACTTGCATATTGTAAATAATCTAGACTTCTGTTTCCATGCCCAGCCACTGCATGCCTATTGCATACTTTGTTTGGCTCAATGGGCCTAAATGGGCATGGTATGTGCTTAAGATGAGATGGGCAGATATGGTACAGCAGGACACGGAGCTGAGTGGACCTGCGAACGATTTGTACTAGCGGTGTCAAATTCAGCTTTTGTGGAGTGGAGTCGTGAAAAACGCTGCTGAGCAGTTGCAGACAGGCACCCTCCAATAGCAACAGAGTGCATAGGAGTGACACTCAAAACAATGAGCAGAGCCCTGGACAGATACAGCACAGCAATAATTTGTATTTATTTTATCAGGTAAAACCCACTGAGCTATTAGCTATTTTCAGAAGCAACCTGGCCACAAATGATAGCTCAACAAAGTGGCTTATCATTTGGAAAGTTATAGCAGCAGCCAAATAATCCAAATGCATGTTTCTGAATATGGAGAGAAAAACCGGAGGACCCGGAGAAACATCCACGCGACCACGGGGAAAACAAATAAACTCCAAATATTCAGGCATTGTCAGGATTCAACCCCTGAGCTTCTGCATACCAGCCGAGGGAGATGACACAGTGAGGAGCAGTCACCTCAGTAATTTAAAACAGTTATGTGACTGATGCGATAAAACCTGACCCTGTTCAGTTGCCTCCTGCGAGTGAGCCTACAACACTTTACATGGCCTTAGTGTGAACCATCGGTTGTTATTATTGTGGTGTCTGTCTGCCCCCCTCAGTTTACAATTGGACAGTGCAGGATGTGGCACTGTGGCTGGAGACCATGGTGGAGCTGCCCCAGTACCTGGAAAACTTCCTCGAGAACAACATCGACGGGCCGAGTCTCCCCAGGTGTGCACAAACATGTTCTGTCTTAGGCAAACTCAGCCTAAAATGGGTGGGAGGTACTTGTGTTTATGTATTTGGTCAAGAACAAATGAACACTGGTATGTTGGAGCCAAAGGTAACCTTGTGGTCACGGTGCTGGGCCTACTGTTACCTCTATATGTGTTTTGATGTACATGTTTGAATTTCAGCTTATACACATTATTGACATATCTTCAACTAGGTGAGCGCTCATTGTACACATACAGTCCTTTTGTCACTCCACTGCTGAATGAGGGCCTCACAATGCCAGAGGACGCCTTTTGGCGCCTTTTGGCGTCCTCTGGTCTAACACCTTTTTAGACTAGGCTCCAAAGAAAGATGTCTCTGGTGTGGACCAATCCGTTTCAAAGACAATGCATATATTATCAGTGTGTTTTTTGTTTGCATTCTGACCACTAGTTTTGTGGTTAATGCAGACATGATTCTTTGTAAAAGGTTTCAGTTTGGTGTTTTTAGATCTTAACACCTGTTTTGGCAATTAAAATTGGAAAACCTATTCTCAAAATAATTACAATTTTATATTTACAATTTAATACCACTTAAAATGAATGCAGTTTAATCAGTCACTGACAGTCACCATGAAGCAGAGATGGAAGGCTTGAGGCTCACCATATATGAGAGGCTGAAGATATTAATTGACATGTTTGAAGAATTAATGTATTCATAATATAAATGTAAAATAACAGTAAAAAAACAAAGGCACAAATGGAGAATGTAGATTATTGAGAGCATCCCAAGGGCATGGGTTTACAACATTCCATACAACACGTGGGACTTTAGACCTTACAGTGCACAAGCTAATGGTTAGAGATCGTGTTTTTATCGGTTGTCAAGCCATATCCCGAGCACAGCTTAATTAGAGAGTAAATAGTGTTCCGGTTGGATATCTCTTTGTTTATTGGTTTGGGTTAGTTTTTCCAGCTTCCCCAAATTTCAGTGTACTCTGAGTTCAGTTCTGAGAGGATTCACTAACATCTGATGAATCCATGTTATTTTGTGAAATTAAATTTTAGATTATCCGGAAAATAAATAGTTTCAGATTGCTCTGAAAAAGTGGCATGACTTCTGAATGTTGAAATGGGTACATTACATCATTGTGATGTCTTATATTTGTGGGAATATCTTTGTGCTAGTTTGTGTGCATGCATGTGTAAGCGAGTGTATGATTGTGTATCTGATAGTATGCGTTATGGCCGTGTGTGTGAATGTGAGTGTATGTGGGGAGCGGTGGTGTTGCGATTAGCGCGCTGCGCTACGAACCCAGCGACCTCAGTTCGATTCCCGCTCACGGCCAACACCAGTGATGATTATCTGAATCGGTCATGGGCCTCCCCTAGGTCGACTCAGCCTCAAATGTGTGTGTGCTGTGCCGGCCTTCATAGGTGCTGGCTAACAGCACTTGCCTCTACAGGCTATATGGGGAGCTTTGTTTTTCTACATATGTGAGTGTGAGCTTCACACCACGACCTACAACCACTTATCAGCTGGCAGTGGTATTAAATGCCTGTGATCTAGTGCTTTGGAATCAAGCGTTGATAGAGCTCAGAGATTTGTGAAACTCCTAAACCTGCTGGGCTGTGAGGTGGTGACTCAGGGTGTGGTAATACAGAATGTGTGTACACGTATGAATTTGCCTGCATGCATATGTGTGTGTATGTTCAGTGGGGAGTGGTGGAACAGTTGTTTGCACACTGTGCTACGAACCCAGCGACCTGAGTTTGGTTACCACATAAGGCCAACACCGACAATTATTTGAACCAGTCCTGGCCTTCCCCTATGTCGACTCGGACTCAAATACCAGGTGCAATTTGTAAAAACATCGCCTACGAAGGAAACAGGCGAACAGGAATGGTGCCGGGCACCCACCCACCCCTTTATATGCCGTGCTGGTCTTCATAGGTGCTTGCTTAACAGCACATGCCCGAACAGTCTGTTAAGGCTATTTGAGGGATATTTATCTTTGTATGTTCCAGGTTGGCCATCACCAACCACACATTCATGACCACCATTCTGAAAATCCCGGAGAGGAGCCACCGACACAAACTGCAGCTCAAGGCCCTGGATGTGGTGCTGTTCGGGGCACCACTGTGTAGGTCTACGCACCCCATTCCTCCCCACCGCATCCCATTACTGCATATCACATGACCATACATAAAATCACATTGACTAAATATCAAGCCACATTGATATACATCACAGCACATGTATTTATCATGAAGCCACATTGCTACATGTCAAACCACATGACTGTCCTTCATACCATGACTGCGCATCACAACACACATGTGCATCACACCAAAAGGATTTACATTACACTCTATCATGCTGTCACGTCCTTTTCATTCACATCTCATTGCTCCCAATCACTTTCTGTCTGTGTATGTGTGTGCAAGCAGCGGCCCAGCGGAGCCGCGTGAAGGATGTGGCTTTGGCTGTAGCGGTGGTGGCAGCTGTGACGGGCTGCTGGCTGGCACTGGTGCAGCGTCGTCGTGCCCTGGAGCACGTTGCTCGCGTTACTACCGAGCTTGACAGCCTTCAAAGGGCAGAACAGAGTCTGCTCGACATGCAGGCCAGGTGGGGACACGGGAGACTGTGGGACAACGGTTCATGGGAATTGGAGCTGCACAGGGCCTAAAGTGATTTATCAATTTACACGGTGATAAGTTGCATCACGTATTGTGTGCATGACATCGATTTAACAACTTTGGACCACAGTTTTTGATCCAACTGTGCAATTGTGATACCAGGTCATGAGATAAAGTATTGTCATATAATAATATCCAAGTCACCCTTGCTAATGAGACTCTCCTGGTCTCTTGAATTCTCACCTGGTTAAATAAACTTGCCTCGACTTTCCGAAATCACAGGAAACAGAGAGACTAGGACCCGAAGACACACAGTTGATGCTTTGTCTCGATGGCTGATGATGATATGTCTCTGGCTGACGCTGTGAGGCTCTGGATCGCGGGTATCAAATTTCTCTTCTGATGACACTGCCACCATCTCGCTGTCTCTCTCTGCACAGGCTTCTGAAGGCCCAGGAGGAGCAGCGCCAGGCAGAGGAGGAAAAGCAGAACCTGGAGATGCGGCTGCATCAGGAAGCGACCAAGCGAGCACAAGAGTGCTCTGCCCAGCCCGCGGATGAGCACGAGTTGAAGGGGCAGGGCGAGTGGTCGTTGGGCGAGTGGGCGGTGGACGAGCGGGCGGGAGGCGAGTGGGTGGCGGGTGAGCGGGTGGAGTATGAGCCGAGCGTACTGCAGGCGTGGCTGCAGCTCACGCATGAGATGGAGGTGGTGCACCATGCGACGGCTCGTTCTCATGCTGAACGCCAGCTCTCAGTCGCCCGTGACATGGTGAGGCTCGTGTGCGCTGCTCACCGACACACAAGGTCTTAAGCCAGATCCGAAGCTTTCGTGACTGCAGGAATTACTCTTTGGTTATTTCGGTAAAGTCATGTAGAAATAAAATAATATAATACGACGTTTCGATTGCTACACAAGCAATCATCATCAGGTACAAATGAATGAGAAAACAAACATTCTTGGTTCTTTCGGTACAGTCACTTAGAAGGGAAATAATAAAATAATAAAAATATTAAACAATACAATTCTCACGACGTTTCGACTGCAACACAAGCAATCGTCATTAGGTGGGAAATCAATCGCCTTGTCAATCCATTGCTGATTCTTTACGCACTGAACCACACACAAACATACACAAACACATACAAAGAAAAAGATCTCCCATATAGCCTTAACAGACTGTATGGACAAGTGCTCTTAGTGAGCACCTATGAGGGGATGGGTGGCCAACACCATGCCCGGTTGCCTTCGTTTCCCCAGTACACCGCACCAGGTACTCATTTGAGGCGGAGTCGACCTATACATATGCACACACGGACATCCACACACTTACATGTCCTCTTGCTCACGAACACACACACTCACTAACATTCCCACAGTGGATTCACTAACACGCACTGGCAGCCCAACGTGTTTACGAAACAATCACTGCAGCATGACAACATGAGCCAAATAATAAATTCTCCAGCACACATCACGCTCACTGATATTGAACACTCAACGGCATATGCTCATTACTTACTTGCTTACTCCTTTTCGATCCCTGTGGAGCATAAGGCCGCAACAAGCCCACGCCATGCCGGACGGTCTTTAGCAGCTTTCTCTCATTTGCTCATTAACACATAATAATGTTGTTTTTTCTTACACCCTGATATACTCACTGATATACTCGCAAGCGGAATTCACTCATATGCGAGTACACACTCACGTATGCATGCGCTCACCAGCTTAGAATCAGGATCACAATCTTTATTTAGACTGGAGGAATCCAATGAGCTATGAAGCTCTCACATATGGCCTCGGGCATGCATTGGTGCGTGTGCGTTGCTTTTGTCTGTGTGCGGAATTGTACGTGTGCATGTGTGTGCGGGTGCCCATGCAGGCCGAGAAGGTACAGCGAAAGCGCAGCTCAGTGCTGGGCGCATTCTACATCGCTCACAGCGCCTCCCTCGACGAGGTCGATCACAAGATCCTCACTGCTAAGTACGACCTCGCCCCCTCACTCACCCCCTCACTCACCCCATCACAGCCTATCGTTCACCACATCACTTCCACCCTCATGTTGTGTGGTATAATCTCATGGGTTGGAGTTGGTTGTGCTGTAGCACGTCCTGTTGTGTGATGTGGTGTAATATTTCGTGCTGTGTAGTTGGGGGCCGTCTATAAATGACGTCATGCACCTGGGGGGGGGGGGGGGTCAGACATTTGTGACGATGTGTGACGAGGGGGGTTTGATAAATGTGACGTCGCATCAAAATGCACAACTTTAAATAAATATAGACAACACGTTATACTTAATTAAATAGACTTTTTTTTCAATTGTTTTCTCCTACAACATCAGAGTGCAGCAGTACATTAAATATGTGCTACAATGACAATAGTTTAAAGTTATTTGAAGCTTGTTTTTTTTTTTTGGGGGGGGGGGGGGCAGAGCTTTGTGACGTCATATTTGAGGGGGGGTCTGACTTTTTGTGATGCTGTGTGACGAGGGGGGGGGGGGGTAAAAAATCGTCCAAAATCGCGTTATGTCATTTATGGACAGCCCCTTATATAGTGTATTATGTTACACTGTATCGTGTGTTGTGTTATGTCATGCTGTATTATATGGAGTGTTGTATTACTTGTGGGTTCTTTGTGTAGTCTTTTGCCATATTACGGTGTTGTTTTGTTATTAATTTTTAATTTTATTGTGTTGTTGTGGTGGGTGAATGTCCAGGCAGGCGCTGTATGACGTGACCAACAGCCTGCGTGAGCGGCTCCATCGCTGGCAGGAAATAGAGAGAGTGTGCGGCTTCAATATTGTCCAGAACCCAGGCCTCAACTCCCTGCAGGCCCGCCTGATAGAGGGGCGCCAGGGAGACGGTACGGAGAGATGGGACACAGGGAGAGACACAAGACACGGGGGGAAGACATGGGAAATGGGGAGAGACGTGGGACATGGGGTCACACCTGTATATGAGGCATGGGGACACAGGGAGAGACCAGGGAGTGGGTCCACCACACAAAGGGTTGCCTGAAATCCTATGGCTGACGGTGTGAGAGCATGGGTAGGGTAGACAGACAGAATGCGGGAGAATTCACAGGGACATAGCAAGAAATGTCAAGGTATATAAAGACACACAGGACCCGGGAGGACACATGGGATATGGGAGGCAACATACAATGCATTCATGGGCGCATGGTGACACGGGATGAGACACAGGAACATGGGAGGACATACATTACATTGGAAGGAGACCTACGGATACAAAAGAAGACTGAATACATGTCAACACTAGAGGGAACACATGGACAAAGGGACTGGGACTTGGGGAGGAAGACACAGGTATATGGATGGAGATTGTAATAGCACAATCTCCACCCATCGTACTGTCTCCTCCTCCCATCATTATGCATCTTCATTTCCCTCCCTCCCCCCCCCCCCCTGTCCCCACAGACGAAATCCCAGCCTCGGCCTCCATGCCTGTCTTATCCTCGCGCCCATCCTCGTCTTCCTTGTCTCTCTCATCATCCCAGTCGGCTAATCAACTCCCCTCCAAGAGTCACGTGACCCGCTCGGTGGCCAATGATATGGCTCCTGCGGCACTGCGAGCACGTTTTGCCCACCTTCCGCAATCCGATTGGTCAAGGACCGTGTCACATGACCCTCTCCCTTTGGCGGGGCATCTCCACAAGCCCAAAGTGGCTTTCACTGCAGGCTACGTGCGGTAGGAAAATTTGGTGAACTTTAATGAACAAACTGTGCATCCATATAAGCCGATGGGCGACCTGGGGGTTGTTATAGGCAATCAGCCAACATCACTTAGAATATTATGTTTTAATTATCAGGCTGGGTGTCTACAACTGTTAGCTCATAATTGTTGGGGCACCGAGTCAGCATTATTGATATCTTAGGTTCAAATATTAAACTCTTATAAGCCACCTTTGGTGAAACCAGGTTCAACTATGTTTTTATTATGACAGTCCCAACCCAGTTGCTGTTGACTGCACAAAAACAATTGTGTGATAAGAATACTAAAAAATTAAAACAGCAACAGGAATTAATTTTATATCGTGTCTCAATGCAAGCGCATTTTAAGACGCTTTAAAAGAATGAAGGGCAAAAAAATGCTTGAGGGTAGAAGGCTGGTGGAGAGGCCAATGTAAGAGCAGGGAATCATGGGATAGAGAAGAGAGTTACACCGTGGCAGCGCCTGGGACAAAGCAGCCAGGACCCAGCACCAACAACAACAGCACGAGCTCCAGGGACAGCCGAAGCAGCCAGGGCAGCACCAACAAGTGCAGGACAACCACGAGGGATCTATCACCATATGTGAAACCCCCTCCTGTAGACATCGCCTCGTCCTTCCACTGCATAGCACCAATGGAAGGCATTTGTGAATACTGATTTGTAATTGCCACATACATTTGCTTTGGTAAATTGGCACTTAAATAGGTATTTAGGTCGTTATTACCATTTAAAATGAAATGCAAGCAGTGAATTAATCGCTACCAAATGCATTCAGATTATAAATGGTACTTGAATTATCGTGTTACATTTGTTTAACTACAGTAACATAATTTTGGTGACACTGTACTAAGTTCGTGTTTGTCTGTGTTCTGCATCTTTGCATCTATTTTTTTCTATCTCAACCTCTCCCTCTTTCTCTCTCCATCTCTTTACCCTATTCCATCTCTTGCCATTCACTCTCTTATGCTGCTGCAACACCTCTCTCCTCTCCTCATTATTTGCTCGTTTTCCAATCCTTTCCCTATCCTCGCTATCTCCCACAACCCGTGTATGCTCCCTTTCCTCTCTTCCTTTTTCCCTCTTAGGCAGGGAACCAGCATGGAGTCACTGGGCTCCATATCATCTGCCCCCCTAGGCTGCACCTCCCAATCACCGACAGGACAGGTCCCATCGGGTCCTGGCCACACTCCTTCGGGCCCCGAAGACTCGAGTGAGAGCGACACCAGTGGCGGTGGTACCAGTGGAAGTCTGGGAAGGGGAGGGGCGAGCAGTCCAGGCAGCCATGTGATGAGGTCTTCGCCCACTGCGGCTGCGGTTGCTGCTGGAGCTCCGGTCACCAAGAAGAGCCGTGCCTTAAAAATCACGCGCATCTTCAAGAAGGCGAGCATCTGAGGCCTCTGTACCATCGCACGTAAATAAATACAAATGTAGTGTTGCTTGTTTAGGGCCTCATTCACTTGTTGAAAGGTATCATTTTAATTTTGTCACTGATATTTTTGTGGAAACTGCATTTCTATCAGCCTATGCATTTATTCCTTAATTTACAGATTTGAACACAATTGATGACATAGCTGTCACAAACCGGCATCTAGGCTGTCGATTGAATAACAAATGAATAGATTTTATACAAATAAAAACGTATTTTATTGACAAGGTTTACTAAGAAAGGCTGAAACCCAGTGTACAGGGTAACAACAGTGCAAACCCAAGTATGCATTTCCCTCCCGCTGTGTCACTGTGCTGCGTGTTGCTGTGTCATCACACTGGCACTATAACTCGATCATCTGGGCTATTGAGGGGAGAGGGGTGGCCTGGATAAAACAAAAAGACAGATAATGGAAAAGATATTTAAATTAGGCTATAACAACATATTTATTGTTTACCAGCTTGTAATGAGGATGAAGGCGCAAAAAGTGTAGGGTGTGTTGCTAACTAAAGCAATCGATTTGCTTGCTGACATGTGTTTTTGGTCACGTGGACACTGAGTCGCTGACTCTCAACAAGTGAGCCACTGCTCATAAACCAACAAGTGCATATAAAGGTATTTTATTTCTTTTTTTGCAAGTACGGTTAGTCCGCAACCAAGAGAGACGGCCCATGGACAATCGAATGGTTCACTGTATTTGGGCAACCAAGTAGTAGTGAAAGAATGGCTTGGTGAAGACCGGTCAGTCGGTGACAACTGTGACCGGAGGTAGGCTCAGTGCAGTCCCCCAGTCAGCACAAGAACTACTTCATCACTGTCGTAACATTTATGTTTGTCACCGTTATGGTTCATTCATCATAACAGTCACTGTTATTGCCATGTTTCTGGTTATTTACTGTATGCACTATAATATGTATGCTAGGCATGTAATAATGCATTGATTTATTGATTCTTATGAACGTGGTCATAGAATTGTGTATAAAAGAATCGATAATTTTTTTATCCTGTATATTGTCTGTGGCAGCGGAGCCGTTAACAGCACTGTGCCATCAACCCAGTAACTAGAGTTACATTTCTGGCCATAGCTGCCTTCAGTGGTGAGTGATATCTTAACTGGTCCTGTGCCCCCCACCCTTAATCAACCCCAGTGACTAGTGTGGTGAATAATAGCGAAATTTGCCCTATAATTGAAATGGCGTGTTAACGCCTCAAGCACTGGATTGAGAAAGGGCTGATATTGCATGTTATATGTACTATATTCACATAAACCTTGCAACCACCCGAGATCCCACATGGACTGCGGTCAGTGGCAAAAAAAGTATCGATTCTTGAATCATTTGGCGACAATATTTACCTGTAAGCTCATGATATGTATGTGTGTGAATGCTTCTTCTCCTTCTGAAATAACCCGAGTCTACATGTCTCATGTAGACTCCGAGTCCAATTAATGTGGTTTAATGGTTTATTTCACATATGAATAAAAAGCATGAAACTTGAGTTGAGAAACACAAAAGGCCATTATAACCTCAATTGTTGCAATTGAGTCGAAGCATGGATTAACTCTTATTTGCTGATTGAGAGACAGTGTCTTAAAACATCTCACGCAGTTTCTAGTTGACAATTTACAGTAGGCTCCTACTATCGTGGACTTCTTGTTTGCATGAGTACAGTGGCTGAAAGTGTTATACAAATAAGATGACCGTTATAGCAGTCATCGAAACGTACCACGTTTCACCCCAGTGCTGTTGGGAGTCCGAGGAGTTATCGCAGAATGTATGCTTTTTGTTTCTTAATGACTGTGTCAGGACCTGGCCACTTTGAGCCTCTTCAGAGATTAATACTTTTCAGTGCCTTTCTGTTTTGTTTAATAACATTGCATGCTGTGCAACACATTGCCACCGGTTAGTAGTGGTTGAGCTGGAAAGTATTCCTTTTTTCATATCATCGTGGTACATTGCATCTTTAAATCCGCTGAATAGCTTTTTTCCAATGAGAAATGTGTGAGCTCCAGCCATTGGGGGTCCCCATTAAATATGAATGGTTTTACTTTGCTTTCGCTTTAAGTCAAAGTGCCTTAATATTTATAAGCCAAAGAATTAAACGCATGTTTAAAAAGAGCAATGATTGTCGCATGCATTATACAATTCATGCTATAAATCTAGACCAGTCGGCATGTAACAATACATCAGTTAATCAATTAATGTAAATTATCATAATGTATAAGCATCAACTCGCGAGTGTACGAATACTTTTCTGCAATTTGTAATATATTTCATGTCAATTCTGCAGCCTTTAAGAGACTATCGCTAATTGTAATGTTTAAACAACAACCATTTATTGAAGTATATATTGACCCTCAATTGTGACAACTTGTCTACTCACCAGTAGTTTATGGAAGTGAATCATTCCACTCCTGCTAGGACAGCCTACTTGTTTGGTATGTAGGAGGTCGTGGGTTCGATCCCGACCCTGACACCTGTATATATGGAATTTGCATGTTCTCCCCGTGGTGGCATGAATTTTTCTCCAAGTACTCCGTTTTTTCCCTCCAAACTTAGAAAAACATGCGTTTTAGAGTATTTTGCTGCTAGAAATTTTGACATTAAAAGCTATTTCGTTGAGCTATCATTTGTGGCCAGGTCGCTTCTGAAAAATAGCTACGTAGCTCATTAGGCTTTACCTGGTAAAATAAAAAAAGTTTAATAGTTATAAAAAATAGTTTACTTCAGGTTATATATAGTAGTTTGAATTTTAATGATTTATAATTTTGGGGGAGTTTTGTCTGTAGTTGGTTAAAACGTCATTCCCGAAGGACAATCTGCACTATCCAACCGAGAGTTAACGCTTTTGGTAAGAGAACTGTTGGTTGGTGAATATATGGGTGAGAAGATTGGGCAGAGAGAAACATATTTTTGGGAAAACTCTGCAATAATATATTCCATCTCCTCCAGAGGGGGTGTTTCTCACCTTTGTATTGCCATGTGGAACCACGGGAGAGCATTCCTGTATTTATGCAAGTGTCGGTACACCTTTATTTAAACAGTCAGGACATTCCGTTATTCAACCAGTGAGTGCATTCCTTTATTTAACAATAGTAAAACATTCCTTTAACAAGGGGAGAATGTTTTAATTATAAAAGTGGTTGAATGCTTTACATGGGAGTTTGCAAAGGGTTGGGGCTTGCCCCGTGACTGCTCTCTGGTAGCCCTGCACCTCACTGTGAATCTGATGTGCGTTATTTTGCCTTGATCCGATGTGTGGTATATTGTTTTGGTCTGCACATGTTTTCCCAGCTGATGGGGATTGTTATTATCAGGAGATGGCGTCCATTGCTTCGCATACTTGGTATGGGGTGTTTTGCAGAGTGTAGACCTGCTTGAGCTATTGACGGGGTTGGCACTGGTGCTGAGTCATGTTTGTGAACACTCTCACACTTATACACTCACACACAATAACACTAATCATCACCATCTCATATGCCAACACTCAAATATACTTCCAAGACACACACCATCACTCGCACTCAAATACATCAACACACTAACATTCACCAGCACTTGCACAACAACACATACACTCACACTTACGTACTTCATCTTTCAGCCGTATATCTTGAATACACCGTAATTCACATACACTAAACACATACAGCAACGTTCACTATAACTAACATACAACACTGACGAACACATACACCATCACTCGCATGCACCAACACTCAACCACACAAACCTGACATGGCAACAGCCAACACTCACAAGTTCTACACTTACACTTCGACACCAACACTCTTAACGTACACACGTAAGAACCAACAGTCACTGAAATAAAGACGCCAACACTCACTCACAAGCACATGGTCACCAACGAGTATACATTTACCAATGCGTGCTGTTGCCCATCAATACAATATCACCAACATACACACACTTTCCTACATACCAACACATACTGGCATTCGATAATTATACACATTCGCCCTCTCTTACTCTTAGGCTGGATTCACACTGGATTTTAGACGTGCGTTTAGTGGATGTCACATGCTTTGTGTAAATCCATTCAACCATCCACAAACGTATTAACTTTAGAGTTACTTGGTGTCACGTAGTGTGTGTTTATCGTTTGGGCCGATATTTGGCCCACATTAACATTTGGACACTCTCCAACTAAATATAAAAAAATCCTTTCAGATTTTTTCGTTATCCTTGGAAAGTAATGTACAATAGCTAATGATTTAAAGCTGGTTTCTTCACCAATTAAATTGAATACCCATTAGAAATACATTTCTCACCCAATGCACTTAATAACGAAGAACTCTGAATTTGACACCAATGTTCTGACTTATTTTTTTTGCCCTTGAAAGCAGGGCTGCTACGATCATACAGCAGCCATGGAAATGCCCTCACTTCTGCTATTAACATCTCGTTGAATTCCACTCGGTGTCCTTTATGGGAAGCTGCTTGCCACTCCCCAACCCTGATTGGCTACAGTTCCACTCGCTGAACTATAAAGTTCTACTCGCGTTTATTAAAATGCATTCACGTTACAGCCCGTAATTGATGTCGCCTCTTTTAAATGATTTAGAACTGCTTTTTGTGTTTAGTTTGTTGTCCTCCACTAATTAGCACGGTTAGCTAAGTACGATGCGAAATAAGTTCAACATACATAATAGCCATTCGGTTTTGTGTATGCGTTAAGCGATCCTGTGTGAACTCAGTCAGGCACACTCCCAACAAACCTCCCAATGGCCCCACACCCCTCACTAACAAACACCATTGTTGCCACAAATTGACACTTGCGCAGTTGAGCTTTCATCACTTGTGCTGGTGGAACCTCAAAAATGTTGGTGGTGCCTTCTGTGTACCTGCTTTTGTGCCCATTGTCGGTTGAAATAAATATAGTGCTTTATGCCATCGCTGTATGTTTGGTTGATGTGTCTAGTCCAGGGGTTGGCAACCAAAATAAAAAAGAGACATTTTTTCGAATTTTGTACGAAACTCAAATTCAAAAGCCGTAATGCATGTGAATACATATGTAATGACTCTCGGACAACACGAACATTACTACGTGTTAAACGAACATTACGTCACAAAGCAGTCCTTAAAGAGGCGCATGCAGTTCCAGAGCCTGCAGGTTTCTGACTCCTGAGCTAGTCGAACTACTTGCGCACACACTCATCACTTGTATGAACATGTGTAATGACGATTTGACACACTTTCTTGAGATGGTTTCTTTTATTGTAGACACGTTCACTTGAGCAGGCAGAGATCCTGCTGCAACAGCCCCGAGTCTCCCGCGCATCTCTCTTATGTACGGTCCGAGGCCACGCCCCCATTCCCAAACCTTCTTGCTGATTCTAGACGCTTGCTCTACCAGCAGACTCTACCGTCCTCTTCTGTCACCTGGCCACGCTCCTATTCTCGATCATTCCCATAGCCACCAGTCCATTCGTACTACAAGATGACTCCCCTGTCATTACCTACCGTGGCCACTAGTCCACCCACACCGTAGGTTGACTACTGTCATTACACATGTAAGGATGTTAGACATCCTTGGATAGCATATTTGTAGGACATGGGGGTGACATGGATATAAATACCATAACTGTCACGAGTTGGGGCGTTACTGCATAAAGATAGCTATGATCTGGCTTGCTAGATGGTGATTGGTTGGAAGGTATTCAAGAGTGAGAAGATGGATATTTGAAAAAGGCAAGGGCTCCATTGGGCACTTACAAGGGGAGCAGAGGGATTGGTTAGGAGGAAGGGATGGGCGGAGATTGAAGAGCGGGAGGGAGATGAGTATAAAAGGGAGGAGGGGGACTTGGAAGAGGGAAACAGGGGAGTTGTGTTGGTTGGTGGTGGGCATTGAACGTTATTGTTGAGGACAAACTTTATCCAGGAAGTACCGCCTTTGGAGTCCATTACATTTGGTGGCAGCGGTGGGATACTGCATACTCAAATCCTGTTAAATACGAGGGACTATCGGAGAGATCTGTGGAAATGGAATATGGAGTGGTATGGGGCAGCGCGGAAGAGATGAAAAAAGGCTGGGATGGCAGGTCCTCAGGAAGGCTCAACCCGATCACCAACTCTGCAAAGTAGATCCGTACAACAGTTAGGTAGCGGCCCTTCCACGCCACGAATAAATCCGTCCCGCGTGGAGAAGTTGGACAGACTGTTGGATGCTGTTACATTGTTACTGCAACAGCAAATGAGAGTCCGCAGCCAGTACCGGTGGAACCAGAGCTAGAAACTGAGGGGCCAAGGCTGCCTACCCCACAGCCGGTTCTTGGGGAAACCATGCCAGATCAACCTTCCTTGCTGGATCAACTGTTACCTATCCATCAACAGCAGTTGCAGCAGCCACAGCAATATACGTTCCAAAAACAACAGCATCTTCTATAGCAGCAGCCAGTGCTAACACAGAGCCCATCTCACCTCCAAGAACAGGGGGCCCCGGGCTTATAGGATTCCATGGCAGCAGGAGCGGCGTGGAGGTGCAAGACAGCTGCGTTGGCTGGCAGCGACAATAGAAAAGTTCGTGGCAGATGGAGGAAACTGGGGCGCCTTTGTGTTTCAAGCAGCAGCAAAGGCGCTGGCATGGTCGGATGGAGAGTCGTTAGAACCACTACCGTCGGCCCTGGGTGATGGAGCACTCATTATTTAAAAAAAATATTTTACACGCTTTTATTTAACTCACTCTGTCTCTTGTTGTTGTCGTCGTATCCTCAAATCTTGTAACTCAATTTTAACCCACTTCCCAATGTGGTATCGACTGCAAACTTAGTATACTTATGTCATACTGATGACAATACTATAGTCTTTAAAAAAAAAACGTTTTTTTAAATATTAATTTGTATATGTTATGTTTCGGTACGGAGGATACTGTCTTCACCAACACTTCTGTTAAAAGCACAGCCGTTAGCATACCCAAATGTTGCACTTCCTTTCACTCTAGACACGGATGCCAGCGACGTAGGCATTGATACCGTTCCATCTCAGACACAGGATGGCCAACAATTTGTCATAGCATTTGGGAGTCGCGTCCTGTCCACAGCCGAACAGCGATATTGCGTCATGCGCAGGAAACTGTTAGCGACGGTACATTTCACACAGCAATTTCGCCCGTATTATATCTATATATGTAAACTTATGGCGGGACCCTGGGGTTCCATAAGCCCCCGGCTCTCGCATAAACATTATAATGTAAACAAAAACTTTGCTCTTTTTCACCAGTGGGTTTGAAGGATGTTGGCAAGTGTTGTCTTGTTAAACTATGCCTTTAAAACTGAAAACTATTTACCTGCAGTACCTCTATTTAAATACACTAAAAATAATTTATACACCTCTCTCAATTATTGAGTTTCTCAGTGTGGATTTGTGAACACATTTTGTAAACAGTACATACGGTTCATATGGGCGCAAGTTTACTATTCGGACTGATCGTACATCACTCCAATTTTCATTACGCATCGATCAACCAGCTGGCCAGCTAGCACGTTGGATAGTTTCCCATAGTGTATCGAAAAGGCTTGCACCACACAAACGCTGCGCTCTTTCCAGACTACGACCCAGCTCGCTGTGCACTTGCACAATCGGCTTAGCGCGTTGCAAGAAATTTGACTCGGGTATGTCGGCTGTTGTTACACCTATTCTTTGGGTCTTTCGGTAAAGACACGTAGATAGATTGAAAGAAAATAACAAAAAACTACGACGTTTCGATCACAACACAAGCGATCGTCATCAGTGCTGAGTAAACTTGGAGTAACTTCTAAAACATTCTATAACTTTCTTAGCGATTATTATTTGGTGCTTTCGGTTAAGTCACGTCTAAAGATAAAATAATAAATTAAATAATAGCATACGACGTTTCGATTGCAACACAAGCAATCATCATCAGCAATCGAAACGTCGTATGCTATTATTTAATTTAATTCATTATTTTATCTTTAGACGTGACTTAACCGAAAGAACCAAATAATAATTCCTGCAGTCACGAAAGTTTCTAAAATTAAGATTTCTCAGCGATCTTGAGGCATTAATTGAATTATTGGCAGGAGGCGGCACTAGCCACATCGACATCTCCGCAGGCTACCAACAAATGGATTTGGTTAAAAAAAGATACGGAGATGATCGTCGGTGCTGGAGAATCGGCTTAGTTGTACTGGCCACAGGTGCCTCTTGGAACATCTCCCCAGGAACGATATATTCTTGTTTGAGGCCGAGTTGATCTAGGGGCGGCCCAGGACAGGTTCAGAGAATCGTCACTTGTATTGGTCGTGAGTGGATAATTGAGCTTCGGTTGCAGAGTTCACAACGCAGCACGCTAATCGCTACACGACAACACACAGTCACACACAAGCATATGTAACGGTGTTATTGGACGGGCGTACACCGTCTCTGGGGGGTTCCCACATCTGTCCCATAGTGGGCAGTCAACGGGCTCAAGGGGCAAACAGTCAACCGGCAGATCGGATCCTGGAGCGAATGGGCCAGCCCCCAAGTAGGGGGCTGTGGGGGAATGATGTCACCCTTCTCAGACCTCGTAGAAGATTCGGGAAGGGAGGCGTGGCTAGGGCGGAGCAAGCCACAGGGTAGGATAAAAGGCAGAAGCCCGAGAGGGTCCCGGCAGTGCTGCCAGCGAAGACAGAAGAACCAGTTGAAGACAGAAGGCCGGCTAGCCTAGGACCCTGGGACTCATCTGACCCGCAGTCCTTATCAGAGCCGGGAAGACTGAGCCAGTGGTGTGACCCTGGGAACTTCGGAGCCCGACGTCCTTATGAGGGCCAGGTCCGTGTAACCAGTGGTCGGGACCTGCACCCTTGCTGGGTGAGGTCAGACTAGCCCGAGACCCGAGCTCAGGGATAGGGCGAGTTCTGTGGGGAAGTGTGTCCCCTTAGTTAACGGGTGGAAGGGCCGCTACCCTTCCTGTTAGAGCTGTTGTGTTGTGTAAGTTTAAATAAATAAGTGTTGCCTCAACCATACTTCTACGTCGTCAGTAGAACCCACTACACACACACACTCACGTAGGTGCGCGTGTACACATGAACAAGGGGTAGTCAGCTTTAATATAAGCAAGGCTGGGTTTATTTCATTGCATGTGTAAAAATCCATCCATCAGAACGCTGGGCTGTATTTGCAGACAGAACCGTGTTAGCATTCTGTACACTGCTGCCTTTCAGGTTACCAAGCCACGTCCAGCATTCTGAATGTAGTGTTGTTCAAGAGTGATCTGTGACTGGTATTTGAGAGTACGTGTACTGCACTGAGGTGTTTATTCCGTATTGAATGGATGCATTATGCCTCGTTCGAGTTCGTGTCATTGTGCAATTTGCGATAATGGTGCCTGGACGTCATACAGCACAATACATCTGAAAGATTATTGAAATGCTTTGTACTAAAAGTACATTTAAATGGAGCATTAGTGGTTGTGCTAATTAGCAGTAGTGTCACATATATGTAGTAATAGCTATAAATAGCAGCAGTAGTTTTTTTTTATTAGGCATGTAAAGATTACCCTCTGATTCAGTGAAATGTCAATTCTCTATTATATTCAATAATCAATTCCTTTTTTAGGTCTTATTGTAATATATTTAATCTCATTCATATAATTAAATTTGCTCAGCATAAAGATAATGTTTGCATATAATATGCAATGCCATTTAAATGTCTGATTCTTGCACGACCGATTGGAGGCATGAATGAGAGAGTAAGAATTCATTTTAATGAATAAATACATGATTACATGCCTAATACTTAGTAGTAGGGTTGACACTGGTCATGATGATTAAGAAGCAAAAACTAAGAGCAACCCTTTCACCCCGCAGCCATGTCCTTGGAGTTCACTTTTTCAGCTTCAGCTTCTCCTTCTGCTTGTCAGAGTCCTTCTTGTAGAATTGAGAAAACTCTGGCATGGGAGAGAAATGTAACTTAAAATGGATGGCATACGTACAGGGTTCCCTCGCTTTCTGGCGTAGATGCGTTCCAAAAGAGGGTGGACAAAGCAAAATTGCGTAACAGCAGAGACCTCACACTCACGTAACCCACAAGGGACCATAGGAGAAAGCTGCCAGTCGAGTAGCGCAGACGGTACACACAATTTAACACGTAGGCTTCCGCGACCAATATCATCCATAATAGAGGTTTTTTGGTTTAGATCGCATAAATAAATAAATGTATCGCTAAACCCGCCACCACCCGACACAGCCAACGAGTAAGGGTTGTCACGTGAACAGAACATGCCAATTCGTCACTAGTACAGCACACCGGTGTGTTGGAGAGCCTAGCCACAACATTTACAATCTGAGCACTACGTTTCGCCAGTAATTACATCTAGCTTCATCAGGCGACAGCCAGATTATGGTACGCACATGTCCAACCACGTAGTCGCATATCAGTGAATTCAAATCGCATATCGCAAATTTTGGGTATAAATAGGTTAGCCGCAAAAAGACAAAATCACATAAACTGAACCCACATGAAACAAGGGAAACCCCTTATTACAGGAAGTGCCCGTCACTGATCTATGCCCAGCCCCAAACGAGAAATGTAAATGACCCCACCCTACCTGAATGTACTGAAAATGTTACACACATTCATTTCTAAAGAACAGCAGTTCGTAATGTTTAAAGCAGTTTGTACTTTGTTTTGGTTCAGCAACCTATTTGTGCAAGGCCCAATTCAAATTTTCTTTAGATGTTCACTTGTCCGACCTTGTTACATAACCACCTATACCTCAGTTCACATCACGTCGGTTATGTGGCATTGTACTGGATAGTTGGTAGAAGGGAATTAAATAAAACAATCTGTTAAATAAACGTAATTCGACCTTTAATTTCCTCAAAATTACGTGGTTACGTCCTAAATTTCAAACGAGAATAAAAAACTTTTCATTTGAATGTAATGATGAGTTTCCTAACTATAGGTTTCCAGGAAATGGCAGTAGAGCAATGAATTCTCAAATGTATGTCTGTGCACATTCCACTGCTGTTCTCTTGTATAAGCGTGATTTCTCTGGGTACTCCAATTTCGTCCCACACGTGAAATAAGAATTTAGCTAATTGGGAAGACATTCCAGTTCAGGAGAGAGTGTGGAAGGTTTTCTTTGTGAATACGGGTCATCTTTGTTCATATAGCAATGCCTTTCCCTTGCCTTTGTCCTCTCTATCTTCCGTGAGTCCTATTATCCCCAGTGTAGCCCTTTACCATCAGCGAGGTAGAGCATATATCATGGTCGCATCAAAGGCAGATGTCATTATGACTCACGGATTATATCATGCCATCCTGAGTTTGTGTATGTCCCTTTTAAACAAGGTAACAGCCCTGTGCCACGATCTTCCGTAGACTATGGCCACACACCTTCGAAAGAGATCTTGCCATCTTTGTTTTTGTCCACACTGGTGCAGTCTTGATCCACACCGTTCATTTCCAAGAAGTCATGGTAGTCGGCAAACGAAATGAAGCCGTCGTTGTCCTGTTTCCGCAGAATGAGGAGGAGACATTGCCTTGCTCGTTAATGACAGATTTGAAAGTGCTGGTGCAAATTAATGGGAAGGTGGCTAGTGGTCAAGACTAGCAACAGATTCACATCCAAGGGAAAAAACGTGTCTGTGATCTACCACGGATATGTCAGTGATGAAATTAGCTTGTGTGCTGTTCATTGGTGGATTGGTATATCGCAGAACTGTGAGTAATGGATTTTTTACCTTAATGTCCCCATGTCCACGCTCACCACCTTCAACTCAAAAATATCAGTGTGGTGAAGTATGGTCAAATAACCCACAATCCGCAAGGCATGAGGAGGCTCTCATCCACTCATGCACGGAATTAATCAATCACAGCAATGGATGACCCTGCTGGAAACATCTTGAGACGAAGTGAGACTTTTGGTATGAATAATGGGTCTCATGATCATCCTTAATTTGGAGCTTTCGTGACTGCAGGAATTACTCTTTGGTTCTTTTGGTAAAGTCACGTATAAAGAGAAAATAAAAAAGGATTATTATTGCTAGTATTTAATTAATTATTTTCTCTTTATACGTGACGTTACCGAAAGAACCAAAGAGTAACTCATAATCATCATTATATCAGCTGGTACAGAGGTGAGTGTTGGCACTGATCAGGGATACAAGTCCCACAGTAGCTGAAGGGTCCCACAGGCTTGTGAGGGCCATGATCCAGCGATATGCAACAGGAAGCATGGACTTGCTGTGTGGAAATCGCACCTCTTAGAGGCTGCATTTCAACTGCCTCAGGTAAACACGAGGGAGGTGAACAGAGACACCCATCTCGTGTCCAGGTGCCATGGCTTGGGCACGAGAAGAGTGAGTAGCTTCAGTCTTTAATGCTCATAGAACAGCAGACCTAAACACGACACATAAGAGCAGAGGTGCTAGCCCATTGGGGGCTCTAAGCATTTACGTTCCCTCCCTTTCAATTCGTAAATTCCCAAGTAAGAAAACACAGGATGTAGACAAGTGAAACATGAGATGTAGCAAAATAAGATAAGGTGGACAAAGTAAATAGGTGTAATCAGATAAAAGAAGAGGATACAGATGCAACTGCTTTCACTCACCATGTCAATTGGTTCGAAATTAGCTTCCACCTGTGATTCCCGGTCCTGTTTTTCAAAACAAATCAGAAACAAAACTTTTAGAAATCTTAACATCATCATACGGAGCTGCGACACTGCATATTGATCATTGTGCGAAGTCAACGTTTGGAAGAATACTTCACAATAGAGTAGAATGTCGAGAGCCATGAACTGCAGCGATCCATTTTAAATTACATCCTTGGCCAATCGTGTGGTTTGATCGTAGCTTATGACGATGCAAATAATCAACAAGCCATGAACAATTAAAACAAGTATTCTACGTTTGTCTCTACTGGATTCAATTATCGATTCCATGACTAGCGTATGGATATCAGTGTCCAAGGCCGATTTTTTTAAATTCATGGATAATTGTTTAACAACCTTAATAGGTAACGGAAAATAATTTTTAGCGTCATCAATGAGAGCATATTTGTCTCTCCAAATAAAATATATATAGAATGTTTTTATACGAATATATAATATGTTTTCTATTTAATAGGTGCTCTCTAACGAAACGTTCGGTATCCGTGTATATGTGAAAGGCAATGCCAGGCATCTTTGTCGTGATGGTGCAATGAGTGTATTCCCTACCATGGCTGAAGTCGTTGGTGATCCGTGAGCAACTGGAAGGTCGAATCTGGAGCCGCTGATGTGAGGATCGCAGCGATGCGCGCACTTTTATATGCGAGCACCCAGGTGAGGGTGGGGCTCTCCAGGTGCGTGGGGCTGGGGAGGGGTGGGGCGGCCGTGGGGTTGGGGTGGTACATGTGCCTGTTTACATGTGGCTGGGAGAGGTGACACTGTGGGGAGCCAAGTTGGTGCATCTGCCAATCTTCTCGAATCTTCAACCCACGGCACATGGATGGATCTGTCCCGTGACCTGCCAGGGAGCCTTCGACACTTCACGTGGCCTCAATGTGCACCTGACACGTATGTATGCTGAGCTCTTCCTTCATTCTCAATGACAAAACACCCCTAGTTATGTTGCTTTATTCAACCTGTTACTCTGCTCACGTTGAGAAGGGTTCTTGAATGGAGAATGTTATAATGAAGAGAAAACACCCAAAGATCCTCTTTTCTGGATTCAGTCATTTGTCATACTGTGATCTCATGGCCAAATCCATTGTTTTCATATTCTTCTATGCTCCCACGTCCATGCTCCATTCTTTTACCAACCAACCCGTACAACCAGGATAATGGTGAAGTCTGCTCAAATAGGGGGGGGGGGGGGGTTGTGTGAGATTAAGAATAGCCTGTTTCCTTGGTGTGTGTGCGAGTCAGTTCATTGGTTGAGTATCAACAACACATAGGGTTGATGTTTGCATAGAATCTTGAATAAATCATGCTCAGGCTTCCAGAAAACAAAAAAGATCTGATGAATTAATGAGCATCATTTTAATGTTGATCATTTAAGGAAGCATGATGCAATTACGCCTTCTGGAAGATTACTTTGCAATGAAAGCAAACACTTTCAGCGCTCTCATTCGTCATGGCAGAAAGCTACCAGAACATTCTTTCAAGCTATGAATAAAACAAATGCATCGTCAACACTGTTCGTGTGCTCATTAAACTGTGCACAGTACATGCATCGGTCTACCACGTACATTGTCTAATGGTGGTCAATTTACACTCCCTTTTATTAAACGTTATTCTTAATACGTTTAATACATGCATTTGAAATACTAATCATTTTATATAATTTTTTCGTATTGAATTCAGGAAAATGTATGTAAGAAATCTACACTGCAAGGTCACCACCAGACCACGTGGTACAAATAAGGCAGTTGGTGGACTCTTGGATTCGTAAGTTGTCCAGTTGTTCTGCTCGTGGACTCTTTTTTACATCCTTTATATTAAGTTCACTTGCTTGCTTGCACGCTTACGACCGTGCAAATCTTTCGGTCGTCTTTTAACCCACTTCCCCTGATCCAATCGAGCTGACATTTTGCACACAGACTCGTTGAGCGTGACAATTTATTTCCGTGAATTTTTTTTCTCCAAAATATTACACTTTTTAGGATTTTTTTTTTATATTTAATTACCAATTGCTTAATGGTGGCAGGCAATCATCTGACCCATAGGTGGCAGCCATCTCAAGCCAGAGGACGAGAGGACTCCAGCCGCCACGCATATAAAGGATTTATAGTGAAAAACTTTGTTTTTACGGGTTAATTTTTTCCCTTTGATTTAAAAAATATATCGCTGTGAATACTTTTTTGCTATTATTTTTTTAAGCCTTCCACCTATAGTAAAAAAATACACAAATACTTTACAGGGAAGTTTTCTTATTGGATGGCAGTTTGGGAAAAAGTTTTATTTTCAATAAAATATCGGCCACATTTTTATGCAAAAGTTTGTTGTGTTTATGTCAGTGGAGCAATCACATTTGTATTGTACACCACAGCATCGACTTCATTATTTTAGGGTTATGATCATTGACATCAAGTATTTTTTATCGTCTGATAGATGTATTACATCAACTTTTCTTTATTATTTTCTATATTCAGGATTTGCATTCATATCAGCATCATCAATGGTCGATCTACTGATGATTGAAGGCTTTCCCAAATATATAATGGCACTGAAATAATAAAAGAACTAAAAACTTTAAGGCACTGATACATTTGATAATGATTGCTTGTTGTAACTGACACATTGTACTTAGTCGATACCACATTTATTAAAACCAAAGCTGCTTGTGACTGAGCTGTTGTTCAGGCTGAACGTCCATAGTGGGTGGTCAAATCACATGACCTCTTTTTCCCATGTCGGTCGTTGCGAGTTTGTGAAGATTGCAACCGGAAAAAGAGTGCACCAATCTCACAGATTATCGCAGAACTTACGCCAATATTTGTATGTGCTAAATGAATGCATTGCCACAAATATGGTTGAAACTACAGATTACTTCGTTAATAAATTTGCAACTTTATATATGTATGTTGAACTTCTTTCGCACCGTACGTCACCCACCGTTATATACAGTATATCAGCCACAGATTAATTCATCCATTACAATTTAATCATAATTCAAACATATACTCCTGACAACAAGCCAACAGTTTGTTTGCATTATATATCCATAAACATGCTTGGGCTTGAATAATTGAATAATTCCAATAAAAATATCATGAGTGTGCGTAAAACACTTTCTGGGAATGAAAACAAAACTGCAACTTCTGAAAGCGGTTATCGTGCCTTTTGACTGAGTTAGTGTGGCCAAAGAGAGAATTTGCATTCCTACGGAATCTCCGTGTGTAAATGCCTTGGGAAATCGGACATGCCAACAATCGTGGCCTTCGCAATGTAAATAATTGTTTTGGCCATTTAGTATTCAGGCTCCAGGAACTTAACACACAACTGGACAATCACAGAGATCTCTCCACTCACGCACCCGTATCAGAGAGTAATGGAGTACTCACAACTGCTCGATATCACTCGTAAATTCTCGTGGAAATGTATGCAATGCCTGTGTGTAAATTCCGGTGGAAATCGGACATTTGGTACTCAGAATCTAGCTACTTATTTAAGGCTGTATCGACCAAGCGGAAACCCAGGTTCGTTTCAGATAACTGCTGTTAGACATGAGCGCGAATTGAACTCGGGTGGCATATTTATAACGCAGTGTGCTTCATTTCATGATACATCCACTGCTGGATCAAGGCCTTCTCAAGTCGCAGTCATCTCTCACAATTATGCGGTGCAACTTTCCATCCAGTCCTTGCACATGTGTAGTGGGTACAAATGGAGAGACTTCTCTGGAGGCAACACGTTTATTTAACAATAACGATAACAATCCCTGATACAAAGGGGTAACGGCCCCTTTCACCCGATACTATAGGGAGGTATGTCCTCCGGGCTAGCGTGTCCTACATACTGGGGGAACAGCTCTAGTATCGGTCCTCCAGCTAACGGCGTCTAGGGAGGATAACTCTGACCCGACCCAGCCAAGGTCCTCGGGTCCTGGCCTTGGCTCCAGGTCTTCAGGGTGGCGTTTTCGGATCTTCAGTGGACAACAACAGCCGGACCCGTTCATGGGTCCGGTTTTTATACACAGTCCCAGCTCTCTCCACCCCTAACCACGCCTTCCTTCTCGAACCTTCGAGCGGGACCTGGAGTGTGACGTCATCCCCCCAGCCCCCCTCTTGGGGGACTGGGGTCTGCATGTTGCACCTTCGAAATGAAGGACGTGGGCAGGTGCTCCAAATCGAGGGCAAACACATTTATTGTGGTTAATCTTTAAGATGCAACAGCACGTGTGTCACAAACAAAATTTATTGAACCGAGTCGCCATTAATCATATGACTGGTGTACACGTCCGGTTATTCAATAACAGTTTTCTTAAACCCAATTCTACTACTGATAAGCCATCGTTGTTTTTGACAATGACCTTTGCACTTCACTATTCGCATATTACTTTAATCTTAAGCTGTATGTCTTTCTATACCATCGACTGTACTGTATATGAACAATATACGTACTGTACGTGTCACCATTGTACCACTTACGACTGTAATGGGCTCAGATAGGCGTACACACTTCTTGGGAGGCAGCACTGTTTATTAACAACCTCGTTACACTAACATAGGGTGGTAACCACCGTCCTACTCCAACACACGCCGTCACTCTCTATCTCAGACTCTCGGATACACTAGCGTGACCCAGCCAGGTGGGCTACTGGCGGGTCTGCTGACTGGAGGCTTGACTCTTCTTCTTCTCAGGAGGTGTCTTCGTGATCCCTCTTCATTCTAGACACGTGCAACCTCGAGCCCCATGAGGAGGCTGTTTTTATCGGCCTCGGCGTGTCCGGGCCCCACCCCGGACATGCCTCTCTTCGAGAACCCTCTCGAAGCTCCCCGGCTGTCCACCTGGCCACCCAAGGTTCCCCCCGGGGAACCTGGCACCCCACCTTGATAGGTCACGTGTCCAGCCGGGTTCACTCAGAGTGCCACGGCCTTACCCAACCTTCAGATTTCGGAACCAGCCCTGACGTCATTCCTGCCTAGAGCCGGGATGACGTCATGTGTGTGTTTGGACCCGCGGGATAGTGACGCTTCCCCGCTTCGTGGTGTCACGCGTTTGTTTGTGTACACAGTAGTGACGCTTCCAGTCACTACACGACTATGCATGTGTTTTATTCTCAATAGCATTGCAACTAGTCATACTCTGAGTGCATGGGCATGGTGATAAACTAAACAGTATTAGGGTTAAAGAATGAAAATCACTGTATGTAATTACAGTGCATCATCCTTTACAATACACAGTGCTCAAACCCCTCCAATTGAAAATGTCACAAACAATTCAAAGTCAAGCTTGAAGTCTAGAACAAGTCAAGAACAAGTCTAGAACATTTCTAAAACGATCAAAAACAACCTTTGGGTCCTTTACCTGTAAGATGCAACAGCACGTGTGTCACACACAGCAATTCTTGAACCGAGTCGCCATTAACCATATGACTGGTGTACAAGTGCGGTTATTCAATAACCCTGCCATCCACCTACAGGCCCATCTCAGTCACCACATGCTGCTGTACGCACAGAACAACAGGGCTTTCCCAGAACCACAATTTACTCCCTTGCAGCACAAGGAAATAAATAAAAGAGTGGTCCATTCCTAATGTGCCACATGCACCTCCGGTCACAAGCATCCCTGGAGTCACCTGAGCGCAACGGCCCGACTTAATCCGGTCACTCTTTGGTTCTTTCGGTAAAATCACGTATAAAGATAAAATAATAAATTTAATAATAGCATACGACGTTTCGATTGCAACACAAGCAATCATCATCAGCTATAAAAGAAATAGCAACAAAAATCTAACCAGAAAACTATAGACAGACATATAAGCAGACAGATATCACAAAGATACATAGAGAGAGAACACACCGGCACACAGAGAGAGAACGTGTCTGTGACGAGGCCTTAAATAGAGAGAGGGGGTGGGGGCGGAGAGAGGGAGGGGTTAGAGAAAAAATTAGCATGTCAATGAGTAGGACGACGGTTGGCAAGGTACGCAAGCTTGAAAATTAGGAGAGCGGGAGAGAGACACACTAAATTAAATAACCTAGCAAAATATCGAAATGTAATGTAATGCAACACAGAGAGTCGGTCAACACACAATTAACGCATAGCCTGGTTGATTACGTATTTAAAAGATTGCTAAGTTAGACTTTACCGAAAGAACCAAAGAGTGGTGCCAGGATGTAGAGTGGAGTTTGTCTGGTGCCAGGATGTAGAGTGGAGTTTGTCTGGTGCCAGGATGTAGAGTGGAGTTTGTCTGGTGCCAGGATGTAGAGTGGAGTTTGTCTGGTGCCAGGATGTTGAGTGGAGCTTGTCTGGTGCCAGGATGTAGAGTGGAGTTTGTCTGGTGCCAGGATGTAGAGTGGAGTTTGTCTGGTGCCAGGATGTTGAGTGGAGTTTGTCTGGTGCCAGGATGTAGAGTGGAGTTTGTCTGGTGCCAGGATGTAGAGTGGAGTTTGTCTGGTGCCAGGATGTAGAGTGGAGTTTGTCTGGTGCCAGGATGTTGAGTGGAGCTTGTCTGGTGCCAGGATGTTGAGTGGAGCTTGTCTGGTGCCAGGATGTAGAGTGGAGTTTGTCTGGTGCCAGGATGTTGAGTGGAGTTTGTCTGGTGCCACGATGTAGAGTGGAGTTTGTCTGGTGCCAGGATGTAGAGTGGAGTTTGTTTGGAGCCAGGATGTAGAGTGGAGTTTGTCTGGTGCCACGATGTAGAGTGGAGTTTGTCTGGTGCCAGGATGTAGAGTGGAGTTATCTGGTGCCAGGATGTAGAGTGGAGTTTGTCTAAGGAAAGCTCTCTTGGGTGTTGACCAATCAACTTCAAGGACAGTGCATATCATTATCATCATCAGAATTGTTTCTTTTTGCTTGCATTTTGACTACTTGTGTTGTGGTTATTGAAAACATGATGCCTTGTATAAAGGTGTCAGTTTTGTACCAGTTTAAAGGGTAAAACCCTACTACTACTGTGTAGTAGTATTTAGTGACTGTAGTAACTACTGACCACAGTAGTATTTACTGGGCCTACAGTAGTATCTACCGACTATATAGTAGTAACGACTAACTGTATAGTATCTGCTGACTCTATAGTAGTATCCACTGACTATAGTAGTAACTACTAACTCTATAGCAGTATCTACTCATTCTATAATAGTATCTACTGACTCTAGTAGCTACTCACCGTGGTAGTATGTACTGACTGTATAGTAGTATATACTGACTAGCAGTATTGACTGATTGTAGTGGTATATTTTGACTGTTTTAGTATTTACTAACTCTACATAGCAGTGTAATACGAGCAAGGACAGGGTGGGCGCTGCCTCCGCACCACTCACACGGGCCGGTGTATTAGGGAGGCGGAGCCTGGTCGTCGGGGTGAGTGGGGGCAGAGACAGGGGCAGGAGGAGGAGGTGGAGTTGGGTCACGTGAGAGGGGGGGATATAAGAGAGAGACGGAGGAGGAGCTGGGGGAGAAGAGAGGGAACCACAGAGGGGAGCCACGCTGGTGGGAACAGGAGAAGTGGCGCCATTGCCACGTGGTCGGGGCCGAGGGGCCCTGGAGTCTAGCGTGCGCGGACACGGAGCGTGCGAGGGGCACGGAAGAGAGAAGAGGGTCGGAGCGGGTATGGGGGACCCGAGGACGGTGTGGCCAGAGCAGGGTGAGGAGAGAGCACAAGGAGGGGCCGGAGGTGACGGCGCGGCGAGGGCCACACGGAGCGTGCGCGGGGCGCGGACTAAAGTTAGCTTAATAGCAGGCACTCACCGTCACCGTTGGTCTCCCAGCCGATGGCGTAAATCGTCCCGGAGTGCGCACCAAATCTGGTCGGTTCTCGAAAGGTTCTCGAAAGGCCAAATCAGCGTTGAGCACAGCTGCGAGGCTATAGGCGACCCACCGTTCAACGACGTGGCAAGGGGCAGTGCTGAACAAGCATGCGTTTGAAAAAGAAACGGTCTCACCCTTTCTGGCAGTAGAACAGGAGGTGTGTCTTTAAATGTTCAAACACCATTTTTTTACCTACGTGACTTTACCGAAAAAACCTAAGAATATGAATCCTTGCAGTCACGAAAGCTTCAAATCTAGAACCAAACAGAAGCATTTCTTTGCAATGAATCGAGTTACCGCATTCAGCACACGTTTGTTTGTACGTGTGGTTAATGCGGAAACTGGATTCTTGCAACAACTAAATTTTTTTCTATTTGGCGGTCGAACATCTTAACGCAATTCTTGCTGTTTGATTGACAGGAAGGGTGGAACCTGTTCTTATTTTTGACGACGTCCGTTTGTTGCATCACACGTCCCACGTGGTCGCTCGTTCATTGTGCCTTCTTGCCGCGTGAACAACCTCCCCCGCCGCACGTAAACACTCGCCTTCACATTAACAACCTGCAGCTTCCGCCCCCCTCTTAAAGCAACCCGCGTCTCTTACTCACCTAGCCCATCACCCTGATGCCCCTCCCCCTACCACCCGTCGCCAGCTACAAGCTACAAGCAGGACGATCCCCACCCATGTTGCTTCCCCTATCACTACCCCCATCACTACCCCCCTACCTCAAACACAACCCCTATCACTACCCCAACCACTACCACTACCCCAACCACTACCCCTACCCCAAACACAACCCCTATAACTACCCCAACCACTACCCCTATCACTACCCCTATCAGTACCCCGACCACTACCCCGACCCCAAACACAAGCCCTATCACTACCCCGACCCCTGTCACTACCCTCACCCCTATGACTACCCCAACCACTACCCCTATCACTACCCCTATCAGTACCCCAACCACTACCCCGACCCCAAACACAATCCCTATCACTACCCCGACCCCTATCACTACCCTCACCCCTATGACTACCCCAACCACTACCCCTATCACTACCCCTACCCCAACCACTACCACTGCCCCTATCACTACCCCTACCCCAAACACAACCCCTATCACTACCGCAACCACGACCCCAACCACTACCACTACCCCAACCACTATCACTACCCCAACCACTATTCCTATCACTACCCCAAACACTACCCCGACCCCAAACACAACCCCTATCACTACCCCAACCACTACCGGAGACGAGGTAGTCGCAGGAGGCACCGTCCTCCCCTTTTATTGTTGTCGAGTTCACGCCACCAACTCGGCTCCCCTCTCTCTCACGACCCGTCCCAGACACAACCCGTCCCAGACACAACCCGTCCCAGACACGACCCTGTCCGCGTTGCACCGACGGCGTTGACCGGGACAGCCAACCGCTGTCCAGCCGCGTAACGATCAGGCGAAGGCGGCAGTGACGAGAGCGATCGACGATCGATGATGACAAGACGAGTCCAATCCCAGAACCGGGAGCCCGGAGCTCTTGCTCTCCGCTGCTTTTATTCCCCTCGGCACGGCTTGGCTCCTTCCTAGCCGCGCCTCCCTTCTCGAACCCTCCCCACGAGGTCTACCGTGACCCTTGCCCCAGTTCCTCCGTCCTGCCGGCACACGCACCGTGTATGTGCTCAACGGCGTGTGCGCTAAGTCGTGTCCACCTGCAGTTGACGCTGCTGTACAACAGTCGGCGCTGTGTCACTACACTTGTATGCTTACGCAAGTATGCTCCTCCCCCCCTTTCCCAACCCGCATTGACCAGCGAGGTGAAGTATGGTCAAATAACCTGACCGGCGTGGTGAAGCATGGTCAACTAACCTGACCAGCGCGGTGAAGTATAAACTCTGAATAAGCTGAAGCAGGTTATAGTTAACACAGCAAAGCAAATGAGTCTCTCACATTGTCTGCGTACTATGTTGAACTTCGTCCGCAACCGTATGTAGCCAACCGCGCTAATCGGAAGCACTTCCCCTTTCATCTCGTTAACCTTTGGGGCCGTCCATAAATGACGTCACGCGATTTTGGCCGATATTTGACCCCCCCTCCCCCCCTCGTCACACGGCGTCACAAAAAGTTATATTTCCATTTTGAAAATATGCTTCAAATCACTTTAAACTATTGTCATTGTAGTGCGTATTTAACGTGGCGCTGCACTCTGATGTTGTAGGAGAAAACATTTATTCAAAAAGAGGCGTCGAAAAGCAGAAATTTTGCATAAAATTAACTTGAAAGTATTCAACGTCTAACTAAAACTGCAGATGTTCAGAATATTATATTGAGATTATCTTATAATTATAAAATATTAAAAGTAATTATAACTATAAAAAATACTTTCAACTTTGTAGTAGAACGAATAAAAATGAAGAGTACAATTATAACAATCACATATTCATTCCACAGAATGAAAAGCCCTGGTAGAATCATTAGAATCAAAATGTTTAATAACAATCATTAAAAAAAAATCTAAATGTATGCTTCTCCATTCTCCCATGGAGAAGCAAAATGCTCCTTCATGGAATAAATAAAAGGTGACCTTAGTAAATTAAAATAATCAAATAGTTAATAATGAAAATGTATCAAAATTTGTGTTATTATAACAATTACATTGTTTATATTTATTTAAAGTTGCGCATTTTGATGTGACGTTACATTTCTCAAACCCCCTCGTCACACATCGTCACAAATGTCTGATCCCCCCCCCCCCACCCTAGGTGTGTGACGTCATGTATGGACGGCCCCTTACTATATTACATCTGTTGTCTAAAACGTATATATCTTGGCTAGATCTCACAAGGATTTCACGTATTGCCTCGATAAGGGGGATAACATCAAACATATTGTGGCTTTTAGAGCCCCCAAATGCGACGAAATCCGCCACTGGCTGCGTGGCTACAACCCGACCGATTGGAGTAAAAGATCAACCATCACTTCACACGTGGGAGCACAAGGCACGTTTAATTCTGTCCGTGTGTCGTGATAACACGCGATCTGTGAGTGTAGTGAACACGATCTAATCCAGTGGTTCTTAAGCTGGGGTGTTGCGCACCCCCTGGGGACGCCCTCTCTGGGGGTGCGAGACATGGCCAGATCTTTCTTCGAAGGTAAATCATCAAAAACACGAATTAAGTACGGGGCGGTTCTTCTTGGTTCTTTCGGTAAAGTCACGTAGAAGGGAAATAAGAAAATAAGAATAAGAAAACATGATTTTAAAAAATTACTTGTATTATTTTATTATTTCCCTTCTACGTGACTTCACCGAAAGAACCAAGAAGATGAATCCCTTCAGTCACGAAAGATTTAAATTGAAATTTTACGGGGCGGTTGTGGGGTGGGTGGGGGGCGGTAGAGAAGGCTCTCCTTGCTCCCCACAACACTCGGCCGACTTGAATCCGTGGGCTCGCGTGAAGGCGGCCGCCGCGATCACATAGGCGAGTGGGTGTAGAGGTGCTTCTTGCATTTGGGACACTTGTGGTGAACATCTTGGAAGGAGGGGATGCACAGCGGGATCCAGCAAAAAAGCCACGGCCTGGCGAGATGCGGCGTGGGGAGAGGGCAGAGCATCAGAATTCGAATTTTGATTTTTACTGCATGAATCCGACGAGCAATAAAGATATTTTTCACACGTGTCCAGTCGGGGGCACGGGGTCAGCACGCTAACTGCTAACTGCTCAACCACCGCTCCGGCAACAATTGCCACTAAGTGGCGGTGAAGTCGCCACGGCGTTCATGCCAGGCTCGGTGCACTTTAAGGCCACATGTGAAGTGTCGAAAGCTCTTTCTGCTGGGAGCCAGTCACGGGACAGACCCAGCAGGTGCCATGGGTTGACTGCTGTGCCAGACTAGGTGCAGGAGGAGATCACGGGACAGACCCAGGTGCCATGGGTTGACTGCTGTGCCAGGCTAGGTGCAGGCGGAGGTCACGGGACAGACCCAGGTGCCATGGGTTGACTGCTGTGCCAGGTTTTGTGCAGGAGGAGGTCACGGGTCAGACCCGGGTGCCATGGGTTGACTGCTGTGCCAGGTTTGGTGCAGTAGGAGGTCACGGATCAGACCCAGGTGCCATGGGTTAACTGCTGTGCCAGGTTAGGTGCAGGAGGAGGTCACGGGACAGACCCAGGTGCCATGGGTTGACTGCTGTGCCAGGTTTTTTGCAGGAGGAGGTCACGGATCAGACCCAGGTGCCATGGGTTGATTGACTGAGATGAGACACACAGACACAACGCAGACTCACAGAATAAAAAACCAGCCGGTCAGAAAAATGATGCCCACGGCGGACCAGGCGTAGGAACCGGCGCGCCTCTTCGTCTTGGTGGTCACCTCGTCGTGACAGTACGGACAGGTGATGCGCACGGGGTCTGGCGAGCGAAGCGGCTGCTGCTGCTGCTGCACCATCACGGGCACTTGCGTGAACGCCTGCGGCTGGGTCACGAACGTCTGCATCGGGTACGTCATCGTCGTCGGCGCTGCACCACGACAGGGAACGGGCAGCACCGGTGCACGTGTCACTCGCTAACGGCGTAGTAGCAAGGGCGGGCCCGGGGGCCTGGGGCGGGGGAGGGAGCAGGGGTGGGTGGCGTTGCCCGAACGTGCAGCTCAGTGGCGTAGTGAGGACATCATCATCAGCCAAGTGGCGTAGTGACGACATTATCATCAGCCAAGTGGCGTGGTGACGACATCATCATCAGCTAAGTGGCGTAGTGACGACATTATCATCAGCCAAGTGGCGTGGTGACGACATCATCATCAGCTCAGTGGCGTAGTGACGACAACATCATCAGCTCAGTGGCGTGGTGACGACATAATCATCAGCTCAGTGGCGTAGTGACGACATTATCATCAGCTCAGTGGCGTAGTGACGACATTATCATCAGCCAAGTGGCGTGGTGACGACATTATCATCAGCCAAGTGGCGTGGTGACGACATTATCATCAGCCAAGTGGCGTGGTGACGACATTATCATCGCACGCTCGCACCTAGGCTATTGCACATCGCGGCTTCTCTCTGCCCACGTCACCTCGTTACGCTCACGGTCTCAAACTTCTAACGCTGTATGGGGGGCGCTCCGTCTTCGCAAAGTGCGGCTACCACAGCAATAGCAGTACCCGATTTGCAATATTAGGCTGCCGCTCCAGTTAAAATATGACGTCACAAAGCTCTGCCCCCCACCCCCAAGATAAAACATGCTTCAAATCGCTTTAAACTATTGTCATTGTAGTGTGTATTTAATGTGGCGCTGCACTCTGATGTTGTAGGAGAAAACATTTACTAAAAAGTCGATTTAATTAAGTAGAACGTGTTGCCTATATTCATTTAAAGTTGCGCATTTTGATGAAACGTCACATTTCTCACCCCCCCCCCCTCCTTTTTGTCACACATCGTCACAAATGTCTGACACCCCCCCCCCCCAGGTGCGTGACGTCATTTATGGACGGCCCCTTAGAGCTTGAATGAGTGGTAACCATTCATGGCTTACCAGGAGTTTGCGCGCCACGGTGACGAGGCGTTACCTACCTCGCCCGGTATGCAGGAGGGCATGCGTTCGATCCCGACGCCTGTGTAGTTTGAGTTTGCGTGTTCTCCCCATGGCCGCGTGGATTTGTATCCGGGTCCTCTGGTTTTTACCTCCACATTAAGAATCAACGCGCGTTTCGAGTATTTGGCTGCTAGGAATTTCCCCCGTAATAAGCCACTTCCTTGAGCTATAATTTTTGCTAGCCAGGCCGCTTCTGAAAAATATCTATGTAGCTGAGTGAGCCTTACCTGGTAAAATAAAATAAAAAATAGTTTACATCTTGACTTAGAGCTTTCGTGACTGCAGGAATTCATATTCTTTGGGTCTTTCGGTAAAGCCACGTAGATAGAAAATAAAATATCACGTTTCGATCGCAACACAAGCAATCGTCATCAGGTGAAACAAATATAGCGGAAGAGCTGTTGAGGCAGGAAAAAAATTGGAAAAACTAAAATATTCTGCCTCAGCAGCTCTCCCCCTATATTTTTCACCCGATGACGATTGCTTGTGTTGCGATCGAAAAGTCGTAATATTTTTATTTTTCTATCTACGTGGCTTTACCGAAAGACCCAAATAATATTTAAAAAAATAGTTTAGCTTCATAAGTTTGTTAAAATAACAAAAAATGTGTTTCCTTTATAGTTTTGTAGGCGTGGTTCTGTGAGATGGGCATTGCATGGTGCCACCACCCTCTCCGCATGGCCCGGGTGGGATTTCTCCAGGACCTCTGCAGCTCGCAACGACTCACCACCACCACCACCCCATCCTGCTGGAGGTGGTGGTGCCGCAGCGCCCGGCGGGTGCGCCATGGCTGGGTTGGGCCCTCCCCACGCGTGGCCCGGGTACGAGGGTGGCTGCTCCATGTGATGCACGTGCGTTGGGTAGGGGGCGCTGGAATTGGAGGGGTCTCCGTGGTTGGGCTGTGGGTTTGGTGACGCCATCGCTGTCTCTGACTGCACGCACCACGAGGGGGTGAGGGGGGGGAAGGTTAGGCTTCACGGTGATGAGATGTTATCTCCCCTCGCCTGGTATGCAGGAGGTCGTGGATTCGGTCGGTCCCGACCCTGACACCTGCTGTATATTTGGAGTTTGCGTGCCTCTCTCTTTCTGCCCCGTGATGGCGTGGATTTTTGTCCGGGTCCGACAATTTTACCTCCCCCCCCACATTCATAAACACGCGTTTTTTAAATTTAATTTCTGCTGTAAATGTCCACGTTAAAAGCCACTTCGTTGACCTATTTGTGGCCGGGTCGCTTCTGATAAAAAGAGCTAATAACTGGGTGGGTCTTGACTTAAAGCTTTCGTGACTGCAGGGATTCATATTCGTTGGGTCTTTTGGTAAAGTCACGTAGATAGGTTCAAAGAAAATAACAAAATAAGGAAAGAAACTAGGACGTTTCGATCGTAACTCAAGCGGTCGTCATGATGAACCTATCTACGTGACTTTACCGAAAGAGCCAAAGAATATGGGTGTGTCTTAATTGGTTATAATTTAAAAAATAGTTTGGAAACGGCAGCGATCCAAAAACGACTGCTGATCGACTTTAACCGTGGTCGTTCTACCCGGTTAGCCGTCGTTTTAACTGCCGAGAGATCGAATTAAACTAGTTGAAGGGCGACCTATGAATTACAAATCCCGGTGAGCCGACTCTTACACCATTACGCCACTCGTGCATGTTCTACCCGTGGTCGCATGCGGACGCCCACGAGGTTCTCTCGATGAGCTCATTCATTGCAACGGGAGCACGTAGACTTTATAAGAAACAAGGTCAGACAAAACTCACTCGAGTGGGAAACTGAGCTCTGTCCGTGACACCTGCTACATCGTGCAGTGCCTTTTTGTTGCTGTTGTATAGGTGAGTACAGACCAGGTTTAAACCCGACCACGTTGAATGCGGCACCTGCAAACTGTCGCACAGAAGACGGCGACGTGGTCGGACGAACGTTTAACTTCTTTCGCACCGTACGTAGTACAGCCGTGCGAATTGGATGTGCGCGGGGAGAAGTACACACAAACTAAACGTAAAAATGGCAAGTTCTAAAAAGTGAGTTTTCCATTTAAAAAAAGCCGTTCCTCTCTCCATCGTCTCTCGTAATGAGCGTGCCCACCGTGACGTGTGCCATCGTCGCCGGCGCCTGTGAAAAGGCTCCGTGGTCTTCACGGTCGAGTTTTACGCTTTCCTCCCCCTCCTCCCTCCTCCTCGGCGGGGCGGAGAGACTGGAATCGACAGGGCCCCTTCGACTGAAGCGCCCAAGTTTAACGAGGCTTTTCGTCGACGAATCGGCGATAAAAATGTCCACGCCTGGTGCTTAGCCCACGAAAATTCACGCCCTCATGACCGTAATCCCGCAAGATGTATGGTGCCACGGGCAACATATCACCATCATCGCCGCCCATGATATATTCAACTGCGATGCCACAATCCATGAGGCTCCAGCACACGAGCTGATTCGCAGCACTCCATCTGCACGGTGGATGGACGTCCTCTCGGGCATGTATTCTCTACTTTGGCTGTCGCCAATGTCGTTATAGACTCCACCTCCTAGCGACCATTACTTTCTGTTAACGTGTCTGTCCTGAGCACCTCCGTGCTCTTGTTCAACTGTTGTTCCATCATCTTCGTCAATGTCCACGTTTCTGGTCCGTATGTCGAAGCTAATAAAAAAAAACTACTTCGTTCGGCACATTAATAGTTTTTTACTAATTATAGTTTTTTTTTCAGGAGCGCTCCCGACTCCGATCTGCTCTCGTCCGCCTTGTTTATTCATCATAACACACACGTATTCGAACATCCGTGTAAATGATGATTCGATGAACAAAAAAAACAGTGACCGTAACGTTCCATCAACTGCTGAAGATGCGGTGGAGATCAAATTCCGTCGACGAGTTTCCCGCAGTAGCGCGCGGCCAAAGCTCAAGGGAAGAGATGCTAAAACGCTCAGGACAAACCCGGGGGCGAAGGAGCACAAACGTGGACGCGCGGTGGCCTACCTTGCTCACCGAGGTGCTGACGGACGTTTATGGGATGGGATGGATCACCAAAGAGGCCGGACCGCAACGCAAATTCCCCAGGACGCGGGTCGGGCGAGTGTTTGACGCGAGTTCACCTCTCTCCGCTTTGAGACGGCGCGTGGTAGTTGTGTTTTTTTTTATTTAGTCCACGGCGCGATTTACGTTGAATTTCTTTGGCGCCGTACGTAGTCCGACCGTGCCAATGGGATCGCGAGCACCGGGCAACGGCGGTGTACGGCGTCGTCTGGTTGCTATATACGACTGGGAAAGACCCTCCCTAAGGTGCGCTGTGTAAATTTGCTCATGGGTCTCTCACGCACAACACATTGAAGAGCTTTTCGGGCCCTGTTCGTTGGAGGGCAGGATACGGCCGCTTTGGTAAATATAGGCACGTCACTCAAACGTGACTACACAGGCGGTTGATTTTGTTTTTGTGTTACTTGCGGGAGGTGCATGGGTATCCTAGTAGCCGCGTGCACGATAAAACAAACTCTTTATGACCCACCCCCTACTGGATATCCTGTGAAAAAGAGCTTCATAGCTCATCGGATTTCTCCAGGATAAATAAAGATTCTGATTCGAAGCTTGCGTGACTGTATGAATTACTCTTTGGCTCTTTCGGTAAAGTCACGTAGAAAATAAAATAATAATAGAATACGACGTTTGGTTTGCAACACAAGCAACCATCATCAGGTAAGAATGAATGATAAAACATAGACACAGGAACAGCATAGGCAGACACACATGCAGAGAGAGACACACACAAAGACACACCGAGCGAGACACACATCAAGACAAACAGGACTGTTTGTCTTAGTGTGAATCAAAGAGTAAAGATTTGTATTCTTTGCAATGTCCGTAAGTCACGAAATAGTGTAGGAGTCCATGGCTTGACGTATGTATGTTGAACTTCTTTCGCACCGTACACAGCCAACCATACTAATCGGAGGTGTGGGGGAAAGACGACAAATTCAACACAAAAAGCAGTTCTAAAGAAATGAGTGTTCAATCTAGGCGATTTCAAAGTGCGTAGCTCCAGGTGGCTTCCAAATATCGGAAGGAAGAGCGTTCCAGACGGCCACAAAAGCACACCTGAAAGTACGCGATGTGGTGTTCGATGGCCAACCAAAAGTCACCCCTGCCGCTGCTGCTGCGATGATGACCGCGGTGGTGGACAGGAGCGAACTGCAGGGAGTTGAAACGCGTCTGGCCCAGCAGACCCACAGACCAAATCCCTTTTTTTTTTAAACGTGTATTTCTCTCAATTCACTATCGGTTGTGCTATTCGAATCATGTCATGGGACAAAAGTGCCCACTTGGGACTGTCCCAGAGAGAACGACCCGCGGAAGCTGATTTCACAGAACTACTTCTGGGATTACTTCAAGTGACCTCATTCCCTCTATATGCGTGTTGCTGGCGTGTTTTTTTCTCTCCCTACGCCGCCCTGCTGCAGATATGGTTTAGCGCATGGCACTCAAACTTAAATAATTTTAATTCTAAAAGCTGGATTTTGTTTCTCCAAATAACGTAACAAAATAAACCAATGGACTTTATAGTAATTTATTTTGGTCGTTGGTGACCTGAGCCGAGACCATCAACTCACGACACTTGGGAAACCGGTTCAGTTAGTGCTGGCCAAGCGCTCTGACCCTTGAATCACCCGGCCCACTGCACCTGATTGTCTTTCTTTCTTTCTTTGTGGAGAGACTGAAGTTGACTGCTTTCGTTTTTGTGTTGAGCAAGCGTTGTGGTAAACGATCGCTTAGCACCGAGATGACCACAAGGACTCTATGAATCAGTTGCTGGCGGCACCAGACACAAGCAAACGAAGCACATTTTTGTCATTTAAATCGATAACGCCTTCCTTTTAGAACTGCCTTTTGTGGTTTAGTATGTTGTCCCCCCCCCCCGCCAGCACCTCCGATTAGCACGATTGGCTACGTACGGTGCGAAAGAAGTTCAAGATATGTACACATTATATTTGGGCCTCTAAAGGCTCAAGGGGGGCAGATGTCCTGGAATTAATAAACAATGACAAATAGGAATGCGAGTTCTTTTGAACTCAATTTCAGCTCTCGAAGCTTCGTCAGGGGTTAAACCTTCATTGTTGAAGGGGAAGCGCACGGGGGTCCAAAAGGGTTTGCGTGACTTCAAGCGTAGGGGCCCAAAAGGGTTTGCGCGACTTCAACCGTAGGGGCCCAAAAGGGTTTGCGCGACTTCCATCGATAGCAAGGGGACGTGAGCGAGGTCCTGATGAATGGCAAGGCGACTGTTGTCCTCGATGTGCAGGACTTCCCACAGGGTTGCAGCGGACGGGTGGAGGCGAGAGACATGTGACAGCACGGGCAGCGAGGCGACTGGGGTCGACTTGAGGGTAGGTGACAGTGTATGCAGTGGACAGGGGGCGTACAAGGATTGAGGAATGAGTGACAGCGTTGTAGGGTACTTGGGGACCGTGAAAGGGGAGGGAGCGAGGGAGGGGGATGAGCGGAGTGGCAAGGGGAGGGAAGAGGAAGAGAATGGGAAATAGAGGCGAGGATTTATCAGAGGAGGTTAACGGGGGTGAGGGGCTGCTTAATGTGCAGGGGAAGTTTATTCAAATGGAGCGGTTGCAAGAAGGGAGTGGGCCCATAAACGGGACTGGGCACAGGTAGAATTAGGGACACAGAGAGCCAGAGAGAGGATTGGGAACGAAGAGGACGAGAGGAGGAGGAGGGGGGGAGGCATGGAAGGAAATGAGAGAGGCGAGATGAGGTGGGGGGGGGGGGCGCAAGAACACACGAAGAGATTTTAAAGACTATAGTTAGGGCATTTTAAAATGCAGCGGTCGTGGAGTAAACGGGAAGCCGGTTCAGTTGGAGGGGGGACGAAGTGTGAGACTTAAAGGGGAGATTGAAAAAGAAATCGGCGCAGATGCACGCAGGGTACAAGAAGAGACGTTGCCTCCCTTTCACAGACTCCCCACAACGCAGCCACGCGTGTCCCACAGTTCACGTGCGATTCTAGATCGTCCGGACAAACAAACGCCACTGTCGGAAAGAGAAAAAACTAAACTTTATTACGTGTTTTTCATATGTTGTGAAACATGCGAGCAGCAGTAAATGTGTCCAACTGCACTCTGACGCACCCCCCCCCCCCCCCCAGTGTGGTTCAATTGTCGCGCACAACACGGAGGAATAAGGATTTGCAGTGACTGGGCGCTGGAATTCCCCTTCATCTCGGAGCGCCTCGCATCACATCTCAAATCGAGCGTCGCTATACGCAGCTGCCGTTATCGTCTTTTAGCCGAGGGGACGCCCCGATTCACGGCTGTCCCTGTGAAGCCGGTCGCGACGCAGCACTGGCCTGCAAGCGGGCACGAGTCTTGTCAGTGGAGGGCGATGTTACGATTGGTCATTCCAAATATTGATTATTGAACCATTCAAATTTGGCCGATTTTTGACCCGTGGCGCTTGCATGGCCGTACCATCTTTCTGAGAACGTCACGGGACCTTTTAATGTCCACTGCGATATGGTCGATACAAATGCAGTATTAACCAGGGTGGCCAGGGGATTGAACCGCAAACCTCTGTAATCTGCAACAGTAAGCAGCTTAGGCTCCACCATGTCACCGCCCTCCACCTCTCTCTCCCCCTCTACCAGTATCATTTTGGCAACTGATTTTAATATAGATCTCATGTGGGTTTAACCGGTCTAAAATGAATGCCTGTTGTGTATAAACATCGAGAATCGTGAAGGCGTGGTGCTGGCCTCAAAAAGCACTTACCCCCCTACCCCCATCAGTCCATTCAGACTTGGAAGGCTAACCTCCGTATAACTGTGTTCACGCTGCCATGTATATCGTTGAACACTTCCGACGCATTAGGCAAACTACATTTTGATTATATCACCAGGCGGCGGAGGCATCAGAAATTCCCCCCCCCCCCTCCCCAAAAAACACCTCGACAACAACACAGGTTTCTCCTCGATCTGCGGCGGCAGCTGTCGCAGAGACACGTCAAGCGAAAGAGCACGGGTAGCACACACAGTGAACACACAATGTTGTTTCTCTGTATATATATGTGTGTGTCTATCTGTGTGCGGGACAGCTGCCTGCCGTGCAGTGCACGCAGTACACAAACAATGTAGCCCCCCACGTCCGACCGCATAGCCGCGTGCGAGTTAATTCAAACCGCGTGCTATTGCGAATTTTGGGTATAGATCGGTTAGCCGCATTAAGCAGCGCGAAATCGCGCAAACCGAACCCGCGTAGAGCGAGGGAGAAACCTGTGTGTGTGCGAAGAATCACCTTTAAAAAGAAACTCGTGGTTGATAAATATAAAAAAGGAAGGCTGGCACGCCATCAAAACCGCATGCGTACCCACATTATTCAGCATGGCTGTGCAACAATAAAAACACATTGTGACCTTTTTCACGTGCAACTGTGGAAAAAAAACAAATGTTCAGACGTCACACAGGTGCTTTGTGTCACACACTCACGCAACCACGAGCTAATGGACATCGTAGTGGACCGACTTCATCGCCTGCTTTTACAGGCGACGGTACCCCGCGGTAAACAATTCCCTGCAAAGAGGTCTTCGGCTAGGCAGTCGCCAGCGGTAAATGGAACGTTTTTAATTGTGTGAATCGGTTCTGGTGGCTCGCGTGCTGACCACGTAAGGTTCACACAATCGCAGCAATGTTTGAAGCAGAACGTCACCGAGGCCATTCCCTCACTGCTGCTGTGCAGCGTCACATGCTGCCGTTTTCTAGCGACCGCGTGGCGATACAGAGGACTGGCCAATCACCGATGGCTGTGATGTCATATCCTGCTCGACCACCCCCCTCCCCCTCTGGTCACCCACATTCCTTCAGAAAGCCGTGTCATGGGAAAGCACCGCAACAGGATATGACATCACAATGATGCACGGTTGCCGGAAGTGACATCACATTACGAAGTGATCACCATATGAACCTTATGGCGGGACCCCGGGGTCCCGAATAAACGAAAGTCAAAATCGTAATTAATTAATTTATTTTTGGCGACTCCGTCCCACCGCGCACATAAACGCCGCGACCCGCCTGGCGCGGATCATTCTGTTGCCATGTCATCCAAGCGCAGCGAGGACGAATGCGCAGGAGAAACAAAACTTTGAAACATTGATTAGTGCATCGTGTAGAGCTCGTCGAGAGGAATAGATTGCCATATGTTCGCCTTCAACAGACATAAAATGAAGTCGCAACACAGTTAATGCGAGAACCGGAGGCTTATAGGACCCCGGGGTCCCGCCATAAGGTACATATACAGCAGCAGCAGTGACGAACATTTTAATCCGACTTTCAAACACCTTTTTTAGGCCTGGTTATACTGCGGGCATTTTTTGATTGCAAACATACGCACTGTCTGCTTCATAATGAACGTTGTTAAAGATGCGCTGACGTAATTCGCAAGAGTAGATGCCTTGACGTCATTTGCATTTGTGTGCTGGTGTCATGGACCAAAAATAAAATAAAAATTACACCGCAAAGTATTCTGTTGAAATATACATGACAATCATCGCCCTCTACTGCAAAAACTTGGTAGGACCCTCCTGTAAACGAGTCATGAGCCTTGGCGAGGCATTCCTGCAATAAACAAGCATAGTAATTGCCTTCAGATGACCACACATTCACACACACACGCGCACCTGAGCGCACACAAAAATCCAGTGCTATTGGCAGATCTTAAAGATGCCACGAGTACCTGACTGGTGCAGCCACGAAGCTTGCAGTGACAGATAAAACGTCGTTTGCGTGCAATTCGAAGTTTGAATCGATCACCGGTGCGAAATCGCCAGTTTGAACCAACAACCCTCAAGGGTGAGATATGCTTCTCTGTAGAAATCGTGCCGAAGAGTGCGATTTTTCTTTTTTTTACACGTACAAGCCTTGGGCTAAACCCGCCGTCCGGGTTTCCTTCCGCGGGAAGGCGGCGGCGGCGGCGATCACATGCGCGTGTAGGTGTAGATGTTGGCCTTGCAGTTGGGGCACCGGTGGCGGACGTCGTGGCAGGAGGGGACGCACAGCGGGACGAAGCAGAAGAGCAGCGGTCTGGTGGTGGGGAGAGGAGGCAGAAGTTAAGGCGAGAAAGGTGGCGGAGAGGGAGGTGGGTGAGTGGGTGGGTGGGCGGGTGGTGGGTGGGCGAGTGGTGGGTTGGCGAGTGGGTGGGTGGGAGAGTGGGTGGGTGGGCGAGTGGGTGGGCAAGTGGTCGGTTATTGGGGGAGTGGGTGGGTTGGTGAGAGAGTGGGAGGGTGGGTGGGTGAGTGAGTGGGTGGGTGGGAGAGTGGGTTGGTGAGGGAGTGGGTGGTTGGGCGCGAGTGGGTAGGTGGGAGAGTGGGTGGGTGGGAGAGTGGGTGGGCGAGTGGTGGGTTATTGAGGGAGTGGGTGGATTGGTGAGGGAGTGGGAGGGATTGGTGGGCGAGTGGGTGGGTGGGAGAGTGGGTTGGTGAGGGAGTGGGTGGGTGGGCGAGTGGGTAGGTGGGAGAGTGGGTGGGTGGGAGAGTGAGTGGGCGAGTGGTGGGTTGTTGAGGGAGGGGGTGGGTGAGGGAGTGGGTGGTGGGCGAGAAAGGTGGTGGATATAGGGAGGGCAGGCCAAGGGCAGATTAAAAACAAACCGTGCCACTGCTCGGCAAGTTCAAGAATATCGCACGAATGCAATACAATTTGTATGGTATAAAAATTTTCATTTTGTGTGAATGTTGTGTCGTGATATTTGTTATAAAATGCCTGAGCTATGATATTTCCTGTCACTGATGTTAGCCATGGCCGGGAATCTGACACTGATAGCAATGTGCTAACCACCGCATCACCACTCGACCCATTATTTATTTATATACATACGGTCTGATTTAATTACTCAATTCCCACCGATAACTATGACAACATGACCGTGCACATCCTCAGATTGCTCAGCATTATGGGAGAAACCCACAGTACCTTCTATGAGCCAGCAGAGGGAGCAATCAGCACGCATGTGCCAAGTGAAGTGGAGAGCCGTGGCGCCGTGGTCAGCGCGCTATGAACCCTGCGGCACGCGTTCGAGTCCCGCTCGTGGCGTAACTAGATCCAGTGGCGTAGCTAGAATATTTTGCGCCCGGGGACGAACTATAAAATTGTCGCGCCCCCCCCCCCCCCCCCCGTTTAATCACATACCAAAATGTAATTACATGACATGTAGGCTGTGTGTGGCGGGATATATAAACTTTTAGGTTGAGGTGTAGATTTGTGCAGTAATTTCAGGCTGCCGCGCCCGCCGCAATAAGTTATAACGTAACGTTGTAAGCCTCATTTTGGCGCCCCTTTACCTTGGCGCCCGGGGACATATGTACCCCCCTGCCCCCCCCTAGCTACGCCTCTGACTAGATCATCAGCTCAGGGGGTCAGGAGGGGTCCCAATATTTGATTTTGTTTCACACGGAGACTCGCCGTCGAAGGCTCGCTGGCAGGAGGTCACGGGACGGACCCAGGTGCCACGGGTTGACTGCCTGAGCTGACTAGCAGATGCTCCCCCCGCTGTGTTTTAACCACCTGGCGTTCCGCAAGATGTGTGTGAGCGTCGCATACACAGGCACGCGCGCACACACACACACACACACAGAGGTGACGCGTGACGACTCACATCAGCAGCACCAGGCCGGCGAGGAACAACCCGCCCACGATGAGCCAGGCGAGCAAGCCCGGGTAGGTGCTCGTCTTGGTGACCACCGGCTGTTGGCACGACGGGCACGTGACGGCCACGGGGTCTGGCGTGCGCAGGGGCTGCTGCACCACCGTCACGTTGGGCACCATCAAGTAGCCCTGCGGCTGCATCGACTGGGGCGGCTGCGGCTGCCCGGCGTTTGCTGCAACAAAATCACGCAAAGACAAAGAATTAAAGCCTCAACACACCTGTTGGGGGAAAATGCTGTTTGCGAGCGCCTAATGAAGGCAGGGGATGAGGAGGGTGGGTGGCCAGCACCACGCCCGACCACCCTTGTCTCTACTGTGGCGATGTTTACACACCGAGTCGACCTAGGGGAGGACCAAGACCAGTTTAGATAATCATCACTGGTGTTGGCAATCGCGAGTGGGAATCGAATCAGGGTTGCGTTGTGCAGGTGTTATCGCGCTGCACTACCGCGCCCCACTTCTGCAGTGCAAGCGCACGTTAAAACGACCGCTTCGCCACCACTCGCGCACATGCAGAAGACCACACACACACCAGAGGTCGCAATCGGGTACCCGATACCCGTACCCTACCCGATACCCGGCTACCCGTACATAGCCGGGTACGGGTATGGGTACCCGTTTGCGACCCTGGTGCGGCCGGGTACGGGTAAGGAATCAAAACCCGTTTGCGACCTCTCGACACACACACGAGCGGCGAAGCAGCCAGTAGCAACACCAACAATGACCACAAGCTCCGTGGTCCTATATCGGGAAATGTGCCCAACTCCAATGATTATACACACAGATCAACACACTAAAAAAGATTTTTTCTGGCCTGGACTTTTGCAGCTGTTTTAGACTAATTTGCTCTACCACATCTCATTTTTATGCTATCGGCAAACCCTATTTTCATTGATTTTACCCAAAATTAACTGTCACTTATGATTGCAAGTTGTTGCGAGTCAGGGACTGCTTTAGTGTTAAAACATGGTGCTGTATTTTTAGGATAGTGTGTGTATAATACCATTTTATGTAGATATCCACATGTATTTAATATTTTTCTTCTGCAGTTTTTATTGAAAATGCAATATTTGATATCTCAAAAACCTGATGTGATAGACAAAGACTGATGCCAGATTTGGAATCAGCACCCCAAAATTACCCTAAAATCGTTGGAATACCTTATGCCAGAAAAAGTGTTGACTAGTGTTATTATTCACATACATCACTTTCACGAATAAAATAAAACGTCACTGCGGGGAACAACGGCCGGGCCACACAGCTCACCTCCTGGTGGTTCCCGAGGGCCCGGTGGGTATGCCGCTTCAGGGTTGGGCCCCATCAATGGTCCCGCGTAGCTTGGGTGGCCTGGATAGCCCGGGTGGCCAGGCAGTTGCTGCCTGGGGTAGTCATACGGCGGTGGCGGTGCCTGAGGGCAGCTCGGGCCCGGCAGGAGGTAACCGGGCGGCTGGGCAAACCCATGCGGCTCCGGATTCTCCCACCCCATCGGCGCTCCACCTGGGACGCAACGGAAACTGCTCAACGGCCCAGTTTGACCGCCTTAGGAACTTCTACAAACACCTTCCCAACCGAGGTGGCCGTGGCCTGGGTGGCTTCAGAGATCAAATCGCCGAGCCGGCACAACTGAGATCGTGGGTTCGTATCCAGGCAGCAGCAGCAGCCGCCTGTAATTAAACCTTAGCTCTCAAGCGCATTTAAGTTGCTTTGCCCATCACACGATAGACATTGCATTCTACAGCAGGGCAGGTAGGAAAGTTCACTCGCAATCCGGGTCGCAGGGCGAGTTGAATTATCATCGTAATCATCATCCCTTCGATGTTTATGATAAGGTCAAGGCCGCTCGCTCTGTGGGAAGTCAACTTGTTGTCATGTGCAAAGTGTGTTCACCGATTGTTGCACCAGTTGGTATTTCGAATTCCGGAGGCCGCCCTGATTTAATACTGCCGGGGGGCCTATTAACAATACAAATTTCGGGCCATCTGCTTTAAAGTGGACGCCAAAGATTCCGAAGTTATTTGCAAAAGTGAGGACATTGTGCGCTGGTGTCGGCGTCCAGGTTTGTCATATTTGAAAAAGGTTACTGGAAAACTTTTGAATCGTAATTGTACACCGCAACCATCGCACTCCCCACCCCTACTGTGAAAAGTTGGCAGGACCATTTTTTTTATTGTTTGTGAGACTTCGTGAGGCTTTCTTGGGTTAAGTAGGGCCATCCTCAAAAAGGAATTTTTAAAAAAAACATCAGAATGTGGAATTTCCACCTTGGGCTGAAGGTTGCCAGCTAAGATTAATTCCACCATGACTGTCAGCATGCCGCCATAGCACTGCGGTGACATCACTGCGGTTTTGCTGCCCTTTAGTTCAACAGACGCATTTGAATGTTGCTTTAAATTCCATTTTAAATCAATAACGAAGCCACAAAGCTCACACGTTGAATAGCGTGGGACGCACGGCTATCGGGACATATCGACCACAGATGAAAGCCTATGTGAGCACAATTCCATTGTGTCTTTCCACGGTTAAATAAATGAATAAAATATGTTTTAGTCCACCAGCCTATTTATTGTATTTCCAGACCAATATCATGCAGCAGCAGGTTTCCAATTTTCTGGGTATCATCAGCAGTCAGGCTTGTTAAGCAAACCCTGCCAGGTTCCAGGATGTTATTGGTAAGAGCACTCCATAAAAACCGTGAGATCCCGTTGAACGCAAAAAGCAACACTGTACGCAAACCCGCAACGCATTTCCTCTGAGCATTACAGATGAAAGTATAACAAAACAATCTAGAACTTGGTTTACTTTACATCTGTGAAAAAAAAGCTTCATAACTCATTGGATTTCTCAAGGATAAATCAAGATTTTGATTCTAACATTTCCCTTCTACCCACCTGCACGTGGCACGAGAGACCGGACAACTCCAGGTGGGGCCAGTGGGAGGGGGGGGGGGCGGAGGATTGGGGGTGGAGGGGGTGAAACTCACCTGGAGCCTTGTTGAAGTCATTTCCGAACTGGTCTGGAGGAGGCAGATTCATACTTGCTGCTCAATAACAGACGAGGTATGTGCGCTCTGTTTAGAAAACAAACAGCAGCAGGGGTTAGCAAATAGGTCACTCAGATATCGTCATGTGCTGCGAAACTCCCCCAACCCGCTGGGTGATGAAGGCAATTGAGCCAAGATAAGGCAGTACAGCAAGTGTGTTTGTGACTTGTCTATGAATTTAATTTTTTATGTTTTTTCAAATCTTATCCCATAATAGGCGTCAGCTTGATAATGGGTCCGCACAGCTCAACCTCGTCCCACATGGTCCTACACTGTCCCGATTCATCACACCTGGTTCTACAAGACCACACCTGAGTTGCAAAAATCTTCAAGTGGTCCCCACGCACGGTCCCAACCTGGCCTAAAGTGGCCCCCATGTGCTTCCACGTGCCTAGGCTGTCACATAATGCACATAGAAACTTGATGGGAGGGGGGGGGTTACTGTGTGTGGGCAATCCAGGATTTGAACCTAGGTATCCTCAAAAGGTGCTGACTCAGCTCTCCGACATAGCCATTATGAGCCACCCCTAAAAGACACCTCCTGGATGTCTTCAGATCTGATTAACTTTCAGCAATATAGAGTGCCCTGGAGACGAATAATAATTCCCCTTAATTATCCAGGCAAGGCTGACCGAGACTCAAGACTGTTTAGGAGGGTGCATTGTAACATTGAGCCGATTCCATTCATGGGTGTTTGGCAATATGTGGGAGGAAACCCTGGATACCTTGGACAAAACTCCCACATGCACACACGCACACGACGAGGCAACACTCGGTCAAGTTCTGCACAACGCGAAGCACTCGTGAGCATCGTGGAGGAGCACACAAGCATCCAAACAAGAAGCGGGCAATAGGTCTTTTTCATAAATATGTCTCTCCACATCATTAAGTATAAACGTATATTATAAATATATTTTTACACAAACCCCATCGGGCCCCATGGGCTTCTGGGAGTGCATAATGTCCGCAGCGTTGGTTCACGAAAAGCAAATCTCTGGACCTGTCAGCAGAGTCAGGCTTGCTAGAGTCAATGCTGTCGAACTGCCATTACTACACCCTTGAAAGATACGGATCCTCATACAACGCAAAAAATCATACGACGCGTAAACCGAAATATGAATTAGCGTCACATTGGAGAACACGAGCAACACAGCGAAAAATAATAAAAAGTGTGCCGTACTTGGCCCTTCCCCCCTCTCCAACCATTATATATACGGAGTGGTAGCTCTTGCAATCTCTCATTTACTTTATACAGCTGTCGTGGCTGTGACGGTTCCACCTGAAGACAGAGGCTTGTGTTGCCTCCAAAACGTCGTGAATTTTTTTAATTTGTTTTATTTTACTTTTATTAATTTAAATGTTTTACCTACGTGACTTTACCGAAAAAACCTAAGAATAGCGAAAAACCCGTCTCTCAAAAACTTCCCTGGGCCACTTTGTTTCGACAGCGAGATTCCTCTGTAAGTGGAAGACCGCACCTTTTGTGTACTGAATGGAAAGGCTCACTAAGCCACAAGTCATCCCATTTCTGTCTTTGTTGACACAATGTAGGGACAGTATCCCCCCCCTCCTCCAACTGGAAGCTGGCAGAGCCAGATCTGCCGCTTGCTCCTCAGCGCTCCAACATACCGAGGCATAGCAAATATTTTGTCGAATATAAACATGTATTTTTAACAGAGGTCAGTGACCAGAAGTAGCACATACCAATTGCAATACAAAGCACTTATGGGTTTTTTTTATGCACCCATACCATACCAGAGTACAGAATAGTATGGCACGTTCTAAAAGGGCCAGAATGATGAGTTTTGGCAAAAGAGAAAATGTTTATTTAGAAATGTTTACCCGCCCCAATGTTGCGGGTCAATTGTTTAGAACGTTATCATGTGACCCTGGGTCTATGAAAGGTTGCATCCGTGGGGTTTCACGGATGCCAAATCCGAAATTGAAATCAGGTTTACTAATTCCCGAAACGAAAATTAAAGATGGTTGTCTCCCAAGATTGCTGGGAAGAAGTGTTTTTTTCATGTTATATCCTCGGACTACAGAATTTAATACCTGGAAGTTTTGATGACCGCTGAATAAAAATATGGCATCAGATATTAATTAACTCGTTCCCGGAAAAGTATGACGCTAAAACCGATAAAATGGTGGCAAACCTACTTACTACTACTTGTGCCATGAAGAGGAGCGATTTACCCGCGAGCGAGAATCAACTCAACTACGCTATGACTCCCCACTACAAGCAAGAGATACAAAGACAAAGATCCCACGTATAATCTTCACAAGACTTTTGGGGCAAGTGCTGTTAGGAGCACCTGTGAAGGCCGGCACGGCACACGAGGGGGTTGGTGGTCAGCACCACGCCCGACCGCCTTTGTCTCCCCAGTGGCGAGGTTTACACACCGCACCAGGTACTCATTTGAGGCCGAGTCGACCTAGGGGAGGGCCATGACCGGTTCAGATAATCATCACTGCTGTTGGCCATGAGCGGAAATCGAACGCTAAGTCACTGGATTCGTAGCGCATTGCAGTAACCGCTACACCACCGCTTCCCCGCACACAGAGAGGAAGAGAGGCTCTCATTTCCCGTTGTATTCTAAATGTCGTGCGTTGGCGGCCCACGATTCTCCGACATCTTAACTGAAGAGTTACCCTTTTCTCCCCAGGTGAATTTGACTATACAAATGCCACCCCCCCCCCCCCCAAATGCCCAACCACAAACGCATCACGACTAAAGTTGTCGGGCCAGTCCCTGGGTGTGGTAGCGTTGCCTTGCAATAATTTAGCTCAAGTTGACCCCCCACCCCCCACAAATGACTACGAGTTGTCGCCATACAATCGAGCTTCTTACATAATACAATGACGTACATGGCCCACGCGTGGACTCTGGGACTCTACTAAACAGCACGGCTGTGTGTGCTCAGATTTTTAAACAATTTATTATTAATCTGCACTGGCAGTGATGCACAAGTACAATGAGACAAAACTGAACGCGAATGAAAAATACGTAATTTAGTTTTTTTAAAGTTTTAGTTTAGTTTCATTTATTAGGTATAGCCCTGTGAGCCATGCGGCTCTTGACTCGGGTGCAACCGCAACAAACAAAAACATGAACAAAGAACATCTTAGCGTGACAACGCGCAGCAGAAACATCCAGGAAAAACCAGGAAAATCTTCCGCAAAAAAGCACCGTATATCAACGCTGTGCAAACATCCCAGTGGGATGCAAGTCTAACAATAACAACCATAAGACAAATTAGATTAAAGTTATCAGGCTAACTCAGTACTTCAACAAACAAACATGGCTTAACCATATGTACTAGTCGACGTTTCGGGCAATATGCTCTTTTTTACCCAAGGGCTACTTGCTGAAACGTCGCAGGCTGTGTGTTTGTTCCATCATTGGAACCTCCTTTTTGCCAGTAAGCAAAATAGGATCATTGTTTTCTTGTTTGCATTTCGACTGCAGGTATTGTGGTCTATACAAACATGACTCCTTGTAAAAATGGTGTCAGTTTTGTTGCCAGATAAAAGGGTAAAAACCCAATTATGTGTGTTTGTTGTTGTTTGTAGGGAGCGGTGGTGCGGTGGTTGGCACGCTGCGCTACGAACCCGGCTACCCGAGTTCGATTCATGCTCACGGCGACCAACGCCAAGTGACGGATATCTGAACCGATCCCGGACCTCCTCTAGGTCGATTCCGTTTTAAAATGAGTACCTGGTGCGATGTGCAAACGTCGCCAGTAAGGAGACGGGCGTGGTGCTGGCCACCCACTCCCTGGTGCCGTGCCGGCCTTCAAAGGTGCTACTTTGCCAACAGCTCTTGCCCAAACAGTCTCCTAATGCTTGTTGTGCGTGTGTGATTGTACACTACAGTAGAGTGTTTATATCACGGTTGCCGAGAACAGGCCCAAAACGCCAATTGGCCAGCATCAGACAGCACTGCCTTAAGTTGTAACGGATGAGGGGTAACTCGTTTGCTTGAACCGACACAGACGATAGGCGGGAATTCCAGGGTGGAGCAGTGCGAGAAAACAAGAGGTGCCTTTCGAAAGCTTTCGTGACTGCAGGGATCCATCTTCTTGGTTCTTTTGGTAAAGTCACGTAGAAGGGAAGTAATAAAATAATAAAAATAAAATAATTCTCACGACGTTTCGGCCACAACGCAAGCAGCCGTCCTGGGGACGGCTGCAGCCGTGCTGAGGACGGCTGCTTGTGAGAATTATTTTATTATGTTTTATTTTTATTATTTTATTACTTCCCTTCTACGTGACTTTACCGAAAGAACCAAGAAGAAGAGAGGCCTTGTTTGTGACCTGCATTGTGATGGTGGTGGTGGCTGCTTTGTGTCCTGTCACTGGGTCTCGTGTTCCGTGAAACGCAATACCATCATCGACGTGAAATGGACGTCGTTAATTTGAATCCAGATATGACCCCAGTAGAGTGCTAAAAGCCGAAATAAAAATAGAACCCCTGCTAGGGGGCCATGAATTGCTCGAAAGAGGTATTCGAGTGAACTCAAGACGTCAATGATTTGGCTTCCCGGCCAAATAGAAAGCTTGAGCAGGGGGGAGGAGGGTTAGGATGGCAAAGTCACGAAACTGAACGGCCACACAGCACCACCCTCGTGGCGCCCATCCACCACCCTAAACACGGGCCAAGACCCTCAAGTCCACCGGCGATGACGCACCGACGGTGTAACCGTGACAGATGGTCACGTTAACGGTCATCAATGTTCAGGCTGGTCCAGATGTCTTGTGACCTCCATTTAAATCTCTCGTAACCTACATTTTTTAAGTAAGGTTTATTTAAAACAGAAATTAATATGCAAATGGAACAAAAAAGTGAGGGGGTACATTAATTGGGGGGTGACAAGACGTCTGGTCCACCCAAATACTAAATTGAACATCATCACTTCTGCCAGGAGCCACTCACGTGGCTACCACACACGTGGGCAGGTGACTTCAATCGCCACCACACGCACACAATGGGGGCGGGGGGGGGGGGCTCAAGAAACATTGCTTATTAATATGACCACAGACAGCTGGGCACATTTCACCCAGCCCGATGGTAAACGGACTACAACCGGACGACGACTTCACGCTTCCTCTCCAAAAGGACCAACAATGGGGAAGCCGCGAATTGCCCCGCAAATAATTCGAGGCAAGTGCGGCATGCGGTGGGGCACATTGGACGACTGAAGACCGCTCATAACAGTCGTTGAGTTTGAACTCTCGCAAGGCCCACACTTGGCCAGGCTACGAAAAAAAGAAACCGAAGCCCCCATTTGTAGAAGCTGGAGGAAAACCTCAAAACGTCAATAGATTTCATTAAAAAAATATCTGACATCTGACGCAACAAAAAAAAACCGAACACAACATCCTGAGAGCGGAATAGGAAAGGCGTGGGCCACGCTGGTAAACCAGGAAGATGAAACGACGATTGAGAGAGTTTATCACAGAACCTGTGACCAAAGATAAGGACGCCCGCCCTGCTGGAAGTCCTTGAAATCTGCACGAAGTCAAACCGTTGGGGAAAAGCTCGGCCTCGCTCGCTCCTCCAGCCGTTCAAAGTGCCCATGGAAGCTCCTTCGTGGGGCCAAAGCCCCTGGGAACCAACAAGAGCTCTGACCACCAAGCGCCACAGCTGGGGCCCAACCGATGTGCTGCTGTCCCACTCGAAAAGGTCACCCAGGTCACGAGACAAAGCCCCCCGGCAAATAACAAACCATCACCTTGATTCTTGAATGACAAAGCCACGAGGATATGCTGTTGGAAACGGACATTTCATGAATGTATTTATTAACGAGGAACGTTTCCTCACTACGGTGCCTCGAGCTCCATGTGTTCTGTAAATTAGGGTGACGCTCAATAATATTATCGGGCAGCACATGAACCTTATGGCGGTGCCTCAGGGTACCATAGTACCCCAGCTCTCGCATAATGTCCGTGATGCAGTCACTTTTAGTCTGTTGATGGTCGGCGATGTGGCAATCGACTCATCTCGACGAACTGTACACGATGCACGACTACGGTGCGTACGAGCGTTCAGGCTTTCAGCACAATCATCCTCGCTGCGTTTTCCACATCGCGGAGTAGCACTGATGTCGGATTGATTGGTACCCCAGTCGCGGAGTTAAGTACACCCCTGGAAAAAAATAGTGTCCCAGAAATAAAAAATTGAATTGCCTCGACCATTTAGTATTATTTGGTATCCCGGGGTACCGCCATAAGGATCATTTGGCAAAGTTTCCAGTGCCCCCGTGCCTATACTGCACTACGACCTATACATTGCCTTTTGGCGTCCTCTGGTCTAACACCGTTTGAGACGAGGCTCAAAAGAAAGCTGTCTCTGGTGTGGACCAATCAGTTTTGAAGGACAATGCATATATTATCAAAGTATTTATTGGTTTGCGTTCTGACCACAATCATGGTGGTTCATGCAGACATGATTCCTTGTGAAAGGTTTCAGTTTGGTGTTTTAACATCTTAACACCTGTTTTGTGGCCAGAAAAAAGGGGATAAACCTATTATCATATTTTGCTACTGGCAGAGGAGGTCCCATGATGTCGTGAATTGTTAAACCGGTTACACACGGAGGTTGCTGTCCGTCAACTCGCGGTGGATTCTCGAGGCTGACAGGTAAAATAAGGAGGCTTTGAGGCTGAAAGATAACAAAGTGAAATTTCGAGTGGAACCCGAGTGCATAATACACGGCGCAGTGGGATATGTTGACGGATGGTTTAAGTGTACAGTAACGCGCAAACACACACACACACAAATGTGTGGTTCATAACGGAAGCTCATTTCGTATCTTGAGTCGAAAAAAGTTCAAACTTGTATGTTCACCTGCTGGGGAATTCCTCAATGCGTGGAAAAAAAATGTGCATTAGCGGTTACCGGTTATGCACATTTCGCGCGTTAGTAACGTGCACCGTGAAGATTTACATACGGTCCTGTGGTGCTTCCACGTGGAACTCCACTGCTGGATGAATACCCAGGCCCGAAAAACTATTCGCGTTGACCTGCGGCGTACGTGTGTGTGTGTGTTATGTCGTGTCTTCATAGGTGCTCGCTAACAGCACTTGCCCCTACAGACTGTTAAGGTTATATGGGGGATCTTTATCTTTGTTACGTCGTGTTTGACGATTCGTTGACGACTGACGTGGTAGACCTCGAGCAAAGGTGCGCTATAAAAAGGTGCTATGATATATAATAAATAAATAAACACGAGGCATATCGTTGCGCGTTCGTGTTCGTGACTCATTTTCCACACACAAGTCACACCACTAAACCCTTTAACGCGCTACCTAACCCGACACGGCAATAGCATCGGGGTTTTTTCCCGAGATTACGAACATCGCAAGATCTGATTAAACCAAATAATCAAATTACTTACAGCGAAACGCGCTCTGAATAGCGCACAAAAGCCTCGTGCCAAGAAGCTCGCGATCAACTTTAAGAAGAAGTTGTTGTTGTTGGTTAATCCACTGCTGGATGGGAGCCCCACCCAACCACGCCGGTGATTTTAGTTTGACCATACTTCACCACGACGGTCAGTGCGGGTTGGTGAAGGAGACGATTGGGGGGGTGGGGTGGGGATAGCACGTGGGAACACAACTACAGTACAACTATGAATGTTCTTGACCAAAGCTACTCGCTCGCGAGGTGAAGTATGGTCGAGTAAACAACAACAACAACAACACGCCCGAACTCCGTGGACGCGTTGAACCACAAAGGCTGTCGAAGTAGCCGGCGCCACACAGCAGAGGCAGGCAGGTACCTGTTGGCTCACGGTGTTGCGTGAAGATGGAGGCAACGTCGACGGCTTGCGAATTACGCAACTCGATACGCCGCCGCCGTCGTCGCTGCAACAACAACAGAGACGACAACAACAGCGGGAGAGAGAGGAGAGGAGAGACTGAGAGAGAAGTTGCTTCCCGGACGGCACACGACGAGGTCGGCGCGGCTCAAGACCAGCGGGCGAGACGCGGAGAGGAGAGACGCGAAACTCGGAGCGCTGCAGCGACCGCCGCGGGATCCGCCGCTCACGAACTTCCCCCCCCTCACCCCCACCCCTCACCCCCACCCTCACCCCCCACCCCCCACCCACCCCCTCACCCCACCTCACCCCCTCACCCCCACCTCACCCCCACCTCACTCCCACCTCACTCCACCCCCCTCACCCCCCCCCTCACTCCACCCCCCTCACTCCACCCCCCCTCACCCCTCACCCCCCCCTCACTCCACCCCCCTCACCCCTCACCCCCCCCTCACTCCACCCCCCTCACTCCACCCCCCCTCACCCCTCCCCTCACCCTCACCCCTCCCCTCACCCCTCCCCCCTCACCCCCCACCCCTCACCCCCCACCCCTCCCCTCACCCCTCCCACTCCACCCCCCTCACCCCCCACCCCCCCCACTCCACCCCCCTCACCCCTCCCCTCACCCCTCCCCTCACCCCTCCCCTCACCCCCCTCACCCCACCTCACCCCCCCTCACTCCACTCCCCCCCACTCCACCCCCTTCACCCCTCCCCTCACCCTCCTCACCCCTCACCCCTCACCCCCCTCACCCCCCTCACCCCCCACCCCACCCCCCTCACCCCCCACCCCACCCCCCTCACCCCACCTCACCCCCACCTCACCCCCACCTCACTCCACCCCCCTCACCCCCCCCCTCACTCCACCCCCCTCACTCCACCCCCCTCACCCCTCACCCCCCCCCTCACTCCACCCCCCTCACCCCTCACCCCCCCCTCACTCCACCCCCCTCACTCCACCCCCCTCACCCTCCCCTCACCCTCACCCCTCCCCTCACCCCTCCCCCCTCACCCCCCACCCCTCACCCCCCACCCCTCCCCTCACCCCTCCCACTCCACCCCCCTCACCCCCCACCCCCCCCACTCCACCCCCTCACCCCTCCCCTCACCCCTCCCCTCACCCCTCCCCTCACCCCCCTCACCCCACCTCACCCCCCCTCACTCCACTCCCCCCCCACTCCACCCCCTTCACCCCTCCCCTCACCCTCCTCACCCCTCACCCCCTCACCCCCCTCACCCCCCTCACCCCCCACCCCACCCCCCTCACCCCCCACCCCACCCCCCTCACTCCACCCCCTTCACCACCTCCACCTCCCCTCACTCCACCCCCCCTCACTCCACCCCCTTCACCACCTCCACCCCCCTCACCCCTCCCCTCACCCCTCACCCCCCCTCACTCCCCCCCTCACTCCACCCCCTTCACCACCTCCACCCCCCTCACCCCTCCCCTCACCCCTCACCCCCCCTCACTCCCCCCCCTCACTCCACCCCCTTCACCACCCCCCCCCACCCACTCCACCCCCCTCACCCCTCCCCTCACCCCCACCTCACCCCACCCCTTCACCACCTCCACCCCCACCCTCACCCCTCCCCTCACCCCTCCCCTCACCCCCACCTCACTCCACCCCCTTCACCCCCCACACTCCACCCCCCACTGCTGCGTCACGAACCCGCAGGGGTTGGCAAGAGGCAGCCGCATGCCGCTGTTGTGAGCAACAAGCGGCGGCTCTCAACCGGGGGGCTGGGTGGGTCGGGGTGGGGGTACGCGGACCCCCCCCCCTGGGTGGGTCGGGGTACGCGGACCCCCCCCCCCGCCCTGGGTAGGTCGGGGTGGGGGTACGCGGACCCCCCCCCCCTGGGTGGGTCGGGGTGGGGGTACGCGGACCCCCCCCCCTGGGTGGGTCGGGGTGGGGGTACGCGGACCCCCCCCCTGGGTGGGTCGGGGTACGCGGACCCCCCCCCCCCGCCCTGGGTAGGGCGGGGGGGGGGTACGCGGACCCCCCCCCCCCTGGGTGGGTCGGGGTGGGGGTACGCAGACCCCCCCCCTGGGTGGGTCGGGGTACGCGGACCCCCCCCCCGCCCTGGGTAGGTCGGGGTGGGGGTACGCGGACCCCCCCCCCCCTGGGTGGGTCGGGGTGGGGGTACGCGGACCCCCCCCCCCTGGGTGGGTCGGGGTGGGGGTACGCGGACCCCCCCACCCCCCCCTGGGTGGGTCGGGGTGGGGGTACGCGGACCCCCCCCCCCTGGGTGGGTCGGGGTGGGGGTACGCGGCCCCCCCCCCTGGGTAGGTCGGGGTACGCGGACCCCCCCCCCCCTGGGTGGGTCGGGGTGGGGGTACGCGGACCCCCCCCATGGGTAGGTCGGGGTGGGGGTACGCGGACCCTCCCCCCCTGGGTGGGTCGGGGTGGGGGTACGCGGACCCCCCCCCTGGGTAGGTCGGGGTGGGGGTACGCGGACCCCCCCCCCCCTGGGTGGGTCGGGGTGGGGGTACGCGGACCCCCCCCCCCCCCTGGGTGGGTCGGGGTGGGGGTACGCGTACCCCCCCCCCCTGGGTAGGTCGGGGTGGGGGTACGAGGACCTCCCCCCCTGGGTAGGTCGGGGTGGGGGTACGAGGACCTCCCCCCCTGGGTGGGTCGGGGTGGGGGTACGAGGACCCTCCCCCCCCCTGGGTGGGTCGGGGTGGGGGTACGCGGACCCCCCCCCCCCTGGGTGGGTCGGGGTGGGGGTACGCGTACCCCCCCCCCCCTGGGTAGGTCGGGGTGGGGGTACGAGGACCTCCCCCCCTGGGTAGGTCGGGGTGGGGGTACGAGGACCTCCCCCCCTGGGTGGGTCGGGGTGGGGGTACGAGGACCTCCCCCCCCCCTGGGTGGGTCGGGGTGGGGGTACGAGGACCTCCCCCCCTGGGTAGGTCGGGGTGGGGGTACGAGGACCTCCCCCCCCCCCTTGCCTGGGTGGGAGCGATGGGGGTACATGGCAATGGTCCAGGATGTTGGTACGCGAGGTGATTCATGTAAACGTTGTGAAATTGTCACGCGCCACGAGTCGGCCGTGCCACCCAACACACGCCGTTGTTTCGCAACAAGTTGTTTTTTATTTCCATCCTGATTAAAGTTGGAACGATGTGTGGCCGAAGTGCTTTCGTTGCGAATATCGAGCGTCCGACCAACTTTCAATCGGTTCTTCTAACAAAATAACTGCGATTAAAGAAAATATTTAAAATCTACGCGGTGATATCTTGCGACTGTTTGTATATACAGGGTGTTTGAAAACGATTGACCCAATTTCAAAGCAGTATATTTCACGATGGCAACATGTTACAATTACACGAAAAGTTACAAACGGTTGAATGAGTTATCAAGTTTTACTAACCATTTTATAAATGCTCTATTTGCCCTCCACGTGCTGTACGGGCAACATCGAGACGATAGTTGAATTCGTCCCAAACGCCTCTCTTCTCACGTTTCCCTCTGAGGTGCGTGGTCGCCCTGTGCTCTTCCCCTTACATCAACAGACTGTTTCCTCAAATCGTCCGTACCAATGACGAATGCTCTTTGACATTGGAGGATCAATGCCAAAACGCCGTTGAAACGCACGTTGCACCGCAATTACGGATGCAGTCTTTGCTGAACTGCAGAACGCCAAACGCCCCTTGTGTTGCGAGATCACCGTCTTGCGAATGACTGAGGCTAGGGGCTGTTTGTGCGCTGGGAGAGGCATCTCGCGGTCATCATTTGAAACTCTACGCCCTGAACTTTCAAGTGGTAAGCGTTTCATTCACGGGCGGTTCGTGGTTGCAGAGATATAGCGATTTCAAATCGGGTCCATCTTGTCTAAACACCCAGGATGTAATAAGTATAACCCGTAAAAACAAAGTTTTTCACTCTAAAGCCTTTATATGCGTGGCGGCTAGAGTCCTCTCGTCCTCTGGCTTGAGATGGCTGCCACCTATGGGTCAGATGATTGTTTGCCAGTATTAAGCAATTGGTAATTAAATATTTAATTTGTTTTCCCTAAACAGTGTAAAATTTTGGAAAAAAAATTTCACGAACATTAATTGTCTCGCACAACGAGTCTGTGTGCAAAATGTCAGCTCGATTGGATCACGGGAAGTGGGTTAAAAAACGACCGAAAGGTTTGCACGGTCGTAAGCAAGCAAGCAAGCACGCAAGCAAGCACGCAAGCAAGCAAGCGAACTTAATATAAAGGATTTAAAAAGAGACATTTTTTAACTCATTGATGGTAAACTACGCGGCTTCCGAGATTAACCAGCGGGAGCGAACGAATTCCGTGTTGTTATTTTTTTTTATTCGTTTGCCGTTACTTAGCTAATCAGGAGACCTCACAAAACGCAGGTTTGGCTGAAACAAAATTGCCGTTCCTTATTCCTTACATTTATTTCTCCCAGAACCACGCTTGGTCGGGTCAGCTTTAAAACAAAACAAACAAAAAAATCAACGAGGGGTCCAAAACACAGTGGCAACGAGCTAGTCCTGTCTGAGAACGCTGCTGCAACGAATCCGTCGCACATCTTTGCGAGCAACGTTTGCGAGTCCATCTTCGCGGCTGGCTGACGATCAATCAGCCTCTTGCTGCAATTTCGCTCCCTCGTCGGATTCGTCCAGAAGAAATCAACGTTCTGATTCTGATTCTCTGCTCTCTTTCTCCCCGCGCCAGGCCGTGGCCCTTGTGCTGGACCCCGCTGTTCCATCCCCTCCTGCCAAGATGTTCACCACGAGTGTCCCGATTCCAAGAAACACCTCGACACCCACTCGTCCATGTGATCGCGGCGGCCGCCTTCACGTGAGCCCACGGACTGAAGTTGACCGAGTCCCGTTGCGTAACGAGCGTGGGGGGCAGGGGGTGCCTTGACCCCCCCCCCCCCCCAAACCAACCAACCCAGTGATGGCCAAAGCTACGAGTTGGGATGATGCCCCCTTGACAACAACCATGAGATGCGTTTTCAACAACGTGTCAAAGAACACCAACAAAACTTCAAATTATTTCGACGAAAACGCTTCCATTTTACGCGCCACGTCTTATTTTAATGTCGAGCAGCGGCGTAATTTTGCAAACGAGGTACTACGAACATCTTTCGACAATACAACTCGCCACTGAATCAACTCAAGCCCCAAGTCACCTGGGGCTTTTATTTATTACATTATTATCAGGCACATGAGGCGCGTAAGTAGTTTAAACGAACGTACGCACACCTGTCATGAAATAATTTAAACAACTCATAATGGTGCGACCGGGGGCTTGATTGAACTCCGGAAAATGTCTATGCCGTCGAAGGTAGGGGGAGAGTTGGGCCCAACCACGCAAATAACTAAAAACACAATTAAAATCTATCCTCATTTATTGTCATCACACGACTCCCCTCCTTATTCTACGTTACACGTGCAGAAGGTCGGTGACGGATTACAATAAAATGCCTCACCAATTGTTTACGAAATATTCAGCGATACACGCGCAAACGCCTTGAGGGCAAACACTAAACAACGTGCTGTTAGCAAGCACCTATTAAGGCAGGAACGGCAGAAAAGGTGGGGGGGGGGGGCTAGAACCATGCCTGGCCACCTTTGCCTCGCTATTAGCAATATTTACACACTGCATCAAATACTCATTTGAGATTGGGTCGACCTAGGGGAGGCCCAAGACCGGTTCGCAGTTGTTGGCCGTGAGCGAGAATTGAACTCGGGAAGCCACACTCGCACCACCACTCCTCACGCAAACACAAATGTTCCGCATGTAGCCTCAACAGATTGTTGGAGCAAATGCTTTACGAGCACACTACGAATGCTGGCACAGTACGCATGGGGATGGGTGGCCAGCACCACGCCCGACCGCCTTCGTCTCCCCAGAGGCGATATTTACACACCGCAGTAGGTACTCATTTGAGGCCGAGTCAACCTCAGGGAGGCTCAGGACCGGTTCAGATATTCGTCACCGATGTTGGCCATGAGCAGAAATCGAACTCGGGTGGCGAACCGCAACACTACCACTCCCCACCCACACTTACACATGCCAACTTTATCACGAGACCACAGGCACGACATTGCTCGCTTAAAATACCACTGCACCCACAGATCGCAGATACCAACGTAGGAACACAAGGAAATTGACGTGCAGTGTTCACACCGTACCCATGACACGATCGTCGACTATTCCAACTGCATTGTTGGAGCCCTACTTGGCTCCAGTTTGAGGTCGACAAAGTTCAACCCAATGTTTTCAAGTCTTCAGGTGAGATAACAAGTGGAGGTGAATTCACCAAGTAATTTGAGCGTGGCAACAGCCTCATCATTGGCGCGTTTTCTATCAGGGCGTTCACATGCATTCATCTGCCAATCGCCACACTAAGAGGTGTCATTCCAGCACTCATGCCAGGCGAGGTGCACTTTGAGGCCATGTGGAGGTTCAAAGGCTCACTAGCAGCTGGTCACGAGACTTGTGCGTTATGAGATAACCGAGGTGCCACCTGGCATGTTTTTAAAGATCTCCTGTATAGCCTAAGATGGTTATTGGGGCAAGTTCAGTTAGTGAGTACTTATGAAAGTGCAGAGATGTTTTGCAGTCAAGACTCTTATGGACAGGCAATTTAAGCAACACGTTCCTTCGGAGTGGGCAGGTAGGAACTTGGTTGTACAGCGCATTCGTGCACGACAGACAAATAATCCCTGGTGGGCAGTATGGAACCTGTTGTTACTACCTGTATAATATACAAGGCCGTAAAGATGAACTGTGCTGGTCTCTGAAAGAACTTCCACACTACATTAAGGTTTCAGACGGGTTACCTTTATTGTAGTGCGTCAGTGTTATCCCCTTATATGCACGTGTATTCCAACAAAATTGGACACTCCAATTTCCTCCCGCATAAAAGTTCAAATCCTTCAACCTAAATTTGCGAAAATTGCAAAGGGAACCAGTAATTTTTTTCTATAAATATTGAAAATTATAAATAACATCAAATCACACTTTACTCAATTGCATAGTGCTGTTGCATTGTAACATTTACTTTCATATTTCAACGTTCAATATCAAAGTGCGCTGAGCCACACACCTGTAGAAGTCAAAGAATCAGTAATCATGGATTGGCATCACAAAGGATTACAGTCATAGTAATAAAAGTATTAAATCGTGGGTTTGAGTCAAGGGTCATGGGGGGGTTGGTGGAAATGAGGGTGGGCGATCGACGTGTTCCATCGCTCAGTCACAGGAACCATCGCTCCACCCATCCTTCCAGCGCTCGTCCACGCGGCTGCAGTCGAACTGGGGCTTTCCGAGTCTGCGGTTCACATCGTTGTGCAAGCCGCACATCCACTGTGAGAGACCGCGGCGGCTGCTCGTGTCCGGTGGCCGAATCTCAAGCCTGCGCAGCAGCAACACACAGATACACACATGATGAAAATGGAACACTTTTCATTCAAATATTAGGAAGCCACGCACTTTCAAATCTAGATTGAAAACGAATTTCTTAAGAACTGCTTTTTGTGTTTAGTTCGTTGTCCTTCCCCTGCACCTCCGATCAGCACAGGTTGGCTACTATGCTGCCAAATAAGTGCAGCATTGGCAAATGGTGGCTATTGGTAGTTGGTGGTGGTAGCGATGGCCATGATGAGCCATGCCTATAAATAAGATGCTTTGAGAGGAGGTAAGGTTTGTACGGACATCCCTGATGTGGGCAACAAGGAGGAATGGAAAAACACGCAACCAAAGGGAAGCACAGCTGAGCACAGGCAGATTTGTGGTGGTACGTGTAAATGGAGGTGGAGTGGTTCGTGTAGAGTGGGATTCATAGCACTTCAAACCCGGCATGGTCCAGCATGGTAAGGTCCAACAATCCTCATGACTGACACAACGTGGGAAAGGCTGTCACAGCCAGCAGTGTTTCTGCAGTACAGCCATTCATATTTCTTCCAGTTTTCTATTCCCAGCTTGATTAGCCCCATTTTTTAACCAAGTTAAACTTTAGCAGCCTTATAGTTTACTGCAGTATACTCAAGGCAACCAGTTTGTCAGCCTAAATACTCCCTCTTGTTTAGTCGTACGCCGTTTTTAACCACTTACCATCGCCTACACACAGCGCCTTCCCCCAATCCCCTGCAGTATAACAAAAAGAGGCTTAGCTTAACCCTCCCCCACGGCCCATCCTGGCTCCTCCCCCCCCCCCTTAACCTATAGTCTCGTGTCTCTTAGAGTTCTCCCCACTTGATACAGTAATTTTGCTGACGGTGCCACCTGAAGACGGAAGCTTGTGTTGCCTCCGAAACGTCGTGATTTAATTTACTTTTATTTAATTTTTTACCTACGTGACTTTACCGAAAAAACCAAAGAGTATGGACCCTTGCAGTCAAGACAACTTCAAATCTAGAATTAGAGCCAGCAGTGTATTACGGGCTGTTTATATAAACAAAGGTATACTGCTGTGGAGACACTACACATCAGCGACACAGGCAGGAATCAAAGATACACCGAGACATGAGGAAGCACAACAAGGTATTAGAGACACAGGCCCGATTGTGGCACAATCGCAATGAAGTAAAGGGCGACACAGACGGCACGTGTGGACACATGGAGGAGGCAACAGCCATCACACGCGGGTGCAAGGATGCACAATGACAACACACTGCGGCGCATGGAGACACGTGACATACAATCACACAGAAACACAGCAAGGCCCAGACAGACGCATTGATACACGTGGTGGCACAGGGAGAAGAGAGCACTTGAAGACACACGGAGCCACACGGCCTTGCAGGGAACCACAACAAAGACCCCACGGGGGATTCACCTTTCTCGCATGTCCGTGGCGCAATCCTCGCAAGGGTAGAAGCGTGAGAACAGCCGCACCATCTCCCCCATGTCGCGACGCTGCTGCGCACTCGGCTGCTCGGGGTAGTAGGCGGCCATGGTGTGCAGGAAGGTCCACGTGCTGCGGCCCAGCTCCTCCCGGTCCGCGGGGCACTCGACCGCCGTCGCGGCCGCTCTGCGCTGCTCTGCCTCCTCGGTCGCCACGCTGCCCGCTGCCGCCCCCTTCTGCTCGTATCGAGGAAAACGCGAGAAGAGCGAAGGTGACGAAACAAGCATGCAACGATGATCAGTCAGGATCAAGGTGTCATCATGGCCAAAGTCGTTGATACCTTCTGCCAGAAAAATACCGCAGCTGCTGCACAGTTTGACATGCGACCTTCCAGGATTTGCTGGAACAGTATCTCCACCATCTGCTCTTACATCTTCATCTTGGTCGCCAGACTCGTGGAGATCACTCCAATGCCCGTCTCGGTAACTGGCTTCCCAATCATCACGCACACATGTCCTACCCCAGTGTTAAATTTCGATTTAAAGCTTTCGTGACTGCAGGGATTCATCTTCTTGGTTCTTTCGGTAAAGTCACGTAGAAGAGAAATAATAAAATAATACAACTAAAACAATCAAATACAATTCTCACGACGTATCGGCCCCAACGCAAGCAGCCGTCCTCAGGTGAAGAACAGGGCTGTCGAAAAAACAGCGTCTGAATGGCCATTCAGACGCTGTCTTATTTATCTGTATTATTTATTATTTCTCTTCTACGTGACTTTACCGAAAGAACCAAGAAGATCCTACCCCAGTGTTCTTCATTGCAAGTTCCGCGGGCGACCGGTGGCCTCTGGTGGCCTTTAGTGCGGCCCCCGACATTAGACAAACGTGAAGGCGGTGTGGCGGCCCTCACACCGATGTCTTACCGGCGAATGTGCCCTCCCCCCTTCCCTCTGAAAATTAGTTAAGAATAGTGACCAACCCCTGTGTAACATTTTCAGCGCCTTGTCGGGCAGCGAAGGATAGCGACGGCGTGGGAAGGCCTTAACACAGCAGCGAATAGACCATGGTCGATGGTGTTCACAATCACCAACGAAATCCTAATGGGGCACAATCTGCTTAAAGTATAGTATACGACAATGACTCCTAACAGGGCTCCGTTTATTTATAAACAGTGAATTGGAATGATATATGATTAAATGTACGGAATTGTCAGATTAATCTCAATGAACGGTACTGTCAAATTGCCTACTTTGCAGCTTTAACCTTTGTTAAAGGATGTGATTATAATACTGCCATGGTTTAATGGATATGGAGGATGACAACAGATAAATAGAGCTTTATTTATCACGCAATGTTTTGTTTCCCTGATAGACTAGAGGCGGTGGGTCGTGCCTGGAAACCTCTGCAGCGAGAGATATACTGGATGTGCTTTGCCGGGTGCAGTAACGTGCTCCGCTTTGGTTACCTCGAAACAACGTGACCGAAATAAAACCCTCCTTATGATTGTTAAATGACGACCAGCGCAGTGGTTAACCAAGAGACAAGCTTATAATAGCCAATTTAAGAACACTATAAAATGGTTAAAGTATGTGTTTATACCGTAATGGTTAAACGAAGACCGCTGTAACACTGGTTAATGAAGTACATGATTATACCAGTTAAAGACCACTGCAAAATATCTAAAGGACATGCTTATAGTAGTTATATAAGGACCACGGTCACAATGTGTAAACGCCATGCTTATAATAACGGATCAATATAAACCACGGTAGCAATGGTTATATTACATTCTTATAATGGTCAAATAGAGACCACATTCACAACGGTTACTCAATTCACCCACGCACCTCCTTCCTCTGCGCCTTCATCCATGACGTGAAGTCTGTGCACGCCCGGCACGGCTTGGGAGCTCCTGGGGCCTTGGCCGCTGAGCTTGACCCCGGCAGTGACCCGGGCAGTGACCCGGACACTGACCCAGACCCCGGAATTGACCCCAATCCCGAACCCGGTGCCAGCGTGGTCTCCTTCTCACTGGGCGCAGCCATGACTGATGGCGTGGGGCAGCTTGGGAAATAAGAGGAGCCGCCCCGCCCCCACCCCCGCCGCCCCGCCCCCACCCCCGCCGCCCCGCCCCCACCCCCGCCCGCCCCGCCGCCCCGCCCCTACCCCCGCCGCCCCGCCGCCCCGCCCCCGCCCGCCCCGCCCCCCCCCCACCCCCAGCCCGCCGCCCCGCCCCCCCCACCCCCGCCGCCCCGCCCCCACCCCCGCCGCCCCGCCCCCAGCCCCGCCGCCCCGCCCCCCACCCCCACCCCCACCCCCGCCCCCGCCGATCCGCCCCTCACATAGTCTGTGACGTCATCACAATAATCGAAGTCACCTATCGGCCATCATGGGTGGGGGAATAAATAAAAAAATTGTATTAGGGGCCGTCCATAAATGACGTCACGCGATTTTGGACGATTTTTGACCGCCCCCCTCGTCACACGGCGTCACAAAAATTCAGACCCCCCCTCAAATCTGACGTCACAAAGCTTTGCCCCACCCCCCCCAAAAGCATATTTCCATTTTGAAAATAAAACATGCTTCAAATCGCTTTAAACTATTGTCATTGTAGTGTGTATTTAATGTGGCGCTGCACTCTGATGTTGTAGGAGAAAACATTTATTAAAAAGTCTATTTAATTAAGTAGAACGTGTTGTCTATATTTAAAGTTGCGCATTCTGATGTGACGTCACATTTCTCACCCCCCCCCCCCTCGTCACACATCGTCACAAATGTCTGACACCGCCCCCCCCCCCTCCAGGTGCGTGACGTCATTTATGGTCGGCCCCTTCCACAAAAACAAAAAGTGCCACGAACAAGGGCGGTTGCCCGAAACGTCGCCTATCAAATACATCCGTCCCCGCATTCCCGTCGATTTCAAGCCACAGCGATATTGACGAATGCGTCGAGCAGCGTCCCGCGAGAGAAGAATGAGGGCGTGGTGGTGGGGGGGGGGGCAACATTCGTTGGACGAGAGTCGTGCCAATGTGATGACGTCCAGCGAACGTTGATGGTGCGTGACATTCGTCGACGACGGGGGAAAGGGGGTCAGTGACCTTTCAACGAAGAAGATAGAGCCGTCTTCTTGGTTCTTTCGGTAAAGTCACGTAGAAGGAGAATAAAAAAAACATAATAAATAATAAAATAATTCTATTGGTGAAAATTATTTTATTATGATTTATTATTTTATTATTCTCCTTCTACGTGACTTTACCGAAAGAACCAAGAAGACGAATCCCTGCAGTCACGAAAGCTTTAAATCGAAATTTAAGATAGAGCCGTGTTTTGCAGTGACGTGCGGTGAGGTCAATGGCTGGGGAGGCACTGGCTCGTGTCAGAGCCAGATTCACACACTGAGGGGGGCGTGGCCTCGCTGAGGGGGCGTGGTCTCACGGAGGGGGCGTGGCCTCACTGAGGGGGGCGTGTTAGACACGTCCCCCTCAGTGAGGCAGATGTGATAGCTGCCTCCCCTAGTGCTTTTTAATTGCAGTTTCATGACGAGACCAGCGAGCCTAAATATCTTTATACACATACGTGAAATAAGTTACCTGGAGTATGGAAGGCGAGGACATGAAATGGAGGGGTCTACAAACATTACATTGGTGACACACAGAGAGATAGTAACAGGCACGCGCTTATTGCCCGCGCTCCATCCAGTTACTGAGGGGTTGCGCAATCAGAGGGGAGGCTGAGCTCGTCGCTGCCTCACCTCTCGTCTCTTCCTGTATTTGCAGCAGACCTCCGCAAATTTGCCGATTTTTACTATTAAAATGATTGGAATCGTACAGAAATTACATTTATAACACACATCAGTGGAAAAATCTTAATATTTTTTTTTTACTTTTCGTAACAGCTATTTTCATTGGAGGATGACAGGTGAGGCTCTGCCTCCCCTGCCTCCCCTGACTGCACGTCCCTGGTGTTTTTTTTTGTCTTTGACCAAAATAGTTCGAGAGCCGCATCACGCGCGCAGGGCTACTTGTACACAGAAGCAGCGGTTTTGCAGCAAAATGACAAACACGTCTGCCTTAATTAAACACACTTGGTGATGGAATAAACTGTGTACTTAATTGTGTTTTTCCCTCTGAGTAAAACATAGCCGTCAACCCCTTATTATTGCGCTACCTTATTACAGAACAATTCAGACCTTATTGGTCACCCCGTGCCCCTCATAAATCTCAACGCTCATCCTGCGAAGTCCCATCACAAGGGAGAAACGCAAACAAATAAGACAACATTTTTGTTGCCCGAATTTAAACGTCTGTATGCCGTGTGTACCTGAAAACTAAATTTCCCTTGTACAAGAATACGGGGTAAACCGTGAGGGTTGACGGGTATGGTAAACCCATACGGTTGTCACCAACATGGTAACATTGCATCTATAGGAAAGTAGAGTTCCATTTACGACGATCCCATTTACAACGGGGTTTCCAGGAATACATCGCTCGATTCTTTGTTTCTCAGTCTGCTTGTCCCGGTGAGGGTCTCGGCAATAGCGTGTTGAGTAGTGGCGGTCCACACCACCCTTTCCCTGGCGACAGCACTACATTACTATACACTACGCTACAATATACACTGTACACTACACTATACACAACAACAGCATGTTGAGTAGTGGTGGTCCAGACCTCCCTTTCCCTGGCGACAGACTCGAGCTCTACATTACTTTCCACTATACACAACACTATTATACACGACTACACTACACTATACACTACTACACTATAAATTACGAAACACTACTACACTATACACTACTACACTATGAACTACTATACACTACACTATTATACACAACTACACTATAATGTACACTACTACACTATAAATTACGAAACCATACTACACTATAAACTACTGCACACTACTACGCTATAAACTAATACACTATGAACTACTATACACTACACTATTATACACAACTTCACTATAAACCACTGTACACTACTACACTTGTGAACTACTATACACTACTACACTATAAACTACTATACACTATTACACTATGAACTACTGTACACTACTACACTATGAACTATTATACACTGATACACTACTATACACTATTGTACACTACTATGTGGTGCCACGACCGCGGAGCAACACCGCAAGCGCTGTGACTCCCTCCTGCCCCCCTCACTAAACACACCACATGCACACATGCACACACGTAGGGCCCCGGAGGGGGGGTTTCCTGGCACCATGGGTTTTCATCCGAAGGGCCCCTAGCGGGGATATCCCACAGTTTCCCAGTGCCAGGAGATTGGCCGTACCCCCAGGCCAAATTACATTGCGGCCCCCCTTAAATTGGCTAAGCATTATATGGGCGCACAGAAGCTCACCGGGCTAACCGCAATGAGACACTCACAGCACGGGGGAGGGGCCAGGGGGGGAAATGTTACGCGGGCAGCGCAGATGAGGAGGTGGGAGGGAAATTCCTAGACACACTGCAAATGTGTATTCCGCGGGACGGCCACCCCAATCAAACCGGTTGAGTCCAGGGTGGGGAGGATGGGTGCGTAGACAATGGATCGAGGCATAACGGAAAGTAACGCTCCAGGTAGGGGCGGGGCATCGGTTTAAAATCAAAAGGTAGGCGCCCGATTGCCCACGCAGGGTAACACCACGTGACCCTGGATCGTCGGATTCCGAGGGCATAAAAGGAGGGAGCGGAAAAACGTTAAGGAGTTCTCCTCCAGCCGTTCAGCCGTCCAGTCCGACTCCCAGCCGCTCGCAACATCCGAGAGACGCGAGTGCCGCTATGACTCGACCCCAGGCAGAGACCTCTCGGATCATCATCCCTCCGACTCCACCTCGCAGACACACCGTGAGTGTGTCTGCGAGGTGAGAAGTAGAGTGGGGGTACACCCAGAGATTGAATAGAGATAGGTTAGGCGTTGCTCGTAGAATATTTACTCCGGGCCGCACAGGGTTTTTCTTTAGACGAGCCATTCATAAACTTCAGTTCAAAGGATCGGTGTAGTGTGATTTCTGTGTGTGTGGGTGAACTTCGGCGTGGTGTCTGTGATTTTTGAGTGGCGGTACTGCGTGCGGGGGCAGGGTGTGAGGTGCGCGTAGATTACCATCTTTTTGACCGTCATTGTTTATGCGGGTTTTCGTTCGAGTGTGTACAAAACTCGCACTTGCTGTGCCGCGTGAGTGATAAAGGTGGGGGTCGGGGTGCGCTAAATCCACTCCCTGTCGTTTGCGCATAGATTACTATCTTTACCGACCTACGGGCAGTTTCGCATGTCTGCAGCGCCGCGTGAGTAATTGGGACGGAGGGTGAGGGCGATCCACCCACTCGCTGGCGTTCACGCGCATTTACACAGCGCGTTTACAGAGTAAATAAGTTATATTTAAAAATACTCTTTTTTAAACACGCTTTAATGAAATGTACTGTACGAGTACTGGCAGAACTCCACAACTCCAGGAAGTGGCCCCGAAGCTTGCCATAACGTAAGGGACTTTGGTGATTTACATGAGTTGAGGGTGGACAATTAGACCCAAGCCGAAACATAAGATATACAAAAGATTACTTAAAAATATTTTTTTAATGTTTAATGATAGAATATAGTATTGTCATCGGTATGACATATGTATACCAAGTTTGCAGTCGATACGACATTGGGAAGTGGGTTATAATTGAGTTACAAGATTTGAGGATACGACAACAGACAGAGTGAGTTAAATAAAAGCATGTAAAATAGCCTTACCCAGGGTCGTGCCGCAGGTCATCCCCTTTTTCGTGTAGCATTAGTAGTGGTACACCGCGGATTAAGGCTTATCCACGGGGGGGGTAGGTGTGCATGTTCAGTTGACAGCATTAGCATTGCGGGCACGCGGATTAGGGCTTAACCACCAGGAGGGGCGCTGGCATATTCATACGGCTATTTTTAGCAAAGAGCGCCTGCAGGGGCGCGCGCGTGCACGCAGCCACCTCCGCATGAGGGGTGGTGTACGTGGGGAGTGTGTGGGATAACTCCGGGCGGTGGTGAGCCAGCCACTAAGCCATGCCCCTCAGAGAGGGAGCTGGCGTGGGGGGGGGGGGGCTGATCACCCAATCGGCGGGCCCGGCGAGAGGCGGCCGAGGAGGGGGGAGTGGAGGAAGTGGACGTCGGCCCCCACAACTACACTATGAACTACTATACATGACTGTACACTACTGTACACTACTACACTATGAACTACTATACTATAAACTACTATACACTACTACACTATGAACTACTATACACTACTGTACACTACTACACTATGAACTACTATACACTACTGTACACTACTACACTATAAACTACTATACACTACTGTACACTACTACACTATGAACTACTATACACTACTTACACTACTACACTATAAACTACTATACACTACTGTACACTACTACACTATGAACTACTATACACTACTGTACACTACTAACTACTATACACTACTAGTACACTACTACACTATAAACTACTATACACTACTGTACACTACTACACTATGAACTACTATACACTACTACACTATAAACTACTATACACTACTGTACACAACTACACTATGAACTACTATACACTACTGTACACTACTACACTATGAACTACTATACACTACTACACTATAAACTACTATACACTACTGTACACTACTACACTATGAACTACTATACACTACTACACTATAAACTACTATACACTACTGTACACTACTACACTATGAACTACTATACACTACTACACTATGAACTACTATACACTACTGTACACTACTACAATATAAACTACTATACACTACTGTACACTACTACACTATAAACTACTATACACTACTGTACACTACTACACTATAAACTACTATACACTACTGTACACAACTACACTATGAACTACTATACACTACTGTACACTACTACACTATGAACTACTATACACTACTGTACACTACTACACTATGAACTACTATACACTACTACACTATAAACTACTATACACTACTGTACACTACTACAATATAAACTACTATACACTACTACAATATAAAACTACTGTACATTATACACTACTGTACACTACTACACTATAAACTACTATACACTACTATATACTACTATACACTACTATACACTACTTCACTATACACTACTATACTACACTATACACTACGACACTATGAACTACTATACACTACACTACTATGCACAGACTCGAGCTCTTCCTAGGTAATCCCCAGGTGTTCCCAGGCCAGCCGAGCGGCACGGCCCGCCAGCAGCATCAGCAGCAGCATCAGCAGCAGCATCAGCAGCAGCATCAGCAGCAGCATCAGCAGCAGCATCAGCAGCAGCATCAGCAGCAGCATCAGCAGCAGCATCAGCAGCAGCATCAGCAGCAGCATCAGCAGCAGCATCAGCAGCAGCATCAGCAGCAGCATCAGCAGCAGCATCAGCAGCAGCATCAGCGTGGTCCTGGGCCGGCCCCGCGGTCTTAGCCCAGTGGGACGTTGCTGCTGCTGCTGCTGCCCGGTAGGGGTCCAGGTGGAGTCTACCTGGGGGGGGGGGCATCCTTACCGGGTGCCAGAACCACCTCGAATGACCCCTCTCGATCCGGAGACCGCCTGTGCGACAACTTCAGAGCCGGGGGGGATCGGCAACCTTTCAAAGAAGAATAAGATAGAGCCGTAAAAAACTTTCTTTGGAGCTTTCGTGACTGCAGGAATGACTCTTTGGTTCTTTCGGTAAAGTCACGTAGAAAGAAAATAAATTAAATAATAGCATATGACGTTTCGATTGCAACACAAGCAATCGTCATCAGGTACAAACGAAAGAGAAAACAAACCCAGTCATTTAGAAATATAATGCAATACATCACAGAGAGTCGGCCAACACAACAGTCAACACCCCACCTGGTTGATTACGTTCTTCCAAAGATTTATACATTTGAGAGAGAGACAAAACACAGACACGGAGACACACAGACAGACACACAAGCAGAGAGAGAGAGAGAGAGATAACCGGCATAGCTTTAGAGTCGCATCGCACGCAGAGCTATTTGTATACGTGCGCAGCAGCAGGTGTACGACAAGGTGACGAACACATTCCGACTTGAATCGCACACAATAGGTGATGAAATAAACTGCGTCTACTTAGCAGGGGGGGGGGGGGTGGCGGGTGGAGAGAGATTTCTCGCTGAGTTATGTTTTAAACAATGCAGTTTGAGCAGTAGGTTTTTACCCTTTAAACTCGTACAAAAACTGACACCTTTATACAAGGCATCATGTTTGCAATAACCACAACACAAGCAGTCAAAATGCAAACAAAAAGAAATAACTCTGATAATGATATGCACTGTCCTTGAAGTTGAAGCTTTCTCGGGTGTGGACCAATGCACTTCAAGGACGGTGCATATCATTATCAGAGTTGTTTCATTTTGTTTGCATTTTGACTGCTTGTGTTGTGGTTATTGCAAACATGATGCCTCGTATAAAGGTGTCAGTTTTTGTATCAGTTTAAAGGTTAAAAACCTACTACTATATTTTGCCACTGGTAAAGGAGGTCTCATAACGTAAATGTAGTTTGACTGTAACATGTTGTTGTCGTCAAGACATTTCACAGTGACCCATTCCCTGCCATAAATAATACATCGTCTTTACGTCAAATTACATTTCAGATTCGTTTAAATGAAACGGCTGCTCGCAAGGAGCCGCAATGGGGCAGCCGAAGAGCCAACACGTGGCTCTGGAGCCGTGAGTTTGGGGTGGGGAACGTCCGCGAAATCATATGGGTCTGGCCCTGCCAAGGCAACAGCAGGCGGGACTCGAAATTCAATAAATCTGGGAGCAAACCTGGAAAAGCAGTTGCGAGTAGCAGCAACATCATCAATACCAACTAACATCATCACACGCCTCGCCAAAGAGAAGCCGTTCCAGCCATCGCATTAGGGGTGAGTTAATTAATTGTTTGACCAAATATAACGGGCTAACTTTTAAGTTGATCATTTTGTATGGCCCGCGAATGATGTTATAAATATCCAAATGGCCCTTGGCAGATAAAAGGTTACCCACCCCTGCTAGTTTAGAGGGTTTAAAGAACCAAATACAATTGTTTTTTTTTTTTTATAAACGGCTGCCCGCAAGGGGGCCGCCAAAGTTTGACAGGATGCCGACCACTGGCTGCGCCAACAACAATGTGGCCGTCAAATGAAATATATAATCGGTGACATTTCCCGTAAGGCCCCTCAAAGTCACTGTCCCAAAACGACAGGACATAGTTAACATTTTTTGCTCTCTCTTTTAAGGAAATATCAGTCGTCCAGTTGCGTCAAAAGCACCACCCCCTCTCCTCTCTCTCTCATCGTCGACGGGTGCGAGGGCGTGAAAGGCGTCTTCCCAGTTGGCCCGTCTGCCGTGACTTTGAAGATCTCAAGAAAGCGACGCGGTTCGTCTCCTCCGTGCCGCGGACACCGCAGAGCGAGATCCCAAACGCGCGTCCCATCGCCTCCCGTGTCAGCCGCAAGCCACCGGCCCAGCCGCTCGGAGCCATGGCGCTTCCCACCGAGAAAAGCGTCAAGATGCTGCTGACCAGGTGCGGGTACACCTACAAGGACGTGACGGCCAAAGACGCCGTGGACCTGATTGCCGCTTATAGGGATTTGAGAGCAGGTGTTGACACGTGCGTGTTTGATGATGGCAGCTCAAAGGAACTCGTGAACCTCAGTGGGACCATACCCGTGCATTACAAGGGGACTATCTACAACATCCCAGTGCAAGTCTGGCTGTTTCACACGCATCCGTACCAGCCTCCCTATTGCTTTGTGAAGCCCACGAGCAGCATGCTGATCAAGGAGGGCAAGCACGTGGGTAAAGATGGCCGCGTCTACCTGCCCTACCTGCACGAGTGGAAAGCTCACGCGTCGGATTTGCTGGGACTCGTTCATGTCATGCTCGCGGTGTTTGGAGAGCAGCCGCCTCTGTATTCTCGCCCTCGCTCGATCTCCTTGGTCATGGCACCCGTGGCTGGAATCTATCAAAACTACCCTTGGTACCCTGCCCCCAATCCACCCGTTGAAGAGCAGAAGAAGCCCGCGACTGCTGCTTATGGAATGACAACAAATTCATCCGCAGCTGGAAGCGACCCTTTTCACCCTGCCCCCAAACCACCCGTGGAAGAACGGACAGCTGACGCCCTGACCAACAAGAGGACCGAAGAGGAGCTCAGGCGCTTGCAGGATCGGCACACGTGCAAGGTGTGCATGGACAATGAAGTGTCCGTCGTCTTCGTGCCGTGCGGCCACTTGGTGGCATGCCAAGAATGCGCCTCCTCCCTGGCCAATTGCCCCATCTGCCGCGCGGCCGTGAGAGAGGCGGTTCGCACGTTTATGCCGTAGTGTGAAATGGCCCAATGAAGGACGCGAAACAACTTCCTCAACACGAAACGTGAATATACTGGTTTACTGTCTTGATGCAAATGATGTGATTTATGACAGCGCGTGCTGCAGTAATTGCACCATTAGCAATTTAAAACGTTACGTTGACAATCAGGGGATAAGGCTTACATATTGGCAACAATGAGGAAGTCATATAACCTCAGGATTTATGTAATAGATGATTATTGTCAACAAAACAACATGGGCAAAGAGTACCTTTAAAATGTTTCAGCTAGTCAACATATCTCAAACTGAAATGTGCCGATTTAGAGGAGCAATGTGCCTGTTATTATTGGCAGTATAAAGCGTAACGAAGTTAGTCATGGTTATGGGAATACAATGTTGAGTTTTGTGTGAAGCATTTTATTTGCAGGTGATTGCCATATATTCAGTTGTTTTATTAATATGGGAAGTATATACAAATGTGTATTGTATGCAATTGACAACCGTGGTTGATATAGGATAGGGGTATCTTGTCCATTTTAGATTTAAAAAACAAAATACTTGTTTAAAAGTCAAAGTGGTGACGAATACGTTTTTGTTCTGAATTCCTTGAATTGTTTGACTCCAACTAATGGCACAGAAACTTAGACGTTACAGTTGCTAAACTCTCGCTATGATGTCTGCTCGCAGCAGACATCGCAGCTATCGCGATTTTCACCTGAAGACGAACGCTTGTGTTGCGTTCGAAACGTCGTGATTTATTTGATTTTTACTCTTAGTTCTTTCGGTAAAGTCAAGTAGGTAAAAAATGAAATAAAAATTAATAAAAATAAAACAATAAAAATCACGACGTTCCGGAGGCAACACAAGTCTCCGTCATCAGGTGGGACCGTGTGTTGCCTCCGAAACGTCGTGATTTTTATTGTTTTATTTTTATTAATTTTAATTTCATTTTTTACCTACGTGACTTTACCGAAATAATTAAGAGTATGACTCCTTGCAGTCACGAAAGCTTCAAATCTAGAATTATTTGATTTTATTTCTACCTACGTGACTTTACCGAAAGAACCAAAGAGTATGGATTCCTGCAGTCACGAAAGCTTCAAATTAAGATTGAATTAAGATATTGTTTCTAAAAACCATATTTACCCGTAGCATATTTGTAATGCAAGGAGTGAGTTTATTCACGTTTGAATATAAGTTGTGCAATGCTTAATACGGAGGTCATGTGACACATGTGGCTAGCAGACTATAATGTGCATTACTTAGCCTTGTTTTTATCATGCAATCGATGGTGATTGCATTGGGTATGTGGCTGCTAAAGTAAGCTGATCATGTTAACGGTATGAAAATCTGATGAATCAACATTTAAAATTTCTTAACACGTGGGCTTTTACGACAAACATCCATAATAAAGGTTTTTTTATGTTAGATCGCGTAAATGTGTTGTTAAACCCGCCACCACCCGACACAGCCACAACTCTGGCTGTCGCCTGATGAGGCTGGTTGTAATTACAGGCGAAACGTCGTACTCGAAATATAAATGTTGTAAGTTTACTCTCCAACACACCAGTTTGGTGAACTAGTAACGAATTGGCATGTTTTGTTTCAGTGACAAACCTTAAAAATTGGCTGTGTCGGGTGGTGGCAGGGTTAACGACACCCCTTGTTTTACGTGATCTAACCCAAAAAAACTATTATGGATTCAAATACATTACTACACAAGTGCATATTTTAAAGGCGTTTCCTATATTTGTTTAATGTTCATGTAACTTCTAATTGAACGACTGTCAGTTTTAACATAATCTGCCCTAGCCAATTTTTTGCTATGGGTAATGTATTACTTAACATTAATTTGTGTTTGTGTAATCCAGTATTTTAAATGTATCATGGGACACGGTTGTTTTTGTACAGATTTCGATTTCCTTCATTGCTGTGCTGTTGTAATTTTGGTTACCCACGTGACTCAAATGAGACTATCCTGGTTTATTGAGTTAAACAGTGGTTAAACAAATAAACGTGTAACCTCACCTTCAAACCGTGGTTCAAATCGTTATACATCACATCAACTTCATGCCATTTGGTCAACAGTACACATGGAGTGACATAGAATCGGTCACGTAGCACCATAGCGCTGGCTGATGGCAGGGAAGGGGGTCTGCAGCTTTACAACAGCCCTGACTGACAGCAGGTCACGTGACAGACCAAAGAGGGATCGAGGGGAAAGGTTACGGAAGGGGCACATCGAGAACCCGCTAGTAGGTTCCAGAAGGGGGCGTGGCATTCGGGGCGGAGTCAGGACACGCCCCCCAGTATAAGAGGGGCCCCGGGAGGGGACCTCGGGGCTGTCGTGTGGAGTGGGATCTCCGTCATGCTGCTGAAGTCTTCACCATCGTCTCCGTCTTCACCGTCTCGGCGTCGTCAGTCAGGCAGTCTACCAGCTGTCCTGACTGGGAACTGTAGTTACTAAGTGTTACTGTCAGGCCGTGTTAATAAACAGAGTGCATCCTACTCTTAGTCTCTCTGAGTCAGTCACTACACATATATACACGTGGTCTGATACGTGACGAGCCATCTGATAGCGCCGGCATGGAGCGCCTTCAACCTAATCTGCGGATTAAATAACCGAACGCACAACGTGGGAAAACAGAACATGTATGTGCGTGACTGCAGCTACAAACAACCAAACTATGGGACCGTAGAACTCGTCACTGCCCCAACATATTAATATTCAATCCACCAACTCTCAGACACAGAATTTAAGCTGTCAAATCACTTAGAACCGACTAACAATGATCCACATTTGGGTTTGGCAGAATTAATCTATCATACAGTAAAACCTTGGATTACGAGTAACTTGGTCTGCGAGTGTTTTGCAAGACGAGCAAAACATTTTAAAATGAATTTGATAAACGAGCGAGGTCTTGCAATACGAGTAGTACGTGTATATGCTTCGTCTGCCGAGCGTCACGTGATCACAACTGATATACGAGTGCTTTGATATACGAGTGCATTGGATTACAAACACGTTTCCGGAACGAATTATGTTCGCAATCCAAGGTTTTTGTGGAGTTCCTCTTGGTCCCATAGATATAACTGCTCGACTCGAGCTATACGTCTTCTGCTACTTGCATTGTCATTGTGCTGTTCGCCTGTTGGCGTTCTCTGGTCTAACACCGGTGAGGCAAGGCCATAAAGAAGGCCGTCTCTGGTGCAGGTCAATCAGTTTCAAAGACAATGCGTGCATTACACTGGTCAACAACAACAAAATTCTGGCCTGGACATTTGCAGCTGTTTTAAACTAATTTCAGGGTGCTGATTCCAAATCTGATCTCAAATTTGCTCTATCACATCTCATTTTTATGCTATCGGCATACCCCATTTTCATTGATTTTACCCGAAATAAACTTTGTCACTTATGATTGCAAGTTGATGCGAGTCAGTGACTGCTTTAGTGTTAAAATACGGTGCTGTATTTTTAGGATAGTGTGTTTATAATATAATTTTATGTAGATATCCACATTTATTTAATGTTTTTCTTCTGCAGTTTTTATTGAAAATGCAATCTTTGATATCTCAAAAACCTGATGTGATAGACAAAAACTGATGCCAGATTTGGAATCAGCACCCCAAAATTACATTCACACCGTTGGAATACCTTATGCCAGAAAAAGTGTGTTGACCAGTGTTATCAGAGCATGTTTGTTTACATGTTTTCCACAAATATGTGTGGATAATGCAGATATTATGCGTTGAAAAACGCTTTATATTTGTGGTCTGAACATCTTAACGCGTCCTGTTTTATTGTCAGACTAGGGGGTAAGTCCTCTTCTTATTTTTCATAATTTGCTCTCGATTGGCCATCAACCTAACGGCCGCTCCCCGCTGCCCCCCTTCTCACCTTGCCCACATTTAGCCCCGCACCTATCGATATGACCAATACCAACATCCGCCGTTCGCCACTAAGTGACGGTGCCGTCACCACAGCGTCTGTGCCAGGCTAGGTGCACTCCTGCTGACAGGAGGTGTCGGGACAAACACCCAACAGGTGCCATGTAGTCCCCCCCCCCCCCCCACATGCTCTGCCAACTCACTATATCGACAAGACCAATACCCACCTCGACCACGCCTTCTTTCTCTCCCATTGACCCCGCCCTCTTATACATAACACCGCCCCCTCTATCGTCCCACCCCTCCCTACCAGTATAACCACGCCCCCTCTATAGCCCCACCCCTCCCTATTTGCATAACCACGCCCCCTCTATCGCCCCACCCCTCCCTATCTGCATAACCACGCCCCCCTCTACCGTCCCACCCCTCCCTATCTGCATAACCACGCTCCCTCTATCGCCCCGCCCCTCCCTATCTGCATAACCACGCCCCCTCTATCGCCCCGCCCCTCCCTATCTGCATAACCACGCCCCCTCTATCGCCCCACCCCTCCCTATTTGCATAACCACGCCCCCTCTATCGCCCCACCCCTCCCTATCTGCATAACCACGCCCCCCTCTACCGTCCCACCCCTCCCTATCTGCATAACCACGCCCCCTCTATCGCCCCGCCCCTCCCTATCTGCATAACCACGCCCCCTCTATCGCCCCGCCCCTCCCTATCTGCATAACCACGCCCCCTCTATCGCCCCACCCCTCCCTATCTGCATAACCACGCCCCCTCTATCGCCCCGCCCCTCCCTATCTGCATAACCACGCCCCCTCTATCACCCCGCCCCTCCCTATCTGCATAACCACGCCCCCTCTATCGCCCCGCCCCTCCCTATCTGCATAACCACGCCCCCTCTACCGTCCCACCCCTCCCTATCTGCATAACCACGCCCCCTCTATCGTCCCACCCCTCCCTATCTGCATAACCACGCCCCCTCTACCGTCCCACCCCTCCCTATCTGCATAACCACGCCCCCTCTATAGCCCCGCCCCCTCTATCGCCCCGCCCCCTCTATAGCCCCGCCCCCCCCGCTCTGCCCCGCCCACACCCCCCAAGGTCACGCGGTACCCGGTGGTGGCGATGGCGTTCGGCGGTGAGTTCCCTCACTCCGCCGTGTGTGTGGTGACGGTCGCGGGATCGTCGCGATTACAGCCCACGGTGTCACTCTCAAGCGGGCCGGCGTCGTGAATTCGTCAAGCGGCGAAGATAAAAACTTTAAAAGCAAATCGAAATTGCCCCGCGTTTTAAAGAGGCTTTGCGGCCCGGGTTTGAAACCGAAGAAACGCGCGTGTGGGTGGTGCGCTGCTGTGGTTTGCTGTGGCCGTTGTTGCGAATGATCGTAACGCTTCGTGTTGTTTATTGTTTACGCCTCAGATGTTTGTTGACGAGTCGTGTTTATTGAGCGGCTGTGGCTGCGTTGCTGCGGGCATAGTCGGGGGTGGAGGCGGCTACGACTGCGTAACCTTGCAACAATTCAAGTGACGCGCTCACCCCTGGCGCGATGACGACTGTGACAGTGCTGGTTGTTGCTGGCCGCAGCACCGGTTCCCAGTAGCGTTCGCCGCCGCTGATGTTAGCCGGGATCGAACCTTGGGGTTGCCTGGTTCGCGGCGAGCGCGTTTGCGCTATCCACACTGGTGGCATCGCTCTTTCTAAATCCTGACCGTCGGGTTTTTGTCCCCAATTCGTCATTATAACGATGACGCCAATGCGAAATGGAAATACGTTTACAACGAGAAGTGCATTTGTAGGCATAGACCAGGGGTCGGCAACCTACGGCTCTGGAGCCGCATGCGGCTCTTTACGGGCTGCTTCTTGACGATGAGTACGTATGTACAGTATGTACTCAGATGCATTGCGGCTCTTGAAATACTGAATTTTGTACCGAATTGGAAAGAAATGGCTCTTCTTGTTATTTTGGTTGCCGACCCCTGGCATAGACGGAGCAAAGGCAGAGCGTGTGCACGGACTTAACCGATCGTCTCGATGTGTTAACTACCTCGCCTGGTATACAGGAGGGCGGCGTGGGTTCGATCCCGACCCTGACCGCTTGCTGCTGCTGCTGTATATATGGAGTTTGCGTGTCTCTCTCTCTCTCTCCACATATCGAATCAACCGCACGCGTTTCTTGTATTTTGTTGAGATAAATTCCCGCAATAAGCCACTTGGTTGAGATATCATGTGTGGGCCAAGGTCGCTTCTGAAAATGAAAAGCTCTATAGCTCAGTGGGCCTTACCTGGTTAAGTAAAAAAAATTGTGTAGTTTGTAAAGTTATTTTTTAAAGGGGGGAGTCGGCAATACGATTGTGCCAACCCTTGAAGAGGGCACATCATTGGAAATTCACTGTTATAGCAGTGAATTATTTATTGGTCGATGCCACGAGTTTTTCCCAGCTCAGATGCCACTTGATTCTGCTCTGATTGTTAACAGTATCACACAGGGCTGTCAACACGGCAAGTGACTGGTGAATCAAAAGTGATGAATCCACACAGGGTTGGTGGGTGGACACGAATGAAGCAGACAGCAGCTCTACTGCTAACCCTAACTAGGCAAGCTCACCCTAGTCCTCGCCATAGCTACGGTAACCAGACCCTTGTCCAACCCAAACTTAGCTCTCATCCTGCCCCCTGCCCTTACCGCAAGTCAAATCCCGGCAGAGCCTTGTAAAAATCTTAACACGAGGGTCTTTGTTTTGCTGTCATTCCTCTGCATGGAGCGCAGCCTACCTCAAGCACCTGTGGAACAAGGAGCCAGTGATCATGGCGTCCTTGGGAATCGGCACGATCGGTAATTGTGGCGACGGCGGTTTTGTGTTGAAGCCTCGTGGCGGGATGGCATTGTGGGCCACGCTTTCACGACTTTGTCGGATTTGCACGGATGGTTTGATATCGGTGACAGCCTTGACGTTTTTTTGTTCTAAATGTAGCATTTTTTTTGTCCCTCCTAATTATAACGCCACTCGCATTGTCAGCACATTGAGCAACTTAACACCACGCGACCAGAACGGTCCCGGAGGATGACGTCAAGGAACCAATTCTGAAGTGACTCCAGAAGCCATTTCCCACACTGGGGGGGGGCGGGAGTCACCTTTTATTTGCCCCCTGCAAAGTGTTGATGACGTGTCAACAAAAGCAATCTCTTTCAAGCTGGCGAACTGGAAAAAGACCACATTGTCAAAAAACTCAATGTAATTGTTTACTTAACACAGCCATCGCGGTGATATGGCCGACACCATCAAGTGGCCTACACTTGAGAATCTGGTTAAATCAGGTGGTTGAAACGTGGGAGTTGAGCCTCAGGATCTCAGTGGTGCAAGCTTGGTGACGTGAGCCACTTGGCCAACTCAGCCTTTGTGGATAATTACCGTGTGCTATGCAGTTGCAATTTAATGACCCCAAGACCCTGTGACTGTACCATACGTGACGGGCACTGCAAGATCCGACCATGTCCGCCCGGTGCTCGCTGAACTGCATTGGCTTCCAGTTGCTGAACGAACACATTCAAAGGTCGCACTCATTACACACAAAGTGCTTGTCATAAATGGACCACAATACCTCGCTGAGCTCGTCAAGGAACATAAATCATCACGCAAACTCCGGTCATCCTCGCAGCGGCTTTTGGCTAACCATCGAACAAAGACAGTCACGGCATCGCACACTTTCAGATGCTAGATGTGAAGTTTTCGTGACTGCAAGGATTCATACTCTTAGGTTTTTTCGGTAAAGTCACGTAGAAAAAAAAAGAATAGAAACAAAATAATAAATCAGACTTTCGGAAGCTTGTGTTGCCTCCGAAACTTGATTTATTATTTTATTTCTTTTTTATATTCTTTATTTTTATTATTAATTTTTTTCCTACGTGACTTTACTGAAAAAACCTAAGAGTACTTTCAGATGCGCTTCTGCGGAACACTTGCAATAATCGGAAGTCACTGGAGCTATGTACTTTTAAATCCTGCACTTACGATTCACACGTGGTTGGCTACATTCGGTGCGAAAGAAGTTCAACATACAATGCTTACAAGAGTGTGCTGTTGTTACCCTATGTGACACATTAAGTATAACCTAGATAGATGGTTAGTATGCTAAAGTGGGATTCGACTCATAAAACCCTCAGTCTTCTGTCTCTGGCAACTGCTGTCACCAGTGGCTACCTGTGTGGGTTGGTGGTTTCGGGAAGGTGGCAAGAGGGGAGGATGGTTTAAGGGTATTTTTCATTTTACACGCTTTTATTTAACTCACTGTTGTCGCATCCTCAAATCTTGTAACTCAATTTTAACCCACTTCCCAATGTGATATCGACTGCAAACTTGGTATACTTATGTCATACTGATGACAATACTACATTCTATAAAAAATTGTATTTAAACATTCATTTTTATATGTTATGTTTCGGCTTGGGTCTAATTGTCCACGTTCAACTGACGTTGGCTGTAAATCATCACGGCCCCTTACGTTATGGCAAGCTTTGCGACCACTTCCTGAAGTCGTGGAGTTCTGCCGTTACAAGTAGGGTACATTTTATTAAAGCGTGTTTAAAAAAAAGTATTTTTAAATATTACTTATTTTTATTATTGCTCTCCCTGTCCCATCTGGTCTATCCGCCACCATCTGCCCCACAGCGCTGATTCTGCCATTCGTGAGCCCCCTCACCAAGTACTCGAGAAAGTTGAGCCTGGCGAGCCCGTACTACTATCCGGGTGAGTTACTCGATAAGTTCGGTTACGTTTTGGAAATTACTGTATTAAGTCTTCTGACTTTCACTTCACAACGTAAGCTGTGAGTCTGTGTGTTACACAAGCATGAACGGGTGTGAGCAAACAAGTTTAGTATTTTTTTTCCAAACGGGACACCCATATTCATTGACGTTACCGTCACTATCGCTGATTTCTCAAATATTTAAAACAAATATTTCACCAATGTCGCACGGCACCATTCAAAGCAGACACGTGCAAATGCCTTTAGATGTAATTCGACCCATGTCTGCTTGGGATTTATGAACCCGAATTAAAAAATTCAGGATTCAATTCAATAACCAATTATTTTGTCTCCAAACGACCTCGTTAAAAGTTACGAGCAGTTGCTCTCTCGTACTCATTCATAGAGTTGCTCTCTCCATGCATCTAAATGTAATAGCACTTCATCCTTTCGAATGTTATTTATAATCTAGTCGCACGATTCAACGTGCACGTTATGCGTGGTACGATATCGATTTGAATCGAAGTGTCGTCCTTGTGCTCGTTCCTACTCAGCTGATCTTGGCGTGAACGTTCAACTATTTCCAAATGCATCGCGCCCCCACCCCCCCCCCCCCCCTCGGCAGTGCCTGTGCGGGATGACGGCAACATGCCCGACGTGCCGCAACACCCATGCGAGAAAAAGGGCAACAGCCTTGAATGGCTCAAGAACTTCTAAGCAACGGCCGCCAACACGACGCTCAACGAATCTGGTGGCTTCCGAACGCGGGCGCACGCTCACTCCCCCACCACCACCGTCATCAGAGATGCGTTGCTTTGTTGGCACCACCAACAGTCGGAAAGGAAGTTATTTCGTCCCACCACCTCCAGTCGCATATTTCCTTGTATAATTTAAAATAGAGTTTTGCCGTCGCTGCGCGTACGGAATGTCACGCGGATCAATGCAAGTCGCGCGCGTAAATGGCTCGGCAAATAAAGAGTAACTTGAAGTTACCGTTAAAGAGTGTACGAGTTTTATTTGTCACTTATGAGTGAACAGCTGGAGACCGTGGCTCGGTTGGTTACATTCACACCCCCTGCCAACCCTGTGATTCCAATAAATTATTACAATGATACCAATTCAACAATTGATAATTCTCAATTTTACCATTTCATTTGTATGGCTTTACTTGCTTCCCTTAGTCTTATTGTAACATCACTAAATAATTTAAACTTGACACCAGTTCTCACACATTGATCCCATGCATTTTGAGGGTAAGAATATTTTATTGATGAAAGCATGTTGAGCTATAGGTGGGCGAGGCTCCGGCGCACACGATTAGCACAGTAAAGGGCAACACATTTAAAATAACCAGTAGGTGTAGAGCTTCCTTTTGTCAATCCACTGCTGGATGAGTGCCTCCCCATGCCATGCTGGTCATGGGGGGGTTCATACTTCCTGCTGGTCAGTGTAGTTTGAAGGCAGGGGGAGCAGATGGTGCAGGAGCATAGAGAAACAGCGCAACAATAAACAGACGTTGCCATCTGCTGTCCACCTTAAGCTCAGTACTAAACTAAACTTTCGGGGCACTACACTTTCTTCGTTTGCTTCTTTAGAGCCTTGGGCGATTGTCCTTTAGCAATGGTGCACGCGCGAGTCACCCTCCCCGCAACTTTCGTTTGCGGTTTTGCCTCAAAACCTGGAGCAGCAGAGTCCTCGTCACTAGTGGAGCATGGCTGTTCTTTCTCCTCATCTTCTTCACTCAACTCCGACTCCGATCCGGAATCCTCGCTGCTGGATTTTGGTGCAGGAGTTTCCTTGCCGCGTCGGGTCCTGGGCACCGCCGTGGATTTGTGCTCATCATCGTCCGACGATTCGGACTCTGACTCGAACCCGGACACGGAGCCGTCGCTGGCATCGGCGGTGGCGGCATTGCTGTTCGGAGCTCGAGCTCCGACTTTGTCTACCCTGAAGCTCGGCCGAGTGGCGTCCACCCCGTCCACCTCCATGGCATCCGTGCTCCTGCATAGACATTTCAGATGAATGTATGTTGTCAACGGTGTACAACCACAATTTACAGCCCTCTTGTCAATCCACTGCTTCAGAATCAGATTATTTATACTGGAGGAATCCGATGAGCTATAAAGCTCTTTTTCACAGATGTCCAGCTTGACGACGGCCCCTCCACAATGCCGTGCCGATCATGAGCGGTTTGACTGCTGGTTCTCGTGCAGGTTGGTGTAATGGGGGGAGCCCGGGACCGTGGAGCTATGTATGTTGAACTTCTTTCGCACCACCATACGTAGCCGTTACTAGTACAGCACACCGGTGTGTTGTACGTAGCCAACCATGCTAATCGGAGGTGCGGCGGAAGGACAACAAATTAAACACAAAGCAGTTCTAAAGAAATGAGTTTCCTATCTCGATTTAAAAGTGCATAGCTCCGGTGGCTTCGTGATATCGGAAGGAAGAGCATTCCAGAAGGCTGCAGAAGTGCATCTGACAGCGCGCAATGCAGTGACCATCTTTGTTCGATGGCCAGCCAAAAGCCGCTCCTGCGAGAATGACCGGAGTTTGCGCGATGGTTTAAGCTCCTTGACGAGATCGGCAGCACAAGGTATTGTTGTTCATTTGTTGCAAGCGCTTTCGTGTGTAAGGAGGGCAACCTTCAAATGTATTTGTGCGGCGAGTGGGGGAGGGGCGCTCACTTGAAGTCGGACACGAGCCGCATGCTCCTCCATGTGTAGTCCACAAACATGGCGGCCTGCAGGAGCCGCCCCATCCTCTGGAAGTGTCGCTCTGTCAAGAGAGGGGGCGCCTCCGATTAGTACACACGCAGCCGAACGGTGCGACTCACAATTAATTGCACAGCGCGCAGGCGTTCCCGCTGCCGACAAGAGGGCTGTGCCCGTTTCATTCCTTCAATCAGACTTTTTAGCCGGGTCCACTGCCCACTGAGATGAACCATCTTCACTTAAAGAGAAACCTGCGCCGAATAGAGAAATGTAGTGAAATATAAGACTGTCGATCTACAGCCATGCGCGGGATGAGGAATGTCTATTCAAGGTTCACTCATTCGCAATCCGTTCACCAACAAGAAACACTAACTGATCCAAGTTCACAGCATTCATTCGCAGTGCGACGTGCAGTTGGCAGTTCAACCAACGTATGGCTGCGCGAGAGTTAACAGGGGCGGACCACGGGTGCACCCCGGCCCCACTTCCCCGCCCACCACCACCGTACGCACCGCTGTAGGGCAGCAGCGCCTCAACGGCAGGCTGCATGTTGGTGAAGCGCAGGAGGTCGCCGGGCGGCACGTGCCGGAAGAGCGTGGCGAGCACGGCGTGCGCCTCGTGACAGCTGCGAGAGTTCGTGTTCCACGTCACGGCGAACTTGAGCAGCGACTCTGTGGCAACAAAGTTCCCCGCGACCCGCCGGCGTGAGACGACCGAGCGACCGAGGTGAGAGTGGCCAGTAGTCAACAGGGCAGGCCCCGGCCGTTGGTTTGGCCTTTGAGGAAGTCCACGTCAGAATCAGAATATTACTGGTAGGAACCCTCCTGGTTACACAGCCCACAGGGGATTATTGTGTCCATCCGTCCGTCGTGCAGGGAGGGGCTGGGGTGGGGAGGGGAGGGTGGGGCTGGGTGGGGAGGGGCTGGGTGGGAAGGGTGGGGAGGGGCTGGGTGGGGGGGGGTGGGAGGGGTGGGGCTGGGTGGGGAGGGGCTGGTCACCCCGTGGTGCCCTTATAAAACTCAACGTTTAACCTACTCACGCCGGCTTGTGCCCGCCCTCACAGTCGAGCATATTTGCGGAATACACCACGCCGCCGTTGACCCTGGCCATTGACCGAGCAACCCAACGTTCCTACCAGCTCCCTCCGCAGGAATGTGTTACTGCAGGAGGAATCCGATGAGCTATGAATCTCTTTTTCACAGGTGTCCACAGTATGTTGGAAGCTAAGCAGAAAAAATGTTGCCTGGTTACTGCTCAGGATGTGAGACTGCCATTCCGGGGAATACCAGGTGTCGCACGAACGGGGCTGCGAGGTGACCAAGAGATGGCGGCACAGCCAGCCGTGGATTCTTGAATCCATCGGTGCGAAGCTTTGAGTGTAACCCCCTCTGTACATTGGGATCTTTTCCGGTTTCCTCCCACACGAAGAAAAAAAAACTCATGATGGGAATCGACCAAAAATCCAAGGTAGCTACAGAACATTATTTGTTATGACAGCCATGTCGGACGCACAAAACCATCGGTGGACAGATCCTGGCATCCAAACTGGATTTTGGATTGCCCGTCTGTCCAGCATAGTCGATGGTCCGTCTGGGTCACCGGCCTTTGCACGAACGTAACTATCATGGCCAGCGATGACGCAAGAACGCCTCCCTACCGGCCGCCAGGCCCTCCTCCGTCCTCACCTTTCTGGTCCTGTCTCAGCTTGGCGATGGTGGCCTCCAGGTCCTCTCGTCCTCCTGTCTCATCCAGGATCGCTGTGCCATGACACAGGGAGTGGGGTTACTGCGTGCCGACCGACGGCGCAAAACCATGCAAAATGCGCCACGCGCAAGCCGAACGTGCGAGCTAAGGTGGAAATCTCATCTCACAATGTGGGTTCGATCCCGACCCTGACGCCTGCCGTATATTTGGAGTTTACGCGTCTCTCTCCCCGTGGTCGCGTGGATTTTTCTCCGGGTCCTCGGGTTTTTCCCTCCACATTTTAAATCAACATGGCTGCTATAAACTTCCACATGATAAGCCACTTCGTTGAGCGATCACTTGTGGCCAGGTTCTAAAAAAAGAGAGCTTCATAGCTCAGTGGGCCTGAACTGGTATAAAATGAAAAAGTTTAGTTCACAGTTTAGTCTCCCCACTCACCTTGGATGACGGTCAGTGTCGTGTGGGGCTGATCCAGGGAGATGGCGAGGCGGAGAGCCTTCAGGTATTTCTTTTCGTGCAGCAAGTTCGAAAGTTCCTGTCTCCTGCCAGACGACGCAGCAATCACGAGGGGAAGGAAATGAAACGAGCGCCGTAACTCCGCGGTCACCGACGGTTCGCGGGGGTTCAAATCCGGACCGCGGTTCGCAAAGACGTGCCCCCCCCCCACCACACCAAATATTTGCAACACCGGTCGCCAAATGCTCGCTTTCTTTGCACCAATTTGACTACACATTCGTAGCAAGAGCAGGGCAGGGCAGGGCCTCCGTTACCATGTACATCACCGACGGCTTCACTCCCCATTACGACCACCGCTGCCGCCGCCTGCACTTATGACCGGAATGGAACGCACTCGACTTTGTCGGAGGTAAGTATGTGTGTTGCACTTCTATTGCACCACCGTATCATAGCCGACCATGCCAATCGGAGGTGCGGGGGAAGGACAGCAAACTGAGCACAGAAGAAAGCAGTTCTAAAGAAATTAGTTTTCAATTTAGATTTAAAAGTCCACAGCTCCAGTGGCTTCATAATATCGGAAGAGCGTTCCAGACGGCCGCAGAATCGCATCGTGCGGGCGATGCAGTGACCGCCTTTGTTCGATAGCGAGCCAAAAGCCACTGTGAGGATCTCGGACGCAGAGGTCGCTAACCTGGTACCCGATACCCGTACCCTACCCGATACCCGGCCGGGTACGGGTAGCCGGATATCGGGTAGGGTACGGGTACCCGTTTGCGACCCTGGTGCGGCTGGGTACGGGTAAGGAATCAAAACCCGTTTGCGACCTCTGCTGCCCGAACCCGAACCGCGCTGCCGTTGATGTTGCGCGCTGCGATGGCGACGCTCACTTCAGCAGCTGCTCCTCCTCCTTCTTGCGCTCCTCCTCCTGCTCCTCCTGCGTCACGTCCTGCGGTGGAGATGGAAGGTTGAGTTGGCGAACTCGGCCGATCGATTGATAAATAAATAATAAATAGCGCAAGCATCGCGGTGTTTGACAAGAGGGCACGTGACAGGAGGCCCTCGGGACGTTTGATTCTGATCGCCACTCGAGGCTTGTGATAGGACACGCAAGAATCGCGTAGTGCGGATTGATGAATGCGATATTCGCATTTTTGCTGCATGCGACTGCTGCGCAGAAATCTTGCAGTTGCTGGAGGTTGCCATGCTTTCGTAGGTGCTGGGGAAGGACCGCAAACTAAACCCAAAATGCAGTTCTAAAGAAATAATTTAGATTTAAAAGTGCATCTCTCCTAGTGGCTTCCTAATATCAGAAGGAAGAGCGTTCCAGACGGCCGCAGAAGCGCGTATGAGAGCGCGCGATGCGGTGACCGTCTTTGTCCGATGGTTAGCCAAAAGCCGCTGCTGCTGCGGTGGTGGTGGGGGGGGGTTTGGTGGGGGGGGTTTGGTGGGGGGGGTTTGGTGGGGGGTGTTCGGAACAAGCGGTTCCGGCCGTCACTTGCCTTCCACAGCACGATGCAGGCGTCGCTCCCGCCGGTGAGCACGCGCTCGTCGTCGCGGCTGCCGTGGAGGCCCCAGACTTTCCCGTCGTGCGCGTCGAGCGTGCGCACGCACTCGTTGCTCTTGATCGTCCACAGCTTCACGAGGCCGTCCGAGCCGCTACGCGGGGCGGACGCGGGCGGTGGGAGAGATGGAAACGGGGGGGGGGGGGGTTAAAAAAAATGGAACAATAAACGTGAAGAATCAAAAGTGCGACGGAAATGTATTTGATCGCGCCAACGATTAAAGTCGCTGTCTGACCTCGTCAGGAGCTGCGTCCCTCGCGCCACGAACACGACCTTGAGCACCGACGCGTCGTGACCTTCAAACGTCTGCACGGAGAGAGAGAGAGGGAGACACACAGGCGGACACGGGGGAACAAGCGAACCAGACTTGTCATCACCGTCAGTGCCATCGTCACCAGTCATCATCACCATCGTTATCATCTTAAGCATTCAATCTCATGTGTAAAGAGCACACGGACACAACCGCGTCGACCGTGGCTGCTCCAATGGCAGCTGTTTTCACTCCCGAAAAGCTGCAACTGCTGCAGCAACTGCGGCAGCTGCTGACTGCAACTGCTGCATTGGTGGCTGCGTCAGCTGCTGCTGTGGCAGCTGCTACTTGCTGTGTCCAGTGGCCGTGTTAGCTGCCGTGTCAGTGATCGTGTCAGTTGCCGTGTCAGTTGCCGTGTCAGTTGCCGTGTCAGCGATCCTATCAGCAGCCGCCAGCGCGGTTAACCGCGGCAGTGTCAGCCTCTGCTGTGGCTCACCTTGAGGCAGGCGAAGTCGTGCAGCCCCCAGAGCCGCACGGAGCCGTCGGCAGAGGCGGAGGCGACGACCTGGTCCATGGGGGAGAAGGCGACGGCCCAGATGCCGCGTCGGTGGCCCCGCAGCACCGCCACGGGGCCAACGCCACCGCCCCCCCCCTCCTTCTTCTTCTTCGCCGCCAACGCCCACAGCCGCACCGTGTGGTCCTGGGAGCCGCTCGCCACCAGCCGGTCGTTGGGGGAGACCGCCACGCTGTTCACGTCCTGCACGCGTTTACAAACAACGGGCCCACGGTCTGTCCGCTGCTCGATGGAGGCATGCCCCCCACCCGCACACCCGCACGTGTGTGTGTGTTTGTGTGTGTGTGTATGTGCTAGTGACCAGTGTGTTTGTGTGTGTTTGTGTGCTGGTTACCAGTGGGGAGCGGTAGTGTAGCGGTTAGCGCGCTGCGCTACGAACCTGGCGACTCGGGTTCGATTCCCGCTCACGGCCAATACCAGTGATGATTATCTGAACCGGTCCAGGGCCTCCCCTAGGTCGACTCGGCCTCAAATGAGTACCTGGTGCGGTGTGTAAGCATAATCACTAGGGAGACAAAGGCGGCCGGGCATGGTGTTGGCCACCCACCCCCTCGTGTGTCGTGCCGGCCTTTATAGGTGCTCGCTAACAGCACTTTCCCCAACAGTCTGTTAAGGCTACACAGGGGATCTTTCTCTTTATCTTGCTGGTGACCAGTGTGTGTGTGCATGCGCGTGTGCTAGTGACCAGCGTGTGTGTGTGCGTGCGTGTGCGCTAGTGACCAGCATGTGTGTGTGTATGTGTGCCAGCAATGGTCTGGTGCGGCACGTGCGTGCGAGCGCATGTCCACCTTGTCAGTGCGCCTTCTCCGTGAAGCGGACAGGCGAGGGCGGTGGTGGTGGTGCCGCTGGCGGAGAGACCCTTGGGGAGGTCCCACAGCTTCAGGGTGCAGTCCTGGCTCCCGCTCACCAGGAAGCCATCCTTCAGCCTGCAGTACGACGAAGACAAACCCGACCCCCCCTGTAGCCTCAACAGACCGTTGGAGCAAGCGATTTTAGCGAGTAGCAGCCGCCTATGAAGGCCGACACGGCACACGAGGAGGTGGGTGGCCAACGCCACACCCAGCCGCCTTTGTCTCCCCGGTTGCTGATGCTGTTACACACGGCACCACGTACTCATGATAAAGCTGAGTCGACCTAGGACAGGCCCAGGGCAGGTTGAAATATTCGGCAGTGTTATTGGTCGTGAGCGGGAATCGAACTCGGGTCGCCGGGTTCGTAGTGCGCTAACCACTGTGCCCACTGTTTCCCAAAGACACACACCCACAGACACCCACGCAGATGCCCGCACAGACACACATTCATAGACATGCGCAGACACGCATGCAGATGCCCACTCAGACTGTGCATGCAGACACAGACACACACGCACAGACACGCACACGCATGGCGCGCGTCGCTCTCACCTGGACCAGGCGACGGCGCCGACCGCATGAGCGTGTCCCGTCGCCACGGCGACGCAGCGCACGCGCCCACTCGCCTCATCCATGCTCCACACGCGCACCGTGCGGTCCTGGTCACATCGGCCGGGTCACAGCAGGCGATCGCGTGGGTCACGGCGGCGGGGTACAGGTGGCAGCAGTGATCGTGGTGGTGGTGATCGAAGGGTGACGCTGTTGGTTGCGCAGGCGACGGCGGTTGTGGTGCGAGCGGCGGAGTGGGCGATGCTATCGACTCTGTCGGTGGTGGTGATTGTCGTGGTGCTTGTGGTGTTGGCTGCGGTGGAGGTTGTTGGTGGCGGTGGTGCTCGTGGCGGTGGTGAGCTCTCACCTTGGAGCTGCTGGCGAGCATCGTGCCCCTTCGCGATACGTCCAGCGCCAGCACCATGTCTGCACCGCAACACGCAACGACATACACAAAACACTTCAGCACAAAGATCTCCCCCCCCCCCCCCCCATGTAGCCTCATCACACACTGCACCAGGTACTCATTTGAGGCAGAGTCGACCTAGGGGAGGCCCAGGACTGGTTCAAATAATCATAACTGGTGTTGGCCGTGAGAGAGAATCGAACTCGGGTCGCCGGGTTCGTAGTGCGGCGTGCCGACCACTACGCCGCCGCTCACGCACGATCACGCAAGCAGACGCACGCTGACGCGCATGCACGCACTCACCCGTGTGCCCTTGCAGCAGCTGGCAGTGGGAGCTGTCGAGCTGGAAGATTTTGATCTCGGCGCTGTTGGTCGCCACCGCCACGTGGGAGTCCGTCTTGCCCAAGAACTTCACGTCCAGCACCTCGTCGTTGTAGCCCACGAACTGCGGCAGCGCGAAAAAACAAAAATCATGGGCGGAGGCGGGGAATGTTAATTGCAGAATCAGAATATTTATTGACACTGTAGGAGGAATCCGATGAGCTATAAAAGTTGTTTTTCACAGATGTCTAGTAGCGGGCAGGGTCAGAACGTTACAACAACAACCAACACAGAAAAAAGAGGTGAAAAGTGTAAGGGAACGATAAATCACTTAAATAAATATACAAATAAAACTATCTTACCAAAAAAAAGTCCACCGAGTTATTAACCTATTTTTCACAAGCGACATTGGCCATCACAAATAATAGCTCAACAAAGTGGCTTAATCTAAATAACCCAGACTCATTATGTCTCGTTAACCGCCACGACGACCCAATAGAAGAGACAACGCGAACGCCTTCCTCCAGGCACGGACCTGCTTTGCGACGGTCAGCCCTTCCAGCGCGTGCAGGATGATGTTGTGGCCGGAGGTGACGGCCGCGATTTGCCCGAGCGCCGGCACGAGATGAGCCTGCACGATCGCTCGCTCCGCGCCGTCGGCGCCGTCAGAGTCGCCGCCGCTGGGCCCGGTGCTCGCGGACGCTGCCGTGGCGTCGTCCCCTGGCGAGCCGGCCTCCGGCGGTGGCGCCGTGAAGACGCAGCGCGCATTCGCCGCGTCCCACACGCGCAAAGTGCCTGGAGATGGCACGGGAAAGCGAGTGCGCTTAAACTCTCGGGGATCCACGTGCAGGTGAAATGTATTCCTGTCGAGAAGCGCAGGAACCCTGTCGCCCCGTGACCCCTGTCGCCCCGTGACCCCTGTCGCCCCGTGACCCGTCGCCCCGTGACCCGTCGCCCCGTGACCCCTGTCGCCCCGTGACCCCTGTTGCCCAGTGACCCCTGTTGCCCCGTAAATATGACGCAAGCAATACAGACAAAACAGTATAAACGAGGCACAATAACGAGGCAAAAAAAAAAAACTCGTCTGTTCTGCCATAACACTCTAAGCGTCACGTCTCATTCGGGCCGCCATGTTGCCGCTCTCACCTTTGCTGCCCGCGGTGACGAAGTGGATGCCCTTCCCCTCCACTCCCAGTGCCGATAGATCGCCCTCCTCGGGCAGAACCACCAGGTCCTCCAGGGGCTGTGGGGTCACGAGATGGGGGAAAGCATTGGTGAAGGAGTAACACAGGTTGTGTCGGTCACATGGTGACGGGCAGGTCACATGGTGTCGCGCAGGTCACATGGTGTCGCGCAGGTCACATGGTGTCGCACAGGTCACATGGTGTCGCACAGGTCACATGGTGTCGCGCAGGTCACATGGTGTAGTGCAGGTCACATGGTGTCGTACAGGTCACATTGCCGTGGCGCTCACCTCGTACACGGGCACCGTCTTCCGCACGACGCCAGCCTCCAGCTCCCAGAGCAGCACGACGCTGTCCCTCCCCGCACTGGCGCGACACAACACGGAACGGTTATCCCCACGCACATCACAACCAAACACGACCGTTATGAAAGCCACCATGGCCGTTATGAAGCCCTCGATAGCAACAGATGGACCACGACGTAAGTCTCAGTGGTGCTGGCGATGTGTCTCCGGCATGGCCATTATCAACCTCTGACAATAGACACAGGCTCAACTCCAGAGCTTAAACCACAGATCTCACTATCGCTAGTCCAGTGTCTGTGACACGGCCATTGTGAACCCGTGGGTACCTGAGCAGCGTGCGCCCGTCGCAGGCGAAGCGCAGGGCGGTGACGGCACTGTAGTGGCCGTCGAGGGTGGCGCTGCAGGCGCCACTCTGCAGGTCCCACACGCGGATCTTGCAGTCGGAGGCAGCGGAGAGAACGCGAGGGCACGACGTGTCCGGGTGGAACGCCACCACGCTACGGAACGCACGCACACGGGTACAAAGGCAAAGATCACCCGTATAGCCTTTAACAGACTGTTTGGGGCAAGTGCTGTTATCGAGTAATACCAATGAAGGCTGGCACGGCACACGAAGGGGGTGGGTGGCCAGCACCACAAACACACACAAATACACACAAATACACACGGGCACACACAAAGACACACATACACACAAATATAGACAAGGGCACACAGACGCACGCGCGCCTGAGTCCGAAGGCTCCGACCGCGCCACTCACCTGACGACGCCCGACGAGCCGCGGAAGTTGTGTGTACAGTACTGCTTGACGATGTCCCACACCTTGATGGTGGCATCGCTGCTCCCTGCGCCAACGACAAAAGCGTCACACACGGGCACGGGCGGGGGGTCACCGCGCTAGAGGCCGCCAGCGCGATTAGCTCCACAGGGAGCGGGAGGAACCCGGCTCGGACAGAGCGCGAAGAGCGTGGAACAACGGCTCGGGATAATCCCGCAGCGTAGCTTCAAGTTTGAGAACTCAAAAGAGAAGCGGGGACCGGTCTCGTAAGCAAGAGTGACCGTAGCGCGCGGTGGAGGGGGGATGATTGCGATTTATCCCAATTGAGCGATTTGCAGGTGATTTTCAAATCTTGACCCTTGACGCCGGGCACACAGCGGCCCTACCCTTTTTCGCATGACGCCAAGGAATATTTAACGTCCACTGTGATGCAGAAAGCGGTATTGACCGGGGCGGCCGTTTGGATCGAACAGTGACCCTCTGCAACAACAAGCGGTGAACGCGCTCTACCTCTGGGCCACGTCCCCATGAATAAAGGCAGGGGCAGTCTTGACACGTATTGGCCTAGATCGGTCAAGTGCACAGTACCGGTTGGAATGAAGGGGGTGAGAATGAAGGGGATGGACCAAACCAAGTGGTGACGGGGGGATGATAGGGTAAGGCCACATGGCCAGGGTGGATCATACCAAGTGGTGAGAGTGTGTGGGGGGGGGGATTGCCCAGTCCACATGGTCATGGTGGTTCAAACCAAGTGGTGAGTGTGTGGGGGGGGGGGGGATTGCCCAGTCCACATGGCCAGGGTGGTGCCCACCGGTGGCCAGCAGCGTGGAGGTGGCGTCGAAGGCCATGCTGACGATGGGGGCCACGTGGACAGCCTTCCACGTGCGCTGGCACACCGCGTCGCGCCATGCCCACTGCCGCAGCAACATCGCCCGGCTCGCCGTTACCATCACCTGCCAAGGTAAGGGGTGGGGGGATATCCGAGATGGTACCCGTGGGAAAAAGTGTCCACCCGGTTGCACAATCAACCAGTGAAGCTCGATACAGCCACTCACAGAACACACATCACTAACAATACTACAGGAAGGCTGAAGATGACACAGTAAGTCCTCGTTTAACATGGTAGATGCTTTCTTGAAAAATGCCGGATTAGGTGAAAAACAATTTCCCCCAAAATAATGTAACGATAAAGTTTGGCGAAATACGATGCACCACGCGTACAAGGCGAGATGGTGGGACGAATAGCTAAGGGTACGCCGCCACTGCGTCATTGTATCATTCCGCGTACTGCATCGCGATACCGCTCGGCTGCGCAGCTCAAGAAAAGAAATCGGCGTCGATGGGTCAGAAGCCGCGTTATAACGATGCGCGTTCCGTGTGGTAACGGTGCGCATCCCGCGTTATAACGGTCTGCGCTCCGTAATGGAAGAACCGTGTTATACTGAAAACGCGTTATTAGTGTGAACATCGCGCGCTAAACAAGAACATATCATACTAACAGAGTTCCAGACAAACTCATGAATCCCCAACTCTAATCAATACAGATAAGACTCACCGAACCCATTACTAACGGAACTCATATAACCCCCTTCCCCCTCCCGCCAGACACTCCACGCACCTCATCGTCCGGGCTCAACACGAAGCACGTGACGTCCTCCTCATCCTCCTGCCGGGCGACAACGAGCAAATCATCATTGTTGGAGCGAGCGCCACGATGGGCGGTTGGGCGAGAAACAAAAATAAGAGGAGAGTGCGCGTCCATACAAAAGACAAAGACCCCCTCCCCCCGTACAGCCTTAACAGACTGTTGGGGCAAGTGCTGTTAGCGAGTAGCACCTATGAAGGCCGCCACGGCACACAAGGGGGGTGAGGTGGCCAGCACCAGGCCCGACCTTCCTTTGTCTCCTTAGTGAGGCTGAGTCGACCTGGAGGAGGCCCAGGACTGGTTCAGATAGTCGGTGAGGGTGTGTGGTGTCCACGGGGTGGGTGTGTGGTGTCCACGGGGTGTGTGTGTGGTGTGCGTGTGGTGTGCATGTGGGGTGTGCATGGGGTGTGTGTGTGGTGTCTGCATGGTGTACTCGGGATGTGGTGGTGAACCCCCTCACCTGGGCGATGGTGTGCATCACTTTGCCCGTGCTCATGTCCAGCACCTGCACCTTGGTGCCGCAGGTGCATAGCAGGCGCTGTCCATCGCTGCTGAACTGAGCACAAGGGGACACGTGGACACGCGTTTATGCACTGACATGGGGACACACGGACGCAGGGACACGGGGGCACATGGACGCAGAGACACGGGGGCACATAGATGCAGAGACACGAGATGCAGGCACGGGACACGTTGACGCGTGTTTACACACTGACACGGGGAGACATGGACGCAGAGACACAAGACGCAGGGACAAACGAACGTGGGACGCAGAGACATAGGGCACGGAGATAAGGGAAGGGACGCGGGGACACGTGAAATTTACTTGGGTTAAAGGGCGCAATTATTACTATTTACACAGTGGACACACACATATACATACACCGATACAGTATTACTGGACATGCAAACACAGGAAATACACGCGCAAAGGACAGACGGACATGCGTACATGTAACACACACCATCATACGCATAAACAGGCATAAACTCGTCAAGGAGAATAAACCATCACGCGAACTCTGGTCATCCTCGCAGTGGCTTTTGGCTAACCATCGAACAAAGACGGCCACCGTGTCGCGCGCTTTCAGATGCGCTTCTGCGGCCGTCTGCAGCACTCTTCCTTCTGGTATTAGCAAGCCACTGGGAGCTGTTCACTTTTAATTCAACATCTCGATTGAAAGCTCACTTCATGGGAACCTCCTTTGACAGTAGCAAAATATGATAATTGTTTTTTTTACCCTTTTATCTGGCAACAAAACGGACACCTTTTTTTGTTGGCAGATAAAAGGGTAAAAAAACAATTATCATATTTTGCTACTAGCAAAGGAGGTTCCAATGGTGTAAATGCTTACCCCGGGCTCTCATACTCCGATGGTGCATTGTCTTTGAGTTCTGCGCCTTTTGGCGTCATCTGGTCCAACACCATGTGAGACTAGGTTCTAAGAAAAGCTGTCTCGGGTGTGGACCAATCAATTTCAAGGACAGTGCATATCATTATCAGAGTTGTGTTTTTTGTTTGCATTTCGACCGCAGGTATTGTGGTCAATGCAAACATGACTCCTTGTAAAAAAAAGGTGTCAGTTTTGTTGCCAGATAAAATGGTAAAAAAACAATTAGCATGAACGCTCACTTCTTTGGAACTGCTGTTTGCGTTTCGTTTGTTGTCCTTCCCCCACGCCTCCGAATGGCACCGGTTGGCTAAGTACGGCGCGAAAGAAGTTCAACATCCATACATACACACAGAGATGCCCTGTGTAGGCAGATGGGACATCTATTTGCGAGCACTAATCATGATGGGGGGGTAGTGATTTGAAAACACGATGTAACACAATTTTTGTTCCTGGGTACCAAGTGTTATTTTTTTATTGCTTATGCCTCAAACAGTATAGAAAATGGCTATTATTCCCCACAAACTTTGCTTTTGTGACCAGGACTTTGTGTGAAGGAATGACACAAATGCACACGTTTTCGCATTAAAAATAGGTACATTTAGAAATATCACTGTCCTGGTCACAAAAGCCAATTTTCTGGGGAATAATTACCATTTTCTGTACTTTTAAAGGCATAAGCAATTAGGAAATAACAGTTAATAACCAGGAACGACAACAAATTTTGTATTTGTTACACAGTGAAAAATCACTGTCCCTGACCGCCTTTGTCTCCCCAATGGTGATGTTTACACACGGAACTCACTTGCACTTTGCCTCCAGTGTAAAAGGGCTCGAACTTGTAGGAGACTGTGTAACTGCAACGAGAATCGACGCAACTTGGGTCACACATTTGACACGTTCTGATATTCGCATGACGAAGCACGGTTGAGCACACACACACGTGCCCGACACGGTGTAGGAGCACAGTGTGGTTCTTCTTACCCAGAGATGCCCTCTCTAGGGGTGCGAGGCATGGCCAGATCTTTTGTGAAGGTCAATAATCGAAGCACAAATGAAGCACGGGGCACGCGAGTTTACAACTTACTCTGTTTCATATTCTTTGTTTTTTTCGGTAAAGTCACATAGGAAAAAAATTAAAATAAATTAAATCACGACGTTTCGGAGGCAACACAAGCTTCCGTCAATTCAATTGATGCAATTCAATTTTCTGTCTTCAATTCAATTGAATCGATTCAATTGAAGACGGAAGCTTGTGTTGCATTCGAAACGTCGTGATTTAATTTATTAAAATTTTTTACCAAAAAAAACAAAGCGTATGAATCCCTGCAGTCACGAAAACTTCAAATCTAGAATTACTTTGTTTCGTCAAACCCTGTGTGTGTGTTTATTGGCGTTGAATTATTTTTCTTGAACGATTGCGAACCGAAGGGGGTGCAAAAGGCTGCAGAAAAGTTTAAGAACCACTGGTCTCGCAGTGGCTTGTTGACAAAGGGCCCGTAAATACAAACTTGTGTGTCGTGTCCTCCTGGATAATCGATTGTTTACCTCTCGTCCCATATTTTAAATGAAAAGTTACGGGTTTCGGGGGTGTCTTACGTCTTGTAATCCCGATTAAGCAATAAACAGCCGAGTACATCTTAGTTATGCAATGTACAAGATATAAAAAAAGAGATTAAAGGCGTACAGCGAATGTCTTGACACTTTTCGCAAATGCCGTGGAGAAGTCAAAACGTTTGGGGCAGGAAAAAAACTGCGAATAGAAGCTGGGATCAGATTTTTTTTTTAATGTTTATATTATAACGATTGTCAGCCCTGATAAAATCCACTGCTGGATGGAGGCCTCCCCAAGCCACCACCACCGCCTAGAACACGGAACGGATTTCATCGCTCCATCTCCTCCACGGTCGAAAAGCTCGGGACGCCGGAGTGATGCTACAAAAAGAGACAAAGATCCCCCGTGTAGCTTTAACAGACTGTTGGGGCAAGTGCTGTTACGGATTAATGCCGGCACGGTACGCAATGGGGGGGGGGAGGGTGGGTGAGTGGCCAGCACCACACCCGGCCCCCTTTGTCTCCCTCGTGGACAATGTTTACACATTGTAGTACACCAGGTACCCATTTGCGGGTGAGTCGGCATCGAGAAGGCCCACGCCCGGCTCAGATCATCGTTGCCCGGTTCGTAGGGCAGCGCGCGAACCACTGCACCACCGATCCCCAGAGTAAACGATACTACGACTACGACACAATACCCAACATGTTAAATTCTACAGACAGCAGAAAAACTCGACCACTGAGGCTCGGGGAACGAGCCCCTTCCCTAAGGGTGATGACCACAGCCTCCGATAGAACCTCTCCCGCTCGCGAACACTCAACGCCTCTGCCCCCCACCACTTCTCCCCACACACACACACGCACTTGTCTTTGAGCTGCATGGGTCTCTCCTCGGCCATGGCGAGCGGCGCAGAAACGCGGGCCCCGTGGCCGGCTTGCGGAGACGGTGGGGGGGTGGGGGGGGAGAGATGTCAACGCGTCTGTGCGGCGTAGCAATCTGCACGGGGACTCGGTTCCCTCCACGTGTTTGTCGAGCCGCGCGGTGCGGCGTGGGAGTGACGCGGCGTGCCACGTGCGCGCACGGTGCGCGCTGACATCTTGGTAAGGGAGGGAGGAGGGAGGGATGGGAACGCCCCCTCGGGTGGGGGCCTCCCCCCGCCTGCCCGAACTCCCTCCTACCTGATTCTACAGTTGAAGCTTTCGTGACTGCAAGGATTCATATTCTTAGGTTTTTTTTGGTAAAGTCACGTAATTTTTTTTAAAAATAAAATTAAAAAATAAAAGCTATCGTGCTGTGACTATTCCACCTGAAGACGGAAGCTTGTGTTGCCTCCGAAACGTCGTGATTTTTTTTATTTTACTTTTATTAATTAAAAAAAAAATTACCTACGTGACTTTACCGAAAATACCTAAGAATATGAATATCCCTCCTACCTGCCTGACCCTACCTGCCTGACCCCACCCGCCTGACCCCATCCGCCTGCTTGATGCTGCTGATGCCCAAATTCGTGGATAGATGGAACCCCAGGAGGGGGTCGTGTGCGTTGCACACGTAGCGGAGGCTTTCGCGAGAAATATATCCATAATGAAGAGGGGAGGGGGGTGGTGTTAGATCGAGTAAATATCTAAATGCATGGCTGTCTCAAAGCGTGCGGGTTTAACCCCGTATTGTTGTACGGGGTAAATTTTACTTTTTAGGTCCATACGGCGTTCAGCCGTATCGATATGGGCACACAAACACTGGTTTTGTGTCTATTTGTGGTTATCCCTTGTGATGGGACTTTGTAGGATGAACGTTGAATATTTATAAGGGGCACGGGGTGACCAATAAGGTCTGAATTGGTCTCTAATAAGGCGAGGGCACTGATGAGGGGTTGACGGGTGCGTAAATGTGTCGTTAAACCCGCCGCCACCCGACACGGCCAATGGAGTGTGTCGCGTGAACAAACTCGAGTGCAATTCGTTCCTAGCAGAGGTGGGACAAAGTCATTGTTATGCAAGTCCAAGTCGAGTCTGAAGTCATCAAATTCATGACTCGAGTCTGACTCGAGTCCAAGTCACATGACTCGAGTCCACACCTCAGAGGTGGGACAAAGTCATTGTTATGCAAGTCCAAGTCGAGTCTCAAGTCATCAAATTCATGACTCGAGTCTGACTCGAGTCCAAGTCACATGACTCGAGTCCACACCTCTGGTTCCTAGGTTCGGCAACAATCACCACCAGCTGTGTTGGAGAGTAAACACCACCGCCACCACCGCCACAACAACAAACTAAATTTACAATTTCACGATAAACCCCCCCCCCCCCCACATAGTGTGCTGGTCTTTAAAGGTGCATTGTAAATGTTTGATACTCCTGCTGTTATGGAGTGACTCGTGCTGCCAGCTATGGCTGCAAAGTTTGGTCGTACATGTTATGTATATCGTTTATTGTTAGATTTGAATCACAGTTTCTATGATCACTGTAACATTGTTTTATAGCTTTAGTGATTTCGAAAACGTTTTGGTTTAGCCATGTTTGTTTGTTGTAGTACAGAGTTAAACTGATAACTTTAATTTAAATTGCCTTATGATTGTTATTGTTTGACTTGCATCCCACTGGGATTTTTGCACACAGCGTTGAATTTCGGTGTTTTTTCTGGAAGACTTTGCTGTTTTTTCCTGGATGTTTCTGTTTGTGTGTAGTCACTTTAAGATGTTTCTTGTTCGTGTTTTTGTTTTTCTGCGGTTGCACCCGATTCAAGAGCCGCATGGCTCATAGGGCTACGCCTAATAATTAATAAATAAACTGAAACTGAACTGAACACACAGAAGCGAATGGTCGCGTCCCCCTGAGCAACATGGCCACCGGCTCGTCGCGTCGCGGAAGGGGAGGAGTTAAAGACGTCGTTCCAGGACGTATCCTGCCACCCGATTGGCTGCGTTCAGTGAGAAGTGGGTGGGGGGGGGTGATGCGATCCAATGAGCGTGCGGATTTTTGGACGATACCACTCTCCGTTCACTCAAATTAAAAAAAATATTAAATTAGTTTATAATGTAATGAAGGTGAAATTTTTTTTTCTTTTTTTCAATTTTTACCTACGCTTAGACATTGACAACTATTGCAAAAAAATTCTAATTTTTCTGCAAAAATAAAAATTGTTGATGGATTGATTCTTCTTATATTTAAAGACGTACACATTGGAAAGCGCTCAAACTGTTATTTTTTATTAGAAAGAACAAAAATGTATTAACTTTACGAGCGGAAGCTCTCCTATCTTTTACCGTTTTAGAATTGTTCAGATTTTAACATCATAAAATGCGTATTTTTTCGTAAAAACCCCACTTGAATCCGAAATATCTGAAAAAAATAAAAGATAGACCAGTGGTTCTCGCTTTTATTGTATTTGTTGTTTAAGACTGTCAAACGAAAAAACTCAGTCATATTTTGAATGGTTTCTGAATGACATGTCGCACAAACAAGTTCATGGGGCACTTAAAATCGAGATTTGGGGGCCTTAAAATAAAACATCTCAGATTTTTTTTTATCTGTCCTATTGTTTGTGTCCTACAAGCTACCTCTGTACTAAATTTTTGCTTTTTACCTTGTCGGGAAGTGCCCTAAAAGATTTTGAGACATACAGCTAAAGGTCTTTATTTATATAAACAATGTTCTATTTCATTTTACCAGTTAAGGCCACTGGAACGATGTAGCTCTTTTTCAGAAGCGACCTGGCCAAACGCGATAAAAGCTCAACGAAGTTGACATTTATAGCAGCCAACTCACTCTAAACGCGTCATGTTGATTCTAAACGTGGAGGGGAAAAGCGGAGGATCCGGAGGAAAAATCCACGCGACCACGGGGAGAGAGACACGCAAACTCCAAATATAGAGCAGGCGTCAGGATCGAACCCACGACCTCCTTTAGACCAGGTGAGGTCGTTAAGTTTACGTGTATTGATCTGGAAAGCCAATACGGTCGATGGACCAATTCTTTTTAAATTATCTTCTTGGTTCTTTCGGTAAAGTCACGTAGAAGGGAAATAATAAAATAATAAAAATATAAAACAATTCTCACGACGTTTCGACTGCAACACAAGCAATTTTATTGTTTTATATTTTTGTTATTTTATTGTTTCCGTTCTACGTGACATTACCGAAAGAACCAAGAATATGAATCCCTGCAGTCAGGAAAGCTTTAAATCGTTTTTAATTGTTTAACGTGGAGACAGAGTGCTGCTTAACCAAGATGCTGCACAACAACGCAAAATGATTGCATACAATCATAAAAATACAATATTCAGGCATACCCCGCTTTACGTCGGAGATACACTTTCCCCTGCAGGGGGCAGAATAGACTTAACATATAATATCACTGTGTTACAATGTTGTTCTTCCTGGGTAGTAAGTGTTATTTCCTAATTGCTTATGCCTCAAAAGTACAGAAAATAACTATTATTCCCCATAAACTTTGCTTTTGTGACCAGGATATTGATATTTTGAAATTTACCTATTTTCCAAAACATTCCAGATAGATTCAGTGCTGAGTAAACTTGGAGTAACTTCTAGAACATTCTAGAACTTTCCAGTAATATAAATAGTAGTATAAATACAGGGCCCTTAAGCCCACCAGTTCAGTTTAGTTCCAGCTGCCTAAGTGGATACATATCTGCATTTTCCTGAGATGGTATCAAGAGGCTGCAAGCATTCGGCAGATGCATTTTGGTATGTCTGTGGCCAATTTATCAAGACAAGAGCGAAAAAGTACTCTGTGGAAGCATCTGCTAAGATGTGTGAGGCCTACAAGGCATATTTCGGCATGCCTCTTGGGGATCAAGACAAACCCTGGGCACCTCATTTCACCTGCGAGCAATGCAAAAATAACTCTGGAAGGTAAGATGGACAATTGTTTCTCGAAATTTTACATTATAAAATTTGTTACAATTTTTTTAATTATAAAAGTTTTATTTTTTTTCTTCCAATTTTCATTGTTATTGAAAAAATATATAATACTAGCCTTTTGCCCGTCCAAGGACGAGTGTATTGCAGTAAATCTGAAACTTGCAAGCAAAAAGCAGACCGCGACGTGATATTGCATCAATGCGTGTGCAATTTGTAAGGGCGCGGTGACACAGACCTATTTCATTTAAAGGTTATAATCCCTCCTTGTTCATCATGACGTTCTCTTTACTTTGATGTCTCAACAGCTTTACGGAGATCGCGTGACGTGAGGGTTCTGCCTTTGTAGTGAGGGTTGTATGTTGACAACGAGGAGGGGGGAGGAGGCGCCTCGGCCCCCCATGTGGAGTGACGTCAGCCGCTAATTATTATGAAATGGGGGGGGTCCATTTGGAGGACGTCACGTTATAATGATTATTAATGAGGGGGGCTGGTCGACGTGGAGTGACAAAAATGCTGCGAGAATCTCTTACACATGAGTCACGGGTGAAATACATTTATTTTTGTAGGATGGTACAGAGGGGAAAAGAGAGCCATGAAGTTCGCTATCCCAAAAATTTGGTGGGAACCCACTGACCACTCAAGCAACTGATACTTCTGCATGGTGGACCCTTCCAAACGTCGGACTGGCAAGAATGCACCTGCTATCACGTATCCGGACCTTCCTTCATTCATCACCACGGTGCCACACTGCTATGAGCTCCCCGTACCCACTCCTCCGGAGAGAGAGCAGCCGTCTTTAGAAGAGAGCAGAAAGTCAGAGAGCGAGGAAGACGTTGTAGATCCAGATGACAATTTGGAGCTGAGAGAAACCCATACTACCCCAATCAAAAAGACCTCAATGACTTGATGAGACATCTTGGTCTCACCAAGTCCAATGCCGAGCTTTTGACGTCTAGGCTCAAGCAGTGGAACTTGTTGGATGAAAGTGTGGAAGTCGCAGATCAGAGGAAGCGTCACCAACCTTTTTGCAGCTTCTTCACCCGTCAAGATGGGCTCTGCTTCTGCCACAATGTGACCAGTCTGTTTGAGGCAATCGGAATCGCCTGTAACCAGAATGAGTGGCGCGTCTTCATTGACAGCTCATCCAGGAGCCTCAAAGCCGTGCTGCTCCATAATGGTAACAAGTATCCGTCTCTTTCAATGGCTCACTCGGTGCACCTCAGAGAGGATTATAACAGCTTCAAGACCTTGCTGGACGCCTTGAACTATGATGAGTACGGCTGGGAGGTCATCGGAGACTTCAAAATGGTGGCATTCCTGATGGGTCTCCAAGGCGGTTTTACCAAGTTCCCCTGCTATCTTTGCCTTTGGGACGGCAGGGACACCAAAGTGCACTACCATAGGCGGGACTGGCCACAGCGGACCGAGTTCTCTGTGGGGAGGAACAACGTCAAGTGGGAGCCACTGGTGGACCCCCGGAAGGTGCTAATGCCGCCACTGCACATCAAATTGGGCCTTATGAAACAATTTGTCAGAACTGTAGATAAGGAGTCAGCAGCCTTCAAGTACCTTCAAGACTTCTTCCCTAAGCTGTCTGAGGCAAAGGTCAAAGCCAGTGTCTTAATCGGACCAAAGATAAAGAAGATCCTGGAGTGCAATGATTTCCCCAAGAAGCTCACTAGTAAGGAGAAAGCGGCTTGGAACAGCTTTGTCGCAGTGGTTCGTGGCTTCCTGGGCAATCACAAGGTCGAAAATTATGTGGAGCTGGTTGAGACTGGTGAAGAACTACGGCACAATGGGCTGTAGGATGTCCCTCAAAGTCCATATCCTTGATGCTCATCTTGATAAATTCAAGGAGAACATGGGAGTGTACTCGGAGGAGCAAGGCGAGCGCTTCCATCAGGATAGACTGGACTTTGAACGCCGCTACCAAGGACAGTATAACGAGAACATGAAATGGAGACTACATTTGGGGGCTGATTCGTGAAAGTGATTTACAGTGTTATCGTAAATCTCGAAAAACTACTCACTTCTAAATCTTTTGTAGTAAATTTTGTATTACTTTAGTATAAATACATGTTAATTTTGATGCATATATATTGTTTTTGTCTGACTTTACGTGAACGGAAAGACACAAATTCGCCCGTTTTCTCATTGAAAATAGGTAGCTTTCAAAATTTTACTGTCCTGGTCACAAAAGCAAAGTTTGTGGGGAATAATAGCCATTTTCTTTACTTTTTAGGCATAAGCAATTACGCAATAACACTTACTACCCAGGAACAAAAATTGTGTTACAGTGTAATTATGCTTTCATAATTTTTTATTTTTGAAAGCTCTCTGTCAACCCAGTGTTGGATAAAGGGTATTAATACTGAAATAACAATACTCCTGTAATAATGATTGTGAAATTATAGTTCGTCACTTTACTTAAATACCTCTGGATAATATTGGTCTGGAAATCCAGCAGATCGATAGGTTAAAACATGCTCATGTATATGTGTATACACCCTCTGCAAATGTATTTAAAACAAACATTACGTGGTGTTGTTAGCGAGCACCTGTGAAGTCACCCGGGTTTCAAGCCCATTGCTGTACTGTACTTGCTTTCACAATGACCCTCATCCAGAAGTGGTTTAAAAAGGGCTGTACAATTAATCCCAAGGGGAAAAAAAACTTTAAAAAAATTTAAACAAAAAATAACAGCCTGACCATTGAAGTTTTTGGAATTGCTCAGAGGGATGCGTGCAAAATTGGCGGGGCAAGTTTGAATTTTGGGAGAATTGAAAAAATTCGTCACGGGGTTTAAATAAACGTTAACCACACCGTCGTCTAAAGGAAACACACAAAACAAATTCTGACCACCCCGGCCTCTCTTAAACACATACGCACACACAAACCCTAGAACATAAATCCTGACAACCCCTGACTTGCAAGAACAGTGTGGGGTCCGTAAAATATATCGCCAGCCATCTCCACGCATTCGCTTCGCAGACTTGAAACCGACAAAACGGCGATGGATAAACGCATCCATAATCATACGCTGAATTCCGCCCTGTGTCTCCACATATAAATGGGCTTCTATTGAAATCCAACCGGTATGTTTGTTGGCTTCCAAGGGAAATATTTATCAAGCTGCGTTTAAGTGATGAGTTTGTGTACGGTAAAGGCGTCCGTGTCAGTGTTGTTCATTGCAAGTCCATGGGGCAACTAGAAACCTTGACGTGCAGCTCCCCGACAATACAACACATCAATACACAAATTGTGAAAACACCCACCACCACCATCACCATCGTGCTGTCAAACCCAACAATGGCTTCCTCAAATGTGCGGCGGCTCTCACACTGACGATGACTGTTCGGCGGAAGTGGCCCAACTCTCTTAAAATTGGTGAGGAGCACCGATTTATATGATGCCCAATTCAGATCTTCCTGGTGATGGAGGATGATCTGTAAGAGATGGTGGCTATCGAGAGGTACGAATATAGAGGGAGAGAGGGGGAGATAAATAAGAAGAGACCATTTGGAGAGATAGAGAGACGTGTAAGGGAGTGAGTTCTATGAGGAGTGGGTCAGTGGTTAGCAAGGGCATTGGTGCAAACATTTAAATGGGGCCCCATATCCAAGTTCCCACCTTCGTGGTCCAACGCGTGGGCCCTTGTGCCCAATGCAGTTACACCGCCTGCACACTCGACGACAGCGATGGGGACAGAGAGAGAGAGAGGGGCGAGAGGAGAGACTTGGGGAGAGATGGACAGAGATGATGGAGAACGAGGCGAGGGGAGAGAGGGGAGGAGAGCGAAGGTTAGACGGGGTCAGTATTTTCTCCACGGCCTCCACTCGACGCTCAATGGGGATGAAAGCGAGACGAGAGGCGAAGCTTTGATCCAACCGACACGAGTGGTGGGGTAGGGGCTGCGTGAGAGGGGTGGGGAGTGGGGGGTGGGCTGGCAGTGGTGGTGGTGGTTGAGGCGATGGTGGTAATCGTGGCGTTGGATGTGGTGGAGGTGATTGAGGAGGATGCGGTGCAAGGTGGTGGGAGTGCTGGCCTTCATAGGTGCTCGCTAACAGCACTCGCCCCAACAGTCTGTTAAGACCACACTGAGGGATTATTTCTAACATATTAGTGGTGGTATTAGTGGTGGTGATGATTGTTATTGGTGTGATAGTCGGGAGTTTTGAGTATTGATTGTGTGGTTGGCGGTTATTATATAGTTGCGATGGTTGGTGGTGGTGATGCTGTAATTGCGACGGCGATGATAGTAACGGCAGTGATGGCAATGATGGTTATTGTGGTGGTGGTGACGACAAGATGGTATTTACAATGCCCCCAGTGGGATTTGAACTCAAACCCTCTCAACCCACAGCCTCGCTGCAGCTCTCTCTCTGTACATAAACAGTTCGGCAGACATCGCATCTTAAGAAACAAGCAAAGATGCTCATTGTTGACACAGATTGCAAAATATTACAACGCAGCAGACACCGGCCAGCTCTAGTACACCTTTGTACATCTCTCGTGAAAGTAATGAGCGCCCATTCCTAAAGAAACACTTTGAAGTGCTCGAGTGAAGCCTTTTGGATAAATGTGTTGTTTATGTCTGGTGGACTCTCCCCGACCCACATTGCCGTGAGTTCGAGCCTCCACACAGCAGCACCAACAAGGTGGTGAAGGAGACTTCAGTCAAAAAAAATTCGTTCCTTTTTTCTCTCTCAACTCGTTGAGAAGATCAAGAGAGAGCATTTGTTTTCATTTCAAATGTGAAATATGCAAGAAATGTGGGTCTTTTTTTTGCAATGCAAGAATAACTATTTCGCACGTCTTGATATTTGACGTGAAGGGTCATGTTTTGTTTTCTTCAACTGTATTTTGTTTGCGCTCCTGCTCTAGTTTTTGTTTCGTTCTTGCCCTTGCAGATCTTTGGTTGATACGATGTTCAATGCCCGAGATCCACCAGCTGATGGCGTGAGATTGACGAGTGCAAGCGTGAGATTGACGTGTGGCAGGGTGAGACATGGAGGCACCATCCTCACCATCACCATTAGCAGCGTCATCATCAAATATAAATACGAGCGTCGATTTTATTACATTGTCCCAAATAGATAATGTTGAGGCTATACAGGGAATTGTTGTGGGTCTTTGTGCAAGTGGGTCTATCTTATTCTGTACTCTTTTTAAGTTCTCAGTTTCCAGAACACACAATTCGGAAGAAGCCCTTTCAATAACTAAATTTAGGCAGCCTGTGTTTACAAATCGATAATGCTCTCCCCCCTCTCCAATACTCGATAAGTGTGGCTGTGGCTAAGATGTATGTATATGGCTGTTTTTTCAGAAGCGACCTGGACACAAATGATAACTCGATGATGTGGCCCATCACGAGGAAATGAATAGCAGCCAATTACTCTGAGCGCACGTTGATTCTAAATGTGGTGGGGGAAACCGGAGGACCCGGGGGAAAATCCACACAAACCACGGGGAAACGCGAAAACTCCAAATATACAAGCGTCAGGGTCGAGATCGAACCCACGTCCTCCTGTATACTAGGCGAGGTAGTTATGTCTCGCCCTAAAACACATTTTGTGGGCTGTTTAGAAGTCCGTAGACCTCCTGTGGCCTCATGAAATTGTTACGAGGGATACCCAGCCTGCAGGCCTGAGGTTCCTCACATTATCGACCTTACACTACCAAATATACATCGTAGCCTTAACAGACTGTTGGAGCCAAGTGCCACGGCACACAATGGGGTGGGTGGCCACCACGTCCGACCGCCTTTGTTTCCCCAGTGGCGTCACTGATGTTGGCCGCGAGCGGGAATCAAACTCGGGGTTGGTGGGTTCGTGGCACGGCGCGCTAACCCGCCACTGTGACCAGCACCGTCACGGGCAGCCCTCAATGCGACCGGCACGAATCAGCTCCACCATCAGAAGTAGTGCCAGCTCCGTGGCTTTAACACGGCCATGACAAAGCCCCCAAAAGGAGCAGAGACACCGGCCCCGAGCGATTAATTCACCACCCCCAACCTCCAGGCCACATCAATTTTACTAAACCTTAACCTATGTCACCACCTGGCCTTCAGATTAACCCTCCGAGCTTCCAGCTGGGCCCCCCCCCCCCCCGTGCTCCGATGGGCCTGCCGAGGAATGTTCTGCGCGCTCCCCGCCACCGTGCGAGTATCTGTGTGGGCGCGCGTGCCTGCGTGCGTGCGACCACGTGCGCGCGTGTTTTCGTCTCCGTGGGTGGTGCCGCCGGTGCGAAGGGACCCCCCATCACACACACCCCCCCGCTCGCCTTCAAACGCCGCCCCATCATCGGCTTCTTCCGTCATCACTTCATCATCATAAATCACCGTTCGCTGGCGGCGGCATCGGCACCGAGCGTCAGACAGCGTCGCGGTTATTTACCAGGAGCGTCTCTCATCCGTGTCATCGGCGGCAACGTCGTCACCGAATCTCAACTCCCGTCACTGTCGTCGTCCCCATTGCCGCTGCGCGTTTGTAGCGAACGCACCATCAGTTTCAGTTATTAGGTATATCCCTGTGAGCCATTCGGCTCTTGAATCGGGTGCAACCGCAACAAACAAAAAAACGAACAAGAAAACATCTTAAAGTGACCATCAAGTCACCGTCGGCTCACGGCGCGAACTCTCTGCAGCTCGACTCACAGCCTCCTCCTCCTCCTCCATACAGCAAAGACCCCGGGAGCACGGGACCCTGTCCGTCTGGAACGCGGGCATCATCAGCGTCCCGCTGCCGCCGCCGCACATTCGCAGCAGCACCACCACGAGCAGCAGCAGCGGCAACGTTCGATGTTCGAGTTTTGAAGAGGCGCCCGAAGGCACCACCTCGCTCGCCTGGCGCTCGAGACAAACCGACCATGGCACCGCACTTCAGTTACGGCCATATGTCCCTGAAATATTTTACCCGTGTCACGAGTTGCATGATCTCATCTCAACAAGTTACATGTCCATTGTGCGGTAGAGGTCGCAATCGGGTACCCGATAGCCGTACCCTACCCGATACCCGGCTACCCGTACACGGCCGGGTACGGGTACCCGTTTGCGACCCTGGTGCGGCCGGGTACGGGTACGGGTAAGGAATCAAAACCCGTTTGCGACCTCTGTTGTGCGGGGAGTATGCGCTCCCCCTGTTCTGCATCGGTTTTCTCCGATGGCATGGAACACGATACGATGCAAATGGAATTGGCCAAACATCGCAATGGTGAAAGATTCCCTGCACATTACTCAATTGGGATTGCACAACTTGACAAAAATTTTCTCTCATATTTCGAACCTCGGTAGGATCCTCCAGAAGAAGTGAGGTTTCCCTGGTAAACAAGCGTAATAATAAATAACAATTTCGATCACCATCTAAAAAGTAAACTTTTTTTATTTTTACCAGGCAAGGCCCTACTGAGCTATGTAGCTCTTTTTCAGAAGCGACCTGGCCACAAATGATAGCTCCACGAAGTGGCTTTTCAGATGGAAATTTATAGCAGCCAAATATGCTATACGCATGTTTCTAAATGTGGAGGGAAAAACCGGAGGATCTGGAGAAAAGTCCACGCGACCACGGGGAGAACGTGCAAACTCCAAATATACAGGGATCGAACCCTCGACCTCGTGTATACCAGGCGAGGTAGTTAACATCTCGTCACCGTGGTGACCACCACCTTCATCATCACTACCATCACCATGTCATACATATGACCAGATTAGAGCCAATGTAGATGACAGTGTCACTACGATTGGATTCAGAGGCGATGGAAAGGTGTCGTAAATAATGCTCCTGAGAAACGAAGTGGACTGTCAGCCCGAGCATTAAAATATCTCAACTCAGCCCACCGATCGCTCGGCGAAGCGAGGCACCTCAGCACAACACAGGTCCTAACACCGCTCAAACCACGTTTGCTCACCGCTCCTCCGCAAGCCGGACATCACCACAGAGGCACGGCCGCCACCAGAACGTGTCCTTTATTACAAACATCGACAAACAATTCGGATTTCCAGTGCGGGAAGAAAAGTACGCAACAGACCTCGGTCGTTACGCTCGCGTTTAAGAGTGCATCGTTCGCGTTTTGTTTTTAAGCGAGACGACCCGCAGTGCAATTTACACGGCGGTTCGGCAAACACCCGTCGCGCGAAAACTCTGTGACGATTCCCCAAACGGCGTTCCTTTTAAAACACCGACTTGGCGGAGGTCTGCTCACCTCTTTCCTGCGCAGAAACACGACAACACAGGCAAAATCACAAGCGAGTATTATTCACATTGTTTTTTTTGCATCACGCGGAGTTTTTTTTGGTTTTCTTTGGGCGACCAGCATCGGCAGTCAACAATTCGGGAAGCCACAGGGATGTTTGAGAAAATTACGTCGAGGCTGGAATGGTTGGCGGTGCTGGCAGCGGTTTTGGCGGCAGTGGTGGGGATGGAGAGGGAAGAGGGGAAAGCACGCGGAGAAGGCACTGCCAGGAAAAGCTGGTGCACACGCACTCCAAACTCTCCCGTCTCGTGCGCCCTTGGCCCCGGATCAAAGCCTCTCGCACCCGAGCGCGGAGGGGAAGGTGAATTATTTTGACAAAGAACGAGCGCTCATTCCAACGCGGCCCCCAAGTCGCTAGCTTCGTCCACATCCATCCCCGGCGGCTGGGAGATGCGTAGAGGTGTTGGGAGGGTGGGTGGGGCAGTGGGTGGGAGGGTGGGGGAGGTGTGGGACAAGAGGAGGAGGAGGGGGGAAGGGGGCTCTTCGTCTATCCCTCAAGTGGCTCTCTCACCTGGCAGCTTTAGCCACTTGGGAACGGTGGCAGTTGGCCTGGAGGCTTCGTGGCTCGGCCCGGCCACGGGTTCTGGGTCTGGGTCATCATCGCAGGCCTCGCAGGAGTCGGGAATTGGATACATGACGGCCGCTGAGGCCGCTGCGCCGGGGACTGGAGTCTTGGGAAGGACACTATGGGCACGCACGCACAAACACACATGGATGTTTCCATAACTTCTGCACCAATACTGGGGGCAAGGGGTTTTGTCCAATAGTAGACATCTGTGAAAAAGAGCTGTAGCGCTAATCAAATTCCTCCAGTATAAATATTATTCTGTTACTTTTGAATGTTGTCTTCCTTGTCGCCCAACCATGCAGTAGGCACTGGGCCATGCGTAAAGTAAAGGCTCCTACTGGTATCAGTGACAAAGTTGCCAACGAGCAGTTTCCCGAGTGGACCATGGCAACGACGACGAAGACAATGACGATGATAAAGTTCACAAATGACACAAATGAACGGCGCGCCAGTTGCCTTCTTTACGGATCTTTCTGAGCATTCACCTCAAACCGTTCACTTACCGCGCCGTGTGACCAGCGACTCGCCACATCACGATCACTACTTACACGTGGACGTCCATAGAGGCAAGTATCACGGAATTGCGGGATGAGCCCCAATAATCGGGCCTCTCGCGGACACAAGATGAGACCATGGAATGAACTACGTACGATAATGTCCCAACTCGTAGGACAATCGAATCGGAACCATGGACATTAGCGACGCTGCCTCAGTGGCTCCAACGCGAGTTGGTTAGCATCAGTGCCTCAACTACAAACTCTTTCCTACCCATCCGCCCCCCCCACCTCACCTAGCCCCCCAGTCACTGGGCCACCTCTGGGGTGTAATTTGTTCATCAAGCCGGGTGTAAACAAAACGCCAGCGGCTTCGAGCGATATCCCTGGCCCGCTCTGGGTGCGGCATTTATCGTAAGATCGCTTCTCCGTTTTCCCACTTCGCATTCTTGGAAGTAGTTTTTCATCGCGCTCGCAAAATCTGTCCAAGCCTCAACGGTGGCCACGAGCCAGGTCGAGTGAAGCAAAGCCCCCCCCGGCCCACCCCCCCCGCCACTCCACTACCGACAGGCAAGGGGTGGAGGTGCAAGGTGGGGGTAGGCCAAGAGCTGAAAACCATTTTTTTTAAATGCTCACAGGCGCAGGAATGCGTTCGAGGTCGTTGCTCATCGAGGAGATGGGAGCGGCGAAATCGGCTCGTGCGCAGACGCCGCCCTCCGCGCATTGGTTACATCTAATCACCGTGACGGTCACGATGGATTGAGACGCATTCATCAAGCAGTGGATTGATCATGCCTGATGATGATAACTCAAACGTCTCAACTATTTGCATTAATGCAAAGGAGCTCCGTTTGTACACAGTAGGACGTTCAAATACCTTTCTGTGAATACCCGAAGGTCAATCGTGTAACACCGTAAGAGGCATTTGCACGCATGTGAGCATACGGCCCACTTCAAGCCTGCCAATGATCTCGATACAGCACTTACTCTGTTAATTTTACACGTCTTGTCAAATACAGCATTCTGTGATTTGAAAACAAGAGCTTGCAGACGACCTGTAGTTCTGAAATATTGGCACTGCTTCAGCGAGCACTCGTCATCATCGTCGTCGTCAGCCATGATCAACCCACTGCTGGATGAAGGCCTCCCACCCCCCCACCCCCCACCCAAACCACCGCCACCACCTCTCACACCCCACGATGTAACGATCCAGCCAGCTCCTGCGCGTGAACCGATCTCACCGCTCCATCTCCTCGTGTGCGTTCCGTTCTCTGGTTTGCCACTCTTGAGCACTAAGACTGCCAGGGCGTGTGGATAGAAAAGGTCGCTTTGAAGGGATGGGACCTCAGCAGCAGTTCCGCGATATCTCCTTCCACGGGCCGTTGTCTAACATGAGGTCACGCTGCCTTGTGAGAGTCACCGATTGGAAAAGACGACCGCAGAATTGGATTGATGAGCCACATTAGTGTTTGGGTTGGACGACGTGGCAATTTTATGACAAAGGCTTTGGTCGTTAACCTGACACTCGACAAGACTGTCACATTTACAAACACATTATTTTTATGTTTAAACTGATTTTTTTCACCAATTTCTGACCAATAGAGCTCCTGACCCAGCGGGCTTTCTCGACTCTTCACAACTGAATCCGACACCGTTTGACGAAGTTTTTCTCAAGCCGCTTTGCGCTTCCATCAGGTCGTGAACTCGGATATCGTCTGGCGTGTGCTGCATCAGCTCACTGCGCTTGGGATATAACTGCAAAATTGGCTATAGAACGTGTTCAGTAATTGCCAACAACTGCAGAATCCCGTGCTTTTGGCTGACAATCTCACCTGCAGAGGATGGCATCAGCATGGACCTGTGGTTCCGTGGCCTCTAGGATAGCCAGCTTGAGGTAGTGATCTGTGGCAACAGCAGCACACACAGGCGACAGCCTCCAAGAGCTGCACCGGGCACGGGACAGCGCAAGCGAGAACCGCTCCATCTAACAGTAGCAGCAGCAGCATGTATCCCGACATAGCCACCTTCTATGGAACACACAGCGCAACAATCCAACTGCTGCAGCAAAGACGCGACAAAATTTTCAACAACAGTTGGGTACGTGCCAAAGCACCCGTGTGTGTGTGTGTGTGTGTCACTCGCCACTCACCTCTCTTCACCGTGCAGCCAAAATGAACGAGGGAGGTGGGAAAGAGGTTTGCCTGCGCGAGAGTTCAAGAGGACCCTTCAAGCAACATGCGGATATATTTATTCAGTCGCTCAGTCACCTAGCACAACTTTATTCGCGTGGCACATTTCACTCGCGCATACCAGATCACACTCACTCTCTTCAAGGTCCTGCATGGACTAGCCTCCCACCCCCACATACACCGGGGCTATGCACTTGATTGAAAACTAATTTCTTAAAGAACTGCTTTTTATCATGTAGTTTGTTGTCCTTCCCCCACACCTCCTAATGGTTTGCACGGTTGGCTACGTACAGTGTGAAAGAAGTTCAGCATACATATTTATTGTGTGAATCGAAACTGAAAGAGTGATATATGTTTTAAAATGTCAGCATACGTGTTAAAATGTCAGCATACGCGTTTTGCTAAGCGTGTGGCAGGTGACATCCAGGGCACCCTTCCAAAATGAGATGTTCCATTTCGAGTAATAATCATCATCATTATAATTATTAACAAAAACACTCAACATATCCGTCAATAACATTCCTTAAAAGAAACAAAATACACTGAGACAACGATTGGGGCAATGGCCGTTCTTATAATGGCAATGGGCCATTTTCCAAAACGTTGCCTATTTTATATTTTTTAGTATCAGGCTAGAGTGTTATTTACAATTGTGTTGAGTTGTGTGTTACTTGTGGTTGTGCACCACTGCCAACCGACAAGAGCTTCACCAAATAACTTGCGTACGGTACGTACGCACCACCAACATCATCATCAGAAGCTTGTCGCGTTCATCCAGGTGAAATATTTTAACCAATAAGCCAGTGAATTTTAAAAGGCGAAGCCGACAAGAGCCGAACAACGACGCTCAAGCAAATGCAAACAAATTGAAGCTGGAGGCGTTTTCATTTTTCACGTTCTCGCATCTGTCCGGGCGAGCGGGGGCTAAAGAGATTCTGGGCTCCGGCAGTAAACACAGCACACGCGCCAAACCTCGCCCCGCGCTTTATTATTACGGCGAAGAGCCGCCAAAATAATCGATTTAAGCACGTTCCAGCGCGACCGTTTCTGCTCCTGCTGCTGCTGCCGCTGCCACTGAATAAAGCTACCGGCAAGTCCTGCGCAGTGGACACTTGATTCGAAAACCACACGCGCGCATATTTGCAAACTCGAGAGAAAGAAAAAAGTCTAAGAAAACAAAGGAGTCTTCAAAACTGTTTGCCGCAGGATAAGTTATGGACGAAAAATTACGGACGTGAAAACGGTTAAGGTTTTTTTTTTCTTCCTCTCTCTCTCTCTGTCTCCCTCCTCTCTCTTCCCGGGAGAGTGATTTTCGCTCTCCTCCACGCCCCCCTTTGAAGCCCGTGAGGAGCTATTCCTAGGCCGGGCTGTTTAGCTCGTTAGCGAGAAAACGGGGGAACGCATTGTTCCCCTTGTGCACTCCACACCACACCCCCCACCCAAAGGTTTTGGGTCCACTTTGAACGCAGTTCATCCATTTATTTAACAGCGAGCTTGAAAAATCATAAACATTTGATCATGTTGGTAATGCAGGTGGAATTTGTAAAAGTTAACATTCCTGTAAATTACAGAATATGGTACAATTCAATGTTTGTACGTATGTTGAACTTCTTTGGCACCATACGTAGCCCACTAATGGGCGATGCGGAGCGAGATTCCGTTGTCAGCCCATGTCAATATTGACTGCGCAAGAACAAAAGCCTTACAACATTAAAATTGGGGTTTTCACCTAACTTTTGCAAAGTTGCAGCTGTGAGAAATAAAAAATAAAAAGTAGCAGTTTGACAGCCAGGTGACGAACATTTCTCTCTAGCAGAGCACTCGTGAAAATACGCCACCCAAGTGTGCGGATGAAACTATTTAAACTTTTTATCTTCGCAGCTAAGCCCCACCGAGCTGTGTAGCTCCTTTTTCAGAAGAGACATGGCGACAAATGGCGGCTCGACTAAGTGGCTCATCGCGTGGGAATTCATTTGAGCCAAATACTCTACGAATGCACGTCGATTCTAAATGCGGAAGGAAAAACTGGAGGACCCGGAGAAAAAATAACTCGCGACCACGGGGAGAATATGCAAACTCAAAATATACAGCAGGCGTCAGGGTCGGGATCGAACGCACAACCTCCTGTATACCAGGCAAGGGAGTTAACATTGCACCACCCTGGCGCCCCACTGATAAAGTCACTTGCAGGGATTTCAGAAGTAGTTCTGTGATATCTCCTTTCCAAAAGGACTCTACGTCGATAGCCGAGTTGGAACAAAATTTGGGAAAAAAAGACAACAGTTAAGAAGAAGTCAAAAAAATGTATGAATAAGCACGGATTATGTAATGCTTTCCAATATGCGTCCATCTTCGGAAGTATTGATTTAGCAGTACGGAAGCTGATGATGGCTTTGGGGGCCAAACTTTACATATTTGTGAAGATACATTTTTGCTCTGGTGTGTGTCTCAAGGTTTTGGGCAACCCCTTTGATAAATTTGGCTCCGTTTTTAAGAGCGCAAGTCCCCAATAGGAACACAACTTTATACAACAGTATGTTGGTTAACACCGGTTTACCTTTACGATAGTTATAGTGCCCCCTCTGTTATGGATGGAGAGATAGACAGAGGAATGGTCAGACGGATGGACGGATGGTCAGACAGGCGGTTGGACAGATGGATGAACAAATAGACAAGATGGAGAAAGACCGATGGACGGACGGTTGGAGACAGACCGACAAACGGATAGACAGATGGATGAACAGACAGACGGATAGATAGACGGATGTGCTTCTGCGGTTGTCTGGAACGCTCTTCCTTTCGATATTAGGAAGCCACTGGAGGAGCTATGCACTTGTAGAGGAATAAAATGGGGACGTGACGTCATGTGTGCCGTCCAGTGCGATGACGAAAGCGGGGTCACTGTGGGAACGGGTAGAGTAGGAATGGTGAAGAGGGAATCAGGGGTAGAGAGGGATCGAGTCCTGAGTCTGGGGAGAAGCCGGTGGTAGCCATAGAGGTGCTTCTCTCTCCAGTCGGTGTAGTCGGAAGAGTCCCCGATCCGACACGAGAGAGACTGGAGCTAGCCGGGCAGGGACCAGGACTCAGTGTAGGACCTCTAGCCCCTGGGAGTTGTGTACCCTTGTGTGCTATTGTTAACCAGTAATAAACCTTTGGCGGAAGCCCATAATTTACCTTCGTCTCCGAGTGCGTCCGTGGGAACTTCTCTACACACTTTTAAATAATCTAGATTGAAAACTAATCTCTTTACAACTGATTTTCGTCTGTATACGGATGGATGAACAGACAAGACAGATGGACAAGACAGTCGCGTGAAGGGTTACGAGTGCACGGCCGTGCTCACCTTGAAGAGAGTCTGTGTGGGAGCATCCAGCACTCGCTTCGGAGGGGCAGTGTCTGCGCAGCGGGGGGACGCAGGGAGGTTCGGGGAGGGACAGACACGGCGTGCGTTCAAAACCACGTCCTCAAGTCACGGACGCATTGGATGAGACAAATGGTTCTTGATTCTGTATCAGATGAGACAAGGGTCAAAGGTTAACGATCAGTAAATATCGGCACAGGGGAGGTGGCTGGGAGTGGCTAATTGCCCAATCACCCCCTTCGTGTGATGTACCGTCCCTCAATAGGTGCTCACGAACATCATTTGCACCGGCGACTCTGCATTGTGCACGGGGGATCTGCGTCTTTTGTTGCGAACCGGTGAATCGCAAGGGGCTCGGGTAAGGCACTCTGAGAGCCGTGTGGTTGTTGTGCGTTCCACACTCACACAGGTAGAAGGGCGGGGCTGGCTCCTCAAGGCACGACCTCACCAACTCCACCAGCGCACACACTGCCAAGTCACAGGCAACAGGTCATGTACATTTCCCGATTCCAATTAATAAAACGTCCACAATTCGATTAAGCCCTACTCGTTAAAAAAAAGAAAAAGGTAGATGAATCAACGTGGTGGTAGCTGTGAGCGTTGTGGCTCATCGTTAAATTCTGTGCTGTGATCATCATCATCACCACCAGAATTGTAATCAACACTAAAAGATTTCATTGAACAGGTAAAGCCCACCGAGCTGTTCGTTATTTTTCAGAGATCTTCTTCTTCTTTCGTATGCATTAATAACAGCAGATTCAAGATGCAATTTTAGATTTGTTATCCACTACATAGACTCAACACTGCCCATAGACTCAACACTGCCCATAGACTCAACACTGCCCATAGACTCAACACTGCTGCCCGTAGACTCAACACTGCCCATAGACTCAACACTGTTCATAGACTCAACACTGTTCATAGACTCAACACTGCCCATAGACTCAACACTGCACCATAGACTAAACGCTGCCCATAGACTCAACACTGCCCAATAGACTAAACGCTGCCCATAGACTCAACAATGCCCATAGACTCAACACTGCTGCCTGTAGACTCAACACTGCCCAATAGACTCAACACTGCCCGGTACATTAAGCAGACCTCCCTCCTTAACTTCCTTTCGTTCCTCCCTGAAAGCCTCACCTCTTCTCCATCGCCCATTCTGCTCCCATTCCCTCCCCTCCACTCCTTCCTGTCCCTCCCCTGCGCTGTCGGGAACCCCCATGTTCCCTCTGTTACGGTCACTCATTCCTGAGCCATCACACTGCCCCTGCCATCTCAATTCACTCTATTTTTGGTGACCGCTTTTGAACCACCACGTTATAGACAGCCCTGTGCTAAGGCGCTCTCCAAGTATAAAATATGATGAGAGGTGGGATCGCGCTTAGGGAGGCCTTCACTCAGCTGATGATGCGGATGATGACCTGAAATTGCCGTGGGCTGGGGCAGCTCTTACCTGGTTCATTTGGCCTGAAGACCGCTTGCAGGATGTTTCGGTCGGGGAACTGCACTCGGATAACGACCTAACGTGGTGGGACAGAGACGGCAGCTGATCAAACGGGCCCTGTTCCCAGGACGGTCTAACACGGAGAGCCTGCTCCACACAGCCATCTCTGCAGAGCATTGGAACCTCCTTTGCCAGTAGCAAAATATGATCATTGCTTTTTTACCCTTTTATCTGGCAACAAAACTGACACCTTTTTTTTACAAGGAGTCATGTTTGCATTGACCACAATACCTGCGGTCGGAATGCAAACAAAAAACACAACTCTGATAATGTATACACTGTCCTTGAGAAATTGATTGGTCCACACCCGAGACAGCTTTTCTTAGAGCCTAGTCTCACATGGTGTTGGACCAGATGACGCCAAAAGGCGCACAACTCAAGGACAATGCACCATCAGAGTATGAGAGCTCGGGGTAAGCATTTACACCATTGGAACCTCCTTTGCCAGTAGCAAAATATGATAATTGTTTTTTTACAGTGCATACATTATCAGAGTTGTGTTTTTTGTTTGCATTCCGACCGCAGGAATTGTGGTCAATGCAAACATGTCTCCTTGTAAAAAAGGTGTCAGTTTTGTTGCCAGATAAAAGGGTAAAAACAATTATCATCTCTGCAGAGCTTCAGGAAAAACGCTGGCAACGCGATGAGTACCCGGTGCGGTGTGTAAACTTCGCCACTGGGGGAGACAAAGGCGACCGGGCGTGGTGCTGGCGACCCACCCCCTCGTGTGCCGTGCTGGCCTTCAAAGCTGATCGCTAAAAGCACTTGCCCCAACAGTATGTTAAGGCTATACGGGGGATATTTGTCTTTTAATCTCATGTACTTCATTAGTCGTGCATGTTAGTTTGTTGTCCTTCCCCCACACCTCCAATTAGCACGGTTGGGTTTGTACGGTGCAAAAGAAGCTCAACACACACACATACGAGGTGAGGGCGACGAGGGAATGCCTTCACCCACCTGCGGGTAGCGTTTCATCTTTTCCAGCTCCTGCGACTCTCTGAGTGCCTGGGTGGTAAGGGGAGCTTCCTCCATCTTGATCCTGATGATGCAGACAGCACACAAAGACAAAGATCCCCCAGCATAGCCTTAACAAACTGTTTGGGCAAGTGCTGTTAGGGAGCACCTATGAAGGTCGGCACGGCACACGAGGGGGTGGGTGGCCAACACCACGCCCGGCCGCCTTTGTCTCCCCAGTGTTGTTTACACACCAGCAGGTACTTATGGATGGCTGAGTGGACCTATGGGAGGCCTAGGACCGGTACAAAAATATTCACCACTGTTATTAGTCCTGAGCGGAAATCGAACGTGAGGTTGCCGTGTTAGTAGCACGGTGCACTAACCACTACACTACCACTCCCCACAACACAGACAAGACAAAAGATCCCCCATAACAGAATGTTGGGGCAAGTGCTGTTAGCGAGCACCTATGAAGGTCGGCACAGCAATCGAAGGGGTTGGTGCCCAGCACCACGTCTGGCCGCCTTTGTTTCCGCAGTGCTGATGTTTATACACCGCACCCAGGTACTCATTTGAGGCTAAGTTGACCTAGGGGAGGCCCAGTACCGGTTCAGATAAATGCCACCGGTGTTGGCCGTGAGCGGGAATCAAACTCGGGTCGCCGGGTTCGTAGCGCAGCGGCGCTAACCACTACGCTACCATTCCCCATCTTACACAAAAACACGCACGCACACACCCGACTCATCTCACACCTCTCCCTCTTCAGCTGCTCCATCCTCCTGCGCACGTCATCCACCGTCACCTCGAAAAACTCGTCAGGCAGCTCGTCCCCAGTGGCTGCGCCGCCAGCGTGAGAGACGTCGAGCGACGGGTTGAAGACCAGCACCTGGCGCTCACAGGGCTGCGTCGAGGGGCAGGGGAGAAGGGTCGGAATGGGAGGCGAGGATTGGATGCGCAGGCATTACAGTGTTAGAGCTGTACAGTTGAATAATTGAAATGTAATTCGATCTACTAGTGGGCGAGTTGGTTAGTCGATTTGGACTTCGGAGCTTCGTTGTCGGCGGTCCATCGGCCTGGAACTCACCGACCCACACTCACTCACTCGCGTACTCACCCACCCACTCACCTACACACTCACTCACTCGCGTACTCACCCACCCACTCACCTACACACTCGCTCACTCGCGTACTCACCCACCCACTCACCTACATACTCGCTCACTCGCTCACTCACCCACTCACTCACCTACACACTCGCTCACACGCGTACTCACCCACCCACTCACCTACAGACTCAACTCACTCGCGTACTCACCCACCCACTCACCTACAGACTCACTCACTCGCGTACTCACCCACCCACTCACCTACACACTCACTCACTCGCGTACTCACCCACCCACTCACCTACACACTTACTCACTCGCGTACTCACCCACCCACTCACCTACACACTCACACACTCGCCCACTCACTCACCTACACACTCACTCGCGTACTCACCCACCCACTCACCTACACACTCACTCACTCGCGTACTCACCCACCCACTCACCTACTGAGCAGTCCATTTCCCTGGAACTCACCCACTGACCCACCCACTCACCTACTGAGCAGTCCATTTCCCTGGAACTCACTTACCCACTAACCCACCCACTCACCTACTCAGTGGTCCATCAGCCTGGACCCCACCGCCGCTGCACAACGTTCGAGACTCTTCACAGACATTTAACCAGTTCGGTAGACAGAACTATTGAATACAGCTTACAATGAATTAAAAATATTGCGCACTCGTGATGACCTGGGTTATAAAAGTTGCGCATTTATAAATGAACTTACTCAATTCTCGGATGGGTCGGAGACCGCGGTTCTATTCCTGATATAGGTATCCAATCTCCTGATAGAGGCATCCAATCTTACAGTCAGGGCATTGTTTGCATAATCGTAAAAATCGTAAAAAAATAAAGTCAATATGTCTCTGCTTAAATGAACATGGGGTGGCGTTCATCTGTTGGAAATTCCACCATTGGCGGGTGCCAGTCTATATCACAGTCCAACCATAGCTGAGTTTCCACAATGTACTCATTTTGGTGACCCCAAGGCTGAGTTGTCCTACCACCTCGGATTTCAACTCTACGTGATTTTAGAATTGCGAGTCAAGCTCTGAGATGACAGCACCGCTCGGTCGAATGACGCCAACTTATATTTAAGATCTGACTTGTCTCCCAGTCAAATCAAAGAACTCCCTCCGTAACATCACTTTGGAGACGAGGGTTGGTGGGATCACGTAGAGGATGAATAAAGCTCCCAAAATCCACTCTGCTGCAAAGCAACCAGGCGATGGCAGTACAGCAAGTGGGATTTGCAAGCCCACGCACACAGTCCCGTGAGTGTGTGGGTTTTGTCCGGGTGCTCCGAATTCCTGCCAAACGTAACCCTTTAAAAATGCAACTGTCCAAACCTTCCAATGTATCAGCATCCTTCTGAAAGAGCGACCCTTGGTGGATAAACAATTGACATTATTATTACGGTATCATCGCGGCTGCAATCAAAACACCGTCACCATCACTGCCAAATCAACTCCGGCCGCCCGACATGCGACGCAAACCGAGTCGATCGCATCTGACCACACGGCCGCTGGCGAGATGTGAACGTCACCCACCCGTGCAAGCTCCTCCGATGAAAAGTCCTGGCTCGCTTGCGACAGCCCGGCCGGCTGGACCTACGCAGAGCACAGGCAGGGGATGGGGGAGTTTAGCCAGAGCCGCGGTGCCACCGACACTAACGTTTAAACACATTCCTGCGGAGGGAGCTGGTAGGAACGTTGGGTTACTCGGTCAATGGCCAGGGTCAACGGCGGCGTGGTGTATTCTCCAAATATGCCCGACTGAGGGCGGGCACAAGCCGGTGTGAGTAGGTTAAACGTTGAGTTTTATAAGGACACCACAGGGTGACCAGCCCCTAACCACCCAGCCCCACCCCTCCCACCCCCCACCCAGCCCCTCCCCACCCAGCCCCTACACACCCTCCCCACCCAGCCCCTCCCCACCCTCCCCTCCCCACCCAGCCCCTCTCCTCCCCCCCCACCCAACCCCTCCCTGCACGACGGACGGACACAATAATCCCCTGTGGGCTGGTGTAACCAGGAGGTTCTTACCAGTATCAATCCCTCTGTAGATAATCTGCTTAGAACCACTCGACTAAATCGAATAGCACGAAGGTGGATGGGGAAGAAAAAGTTTCGCCTTTGGGTGGCAGGATATCAGGCGGCTGCTATTTATATTTTTTTATTGGGCCGTGAAAACAGTAGTAGAGGAAAGAATGTTTCGTCGCTTGATTGACTTTATTGACTAATCGTGCCCCCCGGCTCTGGATTTAGCGAGTTGTCTGTGGGGTGAGTTTGCCAAGTGTCAAACCCAGTGAGTCCACGTTCGGCACGGGAGGCGACGCTGTGGGTGAAAAGTTGCGGCCTGCTTTGGTTGCAATGAGCAAACTTATCTGGTGACAGTTGGCACCGTACTCTCAGCGACGGCGATTTATCTCCATGGCCATAAAAAAAACATTGATCAAATTAATTGGACGACACCTAATTGTCGATCCCTTATAACTCCTACAACCATTGATACAGCATTAAGGCGGAACAAAAAGCGAAAAGTACGGCAAAAAGTCGGTTGGAGAGAGATGCATGTGTGGAATTATATTAAGAAGCAGGAAGAGGAACACAGATCAGAGAAGGTATGCAGCTTATAGACAATTCAATAGATTAAGAAAACCAGGGATCCAAAGGACACGTTGCTAAAATGTATGTATGTTGAACTTCTTTCACACTGTATGTAGCCAACGGTCAAGGATAGTGAGCGGCAGCCAAGGGATTGAGCATGCCCAAGAGAACGCCCGACCGAGGAGATGGAGCGATGAAATCGGATTTGCGTGGAGAGCAGGTGCTGGGTGGGTCGTTTCATCGACGAACGCGGCGGCGGCGTGAGGCCTTCATCCAGCAGTGGATTAACCTTCACTGCTGAAGACGACGAAAATTGGTAAACCGTTACAATCCTGAGTTATTTGCAGCCGTAGTTTCGGCTCTGGTTCAACTTAAACGGCCTCTGTTGTTAAACTCTGAACGCCTCCGCCGCCGCCGCCGTTCGGGCCACACAGGAATGCGGCTGCTGGCGCCCATTCACAGACGGATGCGCGATGAGCTGACGCGAAACGACGGCTGCGACCCGCCACCCCCTCGTTACGCCCCATCAGAGCAGCTCGTTAGTGTGCCTGCTTTAACAAACACCCTGCCTCTTTTCTGCTACCCCCCATGCCCCCCCCCCACCTACCCAGAGGTCTAACTGGGGGTCCCCGAAAAAGTTAACGTGGGCTCCGAGGCTCACGAGTCTCTGCTCTAAGCATAGCCCAACAAAACCGCGGTGCTATCTAATCCCAGGTCTCCCTTTCAAAAGAGAGTCCCCCAACGTGTTGGTGAGCTCTAAGCCGATTATAATAAAAGGGCACCTAATCTGTCTTAACACAAACCCACTCGTCGTGTCCGTCGTTACAAACTGGATGCTTGACCCGATCACTCACTGCCAAGCCACGTAAGGATGCATCATCATCATCTTCTCAATCACTCAGATACCTGCTCAATCGCCTGCTCACTGGCCCAAAAGGCAGAGATCCTCTGTGTCGCCTTAACAGATGTTTGGGGCAAGTGCTGTTAGCGAGTAGCACCTATGAAGGCTGGTATAGCACACGAGAGGGTGGGTGGCCAGCCAGCACCACGCCTGGCCAGATTTGTCTCCCGAGTAGCGATGTTTACATACCGCACCAGGTGCTCATTTGAGGTCAAATCGACCTACGGGAGGGCCCAGGACTGGTTCAATCTTGCCCACTCACCCACCCACGCAACACACTCACTCGCTCACCCACCCACCCGCCTGTCAGGACCAATTAACAAGACGCTGAGCAATACGTCAGCTGACGCCAATTACAGGCTTCCTTTGTCTCTATTTTTTTTCCCCGTCGCCAAATGGAATTCTCCGCATAGCGACGACGAGGCATGCAGGTGCTTGGCTTTTAGATTCTTCTATCTCTGCCGAGCGCAAAAACTCGGCCTCATTTGTGTAGGCAGCAAAGAGGGCCCAGCCACTGGCAATTGAAAGCACAGGGGCATTGACATTTTAATGGAGCAGATCGGTTACTTAATACCGTGCCTTGGTACTCAATCTACCTATGGAAATTCTTCTCTAGTTTTCCACCACTGCACAGCAGCTGGGGGCCAGACACCCGTCAGGGGACAATGAGCTTTGTAGCTCATCGGGTTCTTCGAGCTGAAATCGAATGTCTACATCTGTAATTGCGTCCTTGCATCCCGTCCATCCGTCCGAGGATTCTTCACGCCGTTACGAACCAAAAACTACAAAGCCCCTTTCAAAACAAGGCATTGTGTTACACTGCGAATAAACAAAGTAAATAAATGCCATATATTTTCCATCCACCAACGCATTAAGGTCTCCCCACGGCATGTCGGTAACTGTGGTTTTGTTTAGCATACTTCACCACTCTGGTCATTTCGGCGCCATGATGGTGAGATGTTAACTACATCGCCTGGTATGCAGGATGGCATGGGTTCGATCTCGACCCTGACCCCCTGTATATTTGGAGTTTGTGTGTTCTCTCTCTCTCTCCCTCCCCGTGGGCGCATGGCTTTTTCTCCAGGTCCTCCGGCTTTCCCTCCACATTTAAACACATTCCTGCGGAGGGAGCTGGTAGGAACGTTGGGTTGCTCGGTCAATGGCCAGGGTCAACGGCGGCGTGGTGTATTCCGCAAATATGCCCGACTGTGAGGGCGGGCACAAGCCGGCGTGAGTAGGTTAAACGTTGAGTTTTATAAGGGCACCACGGGGTGACCAGCCCCTCCCTACCCAGCCCCTCCCCACCCAGCCCCTCACCACCCAGCCCCTCCCCACCCAGCCCCTTCTCACCCTCCCCACCCAGCCCCACCCTCCCCACCCAGCCCTCCCCACCCAATCCCTCCCTGCACGACGGACGGACGGACACAATAATCCCATGTGGGCTGGTGTAACCAGGAGGTTCCACCCAGTAAAACATGCGTTTAGAGTATTTGGCTGATATAAATTTCCAGATGGTAAGCCACTTCATTGGGCTATCATTTGTGGCCAGGTTGATTTTAAAAAAGAGCTCTCTAGCTCAGCGGGCCTTACCTGCTAAAATAAGACATTGTTTAATAGTTTAAAAGTGGTGGAGGGGGGCGGGCAGGAGTCAATTTTATATCACTGGCCACGGTCAGCCATGACCGGTCATCGAACTCGGGTCACTGGGTTTCCTGCTTACGCTCAGCGCATACGTGCGAGAAAGCATGCTCGTGCGGGCGTAAGCAAACGCATCGAAGAAATGTGGTCATTCGTGCGCCCGCGCGCGCATGCCGCTTTTCTCCCTCCGCGCGCTTGTACGCTTTTTTTTGCACGACCGATTTTCTGCCCGTCGAATGGGCGGCACCAACCTTGAGAGGAGACCGGAACGTGGAAGCAGATCGGCCGCGCGGCCGTGTCTAGCGAACATGTCGAGCTGGGCGAAAATGATCGCAAAATCGCGGATTCAAGGCGGGACGGAGCAGCCCTCCAGTTTCTCGTTCGCGCTCCCGCTGACGACGGAAGGAGGACCCTCCACTCGGGGAAGCTCTTAAGAGCCCCTCCAGAGGGTAGTTTGCCTTCTCTACTGCTTCTTGGAAGTGGTGGGAGTACCCACGCTTTACCCAGCCACACGCGACCCGCGAGTCGACCGACTTGTCGTGCGTGTAAGAATTGGTCATTGCTGTTATTTTGAATTGAAACTGTGAGTCGCGCGCCCAGCACAACAGTCGGTTCCAGGTGAGCCCCTACAGCCGCTAGAGCGAACCAAGTCCACGCAACTCGCCTGGCTCACCGTATCCACCTCCTGCTCCTCCCCGCGGTCGACGCGGTATTTCTTGGCCTGTGTCGGGCCCGTGGCCGCCCTAGCCTGGGCAGAGGCCGACGTAGAAGGGACCACCCGGTGTTGAGCGGCGACGACGCCACCACCACCACCGGCGGCTCCTCCGTCCGACCCCCCCAGCCGCTGACCGCCGCCGCCAAATGGTACGAACGGGGCGACAGGCGTCCTGTTGCCGCCATCGTCATTGTCGTTGCCAACGTTGTTGTTTTTCTGCGTGGATGTGCCGGGGCGTGGAGACCCCCCTCCTCGTGGCTCCGGCTGGAGGTCGCCGGGGTCGCCAGGGTCGGCAAGGAGCTGAGAGGGACCCTCGCCGTCGCTCGGTCTGCCCCCTCTTGACGAGGAGGTCAGCTCCCTCTTGACGAGGAACCTGCGCGGAACAACGGCGTGGTGTCGTGACCTTGCGTGACCTCATGCGGCCCGGCTAACGACATAGCAGCTGATATAGCTCTGGTGGGGAGGGGGGGGACTTAAAGGGAGTTCTAGCGGTGAAGCAGTATTCATGAATGCGTGGGCACTGTGCCCTGCTATTTAAACATGCCCTATCCCCTAAAATCTAGCCATAACTACCTAACAATAAGCCTGACCCGAGCATAACTCTTAACCCTCCACCAACTCTATCAAGACTCATAACCATAGCCCTCATAAAAGCACCAACACCTATCCATAATCAAAACCCCAACCACAAACCCCCCACTATAACCCTAACACAAATCAAAACCCTAACTGCTAGCCATGACTCCGACCAAACTAACCTAATCCTTACCAAAACCCTAACCATAATTCCCAACTCACCGCTAGGTTAATGCTTACCTGATGATGGCGCTGCCGCCCGTTATACCCAGACTTTTAAGCGTGGTCTTTTTCAGAACCTCTTCTCCAACATACTGGAGGTAATAAAATCACAACGCACACCCACACATGGGTACCGCATTGTTATACACACAATTAGAAAGTGTTTCAAGCCAGGGTGATTTATAAACATCCATATTATTTTAGGGAGGTCAAAAGCAGTCCCGCCACACGTTGAAACTGGATTCGGCCATGGCAATGTGAATTTTCCACCGCTGGTACCAATCGATAAGGGAGCCATCCAATGCTCTTTTGGGGCACGGTGACAGTTTTGGTTTTAATACGTCATCTTCTTGTGCTTCATCAATTCGTTCACTTGCCACATTTTTTTAATATTCCTAAACTCGTGCAAACCATTAAAGAAGGTTCCATCGCAAGACCAAGTGGATCCTCAAAGAAAGCCCGACGTTCGATTTCGCAATACAAAAGACTCACCCACGGCATCATCCACAGAATAACGAACCATTGCGATTTCCAAAACAAAGAAAATCAAGGGAGGCACGGAAGCAATGCACCGAACATGGACTACATCCATTTCCCCGGCAAACTAATCTGGACATATCGTCCCTGAGCCAAGGGGGTTGATTGATGGGTACCACCTGGGGTGGCAAATTCTACGCAAATCCACCTTGGGGAGTGTCCACCATTGGCAAAACTCTTCGTATAAATACCGTCTTTTTTATGGACGCCTTTATTTTGCACGTGTTTCACATCACACCGGTTTATTGCGCGAAACAATATTCTCTATCGAGCACACTATGGTGCCATTTGATGACATTCGTCTCGTAAAAAGCATTTGGTGAGGTATCCTAGCTAAGTTAGGATACCTCACAAAATGGACAATTGAGTTAAAATATTGATGTTCATTATTCGTACATTGATTTCTCAGAACCATGTTGGGTCAGGCAAGTGGGGGGGGGACAGGGGGAGTAGTGGGTACTCGGTTGAAACTAAATGCAACAAGGGGTGGGGGCGGGGGGTAACACGGTAGCCAAACAAAGGTAAAGAACCACTGAGTAAGATGACAAGGCTGAGAAAACCCCACCCAGTGAAGCCTTCCCCCTGTAGCATCAGCTCTCATCACGCACCTCGTCATGGGTGAACACACAGGCAGGGGTCGAACCTTCACCTTGCTGCTCAACAACCAACCTGGAAAACAGAAGAAAAAAAACAAGAAACATCAACACGCATTCGGAGCCAAAGTGTCCCCACACTCAATACGAGTGTGGAGTTGGCTTATCTAGCAGATGAGAGCTGTACGTATATTGAGTCTTATACAGCAGTCCCTGGGTTCAACAGTGACATCGGTTCACGGTTTTTCGGTTAAAGTTTTGCCTCCCATACATAGTATCCCATGGTTTCGACTCGCGTAAAAAATGTAGATTAACGGCGTGTTTACGTTACGCACGTGGACGCCAATTTCGGCCAATCTGAGTGCTTGTAATTGGGGCTGAGCCATGCCCTCAGCCAATTAGCGACGCCCATTTGTCAACGTTTAGACCTCGACTGGCTTTGCTTACATGATACGTCTTCTGTTTGGTTTCAAACTATGTTTTTAGGATCAAAAATGTCAACTTCCGACCGTCTTGGAACGGATTATTGCTTTTAACATGCAATTCCTATAATCGATTAACAGTTAATCCGGCTAACAGTAGATTTCGTCCAATGGATTAAAAGCGTCAACCGAGGAAGACTACTCCCTATTGAAATACGACGTTTGATTTATACGGCAGCTAAATGAGAACGCATCTCAGGGCGCTGTACGGAAACAGTAGGAGTGTTTACTTTATAGAGAGAGGCAGTCCTGGTCACAGGCAGAAGAGAAGAGGAATGTCTTTAGCTCGACTTGAACAGGGGACAGGGAGCCAACAGCACGGACAGCGGGGAAGAGAGTAAGTTCCACAATATGAGGGCAGCAGATGAGAATTAGCGACCTCCCACTGAGAAAAGATTGCCTGGAGGCATTTTGCAGAAAGCCTTGGTTGCTGGAGTGAGACAGGAGAGCGTGCGGAGGGGAGTTGGCTGAGATGAGAGGGGAGAGATGGAAAGAGTTTGTCTGGAGGGGAGGAGATAGGTGAGTGGGGGAGAGATAGGTCAGTGTGTGGAGGGGAGTGGAGAGGTGAGAGGTAGGAGAGTGTGTGGAGATGAGTAGAGAGAAATGAGGGGGGAGCGGTACGCAGGGATGAGTCAACGGAGGATCTCTGAAGATGGTGTTTGTGGAATATACTGGGAGCGAGTGGAGTGATACTGAGGGCGATACTTGTTCTCATTTCACGAGTGCAATTGAGGAGTCTGGCCCTTTCCTCTGCTTCGCAGACTCGGCACCTGCTCTGCGGGAAGTTCGTGACAACGTCCCACAGGGTGGCGCTCGTCATGAAGCCATGCTGCATTCTCGTCCCGTCCGGCGCCTGCAGAGCAATGCGCACCTGGGGGAAACAAAGAGAAAGATCCCCTGTGTAGCCTGGTAAGACGATCGGAGCAAGTGCTGTTAGCGTGTAGCACCTATGAAGGCCGGCACGGCACGAGGCGGTGGGTGGTTAGCACCACACCTGGCCGCCTTTGTCTCCCTAGTGACGATGTTTACACACCGCGCCAGGTACTCATTTGAGGCCGAGTCGACCTCAGGGAGGCCCAGGACCGGTGCAGATAATTATCACCGGTGTTGGCCACGAACGGGAATCGAACTCGGGTCGTTGGGTTCGTAGTGCAGCGTGCTAACAACGACACTACCACTCCCCACACACACGCGTGCACACACACACCAGGTAAAATTATTTTGGGATGAGTGGACCAATGGCAGGGTTAGCTTCAGATACCGATTACCACTGAGTTAGCATTGGTGGTGTGCATTCAATGTGATGTGAGATTATTGCTGGGAATTGAATGATGGCCGGGATTTTATGAGAGCTCTAACTAATTTTGATCTCACATATGTTTAAAAATATGAAGACAAAGCTCACCACTCATTTATTGTTACAGACTGATATGGCAAATGCTCTTAGCGAGCACCTTAAGTGCAAAAGGGCTCATATGTGAAGGGGTGGTTTAGCTCGCACAGTGGTTGGTCGGCAATGAAAACAATAATTTGAGTAATTTTTTCGAATTCGGTTAAATAGGCAATATTTCAAGGACCACAATGCCCTTGAAGAGTCCATAATAAGCCGCATGCGGTTCTGGAGCCACAGGTTGCTGATCTCTGCCCATGGTAAACCGAACGTCCATGGTAAACTCGACATCCATAGTAAATCGGACTTCCAGGGTGAACTGGAATTCTATAGTGAAATGGACTTCCATGGTAAACTGGACTTCCATGGTGAACTGGACTTCCATGGTAAACTGGACTTCCATGCTCAGGGTCGGCAACCAAAATAACAATAAGAGTGATTTCTTTCAAATTTCAAGAGCCGCAACTGCAGTACTAAAGATCCACACGTGGCTCTGGAGACGCAAGTTTGCCTAACCCCTGAGCTAGCACAATCCACAACAATGTTGACCATATCGTACCCAACTTATCATCTTACATTGCATTGAGCAAGGAGCGACCCATTAATTGCTGTTTCTGATAAATACGGCAGAGGGCTCCTCGGTGAATAAGCTAAATTATTATTTTTCTATTACCTTACAAAGACACAAATGTCAAATAATAATGCTGAGAAAAAAACTGAGAACAATGCATTAAAGAAAAAGTTAACTTGGACAAACATTCTAAAGCAGGGCCTTTCCAAAAATGTTATCTCAAAATGTAATCTTTAGAAACATGCATTGAGATTATTTATATTATTTTGTTGCTATCAATTTCCACATCATGAGCCACTTTGTTGAGCTATCATTCGTGGCCAGCTCGCTTCTGAAAAAGAAGCTAATAGCTCAGTGGGCTTTACCTGGTAACATAAAAATAGTTTAGTTTTATTTGTAGATAAAAAAAAAAAATGATTTGTTTACCTTTCCTATACTTTGCACTCCTATTGTGTTTCGTATTGTTTGTTGTTGGAACGTTCTGACCCCGTGCCCCCTACTGCACATCTGTGAAAAAGAGCTTCATAGCTCAGCGGATTCCTCCAGTATGAACAAATATTCCGATTCCGACTCGCCAAGCCGTTCCTGACACGGCAAATAAAGCCGCCACGCTCAACATGACACTCATCGCGTTGATGTCTTACAAAACAACGCTCAAGAGAATTCCACCGGCCAGGTCAAACGGCCGCACACGCACACACGCGCACGCGCACGCGAGATGGATCTGTCGACGACGCTGGAGCAGTGGATAGGGCGCTGACGCATTCCTGCCGCATCAAATGAAGAGCTCCCGTTTTGTCACGCCGGCCTCCGGGGCATGCAGAGCCGGACCACCGCTGCTGCTACCCCAACGCCCATGCCCCCCCCCCCCCTTCATGCCAAATCCGTTGCCGGCAGCGGTGGTGGCGGCATGTGCCGCATTAACCTTTTCGATACAGGTGTCACTCGGCGGAGAGCGGCCCACCCCGTGTAAAAACCACCGTGCGCTCTTTGAAGTTCACCGGATGAGACATGTGGGAGCAACATGGGCCACAGGGGGCGAAGACAGGCGGGCGGACATCCCGGGCCGTCCTGTCAGCTCGCAGGCTCGCGCGCTTCGCCAATTTGGGCGGTATGTGTAAGATTGCGTGCACGCGTGTACGTAAGTGTGTGTGCGTGCATCTGTTGGCACAGTAGGGGGCACAGCTGGTGCATCTGCCAGTCATCTCAGTCAGTCAACCCGTGGAACCTGGGTCTGTCCCGTGACCTTCTGTCAGCGACCCTTCGACACTTCACGTGGCCTCAAAGTGCACCCAACCTGGCACAAGAGCCGTGGTAACGTCGCTGTGACTTAATGATAAATAAGAGTTGTTGTTGTTTTGCATGTCTTGAGTGTGTTCCCTCATGCGCCGTGCCGGTTTTCATAGGTGGTCACGAACATCACTTGCCCCGACAGTCTGATATGGCTATATTGGAAGGATTATTTGTCTTTATATTGTTGCTTAGCTTCACGTATTCGCAGCCACAATAACACCACCTACTTTGCTACTCTTGGTAAATGGCTCCCTGTGCAGGAATGCTCATGCTAGCCTGAAACAGTCAGGCTCACATTTCTCCAATCTAATCTTTCCTAACTTTATCCAGGTAGGATCACAGGAGAAGCTCACGGGCATTACAAACATCTGGACGACATCCCATCAGTTGACTCCTGTGGAAAGTGAGGCACGTCCCACAGGCCCAGCCACCGAATAACCACACAGCTCTGGTTTTTGCCAGACAGAGGGAGCGTTCCGATGACGTCTGTGTACGTTATCTGTCTTTCTTCTGACTCCATTCTGATAACATATGTGGACGTGTACGTCATCGGAACGGAACCAGAAGAACTACAATAAAATAATATTATCGGTACCGAGGTTCCCACAAGGCCATGCGGGGAGGGCGTGTGGCACGGTTTGGCACCAGCTATCCTGGAGTGCGGTCATGTCGCTATGGCTCTCCGCGGTGAGTACAATGTCTTTAAAAAGAACGGCGCTACTACACCTCTCTAAATAAAATTCACGCCGAACCCGCTTGCGCATTTCTGAGATTCAGCGGTGAACGGGACGACACACCCAGCAACCTGCAGTCATCTCGGAACGGGGGAAAGGGGTTGGTTAATGGGCACAGCAGGGTCTCGAGAAGAGACGAGCACCTCGCAGGATCTCACCTGCGCCTCGACAGAGGAACGTTGCCGTGAGCTCGGCACCATCTCCAGCTTGGCATTGTTCGGCAGGTTGGCGAAACGTCCCTGCATGCTCAGGTCCAGAATGCTCCTCTGGAATCTGGGGGGTCCGATGGACGTAACAGGGAGTAGGGAGGTTCAGGTAAAGGAGGAGAAATTTAAATCGGCACCGAGAGCAGTGGACAACAAAGCCCAGTGGTTCTCGAAAGCGTGGTCCCCGGTACCACCAGTGGTCCGCGATGGTCCTCAAGGGGGTCCCGCGAGGCTCTGATGCAAATGAAGGTTGATCCGGAAATAATTACCACGTTTATACCTTTTGTTTGTGACGTGAATTCATGTTCTACTTATATTTAATAAACATTAAGTTAGGTAAACTACCTGTATTAAACCACCCTAACCCGAAGATATAAATGCACCCCCCATCCCCCCACCCCCCAAAAAACCTTAAAGCTGTGAAAAAATATATATGTTCCGGTAATATGAATGATTTTGTATTACTGGTATTTAGAGAGATGAGTTAATGCGTTTTGCCAACAGAGATAGGGAGCTGGATGGTCCGCGAAAAGGTTTGGATCGGCTGAGTGGTCAACTGGCCAAAAAAGTTTGAGAAACACTGACATAGGTCAATGTTGTTGTTTTTTGTGAGCTGGTGAGGGTTGGATTATAAAGTTAAGTGTTGGAAGTGGCCAGGTGATTCCAGATGCTAATGCTACATCAGGAGCACTCTATTAAGGTCGGCAAGGCAGAGTAGGGATGGAAAAGCTAAGGCTAGGGATTACAATACTGGATCGTTGGGTAAGTCAGTGCAGTCTTGGATAGAGTTATGAAGATATTGATGGTTTGAATAGGGTTGGGTTGAGGTAGTGGAGGATTCGGGTGACCTCAATACTGTGAGCTTCGTGAAGTTTAAGGAAATTCCCATGAAGGTGGACGTCCCACATGCACGCGAATGTCACTCACTTGAGGTCATAATCGTCAGCACTGAAGTTTTGCTTCTTACAAACTTCCTCCAGTACCTGCGGAAGCAACACAAAAAAACGATGCACAGCATTTTCAGAATCTTTATTTAGCCTGGATGAATCCAATGAGCTATGAAGCACTTTTTTTTTTCTCTCGTCCTACATCTCATCTCAACATATCTCTGTTGTCTCCATCTCTTGAGTCATTTCATTATCTCTCTCTCGATGTCTTCTCCACCACCCAAGCTTTGTCATCTCACTTGGAGTTTATAAATAGAACAGAGGGGAGCCGAACAAATAAATTCTACTCAGCCCCCCCGAAACGCCACCACCACCACAGGGGTTGTTAGGGGTTCGAGTATTTGGACTTAAGGGATTGGTGTTTTTCTCCAATACCATTCATCCCTTTGCTTTCTCCAATAGGATTTGAGGAAAGTGTTTATAACGTATCTGTGAATATCTTTGTCCAGTAGGGACAGGTGAGCGAGTTACAACAATACCCATTTAACGAACAGTTATATCCACACGCCTATGACACAGCCTCGGCCACCCGTCGTCAACGCAACCAGTGTTGGTTGACATACCACCAGATTGTGCCAACTCATTTCCCTCAACCCCAGGAAAGATGATGACACTGCGCTATTAAGAAAATGGGACCTTTTTGCCAGAATCAAAGTATGAAAAAATAAGGATAGGTTTGACCCTGTCTGGAAATAACATTCGTGTGAAGATGTTCAAACACCAAATAGAAACCTTTTGCGAGGGATCAAGTCTGTATTAACCACACGTACTTGTGGTGATCATGAAAACAACACACGGCTCTGATAGTATACGTACTGTCTGTGAAACTGATTGGCATACACCAGAGACGGCTTTCTTCATGGCTTTGTCTTCCCAGTGTCAGACCAAAGAACGCCAAAAGGCGAACAGCACAGAGATAATGAAACCATCAGGACATTTATAGCTGGGCGTGAGCAGCTACAACATGGGACCCTTATATTCTTTGGTTCTTTCGGTAAAGTCACGTATAAAGATAAAATAATAAATTCAATAATAGCAGTATGCTTTTATTTAATTTCTTAATTTATTATTATTTTATCTTTATACGTGACTTTACCGAAAGAACCAAAGAATAATTCCTGCAGTCACGAAAGCTCCAAATTAAGATGGGACCATTTTTGCCAGTATAAAAGTATGAAAACTATATAATAGGACTTACCCTTTCTAGAAGAAAAAAAAACAGCTGTGTCAAGATGTTCAAATTCCTTGCAAAAGGTATCATCTATTTGGTGTCTGAACATCTGAACACAACTGTTTTATTGCCAGAAAAGGGTAAAAAAGCATTCTTATATATGTTTCATTCGCCGTTCATGTAAAAAAAAAACCTTCCTGTCGTAGATGGCCGGTAGATGGCAGTGCAGTTTTCAGTTTTCATTTCAGTTTCATTTATTAGGCACATTATAGCCCTGTGAGCCATTCGGCTCTTGAATCGGGTGCAACAGCAACAAACAAAAAAACTAAAACATGAACAAGAAAAACATCTTAACAAGAGTGACAATCCACAAACAAAAAAAATCCAGGAAAAACCAGCAAAAAAAAGTGCAGTACACGGGTCGCCGACCAACTCCGCACATAATTTGTTGGAAGTTTGTTTTATTAATTCCTTACACGCACGCTGCATTTACCTCCTTTCACCACGTCCGCCGCAACATTGTGTGTCCCAGTGCAGGCCCCAACGCGCACAAAGTGTGTCCCGTCGGCTCTCAATGAGGCTACCCTCACCAGTGATCGTTTCACAAAAACAATGTTGCCAATTGTGTAATCCCACAGATCTATCAGGGTGGTTAAAACCTGTTGCCACGCCGTTGTGGTTTGCCGTCATACAAAGAACTCCCGCCGCCGCCATAGAAATGTGGAATTTCCACCGCTGGCTCGGGGCGACGAGGCCTCTTCCCGGCTCCCTCGTAAAACAAACCTTTACCTTCCGACTTTCAACACAATTCAACAATCGTGAACACTCGCAAAGCATAGCCGTTGCGAGCCGTTCAAACCCGCAAGCCTCCCCGATCACGACTACGAAAGCGCGAAAATCGACGCCGATGCGACGGCGGCGGCGGCGGCGTCGTCGCGAGACGGGCGGGGTCGCCCTCCCCGTCGCTGGGCGCCACTTTCTAGGCAAGGCCGTAGGCTCCGCCGGCGGCCTTCAACAATGACGGGCCGCCGTCTCTTGTCGGGCCTCCTGGCGCGCGTCTCTGGGCTGCGGGGATGAAACAAGACATGTGCCGGGCGGGCGGGCGAGCGAGCGAGCGACTGACCTGCATGAGCGGGGTGCTGGCCCCGATCCGCACGTTCTGTCTCCGGCCATTGGGAGCCAAGACGGACACTGTCACTGACGCCGCCATCACAGGGGCCACCCACCACCCCCACAACCAAACCACCACCACCCCCACCGCTCCCACCGCAAGCTCCCCCCCCCCCACCACCAAGCTCCCCCCCCCCACCACCAAGCTCCCCCCCCCCCACCACCAAGCTCCCCCCCCCCACCAAGCTCCCCCCCCCCCCACCAAGCTCCCCCCCCCCCCCACCAAGCTCCCCCCCCCCCCCCACCAAGCTCCCCCCCCCCCACCACCAAGCTCCCCCCCCCCACCACCAAGCTCCCCCCCCCACCACCAAGCTCCCCCCCCCACCAAGCTCCCCCCCCCCACCAAGCTCCCCCCCCCCCACCAAGCTCCCCCCCCCCACCAAGCTCCCCCCCCCACCAAGCTCCCCCCCCCCACCAAGCTCCCCCCCCCCCCACCAAGCTCCCCCCCCCACCACCAAGCCCCCCCCCCCACCAAGCTCCCCCCCCCCCACCAAGCTCCCCCCCCCCCCCACAAGCTCCCCACCCCACAAAACAAAGCTCCCCCAACACCAGCTCCCCCCCCACCACCAAGCTCCCCCCACCAAGCTCCCAACCCACAGCTCCCCCCCTCCACCAAGCTCCCCCCCCCCCCCCACCAAGCTACCCCCACCCCCCAAGCTCCCCCCCACACCAAATCCCCCCCCCCACCAGCTCCCCCCCCCCCACCAAGCTCCCCCCCCCACCAAGCTCCCCCACCCCCCACCAAGTCCCCCCCCCACAAAGTCCCCCCCCCCACCAAGCTCCCCCCCCCACCACCAAAGCCCCCCCCCACCAAGCTCCACCCCCCACCACCAAGCTCCCCCCCCCCACCAACAAGCTCCCCCCCCACCAAGCTCCCACCACCAAGCTCCGCCCCCCATCACCACCCCCACCAAGCTCCCCCACCAATCCCCCCCCACCAATCCCCCCCCCACCCAAGCTTCCCCCACCAAGCCCCCCCCCCACCAAGCCCCCCCACCACCAAGCTTCCCCCCCACCAAGCTTCCCCCCCACCAAGCTCCCCCCCCACCAAGCTCCCCCCCCACCAAGCTTCCCCCCACCAAGCTCCCCCACCAAGCTCCCCCCCAAGCTCACCCCACCAAGCTCCCCCCCCCACCAAGCTCCCCCCCCAAGCTCCCCCCCCCCCCCACCACCCCCACGCTCCCCCCCCCCCCCACCAAGCTCCCCCACCAGACTCCCCCCCCCCCCACCCACTGGAGGAATCCGATGAGCTATAAAACCCTTTTTCACAGATGTTCAGTCGGGGTACGGGGTAAGAAGGTTACAACAACAAACAGTACAAAAACATGATGTATATGAGTGCAAAGTCCAATAAAGGTAAACAGATCACCCAAACACGTACAAATAAAAACGAAGCCATCCCCATCCTACCAGACAAAGTTCACTGAGGCATGAACTTATTTTCCAAAAGCGACCTTCGTAGTTTTATAAAGATTGCACAGGGATGGAAACGAGTGCGCGTCTAATAATCATACTATTTGAGAATATTTTTTAAAGCTTTCGTGACTGCAGGGATTTATATTCTTGGTTATTTCGGTAAAGTCACAAAGTCCACAGCAATCATCGTCAGGTGTGAAATCCACAGCAAGAAAAACATTTCTGGCTGTGGATTTCACACCTGATAATGATTGCTTGTGTTGCAGTCGAAACGTCGTGAGAATTTTATTGTTTAATATTTTTTATTATTTTATTATTTGCCTTCTACGTGACTTTACCAAAAGAACCAAGAATATAAATATTTGAGATGGTTAAAAAACGCAAAAGCACGCGGTCCCAAATAGCTCAAGGGGGGGGGGGGCGTGAGATTCACTGAGAACATCTGTATTCGTGTTTCTGCAACGTGCTCTAGATATAACTACATTTCCTATATGTATGTACTGTATATTGAACTTCTTTCGCACCGTACGTAGCCAACCGTGCGAATCGTATGTGCGGGGTAAGGACAACAAACTAAACACACAAAAGCAGCTCTAAATAAATGAGTCTTCAATGTCAACTATTTAAAAGTGCATAGCTCCATTGATTTGCTCTCGCATCTCCCTCAGCCTCTATTCAATCCGCATCGCTCGTCTCTCATTCAAGAATCTCCATCTCATTAGAACACTTTTTTTGAATATTGATACTGCAGTTTTTTTCTCTCGTCCTACATCTCATCTCAAAATATCTCTGTCGTCTCCACACCTCGAGTCATTTCATTATCTCTCTCTCTCGATGTCTTCTTCACCACCCAAGCTTCGTCATCTCACTTGGAGTTTATAAATTGAACAGAGGGGAGCCGAGTAAATCATTTCTACTCAGCCCCCACCGAAACGCCACCACCACCGCAGGGGTTATTAGGGGTTCGAGGCTTCAGACTTAAGGGATTGGTGTTTTTCTCCAATGCCATTCATCCCTTTGTTTTCTCCAATAGGATTTGAGGAAAGTGTTTACAACGTCTCTGCGAATATCTTTGGCTAAAGCGTGTCACCCCATCTGATCCCCCTTCAAAGTGGGGGACCTCAGCCATCTCGATCACGATGAAGCATCTCACATTTGTTCAAGGCCAGAGGCATTATAACGTCCGAACGGGAACGAACTGCATGCAACAGTCAGAAGGAGTCCATATACAAGGCTGAAAAGTTGGGCTCGGCGTAAATAATGGTCACAAAAGTTGTACTATTATTAATGAGACACAGACAGACACACAAGTAGAGAGAGAACACTTGTGTGTGTGTCTGTGTCTCCGTGTCTGTGTTTAGTCTCTCTCAAATTTAGCATTCTTTGGAAGAACGTTAATCAACCAGGTAGGATGTTGACTGTTGTGTTAGCCGACTCTCTGGGTTGTATTCCCTTATATTGCTCAGTTTGCTATGTTTGTTTTCTCATTCATTCGTGTCTGATGATGGTTGCTTGTGTTGTAATCGAAAGGTAGTATTCTGTTATTATTTAATTCATTTTCTTTATACGTGACTTTACCGAAAGAACCAAAGAGTAATTCCTGCAGTTACGAAAGCTTCGAATCTAATGAATAAGTATTAATAAATAATGTTAAAACAAAGTTAAGTATTAGTAAATAATGTTAAAACAAAGTTAAAACAAAGTTGTACCATTATTTAGGTATGGGATGTTAAATAGCTCACCTGGTATACAGGAGGTCGTGGGTCAGATCCACCCTGATGCCTGCTTTACATTTGGAGTTTGCGTGTCTCTCTCCCCTTGGTCGCATGGATTTTCCTCCGGGTCCTCCGGTTTTCCCCCTCCACGTGTAGAATCAACATGTGTTTCGAGTATTTGGCTGCTTTACATTTCTACTCGATGTAAGCCACTTCGTTGAGCTGTCATTTGGGTTCCAGTTCTCACTTTTGACAAAGAGCTATACACCTCAGCTGGTCTTACCTGATAAAAAAAAATAGGTGACGTTTTGGGCTATGGTCCTTCTGCACAGCGCATAGAGAGGCCAGAAAGGTAAGAGATCTGAGAAGTGTTACCCACTCTACCTACCTGGCCTATGTAGTGTGAAGTATGGCAATTGCGCGAAATACGTATTCTCCTCAACAGGCAGTGTTAATGGCGTAATATGTCGTGCACCACCTGCCAAGGCAATTTCACCAAATATATTGTTTAGCAAACCCAAGGTGGTTTGTTTAACAAGTAGTAGGCTTTCACTACAAATATAAATCTATAATAGCAAGGTGTTTTTTTTGGGTTACATTAGGCCAATGTAAATGTGTCGTGAAACCTACCACCACCCAACACAGCCAAATAGTAAGGTTTGTCACGTAAATTAAACGTGCTAATTAGTTACTAATTCAGCACAGCGGCGGTGTGTTGGAGAGTAAACCCACAATATTTACAATTCGAGTACGACCTTGTGATTACAACAACCAGCTTCATCAGGCGACATACATATCTGTAAAGAAGTCCTCCTGTTTTCGGTCTTAAATATGGGAGTGAAAGGTAGTTTACAACAGCGCTGCTAAATACTTTGGAGATAGTATCTGTCGAAGGGACGCAACTGGAAAATATCACAGCAGAATAGGCGGCCGGGTCGCAAACGGAAGCAATGTACAGGCTGACGAGTGAAAGTTGGATTGCGATTGCAAAGTTAAGGCTGAACGCAGTGCCGGATTAAGCTAGTGCGGGCCTGCAGTATGTGTTGTTACAAAGGGGCCCTAAATAAACATTTTAACATAAATATTAAAAGACAATCTCTTAACTTGCATAGGGAAGTAATTGTATTTTTTCATTTGCTATACAGCCAGATAATACGACAAATCGCTAACCTTAAACACCCAGTCGTTCATAAAAGTTGAAGGCGGTATAGTACTATAGTAATAGAGCGAGTGCAGAATCACTGAACCGGAATTGATAGCTTGAAAGCGTTTAGCGCGGGGGCGCTTGAAAGTGCGGGGCCTGTAGCATTTGCTACTTTTGCTCCTGGGATAATCCGGCTCTGGCTGAACGTAATCAATGAAGCAACGCGCCAATTAGCCCAAAGGGAGACGCGTGACATGGTTGCGCAGCCAGCTGCTGCCAGATATATTCACAGACGCGTGCTCGGTAGCAAAACAAATTGAACTAAAAAGCTGGAGAGTGCGCTCGAGAAATATGGAGAGATGAACTGTCAACAGGATACTTTCCAGTGTTGTGCATTCTACACAACATGCATTCGACAGCAACTATCGATGGGTAACATTGGTCTGAAGGACCAATAGGGTGATGGACTTATATACCTATGCACAACATATTACGAGATCAATCGGAGGGTGGTGGGGGGGTAGATTTATTTAATTTAGGTATACACTTTTACGCTTGACAGTTGGACATAATGTCGACACCCACTCAGCATGTTGCACCAGGCACACGACTCAAACCACACCGTGTGTGTGTATGTTGAACTTCGTTCGCACCGTACTTAGTCAACCGTGCTAATCGGAGGTGCAGGGGAAGGACAACAAAAAATAGTTCTAAATAAATTCGTTTTAAATCGAGATGACTTAAAAGTGCATGAGGTCCAGCAGCTTCCTAATATCAAAAGAGCCTTCCAGACGGCCGCGGAAAACACATATGAAGCCCCATCACACCAGACGCATCATCATATGCATCAGAATACACCGTCTCATCACACCAACCACGATGCACCACACCAACTACATTACAAAACACCACACCGGCGCTACCACAACCACCACCAACCACTCCCCACCACCCTCTGCCACCCCTCTCCACCCTACAGCTCCACCGCATCATCTCCCACCCCGACTCTCAATTCCCGCACCAATGAGCTTCAGGATGTGACAATGAGGCGCTCAGTGCTTTGATGTGAACGGGCTCCAGAGCTAGAGATAAAGAGAGTGTGTGTGGAGGGTGGTAAAAGGGACGGAGAGCGAGGGAGAGAGGGGAGTGGTGTTGTTGAGTGCAAGGAGAGAGGGAGCGAAAGGGGGTGGGAGAGAGATTCAGAAAGAGAGAGTGGCAGGGAGAGGGAGGAGAGCGGCAAGATGAGGTGGGTGGGGGGGAGAGTTATTTGGAGAGGGTAGAGAGAGAGAGTAGGGAGAGAGAGAGAGGGGTAGCCCCCGAAAGGGGGGTCGGGGAATTATTTAAGATGTGTGTGAGGAGCGCGCAAGGATCAGTCACTCGCTTAGCTCGCTCTGTCGAGCTCCCCGCTCCTCTACAAGTCGTCCCCGGGGGCATTCGGACTCTCGCTCCTAATCTATTCGCTCGCTGTATTCGCCCGTCAGATTCGCTCTCCAGCGCCCCAACTCCCCATCGCTTTCAGCGGCCCTGCCATCTCTGAGACATCTCCCGTGTTCGCTGCCGGACTCTCCCCGTGCCTCTGCACCACGCTATCGCGATCTCGCGGTGTTCATCTCGTTGTTAGAGCATTCCACCGGTTCTCTCTTTCTATCTCTCCCTCTCTCTCTCTCCCACCACCATTCACGTCTTCACTTTCACTCAACTCTCTTACCAGCTCTACCCCAACACTCTCGGCGACTCTTTCGTCCAAATTCACCAGCACTCCGGTTCTCTCACTGTGTTTCCATCTCTCCTCTTCACCCCCCGCCTCCTCCCCCAATCTCCCCCATCAATTCTCTCACCACCTCACCAACTCTCACCGTCTCCCTCTATCTCGCTGCTCATCATCTCTCTCAGTCGCCTAACTCGATTACTTAAACGCTCTCTCAACTTATTATCCATCTCGTTCATCAAGTCACCGATCATCTCTCCATCCAACATCTCTCTCTCTCTCCGTCTCTCCCGATCTCCGAGTGCTTCCAGCTCCCCTTTCATAAACAATCTCCTCGCCTTGGCCGTCGCAATGTGGAGCCGCTGTTTTCCATCCTTGGTGCTGCTGCTGCTGGTGCTGACTCGCCCGTCCGTGGGACAGAACCGGCGTCTGGTTCGAACCAGCAAAGGTCCCGGCAGTAGCAGCAGCAGTGGTAGCAGCAGCAACTTCCAGAACAGGCGAGGATCTGGAACGCTGCAGCAGCAACAGCAGCAACAGCAGCAGCAACAGCAGCAGCAGCAGGGGATAGGTTCTGTCGAGTCGCTGCTGGTCGCTGCTCAACCATCTCAACATCAACCCTCACCTCCAGCAGCAGTTCCGGCAGCAGCGGCGGCAGCGGCGGCGGCAGCTCCAGCAGGCTCCGAACGGGAGGAGAGCTTCACGCTGGACTTCACGGCCGTGGAGGGCAACGTGGAGACCTTCATGAGCCAGATCAAGAACCTGGCGCAGTCACTCTACTCGTGCTCGGCGCAGGCGAGCGATGACATGAAGCTGCACCTCATCTCCAACGACTCGGTGACCTGTAACGACGGCACGCCGGCCGGGTGCGTGGTGGGTGTGTGGCGAGCAGAGTCGGAATCGTGAGGTCCAGTGTGGTCCCAGCAGCGTGGCGGTGGTGTGGTGTGTCGAGTCGGAGTCATGTGGGGTGATGTCCAGTGAGATCCTAATGGGTGTGGTGTGTGGCAATGGTGTGGCGGGTAGAGTCTAAATCATGTGGTTGTGAGGTCCTAATGGTGTGGTGTATGGCGTGGCGTGGAGGTGATACGGGCTAGGCAACTGTGTTGAAAGTTGTGTGAGTGGCGTGACGCGTGTTTATTGATGGCTGTGGTATGATATCTGCCGATGTGATCACGGTGCCATGTGGCGCAGTGTGCGGCGTCAGTTTGCACGGTGCGGTCGTGGTGTGATCGGCGGTGTCGGCTGCTGTGTGCTAAAGTTATGGGGTGGGAGGGGGGGATGGTGTGGCGTGAACAGTACGTGTGGTGTGGTGTCTCGCGAGGTCCGGCTGTCGTGGTGTGGTGCGTGGGAATGGCTCGCTGCTGCTGCTGCTGCGGTGTGGTGGTGGTGTCGTGTACAATCGGGCTGCTACGATGCGTTGTCTGCCGGGGCATCCCATCGATGTGTCGTCGTCGTAGTCGTTGTGGTGGTGGTGGTTGGTGGTGGTGGTGGTGGTGTAATGGGGTGGGTGGTGGTGGTTGGTGGTGGTGGGTGGTGGTGGTTGGTGGTGGTGGTGGTGGTGTAATGGAGTGGGTAATGTATCTTGGCACGTGGCACGATGTGGAATGGAGTGGCGGCGTGGTGTGGTTTGGTATTTGTGTGGGTTTGGTGAATTCCTCGTGATGTGCCGCGTGGTGGTCATATTTAGTCTGTGCGTGGTGTGACTCTGAGTGGCGTGGTGGGTGTTTGTTATGTGGTGGGTGTGTGTGTGCGGCAATGGCGAGCGGTAGTGTAGCGGTTAGCGCGCTGCGATACGAACCCAGCGACACGGGTTCGATTCCCGCTCACGGCCAACACCAGTGATGATTAGCTGAACTGGTCCCGGGTCTCCCCTATGTCGACTCAGCCTCAAATGAGTACTTGGTGCGGTGTTTTAACATTGCCACTCGGGAGATAAAGGCGGTCGGGCGTGGTGCTGGCCACCCACCCCCTTGTGTACCGTTCCAGCCTCTATAGGTGCTCGCTAACAGCACTTGCCCCGACAGTCTGTTAAGGCTATACGGGTGATCTTTATCTTCGTGTTTGGTGTCGCTCTGAGCGGTATGGAGCGGTGTGGAGTTGAGCGTCGTGTGGTGGGTGGCGTGTCGTAATGTGGTGTGGCATGGTCTAGGACGTGGTTTCGGTGTGGTATGTTGTGGTATGGTGTGGAGAGTGTAGTATAGCGGTGTGTGTGTGACATGGGGAGCGGTGGCGCAGTGGTTAGCGCACTGCGCGACGAACCCGGCGTCCCACCACATCGTGCACCGTACCAGCCTTCCTTCATCGGTGCTACTCGCTAACAGCACGTGCCCCACAAGTCTGTTAAAGGCGATACGTGGGGATCTTTGTATTTGTGGCATTGCGTAGCGTGAAGTGGTGTCGTGTCTGTCGCATTTATATGCCGTGGCGTCTGAAGCGGCCTCGGTAATTTGGTGACGATGAGACGTCCGATAACGCTGTCAATGTGTGCGTGTTGAACTTCTTTCGCACCGTACGTAGCCAACCGTGGGGGGACAACAAACTAAACGAGTTTGTCAGACGATGATTTCAAAGTTGCTGGTGACTGCGCGTGTCGTGTCGGTGCGTGCCGTGTCACCAGGTCAAGTTGCCAAATGTGGTTTTCACTTTTCCGTTTTTACAGCCCTGCGCCGAGTGGTAGAAATTCCACATTCCTATGGCGGGGCGAGGTTGCGGGGTGAAATTTTATTGAGGGACCACTGTTGTTGTTGTCTTGCTGTGGTCTGGGACTGTTGTTGTTGTTTTGCTGGCTTGCCCAATCTTGCATTTATTGTTGAAATACCGGCAGGAATTGAGACACTTATTTAGCAAATTGTATTACATATTTAATTATGATCTCTTTATTTTGAGTGATTTTCCTATGCTTTGCACTCCTATGAGTTGTTGCATTGACCCCGCGCTCACTCGACATCTGCGAAAAAGAGCTTCAAAGATCATCGGATTCCTCCCAGTTTGAATAAAGATTCTGATTATGTTCATCCAGAGGACAACCACCGTTGGTTGACTCCTCCACGTAGCGGTGTGTTTATTTGCCAGCGGAGTTATTGAGTCGTGTCAGTGATGCCTCCTGGCCTGGTGGGAAATGAATTAGTGAATAACAAATTCCCCAAAAAATTAATTACATTTGCCAAAGAAAGCATCGCTAAGTCTCAAGCAGGCTCGGACTGGCCGATAGGGCAGCAGTTGTTAGTAAGTAAGGACTTGTCCCTTGCTTTTTATTTGACGCGTGTGCGGCGATGGCACAGCCATAGCTCGAGGGTCGAAATCGAACCGCGTTGTGTGATCGGCATCACGCTCGCTGAAAGTGTTGATGCCTTCAGGGAAGTCGAGTACTGTATACGCAACTGCGCACAATTCTGAGTCGCTTATAACCGCTTTGCCGTTACTTATTGCCAATTATTGACTCAGACTTTTGTTCTATCATCTCATAGAGTCCCTGGCACGTAATAATATGCTGCACAGTGGCAGTGGGGGTCGCAAAATGCCGATTTATTACTAATAAACCCCAATTGCTCCTCCTTCGTCTCATCGCAACATCTCGCGACGAGCAATGACACAGTTTGTCGCACAACACAGTTAATAATTGTCCATAGGCCGAATTTGGGCCGGCGTGTTTACGAATGCCTGGGCCGATTTTGAGTCAATGTCACTGGTCTCAAGACACTTCTTTCAGGAAGGTGCTGCTACATTGAGGATGTTTGACCAAATCCCACTCCAAATATTGCTAAGATTTTGGCTTCGCGTTGGAGGAAATCAGAGGACCTCCCCCCCCCCCCCCCACCGGGAAAACCCACCACGCATACGCCACGAGTTTAATACTCAGACCAGCTCCACACGGATGGATTCCAAAGAATTCCATTGCTGTACCTCTGACATCTCCTGGTCCATAACCCACGTGGGATTCCCGCATCTGAGGACACGTACTGTAGAGTAACAGCCCAGGCTCGGAGATGAACCTGGGTATGAAATGAAAAGGGCAGGAATCCCCCCGCCACCCAGTCCTCTCCCCCACCACCCGCCTTCCCTCGAAATGTTTAGACGTGTTGTGACTTGGCGTGGCTCTGGGTGGTGTGGCCTGACGCCGGGTGACGCGTAACGTTGGGTTCCAAAATCGGCACTCCACCACGCACCTCCGATTCGCGCGGTTGGCTACGTGCACGGTGGCAAAGAGGTAAAGTTCTACGTGCGTGCGTAACGTGCGTACGTTACGTGATGCGGCGCGTAAGTGGGGTGGTGACGAGTGCATGCAGACTCCGCCAAGCCGGCTCACCTCTATGTCATCTCCTCCTCCCCCTCCTCCCCCGTCACAGGTATTACCTGCGGGAGTCGAAAGGAAGCAAGCGGTGGCTCATCTTCCTCGAGGGTTCGCGCGCTCTCTTACGGTCACTCTCTCTCTCTAAGAATAGTTTCAAGTTTCTGTGAGCCATGCGGCTCTTAAGTCGGGTGCAACCGCAACAAACAAAATATGAACGGAGAACATCTTAAAGCGACGACGCGCAACAGAAACATTCTAGATAAACCAACAAATCTTCCCAAAAAAATACAGAGTGAATAAAGTACTGCATAATGGGGGGGGGGGGGGGAACTGTAGAGTTGTTAGTGCAATCGTTAGTGCATGCACCAGTTGAGATTGTTTTTTTAAAAAAAACCTCACTGGTGTTCGATTCCCGATAAATAGAACTCGGGTCTCCGGGTCCGTAGCTCAGCGCCGCTAACCGCTACCCCACCACTCCCCACAAAGACAAAGATCCCCCGTATAGCCCCGACTGGACGGTTGGGGCGTGGTGCTGTTAGGGAGCACCTTTAAAGGTCGGCACGGCACACGAAGCGGTGGGTAGCCAACTTTCCACGCTCGGCCGCCTTTGTCTCCCCAGTGGCGACATTTACACATCGTACCAGGTACTCATTTGAGGCTGAGTCGACTTAGGGGAGGCCCAGGACCGGTTAAGACAATCGTCACAGGTGTTGGCCGTGAGCGGGAATCGAAGCCGGGTCGCCAGGTTCGTAGCGCAGCGCCCTAACCGCTACACCACCGCTCCCCACAACCACACACGCGCAGACACAATAACAACGACTACACCAACACGCCCACTAACATGACGCCGTGTGTTCTGCTGCTGCTCCTGCTGCTGTTCCTTGTTACTGCTACTGTTGCTGCTGCTTCTGCTATAACTGCTGATTTTGCTGCTGCTGTTATTGCTGCTGTTATTACTGCTGCTGCTTCTATTGCTGCTGCGGTTGTTACTGCTGCTGCTATTGCTACTGTTGTTACTGCTATTCTTACTGCTGTTATTGCTACTGTTACTGCTGCTATTGCTATTGTTGCTTTTATTGCTACTGTTACTGCTGCTGCTATTGCTGCTGCTGCTATTGCTGCTGTTGTTATTCCCTGTTGCTATTGCTACTGTTACTGCTGCTATTGATACTGTTACTGCTGCTGCTGATGCCCGGGACCAGGGGGATGGTGTTGCTTCAGCAAGGAGAGCTGTGACGCGCGGTACAGCACAATGCGGAGACTCATGGGATCCGCGGACTGGCCTCAGAGTCGCACAGGTGAGCACGAGGTCACGCAGGTCAGAGAGGGGTGGGCACAGGTGTGTGTAGTAGCGCTGGTGAATGGTGGTGCGGGTGAGTGGTAGTGCAGATGAGTGATAGTGCTGGTGAGTGGTAGTGCAGGTGTGTGGTAGTGCAAGTGTGTGGTAGTGCAGGTGAGTGGTAGTGCAGGTGAGTGGTAGTGCAGGTGAGTGGTGGTGCAGGTGAGTGGTAGTGCGGGTGAGTGGTAGTGCAGGTGAGTGGTAGTGCAGGTGAGTGGTGGTGCAGGTGAGTGATAGTGCAGGTGAGTGGTAGTGCGGGTGAGTGGTGGTGGAGGTGAGTGGTGGTGCGGGTGAGTGGTGGTGCGGGTGAGTATTAGTGCAGGTGAGTGGTAGTGCAGGTGATTGGTGATGCCGGAGCTGTGTCGTCATCTCTCCCTCTCGCAGGACAAGGGATTCTGTCGTCCTCGCCAGAGGAGAACCCCCACTGGTGGAACGCCAACTCCGTGTGAGTGATATCACGCCAACATCAACCCCGACATCAACCCCGAACATCACGATTAACATCACCAACATCAACCCCCAACATCACCAACATCACCAACATCATCAAAATCTAGCATCACCAACATCCACTCTCACATCACAACCATCATCGACCCAAAAGCTACGCGCGGTGCATAAAACAGTTCGACAAACACACATAATCGACAACAACACCACCTCCATCACGATCACCATGGGCTATGTTGTATCCACTGCTGGATGAACGCCTCACCCACAGCATCAACCGCCCCGCGCGGTCCCCCAGGGGCTCCACAATCCGCCTCTCTCCTGCGCAAGAACCGCTCCGTCTCCGCGTTGTTCATTCTTTTTTTTTACGCTCAGAGGAAACAAGAAGATGCTCGGTGTAGTCGGCACTTTGCTTCGTTCATCATTTTGTTTTTCAATGCTTTGCTTTATGTGCCCCCCCCCACCTCTTTTTTCCTCTCCCTCTCACATCCACTGTCTCTCTTTCTCCCTCTCTTCCCTCTCTCCCTCCCTCTCTTCCCTCTCTCCCTCCCTCTCTTCCCTCTCTCCCTCCCTCTCCTCTATCCCGTTGTTAGTTCTCTCCATTCCTTCCCCACGTGCTTTGCATCTCTTGAAATATGGAGGGGGGGGGGGGGGTTGTACCGAATTCGAACAAAAAAACCGCTCCAATTATTGTTTTGCATGCCGAGACCTGGTTATGATATCATGATAATCATAATAATAATTAACGTTTGTAGAATGGCGCATTCAAATCCGTGGATTTCACCAATACGCCACCACCGTTGTATGGAAAGCCGGGAAATCAACAGAACCTTCTTCTTCCTAGCGTTGTTCCCGCTGTGGCGCAGGGTCCGCTTTTCGGCATTGTCTTCTCCATTTGGCTCGGTCCAGGGCATCTTCAGGGGATGCGTTGACCGTCTCCTTTATTCGGTCCATCCATCGCTTCTTCGGACGTCCGCGTGGACGGCGGCCCTCTGGCTCAATACGCACGGCAGTCTTGGCCACTGATGACTCTTCACTTCGCATCACATGGCCGTACCACCGAAGCCTTGCCTCAAGCATCTTGTCCGCAATGGGGGCCACACCAAGTCGCTTCCGAACGTCTTCGTTCCTGACACGATCCCATCGAGTGAGCCCGAGGCTCCATCTGAGCATCCTCATCTCCATGGTGTGGAGAGCTTGTTCGTGTACAGTTGTGGCTGGCCAGCACTCGGATCCATAGAGTGCCACCGGTCGGACGATGGTCTTGTATATTTTTCCCTTCAGCCTATCCGGCATTTTCCGATCACAGAGGACTCCGGTGACTTGCCTCCATTTCATCCACGCCGCATTGACTCGTGACCTCACATCAGTCGTGATGCTACCATCTGAGCTGATGGTGGAGCCCAGGTACTTAAAGTCCGTCACTTTCTTCAGATCTTCTCCGTCAATACTGATGGTGCCGTCGGTTTGGGGGCCACACTCCATATACTCCGTCTTTTTGATGTTGAACCTCATCCCGTTTTCGTCCAAACGTTCCTTCCATAGGCGCGTTTGTCTTTCCACTTCTCCTCTCTCTTCATCTGAGAGGAGGACGTCATCCGCGTAGAGAATTGACCATGGAAGGGGCGTGTGCAGGTCGGCAGTGATCGTGTCCATGCACAGGATAAACAGGAGTGGTGACAGGGCCGATCCTTGGTGCACTCCAACGCTGATGGCAAATGGCGGTGATATGCCCACTGCACACCTGACTGCACTGGTGACGTTCTTGTATAGGAGTTGCACCCAATGCACGTAGGTTTCAGGGACTCCATGGGATCGAAGCGAGTGCCAGATGAGGTCGTGGGGGACCCTGTCAAATGCCTTTTCAAGGTCGAGGAACGACACGTGCACAGCTTTGTTCTTCTCTCTGTGCCTCTCCAGCAGGAGCCTCGCCGCGAATATGAAATCAACAGAACCTACACAGGGCAAATCATCAGAACTAGGCAGGGGGGTGGGGTGTGAATACCAATTTAAAGAAGCGAGTTTTCAGGACGTGACTTCAATATATTTCGATCGACTCTCATTGTCTTGTCAGCAAGGGCAAAGCGTCGTTCCATAGTCTGGGGGCTGCACAGCGCGGGGCAAAATCGCGATCACCCCCAGGTACGGAGCCCTTGAGCTCGGGGTGCTTCGAAGAAGGCGATCCCAAGATCTGCGGCACCTCGTTGGGGAGTCAACACGGCGCGGCTCCTGTCAATGTTGCCGGGCCAACCCATCGAGTGCATTGTAGGTCAACAGCAGGGTCTCATAGTGCGGGTCCCGACGGGCTATTTGACCATACTTCACCACGCTGGTCAGCGCGGTTCGGTGAAAGCTGCATAGGTGCGCGGATGTGGAAGCGAAGAAGTACGGTACAACAATGGAATCTGATTTATATTCATATAGAGCGCCCTCTTCACTGCAGGTGCTTGACATGCACTTTGAAAACGGTGCGAGAATGGAATTTTTTAGATGACAGGGGCGGTGCAATGACTGAGGAGGGAGTGACATCGATAGAGGGGTAGCGGGAAGGACGGGAAGGAATGGAGGGGCGAGGGGAGGGAAGAGAATGGGCGACGGATAAGAAGCGAAAGTAGCTACATCATGCTACGGGCCCCGCACTTTCAAAGGCCCCCGCGCTAAATGCTTTCAAGCTATCAATTCTGGTTCAGTAATTCTGCACTCCGCTCTATTACCATAGTACTATACCGCCTTCGACTTTTATGAACGAGTGGGTGTTTAAAATTTGCGATTTGTCGTATGATGTGGCTGTATAGCAAATGAACAAAATCCAATTACTTTACTATGCAAGTTCAAAATTTGTGTTTGAATATTTATTGGGTTTTTTTTATATTTAGGGCCTCTTTATAACAACATTTGCAACAGGCCCTGCACGAGCTTACTCCGACACTGAGCGAAGCTTTGAGCGAGGAACGAAAGGCACGAACCCCGCTGAGCTTACCAGTCGTGGCGAGATGTCAACTACCTCGCCTGGTATGCACGAGGTCGTGGGTTCGATCCCGACCCTGACCCCCTGTGTATATATATATATTTGGAGTTCACGCGTTCTCTCTCTCTCGCTCCTCGTGGTCGCGTGGATTTTTCCTCCGGGTCCTCCAGTATCCCCCCCTCCCATCCGCGTTTAGAATCAACGTCACACGTTTAAGAGTTATTGGCTGCTGATATAAATGTCCACGCGGTGACGATATCAGCCACACGGTTGAGCTGTCATTCGTGATGGCCCAGGTCGCTTCTGAAAAAAACATCGATACAGCTCAGCGCGCCCTTACACCTGGTAAAACACAAGCTATAGAGTTGTTGTAGTAGTCATAGTCGTGTTAAAGTGGCGCTGCTCTGTGTGGTGGTGGCACAGGTACGTCCCCTACTGCTCCAGCGACGTGTGGAGCGGCACCTCCACCAAGACCGGCAAAGGTAACGTTCTGCTTCTCCTATTGACCCCAGGGCATGTGGCTCCACGCCTGCGGCTCTTTGGCTGCTCCCCCGCCCACCCCCTCGTGTGCCACAGCGCCAGCCTTCTTCATAAGAGCTGCTACTCGCTAACAGCACTTGCCCCAACAGTCTGTTGAGGCTATAAGGGGGATCTTTGTCTTTGTCGTGCTGGCCACCCACCCCCTCGTGTGCCACAGCGCCGGCCTTCTTCATAGGAGCTGCTACTTGCTAACAGCACTTGCCACAACAGTCTGTTGGGGCTATGGATGGGGGTCTTTGTCTTCTCTGTGCGTGCATGTGTTTTACTACAAGTGTGATGTGCAGACTTGGTGCCTTGCGATACGCGTGTCTATTCGTCGTTTGAACATCTCCCCCGCCCGCTGTATTATGGACGGAAACGGGTAATATAACGCAGATCATTGATCTCATCAGTCTGTTACAGATTACACGGGGAATCTTTGTCTTACGTGCGCGCGCGTGTGTGTGTGTGCGTGTGTGCGCGTGTGTGTGTGTCTGTGTGTGCGTGCGTGTGTGTGCCTGTGTCTGTGTGTGTCTGTGTGTTTGTCTGTGTGTGCGTGTGTGTGTCTGTGTGTGTGTGCGTATGTGTGTGCGTGTGTGTCTGTGTGTGTGTGTCTGTGTGTGTGTGTCTGTGTGTGCGTATGTGTGTGTGTCTGTGTGTGGCCTCGCGAAACCTCCTAGACGGTTACGCGTTCATGGGAGCGCTGATCCTGCAGCAGGTCATCAGGGACCTCATCCCCAAGGGCGTGGACCAGGCCAAGCTCTTGATGCTCGCCGGGACCAGGTGACACAGACAGCAGACAGCAGTCTCGGATCCAGAGGGGTCAATGGGGGGGGGGGGTCAATAGCCCCCCGCCAACCGCCCCCCTCCTTCATTCCTCATGAGACTAAACCAAAACTTTAAATAAATATGTGGGAAGTATGTGGTGAAGGGAAGCGGAGGGGAGACACCCACTCATCTACTCACCCCACCCCACCCACTCACCCCACCCCATCCACTCACCCCACCCCACCCACTCACCTACCCCATCCACCCAACTCACCTACCCCACCCCACTCACCCCACTCACCCACCCTACGCACCTCACTCATCCACCCCACTCACCCACCCCACCTACCCACCCTACTCACTGACTACACTCACCCACCCCACCCACCCACCCCACTCATCTACCCCATCCACCCACCCTACTTCACTCACCCCACCCACCCACCACCCACCCCACTCACTCACCCACAAAACCCTACCCACCCCACCCACCCACCCTACTCACCCCACTCATCTACCCCATCCACCCACCCCACCCCACTCACTCACCCACCCCACCCTACCCACCCCACTCACCCTACCCACCCCACTCACCCACCCCACTCATCTACCCCATTCACCCACCCTACTCCACTCACCCCACCCACTACCACCCACCCTACCCACTCACTCACCCACCCCACCCTACCCACCCCACTCACCCTATCCACCCCACTCACCCACCCCACTCATCTACCCCATCCACCCACCCTACTCCACTCACCCCACCCACCACCACCCACCCCACTCACTCACCCACCCCACCCTACCCACCCCACTTAACCACCCCACTCATCTACCCCATCCACCCACCCTACTCCACTCACCCCACCCACCACCACCCACCCCACTCACCCACCCCACCCTACCCATCCCACTCACCCACCTCGTTCTTGAAAGGGTCCACGCCGCTCCAAATCGACGTCGTGAAATGCTGCGCGTTGGATCGCTCTCCAACGGCAACACGAGCGGTGTCCCGCTGAACACGTGTGACAAAGAGCTTCATATAGCTCGTCGGGGTTTCTCCCGTCTAAATAAAGATTCTGATCGATGTTGATTGTTGTCGTCATCGTTGTCGTTGTTGTCATCGTCGTTGTTGTTGTTATCGTTGTTGTCATCGTCGTTGTTGTTGTTGTTATCGTTGTTGTTGTTGTCATCGTCGTTGTTGTTGTTGTTATCGTTGTTGCATTCCTGGCAGCGATTTCAGCCGCATCATCTCTACATAACAAAAAGGCTCAGTCCCTTTTACACGCACCTTTACATCATCCGCACCTAGTTCACACAACAAAGGCTCATTCCTAGCAGCGTGCTTCAGCCGCACCGAACCTCACAGAAATACTATTCAGGGCCTACCTTGGCTCCTCCCACCCTCAACCAGTATTTATACAAATACTGTTTCTTGAAATTTATCTCACTTGATACAGCTATCGTGCTGTGACGGTTCCACCTGAAGACGGAAGCTTATGTTGCCTCCGAAACGTCGTGATTTTTATTTTATTTTACTTTTATTAATTAAACATTTTTACCTACGTAACTTTACTGAAAAAAACCTAAGAATATGAATCCTCGATTTAAAGCTTTCGTAACTGCAGGGATTCATCTTCTTGGTTCTTTCGGTAAAGTCACGTAGAAGGGAAGTAATAAAATAATAAAAATAAAACATAATAAAATAATTTTCACGACGTTTCGGCCACAACGCAAGCAGCCGTCCTCAGGTGAAGACCAGGTCTGTCGGGGAGACACTGTCTGAATATTTTTATTTTCATTTTTTTATTACTTCCCTTCTACGTGACTTTACCGAAAGAACCAAGAAGATGAATATGAATCCTTGCAGTCACGAAAGCTTCAAATCTAGAATCGTTGTTGTTGTTGTTGTCATCGTCGTTGTTGACGCCACCCTCGTGATGAACGTGCGTCTCCCCGTGCCCAGCGCGGGCGGCACGGGGGTGCTGCTGAACGCCGACCGCGTGGCCGAGCAGCTCGAGGCGCTCGGCTCGCCGGCGCAGATGCGCGGACTCGCCGATTCGGGCTGGTTCCTCGACAACAAGCAGTTCCGACCGGCCGACTGCCTCGACTCATACTCCTGCCTGCCCACGGACGCCATCAAGAAGGGCATGAAGTGAGTGCCGGACTGCGATGGTTGTCTCATTCTCCTGGTATGCAAGGAGGTCCGTGCGGTTCGAACCCTATCACTGTTGGTGTGTTGTTTGTGGTTGTTACGTTCTTACCTCGTGCCCCGAGTGGACATCTGTTGATAAAAGAGCTTTATAGGTAATCGGATTCCTCCTGCAGTGTAAATACGTATTCCGATTCTGACGCCTGTTGTGGATTTGCATGTCGTCTGTCTCTCTCTCACTTTCCCCTTGGTCGCGTAGATTTTTCTCAGAGTCCTCTGTGTTTTTTCCCTCCACGTGTAGAATCAACATCGCGCGTTCAGAGCATTTGGCTGCTATACATTTCCACACAATATAGGCCACTTCGTTGGGCGATCATTTGTGGCCGCTTCTGAAAAGAGCTGCATAGTTCAGTGGGTCTTACCTGGTAAAATAAAAAACATCTAATTTAAATAGTCAAATATCCTCGTTGCTGAAGTTCACGTTTCGAACCCACCAGGGCCGCCCCGGTTAATGCTGCTCAGGTGTTGTCAGCTGTGATTCACTGGGTGCGGAAGGTCGCTGCGTGACGTTAATATTCGTTTCATGGAAGAGTATGCCACGTGTGCTGGATTCACGTCTACTTTTGAAAACATTTTAAAGAAAAAAAAACAAATTACTTACATATTAAGATTGAGGGGAGCAGTGGGGAGCTGGAGTTAATGAATAATAGCCGCGTCGGTTTCAACCTTTTGAGTCTCATCTGCAGAGCGAGGCCTGTGGGAAAGAAGAAGACCTGTGTCCATACTCTTAGGTTTTTTCGGTAAAGTCACGTAAGTAAAAAAAAATAATTAATAAAAGTAAAATAAAACAAATTAAAAAATTCACGACGTTTCGGAAGCAACACAAGCCTCCGTCTTCAAGTGGAACCGTCATAGCCACGACAGCTGTATCAAGTAAATGAGAGATGACAAGAAATACTACCCCGTATATATAATGGTTGAGGGGGGAAGGGCCAGGAACGGCACACTTTTTTATTATTATGGTAAGGTGAGGCTTAAGATCAAGAGTAGACTGCATAACAAATGACTGAGCTTTTGTTATGGAGAGGTGCGGTTTGTAACTAACACATGGCATACATAACAAAGTCTGTCCCTACCCTCCCCCCTCTTCCCCCAGGTACTGGAGTGGCATCGTCCCGGATCGTTGCCGGCAACTCTTCCGCCGCGGAGACGAGTGGCAGTGCTTCTTTGGCTACAAGGTGTACCCCACGCTCAAGAGTGAGTCCCGGACTCGGCAGAGACAAAGATTCACCCGTGTAGCCCTGACAGACTGTTTTTGGAACAAGTGCTGTTGGCGAGTAAGCAGCAGCAGCAGCAGCGCCTGCGAAGTGTCGGCATGGCACACGAGGGGGCTGGGTGGGTGTGGGTGGGTGGGTGGGTGGCCAGCACCACTCATAACGCAGTGGGAAATAACAGAGCAAGGTGAGCAGCCGAAATAAGTTAAATGTGCATTCTCCATAACAGACTTTTGGGGCAAGTGCTGTTAGCGACCAGCACCTAATGGGGGGGGGGGGGGGAGTGAGGGGGGCCGAATATTCAGAAAGGGGGGGCTCAGACCACTGCATTCACCACGACTTTGAACACCAAGGGGCCGAGTTCGGTTGTTTTTTTCTCATCGTCATCATTGCACATCGTCATCACATCATCGGCTCCCTTCTGCCTTGGCAGATTGATGACGATGATGATGACCGTGATGATGATGATGATGACAACGATGACAACGATGATGCTGATGATGCTGATGAAAATGAGTTTTCATGATCATGATGACGACGACGACGATAACTGTGATGATTATGATGATGGCGATGATAAACATTTGAAATTGACAATAATGAGCATGATAAATGGTGATGATGATGATGATGACGACAATAATGATGACGACGATGACGGTGATGATTATGACGATGATGACGACGACGATGATGACAACGATAATGATGACGACGACTCTGACTGTGATGATGATGATAAACATTTGAAATTGATAATTGTCATGATGATGATGGTGATGATGATTATGATGACGATGACGACGATGATGACGATGGTGATGATACACATTTGAAATTGATCATGATGATCATGATGATGGCGATGATGATGATGACGATGATGGCGATGATGACGATGGTGATGATACACATTTGAAATTGATCATGATGATCATGATGATGGCGATGACGACAATGATGACGATGATGACGATGGTGATGATACACATTTGAAATTGATCATGATGATCATGATGATGGTGATGATGACGATGATGGCGATGATGACGATGACAACGACGACGATGACGAGGAGGCTGTACCCCTGCGGCAGCGCCCGTGTTCGTGGTGCAGTGGCTGTTTGACGAGGCGCAGCTGTCGGTGGACAACGTGCACCTGACGGGGCAGCCCGTGCAGGACGACAAGTGGAGCTACCTGCAGAACCTGGGCCGCGAGCTGCGCAACACCCTGCGAGACGTCTCGTGCGTGACACACAACCACTACTGCTACCATGGCAACCACCACAACCACAACCACCACAACCACAACCACCACAGCCAGCACAACCACAACCACATATAGCCAGCACAACCACAACCACCACAACCACAACACCCTGAGAGACGTCTTGTATGCGCCACCATCACCACAGCCGCAATCGCCACAACCACCACCACAACAATCACCACCAACAATCACCACCACAATCATAACGTGCTCCGAGGCATCTCGTACGTGACACACAACCACAACCACCACAGCCAGCACAACCACAACCACTACAGCCATCACAACCACAACCACAACACCCTGCGAGACGTCTCGTACGTGACACAACCACAACCACTACTGCTACCATGGCAACCACCACAGCCACCACAATCACTACCTACAATCACCACAACACCCTGCGAGACGTCTCGTGCGTGACACACAACCACAACCACCAACCACCACAATCACTACCACAACCACCACAATCACTACCACAATCACCACAACACCATCACCACGGCCGCAATCGCCACAACCACCACAGCCGCCACCACCATCACAATCACCACCACCACCACCACAACAATCACCACCACCACAACAATCACCACCACAATCACAACGTGCCCCGAGGCGTCTCGTACGCACCCCAACCACAACAACCACCACCACAAAAAAACCACAACAGCATGCATGTAGCTGTGTGTGTGTACGTGACACAGTACCAGTCTAGGTGCGTGCCTGTCCGCTTGTAAGTAAGTGCACGTGCGTGTAGCCGAGTTCGATTCCCGCTCACGGACAACACCGGTGACGATTATCTGAACCGGTCCTGGGCCTCCTCTAGGTCGACTCAGCCTCAAATTAGTGCGGTTTAGGAGACCAAGGTGGCCTGCCCTGGTGCTGGTCACCCACCCCATCGCGTGCCGTGCCGGCCTTCGTAGGAGCCGCTCGCTAACAGCACTTGCCCCAACAGTCTGTTATTGCAATTCGGGGTGTGAATCTTTGTGTTTGTACACGTGTACACGTGTGTGCGTGTGTGCACGTGTGCAGGGCCGTGTTCGCGCCGTCCTGTCTCTCACACAGCCTCATCAGCAAGAGGTAAGCAGCCTTGGTCTGTGTGTATCAACCGCATCTCACCTCCCTCATCTCATTTCATGCCCCCCTCCTCTCGTCCTCTTCATTCCCAATCCTCTCTCCGTCCCATATTCTCCCTGTGCCCAGTCCCGTTTAGGGGCCTTCTCCCTCCTTGCAACTGCTCCATTGGAATCAACTTCTGTTGTACATTGAGCAGCACTACACATAGACTCAACACTGCCCATAGACTCAACACTGCACCATAGACTCAACACTGCATCAGAGACTCAACACTGCCCATAGACTCAACACTGCACCATAGACTCAACACTGCACCATAGACTCAACACTGTCCATAGACTCAACACTGCATCACAGACTCAACACTGCACCATAGCCTCACCACTGCACCACAGACTCAATACTGCACCATAGCCTCAACACTGCACCATAGCCTCAATACTGCACCATAGCCTCAATACTGCACCATAGACTCAATACTGCACCATAGCCTCAACACTGCATCACAGACTCAACACTGCACCATAGCCTCAATACTGCACCACAGACTCAATACTGCACCATAGCCTCAACACTGCACCATAGCCTCAACACTGCACCATAGACTCACCACCCACTGCACCACAGCCTCAATACTGCACTATAGCCTCAACACTGCATCATAGCCTCACCACTGCACCATAGCCTCACCACTGCACCACAGCCTCACCACTGCACCATAGCCTCAACACTGCACCATAGCCTCACCACTGCACCATAGCCTCAACACTGCACCATAGCCTCAACACTGCACCATAGCCTCAACACTGCACCATAGCCTCACTACTACACCATAGCCTCACCACTGCACCATAGCCTCAACACTGCACCATAGCCTCACTACTGCACCATAGCCTCACCACTACACCATAGCCTCACCACTACACCATAGCCTCACCACTGCACCATAGCCTCAACACTGCACCATAGCCTTACCACTGCACCATAGCCTCAACACTGCACCATAGCCTCACTACTGCACCATAGCCTCAACACTGCACCATAGCCTCAACACTGCACCATAGCCTCACCACTGCACCATAGCCTCACCACTACACCACAGCCTCACCACTACACCATAGCCTCACCACTGCACCATAGCCTCAACACTGCACCATAGCCTCAACACTGCACCATAGCCTCACCACTGCACCATAGCCTCACCACTACACCATAGCCTCACCACTACACCATAGCCTCACCACTGCACCATAGCCTCACCACTGCACCATAGCCTCACCACTGCACCATAGCCTCACCACTGCACCATAGCCTCACCACTGCACCATAGTCTCACCACTGCACCATAGCCTCACCACTGCACCATAGCCATGAGCTAACACTCACAAGTCACACCTCGCATCTCTCCCTGCATGTCCCGCACACCCCATAATTTCTCCTTACCCCACCCCCGTCATCATCTCCCACATCTCCCTAACACCCCATCACCTTCCCCCCCTGCCCCATCACCATCTCCCACATCTCCCCCACAACCCATCACCCTCCCCCCATCACCATCTCCCACATCTCCCCCACACCCCATCACCCTCCCCCCATCACCATCTCCCACATATCTCCCACGCCCCATCACCTCCCCTTACCCCCCCCCCCCTCTTCATCATTATCTCCCACATCTCCCCCTGCCCCACCCCATCATCATCATCATCTCACATCTCCCCCAAATCGAATCACCCCCCCATAATCTCCCCCACCCCGCTCACCCCCTCCATCACCCCCCACGTCTCCTTCGTCTCGACATTCCCCCCCCCACCACCACCACGTGCAGCTCGTGGCTGGACGTACAGGTGAAGGGCACTTCGCTGGCGCGCGCCCTGCAGTGCTGGGAGCGCGCCCTGCAGGACGCGTCGCGGAGCGGCAGTGGCGGCGGCGCCCGCGCTCCCCCCCGAGGTTGCCCCTCGCACCTGGTGGACAACTGCCCGTGGCCGCACTGCAACCCGTCGTGCCCGACGATGCGCGACCACTACACGGGCAAGGAGATGAGCGCCGTGCAGTTCCTCATGCACCTAGGCTTCGACGTGCAGCGCATGGCGCAGCAGCTCGGCGTGGAGCCCAACAAGCTCCTCGCCATGCTCAACAGTGGGGGCTAGCCCCCGGTGGGGGTGGGGGGGGGGCTGGCTATGGATAGTTACAGTGGTGAGGATGATGACGGTTGGTTGTTGGTGGTGATGGGAGCAGGAAGATATCGCGATTGGGGTAGGGAGTGGGGGCTAGCACGGGGGGGGGGGGGGGGGTGGAGGGGGGGCTAGGGAGAGTCACAGTGGTGAGGATGATGATGGCGGTGGTGGTGATGGGAGCCGGGAGACCGTGGTATTGGCAGGATGGGGGTGCGATTAGCAGTAATTAGGGGGCACTGTTAACGAGAGAAAACGTTGGGGGACTGCTCTTAACCGGCATGGGGTGCTTTTAATGACAGAGGTGTCAGCAGATTGGGAGGGGGGGGGCTCACTACGTTAGGATTTGCAGGGGTGCTGTTAATTTGGGATATTGGTAACATAGTAAAATGGGGGTGGGGGGGCGTCCCCATAACAGCACAGAATGGGGGGCAGGAATGGGAGAGGATGGCGATGGGAGATGGAGAATGAGGAGAAGGGTGCATGGGAGGAGAAGGGTAAGGGGATGGGTGATAGAGGGATGGGAAATGGAGGGATGGGGGGTAGAGAGATGGGAGATGGAGGACTTTGGTAATTGGGGTATATGAATGGAGGGATGAATGATAAATGGAAACTTGGGAATCCACAGAGGGATGCGAGACGAAAAAAATAGACAAATAAGAAGGGAAGAGAGGTGGAGGATGACAATGACTCCAGTTGTTAAGTATTCAACTCACATTTTAAAACTTAAATCAAGGCTCAATTTTGCATTACATCCATCTCAACACAGGAGTGTAAGGTGACCTTCCAAACCACAGCAGAGGGGTTACCCAGCAGCTTGGCAAAATTATGGAATAAACTTTTTATGAGTTCACAAAGTGGTACGGAGAACGGCGCATTTCTTCATGGGTCCACTCTCTAATTTTTGACATGTGCTTCTCAGATATCCCGAGGCCTAATTTAAGTGTCGGTGGAGAGCCAGCAAAATCCAATATTTTATGGAAATATACCGAGGTTTGACACCACTTTTCTCTTTCTCCCAATATCGGGTTAAAAAATCCCAGTTGAGGGGGGGGGGGGCATCTTGGAGGCTCATTTCGCCCCCGTCGTAGGAACATGGAATTTCTACCACGCGCCGCACGAGAGTTGTGAGCAGACGACGACGATGATGGTGAGCGTCACAATTCCTCGCTTGATAAATGCTGCAAAAAACACACTTTGTTGGGAGGAAGGGGGGGGGGGGCAGATTTCGCCACATATCCCTGCCAAACAAAAAAAAAACCCACGTTTGTTTTGATGGCCCCTGTTCTGCCATCAAGATTCGCCTCCAGGGCTGGGGAAGGCGGAGGTGGAGTGGCCACCGATGGACGTGAAATGAGTGATTTGTACTGTATTATCATCATGATCATCATTATACGGTGGTAATTTTTCGTGCGTTAACATTGAACATAAATCCGACGGTTTAACGATGACGAGCAGGGGGCTTTATTTCACGTGGAATATTTCTAAATTTCAAGGGCGCCTCCTCAACCCCAGGATGCGGACAACCACCCCCCCCCCCCGCGCCTTTCCAACAGCGAGAAGGGGGTGGGGGGGGGATATTTTCTGGTGCTCAGGCCCGGACAGCTCCGACAGAAATGAAGCCCTGATGATGCTAACAATGTTATTGTTGTCCCACGTGTGTCGTACGTGTGCCGTACGTGTGCCTGTCGTCCAACTCTCAGCGCGTATCGATTTGAAATTCTGCCGGTGTACGTGTATATTTTTTATTGTATTTAACAAACCCTCTCTTTGCTCTGGTATTACGTTCTTAAATGTTTTTTTTTAAATAAAGAAATGTTCAATTTGAAAAACAGCCGAGCACGAATGGTGATGCTGTCGATTAAGATGGGATTCTCGCATGTCACTACTCAACTACCTCGCCTGGTATGCAGGAGGGCCTGGGTTCAATACGGACCCCGACACCTGTTGTACATTTGGAGTTTGCGTGTTCTCCCCGTGGTCGAGTGGATTTTTATCCGGGTCCTCTAGTTTTTTTCCCCTCCACAATTAGAACCAACGTACGTTTAGAGTGTTTGGCTGCGATAAATTTCCACGTGCTAATAAGCCACTTCATTGAGCTATCATTTGTGGCCAGGTCGCTTCAGAAAAGGAGCTACTTCGCTCGGTGGGCTTTACCTGGTCAAATAAAACATTAGATCCAAACGTCACAATGCAGGAACCTCCTTTCCCCTTTCACCCCAGCCCCACCCGTCAGTGACGTGCGGTGAGGTCAATGGCTGGGGAGGCACTGCCTCGTGTCAGAGCCAGATTCACACACGGAGGGGGGGGGCGTGGCCTCAAGGAGGGGCGTGGCCTCACTAGGGTGGCGTGTTAGATAGTGAGGCAGATGTGATAGCTGCCTCCGCTGGTGCTTTTTTCATTGCAGTTTCATGACGAGACCAGCAAGCCTAAATATCTTTATACACATACGTGAAATAAGTTACCTGGAGTATGGAAGGCGAGGACATGAAACGGAGAGGTCTATTAACATTACATTGGTGACATACTGAGATAGTAACAGGCACGCGCTTATTGCCCACGCTCCATCCAGTTACTGAGGGGTTGCGCAATCAGAGGGGAGGCTGAGCTCGTCGCTGCCTCACCTCTCGTCTCTTCCTGTATTTGCAGCGGAGCTCCGCAAATTTGGCGATTTTGACTATAAAAAATGATTGGAAGCGTACAGAAATGACATTTATAACACAAATCATTGGAAAAATCTTAATTTTTTTTTTATTATTCTTTTTTTTACTTTACTGCTTCCCCTGCCACCCGTGCTGCCGAGTCCCCTCAAGTCCAACCCCAACACGTTCCTCTTGTAAATAAGTAATATTTAAAAATACTTTCTTTTAAAACACGCTTTAATGAAATGTACCGTACGAGTAACGGCAGAACTCCACGACTCCAGGAAGTGGCCCCGAGGCTTGCCATAACGTAAGTGACCGTGGTGATTTACAGCCAACGTGAGTTGAGCGTGGACAATTAGACCCAAGCCGAAACATAACATATGAAAAAGAGTGCTTAAAAAAACTTGTTTTAATAGAATATAGTATTGTCATCAGCATGACATAAGTATACCCTGTTTGCAGTCGATACTACATTGGGAAGTGCATTAAAATTTAGTTACAAGATTTGAGGATACAACAGGCTAGAGTGAATTTTTTGATTTAAAGCTTTCGTGACTGCAGTGATTCATCTTCTTGGTTCTTTCGGTAAAATCACGTAGAAGGGAAATACTAAAATAATACAATTAAAACATAATAAAATACAATTCTCACGACGTTTCGGCCACAACGCAAGCAGCCGTCCTCAGGTGAAGAACAGGGCTGTCAGAAAGAGGACGGCTGCTTGCGTTGTGGCCGAAACGTCGTGAGAATTTTATCTTATTATGTTTTATTTTTATTATTTTATTATTTCCCTTCTACGTGACTTTACCGAAAGAACCAAGAAGACCGGAGTGAGTTAAATAAAAGCGTGTAAATAGAAATATCCCCCAAGTTGCCGCCGCACAGCGCTTATTTCGATGCCGTTGTGTGCTCACTCACGCCGCTCCTGGTCGCGAGAGGGCCTCAATCGCAGAGGAGCTCCCTCTAGAGGGCATTTGACCCTCTACTCTTCCCGGATCAGAATCATTGATTTATACACTTGCAGGAGGAATCCGATGAGCCATGAAGCTCTTTTTGTTTTCGGATGTCCAGTATGGGCGTGGCCCACACTTGGCCACGCTGTCTTGGAAGCGATGGAAGTTCCCACACTTTACCCCACCACACGCGTCTCTGCCGATCAGCTAACTTACAGTGTACTCATACCAGAATCTGAATCTTTAAGAAAATTGCACCTTCGGTATGGTTAAAACAGGTGCAACGCATGTTTATACCAGATCTATTCTTATTCTTTGGTTCTTTCGGTAAAGTCAAGTAGGAATAAAATAAATTAAAACATGACGTTTCGGGCGCAACAAAAGCACTTCAGCAGTTGTTTCTTGCTGTGGTTGTCCCACCTGACGACGGATGCTTGTGTTGCGCCCGAAACGTCGTGTTTTAATTTATTTCATTTTATACCTACGTGACTTTACCGAAAGAATCAAAGAGTATGGATCCCTGCAGTCACGAAAACTTCAAATCTAGACACACGTCCCGTCGACTCCAGTTCCTGGTTTGGAGGAAATCAATCAGACCATGTTCCAAAAAATTTGTATCAAATTTATCCTCGGACCCACAAAGCATCATCTGGCCACGGTAATCAATTACGGTCTGGATCCACATATCCAGATCCGAATGGGATCCAGATCCGCGTTTAGCTCGTGATTCTGGTTTGAAACAGGTCAGTATACCGAAAGAGTGCAGTTCTTAGTCTCACAGATCCAGTCCGGGTTCCAATCCCGGTCCAGGTCCCACAAACCCAGGTCCAGATCACGTCTGAATCCAGTCCAGGTTTCAATCCCGAACTCGGTCCCACATATCCAAGTCCGGACCGGCCGAATCGCAGTCCGACTGTCCATTCCAGGTTCAATCCCCTCGGTCCCGACATATCCAAGTCCGGACCGGTCATGATCCTGTAGTCCACGCAAATCCAGGTCCGGATCACGTCTGAATCCAGTCCAGGTTTCAATCCCGAACTCGGTCCCACATATCCAAGTCCGGACCGGGTCATGATCCAGTTAATGCTCCAGTCCCAGTCTTAGTCCCGCAAATCCAGGTCCGGATCAGGTCTGAATCCAGTCCAGGTTTCAATCCCGAACTCGGTCCCACATATCCAAGTCCGGACCGGGTCATGATCCAGTTAATGCTCCAGTCCCGGTCTTAGTCCCGCAAATCCAGGTCCGGATCAGGTCTGAATCCAGTCCAGGTTTCCATGCAGAACTCGGTCCCACATATCCAGGTCCGGACCGGGTCATGATCCAGTTAATGCTCCAGTCCCGGACTTAGTCCCGCAAAATCCAGGTCCGGATCAGGTCTGAATCCAGTCCGGGTTGCAGACACGATCCGAGTCCCAAAACCGCATCACTACTTCTCACCCCCTCCCCCTTCTTCTTCCGCCGCTATTCACTATTCTTCCGCCTCCGGCAAGTAGTCCCGACCCACACAACCCCTTCCCCCGTTACAGGAAGCGCCAGCCCCGCGTTGTCGCTGGCGACGGCGACTCCGGGAGGTGTCGAAGTCGCTTCGAGTCGCCCGGAGCGGCGATCGCGTCGAGTTTCGCGTTACCGCGCGAACGAAACGCGACCTTTTTTCGAGGGGCGGAGGGTGCAGTGGATGGGGGTCGGGGTGAAGGGGAGTGGGGGGGCGGCGGTGTATCCCTCCGCGCAACAAAAGGTGATGCGGCTCGGGACGCCATCTTGGATCTGTAGCATTAGGGATGCGATTGGTAAGAATATTATTATTTTATTCAATAAAGACGCGATTGCGATTATTCTTACACGTTCCGCGTGTGTGCACGCAACGTTTTAAATCGCTGCGGTGTCTGTGTGTGACGGCGGGTTTTATTTTATTCACGCGCGCTAACTCGGGGCTTTTTGCAAGACTCTCACTCACACAGACGCACAGGCAGATTCTTAATTAATGTGCGTAAAATTATCGCGTGCATCTATAAACATACACACGACGACGGAATTCACGATTCGCGTTCTGTTATAGATTTTGCAAGAGGGTAATTTTGTTGTTGTTGGCGTCGGCGTCGTGGGTGTATATATGTATATCTTTTATTTTGTTGTTACGTGTTTAAATATAGATATCATGGCCCCCTCAACGTGAGGTTGGTGGTGGTGGTGGTTAGCGGGGGTGGTGATGGTGTTGAGGATTGCTGCGTTCCTCGACAACGCGGGCCTCGTGTGTCATCGCAATGTTTACGTCCTCGACTCTTAGGCGAGTGGAACTTGTGAACGACGGTAAAGATGGGAACCCGTGCGCTGCTGTGATGATGATGATGCTGGTGATGCTCGCAAACAATAGCAGCGCGCTCCTTTTGTGTCCACCTGGACGCGCTCTCGCCAGCGTTGGGAGGTGGGGGGAGGGAGCGAGCGAGCGCGTGAACTTGGCACATGAACCTCGGGTACACGTGGGGGGGTGTGAGGCGTAGGTGTGTGTTGTGTGTCGGACGTAGGTGTATTGTGAGGGCAGGTGTGTGTGTGGGAGGTGTGTGTCAGTCATAGGTTTGTGTGTGTCAGACAAGGTGTGTGTCGGGCATAGGTGTGTGTGTGATAGGTGTGTGTCGGGCATAGGTGTGTGTGGGGGGCAGGTGTGTGTGATAGGTGTGTGTCGGGCATAGGTGTGTGGGGGACAGGTGTGTGTGGGGGACAGGTGTGTGTGGGGGACAGGTGTGTGTCGGAGATAGGTTTGTGTCAGACATGGGTTTGTGTGAGAGGTGTGTGTGTGTGTAAGGCATACATGTGTGTGTCTAACATTGTGTGTATGTGAGGTATCGGTGTGTGTGTGTGTATGTGAGGTATAGGGGTGTATGTGAGGTGTAGGTATGTGTGTGTATGTGTATGTGAGGTATAGGGGTGTGTATGTGAGGTGTAGGTGTGTGTGTGTATGTGAGGTATAGGTGTGTGTATGTGAGGTATAGGTGTGTGTGTGTATGTGAGGTGTAGGTGTGTATGTGTGTGAGGATGTGTATGAGTGGTATGCGTGTATTAAGTCGATTCAGCCTCACATGAGTACCTGTGCGGTGTGTAAACATCTCCACGAGGGAGACAAAGGCGACCAGGCGTGTAGCTATCCACCCACTCCCTCGTGTGATGTACCGGCCTTTATAGCTGCTCACTAACAGCACTTGCCCCAACAGTTTATTCAGGCTATGGGGGGGGGACTTTATCTTTGATGTGTCAGAGATGTCTGAGACATAGTTGAGTTTTTGAGAGAAGTGGGTGTGTGTGTGTGTGTGTCAGACGTAGGTGTTTGTGAGATAAGTGTGTGTGTCAGACGTAGGTGTGTGTGTGCCAGACATAGGTGTGTGTGTGTTTGACAGGTTTATGTGAGTGAATGGTGTACGTTACATAGGTATATATTGTGTGAAAAAGAGGTGAGTGAGAGGAGTGTGTGTGGGTATGTATGAGAGGTGTGTGCGTCAGAGGGAGGTAGGTAGGTGCAAGTTTCAAGTTTATTTTACGAGGTGAGAACTGACGATACCAGAAGAGTTTCCTTTACAAGCGACCTGAAGGGACGTTGGTCTCTGCCCGTATGTGGGTGATGATTGTGATACATGATCCCAATTGACACAGAAAGGTGGTGTTTGAGAAAGGTGTGAGGTAGGGGTGTGAAAGAGAGGGATAGTGGTGGTGTGAGAGGTGGGTGTCAAGTAAGTTTATGTTGTAGGTGTTTGTATCAGGACTGTGTGTGCGTGTTGAATATTGGGGTGTTGCTGTGTGTTTTGGTTTGTGTGAAGTGTATATACACGACAGTGATAAGGGATAGATATGCGTGTAATAATGTTGTGTCCACGTGTCAGCTACACGTTTTTTATTTGTCTCGGATAGAGTGCACATCATGTATGTGCATACACGTATTCTTTCGCGACCAATGTTATCGATATTAAAGGGTTTTTGGGTTAGATCGCGTAAATATAAATGTGTTTTTAAATCCGCCACCACCCTCCAGACAAATAGTAAGGGTTTTCATGTTAACAAAACGTGCCAATTTTTTACTATACTCTTTGGTTCTTTCGGTAAATTCAGTTTTTTTCTTGCTGTGGTTGTCCCACCTGATGACGATTGCTTGTGTTGCGATTGAAACGTCGTGATCTATTATTTTTCTACCTACGTGACTTTACCAAAAGAACAAAAGAGTATGGATTCCTGCAGTCACGAAAGCTTCAAATCGAATTTGTTACTAGTTCAGCACACCGATGTGTTGGAGAGTAAACCCACAACATTTACGATTCAAGTACGACGTTTCGCCAGTAATTACAACTAGCATCATCAAGCGGATATCCAGAGTTGTGGAGAAATCCTCCTAACAAGAACAACTATGGCTGTCTGCCTGATGATGCTGGTTGTAATTATTGGCAAAACGTCGTACTCGAATTGTAAATGTTTGTGGGTTTACTCTCCAACACACATGTGCTGAACTGGTAACGAATTGGCATATTTCGTTTACGTGACAAACCTTATTATTTGGCTGTGTCAGGTGGTGCCTGGTTTAACGACACATTTATATTGACACGATCTAACCCAAAAACATCTTATGGATGTACGTGCATGATATATTCTCGTAGGTCTGCGATAAAATAGTGAATGTCACGTGTGTGTGCATGGTAGATGGATACATGTTAAATGCTTGGGTATGTGTGCCATATGTGTGTATTTTGGGTTTGTGTACGTGCATAAGGTTACGTTTGTGTGTGCATTTGCCCAAGTGTGTTATGTGGTTTTCAGGTGTACGCGTGCGTACGTTTGGAGTGTGCATTGTTTGTGATGGGCATTGATGTACATGTGTTTGTTTGCATGTGATAGGCCCATGCATGCGTTTTGTGTGAGCATCTGTGATGCGTATACATGTGCACATGACCAGCCCTTTTGTCAATCCACTGCTGGATGAGGACCTCTCCACGCACTGCTGGTCGTCAGGGTTATTAGCAAACACTTAAACACGCTGGTCAGTGTGAGTTGATAAAGGTGGATAGCATAGATGGTGAAGCATACTGCAGTACAACATTGCATGTTGCTGCACTGCCCTCTGTTGACAACATATCTCTGCAGCAGCCTCCTATCGCTCATCCAAGCACTATCCAGGCTCTGTACCGGGTGAGCTTCTCTAATTAGGTGCATTGTGGGTACTTTGTTGATAATTCTTACGAGCACATGCTTTATTTCCAAAAGATTGTAATAACGGGCATAGGTGGATATGACGGATGCAGTGATGTGAACGGAAAGAAAATTAGCATTCGCCTGTACAATTTGTGCGACTTTCAAATATATTTTTGACTTGTTTGATGCAAACAAATTTTTTTACTGCATGTAGTTTTCTAAAACACTTTAATGTGTACAGTGTGTACCTATGACGTATATAATACGTTTTAAACAAACGGCATAGGGCCCGCAAGGAATCGTTTAATTTCAACGCCAGTCATGCAGTTTGTGAATTAATTTTGCCGTACAAACATCTTGATTCCAGCTTTTAAAAGCTATTTGACTTAATAGGATGACCATCTGCTGTCTTTATGCTTGGGTCGCTTTACAAAGCCTTCATCCCTGTTGGGCCTTTTGCTTTTTTTTCTGCACACTGAATTTAAAAGTAAATAAACTATTGTTTTTATTTGAGCAGTTAAGGCCCACTGAGCGACACGCTCTTTTTTTCAGAAGAGACCTGGCCGCAAATGAGAGCTCGACGAAGTGGCTTATCATCACGTGCAAATATATAGCAGACAAATACTCTAAAACGCATGTTTAAAAAATTGGGGGAGGAAAACAGGAGGAAACGGAGAAAATCTATGGGGAGAGAGATGCGCAAACTCCAAATATACAGGCGTCAGGGTTAGGATCAAACCCACAACCTTCTGTATACCTGGCCAGGTAGTTAACATCTCGCCACCATGTTGACAGCCTGCCGCCAGCACTAGCGTTTTGGCCTTGTTATGATATATATTTTTCAACATTTGTATGTGTGTTGAGCCGAAGAGAAAATCAACTGGAATGTGCATGCTATCGTTAGATCTCAGAACCTAAGCTGGATTTGAACCTGGATAAAATACGGACGGGTGGTCAAATTACCCACTTGACCCACGTGGGCTTGGTGAAGCCTTCATCCAGCAGTGGGCTGACGAAGGGATGTGTGTACATATACATGTTTATTGTGTGTTTGTAATGGCACATGAGACAAACCTTCTTGGCTGATTGTTCGCTCCTGCATACCTTTAAATTTTTGATGTTACGGTCGGGCCGTTACGATAACCGTACACTTGTTTCCCTGCACATCGCTGCTATTGGTGCAGCGGACCGACCACCGTGCGCTGTGTAGACCGGCCGGAACGCTCATGTCTCGCTCGCGGTGAGCCTGTGTGTTATGTACTGTATGCACGTTGAACTTCTTTCGCACCGTACGTAGCCGACCCCGCTAATCGGAGGAGCCTGGCCGTGACCCACGCCATTCCACGGTGTTTCCACGCCGTGCCGCGCGGCATGTACCCCTCGCTGACAAAGAGCGTGGGCGGGTTTTGCACGCGCTCTCTCACAGTAGGTGGAGTATGGTGCGGAGCAGCGAGAGATCGTGACGTGAGCAGCGATGGCTGACAAGCGGAAATTGCAAGGTAAGTTGGCGCGACCGCACGACTTTCGAACGGACAGCGTCGTCGTTCGAGCCGGGGGGGTGGTGGTTCTCGCCAGTCATCGGCGTGTACGTGACAGAGCCATCTTTGACGCTGTGAGGTGTCAGTATGGTAATAGGTATCTCTGAGAGACTATTTAAATATTGGATTTTTAGTGGTGTTTACCTCATACGTGTCGATTTTTTCCAGGTACCTCAGTTTTCCTTGTGCAAAGAAAAACTTTTCTGAGCCGTTTAATCTTAGCACAAGCAGGACCCTCCGTAAAAGTCTCACGGACTGGCGTGGTGATCACACTTCACCACGCTGGTCAATGCAGGTTGTTGAAGGGGTTTCCACTTTGTACGTATATATGTTGAACTTTTTTTGCGCCATACGTAGCCAACCGTGCTGATTGGACCGGGTCTGGTGTCACTCGCCACTAACGTTAGCCGTGGCCAGAACTACCTAAGGCACCACCACGCACGCACACATGCCCCCCCCCCACAACCCCCCGTCCCCATCTTGGATATAAACCATGGTCATAATTATTGTTTCTAATTCTTTCTACACTTCACGGTGTTACAGGGAACAAAACAGCCCCACAATTATTTGCGATAAGCACAGATGGCATGTACAGTGTATGCCTAGCAGCATGAACCGCGCATCACTGCACTCAACTTTTCGGATCGGGCGTCCTGTTATTCTGACACATTTACAAGGATGTTTTTAAAACAGAAGTTGCTGCTGATGGGAGAGCAGCTGGCAAAAGCACAAGCCTCGCGCCTTGAGAATTTTGCGCGCGCGCAAAACACAAAGACAATGATCCCCCGTGTAGCCTTAACAGACTGTTGGGCCAAGTGCTGTTTGCGAGCAGCACCTAATGAAGGTCGGCCGATGCCTGGCCGCCTCGGCCATGCCTGGCCGCCTTTGTCTCCCAAGTGGCGATGTTTACACACCATGCACCAGGTGCTCATTTGAGGCTAAGTCGACTTAGGGGAGGCTCAGAACCCATTCAGATAATCGTCACTGGTGTTGGCCATGAGCAGGACACATACACACATGGAATACGTACACCCTTGTGCAGCTTTCCTCTTCCTGGAGTACATCGGAGCGCTGTGTGTCTTGTAAGCTGTCATCGCACGCCCAAAGGGGGCACAGAGAAATCCCTCGTTCTCGCGTTATATATGGCAGACATTGCCCCCTTCTTATCGCTCCCTAAGATTTCTGAACCTCCTGCTAATGTTCAAGGAACAACAACGTTTGTGTTAATGTGAAATTCCTCAGATTAATTTAGAGGTGGTCTTTTTTAATCAGCTTCCTGACATCTGCGCTACATCTATCAGCTGGTGTACTACTACTGCTCTCTTGAGTATATTTCATCTCAAGGGCTGAATTGTTGTTGGGTCAGAATGATCTGTCTTATTTTATTTAAGTGGTATGTTCCCGGAAAATAAAATGTAATCTTAATTCTGTCGGTCTGTGCACATTCACACTTAACTGACGTAAAAGTTGCATTTAATTTATCGCAGTGAACTTCGCTGCGTCCAGACACTTTTTTGCAAACACCCGTCGCCCCTACTGATGTCCTCTTCTCCCCCCCCCCCCCCTTTTAATGCGTACAGATACTACTGACTCTATTGTATGTAGGGTATCTCGGCATATATGCCTGCAAAATAAATGAACATTTTTGGGGGGTGGCGGGTGGGCGGGGGTAGTAAAAAAAGTTTGGGGGGTCGACAATTTTTGGTAACCTGTTGGATAAACTTTTTACCCCCACACTCGGGGGGGGGGGGGGGGGTCCAGTTTCTCTAACTTTGTGATTCAGGCCTTCTGAGAGGTTCTTGTAATTTAGTTGACGGACAAACGGAACGCTGGGATTTTAAAATGGATTGGGATGGTTGGCCAAGTTATTCTCAATTTTGTTTTCATGCGTTCTGTGTACCAGATTATGTTCTGATTTTACTGCATTTCAGGTCTTCTTTGAATTGGATGCTTGTCTCAGTAGGCTCTTCCACCTGGTTATTAATATGGGGATTCATCATTTATCTTCATTTAAGTTTGTGTTGAATCAGTTCTAAACACGTTTACCATTTATTAACACGTTTCATATGTAAAGGAAACCTTCGAGATAAGTTGCAGAAAGAGAAAAAAAAGCACATCAGATTTAATTCGTCATAATCAAAATTAATAGTTTCTTGTAACTATATTCAGATACATTGCAGCAAATTGTCAATGTATGAGCCATTGCTAGATGATCGCAGCGCTCAAGTTGTGTAATTACTTTGTGCGTGTTGTGTGCATGTAGGTGAGTTTCATTTTGTGGGGTTTTCTGTCAGCCCGTACATCTCAAGTGTTCTGTGTGCCTGTCAATTATGTGAGCGTCGTATTGGCAAGTTCCAATCCTGTGGTTTGGGATAAGTGTTTGCGTTGCGCGTGCGGTTTATTCGTATGTGTTCAGATCAAGTTGTGTGCGTGTGTGTGTGCGGGGAGTGGTGGTGTAGCGGTTGGCACGCCGCGCTACATACCTGGCAACCCAAGTGACAATTATGTTAACCGGTCCTGGGCCTCCCCTAGGTCGACTCAGCCTCAAATGATTAAGTGATGTGTAAACATCGTCAATAGGGGGACAAAGGCGGACGGGCATGGTTGCTGGCTACCCACCCCCTCGTGTACCGTGCCAGCCTTCATAGTTGCTCGCTAACAGCACTTTCCCCGATGGTCTGTTAAGGCTGTACGGTGGATCTTTGTCTTTTTGTGTGTATGCATGCGCACAGAGTTGGCAAATTTCAATCGTGCCGGTTGTGTTTAGGTCACTTGCTTCTCATGTCTTGGAAGCGCTGCCTGTGTGGTTTGTCCGTACACGTTGGGGTTAAGTTGCACGCGTGCGTCACACGTTGCGTCACACGTTGCGTCACACGTTGCGTCACACGTTGGGGTTAAGTTGCACGCGTGCGTCACACGTTGCGTCACACGTTGCGTCACACGTTGCGTCACACGTTGCGTCACACGTTGGGGTTAAGTTGCACGCGTGCGTCACACGTTGCGTCACACGTTGCGTCACACGTTGCTGACGTTGGACTGCCTGCTGTGGGTGGCCCGTAACAACGTCCCTTGTGTGTCTGCTACGTGTACCGGCTGGAGGTTTATGTTGGGTTAAGCTATGTGTGTCTTGTTTGCGAGTGCTGGGTTGGTTTGTGATTCTGAGCAACAAACAATAGTTTGTGCGTTGCCGTAGCTGAACTGTCCCTTCGTCGTCTGAACTGCAAAGCTATTCCTCTTTGGCAATAACTGATCGTTTTTTAATCATTGTTTCTAATAGTAATATGGAAATTAGTTTGGCTTGTAGTCTGTAGTATAGTGTTGCAACAAGTTGTATGTATGTTGAACTTCTTTCGCACCGTACGTAGCCAACCGTGATGAATATAATCGGAGTTGCGTGGGAAGGACAACAAACTAAATACAGAAAGCAGTTCTAAAGAAGTGATAAAAGTTGACTTGCTGATTCATCAGTGTCCTTTATTTAACAAGGTGAGAGCTCATTGAGAGTTGTTATTTTTTTGACAGGGGAGACGGAGAAAACCATGGGGTCACAAGGATACACATTAACAGTTAATAATTTTATTATAAAATGCATTATAATATAGTTCTCCACACTGAATCCTACAGTTTTGCTTTTGCGTAGAATCATAATACAATTATATTTATATTGTTTACCGAGTTGCACATGTGTAATTATTCTCAGGGTTGGGTTAAGAGTAAACGCATTTCAACACATAATACACACCTTGCTGTGTACGTCTAAATAAATGAAGTGTGAAGCGATGTATATAGCACACAGTGAGTAGTGGAGGGAGAAAGATTGGCATAAAGAAAGTCAGAAATTCTCAAAGCCAGGGGCGAGATTGTTTTCAGACCAAAGAATTGCCTTGGAAAAAGAAGCAACTTCCCATCGTGTATAGACTTAATACGTAGTCTCGGGACTATAGGATGCTCCAGAAAGTAAGATGCACCACAAGTTTGTGCCCTATTGTAAATAAAGTTTTAGAAATCTGGTTTGTACCTCCACCTTTTGCTTTAAAATACCGGGGCAGGGGGGGCAGGAGGGGAAAGGAGTGTCTTATCATTTAGAGAATAGGGTCGTAATGGCATTTGTGATTTTTTTTCCCCCCAATTTGTTTTGGGGAGGGAATCAAATTACCCCAGAAAAATCTACGCGTATGAGGGCATTACAGGGCAAAGGGTCAAATACAACGGTGAAGAAAATAAATAAGGCTATTTCTGGCATAGGTCATTTGGGTTCAAAGTCAATGCACATGTTATCAGAGCATGTTTGTTTACATGTTTTGCCACAAGTACGTGTGGTCAATGCAGACGTAATAGGTATCTATTTGGTGTTTGAACATCAAATGCCTGCTTTTTTTTTTATTGCCAGAAAGGCTAAACCCTATCTTTTTTTTTTACTCCATGATTTTGATACTGTACTGGCAAAAAGGTAGCATAGATATCAACGTCCCATACAGATGGGTTAACGAACACACCACCAGGCTCCTTCTCATCTGGTAGGCCAATATCAGTCTCACAAAACTATGTCACCTACCAACACTTGTCCACGCTTGGCTTAAGAATATGAAAATGCAATCAATGGTACGATGGAAGCATGCGGGGAGAGAGAGGGAAAGAGAGAGAGAAAGGAAGTTAGTGTTTGCTGAAGTTGAAGGGAGAGGGAGTAGGAGATAAAAATCATGAGATCAGAGGAATGTTTGCAAATACTAAGCAATGCACAGACGTTTTGAAATGCATTACGTAGCAGTCACGTGATGCGAAGCAGGTGCACAACCCGTCCCTCTGGTCAGTAAGAAAAACGAATCTCGGCTTTTCATAAATATGACCACACAATAGTATTTCCGGCAGACAGTAATTTCCCTGCCGTGTTTGTTTTTTAAAGACCCAATTCCTTCCCTTGCTCCCTCCATACCTCCCTCTCCTGGCCTGGCCACCTCGGATGGCTGGATTTGTGGCAATCGGTACAGGCGGTGCGTAGGCGATGCCTTCGGATAAATCACCCTTTATTAACGTGCCGCCACGGGCGGAGCTGTAAATCTTGCTGCGGGGCTGCGTGGTGTTAAAAGAGCCATTTGTATAAAAGGCCAATGAGTGGGGTGAGTTGCACACATTGCAGCCCCCCACACACACACACATTTCACAAGTCTCCCAACAACCAATCCGTCGAATGCCAGATCTGACACATTGTATGCATGTATGTCTGTTGAACTTTTTTTGCACAAATGTGTTAGAATTCAAACTGTCAGTTTGATTCTACAGTTTGTTCTCCTGTAATGCGTGTTTTCATAACACGCTTTGGATATAACACGATGGATGTGTTAGGGAACATATATTTTTTATAACGCAGATGCGATTTGGATATAGCGCGATTTGAGTAAATGGAACTACGTCGCGCAAGTAAGAATAAGCGGTTGTACGGCTGCCGAATCGAACACGGGTCGCCAGGTTCACAGTGCGGTGAAACTTAATCGCACTGACACACGCAGCATATGCTTGTCAAAATAATAATAATTTCTCCCACGTCTGATTCTGTGTGTATATATATTTTGATGATAAGAATGGGTTTTAGATGCCTACCATGCATGAATACCTCCGCGAAATATATCCCAACATTAAACCGTAGCTCACTGGTTTGACGTGTTGCCGAACGAAATAAGCTGCGTGTTTACCTCGTGTGGGGTGCAGGAGAGATAGAGCGCTGTCTAAAAAAGGTGTGCGAGGGCGTGGAGATGTTTGAAGACATCTGGCAGAAGGTAAAGCTCTGCCCCTACATCTTCCCCTCAACACACGGGGGTCCGCATCACCCACATCCGCACCTTTTTGAGGTTCTGTACGTATGTGTGTGTGTGTATGTTGAACTTTTTTCGCACCGTACGTAGCCAACTGTGCTAGTCGGGGTGGGGTGCGGGGGGTGTTAAACCTAAGGCCCGCGGGCTGAATACGGCCCACTACTTCATCGCCCGCAGTTACATGAGGCCTACAACTTTAGTACTACCCATCAATCCAAGCAGCTTGGCTGCACTAATCAAGGTACTAGAGGGGGATATTTTCTACCCCACAACACTGTCTTATTAATTTAGATTGCAACCTCTTTTAAAGGTGCCTCTTGCTGTGACAGAAGTGACTTGGGATGTGTTAATGTGTGACCCTCGGCAAAAAAAAGGTTCCCCACCCCGCTTAGGAAGGAAAACACAGAAACAAACAGCTGGATGTAATGTAGACGTTGATCTTAAAATGCTTTGTTTGTAAAGTTATGGCCTGACACGCTGCTGTCGCTTTGATGTCACTTGAGGTGTGACGATATTTGTAGATGTTGCTATGGCTCGCCCGACCATAACTTTAAATGCTTTTTGTCTCATTAATGAAGATTCAGACATCTTGTCGGACTCCTGCTCACACGTCCGAGGTGCATATCCACACGTCATAGACACCTGTTTGTTTTTTGGGGTTTTGTTTTCCTCTAACTTAATTGTAACGGCCTCATTCGCCCACTGTCCCCATGGGAGAGCGGACCGGATGAAATCGTTTTGTTTGCGTCGTCAATGAGAGAGCTTCACCTTTGTCAATAAGTAAATAATGAAGCCGCCTCTTGTACACTGGAGGTGCGATTTTCGTTGTAAAAGACATGGGCTCTCACTGATTCCGATTGGCTGTTTTCCTGGCTTCACAGACTTTTAATTGGATGTGACCTCAACTGACTCGACTGTCATTGGTCGGAACTTCAAGCCAACGAGCACTTATTGATCCGACCTCAATCTAACAGTTTGATCTAATTTGCCTGCCTGTGTTCCACGACGCTCTCTAACAAACTTTATGCACCACCCTCGGTTTGATGAGACATTTGCCAACCAACTATTTCTTGTTAATCCACTGCTGGACAATGGCCTCCCCTACACCCTACGGGTCACGAAGGTTCCCCTTGACCCCCACCTCGCCGCGCCGGTCACAGTGTGTGTTGAGCGTAATCGCGAGAGAGCCCGACCCAAACGTATCTCTCCATTTCAGAATCAGAATGTGTGTTTATGCTGGAGCTATGAAGCTTTTTGTTTTAAAACGAGCCCCGCCTCCTCCCCCCATCTCTCTAATATAGACTCCGACGTGCCTTGTGGTCTCACTATTAACAGACTCGCGTGGACCCCCGGCTGAACTGCGCGCGTCTCTTCGTAACGTGAACGCACGTCGCTGATACCCTGCGTTGTCTCTGAAATTTTATGCCGGCGACAAAACCCAGGTGCACAATGCGGCCAACGCGAACCAGAAGGAGAAGTACGAGGCCGACCTCAAAAAGGAGATCAAGAAACTGCAGGTGAGCGCCGCGAGCTGCCAACTCCAGCCCCCCCCCCCCCCTCCTTGTCAGTTTTCGCAACCAATATTTTCCATAATACAGGCTTTTTTTGGGTTATATTGCATAACTATAAATGTGTCGTGAATTTGCTCGATCTATAAATCTCTTGCCAACGAACCGACGCGGCGATTATCCCTCGACGAATCGATGCTCAGAACAATGCTGTCGGATCGACTGTGAGCAGAATCGATACGATATCGACACCTCGATTCAGGGTTCCACAAGACCATATATGGGCAGAGACCGGCAACGCCACACCAACGTCCACATATGGACTGATTGGTGATTTCGTCGGGTATTTCACAGCTCCTGTAGAGTCTTGCGGCTGCAGGTTTTTAGTAGGAATCGGTCTCAGGCAACGTGCGTTTTTTGTGAAGCGATCGGTTCGCACACTCACAATTCGATGTGTGCATCGTGAGCGTGATCGTCGATTCAAATCAACAAAGGATTTACCGTTATTCCCCTTACGCTCATCAGGGATCTCCGCTAATGCCCGTGCTTTTTGCTCTTTTCTAAAATAAATCGGAGAGGTATGTCTTTGTATTTCCCATGACAAGTAGGAAATATTCCCACTGTTAATACAAATAATAAAAGGTTCTATTTTCTCTGCGTGTAAAATGTGTTTTTTAAATGTCAACACCTGGGATCTATTTGAAATAGGTGTATAGTCATATCAATCCTATTGGTTTTGCAATTTTTTGTTACTCATAATTAGCATATTCCAGAGAAGAAAAAAATAATTAAAAACCCATTGCCCGTGTTGTTGGGCAAACATAATTAGCTTCCCCTTTTTATTTTTTAACTTGGCAGCCTTACACGTTTGTAAAAAAAATGTTTCTTGTTTTTTTTCGCAGAGATGAGCTCTTGCACTGCGAGGTGGGTTCTGCAGCAGCAAGTGACGTTCAATGTGTACGTGCTTGCGTGCCTGCTTGCGTGCGTGCTTGCGTACGTGTGTGTGTGGCTGCAGAGGTTACGGGACCAAATCAAGACATGGGTGGCCTCCAATGACATCAAAGACAAGCGGCAGCTGTTGGAGAACCGGAAACTCATAGAGACGGTGTGCCACCGATGTGGCCTGGCGGCCCCGGATAATAAACCAATCAAAATCCCAGCGGATACGCTCAGGCCTTTGCTCTGATTGGTCGAGACTTGAGTGTGAACGGTATCCGATTGGTTGAGATTTCTTCATAAAGAGACTTCAGTCGGCAGAGATTAATTTGTAAGGATCTGATTGGCTGAGAAGTTTTGTCTGATCTTATGTGTTGAAAGCTTAGTATAACTTTATTCTGTTTGGCTACAACTTTGTGTCCTCATTGATTTTGATTGTGTCCGACCTGAGTCTTTACAGTTTCTGGTTGTTCAGGACCTCAATCTAAAGGACTGATCAATTGAAGCATTGGTCTAATGGTCTCTGGCCAAGATTTCTGTCTCAGCAGACTTTTAATTGGCTGAAACCTTGGCTTCCCATGCTGAATGTGGGCTGCCTGTGCATGAATGAATATGTGTGCGCATGTGTGTTTTTGTGTGTGTATACATGTAGTGAGTTCAACTGAGTTGCAGACGCACTCTTTGGAGGCAACACATTTATTAATACCAACACAAAGGGGTAACTGCCCCTTCACCAGATAACAACCTATGGTGGTGGACCCCCAGGCTAACTGCACTAATCACACTGGGAGTAGCTGCAACGGACAGGACCCCATCTTGGGTCCAGGTGCACGTGTTGGAGACTCTTCTCGGACATAGAACGTCGATTCTTCAGGATAACAACAGCAGCCGGTCCCTCTCGGGGACCCGGCTTCTATCCTCTGTGGTGTGGCTGGCTCTGCCCTTAGCCACGACCACCTTCGATAACCCTCAAGCAGGATCTCGACCCTGACACGTGACCACCCATAGCCCCCACCTGGGGGCTCTGTGTAGACTTTACCGGTCACGTGTCCTTCGGGGTCAACCAGAGTGCCATGGCCCTTGGTAACCCCATTCCCATGGCTGGCACGCTCACACCCTATCCTGTAGGGGTTGGCACTGCACGCAGAGCGTGGTGCCATCCAGCACTGCTAGTCAGTGCTCACCGAGCCTCTCTAGGGCCGGTACTGCACCCACATATACGTGGTGCCCACGATGTCAATACATTACACAGCGACATCCGCAATGTCACTAAATATATATATAATATTTGAGTGTAATTTTAAATGTGGGGAGTTTGGGGAGCGGTAGTATCGTGGTTAGCGCGCTGCTCTACGAACCCGGCGACCCAAGTTCGATTCTCGCTCTTGGCCAACACCATTGACGATTATCTGAATAGGTCCTTGGCCTCCCCTAGAGGTGTGTGTGTATTTGGTCGACTAAGAATGAGTACCTGGTGCAATGTGTAAACATTGCTACTAGGAAGACAAATGTGGCCGGGCGTGGTGCTTGCCACTCACCCCCTCGTGTGCTGTATTGGCCTTCATAGGTGCTTGCCAACAGTGCTTGCTCCTACAGTCTTTAACGTTATATGGGGGAGCTTTGTACTTTTACATGTGCGTTCATGCACCACTCGTGTGTGTGTGTGTTTATGTGTGCAGTGGTTGCACAGTTATTTTTTCCCACTGACCTGTGTTCAATTCCTAGCCACAGCTAACATCAGTCTCAAGTAGCGTATGAATCTGTCTTGGGTCTCCCAATAGGTCAACCCAACCTTAACTGAATGCCTGGTGCGGTGTTGACAAAAAGATCATCTCCTTGTGCGCCAGGCCAAACGTAATGGGTGCTCGCTGACAGCACTCGCCCCAACAGTCTCTTTGAAGGCTATATGGTGGAACCGTGTGTTTTATGTGCACGTGCGTGTAGCAAATGGAGAGGTTTAAGGTGATTGAGCGGGAGACGAAGACCAAGGCGTACTCCAAGGAAGGCCTAGGCCTTGCTGCCAAGGTGGACCCAGCTCAGCGGGAGAAGGAGGACATTTGTCAGTGGCTGGCTGTGAGTTTCACTTCCGTATTGTATCATTAGCTTTTGTGCTTTCTACCCTCGTTGTGTCTTGTGAGGTGTTGGGCCAGGAAAGAAACATCTTAGTAAATTTGAGATGAGTGGTGCACATGTCATGTTGGGTTCGGATGGAGGTTTTCTCGAGATAGATGCAGACAAGATACATTACGTTGCTTGAAAAGAAAATGAAACATTTTATACGTTTGTTGGGATTTAAATCACTTGTTCGGCAAATTGGTTAATTTGAGTGGAAAGCAAGACCTCGACACTTGGTTAACATTCCCTTCCTCGGGTTTATATTATTCAAGGTTTGTTACTTCATGTGTTGTTTTGGCAAACTATTCATATGCCAAGTGTTTGTCCTGAATAACTTCTTAAAAATGTGGCTTCTTGTGTCTCGCAATTTGCGTGTTGACCGATGTTAGTTTTTGTCCGATTTAAAAACAAAAACTAACGACATCTCCATCACCAGCAATCGTCCGGGCAGTGTGTCTCCTCTATTCCATCAACGTGCGTTGTGCCTTTCATTTTAGTCGTGACAGTTTAAAGAATGCTCAATGTCTGAAAGGTCATCTTTAATAATTTGTAAAACAAAGCATTGCATGTGTGGCCACACTAAGGCGACGCAGCCGAAATAATTCCGTCTCTCGCTCGCGTAAAACGAGCCGATGTAAAATGAAAGAATAACAGGCCCACTTGCCTACTCGCCTCTAATCCAAACAAAACATTGTTTTGCAGAACACCATTGACACACTCAACATGCAGGTAAGAGCGTCGCCCACGCCTTGAGTTCGGCTTGAACACGCAAAATAAACAACAAAAATAAAGGGCTTTAAATGTCGAAGAGTGAGCGGCTATTTTCTTGACAAGCGTCGCTCACCTTCCCCCCTGGGTGTTCCGTCTGTCCTTCTGGTAGGTGGACCAATTTGAAAGCGAGGTGGAGTCGATATCGGCACAGACGAGGAAGAAGAAAGCGGAGAAAGAGGTGAGCAATGCCCGGATCCGTTGGTCCCATCCTAGCTCGCTTACGCCAGGCTCGCAGGGTTTTTTTAACGCGATGGTCGGATAAGATGGACGCGGGAGGCGTGCTTGGGTTCCCCCCATCTTCCTGTGATCAGAGACTTTTCAAATGACTCGAAACGCTCGAGAAAAAAACAACAACCCCCGAAGCGCGTTACGCCACGGAACGCACGCAGGCATGTGCTCTATCTTACGCGGCGCTGCTGTGCTCTTTGAGGTTTACTCGATCTTCCGCCGCTGCATTGAAATGTCCTCATTTGTGTGTTTCATCTTTTGGAAAATAGCTCTTGGAAAAAATGTAAATTTCATGAACGTTCGCGTGTTCGCTGTTGGTTCCTTTTCCTTTGCCGACAAAGAGTACGTCCCACCCTCGTTTAGTTTTTATTTTTTATCCCTGGGCTTTGTGGACGTGTTCTTGTTGTTCTAATTACAATACTATGTTATTGTTATTATTATTTGTGTGTAACTTAACCCGAACCAAACTCTCCTGCTAATACTCATTTATTTTCCTTTGCATCCCTGTTTCCGTTTAGGGTTTTGTGTTTTTTGGGGGCGTCCCGACATTAAATGTTCCGACGTAACTACTATCAAGTGCAACTCCCCGGTCAAGAGCAGTGTGATGAACCTCAATCGCTGGGATGGGGGGTGTGGAGACGGGGGTGGGGGGGGGGGGTCACCCAGTTGAATAAGGAACGGTCAACGCAGTGCTGGGATGGCGGTGGCACAAGCTAATGGTCCAGTCTTTGGGTTGCGGGGTTGGTGAATCACACAGACATCAACATGTGCCTGAGACACTCAACCCTGCGAGGGATAAGGGTTTGTGGGGTGTGAGGGATCGCCTAGTAGACAGCTGTACAGCCCAAGTAGATTGTTGCCCTGTCGGTGTAGTGCGTAAGAGTTACACCGCCCCATACGAGTGGGTTTTCTCCAGGAACCCCACCCGCCCCCTGCAGAAAAGGAATTGTCCAAACGTCCCGAGCAGGACCCTCTCGAATGCGTGCCTCAAGACTCAGCCGAGGCGTTCACGTGTTAAAACAAAGGACTATTACGATTATTATTATTGCAGCGTTAGCGTTTGGTTCCCCCCCCCCCCAACCCCCGCTGCCTCCTCCTCCTTGCCTTGTGTGTTGTGTAGAAGCAGGACAGGCTAGAGGAGCTGAAGAGGCACATTGAGAGGCACAGGCACCACATACGAATGCTAGAGACGCTCTTGCGGATGCTGGACAACAGCACGATAGACGTTGACTCCATCAAGAAGATTAAGGACGACGTGGAGTACTACGTCGATTCCTCGCAAGACCCAGACTTCGAAGAGAACGAATTCCTTTACGATGACATCGACATGGAGGACATCAGTGAGTGCAACTTGACCACTTCCTTTCCGTCCTGCTTGTTCTTTTTTTTTGGTTGCTTTCGTAATCGTCGTTTGGCTTTGCGCGTTAATTTTATCCTGCGTGTTTGGTTTGCTGTGAGAAGGCAACGCGACCACGGCAGTTAGCCGTCAGTGGTTTTATCTTGTTGGCTCCTACAGGATGATGAGATGTTGACGGTAGTGATGGTGTTCTTGACACCACATAGTGATTTGCAGTGGTTCCTTAAAGAATCTACCTTGCCTGGCTACCTCGGTGTGTGAAGAGCCCTTGTCAGCGTATCAGCCGTGTTCACGATTTGGCAATTAAAACAAAGTTTTTACGATGCGGTTACGTGACGAGGGAGCACGATACGCGCCCCGCAATTTATTTTCCTAACTCCCTCGCTTCACTCCCTCCCCACGCACTCCTGTCCTCCCCACACTTGTCTACTTACCAACACTCCTCACCTCCCCACACTTCTTCCCAACCCCTTCTCGCCACGCTGTTCTCCCTACACTCCCTGTGCTCCTCCCCACACTCTTGCCTACCCTCCCCATACTCCTTCTCACACTCCTCCCATTCAACACACTCTTCTCTTCCACCAAACTCTTCTCTCCACGCTGCTCTTCCTTACACTTGTCACACGCCTTGCCTCAACCACACTCCGTCCCCACACCTGTCTCCTGCCCAGCACTGCTCCCCTCCTTCTTGCGCACTCTCCTTCCTTGCCGTCACACACGCATTCTCCTTCCTCCCCTCCGCAGCGCAAGCGGCGTTGATGGCGACATCCCCTGGCAGTAACAGCATCACGGAGGAGGACTCACTGCAGTTTAACAGCTCGCCAGCGTCAAGCCCCAGCAGCTCACCGCTCCCTGCCAGCCCCGGCGCCCTCTTAGCCATGGTACGTTCCATGCAACCCCCTGGCCCCACCCCGCGCCAATCGTGTATTGTGCCACCGTGTTATTTGCCTCGTCTGGTACGCAGGAGGTCGTGGGTTCGGTCCCGACCATGCTGACACCTGTTTATTTGGAGTTTGCGTGTTCTCTCTCTCTTCTCTCCCTGTGGTGGCATGGATTTTTCTCCGGGTCCTCAGGTTCTTTTCCCCCTCCACGTTTAGAAACGTGCACTTAGAGAGTTATTTGGCGCTTGTAAATTTCCACGTGATGAACCAATTCGTTGCGCTATCAGTTGTGGCCATGTCGCTTCTGAAAAAGAGCTACATTGCTCAGTGGGCCTTAACCTGGTAAAATAAAAATTGTGAAAATAGTACAATTCCCCTGAAACGTCCAACACCTCTCCTCTCCAATGAAAAAAAAATACACGTGCGCACAGGCAGTGCTTGACTTATGAATGACGGGTTCCGTCCCAGAGACCCGTTCGTAAGTCAATTTGTTCGTATCTCGGAACTCAATATTTAATCATACGTACAGTCAGTGTTACAAAATGTGGTTCAACAGGGAAGCGTTGTTAGTAGTGGCCTTGACACCACAGAGTGATTTGCAGTGGTTCCTTAAAGAATCTACCTTGCCTGGCTGTGTGAAGAGCCCTTGTCAGCGTATCGGCCGTGTTCACGATTTGGTAACATAAAAACAACATCGATTTATTTTCACTTACCTTGAGTGGTCCAGTTCACTTTTGTTGTGCTTCACGCGGGATGCTGGGACTCATTACATCTCGCAGAGGATTGCCCTGCCGAACAAAATAGTTGCTGTGTTCGTGAACACTATCGAATGTTTGCAATGTCTTATGATGGCCCGTTGGTAAGCGCAGCTGTTCATAAGCCGGACGTTCGTATATCTCCGGGACTGCTGCCCGTACCCCGTTACTCTCTCCATCTTCAAAGAAAATAATTTGCCCGAATCAAACGTTCACCGCGGTTCCTGGGGTGACATAGATGACAACTTTGCGGTTGCTCCCTTTCACAGGAAAACCACGATGAGGAGAAGAGGAGTAAGGACTGCGAGACGACGCAGGTGGGGGTCACATTAACGACGTCAACACGTCACGCTTCTTCAACCCACCTCTTCCCCCCCCCCACTTTTTTCCATTTCAGTTGTGACATAAACAATTTGGGAATTTCTATTTGAAGCTTTCGCGACTGCAGGGATTCATATTCTTGGTTCTTTCGGTAAAGTCACGTAGAAGGGACGGCTGCTTGTGTTGTGGCCGAAACGTCGTGAGATTTTTTTCATTATGTTTTTTTTTTCTTTTTTTATTATTTCCCTTCTACGCGACTTTACCGAAAGAACCAAGAATATGAATTTGGGAATCGAGTTCTGGTCGCCGGATTCATAGCGCAGTGCGCCCACCCACTTGTTCCACCACTCCACGCAAAACCTTTACTGTCATTATTATTACTTGACCAGTTGTAGGTGTTTACCGTCTACTGATACGGTCGCAGGATCTGACCCTCCTGAGAATAATCGTCCAACTCAGCGTGCCTCTTCTGGGTAGACAAGAATAATCAATATTCAGCATGCCATTTCCACCCCCCACCCCCTCTGCCCTGCCACGCAGTCACTACCGAAACTGTTGTGCGTGAAGGCGAACCACACAAACCACGCGCCGCCGTCGCCCGTTGCCAGCCACCCCGTGGCGTGCCGGGGCACGGCCAAGAATGCGACGGCGCCCGGCACAGCGGGCAGAGGCTCGGCTCCTGCCCGGACCGTCAACTCTGCCAACTCCGCCGTTGTCGTTGCCGCCGCCGCCGCAATGTAAGCCCCCGTGCGCTTGGTGCACGCGCTTCGTATTTTGTACGCTTTCGTGGGATCGTTTATGGATTTTTTGCTCTTCGCTCGCTCTACCAGGGCGCCGGGAAAGCGTTTCAGGGCAGTGGGCAGGGGCACAGGCTGCAGCATGGATACCGTTCAGGAGAAATGTTTGAATGCGCGCCACACGACGTGAAGCAAATGCCTAACTAAACGCTGCGTGGACGAGAGACTTGGATTTGTGGTCCGATGATTTGTGTGTTGTAGCGGGTGGCAAGGGGGTGGGAGGTGGTGCGAAGCCATTGGTCTTGATTGAGAGGGGGTTATTGTACCCAAAAGGTAGAGAGAACCACTGGTTTAGGGGAACTGTGCGGTCTCTACTGCCTCGTTCCGTGTCTGTACCGTTCGTCTCATTTGTTCCGCTAAGTTCATTCTCACAATTGGCGTTTACGGTGACATTTGCATGTCACAAAAACATAATAACCTTCTGATTCTTACGCGCGCTGTGATTCTGATCTGTGCGATTTGAGCTTAAGAATCGACTCGCTTTATCGTTACTTGCCTAACAGGTGCTTTAGACTTGCCGGGCATCTGATGTGTATTAGTCGTGTTATGCATTCACGTTGATTTAAGGAAGATTGCCATTCACGGTCACTAGTTGATTCAATTAGCCTCCTTTGTCTCATTTGTTTTGTTTTTATTTTTTGTTTCTGTCTGTCTCGCTCGTACAGTTTGGCAGTTTTGCATTCCAAATTCTAACATCGGTTCTCATGCGCGCGATGATTTGACGTGTATCGCGAACGCAGGAATCGACTTTTACCATCGACGGCTCGATGTGCCTGTAACTCGGCCAAAACCATCGCTCGTTCGGTGAACCGAGGGGGGGGGCGGGGAGCACGTGTCAATGAAGGGTGCCATGCCGCGGTTGCGCTGCGCTTCTCTCAGTGTCGACCAGGAACCACGTGGCACCGGCGCCGGCCACATCGAACCAGGGCTACGTGGTGGTGGTGGCGGTGGGAGCGAGCGCCCCGTGCGGCACAGCCGGTGGCACCTCCCAGCCCCGGCCTCCCGGCTCCGCCGTGGCCATGCCGAACACTCCCGCCAAACCGCCCAATGGCATCACGAGTGAGTGCGCCTCTTTCGATTAAGTGCGTTTGTGCTCTTTGCGGCCGCTCGTTCACCCGCAAGCGTGGCCTTCTGAGTTCGGCATCCATTTGCGACGGCTTTCCCGACGCCTTCCTGAGCGCCGCAGTGGTGGGGCACCTTCAGGAGTCGAAGTGAGGGACATATGACCTCACTTCGCTGAACTTTAACCTGTGGTGGGGCGTGGTATTTTTCGTGAGAGAATACGCGCTCGGAACGCCAACTGACCTGCAAAGGTCGCACTTGAGTTTTGTCTAAAAATCAAATGCTTTGTTTATTTCACGCCACGGAAGTGCATCGTGGGAGGTGAACGACAGATAGCGACCGCCCCCCCCCCACCCCTCCTTAGCTTCAGACAGGGGCGTCTGCAGCGTCGGCGTCTTTGGCTTCACCAGCTCGTGCGTTATAAATGGGGTTGTGCCGGGAGGTTCTGCTAGCGGCTTTAAATGATTTCTTCATCCAAAACAATGGGGGAGTGTACTTTAAATGTTGATAACCGACATGTATTTATGTTAACCTAATGGAGAATACATTCACGATCCACTGTCGATCATACTTATTATTATTATTTCTCCCCACACATGGTTACGTAATTAACTGAACAGTTCGGGCTTTTCTCGTCCACACAACCCTTTCCGAGACGTCTACAAGTTGCGGGGTGGCATGCCCCGTTCACCGCCGAATCTCATCCGTGTTAATTTTATTCAGGGAGGCGTAGTAGCACCGTTGGTTTGAAGACATTTTACTCACCGCAGAGAACCGTAGCGACACGACCGCACTCTGCGGCCACTGGCGCCAGACAGTGTCACACGCCCTCCCGCATGGCCTTGTGGGAGGATCGGTACCGATGAAGTTATTTTAGTATACTTTTTCTTCCGGTTTCGGAATTGGTAAAAAAGCTGATGATGTACACGTATGGCATCGGAACGGGAAGGGGTTAATATGCAAACTGTTATGGAAAACCTACTCTCTGGGCATTGATGTTCGTGGGTTATCAACATTTTTTACAGGACACCCGGCACATGTTTAGCACTGTCTTGAAGATAACTCATTTGTACCGTAATAGAGGTTTTTTTTGGGGTTAGATCGTGTAAGTATGGATATGTTGTTAAACCCGCCACCACCAGACACAGCCATTTAGTAAGGTTTGTCACGTAAACAAAAGATGCCAATTAGTTACTAGTTCAGCACACCGGTGTGTTGGAGAGCAAACCCAAAACATTTACAAATGGTTAATATTGGTCGCGAAAGCCTACGTGTTAAACTCGATTGTACCGACACGCTTATTTATCCCGCCTCGTTTTCCCCCTTCTCCACCCGCATTGGTTCTCAGGCTACAGCGCCGTGGTTGCGGAGGGAGGTAACCTGGAGCCATCGCAGTCTGTGAACAACAACAACAGCAGCAGCAGCAGCAACAACATCGGCAGCAGCAGCAGTAGCATCAGCAGCAGCAGCGGCGGCGGCAGCAGCGGCACAAACAATGGCGGCAGCGGCAGCAGCAGCAGCAGTAACGGCAGCGAACACACGCAGCTGCCCAGCGCGGCGCAACCTCCGCTGTCTACCGCCCCCTCACCCAGCACCGGGTACTGAGGCCCAGATGTGACTTCCTGCCAGCCATTCCTCACACTCGTGGGGACTCAGAATGGCGCTTAATGTCGTCGAAGGGGTTGGTGCGAAACGGGTGGATTTAGGTACATTTAGGAACTTGACGGGCTTTTGTATGTTAATGTGCACTGTGCGGAACGGGGGGGTGGGGGGACGGGGGGGGGCGAGGTGGGGGGATCAGTGGGGGGCCCCTGCTGAGGAGGCGCGATAAGTCGAAACCGGCACAGGGTTTGCTAGCGGCTGGGAAACGTGGAACCGGAAAGTGGATAACCTACCCTCCCCCGCCACTGTACATGGCATTGTCACAATTCATGGCCACAGTTTTTAGACTTAAGTTTTTGTTGTTGTTGTCAAACACGTACACTGTACAGAGTGGCTGCATATAGTCCCTATGTGCCGGTCACATGCAGCACACACTGGTGAATCAGAGACAGTTCGCCCTTTTACTCATAATTATCGATGCGCGTGTCGTGGGTGCAGGAATCTGTAGTAGATCAACGGATACTATTTGTTACATCTCTTGTCAGTAGCTAGCAAGCAAGTGTGCAGGAGGTGCAACTTGCACCAGGGCCGAGGTGCCCGTGCTACCAAGAGGGTTGGAGATAGGACGGCGGGAGCCGTGCCATTCCTTGTTCTTGCTGCGCACCGAGGCTCATGCCAACCGCGTTTTTGCCACCGTCACTCGGCAATTTGCCCTGGCCGCTGTTCCGTGGTAACGGAGCCTAATGACCTCCTCTCATTTCCCCCCCCCCCCCCACCATTCCGTGCACAGCACCAGCGAGTACTCGTCGAGTTCAGGGCTGCCGAGGCCACCCAGCGGTAACGCCACCCTTCCCGCCACAAATACCAGCAGCGGCGCCAGCAGCAGCAGCGGCAGCGGCGCCAGCAGCAGCGCCAGCAGTAGCGCCAGTGCCCCGTCACCGCCGGCCACCCCGGCGACTCCGGGCACCATCATCGCCACGGCCGCCGTGACGGTGACGGCGACGCTCACCGTCACCGTGACGCAGACGACGACGACGGCGTCGTTCCACGACGTTGGAGCGAGCGTCGCAGCGTCGCTGCCTGCGCTCAGCAACGGCCCGCTCGCTCACTCGCCTTGTGACGCCAAGGTGGGGGCACGCGCTCTGCTTCCAACCATTTCGAGATTTACAAATTGGGGGCGGGGGGGGGGGGGTTATTGCTGTGTTCGGTCACCAATGCCAATACCCGCCATTCGCCACTAAGCGACAGTGACGTCACCATGGTGCCCGTGCCAGGCCAGGTGCACTTTGAGCCCACGTGAAGTGTCGAAGGCTCGCTGACCGGAGATCACGGGATGAACCCAGGTGCCATGGGTTGACTGACTGAGATGACCGGCAAAGGCACCAGCTGTCCCCCCTGCTGTACCAACTTGCTGTATTTTAGCCGCCCGGCGCTCCACTCGTTTTTGTCAGCGTCGCTCCTCTGCCCTCCTTTGTTTGCCCGCCATTATAGCTCACACTTGACATCACCACTCGGATTAATTGAAGCGTACAGGAGTGACGTCAACATTAACTCACTGAAACATCATGATGACGCATCTGACCGTAACTTTTAAGTATTTTTTTTTCTAATTTTACAAAGCTTCCAAGGATGTATCGGACAGCCTGGGACGCAGAGGCTAGGAGTATATAAAATAATTATAAGTTACAACCCCTTTGTTGAGCTACTGCTGGATGAAGATCTCCCCATACCATGACGGACAATACTTGCCAAGCTGGTCAGTCTGCGTCGTGTCTTCTGTCCAACTTATATTGTCAGATCTCAATATATGCACAGGACCACCGCTTCCGTTGTTGGCATTGTCAAATCTTGAGAAGGGCATTGTGCACCATTGGAACTTTCTTTGCCAGTAGCAAAATATGAGAAAAAAATTTGTTACCATTTATCTGCCAACAAAACTGACGCCTTTTTTACAAGGAGTCATGTTTGCATTGACCACAATACCTGCGGTCGTAATGCTACTGGCAAAGGAGGTTCCAATGGTGTAGATGCTTACCCCGAGCTCTCGTACTCTGATGGTGCATTGCCTTTGAGTTGTGCGCCTTTTGGCGTCATCTGGTCCAACACCACGTGAGACTAGGCTCTAAGAAAAGCTGTCTCAGGTGTGGACCAATCAATTTCAAGGACCGTGCATAGATTATCAGAGTTGTGGGGTTTTTTTTGCATTCCGACCGCAGGTATTGTGGTCAATGCAAACATGACTCCTTGTAAAAAATAGGTGTCAGTTTTGTTGCCAGATAAAAGGGTAAAAAAACAATTATCAAGTGCATTGTGGTTGCTGCAGGTCATCTCCACCATGTGAGCCATTCGGAATTGGAGCCAGACACGAGCTCCTCACTGGGGGTGATTCCTCACCAGCTCCATTCAGCAGCTTTGTCGCTTGATTTTTCGCATTCTTTTTGCCAGAGGAAAGTTCGGGCAGATTCCGGTGAGCGTTGGTTGGTGAAGCGTTGGTTGGTGAAGGCGAAGAGGCCCAGCACCGGTGATGTTACTCTTAGCCACCGATAATAGCCGCGTTCAGGAACCGTACTCGGGATTGCCAGGGTCATAGCGCAGTGCGCAAACGAGTGCGTCCGCGCTCCACCTTCGGCGCGTATATTACAAGATCAATTTGTCGTCGAGGTTGCGTTTTTTCCATGTAAGTTTATTTAAAATCGCCTTCCTGCGTGGTGTTGTACGTTGACATTTGTTGACCAAAGCATAATTATACGTTTTCTCTTCCCCCTCCCCCCCTACCCCGACCGTCTCCGCCGATCGCTGGCAAATGGCGCTCCAGAGCCCAAGCCCCGAGCGTCTGAGCTCGCCGAAGAGCTTGTCGGCGCACATTGTGGTGAGCGCCGGCCTGGAGGAGCAGGTGCACTCGCTGCACCTCAACCACAGCGGTGAGAATGCGGCGAGCCTGATGACACACCCACTCGCGAGCGATGGTACAAACAAGTAAACCGCGTGGGCGAGCGAGCGACTGACCGAGCGATCGACCGATCGATCGAGAGATCCTGGATTCTCCACCTTCACACACACACACAAGAATGTAACACTCAAAGGTCCACGCAGACAAGTTTCACTTGCTTTGCTACCGGCTTACGCTCGCAGCACAGCAGGTTTGGTTGCTCCGCCGATCTTTATGAGATCCTTGCACAAATTATTTAATAACAAATTGCCTTAGGTCCTATTCAAAGTGTTAATGAAACTGTAAACTACAAAAAATTAACTTTTCATTTTACTAGGTAAGGCCCAATGAGCTACATAGCTGTTTTTCGAGTGACCTGGCCACATGCGATGATAGTTCAACGAATTGGCAGATCACGTGGAAGTTTATAGCAGCCAAATGCTCTGAACGCCGCGTGATGTTGATTCTCAATGGGGAGGGAAAAAACACAGGAACCGGAGAAAGATTCACGTGACCATGGGGAGAGAGAACATTCAAACTCCAAACGTACAGCAGGCGTCAGGGTCGGGATCGAACCCACGACCTCCTGCATACCAGGCGAAGTAGTTAAAACCTTGCCCTACTGCGGTGCCCCAATTAACAGCTTTTCACTTCGGGTGTGTTTTTTGTATGTTGCTGGATCAGACGCTCGTGTGCCACTACGCACAGCTGTGACATTTTCCTCGTGAAACTTCACCGCCCCGTGCCCTGCCTCCCCCCCCGCCCCCAGAGCTGCTGCTGGAGGAGGAGTTGGAGACGGCGCCGCCGGTGGTGGTGGTGGACGGCGAGGGCTCGGACGCGCCGTCCCCCGGCGTGGAGGTGGCGACGGTGGAGGCGAGGCTGCAGCCCGTGATGGGCGTCTGCCCGCTGGCGCCCGTGCCCCTTGTCAAGGAGCTGCTGTACCAGCAGGCCATGCTGGAGGCGGTGTGGCATCACATGCCGCACCCCTCCGACTCGGAGAGGCTCAGGTGAGGGTCGATTTCACGCCTCTTGAAATTCCCCCCCCCACCCGAACCATAGCCCATCGGGCTAAGAAGCAATTTCTACATTTACAGATTTTAAAAAACAGACAAGCTTGAATTGTGTTGTAAAATTATATTCGCACTGAAACTTCAGTGATTTTATTTAGTCAGTCGAGGTGATGCTGTAGTGCGTGTGTGATAGGTGGAGCGGTTGGTGCACCGCGGTGCAAACCCGGCGACCCGAGTTGATGATGAATATCTGAGCCGGTCCTGGGCCTCCCCTAGGTGGGCACAGCCTCGTGCAGTGTGTATATACAGCGCAGTGTGTGCCTGGTGCAGTGTGTAAACATCAGCACTGGGGTGGCAAAGGCGGCCGGGCGTGGTGCTGTCCCACACCCAACCCTCTTTTGTGCCGTGTCAGCGTTTATGTAGGTGCCATTCCGCTAACAGCATTTGCGCCAAAAGTTCGTTAGAGGCCGCATGGGGGATCTCTGTCCTGTTGGCCCTATTGGCCCTGTCGTGTAAAAGTGGACATGCCTGCCTACTGCTAAATTGTGCGCACAAGTGCATTCTTGCACAGGCATGGTGCAGGGGCGCTGCTGGTGAGATGTTAGCTGCCTCACCTGGTATGGAAGAGGTCGTGGTTTCGGTCCCGACCCTGACACCTTTATATTTTGAGTTTGCGTGTTCTCCCCATGGTCGCGTGGACTTTTCTCCGGGTCCTGCGGTTTTTCCCTCCCTCCGCATTTCGAATCAACATCACGCCTTCAGCTTATTTCGCTGCTTTACATTTCCACATGATGATGAGCCACATTGTTGAGCTGACATTTGAGGCCAGGTCGCTTCTGAGAAAGAGCTATGTAGCTCAGTGGGCCTTACCTGGTCAAATATAAATAAGTTCAGTCTTGGCGTGTAGCTGCTGTTGCGTGCATGTATTCACGCAACGGTCGCGCGCATTCGTCTATTACTCGACGGTCGATGGCGTGGCCCGGTTGCCATGGGCCCTGGTTGCAAGAAATGAAATGGGGCCCGCCCTTCCGTCCAGTTTCATATCCCAGTGCCTGGACACTCGATCGCCACGCCACCGTCCCACGCCCATGTGGCCCCCGCCCGTGCCTGCTCCTCTCACAGGCATTACCTGCCCAGGAGTCCGTGCCCCATACCCGTGTATCACCAGCCCGCTCTGCCTGGCAGCTACGATTCCCTCGACTTCTACCAGCGCCTTTCCACCGAAACCCTCTTTTTCATCTTCTACTACCTGGAGGTAAAGTGTCGTGACTGCCCCCACCCCTGCCCACGCTGTGCCGATGGTCTCGGTCGGATTCTAACGGGAAACCAGTTTTAGGACAGCTGTGCACGGATAGCTTTTGGGCTCTATACCAGGCGAGGTAGTTAACACCTCGCCTGGTATACAGGAGGTCGTGGGTTCGATCCCGACCCTGACGCCTTCTGTATATTTGGGATTTGCACGTTCTCCACGTGGTGGTTGCGTGGATCTTTCTTCGGGTCCTCCGGTTTTTCCTTCCACATTTTAGAATCAACATCACGCGATTTGAGTATTTGGCTGCTATAAAATGTCCACATGACGACAAGCCACTCCGTTGGGATGTAATTCGTGATGGTCAGGCTGCTTCTTAAAAAGAGCTATAAGCTCAGTGAGGCCTTACGTGGTAATATATTTATATAGTTTATTGGGATGAAACGCGCAATGTTTTCTACGAGTGATAGCAATACAACGCAACGTTGACGACTGTATAAAAGGTGAAACTGGTTTCAGAATCATTAGAATCTTTATTCACCCTGGAGAAATCTGACAAGCCGTGAAGCTCTTTTTCACAGATGTCCAGTCGGGGCGGGTCAGAAAGTTACAAAAACAACAAACGGTACAAAAAAACGATAGGGAGTACAAAGTATAGGAAAGCTAAGCAAGGAACTAAATATATGTAAATAAAAAGTACAAATTGCGTAAGTACATCAATTCCTGTCAATTTTTCAGCACCAAATGCAATCTTGGGCAATGCAGAAAAACAAAAAACCGTCCCAGACCACACCAACCAACACAGTCCCTCATTTAAATTGCAACATTTACATTTGACGTCGCATGGCATGACTATGCTGCCATAATGCTCCCTAATAGATCAAATTCAAGTTTATTTATCTTCACGAGGTGCGGGTGACTTGGCTCACCAAACTATGTAATCATAGTGGCACAGATATCATTTTTGTTGTTGTCATATGGGGTAGCAGGAAAATGCAGCACAGACGATCCCAAAACAGCGTGAAACCTGAACGGAGTTGTCGTGTAGATGGAGCCATGGCGGTAATGGTGGTGGTGGTGATGATAGAGGTCGTGGCAGTGATGGAGGTGGTGGTGGTTTTAGAGGCGGTGGAGGTGGCGGTGGTGCTTGTGGCACCTGCAAGGCATTGTGGCTCGTGCGTGCTCTGTAGGGCACCAAGGCGCAGTACTTGGCAGCCAAGGCCCTGAAGAAGCAGTCGTGGAGGTTCCACACCAAGTACATGATGTGGTTCCAGCGGCATGAGGAGCCCAAGACCATCACGGACGAGTACGAGCAGGTAGGTAGCGCTGTACACTCGCTTGTTGCTTCCACACTCGCCGACACATTTCCAGGCTTACGTGCTCACGTGCACGCTGACCGACACACTCGCAGGCTTGCACAATTGCTCACAGGCCCACCGACACACTCACTCCCAGGCTTGTACACCCGCTTACATGCTCGCTCTGTTTCCTGCTCATGGCCAATACCAGTGACGATTATCTGAGCCGGTCCTGGGCCTCCCCTAGTTCTACTCGGCCATAAATGAGTACCTGTCGTGATGTGTGGACTCGGGAGACAAAGGCGGCCGGGGCGTCTCATGTGGCCGCGCGGGCCTTCATAGGTGCTCGCTTAACATAACTTGCTTCAGCAGTCTTTTAAAGGCTATACGGGGGGACCATTTTGTCTTTGTTGTGTCTCTGCACAGGGTACGTACATTTACTTTGATTACGAGAAGTGGGGCCAACGCAAGAAGGAAGGGTTCACCTTCGAGTATCGCTACTTGGAGGACCGCGACCTGCAGTGAGAGGGCTCCCACGACCACCAGGAGCGATGGTGGGGGGGGGGGGGGGGTGACTCCCTCGCTGGGCGGGTGGCGGTGGTGGTGGAGACACCGAGGGTTCAACTTGACCCTCATCCCCTCCTCAACCCCCACCCAACCTCGGCTAACCCCCCCACCCTTCTGTTCTCCACCAGTGAACCGCCGCTCCCGCTCAAAAACAAATCTTCGAATTCCAAACCTCCATCATCCCATAAAGGACAGTAAACCAAGGGTCTTGTAAATCGTGTATTTTGCATCTTGATTATGCATACGTTGTCGTATGGCCAAGAGGGAGAGAATTTTCCTGTGATCATGTACAGTATTGGTTATAAACTTAACGATGTGCAAGCGTTCCGGAGCGCTTGTGATACGAAATAAAAAAAAGTCTTCTTTTTCAGGGGCCGCTGTTGCGTCTCGTTTGTTCCCTGCCCGTGCGGCGCTGGCGTTTGCGTCGTGGGTTGGATCGACTCTCGGGCGTCGTGAACGGCTTGCCCGGTCACAGCGCATGAAAAACCCGACGGGCCTCTAAGCCCCTCGGTGTGTACGTAGCAGTAGTCGTAGTAGTGTGGAGTAACACGTCCGCCGTGGAGATGGAGCGAAGAAATCGGTTCGTCTGCAGGTGCCCGGTTGACTTATTGCGTCGCAGGGTCACGAGAGGTGCCGGTGGCTCGTGAGGGATTCATCCCAGCGGTGCATTGACCATGGATGATGATGGTCATACAAAGCAAACTGTGAGCATCACCTAGAGGAAAGAAAACTTTTTAAGAAAAGCCCAATCCATATTTTAGTGCAGATCACATTTCGGTTTCCAGGAAATATCCTTGGTTACAAAGCAAACCGTGAGCATCACCTCGAGGAAGGAAAACTTTTTGAAGAAAAGCCCAATCCATATTTTAGTGCAAATCACATTTCGGTTTCCAGGAAATATCCTTGGTTATTGACCACTTTTCTGCCAAATATATGCAGAAACTACCTTTCTTCCTGAATGTGAGTTAATCCTGGATTGTTCTTTTTTACACAGACTTGCGTTATTTTTCTCTCCCAACTTCATAAATTTGCAACCTGTTTACGGAACACGTGAGACGTTAAGAAAACTCTAAACTCTTGCACACTGCCAAACTCATCATGTTTAACTCTGCCACAATGCTCTCAACTCCCATCAGCTAGCTAAAACGCCTTTATATTCCAATATATCTGTAAAAAAAGCCAATAGATGCTGTTGTTATGCTCGCAACGCTTCACACATCTTTCACCAGAGATCTTCGTTTTCGCGCCCGCCGTCCTGACACCGAAGTCAAATTATCCGTCTTCCAGTGGCGAGCAAATCTGGGCGGCCACGAGCTCTCGTGCAGCGCGAGGGAGTGGGGTGGGTGGCCTTCCTCGAGCAGTCGGCAAGGCCAAGAGGTGCCGTGCCGTCTGCCTCTTGCAACAACAGTCGCGGCTCTCTTGACGAGCCGAGGCGAAACCCAAAAAGACAGTTGCGGGAAATGGACGAATCCCAATCGCTTCTATTTAAAGCTTGTTAATGTTTTAAAGCTTGTTAAAATGTTAATAGCTCAGCTTATTGAAGAGTATATTGAGTACATTGATTATATTGATGTACCACCATTGGAACCTCATTTGCCAGTAAAAAATATAAGTTTTTTTACCCTTCTATCTGGCAACAAAACTGACACCTTTTTTACAAGGAGTCATGTTTGCATAGACTACAATACCTGCAGTCATAATGCAAACAAAAAACATAACTGATAATGTGCACTGTCCTTGAAGTTGATTGGTCCACACCCGAGACAGCTTTCCTTAGAGCCTAGTCTCACATGGGTTGGACCAGATGATGCCAAAAGGCGCACAACTCAAAGACAATGCACCATCAGAGTATGAGAGCTCGGGGTCAAGCATTTACACCATTGGAACCTCATTTGCCAGAAAAAATATGATAATTGTTTTTTTACCCTAATATCTGGCAACAAAACTATATTATATTGATGTAGTTATATGTTTAGTTTTTCACATCGGTTTATTGTATGGTAGTAGGGTAGTTGCAGTTTTTTAGCGTCAATATACTAAATTCCTCTGTTGATATGTAAACTCCTTTGTCACGGCGCTCTGCTCCTCCCACCCAGCTTAAAAATACGCTGCCAAGCTTAGCAGTGTTCTTTGGGACGCTGTCTTTCGGACAGACCTGTTCTTCACCTGAGGGCGGCTGCTTGTGTTGTGGCTGAAACGTGAGAATTTTATTTAGTTATGTTTTATTTTCATTATTTTATTATATCCCTTCTACGTGACTTTACCGAAAAAACCAAGAATACCCATTCGCTTTGTCAACACTTTGGCTTATTTCGCAGGCCCACGAAGGTGACCGCCATCTCCTGGTCCTGAGCTTAGTGCCACCGATCCTAAAAGAAAGTAGTCCTCCGGTTGCCAAGGATTTACGCAATCCACATCTCTTGGGTTAACTAAAAGAAGGAAAGTTTAATTGAGGGTGGCCACCTTCGCGCGGCCCACTCTGTTAAGTGAGAAAACACGACGAATTCAATCAACGCGACGACCGAACATCGATCTTCCACCAGTCTCCAGAGCAACAGCAACGCTTGTGGTGACTCGCGTTCAATAAAAAGCGGTGTTTCTGTTTTTTTCATTTGCAGATTTATTTTTACATTAACGTTACAGTACGGTAGAAATACAATACAGCGGGAATTACATAAAGTGACGACGTTTACAGAAGCCGCGCTGCGCAACTATTTCATCCAGCGACGTGAAGTGGTGGCCCCCTTTGGATCGCCCGTTTCTACTTTTCGGAACGTGAAACAGAATCTCAAAGTGCACCCAGGAGTGTGGTCAAGCCACGCTCATGCCACGTAGCCGTGCCATCGATTTGCATTGTGTAAATATGAGTGGGCACGAAGGTGTGTGCCGCTCTTTGTGGTACCCTGTGTAAATGCACCAGCTCGTTTATTAATACATCGGCAGACCTGAACCACACGCGTAAGTTGGCGGCAGAGAGTTTTGGCACCACGGACACTTTTCACACCGTTAATACTTCACAACGAGAATGTGCAACCAATTTTGAGTTTAGTGTGGGGGGCGGCGGGCGGGGGGGGGGGGGTGTAACCTTGGCTTCCACTCGTCCCAAAATGTTTTTACTTCCTCGAGATGGGGCTCGAACCTTTGCCATCCGTACACCGAAGTGGTTTGCCGGTGGCTCAGCACACTCAAGACCGCCGCGCCAACCCATGAGTACGGGCCTGGTTGCATTTTTGCCCACGAACATTGCACAGGAATTCAAAAATTTTCATGAAAACGACTGCTGGACAACAGAAGCTGCGATCCTGCGATTGGCACAAGTGTTTTCCCTAACCGTGAGTATACGCGCAACCACACGCTCAAGCGTGCGAGTGTTTCGTGTGAGCGTGTATCGCTGGGTTTACGTTGAGAGAATTATTGTTGCTTAAATAAGTGGTTTATTTTCGAATAAGTGGCTTTCGAAAATATATAGATAGCTTATTTTTTGGTTTAAACCTGCTTTAATACTGTATATTTTTGTATTAATCCATTTAAGACTAAACACATTTTAAAAATGATTTTTGTTAATACAAATTAAGTAATTTCGCATCTTTCAGTTTGGAAACACATTGCAAATGTTTATACAGGTATGAGGGCGTGTGTGTGTACATGTGTGTTCATATTCCGTGCGTCGATAAAGCATGTTAATTTTTTGTTTGCAGGAACACGAACAGCGCGGCTCCGAGTACGAATAACGGGAGAGGCTACGATGAGGACCATTTCCGGAATCGTTGACCCCCCTTTTTGAACAATCGTTCGGCTGTTAAGTCACCCATAAACGATTAACACAGACACCGCCACGCACATAGCTTAGTTCTGACCGCTGAACACAGACAACTATATATATTATTTTTTAAACGACAGCCTTGTATTTTATTACATTTGTCTAATTTGGGAGAAACGTCAACATACAAAAAGGTCGTATTTTGCCCGACCCCTCCTTTACAACATTTTGAAAGCTCAGAACGAGAACAACCCACAAGTGGAAACCCATTCGTTGTACCGAGCCAACATGAGGAGCTCCCCTCCTGGACTTGGCACAGGATTGCCCCGAGAAGGTTGAGTTTGTGGCTGTGAGTTTGAATCCTTTGAGCATCTTTCTCAGCACCGAACGTGGCCAACCTCGCTAATCGGAGGTGCGGGTGGAAGGACAACAAACTAAACGCACAAAAAAATAAGTCCCAAAGACATGAGTTGGTCAATCTGGTTGATTCAAAAGTGCATAGCTCCCGGCGGCTTCCTAATATCGGAGAAGAAAGAGCGTTCCAGACGGCCGCGGAAGCGTGCCTGTGTGCTGTAGCATCGTCTGTTCTAACAACGCGTGCGAACGTCGCACTTCTCAACGGGCTCTCGCCGAGCTTCACGCAAATGACACGAATTTGCGCGGTTGCCAAACGCATTGCGCATACGCGTGACGGACGCTGGCGTTTTGCGCGACGTGCAGAGGCTCGCGGAGCATTGCAGAGCGTCAAAGAAAAGAGACGCCAAGAAACTGAAGAGGTGAACAGAAACGAAGCTCGCACCGCAGCAAAAAACAAAAAAACCCCACACTGACGACGCACGACCCTGCAGAGGAAGAACCCACTTCGTTAGAATATCGGCGGCACAAATATAAATAAATAAACACGTATCGCTCAAACTAGTCCCAAGAAAAAAATTATTGCTCAAACGAGCAGTGAGTCGGCGTTCACCTCCCGTTGACAGCCCTGAGCCTGTGGTGGAAATTCCACGTTCCTTTTGGCAAGGGTGAGTCTCTCCCGTCGGGTAAACTCCTGTTTGACTTGCCCGCAGAATGATACTCATTTTTATCAACCCCAAAGGAATGATGGGCTGAGTTCACCTCCACCCCCACCTCAAACCAGATTGGAAGTCGCTACCTTTGGATTGCGAGCCGCTGGTCCTTGCGCTAAGCAACCGGATGTCGAATCGCGTCTTATCGCCACACGCGAAGATAATAGCGGAGCTGCGCAATCGATGATACAGTGCGGGGTTCAGAGGTGATGGTTCCCACTTGAGGGTTGTTCTCTTTATGGAAACTTTTCATGTCGAGCTCAGGGGTGCGGGTCCTTACGTCCGTGTGTGTGGTGCATGGATCGGTGCTGCTTGATTCCTCGAGCACAGAAGGCTTACAAACTCGGACCCCCTACACCTCGTACGATTAAGCTCGCTCCATGCCGATGTGCGATATCCGATTCCGGGCTGAAATTGCGAAAACCCAAGTCCGAGACAGATTCACCGACTCCCACAAGAGGTTGGGTGTCTGAATGCCAAGCCCACACTCGTTGTGAATTCAAATCGCTTCCCCCAGTCGAGCGTCGTCTTGGTTTCACTCTCAATCACGCACGAGTTGTCGAGTCCTACTCCCATTTAGAACGTCGCGTGGTGTTTGAATCATTCAATTCTGCACTTGGCATTGTTGTCGAAGATTGGTTTTACACCGTTGAATGATGCCGTGAGCACCGAATGTGAAACTTCCGTTAAGAAAGGTGGAGGGGGGGGGGGCACCGGGTTCATTGCCAGGGGTTGAGGGCTTCGGTTTGGGATATGGTCGTGGTAAGGACCACGGGTTTATCGACACGTCAGGGTACGTGTACGGCTAGGGTCTGGTCGGTCAGGGTTATGAGCAGGGAGGGTTTTGTTTAGAGAGCGAGGTTCGGGTGTTGAGTTGACGGACGTGCTTAAAGGGTTCGAGGTAGGACGAGGAGCTTGGTGAGTGTTGCTACGGCTAAGGGGGTCTTCGTAAATCGCCTGGTCCCTCATTCATTGCCTCGAATAATAATAATAATGCAATTTATAACGCGCGCAAATTTGCGGACTTAACGGCCGCAACTCAAAGGCGCGGAGCCAAGCTCAGAGTCGCTCGAAAGCGCGTGGTTTGTAGAGGTGAGTTGTTAAGTGTCTCTTGAAGGAGGCGATTGAGGTGATGCTGCGAACGTGCAGAGGGGATAGCGTTCCAGACTGTTGGGGCTGCCACTGAGAAGCGGCGAATAGACACGACGACCATCCTGGATCTTGGTATCAAGAGGAGGTCGTGAGTCGCGCTGCGCAGGCATCTGCCGTGTGCTGAGCTGCAAGTTGTCAATAATGAAGAAAGGTACGGCGGGCACTTCAAACTCCGCCTCTTCACGTTCGGTATTCACGGCGACCCCCTTTGCGGGTACGAGCGTCATACTTGTTGTTGTTGTTGTTTTTGGCATATTGGGCGCGACTCCTGCACGCACGTAACGGCGGGCCAGCAGGTGACAGCGGCGTTGTCACAAATGGCTCGACGCGAACCGTCGACACTGTGAGACATTGATCGGAACAAAAGCAGACGACGAAGATCAACGTCGCTCGTTTGCCACAGGTCGGTTCGTCGTATAGGCGACACGGTTTCGTATGTTTGTCGTGTTCGAATTTTTTTCTTCACATCGGTTGAGAAAATCAATATTTCTATGTATAATTACTCGAATGTAACTACGTGCGCGCGTTTGCGGTTGTGAACGTAAGCGACGGGATATTCAAGGCGACGAGATCCGGGGGGACCATTTCGGGGGGGGGGGGCAGGGGGGGCAGGGATGGGCTGCTTGACCCGAAGGTTCAGAGTGGACGCATACAGACCGTCCCGACGACGTCTCCCGTCATCGTCGTGAGTAGCGATGCCAGATCGTCGGGCATGCAATGATTCGCCGGCTAGCCGACGCAGAGAATTGTTACGATCGAGGATGACTCGAGACCCCAATCTTCTCTCCTTGCCTCGCTTGCGGTCTCGTTCGTTGTTGTTATTCTGCCTCGTTCCCTCGCGTTAAGCCGAGCATGTCTCAATTGGCAGTATACTTTGCATATGATTTGCATACATCAGAAAATGATCGACTTTGCTTTTGCAGGCACGATTCGATTTCGCGAACTGCATGCCATCGGCGTTAAAAAGCAATCAATTGCGGACGTGTCGATTATTATTATTATTGAGTCGTTACGTACCTAATTTAAAATGCGTAGACAGTTATACCCTTTGCTCCCTTTAAGCGTCACAACACTAACAACAGCGCACAGAACGAAAGACGTCAAAGTACTTTGACAACGCAGAACAGAACACGCCGTGTGGACACATTAGAGGCATGTAAGCTTGCGCAGGAATTAATAACAGCTGCTCGCAAACGGCACTTGTCCCGAAGTGAGCGTCCCCCGGAGCTTTGGAAGGGCAAGGGTTGAAACTCAACAATCTCCTGAGATATGGGGCGGTCAGGAGATGGTCAGTACAGCAGGCGTGGCTGCTGACATGTCTGCACGGAGTCTAAAAAATATAAATATTTCCCCTTGAATTGGGTGGTGGGTTTTTTTATTTATTCCAGGTACAGTAACACCCCGGCGGGTTTACGTTCCCTCAAATGTCGAAACAGCGTCAAATCGCAACGACTTACGGGGGGTGGGGGGGGGGGGCAGTAGGGAGGTGGAGGAGGCGAAGGTTGAGAGGCGACGGATAAACGAGAAGGGACGAGGCGATGCCATCAGCATTGGGCTCGTGGCGGACGCAGATCGGCGACGCACATGTTTGCCAAACGACGTGAAAGATGGGGGGGGGGGGACACGTAAACATCGGGGTGTCACTGTACACTCTGATTCCCTCCAAACACGGGAGTGGAACGTTGCTGAACGCGTCGGCTGCGCAAGCCTCACGGATGCTCTTGCCCCGGCTGTTTCTTTTTTTGGTCACCCCAACCCCTTTTGCTGTGGGCCTACGTTCATGTGTACAACAACAAAAAAAACTAATTAAAAAAAATATTTTAAAAAAGGCATTTGGTCAAACACCCTAATGTACCAGGACCCTCTTGAAAAATAAAATCTGTTTTGAGACTCTGTGAGGCTTTTCTGGGTGTGTAAATGACATTATTATCATCATCATCATCAGAGGAGGTCACGGGAGGTCAGGGGCTGTTAGGGGGCTTGCGTGGCTCATGCGCACGCGAAGCCCCCCCCCCTCCCCGTGACATTGCAACCCGAATGACTCCACAAAAAGAAAAACCACACATCGGACTCGGCGTAAATCGGCACGTCATTCCTGCCCCCCCCCCCCCCTGCTGCCCTCGGCTTCCCCGTAGCGCCGACAAAACACCGACGCGAGTGAGCGACCACGTCCATTTGAAGCAACGCGAATTAAACACAAATAAAGGTGCATTACCGTAACCGTCACTCGTCATAAATGATGCATATGAACGAAGTATATTCAAGTATAAGCACCGCAATGTGTGTGTGTGTGAACGTAACGTAAAGATTGCTTGTATAATAGTTTAATGCACAATATTTAGCAACGCTAAAATAAACTCTCTCTCTCGCGCGCGCGGCACGGATGCTGAACGACGACGAGCCGCCGCTTGACCCGCTGTCAAAGTGAACCACGCCCTTCGAGGTGCGCCTCGCTTCCCGTCCGATCTCGGAAGCCACAGCGAAGCGGGGGGGGGGGGGGGTTGAACCCCGCTAAGTACTCGGACGGGAGACCGCCCGGCTCGGCTGGCTGGGGCTGCCCCTTGCCTTCGGACGCCGGGGTGGGTTTTTTTGGGGGGCGGGATTGTGCTGCGCGGTGGGCCAGGAGATGGCGGTGACAGCGCACTGGATTCGTGACTCCGTCTGTGCGGAGCTGAACTCCGGTTTCCTCTCGCGCGGAAGTTGTCACGCAACTGACGCCGCAAGGCAGGCAAGGGGCCTCTTTAGACTAAAAAATAAAAAATATTGAGACTCGCCGAGGTGTTCTTGGCGTAAGTGACACGGGTTCTCTTCGATGTTTAAAAAGCGTGCGATTTGAATCGCGGGTATCCCTCGATTTGCGAACGTTTAGGTGTTTACGACGTTTCGCGTTCACGGCACGTGGCCAGAGCTTCGCTCTGGCCACGTGCCGCGAGGTCATCAAACGCGGCGAAGTCGACGCAGCAGAAGGCGGCATGTCATCTATTATTTTTGTCTTGTGAAAAGTGATATCGGTGTATATTTGCACCGTGCCGATCGGAGGTAGTAGGGTTTCTTTTAAACGGATGGGAAAAGCAATTCCAATTTACGAAAATGTCGTTTTTACGCATGCTCTTTGAAGAACGCATCCCTTTCATAAATCGAGGGATACCTGTATTTATGTCGAGAATGTGGGCGAAAGGAAGACAATCCAAACAGCAGCTCTTCTCTCGTCGCTATTCGGTGGCGAGATGTTAACTACCTATGCCTGGTATACAGGAGTTTGCGTGTGTCTCTCTCCCCGTGGTCGCGTGGATTTTTCTCCGGGTACTCCGGTTTTTCACTCCACATTTAGAATCAACAACACGCGTTCAGAGTAGATGTCCGCTATACATTTCCCCATGACGATAAGCCACTTCGCAGAGCCATTATTTGTGATCGCCAGGCCGACCCTGACGCCTGCTGAGCGAAACAGCTCAGTGGGCCTTATCTGGTCAAATAAAAATAAAATCGTTTCAAATACTGACCTAGACTATGTATCCCAGGCTGTCCAACACGAGTTTTGAAGCTTTGGTAATTAAAAGAAAGCATGTAAGGTCATGGCCAGGCATAAGACTTTAGTGACATCACCAACGTGACGCGTCAGAGTATTGGGCGGCTCTCTTCCATTCAGAAGAGAATTGCCAAAGAGACGCGTACCACGCAAACCCATCTCACAGTAGATGTGTCTCATGCGATACAGAACCCTCGTCTCATCCGGTTAACCCTGGTGTCATCTGATACAGATCCCTCGATTCATCTGATACAGAACTCTCGCCCGGTTCATATTCTTGGTTCTTTCTGTAAAGTCACGTAGAAGGGAAATAATAAAATAATATAAATATAAAACAATAAAAATTCTCACGACGTTTCGACTGCAACACAAGCAATCATCATCAGGTGTGAAATCCACAGCAAGAAAATTTCAAATTTTCTTGAAACGTCGTGAGAATTTTTATTGTCTTATATTTATTTTAATTTATTATTTCCCTTCTACGTGACTTTACCGAAAGAACCAAGAATATGAATCCCTGCAGTCACGAAAGCTTTAAATAAAAATCTCGCCCGGTTGTTTTAACTGCTCACAGAGCACAGGCGAATGCCGCCCGTGTTATCATTCTTATTATTAATAATCATTATTACGAAATCCTAATGAGGCAGCATGCTTTGCGAAATAAACACGGTCGACTCGTACACGCAACTCCTTATCGACTAACGATAGATGTCTCCGCCGCCGACTAAACGATGAATCACAGTTTGCAGCTCTGAACCAAATGGGACGGCGTCACCGAGACGGTGTGCCGTCAACGAAATTACAATCAGCCATCATGAAGTAATTGCTTAAAGATATATTAATATATATATGCATTTTAAAATATTTTTTTCGCGCAAAGTAACTGCTCGGGATAAGGGGAGACGTCCGCGGATTGGTTCGCGAAAACGTTGCGCCGCGCGTCATTGCTGGCCCCCTCATCATCATCATCATCCTCGTCAATCGTCGTCATCGAACTCAGCAACGGTCGTACCGTTGCCGCGTTTTTATAAAGTACCGATTTGTTTGATAATTGTTTTTTTACCCTTTTATCTGGCAACAAAACTGACACTTTTTTTTATTAGGAGTCATGTTTGCATTAACCACAATACCTGCAGTCATAATGCAAACATGACTCCTTGTAAAAAAAAGGTGTCAGTTTTGTTGCCAGATAAAAGGGTAAAAAAACAATTATCATATTTTTTACTGGCAAATGAGGTTCCAATGGTACCGATTTGTTTGTTTTTTTGTATTGCTTAACGTGTTGCATATCGCCGTTTGCGTTTTCATTGCGGTGACGTCGTGCTGCGTTGCGCGCATGAACCCTGTGCGCTGCACGTATTGGTCCCCCGCGCGAGGGTGCCGTGTGAAATGTGGTTTTACGCGCGCAGGCGGACAGCACAGGCGGGCAGCACAGGCGGGAAGCACGTGGGGCGCGGCACAGGTGCGCGGCACAGGTGCGCGGCACAGGTGCGCGGCACAGGTGCGCGGCACAGGTGCGCGGCACAGGTGCGCGGCACAGGTGCGCGGCACAGGTGCGCGGCACAGGTGCGCGGCACAGGTGCGCGGCACAGGTGCGCGGCACAGGTGCGCGGCACAGGTGCGCGGCACAGGTGCGCGGCACAGGTGCGCGGCACAGGTGCGCGGCACAGGTGCGCGGCACAGGAGCAGAGTACACAGGTGTGCGGCACATGGGACGCAGCACATAGTGCGCGCTGCAGGTGACGATGACACTTTGCTTTGCTGCGCTCTGAATTGGTTTCGCCGAATTGAGTTTTAGTTACATCATGGGACCTCCTTTGCCAGTACCAAAATATACTAATAGGGGTTTTCCCCTTTTTTCTGGCAACAAAACTGACACCTTTTGCAAGGAATCATGTTTACATTAACCACAATACTTGTAGTATATTTTGGTACTGGCAAAGAAGGTTCCGTGATGTAGCTGCTCACCCCGAGCTCTCATTACTCTGGTAGTGCGTTGTCTTTGAACTGTGCGCCTTTTGGCGTCATCTGGTCGAACACCATATGAGACTAGGCTCTAAAGAAAGGTGTCTCTGGTGTGGACCACTCAGTTTCAAGGACAATGCATAAATTATCAGAGTATTGTTTTTTGTTTGCATTTGACTGCAAGTATTGTGGTTAATGTAATCATGATTCCTTGCAAAAGGTGTCCGTTTTGTTGCCAGAAAAAAGGGGAAACCCCCTATTAGTATGAGTTTTAGTCGTTTTTTCCCCAGGTCTCCTGGCCTTAATAGATTCTTCCACGGTTTCAAACAAAGGTCGTTTCGTCTCTCCAGTAGCGAGTTTCCGCGAGCTTCGTTACTCGCACTGGAAACCCGAGTGATCATCCCAGCAGCGCGTTTCTGTGTATTTGTCAACTGAACTCGGGCTGAAAATTCAGGCCGCTGAGAGAAATTATTTGGGCCCGATGTCGCCTCCACGTGCCGGCCTACGCTGTGTCCGCGATGCCCGACAGATGCGCAGTGCGATGTCTCCTGTGTAGTCACAGGTGTGCCGCGTCGCCGCAGGTGTGATGCGTCACCACAGGTGTACTCTACCACACGTGTGTGAGTGTGCCTTCCTACAGGTGAGCCGTGTATCACCACCCATGTGGTCACAGGTGTGCTGCGTCACAGGCGCTCTGCTAAAACACGCTCATGGACACGTGGGTATGTGGCGGACACGTGGGTATGTGGCGTACGCGTGCTTTAGTGAACTGAAGGGCCTGCGCTATGCAGGCGTGCGGGGTGTGTTCACCTGTAGTTGTTCGTGTGCGTGTGTTCGCCCCCCTCCCCTTAAGTAGCTACCTGTGTGCGTGCTCGTCTGCTGTAGTCAGTCGCAGGTGTGCGCACATGCGCGCACATGCGAGGTGCCTTACAGGTGCGTCGTATGGGTTCGTCTCCTGCAGCTCCTCCACCACCACTCAATCACCACTCCACCACCACCACATCACTAAATCACCACATCACCACCACCCCACCACCACCACTCCATCACCACATCACCACCACTCCACCACCACCCCACCACCAACACCCCACCACCACCTCACCACCACCCCACCACCACCCCACCACCACACCACCACCACCACCTCACCACCATCACCCCACCACACCACGACCCCACGACCACCCCACCACACCACCACCACACCACCACCACACCACCACCACACCACGACCCCACGACCCCACCACCACACTACCACCACACCACAACCACCACCACCCCACCCCACCACCACCACCCCACCACCACCACCCCACACCACAGGTAGAGGAGCCGGCGTCGCGCGTCAGGTGACGGCGAGCGAGGCCGGCGAGACGCGGTCGCAGGCCCCGCGGGAGCGCAGGCTGTGCCACTGCGCCACGGGCGTGCGTGGCGAGGCCATGGCGCGGCGCCAGTGCGTGAGCTCGGGGGCGCCGCTGGGGAAGCGGCCCAGGACGACGCGTCCGATGAGCTCGCTGCTGGTCCGCGCGCTCCGGCCGAACACTGCGCGATGACACGCAGTACATACATACAACATGCATGTGTACATACATCATACATGCGTACATCCTACATACATACATCATACATACATACATCCTACATACATACACCATACATACATACACCATACATACATACACCATACATACATACAACATACATACATACAACAACCGCCATTCGCCACTAAGTGACGGTGACGTCACCACGACGCTTACACCATACATACATACATACACCATACATACATACATCTACGCGTGCATATATACACTCATACATACAGCGCATACATACATGCATGCATACAACGCGCGCAGCCGTACGCGTGAGGACGGGCGATGAAGTACGACTCGTCTCGGCGCGCCATCGGAGAGAAACGACAGAAAACACAACAGGTGACGTCTCGCGCGCCACTCTCCTCTATTGCAGTTGTGCAAGGGACTCCCTCCCCTCCCCCCGTGTGGCGATGGGCCAGAGACAACGACCGCCCTCTCGTGGCGACATCGGGGAGGGAGGAAGGGAGGGGGGGTCTCACGCGCGTTGACGTAACGCGATTTTTGAAGCAGCGCGCTCGATTGATTCACGCCTCGGACCTTTTTGCCGGGATCAAAGTATGACAAAATAAGAAAATAAGAATAGGTTGTTCAGCCTTTGCTGGCAATAAAATACTTTGATAGTGGGAAAAAAAGCCTTCCGTGTTGTAGCTGCTAACGACGAGCTAAAAATGCCCTGATAGTTGCATTGTCTCTGTGCTGTTCGTCTTTTGGCGTTCTCTGGTCTGACACTGGCGAGAGAAGGTCACGAAGAAAGCCGTCTCTGGTGTAGGCCAATCAAAGACAGTGCGTATACTAATTCTAATTGATGATGATTGCTTTTGTTGCAGTCGAAACGTCGTGAGAATTTTTTTTTAATATTTGTATTATTTTATTATTTCCCTTCTACGTGACTTTACCGAAAGAACCAAGAATATGAATCCCTGCCGTCACGAAAGCTTTAAATCGAAATTTAGTGCGTATACTATCAGAGCCGTGTGTTGTTTTCATGATCACCACAAGTCTGTGTGGTTAATACAGACTTGATTCCTCGCAAAATGGTATTTGGTGTTTGAACATCTTAACACGAATGTTTTATTGCCAGAAAGGGTAAAAGCTCTCCTTATTTTTTCATAATTTACGCTTTTCGTTGTTGCGCGTGCGCGCGCACTATTGTTGAGATAACGCGCTTCAACGCGTTGGCTTGCGGTGTACGGAACGCGCTGGGATCTGATCGTTAGTCGGAGTAGCGATGATGCCTGCGGTGTAGCAACAGCAGCAGCAGTCAGCATCTCCCTTCTCGCTCGCCATTTAAAAGATCTTGTCCGCGCGTCTCGATTCTGTTTAATCGACGCAATGTTGAGTTACGCGCCGCTTTTCAAGGCCACAACCCCCTGCGTAAAACGAAGGGTAGCTGTGCTGTGCATGACGCGTACACACCCATACGAGGCACAAACACGCGGACAAACAATCCCAGTTAATGAGAATAGCTTTACCACTTTTTACAGGGTGACACGCAGGGTGGCACGCAGGGTGGCACGCAGGGTGACACACAGGGTGACACACAGGGTGACACACAGAGTGACACACAGGGTGACGCACGGGGTGACACACAGTGACACACGGGGTGACACACAGAGTGACACACGGGGTGACACACAGAGTGACACGCAGGGTGACGAGCGCGTGCGTGTAGGCGAGTCGGGCGGTTCCGTGACGAGCGTGACAGTAAGTGCACGGTAAATAAAATGCTCACTCGGGCGGGTGAACGGCGGCTCAATACCGGGAGGCGCGCGCCCGGCCCCAAAGTGAGATTAATGCGCGCGCGGGGAAAATCCAGCGCAGAGGAGCCCCATAAATTAGCAGGCTCGTGCACCCCTCGGCGCTGCTCAGCGGTGGGAGCGGCGGCTCGCGGTCGTGAACGTCTCCGGGATGCAATCTTAACCGGGGCTTGAACCCGGGACCGTCACCAATCCGGGGTCGATGAGCGCTGGCTTTGTGGTGGACGTTGACAGTAGTCGTCGCAAGGAGAGACTCACACCCGCCACCCACCCACCCACCCACCACCCACCCACCACCCCCGCCATAGGAATGTGGAATTGACACCAAAACTATTTTTTTCTACCAGGTAAGGCCCCACTGAGCTATGTAGCTCTTTTATCAGAAGCGGTCTGGCGATCACAAATGATAGATGTACGAAGAGGCTTATCGTCATGTGGAAATGGATAGCAGACAAATACTCTAAAACGTGCGATGTTGATTCTAAATGTGGAGGGCGAAATCGGAGGACCCGGAGAAAAATCCACGCGACCACAGGCAGAGAGAGAGAGAGACACGGAAACTCCAAATATACAGCAGGGATCGGCGGTGGGGAGTGAACCCACGACCTCCTGTAGACCAGGCGAGGTAGTTAACATCTCCTAGCCACTTTGGCGGGGCATGAGAAACCACTTCAATGCTCACTTGAGCAGGAATTCACTTGAGCAGGAATTCACTGCGACTTGTGTGTGTGCGGCGATTGCAGTTGTTACAAGCGGGGATTCATTTCGGGCAAGTCTGTCTCTGTCGGCGACCCGAGAGAACAGTGCCGCACACGGGCAACGCCGAATCCAGCAAGCACCTCTCGCTTTGGCCACGAGTCGCGTATCAATCAACCGACTCTGGCGCAGTCTGCCAGCCACCCGAGAAAAAATATCCGGCGAGATGTTCATCTGGGTTTTTGCGCTCTGAGCTAGAATCCCAGTGACCTGGATTTCAACCCTTGGTCGTCGACACACGCCGTCGGTGGCCGGTAATATTCGCAACGTGTCCTGGGCCTCTCCCCGGTCAACTCGGCCACATGCGAGCGAAGCGGGATGGCGCGCCAACAATCAGCGCTGGCGAGACAGCGGTGGCCCGGCTGTGGTGGCGCTGGTCACACTCCCCCCCACTCGTGTGCCCCGCCAGACCTAATAGGTGCTCGCTAACAGCTGTTGCAGCTCGGCTCCATCAGGCTAAATGGGGCTGGGTCTATGGCTCTGCGTGAGTGTGTCCACTGGTTTATAGCTTGATTAATGGTTCCATTCCTGTGAGATGCAGTCATTTTATGGCGTGCGCGTGCACACACACGCACACACGCGCAGATGCGCACACGTAGACGCATAAACACAACGCATGCGGACGTACAGACCGAGCGCCAGAGCCAAGCATTTGCCCGAGCCGTAGAGCCCCAGCCATCTTAGGGGTCAACCTAATCCAAATCCAAACGCTGGTGCTAACCACAGCCTCCTAACCCAACGCTGAACTCAAATCTCAATTATATCCTTATCATTAACCCTGGCTTGAACGTGAACTGCGATACCGAACCCATTCCTGTTACCCGTAGCCCGAACCCTTATCATTAATTCTATCCTGAACACTAACGCAAGTCCCAGCCCAGGTCTTCATCCCTAACCCCGGGGGTCGGCAAACACAATGACAAGAAGATCCGGGTTTTTTTTTCGTTTAGAATTCGGTAACAAAAAAATAAAACCTCAATATATTTCGAGCGCCGCAATATGCGACGTGGTGAATACGAGACGGTGAGTCCTGAATGAACAACGTCACGGAGCGGCGGTCCTGGCAGAGAGTCGCACGCGGATCCAGAGCCACGGGTTGCTGACCCCTGGCCTAGCCCCAATGCCAACTCCGGCTTTAACCCCGACCCAAACCCTGAAGCCCAGCCTTAATCCCCCACGCTAACCCTGGCGCCATCTCTTTTGGTGCCACGGTGGTGAGATGTTAACTGCCTCTTGTATACAGGAGGTCGTGGGTTCAATCCCGACCCTGACGCCTGTTGTATATTTGGAGTTTGCGGTGTCTCTCTCTCCCGGTGGTGCCGTGGATTTTTTTTTCCGGGTCCTCCGGATTTCCCCCTCCACATTTTGAATCAACATCACGCGTTTAGAGAATATCGCCGCTGCTGTTAATGTCCACATGATGATGATGAGCCACTTTGTTGTGCTCTAATCACGTGTGGCCAGGTAGCTTTTGAAAAAGAGATCGTACATAGCTCGGTGGGCCTTACCTGGTAAAATAAAAAAATTAACACACTGGTTTAGTTTTAGTTCAATCCCCTCCTCGGCCCTTCCTCTCGCGCCAAGCGGTTCACGGGGACCGGTGGTCGGGGGTCGGAGGTACCAGGGGCCGTCGGCCAGGGGCCGTTGGCCAGGGTCCGTTAGCCAGGGTCCGGGTATCTGGGGATCCAGTGGCCTCGCGCGACCGGGCGGCGACTGGACTCACCGGTGAGCACGAGGCTGACGTCGTCCAGCAGGTCGGGGGTGACGTGGAAGCTGAAGGACTCGTTGTAGAAGGGGTCGACGGTGCCGTGGATGCACGCCGTGCGCTTGCTCTTCACCACCTTGAGTGCGTGCACCAGCTGCACCCTCGCAAACGGGTCTGGCCACCGTGTGTGTGGGAGGGGGGGGGGGCAGAAATTGCATTGATTTTTTCGTTGCAAAAGTGAGCGGGAGGCGCAGACGCCTGCAAAAACCGCAGCGGTCCTCGACTTGTTTGTCGTGGCATTCAAAATTTCTCCTGCACGGTATCCTTGCCACAGACTGGGCTCCCCGGCCCCCCCCCCACCGCCCCTCCTGTGGGAAGGCTTTTCCAGAGGGGCCGCGACCCACCGCTTGAGAACCACTGCCGTCAAACACAAATTGGCCAGCAACTACAACGAAACTTTCCATTAAAAGGAGGAGTCACTTGCTCCAGCCGAATCGGCGTTAGCGTGGTGGGTGGGCGCCTCGGGTGAATGCAATGGGCCCCTGCCCCCTGTCCATTTTGCACCTCCCCCCCCACCTTGTCTTCGTAGTATGGCGCCTGGGCACCTCTAAGGCACGAGCCTCAGTGCAGTTGCACCGCCTGCTCTCTTGAGAGCCACCCCAGTGCCTGTGCTCGTACACGGATGTTAACAGCCTCGCCCAGGTATGCAGGAGGTTGTGGGTTCGATCCCGACCCTGACTCCTGTATATTTTGAGTTTGCGTGTCTCTTTCCCCGTGGTCGTGTAGATATTTCTCGAGGTCCTCCGGGTTTTCCCTCCACATTTAGAATCAACATCGCGCATTTTTGAGTATTTGGCTGCTATAAATGTCCGATGTTAAGCTACTTCGTTTGGGCTATAATTTGTGACAGGTCGCTTCTGAAGAAGGGCTACACAACTCAGTGGGCCTAACCTGCTAAAATAAAAAAGAATAGGATCTGTAGTTTATTGGGTTGGTGTTCTCGGATAGTGGTTAGAGAGAGAGAGAGAGAGCGACAGAGAGAGTTCACTCCCTCCGGCAACCTCAACAACTCCCTCCGGCAAACGTCAATCGGACATGCACACAGGACAGAGGCCCCTTCAGGATGAGCTGAGCAGCACAAATGGTCCTTGGATGGCATCAAAGGTCAGGCACCTTCCACCGAGATTATAAACCGGGCCGGTGGCTCAGCGGTGGAGCGAGTGGCTCGCAGAGCCCCCCCGCGTGGCATCGAGAGCGCCAAATCAAATTGAGGGACACAAATAAGCCATGCAAAGACGAAGGTACCCCGGGTGGCCCTAGCGGACTGTTGGGGCAAGTGCTGTTATCGAGGAGGACCTACGAAAGCCGGCACGGCACACGAGGGGGGTTGGGTGGTCGCCACCACGCCCGGTCGTCTTTGTCTCCCCCGCGTGGCGATGTTTACTACACACCGCACCGGGTACTCATTTGAGTCAACCTAAGGGAGGTCCAGGACCGGTTCAAATAATCATCACTATTTACTGGGGTCGCTAGGTTGGTAGTGCAGCGCGCTAACTGCTGCACTACCGATCCACAAAGACAAAGATCCCCCATATAGCCTGAACAGACTGCTGGGGCAAGTGCTGTTAGCGAGTAGCACCTATGAAGGCCGGCACGGCACACGAGGGGGTGGGTGGACGGCACCACGCCCGGCCGCCTTTGTCTCTCTAGTGACAACGTTTACACGCCCCACCAGGTACTCATTTGATGCCGAGTCGACTTAGAGGAGGCCCAGGACCGGTTCAGACAATCGTCACCGGTGTTGTTGGCCGTGAGCGGTGAATCGAACTTGGGTCCGCCGGGTTCGTAACGTCGGCGCCACCGCTCCCCACGCACACGAGCACACACACGAGCACACACACGAGCACACACACGGACCACACGGGCGCACAAACACAATCTCGGTCTTCAAATAGAATCTGCGCCGTTTACGACGCTCGGGACCAGATTACGGCTGGACTTTTTTTTGCTTGTTGCTAAACCCTGATTGAATGAAACGCGTGGGAGTCAAGAGGAGGGTTACGGTCATCATTCAGAGTACAAGGGTGTCTCGGGGAAAAAAGGGTAAAACGAGGATGTCAGATATCGAGAAATGATGAAGTTAGGAAACACGGAACGGACGCTGGGAAAAAAAAACGAGGGCGTGTTTTATAATTGAGAGAATGTGGTACTTTGCGGGGGAAGCGATCTTCCAGAAGGTGATTATGCTGTGAGAAATACGTTTGTTGACTTTTGCTTAAACTCGGTGAGAACTAAAAGGAGGGCAGCACGAGTCTCGTCCGCACGAGTGACCTGCGTCAACACCAAAAATGACGAAAGCCAAGCACCTAGAATGAACTAACACCTCGAAGAAAACATGGAAATCATCAAACGTCTTCCGGAAGTTTGGACCGATCAACTAGATTACAACGTACCTTTCGGTAACACAATGATCGCATGGTAACTCAGTTGTCTCGTTCAGATTAAAACGATTTAAACGACGCAAACTCTTGATTTATCTTTTTACTCGGTAAGGCCCACGGAGTAACACGGCTCTTTTCAGAAGCGACTTGGCTATCATTAATGATAGCTCAATGAAATGACTTCTCACGCGGAAATGTGTAGCAGCCAAATCCTTCTCGCGCACGTTCGTTCTAAATATGGAGGGAAAAACAGGAGGACCCGGAGACAAATCCACGCGACCACGGGGGGAGAGAAACGCACAAACCCCAAATACAGCAGCAGGCGTCAGGGTCAGGGTCGAACCCACAATCTCCCGTACACCAGGCGAGGGAGTTAACATCTCTCTCGCGCCCACATAAAAAAAAAATTGGCTGGTAAGACGCAACACGCCCCAGACCTCTGCTTTAAAATCCAGGGCAAATAACTGCGTCATAATCCAGGGAGGATGGCAAGAATACGGTCAGTCAGTACGGTAAGAGTCGTTCTGTGGTGGAGAGCCGAGGGCACCAGGGCCCAGTGTCGAACCTGAACCCTGCGCCATGTCGGTCTGTAGGAGCTGCTTGGCCCTGACGATCTCGACGTTGAGTCGCCCGGCGCTGGGGAGGTAGTTGAGGGACACTAGCAGCTCGCCGAGCTCCACCTCGCTCTGCAATCAAAGACAAAGATCCCCCCCCCACCCCTCAACAAACTGTCGGGGCAAAGCGCTGTTAGCGAGCAGCAGAGCACATGGAAGCCACCGGCACCCGTGGCCTCAAATCGTTGCACCTGATGAGTTGATGAGTTAATGATGACGTCACCCTGCTGCTGCTGCTGCTCTATTTAAGACCGGGAGCCAGAGCGCAGAGCCTCACCATTCTGGCGAATTGCCGGATGCAATTACCAGCGAAACATCGTGCTACTCAAAAATTGTAAATGTTGTGGTTTCATGCTTCAACACACCGGTGGGCTAAAGCAGTGAACTATTTGTCTTTTGTCAACGTGACACTTTTTTACTGATTGGCCGTGTCGAGTGGTGGAGGGTTACGACACATTTATAAATAACGCGATCTAAACCCAAAAACGTTGATTATGAATAATATTGGTCGCGAAAGCAGACGTGTCAAACTGCACACGAAGGGGTTCGGTGGCCAGCACCGCACCCTGCCGCATTCTGTCTCCCCAGCGGCGATGTTCACCGCACCGGATTACTTATTTGAGGCTGAGTCGACCTAGGGGAGGCCCAGTACCGGTTCAGATCATTTATAATCGTCACCGGTGATAGCCATGAGCGGGAATCGAACTCGGGTCACTGGGTTCGTAGCGTAGCGCACTAAACCGCTACGCTACCGCTCCCCACTCTGCGGTCCCACACACACGCACGCACGCGCGTCATCGTCATCGTCTTCATCGTGGTCATTGTCGTCGTCGTCATCAGATCTTGTCCTCCCACCATTGGACAAAAAGGCCTCCCCAAACCATCAACAACTCGAACGGTCCTATGCCCCAAATAATGATCATTTACATTTGTAAGTCGGCGCATTTCATCCGTAGATGGCACCAAAGCGCCACCGCCGTTGTATGGAAAGCCAGGAAACGAGCAGGACCCGCAGGGTGAACGGCCAGATATAGGCAGGGGTGTATAAAGGCCAATTTCAAGAGTTTTAAATATAAATCTAACGACTCCGTCTTATCAGCAAGGGCAAAGCGTCGTTCCATAGTCTGGGGGCTGCACAGCGCGGGGCAAAATCGCGATCACCCCCAGGCACGGAGTCCTTGAGCTCGGAGTGCTTCAAAGACGGCGATCCCAAGATCTGCGGCACCTCGTTGTCAATGTTGCGGGGCCAACCCATCGAGTGGATTGTAGGTCAGCACCAAGGTCTCATAGCGCGGGACCCGACGGGCTATTTGACCATACTTCACCACGCTGGTCAGCGCGTCTCGGTGAAAGCGGGGCGCGCGGACGTGGAAGCGTAGAAGTACTGTACAGCAATCTAATTTATATTTAGTCAGAGCGCCTTCTGAGACTCTAAGATCTCGGGGACCTCGATGGAGAATATAAACGTGGATCAGTTCCTGCAACAATGTGTCAAGCGCCCCCTCCATCCCTCCGCTGGATGTGCTCTCTGCTCGTGTTTCCTTCCCTTGACTGCCACTCTGCGATTAGTCTCGACCACCGGCTAGCGTCCTTTCGAGCGACGTGTCCTGCCCAAGCGCCACATTTAGCTTTATTAGCAATCAGGAGTGAACCTCGCCTGGTATGCAGGATGTCGTGGGTTCGAAACTGACCCTGACGCCTGCTGTATATTTTGAGTTTGCGTTTCTCTCTCCCCATGGTCGAGTGGATTTTTCTCCGGGTTGTCCGGTTTTTCCCTCCACGTTTGGCTGCTATAAATTGCCACGCGACGAGCCACTTCGTTGAGCTATCATTTGTGATAGCTAGGTCGCTTCTGACAAAGAACTATACAGCTCAGTGAGGCCTTACCTCGTAAAGTAAAATAAAAAATAGTTTAGTTTTATAAATGTGTCCTTAAACCTACCACCATCCGACATAGCCAATTAGCAAGGTTTGTCACGCACAACAAAATGTTGCCCATTAGTCACTCCCTGAGCACAAAGACACACGCACACACCTTGATGTGTGCGTGTTGGTGGAGGGTGTAAACCCACAAACACCTGACAATCCGGGTACTTTCGTGATGTGTTTCAGCGAAGGTGATTACAAGCGCCCCACCCCGATCGGGCAGATTTAACCGGAGGGGGATTTGTTGGGCCTCCGCGGAGAGGTGCGCGCACCTGCGAGCTGGGCACGATGGGCTTCCACCAGTGGCCCCCCTTGACCAGGTCCACCTCGGCGAGCGGCATGGCCACCTTGCCGACGACGCGGTGGCGCGACAGCTTGTCGAAGTCGAGCACGGTGAGCGCCAGCGTGCGCCGCTGCGCCTCGACGAAGGGCAGCTCGAAGGAGTAGCGCTCCTCGAACAGCGGGTCCTGCGTCTTGCGGCGGACGCCCGTCTGCCGCGAGTTCTTCTGGTCGGGCAGCAGGCAGAGCTTCACGTACGGGTTGGAGTGCGGCGGCGGCGAATCGCGGCGGCGCAGCGAGGTGACGCCCGCGACGGCGCCCGCGACGCCCTCGCCGGGGCCGTGGCCGTGGCGCGTGCGGGTCGAGGGGCGCGGCAGCTCGCGCGCCTCGATGACCCGCACGAGCAGGCGGCCGTGCGGCAGGTCGTACTGCGCGCTGAAGTGCAGCGCTCCCAGCCGGTAGCGCGACAGGACCTCCTCGTCGGTCAGCGAGTCCGCGTCGCCGCCGGCGTCTCCGCCGCCGCCGCCGGCGCCCGAGTCGGCGCGGTAGAGGCGCGGCTCGATGTTGCTGGGCCGCTCGGCGTGGCGGACGGAGCCGCGGGTGTCGTGCCGCCGCGACGCTGTCGTCGTCGTCGGCGACGGGGGCGGCGCCGCCACCACGCGCTGCGCGGGCCGCCCGGCCTCGGTGCGGCCCGGCCCCGGGCGGGGCCACGGGTCGGGCGGCAGCGGCGCCGCGGTGACGCGGGGCCCCGGGCTGTCCGGCGCCGAGGAGCTGGAGCGGCGGTACGAGTCCAGGCCTGGCGAACGACGTTGGCGGCGATGGACGCGATGGGGTGGGGGGAGGCGATGGAGATGCGTGATTAGGGTGGGTGATGGTGGGAGATGATGGGGGAGGTTAGGGGGTGGTTGATGAGATGGATGACCGGCGGGCGACGGGGTGGTTGGTTTACGGAAGCGATGGGGGGTGAGCGATCGAACGGGGCGATGCGAGGACAACATCCGATTTGCAACGCTCACTGCAAGCAGCGGAATGTCACCCCCGTAGGAGCGAACGTACCCAGAAATCAACTCCAGTTCAAAGGGCAGGTGGCTGGAAACAGCATTTGGAACCAGGACCTAGGATCCCACCCTTGCCAGCTCAGCCCCCCCACAGAGCTTGATTTCTCATGGAATATTTTCCATTGCCCCACCCCCACCCTCCACCTTCCCTACCAACCCCAACCGATGGCTACTCGCCACGGGGGTCACAACTTTTCAATCGAGGCCATCGCTCCCCATCACAGCGAGCCGCTCTTTCCATCGGCCCCAACGCTTCTCACCGTCGGTCTCGTTAAATACGCGCGTGGTCCGCACAACGCATGGCGCACGGTCGGTTCGCTCACGGGAGAGGAGCCAGTGGAGGTGGTCCAGGAGAAAGAGAGAGAGAGCACACGCACTGCACGCCCATAGCACCAGAATGCAACGTTTCAGGTTTGCCCAGAATAATTCGTAAATCGAGGTTTGCCTTTGTTGTTTTGGGTGAGATCGCGTAAATATAAATGCGCCGTTAAAATCCACCGCCAGCCGACGCAGCCAATCAGAAAGGGTGCCAAGGTGGCGAGATGTTAACTACCTCGCCTGGTATGGAGGTCGTGGGTTTGATCCTGACCCTGACGCCTGTTGTATATTTGGAGTTTGCGTGTCTCTCTCTCTCTCTCCGTGGTCACGTGGATTTTTCTCCGGGTCCTCCGATTTTTCCCTCCACATTTAGATTATTGACATTATTTTGGCTGTTATAAATGTCCACTTGATAAGCCATTTCGTTGAGCTAGGTCGCTCAGTGGGCCTTGCCTGGTGAAATAAAAAAACAAATAGTGAAGTTAGCTGGTTTGCCACGTGAACGAAACGTGCCGATCGGCACGTTGCCTGCGTGTCGGGAGAATCAATCCCGACGATTACAACCAGCTTCACCGGGCAGATCTGAGCAAGGCGGACGAAAGGCGCCGTGTTGAGGTTATGGATGTCGGAATTCTTTCTGGGATATATTTTGACATCTCCGGGGGGCGGTGGGGGTGGGGTGCCAGATCTTACCGGAGACCCTGCGGCTAGCGAGGCTGTAGGAGGAGGGCACTCGCGACGACGTCGACGACGACGACGACGTCGACAGCGACGTTGTCCTGGCGGGGCCGTCCCTGGCGGCAGCCGCCGCGGGGTGAGCGTGCGCCGACACGACCATGGCCTCCGCGTCGCCATCGCGCTCCTCCAGCCTGCGACGAGAGCGCGCGACGAGACACGGAGCGAGAGGGCGCGTCAAAGTGGATGTGCCAGTGTTTGTTGGGTACACTCTGTGAACGCGCCCCACTCAGCAGGAGGCTCTGGTGGCTCCGTGTGGGACTCACAGCCAGGGCGGAGTGGGCGCCGGGAAGGGGCCCAGGATCTGCACCTCCTCCTGGTCGTGGCTCGGCTCCAGGCAGGCGCACAGCGCTGCCCAGCAGCGGCTCCAGCAGCGGCTCCAGCAGCGGCTCCAGGACTGGGGGAAGCTCCAGCGGTACCGGAGAAGCTCGGCCACGCGAGACGACACACCCTGCGCGCGCACGTGTGCGGGTGTGCGCGCGTGCGAGCGTGTGTGGGGAGCGGTTAGCATGCTGCGCTACTGGTCACAAATGATGGCTCAAGGAAGTGGCTTATCATCGTGTGGAAATGTATATCTGCCAAATACTCTGCAACGCGTGATGTGGATTCTAAATGTGGAGGGAAAAACCGGAGGATCCCCGAGAAAAAAGTCCACGTGACTACGAGGAGAAAGACACGCAAACTCTAAATATACAGCAGCAGGCATCAGGTCGGGATCAAACCCACGACCTCCTGCACGCTTGGCGAGGGAGTTAACATCTCCTAGCCACCGTGACGCTACGAACCCGACGACCCGCGCGCGATTCCCACTCACGACCAATACCAATGGCGACTATCTAAACCTGTCCTCGGCCTCCCCTAGGTCGACTCAGCCTCAAATGAGTACCTGGTGTGGTGTGTCGTAATCATCGCCCCTGGGGAGACAAACGCGGCCGGGCGTGGTGCCGGCCACCCATCCCCCTCTTGTGCCTTGCGGGCCCTAATAGGTGCTCGCTAACAGCACTTGCCAATCATATGCAGTCGTAGCAGATGGAGGAATCAATGGAGGAGGGAGGGGGGGATGGAAGACACTGTCAGTGCCACAATCGAAATTTAATGAAGAAACATATTCGAGTTAGCTTGCTCCGCCTGAGATGCAGTGATTTAATTGCCCAATTAGATTTTGTTTTTATACTACAGGGACTGGTCCAGATGTCTTGTGACCCCCCCCCCCCGCCAGTGAATCCTCTAAACCTTAATTATATTTTTTTCAAGGAAGGTTTATTTAAAAGAGAAGTTAATAGGCAAAGGAAAAGTAAATTTGGGGTCAATATTAATTGGGGGTCAGTTTATTACGTATTAGGCTTTCACGACCAATATTATCCATAATACAGTTTTTTGGGGGGGGGGGTTAGATCACGTAAATATAAATGTGTCGTTAAACCTGCCACCACCTGACACAGCCAATTAGTAAGGTTTTCCACGTAAACAAAACGTGCCAATTAGTTACCAGTTCAGCACACGTGTGTTGGAGAGTAAACCCACGAACATTTACAATTCGAGTACTGCGACGTTTCGCCAGTAATTACAACCAGCCTCGTCAGGCGATAGCCAGAGTTGTGAAGAAAGTCCTCCTACAGTATTTCGGTCTTAAATAGAGGGGGTAAAGGTGATGCCATCACTGTGGTCCTATCAAATGCGAAAACAAGAGGGGGGGGGGGGTTAATTTCGTCATATACGTTACAATGGATCATGCTAATTTGCTAAATTGCAGAACCTATTATTGGTTGGGCTATTCGCAGTTAATCAACATACATCTGAGCGTGTGCAGAGAATATGCAGTTATCATTAATTGGGGGACACGAGACATCTGGACCATCCCGTAGAGCTCCCCGCGATGCTGAACGTGTGTACAGCGCCCTGTACAATCAAACTCTATTTGCCGTTTTGAGTGCTGTGTACTTTCAGACGGAACCAGTCCCGAACGCTCCCCCGGGTATTTCTTGGGCACGTCACATCCATCTGCCCTTCATTTTGTTCTACAACAACCATTCGTCGGATTTTAGTAACGTAGGGTACAATTATACTTGGAATTTATTATGAACAAGCGATAACTTCTACTCTAGTGGTAGTGCCTTACGCTGATAATCGACTACTGCCAGCCAGCCGAGCGAGTGAGCGTTCTGCCGTATTGCGGGGAGCGGTGGCGCAGCGGTTAGCGCGACGAACCCTGGCCAAGCCTGAGTTCGATTTCTGATCATGGCTTAGGCGCACGACACAAGTTTAAAAAAAAAAAAACGTTAACAGAATAGAATGACTTGGATGGCAGGGGCGTGGCTATAAGGGTTGAGGATTGAGTGACAGCGATAGAGGGATGCTTAGGGATGACGAAAGGTTAGGGGAGGGATGGGAAGGGGTGAAAGGGGGGGGGGGCGAGGGGAGGGGAGGGAAGACGAAGAGAATGGGCGATGGAGGTGAGGCTGCAAGCGAAGAATGGAAGGAGGTTATTGAGGCGCACCCGATGAATGTAACGTGGCTCACATCACCTTGCCGTACGAAATAAGAATACCACAGGTTCATCTTCTTGGTTCTTTCGGTAAAGCCACGTAGAAGGGAAATAATAAAATAATAAAAATACAACATAATAAAATTGTTCTCACGACGTTTCAGCCACAACGCAAGGTCTGTCGGAGAGACAGCGTCTGCATGAATCATTCATTCAGACGCTGTCTTTCTGACAGACCTGTTCTTCACCTGAGGACGGCTGCTTGCGTTGTGGCCGAAACGTCGTGAGAATTGTATTTTATTATGTTTTATTTTTATTATTTTATTATTTCCCTTCTACGTGACTTTACCGAAAGAACCAAGAAGATGAATCCCTGCAGTCACGAAAGCTTTAAATCAAAATACCACAGGTGTCGTAGGCTTGGGCTCGGGGAGGTGTACGGGGGTGATGGCAAAGTACAGCAATGGATTCAAGGATCCATGTGTGTGGAGCTTTGAGTGTTATCCCCGCGCGAGCAATGGTTCTCCTGCGGCCAATCCGGTTTCCGTCTCCCGCAGGCAAACCGCGTTCCCGCGAGTCGAATCGACCGAACATCGCGACGGAGCAGGACACGTCTTCTAGCGAACAAAGTCTCGAGCCTCGGTGACGAGCCCTCTCGTGCAAGAGAGCGGGGCCCGCGTGATTCACGGGCTAGCAATTCGAAATCGACATGCAGACGCCCGTTACGCGCGCGCACACGCGTGTGTACACGCGTGTGTGTGCGTGTGCGCGCGCGCAATCTCGTTTGTGGTGGAATGACGGAGGGCCTCGCAGCTTAGAAGGACAATTTGATCGCGTTACCGTTCATTAGCGTAAATGGAGTGAGAGCCACGGGGAACATTTTCTGTGGTAGATTCTCTATTACCAGCGTGCGGTTTATCCGATTTGTGGATTGACAGCGCACCTGAGATTGTCCCTTCAGCCCAAATTAGCAATCTAAAAACAGTTATATATTATTATTCTTGGAAATCTTTACAACAAATGTGCTGCTCCGGTTAATCCGAAATCCACGTGATCGCCTCTACAGTACAGTAGTTGCAATATCTTTACACACAGTGGGCGGAGTTTGGTTGATGTTGATTGGCGTGGCACTGCTGCTGTCCACTTTGTGAGCCGAGGCTTCTGCGCGGGAGCAGGAAAGTGTTAATATTGCTGAGCACGCGTAAAATGGATAACGAGAGACTAGCGGGGTTGTTGTTGTTGTTAAAGACGTCTTTAGTCCCAGTTGTGTCGCGAGAAGCCATTCTCGCACAGTCGTGCATGAGGCCGTGTCGGAGAGCGGTCCTTGGAAAGCGGCGTTTCGCAGAACTACTTCTAAGATTTACGCTCTTTAATTTTATCGGGGGACTGTGTTGTTGTGGTTGTTGTTGTTGTCTTGCTGTGGTCTGGGACTGCTGTTGTTGTTGCTGTTGTTTTTCTGCCTTGCCCAAGCTTGCATTTAGTGTTGAAAAATTGTCAGGAATTGAAAAACGTTTGCTAATTGTACTTATGTACTCAATTCATTTTATTTTTATTTTCGCGACTTGCTTACCTGTCCTACATTTTCCACTCCTGTCATGTGTTGTATTGTCTGTTGTTTTAACTTTGTGACCCGCCCCGACTGGACATCTGTGAAATAAGAATTTCATGGCACGTCGGATTCCTCCTCCAGTCTAAATAAATATTCTTCTGATTCTGATTAAGTGATCTGTTGCCCACACTCGCCCTGCGTTTTTTTTTTTTTCGGTGAAAAATAACCTCCAATACTTCAAGAGCCGCAATGCCACGTGGTGAATACGAGAGGGTGGGTCCTTGATAAATTAGGCCACGATACAGTCCTTGATGAGCCGCATGCGGCCCCGGGGCCGCAGGTTTCCCATGGTAAACTGGACTAGCATGGTAAACTGGACATCCATAGTGAACTGTATTTCCATGGTAAACTGGACTAGCATGGTAAACTGGACATCCATAGTGAACTGTATTTCCATGGTAAACTGGACTAGCATGGTAAACTGGACTTCCATAGTGAACTGTATTTCCATGGTAAACTGGACTTGCATGGTAAACTGGACTTCCATAGTGAACTGTATTTTTATGGTAAACTGGACGAGCATGGTAAACTGGACATCCATAGTGAACTGTATTTCCATGGTAAACTTGACTAGCATGGTAAACTGGACTTCCATAGTGAACTGTATTTCCATGGTAAACTGGACATCCATAGTGAACTGTATTTCCATGGTAAACTGGACTTGCATGGTAAACTGGACATCCATAGTGAACTGTATTTCCATGGTAAACTGGACTAGCATGGTAAACTGGACATCCATAGTGAACTGTATTTCCATGGTAAACTTGACTAGCATGGTAAACTGGACTTCCATAGTGAACTGTATTTCCATGGTAAACTGGACTAGCATGGTAAACTGGACATCCATAGTGAACTGTATTTCCATGGTAAACTGGACTAGCATGGTAAACTGGACTTCCATAGTGAACTGTATTTCCATGGTAAACTGGACTAGCATGGTAAACTGGACTTCCATAGTGAACTGTATTTCCATGGTAAACTGGACTAGCATGGTAAACTGGACTTCCATAGTGAACTGTATTACCATGGCAAACTGGACTTGCATGGTAAACTGGACATCCATAGTGAACTGTATTTCCATGGCAAACTGGACTAGCATGGTAAACTGGACATCCATAGTGAACTGTATTTCCATGGTAAACTGGACTAGCATGGTAAACTGGACATCCATAGTGAACTGTATTTCCATGGTAAACTGGACTAGCATGGTAAACTGGACTTCCATAGTGAACTGTATTTCCATGGTAAACTGGACTAGCATGGTAAACTGGACATCCATAGTGAACTGTATTTCCATGGTAAACTGGACTTGCATGGTAAACTGGACATCCATAGTGAACTGTATTTCCATGGTAAACTGGACTAGCATGGTAAACTGGACATCCATAGTGAACTGTATTTCCATGGTAAACTGGACTAGCATGGTAAACTGGACATCCATAGTGAACTGTATTTCCATGGTAAACTGGACTAGCATGGTAAACTGGACATCCATAGTGAACTGTATTTCCATGGTAAACTGGACTTGCATGGTAAACTGGACATCCATAGTGAACTGTATTTCCATGGTAAACTGGACTAGCATGGTTAACTGGACTTCCATAGTGAACTGTATTTCCATGGTAAACTGGACTAGCATGGTAAACTGGACATCCATAGTGAACTGTATTTCCATGGTAAACTGGACTAGCATGGTAAACTGGACATCCATAGTGAACTGTATTTCCATGGTAAACTGGACTAGCATGGTAAACTGGACATCCATAGTGAACTGTATTTCCATGGTAAACTGGACTAGCATGGTAAACTGGACATCCATAGTGAACTGTATTTCCATGGTAAACTGGACTAGCATGGTAAACTGGACATCCATAGTGAACTGTATTTCCATGGTAAACTGGACTAGCATGGTAAACTGGACATCCATAGTGAACTGTATTTCCATGGTAAACTGGACTAGCATGGTAAACTGGACATCCATAGTGAACTGTATTTCCATGGTAAACTGGACTAGCATGGTAAACTGGACATCCATAGTGAACTGTATTTCCATGGTAAACTGGACTAGCATGGTAAACTGGACATCCATAGTGAACTGTATTTCCATGGTAAACTGGACTTGCATGGTAAACTGGACATCCATAGTGAACTGTATTTCCATGGTAAACTGGACTAGCATGGTAAACTGGACATCCATAGTGAACTGTATTTCCATGGTAAACTGGACTAGCATGGTAAACTGGACATCCATAGTGAACTGTATTTCCATGGTAAACTGGACTAGCATGGTAAACTGGACATCCATAGTGAACTGTATTTCCATGGTAAACTGGACTAGCATGGTAAACTGGACATCCATAGTGAACTGTATTTCCATGGTAAACTGGACTTGCATGGTAAACTGGACATCCATAGTGAACTGTATTTCCATGGTAAACTGGACTAGCATGGTAAACTGGACATCCATAGTGAACTGTATTTCCATGGTAAACTGGACTAGCATGGCAAACTGGACATCCATAGTGAACTGTATTTCCATGGTAAACTGGACTAGCATGGTAAACTGGACTTCCATAGTGAACTGTATTTCCATGGTAAACTGGACTTGCATGGTAAACTGGACTCCCATGGTGAACTTCACTCCCATGGTGAACTGTATTTCCATGCCCCCACCGAAGACGAACATCCGTGGAGGGATGCAGGCAAGGCCGATAAGTCAGATGCTTTCTATGACCTCCTGTCACAGGTGCTAGCGAAAGTGGCCCCTCGGGATAGAGTCATCTTGTTGGGTGACTTCAATGCCCGAGTTGGTCATGATGCTGGCACCTGGTCTGGAGTGATTTGAAGGCATGGGCCAGATCAGCTCAATAACAACGGCAGGAGGCTGCTAGATTTTTGTGCAGCCCATGGGCTTGTAATTACGAACACGCTTTTCCAGCATCGGCGCATCCACACAACATCATGGACGCATGCCGGGTCTAAGTAAGTACATCTGCTGGACTACATAGTGACGGAACAGCGGATGCGGGCCCATGTCCTTGACACCAGGACCTACTGTGGAGCTGATCTGCCCACTGACTTGTCATCTGTAAGATGCGCCTGCAATTCTTCCACTCCGGTGGTGGGTGTACACCCAGGACCCCACTCAAACCCATAATGGCATGGTCTCAGCTAGCTGATGAAAGTTGCAAGCGAGAATTTCATCATCGCTTGCGGCTGGGGTTGGCATCGTCCCTCACTCCTCCTGATGTCGACGGGAAATGGGCGAGGTTTAGGACTGTGGCTCATGCAACTGCAATGGTAGCTTTAGGTACACGGTCCAGACCTCCTCAGAGATCCTGGCTGACAGAGGAGGTGTTCAGGCTGGCTGAGAAAAAGCGACAGGTCCACTCTCATCGTCGACAGCATCCCACTGAGCGAAGACTCTGGTAAGCCTCCTCATTAGGAGGCTTACCAGAGTCTTCGCTCAGTTTGTGCACAGACTGCCCTACATGAGATCATAACAGTCTGGACCACTGGCTGGGTTCCGCACGATTGGAAGGATGCCCTGGTGGTCCCCTTTGAAAGAAGGGGGACTGCACAAACTGTAACAACTACAGGGGCATCTTACTCCTCAGTGTGCCGGGAAAGGTTCTGGCAAGGATTATTCAACATCGCCTTGCCAGGCATGCTGAGGAGAGGCTTGAGGAGCCCCAGTGAGGTTTTAGGAAAGGGTGGTCCTGCACAGATGCCATATTTTCTGTCTGTCTGCTACAGCAGAGGTGTAGAGAATTCCAACAAGACCTACATCTCTGCTTTATTCACCTGGTCAAGGCCTATGATACCATCAGTAGGTATGGGCTCTGGGTTGTTCTTCGTGCTTTCGGAGTCCCTAACCCGCTGCTCATGATCATTAAGAACCTTCATGATGGTGAGCGGACTACGTGGCTGGGAGTCGGAGCCATTTCCTGATCACCTTGGAGTGCGACAGGGATGTCCTCTGGCTCTCACATTTTGTTTACATCTATTTCGACCACGTAGTTTGTGAAGCCTTGGATGGCTGTATGGAGGAATTTTCATCTGGTACAGATACAATGGGAGGCTGATCGATGCCCAGTTGCGGCAAGGGATGGCTCCCTATTGGTCAACCATGTTATGTATGCCAATGATCTGGTAATTGCTGCTCACTCAGAGGAGGAGTTGGAGGCGCTGCTGCTGAACCTGGAGCTTGCCACTAACAGGTGGGGCCTTACCATCAGCCCCACCAAAACTAAGCACCTGCCTTTGTATTTTTGTACCATCGGAAACTCCACCCCCACAACTCTCAATTGGTAATGGGGCAGTTGTGGAGAGAGTGGAGAGTTTCCCATACCTGGGCAGTATGCTCATGACCGGCTCCGGTTTGACAGCAGACGTCTCACTCCGAATCAGTCGAGTGGCATTATCTTTCATCGGTTGCGTAACGCTGTGTGGAAGCTACAGTGAGGAAAAAAGTATTTGATCCCCTGCTGATTTTGTACGTTTGCCCACTGACAAAGAAATGATCAGTCTATCATTTTAATGGTAGGTTTATTTGAACAGTGAGAGACAGAATAACAACAACAAAATCCAAAAAAACGCATGTCAGAAATGTTACTTTTTTCCCTCACTGTACCTGGTCTGTCGCTGCACACGAAGCTTCAGGTCTTCTTGGCTACGGTCAATCCCTCCCTTCTCTACGCTTGCGAAATGTGGACCCCCCTGATGGAACATATTCGTCGGTTATAAACATTTAGGCTGGCCTGCCTTCGATCCATCCTGGGTTTAACAATATTCGATTGTGTGAGGAGCTCACAAAATCCTTGAAAGATGTGGACAAAGTCCCATCAGTGAGCTCCTCTGGCAGGCAAGGCTGCATTGGTTGGGTCATGTAGCCCGCATGCCCAGCCACCGCATGCCTAAATAGCTTTTGTTCAGCCGGATAGAGGGGGCTAAACGGGCGCGGCGCAGGCTAGAGAAGAGATGGAGTGATTTGGTACAGGAGGATGTGGAGCTGAGTGGACTTGCCGATGACTGGTACCAGTGGTGTAAAGATCGGCCTCTGTGGAGGAGACTCGTGAAGGACGCTACTGACCAGTTGGAGGCAGTCACCCTCCAACAACAACGGAGGGCGGAGGAGCGACGCTCACAACATCGAGCGGAGCGCCGGGTGGCTAAAGCACAGCAAGTTGGCACAGTAGGGGGCACAGGTGGTGCATCAGCCAGTCATCTCAGTCAGTCGACCCGTGGCACCTGGGTCTGTCCCGTGACCTCCTGCCAGCGGGCGTTCGACACTTCACGTGGCCTTAACGTGCACATAGCCTGGCACAAGCGTCGTGGTGACGTCACCGCCACTTTGTGGCGAATGGCGGTTGTTGTTGTTGTTGTTGACGTGTTGGTGTATGTGTGACGTGTTGTTGTGTGTGTGTGTGTGACGTGTTGGTGGTGTGTATACGTACTCTCACCCCATCTCTCGGGTCCAACTGTCCTTTGAGAGGGTGGGCGGGAAGAGAGAGAGAGGGACAAAGGGAGAGAAAGAGAGAGGTCAACAATTGTCAGGTGATGGACTCACAATTCGGGCCGCATGCTGTTAGCGAGCACCCATTAAGTTGCAACGATTAAATAATAACGGTGGTGGTGTAGCCGAGGCAAACCGTGCCATGCTACACGAGGCCACCTTTGCCTTCAATCCACTTTTGACGAACCAATATCCCCCGTATAGCCTTTTAGCATGCTGTTTAGGGGCGAGTGCTGTTTGTGAGTAGCAGCTATGAAGAAGGCCGGCAGGGCACACGAGGGGCTGGGTGGCCAGCATCACGCCCAGCCGCCTTCGTCTCCCCAGTGCCTGTGTTTTTACACGTGGCAGCTAGCTACCCTTTTAAGGTTGAGTTGACCTAGGGGAGACCCAGGGGCGGTTCAAATATTTTCCACTGACGCTGGCCGTGTGGGGCAATCGAACGCTGGTCGCCGGGTTCGTTGCGGAGTGCGTTAACCGCTGCGCCACCGCTCCCCATGACGTTCACAAACAGCACCACCACCACGACCAAACTGCGTGACATATACAGATGTGAGCACTGGGGAGACAAAGGCGGCCGGGCGTGGTTATGGCCACACCACGCTGTCGTGCGACGTGCCAACCTTAATCGGCGTTCAATAATAAGCCCTTGCCCCAAGAGTCAATGTGGGCTACACGGGGAGGGACGGGATCTTTCTACTTGTGCACGGACACACGCACGCACCCCTACACACGATTGTGTGCACGCCACAGACAAACACCAGGACACAGAGATCGATTAATATACCCATCAGTGTGGACAACACGGTGGTGATGTTGATAGTGATGATGTTGATGATGTTGATGTTGGTGATGATGTCGGTGATGATGATGTTGATGATGTTGGTGATGATGTTTATGATGATGATGGTGATGATGTTGGTGATGTTGGTGGTGATGATGTTGATGATGCAAACAGTTGAAGCGTGCACCTGTCTGATCATCAGTGTCCCATTATCGACGTGTTCAGTTTATCTCTCTCCTTATCGCCCTCCTTATCCATGTCTCCCCCCCCCCCTCTGCCTCCCTCTCTCGTCCGTCTGCTGTCGCCCTCTCTCATAACCCCACTCCCTCCTCCCCTCATCTTTTCCACTCACTCTCTGTCCAGTTCCCACCCCACCCCTCGCCTCTCTCTCTCCATGTTTCCCTTCCAGCCGCTCTCATTTCTACCTCTCTCCTCCCTCCCCACTCTCTTCCTCACGGTTTTCTCAATTTGCATTTTGTTTTTCTCTCTCTCCCCACCTCTCTCTCTCTGTGTGTGTCTTGCCGCCATCTCTCTCTCTCTTTTACGATCAGAGGAAACAAGAAGATGCTCGGTATAGTCGGCACTTTGCTTCGTTCATCATTTCGGGGTTTTTTTGTTTTTTCCAATGCTTTGCTTTATGTGCCCCCCCCCCCCCTTTTAAATGACAGATTTCACGAAAGATTTCATGCTCTGCTCTCCTCCTTCTTACTCCTTCCCTCTCTCTACCCCCTCTCTCTCTACCCCCTCTCTCTCTCTACCCCCTCTCTCTCTACCCCCCCTCTCTATCTACCCCCTCTCTCTCTCTACCCCCTCTCTCTCTACCCCCCCTCTCTCTCTACCCCCTCTCTCTCTACCCCCTCTCTCCCTACCCCCTTTCTCTCTATTCCCCCCTTCTCTCTACCCCCTCTCTCTATATCCCCCCTCTCTCTCTGCCCCCTCTCTCTCTACCCCCCCCCTCTCTCTACCCCCTCTCTCTCTACTCCATGTCTATGTTCCCACTGTTCATCTCTCTCTCTACCCAGTGTCCCACAGCAGCAGCAGCAGCACCACCAGCACCACCACCACCAGCACCAGTACCACCACCACCACCAGCACCACCAGCACCACCACCAGCACCACCAGCAGCACCACCACCGCCAGCACCACCAGAACCACCACCAGCAGCACCACCAGCACCACCACCACCAGCACCACCACCACCACCGCCAGCACCACCACCACCGCCACCACCGCCACCACCACCAGCACCACCAGCTCCCCCTCCCTCTCTCCCTCTGGCTGCACCTCTCCCCTCGCTCTCCATCATTTATCTCGACCCAATCGCCCCCCCCCTCGCTCCCGTGTGCTCCGGTCGCCATGGTGACGAGATAACATCACCACGGAGGAGAGGCGCGTCACACGCCCCCCCCCCCCACCTCTTGTATTTACCGCGCACGTGCATGTGTGTGTGTGTATGTGTGTGTATGTGTATGTATGTGTGTATGTGTGTGTATGTGTGTGTGTCGTCTGTGTGTGTCTGTGTGTGTGTGTCATCTGTGTGTGTATGTGTGTATGTGTGTGTGTCTACTGTGTGTGTGTCTACTGTGTGTGTGTGTCTGTGTGTGTGTGTCTACTGTGTGTGTGTCGTCTATGTGTGTGTGTGTCATCTGTGTGTGTCATCTGTGTGTGTGTGTCGTCTGTGTGTGTCTGTGTGTGTGTGTCATCTGTGTGTGTATGTGTGTATGTGTGTGTGTCGTCTGTGTGTGTCTGTGTGTGTATGTGTGTATGTGTGTGTGTCTGTGTGTGTGTGTATGTGTGTATGTGTGTGTGTCTACTGTGTGTGTGTCTACTGTGTGTGTGTGTCTGTGTGTGTGTGTCTACTGTGTGTGTGTGTCGTCTATGTGTGTGTGTCATCTGTGTGTGTCATCTGTGTGTGTGTGTCGTCTGTGTGTGTCTGTGTGTGTGTGTCATCTGTGTGTGTATGTGTGTATGTGTGTGTGTCGTCTGTGTGTGTCTGTGTGTGTATGTGTGTATGTGTGTGTGTATGTGTGTGTGTCATCTGTGTGTTTGTCATCTGTGTGTGTTTGTCTACTGTGTGTGTGTGGTCTGTGTGTGTGTCTACTGTGTGTGTGTCTACTGTGTGTGTGTCTACTGTGTGTGTGTGTGGTCTGTGTGTGTGTCTGTGTGTGTGTCTACTGTGTGTGTGTCTGTGTGTGTGTGTCTACTGTGTGTGTGTCGTCTATGTGTGTGTGTCGTCTGTGTGTGTGTGTCGTCTGTGTGTGTGTCTACTGTGTGTGTGTGTCGTCTGTGTGTCATCTGTGTGTGTGTGTCGTCTGTGTGTGTGTCTACTGTGTGTGTGTGTCGTCTATGTGTGTGTGTCGTCTGTGTGTGTGTGTCTACTGTGTGTGTGTGTCGTCTATGTGTGTGTGTCGTCTGTGTGTGTGTGTCTACTGTGTGTGTGTGTCGTCTGTGTGTGTGTGTCGTCTGTGTGTGTCATCTGTGTGTGTGTGTCGTTTGTGTGTGTGTCGTCTGTGTGTGTGTGTTTGTGTGTGTGTCGTCTGTGTGTGTGTCTGTGTGTGTGTGTCTGTGTGTGTGTGTCTACTGTGTGTGTGTCTACTGTGTGTGTGTGTCTGTGTGTGTGTGTCTACTGTGTGTGTGTGTCGTCTATGTGTGTGTGTCATCTGTGTGTGTCATCTGTGTGTGTGTGTGTCGTCTGTGTGTGTGTCTGTGTGTGTGTCTACTGTGTGTGTGTCTGTGTGTGTCTGTGTGTATATGTGTGTGTGTCGTCTGTGTGTGTGTCGTCTGTGTGTGTCATCTGTGTGTGTGTCTACTGTGTGTGTGTGTCTACTGTGTGTGTGTCTACTGTGTGTGTGTCGTCTGTGTGTGTGTCATCTGTGTGTGTGTCTACTGTGTGTGTGTCGTCTAAGTGTGTGTGTCTACTGTGTGTGTGTCGTCTGTGTGTATGTGTCATCTGTGTGTGTGTCTACTGTGTGTGTGTCATCTGTGTGTGTGTGTCTACTGTGTGTGTGTGTCATCTGTGTGTGTGTGTCTACTGTGTGTGTGTGTCATCTGTGTGTGTGTCTACTGTGTGTGTCATCTGTGTGTGTGTCTACTGTGTGTGTGTCTACTGTGTGTGTGTGTCTACTGTGTGTGTGTGTCTACTGTGTGTGTGTGTCATCTGTGTGTGTGTGTCTACTGTGTGTGTGTGTCATCTGTGTGTGTGTCTATTGTGTGTGTGTGTCGTCTGTGTGTGTGTGTCTACTGTGTGTGTGTCTACTGTGTGTGTATCGTCTGTGTGTGTGTCTACTGTGTGTGTGTGTCTACTGTGTGTGTGTGTCATCTGTGTGTGTGTGTCTACTGTGTGTGTGTGTCTACTGTGTGTGTGTCCTTTGTGTGTGTGTGTCATCTGTGTGTGTGTGTCATCTGTGTGTGTGTGTCGTCTGTGTGTGTGTCTACTGTGTGTGTGTGTCTAGTGTGTGTGTGTCGTCTGTGTGTGTGTCTACTGTGTGTGTGTCTACTGTGTGTGTGTCTACTGTGTGTGTCTACTGTGTGTGTGTCGTTTGTGTGTGTGTGTCTACTGTGTGTGTGTCTACTGTGTGTGTGTCTACTGTGTGTGTATCGTCTGTGTGTGTGTCTAGTGTGTGTGTGTGTCTACTGTGTGTGTGTCATCTGTGTGTGTGTGTCTACTGTGTGTGTGTCTACTGTGTGTGTGTCGTCTGTGTGTGTCTACTGTGTGTGTGTCTACTGTGTGTGTGTCTACTGTGTGTGTGTCGTCTGTGTGTGTGTCTACTGTGTGTGTGTCTACTGTGTGTGTGTCGTCTGTGTGTGTGTCTACTGTGTGTGTGTCTACTGTGTGTGTCTACTGTGTGTGTGTGTCTACTGTGTGTGTGTCGTCTGTGTGTGTCTACTGTGTGTGTGTCTACTGTGTGTGTCTGTGTGTGTCTACTGTGTGTGTGTCGTCTGTGTGTGTCTGTGTGTATATGTGTGTGTGTCGTCTGTGTGTGTGTCGTCTGTGTGTGTCATCTGTGTGTGTGTCTACTGTGTGTGTGTGTCTACTGTATGTGTGTCTACTGTGTGTGTGTCGTCTGTGTGTGTGTGTCATCTGTGTGTGTGTCTACTGTGTGTGTGTCGTCTAAGTGTGTGTGTCTACTGTGTGTGTGTCGTCTGTGTGTATGTGTCATCTGTGTGTGTGTCTACTGTGTGTGTGTCATCTGTGTGTGTGTGTCTACTGTGTGTGTGTGTCATCTGTGTGTGTGTGTTTACTGTGTGTGTCATCTGTGTGTGTGTCTACTGTGTGTGTGTGTGTGTGTCTACTGTGTGTGTGTGTCTACTGTGTGTGTGTGTCATCTGTGTGTGTGTCTACTGTGTGTGTGTGTCATCTGTGTGTGTGTCTACTGTGTGTGTGTGTCGTCTGTGTGTGTGTGTCTACTGTGTGTGTGTCTACTGTGTGTGTATCGTCTGTGTGTGTGTCTACTGTGTGTGTGTGTCTACTGTGTGTGTGTGTCATCTGTGTGTGTGTGTCTACTGTGTGTGTGTGTCTACTGTGTGTGTGTCGTTTGTGTGTGTGTGTCATCTGTGTGTGTGTGTCATCTGTGTGTGTGTGTCGTCTGTGTGTGTGTCTACTGTGTGTGTGTGTCTAGTGTGTGTGTGTCGTCTGTGTGTGTGTCTACTGTGTGTGTCTACTGTGTGTGTGTCGTTTGTGTGTGTGTGTGTCTACTGTGTGTGTGTCTACTGTGTGTGTCTACTGTGTGTGTGTCTACTGTGTGTGTGTCGTCTGTGTGTGTGTCTACTGTGTGTGTGTCGTCTGTGTGTGTGTCGTTTGTGTGTGTGTCTACTGTGTGTGTGTCGTCTGTGTGTGTGTCTACTGTGTGTGTGTCTACTGTGTGTGTCTACTGTGTGTGTGTCTACTGTGTGTGTGTCGTCTGTGTGTGTGTCTACTGTGTGTGTGTCGTCTGTGTGTGTGTCGTTTGTGTGTGTGTCTACTGTGTGTGTGTCGTCTGTGTGTGTGTCATCTGTGTGTGTGTCGTCTGTGTGTGTGTCTACTGTGTGTGTGTCGTCTGTGTGTGTGTCTACTGTGTGTGTGTCGTCTGTGTGTGTGTCGTCTGTGTGTGTGTGTCTACTGTGTGTGTGTATCGTCTGTGTGTGTGTCTACTGTGTGTGTGTCGTCTGTGTGTGTGTCTACTGTGTGTGTATCGTCTGTGTGTGTGTGTCTACTGTGTGTGTATCGTCTGTGTGTGTGTCTACTGTGTGTGTATCGTCTGTGTGTGTGTCGTCTGTGTGTGTGTATCGTCTGTGTGTGTGTCTACTGTGTGTGTGTGTCTAGTGTGTGTGTGTCGTCTGTGTGTGTGTCGTCTGTGTGTGTGTGTCTAGTGTGTGTGTGTCGTCTGTGTGTGTCGTCTGTGTGTGTGTCTACTGTGTGTGTATCGTCTGTGTGTGTGTCGTCTGTGTGTGTGTATCGTCTGTGTGTGTGTCTACTGTGTGTGTGTCGTCTGTGTGTGTGTGTCGTCTGTGTGTGTATCGTCTGTGTGTGTGTCGTCTGTGTGTGTGTATCGTCTGTGTGTGTGTCGTCTGTGTGTGTGTCTAATGTGTGTGTCGTCTGTGTGTGTGTGTCGTCTGTGTGTGTGTGTGTCGTCTGTGTGTGTGTCTACTGTGTGTGTGTCGTCTGTGTGTGTGTCGTCTGTGTGTGTGTATCGTCTGTGTGTGTGTCGTCTGTGTGTGTGTCTAATGTGTGTGTCGTCTGTGTGTGTGTGTGTCGTCTGTGTGTGTGTCTACTGTGTGTGTGTCGTCTGTGTGTGTCTACTGTGTGTGTGTCTAGTGTGTGTGTGTCTACTGTGTGTGTGTCGTCTGTGTGTGTGTCTAGTGTGTGTGTATCGTCTGTGTGTGTGTCGTCTGTGTGTGTGTGTCTAGTGTGTGTGTGTCTACTGTGTGTGTGTCGTCTGTGTGTGTGTCTACTGTGTGTGTGTCGTCTGTGTGTGTGTCTACTGTGTGTGTGTATCGTCTGTGTGTGTGTCTACTGTGTGTGTATCGTCTGTGTGTGTGTGTCTACTGTGTGTGTGTATCGTCTGTGTGTGTGTCTACTGTGTGTGTATCGTCTGTGTGTGTGTGTCTACTGTGTGTGTATCGTCTGTGTGTGTGTCTACTGTGTGTGTATCGTCTGTGTGTGTGTGTCTACTGTGTGTGTGTGTCGTCTGTGTGTGTGTCTACTGTGTGTGTATCGTCTGTGTGTGTGTGTCTACTGTGTGTGTATCGTCTGTGTGTGTGTCTACTGTGTGTGTATCGTCTGTGTGTGTGTCGTCTGTGTGTGTGTATCGTCTGTGTGTGTGTCTACTGTGTGTGTGTGTCTAGTGTGTGTGTGTCGTCTGTGTGTGTGTCGTCTGTGTGTGTGTGTCTAGTGTGTGTGTGTCGTCTGTGTGTGTCGTCTGTGTGTGTGTCTACTGTGTGTGTATCGTCTGTGTGTGTGTCGTCTGTGTGTGTGTATCGTCTGTGTGTGTGTCTACTGTGTGTGTGTCGTCTGTGTGTGTGTGTCGTCTGTGTGTGTATCGTCTGTGTGTGTGTCGTCTGTGTGTGTGTATCGTCTGTGTGTGTGTCGTCTGTGTGTGTGTCTAATGTGTGTGTCGTCTGTGTGTGTGTGTGTCGTCTGTGTGTGTGTGTGTCGTCTGTGTGTGTGTCTACTGTGTGTGTGTCGTCTGTGTGTGTGTCGTCTGTGTGTGTGTATCGTCTGTGTGTGTGTCGTCTGTGTGTGTGTCTAATGTGTGTGTCGTCTGTGTGTGTGTGTGTCGTCTGTGTGTGTGTCTACTGTGTGTGTGTCGTCTGTGTGTGCCTACTGTGTGTGTGTCTAGTGTGTGTGTGTCTACTGTGTGTGTGTCGTCTGTGTGTGTGTCTAGTGTGTGTGTATCGTCTGTGTGTGTGTCGTCTGTGTGTGTGTGTCTAGTGTGTGTGTGTCTACTGTGTGTGTGTCGTCTTTGCCGTCCCGCCATTCATAGGCGCTACTCGCTAACTGCACTTGCCCCACCAGTTGACGGCTATACGGGGGATCTTCGTCTCTGTCGTCTGTGTCGTCTGTGGGGAGCGGTGGTGCAGCGGTCAGCGCGCCGCGCTACGAACCCGGCGACCCGAGTTCGATTTCCCGCTCACGGCCAACACCAAGTGACGACTATCTGAACCGGTCCTGAGGATCCCACCCCCCCCCCCCCCCCCCCCAGGTTGACTCAGCCTTAAATAAGCGACGTGTAAACATCAGCACTGGGGAGACAAAGGCGGCCGGGCGTGGTGTTGTCCACCCACCCAACCAACCCCTTCACAGATCGCCGCTCGCTAACAGCACTTGCCCCCAGCACTCTGTTGTAAGGCTACAGCGGCAAAGGCAAATGAACTTTGTATTTAGCGAGCACCTATTAAGGTGCAATGCGTCATACACGCACGTGTGCGCGCGCGCGCACGTTCACGCTACAGGTGACGGCGGCTTCGGGAGGATTTCACCCGGAGGTGGATTGACCGTGGCCGCTGATGACGGTGACGATGGCTGCGATATGCAGCAAGCGGAGAACAACAACAACAACAACACAAAGACCAACACCTCCGCCGTCCCCTACTCTCCTTTAGCCGGTGGTGATCTTTCCGCTCACCACGTTTCGGGCTGAGTCGACCTAGGAGTGGAGGATACGAAGATCGCCCGTATCGCCTTGGCAGTGCTGTTAGCGACTACAAAGGCCGGCACGGCGCACGAGGGGATGCTGGGTGACCGGCACCACGCCCGGCCGCCTTTGTCTCCCCAGTGGCGATGCAAACAAAGACAAAGACTCCCCGTGTAGCCTTAACAGACTTATTTGGGGGCAAGAGCTGTTAGCGAGTAGCACCACCTACGAAGGCCGGCACAGCGCACGAGGGGGTGGTGGGTGGCTAGCACCACGCCCGGCCGCCTTTGTCTCCCTAGTGTGGGTCCACACAAAGACAAAGATCCCCCGTATAGCCTCGACAGACTGTTGAGGGGGGGGGGGGGGGGCAAGTGCTATTATCCAAGGCCGGCACGGTGCACGAGGGGGGAAAGGGGGGGTGGGGGGTGGCCAGCACCACGCCCGGCCGCCTTTGTCTCCCTCGTGTCGGCACAGACGCGCGCGTGCACGCAGCACACACCTGCACGCAGCACACACCTGCACGCAGCACGCACCTGCACGCAGCACGCACCTGCACGCAGCACACACCTGCACGTAAGACATCATCGACGGCTGCCTGCAGTCCGGCGCTCACCGCCGCTCATGGCGCCGCCCACGTCCGCAGTCGATGCTCCGAGACTTCTCGGCTGGAGGAGCTTGGTGATGGTGGAAGTTGGTGATGGTGGTGATGGTGGAGGGAGAGGTTGGTGATGGTGGTGATGGTGGAGGTTGGTGATGGTGGTGGTGATGGTGGAGTGGGAGGTTGGTGATGGTGGTGATGGTGGAGGGTGGTGATGGTGGAGGGGGAGGTTGGTGATGGTGGTGATGGAGGAGGGGGAGGTTGGTGATGGTGGTTGGTGATGGAGGAGGAGGAGGTTGCTGATGGTGGTTCGTGGCAGTTGATGGTGGAGGTGAAGGACGCGAGTCCCCAGCGTTCTCTGTGGGTCAGGGTTCGAGTCCGGGGCGAGGGGTTCAGGGGGTTATTACCGCAGCAGTGGTTGCCGTTTCGAAGCCGCAAGTGTCGCTGCTGTGCGAGACGGCACGTGCCCACCTGCTGCAGCTGATGATGATGATAATGATGGATCCACATTCCGATGGCGGGGACCCGTCTATCCTTGACCAATGCAGGGCTGTAATGTATCATGTATAAATGTATCTATCTGTGTGTAGCAGAAGGTGTCCACCTGTTGCAGATCACGCTGCAGCTGATGATGATAATGATCCATGTTCCGATGACGGGGACCCGTCTATCATTGACCAATGCAGGTCAAGGATAGATGCATTACTTTTACCCAGGAAAGGTCTCGGTGAGTCTCAAGACTCGTTTGCAAGAGTTGCCCTTGCTACATTTGGGATACTTTGGGGCCAGTTGCTTGTTAAGTGAAGTTGGTTCGGTTTCGTTCGGGAGGAAGTCTGGAGTGGGGTGGGCAGTGCAGTGTTAGGAGAAAACCTCACGGAGCACACTCACACATAAGGTGACGGACAGCACGCAGAGCTGTGATACACAGACGGGATGACAAATCCACACTGCTGCATCATCAAACTAAATGATACATTTTTTTATTTTACAGTGTAAGGCACCAACCACTCAGAAGCGACCTGCCCACACGCACACCCTGCACATGCCCCACACACACTCATACACCCTGCACATGCCCCACACACACTCACACCCTGCACATGCCCCACACTCACACACTCACACACTGCACATGCCCCCCCCACACACACACACACCCCGCACGTGCCCCACACACACCCTGCACATGCCCCACACTCACACACCCTGCACATGCCCCACACACACACACCCTGCGCATGCCCCACACACACACACACCCTGCACATGCCCCACACTCACACACCCTGCACATGCCCCACACACACACACTCACACACCCTGCACATGCCCCACACACACACACACCCTGCACGTGCCCCACACACACCCTGCACATGCCACACACACACTGCACATGCCCCACACACTCACACACCCTGCACATGCGCCACACACTCACACACCCTGCATATGCCCCACACACACACACACCCTGCACATGAGCCACACACACTCACACACACACCCTGCACATGCCCCACAACACCCTGCACACGAGCCACACACACAATGATAGCTCAACCAAGTGGCTTACCATCACGTGGACATTTATAGAAGCCATATAACTCTTAACGCGTGACGTTTGATTCCAAACGTGGAGGGGGAAAACTGGAGGACTCGGAGAAAAATCCACGCGACCACGGGGAGAGAAATACAGCAAACTCCAAATATACAGCAGCAGGCGTCAGGGTTGGAATCGAACCTCGGATCCTGCTAGGATCCTCCTGTATACCAGGCGAGGTAGTTAACATCTCGCTACCCTAGCGCTAGGAACCCGGCCACCCGAGTTCGACTCCCGCTCACGGTCAACACCAAGTGACGATTATCTGAACCGCTTCTGGGCCTCCCCTAGGACGACTCAGCCTCAAATGAGTGCCTGGTGCTGTGTGTAAACATCGCCACTGGGGAGACAGAAGCGGCCGTGTGTGGTGGCGGCCACCGACCCCCTCGTGCGCCATGCCGACCTCCTGTATACCAGGCGAGGTAGTTGACATCTCTCTACGCGATGCACAAACCCCCTTTGCCATCAAAGTGCTGGATCACAAGCGAGTGCAACCTCTTCTGCCAGGTCGATGGTCACGAGAGACTGCCGTGGAGTCAACAAACGCACAGGTGGATTTTTCTCCGGGGTCTTAAACGCGCCTTTTCCACGTTTAGAATCAACGTCAGGCGTTTAGAGTCATTCGGTCGCTATCAATTTCCACGCGGCGATGATAATTAATTGAGCCACTTCGTTGAGCTGTCGTTTGCGACTGTCCAGGTTCGCTTCTGAAAAAGAGCTCAAATTATAGTTCGGTGTGCCTTACCTGGTAAAATAAAACATGTAGTGATATTACAATTTGTATAGCCTCCCTCTGGTGTCAGAACAATTAACCAATGGGAAGATTTATGATTTTTTTTCTTTTTGATTCTCAATTAAGATTACTGGAGCCATCCAGAGATGGGCCGAGGAATGTTGCCGAACATCTCCAATTGTAAACGAAAGTCCTGACACTCAGTTTAAGCTTTCCTCATGTAAAAAAAACACATATATAGATTTTTACGTTATTCAATACACATACGTTGCCATGTGAGGACTCTATTTATTTTGACAGTACACAGTTTACACGAGCGCACCAATTAGCACGCTTCAATGGAGTTTCAGGCAGAAAATTTTGGCTTCTTAATCGCCGCTATTTAAACAATTTCATTATCAATGACCCCTCCCCCACCGCCACATATTAATCGCGAACCCAATGAAGACGAACGCTCACGCGTGCACGACGGGGGTTGTGTGACTACGTGGCTTCACGATGGCCGTGTCGGAGCCAGAGCCAAACACGGTACCACACAGTACCGGGTTTCAAGTCCTGGGTCTACGTGTGTGTGTGTCACCCTCACAACAACGAGTGGAGCCCCGGGTAGCTAAAGCGCAGCAAGTTGGCACAGTATGGGGCACAGGTGAGCTGCATCGGTCCAGTCATCTGTCAGTCGACCCGTGGCACCTGCTGGGTCTGCCCCGTGACCCTCCTGCCAGCGGGCGTTCGACACTTCACGTGGCCTCAACGTGCACCTAGCCTGGCACAAGCGCCGTGGTGACGTCACCGCCACTTAGTGGCGAATGGCGGTTGTTGTGTGTCACCCTCTCCTCTCTCTCCATTGGTTCATCATCGGCAGAGCCCCAAGCCCCTGGAGCTGGATGTTTATGTCATTTTGTGTTCACGATGTCCACGTCCGAGACACCGAACCAGCAGCACCACAGATCCACCGGAGCGTGTTGCCTCTCTTCCCCTCTCTCGAATGTCTCGTCATGGCCATGTCAGATACGTCTAGCCAGTCCTGCTGAGCGCACGCGTTTATTATAAGCCCTCGGTTCTGGGTGTTGTGTTTGTATTCGTCTGTCTCCCTCTCTCAGAGGTCCCATAACAGCGCCATGCCAGATACACCTGGCCCAAGGTGAACTGATTTCCTCCGTTCAAATCCACCAAAACCTGTGGCGTGCGAATGAATTTCATGGCACCATTCCGGTCACCAACGACTGCACAACACCCCCATCACGTCATCAATTCGGGGCGGTGGGTGGTGGTGGCGGGGGTTTGAGCAACAAAAAAATTGGTCCAGCCTCTCGCTCCGGCCACGAATGTGTCTCTCTCTCTCTGCTGTGAACTATGAAAGAAGGGCCCATTGGCCGAAACGTCGCAAACCACGCATATATATTCACGTGAGGGCAGTGTTTTTTGACAAATGTGTTTAGTTTGTTTTTTATATAATTTACGCTGCCAAAGCATTATCACACGCGACAGCAGAAAAGCATATATATGCATATGTGTGTATATAATATATATTCTCCAGATGTCTCTTCGACACGCGTTGTCACTCTTTTAATGGCAGCATCTGAGCACGACATGGTGATGGCCCCCGCCGCCTGTAGGACTTTATAGAGGGTGGGGGGACGGGGGAGGCGTGGACGGTTTAATTGTCCCCACAACACCACCACCACGGCCACACATAATCATCATCATCATTATTATTATAACGACAACAACGACAAGGACGTCGGCAGCAGGGACGGCACGGCGATGCACGGTGCTGACCGCCCATTCGACTGCACATTTTGACCCGTTTCAAAAGCACGAAGCCGGGGGAAGAGGGGGGGGGGTAATGCACGTAGCAAAATGCAGATGACCATATTTACCACGAAATGTAGGTTACATTTGAGGGAATGAAACACGCTCACCTGCTGAATGCTTCCCCTGTGTGTCTCTCTCTCTCTCTCTTCACCGCGACCTCAACTTGAGGTCAAAACCGGTTCGTGCGTGGGGTTGGTTTTAAATGACGGGAATACTGTTGCCTGTTGTTCTTTTAATGATCAATATTGTCGTCGTCGTCGTTAATTGTTCGCGATGTATACGCGTGCGATGCTGCTGCTGCTACATGTTGAATCCAAGTTGAGCCAGAGCCCCTCACGCAGCATCCTCCTCTTCCTCCTCCCCGTCGCCTCATCTTCATCTTGTTTCCTCCTTCATCGCGTGCACTCGCCCGCCATGCGTCCCGCCCCGGAGAGGCGATGCCCGGCGCTCTCCCTCCAGCTCCCCCCTCCACTCTCTCTTCTCGCTCTCTTCTCGCTCTCTCGCTCTCCCTACAGCTCTCCCCTGCACTCTCTCTTCTCGCTCTCCCTACAACTCTCCCCTGCACTCTCTCTTCTCGCTCTCTCGCTCCATACAGCTCTCCCCTCCACTCTCTCTTCTCGCTCTCTCTTCTCCCTCTCCCTACAGCTCCCCCTTCCACTCTCTCTTCTCGCTCTCCCTACAGCTCTCCCCTTCACCCTCTCTATCCCTATAGCTCTCCCCTGCACTCTCTCGCTCTCTCCCCCTCTCCCTACAGCTCTCCCCTTCACCCTCTCTCTCCCTACAGCTCTCCCCTTCACCCTCTCTCTCCCTACAGCTCTCCCCTGCACTCTCTCGCTCTCCTATTTCTCGCTCTCCCTTTCACCTTCCCCCTCTCGATGTTTCCCCCCTCTCCTTTCGCTTTCTCCCAACAGAGCTCTCTTTGCTATCTCTCCATACAGCTTGCGCACCCTCTCCCCTCTTCATTAAAGCTCTCCCTTTGCCTCTCTCTTTCTCCCTCCCTCTCTCTATTATCTCTCAAGAGCTCTCCTATTCCTCTCTCGATTCGCTCTCCCGTCTCTCCCGGCAGCTCCCCCCGTTCCGCCCTCTCCCTGCAGTTCGCCCTCCGCTCAGCTCGCTCTCCACCCTGCCGTTCTAGTATTGGACAGCCTCACTCTATCTCTCTTCTTCTTTCGCAAATATTCCCGAATGCTCTCCCCTCACACAGTCTCTCTCTCTCAAGCGCTCTCCCTCGCTCACATACAAGAGTCGCCCTCTCTTTTTTTACGATCAGTGGAAACAAGAAGATGCTCGGTGTATTCGGCACTTTGCTTCGTTCATCATTTCGTAATTTTTTTAATTTAAATTTTTAAACTTTGCTTTATGTAAACCCCCACCTCTCTCTCACTCCAATTCCTCTCTATTGATTTCCTTCTTGTCTCTCTTTCCTCTCCACCTGTTCCCCCCCCTCTCTCTCCTCCGACTATATTATCTCCCCCCATATCTCTCGCACCATATGCTCACGCTCAACATCTTTTTTCATCTTCCTTTCTCTCCTCTCCCACCCACTCTCCCCCTCTTTCCTCTCTCCTTCCCCGCCTCCCTTTTCAATGTTCCCTCCCTCCACATCTCCCACTCTCTCTAACCTCTGCCCCCACCCCTCTCCTACATCTCTATCCCCCCTCTCTCTCCCCATCTCCCTTTCTAACCTCTCTCCCTCCCTCCATCCCTCCCCCATCCCTTTCCTCCCTCCATCTCGCACCTCGCGCGCTCTCTTTTGTTTTTACGATCAGAGGAAACAAGAAGATGCTCGGTGTAGTCGGCACTTTGCTTCGTTCATCATTTCGGTTTTTTTCCCAACGCTTTGCTTTATGTGCCCCCCCCCCCCTTTTTAAATGAAAGATTTCACAAAAGATTTCACGCTCTGCTCTCCTCCTTCGTACCCACCCTCTCTCTCTACCCCCTCTCTCCCTACTCCATGTCTATGTTCCCTCTGTTTTCTATGTAACATTTGTAATGTTTTTTTTACTACGACAAGTGCTGCATCTGCACGCAGCCCTCCTCGCAGTCCTACGGCCTCCGACAGGTAGCTCACATCAGCATGCAGAGCTCCCCGTCATCTGCCACCGAGCACACGGCCTCCTCCATCGCCCACTGCTCCATCTCCCACCTCTCTCTCTCCCCGACAACCTGATGCGTCCCCCACCCTCCTCCCCCACGCGGGGACCCCCCCTCCTCCTCCTCTCTCCATTCTCATCTCTCTCCCCCAGCTCCCTCTCCCCCATCGCCCTTGCTAACCTCTCACTCTCTCTGCCGCCCTCCCTCCCCATCTCTCCCCTCTCTCCATCTCGCACCTCGCCCCCCCCCCCCCCGCTGCCACTCTCTCCCCTCTCTCACCGTCGCTCTGTCTCCCCTCTCTCCCCCCTCCTCGCTCTCTCTCCCGTCTCGCCTCGCTCCCTCCCCCCCACAACCTGATGCGCACCCCGCCCCCCTCACCCCCCTACCCCCTCACCCCCCTACCCCACCGCCCCCCTACCCCCTCCCCCCTCCTACCCCCTCACCCCCCCTACCCTACCGCCCCCCTACCCCCTCACCCCCCTACCCCACCGCCCCCCTACCCCACCGCCCCCCTACCCCCTCCCCCTTCCTACCCTCTCACCCCCCTACCCCACCGCCCCCCTACCCCACCGCCCCCCGACCCCACCGCCCCCCTACCCCCTCCCCCTCTCTACCCCACCGCCCCCCCCTACCCCCTCACCCCTCCTACCCCCTCACCCCCCCTACCCCACCGCCCCCCTACCCCACCGCCCCCCTACCCCCTCCCCCTCTCTACCCCACCGCCCCCCCCTACCCCCTCACCCCTCCTACCCCCTCACCCCCCCTACCCCACCGCCCCCCTACCCCACCGCCCCCCTACCCCCTCCCCCTCTCTACCCTACCGCCCCCCCTACCCCCTCCTCCACGATGGGGGGAGGGGGACTCGCCCCGCCCCCCCCCCCGCCCCGCGCCCCGCCCCGCGCCCCGCCCCGCGCCCCGCCCCGCCCCGCGCCGCGCGTGCACGCGGAGATTTTATTTTTGGTGCCAAAAATTTCAACCCCCAAAACCCGCAGAGCCCCCCATGGGGTTGTCCCCCATGGGGCTGTCCACCCATGGGGTTGCCCCCACTTGGGGTTGCCCCCTCTTGGGGTTGTCCCCCCTTGGGGTTGCCCCCCCCATGGGGTTGTCCCCCCTTGGGGTTGCCCCCCCTTGGGGTTGTCCCCCCATGGGTGAGGGGACACACGTCTCCCTGCGCTCAAGGCAAAACAATACAGAACGCTACTTATCGTAATTATACGTTTATTCTAAAAACAGTGTGAAGGATGTCGACATCTATACGACAACAACAACAACCGCCGTTGGTTCATCAACACGCCGCGTGTGCCATGCTAGGTGCACCTTGATGCAATCCGTGTATACGTGCCGGTCTTTAAGTGGGCTGTGTTATTGATGAGGTTATTTTTTGTTGAAAACACATCATTTAGATGTAGCATTTGCCTCACTCCCTTTACGATATGCCTTTACCAACACCGCCGATCTTCTGAGCAAACCTAAATAGGCACATCGATTTAACGGTGCCAAAAACATACACAAATACAGTAAACATATATACTGTACAAACACATATGGGGCAAACGATCACAGACGCTTAACCGCTGCGTGTTGTTTCAACAGCAATGGTCGTCCGTTCTCATCGTCCCCTCTAGCCTCCAACTTGAGCCTTCAACACATCGACAAAGAGCTAATTATTTGTTCAGCGCCTTAATCAAGGCCGCTATATACATTAAAAAATAAGATAACATCCACCCACCCATCTGTCCACCCACCCGCCCGATACCAACACCCGCTATTCGCCACTAAGTGACGGTGCCGTCACCACGGCACCTGTGCCAGGCTAGGTGCACTTTGCGGCTACCACGTGAAGTGTCGAAGGCTCGCTGACAGAGGCTATTGGGACAGACCCAGCAGGTGCCATGGGTTGGCTGACTGAGATGACTGGTAGATGCACACCAGCTGTACCCCCTACTGTGCCAACTTGCTGCATTTTATCCGCCCGGCGCTCCGCTCGTTGTTGTGAGCGTCGCTCCTCTGCCCTCCGTTGTTGTTGGAGGGCGACTGCCTCCAACTGCCCAGTAGCGTCCTTCACGAGCCTCCTCTACAGAGGCCGATCTTGACACCGCTGGTACCACTCATCGGCAACTCCACTCAGCTCCACATCCTCCTGTAACGCATCAGCTCCATCTCTTCTCCAGCCCATGTCGTGCCCGTTTAGTCCCCTCTATGCGGCAAAACAGAAGCTGCTTGGGCATGCGGTGGCTGGGCATGCGGTGGCCGGGCATGCGGTGGCCGGGCATGCGGTGGCTGGGCATGCGGGCGACATGATACAGCCAACACAGTCTTGCCTGCCGGAGGAGCTCACTGATGGGAATGTGTCCAGATCTTTCAAGGATGTGTGAGCTGCTCACACACACCCACACATCCACCCACCCATTCACCCATCCATCCACACATCCACCCACCCACACATCCACCCACACTCCATCCACTCACCCGTCCATATGCCCATCCATCCAGTCACCTACCCCCACATCCACCCACCCATCCACACATCCACCCACCCTCCATCCACCCACCCATCCACACATCAATCTGTCCATCCACTCACTCACCCACATCCACCCACCCATCCACACATCCACCCACCCTCCATCCACCCATCCATCCACCCACCTGTGCCACCCACTCATCGCTCATAACGACGAGCGCATCGGGCCACCTACACCGGCAGCTCTCTGGTCGTGATCTCCCACCGCCTTGCCACGTGCGAAACCTCACGGACCAAGCCGGTTGCGGTCTAAATCCCCATCCAGTCTGTGATGGTCTCAATCCAAGGTCTTCCATGTGCTCACCCCTCTTTTAATGTAATCCGAGCCGAGCCAAATGCAAAATAACGATGCCCTGTAAGGATGGTTGTGGGATCCTGTAGTGTGCTGCCTCTATCAATGTGCCCCAAAGATTTGTGTCACGGTGGATTTTGGAGTTTGTCTCTAAACTAAACTAAAACTTAACTACTGTATTTATTTTGAACAGGTGAGGCCCACTGAGCTATTTAGCTACTTCTCAGTAGCCAGCTTGCCGCACTTGATGATAGCTCAACGAAGTGGCTTATCAACGTGTGCACATTTATTGCAGTAGCCAAATGCTCCCAACGCGTGACGTTGATTCTAAATGTGGAGGAAATCAACCGGAAGACCCGGAGAAAAATCCACGAGACCACGGGGAGAGAAACACGCAAAATCCCAAATAATCAAAAGGCGTCAGGGTCGGGCTCGAACCCACGACCTCCTGTAAACCAGACGAGGTAGTTAACATCTCCTAGCCACCGCGGCACTTTCTCTGATCTCGATTGGGGTGGCAATACTTGTGCATTCCGCACGTAGGCCACTAAATGAGCCTTGAAAATGCGAATCGGCGAGCGAATCTACGGATATGTAGATGGTGTTTGGGAATACGGTGATGATGGTAACGATGTTGACGAGATCTCCGCGCTATTTCCAGAGACCTTTAGTCCTTGCCGTACAACAGTTTCACCCACGCAACTTTCTTTTATGTTTTTGTTTTGTTTTACGGAGGCAGTGTTTAATGACCAAAGTGTTGAGATTTGTGCGTCTCGTCGTCAGCGGAAATTAAAATGTGGCCTTCGGTCGTCAAATTTAATAACACAAACTCTGCAGGAAAACTCTACGGATGGTGGCCCGCGTCTCCGACTGTTTAATTTTACAAAAACGCTGCTTGACAGATTTATACGGTGCCCGAGTAACCAGCTCCACACACCCCCACACCCATCTCACTACGAGTGGCTGTATTGTGGCGACGGGGAGCTGGTAATGGGATTGAATTTTTCGCTACAAAACCATTATCCGGCAGGGGGCGATGTTTGCCTGGGAAAGTCGGATGGCAGCCAGGGAGATTTAACAAAAAGCAAGTGGCGGCTTTCGCCACCAATATTATTATTCATTATAAAGTTATTTTTTTAATGTGGGGTTAGATCGCGTTAATTCTAAATGTGTCGTTAAACCCGCCACCACCCGACCCAACCAATTGGTAAGGTAGGTCACGTAAAACAACACGTGCCAATTTGTGACTACTTCAGCACCTGAATAGTTTTTGTTGGGTTAGATCGCGAGCCCTCTCCCCCTATATTGTGGATGGTATTGTTCGCGAAAGCTTACGCGTTAAACTACTTCAGCACCACCGGTTGCGTGTTGGAGAGTAAGGGGTCAGTCATTTAGCACGTACACAACAAATCTGTCAAAACTTGACCCCCCCCCTCCCTGTACGTACGTGGACTTTTTACACCCCCCCACTCACCTGCGTACGTTCGCTTGACGCACCCCCCCCCCCCGAATCTTATAGAACGGCCGATATTTAATCTAAGCAGAAACTATATTTTTTCACCAGATGACGATTGCTTTTATTGCGATCGAAACGTCGTGATAATTTTATTATTTTTCTATCTACGTGGCTTTACCGAAAGACCCAAAGAATATACACTCCTACGCAATAGACTATTAACTACTACACTATACACTACTAGGTTATACACGACTAAACTATACACTACGATACACTACACTATACACTACAGCAGCATGTTGAGTCGTGGAGGTCCAGACCTCCCATTCCCCGGCGACAGACTCTATCTAGCACTGCACTACTTTACATTACTACACTACTACTATACGCTACTATACACTACACTATACACAACGCTACTAAACAACACTATACACTACACTATACACTACGCTACTATACCCTACACTATACACTGCACTACTATACACTACTACACTATAAACTACTGTACACTACTACACTATACACTACACTATACACTACACTACTATACACTACTATACACTACACTACTATACACTACACTATACACTACACTACTATACACTACTATACACGACACTACTATACACTACACTATACACTACACTACTTTACACTACACTATACACTACACTATACACTACACTATACACTCCACTACTATACACTACACTACTATACACTACACTATACACTACTATACACTACACTATACACTACACTATACACTACACTACTCTACTCTACACTATACACTACACTACACTATACACTACACTATACACTACACTTCTATACACTACACTATACACTACTATACACTACACTATACACTACTATACATTACACTACTATACACTACACTATACACTACTATACACTACACTATACACTACTATACACTACACTATACACTACTATAGACTACACTATACACTACTATACACTATACACTACACTACTATACACTACACTATACACTACACTACTATACACTCCACTACTATACACTGCACTACTATACACTACACTATACACTACACTATACACTACACTACTATACACTACACTATACACTACACTATACACTACACTACTATACACTACACTATACACGGCGTCACAAAGAGTCAGACCCCCCCCCCCTCAAATATGACGTCACAAAGCTCTGCCCCCGCCCCCCCCCAAAACCATATTTCCATTTTGAAAATAAAACATGCTTCAAATCGCTTTAAACTATTGTCATTGTAGTGCGTATTTAATGTGGCGCTGCACTCTGATGTTGTAGGAGAAAAGTTTTATTAAAAAAGTTAATTTAATTAAGTAGAACGTGTTGTCTATATTTAATTAAAGTTGCACATTTTGATGTGACGTCACATTTCTCACCCCCCCCCCCCCTCGTCACACATCGTCACAAATGTCTGACCCCCTCCCCCTCTCCAGGTGCGTGACGTCATTTATGGACGACCCCTTAGCAACTTTTTTACAAAATATATATATACATGTATCCTAGATATAACAACGCAACACATTCGTCAAGAAAACTATACAAAAGGCGACGTTTCGGGCAATGGCCCTTCTTCACAGCACGTACAGAAGTCACTGCCTGAATCGTTGTATTTTATAGGTTAGATTTTTGTTTTTCTTTTGAAGGCTCACGCTATTGACGAATGAGTTGTTTGTTATTGTCGTTGTTGTTTGTGTACCATCGCCAACGCAGCAGAGCCTCCGATCAGCACGGTTGTGGCCGCGTACGGTGCGAAAGAAGTTCAACGCACGGTACCCGGTCGCCCATCACCCAACAAGTTCGTTACCGAGATTCAAACGTCGCTCGCTGCCTTCTCGGCTGTGAACGCGCGGCGGCGCTCGCCCCTAAAGGGTGACGATTTGGCGAGTTGAGGGCGTCGTTGGATCATTCAGAGGCTGATTGTAATCACCGGCGAAACGAGATGTAAAATTTCGACTTAAAGCTTTCGTGACTGCAGGGATTCATATTCTTGGTTCTTTCGGTAAAGTCACGTAGAAGGGAACTAATAAAATAATGGAAATATTAAAAAAAAATGTTTTGTAATTTTATTATTTCCCTTCTACGTGACTTTACCGAAAGAACCAAGAATACGAGATGTAAAATGTTCGTGGGTTTACTCTCCAACACACAAGCGGTGTGCTGGACGAGTCACGAATTGGCACGTTTTGTTTTACGTGACACAAGCTCATGAATTGGCTGCGTCGGGTGGTGGCGGGTTTAACGGCACATTTATAATTTACGCGATCTAACCCCACACAAAAATGCATCTGTTGTGGATCGCGTGCCATGTAATACGTCTAAAGCTCTTAGTAATTATATAAACGAGAGCTGCGTGGGTTTCTGACCTATCTGCCGTACGGATTTGTGTTTTTTCTTCGCGTTATATCCAACGAATGATTCGGCTTTCCCGAAGAAACTCCGGCTAGACCTGGTATCAACGCTCTCATGCCAGTAAACGTGGAGGGTTTATTATCATAGAATAATAAGGGAACATAAACCATCATCACGCGAACTCCGGTTATCTTCGCAGCAGGCGGCTTTTGGCGACTTGTGGAACAAAGACGGCTGTCACTGCGTCGCCCGTTTTCAGACGCGCTTCTGCGTCCGTCTGGAACGTTTCTTCCTACCGATATTAAGAAACCAACTGGGAGCTGTGCACTTTTAATTCATCATCATCATCTAGATTGACAAACTCATTTCTTGAGAACTGCTTTTTGTGTTTAAGATTCTTGACCTTGCCCGGCACCTCCGATGAGAATGGTCGGCTACGTCCGGTGCGAAAGAAGCTGCGCATACAGACCTGCCGAGGGGGAGCCTAAGATGCGCGGCAAGAAGCAGAGAGAGAGAGAGTATACTCTGAGGTTTTTTCCGGTAAAGTCACGTAGGTAAAACAAAAAAATAATAAAACACGTATTTATAAAATAAATAATAAAAATAATAGAAATAATAGAAATAAAATCATAAATCACGACGTTTCGGAGGCAACACAAGCTTCCTTCATCGGGTGTAAAAAGGCACAGCAAAATAACTACAGTGGGAGTTATTTGTTTTTTGTCAAAAATCTAGAAGAGAGAGAGAGAGAGATCCAATCGCTGCGACCTGCGGTGAGTGCGGTGGTTGAAGGCGACGTGACAGAGACGAACCCTCCCGTGCACTCCGTTAAAACGAAACTGTTTGTAATTTGACAGGCAAAGCCCACTGAGCTACGCAGCTCTTCTTCGGATGCCACCTGGCTGTCACGATTGATAGCCCAGCAAAGTGGCTTCGCATCAATACGTGGGAATTGAAAGTAGCGGCCAAATCATCTGAACGCCGTGGTGTTGATTAGAAATGTGGAGGAAAAAAACCGGAGGACCCGAAGAAAAAGCCACGCAACCACCACCACCACCACGAGAGAGAGAGAGAGAACACGCACACTCCAAATGTACACGCGGTCAGAGTCGGGATCGAACCCACAATGCGCTTCTGCGGCCGTCTGGAACGCTCTTGCAGTCCGATATTAGGAAGCCACTGGAGCTATGCACTTTTCAATCATCTCGATTGCAAACGCATTGCTTTAGAACTTAATTGTGTGTGTTAGTTTGCTGTCCTTCCCCCGCACCTCCGATTAGCACGATTGGCTACGTACGGTGTGAAAGAAGTTCAACATACTGTACATACAACGCTGTGTGTGGCCTGGATACACTGTATATTATATACCAGGCGAGGGAGATACCATCTCCTAGCCAGTGTGTAAATACTACGGCAGCTGAAAACGCAGGCGACCGAGTGTTCCTGGGACTTTGACCCCACCGCACAGGGTCAGAGTCACCTCGAGATTCCTGGAGACCCCGGGCAGATTTTACCACGGGGGGGGGGGGGGTCTTTAATTAATTGGCCACCAAAAAAAATTACAGACCAGATTGTGGGGAAGCCCTGCGCAGTAGGTAAAGAGTCCTCGTTCCCCCGGGTCTCTCGTCTCTCTCGTCTTTCCTCGTCTTGTGTTCATTTATAGGAATCACCCCCCCCCCCCCATTACGAGAAGCAATTGTTGGGTCATGCATGGGCAAGAGAGGGCGTGCATTTCCTCCCCTCTTCACGGTGACTCATTCGCTGAGAGGCGATGGCCCCTGCACTTAACCAGGTGAGGAGCCATTGAGACTCGCGATCTCATTTTACAAGAATTGCAGAGAGCTCCGAGTGTGGACAGAGTCACTCGGGGGACATATTCCATTGTAGTTGTGGAACGCAATTACCTATCCGGTGGTGATGCTGCTACAGCTGCTGCTACATTGGCAGTGGTGCACAAGGACAAACAACAACACATTCACCGTTGGTACCTCATTTGCCAGTAAAAAATATGATAATTGTTTTTTTACCCTTTTATCTGGAAACAAAACTCACACCTTTTTTTACCAGGAGTCATGTTTGCATAGACCACAATACCAGCATTATGACTGCAGGTATTGTGGTCTATGCAAACATGACTCCTCGTAAAAAAGGTGTAAGTTTTGTTGCCAGATAAAAGGGTAAAAAACCAATTAACAGCACATTCATCAATAACATTGACTTCTGGTTGCCGAACGAATACATCATAAGGTCGCAGCCCATTGCCACAAATGAACCACAATACGTTGCGGATCTCTTCACGGGACATAAACCATCATCATGCGAACTCCGATCATCTTCGCAGCATCAGCGGCATCGCGCGGCGCTTCCAGATGCGCTTCTACGGCCGTCTGGAACGCTCTTCCAGTCCGATTTTAGAAAGCCACTGGAGCTATGCACTTTTAAATCATCTCGATTGCAAACTCATTGCTTTAGAACTTAATTTTGTGTGTTAGTTTGCTGTCCTTCCCACGCACCTCCGATTAGCACGGTTGGCTACGTGCGGTGTGAAAGAAGTTCAACATGCATACAACGCTGTGTGTGGCCTGAAAAGCATACACTGTATATTATAGGCAACGTTTCGGCTAACGGCAATTATAAGTTCTAGGAAGATGGACCAGTGTCTGAAACGTCGGATACTAATGATGTTTCTGTTTAAGGTCGCAGTGTTTTTTTAAGACTGTTCTAGATTTGAAGCTTTCGTGACTGCAATGATTAATATTCTTAGGTTTTTTCGGTAAAGTCACGTAGGTAAAAAACATTAAAAGTAAGCCCCACCACCTTCTCCAACCATTATATAAACGGAGTGGTAGCTTCTGCAATCTCTCATTTACTTGATACAGCTGTCGTGGCTGTGACGGTACCACCTGAAGACGGAAGCTTGTGTTGCCTCCGAAACGTCGTGATTTTTATTTTATTTTACTTTTTAATGTTTCTTTACCTACGTGACTTTACCGAAAAAAACCTAAGAATATTTTAAGACTGTGTTTAATGTTGTTGTAATTTTAGTAATCAATAAAAAATTGTCCCGCTTTGAATGGATTGCATTTTGTTCAATTATTACAATCTTACACAGATTGTGATCCTGACGTCGCGTCACGTGACGTCGGAACTCTTTGAGAGGCGTGCAACGAGCTCCACGTGCGAAAAAACGTCCCGCGGACTTGGACATCAAAGAGCTGCACCCAGAATCGTCCTTCAAGAGCACCGGTCGACGCACAGCAGAGGGCAGCACGTTCACACTTCGACCTGCCACACAGCTTCTAGGAGGGGAATACACTCGACATACGATGTTGTGGCAATTGTAAAAAAAATCACCACGTTAAGTGCAGAACCACATTCGAAGGGATGGACGTGGGTTTTTTTCTTTCCAGTCATTGCTAATAGGGGCCGAGATCGTCACACCATCTCACCTGTGATGATAAATAATAGGACTTTACCCTTTCTGGCAATAACACTGGGTGTGTTAAGCTGTTCAAACACCAGATGTCTTTTGCGAGGGATCAAGTGTGCATTAACCACACGTACTTGTGGCAAAACATGCATACATCATCATGTTTTATACTGGCAGAAAAGGTCCCGTAGATATAACTTCTCTACCCGATCTATAAGTGTTTCGATAGTTGCATCATCTTTGTGGTGTTCGCCTTTTGGCATTCTCTGGTCTGACACTGGTGAGACTAGGCCATGAAGAAAGCCGTCTCTGGTGTAGGCCAATCAGTTTCAAACACAATGCTTGTATATTAACACATTCCTGCGGAGGGATCTGGTAGGAACGTTGGGTTGCTCGGTCAATGGCCAGGGTCAACGACGGCGTGGTGTATTCCGCAAATATGGCCGACTGTGAGGGCGGGCACAAGCCGGCGTGAGTAGGTTAAACGTTGAGTTTCATAAGGGCACCACAGGGTGACCAGCCCCTCCCCACCCAGCCCCACCCCTCCCACCCCCCACCCAGCCCCTCCCCACCCTCCCCTCCCCACCCAGCCCCTCCCCACCCTCCCCACCCAGCCCCTCCCCACCTTCCCCTCTCCACCCAGCCCCACCCCTCCCATTTTTGGATGCACGACGGACGGACGGACACAATTATCCCCTGTGGGCTGGTGGAACCAGGTGGTTCCTACCAGTATCAGAGTTATGTTTGTTTGCATGTTTTGCCACAAGTATGCATGGTTAATGCAGACTTGATGCCATTCAAAAGGTATATATGTGGTGTTAGAACATCTTAACACAACTGTTTTATTGAAAGGGTAAAAGCTATTCTTGTTTTTCATCATTTTTGATACTGGCAAAATAGTCCCATAGGCAGTCACCTCACCTATGTCTCTGTGTCTGTGGGTGTCCATGTGTGTCCGTGAGTATGTGATTCTGCATGAGTACAGTATATGAGTACCGTACTATATCTGGTATGTATGCGAGTCTATATATAGGTGTTGACTCGGTAAATATTTACCAATATAAAGGAAATTAAAGTGAACATTTCTATTCTCGCTGTATTCCTCGGATTATAAGACGCTCCGGAAAGTGACACAAATATGGTCGCACGTGCACCGGTTTATAAGACGCACCCTGAACTTTTACTTTAAAATACAGGGGGGGGGGGGGGTAGGAAAGTGCGTCTTATAATCCTGAGAATACGGTATTTAATCATAATCAACATCAGCCAATCCAATGAATGTGTCCTTGAGCAACCACCATCTCTCACGACCCTGAGATGTTAATGATAGTCCACATGCCCGGTAGTAAACGTGGGACGTTGGTGCAACGTTGATCCAACGTGGGCATGCTTACTGGGTAACAAAGCGCCCGCGCACGGAACTGGTTTAATCGCTCCATCTGCTCCTCGGAGGAGGGATAAGGATGACCTCCTGTTGGATTCGTTCCATTGGCAAAATTTATCATAACCATGAAAAAAATGATCAGATTATAATTTATGAATGCGTGATTGTGATCCTGAGCAACGGTCACGATGACCGTTTCCTGGACCTGCCTCGCATTTCCTGTAGCAATAACCGAGCGAGTAGTGTCCGTCACGAGGCACATTTCCCTGCTGCTGCTGCTGTTGCAATAAATTGGATACGGGAAGCAGCGCTTCCAATAAGCCATTTGTAATCGCGCTGGGCTCAAATTCAGTCGCTATTTAAAGATGCACGTTTCATTGGGAGCCGCAGGGTGTGCGTTCGCAGTGGTGGTAAATACGAAAATAGCGGCTGGGAGTGGGAGCCAAGGAGCGAGTGAATGGCACGCGTGCCGCGTGGGAGAATGGAGGGATGATATCACTGCTGGATTCAGCGTTGGATCAAAGCGGCTTCTTTTTATCCAGCATTGGAGGCATACCATCCCGCAGTGGATTTAGCATGTCTGCTGCTGCTGATGATGATATAATCGCAGGGTTGCGGCACGGTAATGACAACTTGTACTATTTAAAACTAAAAAAACATTATTTTTACGTTACCAGGTAAGGGCTATTAGATATATAGCTCTTTTTCAGAAGCGACCTGGCCACAATTGATAGCTCAACGAAGTGGCTTCTCATCATCGTGTGGAAATGTTATAGCAGCCAACAACTCTGAACGCGTGATGTGGAGGGCGTCAGGGTCGCGAACGAACCCACGACCTCCTGTACACCAGGCGAGGTAGTTAACATCTCCTAGCCACCGTGGTGGACTGTACCTCGAAGCAAAAGGCGCCTGGGTCCCATTCCCGACTCATGTCATGTAGAGTTTGTATGTTCTCCACCTTTGCTCGAGAGTGAGGTATTTGTCTTAGTGTGAGTCTTGTGTTGTCCCTTCCTGCCCCTCCTATTCCGCACGGATTTCTCCAAAAACTCTCCATAAACAATGTCACTGGTAATGACCAAACGTTGCCCAAGTGCTGGTAACACATCATGCAGTCGTAGTAGTTGTAGTTAATAACACAGGCTAACATCCCCTTTGTCAGTCCACTGCTGGATGAAGGCCTCCCTATGCAGTACTGCGTCGGTCGTGGGATTTGGCCGTCATTCCGTGACCGGTCTTGAGCATTGGGCCACCTTCTGGTGCACACTGTCGGCGGCATAAGGCGGTGTTCTTCATCGCAAGTGCAGGATTAAGCTCGTGCTTGGCCTGTAGCATATGTTATAAATGGGCCCTAAATGAAAAAAAAGGAACACGTAAATATTAAAACATACAATTTTCGTAACTTGCATAGTGAAGTAATTGTGTTTTTTTTAATTCGCTATACAGCCAGATAATACGACAAATGGCGAAGCTGAAACACCCAGTCGTTCATAAAAGTTAAAGGCGGTATAGTACTATAGTAATAGAGCAAGTGCAGAATCACTGAACCGGAATTGAAAGCGTGAAAGTATTTAGCGTGGGGCCCTTGAAAGTGCGGGAACCCATAGCATTACGTAGCTACTTTAGCTACGAGGATAATCCGGCACTGACGTGGTCCCCCCCCCCCCCCCCCATTATCATCATCATCATCGTGCTGCTGTCAAGCCCCAACAATGGTTTTCAAATGTTGTTGCGGCCCTCCTCACACCGATTGACGTCTGAGCGGCGAAGGTGACGAGCTCTGTAAATTAGTGACGAACGCTGTCGCAATGTGTCCTGCTTGCCCACGGCCACGCTCGCTTCTGAACCCCAACAAGGCGACGCGTCTGTTAGAAGCCTGTCCCAGACGCGTCGCCGTCTCTCGACGCAATGACAAGCACGCATCCATCTCTCTCACTGTGCGTCTGCATTTCTATCTCCTTGTTCATCACCCTTGGCTCAATTTGGATCGCAATCTTAGGCGGTCACATTCAGGATCTAGATTATAAAATTCGTTTTTTGGAACGTACTTTTTTGCGTTTAGTTCCTTGGCAATTCCCGCACACGCGGATCCGATCGGCACGGTTGGCTACGTACGGCGCGAAAGAAGTTCAACGGACGTGCTCGTGCATGGTCTCGGAAGAGTAAAACTCTTCGACCGTGAGAGACGTCGGCACACGTTTTTCAGACGTGTCCACGTGTCAGTGTTCTACACTCCTGTGAATGATAACAACAATAATGCGTTACGTATACTGCACCGCGTTTTAGTTTTGGCACTTTCATTCTGATAGCGCGCGGTTATCAGGATGGAAGGTACTGCACTCTTATCAGGGTTTGCAGGAGTTGCTAAGTAGCGGCCGGTGCAGTAATTTGCGGTGAAATCTTTCGAATACAGTGCGGGTACCGCATTGCTAAATTATGATGAATGCAGCCGAAGTATAGTATTGAGCATCACCAGAGCATACTCTTTGGGTTTTTCGGTAAAGTCACGTAGGTAAAACAATCAATAAAACAATACATGGAAACAACTAAATTTAGAATAAAAAATTAACAATTTTTAGTTGTTTTCATTTATTACTTTATTTTATTGATTGTTTTACCTACGTGACTTTACCCAAAAAACCAAAGAGTATGAATCCTTGCAGTCACGAAAGCTTCAAATCTCGAATCATCAGAGTATATTGTGGAGGAATCCGATGATCAAAAATGCGCTTTTTCCGCAGATGTCCAGTGGGGGGCAGGTCCGAACGTTACAACAACAAACAACAACAAACAACAACAAACAACAACAAACAACAACACAGACACACGATACGAGTGCAAAGTATAGGAAAGGTAATCAAATGACTTACAAAAAGATATATATACACAGTGCAAATAAAACTAAACTATTTGTTTTTATCTTACCAGGCCAAGCCCACTGAGCTATTGACTTATCGTGTTTTAGAAGCGACCTGGTCACAACCGACAGCTCAACGAAGTGGATCATCATTAACCAGTGCGGCCTGCTGGATTCGAACGGCGAGCCTCTGCTTACAAGCGGCGAACGCTCCCGTTGCCGTCTGTATAGATGTTGCCAAATATTTGCCGGGATGCGTGCTGTACAAACGTGAAATGTAGCAAATCTGGTCTAAATGTAACAATAACTTACGAAGACTTTGAGCAAGGCTATGTGTGTGTGACATGCGTAATGCGAATTGCACTTTAGACACATTCCTGCGGAGGGAGCTGGTAGGAACGTTGGGTTGTTCGGTCAATGGCCAGGGTCAACGGCGGCGTGGTGTATTCCACAAATATGCCTGACTGTGAGGGCGGGCACAAGCCGGCGTGAGTAGGTTAAACGTTGAGTTTTATAAGGGCACCACGGGGTGACCAGCCCCTCCCCACCCAGCCCCCACCCCACCCCTCCCACCCAGCCCCTCCCCATCCTCCCCTCCCCACCCAGCCCCTCCCCACCCAGCCCCTCCCCACCCTCCCCTCTCCACCCAGCCCTACCCCTCCCATTTTGCATTCACGACGGACAGACGAACACAATAATCCCCTGTGGGCTGGTGGAACCAGGTGGTTCCTACCAGTATAATAAACATCTAAATGGGTTTTTTTTCGATTTAAAGCTTTCGTGACTGCAGGGATTCATCTTCTTGGTTCTTTCGGTAAAGTCACGTAGAAGGGAAGTAATAAAATAATAAAAATAAAACATAATACAACAATTCTCACGACGTTTCGGCCACAACGCAAGCAGCCGTCCTCAGGTGAAAACCAGGTCCGTCGAGGCGACAGAGTCTGAATGAAACAGCACACGGGCTTAGAGCATATATATAAGCTGGGCGCATTGACAAAGGAATTTGCATATCAACAGGAATTTAGCATATTTATGGGAAATGCAGGAATGTAATTAGTACTGCATATGCATGTGCATTATGCAGGATTAACAGCATCAAAGGGAGCTGCAGTTACTGCTGCTGCAGCAGTTGCTGCTGCTGCTGCAGTTTCTGCTGCTGCTGCAGTTGCTGCTGCTGCTGCAGTTGCTGCTGCTGCTGCACTTGCTGCTGCTGCTGCACTTGCTGCTGCTGCTACACTTGCTGCTGCTGCAGTTGCTGCCTTATCCATTTTAATATAACACTATGTATTATTCTACCCACCCTAATGTGTATCATACTGCTATATGTTTACTGTACAATTACGACACCATACATTACTCTGCACACTGCACCATGCCAGTGAGTGGAACGCGGTCTGAAAGTCACCGTTAACGTGAACACAATCAGTTAAGATCCGACTTTCAGACCGCGTTCCACTCACTGGCATGGTGCAGTGTGCAGAGTAATGTATGGTGTCGTAATTGTACAGTAAACATATAGCAGTATGATACACATTAGGGTGGGTAGAATAATACATAGTGTTATATTAAAATGGATAAGGCAGCAACTGCAGCAGCAGCAAGTGCAGCAGCAGCAGCAAGTGCAGCAGCAGCAGCAAGTGCAGCAGCAGCAGCAAGTGCAGCAGCAGCAACTGCAGCAGCAGCAGCAACTGCAGCAGCAGCAGAAACTGCAGCAGCAGCAGCAACTGCTGCAGCAGCAGTAACTGCAGCTCCCTTTGATGATGTTAATCCTGCATAATGCACATGCATATGCAGTACTAATTACATTCCTGCATTTCCCATAAATATGCTAAATTCCTGTTGATATGCAAATTCCTTTGTCAATGCGCCCAGCTTATATATATGCTCTAAGCCCGTGTGCTGTTTCATTCAGACTCTGTCGCCTCGACGGACCTGGTTTTCACCTGAGGACGGCTGCTTGCGTTGTGGCCGAAACGTCGTGAGAATTGTTGTATTATGTTTTATTTTTATTATTTTATTACTTCCCTTCTACGTGACTTTACCGAAAGAACCAAGAAGACATCTAAATGGGCTAAATATTAACTATTTTGCTGCTTTACATTTCCACGTGATAAGCCACTTCGTTGAGCTAGAATGCATTTTGTGGTCAGGTGGCTTCGTAAAAAATAAGTTCATAGCTTCAGTGGGCTTTACCTGGTAAGATTAAATAGTTCGGCTTTATTTGTCAATTTATCTTAAAGTGATTTGTGTACCTTTGGTATTTTTCGATTTAAAGCTTTCGTGACTGCAGGGATTCATCTTCTTGGTTCTTTCGGTAAAGTCACGTAGAAGGGAAATAATAAAATAATAAAAATAAACCAATAAAATAATTCTCACGACGTTTCGGCCACAACGCAAGCAGCCGTCTGAAGCTGTCTTTCCGACAGACCTGTTCTTCACCTGAGGACGGCTGCTTGCGTTGTGGCCGAAACGTCGTGAGAATTATTTTATTATAATGTTAGATTTTTATTATTTTATTATTTCCCTTCTACGTGACTTTACCGAAAGAACCAAGAAGACCTTTGGTATTGTTTCTTGTTGTCGCGGCAACGTTCTTATCGTATTCTGGTCGTGCGCGTGTCACACACCGCCCCTGTGCAGTAGTAGCACCTCACTCATTATTATCTGGCGATTCACAACTAAGGGGCCGTCCATAAATGACGTCACGCGATTTTGAACGATTTTTGACCCCCCCCCCCTTTGTCACACGGCGTCACAAAAAGTCATACCCCCCCCCCTCAAATATGACGTCACAAAGCTCTGCCCCCCCCCCCTAAAAAAAAACATGATTCAAATCGCTTTAAACTATTGTCATTGCAGTGCGTATTTAATGTGGCTCTGCACTCTGATGTTGTCGGAGAAAACATTTATATTTAATTAAGTAGAACGTGTTGTCTATTTATTTAAAGTTGCGCATTTTGATGTGACGTCAAATTTCTCAACCCCCCCCCCCCAGGTGCGTGACGTCATTTATGGACGGCCCCTAACCAAACAAAAGAAAGACGCAACGCGTTCGTCAACAACACTGCATGGCCCTTAATCTGAATAAACACACACACACACTGGATAAAATATATGCTGTGTGTGGACGATAGAAAGCTGTCAACCCCTGATCAGTGCCCTAATCTCATTAGAGACCAATTAAGACATTGATGATCACCCCGTGCCCCTAATACATCTTCAACGTTCACCCTACAAAAGTCCCATCACAAGGGAGAAACACGAACAAATAGAAATCACCACCACTACAAAGATCCCCCGTATAGCCTTAACAGACTGTGGGGGCAAGTGCTGTTAGCGAGCACCTATGAAGGCCGGAACAGTACACGAGGGGGTGGGTTAGCCAGCACCACGCCCGACCGCCTTTGTCTCCCCAGTGGCGATGTTTACACACCGCACTACTCATTTCAAGCTGAGTCGACCTAGGGGAGGCCCAGGACCGGTTCAGATAATCGTCACTGGCGGTGTTGGCCATGAGCGGGAATCGAACCCGGGTCGCCAGGTTCATAGCGCAGCGCGCTAACCGCTACACCACCGCTCCCACTACACTCACCACTGCACCCCCGTCAACCCCTCATCAGTGCCCTAATCTCATTAGGGACCAATTAAGACATTAATTGGTCACCCCGTGGCTCCTAATAAACCTTCAACGTGCACTCATCACGTGGAATAAAACACAGACACACAATTTGTTTGGCCCGGAACGAAACGGCTGTACGTCCGTATGGACCTGAAAACTCAATCTACCCGCACGACAATACGGGGTATAACCGTGTGTGCGTTGACGCGGCGTTAGGACAATAGACGACGTTTCGGGCAGTGGGACCTCCCGCGGAGCACGTGGCCCATATAAGGCTCGAGCCGCGTTTCCGGCGGAGACGGGAAGTGACGTCACGGTGAGAGGCCACGCCCATCGCCCCACGCCCAGAGCTTGCAGCGGAGCCGAGCGGAGCACAGGTGGGGAACAGCGACTCGGTGTGTCTCTGTGTGTGTCTCTGTGTGTCGATCTACACACACAGAGACACACACACAGACACAACTACACACAACTACACACAGAGACAGCGACTCTGTGTGTCGATCTACACACACACAGAAACACACAGACACAACTACACACAACTACACACAGAGACAGCGACTCTGTGTGTCGATCTACACACACACAGAGACACACAGACACAACTACACACAACTACACACAGAGACAGCGACTCTGTGTGTCGATCTACACACACACAGACACACAGACACAACTACACACAACTACACACAGAGACAGCGACTCTGTGTCTCTGTGTGTGTCGATCTACACACACAGACACGCACAGACACAACTACACACAACTACACACAGAGACACATAGAGACACACAGAAACAGCGACTCTGTATGTCTCTTTGTGTGTCTGTGTGTCGATCTACACACACAGACACACAGACACAACTACACACAGAAACAGCGACTCTGTATGTCTCTTTGTGTGTCTCTGTGTGTGTCGATCTACACACAGACACACACAGACACAACTACACACAGAGACACATAGAGACAGCAACTCTGTATGTGTGTGTGTCTGTCGATCTACACAGAGACACGGAGGCACACATAGACACATACATAAAGACAGCGACTCTCTGTGTCGATCTACACACAGACACAACTACACACAGAGACACATACACACAGAGACACATACACACAGAGACACATACACACAGAGACACATACACACAGAGACACATACACACAGAGACACATACACACAGAGACACATACACACAGAGACACATACACACAGAGACACATACACACAGAGACACATACACAACAGAGACACATACACACAGAGACACATACACACAGAGACACATACACACAGAGACACATACACACAGAGACACATACACACAGAGACACATACACACAGAGACACATACACACAGAGACACATACACACAGAGACACATACACACAGAGACACATACACACAGAGACACTACACACATACACATACACAGAGACACATACACACAGAGACACATACACACAGAGACACATACACACAGAGACACATACACACAGAGACACATACACACAGAGACACATGCACACAGAGACACATACACACAGAGACACATACACACAGAGACACATACACACAGAGACACATACACACAGAGACACATACACACAGAGACACATACACACAGAGACACATACACACAGAGACACATACACACAGAGACACAGACACACAGAGACACAGACACACAGAGACACAGACACACAGAGACATAGACACATAGAGACGGCGACTCTGTGTCGATCTACACACAGACACAACTACACACAGAAACAGCGACTCTGTGTACAGCTACACATAGACACAGCTACACATAGACACACAGACATAGAGACACAGCTACACATACACACAGAGACAGCGACTCTGTGTATATCTACACACAGACACATAGACACAGCTACACAGACACAGCTACACATAGACACAGACACAGCGACTCTGTGTCTATCTACACACAGACACAGCTACACACACAAACACAGAGACGGCAACACGTGATGCACGGACGCTTAAGATGGTGGCGAGATGTTAACTCCCTCGCCCGGTCTGCAGGAGGTCGTAGGTTCAATCGATGTACCCTGACGACGCCTGCTACGTATTTGGAGTTTGCGTGTCTGTCTCTCTCTCTCTCTCTCGCTTCTGTCCCCGTGGGTCGTGTGGATTTCTCTCCAGGTCCTGCGGGTGTTTCCACCTCTCCACATTCAGAATCAACGCCACGAGTTTAGAGTATGTGGCTGCTCTGCTGTGAATGTCCACGTGATAAGTCACTGGGTTGAGCTATTGTCGTGTGTGTGTGGGGCTCATGTGCAGGGTGTGTGTGTGTGGGGCTCATGTGCAGGGTGTGTGTGTGTGGGGCTCATGTGCAGGGTGTGTGTGTGTGGGGCTCATGTGCAGGGTGTGTGTGTGTGGGCTCATGTGCAGGTGTGTGGGGCTCATGTGCAGGGTGTGTGTGTGTGTGGGGCTCATGTGCAGGGTGTGTGTGTGTGTGGGGCTCATGTGCAGGGTGTGTGTGTGTGTGGGGCTCATGTGCAGGGTGTGTGTGTGTGTGGGGCTCATGTGCAGGGTGTGTGTGTGTGTGGGGCTCATGTGCAGTGTGTGTGTGTGTGTGGGGCTCATGTGCAGGGTGTGTGTGTGTGTGGGGCTCATGTGCAGGGTGTGTGTGTGTGTGTGGGGCTCATGTGCAGGGTGTGTGTGTGTGTGTGGGGCTCATGTGCAGGGTGTGTGTGTGTGTGTGTGGGGCTCATGTGCAGGGTGTGTGTGTGTGTGTGGGGCTCATGTGCAGGGTGTGTGTGTGTGTGGGGCTCATGTGCAGGGTGTGTGTGTGTGTGTGTGGGGCTCATGTGCAGGGTGTGTGTGTGTGTGTGTGGGGCTCATGTGCAGGGTGTGTGTGTGTGTGTGGGGCTCATGTGCAGGGTGTGTGTGTGTGGGGCTCATGTGCAGGGTGTGTGTGTGTGGGGCTCATGTGCAGGGTGTGTGTGTGTGTGGGGCTCATGTGCAGGGTTTGTGTGTGTGTGTGGGGCTCATGTGCAGGGTTTGTGTGTGTGTGTGGGGCTCATGTGCAGGGTTTGTGTGTGTGTGTGGGGCTCATGTGCAGGGTTTGTGTGTGTGTGTGGGGCTCATGTGCAGGGTTTGTGTGTGTGTGTGGGGCTCATGTGCAGGGTTTGTGTGTGTGTGTGGGGCTCATGTGCAGGGTTTGTGTGTGTGTGTGGGGCTCATGTGCAGGGTGTGTGTGTGTGTGGGGCTCATGTGCAGGGTGTGTGTGTGTGGGGCTCATGTGCAGGGTGTGTGTGTGTGTGTGGGGCTCATGTGCAGGGTGTGTGTGTGTGTGTGGGGCTCATGTGCAGGGTGTGTGTGTGTGTGTGTGGGGCTCATGTGCAGGGTGTGTGTGTGTGTGTGGGGCTCATGTGCAGGGTGTGTGTGTGTGTGTGGGGCTCATGTGCAGGGTGTGTGTGTGTGTGTGGGGCTCATGTGCAGGGTGTGTGTGTGTGTGTGGGGCTCATGTGCAGGGTGTGTGTGTGTGTGTGGGGCTCATGTGCAGTGTGTATGTGTGTGTGGGGCTCATGTGCAGGGTGTGTGTGTGTGTGTGGGGCTCATGTGCAGGGTGCGTGTTTGTGTGGGGCTCATGTGCAGGGTGCGTGTGTGTGTGGGGCTCATGTGCAGGGTGTGTGTGTGTGTGTGGGGCTCATGTGCAGGGTGTGTGTGTGTGTGTGGGGCTCATGTGCAGGGTGTGTGTGTGTGTGGGGCTCATGTGCAGGGTGTGTGTGTGTGTGGGGCTCATGTGCAGGGTGCGTGTGTGTGCGGGGCTCATGTGCAGGGTGCGTGTGTGTGTGGGGCTCATGTGCAGGGTGCGTGTGTGTGTGGGGCTCATGTGCAGGGTGCGTGTGTGTGTGGGGCTCATGTGCAGGGTGTGTGTGTGTGTGGGGCTCATGTGCAGGGTGTGTGTGTGTGTGTGGGGCTCATGTGCAGGGTGTGTGTGTGTGTTGGGGCTCATGTGCAGGGTTTGTGTGTGTGTGTGTGGGGCTCATGTGCAGGGTTTGTGTGTGTGTGTGTGGGGCTCATGTGCAGGGTGTGTGTGTGTGGGGCTCATGTGCAGGGTGTGTGTGTGTGGGGCTCATGTGCAGGGTGTGTGTGTGTGGGGCTCATGTGCAGGGTGCGTGTGTGTGTGGGGCTCATGTGCAGGGTGCGTGTGTGTGTGGGGCTCATGTGCAGGGTGCGTGTGTGTGTGGGGCTCATGTGCAGGGTGTGTGTGTGTGTGTGGGGCTCATGTGCAGGGTGTGTGTGTGTGTGTGGGGCTCATGTGCAGGGTGTGTGTGTGTGTGGGGCTCATGTGCAGGGTGTGTGTGTGTGTGGGGCTCATGTGCAGGGTGCGTGTGTGTGTGGGGCTCATGTGCAGGGTGCGTGTGTGTGTGGGGCTCATGTGCAGGGTGCGTGTGTGTGTGGGGCTCATGTGCAGGGGTGTGTGTGTGTGTGGGGCTCATGTGCAGGGTGTGTGTGTGTGTGTGGGGCTCATGTGCAGGGTGTGTGTGTGTGTGTGGGGCTCATGTGCAGGGTGTGTGTGTGTGTGGGGCTCATGTGCAGGGTTTGTGTGTGTGTGTGTGGGGCTCATGTGCAGGGTGTGTGTGTGTGGGGCTCATGTGCAGTGTGTGTGTGTGGGGCTCATGTGCAGGGTGTGTGTGTGTGGGGCTCATGTGCAGGGTGTGTGTGTGTGGGGCTCATGTGCAGGGTGTGTGTGTGTGGGGCTCATGTGCAGGGTGTGTGTGTGTGGGGCTCATGTGCAGGGTGTGTGTGTGTGGGGCTCATGTGCAGGGTGTGTGTGCGCGTGTGTGGGGCTCAAGTGCAGGGTGTGTGTGCGCGTGTGTGGGGCTCAAGTGCAGGGTGTGTGTGCAGGGGGCGTGTGTGGGGCTCAAGTGCAGGGTGTGTGTGCAGGGGGCGTGTGTGGGGCGTGTGCGAGGGGTGTGACTGTGTGTGTGGGGCGTGTGCGGGGCGTGGTTGCAGGGTGTGTGTGCGCGTGTGTGGGGCGTATTTTGTGCGGGGTGTGACTGTGTGTGTGGTGTGTGTGCGGGGCATGTGCAGGCAGGGTGCCCAGGAGGTGCCTCTGCTTTGTTCCTGCCCCGTGCTGTGAACTTAGGCGCGGCTCAAACGCCATCGTCGCTTTGTGGAAAGAGCACGGCTTTTTACTTTCACTGGGTTTGTTTGTCTTTGTTTCTTGGGGCGTAGTCGTTGGGTGTCGTTAATTGTGGGTGAGGTTGGTTTGGGGTCTGGTTGGGTGAAGTTTGGGTCTGGTTTGGTTACGTTTTTGGGTCTGGTTGGGTGACGTTTGGGTCTGGTTTGGTGTGGGTTGACTCCGGATGACACGAGAACTGAGGTTTGGTGTTTGTCTGGTTCGTTGTGGCCGAGTGCGGTTGGGACTGGCTAGGGTTTGGTTCACTCTGGATGATGGGCGAGTCTAGATCCGATCCGGCCCGGCTGGGTCCGTTTCTTGCTCGGGTCTCCATACGGAGGAGCGTCTTTGGCGCTGCTGGGTGGGATGGCGCCGTCCATCGCGGTGACGCGAGCCCAGCGCTGGCTCGCGTCACCCAGCGTGGTGACAGCTGCGGGGCCTTCACGTGCCTCCCCTTCTCTCCACACGCTGCCCGAGCCTCCCCGAGCCTCTTCCATGCGGTGTCGTCCTTCCACATTCCTTCCCTGCTCCCAACCCCCTCTGTGCCTCCCATTGTCTCCCCGTGCCTCCTCCTCAAGGCTCCCTGTCCGCCGTGGCTCTGCGGGCCAATGCCATTCCGCCCCACGTGGGCTCCCTGTCCCCACCCCCCCCTCATCCCCATGGCTCTCTGTTCCTCTTCCTGCCTTGCCGTTACCCTCCCTGTACTTCCTCTCCGCGACTCCACTGGTTAAAGGGTTATTATGAAAATGTGTTCCTTCACACGGTGCGCGTAATAATGTTGGGCGGTTCACCGGTTGAGCGAGTGAGTGGCGAGCGAGTGGCAGGTTGATAAGTTCAAATCCTGGTTTTGGGGGTTGACTCTGCCCATCTTTCCTGCAGGGTCGATAAAATGCGTACCGCTTTAGTGCGAAAGTTCACGGCGCTGTGGCTGTCCGGTGGAGAGACCCGTGACCCTCCCTGCGCCCCGCCATTGGAATGTGGAATTTCCACCACTGGCTCAGGGTTGTAACAGGGGAGACGTGCACTGCATCAATGCTCGTTTTGTGCAAAAAAAAAACTAATGCGGACCCCAACACACGCAGGCACGCACGCACAGATCCCACATATAACCCTAATGCGATGTCTTGATGCGTTGCACAGAAATGCGCGCTATGAATAATGAATGATGATGAGGACGACCGTCAGGGCGAACGCCGTTAGCGGAGCGCCCATTGAGGGCACCGCGATGCGGCAGCTGTGGAGTTGAGGCGGCGTTGGGCCTCGGCGACGACGCGTGCCCCGACCACCTTTGTCTCTCTAAACCCAGCCCTGATGTTCAAGTCAAAACAACAGCGACAACAACCCACGTGCACCGCCGGCGCGGCCACCACGCATTCCCCGCATCGCTCCGAGTTGCAGTTTGAGCTCGGGTGTTGATTTTTGTTTTTTTGTTTTAAACGCTCCCAAGGTTTATTTTTTTGGGGGGTTGGAAATGTGAAACGTTTTCAGAAATGGAGCACGGCGGCCATGGCAGTCGCGCGAAGCTTCGCGAGCTTTTTGAAGCGGATTAACGAAGGAGGGAAAAAAAATATCTCCTGAAATAATAATAGCTTCTCGATATAATTGGCCCTTTGTGTAAACGAGCGGGAGGAGGAGGATGTTATTCGCTGCTGGGCGGCAGGACGCGGTAATTTATTTGAGCCAAGTGGGGGGCCGGGGGGCGGTGAGTGGGTGAGTCACGCAGTTTAAATAAAAGCTGTCATTCATATCACCGCTTTCACCCGATTCGTAAGACGCTCCGGGAAATAAGACGCACGCCGAAAACGTCTGTGGCCCCGTGCCGGGTGATGCTGCACGAGTCTGGTGAAGCGCGTGCGCCTTACTCGGGTAACGTAACACACATTAACAAAATTGTTAATTCAAATTCAGGGATGGGAGGGGTGGGATGGGAGAAGGGGAAAGTGCGTCTTATAATCGGGAGAACACGGTGCTTGTTACCATATCCGGCAGGTGGATGGCACGTAGCATCATGTCATGAACCCGGCAGCCTGAGTTCGATTCCTGCCCCGTGGCCCCAAGATAAGTTGGGGAGTGATATCCATACAGGCGTCTTCACCAACCCACGGTTGATCGTCGTGGTGGTGTACGATCAAGCAACCTGCTGAGACTGATACTGATACGTGTTCGGGGGGGGGGGGGAGAGGCCTTTCATCCAGCAGTGGATTGATGGAGGGGTGTTTATTATCGTTGTGTATGATCTAACAACGTGGTCAACTTTGTGGAAAGAGTGTGTTTTACTCTCCGCCTTGCGTTTTCGGGTTGCGGCACCGCGTGTCGTTGGGGCACGATGTCTGACGTTCCGCGCCACGCACTGCGAGCTTCTGCGGGGGAAGAATCGGTGCGGAAGCGTTGTTGTGCGTCAAAATCGCTGTTGGCCTGAAGCCAACGGTGGAAATTCCACATTGTTGAATTACTAAACGGTGGGGGAGGGTGAAAAAAAAGTTAATATTTTCCATTGCACGTCGTAACGATTGCGACTGACTTGTCGTCGTCGTCATCAGCCGTGGTCAATTTACTGCTGGATGAAGGCCTCCGTAAGCCGCCACCACCACCTCACTATCCCCGCTGATAGGATGTAAACAATCCATCCGGCAGTCCGCGCGCGAAATGATTCCATCAAAACTGAAACTCTTAAACTAGTTTTATTTCTCCTTGGTCATTTCACCAGGTAAGGCCTGCTGAGCTATACAGCTCTTTTTTTTTAAGCGACCTGGCTATCATAAATGATAGCTCAACGAAGTTGGCTTAACGAGTAGAAATGTATTGCAGCCAAATACTGTAAATGCTTGATTCTAGATATGGAGTGAAAAACCGGAGGACCCGGAGAAAAATACATGTGACCAAGGGGAGAACATGCAAACTCAAAAAATATAGCAGGCGTCAGGGTCGGGATCAAACCCATGAAACCCCTTGTATACCTGGCGAGGGAGTTAACATCTCACCACCGCCAGTGGATGTCCTCTTGAACGCGTTTCGTTACCTCTGCTGCACATTTCTTGACCAAAATTTTTTATAATAATTTCCTGCTGCTGCTGCTCATTGTCAATCCGCTGCTGGATGAACGCCAGCCCCCATCCGTGGCGCCTGTGCGCGGGGGAGGTGGCGGGGGGCGGCTGTGCCGTGTTCGAATGACCGATAAGTGCATGCCCGGCGACTACAATGGGGGCATCTGTTGTTCAGCTGAGCGGTTATTCGCTCGCGAACTGACGGCGATTGTGCCCGGCTTTTATGGCGACGTTGGGTTTGGGCTTTTTTTTCTTTTTTCCCCGCTTGTCGCGCACGCGCCGATGTTCGGTGCTAACCCAAGCCCGTCTCGCCGACGTGCGTGGTCTTGGTTCAGCCCGTGCCAAACCGCAGCCCGGCATCGGTATGCGCGGAGACAGAGGCCCTGCCGGGTTACTTTGCGTGCCAAGAATTCCCTCCCCGTTCGCCGCCCAAAGAATCCTGCCAGGGCGGTTGAAGTGGTGGCGACGGCTGAAGTGGTGGTGACACTGGGGTGGTTAAATTACAGATGGTAGTCATTATGCCCCGGTGGTTAAAGTATTTGGTGGTGGTGGTTAAAGTGGTGGCTGAATCAGTGGTTGTGGTAATGCTTTGATGATTTAAAATTGTGGTGGTGTTTTTGGTTGGGTCGGTAAAACTGGTGGGTGGTGGTGGTGGGATGATTCTGGGCCAGTGAAAGTGGTTGTGGTGGTGCAGCTGGAGTCTCCACTGCTGGGCTTGTGGATTGCGTTGTGTGTGTGCACGCAAGAGGTGGTGACTTTCGGGGTTAGTAGAGCAAGTAGGTTGCTGTCTTTTGTGCGAGTTGAGGGGTAGCGGTAGTGTAGCCCTGCGCTACGAACCCGGCTACCCGACTTCGATTGTCTGAACCGATTCCTGGGCCTCCCGTAGGTCGACTTGGCCTTAAATTAATTCCTGGTGCGGTGTGTAAATGTCACCACCTAGGGAGAAAAAGGCGTCCAGGCGTCATGCTGGTCACCCACCCCCTCGTGTGCTGTGTCGGCCTTCAAAGTTGCTCGCTAACAGCACTTGCCCCAACAGTCTGAGACTATATGGCATATCTTTGTCTTTTTGTGTGATTTGTCTCTGGTAATGCCTAATTTATTGACACTTTTTAAAATAATGATACTTATCCTAGGGTTTAGGCCGCACCTGCAAATAAAGGACCCTCCTAAAAATGAGGCATTAAATTCAACAGGGCTTTTGACGCAGTCTCATCGGACGCGCATCCATTTTGAACGTTTTCCGTCCATAACACAGTATCACCATCCGTGATAGTTTATTATTTTTTGGGCTAGACCACGTCAACGATCGCTGACCAAAAACGTGTGTCGTCGTGAACCCTCGGCCACCCGACGCAGCCGAACAAATTCTGATTCGAAATGGGTTGGCTACGTACGGTGCGAAAGAAGTTCAACGTAGGTACATACGCACACAACGCGCCAACTGTAATTGTTTCGGTTGGTTCAAGGATTATCCTAGATTTGAAGCTTTTGTGACGGCAAGGATTCATACTCTTAGAGTATCAGATACTCTGCTTTGCTGTGCCTTTTTACACCTGATGAAGGAAGCTTGTGTTGCCTCCGAAACGTCGTGATTATTTTATTTCTATTATTATTTCTAATATTATTTATAATTTATTTTTATTATTCACTTATTTTTACCTACGTGACTTTACCGAAAAAACCAAAGAGTATCAAGGATAATTCTTGCAGCCAACTTCAGCAGTTGGTACTCGTGATGGTCCAGTACGAGCGAACTTGTAGTCGTCTGGCTTCCTGAGGTTTGGTTTTGTTTGTTCCGACTTCCCTGAAGATGCTTTTTGCCGCGGCTATCTTCACTCTTCTGTCCCTGAACGGATCGCCGGAGAAATCACCGATTCTGCTTTTCGGGCTCTCAAATGCCGAGCACCACATGGACATCTGCTAACGTCACCACACTCCTTGTAGGGACTGAATCTTTGAGCTGCAGTGAACCAATGATTATGCCCCTTAGATGTATTATTGGGCACGATTGTACCCGGTAAAAATAATAACTCTCCAAACGAAACGTGACGCGTATATTTAGTCGAGCGGTGAACTGAAACAACAACATGAACATGTATAAATAATAAGTATTAACAATTCTTAAAGCAACTCTGAAACCGGCGTTCGCTTGTTGGGTGGTGGACGGTTTGACAACACAAATTTGGCCGGATGATTGAAGTGGCCTAACCCCGACGCCCAGTGGTGAATTTGTCACGTGGCTATTTTGGGGTCTCTGTCCAATTGAACAAAAAACAGTCGTGTTGATCGTAGGGTAATTTCCGAACGTTTGGGAGACTAGGAACAGCAGCGCTAAAAGGATAAACTTTAAAGACAAGTACAGGGACGAGTTTTGCTCTGGGACTGTCATTGGAATTGGGAGGTGGTGGGAAACGAGTGGGTGGGGGGGACGTTGGGGGAGGTCATAGTAACTTTGAGATGTTAACTACCTCGCCTGGTATATATGGAGTTCGTGGGTTCAATCCCGACCCTGACTCCTGTATTTTTGGAGTTTGCGTGTCTCTCTCCCTGTCATCGCTTAGCCTTTCCGGGTCCTCCGGTTTTCCCCCTCTACATTCAAAATCAACATCGCGCATTTAGAGTATTTAGCTGCTGCAATAAATTTCCACACGATCAGCCATTTTATTCATTATCTGTGGTCAGGTCACGTCTGAAAAAGAAACGTATCTCAGTGGGCCTTTAATAGTAAAATGAAATGGTAGTTTACAGTTTGAATAAAAGCGCAGCGTAACGTGCAAATCGCCCCATTTGAACCGTGCATCTTTCAAGCTAGTAGTGGCATTGAGGCCTGCGCTGTGAGCAGTGGCTATAAACGGAAGAAGCACAGAGTGTTGTGCAGACACGGGAAGCTAAGAAACAAGGAAGCTTCTTTCCTTCTTGGTGGTATGTGGGAGGTGGTATGGGGGGGAGTGGGGGTTGCAGCGTTTTGGGCGCTGCGCTACGAACCTAGCGTCCCGAGTCTTGATTCCCACTCGCGGCCAACACCAGTGACGATTATCTGAATCGATTCTGGAGCCGCTCCCCCTAGGTTGACTCGGCCTCAAATGAGAACCCGGTGCCGTGCGTGAACATCATCTCCACTGGGAGAGACGAAGATTGCCAGGCGTGGTGCTGGCCACCCACAGCCCTCGTGTGCCAGGGGTGCCGGCCTTTCGCAGGTTGCCGCTCGCCTACAGCACTTGCCCCCTAACAATCTGTTACAGGCTACACGGGGGTGGGTGGGGCATCTTTGGTGAAATGATTAGCTCGGTGGACTTGCCGATACGAAACTTAGCCGGTTCTGATTCCGCCTGCCTTGGCGCGGCCGTCAAAACGTACACCGCCGCCTCCTGCCCACTCGGTAGGACGGATGGGTGCAACCGCAGTCAACCTGCGATTGGCGGCAGGCCATGTGTGGTGCGTATCCCATCGCCACCCCCGCCAAGGCATCTGGCCGGCGTGGACGAGTAGGCCAACAAAGCTCCACGGTGCGGCCTTTCTCTGCTTAGATTCCCCCCCCCGCCCCGGCAGCGGAGGCCCCTTTCGCGGGTGGTGGTGGCGCGGCGGCGGCGGCGGCGTGAGCCAAGCAAATTGCAGGGAGCTGCTGCACCTTTTACCCGTTATGAGTGAATTTCATTTATTGCTTGCGGTTGAGATAATGGCGGGCTGGGAGAGGGAGGAGATGGGGAGGTTTGCTGTCTGTACGCGTGGTGTAGCGGTTAGCACGCTGCGCTACGAACCCGGCGACAAGGGTTTGATTCCCGCTCAAGGCCAACACCGGTGACGATTATCTGAACCGGTGCTGGGCCTCCCCTAGGTCGACTCAGCCTCAAATAAGTACCTGGTGCGATGTGTAAACATCGCCACTAGGGAGACAAAGGCGGTCGGGCGTGGTGCTGGCCACCCACCCCCTCGTGTACCGTTCCGGCCTTCATATGTGCTCGCTAACAGCACTAGCCCCTACAGTCTGTTCAGGCTATATGGGGGTTCTTTGTGTGTAGACAGTGAGAGATGCTTGGCACATTGGAAAGCGTTGGGTAATCCGTGCACGTGTGCGAGGCGTGGGTTTATCGCTTTTGGCCCCTTGTTTTTTTACAATCGGAATATTTGTTTATACTGGAGTAGGAGGAATCTGAGCCGGAAAGTTATTTTTCACCGATACCCAGCAGGGGCACGGGGTCAGAACATCACAACAACAACAAACGATACAAAGGCACGTTAGGAGTGCAAAGTATAGGAAAGGTAAGAAAATCACTGAAAAAATATAACAAAAAATATTTTTTTTTTGCCTTACTAGGTAAAGTTATTACCTTCTTTTTTCAGAAGGCGACCTGGTCATCACAAACGACGGCTCGATGGAGTCGCTCATCGCGTGGAAATTTACGGCGGCTGCTGAAAATTCAAAATAAATTTAGAAACGCGCGTTTTACAAATTTAATAAACACAGCGACGACTTGGCAGAGGCGACCTTTTTTAGCGAGAGCGGTCGAGCGCCGATCACTACGCATGCAGTTGGGGGGTGGGGGAGGGAGCTCGCGGCGATTTATTTATTACTTTAATTCAGTATCCCCCCCCCCCCCCCCACAGGTCCTTTAAACATTTAACGGGGAGGCCCGGTTACGCGAGTTCGTGCCCTGCATTTTTTTTTGCTTTTGCTTGTTGTTGCATGGAGCCACAGCGATCGGATTCCCGCTGCGATTGGTTTTCCACCGCGGGAATTTCCTGTGGGAACTTTTCCGCCGATTTTCTTTTTCTTTTTTTTGCGTTTCTCGTCGTTTTCCGTCGTCCGTCAGCCAGGGCCCTTCCACCGCTGGTCGCAAGGCCCCCCTCCCTATGGCATTGCCGCCATCGCTGCCTCTCGCGATCCTTGCGATTTAAAACGATAACACCGAGCACATGCCCGTCTCCTCGGAGGACGTCGTCTCCGACGCGTTCCATTCCTCGGCTGCCGCTCCTGGGCGCCACGGTGGCGAGATGTTAATTCCCTCGCCTGGTCGTGGGTTTGATCCCAGACCCCCCCCCCCCCCCCCCTTTATATTTGGAGTTTGCATGTCTCTCTCCCAGTGGTCGTGCGGATCTTTCTCAAGGTCCTCCGGTTGTTCCCTCCAAAGTTAGAATCAACGTTCATTCATATTTATTTGGCTGCTATATATGTCCACACGATAATCGGCCACTTTGTTGAGCGATCGTTCGTGGTCAGGTCGCTTCTGGAGAGCTATTCAGCTCGGTGGGCCTAACCCAGTGAATAAAAATAGTCGTTTAAATAGTTAATTTGATCATTTTTGGCCACCGGATCATCGTGGACACGTCTTGCCCAAGCCCACTCACTCTTCTCAAGAGTCAATATGAACGTCGCCATCTCTTGTGTTGTTCTCTGATGCGTCTCTATTCCTGTTTCCGCCTCTCCATGTGATTCCAAGCGCGCAGTCAGTCTCTCTCTCCGCCTCTCCAGTTTTCTCCACGCTTCTGTGCGCACTTTTCAGCGCCACAACCCAGCGACCTGAACATATCAGTTCCTGGCCACAGCAATCATCTATATTGAAAAACTCATTGCTTTCAGAGCTGCCTTTTGTTGTGTTTAGTTTGTTCTTTCCCCCGCACTTCCGATTTAGCATGGTTGGCTACGTACGGTGCGAAAGAAATTCAACATGCATACGTGACTTCTGGACCCTGTCCCATGAGGCACTCCCCTAGGTCGACTCGGCCTTAAACGAGTACCTGGCGCTGCGGTTTGTTGAAAACATCGGCACTAGGGGCGACGGGTGGGGGGGGGGCAGCGGTTGGAGGGGCGGTGCTGGGGGTTAAAGTGCGTCGTACCGTGCCGTGCCAACCTCGTCCTCAATAGGCACTTGCCTGTGTAGGCGACATGATGGTGGGGGGCTGGGTGGTGGGGGGGAGGGGGAGCACCTTTTCCTTTGTAACCACCTGCACGCTCACTCCATCTTTGGGCGGCTCGCCCCTCTCGCCACGCGGTGTCCGCGATGCTGCAACCACCGCGGCCCTTTCATGGCCGTCCCCACCGACCGACCGGCCGTCGGGCGAGAGACGCGGTCGCGGGTGGGCGTCTAAATATTTACTCGACGCGCCGCGGAACGCTGGAAACAACAAGAAGAAGCACGCGGGTCGTGACCTCGTTAATCTGCACCGTCGTCGCCGTCGCTTCGTCGCCTCGACAGCCGCTGCGACGATGTAACCGAGCGCACGTCCGCCGTCACCCCCCCCCCCCCCCCCCCCTGTCTCGTTATCGGCCGTCTGCTTCGCTGCCTTCTCGCTTATTCTTGTCCGCACAACCCCCAAGCCACCGCTCCGTCTCTACATGCATTGATGCATAGCCTTTAGTTGGACGGTTGAGGCACGGACTGTTTCGTCACACTGACACACTGTGTGGAACCACTGGTATTGTCTCAGGGCCCAACGATAAGCCAGGTCACTCTCTCCTCGCTCGGTCGCTCGCTCACCTATCGACCCACCCACTCAGTCACTCACCCAACCACTCACCAATTCACTCACACGCTGTCACCCATTCAGTCACTCAACTCTTCACTCAACCACCCACCAATTTACCCACACACTTGTCACTTATTCTGTCACTCACCCACTCAGTCACTCACCACACTGCAGGTCACACCACTTCTAGCCACTCTTATGGAATTCCCCCCCTCTCCCTTCCTGGTCTCATTTTCGCCAAAGCTCTCCGTGTAACCCCGCTCAAATCAAGACGTGTGTTTTAAAGCGTTTCTATTTAAACTTTGACCGCGCCTATTGTTGCTGGCTGCTTGACGTATTCGCCCCTTTGGCCCTGTGCTCTGCAACTGTGTGCTTTTTTTAAAGTAGAATGTGTGCTTTTTTTTTAAGTAGAAACAAAAAATGTGAATAGAAAGATCAGACGAGATGAGAGAAAGGGACATTCTGGACGGCCACAGCAGACTGGACGTACGACACCAGCGCACACGAGGCCGTACGGTACAAACGAGGTCCGAGCGAGAAACCGCGGGAAAAAAAATCCAACCCATGAAAAATCGCAATTGACACCTGATGACCGAATGACTGTTAATTACAATGAGTTTGTTTTCATGAATTACAAAAAACAACTGCCATTAAATAAATAAATATCCCAGCAGGCCGCTGTAACCGTACGGTGTTGCTTCGTAGTCGTCAGGTTCGAGGGGGGATTTTGTCTTCAATTGTCCGGGGGACGAGAAGTCGGCGCCTCTGGTGCCGTGGGCGGGTCTCGCGCGGTTCACATTTTGACCATACTTCACCCAAGCTTGGTCAGCGCGCCAGAGGTGGTTGGGGAAAGGCGGCAAGCGTTGGCGTGGGGGACGCGGGGCGCGGAGAGGGGGCACGGTGGACGTGGTGGCGGGATGGGGGTGACCTGGCATCGCCTGCTGTCAGAGTTCACCTAGCCTGGCACAAGCAGCACCGTGATGACGCGTCCGCCACTTGGAAGCGAATGGCGGTTATCGTCGTTGTTGTGTGCTTGTCACGCGCGGTTGTGGTGATTGAGCTGTAAAACTTCAAACAAAAATTGTTTGAACAGGTGAGGCCCACTGATCCATCTGGCTCGTTTTCAGAAGCGCTCTGGCCCTCACAAATGATAGCTCAACGAAGTGGCTTGGCGTCGTGTGGACATTTATCGCGGCCGAACGCTCTAAACCGCGTGATGATCATTAATGTGGCGGGGAAAACCGGAGGACCCGAAGAAAAATCCACGCGGCCAAGGGGAGAACGCGAAAAACTCCAGATATCTAGCAGGTGTCTGGGTTGGGATGGAACCCACGACCTCCTGTATACCAGGCACTGTAGTTAACATCTCGCCAACGTGGTGCCCTGTGTGATGGATGATGATGATGAACAACCGTGTGTTGCTGGTGACGGTGGTTGCTGCTGGTGGGGGTGGTGACTGTGGGCGCAGTTTGCATCACCGATTGCGAAGGTCTGATTTTGTTTCTTCACTCGAGCGATTTTTTTTGCGTGTTGCGTGCGTGCGCGTGTTTAATTTTCGCTATCGCGCCAGGCCACGCGGTGCCCGCCGTTTCCTTTTGCCGGCCGCGTTCGTGGCGCGGTCACCAACTTCCCTGCGGACGATTCCGCTCGTTTCCTGCACGAGGTGGGTGGTGGACGACGACCGCTCCAGCTCTCTCCCTCCGTTCCACCATCTCACTTCACTCCGTCCCTCCTCCACGCGACTTACCCCGACATATTCACCGCCACGCTCGCTCGTCGTCGTCGTCTTGTCCGGCGCGTCTCGCTCGAAGGGCCCGAGATGCGTACCGTGAAATTTGCTCGGGGAGCGAACGCTTCGTTAGAACGATCGTCGTGTTCCCATTGACTCCCCCCCCCCCCCCCCCCCTTTTTTTCTTCTTGGTTCTTTCGGTAAAGTCACGTAGAAGGGAAGTAATAAAATAATAAAAAGAACCAAGAAAATGAATCCCTGCAGTCACGAAAGCTTTAAATCGAAATCAAACCCTTTTTGCTAACGCGAGAAAGACAAATTGCCGAATACATTTTAAAGTAACAAAACATCAAACTGTAACACCCCGCCACGCACGAACAATCGCAGTGCAAGATTCCCCGCCCCCCCCCCCCCGTGTAGCCCCCCCCCCCCCCCCCGTGATGTCACCTCCTTACAGCCACATATTTGAAATAAACACTCGCTCGCTTCTCTTCGCCGCTCAATCACAAAGCGCCTCTCTCTGGCTCTCTCGCTCTCTCCGTGACACACACATCTACACCCCCAAAGACAAAAATCCCCCGTATAGCCTTAACAGACTGTTGGGGCAAGTGCTGTTAGCAAGTAGCACCTATGAAGGCCGTGATGTTTACACCACACCACGGACTCATTTGAGGCTGAGTCGACCTAGGGGAGGCCAGAGTCGTCACCGGTGTTTGTGGCCGTGAGCGGGAATCGAACTCGGGTCGCCGGGTTCGCAGAGCCGCGTGATAAATATTGGGGCCACCGCTCCCCACACTCACCCATTACAGTGGCACCAACGAGGCCCCCACCCCTCATCCACCCACCCACCCACCTGCCCCTCCCCACCACCCACCCAACCGCCCCTCCCCGCCACCCACCCACCCACCCCCCTCCCCGCCACCCACCCACCCCTCCCCGCCACCCACCCCTCCCCGCCACCCACCCACCCACCCCTCCCCGCCACCCACCCCTCCCCGCCACCCGCCCACCCCGCCACCCACCCACCCCGCCACCCGCCCCTCCCCGCCACCCACCCACCCCTCCCCGCCCCTCCCCGCCACCCACCCACCCCTTTCCGCCACCCACCCGCCCCTCCCGCCACCCGCCCCTCCCCGCCACCCACCCACCACTCTCCGCCACCCACCCGCCCCTCCCCGCCACCCACCACTCCCCGCCACCCACCCACCCCTCCCCACCACCCGCCCCTCCCCGCCACCCACCCACCCCTTTCCGCCCTCCCCGCCACCCACCCACCACTCTCCGCCACCCACCCGCCCCTCCCCGCCACCCACCACTCCCCCACGCGGTTCACGCAGCACGGCATCAGTTGTTTTACCAGCTGGGCCCGTGGTGATGCGCCCCCTGCCGCAACGGGACGCAAATCAAATCGGATCGATCGGTCGGTCTCCTTGTTGCGCGATGCATTTTTGCTCGTTTTTCCGAACAAACTGGGCAAAATTCAAAGTGCTCGCCAGAGAGAATTCTCATTAAAAAGAAGAACGCTCGTTGCAATAACTAAAACTTGACTTCTTTCTATTTTACCAGAATTAGGCCATCTGAGCTATACAGCTTTTTCAGAAGCGACCAGACCACAAAATGATAGCTCGATGAAGTGGCTTAACGAGTGGAAATGTATACCATTAGCCAAATACTCTAAACGCGTGATGGTGACTCTAAATGGTGAGGGTGACTCTAAATGTGGAGGGGAAAATCGACACGACCCCGGGGAGAACTTGCGCGCAATTCTTAAGCGAGGACACGCCCCGTACACCGTCATCCTTCTCGTCAGCTCATCTCATCCCATTATTCGACGGTACAAATCGCTAATTCTTTGTTCGGCGCCTTCGCCAAGGCGCTGTATAAATTAAAATAAGATTAGATACAGCAACGCGCAGGCGCGTTCTTGTCTATCTTCCAAAACTTATTTTGTTTTTATTCTCAAATTTTGGTTTGTGCCGTCGGAGAATGTCGCGATGAGCCGTCACGGCCCTCAATCGGTGACGTTGCGGAACTACTCTCCTGGTATTGCATCGTCGTCGTCGTCATCCATGCTCAATTCGCTGCTCGATGAAGTCCTACCACCTCCAAAAGCCGCCTCTGACGATCGTGCGGTGGCGACATTCCACCTGGCGACCGCCGGTTCACTTCTTCAGTCGAGCCTCTTAGCCGCGTGGTTACTTGCGCACATTTAATCACCGTTGTGACTGTTAATGAGAACATGTACGTATTATCTATGTAACACGATTTTTGTTCATGGGTAGTAAGCGTTATATGCCTCAAGTATAGAAAATGGCTGTTATTCCCCACAAACTTTGATTTTGTGACCAGGACTTTACGCGAAGGAATGGCACAAATGCACACCACGTTTTCTCATTGAAAATAGGTTCATTTCAAAATACCACTGTCCTGGTCACAAAGGCAAAGTTTGTGGGGAATAATAGCCATGTTCTGTACTTTTGAGGCATAAGCAATTAGGAAATAACACTTACTACCCAGGAACAAAAAAATATGTATTTTTGTTACGCAGTGATTTTATCATTGAGACCGAGTGTCGTCGCTGTGTTTCCAGGAGACGAATTTGCAGGGAGACTTTGTTTTTTCAATTGCGTGTGCCCTGAATAGAGACTGTGTGGATGTTGTGTCGGGGAGCGGTGGTGCAGCGGTTATGTTCTTTCGCACCATATGTAGCTAACCGTGCTCTACGAACCCGGCGACCCGGGTTCCACTCCAACCTCACGGTCAACACTGTGATCTGAAACCGGTCCTGGGCCGAGTCTCAAATGGGTACCTGGTGCGGTGTGTAAACATCGCCACTGGGGAGACAAGGGCAGGCTGGGCGTGGTGCTGGTCACCCACCCCCTCGTGTGCCGTGCTGGCCTTCATAGGCGCTGCTCGATAACAGCACTTTCCCCCAAACCGTCTGTTCAGGCTATGCGGGTGATCTTTGTGTTTTTGCGTCACGTGTCACTTGCATCAAAGCTATAAATCTATTCCAATGGCTTCTGTCAATGGTAAGGCATTGTAAACAGAAAATTGTATGCAGGCGGAAACTAACAAGCGTAATAAGAATAATAATACACGCCAAAGGTGCTTTATAGGCGGCAAAATCCGCGGTTCTGATCACATTATCAGTGCTCCCATCGTGCCTTGCATGTCACCTGACTTCCCCCTACTGTGTGTACAGTATCATGCACACATTCTGTATTAGGCCACTGACTCAAACCGCAATATTTCGCAAGATTCCCGGAGCTTAAATTGTCAGAATTGAGAGTCCAAATAAGTAGATGTCATCGGCTCGCGATGCCACTGCAACTGTTTTGATTCCGGGTTTGATTGCAGTTTAATTCAAGGAGTCTGGCCAAAACTTGATGAAGACGTTTTAGTAAAAAAACACATTACTCCTGCGGAATGAGCTGGTAGGAACGTTGGGTTGCTCTGTCAATGGCCAGGGTCAACGGCGTGGTGTATTCTGCAAATATGCCCGACTGCGAGGGCGGGCACAAGCCGGCGTGAGTAGGTTAAACGTTGACTTTTATAAGGGCACCACGGGGTGACCAGCCCCACTCTCCCCACCCAGCCCCTCCCTCCCCTCCCCACCCTGCACGACGGACACAATAATCCCCTGTGGGCTGGTGTAACCAGGAGGTTCATACCAGTAAAAAACTATGAAATAGAGGTGGCTGGGTGGTTCAAAGTGCACATAATGGCCATGTCGGATAAACTGAGCATTTTCCAGTGATATTTTGGAGTCTTATCCATAGGTCAAATGCAGTCTATCCATAATATACTGTAAATCCATATCACACAGACAAAGACATCCATCCATAGCTATCCATATCTTTCCACATCCTGTGGAGTCTATCCATAGACACCTATGGAGTGTAGCCAAAGGTCTATCCATAGGTCAAATCCATAGATTATGGAGTGTATCCATAGGCCCAAACCACTTTCGGATTTCCCACAAGGGAGTGCTTAATTGATTGACCCCGAACGAACGATGGGCTGAGTCGATCCCTCCCAACCAAGATTCGAACTCGCACCCTTGCGGTTGCGAGCCGCTCGCCCGACCGCCGTGCCGCCTGACCGGATGAGGTGGCTCGGTGTGGACCGGACAAAGTGGGCGAGCGGGCAGAGGCCGTACGTGTCTCCTTCCCTTATCCGACTCGCCGCTTGGGGGGAGAAAAAAAAAATAGGAGAAAAATTACACAACCCATCGGCCCCACGGCCTGCTGCTGGCTTTGCGTAATTTCAGCAGCGTTGGTTCATCACGGCGCGGAAAGTCCTCGCTTAACGCGCGGCGTTCACGCAGCGACACGTTCCCGCTTCAACGTGCTTTGTCCGTTCGGGAAGACTTTTCGCACAACGCACCATTATAACGTGGATCGCGCCCCGTTATAACGCGGTTTCTGAGCGGCCGACGACGAACTACTTTCCCGAGCTGCGTGGTTGATCGGTACAGTTATACAGTAGTCGGAGTGATACAGCAGCGTGGTGGCGGCGCCGTACCCTCGGCTGTTTGTCCCGCCATCGCACCGCGCGATGTGCGTAGTAGTAGTGGTTCACTTTTCGCGTTTTCCGCTGAACGCAGCTCTTTTCAGCAACACCTGCTTCCCGCGCTGAACGAGGAGTTCTACTGTACAGCCACACACAGCGGCCCAGCCGGGATCGCTTAAATCCATGGCCGGTGAATCGCCAGCTGACGTTGGTCAAGGGACCCCTCTCTTCACGATTGCGGATCGTAGCCCCTGGTGTTGACGTGGCTCCGTGGTGTCACCTGCCGGGGCTCTTCCCTGACCACCTATCTTCACCTCGGTCGCGTAGTGGTTAATTCGCCATCCTGGGCCTCCCCCTACGTCGACTCGGCCTTAAACAAGTACCTGGTCACGTCGTTTGAACGTCGCTGGATGTGTGGGGCCGGGGGGGGGACAAGGGCGACCGGGCGTGGTGCTGGCCACGCCGTGCCAGCCCCCGTAGGCGCTCGCTCGACGCCACGTTGACCCGACAGCCTGCGTCAGCTATACGGGGTGGGGGGTGGGGGGGGATTTTTGTCTATTTTTGGTTAAATAAATAAATGTATCGCGTCATCCACAAACGGGAGTTCTGCATTGTGGCAACGTAAATGCCACCGTAGCCTGGCCTCCAGTGTGAGCGTCACTCCCACTCTGATCTGAGTCTCAATCCCACTCTGATCTGAGTCTCAATCCCGCTCTGATCTGAGTCTCAATCCCACTCTGATCTGAGTCTCAATCCCGCTCTGATCTGAGTCTCAATCCCACTCTGATCTGAGTCTCAATCCCGCTCTGATCTGAGTCTCAATCCCACTCTGATCTGAGTCTCAATCCCGCTCTGATCTGAGTCTCAATCTCGCTCTGATCTGAGTCTCAATCCCACTCTGATCTGAGTCTCAATCCCACTCTGATCTGAGTCTCAATCCCACTCTGATCTGAGTCTCAATCCCACTCTGATCTGAGTCTCAATCCCACTCTGATCTGAGTCTCAATTCCACTCTGATCTGAGTCTCAATCCCACTCTGATCTGAGTCTCAATCCCACTCTGATCTGAGTCTCAATCCCACTCTGATCTGAGTCTCAATCCCACTCTGATCTGAGTCTCAATCTCGCTCTGATCTGAGTCTCAATCTCGCTCTGATCTGAGTCTCAATCCCACTCTGATCTGAGTCTCAATCTCGCTCTGATCTGAGTCTCAATCCCACTCTGATCTGAGTCTCAATCGCACTCTGATCTGAGTCTCAATCGCACTCTGATCTGAGTCTCAATCTCACTGATCTGAGTCTCAATCCCACTCTGATCTGAGTCTCAATCTCGCTCTGATCTGAGTCTCAATCGCACTCTGATCTGAGTCTCAATCTCACTGATCTGAGTCTCAATCCCACTCTGATCTGAGTCTCAATCTCGCTCTGATCTGAGTCTCAATCGCACTCTGATCTGAGTCTCAATCCCACTCTGATCTGAGTCTCAATCCCGCTCTGATCTGAGTCTCAATCCCGCTCTGATCTGAGTCTCAATCGCACTCTGATCTGAGTCTCAATCGCACTCTGATCTGATTCTCAATCTCACTCTGATCTGAGTCTCAATCTCACTCTGATCTGAGTCTCAATCTCGCTCTGATCTGAGTCTCAATCTCACTCTGATCTGAGTCTCAATCTCGCTCTGATCTGAGTCTCAATCCCACTCTGATCTGAGTCTCAATCCCGCTCTGATCTGAGTCTCAATCCCACTCTGATCTGAGTCTCAATCGCACTCTGATCTGAGTCTCAATCGCACTCTGATCTGAGTCTCAATCCCACTGATCTGAGTCTCAATCCCACTCTGATCTGAGTCTCAATCTCACTGATCTGAGTCTCAATCCCACTCTGATCTGAGTCTCAATCTCGCTCTGATCTGAGTCTCAATCCCGCTCTGATCTGAGTCTCAATCCCGCTCTGATCTGAGTCTCAATCGCACTCTGATCTGAGTCTCAATCGCACTCTGATCTGAGTCTCAATCGCACTCTGATCTGAGTCTCAATCGCACTCTGATCTGAGTCTCGATCTCACTCTGATCTGAGTCTCAATCTCGCTCTGATCTGAGTCTCAATCTCACTCTGATCTGAGTCTCAATCTCGCTCTGATCTGAGTCTCAATCTCGCTCTGATCTGAGTCTCAATCCCACTCTGATCTGAGTCTCAATCCCACTCTGATCTGAGTCTCAATCTCGCTCTGATCTGAGTCTCAATCCCACTCTGATCTGAGTCTCAATCCCACTCTGATCTGAGTCTCAATCCCACTCTGATCTGAGTCTCAATCGCACTCTGATCTGAGTCTCAATCTCACTGATCTGAGTCTCAATCCCACTCTGATCTGAGTCTCAATCTCACTGATCTGAGTCTCAATCCCACTCTGATCTGAGTCTCAATCTCACTGATCTGAGTCTCAATCCCACTCTGATCTGAGTCTCAATCTCACTGATCTGAGTCTCAATCCCACTCTGATCTGAGTCTCAATCTCACTGATCTGAGTCTCAATCCCACTCTGATCTGAGTCTCAATCTGACTCTGATCTGAGTCTCAATCGCACTCTGATCTGAGTCTCAATCGCACTCTGATCTGAGTCTCAATCGCACTGTGCTCGCTGAGCATGAACCATGCTACTGTGGTACAGTGTGCTTGTTTTTTGTGAGTTTGCGTTGTTCACCTTTGTGGCTTGTAATCTGAATTCCCGGAGCTGGGAACAGTGTGGTTCATGGTGGGCACACGCGCAACATTTACCAACTCTGCGCACTGCCGATGATGGTGCTGATAGTGGTTGGTGGTGGTGCTGCTGATGGAGATAGCAGTTGTGATAGTGGTGGCAGTGGTAGTGGTGGTGATTATCGTGGTGTTTCCATTGGTCTGGTCTGAGTGGGGAGTGGTAATGTAGCGGTTAGCGCGCTGCGCTATGAACCCGGCGACACGGGATCGACTCCCGCTCACGGCCAACACCAGTGACGATTATCTGAACCGGTCCCGGGCCTCCCCTAGGTCGACTCGGCCTCAAATGAGTACCTGTTGGGGGGGGTGTGGTAAACATTTCGTGGTGCTGGCCGTCCCACTCCCTCTCGTGCCGTGCCGGCCTTCATCAGTGCTACTCACTAACAGCACTTGCCCCTACAGTCTGTTAAGGTTACCCCAGGGTGGTGGGGGTGGTGGAGGCAAGGGAGCAATATTTGTCTTTGGTGCTAAAACTGGTGGTGCTGCTGGTGGTGCTGTGATGGTGCTGGTGGTAGCGGTGGTAGTGGTTGGCACTGCTGGTGGTGCTGTGATGGTGCTGGTGGTAGCGGTTGGTGGTAGCGGTTGACACTGCTGGTGGTAGCGGTGGTGCTGGTGGTAGCGGTGGTAGCGGTTGGCACTGCTGATGGTGCTGGTGGTAGCGGTTTGCACTGCTGGTGGTGCTGTGATGGTGCTGGTGGTAGCAGGTTGGCACTGCTGATGGTGCTGGTGGTAGCGGTTTGCACTGCTGGTGGTGCTGTGATGGTGCTGGTGGTAGCGGTGGTAGCGGTTGGCACTGCTGGCTCTCCGTCACTGCCTCTCACAGTCGCCGTGCTGCTGCCGGTGGTCGTTCCCGTCTGCGATGCACTTGCTGCTGCTGCTGCTGTGAGCGTGCTCTTGCCACCGCTGGTGGTGCGAGCAGAGGAAGCTGCCGCTGCTGTTGCTGCTGCAGCTGCTGCTGCTGCTCAGAATCCGAATCTGCTATTCCTACTATTGCTGCTGTTATAGGGGAGCGGTGGTGCAGCCGCCGCTGCTGTTTCAGCTGCTGTTATCACCGCAGTTGCTTTTGGCCGCTGCCATTGCTGCAGCCGCTGGTATTGCACTCACTGTGACTGCTGCTGTACCGCTGCTTGTGATGCCGGACCGCGCGTGGGTGTGTGTGCGCGCGCGTCCGTGCGTCCGTGTGTGCCTGCGTCCGTGCGTCCTGCGCACGTGCGTGCGCGTGCCGAGCGCCGCCCGAGCGCCGGTGCTAGGGAGGTGACGTAATGCTCTGAGCAGCAGCAGCGGTCGCTGAGCTCATCGGCGAGAAAATCCGCACAGGATCCCCCGCTAGCGGCCATCCCCCCCCCCACCTCTATTCCCCCCCTCCTCCTCATCCAGCCCAGATCTTCTCGCGGACACTCCCTCCGCCTGCAACCACCGAGCACAGCTGCTGTCTTCCTTTCATCATCACCATCCTCGTCGTCAGCGTCTTCAGCATCATCATCATCATCATCATCCTCCTCGTCGTGGTGGTGGTGGTGACCTTTATCACCTAGATCGGTTGAGCCGGCGACCGCTGGAGTGAAGGTTTGAATCTGAGGCGGTGGTGGTGGTGTAGGGAGGGAGGGAGGAGCGAGGCTACCGTTGTAGGTGTGGTGCCGTTTGCAGCAACAGAGCAGGAGAGGCGATTGCCGAAGCTCAAGGGGGTAGGGTGGGGGGGGAGGTAGTTGTGCAGCGGTAGCGGGGAGCGAGAGGAGTAGGCGGAGGAGGAGGCGCTGCTGCTGCTGCTGCTGCTCCGATGCTGGAGCTGGGGCTGTGCGGGGTGCCAGCGCAGGTGCTCGGGGTGGTGCAGGGCGCGCTGTGTCGCAAAGGTGAGCGGCACGCGGCCCCTCCACCCCCTCCTCCCAGCCCCTCTAAGCCCCCCCTCTCCTCCTCAATCCCCATTCAGATCATCCTTTTCGTGATTGTCATCCTTCTCATCCCGATCATCATCATCATCATCAGCCTCCTATTATTCCTCATCCTTGTCATCTTCATCGTTGTATTCGTTCTGGTCATTATCATCATCCTTATCATCCTGTTATTCCACATCGTCCTCCTGATCATCCTCCTCCACCTTATCATCCTCATCGTCGTCATCATCCTCCTATTCCACCTGTTCCCCTCCTCTCCCTCCTGTTCCTCCTTGCAATCTTCCTATTGATCCTTATCATCATCATCCTCCTCCTAATGTTCCCCTCCATAAACTACCACCACCACCTCGTCACAGAGACAAACTCGCAGACAACGGACGGGTGCTAGCCGCTCTCATCCATCCGTGTGTACGTCGTGGGAAACGCCCAGTGTGGTGTCTCTCTCTCTCTCCCTTTCTCTCTGGCTCTCACTCTCTCTCGCTCTCTCTCGCTCTCTGATTCTCTCGCTCTCTCTCACCTCTCAGCATCTCAGGGGTTCCTCCACCGTCACACCACCACTACCACCGTAAGATAAAAGCTATTTTTTGTGTTATTAAATTTATTTCTGGTTCATTCATTCGTGTTCTTTTTTTTTTACGGGATTTTTTGTTATTTTATGGCATCATTCTGTGCTGCGAGGGGCGCGTGCCACTGTGCTGGTTGCAGGGTGGGGCAGGCGGTCGGACGGGTGGGTGAATGTGAGGCATCGTCTGTGTGGATGTACTTGTGTGGTTGTGTGCGTGTGCGCGTGTGGGCAGCAGTTAGCGCGCCGCGCCATGATACACGGCGACCCGAGTTCGATTCCCGCTCGAGGCCACCACCAGTGATGGTTATCCGAACCGGTTCTGCTCCTCTCCTTGCTCGACTCTGCCTCAAATGAGCACCTGGTGTGGTCTGTAAGAACGTCGCCACTGGGGAGACAAACGCGGCCGGGTGGGCGTGGTGCTGGCCACCCACCCCCGTCGTGTGCCGTGCCGGCCTTCATAGGCGCTGCTCGCCAACAGCACTTGTCCCAACAGTCTGTTAAGGCTATGCGGTGATCTTTGTCTTTGCGGGGTGTGTGTGTGTGGGGAGCGGTGGTGCAGTGGTCCGCACGCTGCGTGACAAAGCCCGGCGACCCGAGTTCGATTCCTGCTCACGGCCACCAACGCCAGGGGGCGGTGATCTGAACTGGTCCTGGTCGACTCGGCCTCAAATTGACCATCTCGTGTGATGCGTAAACGTCGCCACTCGGGAGGCAAACGCGGCCGGCCGTGGTGCTGGCCACCCACGCCCTCGTGTGCCCTGTCGGCCTTCATAGGCGCTGCTCGTAAACAGCACTTGTCCCCATCAAGGTCTGCTAAGGCTAGACGGGGGGGGTGGGGGGGGGGATCTTTGTCTTGCTTTTTAACAATTGCTGAGCACAGGACCAATGGCCCAACATGCAAAGCGGCCAGCAATAAACAGCGCAGCCGTAGTAGATAAGAGTGCGACGCGCCTCCTGAATGGAGCAACGTCATTTGTTATAAGAGCTCGGGGAGATGAGATGATGCGAGAGGATTCCAAATGTGTGGAGAATGGCAGACGCGGAACGAGAAGCGTTGTGACCAGCCGTGTGGTGAGCGGGTGGGTGGGTGAAATGGTGTTCTAACTCAAATGAGTACCTGCTGCAGTGTGTAGCAAACATGGTCAGTGGGGAGACGAAGGCGGCCAGGCGTGGTGCTGGCCAACCACCCCCTTGTGTGCCGTGCCGGCCTTCATAAGTGCTCGCTTAACAGCACTTGCCCCTGCGGGTCTGTTAAGGCTATATGGGGTGGGGGAGTGTTGGGACCTGCAGTGTGGTGGGTGGGTGAGTGTTGTGACCTGCAGTGTGGTGGGTGAGGTGAGTGTGACCTGCAGTGTGGTGGGTGGGTGAGGTGAGTGTGACCTGCAGTGTGGTGGGTGGGTGAGTATTGTTGTGACCTGCAGTGTGGTGGGTGGGTGAGGTGCGTGTGACCTGCAGTGTGGTGGGTGAGTGTGACCTGCAGTGTGGTGGGTGGGTGAGGTGAGTGTGACCTGCAGTGTGGTGGGTGGGTGAGTATTGTTGTGACATGCAGTGTGGTGGGTAGGTGAGTATTGTTGTGGCCTGCAGTGTGGTGGGTGGGTGGGTGAGTATTGTTGTGACCTGCAGTGTGGTGGGTGGGTGGGTGAGTATTGTTGTGACCTGCAGTGTGGTGGGTGGGTGGGTGAGTATTGTTGTGACCTGCAGTGTGGTGGGTGGGTGGGTGAGTATTGTTGTGACCTGCAGTGTGGTGGGTGGGTGGGTGAGTATTGTTGTGACCTGCAGTGTGGTGGGTGGGTGGGTGAGTATTGTTGTGACCTGCAGTGTGGTGGGTGGGTGGGTGAGTATTGTTGGGACCTGGGTGGGGGGGGGGGGGGAGACACTCCTCCGACCCTTTGCGACGGCGTCGCTAGTGAGCTCACTTCCTGCCGCTCCCTCGGCAGCCGTAAACCCACCGGCGCGCGCTTTTAGCGGCAAAACCCTCGGGGGGGGGGGGGGGGGGGGAGAGGCCGTTCACTGGCCCCGCCAGGAACTACGGCCACGGCACGGCGGTTCACCACGGGAGGGGTCGCGCCATCACTCTCTCTCGGCCACGCGGCCCCCTGGCCCCCGCCCCACCACCCCCCACCCCCCACCCATCGCTCGATAAACATCCCTCTTCGTCATCGTGCCACGGATCAATAACCGTGTCACCGCTGGGCGCCGGGGCCTTCGCTGCGGAGTGGGCCACGAGGTCTAGGTCGGGACGAGAATCGCCAAGCCGTGCTAATGGCTACGTAGGGTGCCAAAGAGGTTCGACGTACCCACACACACTTGCGGGACCGTGAAGTGAGCACCGTGCCCGTGCGTGCGCGTGCAGGAGGAGCGATGGCGGCCGAGTTGGAACCCACGCCCGAGCAGCTGGCGGCGATCGCGGTGGAGAACGAGGAGGAGGACGCGCTGGACTACAAGCCGCCCGCCCAAAAGTCCATCCAGGAGCTGGTGGAGCTGGACAAGGACGACGAGAGCCTTCGCAAGTACAAGGAGACGCTGCTGGGGGCCTCGCCCATCGTCGCCGGTACCCTGGCTCCGTGTCTCCCTGTCTCCGTATCTCTCAATCTCTGTCTCAGTGTCTCCATTTGTTTCTTCGTGTCTCCGTGTCTCCCTGTCTCCGTATCTCTCAATCTCTGTCTCAGTGTCTCCGTTTGTTTCTTCGTGTCTCAGTATCTCCGTGTCTCAGTGTCTCCCTAGCTCCTCATCTCCATGTATCTGTGAGCTTGTGTCTCCGTATCTCATTGTCTCCGTGTCTCATTGTCCCCCATATGTCAGCGTCCCTCGCACCTCTGAGTCTTCACACCTCACAGAACCCCATGTCGCCAGGAGCGTGAGTACGGCATGACTTGCGCAACTCTAGACGTCGCGTCGGCTCAGCCTCGTCCTCGCTGCAATTCCCTACGGGATTGATGCAAGGTGAATTGCATCAATTCAGTGGGAACTTCAGGGGTGATTGGGCACCATTATGTATGTCCTCACACACCCGCAGAAAGATAAAGATCCCCCGTATAGCCTGAAGTAGACTGTTGGGGCAAGTGCTGTTAGCGAGTAACACCTATGAAGGCCGGCATAGTACACGAGAGGGTGGGTGGCCAGTACCACGCCCGGCCTTTGTCTCCCTAGCAGCAATGTTTACACACCGTACCAGGTAGTAATTTGAGGCCGAGTCGACCTAGGGGAAGCCCAGGACCGGTTCAGATAATTGTCGCCGGATTCGAAGTGAAGCGTGCTCAACCACTGCACCACCGCTTCCCACCACACAGCTCCAATTAGCGCCACGAACGGTGCAAACAAAGTAAAAAATGCATACATCTAGATGCACACGCACATACACACAGGCACACAGGCAGAAACCTACAACCACATGGTCAACACTCGCATACACTCTTTCCACACAGACGCCCACTGTCATAAGTGGATAAAGATCTCCCATATAGACTCTTAACAAACTGTTAGCGAGCACCTATTAAGGCTGGCATGGCACACATACTCTTTCCTGCACACGGTCAATTTATATTTCCACGCAAAGTAGCACACGCACACACTCGCACAAGTTAAAACATTGATAACACAAATATGAAACTTGCCACAGCCCCGCTGAACAAACCAGGCGATGACGTCATGGCAGCCATGTTGTACAGGGATTTCATGGCAGCCATGTTACATGGGGGGGTCATCTTCCTGGCAGCTGATTGGTTGGTGTGTGGCGGGAGTGGTGACACTTCAGATTTGTCATTTTCGCAGTCGGATTGACACCCTGTCCCCGTGCCCCCCCCCCCCCCCCGTGTCCCCCTCCCCATGTCCCTCCCACCCCCATGCCCCTCCCACTCCCGTGTCCGAACTGGCAGATCCCACGGTGGCAAACGTGCAGGTGACGCGACTCACGCTGCTGTGCGAGACGGCGCCTGGGCCTCTCACCATCGACCTCACCGGTAAGAGCCACTGCACTCACCACCGCACTACCACACTCACCACCGCACTCTCACACTCACCACCGCACTACCACACTCACCACCGCACTCTCACACTCACCACCGCACTCTCACACTCACCACCGCACTACCACACTCACCACCGCACTCTCACACTCACCACCGCACTCTCACACTCACCACCGCACTCTCACACTCACCACCGCACTACCACACTCGCCACCGCACTACCACACTCGCCACCGCACTACCACACTCGCCACCGCACTCTCACACTCACCACCGCACTACCACACTCACCACCGCACTCTCACACTCACCACCGCACTACCACACTCACCACCGCACTCTCACACTCACCACCGCACTCTCACACTCACCACCGCACTACCACACTCACCACCGCACTCTCACACTCACCACCGCACTCTCACACTCGCCACCGCACTCTCACCTCACCACCGCACTACCACACTCACCACCGCACTCTCACACTCACCACCGCACTCCCACACTCACCACCGCACTCTCACACTCACCACCGCACTACCACACTCGCCACCGCACTCTCACACTCACCACCGCACTACCACACTCACCACCGCACTCTCACACTCACCACCGCGCTACCACACTCACCACCGCGCTACCACACTCACCACCGCACTACCACACTCACCACCGCGCTACCACACTCACCACCGCACTACCACACTCACCACCGCACTCTCACACTCACCACCGCACTACCACACTCACCACCGCACTCTCACACTCACCACCGCACTCTCACACTCACCACCGCACTCTCACACTCACCACCGCACTCTCACACTCACCACCGCACTACCACACTCGCCACCGCACTCTCACACTCACCACCGCACTACCACACTCACCACCGCACTCTCACACTCACCACCGCACTACCACACTCACCACCGCACTCTCACACTCACCACCGCACTACCACACTCGCCACCGCACTCTCACACTCACCACCGCACTACCACACTCACCACCGCACTCTCACACTCACCACCGCACTACCACACTCACCACCGCGCTACCACACTCACCACCGCACTACCACACTCACCACCGCGCTACCACACTCACCACCGCACTACCACACTCACCACCGCACTCTCACACTCACCACCGCACTACTCACACTCACCACCGCACTACTCACACTCACCACCGCACTACCACACTCACCACCGCACTACCACACTCACCACCGCACTCTCACACTCACCACCGCACTACCACACTCGCCACCGCACTCTCACACTCACCACCGCACTACCACACTCACCACCGCGCTACCACACTCACCACCGCACTACCACACTCACCACCGCACTACCACACTCACCACCGCACTCTCACACTCACCACCGCACTCTCACACTCGCCACCGCACTCTCACACTCGCCACCGCACTACCACACTCACCACCGCACTACCACACTCACCACCGCACTACCACACTCACCACCGCACTCTCACACTCACCACCGCACTCTCACACTCACCACCGCACTACCACACTCACCACCGCACTACCACACTCACCACCGCACTCTCACACTCACCACCGCACTCACACTCACCACCGCACTCTCACACTCACCACCGCACTACCACACTCACCACCGCACTCTCACACTCGCCACCGCACTACCACACTCACCACCGCACTCTCACACTCACCACCGCACTACCACACTCACCACCGCACTCTCACACTCACCACCGCACTACCACACTCACCACCGCACTCTCACACTCACCACCGCACTACCACACTCACCACCGCACTCTCACACTCACCACCGCACTACCACACTCACCACCGCACTCTCACACTCACCACCGCACTACCACACTCACCACCGCACTCTCACACTCACCACCGCACTACCACACTCACCACCGCACTCTCACACTCACCACCGCACTACCACACTCACCACCGCACTCTCACACTCACCACCGCACTACCACACTCACCACCGCACTCGCTTGCCACCACACTTGCCACCACACTCACCACCACACTCGCCACCACACTCACTCACCACTGCACTCGCCACCACACTCACCACCACACTCACTGACCACCACACTCACCAACACACTCACTCGCCACCGCACTACCACACTCACCACCACACTCACTCACCACCACACTCACCACCACACTCACTCGCCACCACACTCACCACCACACTCGCTTGCCACCACACTTGCCACCACACTCACTCACCACCACACTCGCCACCACACTCGCCACCACACTCACTCACCACTGCACTCGCCACCACACTCACCACCACACTCACTGACCACCACACTCACCAACACACTCACTCGCCACCGCACTACCACACTCACCACCACACTCACTCACCACTGCACTTGCCACCACACTCGCCACCACACTCACTGACCACTGCCTTCTGGAGTTCGTGATTGCCAGGTTGACACCCCGAATCGGTTGGGCGACGGCCCTACACTATAAATGCTTTGATGTTTTTTCTAAATGTGGACCCGGATAAAAATCCACTTGACCACGTGGAGAAGGAGACATATGCAAACTCCAAATATACAGCAGTTGTCAGGGTCGGAATCGATCCCACGACCTCCTGCATACTAGGCGAGGTAGTTAACATCTCCTAGCCACCATGGCACCCACTTGGTGGTGGTACGAGGCTCTGTGTACACGGCCAAAGCGAGTGGACCGTGTGGGAGCGCGCTCGCCGAACGATCTAATTTTGGCATCTCGGTTGGTACCGACAAGGACAAATATTTGGTCTGGGCCCACGCTTACCAACTAATCGTGTGACGTCCCAAGCGATGGCTGTGCTCTGTGAACATTTTCCCAAACGCTGCCTTCCACCGCCCCCCACTCTCCCGCTGCGTCTTTCCCCTCTCGACGCGAGGAGAAGCGGTGGGGGGGGGGGGGGGGGGGGGTGTCAACTCTCAGCTCTGGCCCCGTGTTTATTTTCTCTGCTCCGTGGACTTCGACCGCGCCCGTCACGTGTCTCCGTGTTTCCCGTCACGTGTCTCTGCCTCTCCAGTCACGTGTCTCCATGTCTTTGCGTCGCTGTCGTCTCCGCCGCCTGTGGGCTGCCTTTATCTCAATAGAGCGGCGACAATAGTGCGTGCGTGCGCGCACGCACGTGGATTACATTTCTAAATTACGTCTCCAAATCGCCGCCGTCTGAAGGCGTGACGCCCCGGCGCAGGGCGTGGTGCGAAAATCCACAGACCGGGGCACCTGGGGAAGGCAGTCGGCAGAAACGGGCAGCTCAAGCGCCCTCTGGTCCTATTTTGGGATGGTGGCCCGCGAATGTTTCGTCCATCCATGGGCGGTTTTCGCATGCGGGTGGGCGGGGGGGGAGAACACCCGAAGAAAATACGGAGGTAACAATCAAACCCCGAGCGGGTGGTTAATGAACCCCACTTGCTGTACTGCCACCATAACCCCGGCAAGCCCGGGAAATGGGCAGTTTTACAACGCAGCATAGCCACCGCCACAAAGACAAAGATCCCCCGTATAAGCTCTCACAGGCTGTTGCGGCAAGTGCTGTTTGCGAGCAGCTAATGAAGGCCGGCAAGGCACACGAGGCGGTGGGTGGCCAGCACCACGCCCGGCCGTCTTTGTCTCCCCGGTGCTTGTGTTTGCTCAGGACCGGTTCGGATATTCGTCGCACGTGTTGGTGGCTGTGAGCGGGAATCGAACCCGGGTCACCGGGTTCGTAGCACGGCACGCTAGCCGCTACACTACCGCTCCCCACACACACACCACGCACCCGCCCACCGCCTCCTCCTCCTCCCCATGCCGCTCTCCCTTCCCGTGGGTTCTCTCTCTGTGCGTTTGAATCGCGCTCTTTGTTCGGAGGGAGTTGCAAGGGGAGGCCGGAGGAGATCCTTGAACGCAGGGCCGCTTTGAACCCTGGCCTCCCCTACGTTCTCGCACACACGGAGCCCTTTGTGTGTTCACCCGGACTGGAGAACACCGTGAGCGCCGTGAAGATACCGTCGTCGTCATTGTCACCGTCATTGTCGTCGTCGTCGTCGTCATCATCACCATTCGTCGTCATCGCTACCTGGCCAGGTTGCTCAGCTGTAGAGCGAGCGGCTCGCAATCGGAAAGTTGCGAGTTCACACCCTGGTTGGGGGGGGGGGGTGGCGGGGGTTGACCATCCCCACCCGCACCCTCCACGGTGCCAGCGCACACACGCGGACTCGTGTCATGTGCACGCGGACGCACGCTGGGAATGTGCCCGCTGGCCCGTTTGCTGGCACGCATGCCGATGCAGGAAATTGCAACCGCCCCGAGCCCTTGCCTCTGTCGCCCCCTGAGAGCCCCCTCCCCCCGGCAGCCTCGGGTTACGAGCTCGCATTCCCCAAACGATGATGAGCGCCGCTGCCGCTGCGTGCTCTCTGCTCCCCCCCGCGAGTTGCGGTGTGCACGGGGGAAGCGCTTGGCGTCGCGGTCCGTGCTCGCTGCGCCGGGCTGCTGCGAAAAAACAACCTCGGCCGCCCGAGTTTGATTCCTCAGATCCCTCCTCCTCCTCCTCCTCTCCCCCCCTCCTCCCCGCTTCTCGTATTTGACCATACTTCACCCCACGCTGGTCAGTGCGGGTTTTGGTGACGACGTTGGGGGGGGCCCTCTGTGCGCAACGTTCATCGCTGACAAACGCGGGCCACGGCCGTTCTGCACACGGTCTACGTCCGGTATTGTGCGTGCGTTGAACTTCTTTCGCACTGTACGTAGCCGACCGCGCTGATCGGAGGTGCGCAGTCGTAGGACGGCAAGCTAAACGCAAAAAGCACGTTCTCAATAAATAAGCATTCAATCTAGATCCTGAATATGACCGCCTAAGACTGCGATCCAAGTGAGCCAAGGGTGATGAACAAGGAGATGGAAATGCAGAAGCACAGTGAGAGAGATGGATGCGTGCTTGTCATTGCTTCGAGAGACGGGGACGCGTCTGGTACAGGCTTCTAACAGACGCATCGTCTTGTTGGCGTTAAGAAGCGTGCGTGGCCGTGGGCAAGGGTACATTGCACCAGTGGCTTCCTCCTATATCGGGAGGAGAAGAGCGCTCCAGACGGCCGCCGAAGCCTGTCCGAAAAGCGCGCGATGGACGTGGTGACCACCCTCCGGATGGCTGGAGGAAGTCGTTGTAGTTTGATGGTCCAAGGTTTAGCAATCCATTGAATGCAACTCGCTGACCCTGCCCCCCCACGCCCCCGCTCCCCTCCACAACCACCACCGTGTCCCCCTACTTGGACGTCTGCGGAAAAAAAAAGAGCTTCACAGCTTATCGGATTCCTCCGGGATAAATATTCTGATAGCAATAGGCGCTCGCTAACCCAACAGCCCGTGTGGGCTAGCGTGGGTGGGGGAGGGCGGCGCGCCGGGCCGCTAAAACACAGCCGGTCATCTCGGCCGGTCATCTCTGTCGGTCATCTCGTTCGGTCGACCCGTGGCACCTGCTGGGGTCTGTCCCGTGACCTCCTGCCAGCGGGCGTTCATACAACTTCACCTGGCCCTTCAAGTGCACCTGGCCTGGCACGGGCGCCGTGGTGACATCCACAGCCACTTGGTGGCGGTTGTTGTTGTTGTTGATGTCGTCTGCTTGGTCAACGGCCTCCCCTCTCCCCCTCCTCCCCTGCCCGCCCCCTCAACTCTGATCACGTGGCCTTATAAGGAAGGGCAGCCATGGAGGCCGGTTTTTTTTTGTTGCTGCGGGGCAGCACAGTGAGAGAAGGTTCTGGAATGAGCTGGGCGTGTTGCCGAGGTTCATGCCGGACCAGAGGTTGTTTTTTTTTCTCTCTCGCTTCTTTTCAATCCTGGAAAAATCACGATAGGATTTTTTTTAATCGAAATTTTTCTCTTGTTACGAAGAACCATGTGATTATGAACTGCACTCTCTCTCGTTCCTCTCTGGCTCGGCTGGATGACGGTTCAACTGCTTCAGTGTCCGGGCTATCATTGTGGTGTTTTGCTTTGTGCTATTTTGCTTTGCAAAACAACACAATGATACCGATGACCCCAGGGTCACTCTTGCATGTGTAGTGTTGTACAGACGGACTCTTCAAAGTCTTTTGTAGCACACACTTTTATTCGTCTTATGAACACAGTCCCGATGCACTGAGGGGTATACGGTCCCCTCACCCGTTACACTCAGAACGTACAAGCCTCCGCACCCTACAGGCTACTTAATATCCCGCTCTTTCAGTGTCCTCTGACTGGACCTAGGGGATGTCTCTCCGACCACTGGTTACACTGAACCCTAGCCCTTATAAGGGCTGGAGGGCTTGGTCCAGGGTCCTAGGCTTCTTCCGCCGTCTTGGGTCTTCGTGTCGTCGAACTCCCCCAGAGCTCTGAGCACTCTAGCTTTATACTTGTTCGTGGCCGGGTTGTCCAATCCCCGGCCACCTTGTGGAACCCTGTGATTGGTCGTTCCCAATCTGCTTTAGGATCCCAATTCGCCCTATCTGACCCTGACCGTTAGGTCGCGTGGGAAAACCTTGTTTACGGTCAGCTCTCACAGCTTGTGAGACCCTGACCGTTAGTTTGAGCGGGAAAACCTTGTCAACGATTAGCTCTCCCTGTTTGTGAACATCGAGTAGGTAACTCTACTACACATGCGGCTCGTGCTGTGCTCCAGCGGGTTCTCGCCAGGCGAAACGAAATCTACTTCTGTAAACTTACGGAGGCCTCGAAAACACCGGGGCGTACGACTGGCAACGCTCTTTCAGCCAGAAATGTTTTTCGTGAAGATGATCGCAACTTGAGGTGTAGACCCGGTGACTCGGGGGGAGGGGGGGGGGTTAGAGTCGCTGAACCGGCGCAGCTGAGAATCCTGGGTTTTTGTCCAGGTTTTGGCCGCACAGCGTCGATCAGCGTCGATCAGCGAGGGGAAGGATTAAGGGCAAGGTGGCGATGAGACTCTGAAGAGTGGTCCTTGTCGAGTTCAGGTGGTCACGGCTTGAGAGGTTTGAGCGCTGGCAGAAAGTCCTTAGCCAGGATAGGTTAAAAAAAATTCTATTAAGGCGTCACGTGAGTCTTTAAAAGAAAAAAAGCGACTAAATTAAATACAGCAACAAAAATAAATCCAAGACACCGACGTTACAGGAAAAACCAGAAATACCGCACACGCGAAAATCAGTGTGTTAGTAATGCACTAGCTTCATGTCGAGTATCGGTGTGTTAGTAATGCACTAGCTTCATGTCGAGTATCGGTGTGTTAGTAATGCACTAGTTTTACGCTGTGTGTTAGTAATGTATTAGTTTTACACTGTGTCGGTGTGTTAGTAATGCACTAGCTTCACGCTGTGTGTTAGTAATGTATTAGTTTTACACTGTGTCGGTGTGTTAGTAATGCACTAGTTTTACGCTGTGTGTCGGTGTGTTAGTAATGCACTAGCTTCACGCTGTGTGTCGGTGTGTTAGTAATGCACTAGCTTCACGCTGTGTGTCGGTGTGTTAGTAATGCACTAGCTTCACGCTGTGTGTCGGTGTGTTAGTAATGCACTAGCTCACGCTGTGTGTCGGTGTGTTAGTAATGCACTAGCTTCACGCTGTGTGTCGGTGTGTTAGTAATGCACTAGCTTCACGCTGTGTTCGGTGTGTTAGTAATGCACTCGCTTCACGCTGTGTGTCGGTGTGTTAGTAATGCACTAGCTTCACGCTGTGTAGTCGGTGTGTTAGTAAGGCACTAGTTTTACGCTGTGTGTCGGTGTGTTAGTAAGGCACTAGTTTTACGCTGTGTGTCAGTGTGTTAGTAATGCACTAGCTTCATGTCGAGTATCGGCGTGTTAGTAATGCACTAGTTTCACGCTGTGTGTCGGTGTGTTAGTAATGCACTAGTTTCACGCTGTGTGTTGGTGTGTTAGTAATGCACTAGTTTCACGCTGTGTGTCGGTGTGTTAGTAATGCACTAGTTTCACGCTGTGTGTCGGTGTGTTAGTAATGCACTAGTTTCACGCTGTGTGTCGGTGTGTTAGTAACGCACTAGTTTCACGCTGTGTGTCGGTGTGTTAGTAAGGCACTAGTTTTACGCTGTGTGTCGGTGTGTTAGTAATGCACTAGCTTCATGTCGAATATCGGTGTGTTAGTAAGGCACTAGTTTTACGCTGTGTGTCGGTGTGTTAGTAATGCACTAGCTTCATGTCGAGTATCGGTGTGTTAGTAAGGCACTAGTTTTACGCTGTGTGTCGGTGTGTTAGTAAGGCACTAGTTTTACGCTGTGTGTCGGTGTGTTAGTAAGGCACTAGTTTTACGCTGTGTGTCGGTGTGTTTGTAAGGCCGTGCAAGTGGAGTGCAGCAGACGGGCTTTGCAGCCCTCTACTGACCCACCCAGTCTTTTATCTTTCCCCGTTGCAACGTGCGTCCAGGTGTCTGTCATGCATCGGAGACGCTTGCTGTTTTTTTACATTGGCCATTTGTGCGAAGGCAAGCATCCCACACGATCCGCCACGGTTTGTGCGAATGTGATCCGTGGTTTGTTGAGTCGGTGTGTGTGTGTGACCAAGGAGCGGTGCGCGTAGCGGTCAGCGCGCCGCGCTACGAACCCAGCCACCCGAGTTCGCTTGCCGCTCGCGGACAACACCGGCGTGACCCGTTATCTGAACCGGTCCTGGGCCTCCCCGAGGACGACTCGGCCTCACACGAGTACCCAGTGTGTGGCGTGTAGCAAGCGTCGCCACGTGGGGAGACAAAGTCGGCCGGGCGTGGTGCCGGCCACCCACCCAATAGTCTGTTAAGGCTCCACGTGGGGGGGGGGGGGGGGGTCTTTATCTTGTTTTGTTAACCTCAATGCGCGTGCGTGCGCGTGCGTGGTGTCTCGTGCAGGTAATCTGGAGACGTTCAAGAAGGAGTCGTTTGTGCTGAAGGAGGGAGCCGAGTACAAGATCAAGATTAATTTCAAGGTGAGACCACGGGTTTGGGCGGTGATGGACGGTGGCGGGGGGGGGCAGGAGCGGGGGGGGAAGGTGGGGGAGGGAAGGTGGGGGAGGTGGATAAACCCTCGCGATCGGTGTTGGAAATGTGCCGCTGTGCGACGATACGCCACAACAGGCACGGCCATCGGCTCCGTGTGCCTAGCGGTACCGGTCCGTGTTGGCCGATGTTTCTGCAGCGAGTGCGAGAGGTGTGCGCGGGTGTCTGTGTGTGGTAGTGGTAGCGGTTAGCGCTTCGCCGCGCTATGAACCTGGCGGCCCGAGTTCGATTCCCTCTCACGGCCAACGCCGGTGACTATTATCTGAACCGGTCCTGGGCCTCTCCTAGGTCGACTCGGCCTCAAATGAGTACCTGGTGCGGTGTGTACACATCACCACTAGGGAGACAAAGGCGGCTGAGTGTGGTGCTGGCCACCCACCCCCTCGTGTGCCGTGCCGGCCTTGATAGGTGCTAGTCGCTAACAGCACTTGCCCCAACAGTCGGTTAAGACTATGGGGGAGGGGGGGGGAATCTTTGTCTTTAGTGTGAGGATGTGTAATCTTAGTCCCTTGTCAGCCATCTCAATTCATTCAAACCTTGGCACCCTGGGTCTGTCCTGTGACCTCCTGCCAGCGGGTGCTCGACACTTCACATCGCCAGGTGCATCGCCAGGTGCACCTGGCCTGGCGCAGGCACCTGGTGACGGTCACCGTCACACGCGCACATTCGTGTACACGCGCACGCATTTACGCGCAAACTACACACACGCAAAGACTAAGTTCCCCCGTATAGGCATTTGGGGCAAGTGCTCTTAGCGAGCACCAATGAAGGCCGACACGGTGCACTGAGAGGGTGGGTGAGTGCCACTAAGTACTCATTTAAGACCGAGTCGACCTAAGGGTGGCCCAGGACTTGTTCAGATATTCGCCACTGTTATTGACTGAGCGAGAATCGAATTCAGGTCGCCAGGGTTGGTAGCGCAGCGCCGCTAACCACGACACTACCGCTCCCCGTGCACGCTTGCATACACGCACGCAGGAAATGCAGCAGCAGCAACAACAACCCAATCGTCATTCGCACACAAACACACGCACGTGTACGCGTGCGTTCGCTTATTCCCGTCAGCAGCACCCGCGATTCCGGTAACGGGAACGTAGTTCACAGCGCAGGACTTGGACCCTTATAAGCGCACGTAGAGCGGCAATAAAATAATAAAAAGTGGCTCGTACAGCAAACCAGGGTCTCGCCCGGCGGCCGTAAATATAAAAAGTAAACATTCTAGGCCATTAGCCTCCTCGGCCTTGGGGGACGAAACATTTTCCCGGCAGCGTTTTGTTCGCTTTGTTGAAGCGGCCAAACTCCGGGAGGCCGGTTTTTGACTTCGACGAGTCTCATCGGCCTACGAAACGAAAATAATGCCACAGCGACGATACCGCGAGCAATGACGATAACGCAAGTACCTTCGATTCCGTGAGCAGCGGCGGTACCGCCAAGTAGCGACGATACCACGAGCAATGATGGTAACGCAAGTCCCTTCGATACCGCGAGCAGCGATGGTCCCGCGGCAGTCTCGTGGCGGTGCGGTCCCTCCCGTTGAGAGTCGTCTGCCTGCGCGTCTCGTTTGCAGGTGAACCGTGAGATCGTGTCCGGCCTCAAGTACATCCAGCAGACGTACAGGAAAGGCGTCAAGGGTGAGTCCGCGCACTCATCATCCCTCCCTCCCTCCACACGGTGGTAGGTAAAATAAGTACCGATTTGGTTGGGAAGTCGACAAACTGCCCGCCCCACCTCCCGCCATAGAAATGTAGAATTTCCACCACAGTGCCAATGCTCCTCCAGTGATTATTTGAGCAGCAGGAGATCTGCTTTAAATAGAACAACCGCTACTACAACAACCGCTACTACAGCAACAACCAATACAACGGCAACCGCTACTACAACAGAAACAACCGCGACTACAACAACTACTACAACAACAACCGCTACAACAATAACAACAACTGCTACAACAACAACCAGCCACAAGGAATCGGCACTCGAGAAAAAATATCTTACAGTCCTTGGGGGCTCGTTTGAATGGGAAGTCTAAGATTTTGAAACGTTTACAGTAATTGGCTGCTATAAATGTCCACGCGATAAGCCACTTTAATTGTGCAAACATCATTTGTGGCCAGGTCGCTTCTTAAAAAGAGCTGTTATAGCTCAGTGAGCTTTATCTGCTTTTTTGTGTTTTATTTGTTGTCCTTTTCCCGGCACCTACAATTGGCACGGTTGGCTACGTGTGGTGCGAAAGAAGTTGAACGAATGTACACACAGTGCGGGAGAAACGGTGAACCTCGTCGGAGAGAACGCCACGCTTGCCAGGCACAGTGTCTTCAAGTACCTGGGCCTGGATCCCAGGGTTGTTATCGCCCTTCTCTGCTCGGTGTCTCCGACTTGAGAATTTGTCTCGGACCCCCGAAATCTCGTCATCATCGTCATCATCGCCACCGTCGTCGTCATCGTCATCATCATCACCATCATCATTGTCGTCATCTGTTAGCGACGAACGGGGCATCACGAATTCCTGCTGCCGCTGTTGTTTTTACGCGCCTCGTGAAATTTTAAAAAATTGTATCTGGTTATTGTGCCCCCCCCGTGTCAACCCCCCACCCATCTACCCCTCCCATCTCTACCCCCCCCCCCCCTTGGCACCCCGCAGTGGACAAGACGCACTACATGGTGGGCAGCTACGGTCCGCGCGGCGAGGAGTACGACTTCACGACCCCGCTGGAGGAGGCGCCCAAGGGGTTGCTCGCCCGCGGCACCTACAACGTCAAGTCCCAGTTCACCGACGACGACCAGCACGACCACCTCTCCTGGGACTGGAACATCACCATCAAGAAGGAGTGGAAGGACTGAGCGGTGGCGGCGGCGTTGTCGGGGGGGGGAGGGGAGAAGGAGGAGTAGAGGGGAGATGGTGGGGGAGGGTAGGGAGGGAAGGAGGAGTAGGATAGATGGGGGGAAGGAGAGAGATGGGGGGAAGGAGAGAGGAGAGGGGAAGGAGGAGGGAAGGGGTGTTCCCGGCAGGGCTTAATTTCAACCGGTATCTTCGTGCGCATCACGAAAAAAAAAGACTCGCATGTGTACGTGCTGACGACGCTGTTGCTTTGCACATCTTTAGTGTACGGCTCTTGACTCGACGCACGGTACCCACGCACACGGCGTGCGCGAGCGGTGACGGCGATTGTCAGGGGTCGCGGTTCATGCGGAATTTTCGCACCAAGCGTAAATTCTATTAAAAAAAACTAATTTCAACTCGGTTCCTCGTTTCTGATACTTGCCGGCGGTGATGTCACCACCGCCGCCGGACGGCGACGCCCCACGGCCCTTTGCGCTCGCGATCCGCCAACTTCCCGTTCGTGCTGCCATCTTGTAAAACCACCGCCTTGTAGCCGCGCGCCGCCATTCGGCCGTGCAGGTGACGAACGAGCGATGGTTTTATCGGCTCGAACCTTTCGGGCCGACGACTCCGTCGGGTCTTTCGTTTTTCTCTCGGATGACGCGCCGCGATGGTTTTCTGATTTGGATTTTCGTCATTTCTCTGCGAAACTCGTCGGGACTGAGAACGCCACGTTCACCAGGCGTGTGCCGTGTCTGCAAGCAGCTGGGCTTGGATGCGAGGCTTCTTATCGTCCTCCTCTGCTCGCTGTCTCTGACTTGAGAATTCATCTCGGACCCCCGTACTCCCACCGCCGTCACCACCGTCAGCTCGTTAGCGACGAACGGGGGGGGGGGGGGGGGGGGGCCTTCGGAATTCCTGCCACCGGTTTTTGTTGTTGTTTTTGCCGTCGCAAACATCACTCGGGTAGCCGTCACCGGAGAATTCTACTTTTTAGTTTGCGTCGGTGACCCAGATAATAATATTTCCGCGCCCGGTACACTGCGTCCAGTATTTTTCTCCTCGCTGTTGCCGTGGCTTTTACACCACTAGCCGACGCGTGCCTAACTCTGGCGCAGCATGCCAACAACACGGAGACTGAAAAAAGAAATATTTCATTTTGAGAAATTAAACCCTGCTTGTTGTTACTGCATGGTCAGTGCGGGGGGGAGGGAAGGGGGAGAGTGTGCTTCGCATGGCGTGTGTGTGTGTGTGCGTGTGTGCGTGCGCGCATCCGCGAGTCTTTGTTAATCGTCGTAGCTGGTAACTCGGAGGGGGGGGGGCATGGTTTGGAGTCTGCGGCTCTTAATTGTTTCCATGGTCCGGACGCCCTCCGCTCTTGACTAACGATACAAATCATCGCTGCTGCCGTCGCTCGCTCTCGATATTTTGCATTCTGAAAGCATTCCAGCAAAACCCCGTCGCCTTATGATTTTTCGACGATGTTTCTAACCGTTACCACTGGGGTTTTCTTTTTGTTTAAATATCCATTCCTCTATCTGCTTTGCGTTTGCTCGTTTTTATTTGCGTTATTGTCGGTGTGTGTGTGTGTGTTTGCGTGTGTGTTTTGAACTTTCAAGTCCCGTCGGTTAAAAACGACTTCTAACTGCAACTGACTACTGCTAACGCGTCAAACTTAAATGGGCTATCGACTCACAGGGCCAGCACCCACGTGGTCTGGGAAAAGGGGGCAGGGAGAGGGAGGGCAGCACCATCCCCCATTGTCTCGATGACCACGCCTCCAAACTCAAAGCACCAATAGCAGCCTCCTCCCATTGTCCCTCTAGCTCTGCCCCCTCAAACTCAAAGCACCAATAGAAATCCTCCCATTGTATCGCCTCTCCCCATTGGCCAGACGCCTCCTCCCAGTCAGCGAACGAGCTCGCACCCCCCGCGTTACCATTGGCTGGTGCCCTGTGCAGCTGTGGAGTCGATGGTTCCACGGTGGCGAGATGTTCACCACCTCACCTGGTCTACAGGAGGACGTGGGTTCGATCCAAACCCCTTGACGCCTGCTGCTGTATATTTGGAGTTTGCGTGTTCTCCCTGTCGCTCCCCGTGATCGCGTGGATTTGTTTTTTTTCTCCTGGTCCTCCACATTTAGAATCAACATTGTGCATTTAGAGTGTTTTGGCTGTCTGTACATTTCCGCGTAATGAGAAAAGCCACTTCGTCGAGCTATCATTTGTGATGGCCAGGCCGATTCTTAAAAAAAAAGCTATACAGTTCAGCGGGTCTTACCTGGTAAAGTAAAATAAAAAATAGTTTAGTTTTAGAAACGAGTGTCCCATTCACTTTAGCAGGGTTACAGGCGCAGCCCTGCAATAGCTTGGCTCACCCCACTTGGTGGAAGGGCTCCCACTGGAGGGAGCTCCTCGAGAAGAGGGTGATTTGGTCTACTCTTTCACATTGACCGAGACGCGTTGGAAGAGCCACCTTTTCGATGAATCGGGGTTTAAAGTGACCTCCATTGTCGCTTGCGTTGAAACCTCGATTGCGTTTCCGAATCACTTTCAATAATAATCGCGGATTATACTCGACGCCAAATGGCTGAGCAACCGCTGGGCGAAATGCGGTGCTGTTCGATTCACGTTTGGACAATTGATGGGGACATTGATTTACAAATTGTGGATTCACCATTCCCGTGTGGTGATACAAGCTCGAGGCCAAGTCTGCTTGGTGCTCTTTAATGTTTGCTTTAATTACCTCTCAAATAAATGCGTTGATGACGTAACTAATGAGAATGCAACACATTCGTCAACAACAACAACAGCAATCAATTCCACGATCTGCCTAATTGTATTCGGTCCTTTTACGGCAACTGTTGTTGACAAATGTGTTGGGAGCATCGAAGCCAAATTCCATCGCGCGATCACGGGCGGGGAAGTGGACAGCGAGAGTCCAATCAATGGGACACGCACGTGATTCGTTTCGTCCGACCGCAGGTGGGATTCTGCCTCGTCAGGCTATGAGGCAGACAGCAGACAGCCCCCCCCCAGAAAGGCAACAACAACAACAACAAAATCGGTCGCTGTGCACAACCAACACAAGAAGTGAAACCGAACCGCAAAATCTTACAGCAGTCGCCGGATCGCAAGACGCGTGCCCCGGGTGTTCATTGCCTCGTCTTGTGCACGCGAGGTCTGTGGGTTCGATCGTGGCCCTGACCGTCTGCTGCATAAGTTGCATGGACGGTTTGCGTGTCTGTCTCTCTATCTCTCTGTGTGCCGTGGTCGCGTGGATTTTTCTCCGGGCTCCTCCGGGTTTCCCCCCCCCCCCCTCCACATTTAGAATCGACATCACGCGTTTTAGTGTATTTGGCCACTGCTATTCCCGCGTGATTATAAGCCACTTCGTTGAGCTATAATTTGTGATAGCTATGTTGCTCAGCGGGCGAAATAAAAATAAAAGTTTCGTTTTAATAATTTAGTAAGACGCACCTACTTGACACAGCGCCGCACCAACCCCTCTCAACAACAACATCAACAACATCGAGCCTCGTTTGTGCCCGAGTGCCAACACAGTTACACGTCTCGTCTCGCGCGCACCCCCCACCGGATTATCACAATCGCACGGCACCACGCACGCCACAACTTGTGCTAGAAATCCAGCGGGTGGCGAAAGTGCGTCCATTCATAATCCGCCGAAGGAATCGAGCCAGCGGTCTTGCAAACACAAAAAAAGATTTCCCGATCCGGAGATCGTTTCCATCCTCGAACCCAGTGGTTTTTCACGAATGTTCACATTGGGGGGGGGGGGGGGGGGGGGGGTGGGACAGGGGCGACTTTCGCCGGTAGGACGTCAATCTGTGTGAGGAGGGCCGCGACACAATTTGAAAACCATTTGTTGGAGTTTGACAGCGGCACGATGATGATGATGGGGGGGGGGGGTATCACAAGGCGTGTGCATTGTCGGGGTGGCCCGCTTGAGAGGCAGCGAGGGGGCCGCCAGTGTCCCCGCGAGACTTGCAATGAAGAACACCGCTCTCAGCGCCCCCCCTCCCCCTTCCTTCGTCTCTTCTCCCAGCTCGTCCCCATGCGTGCTCCATCCTCGTGCGCCCCGCTCCTCTCTACAACATGCGTTACTGCATCCCCCCCCCCCCCAAACCTCACCCCCAAATCGTCCTCGGCTGCGTCCATGTGACAGCAGCAGCAGTGGAGGACCCCCCCTACCCCCTCTGCCCCCCCCTTCCCCCTCCGCCCCCCCCCTTCCCCCTCCGCCTCCCCCTTCCCCCTCGGGCCCATACCCATCGTCGTGTGTGGATGTCCGCGTTGTGGTTGCTGGTCATCGTCGTGGTGGTGGTGGTTGATGACGCATCGCTTGCTCGTTCGTGATTTCGTTTCGGGTGCAGAGCCAGGAGGAGGAGAGGTTGGGGGAGATGATGGGAGATCAGTGTGGGGGGGGGTGTTGGTTCATGAGAGATGTTTGGGGGGGGTCCACCCCCCCCCCCGCCGCCTCCTGGTTGATGTTGTCCTCCTGTGATCATGTCCCTTGGGCTCCCTACTTCCTCTTGCTGCCTGGTGCGTTACCGCGGTGAAGGATGTCAATAAAGAACCGGAGTTGGGTCCGTCCGTGCTCTCACGATCGCCTGCATTCTCCTCCTCCTTTGCCCCCCCCTTCCCCCTCGGTTCCGATTCGAAGTGAGCGGCAGGTCGTCGAGCGCGGGCTGCAAAGAAATAAAATGGCCCAAAGCTCCCTTAACGGACAGCAACAAGCGGCACTAGTTGTGGGCGCCGCTAGGAGATGTTAACTACCTCGCCTGGTTACAGGAGGGTCGTGGGTTCGATCCCGACCCCTTGGCGCCTGCTGTAGATTTGGAGTTTGCGGTGTCTCTCTCTGCCTTGGTCAACGTGGATTTTTCTCCGGGTCCTCCGGTTTTATTCTCTCCACGTTGAGAATTAAAATCGCGCCTTTTAGAGTGTTTGGCTGCGTTAAATGTCCACGTGATTCTAAGCCACTTCGTTGAGCTGTCGTTTGTGGACAGGTGGCTTCTGAAAAAGAGCTCTGCAGCTCCGTGGGCCTTACCTGGTAAAATACGAAAACTTAGTTTCGTTTGAGTAATCACCCGGCCGCATGGCTCGGCGATAGTGAGTTGAGCGGCTTACAATCGAGAGGATTGATACGATGAGTGACAACTTTGTGTGGAAGTCAACATAGGAATGTGAATGAATGGACTCACCCCCGTCATAAGAACGTGGAATGTCGACCACTGGCTCAAGGGCTGTACACAGACGATGAGTGCCGTATCATGGCTCGTCAGAGCAGGGCACCACTTTTGCGTCACTCGGTAAAGGGTTACTGGATGCAGGGTTACTAGGTAAGGAAACACTTTGTTGAACTGAGGTAGTTTGTAAGAACCTGCTAACACGAGAGGCGATGTTGGGTGTGAGCGAGTTCAAAAGTGGATCGGTGAGGGGAAAGAATGGTTGTGACCTGCAGTGTGGTGGGTGAGTGGGTGAATGAGTGAGTGTGTGAGTGAGTAAATGAGCTGGAGAGTGAGTGAATGAGTGGGTGGCTGAGGGAGGGAGGGAGTGGCCGAGTCAGGGGGTGAATGAGTTGGTGAGTGAGTGAATGAGTGGCACAGTTAGGGGGCAAATGCGCTGGTGAGTGTGTGGTTGAGTGAGCTGGTGGGTAAGTGAATGAGTTTGTTAATTGAGTGAGTGAGTGGCTGAATAAGGGGGCGAGTGGTTGAGTGAGGAGTGAGCGAGTTGGTGAGTAAATGAGTGGCTGAGTGAGGGGGTGAATGAGCTGGTGAGTGAGTGAAAAAGTGGGTGAGGGAGTGAGTGGTTGAGTGAGTGATACTTTGGCCTGCAGTGTCGTGGTGATTGAACACAGTGGTGGGTGAGTTGATGAGTGAGTGGCGGATTGAGTGACTGATACTATGGCCTGCCGTATGGTGGTGGTGTTGGTGGTGGATGAGACGAAATGGGTTAGTGCCTTCCATGATAAGCTGAACTTCCATGAGAAACTGGACTTCCATAGTAAACTGGAATGCCATAATAAGCTGGACTTCCATGATAAACTGGACTTTCAATGTGAACTGGACTTCCATGATAAACTGGACTTCCAGGAGAAACTGGACTTCCATGATAATCTGGACTTCCAGGAGAAACTGGACTTCCATGGTAAACTGGACTTCTATAGTAAACTGATATTCCATGATAAACTGGACTTCCATGAAAAACTGGACTTCCATGATAAACTGGACTTTCATGGTGAACTGGACTTCCAGGAGAAACTGGACTTCCATGATAATCTGGACTTCCAGGAGAAACTGGACTTCCATGGTAAACTGGACTTCCATAGTAAACTGATATTCCATGATAAACTGGACTTCCATGATAAACTGGACTTCCATGATAAACTGGACTTTCATGGTGAACTGGACTTCCAGGAGAAACTGGACTTCCATGATAATCTGGACTTCCAGGAGAAACTGGACTTCCATGGTAAACTGGATTTCGATGGTGGACTGAACTCCCATGGTGGACTGGACGTCCATGGTGAACTGGACTTCGTGGTAAACTGGACTCCAATGGTGAACTGCACTTCCGTGGTCAGGGGTCTGCAACCCAACCAGCAAGAAGAAGAAACTTGTATTTTGTAGAGCCGCACTGCGGCCCTTAGAGAGCCACGTGGAGATCCAGAGAGGCAGGTTGCCCTGCACCCCGGGCGATACGGCCTTCACTGCAGGCGGCCGAGCGTTGTGCTGACCACCCACGCCCCTCTCGTGAGCCGTGCCGGCCTTCTTTAGGTGCTCGTGAACAGCACTGGCCCCAACAGTCTGTTAAGGCGAAACGGGCGACACGGTGGCGAGATGTTAACTCCCCCACCTGGTGTACAGGAGGTCGCGGGTTCGGTCTCGACCCTGACGCCTGCTGCTGTATATTATTTGGAATTTGCGTGTCTCTCTCCCCGTGGTCACGTGGATTTTTCTCCTGGGTCCTCCGGTTTTTCCCTCCACGTTTAGAATCAACATCACGCCTTCAGAGTATTTCGGCTGCTATAAATGTTGGGGGCATTTATGGCTGCTGTACATTTCTGCGTGATCAGCCACTTCGTACGGCTATCATTTGTGAGAGTGCAGGTCGCTTCTGAAAACAAAGAGCGACATCGCTTCGTGGGGCCTTATCTGGTCAAAAAAAAATATTCTTGGGTCTTTCGGTAAAGTCACGTAGATAGGTTCAAAGAAAATAACAAAAAATAACAACCTATCTACGTGACTTTACCAAAAGACCCAAGAATATGAATTCCTGCAGTCACGAAAGCTTTAAGTAAAAAAAATAGTTCAGTAGAGTTTTTAGTTGATCTTTGCCTTCATACTCTTTGGTTCTTCCGGTAAAGTCACGTAGGTATAAAATAAAATAAATTGCAACGTTTCGGGCACAACACGCGTCCATCATCAGGTGCCTTCATATTTACTGCCGCGATGTCACGAGCGCGGGGCGCCTCTGCACGCAAGTTACGGTGCTGTTTAGCCACGCCGCGATGCGGCTAGTGGTGGGTGGGTGGGTGAATGAATGAATGAGTGAGTGGTGGGTGGGTGAGTGGGTGAATGAGTGAGTGGGTTTCCCGTAAACGCGGACAGATGGATCGTCCCTTACCGTCTGTGTGCACGGCACGCGCAAACTCGCGGGGAACACTCTCGAAGCAGCACGGGGTGTGTGCGTCTTTGAATTGCATTGTATGGAGGCTTTAATTATTTACTGCAGAGCCGTATACAATTACAGATTTGCATTGTTGGTGTATGTATTCGTGTTGAACTTCTTTAGACACGTAGCTAGCCAACCGTTCTAATCGGAGGTGCGGGGGGAAAGGACAACACGAAAAAACTGCTCTCAAGAAAATGAGCAGAGGCATCGATCAGCCTCCCCTTGTACAATATTTGTACCAGATGGGAATTCCTCTGGCACTGCCATGGAAGGCTTCTCAAACTACGTGGTCTAAAAAATATATTCAATAATGTAGGAGCCAGCGGGCATCCCTGTCGCACCGCAAAGTGAACAGAAAGTAGCTCTCTCTCCCAGCCACGCGCAGCTTTACCCGAGCCAGCCCAACATCATGAAGGTCCTCAATGATTGCAAGCATGTACGTACGTGTCACGAACGCTGTCTCTGGTGTGGACCAATCAGTTTCAAAGACAATGAATATACTATCAGAGTATGTTCTTTGTTTGCATTTGACCACACGTTTTTTGTGGTTAATGCAGACATGATTCCTTGCAAAAGGTTTCAGTTTGGTGTTTTAACATCTTAACACCCGTTTTATTGCCAGAAAAAATGGGGAAAACCTATTCTCATACGTATGTATGTTTAACTTCTTTCGCACCGTACGCCTGCCACCCGTGCTAATCGGAGTTGCGTGGGAATGCCAAGGAACTAAAAACAGTAGCAAGAGCGAACGTAAAATGAACGGGTCACCCGTAGTGTAACGTCTAAGCGTATCTTCTCCATATACGACAAATTACAATTGGAAAAGAATGAAACATAAAGATAACACGATACGCTCGTCACTGTGGCCTCAAGAGAACAACAATATACGCGTTGTAAATGTCGACGTTTCGGGCTATGACCTTTCTTCGTGGAACCCGTACGAGGCTTGCAGCCGGGCACATCCGCGATGCCCTTTTCGCTGTGGAGGGTGAGAGGCCACGTGTCCTCAACTCGTTAGAGTCGGGGGCCCGGCACGGTCGCCCCGACTCGCCACACCCTCGGGACAGCTTTGGCAAGAGTCGCCTGTGGGTCACCAGCGTGACACAAGCAACAGATCCCAAGTCTAACCCTCGCCCGCGTCTAAACACTCACCCCCACCCCTACCTGGACTCGAACTCTCACTCCGACTTAAACATTATCCTCTACGTAACCCTCAACGTACCCTGAGGCATAACGAAGGGGTCCGGCAACCTGGTGGTACCAGAGCTGCATGCGGGGAGTCTCTTTAGAGGCTGCTTCGTGACGGTATCTTATGAAGGAGCCACCGTCTCTCGTGTTCACCACGTGGCATTGCGGCTCTTGAAAGATTGAGTTGTGTTGGGTTTTTTTAAAAAATCGAATTGTGAAAAAAAAGTCTCGTCGTTAATTTTGTTTGCCGACCGCCACTGGGATGTAATCATGACTCAAACTTTAGTCTCAACCCCAGAACAACCCTGACCTGGGGACGTGTCAAGTTTATTCTGTTTATTAACCAGGAGATGACTTAAGAGGCAGAGACAAACAGACAGAGAGAGAGAGAGAGCAGGACAGGACCTCAGAATAAGATGCTTTAGTTATTCTGGATAAATCCGATGAGCTATGAAGCTCTTTGTTTTCACAGTTATCCATCCGCAAGAGTGGCCTGGGTCACTAACGTGACTGTAAAGACTTTAAGATTAACAAACAACAACAACATCGCATGCGTCAACAACATCGTGTGGCTTTCAAAATAAAAACATTTCTATAAATCTTGACGTAAAACTTTCGTGACCGCAGGGATTCATATTCTTTGGGTCTTTCGGTAAAGTCACGCAGGTAGATTCAAGTTAATAAAAATAAAATAAAACTACGACGTTTCGATCACAACACAAGCGATCGACATCATCGTCCTCCTGATGACGATCGCTTGTGTTGTGATCGAAACGTCGTAGTTTTTTGTTTCTTTAATTTATTTTTTATTTTAAGGGGACGTCCATAAATGACGTCACGCGATTTTGGACGATTTTTGACCCCCCCCCCCCCCTCGTCACACGGCGTCACAAAAAGTCAACCCCCCCCCCTAAAATATGACATCAAAAACCTCTACCCCCCTCCAAATAAAACATGCTTCAAATAACTTTAAACTATTGTGATTCTAGTGCGTATTTAATGTGGCGCTGAACTCTGATGTTGTAGGAGAAAACATTTATTAAAAAGTCTATTTAATTAAGTAGAACGTGTTGTCTGTATTTATTTAAAGTTGCGCATTCTTATGTGACGTCACATTTCTCAACCCCCCCCCCCCTCGTCACACATCGTCCCAAATGTCTGACCCTCCCCCCTAGGTGCGTGACGTCATTTATGGACGGCCCCTAACCTATCTACGTGACTTTACCGAAAGACCCAAAGAATATCAAATAAATATAATAGGCGACGTTTCGGGCAAATACCTCGCCTCTTCTTTACATCACAGAGAGAGAGAGAGAGAGGTCAGATAGGTGGAGACAGATAGTGTCAAGTCGAGTTCTCATGGGGGGGGATAAGCGGTGTCGTACAGCATCAGCTGCGTCCAGTTGATAACCGGCAGAGGCGACGGGGCGCGTGGCTCTGAATGCAGACCGCGAGTTTTAGGACAACCAAGGTGCTGTTGAAGTTTTACTGTGCACTGCAGATGCCTGCGTTGAAATCGGACCCATACATCTACGAACGGATAGGGAGGGCCCTTTCCTGTAAACACTTGGCAGTTCACCAGAGGTGGAGTAAGCGAGCGTGACTGCTGATGAGATTCTGAATGTCGAAACCAGACCTTGCCTAGACGCACCTGGCACTGCACCAGAGGTGGAGTAAGCGAGCCTGACTGCTGATGAGATTCTGAATGTCGAAACCAGACCTTGCCTAGACGCACCTGGCACTGCACCAGAGGTGGAGTAAGCGAGCCTGACTGCTGATGAGATATTGAATGTCGAAACCAGACCTTGCATAGACGCACCTGGCACTGCACCAGAGGTGGAGTAAGCGAGCTTGACTGCTGATGAGATACTGCATGTCGAAACCAGACCTTGCATAGACGCACCTGGCACTGCACCAGAGGTGGAGTAAGCGAGCCTGACTGCTGATGAGATACTGCATGTCGAAACCAGACCTTACCTAGACGCACCTGGCACTGCACCAGAGGTGGAGTAAGCGAGCGTGACTGCTGATGAGATTCTGAATGTCGAAACCAGACTTTGCCTAGACGCGCCTGGCACTGCACCAGAGTTGGAGTCAGCGAGCCTGACTGCTGATGAGATACTGCATGTCGAAACCAGACCTTGCCTAGACGCACCTGGCACTGCACCAGAGTTGGAGTAAGCGAGCCTGACTGCTGACGAGATACTGAATGACGAAACCAGACCTTGCCTAGACGCACCTGGCACTGCACCAGAGGTGGAGTAAGCGAGCGTGACTGCTGATGAGATACTGAATGACGAAACCAGACCTTGCCTAGACGCACCTGGCACTGCACCAGAGGTGGAGTAAGCGAGCCTGACTGCTGATGAGATACTGCATGTCGAAACCAGACCTTGCCTAGACGCACCTGGCACTGCACCAGAGTTGGAGTAAGCGAGCCTGACTGCTGACGAGATACTGAATGACAAAACCAGACCTTGCCTAGACGCACCTGGCACTGCACCAGAGGTGGAGTAAGCGAGTCTGACTGCTGACGAGATACTGAATGACGAAACCGGTCCAGAGTCTTGCTCGTATTAAGCCAAACACGCTTCTGCTGAAATTCCGTCTTCCCAGAAGGCCGTGCGGCACCTTGCAGCCTTGCTTAGACCACCAACTCAAGATCCCCACAATCGTTGGCCGCGTGATTTTAACGAGAGGCAGCAGAACAACGAGACAGCAGCATAACAAACCTGTTTCGTCCTCGTTAGAAATCATCGGTGAATTAGAGCCATCACTGCCTGGTCCGTGTGAACGAGCTACCCCGGCGCACTGTGGTGGTGGTGGGGGAAGATTTAGCGCAACCCTCGCGGAATTAATTTCATCCGGGCCATTAGCAACTGGCACACCACATTAAGTACGCATATCGCTGTGGTTGTTTCAGTTTCATTTATTTGGTATAGCTCTGTGAGCCATTCGGCGCTTGAATCAGGTGCAACCGCAACAAACAAAAAACGAAAACATGAACAAGAAAACATTTTAAAGTGACTATGCCCAAACAGAAAAATCCAGGAAAAAACTGCAGAAATCTTCCGAGTGGTTGCGTGTCATCCACCGACTCCAGTCTACCCAGTGACCCAGTAACGACATCATGAGCTCACGGGGTGCTGCAATCGGTCAGGCCCGCCCGCCCGCCCTCCCCCAATATTTCATTTGTCTCGAGCGGTCGCACTTAGGCAATATTATATCGAGGCCTTCCTCTCGCCTAATCACATCCACGTTACCGTCGGCACAACCACAGCGAATTGAAACACTGTCGTTGAAAACAGATCTCAAGGTGGTTGCCAAGGGGGCCTCAGCTCCTGGGTCTACCAGTCAACGTGGAAATTAATTTGAAAAAAAATGTTACGTAACCCCAGTGGCGAATGAAGCCACGGAGATTCCGATGATCGCATTGCAACCTCATCCGCGGCTTCTATCCCGTTCCCAAAAACGAGAAGCCCGGCAGCAGACATGGAATCATAAACGTGACTGGCAGTTGGGTTTAGTTTATATTCAAGTACCCTGTGAGATAAGCGGCTCCTAAGTCGGGCTTCGTCAATAAAAAAAAAACACTCACACACCCTTTCAGAGAAAAATAAATGAGCACAAAAAAACTGATGAATCAATATTATTCATAGTAAATGTTTTGGGTTAGATCGCGTAAGTACAAATGTTGTGTCGAAACCCTCCACCACCCGACACAGCCAATCAGTATAAAAATGCAAACTAGTTACTCGTGTGGTGTATCGGTGGAGGCTTTCGACATTTTTACTTACGCGATCTTACCCAAAAACCTTTATTATGCAGATAACAAATAATATAATTTCAAGTAAATAAACATTTCTTCTAAAATGTTTAGCCAATTAAGGAACCCCAAAAAAGTGCGAGATTAAGGAAATAAAAGGTGTCAGTGGTAAAACACGGCGTTACCCAAGAAACACTCAATTTAAATCTCTAATAAATCTTTTTTAAAAAGTAGAAATTCGCTATCAATCAGAGGGGGCTACAACGTGGAGGATGGTACTGGTGAGAGGTGGGTGGGGCGCTGGGAGTTCGATGGGAGCGAAGATTGGGTAAAGCGGGGGCGGGGGGGCCATGCGGGGGTTGGAGGGGGGAAGAGGGGGTGGATGCGGGGAGCGGGGGAGGATGTAGGGGGAGGGGCTTTGGGGCGCGAGGGGCTATTGGGATTGGCGCGTGGGGAGTGATACGACCATGGGATGGAGACACTGGACACAGGGGGACACGGGGGGGACACGGGGGGGGGGGGTGGACAATGATAAGGGGGGCGGGTGATGGGTTGATGAGAGTGGGGGGGGCTGGAGGAGCTGTTGGAGGGGGGGCCGGGGGGAGGGGTGGGAGGGCGAGGGGAGGGGTGGGGGGAGGGGGCAGGGCAGGGGAGGGTTGGGGGGAGGGCATGGGAGGGTTGGGGGGAGGGCGAGGGGAGGGGTGGGGGGCAGGGCAGGGGAGGGGCGGTGTACACGCGATAGTTTTAGTGGAAGTCTCCGTGACTCAGTTTTACGGAAATCCGAGGCGAGGGTGCCGCTCCGCGTCTGCACGGCACGACGGGAGGCAGCGAGCGTTCAATTATTCAGGGCGTCATTCACCCTCGACCGTTCATTCAACACGCGCACCGATTCACTCACCCGTTGACGCGGCAGAGAAATGAAAGTTAAATAATGGTGTAAAAAAAAATCGTCAAATAAATTATTTTCGCTCTTTTCCTCCTTCCGCTTGTTGAGCAGACGAATCCGTTGCCACTCGAGTTGATTGTTCGTTGTGAAAGTGTTGTGCTTTGCGTGTGGGTTCGATCGCGTAGATATGTGTGTCGTTAACCCACCACCACCACCAACAACAACCCTGTGTCGGCTGGTGGCGAATTTACGACACATTTTCGCGATCTAACCCACGCAAAAACAAAACCACTTTATTCTTGCATAATATTGGTCGCGAAAGCCCACTACGCGTTAAATTCAATCGATTGGCTTTGTTGGGTAGTGAACTATCATATCTATACGGGACCCTTGTTTCTCATCATCTTGATCGTACAGGCAAAACACATTCCTGCGGAGGGAGCTGGTAGGAACACGTTGGGTTGCTCGGTCAATGGCCAGGGTCAACGGCGGCGTGGTGTATTCCGCAAATATGCCCGACTGTGAGGGCGGGCACAAGCCGGCGTGAGTTGGTTAAACGTTGAGTTTTATAAGGGCACCACGGGGTGACCAGGCCCTCCCCACCCAGCCCCTCCCCTTAAACCCCCCACCCAGCCCCACCCTCCCCAGCCAGCCCCTCCCCACCCTCCCCTCTCCACCCAGCCCCACCCCTCCCATTTTTGGATGCACGACGGACGGACGCAATAATCCCCTGTGGGCTGGTGTAACCAGGAGGTTCCTACCAGTAAAAGGGCCCCATACATCTATAACTGCTCAACAACCCGAGCTATGAATGCTTTGATCATTGCATTGCCCTTGTACTGTTCGCCTTTTGACATTGTGAATGCTACACGGGGGGAGAAAGGGAGGGGAAATCTTCGTCTTTTGTTGGTGGCACGAGCGGTGGCGAAAGGTGACCGTGGGTTGCATCGAGAAAACGCCTGTGCCTGTGATCCACACAGCGAAGAAAGGGAGCGATGGGTTCATCCAGCAGTGGATCGTGACTATAAATTGTCTGGAGTAGGGGGGAGGGGTGGTGGTGGTGGTGGCCGCTCCTCCTCTTCCCCGAGGAGCCTCCCTCGGCCCCCCCCCCCCCCCCCACGTCCTCCCGTGGCTTCCCGGCTACGCCCGAGCGGGAGGTGGCGCTGCGAGCCCGGGGCGCCGCCGCCGCCGCCACCGCCGCGGTGCCGAGAAGCCCGCGCGGTTCCTGGAAACAGCGGCGCCCCGAGGGGGGTGGAGGGGGGAGGGGGGTGATAGGAATGATGGTTGCTGGGAGGTGTGAGAGTTCGATTATGGGAGGGAGATGATGCGAGGCTTTTGATGATGGAAGGGAGACACTGATGATGGTGATGGTCGTGGAAGGGAGACACTGGTGATGGTGATGATGCGAGACTGATGGTCGTGGAAGGGAGACACTGATGACGGTGATGGTGACGTGATAATGGGGGCAATTATAGACAGGACATAACGTTGACAATGATGAGGGTGATTGACGTATGTGCCATGATGAAAAAGGGCCATTGACGAGTGTGTTGAGTTTTTCTTGTTGTTGTTGTTGTTGTTCACGGTGGACAGGAGAGGAGGACGACGACGATGATGATGGCGATGGTGGTGCCAGGAGTGGTGAAATACGTCGGTGGTTAACGATGCTGACGAGAAGGAAGAGACATATAAAAAGAGACTTTTGACTGTTAAACAACTTTTATTGCCGCCAGCAGCAACAGCACTGGAGGCGATTCTGATATGAAATACACAAAGTCACCAGCAACACAAATAAATAAACGCTACAAATCCACGCGCTGTGGCGCTAAATGCACCGCGCACGACACAAAAGAAAAGTCACGTGGTGGTGGTGTTCATCGCGCACGCCACGGTGACGAGCGAGCGCTTTAGAAGGTGAACACGAGGGTGCCGTCCACGCTGGTACAGAGGGGGGCTTTTCCTGAAACACAGAGAGGGGCTTTTCCAGCCCCCCAGCGTTCGAAGAAGACGCGCACATCACCGACATGTGTGTGGTACGTGGCGTGCTCCAGCCGGAGCCGCGCCTTGAGCAGGCCCCTGAACACTGAAAGCACAGAGCAGCCGTCAGTGTCACCTTCAAGCATTTTTTCCTCGTTCTGTACACCGCGAAGTTGGCGAGGTCATGGCGCTTGTTAGCCAGGTAAGGCACCAACCCCATATACGAAGCTGCTGCTGTTGTAGAAGGGCACCCCCAGTTTCCTGAAGATGTCCCCCAAAAGGCGGAACATTGGTAAGAGCCGCTGGCAGCGTAAGTACCGGTGGGGCAGATCCTCCCTGGCACCGAAGGACATGCACAAATCTGTTACCCCTGGCGAGATTTGGCTGAGCCACACGGCCGATGGCAACGTGCAGTGTGCCAATCTCCACTGGAGGTCACCGCAGCGTTTGGCTACGGGAGACTTTGTACATTTGTTTCCACTGGGGGGCGGCCGCTATGAGGGGGAGAGAAATGGTCTCTCAATTTTGTGTCCGGCCGGTCGGCCAGGTCCCGGGAATGCAGCGCCTTGACACAGCACGTGTAGAGCGCCTTGACACAGCACGTGTAGTACGCCTTGACACAGCACGTGTAGAGCGCTTTGACACAGCACGTGTAGAGCGCCTTGACACAGCACGTGTAGAGCGCCTTGACACAGCACGTGTAGAGCGCCTTGACACAGCACGTGTAGAGCGCCTTGACACAGCACGTGGAGAGCGCCTTGACACAGCACGTGTAGAGCGCTTTGACACAGCACGTGTAGAGCGCCTTGACACAGCACGTGGAGAGCGCCTTGACACAGCACGTGTAGAGCGCTTTGACACAGCACGTGGAGAGCGCCTTGACACAGCACGTGTAGAGCGCTTTGACACAGCACGTGGAGAGCGCCTTGACACAGCACGTGTAGAGCGCTTTGACAAAGCACGTGGAGAGCGCCTTGACACAGCACGTGTAGAGCGCTTTGACACAGCACGTGGAGAGCGCCTTGACACAGCACGTGTAGAGCGCTTTGACACAGCACGTGTAGAGCGCTTTGACACAGCACGTGGAGAGCGCTGTGTTCGGGGCACTCTTCAGGGGCACGTTCCTGCAGCCTCGGAGCTTCAGTAGCTTGCCGGAGTCGCTGTAGCCAGACAGAGCGTGTAAGAAAAAGTGTAAGAGAAATAGAGAGTGTGAGAGGGAGAGTGCGCGAGAGAGTGAGAGTGTGTGTGAGAGTGTGTGAGAGAGAGTGTGAGAGTATGTGAGAGCGGGAGAGTGTGAGAGAGAGAGAGAGTGTGAGAATTTGAGAGAGTGTGAGAGGGAGAGTGCGCGAGAGAGTGAGAGTGTGTGTGAGAGTGTGTGAGAGAGAGTGTGAGAGTATGTGAGAGAGGGAGAGTGTGAGAGAGTGTGAGAATGTAAGAGAGTGAGAGAGTGCGTGAGAGAGAGAGTGTGTGTGAGAGAGAGTGTGAGAGAGAGAGTGAGAGTGTGAGAGTATGTGAGAGAGAGAGTGTGAGAGTATGTGAGAGAGTGAGAGTGTGTGTGAGAGAGAGAGTGTGGCGTAGAGCGTCATTCAATGGGCGGATCAAGCGGCACGGGGGAGTGGAGAGAGGGAGGAGAGCGGCGGGGGGTGGAGTGGAGAGAGCGAGAGAGAGAGAGCGGTGGGGGGTGGAGTGGAGAGAGCGAGAGAGAGCGGCGGGGGTGGAGTGGAGAGAGCGAGAGAGAGAGAGCGGTGGGGGGTGGAGTGGAGAGAGCGAGAGAGAGAGAGAGCGGCGGGGGGTGGAGTGGAGAGAGCGAGAGAGAGCGGTGGGGGGTGGAGTGGAGAGAGCGAGAGAGAGGCGGGGGGTGGAGGGAGTCGCTTTATGAGCTCGGAGCGCCGCTCACTCGAGCGACATTTCTTCCAGTCTCGCTCAGATCTCACGTCGTCCTCACCCTCCTCCTCACCCATCAGCCTTCCTCACCTGAGCGCCCAGGTGTTGACAGAGGATGGAGCTCTGTAGTTGAGCGAGGGTGTTGGCGTACACACACAGCACGCGTACACACACACACAGCACGCGTACACACACACAGCACGTGTACACACACAGCACACACAGCACGCGTACACACACACAGCACGCGTACACACACACAGCACGCGTACACACACACACACAGCACGCGTACACACACACACAGCACGCGCACACACACAGAGCACGTGTACACACACACAGCACACACAGCACGTGTACACACACACAGCACGTGCACACACACAGCACGTGTAACACACACACAGCACACACAGCACGCGTACACACACACACAGCACGCGCACACACACACAGCACGTGTACACACACAGCACACACAGCACGTGTACACACACACAGCACGCGCACACAGACGCACAGTCGTACAATACACAGACACGTGAATAAGGACACATAGGCATATACGCACGCTACAGTTGATACGTATCGTGTTCACCAAAACAATACAAACCACACACACCACACAAACACACACACCACACGCAACTCTCACACACACACACCTCACACCCCACACACACACAACTCATACACCACACATACAACTCACACACCACACATACAACTCACACGAACACCCCACACACACACAACTCATACACCACCCACACACACACCACACACACAACTCATACACCACCCACCACCACACACACACCACACACACACACAACTTATACACCACCCACACACACACACCACACACACACACAACTTATACACCACCCACACCACACACACCTCCCCCCACACACACAACTCATACACCACCCACACCACACACACCTCCCCACACACACAACTCATACACCACACACACCACACACACACACCCCACACACACAACTCATACGCCACACACACACACACCACACACAACTCATACACCACCCACACCACACACACACCCCACACACACAACTCATACGCCACACACACCACACACACACACCCCACACACACAACTCATACGCCACACACACACCACGCAACTCACGCGAACACCCCCCACACGGACACACACCTTGGCACGCACAGCGCCACGCACAGCCAGCGCCCGCCTCCTCACTCCATGCGGCCCGAGGGAGATCCGAAGTCTCGGCTGTGGGGGAGCGCGGGGGAGGAGGTGGAGGAGGTGGACGAGGAGGAGACGAGGAGGAGGTGGACGAGGAGGAGGCGGGGGAGCGAGGGACATGGGCCCCGGGACCCCCACGGGCCCCGGGGGCCGGGGCCCGTGAGGAGACGGAGAGAGCGCGGGGAGAGCGGGGAGAGCGCGCGGCGGCGGCGGTGAGCGAGAGAGGTGAGAGACAGGGGGGAGTGAGGGGGGGGGGGTGAGGGGGGATGGGTGGGAGAGTGAGGGGGGGTGGTGAGGGGGGAGAGTGAGGGGGGTGGGAGAGTGAGGGGAGAGTGATGGGAGTGAGGGGGGAGAGGTGGGAGAATTAGGGGAGAGTGAGGGGGGAGTGAGGTAGGGAGGGGGAGAGTGAGGGGGGAGAGTGAGGGGGGAGGGGTGGTAGGGAGGGGGGAAAGTGATGGGAGTGAGGGGGCAGAGGTTTGAGAGTGAGGGGGGGAGTGAGGGGGGGGGGGGAGAGTGAGGGGGGGGAGAGTGAGGGGGGAGGGGTGGTAGGGAGGGGGGAGAGTGAGGGGGGGGGAGGGTGATGGGAGAGTGAGGGGAGAGAGTGAGGGGGGAGAGTGAGGGGGGAGAGGGAGGGGGGAGAGTGAGGGGGGAGGGTGAGGGGGGAGAGTGATGGGAGTGAGGGGGGAGAGGTTGGAGAGTGAGGGGGGAGAGTGAGGGGGGAGAGTGAGGGGATTGAGGGGGGAGGGTGAGGGGGAGAGTGATTGGGAGTGAGGGGGGAGAGGTTGGAGAGTGAGGGGGGAGAGTGAGGGGGGGAGAGTGAGGGGGGGAGAGTGATGGGAGTGAGGGGGGAGAGGTTGGAGAGTGAGGGGGAGAGAGTGAGGGGGGGAGAGTGAGGGGGGGAGAGTGCGGGGGGGAGAGTGATGGGAGGGAGGGGGGAGAGGTTGGAGAGTGAGGGGGGAGAGTGAGGGGGGAGAGTGAGGGGGGGAGAGTGATGGGAGTGGAGGGGGAGAGGTTGGAGAGTGAGGGGGGAGAGTTGAGGGGGGAGAGTGAGGGGGGGAGAGTGAGGGGAGGTGAGGGGGGAGAGTTAGGGGGGGAGTAGTGAGGGGAGTGAGGGGAGAGTGAGGGCTTGAGGGGGGAGGGAGGGGGAGGAGTGAGGGGGGAGAGTGCGGGGGGAGAGTGATGGGAGTGAGGGGGAGTGAGAGGGATGGGAGAGTGGAGGGGGGAGAGTGATGGGCGTGAGGGGGGAGAGGTTGGAGAGTGAGGGGGAGAGTGGAGGGGAGAGTGAGGGGGGAGAGTGAGGGGGGGAGAGTGATGGGAGTGAGGGGGGAGAGGTTGGAGAGTGAGGGGGGAGAGTGAGGGGGGGAGAGTGATGGGAGTGAGGGGGAGAGGTTGGAGAGTGAGGGGGAGAGTGAGGGGGGGAGAGTGAGGGGGGGAGAGTGAGGGGAGTGAGGGGGGAGAGTGAGGGGGGGAGAGTGAGGGGAGTGAGGGGGGAGAGTGAGGGGATGAGGGGGGAGGGTGAGGGGGGAGAGTGAGGGGGGAGTGGGGGGGAGTGAGGGGGGGGAGGGTGATGGGAGAATGATGGGGGATGTGGGAGACGTTCAGAGTTCCACAGTGGAATTCGAGGTGGGGGTGAAGGGTTTCACACGGCACAAACCCTGTGCGGTTCATCCGTCTCTTCCTCGATGGTGTTTCTAATCAATGGAGGCCACGTAGCGGGGAGACGCGTTCCCGAGTTACGGTGATGATGGTGGTAGTGGTGATGGTAGTGATGATGATGGTAGTGATGGTGACGTTAGTGATGATGGTGGTGATGGTAGTGATGGGAATGTTAGTGGTGATGGAAGTGATGGTGGTGGTGGTCGTGATGGTGGTGGTGATGCTGTTGGAGTTTTCGTTAAAGCTGAAGAGAGACCGCGACCAGCGGCACGCCTGGGAGATCGTTTTCTATACTCTCAGTTCTTTCGGTAAAGTCACCATGTAGGTAAAAAATGAAACGAAAATGAAATAAAAAACAATAAAATCACGACGTTTCGGAGGCAACACAAGTCTCCGTCATCAGGTGGGACCTCCGAAACGTCGTGATTTTATTGTTTTATTTTTATTTCATTTTTGTTTCATTTTTTACCTACGTGACTTTACCGATAGAACTAAGAGTATGAATCCTTGCAGTCACGAAAGCTTCACATCTAGATCGTTCTCTGTGTGTCTGTGTGTGTCTGTACGCGAGTGTGTCTCTGTGTGTGTCTGTACGAGAGTGTGTCTCTGTTGTGTCTGTACGAGAGTGTGTCTCTGTGTGTCTGTACGAGAGTGTGTCTCTGTGTGTGTCTGTACGAGAGTGTGTCTCTGTGTGTGTCTGTACGAGAGTGTGTATCTGTGTGTGTCTGTACGCGAGTGTGTGTCTGTACGAGAGTGTGTCTCTGTGTGTGTCTGTACGAGAGTGTGTCTCTGTGTGCGTCTGTACGCGAGTGTGTCTCTGTGTGTGTCTGTACGAGAGTGTGTCTCTGTGTGTCTGTACGAGAGTGTGTCTCTGTGTGTCTGTACGAGAGTGTGTCTCTGTGTGTGTCTGTACGAGAGTGTGTCTGCGTATATGAGGGAGTGTCTCTGTATGAGCGAGTGGGGAGCGGTGGTGTAGCAGTCGGCGCGCTGCGCTACGAACCCGGCGACCCGAGTTCGAAGCCCGCTCACGGCCAGCATCACCGGTGACGATTATCTGCACCAGCCCTGGGTCTCCCCTAGGTATACTCAGCCTCAAATGGTGCAGTGTGTATTAAACATCGCCACTGGGGAGACAAAGGCGGCCGGGCTTGGTGCTGGCCACCCACCCCCTCGTGCGCCGTGCCGGCCTTCATTGGTTGCTCCTCGCTAACAGCACTTGCCCCAACAGTCCGTAAAGGCTATACAGGGGATCTTTGTCTTTGTGTCAGTGACGTGGTGTAGCCGAGTTGCACTGCCACAGAGCGTTACGAATCGTGCCGAACTAGTCAGGGCAGTGGGAAAACTACCGAAGGTAATAATCGTCACCGGTGTTGGCCGTGAGCGGGAATCGAACTCGGGAACTCGCCGGGTTCGTAGGGCAGCGCGCTAACCGCTGCACCACCGCTCCCCACGATCACTCGCCCACAGCGAGAAGGGGGCGGGGGGGGGAGCCCCGGGTTCGACTCCCGACTCGGACGCTTCCCGTGCGTGGAGGTCTGTGTCTTCTCCCTCTCTGTTCTGAGCGCGGATTGTCTCCGATGTGCCGGGTCCCCTCCGATTTCGAGCGGTATTTTTTGGCAGCTAGAAAGTTCCACGTGCTGATGATGAGCCACTTTGTTGAGCTCTCATTTGTGATTGCCATGTCGCTACTGAACATTAAGAGCCTTACTCCTAGGTTTTTTTTTTCGGTGAAGTCACGTAGGTAAAAATAAATAATAAAATGATAGAAATAATAATAGAAATAAAATAATTACTTTATCTATAAAAAATAAATATTAAAATTATAGAAATAATAATAGAAATAAAATGATTCTTTTATTTCTATTACCGTTTCTATCAATTTATTATATAATTATTTTATTTTTATTCTTCGTTATATCATTTTATTATTTATTTTTGTTATTTATTTTTACCTACGTGACTTTACCGAAAAACCTAGGAGTATGAATTCTTGCAGTCACGAAAGCTTCAAATCTAGAATTAAGAGCCTTGCCTGATGAAATCAAATTAAAAATTATGTTTGAGCAGTTTATAACGAAAACAAAGCCTACCAAACGTAACATCCAAAACATTTTTACAATGCGGTCAAAATGACCCACGAGAAATACTCACCGCGTCTCAAGGAGGGTTCTGCCGAGTTTGCTCAGTAGGGGGTGATGATGATGATGCTGTGTGTGTGTGTACGAGCCCAATCGAGTGCGACACGGTGACGAGATGTTAACCACCTCGCCTGGTATACGGGAGATCGTGGGTTCGACCCTGACGCCTGCTGTATATTTGGAGTTTGCGTGTCTCTCTCTCTCCCCGTGGTCGCGTGGATTTTTTTTCTCTGGATGGCCGGACTTTCCCTCCACATTTATAATCAACTTCATGCTCAAAAATTTTACACATGACGGTAAGCCACTTCGTTGAAATACATTTTTTTAGGTCAGGTCACTTTTCAGTGGGCGTTACCTGGTAAAGTAAAAAAAAGATTATTTCAGTGATTGGCAGTTTGGTCAATACCCAGTGAAATTACACGTTTTGTTTTATAGCGATGATAACACAGACGAAACCCACGCAGAATCGAAGAACAACAACATGCGAATCCCTCTTGCGCTATCGATAATCCCCTAACCTTCAGCGGAACGCAGACCTTCACCCAAACCAAATCACATAACCCCTCAACCTTGACCCTCATCCAAACCCGGAGCACTATCGGTAAATCTGAACGTTCACACTCTCGCCGTGGCCACGAGCCCTATCCCACACAGCATCCATGACACTGCCCCCGCTCCCGCCTGATAACACCCAACTTTAATAGGGATGTTTATTTCTGCCCGCACCCCTACAAGAAGCGTTCCCACCCGCACCCCTACGGAACGTTGACTCTCGCCATGGCCACGAGTCCTATCCCGCACGCTCCCACCTTCAACAGTGTGCCGTTTGTTACCGGACGCTTGGCATATTACCCGTGGCAACATCCCACCCCCCAAACCCCCCCACTGGTACTCCTGTAGACTGCGCGTGCTGATCACCCTGCGTCGATACCAACTCTCCTGCATAATGACAACGATAATGATTGTAATTGTTCTCTCCAGGGACCTCTGACCCTGACCCGGAGCCATCGACCTCAGGGCTGGAGCTGCTAGCGCCACTCCAGCCAGCACCACCCATCCTCCTGCCAGGGTACAGCAGCACCAACAGCGGCAACAGTAGCAGCAACAGCAGCAACAACAGCAGCAACAAAATCAGCAACAGCAGCAGGATTAACAGTTGCAACAGCAGCAGCAACAACAGCAACAACAGCAGCAACAGCAGCAACAACAGCAGCAGCCACGACAGCAACTGCTGCTGTAGGAACATCAAGATTAACAGCAGCAACAGCAGCAGCATTAACAGCAGCAACAGCTGCAACAGCAGCAGCAGCGGCAGCAACCCTCGGCAGACATCACCATGTGGCAGCAGTGCGTGGCTCTCTGTGCCAGCATCGCACACATTACCACCATCATCGCCATCGCCACCACCATCGCCACCACCATCATCACCATCACCGCCGCCACGACCGCCACCACGGCAGCCATCGCCACACCTGCCATCGCCACACCCGCCATCGCCACCACCACGGCTATCGGCAGCGCCGCAGCCGATGGCGCTGGGCGCGGGGCGGCCGGTGACCGCCGCCACCGGCGCCGAACCCGAAAAGTTGAAGCGCGACCGGCGGCGGCGGGGGGGGCAGGCGTCGGTGGGGAACGGCGGCGATCGCGGCGTCGCCAACGACAACGGTAACGTCGGCAACGGCCGCGGCAACCGCGGCGGCACCGGCGGCGTCAGCGGTAGCGCCGGCGGCGACGGCGGCGGGGTGCGGACTCACTTCCACACCTTCCCGTGCCTGGAGGACTTCTGCGCGGTGCAGCGCAGCCACCGCATGCTGGAGGAGAGCGGCTTCTACTGGGGCCACCTGTCCAGCGCCGAGGCGGCCGCGGCGCTGCTCGGCAAGCCGGTGGGCACCTTCCTGGTGCGCGACAGCCGCCACGGGGCCCACTTCTTCTCGCTGAGCGCCGTGACGGAGCGGGGCCCCACCAGCGTGCGCGTACATTTCCGCGCCGGCGCCTTTGCCCTCGACACGGTGCAGGAGGCGGTGCACGCGGCGCCGCGCTTCGCCAGCCTCATGGAGCTCATCGAGCACTACATGGGCGAGTCGCGCCGGCTCGACCGGGCCGGGGGGGGGGGCGGCGGCGACGACGACGGCGGCGACCGCCGGCACCGGCGCCGCGACGGGGCGCGCTACTGCGTGACGCACGACGACGGCACGCGCCTGCCGCTGCTGCTGTCCCGCCCGCTGCCCCGCCACGCCGGGGCGCCGCCGTCCATGCAGCACGCGTGCCGCCGCGCCATCCACCGCGCCGTGCCCGGCGAGCGCCTCGCCGAGCTGCCGCTGCCCGCGCCGCTCCGGGACTTCCTCGAGAGCTACCCGTCGCAGGTGTGAGCCGGAGGACCCGCGGGGGCGGAGGGGGGCGGGGGGTTGACGGGGCGCGATGGGATGGGGCGGGCGGCTATCCCCTCTTGGAGGTACCCGTCTAAACGTACAACCCCACCCACACCCCAAAGACAAAGATGCCCCGCGTGTCCCATTAACAGACGCCGAATGAAGGCCACTGGCGCTGCGGCACACGACGGGGTGGTGGGCGGCCAGCACCACGCCCGGCCGCCGTCGTCTCCCGCAGTGGCGACGTTTGTTTTACCCACATCGCACCGGGTGCTCATTTTAGGGGAGGAGGCCCAGGCCCCGGTGCTGGTGGCCATGAGCGGGAATCGAACTCGGGTCATAGCCGGGTTCGTGGCGCGGCGCGCTGGCCGTTGCACCACCCCACACCCCACCCACGGTGGAAGTGGCGCTGCCTCTCGTCGCCCCCAGAGGAGTCGGACTCACAAACTGCGTCGAAGAACAAGACCCGGAGTTGGCCTCTGAACTCGAGGATCGGATTTTGGGATTTGCGGCCGCCGGAAGTCCGCTGACAGTCGAAGCCGCACGCTGCTGCATCCAAGACCCAGATGCGGCGAAGAACTCAGAATCTGGATTTGAATTCGCGCTGTTCCATTCAAGACCCGGAATTGGTTAATGACCTGGATCAGGATTCGAATTCACGCTGCTGCTCCCAAGACACGGATCCGCATTAGGACCCTGGATCAGGATTCGAATTCACGCTGCTGTACCCAAAACCCGGATGTGGATCGGGACTCTGGATCTGGATTCGAACTCACACTGCTACATCCGGACCGCGATCTGCATCTGGACTTTTTGTGCACCGTGCGCAGATCCAGACCTTGAGCCAAACTCACAATCTGCACCTCAACTGGAAATCGAACCCATGCAAGTTTCCACCCAGAGTCAAAACATGAACATCGCACGTTTGCTGGGCGTGAAGTCAAACCCAAACACTCCTCAGGCACCTTGACCAGGAGTCAAACCCAGGCTCCGCAGCCGGATGTGCAGTCGACTCTGCTCTTGAACGCGGGAGTACAGAGTGCAGAGTTGAACATTGATTTCATTTAACTCGTGAGAGCGGGCTGGAGAGATGGCCAGGAGTAACCTGACCTGGGCCATCTGCAGCAGTGACCTGGGTAAAACCTGGAGTCGAACTGAATGTGGGGATATCCGGAGTGTGTGTGTATGGGAGTGTGTGTGTGTGTAGGTGTATGGGGGTGTGTGTGTGTATGGGGGTGTGTGTACGTATATGAGAGTGTGTGTAGGTGTATGGGAGTGTGTGTGTGTAGGTGTATGGGAGAGTGTGTAGGTGTATGGGAGTGTTTGTGTGTAGGTGTATGGGAGTGTGTGTATGTGTAGGTGTATGGGAATGTGTGTGTGTGGAGGTGTATGGGAATGTGTGTGTGTGTAGGTGTATGGGAATGTGTGTGTGTGTAGGTGTATGGGAATGTGTGTGTGTGTGTGTGTGTAGGTGTATGAGAGTGAGTGTGTGTGTGTAGGTGTATGGGAGTGTGTGTGTGTAGGTGTGTGTAGGTGTATGGGAGTGTGTGTATGTGTAGGTGTATGGGAATGTGTGTGTGTGGAGGTGTATGGGAATGTGTGTGTGTGTAGGTGTATGGGAATGTGTGTGTGTGTAGGTGTATGGGAATGTGTGTGTGTGTGTAGGTGTATGGGAATGTGTGTGTGTGTGTAGGTGTATGAGAGTGAGTGTGTGTGTGTAGGTGTATGGGAGTGTGTGTGTGTGTGTAGGTGTATGGGAGTGTGTGTGTTGTTGTTTTTTGAAATCCATTACAGAGTTTGTGCAACAGGGGACCGAGTGAGGGATCGAACTGTTTGCCCGAGAACTCCGCGTCACACGGCACCAGCGGGCATGGCAACTCACACGCGATGCATTCGTTACGGTTTCTCGAGTCGGGCTACTTGCTACCGATTGTACGCTATCTGCTTAAGAACTCTTCTTTGACATAAAAGTAAGTCCCCCAATTCCTGTTCAGGTGCAAGAATTACTGAAGCACAACGCAAGCGCGCGTATATAATCGCGGCGATACCAAATTCTGATCATATGCAGGGATATTTATGTATGTGTAACAGTTGATATATTACGTTACGGTATAGGGTGGCTGCCATAGCGGTGTTACGGTTATCACCGCACTGTCACTCGCGATCCAGAGGTTGCCGGTTCGATTCCACGTCCTGGCGCCCTGGGTGGTTGAAACGACGTTCCTTGAATTCTCCGCGAGCCGCCGCCACCACCACCACCACCGCAACCACCAACACCGCCACCACCGCCGCTGTCACCACCGCCACCACCGCCAACACCGCCACCACCGCTACAATCACCGACTCCATCTCCGCCACCATCGCCACCACTGCCACCATCGCCACCACCGCCACCATCGCCACCACCGCAACCGCCAACGCCACAATCACCGACTCCATCTCCGCCACCACCGCTACCGCCACCACCGCCACCACCACCGCCACCACCACCGCAACCGCCACCACCGCCACAATCACCGACTCCATCTCCGCCACCACCGCTACCACCACCACCAGCACCACCACCGCTACCGCCACCACCGCAACCGCCAACACTGCCACAATCACCGACTCTATCTCCGCCACCACCACCACCGCCACCGCCTCCGTCCACCCAGCGGAGTGAATTGGTCCGGCACGGTCGGACAGTCGATCCATCGATGGGCAGGTCGCGTCCGGTGAGGTCAAATGTGGCAACACGTGGGTGTGTGTGTAGGTGTATGGGTGTGTGTGTATGGGTGTGTGTGTACGGGTGTGTGTGTATGGGTGTGTGCGGGTGTGCGTGTGGTGCTCGCTAACAGCACTTTTCCGAACAGTCTGCGAAATACTATCCAGGGGATCTTTGTCTTTGTGTGGGTGTCTGTGTGTGTGCTGCTCGCTAACGGCACTTGCCCCAACAGTTTGTTAAGGCTATACGGGGGATCTTTGTCTTTGTCTCTTCTATGGGAAGCGGTGGCGTAGTGGTTAGAGCACTACGCTATGAACCCAGGCCAACCGAATTCCTCGTTCCCGCTCAAGACCAATAACAGTGGGCAATATATGAACTTCTCCTGGCCCTCTCCTAGGTCGACTCGGCCTTAAATGAGTACCTAGTGCGGTGTGTAAATATTATCAACACTGGGGAGACAAAGGCGGCCGGGCGTGGTTTTGGCCCCCACGTGTGCCGTGTCGGCCGTAATAGGTGCTCGCTAACAGCACTTGCCCCAGCAGTCTGTGCAAGGCTATACGGGGGATCTTTGTTTCTTGTCCGTTCTCTGAGCAGGTATTCTTCGGGCACACCCATCTCCTGTTTACAGCCCTGAGCCAGTGGTGGAAGTTCCACATTCCTATGGCGGGGGCGGATATACACCCCGCGTGACAACCACCTGCCGTGCAGAAGGGAAGAGAAAAAAATGTTGAAATGCAAAAAAATGTCATCAAAGTTTTGTCTCGAGAGACGTTAATTTGGCCGCAGAAAATCTATGGATGCAAGGACGTCAACCAAATACACGACGTTAATCGTCGTCATTTTGATCTCGCCAAGTAACCGTCGTGTATATAATCCGCACACAGACGCAGCCGAAGACCAACAACCACGGCGTTCGTGCCAGGCTAGGTGCACACAGCCCCGGCACAAATACACGCACGCACGCGCCTCGATTTACAATGACACACGCAGACAGACTCACGTTCACACACACGCGCACGGATACATCTAAATAAACACACGTACCGAATTACATGCGTGCAAAAACAGATCCGCAACACACAGTTTTTGCGACCACATGCAGAGACACGCCAACACGTGCACGCGGGTCCAAACGCGTGCACGTACACACACACACATGTACATATGCGTATTTTATAAACACGAAAACACGCGCACATATATAGATACATACCCCATAAGGTATTTGTGTTGTGACGTGCGTTGTATTTTTTCAAGAAAAAGCGCCACTTAATTATGTTTATTTATCCACAAGACACACACACACACGAGTATGTGTGTGCGTACGTGTATGCGATATATTATTGATTAAGTCATAATGTCATATCGTACATTTTAACTTTGAAAATTGCACACATTAAATATTTATTATAACAATCAGAGCTGCTTCCTTGTGACCTCTCTTATACGGGGACGTTGAGTTCAGAAGAGCGGTCTCTGTGTCTCTGTGTCTTTAGACAATGGCAGAGAGAGAGAGCGGTCTCTGTGTCTCTGTGTCTCTAGACAATGGCAGAGAGAGAGAGAGCCGTCCCTGTGTCTCTATGCAATAGCAGAGAGAGCCGTCTCTGTGTCTCTAGACAACAGCAGAGAGAGAGAGAGAGCGGTCTCTGTGTCTCTAGACAACAGCAGAGAAAGCTTTCCCTGACGACAAATTCAACTTTCTCCTCCTGGATCACAAAGTCAAATCCATGTCCGCACACGCGCGCGTGCTTGCGTGCTACCTAGCGTCATTAACTCGAGGAAGATTTTCCACTTTTCAGATCTCTTCAAATCCTCTCGGGGAGTTCTTCAAGAACCCCCCCCCCCCCCCCCAACTTTAGGAGGCGCGGTGGCAGACGGAAGGAGACGTCAACATTCGAGTGATTTCATGCTCAAAGATTCAGCCATGCCGCACTCATCCTGCTGTCCACAGCCATGCAGAGCTAATGGTGGGGATTCTAAATTCACATGGTGGAAGCGACACTCTCCATGCATATGACGACGACTGTGAGCTTCCCCACAAAGTGGTACTCTATTTATCGACCCTGAAAGGATGATGGGCTGAGTCTCCGTGAACGTTTGTGCCGCTGTTCCAGTCACATTCACTGCCCTTACATAATCACCCATTGACACACACAGTGACCAAATAGACTTGCACAGACTCACATGGTCACATAGACACAAATTCTTACATAGAGACTCATAGACTCATGTACACTGACACGATCTAAAGAGGACGACAAAGAGTAAACGGATATGTACACAGAGACCCGTAGACTCACATAGTCATAGAGACTCATAGACTCGCACAAATAATCATAGGCTCACACTAAGACCCATAGACTCGCATATGCATACATGATCCAAGGACTTACGCACAGAGACCCATAAAATTGCAGAGACCCATAGACTCAAATCGTCATCGAGACACATAGACTTACATAGAGACCCATAGACTCACGTACATTTACACAATCTATAGACGACGACAAAGCGTAAACTGATATGTACACAGAGACCCGTAGACTCACATTGTCAGAGACCCATAAACTAGCAAAACGACCCATAGCGCTTGCGGTGGGGGGAACGGAGGGGCGGTGGGGTACAGGAGATGGTGGTGGTGGGTGGGGGGTGAGAAGGATGGGGGGGGGTCGATGAGAAGGAGATTTGGATGATGTTGACATTTTTTTGGTCTGTGCTCGAGTCCTTTGACGTCACGGGTAGAGGAACTTAATCCGGCCTCAGAGAGGCGGCGTCTAGAAACGAGCTCAGCCACGCGTCCATTCATGCGCCGGCAGCAAAGACAAAGGTCCCCCGTGTAGCCTTCAACGGAACCTGCCGAATGAATTTACATCTGACACAGATACAACGGAGAGGCTGATCGATGCCCGGGTGGGTGCGGTCGAGGGATGGCTCCCTATTGGTCAATCACGTTATGTATGCCAATAATTTGGTAATTGCTGCTCACTCCGAGGAGGAGTTGAAGGCGCAGCTACTTAACCTGCATGGAGCGTGCCACTAAGAGGTGGGATCTTACCATTAGCTCCACCAAAACTAAGCACCTGCCTGGGTATTTTTTGCCACACTCCACCCCTCAACTCCCCATTGGTGATGGAGCAGTTGTGGAGAGAGTGGAGAGTTTCCCATGCCCGGGCAGTGTGCTTATGACCAGCTCCGGTTTGACAGCAGAGGTCTCATTCTGAATCGTACGGGTGACATAATCTTTTCATCGGCTGCGTAACGCTGTGTGGAAACTACCTGGTCTGTCACTCCGCACGAAGTTTCGGGTCTTGTCGGCCACAAGCATGCCCTCCCTTCTCAATGATTGTGAAACATGGACCCTCTAATGGAACACCTGCGCCAGTTATAAACATTCAGGCTGGCATGCTTACAATCCACCCTGGGTTTAACCAGGCTGGATTGTGTGAGGAGCCCACAAATCCTTTAAAGACCAGGACACATTCCATCAGTGAGCTCCTCCGGCAGGCAAGGCTCCGTTGGCTGCGTCATGTCGCCCGCATGCCCAGCCACCGCATGCCCAGCCACCGCATGCCCAGCCACCGCATGCCCAGCCACCGCATGCCCAGCCACCGCATGCCCAGCCACCGCATGCCCAGCCACCGCATGCCCAGCCACCGCATGCCCAGCCACCGCATGCCCAGCCACCGCATGCCCAGCCACCGCATGCCCAGCCACCGCATGCCCAAGCAGCTTCTGTTTTGCCGCATAGAGGGGGCTAAACAGGCACGGCACGGGCTGGAGCAGAGATGGAGCTGATGCGATACGGAAGGGTGTGGAGCTGAGTGGACTTGCCGATGACTGGTACCAGCGGTGTCAAGATTGGCCTCTGTGGAGGAGGCTCGTGAAGGACGCTGCTACTGGGCAGTTGGAGGCAGTCGCCCTCCAGCAACAACGGAGGGCAGAGGAGCGACGCTCACAACAACGAGCGAAGCGCCGGGTGGCTAAAATGCTGCAAGTTGGCACAGTAGGGGGTACAGCTGGTGTGCATCTTCCGGTCATTTCAGTCAGCCAACCCATGGCACCTGCTGGGTCTGTCCCGAGACCTCCTGTCAGCGAGCCTTTGACATTTCACGTGGCCTCAAAGTGCACCTAGCCTGGCACAGGCGCCATGGTGACGTCACCTCGTGACGAATGGCGGGGTGTTGGTACCGGGCCTGGGCCTCCCCTAGGTCGACGCAGCCTCAAATGAGTTCTTGGTGCGACGTGTAAACATCGCCCACTGGGGAGACAAAGGCGGTCGGGCATGGTGCCGGTTTTAATAGCTGCTCGCTAACTACTTGCCAGGCGGATTAGCGAGTTCAAACCCTGGCGGCTGGACGGTGGGGTGATTGACTCCGACCATCATCCATCCCTCCCTCCGAGGTCGATAAATTGAGGGTTTTTGTTGTTGTTGTTTGTTTGTTTGTTTTATTGCGTGGGCAAGTCGACAGTGGTTGTCCTATGGATGGATATCCTCAAATATCCGCCGTAGGAACGTGGAATTTCCACCAACTTGCTCCACACGACTGTAAAAAAAGAATGCGGAGCATCAATGAGCGATTTGGCATGTCCCCCCCCCTCCTCTCGAACGCCACCGGTTGCGAGAGACGTTGCGATTGACAAAATAGATAAGCGGATGACGACCCCCACCCCACCCTCACCCCCACTCCCACCACTACCACCCCCACTCCCACCCCCAATCCCACCACTACCACCCCCACTCCAACCCTCCTCCCACCCCCTACCACCACCACCACCACCACCCCTCCAACCCCACTCCCACCCCTTCCCACCCCCCCTCCCACCCCCCTCCCACCCCCACTCCACTCCCACTCCCACCCCCCTACCACCACCACCACCCCTGCCCACAGCCCCACCGCCATCACCCCACCCCCTGCACCCTTCCCGTATCTCTCCCTCCGTCGGAAATAAGCCAACGACAAACAGAAAAAAAAACACGCAACTTTTTGTGCACATCCCATCAGAGGCCACGCGCGTCCCTGCAGACTGGTCCGCATCGTTTCTAATCGAAGCTTGTTGATGGGTTGGTCCGACCTGCGGCTCATCTGACGTTACGTGCGAAGGGGCCACCGTCCAGTAGTCACCACCGTGAATTTGCGGCTCTTGAAATCATTGAGTTGTGGATTTTTGTTTGTCTGTTTACCGAATCCAACACAGAATTTAGCTCCTGCTATAAGATGTCCACGGGGAGTTTTGGGGGGGGAGGGGGGGCACGGGGGGGGACAATTCCCACCAAACTGAGCAAATGTATGATTTCATTTTCAGGAGTTGACAATTAAGATGAAAAAAATAAATGAATGATATGCACCCGCGATTCTTAATGCGAGGGGCAAAGCGAACCCCACCCCTCCCCCTCGAATAGAGAAGTCAAACTCCGCCGATGTTGCCACGTGATCATGCTGTTGCTGATGATGATGAAGCCACTTCGTTGAGCCATAATTTGTGATGACCAGGTAGCTTCTGAAAAAGAAGGAACAGCTACTACGACGATGTAGAAGCTCAGCGTGGTCTCGCGCGGTATAAAATTGCGGATCGTTGTTTTAACGCAGTGGGCACACACGACATTGATGTTTCCAAGACGAAGATACTCTGCACAAACCCACTGGCTATCATCAGAGATGTGTTCATGAAGCCATCCAGATATATAGACACGGATACAACTTCAACCGAGAAGATGGGTACAAATTGAGCAATCATTGGAAGGACGCGATTAACCAGGTTAAGTCAACCTCCTGTGATGTTTCCATCCTTGCTGCGATTTTAGCCGACTCTCTGAGTTGCATTATACTGGTAGTAACCTCCTGGTTACACCAGCCCACAGGGGGTTATTTTGTCCGTCCGTCGTGCATGGAGGAGCTGGGTGGGGAGGGAGGGGCTGGGTGGGGAGGGTGGGGCTGGGTGGCAGGGCTGGGGCTGGGTGGGAAGGGACTGCTCACCCCGTGGTGCCCTTATCAACGTTTAACCTACTCACGCCGGCTTGTGCCCGCCATCACAGTCGGGCACATTTGCGGAATAGACCACGCTGCCGTTGACCCTGCAGGCCATTGACCGATCAACCCAACGTTACTACCAGCTCCCTCAGCAGGAGGAATGTGTTTAGGTTGGATGTCTTTGTATTGACGGGCTGGAATGTCCTTCTCGCCCAGTCACCGATGCTACGGCATACGAAGCTCGTGCATTCCCATGCTAATCTCTCACAATACAACAGCCACCTCCACAGCCTCAGGCAGACCATCTCCAGCCCCGCCCGCTTACCCTGAGGCTGCACCCATCTCAGGCCTACATAAGACCTCGTGTCTCAGCAGATCTCTCTCTCTCTCTCACCTGAAGACGGTGGCTTGTGTTGCGATCAAAACGTCGTGATCTATTAATTTCCTATCTACGTGACTTTACCGAAAGAACCAAAGAGTATATATATAGAGAGTAATAGCTTAGTTTAAAAGTTCCAAAGAACGTCAGGCGGCCAACAACCATCAGCACTATCGGAAATATGTTCAGACCGGGGGGAAGGGGGGGGTCTGGTCGGTAATGAAAATTACGCAAAGGAGCCGCGTGTCTTTCTTTGTTTTTCGAATTCGGTCACAAGAAGTGAGAATCTCCAAATGATTTCAAAGTTATTCTTGGTTCTTTCGGTAAAGTCACGCAGAATGTAAAGTCACGTAGAATGTTTCAAAGTTACCGCCCAATGGCACGTGGCGACTGCGAGATGGTGGCGGTCGCTTGCTAATCAAGTTCAAGTTCATTTATTAGGTGTAGCCCTGTGAGCCATTCGGCTCTTGAATCGGATGCAACCGCAACAAACAGAAAACAAAAACATGAACAAGAAAAACATCAACGACGCCACGAGGGACACGGCGAGTCCCTCAAAGAGCTGCGTGCTTCTGCCGAGCCCGTGGCATGAGAGGCAACATTTGATACATTTAGTGGCTTCAGCAAAGTTATTGTTTGTGTGGGTGGGTGGATGGGTCGGGAAGGAATGGGGAAGAGAAGATAGAGTTGGGAGGAGGGAATTCCGAATGAGTGCAGCAAGAAGAGAAGTAGTGGACGTGTGTGTGTGTTGCGTTCATAGGATGTGCGGGGGGAACGACAAAAAACTAAACACAACGCGTAGCTCTAAACAAGCGAGTTTGTCGGTGTGGATGACGATGATTTCAAAGTGCCACAGCTACCCCCAGTGGCTTCCTAATATCGGAAGGAAGACGCGTTCCAGACTGACGCAAAACCGTCTTTGTCCGATGGCCAGACAAAAGTGACTGCTGGCAAGATGACGCTACGGAGTTTGCGTGATGGTGGTGGTGGTGGTGGTATGCTCCTTGTTCAACGTGCAAACGCTGATCGGAACCTAACGACGTTAGTACCACGGCTCTCGCACAATGTCCGTGCTGCAGTCATTCTTAGTCTGCCGATGGTCGGCGATGCGGCAATCGACTCATCTCGACGAGCTGTACACGATGCAACTATTCAAAGTTGGATTTTGCGATGACGGATTTTTTTTATGCTGATGTTTGGCGTTTCGACATCGCGGAGTGTGGCACCGATTTTGCGTTGATTGGTAACCCAGTCGCCGAGTTAAGTACATCCCTGGAAAAAATAGTGTCCCAGAAATAAAATATTTAATTGCCTCGACCATTTTGTGTTCTTTGGTACCCCGGGATACCGCCATGAGGATCATTTGGTGGTGTGACCAGCAGCGTGGTGAGTGGGGTGGTTGAGTGGAGTCGGTGGGTGAGCGAGAGATTAGGTGAAGGGGTGAATGAGTGAGCGGATGTGTTGTTGTGACCTGGTGGTTGAGTGGGTGGGTGAGTGAAAGAGTGTGTGGGTAAGTGTGTGAGTGAATGAGTGTGTGGGTAAGTGTGTGAGTGAATGAGTTGTGTGGGTGTGTGAGTGAATGAGTGTGTGAGTGAGATGAGTGGGCGAGTGAGTGAGCGGATGAGCGGGTGAGTGTATGGGTGAATGAGTGAATGAGTGTGTGTTCGTGTGAGTGAATAAGTAGTATATGGAGGATCTTTGAGTGAAATAGTGTGTGAGTGAGTGAATGAGTGGGCGGGTGAGTGAGTGGATGAGTCGGTGGGTGAGTGATGTTGTTGTGATGGTTAAACACAGCATGGATCAATACAAACGACCAGTCTGCTCTGAGCGAATCCTCAACACGAGTGAAGTTCAGGCTAATTGCAACAACTATTTAACATGTAGGCTTTCGCGACCAATATCCAAACGAGAGGGGGTTGTTTTTGCATTCGATCGCGTAAATATGAATGTGTCGTTAAATTCGTCACCACCAGAGACAGGCAATTGGTCATGTTTGTCACATCAACAAAACAACGCCAATTCGTTACTAGTTCAGCACACGGAGTAACACTCATGGTTGATGTGGCGATTAGGAGTTTGCGAGCACCTATTAGATAGGGCACAGGGGAGGGAGAGGGAGGGAGGTACGCGCCGGCCACGTGTTCTTGATGGGCAGAGACTGTTTGCAGAGAGAGATTGAATAAGTTTACCGTAAGACTGCCAGGGTTTCTGGGAAAGAGGGGGAAGCCAAGGCAGCCCCGCCCCCGCCACCCACTCCCATCACCACCCACCCCCGTTGCCCTACCATCACACACACACAGACACACACACAGAGGTGTACACACACAGACAGTGGAGTACACACATACACACACACAGGAGTACACAGACACACACACGCACACGGTGGGGTACACATCATACACACGGACACACACAAGGGTACACACAGGGGTACACATACACACAGACACAACAAAGATAAAGATCCCCCGTGTAGCCTTAATAGACTGTAGGGGCAAGTGCTGTTAGCGAGCACCTATGAAGGTCGAAACGGTACACGAAGGGGTGGGTGGATAGCACCACGCCCGACCGCCTTTGTCTCCCCAGTGGCGATGTTTACACACCGCACCAGATACTCATGTGAGGCTGAGTCGACCTAGGGGAGGCCCAGGACCGCTTCAGATAATCGTCACACAGACACACACAGGGGTACACACACAGTGGGGTACACACAGACACACACACAGAGGGATATACACAAAGGCAAATATTCCCCATATAGCCTTAACAGACTGTTGGGGCAAGTGCTGTTAGCGAGTAGCACTGATGAAGGCCGGAAAAGGCACACGAGGGGGTGGGCGGCCAGCACCACGCCCGGCCGTCTTTGTCTCCCTAGTGGCGATGTTTACACAGCGCATCAAGTACTCATTTGAGACTGAGTGGACCACATAACATACACACGAACACACCGGGGTATACACTGGCACGTACCAACAGACAAAGCTCCCCTATCGAGCTGCGATCGGTATTTTCATTTTCTCTTTCTCTGTCTTCGAGTCCCGAGTTTGTTTTGCTTAAATGTCAAATGCCGCCTCCTCCTCCTCCTCTTCCCCTTCCACGTGACGCACGTGCAAAGACGCCTGCGACACGTTGGACTTCTTTTCGTGCTCATCGGCGGTGCGGACGAAAGGACAACATAACTAAACAGGCGACAACAACAAAAATCAGTGAAAAGAAATGAGTTTTCAATCTGGACGACTTATGAGTGCATTGCTCACAGGAGCGTTCCAGACGGCCGCAGGAGCGCATCTGAAAGCGCGCCACGCGGTGACCACCGTCTCTGTTCGACGACCAACGAGGAGGCGCTGCTGCTGCGATGCTGACCGGGGAATTCGCGCGATGATGGTTTATCCTCATTGACGTGCGCGCACGTGACATACGTGGCGACAGACGTGACATACGTGCGCGCACGTGACATACGTGTACCAGATGTGAGTGTCAGTTACAAACGACATTCGTGACCTTCTCCACCCCCTCCCCCCTGTCTCTACCCACCCCCCCCCCCCCCCGCTGTCCTTGCACGTCACTGTAAACCTACAAGATGTTTACATCTTCCTTCATCCTGCGTATAGGTCTCATGCAGTGCAAGCGCTTTAGCCAAATTCCAAACCAAATTCTCCCCCCCCGCCCCTTACTCCCGGTCCCGTCCTAATCGAATCTTCTGCTGCCCACCCACAGCTTCATCTGACACGGGGCATGCGGGACATGTCTGTGTCGATAATGATTGATCAATCCACGGGTACGGTTATGTGTTCATTTACATGCGCGCGTGTGAGCGTGTGTGTTTTTGTAGACGCAAGCTAAAGGCGCAGCCCCTGAAATCGCTTGCAACACTTTGTACGTTGAACTCCTTTGGCGCTGCACGTTGTCGAGCCGTGCTCATCGGACGGCTCATCGATGCCGCATTTCGTTTCGCGGAAATGCATTTACGTTTGACGAGGTGCGGGTAATGCTCACGGAGCTACCTATCGCGACATGTGGTTCAGAAGCGACCTTGTCACAAGTAACAGTTTAGCCAAGTGCCTTATCTTGTGCAAATGTAAAGCAGCCAAATACTATAAACACATGATGTTGATTCTAAACGCGGAGGGGAAAAACGCTGGAGGACTCAGATAAACAAAAATCCACACGACCACGGGCAGAGAGAGAGAGACGCGCAAACTCCGAATCTGCAGCCGGCGTCACGGCAGAGACCGAACCCACGACCTCCTGCATACCAGGCGAGGTAGTAACCATCTCGCCAACCCTGGCGATCCTCCTCGCTGTTGTGGAAGGAGATGGAAGGAGAGGGAGGGATCGAGAGCGAGAGAGAGAGAACGCTGTCTGGAGGCACCTCTCTTCGAGGGAGAGGAGATTTGGTTTCCCTCTTCCGCCGGTATTTCGAGTCGGGAATGCCCAACACTGTATCCCACACGCGGCGTTGGACTCCCCACGAATCGTGTAACCCTCCATGTCCTGACTTTTGGGTCAGTCTATGTAATAATAACCCGATGTGTCCTGATTTGGGCCACCCTATAAAATCATAAACAGACTCCTGCGGAGGGAGCTGGTAGGAACGTTGGGTTGCTCGGTCAATGGCCAGGGTCAACGGCGGCGTGGTGTATTCCGCAAATACGCCCGACTGTGAGGGCGGGCACAAGCCGGCGTGAGTAGGTGAAACGTTGAGTTTTATAAGGGCACCACGGGGTGACCAGCCCCTCCCCACCCAGCCCCACCCCTCCCACCCCCCACCCAGCCCCACCCCTCCTACCCCTCACCAAGCCCCACCCAGCCCCTTCTCACCATCCCCACCCAGCCCCTCCCCACCCTCCCCTCCCCACCCAGCCCCACCCTCCCCACCCAGCCCCTCCCCACCGTCACCTCCCCACCCAGCCCCTCCCACCCCACCCAGCCCCACCCCTCCCTTTTTTGGATGCACTGACGGACGGACGGACACAATAATCCCCTGTGGGCTGGTGTAACCAGGAGGTTCTTACCAGTATAACCCTATGTTTCTTGACTTTTGTGCCACCCTATCAAATAATACTAATGATATCCCTACGCAGCCTGACTTGTGGGGCACCCTGTATCATGGCAATAGCCCCGCGTATCACGCTCAGCACGAAGGGAATCCCGCGGGAGTTGTGGTGGCGATAGATGTATGAGCGAGGACGCCCCGTAATTGAACTGCTCTGTCCGACCGCACGATGTTGTCGTCGCTATAATTGCGGCGCGTCACGTGACCTCCTCTGAGGCCACAATAAATGCTGGCAGGGTAGGCCAGTGATGATGACCCTCGTGGCTCACAGCGAGTAGGGTCTGGGATCGATTCCCCGACACGGGGGCCTTTCTCTGTGGCGTTTGTATGGTGGGTGGAGCGGTGTAGGGTCCACCCAAACCCCTCGTGTGCCGTAGCCGGCCTTCATAGGTGCTACTCGCTAACAGCACTTGCCCCAACAGTCTGTTCCAGGCTGAGAATTGAACTGTTAAAACGAACATGCGGTAATGTTTAAACCTTGCAGAGATTGGGCACGTGTGTGTACGTGTTATTGATGTGTGTGTCTGTGCGAAGAGTTCATTCGGGGATGGGGAGTGTATGTGTGTGTCAGTGTGTCAGTGTCTCTGTGTGGTGAGCGGTGGTGCAGCGGTTAGCGCGCTGCGCTACAAACCCCGGGAATCAGAATTTGATTCCCGCTCACCGCTAACACCATTGACGATTATCTGAACCTGGGCTTCCCCTAGATCGACTCAGCCTGAAACGAGTACCTAACGCGAGGTGTAAACATCGCGACGAGGGAGACAAAGGCGGCCGGGGTTCGTGCTAACCACCCACGCCCTCGCGCGCTGTGCCGCCCTTCGCTGATACTGGCGTGTACGCGTGTACGTGTGTACGTGTGTCTTTGTCTTTGTATGTATACGCGTGAGATGGGAGATGCGTGAGACGGGAGATGCGAGTGGCGTGGTTCAAGGAGCAGTGGGCGATGGAGGAGTCCGTGTGCTCGGTGGCAGATGACGGGGAGCTCTGCATGCTGATGTGAGCTACCTGTCGGAGGCCGTCGGACTACGAGAAGGGCTGCGTGCAGAACGAGAGAGAGACCGAGAGAGAGAGCGAGAGGTGGGGGGTTACATAAAGCAAAGTTATCATCTTCTTGGTTCTTTCGGTAAAGTCACGTAGAAGGGAAATAATAAAAGAATAAAATAATAAAACATAAAGTAATATAATATTTTATTACTATATTATTATATTATATTAATATATTATTTTATTATTTTATTATTTCCCTTCTACGTGACTTTACCGAAAGAACCAAGAAAATGAATCCCTGCAGTCACGAAAGCTTTAAATCGAAACAAAATTATTATATATAAAAAAAGTACGAAATGATGAACGAAGCAAAGTGCCGACTACACCGAGCATCTTCTTGTTTCCACTGATCGTAAAAAAAACAGAGATGCGAGAGATGGATCGTGGCGGTGTGAGGAGTCGGGGCCTCCATGCGGAGAGAGAGGAGGAGGAGGAGGCGGTCGCGTTGTGAGGAATTCGCGGGGTGTCTGTGGGGAGAGGGAGAGTGATCATGGCTCTCCTCGCTCTCCTTCAACTCTCCCCTCTCCCTCGCCTCTCAATGTATCCTCCCTCTCTCTCTTATCCCTTCACTCTCCCTTTTCTATCTCTGGTATCTCTCTTCCTTCACTCTCCTTTCACTCTCCTCCTCTCTCTTTTTTTTTACGATCAGTAGAAACAAGAAGATGCTCGGTGTAGTCGGCACTTTGCTTCGTTTATCATTTCGAATTTTTTTGTTTTGAAATAACTTTGCTTTATGTAAACGCCCACCTCTCGCTCACTATCTCGGTCACTCTCTCGCTCACTCTCTCGTTCACTCTCTCGCTCACTCACTCTCGTTCACTCTCACTCACTCTCTCGCTCACTCTCTCGTTCTGCACGCAGCCCTTCTCGCAGTCCGATGGCCTCCGACGGGTAGCTCATAACTGCATGCAGAGCTCCCCGTCATCTGCCACCGATCAAACGGCCTCCTCTATCGCCCACTGCTGCCAGCGGCTCAACCCAATGTTCCGCCTTTTGGGGGACATCTTCAGGAAACTGGGGGTGCCCTTCTACAACAGCAGCAGCTTCGTATATGGGGTTGGTGCCTTACCTGGCTAACAAGCGCCATGACCTCGCCAACTTCGCCTGTGCTCAGGCGAAGTTGGCGGTGTACAGAACGAGGAAAAACATTCTGGAAGGTGACACTGACGGCTGCTCTGTGCCTCCAGTGTTCAGGGGCCTGCTCAAGGCGCGGCTCCGGCTGGAGCACGCCATGTACCACACACATGTCGGTGATGTGCAGCGTGTCTTCTTCGAGCGCTGGGGAGCCGGACAAGCCCCTCTCTGCACCAGCGTGGACGGCACCCTCGTGGTGTTCACCTTCTGAAGCGCTCGCTCGTCACCGTGGCGTGCGCGATGACCACCACCACCACCACGTGACTTTTCTTTTGTGTTGTGCGCGGCGCATTTAGCGCCACAGCGCGTGTGTTGTTTATTGTGTTTGGGTTATTTGTGTTGCTGGTGACTTTGTGTATTTCGTATCAGAATCGCCTCCAGTGCTGTTGCTGCTGGCGGCAATAAAAGTTGTTTAAAAGTCAAAGTCTGTGGAATCTCGGTCGTAACTTTGTCACTCTATCACTTCTCAATGCATCTTCTCTCCTGCCTCCCTCCCTCCCACTCATCCTTTATCTTCCGCTGACCTCTCTCTTGATTGGGCCCGGGAAAAGCCTCGTCCCCGTCCCAAGGGTCATTCTCTAGGAGGGTCCAGCCACACAACGGGGATTTGTTTGGCGCAAACATCCCGTTCTGAACGAGGAGAATGTTATTGTTTGTAGTTGTTGTTATTGTTTGTAGTTGTTGTTGTTACTTTTGCCTTCGTGTCGGAGGGAGAACCCGGAGAACGACACTCATGGATCCGCACAGATGGTTTCAAGAATCCATTGCCACGTCGACAAGACAACGATATTCCCCCCCCCTCCTGCCGAGCTTCCCCCGATCTGATGAGATCGGACGCATTGGTCGATGGTGGTGATGGTGGTCACTCTCAGTGGTGGTGATGGTGGTCACTCTCAGTGGTGGTGATGGTGGTGATCACTCTCAGTGGTGATGATGGTGGTGATGGTGGTGGTCACTCTCAGTGGTGGTGATGGTGGTGATGGTGGTCACTCTCATTGGTGGTGATGATGATGATGGTGGTTGATGATGATGATCATAATCGCGATGATTATTAAGGTGATGATGATTATCATGATGGTAATTATGATAATGGTGACGATTATGATGATGATCATTATGGCAATGTTGACCATCATGATGATGATAGTGATCGTGATTGATGGTGGTGATGTCAGTGATGGCTCCCCAAGCCAAACCATAGGTATGTCAATAAGGGAGACGATGATATACTCCACAACTTCGGGAATTCCACATTCCTATGGCAGGAGCTATGGGGTAGGTGGAGGATGAAGGGGATAGAGGGGGTAGGGAGCTAGGGGGTAAGTGGGGGAGGGAGGATAGAGGGGGTAGGGAGCTAGGGGGTAAGTGGGATGGGGCTAGAGGTGGGGGCAGGCGGGGTTGGGTAGTCACAGGGAGCGAGTGGGGAGGGGGGAGGGGGCGAGGGGGGAGAGAACGAGGGGGGCGGGGGCGGGGGGGTCGTGCTAATTCTGTTACTGGAACGCGACAGCAGTTGTGCTTACGGGAAACACGAATATTCACACACCCACACACACGCAGGGCACACAAAGACACGCACACGACACACACAGGGCACACACACACACATACAAAGATCCCCAGTGTAACCTTAACAGACTGTAGGGGCAAGTGCTGTTAGCGAGCACCTATGAAGGCCGGCACGGCACGCGAGGGGGTGGGTGGGCCAGCACTCCGCCCGGCCGCCTTTGTCTTCCCATTGGAGATGTTTTTGCACACCGCACCAGGTACTCATGTGAGGCTGAGTCGACCTAAGTGAGGCCCAGGACCGGTTCAGATAATCCGTGAGCGGGAATCGAACTCGGTTCGTCGGAGCGAAGCTCACTAACCGCTCCACGACCGCTCCCCATTAATATACACACAGGGTACACGCAAAGATCCCCCGTATAGCCTTAACAGACTGTAGGGGCAAGTGCTGTTAGCGAGCACCTATGAAGGCCGGAACGGTACACGAGGGGGTGGGTGGGCCAGCACCACGCCCGACCGCCTTTGTCTCCCTAGCGGCGATGTTTACACACCGAACCAGGTACTTATTTGAGGCTGAGTCGACCTAGGGGAGGTCCATGATCGGTTCAAATAATCGTTACTGGTGTTTGCCGTGAGCGGGAATCGAACCCGGGTCGCCAGGTTCGTAGCGCAGCGCGCTAACCGCTACACTGCCGCTCCCCACAATACACACACACCCACCCACACGCGCAGAGTACACACACCCACCCACATGCACAGAGTACATACACACCCACACAACAGGATACACAACAACAACAACAGCCGCCATTCGCCACGAAGTGGCGGTGACGACTCCACAGCGCCTGTGCCAGGCTAGGTGCACTTTGAGGCCACGTGAAGTGTCGAGGGCTCGCTGACAGGAGGTCTCGGGACAGACCCAGCAGGTGCCATGGGTTGGCTGACTGAGATGACTGGGAGATGCACACCAGCCGAACCCCCTACTGTGCCGCTCCTCTGCCCTCCGTTGTTGCTGGAGGGCGACTGCCTCCAACTGCCCAGTAGCTTCCTTCACGAGCCTCCTCCACAGAGGCCGATCTTGACACCGCTGGTACCGGTCGTCGGCAAGTCCACTCAGCTCCACATCCTCCCGTACCGCATCAGCTCCATCTCTTCTCCAGCCCGTGCCGTGCCCGTATAGCCCCCTCTATAAGGCCAAACAGAAGCTGTTTGGACATGCGGTGGCTCGGCATGCGGTGGCTGGGCATGCGGTGGCCGGGCATGCGGTGGCCGAGCATGCGGTGGCCGGGCATGCGGTGGCCGGGCATGCGGTGGCCGGGCATGCGGTGGCTGGGCATGCGGGCTACATGACCCAGCCAACGCAGCCTTGATTGCCTCGCTGATGGGACTGTGTCCAGATCTTTCAAGGCTGTGGGAATTTGTCCAGATCTGTCAAGGCTGCGTGAGCTCCTCACACAATTAAGCCTGGTCAAGCCAGCCTGAATGTGTCTAACAGGCGAAGATGTTGCATTAGGGGTGGGGGGGGGGGGTGTCCACGTTTCGCAAGAATATAAAAGAGAGGGCATGACTGTGGCTGATAAGACCCGAAGCTTTGTGTGTAGTTACAGGCCAAGTGGCTTCCACACAGCGTGACGCGGCTGATGAGAAGCTAATGCCGCTCGACTGATTCGGAGTGAGACCTCTGCTACCAAACCGGAACTGGTTATAAGCACACTGCCCAGGTATGGGAATTACTCCACTCTCTCCACAACTGTCTCATCACTCATGTGGAGTTGAGGGCGTGGAGTGTTCGATGACATAAGATGCCCATAGTTCTATATTATCAACATCTTATATTATCAGCAGATCGGGCCTTTGAATTATTCATTGTCCTGTCGCGATCCCTGATCTGACCCTCTTGAGATCTACTTTTTGTGTTTAGTTTGTTTTCCTTCCCCCGCACCTCCGATTAGCACGGGTGGCTGCGTACGGTGCAAAGGAAGTTCAACATACATACGTGCTCACAATCATTAAGGACCTTCATGATGTTGGGCTGCTTCGGGTAAAGTTGCGTGGCCGGGAGACAGAGGCACTTTTTGTTCACTTTGCGGTGCGACAGGGACGCCCTCTGGCTCCTACATTATTGAATATATTTCCATGGCTGTACCAGAGGAATGTCCATCTGGTACAAATATTGTACAAGGGGAGGCTGATCGACGCCCGGGTGCAGTCATGGGATGGCTTCCCAATTATTCAACCGTGTTATCATGCACGGTACACGCACAGTGTACAAAGACAAAGACCCCCCGTGTAGCCTTAACAGACCGTAGGGGCAAGTGCTGCTATCAAGGCACACGAGGGGGTGGGTGGCTAACACGACCGCCTTTGTCTCCCTAGTGGCGATGTTTATACATCGCACCAGGTACACGTTTGAGGCTGAGTCGACCTAGGGGAGGCCCAGGACCGGTTCAAATAATTGTCACTGATGTTGGCCGTGAGCGGGAATCGAACCCAGGTCGCCAGGTTCGTCGTGCGCCACGCTAACCGCTACACTACCGCTCCCCCACCCACACACATATATGCACACACATATACACACATACATACACACGCATACATACAGACAAAGACATGTACACACACATACATACACACACATACACACACATACACACACATACATACAAAGACATGCACACACACACATACACACGCATACATACAAAGACATGTACGCACACACACATACACACACATACTTAGAAAGACATATACACACGCACACATACATACAGACAAAAACATGTACACACATACGCACACATACACACGTACACACACACACTCACATTTTGGTGTCTGGCCGTTACCGGGAATCGAACACGTGGCATCTCCATATCCCCAATGGCATCGTGTGCGTCGGGTGGAGGGCGCTGCACGACACACCGTCGTGAATGACAACATTGGTTGCGACTGTGAGATCATGGGAATTGCGTCACTTTATCTTCCTGTTTATTCTCGTGTCTCACCGTGTCTCCGCGTGTCTCCACGTGTCTCGGTGTCTCCATATGTCTCCAGGTGTCTCCACGCGTCTCTAGGTGTCTATAGATGTCTCCACGTGTCTAGGTATCTAAAGGTGTCTCCACGTGTATACAGGTGTCTCCACGTGTCTCTACGTGTCTCCCCGTGTCTCCACTGTGTACCCCACGCGCCTTTCTTCCTCTCTCCGTGCCTCCACTCGTCACTCCGCTATCACCACGCGTGTCTCTGTCCCCACGTGTCTCCCTGTGTCTCCACGTCCACGCGTCTCTCTATCTCCCGAGTGTCTCTCTGCGTATCTCTGTGTCTCCACGTGTCTGTGTGTGTGTGTCTCTCTCTCAAAACATATGTCTCTGGCTTCAACAAAGTGAGGGTCAATGATATTAGTGAAATAATATAAGTTCCATTATTATTATTGCTACTTACGTCAGTCTGTCTTTTGCTTTAAGCTTCAATGATTGTTTTTCCAATTCATTGTTAAGAGATAAGGGAATTCCTCGCGCGTAACGACACCGAAATGCCACTGGGAGCGGAACTCAACGCAAGCGTAATGCTGATCGGAGGGCTGAGATAGTGCAAGTGGAGGAAGGTGATCATTGTGGTGATGGTGGTGATCATGGTGGTGGTGATCATGGTGGTGGTGGTGGTGATCATTGTGGTGGTGATCATGGTGGTGATGATCATGGTGGTGGTGGTGATCATGGTGGTGGAGATCATGGTGGTAGTGGTGATTATGGTGGTGGTGGTGGTGATCATTGTGGTGGTGATAATGGCGGTGGTGACAACGGTGGTGGTGGTGATCATTGTGGTGGTGATCATGGTGGTGGTGGTGGTGACAACGGTGGTGGTGGTGATCATGGTGGTGGTGGTGACAACGGTGGTGGTAGTGATCATGGTGGTGGTGATAATGGCGGTGGTGATCATGGTGGTAGTGGTGGTGATAATGGTGGTGGTGATCATGGTGGTGGTGATAATGGTGGTGGTAATAATGGTGGTGGTGGTGATCATGGTGGTGATGATCATGGTGGTGGTGGTGGTGATAATGGTGGTGGTGATCATGGTGGTGGTAGTGGTGATCATTGACGTGGTAGTGGTGATAATGGTGGTGGTGATCATGATGGTGGTGATAATGGTGGTGGTGATCACGGCCACCAACCCCAGTGATGGTTATCTGAACCGATCCTGGGCCTTCCCTAGGTGGACTCAGCCTCAAAAATGACTACTTGGTGTGTAAACATCGCCACTGGGAAGACAACGACGGCCGGGCGTGGTGCTGGCCACCCACCCCCTCGTGTGCCGTGCCGGCCTTCGTCAGTGCTACTCGCTAGCGGCCCTTGTCCCAGCAGCCTGTCCAGGCTGCAGGGGACGTGGTGATGTGGAGATGTCATGAGCATCTCCGTACGTATTCGACACAGGGGAACGCGGATCCTCTCACTCAAAATCGATCATTACATTGCAGGTGGAGTTGCTTTTTTGTCCATCCTCGTCCTGGAAGAAAATTGACACCGGTGGAAACTCGACATGAAAACTAAAAATAAACGATTTTACTTCACCAGGTAAAGCCCACTGAGCTATTTTTTTTCTGAAGCAATCTGCCTACCACAAACGATAGCTCAACGAAGTGGCTTATCGCGTGGAAGTGTATCGCAGCCACAATGATCTAAACGCGTGATGTTGATTCGAAGCGTAGATGGAAAAACCGGGGAACCCGGAGAAAAATCCACGCGACTGCGGAGAGAGAGACATCGCAAACTCCCAAGTGTACAGCGATCAACCTCCCCACCTTCGATTAAAGCGGTTGACTACGTACGGTGCGATAGAAGTTCAACATACATACCTACAAACCCACGAGCTCCTGCATACCACACTGTCATGGAAGGGGCCATGACATTAATCTAACTGGGTGATCATTCAGTGATGACTTTCCACAAAGTGGTGCCGATGGTTGTGTTGCTCTTGCTGCTACTGCCGCTGTTGCGATGATGATCACGATGATGATCACGATGATGATGATGATGTAATTTATTGGTAGGAACCTCCTGGTTACACCAGCCCACAGGGGACTATTGTGTCCGTCCATCCGTCGTGCAGGGAGGGGCTGGGTGGGGAGGGGCTGGGAGGTGAGGGAGGGGAGGGGAGGGTGGGGCTGGGTGGGGGGTGGGAGGGGTGGGAATGGGTGGGGATGGGCTGGTCACCCCGTGGTGCCCTTATACAACTCAACGTTTAACCAACTCACGCCGGCTTGTGCCCGCCCTCGCAGTCGGGCATATTTGCGGAATACACCACGCCGCCGTTGACCCTGGCCATTGACCGAGCAACCCAACGTTCCTACCAGCTCCCTCCGCAGGAATGTGTTACTGCAGGAGGAATGTGTTACTCAGGGAAACGCCTCATTGAGTTTCGAGGCTCATTTTCAAGAGGGCCTGGTCAGGTGACTCGCCCACAGAGCGGGTAGCCCGCACACTGGGAGTTGTTTAATCTACATTGTCTCATGGTTAGACCTCCTTTGCCAGTACCAAAATATAATGATAGGGGTTTTCCCATTTTTTTTGGCAGCGGGACTGAAGCCTTTTTACAAGGATTAATGTCTGCAATGCATATATTATCATAGTGTGTTTTTTATTTGCATTTTGACTGCAAGTATTGTGGTTAATGCAGACATGAATCCTTGTAGAAGGGTTTCAGTTTTGTTGCCGGAAAAAGGGGGGGAAACCCTATTATTATGTCTTATGGTTGTTATTGTTTGACTTGCATCATATTGGGATTTTTGCACACAGCGTTGTAATACAGTGTTTATTTTTCTGGAACATTTGCTGGTTTTTCCAGGATGTTTCTGTTGCGCGTCGTCGCTTTAAGATGTTCTCTGTTCATATTTTGTTTGTTGCGGTTGCACCCGACTTAAGAGCCGCAAGGCTCACAGGGCTATGCACCTAATAGATGAAAAACAACTTTTAACTTGTTGGAATTCTTCAACATCTGGTTGAAGGAGGTCGGCTCAGCTAATCATCCCCTTCCTCCGGGGTCGATAAAATGAGCATCACTTGGGGGGGGTGGGTGAGTCGACATTAGTTTTCCTGTGGATGGACTCGTCCTCGTCAGAGGAATGTGGAATGTTTCACCGCTGTCTCAAGGCTGTAAACGGGAGATGAGCGCCACCTCGTTGATAATGTGAGCTCGAAATCACCCTCAACAAACAACTATAACCTACAACCACCACAACTACATCCACCACAACAACAACCACCACCACAACAACCACAACAACCACAACTACTACAACTACCACAACTACAACCACAACAACAACTACAACAACCACCACAACTACCATAACAACCACAACTACTACAACTACCACAACTACAACCACAACAACAACTACAACAACCACCACAACTACCATAACAACAACCACAACTACTACAACTACCACCACTACAACCACAACAAGAACTACAACAACCACCACAACTACAACCACCACAACAACAATCACAACTACAACCACCACAACAACAATCACAACTACAACCACCACTACTACAACCAGAACAACTACCACAACCACAACTACAACCACCTCAAAAACAACCACAACTACAACCACCACCATTACAACCACAACTACAAGCACCATTACTACAACTGTAACGGGTTCCGGAGACACTTGTAGATGTACTTCTTTATTACAATACAACACTCCAACAGTACTCCAACTCTCCAACAGTCCTGATACTCTGTTACAGCCTAGGTACACAGCCTAGCTACACAGCCTAGATACTCTACTCTGGCTACGCTCCGGAACTCGCCCTCACAAGGTCGTAGAGTCGGGAGTTCCAGAGTCCCAGCGCTGGCTCTCACAGCATCCCAGGGTCTTCAGATGGCTGGTCGTGGGTCTTGGGTCTTGAGTTACAACTGGGCCCTGATCGTCCAGGGAGCTCTCCTTTTATGCCTGGTCCAACGAGGGGTGGGGCCGTGTGCGCCACCAGACATCCCACAGAGCACACACAGCCCCCCCCCGTTGGCGGCGCCTAGGGGATTAAGCGCCTGGGAACTCAACGCCTGGCGCCCAGAGGCTTAAGCGTCTGGACCCCCTGGGAACCCAGCGCCTGGCGCCCAGAGGCTTAAGTGTCTGGACTCGCCTGGGATCCCAGAGCCCCCAGCAGCCCCTCCCTTCTTATGTCACTACACAACTATAACCACAACAACTACTACAACCACAACCACGACCACAGGCAACTCGAGCAGCCACTCAGAGAACAACCACAGCCATGCGGGGCAAGGGCTTTTGTGTTTCTCGGATCTCTGGGAGTTCACGTCGCGGGGGGGGGGGGGTGAAGGTGGGGGGGGGGGCTTGAGTTGGGGGGAGGGCTTGAGTTGGGGGGGGGTTGAGTTGGGGGGACTGAAGGTGGGGGGGGCTTGAGTTGGGGGGGCTGAAGGTGGGGGGGGGGCTTGAGTTGGGGGGGGGCTTGAGTTGGGGGAACTGAAGGTGGGGGGGGGGGCTTGAGTTGGGGGGGGGGCTGAAGGTGGGGGGGGCTTGAGTTGGGGGGGGGCTGAAGGTAAGGGGGGGGGTTTAAATAATGAAATAACAACTTGAACGAAACTCGCTGGCTCTTGCCTCCCTCCCCACGCCGCGTGTGTTTGCCATGGGGAGGCGGCAGGAGCTCCGTTGTTTGACCAAACTCCACCGCGCCGCCGCCACTTAAACGCGGCTTGGTGAACGTCTGTCAGCACCGTCACACTCGTCCCACTCTCCACCACCACCACCGCCGCCACCGCCACCGCCGCCACCACCACCACCGCCACCGCCACCACCACCACCGCCGCCACCGCCACCACCACCGCCGCCACCACCACCGCCGCCGCCACCACCACAACCGCCACCGCCACCACCACCGCCACCACCGCCACCACCACCGCCGCCACCACCACCACCGCCGCCACCACCACCACCGCCGCCACCACCACCACCGCCGCCGCCACCACCACCACCGCCACCACCACCATCATCATCATCACCACCACCATCATCATCACCACCACCACCACCACCATCATCATCATCACCACCACCACCATCATCATCACCACCACCACCACCACCACCATCATCATCACCACCACCACCACCATCATCATCATCACCACCACCACCACCATCATCATCACCACCACCACCATCATCATCATCACCACCACCACCATCATCATCACCACCACCATCATCATCACCACCACCACCACCACCATCATCACCACCACCACCACCACCATCATCATCACCACCACCACCACCATCATCATCATCACCACCACCACCATCATCATCATCACCATCGCCGCCGCTGGTCTCACGGCAGCGTCGATCATCGCCACGTGGAGCGCATCGCTCCCGGCGTCACCCGCCGGTCCGTCTGCGGCGATGCTGCCGGCTCATATGGACGTAGCCACCACCATCATCATCACCACTCTTTCCCCCACCACCACCACCACCATCATCACCACTCTCTCCCCCACCACCACCACCACCATCATCACCACTCTCTCCCCCACCACCACCACCATCACCATCCTCATCACTACTCTCCCCCACCACCACCACCATCATCATCACCACTCTCTCCCCCACCACCACCACCACCATCATCATCACCACTCTCTCCCCCACCACCACCACCATCATCATCACCACTCTCTCCCCCACCACCACCACCACCGTCATCATCACCACCACCACCGTCACCATCACCGCTTTGACTCCCACCCCCATCACTATTCTCTCCCCCATCGCCATGACCACCCCCACCACCATCACCATTTTCTCCCCCATCACCATGACCATCACCACTACCATCACCATTCTCTACCCCATCACTATGACCACCCCCATCACCATGACCACCCCCACCACCATCACCATTCTCTCCCCCATCACCATTCTCTCCCCCACCATCATCACCATTCTCTCCCCCATCACCATTCTCTCCCCCATCACCATGACTACCCCCACCACCATCACCATTCTCTCCCCCATCACCATGACCACCCCACCATCACCATTCTCTCCCCCATCACCATGACCATCACCACCACCATCACCATTCTCTCCCCCATCGCCATGACCATCACCACCACCATCACCATTCTCTCCCCCATCACCATGACCATCACCACCACCATCACCATTCTCTCCCCCATCGCCATGACCATCACCACCACCATCACCATTCTCTCCCCCATCACCATGACCACCCCCACCGCCATCACCATTCTCTCCCCCATCACCATGACCACCACCATCACCATCACCATTCTCTCCCCCATCACCATGACCATCACCACCATCATCACCATTCTCTCCCCAATCACCATGACCACCACCATCACCATCACCATTCTCTCCCCCATCACCATGACCATCACCATCACCATCACCATTCTCTCCCCCATCACCATGACCACCCCCACCGCCATCACCATTCTCTCCCCCATCACCATGACCACCCCCACCGCCATCACCATTCTCTCCCCCATCACCATGACCATCACCACCATCATCACCATTCTCTCCCCCATCACCATGACCATCACCATCACCATCACCATTCTCTCCCCCATCACCATGACCACCCCCACCGCCATCACCATTCTCTCCCCCATCACCATGACCATCACCACCATCATCACCATTCTCTCCCCCATCACCATGACCACCACCATCACCATCACCATTCTCTCCCCCATCACCATGACCATCACCACCATCATCACCATTCTCTCCCCCATCACCATGACCACCACCATCACCATCACCATTCTCTCCCCCATCACCATGACCATCACCACCATCATCACCATTCTCTCCCCCATCACCATGACCACCACCATCACCATCACCATTCTCTCCCCCATCACCATGACCATCACCACCATCATCACCATTCTCTCCCCCATCACCATGACCACCCCCACCATCATCACCATTCTCTCCCCCATCACCATGACCATCACCACCACCATCACCATTCTCTCCCCCATCACCATGACCATCACCACCATCATCACCATTCTCTCCCCCATCACCATGACCACCACCATCACCATCACCATTCTCTCCCCCATCACCATGACCACCCCCACCGCCATCACCATTCTCTCCCCCATCACCATGACCACCCCCATCACCATCACCATTCTCTCCCCCATCACCATGACCACCCTCACCACCATCACCATTCTCTCCCCCATCACCATTCTCTCCCCCATCACCATGACCACCCCCACCGCCATCACCATTCTCTCCCCCATCACCATGACCATCACCACCATCATCACCATTCTCTCCCCCATCACCATGACCACCCCCACCCCCATCACCATTCTCTCCCCCATCACCATGACCATCACCACCATCATCACCATTCTCTCCCCCATCACCATGACCACCACCATCACCATCACCATTCTCTCCCCCATCACCATGACCACCCTCACCACCATCACCATTCTCTCCCCCATCAACATGACCACCACCATCACCATCACCATTCTCTCCCCCATCACCATGACCATCACCACCACCATCACCATTCTCTCCCCCATCACCATGACCATCACCACCACCATCACCATTCTCTCCCCCATCGCCATGACCACCCCCACCGCCATCACCATTCTCTCCCCCATCGACATTCTCTTCCTCCATCACCATCATCACCCTTACCAAAATATCTGGGCCCCATTCTCCCCCCCTCTCTCTCGCGCGCAATTTCCGAGCATTGTCAGTGAAACGAATTCCCACAGTCGCAAACACGACGCACTCACAGTCACGCGCACTCAGAGTCACGCGCACTCAGAGTCACGCGCACTCACAGTCACGCGCACTCAGAGTCACGCGCACTCAGAGTCACGCGCACTCAGGGTCACGTGCACTCAGGGTCACGCGCACTCAGAGTCACGCGCACTCAGAGTCACGCGCACTCAGAGTCACGCGCACTCAGGGTCACGCGCACTCAGGGTCACGCGCACTCAGGGTCACGCGCACTCAGAGTCACGTGCACTCAGGGTCACGTGCACTCAGGGTCACGTGCACTCAGGGTCACGCGCACTCACGGTCACGTGCACTCAGGGTCACGCGCACTCAGAGTCACGCGCACTCAGAGTCACGCGCACTCAGGGTCACGTGCACTCAGGGTCACGCGCACTCAGGGTCACGCGCACTCAGGGTCACGCGCACTCAGGGTCACGCGCACTCAGGGTCACGCGCACTCAGAGTCACGTGCACTCAGGGTCACGCGCACTCAGGGTCACGTGCACTCAGGGTCACGCGCACTCAGAGTCACGTGCACTCAGAGTCACGCGCACTCACAGATGCAATAAATGCGGCTTAAGAAGATTCATCTCAAAGTGCTGAACAGAAGGTGTGGGTATATATTCAATAGAGAGAGAGAGAGAGGCATCGAGACCCATACAGTTACATAGAGACCCCATAGACTCACACAGAGACCATAGACTCAAATAGAGACCCATAGACTCACATAGAGACCCATAGACTAGCATAGAGACCCATAGACGCACACAGAGACCCATGAACTCACAGACAGACCCATAGACTCACACAGAGACCCATAGACTCAAATAGAGACCCATAGACTCATATAGAGACCCCATAGACTCACACAGAGACCATAGACTCACACAGAGACCATAGATGCACACAGAGACCCATAGACTCACATAGAGACCCATAGACTCACATAGAGACCCATAGACTCACATAGAGACCCATAGACTCAAATAGAGACCCATAGACTCACATAGAGATCCATAGACTCACATAGAGACCCATAGACTCACAAAGAGACCCATAGACGCACACAGAGACCCATAAACTCACAGACAGACCCATAGACTCAAATAGAGACCCATAAACTCACACAGAGACCCATAGACTCACATAGAGACCCATAGACTCACATAGAGATCCATAGACTCACATAGAGACCCATAAACTCACAAAGAGATACACAGTCACATCACGATCCACGCAGTGCACCCATTGCACGCTTTGATGCACAGAGGCCAATGAGTTCAACTGCCGCGCCTCGGGATCGACAACGAAGTCGGCGACTTTCAAATCCAGAGGGTTACCAATGACACCACGACAGCTCCCTTCCCCAGTGCCGATGTTTACACACCGCAGCAGCTATTCGGTTTCCGGCTGAGTCGACCTAGGCGAGGCCCAGCACCGGTGGTGGCCGTGAGCGGGAATCGAACTCGGTTCGCCGGATCCGTAGCGCAGTGTAGCGCTAACCGCTGCGCCACCGCTCACGACTCAACAACAACAATCGCCATTCGCCACCTCGTGGCGGCGGCGTGACCACGGCTCCTGTGCCAGGCTAGGTGCACATTGAGGCCACGTGAAGTGGCAGGAGGTCACGGGACAGACCCAGCAGGTGACATGGGTCGACTGACCGAGACGACTGGCAGATGCACCACCACCTGTGCCTCCACATTGTGCCAACATGCTGCGTTTTACCCGCCCGGCGCTCCGCTCGTTTGTTGTGAGCGTCGCTCCTCTGTCTTCCTTTGTTGCTGAAGGGCGACTGCCCCCAACTTCCCAGCAACGTCCTTCACGAATCTCCTTCACAGAGGCCGTACCGTGACACCGCTGGTACCACTCATCGGCAAGTCTGCTCAGCTCCACATCCTTCTCCCTGTATGGTGACCTGACGTCGCACCGTGCGTGCTAATCGGAGATAGGAAGCAAGCACAACAAGCGAAACAAACACATACGAAAGCAAGTTTCTCAAGAAATGAGTTTTCAACCAATATTATTTCCAAGTGCCGTCTGAAATATCGGAAGGAAAGAGCGTTCCAGACGGCCACAGAAGTTCGATGACGTAGCGAGAAGCCGCCGCCGCCGCCGCCGCTGCTGCTGCTACGAGGATGACACCCGGAGTAGTCGTGAGGGTGGTTCACGATCTTTCACCACCCCGTGCCGCGCCCGTTTGCCCCCATCGAGCCGGCCGTATGCACGCGCACGCGCACGCACGCACGCACGCGCGCGCGCACACGTAACGAACAGCCGTGCACACAAAGACAAAGATCCCCCGTCTAAATGTTGACTTAAAACTTTCGTGACTGCAGGGATCGATGTGCTTTGGTTCTTTCGGTAAAGTCACGGAAGTGGAAAAAAAATGTTTATTTCGATTATTATTTTTTCTTCTGTCTACGGGACTTTACCGAAAGCACAAAAGAATATGAATCCCCCGTATAGCCTGAACAGGCTGTTGGGGCAAGTGCTGTTAGCGAGTAGCACCTATAAAGGCCGGCACTGTGGTACACGAGGGGGTGGGGGGCCAGCACTACGCCCGGCCGCCTTTGTCTCCCTTGTAGCGATGTTTACTGCACACCGCACCAGGTACTCATTTGAGGCTGAGTCGACCTAGGCGAGACCCTGGATCGGTTCAGATAATCGTTACTTGGTGTTGGCCGTGAGCGGGAATCGAACTCGGGTCGCCGGGTTCGTAGCGCAGCGCGCTAACCGCTCCCACCGTATACAAAGACAAAGATCCCCCGTATAGCCTCTAAAGTCTGTTGGGGCAAGTGCTGTTAGCGAGTTGCACATATTGAGGCCGGGCACGCACACACGCGAACACGTGCGCACACACACACTCACACAAACACCCTCACCCACACACTCACACACACACGCACACACACTCACACACACACACGAACACGTGCACACACACACACTCACACACACATACTCGCACACACACACGCACACACACTCACACACACACTCACACACACACGAACACGTGCACACACACGCGAACACGTGCGCACACACACACTCACACATACACACTCACCCACACACTCACACACGCACGCACACACACTCACACACACACACACACACACGTGCACACACACACACTCACACACACATACTCACACACACACACGCACACACACTCACACACACACTCACACACACACGAACACGTGCACACACACGCGAACACGTGCGCACACACACACTCACACATACACACTCACCCACACACTCACACACACCCGCACCACACTCACACACACACGAACACGTGCACACACACACTCACACATACACACTCACCTACACACTCACACACACGCACACACGCGAACACGTGCACACATACACACACGAACACGTGCACACACACACACTCACACACGCGAACACGTGCGCACACACACACACTCACACACACACACGAGCACGTGCACACACACACACTCACACACGCAAACACGCGAACACGTGCACACACACTCACACGCGAACACGTGCACACACACACACTCACACACTCACACACACACGAACACGTGCACACACACGCGAACACGTGCGCACACACACACTCACACATACACACTCACCCACACACTCACACACGCACGCACACACACTCACACACACACACACGAACACGTGCACACACACACACTCACACACACATACTCACACACACACACGCACACACACTCACACACACACTCACACACACACGAACACGTGCACACACACGCGAACACGTGCGCACACACACACTCACACATACACACTCACCCACACACTCACACACACCACACACTCACACACACACACGAACACGTGCACACACACACACTCACACATACACACTCACCTACACACTCACACACACACACACGCGAACACGTGCACACACACACTCACACACTCACACACACGACCACGTGCGCACACACACACTCACACACACTCACACACGAACACACGCACACACACACACGCACACACACACACACACGAACACACACACACACGACCACGTGCGCACACACACACTCACACACACACACACACGAACACACGCACACACACACGAACACACACTCACACACACACATACACGCACACACACACTCACACACACACGAACACACGCACACACACACGACACACGCACACACACTCACACACACACATACACGCACTCACACACACGCACACACACACGAACACACGCACACAGACGCATCATTGGGCCGTGGTAACTCGTGAACTCGAGACGTCCACTCGATTTGCATGCGGCGGGACGAAGGGAGGAAAGGGCAGGGAGAGTCGCGCCCTTGGAGAGGCGGTGGGTCCCTTTCGTCTCTCGGCCTCTGTTGGGATTGGTGCCAGTCGAGGAGGAGGAGGGGGTGGGGGGGGGGGCTCGAGGTGGATTGGGTTGGGGTGGCTTAAGGGGGGGGGGGGGTAAAGCACACGGGGCGTCGTTTGCATATTCCGGATATTCCACGCTGAATGGGGAAATTCGAATCGCGGTGATGCCCGTGGCGGCGTTGGCGCTGTCGATAAGGATGCATCGGGGTGGTGTGCGTGGCGTACATCTCGCGTGCTGTGCACACAAACTGGGGGCGTCGGGGTGGTGTGCGTGGCGTACATCTCGCGTGCTGTGCACACAGACTGGGGGCGTCGGGGTGGTGTGCGTGGTGTACATCTCGCGTGCTGTGCACACACACTAGAGGCGTCGGGGTGGTGTGCGTGGTGTACATCTCGCGTGCTGTGCACACAAACTGGGGGCGTCGGGGTGGTGTGCGTGGTGTACATCTCGCGTGCTGTGCACACAAACTGGGGGCGTCGGGGTGGTGTGCGTGGTGTACATCTCGCGTGCTGTGCACACAAACTGGGGGCGTCGGGGTGGTGTGCGTGGTGTACATCTCGCGTGCTGTGCACACAAACTGGGGGCGTCGGGGTGGTGTGCGTGGTGTACATCTCGCGTGCTGTGCACACAAACTGGGGGCGTCGGGGTGGTGTGCGTGGCGTACATCTCGCGTGCTGTGCACACAAACGGCAGGCGTCGGGGTGGTGTGCGTGGCGTACATCTCGCGTGCTGTGCACACAAACTTCAGGCGTCGGGGTGGTGTGCGTGGGGTACATCTCGCGTGCTGTGCACACAAACGGCAGGCGTCGGGGTGGTGTGCGTGGCGTACATCTCGCGTGCTGTGCACACAAACTGGGGGCGTCGGGGTGGTGTGCGTGGCGTACATCTCGCGTGCTGTGCACACAAACTGGGGGCGTCGGGGTGGTGTGCGTGGTGTACATCTCGCGTGCTGTGCACACAAACTGGGGGCGTCGGGGTGGTGTGCGTGGCGTACATCTCGCGTGCTGTGCACACAAACTGGGGGCGTCGGGGTGGTGTGCGTGGCGTACATCTCGCGTGCTGTGCACACAAACTGCAGGCGTCGGGGTGGTGTTCGCTCATTTGCATCTTACTCGAGTCCAGAGATTCCTCTGCGCGTCACGGCCTCTCGTCGCTCGACTTTCGATATCCGACGTCTCGGGTGGCGTCAAGGCGCCGACGAATGTTCGCGACCCGTGCCGACGCGTAGTCACTCTGTGTGTCAAAGTCACTCTGTGTGTCAAAGTCACTCTGTGTGTCAAAGTCACTCTGTGTGTCAAAGTCACTCTGTGTGTCAAAGTCACTCTGTGTGTCAAAGTCACTCTGTGTGTCAAAGTCACTAAAGTCAAATCGCCCGCGACTGCTTTGCCCACGTCCTCAGCGAGTGGTTGCGCAACGCAATCGTCGCCTTCGTCCACGTCCTGAGCGACTGGTTCCGGCCAACTCAGTCGTCCGCGACTGCTTCGTCCACGTCCTGAGCGACTGGTTGCGCAATCTCACTCATCGCCTTGTGCACGCATCAGCAACGAGTCGTCGCCCCCCCCCCCCCAACTCAATCGCGACGGGGAGATGATGCGGCGTGCGATCCGGGGCCGGATTGCACCAACGTCCATTCACGCGGCAGCGGCGGCGAAGGATCGCGTCGCGTACCGTGAGCTGCAACCGGTTGCGCTAATAGCCAATTGCCGGTCGCGCGCAAACCGGCGGCAGCCGACGTCCACGTGCAAAGCCACGATGCGGTTCCGCGCAACCGAGTTGCCCGGTTGCCCGGTTGCCCTGCTCAGGTGCGGACCCTCCATCCCCTCCCCTCTCCTCCCCGGGGGCATTCGTGTCTGATATGCGCCTTCATCCAGCAGTGGATTGACTTTGGCTAAGGATGCTGCTGCTGCTGATGATGATGATGGTGGCGGTGGTGGTGATGGTGGTGATGGGCTGGTGTAGTGGGTAGCGCTACGCCGCGCTACGGATCCGGCGACGATTATTTGAGCCGGTCCTGGGCCTCCCCTAGGTCAACTCGGCCCAAATTAGTACCCGGCGTGGTGTGTTAAACATTGCCATTGTGGGGAGACAAAGGCGGCCGGGCGTGGTGCTGGCCACCCCACCCACGTCGTGTGCTGTGCCGGCCTTCACAGGTGCTGCTCGCTAACAGCACCTGCCCCAACAGTCTGTTGAAGGCTACACGGGGGGGGGGGGGGGGTGCAAGTGTTGTTTGGCGAGTGCCCTACGAGCCACACGCGTGTTCGTCTCTCCAATTGCGAACAATGTCGACAGCGCTGCTGTTGCTGCTGCTGCTGTTGCTGCTGCTGCTGTTCACATTTGGCTGAGTCAACCTAGGGGGGGGGTGGAGGGAGGTTGAGGGGGAAAGCCTCGACGCAGGAGGAGCTCGTCGACCCGCACAGCGATGTTAATCCGGGAACGGGAATCGAACGGGAATCGAACCGACACAAAGCCACCAGGTGTGGTGCTGGCAGAGTTCAGTGTTTGGTGGCGGTGGTGCTGGTGGTGGTGCTGGTGGTGGTGTTGGTGGTCGTGTTGGTGGTGGTGTTGGTGGTGGTGTTGGTGGTGGTGCTGGTGGTGGTGCTGGTGGTGGTGCTGGTGGTGCTGGTGGTCGTGTTGGTGGTGGTGTTGGTGGTGGTGTTGGTGGTGCTGGTGGTGGTGTTGGTGGTGGTGTTGGTGGTGCTGGTGGTGCTGGTGGTGGTGCTGGTGGTGTTGGTGCTGGTGGTGGTGCTAGTGTTGGTGCTGGTGGTGGTGTTGGTGGTGGTGCTGGTGGTGTTGGTGCTGGTGGTGATGCTGGTGGTGGTGTTGTTGGTGGTGGTGCTGGTGTTGGTGCTGGTGGTGGTGGTGTTGGTGTTGGTGGCGGTGTTTGTGGTGGTGTTGGTGGTGGTGGTAGTGCTGGTGGTGGTGTTGGTGGTGGTGTTGGTGGTGGTGCTGGTGGTGTTGGTGGTGGCTTCGCGTCGTTTGCTAAACCACGACGCCGCATGAGCCACACACGCGAACGCGGCGCACGGATGCCTCCGACAGAGCGGGTGCCCCCCCCCCCCCTGTGCGCTTGCTCGAGTGCTGTTAGCGAGCGCCTATTGAGGCGGGCACGGGACGCCAGGTGGACTGTGGGTGCCCGACCGCCTTTTATCTCCTCCGCTGCAAGATGTTCTTGTTGTTGTTTGTTTGTTGGTTGTTGTCGTTGTTGACACACCGGCAGGAGACACTCATTTAAGGCTGAGACGACCTAGGAGGAAGCCCCAGACCGGTTCAGACATTCGTCACAGCTCAGTGCGCTAACCACTGCGCCACCCCCCCCCAACACAAACATACACACAAGACGAAAATCCCCCGTATAGCCTTCAACATACTTTTGGGGCAAGTGCTGTTGGCCAATAGCGGCTGTGAAGGCCGAGAGGGTCAGGGGGGTGGGGGGAGAGGTTAATGGGTGGGTGGCACCACGCCCGGCCGCCTTTGTCTCACTCAGACACTGCTCCCCCACCCACCCCACCCACCCCACCCACCCACCTCTCGCCCTCCCCGTGTCTCCTCTTTTGTTCCACGACCACCGTCGCCCTCCCTCCCCAGTGAAATAAATAAATAAACATTGCCCAAGCCGCCGCCGCCGTCGAGATAATAATTAAATAATTTGACTAAACAAATGCCCCCCCCCCTCTCTCTAGGCCGAGACGTTTCCAGTAAACGAGTGGGGTGCATTTATTTTGTGTATTTCCCCTTCGCTTGCTTCAGCGGTCGTCGCATTACGATAACTCGACACGTGCGGAGCAGGAATTGTTTAGTGTAGGCCTATGGCAGCAGCCACGGCAGCTGCAGCAGCTGCAGCAGCTGCAGAATCTACAGCAGCTACAGCAACTGCAGGAGCTACATCAGCTGCAGCAGCTGCAGAAGCTACAGCTGCAGCAGTTCCAGCAGCTGCAACAGCTGCAGCAGCTGCAGAAGCTACAGCTGCAGCAGCTACAGCAGCTGCAACAGCTGCAGCAGCTACATCAGCCGAATAATTATGCATCTGTTTAAAAAAAACGTTTAAAAAACATTAAATCGAAAAATCCCAGTTTACCCACAAAACCTCAGCCGAGATCTGCTCTCGGCGTTTGGGGCACCGATGGCATCGTGGTTCGCCTCGGGGGCCAGTTGTTGGCAGCTGGTCTCGGGAATGCCCCTGGCAACATCACCATCAGCAGCATCAGTAGCACCAGCAGTATCACCATCATCAGCAGCATCAGCACCATCAGCAGCATCACCACCATCAGCATCACCACCATCACCACCACCAGCAGCATCACCATCAGCATCACCAGCATCACCACCATCAGCAGCACCACCATCATCAGCATCACCAGCATCAGCAGCACCATCACGAGCAGCATCACCATCACCAGCATCACCATCAGCATCACCATCATCACCTGCATCACCATCAGTAGCATCACCATCATCACCATCATCACCATCACCAGCATCACCATCATCAGCAGCATCAGCATTACCATCATCACCTGCATCACCATCAGTAGCATCACCATCATCACCATCAGTAGCATCACCATCAGCAACACCACCACCATCAGTAGCATCACCATCACTAGCAGCATCACCAGCATCACCATCAGCATCACCATCACCAGCAGCTTCATCAGCACTATCAGCACCATCACCATCAGCAGCACCACCATCATCAGCACCACCACCATCATCACCATCAGTAGCATCACCACCAGTAGGCGTGACTTGGAGTAGGGGTGTATTGGCGTAAGGGACTACGACGAGAGTACAATGCACGTGGTCCAACAGAGTTTTGTGTGTGTGTGTATTTTGTGTGTGTGTGTGTATTTTGTGTGTGTATATTTTGTGTGTGTGTATTTTGTGTGTGTGTGTTTTGTGTGTATTTGTGTCTGTGTATTTGTGTTTTGTGTGTGTATTTTGTGTGTGTGTGTATTTTGTGTGTGTGTATTTGTGTGTGTATATTTTGTGTGTGTATTTTGTGTGTGTGTGTTTTGTGTGTGTGTTTTTGTGTGTATGTGTATTTTGTGTGTGTGTTTTGTGTGTGTGTATTTGTGTGTGTGTGTTTTGTGTGTATGTGTTTTGTGTGTGTGTTTTGTGTATTTGTGTGTGTATTTGTGTGTGTTTTGGTGTGTATTTTGTGTGTGTTTTGTGTGTATATTTGTGTGTGTATATTTGTGTGTGTGTATTTTGTGTGTGTGTTTGTGTGTGTGTATTTTTGTGTGTATGTGTATTGTGTGTGTGTGTTTTGCGTGTGTGTATTTGTGTTTTGTGTGTATGTGTTTTGTGTGTGTGTGTGTTTTGTGTGTATTTGTGTGTATTTGTGTGTTTTGTGTGTGTTTGTGTATTTTGTGTGTGTATATTTGTGTGTGTATATTTTGTGTGTGTGTATTTTGTGTGTGTGTGTGTTTTGTGTGTGTGTATTTTGTGTGTATGTGTATTTTGTGTGTGTGTTTTGTGGTTGTGTATTTGTGTGTGTTTTGTGTGTATGTGCGTATTTTGTGTGTATTTTGTGTGTTTGTGTATTGTGTGTACAGTATTTTGTGTGTATGTGCGTATTTTGTGTGTGTGTATTTTTTTGTGTGTTTGTGTATTGTGTGTACAGTATTTTGTGTGTGTGTGTATATTTGACCACAATAGTTCGAGGGCCGCAGGGCTACTTGAACGCAGACGCAGCAGCAGCAGCACGGCAAGGTGACACACACACGCTGACTTAAACACACACAAAATAGCTGATCGAACAAACCGCGTCTTTTATTATTTGTATTTAACAATACAATACAATGCATCCATTCCCTGTCCTATTTAAGCAATTATCTCTAAGTTAATTACGGGGGGGGGGGGGGGAACTGTTTTTTTAGTTTAAAACACGGCAGCCCGCAAGGGGGCAGCCAACGAGCCACACCCCACGTGGTGCGTGAGCCGCGGTGCGAGCTGGGAATGCGGTTGGGTGGCGAAATAATTCCCGGAATGGAAATTTCCCGGATTGTTGCCGTGTGAAATGAAATGTTTCTCTGCCTCTGGACTCTCTATCTCTCTCTGTGTGTGTGTGTAGCGGTTATCGTGCCGCGCTACGAACCCGTCTCACGGCCAACACCCAGTGACGGCCCTGGGCCCTCCCCTAGGTCGACTCAGCCTCAAATAAGTACCTGGTGGCGGTGTGTAAACATCGCCACTAGGGAGACAAAGGCCACCCACCTCCTCGTGTGCCGTGCCGGCCTTCATAGGTGCTCGCTAACAGCACCTGCCCTTACAGTCCGTTAAGGCTACACGGGGGATCTTTGTCTGTGTCCGTGTGTGTGTCTCTGTGTCATTGCGGGAGGCTAAAGCACAGCAAGTTGGCACAGTAGGGGGCACAGGTGGTGCATCAGCCAGTCATCTCGGTCATCTCAGTCAGTCGACCCGTGGCACCTGCTGGGTCTGCCCCGTGACCTCCTGCAGGCGGGCGTTCGACACTTCACGTGGCCTCAAGGTGCACATGGCCTGGCACAAGCGTCGTGGTGACGTCACCGCCACTAAGTGGCGAATGGCGGTTGTTGTGTACTGGGGAGCGGTAGTGCAATGGTTAGCGTGCTGCGCTACGACCCGAGTTCGATTCGCCACTCACGGTCAACACCGGTGGCGAACACCTGAAGCATGTCTGGACCTCCCCTCGGTCGACACAGCCTCAAATGTGTCCCTGATGAGAAGTAATAACATCGCCGCTGTGCAGATACAGGTGGTCAGGCGTGGTGCTGGCCACCCACCCCCTCGTGTGCCGTGCCGGCCATCATAGGTACACGCTAACAACACTTGGGGGGCCGTCCATAAATGACGTCACGCGATTTTGGACGATTTTGACCCCCCCCCCCCCCCCCCTAGTCACACGGCGTCACAAAAAGTCAGACCCCCCCTCTCAAATATGACGTCACAAAGCTCTGCCCCCCCCCACCCCCCGAAATGAAACATGCTTCAAATCGCTTTAAACTATTGTCATTGTAGTTCGTATTTAACGTGGCGCTGCACTCTGATGTTGTAGGAGAAAACATTTATTAAAAAGTCTATTTAATTAAGTAGAACGTGTTGTCTATATTTATTTAAAGTTGCGCATTTTGATGTGACGTCACATTTCTCACCCCCTTCCCCCCCGTCGTCACACATCGTCACAAATGTCTGACCCCCCCCACCCGCCCTAGGTGCGTGACGTCATTTATGGACGGCCCCTTGCCCCAACAGTCTGTACGGTGTGGGGATCTTTGTCTTTGTTAGCTGCGAGGAGTGAGTGGTCGTCGCCCCGATACGCGTGTCAACTGCTGAGTATTTGTGTCACGTGAGCACAACGAGCCGATTCGTCACTCGTACGGCCCACTGGCGCGTTGGAGATTAAACCCCACCTAATCTACAATTCGAGTGCTACTGTTTTATATATAGATAGATGTTCGTTAAATGAAGTTTCTGTGTAACGAACTTTTGAATTTTTGTGACCGTAAAAAAGTTAATTCAATAAATAAACGCGTTAACACAATGTATGTGTAAATTAATCAATAAACGCGTTGACTCAATGTTTGTGTAAATTAATAAATAAACGCGTTGACTCAATGTTTGTGTAAATTAATAAATAAACGCGTTAACACTGTGTTTGTGTAAATTAATAAATAAACGCGTTGACACAATGTATGTGTAAATTAATAAATAAACGCGTTAACACAATGTTTGTGTAAATGTATAAATAAACGCGTTGACACAATGTATGTGTAAATTAATAAATAAACGCGTTGACACAATGTGTAAATGTATAAATAAACCCGTTAACACAATGTATGTGTAAATTAATAAATAAACGCGTTGACACAATGTATGTGTAAATTAATAAATAAACGCGTTGACACAATGTTGTGTAAATTAATAAATAAACGCGTTAACACAGTGTATGTGTAAATTAATAAATAAACGCGCCCATCTACGGTGAACTATTAATAAGAATAAAATTTCGTTTCTTTTGATTTACATCTTTTCATATCTTTTTTTATTCTGTATTTTTAAAAAAATCATCATAAAGTGACTCTGCTTACGATACGAATGGTACATCACGAAGTGTCTGTGGTATCTAATGGTTAGCTCCGAAGACTGGGGACGCTTTTTACACGGAGCTGTAGGTGAGACATTAGGGAAAAATCTACCCAGCAGAGGAAAATCTTAAACTATAACAATGGTAGTATTGATGATGATAAATAACCACGTGGCGAGCGAGTGGGATTACCTTAGCTATTTAAAAATGTTAAATCTGCTATGCTTGTGGGCGAAATGGGGGATTTTCTTTTCGTGCTGTAATCTCCAACTAAGTTGGTAAATTCGATGCAATTTCCTTCCTCGAGATTGCCACGACGCTGTTCCTCGACACCATTTTAACTTCTTATAAAAGCTGACCAACAAAATGCCGTTGCGCGACAGGGTTTCCAGCGGGGTTGAGACGCGGCTCCAAATAGTAGAAGGTCGAACACGCGTGCCATCGTGCGGGACTCGATGAGAATTCCCCTGCCAAAGTTTGAAGGATGATTGGTGATTGATGGTAGTGATGTTGATGATGGTGATGATGATGAGGATTATGGTAGCGATGATGGTAGTGATGATTATGGTGGTGGTGGTGATGGCAGTGATGATTGTGGTGGTGGTGATGATGGTAGTGATGATTATGGTGGTGGTGATGGTAGTGATGATTATGGTGGTGGTCTAATGATGATGGTAGTGATGATTATGGTGGTGGTGGTGGTGATGATGGTAGCGATGGTGATGATAGTAGATGGTGGTGATGATAGTGATGATGATGGTGGTGATGATGATGAGATCGGCTCGTGCGTAGGTGCGCGATGGATTGTTGCAGCATCGCCGGACGATAGAAGGTGGCGGCCACGTGACACGGTCTTTATCCTGCAGTGGGTTGGATCATGGCCGAACAAAGATGGCGATTGTTGTTATTAATTTTCAAAACACATTTTAAAAAAGGAAGAAAATGCCAAATGTCCCTGAGCAGGACCCTCCTGAAAATAGTCTTCATACACCAGCAATTAATTGAGATTATTTCATTGAGTTTTTTGTTGTTGTTGTTGTTGTTCAAATTACCCGATATATTTAAACATTCTAGATTTGAAGTTTTCGTGACTGCAAGGGTCCATACTCTCTGGTGTTTTCGGTAAAGTCACGTAGGTAAAAAATAAAATTAAAATAAATTAAATCACGACGTTTCGGATGCCACACAAGAAGACGGAAGCTTGCGTTGCCTCCGAAACGTCGTGATTTAATGTATTTGCATTTTATTTCATTTTTTACCTACGTGACTTTACCGAAAAAACGCAAAGAGTATATTTAAACATGTACGACATCATCATCATCGTCGTGATGATGATGATTGTATCACAATGGTCATTTCCTGTGATTCAGAGCGTTCTGCTCGCAACCAGAAGGCATCCTCACTGAGAGTCGTGCGCAGTGAACCCATCTCACCGCCACCAAAGAAAACAAAGTTCCCTCTTAGCAAGCTGTCGGAACAAATGTAACACGGAGGCTTTCGCGACCAATATCCCCCCCCCCCCACCTTTTTTGATTATGTGGAAGTTTTGTACAAAACTAGCTACTACTGCCCAAGACTAATTAGATAATCTATCGAAATTGAAAGAAATCCAAATAACTTTAACCGTTTGGATAGCTACCATCTTAGTGCTGTGTGGAAGCGAATCATCAAATAATATATTTTTTAAATGCATGCCTACAAAGGGCAGCGTACTTCAATAGGAATTAACGTTGGTACGGCTATTTTAATAAACACAATAGACAGGAAGGACAAGTTAAAAGGACTCGCATAATGCACATGCATAATGTAATTGACTCAGTAATCCCCCCCCCCCCACACACATTGCGCAAGAGCGCAGAAGGGTGGTCAACACATCTACGCCTCGAAATAAGGAACGAAACAGGTGGACGTCTCCACACAATCTGGCTGTCGCCTGATGAAGCTGGTTGTAATTACTGGCGAAACGTCGTACTCAGTTTGTAAATGTAGTGGCTTGGCTCTCCAACACACCGGTGTGCTGTACTAGTATACTACACTATACACTACACTATACACTACTATACACTACACTACTATACACTACACACTAGTGCTGTATTAGTATACTACACTATACACTACACTATACACTACACTAGTACACTACACTATACACTGCACACCAGTGTGCTGTACTAGTATACTACACTATACACTACACTATACACTACTATACACTACACTACTATACACTACACTAGTATACTACACTATACACTACACTAGTACACTACACTATACACTACTATACACTACACACCAGTGTGCTGTACTAGTATACTACACTATACACTACACTATACACTACACACTAGTGCTGTATTAGTATACTACACTACACTATACACTACACACTACACTATACACTACACTATACACTACACTATACACTACACACTAGTGCTGTACTAGTGACGAATTGGCCACGTTCTGTTTACGTGACAACCCCTTACTAGTTGGCTGTGTCGGGTGGTGGCGGGTTTTAACGACACGTTTATATATTTACGCGATCTAACCCAAACAACCTCTATTATGTTGGGACAAATGTTGCGAGCAAATAGCGCCAACGAAATACAACGGCGCGGCACACGAGGGGAGGGTGCTTGTGTGGGCGGGCAGCACCACGCCCGGTCACCTTTGTCTCCCCAGTGCACCAGGTCCTCGTTTAAGGCTGAGTCGACCTAGGGCATGCCCAGGACCTGGTTCGGCTATTATTCATTGATGGCGATGATCATGAGCGGGAATCGAACCCGGCTTTTTTTGTAGCACAGGCTGCGCTGCACCACTGCACTCCGCACTTCGTGAGCATCATCAGCGCGAGCGTGGTTTCACGAATCCATCTGTGCGGAGTGAGTGTTACCCGCTCGCATGCTTTTCTCCAGGTCTTCCGGTTTCCCCCCTTCACACCAGGCAAGCCACTCCTTGTCGAACGACTGCCCCGACAGATTTCTGAACGTCAAAGTGATTTCCTGCTCGCGTGACCATTGATGCCTCGGTGCTCATCATATCTCTCATTCACAGCCCTGCAAGAACCGGCGGTGGACATTCCACATTTCCTATGGCCCTTGGCGGAATTCCCATGCACAAAGTGCTGCTCATGTTCACGAACGCGGAGAGGCGATGGGCTGAGTCGACCCCCCCCCCCCCCCTCTCGACGTCCCCCTTCCGTCTCGAGACGTACGCGGTGCTTTTCCCTTTGTCGTGAAAGTGACATCACCGCCACCACCGGCGTCGTTATTGATCATCGCCGTTACGTTCGGCGGTGTCGGAATCAAGAGCGCCGCGTGGTGGCGAGTCAGCAGGCGGACTGGTGACCCGATCACGCCTCGTGTCATGGTTCGTGCCGTGACAATGTGGAATTTCCACCAGCGTGAAACTGCAGCGGGAAGACGTAATCGCCGTGGACACTGATGACCGCGTAAATTTTGATCGTCGCCAGTAGCCATGATCACTCCACTGATGGATGACGGCCTCTCTCTCTCTCTGTACCAGCGTAGAGGGCACCCTCGTGGTGTTCACCTTCTGAAGCGCTCGCTCGCCACCGTGTCGTGCGCGATGACCACCACAACCACCACCACAACCACCACCACCACGTGACTTTTCTTTTGTGTTATGCGCGGCGCTTGTAGCGCCACAGCGCGTCGATTTGTAGCGTTGATTTTCATTTATGTTGCTGGTGACTTTGTGTGTTTCGAATCGAACTCGCCTCCAGTGCTGTTGCTGCTGGCGGCAATAAAAGTTGTTTAAAAGTCAAAGTCTCTCTGTCTCTCTCTCTTTTACGATCAGAGGAAGCAAGAAGATGCTCGGCGTAGTCGGCACTTTGCTTCGTTCATCATTTCGGGGTTTTTTCAACGCTTTGCTTTATGTGCCCCCCCCCCCTTTTAAATGACAGATTTCACAAAAGACTTCACGCTCTGCTCTCCTCCTTCTTACCCCTTCCCTCTCTCTCTCTACCCCCCCTCTCTCTCTCTACCCCCCCTCTCTCTCTCTCCCCCTCTCTCTCTACCCCCCCTCTCTCTCTACCCCCCTCTCTCTCCCCCTCTCTCTCTACCCCCTCTCTCTCTCTACCCCCCCTCCTCTCTTCTCTCTCTCTCTACCCCCCCTCTCTCTACCCCCCTCTCTCTCTACCCCCCCCCTCTCTACCTCTCTCTCTACCCCCCCCCCTCTCTCTACCCCCTCTCTCTCTACCCCCTCCTCTCTCTCTACCCCCCCCTCTCTACCCCCCCTCTCTCTCTACCCCCTCCTCTCTCTCTACCCCCCCCTCTCTACCCCCCCTCTCTCTCCCCCCCCTCTCTCTACCCCCCCCCTCTCTCTACCCCCTCCTCTCTCTCTACCCCCCTCCTCTCTCTACCCCCCCTCTCTCTCTACCCCCCCCCTCTCTCTACTCCCCCTCTCTCTACCCCCCTCCATCTCCCCCCAGGCCGTCTTGATCTCTCACGAAAAATAATCCAATCTAGCGTCTGCACTCCCACTACGAGCTGATTCCATCGCTCCGTCTCTCTCTGCGCTGTGGGACGACGTCCTCTCGGATGAGTCGCATCGACTCTGGCTGCCGCTCCGCTCTCATTCTTGACCAGCGGATATCGCCCCCCGCCCGACCCCGCCCCATCCCAACACGTAGCTCCCAGCTTTGATCACGACCCGCCGTGCATCAGGGAGACGTAACGATTCATCTTCTTGGTTCTTTCGGTAAAGTCACGCTGTCTTTCCGACAGACCTGTTCTTCACCTGAGGACGGCTGCTTGCGTTGTGGCCGAAACGTCGTGAGAATTATTTTATTATGTTTTATTTTTTATTATTTTATTACTTCCCTTCTACGTGACTTTACCGAAAGAACCAAGAAGATGAATCCCTGCAGTCGCGAAAGCTTTAAATAGAAATTTAGACGTAACGATGTTAGACTTCTTCCTCCTCCTCCTCCTGCTGCTCGTGTCTCCTGTCCATCCTCAGCACGGTGGTTTCTTCCCAACATTCTGCGCGGGCCAACCCCTTCCGCCGTCTGCACCACGGCCACGTCTTGAGGAGTTGTCACTGCGGTTTGGCTGCAGGGCATCTCAGGAGAGGTGACCCACGTGATGTGCGTCTCCTGACCAAGCGCATTGTTCGGTTGTGCAGCAGAAGGTCACCCCCCCCCCCCCCCCCCATGATTTCATGAGAGAGTTGCATCTGCTGAGACTCCACTGAGCCATTTGGAATTGGAGCCAGATGCGAGCTCCACGCTTGGGGGAGGGTGGTGAGGGTGGGGGGTGATTCCTCGTCGGCTCCATTCAGCAACTTTAGATAGCGTCATTGTAGGACACGGTGGGGGTGGGTGGGTGGTGGTGATGACACGGATATCTACCGGTCATCTCAGTCATCCAACCCATGGCACCTGGGTCTGTCTCGAGACCTCCTCCTGTCAGCGAGCCTTCGACACTTCGCGTGGCCCCAAAGTGCACCTGGCCTGGCACAGGCGCCGTGGTGACGTCACCGTCACTTTGTGGCGAACGGCGACATGGCGACATGGCTAGGATTATCCCAGTAGCAAAAGTAGCTACATCATGCTTTGAAGGGCCCGCGCGCTAAATACTTTCAAGCCATCAATTCCGGTTCAGTGATTCTGCACTCGCTCTATTACTATAGTACTATACCGCCTTAGACTTTTACGAACGACTGGGTGTTTCAGGTTAGCGATTTGTCGTATGATCTGGCTGTATAGCTAATGAAAACATACAATTACTCCACTATGCAAGTAAAAAATGTGTGTTTTAACATTAAAGTTTATTTTATATTTCGGCCCCCTTCATAACAACACACGCTACAGGCCCCGCACTAGTTTACTCCGGCACTGCGTACGGATAGCGAACGATGACGCGGTGGCTTGCTTGATGGGTGATTGGTTGGAAGGTTTTGCGGGAATATTTGAAAGAGGCAAATGGTGGTGGTGCAAGGGGAGAAGAGGGATTTGTTAAAAGGGAGGGACGGGGGGCGGAGATTTGAGAGGGTCGAAGAGGATAAAACGTGGGCGGGGGGGGGGCGAGAAAGGTTGCGAGGGAGAGAGACGTGAGGGAGATGCTGTTGGCTGCTGGTGGTGGTGTTGACTGGTGGTGGTAGTGGTGTTGGCTGGTGGTGGTGTTGGCTGGTGGTAGTGGTGGTGGTGTTGGCTGGTGGTGGTGGGATTGGCTGGTGGTGGTGTTGGCTGGTGGTGGTGTTGGCTGGTGGTGGTGTTGGCTGGTGGTGGTGGTGTTGGCTGGTGGTGGTGGTGTTGGCTGGTGGTGGTGTTGGCTGGTGGTGGTGTTGGCTGGTGGTGGTGTTGGCTGGTGGTGGTGGTGTTGGCTGGTGGTGGTAGTGGTGTTGGCTGGTGGTGGTGTTGGCTGGTAGTGGTGGTATTGGCTGGTGGTGGTGGTGGTGTTGGCTGGTAGTGGTGGTATTGGCTGGTGGTGGTAGTGGTGTTGGCTGGTGGTGGTGGTGGTGTTGGCTGGCGGTAGTGGTGTTGGCTGGTGGTGGTGGTGGTATTGGCTGGTGGTGGTGTTTGGCACTGGACGTTGTTGTTAAGGACAATCAACTTTATCCAACAAGTGCCGCCTTCGGAGTCCTTCATTGCATATACATTCAATGTTCCACTTAAGCGGTCGACGACTTTCTTGAGCTGAGCGGTACTGTGACGAAGCAACGCGGAACGATACAGTAAACGTGGCGGCGTACCCCCCAGTTATTTGTCCCGCCATTTTACTGCGCGTGCGTGGTAGTAGTACATCGTATATCACGCCAAACGTCGTCGTTATTACACAATTTACGAGGAAATCGTTTTTAATTCACGCATTTTTCGCTTAACGCAACACTTTTCAGGATACTACCGCGTTAATCGAGGAACTACCCGTGTAGGTCGCACTCGCCGCAACACAAAGCGCTCCCCACAAATGAACAACAAAACGTTGCCGATCTCGTCAAGGGGCATAAGCCGTCACGCGAACTCCGCTCGTCCTCGAAGCAGCGACAGCGGCTTCTGGACGGCCATCGACCAACGACCGCCACCGCTTCGCGTGCTTTCAGGCGTGCTTCTACGGCCGTCCGGAACGCTCCCTCGTTCCAATATTCGGAAGCCACTGGAGAAATGCACTTTTAAATCGTCGAGGTTGTGTGTCGTCCTTCCACCACACCTCCGATTAGCGCGGTTGGCCACGTACGGTGCGAGAAAAAAATGTCAACGTACCGTACGCACAGACGTACGTAACGGTGCCCGATTCATATTCTTAGGTGTTTTCGGTAAAGTCACGTAGGTAAAAATTTTTGTTAATAAAAATAAAATTAAAATCACGACGTTTCGGAGGCAATACAAGCCTCCGACTTCAGGTGGAACCGTCACAGCACGATAGCTGTATCAAGTGAGAGAAATTCCAAGAACACAGTATTTCTGCCCCCCCCCCCCCCCCTCAGATGTCGGCTCGCCTCTGCAATTCCGTCGCAAGCCTCGACCCGCCTGTGGCTCGTAGTGTAACCACGCGCGCCCTGTACTGAGTTGGTAATGTAACAGGAGGAAGATGAGTCACGGCTTCCCGTGAGTTTCCTAGACCACGTGCCGGCCCCGAGACCGCGTGGGCCCGGCTACACGTGGCACATTTCCAGTGTGGTGACATCACAAGGGCTACGTTTTTAATTGGCGGGGAAAGCACCGGGGAAGTGGAGGTGGGGGCAAGGTGGGGGGGGGGGGCAAGGTGGGGAGGGCAAGGTGGGGAGGGGCAAGGGAAGTTGGAGGGGGGTGGGGCACCGGAGATGGAGTGTGGGGGAGGGGGTGGGAGCAAGTCACGTTCCGGGTGACTCAACTCATTGGTAAATAACACCATCACCTTACGTTTTTGGAGAAAATATATAGCAGGCGGCGTTTCGGGCAATGCCCCTAAATGCGTTTAACTCCATGGGGCCCCGCTTGTGTTTCAGTGTCGCCTCTCAGTTCATGCGCACGCGGTGATTCAGGGCCGTTGCCCGAAACGTCGCCTATCAATTATATATTCCCCATTCAAGGCCACACACAGTGTCGTTGATGTTGTTGCTGCTGCTGCTGTTGTTGCTGCTGCTGTTGCTACTGCTGCTGCTGCTGTTGCTGCTGCTGCTGTTGCTGCTGCTGCTGTTGCTGCTGCTGCTGTTGCTGCTGCTGCTGTTGCTGCTGCTGCTGTTGCTGCTCCTGCTGTTGCTGCTGCTGCTGTTGCTGCTGCTGCTGTTGCTGCTGCTGCTGTTGCTGCTGCTGCTGTTGCTGCTGCTGCTGCTGTTGCTGCTGCTGTTGCTGCTGCTGCTGTTGCTGCTGCTGCTGCTGTTGCTGCTGCTGCTGTTGCTGCTGCTGCTGTTGCTGCTGCTGCTGTTGCTGCTGCTGCTGTTGCTGCTGCTGCTACACACGTGCGCCCGGTGAGCGCTGCTGTCTGGTGAGCACACCGGGAGAGGAAGTGAGCAATTAGAAGAGAGTTGGCGGATGCATAGCAGCACGTGTTGTGTGTGTGTGTCTGTCTGTATGTGTGTCTGGCAAGGATTATTCAACATCGCCTTGCTAGGCACGCTGAGGAGAGGCTTGCGGAACCCCAATGCGGTTTCAGGAAAGGGCGGTCCTGCACAGATGCCATATTTTCTGTCCGTCTGCTACAGCAGAGGTGTAGGGAATTCCAACAAGACCTACATCTCTGCTTTATTGACCTGGTCAAGGCCTATGATACCATCAGTAGGCCTGGGCTCTGGGTTGTTCTTCGTGCTTTCGGTGTCCCTGACCCTCTGCTCACGATCATTAAGGACCTTCATGATTTCGATTTAAAGCTTTCGTGACTGCAGGGATTCATCTTCTTGGTTCTTTCGGTAAAGTCACGTAGAAAGGAAGTAATAAAATAATAAAATGAAACATAATAAAATAAAATAATTCTCACGACGTTTCGGCTACAACGGCTGCTTGCGTTGTAGCCGAAACGTCGTGGGAATTATTTTATTTTATTATGTTTTATTTTTATTATTTTATTACTTCCCTTCTACGTGACTTTACCGAAAGAACCAAGAAGACCTTCATGATGGTGAGCGGGCCCGGGTAAAACTACGTGGCCGGGAGTCGGAGCCTTTCCCTGTACACCTTGGGGTACGACAGGGATGTCCTCTGGCTCCCACATTATTTAACATCTATTTCGACTGCGTAGTTCGTGAAGCCTTCAATAGCTGTACCGGGGAAATTTCCATTTGGTACAGATATAATGGGAGGCTGATCGACGCCCGGGTGCGATCAAGGGATGGCTCCCTAGTGGTCAACCACGTTATGTATGCCGATGATTTGGTAATAGCTGCTCATTCAGAAGAGGATTTGGAGACGCTGCTGCCACTAAGAGGTGGGGCCTTACCATCAGCTCCGCCAAAACTAAGCACCTGCCTGGGTATTTTGTACCATCGGACACTCCACCCCCACAACTCTCAATCGGTGATGGGGCAGTTGTGGAGAGAGTGGAGAGTTTCCCATACCTGGGCAGTGTGCTTATGACCGGTTCCAGTTTATCAGCAGAGGTCTCACTCCGAATCAGTCGAGCGGCAATATCTTTTCATCGGTTGCGTAACGCTGTGTGGAAGCTAACTGGTCTGTCGCTCCGCACGAAGCTTCAGGTCTTCTCGGCCACGGTCATTCCCTCCCTTCTCTACGCTTGCGAAACTTGGACCCCCTTAATGGAGCATCTTCGCCAGTTGGAAACATTTAGACTGGCCTGCCTACGATCTATCCTGGGTTTAACCAGGCTGGATTGTGTGAGGAGCCCACAAATCCTTGAAAGATCTGGGCAAAGTCCCATCGGTGAGCTCCTCCGGCAGGCAAGGCTGCGTTGGCTGGGTCATGTAGCCCGCAGCTTTTGTTCGGCCGGATCGAGGGGGCTAAGCGGGCGCGGCACGGGCTAGAGAAGAGATGGAGTGATGTGGTACAGGAGGACGTGGAGCTGAGTGGACTTGCCGATGACTGGTACCAGCAGTGTCAAGATCGGCATCTGTGGAGGAGGCTCGTGAAGGACGCTACTGGGCAGTTGGAGGCAGTCGCCCTCCAACAACAACGGAGGGCGGAGGAGCGACGCTCACAACAACGAGCGGAGCGCCGGGTGGCTAAAGCACAGCAAGTTGGTACAGTAGGGGGCACAGGTGGTGCATCAGCCAGTTATCTTGGTCATCTCGGTCAGTCGACCCGTGGCACCTGGGTCTGCCCCGTGACCTCCTGCCAGCGGGCGTTCGACACTTCACGTGGCCTCAAGGTGCACTTGGCCTGGCACAAGCGTCGTGGTGACGTCACCGCCACTTAGTGGCGAATAGCGGTTGTTGTTGTTGTGTGATTGGGAGTGTGTGTGTGTGATTGTGAGTGTGTGTGTGTGTGATTGAGAGAGAGGGAGTTTGTGGGAGTGAGTGGGTGTGTGATTAGGAATGAGAGTGTGTGTGATTGGGAGTGTGTGTGTGATTAGGAATGAGCGTGAGTGTGTGTGTGATTGGGAGTGTGTGTGATTTGGAGTGTGTGTGTACTCTGTATGTGTGTGCAGGTGTGTGTGATTGGGAGTGAGTGTGTGTGTGAATGGGAGTGTGTGTGATTGGGGTTGAGTGTGTGTGTGTGTGATTGGGAGTGTGTGTGTGTGATTGGGAGTGTGTGTGTGTGATTGAGAGTGTGTGTGTGTGATTGGGAGTGTGTGTGTGTGATTTAGACAACGGTAGTATAGTGGTCAGCGCGCACCACTACGAACTCGGCGTCCCGAGTTCAGTTCTCACTCACGGCCAACCCCAGTGACGAGTATTTATCTGAAACGGTCCTGGGGCTCCCCTAGGTCGACTCAGCCTCAAATGAGTACCCAGTGCGATGTTTAAACATCGCCACTGGGGAGACAAAGGCGGCCGGTCGTGGTGTTGGCCACCCACCCCCTCGTGTACCGCGTGGCGGCCTTCGTAGGTGCTCCTCGCTATCAGCACTTGCCCCGAAGTCTGTTGAGCCTACCCGGGGGATCTTTGTCTTTGTGTGATCGCACGTGGCAGAGTGCGTCACTCGTCGGTGAGCGGGACTGCGATCAGCTGACAGAAAATCCGGCTCTTAGTTTCCTATAAAGAAACACGTGAGTGTCACGGTGACTGTGTGTGTGTGCTGTGTGTGTGTGCTGTGTGTGTGCTGTGCTGTGTGTGTGCTGTGTGTGTGATGTGCTGTGTGTGTGCTGTGTGCTGTGTGTGTGTGCTGTGTGCTGTGTGTGTGTGATGTGTGTGTGTATCTGTGTGTGTGCTGTGTGAGTGCTGTGTGTGTGCAATGTACTGTGTGAGTGTGTGTGCAGTGTGCGTGTGTGTGTGCTGTGTGGGTGTGTGTGCAGTGTGCGTGTGTGTGTGCTTGATATGAGCCGTCGCGTAGCGGTTAGCGCTACGCCGCGCTACGAACCCGGCGAACTCCGAGTTCGATTCCCGCTCACGACCACCACCAACACCGGTTTACGATTATCTGAACCTGGTCCTGGGACTCCCCCTAGGTCGACTCAAACAAAAGCTATTTGGGGCATACGGTGGCTGGGCATACAGGCTAAGTGACCCCAGGCAACGCAGCCTTGCCTGCCGGATGAGCTCCCTGATGCAGAACGTGCCCGGGACCCTTAGAAGGGTCACCGAGAGCTGATCACAGGATCCAGTCTGGTTAAACACATGATGTGTGCGCGTGTGCGCGTGTGTGTGTATGTGGTGGTGGGGTGCTATGAACCCGGCGAACCCGAGTTCGATTTCCGCTCACGACACAACGACACCTCCTGACGATTATCTGAACCGGTCCCGGGCCTCTCCTAGGTCGACTCAGCCTCAAATTAGTACCTGGTGCGGTGTGTAATCATTGCCACTAGGGGAGACAAAGGCGGTCGGGCGTGGTGTTGGTCACCCAGCCCTTCGTGTGCCGTGCCGGCCTTGATAGGTGCTCGCTAACAGCACTTGCCCCTACAGTCTGTTAAAGCTACACGGGGGGTCTTTGTTTTTGTTGGGGAGCGGTGGTGCAGTGGTTATCCCGCTGCGCTACGAACCCGGCGAACGCGCGATTCCCGCTCACGGCCAACACCGGTGACGAACACCTGAAGCATGCCTGGACCTCCCCTTGGTCGACACAACCTCAAATGTGTGCCTGATGAGAAGTAAGAACATCGCCACGATGCAAACACAGGCGGCCAGGCGTGGTGCTAGCCACCCACCCGCTTCGTAGGTGCGGCTCGCTAACGGCACTTGCCCCAACATTCAATGCTATACGGGGGACCTTTGTTTCGTTGATTTTTTATTATTTTTTTTTATATTTTTTTGTCACGCACCTGCGGAGGAGGGCGTGCACCCAGCGACGAGCAACGTCACCCGCAGTCTTTATGGGAAGGAGATTTGAATCTCCCCTCCAGGCTCACGAGCCGGGAAATCCGCTCCGGGTTTCCAGGAACCCAGTCACGCCGGGCCACTAATGCGGTCACAAAGTCACAACACCCGGGGCCCATGCACCACCGACGTTGAGCGGTGGGTGGGAGGGAGCGGAGGGGAGAAGAAGGAGGGAGGGTGCGAGCGAGCAGAGGGAGGGAGGGAGCAGAGAGTGAGAAGGAGGGGAGGGAGGGGAGGGAGCGGAGGGAGGGGAGGGAGGGAGCAGAGAGTGAGAAGGAGGGGAGGGGAGGGGAGGGAGCGGAGGGAGGGGAGGGAGGGAGCAGAGAGGAGAAGGAGGGGAGGGAGGGGAGGGAGCGGAGGGAGGGAGGGAGGGAGGGAGCAGAGAGTGAGAAGGAGGGGAGTGGAGGGAGGGAGAGAGCAGAGAGTGAAAAGGAGGGGAGGGAGTGGAGGGAGGGGTAAGGGCGAGCAGAGGGGGACGGAGGGGAGGGAGGGAGGAAGCGGAGGGAGGGAAGGAGGGGGACACGTGCACAGGCTAATGGAGGGTAGGGTAAACAACGTGCAGGTTGTCCCAGCATATCCCGGCATATCGGTGTCTATTTGGTGTTTGGACATCATAACACGTCCCGGTTTTTTTTTCATTGCCGGAAAGGCTAAAGCCCATTTATTGATCGCGTCTGTGGGTTTGGCGTGGGTTGGGAGTGGGTGGCGGGTGATTGACAGAGGGCGACTTTGGTGGGTCGCAGGGATCGGTCCGTCTAGGCTAGAGGTGAGGCGCGGAGCCGAGAGGGTGGATGTCAACACATTCCTCCTCCTGCGGAGGGAGCTGGTAGGAACGTTGGGTTGCTCGGTCAATGGCCTGCAGGGTCAACGGCGGCGTGGTGTATTCCGCAAATATGGCCGACTGTGAGGGCGGGCACAAGCCGGCGTGAGTAGGTTAAACGTTGAGTTTTATAAGGACACCACGGGGTGACCAGCCCCTCCCCACCCAGCCCCACCCCTCCCCATCCTCCCCATCCAGCCCCACCCTCCCCACCCAGCCCCTCCCCACCCTCCCCTCCCCACCCAGTCCCTCCCCACCCTCCCCACCCAGCCCCACCCTCCCCACCCAGCCCCTCCCCACCCTCCCCACCCAGCCCCTCCCCACCCTCCCCACCCAGCCCCTCCCCACCCTCCCCACCCCACCCAGCCCCACCCTCCCCACCCAGCCCCTTCCCACCCTCCCCTCTCCACCCAACCCCACCCTTCCCATGCACGACGGACACAATAATTCCCTGTGGGCTGGTGCAACCAGGAGGTTCCAACCAGTAATAACGACGCATTTATATTTAGGCGATCTAACCCCAAACAAACTTTCATTATGGATGATACTGGTCGCGAAAGCCTCCTCCTACTACGAGCTGTGAAAATGCCATCCCCTATTAGGAGGTTTAAAACCTTTCGGTTTTATTGACAGCTTCGTGAGATGACGGAGCGATGACGTCAGCACGCGTGGATTGCCGGGTTAGTGGGGGGCGGGGGGGGGGCAATGGTTTCGGGGGCGGAGGGGCGGGGGCTTTCATCCAGCAGTGATGATGATTTGATGATGATTGTAGTGATTCGTGTCCCACACGTGTTCAGGTCTCCTTTAAACATTTTTTAATCCCGACTTTAGAATTCGCTCCCATCTATTAAATCTTATTAACAGCCTTGCTCAATTTCAAGAAACTTACTAAACGCTCGTCGCCATTACAACATTGAAACGCGCCGCTTGTTACTGGCCGTTTTGCCGTTTTGAGGCCAGCAAGCATTTTAACACGTTTTTTTTAAATATATATAATCCGCAAAGCCAAGTTTCCCCGGGATTCCGAATGCAGTCGTCTTTCGCAGCAGCAGTAGAAGCAGCGTCCACGTGGGGCGAGGTGGAGCCCACGACTGATGGGGCCGATAAGCAAACGGTCCTGGGATTGAACTTATCGCTTCCAGTAACCCTGGCGCGTGGGAGGTGGGCGAGCGTGTTTCTTAAACCTCGCTCTTACAGTAACGAGAGGGACGGGACGGATTCGTAATGGGTTCTGTAATGAACTTCACCCATGTTGGTTGATCGGTCTACCAGACGATTACGTCTCATCCACACTGCCGCTCAATCACCGCGTTCTAGGAAACAACAACACGCAGACTCACCCTTCTCACTCATTCACTCACTCATTCACTCACTCACCCACTCACCCACTCACTCAAGCACTCACTCACTCATTCACTCACTCATTCACTCATTCACTCACCCATTCACTCATCCACTCACTAATTCACTCACCCTGTCACTCATTCACTCACTCATTCACTCACTCATTCACTCATTCACTCACTCATTCACTCACTCATTCACTCACTCACCCACTCACTCAAACACTCACTCATTCACTCACTCATTCACTCATTCACTCACCCATTCACTCACCCACTCACTCATTCACTCACCCTGTCACTCATTCACTCACTCATTCACTCACTCATTCACTCATTCACTCACTCATTCACTCACCCACTCACTCATTAACTCACTCACTCATTCACTCATTCACTCACCCTGTCACTCATTCACTCACTCATTCAATCACCCACTCACTCATTCACTCACTCACTCATTCACTCACCCACTCACTCATTCACTCATTCACTCACCCTGTCACTCATTCATTCACTCATTCACTCTCCCACTCACTCATTCACTCACTCACTCATTCACTCACCCACTCACTCTTCATTCACTCACTCATTCACTCACCCACTCACTCACGGCACACCAAGTGAGGGATGGGTAGCCAGAACCACGCCCGTCCGCCTTTGTCTCCCCGAGTGGCGATGTTTTGCACACCGCACCGGGGTACTGATTTGAGGCCGAGTCGACCTAAGGGAGGCCCATGACCGGTTCAGATAATCGTCAGTGTGGCCGGGTCCCTCTCACTCAAACCCTCACGAAAAACTCCATTACATCCGGAGCTGTCGGGGGTTGAACTCCAGAAAACATAGCCCCCCCCCCCCCGCCTTTCCTTGCATGTCGGAGGATATCGTTGGGGGCGGGGGGGGAGAGATGTCTTAATAAAGTTTCTCATCCCATCAGCCACACCCAGCCTTCTGGGCGCGCATCATTTCAGCAGCATCGGTTTATCACAAGCAGAACGTCCGGACAGCTTTCGACCTTCAGTGTCTCGTCAGCAGAGAGTCGGGCAGTTACGCGGAGGGACAGCGATGGGATGATGATGATGATGATAATAATAATTGAGTATTAAACAGCATCATTCATTCTAGATTTGAAGCTTTCGTGACTGCAAGGATTCATATTCTTAGGTTGTTTCGGTAAAGTCACGTAGGTAAAACATTAAAATTAATAAAAGTAAAATAAAATAAAAATCACGACGTTTCGGAGGCAACACAAGCTTCCGTCTTCAGGTGGTCATTCATGCCAAATGTCATCTCGCAACGCTCTATGTTCATCACATTTAAGTGGGCTAAATCCCATTCGATGCAAATAATTACGAGAGCAAAATAAACCATCAGAAAAAAATGATATTGCCAACTCGAGAAATGGCATGCGAACAGCAAGCAACGGGTTGTCTGTGTTACTCTCAGAAGCAGGCGTCTGCGACCCGCATCTCGTGAGACGCATGCGGCCTCTTTCAAGTGACTGTCTCGTGACGTCTTTTACACTGGTAGGAACCCACTGGTTCCACCAGCCCACAGGGGATTATTGTGGCCGTCCGTCGTGCAGGGAGGGGGTGGGTGGGGAGGGGAGATTGGGGAGGGGCTGGGTTGGGAGGGTGGGGCTGGGTGGGGAGGGGCTGGGTGGGGAGGGGCTGGGTGGGGGTGGGAGGGGTGGGGCTGGGTGGGGAGGGGCTGGTCACCCCGTGGTGCCCTTATAAAACTCAACGTTTAACCTACTCACGCCGGCTTGTGCCCGCCCTTACAGTCGGGCATATTTGCGGAATACACCACGCCGCCGTTGACCCTGACCATTGACCCAGCAACCCAGCTCCCTCCGCAGGAGGAATGTGTTTCAGGACCCGCCGTCTCGCAATAGACCGCGTGGCATTGCGGTTCTTGAAATGTAGAAGGGGGCTTTTTGTTGCTACCGAATGGCTCTCCTTCTTCTCCTTATTATCTTGCTCGCCGACCCCTGGTCCAGAGTAGTCTCGAGTCGAGTCTCGAGCACTGGCGTGGTTCAGCAACCCCCTTTGGGTGAAGACGGGCCTCCCAAATCAAGGCCACTATAACCCCACGCACCCCTTACACGAACCCCATCCTGGATAAACGCCCCTGGCTGCGCGGTAAGAGATGGAACTCTGGCTCGCAGCACGCGCTCTCTCTCGCTCGCTCGCTCTCTCCTCTACGTTACTCCCCTCTATCCCTACGTGACCCTCCAACCCCCACCCCCACCACCACCACCTATCCGTTGCCGAAAGCGACTGCACAACTTCCCGTGTGAGTGATTTAATAACAAACGCCGGAGTGTTCACGCGCATTCCCGAAACCGATACAGCCTCGAATCCTGCCCGCCTCTCAGAGAGAAGAAACCTTAAAAGTCCTAAAGCAGCAGCAGCAGCAGCAGACATCCGAATATAATCTTGGAGTTTATTTATCCGCGAAAGTCGCAGTTTTAGTGGCGTCTGAAAGGCAATTTATTTTTTCAGGCAGGTTCCTATTTCATTTTTTTTAGATGTCTGGCCCCTAAAGTTCATCAGGGATTATATTTTTTTGGCGGGGGGGAGGGGGGGCGGTGGAGATTCGTGTGGCGATGAGGAAAGGAATCCCGAGAGCCAGCAGAACATCCACCAGGGCCCCCGTACGAGAAGGGCGTAACGCTCGCGATCACCCCCCGCCGTGCAGATGGATTCAAGAATCCTTTGCGATGCCGCCAAATGCTTGGGAGTGGTGTGCATTGCTCCGCCGTGAGCCAGACAGTGGTGGATATTCCACATCTCCGTCATCGTAGCTTTCAGCCATGGTCTATCCACTGCTGGGTGATGCCCCCTCCCCCCTCTCGCGGTCTCGTGGTGCCACCACGATCCACCGTTCCGCTCCGTCTCCACGTGGTGGTCCCTACTGCCGGGCTCAAACTTTCCGTTGAGTCGTCAATCTGTCACCGCTCCACGTCTCCCTTGGCCCATCGCCACTCCCGTTCCAGGTCCATTCGCTTAATCTTTCACATTCCAAATGATCTCATTCTCTTCACGTAATGGATGTGTGTGTGTGTACAGCGCCTCAACCGAGGCGATTTGCAGGGAATTGAGAACGGCACAACACTGACGCGCGTGTGAATGCCATGGCGGCGGGGGACGAGGTGAATGAGATCGGCGAGAGGGAAGCAATTGGGGCGAATCTGTGACGCGTCGATTGGGCGAAGGCGACATGGATGCGAGCGAATGACGACGTTCGCAGGCCGATCCACGCGTCCACCTTCGAAGGTCGATTCGGAGCGAGCGCATCTCACTCATCTCGCGGCACTTCTCGGTTTTCGTTCCATCCTCTTTCGTCAGCATGGCGGTGATCTAAGACAATAACAACAATTGTCTTGTCATTCATGCTCGTGTTCTATCGACCACGTATTGATGATGATGGTGATGATGGATTTAATCCAGAACGGGTGGGATTTGAACTCGCAAACTTTACCATTTTGAGAATCGATGGCTTGGTGCCAGAGCGCCATCTGTAGGATACTAACATATTAAACTGCGTTTTATATTGGTAGGGACCTCCTGGTTACACCAGCCCACAGGGGATTATTGTGTCCGTCGTGCAAGGAGGGGCTAGGTGGGAAGGGAGAGGCTGGGCGGGGAGGGTGGGGGGGGCTGGGTGGAGAGGGTGGGAGGGGTGGGGCTGGGTGGGGAGGGGCTGGTCACCCCGTGGTGCCCTTATAAAACTCAACGTTTAACCTACTCACGCCGGCTTGTGCCCGCCCTCACAGTCGGGAATATTTGCGGAATACACCACGCCGCCGTTGACCCTGGCCATTGACCGAGCAACCCAACGTTCCTACCAGCTCCCTCCGCAGGAGGAATGTGTTTTACCAGGTCATGGGGCCCTACTGACCTGTAATGTAGCTCTTTTTAAATCCTTTATATTAAGTTCGCTTGCTTGCTTGCTTACGACCGTGCAAACCTTTCGGTCGTTTTTTAACCCACTTCCCGTGATCCAATCGAGCTGACATTTTCCACACAGACTCGTTGTGTGTGACAATTAATGTTCGTGAAAAAACAATTCCAAAATTTTACACTGTTTAGGGAAAACAAATTAAATATTTAATTACCAATTGTTTAATACTGCAGACAATCATCTGACACATAGGTGGCAGCCATCTCAAGCCAGAGGACGAGAGGACTCTAGCCGCCACGCATATAAAGGATTTAGAGTGAAAAACTTTGTTTTTACGGGTTATACTTATTTAGACGCTACCTGGCCACACGTGATGATAGCTCAACTCGGTGGCTTATCGTGTTGAAATGTATTACAAGACAAATACTCTGAACGCACGTTGACAAATGAGGAGGGGGGGGGGGTGGGACAAATCGAACACTTTGATTGATCATTTTAGTCCATCCGCACCGCTGGATCACCGCACCGATCTTGATGCTGATGAGATACTGAACGTCGAAACCGGGTCCGGACAGCGTTTGGCTGGCATTGACCCAACGCTGCTGGTTAATCGTCGCACTCGCAAAAAGGGCCGTGCGTTTGACCGGAAGTGGTAATAAAAACGACTATTGCAGTCAAAGTGGAGAGGCAGATTTGAGGACGAGGTGTTTTTTTTTTTAACGTGGCACGCGACTGCCATCTGGCGGAAGAGTTAATTACTTCGTCAAATCAACGCGTCAGTAACTCTGAACCCTGAAAGTCAAACAAATGTCTATGTACAGTATACACATACACGAGGCGACGTTTCGGGCAATGGCCCCCTTTCTTCGTGGCAGAGAGATCGGTTTGGAAGAGTGGCAGCGCTAATTTGGCGAACGTGTTGCGTTTGTTTGCTTGGGCGAGATTCGTTCACAAGAGCTACCGCAGGGGAGCGACGAACTATGGATGTCTTTGACCCGTGTGTACAATAATATGCAGGATCGAATTGCCTACCGTCTATGATTTCAGTTGCACCGTGTGTATTTGGGGTTTGGAGGAAGACGATCACACGGTCACAGTATCCATGGATAAAGATTTAAAGGCAGAGGTACTCCTCTACTAACGAACAAGTTAGGTTCCAGAGGTCTGTTCGTGAGTCGATTTGTTCGTAAGTCCAACTTTACTCCAGTCGATTCCAAACGTGTTGTATGGCGTGTACACAAAACACGGGGAATGGCTTTAAAAGTTGGATCATCTCCTGTAGATGTAGATGCCACTGGTTCTTCATATTCTGCAGATGTAGATGCCACTGGTTCTTCATATTCTGCAGATGTAGATGCCACTGGCTATTCATGTTCTGCAGATGTAGATGCCACTGGTTCTTTATGTTATGCATATGTAGATGCCACTGGTTCTTCACGTTCTGCAGATGTAGATGCCACTGGTTCTGCACCTTCTGCAGGTGTAGATGCCACTGGTTCTTCATATTCTGCAGATGTAAATGGCACTGGTTCTTCACGTTCTACAGATGTAGATGCCACTGGTTCTTCAAGTTCTACAGATGTAGATGCCACCACCGCCATCTATTGCGCGGCGGTTGCACTTAGGGCTCTCTGTCCCAACTTGCAATCCGACATACGGGACAGGTTTGTTCGTATCTCTGAAAGTTCGTAAGTCGCGTGTTCGTAAGTAGAGGAGTACCTGTACAATAACTGACAAATAAGTTATCGTGCGTCTTGGGTGCGGGTGGATGAGGGTGGGTGGGGGTGCATGGAGTGGGTGGGGGTGCATGGAGTGGGTAGGGGTGGGTGGGGGTGAGTGAGGGTGGTGAGCGGAGTGGGTGAGGGTGGGTGAATGGAGTGGGGGGGTGAGTGGAGTGGATGGGTGAATGGAGTGGGGGGGGTGAGTGGAGTGGGTGGGGGTGGGTGAGTGGGGGGGTGAGTGGAGTGGGGGGGGTGAGCGTGGTGGGTGGGGGTGGGTAGAGGTTGGTGGGTGGGTGGGGTGGGTGGAGGTTGGTGGGTGGGTGGAGTGGGTGGCGAGCGGAGTGGGTGGGGGTGAGTGGAGTGGGGGGGGGGGTGAGTGGGGTGGGTGGGGGTGAGTGGAGTGGGGGGAGTGGTGAGCGGAGTGGGTGGGGGTGGGTGAGTGGAGTGGTGGGGGTGAGTGGAGTGGGGGGTCAGCGGAGTGGGTGAGTGGAGTGGTTGAGTGGAGTGGAGGGGGTGAGTGGAGTGGGTGGGGGTGAGTGGAGTGGGTGGGTGGGGGTGGGTGGAGGTGGGTGGGGGTGGGTGAGCGGAGTGGGTGGGGGTGAGTGGAGTGGGGGGGGTGGTGAGCGGAGTGGGGGTGGGTGAGTGGAGTGGGGGGGTGAGTGGAGTGGGGGGGTGAGCGGAGTGGGTGGGGGTGGGTGAGTGGAGTGGGGGGGTGAGTGGAGTGGGGTGGTGAGCGGAGTGGGTGGGGGTGGGTGAGTGGAGTGGGGGGGTGAGTGGAGTGGGGGGGTGAGCGGAGTGTGGGGGTGGGTGAGGGTGGGAATGGGTGGGAGTGGGTGGGTGAGGGTGGTGAGCGGAGTGGGTGGGAGTGTGTGGGGGTGGGTGAGGGTGGGAGTGGGTGGGAGTGGGTGGGTGAGGGTGGTGAGCGGAGTGGGTGGGAGTGGGTGGGAGTGGGTGGGGGTGGGTGAGGGTGGGAGTGGGTGGGAGTGGGTGGGTGGGTGGGTGAGGGTGGTGAGCGGAGTGGGTGGGAGTGGGTGGGGGTGGGTGAGGGTGGTGAGCGGAGTGGGTGAGTGGAGTGGAGGGGGTGAGTGGAGTGGGTGGGGGTGAGTGGAGTGGGTGGGGGTGGGTGAGTGGAGTGGGGGGGAGTGAGCGGAGTGGATGGGTGAGGGTGGTGAGCGGAGTGGGTGGGGTGGATGGGGGTGGGTGAGGGTGGTGAGCGGAGTGGGTGGGTGGGGGCTGGTGGGGGCGGGTGGGGGCGGGTGGGGGCGGGTGGGGGCGGGTGGGGGTGGTGAGCGGAGTGGGTGGGTGGGGGCTGCATCTCGGCTCCTCCTCCTCCGCCGGCTCGTGACGCACACTCCGCACCGCTGCTGACGTGGATGCCGAGCCCAGCTGGCAGGGCAGGAGGTGTTGGTGGTGGTGGTGTTGTTGGTGTTGTTGTTGGTGGTGGTGTTGGGGCGGGCGGCGTGAGAGACAAACACGGCCGCGACCACCCCCCCCCGTAGCGTCTCTCTCCCTCCATCCGGCACGCACCACGGAGCGAGCGGGGGGAGACCAACACAGCCGGCGGTCGCCTTCGCCACCAAGCGGAAGCAGCAGAGCATCGTGACGAGTCTCCTGCCCCTACAGCTACTGCTACAGCTGCTACAGCTGCTGCTGCTGCAGCTGCTGTAGTCACATTCTAGTAAGTGTCCTCTGCCGTGTCGCTCCTCGCGTGACGGATCACGTCCCGTCGTGATTGAAGGGACTCGGGGCCTGGTTACTCAGCACCTGGGACTCGGGGCCTGGGATTGCTTACCTGGGACCTGGGACTCAGTCCCTTGGGCCTGGTGGTGACTACCTGGGGCATGAGACTCAGGAACCTGAGACTCAGAACCTGGGGCCTGGGACTCAGTCACTGGGACCCTGGTGACAGGACTGTTCCAGTTGTGGTTAAGGGTACCAGGAGCTCGCACCGTAGTAGGACTTTGGTTGTTGTTGTTGTTTAAAGGGACTCGGAGCCCAGCGGGCACGGGAGTGGAACCTGCGTTGTGTGATGTCCGGGAGTTGTGGCGGTGGATCAGCTGATGCTGACGCCAGACGCGTTGTACCCAAAGTCTGTGGTTTTCGCGAAATCCCAGTCTTTAATACCCCCCCCCCCCCCCCCCCCGTGGATTAAGACGCTATTGTGCTGAGTTTATATTACCCCCTACTCCTAAACCACGTGTGTGTGTACCTAAACCACGTGCGGATTATGTTTAACCATAGTCCTAAACCCATTACTTATCCCGAACCCTCACCATACATTAACCCTAATACTAAACCCTATATGTTTATCCCTAACCATATGGGTTTTTTTCTTAAGGCTGGTCATGAACCCCCATAACGAGACCTAACCCTCTGCTGAATATCCCACGTAGCTTTAGGCCCCTGACATCTCTGTGCAACACGATGCCTCGTGCCTAAACCCCCTTAACAGTTAGACTGTACTCTAATCTTAAAACTGTACAACATAGCTTAACAACCAACGCGTTAACACCTGGGCCTGCATCACAAACTTCCGGGCCTAACCCCGTGCGCTTCGCTGACTTAACCAGAGCCTTGCAAAGGTCACGAACCTAATTCGTAACTTGAACGCGCAATTCGTGACGTTGCCAGTGGACACCTGGTCGGGCTATCTGCCAAATGGCAGCAGCAGCTCATTTCGGTGGATAAAACGGGTGGTGGGGAGGGATGCATCCGTGATGATTGTCAAGTTGAGACGCGGCGATTGAGGGCGGCCGCGGCACCAACCAGAGCAACGGGGAATTTCCACCACCACGGTGATAGATCGAGAGTGGCTGTCGTTGTGTTACTAGGTCTGGGCTCTAGAGTGGGTGATGAGTTCTAGATCTGGGCTATAGAGGGGTGATGAGTTCTGGGTCTGTGCTATAGAGTGGGTGATGAGTTATAGGTCTGGGCTATAGAGTGGGTGATGAGTTCTGGGTCTGGGCTATAGAGTGGGTGATGAGTTCTGGGTCTGGGCTATAGAATGGGTGATGAGTTCTATATCTGGGCTATAGAGTGGGTGATGAGTTCTGGGTCTGGGCTATAGAGTGTGTGATGAGTTCTGGGTCTGGGCTGTAGAGTGGGTGATGAGTTATAGGTCTGGGCTATAGAGTGGGTGATGAGTTCTGGGTCTGGGCTATAGAGTGGGTGATGAGTTCTAGGTCTGGGCTATAGAGTGTGTGATGAGTTCTAGATCTGGGCTATAGAGTGTGTGATGAGTTCTAGATCTGGGCTATAGAGTGGGTGATGAGTTATAGGTCTGGGCTATAGAGTGGGTGATGAGTTCTGGGTCTGGGCTATAAAGTGGGTGATGAGTTCTGGGTCTGGGCTATAGAGTGGGTGATGAGTTCTAGATCTGGGCTATAGAGTGGGTGATGAGTTCTGGGTCTGGGCTATAGAGTGGGTGATGAGTTCTGGGTCTGGGCTATAGAGTGGGTGATGAGTTCTGGGTCTGGGCTATAGAGTGGGTGATGAGTTCTGGGTCTGGGCTATAGAGTGGGTGATGAGTTCTGGGTCTGGGCTATAGAGTGGGTGATGAGTTCTGGGTCTGGGCTATAGAGTGGGTGATGAGTTCTGGGTCTGGGCTATAGAGTGGGTGATGAGTTCTGGGTCTGGGCTATAGAGTGGGGGATGAGTTCTGGGTCTGAGCTATAGAGTGGGTGATGAGTTCTGGGTCTGAGCTATAGAGTGGGTGATGAGTTCTGGGTCTGGGCTATAGAGTGGGTGATGAGTTCTGGGTATGGGCTATAGAGTGGGTGATGAGTTCTAGATCTGAGCTATAGAGTGGGTGATGAGTTCTGGGTCTGGGCTATAGAGTGGGTGATGAGTTATGGGTCTGGGCTGTAGAGTGGGTGATGAGTTATAAGTCTGGGCTATAGAGTGTGTGTTTCGTTATAGATTTGGGCTATAGAGTTAGCCATGAGTGATGTGTCTGGTTCCCGGCTCGCGTCCTGCGGATCTGTGGCGTGTCTACGTCGCACCGGCTACGTTTAGTTTTCTACCGCCTGACACATTTTTAAATCCTTTATATTAAGTTCACTTGCTTGCTTGCTTGCGCGCTTATGACCGTGCAAATCTTTCGGTCGTTTTTTAACCCACTTCCCGTCATCCAATCGAGCTGACATTTTGCACACAGACTCGTTGTGCGTGACAATTAATGTTCGTGAAAAAACAATTCAAAAATTTTACACTGTTTAGGGGAAAAAATAAATATTTAATTACCAATTTCTTAATGCTGGCAGACAATCATCTGACCCATAGGTGGCAGCCTATCTCAAGCCAGAGGACGAGAGGACTTTAGCCGCCACGCATATAAAGGATTTATAGTGAAAAACTTTGTTTTTACGGGTAAATTTTTTAATTCGTTTATTCACTTGCCAAATCGTGTGCAGGTCCCAGAAAATGTGGGCACTCTCTCCCTCTCTGTTCCAGGCGGGGCGCGGGGGGGGGGCAGTAACATTTTGACACTCAACGTGAACAAAACATCAACAACGAAACGTTCCTTGCCAAACGTGTTACAAGCACATTCGTGGCTCGCGAATTATCCGTCTCTTGTGCGGCGCACGCGCGCACACCACCACCCCACCACCACCCCCGCCACCACCACCACCCCCGCTCAACTCGCCGAGTTGGGCACTGAATGGAGGGGTCATTCGCAGCAGCAGGGTAACACACACACACACACACCCCTCCCTGCCGCATTGTCCAAGGAGAGAGGCCACTTAGGCGAGGATTGTTTGTCAGCACAGGCACGCAGCCGTCGTTGCGTTCCCTTCCGTTATGCCCTCTCGTGTTGCCGTCACGCAACGGGCGCCGTGTTTTGACTGCTGCAGCAGCTGCAGCAGGGGCAGACGACAAAAGGCTTCATCGCGGCGACCTGCGTTGGTTATTGTTGTGAGCCGTGCGCGCGCGCGGACAAAAAGTGTTTCTCGACCGCACGATGGACTAAGATCCTCCTCCCCGCCCGGTCCACTCGCCGTCAGCGAGCGGCGTCCGCCGAGGGGGCGGGTGGCCACCGCTACTCCCGGCCGCCTTTGTCTCCCCAATCGGTGATGATTGCACACCGCACCATGGTGCTCGTTTGAGGCTGAGTCGACTTAGGGGAGGCCCAGGACCGGTTCAGATAATCGTCGCTGGAGTTGGCCGTGAGCGGGAGTTGAACTCGGGTCGCTGGGTTCGTAGCGCAGCGCGCTAACCGCTACACCACCGCTCCCCACACAGCCACAGGTGTGACACACTCAGATGTGACAGCCACATGTGTGAAACACACGCCTTGACACACAGGTGTGGCACACACACACACCTTGACACACACACAGGTGTGACACACACACACCTTGACACACACACACCTTGACACACACACACCTTGACACACACCTTGACACACACACCTTGACACACACACACCTTGACACACACACACAAGTGTGACACACACACAGGTGTGACACACACACACACCGTGACACACACACACCGTGACACACACACACCGTGACACACACACACCTTGACACACACACACACCGTGACACACACACAGGTGTGACACACATACACCGTGACACACACACACACCTTGACACACACACACTGTGACACACACACACACCGTGACACGCACACACCGTGACACGCACACACACCTTGACACACACACACACCGTGACACACACACACGCCGTGACACACACACACACCGTGACACACACACACACCGTGACACACACACACACCGTGACACACACACACACCGTGACACACACACACACCGTGACACACACACACACCGTGACACACACACACACCGTGACACACACACACACCGTGACACACACACACAGGTGTGACTCCGCTTCTCCGTCGCGTGCCTTATGGGGAGCAGTCGCTGTCTCTGATCGGGGTGTGGTTGTGGCTGGAGGGGAGGGAGGGAGGGAGTGAGGGAGTGGGTGACTGGGTGACTGGGTGATGGAGCCAGAGCGCGGCTCTGGATGGGATTGTGCCCAGGTGAACCGGATCAACTGGAATCCCCTCACCCTCCCCCCACCCTCCCCCCACTCTCCCCCCACTCTCCCCCACTCTCCCCCCACTCTCCCCCAACCCTCCCCCATCCTCCCCCCACCCTCCCCCACCCTCCTCCCACCCTCCCCCCACTCTCCCCCCACTCTCCCCCCACCCTCCCCCCACCCTCCCCCCACCCTCCCCCCACCCTCCCCCCAACCTCCCCCCACCCTCCCCCCACCCTCCCCCCACTCTCCCCCCACCCTCCCCCCACTCTCCCCCACCCTCCCCCCACTCTCCCCCCACTCCTCCCCCCACTCTCCCCCCACCCTCCCCCCACTCTCCCCCCACCCTCCCCCCACCCTCCCCCACCCTCCCCCCACTTTGGGCTGTCCCAGGCAACAGCGACCCCCAGGGAAGTAAACTCAACCAAATTCTATTATTTTTTATTATTTCACCAGGTAAGACCAACTCGGATTCGTGTTGCTCGTTTTTCCCAAGAGGCGAGCTGGCCACAAATGAAAGCGCAAAGAAGCGGCGTTAACCATCGCGTGGAAATGCAAAGCAGTAGCCAAAGACTCTAAACGCGGCGTTGTGGTTGTTGATTCTAAACGCGGAGGGAGTTAGACCCAGAGACAATTCCACGCGAACCACGGGGAGAACGCGCAAACCCCAAATGAACCAGGCGTCGGGGTTGGGATCGAACCCACGACCTCCTTCCTACCAGACAAAGATCCCCTGTATAGCCTCGAGAGAACTTTGGGGCAAGTGCTGTTAGCGAGCACCTCTGAAGGCCAGAAGGCACACGAGGGGGTGGATGGCCAAAACCACGCCCAGCCGTCTTTGTCTTCCCAGTGGCGATGTTTTACACACGGCACCAGGTACTCATTTGAGGCTGAATCGACCTAGGGGAGGGCCTGGACCGGTTCAGATAATCGTCACCGGTGTTGGCCCTGAGTGGAGGGGCGTGGGTGTTCGTGTGTCATAGACTCTGGATAATCGCAAAACTAAAATAGTCATTGTCGTGTGCGTGTGTGCGTATGAGTGTGAGTTGGTGGTGGGAGCGGTGGTGCAGCGGTTAGCGCGCTGCACTACAAACCCGGCGTCCCGAGTTCGATTCCTGCTCTCACGGCCAACAACACCGGTGACGATTATCTGCACCGGTCCTGGGCCTCCCCTAGGTGGACTCAGCCTCAAATGAGTACCTGGTGGCGGTGTCTAGTCAACATCGCCACTGGGGAGACAAAGGCGGCTGGGCGCGGTGCTGGCCAAACCCCTCCCCCTTGTGTGCCACAGGTGCTGCCCGCTAACGGCACTTGCCCCAGCAGTCTGCTCGAGGCTACACGGGGGATCTTTGTCTTTGTGCGAGCGGCGTGATTTGTTTAAAATCGCCGCTTTGCTCTGAGCACGGGCCCGCGTCACGCCTTGGGAACGGTGCAACAATGGGCAGGGATTAAACGTTGCCATCGATAAGAGTTGTAATGGACATCTTGAACTGTTTGTCGTCAGGTTATTGTTGTTGGATGGGCTTGTGGGGGGGGAAGGGGGAGTGGTGATTTCAAAGTGGAGCGGTGGGAGGGCAGAAGCTGAAAGAAAAGTGAGGTGGCCTGCAGTGTGGTGAGTGGTGAGTGAGTGGTGAGTGGTGAGTGGGCTAGTGTGTGAGTGGTGAGTGAGAAGGCGAGTGTGTGAGTGGTGAGTGAGAAGGCTAGTGTGTGAGTGGTGAGTGAGAAGGCTAGTGTGTGAGTGGTGAATGAGAAGGCTAGTGTGTGAGTGAGTAGGTGTGTGGGTGGATTAGTGGGTGCTTGTGCAGGTGTGTTGTGTGGGTGAGTGAGTGGTGAGTGAGAAGGCTAGTGTGTGAGTGGCGAGTGAGTGGTGAGTGGGCTAGTGTGTGAGTGAGTAGGTGTGTGGGTGGATTAGTGGGTGCTTGTGCGGGTGTGTTGTGTGGGTGAGTGAGTGGTGAGTGAGTGGTGAGTGACGAGGCTAGTGTGTGAGTGGTGAGTGAGAAACCTAGTGTGTGAGTGGTGAGTGAGTGGTGAGTGAGAAACCGAGTGTGTGAGTGGTGAGTGAGAAGGCGAGTGTGTGAGTGGTGAGTGAGTGGTGAGTGAGAAGGCTAGTGTGTGAGTGGGTAGGTATGTGGGAGGATGAGTGGGTGCAGCTGGGTTGTGTGGGTGGGGTGAGTGAGTGAATGAGTGGGTGTGTGGATGTGTTCGTGGCAGAGGTGGTGCATCGGCCAGTCATCTCGGTCATCTCAGTCAGTCGACCCGTGGCACCTGGGTCTGCCCCGCGACCTCCTGCCAGCGGGCGTTCGACACTTCACATAGCCTCAAGGTGCACATGGCCTGGCACAAGCGTCGTGGTGACGTCACTGCCACTTAATGGCGAATGGCGGTTGTTGTTGTTGTGGCAGAGTAGTGAGTGTGGGTGAATGAGTTAGTGGGTTGGTGAGTGAGAGAGTGCATGAGTGGGCGAGTGAGTGGATGGGTGAGTGAATGAAGTGTGTGTGTGTGCGGGTGGGTGGATGAATGAGTGAGTGGGTGGGTTAGTGCGTGGGTTTTGGTGAGTGTGGTAGTGTGGGTGTGTTAGCGGCAGAGTGGGTGAGTAGTGAGTGTGGGCGGGTGGGTTATTGGGTGAGTGAGTGGCTGAGTGGATGAGCAAGTGTGTAGTCGTGCTCTGCAGTGGGTTGAGCACGGTGTTGTGTTTGAACAAAGTGTGGTAAAGCATCTTTTTTAATGTATTTCCTTACCGGTAATACAACGAGAACTCGTTGGGACGAAGCCCTGTGGCTACCGGTCGACCGCGTGGTGCACGCTGATGGCGTGGCAATCACGCGCCGCTTACTCTGAGACTCGGCCGCTGAACCCGGTGCGTGCCGCTGAACCCGGTGCGTGCCGCTGAACCCGTAGCGTGCCGCTGAACCTGTAGCGTGCCGCTGAACCCGTAGCGTGCCGCTGAACCCGTAGCGTGCCGCTGAACCTGTAGCGTGCCGCTAAAAGGCGCGGCGCATGCCCCCGCCAAAAGCCAACAAAGCGCTTACCTGTGCACTTTGCGTCGTCAAACACTCCGCACTCCCCTCGGCCATCCCGTGATTAATGTGGGGGTTGTTGCGACGAGGGTGGCGGAGTTCCCACACTCTGGGGTAGTGAGTGTGTGTGTGCGCACGCTCACGAGCGGGTGGAGGTCTCGCTCCGGATCAATCGAGCGGCGGGGGGGAAGAGGCACGGTTATCCGTTTCATCGGCTGGATAAACGCTCAGGGTAAAGAAAGTTACCTGGACCTGTCGCAGCCGCACGAAGTTCCCGTGTCGTCTTCTCTGGCCACGGTTACATGCCCCCCCCCCTCTCCCTTCGCTGTGCGTGAGGCCACGGAGAGACACTTTTACTGAACACACCTGCGGTGGTTTTAGACTGCGGCGGTTCTCAGCCGGTTTTTGGCGACTGTTGAATTTAGTTGCAACCGAGTAACCCCCCCCCCCCTTGCCTGACCCAACACGGTTCTGAGAAGTAAACGTACGAATGATGGACATCAATATTTCAACCAAAGGTCCATTTTTGTGAGGTATCCCTATCTTAGCCGGTAACTGCAAGCGGTTAATCTTGACTTCAAGCTTTCGTGACTGCAGGAATTCATCGTTTTTTAAAATTTACTTTGAACCTATCTACGCGACTTTACCGAAAGACCCTAAGAATATGCAAGCAGAGAACAACCAAATCAACGTCACGCTTTCCGTGCGTGACGTCATTTGTTCGCACTCGCCGGCTGCTCTTGGAAGCCACGTGGTCTACGACCCGCGAGTTGAGAAAGGTCTCTTACGGCGTTCTAGATTACCACGTGCATTTAAATGTTGTCGTTATTTTACATGGGCACATTCACACGTGGCTATTCACCGACGACTCTCGTGCGGTATAATGTCACGCATTCATAAATAACCTCGCGTGTACCCCCTTGGGTCACTGCCACGTACCCCTGGGAGTAGGCGTACTCCTCCGGTTGAGAACCACTGGGTTCCAACATTGAGGCTAACGGCCATCGTGGTCGCACGCGGACTGCTGTAACCGCTCTGGCGGCTGTAACGGCGTCTCACATGTGTCTGGGTCTCGCCAAGACGCACAGCTCCGCACAGATGGATTAAATAATTCGCTGGCTGTACATTACTGCAGTATGAATAGACATTATTCGGTGATGCTGCTGCGGCTGCTGCGTTGGCAGTGGTGCACAAGCGCAATTAACAACAACAACACAACAAACCTTGACGCGTGGCCTTAAAAGATGAACGGATATAATCGATGACGTTTCGGGCAACGGCCCTTCTTTAGTTTACGTGCTGCGAAGCAAAGCCCCGTAGGGCACCCCCCCCCCCCCCCCCCCCACCGCCCATCGCATTATCTCCCAGAGATGCGACGAGACCGGGACACGTACGATCCCCCGCCAACCTGAGTTCGACTCCCAGCCCAGCCCGCCACGGCCGAACATCGGGGCTGGCGATTTATCTGAGCCGGGTCGACCCGGCCCTCAGAGCGAGCACCTGGCGTTCGTGTGGCGCGGAGAGCATCACCATCTGGGGGGGGGGGGGCCGGGACCACGCCACCTCCTTATGCCGCCGTGGCAGCCGTCGTCTTCGATGCTCGCTAACAGCACCTTGCGGCGGCGTGAGGCTGTGTGGGCTACGGTGGTGGTGGTGGTGGGGGGGGAAGAGGGCAGCAGTGGCCATCGGGCCCTGCGGCATGGAGGCCGGCGTGGGTGGGGGGGGAAGGTGGTGGGGGCTGTGTACACGTGGAGGGGGGGGGGGGGTGCCGAGTCAGCGACTCCGGCGAGGGTTGATCGGCAGCATCGCTGACGGCCAGAATTCGCCGGAATTCAAACTAAAACAATTTTTATTTTATTTTACCCGGTGAGGGCTCACTCAGCTGTAGAACTCTTTGTCTGGAGCGACCTCGCCATCACAAATGAGAGCTCAACGAAGCGGCTGATATCATCATCGTATGGAAATTCATAGCGGTAGTCAAATGCTCTAAACGCCGTGATGTTGATTCTAAACGTGGAGGGAAAAACCGGAGGACGCTGAGAAAAATCCACGCGACCACCACGAGGAGAGAGAGCGAGAGAGACACGCAAACTCCAAATATACAGCAGCAGGCGTCGGGGTCGGGATCGAACCCACGACCTCCTGCGTACCAGGCGAGGTTGTCAACATCCCGCCAGCGTGGCACCTGCCACTGCCACAGTGGCGGAGGGAGGAGGAGGAGAGGGAGCGGCGGCGGCGGCGGCGTCGCTATAACCGACGTGACCTTTCGCGATTGACGCACGCTACCCCCCCCCCCCCACACTTTCCCCCAGCCCCTCCCCGACGCGCGTCGCCACGCGGTTCAACCGTCGCCTGACCAGGTGCGGCGAAGCATCGCGGCACCTGCGGTCCGCGCGCGGCGACGTGGAGGCAGACGGGGGTTGGCGGATCACGCGGCGGATGGCGATCGCTCCGACTCGGCTAACCTCCCGTTCCCCCCTCGCCCGTCAGGCGGAGGAGCCCGCGGTGCCGTCGGGACCCCCGGCGGGACCCCCTCCCCCCGTCGCCCCGCACCATGCCGACAGGTGAGCTCCCCACACCACCCAGCACCTCCCACCCCCTCCAACCCCCCTCCCATCCACCCCCATGGCGACAGCTGAACGCCCAGCGCTGCCCCCCACCCCCGCGACACCCTCCCACCTCCATCCCTCAACCCCCCCCCCCCTCACTCTGCACCATGTCGACAGGTGAGCCCCACCCCCCCAAAAACTACCTGGGCTGTGTAAAACAGTCGTCGTTTTTTTATTTCACGTGGCAAGGACATATGCGTCAAGGAGGCGTAATTGCTACTTTTACTCGTGCTATTTATTTAGTCCGCAACGATGCGAATGGTTATTTTGTGTCACGTGGATGGACATTGAACTTCTTCCGCACCGTACGTAGCCAATCGAGGTCACCAGAGGTGTGTGGAAGGGGGGGAGACCACAAAATAAACACGCACAAAAAAAATAATCAGCAGATAATCTGATTGTGGGTTTGTCCTGAGGCCCTCTATTCGATCACTCTTCCGTCAATCTCGCTGAGCGAGGAGTCCCTGGAAAGCTCAAGATTCGTCGTTTACGCAAGCCGGGTTGAAATCACGAAAAAGCTTGACCATTGACCTGATAATTCGGATAATTCGGATAATTCGGCTAAAACGGCAACAACAGCCCAGCGCGTGGCACAGCGCATGCGTGTGTGTGCGTCTGTGTGTGTGTGTCTGTGTGTGTGCACGTGTCTGTGTGCGCGTGTCTGTGTGCGCATCTGTGTGTGCACGTGTTTGTGTGTGTGTGTGTGTGCGTGTCTGTGTGTGCACGTGTTTGTGTGTGTGCGCATGTGTGCGCATGTGCGCGCATGTGTGCACGCCCATGTGTCTGACGCTGTGGTGTTGCAGTTAGCGCGCTGCGCTACGAACTCGGCGACCCGAGTTCGATTCCCGTGCACGGCCAATACCGGTGACGGTTATCAGAACTGGTCCTGATCCTCCCCTAGGTCGATTCAGCCTTAAACGAATACCTGGTGCAGTGTGTAAACATCACCACTGGGGGAGAGCTGGCGGCCGGACGTGGTGTTGGCCACCCGCCCACTAGTGTGCCGTGCACTTGCCGCAACGGTCTGTTAAAGGCTACACGGAGGGTCTTTGTCTTTGTGTGTGTGTGTGTGTTCAGGCACACTCACCCCCACCCCGATGGGTCCGTTTTCAGCGCTCACGCCCAGCATGTGGCCTCAAGACATCCTGGCCAAACTCGCACAGGTGACGTACGCACGCGCTCACGCACACGCACACGCACAAAGACAAAGATCCCCCGTATTGCCTTAACATACTGTCGGGGCAAGTGCTGTTAGCGAGCACCTATAAAGGCCAACACCACGCCCGGCCACCTTTGTCTCCCCAGTGGCGATGTTTACACACTGCACCAGGTACTCATTTGAGGCTGAGTCGACCTAGGGGAGGCCCAGGACCGGTACAGATAATCATCACTGGTGTTGGCCATGAGCGGGAATTGAACTCGGGTCGCCGGGTTCGTAGCGCAGCGCGCTATCCGCCTACACCACCGCTGCCCACATCAACAATTAAATAAAACTATTTTTATTTGAGTCCCACCGAGCAATATAGCTCTTGTCAGAAGCGACCTGGTCACACGCTTTGATAGGTCGATGAAGTGGCCTATCATCATGTGGACATTGATAGCAGCCAAATACTCTAAAAGCGTGATATTGATCATAAATGTGGAGGAAAAATCCACGCGACCGCGGAGAAAGAGCGAGCAAACACACAAACTCCACATATACAGCAGCAGGCATCAGGGTCGGGATCAAATCCACGACCTCCTGCATACCAGGCGAGGTAGTTAACATCTCGCTACGAGGAGAGAGAGCCACGCAAAATCCAAATATACAACAAACGTCAGGGTCGGGATCGAATCCACGACCTCCTGCATACCAAGCGAGGTAGTTAACATCTCCTAGCCACCGTGATGATGATGAGAGAGAGAGAGACACGCAAACTCCAAATATACAGCAGGCATCATCAGGGTTGGGATCAAACCCACGACCTCCTGCATACCAGGCGAGGTAGTTAACATCTCCTCGCCACCGTGATGATGATGATGAGCGAGAGAGAGAGACATGCAAACTCCAAATATACAGCAGGCATCATCAGGGTCGGGATCGAATTCACGACCTCCTGCATACCAGGCAAGGTAGTTAACATCTCCTAGCCATCGTGATGATGATGATGAGAGAGAGACACGCAAACTCCAAATATACTGCAGGCATCATCAGGGTCGGGATCGAACCCACGACCTCCTGCATACCAGGCGAGGTAGTTAACATCTCCTCGCCACCGTGGCCTCACGCCGGAGCGCGCACCGAGAGGCGGGGAGGGGGGGGACGTTCGCCCCTCCACCGTGAGCGGTGGCGACGGCTTGGGGTGGAGGGGAGGCCCTTGCACAGCTGCAGTGGAGAGATCATGGCAGACGATGATGACAATGAGACCCGCGTGACCCCCCCCCTTCCTCCTCTCCCGTGCAGAAGGATGAGGAGTCGCAAGACGGGGAAGAGCTGCTCTTCGATGAGTTCGGGTTTCGCTTGGAAAAGGAAGGTGAGTGGCGACGCAAGGGCACAGATCCCTCCGTGGGGTCTCGACGGACCGTCGGGGGCTTAGGGCCGACACTACGCACAGTGGGGGGGTGGGGGGGGGGGGTGACGGCACCGCGCGAATAACACCGCTCGCTGAAAGCGTTGACCGGACGCGCGGATCCACACGTCCGAGGTGTCTGTCTCCCGTCCCTCCTCCTCCTCCTCCTCCCCGGGGCGCCAGACGGGGTGGATGCGCCGCCGCCGCCGCCCCCGACGGGGCCGCCCCCCGCGGGCGAGGACGCGCAGGTGCGCCTGCGCTGGCAGGCCTACCTGGAGTTCACGCAGAACCACGGCGTGGGCGACCTCACGTGGGAGCAGCTCGCCGACACGGTGCCGCGCTCGGACAAGCTGCGCGCGCTCGTGCTCGCGGGCATCCCGCACAGCATGCGCCCCCACGTGAGACACGCACACGTACACACACGTACACACGTACACACGCACGCACTCGTACACACGCACGTACACACACACGCACACGTACACACACACGTACACACGTACACACACACATACACACGTACACACACGTACACACGCACGTACACACACACGCACACGTACACACACGTACACACGTACACACACGTACACACGCACGTACACACACACGCACACGTACACACACGTACACACGCACGCACTCGTACGCACACACGTACACAACAAACAAAGACAAAGATCCCCCGTATAGCCTTAACAGACTGTAGGGGCAAGTGCTGTTAGCGAGCACCTATGAAGGCCGGAACGGTACACGAGGGGGTGGGTGGCCAGCACCACGCCCGACCGCCTTTGTCTCCCCAGTGGCGATGTTTACACACCACACCAGGTACTCATTTCAGGCTGAATCGACCTAGGGGAGGCCCAGGACCGGTTCAGATAATCGTCACTGGTGTTGGCCGTGAGCGGGAATCGAACCCGGGTCGCTAGGTTCATAGCGCAGCGCGCTAACTACTGCACCACCGCTCCCCACAGATGCACACGCACGCAATGCGTACACACGCAACGCAGCTTTTCTCTCCCTGTGCTGCGCCAACTTCTGCGCACTCCCCCCCCCTCCGCCCCGCCCCCCGCAGCTGTGGGTCCGCCTGTCGGGTGCGCTGCTGAAGAAGAAGACGAGCGAGGTGTCGTACCGTGACGTGGTGAGGGCCAGCTCCGAGGACGCCTCCCTCACGGCCAAGCAGGTGCCGCCCCCCCTCGCCCCACCTTCACCCCCCCCCCAACCCCCGCCCCCGAATACGTACACACTCGCGCACACGCACACACGCACATGCACTTGCTCACATGCACTTACACACGCACTCGCGAACGTACGCACTCGCACACGTCTATTTCACTCGCATACGTACACACTCACGCACGTTCAAGTTCAAGTTTATTTATTAGGTATAGCCCCGTGAGCCATTCGGCTCTTGAATCGGGTGCAACCGCAACAAACAAAAAACAAAAACATGAACAAGAAAACATCTTAAAGTGAATATGTGACTGAGTGCAAACAGAAAATCCAAGAAAAGACAGCAAAATATTGCAGAAAAAACACCGTACACCAACGCTGTGGGATGCAAGTCAAACAACAACAACAACCACAAGACAACTTAGATTAAGGCCATCAGTCACACACTCACACGTGCTTACACACTCACACTCACACAAACTCACACACGTGCTCTCACACTCACACACTCACACACGTGCTTACACACTCACACTCACACACACTCACACACGCTCACTAGCTCACACACTCACACAAACTCACACACGTACACGCTCACTAGCTCACACACTCACACGTGCTTACACACTCACGCTCACACACGTACACGCTCACTAGCTCACACACTCACACGTGCTTACACACTCACACACTCACACACGTACACACTCACTAGCTCACACACTCACACGTGCTTACACACTCACACTCACACACTCACACACGTACATGCTCACTAGCTCACACACTCACACGTGCTTACACACTCACACTCACACACTCACACACGTACACGCTCACTAGCTCACACACTCACACGTGCTTACACACTCACACACTCACACACGTACACGCTCACTAGCTCACACACTCACACGTGCTTACACACTCACACTCACACACTCACACACGTACATGCTCACTAGCTCACACACTCACACGTGCTTACACACTCACACACGTACAAACTCACGCACGTGCTCTCACGCTCACACACGCTCACACACGTGCACGCTCACGTGCTCGCGCGCACGTCTGCGTGTAGATCGAGAAGGACCTGCTGCGCACGATGCCGACCAACGTGTGCTTCTCCGAGATGACGAGCACCGGCGTGCCGCGCCTCCGCCGCCTGCTGCGCGCCCTCGCCTGGCTCTACCCCGACATCGGCTACTGCCAGGGCACCGGCATGGTGAGAAGGGGACACGGGGTCACGGAGACACGGGACATGCACCATTGCCTGGCTCTACCCCGACATCGGCTACTGCCAGGGCACCGGCATGGTGAGAAGGGGACACGGGGACACGGAGACACGGGACATGCACCATTGCCTGGCTCTACCCCGACATCGGCTACTGCCAGGGCACCGGCATGGTGAGATAGGGACATGAGGACACGGGGACACGGATATGAGCCATGATCTACCCACTGCTGGATGAAGACCTCCGCAAGCCTTCTCCACCTCCCACGGCCTCGCAAACTGACGGCTCCCATCTCACACGTGCGGGCCGAGGTCTTCTGCCCATCGCTGCTGCCGGGGCTGCCATCCAACCACCCCCCCCCGCCTCTCTCCCTAGCCCTTACCGCTCGTACACTCCCCCCCCCGCCCTCTTATGCTCCCCCCCCCCCCCCCCCGCGCGCGTCAGATCGCGGCGTGCCTGCTGCTGCTGCTGGAGGAGGAGGACGCGTTCTGGTCGATGGCGGCGCTGGTGGAGGACCTGCTGCCGGCGGCGTACTTCAGCACCACGCTGCTGGGCGTGCAGGCCGACCAGCGCGTGCTGCGCCAGCTCGTCGCCTCGCACCTCCCGCGACTCCACGCGCTGCTCACCGAGCACGACATCGGTGTGTCCGCCCGCCCGCTCGCTCTCCTCGCTCGTTCACTTGCTCGCTTACTCGTTCGCTCGTTCATACGTCTGCTCGTTCACTTACTCGTTCGCTCGTTTGCTCGCTTGTTCCCCCCCCCTCCCCCCAGAGCTGTCCCTGATCACGCTGCACTGGTTCCTGACGGTGTTTGCGAGCGTGGTCCACGTGCGACTGCTGCTGCGCCTCTGGGACCTCTTCTTCTGCGAGGGCTCCGTCGTGCTCTTCCAGCTCACGCTCGGCATGCTCAAGCTGAAGGTGCGGCGGCAGCGGCGTCGCGCGAACTGTTACGCTGCCGCTCCCCACTACGCACACACACACACACGCAGGGTACACACACACACATGCAGGGTACGCACGCAGGGTACACGCACACACGCACACACACGCAGGGTACATACGAAGGGTACACACACGCAGGATACACACACGAAGGGTACATACACACACACACGCAGGGTACACACGCACACACACGGTACGCACACACGCACACACACACAGGGTACACACACACCTGCAGGGTACACACATGCAGGGTGTACACACACACACATGCAGGGTACACATGAAGGGTACACACACACGCAGGGTACACACACACACACGCAGGGTACACACACACACACACCGACGATAATGATCGTGGTGATGACGGTCACGTTGCCTCACCGCTCCCTTCCCAACCTGCCCACACAGGAGGATGAGTTGGTACAGTCCGAAAACTCTGCCTCCATCTTCAACACCCTGTCGGACATCCCGACTCAGATGAACGACCCAGATCTTCTCATCCAGGTAATGCACCTGCCCCCCCCCCCTGCCCCCCCCCATCCCTCCCCCCCCCAAGATCTCCACTTCTATTGCGTTGTGCTGATCTCACTGCCTTGCTCCTGCCGCGGTGGCGAGGCGATGTTAACTCCCTCGCCTGGTACGCAGGAGGTCGTGGCTTCGATCCCGACCCTTGACGCCCGCTGTCTATTTGGAGTTTGCGTGTCTCTCTCCCCGTGGTCGCGTGGATTTTTCTCCGGGTCGTCCGTTTTTTCCCCCTCCACATTTAGAATCGACGTCACGCGTTTAGGTTAGTTGGCTGCGATGAATGTCCACACGACGATCAGCCACTTCGTTGAGCTCTCATTTGCGATGGCCAGATCGCTTCTGACAAAGAGCTACGTAGCTCAGTGGACCCTTACCTGGTGAAATAAACAATTGTTGTATTCTTAGGTTTTTTTCGGTAAAGTCACGTAGGTAAAAACATTAAAAAGTAAAATAAAATAAAAATCACGACGTTTCGGAGGCAACACAAGCTTCCGTCTTCAGGTGGTACCGTCACAGCCACGACAGCTGTATCAAGTAAATGAGAGATTGCAGGAGCTACCACTCCATTTATATAATGGTTGTAGTTTGCCTCCCTCTGCGTGCGTGCGACCCCGTGCGTGCACACATGCGCCTGTGTGTGCCCCTGCATACCCGCGCATCTGTGTGCGGGCAGCGGTACTGCAGCGGCTAACGCGCTGCGCTACGAACCCGGCGTCCCGAGTTCGATTCCAACTCATGGCCACCAACGCCGGTGACGATTATCTGAACCGGGCCTGGGCCTCCCTTAGGTCGATTCGGCCTCAAATGAGTACCTGGTGTACGGTGTATAAAACATCGGCGCCGGAGGGGGGGGGGGGGGGACAAAGGCGGCCGGGCGTGGTGCTAGCCACCCACCCTCTCTCGTGTGTCATTCTGGCCTCATTTGCTGTTTCTCAGCACTTTTCCGACGGTCTGCTAAGGCTAGGCGGGCGATCTTTGTCTTTGTGTAGGAGTCGATGAGGGTGGCGGGAGGCCTAACGGACGCCATCCTGGAACCCCAGCGGCGGAAGCACCTGGCGTACCTCATGGCCGACCAGGGCCAGATCATCAACCCCGAGGGGCCCAACCCCACCATCCCCAAGCAGGTGGGGAGAGAGGACACGGCGCTCGTTAACCCCCCCTCGGCGTGCCAGCCTCTCACTCGTTAACCCCCCCTCAGCGTGCAAGCCCCTCGCTCGTTAACCCCCCCCCCCCCCCACTCTGCATGCCGGCCCCTCGCTCATTAACCCCTCGCTCGTTAACCCCTCGCCTCATTAACCCCTCGCTCATTAACCCCTCGCTCGTTAACCCCTCGCCTCATTAACCCCTCGCTCATTAACCCCTCGCTCATTAACCCCCCCCCCCCCACTCTGCATGCCGGCCCCTCGCTCATTAACCCCTCGCTCGTTACCCCCTCGCCTCATTACCCCCTCGCTCATTACCCCCTCGCTCATTACCCCCCCCCCCCACTCTGCATGCCGGCCCCTCGCTCATTAACCCCTCGCTCGTTAACCCCTCGCCTCATTAACCCCTCGCCTGTCGTTACCCCCCCCCCTCTATCCCATGGGTGCATGCCGTCCGGCAGCTGGCACGGAGGCAGATGCAGCGGCAGAAGTCGGTCATCGGGGTCCTCTTCTTCGGTACGAACCCACACCGTCATCGTCGTCGTCGTCAGCCGTGATCTATCCACTGTTGGATGAAGGCCGCGCTTTCCCCCTCGTTCTCTCCGGCGATGCGACGATCCCGTCTCCCCGATCTTCGGCTCCGTCTCTGCGACTGCTTGCCCTTTGCGTTGCTGATGCCGCTACCATACCCCCCACCCCACCCCCCCGCTCCCCCTCACCAACCCCCACCCCTAATGCCCTGTACCTGTCATGGCCGCCAGGCGACCAGGAGGACCCGGAGTCTCTGAAGGCCAAGAACATCAAGCAGACGGAGCTGATCTCGGCGCTGCGCGACGCCATCCTGCGCGTGGCTCGACACTTCCACGACATCGACCCCGAGCAGGGAGCGGTGGGTGACGCAGACAAAGGTCCCCCGCGTAGACTTAACGGACCGTTGGGGCAAGTGCCGGGTTGGCGAGCGCCCGCGATGGCCGGCACGGTGCACCAGGAAGGGGCGGCGGTGTGCGCCCGGCACCGCGTCCGGACGCCCCTTCGTCTCCCGAGTGGCGATGTTATTCGCTGCGCACCGCGGCAGGAACTCGGGTTTCAGGCCGAGTCGATGAAGGAGAGGCCCGGAACCGACGCACGTGGTCGTCGCCGCCGCCGGTGTCGGTGGCCGTGGGCGGGAATCGAACTCGGGCTCGCCGGCTATCGTAGAGCAACGCGCCGAACCGCTTCGCTGCCGTCAGGAACACCGATCGGCACGCGAGGAGCGAGTCGTTGCCGGGCGTTGTGCCGAACCGCGCGCGTGTTACCCCCCCCCCCCCCCCACCGCGCAGGACCTCACGCCGGACTACTCGACCGAGTCGCACCAGCTGGACCACGAGAACTACGTCGCCGTGACGCGCAACCGCCGGCGGCGCGCCAAGGCGCTGCTCGACTTCGAGCGCCACGACGACGACGAGCTGGGCTTCCGCAAGAACGACATCATCACGGTACCACCGCGGGCGACCGGTTAGCGGGGTCGCCGCGGCAACCGCTAATCGGCAAGGCGACCCGGTACCGCCGTGGGCGACCGGTTAGCGGGGTCGCCACGGCAACCCCTAATCGGCAAGGCGACCGGTTATCGGGGTCGCCGCGACAACCGTTAATCGACAAGGCGACCTGGTATCGCCAAGGCGACCAGTATCTCCGTGTTGTGACCCGCTTTTGGCAAAGGCAACCGGTATCCCGGTGTTGGCCAGGATCACCATGGCAACTGGATGCATTAATCATTGTTTGGAGTTAAAAATAATTATTTGGCATGGAAAAGAAAGCCAACTTTCTTCAATGCTCTATCATGAGGGGAAGGCGGTGGGGGGGGCTGGGGTGGGGGGGTTGCCAAGGGGGGGGGGGGGGCGGAGACATAGCAACCCGTGCACGTTGTCATGGTGAGTGCGCAAGTTGCCGCGGCAAAGGCACTGGGTGCCACGGCAACGGCACTGGGTGCCTTGGCAACCGTACGGGAGTTGCCATGGTGACCTCGTAGCAACCGTGCGATGGCTGTTGTGTTGCAGTGGATGTACTGTACCCCGCCGTATTGTGGATGATGATTACCCTTTGTTAATTGTGGAGCAACCTGACCTTGCCGCAGGAGTGCGGTATTTCCACGGCTTGATTACAGAGACGACGTGAGCAGTTGTTGTTGTTGTTGTTAGGCACGGACTGGGTCCTGTCGCTCGAATGTGGCGTTTAGAGCCTCTGGTCCAAAGCTACCAGTAGTGCTCTTAAAATGTATAAGATACTGGGACACGTCATAGGAATGTGGAATTTGCAGGCTCGGAACTCCCGACAATGATGACGATGATGATGATGAGAATCACCGACGAATGTGTTTTTTTAATTTGGCCGATCCACGTTAATGTTACGGTAAATGCGCCGCGTGTGTTAACTGTTGATTTGTAGTTGCGGCGTTTTGTAACGCTCCCGGGATGTGGCTGCTCTGGCTTCCAGTTTTGTGTTTTTTTTTTATTTTCTCTGTTTTGTTTCATTTATTTTCGTGAGTTTGACGGCCCAGGTCACTCTTGCAAATGAGACTTGATCCCTGGTTCGCTAAAGTTCTCACCTCCTGGCTAAACAAAATGAGTTTTAATGAGGTGTAAAAAAAGTTCAGCATACATACAAGCGAACTATTAAACTATTTTTTTTATTTTACCAGGTAAGGCTCTTTTTCCGAAGCCACCTGGCCACACGTGATGATAGCACGACGAAGAAGTGGCTTATCACGTGGAAATGTATAGCAGCCAAATACTGGAAACTCGTGATTTCGATTTTAAATGCGGAGGGAAAAACCGTGTTACGCAGTTGCGAATGTTATCATTATTAAAATTAAAAAAGCTATCGTGCTGTGACGGTTCCACCTGAAGATGGAAGCTTGTGTTTACTTTTATTAATTTACATTTTTACCTACGTGACTTTACCGAAAAAACCTAAGAATATGAATCCTTGCAGTCACGAAAGCTTCAAATCTAGAAGTTATCATTATTCTTGTTATTCACGAGTGTTCACGTTCGTGTCCGCCCTGGCTCAGATCATCTCTCAAAAGGACGAGCACTGCTGGGTCGGAGAGCTCAACGGACTTCGAGGTGAGCGGTGGGGTTCGTCCGTTTAACCAGTCGGTTAGGCGGTCCTCTCGTCGTTTGGCAAGTCAATGGATAAGTCGGTCGATCGGTGAATTAGTCCGGTAAGTCGGCCAAGTCTTCAATCAGTCATTCAGGTAGTCAGTCGATGGTTCGATCACCGAGTCGATCGGCCGCTCAGTTGCTCTGTCAAGCAGTCAACCAACCGGTCGCTCGTTGAATCTGTCGATTCCATTCCACTGGTTAGTGAAACCTTTACCGGCGAGGCACTGAATGTTGAAACCGGCCCAGGTTTTTTTGCTTGCGCTGAACCAGTGCTCCTGGGAGGGAGTTGCGCGTGGCTGCCGCCCGCGTGGCTTTTGTCCTGTCGAGACCCGCGGGAATGACCGCCCACGACGCGGTGGACCTGTAGCTGATGACGATGACGAGGGTGACGACGGTGACGAGGGTGACGAGGGTAACGAGGGTGACGACGACGACGACGATGACGAGGGTGACGAGGGTGACGACGACGACGACGAGGGTGACGACGGTGACGACGATGGCTCGGTGAAGCATAACGGCGGACATCGTTAATTTGTCCCTGCGCGGTGACGTCTCTTCCCAGGTTGGTTTCCGGCCAAGTTCGTCGAGGTGTTGGATGAACGGAGCAAGCAGGTGGGTGTGCGGGCGTGTATGCGCGAGTCGTGCCACGTGTGTGTGTGTGCCGTGCCGTGCCGGCCTTCACAGGTGCTCTTTAACAGCACTGAGCAGTCTGTTGAGGCTATACGGGGGGGGATCTTTGTCTCTTTGTAGTGTAATTGCGAACGTACGTGCCAGTAAAGATGGTTAAAAGTGAGAAAATAAGTGAAGGGGGGGGTGACATTTTTAAACGAGGGGAACGTTTCAAGTCTGTTTGCGTTCATCACAAAAATACACAGGAACCTGGGTGGTTCCTGACCTTTTTGGGGGGGGGGGGGGGAATCGGTGAGCAATTTTGAAAAAAAAACGGTTTCCGTTTAACAAGCCTGATAGTGACGAAAGGACTTGGCCAAGTGGAGATTGTGTAGGCTCTGTAGTCTGTAGATCGTCTTCGCCTGACGTGCGTGAAGTACCTGGTGCGGTGTGCAGTAAACATCGCCACCGGGGAGACAAAGGCGGTGGGGCGTGGTGCTGGCCACCCACCCCGTCGTGGGGCCACAATGCCGGCCTTCATAGGCGCCGCTCGCTAAACAGCACTTGCCCCAACGGTGTGTGAAGGCTACCACCGGGCGTGGGCGTGCGGGGCCTTAGTCTCTGCGTGTGCGTGTGTGTGTGTGCGTGTGTGGTGTGCATGGACGCGCGTGCGCCGCAGTACTCGATGGCGGGGGACGACTCGGTGACGGAGGGGGTGACGGACCTGGTGCGCGGGACGCTCTGCCCGGCGCTCAAGGCCATCTTGGAGCACGGCCTCAAGCGGCCGTCCATCCTGGGCGGGCCCTGCCACCCGTGGCTCTTCATCGAGGAGGTGGGGTTGAGTGGGGCGGGTGGGGCGGGGGGCGCACACATACACGCCAACGGGCGCGTACACACGCGTGCACTTACACGCGTGCACGTACGAAGACAAATATCCCCCGTGTAGCCTTGACACACTGTTGGGGCAAGTGCTGTTACCGAGCACCTCTGAAGGCCGGCACGGCGCATGAGAGGGTGGGTGGTCAGCACCACGCCCGGCCGCCTTTGTCTCCCCAGTGGCGATGTTTACACACCGCACCAAGTACTCATTTGAGGCTCAGTCGACCTGGCGGAGGCCCACGACCGGTTCAGATAATCGTCACTGGTGTCGGCCGTGAGCGGGAATCGAAGTCGGGTCGCCGGGTTCGTAGCGCAGCGTGCTAAACCGCGCGTGTACGCACGTGCATACACGTGCGTACACGCGCGTACACGTGCGTACACGCGCGTACACGCGCGTACACGCGCGTACACGTGCGTACACGCGCGTACACGTGCGCATGCGTGTACACACGCAGGGCCCCTTCTCCACCCCTCTGTCATTGCTTGAGGGCGACCGCCTCTCAACTGCCCATTCGTACACCTAGCCTGGCACTTGCCAACAAGCCTCACCCGATCGCCCCGCCTCTTCCGATGACGTCACCTCTCTCTCTCTTTCCTTCCTCGTGACGTCATCCTCACACTGGGGCCTGAGATCGCGCGAGTATCGACACCCTCGCTTGCCGTAGGTGTCAGCTCGACATGTGTGTACATACAAGGCCGTTGTGTTCTCTCGCCCCGCTCCGGGGTGTCCCTCCCCCTCCCCCCATCCCGGCAGGCGGCGAGCAAGGAGGTGGAGAAGGACTTTGAGTCGGTCTACTCGCGACTCGTGCTGTGCCGCACCTACAGGTGGGCGCAGCCACTCCTCGCCGAGAGACACGGGCAGCGTGACCCCCCCCCCAGCGTGACCCCCCCCCCAGCGTGACCCCCCCAGTGTGACCCCCCAGTGTGACCCCCCAGTGTGACCCCCCAGTGTGACCCCCCAGTGTGACCCAAGTGTGACACTCAGCGTGAAATTACAGTGAATCCTGCTTCAACCTGTCTTGCCCTAACAGTCTGTTAAAGGCTATATGGGGGATATCTGTCTTTATACGTGTGTGTGCGGAGCGGTGGTGCAGCGGTTAGTGCGCTGCACTACGAACCCGGCTACCCGAGTTGGATTCCCGCTCACGCCCAACAACGGTGACGATTATCTGAACCTGTACTGGGCCTCCCCTAGGTCGACTCGGCCTCAAATGAGTACCTGGTGCGGTGTGTAAACATCGTCACTGGGGAGACAAAGGCGGCCGGGCGTGGTGTTGGCCACCCACCCTCTTGAGTGCCGTGCCGCCTTTCATAAGTGCTTGCTAACCGCACTTGCCCCTACAGTTTGTTGAGGCTATATGGGGGATCTTTGTGCGTGTGTATGCGTGCATCTCAATCAACCCATGGCACCTGGTACTGTCCCGTGACCTCCTGCCAGTGGGTGTTCAACACTTCACGTGGCCTCAACGTGCACATAGCCTGGCGCAAGCGCCGTGGTGACGTCACCCCTACTTAGTGGCAAATGGCGGTTGTTGTGTCTGTGGAGCGGTGGTGTAGTGGTTAGCTCACTGCGCTACGTACCCAACGACCACCTGTAATTGATGCCTGGCTATGGCCAACGTGAGTGGTGGTTGTGCTAACCGGTGCTGGCGTGGCGTGGTACAGGCTGGACGAAGACGGTAAAGTTCTCACCCCGGAAGAGCTCCTGTACCGGGTGAGTCCATGACATCTTTGTCTTACGTTGGCTCCACGAGCCACACAGAGAAAGCGTGTGTGTGTGTGAGTGTGCTTGAGTACCTGGCGCGGTGTGTAAACATCGCCACTGGACGCCACCCCCACGTGTGCCGTGCAAGCCTTCATGGGGTGCTCGCTAACAGCACTTGCCCCAACAGTCTGTTAAGGCTATCTCTGTCTTTGTGCACACATGCCTGCCAACCTTCATAGGTGCTCGCTAACAGCACCGTGTGCGCGTGTGTGCAGGCGGTGCAGTCTGTGAATCAGTCGCATGACACGGCGCATGCACAGATGGACGTCAAGGTCCGCTCGCTCATTTGCATCGGCCTCAAGTGAGTGATGGAAACGGAGATGGCGACGATATGTGGTGGTTGTTATGATGTCGGTGACGACGATTGTCACGTACGGGGAAATTTTATTCAGCCGGAGAATCTGTGGCAATGCGGAGTAAATTATTTTTGTATTGACAACAGATTGGACGCGGAAGGGTTATGGTCATTGTTCAGTGTGGGATTAACTCCTCACCAAAGCGAAACACTTCCCTCCACAACGTCCCGTGAAATACAGATGCGTGTGTGCGTGTGTGCATGCGTCACTTTTAGTGCCATAGCGCTGTTGCTCGTGCGTCATGATGTTCATGGTGATAGTTTTGCTTCTAATGCTGACGATGAGGGTGTTTGACCCCATGTGCCTGTGACCTCGTGTGCCACTGACCCCGTGTGCCTGTGACCTCGTGTGCCACTGACCTTGGGTGCTCCTGACCCCACGTGCCCCCTGACCCCACGTGCCCCCTGACCCCACGTGCCCCCTGACCCCGCGTGCCCCCTGACCCCACGTGCCCCCTGACCCCTGTGTCCATGCAGCGAGCAGGTGCTCCACCTGTGGCTGGAGGTGCTGTGCTCGAGTGTTCTCACCGTAGAGAAGTGGTACCAGACGTGGTCGTTCCTGCGCAGCCCCGGCTGGGTACAGATCAAGTGCGAACTTCGGTACGTGTGTGCGCGCGTCTGTGTGCGCGCGTCTGTGTGCGCACGTCTGTGTGCGCGCGTCTGTGTGTGTGCGTGCGTCTTCAATGCGTGCGGTTAGTGCCCCAGCTCGCAAACCCGACGGGCCGAGTTCGATCCCCGCTCACGGCCTATAACACCGGTGACGATTATCTGAACCGGTTCCTGGGCCTCCCCTAGGTCGACTCGGCCTCAAAGGAGTACCGGGTGCGATGTGTCGTAAACACCGCTACTTGGGAGACGAAGGACACCCACCGCCTCGTGTTCCGTTCCAGCCTTCATAGGTGGTCCTCGCTAACAGCACTTGCCCCAACAGTCTGTTGAGGCTCTACACTGGGGTCGCTGGCGGGTTGGCCGTGAGTGGGAATCGAACTCGCGCCGCCAGGATTTTGTAGCGCCGTGCGCCTCCCCACGGTAATAAACACACAGCGAGACACGCACCACAAATCAGTTTCTGAGTCAATGATCTGAGACTGGGCTGTCGTGTTTGGAGGTCGCCATCACCAGTGTGGGTGTGTTGGCTACATACGTACGTACACACACACGTAAATGTGAATGTGTGTGACAAAGGGGAGCCGTTGTGTAGCGGTTAGCATGCTACACTGTGAACTTGGGTACCTAAGTTTGATTCAGTCAACACCAGTGACGATTATTTGAACCGGTCTTGGGCCTCCCCTAGGTTAGCTCGACCTCAAATAAGTACCTGGTGTGGTGTGTAAAATTTCCACTGGGGAGACAAAGACGGCCGGGTGTGGTGTTGACCACCCATTCCCTCGTGTGCCGTGCCGTCTTTCATAGGTGCTTGCTAACCGCACTTACCCCTACAGTTTGTTGAGGCTATATGGGGGATCTTTGTCTTTGTGTGACTCGCTGTCTTTCTCCATGTGTGATGACCCATTGCCACCACCCCTGCCGCCCCCAGGGTTCTCTCCAAATTTGCGTTTAATCTCTCGCCCGACTGGGAGCTTCCTCTCAAGAAGGAGGTACGTATGTGCGTGTGCGCGTGTGCATACGTATGCGTGATTATGCATGTGTGTGTACGTTCGTGTGCGTACGAAGTGGTGCAATCGGCCAGTCATCTCAGTCAGGCAACCCGTGGCACCTGCTGGGTCCGTCCCGTGACCTCATTCCAGCGGGCATTCGACACTTCACGTGGCCTTAAAGTGCACATAGCCTGGCACAAGCGCCGTGGTGACGTCACCACCACTTGGTGCCGAACCGCAGTTGTTGTTGTTGTGTGCATGTGTTGTTGTTGTTGTGTGCATGTGTTGTTGTTGTTGTGTGCATGTATTGTTGTTGTTGTTGTGTGCATGTATTGTTGTTGTTGTTGTGTGCATGTGTTGTTGTTGTTGTGTGCATGTGTTGTTGTTGTTGTGTGCATGTGTTGTTGTTGTTGTGTGCATGTGTTGTTGTTGTTGTTGTGTGCATGTGTTGTTGTTGTGTGCATGTGGGGAGCGGTGGCACAGCGGCTGGCGTGCGGAGCTGTGAACCCGGCGACCCGAGTTTGATTCCCGTGCACAGCCAACACCGGTGAAGATTATCTGAACTGGTCATAGGCTTCCCCTAGGTCAACTGAGCCTAAAATGAATACCAGGTGCGGTGGGTAAACATCGCCACTGGGGAGACAAAGGCGGTCGGGCGTGGGGCACTTGCCCCAACAGTCTGTTAAGGCATCTCAGTCTCATTACCCAGCATGCATGCGTGTGTGTGCATATTATCCCGATTATAAGATGCTCCGTGAAGTAAGATGCACCTCAAACGTGCACCTGGTGCAATAACGTGAAACAGATCTGGTCACATTAACACTGTGCATGAACATTCAAAAGACAAAGATCCCCTATATAGCCTTAACAGACTGTTGGGGAAAGTGCTGTTAGTGAAGGCCAGCACAGCACACGAGGGTGTGGGTGGCCAACACCACTCCCGGCCGCCTTTGTCTCCCTAGTGGCGATGTTTACACATTACACCAGGTACTAATTTGAGGCTGAGTCGACCTAGGGGAGGCCCAGGACCGGTTCACATGAATCATCACTGGGGTTGGCCGTGAGCGGGAATCGAACTCGACGTGAGTGTGCATGTGACCAGCGTCAGAACCACGACACTACCGCTCCCTAACACACACAGACACACACACAGACACACACACACAGACACACACACACAGACACACAGACACACACACACAGGCACACACACACAGGCACACACACACAGGCACACACACACAGACACACACACACAGACACACACACACACAGGCACACACACACAGGCACACACACACAGGCACACACACACAGACACACACACACAGACACACAGACACACACACACAGGCACACACACACAGGCACACACACACAGACACACAGACACACACACACAGGCACACACACACAGGCACACACACACAGACACACAGACACACACACACAGGCACACAGACACACACACACAGACACACACACACAGACACACACACACAGACACACAGACACAGACACACACACACAGACACACACACACAGACACACAGACACACACACACAGGCACACACACACAGGCACACACACACAGACACACACACACAGACACACACAGACATACACGCGCATCGTAAGACGCGCCTCCAATTTTTGCTTTAATACCGGGGGGAAATGAGTGCCTCATAATTAATAGAGTTCGCTAACAGCTCAAGTCACAGCCAGTTAGCGCTTCATGAAATTGATTAATAATGTTAAATATTGAATGTTGAATTCCAGCTTCCTGGTTTCGTTGCCTGCGGAAGGAAGATAATTGGCGTAGCTATCGATTGAAACGACGCGTTATACATTCGAGATGAATTCAGTTGTGGGAATCGGTAACAATCGGCACTGAAACGGTAACAATCGGCGCGTTGTTAAACGTATTTGTATGAAAAATGTTGAGCTTCTTTCATGCCATACACAGCCAACCGTGATAATCGGAGGTGTACGGGAAGGACAACAAACTTAACACAAAAAGCAGTTGAACGCACGCACACCACGCGACGGTTTAATTAGTCCGGCCGCATCGGGTGGTGGAGGTCTTACTCGACAACGACAACAATCTTCAGATCATGACCATGGCCTTCACCTCAACAAAAAAACCGGCAACACGCGGCGATGAACGTCGACCGCCCGCCCACGTTGCGCGGACTCTCGCGCCACGGTGAGGGCGTCTCCATGGGAGACGGAGTGGACAACGGCGGCAGCGGCGGCTCCTCGTGCTGTTCGTACGTTAACTCTCCGTCTGTCCGTCCGTCCGTCTGCGTTCCAGGACAAGGACACTCGTCCGCTCAAGGAGGGCATCCAGGACATGCTCGTCAAGCACCACCTCTTCAGCTGGGACATCGACGGCTAGGAGTTGGGGGGAGGGGGGGGGGCACTCTCACGTCGTCTCGACCCCTCACCTTTAACCTCTCAACTGCCGCCACCCCCCCCCCCCCCGCCCGCGCCCCACAAAACAAGTGAACCCAACCCACAGCTTAGTCCGCAGCTTTCTGTGTGTGTGCCTCCCCCGGCTTGTGCTGCCCCTCTCCTCGCCGCCCAACAGTCTCAATTTCCCATCATCCTTAGCAGCTGCCGCCACCCCCTCGCTCTCAAAATCAACCCTCGCGCTACCTTAACCCTAAAACGCAGCCGATTCTTGATTGTACAGCCTTAATAATAATAATAATTTATAAATAAAAAAATCGCAAAAGCCCTTTCTTTATTCGTACGGGAGAGCCCCGCTGAGTCTCGTGACTCAGGGGGGTTTCCGGCCACATCGGGATGATCGACCAATTGCTGTACAGTATTGAGTAAACGGGGGGCGCGCTTGTAGGGGGGAGCGATGGCGAGATGTTGACTACCTCGCCTGGTATGCAGGAGGTCGCGGGTTCGATCCCGACCCTGACGCCTGCTTTTGCTGCTGTATATTTGGACTTTGCGGTGTCTCCCTCTCCCCGCGGTCGCGTGGGCTTTTTTCTCCGGGGTTCTCCGGCTTTTCCCTCCGCATTGAGAATCGGCCTCGCGTGCTCACAGTATTTGGCCGTGATATATTTGCACGTGATAAGCCACTCCGTCGAGCTATCATTTGTGATAGCCAGGTTGCTTCTGAAAAAGAGCGACCTGGTAAAACAGAAACAAGCCAAAAAACGCCTTGCTTTACGATTCGGCCGGCGACCTACGGCCTACTTTGTGTACTGCTGCCTGCAAGCGCTGCACCCCCCCCCCGCCCGAGCTGCCTCCTCCCTGCACGGCCTGGCCTGGGGGACGAGGGGGCACGCCAGAGAGGAAACGAAACTCTGCGAGGAGTCTGCGGATAATTCGCCGCCGCTACCGCATCATAATCATCGCAAACGCTGCGCACGGACGATGCTCACAAACGTATTCCACCGCCTCTCTCGCTCGCACGCACTTGTCCTGAGCCCCCTGGTGGAAAATTCCACAATACTATGGCGGTGACCGGCAGAACCGTAATTTCAGCAACACAACAATAGCAGCCACAGCGGCGGGGGTAGCAGCAACCGGCTATTGACCTCCCTATTCTACATGGGGCATCATCCCACAGAAGAGCGTGGTGGTGGTGGTGGTAGCGGTGGTGATGACGACGACGACAATGATGATGGTCATGAAGATGACGGTGATAATCGTGAAAACCATGACTTGTAATGACGATGGGAACAAGGCTGATGAAGAAGGACATGATGATGATGGTGATGATCGTAAATATGACGACTCAAAGATGATGGTGGAGACACTTGGCCAGTGACCTTCGCGACGCAAATCTCCGCTCCAGAATGAACATTGCGACGCTTCGCAAGTGCCGTGCGCGCACGTGCGTGCGGAGAGTAACGCGCGGTGCGTTACGGCGACGCGCGCACCAACGCCCGCGGTTCAGTATTACGAAATGAGAAGCGGGGGTTTGACGGCGTTAAAACCTCGGCGTAGGACGGACGGTCGCGTCGCCCGGATCCAGATGGCTCCATCCCAGGATTAACCCTCGGGGGCACCGCGTCTTCTACGACTAGGCGGGCCCGGAAAATACTTCCTCGCACGGCACACGGCATCCCAGCGTCCCTCTTTGGCTGCGGCTGCTGCTGCTGCTGCTCACGTGCTACCTACTCCCAGTTCTGCCGACCACCTAAACGAAAATATTCAGTGAGAGCGTAAGTTCACTGGGCGAGAGGATTTATGTGAATTCCGTGTTCCCGCGCGGTCCGATCCTATTTTTTTTTCTTTCCCTCCCAGAGAGCACTTGGGCCACTTCAGCCACGGGATAGTCGAGGTTGGCATCCACGGTGGAATCCCTCCCTGGTCAGGATCTGAAGCTAACAGGGTGCTGCTCGTGTGCCGGTCAAATCCTGGTGCTCCACTCGGCTTGACGATGGCACACGGAGCTGCCGGAGAGACCGGAGATCCCAAAAAGCTGGAATGGATTCTGATCTCCCCCCTCACCCTCCACCTGGCGAGGAGGTGGGGTGGGGGGCAGTGAGTTTTTCTGAATGGGGAAATGTGGATTTTTGAAAGTAGGGTGACAGAGAGAAACTGGATGTAATGTATAAAATATATCGTAGCGCTTACGTTGACACTTTAGTTGTTTAAAGAATTTTGTATGTGTTTTTTTGGTTTTCGGATTTTGCGTTTTGTGCGTTGCGCTTGGCTACGGCTACATGTGGCGTTGGCAAAGGGATTCGGGTTTATTTTTGGTGACGGTTGCAAAGCAATGCCCCCCCCCTCCCCCTCCTCCTCCTTGGGGGCCGATTAAGTTATGATGCAAAGCAGAAGCGGTAGCAGTGCCGAACAGAGTGAAGGGGCACAAGGAGCGGAGTCGCCGAGGGATGGATTCACCTTCCGGTGAAGTAGTTGGGTGTTAGACGAGGAAGTCGAGGGGGGTGGGATAATTAGTTGGGTTAGACCAGGGGGGGGGGGGGTCGGCGAGCACTACAACACGAGGAGCCATTTTTTTCTATTCGGTAAACAAAATATTTCAAGGGCGGCAATGCACGTGCTCCTTAATCAATAACATCACGAAGCGGTTCCTTCATGAGCCACATGCAGCTCCAGAGCCGCAGGTTGCCCGCCCCTGCCCATGGTGAACTGGGGACTTCCATGGTGAACTGGGGACTTCCATGGTAAACTGGGGACTTCCATGGTGAACTGGGGACTCCCATGTTGAACTGGGGACTCCCATGGTGACCTGGAGACTTCCATGGTGAACTGGACTCCCATGGTAAACTGGAGACTTCCATGGTAAACTGGAGACTTCCATGGTGAACTGGGGACTCCCATGGTGAACTGGAGTCTCGTGGTAAACTGGAGACTCCCATGGTAAACTGGAGTCTTGTGGTAAACTAGACTACCATGGTAAAATGGGGATTTCCATGGTGAATTGGACTCCCATGGTAAACTGGGGACTTCCATGGTGAACTGGAGTTTCGTAAACTGGACTCCCATGGTGACCTGGGGACTCCCATGGTAAACTGGACGTCCATGGCCAGGGCTTGGCAACCAAAAAAATAACGAGACATTTTTTTCGTCCGAATTTCAAGAGCCGCACTGCAGTCCTTGAAGAGCCACGTGGCGCAGCTCTGACGCGGCAGGTCGCCCACCCGCCCTGAGTGTGCCGAGGTGGAGGAAGCGAGTTCGGCGGCGGGCGGGGTGAGTGGGGAGAGAGAAAGTGCCGGGGTGATGGCGCTGCCTGCACCTTCGTCGACCCCGATGGCGGCGTCGAGGGAGCCAGTGTTGGTTTCTCTGCGGCACTCGTTGACGTTCTTGCAAGGAGCTCTCGCTGCCTCCCCCGCGCCCTCGCGCACGCCAACTCCGCGGGTCTCCGATCTGTGGCGGTGACATTGGCGACGCGACCGAGGCTCTCGCTCACTCGCTCGAGAAAAGTAAATCGATGTCAGCTGGCTGGCTCTCTCTCTCTCGCTCGCTCACTCGGGCCACGCGGAGGCACTCGATGGGCAGATGCTGGCTTTCATCCAGCAGTGCATTGACCGCGGCTGATTGATTATGTACCGCACGTTGAACTTCCTTCGCGCTGTACGTAGCCAACCGCGCTAATCGGAGGTGCGGAGGAATGGCAAACTTAACGCACAAATCAGTTGGAGAGGAATTCGTTTTCACTCGAGATGATGAATTTAGACGTGCGCAGCGGCTTCCCAGTGTCGAAAGGGCATCCCAGAGGGCTGCAGAAACGCGTCTGGAAGCGTGACGCGGGTGATCGTCTCGTTTCGATGGCCAGCGACAAGTCGCCACTGCTAGGGCGACCCCGAGTTCGACGACGGTGGTTGTTGTTGTTGTTGTTTATTTTGTATGGAAGCTGGGAAAACGCCGCGCAAACAGCGGACGTGAAATCCGGTTGCTGCACGTGGCAGGCTTTGGTTTACAGTCGTAAGTTGGATCCGTGGTGGTGGTGACAGTGGTGACGGTGGTGACGGTTGTGCAATGGTCCCGGTGGTTTAAGTTAAAAAGCGGAGTGGACTTTCCGCGGCAATGATGTTGCAAATGCAAATGTTGGGTCGACGTCCGTTTTCGTTGTGTGGCGATGCTGTGCGAGTGAGAAGGAGTGAGTGTGTGCGCGCGCGCGAGTATGCATGCTGCTCGTTCGCGCGTAGCCAGCCGCCCTAATCGGAGGTTCAGGACGACAAGCGACAGGCAAAAACGAGGACCTAAAGAAAGTGAGTTTTCAATCTGGAAGATTTCAAAGTGCATCGCCTCCGGTGGCTTCCGAATGTCAGAAGGGAAGGAGCGCTGCACACGGATAACGACGGAGCGTGGTGATCATGGGCAGCGATTAATTAGACACTATGTAGCACGATTTTTGTTCCTGTTATTTTTAAATTGCGCATGCCTAAAAAGTATAGAAAATGGCTATAAATCCTCACAAACTTTGCACTTGTGACCAGGACTTTATGTGAAGGAATGACACACATGCACACGTTTTCTCATTGAAAATAGGTACATTTAAAAATGTCTCTGTCCTGGTCACAAAAGCAAAGTTTGTGAGGAATAAAAGCCATTTTCTGTACTTTTTAAGCATAAGCAATTAGGAAATAACACTACCCAGGGACAAAACTCGTTCGTGTCAATGTCATAACAACTTGATTTTGATTGTGTTGCAATCGAAACGTCGTACTCTAATATTTTATTTATTTGATTTCTACGTGACTTTACCGAAAGAAACGAAGAGTCATAGCAACTGGTGGTTCCTATAATAATGATGATGACAATGATGACACCCTCATACTGTTCTTATTTTACCGCATTCTCCGGATAGTGAGCAGCGACTTTATTTTGTCCCAGCGTCCCGATTGTGTACCGGCTACTTGGTGAGTTTCCATATTATATTACACTCCGCGCTTCCCCTGATGGGTCTGGGTTGAACACAAGGTGAGCCCCCGAGCGCTTGCGGGGTGCATCTTACTTGACGGAGCCGTCTCACAGCCGGGACAGCAGCGTAATGAAGACAAATAAAATAGCGAACACCGTTGGCGATTCGAGCCAATTGATGGTAACCAGCGCCCTCTATAGGGGGGTGGGGGGCGGCAAAATCATAATCTTGACCTATCCTGGAGGAATCCGATGAGCTATGAAGCTGTTTTGTCACAGATGTCCAGCCGGGGGCCCGGGCCATGAAGTTACAACAACAAACAATACAACAAACGCCGCGATCGGAGTGCGTAGCTTAGACAAAGTAAGCACATCACTGTAAGTACAAGTAAACGATTGTTATTGTTTTACAAGTTTAAACCCCACTGAGTTGTTTCAGCTTACACGCCATGACGTCAAAGCGCGGGGCGACCCCCCCCCCCCAATTGCGGGGCCCTGGGCGTTCGCCCCGATTCGCCGTCTCCCCTCGGCACGGCCTTACGATGTTCGCGATTGGCGCTTCGTCGTGGCCGCGAGGGGGGTTCGCGTGCAGACTTGGAGGAGTGATGTGTCTCCGTTATGTTTGTGCGTACGGGGAGAGAACTTCTTTCGCACCGTAACGTAGCCAACCAAATGAGAGGTGCAAATGGACCTTTGTGGCGACGGAGAGAAGAGGGGTGGTGGTGGTGTTGGTGGTGATGATGATGATGAGGTGATGATGATGAGGTGATGATGATGCACTTGGTATCTGCTTTAGCTGGGAGGGGGGGAGGAGGGGGAGTAATTTCACTCATTAATTAATATAATTAATATAATTGATTCGGCGGCCGTGCGTTCTTAAGATTTCTAACTCATCTCAATAATAACAATACGACGCACGGGCATTCGTTTCGAAGGTGGTTTGTTACAGCTGTCAACATTTGTGTTGTTAATGATTTACGGAGCTAGTGAACGGTTTGACACGCGCACGGCGAGCGTGAACACGTGGATGGATCGGGGGAGGCGGAGGGGGGAGCCGGATGTGGGGGCCAGGGGGGGGGGCAGAGGGGGGGGGGGTGAGCCGGAGGGGGGGAGCAGGAGGGGGGGGTGTGGGGAGGGAGCCCCCCCCCTATGGATCGAGGAGCCTCCGACACCACAACACCGAGGTTGGCAGGTGGCGGTAACTACGGAACGCGAGGGGTCGCGAACGGCGGAATCTGGGTGACCGCCCTGGGCCCCGCCCTTTGGGGGGGGGGGGTGCGGAGCACGAGGGTGGCGAGAAGTGAACTACTTTCACCTTTGTGTGCGCGCGCGAGCACGTGCAAGATTTGTGTTGTTGTTTCCGTGAGAAATATTTGTTTTGCACATCTGCTGAGCTAAGGGTGGTGAGATGTTCACCACACTCTCGCCTGGGGTACAGGAGGTCGTGCTGTTCCATCACGACCCGGTGACGCCTGCTGTATATTTGGAGTTTGCGTCTCCCTCCGTGATCGCGTGGATTTTTCTCCGGGTTCTCCCCTCCCACATTTAGAATCAACATATCACGCGTTCAGAGCATCTGGCTACTGCCATACATTTCCACGTGATAAACAACTTCCTCGAGCTCTCGTTTGTGGCCAGGGTGGCTTCTGAAAAAAGAGCTCCATCGCTCAGTGGACCTTTCACCTGGTCAAATAAAACGTTGAATTTAGTTTACTCGCTACCAGTCGCATCGTGCCTACCAGTTTACCAGCTCCTCACTCACTCCCCCCACCACCCCAAACACCCCCGTATAGTCTTAATAGACTTGGAGGCAAGTGCTGTTGGCGAGCACCTATGAAGGCCGGAATGGCACACGAGAGGGGGGTGGGTGGCGAACACCACGCCCGGCCGCCTTTGTCTCCCCTTAGTGGCGATGTTTACACACCGCGCCAGTTACTCGTTTGAGGCCGAGTCGACCTAGGGGAGGCCCAGGACCGTTTCAGATAATCGCTATGACCGGTGTTGGTTTGCCGTGAGCCGGGAATCGAACTCGTGTCGCCTCGCCAACATCACCTGTGGCGAACCCCCGCTGCGTCCCTGCGTTGACATTCTTTCGTAGCCAAACGTGCGAATCGAAGGTGCTTCTACATCTCGGTGTCACACGGTGGGATTTGCCCCGGGCCTCTCACCCCCCCTACCCCCTCTATAGACATATTAAGCCCAAGTAAAAAAAAAAATTATAATCCAGCCACTACGCGACTACACACACGGTCACGTTCAAGTTCATTTATTAGGTATAGCCCTGTGAGCCATTCGGCTCTTGAATCGGGTGCAACCGCAACAAACAAAAAAACAAAAACAAGAAAACATCTTAAAGTGAATGTGTGACGTAGGTAAATAATAATAAAACTTATTTATTTTCTACCTACGTGACTTTACCGAAAGAACCAAAGAGTATGGATCCGTGCAGTCACGAAAACTTCAAATCTCGCTCGGTAACCCGACTCTTCACGGTGTCTGAGACGCGCACGTCCCAAACACCGTGCAGCTGCTGCCCCCTCTCGTAAGCACGAGCAGCAAGCGCAGTCCGAAAGAGCGGGACGAGGCGAAGCTCGGCTTGAAGCTTCTGATTCGTCGGCAAACTCTCTCGACGAGGCATCAAAACGCCTTCTGGTGGTGTCCTCCGAAAGTTGGTTCAACTCCCATGGCGGTAATAAACAGGACCCTGCGGGGTGGGCTTGTAGGAACGAACAATTGAATGGCTATAATAAAATGAAATGGCAAATAAGTATAACCCGTAAAAACAAAGTTTTTCACTATAAATCCTTTATATGCGTGGCGGCTAGAGTCCTCTCGTCCTCTGGCTTGAGATGGCTGCCACCTATGGGTCAGATGATTGTCTGCCAGTATTAAGCAATTGGTAATTAAATATTTAATTTGTTTTCCCTAAACAGTGTAAAATTTTGGAAAAAATTATCCACGAACATTAATTGTCTCGCACAACGAGTCTGTGTGGAAAATGTCAGCTCGATTGGATCACGGGAAGTGGGTTAAAAAACGACCGAAAGATTTGCACGGTCGTAAGCAAGCAAGCAAGCAAGCAAGCGAACTTAATATAAAGGATTTAAAAGTGGATGCCCGGTGGCCCCGCCCTCCACCCGCGTAACCCCGCCCCGGCCACCCGTGGCCCCGCCCCATCTCAGTGTCCCCACCCCCAGCTCGTTGCCCCGCCCCTTACCGCTGTAACCCCGCCCCAACCCTGCATAGCCCCGCCCCCTGCCGCTGTAGCCCCGCCCAATACACCCCGAGCAGGGGAGAGATTCCCAGGCCTGGCTCTCGGCTGGAGAGCCGCTGACGAGGGGGGGGGGGGGGGGGTAGGGAGTTGTTTTTAATGTAAAAGCTTTAATTTTAAATGTTTCTATTTAAAAACATCAGGGAATGTAACATTGTTAAACATTAACTCCCTTTCACACACGCGGGGGAATGATACGAAGGGAGTTAGAGGCCTAGTTCTAGGCTTTAGGCCTAGCTGTAGGCTTTAGGCCGCCGTGAGTTAATTTTTTATTTAACTGTTTTTATTATTTATGTAAAAGCTTTAAATTTAAATGTTTCTATTTAAAAGCATCAGGGAATGTAACATTGTTAAACATTAACTCCCTTGCACACACGCGGGGGAACAATACGAAGGGAGAGTTTGAGGCGTTGTTCAAGGCTTTAGGCCAAGCTGTAGGCTTTAGGCCGCTGTGAGTTCCATTTTAATGTACAAGTTTTAATTAAAAGCTATCTCAGGGAATTATAAGGGAATATTACACTTGTTTAGCCAGGAAAGCCTCATTAATTGAAATGTTTTAATTAAAAGCTATCTGAGGGAATTATAAGGGAATATTACACTTGTTTAGCCAGGAAAGCGTCACTGAGTAAAGGTTTTTGTAGGGTCATGCCAAGTGTTTGCAGTAGGGGGCGATGTTGCTACACGGACGGACGGACGGACGATATAATCTATTGTAGGCTGGTCCACTTCGTTCCTACCAGTATAAAGGTTTCTTGTCCACACTGACCCCACGCGTAAAATTAATCTGGTTCTGTAAATACTTAAGGCAATGGACGTTTACGATATGTTGAACTTCTTTTGCACTGTACGTAGCCAACCGTGATAATCGAAGGTGTGTGCAGGAAGGACGACAAACTAAACACAAAGCATATAAAAGTCAACCCCCCAAAGACAATGATCAATTCAGACCCAGAACAAGCCTGGTGTCGAACACTCGCCGTTGGGAAATAATGTTAATCTATAGGCTGACGGGTAAACATTTAATTAGTTTTTCCAGCAGCATGTTGACTGAACAAGGCGATACCTGGATGGGTTTGACTTCGCTGGATCTAATCAGCAACGAAACAGCATCGTAAAAAACCAACGCCATCTTTTGTTACGGGGTGGTTTGCAGATGCAGACACCCATAAACAGCTACGCTAGCCCAAAATTGTGGGAGCTGCGGCAATGAACAGGACGGTTTCGTGAAAAGAGGAATAAACAAGAAATTTTGCAAACCGTGCGCAAGGCAGAGCCACTGCACTGGACTGGCCGACGTCAAAGAGAGTATCTGGTAGTGCAACTAATTTCCTCGATTCAAATTTTCAAAATGTTCAAAACCACAATGCAATAAAGGGGAAACGGCCATATCCTGCTGTCTGAGTTGTGTACGGCTTCCCAGAACTGCTGTATCCAGACATGGATACACCCGATCGTCAGATCTCCATTGGCTAAAAATCTCAAGTCAAATTATATCGGATGAGCGTTCAGTCTAACGCGCGCGCGTAAATCGCTGAGCCACGCGATGGCGTCCTTGGTGGCCATGTGGAATTCTCATCGAGGCCTTCTAGCTCATCAACACCGCTCGACGTTGTTTGTATAGTGCCACAGCTGTCGTGCAGACCGCCACCGGTGGAGGTTGGTCACACAGAGACCTCGCCCCGTGTCCGGAAACATGTCCAGCAAGGCCCACCGACGGCGCCGCAGTGGCGAGATGTCATCTCCCTCGCCTGGTATGCAGGAGGTCGTGCATTCGATCCCGACCCTGACCGCCTGTATATTTGGAGTGTGCATGTCTCTCTCCCTGTGGCCGCGTGGATACTTCTCCAGGCCCTCCAGTTTTCCCTTCCACATTTAGAATCAACATCACGGGTTTAGATTATTTGGCCGCTGCTATTCATGTCCACGTGATAAGCCACTTCGTTGACCTGTCATTTGGCAGATGAATGAGCGACGCGTGTGGCATGGAACAGAGGCCCCTTGCTGTGGTTTCTGTGCCATCGTCTTCCCCAGGGCCTCTTGCCTGACCCAATGGTCGATTCGCTCACACGAGCCGACACCTTCGACTTGCGACACATCCACAGCGGCCAGCGGTGGAACGCAACAAATTATACGATTGAAATATGTACCTTTTTTTTCTTTATAATCCAAAATGACGTTGAAGCAGACTTTAGGGGAAATGTCTTTATTAAGTAAAACTACTAAAACAAAACCACACGCAGCAAGCGAAAACATTTTAATTATTCATCCTGAGGCCTACAGCAACGAGCGATTGGAGGGTGAGGGGTCGTTTGGGTTCCTGTTGGCGGGAGGGGGGGGACCGCATGCATTCGGTGACGAGATGAACCCTGACCATGTGATGATGTGACGGGCGAGCGAGCTGCCGCACAGATTTCCTCCGGGCTGCGGAGGAAGACACCTCGTTGGGCATCTCCCAACGAGACGTCACCGGTGACGGTAATGTTTTTGTTGTTTTTGTTACACACCTCCCAAGTGGAACTTTATTTTATTTTCTCTTTATACATTTTCAATTAAAACAATTATAAAGTTCAACGTTGCTAAAACCTTTACCTGTTCGCCGATCGATTCCGCCCGTCGTTTGCGACTGCGAGCTGCGGCCGTGTGTTTTCTCTCTCTCTTGTGTCTACGCGAGAAATTTTCTTTCGATACTTCCCCCCCCCCCCCCCCCCCAGCAATATCGGATAATTGTTGAAATGTCGCACACCTAACGTTTAATTAAAAACAACACGGGCGTTTTTACACCTTCTCTTCCGCCCGTCGTGCGTGCGATACGAGAAAGAAAGCGGGGGCTTGTACGCGACCAGGCAGGCATGGTGGCCACGGAGGCATGGAAAAAGGGGGGGGGGGGGGCTCCTCTGTTGCCTTGACAACGAGAGGAGGCGCGGGGGGGCGTGGGCAGGTACCAGGAAGGACCCCTCTACGAGGTGACCTGCACGGCCGTCTGGGATGCCTGCTTGCCTCGCTGCCGTTGACCTCCCCGCCGTTTGCCGCTGCCCCTTCCCTGTGGTGGACAGACGGACGGACAGACGGACGGATGGACAGACGGACAGACAGGCGTGAACATACACCAGCGAGCGCGCACGTCGACGCGCGCACAAAACACTCCGGTGCACGTGAACACACGCCGTAGTTTCATGCGTGAACGCGAGCGACTGCGTAAGCAACCAAATATGTTTATGAAATTAAACAAGTGACAACAGAGGTGCCGTGATCCATATTTGTTTTTGGGTTAGGCTACTGCTATGCCTAGCCCAATGACAAATACGTCGCGAGAATTATTTTATATATTTTTATTTTATTATTTCCATTCTACGTGACTTTACCGAAAGAACCAAGAAGATGAATCCCTGCAGTCACGAAAGCTTTAAATCGAAATTGATAATAGTATTTGCTCCGAAAACCTAAAAGTTCCACCACTGTTTATAGACATATATACGATGCCAGGGCAAGTGCTTCATAATACATTTTTGGGGAACATCAAATAATGCGTGTCGTACACCCTCCTCCACACCTTACACGGCCCACTGATAAAAGTCGTCGTGTGAACAAACGTGCCAACTTATTCCTGATTCAGGGGCACACTTGTGTTCGAACTGCCTGACGCTGGTTGCAACACCGCTGCAGCTGAAGCAGCAACTGGCAACGTTTGGATGGTGCATGACGCACATTTTACTTACGCAATCTGACCCAAAAATAAATGATGCATCATAATATTGGCCTCTAAAGTGTACGCGTAAAATTTAGGGAAAGTGCTGTTCGCGAGCACTAGGCAGGATCACGCTGTACAGTGATCGGTGGGATCCGCACCCAGTACGTCTGACCATCATCATCTCGCCAGTGCTGATGTTCAATAATTGTTTTCCACTATGCCGACCTGGGGGAAGCCCCATTAAGTGTCAAATGCCAATAGCCAAGCACCAGGAGTTAAACCCCAGCCGCCGGGGTTTCAGGTCAGTGCATGTCGAAACGCGACACACGAACGTCGAAGTGTAAACACGCCGTACACTACATAACGTCGGCTGTATTGGCAAATTCACAATGCACCCACGTGTTTCTGTGTAAATACACTTCCCTGCATGTGTCCGTGTGTAAACACACACTGTGCAACGCGTGTCCGTGTGTATGAGCACACTGCACGTGTCTATGTTTATACCCACTACCCCATGTGTATCTGTGGGGCGCGAGAGGGGAGCCAAGGTGGGGAGATGTTTTAACTACCTCACCTGATAATAGGGTTTTTCCCCTTCTTTCTGGCAACAAAACTGAAACCTTTTTACAAGGATTAATGTCTGCATTAACCACAATACTTGCAGTCAAAATGCAAACAAAAAAACACACTATGATAATATTTGGCATCTCCTCTGGTCGAGCACCAATTGGGTCGAGGCTCAAAAGAAAGCCGTCCCTTGGTGTGGACCAATCAGTTTCAAGGACAATGCATTTATTATCATGGTATGTTTTTTTTTGCATTTTGATTGCAAGTATTGTGGTTAATGCAGACATGAATCCTTGTAAAAAGGTTTCAGTTTTGTTGCCAGAAAAAAGGGGGAAAACCCTATTATTATATTTTGGTACTGGCAAAGGAGGTCTAATGATGTCGATACCTCACCTGGTATACACGGTTTGATTCCCACCCTGACGCCTGTATATTTGGATGTTCTCCCCGTGGTCGTGGCGATTTTTCTCCGGGGTCCTCCAGTTTTTCCCTCCACATTTAAAATCAACATCACGCGTTTAAGAGTATTTGGCTGCTATAAATTGCCAAATGATAAGCCGCTTCTTTAAGTGATCATTTGTGGCCAAGTCGCTGATGAAAAAGAGCTACAGAGATAGCGCAGTGGGCCTTACCTGGTGAAATAAAAAAAGTGTGCGAACGTTCACACACAACACGTGTCTGTGTGTGTTAACACACACGACACCACCTGCATCTGTGTAAATACACTAACCCCCCCCCCACACCTGCATTATCTGCGCAGTGTAAACGCACAAAACTCCGCGCGTCACGCTCTCGGACAAAGAACGAGCACTTTTGTGAGTGAGCGCACGTGATGAATCAAGACGTCACATTCACAACCATCACCTTCTCCTTGTCTGCCTCCTCTCCTTGTGACTGCATAAGGGGGTGTGCAAGGGGGAGTGGGTGGGGGGGGGAGAGGAAGGCAAAGCATAGTGGCAGGATCAGAGTGCAAGACCCCCCAGAGAGTGAGAGAGAGTGGAGAGAGCAGGAGAGCTGCACCAACAACAACCACCATTCGCCATGCACACATGCACACACGATAACGCACAGCAGGATGTACATCAGTACACACACACAAGCACGCTTCTAAACACATACACAACAACAGCTGCCATTCGCCACCAAACAGCGGTGACGTCACCCCGGCGCTTGTGCCTGGCTGTCCACTCTAAAGCCACGTGGAGTGTCGAACGCCGCTGGCAGGAGGTCACTTGGAAGAACCCGGTGCCTTGGGTTGACTGACTGAGATGACTGGCAGATGAGCTGCACCACTTGCAGCTACACCTCCACTCACAAACTACTGGCCACAAATGATAGCTCAATATAGTGGCTCATCATGTGGAAATGTATAGCAGCCAAATACTCTTAACGCATGTTTCTGGATGTGGAGGGAAAAATCAGAGGACTCGGGAGAAAAATCCACGCGACCCATGGGGAGAGAGACACGCAAACTCAAAATATACAAGCGTCAGCGTCGGGATGGAACCCGCGACCTCCTGTATACCAGGAAAGGTAGTTGACATCTCCTAGCCACCGTGGCGCCCAGAGTTTAATCCGGGAGCAGATGGTCTCAGCCCGCTCACCAATGACTGCACGACAAAACCACCCCCCCCCCCCCATCCAGCTTCATTCCAGCTCTGCGATTTAACAGAAAAGTCTGTCCCATGCGACGAGGCCTCTTTGCGGGGCGTACGAGAGGTGAGCCCCTACAGAGTGGGATTTAGAGGTCGACTGAAGAGCGACTTCACAAGTGGTTACAATGGACGCTCTCTTAGAGACGCATTCTCCGACACGGGGTTGTGCGCTCCTAGCTGCCGAGTTCCAAATAAACCATTTATTTTCTAATCGCTAAACTTTGCCTGTAAGAATCGTCCTTCAACTTATCAGGTGATGGAATTGATTGAACAGATAATAATGAAAATAACAATCGGCGCGTTAAACGCTCACGTTACAACAGTTTCAATTGCTCGGCTACGCGAGATGCCGCAGGGTTCCACGACAAAAAATGTGGCCAGATCGATCATCACACGGCCTAACCGCCCCCTCCCCCCCCCAAAAAATAAATTATGAATCAGTCTACTTATTCACTCATGACATAACACTGGCACAGCGCCAACGCATACCGACCGAATCCTTTTGAGAACGACAACAGACGAGGGAGACAGACAGACCGAGCGCCACACTTGCACCAGGGCCCGGAGTCGAACCCCGCGCGCGCCTGCGCCGGTTTCCCCGTGGCGCACCTGTGTTCCCTGTGCCGCCACCTGCGCCGTCGCGTCCTCCAACGACGACGAGGCTCCAGCCTCGGCGCCGGCATCCCCAGCGGCCGCCCCGGGCGTGCCCGGCGCGGCTCCGTGGTGCCCCGCATTGGTGCCGAAGCCTCCCTTCTTGCTGGGCTGCATCTTCACCTGCTGCGTCTTCATGTTGGTGGGCGCCGTGTTGACGCTGGAGATGAGCTGGTGCACGGGGTTCGGCAACCCAAACACAACAGGAGCGGCATTTTTTTTGTTCTTCTAATTCGGTTAAAAAAAACACCATCAATATTTCAAGAGCCGCCAATGCACGCGAATACGAGGCGGTGGTCACAAAACAGTCCTTCTTGAGAAGCGTGCGGCACCAGAGCCGCAGGTTGCTGACCCCTGCCCATGGTAAATTGGACTTCCATGGTAAACTGGACTTCCATGGTGAACTGTACTCCCATGGTGAACTGGACTTCCATGATAAACTGGACTTCTATGGTAAACTGGAATTTCATGGTGAACTGGACTTCCATGGTGAACTGTACTCCCACTGGTAAACTGGGCTTCCACATTTTTTTTTCGAATTTCGGAAGCCTGCAGTCCTTAAAGAGCCTGCGGCAACCATCGTCATTGTCGTCATCGGAATGCTTTCGCTACCATCGAGCACATGGCGTCACCCTGCTGCTGCTCTATATAAGAACGGGAGACACAGCAGAGCCTCACCATTCTGGCGAATTGCCCGATGATGCTGGATGCAATTACCAGCGAAACGTCGTACTCAAATTGTAAATGCTGTGGTTTCACGCTTCAACACACCGGTGGGCTAAAGCAGTGAACTATTTGTCTTTTGTCAACGTGACACTTTTTTACTGATTGGCCGTGTCGGGTGGTGGAGGGTTACGACACATTTATAAACAACGCGATCTAAACCCAAAAAGTTGATTATGAATAATATTGGTCTCGAAAGCCTCACAAGTGTTAAGCTGACATTTACAGCATGTGTAGAGGTGTTACGGAGGGGGTGTTGTAGAGTTGTTACGGATGGGAAACAAACACACTGGGCGTGGCTATGTCTATACGCGAGGAGGTGCTTACAGCGACGTCCGCACCGTTCAGCCTGGGGGGCTGACACGGAGCTGGGATCCCCCGCGGCCCCACCCCTCAGTGGGGGAGTTGATATATAAGGCCGTGAGCTGGAGGGCTCGGGGCAGTGTGTTCAGCTTTAACCAGTGAAGAAATAAGATCTGCTAGATAGGCCCTGGGACTCCCCTGGATCGCTGTCCTTCTCAGGGCCGACCAGGGCGAGCCAGTGGCGTGGCCGCGAGAGCCCAGAGCCGATGCTCTTGTCAGAGCCGGCCTGGGGATTCAGGGTGCCGTAATCCCAGCTTAACCAGGGCTGGGTTAGCTAGCCTCCCCTAGCCCGCTAGTGGAGGACCTAGGAGTAGGCTAGCTGTGACATAGAGTGTTGATCTCCCAGTTAGACGGGTGAAGGGGCCGATACCCCTTCAAATGTTGTACATCCCAGCCTGTTCTGTACTTTGTACTTAATAAATAAGTGTGCCTCCAACTACGTCGTCCAAGTCTCCTTGAACCACACTACACATGTCCCAACACTCAAAGTGCGCGTCAAGCGAAAAGCGTGCCAAGCGCCAAACTGTTTCCCCGTAAATAATATAACGATAAAGTTTTTGTAGATACGATATGCTGTGCACACACAGCGAGATGGCGGGACGAATAGCTGAGGGTACGCCGCCGCGTTACTGTATCATTCCGCGTACTGTATGACTCTACCATTCAGCCACGCGGCTCAAGAAAGTAGTTTGCAGTCTACCGCTCAGGAACTGCGCTACAACGTGGTAAGCGTTGCGCGTTATAACGGGGCGCACTCTGCGTTGTGCGAAAAGTGTTCCCGAATGGAAGAACCGCGTTACAGCGAAACAGCGTTGTGTGAACAGCACGTATTAAGCGAGACTTCAGGCAATATCTGTTTACAATATATTTCAATCTCCCCGGACGATGCGTACGTAAATACCACCCTTAAAATATTGTTGGGGCAAGTGCTATTAGCGAGTACCTACCAAGGCCAGCACGGCACATGAGTGGGTGAGTGGCCAGTGCCACGCCTGACCCCCTTTGTCTCCCTCGTGGCCATGTTTACACACCGCACCAGGTACTCATTTGAGGCCGAGTCGACCTAGGGGAGGCCCAGCACTGGTTCAGATAATTGTCACTGGTGTTGGCCGTGAGCGGGAATCGAACTCGGGCCGCCGGGTTCGTAGCGCAATAGCGCTCACCACTACACTGCACACACACTACACACACACTACACACACACTACACACACACTACACACACACACACAAGTGCGCGCGTACTTTGGTGATGGTGCCCACGGCTTTCGTGCGGCCCTCCCGGAACACGAGGCGGGTGTCCGGGTGCAAGAACTCGGGGCTCTTAATGAAGCGGAAATGCACGTTGGCCTTGTCGCCCGTGCGCAAGCAGTCGCGGCTCATGCCCAGGATCGTGGCCGTCTGCCGGATGCTCCCACAGTGCACTGCATGCGGCAGGTGGGGGGGGGGGCACAGGGAAAGAGGGCAGAGGACAATGGCGGAGAGGAAAAACAAAACATCAGAGTCAGATATGGCACGGTACATAAAATACAGAATTTAATATCTGGTACAAAAGATGTATTACCGAAGCTATCAACAGAAGCTGTGTACAGGATTAACTGCACGTGTGGTAAATGTTATGTTGGGCAAACAGGACAAATGATCAGCACGCGACTAAAAGAACATCAGAGAAATATTAAATTCTCCCAAATGCAACTGTCAGCAGTAGCAGAACACACGTGCCAACAAGGACACTCAATTGATTTTGATAATGTTGAAGTTTTGTGCAAAACTAGCTACTACTGGCCAAGACTAATTAGAGAATCTATCGAAATTGAAAGAAATCTAAATAACTTTAACCGTTCGGATAGCTACCATCTTAGTGCTGCGTGAAAGCGAATCATCAAATAATACATTATTTAAGTGCATGCCTACAAAGGGCAGCGTACTTCAATAGGGATTACCGTCAGGTACGGCTATTTTAATAAACACAATAGACAGGAAGGACAAGTTAAAAGGACTCGCATAATGCACATGCATAATGTACGTTGACTCAGTAATCCCCCCCCCCACCCACATTGCGCAAGAGCGCAGAAGGATGGTCAACACTTCTACGCCTCTATATGAGGAACGAAACAGGTGGACGTCTCCACACAATCTGGCTGTCGCCTGATGAAGCTGGTTGTAATTACTGGCGAAACGCCGTACTCAGTTTGTAAATGTTGTGGCTTGGCTCTCCAACACACTGATGTGCTGTACTAGTACACTACACTATACACTACACTACACACTACACTATACACTACACTAGTACACTACACACTACACTATACACTACTATACACTACACACTAGTGCTGTACTAGTGACGAATTGGCCACGTTCTGTTTACGTGACAACCCTTACGAGTTGGCTGTGTCGGCTGGTGGCAGGTTTTAACGACACATTTATATATTTACGTGATCTAACCCAAAAACCTCTATTCTGGATGATATTGGTCGTGAAAGCCTATGTGTTAAACCTTAAAAGGGGGTGTGGGGGGTGAAGGGGGGGGGCGTCAGGGCGTAGCGGCGGCAATGAGGGAACGTACACGATGACGAGAGCGGAATCGTGAATTGCAGACAAGACCGTGACGGAATAATAAACGTCGCTTGCGGGGCCGTATCCAGCCCGTAGGCCGTCTCCAGCCTATAGGCCGTAGATTCCCCACGCCTGCTCTAGGGCGATGGTTGCCGAGTCAGAGTCCCTGCGACCGTCATCACAAACGACGGACCCACCCATGGCCTGGTAGCGTGGGCTGATGGTCGTCGGATGGTGGAGGACCAGGATCTCAGCCTCGAACTCCCAGTAAGCCTGAGGGTTGACGCGTGGTGACACCATCACCATGCCCTTGCGGATCCACGCGCGCTTGATCTGCGTAGGCAACGAAACGCAGACCGCAAGCGACGTCAGGGAGCGGCGCGTTAACGATGGCGGGAGCGGTGGCGCAGCAGTTCACTCACCAGCGCTTTTCATTCTGAGTTCAAAAACCAGGACCCACAGCGGTTTGCTCGCAGAGGGCTCAAACAGTCTCTCCCCGGGCTCAGTGGCTACGACACGGCCATCGTGAACCAGAACCCAGAGCCACCCATCCACCCTGGTGACCTTGCCCTTCGTCTGCCGAACTGTTGCACTCTCGTCGGTTAAATCTCGCGGTTTGGTCCCGGCAATTGCCCAAAATAAATCCGCTCGTCCCCTTGCCGGGTCGCAAGAAAAAAAGCCATCTCGGCACCTTTGACAAGGACATTGTGAATCTACGTACCCCCCCTCCACGTCCCCTCTCCCCTCCACCTCCCCTCCACCCCCCCCCTCCACCCCCCCCTCCACCCCCCCCTCCACCCCCCCCCTCAACCCCCCCCCTCAACCCCCCCCTCCACCCCCCCCTCCACCCCCCCCCCCCTCCACCAGCCCCCTCCACCCCGAACCCATCCGACACGAGCCTTGGCGGCCGCTACGTTACCTTCTTGAGGGCGAAGGAGGCGGTCTGCCCGCCGCGCACCTCGCGCACCGGCATGCGCTTGCGGTGGATGCTCTTGACGGCGATTGCCGTGAAGGCGCCCAGCGGGTCGGGGCCCAGCAGCAGCGTGTCGTTGAGGCGGATGAGGCCTCGGAGCACCGTGCCTGACACCACCGTGCCCACGCCCTGGAAACGCAGCGGCAGTGAAATCAGGATATAGAAAAGAGTGATCCTTTCTGCGCGTGCTTCAAGCGTGCAGTCCGAAAGAAAGGCGCGCACATATTAGGACAGCTTTCAGATAACGCTCGCGACAGATGCATTTCCTCCGTGGCCGGGAATCTAACTCGGGTGGCCACGTTTGTGACCCATTAGGAGAGCCGCCCAGCTTCCACTCCACGCACACGAAGACAGAGATCCCCCGCGTAGCCCACAAAGGCTGCTGGAGCAATTGTTGTTTGTGAACGCCAATTAAGGCCGGCACGGCGCACGAGGGAGTGGCGCGGCCAGAATCCACACCCAGCCGTCGCTTGACGATGGTTGCCGGAGTCACTGTCACTGCTGTTGTCAGCACGGAGGCCCTGGATCGGTTCAAGATATCCACTCGCCACCGATGTGAGGAATCGTTAGCCCTTCTCGCAGACGACATTCGCCTGTAAAACACGGAGCTCTGAATATGGCACAAATACCTAATTATCATCGTGGTTGGTTGGGCTAGGCCAGATAATGTTTGTCGTGTAACCCTCTACCACCTGACAATAAAAACAAATTAAATTGCCACGTGTACAAGCGTTTAAACACATCAAAGCGTTTTAACGTATGCATATTTAACTTCTTTCAGACCACCATACGTAGCTAACCATGCTAATCGGAGGTGCGGGGGCAAGGACAACAAACGAAACACAAAAAGCAGCAAGGCCGAGTATTTTACGGTTAATACGATTGCAGTGTTAGCCAGGGCAGACACCTGGCGTCGAATCGCAAACTCTGCGACAATCAGCAAAACGGGCTCCCCCTGGACCACATCACCGCCCCCAAAGTAACCATTGAAATTTTATTCATTCTAATTTAATTCATGACATTGGCTGAGAAAACCGACTACGTGTTACGTACTAAATAGATGTTAACTATGCCGAGCATGCATATATATTTGGAGTTTGCATGTCTCTCTCTCCCTATGGTTGCTTGGATATTCTCCAGGTCCTCCGATTTTTGACCTATCACATCGCGAGTGGCAAAGTTCGCTTCTGAGAAAGAGCTACACAACTCAGGCCTTACCTGGTAAATAAAAAATAGCTTTTTTTAGAGTTCATTTGACAAGCTTGAAAATTAGATAAACAGCATAGTAGTATGCAACTGCCATTATCTGCATCATACGTGACTGCACCACGCAACTTGTGCCACCGAAAGGTACACTCCGTGCGCTATCATCGCATGTAGCCAGATCGCTTCTGAAAAAATTGCCATATCGCTCAGTGGGCCTTACTTGGTCAAATAATAAATTGTTCAGTGTTAAAAGTAAACGATAGTGATCCGAAAGCATGACATCGCTTCCGTACTTTTCCTGCCCCCCCCCAAAAAAATGATGTCACAACGGGAATAGGGCAACGGACGTTTAAAATCCGTGCTAAAAAAATAAACCAGTTGATAGTTTAGTTTCATGCTCGCGTTACCGGCACGGAGTAGGTGTCGTCGATCTGGAACTCGGCGGGCTCGGCCTCGCTGAAGCCCATGCGCGCTGACAGGAGGTTGAGGAACATCTTGAGCAGGTCCAGGTTCTCGCCGCTCACGTTGGAGATCTGGAAGATGGGGCAGATGCGCTCCGACGTGAAGTTGGTCGCAGTCACCACCACGTCGTCCCGCGTCTGCACCAGCACCGGGATCTTGCGGCAACCGGGCGACTTCAGCAGCCTCTGCAGCAGCTTCAGCGTGTCTGGTGACGACGACGATGATGGTGACAGTGGTGATGGGAATTGGAAGAGGGGGGGAGGAAGAGGAGACAGGTCAGGTTGTGATTGGACGTTAAGCGGCAGCTGCAGGAGGATTAGGAAACCTTCTTCTTGGGAGGAAGGAACCATCCCAATATTTCAACTTGCCTCACTCTTGTACTTCAACTTCATTTTGGTAACCCACTCTTACAAATGAGGCTGTAAATACCTTCAATAGTCTGTTATCACGATGTGCATTCCCACTTTCGAAATTGTGCATACAATTTTGCGTTTTTTTTCAAGAACGCGAAACGTTAAACTTACGAGGAAATGTTCCCCAATTCCTCAGCAACGTATGTATATACACGATACAATGCATAATGCGACAAAGTTATAGCGGAGGATACTTATGCACAAATTACGGACCCCTTGTCAATCCACGGCTGGTTGAAGGCATCCCCACACTGTATCGGTTACAGGGGTACAGGGGTTGTCTGACCGTACCACTGAACACGCGCGACACGTTTAACAATCATGAAGCGCATTCGGCATGTAACGCACAGATAAAAAACTAAAAACTAATTTTATCTTTCTTACCAGGTCAGGCCCATTGAGCTACATAACTCTTTTTCAGAAGCGACCAGGCCACAAATAATAGCTCAATGAAGTAGCCTATCACGTGGAAATTTATAGCAGCCAAATACTAAACACATGTTGAATCTAAATGTGAAGGGAAAAACCAGAGGACCCGGAGAAAAATCCACACGACCACAGGGAGAACATGCAAACTCCAAATATACAGCAGGTCGTCAGGGTCCGGATTGAACTCAAGACCTCCTGTATACCAGGCGAGGTAGTTAACATCTCACCACCGTGGCGCCCACGGTGGCGTAATATTATCTCTGCATTCGAATGGAGAAGCTTGGGCAAACAAGAAAGGGAATGACGGCTGGAGTTTTTTTTTTTAACACTCTGCCCCAACCCGGTCACGAGGTCACGAGTGGCACCTTGCAGCACGTTGGGCGGGCACATGTCGATCTTGGTGACGACCACGAACACGGGGACATTGAGGGCGAGCGCGAGGCCCAGGTGCTCCTTGGTCATGCCCACGATGCCCGCGTTGCTGCCCACCTGGTTCACGCGCGGGCAGGGCAGGAGGGAGGACAGGAGGGGCGCAACGCGAGCGGTCAATGTCAGAGATCTATACGAGCACACGGTGTGAACAACCTCCAACCCTTGGACCGCACAGCAACACGTCTGCCGGCTTCCATCGTATAAGTCTATACGAATCTCCGTCCGAGTCTGTGGATGTCTATGCAATTCGATGAATCTGCACACGAGTCCGCATCTCAACCAACGGACCACAGAGCAAGTCACTGCTCGCCCCCTCCATCGCATCACTCCAAACACAACGGATACCACCCTCCATCCTTGTGCCCAAAGAAAAAGGTCCCCCATATCGCCTTTGACAGACTGTTGGGGCAAGTGCTGTTAGCGAACACCTATGAAGGCCAGAACGGCACACGAGGGGGTGAGTGGCCAGTACCACGCCTGAGCAACTTTGTCTCGCCAGTGGCGATGTTTACACGCCACACCAGCTACTCATTTGTGGGCGAGTGGACCTCGGCGAGGCCCGAGAACGGTTCAGATAACCGTCACTGGTGTCGACCGTGAACGGGAATCGAACCCGTGTCATAGGCTTCGTCGCATGACGCACCAACAACTGCGCCACCATTCCCCCCCCCAAAACACACGCGCGCCGCGTGCACACACGCGCACGTGTAATTGTGTGCATCTCACCATGAGCATGCAAAAGTCGGGCAGGTGACCCGTCATGCCAAACACCGTGGTCTTCAGGTACTTTTCGTGCCCTGCCAGGTCGATGAAGGTGATGACCTTGGACGACTTCTCGCAGATGCGTGTCCAGTCGAGGCCGCTGGCATGCGCGTCGGGCTTGTTCACCACGTTGCCGGCGCTGTCGAAGCCCAGGATGTCGTTGCCCACGCTGCTCGTCCTCCCCGACTCCATCTCGTGCTTGTGCCGGAAGAGCTTCTGGCGCGCGAAGCCACGGCCGTTGTCCAGCTCACCGTGGGTCAGCACGCCCAGCAGCGTCGACTTGCCCGCGTCCACGTTGCCCACCACCGCCACCCTGACCATTGGGGGGCGGGAAGGTGGGGGGGGGGGGTCAAAGTGAGGTCACGGGGGAAGGGAAGAGAGAGGAGTGGTCACGGAGGTGGGCAGCGGCGATTAAAGGAATGGTCACAGAAGGGAAGAGGGGATGTCACGGTGAGGGAGTGGTATGATGGGGAGGTGGGGAGGGTGAATGGGGGGGGGGGGTTCGTCATGGAAGGAAAGGGGTGGTAATTACAGAGGATGGTCATGGGGAGGGGAGAGAATTGACACGTGGGGGGGTCAGTGGAGTGGTTAGGGCCACAGAGGAGCACGAGGAGGCAAAGACAGTGGTCACGTGGGGGTCTGGGGACTAGCGGTTGTGGTAGGGGGGGGGGAGATTTGGGTGGAAGAGGGAGGGAGGTTGGTGCTTTCTCTTTCAACCAAGTGATATCGCGGCGTCTCATCTAATCTCTCCGCTAACACACATCTCCGTGAAATCAGAAAACAGCCTCGCACAGCACGGCGTTTCGAAACAATCGAGCACACGGTCGAGGATTTCAGCGTGGGCTGGAGCATGCTGTTGGGCAGCGTGGAGACATCCCTGCACTTGTGGCTAGAGGTGGGGGGGGGGGGGGCGGCACTGCGATCGCTAGACACAAAAGGGGGCATTCCTGTGGTTGTGTGGTTAGAAGAGGGTGGCACCACCGTTTTGTAGTTCGAGGAGCAGTGCAGTTGTGGAGAGGCAAGTCTCATCCATTGCAGTTCTGCACTGATGGGGGTCATTCCTGCAGTTTCACCTGGGTGGCAACATTTTAACTACCTCGCCTGGTATACAGGAGGTCGTGGGCACGATCCCAAACCTAATGTCTGTTTATTTAGAGTTTGCATATTCTCTCTCCCCGTGGTCGCGTGGATTTTTCTCCGGTTTCTCTGGTTTTTCCCTCCACATTTAGTTTATGGAGTAATTTGGCTGCCATACATTTCCACGTGATAAGCCACTTCATTGAGCTACCCAGGTCGCTTCTGAAAAAAAACTACATGGCTGAGTGGGCCTTACCTGGTAAAATAAAACATTATTTTAATAGTTTAGTTGTGCAGAGGCTGTGAAGTTCCGTGGTCAGCAGTGGGAGGAGGGGGTCGGCGTGATGGCGCGACCTGTCGTTCGCTTGACCCACCTGACCTCCAGGAAGTCGTTGTCAGCCACGTTGCGCCGCACGAGGTACTCGCGCGCTCGCCCGCCCGGCTCGGAGCGTTCGCGCAGCAGCACGATCTCGGCATCGCACTGCCCCGCCATGCCCTCCAGCGTCGCCGCTGACGCCACCATGTCGTCCTCGCCCAGCCCGTACTCTCCGCCATCTGCCGGTGAGGGCGGGGGGAGGGGTGATGCAGCAGCGCACGCGTGAGTGTGTTGCGTTGACACGTACGCGGTGAATGCATAAAGCGGTGTTCCTTCATTGCAAGGTCTGCGGGCCACTGGCAGCCGCTGGTGGCCTTTAGTGCGGCCCCTGACGTGCGGCCCCCCCACCCTACCAAACACAAATTGTGAAAACACCCACATCGTGCTGTGAAATCCAACGGTTTCAAATGTGTGGCGGCCCTCACACCGATATCTTATCGGCAAAGGTGGCCCCCCTCTGAAAAATTAGTGAAGAACACTGGCATGAAGCAATTATCAGGCCTCGGCCTATAGACCTTAGGCAAGGACGTGGTTGATCACCGCCTGTGTCCGGTCAACGTAGAGGGGTTCGATTGAAGGTGTGACCAGCCAGTGACGAGCAACTCACTACACTTCAGAAACAGTTTAAACCCAAGCGGATAAAATCTGGATTCGAACTTACGACCTCCGTTGTGCCAGCCCAACATCTCCAACACGCTATCCACCCGCTGAGCCACCAGGCCACCTCTCATTTCCCTACCTCAGCCATTAATTTACTGCCCGCCAACTGACGCCAACCTTTAACGCCCGCCCCAAAATTGTCATGCCCTGGTGCGCAATTCTAGCGAGGGCTGCTTGATCCAACAACAATCCCTCTCGGAGTCTGTTGGGGGAAAAAAATAATCCGCGTGTGTGCGCAGGTCTTAATAATCGACGATTATTATCTTTGCAATTATACGGCTAACTTAGCACAAAACGAACCCTCTGGCAACAATCGGTGAACGTGCTACCGCCGGGCCGTGTTATAGGGCCCGACTTGCGAGTACCGGACTCACCACTGCCCTGCCCGATGACGTAGATGGTCTCGCCCTGGCCCTCGGAGAGACGCTCTCGCAGCTGCTGCAGTAGGCGCTCGTACTGCTCTGCGTCGGGGCTCACCAGCGCCAGCTGATGCACGTGCACATGGACACACACACAGACACGTGTGAGAGGTAGACGTGGGTACACAAAGACATTTTACGTGCTATGAATTAGGGCCATTGGTCAAAACGTCACCGATTATATATGTTTCCTTTGAAGGCCGCAGTGTTAACACGTTGACAGTGTGTTGAGCTTTTGTGTTAAAATTAGATTTTGGGACTTCTAAACCCCATACTAAACGGGGGGGGGGGGGGGGGACAACCACCGATGATTAAAATAAAAGTTGTTTATTAAAAAAACATAGAAACAAGGGAAACAGAACAAGTGCTCGAGAGAATAACTCGACGTAATGACGATATTGCTGTTGCTGATGGGATACGATGGTAGGCATTTAATGACACCAAATTATGTGGCGATTGCCGCTGCTGCGTTGTCAGTGGTGCACAAACAACAACAAACCACAACACACACGATCGTCAATAACACCGTGGCCCTAAAAGGTCACAAATAATATATGTACATTTTCTAAATAACTACGGCTGATCTTCCATGCTTGCGCCCACTTTTACGCATTCGTTTTCATTTCGGAACAATGTTGTTGAACGAGAAACGTGTTTATAATAGCCCGCGATCACTGATAGCCAGAGGGATTGAGTGGCTGGCGGGGTTAGTGGCTGTGTTGACGAGCAAAGAACCCGGGTTCGATTGCCCATTCATACGAATATCACCCAAACCATTATCGACCATCGTGCCCTGGAATGTGTAGCGTGTCGATTATTATTTTTGAAACGCCATACGAAAGACGAACAAGATAACAATCGAATAGGGACGTTAAGGGCACAGCGTTGAAAGTTCATAGGGAAGTCAACTTTGACACTCGGCCACACACACACGGAAAATGTACCGGATGTTAGCTAGGCCCCTGCCTGCCATGTATGAGGTATCACTGACTTAAATGTACGTATGTTGAACTTCATTCGCAACGTACGTAGCCAACCGTGCTAATCGTAGATGCGGGGGGTGTGTGGAAGACAACAAAAACTAAACATAAATCAGCTGTTCGTTTGAACAGGGTATGCAGCTATGGCATAGCTGTGAACGTGAGCAACACGCCGTGAAAGAATGTTCATTCAACGCGGTGCCACGTTGTTTCGTTTACTTTGTAACTTTATTACAACCCAAAACAACAACAGCAGCCGGCCCCTTTTTTTTTAGCCACCAAGTTGTTGCAACGTCACCACCAAGTTGTTGCGACGTCACCACCAAGTTGTTGCAACGTCACCACCAAGTTGTTGCGACGTCACCACAAAGTTGTTGCGACGTCACCACCAAGTTGTTGCAACGTCACCACCAAGTTGTCGCAACGTCACCACAAAGTTGTCGCAACGTCAACACCAAGTTGTCGCAACGTCACCACCAAGTTGTTGCGACGTCACCACCAAGTTGTTGCGACGTCACCACCAAGTTGTTGCGACGTCACCACCAAGTTGTTGCAACGTCACCACAAAGTTGTTGCGACGTCACCACCAAGTTGTTGCGACGTCACCACAAAGTTGTTGCGACGTCACCACCAAGTTGTTGCGACGTCACCACAAAGTTGTTGCGACGTCACCACCAAGTTGTTGCGACGTCCCCACAAAGTTGTTGCGACGTCACCACAAATATGTTGCGACGTCACCACAAAGTTGTTGCGACGTCACCACCAAGTTGTTGCGACGTCACCACCAAGTTGTCGCGACGTCACCACCAAGTTGTTGCAACGTCACCACCAAGTTGTTGCAACGTCACCACCAAGTTGTTGCAACGTCACCACCAAGTTGTTGCGACGTCACCACCAAGTTGTTGCAACGTCACCACGAAGTTGTTGCGACGTCACCACCAAGTTGTTGCGACGTCACCACCAAGTTGTTGCAACGTCACCACCAAGTTGTTGCAACGTCACTACACCTCTTGTGCTGTTGTCGGCGAGGTGCACATCAAGGCCACGTGAAACTGAATATCCCCACGTGTTGGCCCAAATTCGACACGTCGCCGGCACCTCGACTTACATAACTGTATACAAAGATGCCCATATAGCGCTCACGAATCACGGAATGTTTGGCCAGCTGCTTGGTACACATAGAGCCATTATAAGCGACCTGGCCACAAATTAGAGCTCAACGAAGCGGCTCATCGTGTGGACATGTCGAGCAGCCACACACAGCACTCTAAACGCGTGTCTCTACATGTGGAGAGGGGGGGGGGAGCACGCACACTACATATACTACATCACAGGAGTAAGGGTCGGGATTGAACCCACGACCTCCTGTATACCAGGCGAGGTGGTTAACATCTCGCCGAGGTGTCATCTTATTCCGGCTTGGTGAGATGTTTCAGGTCTATGACAACATCACCTGAAACAGTGTTTGGTATGAACGACCACCCACACACAAACACGGTCATCATCACGTCGCTGCGAGGCTACGTTGCTGGCAATTCAACGCTTCCACCGTCAATGCTCCGCGCAGTGGCCTAGCCGTGCAGGAAAGACGAGGCCAGGCGTGGGACCGACTCGTTCCCGAGGCAGGAGCCTCTCCACCACCACCCCATCACCACCACCTCCATCACCACCACCCCCATCATCACCACCCCCATCACCACCACCCCCATCACCACCACCACCCTCATCACCACCCCCATCACCACCACCACCACCCCCATCACCATCACCACCACCACCTCCATCACCACCATCCCCATCACCACCCCCATCACCACCACCACCCCCATCACCACCACCACCCCCACCACCACCACCACCACCCCCATCACCACCACCCCCATCACCACCACCCCCATCACCACCACCACCCCCACCACCCCCATCACCACCACCACCACCCCCATCACCACCACCACCACCCCCATCACCACCACCCCCATCACCACCACCACCCCCATCACCACCACCACCCCATCACCACCACCCCTATCACCACCACCACCCCCATCACCACCACCACCCCCATCACCACCATCACCACCACCCCCATCACCACCACCACCACCACCCCCACCACCACCATCCCCACCACCATCACCACCACCCCATCACCACCATCACCACCACCACCCCCACCACCACCACCCCCACCACCACCACCCCCACCACCACCATCACCACCCCCATCACCACCACCCCCATCACCACCACCATCACCACCCCCATCACCACCCCCATCACCACCACCACCCCCACCACCACCACCACCCCCATTACCTTCGATGCGAGTGTCGAGTCCGCCTCCCCATTGACCGTCTCCAGCACGCCGCTGTCCGGCGCGTACAGGTTGCTGCCCTCGGCCGCTGACCCGGGGAACTCCATCTCGCTGGTGGTGGCGGCGGTGGCGGCGGTGATGATGGTGGTGATGGTGGTGGTGCTACCACCAGGTGCTCGCTCGCTCTTCCTCCTTCACCTCACCGACGGCGATTCACTGAAAATAAACTTGACCCCGAGTGTCGCCTTCCAACGCAGACCTGCGACCTCTACCCCCCACCGCCCGCTCCCACGATACAATCAACGTCTCTCCCCCCCCCCCCCAACTCGCGTCGCTTCTACGACACCACAACGGGGGAATCGGTGGCAATAAATAAGTGCACCTGGGCCCCGAACGACAATGGTCACGTCTGAGGTGATCGCGACAAGCGAACGTCAAGAGCGGCTGTCACTTTCCCACGCGTCAACAACAAGTGTGACCCCCCCCCCCCCACGCCGCCGCCCCCCCTAAACAAGTCAGCGCTGTTGTAATCGATGTTGTGCTCGTGTTAGTAGGAGTCGAACTGTCCCCGCGGATATCAACGGCAGCGAGATGGACGGCAGCAGTGGCCGTGCCGAGCCGGGGCCGCGCGACGAAACGAGGCCTCCGCTCGCCATTCCGACTCCAGGAGCCGCCGTCAAAAGCCTCTTCTCGTCCCCCCCCCACCCGCCTCAACTCCTTGCGCTTTGACGACGCCGCGAATCCCTCTGCACCGCCGCTCTTGCCGTTCCTCAGCAGTTGCACGGCCGCGCTAAGTCACGACGACGACGAACGAAGACGACGACATCATCATGGGAACGTTTCCTCGGCAGCGCGCACTGTCCGCGCTCGGTTGTGCTGACGACATCAGCCCGCAACGCACCCCGGGGTGGTGGTGGTGGGGGGGGTGGAGGGGAGTCAGTGGTGGTGGTGGTGGGGTGGTGGTGGGTGGGGAGGCGACGTCCTGAAGCGTCGTCACACGGTGGGGAGGCCGCCGCTGCCGCTCGCCGTGGTGCTGATGGTGTCTTTGGCGGCCATCTTGGTACTCCGGCGCGCACCGATTGGTCGGCTTCGAGGACGCGGCGTGGGAGGAGCGGGGTGGGGGTTCAGACTCCGCCTCGCCATTGGTTCCCCCAGCCCCCCACCCATCCACCCCCCCCACCCATCCACCCCCCCCACCCATCCACCCCCCCCACCCATCCACCCCCCCCACCCATCCACCCCCCCCACCCATCCACCCCCCCCACCCATCCACCCCCCCCACCCATCCACCCCCCCCACCCATCCACCCCCCCCACCCATCCACCCCTCCCGTCGCTTGTGACGTCATCGGAGCAGGCAGTCAACCCCGTGGTAAGATGGCGGTGGTGCGGGCGGCCGCCGCGTTGCCCCTCCTCCAATAGGAGCGCGCGACGGCGACACGGGCAAACAGCCGCCGCCTCGCGGGTCGCGCTGATTGGTCACCGCGGGTGAACGCTCTTGCGATTGGTTCGCGGCCCAATAGGGGGGTGTGGCCTAGGGCGTGCGTGGTGTTGATTGGATGGATGGGGGAAGAGGGCGGGGGATGCGGCCGCGCTGATGATCACCAATGGAGACGAAGCCAGTTGTTTCATGCCAGTTTCACACGCAGTAGGCTTTCGCGACCAATATCATCCACAATATAGTTTTTTTTAGTTAGCGTAAATATATCAACGTGTCGTAAACCCGCCACCACCCGACACAGCCAATTTAGTAAGGTTTATCACGATAAACAGCGTGGGTTTAACGACACATTTATATTTACGCGATCTAACCCAAGAAAACCTGTATAATTGATGTTTCATAGCTGTCAACCCATAGGGGTTAACCCGTATTCTTGTACAGGGAAATTGAGTTTTCAGGTCCATACGGCGTACAGCCGTTTCAATAGGGAAACATTTGTGCGCCTTTTGGCGTCATCTGGTCCAACACCATGTGAGACTGGGCTCTAAGAAAAGCTGTCTCGGGTGTGGACCAATCAATTACAAGGACAGTGCATACATGATCAGAGTTGTGTTTTTTGTTTGCATTCTGACTGCAGGTATTGTGGTCTATACAAACATGACTCCTTGTAAAAAAGGTGTCAGTTTTGTTGCCAGATAAAAGGGTAAAACCCCAATTATCAACATTTGTGTTGTCTATTTGTTTCTGATTCTCACTTGTGATGGGACTTTGTAGGATGAACGTTGAGATGTATAAGGGCACGGGGTGACCAATAAGGTCTGAATTGGGCTGTAATAATGTAAAACGCTGATAAGGGGTTGACAGGTGTGTTGTTTACACACAATCAGAATCTTTATTTTGACTGGAAGAATCCGATTAGCTATAAAGCTCTTTTTTCACACATGTCCTCCCGTGTACTTTGCACTCCTATTGTTTTATACCGTTTGTTATTGTAATGTCCTTACCCGCCCCTACTGGGCATCTGTGAAAAATAGCTTGGGGGCCGTCCATAAATGACGTCACGCGCCTAGGGGGGGGGGGGGTTCAGACATTTGTGACGATGTGTGACGAGGGGGGGGGGTGAGAAATGTGGCGTCACGTAAAATGTGCAACTTTAAATAAATATAAACAACACGTTCTACTTAATGAAATAGACTTTTTAATAAATGTTTTCTCCTATAACATCAGAGTGCAGCGCCACATTAAATAGGCACTACAATGACAATAGTTTAAAGCGATTTGAAGCATGTTTTATTTTCAAAATGTAAATATGGTTTGGGGGGGGGGGGCAGAGCTTTGTGACGTCATATTTGAGGGGGGGGGTCTGACTTTGTGACGAGGGGGGGTCAAAAATCGTCCAAAATCGCGTGACGTCATTTATGGACGGCCCCTTGAGAGCTCATCGGATTCCTTGTGTGTAAATAAATATTCTAATTCTGAACGAACAATGTAAAACACACCATAGTAGTGCAACATATCGGTAAGGTAAGCAAATCACTAAAAAAAAAATTCTTATTTTTCTATTTACGTGGCTTTACAAAAAGACCCAAAGAATATAATAATACACTTTTTATATCAATAAACAAAAAACGTTTACCAGGTAAAGTCCACTGAGTTATAACGATTGCTTCTTTGTCATGCACAACATTACGGAGATATAATAAGTAAGAATAAACCCCACGTTATCACTGTTATATGCAAAGTAGCAGCAAATAGTGTCTGTATATCACTGATGAAGTTCAATAAAGGTGAAACCGTGACTGTCATGACGATTGCCATTATGCCAACAAGGCGATGTCGATGATGAACACAAAGAGTGAAAGAGTAGCACAGTTGCTATTTGGGTTAACACGGTCACGTCACTCATGAGTCACAGAGTTAAACCCATAATGGCACGTTTGCCGTGTACAAATTGGCATGGTTATGTCAGCGATGAGCATAACAAGAGTGAATCCTATACGAACACAGATGTCATCTACATCTGTGTAAGATGTGGGGGGTTATTTGACCACACTTCATCATCAGTAGCGGGTTGGTGAAGGCGGGAAACGTGAACTTGGAAGCATAGAAGTACGGTACAACATTTTTCTGTACTGCCCTCTGCGGTGCACAACAAAACCTGGCAGCTCCCTACAACAACCCGTTAATGTATGGGAGTCACCAATCCGTGGACTATCCAGGCTTACACCTGCTTAGATTGGCCATAGCTGCTTTGAATTGGTTACTTGGTCATTTTAAAATTTTAAAATAACCTCTCATAAAAAAAAATGTGTTATGTGCGTCTTCTCATGCGTGTTGCCTGTGTGCCATATTCATGTGTTGTCTGTGTGCCATATTTTGACTGGCTGATCCGGATTAAATTGCGACTGACTAATGCGCACAAACTCGCCACACTGCGAGTTAATACTGTGGAGCATTCTGGAGGGAAACCAAATATAAACAGAATTCCGTTCCGTCTCCACATTAATAAAACATATACCGTATAGTCTATTCGCCTTTTGCATGTCTTTTCAGATCACAATGTCTTTAACAAGCCTGACTGCTGATGAGGCCCAGATTCGTCTAAACCGCTGCAGATGTTTGCTTGCTTTGGTAACATTTATTGCCAATAATTTTTAGAGACAAACCATATCTACAGTGTGAAATGACGTGACGGAATAAATGTTTAACGAATCGTATAATATTTGGGTTTATGCACGTAAATCAATTATCCGGCCAAATGTGTGTCGTAAGACCCTCCACCAACCGGACACAAATGCAGTCGTCACGCGTACGAAGCGTGGCACGTGACACATTTGGCCAGATCATTTCGCGTGGCCTAACTCGCGACCAACTCAATTGTGAATCATAACTATTGGTTGCGACTAAAAACCACCTAAGGGGCCGTCCATAAATGACGTCACTCGATTTTGGACGATTTTTGACCCCCCCCCCCCCTTCGTCATACGGCGTCACAAAAAATCAGACTCCCCCCTCAATAAAACATGCTTAAAATCGCTTTAAACTATTGTCATTGTAGTGCAGGGGCGGTTTCTTCATTAGGGCGATTGGGCGACGCACCACCAATGTCATTCAACCACAGAGTCACGCTAGCCGTCACTGTGCCTCTGGATATAGTCCAATCAGCGTCATGTCACGTTCTGTAGAGTACCGCGTCTTTTTGGGCGATTTCACTCCGGCTGAGAATCCCCCAGAGTGTTCCCATAGACTTACATTCAAAGATGTTTTTTTTCGAAAGAGGGGGCGCTGCAATGCATTCTCTATGGCTTCCGGGAGGGCTCGCCCTAACGTGCTACGTCATCATACGTAAGCACGTTTCATCCAACAATATAATTTGTCGCCACCTAGTGGAATCTTTAATAAAAGAAACTTGAGTGGATTGTATTAATAGTGAGTATAGAAACAAACAAGATGTATTGTAAGAGTCACTTTATTTTTCATTAATATTAAAGAAGTGAAGTTGCCTTTACATGCTTAAGCTGTTAATTTATCCATTGCATGGGTGGACCTTATCCTTATCAATCATCCAGACATTTGCCCCCCCTGAGAGATTTTGCAGGAGCCGCCACTGTTGTAGTGTGTATTTAATGTGGCGCTGCACTCTGATGTTGTAGGAGAAAACATTTATTAAAAGTCTATTTAATTAAGTAGAACGTGTTGTCTATATTTAAAGTTGCGCATTTTGATGTGACGTCACATTTCTCACCCCCTCCCGACCTCCCCCCCTAGGTGCGTGACGTCATATATGGACGACCCCTAAGTGCTTAAAGTTAATTTTAATTTAATTGGCTCAGGCACCCACAGAGAGCTCTGCGGGCAGCCCTAGCCCCCACCCACCACCAGAAAGGACCCCAACTACCAGCCCCCACCCCGATGCATGACGGGACACCCCCCCCCCCCCTCGGCTAAATTTAATTATTTTCGTAATTAACTCGCGGATTTGGTTTTCTTAACCATCACCAAGATTCATCAAAAGCGCACGAAAAAAAAAACATTTTTAAACAAACTAAAAAAAATAACCACGCAAGTGTGGATTATGAACTTAATTGTTTACGGCTCCGCGGCGGGATGCTCAGATTGGCCGAGGTGAGTCCACGTGACCGCGTGGTTGACCAATGGGAGGCGTCCCAGTGGTGGGGGTGGAAGTGCTGCCCGGGTGAGGAGGGGGGGGGCAGCAGAGCGAGGGAGGAGGCCGCCGAGGACGGTCACGCGGTGAAGGTGGTGGTCGTGGTGGTGGAGGTGGTGGAGGTGGTGGAGGCGGAGGAGGTTGACGAGGTGGATGCCGAGGAGGTAGCGTGGTGGTTCGTGTCGAGGAGGTGGTGGGCAATCGGGAGAGGCATTGAGTGGTGGTGGTGAAGGTGGTGGTTGACGAAGTGGATGCTAAATCTACGTGGAGGAGGTAGTAGTGGTGGTTCGTGTCGAAGAGGCAGTGGGTTGAGGTGGTTGGCTGAGTGGTGAGGAATAGAGTGGTGGTGGTGGTGAAGGTGGAGGTAGATGAGGTGGATGTCGAGGAGGTAGTAGTGGTTCGTGTCGAAGAGACGGTTGGTTATCGGGTGAGGAATAGTGTGAGGCGCTTGTCTGTGGCGGGGAATAGAGGGTGGTGGTGGTGGTGGTGAGGAGGAGGAGACGAGGTGAGGATTGAAGAGGTGTGGAGGTGGTTGTGTGGGAAATAGGGTGACGTGGTGGTGGTGGGGGGTAGTAGTAAGGTGAGGAGGAGGAGGTGGTGGCGATTGGTGTTCAAATACGTGGTGTGGCAGGGGTCGTGAGGCGTCGTCGGGGTGAGCTTCGGAAGAGAAGTGGTGGTGAGGAGGAGGAGGAGAGGTAGGAGGAGGGCGAAGGGTGATTGGTGGTGGAGGACGTCGTTGTTGTTGATGAGGAGGTGAAGAGGTGAACACGGGAACAGCGAGGACCCCTCCGTTGGGCCGAGAGCTCCCGGTGGTGGTGGTTGGTGGTGGTTGTTGGGGTTTCTTTGGCCTCCTCTTCCTCCTCCTCTTCCGCCTCCTCTTCCTCCTCCTCTTCCTCCTCCTCTTCCTCCTCAACAACAACATCGTCTCTCACGTCGTCGTCTTCCTCATCTTCATCGTCGTCGTCTTCCTCAATCGGCATCGCGGCTCGGGGTAATTGAGATTCACCCTCATCATCACCCTCATCATCACCCTCATCATCACCATCATCTTCATCACCCTCATCATCTTCATCATCTTCATCATCATCCTCATCACCCTCATCATCATCACCCTCACCATCATCACCCTCATCATCATCATCTTCATCACCCTCATCATCATCACCCTCATCACCATCATCACCCTCATCTTCATCACCCTCATCATCATCACCCTCATCATCATCATTATCACCCTCATCACCATCATCACCCTCATCATCATCACCCTCCATCATCATCACCCTCTCATCATCACCCTCATCATCATCATCACCCTCATCATCATCACCCTCATCATCACCATCATCTTCATCACCCTCATCATCTTCATCATCTTCATCATCATCCTCATCACCCTCATCATCATCACCCTCACCATCATCACCCTCATCATCTTCATCACCCTCATCATCATCACCCTCATCACTATCATCATCACCCTCATCACTATCATCATCACCCTCATCTTCATCACCCTCATCATCATCACCCTCATCATCATCATTATCACCCTCATCACCATCATCACCCTCATCATCATCACCCTCCATCATCATCACCCTCTCATCATCACCCTCACCCTCATCATCATCACCCTCATCATCTTCACCCTCATCATCATCCTTATCATCATCACCATCATCTTCACCCTTATCATCATCACCATCATCATCACCCTCCATCATCATCATCACCATCTTCATCATCATCATGAATAATCCCGCAGCGCAACATTTGCATCGCACCGCCCTCTCTTCTTATCCATTGTCGATACCCAAGATCTTCCTCATCGTATTAACAACAAAAGGGAAGTATCTCCTTTTAACATTTGTAATTAACTTGTGATTGCCCAGTACTGTACAGCTCTCTACCGCCTCCGGTAGTCTCGGTTAGCTTATACTGTACACAATGATGATCATCATCATCCAACGTCTTCTTTACTATCTTTTAAAACTATCGCCAACATCATCGTCTTTCCGGCGTCTCGGGTGGATGGGTTTCTGGCCAGTTGATGATAGTCGTCTTCATTACGTTCAAAGTGTCATTAATTACCCGTCTGTCTATCTCGATTAATCTGTGTAATAGTCGCGCACACACAACACGTGCGTATTGCCCGGGGGTGTCTCGGTGAATGGTCGTCAACGTTATCGCATCTCGCATAGGGTGGGGGGGGGGGTTGGAAAACATCATCATCATCATCATCATGTTTCTATGGCTTAGCCTCATTATCATCGGCGGTATCGTCTTCATTGGCATCGTCTTCATCGGTAGCGTCTTCATCAATAGCGTACTCATCCCATCATGTTCATCATCGGCAGCAGCACCTTCATCAGCATCATCACAATCATGCTGTTAATGATCATCCTAAGGTGTCGGATAATCTAACATCGGTTTGTTTTTGTGTGGTGAGAATACAAGATCGGAAATGTAGCGTTCTCTTGGCGCTTATCAATCAACCTCATCACCAATCACCACCCGAAGCTGTTGGATGATCTCTCCGCCGTCGTGTTGGCAGTAGGAACCCAATGCAACAACAGCTTTCTCTTGTGCTCATCACCCCCCCCCCTCTCCCTTATAGGTCTCCCCAGCGGATGGTCGACATCGCTTGCATCCCCACCCACCTAGAAATCTGCTTCGCCACCATCACCATCATCATCTTTACCATCGTCGTGGCCACACGCTTCGCCCTGGCGGCTTCGGCTAAGACCACGGCAGCAGCAGCAGCAACGACGACGACGACATCCTCATCATCATCATCCACGGCCATGAACTGCGTGCCGTGGACGAGCGCAGCGAAGAAGATGAAGGTGGAAGCCGACGCGTTGCAGCAGCAGCAGCTGCAGCAGCAGCAGCAGCAGCAGGCGGCGGCCCCCATCGGTCTCTACCACGAGCGTCAGCGGCGTGAGCTGTGCGCGTTGCACGCCCTCAACAACGTCTTCCAGGACGGGGGCGCCTTCACCAAGGAGCAACTCGACGAGATCTGCCAGAGGTGTGTGTGGTGTGCTGTGGTGTGTGTGGTGCTAAGGGGGGGTGTGGTGTGCTGTGTGTTTTTGATGCTAGGGGGTGGGGGGGGTGATAGGGAGTGTGTGGTGTGATGTGTTGGTGTGTGTGTGTGATGGGGGTGATGTGTTTGTGTGTGTGGTGTGATGGGGTGATGTGTGTGTGTGATGGAGGTGATGTGTGTGTGGTGTGATGGTGGTGGGGGTGGGTGTGATGGGAGTGATGTGTTGGTGTGATGGAGGTGATGTGTTGGTGTGATAGGGGTGATGGGGCGGGGGTGTTTGTGGTGTGATGGGGGTGTTTGTGGTGTGATGGGGTGATGTGTTTGTGGTGTGATGGGGGTGATGTGTTTGTGGTGTGATGGGGGTGATGTGTTTGTGGTGTGATGGGGATGATGTGTTTGTGGTGTGATGGGGGTGATGTGTTTGTGTGTGTGTGGTGTGATGGGGGTGACGTGTTTGTGTGGTGTGATGGGGGGGGGGTGTTTGTGATGTGATGGGGGTAGTGTGTTTGTGTGGTGTAATGGGGGTGATGTGTTTGTGTGTGGTGTGATGGGGGTATTTGTGATGTGATGGGGATGTATGTGTGGTACGAAGGGGGTGATGGGGAGTGTGTGGTGTGATGGGGGTGATTTGTGTGGTGTGATTTTATAGGGGTGGTGTGTTTGTGTGATGGGGGGGGGGGTGTAGTATGATATGATGGGGGTAGTGTGATGTGGGGGGATGTGTTTGTGTGATGGGGGTGATGTGTATGGTTGTGGTGTGAGGGGTTTGATGTGTTTGTATGATATGTGTAGTGTGATTTTATGGGGGTGGTGTGTTTGTGTGACGTGATGTGTGTGGTGTGATGTATGTACAGTATGTTGAACTTCATTCGCACCGTACGTAGCCAACCGTGCTAATCGGAGGTCCTTGACGGGGGTGGCATGCGTGTTGTTGGTGCGAGAGAGCATTGTGGCGAGGCGGTGTGTTGTACATGTACGTAGTTTAGATATCGAGTTGTGTGCGAGTGGTTCGTGTGCGTGATGATGGGAGCTGCATGATCTCAGAGAGGTGCCGTGTGTGTGAGCGGGTGGGTGTTTGTGTGGGATGGTTGGGAGTGTTTTGAGGTGTGTGTGTGTGTGAGAGGTGTTGGTGTGTGTGGTGATTTGTGGCATAGCAGGTGGTGTGCGTGGGGAGCGGTCAGCGCGTTGCACTACGAACTTTGCTACCTGAGTTCGATTCCTGCTCACGGCCAACACCTGTGACGAGTATCTGAACCGGTCCTGGGCCTCCCCTAGGTCGACTCAGCCTCGCATGAGTACTTGGTGTGGTGTGTAAACATCGCCACTGGGGAGACGAAAGGCGGCCGGCTGTGGTGTTGGCCGGCCGTGGTGTTGGCCGGCCGTGGTGTTGGCCACCCACCCCCTCGTGTGGCGTGCCGACCTTCATAGGTGCTCGCTAACAGCACTTACCGCAACAGCCTGGTAAAGACTATACAGGTGGTCTTTGCCTCTTTGTACAAGATGTGTGCAGGATGCTGGGATATGTATGTATGTTGAACTTCTTTTGCACCGTATGTAGCCAACAGTGCTAAATGTGTGTTACAGGAGGTGTGTGCGCGCTAGGAGGTGTGTTTGTGTGCCAGAGGTGTGGGTGTGTATCGTTTCAGTAGATATGTATAAGGAGGAGTGTTTGAGATGTGGCGTTTGATATCGTTTCTTTTGTTTATTTGGGAGGGTACGTTTTCCTTTTGTGTATACTGGAAGTGTGATGGAGCGTGTGTATTGCTAGAGATGTTTGTGTTGGAGGTGTGTGCACTAAAAGTGTGTGTGTGTTAGAGTCTTTGTGGTTCAGTTTGGAGCGGTGGTGTAGCAGCGGTTAGCGCGCTGTGCTACGAACCCGACGACCCAAGTTCGATTCCCGCTCACGGCCGCGAAGACCAGTGACGATTATCTAAACCGGTCCTGGGCCTCCCCTAGATCGACTCAGTCTCAAATGATTACCTGGTGTGGTGTGTAAATATCGCCACTGGGGAGACAAAGGCGACCCGGCGTGGTGTTGGCCACCCACCCCCTCGTGTGCTGTGCTGGCCTTCGTAGGTGCTACTCGCTAACAGCACTTGCCCCGACAGACTGTCAAAGGCTACACGGGGGAATCTTTGATTTTGTTGCTGCCCACACCACCCTGATGTACAGTGCTGACCTTCTTAGGTGCTCGCTAAATATTTTTTGGGGATATGATTGTGGTGTGGATGAGTATTGTTCTGTACGTCGTGTTCCGGGGATATTGGTGTATTTGTGTGTTGTAGTTGTGTCTGTGTGTGCGCGCACTAATGTGCGCTGCAGGTGTCTTGTATGTGTGTTACTAAAAGTGTTCGAGGTGGAGATGCGGTGGGTGATGGAGGTGTGTGTATGCTGCGATGGGTGTTTGTATGCAAGTATGTATGGGTGGCATGTGCTGAATCAGAATTGTGTGTGTACTGTGGGTGTGTGTGTGTGCGGCATGCAAATAGTAATATACGTTATCTTTTAGTTTATAGCAATTCTGTGTTATTGAAGCTTGTATCTCTACTTTATTGTGCTTTGAGTTTGTTGGTGTGTGAGTGTTAACCAGCAGTTTGCTTGTTTCAACTTGTGGTGTGTATGCGCCTGTGTGTCTACGCTGTACAAGTGTGTAAGCTATATATTTGACATGAGCATGCAGTGTGATGTGCGTCAGCTTGTGGTGTATCTGAGCCTTGTATTTGTTTTATTGCCTCGTGTTGTGCACTTTTGTGTGAGTTTGTGCAGGCTGGTGTGTGTTCGTGTGTGCGAGTGGCATGAATACCATAAATATTGTTGACCATGGTGGGAGGTTAGTTCAGGTGAAAGTCATTCAAACACACTATTCTGTCGCCGTCGCAAACTAAACAAACCCATAACTTTCACCGTTTAATACCACTTTCTATATAGCATACTCATGTATTGAGTTGTTTTCTCATTGTTATTACAGTACATACCACTGTCGACGCAGTCCCGACCTATTAATTTCATCGGTTAAGAGCCCTTAAGAGTAAAATCTTGACTTAACGCTTTCGTCACTGCAGGAATTCATATTCTTTGGGTCTTTCGGTAAAGTCACGTAGATAGGTTCAAAACAAAATAACCAAAAACTACGACGTTTCGATGACGACCGCTTGTGTTGCGATCGAAACATCGTAGTTTTTGGTTATTTATTTGAACCTATTTACGTGACTTTAGTGAAAGGACCCAAAGAACCCTTAAGAGTTGACAAAAACCGTTTGGAAGAGACACAAAATACAGGAACAATTGCTTGAATAGGGTACAGACTTATCAGCACACGAAGCCCGGGTTGATACACGCGTAGTATTTTGTTGTTTCGGTGGAGATTTTGGTGATGGGACTTTACGCGTGGTCACAATTAGACCATAATGAGCTTCGGCAGTAATTGTGACGGTGGGTAAAGTAAAAAAATAAAAAACGTCACTTGTTTAACGTGGCCCGCTTGCACGCGCGAGAGGGCCCGCGCGCGATTAGAGCCAGCCGGGGAGAGATCAAAAACACCCAATTAAATATTAACGTAACGCGACGAGCCGATGATGTGCCTTACGCATCGGTGACATGCCCGTGCGGGTTATAATTACCGGAGCATGCGACGGGGGTTCGCCCCCCCTCTCCCCCATTTGATTCTGCCAGCGTTCGTAGTTTTTGGAAAAATATTTTTTGTTTACTTTCTGTATTTTCCGCTATTTCCCCCCACCACCTCAACCGGGCTTCTGGCGTCGCGGTTGTCATGGAACGGAGGAATTTCCCGTTGGGTCACTGAGGGCCAGAGAGCTGTGTATCATCACACATCGTGTCCATCTCCTAGGAAGATGTCACCCAACTACGTCTGGAGTCATGAATATTATCGGGGCGTCTTATCCGCACGACTCCACGCCCGCCATTCCTCTTAAATTCCTCGCAAAGAGTATTCGTAGCATCGCGATGAAACTTTTTATTCTCTACTTAATTGTGCGAAATTGTGACCAACTGACTTTAATCATATTTTTCTTTCTGCGACCATCGACTCACTCGGTGACTCGAGTTCTTGCCCAGGATCCCAGCGGCGCTAGTTCGGTGTCTCTGACGCGGTCACGATGAACCCGCCCCCCTCCCCCCCGACCTCTGGTCACCTGTCTAATTGTGAAACATCTTTTATTTTTTACATCACCAGCAATGACCACCCCCACTTAACACTGGGTGTGTCCGCTAACATTTCCAATAAAGAAATGCCACAGTGTTATTGAGAGCTATTTCAGTGGTTTGGTATGTAATGTTGCGTAAGCGTCGGCGCTGGTGATACAAGAGGTGGCCGGGCGTGGTGCCCTCGTCACACCACCACCACCCCTTCATCACGTGCCATACCAGCCTTAATAGGTGCTCACTAACAACATTTACTGTGGTCTGTCATAATAACGGCTGGGGGGTGTATCCATTGTCTTCTCACAGGCTGTCTCCAGACTCGATGCTGAACCCACACAAGAGCATGCTGGGAACGGGAAACTACGACGTGAACGTCATCATGGCCGCCCTGCAGACCAAGGCGTGCGAAGCCGTGTGGTGGGATAAGCGCAGGTATTGCACCAGTCACACTAGCACTCCGAGACCTCTCGGTCAGGACACCATGGCGGGAGTCCGCGAGACAATCGCTGATTATTGCAATAACATCTCTACCATGCCGAAATGCCAGATACCTTGCTGATCTCGTCAAGGAGCATGAACCATCACTGAAACTCCGGTCATCCTCGTAGCAGCAGCAGCAGCAGCTTTTGGGTCGCCATCGAACAAAGATGGTCACTACATCGCGCGCTTTCAGATGGGCTTCTATGGCCATCTTGAGCGCTGTTCCTTCCGATATTAGGAAGCCATTTGAGCTTTGCACTTTTAATTCTAAGTTAAAAACGTATTTCTTTCGAACTGATTTATGTGTAGTTTGTTGCTCTTCCCCTACACCTGCGAAAGAAGTTGAACATACATGTCATCAGGAAAGTCGAGGAGGAGCCTTGTGTGTTCACAATGACCGCGTCGAAACACTACACTTCACAGAACTCCACTGTGGGATTCACATAATCGAGGCAGAATTTGTGATGTTTTAATCTCAAATGTATTTGCTATCACGTTTTTTTCTTTATTCCATTGTCTGCCGCGCAAAGCACAGAGAAACGACAGTTAAACATTGATAGACAACGGTTTCTGGTTAAACAAATCGTGTGCAGGGACCTGAATTTTATTCCCAGTGCTTATTTGCTTGGCTGGGCTATCCAAGCAAAGCTGCTTGTGGGACACGGTGGTGAGACGTTAATTACCTCCCCTGGTATGGAGGAGGTCGTGGGTTCGATCCCGACCCTGACGCCTGCTGTATATGTGGACTTTGCGCGTCTCTCTCCCTGTGGATTCTTCTCCGGGTCCCCCGGTTTTTCCCCGCCACATTTAGAAACATGCTTTTCAGAGTATTTGGCTGCTATACATTTCCACATGATGAGCATTTTTGTTGAGCTATTATTTGTTTCCAGGTCGCTTCTAAAAGAAGAGCTATGTAGCTCAGTGGGCCCTTACCTGGTAAAATAAAACAATGTTTTTAGTTTTCATAGTTTGTGGGTTTCTAGCAGAGACGGATCCTCCAACTAAATTTTACTGACAAAAGTGCAGGCAGTCCCCAAGATGCGAACATTCGCACTAACAAACGAATCACCATAAGATTATTTCATTAAAACCCTCCGACTTGTGAGAACCTAGGGTCGTATTTGCGAACCCAACCGCATAACTATTTTGTTCAGCGGAGGGATCCCCCGCAAGATGTAATGAGTCCCAGCATCCTAGAAACACCCTTTCAGGATTCAGGGTACGTGAAAGTAAAACTATTTTTGGTTCTTTTCATGTCACTTAAAGTTACGCTTTCTTTACAGTCACATTACATGCACGTGTACACATTCTTCTCATGAGTTTCACAACACTTCCCGTTTTTGTTGAACCATAACACGTTTTATGACACTGACCGTACGTACTATTAAATACTGAGTTTCCGAGATGCGAACGGATCCCGGGAACGTCGCCCGTCGTTCGTAAGTCGAGGACTGACCGTGGTAAAGGTCAACAGACTCCCAAGGCCGTGAGGGGTGTGGATCAGTGGGGGTAGATCCCGGGTCGGAGGACGCAGAACCGGCACCACTATCTCGAGATCCTGGGTTCAAATCCAGGTTTCGGCCGCACATGGTTACAAACCACCCAGAAGAGTTGACGGTCCCAGTCCGTTCACCAAGTTCCCCCACCTCTGATTAGCACAGTCGGCTACTTTTACGGTGCCAAAGATGTTCAACATACATGCATGCATACACACAAGTCATGCAGTGTAATGTAAATAATTAGCTCCCACATTCGACGGATGCTTGGATTTTCAGACCGGCCACAACGGATACTCAACAAAGCGGTCACAAGGCGTGGCGTGATTTCACCGCCCTGCCGATTAGATGATAAATCAAAACCGGCGACTTGGTTATTTTCCTGGAACTATTTCAATTTTCTGTCATCTCATTTGTCGTGTATCGTTTTCATGGTCTGTCTCATATTGTGTTTTGTTCTTTTATAGCATCAAGGTACAGTAGTATTTAATTTGCATACACGGGGGAAAAAGTTTTATTTACTTCCATGTCAATGCACGTATAGTGAGCCTACGAACCAGTTTGACGTATGAATTGTTCAAGGTCACATAATCAAGTTAGTGTCTCCATTCTCAAATGAGCATCGGGTGATGGCTCATCTCAGCTGTCCTGAGACAATGGTGCAAATTCCACATTCGGATGACAATACAAATTTCAATACAATGCAAGTCAGTCAGTAGGCAGACTAAACAAGAAGGCCTTGAGGCTGGACTTGAACAGTGGCAGGGAGTCGACAGCACTGATTGCTCGGGGAACGACATTCCAGACTGTGGGAGCAGCAGGAGAGAAAGAGCAACTGTACAGGAGGCAGTCTTCTGAATAGGGCAGGCAACTTGTGTTGACTTCCCACAAAGCAGTGCTCATTTTAACCCTTTCCCATTCCAAGACGCCTGCAAGTTGCAGGGTGGGTCCCGTTCACCGCTGAATCTCGAAACGCGCAAGCCGTTCAGCATTCATTTTATTTAGAGAGGCATAGCACCATTGTTTTTAAAGACATTGTACTGTAATCATCATAGAACCGTAGTGACACGACCACACTCTATGATAGCTGGCGCCAAACTGCCACACACCCTTACGCATGGCCTTTGACTTCCGATTCCGTTGGGAATTGATTCGATTCCGATGACGTAAACGTACGTAATCGGAACGGAATCAGAAGGGTTCATGAACCTCAATTGGGGGGGTCATGATAGTGGTGATTGACGCAGGCGACCTTCTGGCAGGATTTGAACTCGACTCGCCGTCGTCGCCAGAGGACACCAGTCTGATCGGACGCAGCGGGTTTCGTTCACTTTGCGATTCTAACAACGATGAGCAAATTTAGCTCGTGACCTTACAATTGTGAGTTGGCGACGCAAGCGGCTGAAGACATTTAAATGTTAGCAGTGTCGGCGGAGACCAACGAGTTTGTGTCAAGAATTAAAAATATAGCAGCCTTTTTGCCCAGGCTCTTTATAGCACTGCTCAATGAGTGGCCTTTTAGTACGAGAAAAAAAAAACATTGGAATTTAATGATAATAATTGTAATAACTGTAATGGCTTGTGGGGCTTTACGTCAAACAGATTTAGAAGCTCTCAAACAGATTTAGCGGAGATGTATTGCGCATTTTGAAATCAGCTTTGTAAACAGACTCATCAGGATTAAAAAAACGGGTGAGGGCTTGTATCAGTCTGTGAGCCAGCAATTCTGATATTTTTTAGTATTTGAGTGTAAAAAAAACAAATTCCATTAAAAAAACATTTCCGCTGGTCTGTAAGAGATTCAAAGCGAACAATGAAACTTGATGGACACTGGATTATGGTTTTACATTCAGCGGGTGGGAACCTGGACTGAGACCTATAAGCTTAGTGGTGCCGGCTCGTGTGCTCTGACAATCATTATGTAAAACCCCACGAGAGAGAGAGAGAGAGACACCCATACCCTGGACTCAAACCCACAAATCGCAATCGCGTCAGTTGAGGTGCTCTCTGACAATGCTGTTATGAACCCTCAGGAGAAAAATTCCCGGTGTCAGTATCGGAAACCTGATTTGTTTCAACGGTACAAGTTCTCAGGCGCTGATGTGACCGTTAGGGGTGACCTTGAGAGAGAGAGAGAGTGAGAGAGACACCACCCCAGGATTTGAAACCAGAAGCTTTGGTGCTAGGTCGCCTACTCTGACGTGGTTATTACGAGTCTACTTACAGAGACATACATAGACCAGACTCTACGTTTCTAACTCGGTCTCTGGGCAGCACTTTCTCTTGTGCCATCGAAGGCATGGATCTCACGCAGCAGCAGCAGCAGCAGCAGCGTGGGTTCTGCCACTCCGACACGGCCATTATGAGCCCCCTGTGCCCACCGCCTCATTACCGTGTCTCCTGGCGGGTTCGCTAGCCACGCTTTAACGAGCGGTGACCGGCGGATTGGCGTCATCACCTGGGTTGTCCACGGCCCAAGGTTCGGCCCCTTCACCGCCCAACCCTCTCCCACTACCCCACACTCCCCACCCTCGTCTACCACTCCCTCCACAGCGGCAACGTCACCAACGCGAGATTTCCCATTTCAACTGCCCCGTGCAAATACCAGGCACGCCTTACTCCCACCGCTGCTATATTTAACCGCTCAACACCTACGGCTATTATGCATTGCCCTGCCATCCTACGCTGAGGCGAGGGCTGGTAGCTCGTGCAGAGATTTGCAAAACGCCTAAACCCATTTGCTTCCAAGAACCTGTTTGTCCTCACGTCACCTCGAGTGCGTTGGTGGATTTTCTCCAGATGGATTGCCAAATACCTCAAGGCAGGACGCTCCATATAGAGTGTTTAAGTCTTGTTGAAGACTTATGAATGAACCATTATTTTCAATCCAGTGTCCTTTATTTAATCAGCTGAGAATGATGGCTGGGTGACAAATACGAGTCACATTTCTCATACAGCGTAAAAACAACAAAGTCGGAGCATGGGGACAGCACTTGGCGCCATTGGCAATCCTGGGCCAGCGGTGGAAATTCCACAGTCTGATGGCAAGAGTCAGTCCCTCCTTGGAGGGATCACTGTTGGTGTCTATCAGAGTTGAGCTATGTGTTTTATATATGTCGAGAGATGATGATTTTACGTCAAGTCTACACCCAACCAGATTTGAACTCAAAACGTTCCAATTGTGAGTGTAATTCTGACCATGGTGCTGTCTGGTTAGTTAAACGTTTTCGGAGATAATTTTGCACGTATGGTGTGGGTGAGTGTATTTTAAGGATGATGTGGTGTGTGCTTGTGGTGTGCGATGGAGTGGGATGGTGTGGTGTATGAATTGAGTTGCGGGCGTTTGTATTTGTAGTATGGGTGGCTGTGGCATATTTTGATGAAGTGGTGTGGATTGATGTGTGTATTGTTAATGGGTACGTGTTGTGTGGATGCAGTTGGTGTAGTATATGTGTGGGTGTTGTATGTATGGAGTGAGCATCTTAATAGTGTTGCTTTATGTGGAGGGATTTATGTATGGTGTGGTTAGCATATTGGTGCTTGTCATATGTGGTGTGGTGTCTAGTCATTAAGGGTTTCCATGATGATGGGCAGGCGCAGGCTACGTGGCCAAGAGTCAGAGCCATTCCCTGTTCACCTTGGGGTGCAACAGGCATGTCCTCTGGCTCCCACGTTATTTAACATCATCTTTGACCACGTAGTTTGAGAAGCTTTCCATGGCTGTACCAGAGAAATTTCCATCTGGCACAGATACAATGGGAGGCTGATCGATGCTCGAGTGCGGTCGACAGTGTTATGTATGCTGATGATCTGGTGATTGCTGCTCACTCAGAGGATGAGTTTGAGGCGCTGCTGCTGAACCTGGAGTGAACCACTAAGAGGGTGGGGTCCTACCATTAACCCCACCAAAACTAAGCAACTGCCTGGATATTTTGTGCCATCAAACACTCCACCCATCAACTCTCCATTGGTGATAGAGCAGTTGTAGAGAGTTTTCCATACCTGGGCAGTGTGATTATGACCAGCTCCGATTTGAGAGTAGAGGTCTCACTCTGAATCAGTCAGGTGGCATTATATTTTAATCGGCTGCGTAACGCTGTGTGGAAGCTACCTGGTCTGTCGCTCCACATGACGCTTTGGGTCTTCTCAGCCACAGTCATGCCCTCCCTTCTCTATGCTTGTGAAACGTGGACCCCTTTAATGAAACATCAGTTCTGTTAGGAAACATTCAGGCTGGCCTGCCTACCATCCATACTGGGTTTAACCAGGCTGGATTGTATGAGGAGCTCACAAATCCTTGAAAGATCTGGACACATTCCCATCCGTGAGCTCCTCCGGCAGACAAGGCTGCATTGGCTGAGTTATGTAGCCCGAAAGTCTAGCCACCGCACGCCCCAAGCAGCTTCTGTGTGGCCGCTTTGAGGGGGCTATAACGGGCAAGACACGGCCTGGAGAAGAGATGGAGCTAATGCGGTATGGGAGGATGTGGAGCTGAGTGGACTTGCCGAAGATTGGTACCAACGTTGCCAGAATGGCCTCTATGGAGGTGGCACGTGAAGGACGCTACTGGGAAGTTTGAGGCAGTCGCCCTCCAATAACAACTGAGGACAGAGGATCGAAGCTCACAACAACGAGCGGAGCGCCGGGCGGCCAAAACACAGCAAGTTGGCACAGTAGGTTGCACGGCTGCTGCATTTGCCAGTCTCTCAGTCAGCTGAGCCATGGCACCTGCTGAGTCTGTCCCGTGTCCCCATGGTCTCTAAGTGCACCTGGCCTGGCACAGGCGCCGTGGTGATGTCACCGTCACTTAGTGGCAAATGGCGGGTATCAGTATTGGTCTATTTGTGTCCATAAGTGGGGAGCGGTCGTGTCGCGGTTAGCGCACCGCGCTACGAACCCGGCGACCCAAGTTCAATTCCTGCTCGCGGCCAACACCAGTGATGATTATCTGAACCGGTCCTGGGCCTCCTCTAAGTCAACTTGGACTCAAACGAGTACCTTGGTGCAGGGGAGACAAAGGTTGACAGGCGTGGTGAAGTATGATAAACTCACCCCCATGGGGTGCATGGGTAGGCCCTCATCTCTCGGTGGATTAACAAAAATGGCGTTTTTGTTGATCGGTGCCGCATTCACTATCCCTACGTTACAGCAGCGCTCGTGGCCTGTATATCTGGGCGACCTTTGACCCAGGGTGGAAGGGGATGCGAGTCGCATGGTTTTTAGGCGGGCATGGTGACACCTGCATTCGGCGCGTTGGAGACGAGGGTTGGTGGATCGAAAAAGGTTTTGTGAAACTTCCCAATCTCTTTGGACTGTGAGGTCAACCAGGATATTGCAGTACAACAAGGTGGTTCATGTACCCGTGTGTGTGTGGGTCGTGGAGCGTTATCCCCTCATGTGGTGGTGGTGGTGGATCATCTCTGAGCACTCTGCAGAGGTCGCAAACGGGTTTTGATTCCTTACCCGTACCCGTACCCGGCCGCACCAGGGTCGCAAACGGCTACCCTGTACCCAGCCGGGTACGGGTATGGGTAGCCGGGTACCCGGTTGCGACCTCTGGCACTGGTTTCCTATCACGTGCAGAAAACACCTAATTATTGACAAGGATTTGGCCAAACAACCCAACGTAGCAGGATCCTCCTGAAAAAATAAGTCTTAAGGGTCGACGAGGCTTTTCTGTGTTAATGACATTTTTATCATTGCCATATAACGTTTAATGATGTTCGTTGGTTGTGCGTTGCCATGCGCATCACCTCCAGCCAGCGTCTCTTGAAGTCGCTCTAAAAATATCTCTTTCCCCGTGCACACATGCGTACATTTCGCACGCACGGACGGTTAATTGTGCAGCGGTGGTCTGTTCCATAAACATTTCAAATGATGAAGCTAATTATTAAAATGGGAAAGCCTCACTGAGCTTCAAGACTTTTTTTTTTTAGAATGGCCCTGCCTTATTTTACCAATTCCTTTCATGAGTGTTTGACTTCGTCTGGGAGGAAACCAGAGAACATGGCGTAAACACCCGCCACCCCCCCCCCCCCCACGCATAGGCGGAGGGGTTGACACAGCCACGTCTACTATCTCCTGACCTATACCTCGTCCGCCCCATGCCCGCAACACCTGGACAGTTCTGATGGTCATTGCTAACCGGGCCCAGTCCAATCCAGACCTGAATGGCTGACCAGGCCTGAATGACAAACCAAGCGATTGGGGGAGCGTTGATAATCATTTCGTTGTAAGCAATGGAAAATTTCTCACTCTTTAACTCATATTCTCTCTCTCTCTCTCCACCCCCCCACCCGGCTTCTCTCCCGTCCCCACGGTCCCTCCCTCCGTCCCCGCCTCCCTCCCCTCCCCTCCGAGCAGGGACGTGGACAGCATCGCGTTTGGGAACGTCGTGGGCCTCATTCTCAACATCCCGTCGAGCATGCGCTGGGGACCCCTGCAGCTGCCGCTCAAGCGCAAGCACTGGATTGGCGTGCGCCAGGTCGCTGGCGTCTACTACAACCTCGACTCCAAGCTCAAGGCGCCGCAACGCATCGGCTGCGAGGACGAGCTGCGGTGAGCGATGGCGCAGGCGATCGTCACGGTTCAGGTCGACGTAGGGCAGCGATGGGCAACCGCAGACGAGTCGGTGGGTCACCCGAGCGAGCCCCTCCTTCGTCTCGGTTGGGCCGCAAGCTTGACAATCCCACACCTCCAATTAGCTCGGTTGGCTACATACCAGAGGTCGCAAACCGGTTTTGATTCCTTACCCGTACCTGTACCCGGCCGCACCAGGGTCGCAAACGGGTACCCGTACCCGTACCCTACCCGTACCCAGGTGGGTACGGGTATCGGGTACCTGATTGCGACCTCTGGGATGAAGCCATGTTGCAGGCGTGGGTGGGTTCGATTCTAGGAACTTTAATTGTGAGAAGAGACAAGACGTTGGGAAATGAGTGACAAACAGTTACTCACCAGTGACTCACGGTCTACCCGTACCCGGCCGCACCAGGGTCGCAAACGGGTACCCGTACTCCGGGTATCGGGTAGGGTACGGGTATCGGGTACCCGGTTGCGACCTCTGCTACATACAGTGCGAAAGGAGTTCAACATACATGCACAACATAGAGACAACTTAGACCGGGATACCGCGAGGGGCTCTACGGGGTGGGTGAGGTCCGCGGGAGGCAGGTTGCCCACCACTGACCTGGCGAGATGTTGACTACCTCGCCTGGTTTGCAGGAGGTCGTGGGTTCGATCTCGACTCTTGACCCCTGCTGTGTATTTGATGATTGCGTTTTCGCTCTCCCCGTGGTTGCGTGGATTTTTCTCTCCGCGTCCTCCGGTTTTTCCCTCATTTTAGATAAATGTCCATTCAGAGCATTTGGCTGCTATCAATTTCCACATGATAAGCCACTTCATTGAGGTATCGTTTGTGGCCAGGTCACTTAAAAAAGGGCAATATAACTCGGTGGGCTTTACCTATTCAACAAAATATTTTTTTAACCACGAGAGCGTTTTGGTACTTTAGCAGCTTCATCAGAAGAGAGCGAAGCTGCTTTGTAGCTTCATCCAATTCGAATTTTTTTGTAATTTTCTAATTACGCACATTTGGACCATGAGCGCAAGCACACGTGGCCCACTCTTTTATTTAACTAACATCTCGAGATCTTTAACATCAGCAATGTTTAGCAGGATGGCCGCTTGGCCCCAAACCGCGAACCTCTGCAGCATGTGACAAATGTGCTAACGCTCGTCCCCGGGTCACTAGGGTTGCACCTTGAAGGAATCAAAACATTTTTAGGAAGCTGCCGCCGCTGCTATCCTTAACTATCTAAACGAGGATATAAGGCCCACTGAGTCTTATATCCTCTTTATCAGAAGTGACCTGGCTATCACAAAAGATAGCTCAACCAAGTGGCTTATCATGTGGAAATCCAATGCAGCCAAACACTCTAAACGCGTGAGAAAAATCCACGCAACCACGGGGGGGAACATGCAAACTCCAAATGGACAGGCGTCGGGGTCGGGATCGAACCCACGTCCCCCTGTATACCAGGCAAGGTAGTTAACATCTCACCACCGTGGTCCCTAAAACATCCGCCATAAGATGTTAGAGGATTGGATTGTATGGGACTGTGTGACACATGTTTTGAAACTGTAAGTAAAAATGTAGAGGTGTCTGGGTGGCTCGGAGGCCCAAGAGTGTTGAGCTGGTGCCGCTGAGAAGCTGAGTTAGAATCCAGGCAGCTGCTGCCAGTGTGATTGAAGCGACTTTCTAAGTGTGGAGATTTGATGGTGTCAGACCGGAGTGGTCACCGTCGACTCTGTGCGTGCCGTCCAGGCGCTTCCTGAAGGAGCAGTTCAGCGGGAAGCACTGCGAGCTGCTACTCGTCGTCAGCATCGAGGTGGAGGCCGAGCAGAGCTGGCGCCGGGACGAGTGACCGGACAACACCATTACTCGTCCTCATCCCCCCCCCCCCCCCCCCCCCCACTAACGCTCCCATGGGAACGTCGATTGGGACAGCAGCAGCAGCATCGGCGGCCGACGACGGCGACAAAAGCATAGTAGCAACCAAACGGATAAACAAACTGACAGCGCAAATATCCATTCGCGAACATCTACGACGGAGTTGGACCACGAGCGGAAAGGCCGGTGTGGGTGAGATTGCGGCGGGGCTGACGTTGAGCTGACGTGGATCCGACGTGGAGCTGACGTGGATCCGACGTGGAGCTGACGTTGCGCTGACGTGGATCTGACGTGGAGCTGACGTGGATCCGACGTGGAGCCGACGTGGAGCCAACGTGGAGCCGACGTGGATGTGACGTGGAGCCGACGTGGAGCTGACGTGGATCTGACGTGGATCCGACGTGGAGCCGACGTGGAGCTGACGTGGATCTGACGTGGATCCGACGTGGATCCGACGTGGAGCTGACGTGGATCCGACGTGGAGCTGACGTGGAGCGACTTGCTGTGCCCACACGGAGGCGCGCGGTCACGGGAGGGACGCCGCGCCAGCGTGACGGCGCTCTGTCACGCCACGTGGCGTCATATACCACACCCACGTGCGCACCACGCGTACTTTCCACGATGCGAACCACACGCCATCGACCACAAATCGCATGCACACCACGAGCTCGCGACACCACATGCACCATGTACACCTTGCGCAGAAAACACGCACAGAATACAATACGTCACACACCATGTACACCACATGCACTATGCACTACACATACCACACTGCACACCACAACATTCTCACCGTGCACTCACACCCCCACTGTTTGGCATGTGCACCGAACACCCCAATCCACAGCATTCTCAGCAGACACCTGCTCACACTATACCCCCATGCAGATTACACACTGCCACGTACGCCGCGCATCGCCATGCATTATGTACGCCGGGGTGCGCATCCGCCATGCATAATGCACACGCCAGCCACGCCACTCAGCGTGTACCTGTCATACACCACCGACTGTACGCACCGCCAACACAAACCGCTTCACCACTCAAAACCGCACACAGCTACCAAGGCCCTCCCTATGATGGTTAAGCAGGTTGTGTTACCCTGATCCTCATTTATTGATGATGGGGGGGGGGGAGGAGCCGGTGGGGGTTGTTTCCTCTCGTCCAGATCTTTTGAGGACTTTTGTAAAATAATATTAATATTAAGAAACCGCAAGCGAGTGGGAAACGTAAACAAAGCACACAAGCAGCCGCACTCGGAAGAGGAAGGGCAAGGCGTGGTGTTTTTAATCAGAGCAGCGACCCCGTGATACGCACGGACGTCAGCTTCAGGGGACAGAGAATGTAACTCCGATTAAATAAACGGGGACTTTGTCGTTATTCACACACAGCAAAGAGGGGGTGTGTGTGGGGGTGGGTGCAACCCGCTATATCGCCATCATCAAACTGTAATAACTACATCGGTTTTGATATATATAAATACTGTATATGAAAATAAGCAAAAAAAAATATCTAAAACGGAAAAAAAACAACCGCGAACAGATGAACGCGTCTTTTGTAGCAGATTTTGGTTGTGTTTTTTCTTTGTGTGTTTGTGCGCGTGTGTGCCGGAAGCGTCGTGGCAGTTATCGTGAGCGCTACGTGCCAGCGTCCCGGTTTTATTGGACCTGATGCACACAGAACACCGGTTTGCCAAATTGGCATCTGATCTCCCTCTCGGTTGACTTCAATCTTACCACATTTGGTGTTGTGCCAGCGTGTTTGTCAGCGCCGGGTTCGAGACAAAGACAACTTCGTGTGATCGCGAACTTACTTGACTGCCTCAACACTGTACAATGTTTAAAAGTGGGGCGCGTGAAGAGTTCACGGTTCTGGCGTTCACAAAAGCAAATGTTTTTCGCGGGCAAAAACAAAGTGAAATATTGAGGAACGTAGGTTATTGAGCCACAGACTAAAAGCTGGGGTTGGTGGATTATGTAAAGGATGAGACATCAAAACCCGTGTGCTCCGGTTTCCTCGTAACAAAAGGTTTTACCGTAAAGCGGGACGTTCCTGGAAAAGTGTCTTTAGACTCGGTGAGCATTTTGTGGGTAAAGGTTTCCTGTTACATAAAGGGGGGGGGGGGGATCTCTCATAACTTGCCAGACTTCCTTTGCAGACGCGTGCATTTTTCGATTTGGTGCAATTTTCAGTGTTGTTAATTCGTTTCATTATTGTATTGTAGTTTCATTTTTTTACGTCTTCGTTTCTCGTTTGTGTGTTTTTTTTGGACAAAATAATAACTTGTATATGGCATGGGGGGATATACGTGTACCGAACTGTGCAGTGCTTACAATCTCAATGTTGCCTTTGTTCCTGAGAACTTAAATACTTGGGACCCCAATGTGTGTGCTGGTGGAAAGCCAATTGTCCACCAATATGCGATGGACGCAAATGGGCAAATCACAATGTGCTGCCAATTTGGCCCTTTCCCACAAATATTCGACGGGGAAAGTAATTTCCACCAATTCACGGATTGTGACCTCCCTGTTCCGTATTCCTCTGTTAATGTTTTGTCGTTGGTGAAATCAAAAGTGGAACCCAAAAAATATGTACCTATATTTTTTTTGTATTCACCACAGAATGTACAGAAAACGAACCGAATGCTTTAGTGGTGGCAAACGCTCACTCCTTTGTCTTGAGAGTAAAATAAAATTGAGTGTAAAATGACTGACTCGTCATGTCCTCAGACACTGGCAGGGTCTATTCTTATACATTTACACATTTTTGTTTTATGGGGGGGGAGGGGGGGTGGAGAAGAAAATCATCTGGGTCTGTTTTGACATTTCGAGAATTGAGTGGATGGGCCAAGTGGTTCGGAGGTCCAAGCACTTAGCTGGCAGACGTGAGGGCCTGGGTTAAAATCCGGCAAACCACTCGCAGTTAAACCAAATCCTTAGGTTCAGTGAGTTGATGATCACAGCCTAGTCACCAGAATAACTGCACAAAATTAACATCACATTTACATCTGTTTTGGCACTTAATGTGTCATTTCCTTGGATCTTAATGATTAAAACAATCCTCGGTCCAAGGGTTTATCGGAGCAGGTGGGAAATGCGCTGCCTTCGACTGTGTGGACTAGAGGTCACGTTTGAAGGGATCTCGAAGAATCCTCGAATGTTCACTTCCATTGGTCATTCTTCAAACAGACGGTGGATTTAATTTAGTTAAACGGTTTCATTGTTGTCTATGTTGAACTTCCTTGGTAATCGGAAGTACATAATTGAAGGAAGGCCATTGTTCGTAGTATTACCCTACTGTCGCGTACTTTATATTAGTTATAATGCAGTGTTTAATGAACGATGAAGGTGAGTATTGTGTGTGTTGATACATCACTGGCAAGCTAGTCCCCGAATTATCTACAATACTATAATGTGTGTGTTTTGCATCATTGAGTTGGTCTTCATCTTCGTTTGATGTTCGTGACGTAATTTATGGATGACCTCCCCAATTTAAGTGACTCCTAACATTTGTTTTACCTTTGCATATTCGTTTCTGTTTTTCCACACCCATTGGTAGCCAACGAGTAGCAGGTTTTAGATAATTAATTGTGGGGGTGGGGGGTGGCGTCACAAGACTTCTGGACCAGCCTGAACCGTCTTGTTTATTTGTTGGTGGTATACTGTGGAATTATGGCGACTATGACCAAACCACAGGTCTGTATGGATGTGAGACGACCGTGTATGTAACAGCAGGCTTTGTAGACCTGTGACTTAATGTTTGGCACGATATTCGTGGCTGTGTTTGACTACAAATTACATGCCATGTGGTTGTACTGTGTACGTATGTACTGTATGTTGAACTTCTTTCACACCGTACGTAGCCAACCGTGCTTATCGGAAGTAAATTATGGTTTAATTATCAGGTAAAATTCATATTCTCCCAGCGTTTATTAATCTGTTGCAATGTGTATAGTACAGCAGTGAACATTATCCACCCATTAGTGTATGTGAGGTAAATTCTCTTTTTGTATCATACTACTTCATAAAGCCTGTCTTCACCAGCTAAAACTTTTCAATAAATTTAATAATTAGCCTGATATTTTTTTTTTACAATTTTTATCTACGATCAGACACTAACAACTACAAAAAAAGTATTTTTCTGCAAAAAAAACTTACATTGTTGACCACTTGATTAAATTTATTATATTTAAAGACGTACCCATCGGATAGCATTGAATTTAAAGATTCCGTTATTTTTTTATTAGAAAGAACAAAAAGTAATTAACTTAATACTCTACGAGGGGAAGCTCTCTTACATTTTCCCGTTTCAGAATTATTCAGATTTGAACATCATAAAATGCGTTTTTTAAAATTCAAAACTCGCCTGAACCCGAAGTATCTCAAAAACAATAAAAGATAGAACAATGGTTCTCGTTTTAATTTAATTTTCCGTCTAACGCTCAATCAAACGAAACAATCCCGCAATCTTATATTTGTTTTTAAAATCGAGATTTAGGGGGCCTTAAAATAAAAAAATCTCTAATTTTCAGATTTTTCGCCCTGTTGTTTGGTGTCCTAAAAGCGATCTGGGTACCATCTTTCAGCTTTATACATTGTCGGGAAGTACCTTAGAGGTTTTTGAGACACTTACAGATTAAGGTATTTAATTTTCGTTCCCAAGATGATGCTAATAGTTGTAGTTTAATTCTCAGGGGAGAGAGATCCATATTCTCCCCGTGTATTTAGGTGTGAACGTGCAAGCATTGTATTATTTCGCACTCATTCCTATAATTGTGGGGTAAAAGTACAATTTTAATTCTCAGGGAAAATCCGTAACATGGCGCGTGGTCGTATGAATGTGTTCCCGCATTAGTATTTGCGTGCCCCCCCCCTGAGGTTAATTCCCGATGTATGTACGTGATGGTTGTAACTATTTTTTTTTTAAATCTCAATTCCTTCCCCGGGTCCATAAAAAGTTATTTCTGAGTATCAAAACAATGGCCAATGATGACGAAATTCATCCCATAAATAAACCAACTATTTTTTTTTGAATCTCAATTCTTTCCCCGGGTCCATGAAGTTATTTCTGGTCTTCTTGGTTCTTTCGGTAAAGTCACGTAGAAGGGAAGTAATAAAATAATAAAAATAAAACATAATAAAATAAAATAATTCTCACGACGTTTCGGCTACAACGCAAGCAGCCGTCTTAAGGTGAAGACGGCTGCTTGCGTTGTAGCCGAAACGTCGTGAGAATTAGTTTATTTTATTATGTTTTATTTTTATTATTTTATTACTTCCCTTCTACGTGACTTTACCGAAAGAACCAAGAAGATGAATCCCTGCAGTCACGAAAGCTTTAAATCGAAGTTATTTCTGAGTAACAAAACAATGGCCAATGATGACGAAATTCATCCCATAAATAAACCAAATCGCCGCCTCCATCTCTCTCCCCGCAGACCCTCCCCCTCCCCCGTCCGGCTCTCGTAATAGTGTGAAGTTCAATGAAATTATCTTATTTGCTTTACTTATTTATCATTGTTGTGGGTTATAATAGCCCAGCAACGGGAGGGCCATCGGCTGATTTCTCAAAAACAGCCCGCGTCACGTGGCCGCGCAGCCACGCAGCCGCCCATTGGTCGAGGCGGCGAGGTCAAAGGTCGGGGCAGTAGCAGCAGCAGCAGCTGATCGTGATGCTGCTGAGTTGTTCCGGGAAGGTGAGTCCAAGCGAGCTGCTGCTGCTACTCTCTCCTCTCTTCTCTCCTCTCTTCTCTCTCACTCGCACCAGCGTATTGCACTCCCAGCCAGACACACTCACGTACGTGCACCAACCCCCGTGTGTCGTTCGCACCCAGGCTCCCTCACACCCTGTGTTGTGTCACAACCCTGTGTGTCACATACTCACCCTGTGTGTGTCACAGACACACTGTGTGTGCGTCACACACAGACTCACACCCTGTGTGTATCACTCACACCCCTGAGTGTCACACAGACACACTGTGTGTGTCACTCACACACAGACTGACACTCTCTGTGTGTCACTCACACCCTGTGTGTGTCACTCACAACCCTTAGTGTCACACACACAGACTCACACCCTGTGTGTATCACTCACACCCCTGAGTGTCACACAGACAGACACACTGTGTGTGTCACTCACACACAGACTGACACTCTCTGTGTGTCACTCACACCCTGTGTGTGTCACTCACAACCCTTAGTGTCACACACACACAGACTCATACCCTGTGTGTCACACCCCTGAGTGTCACACACAGACTCACACCCGGTGTGTGTCACAACCCTGAGTGTCACCTACACACAGACTCACACCCTGTGTGTGTGTCACTCACACCCCTGTGTGTCACACAGACTCCCAACGTCACTCACAAAACAATGACCCCCCCCCCCCCCCGTTATCGCCTTCACAGACTGTTAGGGCAAGTGCTGTTGGTGAGTAGCACATTCCAAGGCCGATACAGTACACGAGGGGAGGGGGGTTTCCTAGCGGCGATGTTCACATCACCGCACTGGGGTTCTGTACTCAACCTCCGGAGAGGGTCAGGTAACCGGTTCAGATAATCATCACTGGTGTTGGCCGTGAGCGGAAATCGAACTCGGCATCGCCGGCTTTGTAAGCGCGGCGCGCCGATCGCTCCACCACCGCTCCCCACGCACCCACGTGGCGCGCACCCAACGCCAGCATTATCCCGGGAGCACAAGTAGCTACGTCATGCTACGGGCCCCCCACTTTGAAGCCCCCCCCCCCCCCCCCCACTTTGAAGGGCCCCCCGCGCTAAATGCTTTCAAGCTATCAATTCCGGTTCAGTGATTCTGCACTTGCTCTATTACTATAGTACTATACCACCTTCGACTTTTATGAACGACTGGGTGTTTAAGGTTAGCGATTTGGCGTATTATCTGGCTGTATAGCAAATGAAAAAAAAAATTATTACGCAAGTTAAAAAAAAATTGTGTTTTAATATTAATCTGTTTGTTTTTATACTCTTTGGTTCTCTCGGTAAAGTCACGTAGGTGAACATTTTTTGTAAAAAAATGTTTTTTAAATAGAAATAACTAAATTAAATCACGACGTTTCGATTGCAACACAAGCAATCATCATCAGGTGTGGAAATCACAGCTAGAAATTTTGTGTTACTTTGGTAAAACGCAGCACGCGCTGTTGATGGCACCCGGAATGCCCCCTGAGGTCCCGCAACTCGTCACACGCAAAGTGCCACTGCCACGAGTGAACCACGATACCTCGATCATCTCGTCAAGGAGCATAAACCACAGAGGTCGTAAACCGGTTTTGATCCCATACCCGTACCCGGCCGCACCAGGGTCGCAAACGGGATTTGATCCCATACCCGTACCCGGCCGCACCAGGGTCGCAAACGGGTTTTGATCCCATACCCGTACCCGGCCGCACCAGGGTCGCAAACGGGTTTTGATCCCATATCCGTACCCGGCCGCACCAGGGTCGCAAACGGGTTTTGATCCCATACCCGTACCCGGCCGCACCAGGGTCGCAAACGGGTTTTGATCCCATACCCGTACCCGGCCGCACCAGGGTCGCAAACGGGTTTTGATCCCATATCCGTACCCGGCCGCACCAGGGTCGCAAACGGGTTTTGATCCCATACCCGTACCCGGCCGCACCAGGGTCGCAAACGGGTTTTGATCCCATATCCGTACCCGGCCGCACCAGGGTCGCAAACGGGTTTTGATCCCATACCCGTACCCGGCCGCACCAGGGTCGCAAACGGGTTTTGATCCCATACCCGTACCCGGCCGCACCAGGGTCGCAAACGGGTTTTGATCCCATACCCGTACCCGGCCGCACCAGGGTCGCAAACGGGTACCCGTACCCGGCCGTACCCGTACCCTACCCGTATCCGGCCGGGTACGGGTATCGGGTACCCGATTGCGACCTCTGGGATGAAGCCAGGTTGCAGGCGCGGGTGGGTTGATTCTAGGAACTTGAATTGTGAGAAGAGACAAGACGTTGGGAAATGAGTGACAAACGGTGACTCACCAGTGACTCGCGGTCTACCCGTACCCGGCCGCACCAGGGTCGCAAACGGGTACCCGTTTGCGTCCATAAATGACGTCACGCGATTTTGGACGATTTTTGACCCCCCCCCCATCGTCACACGGCGTCACAAAAAGTCAGACCCCCCCCCCTCAAATATGACGTCACAAAGCTCTGCCCCCCCCCAAAATAAAACATGCTTCAAATCGCTTTAAACTATTGTCATTGTAGTGCGTATTTAATGTGGCGCTGCACTCTAATGTTGTAGGAGAAAACATTTATTTTACAAAGTCTATTTAATTAAGTGGAACGTGTTGTCTATATTTATTTAAAGTTGCGCATTTTGATGTGACGTCACATTTCTCAACCCCCCCCCCCCCTCGTCACACATCGTTACAAATGTCTGACCCCCCCCCTAGGTACGTGACGTCATTTATGGGCGGCTCCTTGGGTTACACGTAGTGCAAGCAATTGTGCCTAAACAAATGTAAGTTTCCGCTCCACATTTCTGCTTGTGGAGTGACGTCATCCGTTAACGATTATTAATGAGGAGTGACGTCCGCCATTCATGATTATTAATGAAGGGGGGGTACCCAGTATGGGGTGACGTCAGCCGTTCATGATTATTAATGAGAAGGGGTGGGTGGGGGGTGTCCATTTTCAGGATGGCACCTGCTAATGAATATTAATGAGGGGGGGCTGATTCAACGTGGAGTGACGTCACGAGCGTTAAGGACATTCCTGAGTGATTATAGTAGGTACAGCATTAGAAAGTCACTGGAGTTGTACACCTTTCAATCTGTAGTGAAAACTAATTTGATTTCGAACTGCTTTTTGCGTTTAGGTTGTTATCCTCCGATGAGCACAGTTGGCTACATCCAGCTGACACGAAGGTCAACGTACATGCATTGATAAACACACCTTGGGTGCCACTGCACACCCCCAGGCTTCAAACACCCTCGTGTCCTGCACACCCACGGCCTCATGCGCTCCTACAACTCGTTTTCGGTACTATACCATACAAAGACAAACATCCTCCGTGTAGCCCTAACAGACTGTTGGAGCAAGTGTTGCTAGCGAGCACCTATGAAGGCCGGCATGGCACACGAGGAGGTGGGTGGCCAACACCACGCCCGGCCGCCTTTGTCTCCCTAGTGGCGATACTCACATCGCACCCGGTACTCATTTGAGGTTGAGTCGACCTAGAGGAGGCCCAGGACCGGTTCAGATAATTGCCACTGGTGTTGGCCGTGAGCGGGAGTTGAACCCGGGTCACTAGGTTCGTAGCGTAGCGCGCTAACCGCGACGCTACCGCTCCCCATACGCACATACACACACAACCCTGAACTCACCACGGCTCCACAGCCCTCGCACGCCCCCTCCCTCGTCCTGCATGCACACCGTGACCTCCCTGCAGGTTCAATTTTGAACTTGGCCACGCGTACGTTGTCATGAGAATGACGTTTGTTCGGTGCAGGCGTGGATCTCTTTGTGTCTTTTTGTCTCTGTAGGAGAGGACCCCTCCACTTCATCAAGAAGAACCAGCCCACCAGCCAAGCAACATTCAGGGCCCTGATTTTCCTTGAAGCCCTGCTCCCCCACACCCCCCTCCACCCCCATCCACCCACGCTCTCTAATTTACAGATCCGCAGCTCTCTTAACTTCCTCTTGGGGATCCCAACTCCTCGTTAAAGCACCCCCCCCGCCCCCAGCTGCCCCGCACTCCGCTCCTCCGAGTCCGTGTAGTGCCCCCCCTACCAACCCATTTTGAACGCGTGCTTCACACGCGACCATGACGGGTCCTTTTTTCAAGAACGTCAAGAACCAATATGGCGGCGCTGGCAACGGCGGCGATGATGGTGGCGACGGTGCCGACGGTGGGAACGATGCCGCGCCGCTGCTGCTGCTGCCGCTTCCTCGTGTCGGCGGCGAACAGACGACGACGATGACGGCGACGGCGGCGGCGATGGCGGTGACCTCCTCGGTAGTGCGGAGGCGCTTGCTGGCGGTGCTGGCGGTGGTGCTGGTGCTGCTGCTGGCGGTGAACGTGTGCGTGGTGTGGTCCGAATACAAGTCGTCACGGCCGTTCCGCCCACCAGCACCTGCACGCCCACGACCAGGTTGGAATGAAGGAGAGCCCCCTCCCATCCGCTGCGTATCCCATCCTCCTCCGCACACCTGATTGACTCGTGATCTTCTCGCGTCCAGATTCGGGAGTAGTGCGGCTCATGCCAAATTAAGTGGCCAAACAAATTAAAATGTGATGCTATTTTTGCGCCTATCTACGTGGCTTTACCGAAAGACCCAAAGAATATGAATTTGTGCAGTCACGTTTGCGAAATTATGCAAGTTGTCTTATTATTGATAAAATAAAAAATTCATAATTAGGTGAGAAGCAATTGTGGCATGAGTCTCTCTCACAATAATTTTTGTGTTGTGTTCTCCAATTTATTTTTCGCATTCCTTGCAGGCAACGCTTCATCGACATCATCATCCACATCATCTTCATCATCATCGTCGTGCTCGTCCGTCGCCGAGTCCTGGCGCTTCGACTGCTATCCAGAACGAGGCGCCGTGGTGACGGAGGCTATGTGCGCCGCCCGCAACTGCTGCTACGTTCCCGTGGTGACCGGAGAGGGTGACAGCAACGGCGGTAGCCGCGGCGACGGCATCGGCGTGCCGTGGTGCTTCTACGGGCCGGGCTATGGCCTGTACGTGGCGCCGGCGGGCGGCTGGGTGGAGACGGCGCTGGGCATGGAGGGCAACCTGACGCTGGTGGCGCGGAGCCCCTACCCGCGCGACGTCGCCACCGTGCGGCTCAGCGTCGCCATGGAAACCGACAGCCGCCTGCGCATACGGGTGGCGTCCTTGCAAGCGCTCACACACGCGCTCACACACGCTCTCACACACGCGCTCACGCACGCGCTCACGCACGCGTTCGTCGCACAGGGGCGGGTGCACGGCAGCGCCCGGGCTAGCTCGCTTGACCGCTGCTCACGAGCTGCTGCTGCTATCGCACGCGGCGCTAGAGTGCCCGTCGTCAATTCCTTTAGCCCGGTACCGGGGGGTTAAGACCATCGCACAAGGATCGGAATCACGGAGGGGCAAAGGGAGACTAACACGGTCGCGCACGGGGCGCTAATGCAGGTTCTCGCTGGAGGCTAGCTCACGATCGCACAGGGCCGAGGATGAAAATACGGGGGCCTAGTACAGCCACACGGGCCGTTGGCACACGAGGGTAAAAATGATACAAGTTATACATAAAAAAAAATAGCGATACATTTATTAAAAATTAGGTTGTGGTTGTTTGCTTTTGAAAATTATCTTTTTCGCGCAGCTGACGGACGCGTCGGCGCCGCGCTTCGAGGTGCCGGTGTCGGTGCCGAACGTGTCGCGCCGCGCGCCCAGCCAGCTGTACCGCGTGGAGCTCACGCAGGAGCCGCCCGGCATCCTCGTCGTACGCCGCTCCACCGGCGCCGTGCTGTGAGTCCGCTAGCCGCGCACGCCTGTCGGCGCTTCGGCCGCGGCGGTGAAGGGAGGCCTCGTCCCTCCCCAAGGGGTCTTGGCGGTCAACGTGTTGCCCCTTTCAGTCTCTGGGTGTGATGGCGATCGTTCATCTCCACGCATCTTTGCGCACCTTTCAGCTTTTGTTCCATCTCTTTCATCACCGTCCACAAGTCCGATATATCAGAGCACATTGGCATGTGCACACACCCTTATATATGCATACATACACCCCGATACACACACATGCTTACACACTCTCACATAAGAGGATATGTACATACAAAGACAAATATCCCCCCTGTAGCCGAAACAGACTGTTAGGGCAAGTGCTGTTAGTGAGTAGCACCTGTGAAGGCCGGCACGGCACACGAGGAGGCGGGTGTCCAGCACCACGCCCATCCACCTTTGTCTCCCCCGTCACACTGCACCAGGTACTCATTTGAGGCTGAGTCGACCTAGAGTAGGCCCAGGACCTGTTCAGATAATTGTCACTGGTGTTGGACATGTGCCTAAGCGAGAATCAAACTTGGGTCGGCGGGTTCGTAGCGCAGCGCGCTAACCGTTACATCAAAGATCAAAGATCCCCCGTATAGCCTTAGCAGACTGTAGGGGCAAGTGCTGTTAGCGAGCACCTATGAAGGCCGGAACGGTACACGAGGGGGTGGGTGGCCAGCACCACGCCCGACCGCCTTTGTCTCCCTAGTGACGATGTTTACACACCGCACCAGGTACTCATTTGAGGCCGAGTCGACCTAGGGGAGGCCCAGGACCGGTTCAGATAATCGTCACTGATGTTTGCCGTGAGCGGGAATCGAACCCAGGTCGCCAAGTTCATAGTGCAGCGCGCTAACCGCTACACTACCGCTCCCCGTTACATACGCACACACATACATACCCAAGCATTCAGACGCTCAACTTTTCACACGTACATGTTTACTTACACACACTTGCGCACACAGGCTAGTGCACACACTGGATGTTCTCACACACACACTGCAGGTCACAAGTTCAAATACCAGTGGTGGGTTGACTTGGCCTACCATCCGTAACTTGTCAATTAATGAGTGACCACCACTCTGACCGACCAGCCGTCTTGCGGAGAGCCTGACCCCTGTCATAGGAATGTGCAATTTCTTGAAAGCAGTTCAGGGCTGGGCTGCCAACAGAAATAGGCACCACCCCCCGCACCTCCGATTAGCACGGTCGGCTACGTACGGTTTCTAATAAGTTCAACATACGTATTTGCGTACAACAACCGCCATTCGCCACTAAGTGGCGGTGACGTCACCACGGCGCTTGTGCCAGGCCATGTGCACGTTAAGGCCACGTGAAGTGTCTAACACCTGCTGGCGGAAGGTCACGGGGCAGACCCAGGTGCCACTGCTTGACTGACTGAGATGCCTGGATCGACGCACCACCTGTGCCCCCTTGCGTACACACACAGACACACACACACACGAGCGAAACCCGTTCTATCTCCCTCTCCGCCAGGATCAACACCACGGTGGCGCCGCTCGTGTTTGCCGACCAGTTCCTGTCCCTGTCGACGCGGCTGCCCTCGACGCAGATCTACGGGCTCGGGGAGCACCGCGCCGGCCTCCGCCAAAACGTGAACTGGAACCGGCTGTCGTTCTGGGCACGGGACAACCCTCCGACGGTCAGTCAGGCCAGGGGAGCCGCCCGTCGGACGGAAAGATCGATAGGCCCAGTCCGGGGGTCAGCAAACCGAAATAATGATGAGGTGGTTTTTTGTTTGTTCCGAATTCGATGCTTTGCACACCTGCCGTGTTTTTGTATTGTTTGTCGTCGTAACCGTTGTGACCCCCGTGCCCCTGCTGGGCATCTGTTAAAAAAGAGATTCATAGCTCATCGGATTGCTCCAGTATAAATAAATATTCTGTGAAAGAAAAATCTCTATACTCTTTGGTTCTTTCGGCAAAGTCACGTAGATGAAAAAAATAAATTTCAAATCTTGAAAAAAATCTATTTCAAGAGGGTGGGTCCTTAATAAATGATGTCACCAAACAGTCCTTAAAGAGCCGTATGTGGCTCCGGAGCGGCAGGTTGTCGACCCCTGACCTAGTCGGTCAGCGGACCTTTTCCGTCAGTCTATTTTATCATTCAATTGGTTGAATACATATTCAGGCAGCTGGACGTTCAATTGGTCGGTTGGTTTATAATTCAATTCAGTCGGGAGTCAGCCATTCACTCATTCAGTTAGTCAATTAGTCATTCGATCTGCTAGTCAGTTCGATAGTCATTTCATCTGTCATTTAGTTAGCAGTTCAATCAGTTGATGAATGAATCATTGAATAGGTAAATAATTTAATCAGGAAGTCCATCAGTCAATTATTAAATTAAGTAATGATATCTGTTTATAACCAGGTGTTCAGAGGTCATCCCCGCCCATCATCTCTCTAGGGTTGATAAATGACTATATTTAAACATTGGTCGTACTAAATGATGATGTAAACCCATTTGCTGTAAGTCAAAGTTTGTCAGTGCCCAGGCAAGCAAGTAATGATGCTCATCTCCATTGGTGTCTCTCGGCCAGTGGTAGAAATTCCACATTCCGATAGCTGGGGTCAGTCTATCCGCAGGACAAACCACCATTGAACTGCCCCGCAATAAGGACACTAATTTGATCTGTCCCTTGAGTGATGAGCTGGGCTGCAATCCGATTTTTTAAAAATCCATTCCTCTACCGACTGATTATATCGGTTCGATTACCCGACTCGTGGGATTACACCAACATCATCCATTGCCGCGTGTGCCGCTGGACTGGAGGTGATGGCCCGGGCTTGGTGACATCATTGGCCGTGTCATTCCTGGTGCGGCTTTGTCGGGGGTGTGCTGCCTTCACGAGGCAGGATGTTAAAACAAAAACTAAAACTAAACTATTTTAATTTTAGGTCCACTGAGCTATATAGCTCGTTTTCAGAAACCACCTGGCCACAGGGAATAGATCAGCAAAGTGGCTCATCATGTGGAAATTTATAGCATCCTAATACTCTAAATGTTGGGGGTTTATAGCAGCCAAATACTCAAAGATGTTGGGGGTGGCCATCATGTATCCTTCGGCCTGAGTAATCGACCACGCAAAATGTTTAATCAGTTACACTTTCCAGCTCTACGTGAGCCACCACTATGCGGATTACAATGATGATGGTGATGATGTTTAACACGTAGTAGACTTTCGCGACCAATATTTTCCATAATAGAGGTTTTTTAGGATGAGATGGCGTAAATATAAATGCGTCTTTAAACGTGCGACCACCCGACACAGCCAATTAGTAAGGTTTGTCATGTAAACAAAACATGCCAATTAGTTACTAGTTCAGCACACCGGTGTGTTGGAGAATAAGCCCACAACATTGACACTTTGAGCACCATGACGTTTCGTCGGTTATTACAACCAATGTCATCAAGCGACAGCCAGAATCGTGGAGAAATCGTCCTACGCGATCTAACCCAAAACGCCTGTGAAGAATGATGACGATGGCTCGCGTGAACCCCCAACGGGGATTCGAACTCTGACCTTGCAGCGCAGGGCTGAACGCTTTGTCACCGTTGCCGGTTGCCCGTCTGTGCGCTGCTGCTGCTGCTGCTGCTGCTGCCGCCGCTTGTAGGAGTCGACGAACCTGTACGGTGCCCATCCATTCTACCTGGCCCTGGAGGCCGGCGGAGCGGCACACGGAGTCTTCCTGCTCAACAGCAACGCCATGGGTGAGAGGCCATCCTGGGGAGAATGCGTGGTGGCAGTGGTGGTGGCGGTGGTGGCGATGGTGGCGGTGATCTTGAAAATGGTGGTAGTGTTGAAGCGGAACGCCGGACGGCTAAAACACAGCAAGATGGCACAGTAGGGGGCACAGGCGGTGCATCGACCAGTCATCTCGGCCAACTCATGGCACGTGGGTCTTTCCCATGACCTCCTGACAGTGGGTGTTAAACACTTCATGTGGCCTTAAAGTGCACATTGCCTGGCACAAGCGCCATGACGACATCACAGCCACTTAGTGGCGAATGGCGGTTTTGTTGTTGCCGTTATTGATGGTGAGGATTGAAAACTAACTTCTTTAAAACTGCACGCACAGCGGGCGTGGTCACGTGCTTCTGTGGCCATCTGGAACGCTCTTCTGATGTTAGAAAGCCACTGGAGCTATGCACTTTGAAATCACTTTTATTGAAAGCTTATTTCATTAGAACTGTTTTTTGTATTTAGTTTGTTTTCCTATCCCCGCTTCTCCGATTAGCACGGTTGGCTACGTATGGTGCAAAAAATGTCAACATGCAACAGCACTATTAAGGCTATATGTCTTTGTTCGTAGTGAAAGTGGTTGGGTGGGTCATGGTGGTGGTCGTTGTGTTGACAATTATAGTAATGGTGGTGATGATGGTGCTGAAGATGGTTATTGTGGCTGTGATAGTGATGATGATGATGATCGTTGTGGTGTTTGTGATGGTAATAGTGGTGGCGGTGGTTGAGTTTGTGGTGCTAATAGCGGTGAGGATGCTGTTGGTAAGGATGGTGAGGTGGCAGCGATTGGTGATAGTGCTGCTGACGATAGCCATTAGTCCCGTGACGATCCCATGGATTTCTCACAACCCCTTGATGGTCTCGGTACTAATGGCGGCCATGGTGGTGGTGGCGGCAGTGGCGGCTGTTTCGATGGTTCTGATGACACGGGTGATGTCGCCGCCGGGTCATGTAGCCCGCAAGCCCAGCCACCGCATGGCCAGACAAGGCTGCGTTGGCTGGGTCATGTAGCCCACATGCCCAGCCACCGCATGGCCAGACAAGGCTGCGTTGGCTGGGTCATGTAGCCCGCATGCCCAGCCACCGCATGGCCAGACAAGGCTGCGTTGGCTGGGTCATGTAACCCACATGCCCAGCCACCGCATGGCCAGACAAGGCTGCGTTGGCTGGGTCATGTAGCCCGCATGCCCAGCCACCGCATGGCCAGACAAGGCTGCGTTGGCTGGGTCATGTAGCCCGCATGCCCAGCCACCGCATGGCCAGACAAGGCTGCGTTGGCTGGGTCATGTAGCCCGCATGCCCAGCCACCGCATGGCCAGACAAGGCTGCGTTGGCTGGGTCACGTAGCCCGCAAGCCCAGCCACCGCATGGCCAGACAAGGCTGCGTTGGCTGGGTCACGTAACCCACAAGCCCAGCCACCGCATGGCCAGACAAGGCTGCGTTGGCTGGGTCACGTAACCCACATGCCCAGCCACCGCATGGCCAGACAAGGCTGCGTTGGCTGGGTCACGTAGCCCGCATGCCCAGCCACCGCATGGCCAGACAAGGCTGCGTTGGCTGGGTCATGTAACCCACATGCCCAGCCACCGCATGGCCAGACAAGGCTGCGTTGGCTGGGTCATGTAACCCACATGCCCAGCCACCGCATGGCCAGACAAGGCTGCGTTGGCTGGGTCATGTAACCCACATGCCCAGCCACCGCATGGCCAGACAAGGCTGCGTTGGCTGGGTCATGTAACCCACATGCTCAGCCACCGCATGCTCAGCTTTTGTTCGGCCGGATAGAGTTTGAAAAACGGGCACGCCACGGGCTAGAGGAGAGATGGAATAATGTCGTACAAGAGGATACGGATCTGAGTGGACTTGCCAAAAACTGGTACCAGTGGTGTCAACATCGGCCTCTGTGAAGAAGGCTCTTGAAGGACGCTACTGGTCAGTTGTAGGCAGTCGCCCTCCGGCACCAACGGAGGGCAGAGGAGCGACGCTCACAACAACGACCGGAGCACCGGGTGGCTAAAATGCAGCAAGTTAGCACAGTGGGGAGCACAGCTGCCAATCATCTCAGTCAGTCAACCCATGGCACCTGGGTCTGTCTCGTGACCTCCTGCCAGTGACCCTTCGACACTTCACACGTGGCCTCAAGGTGCACCTGTCTTGGCAAAGGCGCCAAGGTGACGTCACCACCACTTAGTGACGAATGGCGGCTGTTGTTATTGTTGATGTCGCCGCCGTGCAGATGTGGTGCTGCAGCCGGCGCCGGCCGTGACGTGGCGGACGATCGGAGGCATCCTCGACCTCTACGTGTTGCTCGGGCCCACCCCCGACGCCGTCGTGCAGCAGTACACCGAGGTCGTAGGTCAGCAGCTCGCGCACTCGCTCGCACGTCACATTCAGAGACAACGATCCCCCCTCCCCTACCCCCGTGTAGCCCGCGCAAGGCTGTGGCGGTCAAATAGTTCAGGCCACAACAAGCCCCTCGTGCGCTGGTGATGGCCTGTTTCGGCTATAGGGGGATATTTGTCTTCAGTTTCGTGCATACGTGTGCGTGCGAACACGCATGAGCGTGCGTGTGTCTCTGTGCGTACATTTTGTACATGGGTGCGTGAGCGTCCGTGCGTGTGTGAGTATCTGGTGTTGTGTGTAAGCATCCTCATGAGGGAGACAAAGGCGGCCGGGGGTGGTGCTGGCCGGCCACCTCCTCGTGTGCCGTGCCGGCCTTCATAAGTGCTACTCGCTAACAGCACTTGACCCAAAATCCTGTTAAAGTTTCTCCAGCAAGTCCTCATTTAACACGGTATATACATTCCTAAAAGGTGCCACGTGAAGGGAAAAATACTTGAAGCGAAAACAATATTCCCACTAATAATGTAATGATACAGTTTGGCGAGATACGATGTATGCACACACACTGTAATATGGCTGGACAAATAACTGAGACGACGCCGCCGTATTTAATGTATCTTTCCGCGTAGTGCATCACTGTACCACTAGTCCTCACAGCTCAAGAAAGTGGCTTGCCATCAACCGCTGAGAAACCACGTTATAACGGGGCCCGTTTGGCGTTATAACAGGACGCACATTCCGAACGGAAGAACCGCCTTGTAGCGAAAACCTGTTATAGCATAAGCACCGCACACTAAGCGAGTGCTCACCGTACGGAGGGGATCTTTGTCTGTGCTTGCTTGCGTGCGTGTGCGTGCCTACAGGGCGACCGGCCTTGCCCCCGTACTGGGCCCTGGGCTTCCACCTGTGCCGCTGGGGCTACAACAGCAGCGACGGCACCATGAGCACCGTGCGCGCCATGAGGGCGGCAGGGATCCCGCAGGTCGGGCCGCCACCCTTCCCTCTGCCTCCCTCTCCCTCCCTCTATCGTCCCTCTCGCACCACGCACCTTCCCTGCCCCCGCCTCCTCCAGCAAGGTGTCATTGCCACGTGATTCTTGAACTGAACCAACCGATCGTTAAAATGAACCGTGAGCCTGAATCGTCGCGAGCGGGTTCGTGTGTGGGGTTCTCGATGGGAGCGCGAATTGTCACAGCACTGCCACAGTGCCGCATTAAGGTAGTGTGGGGCCTGTAGAATAGGTTATAAAGGGGTCCTAAATAAACTGGGCCGCATGCGGCTGTGGAGCCACAAGTTGCTGATCCCTGCACGATCATCATCATTATTTTGTATTATTCCAGGTGATTTGGTCATTGGCTCAGCAGGCCTTGTATAGATCCAGAGGGCGACATTGTTTTTGGTTGTTGTTATCGTTATTGTACGGGTCACGTGGTGTTGTTGCAGGATGCGCAGTGGAACGATATTGAGTACATGCACAAGCGTCTCGTGTTCACGTACGACACGAAGGCCTTCGCGAGCCTCCCGGCCATGGTGCAAGACCTGCACGCGCACGGCCAGAAATACGTCGTCATCTTGGTACGTGTGTGTGCACGCACTTGTGCGTGTGACATGCACGAACGCACACGTGGCGCACACGTGTGTGTTCGAGCTCGCACCATGAGAATTCCGGAGACACGGGGTCCGGGTTCAGGAAACCCCTGGGCTGGATTAGAGGTGGATATACACAAACAAAGATCCCCCCCCCCATAGCCTTAGCAGACTGTTTGGGGCAAGTGCTAGCGGGTGGGTGGCCAACACCGTGCCTGACCGCCTTTGTCTCCCCAATGGCGATGTTTACACACCGCAGCGGGTACTCATTTGAGGCTGAGTCGACCTCAGGGAGGAGGCCTAGGGGATTGATACCCGGGTCAGAGACGCTGAGCAGCGTCTCCAGTGCAGCAGCTTCAGGGTCTGCAGGAGGGATAGACGGCGTTGGATGTGCGGTGCGGCGGTGCCATCAGGGGCTCTGGCCACGGCGACGTCTCGATGCGTACGCACGTCGCGTGTGTACGTACGTACGTATGTTGAACTTCTTTGTCACCACTGTACGTAGCCAACCGTGCTAATCGGAGGTGTGGGGGAAGGACAACAAACTAAACATAAAAATCAGTTGTAAAGAAATGAGTTTTCAATCTAAATTATTTAAAAGTGCGTAGCTCCAGCGGCTCCCAAACATCAGAAAGAAGAGCGTTCCAGACGGCCGCAGAAGCGCACCTGAAAGTGTACGCCCGCGTGCACGCAGGACCCGGGGGTGAGCAGCTCCCAGCCGCGTGGCACGTACCCAGCGTTCGACGTCGCGCTCGCGAGCGGCCTCTTCATCAACAACACCGACGGCACCGCTCCTCTCATCGGAAAGGTGCTTACGTGCGTGTGTGTGGGGAGGTGTGCGTGCGTGGAGGTGTGCGTGGAGGTGTGCGTGCGTGCGTGCGTGTGGGGAAGAGTGCGTGCGTGGAGGTGCGCGTGCATGTGCGGAGGTGTGCGTGCTTGTGTGTGGGGGAGGTGTGTGTCTGAGTGTGTGTCTGAGTGCGTGTCTGAGTGTGCCTGAGTGTGTGTCTGAGTGTGTGTCTGAGTGCGTGTCTGAGTGTGCCTGAGTGTGTGTCTGAGTGTGTGTCTGTGTGTGTGTCTGTGTGTGTGTCTGAGTGTGTGTCTGAGTGTGTGTCTGAGTGTGTGCCTGAGTGTGTGCCTGAGTGTGTGTCTGAGTGTGTGTCTGAGTGCGTGTCTGAGTGCGTGTTTGTGTGCGTGTGTGTCTGAGTGCGTGTCTGAGTGCGTGTCTGAGTGCGTGTCTGAGTGCGTGTCTGAGTGCGTGTCTGAGTGTATCTGAGTGTGTGCCTGAGTGTGTGTCTGAGTGTGTGTCTGAGTGTGTGTCTGAGTGTGTGTCTGAGTGTGTGTCTGAGTGCGTGTCTGAGTGCGTGTCTGAGTGCGTGGTTGAGTGTGTGTCTGAGTGCGTGTCTGAGTGTATCTGAGTGTGTGCTTGAGTCGGTGCCTGAGTGTGTGCCTGAGTGTGTGCCTGAGTGTGTGTCTGAGTGTGTGTCTGAGTGCGTGTTCCGTCGTGTTTCAGGTGTGGCCGGGCGAGACTGCGTTCCCCGACTTCACGAACCGTGCGACGCGCCGCTGGTGGTTGGAGAACCTCAAGTCCCTGCACGACCTCGTGCCCTTCGACGGGCTATGGATTGTACGTGCGCGCTTGTCCCTCCCCCTGGTCCACTCGGCCGTAACACTCAATCGCGGTGCCTGGCCTACTCGTATGAGCAATGCGGAAGCACGCGTTTCCAACGGCGTTCGAAAGCCAGTAGTGGAAATTCCAAATTTCTATGCTGGGGGCCAATCTTATCGACTGATGACTTCCCACGAAGGGATACACGACTCTTTAGCCGTTGATTAACCATTCAATTAAACAGTAATTATCTGTCGATACAAATTCAAATCGATGTCCCATTAGAAGTACAGCAAGGCCTCTTTTAACGCGGTAGATACATTCCTGAAAAGTGCCGCATTCAGCGAAAAGTGCGTTTAAGCGAAAGCGATTTCCCCATGGATAATTTAACGATAAAGTTTGGCGATGTACGATGCGCTACGACGTGCACACACACACGGTGGAACAAATAACTGAGCGTATGCCACCTCGTTACTGTATCATTATCTCCCCATCGCCGCTCTCCCTATCGCCCTTCTCCCCATCGCCCCTCTCCCCATCGCCCCTCTCCCCATCGCCCCTCTCCCCATCGCCCCTCTCCCCATCGCCCCTCTCCCCATCGCCCCTCTCCCCATCGCCCCTCTCCCCATCGCCCCTCTCCCCATCGCCCCTCTCCCCATCGCCCCTCTCCCCATCGCCCCTCTCCCCTCCGCCCCTCTCCCCATCGCCCCTCTCCCCATCGCCCCTCTCCCCATCGCCGCTCTCCCCATCGCCCCTCTCCCCATCGCCCCTCTCCCCTCCGCCCCTCTCCCCATCGCCCCTCTCCCCTCCGCCCCTCTCCCCATCGCCCCTCTCCCCATCGCCGCTCTCCCCATCGCCGCTCTCCCCATCGCCCCTCTCCCCATCGCCCCTCTCCCCATCGCCCCTCTCCCCATCGCCCCTCTCCCCATCGCCCCTCTCCCCATCGCCCCTCTCCCCATCGCCGCTCTCCCCATCGCCCCTCTCCCCATCGCCCCTCTCCCCATCGCCCCTCTCCCCATCGCCGCTCTCCTCATCGCCCCTCTCCCCATCGCCCCTCTCCCCATCGCCCCTCTCCCCATCACCCCTCTCCCCATCACCGCTCTCCTCATCGCCCCTCTCCCCATCACCCCTCTCCCCATCACCCCTCTCCCCATCGCCCCTCTCCCCATCGCCCCTCTCCCCATCGCCCCTCTCCCCATCACCCCTCTCCCCATCGCCGCTCTCCTCATCGCCCCTCTCCCCATCACCCCTCTCCCCATCGCCCCTCTCCCCATCACCCCTCTCCCCATCACCGCTCTCCTCATCGCCCCTCTCCCCATCGCCCCTCTCCCCATCGCCCCTCTCCCCATCACCCCTCTCCCCATCACCCCTCTCCCCATCGCCCCTCTCCTTATCGCCCCTCTCCCCATCGCCCCTCTCCCCATCGCCCCTCTCCCCATCGCCCCTCTCCTCGCGCAGGACATGAATGAGCCATCTAACTTCGTGGATGGCTCGGTGGACGGATGTCCCAATAACGAGCTGGAGAACCCACCCTACACTCCTGGTACGCACACACACACACACACCTACACACGTACACACACACCTACACATGTACACATACACACCTACACATGTACATAAAGATCCCCCGTATAGCCTTAACAGACTGTAGGGGCAAATGCTGTTAGCGAGCACCTATGAAGGCCAGAACGGTACACGAGGGGGTGGGTGGCCAGTACCACGCCCGACCGCCTTTGTCTCCCTAGTGGCGATGTTTACACACCGCACCAGGTACTCATTTAAGGCTGAGTCGACCTAGCGGAGGCCCAGGACCGGTTCAGATAATCGTCACTGGTGTTAGCCGTGAGCGAGAATCGAACCCGGGTCGCCAGGTTCATAGCGCAGCGCGCTAACCGCTATACTACGTACATATACACACACACACCTACACACGTACACACACACTCACCTACACATGTACACACACACTCACCTACACACGTACACACCCACACACCTACACACGTACACACACACGTACACACTCACACACCTACACACATACACGTACACACACCTACACATGTACACACCCACACACCTACACACGTACACAACCACACACCTGCACACGTACACACACACACACCTACACACGTACACAGACACCCACACACGTACACACACAAACATCCCCTGTATAGCCTTTAAAGTATTTTGGGGCAAGTGCTGTTAGCGAGTAGCACCTATGTAGGCCTGCACGGCACACGAGGGGGTGGGTGGCCAGCACCACGCCCGACCGCCTTTGTCTCCCCAGTGGCGATGTTTACACACCGCACCAGGTACTCATTTGAGGCTGAGTCGACCTCAGGGCACAGGCCCAGGAACGGTTCACTGGTGTTGGTTTTCGTGAGCGGGAATCGAACACGGGTCGCCGGGTTCATAGTGCAGCGCGCTACACTACCACTCCCCACACACAATAGTGCACACGCACACATGCTTATAGACGTCGGCTGTTGTACGCCATGCTGTATTCCAGACGCGCTCGCTCATTGCCCCGGTAGCCTATGTAGATGGGATCTTCCTCCATCTCAATATATACAAAACATTGTGTCGGTATATCTCTCCGTGTTTCAGCCGTGCAGGGAGACTCTCTGAAGGCAAAGACGATCTGCGCGTCTGCGCGGCAGTCCATCTCCTCCCACTACAACCTGCACAACCTGTACGGGCTCACCGAGGCCATGGTCTCCTACAGGTAGCTCACCTGTACTCTCACCTGGCCTCTCGGTGTCCGACTACATTACAAGCTCCCGCTCATTACACACAAAAGTGCTCGCCACAAATGAACCACAATCCCTTTCTTGTCAAGGAGCGTAAACCGTCGCGCGAACTCTGGTCATCCTCGCAGCGGCTTTTGGCTAACCATCGAACAAAGACGATCACGGCGTCGTGCACTTTCAGATGCACTGGGGCTATGCACTTTTCAATCTAAATGTGAAAACTCATTTCTTTAGAACTGCTTTCTGTGTTTAGTTTGTTGTCCTTCCCCCGTACCTCCGCTTGGCACGGTTGGCTACGTGCGGTGCGCGAGAGAAGTTCAACGTACGTACGGACTCGCTCGTCCACCCTCCGCTCGGCCCACACTGCCTGCAGCCGAAGGCTTGAAGCCAGACGAGCTCATCTCCTGCTCACAGCACTGCAGAGCCCAGTGGTGGACATTCCACATTGCTGTGGTGGGCAGCGCGTCTATTCACGGGGGCCAACCACCATTGACTTACCCCCCCCCCTCCCCCCACAATGCGACGCTCATGGTTACCGGTGCGTGTGGCTTGCGGTTAACGTGCGGTCGTTGATTTTGTGTGCGGTGGCGGTGGCGGCGGTGGCGGCGGCGATGGTGGCGGTGGCGACGGGGAGTGCAATGGAGGAGCTCAGGGGCAGGAGGCCGCTGATCATCTCCCGCTCCACCTTCCCGAGCCACGGCCACTACGCGGGCCACTGGCTTGGAGACAACCGAAGCACGTGGAAGGACCTGGCCTGCTCCATAGCCGGTAGGGCCCACGCGCACGCATACACGCACACAAAGACGAAGATCCCCCGTGTAGCCTTAACATAATGTTGGCGCAAGTACTGTTGGCGAGCAGCACCTATGAAGGCCAGCACGGCACGCGATGCACTACAAACCCGGCGACGCGAGTTCGATTCCTGCCCGTGGCCAACACCAGTGACGATTATCTGAAACGGTCCTGGGCCTCCCCTAGGTCGACTCGCCTCAAACGAGTAACTGGTGCGGTGTGTAAACATCGCCACTAAGGGGAGACAAAGGCGGTCGGGCGTGGTGCTGGCCAACCCACCCTATCGGGTACCGTGCCGGCCTTCATAGGTGCTCGCTGATAGCACTTGCCCCAACAGTCTGTTAAGGTTATACGGGGGACGTTTGCCTTTGTGTGCGTGTGCGTACATCTGCTAGTCAGAATCAGAATATTTATTTATACTGGAAAAATCCAATGAGCTACAAAGCCTTTTTTTCACAGATGTCCAGTCGGGGCGGGTAAGAACGTTACAGTCAACGCCGTGCCACTTGGCCCCGTCCCGTGACCTCCTGCCCAGCGGGCGACCCTCCGACACTTCATCACGTGGCCTCAAAGTGCACCTAGCCTGGTGCACGAGCCCCGTGGTGACGTCACCGCCGCTTAGTGGCGAATGGCTGCTGCTGCTGCTGTTGTCGCTGCACCCGTCCCCTCTTCCCAGGCGTCCTGAACTTCAACCTCTTCGGCGTGCCGCTGGTGGGAGCCGACATCTGTGGCTTTAATGGCGACACCAACGAGGAGCTGTGCGTGCGGTGGATGCAGCTCGGAGCCTTCTACCCCTTCTCCCGCAACCACAACACCATCGGCGCCGCCGTGAGACTCGCACACCAAAGACAAAGATGCCCCGTATAGCCTTCGACTTACTCTTGGGGAAAGTGCCGTTTTGTTTCTTCGTACGCCTGTGTGCTTCAGTGCGCGCGTGTACGCACACCTGTGTACGCATGCGTGTGTGTGCGGGCGTTGTGTGTGTGTGTGTGCACCTATGTACCTGCTGCATGTGTGTGCGCACCTTTGTACGTATGGATGTTTTGTATTTGTGTGTGCGGACCTGTGTACTAATGCATGTGTGTGTGCATTTATGTCTTTGTTGTTTGCGCGCGCGTGCGTGTGCGCGTTACGTGTGTATACATTGTGTGTGTGTGTGTTGCGTTATGTGTGTATACATTGTGTGTGTGTGTGTTGCGTTACGTGTGTATACATTGTGTGTGTGTGTGTGCGTTGCGTGTGTAGCCCCAGGACCCCACGGTGTTCTCGGCCGCTGCTCAGGCTGCGATGCGGCGAGCGCTCCTCACGCGCTACTCGCTGCTGCCCCTCCTGTACTCGCTCTTCATGGGCGCTCACCAGAGCGGAAGCACCGTGGCACGGCCTCTCTTCTTCGAGTGAGACGGGGTCCCCCGGCCTCCCTCCCCTCCCCCTCCCTCCCTCCCTCCCTCCCACCTCACCGCTTCACTCCCATCACCCCCTTCTTCTCTCCTTACTACTGCTTCCCTCACAGCTTCACTCCTCCGATTAGCATGGTTGGCTACGTACGTTGCGATAGAAGTTCACTCCCATCACTCTCTCATAATCTGAACTCACTACTTACTCACTCCCTCCTTACTCCCTTATTCCACATTTTCCTCCCTCGCTCCGTCTCACCATCCACCAGCCTTGCACCCTTAACCCTGACTGTTTACTCTACTTCATTATTTTACTCTCTCCTTACTCGCTCACTCGCTCCCTACCTCACTCCCACTCGGCATCCTTTCTTCCTCTCAATTTTGAGTGAGCTCCCTTTTTCTTTCCTCCAACTCTCCATCCCTCACCCCCCTCTCATAACTTCGCTCCCTGCTGCCCTCACTCTCACCCTTGTCCTCAGTTTGACACAATTCTGGAAAGATCGCCCAATGATGCTTGATGTAAGTTATCAGCGAAATGTCGTATTCACATTGTAAATGTTGGGAAATTACTCTCCAAAACACTGGTGGCCTGAAGTTGTAATTAATTGGCACGTTTTGTTTACACGACAAACCTTACTAATTGGCCGTGTCCGACGACTCTCTCTGTCGGCTGAGATGACCGTGCTGTTGAGGTGGGTTGACCGGCGCTCTGCATCGGACGATACAAGCGTCTCCCGTGTCGGATGGGTCATCATTTACAGACTCCACAAACCGCGCTCCAACAGCAGAACCAAACTGATTCACCGACTCGTTTACACAAAACTCTCGCCGATCGACACGGGTCGATGCGCGAAATAATGTGGAGGGACGCTTGTATTGAGGAGTTCCCAGGACGCACTCAGAGACGGAGGTAAAGTTATGGACTTCGCCAAAGGTTGATTAGAGATGTTACAATCTAACACACAAGGGTACACAACTGCCAGGGGCTAGAGCTCCTATGCTGAGTCCTGGTCCCTACCCGGCTAGCTCCGGTCTCTCTCTCTCGTGTCGGATCGGTGACTCTGCCGACTCCACCGACCGGAGAGAGAAGCACCTCTACGGCTACCACCGGCGTCCTTCCAGACTCACGACTTCGCCCCTCTACCCCTGGTTCCCTCTCTCTACCCTTCTCACTCAACCCGTTCCCACAGTGCCCCTGCTCTCATCACGGAGTTTCCCTTAAGTACTCCACGAGACATGACGTCATCGCACTGGACGGCACACATGATGGCACACATGACGTCACGTCCCCATTTTACTCCTCTACACTTGTATGCGAAGGAGACGTCGTGCTGCTGATCTGGTTCCTTCATGCAAAGCCAACGTCAGTCAACGGCTCATCACGATCAGCGTTGCTCACGTAGCGTGTGTGCGTGTGTGCGCGTGTGTGCTTGTGTGCGTGTGTGGGGAGCGGTAGTGTAGCGGTTAGCGCGCTGCGCTATGAACCCGGCAACACGGGTTCGATTCTGCTCACGGCCAACACCAGTGACGGTTATCTGAACCGGTCCTGGGCCTCCCCTAGGTCGACTCAGCCTCAAATGAGTACCTGGTGCGATGTGTGAGTATCGCCACTAGGGAGACAAAGGCGGTCGGGCGTGGTGCTGGCCACCCACCCCCTCGTGTACCGTTCTGGCCTTCATAGGTGCTTGCTAACCGCACTTGCCCCTACAGTCTGTTAAGGCTATACGGGGGATCTTTGTCTTTGTGTGTGCGTGTGTGCTCAACGGCGCAAGGTTTCCGCATGACGAGCAGGCGTACGCCATCGACCGGCAGCTGCTGTGGGGGCCGGCGCTCCTCGTCTCGCCGGCGCTGGAGGAAGGCGCACGGTCCGTGCAGGCCTACCTTCCGGCCGGCACGTGGTACGACTTCTACACGGTACGCCGCACCATCGCGCACCGCACCACGGACACCCAGCGGTACGCTCCGGCCACATCACCCCCACACCCCTGGGAGGTGCTCCACGTTAAGTCTGTTCTTGCCATTGGACAGTCCTAATAATCTGCGCCGCAGATCCTATTAATCCTGTTAATAGGTCCCAGATTTCACACGTAATTTGGCTGAAGAGCATTTAACGTGGCTGCTCCCAGGTTTTGGAACCACCACAAAACTTTTGTTGCCTATTGTCATCTCCATTCTAGATTTGAAGCTTTCGTGACTGCAAGGATTCATACTCTTAGTTTTTTCGGTAAAGTCATGTAGGTAAAAAATTTTAATAAAAATTAATACAAATAAAATAAAATAAATCACGACGTTTCGGAGGCAAAACACAAGTCTCCGTCATCAGGTTGGACCGTCACAGCCAGATTTGCTGTATCAAGTGTATCACAAGTGTATCACAAGTGAAACACTAAATGTATCTATGAGCTAAATTTTGTTGTGAGAATTATTCTTCAACTGAAACAGTATGAATTGGCACAGTAAATCCCTTGTGCACCACGTGACAATTTAATTTGGCCCAGTCTGGTGGCAGAGCGTCTTCAATCCTCACCTCTTCTCTGTTGCCCAATTCCCTTCCTCTTTCCTCCCTTCGTTCCTCCACTCCTTCCACTCGGGACGGGAAGGAGTGATCCCGAAGTACCCCTCTATCGCTGTCGCTCATTTCTCAATCTCTGTAGCACCGCCCCTGCCATCGACAACACATTCCTCCTGCGGAGGGAGCTGGTAGGAACGTTGGGTTGCTCGGTCAATGGCCAGGTTCAACGGCGGCGTGGTGTATTCCGCAAATATGCCCGACTGTGAGGGTGGGCACAAGCCGGTGTGAGTAGGTTAAACGTTGAGTTTTGTAAGGGCACCACGGGGTGACCAGCCCCTCCCCACCCAGCCCCACCCCTCCCACCCCCCACCCAGCCCCACCCTCCCCACCCAGCCCCTCCCCACCCTCCCCACCCAGCCCCTCCCTGCACGACGGACGGACACAATAATCCCCTGTGGGCTGGTGTAACCAGGAGGTTCCTACCAGTATAATTCCATTCTGTGTCATCGTTTTGTAAGCTACGTCATAGAGCGACTTGAGTGAAGGCGTTCTATAAATATACATTAGAATAGTAGTAGGTTTTTACCCTTTTAAACTGGTACAAAACTGACACCTTTATTCAAGGCATCATGTTTGCAATAACCACAACACAAGTAGTCAAAAAAGCAAACAAAAAGAAGCAACTCTGATAATGATAATAATATGCACTGTCCTTGAAGTTGATTGGTCCACACCCGAGATGGCTTCTTTTTGTTTGCTTTTTTGACTACTTGTGTTGTGGTTATTGCAAACATGATGCCTTGAATAAAGGTGTCAGTTTTGTACCAGTTTAAAAGGGTAAAAACCTACTACTATATTTTGCCACTGGTAAAAGAGATCTCATAGAATACATTAGAATAATTCAATTTAATCAGATAATTACGTGGCCTAGTCCCAAACAATCGAGTTCTCATCAATGCTGGCAAGTGACACAGAATAATTGACGCGAGTGCGTGGCTTATTCTCGAGGTCAGCGAGTTCAGTCTGGGCACCCCCCTCCCTCTCTCTCCTCCTTCCCCCAGGGATCGGCGATCCGGAGCAAAGGGGAGAACTTCACCCTCGACGCTCCGCTCGACAAAATCAACCTGCACCTGCGCGCCGGCTTCATCGTGCCCCAACAGGTGAGCGCGGTGGCACTTCCCCCACCCCCCCACCCCCCCGCCCCCCCATAGGATCCCAGGGAGGTTCGCCACGTGGGCAGAGGTGGCCGCGATGAACCGAACCGCGTCTCTGATCCACTCGTCTCCCTCTCATGTCCCCTCATGGCTCCGTGCTGTCTCCCTGCGTTTCCTCGCATCTTCGCTCATCTGCCTGTGCTCTCACGCGTTCCATCATTTCCCCGCATCCCCGCCCCCCCTGGGTCCCCGCCACCCCCCCCACGCCACGCTCCCTTTTTCCCCTCCCGTCTGCCCTCAGGTCCCTGACACGACGAGCAGTGCGAGTCGCGGGAATCCCCTGGGCATCGTGGCTGCGCTACGGCCACCGGACTCCGACGAGGGTGACAATGGCGGAGAGGAAGAGGAGGCCCAAGGGGACCTCTTCTGGGATGACGGGGACACCCCAGGGCCCCTGCAGAGCGGCCGATACTGGGCCCTCAAGTTCAAGGTCACGCAGGTCAGGCAGGGGAGCAGCCGTTGGTGGATTGGGGGCTTGCGTAGCTGTGTGTACGCGTGCGTGTGTGTACCTGTGGGGAGCGGTGGGGTAGCGGTTAGCGCGCTGCGCTATGAACCTGGCAACCCGGGTTCGATTCCCGCTCACGGCCAACACCAGTGACGATTATCTGATCCGGTCCTGGGCCTCCCCTAGGTCGACTCGGCCAGAAATGAGTACCTGGTGCGGTGTGTAAACATTGCCACTGGGGAGACAAAGGCGTCTGGGCGTGGTGTTGGCCACCCACCCCCTCGTGTGCCGTGCCGGCCTTCATGGGTGCTCGCTAACAGCACTTGCCCCTACAGTCTGTTAAGGCTACACTGGGGATCTTTGTCTTTCTACATGCGTGTGTAGCGGTCAGCGCGCCGCGGTACAAATCCGGACACCCGAGTCGATCGACTCGGCACTTGCCCCAACAGTCAGCTCAGGCTATACGGGGGATCTTTCTCTTTGTAGGGCACGCTGCACTCCACCGTGCTGCATGCCGCACCCGGCACTCCACTGCCCCCGCTCGGCTCCGTCTCCGTGATGGGCGTCCCCCGGCGCCCCAACCGCGTACGCCTCAACGGAGGCGACGTCTCCTTCTCCTACACCAACACCACGCAGGTGACGGGGGGCACAGGGGGCACGGGGGGGGGAGGGGGGCACAGAGAGGGGAAGGTGATGGGGGGAAGGAGGGGGGGGCCGCATTTTAACACAAAGTTGTGGTGAATATTAATGCGAGGCCAGGGGGGAGGGTACAAGGGCTGTGGCGAGGGTGCTCACGTTGTCCCCGTGTCCCCCAGGTGTTGTCCGTGTCGAACCTCACCGTGCCACTGTCCGAGGCCGTCACGTTGGAGTGGCAGTGAAGACACGCGCGCAAGCAGATGCGCGTAACGCACAAATACGCGCACACACGCCTACACACACACCCCTACACACACTCCTACACACGCACCTACACACACCCCTACACACACCCCTACACACGCACCTACACACACCCCTACACACACACCCCTACACACACCCCTACACACGCACCTACAAACACCCCTACACACACACCTACACACACACCCCTACACACACGCCTACACACACACCCGTACACACACCCCTACACACACACCCCTACACACACGCCTACACACACACACCCCTACACACACTCCTACACACGCACCTACACACGCACCTACACACGCACCTACACACACCCCTACACACACACTTACACACACAACTACACACACCCCTACACACACTCCTACACACACACCTACACACACAACTACACACACCCCTACACACACACCTACACACACACCTCTCCACACCCCTACACGCAACCCCAAACAAACACCTACACGCACACCTACACACACACCTACACACACCCCTACACACACATTGATACCCGCATACACGCGCACGGACACACACGCACCTACACGCGCACAGACACACGCACCTTCACTCGCACGGAACTGAAATTCTCTATCGTCGTGTATGGCAAGGTGCCACGAGCACGTTAAGCTTGGATATATGAACCTTATGGCAGGACCCCGGGGTCCCGAATGAACGGAAGTCACAACAGTAAATAATGTATTTATTTTGGGCGCCTCCGTCCCACCACGCACATAAACGCCGCGACCCACCTGGCGCGGATCTTTCTGTTGTCGTGTCGTCGTCCAAGCGCAGCGGCAGCGAGGACGAATGCGCACAAGAGCTGAACTAGCGAATGCTGCACTCCATGCTCGGGTATGGGCAGGATCATAAGTCTTATCCAAAGCTGCTCAAACTGCCTACACGACTTAAGTCCTTTATTTGTCATCACGGGATGCATAATACAGTGAAACTGCTCTCTTCATTATTATTTGTGACCTACCAATCTCTGCAGCCAGGATCAATCGATGACAATCCTATTACCTGCAGATATTTAACAGATGAAATGCGTTGCACCGTTAATTCCTCCTGTTTGATAATACTTCTCTTGTCCGTATGCATCTGTGCAAATAGGTTTTTTTTGCGGTTAAGCCATAGTCCCCACATACCGCTCGTATCAACGCGGATTAGAGGAGCGGAGACTCACTACTCTGTAGAGTAACATCGGTATAAACGCTTGTTACAATATGAACAGCGCATTGTAAACGCGTACTATTTTATGTACTGTTTACAAAGCGTGTTCACAAATCCACACTGAGAAACGCGATGATTGACAGAGTGTATTCAGTTTTAAAGGCATAGCGTAACAAGACAACACTTGCCAACATCCTTTAAAAGAGCAAAGTTTTTGTTCACATTACAATATAATGTTTATGCGAGAGCCGGGGGCTTATGGGACCCCGGGGTCCCGCCATAAGGTTCATACAAACACACACGACTCTGTCGTACGTTCGTACGGTACGAATAGCCGAACTACGGCAGCGTTTCAGCGGCACGCATGCCCACCTCTTCCAAGGACGAGTCGGGCGGGGCACACAGCACGTAGAGTTCACTCTGGCGGAGGGCCCTTCTGGCAGCAGTGACGTGAGCAAAGCAGTTGCAGGGACCGTACCCCGATATACACGCACCTGTGTGTGTTCAAACAGAGCGGTGGCGCAGCGGTTAGCGCGCTCCGCTACGAATCCAGCGACCTGTGTTCGATTCCCGCTCACGGCCAACACCAACAATGATCTGAATCAGTCATGGGCCTCGCCTAGCTCGACTAGGCCTCAAATGAGTACCCGTTGCGGTATTTAAGCATCGCCACTGGAGAGACAAAGGCGGCCGGGCGTGGCGCTGGACACCCAGCCCCTCATGTGCCATGCCGGCCTTCATAGGTGCTCGCTAACAGCACTTGCTCCAACAGTCTGTTAAGGCGATACAGGGGATCTTTGTTATGCATACCTCAGTACGCGACCTTCAACACTTCATACCCAGCCCCCACCACCCTCCATCCATACACAGGTCTTGGAAGGCATTTTAGATAACGGCACACTGTGAATCACTCCACCATCACTGCATGGCTACTTTGACTCTCAGTCTCAGAGCAAAGAGGGCGTGAGAGCAAAAGTAGGAGAGGGAGGTGTTGCAAGAGAGAAGGAAGCATTAAAATGTCGAGTAAGAAGATTAATTACACTGGTCAACAAAATAAAAACATTTTTTTCTGGCCTGGACTTTTGCAGCTGTTTTAAACTAATTTCACAGGGTGCTGATTCCAAATCTGATCTCAGATTTGCTCTATCACATCTCATTTTATGCTATCGGCATACCCCATTTTCATTTATTTTACCCGGAATTAACTCACTTTTGATTGCAAGTTGTTGCGAGTCAGTGACTGCTTTAATGTTAAAATATGGTGCCGTATTTTTAGGATAGTGTGTTTATAATATCATTTTATGTAGATATCCACATTTATTTAATATTTTTCTTCCGCAGTTTTTATTGAAAATGCAATATTTGATATCTCAAAAACCTGATGTGATAGACAAAAACTGATGCCAGATTTGGAATCAGCACATTAAAACCGTTGGAATACCTTATGCCAGAAAAAGTGTGTTGACCAGTGTAAGCAAACGACATGCCTCCTCCCATATCTTGCCATGCCAGTCTTTTTAACACACCTAATCGGCTGCACGGCCTCCTTGGAGTGCGTCATTTCAGCGGCGTTGGTATCGATGCAAGCAAACTCCGGACCGGTTTCGACGTTCCCTGTCTCGCCAGCAGAGCCAGGCTCGCTTGAACCAATTGCTGCTGAAGTGGTCACGCACGTGCGCGGTACGTCCTGCTCGTTTTTAGCGGCATCAGGTGAGCGGGTATTTAAGCGTCTACCGTGAAGCAGACTTGCGCGTAGTGTGTTATGGTCGATGGTTAAAAGACACCCCGCTGAGTGGGCCGCGTCACTTTATTGCTTTCGCGATTACTCTTTAAAAAAATAATAATGAGGTTCGATTGAGGCTCGCAAACGACATCGCTCGCCTGTAGCCGTGGCTGTGTTTTGTGATCTGACTGCATGAGCTGCTGCCACGCCGAGCATCAAGCAAACCTGCTGGCATCAATTCCTCCGGTAATTTATTTCGGAGTTGCGCCGTCATTTTAAATTAGCCGCTTGCTCGTCCTTTTGACGCGTCCGTCCATCCACCCATCCCCTCTGTCCCTCTCTTCTACCAACCAGCCAGCCAGCCAGCCAGCCAAACTTTTGTCTGATGTAGTCGATGATACACGGCCGGGGTGGAGGGTGGCCGAGCGGGGTGGGGGGCGCGATGCACGAACGCGGCTCAACGCTGTGGGGGGATGCAGGTGGCATCACCATCGCACACATGGCCCCCCCCCGCAAGGCAGCCAGGTGGCCCAGGAATGCAGCCAGCAAGCCACTGGATGAAGGCCACCCACCCTATGCCGTGTCTCATCTAAAATGTTAAGTAATTATTTTTCGAGCAACTACTAGGACATGCATCTGGTAGTTAGGAAGGGTAACCAGATTAACACAGGAACAACAGAGTAATAGGATTACTTGTAAAATTGGTCAAATGATTACGACACTGGCTGTACATGGTAGAGGCACTGTGTAATTCGTAAGTGTGAGCATTTGTTTTTGCACTCTTAACAGTCCTGTCCATCACAAATATGCATGTGTGTGTATTTAGCACAGAGTGGCTGTTTTATAGAACTAAATCCCGTATACTGTGTGTATACATACATATGATGAAACGAAAGATGTTACATTTTAAAGCTGGGAGGAAACGTTCGGTTAACAACCGATTGGCGCCGAACACCACCCAAGTTATTGAGTGATCTTCGGCAAACTCGCATCAGCGTCGTGATGTTTGGCAGTCACTGGCCAGTTGTGATTGTCATGAGAGTAAGACGCAACGGAATGTGCACATCTTTTTGGTTCTTTCGGTAAAGTCACGTAGAAGGGAAATAATAACATTTTAAAGCTATTATATTATTTTATTATATTATTTTATTATGTTTTATTTTTATTATTTTATTACTTCCCTTCTACGTGACTTTACCGAAAGAACCAAGAAGATAAATCCCTGCAGTCACGAAAGCTTTAAATCGGAATGTGCACAGTTTCGCAAAAGTTTGAGCGCGACTCGGAGGCTCGCTGGCCGGAACGGCTGTGCGTCGCCTCGGTGTTCATTGAAAGTGCAAGATGACTCGGATGCTGTTGCTGCTGCTGCTGTGCATGTGGTGTATGTGAAGGGTGGGGTGGAATGTATAACACGTAGTAGTGCGCCTTTTGGCGTCATCTGGTCCAACACCATGTGAGACTAGGCTCTAAGGAAAGCTGTCTCGGGTATGGACCAATCAACTTCAAGGACAGTGCATACATCAGAGTTATGTTTTTTGTTTGCATTATGACTGCAGGTATTGTTGTCTTTGCAAACATGACTCCTTGTAAAAAAAAAGTGTCAGTTTTGTTGCCAGATAGAAGGGTAAAAAAACATCATTTTTTACTGACAAATGAGGTTCCAATGGCGTAGTAGGCTTTCAAGACCAATATCCATAAGAGAGTATTTTTTTGCATTAGATCACGTAAATGTGTCGTTAAACCCGCCACCACCCGACACATCCAATTCGTGAGGTTTTGCCACGAAAATAAAACGTGCCAATTAGTTTGCGGGTTTTACGACGCATTTAGATGTACACGCTCTAACCCAAAATATACTCGATTATGGATATTGGGAGTAGAATTCCGGGTGGCCACCCTGCCTGGCTGAACAGCGGCGCGAAGATCGTTGTTGGCGTAATCGCCGGTCATCCTTGCTGTGCTCATCGGTGAGGTCTGAACCAAATTTTGGGAAATTTTCGTCAGGAGCAAAGCGCGACTCGTACAACGATCTTGAACGTTGAGCGAAGGCGTAAAACTCGTTGTTGGTTCTCATCAGTGGGCCACTGGCTAAGTTGAGCTGTAATAAGTAATATAAAAAAAACTTTTTTGAAGACACGCTTTAATGAAATGTACCGTACGAGTAATGGCAGAACTCCACGACTCCAGGAAATGTTCGCAAAGCTTGCCACAGCGTAAAGGGGCCGTGGTGATTTACAGCCAACGTCAGTTGAGCGTGGACAATTAGACCCAAGCCGAAACATAACAAAGAAAAATTAATGTTTTTAAAAAACTGTTTTAATTTTTTTTGATGGAATATAGTATTGTCATCAGTATGACATAACTATACCAAGTTTGCAGTCGATGCCACATTGGGAAGTGGGTTAAAATTGAGTTACAAGATTTGAGGATACGGCAACAACAACAGAGTGAGTTCATAGAAAGCGTGTAAAAAGATCGTTTAAAATTGTTATTTTTTATGATAGAATATGCTATTGTCATCAGTATGACATAAGTATACCAAATTTGCAGTCGATACCACATTGGGAAGTGGGTTAAAATTGAGTGACAAGATTTGAGGATACAACAACAACAACAGGCAGAGTGAGTTAAATAAAAGCGTGTAAAAACGGCGAGCTTACTCATTGGTGATGATCGGCGAAGGCGAGCTATTGGCCGATACACATTGGTGTAGCAACTTGAGGGTCAGTGATAATTGTTTTTTACCCTTCTATCTGGCAACAAAACTGACACCTTTTTTTACAAGGAGTCATGTTTGCATAGACCACAATACCTGCAGTCATAATGCAAACAAAAAACATAACTCTGATAATGTATGCACTGTCCTTGAAGTTGATTGGTCCACACCCGAGACAGCTTTCCTTAGAGCCTAGTGTTTTTTGTTTGCATTATGACTGCAGGTATTGTGGTCTATGCAAACATGACTCCTTGTAAAAAAAGGTGTCAGTTTTGTTGCCAGATAGAAGGGTAAAAAAACAATTATCATATTTTTTACTGGCAAATGAGGTTCCAATAGTGTAAACAACTTGAGGCTCGTTTATTAATGCTCATCAGAAAGCCGTAACCACTGGTTTGGCAAGTAACTTGAGTGTATTCTGGTTAGTGCCTTTCTTTAGAACTTATTTTTGTGTTGAGTTTGTTGTCCTTCCCCACACCTCCGATTATAACGGTTGATGATGACGACGATGATGATGAAGCTGATGATGATGAAGCTGATGATAAGGATGTTGATGGAAGCAGCTGCCTGCAGTGGCACTTGGAATGAGATGGAATGAGGCGCTGGCCTTTCTACGTTACAGGTGTGTTTATGTTCGTGCCTGCGGCATTAACATAATTAACGTGATCATAGTTACAATTGTCATCGTCTGTTGTCACGGCTACTTTTGAGTGTGCATCTGAATTGAGATTAAACAATTACTGCTGTCTCAACAAAGTCATGCGGGTGAAAAGAAACTGCTGTTTTAATTCCGATTTCCTGTATTCATTAATCTAATAATGACTCATAATTATGCTTTGTTCATTTTGTGGTCACGTCTCGTTTGGGACAAAATAAGCATTTAATGTTGTCATTCAAGTAAAAATCGAAAGGACTGCGTTGATTCGTGGTAGCGGTGTACTGAGCAAACGCACCACCACAAATAAAATAACTGTTCCTTAAAACTGAAACATACAGCACTGGTAAGACTGACGTTTTCGTTAATGGCCCTTCAGAGCAGAGAGGGCCAACCCTAATCATAGCCACATAGCCTCAATCATAGCCCCAATCATAGCCCCAATCATAGCCCTAATAACCATGACCCCCACCCCCCTGCACCTCTGAGTAGCAAGGTTGGCTGTGTACGGTGCGAAAGAACTTCAACATACATAACCACAAACTCGAGCCCTCACTAAAGTCCTACTCCTAACACTTAATTCAAACTCTATCCCTAATCCTAACCATTAAATACAAATCCCTAACCATAGCCATAATCCTTAGACGCTCAACCTAACTATAGCTGTAATATTAACTATTAACCCAAACTCGACATCTGCCCATATCCTATGTAACTACCCAGAACTCTATCTGCCATTTTAGCCTTTACCCGAGATCTTTCCTCGGTAAACCCTCACGCCAGCCTTAACCCGAACAAGAATTCTAACTCCTAAACCTAGGCTTGATCGTCGTCTTCACCGCGTAGCCCTAACTGTAGCCTTAACCCCCCCTAACCATAGTCCTTCGCCTCGATCTTTTCAGCGTTAATTGATGCCCTGTGTCCCAAACCAACGATAGCACGAGTCATAAGCTCAGATCTCGAGCTTTACTTACCATGTATGCCGGTGGCATGGTCCAATTATTTTTTAAAGTACCTGCAATTCACCAAGTTGGAATTCTGTTCTTGCGCACGATGGCAGCAGCAGTGTGGCACGGGGGGCTAAATGTCAACGTCGATCTGATGGCCACAACGAGAGGGTTTCAGGAGAGAGAGGAGACAGCGAGTTCGTGTAGTTTTGCTGTTCCCCCTCCACTTACAGGGTTCATAGTTTGGGTTGCATGGCCAAAATTTGCACGGCTGTCGATTATCTACACGTAGCCACATCGCGCCCCACTACCAAACTCCTGTCTTCCTCCGTTGATGATTTCATACATTTGTAATAACCCTCCCGGAGACGGCTTCGGAATCAGTCCTTTATTTCCACTTCCAATACACTTGCTCACTCACTCTCCGTTGCTGGCAGACAACGGAGAGAGGACAGACTACACACTCAGTCCTCTCCGCGCACGTGGCAACCCCCCAGCCCGCGTCCGCGCGTGACCCTGCTCCTGTTAGTTTCAGTCTGCTCGCGATCGTTCCCTCTCGCTCGCTCTTAAGACCTTCGTCACGTGGTTCCCCCAGCCAATCATGTATGGACAGCTCTCACCATTCTCGATGGTTCCCTGTCAATCCCGGGACCACGCCCCTCATCCGGCTCCCCATTCGCTGGGGCCCCGAATGGCTAGGCCAATCACTTCCGATGACCTGTCGTGATGACGCATGGGCCATGGTCCCAATCTCAACCCTTATTGGCTACGAGCAGGACCGGCAAGCCAATCCCCACGTGAACCCTCTATGGCTGTTATTACACATTCATCGCGCATACATTCAGCGAAGGACCATTGCACACTGGGACGTGTGACCTCTTGCGACAGCGTTCGCATAAACTGCTTCTATTGCCATGCAGTACCGGTGTAGCGAGTGATTTGTGTGATCCACATTCTTATGTTTTTTCGGTAAAGTCACGTAGGTAAAAAAATTCAATTTAAATTAATAAAAGCAAAATAAAATAAAAAATCACACGTTTCGGAGGCAACACAAGTCTCCGTCATCAGGTGAGACCGTCACAGCTAAAATTACTGCATCAAGTGATCCACGTATCACAGGAGGGGCGACCACGGGTGCGGTGTCATTTTTAGAGTCCACTTGGAACGTCGACCGCCAATTGAAGTGCGCAATTTGCTGGAGTTCTGCGCAGCACGAAGACGGCGCGACGTGTCCACGGAGCGACACAGCCGTCGCCCTCGAAGTCACCTCTCGATCGCAGATCCAACGGTGACATTTCTGACAAAGTCGAAAACATCGGACGCCAAGAAGAAGGCGCCTTCGGCATCGCGTGTGGACGGACTGCAGCCAATCCTAATCGGCTTGAAGCGATGTCCAGGCCTCCGCATCATGCAACAACAAAACTGAGAAAACACAGCACTGGTAGACTCAATTGGGTGCCCAGACTTAACGGTTTCTGGGTCCGAATGCGGTTAAGACAATTCATTATTACCGAGGCCAGGCCGATTCGGCGAATAACCTCAGGTCTACGTCGTCCAATCAGTGGTCTGTGCAGATCCCAGGGAGACATTCCTGCCACTTGATGACGCAGGGTGCTTCTGGAGGGTTGAAGTCCAAGTTCCGGACTTTTTTTTTGTGCCATGAACCATGAAAAATAATGTCTTGCATTGTTGTGGAACAAGTTCAGGAGAACTGGTGTCAGTGTTTCAGGCTTCTCAACAAACAAAGCTGCATCGTCATCGTAGTGTTCTTATTTTAATTTATATACCTGTCAACTCCTTACCAGTGCCCTGCCTTATTACAGACCAGTTCAGACCTTATTAGTCACGCCGTGCCCTTATAAATCTCAACGTTCATCCTACAAAGTCCCATCGCAAGGGAGAAGCACAAACAAATAGACAACACAAATGTTGCCCGTATTGAAACGGCTGTACTCCGTGTGGACCTGAAAACTAAATTTCCCTTTACAAGACTACGGGGTAAACCGGTATGCGTTCACAGGTATGAATTTATATAGCGCCTTGACCAATGAGCCAATCGTACAGCAGAATAGTTTGATGAGGATGGTGGTAGCACGTGAATATGACGGCGCGTGATATAAACAATGATGAAAGTGACATTGAGTGGTTATTCATAACGAGTGAGTGTGATGATGAATGGGTAGGTAAAGTCGGGAAGACGGATGGAGTTAGTGATGGGGAAGGGAGTGGCGAGGGGATTTTGGAGCAAGCGAGAGAAAACAAGGACGTTTTAAAAGGAAGAACAACATTTTTACCGTGATGCTGATTGTTTAAGTTGTATTCTTAGGTTTTTTCGGTAAAGTCACGTAGGTAAAAAAAATTTAATTAATAAAAGTAAAATAAAATAAAAATAAAGATCACGACGTTTCGGAGGCAACACAAGCTTCCGTCTTCAGGTGGAACAGTCACAGCCCGACAGCTGTATCAAGTGTTTAAGTTGTGCCGGCAAATCCTGACTCCGAGGTCGTGGGTCACGTTTTCATCAAAGACCCAGTCGCTCGCCCGACAGGTAAGTGTTGCCGGTGCGAGGACACATCCTTGTCGACTGAATAGCCTCGGCTGTGAGAACGACCGCGCGGATACCAAGTGTGCTCTGAAGGTTCACCGATGAAAATCGATCCGTATAACTCGCGCGCACCGCAGCACATCCATCGAATCGTGTGCAGTCAGAATCGGACTGCACGTGCGTTCGAATGTTACGCGATTGGCATATTTCTTTTGGCCGGTGGATTATAACAGAGACGAGGTAGAACGGGGGAAATTTAACCCGTAAAAACAAAGTTTTTCACTATAAAAAACTTTTATATGCGTGGCATCGGGGCGGCTAGAGTCCTCTCGTCCTCTGGCTTGAGATGGCTGCCACCTATGGGTCAGATGATTGTGTGGCAGCATTAACCAATTGGTAAATAAATATTTTTTAAAAATTCCCTAAACAGTGTAAAATTTTGGAACATTTTTTTCACGAAAATGCATTGTCACGCACAACGAGTCTGTGTGCAAAATGTCAGCTCAATTGGATCACGGGAAGTGGGTTAAAAAACGACCGAAAGATTTGCACGGTCCTAAGCAAGCAAGCAAGCGAGTGAACTTAATATAAAGGATTTAAAAACATGATCCGTTCTGGAATCGTGACCCGTGAACTGCTCCAGTTCTGAGCATATCGGTGGAGGTGGCCAATTGGAGGCGTGCCGGTGCTGATCACGGCAGCGGCTTTTGGTGAACCACCATCTCACTCGCTCACCACACACACGCCGCAGGTCACGCCACTTGTCGACATTCAATCAGGGTTTCACTTTTGAGGTCGTTACGCGCTGCACGTGCACGTTGAACGAGGAGCACAAATTTGGATGCTCCATCGAACAAAGACGGTCACCGCATCGATGCGCTTCCAGATGCGCTTCTGCGGCCGTCTGGAATGCTCTTCCGAAATTAGGAAGCCACAGGAGCTATGCACTTTTAAATCATAATCTCGATGAAAAAAAAAACACTTTTTGTGTTTGGTTTGTTGTCCTTTCCACGCACCTCCGATTAGCACAGTTGGCTACGTACGGTGCTAAAGAAGTTCACCATACACACAGAGAACTTGTGTCTTCGTCTCACTGCTGCTGCTGCTGCTGTTGCCTTGTCGGTTTATCTGTACGCTGAACTTTGACCGCATTGCAGTTCTTCCGAACTGGTGGTTTAGCATAATGCGCAAGGCTTGAGAGCTTTCGTGCGTCCAATGCCCATCCGTGTGCTATGGGAAATACAGTGAGGCCTGGTTAATTATAGACGCGACCCATTAAGTGTGTTTGCTCTGAGCAGTCACCATTGACGTCCCAGGAGCCCTAGAGCCCTGTACCCCTCCCACGCCCCGAGACATTGCCAATCTCATTAATGCCAGCACCTCTCGTTACCACGGCCAAAAACCAATACCCCCACCCACACACACATCTCCCGTCACCGTCACGAGTACCTCCACTCATTGTCTCCACTCACCCCAAAGTATCTGCCAACCACAATCCCTGCCACCCCATCGCCTTCAACTCACCCACCGAACCCCACCCACTCACCCCCCCTCAACATTCCCACTCACCCTACCCTATAAGTCCCACAATTCCCACGGACACCTCCACTCACCACCGATCCACTCACCACGACCAACGTATTCTCAGGATTATGAGACGCATTTATTGTCTCCAGTATTCTTAAAGTCAAATCGGTAGGTGTGCGCCTGTGAGCCGCGATTGGCAATGATTTTCGCGCCTCCAATTTAGCACGGTTGGCTAGGTACGGTGCGAAGGAAGTTCAACATACACGCCGCATCCATCTCGCCTTACCTTGTCCTCATTTCCATGGACATGTTCACAGGCTAAATGCATGTAGGGTCAATTAATATCGTATGATAATTGGTTTTTTATCCTTCTATCTGGCAACAAAACTGACACCTTTTTTTATAAGGAGTCATGTTTACATTGACCACAATACCTGCAGTCATAATGTAAACAAAAAAACACAACTCTGATAATGTATGCACTGTCCTTGAAGTTGATTGGTCCACACCCGAGACAGCTTTCCTTAGAGCCTAGTCTCACGTGGTATTGGACCAGATGACGCCAAAAGGCGCACAACTCAAAGACAATGCACCATCAGAGTATGAGAGCTCGGGGTAAGCATTTACACCATTGGAACCTCATTTGCCAGATAGAAGGGTAAAAAAACAATTATCATATTTTTTTTACTGGCAAATGAGGTTCCAATGGTGTAATATCGTATTATGGATATGCGCCCTCTCTACCTTGCACTCTAGTGGTAGTGCCTTACGCCGTCACCCCTCACCTATGTCCCCCTCCCCTCCTTCAAATCCCTAGCCCCGCCCCTCACGCCGTAGTCCTGCCCACTTCCCGGGCCCCCCCCCTCTGGCCACGCACCTCCCCCCCCCCTCTGGCCACGCCCATCACCCCCCCCTCTGGCCACGCCAATCACCCCCTCTGGCCACGCCCATTACCCCCCTCTGGCCACGCCCATCACCCCCCCTCTGGCCACGCCCATCACCCCCCCTCTGGCCACGCCCATCACCCCCCCTCTGGCCACGCCCACCCCCACCCATCCCCCCCTCTGGCCACGCCCATCACCCCCCCTCTGGCCACGCCCATCACCCCCCCTCTGGCCACGCCCATCACCTCCCCTCTGGCCACGCCCATCACCCACGGCACCGCCCCTCAAGTATAGCCCCGCCCTCGACAGCCACTCACGTTAAACCCATAATCACGCCCTTACAAACGTAGCACAGACCCCTTTTACGTAGTAGCCCCGCCCCCCATCTCTCGTAGCCCCGCCCATGAGAGGCCCCGCCTCCTCGTAGCCCCGCCCACACGGCGTTTAGTGCGCCCCGCCCCTCACCGCGGAAGACACGCCCCCTCTCCTTTCGTCGCCACGGCGTTTAGTGGACCCCACCCCGTAGCCCCGCCCCCTTAGTAGCCCCGCCCACTGCCTCAGTAGCCACGCCCATTGCATCAGTAGGCCCCGCCCTCTTATCAGCCCCGCCCCCCTTAGTAGCCCCGCCCCCTTAGTAGCCCCGCCCATTGCATCAGTAGGCCCCGCCCTCTTATCAGCCCCGCCCCCTTAGTAGCCCCGCCCACTGCCTCAGTAGCCCCGCCCATTGCATCAGTAAGCCCCGTCCCCTTATCAGCCCTGCCCCCTTAATAGCCCCGCCCCCTTGGTAGCCCCGCCCACTGATGCAGTAGGCCCCGCCCACCGACGCAGTAGGCCCCGCCCCCTGATGCAGTAGGCCCCGCCCACTGATGCAGTAGGCCCCGCCCACCGATGCAGTAGGCCCCGCCCACTGATGCAGTAGGCCCCGCCCACCGATGCAGTAGGCCCCGTCCACCGATGCAGTAGGCCCCGCCCACCGATGCAGTAGACCCCGCCCCCTTGATGTCGTCCCGTGTTTACACCGCGCGTGGCTCCGCCCCCCGCCGCTGCTGCCCCCGCCCCCCTATCCCCCCCCCCACCGCGTTCTCTGCGATTGCGTCGCGAGAACCGGCGGCGGCAGCACACGGACAGGCAGCAAGCAGGGTGTGTGTCAAGTGCGTGTGTGTGTGTCAAGTGCGTGTGTGTGTGTGTGTCAAGTGCGTGTGTGTGTGTCAAGTGCGTGTGTGTGTGTGACACGTGTGTGTGTGTGTCAAGTGCGTGTGTGTGTGTGACACGTGCGTGTGTGTGTGTGTGACACGTGTGTGTGTGTGTCAAGTGCGTGTGTGTGTGTGACACGTGCGTGTGTGTGTGTGACACGTGTGTGTGTGTGACACGTGTGTGTGTGTGTCAAGTGCGTGCGTGTGTGTGTGACACGTGTGTGTGTGTGTGACACGTGTGTGTGTGTGTGACACGTGTGTGTGTGTGACACGTGTGTGTCAAGTGCGTGCGTGTGTGTGTGTGACACGTGTGTGTGTGTCAAGTGTGTGTGTGTATCACGTGTGTGTGTGTGTGTGAGACACGTGTGTGTATGACACGTGTGTGTGTGCGACATAGGTGCGTAGTGACCCACACGTGTCTGTGTACCCACGTGTGCGTGTGTGTACACGTGTGTGTATGTGACAAGTGCGTGTGTGTGACACGTGCGTGCGTGTGTGTGTCACGTGTGTGTGTCAAGTGCGTGTGTGTGTCAAGTGCGTGTGTTGTGTGTGAACGGTGCGTGTGTGTGTGTCACGTGTGTATGTGTCACGTGTGTGTGTCAAGTGCGTGTGTTGTGTGTGAACGGTGCGTGTGTGCGACATAGGCGCGTAGTGCGCGCGTGTGTGGGCCACACGTGTGTGTACACCCACGTGTGTGTGTGTACACGTATGTGCGTGTGTGTGTACACGTGTGTGCGTGTGTGTACCCACGTTTGCGTTCGTTTGTGCGAACGGCAGAGGTCGCGTTCATTTCTCGACAAATGCGTGGAGAGAGACAGGAGGAGGAGAGTCGTGCGGCTGGACGCAGAGCGGAGACTGACGCCACATCATCATCATCAACATCATCATCAACATCATCATCATCAACATCATCATCATCAACATCATCATCAACATCATCAACATCAGCATCATCATCATCAACATCATCATCAACATCATCAGCATCAACATCATCAGCATCATCAGCAGCAGCAGCATCATCAGCAGCAGCAGCAGCAGCGGCATCATCATCATCACCTTGTCACGTGACTGACACCACTGCCACTGTATATATCCTGACATCATCATCAGCAGCAGCAGCGTCATTGCTATTACACAGACACCGTTACACTACCCCCCCCCCCCCCACACACTTAATTCGCTGTTCACCTCGTCACAGCTTCATCGTCACATCGTCACGACCACGAATTGCGACCTCGTCACGAACCATCGGCAACCTCCTGCGACTGCCAGGCAGCGTGCCATGTGCATCCACCTCGTTTAGTGACGCAGCTCGCTATAACATCATCTCACATCATCTTCATCACCTGCATCATCTCGTCGCACGATTCGTCACCTCTGCACTGTCACTTTAAATGTTTTTTTTATTTCCACACCGCCCCCCACCACCCAAAATCTCAACTACCTCGTCACGTAAACTAATTAACATTTGACATCGCAGTACGTTGACATCACCGTTATTTATTGCGAATGTCGTCATGATCTGATTATTGTTACCACCTCTTCATCGCAAGCATTATAACATCTACCATCATCATCACCTCGTCACTTCACATCACCAACCGCCAACTCAACATCACCTGTCACCTGCCCATCACGACCATAACCTCGACATCACAATTAGTAACCGCAATTATATCATCACCTCGTCACTTTCACCTCATCGTCAGCTCGTCACGCACCTGACTACCATCATCATTACCACATTGACGTCAACACAAACGTAAACAAAAAATACCTTATCCATCCCCTGACATCGTCACCTGATCTCATCACCACCTCATCACCACCTCATCACCAACTCATCACCACCTCATCACAACCTCATCACTTCATCACAACCTCATCACCACCTCATCACAACCTCATCACCAACTCATCACCACCTCATCACCAACTCATCACAACCTCATCACCAACTCATCACAACCTCATCACCAACTCATCACCACCTCATCACCAACTCATCACCAACTCATCACCACCTCATCACCAACTCATCACCACCTCATCACCAACTCATCACAACCTCATCACCAACTCATCACCAACTCATCACAACCTCATCACCAACTCATCACCAACTCATCACAACCTCATCACCAACTCATCACCAACTCATCACAACCTCATCACAACCTCATCACCAACTCATCACCACCTCATCACCACCTCATCACCAACTCATCACCACCTCATCACAACCTCATCACAACCTCATCACCAACTCATCACAACCTCATTACCACCTCATCACCAACTCATCACAACCTCATCACAACCTCATCACCAACTCATCACCACCTCATCACCAACTCATCACAACCTCATCACAACCTCATCACCACCTCATCACCAACTCATCACAACCTCATCACCAACTCATCACCACCTCATCACAACCTCATCACCAACTCATCACCAACTCATCACCAACTCATCACAACCTCATCACAACCTCATCACAACCTCATCACCACCTCATCACCAACTCATCACCACCTTATCACCAACTTATCACAACCTCATCACAACCTCATCACCACCTCATCACCAACTCATCACCACCTCATCACAACCTCATCACAACCTCATCACCAACTCATCACAACCTCATCACCAACTCATCACCACCTCATCACCATCTCATCACAACCTCATCACCACCTCATCACCAACTCATCACCTCATCACAACCTCATCACCAACTCATCACAACCTCATCACAACCTCATCACCAACTCATCACCATCTCATCACAACCTCATCACAACCTCATCACAACCTCATCACTTCATCACCAACTCATCACCACCTCATCACAACCTCATCACCATCTCATCACCACCTCATCACAACCTCATCACCACCTCATCACCAACTCATCACCATCTCATCACAACCTCATCACCACCTCATCACCAACTCATCACCTCATCACAACCTCATCACCAACTCATCACAACCTCATCACAACCTCATCACCAACTCATCACCAACTCATCACAACCTCATCACAACCTCATCACAACCTCATCACTTCATCACCAACTCATCACCACCTCATCACAACCTCATCACCATCTCATCACCACCTCATCACAACCTCATCTCCACCTCATCACCACCTCATCACAACCTCATCACCAACTCATCACCACCTCATCACCATCTCATCACAACCTCATCACCACCTCATCACCAACTCATCACCTCATCACAACCTCATCACCAACTCATCACAACCTCATCACAACCTCATCACCAACTCATCACCAACTCATCACAACCTCATCACAACCTCATCACAACCTCATCACTTCATCACCAACTCATCACCACCTCATCACAACCTCATCACCATCTCATCACCACCTCATCACAACCTCATCACCACCTCATCACCAACTCATCACCAACTCATCACAACCTCATCACCAACTCATCACCAACTCATCACCATCTCATCACAACCTCATCACCACCTCATCACCAACTCATCACCTCATCACAACCTCATCACCAACTCATCACAACCTCATCACAACCTCATCACCAACTCATCACCAACTCATCACAACCTCATCACAACCTCATCACAACCTCATCACTTCATCACCACCTCATCACAACCTCATCACCATCTCATCACCACCTCATCACAACCTCATCTCCACCTCATCACCACCTCATCACCACCTCATCACCAACTCATCACAACCTCATCACCAACTCATCACCAACTCATCACCACCTCATCACAACCTCATCACCACCTCATCACCAACTCATCACCAACTCATCACATCCTCATCACCACCTCATCACCAACTCATCACAACCTCATCACCAACTCATCACAACCTCATCACCAACTTATCACCAACTCATCACCAACTCATCACAACCTCATCACCACCTCATCACCACCTCACCAACTCGTCACAACCTCATCACCAACTCATCACCACCTCATCACAACCTCATCACCAACTCATCACAACCTCATCACAACCTCATCACCACCTCATCACCAACTCATCACAACCTCATCACCAACTCATCACCACCTCATCACCAACTCATCACCAACTCATCACCACCTCATCACCAACTCATCACCACCTCATCACAACCTCATCACCAACTCATCACCACCTCATCACAACCTCATCACCAACTCATCACAACCTCATCACCAACTCATCACCACCTCATCACCACCTCATCACCACCTCATCACAACCTCATCACCAACTCATCACCAACTCATCACCACCTCATCACCAACTCATCACCACCTCATCACAACCTCATCACCAACTCATCACAACCTCATCACAACCTCATCACAACCTCATCACCAACTCATCACAACCTCATCACCACCTCATCACCAACTCATCACCAACTCATCACAACCTCATCACCAACTCATCACCAACTCATCACAACCTCATCACCAACTCATCACCAACTCATCACCAACTCATCACAACCTCATCACCAAGTCATCACAACCTCATCACCACCTCATCACCAACTCATCACCAACTCATCACAACCTCATCACAACCTCATCACCACCTCATCACAACCTCATCACCAACTCATCACAACCTCATCACCAACTCATCACCAACTCATCACCAACTCATCACCAACTCATCACAACCTCATCACCAACTCATCACCACCTCATCACCACCTCATCACCACCTCATCACCACCTCATCACAACCTCATCACCACCTCATCACCACCTCATCACCAACTCATCACCACCTCATCACCACCTCATCACAACCTCATCACCACCTCATCACCACCTCATCACAACCTCATCACAACCTCATCACCACCTCATCACAACCTCATCACCAACTCATCACAACCTCATCACCACCTCATCTCCAACTCATCACAACCTCATCACCAACTCATCACCACCTCATCACCAACTCATCACCACCTCATCACAACCTCATCACCAACTCATCACAACCTCATCACCAACTCATCACAACCTCATCACAACCTCATCACCAACTCATTACAACCTCATCACAACCTCATCACAACCTCATCACCAACTCATCACCACCTCATCACAACATCATCACAACCTCATCACCAACTCATCACCACCTCATCACCAACTCATCACCAACTCATCACAACCTCATCACCAACTCATCACAACCTCATCACCAACTCATCACAACCTCATCACAACCTCATCACCAACTCATCACAACCTCATCACCAACTCATCACAACCTCATCACCAACTCATCACAACCTCATCACAACCTCATCACAACCTCATCACAACCTCATCACCAACTCATCACCAACTCATCACCACCTCATCACCAACTCATCACCACCTCATCACCACCTCATCACAACATCATCACAACCTCATCACCAACTCATCACCAACTCATCACAACCTCATCACCACCTCATCACCACCTCATCACAACATCATCACAACCTCATCACCAACTCATCACCAACTCATCACAACCTCATCACCAACTCATCACCAACTCATCACAACCTCATCACCAACTCATCACCACCTCATCACAACCTCATCACAACCTCATCACCTCATCACCAACTCATCACCACCTCATCACCAACTCATCACAACCTCATCACCTCATCACCAACTCATCACAACCTCATCACAACCTCATCGCCACCTCATCACAACCTCATCACCAACTCATCACAACCTCATCGCCACCTCATCACCAACTCATCACCAACTCATCACAACCTCATCACCACCTCATCACCAACTCATCACCAACTCATCACAACCTCATCACAACCTCATCACCACCTCATCACAACCTCATCACCAACTCATCACCAACTCATCACAACCTCATCACAACCTCATCACCACCTCATCACCAACTCATCACAACCTCATCACCACCTCATCACAACCTCATCACCAACTCATCACCAACTCATCACCAACTCATCACAACCTCATCACAACCTCATCACCACCTCATCACAACCTCATCACCACCTCATCACCAACTCATCACAACCTCATCACAACCTCATCACCAACTCATCACAACCTCATCACAACCTCATCGCCACCTCATCACCACCTCATCACCAACTCATCACCAACTCATCACAACCTCATCACCAACTCATCACCAACTCATCACAACCTCATCACCACCTCATCACCACCTCATCACAACCTCATCACCACCTCATCACAACCTCATCACCAAATCATCACCTCATCACAACCTCATCACCAACTCATCACCAACTCATCACCAACTCATCACCACCTCATCACCAACTCATCACCAACTCATCACAACCTCATCACCAACTCATCACAACCTCATCACAACCTCATCACAACCTCATCACCAACTCATCACAACCTCATCACCAACTCATCACCACCTCATCACCAACTCATCACCACTCATCACCAACTCATCACAACCTCATCACCAACTCATCACCAACTCATCACAACCTCATCACCAACTCATCACAACCTCATCACCAACTCATCACCTCATCACCAACTCATCACCAACTAATCACCAACTCATCACAACCTCATCACCAACTCATCACCAACTCATCACAACCTCATCACCAACTCATCACAACCTCATCACCAACTCATCACCTCATCACCAACTCATCACCAACTCATCACCAACTCATCACAACCTCATCACCACCTCATCACCAACTCATCACCAACTCATCACAACCTCATCACCAACTCATCACCAACTCATCACCAACTCATCACAACCTCATCACCAACTCATCACCAACTCATCACAACCTCATCACCACCTCATCACCAACTCATCACCAACTCATCATCAACTCATCACCACCTCATCACCAACTCATCACAACCTCATCACCACCTCATCACCACCTCATCACCAACTCATCACTTCATCACCAACTCATCACAACCTCATCACAACCTCATCACCACCTCATCACCAACTCATCACCAACTCATCACCACCTCATCACCAACTCATCACCAACTCATCACCTCATCACCACCTCATCACAACCTCATCACCAACTCATCACAACCTCATCACCAACTCATCACCACCTCATCACCTTATCACCACCTCATCACAACCTCATCACCAACTCATCACCACCTCATCACAACCTCATCACCAACTCATCACCAACTCATCACAACCTCATCACCAACTCATCACCAACTCATCACTACCTCATCACAACCTCATCACAACCTCATCACCAACTCAACACCTCATCGCGTGATAAACGCGATCGCTAGCACCTGGAATAAGAATAATGAAATAACTCACCTCATTACTGAAGCATCGCTCACCTCGTCACTCCGGCCGTAAAACTTCATCGCGCGATTAAACATCGCAATCTTCACTTAACACGCAAAACAAATATTACCAACATCTTGTGCCATCGTCAGCTCGTGAAATCACCACCACCGCCATCGTCGTCATCATCATCGTCGTCGGTAACATTGTCACGGCATGAGCATCTCCTGATTCCATCACCTCGTTTCCACCATCACCACGATCATCACCTCGTCACGGAATCAACCCGACATCGTAACCTCCCCTGTGTCGTTCTCGCAACGTCGTCGCGAACCTCGTCACACCACGGCCACCTCCGACGTCAATGTCACCTCATCACTCGGGCCTCCGCGTCATCTTCACCTCGTCGCTTCAAAAGGACGCCACCGCTTTAAAACGCCTCCCTCCCATCCTCGTTGTCGCCTCGTCAGCCCACCTCATCAAAACATCGTTCGCCAACTTCGTCGCCTAACCTCGTCACGATTTCTCCTGGTCCAGGTCTCACCTCTTCAGACGGGTCATCTCCACGTGTCCCTCGCCCGTCACACGGGACCCGCAAGGCGTCTCACCACCTCGTCATTGGCACACCTCGTCTGCCGATAGCGCTCCTCAAACTGCGTCATCCTCCTCCTCCTCCTCGCTCCTCTTCCTCACCCGGAACCGTCGTTAGTGCATCTCTGCTGACAACATCATCACCTCATTTAAAGTAAGGGAAGAGAGAGAGAACAAGAGAGACGCATAACAAAGAACGAGTGAAGAGGTGGAGGAAGCGAGAAGATAGCAAGCCCAGCAGGAGGAGGAGGAGAATTAGGGGGGGGGGGCAAAATACGAATATAAGGAGGAAGTAGACGAGGTTAAAGAGGTGGAGAAGAATTAGGAGTTGGAAATAAGTGAAGAGGAGGAGTGGAGGAATTCAAGAGGAGCTGGGGCACCACGTGATGACGAGGAGGTGATAGGAAGAGTTGTATGAAGAGGTGATGGTGAGGAAGAGTTGTATGAAGAGGTGATGGTGAGGAAGAGTTGTATGAAGAGGTGATGGTGAGGAAGAGTTGTATGAAGAGGTGATGGTGAGGAAGAGTTGTATGAAGAGGTGATGGTGAGGAAGAGTTGTATGAAGAGGTGATGGTGAGGGAGAGTTGTATGAAGAGGTGATGGTGAGGAAGAGTTGTATGAAGAGGTGATGGTGAGGAAGAGTTGTATGAAGAGGAATCCAAAAGATGAGGTTGAAGAGGCGAGCTGTTGAGGAATATGTGGGGAGGAGGTGGTGGTGAGTTTCGGTAAAAGGGAGAATTTGTCAAGGAGGAAGGGCTGTGGGGGGAGGACGACGAGGTGAGGGCGACGAGGTGAGGGCGACGAGGTGAGGGCGACGAGGTAAGGGCGACGAGGTGAGGGCGAGCCCGTCGCATGGACAAGCGGCTATGGAGCTGTCTGCAGTGGGGGAACGCGTGTTCGCGGTGGAGAGCATCAAGAAAAAGAGAATTCGCAAGGTGACCACACAAGACACACACACACATACACCTACAGAGACAAAGATCCCCCGTATAGCCCTAACAGAGTGTTGGGGCAAGTGCTGTTAGAGAGCACCTATGAAGGCCGGAACGGTACACGAGGGGGTGGGTGGCCAGCACCACGCCCGACCGCCTTTGTCTCCCCAGTGGCGATGTTTACACACCGCACCAGGTACTCATATCAGGCTGAGTCGACCTAAGGGAGGCCCAGGACCGGTTCAGATAATCGTCACTGGTGTTGGCCGTGAGCGGGAATCGAACCCGCGTCGCCAGGTTCATAGCGGAGCACGCTAACCGCTACACTACCGCTCCCCACTCACATATACAACCACCATTCGCCACTAAGTGGCGATGACGTCACCACGACGCTTGTGCCGGGCCATGTGCACCTTGAGGCCACGTGAAGTGTCGAACGCCCGCTGGCAGGAGGTCACGGGGCAGACCCAGGTGCCACAGGTCAACTGACTGAGATGACTGGCCGATGCACCACTTGTGCACCCTACTGTGCCAACTTGCTGTGCTTTAGCCACCCGGCGCTCCGCTCGTTGTTGTGAGTGTCGCTCCTCCGCCCTCCGTTGTTGGAGGGCGACTGCTTCCAACTGCCCAGTAGTGTCCTTCACGAGCCTCTTCCACAGAGGCCGATCTTGACACTGCTGGTACCAGTAATCGGCAAGTCCACTCAGCTCCACGTCCTCCTGTACCACGTCACTCCATCTCTTCTCTAGCCCGTGCCGCGCCCGTTTAGCCCCCTTGATCCGGCCGAACAAAAGCTGTTTGGGCATGCGGTGGCTGGGCATGCGGGCTACATGGCCCAGCCAACGCAGCCTTGCCTGCTGGAGGTGCTCACCGATGGGACTTTGTCCAGATCATTCGAGGAATTGTGAGCTTACACAATCCAGCCCGGTTAAACCCAGGATTGATCGTAGGCAGGCCAGCCTAAATGTTTCTAACCGGTAAAGATGTTCCATTAGGGGGGTCCACGTTTCACAAGCGTAGAGAAAGGAGGGAATGACTGTGGCCGAGAAGACCCGAAGCTTCGTGCGGAGCGACAGACCAGGTAGCTTTCACACAGCGTTACGCAACCAACGAAAAGATATTGCCGCTCGACTGATTCGGAGTGAGACCTCTGCTGTGAAACCGGAGCCTGTCATGAGCACACTGCCCAGGTATGGGAAACTCTCCACTCTCTCCACAACTGCCCCATCACCGCTTGGGAGTTGTGGGGGTGGATTGCCCCGGGGGCCACCGGCACACCTACACCCACACACCTACACACACAGACACCTGCACACACACCTACACACACAGACACCTGCACACACACCTACACACACACATCTACACACAAAAACAAAGATCCCGCGTATAGCCTTGAACAGACTGTTGGGGAAATTGCTGTAAGCCAGCGCCCGGCCGCCGTTTTTCTCTCCCTACACACACACATTACACTCTTTACACGTGTAATGGCGTAAACTATGCAGGAGACAGTTGACGGAGGCAACACGTATTTATTTATAACACCCTACAGTAACAGTCAGCTCTACAGCCCAGGAACACAGCCTACGGCTACGCGTGCCTGACACCGGCTACGCTCTCAGGTCCTCCAGCTGTGCACTTCCTAGGGGAGGCTATCTGACCCGACCTCGCTAGGGTACGGGTCCCAACCACTGGCCCATCGGACCCGGCCCTGATAAGGACGTCGGGAACCGGGGGTTCCCAGGGTCTCGCCACTGAGCCACACAGAGTCCCGGCCCTGACAAGGGCGGCGGGGCTAGCGGTCCCAGGGTCCCAGTCTAGCTTGCTCCGTCTTCACTCTTCACCGGCTCTTCTGCTCCAACGACTCCCCGAGTGCTCACGCGCACCGCCCTATATACCCAACTGCCCCCTCCCGAGGGGCGGGGCTATATGCGGACGTCGATGTAGCCACCCCACGCACGGACCGTGATGTAGACACCGCAACGTAATGGCTTGCTACACCCCGGCACGTAACACCTCTACACGCGCGCACACCTCAACACACATTCACACGCGCCGTGTGCTCTGTGCAGAGGTGACGTCGTGTCACGTGATTCACCTCATTGCCCACCTTGTCGCCTCCACAGGGAAGGGTTCAATACCTGGTCAAGTGGAAGGGATGGTCCCCGAAGTGAGTAGCACCTCATCGTGACTTTGGTGATGGCGTTGGTGGCAGCAATGATGATGGTGATGACGGTGATTGGTGATGTTGCGAATGCTATTCTTAGGGTTTTTTCGGTAAAGTCACGTGGGTAAAATTTTTTAATTAATTAGTTTACACAACAAAGGCTCATTCCTAACAGCGTGCTTCAGCCGCACCGAACCTCATAAAAATAATATCCAGGGCCTACCTTGGCTCCTCCCACCCTCAACCAGTATATATACAAATACTGTTTTCTTGGAATTTCTCTTACTTGATACAGCTATCGTGCTGTGACGGTTCCACCTGAAGACGGAAGCTTGTGTTGCCTCCGAAACGTCGTGATTTTTATTTTATTTTACTTTTATTAATTTTAATTTTTTACCTACGTGACTTTACCGAAAAAACCTAAGAATATGAATCCTTGCAGTCACGAAAGCTTCAAATCTAGAATGTTGCGAATGGAGGTGATCGATAATGCTGTTGATTGGTGTATTTTTTACGGATGATGTGGATGGTGTAAATGTTGGTGATGGTGGTGGTGATGTTGTGGGTGTTGTGAATGTTGATGGTGGTGATGACAGATTGTGATGGTGGTGACTGTGATAGTGGTGATAATTGTGGTCATGGTAATTATTGTTGTCGTGGTGATGCTGGTTATGGTCATGATGTTAGATGAACGTGCTCGTCAGAGACTCATCTAATGATGACCATGACGGCGATGATGATGGTTGTGATGGTAATGATATTGGGGTCGGTGGTGATGATGAAGAAGGAGGTAATGACAGTGATGGTGATCTGTGGGTAACGACGACGACGGTGGTGGTGGTGGATTATTCACGTCTTGGATTTAGTTACACTGCTGATGATGCTGCTGCTGCTCTCGCTCATGATGATGTTGATGATGACGCCATCAGGTATAGCACGTGGGAACCAGAAGAAAATATCCTCGACCCTCGCCTCGTGATGGCCTACGAAGAGAGGTGAGAGAGTTGGCTTTTGGTGAGGAGGCGAGTGTGTGTACTGGCATGACACTTTGTGTGTGTGTCTGCGGTGGTGTAGCTGTTAGCGCACCGCGCTCACAGTCGACACCAGTGACGATGATCATAACCGGTCCTGGGCCTCCCCTCAGTCCAAATCTTCAAGTGAGTATCTTGTGCAATGTGTGAACATCGTCACTTGGGGAGACAAAGGCGGTTGGGCGCGGTGTTGGCCACCCACTCCCTCGTGTGCCATGCCAGCCTTCATAGGCGCTCGCGAACAGCACTTGCTGCTACAGTAAAGGTCGCAACCGGGTACCCGATACCCGTACCCTACCCGACACCCGAAACCCGGCCGGGTACGGGTAGCCGGATACCCGTTTGCGACCCTGGTGCGGCCGGGTACGGGTACGGGTAGGCCGTGAGTCACTGGTGAGTCACCGTTTGTCACTCATTTCCCAACGTCTTGTCTCTTCTCACAATTCAAGTTCCTAGAATCAACCCACCCGCGCCTGCAACATGGCTTTATCCCAGAGGTCGCAATCAGGTACCCGATACCTGTACCCTACCCGTACCCGGCCGGGTACGGGGTACGGGTACGGGTACCCGTTTGCGACCCTGGTGCGGCCGGGTACGGGTAAGGAATCAAAACCCGTTTGCGACCTCTGTGCTACAGTCTGTTAAAGCTACACAGGGCATCTTTGTTGTCTTTGTGTGTCTGTGTGTGTGTGGAGAGCGGTGGCGCAGTAGTTGACGCACTGCGCTGTGAACCCGGCGGTCGCAGGTCAATTCCCGCTCATGGCCCAACATCGGTGATTAATATCTGAACGGGTTCCCTGGGCCTCGCTTAGTTCAACACAGCCGCAACTTGCGCACCTCGTGCGGTGTCTGTGTGTGTCTGTGTGTGTACAAAACATCAGCACGGGGGAGTCAAAGGCAGCCTGGCGTGGTAGCAGGCCACCCACCCACCCACCCCGTTGTGTGCCGCGCCGGCCTTCACAGGCGCAACTCGCTAGCAGCACTCGACCCGACGGTCTGTTCAAGGCTCTCCGGGGGGGATTGTCGTCGTCGTCGTCTCTGTGTGCAGGGAGCAGAGGGACCGAGCGATTGGCCTGCGGAGGAGAGGCCCTCGCTCCAGGAGACTCGTGCTGCAGGTCGGACATCACGTGTCGCCGGTAGAGCTCCGGGGCAAGCCGCCGTTGCCAGAGACGGCGCCCTGACGCCTTTCCAACCCATTAGAGTTTACCAGAGAACGTCGATAATGCTACTCCCTACCCCCTCCCTTTGATGCTGCTAATCCTGCATAATGCACGGGCATAATATGACTTTGAAACCCCCCCGCCCACCTACCAACGCATTTCCCATAAATATGCTAAATTCCCCTTGATATGCAAATTATTTTGTCAAGGCGCTCTTCTTCCCCCTCCAACCCAGCTTAAATATACGCTCCAAACTTGGGGGTGTTTCATTCTTCACCTGAGGACGGCTGCTTGCGTTGTGGCCGAAACGTCGTGAGAATTATTTTATGTTTTATTTTTATTGTGTTGTTATTTCCCTTCTACGTGACTTTACCGAAAGAACCAAGAAGAATAACGCATCCGTCGATAACACTTTGGCCTCATAAGAATAACATTTATATACTGTATGCATGTCGCACTTGTTTAACACCACTGTACGTAGGCAACCGTGCTAATCGGAGGTGCAGGGGAAGGACAACAACATCACATACATATATAGTGACGTATCAGGCATTGGCTCGCTTCCTTTCACATGTATGCGCCCTGCAGAAGGGTTATTGCCCAACACCTCGAGGCAATCCTGTTGACGAATGTGCTCGAGTGTTGTTGGTTGTGCTTGTGCATCACCACTGCCAACGCAGCAGCAGCATCTTCATTGGCAGCATTGCATAGGTAATTAGTTCAGCAGTTCCACTGCTGGATTATATTTTTTTCCGTCTGACTTTACCGAAAGAACCAAAGAGTATGGATTCCTGCAGTCACGAAAGCTTCAAATCAATATTAGTTTAACATTAGAATTGCCCTCTGGTGGTTGTTTTTGCTCTGATTTATGTTTGCTTCATTGCTGTACTTAATAAAAAAAAAACTGGTTAGATTCAGGGTCAGAGAACGAGTCAAGGCAAGGGTTAAAGAGTCAAGGTTAGGATTAGAGTCAGGGTCAGGATTTGAGTCAATGTTGGGTTTAGAGTCAGGGTTAATGTTAGAGTCAGGGTTAGGGTCAGGGTTAGAGTTGACGCAGTACAAGTCCGTATTGCATTGTTGCATGTGTACACGCACACCCACGTGTGTGGGGGGGGGGGGTGGCACGTGCCCCCCAATGATCCGATCGAAATCGATGGGATCATTGGGGTTTATTAGTAATAAATCGGCATTTTGTGACCCATACTGCCACTGTGTAGCATATTATTATGTGCCAGGGACTGATATGAGATGATAGGACAATAGTCCATAATTGGCAATACGTAACGGCAAAGCAGTTATAAGTGACTCAGAATTGTGCGCAGTTTCGTATACAGTACACGACTTCCCTGAAGGCATTCACCTTCAGCGAGCGCGATGCCGATCACACAACGCGGTTCGAATTCGACCCTCGATCGCCGGAATCGCATCGAATTAAAAGCAAGGGACAAGTCCTTACTTACTAACAACTACTTATTTACTAACAACTCCTCTATCATTTTTCATTGCTGGAGGGGTTGCCCCCCCTACCTGAAAATCCTAGCTCCGTCATTGCCCACGTGTACACCCACGTGTGTGTGTGTGTGTAATCAAGGCCTATGAAATCATCAATAGGCCTGGGCTCTGGGTTGTTCTTTCTACATTCAGAGTCTCTGACTCTCTGCTCACAATCATGAAATACCTTCATGGTATTTCATGATTAGTAAGCCCGGGTAAAGCTGTGTGGCCGTGAGCCATTCCCTATTGACCTTGGGGTACGACAAGGATGTCCTCTGGCGCCTACATTATTTAACATTTTTCGACCACATAGTTCGAGAAGCCTTCCATGGCTATACCGGAGGAATCTCCATATGGTATAGATACAATGGAAGGCTGATCAATGCTGCCTGGGTGCGGTCATGGGATGGCTCTCTATTGGTCAACCATGTTATGTATGCTGGTGATCTGGTGATTGCTGCTCACTCAGAGAAGAAGTTGGAGGCGCTGCTGCTTGACCTGGAGCGTACTACTAAGAGGTGGGGCCTTACCATCAGCTCCTCCAAAACTAAGCACCTGTCTGGGTATTTTGTGTCATCAAAAACTCCACCTTCTCAACTCCCCATTGGTGATGGGGCAGTTGAAAGAGTGGAGAGGCATCCATACCTGGGCAGTGTCCTTATCACCGGTTTAACAGCAGACATCTTATTCCGAATCAGTCGAATGGCATTATCTTTCATTGGCTGAGTAACACTGTGTGGAAGCTACCTGGTATCTTGCTCCAAACGAAGCTTTGGGTCTTCTCAGCCACAGTCATGCCCTCCCTTCTCTATGCTTGCAAAACGTGGATCCCTCTAATGGAACATGTTCACCCATTAGAAACATTCAGGCTTGCCTGCCTACGATCCATCCTGAGTTTAACCAGGATGGATTGTGTGCGGAGCTCATAATCCTTGAAAGATTTGGACAAAGTTCCATCGGTAAGCTCCTCTGGCAGACAAGGCTGCGTTGGCTGGGTCATGCAGCCCGCATGCCCCACCACCGCAAGCTCAAACAGCTTTTGTTCAGCCGGATAGAGGTTGCTAAACGGGCAAGCCACGTACTCGTAGGTTTTTTCGGTAAAGTCACGTAGGGGGAAAATAAATAAATAATAAAATAACTAGTTACATTTGAAATAATTCTAGAAATAAAATAATAAATCACGACGTTTCGGAGGCAACACAAGTCTCCGTAATCAGGTGGGACCGTCACAGCAAAATTTACTGTATCAAGTGAGGCAAAAATCCAAGAGACAGGTTCTTAAATACAAGTTAAGGGGGAGGGGGGCTTATCTGAATGTGGTAGCCAATGAATGGAACGTGTTGGGGGGTGGGCAGGGTTGAAAGAGAACAATAGGTGTACAAGTTGTCGTACTACCCGGTGTTGTTGACAAACACAAAAAGGAGAGTGCTGTTAAACGCTGGGGATGTCAACACTCGGTAAAGTAGAATAGTATCTGTCAAATAAGATGGTCCAAATAAGTGTAGTTAAAACTTTTTTGCATGGTTAATAACATCTTTCCAATGATTACTCAGTTTGTACTCATCATCACGGTTGACGTTATGTCTGTGTTTGTATATCCGGATGGCTTCGTGTACAAACCTTTGATGGTAGCCAGAAGGTTTGCAGAGCACCTTGGTCTCAGAAAAGACAATATCATGAGAGCCCACGGCGTTGTAGCAATGATCGGCAACGGCGGAAGACTCAATTTTGCCGTGTTTCAGATCTGACTTGTGCTCGCGGACACGATCAGAGATTCATCTTCTTTCAGACCGCGTTCCACTCACTGACCGCGTTCCACTCACTGGCATGGTGCAGTGTGCAGAGTAATGTATGGTGTCGTAATTGTATAGTAAACATATAGCAGTGTGATACACATTAGGGTGGGTAGAATAATACATAGTGTTATATTAAAATGGATAAGGCAGCAACTGCAGCAGCAGCAGCAAGTGCAGCAGCAGCAGTAACAGCAGCAGCAGCAACTGCAGCAGCAGCAGCAACTGCAGCAGCAGCAGAAACTGCAGCAGCAGCAACTGCAGCAGCAGCAGTAACTGCAGCTCCCTTTGATGCTGTTAATCCTGCATAATGCACATGCATATGCAGTACTAATCACATTCCTGCATTTCCCATAAATATGCTAAATTCCTTTTGATATGCAAATTCCTTTGTCAATGCGCCCAGCTTATATATATGCTCCAAGCTCGTGTGCTGTTTCATTCAGACTCTGTCGCCTCGACGGACCTGGTTTTCACCTGAGGACGGCTGCTTGCGTTGTGACCGAAACGTCGTGAGAATTGTTTTATTATGTTTTATTTTTATTATTTTATTACTTCCCTTCTACGTGACTTTACCGAAAGAACCAAGAAGATGAATCCCTGCAGTCACGAAAGCTTTAAATCGAAATTTACGATCAGAGATATGACGTTTCGTTTCCCCAATGTAACAATCACCACAGCTGCAACTCAGTTTATAGACTCCAGGGTATTGCAAGTCAGGGATGACATCCTTCACAGATGGAATTATATCACGGATTATGTACTGTACTGAATCGGACTTGGATCTTATGTTTGTTTAAAATTTTGGAGATCTTTTTGGTCACGCCTGCTATGTATGGCAACGTGATAGTTTTGATCGGAGTTTCAAGTGGCTGTTTATTTATATTATTATTTATATTAGTTATTTTTTATTTACTTATTTATTACTTACATGTATTTACCGAAAAAACCTAAGAGTATGAATCCTTGCAGTCACGAAAGCTTCAAATTTAGGGCCAATGGCTGGTACCAGCGGTGTCAACATCGGCTTCTGTGGAGGAGGCTCGTTAAGGATGCTAATGGGCAATTGGAGGCACTCGCCCTCCAACAAGAACGGAGGGCAGAGGAGCGACGCTCACAACAACGAGCGGAGCGCCGGGTGGCTAAAATCCAACAAGTTGGCATTGTAGAGGCCACGGCTGGTGCGTCTGCCAGTCGTCTCGGTCAGTCAAATCACGGCGCCTGGGTCTGTCCCGTGACCTCCTGCCAGCGGCGAGCCTTCGCCACTTCACGTGGCCTCGGAGTGTACCTAGCCCGGTGTGGCGATGCCATGGTGACGTTATCGCCACTAGTGTCGAATGACGGTTGTTGTTGTGTGTACGCGCGTGTACGTGCATTCGCGCGCGTGCGCACGCCCCGCGCAGATCTCGAGCCTGGGGTCGCGGTCGTCCCGCTCCTCCCTGCGGCCGCGCGGCGTCGCCGCCACCGCGACGGCGCAGCTCCACGCGGAGCCGCCGAGCGGGGAGTCCAGAGGCGGCTCGGTGATAGACGGCGACGACGGCGACGACGGCGACGACGACGACGAGGAGGACGACGACGACGACGTGGGGGACGCCGACTACGACGTCAATTTTGACGACGACGACGACGACGACGGCGCTCGCGCCATGCAGACCCGAGCCTCCGCCGCCGCCGCCGCCGCCGCCGCCGCCCCCCCCGCCGCCCAGGAGCGGCCCGTCGCGCTCCCCGTCGCCCGCCCGCCCGTATTCCGTTCGGCGTCTCCGAGCCCCGTCGGCGGTGGCAGCACCCGGCGCCGGCGCCGCCCCGCAGGCGGGGGGCGACGGGGTCGTGGCGGTCGCCCTGCGGCAGAGACGCCGCCGTCGCCGCCGGCGCCCGGCGACGCTGCGCCGCCCGGCGCCGCCCGACGGACGGCCCGTGGCGCCGTGCGGGCGGGGGGGCTCGGGCCCGGCGCCGGGCTCCTCCCTGCGGCCCCTCCGCCCGCGGTGCCGGCGCCCGCCCGCGCCCGCCGCCACGGCCGCCACGGCCGACTCGCGCCGCCGCCACCACCGGCGCCACCTGCACCTGCAGCGCCAGCGGCTGCTGCGGCGGCTGCTGCCGAGGGCGGCGCGGGGAGGAGGCGGCGCCGGGCCGGCCGAGTCGTCGCCGAGGAGGGGCCGCGGCCGCGACGACACCGAAGAAGACGACGACGAGGAGGACGAGGAGGACGAGGAGGAGGAGATGGAGATGGACGAGGTGGACGAGGCGGTGCGCCGGGAGCGGTTGTTGTGGAGCCCCCCGCGTCACACGCTGCACGCGCACGTGGTGGTGACGGACGTGACGGCGCACCTCATCACCGTCACCTTCAGGGAGGCCGGCAGCCAGGATGGCTTCTTCAAGGTGCGGGCGGGCGCCAACAGCGCCGCCAACGCCGCCAACGCCACCGCCGCCACCATCATCGTGTGACACACGAGGTGCGGTGTGGAGGGGAGGAGGAAGAGGAAGAGAGGTCGGTGTGAGAGGGGGGGAGACTGCTCGGAGAGATAGAGTGGAGAGAGAGTTTAAGGAAGAGGAAGGATTAGAAGAGAGGCAGCGATGGGAGCTGAGAGTGGAGAGGCGACGGCCTGGAGAGGAGATAGAAATCAGTGGCAGAGACCAGCGGGAAAGAGGCAAACGGGGAATTGCGTAGCAACTGGATCAACCTCAGAGAAAGAGCAGGACAGGAGGGAGGCAAGAGAGAGAGAGAACCCAGAGAGGGGACGAGGGGAGCGAAAGACCCCCAACCACCGAGAGAGAGGCCGTGCGACCGTTGAGCAGACGCTCGGCCGACGGTTTCCTCGCACGGTGCCGAGTGGCGAAGTCGGAGGGTGAGCATGGAGGAACTCCGAGGCAAGGGCGTCTGGGAGAAAAAGACTCAAGAGCCGTGAGACTTAAGACGAAGAACCGTGGAGGAGAGACCGAGACGGTGGGTGGGGATTCATCAGGAGGGGGAAGCGATGAATGGGTTCAGGAGTTTGGAAGAGACGAGGTGCGGATTGGAGGAAGAGGTGGCGAGGCGCGCGGAGAGATGAGGGAACCCCCGAGAAGATCGAGCGAGAGACGGTCAAAAGACTGCACGCAGCACAATTAATCCATAATCTGTCCACTTGGGTGCACTTCCACAATCACGAACAACTGACTGCTAGGAGTAGCACTTCCAGAATCGGGGAGGGTGGGGCGACGGCTCCCCCTCCTCCTCCTTGCAGGGGCTATAACAGCGTGGCCACGCGACGAAAACGAACCAAGCGAATTCGGGTTTATCTGGCGGGTTCCCTGCGTTCCGTGGCGTTATTCGGCGTCGCACAGCGCAGGACGCGTCGACGGCCAACGCTTGAAGGACGACCGTTCGGTGGACAAAGTTCGATGGACGACGCTCCAAGGACGACGCTCGAAGGACGACGGACGCAGCGCATAATGATTCCGGCAGACGGAGAGAGCCGTGCCGAGGAGGAGGAGGAGGCCAAATGAGGATCGTGCAGATATAATCCACAATTCGACAGCTTCCGCAACGCCTGTAGTCGTTATGGATCATTTATTTGTTCCGCAATTGTCACAGTCGCGGAATATTGTTTTGGCAATGTTCAACAATAGATGGCATTGTTTTACTAGGGTTTCAGTATTATTATAATAATTATAATTATTATCACGATAGTTGTTGAATTATCGCTGTTGTTCCCGTGTTTTGTTAGGGCTGGTTGCGTGCCGTGCAGAGTATGTGACACGCGTACTGCTGGCAACGCACACGTGACACGCATACTGCTGGCAACGCACACGTGACGCACGTGTACTGCTGGCAACGCACACGTGACGCACGTGTACACACCGCGTGTAACTCGCGGTAGGGTATATATACACGTGGCGCATACTCACCGTGTCGACTGATAACAGAGTACACGGCCACGTGTACTCGTCGGGATGTTGTTCGCGTTGATGGGCATTTACTGGGACATGCGGGCACAAGTATGCACACCTGTACGCACTTACACTTAGGTATTCGCACGCAGATATACACAAGTACGTACAGGTACACACACAAGTATACACAATTACACATAGGTACTTACACATAGGTGAATACACACACAAAGACAAACACGAAGATATCCCCCGTATAGTCTATACAGACTTGGGGCAAGTGGTGTTAGCGAGCACCTATGAAGGCCGGCATGGCACACGAGGGGGTGTACACCAACACAGGTACACAGATGCACACAGATGCACACACACAGGTACACACACACACAGATGCACACACACACAGATGCACACACACAGATGCACACACACAGATGCACACACACACAGATGCACACACAGGTACACACAGGCACACACACACACACAGATACACACACACAGATGCACACACACAGGCACACACACACACAGATGCACACACACACACACAGATGCACACACACAGATGCACACACACACAGATGCACACACACAGATGCACGCACACACACAGGTACACAAGAGCACACTAATACCGTGCACAAGGGTTGCACCCAGGTGCACGGGGAGGGCTGGGTCGCCCCGGGTAACCAATTACCCTAATTAATGACGTCATTAGTCGCAATGCTTTGCACTGCTCACGGGTCACGTGGCGTGGGTGTTAGGGATTTTTGAAGGGGGGGATGGGGTTGGGGTTTGTGGGGGAAAATCGAGATACATTTTGGTTATTAATATATTTAACGTCCCAATTGCAGCACAAACAGTGGGTGAAGTATGGTTCATAGTGGGGGGGAGGGGGGGTTAGGGGGAAGGTTTCTATTCGTGTGCGTGCACAAATGAGTAGCCTCTTGATTTTATTCCACGGGGGCTTCGAGCCGGCGGCACGAGGTATGGCCTTCCAGGAGCGGCTCGGCTCCTGGTGCCCGCGAGTTCCACTTCGCTGCACCGTGCCGTGTCGTCATCGGCGCAATGCGTGGCACAGCTGGCTGCTCATGAGCTGCTCGTCAGCGGCATGACGGCTGCGGTTGACTGGATCTCGCTCACGTTCGGAACAGGGTCGTGCCCGCTGCGCTGAGCAGTGTGTGACTGCAACGTCAATGCAGGTTTCACACTTGCTAGAGATCATCGGTGTAGTGCAGCTGGACTAAGCAATGTGGCTACAGGATCAGTGTAGGTTTCACACTTGCTAGAGATCATCGGTGTAGTGCAGCTGTACTCAGCAATGTGACTGCAACGTCAATGCAGGTTTCACACTTGCTAGAGATTATCAGTGTAGTGCAGCTGTACTAAGCAATGTGATCACAGGGTCATTGTAGGTTTCACACTTACTGGAGATCATCGGTGTAGTGTAGCTGGACTAAGCAATGTGACCACAGGATCAGTGTAGGTTTCACACTTGCTAGAGATCATCGGTGTAGTGCAGCTGTACTCAGCAATGTGACCACAGGGTCATTGTAGGTTTCACGCTTACTGGAGATCATCGGTGTAGTGTAGCTGTACTAAGCAATGTGACCACAGGGTCATTGTAGGTTTCACACTTACTGGAGATCATCGGTGTAGTGTAGCTGTACTAAGCTATGTAACTTAAGAATAATTGCAGGTTTCACACTTATTAGAGTTCATCAGTCTAGTGCACCTCTGCTAACAAATGTAACCACTGCATCAATATAGGTTTCTCATCAGTGAGGTCAGTCCTACGACCGTATTTGTAACCACTGTGTTGATACTGGTCTCATCCGCATTAGGAGTCATCAGTTCAGCATGGTCCTACTCATCTGTGTGACAACTTTGTCAGTACTGGCTTCAGTGTTCATATGGCTCATCAGTGAGGAATCCGAACTCCTCGATAAATCATCGATACATTGCGATGTTGGCACTGGTTGCCACGCTCTTTAGGAATCATCAGCAGAGCGTGTCCATACTCGCACGTGTGGCCGTCCAGGTGAGTTATTGTAGATCACCGGCGAGGTCGCGTGACTCTGTACATAGCTGCTTTGACACTGGTCCTCTTACGCTTTAGGAGTCATCAGTGCAAGTGTATCCGTACTCATCTGTGTGTACACCTGTGTCGGTAGTGGAATGATTCCCCCCACAGAGATCATCCGTGAGGCTTTCCTACGCCATATATATGTGTGTGTGTTGACACTGGTTTCGTTCACATTAGGAATCGTCGGTGCAGTGTGACCATGCTCAGCTATCCAGAAACTCCACGAATGCCGCATTGTAGCTCATCGGTCGGATAGCACCGCCGCTCTATACACGACTGTGTTGATATTAGTCTCGTCCACACGAGTGCAGTGTAGTCATTACTAGCACATGTTGACGAATGCATCAGTAGTGGCTTCATGTAGCTATAGAGATCATCAGTAGCGCGAGTGTAGCACTGCCCAGCCTACACGACAACTGGATGTACACCAGTTCCACGCATGCTCTTCCTCGTCAGCATGGTTGTAGCCTTTTTAATCTTGGACCAGGCCGTAACTATAAACGACTTGGAGCACTGGTAGGGGGACTATTCGATGATAGTCACTATATTTACCGTATTCTCTGGATTATAACTTGCTTCGGAAAGTAAGACGCACCCCAAATCATGTGCCCGATGGCAATGAAGTTGCTACAAATGTTGACACACGCAGCTACCGGATTAAACTAAACATTTTATTTTGCCAGGTAAGGCCCACTGAACTATATAATGTAGCTCTTTTTCAGAGTGACCTGGCCACAAATGATAGCTCAACGAAGTGGCTTATCATCGTGTGGAAATGTATAGCAGCCATATACTCTGAAACGCGTGATGTGGAGGGGAAAACTGGAGAAAAATCCACCAGACCACGGGGAGAGAGAGAGAGAGAGACACGCACACTCCAAATATACAGCAGCAGCAGGCGTCAGGGTCGGCATCGAACCCACGACCTCATGCATACGAGGCGAGGGAGTTAACATCTCGCTTTATTGCTTTGAAAACACGGGGGAAACGCGAGTGTGTTTATACTGCAGAGAATACGGTAATCGGTGCAGAGGTTTCATAATTGACGGGGGTGTGTGTGTGCTGTACATGGGAGAATGTAGAGGTTTTTGCACGGGGGAGCAGTGGTGGTTATCACTTGGACAGCTCTCGGAGGTAGAATGTTGGCAGTTGAATTCTCGGACGGGGTGGATTCAGGCCCATCATCCTCACCACTGCCACCGTCGTCAGCGATAACCGTCGTGTTCATCGTCACGGTCACCAATTATCACTGTCTTCAACATCACCGTCATCTCCATCATCATCATCACCTTCCTGATCGTCATTATCACCATCATGGGTCACCAACAGCGTCGTCGCCGTTACGACCACCATAACCACCGACATCATCACCATCATCACCACCATCGTCATCATCACCACCATCGTCATCATCACCATCGTCATCATCATCATCGTCATCATCACCACCATCATCATCATCACCATCGTCATCACCACCATCGTCATCATCATCACCATCGTCATCATCACCACCATCGTCATCTTGATCACCATCGTCATCATCACCACTATCGTCATCTTGATCACCATCGTCATCACCACCATCGTCATCATCATCACCATCGTCATCACCACCATCGTCATCATCATCACCATCGTTATTATTATTATCGTCATCATCATCACCATCGTCATCTTGATCACCTTTATCATCACACCTCGGGGTGAGTCAAATGAGCATCGCCTGGTGAGGCTGGGCCCACCGAGGCTATGGTCGCGTTGATGAATGTGCTGGTCCCCATCATAGTAACGTGGAATCGTCACCACTTGCTGCAGGGCAGTTCACAGTGGTGGCGTTCGTGTTTGAGTAGGTATGAACCTATCATGGCCGTAGGAATGTTGAACTTTCTTTTTTTACAAATTCGTTGCAGGTAGTCAGCAATAGCTGTGTTTTAGAACAGACCGGCCTCCGGCCATGGTAACGTGGAATGCCCACCGTGAGGCCGAGCAGTACTGACTAGTGTCTTCCTGAGCCGCTTCGTGTCGTGCATCTCTGCCTGCCTTTGCCTACGCACAGTAGACATGATATTCGACTGCATTGTATTCTCTTTGCGTCCTTGCGCCATTCGACACGACGCGAGACGGGGTGGTCGGGACGCGTAAACGATTCACGCCACTGGAGGGCGATTCGAGGTTTATTTTTTTTTGGGGGGGGGGGGGAGGAGGGGGGTGGTCGCGGTTCGATTCGATAATCGATTCTCTGACTCTCTCGTCTCTGTTCGTGCCATTTGCCTCCCTCCCTCCCCCCCACCGGGTCCGCCTAAAAAGAATCACCGTGGGTAACTCTCTCGCTTGCAAATCTCGGAATGGACCGTGAGTAATGTGATCACGCGTAGGCAAATCGATTCGTAAACTCTGTGTGCAAATTGTTTAAACGCTGAGAGGAAATTGCTTCATTAACCAATATCAACGTCGCCCCCGTAACCGATAGACCAGTCCAGAGGGGGGGGGTGGGGGGATGGGGGGGCACTTTCGCCGATAAGACATCAATTGGTGTGAGGATGGCCGCCACATTAAATAAACATTGTTGGGGGTTCGACATCAGCACGACGATGACGACGATGACGATGGGGGGGGGGGGTGTTTTCACAATTTGTGTTTATTGTTCGGGGTGGGGGGGGGGGCGCGCACGCCACGAGCCACGCTAAAGGCCACCAGGGCTCCTCGCAGTGGCCCCCCGCGGGTCTTGCGATGAAGGCCACCGCCATCGACTCGCGCGCCACTTGCAGCTCGGTTCTGCAGTCGACTTGGTGCCGCGCAGAGACAGCTGCCATCGCGGTGGGAGGGGTGCCCCCCATGCGAAAAACGTCAACTACAGCTGGGCGTTAGAATGACCTGGACGAGAAGCGATGGGTGTCACGGGCGCTTGAAGATGCTGCTGGGGCATTTAAGCTCGGCGCCCAGTAGGATACAAATCGGGGGGGGGGGGGGGGGGGCATTGTCACGTGGAAGGCTCACCGGTCGTCATCGGTGAACCTTCGGTCACGAGACGGACCCAGACTTGGGCAGTCGTCGTTCGTTAAAGTCCATCGTCAAGTGAGAATTCCGGGCAGTGACATCGCTGGAGCGTTGTTCTTCTTGTCGTTCGCCTGTAACGCTGGAGTTGCGTTGCTGGAAACATCGCGTTATAATCAATAATACGGTGGGGGGGGGGGGGTAAAGCACAGCCCGCGATAACGAGTGAGATACATACGCAGGGTTGAACAAAGAGTGAGGCGCGTGGGTAGCATCTCGAAGCATCCAGCAGCATCCCGGTGCCGAGCGCGACGAGGCGATCCCGAGGCAGCCGTCACAACCGCGTGTTCCGACTCGCGCGACGTAGATCTTACTGATTGGCCGTGTCGGGTGGTGGAGGGTTACGACACATTTATAAATAACGCGATCTAAACCCAAAAACGTTGATTATGAATAATATTGGTCGCGAAAGCCTCACACGTGTTAAACTGACGTAGATCCGTTCACTCAATTGCGCTATAATCCAAATTCGCGTCCGCGTTATCTATATATTTAAAAAAAAAAGCATTCCCCCAAACATTCATTATCGCGTTACATTCATTTTGAGTTCTGAAAACAACGCGCGGCGTGACCGGAGAGCAGACTGCGCACGCATCGGCCGTGTTCGTACCGAGTCAGCGTGGCAATGGCTCGTGATCGATGTTGCGGGTTGCTAGGCCGCGCACTGATCTGGCCCAGGTGTCTTTATTGATGTTCTTGTCGTGAAACCCTCCACCGCCCAACAACAGCCAAAAACACATTTGATGTGTCACCAATAGCAAGCGTTGGACGTGTGTGTGTGTTGTATTCTTGCTGTTGTTTCAGTCAGCTAGCTCACTGTAACATTTAGAAATTCGATAATATCTTAATTAGATAATAGTATCTTACGTGAGATAATACAATCTCAACTCGACAACAGCATCTTCATTACTACATTCGCTGGTGAGAATTGTGCTCCAGCTTACCCGTGAAAAGGCTTAATCTGTTTGGCCGTGTCAGGTGGTGGGAGGGTATCACGACAAAAAATTGGGCCAGATTATTAACGTAGGCTTACCAGCAACAGCGAAAACATCGATTGTGAATCGTGATATTGGCTCCAAAAACCCCTTGTGACGTGTTCAGGGCTTGCAATGATTAGATTAATCGTCTGCAGAACCGTCACACGATTATTCGATTCTCCAATCGATTCTTGTTGATCTCGATCAATCGATCGCTGTGGAGGAGTGGGGGGCGTTGAATATTCCACGATCAATAATTTGCAATAACGTGGATGTGTTTCTAAAATAATCGAACCGGGGAGAGTGCTGGGGTGGGGTGGGGGGTGGTGAAAGAATCGATTAATCGTTACACGCTTTACACGTGGGCGGCTAAAATGCAGCAAGTTGGCACAGTTGGAGGGGGGGGGGGGTAACAGCTGGTGTGGTGCATCTACCGGTCATCTCGGTCAGCCAACCCACGGCGCCTGCTGGCTTTGTCCCGTGACCTCCCGTCGGCGGCCTCAAAAGTGCACCTGGCCTGGCACAAGCGCCGTGTTGACGTCACCGTCACTTCGTGACGAGCGGCGGGTATTGGTTATGACGTGGCGTTTCCGCGAAGATGATTGGCTCACCTGGCGGAGTGAAGTCAGGCCCCCCCCCGGTACGTCGATGCGATTTTTTCTTTCCGTTCAAATGTTAACGGACGAGTAAAGAACTCTCCGATTAGAGCACGGTTGGCTACGTACGGTGTGAAAGAAGTTCAACATGCATAGATGCATTGGCAAACACCCATTATATCCGCGATCTGTTTATCCGCAAAAAATATAATAATGTGCACTTTGTCGAATATAACGGACTCCCCTGTACGTTATCAACAAACCCCTATTAACCGCACGCGCACTGCAAATTCGTTTATCCACAAAAAATATTTATCTGCATCGTCTATCTGCAGACTCCTTTCATCCGCGATTGTATTTAGCGTAATTCTCCGCATTATAAAGTCGTTAAAATTTGAATCTTGACTTAAAGCGTTCGTGGCCGCAGGAATTCATATTCGTTGGGTCTTTCGGTAAAGTCACGTAGATAAGTTCAAAGAAAATAGCAAAAAACTACGACGTTTCGATCGCAACAGAAGCGTTCGTCATCAGGACGAACTTATCTACGTGACTTTACCGAAAGACCCAAAGAATATTATTCACATTTGGTCACACACACGCGCAGACGCAGAGCCACCGGATTATAAGACGCAGCCCCACGCACACGTTTGCTTTAATAGCGGTAGTAAGGTGCGTCTTATAATCCAGAGAACGCGGTGTTGGCTTTTGATTTTCCCACTTCCTCTCGAATATCCGCGATCTTGCGTCCAAAACAAAGCATCTTAATATCCGCGATTCCCTTCGCCACAAAGCGAACTCGCGTCCAAAAAACGCTGAACATAAATTTGGACCATAATACTGTTTTTTTGGCGGGTTCAGATCGTGATCTGACCCCCCCAAAAAAACGATTGTGATCGAACCCAAAAAAAACTATTATAAATATTGGTCGCGAAAACCGACGTATCAATTTGAACGTCAAGCTTATTCTTGTTTGAAAACTAATTTTCTTTCGAACTGCTTGTTGTTGTGTTTTAGTTTGTTGTGCTTCCCCTTCGCCCCCCTTCTGCACCTCCGATTATCACGCCAGGTCTACGTACGGTGGTGCGAAAGAAGTTGAACATACACGTGCATATATCCCGCACCACTGGCTACGCCATCGCGAATAAGAGTGTGTTGCACTAAATGTTGTAATAATAGAGATAATAATATACGCAGAGTATATCGACTTAGCTGCTGACGGGCGAGTGCCGTGTTGCTGAACTCATCGGACACGTGGCACACAAAAAAACTACGGCTATCGTCATGTGTTGTTCTTTTGTGATTGAAGGGGATAAACGAAACGACAAGAAAGCAAACGCTTTAAGGAAATCGTCGAAACGCGGCGTGTACAGCAACGTGCGTTTCGTGAACCCGTCCATGTGCGGATCTTTGATCCCCCGCCCCTCGGGTTTTCTTCCCGACACGAAAGTCGATGGGGATTCATGTTCTTGGGACTCGGCGAGGATTTCCTGGGTAATATGACTGACAATCTGCAATGATGTAATGAATGTTATCTCCTCGCATGCGAGGGGAGGTTTATTTTTCTTTTCTTCAACGGTTTTATTTGACTTCACTCGTGTTTGTCGCGGTCAAATCTTGTCATCAAAAGTTATTCTACTTCCTGTTGGACAATCAATTCCAAATTTTGCGGAACGTACTCAAATCCGGTGACAATGCGTGCCTGTATCAAAATCGGCACCAAATCATCACTTAATTGCCTCCTTTCAAACAATTACAATTATTGTATGGACGGCATATTAATGATATACTTTTGTGGAGGTCAAAAATCCCTAAACTGTGGAGTCGGCTCGCACAAGATACAGACGCGACGTGTCTCGGGTGCCATTGACGAACTTGTCGACCGCGAATTAAACAAAGTTGATAATTGGTTTTTTTACCCTTCCATCTGGCAACAAAACTGATACCTTTTTTACAAGGAGTCATGTTTGCATAGACCACAATACCTGCAGTCATAATGCAAACGAAGAAAATGTGTCAGTTTTGTTGCCAGATGGAAGGGTAAAAAAAACAATTATATTTTTTACTGGCAAATGAGGTTCCAATGGTGTTAAACAAAGTTGTTAACAAAACCGTTGTTGTTGTTTTTAAATATTTTTGAAAAGGAGTTTATTTCTCCTTCTGGCACACTCCACCCACGGCGCACTTTCTCGACAACAAACGACGAAACTACGAATTGGCCCAAAGCTTCAGCAATGTAGCGGGAGCCTGTTGAACACGACGAGTCTTGAGACTGGGCGAAACTCGGCCGGATAAATAGAAGAAGAGTCAATATATTTTACTGGATAAAACATAAACAAATCCCCCCACCCCCCACTCCGTCTGCTTTAAACCAGACGTTAAAGACTCTGACGTAACCTGTACGAGAGAGTGTCATTGTTAGGCGGCAAATATGGCACGCACGTGGTTAAATAAAGGACTCCAATGGCAAGAGACGGTGAATCTCAATGGGCCGTCGTCACCTGCCGAAGTAAAGGGTGTCAACCTCTAGAGACGTGAAACTCAATGCGCCCGGCTAAATAATGATATATTTTGACAAATGTACGAACACATGACGTTAGTCTTAAGTGTTACAGTAATTTGCTACGATGTGTACGCAGAATATTGTTTCGTGAATGCACTGGAAAAATACAATGGCGTTCGGTGATGTGTGTGTGTGTCTGCGTGCTATTTGTGTGTGAATGTTGTCAATGTAGTGGGGAGCGGTGGTGCAGTGGTTAGCGCACTGTGATCCGAGTTCGATTCCCGCTCACGGCCAACAACACCGGTGTCAATTATCTGAACCGGTCCTGGACCTCCCCTAGGTCGACTCAGCCTCAAATGAGTTATCTGGTGTGGTGTATAAACACCGCCACTCGGGAGACAAAGGCGGCCGGGCGTGGTGCTGGCCACCCACCCACTCCCTCGTGTGTCACGGTGTCGGCAGCACTTGCCCCAACAGTCTGTTAGGCTATACGGGGGAGCTTTGTCATGTCCACGTGTTGTATGTATACGAGCACGTGTCGCGAACTCTCCACCCATTCGCCCCACCACCAACCAAAATCAACAGCAGAACCACCATCATCATCATCACTATTACGGTAATTACCACTATCACATTACCATCGACGTACATTCCATCAACGTCATTACTTTTAAAACAATAACATAATAAGATATACGTCATCAACAACGTGGCGGTGACGTCACCTCGGAGCCTGTGCCAGGCTAGGTGCACTTTGAGGCCACGTGAAGTGTCGAAGGCTCGCTGCTGGCGTTGACTGACTGAGATTACTTGCAGATGCTACCAGCTGCCATGGGTTGACTGAAAGTAGGATGGCACCACCTCTGGCCCCCTACTGTGCCAACATGCTGTGTTTTAGCCGCCCGATGTTCCGCTCGTTGTTGTGAGCGTCGCTCCTCTGCCCTCCGTTGTCGTTGGTGGTGGGCGACTGCCTCCAACTGACCAGGAGCGTCCCTCAACAGCATAGTCACTAAAAGCATCATCATCGCCGCCAATATCAACATGTCCATATGTCTTGTGACCCACATTTAATTATCTAATTATTTGTTGTATACCAATGGGTGTGAAAATAGAATAAGCAAAGTTAACGGTCAAGTAATTGGGGGTCGCAAGACACCCATCAAGCATGACCACTATCATAAGCTGCTTCAACATCATCATCAATGTCATCACCATCATGAACATCATAACAACTGTAACTCTTTGGTTCTTTCGGTAAAGTCACGTAGGTGGAAAAATAATAACATAAAACAAAAAATATATATCACGACGTTTTGATCGCAACACAAGCGGTCGTCCTCAGTGGAACTGCTGAACCAGCGAGAGAGCTGTTACAACAAGATGTTATATATGTGGCGATGGGCAAGCAAGCGGGGTCTGAGCTGGAAAGGAATTCCATCCCCGGACGCAAGCACGTCAGTTGTGTTAATGGGGGAGATTAGGGAGAGAGAGATTAGGGAGACAGATTAGCATGAAATGAGCGTACGTCGCCGCATAAGAGTATCATCCCCGCATATGAGCACAACAGCAGCGTTGATGGGAGATTAGCACTATGTTGATGGGAGAGATTAGGCAGGGAGATTCGGGGGATTAGCAAGTTAATGTCATGTCTGTGTGTAACACAAGCTGCGGCGCTGCCAACTGCGCTGTGAGAGGCAAGCGGGTCCACGCAAGAGAACCACCACAACGGTGGTCGCACCAGTGAGACACAAAGCCCATCACACAGCCAGAACCATCGATACATTGAGACTAAGGGAGCAGAGGTGGCCATGTTAGTGAGACCCCAGCCCGTTAATGCAGAGGCACCTAACAGGGCAATGGAACTCAGAGAGTCGGAGATAACAGCCAAACGGCAGGGAAGAATGGAAGCACCACAGCAAGTTACGACTTTGCTTGGTTAATAACATGCTTCCAATGATTGCTCAGCTTATACCCATCTTCTCGGTTGAAATTGTCTCTGTGTTTATATATCTGGATGGCTTCATGGACAAATCTTTGATGGTAGCCCGAAGGTTTGCAGAGTACCTTGATCTTGGAAAAAACAATATCGTGTGAGCCCACTGCGTTATAACAATGATCAGCCACTGCAGAGGTATTGGTTCTGCCGTGTTTCAAATCTGCCTTGTGTTCGCGAACACGGTCCGATACATGTCGTTTCGTTTCCCCAATGTAACTGCTGCCGCAGACACAACTTAGTTTGTAGACACCAGGCTATTTCATGTCAGGAATGACATCCTTCACAGATGGGATCAAATCACGGATTTTGTGTACTGTATTGAATTGGACCTGGATCTTGTGGTTGTTTAAGATTTTGGAAATATTTTTGGTAATACCCGCTATGCATGGCAAGGTGATGGTTTTGATTGGGTCCTCAGATGGTTGTCTCCTCATGGTTTGGGCTACAGCTTTGCGGATTTTGTGGTCTGAGTATCCATTCATCTTGAGGGCTTGGTGTACGTGCTCCAGTTCACTGGCTAGGTGGCACTGGTCGAAGATGCAGCGGGCCCTATGGTATAGTGTTTTGATGAGGGAGTTTTTCTGGGCCGGATGGTGGTGGAAAGTAAGACGCACCCCAAACTTTGTGACCCGATGTCAAACAAATTCTACAAATCTGGTCAGGCGCACACACGGCTACCGGATTACAAGACGCACCCATAATTTTCCTTTGCTTTTACGCACCTGGGGGGGTGGGGTCTTATAATCCGGGAAATAGGCAATTATTTGTTTTTGGAACGATATCCCCTCGTGCTGAGTGGGATTTATCCGGGTTCACCGGTTTCCTGGCACACGAAGTCAAACTTTCACTCACGATGGAATTTGGCCAAACACATCCAACCGTGTGGCAGGATGCTGCTGTAAACAAGCCCCGAGACTCAGTGAGAGGCATTACACGGAGGGTGGTGGTGGCTATGCGCATGACCTGGTGGTGGTGGTGGTGGCTATGCACGTGACCTGGTGGTGGTGGCTATGCACGTGACCTGGTGGTGGTGCTGGCTATGCATGTGACCTGGTGGTGGTGGTGGCTATGCACGTGACCTGGTGGTGGTGGCTGCTGTCATCCAGCACCGTGGAGGCAGCGAGCGAGGGTTAGTGGATCACACACACGCACGCGCGTTGTGAAACTCTCTTCTTCATGTATGTTGAACTTCTTTCGCACCGTACTCCCCTGGGCGTCAAGGAAGCCCCGTCACCCTGCGCTCGCCACGAGAACGCGGTACAGGACAGTACAGACTACGTTCCATCTGCTCCAATTGTATGGGATAGAGTGTTGCCTCCTCGCACGCGTGGGTCTTTCTCCAGTCTTAGTCTTCTTTAGTACGGCCGATGAGGATGCAGAGAAACAACTACAACATGCAGGTGGTCAAGCCACAGGGTGGTCCAGATGTCTTGTGACCCACATTTAATAAACTAAAAACACATTCCTCCTACGGAGGGAGCTGGTAGGAACGTTGTTGGGTTGCTCGGTCAATGGCCAGGGTCAACGGCGGCGTGGTGTATTCCGCAAATATGCCCGACTGTGAGGGCGGGCACAAGCCGGCGTGAGTAGGTTAAACGTTGAGTTTTATAAGGGCACCACGGGGTGACCAGCCCCTCCCCACCCAGCCCCACCCTCCCCACCCTCCCCACCCTCCCCACCCTCCCCTCCTCACCCAGCCCCACCCTCCCCAGCCAGCCCCACCCTCCCCTCCCCACCCAGCCCCTCCCTGCACGACGGACGGACGGACACAATAATCCCCTGTGGACTGGTGTAACCAGGAGGTTCCTACCAGTACAATATTTTTAGTGAAAGGTTTATTTAAAACATAAAATGAATACGCAAAGGACGAACAAAAATGTCGGTCAATTAATTGGGGGGGGGGGGGGGGATCACAAGACATCTGGACCACCCTGTACACCGGCGGCCGACTGCTGACAGTATCCACCCCGCGCTGTCAACCACTGACCATAACTTCGTTCACCGGACGTCTGTGAAATGAAGTGCTTCATAGCTCATCGGATTCCTCCAGCACACACACAAATGCTTGGTGAAACATGCAGGGTGGCAGCAGCAGCAGCTGCCGTTTTTTGTTTTGACATCCACTCGTCATCATCGGGGGGCACAAAGTGCGCTAACCGCTGCGCCACCGCCCCCTTTTCTCTAAATCACGACTGTCCCAGCATCGTGTTGCCAAGTATCGAGGTCTTTGGGAGTTGGGGGATTACCCCCCAGCCCCCCCCCCCCCCGTCCCGTAGCCCCCCTATTGGATTCTCCACTGACTGGGGCGATGGGGTGGGGGGGGGCAGTGGGGATGGTGGATTTGGGCGCATCAGTGGGGGATTAGTGGGGGAGAGGGGGGGGGGGCAATTGAAGAGGGGAGGCGTGTAGGAGGCACCGTATTGGTTGGTGGGTTGGGGGGGGGGGGAATTGGACGTTTGTGCAAAAGAGCTTTATAGCTCATCGGATTCCTAGAGTAAGATAATTGTTCTGATTCATTGACGAAATTTTAAAGTGGCTGGCAGTGGAGGGATAAGAATGGGGGGGGGGGGGGCTACCACGTGGAGGGGGGCAGGGGGCGGTAATTGGAGGGGGTGAGGGGAGAGAGGGTGGGGGTGGTTATGGAGGGGGTCCGGGGGGCGGGGCTCTGGGAGGTGTGAGGGGAGGGGTAGAAGAGGAGGGGGTAATCCCCCTCTCTGTGGGGGACCCTGACAACACGTGACGGCGGCGGCTCAGCTAATGAGAGCGCATCGTACGCGCGTGACGTCACGCCTATCGCATTACCCCGAAGGGAAGGGAGAGGGGGAAGAGAGAGGGGGGAGGGGACGAGAGGGGGGGAAGAGAGGGGGGGAAGAGAGGGGGGGGAAGAGGGGGGGGGAAGGGAGGGGGGGGGAGAGGGGAGAGGGGGGGAATAGGGGGGGGAAAGAGGGGGGGGGAAGATAGGGGGGGGGAAGAGGGGGGGGGAAGAGAGGGGGGGAGAGAGGGGGGAGGAAGAGAAGAGGGGGGGGAAGAGGGGGGGGAAGAGGGGGGGAAGAGGGGGGGAGAGAGGGGGGGGAAGAGAGGGGGGGGAAGCGGGGGGGGAAGAGAGGGGGGGGGAAGAGAGGGGGGGGGAGAGGGGGGGGAAGAGGGGGGGGGAAGAGAGGGGGGGGGAAGAGAGGGGGGGGAAGAGGGGGGGGAGAGAGGGGGGGGGAGAGGGGGGGGGAAGAGAGGGGGGGGAAGAGAGGGGGGGGAGAGGGGGGGGGAAGAGAGGGGGGGAAGAGAGGGGGGGGGAGAGAGGGGGGGGAGAGAGGGGAGAGGGGGGGGGAAGAGAGGGGGGGAAGAGAGGGGGGGGAAGAGAGGGGGGGGGAAGAGAGGGGGGGGGACGAGAGGGGGGGGGAAGAGAGGGGGGGGAAGAGGAGGGGGGGGGGGGGGAGAAAGAGAGGGGGGGAAGAGAGGGGGGGGAGAGGGGGGGGGGGAAGAGGGGGGGGGGGAAGAGAGGGGGGGAGAGGGGGGAAGAGAGGGGGGGGGAAGAGAGGGGGGGGGAAGAGGGGGGGGAAGAGAGGGGGGGGGAAGAGGGGGGGGAAGGGGGGGGGGGAAGAGAGGGGGGGGAAGAGAGGGGGGGGGAAGAGAGGGGGGGGGAAGAGAGGGGGGGGGAAAGAGAGGGGGGGGAAGAGAGGGGGGAAGAGAGGGGGGGGAGAGAGGGGGGGGGGGGAAGAAGAGAGGGGGGAGAAGAGAGGGGGGGGAAGAGAGGGGGGGGGAAGAGGGGGGAAGAGAGGGGGGGGGAAGAGAGGGGGGGAAAGAGGGGGGGGGAAGGGAGGGGGGGGGAGGAGGGGGGGGAAGAGGGGGGGGGGGAGGAGAAGAGAGGGGGGGGAGAGAGGGGGGGAGAGGCGAGGGGGGGGGAGAGGAGGGGGGGGGGAGAGAGGGGGGGGGGAAGAGAGGGGGGGGAAAGGGAAACGAGGGGTGGGGGGGAAGAGAGGGGGGGGGAAGAGAGGGGGGGGGGAGAGGGGGGGAAGAGAGGGGGGGGGAAGAGGGGGGGGGGGGGAGAGAGGGGGGGAGAGAGGGGGGGGTGGAAGAGAGGGGGGGGAAGAGAGGGCGGGGAGAGAGGGGGGGGGCGAGAGGGGGGGGAGGAGAGGGGGGGGAAGAGAGGGGGGGTGGAAGAGAGGGGGTGGAAGAGAGGGGGGGGAAGAGAGGGGGGGAGAGAGGGGGGGGAAGAGAGGGGGGGGGAAGAGAGGGGGGGGGAAGAGAGGGGGGGAAGAGAGGGGGGGTGGAAGAGAGGGGGGGGAAGAGAGAGGGGGGAAAGGGAGGGGGGGAGAAGAGAGGGGGGGGGGAAGAGAGGGGGGCAGAAAGAAAGGGGGGGAACAAGGGGGAGGGGAAAGAAGGGGGGGGGGAAGAGAGGGGGTAAGAAGGGGGGAAGAGAGGGGGGGGGAAGAGAGAGGGGGGGGAAAGAGAGAGGGGGGGGGGAAGAGAGAGGGGGGGGGGAGGGAGGGGGGAAGAGAGAGGGGGGAAGAGAGGGGGGGAAGAAGAAGGGAGAGAGGGGGGGGAAGGGAGGGGGGGGGAAGAGAGGGGGGGGAAGGAGGGGGGGGAAGAGAGAGGGGGGGGGAAAGAGAGGGGGGGGGGAAGAGGGGGGGGGAAGAGGGGGGGGAAGAGAGGGGGGGAAGAGGGGGGGAAGAGAGGGGGGGGAAGAGGGGGGGGAAAGAGAGGGGGGGGGAAGAGAGGGGGGGAAGAGAGGGGGGGGAAGGGAGGGGGGGGAAGGGGGGAAGAGAGGGGGGGGAAGAGAGGGGGGGGGGAGAGAGAGGGGAGAGAGGGGGGGGGGGGAAGAGAGGGGGGGGAAGAGAGGGGGGGGAAGGAGGGGGGGGGGGGAAGAGAGGGGGGAAGAGGGGGGGGGGGGGGGGGGAAGAGAGGGGGGGGGAGAGAGGGGGGGAGAGAGGGGAAGGGAGGGGGGGGAAGAGAGGGGGGGGGAAGAGAGGGGGGAAGAGAGGGGGGGAAGAGGAGGGGGGGGAAGAGAGGGGGGGGGAAGAGAGGGGGGGGGAAGAGGGGGGGGAAAGAGGGGGGGGAAGAGAGGGGGGGGAAAGGAGAGGGGGGGGGAAGAGAGGGGGGGGGAAGAGAGGGGGGGGGAAGAGAGGGGGGGTGGAAGAGAGGGGGGGGGAAAGAGAGGGGGGAAGAGAGGGGGGGGGAAGAGGGGGGGGAAGGGAGGGGGGGAAGGGAGGGGGGGGAAGAGAGGGGGGGGGGAACGAGAGGGGGGGGGAAGAGGGGGGGGGAAGAGGGGGGGGGAAGAGAGGGGGGGAAGAGAGGGGGGGGGAGGAAGAGAGGGGGGGGAAGAGAGTGGGGGGGAAGGGAGGGGGGGAAGAGAGGGGGGGGGAAGAGAGGGGGGGGAAAGAGGGGGGAAGAGAGGGGGGGAGAAGAGAGGGGGGGGAAGAAGAGAGGGGGGGGAGAGGAGGGGGGGAAGAGAGGGGGGGAAGAGAGGGGGGGGAAGAGAGGGGGGAAGAGAGGGGGGGGAAGAGAGGGGGGGGGAAGAGAGGGGGGGGAAGAGAGGGGGGGGGAAGAGGAGGGGGGGGAAGAGAGGGGGGGGGGAAGAGAGGGGGGGGAGAGAGGGGGGGGGAGAGAGGGGGGGGAGAGAGGGGGGGGAAGAGAGGGGGGGGAAGAGAGGGGGGGGAAAAGAGGGGGGGGGAGAGAGAGGGGGGGGGAAGAGAGGGGGGGGGGGAGAGGGGGGGGGGAAGAGAGGGGGGGGAGAGAGAGGGGGGGGAGAGAGGGGGGGGGGAGAGAGGGGGGGGGGAGAGGGGGGGGGAAGAGAGAGGGGGGGGGAAGAGAGGGGGGGGGGTGGAAGAGAGGGGGGTGGAAGAGAGGGGGGTGGAAGAGAGGGGGGTGGAAGAGAGGGGGGGGGGGGAAGAGAGGGGGGGGGAAGAGAGGGGGGGTGGAAGAGAGGGGGGGGGAGAGAGGGGGGGCGCGAGAGGGGGGGAGAGAGAGAGGGGGGGGGGAGAGAGGGGGGGGAAGAGAGGGGGGGAAGAAGAGAGGGGGGAAAGAGAGGGGGGGGGGGAGAGAGGGGGGGGAAGAGAGGGGGGGTGGAAGAGAGGGGGGGGGGCGACGAGGGGGGGGAGAGAGGGGGGGGGGAGAGAGGGTGGGAAGAGAGGGGGGGAAGAGAGGGGGGGGGACGAGCGGGGGGGGAAGAGAGGGGGGGTGGAAGAGAGGGGTGTGGAAGAGCGGGGGGGGGAGAGAGGGGGGGGGGGAAGAGAGGGGGGAAAGAGAGGGGGGGGAAGAGAGGGGGGGGAAGAGAGGGGGGTGGAAGAGAGGGGGGGAAAGAGGAGAGGGGGGGAAAGGAGGGGGAGACGAGAGGGGGGAAGAGAGGGGGGCAGACAAGAAAGAAAGGGGGGGAACAAGGGGGAGGGAAAGAAGGGGGGGGGAAGAGAGGGGGGTAAGAAGGGGGGGGTAAGAAGGGGGGGAAGAGAGGGGGGGGGGAAGAGAGAGGGGGGGGAAAGAGAGAGGGGGGGGAAGGGAGGGGGGGGAAGAGAGGGGGGGAAAGAGGGGGGGGCAGAAAGAAAGGGGGGGGAACAAGGGGGAGGGGAAGAAGGGGGGGAAGAGAGGGGGGTAAGAAGGGGGAGGGGCGAAGGGGTGGGGGGTAAGAAGGGGGGGGGGGGAGAAGGGGGGGGTAAGAAGGGGGGGAAGAACGGGGGGAAGGAAGGGGGGGGGGAAGAATGGGGAGGGAAGGTAGGGGGGGGAAGAAGGGGGGGAAATAAGTGGGGGGGGGGGAGAAGGGGGGAAGAGAGGGAGGGGGGAGAAGGGGGGGAGAAGGGGGGAGAGTTGGTGAAACCGTAGTAGAGTGTGTGTGCTGTGTGTGTGCTGTGTGTAGTAGAGTGTGTGTGCTGTGTGTGTGCTGTGTGTGTGCTGTGCTGTGTGTGGTGGGGGAAGAGGAAGAGACGACGACGAGGAGGAGGAGCGAGGGAGGGAGGGAGCGAGCGAGCGAGGGGTAGAGGGCAGTGACCAGGGGGAGGAGAGAGTGGAGGAAGAGGAGGAGGAGGCGGAGAGGGAAAGGCCGTGGGAGGGCGCGGGATAGAGAAGGGAGGGAGACGGAAGGTGACGAGGGGAGAGTGGGAGGCGAGAGTGGAGAGGGGGGAGAAGGGAGAGGGAGAGAGGGAGGGGGAGAGGGGGGAGGGAGAAGGGAGAGGGAGGAGAGGGAGGGGAGAGGGGGGAGAGAGGCGAACATGGAGGAGATAATGGGGACGGGAGAGCGGGTTTTCGCCGCGGAGAGGATCTTGAAGAAAAGACTCCGCAAGGTACGAGGAGGAAGAGGAGGAGGAGGAGATGGAGGGTGATGGTGGTGATGGTGGTGATGGTGGTGGAGAGGACGCGGGGAGAGCGGCGAGACGAGGGGAGATGGAGCTGGGAGAGCCGCTCTCGGCTTGTGCTTGGCGCTAGGCCGCAGTGCGACCTCCTCCTCCTCCACCGCCGTGTTACAGCTCTCCTTGTGTGCATGTGTGTGTGCATGTGTGTGTGTGCACGTCGTGTATGTGTGTGTACATTGTGTGTACATTGTGTGTGTGTGCATGTGTGTGTGCGTGTGTGTGCATGTGTGTACGTGTGTGTGTGTGCATGTGTGTGCGTGTGTGTGTACGTCGTGAATGTGTGTGTGCGTGTGTGCATGTGTACGTCGTGTGCATGTGTGTGCATGTGTGTGTACGTCGTGTGCATGTGTGTGTACGTCGTGTGCATGTGTGTGCATGTGTGTGTGCATGTGTGTGCATGTGTGTGTGCATGTGCACGTCGTGTATGTGTGTGTGTACATTGTGTGTGTACATGGTGTGTGTGTGCATGTGTGTGTACACGTCGTGAATGTGTGTGTGCATATGTGTGTGTACGTCGTGAATGTGTGTGTGCACGATGTGTGTGTGTGCATGTGTGTGCATATGTGTGTGTACGTCGTGAATGTGTGTGTGTACATGTGTGTGTGTGCCTGTGTGTGCATGTGTGTGTGTACGTCGTGAATGTGTGTGTGCATGTGTGTGTGTGTGCATGTGTGTGCATATGTGTGTGTACGTCGTGAATGTGTGTGTGTGTGTGCCTGTGTGTGTGCCTGTGTGTGCATGCATGTATGTGTGAATGCATGTGTGTGTGCGTGCATGTGTATGTGTGTGGCTGTGTGTGCATGTGTGTGCGTGTGCACGATGTGTGTGTGCATGTATGTGTGCGTGCATGTATGTGTGCGTGCATGTGTGTGTGTGCATGTGTGTGCACGATGTGTGTGTGTGCGTGCATGTATGTGTGCGTGCATGTGTGTGTGTGCATGTGTGTGTGTGTGCATGTATGTGTGCGTGCATGTGTGTGTGCGTGCATGTGTGTGTGCGTGCATGTGTGTGTGCACACGTAGTGTGTGTGCACGTAGCATGTATAATGTGTGTCTGTGTGTATATAGTATATGTGCATGTACAGTGTGTTTACTTTGTGTCTGTGTGTAAATGCATGAGTGTGTGTCTATGTGCATATGTTTACTGTGCATGTACACTATATAACGTGTGTGCATATACTTCGCGTCTGTGTATATGTGTGATTGTGTGTCTCCTGTGTTAGCACATGTTATCTGTGCATGTACATTGTGTGTGTATATATACGTCCTGTCTGTGTGCATGTACGATTGTCTCGCGTACAAATGTGTGCGCGTGTATCACGTGCATCTGCTTGTGTTTGATGTGCATGTACAATGTGTGTATCACGTATGTGTGTGCGCGTGTGTACTTCATTTCAGTACGTGTACACGTGTGATTGTCTCCTGTGGGTAGGTGTACGTATGCTTGTATAATGTGCGTGTCTGTACGTGGGTTGGTGTGTGTGTGTGTGTAGATCGTGTGTGTGTGTGTTTATAACATTTGTGTGCGGTGGATGTGTACATGCACGAACGCTTCTCTGGAAATGTATGCGTACATGTACAGCGTGTGCGTCTACTTCGTTACTATTTAATGTGTTAAAAGGATTGTGCTGTGTGTGTACACGGTACAGTAGTGTGTGTGTACACGGTACAGTAGTGTGTGTGTACACGGTACAGTAGTGTGTGTGTGTACACGGTACAGTAGTGTGTGTGTGTACATGCTACAGTAGTGTGTGTGTGTACATGCTACAGTAGTGTGTGTCTGTGTACATGCTACAGTGTGTGTGTGTGTACATGCTACAGTAGTGTGTGTGTGTACACGGTACAGTAGTGTGTGTGTACATGCTACAGTAGTGTGTGTGTGTACACAGGCACTGTGTGGGGAGCGGTGGCGTAGCGGTTAGAGTTCGATTCCCGCTCAAGCACACAAACACCAGCGACCGATTTTTATAAACCGGGCCTCCCCTAGTTCGACTCGGCCTCAAATGAGTACCTGGTGGCGGTGTGTACACATCGTCACAGGGGAGACAAAGGCGGGCCATTCATCCACTCTGTGTGACATGCCGGCCTTCATAGATGCTAGCTCTGCTTTGACGGTCATTTGTAGTGACATGTTTGTACTTGATGTATTTCACCATCTTATATTAGTAACTGTTGTACACGTGTGTGTGTGTGTGTCTGTGCACGGTGGGGACACACGTGGTTAATCTGCCTGTGACCTCACACTCCACGATCCCATAACACCTGGGTGTCTGTTCTTTTGACCTGATGGCAACATCACGTGGCCTCAAAAGTGCACCTAGCCTGGCGCAATCAGTCGCGACTTCACCGCCACTTTGCGTGCTGCATGTCCATGCTGGCCTCGTCCGTGTCGTGACTGTATGTTGAACTTCTTCAGCACCCTAGTAGCCGATCGCACTAATCGGAGTGGCTGGGACGGACAACAAACCAAGCACCAAAAAAATCATTTCTGAAGAAATGGATTTTCAATCTCGGCTTAGAAGTTGCACCGCTATTGTGGACAGGATTAAGAAGTTACAGATAAGAGGGCGAAATTGGGGATGAGGGCAAAATTACGGTAAAGGGGGTGAAACTGGAGATAAGAGTGTGAGACTGTAAAGAGAGGGTGAAATTGCAGATAATCGGAACATTTATTTATCCTGGAGAAATCCGACGAGTTCGAAGGCTCGTTTTCACATGTCCATTCGGCGAGGGGTCAGAAAGTGTTCTATTAGAGGGTGGAATTGCGGATAATAGGGTGGCATTGGGGACAAGATGGGGTGTGCTCACGAACATCCTGGTGAAGGCTACATTGGGAGATTCTTAGCGTTGTATTTAATGCCGGTTGTAATTACTGACGAAACGTCGTACTCGGATTGTTAATGCTATGGCTTGATGTGCTGTTCTAGTAACGAATTGGCACGTTCTGTTCACGTGACAAACCTTACTAATTGGCTGTGTCGGGTGGTGGCGGGTTTAACGACACATTAAAATATTCACGCTATCTAACCCGAACAAAAAACCTGTAGAAGGGATGATATTGGTCGCGAAAGCCTACGTGCTAAACCGGTGTGCGTTCTGTTTGTGTGTGGCATGTTTATTGTGTGTGTGTGGCATGTTTATTGTGTGTGTGTGTGGCATGTTTATTGTGTGTGCGTGTGACTCCACAGGGGAAGGCTGAGTACCTGGTCAAATGGAAGGGCTGGTCCTCCAAGTGAGTATTCTACTCATGACTCAAATTGAGGCCAGGGTTGTCCTGAGGCCTGCATAAGATATTATTTGCTGTCGGAACGGCGGGGACCCGTAACTTCAAGGGAGGTCTCTTGCCCAATGAACGTCTAGCAAGTTTACCCGCGTGCCCGATTCTGCCGATGGGACGCTCTTGAAACCGGTCCGGAGATTGTGTTGAATGAACGCCGCTGAGGTTATTCGCTCGCAGCGGGACATTGTGCGTCGATGAATCACGTAAACTTTTAAAAAAATAATTTTGTTTTTAATATAAGAAGACGTGTAGTCTGCTTATTTTATTTATCATATGACCATTAGTATTGCTGTGCAAAACAAGGACCCCCCATATAGCCAACAAGGCTTTGGGGAAGTGCTGTTAACGAGCACCTATGAAGGCCTGCTTGGCGGGGTGGTGTGGCGCCGATGTTTACACACCACAGCGGGTACTCATTTAAGGCTGAGTTGACGTAGGGGAGGCCCAGGACTGGCTTAAATGTTTGTCATCGATGTCCGTGAGCGGGACTGGAACTCGGGTCGCCGGGTTCGTAACGACTACACTACCGCTCCTCAACTACACTAAACCACACTGCCATGCGCACACACATGAGTGCGTGCATAAATACACCTTGGTTTTAATTTCCAAACCACAGGCACAACAGCTGGGAGCCCGAGGAGAATCTGTTGGACCCACGACTTCTCCTGGCGTTCGAGAGGATGTGAGTAGAGCCTATACAACAACAGCCGTCATTTGCGGTGACGTCACCACTGCCCTTGTGCCAGGCTAGGTACGCTCCGAGGCCACGTGAAGTGTCGAAGGCTCGCTAACAGGAGGTCACGGGACAAACCGAGGTGCCATGGGTTGACTAAAAGTAGGATGGCACCACTTCTGCCCCCTACTGTGCCAACATGCTGTGTTTTAGCCGCCCGGCGCTCCGCTCGTGGTTGTGAGCGTAGCTCTTCTGCCCTCCGCTTTTGTGGGAGGGTGACTGCCTCTAACTGCCCAGTAGCAGCGTCCTTCATACAGACAAACAATGACCCCCCCCTCCCCTGTATAGACAACATGGGCTGTGGAGGCAGGTACTGTTCAGAAATCTACAGATGTTTTGCTCAAATGACTGCCACATTGAGGGGAGTGCTCAGCTCCTGTTTCTGGCCCTGAGCCAGTGGTGGAAATTCCACTTTCCTTTGACGTGACTTTAGTATGTCCATAGGCCAACCACGGTTGAGTTCCCCCACAAAGTTGGTACTCGTTTCTATCAACCCTTGCCCCCAACCAGAATTTGAACTCGCAACCCTCCAATTGCAAGCCACCCACCCTAGCGACCAAGCCACCTTGGGCTGCGTGCAGTGTGCACGGTGGGTTGTGTGCAGTGTGCACGGTGGGTTGTGTGCAGTGTGCACAGTATGTCGCGTGCAGTGTGTACGGTGGGCTGTGTGTAGTGCAGCGTGTACTGTGCACATGTGCGGTCGACTACAGTGAGCGGTGGGCCGTGCAGCGTGTACAGTGCTCGGCTGCAGTTTGCAGCGGCCCGTGTACAGTGTGTGCAGTGCGTGTGCTCGGTAGGCTGCGGTGGGCCATGTTACTGTACACACACTGTGTACACTGTGTGTACACAGTGTGTGTACACACACTGTACACGCTGTGTGCTGTGTATACTGTGTACACACTGTACACACTGTGTACACACTGTACACGCTGTGCGCTGTGTATACTGTGTATAATGTGTACACTGTACACTGTACACACTGTGTACACTGTACACACTGTGTACACTGTGTACACTGTACATGCTGTGCACTGTGTATACTGTGTACACAGTGTACACTGTACACACTGTGTACAATGTGTACACTGTGTACACTGTACAATGCACGTGTTTGTGTGTGTGTGCACCACAGTCAGCAGGAGAAGTCTGCCATGGGGAGACGTGGAAGGCGACGCGGACGCCCGCGCAAGGACCCGGTAAACGCGGGGGCACGGAGTATACACGCGCACACACACACACACGTGTGTGCACAGAGACATGGTGCACACACGTGTGTGCACAGGGACATGGTGCACACACGTGCAGAAATATACAACTGTGTCTATAGGGACACGGTGTGTACACACAAGCGTCCACGTGTAAGTATGCACGCGCGTGTGAGTGGCAGTGTAGCGCGCTGCGCGACGAACCCAGTGACACGAGTTCAATGCCGGCTCACTGCCAATACCAGTGAAGATGATCTGAACCGGTCCTGGGACTCCCCGAGGTAGACCTGGCCTCGAATGAGTACCTGGTGTGATGTGTTAACGTTGCTACTGGGGAAACAAAGGTTGCCGGGAGTGGTGGTGGTGGCAACTCGCCCCCTGGTGTGTTATGCCGGCCTTCATAGGTGCTACTCGCTAACAGCACTTGCCCCAACATATCTGTTAAAGGCTACGCGGGGGATCTTTGTCTTTGTGTGCGCGCACAGGAGGGGTTCCCCGCGGGTCTCTCCGGGCGCCTGCGAGCCGCTCACTCCGCTGCCCTTCCCACGGCGTCGCCGGTCCCCCCTCCACCCCACGGCCCGGGTGGGGGGGCCGGGCCCCCCCGCCACCCTGATGCCTTCAGACACAAGCCAGTGTACAAGGTGTGTGCCCCCCTCACCCCTGACTCTACCCCACTTACACGCCCCCCCCCCCGCCCCCAACACTCTACTAACACGCCCCCAATCTACCACTTGCCGCTGGCAGCGAGTGAGGGGTCCCTTCAACACCGTACGCCAGTCTGGGCCTCTGTGCACTTTTGAATCTGGCAGGTTTAACCAAAACCGGATTGGTTTCAGACGAGAGGCCAGACGAAAGCCAGCACACTGGCCCTCCAGGTTGGGGGTTGGGCGTGGCGCGAACAATGCCACCCCCTAAAGAAACTGAAAGTAAAAAAAATTACAATGAACGAAATAAAACTGACCTCTTCCGTAACTTCTGGGCCACAGACAACATCCCTGATGAGTGGACTAAAGGTGTCTCACCGTTAAAATATCAAAGAAAGGCAACCTAAAGAACTGCAATAACTGGCAAGAGAATCGCCTTCCTGTCCATTCCCAGCAAAGGTCTCCTGCAGAGTTCTGCTCGACAGAATGGAGACAGCCCTTGACACCAGGCATGAGCAGGAGCAAGCGGGATTCGGAAGAGGAAGTATAAACCAAACGTTTGCACTGCGAAACATCATTGAGCAGTGCTGAGAATGAAATGCACCTTTGTGGATTTCAAGAAAGCCTTTGATGGTATCCATAGGGGGGGGGGGCGGATACCCATTGGAAGATAATGAGCTCCGATGGAATTCCATCATAGGAATGTTGTATGAACACTTTGAATGCATTGTAATCGTGGGCAACACTCTGTCCCAAGTGGTTCCCTGTACTGGACTGAGGCAAGGGGGCATCGTCTCGCCCATCCTTGTTCCTCCTCACCATGGACTGGATCATGAGCAATACGATATCGGACAAACCTAGAGGCATCCAGTGGACCATGTTCAACCTGGTGGAGGACCTAGACCTTAACGACGATCTTGCTGTCCTTTCCACCAATCAATCCAACCTACAGAAAAACAATGGATAGGCTCGATAACCATGCCAATTGATGTGTATCAATCCCACCTCTGACCCCCGTTGTTATAAACAGTGACCCACTGGAGTTTGTGGATGACTTCACCTACCTGGGCAGCCTCATCAGCAAAGAACACGGGGCCCGTAAAGACATCAAGGCAACCCTGGGAAAAGCTAGGGGGGCCCCTTCTGCAGAGGTCGCAAACGGGTTTTGATTCCTTACCGTACCCGTACCCGGCCGAACCAGGGTCACAAACAGGTACCCGTACCCTACACGATACCCGGCTACCCGTACCCAGCCGGGTATTGGGTAGGGTACGGGTACCCGATTGCGACCTCTGGGATGAAGCCATGTTGCAGGCGCGGGTGGGTTGATTCTAGGAACTTGAATTGTGAGAAGAGACAAGAGGTTGGGAAATGAGTGACAAACGGTTACTCACCAGTGACTCACGGCCTACCCGTACCCGTACCCGGCCGCACCAGGGTCGCAAACGGGTACCCGTACCCGTACCCGGCCGGGTACGGATAGCCGGGTATCGGGTAGGGTACGGGTATCGGGTACCCGGTTGCGACCTCTGCCCTTCTGTCAACTGCAAACCATTTGGAAGTCCAAACAGTACAATCTGAAAACCAAAATCCAAACATACAACAGCAACGTCAAGTCCATCCTGCAATATGGCTCTGAATGCTGGAGGGTCGTGAAAAAGCAGACATGGAAAAGGTTGTGAGGCCTTCCACAATGGATGGCTCAGAAATATCTGCCGTATATATTGGCCAAACTAAATATACAATCGTGAATTGTACTTGAGGACACGGAGCCGGAACATCACAACGGAGATGAAACAATGAAGACTGGAATAGAACCGCATCCCTAAAATTGCCCCGAGATGGACGCCTCCGGGTGAAAGAAAACCGGGGAAGCCAATAACCACGTAGCGAAGAACCTCTCATGGGGAGAGGCGCAGCATGCAGCCAGAGACAGGGAAATATAGAAAGCTCATTGTAGCCGTATGTCCCATAGGTGATGAAGAGAAGTAAGTAATATAATTATTAGACCTGCGTTGAAGTGATTAGTGGTCTCGCTAACAGACCGTTGAGAGGGTGAACGTCGTCGTGTCCATGAATAGATCGTGGACGGTGGCGAATAGAAGTGACTAATGGAGCTGGTCTCTACGGGGAGTGAATGAGCGTGTGTTTAACGCTGTGCAGGTCCGTGTGGGAGTTAATTGAATTTCTCATTTAGAGAATTCCATGAACGGTGAACGGAGGTTAATTTTTCACGAACCGATTTCTAGAAGATTGCCTGCAGGTCCCATTGAGTTCTAGATCTGTGCGAAAGTAAATGTAGGGGAATTTCATCGATAGACCTCTGTTAGAGGGAATGAGGTTATGCTAAATACAGGCGGTCCCTGCTTTTACAGCAACACAATGCGTTCCTGGAAATTCCGTCGTCATAAATCATTGTCATACAAATGGTAGAAACGGTAGAAACATCACTTGCCGATGTGTTTTTCCTTTTATCGGTCATATTTAACAAGGATTAATAGGTTAAATACCCACGAAAAACTCGAATAACAAAACCTACACGCCAAGTCACACCAGAGACCAGACCGACTCTGCTGAAATGCGTTCGGAGTCGTGTCAGAAGACGCGTCGCTAAATCAAGTTTCTGCGTCATAAAATTGATCCATGGTGGTGGCATTGCATAAACCTCGCGAATGTGGACCGTTTGTGAATCGGACCGTCGTAAACCGGAGACCGCCGGTACCGCAGGTCTCGTGTAAGAGAATTTGTGAGTGAACGAGGGTGCCCGCAATTTGATTTGCACAAAACCAAGTTCTTCCGCAAGAGCGTTTGCGGTCACTGACAACGGACGTCTCGAAAGGAGCGAGCGGTCGGCCTTGGCACCGGGTGATAGTGTTCACGCGCTTGGCAATCGCGAGGTGCTCCTACAAGCCCAAGGCTACCGCTAAAGGAGCCGGTCCGCTGTTCCGCAGACACGGCCTGCGATAGTTTGACGGCAGGGAGGGGGGGGGGGGGCGGCAGTGTTGGCTCTGTGCAATCCCATTTGAGCAAACGGTACACCGGTGGGCGGTTTTCTAATTTATTTTCCCCGCGATTAGCAACCGTGGTCAGAACATCTTGCGGGTTGCGCGTCAAAAAGATGTCGAAGCGGGAGGAAGTGGAACGTTGTAAGCGGCTGAACGCAAAGCTTCGCAGTCTGCTGTCGAAAAGCAGCACCCAGCCATGGTGACGATTCTAGATTTGAAGCTTTCGTGACTGCAAGGATTCATACTCTTAGGTTTTTTCGTTAAAGTCACGTAGGTAAAAATAATTATAAAATAAAATAATAACAAATGAAAAATAACTTAATTAAATCACGACGATACAGTAAATTTGGCTGTGACGGGTCCACCTGAAGACGGAGACTTGTGTTGCCTCCAAAACGTCGTGATTTAATTTAGTTATTTTTAATTTAATATAATTTTTTATTCTTATTTTATATATATATTTTACCTACGTGACTTTACCGTAAAAACCTAAAAGTAAAAAGTATAAAAACGACTGGCTGGCTCCATGTTCCAGACGCAGATTTGACTCGTGCCCGACCTAGACTTGGTTGGACGGTTCCTCGATTAGACAGACCCAAATCAACGGTCAATATTGACCTTCTCTGGCGGTCTCGGAAGACTGAATAAACCTTCAAATCGCATCAGACTTGGCGAGAGAGTCAATTAAAGAGCGATAAACAGATTTGCTGATAAAAAAAAATTCTGACCGGTGTGTTATGCTGTACCAGTGTGTTGCCAATACGTCCATTTGGTAAAATCTGGACCGTGAAGCCGAGGCCTAGTTACTTTTTGAATAACCCTCGTGGGATTATTTTAGCGTTCAGCGCGAAGCGAGCAGTGCGCGGAAAGTTTGTTTGGTTAACTTCTGATTCCCTTCTGATGACGTGTACACGTACATGCACCGGAACGGAATCGGAAGTAAAAGGCCAATGCGGGAGGGCGTTTGGCACAGTTTGGCGTCAGCTATCGTAGAGAGCGGCGGTCGTGTTGCTATGGTTCTCTGAACTGTTCTAAAAACAACGGTGCTACTATGCCTCTGTGAATAAATGTAAACGCTGAACCGCTCGCGCGTTCCGAGGTTCAGCAGTGAACGAGACGTCTCGGAGCGGGAAAGGGTTAATGGGCCCGCGGTACAATCGCCAGGGCGGCCTGCTGGATTAGAATCGTGGAACTTCCTCGACAAGCGACACGCCGACCCTTGTCATCGCCACTGCCGCCCCCCCCCCCCCCCCCCCCACAAAGGTTCGCCGTCTGGTGCCACCGCGGAGTGGCGGCAGTAGCGCCGCGTCGCGCTCGCACCTGGAGCTGCAGCTGCAGCGGCAGCATCAGCGCAACGAGGTGCGCGCCCTGCAGCTGTTCTCCATCGCCAACGGCGCCACACGCAAGATGGGGCGCAAGCTCAAGCGCCTGCAGCAGCAGCATCAGCACAGGCAGCAGCAGCAACAGAGGCACCAGCCGCACTGTCTGCAGCAGCAGCAGCTCCACCACCGCTCTCCGGCGTTGCGGCCGCTGGGCGGAGTCACCGTCACGGCGAGCTCGGTGGAGCCGGACCCACGGCCGACGCCGGTGGCGGCGGTGGCGGCGGCGCAGTCGTCGCTGCCGGCCATGGGGTTGGGCGGTCGGGGCGACGCCGGTCCCAGGATGCACAGCGGCCGGACTACGCCAGTGCCGTCCGTTGGGGTCGGAGCCGCCGCCGCCGCTGCCGGCGGAGGCGGCGGAGTCGGCGGCGGGGCTGGCGCCGGGTACTTTGCGCGGCGCGAGTGTCCCCGGGCTCGGCCCGGCCGGCAACCGCTGGCGCCGGCGCCGGTGCCCGGCGCGCGGAGCAGGAGGCGCCGGCGAGTCGGCGACGACGTGGGGATGGTCCTGCGCCGCGGGGAGGACGACGACGACGACGACGAGGAGGACCTCTACAGCCCGGCCTCGCAGCGCCGCTCCCCTCGCCTCGAGGAGGTGAAGGCTCCGGCCCGCGCGGCGGTCGCGGCGGCCGCGCCGGCGCCGGCGGCGGCTGCGCCGGCCGCGGTGACGGCGGCGGTGGCGCCCGCGGCGCCGTCCCCCCCGACCTCGTCGTCGTCGTCCACCTCGTCGTCCTCGTCCAGCTCGACCTCGTCCTCCTCCTCGTCATCGTCCTCCTCGTCCTCGTCGTCGTCCTCACAATCCTCGTCGTCCTCCTCCTCGTCTGAGGAGGAGGACGACGAGGACGACGACTGCGACGACGACGACTGCGAGGAAGACGACGACGACGACGAGGCGGACAGCAGCTGCGCCGACGGGAGGGAGGCGGGCGAGGTGGACGAGGCGGGGCCCCGGCCGGGGGGCGCCGTGACGCAGCAGCAGCAGCAGGCGGCGGGGGCGGGGGGGGCGGCAGGGGGTGGCGGAGCGCTGTGCGGCCGCGCGGGCCCCCCGCTGCAGCTGGGGAGTGCCGCGGCGTTGGCGCCCGAGTGGAAGCCCAAGGCCTTCCTGGCGCAGCACGTCATGGTGACGGACGTGACGGCGAACCTGCTCACGGTCACCGTCAAGGAGAGCAGCTCCAGCGTCGGCTTCTTCGCCGGCCCACGGGGGGCAGCGCTGTGACTGAACGTTTGGTTTTTGGGGGGGGGCGACCGATATGCGTGAGGAGGAGTCTTATTGGCCAAACCGCAAGGGGGTCTGGGGTGTGGTGGTGGGGGGCGCGGTGCTATGACTGAACCGTACAGCGGGGGGGGGGAGGTGGGGGTCACGTTGAGGGTCACGCTGAGGGTCACGCTGAGGGTCACGCCGTGGAGGTCACGCCGAGGTCACGCCGAGGTCACGCTGGGGGCCGAGCCGTGGTCGGTTGTGTCAAAACAATCGGGGACCGAACTTGTTCGCTGCTGGGCGTCATGGGGTTTCGTCGCGAAAGACCGGCGCCTTGAACAACAGCGCCGCAGCCAATCGGCAAACCCCCACCCCCCCATTTGTCTCCCCCCCCCCCCCTCCCACAATGGTAGTGCAGTACGATGGATCATCGCGATTCCGCATCGCCATCCAATTCGACAGTCATTCCTATTTCTACGCCGTGCCGAACGTATAGTGGCGGCTGCGTGAATCGACTGCGTACGATACGGCACGATATTGGGAGGGAGAGTCCATGGTTGCGCGCACGATTTTATCCGTGTGGAGTGAGCGTAAGAATAGATGTCAATAAGATGATCGATTTGCAATTGACGTTTGGGTTGGGCCACTTATGGATTACGTTTGAGCGCACTCACCGGTAGTTTGAAGATCAGTTTTTCCCACGACAGAATTTAGCGGTTTTATAAAAACGACGTTTCACTTCAATTTGCGTCGAGCATCTCCAGGGTGTCTCGGAACCAGCCAAAATCAGAAATGGCTTCTGAAGCGAAACATTTGGCCGGATGGGATCATTACATGTCGCCTAACCCAAGAATCAATAGTGGATCATGGCATCGGTCGTGAAAACCACCTACGGCGTTGGGTTCATCGACGCGTTGTTAAGCATCCTACGCTTGACATGCCATCTCGCTTCCACCACTTATATGGTTATGCTGTGGTCATCAATGTGCCCTTCTCCTACAAGTAGAGAATGGTACACCGTGCCGGAGCTTCTCGGAACACCAATCGTGCAAACCCGAGCACTTTTCATAACGGTTCCTAGTCCTAGACCACAATGTTTTTTTTTTCTTCCGCAAAGAGGGAAAATGGCAGTAGTTGATCGTAGGCTACTTACTGCAGGACGAACGGCACGGGTTTCTTACCGACGCTTGCCCATTCACTCTTCCATCACCGCTCACGGCCTACCCCCCCCCCACCCCCTCACCATGAACCTCAAAAACAATTTCTGATTGGCAGCAGCGGTGTTTTTAAGAGCGGCAGGAACAGTTTGCGACGTCGCACGTGCCCCGAGCGGGGTCCGGTACTCTGGAGGCCGAGGTGTTGGTGCCTCGCTCTCAAACCCACCGGAGCGCGATGGGCCGCCAGTAGCACGCGTTAAGCGAGTTCGTGAACCTGTCTGTGCGGACTTTTGAACGATATCCCCTGCTACGCGTGGCGGGGGGGGTTTGTCTGAAAATATCGGTTTCCTCAACGCGCGCACACGCGCACGCGCGCATGCGCACGCATAACAAGACACCCCTTAAGGTATTTGCCAGGCATTGGAATGTAGGACCCTCCAGGAAAATGATCTTGAGACTCATTCAGACTTTTGTCGGGTAAATTAGCATCATGATTAATTTACCCATGTCTTATTTCTAGGTGTTAAACAACTTAACGCTTATCGTATTTTGCGCAACCGGCCATTGGCAGAGGTCAGACTGTACTTGGGTTGGGAGAGCGGTCGGTCATATGATGCCATGCCATGCCACGGGACTCACCCCGAGATTATACTTGACCTTTTCGTAAGAGACACGGAGGCACGCCCGTAAACTGACCCAGCGGAGAGAGAGATGCTGATGTGACCTAAAGCGGGTCTTGGGTGAGGCATACACCAATCCAGGGTATCGCCAACCCTGACTGGGGCAGAGGCATGGGAAAAAGGGCACGGTGACCCAGAGGGACGAGAGTAACGTAGGGGGGGTCTGGTTGTGACAGTACCCAGATTGGGGTACTGATCTCATTGCAGGCGAATCCGCGAGGTCACGAGGCCGAAACAACGTTGTGCTTTTTTGCCCCGTTCCAGTTACATTTTTAACCGCTTTTAAAGTTCACGAATGCAACACTCTCTCTTCCCCCGATCCTGCCTCGACCCCCCCCCCCCCCCACAACGAAGGGGTATGGGGTGACACACCCTGTGGCCGGCCGTCCTCCGGGACCGTGACCTCGATCCCTCTGACCCTGATGCTGACCTCCCCCCAGCCCCACCGGTTTGGGGGGGTCACAACAACACGCTCGGCAAAGTGACCCCCATTGTAAATATTTTAAATATCGGTGTTGATTTATTGTGCGGGCTAAAGTAATTTTCTATCGCCCAGCAGAATTACCTTACGTATTATTATTATCATCATCATCATCATATTTGTATTGTCATGATGTTTGTATTATTATCGAGCCTTGTGTGTACAGCATTATTGTATACGGTAGGCGCAGTGTTGGCCAAGACAACCTACGTACAGTATACGTATACTGTTAGCGTGTGCGCGCGTGTGCGTGTCTGGGGAAGCCAGTGCCAAAGCTGTTCCCACGCTGCGCTCCCAGTGAGACCTCGGTTCGACTCCCAGCCATGATGTCGGAACGTAGAGCGGCGAGTGGTACCTGAACCAGTCCTGGAACCCCGCCCCGCCCCCCCCCTCTAGGTGGACTCGGCCTTAAACGAGTACCTTGTATGGTGTGTATACAAACATCAGCGCTCGGGAGATATTGCCCCGGGCAGAAGTGGTGCTGGCCACATCATCACGTGTTGTATTTTTGTTTCCGGCCTTAATAAGTGCTCGCTAACAGCACTTGCCCTTCGTGGTCTATAAGACTAAATGGGGGGGTGTTTGTCCTTGTATAGTGTTTCCACGTTACACGACTGTGTACGCTCCTGTACGAACTGCTGCGTTGGCATTTGGCATGCGGCCCACATAGAGCTGCGTGTACGCCCACAGGGTGAACCGTTGTTACACGCAGCGTCTGTGCCTTGCGCACGTCCGAACAGTAGGCGCGCACACGTATACACAATTGTGTGTGTGTGTACACACAGTATGTGTGTATATATAGTGTACGTATTATGCAGTGTATACATGGCGATCCAATTTTAGATGCCCCACCGATTTGTAGTGTGACCCACTTCTCAACGGCTGATTACATTCGTTGCAGAGGAGGAGGAGGACGTTAAAATATTTAACAAGTACATTGAGGTTGGTGGGAGACGAGTGGAGGCTTTGAATTAAAATGAAACAGATTATTTGGTGCTGCTGCTTCTGCATTGGAAGGAGCACAACATTAACACGACAAAAACCACGCGACACGTTCATCGATACCTTTGCCTTACAAGGAAGAAATATAGAGTAGGTGACGTTTCGAGCAAATGGGTCCTTCCTCTTAGCGTGTCAAAATAATGTCAATGTTTTGCTATAATTTATCTCCCCGATATTTTAGTGGGGTGCGTGCATGCGTGCGCACTGTGCGTGCGTCCCTCTGCTCAAACAAGTATTGGGACACGGCTCTTTTTCTGCTGAACCAATGGTGATAACTCCACATTCCTAAGGTAGAGGTTGGTTTCTCTACAGTGGATGGCAGCTACTGGAATAGCAATCTACACAACAACAGCATTCGCTACTAAGTGGCGGTGAAGTCACCACGGCGCTTGTGCCAGACCAGGTGCACTCTCAGGCCACGTGAAGTGTGTCGAACGCTCACAGCTGGCAGGAGGTCACAGGACAGACCCATGAGCCATGGATTGACTGACTTGAGATGACTGGCAGATGCATCACCTGTGGCCCCTACTGTGCCAACAATCTACAAAAAGACAAAGGCAATCAACACACTCGCACGCAGACATGACCACAAACACCAGCACTGCCAACATTGATCTCAAACTTCATCAACATCATTGCAATCATTTGCCATCATTTCCATCGCCGCGACCACATGGGTCGTTTCAGCAGAAACAATCCGGAAAGCTGTTACAGGAATTATTTTGGCACCCAGCTACGTCCATCTTGCCTTATTTTGTCATCATCTTTTTGTGTGTACAAGGTATGCCCTGTCCATAATATAGGCATGGAGGGTACAATACTATTGTATTTTTATGGTGGCGCAAATCTCATTTCTCTCAGACATCTGTGCTATCGACTCCCTGTAGCTCTTCAAATCCAGGCATGGGACCTTCCTCTTCTCTTTGACTGTCGCTTTCTCCCATACCCAGAGACCCATAGACTCGCATAGAGACCTACCACTGCTTCCCTTTCTCTCTAAAACATAAATATTCACGTTGTTTCTGCTACTGGAACAACAATATATCGTAACCTTATCGTGGTGGTGGGGTTTGCGTGTTACAGTAACCCTCGGAGCTACGTCGTCCGGAGTCTTGTACTACTGGTACGGTACTACTGGTAGGGTCTCGCTTGGCGAACAGGTCTGGGGGGAGCTTCCAGACAACGGTCCAAAACAAAGCCACTCGTGAATGGTTAAAAAAATACCAAAATCAGAAAATCTTGCCCAGACAAGGAATACAGTGTAAGAGTATCATGGTTAACACGCCACCTCAATGTTGCATGGAAGGCGGGGCACAGTATCGCTGGATTGACAAACTGGGGTATGGTTCCCATTTGTTTAAAAGTGGACCAGAGGGTGTGCCCCAACTACAGAGGAATCGCACTCCTCAGCGTTTCCGCTAAAGCTGATGCCAGAGTGCTGGAGAGGAGGCTTGCCCGGTGGTCGTGGAACAGTGGACCAGCTCTTTCCCTCTCACAGATATTTGAGGAGTCGTGGAAGTACGCTTTACCAGTCTACCTCTGATTTGTAGACTTGGAGAAAGCATATTGACCGGGTTCCCCGCAATGTCTTGTGAGAGGTGCTGCGGGAGTATGATGTACCGGTGCCGCTTTTGTGCATTATCCGGTGTCTCTATTCCCGGAGTGAGAGCTGTGTCCGTATGCTTGGGTGTTAAATCAAAGTTGTTCACCGTGGGTGTTGGACAACGCCATGGGTGCGTCTTGTCTCCACTCCTGTTTGTGATTTTCATGGACAGGATATCAAGGCGCAGCCGAGGTATGGAGAGTATCCAGTGTACGGGGGCATGGAGGTAGCGTCGCTGCATTTTTCAGATGGCGTTGTCCTCTTTGCCTCGTCGGTCTGTGATCTCCAGCGGGCACTCGAGCGGTTTGATGCCGAGTGTGAAGCAGCTGGGATGAGGTTCAGCACCTGCAAATCTGAGGTCACGGTTCACTCCTGGGAGACGGTGGATTGTTCTCTCCAGGTGAGGTGAGGACAGCTGCCCTGAGTGGAGGAGTTTAAGTACCTCGGGGTCTCTCTCGCGAGTGACGCTAAGTGGGAGCGGGAGATCGGCCAACGGATCGCTGCGGCGTCCGCGGTGTTGCGTGCACTGCACCGTTCCGTGGTAGTACAGCGGGAGTGGAGTTTTTTCCGAACAAAGCTCTCGGTTTACAGGTCGATCTGCATTCCCACCCTCACCTATGGTCATGAGCTTTGGGTGATGACTGAAAGGATGAGATCGCGGGTACGAGGGGCTCGAAATGAGGTTTCTCCGCTGGGTTGCCGGGCTCAATCTCCATGATCGGGTGAGGAGCTCGGTAATCTGGGAGAGCTTCGGTAGAGCTGCTGCTCGTCAAGAGGAGCCAGTTGAGGTGGTTTGGGCACCTGGTAAGGATGTCCCCCGGTAGGCTCCCCCTGGAATTCTACCGGGAACGTCCCACTGGGCGAAGGAGCCGGCCCAGGACACGCTGGCGGGACCATGTGGCTCAGCTGGCCTGGGAACGCCTGGGAATTCCTCGGAAAGAGCCAGAGTCTTGTCGCCAGGGAAAGGGAGGTCTGGACCACCACGACTCACAACGCTGCCGCCGCCGCGACCCTCGCCAGGACGAGCAGACTGAGAAACAAGGAACGAACTGTTTCTGTACAGCGGCCCATTAACATAACGTAATTATACACTTTAAAACAATGGAATTTATGAATGTGCATTGTTCAATGTATGCACTTCGCACATTGAATAGGTTTAATATATGTACGACACGAAGCATACATGTAACGCTCTCCAGCATTGCGACCAGGTGTACGTGTGAGACCAATCGCACTGCACTACTTTGTGTACGATATGCGTGTTCAACAACCCCGTCGGTCCACTGCTGGATGACATCCTGCCCACACCATGTGGATCACGGGAGTTGAGTGACCATACTTCACCATGCTGGTCAGTGCAGGTTGGTGAAAGCGTCACCATGGTAACATAGCACGCAATTTATGCGCATGTGTGTGTGTGTGACCTCTACACAGATTGGTCTTTTCTCTTTTCAAATCCCTTCAGGGTTTCACTTGTCCCATCATCTTCATTAAAAAAGGGTCGATAAATCAAGAACCATTTTGTGGCTGTCCTGTGCAGAGATTGGCCTCCCCGTCGCAGGAACGTGGAATTTCCTCCACTGGCTTATGGATGTTTTCTGCGCGTACAAACGCAAGGTGGTTGATGCGTTTAAAGTCTACGCAGTAAACCACACGCAAGTGCACGTGCACGGTGCACGTATGTATGTGGTGTGCGTATTAACATCGCTACACCATGTGTGTGTCCAGCACCAATCGCTTTGTTCCAGAGGTCCCAAAGCCCTCGTTTTGCATCCGTCCCGAGGCTTCAAACATTCTACTGGCTTCCATGGACATGCTTGCGTGTCCTGTGGTGGTGACCCCGGTGTCAAGATCGGCCTCTGTGGAGGAGGCTCGTGAAGGACGCTACTGGGCAGTTGGAGGCAGTCGCCCTCCAACAACAACGGAGGGCGGAGGAGCGACGCTCACAACAACGAGCGGAGCGCCGGGTGGCTAAAGCACAGCAAGTTGGTACAGTAGGGGGCACAGGTGGTGCATCAGCCAGTCATCTCGGTCATCTCGGTCAGTCGACCCGTGGCACCTGCTGGGTCTGCCCCGTGACCTCTTGCCAGCGGGCGTTCGACACTTCACGTGGCCTCAATGTGCACTTGGCCTGGCACAAGCGTCGTGGTGACGTCACTGCCACTTAGTGGCGAATGGCGGTTGTTGTTGGTGGTGGTGGTGACGCCGGGTCCCGTGGAGGTTCCCAAGGGTTGCATGTAGGTTGTGAAACGTTCTGTGGACATTCTCGCGTGGGTCCTGTGGATGTCGCCGATGGAGGGGGGCCCATGAGTGCGCATGGACGCACACGCGGTACGCGCGCGCCGTTGACGGATGACATGGGAGAGACGTTTTACAGCTGCTGTAAATATCGCGCCAGTGTTTGACCGCGTTTATTATTAAAGGAACCAGGTTATTAAACGTCACCCGTGTAATTCAGGTCTTTCCTAGTCCGTTATGAGGAGCAAGCACCGACTCGGCAAGGTTGTGCACCTAATTCTAGATTTGAAGCTTTCGTGACTGCAAGGATTCATACTCTTAGTTCTTTCGGTAAAGTCACGTGGGTAAAAAAATGAAATTAAAATTAATAAAAATAAAACAATAAAAATCACGACGTTTCGGAGGCAACACAAGCTTCCGTCTTCAGGTGAAACCGTCACAGCTAAATATATGTACCTTATATAGTGGTTAAGGGGGGAAGAGCCAGGAAGTGCACCTACTTTGATAGTGCGGGGATGTTGCCGAGTGATTGCGGGTAGTTTCTAGAATTTGTAAAACGGCCACACATTGGCCCTATACCCCGTTTCGAATGATGTTTGACATCCGTTGTGCGTCAGAGGGTGCGTATATTTATGCAAAATTCGAGGCGCCATCGTCCAAAGATTGTACCATCTGTAGCACGAAGAAAGTTCAACATTAAATTTCGATTTAAAGCTTTCGTGACTGCAGGGATTCATCTTCTTGGTTCTTTCGGTAAAGTCACGTAGAAGGGAGATAATTAAATAAATAAAAATAAAACATAACAATACAATTCTCACGACGTTTCGGCCACAACGCAAGCAGCCGTCCTCAGGTGAAGAACAGGTCTGACGCTGTCTTTCCGACTGACCTGTTCTTCACCTGAGGACGGCTGCTTGCGTTGTGGCCGAAACGTCGTGAGAATTGTATTTTATTATCTTTTATTATTTTATTATCTCCCTTCTACGTGACTTTACCGAAAGAACCAAGAAGAAAAAAGTTCACATATGTACATACATCAGAGCTTAGGCTGACTTGGGATTAGATATTATCGGCGTTTTTTCCCTCCATTCGTAGAAATTTCACCTGGAAAATCCGTTGAAGTGGAACGACTCAGGATCGACACGTAACGAGACGTGTGCAAAGAGAGATCCACTCGCATCCACATCCCTCCACTCAAATCCACACACGCTCGACCAACGTTAAGCCGCCGTTCGCCCACGAAGTGCTAGGCTAGGTGTACTGAACGTCTTTCGCGTAGCAAACCGTGCTAATCGGAGGAGGCATGGGTGGGAAAAACCCGAATTTTCCAGCGGCAGGCATCGGGTTTTTTTTATTTAATACAATTCAACCCGATTTCGTGGAATTAAAACCTGGTTTAATGAATACGAGACTCTGATCCAAGGCTTAGGCTGCTTCCTCGTCGGTGCTGCTATCGTACTCGGGGGGCCGTCGGGCACGGGGTAGTCGTAGAATGCGGCGGGCAGGTTGGTCTTGATGAACACGAGGAGCTTCTCCTCCACAATCGTGGGCGCCAGTGAGTTCCTTAGCTTGGAATGGATGAAGCCCATCGTTGAGAAGAAGTTGGCGAAGTGCGGTTCCGCAATTAGAACCAATTAAACCGCATTTCTCCCAATCTCAGATGATCGGGTTTAATATAAAAAGACAATTAAACCCGATTGTAAAAAACCCGACTGTGCCACCCCCTTAGGAGGAGGTCACGTGAAGTGTTGAAGGCTCGTTGACAGGAGGTCACAGAACAGACCCAAGTGTCATGGGTTGACTGACAGATGACTGGCAGATGCACAATCTGGGATCTCCACTGCGCTCGTTGCGAGCATCGCTTAACCGCACCCAAACAAAGTTCCCCCGTGTAGCCTTAGCAGACTGTTGGGGCAAGTGCTGCTGTTAGCGAGCACCTGTGCAGGTGCGGGCACGGCACACGAGGGGGTGTGGGTGGCAACACCACGCCCAGCCGCCTTTGTCTCCCCAGTGGCGATGTTGACACCATCGCACCAAGTACTAATTTGAGACTGAGTCGACCTAGGGTAGGAGGCCCAGGTTCAGATAATCGTCACCGGTGTTGGCCGTGAGCGGGAATCAAACCCGGGTCGCCGGGATCGTAGCGAAACGCGCTAACCACTACGCCACCGCTCCCCACACTCAATCACGCATACTCTAGAAAACACGTTATGCACACGTATACAAACTTTTTGTTTGTTTTAATCAATCATTTGAACAGGATGCGTTTATGCGATGGATATCGCACCCAAACACATGAATACACAATGAAAAATATTTAAACCAGCGGTGTGTAACCACGATTAGAGGATAGAATAATTCAATGTAATTCAATATTTTTCGATTTAAAGCTTTAGTGACTCCAGGGATTCATATTCTTGGTTCTTTCGTTAAAGTCACGTAGAAGGGAAATAATAAAATAATAAAACTAAAACAAAATTCTCACGACGTTTCGATTGAAACACAAGCAATCATCATCAGGTGTGAAACCACAGCAAGAAATTTTGAAAAAAAAAAAGAAAAAAAATGCAGATTTTTGTTTTCCAAAATTCTTGCTGTGGTTTTCACACCTGATGATGATTGCTTGTGTTGCAATCGAAACGTGAGAACTTTATTGTTTTATTTTTATTATTTGCCTTCTACGTGACTTTACCGAAAGAACCAAAAATAGAATTAAATATTCTTGTACCCTATGTTATCCTATAATCTTATGGACACGTCTTAAAACAAAGAATGAAAGACAACAGAAGCAGTGAAGGTGGTGATGATGGTGATGATGATGTTTGAGATCAGTGTCAGTGGGGCTGGCGGTTATCAACACAGTTTAACACGTGAGTCGGCTTTCGCGACCAATTTTACCCATCATAAATGTGGTTGTTTTTGGGTTGGATCGCGTAAATATAAATGTGTCGTTAAACCCGCCGTCGCCCGAAACAGGAAGACTTACTCACAATTCCGGCTAATCTCCCGATGAAGCTGCTTGTTGTAATCACCCCGCGAAACGCCACAGTTACTCGAAATGTGAATGTGGATTTTACTCTCCAACACACAACCGGTTGTGTGTTGAAGTAGTAACGACGAATTGGCAAGCGACAAACTTGATCAATTGGCTGTCGGGTGGCGGGTTTCACGACGACGACGACACATTCATATTTACGCGAGCTAACAAAACCAAAAAACCTTTAACTACGGTTGTGATAATTAATTGTCATGTTTGCCATGTGTTAGTTACAAACTGCACCTCTCCATAACAAAGGCTCAGTCCTTTGTTATGCAGTCTACTCTTGGTCTTAAGCCTCACCTTACCATATTAATAAAAAAAGTGTGCCGTTCCTGGCCCTTCCCCCCCTCAACCATTATATATACGGGGTGGTATTTCTTGTGATCTCTCATTTACTTGATACAGCTGTCGTGGCTGTGACGGATCCACCTGAAGACGGAGGCTTGTGTTGCTTCCGAAACGTCGTGAATTTTTTTAATTTGTTTGATTTTACTTTCATTAATTTAACTTTTTACCTACGTGACTTTACCGAAAAAACCTAAGAGTATGAATCCTTGCAGTCACGAAAGCTTCAAATCTACAATTATAACGAGTTTGGTTTTTGCTGCTATTGCAATTCTGAAACGAGTCTCCACGGTGAGGCGCTCTCTGCGCACGCGATTCAGGGTTTGAGAATTTACGGGGGAACGCGGGTGCCGAGTTCGCTGGAGAAAACATCAGCCCTGGGGAGACAAAAGATTCGAAGCTTTCGTGACTGCAGGAATCCATACTCTTTGGTTCTTTCGGTAAAGTCACGTAGGTAGGAAATAAAATAAATCACGACGTTTCGGGCGCAACACAAGCAATCATCATCAGGTGTGAAATCCACAGCAAGAAACTTTTTTCAAAATTTCTTGCTGTGGGTTTCACACCTGATGATGATGATGATTGCTCGCTCGTGTTGCAGTCGAAACGTCGTGAGAATTTGTATTGTTTTATATTTATATTATTTCCCTTCTACGTGACTTTACCGACAGAACCAGGAATACGTATGGACCCTGTTTGGGTCACCACTCGCCGCGGCAGCCCACGCAGGCCGAGAGTGTGTAGGGCGGGCGAGTTCGGAGCGAGCTAACGTCACTTTGTGTGCACGGCACAACCCGTTTGTCAATCGACTGCGGCCGCGGCTCTCCCCTAGGACGGCTCAGCGTGAAACGAGTGCCCGCACGCGGCTTGTGTAAACATCAAGCACTTTGTAGTAGAGACAAAGGCGGCCGGGCATGACCGCTTGACCGCACTAAACAGCCCGGTGCGCCGTGCCTCCCTCAACAGATTATCGCCAACAGCAGCCACTCGCCTCCACTAACTCTATGCAAAGCTATAACGGGGGCATGTATATTTATGTCTCTCTACATAAACATACACGACTGTGTGTGTGTGTATATAGACCGGGCGGTGTACGGTAATTTTGGTACTGTACAAACGCACGTGCGCGCACTGTACACGGTGCCATCGTGGATTTTTTAAAAACATCACAACGGACATCCGGTCACGTGGCCTCGAAAACAACCCAGTGAGGGCATTTCCGGTACGTGACCCCAGTGTCGCGAACGTCACTTCCGCTTCCACATCTAAGCCCCGCCCACCGTCTCCTCCCTAACGGAAAAACAACAACAAGTGGTGGTGGTGGTGTCATGTACACACAGCAACAACAACACGCGTGGTGGTGGTGGTGGTGGTGTCATGTACACACAGCAACAACAAGTGGTGGTGGTGGTGTCATGTACACACAGCAACAACAACACGCGTGGTGGTGGTGGTGGTGGTGTCATGTACACACAGCAACAACAAGTGGTGGTGTCATGTACACACAGCAACAACAACAAGTGGTGGTGGTGGTGTCATATACACACAGCAACAACAACAAGTGGTGGTGTCATGTACACACAGCAACAACAACAAGTGGTGGTGTCATGTACACACAGCAACAACAACAAGTGGTGGTGTCATGTACACACAGCAACAACAACAAGTGGTGGTGTCATGTACACACAGCAACAACAACAAGTGGTGGTGTCATGTACACACAGCAACAACAACAAGTGGTGGTGGTGGTGTCATGTACACACAGCAACAACAACAAGTGGTGGTGTCATGTACACACAGCAACAACAACAAGTGGTGGTGGTGGTGTCATGTACACACAGCAACAACAACAAGTGGTGGTGTCATGTACACACAGCAACAACAACAAGTGGTGGTGGTGGTGTCATGTACACACAGCAACAACAACAAGTGGTGGTGTCATGTACACACAGCAACAACAACAAGTGGTGGTGTCATGTACACACAGCAACAACAACAAGTGGTGGTGGTGGTGTCATGTACACACAGCAACAACAACACGTGGTGGTGTCATGTACACACAGCAACAACAAGTGGTGGTGGTGGTGTCATGTACACACAGCAACAACAAGTGGTGGTGGTGTCATGTACACACAGCAACAACAACAAGTGGTGGTGGTGGTGTCATGTACACACAGCAACAACAACACGCGTGGTGGTGGTGGTGTCATGTACACACAGCAACAACAACACGCATGGTGGTGTCATGTACACAGCAACAACAACAAGTGGTGGTGGTGGTGTCATGTACAAACAGCAACAACACGTGGTGGTGTCATGTACACAGCAACAACAAGTGGTGGTGTCATGTACACACAGCAACAACAACAAGTGGTGGTGTCATGTACACACAGCAACAACAACACGCGTGGTGGTGGTGGTGGTGGTGTCATGTACAAACAGCAACAACAAGTGGTGGTGTCATGTACACACAGCAACAACAACAAGTGGTGGTGGTGGTGTCATGTACACACAGCAACAACAACACGCATGGTGGTGTCATGTACACACAGCAACAACAAGTGGTGGTGTCATGTACACACAGCAACAACAACAAGTGGTGGTGGTGGTGTCATGTACACACAGCAACAACAACACGCGTGGTGGTGGTGGTGGTGTCATGTACACACAGCAACAACAAGTGGTGGTGTCATGTACACACAGCAACAACAACAAGTGGTGGTGGTGGTGTCATGTACACACAGCAACAACAACACGCGTGGTGGTGGTGGTGGTGGTGTCATGTACACACAGCAACAACAAGTGGTGGTGTCATGTACACACAGCAACAACAAGTGGTGGTGTCATGTACACACAGCAACAACAAGTGGTGGTGTCATGTACACACAGCAACAACAACAAGTGGTGGTGGTGGTGTCATGTACACACAGCAACAACAACACGCGTGGTGGTGGTGGTGGTGGTGTCATGTACACACAGCAACAACAACACGCATGGTGGTGTCATGTACAAACAGCAACAACACGTGGTGGTGGTGTCATGTACACAGCAACAACAAGTGGTGGTGTCATGTACACACAGCAACAAGACATCCAGTGTAATCTTACACATCACACGTGGTGTAATCTTACACACAGCAACATCACACCATACACAACACACGGTGTAATCTTACACAACACACGGTGTAATCTTACACAACACACGGTGTAATTTTACACCACCCCATCCACTATCTCATCAGAATTCGACAGTACTGGATGAATCCGATGAGCCATGTCCAGTAATGGGGGGGGGGGGGCACAGGGTAAGAACGTGAAAACATCAAAATTTTTTTAAAAACACGATAGGAGTTCAAAATATTGGGAAGGTAAAGAAACCACGTTTGAAAATATACACAGATGGAACTAAACTTTGCTTTGTAGGTGAAGTCCAGAGATATTAGCTCAGCCTCCATCTCACCCCCAACCCTTGCTCACAGCAACCCCACTGATATCTAAATGACACCCAAACCTGCCCCAGTACGGAGTGGTCCAGATGTATTGTGACCTCCCCCCCCCCCCCACCAATTAATTGACCAGTTACATTTGATCCCCTTTGCCTTTAAATTTTTGCTTTAAATAAACTTAACTTTTTTCCAAAAATTTTTTAAGTTTTAGAGAATTAAATGGGGGTCACAAGACATCTGGACCACCCTATGACACCTCCATCCCTCGCACTCGCCCCTGTACCCCGCCCCCTACCTGCCATCATTCTTATAGGAATCTTTATTTAGTCTGGAGGAGGAATCCGATGAGCTAATAATCTCTTTGTTCACAGATGTCCAAGTATGGGGCGGGTCACCAAGTTACAATAACAAACGATACCCAAAAAAAAAAATGATAGTGAAAAAATAGAGGAAAAAAAGTAATCAAGCCACTAAATCTAAATAAGTACGATTATTACATAAGTTCGATTGATCAAAGTTGGGCAAGGCGGAAAAAAAACCAGTCCCAGACCACACCAAGATAACACGACACAGTCGTCCTTTAATAAAAAATTGACATTGAACTATCGATAGAAAGGTAAGGATCAAAGTTACCAATCTTCTGCTATTCACCTCTTCCCATTACCGCAATGGCACAGACTCCGTAGGTGTGGTCAAGTGTCTGAGCACCACATACCTACCCGCATAACACCCCCAATACCATGACCCACACATCATCAACACGTACCACACCCCCCATCATCATACCCCATCATAACACAGCTCTCCCAAGTCACACCAGAACTCACATCACACACCACACCACAAACCCACACCCACCCACCATCACAACACATCCTCCTCGATTATAACACCCATCACACCTCTCGCATGCCTCCAACATAACATCCCCCACACTTATTTTTCCCCATACACCATCTCTTCCCACACCCCCTCCCCGTATCCAAGTCCATCCCCTTCATCATAACATCACCCTCCCCTCCCCACATCCTAAACTCTTCCCGTGCCATGCACACACACACACACCACACACACCCACCCTGTGTGGTGTCGTAATACGCCTCCAGAAACACCGCCTCGCAACCCTCCATCATAACACTCCGTCGTGATGCCTCCCACTCTCCCTCTGTAACATCCCCTCCACAAATCCCCAATCATCATAACACTACCCCACCCCCAACACTTCCAGTAGAACACACCCCTACATCATAACACTACCCCACCCCCAACACATCCAGTAGAACACACCCGTACATCATAACACTACCCCACCCCCAACACATCCAGTAGAGCACACCCCTACATCATAACACTACCCAACCCCCAACACATCCAGTAGAGCACACCCCTACATCATAACACTACCCCACCCCCAACACTTCCAGTAGAGCACACCCCTACATCATAACACTACCCCACCCCCAACACATCCAGTAGAACACACCCCTACATCATAACACTACCCAACCCCCAACACATCCAGTAGAACACACCCCTACATCATAACACTACCCCACCCCCAACACATCCAGTAGAGCACACCCCTACATCATAACACTACCCCACCCCCAACACATCCAGTAGAACACACCCCTACATCATAACACTACCCCACCCCCAACACTTCCAGTAGAGCACACCCCTACATCATAACACTACCCCACCCCCAACACATCCAGTAGAACACACCCCTACATCATAACACTACCCCACCCCCAACACATCCAGTAGAGCACACCCCTACATCATAACACTACCCCACCCCCTACACATCCAGTAGAGCACACCCCTACATCATAACACTACCCCACCCCCAACACATCCAGTAGAGCACACCCCTACATCATAACACTACCCCACCCCCAACACTTCCAGTAGAGCACACCCCTACATCATAACACTACCCCACCCCCAACACATCCAGTAGAGCACACCCCTACATCATAACACTACCCCACCCCCAACACATCCAGTAGAACACACCCCTACATCATAACACTACCCCACCCCCAACACTTCCAGTAGAGCACACCCCTACATCATACCACTACCCCACCCCCAACACATCCAGTAGAACACACCCCTACATCATAACACTACCCCACCCCCAACACATCCAGTAGAGCACACCCCTACATCATAACACTACCCCACCCCCAACACATCCAGTAGAACACACCCCCTACATACACCCTACACACACACCCTACACACACACACCCTACACACACATCCTACACACACCCTACACACACCCTACACACACCCTACACACACACCCTACACACACACACCCTACACACACATCCTACACACACCCTACACACACCCTACACACACCCTACACACACGCCCTACACCATCACACACCCTACACACACCCTACACACACACCCTACACACACCCTACACCATCATCACCCTCCACCATCATCACCCACCACCATCACCCTCCCTGCACACACCCTACACACACCCTACACACACCCTACACACACCCTACACACACACCCTACACACACCCTACACCATCACACACCCTACACACACCCTACACACCCCCTACACACACCCTACACACACACCCTACACACACACCCTACACACACACCCTACACACACACCCTACACACACACCCTACACACACACCCTACACACACACCCTACACCATCACACACCCTACACACACACCCTACACACACCCTACACCATCATCACCCTCCACCATCATCACCCACCACCATCACCCTCCCTGCACACACCCTACACACACCCTACACACACCCTACACACACCCTACACCATCACACACCCTACACACACCCTACACACACCCTACACACACCCTACACACACACCCTACACACACACACCCTACACACACACCCTACACACACACCCTACACACACACCCTACACACACACACCCTACACACACCTTACACACACACCCTACACACACCCTACACACACACCCTACACACACACCCTACACACCCTACACACACCCTACACACACATCCTACACACACACCCCCTACACACACCCTACACACACACCCTACACACACACCCCCACCACCATCACCCTACACACACACCCTACACACCCCCTCCACCACCACCCTCCCTGCACCCCCCCCCACTCTTCCTCCAGCCCCGCCCCCCGCATACCGGGTCTCTTCCCGCCATGGCTCTGTTGCCCGTGACGTCACTCTATTTCATGAATGAAACCTCGTGACCAAACATCATATGACGCGTGACTTAACACAGCAGCAGCAGCAGGAACAGCACAAGCAGCAGCAGCAGGAACAGCACAAGCAGCAGCAGCAGGAACAGCAACAGCAGCAGCAGGAGCAGCAGGAGGAGGAGCAGCAACAGCAGGAACAAGAGGAGGAGGAACGGCAGCAACAGGAGAAACAGGAGGAGGAGCAGGAGGAGGAGCAGCAGCAGGAGGAGGAGGAGAAACAGCAACAGGAGGAACAGCAGCAACAACAACAGCAGCAGCAGGAGGAGGAATACCGGCAACACACGGGGGGAGGGGAACCTGCGTCCACAGTCGAGGAAACATCAACAGCAGCAGCAGGGATATCAGCAGCAGCTGCACATCAACAGCAACAACAACAGGGATATCAGCAGCAGCTGCAGCAGGAATATCAGCAGCAGCTGCACATCAACAGCAACAACAACAGGGATATCAGCAGCAGCTGCAGCAGGGATATCAGCAGCAGCTGCACACGAACAGCAGCAGCAGCAGGGATATCAGCGGCAGCGAAACCAAGAGCACAACTAGCAAGGGCACACGAGCAGCAAGCAGCAGCAGGAATAGCAACAGTGGCTGTAGCAGCAGCAGGAGAGACAGTGGTTGTAGCAGCAGCAGCAGCAGGAAGAGCAACAGTGGCTGTAGCAGCAGCAGGAGAGACAGTGGCTGCAGCAGCAACAGGAAGAGCAACAGTGGCTGTAGCAGCAGCAGGAGAGACAGTGGCTGCAGCAGCAACAGGAAGAGCAACAGTGGCTGTAGCAGCAGCAGGAGAGACAGTGGCTGCAGCAGCAACAGGAAGAGCAACAGTGGCTGTAGCAGCAGCAGGAGAGACAGTGGCTGCAGCAGCAACAGGAAGAGCAACAGTGGCTGTAGCAGCAGCAGGAGAGACAGTGGCTGCAGCAGCAACAGGAAGAGCAACAGTGGCTGTAGCAGCAGCAGGAAGAGCAACAGTGGCTGTAGCAGCAGCAGGAGAGACAGTGGCTGCAGCAGCAACAGGAAGAGCAACAGTGGCTGTAGCAGCAGCAGGAAGAGCAACAGTGGCTGTAGCAGCAGCAAGAGCAGCAGCAGGAAAGACAGTGGCAGCAGCTGTAGCAGCAGCAGGAGCAGGAAGAGCAACAGTGGCAGCAGCAGCAGCAACAGGAGACAACATCATCAGCAGGGTCGGCAACAGCATCAGCTGCTGCATCGCCAGCCCCCTCGTCTGCTGAGGAGGGGGGGGGGGCAGCGTCACATCATCAACATCATCGTCGTCGTCGTCACTGTCATCAGCATCACAATCATCATCAGCATCGTTATCAGCATAATTTAAGATCCTCGTCATCAAAAAGCATTTCGGACATTTGATGACTGCTTGTGTCGTATCGTCGGCATCACCATCATCATCATCACTACCATCATCACCATCATCATCACCATCTTTATCACCACCACCATCATTTCCATTGACATCGCCGGATATCACTGACACCACCACTGCTAACCACCACCACCATCATCATCACCATTATCACCACGAACATCACCAGCTACCATTGACATCATCATCACCACCATCAACAGTCGTTATCATTCCGCTGCTGCCGTTATTGTATCGGATCATCGCCATCATCATCATCATCGCCATCGCCACCATCAACAGCAACATCATCAACATGACGGGCGTCTCTGCCCGAATTCGCTGACGGAAGAGGAGGGAGTTTGGGGGAGGAGGAGGAGGAGAGAGAGAGGGAGGAGGAGGAAGAGAGGAGACACGGGGAGAGAGACGGGACAGGATTATCGGGGAGAGACACAAGAGGAGGGAGAGACACGAGGAGAGACACAAGAGGAAGACGGGGGGGAGAGACAAGAGAGAGGAGGGGAGACACGTGGAGAGAGACACGGGGAGAGAGACACGTGGAGAGAGACACGGGGAGAGAGACACGTGGAGAGAGACACGGGAGAGAGACACGTGGAGAGAGACACGTGGAGAGAGACACGGGGAGAGAGACACGGGGAGAGAGACACGTGGAGAGAGACACGTGGAGAGAGACACGGGAAGACGAGGAGGAGGAGGAGACGGGAGGGGACAAGGGTGAGTTTGGAGTGTTTCTCTTGAGCGAGCTGCTGAGTGTGTAAACAAGTGTGATGTGTGTGTGTGTAAACAAGTGTGTGTGATGTGTGTGTGTGTGTAAACAAGTGTGTGTGTGATGTGGCTTGTGTGTAAACAAGTGTGTGATGTGTGTAAACAAGTGTGTGTGTGATGTGGCTTGTGTGTAAACAAGTGTGTGATGTGTGTAAACAAGTGTGTGATGTGTGTAAACAAGTGTGTGTGTGATGTGTGTAAACAAGTGTGTGATGTGGCTTGTGTGTAAACAAGTGTGTGATGTGTGTAAACGTGTGTGTGTGTGATGTGTGTAAACAAGTGTGTGATGTGTGTAAACAAGTGTGTGATGTGGCTTGTGTGTAACCACGTACGTGTGTGTAAAAAAACGTGTGTGTGTGTGTAAATACGTTACAGTATAAACGTGTGTGCGTGTTAACAAGTGTGTATAAACACATTACTACGGTGTGAGTGTAAACCAGTGTGTGTGTACAAGTCTCTGTGTATTCGTGTGTAAATACTAAATCCATCGCCACAGTACTCGTCTTTAGTGTGTGCAGTGTGCGAGTGTGTAAATGAAAGTGTGTGTTTGTACTGGACCTGTTAAATATATGTTAAATATACACACGTGTGTTGTTAGCGGTGAGTGTGTAAACACCACTCTACAGATGTGTTACATAAAGAGACGGGAGTGTGAGTACATTGGTGTGTTGAATGTGTTTGCAGTAAATTACTTGTGTGGGTTGGTGTGTACACAAATGTACGCGTGTGTGTGTCAACAAGTGTGGCAAAAACAAAGCACGTAAGTCAACAAGTGTTAAGTGTACAATGTTCCGTGTATATAGTAGTGCGTGTGTATACAAACTAGTGTGTGTTTAACGTACACACACGTGTGTGTTTAACGTACACACACACGTGTGTAAACAAATGTGTGTATACGTGTGAGTGTGTTGGTGTGCTGTAGTGTAAGAGTTAGTCAACATGTGTTGGTGTGTAATAGCGTTGTTATTCTCTGTGTATTCTGCGAGTTTCCAAATAAATGTATTGAGTTTATTGCCAGTGTGTGAGTGTGTAAACACGTGTTAGTGTGTAAACCACGTGTGTGAGTGTGTAAACAATATGTGTGTGTAAACCACGTGTGTGTGTAAACCACGTGTGTGTGTGTAAACACGTGTGTGTGAGTGTGTGAGTATTGAGCCCACGTGTTCGTGTGTAATAGAATTGCGTGAGTTTTCGGTGTGTTATGTGTGTGTAAACAAATATTGTGTGTGTATGTAAACAAGTGTGTGAGTTCACGTGTTCGTGTGTAAACACACGTGTAATAGTATTATGCAAGTTTCCAGGATATATACTTTGTGTAAACAAGTTTGTGTGTAAGTGTGTAAACAAGTGTATCTGTATGTGTGTGTGTAAACAAGTGTGAGTGTTGAGTTCACGTGTTCGTGTGTAAACACGTGGGTATTATTAGTATTGTGTGGGTTTCCGGTGTATTCTGTGCGTGTGTTAACAAGTGTGTCTGTAAACAAGTGTGTCTGTGTGTGTAAGCAAGTGTGTGTCTGTGTGTTTAAACAAGTGTGTGAGTCTGTAAACAAGTGTGTGTGTAAACAAGTAAGTGTGTCTGTAAACAAGTGTGTCTGTGTGTGTAAACAAGTGTGTGTGTTAACAAGTGTGTCTGTAAACAAGTGTGTCTGTGTGTGTAAGCAAGTGTGTGTCTGTGTGTTTAAACAAGTGTGTGAGTCTGTAAACAAGTGTGTGTGTAAACAAGTAAGTGTGTCTGTAAACAAGTGTGTCTGTGTGTGTAAACAAGTGTGTGTGTTAACAAGTGTGTCTGTAAACAAGTGTGTCTGTGTGTGTGTGTGTGTTGGGTGGTTATTAGCCCGAGTGTGCCCCAAACATCGAATGTAAATAAGGAAAATGTGTGGTAAACCTTACAGGTGAACAGGTGTGTAAACCTCAGGTTTGGTTAAAAGTAAATTAGCCTTACCAATGCCGAGTAGACACGTGTGTGGAGTGTGTAGTGGGTTTATTTCTGCTGAGTGTGTGCGTCTGTTTCTGCTGAGTGTGTACATTTGTGAGCGTGTCAGGCAGCTTATTGTTAACTCTGTGTGTGTGGTGGTGATTGTACACGTGTGTGTGGTGAGTGTTAGTGTACACGTGTGTGTGTGGTATTGTGATGATGATTGTTAGTGTATACGTGTGTGTGTGTGGTGTTGTGATGGTGATTGTTAGTGTACACGTGTGTGTGTGTGGTGGTGATTGTACACGTATGTGTGGTGAGTGTTAGTATACACGTGTGTGTGGTGGTGAGTGTTAGTGTACACGTGTGTGTGTGTTGTGGTGGTGAGTGTTAGTGTACACGTGTGTGTGTGGTGTTGTGATGGTGATTGTTAGTGTACACGTGTGTGTGTGTGGTGAGTGTTAGTGTACACGTGTGTGTGTGGTGTTGACTGTTAGTGTACACGTGTGTGTGTATGGTGAGTGTTAGTGTACACGTGTGTGTGGTTTTGTGGTGGTGAGTGTTAGTGTACACGTGTGTGTGTGTGGTGGTGAGTGTTAGTGTACACGTGTGTGTGGTGTTGTGGTGGTGAGTGTTAGTGTACACGTGTGTGTGTGGTGGTGAGTGTTAGTGTACACGTGTGTGTGTGGTGAGTGTTAGTATACACGTGTGTGTGGTGGTGAGTGTTAGTGTACACGTGTGTGTGTGTGTGTTGAGTGTGTTTGCCTGTAAGACTGTATTACATGAGTCTACACCGGCGTGGGGGTTGTTGTTGTTGTTGCTTGCTAAGCGTTGTTTCTCTTGGGTGTGATTCCGACTGTTCGAGATTTCTCGACGATTGTGCCGACACAGACATGTGGCCTGTAATGAGGCTGTTGGGACAAGTGCTGATGGTGGGCAACACGTGTGTGGGGGTGTTCATGTGTAGTGTAATGTTAGGGGGTGTTCATGTGTGGTGTAGTGTTAGGGTGTGTTCATGTGTGGTGTAGTGTTAGGGTGTGTTCACGTGTATAGGGTGTTCATGTGTAGTGTAGTGTTAGGGGGTGTTCATGTGTGGTGTTAGGGTGTGCTCACGTGTATGGGGTGTGTTCACGTGTATGGGGTGTTCATGTGTGGTGTAGTGTTAGGGGGTGTTCATGTGTGGTGTTAGGGTGTGTTCACGTGTATGGGGTGTTCATGTGTGGTGTAGTGTCAGGGTGTGCTCACGTGTATGGGGTGTTCATGTGTGGTGTAGTGTTAGGGTGTGTTCATGTGTGGTGTAGTGTTAGGGTGTGTTCACGTGTATGGGGTGTTCATGTGTGGTGTAGTGTTAGGGGGTGTTCATGTGTGGTGTTAGGGTGTGCTCACGTGTATGGGGTGTTCATGTGTGGTGTAGTGTTAGGGTGTGCTCACGTGTATGGGGTGTTCATGTGTGGTGTAGTGTCAGGGTGTGCTCACGTGTATAGGGTGTTCATGTGTGGTGTAGTGTCAGGGTGTGCTACGTGTATGGGGTGTATGTGTGGGTAGTGTCAGGGTGTGCTCACGTGTATGGGGTGTTCATGTGTGGTGTAGTGTCAGGGTGTGCTCACGTGTATGGGGTGTTCATGTGTGGTGTAGTGTCAGGGTGTGCTCACGTGTATAGGGTGTGTTCACGTGTATGGGGTGTTCATGTGTGGTGTAGTGTCAGGGTGTGCTCACGTGTATAGGGTGTTCATGTGTGGTGTAGTGTCAGGGTGTGCTCACGTGTATGGGGTGTTCATGTGTGGTGTAGTGTCAGGGTGTGTTCACGTGTATGGGGTGTTCACGTGTATGGGGTGTTCACGTCAAGGTGTGTGTGGGTAAGGTGTGTTGCGATGTTGTGACGATGTCTGTGAGTGCAAAGATGTTGTTGAACGGTATCGTACATTAGTGTAAAAGTGTTGTGATGAATGAGGTGTGTAAAAATGCGGCAATAAAGGCGTTACAATACAGGCAGTCCCCGACTTACGACGGAGATGCGTTACGACGACTTCATCGTAAGTCGAAAATGCCGTAAGTCGAAGATGGCCTAGCCAGGAGTCTTAAAGAATGGTGATAATATATCAAAGCAGAGCAATTTACAGTACCGTACTGTATAAACTATATACTGTATGTATTTATGTATGTAAAATATTTTATAATTTTGCTGTGTCGCCATCGTAAGATCGAAATATCGTAAGTCAAAGACTACCTGTATACGTAAGGGATTTAACACCACGACGTGCGCTCGTGTGTTAGATGAGCTACTTGAAGAGAGTTATAGGTGTGCAAGGTGTGTAACAACACGTGTGTAACAACACGTGTGTGTCTTGTGTGTGTGTGGTGTACGGCATTACAACCACGACCCGTTCATTCCACTGCTGGATGAGTGCCTTGTTCACAACCTTGAAGGTCACGTCGAGACCATAACTTAAGCGCGCTGGGCGGAGGTGCTTTTATAAATAATCGTGAGTTTGTTGGGTTGTTATGAGTAACTGTAAGCTCGGAGTGCGGGTGTAGTGTGTGGGAGTGTAGTGTGTGGGAGTCTAGTCAGGGTGTGTAGTGTGTAAGAGTGTAGTAAGAGGGTGTAGTGTGTGAGAGTGTGTAGTATGATGGGAGTGTAGTGTGTATGAGTGTGTAGTATAGTGTGTAAGAGTGTGTGTAGTATGTAGTGTGTATGAGTGTGTAGTATAGTGTGTAAGAGTGTGTGTAGTATGTAAGAGTGTGTGTAGTATGTAGTGTAGTATGTAGTGTGTATAAGAGTGTAAGTGTGTAGTTATGATGAGTGTGTAGTATGGAGTGTAGTGTGTAAGAGTGTAAGTGTGTATAAGAATGTAGTGTAGTTATGATGAGTATGTAATGTAGTGTGTAGTAGTTATGATGTGTGTAGTGTAGTGTGTAAGAGTGTGTAGTATGTAGTGTGCATAAGTGTGTAGTAGTTGTGATGAGTGCGTGTAGTATGTAGTTTAGTGTATAAGAGTGTAGTAGTAATGATGAGTGTGTAGTTTAGTATGTAGTGTGTAAGAGTGTAATAGAGTGTAGTGTAGTGTGTAAGAGAGTATAGTAGTAGTGATGAGTGTGTAGTGTGTAAGAGTGTAGTAGAGTATAGTAGTGTGTATAAGTAGTAGTAGTAGTGATGAGTGAGTTGGTGTGTAGTATGTATGAGAGTGTGTAGTATGTAGTGTAATAATCTAGTAAGAGTGTAGTAGTGTATAAGTAGTAGTAGTGATGAGTGTGTAGTAGTATTAGTAGTGATGAGTGTGTAGTGTGTAAGAGTGTATAAGTGTAGTAGTGATGAGTGTGTAGTGTGTAAGAGTATAGTAGTGTGTATAAGTAGTAGTGTGTAAGAGTGTATAAGTGTAGTAGAATAGTGATGAGTGTGTAGTAGTGTGTAAGAGTGTATAAGTGTAGTAGAATAGTGATGAGTGTGTAAGAGTATAGTAGTGTGTAGTAGTGTGTAAGAGTGTATAAGTGTAGTAGAATAGTGATGAGTGCGTGGTTCATTGCTGAGTCATCAGGGGGGCAGCAGCCGCCTCCTCCCTCATCTCGGCCTCAACAACCACCACCACCGCAGTGCGGTCACTCTCTCTACATCCCACACGTCTTTATTTGTTTGTTATTGATGTTGTCCGCTCGTGTGTTTATATCCGTTGTTGTTTATTTGTTTTAGTTTTCGAGTTACAGGCGACGCGCCGCGGCCTCTCGTTTTCCCGCCTTTTTTTGCCGCCGCCGCCGCCTCGATTGTCGCTGAGGGGAATTTCGGTGTTTTTATTAAATATTTTTTTTCTCTTCACAAACACAAAATATCTTACGTGGGGCGGGTTTGTTATTGTTGTAGACATTGGAATGGCGCCGTATTTAGGTGTTTTGTTGTAGCGGTTTTGGTTTGTTGTTGTTGATGATGGCGGTGGTGGTGGAGAGTGAAACCTTCATCGCTTGGCGTCACGAAGTGAGGGGCGGCGGGGGGGGGGTCGCCGCGATATCGTCGCGATATCGTACAACATCGTACGATATTGCGATATAATCACGATATTGCACGATATCGTACGATATGGTCACGATATCCTACGATATTGTACGATATTGTGACGATATTCAACGATATTGTGACGATATCCTACGATATTGTACGATATTGTGACGATATCGTACGATATTGTCACGATATCCTACGATATCGTCACGATATTTATGATTTATCCGCGATAATCGTAATTTTCTTATTCCAGTTGTGTAGATAAAGTGCTGTTGTGTACTGCTGTCGTGCTTGCTCATGGCACTGCTGGTGGAAGGGGCCTGCAACTAGAGTGAGCTCTGGAGAGTATTTGGCCTACTCTTCCACGTTGAGCAAAACGTATTGGAGGAGGTGGGCCTACCCACACTTTAGATTGAAAACTAATTTCTTAACAACTGCTTTTTGTCTTCAGTTGACCGTGCTTACCCCGGCACCTCCGATTAGCACGGCTGGCTACGTACGGTGCGAAATAATGTCAAGGTACATACATACCTACCACACCTGCCGCCTTGGTAGAGGTGATGGTGGTGGTGGCAAGAGGAGGAGGGTGATTGGACTTTCAGACTACCTGTGCGTGCTATGTAACATCGCATTTTTACCACAGGTGTCACATCCTTGCTGTATGTGCGTTGAAATTCTTTTCCCGTCGTACGTAGCCAACCTTTGCTGATCGGAAGTGCGGTGGAAGGACAAGATGTGAACACACAAAAAGCAGTTCTACCTGTGGCACAAAGGCGATGTGACGGAGTGGGCGAGTACGTACACGTGCTGCTGAACTTGGTGCAGTGTTGCTGTGAGTCACGTGACACCCCATGTGCTCCTGGTTTCTCTGTTCTGGCCCTTAAACGATCGCACATTTTTTCACTGACGCAATGTTGTCTGTGTCTGCGTGTGAAACTGCGTGCGCTGAGCATACATGCACAGTCACATGAAGCACGTGCATGCGTAGCCTTCTCAACGTTTCGTATGCACACATGCATAGGTATTGTAGTACATATGTGTGTGTGTTCATGTATGCATGAATGTTGGACAGATGAGGAGTGGTGGCGCAGTGGTTAGCGCGCTGCACTACGAACCCGGCGACCCGAGTTCGATTCCCGCTCACGGCCAACAAGTGACGATTATCTGAACCGGTCCTGCCTCAATGAGTACCTGGTGCGGTGTGTAAAACATTTCCACTTGGGAGACAAAGGCGGCCGGGCGTGGTGCTGACCACCCACCCTCTCGTGTGCTGTGCCTGCCTTCATAGGTGCTCACTAATAGCACTTGTCCCTACAGTCTGTGTAGGCTATACGGGGATCTTTGTCTTGTTCACGTATGCTGAAATGTTGTACACTTGTACAGGTATATACAGTAATGTGTGTGTGTTTTTGTGTATGTTATGCTATGGTGTTCATGGGTGAGTATGTGATAGTGCAGTACAGAAAAAGTGGCAATACTACTCACTCTCACACCACCACACTCAGTCACACCGCTGTGATGCGTTGGTGTTTTCGAGCGAGCGTCTGATGCTGTGACACTGAGTTCTGTGACGTTGAGCATCATCTCAATCCCTCCCATCTCCACTTCCCGTGTGATGAAGCAACATCGTCATTTCAACATCATTGATCACACCAGCCTTGCCACCCCCCTCCCCCCCCCCCCGTGTTAACCACAGCTACAGCTGCATCGCTCACTTTCCAATTGGAAGTACCGCAGGAGAAATTGCTCCACTTCTTTGCATTCAAAACACATATTCCTCCGCCACCATTCTTGCACAGAACTTACAGTACGTTGTCAATCCACTGCTGGATGAAAGGACCCTGCACAACGCGCCGTTGTGTCGGTCAGGGAGGTCGTGTGGCCGTACTTCACGGCGTTGGTCAGTGCGAGGGTTTGAGTGAAGGCAGCCGGCCCTTGGACCGGTTCAAGTCACCACTCGGCACTCGGCGTCAATCTCGGAAGGCCGGGGAGTCGAACTCGGCTCGTCGTTTTCGGAGCAGCCGTTTGATAACTCTTTCTCATTCGCTGCTGCCTTAAATATTGAAACCAAAATGAATAAAATTGGGATGTGTAAAGTCCACATCCAGCTGTTTTGCACTTAAATCGGATGACCTCTTCAAAGAAGCTGCGGTATAAATTTTGTCGCCGGTCTTTTCGAATTTCCGAGCCACGTTTTTCACGGGGATACTTGCTAGGTACTTAGTCGAGAAAAAAAAACTCCCAAAGTGGAAACCCCTTGACAGCCGTAAGAATCTCCACTCACTCCCAACGCCACCGCCAAAACATTAGCCAGTCTGTGTCTCGTCCGCCAGTGCCATGTGCTTTTGGCGAGCGTGTGAGCGTGTGTGTGTGTACACGTAATGGTGGGAAGCGGTAGTGTAGCGGTTAGCGCGCTACGCTATGAACCTGGCCACCTGAGTTTGATTCCCACTCACGGCCAACACCAGTGGCGATTATTTGAACCGGTCCTGGGCCTCCCCTAGTTCGACTCGGCCTTAAATGAGTACCCGGTGCTGTGTGTTAAATCTGACGGCAGGGGAGTCGGGAGGCGGCTGGCCGGGCGTGGTGCTGGTCACACCGCCCTCTCATAGGTGTGCCGTGCCGGTGGCCTTCGTGGGTTCTCGTGAAGAGCGCTGGCCCCAACAACCCGCTTGGGCTACACGGGGGGATCTTTGTCTCTGGGTGCGAGTGCTGCGAGTACGTGATGGACAGGGGGTCGCGGTCTGGTGTGCAAGGTCGTTTGGCCATTGTGGATGTAGTTCCTCAAAGGCGGGCGGGCGGACGAGTGGGTAGGTGGGTGGGTAGGTGAGTGGGTAGGTGGGTGCGTGGGTGGGTGGGTGGGTTCGTAGGCCTGTGGGTGGGCAGGCGGGCAAACTGGCCGGGGAGTTCGGTGGGAGTTCCTCTTATCAGCTCAGAGGCAAATCGTCGTGTATTTATTTTCCCTGTTGTGGCCGTTGCTCTGGCCCCAATGTCCAGCACTTCACCTTCAACCCCCGCCATCCCATTGCTGCGTGTGGAGGGAAGGTAGGTAGGAGGGGATGTTTATTCATTCATCACAACAGCGGCTATCCCACGTGTCATCGTGGTTCTCACTGAGTCGTGTGTGTCTGTGTGCTAGAGGGTTAGAGGTTAGTTTCCCTCACAAAGGTTCTGGGTCATGTGTGTGTGTGTATGCGAGAGTATTATGGTACCTCGTAGGTGCTTGCTAACAGCACTTGCCTCAACAGTTTGTTAAGGCTACACGGGGGATCTTTGTGCTGGGTCGTGTGTGTGCGTGTACCACGTTTGTGGGGAGCGGTAGTGTAGCGTTTAGCGTGTTGCGCTATGAACCTGGCCACCTGAGTTCGATTCCCACTCACGACCAACACCAGTCACGATTATCTGAACCGGTCCTGGGCCTCCCCTAGGTCGACTCAGCCTGAAATGAGTACCTGGTGCGGTGTGCAAACATCGGCACTGGGGAGACAAAGGCGGTCGGGCGTGGTGCTGGCCACCCACCCCCTTCATAGGTGCTCGCTAACAGCACTTGCCCCTACAGTCTGTTAAGGCTTTCCGGCGGGTCTTTTTTTTGTGTACCACAGCAGTGACAGGGTTGCTGGTGTTCCGTGCGTCAATATTCCAGTTTCAAGTGATGAAGTGGCCGCGCTGTCAGTCATGTCGCTAACATGTTTAGTTTGTTGTCCTTCCCCCGCACCTCCGATTAGCACGGTTGGCTACGTACAATGCGAAAGAATTTCAACATACACACGTGTGTACGTGCGCATAGCTCTGTCGGTAATTATTATTATTAATGTTGATGGGGTTCGGGCTAGTGTGAGGGTCTGAGCAAGTGTGGGGGTTAGGGTTAGAGCTCGTGCAAAGAGCTTGAGTGTGAGGACAAGTGTTAGTGTTATGGCTCGAATTAGTACGAGAGCCACGGGGTCCGCTGTTAAGATGAGGGCTAAATAAAACCTCAATGTTTGGGCTAGAGTTGGTGTTAGCGCGCGAATTGCTACGGTTTTTGGAACTCGTTTTCGCGTGTGGGGGTTACCACCACGCGGTCGAGGGCTTGGTAAAAGCAGTGCTGCTGCTGCTCTCTCCAGCTTTCCAACAAAAACCTCACGGAAGTGGTTTTGCGTTTTGATTTCGCCTTTGCGAACGTCGCGCAGAAAATTCCCCATCAGCCTCAGCTCCGGCCATTGAGGTGTACGCTCGTGCACGTGTGTGCGCGCACGTGTGTGCACCTGTGCGTGCGTGTGTGCGCACGTGTGTGTGTGCACACGTCTGTGCACCTGTGCGTGCGTGTGTGCGCAGTGGGGAGCACTAGTGTGGTGGTTAGCACGCTGGGTTACAAACCAAGCGACCCGAGTTCGACTCTCTCCCACTGCCCCATATCGGTAACTAATGTCTGAATCGGTAATGGGCCACCCTTGGGTGGACTCGGCCATAAATGGGTACCTGGTAGGCCGTGTTTAAACATCGGCACTGGCGAGACAAATGCGGCCGGACGTGGTGCTGGCCACCCACTCCCCCGTGTGCCGTGCCGGCCTTAATCGGCGCTCGCTTACGGAACTTGTCCCTGCGGCTTGTGCAGGCTACACGGGGGATCTTTGCCATTGTTTGTACGTGTGCATCTGCGCGTGTGTGACACGCGTTGTTGCGTCGTCTTCTCCCGTCCGAAGGCCTTGGTCTGCTTCTCTGAGCCTCGGGCATTTCCGCCGAGACCCAGCGACAAGCGTTTGCGGCAGGAAGCGTGCCTTCCTGATGTTGCTGCTGCTGCTGTGTAATAGGGAACAGGAGAATTATTTGCAGCGCACTGCGCTGGGGAATCGCTTGCAGCATGCAGCAGCGGCGGCGGCAGCAAATGAGTGCACCTGTGTTCACCGTTTGTCCCTCTCCGCTTGTGTCGACCAGAAGTCGAGAATAATTTTCAGCATTTGGCATTGGGAAATCAATGTAGCAGCAGCAATGGATGTGTGCGTAGCAGTGTTTACCAATTGGTTCTCCCTTCTTGTATCGAACAGAAATCGAGTATCAATTTCCAGCGTGCAACACACGGGAATCAATTGCAGCATGCGGCATTAACAAATGTATGCACTCGTGTTGACCGTCCGTCATCTTTCGTGTGGAACACAAACGGAGACTCATTTGCGCTGATGCTGCACGAGCGGATCATTTGCAGCATGCAGCATTGGAAAGAGCAAACGCGTTTGACCGCCGGTCCCTCTCCCCTTGTCCTCCCGCCCCACCCCAACCCTTCTGTCTCTTCTCGACCCGCAGTGAGGCCTTCTCTGCACTGCCAGTCTGCGTGGCATGACGACAAACAGCAATAGCAGCAAGGTGAACAAGGCTCTCAAGGTGAGCCAGCCAGCGGGTTCGAGTGTGAGCGAGTGTGCGGGGCGAGTGTGCGTGAAGGGTGTGCAAGGCTGTGTGTGTGTGAGTGAGAAGAGGGAATGGGAGTGCAAAAGAGAGAGTGTGAGATAGTGGGAGTGCGAGCGACAGTGGGAGTGCGAGGGAAAGAGTGCGAGAGAAGTGTGGGGGAGTGCGAGCGACAGTGGGAGTGCGAGGGAAAGAGTGCGAGAGAAGTGTGGGAGTGCGAGTGACAGTGGGAGTGCGAGCGACAGTGGGGGTGCGAGGGAAAGAGTGCGAGAGAAGTGTGGGAGTGCGAGCGACAGTGGGAGTGCGAGTGACAGTGGGGGTGCGAGGGAAAGAGTGCGAGAGAAGTGTGGGGGAGTGCGAGCGACAGTGGGAGTGCGAGGGAAAGAGTGCGAGAGAAGTGTGGGAGTGCGAGCGACAGTGGGAGTGCGAGGGAAAGAGTACGAGAGAAGTGTGTGGGGGTGCATGCGACAGTGGGAGTGCGAGGGAAAGAGTACGAGAGAAGTGTGGGGGAGTGCGAGCGACAGTGGGAGTGCGAGGGTGTGCGGGCGTCTGCTCCCTCACGTCTCCACGTACAAGGCCGGTTGCGTCGAGGTTTGGCCCGGGGTTGCGTGTTCGGCCGTCAAGGCTAACCCAGGGCTAATGTTCCCGGGAGTTGCTTCGCTCCTGCGGCGCGGGACTTGTTGCTCGTGGCTCGGGGCCCTCCCCGGTGTCACCGTACGGGCAGCCGCTGGCTCGCGTGCAGGGTTTTATTCCGCACGAGGTCGCCCGTAGCTCTTGCCGCGAGCGATGGGTTGCGTGAAGTTGCTCGCGGTCGGGGCTAGGTCACTTCTGGGCTTCCCACGAGCGCGTGCGATTGCGCGCGCGGTTGTCGATGGCCGCGCTTGGTTGCTTACTGGGGGCAGGTTTGTTGACCTCTCGCGGTTGCTTCGTAATCGTGACCGCTCCCTCGAAAACGTCCGTCGCGATTGTTCCCCCGTCCTTTTGAGGTCGCTCACAGTTTCCCCCCGTGGCCATTAACGGACGCACGCGATTGCCAGGCAGCTTCTCAACGCGTCGCTCACTATTCCTATTTCCTTGAGGTTGCTCGCGGTTGTTGCTTGCGGTTGCTCCCCTACGGCGTGCCACGCGCTCTTCTCCCGTGCGCCGCGCGCGTGTGCGCCCGTGTTTACGTCTCCGCGGCACGTGCTTTGCCGCCACCCCCCCCCCTCTCGTGCGAGTGTTTTGCTCGTGCTCCGTGCCAAACATGTGTGTGCGTGTCTGCGTGCGTAATGGTTAGTGCGCCATGCTACAAAACCCAGTGACCCGAGTTCGATTCCCGCTCGTAGTCAAACACCAGTGACGATTATCTGAACCGATCGACTCAGCCTCAAATGAGTACCTGGTGCGGTGTGTAAACATCGCCACCGGGGAGACGAAGGCAGCCGGGCGTGGTGCTGGCCACCCACCCCATCGTGTGCCGTGTCAGCCTTCGTAGGTGCTGTTCGCTAACAACACTTGCCCCAACGGTCTTTTATGGTTATATGGGGGATCTTTGTCGATGTGTGCCTGCTGGAGGGAAGGAGGGAGGGAGTGAGAGGGGAGGAGGGAGACCTCTACCCAGGAAACTGTGGCTGTGATGCTATTTCTGGATGTGACATATCGACCCGCAATGCCAAAGAAGAGCACGCTGCTTTTTCCCCAATAAAGTGATGTCACGTGTTTGTCTATTTATACGCGTGTGTGTTTATAGACATCTGTGTGTGTGTGCAATTGTTATTCAAATAGTGGGGAAGCGGTCGGAGTTGGCACGCTGCGCTACAAACCCGGCGACCTGAGTTCGATTCTCGCTCGTGGCCAACTTCGGTGACAGATATCTGAACCGGTCCTGGGCAAGAGCACAGAACTTGCCCCAACAGTCTGTTAGGGCGATATGGGGGATCTTTGTCTTTTGTGTGTGTGTGTGTGTACGTTACGGTGGATGAGCGGATACCGAGGTAGTTATTGCACTGCTCTGCGAGCCCAGCCACCCTAGTTTGATTCCAACTCACGGCCAACATTGGTGACGAATTTCAGAAGCCGTCCCGGGTCTCCCCTAGGCTGGCTTGGCCTCAAATGAGTACCTGGTGAGGTGTGTAGACGTCAGTATTGGGGAGACGTGCTCTTGTGCAACGTGCCGGCCTCAATTGGTCCTCGCTAACAGCACTTCCGCCAACAGTCTCTATGGGTCCATGTGTTTATTTATATTTTTTGATAAACGTGTGTCTTTCTGGAATGGTTCATTCCTCCACCAATTGGATAATTTCCACGATTTTGGGGTCACACTTTGATTCGGCGGTCGACTTAGCTTTGTCTCGTTTGCGTTGTTTTCCGTTTGTTCCCTCGCGCTTTGTGCAGCTCTGTACAAGCGCGGTGACACTCGCGTGAGAGCGACCAGGACTGAAGCACAATGTCACCAAGCCATCGCACTTGCTCAGACAATTCACGTGACATTCGTCGTAAATCATTATTGGCCGTGGTCAACTTACTTCTTGGATGAAGGCCTCCCCCAGGCCGTCACCACCGCCATCACCGCTTGTGATAACACTGGTCAACAACAACAAAACATTTCTGGCCTGGACTTTTGCAGCTGTTTTAGACTATTCCAAATCTGATTCCAAATCTGATCTCAGATTTGCTCTATCACATCTCATTTTTATGCTATCGGCATACCCCATTTCCATTGATTTTACCCGAAATTAACTGTCACGTCACTTATGATTGCAAGTTGTTGCGAGTCAGTGACTGCTTTAGTGTTAAAATATGGTGCTGTATTTTTAGAATAGCATGTTTATAATATCATTTATGTAGATATCCACATTTATTTAATATTTTTCTTCTGCAGTTTTTATTGAAAATGCAATATTTGATATCTCAAAAACCTGATGTGATAGACAAAAACTGATGCCAGATTTGGAATCAGCACCCCAAAATTACTTTAAAACCGTTGGAATACCTTGTGCCAGAAAAAGTGTGTTGACCAGTGGAATCCACCCGGCACCTACTGCACGCGAACTCATTTTGTCGCTCCATCTCCTACTCGGTGCATGGTCCGTTCCTCGGCTGCCACTCTTTTACTCTTTTTTGACCTTTGGGCCTCACCCACTTTCAGTTTGAGGTCACGGACCTGTGTTCCTCTTTCCATCTCTCGGTGCAATCCCAAGCTTGCCGCTCACCACGCTTCTTGGCGCACTCTTCTTCAGTCGTTGTTTCCGTATTCTTCACCAACAGTCTTACGCTTAACAACGCGTGATAATTCCATTTTGTAGAGCATCGTTCATGCTAATTGCATGCCATGGCGCTGTACGATGACTATATGTTTACATAGGTAACCATGCTGATCGGAGTTGCAGGGGAAGGACAATACGCTATGGGTCTCTGAGTGAGTCTATGGGTCTCTGTGTAGTGAGTTTATTGGTCTCTGTGTGAGTGTATGTACGTTGAATTTCTTTCTACAAAGCAAAAGGCTCAAACAACAACAAAAATCCAGTCTTGCTTCGAAAATTGGATTGTTTGTTTTGTTTATTTATTGTTCACAATCACGATTAAATGACTTTGCCTGGGAAAGCGAAACCAGGGGGTCGGCAACCACAACAACAAGAAGAGACATTTTTTTTAATTCGGTAAAAAACCTCAAATATTTCAAGAGCCGCAATGCCAGGTGGTGAATACGAGACAGTGGGTCCTTGATAAATGACATCACGAAGCGGTTCCTTAATGACCCTTATTCAGGAGGGTCATGGTTTCGAATGTCTGGCCAATACGGCTACTAATGCTTGTTTACTAAAACTATTAACTATTTTATACTTTACCGGGTAAGGCCCACTGAGCTGCGTAGCTCTTTTTCAGAAGCGAACTGGCCACAAATGACAGCTCAACGAAGTGGCTTATCAAGTGTAAATGTATAGCAGCCAAATACTCGTAAGCGCATGTTTCTAAATGGGGAGAGAAAACCAGGGGACCCAGAGAGAAAAATCCACACGACCACGGGGAGAGAGACGCATGCTCCAATTATACAGACGTCGGGATCGGGACCGAACCCACGACCTGAATACCAGGCGAGGTAGTTAACGTCTCGCCGCTGCGGTGCGTACCGAGAGGAAACTGAAGTGCCTGGAGCAAAACCCGTGCGAGACGAGGTGACGGGCATTCAGACTCTGCCAACGTAACGAAGTGCATTACACTGGTCAACAAACAAACAAAAACATTTTTTTCTGGCATGGACTTTTGCAGCTGTTTTAGACTAATTTCAAGGTGCTGATTCCAAATCTGATCTCAGATTTGCTCTATCACATCTCATTCTATGCTATCGGCATACCCCATTTTCATTGATTTTACCCGAAATTAACTCTGTCACTTATGATTGCAAGTTGTTGCGAGTCAGTGACTGCTTTAGTGTTAAAATATGGTGCTGTATTTTTAGGATAGTGTGTTTATAATATGATTTTATGTAGATATCCACATTTATTTAATATTTTTCTTCTGCAGTTTTTATTGAAAATGCAATATTTGATATCCCAAAAAACCTGATGTGATAAACAAAAACTGATGCCAGATTTGGAATCAGCACCCCAAAATTACCTTAAACCGTTGGAATACCTTATGCTGGAAAAAGTGTGTTGACCAGTGTTTTTAACCTAGGGAAAGGCTTGCTGAATCCACAGCGATGGTCCTGTTGCATTGTCGATGTTTGACATAAACCATCAAGCGGACTCCGGTCATCCTCGCAGCGGCGACGGCTTTTTGGCTGGCCATCGTCCGGAACGTGCTCTTCCTTCCGATGTTAGGGAGCCACTGGAACTAAGCGCTGTTAAATCTCGATTTGAAGCTTTCGCGACTGCAGGGATTCATCTTCTTGGTTTTTTTGGTAAAGTCACGTAGAAGGGAGATAATTAAATAAAAAAAATAAAACAATAAAATAACAGACAGCTGTCTCCCCGACAGACCTGGTTTTCACCTGAGGGCGGCTGCTTGCGTTGTGGCCGAAACGTCGTGAGAATTATTTTATTATGTTTTATTTTTATTATTATATTACTTCCCTTCTACGTGACTTTACCGAAAGAACCAAGAAGGCGCTGTTAAATCGTCATCTCGATTAAAAGGTCATTTCTTTGGAAACGCTTTTTTGTGTTTGGTCGTCCTTCCCCCGCACCTCCGATTTTATCATGGTTGGCTACGTCCGGTGCGAAAGAAGAGCAAATAGCATTTCATTACATCCGTTGGCCCACTGCTTGTAAAATTAAAGTTGGGCTGAGTGTGGTAGGAAACTGGAGAACCCGGAGAAAACCAACTTTGAGTACAAGAGGTTCGCAACACGAATGTAATCGGCCAACTGCGTTGCACCTGTGTGTCACCTACTTGCCGCGCTGCGTTATGGAGGAGTTATCTAATTTCCCAGTGGGTGGACGGGGGGGGGGTACACAGACGGTTCCATCTTTGTGTGATCCATTAACCCTGACGCTCGTATTGACCACGAATGTTGGTTCATCTATGGCCGGCACTCATGGTGGCAATCAAACGTACGTTGGGATGTGTCTGTGTACGTGCGTGTATGTGTTGTATATGTAGATGGGTGTGCCATGCCGGCCTTCATAGGTACTCTAGCAGCACTTGCCCTAACAGTCTGTTAAGGCTATGGGCGGGGGGGGGGCGTCTTTGTCTTTGTACGTGTTGTGGAGTGGCAGAGCGGCGGTTAGGCGCGCTGCGCCAGGAACAACCTGAGTTCAATTCCTGCTCGTGGCCAACACCAGTGGCGAATATCTGAACCGGTGCTGGGCAGTCTTACCCCTGGGTCGACTAAGCCTTGAATGAGTACATCAGCACCGGCGGTGGGGCGTGGTACCAGCCACACCACCCCACACGTGCACCGTGCCGGCGTTCGTAGGTGCTCGCTAACAGCACTTGCCCCAACAGTCTGGTAAAGGCTAAACAGGGGATGTTTGTGTCTGTGTGCGCACGTGTAAATCTGCGTGTCTGTGTGTTCTCATACAGTATTTATAATCGGGCGAGAGGTGCTGCATCAGCATTTGCTTTGTCAACACGAGAGAGAGAGTGAGCGAGCAAGTGAGAGCGAGCGAGTGGGAGCTGAGGGAGAGATGGGGGTGGGGGCAAGAGAGCTGTAAATATTGCTTGTGAAGCACTACTACAGATGTCAGTAGGGCTGCGATGGATGCTGTCCGTTCCTCATGCCCTGCTTGCATGTGTACTATGTGTGTGTGTGTCGATGTGGTACACGTGTGCCTGCATGTGTATGTACGTGTGCACGCGCGGGAGTGGAAGTGTAGCGGACAGCGCCACTGCGCTGCGAATCCGCGCGCCCGAGTTCCATTCCCGCTCGCAGCCAACATCGCCAGCGAATATTTGAACCGGTCCTGGGCCTGCCCCAAGGTCGACTCGGCCTCAAATGAGTACTTGGTACGGGTGTGTAAACAACAGCCCTGGGGGCACAAAGGTGGCGAGATGTGGTGTTTGCCAAGCCATTGTGCCGGCCTTCATAGGTGCTCGCTAACAGCACTTGCCCCAATAGTCTGTGTAGGCTACACAGGGGATCTTTGTGTTTTAGTGAGTGTGTGTGTACCTAGGCTGGCACAAGTGTCATGGTGACGTCATCGTAGCATCTCGGCATCTACGTAAATGTGGGTATGTAGATACATAGTATGTCTACACTCGGGTGTGAGATTGCGTATCTGTGTGTGTCTTTGTTCATGTGCATCTGTGTATGTGGCTCAACTAATCATGCGTGTGTGTATATTTGTATGCCTGTATGTGTATTTGTGGGTGTCTATTTGTAATTGTGTGTGTGTGCTTGCGTGTATGTGTGTATATGCATCTGTCCGAGTTATGATCATGTAACCCGTTTGTGGCCAACACCAGTGACGATTATCTGAACTGGTCCTGGGCCTCCCCTAGGTCGACTCGGCCTCAAATGAGTACCTACTTCGGTGTGTAGATATCGTCCCTGGGGAGACAAAGGTGGTCGTGCTTGGAGTTGGCCACCCACCCCCCCTGTGTGCCGTGCCGGCCTTCATAGGTGCTCGCTAACAACACTTGCTCAAACAGTCTGCTAAGGCTATATGGGGGATATTTTACTTTGTGTGTCTGCACGTGTGTGAGTGTGTGTCGAGATCTCTCCCTCTCGGAGTGAGTCTGCTGGAGTCAGCACTCCCGGCCATGCTGAGCCAGCAAGATCCCACAGCTCTCGCCCCATCAGCACAATTCTCCTCTCACCATCACCACGAACATCACCGCTACCATCGCAGCTGTTAGCGTCACTGCCATCACCACTACCATTACAGCCATCACTGTGACCATTGCAGCTATTGCCGTCACCGCCATCACCACTACCATCACCACTGCCATCACCACTACCATCACCACTACCATCTCAATTGTTACCGTTACCGCCATCACCAATACCATCACAGCCATCACCACGACCATCGCAGCTATTGCCATCTCCACCATCACAGCCATCACCACGACCATCTCAGTCGTTATCACCGCCATCACCACTACCATCGCAGCTGTTACCGTCAACGCCACCACCATCATCACCATCATCACCATCATCACCATCACCACCATCACAACTGTTTCCTACACTGCCATTACCACTACCATCACTGCCATCACCACTACCATCACTACCATCACCGCCATCACCACTGTCACCATCATCATTACCACTATCACCATAACCCTACCATCATCACCATCACTAACATCACCACCATCATCACAGCCCGCCATCACCACCAGCATCATGATTACAGCTATCGCAACCAACATCGCCATCACCAACATCACAGCCTTCACTGCCATCTTCACCGCCACAACCAATCACTACCATCACGACCATCACAGCTCTCACCATCATCACCACCAATGCCTCTGGTGATGGGTGTCCGTACATACATATCGCTGTTGGTGTTTATGCATGTGTTTGTGCGCGTGTGTGAATACGTTTGTGAATAATGTGTGTGTACACATGCATGGTCCGCATCAGATGAGAGCTGTGTGTACGTGCGCTTGTACGCATGCGTGTGCACACGTGTGTGTCTAGGTCGACTCAGCCTTAAACTAGTACCTAGTGTTGTCTGTAAACATCGCCACGAGGGAGACAAAGGCAGCCGGGTGCGGTGCTGGCTTCCTACCCCCTCGTGTACCATTGCTGGCTGTCAGAGGTGCTCGCCAAACAGCACTTGCCCCAACAGTCTGTAAAGGCTACACGTGGGGATCTTTGTCTTTGTTTCTGACCACGGTTGTGCGTTTGTGTGTTTTGATCAAGTGCACGTATGTTAGTGACCCTGAGCCAACGGTTTGAAATTCCACATTACCATGGCCAGGGGCAGTACATCCATATCATTACTGTTTCAATAGGCAAGCTGCACCGTGCGGTGTGTGTGGGCTGGTCTGTGATGCCCCAGCCTGTGATGCTATTTCTCTATATTTAGGCCCTGACCTCTGGGCTTGCATCTGTCGCCAGGCAACAGCTGATGCAGCGAAATTTGCAATGTCGGCTGTCTCCCCTGACGACCGTCGCCCACGGCGACCGATACCCGCGGCAAATGCCAGCTGCGCCGTGGCAACCTGTTTGCCATCGCCGGCGGTTGCCGACCCGTTAACCCTTCGCGTCGGTTGCTGTAGCAACTGTCGCATTCCTGTCGACGGCGCCGGTAACCGGGTGGGCCAGTCTTTGGCGCTACCCATGGCAGCCGTTGCTGTGATGCGGGTAACCATAGCAACCGTCGCTGGGACGACGGTTGCCGACGGAGACCGTTACTAGAGCGGAGATTACCATGCATGCCGGCGCATGGGTGGATGTAATTACCCAGGAAGAGGCACGCTGAGTCTCCAGGCTCTTTTTAAAGAGGGTCCTGCTACTCAATTGGGGGTGTTCAATCATCCCAAATTGAGTAACAACCCCCCGCCCACTCGTACGGAAGCGTAACAACTAAAGCTCGGCACAGGTGGACGCAATAATCCTTTGCTCGAGTACAACATCTCCTGGCCACCGCGCAGCCAGAGCCTATAGCACCTGGGTATTCCAAGTAGGCCAAGCGTCACTGAGTGGCGGCTGGTGTTATGGTTGTGGTTGTTGTTGCTGTGCGTGCGTGTGTGAATTTGGAACTAAACGTGCCTTCCGTCATTGGCTTTGTGTGCGCAAATATCAATGTTTGGAAATGTGTCCGTGCCCTTGTGTGCGAGTTAGAATGTGTGCCTGATGCAATTGTCGCGTATGGATTTGAGTGTGCGTACGTGTGTGTGTGTGTCTGCGAGGCTGCGCTACAAACACGCGACCCGAGTTTGATTCCAGCTCGCGGCCAACAACAGCAGTGACAATTATCGGAACCGGTCCTGGGGCTCCCCTAGGTCGACTTAGCCTCAAACGAGTTCCTGATGCGATGTGTGTCAACATCGTCACTGGGGAGTCGAAGGGCGGCTGGGTGTTATGCACACAACCTCCTCGTGCACCGTGCCGGCCTTCATAGGCGTTGCTCACTCACAGTACTTGCCCTAAAAGTTTGTTAAGGCTACACGGGGAAATCTTTGTCTTTGTCCATCCACCAGACTGCAGGTCACCACTCCTCACGCTTTTTCTTCCCTCGCACTGCTCTAGTAATTCGATAATTCCCTCCTGCCGACGTCACTCTCGCTTAACGCCTTCGACGTATTCGTGCTAGTGTGCGGGACCTTTTTGCCGTCATCAAAAATGATGGGGGGAAATGAGAATGTGTTTTTACCCTTGCTGACGATGAAGCAGGTGTCGAGATGTCCCAACACCAGAGAGACACAATTTGCAAGGCATCACGTCTGCATTAACCATTGCCTTTGTGCTCTTCGCCTTTTGGCGTTCTCTCTCTCTCGTCTCACACTGGTGAGACAAGGCCATGAAGAAGAACACTGTCTCTGGCGTAGGCCAATCTGTTCCGAAGGCAATGCGTGTATTATTGGAGCATGTTTTTGTTGCATGTTTTTTGCCACGAGTATTTGTGGTTAATGCAGACTTGATGCCTTGCAAAATGTCTCCATGTGGTGTTTGAACATCTTAACGCCTCCCTTTTTATTGCCAGGAAGGGTAAAAACCTATCCCTATTTTTGATAATACAGTAAAACCTTGGATTGCGGGCATAATTCGTTCCGGAACACGTTTTTGTAATCCAAAGCACTCGCATATCAGTTGTGATCACGTGACGCTCGGCAGACAAAGCATATACACGTGCTACTCGTATTGCAAGACCTCGCTCGTTTATCAAGTTAATATTTACTTTAAAAATTTGCTCGTCTTGCAAAACACTCGCAGACCAAGTTACTCGCAACCCAAGGTTCTACTGTAGTCTGTTGCCGGCCACTTGATGTTTTGGGCCTTCTTTCGCACAATACGTAGCCAACCGTGCCGATCGGAGATGCTAATCGGTGGTCTAGCAAATACATAGAGGGTGGCTGAAAAGTCAGGACACATAGAGGGTGGCTGAAAAGTCAGGACACATAGAGGGTGGCTGAAAAGTCAGGACACATAGAGGGTGGCTGAAAAGTCAGGACACATAGAGGGTGGCTGAAAAGTCAGGACACATAGAGGGTGGCTGAAAAGTCAGGACACATAGAGGGTGGCTGAAAAGTCAGGACACATAGAGGGAGGCTGAAAAGTCAGGACACATAGAGAGTGGCTGAAAAGTCAGGACACATAGAGAGTGGCTGAAAAGTCAGGACACATAGAGAGTGGCTGAAAAGTCAGGACACATAGAGGGTGGCTGAAAAGTCAGGACACATAGAGGGTGGCTGAAAAGTCAGGACACATAGAGGGTGGCTGAAAAGTCAGGACACATAGAGGGTGGCTGAAAAGTCAGGACACATAGAGGGTGGCTGAAAAGTCAGGACACATAGAGGGTGGCTGAAAAGTCAGGACACATAGAGGGTGGCTGAAAAGTCAGGACACATAGAGGGAGGCTGAAAAGTCAGGACACATAGAGAGTGGCTGAAAAGTCAGGACACATAGAGAGTGGCTGAAAAGTCAGGACACATAGAGAGTGGCTGAAAAGTCAGGACACATAGAGGGTGGCTGAAAAGTCAGGACACATAGAGGGTGGCTGAAAAGTCAGGACACATAGAGGGAGGCTGAAAAGTCAGGACACATAGAGGGTGGCTGAAAAGTCAGGACACATAGAGGGAGGCTGAAAAGTCAGGACACATAGAGGGTGGCTGAAAAGTCAGGACACATAGAGGGTGGCTGAAAAGTCAGGACACATAGAGAGTGGCTGAAAAGTCAGGACACATAGAGAGTGGCTGAAAAGTCAGGACACATAGAGAGTGGCTGAAAAGTCAGGACACATAGAGAGTGGCTGAAAAGTCAGGACACATAGAGGGTGGCTGAAAAGTCAGGACACATAGAGGGTGGCTGAAAAGTCAGGACACATAGAGGGTGGTTGAAAAGTCAGGACACATAGAGGGTGGCTGAAAAGTCAGGACACATAGAGGGTGGTTGAAAAGTCAGGACACATAGAGGGTGGCTGAAAAGTCAGGACACATAGAGGGTGGCTGAAAAGTCAGGACACATAGAGGGAGGCTGAAAAGTCAGGACACATAGAGGGTGGCTGAAAAGTCAGGACACATAGAGGGTGGCTGAAAAGTCAGGACACATAGAGGGTGGCTGAAAAGTCAGGACACATAGGGTTATTATTGTACAAATTGGCCCACAGATCAGCACACAGGGTTGTCATTATGCAACCCTATCTGTCCGGGCTTTTGGGCCACCTTGTATAATAATAACCCTATCTGTCCGGGCTTTTGGGCCACCTTGTATAATAATAACCCTATCTGTCCGGGCTTTTGGGCCACCTTGTATAATAATAACCCTATCTGTCCTGGCTTTTTTGGGCCACCCTGCATACCAGTTCTGAATAAATTTAATTGATTTACTCTGAGGTAATTTCAAGAATTGTCAATAAATGTTGTAGCTGTGTTAAATTTCAACGGCTGTGAATTCTACTGTAGACGTAGGTGTTTGTCAAAGTGTTTTATACGTAAATTTACGAATAATAATAATAGTCGTCATCATTATTTGTTGTCACCTAGTTGAGTGGCACCGAGTTTGTGTTGTGAATCTGTCCGTGTGAATTTTCTCTGGCACATAAATGTGCGTGCGTGCACGCGTACGCGCGTGGCTGTAGATGAATTGATTTCCGTGCGCCTCTTTGTTCAGAATTATACACGAGAAGCCTGCATGCATGTATGTTGAACTTCTTTCACACCACTGTACGTAGCTAACCGTGCTAATCGGAGATGCGGAGGAAGGACAACAAACTAAACACAAACATCGGGTCAAAATAAATCGTTTTTTCAAACTAGATGATTAAAAAGTGAAGGGTTGCGGTGGCTTCCTAACCTCAGAAGGAAGAGCGTTCCAGACGGCCGCAGAAGCGCATCTGAAAGCGCCGGGCGACGCGGTGACCGTCTTCGTTCGATGGCCAACCAAAAGCCGCAGCTGCGTGGTCGATACCAGCAGTGATGGGCAACCCCAGACTTTAATCGGTGGGCCACATGACCAGCCCTCCTTCACCTCGGTGGGCCGCAGGCTTGACACCGTGCTCGTGCGCTCATCGTGACCCCACGTACCACCCTAGAGACGCCCTTTTAGACCGGGACACCGCGAGGGGCCTACACAGGATGCGTGAGGCCTGTTGGGGGGGGATGCAGGTTGCCCACCACTGAGCTGCAGCCTCACCTACAGTCCCGCATCCTCCGATTAGCACGGTTGGCTACGTGCGGTGCGAAAGGAGTTCAACGTGCATACGCGCAACATCGAGACGCCAAGGGATGCATGCGGCCCGCGGGTCATAGGTTGCCCACCCACCACTGGTCGGGGGGGGGGGAAACTGAACACGTTGGGTGTCAATAACGCCACGGCGCTTGAAAGGAAAAGTATCTCGTAATGCGACACGGCGTCGTAGAGTAATCGCGATGATTATAACAATCAAATAATATTCTTGGTTCTTTCGGTAAAGTCACGTAGAAAAAAAAAACATATGTTATTATTTTATTATATATCTTTATTTTATTTTATTATTTCCCTTCTACGTGGCTTTACCGAAAAAAACAAGAATATGAATCCCTGCAGTCACGAAAGCTTTAAATCAAAATCAAATAATAATCAAACACTCCCGGTTTAAACGACGTGCTTTTTAGACACTTTGGAAACGCGCGGTTCATCAGGAGAATCGTGAAGTGGCTTTTTCTTTATTAATTGGGCATAGCACGTCGACTGATTACGAGTATAATTCGGACGGAAGTAATTTGTCCGAATTATTTCGATCAGGGAAGAAGGATCTCGTGAAAGACCACGGACACGGACGGGGCGTTCAGTTGTGCGCGCAGGTGTGCGCCCGCGCGTGCGTGTGCGTGTAAACGCATCGGATAATTTCACAAAGTAAGCCATATATTACAAGACTATACATAATTATTACCTTAACAGTAGCACCCACCCCCTCCCCCCCCCGTGGGTGTATATTCGGGTAATTGTGAAACTTTGTGCTGGTTGCCTAATTTCTGGAACTGCCTGTGTGCGCGCGCGCGCGTGCGTTATTCCGCATACCGACGTGAAGGAAGCCGGTGAGGGTGTGTGAACGTGTCCGTGCGTGCGAGACCGTGTCTACGTGCGCACGCGCTCGCGAGCGTGTTCCTGCGTACGCGTGTACGCACAACACGCGCGCGCACGTCTGCGAGCGTGCGTGCGTGCGTGCGCACGGCGTGCACTCGCATGTCGAAGCGAGCGAGCGTGCGCAAGCGTGTGTGTGTGGTCTGTGTGTTTTAAGCGGTCAAGGCCGCCTCCAGTGTTGCGGCCTCTCGTTATGAGTTTGTGGATTGTGCCGGGTGCGCGCGCGCGTGTGTGCGCGCGTGTGCACGTGCGTCCGCGCGTGCGTGGCCGTGTGGCTGCGCGTGCGTTTGCGCGTGCGTGGCTGCGCGCCCGTGGCTGTGTGCGCGTTTGCACTTGCGCCCGTGCGTGCGCCGTGCGTCTGTCTGTCTGTCTGCGCGTGCGTGCGTGGGACGACCGCACCACATTTAGCCTGCGTGCTGCAGCCTGAGATCACAGGCTGCGTGAGAGGGATTGGGGAGAGGGATTGTGGAGAGGGGAGGGGTGAGAGCTAGCGAGGAGGGGAGAATTTGGGCTGAGGTGGCTTGGCGTTTGGAAAATTCCATTCACAGGCCAAGGTGTGTGTGCTCGTGTGTGCGAGTGTAATGACTGTGTTGATGTGGTGGGAGTTGGTTCGTGTACACGCGTGAGTCAGTAAATGTTATTCTTGTGATCGCGCGCACGCGTGTGTACATGCGTTTCGTGAGTCACCGAGTTGTATAATTATTATTGTGAGGGTTTGTGTGAGCCGTAAGTCGGTGGTGTGCTATTATGATTGTGTTGGTGTAAGTGTGTGTGTTATGTTGGTGTGTGTTTGTAAGAGGTGTTTTTATTGGGGGTTTTGTATTGTGTTGTGATTGTGAGTCACGTGTGAGAGGGTGTGTACGTGTATAAGTGTATATTTTGTGAGTGCTGTGTGTGTGTGTTATGGTGCGAGGGAATGTGCAAGCGAGTGTGCCAGAGCATGTTTGGGTACGTTTGCGGGACTATGTGAAAAATGTCTCTTCGTGTGTGTACTTAGGAATGTTATGGTTTTGAGTATGTGAGGGTGCTTCACGGTGTGTGTTGGGGTGAGCATATAAGGGCGCACGTGTGTGTTAACACACGAGTAAGGCATGTAATAGCGAGCGCATTAATGAGCAAGTGTCCGTGTTAGCGAATGAGCGCGGGAGTTTGCATGAAGATGTGTGACTGGGCGAGTGTCCGAGTGAGTACAAGTGTGAGCGAGTGAGTGAGTGTGTGAGCGATAGAGTGAGTGAGTGTGTGAGCAATAGAGTGAGCGTGTGAGCGAGCGATAGAGTGAGCGTGTGAGCGAGCGATAGAGTGAGCGAGCGTGTGAGCGATAGAGTGAGCGAGCGTGTGAGCGATAGAGTGAGCGAGCGTGTGAGCGATAGAGTGAGCGAGCGTGTGAGCGATAGAGTGAGCGAGCGTGTGAGCGATAGAGTGAGCGAGCGTGTGAGCGATAGAGTGAGCGAGCGTGTGAGCGATAGAGTGAGCGAGCGAGTGAGTGAGCGTGTGAGCGAGTGAGTGTGTGAACGTCGTGTGTGATTGAGTGAGCGAGCGAGCGAATGCGTAACTGGTTGAGCATGTGAATGAGCGAGCGAGCGAGCGAGCGATGTGTGAACGCGTGCGTGACTCGTTACGCACGTGAGTGAGCGAGCGAATGCGTGAAACTAAATGTGAGCAAGTGAGCGAACGTGCGACTCCGCGCGTTACTTGGCGAGCACTGCTTGCGAGGGGCGAGCATGCTTGCAAGGGACGAGCACGCTTGCGTGCATGCGGCGCTGCACAAGCACGTGCACGCTGCCCAGTTCCGCTGCACTCGTACACAAATACCTTCCGAGTGTCGTCATCGGCACGCAGACCCCCCCCCACCACGTCCCACCCACCCCCACCCCTCCCAGGATTCACCGCCAAAACACTCTCACATCCCCCCCCCCCCCGTCAATGTTGAGCTTGGACCTCGCCCTCACCGAGGCCACTAGCGGCTGGTGCACAACGCCCTGGCTAGCGACGGAGGAGCCCCGGGGCTACGGTTTGATTCCCGCCGCTACAGCCGCCACCCACACCCCCTCCCCTGCTTCCTGTTGTGCTCACAGAGCCATTGCTGTTCTCGAAGTAGCAGTGGTCAGTCCTGTTAAATAGCGGTAGTTTAGGATGTCGGGCCCCGTGTCAATCCGCTGCTTGCTGGATGAAGGCCTCCCCCCCCCCCCCCCCCCCCCCCGTGGAGTGTCGCTCGTACGGGCGGTTTGACTATACTTCACCGAGCTGGTCAGGAGATGTGGTCCCAGGACCTGTTGTTGAGATAGCACTTCGCCCAGTTGAGAGGACCGTGTGCTAACCACGGCACCACCACTCCACGTCGCAGTTATGGGTCATCTTGGCCCCAGCATTATCATCGTTGTTGTCTCCATTATTGTCATTGTGGCCAGCATCAACATCATCATCATTGTCAACACATCGTCACTATCATATGGCAGTCTTCATCAGCCTTCATCATGATCAGCTCTTTCCCTCCACATTTAGAATCAACATGCGTTTAGAGTATTTGGCTGCAATACATTTCTACACGATGAGCAATTGAGTTGAGCGTTCATTTGTGATAGCCAGGTCGTTTCTGAACAAGAGCTTATTTAGCTTAGTAGTCCTTACCTGCAAAAATACAAATACAATTACTTTTAGTTTATCATCATCATCATCATCATCCTTCTCGAGTCCATAAGTGAGCAATCACATGTTGTGCTGTGGACGTACTGCCCCCCCCCACCCCCCGCGAATTTGGAAAGTGGAATTTCCACCACCGGCTCTGGGGGCCGCAAGCAGGAGTGAGCGCCGGCCCCCCCCCCCCCCCCACCGTGTGCTGCTGCTGTCAGCTCAGCGCGTGGCCAACTCTCGCTTGAGGTCCGGACCGCGGTCAGATTTCTCTTTACCCGCCGTGCGGTCCGAGCCGCCCTCGGCCACCTGCCGTGGTCCCGACCCAGCCGCTGGTGGAAGTTCCACTTTGTCCAGTGGCAGGGAGAGAGGCGTTGTTTATCTCGATAAGTTCGTGTGTAGTGGGAGGAGGAGGAGAGCGGAAGTGCCCAGGGAATATTCTTAGGTTTTTTCGGTAAAGTCACGTAGGTAAAAAGTGAATAAAAATTTATAAAATAAAATCACGACGTTTCGGAAGCAACACGAGCTTCCGTCTTCAGGTGGAACCGTCACAGCACACATGCTGTATCATTTACTTAATAATCCGCTGCTTGCTCTCATTTACTTGATACAGCAAGCGTGCTGTGATGGTTCCTCCTGAAAACGGAAGCTTGTGTTGCCTCCGAAACGTCGTGATTTTTATTTTATTTTACTTTTATAAATTTTTATTCACTTTTTACCTACGTGACTTTACCGAAAAAACCTAAGAATACGAATCCTTGCAGTCACGAAAGCTTCAAATCTAGAATTAATGCCCAGGGAATACCCACGCGGCGGGAGCCTACTTGCTACACTGCCACCCACCCACACCCCGGGCAGGTCAGGGGGGCGGGGGGAGGCTCACCAAGTGATCCGCCAATCCTGACTTGAATCGCCGTCGCTGCGAGCTGTCGAAGCGCTCGTCTAGCTCGAAATTCGGGCTGTCGAAGACCTTTCCATGTCGCGTTGTTCCCAGGAGTAAGCCATTGTGTCCCCCACCCTGTCTCTCTGCGTTTCTCTGCGTCCTGTTGCCCTGAGTTCGGTCCTAATTGCGGTGACGTCATCCGTCGGCCAGTTTGTCCGTTGGTCACTCGCACTAACTTGAGTAATTTACGCCCAAACTGAGTTCGGTGATGGCTCATTCAGACCGGAAAGCACTGGGGGACCAGCGGTGTTGATGATGAGCAAGGTCTGACCTTTAAGCTTTGACCGAGGTCACTTCTTAAGCCGCGTCCGGAAATGTTCGCCGTGCTGATATTTGGTGGGCTTGCTCCCCTCTTCGTGTTTTGAGTTCAGAGTTTGAAGAGCAGAAGGGAATAAAAAATGTGGCTTAGCGTTGTTCCTCGCCATGGTTTCGGCCGAACGTCCGCGCCTTTCCACATCTGGTCATGTGAACAAACCGGAGAGCAAAAGCTTCGCCCCGGGGCCCCAGGATGGCCCCGGTCCCGGCTCGTGTTCTCCGTGTCTATACGTTGTGCACCATTGCTGGCTTCTGGTTGTGTCCTCTTTGTGTTCCATCCTGCCCTCGTGGTGTGTCTGCCGTCCCCTCACTTCCCCTCGTGTGCGTCCGCGCACCGTTTGTCCTAACCACATCCTCTCGTGTTCCGTCTGATCGTGCCGTGGCCGTCTGGAGCGCTCTTCCTCCCGATATTACTGGGAGCTATGCAATTTTAAATCATCTAAACTGAAAACTAATTTCTTTAGGACTGCTTCCCCCCCCCCCCCCCCGTGTCCACCCCGCGTCCTCATCGCATGCCCCTCTCACAACCGTCTCTTTCCCCCCCTCCTCCCCCGCAGGTGAAGCGCGAGCCGAACGAGATTTTGCCGAACGCCGGCAGCGTGGCGTCACCTGACGGCGCCGCACTCACCGGGGGGGGGGGCTGCGGGGGCGGCGGCGGCGACACGGACACCAGCTGCGGTGGCGGCGGCGGCGGTGGCGGCAGCAGCGGCCCGCTGAGCGACAATGAGCTGGTGTCCATGTCGGTGCGCGAGCTGAACCAGCACCTGCGAGGCCTCTCCAAGGACGACATCGCGCGGCTCAAGCAGCGGCGGCGCACGCTCAAGAACCGCGGCTACGCCGCCAGCTGCCGCGTCAAGCGCGTCACCCAGAAGGAGGAGCTCGAGCGGCAGAAGGGCGACCTGCAGCTGGAGGTGGAGAAGCTGGCGCGTGAGAATGAGAGCATGCGCCTCGAGCTCGGAGCGCTGCGTGCCAAGTACGAGGCGCTGCAGGCGTTCGCGCGCACCGTCGCCCGCGAGCCCATCGCGCCCGCCAAGGTGGCGGCCACCAGCGTCATCACCATCGTCAAGTCGGAGAACAACAGCGGCGGCGGCGGCGGCAACAACAGCAACAGCGTCATCGGCGTCATCAGCAACAGCGGCATGGGCGTGGGAATCGGCGGCGGCGGCGGCAACAACAACAACAACAACGCGGTGGTGGCGGCGGCGTTAGGGGTGTTGGCGGGAGGTGGCGGCGGCGGAGGCGGCGGCGGAGGAGGAGGCGGAGGAGGCGGGGGATCGTCGGTCGGCGTGGTGATGCCGCCGGCGCACGCGGCCGCCACTGCCGCCACGGCGAGCCAGCTGCACGCGGCACACCCCACGGCGCCGGGCGGACACGGGCCTCGCTTCTAGGCCCCGGTGGGGAGCGGTGGGGACCGGCGGTGGCGGCGTGAGCGCTGGGGACGGAGGGGTGGAGGAGACTGACAGACGCTGGCGTGGAGAGCAGGGTGCTGGTGGTGGTGATGATGATGATGGTGGTGATGATGAGCTTCTCGGTTGACCCTGTGACACCCGGGTCTGTCCCGTGACCTCCTGCTGGCTGGCGAGCCTTCGCCGCTCTCACGTGGCCTCAAGGTGCACCTAGCCTGGCGCGGGTGGCGTGTTGCTTCCGCATCGTGGTGAACGGCGGCGGCTGCTGCTGCTGGTTTTGTCTGATGGTGACGACGACGACGATGATGATGATGAGAAGAGGGGCTGAAACAGATGGGGTGACGAGGGTTCGAGAATGTGGTCTGCACGGGGATGTCGTTGAGTTGGCCCTGAGAGGGTCTGCGATGGATCTCAACGAGCTCTCGAGGAGCCACAGAGAAGGTCTGAATTGGGTCCCAGACTGGGGCACAAGCAGAAGGGGGTGTGGGTGGCGGTGGTGCGTGGGGTGGGGGGGTCCTGGCGATGGAGCCGTGGAGGGGTAACGGATGACGCCGTAAAGGAATGCAAAAGGGTGGTGGGCCTGAGTGGAGGTACTAAAGGCTGTGGGCCCTGGCGGTGGCGGCGGGGATGGGTGGGTGTGGGGGGAGCTCTGGGTGGAATGAGGTACCAAGGGTTCCTGAAGGGAATCTCAAGGGGCCCAGGAACGGAGATACAAGTGCTCCTCGATGTTCATCGGTGTGAACATTCCACAACTGCCCTCACGACGCAGGCCCCCCCCCCCCCCCCCCCCCCATGGCCGGGGGAGATGTCGATATTTAAACAAAACAAAAAATCTTGATTAATATTTTTATGATTATTTATCGCCCCTCTTTGTGTCGCCCGCGTTTTATTTTATTTTTTATTTTGCGTCACCACACCTTGACCGCCGAATTCGCCCCGGCCCGGCCGGTTTGCGGCGAGCGGCAGAATCGCTTTAGCTGTGTGCGATCGCGGAAATAAAAAAAACAGATTCCGCTAAAATTGTCTCGATTAGCGACAACATGACAAAAACCGAAAACGCATCAGCAAACAGTCCAGCACTTGTACACGTGACCGATACCTCCGCGGTATTTTAAAGGTTTTTATACGAGTGTGTGTGTGTGTTCATTATATTATTTAATTATTGTTTTTGTAAGTTTTAGTTTTTATACGTGTTTATTTATTCGTACTCGTAAGGCCAAGTCAAGCGGATTTTGCCCGGCCCCGGGCGTGTCAGTGTCTCTACCGGTGATGAGAGGCGGTGGTGAGGAGTGGTAAGGGAAGAGTGAGTAAGGAGCTGGTGAACACCGCTCGGCACGATGCGTCTGGTAGCGAGTATCCCTTGTACTCTACCGTCCCGTAGCGCAAACAGACCAGACGGCTAATTAAGATGCGGTCCGTTAATCATCATCATCACCCATGGTCCGTCTATTGCTGGATGAAGGCCTCAAGCCTTTACAGTCTCGCGGTGCCGCAGTTTCCTCTCGCTCATTAAGTAAAACTGGGGGCGTGTGCCAAATCCAATGACGCGTCTGCAGGCGGCTACCAATCGAGTAGCGGTCACCGGGCAGCAAATTGAACCCGAATTTCAAAACGATGAGCGGTGTTTCCGGAAGGAGATGCATTCTGTTTCCGCGATTGCAAAACAAATGCGGTGAAATTTGCAGCATTTGAGTGCAGCAGCGGCAACTGAAGAGTGGCTCGGAAACGGGAAGAACTCGGCAGCGTGCGTGCTGGTGTTCACGAGAGCTCCACTCTGGACTCGACCCCCATCCTCCTCTCTCTGCCACCCCTCGCCCCCCTACTACCGCCCCTCTCTCCCACCGCACCGCCCCGACTCGGCAAATCGCCCGTGTAGCGCAAGAAATGAAAGAAAACGCACGACAGCACGTGGCGGACGACGGAAGCGGCGAAACGTCCGGCGGCAGTTCAGATCACCGCGTGGGACAGGTTGTCACTGACGCCTCGGGGGGGGGGTGTGGAGGGGCGGCTGAGCTGACCTTCACCGTCAGAATTTGTTCGAAAGGACGAAGAAAAAACCCACAAAAAACACAACCAGAAAACCGTTAAAGAGGAAAGGAAGAGGGACGGCTCCGAAAACCGCGCAAAACTTTAAAAATGCAAAACATTTCAACGATTGCGGCGGTCGCTGACGCAAAGCACTTAGACGACGCTGTCAGGTCGATGGAGGAAAAAGTTTATTTTTATTTACGTCGTCGTCCGTGATTTTGTGTCGTCATGTTTTAATATCGCACCCCCCCCCCCCCCCCGCGTAACGCACTTCCCACGTACCCCCCCCCCCACGTACCCCCCCCCTCCACAACCCCGCTCCGTGCCCCCCTTTTATCTTTGTCGCAGATTTAATCGTCCCCCCCACCCCGTCATTCCCTCACCCCCAACAACTTTCATGCATCAGACAGAAAGAGAAAAGTTAGGGTATTTTTATATAATATATATTATAGATGACGATCCCGTTAATTTTATATAGCTATTACATGGATAGTGAAACAAAGTTGTATTTTTGTGTGCGTGTACGTGTCCGTGTGCGTGCGTATATGTGTGTGTGTGTGCGTGGATTTAGTAGAATATTTTAATTATTTAAATTAAAGAAAAACTACAAAAATGGACGCAAAATCCCGTTACAAACCGAGGAGTCGAGAGAAGGAGGGGCGATGTCATCCTGGTGTCATCCTGGTGTCATTCTGATGTCACTTATCCTGGTGTCACTTATCCTGATGTCACTTATCCTGGTGTCACTTAAGCTGGTGTCATTTCAGTGTCACTTATCCTGGTGTCACTTATCCTGGTGTCACTTATCCCGGTGTCACTTATCTTGGTGTCACTTATCCTGGTGTCATCTCAGTGTCACTTATCCTGGTGTCACTTATCCTGGTGTCACTTATCTTGGTGTCACTTAACCTGGTGTCATTGCAGTGTCACTTATCCTGGTGTCATCTCAGTGTCACTTATCCTGGTGTCACTTATCCTGGTGTCATCTCAGTGTCACTTATCCTGGTGTCACTTATCCTGGTGTCACTTATCCTGGTGTCACTTATCCTGGTGTCACTTATGCTGGTGTCATCTCAGTGTCACTTATCCTGGTGTCACTTATCCTGGTGTCACTTATCCTGGTGTCACTTATCCTGGTGTCACTTATGCTGGTGTCATCTCAGTGTCACTTATCCTGGTGTCACTTATCCTGGTGTCACTTATCCTGGTGTCACTTATCCTGGTGTCACTTATCTTGGTGTCACTTATCTTGGTGTCACTTAACCTGGTGTCATTGCAGTGTCACTTATCCTGGTGTCACTTATCTTGGTGTCACTTATCCCTGTGCCACGTATCTTGGTGTTGTGTTTGTGTCGGGCGAGATGCTCGTAGCGGAGCGCACTTGTTGAAGGCTGGTTTGGGTGGGTGAGTGCAGATTCGTTAAACCTCGTTTCTCGGCTCGTTAGTTTCTTGTTTTTTTAAGTCGCGTCGTCGCCTTCATTGCCCAAAAGGAAGAATCACGAATTCCCGCAGGGAGGCCAACGCTGTAGATTTGTCGGTTTTGCAGTCGTGCGGCCTGTGTATACAAAGACAAAGATCCCCCTTATAGCCTTAACAGACTGTTGGGGCAAGTGCTGTTAGCGAGTAGCAGCACCTATGAAGGCCACACACACACACACGATATGCACACAGTGTGCACACAGTGTACACCTGCATCGTGTGCTGGCTTCAGATGATCCAGGTGCTGTATCCGGTGGATGGTTTAAGATATGTCTGTTGAGGGTTTGTGGCAACAGAGGATGTGAAAGTCTTCACATGGTAATATTTGGAAGGGAAGTCCTTTGAAACGGCGGAGTTCATAGAGCAGAGCTTAGAGGGAGTTCGTAGAGCAAGCAGGTCATGAATTGATTATGGAGATGGTTGATTGATTGCGGAGTTAATTGAGAAAGGAGGTGATGGGATGATGATGGAGGTTGTTGATTGATTATGGAGTGAGTTGATTGAACGACGGATTTACGGGATGATTATGAAGTGCATTGATTGTCCGTGGAGTTCATAGCATGAACAAGGGAGGCAAGCCATTCCTCTTTGGTCGTGGTTCTCAATTGAATCACCCCCCCCCCCCCCCCCCCCCCCCAGTGGCTCGCTATAACGGAGGCTGCAACGTGTTGATGGGTCGTCCAAGACGCGAGACCGTGTTCAGTAAGTTCAGAAAGTTCAGAATGGCCGTGTCGGGGACACTTAACAAGCTGGCAATGCCGAGAACCTGGGTTTACAATCGCGGTGATTAGACAGAGTGCTGGTCTCTAGTCCCAGGCACCGATAATTGTCGGTAATTGAAACAACAGCTGCCATTCGCCACTAATCAAAAACTAAACTGAACATTTTTTATTTTTCTTCTTGGTTCTTTCGGTAAAATCACGTAGAAGGGAAATAATAAAATAATAAAAATAAAACATAATAAAATAATTCTCACCTGAGGACGGCTGCTTGCGTTGTGGCCGAAACGTCGTGAGAATTATTTTATTATGTTTTATTATTTGCCTTCTACGTAACTTTACCGAAAAAACCAAGAAGATGAATCCCTGCAGTCACGAAAGCTTTAAATCGAAATTTTTTATTTTATTTTGCCAGGTCAGGTACCACTGAGCGATATAGCTGTCTTGCAGATGCGACCTGGCCACAAATGATATCTCAACCAAGTGGCTTATGATGTGGAAATGTATAGCAGCCAAGTCCCCTGAATGCGTGATGTTGATTCAAAATGTAGAGGGGGGGGGGAAAACTAGAGAACCCGGAGAAAAATCCACGCAACCACGGGGAAAGAGAACACGCAGACTCCACGAATTGGCGGTGACGTCCCCACGGCACTTGTGCCAGGCCAGGTGCGCACCCAAGCACAAAAAGACAAAGAGTGGCGGGCCGAGCGACCTCCCAAACAGAGGATTGCGGTGCAACAACACAGGGTGGTGCACTGCTCTCTGCTGTGGGTCTTGACACGTGGCTGGTGGGTTTCGCTGCTGATAGAATTTGCAATCGATTTTTGTTGGGTGGGGGGGTAAGGCCACGAAATTTTCCTGCCTAAAATGAATGTTGTAAGACCCTCAACCACGCTACGTAACCAAGCAAATGAAAGTGTGATGTGTGCAAGTGTTTAGCTGCGCGCCAGTTCTTGTTCTGCATTGTTATTGTTATCTTTGACGGTTCGCTCGGGACTGCGTCGAGCATCCTCAGGACACCATCCAGAGAGCCAGGCCGAGTTGACCGTGTCGCCTGGCCCCGGTGTGTTTCTCCACTTGAACCACACCGACACCGACACACACAGCAACACAGCGTGCACGTAATCGGGAGGGAAAGAAAAGTCTAATATAATCCGCGACGGAGACGGAGCAATCGTTCTTGGGCGAGCGCCCTCTGCTGGCTGGCGAGAGTGTCGATTGAACCCAGACCTCTGACCTTTGGAAACGCAACAACATCAGCAGCAGCGTCATGGCTAAGTGGCCGTGTAGGTGACAGCAGGGGACACCACGTGGAGAGAGTGCAGCTGCGGGAATTCCGCGTGAACTCCCCTACCCAGAACCTTCTCAGCTCCTCCTCTGGTCCACCAACCCCACCTCGACCCCCCCCCCCCCCCCCGCGTCTCTCAGCTCTCCTCGCGTCCCAGCAACCCCAGGATCGTTCACACCGCGCCACAGTTAGCGATGATGCGGAGCAGACGGCGGATGACTCGCGTCGCTGTGAAGATGTGCGTTCGTGCGCTGCGTCGTCTCGCGTGTGGTGGTGGTGGTGCAAGTAGCTTCGTTGACCCCACGCTGCCTTGACCCCGTCCCGCTCCTTGCCGGCCTCTCCGCGGCCACACGCTCCGCCAGGCGCGGAGGGTCAGCCGTGTCCTCGTCAGTCTCATTGCCGCGCAACCCCTTACCACTCGCACGACCACGTCTTCCCTCACTCGCTCGCTCTCTCGCTACCGTTAGCTTGCCAAGCCTTTACTCTATCCTGCCTTAACCATGACTTACCCCACCTTACCATCACCTAGGCTACCCTACCCTGCCCTAACCATGACTTACCCCACCTTACCATCACCTAGGCTACCCTACCTGCCCTAACCATGACTTACCCCACCTTACCATCACCTAGGCTACCCTACCTGCCTTAACCATGACTTACCCCACCTTACCATCACCTAGGCTACCCTACCTACCTTAACCATGACTTACCCCACCTTACCATCACCTAGGCTACCCTACCCTGCCCTAACCATGACTTACCCCACCTTACCATCACCTAGGCTACCCTACCTGCCCTAACCATGACTTACCCCACCTTACCATCACCTAGGCTACCCTACCCTGCCCTAACCATGACTTACCCCACCTTACCATCACCTAGGCTACCCTACCTGCCCTAACCATGACTTACCCCACCTTACCATCACCTAGGCTACCCTACCTGCCCTAACCATGACTTACCCCACCTTACCATCACCTAGGCTACCCTACCCTGCCTAACCATGACTTACCCCACCTTACCATCACCTAGGCTACCCTACCTTGCCCTAACCATGACTTACCCCACCTTACCATCACCTAGGCTACCCTACCTGCCCTAACCATGACTTACCCCACCTTACCATCACCTAGGCTACCCTACCTGCCCTAACCATGACTTACCCCACCTTACCATCACCTAAGTTAACCTACCCTGCCTTAACCATGGCTTACCATTCCCATGACTACACAACCACAACCCTACACTACATACCTACCCAAACATGTTTACCTCCTGTACTTTACCCAACTCATCCTGTCTTGCCTTACTGAACCTAAGCGTACCTTACAATAACTCTTCCGTTGCGTACCATGCTTTTACTCTTGTCGGCCAATCTTCAATGTAGGTTACCCCCGCTGCAAACCACCATAGCCACCACTCGCACCACCACCACCACAACCACCACCACCACCAAACCCCCTCCAGCATGACGAGCACGAACCCCACTCACCCACCACGCGTGCAGTGTGGACGTTGTACACACACACACGTGCACACGTATCATACACCACGCGTGTGTAAACACGTGCACATGTATGTGTACAGGTGCATTAATACAAGACAAAGATCCACCCGGTATTGCCTTAACATTCGGTTTTGGACAAGTGCTGTTAACGAGAGCACCTATGAAGGCCAGGTACTTACTTGAGGCCGAGTGGACCTAGGGGAGGCCCAGGACCGGTTCAGATAATCGTCACCACTGAGTGTTGGCCGTGAGCGGGGATCAAACTCGGGTGACCGGGTTCGTAGCGTTGACCGCGCAGACGCACACACGTGTACACACACACACACGTGTACACACACACGTGTACACACACACGTGTACACGCACACACGTGTACACACGTGTACACACACACGTGTACGAGTGTAGAGTTACATGAATGCACGTCGATGTACGTGCATATTACAGAATCATATGTTCTTTGGGTCTTTCGGTAAAGTCACGTATATAGGTTCAAAGAACCCTGCAGTCACGAAAGCTTTAAGTCAGAATCATATACTTGAACACACGTATAAAAAGAACATCCATGTATACACACACACACTAAATATATACATTACGCATGGGCCTAAACGCACACAGCATATCCACTTGCACCATGCCTGTTACATTCAAATCAAAACAAAGCGAGCACTCTCCTGAAGAAGCGATGTCGAGCATTGATTGACGGCTTTGCCTGTGCACACACGTTTGTGTGTACACAGTGTGAGTGTACGTCTCCGTACACGTGTCTACACACATGCACATACCTGTCAACCCATACGGTTCACCGCGTATTCTTGTACACGGAAAATTAGTACAAAATAACAAGGTCTATTTGAGTTTCCCTTTTGTGATGGGACTTTGTAGGATCAACGTTGAGATCTAAAGGGGACACGTGGTGAACCAATACGGTCTGAATTGGTCCGCTATAAGGCAAGGGCACTGATAAGGGTTTGACAGGTTATGGATGTACCACGCGTGATAAGATGACCGCGCTGTGTTGGATATTGTGTGGGCCAAGGGGTGAAACACACTGCGTTCGACTCCACAGAAACCTCATCCACCACCACCCTTCCTCGACAGTCGTACACTGTATGTATTCTCTCCCCCCCCCTGCCCACACACTTAAATCCCCGCCAACTTTATTCCTTGACGACTCTTTCTCTTATCCGCTGTTCGATTTCACCTCCCGTCAAACCAGCCAGTCGGTATCTCTGAATCCGCGACACGTCCAGCCCACAATCGCGGATTACAGGAGTTTTACTGTACCATGAATTATTATTGTTAAATAAATACTATTATTGTTATTATTACCATAATTTGTACAATTTCAACAGCTCCGTTGACTGCGCCAGGAGATGGAATGTTATACAGAAAACAAACACAATTATAATAAAACAAAAGAGAGAATTTCAGTATTTATTGCATAAATTATTTTTTTATTACAATGACAACATTTGTTTTCGTACCGTGTGTCTTATATTCGTTGTCCTATTATTTAGTACCATCGTTGCTATAATTATCACTGTATTATTAGTTTTAACGTGGTTATTATTAATATAATTGTGTGTGTGTTGTTGTTACCAATCGCTAACAATGCGCTATTTCCCTGAGTAAAAGGCGCGCGCGTGCCGAATGTTCGCGAAAGTCGGAGGAGCAGTGCGTAATTTATTGCTGTATATACGGTACTCGTGGTTCAGTCACTATAATACACCAGTCATTCTTTTCTACACGCACTTATTATTATTATTAAAGGCGGCTTTCTATTGCTCACGTGTGTGTACAGGTGAGTGTGTGTGTGTACAGGTGCGTGCGTTGTGTGTGGGGGAGCGGTGGTGTAGCGGTTAGCGCGCTGCGCTATGAACCCGGCGACCCGGGTTCGATTCCCGCTCACGGCGAACAACACCAGTGACGATTATCTGAACCGGTCCTGGGCCTCCCCTAGGTCGACTCAGCCTCAAATGAGTACTTGGTGTGGTGTGTAAACATCGCCACTGGGGAGACAAAGGCGGTCGGGCGTGGTGCTGGCCACCCACTCCCTCGTGTGCTGTGCCGGCCTTCATAGGTTCCTGCTAACAGCACTTGCCCCTACAGTCTGTTAAGGCTATACGGGGGATCTTTGTTTTTTGTGTGTGGGTACCGTAGTGTAGCAGTTAGCGCTACGCTGCGCTACGAACCCGGCGGCGACCCGAGTTCGATTCCCGCTCACGGCCAACATCACCGGTAACGATTAACTGCGCTGGTCCTGGGCCTCCCCTAGGTCGACTCAGCCGCACATGAGTACCTGGTGCGGTGTGTAAACATCGCCCACTGGGGGAGACAAAGGCGGTCGAGCGTGGTGCTAATCACCTCCCCCCTCGTGTCCCGTGCCGACCTTTGAACTTTCCCAAAACAATCTCGATTTGAAGCTTTCGTGACTGCAGGAATTCATACTCTCTGGCTCTTTCGGTAAAGTCTGTTATTGCTATACGGGGGATCATTGGGACACATTCCGGATTACCTGTCTGCGATCCATCGGGGACTTTAACTGGAACGGATTGTATAAGGAGCTCAGATCCTTGAAAAATCTGGACACAGTCCCATCAGTGAGCTCCTCCGGCAGGCGAGGCTGCGTTTGCTGGGTCATGTAGCCCGCAATCAAAGCCACCAGGACTCCCAAGCGCCTTCTGTTTGACCGGATCGAGGGGGCTAAACTGGTACGACACGGGCTGGAGAAGAGATGGACCGATGCGGTGCAGGAGGATGTTGAGGCTGAGCCTGTCCGGATCAGGCTCTGTGGAGGAGGCTCGTGAAGGACGCTGCTACTGGGCAATTGGAGGCAGTCGCCCTCTCAACAACAACGGAGGGCAGAGGATCAGCGCTCACAACAACGAGCGGATCGGGCGGATAAAACGCAGAAAGTTGGCACAGTAGGGGGGGGGGGTGTGGCATAGCTGGCCCATCTACCGGTCGTCTCAGTCGGTCAACCCATGGCACGTGGGTCTGCACCGTGACCTTTCAGCGAGATATCGACACTTGCCGTGGCCCCAAGGTCCACCTAGCCTGGCACAAGCACCGTGGTGATGTCACCGCCACTTAGTGGCGAACCGGCGGTTGTTGTTGTTGTGGTGTTGTGTTTGTGTGTGTCAAATGGTGTCTGTGTGTGATGTATGGCGCTGAGTCCTGGGTCACGTACCGTCGTCACCTGAGTCTCCTCGAGCGTTTCCATCAGCGCTGCCTCCGCACAATCTTCAATATTCACTGGAGTGACTTCGTCGCCAACACTGAAGTCCTCAAGTCAGCGAAGGTCATCAGCATCGAGGCCATGGTCCTCAAGACACAGCTTCGTTGGGCAGGGCACATCGCCAGGATGGAGAACCACCGCTTGCCTAAGATCGTGCTGTATGGGGAACTGTCCTCTGGCCATCGCGACATAGGGGCACCACGAAAGCGATACAAAGACTCCCTGAAGAAGTCCCTCACTGCTTGCTGCATCGATCACCGTCAGTGGGCAACACAAGCAGCTGATCGCAACTCCTGGCGGCACACAGTCCACCAGGCCACCTTCTTCTTCGAAGATACCCGCAGGGCCCGTATGGAGGACAAAAGGAGAAGGAGGAAGAACCATGATCCCTCAGCACCCATCCCAGATGAGACCTATACTTGCAGCTGTTGTGGCAGGACCTGCTTGTCCCGCATAGGCCTCTTCAGCCACCAGCGTGCCTGCAGAAGACGTGGATGTCCTTCCTAGATCTTCGTTCGCGAAGCCAAGCCATGATGATGATGTGATGGAGATAATGCACGTGCTGGTTGGTACAGTGCTTTGCGCTACGATCTTCATAAGATTGCGCTACGATCTTCTGCGAAGGACCATATCCACAAACGTCGGACTTTACCGTATATATCGTTTCCTTTTAGGGGAGTCGTGGGTGGGGGAGGGCAGTGTTACTGTTGTGGTGTTGTGTTGCCTTTCCGCTTAGCTGGTGCTAAACATCAGTCGGGATGTTTATAGCTGCACCTCACCTGGATATCGCCTCGGTCGACTCAGCCTTAAATCAGCAGCACACCTTTGCGGCTTGACCGAATTTAGCAGTGGCTTGGCTGGTTACCACTCTATAGGGAAACACTCCGTATCATTTTCCTTTGAAAGTATTTGCGTGAAAGTATGCAACAGTAGGGGAGAGACAAAGGCGGCCGGTTGCGGGCCTGGTTTCACCAACCCGCTGTGTGTTTGTGTTTTGGCCCCAATAGGTGCTCGCTAACATCACTCGGCCCACACGCGACGACGTTTTTTTTGTGTCAGCGGCCGTTCTGGATTCCACTCCCACGCGCGAGGCCTCGCCCTCCCGTCGGGGAAAACCACCACGGGTTTAGGCAAATTAGGTGGAACACACACACAGAGTACACACACCTACACATACACCTACACACACACCTACACACACCTACACACACATAGTACACACACCTACACACACAGAGTACACACAGATAGAGTACACACACCTACACACAGAGTACACACACACACACCTACACACACACACACCTACACACACAGAGTACACACACCTACACACACCTACACACACACCTACACACACACAGAGTACATACACACAGAGTACACACACCTACACACACAGAGTACACACACACCCCTACACACACACCTACACACACAGAGTACACACACCTACACACACAGAGTACATACACACAGAGTACACACACCTACACATACACACCTTCACACACAGAGTACACAAACACACCTACACATACACAGAGTACACACACCTACACACACACACCTACACACACATCTACACTCACACACCTACCTACACACACATACACACAAAGTACACACCTAAACCTACACACACACCTAACACACCTACACACACACACGCCTACACACACACACCTACACACACCTACACACACACCTACACACACATACACACACCTACACACAGCTACACACCTACACACACACAGTACACACACATACACAATTACACACACCTACACATACACACACACCTACACACACACACCTACACACACACCTACACACACACCTACACACACACACCTACACACACACACACCTACACACACACACCTACACACACACACCTACACACACACCTACACACACACCTACACACACACACCTACACACACATACACACACCTACACACACACCTACACACACACACCTACACACACATACACACACCTACACACAGCTACACACACACACCTACACAGTGTACACACACCTACACAAACACACACCTACACACACAGAGTACACACACACACAGAGTACACACACACAGAGTACACACACCTACACACACACACCTACACACACCTACACAGTGTACACACACCTACACACACCTACACACACACACCTACACACACCTACACACACAGAGTACACACACCTACACACAGAGTACACACACACAGAGTACACACACACAGTGTACACACACCTACACACACACACCTACACACACCTACACACACACACACCTACACACACACAGAGTACACACACACAGTACCACCCTCCCCCATCCCTCCCCGTCAGGTGAGGCTGCTTCAGGGGTGGAATTCGACCACCGGGTTGTGTTTTTTCTTCCCGCCAACTCGCCAAGTGAAACTCAAAAAAAGTTCGGACCCCGCAATCGGTTCCCTCTCACGCCACCGGCAGAGCGGCGTGCTTTGGTCTCCTCTTCCACTTTGAGCCGAAGTGTTTGGAAGAGGTGGGCTGACCCACGCACACTTCGCCGTTCAAAACAACGATCTCCCAAATCCACTTACACACCTGTGTGTGTCTGTCAGAGAGTGTGTGTCTGTAGGTCAGTGTGTGTGTCTGTGTGTCAGTGTGTTAGTGTGTGAAGCTGTGTGTCAGTGTGTGTTTCTGGGTGTCTGTGTGTGTGTCTGCGTGTTACTGTGTCTGTAGGTCAGTGTGTGTGTGTCTGTGTGTCAGTGTGTTAGTGTGTGAAGCTGTGTGTCAGTGTGTGTTTCTGGGTGTTTGTGTGTGTGTCTGCGTGTTAGTGTGTCTGTAGGTCAGTGTGTGTGTGTCTGTGTGTCAGTGTGTTAGTGTGTGAAGCTGTGTGTGAGTGTGTGTTTCTGGGTGTCTGTGTGTGTGTCTGCGTGTTAGTGTGTCTGTGTGTCAGTGTGTGTGTGTGTCTGTAGATCAGTGTGTTCGTGTGTGAAGCCGTGTGTCAGTGTGTGTGTCTGTGTGTCAGTGTGTCAGTGTGTGTGTCTGTCAGTGTGTGTCTCTAGGTGTGGTGTTGGCCACCCACCCCCTCGTGTGCTGTGCTGGCCTTCATAGGTGCTCGCTAACAGCACTTGCCCCTACAGTCTGTTCAGGCTATACAGGGGATCTTTGTCTCTGGGTGTCTGTGTCTGTATGTCAGTGTGTTAGTGTGTGAAGCCGTGTGTCAGTGTGTGTGTCAGTGTGTGGCACTGGGGAGACAAAGGCGGCCGGGCGTGGTGGCTGGCCACCCACCCCCTCTGTGTGTGTGCCACAGTGCCGGTGGCCTTCATCGGTGCTGCTGCTACTCGCTGAAAGAACTTGCCCCAACCAGTCTGTGAAGGCTACACGGGGAATCTTTGTCTTTGTTCAGGTGTGCTTATCCAGGTATGCGTGTAGGTGTTCCATGGTTTGTCTGTCGTTTGTAGGTGTGCGTGTGTGTGTTGGTAGATGTGCGTGTGTGTTTGTAGGTGTGTGTGTGTGTTTGTAGGTGTGTGTGTTTGTAGGTGTGCGTGTGTGTTTGTAGATGTGCGTGTATGTGTTTGTAGGGGGGTGTGTTTGTAGGTGTGTGTGTGTGTGTTTGTAGGTGTGTGTGTGTTTGTAGGTGTGTGTGTGTTTGTAGGTGTGCGTGTGTGTGTTTGTAGGTGTGCATGTGTGTGTGTCGGTGTATGTGTTTGTAGGTGTGCGTGTGTGTGTTTGTAGATGTGCGTGTATGTGTTTGTAGGGGAGTGTGTTTGTAGGTGTGTGTGTGTTTGTAGGGGTGTGTGTTTGTAGGTGTGTGTGTAGGTGTTTGTAGGTGTGTGTGTGTTTGTAGGTGCTTGTGTGTTTGTAGGTGTGTGTGTGTGTTTGTAGGGGTGTGTGTTTGTAGGTGTGCGTGTGTGTGTAGGTGGGCCACTTGGGCCACTCGAGTAAGTTCAGACGCGCCACCATCACCCAGACACACCCCACCGCTCACACCGTTACCCGCCACCCTTTGACCCCACTACCCAATAACCACGTGCCAACGTCAGCCAACGTTAGCCAACGTTGGGGTATGTTTAGCGCCGTTGGTCCAACGTTGCCGCGACGTTCCACGTTTACTGGGTTAAGATTCCTGCGAGAGGTGAGGCAGCTAAAGAGGCGGCTTTGATGGTCGTGGTTGGTGGTGGTGGTTGTGCTGATTGGTTGTGCTGGTTGGTGGTGGTGGTTGTGGTGATTGGTGGTTGTGGTGGTTGGTGGTGGTGGTTGTGGTGATTGGTGGTTGTGGTGGTGGTTGGTGGTGGTGGTTGTGGTGATTGGTGGTTGTAGTGGTTGGTGGTGGTTGTGGTGATTGGTGGTTGTGGTGGTTGTGGTGGTGGTTGGTGGTGGTTGGTGGTGGTGGTTGTGGTGGTGGTTGTGGTGATTGGTGGTTGTGGTGGTTGTGGTGGTGGTTGGTGGTGGTTGGTGGTGGTGGTTGTGGTGGTTGGTGGTGATGGTGGTTGGTGGTGGTGGTGGTTGTGGTGGTTGGTGGTGGTGGTTGGTGGTGGTGGTTGGTGGTGGTTGGTGGTGGTGGTTGTGGTGGTTGGTGGTGGTGGTGGTGGTGGTTGGTGGTGGTTGTGGTGGTTGGTGGTGGTGGTTGGTGGTGGTGGTTGGTGGTGGTGGTGGTTGGTGGTGGTGGTTGGTGGTGGTCGTTGGTGGTGGTTGGTGGTGGTGGTTGGTGGTGGTGGTTGGTGATGGTGGTGGTTGGTGGTTGTGGTGGTTGATGGTGGTGGTTGGTGGTGGTTGGTGATGGTGGTTGGTGGTGGTGGTTGGTGGTGGTTGGTGGTGGTGGTTGGTGGTGGTGGTTGGTGGTGGTGGTGGCGACCGAGTGGTGGTCTAGCGGTCAGCGCTGCAACCCCGGTGACCCGAGTTTGATGCCCGCTCACGGCCAACACCAAGTGACGATTTTTTTTTTACCGGTCGGTCCTGCGCCTTCCCTAGGTCGACTCAACCTCAAATGAGTACCTGGTGCGGTGCCTAAAAAAAGGCGGCCGGGCATGGTGCTGACCACCCACCCCCTCGTGTGTCGCTCCGGCCTTCATAGGTGTTCGCTAACAGCACTTGCCCCTACAGCACGTTAAGGCCACACGGGGGACCTTTGTTTTTGGTGGCGACCTTCGGAGTGGTGACGAAACACGGTGTGAAGATTAACCCCTCTCAGCAATGCGGAAATCTACGGTGCACAAAGCACAAATTACGAGTTGTTTTGTATGTCTACATACATCATGTATGTTGTTTAACTGCGAATAACCAGACCAATAATAGTAATATTCATCGTAATGTATATGAATACGTTAGCCTAGCCCCTACCCGTCTCTCTCTCTGGTCTTCGCAGCTTTATTAGCTCACAAGTGACGAGATCGCATTCATCCCTCTGTTCAAGACAGCGACAGGAGGATGAGGATGGCTCCACGATTCTGACAGTCGCCTGACGCGGCTGGTTGTTGTTGTAGTCACCGGTTGTTGTTGTTGTTGTAGTCAGCGGCGAAACGTCACATTGTAAATGGTGTCGTGGGTTGTATCTGCCAACACACAGCCGGTGTGCTGTACTAGTAACGAGTTGGCAAGTTTTGTTTAGCGTGACAAATCTTACTAATTGGCCGTGGCGGGTGGTGGCGGGTTTAACGACACATTAACGCGATCTAACCCCCCCCCCCCCACCAAATAAAAACTCTAGTGGATGATACTGGTTGAGAAAGCCCTGCTACTTACTACTACTACTACGACCTGTTAATCTCACACAACGATAACCCCAGGGTCTCGCAGACTCCAGTCCTCACGGCCCACCACTACCACCACTACTACCACCACTATACCACCACTACCACCGCCACCATTACCACCACTATACTACCACTCATACCACTACCACCACTTTACCACCATTACCACCACTATACCACCACCACTACCACCACTACCACCACTATACCACCATTACCACCACCATTACCACCACTATACCACCACTTATACCACTACCACCACTACCACCACTATACCACCACCACTACCACCACTACCACCACTATACCACCACCACTACCACCACTACCACCACTATACCACCACTACCACCATTACAACCACTATACCACCACTTATACCACTACCACCATTACCACCACTTTACCACCACTATACCACCACTATACCACCATTACCACCACTACCACCACATCCACTACCACCACTATACCACTACTACCACCACTACCACCACTATACCACCACCACTACCACCACATCCACTACCACCACTATACCACCACTACCACCACTATACCACTACCACCACTACCACCACTACCACCACTATACCACCATTACCACCACCACCACCACTACCACCACATCCACTACCACCACTATACCACCATTACCACCACTACCACCACATCCACTACCACCACTATACCACTACTACCACCACTACCACCACTATACCACCACCACCACTACCACCACATCCACTACCACCACTATACCACCACTACCACCACTATACCACTACCACCACTACCACCACTACCACCACTATACCACCATTACCACCACCACTACCACCACATCCACTACCACCACTATACCACCATTACCACCACCACCACTACCACCACATTCACTACCACCACTATACCACCACTATACCACTACCACCACTACCACCACTATACCACCATTACCACCACTACCACCACATCCACTACCACCACTATACCACCACTACCACCACTATACCACCACTATACCACCACTACCACCACTATACCACCACCACTACCACCACTACCACCACTATACCACCACCACTACCACCACTATACCACCACTACCACCACTATACCACCACTACCACCACCAAAGACGGTCCCTGCAACGCGCGCTTTCAGACGCGCTGCTTCTGCGACCGTCTGGAACGCTTCTTCCTTCGGATATTCGGAAGCCACTTGGAGCTGTGGCACTTTTAAATCATCATCATCATCATCATCCAGATTGACAAACTCATTCCTTTACAACTGCTTCTTGTGTTTAGTTTGTTGTCCTTCCCCCGCACATACGATGAGTGCGGTTGGCTACGTACGGTGCGAAATAAGTTCTACGCTACGTCATTCAGCGTTGTGCCAACTTACTCCCCATTCAGACACTGCCAAGGATCGATCAACCCGCTGCGCGCGCCCGATGATTGATAATCGTCGCCCACGTGACTCGCTAACCAATTAACGCTGTAGGCGTCACGTGACACAAACACGTGTACACACACACTGAGTTCTCAATTGTGAACACATTCCTGCGGAGGGAGCTGGTAGGAACGTTGGGTTGCTCGGTCAATGGCCAGGGTCAACGGCGGCGTGGTGTATTCCGCAAATATGCCCGACTGTGAGGGCGGGCACAAGCCGGTGTGAGTAGGTTAAACGTTGAGTTTTATAAGGGCACCACGAGGTGACGAGCCCCTCCACCACCCAGCCCCACCCCTCCCACCCCCCACCCAGCCCCTCCCTCCCCACCCAGCCTCTCCCCACCCTCCCCACCCAGCCCCTCCCACCCCCCACCCAGCCCCACCAAGCCCCTCCCCACCCAGCCCAGCCCCTCCCCTCCCCACCCTAACCCCACCCCTCCCACCCCCCACCCAGCCCCTCCCCACCCTCCCCACCCAGCCCCTCCCCTCTCCACCCAGCCCCACCCCTCCCATTTTTGGATGCACGACGGACGGACGGACACAATAATCCCCTGTGGGCTGGTGTAACCAGGAGGTCCCTACCAGTAAAATTTGAATTGGCTCTCTCAACGCAGACAACCTTGAACGTCTCGTGAGTAGAGAGTCAGGCTCGATTCATACAATGCTGGCAAATCGTCACGGTCGCGAAATGTTAACAACCTCGCCTGGTATATAGGAGGTCGTGCCTTCCATCCCGACCCTGACGCCTGCTGTGTATTTGGAGTTTGCGCGTGTCTCTCTTTCTCCCCGTGGTGGCGTGGATTTTTCTCCGGAACCTACGGTTTTTACCCTCCATGTTTTGTATTTTGGATGCTATAAATATCCACACGATGATAAGCCGTCGTTTGCGGTGGTTAGGTCGCCTCTGAACAAGACCTCACGTATAGCTCAGTATTGCCTTTGACCTCGTAGAATAAAACAAATAATTGTTATCGGCAGTGGGCCCCTTTCTCTGCTCAATGTGGGTCCTTGTCCAATGCAGCGTCGTATAATGTAATCGAGTTTTGTATTTTTGTGATACGCTATGAACACCCTCTGTGGTTATTCTGTTGTCGGACTCGATCGGCTCAAGCCCGCGCTCATCATTGTTGGCTTCTCTCTGGACAGCTAACGGCGCTTGGCCAGAACATTTGCGTTCGTGACTTTGTTGTTTCTTTAAAAAAAAATTCTAACAAGTATAACCCGTAAAAACAAAGTTTTTCACTATTAATTCTTTATATGCGTGGCGGCTAGAGTCCTCTCGTCCTCTGGCTAGAGATGGCTGCCACCTGTGGGTCAGATGATTGCATGGCAGCATTAAGCAATTGGTAATTAAATATCATTTTTGTTTTCCTAAAAAGTGTAAAATTTTGGAAAAAAAATTTCACGAAAATTAATTGTCACGCACAACGAGTCTGCGTGGAAAATGTCAGCTCGATTGGATCACGGGAAGTGGGTTAAAAAACGACCGAAAGATTTGCACGGTCGTAAGCGCGCAAGCAAGTGAACTTAATATAAAGGATTTAAAAATAACAGAGTATGACGGGATCACATCGCAAGCGGCCATCGCTCCGCTTTGTGTGTGAATCTGGCGACCTGAGTTCCAATTCCCCGGCGATACGTCAGCCACTGGCAACGTGGAATGTCAAATCTCTCTCTCTCTGCGGGCGCTGATTGGCCGAGACACTTTGAACTCCGCGCGCCCAGTGAGACGAGTGAGACGTCGCCGCGCTCTCCAGGAAATTATGTCAACGCAGTGCCCTGCCCCCCCTACTGCCCCCCACTGCCCCCCACTACCCACTGCCCCCCCCCCACACGCCCCCCAATGCTCCCCCTCCCCCCACTGCTCCTCCACCCCACTGTCCCCCCTCACTGCTCCTCCCCTGCCCCCACCGCTCCCCCTACACCCCACCACTCCCACTGCTCTCCGCCTGCCCCCCCCCCCCCCCACTGCTTCCCCCCACTGCTCGACACTACCCCACCCCCCACTGCTCCCCCTCCACCCCCCAAATGCTCTCCCTAAAAACCTTAAATGTTTCCTTCCACCGCTCCCCCCCCCCCCCACTGCTCCCCCCCCACTGCTCCCCCCCCCCACTGCTCCCCCCCCACTGCTCCCCCCCCCCCCACTGCTCCATCTATGCTCCCACTCTGCTTCCTAACTTGCTCCCCCACGCTCCCATTCGCTCCCATTCGCTCCCATCCTGGTCCCCTTGCAGCCTCCCCTGACCCACCCCCCCCACCCCGCCCCACCCTGACCCCCCCCACCCCGCCGATCCTCCCGCCTCCTGATCCCCCCGCCCCCCTGATCCCCCCCGCCCCCCTGATCCCCCCGCCCCCTGCCATCCTGCTTCCTCCTCTGCTCCCCTGGCTCTGCTCCCAGAACATCCCTCGCTCCACTCTCTGCTCCCTTCCCTGCTCCCCCCACCTGGATCTTCACTCCCAGGACATCCCTCGCTCCACTCTCTGCTCCCTTCCCTGCTCCCCCCACCTGGATCTTCACTCCCAGGACATCGCTCGCTCCACTCTCTGCTCCCTTCCCTGCTCCCCCCACCGGGATCTTCACTCCCAGAACATCCCTCGCTCCACTCTCTGCTCCCTTCCCTGCTCCCCCCACCGGGATCTTCACTCCCAGAACATCCCTCGCTCCACTCTCTGCTCCCTTCCCTGCTCCCCCCACCTGGATCTTCACTCCCAGGACATCCCTCGCTCCACTCTCTGCTCCCTTCCCTGCTCCCCCCACCTGGATCTTCACTCCCAGAATATCCCTCGCTCCACTCTCTGCTTCCTTCCCTGCTCCCCCCACCTGGATCTTCACTCCCAGAACATCCCTCGCTCCACTCTCTGCTCCCTTCCCTGCTCCCCCCACCTGGATCTTCACTCCCAGGACATCGCTCGCTCCACTCTCTGCTCCCTTCCCTGCTCCCCCCACCTGGATCTTCACTCCCAGGACATCGCTCGCTCCACTCTCTGCTCCCTTCCCTGCTCCCCCACCTGGAACTTCACTCCCAGAATATCCCTCGCTCCACTCTCTGCTCCCTTCCCTGCTCCCCCCACCTGGATCTTCACTTCAAACTTTAGTTCCTTTTTTTCCACCTGAAGACGATCGCTTGTGTTGCGATCGAAACGTCGTGGGTTTTTGTTTATTTTTTTTGCATTAATTTTGAATCGATCTACGTGACTTTACCGAAAGACCCAAAGAATATGAACCCCTTGAATCTGATCGGAGTCTTTATCGAAACTCCCTTACACCACCACCACCACCCACATCTCACCACCGTCCACTCGTAAATCTCAACTCCCCTGCCCAGGAATTGCTCACCACAAAGGGGGGAGGGGGGGTGAGAAATTCCTGGAAAGAGTCAGTCGCAAACACCGTGCACACGCACGTGTAGAACTGTATACGCGTTCACACGTGTGTGTGTGTGTGTACCTGGAGACGGCATGTGCACATACACTTTCACGTGTGTGTACCACGCGTGTGTGTGTGCCTCAGATGAGTTAAGTACCTGGTGCGGTGTGTAAACATCGCCACTGGGGAGACAAAGGTGGCCGCGCGTGGTGCTGGCCACCCACCCCCTCGTGCGCCGTGCCGGCCTTCATAGGCGCTCGCTAACTAGCACTTGCCCCAACAGTCTGCTCGGCTACACGGGGGATCTTTGTCTTTGCGTGCGCGTGACCTTGGTGCGCACGCCACTGTCGGCGCGTGCTGGCGAAAGTCTAAAAATATAAACAGACTTGTGAGTCAGCATGTGTCAGCGCTCACCAGCTCCACCATCACCAGCTCCACCATCACCAGCTCCACCATCACCAGCTCCACCATCACCAGCTCCACCATCACCAGCTCCACTCTCACCAGCTCTACTCTCACCAGCTCCACCCTCAGCAGCTCCACCCTCACCAGCTCCACCCTCACCAGCTCCACCATCACCAGCTCCACCCTCACCAGCTCCACCATCACCAACTCCACCAGCTCCACCCTCACCAGCTCCACCATCACCAGCTCCACCATCACCAGCTCCACTCTCACCAGCTCCACCCTCACCAGCTCCACCCTCACCAGCTCCACCATCACCAGCTCCACCCTCAGCAGCTCCACCCTCAGCAGCTCCACCATCACCAGCTCCACCATCACCAGCTCCACTCTCACCAGCCCCACCATCACCAGCTCCACCATCACCAGCTCCACCATCACCAACACACTGTCACCAACACACCAACTCGCTCTCACCAACACACTTTCTTCAACTCACCAACTTACACTCATCAACAAATCCAGACACCAACTCGCCAACTCACACGACCGCACACACACACACAGACACACCCACACACGTCCAGTGAATGAATGCATCATGATTATTATAACTGAATAATATCACGCACTCATTGAGAACTCTCTCCTAGCGGCACCACATGCGTGCCGAACCGCCGGTGTCCATACACAGCAGCATCACGCGCTCGTAACAACGCAAACGTGTAATTCTCATAACCACGACGACGACGACGACCATAGTTTGTGTTGTTGTTGTTGTTGTGTTTATGCAATCATTGCACGGTCAGAGTGCACGACTCGGCAGTGGTTACAGCTGCGCCAAAGATAAAGATCCCCCATGTAGCCTTAAAAGGACTGGTGGGGCAAGTGCCGTTAGCGAGCACCTTGTGAAGGCCGGCACGGCACACGAAGGGGTTGGTGTGGACAACAGCACGCCCGGCCGCCTTTGTCTCCCCACTGCTGATGTTCACACAACGCACCGGACAGGTCCTCGGTTCAAGGCTGAGCCGACCTACGTGAGGCCCAGGGAACCGGTTCAGATATTCGCTGCCGGCGTTTTGTCGCGAACGGGAACTCCAACTCGGGCGGTCGAGTTCTCAGCAGAGGTCGCAACCGGGTACCCGATACCCGTACCCTACCCGATACCCGGCTACCCGTACCCGGCCGGGTACGGGTACCCATTTGCGACCCTGGTGCGACCGGGTACGGGTACGGGTAAGGAATCAAAACCCGTTTGCGACCTCTGGTTCTCAGTCGCAGTCCGCTCACCACCACGACACCGCCCCCCACATCCACCGCCGTGCTCACCGCCGTGATCACTCACGCTCCGATTTACACAGAAACCGACTACTTGGTCCGCGTGAGTCACAGCGGTTGACTCCGGCTTACTGTAAACATTACTCACGAATTCTTCTTGCTCGCAAAAAAAATTCCCACTTTCTTTTTAACAGAAAGTTAAAAGAAATGTTTTTGTTTGACTGTGCTTTCGCAAAAGTGATCTTCCGCTAACACGAGCTTTGGGGAGCATTGGTCGCTCACTCAATTTGTTTATATAACCCTGCAAGGGTCAGTGGTGGAAATTCCACATTCCTATGGCGGGAGCGGGGGGGGAGGGGTGTCGGGAAGCATCATCCATTCGTGACACACCGCACCGGGTAATTCATTCGTGGCTGAGTCTCAGCCCCATTGGCCAGCCTTGGTGAAGTATGGTCAAACGACCCCCCGCCATGACTTGCCAGGCGTGGGGGAGGCCTGCATCCATCCAGCAGAGACACGCGCAGCCCCCAATCAGCGACACGGGAACAACAGCAGCAGCAGGAGGATGATGAGGGGGGATGGTGTGCCCGCTTGCCATGCTGCCATCTACCGGTCCCCTTCGCGGGAGATTCCACTGGTCATCACACTTTTTCTGGCACAAGGTATTCCAACGGTTTTAAGGTAATTTTGAGGTGCTGCTTCCAAATCTGGCATCAGTTTTTGTCTATCACATCAGGTTTTTTGAGATATCAAATATTGCATTTTCAATAAAAACTGCAGAAGAAAAATATTAAATAAATGTGGATATCTACATAAAATGATATTATAAACGCACTATTCTAAAAACACAGCACCGTATTTTAACACTAAAGCAGTCACTGACTCGCAACAACTTGCAATCGTGAGAGAATTTATTTCGGGTAAAATTAATGAAAATGGGGTATGCCGATAGCATAAAAATGAGATGTGATAGAGCAAATCTGAGATCACATTTGGAATCAGCACCCTGAAATAAGTCTAAAACAGCTGCAAAAGTCCAGGCCAGAATGTGTTGTTGTTGTTGACCGGTGTTCTTCTCTGCGCCACCAACCAACGATGCTACTCCCGCAGGATGCGTGGAGCGGTGGCGCAGTGGTTGGCACAGTGCGCGCTACGGAACCCAGCCAACGACGGCTGTCATCAGCGGCGAGTGATACGTGAACCGGTCCTTGACCTCGCCCCCCTTCACCAAATGACGCTGACCGGCGTGGTGAAGTATGGCTAATCCGACCGATCGATTTGAACTGCGAGTTGGGAAATATTCATCCAGCAGTGGATTGATGACGCGCCGACCTTTCGTGTGACATGGTGGTGGTCCAGATGATGTCCTGTGACCCCCCCACCCCTCCCCCCATTTAGTTGCTCACAAGACGTAGGTATGGTGATGATGCTTGCTTGTGTTGCAATCGAAACGTCGTGAGAATTTTATTGTTTTGTTATTTTATTATTTCCCTTCTACGTGATGACTTTACCGAAAGAACCAATAATATGAATCCCTGCAGTCACGAGAGCTTTAAATCGAAATATAATTGCTATTGTTACTACTACTGCTACGGTTCAAAAAATAAAATTAACGTGATTGTGGAATTGCTTTGATGTTGTCCGCAGGCCGAGTCGCCGTTTGTAGCTCGACGGCTTTTACTCTGCGTGACATCAACTTCTGATGATTCTGACTCGCAATAAAAGTGTAATCATTAAAGTGTGTTCCATTAATTGTGCCTGTAATTAGTAACGACGGCGACGACGACGACGACGATATCATCATTAATCAACCGTTACAACAATTCTAACCGATCGTTGTCGCTCTTATTCCAGCCGGTGGTGTTTGCGGTGAGCTAATTATACCTCTGCGTGTGGGGTCATTAACTTGCTCGAAGCGGTCGTGGCTGGAATCCCTGAGTCAGCATCACGTGAGCCGGGGGGGGGGGTCGAGGGGGCGAGGGGGGGTGAGGGGGGGGGCTGCCTTGTAATGCTGAATCAGCTATTTAGGAGACGCCACGATTTTTTTAGTTCTCGAAATAAAAAAGTAAACATTGGCCGAGCTGATTCCTGTGCCTTCGACGTGAGAAAACCGTGGGCCTCTGTGCATCGGCTCTCCAGACCAATACATTATCGCGCAAACACTGGACCGGTTTCTGCTTTGTGGGTCTCATCAGCAGAGAGTTCGGCCTTGTGCGAGACGAGCGTTTGTGCTGGGTTACAACAAGTTGCTGGCAAGCGCTGTCCACAGAAACCACGCGACCCCGTGCCGCGCACACACACCATGCCACAGCGACACCGCACACAGCATGATGGGTAAAAGCAGAGCCGTCCTTAGGCGTACGGCGAATCGGGGCGACTGCCTCGGGCCCCGTACTTTGGGGGGTGTCGGAGCACAGAGTGGGATTTGCTCCAGGTCCCGCACCTCCCCGATTGACGGCCCCTGGGTAACAGTAACAATATTCACCGTGCGTCACGTGTGAATACCAATCTGTGTTTTGTGCCATCATCTCATCCCAATCGACATCGCCCCTCCAGACCACTATTAAGCAGAGCAGCATTTCATCTCGTAGCTCGTTAGCCGCTCGTCGTTCGCTCGACCTTCACGCGGTTCGAATCGAGCGGCCCGTCCTGGTTATCGCTGCGTCCCTGACGAGACGCGCGTGCCCGTTCCGCTTCGGAATGGACATTAAAGAACCCCCCCCCTCCCTCTGCCCCCCCCCCCCACCTCTGATTCTGGTGTCGTGCGCCAAATGTGGCACCGCACAAATGGCTCAATGACGCGCCCCGGTGGCTATGCGATGTTGACTACCTCGCCTGGTACGCAGGAGGTTGTGGGTTCGATCCCAGACCTGGCTATGAGATGCTGACTACCTCGCCTGGTACGCAGGAGGTCGTGGGTTCGATCTCAGACCTGGCTATGAGATGTTGACTACCTCGCCTGGTACGCAGGAGGTCGTGGCTATGAGATGTTGACTACCTCGCCTGGTACGCAGGAGGTCGTGGGTTCAATCCCAGACCTGGCTATGAGATGTTGACTACCTCGCCTGGTACGAAGGAGGTTGTGGTTTCGATCCCAGACCTGGCTATGAGATGTTGACTACCTCGCCTGGTACGCAGGAGGTCGTGGGTTCGAGCCCAGACCTGGCTATGATATGTTGACTACCTCGCCTGGTACGCAGGAGGTCGTGGGTTCGAGCACAGAACCTGGCTATGAGATGTTGACTACCTCGCCTGGTACGCAGGAGGTCGTGGGTTCGATCCCAGACCTGGCTATGAGATGTTGACTACCTCGCCTGGTACACAGGAGGTCGTGGGTTCGAGCACAGAACCTGGCTATGAGATGTTGACTACCTCGCCTGGTACGCAGGAGGTCGTGGCTATGAGATGTTGACTACCTCGCCTGGTACGCAGGAGGTCGTGGCTATGAGATGTTGACTACCTCGCCTGGTACGCAGGAGGTCGTGGGTTCGATCCCAGACCTGGCTATGAGATGTTGACTACCTCGCCTGGTACGCAGTAGGTCGTGGGTTCGATCCCAGACCTGGCTATGAGATGTTGACTACCTCGCCTGGTACGCAGGAGGTCGTGGGTTCGATCCCAGACCTGGCTATGATATGTTGACTACCTCGCCTGGTACGCAGGAGGTCGTGGGTTTGATCCCAGACCTGGCTATGAGTTGTTGACTACCTCGCCTGTTACGCAGGAGGTCGTGGGTTCGATCCCAGACCTGTTTATGATATGTTGACTACCTCGCCTGGTACGCAGGAGGTCGTGGGTTCGATCCCAGACCTGGCTAGGATATGTTGACTACCTCGCCTGGTACGCAGGAGGTCGTGGGTTCGATCCCAGACCTGGCTATGAGATGTTGACTACCTCGCCTGGTACGCAGGAGGTTGTGGGTTCGATCCCAGACCCTGACACCACGGTGGTTAGGAGATATTAATTACCTCGCCTGTTATGCAGGAAGTTCGTGGGCTCGATTCCAGACCCTGATACCACGGTGGCTAGGATATGTTATCTACCTCGCCTCGTATGCAGGATGCCGTGGGTTCGCTTTTTCAAGTCGCTTCTGAATAAGTAATATTTTTTAAAAACTTCTTTAAAAACACGCTTTAATGAAATGTACCGTACTAGTAATGGAAGAATTCCACGACTCCAGGAAGTGGCCCCGAAGCTTGCCATCACGTAAGGGACCCTGGTAACTTACAGTCAACGTCAGTTGACCGTGGACAATTAGACCCAAGCCGAAACATAACATGTAAAAAATAATGTTTTAAAATATGTTTTTATTTATTTTTTATGATAGAATATAGTATTGTCATGAGTATATGACATAAGTATACCAAGTATACTTAAAGTTGAGTTACAAGATTTGAGGATACAACAACGACGACGACAATAACAACAACAGACAGAGTGAGTTAAATAAAAGCGTGTAGTTATAAAAAGGGCTACAGGTAGCTTCTGACACAGGTTCTATACCTCAGCGAGGCCCTTACCTCGCAAAAAAAAGTTTTGAGTTTTTAAATCGGGAATGCGCATCGCGAAGCGTGGCCAAAACTCGACCGCGGAAATCGAAACAGAAACGACTTGGCACGACCCTCCCGAGAGACTCGGCACCAAATCTTCCAGGGGGACTGGGGGTCCTCCCCCCCCCACCCCCCCAAAAAATGTAAAATTTAAAACGAATTTCCTGCCATTTCCTACCTAAAATATAAAAAAATGCACTAACACATAGGATGGACTTTTTATTTATGCTTTACAACAATGTCTAATAGTGTATTGTATTACATTGCTCTGCGTTTTCTTTTTACCTTTTCTTGTTTCGTTGTATGTAATGGCAGAGATTAGGGATTAATAAAATACAACCATAATCACAATCATATAAACAGAAATCTATTTCATAGCAATATATTGGGGGGGGGGGCATTTTGAGCATATTTGAATATTGGGGGTGGGGGCCTTGCTGTATAGTGCAGTACGTATGTTGAACTTCTTTTGCACCGTATGTAGCCGACCGTGCTAATCGGAGGTGCGTGTGTATGTATGTGTGTAAGTGTGCGTGTGTGTGCATGTGTGTGTATATGTGTGTATGTGTGTGCTTGTGTGTATGGTTGTCTGATAAGGTGTTTTTGTCGTTTCGTGTGTGTATGATACTAATGTGGTGTGTGTGTGTGTGTCAGTCACGAATATCTGAACCGGTTCTGGGTCTCCTCTAGGTCGACTCAGCCTCAAATTAGTACCTGCTGCGATGTTCAAACATCGCCGCTGGGGGAGACAAAGGCGGCCGGGCGTGGTGCTGGCCACACCACCCCCCTCGTGCGGCGTGCCGGCCTTAATAGGTGCTCGCTAACAGCCCTTGGCTCAACAAGCCTGTTGGAGGCTACACGGGGGACATTTGCCTGTGTTGTTTGTGAGTGTGGCTGGGACTCAGGAACAGCTGTTAGCAGCGAGATAATTCATGAGTCGGGAGATTTTATAACAAGCCGCTGATACAACTGCTCCCCCACACGAACTCCCTCTCTCTCTGTCTGTCTCGTAACACTCTCTCACACTCTCTCCCAATCTCATACACAAGACAGACTCACACGTGGAGAAACACTCACTCCCTGTCTCTCCAATACCTACACACGAACTCTCTCTAACACACTCGCTCTCTCACACTCTCTCTAACACACTCTCTCTCCCAATCTCATACACAAGACAGACACACACGTGGAGACACACTCACTCCCTGTCTCTCCAATACACACACACGAACTCTCTCTAACACACTCTCTCTAACACACTCGCTCTCTCACACTCTCTCTCCCAATCTCATACACAAGACAGACACACACATGTGGAGACACACTCACTCCCTGCCTCTCCAATACCTACACAGGAACTCTCTCTAACACACTCTCTCTAACACACTCTCTCTAACACACTCTCTCTAACACACTCTCTCTAACACACTCTCTCTAACACACTCTCTCTAACACACTCTCTCGCTCTTTCACACTCTCTCTCCCAATCTCATACACAAGACAGACACACACATGTGGAGACACACTCACTCCCTGCCTCTCCAATACCTACACAGGAACTCTCTCTAACACACTCTCTCTAACACACTCTCTCTAACACACTCTCTCTAACACACTCTCTCTAACACACTCTCTCTAACACACTCGCTCTAACACACTCTCTCTAACACACTCTCTCTAACACACTCTCTCTAACACACTCTCTCTAACACACTCTCTCTAACACACTCTCTCTAACACACTCTCTCTAACACACTCTCTCTAACACACTCTCTCTAACACACTCTCTCTAACACACTCTCTCTAACACACTCTCTCTAACACACTCTCTCTAACACACTCGCTCTAACACACTCTCTCTAACACACTCTCTCTAACACACTCGCTCTAACACACTCTCTCTAACACACTCTCTCTAACACACTCTCTCTAACACACTCTCTCTAACACACTCTCTCTAACACACTCGCTCTCTCACACTCTCTCTCCCAATACCATACACAAGACAGACACACACGTGGAGACACACTCACTCCCTGTCTCTCCAATACCTACACAGGAACTCTCTCTAACACACTCTCTCTAACACACTCTCTCTAACACACTCTTTCTAACACACTCTCTCTAACACACTCTCTCGCTCTCTCACACTCTCTCTCCCAATCTCATACACAAGACAGACGCACACGTGGAGACACACTCACTCCCTGTCTCTCCAATACGCACACACAAACTCTCTCTAACACACTCTCTCTCACACACTCTCTCTCCCAATATCATACACAAGACAGACACACACGTGGAGACACACTCACTCCCTGTCTCTCCAATACATACACACGAACTCTCTCTAACACACTCTCTCTAACACACTCTCTCACTCTCTCTCAATCTCATACACAAGACAGACACACACACGAACTCTCTCTAACACACTCTCTCTAACACACTCTCTCTCAATCTCATACGCAAGAGAGACACTCGCTCCAAGGTCGTAGCAGTGGAGTCAACATTGGGGGGGACCAAATCTTCCAGGGGGTGTGGGGCCCCCCCAGAAAAAAAAATCTAAATTCGAAAACGGATTTCCTGCCATTCCCTGCCTAAAATATAAAGAAATTCACTAACACATAGGATGGATTTTTTTTTTTACAATAATGTCTAATAGTGTATCGTATCACATTGCTGTTTTTTTTCTTTTTTACCATTTCTTGTTTCATTGTATGCAATGGCAGAGATTAGGGATTAATAAAGTACAACCATAACCACAATCACATAAACAGAAATCTATTTATAGCAATATATTGGGGGGGGGGGCATTTTGAGCATATTTGAATATGAATATTGGGAGGAGGGATGTTATTACGGCCTTACATCACAATAAGACACGCTCCTGTCTCTCCAATACACACACGAACTATCGCTCTCTCTCACACTCTCTCACACTCTCTCTCAATCCCATACACAAGACAGACACTCACACGAAGACACGCTCCATGTCTCCCCAATACACACACACGGACTCTCTCGCCCTTACGAACTCTCCCAGACTCTCTCTTTTTAACCCTCAATACAAAGACAAAGATCCCCCGTGTAGGCTTTAAACAGACTGTTGGGGCAAGTGCTGTCGGAGAGCACCTATGAAGATCGGCACTGTGGCACACGAGGGGGTGGGGTGGCCAGCCCCACGCCCGGCCGCCTTTGTCTCCCTAGGCACACGCGTTTTGTGTTGTGGGGTTGTTCTTTGTTTCATGTTGACGTCTGTGAGTTATTTTCCGACGCGGTTTTGTGTTTACGTGGCGGTGGCCGTGTGTTCATGTGGTCAAGTGTGAGTGTGCGCGTGTGTGTGTGTGTATGTTGTGTGTGTTCATGTGGTCAAGTGTGAGTGTGCGCGCGCGTGTGTGTGTGTATTTTGTGTGTGTTCATGTGGTCAAGTGTGAGTGTGCGCGTGTGTGTGTGTATGTTGTGTGTGTTCATGTGGTCAAGTGGGAGTGTGCGCGCGCGTGTGTGTATGTATGTTGTGTGTGTTCATGTGGTCAAGTGTGAGTGTGTGTGTATGTTGTGTGTGTTCATGTGGTCAAGTGTGAGTGTGTGTGTGTATGTTGTGTGTGTTCATGTGGTCAAGTGTGAGTGTGCGCGCGTGTGTGTGTATGTTGTGTGTGTTCATGTGGTCAAGTGTGAGTGTGCGTGTGTGTGTGTATGTTGTGTGTGTTCATGTGGTCAAGTGTGAGTGTGCGCGTGTGTGTGTGTTTGTTGTGTGTGTTCATGTGGTCAAGTGTGCGCGTGTGTGTGTGTATGTTGTGTGTGTGTGTATGTTGTGTGTGTGTGTATGTTGTGTGTGTATGTATGAGTGTGCGCGTGTGTGTGGTGAACACTTGGTGGTGAACGGGGAGGTTTCTTGTTGTGCGTGTGTGTGCGTATGAGTGTGTGTATGTATGTTGTGTGTGTGCGTATGTTGTGTGTGCGTATGAGTGTGCGTGTGTATGTTGTGTGTGTGTATGTTGTGTGTGTGTGTTGTGTGTGTTTGTTGTGTGTGTGTATGTTGTGTGTGTGTATGTTGTGTGTGTGTGTGTATGTTGTGTGTGTGTGTATGTTGTGTGTGTGTGTATGTTGTGTGTGCGTATGTTGTGTGTGTGCGTATGTTGTGTGTGTGTATGTTGTGTGTGTGCGTATGCGTATGTTGTGTGTGCGTATGTTGTGTGTGCGTATGTTGTGTGTGCGTATGAGAGTGTGTATGTGCGTGTGTTGTGTGTGTGTGAATGAGTGTGTGTGTATGTTGTGTGTGTGCGTATGAGTGTGTGTGTGCGTATGTTGTGTGTGTGTATGCTGTGTGTGTATGTTGTGTGTGTGTATGAGTGTGTGTGTGTGCATGTTGTGTGTGTATGTTGTGTGTGTGTGTATGAGTGTGTGTGTGTATGTTGTGTGTGTATGAGTGTGTGTGTATGTTGTGTGTGTGTATGAGTGTATGTTGTGTGTGTGTGTGTATGTTGTGTGTGTTGTGTGTGTATGTTGTGTGTGTGTATGTTGTGTGTGTGTATGTTGTGTGTATGTTGTGTGTGTACAGGTGTGTGTGTGTATGTTGTGTGTGTTGTGTGTGTTGTGTGTGTGTTGTGTGTGTTGTGTGTGTGTTGTGTGTGTTGTGTGTGTGTGTATGTTGTGTGTATGAGTGTATGTTGTGTGTGGTGTATGTTGTGTGTGTGTATGTTGTGTGTGTGTATGTTGTGTGTGTACAGGTGTGTGTATATTGTGTGTGTATGTTGTGTGTGTGTTTGTGTATGTTGTATGTGTGTGTGCATATTATGTGTGTGTATGTGTATGTTGTGTGTGTGTGTATGTTGTGTGTGTGTATGTTGTGTGTGTGTATGTTGTGTGTGTGTATGTTGTGTGTGTGTGTGCGTGCGGGGAGTGGTGGTGTAGCGGTCAGCGCGCTGCGCTACGAACCCGGCCACCCGAGTTCGATTCCCGCTCACGTCCAACAACACCAGTGACGATTGTCTGAACCGGTCCTGGGCCTCCCTTAGGTCGACTCGGCCTCAAACGAGCGCCCAGTTCGAAGTGTAAAAAAAGCATCGCCACGAGGGAGAGACAAAGGCGGCCGGGCGTGGTGCTGCCCCCCCACTCACCCCACCCACCCCACCCCACCCCGCGCGCCAGTGGCCTTCCTAGGTGCTACTCGCTGACAGCACTTGGCCCCAACAGCCTGCTGAGGCTATACGGGGGATCTTTGTCTTTCTTTGATGTGTCGGGATCCACACGGCTTATGTAGCGATGTTGGCACTTGTATTTGATGAGCAGCCTCACGTTTTATATTGTGGGGGGTGGGGTCTTGCCAAGAGCATCTGGTTCAAGTTCATTTATTACGTATAGCCCTGTGAGCCATTCGGCTCTTGAATCGAGTGCAACCGCAACAAACAAAAAAAACAAAAACATGAACAAGAAAACATCTTAAAGTGAATGCGTGACTAGGTGCTCGCTAACAGTACTTGCCCCTACAGTCTGTTACAGGCTATGCGGAGGATCTTTGTCTGTGTGTCGTGTGCTGGATGGCAGCACTTGCCCCGAGCAGTCTGTATGTCTCTCTGGGAGAACTTTGCTTTTCTTTTTTTAAAATATGAGAATGAATCTGAATGCGCCTGATGTTGTATTTGGTTATGTAATGCGTATATTGTGTAACAGTGTGTGCGTATACGTGTTCCTGTGAGTACATTTATACCTATCCTGATCAGAAATATTCACTAATAACAACGAGAATGGAATAAGGCGAGTGGTGGTGCATGCATAGGTATCGTAGTACACGTGTTTGTGTGTGGGTGTTCACGTATGCATGCATATTGTACAGTACAGGTGTACAGCGGTATGTTGGTCTACTCTTCCACGTTGACCAGCCGTGTTGGGAAGAGGTGGGCCGACTCACACGACTTTGCCGTTCAAAATCTCCCAAATCCACTTACACACCTGTGTGTGTGTGTCTGTGTGTGTCAGTGTGTGTGTCTGTGTGTGTCAGTGTGTGTCTGTGTGTGTCAGTGTGTGTCTGTGTGTCAGTGTGTGTCAATGTGTGTATCTGTGTGTCAGTTTGTGTCAGTGTGTGGCAATGTGTGTATCTGTGTGTCAGTGTGTGTCTGTGTGTCAATGTGTGTATCTGTGCACAGCAAGTTGGTACAGTAGGGGGCACAGGTGGTGCATCAGCCAGTCATCTCGGTCATCTCGGTCAGTCGACCCGTGGCACCTGGGTCTGCCCCGTGACCTCCTGCCAGCGGGCGTTCGACACTTCACATGGCCTCAAGGTGCACTTGGCCTGGCACAAGCGTCGTGGTGACGTCACCGCCACTTAGTGGCGAATGGCGGTTGTTGTTGTTGTATCTGTGTGTCAGTGTGTGTCTGTGTGCCAGTGTGTGTCTGTGTGTCAATGTGTGTATCTGTGTGTCAGTGTGTGTCTGTGTGTCAATGTGTGTGTCAGTGTGTGTGCCTGTGTGTGTCAGTGTGTGTGTCTGTGTGTCTGGATGTCAGTGTCTGTGTGTCAGTGTGTGTGTCTGTGTGTCAGTGTGTGTGTCAGTGTGTGTGTCTGTGTATCAGTGTGTACTGGGGAGCGGTGGGGTAGTGGTTAGCGCGCTGCCCTACGAACCCGGCGACCCGAGTTCGATTCCCGCTCAACGGCATGTGCTCCTGTGAGCGAGTGCGCGTGTAGTGTCGGGATCATAATCATCGCACAACCCACGACGTCCACGCAAAGTGACCCCGGCAATCTCGCCCTGGATTTGTGCCCTTCCTCTGTCGCCGCTCAGAGAGGCACCTCGGTTGGATTCCCCTATTCGGTTCGCTCGTATGTACGTGTGGGGCCGTCCATAAATGACGTCACGCACCTGGGGGGGTGGGGTCAGACATTTGTGACGATGTGTGACTAGGGGTGGGGTGGGGGGGGTTGAGAAATGTGACGTCAACATCAAAATGCGCAACTTTAAATAAATATAGACAACACGTTCTACTTAATTAAATAGACTTTTTAATAAATTTTTACTCCTACAACATCAGAGTGCAGCGCCACATTAAATACGCACTACAATGACAATAGTTTAAAGCGATTTGAAGCATGTTTTATATTTGGGGGGGGGGGGGTGGGGAAGAGCTTTGTGACGTCATATTTGAGGGGGGTCTGACTTTTTGTGACGCCGTGTTGTACGTTGAACCTATTTCGCACCGTACAGAGCCAACCTCGCGAATGGGGGGAGGAGCGGGGAAAGGACGTGAGTCTATGGTGCTCTGTGTGAGTCTGTGAATCTTTGCGTGAGTTTTATTTTTCGATTTAAAGCTTTCGTGACTGCAGGGATTCATCTTCTGCAGCAGCAGCAGTAACTGCAGCTCCCTTTGATGCTGTTAATCCTGCATAATGCACATGCATATGCAGTACTAATCATATTCCTGCATTTCCCATAAATATGCTAAATTCCTTTTGATATGCAAATTCCTTTGTCAATGCGCCCAGCTTATATATATGCTCCAAGCTCGTGTGCTGTTTCATTCAGACTCTGTCGCCTCGACGGACCTGGTTTTCACCTGAGGACGGCTGCTTGCGTTGTGGCCGAAACGTCGTGAGAATTGTTTTATTATGTTTTATTTTTATTATTTTATTACTTCCCTTCTACGTGACTTTACCGAAAGAACCAAGAAGACTTTGCGTGAGTCTTCGGGTCTCTGCGTGAGTCTATGAATCTTTGCGTGAGTCTTCGGATCTCTGTGTGAGTCTATGGTGCTCTGTGTGAGTCTATGGATCTCTGCTTGAGTCTATGAATCTCTGCGTGAGTCTATGGATCTTCGCGTGAGTCTTTGGGTCTCTATGTGAGTCTGTGGTGCTCTGTGTGAGTCTATGGATCTCTGCGTGAGTCTATGAATCTCTGCGTGAGTCTATGGATCTTTGCGTGAGTCTGTGGGTCTCTGCGTGAGTCTATGGATCTTTGCGTGAGTCTATGGATATCTGCGTGAGTCTGTGGGTCTCTGCGTGAGTCTATGGATCTCTGCGTGAGTCTGTTGATCTCTGCGTGAGTCTATGGTGCTCTGTGTGAGTCTATGGATCTTTGCGTGAGTCTATGGATCTTTGTGTGAGTCTATGGGTCTCTGCGTGAGTCTGTGGATCTCTGCGTGAGTCTATGGTGCTCTGTGTGAGTCTATGGATCTTTGCGTGAGTCTGTGGGTCTCTGCGTGAGTCTATGGATCTTTGCGGGAGGCTATGGATATCTGCGTGAGTCTATGGATCTCTGCGTGAGTCTATGGTGCTCTGTGTGAGTCTATGGATCTCTGCGTGAGTCTATGGATCTTTGCGTGAGTCTATGGTGCTCTGTGTGAGTCTATGGATCTCTGCGTGAGTCTATGGATCTCTGCGTGAGTCTATGGTGCTCTGTGTGAGTCTATGGATCTCTGCGTGAGTCTATGGATCTCTGCGTGAGTCTATGGATCTCTGCGTGAGTCTATGGTGCTCTGTGTGAGTCTATGGATCTCTGCGTGAGTCTATGGATCTCTGTGTGAGTCTATGGATCTCTGCGTGAGTCTATGGTGCTCTGTGTGAGTCTATGAATCTCTGTGTGAGTCTATGGATCTCTGCGTGAGTCTATGGTGCTCTGTGTGAGTCTATGGATCTATGTGTGAGTCTATGGATCTCTGTGTGAGTCTATGGATCTCTGCGTGAGTCTATGTATCTCTGTGTGAGTCTATGGATCTCTGCGTGAGTCTATGGATCTCTGTGTGAGTCTATGGATCTCTGTGTGAGTCTATGGATCTCTGTGTGAGTCTATGGATCTCTGCGTGAGTCTATGGATCTCTGCGTGAGTCTATGGATCTCTGTGTGAGACTATGAATCTCTGTGTGGGTCTATGGATCTTTGTGTGAGTCTATGGATCTCTGCGTGAGTCTATGAATCTCTGCGTGAGTCTATGGATCTCTGCGTGAGTCTATGGCGCTCTGTGTGGGTCTTTGGGTCTCTGTGTGAGTCTTTGGGTCTCTGTGTGGGTCTATGGTGCTATGTATGAGTCTACAGGTCTCTGTGCGAGCATATGTATGCGAGTTGAACTTCTTGGCAGGACCCTCCTCGAAAGGAGTTCCTGGAGGCTTATCCTTGGAAACCCAGCGAAGTTCTCAGTAATTTAACTACTTAAAAAATATGTATATATCAAATCGCGACCCGCACGGGTCAAGGGAGGGCCCCGCGATGTCCAAGTTGGGTTTCAAATTCAACACGTTCCTTCGGAGTGGGCAGGTAGGAACTTGGTTGAACAGCGCATTCGTGCACGACAGACAAATATGCACGGCAGACAGACAAATAATCCCCGGTGGGCAGTGTGGAACCTGTTGTTCCTACCTGTGTACAAGATCACGTGACTTGAGGTAGCCAGGCAGCCAGCCCCCTCAACTATCGGCCCCTCCCCCTTGCTTAGGCCCCTCCCCTGACCCCCCCCCCCATGCCCCTCCGCTGACCCCCCTCCCCTCACCCCCCCATATCCTTAGGCCCCTCCCGTGACCACCCTTCCCTTAGGCCCCTCCCCTCTCCGTACCCGGCAGTAGGTCTCCACCAATCAAAGAGCTGTTTACATTATATATTTATTTATGCGCGACAGACAAAAAATCCCTGGTGGGCAGTGTGGGACATTGTTCCTACCTGTAATTTCTAGGCCTGTCCCCAGCTCCACGCATCTCTCTCCCTTCTCAGACAAAATCACCCCCCGCCCCCCACCCCGCACGCCCCGCCCCAGCCCCCCCCCACCCCCACACCCCGCCCCCAGCTTCTCGTTCCTGACCCAGACAGACAAACATCTGGGGCACGGGAGGCGATTTGCCAACTCAGACTCTGTGAAGGAACAGAAGAGGGGGTGAGAGGGAGGGAGTGAGAGGGAGAGAGACTTTGACTTTTAACCAACTTTTATTGCCGCCAGCAGCAACAGCACTGGAGGCGAGTTCGATATAAAACACACAAAGTCACCAGCAACACAAATGAAAATAATCGCTACAAATCCACGCGCTGTGGCGCTAAATGCAGCGCGCACGACACAAAAGAAAAGTCACGTGGTGGTGGTGGTGTCATCGCGCACGCCACGGTGACGAGCGAGCGCTTCAGAAGGTGAACACCACGAGGGTGCCGTGGCACGCTGGTACAGAGAGGGGCTTTTCCGGCTCCACCAGCGTTCGAAGAAGACACGCACGAAGAGAGCGAGAGGCGGCCAGAGAGAGCTCCGCGTTATATAACATCATCAGCCAGAACACAAAGACGGTCACTGGATCGCGCGCTTTCAGTTTGCGCTTCTGCGACCGTCTGGAACGCTCTTCCGTCCGATGCTAGGAAGCGACTGGGAATTGAGTCACTTGGAAATCGTCCAGATTGGAAACTCATTTCTGTAGAACTGCGTTTTGTGTTTAGTTTGTTGTCCTTCTGGCGCAACCCAATTAGCGCGGTTGGCTGCGTACGGTGCAAAAGAAGTTCAACTTTCATACAACACACGTGCAAAGAAGTTCAACATTCGTACAGCCGCAACAGTCGCGGACGGGCGGTCATTGGGAAGCTGCTGCTGCTTCTGCTGCTGCTGCTTCTGCTGCTGCTGCTGCTGCTTCTGCTGCTTCTGCTGCTGCTGCTGCTTCTGCTGCTGTTGCTGCTGCTGCTGCTTCTGCTGCTGTTGCTGCTGCTGCTTCTGCTGCTGCTGCTTCTGCTGCTGCTGCATCTCACCAGCTGAGATTGAGACCCCCGTCCAGGGCTCGACTCGTCATTCTTGTCGTCATCATCATCATCACCATCCATCATCACTATAATCACCATAATCATCACTATCATTACCATAATGATCATCATCACCATAATCATCATCACCATAATCATCACCATCCATCATCACTATAATCACCATAATCATCATCATCACCATAATCATCATCACCATCATTACCATAATCATCATCACCATCATCACCATAATCATCATCACCATCATTACCATAATCATCACCATCCATCATCACTATAATCACCATAATCTTCATCACCATCATCACCATAATCATCATCATCACCATGATCATCACCATAATCATCATCCTCGTGTTTGTTACCACCTCACCATCCTGCTATAGAGACATGCCGTGGACTTCTGAGTTTTCACCTCCTTAAACAAATGCGAGATGTTAACTCCCTCGCCTGGCGTGCAGGAGGTCGTGGGTTCGATCTCGACCCGGACCCTCCTGTATATTTGGAGTTAGGCGAGTTCTCTCTCCCTCCCCGTGGTCGCGTGGATTTTTCTCCGGGTCCTCCGGGTTTCCCCCTCTATATTTATAATCAGCATCACGCGTTATCGAGTGTCTGGCTGCTGATATCAACTTCCACACGATGGTGATGATGATAAGCCACTTCATTGCGCTATTATTTGTGGCCAGGCCGCTTCTGAAAAAAGAGCTACATATCTCAGTCGGCCTTACCTCGTAAAATAAAAAAAACAAATTGTATAGTTGGTTAACATTATGATCTTCACATCATTGTCTTTATCTTCACATCATCATCGTCGCCCTATCATCTTCACCATCAGTCGCCGAGAAGCAGTTGGCTCGCGGGACCGCCAGTCGTTCATCAATCCACAGTCCGACAGACCTGCTTGGTGGTGGCGGATTACAGAGGAGACGTCGATCCCAGGACACACAACTAACAGGGAGGCAGGGGGGTCCTCTGGCAATCTGTCGCAGCATTGGTTCAGAGCAGAGCCTGGTTCCGCCGATGAGACCCTGCATGTTGAAACCGGTCCCAGAGCGGCGCTTGCGTTGGCCGCAGACGCTGCCCAAAAGCGATGCACTCCCACAGAGAGAGGGTCACGTGTGGCTGATGGGATGTGTGTGGGGGTGGGGGGAATACCTTAAATGGTTTACGTGTAGGGACATCTGTGTGAAGGTGGAATGTCTGCAAAGGTATTAGTCCATCAGCAGCATCATCAACATCATCATCAGTAGCATCAGCAGCAGCATCAATCATCAACATCATCATCAGTTGCATCAGCAGCAGCATCAATCATCAACATCATCATCAGTTGCATCAGCAGCAGCATCATCAACATCATCATCAGTTGCATCAGCAGCCGCATCATCAATATCATCATCAGTAGCATCAATATCATCAACATCATCATCAGTAGCATCAGCAGCAGCAGCATCATCAACATCATCATCAGTTGCATCAGCACCATCATCATCAACATCATCATCAGTTGCATCAGCAGCAGCATCATCATCAACATCATCATCAGTAGCAGCAGCATCATCAACATCATCATCATCATCAGTAGCATCATCAGTAGCATCAGCAGCAGCATCATCAGCAGTTTTGAATGTCGTGCTGTCCCAGTCTTCCCCGGGTCTCGCTCTCTAACCGGACCTTGGCTGCTGAATCGAGCTCCGCGGGCTGCCAGATTGAAGCTGTGGGGAGTTCAGGGGATGGGGGGGGGGGGCTGAGTTGGGAGGGGGGTCGAAGAAACCCCACGGGGAGGTCACGGTGACCTCACAAGAGGTCACAGGAAAGCACCCCAACCCAATGGCTGTGTGTATGTGTGTGTTACTGTCTGTGTGTCTGTGTGTGTTAATGTCTGTGTGTGTCTGTGTGTGTTAATGTCTGTGTCTGTTAATGTCTGTGTGTATGTGTGTGTGTGAATGTGGATATGCCCAATCACCGCATGCCTTAACAGCTTTTGTTCGGCCGGATCGAGGGGGCTAAACGGGCGCGGCATGGGCTAGAGAGGAGATGGAGTGATGTGGTACAGGGGGATATGGAGCTGAGTGGACTTGCCGATGACTGGTACCAGCGGTGTCAAGATCGGCCTCTGTGGAGGAGGCTCGTGAAGGACGCTACTGGGCAGTTGGAGGCAGTCGCCCTCCAACAACAACGGAGGGCAGAGGTGCGACGCTCACAACAACGAGCGGAGCGCCGGGTGGATAAAGCACAGCAAGTTGGCACAGTAGGGGGCACAAGTGGTGCATCAGCCAGTCATCTCGATCATCTCAGTCAGTCGACCCGTGGCACCTGCATGCTGGGTCTGCCCCGTGACCTCCTGCAGGCGGGCGTTCGACACTTCACGTGGCCTCAAGGTGCACATGGCCTGGCACAAGCGTCGTGGTGACGTCACCGCCACTTAGTAGCGAATGGCGGTTGTTGTAACGCGCTGCGCTACGAACCCGGCGACCCGAGTTCGATTCCCGCTCACGGCCAACACCCAGGTGCTCCGTAACAGCACTTGCCCCTTAAGTCTGTTAAGGCTATCCGGGGGATCTTTGTATTCGTTTTGTATGTCTGTGTGTGTGTCAATGCGTGCGTGGCAAACATCAGTCGCGACTATATGAACCGGCCCTCCCTCCGCCTCCCCAAGGCTCGACTCAGCGGTATTTAAATCAGTACTGGGGTGGGGGGGAGACAAAGGCGGTCGGGCATGCCTCTGGCACCATCAGCCCGTTACGCGCCGTGCCGGTCTGTCTCGTTCGGTGCGCACGAACAACACCTTGCCCCAACAGCCGAAGCAGGCTATACCAGGAGGGGGGGGGGGGCTTTGTCTTTGTGTGTGTTGAAAATGAGTGTTGTGGTGTGTGTGTTTGCGAGTCTGGTATGTGAGCACGTGTACGTGTGTCTGTTTCGTGTTTCGCGTTACGAACTCGGCGACCCGAGTTCGATTCCCGCTCGTGGCCAACAACACCGGTGACGATTATCTGAACCGGTGCTGGGGCCTCCCCTGGGTCGACTCAGCCTCAAACGAGTACCTGGTGCGGTGTGTAAAATATCATCACTGGGGAGACAAAGGCGGCCGGGCGTGGTGTTGACCAACCACCACCTCAGTGTGCTGTTCCGGCCTTCATAGGTGCTTGATAAACATCACTTGCCCCTAGTCTGTCAAGGCTACCCGGGGGATCTTTGTATTCGTTTTGTATGTCTGTGCGTGTGTGTTGCCTTCTCACCAACCACAACCACTATCCACCCGAACAGCCACGAGCCGGTGATCGACACAACCGCCGAGCCGAACCACAACCCAGAGCAACCACAACCCAGAGCAACCACAACCAGAGCAACCACAACCAGGCAACAACCAGAGCCATCGACTCACAACCACAAACGAGCCATCAGTCGGAACCCACAACGCAGAGAGACGGAGAGGATGGGCGGGGGGGGGGACACACGGGATGGAGACAGAGCCAGCAGATCTTGTGTGGAGGATTTAGAGATCGCGGTGCAGAAGAGAGAGGGAGGAGGGAGAGGAGGGAGAGTGGGGAGAGTATTAATTCTAGATTTGAAGCTTTCGTGACTGCAAGGATTCATGCTCTTATAGGGTTTTTCCGGTAAAGTCACGTAGGTAAAAAATGAAATTAAAATTGATAAAAGTAAAATAAAAATAAAATAATAATTTTATTTTAAAATTAATAAAAGTAATAATAGAAATAAAATAATACATTTATTTTAATTTTTTTATTTTATTTCTATTATTACTTTTATTAATTTTTATTTTATTTTTTACCTAAGTGACTTTACCGGAAAAAAACCTAAGAGTAGAGTGGGGAGAGTTATAAATGGCGAGGCGGATGGATTTATAGAGACAGAGGGTTCGGAGAAGGTGCGAGAGATGAGCGACAGAGTGGAGATTGGTGAGTGATGGAGAGAGCGAGCGAGTGAGATGAAAATACGCGGAGTGAGAGATCAGAGAAAGAGAGAGGAGGGGGGGGGGTGAGCGGAGCTATCCAGACGGGAACAGACGCGGTAAGTAGGTGAGAGCTTGAGAGAGATTGAGACCGCGCTCTGGTCGGAGCCAGGGTGTGTGGGCTGGAGTTCCGCCATGCGGCGCGGCTGACCCACGCCGTGCCGGCCTTCAAGGAGCAGTGGGCGATGGAGGAGGCCGTGTGCTCGGTGGCAGATGACGGGGAGCTCTGCATGCTGATGTGAGCTACCCGTCGGAGGCCGTCGGACTGCGAGAAGGGCTGCGGGCAGAACGAGAGAGAGCGAGAGAGAGAGCGAGAGAGTGAGCGAGAGAATTTTGCGTGTCATCCTTGCACAGGGGCCATGCTAATCTTCTCTGTATCGTTCAAATTTTAGTATATGTACTGCCGGAGTGAGAGAAAGAGGTGGGGGTTTACATAAACAAAGTAAAAAAAAATGTTTTTAAGAAATGATGAACGAAGCAAAATGCCGACTACACTGAGCATCTTCTTGTTTCCACTGATCGTAAAAAAAGAGCCAGAGAGAGAGGAACAGACGGAGATAGAGAGGAAGGGAGTGAGTGGGAAGGTAGTTGTCTTGCCAAGGACTTTTAATTCCCAAAACCGCACAGCTCTCTCACTCACTCGCTCTCTCTCCATCTCTCAATCGTTTTCTCTCACTCGCTCGCTCAATCTCTCTCGCCCTCTCAATCTCCCTCCCTCGAATCCCTCCCACATCCCTCTTGCTCTGTTCGCGACGGTCCTCGTGTTACACGTGGCCACGTGCAGTGCATGTTGTTTGTGTGTGTGACGCGCACACCACGTGATGCTGTACGCAATGTGATCTGTATCGAAATCGGCTCCAGTGCTTTTGCTGCTGGCGACAATAGAAGTGGTTTACAACTCAAAAACTTTTCGATTTAAAGCTTTCGTGACTGCAGGGATTCATCTTCTTGGTTCTTTCGGTAAAGTCACGTAGAAGGGAAGTAATAAAATAATAAAAATAAAACATAATATTATGTTTTATTTTTATTATTTTATTACTTCCCTTCTACGTGACTTTACCGAAAGAACCAAGAAGAACTCAAAAACTATCTCTCTCTCGCTCTCACTCTCTCTTGCTATCTCCCGATCTCTTAATCGCTCTCCCTCTAGAACTCTCAATCTCTTACTCCATCGCTCTCGTCTTCACGCATTCCTGGGGAACAGCTCACAACCGCATCGGAGACTGCGCACCCGCACCCAATACCCCTTCCCACACACACACGCAATCTTCCTCTGCATGACCGCAATGTCACACAACCCACCCCGATAACCACAATCACTGTCACTCAACCCACCCAGATAACCACAATCACTGTCACTCAACCCACCCCGATAACCACAATCACTGTCACTCAACCCACCCCGATAACCACAATCACTGTCACACAACCTACCCCGATAACCACAATCACTGTCACTCAACCCACCCCGATAACCACAATCACTGTCACACAACCCACCCCGATAACCCCAATCACTGTCACACAACCCACCCCGATAACCCCAATCACTGTCACACAACCCACCCCGATAACCACAATCACTGTCACACAACCCACCCCGATAACCACAATCACCGTCACACAACCCACCCCGATAACCACAATCACCGTCACACAACCCATCCCGATAACCACAATCACTGTCACTCAACCCACCCCGATAACCACAATCACTGTCACACAACCCATCCCGATAACCACAATCACCGTCACACAACCCACCCTGATAACCACAATCACTGTCACACAACCCACCCCGATAACCACAATCACCGTCACACAACCCATCCCGATAACCACAATCACCGTCACACAACCCATCCCGATAACCACAATCACTGTCACACAACCCACCCCGATTATCACAATCACCGTCACACAACCCACCCCGATAACCACAATCACCGTCACACAACCCATCCCGATAACCACAATCACCGTCACACAACCCATCCCGATAACCACAATCACTGTCACACAACCCACCCCGATAACCACAATTACTGTCACACAACCCACCCCGATAACCACAATCACTGTCACACAACCCACCCCGATAACCACAATCACCGTCACACAACCCATCCCGATAACCACAATCACTGTCACACAACCCACCCCGATAACCACAATCACCGTCACACAACCCATCCCGATAACCACAATCACCGTCACACAACCCATCCCGATAACCACAATCACTGTCACACAACCCATCCCGATAACCACAATCACTGTCACACAACCCATCCCGATAACCACAATCACTGTCACTCAACCCACCCCGATAACCACAATCACTGTCACTCAACCCACCCCGATAACCACAATCACTGTCACACAACCCATCCCGATAACCACAATCACCGTCACACAACCCACCCCGATAACCGCGATCGCTGAAACGGCAACTAGTCGCTCAGATGTGGACAAAGCAGTCGCGAGTTGTGTCGTGGTAGCCCGGATCCGACCCTGGGTAGGGGATTTGAACCTTCTACGCGGTAACGCAGCGACCACCGCACCACCACCACCACGAGTCATTCGGCAGAAACTCGAGTCGATTTGAACAGATACCATTTTAATACGGAGCTTATTATTAAACACGACGGTCAACAGACGGTTCGTTTACGGGTAACGAACACAAGAAACACAACACGCACGCACGCGCCCCGGCAAATCGGGTGAAGGCCGCTATGGGAGAAAATATGTCTCACACTGGAGGCGATTGCCATATTAGTTGTGGCAATCGTCAACCTCATAAGAAGCACCGGGGGAAGAGAGGCCTGGGGCCCCCCACACTGTCGCTGACCATTGGCCAGGCGGGTGACCTCATGAAGACCGCCACCGGCACTGTGGCACACGAGGGGGTGGGTGGCCAGCACCACGCCCGCCCGGCCGCCTTTGTCTCCCCAGTGGCGGTGTTCACCACACACTGCACCAGGTACTCGTTTGAAGGCCGAGTCGACCTAGGGGAGGCCCGGGACCGGTTCAGACAATCGTCGCTTGGTGTTGGTTGCCGTGAGCGGGAATCGAACTCGGGTGGCCGGGTTCGTAGCGCAGCGCGCTAACCGCTGCACCACCGCTCCCCACACACACACAGACACACACCGACATAGACACGTTCGACTTCGCGCGAACATGCACCAACACACACGACATATACCACCACACAATACAGCACACACCGACTAAAATACACCAACATGCACTCACACACACACAGACATACACGCACCAACACACACGTGGACAAGCCCAGACACAATGGCACGCGCACACACATACCAACACACAGCGAAACACACTAACACACAAATACACACACAACTACACACACATCGAGACACACCGAGACACACAAATACAGGCACACACCAACACACAACCAGACACACACACACCGAGACACACAACCACACACACACACCGAGACACATACCGAGACACACAACCACACACACACACCGAGACACACACACAACCACACACACACACCGAGACACAACCACCCACACATACCGAGACACACACCGAGACACAACCACCCACACATACCGAGACACACACCGAGACACACACACACACCGAGACACATACACGCACACCGAGACACACACACCGAGACACATACCGAGACACACAACCACACACACACACCGAGACACACACCGAGACACACACCGAGACACACACCGAGACACACACACACATACCAAGACACACAACCACACACACACACACCGAGACACACACACACCGAGACACACACACACCGAGACACACACACGTTGAGACACACACACACACACCGACACACACACACACACCGAGACACACACACACACCGAGACACACACACACACACCGAGACACACAAACCGCCTTCGTGTGCCAAGTCGGCCCGGTCACCCCCTCCCCTCCCTCGCCCGCGCCAATGGAGTTCCCGCTGCAAGACGCTTGGCCACGTGTCCACGATGCCCCCTAGGGATAGCGAGCTGCTATTGCACTAATAACTTCATCATCAACAACAACATCATCACCATCATCATCATCGTTATAAGAACATGACCAACGCAACGCTTGTCATCGATACTCGGGTAACACTTGCTGTATCCGTGTCGGCACTTACAAATAAAACAAAGTCAACAGTCTTGAAGACGAATCGTCAGTGTCCTTCATTTGAACCCAAGATCGCGCGCTAGAAGATTGCGTCACCTCCCGCGATGAGGCTACACCTTTTAGTTTTAGTTGTTTGACCAGGCGAGATATCCGCCGGGATTAGTGACGCCTCTTGAGGATTGACGTCCATTTCACCGGGCGAGAGGCAATTTTGAGATTGATCGCTTCGTGAGATTTCTAACGTCCCTTTAATTCACCGGGCGAGAGGCAATTTTGAGATTGATCATTTCCTTTGATTCCTAACGCCCCATTATTTCACCTGATGAGAGCCAATTTTGAGATTTCTCGCCTCGTGAGATTTTTTACGTCCCTTTATTTCACCAGATGAGAGCCAATCATCTCCTGAGATTCTTAACGCCCCATTACTTAATCTGACGAGAACCAATTTTGAGATTGATCTCGCCTCGTGAGATTCTTAACGCCCCATTATTTCACCTGATGAGAGACAATTTTGAGATTGATCATCTCCTGAGATTCCTAACGCCCCATTATTTCACCTGATGAGAGCCAATTTTAGAGATTTCTCGCCTCGTGAGATTTCTAACGTCCCTTTATTTCACCAGGTGAGAGCCCATTTGAGATTCATTCGCGTGGGTGACCTGGCGCTCAACGTCTCAAAAGGGGCAGTTACGATTGCTCCGATACAAAGGTGTGTGGCCCCGTTTGTCAATCCACCAATGTTGGGTAGAAGCGTCGACCCGACTCCGACCGAGCGTGTCATCACGGGTGGATGGGGGTCATTTGACCATACTTCACCACGCTGGTCAGTGCGGGTTGATGACGCCGGGGAGCATTCGACGTTGGGAGCATGGGTACATGGGTACAGGACAACAATACATTTTGCTGCAATGTCCTCTGATGGGGAAAAACAACGTATCCCGTAAAATAACAAAAAACACTTAAATAAACAGAACATATTAATCCCTTCTCGCAATCATCGCCAGCCACAGCTCTAACAATAGTCCCCCCCCCCCCCCCCGTTACCCTGCGTGCTTAACTGCCAGCTGTAACGCTAACCCGAACCCCTAACTTATACAACAAAAACAAAACGGGCATCCTTTCAAAGAGACTGGCTCCCGTCACATGGAATGTGGAATTTCCCACCCACTGCAGCGGGCTCACAACTCGGTGTAAAACAACAACAACAACAAAAGTTAACCCCCCCCCCCCCCCCAAAGGCACCTTTTTTTTTGAACTTCACAAAACCGTTCGGGACATTTCGCTTTGAATTCTTGCGACGTCAACTTCACGGCGGGAGACCCGACGCCCGGCCCGCTTTAAGCCAGGAGGTGTTGAACCCAAACCCTCCTCTCTCTTCAACCGTAGGCCTCAACACGACGTTCAGAGGCCCCGCCAAACCACGACCCAACCACCCCCCCACCACTTCTGGGGGTGGCGGCAGGCACGCCATCGACGCTCACACGAGGCGAGCCAATCAACCGCCCGAATATGGCTTGGCCATGTCAACGTCTAGAACTCCCCGTCAACTGGGGATAATTCAATGCCCTTCCTGCCAACCGACTTAACAAAAAAACCAGAAGCGACGGTGGAGTGCCGCGCTCACATCTCGGTCACATCTCGCTCTCTCTCGGAGGGCGAGTGAGCGAGCGAGCGACTCAGAGGGAGGAACCGCAGGCGAGCTTGGAAAGGCAGCAGCAGAAGCCAGGCAGCGGCGAGATGAGCAGAAAATCCCGGCACCCCACTCTCCGAGCTCTGCGGTCCTCTACATACGAAGGCGTTATCGCCAATTAACATGAAGCGGAACACACGGAGAGAAGCCGCCAGTGCAAGGTGGCAACACCGTGTCACGTGCATCTGGAATGGCCAGAGTGCACATTTCGCCCACCTGCGCTGCCTTCTCCTGGCGAGCCAGGGTACGGGTAGCTCAGCGATGCCCACGGCGGGAAGGGAGTCTCACGCCAGTTGTGCGTCGCTCCACCAACCCTTCTCGCTACTGCTGCCTCCTCCACCGTGCTGGATTACAGCGGCCACGTGCACAGCCATCCACCGCCGCAAGGCCACGTGAATAGCCACCACCACCACCACCACCGCCACCACCACCACTACCGCCACCACCGCCGCCACCGCCACTACTACCGCCACTACCGCCACTACCGCCACCACCACCGCCACCACCACCACCACCACTACCACTACCACCGCCACTACCGCCACCACCGCCACCACCGCCACCACCACCACCACCACCGCCACCACCGCCACCACTACCACTACCGCCACCACCACTACCGCCACTACCGCTGCCAGGCCACGTGCCGTAACTGGTGAGCGATTCCGGTGCAACATTCGGAACGGACTTGATCAACTTTGCCCTGCCCCCCCTCGTTTCAACTGCCGCGCGGGGAAACTGAACCGGAGCGGTGACCTTTGGCTGACAAGTCCGCCGTGCCGCTGACCGCTCGTCGCTGCTCAGCGGTGGCAGCTCCTTCGTGTTTCAGTGGAGACGCTCAAAGAGTCGCACGGTCACTTGTTCTCTGCAGGGTGGCCAAAAAGTCAGGACACGCAGCGGTGTTACATCGATGTTACCAAACCGCACGGAGTTATTTAGTTTATCTTCTTGGTTCTTTCGGTAAAGTCACGTAGAAGGGAAGTAATAAAATAATAAAAATAAAACATAATAAAATAATTCTCACGACGTTTCGGCCACAACGCAAGCAGCCGTCCTCAGGTGAAACCAGGTCTGTCGAGGCGACAGCGTCGTGAGAATTATTTTATTATGTTTTATTTTTATTATTTTATTACTTCCCTTCTACGTGACTTTACCGAAACAACCAAGAAGATGAATCCCTGCAGTCACGAAAGCTTTAAATCGAAATTTATTTGGTTTAGTTTAACACGCGCTCAAACTGAATTCCACTCTTAACATTCATGCACGAATGATTTTTTTAGAAATTAATCGAGGACTTGCTTTTTGTTTAAGATCGCAGCTGCCTACTTCAGCAGACGTAGAAACGAATTGAACTAAAATTTTATCAATTATCTAAAATGTTTCATGTCATCTGAAAAGGAACAATACACATAGATATAAATAAAGATTTTAGATAAAATATGAATGAAACATTTTCAGTTTTGAAATAAAAGAAATAACCCTACATGTCCTCACTTTTGAGCCATTTATATATGACACGGGGACGGTGGTAGTGGCAGCTTTGCACTGTGGCTGCCTGCCCACAAGCAGTTGCGTGTGGGGAGGCAGCAAGCGAGGGTTGGTGGCTCACACGCGGATGCTGCGAAACTCCCTTCCACCTGCGGGCATCGTGGAGGAGGTGACCTACTCTGGATCGCCAGGAGGCGAATGCACAGAAAATGTTCGGATTAATATCCATCCGCCTCGTCTGAATGGGATGGAATGGCCGCCCCCTTGCGCGCCAGTGTGGCAATTCTCGGGTCGCTCCGGTTTCCTCCCGCATGTAATGAATTCTCATTCATTGGTTGAAAACACCTTGATATATATGTAGAGGAGCGCAGAACTTGGGCAATCCGTTGGCTGCTGCTGCTGCGGCCTTCCAGCTCGCGTCTGTGGTTCCTCGGCGATTGCGAGAGATGCAGTTTGCGTCAACGATGACGTCACACGCTAAACATTAAGATTCTAATTATTATACTCGTGGCAAACTGGTACCCGTTTGTGTTCTGTCACACGGTTGCCAGGTTAAGCAAACAACAAAAATACATTTTAACAACCCCAGCTTGTTACCGGGTAGGAAATACTGCCCTCTAGTACCCGACTAGTTGCGGCTAAGATGCCTGCAGTCGACCGGAGTAACGCACCGCACGCGGGCTGTCGATATTTCACCGCCCCCCCCCCCCCCACCGAGTCAGAAACACGACAGCGGGTTAACGGTGCGGCAGCTGCCGCGTATCCGTCTGGCCGGAGACTCGACGTCGGAAAGGTCCAATGTGTGAACATCCGTTGAGACTGAGGTTTTTCTTTTTTTGGGTTAGATCGCGTAAATATAAACGTGCCGTTCAACCTGCCGCCGCCACGCCCACACAGGCAATTAGTAAGATTTGTCACGTAAGCAAAACGTGCCAATTCATTGCTAGTACAGCACACCGGTGTGTTGGACAGTAAACCCACAACGTTTACAATTTCACTCGAATAATATTGGTCGCAAAAGCGTACCGCGTGTTAAACCGATTCTATTGAAACCGACAGTTGCAACCGTTGTGACTGGATAGAAGAGCGCCAAGGTGCTTGAGCCTGCGTGTGTGTGTGTGTCTACACTGGACTTCTTTTCGCATCGTACGTAGCAATCCCAACCTGTGAAGGTCACAGAGCGGAAAGCGGCACGGCAACGCTGCGGTGGGCGGCGCGGGCGGTTGACTGGGTCATGGCGGACGTGCGACGGTCGGATGTGCGACATTGTGCTGTGACCGCCATCGCCACCGCTATCGTCGTCGTCGTTAATATTTCACGCAAAAGAGCTCCGGCGCGAGGCTTGCGCGGAGAACGTCCCCTTCGTTGGTCCCTTCAACGTCACCGTGAACACGGCGAGCACTTTCGAGCAAAACGTAATAACAATCAATCAATGTAAAATTAAACGCAAAACAAGCGAACATTCAGGAACAAATACTGCAACGGCTGCCTTCAAAAGGGCTCGAATGTCGTCGTCGTCGTCGTCATTATTTCTGTACAGACGTTCGAGATGTAACGCCGCAAGCGGCCACGCGCGCAGGCGCAGAGGACAGGCAGAAGCGTCCCCACCGTGCCGTCGTCGCCTTTCGAGTGCAAGAATTTGATTCGGGTTTCGCTTCGCAAAAGGCTTCGTCTTCGTTGCCGCTCATCGGGAGTCGCGATGCGGGGTGCTCCCGACAGAGCCCGGATTTTGGTCCTCCACCCAGAAAACAGTCACCTTACCCCGCTCACTCTCATCCACCAATGGAGGGAGGGAGGGGGGGTAGGATGGGGTCAAGAGGTTTGAGCGTTGAGGGGGGTCACGGGTCGTGGGTCATGGGTCAAGGCGGCGGACGTCATGAGCTCGGGGGGCACCAGTCCGTGTCGGGGTGGAGCAGGCAGTGGAGGGACAGAAACCTGCAGAGAGCATCAGCATCATCAGCATCGTCGTCAGCAGAAGCATCAGCGGCAATCATCAGCTTGCAGTAGCACCAGCAGCTTAATCAGCATCATCAGCTTCAACATCAACAACATCGGGGTGCAACTTCATCAACAACAACAACAACACCGTCGTCGTCGTCGTCGTCATTGTCACCATGGTCTTCATCATTACACACAAATGAACCACAATATCTTGCTGATCTCGGCAGCAAGGTATCGTGGCCAGCCAAAATCAGCGGCTTTTAGCTGGCCATTGAACAAAACGGTAACAGCATCGCGTGCTTTTCAGATGCGCTTCTGCGGCCGTCTGGAATTCTCTTCTGATATTAGGAAGCCAATGGAGCTGTGGACTTTTAAGTCATATACATTGACCACTCCTTTCTTCAGAACTGCTTTTTGTGTTTAGTTTGTTGTCCTTGCCACCGATTAGCATGGTTGGCTACGTACGGTGGTGCGAAAGAAATTCAACACACAAAGACAAAGATCCCCCGTATAGCCTTAATAGACTGTTGGGGCAAGTGCTGTTAGCGAGCGCCTACGAAGGCCGGCACAGCACACGAGGGGGTGGGTGGCCAGGACCACGCCCAGCCGCCTTTGTCTTCCTAGTGAGGCGATGTTTACACACCGCTCCAGGTACTCATTTGAGACTGAGTCGAACTCGGTGAGGAGGCCCAGCACCGGTTCAGACAATCGTCACTTGGTGTTGGTGGCCGTGAGCGGGAATCGAACTCGGGCCGCCGGGTTCGTAGCTGCAGCGCGCCAACCACTATGCCACCGCTCCCCCATTTCTCTCACACTCCTCTCGGGCACTCGTTCACTCTCAACACTCTTTTTTGTAGAGGAATCGGCCAAGGGGAGGAGGCCCAGGACGGGTTCAGATAATCGTCACTAGGTGTTGGTGGCCGTGAGCGGGAATCGAACTCGGGCCGCCGGGTTCGTAGCGCAGCGCGCTGACCTCTTACATCACCGCTCCCCACACGGTGGTACGCAAAAAGTTCTAAACACACACACACGTACGTGCATACATCGTCGTCACCACCACCATCACCACCGTAAGCCAGACGCCACCGGCTCTTCTATTGTGGCTACCCACGCGGGATCTCTCCCCCGCGCGGATGAATTTGATAATTTGGTTTAAGAATGGGGAAAAAGGAGACTTTTAAAGTCACGCTCAGGGAAAGCCTGAAGGGGGGTGGGGGGGCAGGTCGAGGTCGGTCCTGGCGCACCGGCGCCACGGCTCCAGCAGGGGGCGCCGTTTGGAAACGAGTGAGCGGATCCCGTGGGAACACGTGACTTGGCAGCGGACGAAAATGGCCGGGATGGTGAAACTAAACTATTTCTAGATTTGAAGCTTTCGTGACTGCAATGATTCATATTCTTAGGTTTTTTCGGTAAAGTCACGTAAGTAAAAAAATTAAAATTAATGAAAGTAAAATAAAAATAAAATAAAAAATCACGACGTTTCGGAGGCAACACAAGCTTCCGTCTTCAGGTGGAACCGTCACAGCCAGATTGCCGTATCAAGTGAGAGAAATTCCAAGAAAACAGTCCTTGTATATATACTGGTTGAGGGTGGGAGGAGCCAAGGCCAAGGTAGGCCCTGAATATTATTTTTGTGAGGTTCGGTGCGGCTACGTGACTTTACCGAAAAAACCTAAGAATATAAAAAACTAAACTAGATTTATATTTTGTATAAATACGTTAGAAGCCCTCTTAACGACGGTAATTGGTTTCTACAAACCGGTTGTTAGGCGATTTGGTTGTTAAACGAGTATAGTAAATAAATACACGTTAAAGGCTTCATTCGTTCCGATAGTAGCAAAAGCTACATATTTTCCATCGAAAAAACGTACTTTATGATATTTAAACAATGCATATGAATACATTAAGGTACTAACAACATTATAAACACATGATATCAAAAGTAACACGGTTAATCAATGCATCCATTCATATTTACTATACCTATAACAGCCCGTCGTTAACAGGGGAATGGTCGGTAAGCGAACACATTGGGCTCTATGGAGGCACTACACTACTTTCCACTACACTACACTACTATACTCTACACTACTATACACTACACTAGTATACACTACACTACTATACGCTACGATACCCTACACTAGTATACATAAACCAACCTGATTGTGAAAGTTAGGAATTGGTTTTACTCTTCCTGGCAATACAACATGTGTTAAGATGTTCAAACACCAAATAGAAACCTTTTGGCAAGGCATCAAATCTGCATTAACCACACACACACTTGTGTTAAACATGCAAACAACACCTGAAAACATATGCATTGTCTTTGAAACTGAATGGTCTACACCAGAGACAGCTTTCTTTCGCACCTCATTACATAGCCAACCGTGCTAATCAGACGTATGGGCGGGGAAAGACAACAAACTGAACACAAAAAGCAGTTGAAAAGAATACGTTTTCTATCTAGAGGATTTAAAAGTGCATAGCTCCAGTGCCTTCCTAATAGTGAACACAGATATGTGCATCACATTCACGAGTGGCAGCAGCAGCACCACCATCACCGCCATCGTCATCATCGTTGTCATCGTAGCAGCATCATAACAGTGACAATCACCACCACTACCACTATCGTCAGCGTCATCATTGTCATCGTAGCAGCATCATAACAGCGACAATCACCACCACCATCATCATCATCACAGCCATGGCAGCAACATCATTTTTGGGTGGACTCGGTGATGTGGGCGAGCGAGGGGCGGGTGAGCGAGGGGCGGGCGGGTGAGCGAGGGGCGGGCGGGTGAGCGAGGGGCGGGCGGGTGAGCGAGGGGTGGGCGAGCGAGGGGCGGGCGAGCGAGGGGAGGGCGAGCGAGGGGTGAGTAACCTCGTTGGGTCTTGCTCGCTGCCGAATGCTCCGTTGTTGATGTTGATGACGTTGCGCTTGTTCTCAAACGTCCCGTAGCTCAGCGTCGCCTTGAAGTGGGGGAGCCACGGAGAGATGCAGGGAGAGAGACAGGGAGAGAGGGATGGAGAGACAGGGAGAGAGGGATGGAGAGACAGGGAGAGAGGCAGGGAGAGGGGGAAGGTGAGACAGGGAGAGAGGGAGTGAGAATCGGGGAGAGAGAAATTATATGTTAAAATTGTCACTGGATTTTTCAGCCATTTAGGAGGCCTCCGCTCTGAAAGGAGATGGCATATAAATTCACCAACACCGTCATCGTCACCAATGTCGTCGTCACTGCCATCGTCGTCCTCACCGTTGTCACCCATGTCGTCGTTACCGTCATCGTCACCATCGTCACTGTTACCATCGTCACCGTCGTCACCTGTCGCACCTTCCTTATCCCCACGCTCGCCCACTCGGTGGACCGCTCTCACCCAGTACCACAGTGTGTGCGTGTGTGGCACCCTCACCTGGTGAGGGAGCTGAGCGTGAGGGATCTGTTGCAGGTTCTCGAGGTGCGAGTGGAAGAGGGGGCTGAAGGTGAGCGGCACCCCCAGCATGGCCTCGGCGATGTAGCCCACCGTGCAGTCGTCCGGCAGACGGATCCGCTCCGCCGTGCTCATGAACACGCCGGCACTGCACCGCCACACCGCATCCCCACAACGCACAGCGTCACCGCACCGCGCCACCACATCGCCACAATTGACCGCGTCACCACACCACGATACCGCACCACTTCACCACACTGCCACACCGCCCCGCGTCACCGCCCCGCATCAGCACACCACAATACTGCACCGTGTTAACGCACTGCCACACCACGACGCCACACCGCACTGTCACACCGCACCGTGATACCACACTGCGTCAGGGTGTGCTACACCGAGACAGGGAGCTCTAGACCACCACGACACCACACCTTGTCACCACACCACATCACCGCACTGCGACACCGCACTACATCACCACACCACGTCAGGCGCACGCCACACTGAGACCGGGCACGCCATGGGTTAGGCCACACCGCAGCATGGCAGGTGACACCGTGGCCACGCCACACCACACCGCGGCGCGCCGCACACAGGGGGCCTGTAACCCCACGGCAGGCGGCACTCACCTGGCCCATGGAGTCATCTTCAGCGCGAGGCCGCGGCTCAAGCAGAACCCGGCACCTCCCGTGGCAAACCAGAACGTGACCGTGTGCTGCGGGGGAAGATGGCACATCGTCATCATCATCTCCGTCATCATCTTCATCATAATCATCATAAACATCAACATCGTCATCATCGTCATCATCTCCATTATCGTCTTCATCATCATCAACAACATCATCATCATCGCTTTCCCTATCACCGTTATCTCCACCAAACCAGGACCAAACCAAGGCAAAGACAAAGATCTCCCGTTTAGTTTTAACAGACTGTTGGGGCAAGTTCTGTTAGCGAGTAGCACTTATGAAGGCCGGCACGGCACACGAGGGGGTGGGTGGCCAACACCACGCTTGGGCGCCTTTGTCTCCCTAGTGGAAATGTTTGAGGCTGAATCGACCTAGGCGAGGCCCAGAACCGGTTCAGATAATCGTCACTAGTGTTGGCCTTGAGCGGAAATCTAACTCGGATCGCCGGGTTTGTAGTGCAGCGTGTTAACCACAACACTACCGCTCCACCACCACCATCAACATCAACACATTTACCACCAAAATCTCGCAGCTCCGTTGACTGCTGTGCTGGGTTACTCTCTACGCCCAATGGTGGAAAAAAACCGTTTTTTTTTTGCAATCGGATTCGCTGTCCTCTTCGATCATCTCAACCATGCTGTCGAAGAAGGCGGTAATGTTGCTCTTGAACAAGACGAGCTTCTCCACCGACTTCACGCTCAGGCTGTTCCTCAGCTTGGAGTGAATGAAGGCCAAGGTGAAGAAGTTCCTCTTGGATACGGCACTGGATGTGGCAATGCTGAACAGTTTGACGTCGATCTTTTGCAGCTCAGGCCACTCACTGCCATTGGACGGCCAATACTCCATCGGCGTCTTGCGATCTTTGACCATCATCTTGTAGTGGAACGTGTTGTTTGTCTTCCCTTTGGTGGGGGCTATAATTGTAGGGATTAACAAGCAATAAAACCGAATAAAACAGGATTTTTGGCCATCTGAGATGATCGTTTTTTTTTATTAAAACCATAAAAAAACCCGATGGAAAAAAACTCTATGCTGCCAGCCTTGTTCTACGCACACGGACAGCCCTACATCTCTGCTGAATGAGGGCCTACCCTAGGCTGTGCCGGTCGTGGGCCAGTTATTCGAATCGAACAACGCTTACGCCACACTGTGGCAGCGCGGGCTGGTGGACAGAGAAAGAGCGTGCCAGTGGGAACATAGAGGTACGGTACAACGGTGGATTATCCCCACTCTGCTGCCAAAAAGCCAGCCACGGAATATATAACTCCACGGAAAACTCTTTTCTCCGCGTGACGCTGAGTTCTCTCTCTCTAATTCCGGGATGAGCTGCTAAGTAGGACCTCCCTGGTTCTGTAAGACAAGCCGTTGGTGACGGGGGGTGGGCCCTGCTGATATCGGGGTGGCCGTGACTGTGGCCCCAGCGGTAGCCACCATTGCGTTCACGTGTTCGAATGTGGCGGCCGCCCTGGTCAATGCTGCGGTGCACATTATTGACCAACGGCGCGCTGCTCGCCGTCTGACTCACTGTGGACATTGCAAATTCGCGTGGCGTTGTTCGACACGAGCTGGCCATTGTGTGTCACAGTCACGGTCGAACTTTTGTCAAATTCGAAATAGAGCATGGCCAACGAATTTACTCAAAACTGGGATTGCGCACACGCACAGAGCAACATCGCCCCGTTCCCCGACTGCAGAAACGACTGCGTACTGCGTGAAACACAGCGGCATCTCTTTTCGTAATAGCCCTACGGTATAAAAATGATGGCGCCACAAAGCCAAATGTTAAAATGCTACAGCACTGGTCAAGCAAATTGGCCAAGCCTCAGCGAGATGATATACCATTACATTTGTCTGAATGTCTCCGGTGTTTACTACGTGGAAAGGTAATTAGAACACATTCATTTATTTTATTACATGATTTAACTCACTATAAAACCTATATGCTGATAGGGGTATGTGGACAGGTAATAGGTCTGGTTGCCATGGTGCCCCGATTGCACGTGAGGCCTGGTTGCCTGTGAGGCCTAGTTGCACATGAGGCCTAGTTGCCCTTGAGGCCTAGTTGCCCTTGATGCCGAGTTACCCATGAGGCCCGGTTACCCATTAAGCCTAGTTGCCCGTGAGGCCTCGTTGCCAGTGTGGCCCGGTTGCCCACGAGGCCTAGTTGCACATGAGGCCTAGTTGCCCTTGACACCGAGTTACCCATGAGGCCCGGTTTCCTGTGAGGCCTAGTTACCCATGAGGCCTCGTTGCCCATGAGGCCCGGTTACCCATGAAGCCTAGTTGCCCGTGATGCCTTATTGCCCGTGAGGCCCGGTTGCCGAGAGTGACCGCTTACCGAGACGTGGGGGGAGAGGCGCTCGGTTGCCTCGATGGGCCGATCCAGCGATGGCCGCCCCACGTAGAAGTCGTGTGTGTGCGAGAAGGAGGAGAGTGCCGCCCTGAGCGCCTCCACGTTCACGTAGTTGTCATCGTCCACGTGGCAGAACCACCTGCGTGGGGGGAATGGGCAGCACAGCAAGCAGAACGTGAGTGTGCGTACGCGTGCATGCAATAGTGCACGTGCGTGAGGGTGCGCAAGTGTGTGTACGTGAGCGTGCGTGCACGAGCGCGCTTCTCACTTCTTGCCGGACTTCACGAAAGTCTCATACTCCACCGACATCTTGCACGACAGCGCTTGCCGATTGTGCGCCGCCGAGCAGTTCGTGTTCACCATGTGGGAGCCTGCACCGCGCCATTACAGACATCATCATAATTATCGTCGTCATTGTCGTCGTCATTATCATCATCGTCGTCGTCTCCACCATCACCACTGCCGTGAAGGAACCTTCCTTCTTCAGCTCCACAAGCCGCCGTATCTCCATCGCTCACAGTCACCGTGACGCGGCGATCCACCCGGCTCCCACACAATAAGCCGACGTTCTTCGTCGAAGATGTGGCTGTATGCTCGCTTTACCCCGGGAGGGTTGCCTCCCTCATCACCGTGGCTGGACGCGGGGGGTGATTCTTATTCTGATTGTTGTCATTGTTGTTCGACCGCGCTGGGCTAGTCAGAGCCGCCGACCGTCACGGCCGTGTCGTTTCCCGCCGCCGGTTCTCCCAGACGGAGAAGCCAAAAGAGCCTCGGCACGTTCATCGCGAGGCGTCACCGCCTCGACCGGTTTTCTCGGCCGATCGCTTCACGCTACGGTGGCCCCGCGATGCAAAACAACGGCAGCGGACGATGTTGATGACCTCCCCCCCCCCCCACTCCACCAAGGCACCAGCAGACTTGGGACTCGAACTCAAGTTCAGAACGGTGAGGAGGAGGAAGAGGGGGTGGGGGGGTCCAACCAACCGTGCTTTGGCGTTAGCGCCAACGCGATCTTCCGAGGCCGGATCGGACCAGCAGCTGTGGTCACAACAGACGTGACCCGAATGTTGCGTGTAATGTGTAGCCACGACGCAACGCATTCAGGGCCCCAAACCCCCCCCCCCCCCCTCGTCGCCTCCAGCGCTCTTTCGAGTGGAAAATGCGCCGGCTTTTTTGGACCGCTGCATTCGCATCCAAATCGTGTGCGGTGTTAATAAATTATTGTTCATTGCATTGCTACATTATTATAATCGTTCGACTTGTTTACCCAAGAAAGCAACATCAAGTGTCTTTGCCAGGAGGGTCCTGCCAAATATTTTGCAGTTGTGGGGGCGGTGTTGCTGCTATGTATAATCAAATAATTAACGTTTTTTTTGCATATTGTTTTTTTTATATTCAGATGTTTGGCCAATACCAGGTTCATAGTGTGGTGTTTATTAACTCATTGAAAACATGTGCCCAGTTTCCCAGCGCCACTTCCAACCCCCGAGCCACCAAGGCACTCTGGGTAATCTCCCATCATTCCAGGCGGGTGGGTGGGCGGGCAGGCGATGTCGGTACTCACCGGCGACCTTGCGGATCTCCTCGTCATCCGTGTCCGTAAATATGTATGTCTGTGGGGGGTGGGGGGTGGGGGTGGGGGGGGGGCAGAGAGAGGGATTGTGTGACTCACAGAGCATAGGCCAAAGTTGAAGGGCAAGATTCGGGGTCATGGGCAGCATCGGTAAGTCGTGGATCGCCACTCCTCCCGCCTGCTGGATAAAGGCCTCCGCACGCAATGATTCCCAGCAATTACGGGTGGCCAAGGTGTAGGGGAGGCCTAGGGCCCGCCAATCGAATGTCCCCGACGTTAGCCGGGGGTCAAAGCCGGGTGTCCGTAGTGCAGTGCGCTAACCACTGCGCCGTCGCTCCCGACGGCTCGCAGACGGAAATTCAGGTCATAAATGAGCACTGTGCGATTTACGCTGCACGCGTGTGTGTGCGTGCGTCTGACATAATAAAGCCACCCAAGCGGCATTAGTTTATGAGGCTAAGCCTTGCTGACGAGTCCCAATGAGGTTGAAATGCCACCTGGACTCGTGCCCATAATAACCTCAGGCCATCAGAGGCGCCCAGTGGCTTTGGTTTAAACGAATCCAATCCATGTGGAAATCACTTCAAGGCTGAGTTATTGAATAAACGACCACTGATGGGAGGCATTAGTCTTGAAAACATGGCTATTAGGCTGCGTGTTATTTCCATTCCGATTTAAAACATAACACCTTTTTCAAGTTATTATCATTACTACGACAACATCCTCGTGAGGGCGTCGCTGCAGTCGCAAGGTCACGAGAGTTCAAATCCTGCTTGGAGGTCGACTCTGGACTCGTTGGGGTGCCACTCGCCAGCTGACGTTGTTGAGCCGTTGGTCGAGGATCGAACTCGGCTTTTGCTGGATTCAGAGTGCAGTGCGCTAACCACTGCGCCACCACTCCAGGCCCATCATCGTGACCATCTTCATCATAAGCGACAACAACATAATCATCTCTGCCAGGTGTCGATGAAATAAGTCGCAACACTTCTTGGGAAGCTGACCACGATCGTCCTACTACTACTACGCAGTCATTGGTCCCCGCCACAGGAATGTGGAATCTACACCGCCGCCCCCGAGAGCTGCCAGCGTAGACGCGGGCGCGAGGAGGGGGCTGGTAGAGGAGGGGGGGGCACCGCGGTAAGTTTTCTTTGACTTTACGATCACTCCGCCGCGCCCAGGTCGCTCGCTGGCGACTGAGCAACCGAGCGAGGAAGGAACGAACTAGTCGCTGCCGCGGCCGCCCCCGGCGCCGCCTTTCCGCTGGCGAGGCGTGAAGCCGCTTAAACAACCGGCCCGGCGCTCACCGGCCCCGCCACTAATCCCACCCGGCGCGGCGAGCCGGGAATGGTGGTGGTGGTGGTGGGGTGGGGGGGGGCCTCATAATGGCCGTGTCGGAGACCCGGAGCTGGCAACGCTGAAACCCTGGGTTTTTGCGCGCCAGCTCTTTGTATCTGCCTCTCTCTCTCTCCCTCCCTCTCTCTGCCTCTCTCTCTCAGGCGGTTCACAACAATGGCCATGTCGGAAACAATGAGCTGGCAAAGCTGAGATGAGCGATGCTGGATCTGGGTTTTTCTCTCTCTCTCCCCTTCTGAATGTTCAGAATGGCCCATGTCTCGAGACGTCGGGCTGCCACCTTCCGTGAGATTTGGTTACGGTTGACCAGGCTACTCTCGGGGCAATGGTTTCATCGCAAGCGCCTCCGATGGCTGGATCCAAACCCAGGTCTCTCGACGCTGTCCGCTCAACGTCTCGAACACGGCCATTATGAATCTCCTAGCAGCAGGGCTTTGTCCCCCGGATCTCAGCCGTACCAGCCTTGTGTCTCCGACATGGCCATTAAGAACCTGAAGACATGGAGAGAGAGAGACGCTCAGTTCCGGGACTCAATCTCAGGTTCTCAGCTGTGCGTCTTGATCCACGGCCACTGTGAACCTGAGAGCGAGGTAACCAGGCCTCAAGACTCGACCAGTGAGATGCTCATCCGTGCGTCAGCTTCAGGTCTCCGACGCGGCCATTGTGAGCCACCCGCCGCCCTGAGCGCCGTCCGTGAGAAGCAACGTGGGGGGGTCTCCCACACGGCTCGAGGGCTGGGGGGGGGGGTGCTGTAAGGCGGTGGTGGTGGGGGGGGCTGTAAGGCGGTGGTGGTGGGGGGGCCTGTAAGGCGGTGGTGGTGGGGGGGCCTGTAAGGCGGTGGTGGTGGGGGGGGGGGCTGTAAGGCGGTGGTGGTGGGGGGGCTGTAAGGCGGTGGTGGTGGGGGGGGCTGTAAGGCGGTGGTGGTGGGGGGGGCTGTAAGGCGGTGGTGGTGGGGGGGGCTGTAAGGCGGTGGTGGTGGGGGGGCCTGTAAGGCGGTGGTGGTGGGGGGGGCTGTAAGGCGGTGGTGGTGGGGGGGGCTGTAAGGCGGTGGTGGTGGGGGGGGCTGTAAGGCGGTGGTGGGGGGGGGGCTGTAAGGCGGTGGTGCTGGGGGGGGCTGTAAGGCGGTGGTGGTGGGGGGGGCTGTAAGGCGGTGGTGGTGGGGGGGGCTGTAAGGCGGTGGTGGGGGGGGGGGCTGTAAGGCGGTGGTGCTGGGGGGGGCTGTAAGGCGGCGGGCGCCGTGGAGAGTTTTAACGGAAACATCTGGGCGCCTCCCCGCATTATGAACTCGTTTTATATTTTTTCCGAAGACGGGGTGGCGGCAACGATATTTATTTATTTATGTTTTTGGGTTTAATGAGCGCAAAGTGGCCACAGACGGGAAGCGTCCGGAGGCGAGGGGGGGGGTCAACGTACAGACGCGAGAGCGGAGGCAAAGATCCCCCGTGTAGCCTGCACAGGCTGTTGGGGCAAGTGCGGTTAGCGGAGTAGCACCCAACGGAGGCAGCCGCCCGGCCGTGGCTGGCGCTGCGCTACGAACCCGGCGGGCCGAGTTGGATTCCCGCTCACGGCCGACATCGTTGGCGAATATCTGAAGAGCTCCCGGAAAGATTCGCCGAGTCGACTCGGCCTGCAACGAGCATCGGCACTCGGCAGGAAAAGGCGACCGGGAACGGTGCCGGCCGCACCATCTGACAACATCCCTTTGCCCCCAATAGTCCCCCTATGACTTATAGGGGGATCTTTGTGTGTCCGTGTGTGTATACATATCGGCGTGTACATGTGATGTGGGATGAATGAGCTGTATTTTTATGGAATATTTTTGTATGGGTGTGGGGGGGTGTTGGTTGGCGGATGGGTTGGGGTGAGGGGTGGGGGAGGGGATGTCGCAATGGGTCCACGGGGAGTCTGTGTGGACAGGACCCCTGAGTGCGTCTCTCTGTGAGTCAGGAAGCCCGTCGTAGGGTCATATGTCAACCCAGCTCCACCCGCTCGCCCCCCGTGTCAACGCTGGGGTCCCCGGTCCGTTGTTAATCAAACGCAAGAACGAGGACCTTGACAGTTCAGGGGCCGTGGCTGAACCCGGCGTGGACGACTTCAACGGTTCGTGAGCCACGGAGCCACTGGGGTGGCGGTGCTCGCCAAGGGTTCTGTGTTGAATGGGACCGAAGGTTCCGTGTCAGACAGAACGAGAATTTTAGTGTGGGATGAGACCGCGGGTTCTGCATCGGATGGCACCGCGGTACCGTGTGAGATGGAATGAGGGTTCTGTATCAGATCAGATCGAGGGATTGCATGTCAGATGGAACGAGGATTCCGTTTGTGATGAGACGAGGGTTCCGTGTCGGATGGGACCGCGGTTCCGTGCCGCGTTCGGCAGGAGCTCTCTATGTATGTTGAACTTCTTATCACGATGAGCGGCCAATCAACACACCGGCGCAGACAAGAAACACGAGAGAGAGAGAGACAGACTGAGGCACTGTGTGCGTGCGCGTGGGGGGGCCGCTGTCTCCGGTACCCCGTGCCTAACCAGGTATGTGGGGGGGGGGGGGGGGGGCCTGGGCGGTGGTGGTAGCGGTCGTGTTATTTTTGGGCAGCTGGGTTTTATTTCCCCCAGACTCCTCTCGCGATCTGGGCGTTGCGTCTGCGAGCGATGCCGGGCCCCCATCAAGCCTCCTCCTACCCCCCTCGCCTCCTCCTACCCCCCCCCCTCGCCTCCTCCTACCCCCCCCTCGCCTCCTCCTACCCCCCCTCGCCTCCTCCTACCCCCCTCGCCTCCTCCTACCCCCCCTCGCCTCCTCCTACCCCCCTCGTCTCCTCCTACCCCCTCGCCTCCTCCTACCCCCCCCTCGCCTCCTCCTACCCCCCTCGCCTCCTCCTACCCCCCTCGCCTCCTCCTAACCCCCCTCGCCTCCTCCTACCCCCCTCGCCTCCTCCTACCCCCCTCGCCTCCTCCTACCCCCCCCTCGCCTCCTCCTACCCCCCTCGCCTCCTCCTACCCCCCTCGCCTCCTCCTACCCCCCTCGCCTCCTCCTACCCCCCTCGCCTCCTCCTACCCCCCTCGTCTCCTCCTACCCCCCTCGCCTCCTCCTACCCCCCCCTCGCCTCCTCCTACCCCCCTCGCCTCCTCCTACCCCCCTCGCCTCCTCCTACCCTCCTCGTCTCCTCCTACCCCCCTCGCCTCCTCCTACCCCCCTCGCCTCCTCCTACCCCCTCGCCTCCTCCTACCCCCCTCGCCTCCTCCTACCCCCCCTCGCCTCCTCCTCCCCCCCTCGCCTCCTCCTACCCCCCTCGCCTCCTCCTACCCCCCTCGTCTCCTCCTACCCCCCTCGCCTCCTCCTACCCCCCTCGCCTCCTCCTACCCCCCTCGTCTCCTCCTACCCCCCTCGTCTCCTCCTACCCCCCTCGCCTCCTCCTACCCCCCTCGCCTCCTCCTACCCCCCTCGCCTCCTCCTACCCCCTTCGTCTCCTCCTACCCCCCTCGTCTCTCCTACCCCCCTCGTCTCCTCCTACCCCCCTCGTCTCCTCCTACCCCCCTCGCCTCCTCCTACCCCCCTCGTCTCCTCCTACCCCCCTCGTCTCCTCCTACCCCCCTCGTCTCCTCCTACCCCCCTCGCCTCCTCCTACCCCCCTCGTCTCCTCCTACCCCCCTCGTCTCCTCCTACCCCCCTCGCCTCCTCCTACCCCCCTCGTCTCCTCCTACCCCCCTCGCCTCCTCCTACCCCCTCGCCTCCTCCTACCCCCCTCGTCTCCTCCTACCCCCCTCGTCTCCTCCTACCCCCCTCGTCTCCTCCTACCCCCCTCGCCTCCTCCTACCCCCCTCGTCTCCTCCTACCCCCCTCGCCTCCTCCTACCCCCCTCGTCTCCTCCTACCCCCCTCGTCTCCTCCTACCCCCCTCGCCTCCTCCTACCCCCCTCGTCTCCTCCTACCCCCCTCGTCTCCTCCTACCCCCCTCGTCTCCTCCTACCCCCCTCGCCTCCTCCTACCCCCTCGTCTCCTCCTACCCCCCTCGCCTCCTCCTACCCTCCTCGTCTCCTCCTACCCCCCTCGTCTCCTCCTACCCCCCTCGCCTCCTCCTACCCCCCTCGTCTCCTCCTACCCCCCTCGCCTCCTCCTACCCCCCTCGTCTCCTCCTACCCCCCCTCGTCTCCTCCTACCCCCCTCGCCTCCTCCTACCCCCCTCGTCTCCTCCTACCCCCCTCGTCTCCTCCTACCCCCTCGTCCTCCTAACCCCCTCGTCCTCCTCCTACCCCCCTCGTCTCCTCCTACCCCCCTCGTCTCCTCCTACCCCCTCGTCTCCTCCTACCCCCCTCGTCTCCTCCTACCCCCCTCGCCTCCTCCTACCCCCCCTCGTCTCCTCCTACCCCCCTCGCCTCCTCCTACCCCCCTCGTCTCCTCCTACCCCCTCGTCTCCTCCTACTCCCCTCGCCCTCCTCCTACCCCCCTCGTCTCCTCCTACCCCCCTCGTCTCCTCCTACCCCCCTCGTCTCCTCCTACCCCCCTCGCCTCCTCCTACCCCCCTCGTCTCCTCCTACCCCCCTCGCCTCCTCCTACCCCCCTCGCTCCTCCTACCCCCCTCGTCTCCTCCTACCCCCCTCGTCTCCTCCTACCCCCCTCGTCTCCTCCTACCCCCCTCGCCTCCTCCTACCCCCCTAGTCTCCTCCTACCCCCCTCGCCTCCTCCTACCCCCCTCGTCTCCTCCTACCCCCCTCGTCTCCTCCTACCTCCCCCCTCGGCCTCCTCCTACCCCCCTCGTCTCCTCCTACCCCCTCGTCTCCTCCTACCCCCCTCGTCTCCTCCTACCCCCCTCGCCTCCTCCTACCCCCCTCGTCTCCTCCTACCCCCCTCGGCCTCCTCCTACCCTCCTCGTCTCCTCCTACCCCCCTCGTCTCCTCCTACCCCCCTCGCCTCCTCCTACCCCCCCTCGCCTCCTCCTACCCCCCTCGTCCTCCTCCTACCCCCCTCGCCTCCTCCTACCCCCCGCCTCCTCCTACCCCCCCTCGCCTCTCCTACCCCCCTCGTCTCCTCCTACCCCCCTTCTCGTCTCCTCCTACCCCCCTCGCCTCCTCCTACCCCCCTCGTCCTCCTCCTACCCCCCTCGCCTCCTCCTACCCCCCTCGCCTCCTCCTACCCCCCCCTCGTCTCCTCCTACCCCCTCGCCTCCTCCTACCCCCCTCGTCTCCTCCTACCCCCCTCGCCTCCTCCTACCCCCCTCGCCTCCTCCTACCCCCCTCGCCTCCTCCTACCCCCCTCGCCTCCTCCTACCCCCCTCGTCCTCCTCCTACCCCCTCGCTCCTCCTACCCCCCTCGCCTCCTCCCACCCCCCTCGCCTCCTCCTCCCCCCCTCGCCTCCTCCTACCCCCCTCGTCTCCTCCTACCCCCCTCGCCTCCTCCTACCCCCCTCGCCTCCTCCTACCCCCCTCGTCTCCTCCTACCCCCCTCGCCTCCTCCTACCCCCCTCGCCTCCTCCTACCCCCCTCGTCTCCTCCTACCCCCTCGCCTCCTCCTACCCCCCTCGCCTCCTCCTACCCCCCTCGCCTCCTCCTCCCCCCCTCGTCTCCTCCTACCCCCCTCGCTCCTCCTACCCCCCTCGCTTCCTCCTACCCCCCTCGCCTCCTCCTACCCCCCTCGTCTCCTCCTACCCCCCTCGCCTCCTCCTACCCCCCCTCGTCTCCTCCTACCCCCCTCGCCTCCCTCCTACCCCCCTCGCCTCCTCCTACCCGCCTCGCCTCCTCCTACCCCCCCTCGTCTCCTCCTACCCCCCTCGCCTCCTCCTACCCCCCTCGCCTCCTCCTACCCCCCTCGCCTCCTCCTACCCCCCTCGCCTCCTCCTACCCCCCTCGCCTCCTCCTACCCCCCTCGCCTCCTCCTACCCCCCTCGCCTCCTCCTACCCCCCTCGCCTCCTCCTACCCCCCTCGCCTCCTCTTGGCTCGGAGACTCACACCGGCGCGAGTGGTGCCCCAGGGGTTCCGCGCCCGCCAGGCGGCCCAGCCAAGGCGCACGAAATACACACAGTACACACATAGTACACACACATAGTACACACACATAGTACACACATAGTACACATATAGTACACATATAGTACACACACATAGTACACACACACAGTACACATATAGTACACATATAGTACACATATAGTACACATATAGTACACACACATAGTACACATACAGTACACACACACAGTACACACATAGTACACACATAGTACACATATAGTACACACACATAGTACACACACACAGTACACACATAGTACACACATAGTACACATATAGTACACATATAGTACACACACATAGTACACATATAGTACACATATAGTACACATATAGTACACACACATAGTACACATATAGTACACACACATAGTACACATATAGTACACATATAGTACACACACAGTACACACATAGTACACACATAGTACACACATAGTACACATATAGTACACACACATAGTACACACACATAGTACACACACAGTACACATATAGTACACACACATAGTACACAAATAGTACACACACACAGTACACACATAGTACACATATAGTACACACACACAGTACACATATAGTACACACACACAGTACACACACACAGTACACATATAGTACACATATAGTACACACACATAGTACACACACACAGTACACATAGTACACACACATAGTACACAAATAGTACACACACATAGTACACACACACAGTACACACATAGTACACATATAGTACACACACACAGTACACACACACAGTACACACATAGTACACATATAGTACACACACACAGTACACACACACAGTACACACATAGTACACATATAGTACACACACATAGTACACAAATAGTACACACACATAGTACACACACACAGTACACACATAGTACACATATAGTACATACACACAGTACACATATAGTACACACACATAGTACACACATATAGTACACACACATAGTACACACACACAGTACACATATAGTACACACACACAGTACACATATAGTACACACACACAGTACACACATAGTACACATATAGTACACACATAGTACACATATAGTACACACACACAGTACACATAGTACACACACATAGTACACATATAGTACACACACATAGTACACATATAGTACACACACACAGTACACATAGTACACACACAGTACACACACACAGTACACACACACAGCACACACACACTACACACACGTAGTACACACACACAGTACACACACAGTACACACCGTTCGCAAAACGAACAATATTATTGATATTGTTATTGCGGCGAGATGAACACCATCAGGTGTGTATATATATCACCGATGGCTGCCCGACACAACAAGTCGACTACTGCGCGTGGTGACAATGCTAGCCTGTTGCTGCTTTCTATTTCAAATTCCATGCCAGGGAAAGATAATATAACGTTGTGCATTTTTCGCAACTCACAGAGAGGTGCATGTACAGATTTAGGACGTATTCAGCCGAGTAACGATGGATGTTTACTATACGTATGGGGAGGACATCGGAGCACCTGGAGAAAACCCAACGCTCGCGTGCGAAGGGGCAACGCTCTATCCCAGTGTTCTTCAACCATTTTCAGAGGTGGGGCGCATTTTCGCCGGTAAGACATCAATCGGCGTGAGGAGGGCCGCCAGACCATTTGAAACCCATTGTTGGGGTTTGACGGCAGCACGATGATGATGACGCGGGGGGGGGGGGTGTTTTCACAATTTGCGTATTGCTTTGTTGTATTGTCGGGGGGGGGGGGGGGGCGCACTAAGGGCCACCAGGGGAACGTGCCAGTGGCCCGCGGGAGGCCTTGCGATTGAAGAATGCTGCCCTGTCACAATTTCAAGAAGCGACGGGTGGTGTCAGTCCGCACTCTCACTGTGACCTCCTCCTCCTCCTGGCGGAGCGAGGCTACGTAGTGCCTCCTCCACTCCCACGGCTAACGAAGGGAGTTGCGCAACCATTGGGAGTGCCTCCACCTTTGCGGGATTTCACTCACCTAAAACCATGAACTATTGTCTATTTTACCAGGTAAGGCCCACTGAGCCTAATAACTCTTTTTTTTTCAGAAGCCACCTGGCTATCACAAATGATAGCTCAACGAAGTGGCTTATTATCACGTGGGAAGTCATAGCAGTGGCAAAATACACTAAACGTGTGTTCCTAAATGCGGAGGGAAAACCCGGAGAACCCGGAGAAAAATCCACCGGACCACGGCGGAGAAAGAGAGAGAACTCGCCAAACTCCGAATATACAGGGGGTCAGGGTCGAGATCGAACCCACGACCTCCTGCACGCCAGGCGAGGGAGTTAACATCTCGCATTTGTTTAAGGAGGTGAGAAATCCACGGCATGTCCACGCGACCACGGTGAGAGAGAGAGACCCGCAAAGTCCGAATATACAGCAGCAGGCGTCAGGGTCGGGATTGAACCCGCCACCTCCTGCGTACCAGGCGAGGTAGTTAACATCTCGCATTTGTTTAAGGAGGTGAAAAGTCCACGGCATGTCCACGCGACCACGGTGAGAGAGCGAGACCCGCAAACTCCGAATATACAGCAGTAGGCGTCAGGGTCGGGATTGAACCCGCCACCTCCTGCGTACCAGGCGAGGTAGTTAACATCTCGCCACCGTGGCGTGTGACGCCGCACGGCTTGCTCCGTACACGCGGGGTACACACGGCTCGCACGACACGCACACACACCCCCCCTAGACACAAAACCTCTAAAGCCTTGAACCTCCTCACATCCTCACCCCCACGTCGAGACGCCAATGCAATTCTAATCGTGCAAACCGTGCGCTTCTGTACACTAACCCATTGGCCTCCAACTCTAACCCTGTCCTCTGCGGGAGGTGACGCATGGGTGTTAAGGTTGGGTGGTTATGTAAGGGGGAGTGGGTTAGATGTCGGATGATGGTGCAGGTGGTAGCGGTGGCGGTTAACGCGCCGTGCTACGAACCCGGTCGCCCGAGTTCGATTCCAGCTCACGGCCACCGATTATCTGAGCCGGTTTTGGGCCTCTCCTAGGTCGACTCAGCCTCAAATGAGGACCTGGTTCCGTGTGTAAACATCGTCACTGGGGAGACAAAGGCGGCCGGGCGTGGTGCAGGCCACCCGCCCCCTCGTGCGCCCGTTCCGGCCTTCATAGGTGCTCACTAACAGCACTTGCCCCAACAGTTAAAAGCTATACGGGGGATCTTTATCTCTGTTTGGTAGTGTAGAGAGTGATGAGGAGGAGGGAGACTGTAAAGAATGGAGAATGGGGGGGGGGGGTCTCTCCCGCACCTCCAATTAATAGCACTGTTGGCTTCGTACGGTGCGAAAGAAGTTCAACGGTTCGACACACATGACATTATACATACGTGTTGTGGGGGGCAGGGAGGAACGTGGGGCAAGGTGGGTAGGTGGGTAGGTGGGGGTCTGTAGCCTGTAGGCTTCTCACGCTTGGCAGGACCTCTGGCACACAATGGCTTTCGCGCTGTGAACAGGGCCTGGGCTTTGTGTGCGAGTGAGCACAGAGGCAAAGGAGGAGGAGGGAGGAGGAGGTGGAGGAGGAGGAGGAGGCGTGCTCTGAATTTACTTGTGAAACGGTGACGGGAGATGAGAGAGGGCAGGGAGGGGGTGGTGGTAACGGTGGGGGTGGAGAGAAATGGTGCGGGGGGGGGGGAGGCGATGAACTTTTGTGTGTGTGTGAGTGGTGTGTGTGTGTATTGTGGCCTGCACGTGGCCTCAAACGTGCACCTAGCCTGGCACAAGCGCTGCGGTGACGTCCGCGTCAACGAGTGTGGTGAATGGTGGCGGTTGTTGTGGTGGTGGTGGTGGAGCGGTTAGTTGCGCTGCGCCACAAACCCATCGACCCGAGTTCGATTCCCGCCCACGGCCAACACCGGCGATGATTTTCTGAACCGGTTTTGGGCCTCCCCCTAGGTCGACTCGGCCTCAAATGAGTAACTGGTGCGGTCGGGCGTGGTTGTTGCTCGTGTGCCATGCCGGCCTTCATAGGTGCTACTCACTAACAGCCACATGCCCCCCACAGTCTGTTAAGGCTACACGGGGGATCTTTGTCAGTTTTCTTTTGCGTGCGGTCAGAGATGGTGAGTGAGTTCCAGAGTTGGTCAGCACACACACCGGGAGGGGGGAGGAGAGTCAACGGGGGAGGGGTGAGAAGGGGGACAAGACATGGAGGCTGAACTGAATCACCGCTGTGATTGTTAAAACAGGCGGCGGATTAATTTCAGATGGGGATGAGCTACGGAAAATAATTCGTCCTCCCCCTCCCCACCATGTCAAGGGAAGTGGGGGGAGGAAATGCAGATGGTTGTGGGATGCCACGATGAAATATATCTCGGAGAGTTGAAGTCCTGTGTGCCCTGTGGCTTTTGTTGTGTTTTTATCAAGATATTCGGTACGGACTCTGACCCCCCCACCCGACCACCATAAAGACAAAGATGACCCCGTGTCGCCTTAGCAGACTGTGGGCCTTAGCAGACTGGGGGGGGCAAGTGCTGTTAGCGAGTAGCACCTATGAAGACCGGCACGGCACACGATGGGGATGGGTGGGTGGCCAGCACCACGCCCGGCCGCCTTTGTCTGTCAAGTGGCGATGTTTACACACCCTGCCAGGTACTCATTTGAGGCTGAGTCGACCTAGGAGAGGCCCGGGAACGGTTCATATAATCGTCACCGCCGGCGTTGGTGGCTGTGAGTGGGAATCGAACTCGGGTTGCCGGGTTCGTAGGGTGGCGCGCTAACCGCTACCCCACCGCTCCCCACACACGCCTTACACACACATCGACACACACACACAAAACGGATCACTTACACCAAACACACAACGTGAGACACACACACACGCGCCTTATATAACGTGTTCAGTGGGCGCGTGATTTCTGCGTCCTAAAATAAGTAAGCAGATCATTCGCCTCCTTTGCATTTTATATATCACATCAATCACATCGCTTTCTGGGAGGGAGTGCAAAACCACGGCAGCATTGGCTCAACACAAAAAGGAAACACACTCGGGCTCGTTTGAATCAACGCCGGCGAAACTGCCCAGTACCTGTAGGCAAGCCCCCCCCCCCCCCCCCCCTCTTACGAGTTCCGACGCTCGACTCTTGTATTTGCACGCCACAAAATCGCAACAGACTCATAGAGCGCAAGAGAGAGCGAGAGAGAGAGGCCCACAGACTCGCACACATCCAAGGCCGGTACATTGCCAAACGCATGTTCGTTGGATAAGACCCTCTCTCTGTTCTACGCATTGGTCCGGCCCTCCTAGTTCGACGGAAAAAAACCCGCAGTGGCACGGAATATTGTGGCCTTAGCGACCTGGGAAGGGGGCTTGCGTGGACGGAGCCGCGTTATCGATTGGGTTGGTGGGAGGGGGGGGGGGGCTGCTATGTTGGGGTGCTGCGGTGGAGAGATGTTTACTAACTCGCCTGGTATACTGCAGGTCGTGGGTTCGACCCCGACCCCGACCCCGCCGCCTATATATTTCGATAAAGTCACGTAGGTAAAAATTTTTAATAAAAATTCATAAAGGTAAAATAATTATTTTACTTTTATAAATTTTTACCTATGTGACTTTACCGAAAAAAACCCTAAGAATATGCATCCTTGCAGTCACGAAAGCTTCAAATCTAGAATTAATATATATTGCACGTGTCTCCATTTCTCTCAGTGATCGCGTGGATTTTTCTCCGGGTCCTCTCGTTTTTATCCCTCCACATTTAGAATCAACGTGCATTTCGAGTATTAGCCTGCACTACATTTCCACGTGATAAGCCGCTTCGTTGAGCTGTCATTTGTGACCAGGTCGCTGCTGAAAAGCAGCTGTTATAGAGCTTAGTGGGCCTCACCGAAAGAACCAAAGAATAATTCCTGCAGTCACGAAAGCTCCAAAGTTAAGAATAAAAAGTGGAGTTTATAATTTAAGATTTTTCTCTGGGTCCTCCGGTTTCCCGCTCCAACATTTAGAAGAAATCTAGATTTGAAGTTTTCGTGACTGCAGGGATCCATACTCTTTGGTTCTTTCGATAAAGTCACGTAAGTAGAAAAATTAAATTAATTAAATCACGACGTTTCGATTGCAACACAAGCAATAACCTCTTCTCTCTCCCACTTCAGCAAAATAATTGCTGTGGTTGTCCCACCTGATGATGATTGCTTGTGTTGCAATCGAAACGTCGTGATTGAATTTATTTATGTTATACCTACGTTACGAAAGAACCAAAGACTATTTAGAATCAACGTCGCGCGTTTAAGAGCATTCGCCTGCCATGTAACATTTCCACGCGATCACAAGCCACCTCGCTGAAGCTGTCACTCATGACCAGGTCGCTTCTGCAAAAAAAAAAATAAGCGCAACGCAGCCCACAGCTCGCTGGGCCTTGCCCGGCAAAATAAACAATCGACAATAAACAATAGCGGAGATCATCGGCGACACAGAGGGAGCGGCGGATGAATGAACCACGTTCGAGTGCGCTGCTGCTGCTGCTGTTCGGCTCGTGACAAGTCGCCGTGAAAACCCCTCGGCTCTCTCTCGCAGCGATGACCCCCCCTCAGGTGCGAGCTTTTCCCCTCGTTGTTGGGTGCGCGCCCTCTGTTTTATTGAGGACGCCTCTCCCAGGGATTCTGCCTTTTGTCCGAAGGGTTTTGTGCTCTGTGGGGTGGGGAGGGCGGTTTATTGTTTTTCTCTCTCTCTCCTCTCTCTCTCTCCTCCTCCTCACTCGCGGGAGGATGTCAATTGTGGAAGTGTTTGGTGCCGTTTCCAGCCGCCGACTCTCACACCTGGCGTCGACTGGACAAGACGGGACTGGTTCGAGGGGCTGCGGGGGAGGGGATAGCGAAGGGGACCATTGTGCTCATCACGGTGGCGAGATGTGAACTGCCTCGCCTGGTATGCAAGGGGGGGCTCATGGGGATCAATCCTGACCCTGACGCCTGCTGCTGTATATTTTGGAGTTTGCGTGTCGCTCTCTCTCCTCGTGGTCGCGTGGATTTTTGGTTTCGCTTGTTATTTTGTTTGCCCGAGCCCTGATGATGATGATCGTCCTTATCATCAACCACGGTCTGTTCGCACAACGACAACTCATCAGATCTCGGCCCCCCTCCCACCCCCCCGTGTCTTCCTCCATCGGCACGCGTGTGCCCCTAACTACGCGGAGTGGTGGTTGGATTCCGTTTACAAACCTGGGACCTACACCCCACACCATCTTTGTCTATTTGGGTGCTCGACAACGTTTTTACTTTTCTCTTCATTTGTTTATGCCCAGTGCCACCTACTGACCCCCCCCCCCCCCACCAAAAAAAAGACTAAAACATCCCAGGCTGTGACTAAAAGTCCGTGGCCGAGACGAGAGAGAGAGAGGCAAGGAGGGAGGTGGTGGGGTTGGAGTGGCGACGGCGGCGAGGGGGGGGATGGTGCCGGCAATAACCACCGTGAGCTCGATTTGGCTCCGGCTTGCTGTTGTACAACCCACACCACTGACTGGCCACCGTGGTGAATGGTGGACGGCCGGTGTAAAGAGGGGGTCAGGGGGGGGCGGTATGAGGAGGGGGTGGGAGGGGGTGGGGGGCAGTCGCCGTTGAATGGTGAAGAATCGGAACGAAAGGCGAAGTGTGAACCGAGACGCGACCGCGCGGGGGGAATTCTATTCCCCCTTTCGGCTCGATTCGACATCCTTCGTCCAGCGGGGGCTCGTCGGCCCACCCCCTTTCAGATTCGGGGCTTTTGTGTGCGTGTGTGTGTGTCGTCTGTGTGTGTGTGTGTCGTCTTTGTGTGCGTGTGTGTGTATCTCGTCTGTGTGTGTGTGTGTCGTCTCTGTGTGTGTGTGGCGTTGTGTGCGTGTGTGTGTCTCGTCTCTGTGTGCGTGTGTCGTCTCTGTGTGCGTGTGTGTATCTCGTCTGTGTGTGCGTGTGTGTGTCTCGTCTGTGTGTGTGTCGTCTGTGTGCGTGTGTGTGTGTCTCATCTGTGTGTGCGTGTGTCTCGTCTGTGTGTGCGTGTGTGTGTGTAGTCTGTGTGTGTGTGTAGTCTGTGTGTGTGTGTCGTCTCTGTGTGTGCGTGTGTGTGTCTAATCTGTGTGTGCGTGGCGTTGTGTTGTTTCTCGAGGAAGATGTTAAGGGGGCGATTGCGCCGAACGTTCCGAGCGGGTTGGGGACGGAGAGAGCGAGAGAATGACTCAGAGGCAGGCTGGGAGCCGAGCACTGAGCGATGGGTGGGGGGGGGGGCAATGAGAGCCGGTGCAATAGAAACAATTGCCCAAGTTCTGTGGTCCTATATTTGAGTATTTATTTTGGCAATCTGTTTGCGTGGCAATGTGCCCCCCACCCCCCCTCGTTCGCTGAATGTTGGCGAGAGTTTTTGTTTGGGGATTTGGTTTAGGGGTTCGAGTTTGTCTGGTGAGGATGGGTTCACGTTGGGGTTTGGTTAAGGTCACAGCCGGGGGGGGGGGGGGGGGGGAGGTTGGTCAGGCCTTTGGGGTTTGATGAGAGTTATGAGCTAAAGCATATGCATTTGATTTAATTGAGGGCGAGTGTTGGGGTTGGGGTTTGTACAGCATTTATGGTTCTTGTTAGGGTTTGAGTTTGGGTAGGATTGTTGCTAGTTTTGATTGGTTAGGATTTGGGTAGGTTTTAGAATTTGGATTTGGTTAGGGTTTGGTTAGAATGAAGGGATCACGGCAAGGATTTGGGTTTTGTGAGCATTTTAGTTTGGTTACCATTAGGGTTTGGTTAAGATTAGGGTTTGGTTCCCATTAGGGTTTGGATAGGATTAGGATTTGGGTTTGGCTGGAGTTATGTTTTGGGTTTGGTTCGCGTTAGGATTTGATTAGGGTCAGAATGTGGGTTTGGATATACAGTAGTTAGGAATTGGGTTCGTTCAGGGTTATGATTTGGTTAAGTTTTAGGATTCAGGATGTTAGGTTTTTCTGGCGAGAGGTTTATAATTATGTAGTTACAAGGTTCGTGTTTGGTGACGATTCAAACGTGATGACTGTGTTGGTTGGGGTGGGAGTGTCGAGGGGTGTTCTGTGTGTGTGTTGTGTGTGTGTTGTGTGTGTGTTGTGTGTGTTGTGTGTGTGTTGTGTGTGTGTTGTGTGTGTGTTGTGTGTGTGTGTTTCGTGTGTGTTGCGTGTGTGTTGCGTGTGTTGCGTATGTGTTGCGTATGTGTTGCGTGGGTGCTGCGTGTGTGTGGCGTGTGTGCTGCGTGTGTGTTGTTTGTGTGTGAGAGTTTTCTGCGTTTGTGTTGTGTGTGAATGTGTGTTGTGTGTGTGTATTCTGTGTGAGTTTTCCGTGTGCGAGTGTTCTGTTTGTGTGATCTGTGTGTGAGAGTCGTGTGTGTGTGTGTTCGGTGAGTTTTGAGTATTGTGTGAGTGTTCTGTGTGTGTGAGTGTTCTGTGTGAGTGTTCTGAGTGTGTGTGTATTCTGTGTGTGAGAGTCGTGTGTGTGTGTATTCTGTGTGAGAGTCGTGTGTGTGTGTGTATATTCCGTGTGAGTGTTCCGTGTGAGTGTTCTTTCTGTGACATTTTGTCTGGGGTCGGGGCGGTGGTGGGGTCGGTTTTTGTTTGCAGGAGGAAGGCTCTGGGTGGAGGGGTGAGCAGGGGGGTGAGCAGGGGGGTGAGCAGGGGGGTGAGGGAGGCAGGAAGGAAGTCGCAGCAGCGGCACAGGAACTCGCGGACGGATCTCCACTCGCCCTTTAATCAAGGCCAGCGCGCGCACGTGTCAACGTGTGTGTGTGTCCACGTGTGTGTGTGTGCGTGTCCACGTGTGTGCGTGTCCACGTGTGTGTGTGTGCGTGTGTGCGCGTGTCCACGTGTGTGTGTGCATGTGTGTGCGTGTGCGTGCATGTGTGTGCGTGTGTGTGTGCGTGCATGTGTGTGCGTGTGTGCGTGTCCACGTGTGTGCGTGTGTGTGCGCGAGCGTGTCCACGTGTGTGTGTGTGTACGCTCCTGTGTGTGCGTACGTGTGTGCGTGCGTAAAAGGTGCTCGCTAACAGCACTTGCCCCAAAAGACCGTTAAGGCTATACGGAGGGGGGGGATCTTTGTCTTTGTGTGTGTGTGTACGTAACGCGCGTGTTTGTTTGTACTTGTTTATCTTCGTCGTGCTGGCATTTGCAACGTGCGCGCGCGTGCGGCGGGGAGCGCTACGAACACCCGGAGCCCCCCACCCCCGAGTTCGATTCCAGCTCACGGCCACCAAACAACCGGTGACGGATTACACTGGTCAACAAAAAAAACAACTTTTTTTTTCTGGCCTGGAATTTTGCAGCTGTTCTAAACTAATTTCAGGGTGCTGATTCCAAATCTGATCTCAGATTTGCTCTATCACATCTCATTTTTTATGCTATCGGTATACCCCATTTTCATTGATTTTACCCGGAAATTAACTCATGATTGCAAGTTATTGCGAGTCAATGACTGCTTTAGTGTTAAAATATGGTGCTGTATTTTTAGGATAGTGTGTTTATAATATAATTTTATGTAGATATCCACATTTATTTAATATTTTTCTTCTGCAGTTTTTATTGAAAATGCAATATTTGATATCTCAAAAAAAACCGTTGGAATACCTTATGCCAGAAAAAGTGTGTTGACCAGTGTTGTCTGCACCGGTGTTGGGCCTCGCCGAGTGTAGACCTGGTGCGGTGTGGAGCGAACATCGCCACTGGGGAGACAAAGGCGGCCGGGCGTGGTGCTTGTCCCCCCCCCACCCCCCACCATCCTCGTGCGCGACCGTCCCGACCTCCCAGGCTTGCTACTCGCTCGCAAGCACTTGCCCGAGAAAAAAGGCGTCTCCCGAGGCTACACGGGGGACCTTTGTCTTTGTAGTTCGTTCCCCGTGAACCCGCCACCCCAACTCGGCCGTCGGGGGCTGCCGCACCCCTCGTCGTCGTTTCGGTGCGGGCAGCTGACGAGGATTAACCAGCCCGGTCCGTAGAGGAGGTGATGGGATGATGATGATGGGGGATGAGGAGGAGGTTCAGGGGGCTGGTTGTGGTTGTTGGTGGAGACCGCAGGAGGGGGACGAGTGGGGGGGGGGGACGAGTCGTGGGGGGGGGGGGGTTACGTTCCGGCTGGTTAAGTGGCTCGGACCATCTGCCTGCCATCCCTTCCCCTCTCGTTCATCACAAAAGACATTCCAACAAAACGCAGCTTAAACCAGCAGCCTCCTCTCACTTCCTCTGCACCCCCCCCCCAGCACCACATCCACCCACCCACCCACCGTCCTCCTCCCAGCCACAACATCAACACATCGCCACCACCACCACAAGCTCCTGCCTCGACACGTTCACACTGAGATGCCAACACAGCCAGTGACGTTAAGGTCGCACTCATCACGCCACGTAACGTGCTCGCCACAAGCGAACCACAAAGCGTCGCCGATCTCGTCAAGGGGCATAAACCATCATCGCGCCAACCCCGCTAATCCTCGCAGCAGCAGCAGCAGCATCAGCAGCAGCATCAGCAGCAGCATCAGTAGCAGCATCAGCAGCATCAGCAGCAGCATCAGTAGCAGCAGCATCAGTAGCAGCAGCATCAGCAGCATCAGCACCAGCATCAGTAGCATCAGCAGCAGCATCAGCAGCATCAGTAGCAGCAGTATCAGTAGCAGCAGCATCAGTAGCAGCAGCATCAGCATCAGCAGCATCAGCAGCAGCATCAGCGGCAGCAGCATCAGCAGCAGCATCAGCAGCAGCATCAGCAGCAGCAGCATCAGCAGCAGCATCAGTAGCAGCAGCATCAGCAGCATCAGCAGCAGCATCAGCAGCAGCATCAGTAGCAGCAGCATCAGCAGCAGCAGCATTAGCAGCAGCATTAGCAGCAGCATCAGCAGCAGCAGCATCAGCAGCAGCATCAGCAGCAGCATCAGCAGCAGCATCAGTAGCAGCAGCATCAGCAGCAGCAGCATTAGCAGCAGCATCAGCAGCAGCATCAGCAGCAGCATCAGTAGCAGCAGCATCAGCAGCAGCAGCATTAGCAGCAGCATTAGCAGCAGCATCAGCAGCAGCAGCATCAGCAGCATCAGCAGCGGCGGCTTTTGGCGCTTCCAGACGGGCATCGGCGGCCGTCTGGAACGCTCTTCCTTCCGATATTAGGAAGCCACTGGAGCCGTGCACGTTTAAATCATCATCTAGATTCAAAACTAATTTTCTTTCGAACTTCTTTTTGCGTTTAGTTTGTTGTCCTTCCCCCGCACCTACGATTAGCACGGTCGGCTACATACGGTGCGAAAGAAGTTCAACATACTGCACTATACACTACACTATACATTACAAAACACTTCACTATACACGACACTACTATACACTATACTCAATTGAAAATTGGTGTTTAAAATTGCATACATACTTCGCCCATACACTACACTATGCACTACACTGCTCAAGTTCAACGTACATGCATACACTCAGACGACAACACAGCAGCAGCATTAAACGAGCGAATGGACCGCAAAAATTACTGAATGTTGAAACCGGTCAAGAGAATAAGGAAGGGCCGTTCGGCCGGCTGATGGCATGTGTAGAAACAAGTCCGTAACCCGTCCAAGAGTTGCGAAGCAATGACACCGTCAGATTTCATAAAGTTTTAAATTGCTTCATGGGGTTTCTCTCTCTCTCTCTCTTCTGTTATAATTCTTTAAAGAAATAAAAAAAACATCGTCTTTTCGTAAGTATTCTTGAAGACAATGAAAAGGCCACCAGAGAGCCACCCCTCACCGACCCAATGGGTACATTGGAGTATGAAAGAAAAATATTATTTGAGATTTCAAAAATGTTCCACAAACAGAAAGAATAACGTCTTTAGAACTGCTTTTTGTGTTTAGTTTGTTGTCCTTCCCCACCCGCACCTCCGAGCAGCACGGTTGGCTATGTACGGCGCGAAAGAAGTTTCACATATGGTACATAAGTCGGTAAAAAGAGTTGCTTCAAAACTCAAAATATACTTTTGAGTTGCATGCGGTCTGGCAGAATATTGTTTACACTTATTTATTTTAGTTTCATCAAATAACGGATCGCTACGGTGACGCCGTATTCTCCAGATTAGAAGTGGCATTCCCTGCTCCCCCCCCCCGTGTTAAAGCATCCCCACGATAAAGAATGATCATCCGTATTTAGACTGGAGGAATCCGATGAAGTTCTCTTTTTCACAGACGTGTCAGTCGGGGGGGGGGGGGGGGGGGGCTCAAGCAGGTTGGAAGTGGGCAATGGGCAGGGCACGTCAGTGGCCGGAACGGACGATGTCCAACGATGACGGAATGACAGACTAGAGGTCGCAACCGGGTACCCGATACCCGTACCCGGCTACCCGATACCCGGCTACCCGTACCCGGCTGGGTACGGGTACGGGTAGACCGTGAGTCACTGGTGAGTAACCGTTTGTCACTCATTTCCCAACGTCTTGTCACTTCTCACAATTCAAGTTCCTAGAATCAACCCACCCGCGCCTGCAACATGGCTTCATCTCAGAGGTCGCAATCAGGTACCCGATTCCTGTACCCTATCCGTACCCGGCCGGGTACGGGTAGGGTACGGGTACGGCCGGGTACGGGTACCCGTTTGCGACCCTGGTGCGGCCGGGTACGGGTACGGAATCAAAACCCGTTTGCGACCTCTGTGGCAGACGCATCACGAGAGACCACGCGTCTCTCGCGATGCGTCTGCGTCCACCTGGCAGATTGGGGCGACGGAATCGGTTTGCGTGCGGCGCTTGCTGAATTCCGGCGTCGCAGCATCGTGAGAGGAGGTGACGGCATCTTTGGGGGGGGGGGGGGTGACCTTCATCCGGCCAACAGCACTTGCCGCGACAGTCTGTGAAGGCTATACAGGGGATCTTTATCTTTTGTACGCGAGTGTGGGGAGCGGCAGCGTAGCGGATAGCGCGCTGCGCTACGAACTCGGAGCACAGCAAGCAGGAATCAGACCGGCGCGTGCAGATTTGAGTGTCAACCCCATCAAACGCATGGGGGTTTTCTCCAGCCACTCGGGTTTCCTCTGACGAGCCAGAAAAGGTCAAAGGGTACAGTCCAAATATCCCCAACGGGCCGCACGCCACAGGGGCAGGCCCTCCTCCAGCAGTGAGCTGATCAAAGTAAGGCCCGTGAGTGTACCCCCCCCCCCACCCTAACGTTTTGTACAAACGTATTATTTTCTGAGTTGCTAGAATTATCTCCTGAGTTGATATTTTTCCTGAGCTGTTAGAATTGTTTTCGGAGTTGCTAGAATTCCTATCTGATTCGAATTATTTTTCTGAGTTGTTAGAATTTTTTTTCTGCGTTGCTGGAGTTCTTATCTGATTTTAATTATTTTCTGAGTTGCTAGAATTCTTTTCTGAGTTGCTAGAATTATTTTCCGAGTTGAATTCTTTTCAGAGTTACTAGAATGGTTATCAGATTTGAATTATTTTCTGAGTTGCTAGAGGTATTTTCTGAGTTGCTAGAATTGTTATCTGAGTTGAAATCTTGTTTTGAGTTACTTGAGTTTTTGAATGATGTTCTCTGTTTTGCTTGTGATGATGATTTTACCTTTTCTGTGAAGGTGATGATGATACAATGATATCGGGCGCGATGATGATACAATGTTGATGATTGACAATGACACAATGGTGGTGGTGATGATTTGAATGTGGTTTCATAATTGATAATGGTGTTGATAATAGAATTATATATTTATATTTGATTATTGACGATGGGGATGATACAATTACAACATCGATTACGATGGATGATGGGCTCAGCTGACCCACTTAGAAATAAACCTTGTGATATTTCGACCTGATGGGTTCTCCGAGACAAAACCAAAGTCCATTCGAGTTGTCTTGACAACAAAATATATATTCGAGCAAAAGCTAAAAAAGCAAGAAAAATCACGGGAGGTGTACGCTCGATCCAGAGATGGTAAAAAAAATATGAACACGTGGATCTGAGAACACACGCAAGGGAGACATCCGTGGTCACGTGGATTTTTCTCTTGGCCCTCCGGTTTTCCCCTCCACATTTACAGACACGCCTTTAGAGCATTTGTTTGCTATCAAGGTCAACGTGATGATAAGCCAATTCGTGGAGCTATCATTTGTGGCCACGTCGCTTCTAAACAAAATAGCTACATGGCTCGGTGGGTCTTGCCTGGTAAAATACAAAAATAAGTTTAGTTTAGGCTTATCATCTTCTTGGCTCTTTCGGTAAAGTCACGTAGAAGGGAAATAATAAAACGGCTGCTTGCGTTGTGGCCGAAACGTCGTGAGAATTATTTAATGTTGTATTTTTATTATTTAATTATCTCCCTTCTACGTGACTTTACCGAAAGAACCAAGAAGATGAATCCCTGCAGTCACGAAAGCTTTAAATCGAAATTTAGGCGTATCATGTTCACCGTTTCAGAAATGTGTGTCTGGGCAGGTCCACGTCATCACCAGAAGGTGTGGTGGTGGCTGATGGTCGACATTTTTAGCGACAGAGTGGCACAGAATGGCAGCCGAAAGGAAGGGACACATCTGAGAATACGACCGCTGCGTGGATGCAATCCAAGCCCGCTCGTGCACGCATCGTCGCAGGACAAACGAGGATGACGATAGTGCGGGGAAGGCCTCCATCGGGGCAGCGGCTTAGAATGTGGCTCAGCGATGAACGAGAGGGGCCCGCATTTGCAAGGCGAACCCACGGTTCAGCCAAGGCCATCCGTCACCCAGGGACTCCCTCCCTCCCCCGTCTCCACCCACCCCCACCCAGCACTAACGGGGTGTGACGTCCATCACTCACAGGGACTTTTAACGTGACAGGGAGACACGTGTGCTGCACCCCTCCCATCACCGCCCCCACCCCGTGCCTCTCCCCCTCCTCCTACCGACGATCAGAGATCTCACGAGGCTAAGCAGGGCCGAACCTGGCGAGAGGTCACGCGGGAGACCGCCGTAGAGCCACCCCAGAGGCTTCGTCGGCGTCGCTGCCGCGGTGACGCGCCCGTGGATTCTTGAATCCCATCCGTTGCGGAGCTTTGAGCGTTTCTCTCTCCGGCGTTTCAGACGCGAAATTAATCCGCTCGCGAATAACTGAATCGGGGGGGGGGGGGGGGCGATCATCCAGCGGAGTAGCGCCCCCCCCCCCCCATCCTCGTAAACAAGCGGCGCCTTGAGATTCGCCGCGGCTCTCCTCTCTCGTACGGACAAGAACACAAGCGCGAGTTTGTGTCTCTTGGGGATTGGGAACGAGCGGAACCAGCGGAATGCAAAAATGAATGCGTCAATTCAGCTGTAAACGTCTCGTGTGCCCCCCCCTCTACCACCACCACCACCGCCACCACCACCCGCCACGTCGACCAATTTAGGAGTGCTCGTTATATTTCGAAAGGGCCTCCGTGTCAACGAGGGAGACGGAGGGGAGTCTCCCCGCAACACAAACGGGCTGTTTCTGTCGGAGCACATCGCGCGGCCGCCCGTTGGCTTGACGGAGAGACGCAGGAGGAGGTGGGGGGGGCAGCGACTGTGGGAGCGAGACACCACGGAGAGTGCTCCGACAACATTGTGACCGAATTCTCCGGCAAGTAAGACGCATCCCCAAGCCAATCCGTGTATGCAAATCTGGTCACACAAAGACCCACCCCCCCCCCCGTGAGTAGCACCTGTGAAGACCGGCACGGTGCACGAGGGGGTTGGTGGCCAGCACCACGCCCAGTGGCAATGTTTAAACACCGTACCCAGGTACTCATTTGAGTCCGAGCCGACCAGGTTACACACACTAACAAAGACCCCCCCCCCCCGTATAGCCTCAAGAGACTGTTGGGGAAAGTGCTGTTAGAGTTCCTTTGAGGGCTGGCATGGCACACGAGGGGGTGGGTGGCCAGCACCACATAGCCCCCTCGCCGCCTTTGTCTCCCCAGTGGCGATGTTTTTACACACCGCACCAGGTACTCATTTGAGACTGAGTCTAACTAGGGGAGGCCCACGAGCGGTTCAGATAATCGTCACCGGTGTTGGTGGCCATAAGCAGGAATCGAACCCAGGTCGCCAGGTTCGTAGCGTAGCGTGCTAACCGTTATGCCACCGCTCCCCACTCACTAACACGCGAACACGCACGTACACACTGGAATATACGACGAGCCTAACTTTTGTTTGAGATGTAGTAGTAATCATGCTGCTGCAGTAATAATAATCATTTGGAAATGTGAAGATGGGCCACAATGCGACTGTGGCCATGCGAGCCGCACTCTGGATCTCAGAGTAGACCAGCGCGCTCCTTACAACGGAGGAACAGCAACACGAACTCTCTCTCTCTCTCTCCCTCTCTGCTGAAGCCCTCTCGTCGGGTCCAGCAGCAGCAGCAGATCTCCACATCTGGCATTTAGCTCCTGAATAAAATGCCGTCGTACGCAAGAATGGAATAGATTAATAATATGATGCCATTTGTTTTTGTGTACTCATGAAACCCCTCGCCTGGTCTCGAGACTGGTTTTTCAGGAGGCCGCTGCTGCCACATTGGGGATGCTTGGCCGATTCCTCTAAAAATAAAAAGAGTGTTGAGAGTGAACGAGTGCCCGAGAGGAGTGTGAGAGAAATGGGGGAGCGGTGGCATAGCGGTTGGCGCGCTGCGGCTACGAACCCGGCGACTGCCGAGTTCGATTCCCGCTCACGGCCACCAACACCAAGTGACGATTGTCTGAACCGGTGCTGGGCCTCGTCACCGAGTTCGACTGAGCCTCACATGAGTACCTGGTGTGCGGTGTGTAGTGAACATCGCCACCGGGGAGACAAAGGCGGCCGGGCGTTGGTGCTGGCCACCCACCCTCTCGTGAGCCGTGGCGGCCTTCATAGGTGCTCGCTAACAGCACTCGCCCCAACAGTCTGCTATGGGCTACACGGGGGGATCTTTGTCCTTGAAGGGGTATGAGGGAGTGCGTGAGACAAGACGTCTGCAGGTGTGTGCGTGTGTTGAGAGACAGAGAGAGAGAGCGAGTGTCGGGGTTGAGAGCATGTGCGAGCATGTGCTTTTGTGTCTATCCGTCCGAGTGGGGAACTGAATAAAACTCCATGGAAACTGCAGACGCCGTCCTCAGCACACACTCCACCTCTCTCCCCCGACTCTGCCCTCTCACCACGTTCTCTCTTCTCCTAATCCTCTCGTAATCTCTCTCACTTTCTCTATTCCCTCTCTCCCATCTATTTCTCATCTCCACTCTCAACCGCTCCAAATACTTCTCTTCTCAATTTCCTCTCTTTCCAGCGTCTCTCTCTCTCGGAGCTCACTCCCTCCTCCTGTTTCCTCTCTGCCTCGAGGTCCCTTCTAGTTCTCTCTCTCTCTCCTGTGTCCTCACTTCTCTTCCTCATCATCTCCTCTAGCTCTCAAGAAGATGCTCGGTGTAGTCGGCACTTTGCTTCGTTCATCGTTTCGGTTTTTTTTAATGCTTTGCCTTATGTAACCCCCCCCCCCCCCCCCATTTTTAAATGAAAGATCTCTCTCTCTTCTCTCTCTCTCGGTCTCTCCGTGCCCAGAATGAAACTGCTATGATGCAAAATCCACAACCGCTGCCCGTGGGAAGTGGTGCCAAAACTGCGCGGGGGGAGAGAGCGCGAGAGAGAGAGGAGAAAGGACTCCACAAAAACAACAAAAAACAACGGACAGTGTCAAATCTTTGCTCCGCTTCGCAATGATTTTTTCTTAGGGTCCAGATTACAGAAATGTCGCGTGTACTTTGAACTTCTTTCGCACACACGCACCTAGCCGACCGCGCGAACCGGAGGCGCCGGGACATGTTGCGTTTATACCGCAGGCAATTCTGAATTCTGATTCACGATAGTTTTTTGGTATAAAGCCAATCGGAGAGACAGAACCATCCAAGCACGCGACACAGCCAAACAGATCCAAGTCGCGGGGCAAATGTTTTCCCATCGATGTTTTTGTCTTTTCAGAAAGAACAATTTAAATCCCGGTCGCTCTGAAAATCGAGCGAAACAAATGTTTTAACCGAAACCCAAATAAACAAAGAATTCGCCACGTTGTACCCGTGGCGTGGACAAAAAACTTTGATGCGTTTGGCCGTGGTCAGGCCGTTGGTGGGTGCACAGCTTCGGCATGAACGTCCACACCCACACGTCCCGAAATCTCAGAGGAGCCAATTTGCGAATGATAACGTTGGTCGAGGAAAACAACCACCACCACTACCACCACTACCACCACTACCACCACTACCACTACGTTTGCTGATGATTGTTTTGCAAACGACACAGCCACGCACCACCCCAATGCATACCGACTACGTATGTACCGTGCAGCATTGGAATCGCTGAGATATTTCTGGTCGTGACCTTGCCTAGATTAGGGCAAATGGGCCATCCATAAATGAAGTCACGCGCGATTTTGGACGATTTTTTACCCCCCCCCCCCCCCATCGTAAGTCAGACCAGACCCCTAAAATAAAACATGCTTCAAATCGCTTTAAACTATTGTCATTGTAGTGCGTATTTAATGTGGCGCTGCACTCTGATGTTGTAGGAGAAAACATTTATTAAAAAGTCTATTTAATTAAGTAGAACGTGTTGTCTATATTTATTTAAAGTTGCGCATTTTGATGTGACGTCACATTTCTCAAACCCCCCCCCCCCTCGTCACACATCGTCACAAATGTCTGACCCCCCCCTCCCCAGGTGCGTGACGTCATTTATGGACGGCCCCAAATGACCTGCTGCAAGTGATTGGGGAAATCGATTGATTAGCTTGCTGGTTTTTCGTATCGGGTGTGGTAGGAACAGGGGAGGGTGGTATATATTAGCGTTTGCCCAAAACTGAAAGGGCTGTTGGGCGTATAATGATGACAAATCAGCCATTGGGCCTGCTCTCTGATTTCTTGGTGTTTGTTTCAGCCGCTGATGTGCACATCACCGTTTGGGCAATGTGTGCACTTTTATACGCTTTTGAGCTTGGCACGTGCGCTGGAACAGGATAAAATGAATCCGCGACAGAATTAATCACAAATTATGTTTAATGTTGTAGGCCCATATATGGTGTCATTTGGCATGGCTTTGCCCGTATAAGAAATTTATGAAACGGGAATTGACGATTTTCAACGATCCGATGCTCGATTACAGGAGAATCGACCGATGTTGAAGGCTACAAAGCTTGATCCACGCTCGAACATATAGCCGTGATATTGAGAATACATTTTTACATCGTTCAAGTGATTCCTGTCACGTGGTTTCTGGATCTCAAGAGACGATTTGTGGAAAGAAAAAGCGCCCCCCCCCCCCACATTAGGCCGCCCATTTGACGCCGATTGGATTCTTTCGACGTAATATTTTTTTGCATTAATTCCGTCGCGGATTAATTTTATTATGCGCACGCGCTTAGTTACAAACCCACGGGGAGCGTTGTTCACGTTGGGCCACCGCTTGCCCAACAGTTCCCGTGCAGATGCCAACGTCAGGCGGCGGGGGGGGGGGTGCAAGATCGGTATGCCTCATGGAAAATGCATAATCACACACGCGCACCACTCACACGACAGCTTCACGTGCGTAATCAAACGCACATGGGGGCACTTGTACAACGAAGCCGTCGGCTCAAAGAGGCGGTGGACTGGGCACGAGATGTTTACGCGCAGGAACGAAATTCCTCGAAGATGCAATCACGCCTCCAAGGACTACAACACAGGACCCATTTATCCACTTCCCAGGCAACGTCGACCCAACAACGTTGGCTCACCTGTTCCAACCACACTGCGGAACGTTGCACCGACGTTGCCATGTTTACTGGGTTCATGGCACGTGTTGCGCATCGTTCACGAAGACAAACCGGGTGGAAGGGGAGGAAGCCACCGTCGACGGGAGAGAGATTTAGAACAGAGTTTTCCGACTGTTGGGCCACGCCGCATGCGCATGGCACGCGCACCGGCAAATTGATTCCGTACAAAAATAAAATAAAAGACCGATGGATGTCGAATACAAGTTGTGGACTACGGTGGAAATGTAGAGGCCACCCAATCTCTGCCAGACGCAAGCCCGAAGTAAATGGAAGAACATATTTAGGATGGATTATAAAGAACCCCCCTCCCCTCCCACCCCTTGACGAGGGTCAAATTACGACGCTCGAGGACGGTAATGGAGCAGATTGGGAAGCACGAATCAGATTGGGGGAGGGGGTTCGGGTTGAGGAAGGGGGGTCGGGTAGGAGTCTCAGGTAGAGGTGGGGGCTCGGGTAGAGGGGGGGCTAGGGTAGAGGGGGGGGGGGCTCGGGTAGAGATGGGGGCTCGGGTAGAGGGGGGGGGCTCGGATGGGGGGGGGGGCTTGGGTAAAGATGAGGGGGGGCTAGGGTAGAGGGGGGGGCTAGGGTAGGGGGGGGGCTCGGGTAGAGATGGGGGCTCGGGTAGAGGGGGGGGGGCTCGGATGGGGGGCTCGGATAGAGAGGGAGGGGGCTCGGATGGGGGGGGGGGGCTCGGGTAGAGAGGGGGGGGGGCTCGGATAGGAGGGGCGGGGCTCGGGTAGAGTGGGGGGGGGTCTCGGCGAGGTTATTCTCGGCGACGTTAGGAAGACTTCTTCCGAATTATAAATTCCGAAAAGTGATATTGGGAGCCATCTCAGCTTTAAATAGCGACACTTGCACACATTACAACACGAGTCATCACACAACCAGAGATCCCTCGTAAAGACGAGACTGTAGGGGCAAGTGCTGTTGGCGAGTAGCACCGACGAAGGCCGGCACGGCACACGAGGGGGTGGGTGGCCAGCACCACGACCGGCCGCCTTTGTCTCCCCAGTGGCGATCTTTACACACCGCACCAGATACTTATTTGAGGCCGAGTCGACCTAGGTGAGACTCGGGACCGGTTGATCAAATCATCGTCACTGGTGTTGGCCGGGTTCGAAGCGCGGTGCGCTAACTGCTACACTACCGCTCCCCACTCGCATCACTACGGTCACATACATCCACATATACCCACATATACACATTGCACACACAAATACAAAGATCACCCACGAAGCCTTGGCAGACTTTTGGGGCAAGTGCTCTAGTAACCCACTTTTTGCACACACACACACAACCTAGATTTATGCTTAACATACACACACATCCACACCAATGCACATGTGCGGCACAGATACGCAGCCACGGATGTACATCTTCACACACTGTGTAAGCACGCACAAATACCCCCACATTTCCACAAACACACACATATACAGGTACACACAATAACATCTGAATACTCACACCTGTACAGGTACACATGCACATATATCTACAGATACACACACACACAGGCAAAGACCCCCCGTATAACCTTAACAGATTTTTGTGGCAAGTGCTGTTTGCGAACACCTACGAAGGACGGCAGGGCACACGATGGAGTAGGTGGCCAGTACCACGCCCGCCCGCCTTTGTCTCCCGAGTGGCGATGTTTAGACATCACACCAGGTACACATTTGAGGCCGAGTCGACCTAGGGGAGGTCCAGGACCGACCGGTTCAAATAATCGTCACTGCTATTGGACTCGGGTCGCCGGGTTCATAGCGCAGCGCGCTAACACCTACACTACCGCTCCCCACACACACACACACACCTGTACAGGTACACACACAGATAACCTGTACAAGTACACACACATTTCTACCTGTACACGTGTCACCCCCACCCTCTCTCACCTATCTCTCCACCACTCTCACCTGTCTCTCCCTCCACATCTGTCTCCCCCACTCTCACCCGTCTCTCCCTCCTCTCTCACCTGTCTCGCCTCCACTCTCGCCTGTTCCCACCACTCTCACCTGTCTCTCCCTCCACTCTCACCTGGCTCTCCCTCCACTCTCACCTGTATCTCCCTCCACTCTCACCTGTCTCTTCCTCCACGCTCACCTGTGTCGCCACCACTCTCACCTGTTCCCTCGCGCGAGACACCCAGGTGCGCAGCAGCAGCCTCATCCGGCTGGCGTGGAACTTCCCCGTCGTCTTCACCGCCACGAAGAGATCCGAGGACTTGAGGTCACGCCGAGGCCGCGTGTCCTCGTGGTGTCCACCACCACCGCCACCGCCACCGCCGCCGTCTCCCATCGTCCATCCACCTTCGCCTCCTCCATCTCGCTGCCCGAGGGACGAGTAGTCCCGGAGGTCGTCCGATGCAGCTCCTGCAAGCGATCCGTGCTGCTGCTGCTGCTGATGATATTGTTGTTGGTGGTGTCCCTGCTGCTGCTGCTGCATCATTGCAGCTTCGCGTTGGCCAAGTCCTGCCTTGAGATGCCTCGCACCTCCACCACCGCTCACGGTGCTGAAGAATTTCGTGAGACTATTCGGGACCTTGCTGATACTGCTGCTGATGCTGCTGTTGTTTTGACTACTGATGCTGTTTTGATTGCTACTGCTGCTGCTGCCACTTCTGGACCTGCCTTGCCATCGGCGCAAAAGTTCTCTCGATCTCAGATCCACGTTTGATTTTCCTGCCGCCGCTGCTGCTGCTGCTGCCGAGGATGATGATGATGCCGACAAGGTGGTGATCACGAAGGGTCTCGTCTCCGATACGGTAAGCGCGCTCTGTTGTTCGAGCATCAGCAAGAACGATGCCATCATGATGACGGTGCCCACCACCGCGAAACACCACCTCCTGCCCATATCCACCATGCCCCCCCCTCGACTCTGCGTGCAGTGTGTGGGGGGGGGTGTACGTTGAACTTCGTTCGCACCGTACGTTGCCAACCGTGCTAATCGGAGGTGCAGGGGGGGGTAAGGACAACAAACTAAACACGCAAATCTTGATTTAAAAATATATATTTTTTAAATCTATCGTGTACTGTCGAGGCAAATGTCAATTGCGGCGTAGAATCTTCTGCTCTTGAGTTAAATTCGTTTGTTCTTGTAGAGAGACGGAGAGAGCTGCAGGTCGCTTGCTACTCATCAGGCAATATCATCATCGCCATCAGTAGCAGCAGCACCACCGCCACCGTCTTGGTCGTCATCCTCCCTCCTCCTCCTCCTCGCTGTGCTCCGCGCTTTGAGTGGGTGGTGGGGAGAGGTGTGGGGGAGAGGTGTGAGTGAGTGGGGGGTGAGCGGGGGTGAGTGGGGGTGAGCGGGGGGTGAGCGGGGGTGAGTGGGGGTGAGCCGGGGGGTGAGTGAGTGGGGGGTGAGCGGGGGTGAGTGGGGGATGAGTGGGGGGTGAGCGGGGGGTGAGTGGGGGGTGAGCGATTCACTCCCCGCACCCCCACCCCGTGTCTCCTCTCTCTCTCTGCTACGTGACACGCCGGGTTTTATGTAAAATCGCTTCTCCACCCCACCACCACCTCCTCCTCCTCCAACACACACCTCCATTCACACAGTCACACACAATCACACACACACAGTCACACACACAACACGGCAACACACACACATACACACACCCACTCACACTCACAGTCCCACTCACTAAATCACACACACTCACAACACACCCACACCAACACAGTCACACCAACACACACACACAATCACACACCCACTCACACACAAGTCACACTCACACCCACTTGCTCACACAGTCATACACACACAGTCACACCAACACAGTCCCACTCACAACACACCAACACACACAATCACACATCCACTCACACTCACTCACACAACACACACAACACACTCACTCACACAGTCACACACACAATCACACAGTCACACACACAATCACACAGTCACACACACAATCACACACCCACACACACACAATCACACACCCACCCACACTCACTCACACAGTCACACACACAATCACACACTCACTCACACAGTCACACACACACACAGTCACACACACAATCACACACCCACACACACACAATCACACACCCACACACACACAATCACACAGGCAACTGCTCTCAAGTCCACTGTACTATGCCCTACTACTATTGCGTGTACAAAAACACTAATTGTCATGCACAGAAACACCCGCCAGCACTCAGAGATGCACACATACATACTAAAGCACACACACACACACAGTCGTGCTAACACACACACACAACACACGCTGTAGCCACTAACCAGAACACATGGGAACACACGCCGTCACACGCCAACACGCATTCCAATACACACACACAGTCGCCCCAACACACACACACAGTCGCCCCCACACACACACACACAGTCGCCCCAACACACACACACAGTCGTCCTAACACACACACAGTCGTCCTAACACACACACAGTCGCCCCAACACACACACACAGTCGCCCCAACACACACACAGTCGTGCTAACACACACACAGTCGCCCCAACACACACACACAGTCGTGCTAACACACACACAGTCGTCCTAACACACACACAGTCGTGCTAACACACACAGTCGTCCTAACACACACACAGTCGCCCCAACACACACACACAGTCGTGCTAACACACACACAGTCGCCCCAACACACACACACAGTCGTGCTAACACACACACAGTCGTCCTAACACACACACAGTCGTGCTAACACACACACAGTCGTGCTAACACACACACAGTCGTCCTAACACACACACAGTCGCCCCAACACACACACACAGTCGTGCTAACACACACACAGTCGTCCTAACACACACACAGTCGCCCCAACACATACACACAGTCGTGCTAACACACACACAGTCGTGCTAACACACACACAGTCGTCCTAACACACACACAGTCGCCCCAACACACACACACAGTCGTGCTAACACACACACAGTCGTCCTAACACACACACCGACACGCTCCACAACGTACTGAGAGACATCACACCAGCAACACTCGCACACTCCCAAACCTACTCGTCAAGCCAACACACACACACACACTCCAACACACACACCCTCAATCATACACACACACTCCAACACACACACACCTCAACCATACACACACACTCCAACACACACCTCAACCATACACACACACACTCCAACACACACACACCTCAACCATACACATACACACTCCAACACACACACACACATACTCCAACACACACACACACACCTCAACCATACACATACACACACCCCAACACACACACACCTCAACCATACACATACACATACTCCAACACACACACATACACACACTCCAACACACACACACCTCAACCATACACATACACATACTCCAACACACACACATACACACACTCCAACACACACACACCTCAACCATACACATACACATACTCCAACACACACACACCTCAACCATACACACACACACACTCCAACACACACACCCCTCAACCATACACATACACACACTCCAACACACACACCCCTCAACCATACACATACACACACTCCAACACACACACCCCTCAACCATACACACACACACACACTCCAACACACACACCCCTCAACCATACACACACACACACTCCAACACACACACCCCTTAACCATACACATACACATACTCCAACACACACACATACACACACTCCAACACACACACCCCTCAACCATACACACACACACACACTCCAACACACACACACCTCAACCATACACATACACACACTCCAACACACACACATACACACACTCCAACACACACACACCTCAACCATACACACACACATACTCCAACACACACATACACACACTCCAACACACACACACACCTCAACCATACACACACACACACACTCCAACACACACACCTCAACCATACACACACACAACAACAACAACAACCGCCATTCGCCACTAAGTGGCGGTGACGTCACCACGATGCTTGTGCCAGGCCAAGTGCACCTTGAGGCCACGTGAAGTGTCGAAAGCCCGCTGGCAGGAGGTCACGGGGCAGACCCAGGTGCCACTGGTCGACTGACCGAGATGACCGAGATGACTGGCTGATGCACCACCTGTGCCCCCTACTGTGCCAACTTGCTGTGCTTTAGCCACCCGGCGCTCCGCTCGTTGTTGTGAGCGTCGCTCCTCCGCCCTCCGTTGTTGTTGGAGGGCGACTGCCTCCAACTGCCCAGTAGCGTCCTTCACGAGCCTCCTCCACTGAGGCCGATCTTGACACCGCTGGTACCAGTCATCGGCAAGTCCACTCAGCTCCACGTCCTCCTGTACCACATCACTCCATCTCTTCTCCAGCCCGTGCCGCGCCCGTCTAGCCCCCTCGATCCGGCCGAACAAAAGCTGTTTAGGCATGCGGTGGCTGGGCATGCGGGCTACATGACCCAGCCAACGCAGCCTTGCCTGCCGGAGGAGCTCACTGATGGGACTTTGCCCAGATCTTTCAAGGATTTGTGAGCTCCTCACACAATCCAGCCTGGTTAAACCCAGGATGGATCGTAGGCAGGCCAGCCTAAATGTTTCCAACACACACACACCTCAACCATACACACACACACACACTCCAACACACACACACCTCAACCATACACACACTCCAACACACACACACTCCAACACACACACCTCAACCATACACACAGAACAACGCACTGAGGCTATCGGATCACTCCCAACGCACACCCCCAAACACCCCTACACACACACCCCTACACACACCACACACACACACCCCTACACACACACCTAGCACACACGCACACACACCTAGCACACACGCACACACACACTTAGCACACACACACACCTAGCACACACGCACACACACCTAGCACACACGCACACACACCTAGCACACGCACACACACCTAGCACACGCACACACACCTAGCACACACACACCTAGCACATACACACCTAGCACACACACACACACACACCTAGCACACACGCACACACACCTAGCACACACGCACACACACCTAGCACACGCACACACACCTAGCACACACACACCTAGAACACACACACACCTAGCACACACGCACACACACCTAGCACACACGCACACACACCTAGCACACACGCACACACACCTAGCACACACGCACACACACCTAGCACACACGCACACACACCTAGCACACACGCACACACACCTAACACACACGCACCTAGCACACACACACCTAGCACACACACACACCTAGCACACACAAACACCACACACACCACACCTAGCACAAACACCACACAAACACCACACACACCACACCTAGCACACACACCACACAAACACCACACAAACACCACACACACCACACCTAGCACACACACCACACAAACACCACAAACACCACACAAAAACCACACACACCACACACACACACATCACACACCACACACACACCACACAAGCACACACCAAACACACACATCACACACACACATCACACACACACACATCACACACACATCACACACACACACCACACACACCACACCACACACGCGCGCGCGCGAGTGCCGTTGCTGCTCTTACAGACGATTCGGAGATGTGCGATGGCGTTCCAGCCCCGGTGCTGTTGCTGCTGCTGCTGATGCTGCTGCTGCTGGTGGTGGTCGTGCGAGTAGTGATGATGATGCCCGCGACTCTTCTTCCATTGTTTCTGCGAGCAGGACGTGGAGCGGCCGTAGTGTGCCGCGCAGAGGCGCACTCCACCCCGCACCTCCCGCACCTCCCGCACCTCCCTCCCCCCTCCTCCCCCCTCCTCCCCCCTCCTCACCCCTCCTCCCCCCTCCTCCTCCCCCCCCCCTCCTCCTCCCTCCCTCCTCCTCCCCCCTCCTCCCCCCTCCTCCTCCCCCCTCCTCCCCCCTCCTCCCCCCTCCTCCTCCCTCCTCCTCCCTCCTCCTCCTCCCTCCTCCCCCCTCCTCCTCCTCCCCCCTCCTCCCCCCCCTCCTCCCCCTCCTCCCCCTCCTCCTCCTCCCTCCTCCTCCCTCCTCCTCCCCCCCCCTCCTCCCCCTCCTCCTCCCCCCTCCTCCCCTCCTCCTCCCCCCTCCTCCCCCTCCTCCTCCCCCCTCCTCCCCTCCCCCCTCCTCCCCCCTCCTCCCCCCTCCTCCCCTCCCCCCTCCTCCCCCCTCCTCCCCTCCCCCCTCCTCCCCCCTCCTCCTCCCCCCCGCCTGACGATGCCCAGGGTGGGTGGGGGGGGGGTCAGTGCGCGCTACCGTAGCGGTCGCACCCCAGACCCGTTCACGCCACACGTGGCACGTGACACGCGCTAACACACACACAGAGACCTACACACACAGAGAGATCCACACTCACACAGAGACCCACACACACAGAGACACACACACAGAGACCCACACACACAGAGACCCACCCACACACACAGAGACCCACACACACAGACACGCTGAACAACAGCCGCCGATAAGTGGCGGTGACGTCACTTCGGCGCGTGTGTACCAGGCTAGGTGCACTTGGGCATGCGGTGGCTGGACATGGGGGCTCCGTGACCCAGCCAACGCAGGCTTGCCCGCCGGAGGAGCTCACCGATGGGACTGTGTCGAGGTCACTCAAGGATTTGTGAGCTCCTCACACAATCCAGTCTGATTAAACCCAGGATGGACCGTAGGCAGGCCTGACTGAATGTTTCAAGCCAGTTGAGGCGTCCGTTCCTGTAAATGGGTCCACGTTTCGCAAGCACGCAGAAGATAAGAGAGGCTTAACTGTGGCCGAAAAGACCCGAAGCTTAGCATGGAGCGATGGGCCAGGTAGCTTCCACGTAGCGTTACGCACTTAACACACAAATATCATCACAAAACCAAAGATCCCGTAAAGACTGTTAGGACCAGTGCTGTTATAGCAAGCACCTATGAAGGATGGCAGGAAAGAAAATGGGGTGGGTGGAAATCATCCACGGCCCGGCCGCCTTCGTCTCCCCAGCACTTTTGTTTACACACTGCACCGGGTACTTATTTAAGGCTGAGTCGACCTGGAGGGGGGGGGGTCTCAGGACTATAGGTTGAAAATATTCGCCACTGTTATTTGGTCGTGAGCAGGAATTGAACTGCTGCCGTAGGCAATACAGCAAAAGTAGGTTTTGTAGACGAGCTCCGATACTTGGGACAAATATTCTCGGCAAGACCCTCCTGAACAGATTGTCTCGAGACTCTGAGAGGCACGTTCTAGATCGCGATTTCAAATTAATATCCATTGTCATCGCCATCATCATCATCATCCGCCCTCGATCAACTGCTGGATGAAGGCCTCCTAAAAGCCGTTGCCATCTCTCGCACTCCTGCACACCAGCTGATTGCATTGCTCCATCTCATAGCTGTCAACCCATACGATTTAACCCCATATTCTCGTATAGGTAAATTTAGTTTTCAGATCCATACCGCATACAGCGGTTTCAATACGGGCAAAAACATTTTTTGTCGACTTGTTTGTGTTTCTCCCTTGCGATGGGACTTTGTAGGATGAACGTTGAGATTTATGAAGGCACGGGGTGACCAATAAGGTCTGAATTGGTCTGTAATAAGGTCTGAATTGGTCTGTAATAAGGTAGGGCACTGAGAAGGGGTTGACATGTATGTATGCCATCTCCACGGTTGTTTGTAATTAAATCCTCGAAACAAGGCCAAAAGTGCCTATGTGCGCGATCTAACAACCCTGAACCAGTGGTGGAAATTCCACATTCCTATGACCGACGCCGGTCTATTCACATATGATGAAGGCGGATTTCAACAAAGTGGTACGGTATTATATAATCTTTTTTTTATATCGACCCACTAAGGGCTGATGATCGTGGTTGATTGAATTGGGTCCCAAATATGGATTTGACCAAAAGCCAAATGCGCGTAAAAAAAGCTACACAGGCGTAACATATCTATTTGTATTTTCACAGCTGCCATCGCGAGTATGCACTGATGTACACGTAAATAAAATTGAATTAAACCCCCATCGATTCGTTGAGGTCACGGGGCTTCGCGCTAATGGCTTCAGCACGAGCAGAGATGAAAGCGATCAGGGCGCGCGACGGAAACCCGATCCGTGCCAAGCTCACCCGGGGCTCGCCACTGCCACTGCGGTGCCTCACCCGGCTCCCAGCACGAGCACTGGGCCCACAGCCAACACAAACACCCAGCCCAGCACCCAGCCCTACACCCAGCCCTAGCCCTACACCCAGCACTACACCCAGCACTAGCCCTACACCTAGCCCTAGCCCTACACCCAGCACTAGCCCTACACCCAGCACTACACCCAGCCCTAGCCCTACACCTAGCCCTAGCCCTACACCCAGCCCTAGCCCTACACCCAGCCCTACACCCAGCCCTAGCCCTACACCCAGCCCTAGCCCTACACCCAGCCCTACACCCAGCCCTAGCCCTACACCCAGCACTACACCCAGCACTAGCCCAGCACCTAGCCCTACACCCAGTCCTACACCCAGCCCTAGCCCTACACCCAGCACTACACCCAGCACTAGCCCAGCACCCAGCCCTACACCCAGTCCTACACCCAGCCCTAGCCCTACACCCAGCACTACACCCAGCACTAGCCCAGCACCCAGCCCTACACCCAGCACTACACCCAGCCCTAGCCCTACACCAAGCCCTAGCCCTACACCCAGCCCTAGCCCTACACCCAGCCCTACACCCAGCCCTACACCCAGCCCTAGCCCTACACCCAGCCCTACACCTAGCCCTACACCCAGCCCTAGCCCTACACCCAGCCCTAGCCCTACACCCAGCCCTAGCCCTACACCCAGCCCTACACCCAGCCCTAGCCCTACACCCAGCCCTACACCCAGCCCTAGCCCTACACCCAGCCCTACACCCAGCCCTAGCCCCACACCCAGCCCTGGCCCTACACCCAGCCCTAGCCCAGCACCCAGCCCTACACCCAGCCCTAGCCCTACACCTAGCCCAGCACCCAGCCTTACACCCAGCCCTAGCCCAGCCCTACACCCAGCCCTACACCCAGCCCTAGCCCTACACCCAGCCCCACACCCAACCCTAGCCCTACACCCAGCCCTAGCCCTACACCCAGCCCTACACCCAGCACTAGCCCTACACCCAGCCCCACACCCAGCCCTACACCCAGCCCTAGCCCTACACCCAGTCCTACACCCAGCCCTAGCCCTACACCCAGCCCTACACTCAGTCCTAGCCCTACACCCAGCCCTACACTCAGTCCTAGCCCTACACCCAGCCCTAGCCCTACACCCAGCCCTATACCCAGCCCTAGCCCCACACCCAGCCCTAGCCCTACACCCAGCCGTACACCCAGCCCTAGCCCTACACCCAACACAAACACCCCAATCCAAACAATAACCCTAACGCGGATACTAACCGTATCCTACCCACTCCCAACAAATAAACCTCGTCGAATTTACTGTATAATTCCAAATCCCAATTTTACGCATATTTACACTTCAATTACCTTCGAGCAAATCCTAAACCTCACCACACATCTAATCATAATCCAAACGACAATTTCAACCATTACCATACCTACAACCCAATCACAAACTACAAGCCAAACCCAACCCATAACCTGTTCATAACCCAGCCCTAACCTCATTCAGACGATTTGGTGATGCTGTGTTGCCAGTGATGCACAAGCAAAGCTACTTAAATGAAGTCAACGAGTTCGTCATGAACACTGTTGCCTTAAAAATGAAATAACAGGCGACGTTTCAGGCAATGACCCTTCACAGCATTAAGCACTTTGAAGCTTTCGTGACTGCAAGGATTGATATTCTTAGGTTTTTTCGGTAAAGTTACGTAGGTAAAAAATGAAAATTAATAAAATATTGATACAGCAATCGTGCTGTGACGGTTCCACCTGAAGACGGAAGCTTGTGTTGCCTCCGAAACGTCGTGACTTTTATTTTATTTTTATTAATTTGAATTTTTTTAACTACGTGACTTTACAGAAAAAAACCTAAGAATATTAAGCACTTGAGCCACAGCGCCACCATGTGGTAAGGCGTGCTACTAGGACAAATTAAAACCCTGCTGCCGTTGCTCCGAAAGTTGTTGTAACTGTAGGCGAGAATCAAACTTGAGTCGTTGGGGGTTCAGAGCGCACTCACTGTGCTTACCACAATGCCACCACTCCGCTTGGCACAACCCAGAGATTGTTGACCTTTTTGTGTCGAATAATCTCAGAGGGCAGGGTCGATGGAATGAAACGCAAAACCAAATCTATTGTATTCGATGGTGGGGGGGGGGGGTTCTTGGTGGTTCGTGGCTGGACGGAGAACATGACACATTCACACGCCACTCAAATGTCTCAGGAAAGCGGGGAAATTTTATTTCTTTACTTCACGTCCGCAGAAACGCCATCGCAATTACCATCTTCAAATGCCGTAGTCGCGACAACCAGAACAACTGTAAAAAGAAACCATTCCCACCTGTGGGTGGCCTGGTTAGACGCGTGCTCGCCGACAATTGAAATATTGGGTAAGGGGCCTTTCCTCTAGGCCTCGATATTCTCTCTCTCGGTCTCAGCCTTCTCCTGGGCATTCCTGATCTCCCATAATTTTCCCGGGCTGCTGGTCTCAACCGTGTACTCTGCCCTGGGTCTCCATCTGCTCAATAATGCAGCCATGATCTCCACGAGCTTATATCTCAGGGCCGACGGATTCCTCCCAAATGCCTCGTTCTCAAATCGGTTCTCAGATGGTATGTAATAAAGGTCATCGGTATCTGATCTCCTCCCAAGTGTCACTAGTCCCCCTTTCCCTCGGGGTTCCTGGCAGAGGTCGCAACCAGGTACTCGATACCCGACTACCCTACCCGATACCCAGCTACCCGTACCCAGTCGGGTACGGGTACCCGTTTGCGACCCTGGTACGGCCGGGTACGGGTAGGCCGTGAGTCACTGGTGAGTAACCGTTTGTCACTCATTTCCCAACGTCTTGTCTCTTCTCACAATTCAAGTTCCTAGAATCAACCCACCCACGCTTGCAACATGGTTTCATCCCAGAGGTCGCAATCGGGTACCCGATACCCGTGCCCTACCCGATACACGTGCCCTACCCGATACCCGGCTACCCGTACCCGATTAGGTACGGGTACGGGTACCTGCGACCCTGGTGCGGCCGTGTACGGGTAAGGAATCAAAACCCGTTTGCGACCTCTGGTTCCTGGTCTCGTCCAGCCAACACCGTCCGTCGAGTTGAGACATCGCGGCGGCGGCGACGGTGACGAACGTCAACACCAAGTTGCCGCGGTGTCGACCCGGCGACCTGGGTCGGCGATGGTCGGCTACCGTTTGCGCAGCGTCTTGCCGAAGGTCACCTCGTCGCGGTTCCGGATGCCATAGCTGTGGCGACAGGAGACGTTCATTTCATTGGAGATGCGGCCGTGGTCAGACATTGAGACTTGCACTTCCGGTCAGCCAATCATCATCATCCTCATCATTGAATCAACGTCATCATTGTCATCATCATCATCATCAAATTGGTCTTGGGTCCATAAAATGAGTAGTCACTTTATGGGAAATCAAGACCGGGTTACATTGCTTGTTAGAGCAGGGAGACGCATAAGTGCACAAGACAAAGATCCCCCGTATAGTTTTAACATACTTTTTTGGTGCAAGTGCTGTTAGTGAGCAGCATCTAGGAAGGCTGGTACGGCACACGAGGTGGTTGGTGGCTCGTACCATATCCGCCGCCTTTGCTTTCCTCGTGGCGATGTTTACACATCGCACGAGGTACACATTTGAGGCTGAGGCGACCTAGGGGAGGCCCAAGACCGGTTCAGACAAGCATCATGAGCGGGAATCGAACTTGGGTCGTCAGGTTCGTAGTGCAGTGTTCTAGCCGCTACGCTACCAAAGACAAAGACCCCCGTACACCCTGAAACTGTTGGGGCAAGTGCTCTTAGCAAGCACGTACACGACTGCACATACACAAACGCGTACAGGTATTATGCACTATAAAGTGTGATCTATTTATAGACATCCCACAAATACTGAAATCGTCGAGAACACATTCCTGCGGAGGGAGCTGGTAGGAACGTTGGGTTGCTCGGTCAATGGCCAGGGTCAACGGCGGCGTGGTGTATTGTGCAAATATGCCCGACTGTGAGGGTGGGCACAAGCCGGCGTGAGTAGGCTAAACGTTGAGTTTTATAAGGGCACCACGGGGTGACCAGCCCCTCCCCTCCCCACCCAGCCCCACCCCTCCCACCCAGCCCCACCCCTCCCACCCCCCACCCAGCTCCACCCACCCCTCCCCACCCAGCCCCTCCCTCCTCACCCAGCCCATCCCCACCCACCCCCTCCCCACCCCTCCCCACCTTCCCCTCCATACCCAGCTCCTCCCTCCTCACCCAGCCCCTCCCACCCCCCACCCAGCCCCACCCTCCCCACCTAGCCCCTCCCTGCACGACGGACAGACACAATAATCCCCTGTGGGCTGGTGTAACCAGGAGGTTCCTACCAGTAAACCTCCATTTAATTTCAAAGCCTCTTCACGTCTCCTGCCACCCATGTCAATGCACCTGTTGAATGTTTGCGCTCTTGAATCATGCGACCCCCGGATCATCGTGGCAATTTGTGGACCGGTTGAGGGGTGGGGAGGTGAATTATTACCCACCCAGTGTTGACGTACAACTGTTCTTCCCATAATAGAATGTGACAGCAACATCTTATGAAACTTTACTTTCAGTATAAATAAGTGTATTCATTAATACACTTGTCAATACCGATGGGTTTGTTACTCAATAGGAACTAATATGTAACTTATGATATGCCTATTGAAAAGTGTTCATCAGCAAACATTTAAACACGGTGTAATGTGCAGCCCACGGATTCTTGTCCACTACCTCTCTGGAACCTCCATTTACGAGCTATGTGGAAGGGTGATCGCGCACAAAAATAAAATCACCGATATCTTTCTTTTTCCGGCAGTGCTGTTGACGAGCATATTGAGTTTGTATTTGTGCTCATGCACCGCTGCACGATGCAGCGTCACCAAACAATACAGCGTCAACTTAAGAGGCTTGAGGTTTCTCAGTGGTAGCAGCGCAGTGTAAATCCTCTGCGCTGCTACGGATCTCTGCATTACAGCATCTGCAAGTGGATGCCAGGGGTCCCAGTGGCAGCGTTTGTTTGGGCCTGGTAAGGACCATCTTTGGTTTCCGATCCTTGACTTTGATTGTTGCTCCCCGTACCGGGAGGTCGAAGAGATGACGAGAACAGCGAGGGATCGCGTGAAGAGGGGGGGGGGGGGCGTGGGAGGGCTGTCGTCATCACCCCCCCCAGTGGTGGGTGGACGCGAGGGGGATGCCGAAACTCACTCCTTGAGCAGCTTGGAGTCATCGAGCAGCTGGTGACCCTCAAACACCATGTGGTAGGTCCTCCACACGTACCTCCTGCGCAAAGACAAAGATCCCCCTTGTAGCCTTAACGGACTGTTGGGACAAGTGCTGCTGTTTGTGAGCACCCACGAAAGCCGGCAGGGTTACACGATGGTTTGGGTGGCCGGCTCAACGCCTAGCCGCCTTCGTCTCCCCAATGCTGATGTTCACACGCTGCACGTGGTAGTCTTTAAGGCCGAGTCTACCTAGGGGAGGCCCAAAACTGGTTCAGATGATGAGAAAAAATTATGAAAAAAGAATAGGCTTTAGCCTTTCCGTCAATAATACAGGCGTGTTAAGGTTCAGATATTCGTGGCGCAGTGCACTGACCACTGTGTCACCGCTCCACACGCGAACATACGCACTCGCATGTTCTGCAGAAGTACTGGCTGGGCAATGAATTACACTTCGGTGTGTGCGTCACAAAATAAACATGCCTCATGTGAGCATGTATATGGCATGAGTTTGTGAAACTCTACGGGAGTCTCTGTATATTTAAGCACGTTCATATATGCCTAATGTAAAGAAAGATTTCAATCCTCTGTGATATACATCAAATTTTTTCCAAAGCATGCCAAGGTGAATGCTTTGGATTGAAGCAAGGGTAAAGAAGATGAAGGCACGATCAAAAAAGCAACGAGTTCTAGACATCACATCGACTATTAAATCAGGCTAAGTGGGCAGGACACGTCATCGCCGGAATTGACGACGGCCGGGTGGTCGAGGCCAACAATGGAATGGCAGATGAAAGAGGTCATGCGCCCAAGCGGACGACCCTCACGCCACGGAGACAGAGAAGTAAAATCGTTCCGTGTGAAGCGTTGCATTGTGAAAACGCGAAATATGGCATGGGAAGAGCCTCATCCAGCAGTGGACAGATCACGGCTGACGATGACAATGTACGCGAAGTGGTGACGCACCAGCTGACGAGGCGCGTTCGAGACTCGCGCTCCATCTTCAGCTGCATGTGGCGCCGCAGCGCCTTCTTCAGGTCGAGCACCGACGCATCCTGCTGCACGACGACCGCTGCACCACACACATCATCACCACCACCCTCATTATTACCACAAACACCACCATCATCATTATTATTACCACCACCATCACAATCATCGACGCCATCACCACCATCATTACCACGAACAACATCGCCACCATTGCCATCATCACCACAACCATAGTCATTATCACCGTCGTCATCATCATCACCACCACCCTCATCATTACCACAAACACCACCACCATCATCATTATTATTACCACCACCATCACAATCATCGACGCCATCACCACCATCATTACCACGAACAACATCTCCACCATTACCATCATCACCACAACCATAGTCATTATCACCATCAGTCATCATCACCACCACCCTCATCATTACCACAAACACCACCACTATCATCATCATTATTACCACCACCATCACAATCATCGACGCCATCACCACCATCATTGTATTACTACCAACACCACCACCATCATTCTATTACTACCAACATCACCACCACCATCATTTTATTACTACCAATATCACCACCATCATTGTATTACTACCAACATCATCACCACCATCATTCTATTACTACCAACATCATCACCACCATCATTCTATTACTACCAACACCACCACCACCATCATTCTATTACTACCAACATCACCACCATCATTGTATTACTACCAACACCACCACCACCACCATCATTGTATTACTACCAACACCACCACCACCATCATTGTATTACTACCAACACCACCACCACCATCATTGTATTACTACCAACACCACCACCACCACCATCATTATATTACTACCAACACCACCACCATCATCATTGTATTACTACCAACATCATCACCACCATCGCACGGCCGAACGGTGTCTCCTTACGCAGGATATCGCCGTCTCCGCGCACGACCCGCACCGTCATGGCGCGGCCGTGCTCCAGGGCGATCTGGGACCGAATCTCCTCCAGCGTCACCTGCGCAGCACGACGGCAACAGCAGTCGTGGTCACAGTCTCTCTGCTTTGTCAGAATATTGTTGCCGCGTTGTCACATCCACAACGCGTCCAACTGCCGCAGTTCGCAACACTCCTCTCTTCTGCTCCCTCCCTCGCATTGCTCCGCTCTGGGAATTCAGACTCGTCGTCTCTTAGCCCCCCCCTCTCCCCGCTCCGCCCCCCCCCCCCCCCAAGTTCTTACAAGAATAAACTTGCTCAATTCTCGTACGTTACCACTTTGATTGCGCTGTAATTGGTTGATGAAAAATCTTGAGGACCCTGGATTGGGATGTTGGGTCCATGCCGTTGCGAACTATTTTATGACGATGACAACGCGGATGACGATGTACAGGGTGGTCCAGACGTCTTGTTACCGCCATTTATCAAAAACTGAATATTTTTACATACTAATGGGTGTGTAATGTAATGTTAGCAATATATCACTTCATTAAATATCATCATTGTCAATATTAATAATGTCCATGTTAAGGGTCCAGCAAGTCTATCCGAGAACCAGCATCGACTTTGGTGGCATTTCCTACGAGACATTTTAGGCAAAATTGCCAGATCCACTTCAGAAAAATGTATTATTCTTAAGAGCATCTTTCCATTCTTCTGTTGTCCTGTACCTTTCTTTTGAGACACATCCTTTGAAAAATCTCCATGGTGAGCTATCACAGGAGGAGAGATCAGAACTCCTCGGAGGCCAATTATGCGGTGGTGTCAAATTTATTGAGCCTCTGCCTATCCAATTATCCCCCAAAAAACTTAATTTAGGAATTCTCGAACAGAGATTGCGTAGTGGCCAGGTGCCCCATCCTGCTGAAGGCAAACAAGCCCAAGAAGATTTAAACTTTCCAGCTGTGAAACAAACCAATCCTTCAACATGGTTAGATACAAACGTTGGTTAACAGAACCAGCAAAAAAATAAGGACCAAACAAATGTTTGCTTGATATCGCCGCCCACATCATAACATGTGGTGGATTATGTTTTGACCGTTCGTAATAACGTGGATTAACTTTACTCCAAAAATGTTTTACATTTCTATTACGTGCACTGCGATAAATTGCAACATTCGTCCGAAAACAAAAAACCTTACCACGTTGTGGGATCGTCTCAAAAACTTCACCAAACTGGCCACAAGCTTCGCTCCTTTTTTGTAAGCCCGCATCGCTTAGCTCGTTGACAAACGTAGGCTTAAAAGATTTCAATTTACGATAATCTTTCATGCACGTTAACAGTGTGGTTTTTGGGATACCAAGTTCGGATGATCTTTTTCGGAGTGACTTTTCGGGCGAGTGCTCGACCGATTGGGCAACTGCTGCGCATTGCTCCTTTCGCTTAGAAGGTCTCCCAGTCCTTATTTTGTCCAATATCGATCCTGTGGAAAACAGCTTATGCTCCCACCTCAGTATTGTCCATTTTGGTGGAGCGTCTTTGTTAAATCTTTCACAAAAATCCTTTCGGACATCTTTCATAGTTTTTCTGGTGTGTGATCTTTCATGCGCCCATATGCTCACTACAAGCCGTTCTTCAATAGTATATGAACTCGTATCAGCCATCTGAAATAAATAAGTAAGGTTTATTTAAAACACAAATAAATAAGCAAAGGGAACAAAATGTTAGGGGTCAATAAATTCGGTGGGGGGGGTGGGGGTCACAAGACATCTCGACCACTCTGTACATCCACTGCTAAATGACAGCCTGCCTACGCGATACGGGTCGTGGGGAGTTGATCGACCAAACTTTACCGTGTTCGTCAGTGTGAATTTAGGACAAGTAGTACAAACGTGGGAGCATTGTAGCGGAGCACAATAGATTGTGCTGCACTATAACTACCTCTGTGTGCATGGCGATTGCCAATCCACACGCTTTGCATCAAACTAGGACCCATATCTAAGAGAGAGGGTACAGGCCTGTACACAATCTGGTAGTCCTCCAGCAGATTCAAACACGCCCGACTCTGCTGATGAGGCAATGATTGTCGAAACCGGTCCACAGTTTCACTCATGTTGAACCAATGGTGCCGGAATGATGCGCTCCCAGAAGGCCGAGAATGTGTAAAGAAAAAAAAAATTATATAGAGGGAGAGATGTGTGAAAAAAGGCTTATTAATTTCCACACACTATTCATGTAAAATCCTGGTTGGCATCTCAGATTTGACCAGATGGGGTACATTAAACTGGTCAACAAAAAAAGCATTTTTTTCTGGCCCGGACTTTTGCAGCTGTTTTAGACTAATTTCAGGGTGCTGATTCCAAATCTGATCTCAGATTTGCTCTATCACATCTCATTTTATGCTATCGGCATACCCCATTTTCATTGATTTGACCCGAAATTAACTCTGTCACTTATGATTGCAAGTTGTTGCGAGTCAGTGACTGCTTTAGTGTTAAACTATGGTGCTGTATTTTTAGGATAGTGCGTTTATAATATAATTTTTATGTAGATATCCACATTTATTTAATATTTTTCTTCTGCAGTTTTTATTGAAAATGCAATATTTGATATCTCAAAAAACCTGATGTGATAGACAAAAACTGATGCCAGATTTGGAAGCAGCACCTCAAAATTACCTTAAAACCGTTGGAATACCTTATGCCAAAAAAAATGTGTTGACCAGTGTTATAAGTGATGAGGTCATAGGCTATGTATTTTTAGGTTTTTTCGGTAAAGTCACGTAGGTAAAACATTAAAATAAAAGTAAAATAAAATAAAAATCACGACGTTTCGGAGGCAACACAAGTCTCCGTCATCAGGTGGGACCGTCACAGCCAGATTTGCTGCATCAAGTGAGGCAATGATTCAAGATGTAATTCCTTAAAAGCAAGTTGAGGGGGGAGGAGAGGGGGGGGGAGCTCATCAGAATGTGGTAGCCAATGAATTGAATGTATCGGGAGGGAGGGAGGCGGGGCTCAAAGACGGCACGAAGTGCCACGTAGAACGCATCGGGAGGGGGACGGGGCCAAAAGAATGCACGACGTGGTACACGAGAGTCGGCAACGTGGACGTGGTTGTGCGCAAGCAATCACTGCTGCACACGCCAACGCATTGGACAGAGAGGGGGAGGGGAGGCCAAAAGAGAGTGTGGGGTGCAAGTGTACGTGGACATGTGTGTGTACAAGCACCTGTTGATACACATGATAGAAAAGAACGAAAATGCCCATGTTTATACCAGTGCTGGCTGACAATGAAGAGAGTACTGTTAAACACTGGGGATGTTAACACTCGGTAAAGTAAAGTAAAATAGTGCCTGTCAGATAAGATGGTCTACAAATGTGTAATTAAGTCTTTTTTTTTTGCGTGGTTGATAACATCTTCCAATGATTACTAAGTTTGTACCCATCATCACGGTTGAAATTATGTCTGTGTTTGTATATTTGTATGGCTTCGTGTACAAACCTTTGATGGTAGCCAGGAGGTTTGCAGAGAACCTTGGTCTCGGAAAAGACAATTTCATGAGAGCCCACCGAGTTGTAGCAATGATCGGCAACGGCCGAAGAATCAGTTCTGCCATGTTTCAGATCTGACTTGTGCTCGCGGACACGATCAGAAACATGACGTTTCGTTTCTCCAATGTAGCAATCACCATTGGACATAATTTCAACCGTGATGATGGGTACAAACTTAGTAATCATTGGAAAGATGTTATCAACCACGCAAAAAAGACTTAATTAAACATTTGTAGACCATCTTATCTGACAGGCACTATTTTACTTTACATTACCGAGTGTTAACATCCCCAGTGTTTAACAGTACTCTCTTCATTGTTCAGCCAGCACTGGTATAAACATGGGCATTTTCGTTCTTTTCTGTCATGTGTATCAACAGGTGCTTGTACACACACATGTCCACGTACACTTGCACCCCACACTCTCTTTTGGCCTCCCCTCCCCCTCTCTGTCCAATGCGTTGGCGTGTGCAGCAGTGATTGCTTGCGCACAACCACGTCCACGTCGCCGACTCTCGTGTACCACGTCGTGCATTCTTTTGGCCCCGCCCCCCTCCCTCCCGATACGTTCCATTCATTGGCTACCACATTCTGATGAGCTCCCTCCCCTCTCCTCCCTCCTCAACTTGCTTTTAAGGGATTACATCTTGAATCATTGCCTCACTTGATGCAGCAAATCTGGCTGTGACGGTCCCACCTGATGACGGAGACTTGTGTTGCCTCCGAAACGTCGTGATTTTTATTTTATTTTACTTTTATTAATTTTAATGTTTTACCTACGTGACTTTACCGAAAAAACCAAAGAATATGAATCCTTGCAGTCACGAAAGCTTCAAATCTAGAATCATAGGCTATGGTGACGATGACGATGAAGAAACATTACTCTACCACCTCCAAAGACAAAGATTCCTTGTATAGCCCTGCCCGCCTGTCTCCTCAGTGGCAATGTTTACACACTGCACCAGGTACTCATTTGAGGCCGAGTCGACCTAGGGGAGGCCCAGGACCGACAGGTTCAGATATTCGTCACCGATGTTGGCTGCGAGCGGGAATTGAACTCGGATTTGTAGCGCAGCGCACGAACCGCTGTGCCACTGCTCTACCTCCTCCCTCACCCCCCCACCCCCCCACCCCACTGACCCCCACAGGGAGGTCGCACAGCAGGGGGTCCTGAAGTATCCTGGCCATGCCCTCCTGGAAGACATCCAGGAACTGCGTGTGGCTCATTTTCTCCTCGTCCTCCTCGTCATCATCGTCTTCCTCATCCTCCTCATCATCGTCATCTTCCTCATCATGCTCTCGTTTGGCATCTTCATGAACTTTGCCACCAGCAGCTTCATCACAGGAAACGTCAACATCAAGTACGCAAATATCACCGTCATTGTTTTAACACTGTGTAACAAAACACTTTTTTTTTGTTCCTGGGTAGTGTTTATTTCCTAATTGCTGATGCCTCAAAAGTACATTAAATGGTTATTATTCCCCACAAACTTTGCTTTTTTGACCAGGACAGTAATAAATCTTGACTTAAAGCTTTCGTGACTGCAGGAATTCATATTCTTGGATCTTTCGGTAAAGTCGCGTAGATAGTGTTGCGATCGAAATGTAGTTTTTTGTAATGTTTTGTTTGTGGGGAATAATAGTCATTTTCTATACTTTTTAGGCATAAGCAATTAAAAAATAACACTTAGTACCCAGGAACAAAAACTGTGTTACAATCGCCACCATCATCGCAACCTTAATCATTATCACCACAATCATCCACACCAATTGCCCACAGCTACGACCATGGACTGGTGGAGTGGTGGTGCCATGGTTAGCGCACCACACGATTAATTACCGACCACGGCTCATATTAGTAGCGAGTGACATCTGCATCAGTCCTGGACCAATCTCCTTCCCCAACCTCCATCACCCAGCGTGAAGTATGGTCAAACAACCTCTGTGAGCGACATGGCATTGGGAGGCCTTAATCCAGCAGTGGACTGACAAAGGACTGCAATTAATATCACTGACGCTGCTATTAATAATCACTATAACCATCACCACGATCCTTACCATCAATACCATCCTTCAAATTCAGCATCACTTCCTTTACAATCATCGAGCGTATTAACACGATTACATCATTAAACTTCACCTCCATCCCCATCACCTCGTCGCTCCTCTTCATCGTCTATGCGACCTCCAGTCTCTTCATCGCGAGTCTCATCCCTGGTCTCCTCTGCCTTGACCTCATCTGCCTTGATCTCCACGTTGGTCTCCATTTCACGAGCGGGGGAGAAGTTCCACTCTGTGAGAAGGGACAGGAGAATTGGGCCGCGAACCAAAAACCTGGGACGTCAACTCAACAACCCTACCCAGGATTAAAAACCCTGGACTCAACAAACCCAAGAACCCAGGACTCAAACTCAGGACTCACAAATTCAAGAATCCAGGATCCACAAATTCAAGTACCCAGGGCTCAAACCCAGAACTCGAACCTAGAATTCAGAAATTAAAGCACCCAGGACTCAGAAACTCAACAACCCAGGAATCAAACCCAGGATTCAAACATTCAAGCACCCTGGACTGAAACCCATTACTCACAAATTCAAAAACCCAGGATTCACACATTCAAGAACCCTGGACTGAAACCCATTACTCACAAATTCAAAAACCCAGGATTCACACATTCAAGAACCCTGGACTGAAACCCATTACTCACAAATTCAAAAACCCAAGATTCACACATGCAAGCACCCTGGACTGAAACCCATTACTCACAAATTCAAAAACCCAGGATTCACACATTCAAGAACCCTGGACTGAAACCCATTACTCACAAATTCAAAAACTCAGGATTCACAAATTCAAGCACCCTGGACTGAAACCCATTACTCACAAATTCAAAAACCCAAGATTCACACATGCAAGCACCCTGGACTGAAACCCATTACTCACAAATTCAAAAACCCAGGATTCACACATTCAAGCACTCTGGACTAAAACCCATTACTCACAAATTCAAAAACCCAGGATTCACACATTCAAGAACCCTGGACTGAAACCCATTACTCACAAATTCAAAAACCCAGGATTCACAAATTCAAGCACCCTGGACTGAAACCCATTACTTACAAATTCAAAAACCCAGGATTCACACATTCAAGCACCCTGGAATGAAACCCATTACTCACAAATTCAAAAACCCAGGATTCACACATGCAAGCACCCTGGACTGAAACCCATTACTCACAAACTCATGCACCCATGACTCACAAAGTCAAGCACCCAGGACTCTTGAACTCAAGTGACCAGGACTCACAAACTCAAGCTCCAAGTGTATTTGTGTTACCACCATGTGAGCAGCTCAAAAGACCTGGGGATGAGTCTCATTTGCGAGAGTGATTCACAGTGGCAATGGCTGTCCTATAAACGTATCGTGTGCGCTCCCCACGTCTCTCCTGCCCGCGTTCACACCGACCCGCATTAACCAGCGCGGTGAAGTATGGTCGTGCCACCACCACCCGAAGCCACCACGATTGGCGCGGCCCTCATCCAGCAGTGGAGAGAGACGGGCCACTCTGGACTGGTCGCACTGTACCTTAAATACGCGGCTCCTCCTGATTGGTTGGTTCACGACAACGTGACCACCCCTCCCACCGCCCCCCCCCCCGCCGCTATCAGCCAATCACAGGCGAGCAATGTTAATGAGGGGGGAGGGGCGCCTCGTTCCGGTCACGTGGTCGGCTCGTACAGTTCCACGCGGCGAGGTATAGTAAGGAGTGCAATATTTGTACAGTAATTAATGTTTTACGTTTCGCTGGGGGGTCGTGAATTTAAAGTTGCGACGTTTACCTCGCCGAAATTATTACGTGGGGGGGGGGGTTTCGCGTAAAGAATTCGGGGCCAAATTTACGATTTTAATCGACAACAAAAAAATACCGCCAGAAATGAAAGTGAGACTCGGGTGTTTATTTACGATTTTAAATTATAAAAATGTATCGCCAGAAATGAAATGCCCACAGAGACTCACGTGTCCGGGTTTGACTGCGGGTTTCGTGTTGTTCTCAAAACTTGAGCGCTTTCATCAACTCGTACGAACCCGCGGTGTAGTAGGGTCAAGCAAATGGCCATTGTCAAAATTAAACTATTGTTATTTCACCATACTCTACGTGACTTTACCGAAAGAACCAAAGAGTATGGATTCCTGCAGTCACGAAAGCTTCAAATCTAGATTTATTTTTACCAGTTAAGACCCACTGAGTTGGAAAGCTATTTTGTTTTAGAAGCGACTTTGATCATCACAAATGATAGCTCAACCAAGTGGCTTATCACGTGTGGGCATTTAACGCAGTAGCAATGCACGTCGGTTCTAAATGTGGAAGGGAAAACTCGGAGGAACCAGAGAAAAATCCACGCGACCACGGGGGGCGAAAGAGAGAGACACGCAAACTGCAAATACACAGCAGCAGCAGCAGCAGGCGTCGGGGTCGGGTCGAACCCACGACCTCCTGCGTACCTGGCGAGGTGGTCAACATTTCGCTCCCACGGCTTTGTGAGGCTATCATTCAGCAGTGGAGTGATCATAGCTGACGACGATGATGATGATGGACTGCACCCACTCGCGAGCTCACGGCGCCACTAATCGCCGACGGCTGGGAATGGGGCCTTTTTAATAGCATTTAACTGCTGTACACGTAGTAGTAGGTTTTTACCCTTTTAAACTGGTACAAAACTGACACCTTTATTCAAAGCATCATGTTTGCAATAACCACAACACAAGTAGTCAAAAAAGCAAACAAAAAGAAGCAACTCTGATAATGATAATAATATGCACTGTCCTTGAAGTTGATTCAAGGACTGCATATTTTTATCATTATCAAAGTTGCTTCTTTTTATTGCAAACATGATGCCTTGAATAAAGGTGTCAGTTTTGTACCAGTTTAAAAGGGTAAAAACCTACTACTATATTTTGCCACTGGTAAAAGAGATCTCAGTGTAAATACTATACACGATTTATATGGAGAAGGGTCGTTGCCGAAACGTCGCCTGTTAAATATTTAACCCTTGTAAAGTCACGGTGTTATTGCCGAATGTTTCGAGGTTTCGTTGTTTGTTCTTGTGCACCGCTGCCAGACAGCGTCACCAACAGAACGTATATTCTCTGTACGTTCTGTTATCTCATTCAGTGAGCATGTACACAAATACATGTTGATGAATATATAACACAGTTTTTTCTCATTAAGAGGGAGAAAAAAATCATCATGGTCGATTTGCCTTGAGAAACGGATGAGAGTCAGATGGGTGGGTGGTGTAATATGAATATTTACTTTATAGCCTTGCCTCTGAGGAAGTTTTTATCGAGACACAAGGCGTCCCCTGTTTATCCACACTCTTGATTTTGTGATCGATTGGTTGTTGAGATCCAACGGCCTAGGATCGACCCCCCGGGGTTTTCTTGTAAGTATTACGCCTGGCTGCTTGACACAGGGGCTAGGCCAGGGACTGGCAACCAAAACAAGGTTTTTTTACAGGGAGGAACAATGTTCCACACTGCCCACCAGGGATTATTTAGCTGTCTGTCTGTCGTACATAAATAAATATATAATACACACAGCTCTTTGATTGGTGGAGACCTTACAAACAGCTCTTTGATTGGTGGAGACCTACTGCCGGGTACGGAGAGGGGAGGTGCCTAAGGGAGGAGGGTCAGGGGAGGGGCCTAAGGAAGAGGGGAGTCATGAGAGGGGCCTGAGGGGGGGTTCAGCGGAGGGGCCTGAGGGAGGGGGGGTCAGGGGAGGGCCCTAAGGATATGGGGGGGGGGTGCTCAGGGGAGGGGCCTAACAGAAGGGGGGTTAGGGGAGGGGCCTAAGGGAAGGGGGGTCAGGGGAGGGGCCTGAGGATATGGGGGGGGGGTCAGGGGAGGGGCCTAAGGGAAAGGGGGTCAGGGGAGGGGCCTAAGGGGGGAGGAGCCTAAGGGAGGGGGGGGGATAGTTAAGGGGGCTGTCTGCCTGGCTACCTCAAGTCAAGTTATCTTTTATACATACAGGTAGGAACAACAGGTTCCACACTGCCCACCAGGGATTATTTGTCGTGCACGAATACGCTGTCCAACCAAGTTCCTACCTGCCCACTCCGAAGGAACGTGTTTTATTCAGTAAACACATTCCTGCGGAGGGAGCTGGTAGGAACGTTGGGTTGCTCGGTCAATGGCCAGGGTCAACGGCGGCGTGGTGTATTCCGCAAATATGCCCGACTGTGAGGACGGGCACAAGCCTTTTGAGTAGGTTAAACGTTGAGTTTTATCAGGGCACCACGGGGTGACCAGCCCCTCCCCACCCAGCCCCTCCCAAACCCTCCCCACCCTCCCCACCCAGCCTCACCCCTCCAATTTTTGTATGCACGACGGACGGACACAATAATCCCCTGTGGGCAGGTGGAACCAAGTGGTTACTACCAGTAAAAAAACAAAACGACATTTCAAGAGCCGCAATGCCACGTGGCGAGTCGAGACGGTGGGTTCATCAATCACGTCACAAAGTAGCCCTTCAAAGAGCCCACACGGACCTCCGGAACCGCAGATTGTCGACCCCTGGGCCACGGTTATGGTTCCCAACATGTTTGGTATGAAGGCCACCCCTCCCAAAGAGTGCCCTGGGACCCCTCGTTCTCCTCGGAGAGATCACATGTCCATGCCTCTGGTCAGCGTGTGGTGTTGTTAATAAGGCGTTTGTTTCATGTTGTGCATTCGTGGTGTGCGTTTCTGCCCAAACGTGGCACTGATGTTACCCCTTGCACGATCGAAATATCTCCTGCACGGTATCCATTCTGCAGCCTGTAACTCCCCCTCGCCCTGGGAGACAGGGTGGGAGCGTGACCCACAGGTTGAGAACTGCTTGTTTAGGACTTGCACAGGGTGTGGGTTTGACTGCGGGTCTGCGTGTTCAGTCCCCAGGCTCCGTGAGCTCTGCTGCGAGGAGAGGAGCGATGCTCCTGTTCTGCCCGACGTGTGGGAACGTGCTCGTGGTGGAGGAGGGGCAGAAATGCTTCCGCTTCGCCTGCAACACTTGCCCCTATGTGCACAGCATCACGCGCAAGGTGAGGCATCGGCCGGTCCCTGGGTATTGTGACGGGTGGTGTGTGTGTGATGCGAGGGGAGTGATGTGATGAGAGCTGTTTGTGTGTGATGTGAAGGATGAGATGTGGGGGAGTGATGTGGTGAGTAATGTGTGTGTGTGTGTTGGGAGTGGGGAGCAGTAGTGTAGTGGTGAGTGCAGTGCGCTATGAACCCAGTGACCCGAGTTCGATTCCTGCTCACTGCCAACACCGGTGACGATCATATGAACCAGTCCTGGGCCTCCCCTAGGTCGACAAAGCCTCAAATTAGCACCTGGTGTGATGTGTAAGCATCGGCACTCGAGAGACAAAGGTGATCTGGTATGGTACTGGCCACCCACCCACTCATGTGCCGTGTGAGCCTTCCTAGGTGCTTGCGAACAGCATGTGCCTCAACAGCCTTCTATGACGTGTTTGTACCTGGTTATGTGTCCACGTGCAGTGCAAGAGCCGTTTGCGTTTTTTGTTGTCGTTGTCTTCCTTTGGTCGACGCTGTTGCAACGTGCCGGAGCAGATTACGTCGCGGAATTACCCGAAGCTGAAGGAGGTGGACGATGTGCTGGGTGGAGCCAAGGCCTGGGAGAACGTGGACTCCACCGCAGGTGTCTCCCCTTTCTTGCATGAACCATCATCACGCGAACTCCTGGTCATCCTCGCAGCGGCGCCGTTTGGCTCGCCATCGAACAAAGACGGTCACGGCGTCGCTCGCGCTTTCAGATGCACTTCTGTGACTGTCTGGAATGCTCCTGCCGATATTAGGAAGCCGTTGGAGCTCTGCACTTTTAAATCATCCAGATCGAAAACTAATTTCTTTCAAACTGCTTTTTGTGTTGAGTTTGTCGTCCCCCCACCCCGCACCGCCGATTAGCACGGTTGGCTATGTATGGTGCGAAAGAAGTTCAACGTACCGTACATCTTAACGTAGTTTATATAGCTCTATCATCTCCTCACCGTCATGCACAGCACAACTTCCCCGCCCCCCCTCCCCCTGTCGCTCCGTAGATAAATTCTGGACTGTGAAGCGCACTTTTAAATCCTCTAAATGTTCTGAACCCTCTATGGATGTTCGTTATCATTTTTGCTTGCTCGGGTGTGGGTGCGCGCAGCGTTCCTTATATGTTGCGTGATAGGCCGTTGACTTGGGAATGTTTCATTTAATTTATTATAATCTATTTTTACTCGCGAACAACACAAAGTCTGTTAAGGCTACATGGGGGGGGGGGATCTTTGTCTTGTCCCCCCCCTCTTCAGAGCAGTGCCCCAAGTGCCAGCACCCCCGCGCGTACTTCATGCAGATCCAGACGCGCTCGGCCGACGAGCCCATGACCACCTTCTACAAGTGCTGCAACGCGCAGTGCGGCCACAACTGGCGCGAGTGATCGGTGCGGCGCGACGCTGGCAGGCCGCAGCACCGCCCGTGATGGGGCGGCGACGACGACGTCGTGCGGTCTCTTTAATGCCCCCCCCCGAGGCAGCGGACACGACGGAACGGTGTGGAGGACGCTTTGTTGATCCCCTTGCGGAAAGGATCGTGTGGTGGCTTCATTTGTGGACCCGTCCGGCAAAGGTTCACCGTGTGACGGTGCCAGTGAGAAACATTTTGTGAAGTGATACACACACACACGGGCACAGGAACTATTACATTATCGCTGAATGTTTTCCTGGTAGTTGGTAGACCTGGGAAGTGTTCGTCTTCTGAAGATGGCTGATGTTGATGTCGATCAACAAGTATAATTTTACATTAAAGCAGTTGAGCCAGATAATCGCTTTCAGTAATAGCGGAGTGTTTCGCTGGGATGACTGGGCAATGGTGCGTGAATACTAATCACGGACATGGCGGGAGGTATCCTGGATGTGAATGTATTTTCTGGGTCACTAACGCAGCTGTAGTTAGGACGTTCGAATCACGAGGGTTGTGAGCTCGAATCCAGGTCAGAGGTCAACCAGGAGCCCAGTCCATCAGGGGTCAGTGAAATGAGTGCCAACTCTTGTAGGAAGGGAAATAATAAAATAATATAAAACTATAAAATAAAATAATTCTCACGACGTTGCGGCCACAACACAACAGAGCTGTCGGAAAGAAAGCGTCCCAATGAAGGAAGTTAACAGTGAAACTGGCCCCCGTCGTAGAAATGTGGATTTTCCGCCACTGCCTCGAAGTCGGTAAGGGAGATAAGTCTGGCCTCCATTGCTCGTATGATCGACGACTTGACTTGCAACAGGAAGGGACACTATAATTGGATAGACAAATATGATGACGTAGACAAATATGATGACGAAGACCAAGATGAAGACCCCGTACCTCCGATTAGCAGTTTGCTACGTACGGCGCGAAAGAAGTTCAACATACATACTCAAGGAGTTATCTGAACCAGAGAGAGAAAAAAAAACACCAATCTCCTTCACTGATCTCAAAACTTGGCATGATTGTTACTTTGATTTGTACATATTTTTCTCAATTGAACTGACATCAGTTCCTGGAACCATGCAAAACACAGGATTCAGAGTTACACTCAGCACTGCTTTCTGGCATCAGATGTTTTGTGTCCTAACTTTAAAGTGTTGCTTATTTTGTACTGCACAGCAATAAAAACCCCCATAAAAATATTTTAAAGTTGCCACAAGACACATTCAGCCAAACGAGCATAAGTCACGGGTGGGATTTAATCGGACATCAGAGCGAAGTTATTGTCACGAATGATAAATGAGGATCACTTGCTTCTCCATGTTTGCGTTTCATCATCCTTTATTTCAACGCAAATGCCTCCAGTGTGCCGTTTCACGTTTGAACATTAAATAAGTGTGCGATGCACGCCGACGACTGACACGCGAGTTGCACGCAAAGTCGATCCTCGTTAGAAATAAGAAGATGCAACGGGTCGGTGTGACATGCGTTCGAAACAAAGTTTAAAAACTAATTTCAACTACCGCGCTGAGACGCAAAGCGGATTCATGACAAGGCGAACAAAAGTGCCTCTATGACTTCGCAATACATTACTCGATTAAAAATTCAAGTGTCTGAAGCCGTCATTGTCGTTACGGAAATTAAAACTCGAGTCTCGCGAGGACCCTGACTCTCGTGGAAGTGCGTTCGGACGTCGCGACAAAAAACTCGCGGCTTTAAGTGCGGACCAGCAAGGCGCATATTTAAAAAAAAAATCATTTCAACTTACATATTGACAAACGATGGACCGTGTAAGTGCACTTGGGAGGTGCAAGTCGCCGTTCACCGACGAGCGGCCTCGAATGGCTCCCAGAAACGGCGAAATTCAACTTAAAGATTATTTTCTAAGGAGGACAAAGGCACGGCTTGGAGGAGCAACAAAAAAAAATTGGCTAAAAAAATTCAGGAGGTGCACACTTCATTTTTCGACCAAAGTTATTGTTCTTTAAAAGTGGGACTCGAGCCCGCCCCCCCCCCCCCCACCGCTCATTGTGCAGACGCTGCTATGGCTGTGCTTGCTTCATGACCCGGACAATCCTGTTGATTTTGTACGTGGATCCGGGCCACTGAAAACGAGCTGCCGACTGACCGCTGATACCGCCAATTCACCCGCGTGCGTTCAGTTTGTCGTTTGGTATTTGAAAGGGTCCAGCGACAAATTTTGTGGGTGTGCGTTGGTGGGGGGACGGGGGGGGTGGCAGGGTCGGCGAGGTGATTCACTTATTTTCGGTAAAATCAATGGAGCTGTAAACATTTGGGTCAGATTCCATAACGTTTATAAATTGTAAACAAACCATAAATCATTCCTGAAATAAAAAGAATAGCTGTCAACCCAGCTGAACAAGCACCACTTCCTCCAACCATGACTGAAGCCATCTTACATTCCTGCCCAGCGCCACTGGAGCTGGTTTTGTTATCACGACTTTGCGGGTCGTTAAGAGACGAGGTGTTGGGAGGGCAGTGAGCGACCGACGGTAACTTGGCGCGGCTTAACTGGCGGCACCCCAGGGATGACGACGAACCCTCTGAGTCATGGCGACGTTGGCCCCGTGTGTCGGTTAAAGGAAGAAGATGCGTCCCAAAAGGCGAAGCCTCTGTTGTTGTTTTTTTTTTAATTATGCGATCTTCAGACTCGTATAAGACAGCCTGGGACACGAGTCCTGTGTGCCAGCTACAAGGCCACCAAAAAAAAAACGTTTGTTTTTGTGGTCCTCGGGTGCCACCAGCTGCACGCGGGGCAAGAGGGGGCGGTTTCACTTGCGAACGGCGTCTTGCAGGTCCGTCTCGAGGAACTCCGCGCTGTCGGCACGAAGCACGACCGCTCCGCTCCGGTATTCCAGCAGCTCGGTGGTGGCGGCGGCGGCGTCGTCGGCGAACGGCATCGCAAACGCCAGGACGCCAGGGTTGGCGTTAACGCCCGTGCTGCTGCTGCTGCTACTTCCGTTGTCTTGCTGCTTGCGGTTACGTCGGTAGCAGCAGCTGCCGCCACAGCAACGCCGGTGCCGTCGCCGCTGCCGCTGAACGTAATTAAGTCCGCCGCCAAACTCGAGAGCGCATGGCCGCACGAGCGCGATGCAAATGGCGGCAAGGGCCACGGCAACGCCGGAGGTGTAGAACGCCATGAGGTAGTCTTCGTCCGCCAGGTCGACCAGCCAGCCTAAGCGGGGGGGGGGGGGGGGGGGGGGGGGGGAGGGATCATAGCCATAATCAATCCACTGCTGGATGAACGTTGGCATCTCGAGATGCTGCGAAGCACACCGCGCTCGGTTTGATCGCTTCATCTGCGAGGTGTCTTTCCCTCGGGGTGTGTCCCTTCAGTTGGTTGCCACTCCGACGTTAGTCTCGGCCACCGGCCACCGACGTCTCTGCCAGCGACGTGTCCTGCCCCGAGCCGACTTTGCTCTTCTTAACCCTTTCCCATTCCGAGACGTCTGTAAGTTGCAGGGTGGGGTGTCCTGTTCACCGCTAACTCTCGGAACGAGCGAGCGGCTCAGCGTTTAGTTTTATTTAGAGACATTGTACTCGCCGCAGAGAACCGTCGCGACACAACCGCCGCACTCCACGATAGCTGGCAACAAACTGCCACATGAGCCTCCCGCATGGCCTTGTGGGAGCCTCGGTAAGTCTACCGACCTGAAGTCTTCCGACCTGAAGACGTACTGATAAAGTTATTTTATTTTTTATTCCAATTCTGTTCCGATGACGTAAACGTACGTCATCGGAATGGGGAAGGGTTAAGTCAATACAACGTTTGAACTTGCATTTGTTCTGGCTGTCAGTGTAATTCCAAGCATTCTCCAAGCTTCTGTGCACACTCTTTAGCTTGTGTTACATCTTCACTGTCGATGTTCATGTTGATGAATCATATGCCGCCATAGCAGCTAACATACACTGATGAAAAAAAAACTTTAGAAACGTTAAAGTGCAATTTAATTATTCGTACTCCCACTAACCATAACTAGGCAAGCAACCATGACGGGCACGACCCTTCTCGCATACCACAACCGCGCCGCTAACCCCCAGCACCCCGCCGCGTTCTGCCCGTCTCCGACAACCATCCGCGGAGCCCCGGCCCTACCGGCGAGGGGCGGCCCCAGCAGCCCGGAGAAGCTCTGCACGAACACGTAGACCCCGAGTCCCGAGGAGAAGCGCCCCGGCCCCACCACCTCGGGCTCGGCCAGCACGGACACGTGCGTGCCGGCGACGGCGCCGAACGCCAGGCCGAAGGCGGCGCTACACGACGCCAGAGCCGCCATCGGCCGCCCCCAGCCGCCGCCGCCGCCGCTGCCGACGGCCGCCACGGGGAAGGCGAAAAGCGCCACTGCGACGGCGCACACGCAGACCAGCTCGAGGTAAACGCGCGGCAGCGCCAGCGGGCGCGAGAAGAGCCACCCGGCGGCCGAGCGGCCCACCAGCTCGGCGCCGGCCATCGCCGACAGGAGGTAAGTGGCCTCGGTAGCGGGCACGCCGGCGTCCAGCGCCAGCGGCACCAGGAAGAGCCCCGGCGGGAAGAATCCAAAGGAGATGAAGGCGCCGAAGAGCGCGTAGCAGGCGAAGCCGGGCTCTCGCAGCACCGAGAGGTCGAGTAAGGTCATTGCCGCGGGTGCCGGCTCTTCTCTTCCGTCGTCGTTCGCGTTGTTGGCGCCAGCTTCGTCGTCGCTCCAAATCGACGCCGCTTTGGAGCAACCGCCCTCGTCGAATTCCTCTTCCTCCTCGTCTCCGCCGGCACAGAAGTCGTCGGCAACGAGCGGTTGTGCCGGCGCCGGAAAGAACAGCGACGCCGCCGTCGCTGGTGGCGGCAGCTGCACGCAGACGCCCGAGTCGTCGGAGTGAACCGTCGTCCGCGTCTGCTCGTTCTCCCGCATGATGACGATTGTGGCAGCGGCGGTGACGGCAGCACCGTCGTCGGTGCAGGGTTGGCGCCGGCCCGGCCGGTCGGCAGGTGACGGCGCTCGCAGCTCCAGCGGCCGGAGCAACACTCCACAAGCCACGATGATCGCCTGTCCAGCGCCGATGACCAGGAAGGAATGGCGCCAGCCCACGGCCTCGTTGAGACGCTGGAAGCCTGCGCCGTGGAGGCAGCAAACAGGCGGTTAGCCAACTATTGTCATCTGGCATACTGCATGGCGCCTCCCCCCCCCCCAAGCCTCCCCCCGGGCACCATCTCACCAGGCGCGAACGCGAAGGTGCCCAGGCACTCGCCGGTTGTGGCGAGCGCGATGGCGAGGGTTCGGCGCCGCTCGAAGTAGCAGGAGAGCGCCGAGTAGCAGGGCAGCGTGCTCAGCGAGATGCCCAGGCCTACGAGCCCACGACACACAAGGGAGGTCAACGAGAGCTTCACCCTGTGGAATAGACTCGGCCACCCCGCCCTCCGCTGTCTCAGGGCTGCGGATGGATGAGCACCGCCGCTAATAATCGCTTTGATGCTTTTCTTGTGTACACGTGTGTGTGTGTGAGTGTACAAAAACAACCCCCTACCTCGTTGCTGCTGGACGGCAACGCTGCGGTGGGCAGTGCCGTGGGGGGGAGGACCAATTTAGATTGGCCTTTCCCCTCATGGTGTTTGTAACCACCACAGCGGCCAAATGGGAGCTTTGGATGGGTGCGAGGGCCTGGTAACCCCTCCACCTTAAATCGCTCTTTAACTCCAACAACAAAGTAACCTGCAGCGCCACACCTATTACCATCATTAGGGGAAAGAACGGTAATCCAATCTCCAACCCCCAGGAACAGGTTTGCAGATTTGCTGAGCATTTCTGTGAGGTCCTGGGGGAAGGGAAATCCCTCAGTCTGGAAAACATTGCGGGACAAAGTGGGGATGACCCTGCTGAGGCTGCGGTGTCTCAAATATTGGAAGAAATCACCCCCATTTGTTGAGGAAATACAGAGGGTGATCCGGAGTCTGAGACCAGGAAAGGTACTGGGCAGAGATGATCTCCCAAGCAAAATGCTGAGGGAGGGTGGCGTTTGTGCACAGACTAACCTACATGACATCATAACAACAGTCTGGACCACTGGCTGGGTTCCGCAGGATTGGAAGGATGCCCTGGTAGTCCCCCTCTTTAAGAAGGGGGACCGCACAGACTGTAACAACTACAGGGGCATCTCACTCCTCAGTGTACCGGGAAACGTCCTGGCAAGGATTATTCAACATCGCCTTGCCAGGCACGCTGAGGAGAGGCTTGTGGAGCCCAAATGCGGTTTCAGGAAAGGGCGGTCTTGCACAGATGCCATATTTTCTGTCCGTCTGTTACAGCAGAGGTGTAGGGAATTCCAACAAAACCTACATCTCTGCTTTATTGACCTGGTCAAAGCCTATGATACCATCAGTAGCCCTGGGCTCTGGGTTATTCTTCGTGCTTTCGGAGTCCCTGACCCTCTGCTCACGATCATTAAGGACCGACATGATGGTGATGGGCCCAGGTAAAACTACGTGTCCGGGAGTCGGAGCCATTCCCTGTACACCTTGGGGTGCGACAGGGATGTCCTCTGGCTCCCACATTATTTAACATCTTTTTCGACCACGTAGTTCGTAAAGCCTTCGATGGCTGTACCGGAAGAATTTACATCTGATACAGATGCAATGGGAGGCTGATCGATGCCCGGGTGCGGTCAAGGGATGGCTCCCTATTGGTCAACCACGTTATGTATGCCGATGATCTGGTAATTGCTGTTCACTCAGAGGAGGAGTTGGAGGTGCTGCTGCTGAACCTGGAGCTTGCCACTAAGAGGTGGGGCCTTACCATCAGCCCCACCAAAACTGAGCACCTGCCTGGGTATTTTGTACCATCGGACACTCCACCCCCACAACTCCCAATTGGTGATGGGGCTGTTGTGGAGAGAGTGGAGAGTTTCCCATACCTGGGCAGTGTGCTCATGACCGGCTCCGGTTTGACAGCAGAGGTCTCACTCCGAATCACTCGAACGGCATTATCTTTTCATTGGCTGCATAACGCTGTGTGGAAGCTACCTGTTCTGTTGCTCCGCATGAAGCGAGGTCTTCTCAGCCACGTTCATTCCCTCCCTTCTCTACGCTTGCTAAACGTGGACCCCCCTAATGGAGCATCGTCGTCGGTTAGAAACATTTAGGCTGGCCTGCTTACGATCCATCCTGGGTTTAACCAGGTTGGATTGTGACCTCCTCCAGCAGGCAAGGTTGTGTTGGCTGGGTCATGTAGCCCACATGCCCAGCCACTGCATGCTTCAACAGCTTTTGTTTGGCCGGATCGAGGGGGCTAAACGGGCGCGACACGGGTTAGAGAAGAGATGGAGTGATGTGGTACAGGAGGACGTGGAGCTGAGTAGACTTACCGATGACTGGTACCAGCGGTGTCAAGATCGGCCTATGTGGAGGTGGCTCGTGAAGGACGCTACTGGGCAGTTGGAGGCAGTCGCCCTCCAACAACAACGGAGGGCAGAGGAGCGACGCTCACAACAACGAGCAGAGCGCCAGGCACATCAAGTTGGCACAGTAGGGGGCACAGGTGGTGCATCAGCCAGTCATCTCAGTCGACCTGTGGAACCTGGGTCTGCTCCGTGACCTCCTGCCAGCGGGCGTTCGACACTTCACGTGGCCTCAACGTGCACATAGCCTGGCACAAGCGTCGTTGTGATGTCACTGTCACTTAGTGGCGAATGGCGGTTGTTGTGGGGAGCAGAAGTGTTATCGGTTAGCGCGCTGCGCTACGAACCCGGTGACCCAAATTTGATTCCGGCTCACGGCTAACACCAGTGACGATTATCTTAACCGGTCCCGGGCCTCCCCTAGCTTGACTCGGCCTCAAATATGTACCTGGTGTGGTGTGTAAAAAACTTCGCCACTGGAGAGACAAAAGTGGCCGGGCGTGGTGCTGGCTTCCCACTCCCTCGTGTGCCATGCCGGCCTTCGTAGGTGCTCGCGAACGGCACTCGCTCATAAAGTCTGTCAAGGCTCTACGGGGGATCTTTGTTTTGTGGGGGGCCGTGGCGCAGTGGTTAGTGCGCTGCGCTATGAACCCGGCAGGGACCCGAGTTCGATTCCCGCTCACGGCCACCACCAGTGACAAATATCTGAAGCGATCAAAGACCCCCCCCCCACCAGGTCGACTCAGCCTTAAATGAGTACCTGTTGCGGTGTGTAGTAAACATCAGTGGTGGGGAGACAACAGCCGGGCCGGGTGTGGTGTTGGCCACCCTTTGTGCACCGTGGCGGCTTTCATTGGTGCTACTCGCAAACAGCACTTGCCCCCAAGGCTACACGGGAGATCTTTGTCTGTTTGTGTGTGTACGTGTGTGAGTTGTGTGTGAGGCTCATGAAGGACGTTACTGGATAGTTGGAGGCAGTCGACCTCCAACAACAACGGAGGGCAGAGGAGTGACGCTCACGACAACGAGCGGAGCGGCGGACGGCTAAAATGCAGCAAGCTGGCACAGTAGGGGGGGTACAGCTGCTAGCATTCGACAGTCATCTCAGTCAGCCAACCCATGGCACCTGCTGGGTCTGTTCCGTGACCTCCTGCCAGCAGTGAGCCCTCGTTACCATCACTTAGCGGTGAACGGCGGGTGTTGGTATGGCCGAGTTGTGCCCACCGGTGACGAGCCCCAGGGTGAGGTAGGCGTGCGTCAGGGTGTGCGACAGCGCCGTGCTCATGGTGCCCACGCTGGTGATGACGCCGCCGACCATCACCACCGCGCGCGGCGAGAAGCGGTTGCCCAGCACCGTGGTGACGGGGGCTGGGAGGGAGGCACGCGGAGGGGGGCGACAGCACGTTAGCGTGTGGTTGGAGCAACGTTTGCATGCGGTTGGACCAATGTTGGTACGTGGTGGGATCAATGTGATTGGAACCGTTGTCCCAAAGTTGGTGGTGGGGGGGTGGTGCGGGGGGGCGCGGAAAGGGGTAACGCGGGCGGGCGGGCGGGCAATGACGTCTCACCGCAGAAGGCGACAACGAACATGCAGATGGAGAAGATCCAGGAGACACCGCGCGCGTGCGTGTCGAAGTGCGCCATGAGCTCCGGCACGAACACGCCGTACGCCTTGAACGAGCCGATGGTGACGGCGCTGATGGAGAAGAGGGCGCCCACCACCACCCAGCCCCAGCCGCCGTCGGGGACGACGGGGTACACGCGCGGCGCACACAGCCGCCCCCACCAGCACGCCATGGCCCGCCCACAGACGCCACCGTCGTCACCGTCGTCGCCGCCACCGTCGTCGCCGTCTTCACCGCGACCAGGCACCGCCAGCAGCACTGCCACCACCACGGCTTCAACAGTCCGTGTCGGGTAAACCGAATAGGATGGACTCTGCGGAGGATACCCAAGCAAAGGAAGCAACGCAAGGCTCACTGCGTGTTTGTATGGAGTCATCCATAAGAGGTGTTTTTTTAATCTGTGGTATGATCACGTAAATATGTGTCGTTAATCCTGCCACCACCCGACACAGCCAATTAGTTAGGTTTGTCACGCTGAACAAAACATGGCAATTCGTGACTAGTTCAGCACAACGGTGTGTTGGAGAGTAAACCCACAACATTTACACCAGCGTGCTGAACTAGTAACGAAACAAACCTTACTAATTGGCTGTGTCGGGTGGTGGCGGGCTTAACGACACATTTATATTTACGCGATCTAACCCAAAAAAAAGCCTCTATTATGAATAATATTGGTCGCGAAAGCCTAATGCGGGTTAAACTGTATTGAGTCACTCGTAGGATTGTGTACAGGGTGTTCTGGATGTCTTGTGACCTCCAATTTATTGACCCCTAACAATTTTTTGCCCCATTGCATTGTAATTTATTTGTTTAAATAAACCTTACTTTAATTTAAAAAAAGATTTTTAGAGAATTAAATGGCAGGGGGGGGGGGGGGAGTCACAAGACATTTGGACCACGCTGTACACACACACACAATCATAGAGATGTCTACACAGACACGCATAGAGATATATTCACACGCATAGAGATATACCGTTGAGGTGGTGAGATGTTAACCCTGACAATGCCTGTTTATTTGGCGTTTGCGTGTCTCTCTCCCCTCGATCGCGTGAATTTTTCTTGCCCCCACACTGAGAAACATGCGTTTAAGAGCATTCGGCTGCTATCAATTTCCACGTGATAAGCTGCTTCGTTGAGCTATCATTTGTGGCTATATAGCTCAGTGGACCTTACGTGGTAAAATAATGTCACGGCGGTATCACGTGTCTCTCTCGCTCTCCCTCCGGGAGTCCACACCATGTTTTCACCGCATGGCAAAGCCATAACCCGCCCGCCCCTCCAACCTCCCAATGGTTTCACTCTCATATCCGGGCCAGTCTGGCTACGCGACTCAACAGGAGACAGAGCGGAAGAGGGAGCGGCTGACAATTGGAAGGAGGGGTCGTGGGGAAGTTCACAGTGGTTGTCCGAATGTGGAACGTCCACCACTGGCTCTGCAGGGCATGGGCACAAATGCCGCGACGCTCATTTGAGTAGCAGGACATCACCGTGAGTATTGAAGGTGGCTCGTGACGGCCGTGTCACGGATAACGAGGCGGCATGGCTGCGTCCCTGTGATTGAATCCAGGTGGCCACCGGTGATGGAATTGGGCTTGCGGGTGCAGTGAGGTGATGGCGTCAGCCCGGTCACAAACAATCGCACGCAAAAAAAATCGGTGCGTTGAAGTTGGGCCTTTCAATGAATCCGGTACTAGCCAGCAGCTTGGTACCTGTGGCACGGGAAGGGGAAGTCGAGTCAGGGGGGGAGTCCTTGTGCTTGATCACGCGTTCGTTCTTTCTCTCTGCTCGCCCCCTTCACTGGAACAAACTTCCCCCTCCACATTCAGGGGTCACCTTCACTCACGAGTTTCCGCTCCTCCCTCAAAACTCACTTTTTCTTTCCCCCTAGCTCATCCCTTAATTCCCCCCTTCTAACCACGGCCGTCCCCTGCTCCCTCTTCGTAATCTCTCTCAATGACGACCACTCATTCCCCATCCATCCAATCCATTCATCATCATTTGCTCTCGTCAATTTCTCTTTTGCTTCATTCACGCATCGCGATTTCGACCACCTTCAATTCCTCATCTATTTCATTCACCATATCTGCACCATTACTTTCATAATGATAAGAATAACTTCACTTTATATAGCATCATTCATGCCAACAGCATCGTACCTACCGCTGTTAATTCTCCGTAATGCGCGCTTGGTATAGGCGCTGTATTAATTACAATAATATTAGGATGTTAGGCATGGGGAAAAAAAGGGGGAAGGGAGGGAGAGAGAAGAGATAGAATGGGAAAGCAGAGGAGGAGGAATGTAAAATAAATCAAGAAATGAAAGCAAAGGGTCAGGAGAGATGAGGAAGAGGCTCCTATAGGTGCCTCGGCGCTGCTGCTCCTGCACGGAGGAGCAGAGTCTGTTTTCAGAGTGGGCGGCGACAGGGGGGTGGGAGGGGTTCAGAGATGGCGTGGCCGCGAAGAAGTCACGTGATTTACGGGAGGCTTGAGCATCGAGATATATTCCAGCTGTGAGGACGACAGCTGTTGGTCTGATTGCCACGTGAAGAATGTCTCTAAACGCCACCTATAGAAATACAATTATAAATCATTCAGTGTGGTGTTAAGTCCTGTATCTAAAGTGTGTATTACGTATCGGGTATGACTACAGAATGTGTGACTAAGTTAACATGTTTTACTTTAGTGTCCATGACAGTGGCTGTCTTTATGGTGTACTTGAGACTGCCATCGAGATGTGGAATTTCTACCTCCGTCCGTATGTATGTTGAACTTCTGTCGCACTAAATTTCCATTTAAAGCTTTCGTGACTGCAGGGATTCGTCTTCTTGGTTCTTTCGGTAAAGTCACGTAGAAGGAGAATAATAAAATAATAAAAATAAAACATAATAAAATAGTTTTCAGTTTATTATTTTATTATTTCGATTTAAAGCTTTCGTGACTGCAGGGATTCGTCTTCTTGGTTCTTTCGATAAAGTCACGTAGAAGGAGAATAATAAAATAATAAAAATAAAACATTATAAAATAGTTTTAAGTTTATTATTTTATTATTTCGATTTAAAGCTTTCGTGACTGCAGGGATTCGTCTTCTTGGTTCTTTCGATAAAGTCACGTAGAAGGGAGATAATAAAATAATTCTCACGACGTTTCGGCCACAACGCACGCAGCCGTCCTCAGGTGAAGAACAGGTCTGTCGGAAAGACAGCGTCTGAATGAACACCAATGAACACCAAGCCAGACGAACAGACCTGTTCTTCACCTGAGGACGGCTGCTTGCGTTGTGGCCGAAACGTCGTGAGAATTGTATTTTATTATGTTTTATTTTTATTATTTTATTATTTCCCTTCTACGTGACTTTACCGAAAGAACCAAGAAGAGGTTCTGTCGCACTGTACGTAGTGAGGGAAGACATCAAACTAAACACGCAAAGGCAGTTGCAAAGAAATGAATCCCTCCCCTCTGGGAACCCGGTCGCTACCCCCGCCCAGTATTATATGGATGAGCGGCAAGAACACGGACCTCAAATTTTTTTTTGAAATGTCATCCGCCAGAGGCTATGCTACGGAACGTGCCTTTTTTGTAAACGATTACATCTGTCGTGGGATGAGGAAAACTACACGTTACATGTTCCCCCAAAAAATGGATAACTATTCTGGCATCTGTAAAAAAAATTTGATATATATACATACTTTTTTTTATGTAGAGGGTTTTAGTATTTGCGAATCTTTGCAGTTTACAGTACTGTATGATTTAAGGGCTAAATGTTGCATTGCCATACACTTGATTTGATGTCTGTTCAAAACGATGTTCCAATCGCTATCCGACTGCTGAAGAAGTTATTCATTGCAAAGAATATAAACATGTAGGGTGTAAAATGTACTATTTTTCGATTTAAAGCTTCGTGACTGCAGGGATTCATCTTCTTGGTTCTTTCGGTAAAGTCACGTAGAAGGGAAATAATAAAATAATAAAAATAAAACATAATAATTTTATTATTGTATTTTAGGATGTTTTATTTCTATTATTTTATTATTTATTATTTCCCTTCTACGTGACTTTACCGAAAGAACCAAGAAGAAAAATGTACTTTGTTATTAGGCAGACTGAATTTTTTATTTTATTATAAAAGCTGGGATGGGTTTTTCATGGGTTTTTAAGCAGTCATTGGGTAACAAAAGACTGAGACAATAACTACACTACACTTGCAGGATCTGTGGCAATACAGGTGTTACAGTGCATTTATTGATTACAATATATTCTTAGTCTAACAATGCCAAAAAAAACACACTGCTATGGAAATGGCTATCTCATGATACATCGATGGGACTGGAAAACCCAGAAGTGGCTCTGGCGATCAGATGGCCGAACCGGCATTGCTTGAGCTACCTGGGTTCAAATCCAGGTCTCGGTTACCTCCAATTAAAACTGGGTTCTCTCAAATGTAATGTTGTGAGTTGATGTCTCAACCCCGGCCACCAAAAAAGTCTGCACAAAACTCCCCATCGCATTAAATCTGCTTCTGCACTTGGCTACATTTGTGCTCAATTCCAGCGCTTGAGAATGTAAAAGACCGCTTCGTATCGGGCAGGGCTGTCGTGTGACGGAGGTCACTCGCTGCGCCAGGGTGGGTGGAAAGGTTTGGGACAAGGTGGGTCACTTCTCAGAAGCAGTTGCGTGATGTCCACCAAGTGCGGGGGCTGTTCGCCCAACACGGAAGCTTCCTGCATTGCTCTGAAATTCAATGCCTCGTGACATTGTCAATACCACCGAAAAAAAACCAGGCCAGATCACGGGTGCAAGATCCTGTGCTACTGCGCTACAACCCGCGGTGGTAAATGTGCCGGGGTCAGCGAAATGCCACACAGCATTTCGCCGGGTGGCGGTGGTGGCGGTGGTTGCTGTGGTTCAGCGACATGGAGGCAGAAGCAAGGGTTGGTAGATCACCCGCAACTGAAACCACTCATCCTTAATGTAAACGCTCATTAATTGTCCGATAGCATCTTAATATATAGAGGACCGCAGAGCTTGTGGGGTGGGGTGTGCTCACCGTGTGGCTTTGCTGCTTGTCTGTGGGTTCCTCCCCTCGCCTCTGAGTAGTTGTCTTCTCTCTCCTCCCTCTTCCCCTTCCGACAGCAAGCGGACACTGTGTGGCGTCACGTTACTCGCTGAAAATATAAATAATTATTATTCCAATCCACAACCTCAGCTGTTCCGCCGTCGTCACGGCCATTACGAGACTACTCTGGATCATCCCGCCCCCACCGCCGCTCTGTTTGGGTCACGCGGTGCCACTGTGTGGGTGACCGAAGCAGAGTTTCGCAGACTTTGTTATTTGCGTCCACGTAAACACTCCTTGTATCCAGGCTGTTGCGCCGTTGGTGGACAAAGGAAGCGTGCTTGACGTTTCTAGCCCGTTTCACTTCACATCGTCGGGGTCAATATTTCTTGTTGTTGTTGCCATGGACGGACCGGCACCCCGTCATATGAATGTGGAATGCTCACCACTGGCTCGGGCCCACCGCTCGAGATGAGGAAGTCGGTGTTTCTCTGCTCGAATGAGCTGACAGCACTCATTTCCATTGGTGGCCATGAGCCGGAAATTCCACATTTCAATGGCGGGGCCCAGTCCATTAAAAAGACTGACACTGTCATAAACATTAAAGTAAACATATAAACTGGTCACAAAGTCTATAGTCATACCCTATACACCACAACACTAAAATTCACACACATACTATACACAGCCAATGAGGATGTATCTCCTGCAAGGATCTGCGGTCAGGGGAGGCAGGGGAGGCAGAGCCTCACCTGTGATACTCCAATGAAAATAGCTGTTACGAAAAGTAAAAAAATAATAATAATCAAATCAAATAAATATTAAGATTTTTCCACTGATCTGTTGTTATAAATGTAATTTCTGTACGATTACAATCATTTTTATCGTCAAAATCGCCAAATTTGCGGAGCTCCGCTGCAAATACAGGAAGAGACGAGAGGTGAGGCAGCGACGAGCTCAGCCTCCCCTCTGATTGCGCAACCCCTCAGTAACTGGATGGAGCGTGGGCAAGAAGCGCGTGCCTGTTACTATCTCAGTATGTCACCAATGTAATGTTTGTAGACCCCTCCATTTCATGCCCTCGCCTTCCATAATCCAGGTAACTTATTTCACGATGTGTATAAAGATACTTAGGCTCGCTGGTCTCGTCATGAAACAGCAATGAAACAGCACCAGGGGAGGCAGCTACCACGCGATTTTGAACGATTTTTGATCCCCCCCCCCGTCATCACACGGCGTCACAAAAAGTCAGACCCCCCCCCCCTCAAATATGACGTCACAAAGCTCTGCCCCCCCCCCCAAAAAAAAATAAAACATGCTTCAAATCTCTTTAAACTATTCTCATTGTAGTGCGTATTTAATGTGCCGCTGCACTCTTGATGTTGTAGGAGAAAACATTTGTTAAAAAGTCTATTTAACTAAGTAGAACGTATTTTTGGTTCTTTCGGTAAAGTCACGTAGAAGGGAAATAATAAAATAATATTAATATTAAATAATAGTAATATATAATACCAACATTATTTTATTATTTCCCTTCTAATATTAATATATAACACCAATATTATTTTATTATTTCCCTTCTACGTGACTTTACCGAAAGAACCAAGAAAATGAATCCCTGCAGTCACGAAAGCTTTAAATCAAAATGTAAGTAGAACGTGTTGTCTATATTTATTTAAAGTTGCGCATTTTGATGTGACGTCCCATTTCTCACCCCCATCCTCACAGATCGTCACAAATGTCTGACCCCCCCCCCCCCAGGTGCGTGACGTCATTTATGGACGACCCCTTATTTAACGTCTTCTTATCATGCTTATTTATTGATATTGAGTGTTTAGATGTTGCATACGATGTGTTTAGGGTCAAAAAGGTCAACTTCCGACCGCCTCGGAACGGATGAATGCTTTCAACGTGCAATTCGTCTACAGTCGATCTACAGTTATTTCGGTTAACAGTAATCTTCGTGGAACGGATTACAAACGTGAACCGAGGGACTACCACATATCAAACATCGGCTCAAGCCTCCCGTAGACCACGTGTTTCCTCCTGCGTGGACCCCCACCCCCTCCACTACAGATTCTCACTCATTTCCCCGCCCCCTGTGAAAACAGACGACGTCGTGTGTAGCAGCGGCAGATGCCTGCCTTCAAAACGTAAACATAGCTCTCTCTCTCTCGCCTTGTGGCCAGACTCCACGACTTTAAATCTCGACAAATGTACAACACCTGTCTGCCGAGGTTAAAGTTCCAGATGTGTGTGTATTTTGCACAGTAGGGAGCACAGTGGGTGTATCAGTCAGGCAACTCGTGGCACCTGCTGGGTCCGTCCCGTGAACCTCCTGCCTGCGGGCGTTCGACACTTCACGTGGCCTCAACGTGCACCTAGCCTGGCACAAGCGCCGTGGTGACGTCACCGCCACTTAGTGGCGAATGGCGGTTGTTGCTGTTGTTGAATTTCTTTCGCACCGTACGCGGCCCGACCGTTGGCACCGCGAGGCCAACGTTGCCCCACCGTTCCATGTTTACCACCGGTCTTAATTTAGGATCCCGTGTGTGTGTCTGCACTGTATCGCTTAACCTTTAAAGTGTCGTGCGCCTGCTTGCTACGCTAATGAGGGACTCAGGTGTGAACATCGTCTACACAGGTGTGGACCAGACGCCGTACTATGTCACCTGCACAGAGCACCTACCTGCGATATAGATTAGGATCCCACGTATTTATACAGGGAACACAACATCTGTCTAATGTATTCGTCCCAAGTGTTTGTGTGTTGGTCTATGTGTACTGTACAGTTATAGAACAGGAGTGTGCTCTTGATCTTATCAATATAATAAAAAAAAACAGGTGTTCGTTTAGTCTAAAGGCAGAGATAGAGAACAGATGAGTGTGTGATCTGTATATGTACAGGTGAGTGTATGTGGTGTGTCTAGGTACAGGTGAGTGTATGTGGTGTGTCTAGGTACAGGTGAGTGTGTGTGGTGTGTCTAGACACAGGTGAGTGTGTGTGGTGTGTCTAGGTACAGGTGAGTGTGTGTGGTGTGTCTAGACAGGTGAGTGTGTGTGGTGTGTCTAGGTACAGGTGAGTGTGTGTGGTGTGTCTGGACACAGGTGAGTGTGTGTGGTGTGTCTACATACAGGTGAGTGTGTGTGGTGTGTCTAGGTACAGGTGAGTGTGTGTGATGTGTCTACGTACAGGTGAGTGTGTGTGGAGTGTCTAGGTACAGGTGAGTGTGTGTGGTGTGTCTAGGTACAGGTGAATGTGTGTGGTGTGTCTAGACTCAGGTACAGGTGAGTGTGTGTGGTGTGTCTAGAGACAGGTACAGGTGAGAGTGTGTGGTGTGTCTAGGTACAGGTACAGGTGAGTGTGTGTGGTGTGTCTAGGTACAGGTACAGGTGAGTGTGTGGTGTGTCTAGACACAGGTACAGGTGTGTGTGGTGTGTCTAGGTACAGGTGAGTGTGTGTGGTGTGTCTAGGTACAGGAGAGTGTGTGTGGGGTGTATATGTACAGGTGAGTGTGTGTGGTGTGTCTACGTACACGTGAGTGTGTGTGGTGTGTATATGTACAGGTGTGTGTGGGGTGTCTAAGTACAGGTGAGTGTGTGTGGTGTGTCTAGGTACAGGTACATGACAGGTGTGTGTGGTGTGTCTAGGTACAGGTGTGTGTCTAGGTACAGGTGAGTGTGTGTGGTGTGTCTATAAACAGGTACAGGTGAGTATGTGTGGTGTGTCTAGAGACAGGTACAGGCGAGTGTGGTGTGTCTATAGACAGGTACAGGTGAGTGTGTGTGGTGTGTCTAGAGACAGGTACAGGTGAGTGTGGGTGTGTCTAGAGACAGGTACAGGTGAGTGTGGTGTGTCTAGAGACAGGTACAGGTGAGTGTGTGTGGTGTGTCTAGAGACAGGTACAGGTGAGTGTGGGTGTGTCTAGAGACAGGTACAGGCGAGTGTGTGTGGTGTGTCTAGAGACAGGTACAGGTGAGTGTGTGTGGTGTGTCTAGAGACAGGTACAGGCGAGTGTGTGTGGTGTGTCTAGAGACAGGTACAGGCGAGTGTGTGTGGTGTGTCTAGAGACAGGTACAGGCGAGTGTGGTGTGTCTAGAGACAGGTACAGGTGAGTGTGGGTGTGTCTAGAGACAGGTACAGGTGAGTGTGTGTGGTGTGTCTAGAGACAGGTACAGGCGAGTGTGTGTGGTGTGTCTAGAGACAGGTACAGGTGAGTATGTGTGGAGTGTCTAGACACAGGTACAGGTGAGTGTGGGTGTGTCTAGACACAGGTACAGGTGAGTGTGTGTGGTGTGTCTATAGACAGGTACTTGACAGGGGTGTGTGGGGTGTGTGGGCACCTGTATCACGTGGAGCCGGGTGTCGTCTCCTCCACCTCCATGTGCCGATGCTCGTCTAGGCTCGATGCAGTCTCTATAGGACTGCCCCCATATACAGTCCACACACACACAGAGAGAGAGCGGTGGCACTTTGAACCGGCTCCCAGGTGCTCTCTTGCGGCGTGGGTCGCAGTTGGGGTTAGAAGGGGTTAAGGTGACGGTGGAGTTCAGGGTTAGGGGCGAGGGTAAAAGGTACGTTTAGGAATAAGGTTAATAATTGTAGGGGCTGGGTTCAGGGTTAACGGTTAGAGTTGGTTTAGGGGTAAGGTGGAGGGTTAGGTTCAGGATGATGATAATGGTTAATATAAGCGTTGAGGAATAGGGTTAGCGCTAATGGAAGGGTACATGGATGAATTGTTAGTACGGAGGGCGAGAGCTGAGAGAGAGAAGAGAAAGAAGAGGGGGAGGAGGTGAGAGAGAGATGAGGAGAGATGACAGCCGGAAAGGACAGAGAGAGATCGAGACGGGAAGACAACACAACACGAGAGAGAGAGAGAGAGAAAGGGGAGTGAGTGTGTGTGCGAGAGGGTGGTGGTGGTGGGGGGGAGAGTGGCGTGAGAGAGAGGGGAGAGAGAAAAAAAAGAGAGGGGAGAGAGTAAATCTCTCCGGCTCAAACGGGATCGGTCCGGTTTGCGTGAGCGCCATGGTAACACTCGCCCCGCCGCAGATGGTGGTGATAATCTGTGGTGGTGGTGATGCTGGTGGTGGTGATGGTGGTGATGCTGGTGATGCTGCTGGTGGTGGTGGTGATGCTGGTGATGATGCTGGTGATGGTGGTGATGCTGGTGATGCTGCTGGTGGTGGTGGTGATGCTGGTGATGATGCTGGTGATGGTGGTGATGCTGGTGATGCTGGTGGTGGTGCTGGTGGTGGTGATGGTGGTGGTGGTGATGCTGCTGGTGATGCTGGTGGTGATGATGCTGCTGGTGGTGGTGATGGTGGTGGTGATGATGGTGGTGATGGTGGTGGTGATGGTGGTGGTGATGATGGTGGTGGTGCTGGTGCTGGTGGTGGTGGTGCTGGTGGTGCTGGTGATAATCCGTGGTGGTGGTGATAATGGTGGTGATTGTGGTGATGGTGGTGCTGGTGGTGGTGATTGTGGTGGTGCTGGTGCTAGTGGTGATGATAGTGATGGTGGTGGTGATGATGGTGGTGCTAGTGGTGGTGATGGTGATGCTGTTGATGCTGGTGATGGTGATGCTGGTGGTGATGGTGGTGCTGGTGATCCTGGTGGTGATGGTAGTGGTGGTGATGATGGTGCTGGTGGTGGTGATGCTGGTGGTGCTGGTGGTGATGGTGGTGCTGGTGGTGGTGATGATGATGATGGTGGTGATGCTGGTGGTGATGGTGATCCTGGTGGTGGTGATGATGGTGCTGGTGGTGGTGCTGGTGATGATGGTGGTGATGATGGTGATGCTGGTGGTGATGGTGATGCTGGTGGTGATGGTGGTGGTGATGCTGGTGGTGATGGTGGTGCTGGTGGTGGTGATGGTGATGCTGGTGGTGATTGTGGTGATGCTGGTGGTGATGGTGATCCTGGTGGTGGTGATGATGGTGGTGATGGTAGTGGTGGTGATGATGGTGCTGGTGGTGGTGATGCTGGTGGTGCTGGTGGTGATGGTGGTGCTGGTGGTGGTGATGATGATGATGGTGGTGATGCTGGTGGTGATGGTGATCCTGGTGGTGGTGATGATGGTGCTGGTGGTGGTGCTGGTGATGATGGTGGTGATGATGGTGATGCTGGTGGTGATGGTGGTGGTGATGCTGGTGGTGATGATGGTGCTGGTGGTGGTGATGCTGGTAGTGATTGTGGTGATGCTGGTGGTGGTGATGGTGATTGTGTCCACCGGGGGTTTTACCGACCCTGATGTATTTCATTTACTAAGGGGAGCTGTGGATCTGTGCGTGCGTGCGATTGTTCAATACACGTTATATTATAATGGGTGTAAACGTGGATGTGTGCAAGATGCGTGTTTGTGAATATGTTGTCGAGTTTGGCTGCGTTACAACATTGTGTGTGTGAGTCCGTGTGGGGGTGTACGCCAGCCAATGGGGAGCGGTGGGTGTAGTGGTTAGCGCGCCGCTGCCGCGCTACGAACCGAGTTCGATTCCCCGCTCACGGTCACCAACGAGTGACGATTATCTGAACCGGTCCTGGGCCTCCCCTAGGTCGACTCAGCCTCAAATGAGTACCCGGTAAGGGGAGACAAAGGCGGCCGGGCGTGGTGGCTGGCCACCCACCCCACTCTGTGTGTGTGCCACAGTGTCGGTGGCCTTCATCGGTGCTGCTGCTACTCGCTGACAGCACTTGCCCCAACCAGTCTGTGAAGGCTACACGGGGGATCTTTGTCTTTGTGCGCCAGTCATGGGACCCGAGCCCGTCCCGTGACCTGTCCACACGGCACGTGATGGCCCTCAGTGTGCACCTAGCCTGGCACGAGCGCCGCGGGGACGTCACCGCCACCCACCCTCTCGTGTTCCACAGTGCCGGCGGGCGGCCCTTCATGGGTGCTACTCGCGCACAGCACTTGACCCAAACAGTCTGTTAAGGCTACACGGTGGGGGGGGCCTTTGTCTTTTGTTAGTCCATGAAATAGCGGCAACTCCACGTGCTCTACAGAGTGGTCCAGATGTCTTGAGCTCCCCCCCCCCCCCCCCAATGAATTGACCCTTCACATTTTGTTCAGCAGTTTCCCTGCTGTGATTGTCTCACCTGATGACGGTCGCTTGCGTTGCGATCGAAACGTCGAGACCTATTACTTCTCTACCCACGTGACTTTACCGAAAGAACCAAAGCGAATGGATCCCCCGCAGTCACGAAAGCTTCAAATCCAGACTGGACAGTATTGTTGTGGTGCAATTGTGTTTTGGTTCAGCTGTCAACGGTGGCATTGTGCTCCTTTTGTTGAGCCAGGAAATCCTCGCCGCCGAGTCTCAAGGCTTCTATCCAGGAGGGTACTGCTTACACAGTGTGGACCTTTACACGAATGAGTGTTTGGCTATAACCTCCCCCCCCCCTATTAGCAAGGGGGCCGAAGCAGAAAGTATTTGGAGACCTTTGATTTAAAGCTTTCGTGACTGCAGGGATTCATCTTCTTGGTTCTTTCGGTAAAGTCATCACGTAGAAGGGAAGTAATAAAATAATAATGTTTTATTTTTATTATTTTACTTTATTACTTCCCTTCTACGTGACTTTACCGAAAGAACCAAGAAGATATTTGGAGACCCCCTCTTCGATTTGGTGAAACGAGAGCAGAGAATATTCAGACCAGTGAGAGATATATGGAGACGAGAGATACCGATGAGACAGCGCTGTACATGTAGACTCTTTTTAAGAGACGATACAGAGCGATACGAGAGTGAATATAGATGCCGACTCGATAGATAAGATGAATCAGCTTATTTTAATATCACTGGGATAAAAAAATTTTTTGAGAATTTGAATTCCAGCTGATGTTAATCTCACGCTGTTTACGAGCCGGCGACACATTGAGCTATTTGTGCCCCTCGTCGTTTGCTTAGTTTTATTTCGCCCGAGGCCACCACCACCACCACCACTGATGATGATCACTCTAAATGCAGCAATAGCTTTTCTACCCTCCCGACATGAATTATACACGTGGCCACTGCAACCCGACTGATGAGCCTGGGGAGACGGCAGATCCAGGGGTTTTGCATTTTGCAAATACTAAAAATAAACAGCCCTTTGCTTAATGGCCTTGCCTTTCAACGTATTCTGTGGCGATGAAGCCATTTCATGTTATCGTTCTAAGTGTTCAAAATCGTTATTTAGAACGGGCCATTGTCTATCCACCGCTGGATGGAGGCCTCCCCAACCGCCCACCATTGGTCCTCTCATCTCCCCGCACGTGAACTGATCCCATCACTGACATCGCTCATGACGGTGGTGCTTGTCCTAGAGCCTTGGAACCCTTCCCCTCATTCAACCGTCTCGTGCCATCGGCTATTATCCCGCGCCAATAGGCGATGTAGCCAGCTGGCCAAGTCAATTTACTCGTCGAATACGACGTCAGAATAATGATCGTGGTGAATTGTAATTGTCGATGTCAAACAGTAAACGTCTCCATATACCGTAGAGACCTCAGTCGTGAGGCCTTCATAAACTCCCAAGGTCTAGCATGGGGTCCCAAGGCTCGTTAAATGAAGCAATGAGCTGACATCCTTCACAGACTGAAATCGAATCCGCCTCCTTATCGGCTGTCAAACGAAAGCACCTTTTTACAACCACGCTAAGTAATAAAACACGTGCAGTATTGCGTCGCTCGTGCACATTAAAGCCGCTCGGGACTGGGTTAAACAACACCTGTCAATGAAACCTTGACTTAAAGCTTTCGCAGCTGCAGGAATTCATATTTAAACTTAATTTGGAGCTTTCGTGACTGCAGGAATTATTCTATGTTTCTGGTTCTGTGTTTAATCTCTCTCTCAAATTTAGCATTCTCAGGAAGAACGTAATCAACCAGATAGGGTGTTGACTGTTATGTTATCCGACTCTCTGTTGTATTACATTACATTTCTAAGTATACTAGATTTGTGTTTCTATTTAATTTATACCTGATGATTGCTTGTGTTGCAATCGAAACGTCGTATGCTAGTATTTAATTTAATTTATTATTTTATCTTTATACGTGACTTTACCCAAAGAACCAAAGAAGGAATTCATATTGTTGGGTCTTTCGGTAAAGTCGCGTAGATAGAGCCTATCTCCGTGACTTTACCGAAAGACCCAAAAGAATGTACCTGTCAATGAATCTAAACTTTGGGGAGCTGTGGTGCAATGGTCAGCGCACTCCGCTGTGAATCCAGATAACCTGCAGAGTTCGATTCCTGGCGACGGATAACAGCAGTGGCTGTGGACCAGCGTGGTGAAGTATGGTCAAACAGCCCCCGCCCCCTGGTGGGGAGGTCTACTTCCAGCAGTGGTTTCATTTATTAACAGTGGATGGATGACAAAGGGCAGTAGTTTATTTCTATCAACAAAAGTAAACTAGATTGTCTCTCCGTATATGAGCATTGGACAGTACTCATCTCTGCTGGTAGTCCTTCCTCGGCCAGTGGTGCACATTCCACATTCCCATGGCAAGTGGGAGTCTATCCACTGTTGGCTTCCCACAAAGTGGTATTGCCAAATTCTATCGACCCCCGGAGGATGATGATGATGGGCTGAGTTGACCTTTGGTTGGCATTTGAACCGCTGACCTGGGTGACTTTATGGGCTGTTGTAAATGATGTGTTAACGAGTTCACCAGTCCCTGGCTATACCTTTACAGCCGCAACTGACGTAAGTGTAAAACGCACGTGTAAACCATCACGAGATCCGATTGAATTATTTTCACGTTTTGTATTTATATTGGATAAAAAGTAAAACAAAGCTGGCAAGCCTAAGAATTACGGGAGCTTCCATTCCATTTGCAGCGTAATCTTACACAAGCACTACACAAGAATGTAGAATGTACAGCCCTTGTTAATACACCGCTGGACGAATGCCATGCCGGTTATATGGGGGTTTAAACATACTTCACCACGCTGGTCGGTGAGAGTCGGGGGAGTGCCCAGGACCAGTTTGGTTATCACTCACCACTGATGTCAGCTGTGGCCAAGAATAGAACTCAAAAGAGTTGATTATCGAGCAGATTTTCATCAGATTATGACCCTTGTTGACAATGAAACATTGCGCTTCACAGGTTCCACGGGTACTGGGCTCCTTAACACACACCGTTTAAACACAGTTCGTTTAAAGATTAAAAGTGTTGTTTTAAAAACAACAGTTTTGCGCAATGACGGCACAACGCCCAGCGAGGTGGCAGTATGCTCAGGGCACTCGACTCGGCAGTCGGAGGTCGCCAGTTAAAGTTTTATTGGAGGTTAATCGGCCCCATAAGGGATACAACGTGGAATAATATAGCGCTTAGATGTTACTGCATCTCAAGAAGATGTACGGTGACAGGAGAAGTGTTTATATTTGTAGGGAGAGGCAGTCGGTCGGAAAATGAAGGTCTCGAGCCTGGACTTGGATAGACGCAGGGAGTCAACAGCACGGACGGCTGGGACGGCTGGGACGTTTGTAGGAAGGGGATGTAAGAGCATGTCTTCCTGCTCAAACGAGCCTCTTATCCCGCTCGCCAATATTAGTTCTGTGCCAGTGGTTTCAACTCCACATTCTTACGGCAGCATGGTGTGTTTTTTATTTTCACCATCACCGATCCGGTGAGACGAACGTATCGCCGAAGACGGCGCGGAATTTCACGCCGTCGAGCACGCGGCCGTAGCGCAGCGAGAAGTACAGCACGTCGCGGTGCGAGTAGCAGCGCAGCGCTAGCAGCGGGTCCTGGGGTCGGTCACGGCCCTCGGAGAGCGGCACCACGTCCGCCACGGGCACGAAGCGGTCTCGGCGCCCGCCCCAGAAGGAGAGGTGCGACACACGGAGCGTGCTGCCGTCGGCGCTCAGCGCCATCAGCCCCACCCAGCGTCGCAGGTAGTGGCTGATGCCGTAGAGGGAGCAGCAGGCGAGGGCGGCAACGCCCGACGTTAGCCGCAATGAGTGCTCGTCCACCAGGCCCTGCCGCTCACCCCGCACGCGACGACGACGACAAACAAACAACAGCCGCTGTCATTTGCCATCGAGTGAGAGCGATGTCATCACTGCGGGGCTCTTGGGTGCGAGGTGCACTTTGAGATCATCACGTGAAGTGTCCAAGGCTCGCTGGCTGGCAAAGAGGTCATGGGACAGATCCAGGTGTGACCCAGGAGTCATGGATAAACTGAGCGAGATGACTGGCACATGCACCGCTTGCACTCCCCACTGTGCTACCTTGCACATGCGCGCAAACATGCAAGATTTATGGTTGAAGTGCCTTGGCCATTTGCCAAGGTATTTCTAATTCCTTTGGCTATTTGCCCATTGTTGGTGCATTTTAGCCAAAGGCTAGATGAAATTGAACATTCTCCTGATATCAATCTGCCACAAGCATCAGGTAAAATGCATATTAAGGAATTTCGTTGGCAGCAGTGCACAAACGCAACGTTTTTAAAGATATTCAACAGCTTTGTAATTAACAAGGCCTTCAACAGAAAAAAAAATGTATCAAATGTCTAACGTTTTGGGAAACGGTCCTTCGGAGTAGGGTGGGCAGAAATATTGACTTACTGTTGACTGATCTATTGTTGGAGAGAATACATTTGACAGCGTGGTGCCTTGAATTGACATACAATCACTTCACCTCACTTGACAACCTGGTTTAACTACTGGCGGTTGAAATGTTGATTCAAACCCAGGATCTCAGCTGTTTCAGGGTTAGTAGCTCTGACACGGCCATTATGAACCCTTTGAACTGCCAGTTTCCCCCAGTCTCACCTGCGTGTGCAGGTAATAGATGGGTGGCAATGCAACCACCATGAATATCGTCTGCACGTTCTTGAGTCGCGATATGAAGCGCGTCGCTCTGATGGCCGGGAAGCGGTAAATCGGAATGAAGATATCACCCCTTCCATCCTCTCCCGATGTTGACCTGCGAATCAAATCGGGAGCGCATTCGATATTGGCGCCATTCTTATAGCGGCTGGCTATCACGAAGGAAGTTGCTACGTTCCGCAGATGATAGCAGTCCGCAGTCTCACAAGAGTGGGCTATGTTTATATTACGTGCCTTTACCCAGTGAGGTAGTTTGCGGGTAAAATTTGGCAACTTTTAACCGTGATGCCGGCACACAAGGCCTACCTTTTTTTCGAATGTGACAGGATCTTTAGCGTCCATTGTGAAGTTGGCTTGCATTTTGGTTACTACGCCCACAGTATCAACCTGGGGGGCCACTGGGAACGAACCGCATACCCTTTGCAAAAAATGCTGCTTGTTTCACCGCCCCAAATAAAGTGTATTTGAATTTTGAAAGAGTCTGAATGTGATTGCGTCTCAGGAGACTGTGCAAACAGACGTAGAAGGGGAAGGGGTCGTGAAAATATTGGTAACTAAAGAGGGGGGGGGAGGGGCGGCCGGAGGTGGGGGGGGAGGCTTTTTTGTGGATTATTTTCAGATGGATGACGAAGAGCACAAGGCTACTGGGCAGAGAGGAGAAGAGAGACTTAGGAGACAGGTGAACGAGTTGGCATGTTTTTAGCATGTTTTGTTTGCGTGACAAACCTTGCTAATTGGCTGTGTTGGGTGGTGGCGGGTTTTAACGACACATTTTATATTTACGCGATCTAACCCAAAAAACCATTATTATGGAGAGACAGGCAGTTATGGGCAGTGGATACGAGGAAGGTCTTGAGCCTGGACCTGAACAGCACAAATGACCACGGGAGGGGATTCTCAGACCTCACGGCCAGCACAGCAGCAGCAGTGACCTCCCATTCAGGGGGGGAGGGTGACTGAGAGTTTTAACGGAAGGCCTCGGTTGGTGGAGCTGAAGAGCGTGCGAGTAGGAGAGGTAGGCAGGGAAGACGAGGCTGTGGAGAATCCTGAATTGTCCGGTTTACGGATCGAGAGCCAGTGGAAAGTTTTGAGAATTGGAGTGATGTGGAGCTCATTTACGGGGCGTGATTGAGGGGTCTGTCGGCAGTATTCTAGATCATTTGAATGTTAGCAGTGGAAGGATTTGGGGGAGTCCACATTTGACTCCGATGATGACCTTGACGCCGGGTCGTGAGTGGCAGAGCCCCGCGCTGTCGTAAGAGGTCGTCCAGCATTGAACCCACGGCTGCTGAGACTTGCGCAGGTAATGATGCTACTGTTGTTTCTACGCAGTCCATGCCACCTGCAGGGGAGGACAGATCTGCAGTAAACATTTGTAGTGTCGTCTCTGCATGCGAGTGGCGTGCGACGCACACACAGTCAGCCGGAGACGAGGTGGTCGCAGGAGGCACCGCTCTGCCCTCCTTATTCGTTGTTGCCGAGCTCATGCCACCACTCGGGCCCCCCCTCTCTCTCTCTCTCAAACACGACCCCGCTGCCACGCGTCTCGTCCCAGACACGACCCTGTCCGCGTTGCACCGACGGCGTCGACCGGGACAGCCAACCACTGTCCGGCCGCGCCATAATCGGGCGAAGGCGGCAGCGACGAGGGCGACGAGGATGACAGCGACGACGAGACGAGTTCAATCCCAGAACAGGTAGCCCAGAGCTCTCGCTCTCCGCTGCTTATATTCCCATCGGAGCGGCTTGGCTCCGCACTAGCCGCGCCTCCCTTCTCGAACCCTCTAGAGCAGGGGTCGGCAACCAAAATAACAAGAAGAGCCATTTCTTTCCAATTCGGTACAAAATTCAGTATTTCAAGAGCCGCAATGCATCTGAGTACATACTGACGTACATATCGTCAAGAAGCAACCCGTAAAGAGCCGCATGCGGCTCCGGAGCCGTAGGTTGCCGACCCCTGCTCTAGAGGATTCCAGGGGCTTCCACACGAGGTCTATCATGACCCTTACCCCACTTCCTCCGCCCTGCCGGCACACCCGCGTATATGCTCAGCGGCGTGTGCGCTAAGTGCCCACCTGCAGTTGCTGTCCAACAGTCAGCGCTATGTCACTACATTTCGATTTAAAGCTTTCGTGACTGCAGGGATTCATCTTCTTGGTTCTTTCGGTAAAGTCACGTAGAAAGTAATAAAAATAAAACATAATAAAATGTCACTACACATTGACCAATAAAGCACAATATTGACTAATCATGAGCTCCGGTGTCAGACCAAGAGATCAGGACTGTGTCATTTGCATTTTGATCTAACAGTCAGCAAATCAGGAACAAGCTACGTCAACCAAAGGACCAATCACGACCAAGTTGTGTCAACCATTCTCAACATGTACAACATGTCTACCGTTAACCAATCAAGAGCCAAGCTGTGTTAAAACGTCGACTAATAAAGCACAATATTGACCAATCATGAGCTCCGGTGCCAGGTCAAGTTCATTCGTTTAAACAATGTGGTGGAAACTCAAGAGACCAGGATTGTGTCATTTAAATTTTTGTTGAACCATCAGCCAAATCAGAACAGGCTACGTTAACCCAACAGACCAATCACAAGCAAGTTGTATCAACCATTTACAAATGTACATCATGTCAACCATTAACCAAGTCCAGCTGTGTTGACGAATACAAACAAACCTGTCAACCCCTTATCAGTGCCCTTTCTTTACTCTTTGGTTCGTTCGGTAAAGCCACGTTGGTCGAAAAAATAATAGATCACGACGTTTCGCTACACAAACGACCGTCTTCAGGTGGTATAGAGAGAGGTGGTGGGGGGGAACTTGTGTTGCGAAACGTCGTGATCTTTTATTTTTTCTACCTACGTGACTTTACCGAAAGAACCAAGAAGATGAAGCCCTGCAGTCACGAAAGCGTTAAATCGAAATTCGTGAATTCATTACTCCGCGGCCTTCCTGAACAAATATTGGCACGTAAAAAAACAGATTGACTGCAGAATGCGACGAGACTCAAAAGACTACTTAACTCGTCCTCACAGATTGTTCACCAGCAGACCCGGGCGTTTCGTCTCAACTACCACCGCACTTGCAGGTCCACAACACTCTCATCTATTGTTAGGCCTCTGCAAGGTAAAGTCAAAACAATGAGCCTACCTTTACCCTTACCACAATGCAATCACTCTATCCCCTACCTTTTACCCTTTAGCAAGGTAAGGTAAAAGGTCAAAAGCAACGAGCCTATCTTTATCCGACCTTTTACCCTTACCCCGTACAAATAACCCGATCACAGGGTAATTACTGGGGTACTACTACACATGAAAAAGGTTTAAAACAGGTAAATGCTAGGTAGAGCGCTTCAAATCATCAGTGCCTTTTTCTTATTACGGATCAATTCAGACCTTATTGGTCACCGCGTGCCCCTTAAAAATCTCAACATTCATCCTAAAAAGTCCCATCACGAGAGAAAAACAAACAAAAAGACCTGAAAATTCAATTTCCGTGTACAAGAACACGGGGTACAAACCGTATGGGTTGAGACATCCATGCGAATTTACGAGTTAACGGTCAAATAACAACAACCACGAGCCAACAACTGCGAACCATCAACCAATCACAAGTTGTTCAAGCTTTAACCAAAGCACGAATTAGAAAAAATAAGCAATTTCGTCCAATGTTGCTCCATGAATGAAATGCATTGCCTATTGCTGAATATATTTTGCAGTTAAGGCCGCAACGTTGTTGACAAACGTGTTAAGTTTGTTATGTGTGTGTGCGCCACCACGTGCTAACTCAAGGGGTCACGCAATGTGAAATTATATTGGGCCCTTAACCTGGTTAAAACAAATACGATGTTACCTGGTAAAATAAATAAGATAAAAGTTATCTGTTTCGTGTTAAAGACAACCCAAAATAATCAAGTCCCTTTCGATTTAAAGCTTTCGTGACTGTAGAGATTCATATTCTTGTTCTTTCGGTAAAGTCGCGTAGAAGGGAAATAATAAAATAAAAAAAAACTATTAAATTCTCACGACGTTTCGATTGCAACACAAGCAATCGTCATCAGGTGAGAAACCACAGCAAGAACATTTGAAAAAATTAGAATTTTTTTTATTGCTGTGGTTTTCACACCTGATGATGATTGCTTGTGTTGCAATCGAAACGTTGTGATAATTTTTTTTATTTTTTTTATTTTATTATTTCCCTTCTACGCGACTTTACCGAAAGAACCAAGAAGATGCATGTTGACTCTAACCAAGAATATAATCAAGCACCGTTTACCGCAGACCCTTACCGCGCCGAACCCCTCCCCCTTCAAGTGTGATGAATACACCCCGCGACGATGTTTGCCGCAGTCCCTTCCCGTGTGGTTGATGCGCGCTGCCGCGCTAACGAATGGAGGAGGTCGTTGGTGTTAGTGGGTCAGAGATGACGACGCGCTGGCTGCGTGCTGAGGTCCGTGCCCCCCACCTCTCTCGCTCTATACCTCGACAGTGTCGTGAGCTCCGCGACGAGGGGGGCGGCAGGGTGGCGGCCGGCCGAGTTGGCGGCGCGGAGGAGTAGCTGAGGCAGAGGTCGGACGCGGAGCGGCCACGTGGCCATCTTGGTCAGGGGGGTGAAGCGAGGCGAGGGCCCCGCCCCCAACGAGATGCGGGGGGGGTGACGTCCATCTCGCCGGGGGGGTTGTGACGTCATCTCGCCGGGGGGGGTTGTGACGTCATCTCGCCGGGGGGGGGGGTCTCCATGGCAACGCGGGAACTGTAAATGGATTGCTGCCCCATTTGCAGACTGCATCCGAATGTATGTGTTTAGACTGCAAACGATATTAAAAAAAAAACTATATAAACAATATAAAACATGACATGAGTGCAAAGTATAGGAAAGGTAAATCGCTTCGGGAACTATACAAATAAAACCCAACTAAATATTGTCTTATCGGGTAATGCCCACTGAGGTATTAACTTGTTTTTTTAGAAGCCACCTGTGCCACACACGATGGCTCAGCAAAGTGGCTTTTCGTGTGGAAAGTTACAGCAGCAAAATAATCTAAATACATCTTCTTGGTTCTTTCGGTAAAGACACGTAGAAGGGAAGTAATAAAATAATAAAAATAATAAAAATAAAACATAATAAAATTATTCTCACGACGTTTCGGCCACAACGCAAGCAGCCGTCCTCAGGTGAAGACTCTGTCGCCTCGACGGACCTGGTTTTCACCTGAGGACGGCTGCTTGCGTTGTGGCCGAAACGTCGTGAGAATAATTTTATTATGTTTAATTTTTATTATTTTATTACTTCCCTTCTACGTGACTTTACCGAAAGAACCAAGAAGATGAATCCCTGCAGTCACGAAAGCTTTAAATCAAATTTAATCTAAATACATGTTGAATTTTTGTTATTTATGCTGTATTTCATTATTTCCCTTCTACGTGACTTTACCGAAAGAACCAAGAAGAAGCATGTTCATCTTCTTGGGTTCTTTCGGTAAAGTCACGTAGAAGGAAAGTACAAAATAATAAAAATAAAAACATAATAAAATAAAATAATTCTCACGACGTTTCGGCTACAACACAAGCAGCCGTCTTCAGGTGAAGAAAAAAAGAAGCATGTTGATTCTGAATGTGCTTCGAACGACAAATACGAACTCAACACTGTTTGTCAGTAACACTGTGCGTGACCTTAAAGGGGAAAAATAGGCGACGTTTCGGGCAATATCCCAATTTCATAACATCACAACCACAAGTGACGTGGACCATTGCAAGTGACGTCACTTTCAAATTATTACGTGACGTCACGTAAGTGTCGCCACTCGCTAGTCAATGACGTCATTAGACAAGGTTTTAGCCTCATTCATAACGGTTACGCTTAACGAAACGGGGATCTTCTGGACATCTGTCGGGAAAGGAGCTTTACAGCTCATCGGATTCCTCCACACTATAAAGATTTGAGAGTCGCCGCAAGTTTTAGTCTGCGAGTGACGTCACCGACGCCTGCCATTGTTAACGCGCTAAAACGTCATGTACTTTAGTGGTAAGATGACGCAATTAGTCATAATATGACGTAATTAATAGTGTAGACAAACTAGGGAGATTGAGGTGGAACTGTGTGTGGAATCGGGAGTGAATGTGGCTTTCGCGTTTTTCGTTCGTTAGTATTAAAGAGTTTTATTGTTTAAAATACCATCCTGAGTGCGATCATCTTTGCCTATACGCTCGTAATGCGAGGATTGGGAATGAGGCTGCGGTTGCAGGGGTGACGTCATTTAGTATAAGTTGGCGTCATTCATAGAAGGCGTCATTAGTAAGATGACGTCATTCGTAGTAAGATGACGGCATTAGTAAGATGACGTCATTCGTAGTAAGACGGCGTCATTAGTAAGTGGTCACTATGAGATCTCTTTTACCAGTGGCAAAATATAGTAGTAGGTTGTTACCCTTTTAAACTGGTACAAAACTGACACCTTTATTCAAGGCATCATGTTTGCAATAACCACAACACAAGTAGTCAAAAAAGGCGTACGCCTTCTGGTGTCATCTGGTCCAACACCAATGGGGACTAGGCTCTAAAGAAAGCCGTCTCGGGTGTGGACCAATAAACTTCAAGGACAGTGCATAGTTATTATCATTATCAGAGTTGCTTTTTTTGTTTGCTTTTTGACTACTGTGTTGTGTTATGCACACATGTAGCTTGAATAAAGGTGTCAGTTTGTAACCAGTTTAAAAGGGTAACACCACTATTAGTAAGTGGTCGTCAGGAGTAAGAAGACGTCATTAGTAAGATGACGTCACTCGTAACAAGATGACGTCCATTCGTAGATGACGTAAATCCGCAAGCGGAAGACGTCACGCACGACGACGTGTAAGTGTGAATGACGTCACGCGACTTGTAACTTGTTGGGGTTGGTTACGAGGGGAAGACGAGCCGCTGCCGCCGCCGGTTTGAACGCTCCGTGAGCGAGGAGGAGGGTGGTGTTGGTGGGGTGGTAGCGGTGGTGGCGGTGGTGGTGTGCGGTGGTGGTGGTGGGTGGTAGCGGGTGTTGGTGGTAGCGGTGGTGGTAGCGGTGGTGGTAGCGGTGGTGGTAGCGGTGGTGGTAGCGGTGTGTTGGTAGTGGTGGCGTGGTGGCGGCGGTGGTGGGGTAGGGTGGTGGTGGTGGTGGTGGTAGCGGCGGTTGTAGCGGTGGTGGTGGTAGTGGGGGTGTTGGTGGCAAGAGGGCCATGGCGGGCACCCGCGACGAGTCGGTGCTGTGCCTCTTCGACGTGGACGGCACCCTGACGCCGGCGCGCCAGGTGAGGGGCTACACCCCCCCCCACTCTCCCCCCCCCCCACTCTCGCCTCCCCACCCCACTCCCCCTCCCCCCCCCCACTCTCGCATCCCCCCCCCCACTCTCGCCTCCCCCCCCCACCCCACGCTCCCTCCCCCCCCCCCCCACTCTCGCCTCCCCCCACCCCATCTCGCTCCCCCCCCCCACTCTCGCCTCCCCCCCCCACCCCACTCTCGCCTCCCCCACCCCACTCTCGCCTCCCCCCCACCCCACTCTCGCCTCCCCCCCCCCACTCTCGCCTCCCCCACCCCACTCTCGCCTCCCCCCCCCCACTCTCGCCTCCCCCACCCCACTCTCGCCTCCCCCCCCCCCACCCCCTCTCGCCTCCCCCCCCCACTCTCGCCTCCCCCCCCCCCCCCCACTCCGCCTCCCCCCCCCCACCCCACTCTCGCCTCCCCCCCCCCACTCTCGCCTCCCCCCCCCCACTCTCGCCTCCCCACCCACTCTCCCCCCCCCCACCCCACTCTCGCCTCCCCCACCCCACTCTCGCCTCCCCCACCCCACTCTCGCCTCCCCCCCCCCACTCTCGCCTCCCCCACCCCACTCTCGCCTCCCCCACCCCACTCTCGCCTCCCCCCCCCCACTCTCGCCTCCCCCACCCACTCTCGCCTCCCCCCCCCCACTCTCGCCTCCCCCCCCCCCCACTCTCGCCTCCCCCCCCCCACCCCACTCTCGCCTCCCCCCCCCCACTCTCGCCTCCCCCCCCCCACCCCCACTCTCGCTCCCCCCCCCCACCCCACTCTCGCCTCCCCCCCCCCCACTCTCCTCGCCTCCCCCCCCCCACCTCTCTCGCCTCCCCCCCCCCCCCCCCCCCCACTCTCGCCTCCCCCCCCCCACTCTCGCCTCCCCCCCCCCCTCTCGCCTCCCCCACCCTACTCTCGCCTCCCCCACCCCACTCTCGCCTCCCCCCCCCCACCCCACCCCTCTCGCCTCCCCCCCCCCACTCTCGCCCCCCCCCCCACCCCACTCTCGCCTCCCCCCCCCCCCCCACCCCACTCTCGCCTCCCCCCCCCCCACCCCACTCGCGCCTCCCCCCCCCCACTCCCTCGCCTCCCCCCCCCCACCCCACTCTCGCCTCCCCCCCCCCACCCCACTCTCGCCTCCCCCCCCACTCTCGCCTCCCCCCCCCCCCCACCCCACTCTCGCCTCCCCCCCCCCACTCTCGCCTCCCCCCCCCCACTCTCGCCTCCCCCCCCCCACCCCACTCTCGCCTCCCCCCCCCCCACCTCCCCCCCCACCCCACTCTCGCCTCCCCCCCCCACTCTCGCCTCCCCACCCCACTCTCCCCCCCCACCCCCACTCTCGCCTCCCCCACCCCACTCTCGCCCCCCCCCCCACCCCACTCTCCCCACCCCCTCCCTCCCGCCTCCCCCACCCCACTCTCGCCTCCCCCCCCCCACTCTCGCCTCCCCCACCCCACTCTCTCGCCTCCCCCCCCCCCTCTCGCCTCCCCCACCCCACTCTCGCCTCCCCCCCCCCACCCCACTCTCGCCTCCCCCCCCCCACTCTCGCCTCCCCCCCCCCACCCCCACTCTCGCCTCCCCCCCCCACCCCACTCTCGCCTCCCCCCCCCACTCTCGCCTCCCCCCCCCCCCCCCACTCTCGCCTCCCCCCCCCCACTCTCGCCTCCCCCCCCCACTCTCCGCCTCCCCCACCCCACTCTCGCCTCCCCCACCCCACTCTCGCCTCCCCCCCCCCACCCCACTCTCCCCCCCCCCCCCCACTCTCGCCTCCCCCACCCCACTCTCGCCTCCCCCCCCCACCCCACTCTCCCCCCCCCCCCCCACTCTCGCCTCCCCCACCCCACTCTCGCCTCCCCCACCCCACTCTCGCCTCCCCCCCCACCCCACTCTCCCCACCCCACTCTCGCTCCCCCACCCCACCTCCGCTCTCCCCCCCCCCCACTCTCGCCTCCCCCACCCCACTCTCGCTCTCCCCCCCCCCCACTCTCGCCTCCCCCACCCCACTCTCGCCTCCCCCCCCCCACCCCACTCTCGCCTCCCCCCCCCCACTCTCGCCTCCCCCCCCCCACCCCACTCTCGCCTCCCCCCCCCCACCCCACTCTCGCCTCCCCCCCCCCACTCTCGCCTCCCCCCCCCCACTCTCGCCTCCCCCCCCCCACCCCACTCTCGCCTCCCCCCCCCCCTCTCGCCTCCCCCCCCCCCCCACTCTCGCCTCCCCCCCCTACTCCTCGCCTCCCCCCACCCCTCTCGCCTCCCCCCCTCTCCCTCCCCCCCCCCACCCCACTCTCCTCGCCTCCCCCCCCCCACTCTCGCCCCCCCCCCCCCCCCCTCTCGCCTCCCCCCCCCCCCACCCCACTCTCGCCTCCCCCCCCCCCCCACTCTCGCCTCCCCCCCCCCACTCTCGCCTCCCCCCCCCCCACCCCTCTCGCCTCCCCCCCCCCACCCCACTCTCGCCTCCCCCCCCCCACTCTCGCCTCCCCCCCCCCCCACCCCACTCTCGCCTCCCCCCCCCCACTCTCGCCTCCCCCCCCCCACTCTCGCCTCCCCCCTCCCCCACCCCACTCTCGCCTCCCCCACCCCACTCTCGCCTCCCCCACCCCACTCTCGCCTCCCCCCCCCCCCCCACTCTCGCCTCCCCCCCCCCCACTCTCGCCTCCCCCCCCCCACTCTCGCCCTCCCCCCCCCCACTCTCGCCTCCCCCCCCCCACCCCACTCTCGCCTCCCCCCCCCCACCCACTCTCCGCCTCCCCCCCCCCACTCTCGCCTCCCCCCCCCCACTCTCGCCTCCCCCCCCCACTCTCGCCTCCCCCCCCCCCCACCCCACTCTCGCCTCCCCCACCCCACTCTCGCTCGCCTCCCCCACCCCACTCTCGCCTCCCCCCCCCCCCCACCCCACTCTCGCCTCCCCCCCCCCACTCTCGCCTCCCCCCCCCCCACTCTCGCTCCCCTCCCCCCCCCCCCCACTCTCGCCTCCCCCCCCCCCCCCACCCCACTCTCCGCCTCCCCCCCCCCACTCTCGCCTCCCCCCCCCACTCTCGCCTCCCCCCCCCCACTCTCGCCTCCCCCCCCCACCCCACTCTCGCCTCCCCCACCCCACTCTCGCCTCCCCCACCCCACTCTCGCCTCCCCCCCCCCCCCCACTCTCGCCTCCCCCCCCCCCACTCTCGCCTCCCCCCCCCCACTCTCGCCTCCCCCCCCCCACTCTCGCCTCCCCCCCCCCACCCCACTCTCGCCTCCCCCCCCCACCCCACTCTCGCCCCCCCCCCCCACTCCTCGCCTCCCCCCCCCACCCCACTCTCGCCCCCCCACTCTCGCCTCCCCCCCCCCCCCCACTCTCGCCTCCCCCCCCCCCCCCACTCTCGCCTCCCCCCCCCCACCCCACTCTCGCCCCCCCCCCCCACTCTCGCCTCCCCTAGGTCGACTCAGCCTGAAATAAAAAACAACTGCGGTCTCAAACGTTGTGGCTGTTGTTTGACGAGGTGGGAGGAGGCCCGCTGAGATGTATTTATAGCCGTGGCTCTTTGGGTTTTTTTTGTGTGTCAAAGCGATCCCTGGCTATGGGGCCGTCCATAAATGACGTCACGCACCTAGGGGGGGATTAGACATTTGTGACGATGTGTGACGAGGGGGGGCGGGTTTAGAAATGTGACGTCACATCAAAATGCGCAACTTTAATAAATATAGACAACACGTTCCACTTAATTAAATAGACTTTTTAATAAATGTTTTCTCCTACAACATCAGAGTACAGCGCCACATGAAATACGCACTACAATGACAATAGTTTAAAGCGGTTTGAAGCATGTTTTATTATTGGGGGGGGGGGGCAGAGCTTTTGACGTCATATTTGAGGGGGGTCTAACTTTTTGTGACGTCGTGTGACAAGGGAGGGAGGGGGTCAAAATCGTCCAAAATCGCGTGACGTCATTTATGGACGGCCCCTTTATACGCGACGATAGCTGAACGTTGGCTTGTGAGTAGTCTCTGAACGCCGTGGTGTTGATTCTAAATGTGGAGGGGGGGGGGAGGACCCGGAGAGATAGACTTGCAAACTCCAAATATACAGCAGTGGGCAGAGGTCAGGCTCTGGGTTCGAACCCACACACTCCAGTACCAGGCGAGATAGTCAGCATCTCCTAGCCACCCTGGTGTCAGGGTCTGGGTTCGAACCCACAACCACCTGCGTACCGGGCGAGGTAGTTAATATCTCCTAGCCGCTGTGGTGTCAGGGTCTGGGATCGAACTCACGACCTCCTGTGTACCGGGCGAGGTAGTCAGCATCTCCTAGCCACCGTGGTGTCAGGGTCTGGGATCGAACCCACGACCTCCTTCATACCACGCGAGGTGGTTAATGTCTCCTAGCCACCGTGGTGTCAGGGTCTGGGATAGAACCCACGACCTCCTTCATACCACACGAGGTGGTAATGTCTCCTAGCCACCGTGGTGTCAGGGTCTGGGATCGAACCCACGACCCTCCAGTGTACCAGGCGAGGTAGTCAGCATCTCCTAGCCACCGTGGTGTCAGGATCTGGGATCGAACTCACGACCTCCTGCGTACCGGGCGAGGTAGTCAGCATCTCCTAGCCGCTGTGGTGTCGGGGTTTGGGATCGAACCCATGACCTACTGTACCCAGGTGATTAAGTTAACATCTTCTGGCCACCGTGGTGCTCGAGTGGTAGATGTGGATTTACTCTCCAACACAGCGGTGTGCTGAACTCGGAACGAATTGGCATGTTTTGTTTACGTGACAACTTTACTAATTGGCCGTTTCAGGGGTGGCGGCGGGTTTAACGACACATTTATATTTACGTGTCTTAGCCAAAGACCTCTTATGGAGATGAAGTATGTTAGTTGCATCAGTACACCAATTCCAAAGCTTGGGTAAGGCCGCAAAACAACAGCAAGAACAGTCCCAGAACACACCAAGGAAACACACAGCCCCTCAATGAGAACTGCACATGAAAAGACCAATCATGCAATAAGCAGGTATTTTGGCTACCATACGGTGGGCAGAGCAGCAATATACATTGTTGTACTTTACTGCTATGCTTTTGCGTCTATGCTTCCACCTTCACCAACCCACACTGACCGGTGTGGTATAAGCTACGGTGAAACAACTCCCCATGACCCCCACACTGCCTTTATCCAGCAGTGGATTGACAAAACTGGACATGGCACAAGTGAGAGAGAGGAGGGAGTCAGCCAGGCTTGAACATATAATCTCGGAGATGCTAGCTCATTGTTTCTCGCACAGCCATTATGAACCTCAGACAGAGAGAGAACAAAACACCCAACCCCAGGATTTGTACCCAGGTTCTGAACATTGTTGATACTTTGTCTGTGACATGGCTGTCATGAACCCCCTGCCCCCCCCCCCTCAGAGATACCAGCTCACACTAAACACCACGTCCAGTGAGGCAGAGGCTTTCACTCTGTGTAATTAATCTCGCGGCTTGAGTTAAGTTTCACGGCAATGGGCAATATCAGTGGCCGGTGATGTCTTAACTGGTCCTGGTCCTTACCTCCGCCAACCTGCACTGACCAGCGTGGTGCAGTATGGTCAACCACCCCCAACACGGAGTCGGAGAGGCCTTTAAACAGCAGTGGATTGACAAGGGACTCAAAACATGTTTTGATCATGAACAATCCTTCTGTACCCCCCCTGATCCTGCCCATCTCCTCCCCTACCCACCCCACATCTCTTCGCAGAAAATTTCTCCGGATATGCAGGATTTGCTGCAGAGGCTGAGGAGACAAGTTCGAGTCGGGGTGTGTGGGTGGCTCCGACTTTTGCAAGATCATCGAGCAGCTGGGAGGTAGCGAGGATTATGGTGAGAGCGAGTTTGTGCATATCCACTGCTGCGTCATTGCTCGCTAACAGCACTTGTCCCAACAGCCTAATTGGCTACAGGGGGATCTTTGCATTTGTGACTATCCCTCAGCCTCTTTCACCTTCTCGCTTGGCAGTGGTGAACCAGTTTGACTACGTGTTTGCGGAGAACGGTCTGGTGGCATACAAGAGGGTCGTCTCTTTGCCCAACAGGTATTTTCCGTGTCTGACACCCACCACGACCACCATCGCCACGACCACCAAAAGTAAACGTTTTTTTTACCAAACATGTAGCGACTCTGCCCTTCCACACCCGATGAATCGTCACCATTCAGGCTCGCGGTGTGGTTCAGAGATGCCGGCGTTTTTGTCCTGGTGGCGGGTGTAGATTCCACAACAGAATCTATCATGGAGCAAAAGCTGTTGTAGCTATAATGGTACGAATTTGTAGTGTCTGCGATGGCATAATTCTATCGATTATAGTGGTGTGGATCTTTCGAAATGTAGAGTTGTGTCGGTCTTTTAAAGTCCATCATGTTATTCTATAGTTATTCTATAGTGAAACATGTCTTTTGCTGTGTCAATTTATAGTGGTGGATAAGTGGTTAGGTCACTGCACCGTGAACTGGCGACCTGCGTTTCATTCCCGGCCACGGCTCACCTCAGTAGTGAGTATATCTAAAACGGCTCATGGCTGTGCTGCCATCAGCCATACTGGCCACCATGGTGAAGTAAGGTTACGCAACCCCCGTAACTGAAATGCATTATGCATGTGGTATGGTGATGTGACGGTTATACAAGGCATGATGGGAGGACAGATCCTCTTTATTACAACCTCGCCTAAGACGTTTGTCCAGCGTGGAAGAGTAGGCCAAAATGTCCTCAAGGAGGGGCCCTACTCGAGCTTGCTCCCATAGCGTTCTCCAAAGGCACGGGCAAGACATTGCAGCGCTGGAACTTTTACCTCTGCAAGTGATCCAGTTCGTTTACTGTGAGCGTGAGATTTAAATTGATTCCATGAGTTGACGTATCGTGCTCCTCGTAGCGGCGACGGTCCATCGCGGTGCTGACCGAGGTTTCTTCCCCCCCACCCCCCCCCCGCGTGTTCCTCATCCCCGCTCAGAGCATCCAGAGTCACCTGGGTGAGGAGATCCCTCCAGGAATTCATCACAACTACTGCCGCCTACATGAGCACATCCGCCTGCCTCGCAAGAGGTTCGGGCTGCCCCTCGCCCCACCGTACCCTCCCCCGAGCCTCTGATCCTCAGCGGTTTTTTGTCCGGGTGGCGTGGATTTTTCTCTGTGTCCTCCGGTTTTTCCCTCATTTAGAATCAATATCACGCATTAGAGTGTTGGCCAGTAAATTATTGCCACAAACCTCAATAACCTTGCGAATCTCTCAAGGAACATAAACCATTACGCAAACTCTGGTCATCTTCATCGCGGATTTTGGCTGGCCGTCGAAACAAGGACGCTCACTGCATCGCGTGCTTTCAGATGCGCTTTTGTGGCCATCTGGAATGCTCTGCTATGCCTTCCGGATATTAGGAAGCTGTGGGAGCTATGCACTTTTAAATCTAGATTTGAAAACTCATTTCATCTTTAGAACTAAATTTTTCTTAGTTTGTTGTCCTTCCCCGCATCTGTGATTAGCGTGGTTTGCTACGTATGGTGCGAAAGAAAGTTCAACATAGATACATATCTACGTTTCTCTGGGTCAGCGTGCATTTTTCTCCGGGTCCTCCAGTTTTTCCCTCCACGTTTAGATTCAACGTGCGTTTAGAGTATTTGGCTGCAATACATTTCTACATGATAAGCTATCATTTGTGGTCAGGTCACTCCTGAAAAATATATCTATAGCTCAGTGGACCTTACATGGTAAAATTAAAATAGTTTAGTGGTTTGGTTTACACAACTGTTAGAAATCAAATCGTTACATCGTCAGTTGACTGGTACCTTCACAATCCGTGCCATTCCTATAGCGCAAGGCTCTCGTGTAGGAAGGCGCTGCTGTTTTTCACAGAATCAGTGTGAAGTAGTTTAGCAGTAATCCCAATTTTTTAGTGTGTGTATATATGTTTTTTAGGTGTTTAAAATTAGTTTACAGTATGAAATTAGCATGAAGATAAAACATTTATTTTAAAAAATATACTACTTTAAAAAGTTACTGAATTTACTGCACTGTACTTCACACTCCAATCGCAAGACCCAGCATGGGGTGATTATAGGGGGTGTAGAATTGGCAGTGGTTATTCGGAGTCTGAATCCAACTCCATCAGCTGTGATGGAGGTTTGCCGGAACCGCCTGGAACCGTCGGATTATGTTGCAAGCCGCATAATCGCGCGCCGGATAATCGATTATCTACTATATCTGCTTGTGCACTATAGCCAACGCAGCAGTCGCAGCAACATTCAAGAGTGTGAGAGTTGATTCCCGCTCATTAACGGGAGCCGCGGTGTCCGTCCGTCTGCTGTGCTTCGCGTCGGTGCGCACGCAAGGGGAACGTTCATCGAGTTCCGGAATGGCATGCTCAACGTGTGTCCCGTGGGGAGAAGCTGCACCCAGGAGGAGCGACTCGAATTCTACGAGCTTGACAAGGTGCGCTTGCTCGCGTGCACAGCGCCTCGCCACCGATGGCCTCGGATCGTCACACGCACACTCTCATCACACTCCCACCGAGGCAGACGGGGATGTTAAATTATGGGCGGTGGTGAACACTCGCATCTCATGGCAAGAAGTGCCTGGGTTCGCGTCCCAACTCAGGCGCCTTTCTGCGTGGATTTTGTACGCTCCTTCTCCTGTTCTGCAGAGAGTGCGGGAGTGCGAGTGATTGGGTGTGTATGTCAGTGAGTGTGTGAGTGAGTGTAGCGGTTAGCGTGCTGCGCTACGAATCCAGCGACCCAAGTTCGATTTCCGTTCACGTCCAACACCAGTGACGATTATCTAAACCGGTTCTGGTGCGGTGTGTAAACATCACAGCTGGGGAGACAAAGGTGGCCGGGCCTGGCGCTGGCCACCCCACCCCCTCGTGTGCCATACTGGCCTTCATAGATGCTCGCTAATAGCACTTTCCCCAACAGTCTGTTAAGGGTATATAGGGGATGTTTGTGTGAGTGAATGTGAGACTTGAGTGTAATTTGTATGTTATCCCGGGTTCAATACCAACTCAATGTAGTTGGTATTGGCCAAACATCCAATGGCAGAGTCAGGATTTTTAGGTAGGAATGAAAAATGATAGAGGAGTTGTTAGTAAGTAAAGACTTGTCCTTTGCTTGTTATTCGAGGCGTGTGCGGCGATGGCGCAGCCATCGATCGAGGGTCGAATTCGAACCGTGTTGTGTGGTCGGCATCGCGCTCGCTGAAGGTGAATGCCTTCAGGGAAGTCGTGTCCTGTATACACAACTGCGCACAATTAGTCACTTAAAACTGTTTTGCCGTTACTTATTGCCAATTATGGACTCGGACTATTGTCCTATCATCTCATCGAGTCCTGGCACATAATTGCTACACAGTGGCAGTGGGTGTCGCAAAATGCCGATTTATTACTAATAAACCCCAATGATCTGATCGAAATTAGGGATTTCGATCAGATCATTGGGGGGAGGCACGTGCCACCCCACCCCCCCCACTGGCTCCGCCAGTGCAAACATCCCAGTGCTGAATATTTACCTGCAATTTACTCCATTGCGCTTAAACAAAGCAACATTGCCCTGTCCAGCAAAGAGCTCACCGAGTCTTGAGACTCGGTGAGACTTTCCTGTGTAATCCAGCACAGTATTACTAACGGTTGAAAGTAGAGCTGGGCTATGCGATTAACGAATTGATTACTCCTCCAGAGGCTGCCGGTTAGAGCTCTGGACTTGCAATCTAACTGCCGCATCTCTCTGCTGCAGTTGAAGTGAACCTGAAATAGAAACTTTTGTTGGTACTCGGTACTTCCTGGAAAGTTGACCGACCAAATCGATCGAACGATTGGCAAAAAAAATCTGGGAACACAAAGCAGCTATCCGTTGGAATCCATGCTGCTAATAAAATACTTCCGATCCACCAACGCATGGTGTAAAGCGTCGCGTAATCCTCGCGTGCGCGCGGTTTCTCCCGACTTGTATGCACGAGGAAAAGAAGCCTTAAGTGCCCGATGTACACCTTGGCAAATGTCTCCTGGCATGTTGGTGATAATGTGCTCATTGGCCAGTTCTGCCTTGGCAAATGTCTCCTGGCATGTTGGTGAAAAATGTGCTCATTGGCCAGTTCTGCGAATGGGATGATGCAAACTCAGTCAAAATTTCTAAATCATCCAAAATAATACGGGCCCTACAGCTACTGCGGATAATACGAGTCGTGGGTAATAGGACAGCGGATAAGAGGAGTTCACCTGTAATAGTAATAATTTGCATCTATATAGCGCCTGAATGCTATAAGCATCTCTGGATGCTTCACAGGGAGCTTGAATGGGTTTTGACAGAAAGACGAAACTGCGTCATTGATTTACGGCTCCCCCCATCTGTGTACAGCAACTTGAGATGCATCACACGGAGACGTTCTTATACGGGAAAAAACACAAATTGTGTTTTTTGCTATTTCGTTTTCCGTGAAGGCACCCGAGTTCGACATCGTCACAAAGCCCACGCCCCTGTAACCTGGTCAAGTTGGGCAATGGAAGTCATGAGATGTTGGCGATAATCTTAGGCAATCAGTCTCAGTGGGTAATGAGCCTTGGGTCAATTGACGTAAAGCTAAATCTCGGTGGGGTTAAGAGGGTTAAGGTTTGGCTGGGTGTCTTCGGGATTAAAATCGTACGATTCAGATCGTGAAGATGCCCGCAGTAGTGCGTGGGGAAAGCTGTTGAGGGATTTTCAGCCACGTGGCGCAACCGCGAAAACGGCGCGGAGATTAGCCGCCGGCTGTGAACACTTTAAATGAAACTCGTGCACAAACCGTTTCATTATTGATAAGACATCAATGCTAGTGACCAAAAATATGTCAAATTTAATTGGATGGAGTGTTTTCAATTTTCATCTGATGTTTTTGATTCTGTTGTGGGTTTTTAACATTTTATTCCAGAAAGAAAATCCGACAAAAGTTCGTTGAAGACTTGCGGGAAAAGTTTGCCGGGAAGGGTCTGGTGTTCTCGATAGGTGAGTAGTGGACGGTCGATACCTGGCATGGACTTTAAAAATAACTACCGGAATCTGGAGCCTCTTTTGCACAGGGAATGACTGGGAGATTTCAAACCAAGGGATGGATCATAAAGTAGGAATGTGCCACTGTGCCAGCCATACAAAACCTGGCTCCAGCATTTCGAGAAACTGGGGTTTAGAACAATTTTCTCTCATTTACGTACTCATTACTTTCCTGTTCCCTCCCACCCGCCTGCCCTCCCTCCCACCCTCCTCCCTCCCTCCCTCCCTCCTCATCTCTCTCCACTCATCTCCCTATCGTCTCTCCTCTATCCCCATCTTTTTTTCCCCCCCAATCTTCTCCACTCTCTCCTTTCTTCTCCTCCTCGTCCCCATTTAGTCCTCCCCATTCTCACACTCTTCCATAGTCCACCTCCTCTCCCTGCCTCCCTCTCACTCCCTCTCACTCGCTCCTCACATCTTGCCTCGTCTCTCTCTCCCTCCCCCCAGGAGGACAGATCAGCTTTGACGTGTTCCCTGAGGGATGGGACAAGCGCTTCTGCCTCGGCCTCCTGGCTCCCGACCGCCTCCGCACCGTGCACTTCTTCGGAGACAAAACCATGGCGGTCAGAACGCACGCCCATGCGGCCCCTCCCTCCCACCCTCCATCTCACTGCACCGCTCTCTTCTCACACTCCATACCCTATCCTCTCCGTCCCTCCCTCCCATGCACCCACCCTATTGTCTCCATCTATCCCTCCCATGCACCCACCTCTCCTCTTTTCACACAACAATGTCCTGTCCTCTCACCCACTCATTCACACACCCACACACCCACACACCCACACACACCCACACACACAATCTCTCTATATCCTCCATGTCCCCCCCCCCACCAATACACCTTCCTTTCTCCCATCCACCCACCGAGAGACACTTCCTCCCTCCCACCCACGCACCCACCTCGACTCCTTTCCACCCACCTACCAAACCTTCCTCCTCCCATCCCTCTCATCCACCCTTCACCGATCCCCGCACACACCAGCAGGGTGACGCACGGGTCAGACGACTACCAACACCTTCGTCCCAGCAGCGGACTGACGAAGGGTTGATGATGATGACATTTTTTTATGAACAATTTGTAATTATAGTAATTGGCGACCGCGGCATCTCCTCTCTCTCTGCCCACCAGGGTGGAAACGACCACGAGATCTTTCACGATGAGCGGACGATCGGACACACGGTGACGTCTCCAGACGACACGCGCCGGCAGCTGGAGGAGCTCTTCTCTCTCAGCTGAATGTGGCCTACCCCGGGGATGAACCTAGGGGATAACCTGAAGAAAGACCCAGGGATAACCCAGTACTAGCCCAGGGGTAAGCCAGAGAGAACCGAAGGACAATGTAGGGATAACCCAAGAGTGACCCAGGGAATATCCAGGAACAATTGGAATGAACCCAAGGACGATTGGGGAATACTTTGGAACAACCACGATATAAAGAGCATGAAATATAAATATTTCATTCCATTACATTTGTAATTGGTATCTACATTACACACAGACACAGTTAATAGATAATTTGAATCTCATGATATTTCCCCAGGCAGTTATTAGTAATTTTAATAAATGTCTGTCCATCTCTGCGGTGACCAACGGTCACTCGGTCGATGATCTGGGGCTGGTGTGGATGATGGGGGCGAAGCTGGTGATTATTGGTGCATATAGAAATTAAGTTAACATCGCCTCCCCCCCCCACCAAGTTTCAATATAAAAGTTATGGAAACGGCCGCTGCAGGGGCTTCATACACCTGGCCACCCTTGGTGGTGGTGGTGGTGCTGGTCACGCTTATAGCGGTTTTAGTAGTGGTGGAGGTGAGAGATGTAACAATGTAGCGACGGTGGTGGTGGTCAATTTATTTACGTATAGGTGATCAAGGGGAAGACCTAAGAGCAGATGGTGGGAGTCTAAACGAAACGACTGAACTTATTGTTTATTTTACCAGGTCAGGGCCCACTGAGCCATGAAGCTTTTTTACAGAAGTGACCTGGCTATCACAAACGATAGCTCAAATAAAGTGGCCTATCATGTGGACATTTATAGCAGCCGAATAGTCTTTAAACGCACGTTTATAAATTTGGAGGATAAAAATCTGAGGACCCGGAGAAAAATCCACACGACCACGGGGAGAACATGGGCGTCTGGGTCGGGATCGAAGCCACGATCTCCAGTATACCAGGCGAGGTAATTAACATCTCACCACCGTGCCACCCATCTGCCGAGACTACTACTGCCAGAGCAGACCTTGGAGGTTTGCCGCGTGCCTCCTGTGCAGCAGCTGTGGGATCTGGCGGAGGGTAGAATGTGTTGGGGAGGAGCTGATGGTGGTGGTAGCTTCAACGGCTTTGGCCTCGATGACATCTTGATCTTTTAAAATAACTAATGAAGTATTCAGGCTAGGTCCTAAAGAGTGGCAGTGCGTGAAATTCAAGTGGTGACGGGTTCCAGATCAGGGGAGCAGCAGCCAAGAAGGGGAGCGACTGCCCCCTCCATCGTTTGCAGATTTCCTCGTCGACTCACCAGGGGATCGGGGGATCGCTATTTGCAGAGTGGAGAGCACGTGCAGGGCTTGGGAGAGTGATGTGGGGGTGAGGTACCCAGTTGCCCGGGGGCCCAACCCATGAAGAATCTTGAAGACCATCACAGCAATCTTGCACTCAATCCAAATATGTTTTTGTTTACATTGTGGTTGCTGAGCACAGGACCGAAGGCCTGAAACGCCGAGTGACCAGCAACAAAACAGCGCTGTTGAAATGTGTAATGGATATAGAGTTGCCACGTGTCCTGAATTGAGCAAAGGTTAAGATGAGAACGTTTGGTGGGGAACGAGATGATGGGAGGGAAGAAGTAGAATGAGACACTTTACACAGTTGCTGAGGCCAGCGACCTCATGGCCCAAAACTTCACAACGGCCAGAAAACAAACGGCACTATAAATGTTACAATAGATAGGCCTCGGCAAGGTAAGGTCATTTACCCTTTTTACCGGGTCAAAGGGTAAAGGTGTTGATATGCTCAGGGGTAAGGTAAAGGGTAGGGTAAAAGTAGCGCGGCGAAGTATTACCCGGTAAACACCTTGTTTACCGCTCGCTAAAAACTCCGTGGCGCAGTCCGTGGCCTCCATTTAAAATTGGAATCATCGAGAGTATTCGATATGAACAAAGCGCTCTACCTAGCATTTACCTGTTCTAAACCTTTTTCATGTGTAGTAGTACCCCAGTAATTACCCTGTGATCGGGTTATTTGTACGGGGTAAGGGTAAAAGGTCGGATAAAGATAGGCTCGTTGCTTTTGACCTTTTACCTTACCTTGCTAAAGGGTAAAAGGTAGGGGATAGAGTGATTGCATTGTGGTAAGGGTAAAGGTAGGCTCATTGTTTTGACTTTACCTTGCAGAGGCCTAACAATAGATGAGAGTGTTGTGGACCTGCAAGTGCGGTGGTAGTTGAGACGAAACGCCCGGGTCTGCTGGTGAACAATCTGTGAGGACGAGTTAAGTAGTCTTTTGAGTCTCGTCGCATTCTGCAGTCAATCTGTTTTTTTACGTGCCAATATTTGTTCAGGAAGGCCGCGGAGTAATGAATTCACGAATTTCGATTTAACGCTTTCGTGACTGCAGGGCTTCATCTTCTTGGTTCTTTCGGTAAAGTCACGTAGAAGGGAAGTAATAAAATAATAAAAATAAAACAATATTATAAAAAGTTTTATTTTTATAATAAAATAATAAAAATAATGTTTTATTTTTATAATAAAATAATAAAAATAAAACAATCATTTTTATTATTTTATTACGTGACTTTACTGAAAGAACCAAGAAGATAACTTCGCGAAGTTAAGACGCGGGGTGGTGAACGCAGGCGCGAGATTCTCTGCCTCGGGTGGAGATAGAAAATTCCGTAAACAGGCGACG